>NC_143250.1:63477500-68477500 GCF_984573655.1 Nuphar pumila
ATATTGATAGCACTTTGATTGTCACAAAGCAAGGCAGCGTGGGAGATCTTTTCTCCTACTTCAGTTAGAAGATGCCTGATCCATGTGACTTCGGTAGTGGCAGCAGCCATGGATCTATATTCAGCCTCACTGCTTGATCTAGCGATAGCTTTTTGTTTTCTACTGCTCCAAGAGACTAAATTTCTTCCAATGAAGGCACAATATCTTGATATAGATCTTCTTTCGTCAGGATCTCCTGCCCAGTCTGCATCACAATATACAGTAATTTCGTGCTCGTTTTGGCCATATGACTGTGGTAAATATATCAATCCATCCCCAATAGTCCCTTTCAGATATCTAAGGATCCTCTTGACCGCTTCCATATGTCCAGTACGTGGCGCATGCATAAATTGAGACACTTGATTGACTGAATAAACAATATCAGGTCTAGTGAATATGAGGTATTGTAACATTCCTATTATGCTGCGATACCTGGTGGGGTCATCACATAGATCCCCATCATGACCGCTAAGTTTTTGATGAAGTACACTCGGAGTTCCTAGAGGTTTGCAGTCTTTCATGCCTGCCTTGCTGAGAACATCTACGGTGTACTTGTGTTGAGTGAGTGTCAATCCATGAGCCTGATTATCAACTTCTACAGCAAGGAAATAGCGTAGAACTCCAAGATCTTTCATTTTGAACCTTTGACCTAATAAGTCTTTTATTTCTTGGATGTGGTCCGCAGAGTTTCCTGTGATGATAATATCATCGACATAAATTAATAATAAAGTGGTCACAGACTGGCTTTTAAAGATAAATAATGAGTGGTCCAGCATGGAACATGAAAATCCATGTTTCTGAATCTCTGATGAGAAGCTATCAAACCAAGAGCGAGATGCTTGCTTCAGGCCGTAGATGACTCTTTTTAGCCTGCATACATGGGTTTTACAATTTTGTTCTTGATATCCAGGAGGTTGTTCCATGTATACTTCCTCCTTCAAATCCCCATGTAAGAATGCATTTTTTACATCAAGCTGACTCAACTTTCATCCATGTTCAACAACCAGGGAAATGATAATTCAAATCGTTCCCATTCTTACAACCGGACTAAAGGTCTCATCATAGTCTTGCCCTGCTTCTTGAGTGAATCCTTTTGCTACAAGCCTTGCCTTATATCGTTCAATGGTTCCATCTGGCTTGTACTTGATTTTGTAGACCCATTTGCATCCAACAACATTTTTGTCAGGTGGTTTGGGAACAACTTCCCATGTTCCACATTCATGCAAGGCTTGCATTTCATCATTCATGGCTTCTACCCATTTCATAGAAGCTGCTGCCTGATAATACATGATGGGCTCTTCATCCTTATTGATGGTAGTTAAAAACAATTGAAAATCCAAGGAGAAGTTGTTATAACTAACCCACCTGTCAATAGGATGTCGTATGCGGTTTGATTTTCTGACTGCAAGGGTATGAGAAGAAGTAGGATTGGCGACTGAGACATGATCTGAATGGCTTGATGTTGTCGGTCTCTATCTAGAATAGACAATGCCTTTGTATATGCCCGGTACTTCCTCTGCATTCTGTGACCCCGACGTCCCAGTGTTATCAAATACCTCTTCTTCTTGTTGCACGCAATCTGAGGAACATGTTTCATTGAACCCAACAAAAAGTTCTTAGCTCAGCCAAGGATAGTAAATTTCAATTGACATATTCGTTGTGTCAGCTCCGTGGTCAAAATTGTGTTCATCAAAGACAACATTTTTTGAGATTCTGATGCGTTTGTTGGTGGGATCATAACACCTATATCCTTTGTAGTCATCTGCATATCCCACAAATCTGCACTTTTGAGCCTTGTCTTGAAACTTGTTTCTCAGAGACTGATCGATATGCACATAGCAAACATATCCAAAAACACGCAGATCATAATAACTAGGATGAGTTCCACAAAGACAGTGATAAGGAGACTTATTTTCCAGAATAATCATAGGCAGTCTATTTATCACATGCACGGTAGAATGAAAAGCTTATGTCCATAGGTTGATGGAAAGATTGCTGTCATGAAGCATACTCATGGCACTTTCAACGATATGCCTGTGTTTTTGTTCAGCAATTCCATTTTGTTGAGGGGTGTGACGACAGGACACCCTTCTTCCTATTCCGTTATTTTGAAGAAAAGAAATAAAATCACGGGATGAGAATTCCCCACCTCCATCACATTGGAAAAATTGAATGGACTCAGAAAGTTGATTTTTGACAAGGGAAAGAAAATCTTTAAACAAAGAGAAGACTTCCGACTTATTTTTTATGAAATATATCCAAGTGTATCGAGTATAGCTATCAACAAATATTAGATAGTATTTGCTCCCAGATCCAGAGACAACTGGGGCGGGTCCCCATACATTAGAACAGATTATCTCAAAAGGTTTTGAAGCTCTCTTATTATTGGAATGAAAAGGCAATACATGGCTCTTGCAGGAAAGACAACTGGAACATTTGTGACTGTTCTCATCCCTATTTAGACTTTCTTTTGGAATGAGATTATTAGATACAAGTTTCTCAATGAAATGACTCCCACAATGTCCTAATCGACTATGCCATAAGAATGACTTATTATATTCAGAAATACTAAAAACATTAGCAGAAGAGGATGAACACGACTCTAATGAAGGCGGCTTTGAATTCAGGTGAACAAGGCGAACAACATGACAAGGAGCTTCTTCAAAGACATACATATTGCCTCGTCTCTTTCCTTCACCGAATGTTTCCCTCGTGCGTAGGTCCTTGACCTGCACAAAGAAGGGAGTGAATTCAACTGAAGCATTATTATCATCAATAAGTTTGGAAACAAAGACAATATTTTTCTTAATGTCAGGAGCATGAAGAACGTCAGAAAGAGTAAGAGTGGAATATGACATGGGAATGACAATTTTTCCAACATGAGAAACAGGATGGTGGGATTAATCTCCAGTGACAATCTTACTTTTTCCAAAATAAGGAATGGGATTAGAAATCTTACCTGCATCACCTGTCACATGAGTCGCTGCCCCTGAGTCGACAAACCAGGTGCCTTCATCACTCTGCTTCAATTTCAACTCTGAAAAGGCAGATATCAGCAGATCTTTAATCTCTCCACTACTTGAGAACTTCTTTTTGTTTTTTGTCTGTGGACCCTTTCCTTTATTCTCTGAATTATGCCAGCAATTCGCCTTGATATGCCCCTTTTTGTTACAAAGGAAGCAGGTAGGAATGGATCTTGACCCCTGCGCATGAGCTGACATATTTGGAGTGGGAAGCAGACCACGCCCTGTGTGCCCACTTCGCCCTTGTCCTCCTCGTCCTCTACCATAAGTCACTCCTGTGGCAAAAACTTCCTGAGAATTTGTGTGAATGTGAGATTCCTCAGATAACCCTTTCAGTGTCATCTCATACTGAATCAATTTTGCTCGCAACTCATCAAAGGTAGGAAGGGCAGGGAGACACAATAGTGAAGTGACGATCATATTGTAGTCGGATCCCAATCCACTCAGAGTCTGTTGTACCATATCGCTGTCACTCACCGCGCATCCTATAACTGCAAGTTGGTCTGTGATAGTCTTCATCTTGTTCAGATATTCCATGATGGTCATGGAATCTTTCCTCAACATCTGAAATTCCCTCTTGAGAAAAACCATTCTCGCCTGCGAAACTTGTGAGTATGTTTGAATCAATTTTTCCCAAAGTTGTAGAGCAGTACAATTGTCGGGAATTGCAACAAGGACCTCTTGGGACAAGGTGGAAGTGATGTATGCAACCACTGACTGATCTTTCCTTTCCCAGTTGAGGTACTCTACATTCTTGACATACACAATTGAACTTACTCCTTTGTCGTCTTTTTATTCTCTCGTAACAAATTCGAGTGGGGCGAGAGTGGTTCCATCAAGGTGACCTAAGAGACCTTGACTCCTTATAAAAGGAATGCTTTGTCTCTTCCAAATCAAGAAGTTTGAGGTAGTTGACTTTTCAGAAATGAGTTGAGTGAGAAAACTTGAAGAAAGATTGGATGAAGAAGAATGAAGATCCATGAAAAATGAGTTTTAACAAGAAAAGGAACCCCTTTTTTTGTTTTTTTGTTTTTGAAGTGTTCACAGAGTGCTCAGTCTGCAGCCAGAGAGGTTTGCTGATCATCTTCCTCCTTTTTTTTTTGCGGCTGTGTAACTCAAAAATTGACGACCAGAAGCTGTCAGAAAAAGGACTGAGTTTTAATGTGGATCCCACTCGTAACAGTCAAAACAAATATGATACGAGAAGGGGCAAATGAGAACAAAGAATGAAAGTCGAATCAAAATGAATCCCAAACAGATTTTATGTCGCACAACAGTCCAAATGAAGAAGGGATACGCAGGAGAAAAAAGATTTGAATAAAGGAACAATTTGAATAAAGAAACAGGAGATTCAAAAAAAATGAAAGTCGAATCAAAATGAATCTGTGAACACCCCAAATTTTTCAAAATGTTGTAAATATTTCTTTTTTGCCCCTGATTTCATTTTATGAGCAATTGAGTCACTTTCAAACCTAAATTCCAGTACATTTCCCAAAGTTTTACTGAAATTAAATTCATTTTATATATCTGACTCGATTTTGGATCCAGATCTGATATCAGAATCCAAATTTGAGCATTTTCATCCAATTTTAAATTAAATTCTCAAAATTACCAAAATAACTTTTAAAAAAGCTCAGACACTGCCCATTATCCGTTTAGATCCATCGTGTTATATTCCCCGATTCGAGGTTTGAAACTCAAATATTTTCTCAAAACTCAGGTCCAAACCCATTTTCTTCCAAAATTGCTCAGAAAACCTTTCCTTTGTAAATATTTTTTGAAATTCTTTTAAACTCTTTAGTTTTTAGAATTTCATTCTAAAAAATACAAAAAATGTGGAAAATGAAGAAAAAAAACAAAAAAATACAAATATAAGAAAAGAAACAAAAATCAGATTTTAAAAAAAAAACTCTTTTTGAAAACAATCTTTTTAAAACCAGTTTTTTTGCAAAAATCTTTAAAAAGGACCAGTTTTTTGAAAAATTTTAAAACTTTTTTTCGATTTTTTAGGGTTACGAAGGCTTTTCTCTCTCTCTCACCGAAACCCTCTCACCACCGCCTTCTCCCTCTCTCACTCTCGAACCTCCATGGCAAACCCCATGTGCGACCTCTCCATCACCCTCCGGAAGCACCCATGGCCTCCACCCTCTGATCCTCTTCTTCCATCGTCGAGCAACCTTCGCCCTTCATCTTCAACCGTTTTCCTCCTTCGCGAACCTCCTTCTCCCCTATAAAAGAATCGTGCATGAGAATCCTAAGGCGATCACCTCTTCACCTCCGCACCCCTCTTTCCTTCAGAAGGATCGTCTTCACTTATTTTCTTCAGAACCTCTGCAAATCGGGTAACCCCTTTTCCTTCTTTTCTGATCTTCTTCTTTGTTTACTCGTTTTGAGTTGCCATTGATGCATCATTGATGGTGTCGGTCTGCTTATCGCAGTACCGATCCACCAAATGCTACAGCTACAGGAATCAAGTGATTCCAACATTTTTTTTCTCTTTGATTTGTTCTTGTTTTGAGATATCATTTATACTTCCGCATCCTGTTGGCATAATTTCAATTTCTGAAATACCATTTTTATCATTTTCCCTGCATCCTATATTATTTGGTAGACCATTGAGCAGTAGCCACCAATCTCGCCATGACATGATTGTTCTCAACCAACAATCGAAGAGAGTATAGCCATTTGAAAATTAGTCTCACCCTGTGTCTCCCTTAAGATATTTTCTGGTAGAACCTTAGTACATTCTTCTTAATCTGTGAAATAATATGGGAGACTTGGCTACTTATGCATAAGAAGGGTTGTGATGCCAAACGAAATCGTGACATGATGGCTCCAAAATCCTGCGTTTGTTGCTCTGACATTAGTCGTCTCTGATGGTTGGAGGAATAACCATGTCAAGGGATCTTACGATTTATAAACTTCCTGAAGATCATATAGCAATGTTGTGGGCAATTTGACTGTTGTTTTATGTTCTTTTACTGTACTCAGCTTCATCGTTGTGTTCCACCCTTGTAAAGTAGCATGAATTACATCTGTCCAGCTGAAAAGATCAATTCCCTCCATCCTGACAGTAGTGCATTCCTAGCCCTTAATCTCACTCTCTGTTGATTGATTTGCCAAATATTGATGCCCGACTCCAGAATAAGCTATGAAGAGGAAAACTCCAGGGGCAATCATGTATCACCCAGATGGAACTAGTATTGCCATCATCGCCTTTCATGTATCTTAGGTCGCAGGAGCAGGAGGAGAGGTGTTAGCAGAACAATCTGATAAAATGGAGCATCATGAAGATAATGTTGGTTGTGAATCTCGGGACAAGCTAAATTGACAGGCGCAAGAATCAGTAACTCAAAGAAACATCATGCCGAGGACCTATTACTGGAAGCATCAAGAGCTCCAATAGATATTTTGGAGTCTCTCTCTCAGATATGTTTTCTTTTCATTCCTTGTTCAAATCCTTAGTCATTAGCGTTTCTTTTTTTTTTAGGATTTGAGTATGCTAAGATCAATTGAAGGAAATAAATTGAATGTCATTACCATACAAAGATGAAATATGAGCTGTGACAACCCAAAATTTTAATACACATTTTCTTTGACAGGTAAATGCTTGGGAATCAGGTATGTCTTCCCTTCTGTTGCCAAAGGGTGCTTCTTCTTTGTTTAATGAAGTCAGGAAAGCTGTTGAAAGCACTACTCAGAGACTACAAGTTAGTCCTACTGGAATATTGCCTTGATGATCTAATTGATGCTGGTTTTAGGAAGCCTGTGAGGGGATTGCCTTTGATGCTTCTAGCAAGTGGAGAGCTTGGAAGATTGCAATATATGGGGTTTACAGTGGGGAACCCAGTGACCTGTGTATTTTTTTCCTTTCTCCCTCAGATCCTAAAAAAGTTTAGAAAATGTCCAGCACTCAGCGGAGATCTTGATTGTTTGCTTGGCGGTGAGTCCGAGCTGTAGCTTCCCCACTGCAATATCTCTCTGATTCTTTTTTTCCTTTTCTTCTTATTTTTATAGATGTTGATTAAATTAGTGATGGAGTGTCCCATTTCTTCTTACAAAAGTTAACTTACACTCAAAATCTGTGGGTTAGATAAGACAATTTTTGTTATCGTCTTTGTATATGCCTTGTATGCTGAACACAGGGAGGACTATTGGCTAGACCCGATCTTCATATGGGAACCTTTGCCATATATATTCAGGATATATAGATTGTTGGCACGACAAGGTGAAGTTCATGTTTTCTCCTCCAGTCTTCCTCAATTAATTGTTTCAAGATTGCATATGTCCAATTGCCTGTTGTTAGATTTGTCAGATGTGAAATGGATTCCTCCTTGCCGAGTGCTAAAGGACTGGAATGGTGAGGTTTGGTTACCTTTGCCAGAGAGGTTGTTGCATAACCATCTCGGGTTCGGTGATATGCATAGGGAATTTATTCTGTCAGATTCACTATTGGGGGATTGGATGTTCAAAATTATAAACCCAACATTCTGATTGATATTACAAAATCCGTGTGCAACACCAAGGATGTTGGTCTGAGTTGGTCAGCCACATGGTTGTATGCTTTGCATGGTTCCCCATTGATCAATTCCTTTGATTCGTGAATTGTTTTCCATCCTAAGAAAGAATCTCATTATACAGCTTGCTTTTCCCATACGTGATCCACCTTGGATTGACTAATATGATTACCTTTTACCCAGCCATGTGATTACCTGTACAATTCATTTCATCAGCCTGTTATAGTAACATCTTTACTGATATGTCTTGCAACTAAAAAAAAAGAAAGAAGCTCGACGGCGTCAACATGAATGAGATATGTAAGATGCAACAGTAAAAGCAAAAATACAATGCAGGAAGGTGCATCCTTAGAGTAACTTCTTTTATTATGACACATTGGAGGTTGTTTTGAAACTAATGTCTTCAATTGAATGGTTATCACATTCACATATTACACATACTGTCACATCCTCTCCAGTCTCCAATCCTCCTCCTAAATACACTATAACTAACACCTCACACACTTGCATTGTTGTTATGCCAACTAGCCCAACCAATCTTTTACTAGATTTATACAGGACATTCTGCAGAGATTGGGTTTCATATATCCCAGCAGTAAATTTTAAAGCGAAAGGTTGGATGTTATTTGAATATGTTCTCATATCATAATCGTGAAAATGAACGATGTAAAAGGTACATCCTACTGCTCTCAGCATCTTTCACAGCTTGCTGTCCATTTACACTCAATACCACCCCTTTAGCCTTGATCACAAGGCACATACCAGTTTATATATTAGTTGTACATGTTAGTTGTAACATTATGTTAATATTGCATGTGTAATCATACTGCTAAACGTTAGAAATCCTTTAGCATTTATGTGAGTTTGTATAGTAAATCCTCTGCAGTCGGTGTCATCATAATGCATCATATCACCTACACTATCACCCACTTTCATAATACCTTCTTCACCGCGGAGATATTTGTATATCCTATGTTGGCATTTGTATATTCTACACTTCACTTCATTCCAGCAGCATCTGTATATTCTATATTGGTATATACTTTATTTCATTTGTATCCAGTAGCATATATTCTATATGTGTACCTTTATTTATCAAATGTTTCATGGCAATTTTAAACTCAGTGTACTGGCTTCCCATATGATTGCCAATATTCAGTCTCACTAAAAATCTCATAATTACTGCATGTTCATCATGTAGTGCATGGTCCCTTAGCCAATTCTTTGCAGAAGTTGATCTGTCAATTGATCCTATGGTGTTGTGTGTCATCAATTGGCACAATCAACTTCAAACAACTTGCTGAAACTATGTGGACTTGTGACATCCACTGGATTGAATTAATTTGTATATTTGATCTTTGAGCTATGTAATCAATTCAATCTACTGGTTATGTGACCAAATTAGGGAACTTACTGTGTTTTCACAGTGGTTCACTGTGTTCCCCTTTCTTCTATGGTAGTTCACCAAGAACTACCATAATGGTTGTGTATTCACAGTGGTTCACAATGAACCACTGTGTTCCCCTTTTTCTCTATGGTAGTTCATCAAGAACTACCATAGCTGCCATGTTTCACAGTGGTTCACGATGAACCACCGTGTCTCTTCCTTTCTATGACGGTTCATCAGGAACTACCATAGTTCATGATGGTTCACCTTGGACCATCCTGGCTCTTGCTTTCAGCCATTGCATATACCTTCTTACATATAAGTTGTTGTTTGCTTATAACATTTCTATGTATATATATATACGTGTATACATGTACACATGTATATGCATATATATATATATATATATATATATATATATATATATATATATATATATATATATTCTCATAATATGCCATGTGCATCTTTCATCTAGTGTGATTACAGCATCTTAAGTTAGAATTAACCATTTACATTCTTTTTTCTAAATTTCTTCCATCATGCTAACTCCCCTTTTTGCAGGAATATGTGGAAAATCTGAACTGGAAGCAGTTGATATTTTTAGTTTCAGTGTTGTAATAAGTTAGACATTAATGAAAGATTCTACATCTCCTGTTTAGATAGAATAAATGAGCATTGTAAATACCATAGATTGCTTATTTTCATGCTTTTTATATTTTTCCAAAATCTCACAATGGTGAAACACGAATGTCACGTACACCATTTCATAAGAGGTAATTAAATCCTAAGTTGATGATTTACATCAATGGCCATAGTCAGGATGTAAACAAAACTTAGGATTTTTGTCTTTTATAAAATAACATTGGAGCCACACTGGGTCCTCTTCAAAAATCATCATATTTTCAAATATTTCCTTCTTCTATCAGAGTTTAATTTAAAATTAATTCAATAAATATATCAATGACCATAGTCAAGATATATTGAGAATTAATTTCATTTTAAACTCTATAAAAGCACTAAAATGTGTTTTATTCTTCACTTGAATTTAAATGTGATTATTATATAATACATTCAACGACCATAGTGAGGAATGTATTATATCATTAATCTTATTTACATTCATTTAAAGAATAAATATGATTTTCAAATCCAATTTCAAAATTATTTAAATTCATTCATCATTCAGGATAGAATTGCATCATATTTTCAAAATTTCTCTTTAAAAAACCCAAGTGATTTTTTTGAATATCTTTTCTTCAAGTTTCTATTTCAAATTCAATTCTATCTCACTTTGAGATTCAAAAATTCAATTCGAAGTCCAATTTGACTTTGAAATTCATTTGTATATCCAAAATTCAAATTCTAATTCAAAGCAAACTTCAAAAGTTCAATTCAACTTTGAAATTTCTGATTCGTTTTCTGATTTCCAATTCAAAAGCCCAATTTGACTCTGAAATTCATTCGTATACTCAAAATTCAATTTTCAAATCAAATTCCAAATTCATTATCAAGATTCAAATTCAAAATCAAATTCAATTTAATATCTCAAAATTCCATTTTCAAAGTTCAAAATTAAAAAACTTTGAAATCTCTGATTCACCTTCTGATTTCAAATTCGAAATCAAGTTTTCTTATCTTCAAAATCCAAAGTTAGATCTTAATCCCAACTTGGATCCAGATTTCCAAGTACAATCTCCACCTTTTATGGATCTCAGATTTCAGATCCAAATCCATTCTAAGATCCAGAATCCAATTTCACCTTGGATCTCAGACTTCAGATCCAAATCTATTTTAGGATCCAGAACTCAGTTCCACTTTGGATCTCAGACTTCAGATCCAAAATCCATCTTAGGGTCCAGAGTCCAACTCTATTTTGGATCTCAGACTTCAGATCCAATTCCATTTTAGGATCCAGAATCCAATTTCATTTTGGATCTCAGACTTCAGATCCAATTCCATTTTAGGATCCAAAATCCAATTCCACTTTGTATCCAAATTCCAGATCCAACTTTATTTTGGATCTCAGACTTCAGATCCAATCCCATTTAGGGTCTTAAAAATTCAACTTCACTTTGAATCTCAAATCTAAATTCTATTCCGGATTTCAAATCCAATTCCACTTTCAAATCCCATATGGACTTCTTAAATCTATTTGGATTGCTCAAGTTCAAATTTCATCCTGATTTTCAACCTTAAATCTAGAATTCAATTCCATCTTCAAATCATTCTTTTCAAATCCTAAGATTTATTTTCCCAACTCTAATCATTTCAAAGACTTAGAACTTCAAAATATCCTTTTTGATCTATCTCAAGTTCTAAATTAGATTCTACCATTTCTTCATTCTATTATCAAATTCATCTCAGAAAAGCTTGAAAATTTTTCAAAAACATTTTTTTCTCAAAAGAGCATACATCCTTGCATTGCACAAGCATGACTCTTTGTGCATTTAGATATAGAATAAATTCTTAGGTAATATTTAGGCAAAACAAAAAGGCATAAATTCGATCCTTGGTTTGATTACCCCTGGTAAAGGCGCCAAGAACGGTCGAACCTCGTACCGACGAGCGAATCCCGTCTCTCCATTTTCCCGCAATATATTTCAAAACAGAGACGAGTAATTTTCTAAATATTTTCAAATCAAGGTCAAGTGAGACCCCGAGAAAGAATTCCTCTCTTCTTTTCTCTTCTCTTTTCTTTTTCTGTCTTTTATTTTTCTCCCTTCAAAAAGGAAGAAAATAGAGGTTAGAAAAGGAAAAGAGAAGGAAGAGAGAGAAACCATAAGAGAGGAAAAATTTTGCAATGATCACAAAATCCCAGACAGATTTTATGTCGCACAACAACCCAAAATGAAGAAGGGATACGCAGGAGAAAAAGATTTGAATAAAGGAACAGTTTGAATAAAGAAACAAGAGATTCAAAAAAAATAGATTTGAATAAAAACAGGAGATTCACGTGAAATGCACGATCTTTATAATTTGATCTTTGGGTTTCACGTGAAACATGAGATTCACGTGAAATAAGCCTTTCCCTTCTAACTGTTTAGGGATTCATGTGAGACGTGAATCCACTAAAAGAAGAAAAGAAAAGGCTGGGAAAACAGAAAGAGGGAAATGAGAGATGGAGATTGGGAATGGAGGTAGAGAAAGAAAAAATCTGAAGGAAAGAAAGAATGGATGGACGAAACCTCAAACCTTTGATCTGCCGCACCTTTGGAATCCTCTTCAACCCTTAGCTAGAACCTACTCTGATACCATGTAAGTTTTCCTTTTGCCCCTGTATTGAGAAAGAGAAGAGAGAGAGAGAGAGAGAGAGAGAGAGAGAGAGAGAGAGAGAGGCTGTCACGATTTCTGTAAAAGAAATCATGACCTAAATGTGTATTTAAGTTTACATTACACTATGGGTCCAGGTCTGGTGTATCCAGACCCGGTAACTAAAAGAAAGTTACATGGATCTTCTTTACATGGATCGGGTTCAGATCCTGCACCTTTTTCAATAGATCCCTAGATGTATGCCATGTTCTAAAAAATGATGAAAAAAGGATGATGAGTGAGCAGGTCGGCATCAACTCAGATAAAAATCCATTCAGCCAAAGGATCAGAGGTCATACAACTAAGAAATCAACCAAGTCTTTCAAGAAACGTGTCCAGCCAGAGAACACCTCAGATGAAGAAGAGTCAGCGGAGGATACTGAAGAGGAGTGCGAGATTATTCAGGAAGCGAGTCACAAACCAAAAGGTCAAGCAGTAGAAGACCCTTTGCAAGCACAGTTAAAGGAAATGGCCAGAGTGGTGAAAGATCTGCAAGCCTACGACAAGGGCAAGAAAGCCTTCACCAGCGAAGACTTCTACGATGGCTTAGAAGGGGATGATAATCTGGAGAATCTCCCGAGAAAGTTCATAAAGTTTGATGGTTCTAGCAACCCCAAAGCGCACCTCGCCATGTTCTTTGTCGAATGCTCCAAGTTCAAGAGAGACAACATGGCTATGTTCCTCTGCTTCCCTCGCAGCTTAGAAAGAACCGTTGCAAAATGGTATGTGAAACACATAAACCCCATCGAGCTAAAAGAATTTGATAAGGTGGTAAATTTGTTCATTGAGCGATTTTTGTTCAACACAGAGACACTCCTGACATTGAGTCATCTTTGTAACCTCAGATAGAGAGAAGATGAAAAGGCAAGGGATTTCATTCACCGATGGAGGTTAGCTTGCAACAAAATAAGAGACCCCATATCAGAGAGACATGCTTTGTCCCTGATCCTCAACAATTTCTTGCAGCCTTTGAGAGGTTTAATCTTCACGACACCATCCATAACTTTTATCGAGCTGACAGAACAAGTCGAATGACTCAAATTGAGCGTGGAAAACAGAGTCTATGAAGGCTTCACATTTTCCAAGAATAATCACCCGAATGAGTAGAAAAAGAAAGCTCATTTCACCTATGCTGTCGACAATAACAGTCACCATCATTACAAAGGGCAGAAGAAAGATTACTGTTATAATACCAACAATTCAAATTCCAAGGGAAACCTTAAAGAAAAGCCCATTTCTTAATACAACAAGCCCTCACAGCAAGGTCAAGGACCAAAGCCGAGAGAGAAAACCAAGCACGAGGGGTGGAGCTATGAAAGAAAATTTACCCCCCTTGATCAATCACTCGAGACTGTGCTCAAGTACATGCTGACCAAAGAAATGATCAAGCTGCCTAGACTGGTCGATCCCCTCGTGCCCATGGGGAGGTTAAAAGATCAATTCTGCAAGTTTTATCAGATAGTGGGACACAATACTGAGAACTGTTTTGTTCTTAAGAACATTATTTAGGACTACATCAACAAGAATCTTCTAGTAGAGGGTTCCGAAGAAGAAAAAATGGATATTCTGAACCATCTATTCCCTCAACATTCTACGGTAGTGATCACTGAACAACATTTTCAGCCTCAAGATCATATAAAACCATGCTTCACGCAAGATATCCGAGTACAACATCAAGTTCTCATGCTGCATCAAGCACGACCTGACAATGAAAAGAAAATGAATCTTATCTCAGCTATCAGCAAGCTGAAGATATCCGCGGAACCTGCAGGGGCATCCCTGGAAGTTGCTAAGATGATTCCCGGATTTCCCAAATGCTTCATTAAATCCATTCCAGAGAAAGGAGAGGAATCAAATCAGAAGCCATTAACTGCCTTATCTAATGTCTCAATCCTAGACTTAGCACGAGCTTCTGCCAAACATCAATGAGCACTGGATGACCTGCTGAGAAAAATCAAAGTAAAGCCCAGTACAACTCTAGAAGACATGACCCAAATTGTCAATCAGGCCATGACTAACGCGCAATTACATTTTCAGATGATGATCTCCCAAAGCCTCGCACTTTCTACAATAATGTGTTCTACATCGTCGTTAGAACTAGGGAGATGACTGTACCCCATGTGTTGGTTGATGGAGGCAGCAACCTCAACATATGTCCTGAGATGACCGCCAAGGCACTTGACATTAAGGAAGAAGAATACATCCCAGATTCTATCACTATCTATGGATTCGATAATCATGGACAAACAACTAAAGGAAAAATCTTCCTAGAGATCATTATTAATTACTCAGTACATTCAGTCCTCTTCCATGTGGTTAATGTACCACCTACCTACAATCTGCTGCTCGAAAGGACATGGATCCACAATGTGAATGCAATACCTTCTACTCTACACCAATGCATCAAGTGGTTGAAAGGAGGAATGATCACAACTGTGTTGGGAGAAGACCCAGAAGAAAGGCTCCTACAACCTATGATTCCCATACCTAGCTTCACTACAAACATCCCTAGCATCAGAGAAAAAGAAGAAATCAGTCTCGGAAAGAGTCTAAAGATACTTCAAGCATCAGCACCATCAATGCACACGGTAGCCATGACCTGATGGAGGGGTCCTCGGTTTTTCAAAATCGTAGGTCGACTCAATTACAACACTTTCAAAGATCATCTGTTGTTTCCCCAGTTTATGAAAGCTAAGAAAGGATTTGATCTGCTACTGAAATATGGATACCAACCTTTTAAAGGCTTGGGCAAAAATGAAGATAGTTGAGTCGAACCAGTGATCCCAGAGCATCATCCTCACAGAGTAGGATTAGGCTTCTCCGGAAAAAGATCGCAGAAGAAGACTACTTTCACAAAGGGGGCACATTGAGAACAATAATTGTCATTTTTTTCTATTCTTTCTCATCAAAATAATGTCTCATTCTATCAAAGTCTTTGATCAATTCAAATTCAATAAAAATGCAAGTTTTCTTTGTCTATCTGGATGACATCTATCTCTTTGCTCTATCTCCTCATTTTCTGTTACCAATTTTTGCAATTTCATTTCATTCATGCACCTTTCCAAATGCTATTTGTCTTATGATGGGCAATCTTCCCTGAATAAAGTTTCTTCTCCAATGTCTTCCCAATCAATTAAGAGACTCATTTTCAACCCAAAGGCTTTTCCAAGAGCAACAGTGATTCATCGAGTCAAAGCAAGCACAAAAGATGGCAAAGTTACAAAGCAGTCAGATGAGTTTGCAGAATTCGATTTATCTCTGCAAGAATTACCAGAGTTTGCCTCAGTTCAGAAACAGGACGAACCGTCAGCTCTAGTCCAAGATCCGACTAAGGATATCAATATCGGTTCAGAAGACAATCCTAAGATTCTCAAGATCGACACCAGTCTGAGTTCGACAGAAAAAGAGAGACTCGTCAATTTTCTCAAGCAGCATGAGGAAGTATTCGCATGGACATATGAAGATATGACAGGCTTGGATCCCAAATTAGTCGAGCATTGCCTCATTTTAAAGCCAAGTGTTAAGCCAGTCAAGCAGAAATTAAGAAAAATGGATTCCAGAATAGAGCAACAAGTCAAAGAAGGTCTCAAAGACATACTCAAAGCCGGGTTCATTAGAACTATTGACTACTCTGATTGGTTAGCCAATATTGTCGTTGTTCCAAAGAAAAATGGCAAAGTGGGGATTTGCATTCAGAGATCTAAATAAAGCAATTTCGAAGGATGATTATCCACTTTCCAACATCGATCTTCTGATCAACAGCACGGCAGGACATGTCATATTCTCATTCGTGGACGGGTATTCCGGCTACAACCAAATCAAATTGGCTGCTCGTGACCAATCAAAGACTTCCTTCACTACGCCTTGAGGCACTTTCTGCTATACCGTCATGTTGTTTGGGCTTAAGAATGCTGAAGCAACATATCAATATGCAATGATCGTCGTTTTCCATGATCATATGCGCAAAATCATGGATGCATATGTCGACGATATCCTTGTGAAGTCCAAAGAGGAAGAAGATCACATCGAAGCTCTTGATCAAGTCTTCAAGTGACTCATTCTTTATAAATTGAGACTTAACTCTCAAAAGTGCGTTTTCGGAGTTGAGTCAGGCAAATTGTTGGGTTTTTTGGTAAGCAAAAAGGGGATAGAAGTGGATCCTGCCAAAGCAAAAGCCATCATCAGCATGCCACCCCTGACAAATCTCAAAGAACTGTGTAGCCTTCAGGGACGCATGCAATCAATTCGATGATTTATTTTCAATTTGGCCATGAGATGTGAGCCTTTCAATCACTTACTCAGAAAAGGGGTGAAGTTTGAATGAGGACCAGAGTGTTAGCAATCATTCGATCATATAAAAAAGTATTTCCTCAATCCTCCTATCTTGAAGTCGCCAGAATTAGGAAAATCCCTTTTGTTATATATTTCAATTAATAAAGTCGCCTGTAGCAGATTCCTAGCACAATATGAAAAAGGTAGCCTGATTGAGCACGCCATTTATTATGTGAGTAAGACTTTCATAGACTATGAAAATAAGTGCTCCCAAATAGAGAAGACCTGCCTAGCTCTAGTCTGGATGTGTCAAAAATTAAGGCACTACTTGCTGGCATCTGAAGTTAAAATTCTGTCCAAACTCAATCCCCTCAAGTACATCCTAGAGCAACCTTTTCTCAGCGGACGGATCCCCAAATGGCAAGTCTTACTGATGCAGTATGACTTAGAGTATGTCTCCCAACAATCAATCAAAGGCCAAGCAATTGCAAATTAACTAGCTGACTTTCCTTTGATAGAAGAAGTGAAAGCCGAAGATGATTTCCCAGATGAGCAAATATGCAATATTTAGCAATCTCCAGTCTGGAATTTATTTTTTGATGGTTCCAAAAACATGGCAGGAATAGGCATTGAGATCTTATTAATCACTCTCGAGAAGAAAATGATTCTATTTTCTCTCAAACTCGATTTCTCATGCACCCACAACATGGCCGAGTACGAAGCCCTGATACAAGGTCTAAAATTCTACTAGACTTCAACGTCAAATGAGTGCATGCTTATGGCAATTCATTGCTCATCGTCAATCAAGTCCAAAACGAATGACAAGTCAAGGATCACAAACTGCTTCCCTATCAAAAGATCGTCTCAGCTCTTGCCAACAATTTTGAAGAATTTTAGCTCTTCCATATCAAGAGAGACTTTAATCAAGTGGCTGATAGCCTAGCCAATCTGGGCTTCATTATGACATTAAAAAATGGAGAATCTTGTCGCTCCTTTGAAATTGACAGACTTGATCAACCTGCCTTCCTTCTAACAGAACAAATAAACCAGGCTTAGCAAAAGAAGAAGACTTGGTATTAAAATATCAAAAAATTCATAGAAACTGATGAATTTCCTGCAGAGCTCTCAAAGAAAAAGTAGCGAGTCATCCAACATATGTCTACCCGATATTTCATTCTGGCCAATGTCCTTTATCGTCGTGGATTCAGTTCCGAGTATTTCAGATGTTTAGACGAAGATGAAGCCAAAGAAGTCATACAAGAGGCGCACAAAGGCATTTGCGGTGGTCACGTCGGCTACCAAACTCTTGTCAAATAAATCATCCGAGCAGGATATTATTGGAAAACTATGTAACAAGACTGCTATCGCTTTGTAAAGAAATGTGTGCAATGTCAGATACATGCACCTGCTATTCATGCACCAGCAACATACTTGCAATCTGTCGTATCTCCATAGCCATTTTCTATGCGGGCCTTCGACGTTGTAGGTCCCATCACTCCTGCATCAAACGACCACAAGTATTTCCTTGCTGCAACTAAATACTTCACAAAGTGGGTAGAAGCTGTCACTCTTCGTACAGTGGAAGACTGAACTCACGTATGTGGCAAAATACGGGGATGACTTGTGGCTAGGGGTGAAAGGCCAACCAAGATCGGATATAGCTGGTTTTCCGTGAAATCTATTTTAGTAGAGCATATGATGTCGATGGCCCGAGGTAGAGCACTCAATGGGCTAGGGTGGCCCCATGTCGCTTTACCAACCCCAGGGAAACTCCGAATACAGGCCTAGATCGTTTGTACAGACAGACTTTTTGGGGGCACGTGGTCTCATTCATCCACAAAAATATCCTTTATCGCTTTGGCATACCGCATGATATTGTGTCGAACAATGACAGTCATTTTAAGAATGAAAGAATGAAGACTTTCTGCTCGAAGTTCAAAATTCATCATCATTTTTTCGCTCCCTACTATCCTCAAGAGAATGGTCAGGCAGAAGCCACCAACAAGATCTTAATTCGAATCTTAGAGCGAATTGTAGAAACAGGTCGTGACTGGCATGAGAAGATCCACGACGTGTTGTGGGCATACAGGACCACCATTCGTACTCCAACAAATGTCACTCCATCAGATCTTGTTTATGGAACAGAAGTAGTATTGCCACTGCATGTTCAGAAGCCCACTTTAAAATTTGCGTCACTTCTAGAATTACCTCTTGATCAATACCAACAACAACGATTGATATAGCTTGATTGCTCGATGAGAGAAGACTAAAAGCAGTGGAGCATGCTCAATCCTATCACCAAAGAATAGTCAGACAATACTCGAAGTCTATCATCAAAAAGAGATTCAGAGTCAATGATCTAGTGCTTCGATCCACAACTTATCTTAAGCATCGTCCTGACGGCAAATGGTCGCCAAATTGGGAAGGTCTCTATGTCGTCAAAGAGGCATTACCCCACAATTCATATCGGCTCATCAATGCCGATGGGGTAGAATTACCAGATCCCATCAATGCTCGATACTTGAAAAAGTTTTATGCTTGAAGCATCTATTCTTTCTTTGTAATTTTCCTATTTCCTTCAATGACGATCGAAATTCTCTTTCCCAGCTACATTGGGGCATTTAAAAAAAAATCTTGTCTCTATATCCTATACGTAGGCAGGATCAAATAAAATCTTTCACCATTCATTTACATTTCATTTGCATTTCATGTACATTTACATTTCATTCACATTAATTCTGCATTCAATTCAATTCCCGTTCAGAATAAGGGATAAATCCTGAGATTATGAATAATGTGATTTTTCATCCTAATCATCAATCTCTAACTTCAGTTTACAATCTCTGTCGATTTTTCCTTAATTTTTTTTAGATAAAATCCTTTAAAAAAAAAACAGTTCCCGTACTGACAACTTTCAAATTTTTGATCTTCTAAGATCCGAGTTCCGACTCGGGTTTTTCGTCAAAATTAATTTTCCTTTGAAAATCCAAGTTTCGACTCAGGTTTTCCTTCAAATGATTTTTTCTTTGAAGATCCGAGTTCCGACTCGGATTTTCCTTCAAATTACTTTTCCTTTAAAGATCCGAGTTCCGACTCGAGTCTTTCTTTTAAATTATTTTTCCTTTGAAGATTCGAGTTTCGACTCGGGTTTTCCTTAAAATTCTTCTTCTTTTGAGGATTCGAGTTCTGACTCGGGCTTTCTTTTCCAAAAATCCAACTTTTAAGTTGGCCTGATTTTCATTTGAAGTTTCGAGTTCCGACTCGAATTTCTTTTTAAACCCAGCTTTGTGTTGGTTCCTTTTTCAAAATCCAATACTTGTATTGGTTCATTTTCCAAAATTTGATATTCTTTCAAGATCTAACCCTTGTGTTAGTATATTGCCCATTGGTCACGTTAGGTTCAGTCATCTCTGAATTCTCATCAAAATTCAATACTCAATTTCGACCCTTGGGTCACTCAATTTCCAATTTTGACCTTTGGGTCATTCAATTCTTCAATTTTGACCTTCGAGTCATCCAATTTTCAATCACCCAATTTTCAAATTCCAACATGCAGACACTTAATTATGTTATCGAAGTTTGACATAGAAAGATTTAATCAATATAAACACGTAGATTCTTTTCAGAACAAAATGCAACAGTCGGTTTATGTCCAAGAACTTAACACAGAAAAATCATGCTATTAAAAAGAAAATGTAGACCTGGGTTTCTATTGTTGGACCTAATTCCGAAAACCAATTTCTGTCATTGCCCTTAACGCAAAAATAGATTTCTATCAATGAACTCAGCATAGAAAAATAATTTTTGTTATTGATCTTAAAGACAAAGTTATTTTCTGTCAATGAATTTCATACGAATACTGTTTGGACCCAAAGGGTTTGGCATAGTGGAAAGCCATTCAAATCCTGTGAGCGTCAGCTCTTTGACATTGTTTGCCTGAATCAAACTCAACCCATGTCAGAGGGACACATTAGGTAGGCCCTCATGTCCAGGAACATGGCACAACACCACATATTACACCACGTGACACGTTCTTAATTGTTTAATATTATTATTATTTATTGTTTTTAATATTAATTATATTTTAATATATTAAGATATCAAAACATCAGAGTGGTTGTGTAAAACCTGTAAATTTTTGTAAAATATTTAAATAAATAAATAAGGATTTTATTTCAATTTTTGAATTTTAATTCCTATTAATTTTATAAAAAATGATTGAGAATTCAAATTATCAGTGAAAAGGTTTCAAGGAGTTTAAAACTTGAAATTGAATTTCATAATTTAAAATCTATTTGGATATGGATCTCCATTAGATCCAGAATCCATTATAAAAAATAGTTGGATCTCAAAAAAAATTGAAATCTATTAGTGAGAGTGGTTGAATTTGATATTTGGATCTGGATCTCAAGAGAACACATTTTTGTTTCGAGGGCATATTTTTGTTTTTTTGTAATTATGAGAGGAAGAGGAAAGGTGAATTGCCTCCCCCTCCTCTCTAAGGAAATTAAAAAAAAAAGGAAGAGACAAAGTTGAACTTAATTACCTTAAGAAGGAGGAAGAGGCAAACATGGCGCATCTCTCCCCCTCCCTTTCCATATTAAATGAGGCCTTATTTAAATAGGGAACCTCATACCTCCCATGCTCCCTCCTCTCTTTTTTAAAAAAAAAACTCTCCCTTTATTGACATTCACTCACACTCTCTCTCATACCTGTCTCCCATTGTTGGAGTTTTAGAGGGCTTGTTGGAATAGTACATATGACCAAGACCGTGTTTGATCTCTAACCGTACATTGAGGTAGGATTCTTAGACCAAGGGACATGAGTGGGGAGCCTGTGTGTAAGATCATATTGACTCTGGCCTAATATGCCGATCAAATCTCATCTTTCGGTGAGTTGATAGCAAATAAAAGGCGAAATCGAATCACGTATTTGTGATTCGAGTGGTTACGAATAAAGAGAATCTGATATTTGGGTCTCACGATTTGGTTTATGTTATTTTTCATGATCTTGTGCTTAGAGTAAATGGTGTTATTTGGAAGAACAAACACTACACGTGTGTGCGTGTGTGTGGGGGGGGGGGGGGAGTGGGGGGGGGGGTCTCACATAATGAACGTAAGAAGTTCATCTATGATGATTGTTCATGTTCATCGTTGATTTAGAAATTTTCATTCATGAGTTATGTTTCATGTTTGTTAGATAGTCTTATTTTAGTGTTTTGCTTGCACATACGCATGCGTCAATTATTTTCTTTCAAAAAAAATAGAAAATATAAATATATTTTTGTTGTGTGTGGAAGTACTCACAACTGAACTAGGGCCTACACGACTTTAGTTCATCCCCCTCTTTGCCGCACGACCTATAGGTCAGACCAGCCTAGTGGTTAGTCTGATCAGTTGTAACTGACCCAGGTGATACAAACCCAAGTGAAAGGGTTGACCTTGAGTAGGCTTGACCAAGCCATACCTGACAGTGAAGCTAGTGACAGTTGGCCATGAGCATCCGGGTCAGTTGAAGCAGCTGAGGCAGGTAAATCGGTTCAGCTAAGGGGTCTACTATTGGATGCTAGTAGGGACAACACTCAGATGAAGGGAGTTAGGTGGTTTTCAAGAGCAGTTTAAGTTTGACGTCAGCAAGGTTTGAAGTTTGGGTTGCCTGTATGATTTGTCGTCATTCAGTTGTGCAGCTTATAAATAGCTGAGGCTACTGTTTGTTTTGGGAATTATTCAGTCATTCTTGTGAGTCAGCCATTTGTAATCCTGAGATTTGTTTCAATAAAATTTTAGATTGTTTTGGCTCCATCTGGAGATTGTCCTTTAACGAGGATTTGGCTTTTCTTTTGCAATTCGTTGCTAAAAAAAGATTCACTTCTCATTCCATCTTCTTTCCATCTGTGTCTCTATCTTCTCCTTCCATCCTCTCTCTGATCTAAGGCCAGGCAGTCAAGGCGTTCAGAATTGAGCATGTTGAATGTATCTGACACGTTGCTCTTCTTCACAACCGGCTGAAGCTTCTATCTCGCTCGCGTGATCACACTCATCAGATCAAGAGATTTGAAGGCATTGGCATTTCAAGAGCATGCATCTCTTACACGTCCATGTGATTTTGAGACAAGTGCATTACTGCAGCTGTTATACTTTGCATCTTTATGTCTTGATCAAATAGTCTCTCCACTGCAGAATTGCCGCAGGTCTATCACGTAATCATTGTAGCCTATGTGTGCTGCGACCTGCACAATACCGAAGCAACGACATCTGCAGACGAATCCTACATCTGCACCCGAACCTCGCATCGCACTGGTGTGTACTACCAGGCAATTCACGCGCCTGCGTGTGCCAAATCTATTGTGCCTGCGTGCTTCAGATCCAACGTGTCTGTGCGCACTCAACTGAGCTTAATTCCTGCAAGTGTAAAAATTAAAATGTAGTAAGTGTCTGCTCGCACATAAGAGGGAGACGTAGGCGGTGTCGATCCTAGCAGGGGTATAACAACTGGTATCAGAGCCATGCCGCCTAAAGCGACTCCGTTCAAGGAAGATGTGTTGGACGCACTGCAGCAACACTTCGAGGAGAAGCACGATTTTGTCATAACGCGAACAACATCTGTGGAAAATAAGATTGATCAGTTCAATGCTAAATTGACGGCCTTACAACTGAAAATGGCTGAGAAAATGTTTGAGCTATTGCTGCACCTACGCACCAGTGAAAAGCAGAAATGGAAGCCGGAAGGGACGACTGCAAGTCCACCTTCTGTGGGCCTTATCCTCACAGGTGAGCCATGTGCCAATCCTGCACAGGATCAACCAGGTAACACTTCCAATGTGAATGTTCAATGCACCTCAGAAAAGCTTCACCTACAAGAAACACGAAATGACAACGAGACCTGTGGGGCGCACTACCCATACCTCGCTGGCAACACACGGAACACAGGTAGTGCTTTGGATGTGCAGGAAGAGTTTGCCTTACGCTAGGGCATCAACGTGTGTGGTAACGCCAATGCACGCAGTGCACACGACACTCTTGACGCGTGCAACGTGCGAGATGCGTGTGACACTCTCGACGTGTGCAATGCATGAGACACGCATGGCATTCTCGATACACGCAATGCATGAGACACACACGTCACTCTCGACACGCATAATGCGCGCGACACTCGACACGCGCAATGCACATGATGCATGTAGCGTTTTTGACACGCACAAGGCACAAGCCGCACAAGGTGTCGTTGATGCGCACGGTGGGCAAGCGGCTTGTGATCCTCTCGATGCGCGCGACGCACAGGAGTTGCACAATGCTTATAATATGCGCAACTCAAGGAATGTGCATGATGAATGTTTCTTCTATGAGGGACGTAATGAAGGAATTCTATGCGACAGAGAATTCCTATACCACAGTCATGACGTGTGTGGCAGTGTGCCAGGTATGCACAACCCGTGTGGGCAAGATGAGCGCGGCCAAAGGAATTCCATGGATGCTTTTTTCCCAAATGAGATAAGATTCAAAAACGAATACATGCATGATGAGGATATACATGCTCATGAGAATACATCAGGGTATTTGAGCCAAGGTCGAGTGCACACACAGTTTGAGAATCAAAATGGGATAAACTTCCCAAGATTCGTAAGGCTTCCTTTTCCCATATTTTTGGGAAAAAATCTCATTGAGTGGCTTTATAAAGCACAACAGTTTTTCATAAGCTACAATGTGAAGTATGAACACATGGTAAGATGTGCGGTTATGAGCTTCGAAGGAGAGACTCTAAGATGGTTTAGGTGGTATGACCAAAGGAATGGATATCCAAATTGGGATATTCTCGAATATGAAATTATGAAAAGATTTGGTCCTACTCCCTATACCGATTATAGAATGGAAATGAAATAATTACGTCAAGTAGGAACCATCCAAGACTACCAAGCTCAATTTGAGGATTTATGTTCTTTATGTGGCGAATGGAATGAGAGAGCGCTCTTGAGCTCTTTCATTGAAGAAATTAAAGATGAGATTTGACATGAGCTCCTAGCTTAAAATCCCACTACACTTGAAGAATGTTATATTCAAGATCAAATCATTGAAGAGAAACATAAGAGAATGCATGAGACACGTAAGGGTGCATGGAATTCAAATTCCAACTTCAAATTTACTCAAAAACTCTTAATTAACAAGAGAATCAAGTTTAGAGATTCACTCAAATCCAAAGTGGACCGCATCTCTAGAGAAGAGATGGATGAACTACGCAAGAAGAGGCTATGTTTTAATTACAAAAGCAATTGGATGCCCGATCACAAATGCAAAGCACTTAAGTATTTGATTGTAACTTCGCAAGAAGAAGAAAGTAACTTAGAAGATGATTCCCTAGAAGAAGTGGACCAAGAGGAAGTTGATGAAAGTCAATGACTGATTGGCCATTGTTATGCCTTGGGAAGCAAGGCCGCTCCTAACTCTATGAGAGTTTTTGGTATTCTTAGTGGTAAGAAAGTTGAAGTGCTCATAGACATAGGGTTTACCCATAATTTTGTGAGAGAGGACTTAGTGTCTAAACTTAAGTTCAAGCCTCATGAACATCCAAAGTTCAATGTGATGGTTGGAGATGGGAGTCACCTCAAGTGTGCTCACCTTTGCACGGATGTTGAGCTTAACCTCCAAGGCTCTCATTTCAAGTTGGACTTGTTTGTCTTACCAATGCATGGAGCCAATGTTGTGCTTGAAATGTGTTGGCTACGTTCACTTGGAAGTGTCACATGGAATTTCACTGGTATGGAAATGACATTTGTCAAAGCGGAGAAACCTACGAGCTTAAAAGCTAATAACACTTTTGATGAAGAACCTGTGGATAACCAAGAGGCATTAAAATTTTTCCGTGCTACTCACATGACTTTTATATGTTTGGCCCAACCACTTACACCTAAAGATAGGCCCAAGCTAGAAGAACAAGTTCCACCAAATTTGAATAATCTACTTGAGTCATTCCAAGATGTGTTTGGAGAACCCAAAGAGTTGCCTCCTACACGCTCTCAAGACCATCACATTCCTCTTGTGGAAGGACAAGGGCCGATAAGTGTAAGACCATACCGGTATGCTTTTACACAAAAGGGTGAAATTGAAAAATTAGTGCAAGAGATGCTTGAGAGTGGCATCATTCGCCCAAGTTCAAGTGCTTACTCATCACCGATCCTCCTTGTGCGCAAGAAGGACAACACATGGTGCTTTTGCATCGACTATAGAGTACTTAATGAAGTTACCTACAAAGATGAGCACCCAATTTTGGTCATTGATGAGTTGAATGAATTATTTGGGGCCAAATATTTTTTAAAGCTTGACTTGAGAGCTGATTATCATCAAATTAGAATGGTAAATGAAGACATTCATCAGACCACCTTCCTCACACATAATGGTCATTATGAATTCTTAGTCATACCGTTTGGATTGACAAATGCTCCGGCCACTTTTCAAAGAACCATGAATGACATCTTTAGACCAATGTTAAGGAAGTTCGTGTTGGTTTTCTTTGACGATATTTTGGTCTATAGTGCCAATTGGGAGGAACATCTTAAACATGTCAGAATTGTGTTAAAAATTTTAAGGGAACATACTTTCTTAGACAAGCGAAGTAAATGTAGCTTTGGACAAGTAAGTGTGTCTTACCTTGGGCATATGGTTGGAAGTGAAGGGGTTAGTGCCGATCCGAAAAAAATTGAAGCAATGGCTAGTTGGCCGACATCCCGCACCATTAAAGCCTTGAGAGAGTTCTTGGGTCTTACAGGGTATTATCGCCGATTCATTAGACATTATGGTGTCATCGCTCAACCTCTCACGACTTTGTTAAAGAAGAATGTGTGGGGATTGAATAGTAAAGTGGAACAAGCTTTCCTTAAGCTAAAACAAGCTATGATGGAGGCACCGGTTCTTGCCTTACTCGATTTTGACAAAATCTTTGTCTTAGAAACCGATACTTGTGACATTGGGATCGGAGCCATACTTATGCAAGAACGACATCCCTTGGCTTATTTGAGTAAAGCCCTTTCAGGAAGGAGCAAAAGCCTTTCTACTTACAAAAAAGAACTCCTTGCTATTGTTTTGGCCTTGAAAAAATGGAGGGATTACTTACTTGGAAGGCATTTTCTAATCCAAACGGATCACCAAAGCCTCAAGTATATCTTGCAACAAAGAGTTTCTACTCCTCTCCAACAAAAATGACTCATAAAGCTCATGGGTTATGATTTTGAAATCAAATATAAGAAAAGGGTGGAAAATGTGGTTGTCGATACTTTATCAAGAAGAATGGAAGATGACTCTTTCCTAGTCATCTCTAGTGTTGCTTGTTCTTTTGCGGGAAAAATTAGTCAAGCCCAAATTGAAAATGAAGAGATTCAAATAATCATACATGAGTTGCGAGAATACCCTACTAGCCATCCTTCTTATATGGTAAAGAAAAATAAGTTGTTTTTTAAAGACAAGTTGGTTTTACCTTGTAACTTTTCACTTATCAAAGAGGTATTGGAACATTTTCATGACTCAAGAGTGAGAGGGAATGAAGAAGTTCATAAAACTTGAAAAATTGTGAGAAATGAACTATATTGGGCCAGTATGAAAAAAGACATAAAAAAATATGTGAAGGAGTGTCAAATATGTCAAGCAAGCAAATATGAAAGAATTAGACCACCCGGTCTTTTTCAACCTCTTCCTATACCTTCACATACATGGATGGATTTAAGTATGGATTTCATTGAAAAGTTATCATCTTCACAAAAGAAAGAGGTAATTCTTGTGGTAGTGGATCGCCTTTCCAAGAGTGCTCATTTTATACCTTTACCAAGTACTTATACAGTGAAAATGGTGGCAAATGCTTTTATGCAAAATATGACTAGGCTATATGGAATGCCTAGGACCATTACTTGTGATAGAGATTCGGCCTTCCTTAGTAGATTTTGGAAGGAGTACTTTTCGTTGATGAGCACCAAAATGTGTTTTAGTACGTCAAGTCATCTTCAAATGGATGGACAAACTGAGGTGATCAATATAACTCTCGAAACTTACTTGAGATGTTTCACAAGTGAGAAACAAGAAGATTGGATGAAATACCTACCATGGGCTGAATGGTGTTACAATATTTCCTTCCATGCCACTACGGGCATGACACTTTATGAAGCAGTGTATGGAAAACCTCCTCCTCAAACTCTATTATACGAAGAAAGAACGACAAATATACCTTTAATAGATAAGAAATTGTGGGCGAGAGATGAGATTTTGAGAATCTTAAAGAGAAATATTGAGAATGCTCAAAATAGAATGAAACAAATTTATAATAAACAAAGAAAAGATAGGGAGGTTCAAATTGGTGATTGGGTATGGCTTAAACGCATTCACCATGGACAATTCTCATTAAGCAAGAATCCCATAACTAAACTTTTGCCTAAGTACTTTGGTCCTTACCAAGTTGTGGCAAGAATTGGAGAGGTCGCCTATAAGTTGAAATTACCCTCAAGTGTACTCAATCATTCGATATTTCATGTTTCTTGATTGAAGCCATATCATGGGCATCCCCCAAGTGAAGAAATACTTGAGCCTATCATAAGGCAGCTCACAAGCATTCTAAAATCCAAATTAGTACGTAGAGGAATAAGAAGAATTCAAAAATTTCTAATTAAATGGGACAATGAGGGTGAAGCATCTGCCACTTGGGAATGAGATTATAACATGAAGAACATGTATCCTAATTTCCATACTAGAGGACTAGGACAGTCTCAAGAGGAACAGATTGATACAAACCCAAGTGAACGGGTTGACATTGAGTAGGCTGGACCAAGCCATATCGGACAGTGAAGCTAGTGGCAGTCGACCATGAGCATCCGGATCAGTTGAAGCAGCTGGGGCAGGTAAATCGGTTCAACTAAGGGGTCTACTATTGGATGTCAGTAGGGACAACACTCAGATGAAGAGAGTTAGGTGATTTGCACGAGCAGTTTAAGTTCGACGTCAGCAAGGTTTGAAGTTTGGGTTGCATGTCTCATTTGGCACCATTCAGTTGTGCAACTTATAAATAGTTGAGGCTACTGTTTGTTTTGGGAATTATTTAGTCATTCTTGTGAGTCAGCCATTTATAATCCTGAGATTTGTTTCAATAAAATTTTAGATTGTTTTGGCTCCATCTGGAGATTGTTCTTTAACGAGGATTTGGCTTTTCTTTTGCAATTCGTTGCTAAGAAAAAATTCACTTCTCATTTCGTCTTCTTTCCATCTGTGTCTCTATCTTCTCCTTCCATCCTCTCTCTGATCTAAGGTCGGGCAGTCAAGGTGTTCAGAATTGAGCATGTCGAATGTATCTGACGTGTTGCTCTTCTTCACAGTCGGCTAAAGCTTCTATCTCGCTCACGTGATCACACTCATCAGATCAAGAGATCCAAAGGCATTGACGTTGCAAGAGCATGCAGCTCTTATGCATCCGTGTGATTTTGAGATAAGTGCATTACTGCAGTTGTTATACTTTTCATCTTTATGTCTTGATCAAATAGTCTCTCCACTGCAGAATTGTTGCAGGTCTATCCGCAACTAGATTGTGTAATCGTCGTAGCCTATGCGTGCAACGACCTGTATGATACCAAAGCAATGACATCTGCAGACGAATCCTACATCTGCACCCGAACCTCATGTCTCACTGGTGTGTACTGCCAGGCAATTCACGCACCTGCGTGCACTAGATCTATTGCGCCTGCGTGCACCAGATCCAACGTGCCTGTGCGCACTGAAGTGAGCTTAATTCCTGCAAGTGTAAAAATTAAAACGTAGTAAGTGTCTGCATGCACATAAGAGGGAGACATAGGCAGTGTCGATCCTAGCAGGGGTATCACACAGGTGCAGTGGCACATCAAGGTGCGTTGCACCCATGCTTGGCGCCATTGTTGTCTGTAATATAAAAAAAAAACAGTGACAAACCGGTTGGGGTTGCCTGCTCCCAGCCGGCTACCCCTGTTAGGTTGGTCTGATGTCTGTCGCACCCTATTGAACACATCAACAATGGGGATTAGATGATCCCAGCCCCTCCTTGCCTATTGCCGAAGACCGGTAGGGTGCACTACCCTACTAACGTGCCTATGAGTGGCTGCAGTTGCTTGTTGACATCAGTGACTCGTCGCAACCCTGTTGCAGTCTCAATAAAACAAACAAATAAATAAATAAATTATATATATATATATATATATACCAATGCGATCAAGTAGTGCAATCGGTTCATTTATAAATTATTCAAAAAACATATATATATATATATATATATATATATATGTATATATATATATATATATATATATATATTAGATACATGTTAACTACTTGTTGAACACAAAAGAGTGATATGTTCTTTCACATGACGATTACTTGAATTTGCAAAACCTCATCTAAATACATGATCAAAATACTTGTTTTATTTGACAATCCAAAGAAAAATATAAATTGGATAGTTTTGGCCATTATTTTATGTGAAATAGTACACACGGGTACACTTTCAGGAAAAGTGTATATTTGATTCTTTATGCCCAAAATGATTGTTTCATCTCTTTTACAAAGTTTTGTGAACTGCATAAAATGATAACTATACTAATTTATTTCGCTTGCAAATGAAATGTGCTTTGCAATGGAATGACAAAATTGAGTCTCATTCTTAAACCACTTTCTATTAAATGCATCATGTTTCTCTATGTAATGCTCTGCAATGAATGTTTGCAGGGTCATGTTAATACAAGGGTTAAAAAATGAGCATGAGGTTCTGCAGAACCTTTGTAGTGCTACATGAGCACTTATGACATTCTATATATGACCTTCGTAATTTGTACTGCTATTCAGTGGTGTACTGTGTGCACCAGTATAATTGCCCAAAATTGGGCTATGGGTCGAAACTGACCTACGGGGTACCATCTGTACACACCCAAGGCATCTAAATTGATAAATTACATATACACAATCTTAATAAAATGCCCTATTGGTTTAAATGTATCAGGGCTTGTTTTCAACACTCATTGGTTTTAATGCACTACGAGTTCATTGGATGGGTGATCTGAACATACCAAATAAAAATATAAATGTTCTTGACTACCTCTTTCGTGTAGTCTAAAATTTTTGCCTTACAGACCAGTATATTGTGTACCCTAGAGTGGTACTTGGCTTCTCAAAACTTTGGTTTTCCCAAAAGAGGCCGTTACAGATAACCTAAATGAATCAAATTAAAAATAAAAGAAATGAATATTCATCCATTCTCGGGTTACCTTAAAGAGGGTTGATGGTATAAACTTTGTTAGGTTGTTGTTGAAACATACAACGTTTGAAACTATGCTACAAGCAACAATTGCTCGATGGTCCTCCGCTCATAGAGTTAAGGGACCTGGACTACCAAAATTTATCTTAGGTGGGTAGGTCTTGAACCTTCTACAGAAGTCGGATGCATCCTATTTATCTCAGCCTTTAGAAGTTATCTCTCAACCATTACATCACCCCTTTAGGGATCCGATTCAGATCGTCAACTGGGGTATTAAAATACCTAAAAATAATAGACCATTGGTTGATCTCATCTGTTTCGACATATTTGAATGGTGCATACCCGTAGGGGGTTAAGCAAGTGAAACATAATTATTCATGTACAACTTTACTTTTTTGTACTTAGATGTATGTATATGCTTGAATATAATTTTTGAAATGCTTGAGCTAGATATCAACTGTCTTAAATAAATATGTTGTCTTTTTCTAATTTCAGTATACTCTTGTATGTTTGACACTTTACTTGTATATCTTGGGAAGAGATTCCCTACTGAGACTTGTGAAGTCTGACCCTCAATATTAACATTTTATATGTCAGGATGACTGAGCGGGAGCTGTTGCGAGATGCTTCGATTGGAGGTACAAAGATCACATTTTTCTTACCCATTTGAGATCAATTTTTAATTGTTCAAACATTGTTATTTAGTTTTAGTTAACTTGGTGAATCAGTACCTTTATCAAATGTGAATGTGAAATTATCTATAATTGCCTAAGGTTTGTTTAACTTCACTTTGATTATTTTTTGCTGTATGTTTCTTTTTTAAAAGTAGAAAAAAAATTGCCTGAAAAAATATATAAGGTTTGGGTCCTTACAGGTTGGTCAAACCACATCACATACAAAAACAATTTTTTTTTGTTCGTAGATGATTTCCTACTGAAACCTCTGGCCACTACAAGAAAATACGTTGTTAGCGACGGAATCTTTCCGTCGCTAGTTAGCGACGGATTGGCGAGCGACAAATATTCATCGCTATTATTACTGAATCTTATGAAAGTAGCGACGGAAGATAGTCTGTCGCCTAGTCCGTCGCTAATTAGCGACGGATGTTGCGACAGACTGTTTCGTCGGTACGATCGCACCATTTACCGACGACGTTAACGACGGAACCTAGTCCGTCGCTAACTAGCGACGGATGTGGCGACAGAATATAATCCGTCGCTATTTTCGCGAATTTGATTTTACGTTGGCTTAGCGACGGAATGAATCCGTCGCTAACTTTCGAATAACCCTAATCCCAGGCAGCTTTTCCTTTTCTTCTTTCGCTGCTCCTGTCGTTCGCCGGTTCCGCTCCCGCCGTTCGCCGGTCCCACCGTCCGTCGGTCCCACCGTTCGCCGTCCGGAGAAAGGTAACGCCCTCCCCCTCCCGTTTCCGGCAGGGGGTTAACCCCCTCCCGGTTCACGCAGGGGGTTAACCCCCTCCCGGTTTACACAAGGGGTTAACCCCCTTCCGTTTCCGGCAGGGGGTTAACCCCCGTTTTCACGCAGGGGGTTAACCCCCTGGCGTTTCCGACAGGGGGTTAACCCCCTCCCGGTTCACACAGGGGGTTAACCCCTTGTCGTTTCCGACAGGGGGTTAACCCCCTCTCGGTTCACGCAGGGGGTTAACCCCCTGCCGGAAAACGCAAGGGATTAACACCCTGCGTCCCCTGCCGTTTCCGGCAGGGGGTTAACCCCCTTCTGTTTCCTGCAGGGGGTTAACCCCCTTCCGGAAAACGGAGGGGGTTAACCCCCGCGTTTTCCGGAAGGGGGTTAACCCCCTGCGTTTCTTGCAGAGGGATAACCCCCTGTGTTTTTCGGCAGGGGACCCTTGCCCTCTGCCTTTCCGGTAGGGGGTCGACCCGGGCAGGGGGTCGACCCCGGCAGGGGGTTAACCACCTGCCATAACAGGCTGGGGGTCGACCCGCTGCCCGAACAGGGGGTCAGTTAACTCCCTACGTTCTGTAAGGGGGTTAACCCCCTATGTTCCGTAAGGGGGTCGACCCCCTGCCGGAACAGCAGGGGAGTCGACCCCTTGCCAGAACAGTTTTTTTTCCGTGGTGACTTCATTTTAAAACAGTGTTTTTTTGTGCAGATTTTTCAACGGAACTCGCTTGTGCCCCGCCACCCGTGGTAAGTGACAAAAACAATGCAAATCGGGTAGATACCCGTGGTGAGTAAGTGATGCAAACGCATCACATGTTATTTAATTTATTGAATATAACACTTTATTGTTCACACACTCACTTAGTTGTTGATATCTAGGACTGCTTTGTTGGAGTTCGGAGATCATGCTGAGCATGATTTTAATGTATATATATGGAAGTGTTCTTATTTTTGGAGTACGGAGTCCATGCTAGGCATGGTAGTAGTTAGTGGGATATTGGAGTGTGTTTGCTGCAGGTACATGTTTGAGATTTGTTTGATATGAATTATTTCAATGTATTGCAATGTTTGATGTGATTGTATTCATGCTTACATGTAGTTACTTTCAATTTGATTATGTCTACCATGTGAAATTGTATACTGAAAGCATGTTTCAAATGAATGTATCGTGTCATGAATAGTTTGCACATGAAAATATTAAGTTATCAATGCATGTATCATAATTCTTGTGATTGTATGACATCATATATTGCATGATAAATTTGATATTTTCTTCATCATAGCATTCTGATGGTTCTCTTTTAACTGGTTAGGATACTATTCGCACCATCATACGACAAAATGACTGCAATCCGTGAATGGATGTACCGTAGGATAGTGGACAATGAGTTATCGCATGAATATATGGATGGTGTTGACAGTTTTATTGAATTTGCAACAGCAAGTGTCAGTACAGTAGATCCCACAGGTCAGATTAGGTGTCTCTGCAAGATTTGTAAGAATAATCGATTTTTAGAACCTCATGGCGTTAGACATCACCTATACAGGAAGGGTTTTGTGAGTGATTATCAGAACTGGACGTTTCATGGAGAAGAATTTAGAAACGATTTTGATGCACGGGTGAATGTGGTGCACGATAATCCATATACGAATTTGATATTTGATGCCGCAGGAACAGAACTGGGTTCTGCTATGAGTTCTAGTGATGTAAGAACTGTCATAGATGAAGAATCACCAAACGATGCAGCTAGTAGATTTTATGATTTACTTAGAGATGCTGATGAGCCACTTTGGAACGGTTGTGAGAGTCACACTATCTTGTCTGCAGTTCTTCAACTAATGAATTTGAAGTCCGAGTATAATTTGAGTCAATCATGTTTTGACCGTTTGTGCATGATTGTGAAGAGTATGTTGCCTAAAGATGAGAAATTGCCACAAAATTTCTATCGTGCGAAAGTTATGGTCAACGCTCTAGGTATGGGTTACAAAAAGATTGATGTTTGTCCAAATCACTGCATGTTGTATTTCAAGAAGCAGGAAAATGACATATCATGCCCGTCATGTGGGCATCCTCGGTTCAAGCCAAAGACAAGAGGCAATGGTAGCACGAGATCAAAGGAAGTTTCATACAAGTCGCTCCGCTACTTTCCTATCACTCCTAGATTGCAGCGATTGTATATGTCTTCAAGGATAGCTAAACACATGAGATGACATGCAAATAAAGTTCGACACGATGAAAACAAGATCACGCATCTTGTTGACGCTGAAGCTTGGAAGCACTTTGATCGTACTCATCAGAACTTCGCAATGGAAGTGCGAAATGTTAGACTCGGTCTATGTACAGATGAATTTAATCCATTTGGGAGTAGATCAACTCCATACTCATGTTGTCCAGTATTTGTTACTCCATACAACCTTCCACCAAGCTTGTGTATGAAACGTCCAAATCTTTTCTTGTATCTGTTGATCCCTGGTCCGACCTCACCTGGCCAAAATCTTGATGTATATCTAAGGCCATTGATTGATGAATTAAAAGTACTGTGGGATGACGGTGTTACCACGTATGATGCCCACAAAAAACAAAATTTCAACATGAAGGTCGTTGTTCTATGGACAATCAGTGACTTCCCTGCATATGGTATGTTATCTGGTTGGAGCACACATGGGAGGTTGGCTTGTCCGTACTGCATGGAGGATTCCAAAGCTTTTAGATTGAGGCATGGAAGGAAGCCTTGCTGGTTTGAGTGTCATCGTCGATTCCTACCCAGCGATCATCCGTTCCGACGTCAAAAGAATGCATTTAAAGCAGGCACAACTGAAACATAAGGTCCATCCTCAAGATTGTCCGGCATAGAGATTCTAAGAAGATTGTGATACTTTCCAGATGTATTAACAGATGCCCGCAGTCCTACACCCTTCCGTGGATTTGGGAAGGATCACGATTGGACAAAAAAATCTATTTTTGGGAACTACCGTATTGGCCGACCCTATTGATACGACATAATTTGGATGTGATGCATGCAGAGAAAAATGTGTTTGATAATGTGTTCAATACAGTAATGAATATTAAAGGGAAAACGAAGGATAATCCGAAGGCCCGTATGGATTTAAAATTAATATGTAAAAGACCAGAATTGGAACTCAAAGAGTATAATGGCAAAGTACTGAAACCAAAGGCGAAGTACGTACTCGGACCTGATCAAATAAAACATGTATGTCAATGGTTGAGACAACTGAGATTTCCAGATGGATATGTCTCTAACATTGCTCGAGCTGTGAAGATTGACGATGGACAGTTATATGGGTTGAAGAGCCATGATTGTCATATCTTTATGCAACGATTGATACCCCTAGCATTCCATGATATGTTAGACAAACCTATATAGGGGGTATTGTCTGAGTTGAGCGGATTTTTCAGAACATTGTGCGCATCGGAGGTCGTTGTATCAGATATAAAGAATCTCGAAGACTCTGTCATCACCACTGTTTGTCTGTTAGAAAAGATATTTCCGCCAGCATTTTTCGATGTTATGGAACATTTGATCATACATCTGCCATATGAACTAATGGTTGGTGGCCCTGTGCAATATCGATGGATGTACCCATTTGAAAGGTATATGTTTTTTTATAGCACATCTCTTTAATGACAGATATTTAAAATTTGAAATGTATATTCTTGTCAGATGCATGTTCGACCTAAAAAAAAAGGTTCGTAATAAAGCAAGAGTAGAAGACTCTATTTGTGAGGCATACACTTTAGAAGAGATTTCAAATTTCTCATCTATGTACTTCGAACCTCATATTCCAACACGTTACACATGCCCGCCCCGTAACGATGATGGAGAACAAGTAACTGTAGCTGACAAACTGTCGATATTTCAACCACTTGGGCATGCATTTGGTAGTTGCCGATCAAGGCTATTGACAGATCGAGAGCAAGATGCAGCACACATCTATATTCTTTTTAATTGCTCAGCGATCGACCCATACATCGAGTAAGTATATGTATATGCAACTCAATTATAAATCCTTTTATGTTTTATATGTGGATACATGGCTCGGTAATATAAGTATTTGTGGTTTGCAGACGATTTGATCTGGAGTTGCAAAGCGAAGTTTCACATCTCACTGATGCAGAAGTAGAAAAAGAACGTGAAACTAAGTTTGTGAAGTGGTTGAAGCAGTTGGTAAATAAGCTAACATAAATTTTGTACTTATAAACAACACTAAGTTACTTAATTGATCGTGATCACAATAATTGTTTATGTCTGTGCGTAGGTTCGCCATGGTGATGTTAAAGATCAAGGAATATGTGATTTAGAAAATGGTCCGACCAAAGTTGTGCAATGCTACAATGGGTATATCGTAAATGGTTATCGATTCCATACAAAAGACTACGGTACAAACAAATCAATGATAAATAGTGGCGTGTGTGTCAAGGGTAGCAGCTACGGTGAAAATGAACATGATTACTACGGTGTTATAGAGGAAATAATGGAGTTGACTTACTTAGGCATGAATAACAGGGTTACGATATTCAAGTGTCATTGGTTTGATCCAACTGCAACAAGACTCGACAAAGCTTCAGGCATTGTGGAGGTGAATCATAAATCCAGGTTTGGAACATATGAACCATTCATATTAGCCTCGCAAGCTCAACAAGTTTATTATACTTCATATCCGAGTATAAAAAAGTCAGATAGAAATGAATGGTGGGGAGTTTGCAAGGTGAAATCCAAACTATACCCCGAGTATGATCAGTTACAGGAAGATGAGTTAGCTGAAGACAGTGATTACTATCAATTAGATGATGTCTATGACTTCGCTTATGGTCACGATGTTGCGCATAATATGCATGTCATATCTCTATTGGCCGATGAAACATTCATAGAGGAATGTGATCCAAATGATGTACCAAGTGGATGGACAAACAATGAAGAAGAAGAAGAAGAAGAAGAAGAAGAAGAAAGTCAAACTAGTGACGAGGAAGAATTCTCAAGCTAGTAAGCAAAATCTTATACTACAAACCTCTATTTAAATGCATTGTAATACTTGATGTGAGTTGTATTGCAATACTTGGTGTGAATGATTAAAAATTTTATTTGAATGTATATTAATACTTGATATGAATGATTTGAATGCATTGTAATACTTGATGTGAATGATTTCAATTATCTGAATGTATTATAATTTATGCAATTAACGAATGATTTGAATTAGTGCAATACTTGATGTGAATGATTTGAATTATTTGAATGCATTGCAATGCTTGATGTGAATGACTTGAATGCATTGTAATACTTGATGTGAATTATTTGAATGTATTGTATGACATATGTTATTTGTTAGAATATGGTTCGTGGAGGTTATAGTGGTCGCTCATCCAGTAGTAGCCAGGCTCAGCCTTCATCTTCACGGGCTCCTATGATAGGTATATCATATAACTAATTGGATGCTTGATTAGTTCAAATGCGCATTCTGAGAATTTCTAATATATTTTTTTACAGATAATGTTGCGCCTGTACACGACCCACCTACACCAGTTGATCGCACAAGTCAACAGCCAACACAGGAAACAGGGTCTTCTCAGGCTGGCACAAGAAGACTCATTTGAATAGTGTATATCGATAATCGACCGTAAGTATTTTGTTTTCAATTATTGCATATCTTTTAAATATTTTATATTGATATTTATTGTGTAACAATTCATGTGCAGCACGAGGTTTGAGCCACAAGAAGTAGTACGGGAGATTAGGAATTCACTTCTTCAACATCTACCAGGATCAGTTGCTCAATGAAAAGAGTACTCAAAGGAGGTGTTAGACAGATTGTGGTCCTCATTCATGGTATACAGTTGTTCCTCATAGTTAATGTGTTTCATATTTAATTTATTTAAGCAATGTCTACTAACTTTCTGAAAATATTTGTAGGCTTCGAATCACTTCGAAACTACAATGGAAGAAAATGATGCAAGGAAGGTGTGGCATAAGGTGGCTGTCAATCGATTTACAGACATGCTGCACACTATGAAGACTGCAGCAAAAAAAACATCTGGCGTAGTAGATGATCCATTACTGTGGAAGGGCCATGGTCCTATTACTATCAGGAGAGATTACTGGGATGAAATGTGCGATAAGTGGGCGGGAGATGCATTTAGAAATCGCTCTGCGAAGGCTGCACAAAATCGATCGAAGATGCCCGAAGTCCATCTACACACAGGTGGATCTAAGACATTTGGGAGCCACCTAAAGAAAATGGTAACTCATCAATATATAATATTAATTTTATAAGTATTGTTGCAAACTTGTGTACTAAATCTTTTGTCATTTAACTTCGCAGGAAGCAGAAAAAGAAGGTAGTGTACCATATAAGGATGTGTTTGTAGAAACACATAAACGGAAGACCACGGGAGTTTTTGTATCAGAGAAGGCGAGAACGACAACGGTATGTATTAATTCTATTAATAATCATTGCAATATATATGCAAGTTATCATAATGTTATCATTAATTATTAATGAATACTTTAAACATTATTTTGTAGGAGGCATATGAGCAACAGATGGTAGAGCGATATGGCGAAGACGCTACTCAGCATCCATCATTTGATCCTACAGCATGGGTGACTGCAGCAGGTGAACCCAAAAAAGGTCGCGTGTTCGGGTTTGGGAGTAATATGAACACTTCACCAGTTATTGGTTCTTTCAGTTACGGCTCACCGACTTCTTGCGCCGACATAAGCTCCAAGCAGCCGTCTATTCTTTCCGGTGATGATGTACGCGAGATCATTAATGAATCACTGAATAACTACTTCCAATACACCGTCGCCCCCTTTCTCCGAAATGAGATCAAGGCCGCTGTTCAGGATAGGGGATCTTCGATTCCAAGTCTCTCTCAGGTATAATCACATATATAGTTTTTTTGACTGCCTTAAAGCACATCTGAGCATGGTAGAATCACATCTAGAGTTTTTCTAGATGCCTTAGAACACATATGAACATGCTATAATCACATATTCAATTTTTTTACTGCCTTAGCACACATATGAGCATGATAGAATCATATATATATATATATATATATATAACTTTTTGTCTGCCTTAGAGCACATATGAGCATGATAGAATCACATATAAAGTTTTTTTGACTGCATTAGAACACATATGAGCATGCTCGAATCACATATTCAGTTTTTTGCCTGCCTAAGAACACATATGAGCATGTTATAATCACATATTCAGTTTTTTGACTGCCTTAGAGCACATATGAGCATGCTATAATAACATATAGAGTTTTTTTATTGCATTAGAGCACATATGAGCATGCTATAATCACATATAAAGTTTGTTTGTCTGCCTAAGAACACATATGAGCATGATAGAATCACATATAAAGTTTTTTTTACTGCATTAGAACACATATGAGCATGCTATAATCACATATTCAGTTTTTTGACTGCCTAAGAACACATATGAGCATATTATAATCACATATTCAGTTTTTTGACTGCCTTAGCACACATATGAGCATGCTATAATAACATATAGAGTTTTTTTACTGCCTTAGAACACATATGAACATGCTATATATCATTTATGATAGAATCACATATAAAATTTTTTGCTTTGCCTACCTTAGAGCACATATGAGCATGCTATAATCACATATTCAGTTTTTTGACTGCCTAAGAACACATATGAGCATATTATAATCACATATTCAGTTTTTTGACTTTCTTAGCACACATATGAGCATGCTATAATAACATATAGAGTTTTTTTACTGCCTTAGAACACATATGAACATGTTATATATCATTTATGATAGAATCACATATAAAATTTTTTGCTTTGCCTGCCTTAGAGCACATATGAGCATGCTATATTCACATATTCAATTTTTTTACTGCCTTAGCACACATACGAGCATGATCGAATCACATATATAGTTTTTTGCCTGCCTTAAAGCACATTTGAGCATGATAGAATCACATATAGAGTTTTTCTAGATGCCTTAGAACACATATGAACATGCTATAATCACATATTCAATTTTTTGACTGCCTTAGCACACATATGAACATGATAGAATCACACATATATATATATATATATATATATATATATATATATATATATATATATATATATATATATAACTTTTTGTCTGCCTTAGAGCACATATGAGCATGATAGAATCACATATAGAGTTTTTTTATTGCCTTAAATCACATATAGTGTGTAATTTATTTCATTATATTTTGTTTATCAATACTGACTGTTCTTTTCTTGTGTAGGCTGCTAGCGATAATCAGCGTAGTGTAGCTGAAGGGACAGATAAAGACAATGAACAAGAAGACGCACAAAATCTTGGCGATGATTAGAGGACTGTGTTGAAGAAGTTCTATTTTTTTTATTTTTCCTAATTGTAATTGTTGAATTGTAAATAATTAAACTTCTTAATTTTAAGGTGGAACGATTAATTGCTGTAGATTCTTGTTATATAAATTTTTTTGTGTGGTTTGTTTTTTATTTACAGGAAATATAAATTGTACAGGAAATAGAAATTGTACAGTTATCAATATTTAATTTTCAAATAAATTTTTTTTAATTTTTTTTCGTGTTTGCGACGGATTAGCGACGGAACCATCCGTCGCTATTCATATTAATCTAGCGACGGCAGTAAATCCGTCGCCAAGCCGTGGTCGCCGTTTAGTACCGGCGGATTGGCGACGAAATATAGCGCTCATTATTCCGTCGCAATTAGCGACGGACCTGGCGACGGAATTATTCCGTCGCCAGTTAGCGTCGAAATATTCGCGACGTAAGCATACTGTCGCCTCGTTGTCGCTAATCCGTCGCTAACCATGTTAGCGACGGATTCGCGACGGAATGTGGTCGTCGCTAATCCACTGCTTTGTTGTAGTGGGCGATTAAAAATCACAATTTCAATGGATGGTTGGGAGATGAAGTTCAACGGGACTGACACACAAATCCTCACGAAGGTTACACGCTCCATGACGAGAGTACTAGGAGGCTACCTTGGCGTAGCTCGGGGGCTGCCTCCCGAAACAGTTAATTTTTTTTTTTTTTAAAGCCCAGTCCTAGCCCAGCCCTGATTCCATATGAAATAGATTTTTATCCTTTTTTGTAGCCCAGTCCTAGCCTAGCCCAGCCCAGCCCAGCCCAGCCCTGACTGCAGCAAATAGTTTGATTTGTCCATATGAAATAGATTTTTATTAATAATTGCAGCCATTTTTTATTTTATCTCAAAAAAAAAAAATTTTACCACACCCCTGTTTGCCCCCCCCCCCCCATCGAATGAATCGTAGCTACGCCACTGCTTCAAATACGTCTCTGATCCAACAGTCGACCGAAAGGCCTGGGAGATGTATCTAGAGGGGGATTCACTCGGTTGGAAGCCCGAAGCTTCAACTCCATGCCATGGATCCACTGATGCGTGACAAGAATGGGGGTCATCTCCTCCATGTTGTTAAGCATAATCATGATTAATGTATGTGAATCTTATGAGAGCAATGAACTTTCACAACGCTCGGAGTTCCTGAAAAGGTGAATTGTTTCTCAATGTGTTTGTGCTGATTTTCCTCCAGTTGCACCATGGAAGCTTTAGACGATGATTCACTGGAAAAAGATCCTTCCACTATTCTGACCCAGTAATTAGATTAGATATGCATGACTGGAATCCAGGTGGGGTACAATATATATCATTTTCCCAATGTCACCTTTTTCCCATGAGTTTTTGCCTATGTTAAGGCCAGTTTTGGAAATGGCAAAGTAATGGGAAAATCCCTTCCCATAAAATCTTGAATGTTCCTATTCCCATGCAAAACGACAGAAAAAAAATTCAAAGGCCACCTTTTTCCTACGAACGTGTGATCTTTTCCTATCCATTTTCTACCCACTTTCATACTTGGCCAAAAAGAAACAAAGGAAAAACACCCTTTCTTAATCCAATCAGTCGTGGAGAGCACGGTACGGGCCCTACCATAGTGATTTATGAAAATCTCACGATAGTATCGTGAGAAATTGTTTGAAAGTTTAAAACGGTAATTTCTCACCAGATTTTCAAAATATTGTGAAATTTATGAAAAACCATAAATTAATACCCTGATTTAAATGAGATATTTACGTTTTAAACTTCTATTTATCATGAAAAAACCATGTATTTTTTTAAATAATTTTTATTAATATTTTCTTATAAATTTTTTTTATTTTTAATTTATTTTTTATTACCAAGACTTTGCCAAAAAAAAAACGCGAGAGTTATGAAAAATTTTCAAATTCTCGTGAGTTTTTGAAAAAACGAGATTTTGCCGTTTTTAACGTTTGTCACGGACCATACCAAGAAGGGACCAATCATTTGTGGGGCCCACCAACGTGATGAAGCTACTGTTAAAAGGGATAAGGCCGACCAATGGGAATGCCAGCCCAAGGCCAACACACCACGGGGCCCACTTGGCCCTCAACATCACGTGCTAATCACTGTCAATAGGGGGCCAGCCTCATTTAGATCACCACAATTTAAGCAACACCCATTTGCTAGTTTCTGCTGGCAACCACACCATTTGCTAGTTTCTGCTGGCAACCACACATCTGCTAATCGTGTTGGGGTTCTTGGCTTGGTTCTGTTCCTCGTATAGGGTTCATCACTATCAAGAGCAATAAATTAGTGGCCTTTCCAACCTAAACAATGCCAAATGTTCAAGTGGGTATCATGTTCCCCTTGATCTACTAGGGTTAGGGATGGCAGTGGACCCGGGAGGGTGACAAGGTCTCTACCCTCACCCCATCTCAAAATCCAGCCCTCCATTTCCGCCTCCATTCCAGCAACGCGTTTTGATTTTAACCTCCATCCCCCGTCCAAACTGGATGAGGCAGGGTGGGGGGCCCGTTTTCCCTCTATCCATTGCCATCTCTAAAGAAGGATCGAGAACGGAGTGGGGCGGGACAAGGCGGGGATTGGAGACGGGGATGGGGTGTGGCAGGAAAAAGCGTAAGTCCCATCTCTGCCTCCATCCCAGCACGGGTTTTGATTTTAACCTCCATACCCCACCTCCATTCCCGTTTTATGTCCTCCATCCCTGGTCCAAACAAGGCCCTCATTTTCCCCAGTCCACTGCCATCCCTAATCCCTAACTACAGTGCATTCTCAACCTTAGGATGTTACTGGATGACTCAACCACACCTACCCTGATCTAGCACATGCTAACAAGATGCCAATTGCTGTGAATCATGGAGTGGTCGCAGCGATAACCCTACAAGGTCCATTATTTTGATCATTCATACTAAACAAATGTTCGATGTGATTAGCTAAAAGCAAGAGGCCAAGAGCTTTTGTAAATATTAGATGTCATTGGTCATTGACTTCCATAATTTGGTCATGGAGTTGGTAAAGTTGTTCACAATCAGGCCTTGAGTGATTTTATGAATGCTTGCTTACCGGATCAGATACTCTCTTAATATTATCTTTTTGAGACCAAGTTACGTAGAAGCAAAAGTAGTAGTGAAATAACCAACGGGGGGCTCCGCTTGTCTAGTAGGAGCAGCTAGTGCACATCACCTTGTGTTGGGACGTTGCAAGTTCAAACCCCAATGGTATCCTTGTATAACTGGTAGGGGTCTGCCTAACCCAAGCTTGCCTTTCAAAAAAACAATAGTAGTGAAATTGATTTTTAGACCATGTTTGTGATCAAGTAGTGTTTGTTGGATCATTTTTCGGATCATACAGTTTCACAATCATCATCATGATATAAAACATGATATAAATCATAATATGCAGCATAATACAAATCATGATTTTCAACAGATCGAAACATAAAAAGGGAGCAGGCATGTCGGGTTCCGCATAAAACCAAAATTCAGATAGCAGCATATGAACAAGCAAATGCACAGAACACAACAAACACAACAGAAGCATGTTAATACTGTATAAATGGCTAAGGCGCACGAAAGTGCTCCCCTTAGAGAAGATTCGCCCTCACATACATTGCAAACAGGGTCCGGCGTCCTTCCCCCAGGATACAATAGCCTCGACGATCAGACCAGTGCACTCCAACGGATCGTCCTTCGAAAACAACCTCCATGAACATAAGTTGCAGAAAACCCCTTTCGGGATAACTCAGGAAAGAGAGAGAGAGCAACAGGGAAAGAGAAAATCGAAGAGCTCTTCTTCAGATATCAGTTCGTCTAGGATATGTTGTAACCCCAACCCTAACAACGCTTTTATAACCCATGAATGGTTACAAAGCGTGGAAGGAACTCGTTACGAAATTCGAGGAGACGTGACCCGTTAACGGAAATCAAAGAGTCGAGATCTGTTAAAGGAATCCAAATAGCCATACCGAGCACAAACTACGAGGAGTCGTGACCCGTTATCATTTCTCATAACTCGTTGAAGAATCCAAATATTCACAGAAACTTTGGGCAAAAAGATACTTTGGTCTTGATTGGATATGGCCCTAAAGGGCCAATTATCCGAACCCGAACCCAAACTCGGCACGGCACGGCACGACGGGCAGGTGTGTGCGCGTGTGTGTGTGTGTGTGGTAGTCATCCCACCCTCTTGTTCTTAGGAACAAGTGTAAGAGTTTACATGTGGATTATAAATCCCACAACAAACTCAAACACGATATCAACATGGGACTATTCCACGTCATCAAAACCACTTTTTTCAAACAACCCATATTTCATATTTGAATTCTCTCTTCCCTTCCTTCTTACACTTAACATTCTCTCACAAATTCAAAGAATGAAACGGGAGAAAACCAAGATGCAAGATAAGACAATCTTCAACAGGACATATCATGCTTTCAGCAATGGTACCTTCCGGTTTGAACCACTACCTTAGTTGACTAACTTTACCCCCACAGGAACGAAGTGAACTGAAGTCTTGAACTTGAACCTTTGGTGTAGGAGTGCCCATTAGCAACAACATGATAAAGGTTCTGGTTGTAATTTTTAAGGGTGGCGCGTTAAAGGTCATGCGCCTGAGTCCTGTTTCATGAGTGACTTCAGAAATAACCCAATTCCTTATATTGCGGCCACACAGTCACACTCACATAGGTGGACTTCTCCAGAGATGCACTGCTAACATCTCGCCTAGAAGGCTTTGAACTCATTCAGAGTTTTAACTCTTCCTTAACTAGCAGCTACATCACCTTTCCAGAGTAATCAGAGGAACAGACACAGATATATAGTATCTCATAAATAAGGTGCTATTCAGTTCACCCTACATCTTGTCATTACCACATTGAACCTACTTTGTGGGATCTCCACTCAGATAGGTTGGGTTGCTACTGTAGATAAACTACTAATAGGTTTCAGTCCCATCCTCTCTCTAGATTTCAGGACTAATGACTTATCTAGTCCTTTTGTTAATGGATCAACTGTGTTCTCTTTGAATCCAACATAGTCCACAACAACTACTAACTGAGACACTAGTTCCCTTACATGCCTTATTTCTGACTTGGATGTGTCTCCTCTGCTTTTGGTTATATTTTGTGTTTTTATTCTTTTTGTTTGAACCCCTTGGCATTTAGTCTTGCCTTATACTTGTCAATGGATCCATCTGGTTTCAACTTCTTCTTAAAGATCCATTTGTACCCAATTGTGGAACTACCACGAGGGAGGTCAACCAGTTCTCAAGTGCCATTAGAGACAATGGACTTTATTTCACTCTTTATGGCTTCTTTCCAATGTCTTGCTTCAAGTGAAGTCATTGCATCTCGGAAAGTGGAAGAATCATCCTCGATAAGGTAAGTGATAAAATCACTTACCAAATCCTTGGTAATTCATGGTCTCTTGCTCCTTCTAGGTTCAGCCAATTCCTCGGACTCAATGGGTCTAGGATGGGAACAAGATGGTTCTACCCCCACATCTGTCATCATTTCCACATGTTCGAAAATGGAACCAGAAGTTGAAGGTATATCTAAAGAAGGAAGATTCTGAGGTACACTAACTTTCATGGGAAATACATCATCAAAGAATGTAGCTTCTCGAAGCTAAACAATAGAGTTTACATCTATGCCAGATATCTCAGACTTAATTACTAAGAATTTATAGGCATAGTTGTTCTCTACATAACCCCAAAAGACAGCATCTACTGTTTTAGGACCTAGCTTCTTCCTGTTGTGCTCTGAGACAAGTACCTTTGCAAGGCACCTCCACACTTTAAGGTATTTCAAGCTAGATTTCTTATTTCTCCAGAGTTCAAAAAGGCTATTGTCCTTATGCTTCTGAGGAACTCTATTCAAAATATGGCAAGCCGTATTCAGAGCATCCCCCCACATATAGGTAGGTAATCCAAAACTCCCAAGTAGAGTATTTATCATGTCAGTTGGGGTTCTATTCTTCCTTTCTGCAATCCCATTAGATTGAGGAGAATATGGAGCAGTAAACTCATGAACTATGCCAACAGATTTGCAATAGTTATCGAGTTTATTAGATGTATATTCTTCCCCTCTATCAGGCCTCAATCTTTTAAGTTTTCTACCAGTTTGTGTTTCTGCTTCATTCTTAAAAATAAGAAACTTATCAAAAGCTTCATCTTTTGATTTTAGCAGATACACATAACAGTATTTAGTGTCATCATCTATAAAAGTGATAAAATACTTTTTATGATTTTTGGTTAACACTCCATTAAACTCACAAATATCTGTGTGCACCAGATCCAATATTTCAGAATCTCTAACAATCGTATGGAATGGTTTCCTACATTGTTTTGCTTGCACACAAATTTCATATTTTTTAGTTTTATCAATGGAATGCTCAGGAATCATTTTCAAGTTCATCATGCGTTTCACAGAATTGAAATTCACATGACCTAATCTATTATGCCACAAATCAGATGATTCTATGTTATATGCAACATTAGACAATGAATCAAAAGAAATATCATTTTTTAATTTATCACTGCAAACATGTTCAACACGAAGTTTAAACAAACCATCATCTAAATACCTCTTGTCAATAAAGGTTCCAGAATGTAAAATAACAACTTTATTACATTTAAAGTTAAATTCATAACCCTCTCTAACAAGACATGAACCACTTAGAATGTTCCTTCTAACTACAGGCACATGGTGCACTCTGTGTAAAGATAGAACTCGTCCTGAAGGAAACTTCAGATCCACGTGTCTAATCCCTAACACCTTTGCAGCCGTTGAATTGCCCATAGTCACGGATCTGCCTGCAACAGTCTGGTATGAGACAAAGACAGACTTATCGGCACAAACATGCATATTAGCCCCAATGTCAATCAGCCACTCTGTTGGCTCATAAACGTGATAGATTTGCAGGTTAACAGAAACATACCCAGAACTGGTCCCAACAACCTCAATCACCATGTTGACTTGAAGCGTTCCATCTGTGGTCCCATGAGCTTTGACCTTCGTGGAAAGACATTCTTTAGCCCAGTGCCCAACCTGCTCATAGTTCCAGCAAGGTTTGTTCTTTGCCTTTTTCTGGATTTTGGCCTTAGGTTTAAACTGGTTTTTCATTGCAGATTTCGGTTTTTGTCCCTTGCCCTTAAAAGATCTGGTCATCATGTTCACCTTAGGCTGTTCAGTTGGCATCACGATCTGTTTCTGGCTTCTATGCTCTTCTTCAATGGCTATGGCTACCATAAGATCATCTAGGGAAATCTTCCCTCTACGGTGCTTGAGAGACATACCAAAGTCTACCCAAGACTTAGGAAATTTCTCCACGATGGTCATAACTTGAAACTTCTCAGGAAGTTTCATCTCAGCCTCATCCAAACTATGGAGCAACAACAGAAACTCGTGTGCTTGCTTAGTGACCGACTTGCCCTCTACCATCTGATATTTCAGAAACTTGGCAACAGAGTACTTTTCAAGACCTTGGTCTTCAGTATTGTACTTCTTGTCAAGTTGATCCCATAGGCCCTTAGCAGTGGTAGACGAGAAACAATACACATCGAACAACGTGTTGGACAGAGCCAACAGTATGCAACCACGACATATATTGTCCTTTTCTTTCCACTCTACAGCCGCAATGACCGCAACAGGGTCAGGGTCAGTATCAGAAATCGAAGGGCAGTCGAGTTCCAGAACCGACAACAACCCTATTGTAGTAAACCAGATTTTCATGTGTTGCTGCCAACGCTTGAAATTCTGACCGCCAAACTTTTTAGGAATATCGGACATGTCCACTTTTGGTACAAAAGTGAAAGAAGTCGACATGCTTAGAATCTTCTCTAAGACTGTTGGATCATTTTTCGGATCATACAGTTTCACAATCATCATCATGATATAAAACATGATATAAATCATAATATGCAGTAGAATACAAATCATGATTTTCAACAGATTGAAACATAAACAGGGAGCAGGCATGTCGGGTTTCGCATAAAACCAAAATCCAGATAGTAGCATATGAACAAGAAGATGCACAGAACACAATAAACACAACAGAAGCATGTTAATACTGTATAAACGGCTAAGGCATACGAAAGTATGCCCCTTAGAGAAGATTCGCCCCCACATACAGTGCAAATAGGGTCCGACGTCCTTCTCTCAGGATACAATAGCCTCGACGATCAGACCGGTGCACTTCGACGGATCGTCCTTCGAAAACAACCTCCACGAACCAAAGTTGCAGAAAACCCCTTTCGGGATAACTCAGGAAAGAGAGAGAGAGCAACAGGGAAAGAGAAAATCGCTGAGCTCTTATTCAGATATCAGTCCATCTAGGATATGTTGTAACCCCAGCTCTAACCACGCTTTCATAATCCACGAACTGTTACAAAGCGTGGAAGGGTTCCAGGCACGATTTACGAGGAGTCGTGACCTGTTATCATTTCTCATAACCCGTTGAAGAATCTAAATATTCACAAAAACTTTGGGCAAAAAGATACTTTGGTCTTGATTGGATATGGCCCTAAAGGTCCAATTACCCTAACCCGAACCCGAACCCGACCCGACCTGGCCCGGCACGACACGAAACGGCGGGCGGGCGTGCGCACGCGTGTGTGTGGTAGTCATCCCACCCTCTTGTTCTCCGGAACAAGTGTAAGAGTTTACATGTGGATTATAAATCCCACAACAAACTCAAACACGATCAATGTGGGACTATTCCACGTCATCAAAACCACTTTTTCCAAACAGCCCACGTTTCATATTTGAATTCTCTTTTCCCTTCCTTCTTAGACCTAACCGTGTTTAGATCTTGTTAGTGATTGAGTTGAATGAGAAATCTAGATCAATGTAGGGGATAGCAAATGGAGGAGTTGATGCCCATCGAATGTGTTAATTGCTCCTTCCATATAATCTACAAATGTGTGTGGTTACTTCATTCTCTAGATAGTAGGGGTGGCAATTTCTGACACGACCTGCCAACCCGACCCGCCAACCCGCCTCTTAGGCGGGTTCGGGTTGGGCTTAAGCCAACCCGTTTAATAAACGGGTCGACCCGCGTAACCCGTTTATTAAACAGGTCGGGTTCGGGTTGGGGGTATGCCAACCAGCCAACCCGGCTGACCCGTTTAATAAACGGGTTAGGCGGGTGGGTCAACCCGCCAACCCGTCTGCCAACCTGACCTGCCAACCCGTCGACCTGCCAACCCGACCCGTCAACCCATCAACCTGACCCGCGAACCTGAGAACCTGTTTACCCGACCCAACCCATTTATTAAATGGGTTGGTGGGTCGTGTCGGGTTACCCGTTTATTAAACGGGTCGGGTTCGTGTTTGCCACAGCCGACCCATTTAATAAACGGGTCGGGTTCGAGTTGAGGTATGCTGACCCGCCAACCCGACACGATTGCCACCCCTACTAGATAGTGACTCAAGTAATTGGTTGGAGATCTGATCCAGTTTGTCGTTGATATCGCCCATATTTTGACAACATTGCAACTGATATAATGCCAAAACATGCAATATTTTCAAAAATATCACCCATTTTGAAAATGTCATTTATGATGTTTATATTTTTATTTAGGGGTAAACACTTGCTACTAGTGAAGGTACAGAACTATTAAGCTAAAAATCATAAATACAATGTGTTCAGATTAGACATGGCAGTGGACTTGGGGAAAACGGAGCCCTCCTCTTCCTGTTTAGACCGCGAATGAAGGACATGAAATGGGGATGGAGGCGGGGATGAAGGTTAAAATCAAAACCCGTGCGGGATGGACTTATGCTTTCCCCTGCCCCCATTCCCGATCCCCGTTAATAAGATAACTAAAATACCTTTAGGAATAATGGTACACCGGCGAGAAATGGGGCCTTGCCCCACCTAGCCCCATGGATGAAAGACATGAAATGAGGATGGTGGTTAAAATCAAAACCGGTGCGGGGATGAAGGCAGGGATGGAGGACAGAATTTTGAGACGAGGTCCCTTGCCTCCGCCACGTCTACTGTCATTCCTAGTTCAGATTCTTTTTTTGCTACAAATATACCCTTGAATCATGTTTTTCTGCCATAAGTAAGGCTTTGTTTAGGAGATTTGAATCAGTGGTGTGTTGCAATTTCCTCTAGTAGTCATGCTGTTTGTTTGGGAGCATTGGTGTTGGCAAAACACTGGATTGTGAATGGAGTTGGCAGCAAAACACCACACTTTTGGCAATACATGAAAACGGTGTTTTGATCGCAATGCAAGGCCCCCAAACACAGCCTAAATGAAACTTTGAGCTAGAAAGTTTTGGCACGTTGAGGGCTGTTGATTTTTTGAAGCCCTTGAACAACTTTCCTACCTGTTTCATTTTCATGGTTCAAAACTCATTTTCTACTAAAGGACCATAGTGTCTGATTTATAATAATAATAACAATAAATAAATTATGAAAAAGAGGTTTCTTTACTCAGTAATTTTGTACCTTTATTACCACCGAGGTTATATCCCATGTGGTAAGCGGGGTCCTGTGCCAAGCTGAAGGCACAGGTTCGGATCCCTCCGCCACATGGGGCTTAAGAGATATCTGGTAGGGGTTTGCCTAACTTCAACTTGCCTTTCAAAAAAAAAAAACATTTATTAGTAGCAAATATACTCATTGTTTATATGTTTGATGTCTTCTATACATATATTTTATATTCTTATAATTCCTAAGATTTTTCCTCACCCATATTTTCTTTGTGACAATAGTTCCAATCAAATTTGACTAACAAGTAAACCTATAAAAGGGTACGAAAGGCCAGGTTGGAACGCACTTTTTGACAATGACAACCACAAATTTGCAGTTCATTCTGCTTTATGAAGAAAGGTCAGATACAGCTTGAATTCCCCAAAACAATCAGGAATCGTTGTTCCTGACTTAACTGCCCTATACATTTTTTTTTTTCAAAGGCAAGCTGGGTTAAGCAGACCCTACCAGTTATTACAACCGTACCATTGGGATTCGAACTTGCAACGTCCCAACACAAGAAGACGTGCCCTAGCTGCTCCTACCAAAAGCAGAGCCCCCGTTGGTACTAGAAAGTATTTTTGAATGTCAAAACACAATTGAAGTCTAATTTGAAAAATAATGACGATTAGGGTTAAAGTGATATTTGCTTTCCATTGAATGGTTATGTTTGGCACAACAGGAAGCATGACCATGTTCCTGAAGTCCAACATTTCTGCTAAGATGTGCAAATGTGACCAAGTTTGTGAACTTTTGTGCTAAAAGCATGTTTTCTTAGCCCCAAATGAGAATTGTTTTCTCACAATGATGATAGAGTGGTACCCATTTGCCCCATTTCCCAATGCAAGCAAATGTGAGATGGATTCCCTCATGTGATTCCGAATCACATTAGGGGCCATCTCACTCACTTTTCAAGTGATTTTGAAATCACCTTGTCCACACTGTGATTTCAAATCCCATGAAATGCAAGCAAATGTGCCCTTGGTTTATGAAATTGGTCATGTTACCAATAGGAAGGAAAACTCTGCATGATTGACAAGTAATAAGACACAAGAAAGAGGCCTTTACCAAGCAGTGGACCACCCACAACCCAATCATGGTAGGGTTTGGGCCCATTCAGTACAAATTTTCTAATTTGATTAGTAGGACACTTTATCACAGTTTCATTGGAGGCCCACAATTCTAAGCATATGTGTATGACCCACAAGAAGCTTAAAATTAATTATAATCAATTTTGGATATTTATATTACTTTGAATCATGAAAGGACGTTTACAACAAAATGTAAGTGCTAGTTTCAACCCATATTTTAAGTCTAGCTTAAACACTTTCAATATTGAAAGTTCATTGCAAGCTTTATTTAAGTCTTCTAAAACGTATATAACAAGAAACACCATTAGGGATGACAGTGGACAGGTCGCCCCATTTGGACCAGGGATGAAGGACATGAAACGGGGATGGAGGCGGGGATGAAGGTTAACATCAAAAGCCGTGTGGGGATGAAGGCGAGGATGGACTTACGCTTTCCCCCGCTCCACCCTGTAACCATTTCGATCCCCACCCTGTCCCGTCTCCAATCCTTCTAAGGGATGGTAATAGACCTAGGGGAAACGAGGCTCGCCCCCGTTTGGACCTGGGATGGAGGACATGAAATGGGGATAGAGGCGGGGTGAAGGTTAAAATCCAAACCCATGCGGGGATGGAGGTCTGAATTTTGAGACGGGGCGGGGGTGCTCCACTGCCATCCCTAAATACCATGAGCCATATGTATGGCAAATATTTAATTGGGAGGGAGAAAATGCAACAAACCTTAAATCCAGGCAATGCTCGAGCAGCATTAGACCAGTTGCAACATATTTAAAAAGAAAAGAATGCCTATCCAAATGGAAGATCACTTTACTGTGAGATTGTTTCTCACCCATCCCTCCACCAATATTCTTGTTATTATGTGGGTGCAGATCACATTCATGTTACCCTACATGTCAAGCATCATCTGTCAAGAGCCATACCCTGTGGTCCCATACTTTTGGGTGCAAGGGAGGGGCATTTAGACTCAGTCCTAACCTCCTAAGTTTTTTTTTTTTTGATGATCAAGAGCCCTTGCTGAAAACCGGGTCACTTAATGAGCCCGCATCCCATCTGCGGAAATCAGTGGACACCCAAGTCCTTACAGAGCCCATCAGTTAAAAGCACTCACACATCTTATGGGAATAGAACCTGAGACGAAGGGGTCAGCACCTTAACCTTCTGCTGTTTATAGAAGAGGTGACCCCCCTCAAAGATATCTCCACAGCATCGATATCCTTATACTGGTCCAGCACAAAATTGCAGTAATGAAAATTCACCAGGGTGACTGGGTTTGTTTTAATTTGCATGCATGTGAGTGGGCCAAACCACTAGCTAGCATTGGGCACCAACCACCTTTTCAATGGATTGTATATTGAATATGGTGCGTCCAACGTTGTGCTCATAGTTTGGACTCCCCAATATCAATCACTTTTTCCTGGACAACACAAAGAAAACCAGCATCATGGTTCAGACATCACATTACAGACCAACAAGTGCCGCTTCGACTATGACCCTGTTTCAGTGTCCTCGGTGTAAAACTTTATGGTACTCCTTGCCTGGAAAGGATAGTTTTCCACTAGCTTCTACCTTGTGACAAAAAAATGCACACCCAACATCCTTCAACTTGAACATCATAAGGCAACCAACCTGGCTAGGTGTGCAGAGCTCTTAAACCACACGACAGTCACTTGCTCAAACATGTACAAAAAGTTTTTTTTTTAAGATGAAGGAAAACCCTCACCGAGAACTGGGTCACTTAATGGGCTTCTGCAAGGTAAAACTCCAAGTTGAAGACACAGCCTTACGTGCTCCTCCAATCGTGATAAAGCAACAGCCTTCATGCACTTGTGGAATTCGATCCGAAGCCTTCAGCTTGATACTGGACGCCGCTTATAATTGTTGGAGTGTGAAGCCTCTTCTCTACCCTTCTACCTGGATATGAATTCTTTACTTTTGCAAATTTTATTTTTTAGGATAATTTTATAATTTTATCCTAGACTTCTTGTAGAATCCGAATATAAAAGTCACGTATGAATCATATTACAAATCTTGCAGAGTCCTTGTAATATCCGAATTACACTTGCGGAGTTTTTTGTAACTTTTTTTTGGCTCTTCTATTTAAAGAGGGTCATCCACCCTTTGTAAGGTATCTCAAAATCGAATAAGAGAGTTTTAAATGCGGCCATAGAAGTAGGAAATTCTTGACTAACAGCTTAAATCTTTGTTCCTCGTGTGGTTCGATCTCTTATTTTACTTTCTTCCCATTTATTTGTTTGTTGATTCGTCGATTGTGTACCTTTCGTTTCACAACAATCACATGGGTAACCAAGTTAAAGTCACTAAGTGAGCAGGGCCAGCAACAGCCTGCTTTAATATGTATGGGCTCCATACGAATTGGGTGATGTATGGGTGTCTTCTGGGTGTGTCGGTCCCTTCAATTTCGTTTCTTATTTTCAAAAGCTTGGAAATGTTCTTCTACCATGTGAAAATAGGAGCCTACATTAAATGTGAGCATTGTTTCATCATTTTCGATATATAAAGGATATGCATTTAGTTGCTAGAGAGTAGTTGAACCTGATATATTGATTAATTTCTCAAAGTCATAAATAGTAGAAATCGTGATAGTTATCACCATTGCCAAGTTTTGTCATCTACAAAACTGCAGAAGTCCATTCATTTTTTTTATGTGTAAAATAAGAGGCCGCTCTATACATATACACAAGTGTTTATTTGTCAGTGTTAAAATCAGAGTTATTTTCTTCAACAATTTCTGATCTCTAGCGAACCTAGAGTTATTTCTTCAACAATTTCTGATCTCTAGTGAACTTGTCAGTAGCATTCGAAACCAAATGAAGTTATGACCATTTGTCAAAAAAAAAAAAAATCGACCAAGTGACCCAAATTGCTCCTTGATTCTTTTGAACATGCTACTATGTGCACTGGCCTTTTTCTTATTTCATTTACTCACACATTTGCAATGTGATGTCTTTGAATTTACTCTTCTTTCATCTGATGCACTTTTTCCATACTTTGACATTCCAATGGTAGATCTGTAACTGCAAAGTTTCAATTCTTTCTTGACCATCCATTCAAAAACTTGTTCTGGATTAAATGAATTGCTTTTCCCTATGCTCAATTTGGACAAGTGACACTGGAAATAGACAGTGGAATAGAGATTTCAGAGGTTTGTGGCAAATTCAATGCTGCCTCACATGAGTTTTCATTCTTTTAATAGAGGAAAGAATATATTGGAAGCTAGGCTGCTTCCTTCAGTGGGAAATCAGCCCGTTTTCCAGTGTCTTATCAAACAGGCAAGATTAACATCGAGCCTTCTCATAAACCCATTTTTAGTGAAAAAAAGTGGAAATTCAAAGGCATCAATACTTTGGATATGTGTAAAAAATATAGCAAGGGTAGCTCCCACTTTACCTTCTCCATCTATTTTTGGAATACCTTTTCAAAAAAATGCTTTATTTTCATACTTCATTATATTTTTGGAATTCAAAAATAGACTATATGAGTAGGGCTGGTAAAGAGGTTGACCCAAGCCCGAGCTGTTTGGACTTGGATCGTTTAGGTTCAGATCCAGCTTGTTTAAAAATAAAAAATTATTTTTTTGTTGCATTCCATTGTAAGAATGCAGCTCAACCAACTAACTACCATATAGTTTTTGACATAAAGAGTTATAAAATTGTACATATGCTTGTCTTAATGAGCTTACATGAGCTGATCTTTGCCAAAGACCCATTGTTCATGCTCAACTTGTTTAAGCTAAACGAGCTGCTTGTGGTTAAGCTTGCTAAGCATGCTTGATTCGTGCAAGCTGAAGCAGCCGTGCCATGAGCAGCTTGCTTCGTTTCCTATCCTTAAATAAGTACCATTTTATACCAACGGGGCTCCACTTGTCTCGTAGGAGCAGCTAGTGCACATCACCTTGTGTTGGGACGTTGAAAGTTCAAATCCCAATGGTATAGTTGTATAACTGGTAGGGGTCTGCCAAACCCCAGCTTGACTTTAAAAAAAAAGTACATTTTTTTTTCAACACTTTCAAGCTATATATGCATGACTTTTCAAAGGAATAGGTTGCACTCATTCCAAACAGGGCCCAGGTTTACCAGATGGGACAAGCCAATTGAGAGATTCTATGGTGCATAGTACCAGTACCCTTCCATGAAGAGTAAGATTAGAACCTACCAGCAATCGGTTACCACTCTACCACTGAGTTACCAAGGAACAACGGGAGATATTAGATCTCATAGAGTTTAACTCCAAACTAATTAAAACCCAATCTAAATACACATTTTGTTTTATTAAAACAGTAATTAGGTGTTCCCTCTTATCTCCCTTCATTGCTAAGACAAACAAGACCAACACTCTCTTTCCATTTTGCCCGTTATATTCACCAAGAGGACGTTTGTTTTCATAATGCCCCTAGGAATTGGGAATTCCAAGAAAAGGGGGTGTTTGGATTGTAAAGGAAGAAACTCTCATCTTGAAATTTTTAAAAAACCCATTGCGCCAAGTCTTTTTTATTGGATTTCTCTAAGGCCATTTTCAGCCACAAGTGAGAAAAAATAATTCAATTTCCCAGAGTAAGTAACACAAGAAGCTCTAAGTCTTGGAAAAGCGTCATTGAGAAAGTAAATTCCCCAAACACATACCGGGAGGTCCCAGTTTGCATGGCTTGATACAAACCAGGGGTTTAAAACGGGAAAACGGCTTCAACCTTTTTTTTTCACGAGAATTAAATTTATTTGTTTTTCTAATGTCGCTTTGTCGGCAAAATGCCACCAATAAAATTAATTAAAAATATAAAACTTAATTTTCTACAAATGATCAATAAAAATCTCAAAAACATAATAAAATTGGTAAGAGAGGAAGAGATAGAGAAAAAGCATAATTCACCGTACATTCTCTGTATAAAAGAAAAGCTTTAGTTTTCTACTTTTATCATTTTTATTCAATCTTATTTCAAACTTGTTCATAGTTTGTTCAAGTTTGCGACTTTTGAGACCCAAATGAAGAAATATGGAAATTAATCTTGAAAAGATAAGTAGAGTAGAAACCGTCCAATATCGAATTTCAACCACACATGTACGGTTGATATTTTGAAAGCATTGCTATTTTATTATGGCATTTTGAAAGGCTGCCATAATAGTGAAAAAACATGATATTTTCAAATGTCATTTATTTTGAAAATATTGCATTTTTTTCGCAATATTAATACAATTAAAACACTTTTTGTAACATTTTTAAATTTATATTTTACATGTGCCAATATTTTTCATGAGATCTCACGGAGAAAAACCAGATTTTTTAAAATTTCTAGAGATTTCCACCGAGAACGCGATCTTGTGACAATGATCACAACAAAACAAAGTAAATCTTGCACGAAATCATGAAGGAGGCGTTGGATTGCATGGACGGCAGCATCTGGGGTTCACTACTGTCTTAGGTCGCACGCGCCTGACGCAAATGGCAGAGGGGCGGGACCGAAACATGGTGTCCCACTCATCCAGCGGGACACCTTTTACGTGTCTCATACTATTCCACCTCTCTCCTTGGAGTAGTGGTGTTCGGAACACCTGGAACAAAAACGAAAAATAAAAACTTCAAAAAATGAGTGGAACACCGAGACAATTCTACACAATCATGTCCCTGCAATCAAACACCCTCCAAGGGATCACTTTTGCCGAAACCGAATCCAAGGAGAGCCCAGTTGAACAGAACCGAGTCTAATTAAGCAACTGCTTTCAGTTCAGGCCATCAGCGAACAATGGGATTCGAACCAACTATTGGACCCAGGTCCACTCAAGAACGAGCCAACGACAACTACAGTAAAATCCGGATATTTTTGAGGCCATTTTCGTCATTTACATGATCCCGTACGGTATCCCTTCCTTCGATAATTGGTACCCAAGAAAATCTGTCCAGCATATCTACGTGGCATGCATCAACCCGTAAACGTGGCAACCATCAGCACGCGGGTCTGCCCCCCCGATGAGCTGTATGGACAACGACGACGAGGCACGGGATTGTAAGAAAACTGCACCACAAAAAAGGATTGCCAAGAAATATTCAATAATAATTCTAGCCCACCGGCTGTAGCCGGTTCGCCACAGGCTACAGCGGGTAGTCTCCTTGTTCCTCGCGTGTATATAGTTTCCCTAGAGAGTGTCCGTGTGAGCAAAAGAGAGAGAGAGAGAGAGAGAGAGAGAGAGGATGTCGTTGCCGTTCTCGAGAATTGCTTGGGGGACGCCGCAGGAGGTAGTGCACCCTGGTGCGCTCAAGAGCGCCCTCGCCGAGTTCATATCCACCCTCATCTTCGTCTTCGCCGGCGAAGGCTCCGGCATCGCTTTGAGTGCGTTTGATTCTCTCTCTCTCGTTTCTTTTACACTTAAAAAGTGTTACAATGTGACCATCTTGCATCTTCGAATTAAGTTTGTTTGTGAGGTGTTTAGTCATGGACAGGACATGTTATCAAGCAGTGCGTGACTCGTGACTGTGTGTCTTGTTTTCCTTTGGCAGACAAGTTGACGGGTGGGAGCACGCCGGCGGGGCTGGTGGTGGCATCACTGGCGCACGGGTTGGGGCTGTTCATAGGGGTGGCGGTGAGCGCCAACATCTCCGGTGGACACGTGAACCCCGCCGTGACCTTCGGCGCCTTCGTCGGAGGCAACATTACGCTGCTCCGTGGCATCCTGTACTGGATCGGCCAGCTGCTCGGCTCCACCGTCGCCTGCCTCCTCCTCAAGTTCACCACCGACGGCTTGGTACGTCCCGTTCCTTTCTGCACCGTCACTTTCTCATCCACTCTGTTTTGTTGGTGTTATGGTGCTGGATCGCGTTACCCGGTGGTTCCTTGCGAGGGACCCACGTTCCCACTCCGAGGTGGAAACGAGTGCTGGACAACTATATTATATGTTGCTTCCAGGGATACCTTTGGGGTGCTCGTCCCAGTACTGTGCTGGACGAAATTTACCACCAGCAGGATAAGAACCACCCACATTGCAGGAAGTGATGCAATCAGACCGGATCCAGTATGGAACTTTTATGATTTTTGGCTGTTCCAATCCGATTCAAATCCGGCTTTCCTATGTATTTAGCTGATTTGAATCCGATCCTGTGGCATCCGTATACTCGAATCCAGCACCGTGATGGACCCATGACGATGTCATGGATCTTTGTTTTTCTCCTTTCTTTTTGGATGGGTGGAGCTAATGCTGGACTGGGTGCAGGCGACGCCCATATTCTCGCTCTCCGACGTCTCCGTGTGGAACGCGTTCGTGTTTGAGATAGTGATGACCTTCGGGCTGGTCTACACGGTGTACGCGACGGCCATCGACCCAAATAAGGGCACCCTCGGCACCATTGCACCCCTAGCGATCGGTCTCACCGTTGGAGCCAACATCTTCGCCGGCGGGCCCTTCACCGGAGCTGCCATGAACCCGGCAGTCGCCTTCGGCCCGGCTCTGGTCAGCTGGGACTGGACCCACCACTGGGTCTACTGGGCCGGACCCCTCATCGGTGCCGCCATTGCCGGCCTCATCTTCGAGCACATCTTCATCACCCGCACCCACGAGCAGCTCCCCACCACCGACTACTAGAGCCCACCGGAGGAGACTACTTGGGGAGTTCGTTGTCGGCCGATTTTCTTTCTCCTGAAACGTTTTGCTTCCTTTCTTTCTGTCATTTCTGTTCGATCCGTCATCATTCATTCAGTGGCCGTGATTCCATCCTTCCTTCCTCACTCTCTCCTTGTGAAGCTAATGAGGTTCTGGTGACTGTGGTGTGTGATGGATCGGTGGACTCTCTTTTGTATTCTTGGATTCGCTTTCTCCATTGTGTGATCTCTCGTGTAATTTGATGTTGTTACTCTTCAACATGTCCGTATTGTGCATGTTCACCTGCGCGGTACATACCAGCTCTCTCTCTTTCTTTGATATATATATATATGTGTGTGTGTGCACGCCCATGTGCATGTACATGCACGAGAGTGCAATACACTCAACCATCATGGTACGAACTGTAGTAGCTTTGATTATCATAGATCTAATTTTCTAAAGCAAAAATTAATTTGGAATAATGTTTATCATGTTCTAATTGTATGGTACCTTCTTATTTATATATACATATATGAGTTTGTATTTGGCACTAACGAAGGTTAGCAAACTATTGAGTGTAACTCATCTTCTCATATTTTTTATATTTTTTTGTAAAACACACTTCTATGGATATGAACTAAAAAGGTTGGTTTAGTGGGAAATGGGCTGCGAATCATGTGATTGTAACATGTAATCAAATTTTTTTAACATCTTAAAAAAAATCAACAACAATTTTTTAACATAAAAAATCAGCAAGGCTCAATGTGTCATATTTTTACAACAAAAAGATACAATCTAAGGTTTTATTCTTAATAAACAAACCATGGTAAACATATATGCATGGTTACATTGAGGTGATATAGCTTGCAATAGTTTCTTACCTTCATTAGTAGCCAATATAAACCATATATATATAGTTAATATTACATTAATAAACTAGTTAACAATCTAACAATATTAGATGATTAAAATATTTTTTAAAAAGTGACATTTTTTGAAAAAAGTACGGTTACTTTTTGAGGTAAAAAAGGTAAATTCAATTTGATGAATTTACGAAGTTACTTTTTTTGAAAAAGATTTTAGACTTTTCAATTCCTTTCAAATTCAAAAGACTTGTAATGCCCAAAAAGTAGTCATGCAAAAAAAGGTATTTTAGTCATTTTCACGAGGTTATATATATATATATATATAGTCGAAACATTTGCACGTGAATCCAGCTCAAACAAGTGCTACGTTTGAGGACCACAGCCTACCAACGAGACCTTACATTGCACTATTAACTAACAACTCAATGGCTTGATCAGCTACAAATGCCATCACTTAGAAGCATTGCCAAGTTGAAGTTTCTAAGTTATTGTGTTATTTTAACACATAAACAATGGGATATAGGTAAAATTGGCTAAAACTAGAACATTGAAAGATATAAGAGTTTATTTGGGCAATTAATTTTTAAGGTTTTTGTAGTTTTCCCCTTGATTATTGAATGAGTGGTAGGTAATGATAAAACTAACCCCAGCTTAAAATATAAAAAAGAACTTAATTAAAGCAACAATGACTTATCGGTCACTTGATATTATCCAAAGCTTAATTATAGCAATAATGACTATACGGTTTAATTATCTCAATTATGACAATATTAAATACTGTTCTACAAAGAAGACACTTGTTAGCTCGAAGTAGGGCCTTCCTCTTTTGGATTCAAAGATATTTAAAAAAAGGGTACATCCTTATAAAATGAATCCACGTGTCTGTTAGTCATTGGTCTAAGTTAACTAACCCACCCCTAGTGGGGTCCACCTTCAGGATGACCCGGTAGTACATGTCGACACAGAGTGGACCCTTTTCAACGTGGGTGGTCCAAGTCAACCAACCCACACCTTCAGGGTGCAATGCAATGCCATCAATTTCACGTGGGTGGTCCTATTATGCTGTATTGCTGACGTGGCATCCACAGTGATAAAACTGACAGCTTGGATTGCGCCGTATCCAGTCCGCGTCCATAGGATCGGGTTGTACTTGAACCAGGTCCATTTTGCTGGAGGGGCTTGGTGAGTTAGTGCAGTAAGGGAAATATAGGAAACGCTTAGGGATGGCAGTGACCGGGGCAGGAGCGGGGGATACGGTCTCCACCCCTGCCCCGTCTCAAAATCCTTCCCTCCATGCCCGCCTCATGTCCTCCATCCAAACGGAGTGAGCCGGGTGGGGGGACCCCGTTTCTCCTCAGTCCATTCCCATCCCTAAAGAAGGATTGGGGATGGGGATCAAGACGGGCAGGAGAAAGCGTAAGTCCATCCCTGCACAGGTTTTGATTTTAACCTCCATCCCCGTTTCATGTCCTCCATCCCTAGTCCAAACAGGGCGAGGCGGGACAGGCCCCGTCCGCTGCCATCCCTAAGAACGCTATAAGGATTCCAACTTGAGATCAATTGGACAAGAGCAGGGTGGTTCTGCCTATCCAATCATCCTTTTTTTTATAGGCTAAGAAAAAAAAAACCCTTATCATCGACCGCACATTGGCTGGCCTCCGGTTGGTAAGACTCTTGAAGTCACCCTGCCCACTGGCGAGTACACCCAATTTCGACCATGTGGCAAGGGATGCCACCTGTGGGTGTCAAACTTGTAACGTGCCGTCAACTTGGTGACATTCACAAGTTGCCTACCAGATGAGCTGAGCTCTTGTGGGCATCCAACAAAACATCCCATTTAGCTCACAATTTGGCTTGCCTTTGCAGAAGACAACCCAAAAGTTTGGTTCCATGTGATTTCAAGTGGACTTTGAGTTTCTTTGGGTTCAATTGCCTTGTGTGGGTAAGTCTGTTTTGGGCTTTTCTAGACCTTTTACTTGAGGAACTCGATTGACACGTTTGTTGCAGATGTAGATCACAGTGACAAAATATCGGGGTTTTTTTTCAAATAAAAAGCAAAAACAAAAATGCTACAAATTGGCTGGCTAATATTTTCTGCTAAAAAATGCCTGAATTTTTAAATTGTGAATTTTTTAAATATTTAAAAAGATTTCTCTGTAAAAAATAATTACAATTGTTTTTTTTTAATTCAATGTTTTGTCATTTTTGCGAAGAAGGGAGAAAATTAAAAAAATTGCAATTTATCACGCAGAAAGACATTTTATCACTATGATGTATATCTGCTTGAATATCTCAAAAATATTTGAGAAACCCAGTTAGCACCTTAATTATCTAATTGTGATCATTGTTTTCAACTCATATTTTAGGAAATCACCATATACAAAATGCAGAGAGAGAGAGAGAGGATGCTAGTCCAAATCTCTCTCTCTCTCTGCATTTTATATGGCGATATGGCCTAGCATCCCTTGTCCAAATCTCTCTCTCTCTCTCTGTAAAATGCAGAGAGAGAGAGAGAGAGAGAGAGAGAGAGAGAGAGAGAGAGAGAGAGAGAGAGAGAGAGATGCTAGGCCATGATATTGTGGCTCCCTGCCAAACCCCAGGCAACTGGGCTACCCCACTCTAGCCAATGTTCAAATTCTAATAACCAACGTTCATATTCTTACATCCCAAGTTTCAAGTTTAGGGGTTTTGGCACCATGACATTCTGTTGCGCTCAACAAGTCTAATCACTGTGCATCATATTTTTTTGGATAGTCCAAGTGAAAAACATCCCCCAATCACCCGACCTCACGTAGGCTGGCTCCACTTGGTACGACTCTTGAGGCCGCCTCTGCCCACCGGCAAGTACATCTAGCTTCGTCCTTGCGGCAAGGGGTGCCATTTATGGGTTTCAAACTTGCTATTTTCCATAACTTGATGACATTCACCTACAAAAATTATTGCAGCACTTCTTTTTGTTTTGATATTTATACATCCCCAAGATCAACGAAGCAGGTTATATGTCCCCCCCCCGAACAGGGCAGTTAACTACATCTCATGTTCGGGGGTCCCAAAGAGCACCACGTATGTAAACATGTGTGTCTCGTATCCCCATGTTTGTCAGCATTAATTAGCGTTGGAGTTTAATGCGATTGCAAAAACTTAAGTACCCTCTCCTCCATTGGTAAAAAAAAAATGACGATTCTTGAAAAGAAGTGATTGTAAAGACTTAAGTGCCCCGAAGATGATTATTTAAGACTCAGTCTCTGCACTGTAGGATTATCCGAGAAAGAAATCTCCCCTGGAGGAGGCCATGAACATCAACCCTCTCACTCTCTCTCTCCCTTCTATTTCTGCTTCTGTGCACATCCAGCAGAAGATCTTACATTGCTCCATCAAGCACCGACTGACCTGCACATTGACTGTTGTAGAGCCTGATTCAGAGTTTTTACCCTTACAGGAGGAGGGTTTGTGGGTTCATCCCAGCCTGGGTAGCATCATTCAAATTGAAGAGTTGTAGATCCTGATTCAGAGTTTTTACCCTTACAGGAGAGGGGTCTGGGGGCTCCTCCCAGTGTGGGTAGCATCATTCAACTTGAAGAGTTGTGGAGTCTGATTTAGAGTTTTTACCCTTACAGGAGAGGGGTCTGGGGGCTCCTCCCAGCGTGGGTAGCATCATTCAACTTGAAGAGTTGTGGAGTCTGATTTAGAGTTTTTACCCTTACAAAAAGGGGAGTTTGAGGGCTCCTCCCAGCGTGGGTAGCATCATTCAACTTGAAGAGTTATGAAGTCTGATTTAGAGTTTTTACCCTTACAGAAGGGGGGTCTGAGGGCTCCTCCCAGCGTGAGTAGCATCATTCAACTTGATGAGTTGTGGAGCTTGATTTAGAGTTCTTTCTCTTATAGGAGGAGGGTTTGGGGGCTCCTCCCAACGTAGATAGCATTGTTCAACTTGATTCGTTGTGGAGCCTGATTCAGAGTTTTTGCACCAATGGAGGAGAGGGTACTTAAGCCTGATTCACTCTCTCTCTCCCTTCTATTTCTTTTTCTGTGCACATCCAGCAGAAGATCCTACATTGCTCCATCAAGCACCGACTGACCTGCACATTGACTGTTGTGGAGCCTGATTCAGAGTTTTTATCCTTACAGGAGGAGGGTTTGGGGGCTCATCCCAGCGTGGGTAGCATCATTCAACTAAATGAGTTGTAGATCCTGATTCAGAGTTTTTACCCTTACAGGAGAGGGGTCTGGGGGCTTCTCCCAGCGTGGGTAGCATCATTCAACTTGAAGAGTTGTTGAGTCTGATTTAGAGTTTTTACCCTTACAGAAAGGAGGGTCTAAGGGCTCCTCCCAACGTGGGTAGCATCATTCAACTTGATGAGTTTTGGAGCTTGATTTAAAGTTTTTTCCCTTATAGGAGGAGGGTTTGGGGACTCCTCCCAGTGTGGGTAGCATCGTTCAACTTGATTCGTTGTGGAGTCTGATTTAGAGTTTTTGCCCTTATAGGAGGGGGTTCAGAGGCTCCCCTCTAGCACGGGTCTCGGGTGTCGTGGTCAAAAAATGCATAGGGTGTCGTGGTGAGAAAGACATATGTTTGTTTCAAACAAGGTTGGAAGAAATCAATGAAAAATTCAACAGGGAGCATGCCAGAATCAAGATGTGGATGTCAAGCGAGAATGATATTGTGCAACTCAAATAACACAAAATAATAAAGGTCTGATTTTTAGTTAAAATAAGAAATGAAATGGCAATAAAAATTGCTTAAAATTTATAGGAATAAACTAGACTCAATAACGAAGACACCACTTTTTACGGATTTGGAATATGACCTTCAGTTAGGAAGATATGACCCTGACAAGTTGATCCTAATTCGGGTAGCGATTTACAGTGATTTGCTTACTGAATAACACTATAAATCGCTATAGCGATATCCAGGAGACAATACAAATCGCTATAGTGAGATCCAAAAACACTACAAATCGCTATAGCGATTTGCAGAAGACACTACAAATCGCTATAGTGAGATCCAAAAACACTATAAATCGCTATAGCGATTTGCAGAAGACACTACAAATCGCTGTTGAAAAGACGGATAACACTATAAATCGTTGTGGGGCTTGTTGGAGACCCGAAAATACTACAAATCGCTATAGAAAAGCCCGATAACACTACAAATCGTTGTTGGAAGGCCCCAAAAAAATTTGGTTCGGAGGGCGCTGCCCCCCGAGCGCCCCCCTGGACCCCGCCCGCTGACCGCGCAGCGGGATCCGTGCCGGGAGGGAGCCCCCGGACCCCCCTCCTGTAAGGGCAAAAACTCTAAATCAGGCTCCATAACTCATCAAGTTGAATGATGCTACCCACGTTGGGAGGAACCCTCAGACCCCCCTTCTGTAAGGGTAAAAACTCTGAAACTCCACAACTCTTCAAGTTGAACGATGCTACAGTCAGTGTGCAGGTCAGTCGGTGTTTGATGGAGCAATGTAGGATCGTCTGTTGGATGTGCACAGAAGTAGAAAGAGAAGGGAGAGAGAGTGAGAGGGTTGATGTTCATGGCTTTCTCCAGGGATAACTCTTTGCCTCCCTTGATTTCTTCTCTAGAGAGAGAGATGGTTTTACAGTGTTTTACGGAGAAAGAAGAAGACTTTGAAGAGTCAACGTCATCCTCGACTTTTTGGATGGAGGACATGTTTGTCCTTTTTTTGAACGGAGAAAGAAGAAGAAGACTTTGAAGAGTCAACATCATCCTCGACTTTATGGATGGAGGACATGTTTGTCCTTTTTTTAAACGGAGAAAGAAGAAGACTTTGAAGAGTCAACATCATCCTCGACTTTCTGGATGGAGGACATGTTTGTCATTTTTTTGAACTGTTTGTTTTTTCTTTTTTGAATAAAGGGCATTTTTGTCATTTTTTCAAACCATCACTTTATGAGAAGAATAGCAAGAAAGGGTACTTAAGTCTTTGCAACAACACCAGTCCGATGCAAAGTTATGTCAACATATACGGGAATATGAGCCCCATGTGCTTGTATACATGGTGCTCATTCAAAGCCCCGAACACAGACGTGGGATTCAGTGAATCATTAGGGGGGAACATACACCACCTTCTCCAAGATCAATGACCTAGCCGCGCTGGCTTTGCCTGTCGTACTTACCATCACTGTCCCGACAGCGTAAAGAGCTAACCCAAAAACACTTCGACTATGTTACCTAGACTCTCATGTTAGGCGCAATTAATGTGACAAATATACATGATATTTTGAAAATATGACAGAAAAAACACATGTTAGGTTGTCTCTTTAAACATCGAAATATTATTATATTTAAGATGAAAATATCATGATTTTTATGTTTTTATTGGCTAATTTTCGTGAAAGAACATGTGGTCTTATTTGCACTTTTTATTACAAATTATATTTACTTTTTAATATATTATTTGTTTTGCCAAACATTTTGCCCATAAAAACACAATGAATATAAATGATTTTAATTTTTTCACATGAATTTATCAGCCGTTACTTTGCTGTTTCAAACTTTTGTCACGGTGAGCGTGACACAACATGATATACATATGGACATGCCATGCATGAGACAGGCTATGATGACATGCTCAACATTATTTTAATATTTTTATAGTTTTAAAAAATACTTTGCATGTGCAGTTGCTCACAATCAGTGTACAAATCACAAAAATATCTGATGATCCAAGACTGAATCCAGATCCGATCTGTATGTTTTAACACTGATCTGGTGAAAACATATCCAAAACATGGTCCTTACATGTAATAAATATATTTGGATCGTATTTTTATCTGAATCCAAATTACATCCAACTTAAAATACTAATATGAATCCGAAAATGTTCCATTTGAACCAATCCAAATCCGATCCGAATGCACATTTCAGATCATACTTTAAGGATCTCAAACCAGAAATAATGTGCCAGAATCGGATTGGATATCCAACCATATTCGATCCATTTACACTCCCAATTTTACCACCACTCCTCATCCTCTGGACCTTCATTGGATAAGCCCGTAGTTTTTTGAACGATAGGGATGCAAACGAGTTGGATCCGGAACAGCAAAAATACACGGGGAGTCGGATCCAGAACAGCTAAAAAACACAAAAGCTCTATCCTGGATCTGACCATTTGCATCTCTATTTATGACTCCCATCTAGTCTATCCATTGGCGAGGTATGGCCCCACCCCAACCCGGGTTGGGTCTAGTAAGAGCGGAGTTCGAACTTCATGCTGTAGGTCCAATTAGCTAATCGGGTTATGCCCTATAGGATATGACCAATATATCGACCCGAGTTTGGATTGTAAATTTTCATACTAGACTCGATCGTGTCTAACTCTAGTCATGATTACAATTCGTTATTTTTAAATAAACGATATAAAATAATAAGAAATTTATCGGGTCGAGTTCCTGCTATTTACAAACGGAGACACGTCTGGTAGCTCTAAGCCAGTCCGAAACAAATCCATTTCTGGACCCGACACTAGGATCCACCCAGGTTAGGAGCTCCCACAAGCTATATATATGTCACGTGGACACAGCTAAACGGACAAGGGACACGCCATTTTTGTGTATTTTTCTATTCAGAATAGAATCAAGGGGATACGACACGAGAGTAAGTTGGAGTATCCCTGTGACACAGCTTACAAGCTCACCAGTTTTTTTTTTCAAGTGGGCAACTCCTGCTTATGAACCACCATCGTCCTCCCTTTAGCTCTAGTTAGTTTTTTTTTTTCCTCCAAAGGGTCCAAATTCGGATTCGGATCTAGGTCAGATCTTAAAATAAAGTTTCAGGTCTAGTTAAGAAAAGAGACCCTGTGGTACCGGACCTGGTTAAAATGGGCAAAGATCTACTGGAAAAAGATAATCGGGTCAGGTTAAATGCTTCTCAGGTCCGAATAGACCCCTTGTCTGTGTGTCGCTTTCATATGAAAAATACATGAAGCAAACAGGTCTTTAGGGTCGGTTTGTTTGTTTGTTTTTGTAGTTTTCATGAGAAAATGCTGAGCTAGCATCCCTTTCTCACCGTATTGGTAAAAACAAAGTGAAAATGATCGTACTGTCCTTACAAAATAGCTTATTTTTTGAAATACCTAATAATTTGATAAAATCTTCTGCTTATCCAAAATTTTTATTTTATTACCAAATTTTTAGGATATTTTTTTACTTCTCGGTAAGCATGACCTTAGCAACTACTTTTACTTGGGAATGTCTCCAAAATGTGAAAATTTTGGTAAAAAAAAAAAAAAAGCATAGGCAGGAGGACATTGGCAAATACAGGATCACCTTTGCAACTCCATAGCTGCTAATGTGGTTCTATATTTGTGAATGTCCTGTTTTATGTGTTATTTTTTATTTTTTTTATAAAAGATTGTTTGCAAATGTGTGAGGACATTCGGCCTTTAGCAGAGCTTTTGAACCACAGCTAAAACTAAGTGAAAGAACGATGAGCGCATCTTGTTAGGGGTGCTTTTAGCGGCGTTTTAAAGCGCTGCTAAAAGTCCCAGCCAAACTAAGGCCATGCTCTTTTTGCATTCTAAAGCCCTTTTGTGCATTTTTTTTTTGCGCACACAAGATTGACCTTCTAGCCAACAATTACTCCTGCTACTTTCTCTGCTGTGATTGTTCATCCCCACCCGTGACCAAAGCAAACTTGCCCAAAACGGTTCCATGATGAAAAATATAAAGTAATTCTTCCCATAGAGAAACGGAGCTCAGGTATAGACTTGTGTCAAGATGTGGGCTTGGACATGGACCCTATATTGTATCCCATCTTAGACCTAAATCTGGACTCCAAATCAAACGCACACTTGGACCTGAACTTGGACGCAGGTTTGGATCTAAACCCAGGCTCAATGTGTGTTTAAATTGGGTTTAGATATGGGCCTGGGCTTGGGATGACTTGAGAGTTGAGACCTCTGCCCATAGTTGCCCTTGAATTCAAATGTAAAGGTGATCCTGAACTCATGGATCCACACATCCAAATTTCTGAATTCAATGCTTGGCCCAAGCTTAGAGCCAGATTTGAGCCTGTTTTTGGACCCAAATGTGGACAAGAAGCCTGAGACCTTTTGTGCTCATGTTATGCCCAAACACAGAATGACTAGTCTACTGTAGTCATATGGCAAAAATTTTGAAGCCAGCCGTGGCCTAAGCTCAGACCTGGGCATCAACATGGATCTGGTTTTGGACCTCAGCCTGCTCGTATAAATGCAGTCCTAAACCCAGTTAAGTTTAATGAGATAACTAGCCAAAGTGATACGGTTGTACTATCTTAACGAAGGGCTCTTTGGTTCAAATCCAGTGGGAGTATTCCTTGTTATGTCTAGGACTGATAAACAAGCCCAATGAACTGAACATAAGCGGTTCAAGCTTGGATCCATTTTTGTCACCGTGCACAAGCTTATGGCGAGCCGCCTCAGCTAAACGAGCTGAGCTTGAGCTATGTCATTTACAAATAAAATATATTTTTAAAACTAAAGACAATAGAATTTAGGCTCTAAACCTATTGATCAAAGCTCAAGCTGTCCCCGTTCACAAAATATCTGGCATTATTTCAAAAGTTGTAAGCAACAAGATTTGAACTCTAAGCTCATTGTTTAAAGGCTAAACACTTCAACCATGTATGAAAATATATGCAAAATATATTTATTAGTAGTTAGTGAGTTATACAAGTCCAACACTGCCTACTTTTACGAGTTTGAACAAGCTCTTCATGATCCAAACACGAGTTAGGCCAGCTGTATGAGCTGTTAGTGCACATCACCATGTGTTGGGAGGTTGCAAGTTCAAAACTCAATGGTATGTTGTGTAACTGGTGGAGGTCTCCTTAAACCCACCTTGCCTATGAAAAAGAAAAAGAAAAAGAACAGACAGAGCCTCCAAAGGTAGTGATTGAACATTGTTTTGGATCGGGACTCGGGCCCAGATTTGGAGCCAAACATAAAAGACCCTCCCATTCACAACTTGGGATTTATAAATATATTCCAGTTTAGTTTCACTCATCCCTATGTCATCCCCCATCTTCATACCTCTCTTAAATCTATGATGCAAATTGTTTTGATTAAATCTGATCCTATAGATGGATTCAATTTAATAAAAATGCAGATTGGTTCATATTTTCTCAAGGAAAAAAAATATGATTTTTTAAACCACAAAATTTTGTGGTTTTTGAACGGCCAAATAATCCTGCACGTAAATCAGATTTTGGCGATTTAAATGTGGATCTTCACTAAATGAATGATGTAGATCACATCAGTGGAGTCGGATTTGATCAAAACAAAAAATAAAATCCCAAAGGAGGGGGATAACATAGGGGATGAGTGGGAACCCAATTGATAATATCCTGCTTTACCAATTTACCAAGAATTGTGACCACGACTCTGGAAGCCAAGAAGATTTACACGACACAAATATGAACGATATTTTGAAAATATTTCAAAACAAGGTAATATTTTTGGTTGTTAGTTTAAACGGTAAAACATCATAGATATTCTCGTTTAAATATCGTTTTTTACGTTTTCACCGGTTATTTTCGTGGAAAGCATGAATTTGCCAATATTTGGCCATAAAAACCACGAGAAACATAAAAGCTTTTAATATATCACCATAAATTATTATCCGTTATTTTTCCGTTTTAAACGTTTGTGGCTGGGGGGCACCAGCATAGCGTTAGCGTGCTCTCCTCTTATGGAGCACCCTAGGGGTGGCAATCGTGTCAGGTTGGCGGGTCAGCATACCTCAACCCGAACCCGACCCATTTATTAAACGGGTCGGTTGTGGCAAACACGAACCCGGCCCGTTTTAATAAACGGGTAACCAGACATGACCCGCCAACCCATTTAATAAATGGGTTGGGTCGGGTAAATGGGTTCTCAGGTTTGCGGGTCAGGTTGGCGGGTCGGATTGTCGGGTTGGCAGACGGGTTGGCGGGTTGACCCACCCGCCTAACCCGTTTATTAGACGGGTCAGCCGGGTTGGCGGGTTGGCATACCCCTAACACGAACCCGACCCGTTTAATAAACGGGTTAGGCGGGTCGATCCGTTTATTAAACGGGTTCATTGTTTCCAAACCCGAACCCGCCTAAGAGGCGGGTTGGCGGGTCGGGTCAGGTTTTGCCACCCCTAGAGCACCCTGGTTCCTCTCCCTTGCGTGTGTTGGTGAGGCCACCCCCTTCCTCTTCCTCTTCGACATCCTCATCCTCTGCTTCACAGTCTCTGCCTTCTCACTCCACCCTCCCCTTCTCCCCCAAACAACGATGGTGTCATCGTTATAGGCGTCATCGGCCGAGACCCAGATGAGACAACGCAGTTAATAAACGGAATTCTCGATGCTAACGTCTTCGGCTCCCGTAAACAGGATGAAGATATCCATGCCAATCTCAGAAACGGTGAGAAGAATCGTGGGGAGTCGATTTTTGATTGGTTTCGGGGCAGGAGGATCAGTTACTACTTCGACGAGGAGAAGGGGATCGTCTTCTTGCTACTTGCGACATCTCTGCGGCTCTATGCGAATGATTCCGCCTCCGAGGGATGCGATTCTGATGACCTTCGTTGCGTTCTCGCCTTGTTCTTGGTTGGTCTCCTGCTCTTCTATTTCAATTTTGAGTTTTGAATATTAGGCGTTCATGAAAATCGTGGTTTTGAATGATGGGTGTCGTTGAAATCGTGTTAACGAATAGTTTTGCAGTAGAAAAGTGTGAGTGTTTGTTGGCGCTGAACGTGTTTAGAGTTGATGATGAACCACTTTGTTTGATTATCTTGTTGGGGTTTCGAGTTTTTAGTGTTTGTGAAGAAAGTCATGGTTTTGAACGATGGGTGTTGTCGAAATCGTCCTAAGGAAGTAGTTTTTTTTTATTGATGCTACTCAGCGTTTTCTTAGAGTTTATAATGGAACAATTTGTTTGATTTTCTTGTTGGGCTTGCGAGTTTTTAGTGTTTATAAAAACCTGCAATGACAGGTCTGTCATGTTATCATGTTTCTACACGAAGGGTCGCACTTCGATACGAATTTGTTGAAGAAATTCCGACTGCTTCAATCTGCCAAACACGCATTGAGTCCATTTGTGAAATCGCAAGTTACACCGTTGACGATGTCCAAGTCTTCATCCTCATCTTCGTCTCTGTTGTCATCCTCAGGACAACCAAATTTGGGAACCATCTCCTCTAAGAAGTCCCCAAGCAGAGGTGGGGCAATGAGGGCCCGACATCCATCTTCAGTTTCTCTCATGTCTGGCTCTTACTCGTCGTTGTTTCCCGGGCAATGTACGCCCGTTATTCTTTTCATCTTTGTCGATGATTTATACAGACAGTCTGAGTACGGGATTGCAAGCTGAGGATCAGATAGATGACTTGTCTTCTTTAAATCAATCTGGTGGGCCTGTTGGGTTACTGAGGGGCAATGTGTCTTCAAATTCTGTTGTGATGTTATCTCGCCCGGTAAATAAGAATGAAGGTGGTTTCAGGAAGAAATTACAGTCATCTCTTGAAGTTCAGATCCGGTTCTTGGTTAAGAAGTGTAGAACATTGAGTGGGGGTGCCACAGAAGGAGGCCACTCTGGCTCCAGCTTGGGTTCACGAGGGATGGGAACTGTGGGTTCTGGAGCTGGCATCGGAAGTGCATTATTCTCTCTTGATGCTACACGAGATGTGGCTCTTTTAGACCGATCGACAAACCATAAAGGAGAGTCTCTGAATTTTGTCACGGGTCTCGTTGAAGAGATCTTGAATGGAAACGCTTCATTGGATGTCCTTCATGATGAGAATAATAGCCAGAATGGTATTAAGGAGGATGTTCAATTGATTAGGGAATTTATATACAGGCAATGTGATATTCTTAGAGGCAGGGGAGGGTTGTCTACAAATCCAAGTAGTGGTTCTGCTGCTGGTGTTGGCATGGTGGCTGTTGCTGCAGCAGAAGCTGCTGCTTCTGCTGCATCTGGAGGCAGTAGCATTGGTGTTAGTGGTGGTTCAGCAAAGCCGATTTGCAATCCTCCTGAACTCCCAAGTCTTGAGAACTGGATGTCTGCAACTCAGCTTCTTCTCGATGCATTAGTATCTATGAAGCATGGGCTTGTGAAGGACAAGGACTTTGCTATTGAATCGGATCGATCAGGAGGTAGCGTAAGTAAGCCTACTCAGATAAATAGGAGTGGAGTTTCTTCCGGTGGGACGGATACAATTCAAGCTGCTATATCATGTCTGGAAAGTGGTAAGGGTCTTAACATGAAATTTTCAATTGAATGGTGCCAAAAGGCTCTTCCAGCTGCTACACAGGTTTATATAGAAGGATTGCCACCTTGCTATCCAACTACAGTACATGAGGAGTATCTAGAGAAGGCCTTATGTGCATTTTTTTCGATGGTGAAGGGTTCAGCAGTTGAAATGTTTGCAGAAAAACTGAAAAAAGAATGTGATTCCATCTGGAAATCCGGGAGGCGGCTTTGTGATGCAATCAGTTTGACTGGAAAACTATGCATGCACCAAAAGCATGATGTTGAGCATAAAGGCCATGGTTTATCTAGAAATTCAAGTATTGAGCTTGATGTGGGTGCAACCTCAGATACCTCTGTCAAGAAACATTGTAGTGGTTATGTTTTTCTTCATGCCTGTGCCTGTGGCCGTTCAAGGCGTATTTGTGATGATCCTTTTGATTTTGAGAATGCCAATTTTACTTTCAATCAGTTTCCAGATTGTGAAAATATGCTTCCTTCACTTGCTCTACCCACTGTTGAGGATGGTGGACCTGTCAAAGCTTCAGCATGGAGTCTTATTCGCCTGGGAGGTAGTAGATATTATGAACCTACAAAGGGTTTGCTCCAAAGTGGATTCTGCAAAAAAAGGATGCTTCTGTCAATGTGAACAGTAGTTCCTTTTAAGCAAGGTCATACAAATGGTTTTTCAATAGGAAACACAAGGAAAGGATCACTTCCTTCAATCACAAAATCAGATGCCAAGATCCAATCGGTTCCTGAAATGCTGTCACATGGGTGCGGGTGCGGGTGCGGGGGTGTGACAGGGGCAAAAATGTAAAAATAAATAAATTATATATATATATATATATATAATTTTGAAGTTTTAACAGTTTAACATTTAACAATTAACATTGTCATAATATCATTCATCATGCATGCAGTATATCAACCTAAATATCAAATTATCAATCACATAAGTAAAACAATCACATAAATCAACCTAAATATCAATCAAATAAGTAAAGCATAAAAGAACTAAATTACATACCAAAGTATATCCTGATGAAGTAATGAATGTTAATAATTTTCTTCTTCATCATCAAATGCATCATTAGAAGGAATGCTGGGCTCAGCTAAATCCATGTTTGTTATGTTGAAATCATGCGCTCCCTTGAAGTCACACTCTTCTGGGTTTACATCCCAAAATTTGGACGTTCTTTGTCTGCGTTACAAACCCAATTTGAAAATGTTAAATACAATACAAGTATATTTAAATGAAAAACTAAGAAATAATCGAATAACTAAGAGAGCAAATTAGTACCTGTATTCATCATTGGTTCGCGAAAGTAATCAAAGATTTGAATGAACATATACTAAATCCTCTGCACGCTTGTTAGTGAGTTTGTTTCTCTTCATGTTGTGGATTTGAGAATATGTACTCTAATTTCTTTCACAACAAGATGAACTAGCAGGCTGCGATAGCAATCTTAATGCAAGATGTTGGAGAAGAGGTGTTTCTAATCTAAATGTTGACCACCATGTGATAGGATCTATATTATCTTCTTCTCTCACGAATAATGCCGGTTCATATAATCTCGAAGATGAAAATTTTCCAAACTCTTGTGTGACTTGATGTAGAAGATATGCTTTTGGAAAAAGTCTTGTCATACACATATTTTTATGTCTGGATAACTTTGGGTCTAAATGTGGAGGGACACAACCAATACCACCAGCCCGCCACTTATTTGCATAATATTTTGGATTAAGAGAATGTGTTATGCAATGCAAATGAGTGTTGCTCTTATCCCATCTTCTGACTAAAATTGAGTTAATAGGATTAAAAAAATCTGAATCATCCAATGCAGGATTTTTTTCTTCATGCTTGAAAACTATAACTTGTATTTTTTCAATCATATTATCCCACATTTCATAAACTCTGTGAAGCATGGGATTATCCTTATCAACTTCTCTTAACATTTCTCAAATATGTTGCGTAAATTAAAGGAAGTATACCACACTGTCCTAAAACTCATCATCAAAAATGATTTTTTTAATTTCTTGAGCCTTGATATCATCATCAGTACGATAGAATGTTCAATTTTCACTAGTCTCCATGTTAATTAAAGTATTCTTCACTCTTTTAATCCTCTTCACCATCACAATGATGGATGCAAAACGTGTTTTAGTGACCTTCAACAATTTCAAGTCAGAATGCCTATTAAATATAGCATTAGCACGATGGTTGTTAACAACAAAATTCCTAATGCTTTTGACATTTCTTTCTAAATCTTCAATCCATTAACATAAAGCATATGCTTGTGAATTTTCTTCTTCTTTGGGGTTGCAGATGCTCTTTAGAGCTAGATTTAAGCTGTGTACTACACAGAGAGTCCAAAAAATATGAGTGTGTTCACTCTCCAAACTCAACGCTGCACTTTTACAAACTGGAGCGTTGTCTGTAATGATTTGTACCACTTTCTGATCACCCACTTCTTTTATCACTTCTATAAACAATCTCTTCAAATACTCTGCATTTTTATATTCCCCAGATGCATCAATTGCTTTCAGGGCCACTAAGCGAACAAGCAATGAAATTGATCAATGGACGCCTTTGAATATCTGTCCATCCATCAGACACAATAGAAACTCCATTTTACTTCCATGAATATTTTTTAATCTCCAACAACCTCTCCACATTTGCCCTCTCTTCTGCAAGAAGTGTGGTTCATATTTTCTCTGAACTTGGAGGCACATAACCACTCAAATTACAATTTGCCAAGGATGTTACTAAATCCTTCTAATAAGGATTTCTAGCCGCATTAAATGAGAGTGAACCAGAATAAAAATACCTCCCAACTTTTCTATCCAATTCTTCTCTTCCATATGTATTGAATGATGCTTGTATCGTTCCTCTACCTCCTACATTAACTTTTTTTTTCAGCATCTTTTTGGTGGCTTGCAAATGACACACTAACTGCACAAGAATCGGCCATTGTCTTTCTCTTCTCATATTCTTCTTGTATTTTCTTGTATTGTCTTCGCATTGCCTCATCAACTTTTCTGCAAGCTAAAATGCCATGTCCTGGTATCTTCAACAAATGAGCATTCACTCTTTTGTAAGACCCAACAAAATCTCTTTCGCAGAGCTTGTATCGAAATCTCTTGTTTCCACCATCTCCTTCTCCAGTTTTTGCAAGTTTATCTACATGTACCCATAGTGGCTCCACATCATCAATCCCACTACAACTATCAGTAAAACTAGCAGCAGAACTCACATGTTGGGATGAGGATGATGCAAGTCCTTTCCCTTTATCAGTCATTTTTATCCTGAAAAAAAAAATACATTCAAAATTTTAAATCAATTATACAGACTGACATTATCTTGATATAAAATCACCAAGGAGGGGGGATCTGCCCCTCCCCTGCCAAAAACAGGGAGGGACTCAACCCCTTCCCTGCCAAAAACAGGGAGCAGGGACGGGGGCTTGACCCCCTCCCCTGCCGAAAACAGAGGGAGCAGGGGGGCTCAGCCCCTCCCCTGACGACCCAACAAGAGAGCGAGAGGGGGGGGGGATCAGTCTCTCCCCTGCCAAAAACAGAGGGAGCAGGGGGGGCTCAGCCCCTCCCCTGCCGACCTAACAAGAGAGCGAGAGAGGGAGGGGGCCTCGACCCTTCCCCTGAAATCAAAAGGAGCAGGGTGGGGGGCTCGGCCCCTTCCTTGCCGAAAATAGGGAGGGACTCAACCTCTCCTCTGCTGAAAACAAAGGGAGCAGGGGGGGTGGGGGGGGGGGCTCAGCCCCTTCCTTGCAGACCCAACAAGAGAGCGAGAGGGGGGGCTCGGCCCCTCCCCTGCCGACCCAACAAGAGAGCGAGAGGGGGGTCTCGGCCACTCCCCTGTCGAAAACAGAGGGAGCAGGGGGGCTCAACCCCTCCCCTGCCGACCCAACAAGAGAGCGAGAGGGGGGGCTCGGCCCTATTAAAATATATGTAATTCATATATATATATATATTTATATATATATATATAATACCCGATAGGGGTATTTTTGTCATTTCACAAGTACCCGATAGGGGTACTTGTTTTTCTTATTTATTTTTCTCTTTAATTTTTTGTAAAATCTATTTTTATTTTTTGCTCACACAAAAGGGGCCCCACCATGTAGTCGATGGGGCCCCCAACGGTCACATTTGTGATCGTTGGGGGCTCCCAACGACTACATGGGGAGCCCCCTAGGTGGCTCTCCTTTTAAGGCCTCTTGGCCCTCTCCTTCTCCTCCTCTTGTGTATAAATAGGGGTGAACCCCTCTTGTATTCCTTACTCTTGAGAGCTCTCTCTCTTTCAATAAGAGGCATTTATATTTTTATGTTGTGTTGTCTCTTGTGGGTTTGGGTATTAGCCGTTCTTTGTTTGTTCATTAGTAGATGTTGTAAGTGCTTAGTGCACTCTTTGCTTTTTCGCATATTTCATTACATGGTATCAGAGCCTTGTGTATGCTCTTCTTCTTAATATAGCTAGTGGTGTAGCTATATTTGTTTTTTTGTTTCTCTCTCTCCTTGGTATCCTCTTGTGAGTGGTTATTATGGAAGGAGAACAAAAGATTGATCTCTCCTTCAAGCTCAATGGCTCCAACTACATGATGTGGGCCGCCGCCATGGAAAACAACCTCAAAGGGAAAAAGCTTTGGGGATACGTTATGGGCACCATTTCGGAACCACAACTCCAACTAACTAAGATGGAAGGCGATCAAGAAAAAGCTCTTGAAGGAGATGCCCGCATGAAGGCCATTGAAGATCACCAATCTAAAATAGAAGATTGGGAAAGTAAGCATGCCAAGATTCTTGCTGGGTTCATGAACAATGTGGAGCTCAAGATTTGCGCCAACATTGCCAAGTTTCGGATGGCAAATGAAGCATGGTTCTTCATGAAAGGTATGTTTACACAAAAAGACCTTGCTCGTCAATTCTTTCTTCAAGAAAAAATCCGGACTATCAAGCAAGGAGAAATGAGTGTTAGGGACTACTTTAGCACTCTTGGCCCTCTATGGGATGAGCTATCCTTACTAGAACCAAAATGGGTTTCTAGTATAGATGTGGAATTAAGGAGAGAACAAATGGAAAAAGAATACTTTTTCTAATTTTTACATGGGCTTAGGCCCGAATATGAACAAGTTAGATCCTCCCTCCTACATAGATCAAACCCTCTTCCCTTGGAAGATGCCATAGCCGAAATATGCCAAGAAGAAACCCGTCTTGGCATGATTAAAGGAGGAAATGATGTCTTGGCCGTATCAAAACCCGGCAACCATATGAAAACCTACAAACCTCTACATTTTGGAAGGCAAAATAACTATAATGGCAACTATAGAAAAGCCATTTGCCATCATTGTCAAGAACCGGGTCATATAAGACCTAATTGCCCTAAATTGAATGAAGCACCAAAAAATAAAGTTGCTTCAGTTAAAGAAGCTACTCAAAAGAAAGAGGAAGCAATCAAAGGAACAGACTCTTTTTCTCTTGCTCAACTATCGGAGGCACTACAAACTCTACTCAAGATCCCATCAACTTCGGGTGCCGCCGTAGCTTCCTCCTCTCCTCCAGGTATGTCGTCTTGGATCCTTGACTCTGGAGCTTCCTTTCATATGACCCCCCTTGAAAATGAGCTTTCTGATTTATGTAATAATTATAAAAACTCCTATGTTTCAACTGCCGATGGTACATCTTTACAAGTAAAAAGTTTTAGAACCTTAAACTTTTCAAAAGACTTCTTTGTGCCAAACGTGAGAGTTGTACCTCAACTTAATTTAAATCTCCTCTTTGTTGCTCAAATATGCGATCATGGATGTAAAATCTCCTTCTCAACTAAGGATTGCTCTATACAGGATCTCTGGTCCGGGAAGCTGATTGGGCAAGGCCATAAAAGGGGAGATCTCTATTACATGAGCAACTTGAAACTCCCCTTGAACTCTTTTTGTAACCATGTCCAAGATAAAAATATTGATATTTGGCATCAAAGACTTGGACATCCAAGTTTCTCAAAAATGTACTCCTTTCCATTTGGAAAGAAATTTTGTAATGAGAAACATTTTGTTTGTAAGAATTGTATTTTTGGCAAAATGAAATCTACTCCTTTTCCAAACTGAACTTTTGTGTCCAAAAGACCTTTTGAGTTAGTCCATTCGGATGTTTGGGGTCCTTCCCCCGTCATGTCTAAAGGAGGGTACTCCTATTATGTCACTTTCATCGATGACTACACTAGGTATGTATGGATCTACTTTCTCAATTTAAAATCCAAAGTCTTTGATTTTTTTCAAAAAATTTCATATGATAGTTAAAAATCAATTTTCAAGTAATATCTCTACTCTTAGATCCGATTCGGGTGGAGAATATTTATCAAATGAATTTCAAAACTATTTAGAAGTAAATGAAATTTGTCATCAAAGATCGTATCCTAGGACTCCCCAACAAAACGGCTTGGCCGAAAGAAAGCATAGACATATCATGGAAACCACTAGGACACTCCTTATTTCCAAAGAAATTCCAAAGAATTTTTGGGCCGAAGCGACCTTAACCTCAACTTATTTAATAAATAGAATGATATCTTCTTCCTTACAAAATACATCTCCATACGAAAAACTATTTGAAAGAACACCAGACTTCAATAGATTAAGAGTTTTTGGATGTAAATGTTTTGTCCTTACTCATAAACGGGACATATTATCTCCTAAAGCTATTGAATGCGTTTTCTTGGGTTATGGAGAAAATCAAAAGGGTTTTAGATGTTTTGACTTGAAAAATAACAAACTCTATGTATCCAAAGATGTAACATTTTTGGAAAATAAAAATGGTTTTGTGAAAATTAAAGATATTGACGAAAGTGAATATACTTTTTTATTTGATCTTCTATCTCAAGAAGATGAGACTCCTCAAGAAGAGGAAATCTCTAATGAGTCTTTGAATGACCTAGAGAAAATTTATCTTGATAATGCTATAGATGAGAATAATAGACCAATCCAAACATATGTTAGGCGTGGTCAACAAACTCAGATAAGTGCCTTAGAAAAATACTCTCAAGGATCCGACATTGAAGAAACATCTTTAAGGAGATCCAGTCGGATCTCCAATCCTCCAAATAGGTTTGTTTCCTATGAGTCCCTAACTCCTAGATATAGAGCATGTCTAATTGCGTTGCATTCATTTCATGAACCTTCACACTATAATGAGGCCAAAAATATTCCCCAATGGGTTGAAGCCATGAACTTAGAGCTTAGTGCCCTTGAAAAAGCTAAAACTTGGGAAATAACTTCGTTACCCATTGGAAAGAAATCAATAGGATGTAGATGGGTCTTCAAAATTAAAACCAAGAGTGATGGTTCATTAGAACGTTATAAAGCACAGTTAGTAGCTAAAGGATATACTCAGGAATATGGTATAGATTATGAAGAAACCTTCGCACCTGTTGCTAGAATGACTAGTGTTAAGACTCTTATTGTTATTGCGTCTGTGAAGAAATGACCTATCTATCAACTTGATGTTAAGAATGCATTTCTAAATGGCGAATTAAATGAAGAAGTTTACATGGATCCCCCACCAGGAGTATGTATTGGTAAAAATAAAATTCTTAAACTTAAAAAGGCATTATATGGTTTAAAACAAGCTCCAAAGGCTTGGCATGATAGATTTAGTAATGTAATGACAAGTTTAAATTTTCGTTCATGTTATACTGACACTGCTTTGTTTGTGAAAAGTGCAGGGTCTTCAGTAGTTATTTTACTACTTTATGTTGATGATATGATCATCACAGGAAGTGATGAGCAAGGCATTAAGGATATTAAAAAGGTTTTGAAAGAAAATTTTGATATGTCTGACCTTGGTTTCTTAAGATATTTTTTAGGAATTGAAGTGGCGTACTCTACTCGAGGGTACATTCTCTCTCAGATGAAACTTGCTGCTGACATCTGTTCCAAATCGGGTATCTCCGATGATAAGAAGACAGAAACCCCAGAAGTCATCAATGCAAAATTAAGGTTGGAAGATGGAACACCTCTCGAGGATCCTACTCCTTACCGACAACTTGTTGGGTCTCTAACCTACCTATCCATCACACGGCCAGACATAGCTCATGCCGTCCACTCTATCAGTCAGTTTCAACATGCACCTACAACTGTGCACATGAGTGCAGTCTTAAGGATCGTCAGATATATCAAAAATACCATAACTAAGGGAGTTTTTCTTTCTTCTGCCTCATCACTTGACTTAATTGCTTATACTGATGCAGGTTGGGGAGGAAATCCCAATGACCGAGTCTCAACTACCCGTTTTTGTGTTTTCCTAGGTGACTCTATGATTTCGTGGAGATGCAAGAAGCAACACAAAGTATCATTGTCCTCGACGGAAGCAGAATATCGTGCTATGGCCACTACAACCATGAAACTTGTGTGGCTAAGAAGCCTCCTCAGTGATATGGGCATGGTCATCTCTACTCCTTCGAAGATGTGTTGTGACAACAAAAGCGCAATCTATATTGCAAGCAATCACACCTTCCATGAGCGTACTAAACATATTGAGATGGACTGCCATTACGTTCGGGATGAATACCTAAGAGGAACTATAGCACTACCTTACGTCACATTAGAGTACCAGTTGACGGACTTCTTCACTAAGGCTCTTGCGGCTCCTCGGTTTTTGTTTCTCCTTAACAAGCTTTCGGTTATATCCCCGTAAAGCTTGAGGGAGGGTGTTAAAATATATGTAATTCATATATATATATATATATATTTATATATATATATATAATACCCAATAGGGGTATTTTTGTCATTTCACAAGTACCCGATAGGGGTACTTGTTTTTCTTATTTTATTTTTCTCTTTATTTTTTTGTAAAATCTATTTTTTATTTTTTGTTTTTTGCTCACACAAAAGGGGCCCCACCATGTAGTCGATGGGGCCCCCAACGGTCACATTTGTGACCGTTGGGGGCTCCCAACGACTACATGGGGAGCCCCCTAGGTGGCTCTCCTTTTAAGGCCTCTTGGCCTTCTCCTTCTCCTCCTATTGTGTATAAATAGGGGTGAACCCCTCTTGTATTCCTTACTCTTGAGAGCTCTCTCTCTTTCAATAAGAGGCATTTATATTTTTATGTTGTGTTGTCTCTTGTGGGTTTGGGTATTAGCCCTTCTTTGTTTGTTCATTAGTAGATGTTGTAAGTGCTTAGTGCACTCTTTGCTTTTCCGCATATTTCATTACAGGCCCCTCCCCTGCCGAAAACAGAGGGAGCAGGGGGGGCTCAGCCCCTCCCCTGCCGACCCAACAAGAGAGCGAGAGGGGGGGGGGGGGGGGGGGGCTCGGCCCCTCCCCTGCCGAAATCAGAGTGGGTAGGGGGGGCTCGGCCCCTCCCCTACCGACCCAACAAGAGAAAGAGAGGGCGCAGGGGGGGCTCGGCCCCTCCTCTGCCGACACAAGCAGAGAGCGAGAGGGACGTACCTGCGACGAGGGAGAGGAGGAGCTTAGGAGGTGGCGTCGGGGCGTCGGGAGAAGAGGGCTCGAGCTGAGCTGCGCGGGAGAGGAGAGGAGAGGAGAGGAGTGATTTGGGCAAATTTTTTTTGCCCTAATCACTCATTTTCATCGTTTTTTTTTAACGTCCGAAATGTGGACGAAAATGACCCTGGGTGCGTCGTGTTGACTGCACCCGCGTCGCGTCGCGTCGATGAGGGTGCGGCACTTGCTTTGCCGTGTCTCTGTTACTTAGCTGAAATGGCTACCAATATGTCGTTGCCCACAGAAGCTCAAAAGAAAGGGGTGGGAAGAATTTTCTCAGGTGATCAGAGGATCAGCTTTGGTAGAGGACTTCCAACTCTTGAGATGAAGAAACCTTTTACAGCAGCAATTACCGGTCCATTGGATCAAGATTCAGCATTTCCTCCTCTTCAGCAAAAGAAACAGTCACTAACAGGTGCAGAGAAGAGTATCCAACAAAGTGCTGAGAAGGTTCAGAAAGAAGGTGGAAGCCCTGCAATTGGTGCGAGTCAGAGGAATTTAAAACAGAACAAAAACTTGGTTCTGGAAAATTCACAAAGTATTGATAGTACCTACCAGATGGAAGTCCGTCCATTTCTACATATAGGAAGCAATGTGGTGCCAGTTATATTGAATAGCAATAAAAATGTCCAGCCTACCACCCCTTTAAAACATGGAATAGTCTATGTTGGTTTGGAGCATGAATGCTCCTATGGACCCCGTTTTTTACTATCCACAGAACATTTAGAAGGATTTGGTTCTCCATATTCATCAGCTGATGATGCTCAAACCTCTTCTGTCGAAAACTCACACAACCAACCTGGACAAGATATAAAGCAGGGGAAGGTTCAGAAACAAGATAAAGTTCATCCACACCCAGTAGGAGAAGAAAAGCTTGCTGTAAATAGGTCAAAGAAGTCAGTTTTGGACCATAACCAACAAACATAACAGGGCCAACCTTTTATGGTGCATGCGACACTTCCTGGAGTTTGGAAGGACTATGAGGAGTGTCTTCAACATATCATTCTCAATGATGGCAGTGAAGGATTTACTCTTTTGAACACAAATTTGCCTATATATATGAACTGTCCATACTGCAGAGTGGCTAAGCCAAAAAAGCTCTCAGATGTGAAGTTTGCAAGCACAATTTCACAACTTGAACGCATTTTTCTGGTATGTATTCTCTTGATAATGTCTAGTTGAAGCATGTGTGCCTACTTTGTTGGCTTGATGTTTCTTATTTGCTGATGCATGATAAACATTTGTATAGGTAGTGAAGTGCTTGCATATCATTACTGCATGAATATAATAGTTTGGGTTGTTAGATATGTTTCGGCATTTTATTTCATAGGTTTTTTTTTTCCTATGTGATTCTCACATCTTATTACTAGAGGAGACACCCTCATCTTTCCACAGTTTTTTTTGAGGTTGAGTGTGATGCTATGCTTTATCACTGCTGATCTTGTATGGCTTGGGAGACTTCTTGCAAATCATCTTCATCATCATATTAGTTGTTTTTGGTTAATGTAAGTGCCTTCTCAAAGTTGCTTCTAATACTGCATTTTGTGAGCGGTCAAAGCATGCAGAAATGAAAGTAAACATGTACTTGATTTTTTCTCATTTTTGCTTCTTTTCTTTCTTTCTCCTTGTGAAAGAACAGAACATGTAAGTTGTTACACAATTTCCTTTTCCCTTTTTTATAAGCAATAGAAAACACTGGCTTTTAAAGGTGTTTCTCTCAAGTACATTAGTATAATTAAAGATATGTATGAAGGAGTAGTAACCAATGTCCGCACTTGTGGAGGGGTGACAACCAATTTTCCGATAACGGTTGGGTTACATCAAGGATCTGCTTTAAGCCCTTTCCTATTTGCGATAGTGATGGATGAGCTTACGAGATCAATTCAAGAAAATGTACCGTGGTGTATGTTGTTTGTTGATGATATTGTTTTGATTGATGAGTCTAGAGCTGGGGTTAATGCTAAGTTAGAATTATGGAGACAGACATTGGAAGCTAGAGGTTTTAAGTTGAGTAAGAGTAAGACTGAATATATGGAATGTCGGTTTAGTAAGCAACGAAGTAGTGATGGGAGTGTAGTGAAGCTTGGTGAGCAAGATATACCGGTGAATGATTATTTCAAATATTTGGGATCCATCATTCAAAAGTATGGAGAAATTGATGGAGATGTAAATCATAGGATAAAGGTTGGGTGGATGAAATGGAAAAGTGCTACTGGAGTGCTGTGCGATCGTAGAATGCCATTGCGGTTGAAGGGAAAGTTTTATAGGACGACTATTAGACCCGCTTTACTATATGGTACGGAATGTTGGGCTGCCAAGAGACATCATATTCAAAAAATGAGTGTAGCTGAGATGCGGATGCTTAGATGGATGTGTGGAAATACAATAAAAGATAAGATTCGGAACGAAGAGATACGTAAGAAGGTAGGTGTTGCACCCATTGAAAATAAGATGCGAGAGAATCGTTTACGGTGGTTTGGACATATTCGGCGAAGGCCTAATGATGCTCCAGTTAGAAGGTTGGAGAAATGGGAAAATATATTAGTTAAAAGAGGTCGGGGTAGGCCTAGGAAGACTTGGATGGAGATGATAGGAAAGGATATGAATGCTTTGAACCTCACCGAGGACATGGCGTTGGATAGAAATGATTGGAGGAAAAGGATTCATGTGGAAGACCCAAAATGAATTTCTTTTTTGGTTCATATCGCTGACCCCAATTGTTTTGGGATGAAGGCGTAGTTGTTGTTGTTGTTGTTGTAGAAAACACTGGCTTTTACATAGTCAATAATTTGGCCTGAAATGTTCTTTTTTGTGTATTTGGTGGCCTTTCTTATTACTATTTGCCTCTCAATCAACAGACAATGTCGGGATTGATGCTCTCTCTCCCATTTACCATTTATTGATCTATGACATCATCAATTCCCTCTTTGATTCAATGGGCTGTAGTTACAATAATGGCTCCTGTTATGCTCTTCACAAAAACCTAATCAACAAGGCTCAGGAATAGAGCTCTTTCCCATGTCTTCAACTGTCTTTTGATGACAAGAATGAAGATCACTTTTTCAGTTCCATTTTCTTTAGATCATGTTGAAACTATGTGAAGGTGGCCAAGTTACCATCACTAGCCCCCCCCCCCCCCCACACACACACACATCCCAACTAATGATAGAGATGCTTGAAATTATTTGGAAAATATGGATGTTCACTCTTTAATAGTAATTTTCAAAGATATTAAACAGACAAAATTGCCGACAATGTGGCATGGATGGGAATTATGCATTTAAATTTTTCTCTGCAAGGGAAAGGATACCTACCATTTTCCATGATTGCAACCATATGAAATTTGAGAGAGATAAACAGTTAACATGTTTATTTGTTTGTTTTCTGTTGAGCTACATCACATGCCCGTTGCCTAGAAAGTTGTTCAGATTCCATTTCATGTTTATCTCTAACACAGGATTCCTTTTATCAATATCCTTCTGCCAATAGTTCTGTGCTTAACATTGCCTTGTTGTATATTCGTTTACACATTCCTGAGTTAAAATAATCTGGTTTCTTGTTGTCCTGGCTTATGATAAATCTTATATTTTTATGTCATTGAATTCCTTGTTTTCATTTAGACTGGGTTCCATTTATAAGTTTGTTTTGTGTAGGTTACACCACATTTCCCACAATGTTATCTACCTGCCCAGTTGTGCAATTTGAGGTATGCAACACTTGATTCATGTTCTTTTGCTAAGAACTAGCTTTTGTGATAGTTGATAAGGTACTCCTTAACTGGAGTCTCGTATTTGAATCCCATGCAGGGCTATCCCAGATTCATTGCACACACACACACACAAAATGTTTGTTCCTTAGCAGGAAGCTGCATGAACTTTTATAAATTGTTTATTGACTGGATGAACTGTGCAACTGATAGTGCTGCAAAATATTGTTTTCCAATTTGTTCTAAGTTCGAGTTTCAGTCTTGGTACTGATAGCTATTTGTGTTTTATGGATTTGGGGATCCCGGTGGTTGAAAATGGCAAATATCGATCTAAAACCCAGGTTTTTGAAATTGATTTTGAAAGAAAAGTTTTAAAACTCGAATCTAGATTGAAGATTTTGGAAAAACCAGAGTGTTGGATCTCAAAAATGACATGCAATGTGATGAAATGCAATGAAATAACATGAAATAACACGAAATGATGCGAGATGGTATGAAATGATACAAAATGAGGTGCGATGACATGCAATGATATGCAAAATGCAAAACCTTGGATAAGGGATTTGAAGTCTCATACCCGTGGCAGAGACGAGAAATTAAAAATTCTCGTCTAAGGATGAGAATTAATAACTGAAATTGAGCCAAAATAGAGATTGAATTTTGAAATATTTGAATTTGGGGCAAAATTTGGGCTCTAAATAGCTCTGGCTCAGATGTCGACCAATTGGTTCCCTGAAGGATTTAGAGAGCGGGCCTTAATGGCAAGATGAAAGAGTTTGTGAGTGAGGGTGAAAAATTTGGGGTGTTTACATATGCCTCTCTTTGCTACTAAGTCGGTTGAAAGCAGAGCTTAGTGGCAAAAAAACACACACACCAAATTTGGGCTATAAAAATACCTTAGTTAGAAAAATCTGACTGAGTATGAAAAAAAAATTTATTTGGATGATAGTGGTAGATATAAAATGAAGAATATAGAAGAAAATTCACCTTATCGAAATGAGGCTCAGGCTTGACTCTTACCTGAATGAGAATGTTTGAGTGGAGTCCTCGAGAGAATAGATCGAGAAGACCACGAAAAATCCCTCATAGAAAAATGAGGGGCTGTAAAGAAGGCAATAAAAATGGGGTTTCCTAAAAGCTTTGGAAAAGAGAGTTGATCTTGGACGCCTCATGACTGAGACTAAATAGCTTTTGAAAGATTGCCTTTTTGCAAAAGATGGTTTAGGCTTAACCCTTAACCTGAACGGGGAAAATACCTCATGAAAGAACGAGGTTCAGGCTTGACCCTTAACTTGAACGGGGAAAATACCTCATGGAAGAATGAGGTTCAGGCTTGACCCTTAACCTGAACGAAAAAATACCTCATGGAAGAACGAGGTTCAGGCTTAACCCTTAACCTGAATAGAGAAAAGATGAAATCCTCGAAAGAAGAAACTATGATGGAACCTTTAGGTTTCACACAATAAATCCGAGAGGGGTTTGCAAAAGGAAGAAAAATGGATTCTCTAAAGCTATGAAAAAGGATTGATCTTGGGCGTCTCATTGCTGAGACTGAATAACTTTTGAAATGACCTTTTGCTGAAAAAATAAATGTTAGCTCAACCTCAAACCAAAAACAAAAAAATGAACTGTCTATGGTGGGACAGTGGGAAACACAGGAAAATGTGTGAATTTGAGAGCCCAAGTGCTCAGATTAAAAACAGAAGGGAAGGATCTTGAAAACTCCTATTATCAAGTCCTAAAGAGAGATAAAAACAACACCAGGATATATCAAAATGGACATCAAACTCTCACTTCATGTCGGGATAGCTAGAAAAGATTGCCAATAAGATAAAAGTTGCAGTTGATTAAAAAATGATTGAAATGTAAGCACGTTTGTGCAAAAAATATTCTCACTTCTACCTAGAATATTATCTCCAACTGGGTTAACTCCATAGAATAGTTTCTTCAAGGAAGCTATCCATTTTCTCGATATAAAAAAAAAGAAAACTTGTTCTCAGCTTTATAAAAGCGATTTATGAAAAGACATTGATAAAAAATTTTTATATGAATAAAGAAGATTCTTGGCAGTTTGGCAATTTGATATCTGGGGTTTACCCATGATGATCTTTTTGCACTCTTTTGAGACATAAAAAGTAAGCTCTTTTGGGATTTGACGAGAATTTCATCACATCAATCTTCAACTCAGTGATGTTCTGATTTTCCCTGGAATGACACATTACATGCTCCTTCAACTTGGAGATGATCCGAGTCTTCTTTACTCTCAAGAATTATATTGATAAAATTGTTTCATTGGATTGAAAATCTCTTTATGATAACATTGATCAAATATCTTTTAGGGATTGGTGGGAGGTTCATCGTATCAACCTTCAACTTGACGATGATTTGAACTTTCCCTGGAAGGACACATCACATGCTCCTTCAACTTGGAGACGTTTCGAGTCTTCTTTGGCCCCGGAGGTCTAACTCATCCATCAGTCTTCAACTTGATGATGATTGAGAGATCTCTTTTGCAAATAGTTAATTGCAGCCTGAATGATTGAATAGATATTGAGATTGAGTGAATACTTTTTATCGCGCGAGATATTTTCACTGCCCTATTACTAGAAGAATGATCTTTAAAAATGTGACATAACTATGATCAATATCAATTCACTTATGACTTTTCAACTTCATTGAATTTTTCTTTACCGGTCATATCGAGTTTTTTTCTTCATCCTTTTAGTTGACCAACAAAAAAAGCTTGAATACTGAGTCTTTCTTCACAAAAGCTTTATCCTTTTGGAAAGAATACTGAAGGTAATTCGAGGTAATTTTTTGTGCAATAAAATTTTTGAGATCAACAAGTGTTTTTTATAGCAAATTGACAAAATGTTCTTAAAATCCTTGGTGAAAGAAATCGCTTAACATCCAATTGATACAATCGTGGCTAAATTCTCCTCTCTTTTCCTCAAAGGAGAGACTCAGGCTTGACCCTTACTTGAATGAGTAATAAAAAATGCTCCTCTCTTCCCTGAAGATGAGGTGTTTGCAAAATAAACTTTTGAAGAGAAATTAAGTTTTTGTCAAAACTCCCTAACTCTAGGCATCTTTCATGGAAATGTGGCCAATTGGGTAAGGTCAATGAATTGTCATAGAGGTGCGAGTCCATCATACTTTCCCTGAAAAAAGAGTCCTCAATGACACGATGGCCTAACAAAAATATTGGGGGGTCACAAGTAAAACAAACTTTCGTCGAAGCTCTCCCTGAAAATTGGGTTTCTTGTGGGACAATAAAAAAAATGCTTTACAAACTGATCGCGAAGACATGAGTCCCTTCAAACTCTCCCTAAAAAGGGGTTCAATGAACGAAAAATAATTGTATGTAAAAAGAGCGAGTTTCCTCGAACTCTCCCTGGAAAAAAGGTCACTCGCAAGAAAAATGATTGATAATTGATATTGGGCCAATTGGCAAACGAGTTCGACACGAAGGTCGAATCTTGAAAGACCATGATTGGCAAAAGCGACCCATAGGTCAGAAAATGATTGACTTTGATAGAGTTGATAACCTAAAGGTTGGCTTGATAAAAATTGGTTGACCTGAAGGTCTATCTGACAAAATTGATTGACCTGGAGGTCTGCTTGGTGAAATTGATGACCCGAAGGTCGATTTGATAGACTTGAGTGACCCCAAGGTTTGGTAAAGATTGATTGACTCGTGGATCTGAAGATTGGCATTGAGTCTGAATCCTGATGCAAGACTAGTGTTTGATTAAATTTTGGAAGGGCAACTAGTACGAACACCGGATTTTGAAGAAGTACCAACACAAACACTGGATTTTAAACAAGTACCAACGCGAACACTAGATTATAAAAAAGTATGAGCACGAACATTGAATTTTGAAAAATTACCAGCACGAACACTGAATTTTGAAATAGTACCAGCACAAACACTGGATTTTAAAAAAGTACCAGCACAAACATTGGATTTTGAAAAAGTACTTGCACGAACACTGGATTTTGAAAAAGTACCAACACTAGATTTGGTGAAAGGACCAACACAAAGTTGGATTTTATAAAAGGACCAATACAAAGCTAGGTTTGGAAGGAAAGTTCGAGTCGAAACTCAAGTCTTTAAAAGAAAAATAGACAAATTGGATTTGAAAGAAGATTCGAGTCAGAACTCGGATCTTCTAGACCAAGTCTTTAATTTGAAAGAAGGTTTGAGTAGAAACTCTAATTTTCAAAGGAAAACCAGATGAATTGGATTTGAAAGAAAATTCGAGTTGAAACTCGAATTTTCTAGACCAATTATTGAATTTGAAAGAAGGTTTGAGTAGAAACTTGAATTTTCAAAGAAAAAATAGATGAATTAGATTTGGAAGAAAATTCGAGTCAGAACTCGGATTTTCTAGACTAATTCTTGAATTTGAAGGAAAAAAAATTCGAGTCAGAACTCGAATATTCAAAGGAGAATTAGGCAAATTGGATTTGGAAGAAAATTCGAGTCAGGACTCGGATTTTCTAGACCAATTTTTGAATTTGAAGGAAAGAAAATTTGAGTAAGAACTCAAATCTTCAAAGAAAAACTAGACGAATGTGGACTCGGTTCGGAAACATTGACCAGTAAAAACCGGATTTGGAGAGTTCGACCAGTAAGAACTGGATTTAAAAAAAGGCTTAACCCGAATGTTGATTTTGGCAAGACCAGCGAAAATAGTTTTGAAAAAAGACTCGACCTGAAGGTCGAATTTGAAAAAAGATCAATGTTTTGAAAAGTGTTTGTTGATTGTGATGGGAGATTTTCAATCTTTGCCCTCACGATAACTTGGACAACTGTCGGGAGTCTCAAGATTATTCCTTATCCTGAATGGGTAATAAACTTGATGCAAATGGACGCAAACAAATGTAAATGAATGCAAATAGATGCAAATGAACAATAAAAGATTTTGTTTGATCCTGCCTACGTACAAGACGTTTTGAAGTAAAGATAAATTAAAAAAAAAATGTCTGAGTATAACTAGGGAGTAAAATATTGGATAAAATGATAAATAATTGATATTTGAATAACGCTCTCTAAAGATAACAAGGAAAAGATTGACAATGCGCTTCTGAAAGAGGTCACTCCTCGCAAGAAGACCTTTTGCAAAAAAGGAGAAGTAAAGAAGATGGCGCCAAGCTATGAGGAAGATTGCTAATTTTATTGATGAAAGAAATGGGACGACATCATCCCTATAAAATGACAAAAGCAAAATCCAAGAAATAGAGAGTATTGGCCTTGTCACTCTTAGGGTGATGATGAGCTGACCACTTTGTCCTCTTCTTTGCCTTCCATAAGGAGATTTTTATCAATATAGTCATGAATAATATTTCTGAGGATGAAGCAACACTTGGTATCATGCCCCATTGCCCGATGAAACTTGCAGAATTGATCTTTAAACCTTCCTGATGAGAGCTTAATCATCTCCTTGGCCATCATGTACTCAAGGATTTCTTCACGCGGCTGATCTAGGAGAGTGAAGTCACGGTCAAAACTCTAATTGTCGTGCTTTGACTTTTCTTGATTTTTTGATTTCTGATAAGAGCTTAGCTAGAGAGGCCCGTCGTTCTGCTTAAAGATATCGCTCTTTCTGCTTTTCTTGTCGCTTCTGGCGGTATTCATGGTGACAGGTGCCTTTTCTTGGTGTCTTGACAACTCTTTGAGAGCGTAAGGCTCTCATATACACCATTCGTCATCACCATTTCAAGCCATTCTTCTCATTTTGTTAATTCAATGAAAGATCACGATGGGGAGGTAGAAATGAGGCCCCTTAGAGGTTGAGAAAAATTATTCAGAATGATTGATAATGCATGCTCCTCTGATATCAGACTCCTCATTTTGTTGCGGGTGGATCTCCACCTGTGAATGAAGTTCCTGGCCTTTTCGTCTTCATTCTATTTGAGGTTGCAGAGATGGCTGAGGGTTGGTAAGACTTCGGTATTAAAAAGGAATCATTCGATGAACATGTTAACCACCTTATCGAACTCTCGCAGCTCAATTGGATTGATGTGCTCAGAATACCACTTAGCTGCAGTGCCTTTTAAGCTGCGTAAAAAACATCTAAATAAGGCGTGATTGTCCCTCTTAAATCGATTATATTATGCGAAGAACATGGTCAGATGAGCCTTGGGATCGTCAGTCCCATCGAATTTGACAAATTTACGGGAGAGATCTTCCATACTACCTTCTCTTTCAAGGTCATTGTAAAAGTCTTCACTTGTATAGACCTTCTTGCCCTTGTCACGACCCTGCAAATCTTTAACCATACGGGTCATCTCTTTTAGCTGAAGCTGGATCAGATCATTGACTGCTGACTATTGATTGGTCTGTTTGGTAGACTCAAGCTCTGCCTCTTGCTCTTCATTCGAGGCTTCTTCCACTTAATCTGCCCCTTCAGACTGGATGTCCTGCTAAACTTTCTTTTGGGTGATTTTGATGTGTTTTCTGATGGTTTTGCCCTTAGTTTTCTTCCTAGATGACACATTTCCTTAGTTAGTGGTGTGAGTTTTATGAAAATAATTTTGAAAATGATATTTTTATGTAAAAACAATGTGAAAGCCATACACCAAAAATATAAAAACTGGCTCGCACGAGTGGTGGAGTCCGGGTTGAACTCAGGGAACGAGAATACTTCGTATTCAAACAAACAACTAACTATTCTTTATTGCCAAAATGAAAAGTATGAAGAAAATTAAACTACTTGGCTATTATAATGAATGAATACCCTACGCAGAGGGCTTAAAAAGACTTTATTACAAACCCATAATTAAATTCCTAAATTCTAAAATAAAAGCAAAAATTCTTCTATGCTTGTGCTTCCGTGTCACTCAATCACTTTCGCTCCACTCCGTGCGATCCTACACAGTTCAAAAGAACCTGAGCAACACAAGAGTGAGAAATAAAAACTATACTAAACAAAGTATACTAACTAAATGCTAAAAATATGAAAGAAATCATGAAAGAAATGAATTGATAAATTCAAATGAAATCTAAATGACAAATAACACTATACTAAACCTACAATATGAATATATGCAAACTAACTATGAACTATATAAGCCTAAAGGCAATTCACTAAATAATTTTAAGAAATGAATGAAACATTAAGAATGACTAATAGCAATTTGCAACTAAGTAAAACTCACTACTAATTAGCTAAGTCAACTAAATGACTAACAATTAACGAATTACACTAACAATAACAGTTAAGTAAACTAATTACAACACAATTATCAACTAACTTATCTATTTAACTAAACAGCTAACACTAATACTGTTATTTAATCAAAACCTATAGTGAAATTCAGTAAAACACTTAGTAAAATCCAGTTAACAAACAACAACATTTCATTACAGGATTCAAAAATCTGATGACCATGTTATTCGGCATCGATCAAAGATGCTCTATTAACAATCGATGAAAATCTTAAACAGAGCTCTGATTAAACAATCAGTGAAAATCTTTGATATCAGGAATCTTTGAAATATCCACTAGAACTTAGATATCAGGCATCGAGCAAACCAAGCATTCACCGGATTCACACAGACGATCGGATTTTAAATGCTTTCCGGAACTCAATTGAGCAGTCACTGGAAACAATGAAGTTCACCGAAAATAGAACAATAAAATTCACGGTCAGATTGCTGAATTTTCAATCACGATTAATACCATTTACACAAGAATTTTTGACAGCTTCACAGTGAATCGTGACAGAAAATCATGATTCCACAACTTATACAAAGAATTCCAGCAACTAGACACTAAATCAAGAATTCATCAAAAATTATGAGCGGTGACCTGGAACAGAACTACAATTCGCCAGAAAAATGACAGTGAACCAAAGGCCTCCGATAGCTATTGGAGATTTCAGAAAAAAAAACATTCACCAAAAAATATTTTTATCGATTCGGATGATCGATCCTTCTTTAGAAAACTTTGTTAATCGATTCAGATAATCGATGTACAAAATTATCCGGCAGTCACTTTTACAACAGATCTATATCAAACCACGCACATTGCTCAGAAATTATTTTAAAAGATCATCGGAAATTCACTCATCAACATCATTCAGAGAAAATTTCGATAGAGCTTCCATCGATCACTGGAACTACTTTGATCAACAATCCGATGTTGTCAAATTGAAGTTCAAAACATTTTAAACCAGTAATCAATTGAATATACTCTATCTGGACAGCTAACCGATGATCAATTTTTTTTATCTTTTCCAAATTGTGATTGATCATCAGAAAACAAACAATAAATTGAAATAAAAAAAATTCACATTAAATGCAGTAGATCAGAGGCACTGGAACACGCAGTAAAATTACAGAAAAAACTTAAATAATGCAATCTAAAAAATACAGTAAATCAAAACAAGAAATCTTAATTCTAAAGCATGATTTTAAGTGGAGATTCAGAGAGGAGAAAGAGAAAGAAGAAGAGAAGAAGAAGAAGATAAAGGGAAGAAGAAGAAGAAGAAGAGAGGAAGAAGAGAGGAAGAAGAGTACTTGTGCCTTGGTTGAGAAAAGAGATTGACCCCACGCTTGCTGCCGTCAGGCTGAGTATCTCCACCGGAAAGAAGGAAGAGGAAAGATGAGAGAAAGAGGGAGAAGGAGAAGAAGAGGAGGAAGAGGTGGGAGAGGAAGGGGAAGAAGAGAGGGCAAACATGCAATTCCTGAAAGGCCCTTTTCTCAAACCCTAAGTATGGGATTTAAAGAAAAAAATGTTTCATGAGAGTCCTATTCTTTTTTGAAAATTCCATTTAAAACCTCTCATACAAAAAGTTATTTACAAAACACCTCATTTTGACTGTGTTTTAAAAAAATCTAAACTAACTCTATTTTAACTCTAATTTTTATTATTTTTTTTAAAACTAAAACTACTACATTAATGACAATCATTAAAATATACACTAAATTGCAAAATAAAACTAATTTTCAAGCATTTTTTATTTTTAATCATTTTAGCACATTTACTCAAAACTAGCATAAAATTGGGTTTTTAATATATTTTCTCATCAAATTATGCATATTTTAATATGAAATAAACCCTAAATATATGCATGATCAGTTAGCCTTAGCTTGCTCTGATTTCATCTTGGCCATCATTTTCTGGAATAAGGTATACATGGCGGGATTGATGTCATCACCACCTTGCTGACCCTGTCTTCTGACCGAATTTGGAAAACTCATCCTTTCTTGCTCGTTGCTAATATCGCTGATGCACTGATATGATGCAGTTTTCTTGCCTGATCTAGTCTAAACCATTCAACAATGCCGATACTCTCTGTAGGACAAAGGGGATGGTCAGGATGATTTTTTTTAAGGGCAACAATTTGAATAAAAAGGAGAAGAGGAAAATCTGATGAGATTAGGTTGACAATTCTTAAAGAATATTCCATTATCAGAGATTGGGTCGTCACTGGAATTGCGACAATTACGTTGTTACTTTGACAAATAAAGTACACAACTAAGGGAAGGTGGGCAAATAATTTATCACTGAAATGATCAGGGAATTTACTGGAAAGCATGAAGAAAATAAGGTGAAGAGATTTGAAAACAGATAACAAAATTGAAATTCAAGAGAAAAACACATGATTTTTCTTGAGTAAAATAGTAGATAGGATCAAAATAAAGCTAGAAATTCGAGATCTAGAGGAAAGGAAGGATAAAAAATCACCTCGAGTTTTGAGGAAAAATAGCAGATTTGGGAAAATCATCTAGGGTTTTATGAAATTCTTTTTAAGAGATTGTAAAATAAGGGGTTTTGAAAACCGTTCAATATTTTCAGAAAAATATAAGGAAATAAATGAATAAAGAAAATAAAACTAAAAATGCATTCAATCACATCCTGCACAATCAAGTATGCTTATACAACATTCCCTAGAAAGCTGACTCTAAATGCACAAGTTTTGAAATAGCTGTAGGATCCTAATCTTAACTCTAAAGCTCAGATCATCTGTGTCCAATCATGCTATGCCGCTATACTCGAGCTGAGGCTCAACGTACATGGCATACAAGAATTTCTCTAGTTCTAGGCTCATGTTTTTCAACATCCTTGAGCGCTTGCCGATATACTTTGGATTATGGTCCTCAGTACATGGCAGAGGGGATCAACCCAAATAGGTGGCCCAGTTGTGAGGCTTTGTTCTGAACTATGGTTCTGGAAGAAAGTTCAGCAACGTGGTGGCCATGTAAAAGTAGGTGGGGTTGTTTTTGAAATATGATCAACATGCAAGAAAATAAAATGCTCTAATGACCTAAAGAAGCAGAATTTTTGATTTTTTTTGAAAAGCAAATATTGTTTTTAATCAGATCCTAGATTGAGAAAGATTGTATTTGACCTAAGTCTATGTGAGCATGAATAATGCCTCCTCAATCGGTCCTACCAAACCATGCCTAAGTCTACATGCAATCCATGTCAGCTGGGTTTGATTCTAGGCTCTTAGGTTCACATGAAATAGAGTTGACATTGTAGAACACGATTTTGACAAGTTGAATAGAGCAAAGCACTAGATTGATCAAGCGAAGACAGGTCCCATCATGATCGCCAAACCTATTATCATTGCGAAATTTTACTTTTGCAAGTCAAACTGACATTTGAAAAAGTTTTTTAAAAATAACTCACCTTCATTTTAAAATACGGGAAAATTTCGTAGAATAGGACTCGCCTGTCGGTACGAGGTTCAACCGTTCCTGGCGCCATAACCAGGGATAATCAAACCAAGGATTAATCATGTATTTTGCTTTACTCAACTGGCTAAATCGATGTTTTATTTCCTAAATGCACAAAGAATCGGGCATGTGCTATGAACTTTAGAAAATTTTGACTGAAAACATGATGTATGCTTTAAATATTGGAAAATACTTGGAAAAAGGATACCTTGAAAATTATGAGTCACCTTTGGAAATTTTTTTTTTGAAAAATCAAGGGTTTTGAGAAAATCGATTTTGAGGAAAATTCAGTGTGGCTTTAAGAAAATCGATTTTTCTGAAATGGATTTGTGGAATAACTCAACAAGGATGGGCGTGTGGCCTTATGAAATCCTTTTATGATGCAATCTAAACCTAGATGATGCATGAATGCAATTTGAGAAAATATTTTTTGAAGAATTTATGGAAAATCATTGATAAAAAGGTTTTTTGTGCCTTATAGAATTTAGATGAAATAGATTCGCCACATATTTCTGACTATGGCCACGAATATGCATTGAATATATCTCATTTGATTCTAAAATGAGAAAATACTTAGAAAACTTTTGAACATATGTAATGATTTATGAAGATAGCCTAAGAGTGTAGGTCGTTTGTGGCTTAAAAGAAGATGATAAATCTGGATATTGTTCGTATTTTGACTATGACCACAAATACGAACTCAATCGAGTTTATTAACTTCTTAGAAGCGAGTGCACGTGCCATTCGTGTAGACCATGGTGGATTTGAATATGCATGAATCATCATCCAACACACAATTGACATTATTGAAAATAAACTATATGCAATGCAACCCTAATCTAAGCAAGAAATTAAATTCTTATTCCAATCTTTACAATTTACATAAAAAATAAATTGAAATAAAGAAAAAAAATAAAGCAAAATACAATCTTGAGTGTCCCTGCAAAACTAGCAAACTCATTAGTGGATAAATGTCGACTTTTCGGAATTTATTCAACAATATCTGAAATTGAAGGATTTATCCGAATACAAGCCTTTTTCCATGTTTTTTTGAAATAAGCATAATAAAGGATGATGAAAAATTGAAGAAATAATAAAAATAAACAACATTGAAATTCAAATTTTTGAGAAAAATAGCCAAAATACTCTTGAAAATTAGCTTTTATTGCAAAACAGGGTTTCTTAGAAAATATTTTGGTGAAAAGCTTGATCCGAGGATCACAAGAATTTAAAATAATGCAAAATCTGGTGGAGGGCACCCTAATATAATTATGAACATGGTTAAACCCTAACAATATAAAACTTTTTATAAAAAGCATGAAATATCATAAGAAAAATAAGTTTTGTCTGTGTTTCGCTTGAATCAGGACTCTGCGGGCATCCTGTTTTTATGAAATAAGCAAATAATGCATCAAACGAATTCCAAAATCTGTAAAAATTGATATGGGCACTTCTAATGACCCTAAAATAAAAAAAAAATGAAAAATAGAATTTTTGACATTATTTTGATATAAAAATTAAATAAAAACCTAAAAATATGCGATTTTTCTCGTGGGCATGTACCTGTCACAGTGTTAAACCCAAATCAGGTATTAAACAATAATAAAAAACTATAAAATTTCACATGGAGAAACTACAAATGAACAAAAATATTCCCTTTTACAAATTGGAAAATGAATCTCCGGTTAGGGAGATATCATTCCGGCAATATACGGTTGATTCTGGCGAATGCGTAACAGTTCAAAAAAAGATAGTTCTATTTTTGGCTCAATTAAAAATAGCAGACAAAGTTCAAAAATTATCAAAATCATATAAAAATGATTGAAAATAGCTAAAACTAGACATGCTGCTGAATCCATGGTATCTTACAGATTAGAAAAAATGATCTCCGGTTAGGGAAATATGATCCACGTAAGTTGACCCAAGGCTTAAACAATGCATAACGATCTCTGAGAAACAAATTCTAATTTCTGATAAAGTAAAAATAACAGATAGTCATGGAAAAATCTAAAAATTTCACATAATATACTAGACATCTAGCAAACCCACTGCTTTTACAGATCGTCGATCGGATCTTCGATGAGAAAGATATCGCCTTGACAAGTCGCCCTTGATTCTGTATAACGTTTTCACGATACAAGAACCAGGTTTCGGTTTCTGATTTTTTTTAGCAAGGTTACAAAGCTCAAAATAATCTTAAATTTTTTATGGAAGGTCACTGACGAACATATGATTCAGCCCTAAAAAAATCAGATTTTATTGACAGAAAAACACACACTAAATAACGTTGTTCCCGCATGGCCAGAATCAAGGTATGTGCATTACCAATAAAATGCATGAAATATCCTAATCTAGGCATGAACAAAAATCATAAAAAAATATAAATAATGTAACGAATCATGCTTTGATACTTGAACACTAAAATGAACATTAACATGATGAAATTAACAAAAAATATTTAGGGAAACACTGTTAGAATTTGATTTAGCCATTAAAAGAAGGATTCGATCCATTGAACGGTCAAATATCAATTTTTATCGGGAGTTTAACGCAATAAGCTCATTATCACCGATTTTAATAGATCAGAAAATGCGTAAATAAACATGGATATTCAGTAGATCACGTTCTTGAATCGTTTTCATGATTGTTTGAACAAAAAAATGAAAAGAGCACACATATATGAGGCGGCTATGGTGAAAAGGCATAAAAATAAAGAAAGAAAAGTAAAAGAAGAAGAAGAAGAAGAACTCACCTTGGGGCTGCAACAATGGAGGAAGGAGGATCTTGAGGGAGAGAGGGATAGGAAGAGATGAGGGGGTTGAAATCCCCATGGACCCTTTTGATAGATTTTTTTTTAGGTTTAATTAGAGAGTCTTATTTCCTTAAAATTCTTCTTAATTAAACCAATTAAGGTGTGGGGTGGGGGGGTGGGGGGGGGGGGGGGTGGGTGGGGTGTGTGGAGTTCTAACCCTAAAAGACTCTACCTAATTAAGACTTCTAATTAGCCTAAAACAATTCCAAATATGGTGCTACCTACTATGGGCCCACATTTGATTTTAAAAGCCCTAATTTCAAGATTTAAAAATAAATTTTTAAAATGTCAAAATAAAGGTTGAGTTTTAAAAATCAATTTTGATTCTTTCAAACTTCTAATTCAGTTAGGACACTAACTAAACCCTATACTAACCTAAATACCCTCAAATGTGGCACCATCTATTGTGGGCCCCATTTGTTCTTTTAGAAAATGATTTTAAAACTTGAAAATAAAGGGGTTAAAAATAAGGTTTTCAAAAGTGGTTTGAAACAAAAGATAAAAACCAAAGTTTTAGATCAACCAGAGTCCTAAATGAATTGGAAATTCTTCAGATGTGACACTAGTTGTGTAAGCCCCACATTTGGGCTTTGAAAATGTTTAAAATGAAGGTTAAAAAGGATTTTTAAAACAAGGTTAAAATCACCAGATGAAAATCGAAAGTTTAAACAGTGTCCTAAACCAACTGAAACTCCTGACTAGAGTCCTAAAATTTTGAAACTCTAAAATTTGGGTTTTTGAAAGATAAACGAAGAGGTTTTGAAAGACCTTCTCAGGGATTAGTGAAAATAAACAAAAAGACAAAATCAGGGTTAGAGTCCTAATCAACTGAAACTTTAAAATAGAGTCTCGAATCAACTCGAACTCTGAGAATTTGATTTATTTTTGAAAAACAAATAAAATAAAAGTAAAAAATGAAATCAGAGTAGAGTTCTGACCCGACTGAAACTCTAAGTAAGATTCCTAAAATTTTGAAACTCTAACTAGAATTTTGAAAATTTGATTTTTTGAAAAATAAATAAAGAAGTTTTTGGAAAGACTTTCTAAAAAATGAAGTTAGGGTTAGAGTCCTAATCCAACTGAAACTTTGGAACAAAGTTTTGATCCGACTAACACTCTAAAATTCTGATTTCTTTCGAAAGATTTTTTTGAAAATAAGTAAAAGTAGAGATGAAATATAGAGTCCTAATCCGACTGAAACTCTGAAATAGAGTCCTAGTCTAACTGAAACTCTAAAATTTTAGCCAAAATGAAAGATTTTCTTGAAAACAAGTAAAAATAGAGATGAAAGATATAGTCTTAATCCGATTGAAACTCTATGATAGAGTCCTAGTCCAATTGAAACTTTAAAATTTTGGCCAAAATGAAAGATTTTCTTCAAAACAAGTAAAAATAGAGATGAAAGATAGAGTCCTAATCCGACTGAAACTCTGTGATAGAGTCCTAGTCCAACTGGAACTCTGAGATTTTGACCAAAATGAAGGAAATGGACAATGGATAAGGCTTCTTCTGGTTTAAAACCAAAATAGAATTTTAAAAAGGTTCAAAAAGGTGAAAAGACAGAGTCCTAATCCGACTGAGACTCTGAAATTTAAGAAATTCGGATGAAAGAAGCGATCCAGAAGCGACGCCACCTAGATGGGTCTCATCCTATAATTGAGATCAATTAAAATTTGAGTTTAAAACGAATCCAGATCGCTTTCTAAGGAAAATGTTTTGAAATAAGGAAATATAAGATCTTGGGGGTTGACAAATGACAAACATCGATCTAAAACTCATGTTTTTGAAATTGATTTCGAAAGAAAAGTTTTAAAACTCAAATCTGGATTGAAGATTTTGGAAAAACCAGAGTATTGGATCTCGAAAATGACATGCAATGTGATGAAATGCAATGAAATAACTTGAAATGACACGAAATGATGTGAGATGATATGAAATGATACAAAATGATGTGCAATGACATGCAATGATATGCAAAATGCAAAGCCTTGGATAAGGGATTTGAAGTCCCAGACCCCTGGCAGAGATGAGGAATTAAAAATTCTCGTCTGAGGATGAGAATTGATAACTAAAATTGAGCCAAAATGGAGATTGAATTTTGAAATATTTGAATTTGGGGCAAAATTTGGGCTATGAATAGCCCTGACTCAGATGTCGACCAATTGGTTCCCTGAAGGATTTAGAGAGCGGGCTCCAGTGGCAAGAGAAAAGGGTTTGTGAGTGAGGGTAGAAAATTTGGGGTATTTACAATCCTTTTACTAAAGGGCTAGCACCGAGATTGTATTCCCAACATGTAAAGGGGATGCGTCTTTTTTATTCCTTCTGATGTATGACATTACATTATGTGATCACATTTGTGTATATGAATTTGATTCTTTATGGCTTTGTAAATTGTTGATTTTGCATAAAGGATCTCTCATATGAGTTTGAGAGAATAACAAAATAACAATATTAAAAGACCAATAGAATAGGTAAGAAACCAACCTATTCATAAAAGTAATTTCAATATGTTGAAGCACTGAAGGTGAATTATAGTGTAGTAAATGAAAATATGATATTTCATAAAGGAGTATTCATCTCCATGACTCATATGATTCATTCTTGTGATAAAGGGTAGCATGTGAACCCACATGAAGAATTAAATCGAGATAACAATATAAACCTCAATTTAGTGCACTTTTGGTGTCAATGAGTTAAGTGGGAGAATGTTAGACATAACAAATTTGAGTCCAACCCATTGGGTGACCCGGTTTGACACCATTAGTGGGCAACATTAGTGGGCCACATAATGATGAGTTAGTGGGTGGGAGTTACGTGAATGTCTGCCTCTTTTCCCCATTATATAAGGGGGTAGGCTGCCATGAAAGTGATGAGAGATTCATAGCTATTAACCTACCCCATATACCACATCAAGTTTATGTGGTATAGGGTCCTCCTCATCGTTGACCTTAGGCCTGAGCTCATTGTGCGCACACCATGACATCTTTGGTATGTTGTTTCTGTGTTTGATATTGCAAGAAACACCAACATTCCTATCTTGCTACATCACAGTAAGAGAGAAGAGAAAAATGCCACCATGGAACAATAATCCTCCCGAAGCTCGACCATTGGCCTCGAGAATGCCGAAAGCACGTTCAGGTTGGCACCTTTGACGAAGTGGCTGGTGGTCACCTGGCATTGAACAGGCACTTTTCCTAAAGCTATCAAGAGCGACGAAAGACTGTTTGGACGCTGAGAGGCTGCACATCGCGGACGTTCGAAGGTTCATATGGGGAGTTTTGATCATTGTCACGTGTGAGATGCGCCTAAGGAAGATGATGGAGTTCCACTTTTTCTATATGGACCTTATTCCAGAGACTCCCCCCCGAGACTAGAGAACAATGTGGCCTTAACATTGCATAGGGAGTATGGAAGAAACCATGAGGTAGGACTCAAAATGGATGAGCGTAAAGTCATGACGGTTTCTAAGAGCCCAGAAGATCCTAGAACGTACCTCCAAGAACGGTGCATTGGAAGGGGATTGGGCTTGCAAAAAATGTTTCTACATGAATTTCAAGTACAAAATTTGATGTAGGCGTTATGGAAGAACTCTGTGTTCGAATGACCCAAACATGATACTATACAAATTCAAGGTTCCACAGCGAAAATGTATAGCTGATGGGAGGAGGGCTGGGGTTGCAATGAATGGTGAAATATGTGGCAGGCGTGGTGATAGGAGGAGGTCATATAAGTCAGCCCTTTTGTCAAACGAAGGTCCATGGGTTGTGAAGGAGGGTGTCAAGGAGAAAAGGATTAGTGAGAAAACAAAAATGGTGATGTTATGCACCAAATACAACAGTGCATGGCCGAAATGGGTGGCAGGAATGGACAAAAGGTGGTTGTTGATTGGATGCAGCCCTTTTGAAGGGGATGCCATAATGTATGGCGTTGAAAGAAGGAAGCTCGAGGCAAAATGTCAGCATGCTGGAAAACTGGTCGACCAATGAGGGAGTCTCTTTTTGGCAAGCTGGGGAGGAGGGGGCTCTTCGTGAATGAGTCCCCTGCAACAATCATCCTCAGGTAGTTGATTTGGGGATGAAAGATAAATATAAAGAAAGAAGCAACTTTAATCATGAAGTGGAGAAAGGCGTGAGATTGAAAATAAATGTGGGAAGGGGAAATGGTGGGTCTCAAAGTGAAACACGTCAACAAGTCGATCCATCATGGGGCTCCTGTTGGACATAATGGATCTGGGTCCAACCCATAGGGTGACTCGGTTTGACACCATTAGTGGGTCACATAATAGGGTGGGAGTTACGTGAATGTAATGCTTCTTCCTCCCATTAATAAGGGGGGTAGCCTGTCATGAAAATGATGAGAGATTCATAGCAATACACCTGCCCCAAAATACCACATAAGGTTTACGTGTTTAGGGTCCTGCTCATCGTCGACCTAAGGCCTGAGCTCATCGTGGGCATCGACTGGCTGAGGAGAACGCCGAATATCCTGCACGCACATTCTATGACGACTATAGGTATGCTTTCTGTGTTTGTGTTTGATCTTACAAAAAATGCCAACATTGGGTTATGGGCCCACCACGCTTTCGCTGCACATGGGTGCATGTAGGGCCTTACGGTGTTTTTGCTACAACTGTCGCCGTGGGGCAACGTAAGTCACAAGTTGACGACGATAGTCACCGTGAGGTTACTGTTATTCATGGCAGACTGTCACTGAAAGGCGACAACATTTCTGGCAGGTTGTCATCGTGGGGAGATAGCCTTCACCGGCGACACAACCATTCTAGTCGGTGACCGCCCGTCGTCGTGGGGCGATGTTGGTTGCCAGACGACGACAACTGTCACCGTGGGGCGACAACCATTCTCGGCAGCTGTTGGCTCAGGCGACACTATAAAAAAAATGCAAAGGGTCAAGGGTTTTACCTGTGGCCGTAGGGCTGCAAGGGAAAATGCCTATACCGAGGTCGCCATGGATCATCGTTAGGGGGAGGGGGATTACCGGCGATGTGCGGCGAAACCCTTCCTTGCACTTTCTCCAATCGTTGAATCTGTCAGCCATCGTCGAGGAAATGGGTTGATCATCGTAGGGCGATATGCCGGGAGGGGCGGTCATCGATTGTCGATAGCTTTGTCGGCGCCGCTGGGGTGTTGCCGGGGCTTTAGGGCTCCTCAGAGCACCGACTACCATCGCCATTTGGATCTACCGGTGCTGAAGCTGTCGCCGAAGGGACATCACTGGGGGAGGTGACCGTCGCTGGCTGGGCACCGACGTCGGTCATCGTACAACGACGTGGGTCGCCGTGGGGTGTCGGAGGCAGAGAAACTGAAACGGTTTCTCAGTATTTGTAAACAGAAACCCTCAGGTTTCTATTTCAACAGTGATATCGGATCAGGTCCATCGTTTCAACCCGGTGAAAGGCCCGATCCAAACCCATTCCGGGTGAATCGGGTCTGCCATTTCCATTGGATCAGACCTGGACCCATAATGGTTTTGGGTCTGGGTCTGATCCGAAAACATTCGAGTCCATTTCGGACCGGATCACACCCGGGTCCATTTCAGACCGGGTCAGATCCAGATCCATTTCGGATCGAGCTAGACCCGAGTAAAGTTCAGACCGGGTCAGACCCAGGTCCAGTTTGGATCAGATCTGACCCGGGTACTATTCGAACCGGGTTAGACCCAAGTCCTATTTGGATCGGGTCAGACCCTGATCCTATTTTAGACTGGGTCAGACCCAAATTCTATTTGAGCCGGGTCAGACCCATGCTTCTGCAGGGTCCAGGTCCATACACCATTTGGCCTGAACCAGATTAGGGACTGATACAACCCTTTTCGAGACTGGTTCAGAGCTATTTTTGACCAGTTTCTTCCAATTTTTCATCAATTATGAGATGCTAAGATCTTGTTTTCATAAATATATAAAGATACACGGATTTTGGCATATGGTTATAGGGTTTTATGAACTTTTGTTCATATTTGGTACCAGTTTATAAGGTTCTGAACCAGTTTAGACCCTTGGATGACCGGTTTAGGCCTGTTTCAGACCGGTTCAGGGTGTTTTCAGACCGGTTCCTTCTTGTGGATCCCGGGTTTTACCCATATGAGCATGATTTTGTTATTTTTCATGCTTTATAAAGTATTTATTCTAAATAATGCATGTTAATTCATGTATTTTGTGTTGGTTAAGTTGTGCATGATGGTTTTAAGCATAAAATGTGTATATTAGTCGAAGCATGAACTTGTATTATGTCATAAATATACATGTATTAAAATGTGTGCATGGGCGTGCTGCATAATACAAATAGGTTTTCCGTAAAAGATCTTGATTGACCGATTCATGTAATCACTAAAGTGATCTGAGTCGTGTTGATTAAGGATTCTTTGGATCATATTAAGATTCATTATTATGATTGTGTGTGAATTTATGAAACATCGATTCTACCCAAAGGTAGGTCGTTATATTCTAAATTTACACACACTGTGATAGTAGATGTGTATTTCAGCCCATGAAGCATGTTCGTACCCAAAGGTACAGTGCTGAATTGCCTCTAGATACATGATCTACTAGTTTCACCAACTGAAGTCAATTCCTTAAGAATTAAAGAGACAAAACAACTATGCGTATTGTCGTTTTCACCAAAGTAGAACGATAATAGCTCAACTATGCTTGTCTCAGAAAAGGTGAAAATAAAGAGTCTCACTTTTACCTTTTCAACACAAGTCTCGTCTGAGCAATAATAGTAATGTCTTTCTGTTTTCATTCCTTATTGTATCAGGTTTCTTCCTTATCGATGGTTTTAGTAATATTCTCTTTTTAGACGAATCTATTTTTTTTATTAGAAAGAAATCGTCTTATTCACTTTGGGCTATATGGATTTAGATCTGACCTTTAGAATTCACGAACCTTCCGCTCTTACAGAACAAAGTACAACCGATCAGAAGGCTGTCTCTGAGAAATGAGAGCACTCGAATAGACTTAGCCTGCTGCTTTTGCAATCTCAAGTAGTTAAGAATATTTAAGGCGACATTCCTCACTGCAGGATAGTGAAGGAATTTTTGGGAGTCATTGAAGCTCAATTCGTCACTTCTAATAAGGCAAGGGCTAATACGCTCATGTCCAAATTAGTGTCTATGAAATATTCTGACGATAGTCACATCCGACAACATATTTTGGAAATGAAGAATATTGCAACTTAACTGAATGATATGAAATTCACCATCTCTGATTCCTTGGTTCATTTAATCTTAACCTCGTTACCTACTGAGTATGGACCCTTCAAAATCTCCTACAACACATATAATGATGAGTGATCTTTTAATGACCTCTTGGCCAAGTGTGTTGAAGAAGATGAAAAATTGAAGGGTGAGAGGGTGTCAAGTGTACATATGACCTCTCATAAGAATAAACAGAAGTCGAGGCCAAAGAAAAACTCCTTTAAGAAGAAAAATTAGAAGAAAGCTGCTGAAAGAGCTCAAACTCTCAGGCGAAAGCTAAATCCCAGTTAAGAGGCTCTTCTATAAAGTGTTTCTTCTGCAAGAAGGAGCATAAGAAGGTGGATTGTTTGAAGTATAAGAAGTGACTCGAAAATAAAGGTAATGAGTCATTTGTTTCTCATTTTGAACCCCTTGTAGCACCTATATGGAGGTTTACGAGAATAAGAAAATCTGCTATCCATCCGGACTATATGGTGTATTTATAAGAGTCGAATAATTTCATAGACATTGATGAAGATCCCTTCACATTTGTAGAAGCCATTGAAAGTGAAAGATCAACACATTGGATCAATGCTATGAAAGAAGAGCTTGACTCTATGACAAAGAATCAAGTGCGAGATCTTGTACCTCGACCTGATAGAGTTAGACCTGTTGGTTGTAAATGGGTCTATAAGACCAAAATAGACTCTAAAGGTCATGTGAAGATGTAGAAGGCTAGGCTTGTTGCAAAATGTTTCACATAGATAGAGGACATTGATTATAATGAAACTTTTTCTCCTGTCTCAACTAAGGAATCATTGAGAATACTTATAGCTCTCAAAGCTCATTTTGATTTAGAACTACATCAGATGGATATGAAAATTGCCTTCCTGAATGAAAATATGGATGAAGAGGTATACATGCAACAACCTCCTGGTTTCAGTATAGATGACTCGAATAACTTAGTTTACAAATTGAATAAGTCAATTTATGGACTTAAACAGGCCTCCCGCCAGTGGTATAAGAAGTTCAATCAGGTAATTATGAACTTTGGATTAACTGAAAATATTATTGATCAGTGCATTTACATAAAGACTAGTGAGAGTAAGTTCATAATTTTAGTTTTATATATTGACAATATTCTTCTTTCAACTAATGATTTGAGTCTATTATACGAGACAAATTTTTTTTTCTCATTTCGATATGAAGAACATGGGTGAGGCTGCATATGTCCTTGGAATTGAGATCCGTTGTGACAGAACTAAGGATATCCTTGGTCTCTCTCAGAAATCCTATATCTTTAAGGTTCTTAAAAGATATGGGATAAAAAATTGTTCTCTCAGTTCGACACCTATAGTGAAAGAGGGTAAATTGAGCTTAAAGGACTGTCCTCAGGATAATATTGCGAAGGCTCAGATGGATGTTGTTCCATATGCTTCGGTAGTTGGGAGTTTGTAGTACGTGCAAACCTGCACTCAACCTGATATAACATTTGCTGTGGGAATGCTTGGTAGATATCAGTCAAATTCAGACATTACGCACTAAAAGACAACGAAGAAGGTCATGCGCTATTTACAAGGAACAAAAGACTATATGTTGATCTATAAGAAACCTGACCACCTAGAAGTCATTGAATACTTTGATGCAGAGTTAGGATGGTGTATTGACAGTAGAAAATCCACTACTAGATACATTTTCTTACTAGCGGGTGGTGTTGTCTCATGGAGAAGTGAAAAACAGTCTACCATTGCTGCTCATACTATAGCGGCAAATTTATTGCTCTATACGAGACTTCATCACAGGATATTTGGATAAAAAACTTCATCATAGGTCTTGGTATTGTAGACTCTATTGAGAGACCACAAAAGATCTTTTGTGATAATAAAGCAGTCATGTTCTTTTCAAATAACAACAAGAGCTCAACCTCGTGTCGACACATGAAGTTAAAATATTTTATTGTTAAAAAAAATATTGAGAATCATCTGGTATGTATTGATATAATTGGGACGAAGAAAATGACTGTGGATCCCCTTACTAAAGGGCTAGCACCGAGATTGTATTCCCAACATGTAAAGGAGATGGGTCTTTTTTATTCCAACGGTTGAACCTCATACCGTCGAGCGAATCCCGTCTCTCCATTTTTCCACGAATTTTAAAAAATGGAGGCGAGTAATTTTAAAATATTTTTAAAGGTCAAGTGAGACCTTTGCAATAAGGTTTCTCTCTCTCTTTCCTTTTCTCATTCTCTCTTCTTTTCTATTTTTTATTCTCCTTCAAAAAGGGAAAAGAGACTAGAAAGGAAAAGAGGGACAAAGAGGAAATTTTTTGCAATGATCACAATACCTAGTTGTGACAGACCTGTTGTCTGCCCTATCCTGTGGCCTACCGCACTCCAGCAGAGAGGCACACCCTGCTGGTCACTTGTACAGTGGTGAAGGAGGCTGATATACATGTATAATGGTGCAGTATCCTATCGTATTCAAATCTGGTTCAACCAGACTGTGTCTCTGTTGGATCGGTCCGGCTATTCAGATCTGGTCTGCCAACCAGTGAATAAAATCAATCAGGCTGTAGATATAGATTTGGCAAAACCCAAAATACAAATGAATGCTTGTAAATTCATGCATGATACAATGACAGTATAGGCTGTTACCTTTTTTTTTTTTTGCAACTTTCAATTCATGACAGAAACTTAAGGCTAACATCACGTGTATTTAGAATTTTAAGAATTTAAATTGCAAAGAAACAAGGACACACAAGCTATTGCATACTGATGTACGTTTTTAACCCATGGAACTAAGTAGAAATATACTCACCACTTTCCTCTTTCTTTATATGTTTCTTCTCAATATATTAGGCATTTGAGTGAGTCATCAGTTCTTATATATATATATATATATATATATATATATATATATATATATATATATATATATATATATATAACAACTAAAACCAAGACAATCTTACTAAATCATGCAAAGTATATGTTTATGTAATCAAAATGATATGAACAGTATGGGATATTTTATTGTCATCTGTGCTTCTCTCTTCTTTTTTTTGTTCCATATCCATGACACCTACATTTGGTGTTCCATGTCATAACAGAACATGCAAACTACAGGTCACTTATTAAACTTGTTGTTCTCTCGGAGTCTAAATATCACCCAAGACTTAATCTTTTTTTTATATATACTCATTATCAACATATCCAAACCTTCATGCATTCCTAATTTAGCACCAGGAATTATGAGTTAGCGTCTTGTCCATGCTGTCCTATACATCCATATAAAAGGAAAATTCTATGCAAATGAGTACACATTTCTTGGACAATTTACTTGTTAGTATTGGTGCCCAAAAAAAAAATTTGATGTCTATTCGACGGATCTAACTTTCAACACAATGGATTCAAATGCATGCTCATATTTAATAGCATACCAATATGCAGATTTAACAGGGATATGCACAAAATGAGCATATTCATGTTTAATAGCATGAGTATATGCCAGATAAAAGAAAAAATCAAATTTGCAAAATATGAAGAAACTACTTGAGACCATTCAGTAGATGTATATGCTAGGTGAACCATAACTAATGGCTGGTATGTGCGTATGATCGTACATATATCTAGATGGTCTAGCACCTATACGTGTCCCATGGCACTAGGGACATGCACATAGATATCAGCCCCTTACCTTGATTTAACAAACCATGCCCTGACAAGAATTGGTGTTGTTCATCTTGGTGCTCTCTTCACTTTTGGCTGGAGCCTCTCCTAACATGAGAGATTAATGGAGGTTCTTGATGGTTTTGTGAGGAGAGAGAGAGAGAGCAAAAATTGTGTCACACGATTTTTGCCAATGAGATCTCTTTTATCTCTTTTTGGTAAGGTGTTTTCAAAAGAATTTGAAATCTAAACCGTCCACCCCTATCAATTCACGTTTTCTTCTCCTTGTTAGGCTCCTTCGAAATTACTATGCTGCCCTTTCTTCTTCACGACATTTGATCTTTTTCCAACAGCTTTTCTTCTCTTCTTTTTATTTTTGTTGTTGCCCTTCTTATATTTATGGTGCAAGCCTTTCCAAAGAAAATTGTGGGAGAGAATTTTTTTTTTGCTAACTCCCCGTTTTTTTTTATTCTCTCCAGCCATGTACGTGGTCATCCCTCAATTCATGGAGGATGGGAGAAAAATTAGCTATTTTAAAATCTTAGAAAAAGGCATGTGGTAACTTCTCATGTTACCATCTATTTCTGGAGTAGATAAAACGTATGGTTTGGATTTTAATGATTTTTTTTTGTAAAAAGATCTCATAATACAAAGATATAAAAACCCTTATGCAATGGGGGGTTTTTAAACCAGGTTCTGTCCCCAAAGAGGCAACAAACCTATGTTTCGTTGCAATTAACGTATCTTTTAATTCCTTTATATGTGTGTGAGCTTCTAGGCATTTTTGTAAAAAATACAACACGTTTATCTCAAAAACATGCACATGGGCATGGTGGGATTTGAACCTGCGTCAAACCCCCAAGAGGTAACAATCCTCTCCACCACACTACACTCTATTTTGTTGCACATTTTGTCTGGTTTAATTTAGATAAACTTCTGCTTGGGTTCTTCCCTTAATGGGCTTCACATTTCCAAATTTGTTTCTCCCATCTTTTCTTAAACGCCTACAACACGTTATTTGCTTTCCGAATCTCGATTAGAGACCATAAGATATTTGGATCCATCGGGATCCAATTGCAATCTGCTTGGGTTTTGGATCCCCCTAGAATCCGAATCCGAATCCAATTGCCAAATATGAAATCTAATTACTGGATCTATGTGATCCGGTTCGGATCCAGTATCAATTCATCAATTCATTCCAAAGACATGGCATTATCACATTTGTTTTGCAAAAATTTGCACCTTTATTTATCTGAAAATTTCTCAAAATTTCTGGATTTTACAGTGAAGGGCATATGAGATGTAAAGATTGTTATAGAGTGAAAGAAATAATGGCCTAATAAAACAAACAACTTTTTATATGGTGTTTTTACTTTATGTGAAAGCATTCTAAATTCGTGAAGGAGTTTGGAATAAGACAAAAAGGATATTTGAGTGAGAGATGCAATAATTTCTTATTTAAGAAATGTTTTTATGGATATGCGTGGAAGGAGTGAGAATAGTCATAAAGGACAATATCTCTTGAGGTTAGATATGAGATGTATGACATAAAGTAAGGTTATGATTGACATGAATTGATGTTTTGCTTTATAGGACATGGTTTTAATGAATCTCGTTTGGAGGGAGTTCATGGTTTTTGAAAAGGATGAAACATTAAAAAATTGTAAAGGGGTCAATGGTTATGGATGGAGGTTTACTTCGTATGAAGAGAGGGAGAAAAAGAGTGGCACAATAGTACTCATGAGAATAATAACAAATGAAGGACAAGTTGTTGAAAAAGAGTTTTTATAATTTTTTATAAAAGATGTGAAGGACGAAAGAACAAAAATAGATTGTACTTAAGATATGATATAAAAGATGATATAGTAAATCTTATACGTGAAGATAAAAAAGGTGGTGAGTAATAAAAAATAAGAAGGATTGTGACTCAAGTTTGAAAAGCAATATTTCTCATAAAGAATGATCAATAAAGGTCTAATAAAATAAGTGAGGATTACAATATCATGTTGAAGAGGGGCTAGCTTATCGTAAGAGAGGTTTTCACTAAAAGACAAAATTGATAAAAGGTGTTATGAGATGAGTGATGTGAACAAAGTCATGATAGCTTTACTTAAAGTAAAATGAAATAGGACAAGGAGTTATTATTGATGTGTACTTGAAAGATGACAAGTTGAAAGACATAAAGAATGTATCATGATGAATGTGGTTAGAGTATACGTGAATATGGAGACATAGTTTGACTATAAAGAAAATGTATATGATAGAAAAAATAAAAAGATCGATAAGAGGGTATCATTTTTTTTTTAAAATAAATACTTTATCAGAACTCATAAGATGTTTTAATCCAAATAAGTGTGATTAATTATAAGTCACTTAATTTGCATATTCCTAATTCTCTTCTAATTCGTGTAAAGCCTTCGTGTTTTAAAGGTTTAGTGAAGATGTCTGCTAACTGTTGATTGGTGGATATAAATTCGAGTTTAATTATGTTGTTCAAGACTTGTTCTCTTAAGAAGTGATGTCTTACTTGAATATGCTTAGTTTGTGAGTGTAAAATAGGATTCTTAGATAAATTTATAGCACTAGTATTATCACAGAAAATAGTTGTATTTTCAAAAATTAAACCAAAGTCTTTTAAAGTTTGTTTCATCCAGATGACTTGAGTGCATGCTAGGCTAGCAGCTATGTATTCAGCTTCAGTAGTAGATAAAGATACACAGTTTTGTTTCTTACTGAACCATGAAACTAGTGAGTGCCCTAGCATATGACATGTTCCACTTGTGCTTTTTCTATTAGATTTACTTCCAGCAAAGTCAGCATCGCTGTATTAGATTAAATCAAATGTAGAAGATTTTGAATAAAATAATCCAAAATCAACTGTCTTTTAAATATCTCATTATTCTTTTTACAGTTTTAAGATGTGATTCTTTTGGATTTGACTGAAATCTAGCACACAAGCAAACATTGAACATAATATCTGGACGGCTAGCAGTTAAATAGAGTAGTGATCCTATCATACCTCGGTATACCTTTGTGTCTACAGACTTACCATCTTCATCTTTGTCCAAAACAGTAGTTGTGCTCATAGGAGTATTCTTTGAAGCAGTTGAGTTCATGTTGAACCTCTTTAGAAGTTCATGAGCATACTTAGATTGATTGATGAAAACTCCATCCTTGGTTTGCTTAATATGCAGTCCAAGAAAGTAGGTGGGTTCTCCCATCATACTCATTTCAAATTCTTTCTGCATGGACTTGGAAAAATCTTCACAGAGAGTGCTGTTAGTAGATCCAAAGATGATATCGTCTACATAAATTTGAACAATTAGGGTATGATCATTTACTATTTTCACAAATAGAGTAGAGTCTACTTTGCCTACAGAAAAACCAGTTTTTAATAAAAAGGTTTTTAGTCTGTCATACCAAGCACGAGGTGCTTGTTTTAATCCATATACGGCACGTTTTAGTTTGAAAACATGATCTGGATATTGTTCATTTTCAAAGCTTGGAGGTTGTTTTACATAGACTTCTTCATTTATAAAACCATTTAGAAACGCACTTTTAACATCCATTTGATATAGTTTGAAATCCATACAGCTTGCATATGCTAAAAACATTCTAATAGATTCAAGTCTAGCAACAGGAGCAAATGTTTCATCAAAGTCAATACATTCCTCCTGGTTGTATCCTTGAGCTACTAGTCTTGCCTTGTTTCTTATAACATTACCTGTTTCATCTAGCTTGTTTCTGAAGATCCATCTTGTCCCAATGATCTGATGATCCTTAGGTCTTGGTACAAGATCCCAAACATCATTTCTTTGGAATTGATTCAGTTCTTCAGTCATGGCTAGCATCCAGAACTCATCGATGATGGCTTCATCAATCTTCTTTGGTTCAAGTTGAGAAATGAATGCCATGTTTGCAATCCGTTCCAGCTGAGCTCTAGTTTGAACTCCCTTGGTCAGGTCTCCCAAAATATGCTTTTGAGGATGATCTCTGATTTCAACAAATGTTCTTTGATGATCATCTTCATTAGATTTAGCTGTGTTATCTAGGAACAAATCTGTACTTTCAATATCATCATCGTTAGTCTTATGAACAGATTGATCAATAGATTCACAAAAACTGACATGCATAGATTCTTCAATAGTATTTGAACTCTTATTGAAAACTCTGTATGCTTTACTATGACTTGAATATCCTAAGAATATGCCTTCAACAGATTTAGGATCAAATTTATCAAGGCTATCTTTTGTGTTAAGGATAAAACATTTACACCTAAAGACTTTAAGGTAGTCTATTCTTGGAGTTCTGTCATAGAATAATTCATAAGGAGTTTTATTTAATAAGGGCCTAATAAGAGCTCTATTTGTTATATAGCATGCAGTATTAACAGCTTCTGCCCAAAAATATTTAGCAAGATTATTATGTTGGAGCATAGTTCTAGCTGATTCCTGAAGGGTTCTATTCTTTCTTTCTACTACACCATTTTGAGGTGCAGCTCTAGGAAAGGCAAAGTTATGAGCAATACCATGCAAGTTACAAAAATTTACAAAAAGTTCATTATCAAATTCTCCTCCATAGTCACTACGGATTTTTATAATAGAACAAGCCTTTTCATTTTGTAGCTTTTTACATAAAATTTTGAATTCACAAAACGTATCACTTTTGTTTTTCAAAAATATAACCCAAGTCAATCTTGAGTAATCATCTACAATGACAAGAGCATGTTTATTATGATTAAGACTAGCTACTCTAGAAGGACCAAAAAGATCCAGGTGGAGAAGCTCTAAAGGTCTTTTACTTGAAACAATATTTTTTTATTTGAAAGATGATTTTGACAATTTTCCTAGTTGACATGCATCACAAAAAAAATCCTTTTTAAAAGATATTTTAGGTAACCCACGTACTAACTTGTATTTAGCTAATTTAGACATGTACTTGGAGTTGACATGACCCATTCTTATGTGCCACAAATGTTGAGTATCGTTATTAGCTATAAGGCAATGTTCAGTAATGTTTTCTAGGTATAATTCATAATTATTATTTCTTCTTATACCTTTTAAAATGATGTTTTCGTTGGTGTCTGCTATAAGACAAGCATCATGTTTAAAGCTAACATTATAACTTGTGTCACACATTTGACTTATGCTTAGAAGGTTATGTTTTAAGCCTTTAACAAGGAGAACATCTTTGATAAGAGGTTTATCAATATTGCCAATATTACCAATACCAATTATCAAACCTTTGTTGTTATATCCAAAGGTGACAGTTCCTCCTTCTTTTTGATGAAGAACAGCAAAAAGATCTGGATGTCCTGTCATGTGTTTTGAACATCTACTGTCTAGTATCCATCTGTTCTTCTTCTTTGGAGCCTGCAAAATATCAAGTAAAAATCCTTTGTGGTACCCAATTGGGTCCCTTTTTGTTAGACTTAGGAACCTATATCCATTTTGATTTGGTTTTTTCTATAACTTTAGAGGAGTACAAGGATTTATAATAATACTCCTTTTTAGGTTCAAAAGAACCTTTGACAAATGTGGTCTTTTGATTCATACAAGAAGGTTTGTTAAAATAAGAGTACCCAATACCATTCTTGTAGAAAGAGACTTTTTGAGAGGATAGGAGTTTATCCAGGTTCTCTTTTCCTTTAGTAAACTTAAAAACCGTTTTCATAAGATTCTCAATTTTACTTTTTAATTCTGAAATTTCTACTTGAAGATTTTTAGTCTTGGAGCTAGTAGAAGAGATTTCAGAAGTAATCAAAAAATTTTTCTTTTGTAACTCAGAATTTTCAATACTGAGTTTTTCATTTTTCAACATAAGCTCTAGATTTTCAGATTTCAAATGTTTATTTTTGAGAATCGTTTTTCTTGATTCTTCAAAAAGTTCCTGAAAGGCATTTTGAAGTTCTTCAAAAGAAAAATTAAGAGATTCACTTACAGAGCTTTCTGCCATGAAGCACATGTTGGCGGTTTCAGCTTCATCATCACTTGACTCTTCACTTGTGGATGGTTCTGAATCATCCCATTGAGCATGCAGAGCCTTTTTCTTGAAGAACCTTTTCTTTGGTTCCTCGGTTTTGGATTTTCTTTTTAGGAGAGGACAGTCATGTCTCATGTGGTCTGGCTTGTTACACTGATAGCACATGGAATCTTCCTTAGTTTCTTTTCTTTCCTTGTGCTTATTTTGAAGCCAGTTCTTTCTCATGAAGCACTGGAGTTTTTTGGTGAGTAGCGTAATTTCAGATTCTTTTTCTGAGTCCTCATTCTCAGAAAGAGCTGGGAAGGCTAGAGTTTTCTTTGTAGGTTGTTCATCTTCCCTTCTTTCCTTCATATGGACTTCATAGGCCATAAGATTGCCTATTAAGTCATCCAGGGTAAGCTTGGATAAATCTTGAGCTTCTTCAATTGCTGTAGTCTTTTTCTCCCAATCAGTTGTGAGAGATCTCAAGATTTTTTTCACCTTATCTGTCTGGGAATAGGTTTCTCCTAGAGATTTCAGGTCGTTGGTGATGTTGGTGAATCTTGTAAACATCTCTGTGATGAGTTCATCTTTGTTCATTTTGAATAACTCATATTTTCAGACAAGAGATGAGATTTTGGCTTCTTTCACTTTGTTGGTTCCTTCATGAATAACCTCCAGAGAATGCCAAATATCATATGCAGATTCACAAATAGATATTCTATTGAATTCATTTTGATCAATGGCACAATATAAGACATTCATTGCCTTTGCATTTAGATTTGCCATTTTCTTTTCTTCATCAAACCATAAGCTATGGTCTGCGGATGGAGATGTGTATGGATGCTCAACAATTTTCCATACAGTAAAATCTATGGATTTGAAAAATATAGCCATTCTGCATTTTCAGTATCCATAGTTGGAGCCGTTGAAGAAAGGAGGACGAGATGCGTGTTGACCTTCAATATCACGAGCATAAGAGGTAGATGCCATTTGTGCTGGAAGACTTGTTATGTCGAAACCAGCAAACCTGCTCTGATACCAAATGAAATTCCACTAGAGGGGGTGAGTAGTGAAATACTGTAAAGATCGATAAAATAAAAATAAAATGCAATAAGGCACAACACATAAAACACAAAATTTATACTGGTTCGGTCAATTCCCAGACCTACATCCAGTCCCCAAGCAAACCACTTGAGCTTTCCACTATAACATCCGAGTTACCGGATAAATAGTACAACACCCTCTTCCTCAGAGGTCTTCTTCTCTAAACAGAGAAGGGGCACACCCTCTTTCACAGAGGTTTTCTTCTCTCAACAGAGAAGGGGCACATCCTCTTTCACAGAGGTCTACTTCTTTCAACAAAGAAGGAACACACCGTCTTTCACAGAGGTCTACTTCTTTCAACAAAGAAGGAATACAGTGAATAACAGAAAGTTACAATACTTCTTATAGAACCTTCAGAATGATATGAATGCACGAATGAAGGATTCTCAGAATGTTCTGTTCTTTTCACTCAGAAGATACTCTTTGTCAAAGAGCTATTCTTGACTTTTTCTCTTTCTTTTCTTTTTCTTTTTGAAGGCTCTCTTCAAATATCGAATAGGAATTTTTCTCGTTGTAAGCTCATATGTCCTTGTGAAATAATTAATTTGATTGTGTTTATATAGCCTTTAGAAAAATAGTCGTTGCCTTTTTGAAATGATAGTCATTTCAAAAAACATCTTTATGAATTTTTGAAAAAGTCTTCCTTCCATAAAAGTAGTATTTGGGGTACACTAGTCGTTGTAATATTTTAGGTATGATATATTTTATGTAAAAAGTCTTTTTCTTATAATAGTACATTGAACGTTGGATGTGTAAGCCATCATGTAGTTTTGTCTTTATTATAATTAATGATTTGTAGTACTTAAGTATTTTATTTAGAAATTGTCACTTCTTTACTTAAATGAGTGTAAGTACAATAAATCCTTTGAGATCTTTATTTGTAAATAGTCATATCAAGAATTGCTTTATGATGTGCTATTTAATGTCTACAGAGAGAATGAAGACTTTAAGCAAGTCGACATTCTTGAGTGGAATTAAAATAGTTGTTTCTAAAAAGATATTTAGAGGAGGTATTAAATGTTTTACAAAGAGAATGATGACTTTAAGTAAGTCGACATTCTTGAGTTTGTAAAAAGGTAACTAAAGTCTTTTCTAAACATATTATATTTGTTTTTCTTTGTCTAGCCGATTTCTATGTTTTGTCTTTTTCTTACATAGTTGAAATCATTTCTTTTTATTTCTTTTCAAGTTGTCTTATACATGATAGAAGGTACAATTATTATTTTTTGAAATCATGAGCTAATATATCATGTCAAAATACCTTTTACAAAAAGGTTTGTAAGAAGGTACAATTATTGGTTTTCAAAAAAGGTGCTTTTTGAAACTATCGTATACTTTTATGAAATATAGCTTTTGGGAATGAGTGACTTTTATGATGAAGTATGTAATATGCATGCTTCTGAAGGTTCTGTTACATATAACTCTAAAGAAGAAAAAAAATCTTCATCTTGAGGTAGCCGATCTCTTTAGATGATCTTTAGGAATGCATGACTCATCAAGCTTTTTCTTCAAGGAGTATGATTGCACCACGGTTGTACTTGAACAGAAGGTCTTCATCCTTTTTGGGTGAGATATCCTTGCATCAAATACTCGTTAGATACATGGCAAAGCATATCCAGTCATAATATAACATTTTTCAAGAAGACATATTATCATATCATATTAAATCAAATATGAAAGTGTATCATATTGTGTGTCATCAAAATATAGTTTCTCAACAGGCCCATGGAGGAAGGTGAGCTTGTTTCCATTGCTGCCTTGTGCGAAAAGTATTTATTTATTGCTACAAAATTTTTATTACAATTTTGGCTTCTGACAATATTGTTTAGGTTATCTCAACTTTGTAGTTCAATGTTATTTGTTAGAGAATTTTTCAATAGCACACCTAAATTTTCTTATAGTTAACAAAAAAAATTCCAGAGTTATTTTCTGTTAGAGTTGCCATAACTATGCATTAGAATTACCTTTTCCCCTACTCCCTCTCTTAACGCCTGCCCACCACTCTCATCTTTTCTTTTCCTTTTCAGCTGCCACCACCACCACCACCACCACCACCACCATTACCAGCCATCTCTTAATTTGTCTCTTGCTGCCACTGCAACCTTTGAAATGAAGTATGCGGAATTACAAGAACAAAGTGCAAAAGCACAAAACAAGTCCAAGAGTGGACAATTACAAAAGCACAATACTGTTAAAATATGTAATCTCATATCCATGGTCAAATATTGATTTTACTTTGAGAATTTGTCAAGATCTCATCTACAACCAGAACTCATTAGAAAATTATCATTAAGATACGAGAAACAGAATCTGTATAAAAGTAAAGGCCATGATTGTCGTGTAACCTATCCATTTTCAAGATTAAAGCACCATCCTCAAGATTAAGTTTGACTAATAGTGCAAGATAAAACCAGTTATATCTACAATCATGAAAACATATTGAATACATGTGGGGCCATCTCCAAATTGACATGTTCTAGAAATACCTTCTATGCATAATTTTTTTCAACAAAATTGTCATAAGCCTTAAACAATATCAAATATTTTCAACAAAATTGTCTTCACTAGGACTAGATAGCTCATCTTCATTTGAATCATCCATATATGGGATAGTTTCTTCTTTATCTTCAATTTTTTCATTATTCGCTCTCTCATTTTCTGAATCTTCTACTTATTTTCTTTTACCTTTATTCCAAAATATTAACAAAATTAATAATTAAATTTAAAAAAGTATAAGATTTATAAAATACGAGACATACCTTTATTAGCATGCATCTTGTTTGAAGATGGATCTTTTTTACGTTTCTTAGTTGAGCTTGGTGAAGTATCAAAAGGAGTAACATATATATCATCCAAATTAAAAGCTGGATCCAACCAAGAATCTTCTAATGCATCTTGTGGCAAAACTGGATCTTCATTTTCTATAATCCACTCATCATCAGAATCAATATTTTCAAGACACAAAGGATCCTCAACTGTCTTCCTTCTTATATCTCTTTCTTTCAACTTCATATTGTACATGATAAACACCAAAGCATTGAGTTTTTCTTGCTCAAGGCGATTTCGCCTTTTTGTATGTACCTATAAATTAAAAATTTATATAATTACAAATTTGCAATATATTATGCAACAATGAACAATCAATAATATGAAAATATCTATATTTACCAAAGAAAAAGTGCTCCAATTACGTTCACATCTTGATGCACTACATGTGAGATTCAACACTCGCATTGCAAAGTTTTTCAATTCTTTTGTTTCATCACCAAATGTATTCCGCCAATTAACTCAGAAAATAAAATAAAAAAGAATGTTAATAAGAAAAAAATTGGATCAATTAGAATTGAAATTAAGACAATATAAAGAAAAATACATACCTGGATTTTTTCTCTTTCTTGTGCCAATTGCCTCTGGTCTACCAAACAAACCAATTGCATTTTCATATGTATCAAGCTGAATCAAAATCTCACAATGTTCTTCTATATTGGGCACTATCTTTTCTAAACATTCCACAAACCCAATTTTAACTTTTTTATCTTTTACACAATTATCATCATAATGAAAGTGTGGGTTTAGAAAATACCTGCAGAATGTAAGCAGTGATGCATTTGATTACCCCACCTCTTGTCAATAATATCCCAAATGTCCATATAGTTGCTCTTACCATTGCCTACATTATGAGCTATTTCTTCCTTTGCCTTTCTCATATCATTAAACAAAAATCCCATAACTGGTTTATCATCTGAATCAACCCTTCTCAATACTTTCACTAAAGGTAATGTGACTTTAATGATATAAACAATTGCTTTTCAAAAATTTCTATCTTCAGTGACAATGTATGTTACTTCTTTACCTTTTGGATTTTTGATATAATACTCACTATCTTAAAATTCTAGAGATAAAAACATATTCTTTAATGCATTTTTGTTTACACCAATACTTTGAAGAGTAAGATAAGAAGTTGCAAAACGAGTAATAGCTGGCCGTAAGAGCTCTTTACCATTTGTATATTTTCTCATCAAATTTAAAATCCATGCATGTCCATATATAAATGTAGTTACAATCTTTGCTTTTTCCAATACTCGTTTATGCAAATGTATCTTGCCAATGTCTTCAAGTATCAAATCTATACAATGTGGTGCACAAGGTGTCCAAAAAATATGTTGAAAAGCTTCAATATCTTTTAACTTCAAACCTGCAGCCTTGTAATTTGCTGCATTATCTGTAACTACTTGTACTACATTGTGTTCTTCGACTTCTTTAATAACTTCACTAAATAACTTTACCAAATTATCAGTTGTCTTTCTTATTCCACTAATATCACAAGACTTCAAAAAGACTGTACCTGAAGGATTGTTCACAAGAAAATTAATCAAATTTCTACTTTTACCATCCGTCCAACCATCTGCCATTATAGTACAACTAGTTCTTGCCCATGTCTTTTTGTAGTCCTCCAACATAATTTGAGTTTTATCCACTTCATCTTTTAAAATCCAAGTTCTCATCTCATGATAACTTGGTGGTTTAAATCCTCGACCATAATTAGCAATAGCTTCACACATGAATTCAAAATATCGACTATTGCACAAATTAAATGATAACGCATTTGCGAAAAAGAATCGCCCAATAGCATAACATACTTCCTTTCTTTCTTCTCTTTTAAATGCATTATTTATCGTTGTCTAACGAGCTTCTAAACTCACAAATTGATCCATAGGGCCTCTTGTTTGTGAACTTCTAACTCTACTAGTAGTTGGAGAAGAAAGTTCACCACTCATCAGTCCTTGAGTAAAGCTTTCATTTATACCACTTTGTAATATATTTTTTTCTTGTTGTTTTTCTTCTTTCTTCTTTTGCAAGTATTTTGCAAAAAATTGTGTCATCTCATTTGGTGCATGATCACATGGTTTAGCACCCTTGTGACTTCCAGCTAGATGCTCTTTTATTCTTGCTACACCACCTTTATAAACTACCTTACAATACATACATACCAAATTTCCTCTTTTTCCTTATCATTCAAATCTTCTTCAAAACAATGCTTCCAAGCTGGATCTGTCCTTTTCATTTTTTTTTAAGATAAACAACCACCTACACAAATTTAGATTTTTTTTAAAACAATACAATCCATAATCAAGAAAACATATATTTAAAAGCATCTCTTTATTTTGCAATACAATCTCTTTGTTCATATTTGATGCATTTTTATATGCCCCATCGACCGCTCTCTTTGAGGTATGCTATTTACTCATTCTACAAAATTGGAAGATCAAACAAAAACATATAGCATATTTAGATTTAATTAATTCTTATGCACATTTCAGTTCAAACTCTGTGTTTGTTATTCAGGCTCTGCGTGAAGAAGCATTTCAGTTCAAACATGTAGCATATTTAGAATAAGGCATGTGACCAAAATATTGTATCATTTAAATAGAACTGTCAAGTGTTTGATCAACAAAAATAAATACACATGACATGACCAAAAAACCCTCATATTGTTTCATCCCTTGCTATAGTTAAAAATTAACCGCAAACTGTAGAACACATCACTAAACAAGAGTAGCTTTTCAAGAAGAATATGAAAAACAAGAGTATAGAGAAAAGTTTTACAGCCTAACAAAATCATCAAATAAATAAAGAGCTTGCTTAAAATGTTGCAATAGACTACCATAAGCAAAAATACTTGACATATCAAGATTTCACAATCTAATCCCCAAATACTGAGATCTGTACAATGTAGTGATCTACATATGTCCAACTTTTCAAGCTGCTGGAGGTGGACTTTCTAAATCAGCCACTAAAAGCATCCAAGGCCGATACTACTTTTACAAAAAAAAATCACAAACTTAAATACCCAAAAATTCAAGACCATGTTAATTCTAACCAAAGGCAAGTTTTTATTCTGACGCCAATCGATAAAATAACCAGTCAAAGGGATTCATAGACTCACAGTAACATTAGCATTTGCATCTCCTTGTTTGGTTATGTAAGCAGTTCCAGCTAAACACATCTATGAAGTTAGAAATATTCATCCTGCTAATTTCTGATGCATATACTATTTTTCGCAAGATTGATAATCACTTCATTGATGCTAATTTCTGATTCTAAGGGGAGAAAACTATCACCTTTCTTGGACTTATTTCTTTTTGCAAGATTGATAATCACTTTATTGATGCTAATTCCTGATTCTAGGGGGAGAAAACTATCACCTTTCCTGGACTTATTTCTTTTTGCAAGATTGATAATCACTTCATTGATGCTAATTCCTGATTGTAGGAGGAGAAAACTCACCATTCTTTGGACTTGTTATTTTTTTCTCAAGATTGATAATCACTTCATTAATGCTCAAAAAGGTAGGAAAATAGTGTGGTCATCTTTCACATTATAGAGTGGAGATATGGAGATATCTTTCGTTATTGAAAACGTGAGGAAATCTGAACTGTTCCGAGAGTCCTAGACAATGTTGTGAAAAGCTTTGAGGCGTAGTGCAGTGCTATGCCCTACTATGAAGGGAAGTCTAAGCCTCAGTCCCTCACAAATAAATATTAAAAGATTTAGTAAATTATAAAAACACTTAGATAACACAAATAGATAGAATCAAATGCATTATATTTCCATAAACAACTAAAATACTCCTTATGCATGACTAACAGTGTGTGTTTTATATATCCATCCAAATGGTGCAATGAAATATTCCCAGTTCTATACACCTTAGCAACCAAGAAATCATCTCATTTTCAAATAATCAAACTCTGAATCTATGCAGAGGCCTTAAACTTTTTGTAACTTAAGGAAAAAAATGTCAATTAAGAAAAAAACATTGTCATTCAAGACCTAAATAGGAACAATTTATAATTACTGAAGACTACTCACAGAAAAACATGAATAGATAATTTATGTAAACAAACATCAAGATGTATCAATAATGCACATTCTCTCCAATATCGTGCATGACTTAAATAGGAACAATTCATAGTTACAGACGGCATACTCATTGTAAAGCATAAATACTTCATGTAAACAGAATCACAAGTTCACGACTACCTATGGATAATCCTAGATAGGTTCTTGCTGTCCTGTAAAAAGAAATACAGATTACAAAGAAAGAGGTGGCGTGTGTTGATCCAAACACGAGGAAGGAGGCAGCGTCGGCTCCCCTGAGAGGCGTGGATGCAAGGTAGTCGGCGCTGGGAGCGAGAGACGAGGAGAGGAGAGAAGGAGGGAAGTGCAGGCTGACAAAGCCCTCCCTCCCCTTTGCGATTTTTAAAGAGGGTTGGGGGAAGCACGAAAAGGGAAATGAGGGGATGCGGCGGGGGGGGGGGGGATGAAGGTTTAAAACTTTAAAAGAAAGTAAAAAACCCTTTCGTGTTTTAATTTTTGGGGGTTGTACATGAGGCGCACGCCTTATAATCGAAGTGGTACTCGAAGCGAGGCGCACGCTTCACTCATGTGAAGCGTGCGCTTCGAACCCACAAATGCTTCAATATAGCGCTTCAATATTTTTATTTTGCGCTTCGCCTCTAAGGCGTACGCCTCAGGTACGCCTCTCACAACACTGATTATAAGAATAATATGGTTGCGTGGTATGAGTTGAATTTGAAATTGGCTAGTACAATTTCATGTTGTAGTACAACCAGTACAAGTCTTAGTGGGGGTGGTAGGTGGTTGTGCTCAACCTGGGTTTGCCAAGCATCGACAGTGGTCCAGCTGGCACACCCTTTCATACATGTAATTGTTTTTTTTTAACTCCGAAAAACCGCACTAGGCATGCTGGCTCAACCTGCCATACTATAGTCTCTGTCCATATCAGCATAAAACTCTGAGGGCTTACCCCTCAACTTCAAGGAGTCACCCTCAACTTCAGGGAGTCACCAAGCTTCGGCTTACGCAGGTGGTGATGCCCATGGGATTGGAATTTAGACTGACCGTCAAATGGTCTAGGTCGCATCACACTAGGCTACACCCCTTGGGTCTGTTATCACAACCATGTAGGAGATAATCCTACCTTTTATTCATTTGCGTACATTGGATCCTATGAGTGCCATCGGGTCAATCTTGATTCGGATAGCAAATGAATCAAATTATATCTTAATAGATCTGAATCCAGGATGATTAGGCGTACTCAACGTAGTCCAAATCCTGCAACTTTGACATCAAAAGATCAAAGATTTTGGCATTGTTTTATTTGAGTCAGTCTGTATGAGCAATTGAACTTCTTGTATTGAAGATCCTTTCAAAGCTTGACCTTCCTAGCATAGTGACAAACGTTAAAAACGGCAAAAAATGTAGTTTTTTAAAAAAAAATTGCGAGAATTTGAAAATTTTTCATAAATCTTGCATTTTGCGGCAAAATCTTGGCAATAAAAAATAAATTATAAAAATTATTTTTATAAGAAAATATTAATACAAATTATTTAAAAATAAAAATGTACTGTTTTTCATGATAAACCATTTAAAACATAAATATCGTGTTTAACTCGCAGTATTTCTGTTTATCCATAAATCTCGCAATATTTTAAAAAATCTCGCAAGAAATTGCAGTTTTAAACTTTCAGGTGATTTCTCACGATATTATCATGAGATTTTCATAAATCTCGCGATATTTGTCACTATGCTTCCTAGCTAAGGACATCCTTCGCTGCAAGGTAGAAGATGAGTGCACTTTCCCTTAACCTAACTAAAAAAAAAAACTTTTATTATATCATCATAATAAAGGATTAGATTGTCTGACAAATATCTCACAAAGTTTGGCAAAGTAGATTAACTAGCTAACATTAAATTGAAACAATCAGATTATCACTATCACTTTGTATGGGATATCCTTTCAAATGACCAAACTCAAACTGAACCATATCTTAGAAATAGAAAATGTTAATAGTCAGTAACTGTTCCGTGATGGATTTGCGACGGATTAGGATCATCGCTAATCCACAGATTTCTTGTAGTATAAATACAAATGAAGTGAAAATAAGATGGTCATATATATATATATATATATATATATATATATATATATCCATGGGGCTTTCTAGGTTTTTTATGCGGACTGGAGAACTATAGTCCCTTCTCCAAAATCAATAGGGAATGTCATTCTTGGATTGAGGATCCTTGTAATGGATCATGCTTTCCACTATCAATGGAGTTGCTGATAAAGGCTCCACACACCTGGCTAGGTGTTGGCTTAAGGAGTTCAAGTTGAAGGACGTCACAAGTTGATACCTGGAGTGTGCATCCCTTGCTTCAACGTCAAAGCCAACAGGAAACTGTCTCCAGTTGGGAAGGGGAAATACTTGTGAAGTTTTACACCACAGACCATAGTGACAAAAGTTTAAAAAATGGCAAAATATCGACAACCAAAAACTCAAGAGAAATTGAATCTTTTTTTTTTAAATCTCTCATTTGTTCAGGCAAAATCTTGGCAATAAAAATTAATTTTAAAATATAACATTTTTTTAAAAATAAATAAAAATGAAAATATTTAAAAATAAAGCATATAATTTTTTATGATAAATAGCCGATAAAACTTAAATATCGAGTTTAAAATGCAATAATTATGTTTTTGATGAAAAAAATCATGAGAAAATATTTAACTTCGGATAGTCTAAGTCCGGAAGAAAATGAAAGACTCACCAATTTTCTTAAACAACATGAAGAAGTGTTTGCATGGACATATGAAGATATGTCAGGCTTAGACCCAAAATTAGTTGAACACCGACTCGTTTTGAAGCTAGATGCTAAGCCGGTTAAGCAGAAGCTGAGAAAAATGGATCCCATGATAGAACAACAAGTCAAGGAAGGACTTGAAGATTTGCTCAAAGCAGGATTTATCCGAACTATTGACTACCCAGATTGGTTAGCCAATATTGTCGTTGTTCCAAAGAAAAGTGGCAAAGTGAGAATTTGCATAGACTTCAGAGACCTTAATAAAGCGACTCCGAAAGATGATTATCCACTTCCAAGCATTTATCTTCTAATCGACAGCACGGCATGACATGTCATGTTTTCGTTTATGGATGGATATTCTGGCTATAATCAGATTAAGTTGGCCGCCCGCGATCAATCAAAAACTTCCTTCACTACGCCTTGGGGCACTTTCTGCTATACAGTTATGCCTTTTGTGCTCAAGAATGCAGGAGCAACATACCAACGGACAATGGTCGTCATCTTTCACGATCAGATGCGCAAAATCATGGATGCGTATGTTGATGATATCCTCGTGAAATCCAAAGAGGAAGAAGATCACCTCAAATCCCTTAATCAAGTTTTTAAGCGACTCATTCTTTATAAGTTAAGGCTTAACCCACAAAAGTGTGTGTTTGGAGTTGAATCAGGCAAGTTGTTGGGTTTTCTGGTTAGTAAGAAGGGAATCGAAGTTGACCCAGCCAAAGCAAAGGCTATTATTGATATGTCACCCTCGACAAATCTCAAAGAATTGCGTAGCCTTCAGGGACACATGCAATTAATTCAGCGATTTATTTCCAACTTGGCGATGAGATGCGAGCCTTTCAACCACTTACTCAGAAAAGGAGTGAAGTTCGAATGGGGACCAGAGTGTCAGCAATCGTTTGATCGGATCAAGAAATATCTTCTCAGTCCTCCAATCCTGAATCCGCCAGAATTGGGAAAACCTCTTCTGTTATACATCTTAGTCAATCAAGTCGCATGCGACGAATTCTTGGCACAGTATAAAGAAGGCAGCCTGATAGAGCACGCCATTTATTATGTGAGTAAGACTTTCATAGACTATGAGAAGACATACTCTCAAATAGAGAAGACTTGCCTAGCTCTAGTATGGATGTGTCAGAAGTTAATACACTACTTGCTAGCATCTGAAGTCAAAATCTTGTCTAAACTCAATCCTCTCAAATACATTTTGAAGCAACCTTTTCTCAGCGGACGGGTCGCCAAATGGCAAGTCTTACTGATGCAGTATGACTTAGAATATGTCTCACAACAATCAATAAAAGGCCAAGCAATTGCAGATCAACTGGCAGATTTTCCGTTGGCAGAAGAAGTGAAAGCCGAAGATGATTTTCCTGACGAGCAAATATGCAATATCCAGCAGCCTCCGATCTAGAATTTATTTTTCGATGGTTCCAAAAATATGGCTGGAATATGCATTGGGATCTTATTAATCACTCCTGAGAAGGAGATGATTCCATTTTCTCTCAAGTTAGATTTTCAATGCACCCACAATATGGTTGAGTATGAAGCCCTGATTCAAGGTCTAAAGATTCTACTAGACTTCAATGTTAAGAGAGTGCATGCTTACAGCGACTCATTACTCGTTGTTAATCAAGTCCGAGCCGAATGGCAAGTCAAGGATCAAAAGCTATTTCCTTATTAGAAAATCGTTTTAGCTCTTGTCAACAAGTTTAAAGAATTTCAGCTCTTTCATATCAAGAGAGATTTTAATCAAGTAGCCGATAGCCTAGCCAGTTTAGGCTCCATTATGACATTCAAGAATAGAGAATCTTGTCTCCCTTTCGAAATTGACAGACTTGACAAACCTGCCTTCCTTCCAACCGAACAAGTAAACCAGGCTGAGCAAAAGAAGAAGCCTTGGTATTACAATATCAAAACTTTCATAGAAACCTGTGAATTTCCCCTAGAACTCTCAAAGAAAGAGCAGTGAGCCATTCATCGCATGTTTATTCGATATTTTATTCTGGCCAATATTCTTTATCGTCGCAGATTCAGTTTAGAGTATTCCAGATGCTTAGATGAAGACGAAGCCAAAGAAGTCATGCGAGAAGCATACGAAGGCATCTGTGGTGGCCACGTCGGCTACCAAACCCTTGTCAAGCAGATCATCAGAGCAGGTTATTATTGGAAGACTATGCAGCAAGACTGTTACCATTTTGTGAAGAAGTGTGTTCAATGCCAGATACATGCACCTTCTATTCATGCTCCCGCAACATATCTGCAATTTGTTGTCTCTCCATGGCCATTCTCTATGTGGGCCTTCGATGTCGTAGGTCCCATCACTCCTTCTGCTTCAAATGGCCACAAATACTTCCTTGTCGCAACAGAATATTTCACCAAGTAGGTAGAAGCCATCACCCTTCGCACAATAGAAGGCCGACACGTGGTCTCTTTTATTCACAAGAGCATCATTTGCCGTTTCGGCATCCCGCATGACATCGTGTCAGATAATGGCAGTCATTTCAAGAATAAAAGAATGAAGACATTCTGCTCAAAGTTCAAAATCTATCATCATTTTTCTGCTCCCTACTATCCTTAATGGAATGGTTAGGCAGAAGCTACCAACAAGATTTTAATTCGTATCTTGGAGCGAACTGTAGAAATAGGCCGTGACTGGCACGAGAAGATCCACGATGCACTATGGGCCTACCGGACCACCATTCGCACTCCAACAAATGCTACTCCATCAGAGCTGGTCTATGGAACAGAAGTAGTATTGCCGCTACATGTTCAGAAGCCCGCTTTGAAATTTGCTTTACTTCTACAATTACCCATTAATCAATACCAGCAACAACGACTGGTACAACTAGACTTTCTTGATGAGAGAAGGCTAAAAGCAGCAGAGCATGCTCAATTCTATCGCCAGCGAGTAGCCAGGCAGTACGCGAAGTCTGTCATCGAAAGAAGATTCAAAGTCAATGATTTAGTACTTTGATCCACAACTTATCTCAAGCATCATCCTGACGGCAAATGGTCGCCAAATTGAGAAGGTCCCTATGTCGTCAAAGAAGCATTACCCCGCAACTCATATTGGCTCATCAACGCCAATGGGGTAGAATTTCCAAATCCCATTAATGCTCGACACTTGAAAAAGTTCTATACTTGAAGCATCTATTCTTCCTTTATAATCTTCCTATTTTCTTCAAATAATGATCAAACTTTCTTTTCCCAGTTACACTGGGGCATTTTAAATTTTTGTTCTGTATGCAAGCAGGATAAACAAATCTCTCATTTTACACACTTGTGCATTCATGTGCATCAATTTGCATTCAACTGCATTAATAACAATCTGGTCAGTATTCGGATTTCAACAAACAGTCCCATCACAATTCCTAATTGTTATTCAAAATTGAAAAACAACCATTAATACTGAACCAAAATTTAGTGCTCGAACTGGTAATATTTCAAAATCCAGTGCTCGAACTGGTACATTTTCAAAATCCAACTTTCAAGTTGGTCCATATTTTCCTTTGAAGATCTGAGTTTTGACTCGGGTTTTCCTTCAAAATATTTTCCTTTGAAGATCCGAGTTCCGACTCGGGTTCTCCTTTAAATTATTTTTTTCCTTGAAGATTCGAGTTCCGACTCGGATTTTCCTTCAAATTATTTTTTTTCTTTTTAAAAACCAAGTTCCGACTTGGGTTTTCCTTCAAATTATTTTTTCCTTTGTTGATCCGAGTTTCGACTCGTGATCTCTTTACCTTATTTGAGCTCTGATTCGAGCTCTTCATGTTCCTTTGTTGATCCGAGTTCCGACTCGTGATCTCTTTACCTTATTCGAGCTCAGATTCAAGCCCTTCATTTGCCTTTGCCGATCCGGGTTCCGACTCGTGATCTCTTTACTTTATTCGAGCTCCGACTCGAGCCATTTATTCTCCTACGATGATCCAAGTCACTTTGATCCTCAGGATCAGTCAATTCTTCGATTTTGACCTCCGGGTCACCCAATTTCCAATTTTCCAAATTCAATTTCCAATTTCGACCTTCAGGTCACTCAATTCTCAATTTTGACCTCCGGGTCACACAATTTTGACCCTCGGGCCAGCCAATTTTCCAATTTCGACCTCCGGGTCATCCAATTTTCAACAATCAATTTCCCAATTTCCAATTTCGACCTTTGGGTCAATCAATACCAATATCCAATTTCAATCATTTTCTCTTGCTAGAGACCCTTTTTAGGGAGAGTTTGAGGGAGCTCGTTCTTTTCGCATGCTATCCAATTCGTTCACTTAACCCCTTTTCAGGGAGAGTTTGAAGGGACTCGCGTCTTCGTGAACTATTTGCAAAATAATTTCCAATTTCACACAAGGAACCCTTTTATAGGGAGAGACTCGACAGAGACTCGCTTTCCTTGTGGTCACCCCAATTTTTCCACTAGGCCATTTTCGTCATGGAGGACCCTCTTTTTAGGGAGAGTGTGATGGACTCATTCCTTCATGACCCAATTTTCCGACCTCACTACTATCGGCCCCCTTTCCATAAGAGAAGCCTAATATTAGGGAGCTTTGACGAAAGCTTAAGTTCTCTTTGAAAGTTTGTTTTGCAAACACCTCCTCTTCATGGAAGAGAGGAGTAATTTTCATTTCTCATTCAGGTAAGGGCTAAGCCTGAGTCTCTCTTTTTGGGGAAAAAGAGAGGAGAATTTTTATCATGGATGTGTTGAGCCTCAAACGCTCTCTTTCACCCAAGATTTCAAGAACATTTTGTCAATTTGTCAATCAAATTATTTGTTGATTTTAGAATTTTATTGCACAAATCTTTACCTCAGTTTACCTTCAACATTACTTCTAAAAAAGTGAAGATTTTGCAAAGAGAGATTCAAAATTCAAAATTCTTTCTATTGGCCAACCAAAAAAATGAAGGATAAATCCTCGATATGGCCAGCAAAGAAGATTCAATGTTATTGCAAAGCCATAAATGATCGATATTGATCGCAGTCAATGGCACATCTTTAAAGACCATTCTTGTGAAAATGAGGCAGTGAAAATATTCTGAGCACTAGAAAAAAAAAGAGAGAATTCACCCAAACCCTGTTTCCTCAAAATCACCTAAGCTGCAATTAAATATCCGCAAAAGGGATCTCTTAATTGTCGTCAAGATGAAAGCAAATTATGCGAGTAGACCCCCAGGGCCAAAGAAGATTTGAAACATCTCCAAGATGACGGAGTTTGCGACGGATTCTTCCAGAGAAAGTCCAAAGCACTGTCGAGATGAAGGCAGATGCAATGAACCTCCCAACAATCCCTAAAAGATATTTAATTTCAGCTATCATCCAAAGATCTCAAGCCAATCAGCCAATATCATCAAGATAACCCTAGAGCGAAGAAGGATCAAAACATCTCTAAGTTGAAGGAGTTTGTGACGTACCCATCCAAAAATAAAGCAAGAGAGGGGAAAAAAAGAGAGAAAAGTCAAGACATCTCCAAAATGAAGGAGAATGTAACCGAAGCCCTAAAGATCCCAAAAAAAGTGCAGAAAGATTATCATGAGAGAAGCTCCCAGGATATCAAACTGCCAAATTTATCAAGAATCTTCTTTAGATTTGTGGAATTCTATTATCAATATTCTTTTATCAATTGCTTTCATAATATCAAATTCTCTTTCCTGTTCATATCAAGGAAATTGATGATTTCCTTGAAGAAAGTCAATCGCAAGCAATTTGGATTCCCAATCTTGATTCTACGAAGTGAAGCTCGTTTGGAGGTAATGCTTTAGGTAGAAAAGAAAGAATATTTTTGCAAAAATATGCATCATTTTCAGATACTTTGAATCGACAACAGAATTCTCAATATTTTGACAATATTTTCTAGCTATCCTGACGTGAAGTGAGAGCTTGATGTTCATCTTTGATACATGCTAACACCAATTTTAAATCCCTCTTAAGGACTTGATTCCTTCCCTTCTTTGAGAGCGTGAGCTCTCAGATTTGCACACTTCCCTGTGTCCCCACTGTCCCACCATAGACAATCCCATTTCGGTTCGAGGTCGAACCACCAATCATTTCCTCGCAAAAGGCAATTTCAAAAGCTGAATTTAGTTTCAGCAATGAGACGCCCAAGATCAACCCCTTTCAAGCTTTAGGGACCCCATTTTCCTTCCTTTTGCAAAACCTCTGTCGGATTTATTGTGCAAAATCCGAAGGTTCCATCATGGTCTCCTCTTTCAAGGATTCCATCCATTTTCTACCCAATCAGGTTAATGGTACAAACCTGAGCCTCCTTTGATGAGGTATTCCATTTTCTGCCCGATCAGGATAAGGGTACAAACCTGAGCCTCATGCAAAGAGGTATTTCATTTTCCGCCCGATCAGGATAAGGGTACAAACCTGAGCCTCATTCAAAGAGGTATTCCATTTTTTCGCCCGATCAGGATAAGGGTACAAACCTGAGCCTCATTCAAAGAGGTATTTTATTTTTCGCCCAATTAAGATAAGGGTATAAACCTGAGCCTCATTCAAAGAGGTATTCCATTTTTCCACCCGATCAGGATAAGGGTACAAACCTGAGCCTCATTTGATGAGGTATTTCATTTTCTGTCCCATCCAGGTTAAGGGCAAAAACCTGAACTCCACCGCCGCAGAGCAAATCCTTCCTCTTCGTTCTCCATTCTATATCTACCAATCTTCCTTGGGCTAATTTCCTCATACCCAGTCAAATCCTCCCAACTGGGGCATTTTTTTATATAGCCCAAATTTGGTGTGTTTTTCTTTGCCACTAAGCTCGGCCACAAGTCGGCTTAGTAGCAAAGAGAGGCATCTGTAAACACCCCAAATTTTCACTCACCTCCAAGACATCTCCCTCAATCAGCACATTTTAGTTCTTCGAAATCAATGAAGGGCAAAATGGTCATTTTTTGAGATTAAACCTTGCAGAAAGTCCAAAATTTCATTCTTGAGCCTCAAAATTTCTATATTTAGGTTCAGAAACATCTTCAAACTGCAAAACTTTCAAATTTCTACTCTTGACAAAAAGCTAGAATTTCCCATTTTTTATTCAGAATAGTATTTCTTGAAACATGTCTTTGCATAGCATTGCATGAACATTTCATATCATTTCACTACACAGCATGCCATTTTGAGATCCAGAGCTCCTGATTTTCAAAATTGTCAATCCAAATTTGAGTTTTAAACTTTTCAAAATTTATTTCAAAACCCTGGGCCTTCAAAATTGCCAATTCTTCCCATTTTACCCCCAGGACTCTGAACTACAAAAGTTTTTCTCAGGAAAGCAATCTGGATATTTTGATATTTATTTTAAAATTTTGGAACACGATTTTAAACTTAAAAGATTTTATCTCAAAACTTTTTGCAAAAAGACTTTAAACCTCTTTACAAAATTTCTGTATTTTCTTTATCCATATTTTTGCCCTGAAAAGCCATTTTCTTCCAAATTCTTGAAAACAAACCAAGTTTTACTTCATATTATAAAAAATCCAAAAATAGGTTATTTATTTTGCTTTTTATTTTTTAATAAATGGTGTGGGACCCGCCTTGAACTAGCATCGCACTCAGATTCTCAGGTAAGTTTCTTATTTTCAAGCGGGGTCCACCCGGAGATGGCACCAATTTGCAAAATCCTCCTTGTAAAAATTTTTTAATGTTATTTATCTTCTAAAATAGTTAGTGGGCCCACACACATGTGGCGCCCCATTACGCTCCCTGCAGAAGAAACCAAACCAAAAAAATAAACTTCATTTCAAAAGGATTTTAAAACTGGATGATGTGGCATTTTTTAAAAAAAAAAGATCAGCCTAAGATGGCGCCACAGCCATACTTTCCTAGAAAAATTCATTTTACTTAAACCTTAGGTAAATGAACCCCAAATTTTTTTTAAAAACCTAAGATTTCGTTCCCCTCCAAAACGGCAGATTTTCAAATATCGGTTTCAAAAGTTTCAAAAAAATGTAACGGAAACTCCAAAAAAAAAAAAAAAACTGTGATTTTTTTTAAAAAGAGGCTGAAAATCTTTAAAAAAACACAGCTATTGATCGAAAAAGGGGCCAATCTGCGCTTTTTTTTTTTGCTAAGCCCGACCTCTCCATTCCCTCTTGTCACCCCTGTCCCTCTCGGCTAGCAGAAGGCCGATTGATTTTTTTTTCATCCTTTCTGTTTTCCACAGGTGCCCTCTCCTCTGCCGCGAAGCTTTGTCCTCTTTAGATTGCATCTCCTCCATCCAGCGTGAAGGGTGAAGACCTCTCAGCTCTTGGTTGGCTGTGGGATCCATTTGGTGTAGGAAAACCCCAAAATATCTGCTGCAAGCATACCATCCAGAAGGAGGACTCTTCTCCTTTCAGCATCTATCAAATCAAGGCTGGTGTCGTGTTCCATTTCACCCAGCTTCCTTCAGCCCAGCAATAGAAAACCGACCCCTTTTCTGCTGTCTATAGGTCGTGTGGTGCAGGGGATCCACAAGGTAATAGGAGATGGCGTCATTTTTTTTCCAGTTTCATTAAATCATGCCTGGTTGTAATATGTTAGCTTGAATCAATATAAGATCTTGATCTATCTATGGTTTAGTTTCAGCATAGTAGATGGATTTTGAAATGGCCATTTGGAAAGCTTTCATATGCAGGCTAAATAGATATGGTTCATCCATCCTATGTACTGAACCCCCACCTTAGTAGTTCATAAACGTTCAGCCATAGCCATTAGTTTTAATTTTTTAATTTTTTTTGCATCTTATATTATCATAATGCAGATTTATGCATCTTCATACTTCTGTTTATGCTGTATCCACCTTTTTTGCAATGGGTTTGTTGCAGTTGTTGCATTTCCATTGTATTCTATTAGCATTGCAAATATTATTTCTGTAGGTTTCCATTCCATCGTATGTTAGTGGCATATGTTTGTTTATTTTTTTTCTCTCCCTTTCTTTACCTGTATATTTGAATAATCTTTGCTAAATATTTATGTATGTTGCTGCACAGATTTAGAGATTTTATGTGTTTACATTCAGCTGTTATGTTGATTTCTTGTGTACATCCGCTTTGATCTGTTTGCCTCTGAATGCATTGTGACTTCGGGTAGCACAACCTTTTATTTCCTCAGTAGTAAATATGTTTATCAGCAAATGGTGTATGAATGCTGGACAATAGCTGGAGAAAACAAATGCAATGTGCATACTACCAATTGTCCATAGTTTTATGTTCACTTGTTATGTATAAACCTGTAATAGGCTTACTACTTATAGTTTAACAATAGTAACAGATTCTCATATCATCATAATCCCTTAAGTTTCTTGTTGTTAATCTCTTAAGCTTCTTGTTGCCCAGATTCATAAAGTATTATAGATTTGAAGCTAGCATTCTCCAGTTGCTGGACTGGATGGCAGTTGTATCTGCAGATGCTGCTTGGCTGATATAAATGGAGCATATACTCTGTGGTTGGGGCGATTAGGCTCATCCAGTGTGTTAGTGGATATATTTGATTCCTCGGTGCTTATAGAGTGATGTGTTGTTGTCTAATATGATACACTGATATATGATCAGCAATGGTAGCACTGTTGCCACCTGAATTTCTATGAATTGTTACACCCATGGTCATGTATTTGGTTTTCTAATAGGGTTTTACAGCAACTACCTTTCAAGCATCAACGTGATTACTTAAACATATTGATTCTTGGTCATTCTGATTCCTAAGCGTTAGTGTTTGCAAGATCAGTGTATGTGTAAGGCAGCTATAACGATTACTATTGTTTAGATAGTATTTACCCATTCTCTTTTCTGCAGGAGTACAGTCTTGATAATGAGCCATATTCGTGTATGGATATGTCAATATCCATTCATGATTTCTAGATCATCTTTGGTTTGCTCTTTTATCAATATATAGGGAGTCTTCATACCAAATTTTACTGAGAAACAATTTATAATTTAGGAATTATGGTTTTGCGAAATAATGTACAAAAACTGTGTATATCCTGTATTTTCTGATCTATGCATTTGCCCATTACATATAGAATTTCAATTACTATGTATATTTTCTCATTATATATATATATATATATATATATATATATATAGGGATATCTCCATGTACACTTATTTTCATATACAAGCATTTAGGTAGATATTTTTTTCCTGTAAATATACCTTCATTATCACATGTCACTTAGCACAAATTTGAGTATTTAGAGATATACCTATATATCTTTGTTGTATATATTATGTGTATACCCATTTCCTTGGGTATCTTGTATATCCATTCCTTGTACTAACCCACTTTTGCAGAAATATATGAAAGAAGCTGATTCCTTGGCTCCATTTTATTTATTTTTATTTTATTTTATGTCAGCGATGTAACAATCAAATGTAAACTTTGAAATAATATTTATTTTTCTGCTTAGATTAAGATGCATTTCATATAGTTTGAATTCCTGTAATATACTGATTATGTGATTCATGCATTTTATTTCAAAATCACTGTGAATGAAGACGAATGGCACGTCCACCAACTTTTAGAGAGTTGATGAACTCGGTGGAGTCCATATTTACGGCCCTAGTCGGAATATGGACGAGACCCAGATTCATCATCTTTCTACCAATCACATTGAGCCTACACTCTTAGGCTATCTTAAAAAATGCACATCATATTTCCAATTTTGCAAAATATTGTGAATTAACTCAATTAAACTCTGAACATATTCATGGCCACAGTCAGAATATGTGAAGAATTTACTTTGGCTTAATACACATTTTTTTTTCAACAAATTTCTCAGAAAATCTTTCCGAATGTCTTTTCTAAAGTGCATTCATACATTCTAATCATTTGCATCAAGGCATCATTTGCTTTTCTTATGATTTTCTCGAAAAAAATTCATTTTATGGAAATCAATTTCTCAAGAAACTTCTAAAATTTTCAAAATTGGATTTTCCAAGTCAAGTTTTCTCACGATTTTCCTTGAAAAATATTCTTTCTTAAGATTCATTTTCAAAAGGAGTTTCTCATCTCTCTCAAGAATCAAAGTCGATTTTCAAATATTTCAAGGCTAAGATTCTCAGGATTTCAGTTTCCCGAGTTTTGATTTTCCTTCTCCAAAGAGTCTTCTAATGAATTTCAATCAATTTTCAAAGAAAATTTTCAAAGTCAGAGTTTTCCTGATAAATATTTTCCTTTTCAAATGTTCCTCTTTTCTTAAGAATTCTCTCCATTTTCTCATGATTCTCTCACATCTTCATAAACTTTTTGGTGATTTCCAAATCCTTTCATCTGAGTTTCCTGAGAGACTGATTTCCATCTTTTTCCTGAGAAATACTTTTCCAACTCCTAAATGTTTTCTAGGCATACATCATATTTTTCCAACTTACATTTTACAAAATCTCATAGCACATGCCTGAATTCTCTGTGCATTTAGGATAGAACACAATTTCGATGATTTAACTAAGTCAAGCACATTTTTGGTCCTTGGTTCGATTACCCCTGTTAAAGGCGGCAGGAACGGTCAAACCTCATACCGACAGGTCGAGCCCCATCTCATGGATTTTCCCGCTATTTTAAAAAATGGAGGCGAGTATTTCAAAACAATTTCCAAAATTCGGTCAAGTTTGACTCACGAAAGCATTTTCCTCTCTCTCCCGCAATGGAAGGGAAGAGGGAAAAATTTTGCGACGATAACAATGGCCAACTTTTATAAATACTTTTAATAAAAATATCCTTTTAAAAATACATTGCTAAAGTGCACACCAAATTTTTGGCGCCATTGCCGAGGAACGGCGATTGAAAAACAAGTATTTATTTTATTGCCTTTTTTTTGTTTACGCTTACTTAGGATTGTTAGTTTACTTTTTACAAAAAAAAAAAGGATTGCTAGTTTAATTCCTTGCATTTTTTTAGGATTGTTAGTTTATTTTTTGTTAATTAGGATTAGATCCACGTTGTTTACAATCCATAGTGTCAGGTTTACTTTTCTTGCACAACCTATCGAGTAGGATAGCCCTTTCTAGGTTACTTGTGCATGATTGGTACTTTGCACTTAGTTTAATTTTCAAAAATTTAATTGTGTGATTGCAAGTGCGCGTTTGTTTGTGTTTATTTATTTTTTGCTTTTTTAGTTGCTTGCTCGTGTGGTTTGATCATGTGTGCACGCTAGGTTTAGGTAGAAAACCCATTTAGGATGGTTGCCTATACCGGTCTCAATCCAGGTGTATGCAAGGGCATAGGTCCAAAGATCTCAAACTTATGTTGCCAATAGAGGACCTAGAGTCCTTAATTAGACAAACTCATCGATCTAGCCAGATGGCTAAAGATCAACATCTCAACCGTCCCCTTAAGGAGCATTTCATTCTAAACATTTACACTCTCGCCTCTTGCATCACGATACCTGATATAGGAGCAAATAATTTTAAAATAAAGACCATTATTATTCAAATGCTTTCATCCTTCTATGGCCTAAACAATGAGGACTCATATCGTCACCTCGACGAATTTCTAGAGATTTGCTCCACTATGCGGATCCATAATTTTAGAGATGACATTGTACAGTTAAATCTTTCCCCGTTTTTCTTAAAGGATAAAGCTAAGCACTAGCTTAAATCCTTAGATACAGTTCATATTGCTACTTAGGAACAATTGCAAAAAGAATTTATATATAAAAAAATCATTAACAAAATGAATCAATATCGAAAGACCATAACCAGTTTTCTGCAAATAGAGAGAGAACAATTTCAAGAAACCTAAGATTGGTTGAAAGACCTACTCAGGAAGTGTCCCCACCACTAAGTTCCAAAATGGCACCTGTGCAATATTTTTATAACGATTTTACTAAAAAAAACCCATCAAATGATGGATGTTGCATGCAGGAGTACGTTCATGCTAAAAAATGAAGACGAAGTATAGTCACTTTTTGAAACATTAAGTGATAATTCTATGCACCATGCTTCATCTTCTAGATTTGATAGGACCACCTCTAATCTTAGTGGTCCTAAAAAAGAAGAAATATTTGAAGTTGGGTTCAGTCAAGACTTGCATATTAAAGTGGACCAGTTGGCTAGAAAATGGGATCAATTGTTAGCCAACCTAACTTCAAATAAAGTGAGTCAAGTGTGTGAGCTATGTTATAGCCCTGCACACTATGTTTCTGATTGTCCTGCAACAACACTCTATCCTGAATTTATTCAGGAAAAGCTAAATGTTGCCCAAGGTTTCGCCAATCCTACACATGACCCATATGCACTCACTTATAACCAAGGTTGGTGAAACCACCCCACCTTCTCGTGGAGAAATCCACAAGTCCCACCCACTTTTCACCTACAGGTCAGACCAGGTTACTTTCAGCGAAGTTACCAAAGATTCATTTTTCAACAACCTCCTCAGTTGAGCCTACCTTCTCTTCAAGAGCCCACCGTGAGTCAGTCCTTTCAAGAGAAGCTCCTTGAGGCCTTTTCTGACATAAAGGCTAACCTTTGTTCTCATACACAGTCAATAGCCAAATTAGAAACTCAAATGGGACATTTGACTGAGGCCTTAAGCAAGCGCAGTGAAGGAAGATTGCTAAGTCAACCTGTGAGTAACCCAAGGGGTAAAGAACCAATGCATAACCTGCACATGCCAGATACTCATCAAGAATAGGTCAAAATTGGAGAGAATTTTACTCACCCATCAAGGAAAAGACTGTAGAACCACAAGAAAACAACCAAGAAGAGTCGATTCCTTCCTCCTCTAGGCCTCCTTCTTGTATTTCTATATATCCATCTACTCAGGTCGTAAACAAACCAAGAATTTTCAACAAGCAGGAAGCTCAAATGCAGAGAATGCTTGAGACTTTTGAGCATACTCATACAAACTTTTCCCTACTTGATGTCATTCAACACATATATCATGTAGATTCTCAATTAGATAATGGCATGACAAAATTCATGGTTCAGAGCTCTACCACTCATCCACACACACTACATACTGAATTACAATTAGGTATGGATGATGAAATTATTGAAAATCAAAAGAGCTACCACAGGGTGAGTTTGAGACCAGTTGAGGGTAATGTGGTTGAAAGGATAAAAGATGAAACAATCTATCTGAGACCTCTAAATTGAGCATGACCATCCGTTCATTGATCTCATGGACGATGGAGAGAAACCAGAGATTTGTCTGGCTGAAGACATAAAACTTAGCACTTGGTGGGAGACAACTCACACTAGTGTTCTAAATTAGTAGTGTTATTGCTTTATTTTCTTTTGCTTTTGTATCATGAGCGTTAATAATAGATCATGCATACACACCAATGATGAGTACAGGTATAAAACAGTTTGGAGCTTCATACCACAAGGCATCTTATCAAAAGAGCTCTAGCATTTTTTTATTCGGTCGTATCTTTTTTTTCTTTTGCTTCCCTATGTCTTTACGTGCATTCATATAGTTTCATTCAAGCATGGGGGGTGTCACTGAGGACAGTGGCATTCAAGCATGGGGAAGGTATGATCTACCTAAAAATTTATGTTCATGTATAAAAAAATTTGAAAACCTCATAAAAATTTAGCATTTTTAAAGCACAAATTTAACACTATATGATGGTTTTTGCATATCTTTTAAATTTTGAAATGAATTTTAAGCCCCATGTGGAAATTTTTTCAAAATCAATTTAGATGAAAAAGTTACTTATGTGGTATTTGAAGAAAATATTTGTTTATAATTATTAAAGTCTATTATGAATTACATAAATATAGATCTATTGAATTTTTTCAAAAATAAGCAATGTTAGCAAAGAAAGAAAAGGAAGAGCATACAAATAGTATTTTGACACTTCTAGTTGTAGTGCATTTAAAAGCAAGATTCAAGCACAAGTTGAAGTGCTTTCACTCATGTTATTGAATTCCTAAACATTGAGGACAGATACAAGTTGAAGTATTTGTACTCAAGTGAATAGAGCAGCTAGAATATCAAAATTCTCTGTGCAATTATCACATGAGGCCTGTTGGATTTGAGTAATTAAGCCGAAGGGTGTTCTACACCTAGTGCCCTAAAGTCATTTGGTTTGGGAGCCTCCGGGACAAAACTCGCTATAAGGATCCATTAGAAAGCCTGGCTAGTAGAAACATTGCTAAAGCAGAGAGAAAAACTATTGGTGACTATGAAAATTCAAGATGTAGTGACTTGAGTAACTAAGTCTGAGGGACACTCTGTGTCTAGTGCCCTAAGGTTGCCTGGCCTGGGAGTCACTGGCTTAAAGCTTGTTACATGGGTCATGAAATCTGAAAATTGACATAGTGCTCAACGAAAGAAAAATAAAAATAAAAAAAGCTTAAAGAAAAGAAAAACATTGCTTGAAAATTTTTACAAAATAGTGCAAAAGCATTTGTGTAAGGATAAATAGACGATGGCATAAGTAAACAAATGTTTCTAGAAATAAAACATAACTAGTCTAGAAATTTAGAGAGAGAGAAATTTTTCTACTGTGGAGTCATGAATGATTCAATAAATGAAAAAGAATGTGAATATCTAAAATATACTTGTTAAAAAATGCTTTTACTTTCCTGACAATTTTAGAAAAGTATAAAGTTATACATGACATAAATGTTTGTGGATATCATCACTGAAAACCCTCAGAAGACCTTACTCGTCTACTGGGGTAACCCAGGGGTTTAAAGGGCTTGTTGTATATGCTAAATGCTATCGTGATTCTTATGAAAGTGAGTTATGCATTTTTACTTTAGTTTTTGTATTTTTTTGAATAGAGCTTTTATTTTCTCCATAGTCTGAAGTAGTGTTTGCTCGAGGACTAGCAAACAATAAACATAGGAGAATTTGATAATGCATGATAATGCATTCATTATTAATACATAAAATTATACATTTAAACATCTTTTATTAGTTTTCATCTCATGGTTATGATGTTTCAAGATTAAAGAAGTCATGGTTCGAATTTCGTGTGATTCGGAGTTAAAATGAAGAAGTTATGGTCATTTTACAATTTTAGAGTGAATCCCAACATAATTCGGACCTTGATCCGGTCCAAATCATGTTAATTAGATTATAGATCCAATTCAAACATTATCAGCAAACATCTGAATCTTATTTCAATTCTAACTTTTCAAGAAACTCCTTTTAAAAATGGTGCCAACCTCTTTTTGCAATTTCTAGTTAGTTAAGTTCTATTTTGAAAATAGTAATAAATTAGAAAGTAAATTTGTAAATTTTGAAAAACCTAATTTTAGCCATAAATAGTCATTATAGGTGGAACCTCTTTCATGCCAGCCCCTTCTTGCTTTTGTTCCCCTTCTTCAACTCTCTCTCTCTCTCTCTCTCTCTCTCTCTCTCTCTCTCTCTCTCTCTCTCTCTCTCTCTCTCTCTCTCTCTCTCTCTTCTTCTTCTTCTTCTTCTTCTCTTTGCAAGAGAGATCTGAGTGGAGATCAATTCGAAAGATGGCTGCAATGAACATCAGAAGTTGAAGACTGCTCTTCTTCACCTAAATCATCGGATTTGCCATTCGGTGAGTCTTCTTTATCTCCTCCAATTCATGCATGGAAATGCATGAATTCCTCTTTTGATTTCTTTTTTCTTTTCTTTAAATCTGTAATCCTGTAATTTTTGAATTGTTGCACTTCTTTGAATTGCTTTAGAGTTGAAATTAAGTAGAATTTTCATTCAAAAAAATCAATTAGCCAATTGGATTGCCTCTTGTGCAAATCCAATAGTCGATTGGTTCTATTGAGAGAGTTTAGTTCTTTTTTGTTGATTTTAATTCTAATTTTTGTTTTTTCATATTGTTTAGATCAGATTAGATCAAATCCAAGTGATGGATTTGTGTTTAATCTGATTTTTGTTTTTTGCTTTTGCTAAAAATCCAAAAAGATGTGGATCTATGCTCAATTGGCTTAAATCCAATTGTAGCATTAGATCAATTCATCTTATAGTTTAGATTCAATTCTTGCATTTTAATTACTGTTTTTTTGTTTTTATTATGTAATTAGATCATTAGAAATTAGATCTCATTCCATGAATTTAAAATTATTCATTCTTTGATCTAATTCAATAGATCAAAGTGTGAAAATCAAAATTCTGAAAATTCATTTTTGTTGATTTTCTATAGCTTTTTGTTTTTAGCATAAATAGAGTTTTCGAAATCCAAATCAAGATCCATAAATTGGATCTGATTCTTGCTTGAATCCTCTTTCTCTCTACAAAAATGCAGCAAGATCAAATTTTGTTTCATTGTTCGTTCTGAGCTTTTTCAACGACATATTCTTTCAACTCTATTTTTCTACACTTTTATATTCTTTTTTTTTGCATTTTTTTTATAGATCTGAAGCTTCCGGACTTCGAATCCAAATCTGTAAAATGGATTGAACTCTTGAACAAGTTCAGTTTCTTATGTGAAATTTTTGTTCAGTTTTAATCTTTTTTACTGTGTTAAATCTGTCGGATATTAGAAGTTGTTAGAAAGTTTGACAACAATTTTTTACTTTCCAAAGTTCTTGTTTATCGATTAATAACTGGAGCTTCGCATAAAATTTTTCAATCTCGTAAATTGAATTCTCTTCCTATATGTGCTGAAATCAAATCTGAAAATTTTTAGAAGGATCTAAATCCAATTGACATTTGTTTCTGCCAAATTACAAAAACCTGCCTTTATAGAAAATTCTGTAATAACCAATGACAAAATTATAGTTTTGTGTGCTAGCCCTAATTAGTGTAGATTTTGTATTTTCATATCTTTGTTTATTGTTTTTGCAGAAGGGTGCCATTTGTTGATTCTATAGTGCTAAAGAGAAGTGAATTTGGATTTCAAGTGAAGAGGCAAAAAGCGAAAAAGCTTTATTTTTATATTTTTTAGTATTTTCCTTTTCTAGTTAATTAGGGCCTTTTTTGCCACATTAAAGATTTATAATTATTTTTATTTTCAGTCATTAGATTGTAATAAGCACTTAAATATTTCATTGTTGAACATTATAATTAGTTTTAATTTTTTTATGGCAATAAATAATTCAAATTGAGTGAAATACAAAGTTTATCAAATTTGTTTCTCGAGTTTGACCCAGTTCTCACTACTTTTGAGAGTTGAATTTTTATTATTTGGTGGCCAACTTTAATAAATATTTTTCATAAAATTATACTTTTAAAAATACATAGTTAAAGTGCACACCAAGTACCAATGCCTTGGTCATGCAAATAAAAAGATTGTTTCTTATTTAAACTCTAATCACTCTATTTATATTAATAAGCACAACAAAATAAAAGAGTGTGAGTTATCTCATTGGCAAAGCTCACAAGCTTTCTTTTGGTAAATCTAGCTCTTTTACAACGTCTCTCTTGAAACTTCTACACGCCGATGTCTGGGGGCCAACTCCAGTATCTTCACGAGACAATTTTCATTTTTATCTTCTTATAGTAGACGATTTTTCTCGATTTACATGGCTTTTTCCATTACAAACCAAGTCTCAAGTTTTTTAATGTTTTAAGTCTTTTAAGCATATTACTAAAAAGCAACTTTAACCTTTCAAACTGATAACGAAGGAGAGTTCACTGGCCGTGAGTTTGAACACTTTTTGCAGGATAATGGTAGTCTTCATCGGTTTTCGTGCCCCCACACCCCAGAGCAAAATGGTCTTGTTGAGCACAAACATTGGCATGTTGAAACAGTCTAAGCCTGTTACACACTTCCTCTCTGTCTGACTCTTTTTGGGTTGATGCTTTTCGCACCACAGTCTACATTATTAACCGTCTACTAACTCTTGTTCTTAATCGCAAAAGCCCATATGAGCTTCTTTTTCGCAAACCACCGGAGTATAGCCATCTTCGTGTCTTTGGAGCTCGGTGTTATCCCCTGTTAACACCCTACTGTACCACTGAACTTCAACCCAAGACTCTCCCCTATATTTTTCTATTTGCTTTGATGAGTCTGTCTTTGGACCCCCCTCTTTGTCTTCTTGTTCCTCTTCCTCCACCCCTCCAACATGGGTTCTTCCCTCTCTTGTTGCTCTACCGCCTCTCGCCCCTCTTCCATCACCCTCCTCACCCTGAGCCATTCTCCTTGCCTCTTCCCTTTTTCCTTCCTCCTTCCTCCTTTCTCACCTGCCCCTTTTTCTCCTGTGAGTCTCATTCCAGACCCATTTGACTCTTCTTCTCCTATACTGTCTTCCTCACCTCTTTCTGAATATGTTGTCACTCGCCCACCTGATCACACTCACCCAATGATCACTTGTTCTATGACCAACTCTCTTAAACCTTATGCCTTGACTGCTACCCGCTATCCATTATCCCTTACTTGCTTTAACTATGTTCTTTTTAATCCCAAACCGACTACATTCAAACATGCCAACCTTTCCCAAGTGGCGCACGGATATACAAGAAGAACTTCAAGCCCTTCGCTTTAACCACACTTGGCACCTTGTTCCTCCTCGTCTCTATTATAATGTTGTTGGTTTCAAGTGGGTTTTTTGCATCAAACGACATGTTGATGGTTTTGTGGCTCGTTATAAGGCAAGCCTTGTTGCCAAGGGCTTTCATCAAGAAGAAGGTATTGACTTTTTTGAGACATTCAGTCTCATCGTAAAGCCCACCACCATTCGTGTTGTTCTTTCTCTTGCAGTTTTGTCAGAGTGGCTTATACATTAGTTGGATTTTAATAATTTTTTTCTAAATGGTCTTCTTTCTGAAGAGGTCTATATGGAACAACCTCCTAGTTTTGAAGACCTTGCTTTTCTACGATATGTATGCAAGCTGGATCGAGCCTTGTATGGTCTCAAGCAAGCTCCTTATGCCTGGTACCAACGACTTAGCTCTTACCTTCAGTCCTGCAGGTTTTACATCTCTCTCTCTTTGATGCCTCGTTGTTTATCCTACAAGATCGTGGATTGGTTATATATATATTGGCATATGTTGATGATATTATAATCACTGGCAGCTCCACTGTCTCTATCCAGCAACTCATTTGACAGCTCAGTCCAGCCTTTTATATTAAAGATCTGGGTCGTATCAATTATTTTCTTGGCATTGAAGTCCTTTATAGTTTGTCAGGGCTTCTTCTCTCTCAACGTGCCTATGCACTTAATTTACTTCGTTGCACCGCTATAGTTGATGCAAAACCCATCTCCACTCCTTTGAGTGCCACTACTCGGTTGTCCTAAGATGATGCACCCCTCTTCCACGACTTCACCTTATATCACAGCCTTGTGAACGGGCTTCAGTACCTCACCATCACACAACCTGATATTGCTTTTGCGGTCAATAAAGTTTGACAGTTCACACACCAACCCACAGTTGCTCACTGGTCTACCGTCAAGCGTATTTTGCACTATATCAAAGCAACTATTCATCATGGCCTGCACCTCTCACAGTCCTCCTCATGTGAGCTTAGTGCCTTTTCAGATGTTGATTGGGCTGGTAGCCTCGATAATCGCAAGTCCACGAGTGGTTTCACCATGTTTTTGGGATCCAACTTAGTCTCATGGTCTTCTTGTAAACAACGGACAATTGTTTGCTCCAACACTGAAGCTGAGTATAAGTCCTTTGCCTGTGCTGCATCTGATCTTTTGTGGCTCAAATCTCTCCTCTATGAGCTAGGCTGTGGGCCCACTTCTCCTCCCATTTTTTGGTGTGACAACCTTGGTGCCTTATATCTCGCCATAAATCCAATTTTTCATGCCCGCACAAAACATGTTGAAATTGATTTTCGCTTTATCCAAGATCATATATAAAAAGGACATATTTAAGTTCAGTCTATACACTCCTCTGATCAGCTTGCAGATGGCTTGATTAAAACTCTTTCGTCCTCACGATTCACCTTTCTTAGAAACAAGCTCAACGTTGTGGACCCCACGTTGAGCTTGGAGGGGCATGATAAAGATCACGTAAAAGAGTACATACGTGATAATTTGGAAGAGTCTAGACTCAGAGAGTCTGACAAAAACATGATAGACTCAAAGGTTGCAGATGTGATAAAGAATCTAGATTTAGAGAATCTAGTTTCAACTCAAGAATCTAGACTCAAAGATTGCAGACGTGATAAGGAACTCTATGATTATCAAAAATGATAATCTGGACAGACCTCTCTAGAACTCTTTTGTTTTACCATTTTATGATAATCATTATCATAAACAGTAACCCATGTGTTGTGTAATTGTAAGCATTAGCGGTTTTCATGTACTATTACTTTAAACTATAAATACCATTGCTCGGTCTCTCAGAACACAGTGTGAGAGAAAGTCGAGCTTTTTAATTTTTTATATCTCTTTCATTTTGTACCTTTCATGTTAACTTGTGAAAGGAAGAGCATCCATTCTGATATTCAAGAACCTATTGGCAAACCAAGAGCCATTAGTGAAACAAGTGGATGGGTTTCAGATCAAGCAAAAGGAGGTGTTGTTTACTGGCTGAGTAAAAAGTCATCTAACCCAGCTCAAAAAAGCAACAAACGAGTTTGTGGAATGATTTTTCATCTAAGAAGAATCAAATGAAGAAGTCAAAGAGACAACTCTGATACTGTTGTGGTAAGACCCTGTAAAGCCAAGTAATCAAAAGATACTAAGGCTACAAAGACAACCTTGCAATCCCAAGTGCACCATGCATTTTTTGTAACAACCCCAACTCGTACCCATGAAAAGGATATATTTTTTTTTTAAAACAAGTGCGTAAACATTCTCAGAGACCCGAGGCCTTTACAGTTACAACACATCCACAACTACAAGAGATCTTATACTCATCTTTCAAACCAACCCAATCTTTATTTATTAAAGTGCATATAGTCTAAGACATAAGCAAATAAAATATAAATAAAGCATAAAGAAGAACCACACTGTACAAAGAAAAGTCTGTCAAGAAGTCGCATAGCGTTCGTAGCTCTCCTCTAAAGCAAGTCACCTCACTGGGCCCGTGAGGCTGTGAAAAACGCAAAAGTAGGGGTGTCAGAATCCAAAAAGTTCTATGTACAAATCTCTCTAATGAAAATAAATAAATAAAAAAGACATAAATAAGATTCATACAATATTTTAGAGGGATACAATTATGACAAATTCATAACTCAATTAACTATTCATGCAATAGAAAACAATTAATAAGCACGAGGAAATAATTTAATAAATCTGAGAGGGGTTTGTAAAAGGAAGAAAATGGGGTTCCCTAAAGCTTGAAAAGGGATTGATCTTGAGCGTCTCATTGCTGAGACTGAATGACTTTTAAAATAGATAACCTTTTGCAAAATTAATTCAAGTTTAACCCTTACTCTGAACGGAAACTGTCTATGGTGGGACAGTGGGAAACACAGGGAAGTGTGTGAATCTGAGAGTTCAGGCGCTCAGATTAAAAAAAAAGGGAATGATCTTGAAAACTCCTATCATCAGGTCGTAAAGAGGGATAAAAACAATGTCAGAATATATTAAAATAGACATCACACTCTCATTTCATGTTGGGATAACTTAAAAATATTGTCAATAAGATAAAAATTGTAGTTGATTAAAAAATGATTTATGGGAATCCAGATTCCCTCTTCTACCTAGAGTATTATCTCCAACTAGGCTAACTCCGTAGAATCCAGAATCAAAATCAAATTTATTGTTGTTGAGTTTCTTCAAGGAAGCTATCCATTTTCTTGATATGAAAAGAAAGGAATTTGTTCTCAGTATCGTAAAATCAATTGATAAAAGTATGTTAATAAAATAATTTCACATAAATAAAGATAATTCTTGGCAGTTTGATATCTGAGGTTTACCCATGATGATCTTTTTGCACTCTTTTGAGACTTAGGGATTGAACTTTCTTGGGGTTTGGCGAGAATCTCATCACATCAGCCTTCAACTCGACGATGTTTTGATTTTCTCTGGAAGGACACATTACATACTCCTTTAACTCGGAGATGATATGAGTCTTCTTTGATCCCAGGAAGTACATTGATAATGTTGTCTTTTTAATTGAAATATCTTGGTAATCTTTTAAACTCTTTTGAGATATAAAAAGTAAGCTCTCTTGGGATTTGACGAGAATTTCATCACATCAACCTTCATCTTGGCGATGTTCTGATTTTTCTTGGAAGGGCACGTCACATACTCTTTCAACTCGGAGATGATTCGAGTCTTCTTTAGTCCCAAGAACTATATTGATAGAATTGTCTCATTGGATTGAAAATCTCTTTATGATAATAGTGATCAAATATCTTTAAGGGGTTGGTGGGAGGTTCATCGCATCAGCCTTCAACTAGGCGATGATTTGAACTTTTCCTAAAAGGACACGTCACATACTCTTTCAACTTGGAGACGATTCGAGTCTTCTTTGGCCCCGGGGGTCTAACCCATCCATCAGTCTTCAACTTGACAATGATTGAGAGATCCCTTTTGCAGATAGTTGATTGCAGCTTGATTGATTGAAGAGATATTGAAATTGAGATTGAGCGAATTCTTTTATATCGCCCAGGATATTTTCACTGTCTTATTACTAGAAAAATGATCTTTAAAAATGTGTCATAGCTATGATCAATATCGATTCACTTATGGCTTCTCAACATCATTGAATTTTTCCTTTGTCGGTCATATCGAAGATTTTTCTTCATCCTTTTGGTTGACCAACAGAAAAACTTGAATTTTCTTCTTTCTTCGCAAAAGCTTTGTCATTTTGGAGAGAATAGTAAAGGTAATATGAGGTAAAATTTTATGCAATAAAGATTTTGAGATCAACAACTATTTTGATAACAAATTGGTAAAATATTCTTGGAATCCTTGATGAAAGAAATTGCTTGAGGTCCAATTGACACACCCGTGGCTAAATTGACCCTGAAAAGACTCAGTATTTGATAAAAGATCAACTCGAAAGTTGAGTTTTAAAAAGAAAGTCTGAGTCAGAACTTGGATCTTCGAAGGAGAACTGAAAAGTTAAAGTCAGAACTCGAATCGGTTAAACTAAGAACATCATTGGTTCACTTAAGAACAACATAGGTTCACTTAAGAACAATCATAGGTTTGTTTAAGAACAACATAGGTTCACTTGGAACAACATCGATTCGATTGGGGCAACATCGGTTCACTTAAGAACAACATTAGTTCACTAAGAACAACATAGGTTCGCTCGAGAACAACATAGGTGTTACGACACAGACGCCGTACATGATACTTCAAGTACAAGGTTTTGATGATGAGCAAAGTGAAATCAACTGCATTTCAGCTAAGGCAATGAAGACATTGAAGAATTCGATGAAGAATCTTTGAAGACTAGTGTGCAAATGTTAAATTCATTAAAAGTCTTAGATTCTTATAAGAGCCTTACTTAGAGTGCATATTTAGGTTGCATTTCACCTAAAAAGTCTTTAGAAAAACTTTTCTAAAAGAACCCCTCATGAAAATCTTTTTAGAAAACTCTTTTCTTAAATTTTCGTGTTTATTAGTCGACCAATAGACTCACCAATCGACTAATCCTTTCGCGCCATATATTCTAAAAAATCATTTTTGTCAAATTAGTCGACCGAAGGTTTTATCAGTCGACTGGATAGAATGTGTGTTTTCTGGAAAATTTAGCAGCAGTCGACTAATGACTTTATCTGTCGAGTGGACAGAACATGTGTTTTCTGAAAAGTTTAGCAGCAGTCGACTGAAAGGTTTTTCAGTCTACTGATGATATTATCAATCGACTAACTTTTCTCTAGTCGACTAAGTTTCAAAAGTTCAGATTTTCAAACGGCTCGATAAACAGATCAGTCGACCGACAATAACTGTCAGTCTACTAATAACTAACTATTAGTCGACTAACTATTGTTTCAATCGACTAATTTTGTCATTTTTCTGAAACTTCAAAAAGGTGTGTCTTTTCATTTTTCAAATGTTTTGATCGTTCAAAATGGACTGTTTTGACACCCTTTCATACCCTCAACGTATGAAAACTTTCAACTATAAATGTGAGTGCATTTTACACTCAAAACAACTTCAATTCAATCAATTTGAATCATTTATTCTTTGCTTTTCACTCATATTCATTTTCTCACTCACTTGATATTTTCACTTTAGTTTTTCACTCAAATTCCTTTGAGAGATAGTGAATTCATGAGTAAAGTATTTCAACAGCCTCAAAAGCTAATTGCATCTCATTTGCATTCAAAAAAAGGGCTCATAGGTTGTATTGTAAGTTGTTACTTATTTTCTGTAAAAGGAAGGACTCCTTGGTTTAAAGGAGTTGTTTGCTTTCAGTATGGTTGTTACTGAAAGTGGGACCGGATTTGGTCTGTGTATGATCTTGTAGTTACACAAGGTTGATAGTGGAAATCTCAAGCGGGTTTTGCTTGGGGACTGAATGTAGGTCGGGAAAGACCGAACCAGGATAAATTCTTGTGTTCCTTTGTGTGTTTGCTTTTCAAATTGCAAAATACGTTAATATTCCGCAGACAATTTTTAAAAGCACTATTCACCCCCCTCTAGTGCCTGTTGCCTCGATCCTACTGTACTTTCATTTGGTATCAGAGTCAGGTTTGCTATTATTTTGATTTGACCATCATCTAGCATGGCAACTACAACATCTCAGCACAAAGAAGGATGCTCCTCTGTTCGTCCTCCTCTCTTTGACAGAAGAAACTATGGATACTGGAAAGTGAGAATGACAATATTCTTGCAATCCATGGATCTCGATATTTGGAGAGTTGTTTCAGATAAATACCAAACTCCATCAACTGATTTCAGCCAATGGACCGATGAAGAAAAGAAGACTGCTTCACTTAATGCCAAGGCAATGGATGCATTATATTGTGTCGTTGACAAGGTAGAGTTCAATCGCATCTCTCAATGCTCTACAACAAATGAAATCTGGCATACTCTTCTCGTGACTCACGAATGTACGTCAAAGGTAAAGGAATCTAAAATTGCTTCTTTAGTTCATAAATTTGAATTATTTAAAATGAAGCAAAATGAATCTATATCGGACATGGTAACAAGAATGACTGATATAACTAACACACTGAAATCCCTTGGAAAAGAATATTCACAAGTGGATTTAGTCAGAAAGATCCTAAGGTGTTTAACTCCTGAATGGGAGAGAAAAACCACTGCTATTGAAGAGGAAAATGATCTAAACACTCTCACTCTTGAAGATTTGGTTGATAACCTAATGGCATATGAAGTCCAACTTCAAGACAGACAAGAAGAAGAACCCAAGAAGAAATCTCTTGCTTTTAAGGCTACTTCTGACTCTGAAAATTAAGAAGAAGAAGAAGATGAAGATGAAGATATTGCCCTCATTACAAGGCAATCCAGAAGATTCATAAAAAAAGGAAGACTTCAAAGAAAGGTAAAGAAAGCAGATTCTTCCAATCCAAATGAAGTCAAGTGTTTTAATTGCAAAAAGGCTGGACATATCAAGAAAGATTGTCCTCTTCTCAAAATCAAGCCCAATGACCAATTCAAGAAGAAAAAGGCATTTCAAGCATGTTGGGATGATAGTGACTCCTCTTCCGATGAAGAATCAAATGAAGAAGTCGTCAACATGTGCTTTGTATCACAAGAAGATTCGGTAAGTCAATTTGACTATGATGAGTTATTAGAAGCATTTAATGATTTATATGCTAAATTTAAGAGTCTAACTTCTAAAAACAAAGAGTTAAAAACTAAAAATTTAACTCTTGACTCTCAAAATAAAGTGTTACTTCAAGAGATAGAAGATCTCAAGAAGGAAAATTCTTGCCAAGCATTTGAGATAAAGGAAATTGGAATTAGAACCAATCTCTTACAAAAAGAAATAACTAGTCTAAAAGAAAAATCAAATGAACTTCTTTCTATAGTGACCAAATTCTCAAATGGTCAAAAGAATCTAGAAAGACTTCTTGGTTCTCAAAGATGCTCGGTTAATAAAACCGGATTGGGATATAGTTTCTTTGATACTCAAAATAGACCAAACTTTGTTGTGAAAAATCAAAGACAATATTCTCAACCATTTATTCATAGAACTAAATTTTATATTTCTAATAGAAATGCATCTAATCATGAAACTTATAATGCTTATAAATCTAGACATGCTAAATCTTTTTATAGAAAGAATATTTATTATCAAAGAAAACCAAAATCCAAATGGATATGGGTTCCTAAGACTAACTCTCATGGACCCGAAAATAGAAAGGGGTCAAATGCTTTGTCTTCTAATTTTATTGTAGAGACACAAAATAAAGAGCAAATGGATATTGGACAGCGGTTGTTCCAAACATATGACTGGAAGGCCGGAGTTATTTTCCACCCTCCAAAGTATGGATGGAGGAACCGTCACCTTTGGTGACAATAGCAAGGGAAAAGTGATCGGTATTGGTAATCCAAAATTTCTCTTGATAGAAAATATTCTTTTAGTAGATGGTTTAATGCATAATTTATTATCTATTAGTCAATTATGTGATAAAGGTTTTCATGTTTCTTATGAAAATGATTTATGCTTAATTTCTGATTTTCAATCTAAAAAGATCATTTTTAAAGGTAAAAGAAGGAACAATGTATATGAACTATATCTAGATGAGTTACCCACTTTTAATGAAAAATGTTTTATTGTTTCAAATGAAATTCAATGGTTATGGCACAAGAGACTTGGACATGTTAACTTTAAAATTATTTCCAAGTTATCCAAGAATGATCTTGTAAGAGGCCTACCTAGAATACCATATAAGAAAGATCACTTATGTGATGTTTGCCAAAGGGGTAAACAAATCAAGAGTTCTTTTAAAGCAAAAGATATAGTTTCAACAAAACGTCCTCTTGAACTTTTACATTTAGATCTATTTGGACCATCTAGAATTCAAAGTTTGAATGGTAGCAAGTATGCTTTTGTTATAGTAGATGATTATTCTCGATTTACATGGGTGATTTTTCTAAAAAGCAAAAATGATGCTTTTTCGGAATTTTCTAAACTTTGTAGAAGAATTACAAATGAAAAATCTACATCTATAATTAAAATACGTAGTGATCATGGTGGTGAATTTGAAAATGAATATTTTCTAAAGTATTGTGATTTACATGGTATATCTCATAACTTTGCTTTTCCTAGAGCGGCTCCACAAAATGGAGTTGTTGAAAGAAAGAATAGAACTTTGCAAGAATCTGATAGAACCATGCTTCAAGATAAAAATTTACCAAAATACTTTTGGGCTGAAGCAATAAATACAACATGTTATGTTTTAAACCGTGTTCTTATTCGACCAATCTTACATAAAACATGTTTTGAATTGTATTATGATCGTATACCAAAGATCTCATATTTCAAAATTTTTGGTAGTAAATGTTTCTTGTTAAATACCAAAGATAATCTTGATAGGTTTGATATAAATTCAGATGAATCAATATTTCTTGGATATTCTTCTAGAAGTAAAGCTTATCGTATTTTCAATAATAGAACATCTTGCATTGAAGAATCTTTATATGTTGCATTTGATGAGAATTGTGAGCAGGTTATACCTCTAAGCGAAGGAGAAGAAGTAATACCTCAAGAAGAACCCTTGATAGAGAATACTTCTCAAGAAAATATTCTTCTTCAACCGGTTTGGAAAGAAGTTCCCAATCATCCACATGAACAAATTATTGGAGAAATAAAGAGTGGTGTCCAAACTAGAAGGCAATTAGAAAAATATATTGCAAATATTGCTTTCATATCTAAAATAGAACCAAAGAATATCAATGAGGCTTGTGATGATGAATTTTGGCTTTTGGCCATGTCTGAAGAACTTAACCAATTTACTATGAATGATGTTTGGGATCTAGTTGATAGACCAAAGGATCATCCAGTAATTGGAACAAGATGGGTCTTCTGAAATAAGCTGGACGAAAATGATGAAGTCATTCGTAACAAAGCAAGGCTAGTAGCACAAGGCTATAATCAAGAAGAAGGCATAGATTTTGATGAAACTTATGCACCAGTGGCTCGATTAGAGTCAATTCGTATGATGCTTGCTTTTGCTAGTTACATGAACTTCAAGTTATATCAAATTGATGTTAAGAGTGCATTTTTAAATGGATACATCAATGAAGAAGTTTATGTAAAGCAACCTCCAGGCTTTGAAAATGAGAAATATCCAGAAAAAGTCTACAAATTAAAAAGAGCTTTGTATGGACTTAAACAAGCACCAAGAGCGTGGTATGAAAGACTACGAAATTTTCTAGAACAATTTGGTTTTTTCATTGGTCGGGTAGACTCCACTTTATTTATTAAAAACCTTAATTCAGATATTCTTATTATGTAAATTTATGTTGATGACATAATATTTGGTTCTACTAATGATTCTCTTTGTAAAGAATTTGCTAAAGCTATGCATGAAGAGTTTGAAATGAGTTTGATGGGCAAATTAAACTACTTTCTTGGACTTCAAATAAAGCAAACTGAAGAAGGAATCTTCATTAATCAGGCTAAGTATACAAAAGAACTTCTCAAGAGATTTGGGATGGACTCATCGAAATCAAGAAGGAATCCTATGAGTACAACTACTTCTCTTGATAAAGTTGAAAATGGTAAAAATGTAGATACTAAGCTCTATAGAGGTATGATCGGATCTCTATTATACTTAACTGTTAGTCGACCTGATATAATGTTTAGTGTTTGTATGTGTGTAAGATTTCAAGCTAATCCAAAGAAAACTCATTTAACTGCAGTAAAACAAATTATTCGTTATTTGAAAGATACTTCAGATTTTGGTTTGTTTTACCCAAAATCATCTTCCTTTGATTTAGTTTCATATGGTGATGCAAATTTTGCAGGAAGTAAATCTGATCGCAAGAGTACTAGCGAAACTTGTCATTTCTTAGGAAATTCCTTAGTCTCTTGGTTTAGTAAAAAGCAAAATTCAGTGTCACTCTCAACAACTGAAGCAGAATATATAGCGGCTAGTTTAGAGTGTTCACAAGTACTATGGATGAAACATACCTTAAAAGATTTTGGTTTGAATTACTCCACAACAACTATTTATTGTGATAATACTAGTGCTATAAATCTTTCAAAAAATTCTGTTCAGCACTCAAGAACTAAGCATATTGAAGTTAGACATCATTTCTTAAGAGATCATGTGTTAAAAGGAGATATTTCGTTAAATTTTATTTCCACTAAAGAATAACATGCTGATATCTTCACTAAACCACTTAAAAATGAAGATTTTATGAGAATTAGGAGAGAACTAGGCATTTGCTCATTTTTTGATTTATAAAAATGTTGATTTTTGAACAAAATCTCAAAATCGCACTATATTAGTCGACCGATAAAATTTCTAGTCGACTGATGTTTTAAAAAAAAAAAATTAGAAAGAGTCGCACATTCTTAGTCAACCGATAAATTTCTAGTCGACTGATGTTTTAAAAAAAATATTTTTAGAATGAGTCGCACATTCTTAGTCGACCGATAAAATTTTAGTCGACTAAATTTTTTTTAAAACTTTTAACTGAAAGGACCCGATACCCCTTGGATTTTTTTTAACACCCGTTTTTTTTAAAGGAACGAAACCCTTTGAAAAACGAAAACCCTCTTTCTCTCTCTTTCCTCTATCTCTTCCGAAAAACCCTTGGAGTGTCGTTCGAACCTATCCTCGCCGGAATTTTCTGGCCATGACAGGGAGACGCCGGAATCCTCTTGCAGTAACCGGCGCATCTTCAAATCTCGCCGTAATCCTCTTGCCATGACGGTGCATCTTCAGTTCTCGCCGGAATCCCCTTTGTGGCAGCCTCCTCGCATCTATCGTCATCCACCACGGACTCCTTCTCGTTTATTCATTGTTTTTGTTGCATTGGTTCTCCTTCACAAACGCCAGACAACATCTTCCTTCTGCCGGACGTCGTTTGGAAGCCGACATTCTTTTTGGTAAATCTGTTTTTAACCATGCCTCGTTCGAAGTCTGCATATGCAAATGGTTTAGGTTCTCCTCCTCCTACACCTTCTTCAAGACATAGATTTTCTCTCATATTACTTCGAAATCCTCTTTTATATGATATTTTTTGATCGATTTCTGCACTACCTATTTTACCAGGCCGAAATGTACTGTTTCACATGTTTTCTCGTTACAAAATAAGAGAATTATTTCCAAAAATTTTGCATCTTTTTTATGCCTGTGCAGATACTCTTCACTATCCTTTTCTGATTCACTTGTTTTATACGAATTTACATTTTGATCATGAAACTGGAGTTCTGTCCTCTCTTGTTCGTGATGTTGAAATCGAGTTTGATTCTAAACTACTTGGAGAAATCCTAGAAATTCCATCTTCAGACACTCTTTTCAATACTGTTGAACTTAATGATGAAAGAATTTTTGAACAAATTCTTCTTTCAGGTGCACCTCATTGCCCTCCTTTCAAAAATACTAATCTTCAAACTCGTGCACGCATTGCTGGACGAATCCTTGCCCACAATGTTCTACCTAAAACTGATTCTTTTGATTACTATTCCACAGATCTTTCTATGGCTCTTTATGTTTTATTTGGAAATATTTCTGTAAATTGGGCCAATGTGTATTTTACAAATTTGTGGAAACAAAAACCATTTCTTCCTTATGGATGTCTTCTAACTCGTATTTTCAGACATTTCAAAGTTCCCTTAACTAATGAAAAATATATTGAGCAAAAGGAGTTCTTTGATCAAACTATTTTTAAAAGGATGAAAATCAAATATCTGCTTCCTTTAAATGTTGATCAAACTGAACCATCTGATCCTACTGAACCATCAATTTCTGAACCCTCACCATCTTCTGTGACACCTTTATCTCAAGCAAAAAGAAAGAAATTTTCTATAAGTCAAGACAATAATGAAGTTTTGCAGCGACTGGAAGCTTTGGAGCTGCATCAACGCACTTTTCGTGAAGATGTGACACAACAACTATCTTCGATTCAGAAAGAGACTACTTCAATCAAGGATTTGCTCAACTCACTTTTCTGATCTTTATGTTCTGTCTTTTCTAAACTTTGATACTTTATGGGTTGTAATATTTTAAACTTGTATCTCCATTTTGCTTATGATATTTCTACCCTTACTCTTTTTTTATTCTGACAAACGGGGAGAAAAAGATAAAAATCGAAATTACAAGAGATCTTGCATGATGATTGGAAATGCAAACCAATCAATATGTGATATATGTGCTTTGAATGTACTAACTTTTAATGTTTTGCAGCATATTGATAGGGGGAGTAAAATCTCCATCTATGCATCTAAATGTTTCATCTTTGATTAAGTTTGTCATCATAAAAAAGAGGGAGATTGTTACGACACACACGTCGTACATGATGTTGAGAAACTATATTTTGATGACACATAGTATGATACACTGTCATATTTGATTTTATATGATATGATAATATGTCTTCTTGAAAAATGTTATATTATGACTGGATATGTTTTGCCATAAATCTAACGAGTATTTGATGCAAGGATATCTCACCCAAAAAGGATGGAGACCCCCTGTTCAAGTATAACCGTGGTGCAATCATACTCCTTGAAGAAAAAGCTTGATGAGCCATGCATTCCTAAAGATCATCTAAAGAGATCAGCTTCCTAAAGATGAAGATTTTTTTCTTCTTTAGAGTCATATGTAACATAACCTTTAGAAGCATGCATCTTGCATACTCATTCATAAAAGCTATATTTCATAAAAGTATACGATAGTTTCAAAAAGCACCTTTTTTGAAAACCAATAATTGTACCTTCTTACAAACCTTTATGAAAAAGGTATTTTGACATGATATATTAGCTCATGATTTTAAAAAGCAACAATTGTACCTTCTATCATATATAAGACAACTTAAAAAGAAATGATTTCAAATGTGTAGGAAAAAGACAAAACATGAAAATCGGCTAGACAAAGAAAAACAAATATAATATGTTTTGAAAAGACTTTAGTTACCTTTTTACAAACACATAGAATGTTGACTTACTTGAAGTCATCATTCTCTTTGTAAAATATTAAATACCTCCTCTAAAAATCTTTATCTTAATCCCACTCAAGAATGTCGACTTGCTTAAAGTCTTCATTCTCTCTGTAGACATTGAAAAACACATCATAAAGAAAACTCTTGATATGACTATGTACAAATAAAGATCTCAAAGCATTTATTGTACTTGCACTCATTTAAGTAAAGAAGTGACAATTTCTAAATAAAATACTTTAGTACTACAAATCATTAATTAGTATAAAGACAAAACTACATGATGACCTACAAATCCAACGTTCAATGTACTATTGTAAGAAATAGACTTTTTACATAAAATATATCATACCTAAAAGGTTACAACGACTAGTGTACCCCAAATATTACTTTTATGGAAAAAAGACTTTTTCGAACATCCATAATGATGTTTTTTGAAATGACTTGACATCTCACATCCCAAAAAAATTATCATTTCAAAAAGGCAATGATTATTTTTCTAAAGGCTATATAAACACAAATCAAATAACTTATTCGACATAGACATGTGAGCTTACAACGAGAAAAATTCCTATTCGATATTTGAAAGAGAGCCTAGAAAAAGAAAGAGAAAAGAAAGAGAAAAAGTCAAGAATAGCTCTTTGACAAAGAGTATCTTCTGAGTGAAAAGAACAGAACATTCTGAGAATCCTTCATTCGTGCATTCATATCATTCTGAAGGTTCTATATAAAGTATTGTAACTTTCTGTTATTCATTGTATTCCTTCTTTGTTGAAAGAAGTAGACCTCTGAGAAAGAAGGTGTTGTCCTTCTCTGTTGAGAGAAGAAGACCTCTATGAAAGAGGGTGTTCCCCTTCTCTGTTGAGAGAAGAAGACCTCTGTGGAAGAGGGTGTGCCCCTTCTCTGTTGAGAGAAGAAGACCTCTGAGGAAGAATGTGTTGTACTATTTATCCGGTAACTCGGATGTTATAGTGGAAAGCCTAAGTGGTTTGCTTAGGGACTGGATGTAGGTCAGGGTTTTGACCAAACCAGTATAAATTCTGTGTTTATGTGTTGTGCCTGTATCGCATTATATTTTAAATTATCGATCTATTTAGTATTTCACTATTCACCCCCCCTCTAGTGGAATTTCATTTGGTATCAGAGCAGGTTTGCTGGTTTCGACATAACAAGTCTTCTAGCACAAATGGCATCTACCTCTTATGCTCGTGATATTGAAGGTCAACACGCATCTCGTCCTCCTTTCTTCAACGGCTCCAACTATGGATACTGGAAATGCAGAATGACTATATTTTTCAAGTCCATAGATTTTGCTGTATGGAAAATTGTTGAACATCCATACACATCTCCATCCACAGAATATAGCTTATGGTCTGATGAAGAAAAGAAAATGGCAAATCTAAATGCAAAGGGTATGAATGTCTTATATTGTGCCATTGATCAGAATGAATTCAATAGAATATCTATATGTGAATCTGCATATGATATTTGGCATTCTCTGGAGGTTATTCATGAAGGAACCAACAAAATGAAAGAAGCCAAAATCTCATCTCTTGTCAGAAAATATGAGTTGTTCAAAATGAACAAAGATGAACCCATCACAGAGATGTTCACCAGATTCACCAACATCACCAACGATCTGAAATCTCTGGGTGTAACTCATTCCCAGACAGATAAGGTGAAGAAAATTTTGAGATCTCTCACAACTGATTGGGAGAAAAAGACTACTGCTATTGAAGAAGTTCAAGATTTATCCAAGCTGACTCTAGATGACTTAATAGGCAATCTTATGGCCTATGAAGTCCATATGAAGGAAAGAAGGGAAGAGGAACAACCTTTAAAGAAAACTCTAGCCTTCCCAGCTCTTTTTGAGAATGAGGACTCAGAAAAAGAAATTGAAATTGTGCTACTCACCAGAAAATTCCAGCGCTTCATGAGAAGGAACCGACTTCCAAATAAGCACAAGGAAAGAAAAGACCCTAAGGAAGATTCCATGTGCTATCAGTGTAATAAGCCAGGTCACTTGAGACGTGACTGCCCTCTTCTCAAAAGAAAATCCAAGACTGATGAACCAAAGAAGAAGTTCTTCAAGAAAAAGGCTCTGCATGCTCAATGGGATGATTCAGAACCATCCACAAGTGAAGAGTCAAGCGATGATGAAGCAGAAATTGCCAACATGTGCTTCATGGCAGAAAGCTCTGTAAGTGAATCCCTTGATTTCTCCTTTGAAGAACTTCAAAATGCTTTTCAGGAACTTTTTGAAGAATCAAGGAAAACGATTCTCAAAAATAGACATTTGAAATCTGAAAATCTAGAGCTTATCCTGAAAAATGAAAAACTCAGTATTGAAAATTTTGAGTTACAAAAGAAAAATTTTCTGATTACTTCTGAAATCTCCTCTACTAGCTCAAAGACTAAAAATCTGCAAGTAGAAATATCAGAATTAAAAAGTAAAACTGAGAACCTTATGAAAACAGTTTTCAAGTTTACTAAAGGAAAAGAGAACTTGGATAAACTCCTATCCTCTCAAAAAGTCTCTTTCTACAAGAATGGTATTGGCTACTCTCATTTCAACAAACCTTCTTGTATGAATCAAAAGACCACTTTTGTCAAAGGTTTTTCTGAACCAAAAAAGGAGTATTATATTTTTAATTCCTTGAACTCCTCTAAAGTTATAGACAAACCCAAATCCAAATGGACATGGGTTCCAAAGTCTAACAAAAAGGGACCCGATTGGGTACCACAAAGAATTTTGACTTAGTGTTTTGCAGGCTCCAAAAAAGAAGAACAGATGGATACTAGACAGTGGATGTTCAAAACACATGACAGGACATCCAGACTTTTTTGCTATTCTTCATCATAAAAAAGGAGGAACTGTCACCTTTGGAGATAACAACAAAGGTTTGATAATTGGTATTGGTAATATTGGCAATATTGATAAACCTCTTATCAAAGACGTTCTCCTTGTTAAAGGCTTAAAACATAACCTCCTAAGTATTAGTCAAATGTGTGACACAGGTTATAATGTTAGCTTTAATCATGATGCATGCCTCATAGCAGACACCAACGAAAACATCATCTTAAAAGGTATAAGAAGAAATAATATATATGAATTATACCTAGAAAACATTTATGGCACATGAGAATGGGTCATGTCAACTCCAAATACATGTCTAAATTAGCTAAAAACAAGTTAGTACTTGGGTTACCCAAAATATCTTTTAAAAAGGATTATTTTTGTGATGCATGTCAACTAGGAAAACTGTCTAAATCATCTTTCAAATCAAAAAATATCATTTCAAGTAAAAGACCTTTAGAGCTTCTCCACCTGGATCTTTTTGGTCCTTCTAGAGTAGCAAGTCTTAATCATAATAAATATGCTTGTCATTATAGATGATTACTCAAGATTTACTTGGGTAATATTTTTGAAAAACAAAAGTGACACGATTTATCAATTTGAAATTTTATGTAAAAAATTACAAAATGAAAAATCTTGTTCTATTGTGAAAATCCGTAGTGACCATGGAGGAGAATTTGATAATGAACTTTTTGTAAATTTTTTTAACTTGCATGACATTTCTCATAACTTTGCCTTTCCTAGAGCTGCACCTCAAAATGGTGTAGTGGAAAGAAAGAATAGAACCTTATAGGAATCTGCTAGAACTATGCTCCAACATAATAATCTTGCTAAATCTTTTTGGGCAGAAGCTGTTAATACTGCATGCTATATAACAAATAGAGTTCTTATTAGACCCTTATTAAATAAAACTCCCTATGAATTATTCTATGACAGGACTCCAAGAATAGACTATTTAAAGTCTTTGGATGTAAATGCTTTATCCTTAACACAAAAGATAGCCTGGATAAATTTGATGCTAAATCTATTGAAGGCATATTCTTAGGATATTCAAGTCATAGTAAAGCATACAGAGTTTTTAATAAGAGTTCATATACTATTAAAGAATCTATGCATGTCAGTTTTTGTGAATCTATTGATCAATCTGTTCTTAAGCAGACTAACGATGATGATGTTGAAAGTACAAATTTATTCCTAGATAACACAGCTAAATCTAATAAAGATGATCATCAAAGAACATTTGTTGAAATCAGAGATCATCTTTAAAAGCAGATTTTGGGAGACCTTACCAAGGGGGTTTAGACAAGAACTCAGCTAGAACGGATTGCAAATATGGCATTCATTTCTCAACTTGAACCAAAGAAGATTGATGAATCCATCATCGATGAGTTCTGGATGCTAGCCATGACTGAAGAACTGAATCAATTCCAAAGAAATGAGGTTTGGGATCTTATACCAAGACCAAAGGATCATCAAATCATTGGGACAAGATGGATCTTCAAAAACAAGCTAGATGAAACAGGTAATGTTATAAGAAACAAGGCAAGACTAGTAGCTCAATGATACAACCAGAAGGAAGGTATTGATTTTGATGAAACATTTGCTCATGTTGCTAGACTTGAATCTATTAGGATGTTTTTAGCTTATGCAAGCTATATGGATTTTAAACTATATCAAATGGATGTTAAAAGTGCTTTTCTAAATGGTTTTATAAATGAAGAAGTTTATGTAAAACAACCTCCAGGCTTTGAAAATGAACAATATCCAGATCATGTTTTCAAACTAAAACGTGCGTTATATGGATTAAAACAAGCTCTTCGTGCTTGGTATGATAGACTCAAAACCTTTTTATTAAAAACTGGTTTTTCTGTAGGCAAAGCAGACTCTACTCTATTTGTGAAAATAGTGAATAATCATACCTTAATTGTTCAAATTTATGTGGATGATATCATCTTTGGATCTACTAACAACACTCTCTGTGAAGAATTTTCTAAGTCCATGCAGAAAGAATTTGAAATGAGTATGATGGGAGAACTCACCTACTTTCTTGGACTGCATATTAAGCAAACCAATGATGGAGTTTTCATCAATCAATTCAAGTATGTTCATGAACTTCTAAAGAGGTTCAACATGAACTCAACTGCATCAAAAACCACTCCTATGAGCACAACCACTGTTTTGGACAAAGATGAAGATGGTAAGTCTGTTGATACAAAGGTATACCAAGGTATGATAGGATCACTACTCTATTTAACTGCTAGCCGTCCAGATATCATGTTCAGTGTTTGCTTGTGTGCTAGATTTCAGTCAAATCCAAAAGAATCACATCTTAAAGCTGTAAAAAGAATAATGAGATATCTAAAAGACACAATTGAGTTTGGATTATTTTATTCAAAATCTTCTACATTTGATTTAATCTCATACAGTGATGCTGACTTTGCTGGAAGTAAATCTGACAGAAAAAGCACAAGTGGAACATGTCATATGCTAGGGCACTCACTAGTTTCATGGTTCAGCAAGAAACAAAACTGTGTATCATTGTCAACTACTGAAGCTGAATACATAGCTGCTAGCCTAGCCTGTACACAAGTCATCTGGATGAAACAAACTTTGAAAGATTTTGGTTTAAATTTTGAAAATACAACTAGTTTCTATGATAATACTAGTGCTATAAATCTATCTAAAAATCCTATTTTACACTCACGAACTAAGCATATTCAAATAAGACACTACTTCTTAAGAGAACAAGTCTTAAACAATATAATTAAAGTCCAATTCATACCCACTAATCAACAGTTAGCAGACATCTTCACTAAACCATTGAAACATGAAGACTTTACACGAATTAGAAAAGAATTAGGAATATGCAAACTAAGTGACTTATAAATTAATCACACTTATTAAGATTAAAACATCTTATAAGTTATGTTTTTCCTTCTTATCAAATTTTTTTTGTATACACTCTTTGTTTTTGTTCCCACTATTCAAAGTCAAACTATGTTTCTATATTCACATATACTCTAAACACTTATAAAAACACATTCATCATGACACATTCTTTATGTCTTTCAACTTGTCATCTTTCAAGTACACATTAATAATGATTCCTTGTCCTATTTCCTTTCACTCATATCCATAAGAACTATTTATATTAAGTAAAAGCTATCATGACATTGTTCACATCACTCATCTCATAACACCTTTTATCACTTTTGTCCTCTTGTGAAAATCTCTCTTACAATAAGCTAGCCGAACTTCAACATGATATTGTGTTCGTTACTTATTTTATCATACCTATAATCATTGTTCTTCTTTTCTTATATTCAAGTGATATATCCATTTTTCAGGACTTCCTTCCTCAAGACACTTCATTAAACAGTATGTAAATTCAATCTCTCAACTTGCCTATACGTAACTTAAACAAAGAATAGTATGTAATAATGATAAAACCACACTTAACCACTTTATGAAAAATCTTGCTTTTTAAATTTGAGTCATAATCGAGTGTTTATCCTTCTTAGTTTTTCACCACCTTCTTCAAAAGTTAAGTTGTTGTATTTCACGTATAGTTTTACTATATCATCTGTAATATGATATCTTAAGTGCAATCTATTTTTATCTTGTCATCCTTCACACCTTTTTATGAAAAAATATTATAAAAACTCTTTTTCGAAAACTTGTCCTCCATTCTTTATTCTCATAAGTACTATTAAGTACCACCCCTTCTTTTTCTCTCTCTCCATCTAATTCGAAGTGAGCCTCCATCCGTGACCACTACATATTTTAAGCTTATCTTTTTTTTTAAATAAAACCATGTCTTCTAAACAAAACATCAAGTTGTATCAATCATAACTTTATGTCATACATTAAGTGATTGTTGTCCTTTATAACCTCTATGATCTCTCTCTCTACAAATTCGTATATTAAATCACCCTTCTTTATGACTATTCACACTCCTTTCACGCATACCTATAAAAATACTTGTTAAATAAGAAATTATTGCTTCTCACTCATATGTTCTTGTTTGTCTTATTCACATCTCATTCTTCACGTATTTAGAATGCTTTCTCAGAAAGTAAAATGTTGTATAAAAAGTTGCTTGTTTTATTAGGCCATTATTTCCTTCACTCCATAACTATTCTTACATCTCTTCACTTCACGAAAATCTTTAGAGTATTCACCTTCTTGACTTTATTCATTCATCACACGTGAAGTCCAATAGGACACTCCATACTCAATACATGACACATCTCACAATTCGATAACTTCTCCCATAGAAAAGTTTTTCTATTTATAGAAAAGTTATTCAAAACTATGCCCTTCTTGTCATTTACACTAATTGTAACGCCCCAACTTTTTATAGTAAAAATTTTGGAGTAAATTTTTTTTTTTTTTTTGAAATAGCGGAAGTGCGAAAAACACAAGTCGGGCGCATTACAGGGTAAAACAGAGAAGTACTAAACATACCATTCATTAATTAAAACATTAATGTCATTAATTATATCCCATAACAGAAATGTAAATCTACTAATCAGAGTTCAAACATGAAATACTGAATAAATGAGATCTCTTGGCTTTATCCAAAACGATGCCCCAATGCTCCAATTAGTTGCTACCTGAAAAACATTTAAAGCAGAAGGGTCAGACTTCCCTGTCTGCGTAAGAAGCATTATATTTATATGTGGTGCTCAGTGACCTGTGTATAAATATGTGAAAGTACTGCAGATATAACTAGCATGGAAGTTTATAACATTTTAAGAAGATGATTATGCTTTCTAATTAATGATATAGTGCAAAAGATGACTGAACTAGAGGTATATTTATCCACATTAGTACAAGTTGTAGATTCCACAAGTTTTACTAAAGTCAACTCAACAGAATGTAATTCTTCAGAGATAAGTTTCTAGTCAACTTAAATTATTTAATGCTTATCTTACTCTTACCCTGTGGGTACGCACAGGCATAGACCTCGTAGCGGACCGAGACCATACGGGGGTCTATTATTTAATAACCCGTATGACTAGCCGTACGGATATCCAAAGGGGACGGTCAGTGACCGAGAGAGAACTCCCCAGTGGCTAGAACAAAAATTAGGATGCACCCTGTACTTTTGCAGAAGACTTGGATCTACCACCTAGGACATACTGGTAGTCCTGGTCCCCTAACTTCGTGGACTGGGGACCGGGTGAGACGCCTAGCTCTCACAAGAACAAGAATGTCCACGAAGCTTGTACCACCTACCCTCTCCAAGGTAGACTATGGGTCTAGTAACATACACCATCTTTCAGGTGTACCCAGAGCCCTGGGAAACCAGTAGCATATACCATTTTCAGGTATACCCAGAATCCAACATATTTAATTTATATGTGTATAAATTTTCATTCGTGTTTGTTTGGATCCAGTAACATACATCTTTTTTTCAGATGTACCTAGAACCCTGGGAAACCATTAACATATACCATCTTTCAGGTATACCCAGAATCCCATATTTAATTTATATGTGTATAAATTTTCATTCTTGTTTGTTTGGATCCAGTAACATACATCTTCTTTCAGATGTACCCAGAACCCTGGGAAACCAGTAACATATACCATCTTTCAGGTATACCCAGAATCCCATATTTAGGTTAAGTGTGCATATTTTTAATTTTATTTATTCTTATATGCAAGTCATTGCACCACAAAGGACTTTCAAAACCCCAACTCATACTCAGGTTGATCTTAGTATATGCACATTACCCATCGAATGCCTCAAAGGCACCAACCACAATTTCTCATAATTCTGGTTCAACTTTGTGTCGAGTACTTAAACATTCGGCATTTTCAGTTTTGTTTATGAGCTCGAGTGTACGTTTCGTACCCCCATTGGTTATGCCACAACATGGCATTATCCAACTTTATCATGTGTGTTCCATGTATTGGACATAATCCTAAAGTCCATATGTGAATCACATATTTAGTTTACCATCGGAACTATTTCCTTCATAGATATTTCAATTGCATTTCACCTAAAAAGTCTTTAGAAAAACTTTTCTAAAAGAACTCTTCACAAAAATCATTTTAGAAAACTCTTTACTCAATTTTTCATGTTTATTAGTCGACCAATAGGCTCACCGGTCGACTAACCTTTTTGCTTCAAATCTTCTAAGCAAAACGTGATATTTTTTTTTATAAAAATTAATCGACCGAAAGTTTTATCAGTCGACCGGACAGAATGTCTGTTTTCTGGAAAATTTAGCAGCAGTCGACTGAAGGTTTTATCAGTCGACTGAACAGAATATCAATTTTCTAGAAAATTTAGCAGCAGTCGACTGAAGGTTTTATCAGTCGACTGATCAGAATGTCTGTTTTCTGGAAAAAATTTAGCATCAGTCGACTGAAGGTTTTATCAGTCGACTGATCAGAATGTCTGTTTTCTGGAAAAAAATTTAGCATCAGTCGACTGATCAGAATGTCTGTTTTCTGGAAAAATTTTAGCATCAGTCTACTGAAGGTTTTATCAGTCGACTGAACAGAATGTCTGCTTTCTGGAAAAAATTTAGCATCAGTCGACTGAAGGTTTTATCAGTCGACTGAACAGAATGTTTGTTTCCTGGAAATTTTTTGCAGCAGTCGACTGAAGGTTTTATCAGTCGACTGAACATATTATCAGTCGACTAACTATTGTCCCAGTCGACTAATTTTGCCGTTTTTCTGTAACTTTTAAAAGGGTGTATCTTTTTATTTTTCAAACATTTTGATTATTCTAAATGGATTGTTTTGCCACCCCTTTCATCCTCAATGTATGGAATCTTTCAACTATAAATATGAGTGCATTCCACACTCAAAAACATCGAATCCAATCGAATTACCCAATAGGAATGATATATCTTTATTTTACCATGATGTGAAATAGCAATCACGTATACATAACTTCAGACTTGATTAAAACCATTCAATCTACAAAATATGAAATGTGTATTGAACAAGAAAATACAACCAAACAATAATTTCATGAATAATAATCCGCGATACTTAAGGTTTCACGCCATTTGCCTACTTTATTTTTGTTTCGATCTTGAATCCGTCATGGCTAACACCCACACCAAAAATATATGCATTTTCCTACATAGATTCAAACTGTAGGTTTTGATATGAGTACTACATATCACCAGATATACACATAGGAACAAAATGCCCTTACAAAGAACACCACAGTGCCCCAACGTTGGCCAAGGGTGAGAACCATTGGCTGAACCACTACATATTGACCTATTGACGAGTAGGTGTTTCAGCTCATGCCACCTGGGTCTCGAGGCCCTAAACATACATACATATAGGTGGTGCTTGTCGCGTAACTCCATGATATTGCAACATAGATGTGCAACAAGGCATCGACCACTTACATACAAATAGCAATGCTACTTATCTCTTTGGAGTCTCACGACGGCAAGGCTGCAACCCCTTTTCTTCGTTAGAGCGGCACCCCATGTCGATAATGGATGTTCACGCGTTCAGCAAGGGAGGTCCACACAGTCCAACAATGGAGGTCGACCACCACCGTGAGAGAGAGAGAGGGAGAGAGAGAGAGATACGTCTAATGTAACTCCTTACCAAAAATCTCTCATTTAACTCCTCTATTTAGGGGGAAGTTACCAAGTTTTCAAAGCATTAAATCTTCACCCAAATCTCACGTTTTTGGTGGGTGATGTCTATTTCCAACAATGCCCCCTCCTCTCTTTGGCATGATTTCCTCTAACTTCCCTCACTATTTGCTTTATGGGTATCCCTCTTCCATGTCACCTGGGATTCTCCTCAATCCTTGGTAGAGCTAGATGAAAAAGCCAAAAATTTAGGCTTCACATAATCTCACATTTTTACCCTTTTCACCAAGGTAGAAATCATCACTTTCTTGTAAAAAAATAATTTGTGCACAGGGGGTTTTGAACTTGGGTGGTGGTATCACACACCGTGTGTCCTACCACAACACAACACCATCACTTGGTGTTTACTTTTGCAGAAAATTCTCTTTATGTCACAATGGGACATTTTTTTCTTGTTGATAGATTTCTTTTGTTTTCACATAGATTTTTCACCCGTTTGTTCTAAACTTGCATTCTCTTGCGTTAAATGTGATTTGGATCTCACGCTGTTATCCCGAAACCATTGGATTTTCCCATTGGGCTCTGTGAGTCGGGTCGGATCATCGGATCTCGCCAAGATCCGGATCCAAAACCACTTGTGAGAGTTTGCTATCGATTTAGTTCTAGAAACCACAAGTCATAAAAATTGTACTGCCTAACTTAAATCTTACTATTTCACATAACTGATCCCTTTTATTCATTTAGATTTTCATAAATTTCACGGGTTTTACACTAATATAATACACTATCTTCCAAATTTTGATTTGATTTATCATTCACAAGCTTCTCAATCCACAACTCATGAATTTCTTCATTCAACTACAATCTAAAAATCATTCACTTCAAATGCCATTCATTTCTTATCACAATTATTTTCTTCCTTCTATTTAATAGATTGGTTCATCTTTCACCAAATTCCCCACGAATTTCTCTATCTTCTTACAAAGTACTACTCCTTCCAAGCTCTTCTTTCTTAGTCTCTTTTTCCTAAAGCTCTTGTAATGGCTTTTTCCTCAAACAATGTGATCACTGCCGCCGATCTAAGGTTTCCAGATCTATTTCATCACTACAACTCACTTTGCTCATGTCCAATTCATGAAGGTGAATTGGTTCACTACGAAGACTTCACATCATTTGACCTCGAAAGATCTCTCCCCGAATTTAAACACTTACTAGGATCTTTATCCCAAGCTGCCTACTATCCCGAACTTGTCCGACTCTTCTACACAAATCTTTCCACCAATCATAACCAAACTACCATCACCACCAAGGTTCGAGGACGCATGATTTTCTTCAATGCTTCCTCACTAGGCAACATTCTCAACCTTACTTCCACCGGCACAGATCTAACTAACATAGTACCACTCGACCACTCGGTACTTCAAAAAATTCTTCTCTGTAACCACTTCACACACCTTCCCTGGCACATGAGCAATCTCCAACCTCATGCTCAACTGCTTGCCCAAATTCTTCTCCATAATCTCTATCCCAAGCCTCATCGCAAGGGATTAGTGCCAAGAAAAATCTCTCTCCTCCTCTACGCAATTTTCTGCTCCACTCTGATAAATTGGTCCAACATCATCTTCGCCCACTTTATTCGCTATCAAAAATTCCAGCATCTTCTTTTCGGGTGTTTTATAACTCCCATTTTAAAATTCTTCAAGGTCCCCCTTCAAAATAAAGTTATCCTCTATTCCAAGCAGATCCTCAATGCTACTTCCTTCAATCCAAGGTCCCTGCACACTGCCAACCACGGCTCTGATGAAGGAGATCCCTCATCCGAATTTGATTACCTTTCTGCAATTATGGATGTCCAACAAACTCAGGAGCTTATACTTCGGAATCAAGCCTCGATGAAGCAGACCCTACAAACCCTCCAGCAGGATCACGACGCCCGAACATCTCAATTATCTCCACCTTCAGAGTAAACTTATTATTTTGGAATGTAATAACTTTATATTATTTTGGCCTGTAATAACACTGCTTACTCTGATCCTCTCTTTTTTGTCCATGACAAAGGGGGAGAAAAATTTGTCTCCATTATTGGAGAAAAATACTCTCTTTGACATTTTTCAATAATTTTATGTTATTATGCATAATGTCTTTTTGACAGGGGGAGCATATTTTGTCATCATCAAAAAGGGGGAGAATGTTGAGAAACTATATTTTGATGACACATAATATGATACACTGTCATATTTGATTTTATATGATATGATAATATGTCTTCTTGAAAAATGTTATATTATGACTGGATATGTTTTGTCATAAATCTAACGAGTATTTGATGCAAGGATATCTCACCCAAAAAGGATGGAGACCCCCTGTTCAAGTACAACCGTGGTGCAATCATACTCCTTGAAGAAAAAGCTTGATGAGCCATGCATTCCTAAAGATCATCTAAAGAGATCAGCTTCCTAAAGATGAAGATTTTTTTCTTCTTTAGAGTCATATGTAACATAACCTTTAGAAGCATGCATCTTGCATACTCATTCATAAAAGCTATATTTCATAAAAGTATACGATAGTTTCAAAAAGCACCTTTTTTGAAAACCAATAATTGTACCTTCTTACAAACCTTTATGAAAAAGGTATTTTGACATGATATATTAGCTCATGATTTTAAAAAGCAACAATTGTACCTTCTATCATATATAAGACAACTTAAAAAGAAATGATTTCAAATGTGTAGGAAAAAGACAAAACATGGAAATCGACTAGACAAAGAAAAACAAATATAATATGTTTTGAAAAGACTTTAGTTACCTTTTTACAAACACATAGAATGTTGACTTACTTGAAGTCATCATTCTCTTTGTAAAATATTAAATACCTCCTCTAAAAATCTTTATCTTAATCCCACTCAAGAATGTCGACTTGCTTAAAGTCTTCATTCTCTCTGTAGACATTGAAAAACACATCATAAAGAAAACTCTTGATATGACTATGTACAAATAAAGATCTCAAAGCATTTATTGTACTTGCACTCATTTAAGTAAAGAAGTGACAATTTCTAAATAAAATACTTTAGTACTACAAATCATTAATTAGTATAAAGACAAAACTACATGATGACCTACAAATCCAACGTTCAATGTACTATTGTAAGAAATAGACTTTTTACATAAAATATATCATACCTAAAAGGTTACAACGACTAGTGTACCCCAAATATTACTTTTATGGAAAAAAGACTTTTTCGAACATCCATAATGATGTTTTTTGAAATGACTTGACATCTCACATCCCAAAAAGACTATCATTTCAAAAAGGCAATGATTATTTTTCTAAAGGCTATATAAACACAAATCAAATAACTTATTCGACATAGACATGTGAGCTTACAACGAGAAAAATTCCTATTCGATATTTGAAAGAGAGCCTAGAAAAAGAAAGAGAAAAGAAAGAGAAAAAGTCAAGAATAGCTCTTTGACAAAGAGTATCTTCTGAGTGAAAAGAACAGAACATTCTGAGAATCCTTCATTCGTGCATTCATATCATTCTGAAGGTTCTATAGAAAGTATTGTAACTTTCTGTTATTCATTGTATTCCTTCTTTGTTGAAAGAAGTAGACCTCTGAGAAAGAAGGTGTTGTCCTTCTCTGTTGAGAGAAGAAGACCTCTATGAAAGAGGGTGTTCCCCTTCTCTGTTGAGAGAAGAAGACCTCTGTGGAAGAGGGTGTGCCCCTTCTCTGTTGAGAGAAGAAGACCTCTGAGGAAGAAGGTGTTGTACTATTTATCCGGTAACTCGGATGTTATAGTGGAAAGCCTAAGTGGTTTGCTTAGGGACTGGATGTAGGTCAGGGTTTTGACCGAACCAGTATAAATTCTGTGTTTATGTGTTGTGCCTTTATCGCATTATATTTTTAATTTATCGATCTATTTAGTATTTCACTATTCACCCCCCCTCTAGTGGAATTTCACATGATACTTCAAGTACAAGGTTTTGATGATGAGCAAAGTGAAATCAACTGCATTTCAGCTAAGGCAATGAAGACATTGAAGAATTCGTTGAAGAATATTTGAAGACTAGTATACAAATGTTAAATTCATTAAAAGTCTTAGATTCTTGTAAGAGCCTTACTTAGAGTGCATATTTAGGTTGCATTTCACCTAAAAGGTCTTTTGAAAAACTTTTCTAAAAGAACCCCTCATGAAAATCTTTTTAGAAAACTCTTTTCTTAAATTTTTGTGTTTATTAGTCGACCAATAGACTCACCAGTCGACTAATCCTTTCACGCCATATTTTCTAAAAAAACATTTTTGTCAAATTAGTCAACCGAAGGTTTTATCAGTCGACTGGACAAAATGTGTGTTTTCTGGAAAATTTAGCAGCATTCGACTAATGACTTTATCAGTCGACTTGACAGAACATGTGTTTTCTGAAAAGTTTAGCAACAGTCGACTGAAAGGTTTTTCAGTCTACTGATGATATTATGAGTCGACTAACTTTTCTCTAGTCGACTAAGTTTCAAAAGTTCAGATTTTCAAACGGCTCGATAAACAGATCAGTCGACCGACAATAACTGTCAGTCTACTAATAACTAACTATTAGTCGACTAACTACTGTTTCAGTCGACTAATTTTGTCATTTTTCCTGAAACTTCAAAAAGGTGTGTCTTTTCATTTTTCAAATGTTTTGATCATTCAAAATGGACTATTTTGACACCCTTTCATACCCTCAACATATGAAAACTTTCAACTATAAATATGAGTGCATTTTATACTCAAAACAACTTCAATTCAATCAATTTGAATCATTTATTCTTTGTTTTTCACTCATATTCATTTTCTCACTCACTTGATATTTTTACTTTAGTTTTTCACTCAAATTCCTTTGAGAGATAGTGAATTCGTGAGTAGAGTATTTCAACATCCTTAAAAGCCAATTGCATCTCATTTGCATTCAAAAGAAGGGCTCATAGGTTGTATTGTAAGTTGTTACTTATTTTCTGTAAAAGGAAGGACTCCTTGGTTTAAAGGAGTTGTTTGCTTTCAGTAGGGTTGTTACTGAAAGTGAGACCGGATTTGGTCTGTGTATGATCTTGTAGTTACACAAGGTTGATAGTGGAAATCTCAAGTGGGTTTTGCTTGGGGACTGGATGTAGGTCGGGAAAGACCGAACCAGGATAAATTCTTGTGTTCCTTTGTGTGTTTGCTTTTCAAATTGCAAAATACATTAATATTCTGCAGACAATTTTTAAAAGCACTATTCACCCACCCTCTAGTGCTCGTTGCCTCGATCCTACTGCACTTTCAATAGGTTCACTTGGAAACAACATAAGTTCGCTTGGAACAACATCGGTTCGGCTAAGAACAACATCAGTTCAAATGAGAACAACATCGGTTCGCTTAGGAACAACATAGGTTCAATTAAGAACGCCATGGGTTCAATTAAGAACCACATAGGTTCACTTAAGAATGACATAGGTTTGACTAAGAACAACATAGGTTCGCTTGGAACAACATTGGTTCAATTAAGAACAACATAGGTTCAATTAAGAACAACATGGGTTCAACTAAGAACGACATCAGTTAAATTAAGAACAACATAGGTTCAGTTAAGAACAACATAGGTTCGCTTAGAACAATATTGGTTCAACTAAAAATGACATAGGTTCAATTAAGAACAACTTAGGTTCGCTTAGAACAAAAAATTTGAGAAAAGGAATCAGTACGAGGACTGGGTTTTAAAAATGGGTTCGATCTAAGATCGACAATTTTGGAAATGGCCCAATATTGGGACTAGGTTTTAAAACAGGATTAATGAAAATAGTTCTCAATAAAATGAGCTCGATCCACAGATTGGATTTGAGAAAGACTGGTTTTGCACAAGATTCGACTCGCATGCTGAATTTGGTAAAAGGACCAACACGAAGCTGGATTTTGGAAGGAAGAAAATTTGAGTCAAAACTCAAGTCGTCAAAGGAAAACTAGACGAATTGGATTTGAAAGAAAATTAAAGTCAAAACTCAGATCTTCTAGACCAATTCTTGAATCAGAAAGACGGTTCGAGTAGGGACTCGAATCTTCAAAGAAAAACTAAACAAATTGGATTTGAAAGAAAATTTGAGTCGGGACTCGATTCTTCTAGACCAATTCTTGAATTTGAAGGAAAGAAAATTCAAGTCGGAACTCAAATTTCGAATGAATAACTAGACCAATTAGGAAGTGGGGTTTGAAAATTGGCTTGAAAGCTGAATTTTGAAAGCTCGATCAGTGAGAAGACTGGATTTTGGAATGGTTCGACCAGTGTGAAACTGGATTTTGAAAATAAAATTAACCCGACGGTTAATTTTGACATGACCAGCAAAAATGGTTTCACCAAAAGATTCAACCCGCAGGTCGACTTTGAAAAAGGCTGATGTTTTAAAAGTGCTTGTTGATTATGATTGAAGATTTTCAATCTTCACCCTCAGGATGACTCGGACAACTGTCGGAGCTCAGAATTTATCCCTTATCTTGAATGGGTAAGAATTTGATGCAAATGGATGAATGCAAATAAATGAAAAATGCAGATGAATGCAGACACATGCGAATGAATGCAAATAGATGGTAAAAGATTTTGTTTGATCTTACCTGCATACAGGAGTTTTGAAGTGAAGGCAAATTTTCAAAAAAATGCCCCAATGCAACTGGGGAGTAAGATTTCGGAACAAGGATAAATAATTGATATTTGAAGAGTGCTCTATGAAGGTAACTGACTTCTTGATCGATTCGGGAGGCATTCTGAAATGGGTCAATCCTCACAAGAAGACATTTTGTAATGAAGAAGAAAGTGAGGAAACTTGATACTTTCATTGATTGAGTCAAATTGATGACAATGACTAAGTACTTTTAGGGATTAACAAAAGGATGCAAAAGACTGGGTCTGTCTTGTCCATACAAGATGACTGAAATAAGGAAGAAAACAAGAAAAATTTGGCATTGTCATTCTTCTGAGTGGTTCAGGAAAGGCTTGGTCATGACGGTCGGTTGTTCTTCTCCTTTGTCTTTCACCAAATTATTCTTGTCAATGCAGTCTTGGACAATGTTCTTAAGGATGAAGCAGTTCTCTGTGTCGTGCCCTACTGCTCGGTGAGACTTGCAAAACCGTTCTTTGAATCTGCCCATAATTGTTGGGGGATCAACAACTTTAGGCAAACAAATCATATCTCTCGTGAGCATATATTTCAGAATACTCTCGAGTGTCTGGTACAGAGGGGCGAACTTGCGGTCAGTACTCCAGTTCTTGCGCTTCAACTTTTCCTGATCTTTCTCTTTATGCTGGGGACTAGATTGGAGAGGCTTTTCCTTTTGGCCTTTGAATCCCTCTGAATTGTTATCACGATTATTCTTGTTGCCTTTGTTATTATTGGCAGAAAGAGTGAAGTGAGTATTTTTCTTTGCATCTTGACTACTTTTTGCGATGGTAATGCCCTCATAGACCCCATTCTTTATCCCCGTCTCAAGCCATTCGGCTCGTTCTATTAATTCGATAAAGGATCGTGCTGGGGAGGTATAGATCAGGCCCCTTAGAGGTTGGGAGAAATTATTTAGGATCACTGACAATTCATGCCCTTCTGATATCAGATTCCTCATTCGATTGCAAGTGGATCTTCATCTGTGAATGAAGTATTTGGTCTTTTCGTCCTCTTTCTGCTTGAGGTTGTAGAGATGACTGAGGGTTGGTAAGGCTTCAGTATTGAATAAAAACCGCTCAGTGAAAAGATTGACCACCTTATCGAATTCCTTCAACTCAATGGCATTAATATGCTCCAAATATCATTTGGCAGTGATACCCTCCAAACTGCGGGGAAACAAAGGAATAGAGCTCGATTATTCCTTTTGAACTTGGAACACTCTGCAAAGAATATAGCGAGATGTGCTTTATGATCACCAGAACCATCAAACTTGATAAAATTTTGGGGGAGATTATCGAGACTGTCATCCCCTTCTAATCTATCATAAAAGTCTTCACTCGTGAAGACCTTCTTTCCCTTATCACGAGCTTGCAAATCCTTGACCATTTCGACCACGTCTTTGAGTTGTGGCTGATCAGGATCAGTAACAGACTGATCCTTGGATTTATAGGTCGACCCTTGCCCCTGAGTCGACTTTCAAAGTACCTATTGAATCTCATGTTTTTCATCGATGTTACCCACTGATTCGGCTTCGTCAAAGGTGTCTTCATGGTGACTGCTTTTTTGAGATCTTCATATGCTTTTTCATTGTCTGACCCTTAGCCTTTTTCTTGGCTTTGCCTGAACTAGCCCCTGTTTGCTCAGTCAATATCTTTTTCATCATTTTCTGAAATAATGCCTACATCTGAGGATCAACATCATCATTGCCTTGCTGGTTCTGATCTCTGGGAGACTGTGGAGAGGTCATTTTTTGTTCAGATGCGAAAGAGTGATCAATATGCTGGATGGATGCATTTTTTTTGCCAGACCTTGTCTGAACCATGTAGGATTGTAAATGCTCTCTGTAGAATAAAAGGGCAATTAGCTTGGAAGAATGGCTTTAGGATAAAACAAATAGGGGAAAAATATTTGATGAGAGTTAGTTTGACAATTTGAAGGATATCCCATTACCAGTGATTGGGTTATCGCTGAAATCATGACAATTTTATTATTGTTTTTTGTAAAAGAGATAAACAACTAAAATATGCCTTGTTACCTAGGCGATGTCGTCAAACCATGATAGAATGAGAATTGTCGAAGAAAAATAATTTAATAATAAACTTGACAAAGAGGGGGTGGACAAACAATCTGCCACCACTCATGGTAATCAGAAGACACTCGAGGACCAAAAAAAACAGTGAGGGTAATAAAAGAATCCCAACTATGCTTTGGCAGAATGGTATGTTCCGGACCACTGAGCAGACTTCAGATCAAATTTTGGCACAATGTCTGAAAATAATTGAGCTTCAATACGCTTCTGTCTCTGAGAGAACTGCCTAACACATTGCTCTGGTTGGTAATAAACTGAGAAGAAAGGTTCAAGTATTTTGAATCGCTTGCCATATGCATAAGTGTACCGAGAGGTGACTCCTGACGGTTGAAGTAGTCCCATACAATTTCCTCTTCATGAAGGCTCTCGATCAAGAATCTGTACCGAGAAGTGGGCAATGTCTTCTTGTTGTTATATCTGAATGAGCTGGCTCGAGTTGGTATGTGCCAAAGGAACCAAGACTGTAGTGCATAGATGCACCCTTCTACTAAGATAGAATCTTTAAGCACAAAACAGGTCAATCTGTGGTATAAGAAGGTAAGTGCGGCCATGGCAATCGAGAGACAACTGGTCTGTCAATTTTTCCATCTTCGTAAAAGTTGTACTATTCTGATGTTCACGTAGTTTTGTTCGTCCTGAAAGAAGGCTAGCCCTACGGTACAGAAGATCATTGCATGTTGAATCCTTTCTCGCGCTGCTCGGGATAAAGAGTCGACTTCTTCAAATGCTTCATACTGTTGGTATAGCTCAAACAAGTCAACATCTTGGCTCTCATATGCCTCTATCAGTGGCCAGGATTTGCGTCCAGTCATCCGGGCTAAAGCATCTCGGGGATCAAGTCCCTTGACGTTGATCAGAAATTGTTGCTCTAATGGATCCTCTGGCTGACCAGCTGGCTCAGGCAGACCCATGATATCTAAAAATTTGTCTAATAGTAAAGTCATCTCTCCCCACGGGAACCAAAAGGTACAAGTACGCGGATTCCACCGCTCTGCTAAGGCTTGAATCAAATTGCCATTGATAATCTGATGTTCCACTGATGATGTCAGTTCCAATCCGCAATCACTTAGATGGTCTGGGAACATACGGAAGAAGTTCTTAAGCAAAGATTAGTACCATCGGGTAATGAAAGATCTGTTGTTCAGAGTCCGATGATCAGGGAGACCTTGTTGTACCTCATAAGAGATATGACCCTTAGGAAAAACTGAATCAAGCTGACTGGATGCCATCAAGATAGGCTGTAAAATAAAGAAGAAGGACAAGACTTGAAGAGTATACACGATTTTTTGAAAAAATTACAGGCAGAATAAAAACAAAGCTGGAAATTTGAGATTTAGAGGAACGGAAGGATAGGAAATCGCCTAGAGTTTTGAAGAAAATATAAGGGATTTATGAAAAATTGTCTAGGGTTTGAGAAGATAAAAGGGAATGTTAGAAAATAAAAAAATAGAGGATTTTGAAAATCATTCAGTATTTTTAGAAAAATTATGAAAAATATGAGAAAATAAAGAGAATAAAGGGAAATAACCAAAGTATATTCAATCACATCCTGTACAAACAAGTATGCACATACAACATTCCCTAAAAGCTAACTCTAGATGCATAAATTTTGAAATAATTTTAGGACCCTAACCCTAACTCTAAAGCTCAGATCATCTGTGTCCAATCATGTTATGCCGATATACTCAAGTCGAGGCTCGATGTACATGGCATAAAAATATTTTCTCCGGTTCTAGGCTCATGTTTTCCAACATCCTTGAGCGCTTGCCGATATACTTTGGACTATGGCCCTCGGTACGTGGCAGGGGGGATCAACCCAAATAGGTGGCTCAGTTGTAAGGCTTTGTCCCGAACTATGGTTCTGGAAGAAAGCCCAGTAACGTGGTGGCCAGGTAAAAGTAGGTGGGGTTGTTTTTAAAATATGATCAACATGCAAAAAAATAGAAGGCTCTAATGACCTAAAGAAGTATAATTTAAAAAAATTATGAGAAAAAAACATTATTTTCGATCAAATCCTAGATTGGGGAGGATTGTATTTGACCTAAGTCTAAGTGAGCATGAATAATGCCTCCTCAATCGGTCATACCAAACCATGCCTAAGTCTACTTGCTTTCATGTCAACTGGGTTTGATTCTAGGCTCCTAGGTGCACATGAAATAGAGCTGACATTGTAGAATCACGATTTTGACAAATTAAATAGAGCAAGGCACAAGATTGATCAGGCGAAGACAGGTCCCATCACGGTTGTCAAACCTCATTGCAAAATTTTACTTTTGCAAGTCAAACTGACCTTTGAAAAAGATTTTGAAAATAACTCGCCTCCGTTTTAAAATGCAAGATAATTCTGAAGAATAGGACTCGCCTATCTATACGAGGTTCAATCGTTCCTGGTGCCATAACCAGGGGTAATCGAACCAAAGATCAATCAAGTGTTTTGCTTTGCTCAACTCTCTAAATCGATGTTCTATTTCTTAAATGCATAAAGAATCAGGCATGTGATATGAAATTCTGAAAAATGCAGATTGAAAACACGATGTATGCTTCAAATATTGGAAAATACTTGAAAAAAAGAGGACACTTTGAAATTTGTGAATTGCATTTGGAAAACATTTTGAAGGAAAAGGAAAATCGATTTCTGAAGAAATGGAGATCTTTTGAGAAAATTGAATTTTGGAGAAAGACTTAGAGATTTTGAGAAACTCGATTTCTGAGATTGAAAAACATTAAAAGGTATGGGCGTGTGGCCCTATGAAACTATGTTCATGATGCAATCTAACCTAGATGAATGAATGAATGCAACTTGAGAAAATATTTTTTAAAGAACTTTATGGAAAATCATTGATAAAAAGGATTTTTGTACCTTCTAGAATTTAGATGAAATAAATTCTTTACATATCCCTAACTATGACCATGAATACGTATTGAATGTATCTCATTTGATTTTTAAAGGGAAAAATACTTAGAAAAGTTTTGAAAAAATGCAATGATTTCTGAAGATAACCTAAGAGTGTAGGTTGTTTGTGGCTTACAAAAAGATGATAAATCTAGGTTTTGTTCGTATTATGACTATGACCACAAATACGAAACCCATCGAGTTTATCAACTCCTTAGAAGTTAGTGCACGTGCCATTCATATAGAGCGTGGTGGATGCATGAATCATCATCCATCACACATTAACATTATTAAAAAAAATAAACCATATACAATGCAACCCTATTCTATGCAGGAAATTAAGTTCTTATTCCATTTTTTTTACAATTTACATCAATAATAAATTGAAATAAAGAAAATAAAAATAAAGAAAATACGGTCTTGAGTGTCCCTGCAAAACAAAAAAACTTGTTAGTGAAAATATGTTAGCTTTTCTAGATTTATCCAATAATATTTGAAAATTACTGAATTTATCTAGATATAAGCCTTTTTTCATGTTTCCCTGAGATAAACATAATAAGACATAAATTGAAGAAATAATAAAGATAAAAAATTTGAAATTCTGAATTTGGATAAAAATGACAAAAATACCCCTGAAAACAAGACTATGGCCTTGAAATAAGGGTTTTCAAAAAAGATTTTGGTAAAACATTGAATTTAGGGCACAAATGGATTCAAATCAAAGCCAAATTAGGTATGAAGTATCCTAGCATAATTATAAACATGATCAAACCCTAAAAATATAAAACGTTTTATAAAAAATTGAAATATCACAAAAATAGTAGTTTTTGCCAGTATTTTACTTGAACCGGGACTCCGTGGTGTTTTCATAATTTAGATAAATAATATATCAAATAAATTAAAAAATCTATAAAAATCGACATGGATAGTTATGATAACTCTAAAATTAAATTGTATTAAAAAATATTTTTGATATTATTTTAATACGAAAATTGAATAAAACCCTAAAATACGTGATTTTGCCTGCGGGAGCATACCTGTCACAGTGTCAGACCCAAATCGGGTATCAAATCATCATGGAAATTCGTAAAAATTTACAAAGAGGTACTAGACAAAAAAACATAGATTTTCCTTTTTACAGATTGGAAAAATCATCTTCGGTTAGGGAGATATCGCTCCGGCAATATACAATTGATTCTGGCTTATGTGTAACGAGTTGAAATAAATACATCCGGTTTCGGGTACAGAGAAATATAGCAAATCATGTTAAAAAATTATAAAATTTTCTTAGATGATAGTAGATACACAGATGAAAACACTTCTTTTTATGGATCATCGATCGGATCTCCGATGAGGGAGATACAATCCACACAAGTTGATCTAGGGTTTAGACAATGCATAACGAGCTCTGTAAAACCGATTTTACTTTATGACAAAGGAAAAATAACAAACATATGCATAAATTTTAAAAACTTTACAGGAAATACTAGATATGATAATGAAGACACTGCAACTTACGGATTGTCAATCGAATCTCTGATGAGAGAGATATCGCCTTGGCAAGTTGTTCTTGAATCTACGTAGCGATTTCATGGTTTAAAAAACAGGGTTAGGTTTTCGATTTTTTTGATAGGGTTACAAAATTCAAAATAATTCAATTTTTTTTTACAATAAATCACTGACATATTCACAGTTTAATCCTAAAAAAATCAGATTTTTTTTTGTTAGAAACTCGAACATAAAATAACACTGTTCTCGCGTGCTCGAGATTGAGAATCGCATATCATCGATAAAACTTGAAAAATCCTAATCTAAATGTGAAAAATAATAAAAAAAACATGCAAATAATATCATGAATTTAGATTTGATTGCTTGAATGAGTAAAATAAACATTAATATGATAAAAAAAATCAGGGAATACACGGTTAGAATTTGATTTAGCTTTCGAAAAGAGAGATTCGACCAATTAAACGGGCGAATCTCAACTTTTTATTGGCTTAAACATGAAAAATGATATTTCCAACGATCTCAATGGATTATAATCATGAAAAATTCCCTCAAACAACATTAGATCACGTTCTTGAATCGATTTTAAGGTTCTTGAATGAAAGCTAAGCTTGAATCCAACAAATAAGGGGCGATAATGGTGAAATACATGAAAAACTTGTAATAAACTTAATAAAATAATTAAAATAAATAAATAAAATCTACCTTGGGTTGCTGCAACAATGAAGAAAGGCTGGATAAGGAGAGGACCATGAAAATCTGGAGAGGAAAAAAAGAAAAAGAAAAAAAACCTTGACCCTCCCCCTAGAGTCCCTATTTATAGGTTTTCAAGCATTGATTAGGGAGAGTCCTAATTGTTTTAAAATTTTCTTAATTAACTTAATTAGGAGGGTGTCTGAAAGTGAACAAGGAGAATTTGGGGTGTTTATAGTCGGAAGACGAAGAAAGTTTACCAAAAAGTTGTTGCAACCTCGTCGAAATGCTCCAAGATGAAATGTTCAATAATCACCACAAGAAAAGAGGAAAAAGGGTTAGGGTTCTAAAGGAAAAAAGGTTTGAAGGTAAGAACATTTAGAAAATTGCATTCACACTTTAAAATAAGTTCACAACACATTTGTAAATGTTAGATAGACATTTGCAGATGTACATTTAGACTTTATGTGAGTTTTTTAATTAAAGGAGGTTTACACGAAGGTCATGACTTCTATAAATGTGTGACGCAAACCTGCAATAATAAAACATGCGAAGGTAAGGACATTCATAATATATTTTGCAAATTGCAGATACATTTACGAACGTACGTTTAGATTTTATGTGAGTTTTTAGTTAAAAGTGGTTTGCATAATATATGTGCGATAGTCATGATGTTCGCAAATATGTAGTGCAAACTTGCCAAACTCGAATAAGAAAACATCAGACATTTATGGAGGTTGAACATACATTTGCAGACATACGCAATGATTTTACACGAGCTTTTAGTTAAAGGAAGTTCATATGCTAAGCTGAAACTTTTAAATTCTAGAAGGTTCACATTTGGGCTTGTGAATCTTAGTAGACCTGTGCTTTTCATATGTAAATCTCCTATGTTGGGATTCAAATTAGCCGTGTTCACAAATATTTTATGTGAATTTCATCAGGTTCGCAAAGTGTTTATGTGAATCTCCTTTTTATTGAGATGTTGCGACCTTCGAAAGGTGTATGTATCTATAACGTGAATATCAACAGGTTTGCTTGTGTAAAAATATCTTAAAATAGTCAAGAATCAAAAATTTGGTCATGAGAAGAATTTCGGCAAATCGTGAGACATTTTTAAATTGCACCATTTTACAATGATAGTAGTTCTACTGAGTCAACCAATATGTGGGTCATGCATGAAAAATTAAGTTTTGTCCTTATGCTAAATGTAAGCTGAACACTTAAAAAATGTTCATGATTAAAACAGTTAAAAACAATAATATTAGCAAATCATTGGCATGGTAATACTAGAGAGAGAGAGGGAGAGTTTTGCGGATGTTCTTTCTATCAATTGATCATTTAATCTAAGACCCATTTCATTAGCAGATCATAGCCTATCAAGTAAAAGAGAAAAACTCAATGAGACTAAGAGAACAATGGTGATGTAGGCTAACATGAGCAGTACACTTGTGAAGAGTGGCAGTTTCGGTAGTACCAAGAGCATCATAAATCACATTGGGGTAGGGTCATGTGCCAGGCTGAAGGCTCAGGTTCGAATCCCTCTGCCACATGGGGTTCTTGGGCTTAAGAGATATCTGGTAGGGTTCCCACTAACCCTAGCTTGCCTTTAAAAAATAAATAAATACCATCATAAAGCAATTAATTATCCAGCCGAACGAATTACTTACACAAACCTTTTGGTTAATGCATGAATCATAAATTGCTTAGCTGGGACAGGTGTTGGGCAATGAATGGTTGACTTGCAATTACTAATTTATTTAGCATTATCATTTGGGTGGTGCGATGCATGTTGGCCTGTAGTTTTCTTGCCCAACTAATCTTACGTGCTGGGCACATGTATTTAAATTCCTTTAATCAATAAAAATTATTTTTTTGATATTTTAATAATAGTTTTAATTAAAATATTAAAATAATATCCATACATCACGTCAAGGATATGGCGGACTCGTGTCACCCTTTAAACACACTCTAAATGACGTGTCATTGAAAGAAAAAGATCTGAACAATATGGCTTATGGATGCCATTATTGATGATTGCTAATTTGAGCTGACGTTTACATGGAATGTCAACCTCGGGTGATGGTTAAATTAATCGAAATTAGGGGTGTCAACAGGGATGGGAGTGGACCAGGAAAATGGGGCCCGCCCCGTTTGGACTGGCGATGGAGGACATGAAACGGGGATGAAAGTTGAAATCAAAACACATGTGGGGATGGAGGCGGGGGTGGACTTACATTTTTCTCCACCCTGCCTCATCCTCGATCCCCACCTTGCACCACTCCACCCACTACAACAAAGCAGTAGATTAGCGACGACCACATTCCGTCGCTAATCCGTCGCTAACGATGTTAGCGACGGATTAGCGACAACGCGGCGACAGTATGCTTACGTCGCGAATATTTCGACGCTAACTGGCGACGGAATAATTCCGTCGCCAAGTCCGTCGCTAATTGCGACGGAATAACGAGCGCTATATTCCGTCGCCAATCCGCCGGTACTAAACGGCGACCACGGCGTGGCGACGGATTTAATTCCGTCGCTAAGGCGTCGCTAGATTAATATGAATAGCGACGGAATCATCCGTCGCAAAAACGAAAAAAAATCAAAAAAAAATTATTTAAAAATTAATTACCGAGAACTGTACAATTTATATTTCCTGTACAATTTATATTTCCTGTAAATAAAAAACAAACCACACAAAAAAATTCATATAACAAGTATCTATAATAATTAATCGTTCCACCTTAAAACTAAGAAGTTTAATTATTTACAATTCAACAATTACAATTAGGAAAAATAAAAAAAATAGAACTTCTTCAACACAGTCCTCTAATCATCGCCAAGATTTTGTGCGTCTTCTTGTTCATTGTCTTTATCTGTCCCTTCAGCTCCACTACCCTGATTATCGCTAGCAGCCTACACAAGAAAAGAACAGTCAGTATTGATAAACAAAATATAATGAAATAAATTACACACTATATGTGATTCTATCATGTGCTCATGTGTGATCTAAGGCAATAAAAAAACTCTATATGTGATTCTATCATGCTCATATGTGTGCTAAGGCAGTCAAAAAATTGAATATGTGATTATAGCATGTTCATATGTGTTCTAAGGCATATAAAAAAACTCTATATGTGATTCTACCATGCTCAGATGTGCTTTAAGGCAGGCAAAAAACTATATATGTGATTCGATCATGCTCGTATGTGTGCTAAGGCAGTAAAAAAATTGAATATGTGAATATAGCATGCTCATATGTGCTCTAAGGCAGGCAAAGCCAAAAATTTTATATGTGATTCTATCATAAATGATATATAACATGTTCATATGTGTTCTAAGGCAGTTAAAAAACTCTATATGTTATTATAGCATGTTCATATGTGTGCTAAGGCAGTCAAAAAACAGAATATGTGATTATAATATGCTCATATGTGTTCTTAGGCAGTAAAAAAACTGAATATGTGATTATAGCATGCTTATGTGTTCTAATGCAATCAAAAAAACTTTATATGTGATTCTATCATGCTCATATGTGTTCTAAGACAGACAAAAAGTTAAATATATATATATGTGATTCTATCATGCTCATATGTGTGCTAAGGCAGTAAAAAAATTGAATATGTGATTATAGCATGTTCATATGTGTTCTAAGGCATCTAGAAAAACTCTATATGTGATTCTACCATGCTCAGATGTGCTTTAAGACAGTCAAAAAAACTATATATGTGATTATACCTGAGAGGGACCTGGAATCGAAGATCCTCTATCCTGAACAGCGGCCTTGATCTCATTTCGGAGAAAGGGGGCGACGGTGTATTGGAAGTAGTTATTCAGTGATTCATTAATGATCTCGCGTACATCATCACCGGAAAGAATAGTCAGCTGCTTGGAGCTTATGTCGGCGCAAGAAGTTGGTGAGCCGTAACTGGAAGAACCAATAACTGGTGAAGTGTTCATATTACTCCCAAACCCGAACACGCGACCTTTTTTGGGTTCACCTGCTGCAGTCACCCATGCTGTAGGATCAAATGATGGATGCTGAGTAGCGTCTTCGCCATATCGCTCTACCATTTGTTGCTCATATGCCTCCTACAAAATAATGTTTAAAGTATTCATTAATAATTAATGATAACATTATGATGACTTGCATATATATTGCAATGATTATTAATAGAATTAATACATACCGTTGTCGTTCTCGCCTTCTCTGATACGAAGACTCCCGTGGTCTTCCGTTTATGTGTTTCTACAAACACATCCTTATATGGTACACTGCCTCCTTTTTCTGCTTCCTGCGAAGTTAAATGACAAAAGATTTAGTACACAAATTTGCAACTATACTTATAAAATTAATATTATATATTGATGAGTTACCATTTTCTTTAGGTGGCTCCCAAATGTCTTAGATCCACCTGTGTGTAGATGGGCTTCGGGCATCTTCGATCGATTTTGTGAAGCCTTCGCAGAGCGATTTTTAAATGCATCTCCCGCCCACATATCGCACATTTCATCCCAGTAATCTCTCCTGATAGTAATAGGACCATGGCCCTTCCACAGTAATGGATCATCTACTACGCCAGATGTTTTTTTGCTGCAGTCTTCATAGTGTGCAGCATGTCTGCAAATCGATTGGCAGCCACCTTCTGAAACACATTAACTATGAGGAACAACTGTATACCATGAATGAGGACCACAATCTGTCTAATACCTCCTTTGGGTACTCTTTCCATTGAGCAACTGGTCCTGGTAGATGTTGAAGAAGTGAATTCCTAATCTCCCGTACTACTTCTTGTGGCTCAAACCTCGTGCTGCACATGAATTGTTACACAGTAAATATCAATATAAAATATTTAAAAGATATGCAATAATTGAAAACAAAATATTTACGGTCGATTATCGATATACACTATTCGAATGAGTCTTCTTGTGCCAGCCTGAGAAGACCCTGTTTCCTGTGTTGGCTGTTGACTTGTGCGATCAACTGGTGTAGGTGGGTCGTGTACAGGCGCAACATCATCTGTAAAAAAATACACACCAAGTTCTCAGAATGTGCATTTGAACTAATCAAGCATCTAATTAGTTATATGATATACCTATCACAGGAGCCCGTGAAGATGAAGGTTGAGCCTGGCTACTACTGGATGAGCGACCACTATAACCTCCACGAACCATATTCTAACAAATAACATATGTCATACAAAACATTCAAATAATTCACATCAAGTATTACAATGCATTCAAGTCATTCACATCAAGCATTGCAATGCATTCAAATAATTCAAATCATTGACATCAAGTATTGCACTAATTCAAATCATTCGTTAATTGCATAAATTATAATACATTCAGATAATTGAAATCATTCACATCAAGTATTACAATGCATTCGAATCATTCGTATCAAGTATTACAATACATTGAAATAAAATTTTTAATCATTCACACCAAGTATTGCAATACAACTCACATCAAGTATTACAATGCATTTAAATAGAGGTTTGTAGTATAAGATTTTGCTCACTAGCTTGAGAATTCTTCCTCGTCACTAGTTTGACTTTCTTCTTCTTCTTCTTCTTCTTCTTCTTCTTCTTCTTCTTCTTCATTGTTTGCCCATCCACTTGGTACATCATTTGGATCACATTCCTCTATGAATGTTTCATCAGCCAATGGAGATATGACATGCATATCATGCGCAACATCGTGACCATAAGCGAAGTCACAGACATCATCTGATTGATAGTAATCATTGTCTTCAGCTAACTCATCTTCTTGTAACTGATCATACTCGGGGTATAGTTTGGATTTCACCTTGCAAACTGCCCACCATTCATTTCTATCTGACTTTTTTATACTCGGATATGAAGTATAATAAACTTGTTGAGCTTGCGAGGCTAATATGAATGGTTCATATGTTCCAAACCTGGATTTATGATTCACCTCCACAATGCCTGAAGCTTTGTCGAGTCTTGTTGCAGTTGGATCAAACCAATGACACTTGAATACCGTAACCCTGTTATTCATGCCTAAGTAAGTCAACTCCATTATTTCCTCTATAACACCGTAGTAATCATGTTCATTTTCACCGTAGCTGCTACCCTTGACACACGCGCCACTATTTATCGTTGATTTGTTTATACCGTAGTCTTTTGTATGGAATCGATAACCATTTACGATATACCCGTTGTAGCATTGCACAACTTTGGTCGGACCATTTTCTAAATCACATATTCCTTGATCTTTAACATCACCATGGCGAACCTACGCACAGACATAAACAATTATTGTGATCACGATCAATTAAGTAACTTAGTGTTGTTTATAAGTACAAAATTTATGTTAGCTTCTTTACCAACTGTTTCAACCACTCCACAAACTTAGTTTCACGTTCTTTTTGTACTTCTGCATTAGTGAGATGTGAAACTTTGCTTTGCAACTCCAGATCAAATCGTCTGCAAACCACAAATACTTATATTACCGAGCCATGTATCCACATATAGAACATAAAAGGATTTATAATTGAGTTGCATATACATATACTTACTCGATGTATGGGTCGATCGCTGAACAATTAAAAAGAATATAGATGTGTGCTGCATCTTGCTCTCGATCTGTCAATAGCCTTGATCGGCAACTACCAAATGCATGCCCAAGTCGTTGAAATATCGACAGCTTGTCAGCTACAGTTACTTGTTCTCCATCATCGTTACGGGGCGGGCATGTGTAACGTGTTGAAATATGAGGTTCGAAGTACATAGATGAGAAATTTGAAATCTCTTCTAAAGTGTACGCCTCACAAATAGAGCCTTCTACTCTTGCTTTATTACGAACCTTTTTTTTTAGGTCGAACATGCATCTGACAAGAATATACATTTCAAATTTTAAATATCTGTCATTAAAGAGACAAATATAAAAAAACATATACCTTTCAAATGGGTACATCCATCGATATTGCACAGGGCCACCAACCCTTAGTTCATATGGCAAATGTATGATCAAATGTTCCATAACATCGAAAAATGCTGGCGTAAATATCTTTTCTAACAGACAAACAGTGGTGATGACAGAGTCCTCGAGATTCTTTACATCTGATACAATGACCTCCGATGCGCACAATGTTCTGAAAAATCCGCTCAACTCAGACAATACCCCCCATATAGGTTTGTCTAACATATCATGGAATGCTAGGGGTATCAATCGTTGCATAAAGATATGACAATCATGGCTCTTCAACCCATATAACTGTCCATCGTCAATCTTCACAGCCCGAGCAATGTTAGAGACATATCCATCTGGAAATCTCAGTTGTCTCAACCATTGACATACATGTTTTATTTGATCAGGTCCGAGCACGTACTTCGCCTTTGGTTTCAGTACTTTGCCATTATACTCTTTGAGTTCCAATTCTGGTCTTTTACATATTAATTTTAAATCCATACGGGCCTTCGGATTATCCTTCGTTTTTCCTTTAATATTCATTACTGTATTGAACACATTATCAAACACATTTTTCTCTACATGCATCACATCCAAATTATGTCGTATCAATAGGGTCGGCCAATACGGTAGTTCCCAAAAAATAGATTTTTTTGTCCAATTGTGTTCCTTCCCAAATCCACGGAAGGGTGTAGGACTGCGGGCATCTGTTAATACATCTGGAAAGTATCGCAATCTTCTTAAAATCTCTATGCCAGACAATCTTGAGGATGGACCTTCCATTTCAGTTGTGCCTGCTGTAAATGCATTCTTTTGACGTCGGAACGGATGATCGCTGGGTAGAAATCGACGATGGCAATCAAACCAGCAAGGCTTCCTTCCATGCCTCAATCTAAAAGCTTTGGAATCCTCCATGCAGTACGGACAAGCCAACCTCCCATGTGTGCTCCAACCAGATAACATACCATATGCAGGGAAGTCACTGATTGTCCATAGAACAGCGGCCTTCATGTTGAAATTTTGTTTTTTGTGGGCATCATACGTGGTAACACCGTCATCCCACAGTACTTTTAATTCATCAATCAATGGCCTTAGATATACATCAAGATTTTGGCCAGGTGAGGTCGGACCAGGGATCAACAGAGACAAGAAAAGATTTGGACGTTTCATACACAAGCTTGGTGGAAGGTTGTATGGAGTTACAAATACTGGCCAGCATGAGTATGGAGTTGATCTACCCCCAAATGGATTAAATCCATCTGTACATAGACCGAGTCTAACATTTCGCACTTCCATTGCGAAGTTCTGATGAGTACGATCAAAGTGCTTCCAAGCTTCAGCGTCAACAGGATGCGTGATCTTGTTTTCATCGTGTTGAACTTTATTTGCATGCCATCTCATGTGTTTAGCTGTCTTTGAAGACATATACAATCGCTGCAATCTAGGAGTGATAGGAAAGTAGCGGAGCGACTTGTATGAAACTTCCTTTGATCTCGTGCTACCATTGCCTCTTGTCTTTGGCTTGAACCGAGGATGCCCACATGACGGGCATGATATGTCATTTTCCTGCTCCTTGAAATACAACATGCAGTGATTTGGACAAGCATCAATCTTTTTGTAACCCATACCTAGAGCGTTGACCATAACTTTCGCACGATAGAAATTTTGTGGCAATTTCTCATCTTTAGGCAACATACTCTTCACAATCATGCACAAACGGTCAAAACATGATTGACTCAAATTATACTCGGACTTCAAATTCATTAGTTGAAGAACTGCAGACAAGATAGTGTGACTCTCACAACCGTTCCAAAGTGGCTCATCAGCATCTTTAAGTAAATCATAAAATCTACTAGCTGCATCGTTTGGTGATTCTTCATCTACGACAGTTCTTACATCACTAGAACTCATAGCAGAACCCAGTTTTGTTCCTGCAGCATCAAATATCAAATTCGTATATGGATTATCGTGCACCACATTCACCCGTGCATCAAAATCGTTTCTAAATTCTTCTCCATGAAACGCCCAGTTCTGATAATCACTCACAAAACCCTTCCTGTATAGGTGATGTCTAACGCCATGAGGTTCTACAAATCGATTATTCTTACAAATCTTGCAGGGACACCTAATCCGACCTGTGGGATCTACCGTACTGACACTCGCCGTTGCAAATTCAATAAAACTATCGACACCATCCATATATTCATGCGATAACTCATTGTTCACTATCCTACGGTACATCCATTCACGGTTTGCAGTCATTCTGTCGTATGATGTTACGAATAGTATCCTAACAAATTAAAAAAAAAACAATCAGAATGCGACGATGAAGAAAATATCAAATTTATCATGCAATATACTATGTCAAACAATAACAAGAATTTTGATGCATGCATTGATAACTTAATATTTTCATGTGCAAACTATTAATGACATGATACAATCATTTGAAGCATGCTTTTATTATAAAATTTCACATGGAAGTCAAAATCAAATTGAAAGTAACTACATGCAAGCATGGATACAATTACATCAAACATTGCAATACATCATAATCATTCATATCAAATAAATGACAAACATGTACCTGCAGCAAAAACACTTCAATATCTCACTAACTACTATCATGCTTAGCATGGACTCCGTACTCCAAAAATAAGAACACTTCCATATTTCTACATTAAAATCATGCTCAGCATGATCTCCGAACTCCAACAAAGCAGTCCTAGATATCAACAACTAAGTGAGTGTGTGAACAATAAAGTGCTGCATTCAATAAATTAAATAACATGTGATACGTTTGCATCACTTACTCACCACGGGTATTTACCCGATTTGCATTGTTTTTGTCATTTACTTACCACAGGTGGCCGAGCACGAGTTGGTTCCGTTGAAAAATCTGCACAAAAAGAAAACAAATTAAGTAACAAACTAACTAATCATGAAACAAGATGAAACACTAACTAAAAAAATTAAAACAAATTAAAACAACTCTAACTAATTGAAAGAAGAGAAAAGAAAAATAGTATATATGTTAAGCCAAATCTAACTAGAAGATGCTAATTTAACAAACCAGCTATAACATGTTGAACCAGTCGACTAACATAAAGTCATAGACAATTTCTAATCTGAACTACTTAGCAAAGGAATAGTAAATCAATCAATTAGTTTACTAGAAAAGATGTGAACTCCGTTTAACCACCACTATCATAAAGAATTCAAACAGCCCTAATCTAACTAACTGATTGTGAGAACATTAAATACCAATCTATCTAAGAAAAATATAATTATAAAAGACTAATAGATTGAAATACTCTAACTAACCAGATTTCAAGAAAACAAATTGAAGTAAAACTAACTACCAGTAGACATTAACAAACTAACAAATTGAACAACATGGACAACTTGTATATATACATTACAAAAAAAAATTCAACTTAAAATCCATATGGACAACATATATGCAAACTACACTTAAAACCATATGGACATCTTATATACACATATTACAATTTTTTTTTCAAGCTAATCACATGGACAACATAGGGATCACATAATAACTTTTTTTTTTTTTAAAAAGAGATCACATGGGGCAGCATAGGTATCCATAACAAAAATTCTTTTCAAAACAGATCACATAGGCAACGTAGGTATCTCATAACAAATTTTTTTTCTTCAAACAAACACATAGGCAATATAGTATTCCTACTAAAGATTTTTTTTTCAAACTGATTTACATAGGCAGCATATGCATTAAAAAACAGATTTTTTTGAAACCAATTCACATAGACAGCATAATATATCTCATAACAGATTGTTTTTTTCAAAAGCAATACACATCGGCAGCATGTTATTCCTACTACAGATTTTATTTTTCAAACGATTCATATAGGCAGCATAGGCATTCAAAAACAGAATTTTTTTTTTGACAAGTCACTTAGGCAGCATAACGCAGGGGGTCGACCCCCCCTGCCGGAAAGCACGGCAGGGGGTTAAACCCCCTGCCTTTCCGGCAGGGAAGGGGGTTAAACCCCCTGCCGGAAAGGCAGTTCCGGCATGGGGGGTTGACCCCCTGCCGTGCCTCTACGGCAGGGGGGTCGACCCCCCATGCGTTTCCGGCAGGGGGTCGACCCCCCATGCCTTTCCGGCAGGGGGTCGACCCCCCCTGCCGGAAACGCAGGGGGTCGACCCCCCCTGCCGGAAAGCACGGCAGGGGGTTAAACCCCCTGCGTTTCCGGCAGGGAAGGGGCGTACCCCCTGCGTTTAGAAAAAGAAGAAGAAGAAGAAGAAGAAGAAGAATATTACCTGCGCTTCGCCGGACGGTGGCGGGAGGTTGACGGGGAGCGGCAGCTGGCGAGCGCCGGCTGGCAAGCGGTGGACGGGGAGCGGCGGCTGGCGAGCGGCGGTGGCCGGACGGTGGCGAGAGCCGACGGGCGGCGGGAGGGAGCAATACAGCGAAACAGGGAAAAGAGAAAGAGGGATGGGATTAGGGATTTACGCGACATTTAGCGACGGCTTAGCGACGGAATTTTTCTGTCGCTAAGCCGTCGCGAAACCAAAATACCAAAAAAGCGACGGAATATATTTTGTCGCTACTCCGTCCTTAATTAGCGACGGATTAGCGACGACAGAGTTCCCTCTCTAAATCCGTCGCTAAAATGGTGTTCTTGTAATAAAAAGTAGCGACAAAAACATGCAGTCGCTAATCCGTCGCTAAGTAGCGACAGATTAGCGATAAAAGTCGTTTCCTCGCTAATCCGTCGCAAATTAGCGACAGATTCTATCTCTAGCTAATCTGTCGCTAAGTAGCGACGGGAAAAATCCGTCGCTAATTAACAATTTTCTTGTAGTGACCCCATCTCCCCGATCCTTCTTTAGAGATGGCAGTGGACCAAGGAGAAATGGGGCCCCACCCCACCTCGCCCCGTTTGGACCGGGGATGGAGGATGTGAACCGGGGATTAAGGTTAAAATCAAAACCCTTGCGGGGATGGAGGTGGGGACGAAGGGTAGGATTTTGAGACGGAACGGGGGTGTAGACCTTGTCCCCCGCCCCGATCCACTGCCACCCTAGGTGTCAATAGGTCGGGTTTGTCTCAGACCCGACCCGTACCAAACCCTATAGGGTCGGGATTTGGTGATAAATAAGAAAAGGCCACCATTAGAATCCAGATTGGAATTGAAGGGTCCGATTAATATATGGAGCCAGGTATGGTTTGTGAAATTTCATATCAAACCCGGGGCCAACCTGAGTTCTAATTAAGATCCACAAATTTTCAATATAAAAATAATAAAAATATTATTTTATGGAATATGGTTCGGATCTGGTTCATGTAATCTTTATAGGATCTGGATATGATTTCTCTTATGATGGGTTTGATTAAACCCATGTTCGAACCCGGTACCATAATCTCAAATCCAGATTGGGTCTAGTCTTACCTGAGTCTAAACCAAACCTGACCCATTGACACTTCCTAATCGAAATATAAGAATCTTCTCCAATTTAGCTTTTTGAAGGAAGCTTGAACAAGGCATGGAGAGTAGTGACCCTACAGTTTTAAATGCTAATTAGAAATGTCAATGAGATTGCTCTCTAACTAGGTGAGATTATGCATTCCTTGCTTTTACTTATCATGTCAATTATGGGGCCTTTTAGAAAATGCACCACCACTAGGAATCTCCTTTAATCTAACATTTCTTCAGAGGGAGACCGGAACAATTGTGTAAGCCAAGGATATTTCTTTTGTGTTTCATGGCACAAGTTTCATACCTTATGATTATGTTTGGATAAAAGGCTTACTTTTCCATAGTCAATTCTTTCTACTCAAAACCATCATTGTTTTCTTACAACTATTAGAGGCTATGAAACATGTCCTGTTAATAACGTGATGCATGAGCGAAGCAGGGTCCATAAAGATTTATTTGGATCTAATTTCATTGAAGCTTTTTTATTTGAATTTTTTACATAAAATTAGATCTTTTTATGTAATGGATCCGTCCCATATCCAAAGTAGACCTAGGGTTTATAGTGTTTCCCTATAAATAGTCAGTATATATATATATATATATATATAAAGAGAGAGAGAGAGAGTTGATAAATTAAATTCTTATTTTCATTGAGTTTATGCAATTCTTTTCAGTATTTTTTGTTTTTCTTGGTTTTTGTGCATAAAGGTAAGGTAACATAGTTCTATCATAAATCGGGCCCTCCCTATTTACATCATAATGCATGCCAATTAATACAATTATTGTGGGCTTAAAAGGAAAGCAAATGTAACTTCAATAACCTGAACGAGATATGACTTTTTTTTTTTGAAGAATCTTCTTTTTTTTTTATTTCTAGGAAAAACTGCCTCGCTCACTTGCAAGCTCATTGGGTGTAAAAACCCCGGGTCCCTCTTGACCACCAAGAAATACACCTAGTTTTGCTTGCAAGCAAAGCCAGTGTGTGTGTGTGTGTGAACAAGAACCAGAAAATGCATCAATTTGCTCTTTTAACCATGTCCATAAATTCAGTTCCTGATCCTTAAGTTTGGGAATTTATTTTGGTGTGATTAATTTTTTCAGGTTCTTGGTAAGCTTGTACGGCCTAGTTGAAAATCGATTCTGTTATCATAAGATTACTTTGAGCATTTCTATGAAAGTAAGAAATTCTAATTTATCAAGTTATTTCTGGATTTCCATTAACATGCAAGAGTAGTAAAGCACCAAGAGCCAACACCCTTTTGGGAAATTAAAGAACATGAAAGTTTTGGATATTTCAATACCTTGATATCTTGAGCAGGATCGCTGAGTATTGTATTGTTGTGAAATCTTAATCGTCACAACTCATCCTACGGCCTCCTAACTTTATGTCTGGCCAACAAATCCACATGATTAGGCAGGGGGCCAACGGCTAGGCCAAATATTTAAGTAGTTTTGTGAATGGGATCCAGTTTGAACTTCAGAACTTATTAACAAGATCCAAATCCAAATACATGTTATTCAGCTCCTGAGCCGGTAATTGGATGCTTTTTCTCTTTATGGGTCATAGTAATTAGGTTAATCCCAGCAAATCTTTTAAGTTCTAGATTTTTTATTCAGATATGGATCCGAATCCAATTGGATCTGATTATCCAGTCCAGGTAGTTGGCGAGGATGTAGGGGGTTGACCACAAATACTCTTAATTCTTTACATGAAAAAGAAATTTATCAGCAGCTGATGTTAGCTGCATTTGTTTTTTCCACATAATTGGATCCGGATGAAACGAAATTGAACCAAACTCAACCTCAATCCAACCCACGCACAATCTCATGATGGGCAGGCATTAAGGAATACAACCAATGGGTCCTTATAAATGATGGATCATTTCTATTGTCTGGGGACGAAAACAGGTCACATATGCATCTGGTCATGCTTGACCTGCCTCTGTATTTGACATTGAAAAATGAATCCAGATCTGACTTGGATCTCAAAGTGGATTCTCAAATAGGCAAGAGCAATTGATTTCCATGTGGAAAATGCAAAAAAAGGTCTGGTTAGCATCCGACCATATCTGGTTGTCCAACCCTGACATGGATGTTACTAGAACCCACCACATTTACTTTTAACCAGACTTGGATTAAAAAATATACTACCTGGATCCAACAAGACGAAATGAGATCCGGTTCATAAGTCCGATTTATTTTTATTCCTTTTATTCTCAACTAGGTGGACTGTAGTTCTAGGTTAATAACGTTCCCAGTAACTGAATATTTACTAAACATTGAAACATCAACACTACAAGCTTTCATAGCTCAGTTGGTTAGAGCACCCGTTTAGTAAGCGGGAGGTCTTGAGTTCAAATCTCAATGAAAGCACATATTGGTTTTCTTTTCCGCTTTTTTTGTATTCGCTTCCCTTTTCTTTACCCCTAGAAAAAAAGAAAAACAACTGACCACACATAACCTCCGTTACGTGTTATCATCTCATTAGATCTCTTTGTAGTTCTTATGGCCAGTTTTACATCTCGTGAAAACTACGAAATTTGGCACAAACAGGGAGCATCAAAGGAAAATCAGTTGTCGTCTTTGCTGGGTGATCAACCTCCCAAAGTTTATAGCCCCTCATTTTTCTACCCAACTTAACCCATTATTAAGAGGGTGCCTGAATTATCCTTGAGAATCAAGATAATCTGGGATATTGAGATTTTGAGGTATAGTCCAAAATCCCAGCTTTTCCAGTCCTTAGCTAAGTTAATGAGGGTGGTTTGGATCTTTACCAGTTTGTTTGTTAGTAGTCATGCATCCAGTGAAGGCCAATCAGGTGACATGCATGTAGGGTTGATAGACGTGCTGAATGAACCAAGCCTGGCTCATTCTTGTTGCAAGCCAAGCCGAGTTTCCAGCTCATTATAATGAGCCCACGTTAAACTAACCGAGTTAGATCTGGCTTGTTTATAGAAAAAATACATTGTTTTAGAGCTGGGAAAAATAAGATTACAAAATATACGTGTAAAATATATTTAAATTACGTTTCTTACTACATAAAGGATAAAGGGGGAGGGTTGCGGTAGGCCTGTGACAGCCAGCATAAAAACTGTCATATCCTATGAAAATGAACCAATATGAGAATTTCGTTGGGGCGTTCCCTACTGAACGACGCGTTGTACTCTCTAGGCCCGGAGGCAGTGATAAATGTGCAAGGGTTGCTAGGTCGTCGCCCAGAAGCGACGCGTCACACCGGCGCCCGGGTGTGGTGTCAAATAGGCAAGGGTTCCCTCACTTTGTTGGACGGGTGGGGGTAAAGAAGTTAGTCCAAGACCATAAAATTAGGTTAGCCACTTGGAACATAGGGTCTTTAACTGGTAAGTTGGTAGAGTTAGTAGATGTTATGTGTAGGAGAAAGATTGATATTTTATGTCTTCAAGAGACCAAATGGGTAGGTGAAAAAGCTAAAGTGATAGAACCTTGGGGATATAAGATTTGGTATACAGGAATAAATAGGAATAGGAATGGAGTAGGGATTGTTATGAGTCGTCAGTTTATAGATAATGTAGTTGAGGTCCGTAGGAAGGGTGATAGAATTTTACTTATTAAATTAGTATTAGGTACGGATATTATTAATATTATTAGTGTTTATGCACCTCAAGTAGGTTTAGATGATTCCATTAAGCATCAATTTTGGGAAGATTTAGATGGAGTAGTACAAGAGACATCTTATGGAGAAAAGCTTTTCATCGGCGGTGACCTTAATGGACATGTAGGCATTAGTAGGGATGGATTTGAGAATATCCATGGAGGCTATGGTATAGGAGAAAGAAATGAAAGTGGAGAAAGGATTTTAGATTTTTGTTTGTCCTATGATATGATCTTAGCAAACACTTGGTTTAGGAAGAGGGAGTCTCACCTAGTAACATTTAAAAGTGGGGTTAATACGAGTCAGATAGATTTTTTCCTACTTAGAAAGAGAGATAGGGGTTGTTGCATCGATTGTAAGGTTATACCAGGAGAAAGTGTAGCTACACAACATAGAGTCTTAATTTTAGATCTTAGAATTAGACAATGCCGCAAAAGGGATAGACATAGGATAGATCCTAGAATTAAGTGGTGGGCACTGAAAGGAGCTAAACAAGGAATGTTTGTAGAGCAGGTAGTTAAGGAAGTTGATTGGTGTCTCGAGGAGGATTCAGAATCAATGTGGAATAAGATAGCGGGTGGTATGAGAAAAGTAGCTAAGGAGGTATTGGGTGAGTCTAAAGGCGGTGCACCACTAGGTAAGGATACATCATGGTGGAACGAGGATGTCAAATTAGCTATTAAGGTTAAAAGAGAGTGTTATAGAAATCTAAGTAAGAGTCGTGATAATGAGAATTTGGAGAAGTATATGATAGCAAAGAAGGAAGCTAAAAAAGTTGTTCGAAACGCGAGGGCTAAGGTATATAAGGAGGTTTATAACAAGTTGGATACCAAAGAAGGCGAGAAGGATATTTATAGGCTTGCAAAGATGAGAGATAGGAAATCGAAGGATTTGGGTATGGTTAGATGTATCAAAGATGAAACGCAAAGGGTTTTAGTCAAAGATGAGGAGATTAAGGAGAGATGGAAAGATTGTTTTGATAAGCTATTTAATGATAGTCATGATCAAGATCTTGGAGACTTCTCCATTCCTTTTCATGAGATAAATCGTGACTTCATGCGCAAGATTCAAAAGAAAGAAATTGCAGAGGCTTTGAAGAAAATGAAATCAAGAAGGGCAGTTGGCCCAGATGGTATACCTATCGAGGCTTGAAAATGCTTGGGAGAGAAAGGTTTAGAATGGTTGACAAATCTTTTTAACTTAATTTGGCGAACAAATAAGATGCCTAATGAGTGGAGGAAGAGTACTTTGGTGCCTTTATATAAGAATAAGGGTGATATACAAGATTGCACAAGCTATCGTGGTATAAAACTCATGAGTCATACTATGAAACTTTGGGAGAGGGTGATTGAGTCTAGGTTGAGGAAGGTTGTCATGATATCGGAGAATCAATTTGGTTTTATGCCTGGAAGATCAACTATGGAAGCTATACATCTTCTTAGACAACTTATTGAAAGATATAGAGAGAGGAACAAAGATTTGCATATGGTTTTTATTGATTTAGAGAAGGCATACGATAGAGTACCTAGGGACGTTCTCTGGTGGACAATGATGAAGAAAGGTGTTTCTCTCAAGTACATTAGTATAATTAAAGATATGTATGAAGGAGTAGTAACCAATGTCCGCACTTGTGGAGGGGTGACAACCAATTTCCCGATAACGGTTGGGTTACATCAAGGATCTGCTTTAAGCCCTTTCCTATTTGCGATAGTGATGGATGAGCTTACGAGATCAATTCAAGAAAATGTACCGTGGTGTATGTTGTTTGCTGATGATATTGTTTTGATTGATGAGTCTAGAGCTGGGGTTAATGCTAAGTTAGAATTATGGAGACAGACATTGGAAGCTAGAGGTTTTAAGTTGAGTACGAGTAAGACTGAATATATGGAATGTCGGTTTAGTAAGCAACAAAGTAGTGATGGGAGTGTAGTGAAGCTTGGTGAGCAAGATATACCGGTGAATGATTATTTCAAATATTTGGGATCCATCATTCAAAAGTATGGAGAAATTGATGGAGATGTAAATCATAGGATAAAGGTTGGGTGGATGAAATGGAAAAGTGCTACTGGAGTGTTGTGCGATCGTAGAATGCCATTGCGGTTGAAGGGAAAGTTTTATAGGACGACTATTAGACCCGCTTTACTATATGGTACGGAATGTTGGGCTGCCAAGAGACATCATATTCAAAAAATGAGTGTAGCTGAGATGCGGATGCTTAGATGGATGTGTGGAAATACAATAAAAGATAAGATTCGGAACGAAGAGATACGTAAGAAGGTAGGTGTTGCACCCATTGAAAATAAGATGCGAGAGAATCGTTTACGGTGGTTTGGACATATTCGGCGAAGGCCTAATGATGCTCCAGTTAGAAGGTTAGAGAAATGGGAAAATATATTAGTTAAAAGAGGTCGGGGTAGGCCTAGGAAGACTTGGATGGAGATGATAGGAAAGGATATGAATGCTTTGAACCTCACCGAGGACATGGCGTTGGATAGAAATGATTGGAGGAAAAGGATTCATGTGGAAGACCCAAAATGAATTTCTTTTTTGGTTCATATCGCTGACCCCAATTGTTTTGGGATGAAGGCGTAGTAGTTGTTGTTGTTGTTGTTGTTGTTGTTGTTTCTTACTACATAACCAACTTCTACGAGCCGAGCCGAGTTCCTATTGTTCTCATATTAAGCTTGCCAAGCCTATTTTAAGAGTTTGAACAAGCTATTTACGAGCCGAACATGAGTCCTTGTTTCCCAGCGCTACTTATATGCATAGTGTGACAATATTGCGAGAAATTGCCTGAAAGTTTAAAACGGCAATTTCTTATGAGATTTTCAAAATATTGCAAGATTTATGAAAAAAACATAAATACCGTGATTTAAACATGATATTTACGTTTTAAATGGCTATTTATCGTGAAAAACAATGTATTTTTATTTTTAAATAATTGTTATTAATATTTCCTTATAATAAATAAAAATTTTATTTTTTAATTAATTTTTTTATTGCCGAGATTTTGCCAAAAAAATTGCGAGATTTATGAAATTTTTTTAATTTGTCACGAGTTTTTAAAAAATGAGATTTTGCCGTTTGTCACTATGCTTATATGTCCTCCCAGAGTCTTATCTAAGGAAATCCTTATATAAGAAGGAAGCGAAATGTACACAACATTTATGTGAAAAATTAGCTCAAATAATGTATGCTAAATTTGTTCATGGGCTTGGGAATTATCAGTTCTATTAGCAAATAAGAAATTGCAGTTAATTTTGTGGCCATCTCTAATTTTCCATAGAATTCAATGCATGTATCTACGAATATGAAAACAATGTCATGCAACACCAGTTGAAAAGTGCCATGCACACGATTGAATCACCTGCTCTCTCTCTCTCTCTCTCTCTCTCTCTCTCTCTCTCTCTCTCACACACACACACACACACACACACACACACACTTACATTACACGCAGGTGCACACACACACACACGCACACACAGATCAGTGGGTCTGTCCTAATCAACCTGGGCATGAATCAAGATGAGCATTTCCAAAAATCATAGGTACATGCCTTCTTGTTTTGCTTTGCTTTGGTTTTTTTTGCTTAATCTAAGTGGAGCTCTTGGTTCAGGAAGAGGCTCATCTAGGGAGAGTTGGCAGCCTTTAGAAGTATTTGTCGTTGCTTGTTTACCAGAAAACATGTGCATCAAGTTATTTCCACCACAAACCCAAAATTTCTTATTGCAAAGTTTTGGTGCAGTGTGAGCCATTGGTATGAAAGCACTTTCAAGAACCTGTATACACAAAAAATCTTTGATCTAATTGATGCTTACCACTGAAGAATATCACATTTTTAGGGTTTGGTTTACAAAAAAAAGCAGTAAAAAATAAAAAAAACAATATTATCCATACCAGTCCGTACCTAAGCATGGCAAATCCTTTTTCATTATATTTATGTCATACACTAGAACAATCCTCAAGTTATATGCCCAATTTTGTTGAGGCAATGTGTCTTTTTATGTTTTAAGAAAATGAACCAGAGGATATGGATGTCAATGGATTGGATTTTATCTGACATCTGAACCAAATCTAATCAGATTATTTTGGTTTTTGCTACCAAATCTGATTGCCACTTAAAAAATCAGATTTGATGTATGCTTTTTTCTTCCAAATCCGAATCTGACTCGGAATCCGAGTAACCAATACCGGCTTAATTAGGTCAGATTGAGTAAACCCTAATCCAAACCGCTTACATCCTTACCACAGGTTAGTTTTTTTTTCAAAATAGACCTTCATCACATCTTTTATAGATGCTGTTAGATTGTTATAACATTCAAAACTAGATCAGACTGACTGAGTGGTCAAATAAAATCTGAATTTTTGCTCCATTAGATCAACTTATCCAAACTTCCTCGAAATTTCAAAATTGACTGATATGAATGACATTATGATTTAAATTTGATTATTTGACTCCAGCCTAGTGCACCATTTACCAAATAGAAAGCAGTATGGCCCTATATTAGTTGGTAAAAGCCGGGAAATTTTATATTTTATAGCACCAATCCCTACCATTTTCTAGTCAGAGGCTAAAAGAGTTCAATTAATTAGTTACTACATTTTTAGTACTGGCAGAGTGGCAAAAGGTTTTTCTATTGAATGCAAGCTTGGGATCACCAAGAGAACATGAATGATGCTTTAGGTAGAAAGAAGCTTTTCTTGGTTGGCCTATGTTAATTACTAGATGGTGCTAATCACTAATAAGGGGTCCTCAACCAACCAAACTTTCTCATACAACATTGATAAGCAACTACCATAGTCTTCAGTAAATTTCGGATGCTATAGTGTCATTAAATGCCCCGATGTGTGGATTTCTGCTCCTGATCCATACAGAAATGGCTATTGATGGTTAGGGGGAGGGGGGTATTTTTGATGGTTTTGCCACGATGCTTTTATGTTTTAATGATATCTTTCTGTTCATTCTATTTTGCTGTTGTATTTGGCTTACCAAATGAAATTTCATCGTTTGGGTATGCCTCTTGTCATTATTATCTATTTATCAATGATATTTTTCTTTCAAAAAAAACTAGTGTCATTAAATGCTTGACCAACCTAAAAAAAATGTCCAAGAAGCCCAGTTGTCATCACCATGCATGGGATTGTGCTTTATGTAACATGCCATGATCCTAATGAACGTGAAAGGGGCCAGTTAACCCCTAGCCTGCTTCTAAAACAACACAGCAGAAGATACAAGTGAGCTAAAAGTAGTTTTTGACTTGTAGTAGTATGAAAAACTCCCCCCCCCCCCCCCCCCCCCCCCCATGATTTCCAAGAGGTATTTATGAAAGTAGTTAAGGGACCACTTTGGAAGTAGTCCACATACCTAACAAAATGAATTGTCTAAAAAATCAGGAACTTATTATTCTTGGGGCAGATGGGTTTAATTTTAGGTGATTTTCAAGGGGCAGATAGGTTTAATTAGTGATTATGGTGTTCAATTAATCTAAGAATGAAGCGATTTGCAAATTAACAAAACTACAAAGATTTTGGAAGGAAAAATCATAGTCGCCAATCTCTTATCAGGATTTTCTCGGCAAAGGAAAATCTCACCATAATTTTTTTAAATGTTTTTCTCAGTATCATCATATTTAAAACAATGTATAAGAAGATATACAAAAAATGTAAGAAAACTATTAAAAATAAAAATATATATTAATATCACATTAGTTATGAGACAATATTGCAATAAAGACAAGACATTTTCAAAATATCTAACATTTTGAGAATTTCATAGTTTTTCGAGATTATACATGGTTTTGAAAATCTCACGATAAAATCCAGAAAACAGCCGATATTTGTGACTATGGGAAAAACTGTTGCACCTTTACCTGTCGCGGCAAGTTTTTGCGGCGCCTGTTTTTTTTTTTCACACAACAAAGAAAAATTAGGTAATTAATTTCCATTAAATCACAGGGTAAGTACCCTGCATAGAGGGTGGTAGAGGAGGAAACCCTAGTTTAGTGACTTTAGTCTTGTGTGTGGTAGGAGAGAAGTCATTGTAGTGAGTAACAAGCCTCTGATGCTTTTCACATCTAATTTTAAATTACAATGTCTAGGTCATAGGGGTGTGCCAAACTGTTGCTTCCAGTGTGAGCACTAGAAAATATAAAACAATTTAACATCCAAAACGCTTTGCTTGTACAGTTGCTTAAGCTGAGTGCACGCCCAACATGCACGGGACTTGTAGCCTTCACACACCTTTCTATCACCAAAACCACTAGGTTAAGAAGTTGATCCATCCACGATCATAATTAAAAAGGAAAAATAGGCTCCACCCAGGGTGGGTCCATTAAGCAGCCTGGTTCTCGGCGAGAGTTCTTCGTCATAAAAAATAAAAAGATATAGGAGAAAAAATACTAAAGGGTGATTTACATATAGGCACCTAATGTATGGCAAATTTAAGTTAGTTGCCTCGGGGTCCAAATATTTAAAGTAAGAGTAATCGGTCCGTGCTAAACCCATTTGGAGATAAACCACATGCTAAATGAGATTTTCAGCTTCTCCGTTTCTTTTTATGTGGTTCCAGCCCTATAAATGTGTTGGGCATGGTCGATTTACTAAGAATCCACACCTAGATCGTGTTTTCTATGAAAAAATGATGTTTGGAGCCTCAAAAACTTACAAAGATTTTAGACAGTTGATTTTAAACCCACTCATGTGTTGGAATCAAACTCCTCAAGAGCTGATCCCTGTAAAATCAAGTACATAGATCACATCTGTACAGTCAGAATTTAAAAATACTTAAAACTTGAGGCAGCTAAACACAAATTCACCACAGTTTAGACACACTGTATCTAAATTACTCAAAATAAAGACTGATAATAGCCTTCAGTTGAAATCTGCTTAAAACCAAAATGGTCATTTATCCATCCCGTGGATGTTTGGAGAATAGGGCTGCAAAAGTGCCCACTTGGGCATTCCGCTTGTCTGGCAGGAGCAGCACCTTGTGATGGGACATTGCAAGTTCAAATCCCAATGGTATAGTTGTATAACTGGTAGGATTCTGCCTAACCCTAGCTTGCCTTTAAAAAAAAAAAGTGCCCATTTATACTTTTATTTGGTAGATATAACCTTATAGATGTGCTACATGGTTTTTTAAAGTAGAAAATAAGGTTTGGATCATGTTTTTTCATATGTAAGTTGGGTTTCAATGTGTTTCAAAAACCAACAACCCATAATATATCAAAACATTATGACAAAAAAAAATATGTTTTTATATAAAACAAAAGATTATGCAAAGTGTGATCTCTAGCAAACAAATTCTGTGGTGGGATCAAATTGAGTTGGATATAACTATAACTTGCACCTATAATTTTTCAACTAAATTGTGCATACAATAGACAATATAGCAAACATATCCTTTTTTTTAGCACACGGAATCAGTCATATGTCGATTTGATTCTCTTGATCATTTAGATTATGTTTGGTTGCATTTCATGTGATTTTGAATGACATGCAATTTGAAAAGTACTCAAAACCAATTAAACATATATAAAACCTTTTTTTACACAAAACTCAAAAATCAAGATTCATAAAATGTGAGTTAGTACAAACCGAAGTAAAATTTAGAAAGTGAATCTCATTTGTGTAAGATTCACTTTCTCATGAGGTCTCGCTAGATTTTGAAAATGAATCTCTTTTGAACAGCATTTTCACTTTTCAAAACACAACCAAAGGTACCCTAAGTAGGCGGCCATATTTTATAACAGTACCAGTAACATGTTTGGAGCTCATATCACGACCTTAAAGAGACTTTTTTAACGGATGGCAGATACATTCAACTCCATTCTCAATTTTTTTTTTTTTTACAAGCATAACAATTGGAGTTTCGTGGAGAAAATGTGGATCTGAGACACTGAATTACATCATTATGAGAATATATGTAATATTCTATACTCCCAATATTGAAATTTTATTTAAAAGCAAGCAAAGTTCGTGAATGCCTCATAGTGTAAAGTTGATTGTGCCCGGAAGAATGTGACGTTGCATCTTTTACAAAAAATTAAAAAGGTAGGGACGTTCTTCTTGATTGTTGAACATCTCTAGCTAGGTCTAAAGTCTGATAGCATGCCAAAAGCTAGTTTTGCTGATCCAACTTTTTTTTTTCTCTCAAAAAAAAGTTTTTTTTTTTTTAATGACGAGGAACCCTTGCCGATAACCGAGTCACTTAATGGGCCTACACCTCTACCAGGTCTTTTGATGATTTTTGAGTGGCAGGATTGAGTTTTTCAATACCGGAAAGAGTTACCAACCAAGTACCAATGAGGGCTCCGCTTGTAGTTAGTGCACGTCTCCTTGTGTTGGGAAGTTGCAAGTTCGAAAGTAACACACGGATCCCATCATTTGAAATAGGATGGGTTCCATCATGCATTCAATCAACGGCTAGATGGTTCTGATGGATGGCTAAGATTGAATGTATGATTAAATTCATCTTACTTCAAATCATGGGATCCATGTTCATGATGTAATTGTATAACAGGTAGGGATCTGCCTAACCCCAACCCTAGCTTTCTTTGTCGAAAAAAAGAGAGTTACCAACTATAAGTAGTGTTAGTACCATCATGCATGTAAATTAATTGGAGTTTTGCCTCGCAAAGAGGTGGGCCCATTAAGTGACTCGATTCTTGGCGAGGGTTCCTCGGTTCTCAAAAAAATCAGCTGCTTGGAATTTAAGTAACTTTCAGAACCAATGGGCGTCTGGTGGTGTCCTGCATCTCATCTGCTGCCTAACAAATAAACATCTGGGCTGTCAATTTTCAATTTTGAGGTCCAGATGATTGTTGGGCTCATCCAAGTTTTACCAAAGCACCGATCTCACGTAACCCATCTCCTTTATGATATATATATATATATATATATATATATATATATATATATATATATATATATATATATATTTGCAACTTCCAGTTGGGGATTGATGGATGTGTGTGGTTTTGGTACATGGGTTGCAACAAACATATGCCATGAGTGGCTGAGAAGTCACTGAAACCCTCGTGGGTGACGTGGGGAGTGGAGCGAGTATTCAGCCTACTAGTCTACCACTTCCCTGCTAGTGCAACCTGTCACTCCTCTTTTTCTCTTACTTAGTTAATCTGGGGATTATAATAATAGTGAAATTACAAAAATAAAAAAAGAACAAGCCGTGTACCCTTGTTTAAGTATTAAAATATTGGTAAATAATACTTTGGTTAGCTACTTGCATCATTGGATTGAATCTTTTATTAGCATTGAACCACCAATGCTCCTGGATTTCCCTTATTAAACCCAAATTCATTTGATCTAATGGATGATGGATATCAAGAGAGTTTTGTATGGCCACAAAGAAAGTCAAGCTAGCCCTGTATAGGATGTAGAGTCAATAGAGGAAAATTGTGATTTATTCATGATGGATCAAACGAAATTATGTTTTCTGTTTTTTACCATACAAAAGGTGAATTGAATAGCCTCAGAAATGAAATATACAAAATTCAATGATCATCTTTTATTTAATATAGAAAATTTCAAACTGTTTTTAATGACATGCCAAGACCCACAGGAAAATTTTAATTAGTCATACTTTGATGTACTGCTCATAAAACGACGACTACCAATTTAAGTTCAGGTAATGACCTCTAAGACAAATCCATCTGCATATTAAAGAATTCTCAGAAGCACCATAGTCCTTAATTATTTTCATTATATCAGGCAATTTTCTTTCCATAAACTAACATCAGCAAAATGGTCCTTAATTGTTTTCACTTTGACAACACTTACGGGCTTTTAACTCTAACCTCCTACCTAATTTTCTTTACTATACTGTACTTCTGTGGACAAAACTTGATCAGTACTTCATCTTTTTCAATTAAAAAAATAAGTAATGGCTAATGGTATGTTTAATTTACTAGTAGCAGCAGTCAGTACACTAGTAGTATAAGTGTGAGTATTGTTAGTGGTGATGGTGATTGTTGTAGTGGTGGTTAGTAAGTAGGATGGTAGTAATGTATGGTTCAATTTGTGGATTAAAGAAATGAATTGTGTGAATGAGAGATGGGGAAAGGTGATGGTGATGAGGAGTGAGAAATGTGAATCCCATGTCTTCCACCAACCGATTGATGCTTTCCTTTCACCATCCCTACTGCTTTAAGTGTAGTGCTGGCAAAATTGCCTTACGTGCTGCCTCCACATCCCCACAAGTATGTTATCAGTATCGGTGAGTATCGGCCTGTATCGTGACAGAAATTTGACACGCTTCACCTATCACGTGTCTCGTTATGATTGACATATAATATTTTTTATTATTTTTTAGCCGAAGCTGAATCGGTGGCCCAACGATTCAGGGCCGATACCCATACTGACAACATGCCGGCACAACCAACCAACCATAACCAAAGAATCTGCCCTCCACAATCCAAACATCACACCCATTGACTTACCACCACTCCCCTCACACATCACCCGCAGCAAAACCCTATCTCTATATATAATATAGAGATGCCTTCCTTAGGCCCTCTTTTTCGTTAGCTCTTCTTAGGTCTATTTCAAAATCATAGTTTTAAGTATTTTTCTCACGTCTAATACTGCAGATGTAATGTGCAGGTTTTTTTTAGTGGAAACCCACTTTTGGATTGCCGAAATCTGACCTTTATACAGTTTTTTCCGGTGATCCAAAATCAATGGCTACTAAGGTACCAGTTTTTTCTAGCTCATAAAAAATATTTTTTTGTCGAAAAAACATGATCCAAGAGTAGATTCCCACTAAATCGAGCATGCTAAACACATCTAATGGTTCAGATATATCATAAAACACTTAAAACCTATTGGGCAGAGGCCTAATATTTTCAGTTCTCATATATATATATATATATAAAGAGAAGAAAATAAAAAAATGAGAACTAAAAAAAAATGAACGTGGGAAGCACCGTGTTTTACGTGGTGTGAAGGGCGGTATGCTTCCAGGCTTGTCATATGTGAGAGAATCGCGAGAAAAAGGAATGGAATGGGTTTGCTTGCAAGCCAACTGAATCTTCCCTTTTTCACCACCCTTTATTTATTTATTTTTTATTTTTTTATGGTGTGAGAATTTTAGGTTGAGTGAATAAGGATTCATGCTTTTATCATGCGTTTTTTTTCTCTTTTGACTACTTGGCAGTGTCTGTACATGCACACAACCACTAAAAAAATTCAGAAAAAAAAATGAAAAAGAACAAAGTATATAACCACATCAATCCCCCCTATCACCATAGTCTAAATCACTGCATGGATCAATTTAAATAAAGAAAATCATATACCCACATGTAATTTTGAAAAAAATTAGCTGATACAAGTATTGACTTTTGTCCCATTAATTTAATTACCGAAGTTTGGTGTGATAAGCAAACCCCCAATTTAAGACCAAAAAAGGAAGCCCCACAATTGGCCATGACATTAAAATCAGCGTTCAGGATTAAAACTAATGGAAGACAAAGTAGAAGTCTTGTTATTAGTTTATTGTCTTGGGTTGGCAATGTTTGTTATTGATGAGTGAGAAACTAGTAATTTGTTGCTGTTTAATTTTGTTTTTGAGTATAAATTTAGCAACTTTTCAGTTAGGCCTGGCTGTGTGATGCTTGGTTTAATTACTTCAATCTCTGCTTCTCCTTCACTATTTTTTTTTAGCTTCTTCATTTTTATAAATAAGCTGTATATCTTGCAAAAAAAGAAAACCCTAACCATCTGGCATCCTGCTTGCTTCTAGGACTCTTTCACGGCTACTCTTCACGGGGTGGCTTTGACTCCCCCCACTCTCCTCACACTATAAATAATTCCCTCACCTCTCTCTTTGTTGATCCATCAGTCAAGCAAAATATAAATAAACCAACCTCTCTCTCTCTCTCTCTCAACCTTGCTTGCTTTGGTCTTTCTGCTCTTGTTTTTTCTGTCTCTGAGTATGGAAGGCGCAGAGGAAGCCATGGGTATTGGTCATGGCAGCGACCTCGGCCATATTGTAAGAGGCAAGCGGACCAAGTGGCACAGGCAGTCTCCGGCACCCGCCATGGCGAGCTCGTCGAGCGACGAGCAGCTCCACTGGTCTCCGGCGATGACATCGACCGGGGACTTCGGTGACAGCACCGAGGAAGACGAAGACATGGCGAATTGCCTCATTCTCTTGGCACAGAGCGGCGGTTTCAATTCGGCAGGGACTTCGGGTGCTCCGGCGGCCGAGCCGCGAGCGAATTGCGTGAGCCAGCGTGCCCCCGACTTGTACGAGTGCAAGACGTGCAGCAAGTGCTTCCCTTCGTTCCAAGCTCTTGGGGGGCACAGGGCGAGTCACAAGAAGACCAAGGCTGGGGAGAACAAGGAGAGAGTGGTGGTGGAAGAGGAAGGGTTGGGGCTGTTCAAAGAAGGGAGTAGTATGGCAATGGTAGTGCAGCAGCAGCAGCAGCAGCAGAGCGTCAAGGCAGGAGGGAAGGCCAAGGTGCACGAGTGCTCCATCTGCGGATCGGAATTCACGTCCGGGCAGGCCCTCGGCGGGCACATGAGACGCCACCGTATCGTACCGGAATCTCCCGAGTCGAAGAAGCCCAAGACTGTCTTCACCCTTGATCTCAACCTTCCCGCTCCAGACGACTCCGATACCACCGAGTTCACCAAGTTTCAACCCGGGTCGGAATTCACAAGGAAACAGCCCCTCATGTTTGCGGCCTTGGTGGATTGCCACAATTGAGGTTTGGGAGGAGCAAGAAAGGAAGCAAAAAAACAACACCAACATAGAAAGCAATCAAGAGAGAGAGAAAAAAAAAACATCACCCCTCTCTCTTTCTCTCTCTAGATTGTGTTTCATTAATTTCACTATTCTTCACACTTGAAAAAGCACCAAAATGGTGGGGAGAAATGGGGGAGTATCATTGTGAATAAACTGTTAATATTGATTGGATTCTTTCATTTTGTTTTTGCCCTGTTCATATTATTATAGTACAAGTGGGTTTCTAGCATACTACACTGTTCTTTGATTTCTAGCACCTTTTTTTTTCCTTTTTGTGTCTTCAGACTGCTTATGGTGTGCCTAAGTGTTGATCAGGGAGAATGGGAAGGTGCCCCACAGTGGAAGAAAGGGAAAATGGCCTGATTATTTTTGTTGTGATTTTTAATTTGTATCTGATATTTTAACTCATCGCCACTCATGGGTGTGCGTGGAGACCTGTACCACTCAAAGAAGGGGAGCCTCGCCTTTCCACCACCACCAAAAAAGTCGTGGATTAGGTTCAAGGTTCCATCTTTTGGCCCACCAAACTAAAACAGTTGGAGGGGAAAAGGTGCGAAAGGGAAAGAATAATTAATACTCTCTCTCTCTCTCTCTCTCTCTCTCTCTCTCTCTCTCTCTCAATGGATTAGAGGGTTGTGTGTAACTGCTCTCTCTCTCTAAATTCAACCAGTGTTGTGCTTGAAGAAGAATTGATGGGGTCGAGTTGGAGCCTAAGCTGAAGTTGGGGTTGTATGGGCCTTGTGACTTGGCCAACTTTTTTTATGTTAGGATGAGTCACGGTACCAACTTGATCAAGTTGAACGTTTCTTTAGCAAAGTTTGGGAATTGGGAAATCCAAAGTTCTCTAGAACTTTGATGATAACTTGGTACTTGATTGACTTCAGACCCTCAAATTGTATGAAGTCATTACCAACTTGATCAAGTTGAACGTTTCTTTAGCAAAGTTTGGGAATTGGGAAGTCCAAAGTTCTCTAGAACTTTGATGATAACTTGGTACTTTGATTGACTTCAGACCCTCAAATTGTATGAAGACATTCTCAATTATGTTAAACTACTAGATTTGATTTTGGCTTGTGATGATATTTGGCAATTTAGGTGCTGAATTTGTGTGCATGGGGAGTCTTGATCATCACCATCTTGGTCGAGAGTAGATCAAACATTCGGTCAAGTGTCTTCGACAGAGGAATGAGTGGATGCCACATGGTATCCATTAATTGGACAGAGAACTTGGTCGATCAATGGATCTCCTTTCATCTTGGTCAATTGACCAACTTGGGTAGGACAACTCTAGGGTTGCCACACACTAGCCAACTTGTTTAAAGCTGCTCAAGCCCATTAGCCTAGTGGACTTAACTTGGTTCGATCAACTTGTCCAATTCTTTTTATGGTAATTAATTCAATTTCAGTAACTAAAGAATTTAAAATCTCATTTATCTTATCACTAACAGTTTTTTCTCTAAAGTTAGCACATCTTAACTGTTGAACACCAGTATGCCGAGTTCGGATCAGGAACAGCTAAAAACATAAGGATTCAGATTGGAATCAGATCAAGAATAGCTAAACCTCCATTCTGGATCTGACCCATTTGCATCCCTACTCTAGGTGTGACTGTCAATGAGTTGGACCCCAACAAGATATGACCCAGCCCTGGCTTGCTTAGTGCATTCAACAAGCTTTTCAGTTTTCCAGGCAGATGTCTAGCATCATAAATGTGTGATCTGGATCCTTTTATCCTGGATATGACCAATTTTACATAGGGTGTCAAACTGGTCGGGTTTGGTTCGGACCCAGGTATAATCAGACTTGGACCAGATTTTTGGGTATGGTATCGGGTCTGGACCTGGGTCTAATCGGGTCCACTATAAGAAAAAACATACCCGGACCCGATAAGAACTACATGAACCAAACCCGGACCATATCCGGTAAAACCATATTTTTTTATCATTTTTACATTGAAAAATTGTGGGTCTTGATCGGATCGATCTTGGGTTGGGTCCGGGTTTGGTATAAAATTTCACAAACTATACCTGGGTCTTAATCAGGTCTTCTTATTTATCACCATACCCAGACCTTATAGGGTTTGGTTCCGGTCGGATCATGTCTGGGTAAACCAGGCCCGTTAATACCCCTAATTTTACATGTGCACTCCCCAAAAAACGCCTACTTAATTAGGTTCAGAAGTTCATATATATCTTGCCAATAGAAATACAAGAAAAAAAATCAATTTATCCACAGAAATTGGCTGCCATTATTTTGCCGGTTTATACTTGTGTTCACTATCAAGGGTGGGCTAGCCTAACCCTAATAAGAATCGTGCCTGACCCGACCTGACTAGTACACAGGCTGAGCCCAAGTAGTGCTAGAATAAAATTTTAATGGAGCCCAGCCCACTGACCAGTCAAGTGTAAATGGCCTAGCCCGTCCAACCCACCGAGACCCGGGCAGATAATAGTTGGTCTAGCCCAAACCTGACATAATTAATTCGGGCTGAGCTTTGGGTCACTCGGGTCTGGATTTGGCGTGTCATGCTTTAACGGGCCTTTGGGTCAGGTTGGCTCGGCCCAACCTGATGCCCAATACCCTTGAATCACTATGGTTAGAATCTGGTGAGGGTAAGTGGATGCTAGCAGTAGAACTGGATGTGCTCATCCAACATGTCTTTGTCAAACACAACTCAGTAAGCCTAATTGAGAGATTTATCCCAAAGTGTCCAGAAACGGCCAATACAATCACTAATAGGCAGTAAGTAACAAGAGAGCAGGGCCTCGGGTTGCTTAGGGCAATCTTGAAAAGATGTGTAGAACAGTCCAGTCTAGACACCGACAGTTAGGCGTACAAGTCTCCTAGACAAAGTGGAGTTTTCGTTTTAGGTATTTCGGTCTCTTTCTTTTTGTCTTTTTTCAGTTTTTACCTCAAGTGTCATGGACACCACTACTCTGGAGAAGGGACAAAACACCTCAGGATTTGAATGCATGGGATGCCATGTTCTAGGTATCCCGTGCATTTGTGATTTGCTTCGAGGGTGTGGGAGGACAATAGTGACCCAAGAACACTGCTGTCTTTGCCATCAAACACCTCTTCGACTCCATCTCTAATCAGGATTACGTGAAGACGAAGGCTGATACTGGCTGTCACTGAGCTGGGATCCTATAAAGACAATTAACAAGTAACAATTTTTATATCAACATATAAGAAAAAATATAATGAATTCCTATATTTAAATATAACACAAAGACATCTACCTAATGATGTCCCACAACCTCTACATGGTTCTCGATCACTGTGACCTCCATGAACCATATTCTAACAAATAAAAATATTATTTGTATCAGTTACATAACTCTTGTTCTTAGTATGAACATGACATATGCATGAAATGTAAAGATTTAAAGGTCCTACATGAATCAGTTTTATAACTATGCATGTACATGCTAAGTATGCATGAAATGTAACATGATATGCAATTCCATGAATATGAATACATAATCAAATCGAAAATAACTTCATAGAAGCATGAATATAGTCACGTTAAACATGTACCTGCAGCAAACACACTCCAATATCCCGCTAACTATAACCATCACTAGCATGAACTCCGAACTACAAAAATAAAAGCATATGTGAAACTGATGTGGTATACATTACAAGATGTACTTCACTAGCTCGAGTATGCTTCCTCATCACTTGTTTGACTTTCATATTCTTCTTCTTTTTTCTCCTCCTCTTCGTCGTCGTCTTCATTGGGCGCCCATCCACTTGGTATATCATTTAGATCACATTATTTCATACGTGTGCTATCGGACAATGGAGATGTGACATGAAAACCATGTGTGACATCGTGACCATAAGAGAAGTCATACATATAATCTGATTGATAGTAATCATCATCTTCAACAATCTTGTCTTCTTGTAACTGATCATACTCGAGGTATAGTTTAAACTTCACCTTGCAAACCGCCCACCATTCATTTCTATCTGACTTTCTTGTATTCAGATATGCATTATAGTAAACTTGTTGAGCTTGCGAAGCTAATATGAATGGTTCATAAGTTTCAAACCTTGATTTATGATTCACCTCCACAATGCCTCAGGCTTTGTCGACTCTTTTTGTTATGAGATCAAACCTATGATACTTGAATAAAGTTAACCTATTATTTATGCCTAAGTAAGTGAACTTCATTATTTCTTCAATAACACCATAGTAGTCAAGTTCATTTTCACCATAACTGCTACCCTTGACACACATGCCACTATTCATCGTTGACTTATTTACATCGTACTCTTTTGTATGGAATCGATAACCATTTACGATGTACCCGTTGTAACATTGCACAACTTTGGTCAGACCATTTTGTAAATCACATATTTTTTTATCATTAATATCACCATGGCGAACCTACAAGTGTAAACAATGACTGTAATCACGACCAATTAAGTAACATATTGTTGTTTACACGAAAAGAATGCATGTCATCCTTACCAACTACTCTTTCAACCATGCCCCAAACTTATTTTCACGTTCTTTCTGTACTTCTGAATCAGTGAGATGTGGAAGTTCTCTTCGCAACTTCAGATTAAATCATCTATACTTAATAAATATTTTACTACAAAAAAATGTTAATTAGCGACAGAAATTTATGATAGATTTTTTTATCATAAAATTATGATGGCTTAGTGAGAGAAAGTTATTCGTCGCTAAAATTTTACTTATTTGCGAAATTAGCAACAAAAAATTTTTTGTCGGTAATCCATCGCTAATTAGCGACGGATTAGCGATGAAATTTATTTTGTCTCACGATCCGTCGTAACTTAGCGACGAATCAGTGGCAAAAAAATTTTGTGGCTACCCCGTCGCCAAGTAGCGACCAAATTTTTTTGTCGCTAATCCATCACTAATTTTCCTGTAAATCCCTAATTCGAGTCCCTTTCTTTCTCTTTCTGTTTCGTCTCCGTCGCTCGTCGCCCATCACCAGTCACTCATTGCCTGCCGCACGTCACCCGTCGCCTGACGCCCCTCGCCCGACACCCGCCGACCTCCCCCTTCGGCTCAGGTAACCCCTGACTCCCCTCTCTCTTTCCTTTTTCACTGACCGTTTCCTTTTTCGCTAGGGAGGGGTCGAGACTCCCTGTCTCCCTATCTTACGGGATGCAAGGGAGAGGCTCGGCCCCCTCCCTGTGCTTTTTTCACCAAAGAGGGGCCGAGCCCCCTCTCTGTCTTACGGGATGCAGAGGAGGGGTTTGCCCCCTCCCTTATTTTTTTTTTTTGCCAGGGAGGGGCCGAGCCCCCTCCCTGTTTTCCTGTCTTACGGGATGCGTGGGAGGGGCTCAAACCCCTCCCCTATTTTTTTTTTTTTGCCAAGGAGGGCCCGAGCCCCCTCCCTATCTCTCTGTCTTACGGGATGCGAGGGAGGGGCTCGACCCCCTCCCCTATTTGTTTTCGCCAAGGAGGGGCCGAGACCCCTCCCTGTTTTTTTTTTTTGCCAGGGAGGGGTCGTGCCCCCTCCCTGTCTCACTGTCTTACGGGATGAGAGGGAGTGGCCGAGCCCCATCCTTGTTTTTTTTTCGTCAAGGAGGGGCCAAGCTCCCTCCTTGTCTTACGAGATGCGAGGGAGGGACTCCGACCCCTCCCTATTTCCTTTTTCGCTAGGGAGGGGTCGAGCCTCCTCCCTGTATTTTTGTGTATATTTATGCTTTGCAGGTACGTTGCTGAGTTAATTATGTGATGCTTAGTACTAAGCATCGCATGCGGCTAAAAATGCAATACAAAAAGAAATAAGAAAAAAAATACAAAGGCAAAAGCAATGCAAATCGGGTAAATACTCATGGTGAGTAAGTGATATAAGCACATCATATGTTATTTAATTTTTTGGATGAAACACTTTTCTGTTCACACACTCACTTAGTTGTGGATATCTAGGACTGCTTTGATAGAGTTTGGAGATCATGATGAGCATGATTTTAATGTATGAAAATGGAATTATTCTTATTTTTTGAGTTCGAATTCCATGCTAGGTGTGGTAGTAGTTAGCAGGATATTGGAGTGTGTTTGCTGCAGGTACATGTTTGACATTATTTTGTACAACAACAACAACAACTACGCCTTTATCCCAAAACAATTGGGGTCGGCGATATGAACCAACAAAGAAAATCATTATGGGTCTTCCACATGAATCCTTCTCCTCTATTTATTTCTATCCAATGCCATGTCCTCGGTGAGGTTCAAAGCATTCATATCCTTTCTTATCACCTCCATCCATGTCTTCCTAGGCCTACCCCGACCTCTTTTAACTAATATATTTTCCCATTTCTCCATCCTTCTAACTGGAGCATCATTAGGCTTTCGTCAAATATGTCCAAACCACCGTAAACGATTCTCTCTCATCTTATTTTCAATGGGTGCAACGCCTACCTTCTTACGTATCTCCTCGTTCCGAATCTTATCTTTTATTGTATTTCCACACATCCATCTCAGCATACGCATCTCAGCTACACTCATTTTTTGAATATGATGTCTCTTGGCAGCCCAACATTCCATACTATATAGTAAAGCGGGCCTAATAGTCGTCCTATAAAACTTTCCCTTCAACCGCAATGGCATTCTACGATCGCACAACACTCCAGTTGCACTCTTCTATTTCATCCACCCAACCTTTATCCTATGATTTACATCTCCATCAATTTCTCCATACTTTTGAATGATAGATCCCAAATATTTAAAAGAATCATCCACCGGTATTTTGTGCTCACCAAGCTTCACTACACTCCCATCACTACTTCGTTGCTTACTAAATCGACATTCCATGTATTCTGTCTTACTCTTACTCAACTTAAAACCTCTTGCTTCCAATGTCTGTCTCCATAATTCTAACTTAGCATTAACCCCAACTCTATACTCATCAATCAAAACAATATCATCAGCAAACAACATACACCACGACACATTTTCTTGAATTGATCTCGTAAGCTCATCCATCACTATAGCAAATAGGAAAGGGCTTAAAGCAAATCCTTGATGTAACCCAACCGTTATAGGAAAATTGGTTGTCACCCCTCCACAAGTGCGGATATTGGTTACTACTCCTTCATACATATCTTTAATTATACTAATGTACTTGAGAGAAACACCTTTCTTCATCATTGTCCACCAGAGAACGTCCCTAGGTACTCTATCGTAAGCCTTCTCCAAATCAATAAAAACCATATGCAAATCTTTGTTCCTCTCTCTATTTCTCTCAATAAGTTGTCTAAGAAGATGTATAGCTTCCATAGTTCATTTTCCAGGCATAAAACCAAATTGATTCTTCGATATCATTACAATCTTCCTCAACCTAGACTCAATCACCCTCTCCCAAAGTTTCATAGTATGACTCATGAGTTTTATACCATGATAGTTTGTGCAATCTTGTATATCACCCTTATTCTTATATAGAGGCACCAAAGTACTCTTCCTCCACTCATTAGGCATCTTATTTGTCCGCCAAATCTTGTTAAAAAGATTTGTCAACCATTCTAAACCTTTCTCTCCCAAGCATTTCCAAGCCTCGATAGGTATACCATCTGGACCAACTGCCCTTCTTGATTTCATTTTCTTCAAAGCCTCTGCAATTTCTTTCTTTTGAATCTTGCGCATGAAGTCACGATTCATCTCATGAAAAGGAATTGAAAAGTCTCCAAGATCCTGAGCATGACTTTCATTAAATAGCTTATCAAAATAATCTTTTCATCTCTCCTTAATCTCCTCATCTTTGACTAAAACCCTTTGTGTTTCATCTTTGATACATCTAACCATACCCAGATCCCTCGATTTCCTATCTCTCATCTTTGCAAGCCTATAAATATCCTTCTCACCCTCTTTGGTATCCAACTTGTCATAAACCTCCTTATATACCTTATCCCTCGCGTTCCGAACTACTTTTTTAGCTTCCTTCTTTGCTATCATATACTTCTCCAAATTCTCATTATCACGATTTTTACTTAGATTTCTATAACACTCTCTTTTAACCTTAATAGCTAATTTGACATCCTCGTTCTACCACGATGTATCCTTACCTAGCAGTGCACCGCCTTTAGACTCACCCAATACCTCCTTAGCCACCTTTCTCATGCCACCCGCTATCTTATTCCACATAGATTCTGAATCCTCCTCGAGACACCAATCAACTTTCTTAACTACCCGCTCTACAAACATTCCTTGTTTAGCTTCTTTCAGTGCCCACCACTTAATTCTAGGATCTATCATATGTCTATCCCTTTTGTGGTATTGTCTAATTCTAAGATCTAAAATTAAGACTCTATGTTGTGTAGCTACACTTTCTCCCGGTATAACCTTACAATCGATGCAACAACCCCTATCTCTCTTTCTAAGTAGGAAAAAATCTATCTGACTCGTATTAACCCCACTTTTAAATGTTACTAGGTGAGACCCCATCTTCCTAAACCAAGTGTTTGCTAAGATCATATCATAGGACAAACCAAAATCTAAAATCCTTTCTCCACTTTCATTTCTTTCTCCTATACCATAGCCTCCATGGATACTCTCAAATCCATCCCTACTAATGCCTACATGCCCATTAAGGTCACCGCCGATGAAAAGCCTTTCTTCATAAGATATCTCTTGTACTACTCCATCTAAATCTTCCCAAAATTGACGCTTAATGGAATCATCTAAACCTACTTGAGGTGCATAAACACTAATAATATTAATAATATTCGTACCTAATACTAATTTAATAAGTAAAATCCTATCACCCTTCCTACGGACCTCAACTACATTATCTATAAACTCACGACTCATAACAATCCCTACTCCATTCCTATTCCTATTTATTCCTGTATACCAAATCTAATATCCCCAAGGTTCTATCACTTTTGCTTTCTCACCTACCCATTTGGTCTCTTGTAGACATAAAATATCAATCTTTCTCCTACACATAACATCTACTAACTCTACAAACTTACCAGTTAAAGATCCTATGTTCCAAGTGGCTAACCTAATTTTATGGTCTTGGACTAACTTCTTTACCCCCACCCGTCCAACAAAGTCAGGGAACCCTTGCCAATTTGACACCACACCCGGGCGCCGGTGTGACGCGTCGCTTCCGGGTGACGATCTAGCAATCCTTGCCCATTTATCACTGCCTCTGGGCCTATAGAGTACAGCGCGTCGCTCAGTAGGGAACGCCCCAACGAAATTCTCATATTGGTTCATATTCATAGGGTATGACTAAGTTTTTATGTTGGCTATCACAGGCCTACCGCAACCCTCTTCCTTTATCCGGGCTTGGGACCGGCAGTATAACTAAACAGTTATACACAAGCGGAGTTGTTTGACATTGTTTTGTATTTCAAATAATTTAAATGTATTGCAATGTTTGATGTGTATTTTGTGAGTGCTTATTTTAAACATTATTTTATCGTTGAAATGTTTTGGAAAATCACCCATCAAGTAATAATAAACTGACTTTTCATGGATGTGGCGAGTACGGGTCGAATCCACAGGGAACGGGATACATTCATAATTAAATCTAAAACTTCAATTTATTAATATCACAAAGGTTTACAACTACGTTAACATTACAATTCTAATTAAATGACAATCTAAAAATAAAAATGAACTGAAACATGGTTGCTAAGTCTTCTTCGGATCGCTAGAGGTAATTCTGTCTTTTCACCACACGTGCATCTGCACATCGCATTGTAAATACACCTGTAGATCTGTTTCTAACTTATCAACCTAAAACAATGAAAATAAAAAGTCAGTAAATCATCACTAATTAATTCTAAGTCACACTATAACTATTTCTGGAATAATTACTAAATTAAACTATAATTAAAAACAAAGAAAACTAAAACTATAATTTCTAACTAAACTAACTAAGTAAATACACTTTAACTAGTCTAACTACTGTTAGTTCATCAATTATATGTTAGCAAATACTAAAAACTATGAAACTCAACTAAGTAAGCAAATGACGGTTTTGTCCCTAAATAACGCAAAATCAGATTCTAATAGGCTTTTGCAAACAGGAAGTACGAAGGGGCAAACAAAGTTTAATTCTAAGTATTTTTCTTTTGTTCTCTTTCTGACAGACTCACGAGTATGCCAGACTTTATGGAGTTGAAAAACTCATCCGGAAACTCCGGATACAAGCGTTTCAAGTTCGATCAAAATTCTAAAACCGTTTGACCCGAAATCTAAAATCGTGAAAAACCTACTTTTGTAGAACGCTTGAAAGGCAAAGCAAATCAACTCGAAATGAGTTGATTTTTGGTTTGCACACAGTTCACACACTAATGAATAGCATAGAATAGTAATTTCAAGAAAACTCAGAATAATGCACGTAAGGTAAAGAGCGAAAATCAATGCAAAAACTGGGTTTCTACTTCAGTACACTATTCACTTGTGCTAATCCCAAGAGAGCATTGTTGCTCAAAACCTACACAATTACAGTCATTCACAGCCTACTACTAACTAATTAAAATTAAAAACATGCAAAAACTATGTTAGGGTTCTTAGAAAGTACCCTCAATCGACTAGAGTGATTCTAGTCGATTTGAGGAGTCTAAACTAAATAACGTTTAACAATACTAATATACCCTAACCTAAGCTATCTAACTTAATTAAGCTAATGTATACTAACTAAATAAAACCTAACACATACTTGAAATATGAAACTTGATTAGGACATTAATGAAACTATTACACAAGGCAAAAGTCACTATTGTAAAAGTAATTCTAATTAGGGTTAATACATTTGCTAAACTAATTGGTGGACCTAAGTCACTCAGCTAAACCTAATTGAACACTAATACAACCACAATTTAACAGGTAAACTAACACTACTTACTGCTAAACCATAAATCAAACGAGTATCCTAATGGAGAACAATGCCTATTCGGCTAGCATGGAGATACGACTAATTAAATCTAAAACACTCTCCGCTAATTATATGCATGTACACAACAATAAACAATATTATTATCATCTAAACTATATTACTACAGACAAGAATCGAGCATTATAACTATGCTAAAATAGACATTAAACAAAACTTAGCAAATTATATATTAATTTGAAACTACCTAAATTGAGTAAAGGGAAAACACTAAAACAAATCATACTCAGCCTAACATTATACTAACCTGCAATCCAAACTCAGAAAAACATCAAAACAATGCAGAATTAACTATACCTTAGTTGGGTCTAATACCCAACACAGGGAATCCACCATTACCTCTACTTACATCGGTACACCTAAATTAGGTGGAGTACAAATCATACCTAAACTACACAAAACCAAAACATAGCTCAACATTAACATCAAACGAAATCAATCTCCTGATTAAGCTTAAGACTACTCAAATCTATAGCTACTGACAACTATCCAAACGAATTGCTTATCTGCAGTATAATACTAAAATCAGGTAGCAACATTCTACCTGAATTGGGATGTTTGCATCAACCTAAAAATCAAAACTGCAATGCAAAACAAAATCGACTACACAGTAGACACCTAGACACCATCTATGTGTTGGTTCAAGCACAAACAAACTACACTAAGGCTGGAAAATAGGGGAAAACGCAGACAAAAAAAAAAACAGAAAAACATGCATACGAAATGGGGGTTTTATCTAAAAGAAGGGGAAAAGAAGAAGACACACCTAAATCTGGACGCCCGACGAATGAGGGGGTAGTGGGTGAGTGGAATTTGCCTTGAAGCTGCGCCAAGAGATCCCTCGTTGATGTTGTCTACCGCCTCTTTGCCGCAGATTTGCTGGAAGGGGCAGAATGGAGGTACTCCGAGTATGGCGTGCTGGAAAATGGCGAAGAAGGCCAAATGGAGGTAGAGTCGACTAGCTGGGAAGGGGTAGACAACACCCCTTCCACAGCTGTTGCACTCCACGTTGCTGCTACCTGCAAACAAGAAGACATGGGCTATTAGTTTCAGCAAGGGGCGAAGAAGGAAAGGTGTGAAGGAAGAGAAATGGGAGGAAAAAGGGGCGGCGACTTCCATGGAGGTGCTTGGAATCCATTAAAAACCAAGGAAGAAAGAGAAATGGGCGTAGGGGTGGCTGAGGAAGACGATGGAGGAAGGAGAATTGGGATTTTACGGCACAGAATCCCAGGCAAAGGTGCCTCCCTCTTGGGCGTCTCTTCATTTTAAACAAAAGAGTCTCTTTTCTGGAATTTCCAGAAAAGAGATTAAAATAAACTTAATTGTTGGGCGCCCTTTCTGCGAGATTTTTAGCTAATATTTTCTGAAAAACGTGAATGGGGTTTGAGTGGGTTGGATTAGGGCATTTTATGTCAGATCCAAGGCCCAAATGGGCCAGTTGGATCCAAAATGTCCCGATTTGCCTCGAGGTTCGACCTGTTTCACTAAAATGCAATCTCTCTCTCGTTTTAAATCCGTTTCGAACGAAATTCGAATTGTAGCTCAATGACATCTATATGCATCTAAGTGTGGGTTTTAAACCTATAAATGATGCATTTGTGCAATAAAAATATATTATATTTATGCATATTTAATGCACTATCAAATACCCTCATGCTAGAATAATTGCTAGTCCCTAGCAATACACCCTACCTCTGCAGTGAGGATACAGACTACCCGAATAACATGCAAGCTCTTATTAAACAACTAACTCACTTTCGTAGGAATCACGTTTGCATTTAGCACATGCAACAAGCCATTTAAACCCCTGGGTTACCCCAGTGGACGAGCGAGGTCTCGTGAGGGTTTGCAGAGATGCTACCCACAAACATCAGAAATCATGCGAGAATTCAAAATTTTCTTCTAAAATGCTAGGCTATTCTAGAGATCTTTTTTAGCAAACATTGCATGTAATTTTTCACTTCTCAGAACATAATTAGAGATTTTATGCCTCCACGATAAAAATTTTCCTTTCACTCTTCTAAAAACTGTATTTATCTATGATTGTTTCTCAGAAAATCATGTATTATCATGTTATTATTCATTTTTCATCACTTGCATATTTTTCTGCACAGTCTTTCATTCTACTTCTAAGTAATGACTTTTTCTTTTCATTTAAGCTCTTGTTTTCTTTTTCATTGAATTTTCAATTTTTCCACTTTTTCAATCCTTTTCTTTTCTTTTCTTTTCTTTTTATTCAATAGCATGCGTGTGGTCTGCTTTTGTACCCTGTGCAATGTTAATGCCTTCTTATACTGCTATCTGTATGTTGAGGGCGTTAACTAGGCACAAAAGTGACTTCCTTCATTTACCTTTTCGACACGAGATTCAGACACTTCAACTTGTGTCTGGTCTCAGCTTCTGAGACTCACAAAGTTTTCATTATCCTTTTCAGGTGGAATTCAAACGCTTTAACTAGCTTATGAACTCATCTTACTCAGGATTGTGAAATCATCCAAACAACCTAATGCAGACTCTTTTCTTTTGAGCTTGAGCTTTTTCTAATATTTTTCATTTACTTAGTAGCTTATTTCAGACTGTGCTTACTTATACTTTGTGATTCAAAATTAACTTTTCACATTCAAATACAGTCTTTTCTTTGAACTTTACATAAATACTCACTCTTTTTAGCTTTGTTCAGAAAAAATTTCCTCATGGGGCTTCTAAAAATTTCTAACATGTCAGATTATGTCAAAAACATTCATATATGCTATTTTTTTTTGAAACGCCTAATTTATGAGTTCTAGTTACCGGAACATGATAAATAAGACAAAATAGTGTGTATCTACTGAACCACCCCCCATGCTTGAATGACACTATCCCTAGTGGCATGCTGAGATATTAAAATGCAGTGTAGATGCACACTAATAGAACATGAAATCAAGACAGAAGAGCGGATAGATACGACCTGACATGCGGGGCCTCTTGAGCTGATTATTGACTGGATCATGCTCCACCACTAAGAATACGCCGATGCTCAGTTTTTAGCTGACCTAATCGATTGTCTGCTCTAAAAGCCATGTCCTATGTCTGGTAACTTGGACTCATACATTGCAGCATCAGATGGAGCGGTGTTCATGCATGACAACAATGAAATCCGAAACAAAATCAAAATAAAACACATAAACAACTAAATTTTTTATTTCTAATATACATATGATACACCCTAAATAACAGTTAACAAAAAAAAAACACTAACACATAAAGCAACTAAACTATGTCAGAATTACTCTATGCGATGAAACTAGCAAACATAAATCTAGATCTACATCAGTAAATTTAGTAAATACAAAAAAGCACTAGCTGTGTTTTCTAAACTCACCTGCATAATCTCTCCTTGAATCATGAAATTCAGTTAATCATAAAAAACAACATGCAAATCCTATATCTGGTAACTATGTTAAATCCTACTGACTAAAACAAATAAAAACAACAAACAAAACACATATTAATAAACTGAAATCTCAGAAATAACATAATATAATCACCGTTCCCCGGCAACGGCGCCAAAAACTTGATGTGTATTTTGTGAGTGTTTATTTTAAACATTATTTTATCGTTGAAATATTTTGAAAAATCACCCATCAAGAAATAATAAACCGACTTTCCACGGATGTGGCGAGTACGGGTCGAATCCACAGGGAACGGAATACATTCATAATTAAATCTAAAACTTCAATTTATTAATATCACAAAGGTTTACAACTACGTTAACATTACAATTCTAATTAAATGACAATCTAAAAATAAAAATGAACTGAAACATGGTTGCTAAGTCTTCTTCGGATCGCCAGAGGTAATTCTGTCTTTTCACCACACGTGCATCTGCACTTCGCATTGTAAATACACCTATAAATCTATTTCTAGCTTATCAACCTAAAACAACGAAAATAAAAAGTCAGTAAATCATCACTAATTAATTCTAAGTCACACTATAACTATTTCTGGACTAATTACTAAATTAAACTATAATTAAAAACAAAGAAAACTAAAACTATAATTTCTAACTAAACTAACTAAGTAAATACACTTTAACTAGTCTAACTACTGTTAGTTCATCAATTATATGTTAGCAAATACTAAAAACTATGAAACTCAACTAAGTAAGCAAATGACTATTTTGTCCCTAAACAACGCAAAATCAGATTCTAATAGGTTTTTGCAAACAGGAAGTATGAAGGGGAAAACAAAGTTTGATTCTAAATATTTTTCTTTTGTTCTCTTTCTGACAGACTCACGAGTATGTCAGACTTTACGGAGTTGAAAAACTCATCCGAAAACTCCGGATACAAGCGCTTCAAGTTCGATCAAACTTCTAAAACCGTTTGACGCGAAATCTAAAATCATGAAAAACCTACTTTTGTAGAACGCTTGAAAGGCAAAGCAAATCAACTCGAAATGAGTTGATTTTTGGTTTGCACACAGTTCACACACTAATGAATAGCATAGAATAGTAATTTCGAGAAAACTCAGAATAATGCACGTAAGGTAAAGAGCGAAAATCAATGCAAAAACTGGGTTTCTACTTCAGTACACTATTCACTTGTGCTAATCCCAAGAGAGCATTGTTGCTCAAAACCTACACAATTACAGTCATTCACAGCCTACTACTAACTAATTAAAATTAAAAACATGCAAAAACTATGTTAGGGTTCTTAGAAAGTACCCTTAATCGACTAGAGTGATTCTAGTCGATTTGAGGAGTCTAAACCAAATAACGTTTAACAATACTAATATACCCTAACCTAAGTTATCTAACTTAATTAAACTAATGTATACTAACTAAATAAAACCTAACACATACTTGAAATATGAAACTTGATCAGGACATTAATGAAACTATTACACAAGGCTAAAATCACTATTGTAAAAGTAATTCTAATTAGGGTTAATACATTTGCTAAACTAATCGGTGGACCTAAGTCACTCAACTAAACCTAATTGAACACTAATACAACCACAATTTAACAGGTAAACTAACAGTACTTACTGCTAAACCATAAATCAAATGAGTATCCTAATGGAGAACAATGCCTATTCAGCTAGCATGGAGATACGACTAATTAAATCTAAAACACTCTCCGCTAATTATATGCATGTACACAACAATAAACAATATTATTATCATCTAAACTACATTACTACTGACAAGAATTGAGCATTATAACTATGCTAAACAGACATTAAATAGAACTTAGCAAATTATATATTAATTTGAAACTACCTAAATTGAGTAAAGGGAAAACGCTAAAACAAATCATACTCAGCCTAACATTATACTAACCTGCAATCCAAACTCAGAAAAACATCAAAACAATGCAGAATTAACTATACTTTAGCTGGGTTTAATACCCAACACAGGGAATCCACCATTACCTCTACTTACATCAATACACCTAAATCAGCTGGAGTACAAATCATACCTAAACTACACAAAACCAAAACACAACTAAACATTAACATCAAACGAAATCAATTTCCTTATTAAGCTTAAGACTACTCAAATCTACAACTACTAACAGCTATCTAAACGAATTACTTATCTGCAGTATAATACTAAAATTAGGTTGCAACATTCTACCCGAATTAGAATGTTTGCATCAACCTAAAACTCAAAACTATAATGCAAAACAAAATCGACTACACAGTAGACACCTAGACGCCATCTTTGTGTTGGTTCAAGCACAAACAAACTACACTAAGGCTGGAAAACAAAGGAAAACGTAGGCAAAAAAAAATAAAAAAACAGAAAAACATGCATACGAAATGGGGTTTTATCTAAAAGAAGGGGAAAAGAAGAAGACATACCTAAATCTGGACGTCCGACGAATAAGGGGGTAGTGAGTGGGTGGAATTTTCCTTGAAGATGCGCCAAGAGATCCCTCGTTGATGATGTCTACCGCCTCTTTGCCGCATATTTGCTGGAAGGGGCAGAATGGAGGTACTCCGAGTATGGTGTGCTGGAAAATGGCGAAGAAGGTTGGATGGAGGTTGGGTCGGCTAGCTGGGAAGGGGTAGACATCACCCCTTCCACAGCTGGTGCACTCCACATTTCTGCTACCTGCAAACAAGAAGAGATGGGCCATTAGTTTCAGCAAGGGGCGAAGAAGGAAAGGTGTGAAGGAAGAGAAATGAGAGGAAAAAGGGGCGGCGACTTCCATGGAGGTGCTTGGAATCCTTTGCAAAACCAAGGAAGAAGGAGAAATGGGCATAGGGGTGGCTGAGGAAGACGATGGGGGAAGGATAATCAGGATTTTACGGCACAGAACCCCAGGCAAAGATGCCTCCCTCTTGGGCGTCTCTTCATTTTAAACAAAAGAGTCTCTTTTCTGGAATTTTCAGAAAAGAGATTAAAATAAACTTAATTGTTGGGCACCTTTTTTGAGGGTTTTTTAGCAACTATTTTTTGAAAAACGTGAATGAGGTTTGAGTGGGTTGAATTAGGGTGTTTTAGCCTAGATCCAAGGCCCAAATGGGCCAGTTGGATCCAAAATGTCCCGATTTGCCTCGAGCTTCGACCAGTTTCACTAAAAATGCAATATCTCTCTCGTTTTAGGTCCGATTCGAACAAAATTCGAACCATAGCTCAATGACATCTATATAAATCTAAGTGTGGGTTCTAAACCTATAAATGATGCATTTATGCAATAAAATTATATTATATTTATGCATATTTAATGCATCATCAATGTGTCTGTATCCATGCTTGCATGAAGTTATTTTCCATTTGATTATGCCTTCCATGTGAAATTGTATCATGAAAACATGCTTAAAATGAATGTATCATTTTATAGAATGTAATTTTATATTTCTAAATATCCTCATGATGTGTATAAATATGATTTGATTCTTTTATACACAAAAATATTGAATTATCAATGCATGCATAATAGTTCATGGAATTGCATTTTATGTTAAGCATGTTTGTGTTATAGAGGGGAAAAAATTTATGCATTAACTGAAACAAAAAAATTGATCATAAACAATCACCAAACAAGAATTAATAGATTAATTAGATATATTTTTTTATCATAGCATTATTATGATTTTCTATTAACTGGTGATGATAATATTTGTAACATTATAGAACAAAATGACTGCAAACCGTGAATAAATGTACCGTAGGATAGTTGATAATGAGGTGTCGCATGAATATATGGATGGTGTTGACAGTTTTATTGAATTCGCAACGGCAAGTGTCAGTACAGTGGATCCCACCGGTCGGATCAGATGCCTCTGCACAATGTGTAAGAATAATTGATTTGTAGAAACTCATAGCATTAGGCATCACTGTGATCATCGCAAAATTTTTCCTCTCGTAATATTCTCTCTCTTCCTTCTCTTTTCTAACCTCTATTTTCCTCCTTTTTGAAGGGAGAAAAATAAAAGAGAGAAAAGAAGAGAGAAGAGAAAAGAAGAGAAGAGGAATTCTTTTGTGGGGTCTCACTTGACCTTAATTTTAAAAATATTTAGAAAATAACTCGCCTCCGTTTTTGAAATATTTACGGGAAAACTGAGAGACGGAATCCGCTCGTCGGTACGAGGTTCGACCGTTCCTGGCGCCTTTACCAGGGGTAATCGAACCAAGGGTCGAATTCATGCATTTTGCTTTGCTAAGAAATTATCCAAGAATTTATTCTAAGTCTAAATGCACAAAGAATCATGCTTGTGTAATGCAAGGATGTATGCACTTTTTGAAAATGTTTTGAAATATTCCGAGTGTTTATGAGATGAATCTGATGATATTGTGAAGAAATGGTTTCTAACTTAGAACTTAAGAATAAAAAGTTCTAAGTTTTTGGAATAATCAGAGCTTGGAAAAATAAATCTGGATCTTGAGAGAAATGATTTTGAAGTTGATAAAAGGAGAAAAAAGGAAATTTCAAAGTCATAAATGGACTTTGAATTAGAATAGAGATGAAATGGAATTAAATCCTAATTTTGAAGTTTTAAAATCAGAATGAAATGTGGGAAATCCAAATAGAATTGAGAAATGGAATTGATTTAAAAGTTGGAATTTCATGGAATTTGAATCCAAAGTTAAGATTTGAGTTGAGATTCGAATTTGAATTCTGGATTTAGAATCTGGAAATAGAAATTGGATTTGAAATCTAAAATGAAAATGGAATTGGTATTTAAGAATAGGAATCAAAGTGGAATTTGGATCTAAAATTTTGAATGGAATTGGATTCAAGATTTGGAATCTAAGATGGAATTTGGGTCTGAAATCTGAGATCCAAGTGAAGTTTGGATTCTGGACCTAAAAATGGAATTGGATCTGGAGTCTGAGATCCAAAGTAGAATTGGATTCTGGATCCTAAATGGAATTGGATCTGAAGTCTGAGATCCAAAGTAGAATTAGGCTCTGGATCCTAAATGGAATTTGGATCTGTAATTTGAGATCCAAAATAGAGTGGGGATCTGGATCCTAAATGGAATTTGGATCTGTAATTTTGAGATCCAAAGTAGAATGGGGATCTGGATCCTAAATGGAATTGGACCTGAAGTCTAAGATCCAAAGGTAGAATTGTATCCAAGTTGTAATTGGGATCTGGCTTTGGATTTGTATTCTGAAAGTCCAAATGGGACTTCTGAAGATGGATCTGGGTTTTGAAAACCCAGATTGAATTTTAGGATTTAAGAAGGGTCAGGTTTTGAGATTCAGAATCAATCTCAACTTTGATTTTGAAAATTTTGAAGAAAACTTGATTTTGAATCAAAAGATGAATCAGAAACTTCAAAGTTTAAATTAAACTTTGAAATTGGATTTTGATTGAAATTTTGGAGTTTGAATAAAAAAATGATTTTGAAATTCCAATGTCAAATTGGACTTTGAAATTGAGATAGATTTGGAATAGCAATTTAAAGAAGGGATATTCACAATCACTTGGGTTTTTGAAAGGAAATTTTGAAAATATGATGCAATTCTACCTTAAATGATGAATGAATTTGAATAAGTTTGAAGTTGGATTTGAAAATCATATTTCATTCTTCAAATGAATTTAAATAAGAATAATGATATAATACACTCCTGACTATGGTCATTGAATGTATTATATAATAGTCATATCTAAATTCAAATAAAGAATAAAATAGCTTTTTTGGTGCTTTTATAAAATTTAAAATGAAATTAATTCTCAATATACCCTGACTATGGCCATTGGTATATATATTGAGTTAATTTTAGATTAAATTCTGATAAAAGAGGAGAATATTTACTGAAAATATGATGATTTTTGAAAAGGATCCAGTGTGGATCCAGTGTTATTTCATAAAAGATAAAAATACTAAGTCTTGTTTACATCCCGACTATGGCCGTTGATGTAAATCATCAACTTAGAATTAATTACCTCCTACGAGATGGTGCATGTGCCATTCGTGTTTCCATTGGTGAGAATTTGAGAAATAAAAGCGAAAATATATGGAAAATAAGCAATTCATGATATTCACAATGCTCATTCATTCTATCTAAGACATGAAATGTAATTGCCTATTAAGATCTAATTATTACAATACATAAAATAAAATTTACAACTCCAAAGAATAACCCTTTCCACATATTCCCTGCAAAACACTTGATTAGAAAGAAATTGTACATATTCTATCTAAAACAAGTGAACTTGTATGCTTGCGAATGAATGGCACTACCAATATCTATTAACACTGAAATAATGCAATACTAGGCAAACTATATATGCTATAATCAATGGCATGCTGTGATCAACGCAAAATTTTTCCTCTCTTGTGGTTTCTCTCTCTTCCTTCTCTTTTCCTTTTCTAACTTCTATTTTCCTCCTTTTTGAGGGGAGTGAAATAAAAGAGAGAAAAGAAAGAGAGAAGAGAAAAGAAAGAAAGAAAGAGAGAAGATGAACTATTTTGCGTGGTCTCACTTGACCTTGATTTGAAAATATTTAGCAAATAACTCGCCTCTGTTTTGAAATATTGCGAGAAAAAAATAGAGAGACGGGATTCGCTCGTCGGTACGAGGTTCGATTGTTCCTGGCGCCTTTACCAGGGGTAATCGAACCAAGGATCGAATCTATACCTTTTGTTTTGCCTAAATATGATCTAAGAGTTTATTCTAACTCTAAATGCACAAAGAATCATGCTTGTGCAATGCAAGGATGTATGCTCTTTTGAAAAGAATGTTTTGGAAATTTCCAAGTATTCTGAGATGAGCTTGGTAAGGGAATGAAGAAATGTTTGAATTTAACTTAGAACTTGAGATAGATCAGAGAAGTTCTAAGTTTTCAGAGTTGGAAAATAAATCTCGATTTTGAAGAGAAAGATCTGAAGCTTTGAAATGAAAGAAAATGAAATTTCAAAGTCAGAAATGGACTTTGAATTTAATCATGGATTTAGGAGAAGAAGATGAAATTTGAAAATGTAATCTTAAGATTTGAAATCAGGACAGGCTTGAGAGATCTAATGGATTCAGATGAGATCTGAGAATGGAATTGGATTTGAAATCTAGAATTTAGGAATGGAATTGGATCTTAAAATGAATTTAAAATTTGAAATCTGAGATCCGATGTAAATTTGGGTTCTGGATCCTAAGATGGATTTGGATCTGAAGTCTGAGATCCAACATGTAAAATTTGGATTCTGGATCCTAAAGAGGAATTGGATCTGGAGTCTAAGATCCAAAGTGAAAGTTGGATTCTAGATCCTAAAAATGGATTTGGAATTGTTGAATTAAGAACTTCCAAGTTTTGAATCGAACTTGAAAAATGAAATTTAAAATTTGAATCTTGAATATACAAATGAATTTCAAAGTCAAATTAGACCTTGAATTTTTGAAGTTTGAATTTGAAATTTAGAAGATGAAGGGAATCTCAAAGTTAAATTGAACTTTGATTTTGATTGGAGTTTTGAAAATGAATTTGGAATTTTAAAGTCAAATTGAACTTTTGAAATCTGATTTGAATTGGAATTTTTGAATATAAAATGAATTTTAAATCTCAAAGTTAGATTGGATTTTGAGATTGAAAATGAAATAGAATTGAAAATGAAAAGATGAATTGGATTATACAAGGATTGAAGATTGATTGAAGAAGATACTTACATCACTTGGAGTTTTGAAAAAGGAATTTTGAAAATATGATGCAGTTCTATCTAAGTGATGAATGAATTTAAATTTTTGAAATTGGATTTTGAAAAGCTATTCCATTCTTTAAATGAATTAAAATAAGATTAAAGATATAATACATCCTTGACTATGGTCATTGAATGTATTATATAATAATCTATATTTAAATTCAGGTGAAGAATGAAACACATTTGGTGCTTTTATAGGATTTAAAATGAAATTAACTCTCAATATACCCTGACTATGGCCATTGGTATATATTTCGAATTAATTTTAAGTTAAATTCTGATAAAAGAAGAAAATATTTAAGGAAAATATGATGAATTTTGAAAACGGATCCAGTGTGGATCCAGTGTTATTTCGTAAAAGATAAAAATCCTAAGTTTTGTTTACATCCTGACTATGGCCATTAATGTAAATCATCAACTTAGGATTTATCACCTCTTATGAAATGGTGCACGTGCCATTCGTGTTCCCATTTGTGACATTTTGAAAAATAAAGATAAAAGCATGAAAACAAGCAATTTATGATATTTACAATGCTCATTCATTCTATCTAAAACAGGAAATGTAAATTCTCATTAATATCTAACTATTACAATACATGAAATCGAATTTACAACTCCAAGTAATGATCTTTTCCACATATTCCCCTGCAAAAACACTTGATTAGTAGGAAAAGAGAAGAAAAAAATTTGCACATGTCATATAGAGGTCAATGGTAAAAGTGCTCATGTGCCAAGATATGCATGATGGAAAAGAAAGAAAGAAAAAAAAAATGATATACATATCTATCTATATACGTATACGTACATACCTATATACATATATATACATATATATACATATATATACATATATATACATGTATATGAGTATGTATTTATATGTATTTATATGTATATATGTGCATATATATATATATATATATATATATATATATATATATATATATATATATATATATATATATATGTATACACCATAGATGATATATATGCAACATATATAGGTGAGAGTGGTGTTGGCATATATATATGCATACTAATGAGACAAACATATACAAATATACATAAATGAAGAGGAAAACATACATGGAAAGAGCATTTACATGTAACACTTATACTAATGGGGAGGATATGCATGTGTGCCTAAGCCTAGTGTGAATGCCTGGGCAATAGGAGAAATCCATGAAAGTAGGATGTTGTGCAGCTGAAAGGGAACTGTATATAAATGGGAAAGTGACAGTGAGTGCTATACTGGGTGATGACATAAGGTATTTTGAGATAGCAGGTGGCAAATGGAAATGAGGTGAGTACTGACAGCAGAATGCATTCGTGGAGGCAACGAAGGTAAGTGCGTGTGAAGAAGATGCATGCCTAATGCAGATATGGTGAAAGGGGAGTATCAATATATTGTGAAATTCTAGAGTTGAAGGGATACCTACATGAGAATGTGATACAGGTATAGAAAAAAAAATATGTATTACTAAGTGGACGCAAGGATTAAATGGGCAACACAGCATGAATTAGTGGCTTGGTCATAGCCACCGTAAGGGTTGTAGCCGATGTCATATACATCAAGAGCTGGTGCTGGTGCAGTATAACAGACGATCATTGATGTTCTTTTAGAGACCTTTGGCATCCGCATTGCACAAAATCGAATCCATCTGCACTTTATTCTCCCTGATATCATTCCATAATTCTAACTATTCACCTGTCATAGTATCTAGAAGTTGATGTACCACATATAATAAATACACAGGGAACCTAATACATATCCAAACAAAACTTAGTCTACGAAACATATCTCATGATGCTTTAAAACTTGGTTTTAAGCTAATGCTTCAATACATCCCCTGCAAAACTTAAAACAACAATAGAAACTTTAGGGAATCAAATCATTCCATACATCCTGTGGCAAGGTATATAGCAAATATATATTGGACCTATGAATATTGATGGTGGGGTGCTTAAGTGGTGGTGCCAGAATAGGTGAGTATGTTGTGTGCGCGGTGGAGTGTTTTGCAACAACTATACACGATGTGAGATGGTGTGAGAAGGTGGATGGTGGCAGTGCAGGAATTCATATAAACATGTATCTATTGGAGTTCTCTTCTGCAGAAATTGCAACAAGATATCTTGGAAATCTGGGATTATGTATTCTGTAGAACAGAACAAGACTAATTTACCGTGATAAATCATTAGACAGAACAATGTAGAAAGTCATCCTAAAAAAAAAAAAGAGCAACTGTGAAGCGCCCCTGCCCTCGGAAGGTCAAAAACCAGGGCATGTTTCATGCATATGAGGCTCAAGAATGTAACAATGGGAAAAACTACTCCAATGTCACATATATTCTCTACAGAATAGCCTACCCTCAAATTCATCGACAGAATTGTGTATCGAAGATAGTAGGTAATCATACAATTGCGTCGATCCTTCTGCTGAAGATGATGGCTGGTCATGAATTCTTATCAGAGAGGTCGAAGTTTTGAAGCAACGACACCATCATTCATTGACTTGTAAGCAACCAATCGATTATAATTTCTCACACCAAACCAGTAGCCACTAAATTTCTTCTCTTTGGCTTGGTATTTCACTTCTCCTAGCAGCTGAAGAATCAAATGAAACCAAATTCCCTATACCATTGGTCATTTCCACAACCCCATCCTTCAGAGCACGATGTGCTCAGTACACGAAACCTCTGTCAAGCTGTTAGCATGGGAGCAACCAGGATCATTTGGGTTTCCATAGATTAGTTAACAAGAAATTGCAGAAAAGAAAAGAAGAAAAAAAAATACTGCTACAGAGGTTTTATTGAGGCAGACCCGCGGGAGGTAAATGCAACCAACAGAGAGCCACCATGCACAAGAAATCTTTTTAATGTTATAGCCATAGATCCGATTATTTAGGCAAATTAACAGAACTAAATTGAAAAACTTGGATTACACACACAGCTTACCTTGATTCTTCTGGTCTGTTGCACAGTGGATTCCTTCTAATGCGGTTGATATTGCCTCTAGCTTGCTAGGGTCACCATTTACCGTCAAATAAATGTCATAATAGCTTTGTCATCACTGAGATGAGAGTCAGGGATACTTTACACCAATGAGTTTTATCTCCATAGATCAATTGGAACGGTTAGTTCCAGCAGCTTGATTGCTTTACTTAACGCGTTGTAGACCCGCTGGGGGAGGGGCGGGCCGTTGTAAGAGGAGACAAGCTCGCTCCTGACGAGGTGTTGAACATAGATGATAACGAGATTTCTGTAGAGGACTCAGATCTTAGGAAATCGTTGGATCCATCTGAGATATATAGGTTCAAGAGTGCAATGTATATACAAAAAAAAAAAGAAATTATAAAATAGAACGCAAGTCAGTGAAACTGAAACCCATAATATGAATTGAATCTGAAGTGTTGATCAGAGCTCACACGCCGCATTCTATTCAAATATTGAACTACTGAAATGAGAACCAGAGAAAAAATGTGTTATAGGAGAAATGAGGATGTTCAGCCGTGAATTACGATATGCAAGAATATACAAAAAAAAAAAAAATGATCAAAGCATAGATAGATTAGCAAAAGGGGATTGGAGAAGGAAATCATAACAAAATTAGGAAATATATAAAAAAAAACGACAAAGGAAAAAGAAATACAAAAAAAAAAATACAAACCATGATTATGCTAATGGTTAAGGGAGACCGATCGTGTATAGTAGACGCAAAATGGGGATGCAATCAGTAAAGAAAGAAGAGAAATACAGCACGAAAGAAACAAAAAGGAAAACAAGATTGAAATAATGGTGTAAAATGGAAATAAGAAATCGAAAGGAAAACTAGTAACAAAGGAATGAAAGTGTCAGAATAGGTGTATTCTTCTTATTTTCGCACAGGGGAGGTTGATGTTGCACAAGCAACTCAACGTTACCCATGGTGCGTCAATGGATTTAAAGAAAGCAGAGAACTAAAGGGAAATCATAAACTAAAAGGAAATATACTTACCTGTTCGGCGTGAGAGAAGGGAAGAACTTCCTTCGGTTGATCGGGAGAGAAGACCGGAGGAATGCGGAGTAGAGATAGAGCAGAGAGGGATTGGTGAAAGGGTGAAAACGAGTGATGAAGGAGGAAGGAGAAGAATAGTGGGGTTTTCACAAGAGGATTGGAGGAAAGCCTCCTTCGATAGCCTAGAGGAGAAGCAGATCGTGAGAAATGAAAAGCATGTAGGGGTGAAAAAACAGTCCTGAAGGTGAGAGTCTTCATGCCTTCTTAAAGATGGAAAGGAGAATTCTAGAAGGGAGGAGTTCGTTGAAGATTGACGGGGGAGATGAATGGAGGGTTTCGGTGAGGGTGGTTCTGCGAAAAGGGGTGAAAGAGATGAGAGTTTAGGGAGGGGCGGATAATGAGAGAGAGAGAGTCTCCGTAAACCCTAAGAAACTTTCGTTAAAATCTCCTTTTCAAAAGGGTACCCCTTTTTACAAGTTTTTTTTCAAAAAAAATTTTTTTTTTAGAAGATGTTTTCAAAAAAAAAAAAAGGAAGTTTTTCAAAAACTATATATATATATATATATATATTTGTTCTTTTCTTGAATTTTCTATATTTTTTTTGTATTTTTTTGAAAATAAAATTCTAAAAGCTAAAGTAATTTAAACTGATTTTACAAAATTTAAAGATATTTACAAAAGAAGGCTTTTTATGGAAAATCAGAGTTATTTTGGAGAATTTTCTGCAGAAGAATGGGTTTGGACCCAGGTTTTGAGAAAATATACGAGTTTTAATCCTCGAATCGAGAAATATAGCACGGAGGTCGGAGGTACTGTCCGAGCTAAAAAACTATTTTTGGTATTTCTGTAATTTTAATTTAAAATTTGGACGATGAGACTCGGATTTGGATCTGGACAACTGATCCAGGTCCGAAATCAATTTAAACATATACAATGAATTTAATTTTAGTAAAACTTGAGAAATGAACTGGAATTTATATTTAAAAGTGGCTTAAATTCTCAGAAAATGATATCAAGGGCAAAAGGGGAATATTTAAAAGATTTTGAAAAATTTGGGGTGTTCACACAAGCAAAATCATCAAATACTAACAATAAAATGATGTTAATATAGGAAATAAACCTATAACAAGTTGCTGCAATTACAATCGGAAGTGAACAATCTTATTGGAAGAAACTTATACAGCAACCCTCTTAACTCCATTCAAACAAAACCAGCAGCTCTTTCCAGCAATTGTTCTGGACACTTAACTGTTAGACCAGGCAAATCTCCCAACTTATGCACTACTAAATGACAGAAATACTGCCATTTGCCATACCACACAGAATTTGCACATGTGTTGGTTCATATCTTGCCAAAAATAATCCTTCTTACTCGATTAAACAAAATTAAGAATTACAAATTTCAGATGAATAAACAGCTGTCACCATGGGGCATTAGTATTGGATCGGCAAACAGGTCAAGGTGCATTAGGTAGCAAGGTGAAAGTATAGACAGTAAATAAACAAATTCGTCAAGGAATCAGATGAACAACATATAATTTAGGCAACTGTCAGATGATTGAAATAATAGTGGGATTAAAGCAAACAGCAAATGGCTAAAATAAGCAGCAAATGACTTAGGCAAACAGTATATGTATCAAAAATAACACATGGAAGACATAGCTAACAGCTGGATTGAATCAGTAACCTAGAATAACAGGTGAGTTAAGCCTATGATAGTGGAAATGTGCAGGTATGTGCAAAGGTGTAATGTAGTGCACAAGTGATAAACTATGAGTATATACATTTACAGAGCATAGAAAATGAATGGGTGAGAGTGAGTGATATGGTGTCAGCAAATGGGTCTGACGATTAATCAAAATAAATGCATATCCCACAATGGACTGGGTATGGTGGATACAGCGGACTGAGGTGAACTGAAGTGAAGGCCACAACAGTGTTTTGGCAAACACTGTTGTAGGCATATATGAGCTTTGGCAGTACCACTGCTTCCAAACAACAGGTGAGTATAGAAGAGACTATAATGAACCTCTGATTTCAAGGCTCCCGAACAAACATGGGATATTTAGCATTGGAAAGATTTTTAGGTGTTCGCTTCTCAAACACCTAAGAAAGAAAAGGGGATATGAAAGAATATCCTGAATAATTCTCCTCACCATTAATATCATGCTCTACAGCACCTTTTAGATGCTGAATAAGAGTTTTTTTTTTTTTTTGCTTACGGACAGATCATCACTTGTCTGGAGCTTAAAAGTATGCAGGAACTTTAAACTACTGGAAGTTCTCAATAAAGACTGTTATGATGAATTTTCTAAAATGAAAGTTTGTTAAATACAATACCTATACAAAGAGATGTAAAGGAGCAATAATAAAAAAAGTTGTGCTCGATTATAACTTACCTGGTACTGACTGGAAATGAAATTTATTTTCCTTCTTCGTTTTTATCTATCAACTCAGCACATGAAAGCATCTTGTTGACTCGCAAGACATAGAAAGGGTGCACCCTGACATAGGGATGAAAGGCATCCTCTCCAGCAAATTTTGTTATATACTTGTTGTAGGCGGCGTGAGTAGCTTTAGGAGCTTCACTTGTGACATTTTCTTCTCCCAGCTCATCAGGTGAACATGGAATAGGTGTCACAGTTGTTGAAAAATCAGGTCAGAGTACTGAATGTTTTATAACAGATTTTGAATGCCTCATGTAGCTGCAAAGGGGGGGGCAGGGGTGATCAATCTCCGTTCAATATTGTCTGCAGAGCCAGCTTCTGACGCCGGAGCTTCAGAAGCTCCTTGAATTGACACCGTTGGATTTCTTGCAATCAAAACCTTAAATGTATGAAGCAATGTTGATAACTGGATGTGCTGCTTACAAAATGTACTTTTACCGCTTGAGACAAAGTTGACACCAGGTCCTTGTATGCCGCTTTCCAACTTGGATAAGGTTTTGACTACTTGTCCTTCCATGAGGTTTTACTTGAGCCTTTAATATTACCTCCTAGCTTTCAAGTCAGGCAATTGCTTCTGCACTTGAGGTTATATCCAGTGATTCCTAAAACAGAAGTGGCAACACTTGAGAATCTAAAGAACAATTCCTGGGATACCCTACTCTTGGGTGATATAGGAATGAAGAGGGACTGAGAGGTCCTAATTTGAGGAACTAGATCAGTTCCCACATCCAGTGAATTGCATCCCTCTGACACACAAACCAACAGTCACATTGTTGTCACTGTTTTTTTTTTTTTTGCAGTAACACATTGCAGATCCTTTTGAAACTCATTCTGATGGAATAAAGTGAACTCCACATGTGAGCTTTTGGTCATTTCCACATATTATTTCATTTTCTATGATGGATTCTCTGCAGGCAGTTTCTCATTCAGGAACAGAATGTATGATATATTTCATCAAACAGATTTAATTGTCAGAGTATGGGTCCGCTATGGTAGGTTAGTTGGAAGCCAGCTTGAGTGGCACCTTGTTCCATTCTTAGATATACCACTGAGGTAAATTTACTAAGCACCACATAGCAATGTTGTCTACCAACTCACAGAAAGTTTCAGATGCATTTGCCATAGGTACTATTCTTTGCCTACATATTTTTGTTTGAAATTTGCTCAAAAGCATCAGTGTCTACTGGTGGTGGTTTGCCTTTGTATCGCTGATGAAGCCAACTCCTCAGCTGAAGGCAAGTGGGGACCAACTATTTTCTTCACAGATTGAGAATGGATCTGCATCACTGCTCCAAGCATTTCCTCAGTTGGTAATGATATGATAACTTTTACGGCATGCTTATTAGACTATATGTTGCCTTTCAGAAATTTGTATGCATGTCTTTAGTTTCCCACAGGCAATTCTGCTGAGAGCCTACTGCTGCAAATTCACCAGTGAATCACCATTTGGCTTTTTCTGGAATTCTTCTTTCCGTTAGCCATCTTAAGTCTCCATCTGCTGGTCTCTCTGGATCTACGGTACCCTTTGATTTTAATATTGCAGAGAGTAGTGAAGAAGGCTGATTTCAATCCGACAGACCTTAGGTTTCTATCATTATCAAAAACTCTGGTCATGAGCCCACAGAACACCCGATTTCGGCTCCCTATGAAAGACAACCCAATGTGAGGATGTATCTAAATTCAAATGGAGAGATTTGATATAAAGAATAAACAATAACCCATGTAACAATCAGACTACTCACTAAGGATGTAGATTAATTGATTGAATTCACTAGCATGATCTAAACACAAGAAATTGCAGAGATCCAGAATAAATTTCATGGCAAATACCGATTAAATCTGTATCGCTGGTGAATATTTGCAAGAGCCTTTCCTTGGGGAATGATCATCCACCCTCCTCAAGAGGTAGAATCACGTCTTATGGTAGGCATACCTCAGCTGGAGATGGTTAAGTGATTGACGCAGGGGCCTTGGTTCGAAGGTATGAATGCCCAATTACACAGAAACAGACACATTAATTTGTATATAATAACTATTCAATCTGTATATTAATACAAAGCAAAGCAGAACAAAAGCCAATAGCCCTCAAAGAGAAGATATCAAAACATGATGACAAGAGATCTTACCGCGGATCCGAAGGTGGACTAACTTGTTTAGTAAAACAAGATTAGATTCTTGGGCAAATAACATCCACTTCGTGTTTGGAAATACAAGGTTCTTACTGATCCTGGGATTAAAGCTAAATCTTGACAATGGCAAATCCCATACATTTTGATAGATCAAGAAGCTTGGTTTTGGGCCTACTGGGCCTCTGATCTCGACTCATCAGATCACATGCTTCACCAGCCAGTCACAACAAGACTTTATAGTGACTAAGTGGGTATCTCATAGCAAATCCAAAAATCTGTATATGGATCCGCATATTTTCAAGGCAAATATGACTATTGAACCAAAATCTTTCACAGTAACGATCAAATTAATACATGCAAATATGAAAATGAGAAAGTATATGACATTTTGCAGTATAATTGCATATTGACTTGAATACTGCCAACAATCAAGTCTCAAAAATTTCAGACAGTCAGTAATGGAGATAAACAAGCAAATGGATTAGGGCGGCACAGATTTCGGATGTCATTACACATAGGATACAACAAAGAGTTAATTCAGATATAAACACTTACCAGGGTTTTAAGAAGGTAAACATTGTACTGTTCATTTAGCCCAAAGTCTGTGACATAGATAAAATACAGAGAATTCCATCTTAACGATTCTAACTACTCGAAGTATATAGTCGAATCGAACACAGGGGGGAAAGCAGGTAAAGAGATCAGATGATGATTTAACATGAACTCCAGTACGAATGTTGGATTCGTGATAGCCTACTCCAATTTTGCAGTATGATCTGAAGAAACAGGAGGAGAACCTTAATGCTAAGGAGTCAAATATGGATGATCCGACTACTGACCTGTAGCAATCCCAAATCGCAGAATCTCAAATAGATCAATGAAAAACATTCACTGAAACTGATGTAAACCCATGGATAAGTTAGAAATCTAAAAAGGAAAGGAAAAGAGAACTACCAGCAGTATTATATCTGAATATCAAACTATTGAAACACGAAAATCAGAAAAATGGATATGCTATACAGTAGATATGGATGCAGAGCATAATCGAAAGGGATAAAAAATGACTGTAAAGGCTAAAATTCAGTGCCAAAGAGTGAATCGACTCATTAAAACCAATATGGGGGTTAAAAGAAAAAAAAAATCTAGGATATGCTTGAGTGAAAAAAAAATTGCTCAAACATCAGAATGAAAGTGAGAATATATAGGATTTTTAAAACTACCAATTAAATACAAACAAGATCAATAATATAAAAAAAAAAAAGATAAATACTAATGCCGATCTCCAGAGGAGGAAAACGCGTAATAGAATAAAAAAAAATGATAAGGCATGAAATGGTATATCAAATGTTCACAATAAGGGAAAAACTAGGATTAGATTATAAAGAAAAGAAAGAAAAGGTATTGGAACACGTACGTTCCATTGCTATTGCACTATGTAAGTCGATTTGCTATAGGCAAATCGGATTTTACAGGTTGTGCGTTAATGGTGCTTGAAGCGATTAAATAAAAAAAATGAATTAAGAAACGAAAGAAGGAATACTCATTGTAGCTTGCTTAAGGGAATGAACCCAATGCTAGGGCTCTGCACCGTAGGATGGGTTTGATTGGTAGAAGAAAGAGGGAAGAGGGGCGAAGAAGAAGTGTAACGATAGAAAGGTAGAAGGAAGAAGGTGCGGGGGTGAGAACAGATGAAGTTGATGGATGCTGAAGTCTGCCCTTGCGATTCCCTGTAGATACCTTTGGTTTTTGTTTGGAGAGGGGAAACTCCAGAGGAGTGTAGAAAATACAAAGGGGAAGGTGAAGACGATGAAGGGAAGCATTGAAGGAAGGAGAGAGCGATGGTGGGGTGAGGGCGGATGCATGAAGAAGAGGGGTGTTGGGGTGAGGGCAGATGATGAGGGTTTTCTTTTCGGTTTGTTAAATAGGGGAGAGAGAAGGATCGAGAAGGTGAGTTTGTTGAAGATGAGCGGGATGAGGGAGGAGAGGTTGGCGATCGAAGGTGGAGGATGGGTGCTTCCAGAGGGTAGCGCAGGAGGGGAGGTTGAGAGTGAGAGAGAGAGAGAGGCGCTGTCCTCGCCCTCTCATTTCTTGCGAAGGGTTCAAAGAAAAAACCCTAAAAAAAATGGTTTTGCAACGGGCCCCTTTTATTTTTAAGATTTTATAAAGAAGGGGGTCCCTAACAAATTTTTGCAAAAAAGTGTTTTTACAAAACTTGATTTTCAAAAAGGTGCCTTTAAAAGGCCATTTTTGTGTTTTCTTTTTTTATTTTCTTATTTTTTTGTTCTTTTCTTGGTATTTTTCCATTTTTTTGGTATTTTTTTGAGATAAAACCATGAAACTAAGAAAAAAATAAGGGATTTAAAAACCATTTATAAAATTTTACAAATATTTACAAAGGAAGGCTTTTCTGAGAATTCGAGTTCATTTTTAGAAAATTTCTTCAGAAGATGGGTTTGGATTCGGATTTTGAGGAAATATGGATTTAAAGTACTGGATTCGGATCCGGGATTAATTTTGAATATACCAATATGGAATTTAATTCAGAAAATCTGAAGTTTAGCTTTGAAATTGCTTTGATTTTCTCAGAAAATGGGGTTAGGGGCAAAACGGTCATTTTTACAAAACTTTGAAAAATTTGGGGTGTTCACAGATGCCCCTCTTTGCTACTAAGCCGGTTGAAATCCGAGCTTAGTGGCAAAGATAACACTCCAAATTTTGAAAAATGCCCCAGTCAGCAGATCTGAACTAGGTGTGAAAGAATTTATTTTGGAAACATGGCTTCTCAGGTTTAAAAACCTTATCCTGAATGGTTTTGGGGGGACGAAATCCTTGAAGATGATGTGATCAAATGATAGAAATGAGGAAATCGTGATGGGACTTTGAGTGAACATCCCGAAATGGTGAAATAAGAATTTTGATCAAGCCTCATGGGTGAGACAAGATACGCTTTTGGAATGATTCAGGTTTAGCCCTTAACCTCGATGGGACGAAGATATATCAAGATGAATTAGATGAGGAAAGAAATACATGAGAACCCTGATGGGGCATTTTTGGAGAATGTCTCGTGGAATGAAGCTCAAGTAGGATTCTATCCTGGATGGATATACAAAGCATGGATCCCTTGATGGGAAGAGCCACAATGGGACTGGAAGAAAACAATCTCGTCAAAACGAGGAATCTCGTTGGAACAAGACTCAGGTTTAACCCAAACCTGCAAGGAAGATACCTCGCAAAGCTAGGTTCCGGGTTAACTCTTAACCTGGATAGGAAATCTACCATACGGATTTCTCAAAGGGAGAAACCATAATGGGACCTTTGGAGCTTGGACGAACAAATCCGAAAGGGGTTTTACGAGAGGAGGAAAATATAGGGTTCCCTAAAGCTTCGAAAAGGGGAAGAAATTGGGCGTCTCATTGTTGAGACTGAAATAGCTTTTGAAATCTATGACCTCTCGTAGGGGGTTCAGGTTTGGCCCTTAACCTGAGCGGGGGAAATCTACCATACAGGTTTTCTCAAAAATGGAGAAAGCATGATGGGACCTTCGGAATTTAGACGAACAAATCCGAAAGGGGTTTTGCAAAAGGAGGAAATATAGGGTTCCCTAAAGCTTTGAAAAGGGGAAAGAAATTGGGTGTCTCATTGCTGAGACTGAAATAGCTTTTAAAGTAAATGACCTCTCGCAGATGGTTCAGGTTTGACCCTTATCCTGAGTGGGGGAAATCTACCATACAAGTTTCTCAAAAATGGAGAAAGCATGATGGGACCTTCGGAATTTGGACGAACAAATCCGAAAGGGGTTTTGCGAAAGGAGGAAATATAGGGTTCCCTAAAGCTTTTGAAAAGGGGGAAGAAATTGGGCGTCTCATTGTTGAGACTGAAATAGCTTTTAAAGTAAATGACCTCTCGCAGATGGTTCATATTTGACCCTTATCCTGAGTGGGGGAAATCTACCATACAAGTTTCTCAAAAATGGAGAAAGCATGATGGGACCTTCGGAATTTGGACAAACAAATCCGAAAGGGGTTTTGCGAAAGGAGGAAATATAAGGTTCCCTAAAGCTTTGAAAAGGGAGAAGAAATTGGGCGTCTTATTGCTGAGACTGAAATAGCTTTTGAAATCAAATGATCTTTCACGGATGGTTCAGGTTTGACCCTTATCCTGAGTGGGGGAAATCTACCATACAGGTTTTCTCAAAAATGGAGAAAGCACGATGGGACCTTCGGAATTCGGACGAACAAATCCGAAAGGGGTTTTGCGAAAGGAGGAAATATAGGGTTCCCTAAAGCTTTGAAAAGGAGAAAGAAATTGGGCGTCTCATTGCTGAGACTGAAATAGCTTTTGAAATCAAATGATCTTTCGCAGAAGGTTCAAGTTTGACCCTTATCCTGAGTGGGTCGTCCATACGGAATTCTTTAATGGGAAAACCGTGATGGGACAGAAAAAGATACTTCCTTCAGAGGCAACTCTTTTTGGGAAATATAAACAACGCTAGGTTGTATCAAAATGGATATTGAATGTTTATTTTATTCTTGGAATAGCTAGAAAATTTTGCCAATAAAATAAAATTATAGCTGATTCAAACGCTTGGAAATGTGCACGTAGGTGCAAAAGATATTCCCTCTTTTACCTAAAGTATTTCCCCCAAATGAGGTTAACTCCTCAGTTCTAAGAGTCATATTCAAATTTTCAGCGCTGATGATTTTCTTCAAGGAAGCTATCCATTTCCCTGATATGAGAATAGAAGAAATATTCTTAATTTCGTAAAAGCAAGTAATGAAAAGATATTGATAAAAGAATTTTGCATCAGAAAAGATGACTTCTGGCAACTTTGGCAGTTTGATATCTGGGTGTTTTCCCACGATGATCTTTTTGCACTCTTTTTGAGTCATTGGGCTTTCTCGGGCTTTTACATCATCCTTCATTTGGAGATGTCCTGACTTTTCTCTCTTTTTCAGGGAAGGGTACGTCACAAACTCCTTCATCTTGGAGATGTTCCGATCCTTATTTTTCTCAAGGATTATATATGATGACATTGGCTCAAAAGGTCTTTAGATGATAGCAGAAATCAAATATCTTTTAGGGTTTGTCGGTAGGCTCATCACACTCGCCTTCATCTTGACGGTGATCTGAACTTTCCCTAGAAGGATCCTTCACAAACTCCTTCATCTCGGAGATGATCCAAATCTTCTTTGGCCCCGGGGGTCTGCTCGCATATTCGTCTTCATCTTGACGACAGTTGAGAGATCCCTTTTGTGGATATTTGATTGCAACTTTAAACGAATGAGAAGATATGGGTCGAGTGGATTCTTTCTATAGCTCGAGATATTTCCACTGCCTGATTGCTAGAAAGTTATTTTAAAACATGCGCCATAGCCAGGATCAATATCAATTCGCTTCTGGCTTTTCAACATCATTGAAGATTTCTTTCATTGATCATATCGAGGGCATTTCTTACATCCTTTTGGTTGATCAACAGGAAAAGATTTGAATTTTACCTCTTTTCGCAAAAAGTTTCACCTTTTGGAAGAAAATACAGGAGGTAATCTGAGAAAATTCTTTTTGTGCAGTAAGATTATTTAGAATCAACAAATGCTTTTAGCAAATTGGCAAAGTTTTCATGAATTCTTTGTGAAATAATCACTCAATATAGATTTTGATGAGACCTTTAGTTGCAATCTTTTGATTTTGGAAATACATGACCAGCAAAAGCTGGAACCTTTGAAATACCTGACCAGCGAAAGCTGGAACGTTTGAAATACATGACCAGCAAAAAGCTGGAACGTTTGAAATACATGACCAGCGAAAGCTGGAACGTTTGAAATACCTGACCAGCGAAAGCTGGAACGTTTGAAATACATGACCAGCAAAAGCTGAAGCATTTGAAATACATGACCAGAAAAAGCTGGATCTTTTGGAAATACATGACCAACGAAAGTTGGATCTTTTGGAAATACATGACCAGCGAGATGCTGGATCTTTTAGAAATATATCAGATTTAAGTCAGATCTTGAATTTTGTAAAAAGAAAAGAATTTGATCATAATACTGAATTTAGAAGGTTACCGATGCGAGGACCGAATTTTCAAAATGAGCTCAACATATGATTGAAAATTTTGAGAAATAAGATGAGCAAAGAAAGTAAAATTTGATGAGAGATTCTGAATTCAATGGACCGTCACAAACTAACTGCGTGGTGGTATGTTTTCAGGATTTATCTCCTTATCCTGAACTGGGAAGGAAGGAAAGAAATACCTCGTTAGCAGGAGGTATCAGGTTTATCCCTCAACCTGAAGGGGAAGAAGGAAAGAAATATCTCGTTAGCAGGAGGCATCAGGTTTATCCATTAACCTGAAAGAGGCACAGAAGGATTTTTTAAAGAGAATAAACCTGGATTTTTGAAATTTGAAATGGATTAGCCGGAAGGCTGGATTTTGGAAGAATGTCCCGCCTGGCAGTTGGGATTTTTTGAAAAAGAAGAGAGTCCGAGTTGGGACTCGAATCTTCAGAAAATAAAAGATAAAGAGAAACCCGAGTTTTGAAAACTTGAATTTCTAAAGAAACAATTGTTTTCCAATGCGAGGATTGGATTCAAAAGGAAGTCTGAGTCGGGACTCGGAACTTCAAACGAAATTAATAGATGAAAAACCCGAGGTGAAACTCGGTTTTCTAAAGAAATGATTGATTTCTAATGTGAGGATTAGATTCAAAAGGAAGTTCTGGCTGGAACTTAGAACTTCGAACGAAAAATAATAGAAGAAAAACCCGAGTTTTGAAACTCGGTTTTCTAAAGAAACGATTGATTTCCAATGCGAGGATTAGATTCAAAAGGAAGTCCTGGTCGGAACTCAGAACTTCGAACGAAAAATAATAGAAGAAAAACCCGAGTTGAAACTCGATTTTCTAAAGAAATGATTGATTTCCAATGTGAGGATTGGATTCAAAAGGAAGTCCTGGTCGGAACTCAGAACTTCGAACGAAGAATCATAGAAGAAAAAACCGAGTTTGAAACTCGGTTTTCTAAAGAAATGATTGATTTCCATTGCGAGGATTGGATTCAAAAGGAAGTCCTGGTCGGAACTCAGAACTTCGAACGAAGAATAATAGAAGAAAAACCCGAGTTTGAAACTCGGTTTTCTAAAGAAATGATTGATTTCCAATGCGAGGATTGGATTCAAAAGGAAGTCCTGGTCGGAACTCAGAACTTCAAACGAAAAAAAATAGAAGAAAAACCCGAGCTAGAACTCGGTTTTCTAAAGAAATGATTGATTTCCAATGCGAGGATTGGATTCAAAAGGAAAACCGAGTCGGGACTCAGAACTTCGAACGAAGAATAATAGAAGAAAAACCCGAGTTTGAAACTCGGTTTTCTAAAGAAATGATTGATTTCCAATGCGAGGATTGGATTCAAAAGAAAGTCCTGGTCGGAACTCAGAACTTCGAACGAAGAATAATAGAAGAAAAACCCGAGTTTGAAACTCGGTTTTCTATAGAAATGATTGATTTCCAATGTGAGGATTGGATTCAAAAGGAAGTCCTGGTCGGAACTCAGAACTTCGAACGAAAAATAATAGAAGAAAAACCCGAGCTGGATCTCGGTTTTTTAAAGAAATGATTGATTTCCAATGCGAGGATTGGATTCAAAAGGAAATCCGAGTCGGGACTCGGAACTTCAAATGAAAGAATAAAGGGAAGAAGCCCAAGTGAGAATTCGGGTTTTTTTTGACAGAAAGTTTTTAATCAAAAGATTTGAGTTTTGAAAATTTTGCCAGTGCGAGGACCGGACCTGGGATTGAGAATGACCATTTAGAGGACTGCATTTATTTGCATGTTGCCCCCTTATCTTGACTGGGGAGGAAATAAAATCTGAGAAGGATAGAAATTGATGGAAGTTTTGACAAAAGAGAAGAATCAAGGAAATTTTATGGAAAGAATCTTTGTAAAAGAATTCTCACAGGTAGCACTGTTGCTCCTATGAGGGGTTTCAGGATTATCTCTTATCCTGAATGGAAAAGGAATAAAATTTAGGCAAAAGTTGATGAAAAGCTTTGATAAAGAATTAGAAGAATTAAAGTTTAATTAAGAGATAAAATTGATAAAATTGGATGAAAAAAGATTTAATAGAGATTAATGAAGCTTTAAGAGAGAAAGGCATTCAGGACTATCCCTTATCCTGAAGAAAGAAGGACCTCGTAGGATGAGGTTTCAGGTTTATCCCTTAACCTGAAGGGGGAGGACAAAAAAGGAAGAAGAAAATACCTCATGGGAAAGAGGCATCAGGTTTATCCCTTAACCTGAAAGGGTAATCTTTGAAAATAAGAATCAAGAAGAATTAATAAAATGAATAAAAATTGATAAAACTGATAAAGATGGATAAACAAAAGGTTGATAAAAGTTGAGAAAAAGAGTTTGATCCTGCCTGCATGTGGGATCTTTAAAATGAGAGAAGATGATGAGAAAATCATTTTTGGAAAAAAGGATTAACCACGAGAGCTAATCTTTGAAAGGGGATCATTCATGAGAGATCATCATGAGGGTAATTTTTTTTTTGAAGCAATGATTTGAAAATCAATTTATAGAAAATATGATCAACATGAGGGTTGATATTTGAATGTAATGATTCAAAATCAATTTTTTTAGAAAATATGATCAACGCAAGGGTTGATCTTTGAATGCAATGATTTGAAATCAACTTTTTAGAAAACATAATCAACACCAGGATTGATCTTTGAATGCAATGATTCGAAGTCAATTTTTAGAAAATATGATCAACATAAGAGTTGATGTTTGAATGTAATGAAATCAAATTTTGGAAAATGAGATCAACACGGGGGTTGATCTTTGAATGAAACTCATTTTTAGAAAATATGATCAACACAAGGGTTGATCTTTGAATGTAATGATTCAAAGTCAATTTTTGGAAAATATAATCAACACAAGGGTTGATGTTTGAATGTAATGAAATCAAATTTTGGAAAATGAGATCAACACGAGGGTTGATGTTTAAATGTAATGAGATCAAATTTTAGAAAATGAGATCAACACAAGGGTTGATCTTTGAATGCAATGTTTCGAAACCGATTTTTAGAAAAATATGATCAACACAAGGGTTGATGTTTGAATGCAATTATTCGAAATCAATTTTTAGAAAATATGATCAACCCAAAGGTTGATCTTGGAATGTAATGATTCGAAATCAATTTTTAGAAAATATGATCAACACAAGGGTTGATCTTTGAAAAAGGTTGTAATAAAATATTTGAACTAAAATTTTCATGATTTTTGAAAGACCCTTATAGGTAATATCATTTCTCTCATGAATGATGTCAGGATTGTCCCGCATTTTGAAAAAGAAATTTAATGCCCCAATATAGCAAAAAGAAGGAAGTATTGAATATCAAAGATATAAAGAAAATCGACATTTCTTTGATAAGCAAAAGTTTTGATAACAAAACTGAATATTTATAAGTATTTTAACTAAAAGAAGTCACAAAGACTGAGCTGACTTGCCCCTACAAAGCGATTGACAGAAAGGGATGAAAACGAAAAACCCTTGGCATTCTCAATTCTCTGATTGGTCTGAAAAAGGTCCGGCTGAAACTGCAGGCTGCTCTTCTCCTTCCTCTGGTACCAGAAGCTCTTTATCAATGTAGTCCTGCACAATGTTTTTGAGGACGAAGCAGCGCTCCGTGTCATGCCCCCTCGCTCGATGAAACTTGCAAAAGCGATTCTTCCATTTCCCTTTGGTGACAGAGGGATCATCCTGCTTTGGGAGCTTGATCATTTCTTTCTCGAGCAGGTATTGGAGAACTTCTTTGATCGGCTGACCTAGAGGGGTAAGCTGACGATCATAACCCCAACCTTCATACTTTGCTTTCTTCGGCTTGTTTGGCTTCCGCTGAGAACTGACCCCTATCTGGCAACTAGACTAAGCTTGCATGTTTAGGAGATCCGGATGTTTTTCTCCTTCATTTTGGACAAAGAGATTTTTATCAAGGCAATCCTGAACGATATTCTTGAAGATGAAGCAATGCTTAGTGTCGTGCCCTGTTACTTGATGGTATCCGCAGAACTGGTCTATATATTTTCCCATGACTGTGAAAGGGCTGGCGGCTTTTGGGAGCCTGAGTAATCCGCTAGACAACATGTATTCGAGGACTTTGTCGAGCGGTTCATCCAAAGGAGTGAAATCTCGACCCTTGCTCCAATCCTTGCGCTCTGGTTCTTCTTGCTTCTTGCCTTTTTGTTGAGGACTGTATTGAAGAGGTCTATCATGGTTTTCACAATATTTCCCAATCTGACTTTTATACTCTCTCAAGTTGCTGCCTTGATTGCTGCTCCTGCTGGCTTTGGAATTTCCTATACCGATATTGTCGTGTTCATTCATGGGGAAAGTGACAGGTGTCTTTCCTTCTGTGGGAGCTTTTCTGCAATTGGCTTCAGCTTGTTTAGACAATATTTCAACCATCATCCTTTTGAATAATTGGTATATCGCGGGATCGATCTCACTTTTGCTGTCATGAACTCCCTTTCTGACAGATTTTTGAGAATCCATTCCTTACTCTCTCTGCTTGTAACTGGGATGTTAGAGCAGTGTAATCTCTGAGCTTTGCCTGACTCAACTGATAGCGCCGATGCTCTCTGTAGAGCATAAAATGGGTTTTTTTAGAAAAGATTTTTAATAAAGGAGGAAATCATAATCTGAAAATGAAAACATCCCATTACGAGGGATCGGGTTGTCACCAAAATTTGCGACAACCGCACTGTTTTTCTGAAAAAGGATAGACAAGTGAAATGTGAAAAAAGATAAATTTTAAAAAGGACATATCCTGACAAAAGATGTTTTATTGTAAATGAGGGTAAGGAATAGAATATAGAAAAGAAAAATTTTGAAGAATTGCAGGCAGGATAAAAAAGAATTAGAAGAAATTAAGAGAAGAAAAAGGAAAATACACCTGGGTTTTAAAATAAGGAGGAAATTTTGAATAATATATACCCAGGGTTTTGGAAAATATAGGGAATATAAAAATATCATACAATCATAGATATACAAACAAGGATGCATAAACTGAAATTCCACTAGAGGGGGGGTGAATAGTGAAATACGATAAAGATCGATAAAATAAAATAATCAGGCAATAAGGCACAACACATAAAACACAAAATTTATACTGGTTCGGTCAATACCCAGACCTACATCCAGTCCCCAAGCAAACCACTTGAGCTTTCCACTATAACATCCGAGTCACCGGATAAATAGTACAACACCCTCTTCCTCAGAGGTCTTCTTCTCTCAACAGAGAAGGGGCACACCCTCTTCCACAGAGGTCTTCTTCTCTCAACAGAGAAGAACAACACCCTCTTTCACAAAGGTCTTCTTCTCTCAACAGAGAAGGGCAACACCCACTTTCACAGAGGTCTACTTCTTTCAACAAAGAAGAAAAACAGTGAATAACAGAGTTACAATACTTCCTATAGAACCTTCAGAATGATATAAATGCAAGAATGAAGGATTCTCAGAATGTTCTGTTTGCCACTCAGAGGATACTCTTTGTCAAAGAGCCGGACTTGACTTTTTCTCTTTTCTTTCTTTTCTTTCTTTTCTTTTTCTCTTTCTTTCTTTCCCTTTTTTTTTCTTTCTTTCTCAAGGCTCTCTTTTCAAATATCGAATAGGAATTTTTCTCGTTGTAAGCTCACATGTCCATTCCATGTTGAATAGTTTATTTGAGTGTGTTTATATAGCTTTTAAAAAAGTAGTCGTTACATTTTGAAATCGTAGCCTTCTTGAGATGTGAAATGATATGTCATTTCAAAAAACATCTTTAGAGAAATTCGAAAAAGCCTTTTTCCATAAAAGTAAAGTATGGGGTACACTAGTCGTTGTAATATTTTAGGTAATACATATTTTATGTAAAAAGTCTATTTCTTACAATAGTACATTGAACGTTGGATTGTAGTTTTGTCTTTATCCTAATTAATGATTTGAGGTACATAAGTACTTTACTTTAAATGAGTGTAAGTACAATGAGTGCTTTGAGATATTTATTTATACATAGTCATGTCAAGTGTTTTCTTTATGTTGTGGTTTTCAAAGTCTTCAGAGAGAATGAGGACTACAAGAAAGTCGACATTCTTGAGAAGGATATTTTAACAAGGATTTCTTACAAAAGATATTTAATGCTATACAAAGAGAATGATGACTTAAAGTAAGTCGACATTCTAAGGGTTTGTAAAAAAGGTAACTAGAGTCATTTCAAAAACTTTATTATATTTGTTTTCTTTGTGTAGCCGATTTTCATGTTTTGTCTTTTACCCATATTTGAAATCATTTATTTAAAGAAGGTAACTAGAGTCTTTTTCAAAAACATATTATATTTGTTTTCTTTATGTAGCCGATTTCATATTTTGTCTTTTTCCTACATTTCTTTTCATGTTGTCTTGTATATTATGTAAGGTACAATTATTACATTTTGAAATCATGTCAAAATACCTTTTTTCATAAAGGGTTGTAAGAAGGTACAGTTATTAGTTTTCAAAAAGGAGCTTTTTGAAACTATCGTATACTTTTATGATATAGTTTTTATGAATGAGTATGTAATATGCAATATGCATGTTCCTGAAGGTTCTGTTACATATGACTCTTAAGAAGAAAAACATCTTCATCTTGAGGTAGCCGATCTCTTTAGTTGATCTTTAGGAATGCATGGCTCATCAAGCTTTTTCTTCAAGGAGTATGATTGCACTAGTTGTACTTGAACAGGAAGTCTCCATCCTTTTTGGGTGAGATATCCTTGCATCAAATACTCGTTAGATTTATGGCAAAACATATTCAGTCATAGTATAACTTTTTTCAAGAGGACATATTATCATATCATATAAAATCAAATACGACAGTATATCATATTATGTGACATCAAAACAGAGTTTCTCAACATTCTCCCCCTTTTTGATGATGACAAAATATGCTCCCCCTGTCAAAAAGACATTATGCATAGAAATAATAATATGATAAAATATTGAAAAATATTGAAAAATGTTTAAAGAGAGTATTTCTCCAATAATGGAGACAGGTTTTCTCCCCCTTTGTCATAGACAAAAAGGAAGGGATCAGAGTAAGAGAGTTATTACAGACCAATAATAAATATTACAGTCAAAAAAAAGTTTATCCCGAAGATGGAGTAGGTTGATGTGTTCGGTTGACTTGATCCGACTGGAGGGTCTGTAGAGTTTGCTGCAACGAGGCTTGACGACGAAGAATACGATCCTGAGAACGCTGGACATCCATCAGAGCAGGGAAGTAATTGAAGGTGGATGTTGGATCTTCTTCATCAGAGCCGGGCAGGTGCAGGGACCTTAGATTGAAGGTAGTAGCATCGAGGACCTGAGAGGGATGGAGGATAACTTCGTTGTGAAGGGGTACTTTGAAGTATTTTAGGATGGGAGTTATAAAACACCCGAAAAGAAGAGGCTTGAATTTTTGGTAACGAATAAAAAGGTCGAAAAGAATGGAGGACCAGTTTATCGGAGTAGAAGAAAAAATTGCGTAGATAAGGAGAGAGATTTTTCGTGGAACTAATCCCTTGCGGGGAAGCTTGGGATAGATGTTGTGGAGAACAATCTGGGCAAGTAATTGAGCATGAGGTTGAAGATTCCTCATGTGCCAGGGAAGTTGGTAGCAGTTGGTGCAGAGAAGAATTTTTCGAAGTACCGATCATTCGATTGGTACTATGTTGTTGAGGTCTGTGGCAGTGGAAGGTAGGTTTAGAATTCTACCTAGGTCGAAAGCATCGAAAAATATCAGCTTTCCTCGAACTTTACTGGTGATTGTAGTTTGTTCATGATCAGAAGAAAAGTTTGTATAGAATAGTCGAACTAGTTCAGGATAGTAGGCAGCTTGGGATGAAGATCCTAGTAGATGTTTGAGTTCGGGGAGATAGCTGTCTAGGTCAAATAGCATGAAGTCTTCATAGTGAACTAATTTTCCTTCATGAATGGGTCGAGAACAAAGTAAGTTGTAGTCATGAAAAAGACCTGGATACCTAAGATCTGCAGCATTGATTGTAGAATTTGAAGAGGAAGCCATTGCAAAAGGAAGTTGAGAGAGAAGGAGTTTGAAAGTATGTATGAAGATAGTGAGCTACGAGTGGATTGGTGAGGAATGAATCAGTCAATTAAATAGAAGAGAAAAAATAATTGTGACAATAATTGAATGACAATGAAAGTGAATGATTTTTTGATGTAGTTTGAATAAGGAAATTCGTGAGTTGTAAGTTAAGGGGCTTGTGAATGACAAATCAAATCAATGGTGGAAGATAGTGTATCATATTGGTATGTAAGTTAAGAAGGACATAGATTTGAATAAATATACTATGGGAGAGTGTATCGAGTAGTGAGAAATGTCATGAATGGAGTATGGAGTGACATATTGAAGAAAATAATGGCCTAATACAACAAACAACTTTTTCTACATGATATTACTTGATGTGGAAGCATTCCAAATTCGTGAAGAGTGATTTTGGAATAAGACAAACAAAGATGAGTGAGTGAGAGGCAATAATAGGTTATTTAATATGTATATATTTTGATATATGTTGAAAAAGAATGAATAGACATAAAGAAGGGTGATACGGATATGTGGTTTGAAAGATATGACATTTTTGAAAGAAAAGAATGCCTTAAAAAAAATGTGTCATGATTAATGTGTCTTCACATTTGTATTGTTTTATGAGTATACGTAAAGATGAGAGGGACACACTTTGACTATGAATAGTGATGAGACAAAAAGATATTTATGAATGAAGAGTAATAATTGCTTGTATAAGAAATATTTTTATGGATATGCGTGGAAGGAGTGAGAGTAGTCATAGAGAAAAGTGAGATGACATATATGGATTTTCGAGTAGGATAAGAAGTAATAAAAAATCATGATTGATAAAAGACATAAAGTTATGATTGACACGAATTATTGTTTATTTGATAAACATATTTTTAAAGAAACTCGATTTGAGGAAGTTCATAGAGAATAAAGTTAAGTTTTAAACTAGTAAAGGAGTCACAAACACGGTTTGACAAGAATGGAGACTCAATTTGTATAAGAGAGAGAAAGTACTAAAGGTACTCAAGAGAATAAAAATAAAGGACAAGGTTTTAATGAGTCTCTATTGGAAAGAGATATAAAATGTATGAGAGAGTGATGGTCACAGATGAAAAGGAGCTTCGTATAATATATATATATAGAGAGAGAGAGAGATAAAAAAGAAGGTGATACAAAACGTACTAATAGGTGGAGTACAAATACTTTTTGTAAAAGATGTAAAGCATGAAGAGATGATAATAGATAGTTCTTTAGGCTATGATATAACAGATGATATAGTAAAATTTTACGTGAGATATAATAGAGTGTACATAATCTATGATATATTAAATGATATAGCAAAAATTTACTTGAGAACATAGCAACTAGATCTTTTAGAGAAAGGTAAAAGAACCAAAATAAACATTCGATTTTAACTAATAATTTGAAAAGCAAGAGTTCTCATAAACTAATATGTTTTCATGTTGAAAGTGAATCAATTTATCGTAAGAGAAGTTTTCACAAAAGGACAAAAATAATAAAGGAGTTATGAGATGAGTGATGTGAACAATGTTATGATAGCTTTTAATATAATTAGTTTTTATGGATATGAGTGAAAGGAGATAGGAAAAGAAGTCATAATGGATGTGTAGTTGAAAAGATGACAAGTTGAAAGACATAAAGAATGTGTCTTATAAGAGTTTTAAAGTGTACGTGAATATGGAAACCTAGTTTGACTAACAAAAATCGATAAGAAGGAAAACTTTTAAAATAAGATTTTAACAAGACTTATAAAAAGAATTATAATAAGTGTGATTAATTTATAAGTCACTTAGTTTGCATATTCCGAGTTATCTTCTAATTCGTGTAAAGTCTTCATGTTTTAATGGTTTAGTGAATATGTCTGCTAACTGTTGATTAGTGGATATGAATTCGAGTTTAATAATGTTGTTTAAGACTTGTTCTCTTAAGAAGTGATGTCTTATTTGAATGTGCTTAGTTCGTGAGTGCAAGATAGGATTTTTAGATAGGTTTATAGCACTAGTATTATCACAGAAAATAGTTGTGTTTTCAAAATTTAAACCAAAATCTTTTAAGGTTTGTTTCATCCAGATAACTTGTGTACAGGCTAGGCTAGCAGCAATGTATTCGGCTTCAGTAGTTGATAAGGATACACAGTTTTGTTTCTTACTGAACCATGATACAAGTGAGTGCCCTAGCATATGACATGTTCCACTTGTGCTTTTTCTGTCAGATTTACTTCCAGCAAAGTCAGCATCGTTGTATGAGATTAAATCAAATGTAGAGGATTTTGAATAGAATAATCCAAAATCAACTGTGTCTTTTAAATATCTCATTATTCTTTTTACAGCCTTAAGATGTGATTCTTTTGGAATTGACTGAAATATAGCACACAAGCAAACACTGAACATAATATCTGGACGACTAGCAGTTAAATAGAGAAGTGATCCTATCATACCTCGATATACCTTTGTATCAACAGACTTACCATCTTCATCTTTGTCCAAAACAGTAGTAGTGCTCATAGGAGTTGTTTTTGAAGCAGTTGAGTTCATGTTGAACCTCTTCAATAGTTCACGAGCATACTTAGATTGATTGATGAAAACTCCATCCTTGGTTTGCTTAATATGCAGTCCGAGAAAGTAGGTGAGTTCTCCCATCATACTCATTTCAAATTCTTTCTGCATGGACTTAGAAAATTCTTCACAAAGAGTGCTGTTAGAAGATCCAAAGATGATATCGTCTACATATATTTGAACAATTAGGGTATGATTTTTCACTATTTTTACAAATAATGTAGAGTCTGCTTTGCCTACAGAAAAAACAGTTTTTAACAAAAAGGTTTTAAGTCTATTATATCAAGCACGAGGTGCTTGTTTTAAACCATACAAAACATGTTTGAGTTTGAAAACATGATCTGGATATTGTTCATTTTCAAATCCTGGAGATTGTTTTACATAAACTTCTTCATTTATAAAACCATTTAGAAAAGCACTTTTAACATCCATTTGATATAATTTGAAATCCATATAGCTTGCATATGCTAAAAACATTCTAATAGATTCAAGTCTAGCAACAGGAGCAAATGTTTCATCAAAATCAATACCTTCCTCCTGGTTGTGTCCTTGAACTACTAGTCTTGCCTTATTTCTTATAACATTACCTGCTTCATCTAGCTTGTTTCTGAAGATCCATCTTGTCCCAATGATTGGATGATCCTTTGGTCTTGGTACAAGATCTCAAACTTCATTCCTTTGGAATTGATTCAGTTCTTCAGTCATGGCTATCATCCAGAACTCATCGATGATGGCTTCATTAATCTTCTTTGGTTCAAGTTAAGAAATGAATGCCATATTTGCAATCCGTTCTAGCTGAGCTCTAGTCTGAACCCCCTTTGTCAGTTCTCCCAAAATCTGCTTTTGAGGATGATCTTTGATATCGACAAATGTTCTTTGATGATCATCTTCATTAGACTTAGCTGTGTTATCTAAAAATAAATTTGTACTTTCAATATCATCATCGTTAGTTTACTTATGAACAGATTGATCAATAGATTCACAGAAACTAACATGCATAGATTCTTCAATAGACTTAGAACACTTATTGAAAACCCTGTATGCTTTACTATGACTTGAATATCCTAAAAATATGCCTTCAATAGATTTAGCATCAAATTTATCTAGGCTATCTTTTGTGTTTAGGATAAAGCATTTACAACCAAAGACTTTGAAATAGTCTATTCTTGGAGTTCTGTCATAGAATAGTTCATAGGGAGTTTTATTTAATAAGGGTCTAATGAGAACTCTATTTGTTATGTAGCATGCAGTATTAACAGCTTCTGCCCAAAAAGATTTAGCAAGATTATTGTGTTGGAGCATAGTTCTAGCAGATTCCTGAAGGGTTCTATTCTTTCTCTCTACTACACCATTTTGAGGTGCAGCTCTAGGAAAGGCAAAGTTATGAGAAATACCATGCAAGTTACAAAAATTTTCAAAAAGCTCATTTTCAAATTCTCCTCCATGGTCACTACGGATTTTAACAATAGAACAAGATTTTTTATTTTGTAATTTTTTACATAAAATTTCAAATTGACAAAACGTATCACTTTTGTTTTTCAAAAATATCACCCAAGTAAATCTTGAGTAGTCATCTACAATGACAAAAACGTATTTATTGTGATTATGACTAGCTATCCTAGAAGGACCAAAAAGATCCAGGTGGAGAAGCTCTAAAGGTCTTTTGCTTGAAATGATATTTTTTGATTTGAAAGATGATTTTGACAGTTTTCCTAATTGACATGCATCACAAAAATAATCCTTTTTAAAAGATATTTTGGGTAACCCACGTACTAACTTATCTTTAGCTAATTTAGACATGTATTTAGAATTGACATGACCCATTCTCATGTGCCATAGATGTTGAGAGTCATTATTAGCTATGAGGCAATGTTTTGTGATGTTTTCTAGGTATAGTTCATATATATTATTTTTTCTTATACCTTTTAAGATAATATTTTCGTTGGTGTCTGCTATAAGACAAACATTATGATTAAAGCTAACATTATAACCTGTATCACACATTTGACTAATACTTAGAAGGTTATGTTTTAAGCCTTTAACCAGGAGAACGTCTTTGATAAGAGGTTTATCTATATTTCCAATATTACCAATACCTATTATCAAACCTTTGTTGTTATCTCCAAAGGTGACGGTTCCTCCTTCCTTTTTATGAAGAACAGCAAAGAGGTCTGAATGTTCAGTCATGTGTTTTGAACATCCACTGTCTAGAATCCATTTGTTCTTCTTATTTGGAGCCTGCAAATCATCAAGTAAAATTTCTTTTTGGTACCCAATCGGGTCCCTTTTTGTTAAACCTTGGAACCCATATCCATTTGGATTTGGGTTTGTCTACAACCTTAGAGGAGTTAAAAAATTTAACTTTATAATACTCCTTATTTGGTTCAGACGAACTTTTCACAAAAGTGATCTTTTGATTCATACAAGAAGGCTTGTTGAAATGAGAGTAGCCAATACCATTCTTGTAGAAAGAGACTTTTTGAGAAGATAGGAGTTTATCCAAGTTCTCTTTTCCTTTAGTAAACTTGAAAACCGTTTTCATAAGGTTTTCAGTTTTACTTTTTAATTCTGAAATTTCTACTTGCAGATTTTTAGTCTTGAAGCTAGTAGATAAGATTTCAGAAGTAATAAGAAGATTTTTCTTTTTCAACTCAGAGTTTTCACTGCTGAGTTTTTCATTTTTCTGGGAAAGCTCTAAATTTTCAGATTTTAAAGTTTTATTTTTGGAACTTAATTTTCTAGATTCTTCAAATAGTTCTTGAAAAGCATCTAGAAGTTCTTCAAAGAAAAAATCAGAAATTTCACTTACAGAGCTTTTGTTTGCCATGAAGCACATGTTTGCAGTTTCAGCTTCATCATCATTTGACTCTTCACTAGTGGATGGTTCTGAATCATCCCATTGAGCATGCAGAGCCTTTTTCTTGAAGAACCTTTTCTTTGGTTCCTCAGTCTTGGATTTTCTTTTGAGAAGAGGACAGTCGCGTCTTAGGTGACCTGGCTTATTACACTGGTAGCACATAGAATCTTCTTTTGGATTTTTTCTTTCTTTGTGCTTATTTGGAAGCCGGTTCCTTCTCATAAAGCGCTGAAATTTTCTGGTGAGTAGCGCAATCTCAATTTCTTTTTCTGAGTCTTCATCCTCAGATAGGGCTGAGAAGGCTAGAGTTTTCTTCAAGGGTTGTTCTTCTTCCCTTCTTTCTTTCATGTGGACTTCATAGGCCATAAGATTGCCTATTAAGTCATCCAGAGTAAGCTTAGATAAATCTTGAGCTTCTTCAATAGCTGTAGTCTTTTTCTCCCAATCAGTTGTGAGAGATCTCAAGATTTTCTTCACCTTTTCTGTCTGGGAATATGTTACACCCAGAGATTTCAGATCGTTGGTGATGTTGGTGAATCTGGTAAACATCTCTGTGATGGGTTCATCTTTGTTCATTTTGAACAACTCATATTTTCTGAAAAGAGATGAGATCTTGGCTTCTTTCACTTTGTTGGTTCCTTCATGAATAACCTCTAAAGAATGCCAAATATCATATGTAGATTCACATATAGATATTCTATTAAATTCGTTCTGATCAATGACACAATATAAGGCATTCATAGCCTTTGCATTTAGGTTTGCCATTTTCTTTTCTTCATCAGACCATAAGTTATAGTCTCGGATGGAGATGTGTATGGATGCTCAACAATTTTCCACACAGCAAAATCTATGGACTTGAGAAATATAGCCATTCTGCACTTCCAGTATCCATAGTTGGAGTCATTGAAGAAAGGAGGACGAGATGCGTGTTGACCTTCAATATCACGAGCATAAGAGGTAGATGCCATTTGTGCTGGAAGACTTGTTATGTCGAAACCAGCAAACCTGCTCTGATACCAAATAAAATTCCACTAGAGGGGGGTGAATAGTGAAATACGATAAAGATCGATAAAATAAAATAATCAGGCAATAAGGCACAACACATAAAACACAGAATTTATACTGGTTCGGTCAATACCCAGACCTACATCCAGTCCCCAATCAAACCACTCGAGCTTTCCACTATAACATCCGAGTCACCGGATAAATAGTACAACACCCTCTTCCTCAGAGGTCTTCTTCTCTCAACAGAGAAGGGGCACACCCTCTTCCACAGAGGTCTTCTTCTCTCAACAGAGAAGGACAACACCCTCTTTCACAGAGGTCTTCTTCTCTCAATAGAGAAGGGCAACACCCTCTTTCACAGAGGTCTACTTCTTTCAACAAAGAAGGAAAACAGTGAATAACAAAGTTACAATACTTCCTATAGAACCTTCAGAATGATATGAATGCAAGAATAAAGGATTCTCAGAATGTTCTGTTTGTCACTCAGAGGATACTCTTTGTCAAAGAGCCGGACTTGACTTTTTCTCTTTTCTTTGTTTTCTTTTTCTCTTTCTTTCTTTCCCTTTTTTTTTCTTTCTTTCTCAAGGCTCTCTTTTTAAATATCGAATAGGAATTTTTCTCGTTGTAAGCTCACATGTCCATTCCATGTTGAATAGTTTATTTGAGTGTGTTTATATAGCTTTTAAAAAAGTAATCGTTACATTTTGAAATTGTAGCCTTCTTGAGATGTGAAATGATATGTCATTTCAAAAAACATCTTTAGAGAAATTCGAGAAAGCCTTTTTCCATAAAAGTAAAGTATGGGGTACACTAGTCGTTGTAATATTTTAGGTAATACATATTTTATGTAAAAAGTCTATTTCTTACAATAGTACATTGAACGTTGGATTGTAGTTTTGTCTTTATCCTAATTAATGATTTGAGGTACATAAGTACTTCTTTACTTTAAATGAGTGTAAGTACAATGAGTGCTTTGAGATATTTATTTGTACATAGTCATGTCAAGTGTTTTCTTTATGTTGTGGTTTTCAAAGTCTTCAGAGAGAATGAGGACTACAAGAAAGTCGACATTCTTGAGAAGGATATTTTAATAAGGATTTCTTACAGGAGATATTTAATGCTATACAAAGAGAATGATGACTTAAAGTAAGTCGACATTCTAAGGGTTTGTAAAAAAGGTAACTAGAGTCATTTCAAAAACTTTATTATATGTGTTTTCTTTGTGTAGCCGATTTTCATGTTTTGTCTTTTACCCATATTTGAAATCATTTCTTTAAAGAAGGTAACTAGAGTCTTTTTCAAAAACATATTATATTTGTTTTCTTTATGTAGCCGATTTCATGTTTTGTCTTTTTCCTACATTTCTTTTCATGTTGTCTTGTATATTATGTAAGGTACAATTATTACATTTTGAAATCATGTCAAAATACCTTTTTTCATAAAGGGTTGTAAGAAGGTACAATTATTAGTTTTCAAAAAGGAGCTTTTTGAAACTATCGTATACTTTTATGATATAGTTTTTATGAATGAGTATGTAATATGCATTATGCATGTTCCTGAAGGTTCTGTTACATATGACTCTTAAGAAGAAAAACATCTTCATCTTGAGGTAGCCGATCTCTTCAGTTGATCTTTAGGAATGCATGGCTCATCAAGCTTTTTCTTCAAGGAGTATGATTGCACTAGTTGTACTTGAACAAGAAGTCTCCATCCTTTTTGGGTGAGATATCCTTGCATCAAATAGTCGTTAGATTTATGCAAAACATATTCAGTCATAGTATAACATTTTTCAAGAGGACATATTATCATATCATATAAAATCAAATACGACAGTATATCATATTATGTGACATCAAAACAGAGTTTCTCAACACAAACAGCAATCCCTAGGGGCTGACTCTAAATGCAATATTTGAAATGGCTTGTAGAACCTTAATCCTAACTCTAGGGTTCAGATTATCTGATTCCAATCAAGATACGCCGATATACTCAAGCCGAAGCTCGAAGTACGTGGCATAGAAATATTCCTCCGGTTCTAAGGTAATGGCTTCCCAACATCCTTGAGCACCTACCGATATACCTCGGACTATGGCCCTTAGGTACGTGGTAGGGGGGCGCAAACCCAAATAAGGGGTCCAGTTGTGAGGCTCTCTCCCGAACTATGGTTCAGTGAGACAGCCCAGCAACGTGAAGACCGGGACAATATAGGTAAGGAGGTTTTCAAAATATGTTCAACATGCAAGAAATCAGATGGCTCTAATGCAAGTCGTAAAAGAGATAGATTAAAATGAAGAGAAGCATACACTTGCATACATTGTTTTGCATTCAATCCTTAGAATTGAGGAGAGTTGTATTTAAGACCTAAGTCTAATGTGAGCATGGAATAATCTCCTCAATATGGTCCTACCAAACCATACTTAGATCCTATATGCAATGATGTCAGCTTAGGACAGAGTCTAGGCTCCTAAGGGTTGCATGAAAATCTAGCTGACATATATAGAATAAAAACTTAGAAAATATCAAAGCAAAAGAAAAAGGCATAATTCGACCGGACGGAGACGAGTCCCATCTCGGTCGCCAAAACTGTGATCATCGCAAAATTTTTCCTCTCGTAATATTCTCTCTCTTCCTTCTCTTTTCTAACCTCTATTTTCCTCCTTTTTGAAGAGAGAAAAATAAAAGAGAGAAAAGAAGATAGAAGAGAAAAGAAAAGAAGAGAAGAGGAATTCTTTTGCGGGGTCTCACTTGACCTTAATTTTGAAAATATTTAGAAAATAACTCGCCTTCATTTTTTGAAATATTTGCGGGAAAACTGGGAGATGGGATCCGCTCGTCGGTACGAGGTTCGACCGTTCCTGGCGCCTTTACCAGGGGTAATCGAACCAAGGGTCGAATTCATGCCTTTTGCTTTGCTAAGAAATTATCCAAGAATTTATTCTAAGTCTAAATGCACAAAGAATCATGCTTGTGTAATGCAAGGATGTATGCTCTTTTTGAAAATATTTTAAAATATTCCAAGTGTTTCTGAGATGAATCTGATGATAGAGTGAAGAAATGGTTTCTAACTTAGAACTTAAGATCAAAAAGTTCTAAGTTTTTGGAATAATCAGAGCTTGGAAAAATAAATCTGGATCTTGAGAGAAATGATTTTGAAGTTGATAAAAGGAGAAAAAAGGAAATTTCAAAGTCATAAATGGACTTTGAATTAGAATAGAGATGAAATGGAATTAAATCCTAATTTTGAAGTTTTAAAATCAGAATGAAATGTGGGAAATCCGAATAGAATTGAGAAATGGAATTGATTTAAAAGTTGGAATTTCATGAAATTTGAATCCAAAGTTAAGATTTGAGTTGAGATTCGAATTTGAATTCTGGATTTAGAATATGGAAATAGGAATTGGATTTGAAATCTAAAATGAAAATGGAATTGGTATTTAAGAATAGGAATCAAAGTGGAATTTGGATCTGAAATTTTGAATGGAATTGGATTCAAGATTTGGAATCTAAGATGGAATTTGGGTCTGAAATCTGAGATCCAAGTGAAGTTTGGATTCTGGACCTAAAAATGGAATTGGATCTGGAGTCTGAGATCCAAAGTAGAATTGGATTCTGGATCCTAAATGGAATTGGATCTGAAGTCTGAGATCCAAAGTAGAATTAGGCTCTGGATCCTAAATGGAATTTGGATCTGTAATTTGAGATCCAAAATAGAGTGGGGATCTGGATCCTAAATGGAATTTGGATCTGTAATTTTGAGATCCAAAGTAGAATGGGGATCTGGATCCTAAATGGAATTGAACCTGAAGTCTAAGATCCAAAGGTGGAATTGTATCCAAGTTGTAATTGGGATCTGGCTTTGGATTTGTATTCTGAAAGTCCAAATGGGACTTCTGAAGATGGATCTGGGTTTTGAAAACCCAGATTGAATTTTAGGATTTAAGAAGGGTCAGGTTTTGAGATTCAGAATCAATCTCAACTTTGATTTTGAAAATTTTGAAGAAAACTTGATTTTGAATCAAAAGATGAATCAGAAACTTCAAAGTTTAAATTGAACTTTGAAATTGGATTTTGATTGAAATTTTGGAGTTTGAATAAAAAAATGATTTTGAAATTCCAAAGTCAAATTGGACTTTGAAATTGAGATAGATTTGGAATAACAATTTGAAGAAGGGATATTCACAATCACTTGGGTTTTTGAAAGGGAAATTTGAAAATATGATGCAATTTTACCCTAAATGATGAATGAATTTGAATAAGTTTAAAGTTGGATTTGAAAATCATATTTCATTCTTCAAATGAATTTAAATAAGAATAATGATATAATACACTCCTCACTATGGTCATTGAATGTATTATATAATAGTCATATCTAAATTCAAATGAAGAATAAAATACCTTTTTTGGTGCTTTTATAAAAATTAAAATGAAACTAATTCTCAATATACCCTGACTATGGCCATTGGTATATATATTGAGTTAATTTTAGATTAAATTCTGATAAAAGAGGAGAATATTTACTGAAAATATGATGATTTTTTAAAAGGATCCAGTGTGGATTCAGTGTGGATCCAGTGTTATTTCATAAAAGATAAAAATACTAAGTCTTGTTTACATCCCGACTATGGCCGTTGATGTAAATCATCAACTTAGAATTAATTACCTCCTACGAGATGGTGCATGTGCCATTCGTGTTTCCATTGGTGAGAATTTGAGAAATAAAAGCAAAAATATATGGAAAATAAGCAATTCATGATATTCACAATGCTCATTCATTCTATCTAAGACAGGAAATGTAATTTCCTATTAAGATCTAACTATTACAATAGATAAAATAAAATTTACAACTCCAAAGAATAACCCTTTCCACATATTCCCTGCAAAACACTTGATTAGAAAGAAATTGTACATATTCTATCTAAAACAAGTGAACTTGTATGCTTGCGAATGAATGGCACTACCAATATCTATTAACACTGAAATAATGCAATACTAGGCAAACTATATATGCTATAATTAATGGCATGCAAAATAATCATATACTAACAATAAAATGATGTTAATATAGGAAATAAACCTATAACAAGTTGCTGCTATTACAATCGGAAGTGAACAATCTTATTGGAAGAAACTTATACAGCAACCCTCTTAACTCCATTCAAACAAAACCAGCAGCTCTTTCCAGCAATTGTTCTGGACACTCAACTGTTAGACCAGGCAAATCTCCCAACCTGTGCACTACTAAATGACAGAAATACTGCCATTTGCCATACCACACAGAATCTGCACATGTGTCGGTTCATATCTTGCCAGAAATAATCCTTCTTACTCGATTAAACAAAATTAAGAATTACAAAATTTCAGATGAATAAACAGCTGTCACCATGGGGCATTAGTATTGGATCGGCAAACAGGTCAAGGTGCATTAGGTAGCAAGGTGAAAGTATAGACAGTAAATAAACAAATTCGTCAAGGAATCAGATGAACAACATATAATTTAGGCAACTGTCAAATGATTGAAATAATAGTGGGATTAAAGCAAACAACAAATGGCTAAAATAAGCAACAAATGACTTAGGCAAACAGTATATGTATCAAAAATAACACATGGAAGACATAGCTAACAGCTGGATTGAATCAGTAACCTAGAATAACATGTGAGTTAAGCCTATGATAGTGGAAATGTGCAGGTATGTGCAAAGGTGTAATGTAGTACACAAGTGATAAACTATGAGTATATACATTTACAGAGCATAGAAAATGAATGGGTGAGAGTGAGTGATATGGTGTCAGCAAATGGGACTGACGATTAATCAAAATAAATGCATATCCCACAATGGACTGGGTATGGTGGATACAGCGGACTGAGGTGAACTGAAGTGAAGGCCACAACAGTGTTTTGGCAAACACTGTTGTAGGCATATATGAGCTTCGGCAGTACCACTGCTTCCAAACAGTAGGTGAGTATTGAAGAGACTATAATGAACCTCTGATTTCAAGGCTCCTGAACAAACATGGGATATTTAGCATTGGAAGGATTTTTAGGTGTTCGCTTCTCAAACACCTAAGAAAGAAAAGGGGATATGAAAGAATATCCTGAATAATTCTCCTCACCCTTAATATCATGCTCTACAACACCTTTTAGATGCTGAATAAGAGTTTTTTTTTTTTTGCTTACGAACACATCATCACTTGTCTGGAGCTTAAAAGTATGCAGGAACTTTAAACTCCTGGAAGTTCTCAATAAAGACTGTTATGATGAATTTTCTAAAATGAAAGTTTGTTAAATACAATACCTATACAAAGAGATGTAAAGGAGCAATAATCAAAAAAGTTGTGCTCGATTATAACTTACCTGGTACTGACTGGAAATGAAATTTATTTTCCTTCTCTGTTTTTATCTATCAACTCAGCACATGAAAACATCTTGTTGACTCGCAAGACATAGAAAGGGTGCACCCTGACATAGGGATGAAAGGCATCCTCTCCAGCAAATTTTGTTATATACTTGTTGTAGGCGACGTGAGTAGCTTCAGGAGCTTCACTTGTGACATTTTCTTCTCCCAGCTCATCAGGTGAACATGGAATAAGTGTCACAGTTGTTGAAAAATCAGGTCAGAGTACTGAATGTTTTATAACAGATTTTGAATGCCTCATGTAGCTGCAAAGGGGGGGGTGATCAATCTCCGTTCAATATTGTCTGCAGAGCCAGCTTCTGACGCTGGAGCTTCAGAAGCTCCTTGAATTGACACCGTTGGATTTCTTGCAATCAAAACCTTAAATGTATGAAGCAATGTTGATAACTGGATGTGCTGCTTACAAAATGTACTTTTACCGCTTGAGAAAAAGTTGACACCAGGTCCTTGTATACCGCTTTCCAACTTGGATAAGGTTTTGACTACTTGTCCTTCCATGAGGTTTTACTTGAGCCTTTAATATTACCTCCTAGCTTTCAAGTCAGGCAATTGCTTCTGCACTTGAGGTTATATCCAGTGATTTCTGAAACAGAAGTGGCAACACTTGAGAATCTAAAGAACAATTCCTGGGATACCCTACTCTTGGGTGATACAGGAATGAAGAGGGACTGAGAGGTCCTAATTTGAGGAACTAGATCAGTTCCCACATCCAGTGAATTGCATCCCTCTGACACACAAACCAACAGTCACATTGTTGTCACTGTTTTTTTTTTTTTTTGCAGTAACACATTGCAAATCCTTTTGAAACTCATTCTGATGGAATAAAGTGAACTCCACATGTGAGCTTTTGGTCATTTCCACAGATTATTTCATTTTCTATGACCGGTTCTCTGCAGGCAGTTTCTCATTCAGAAACAGAATGTATGATATATTTCATCAAACAGATTTAATTGTCAGAGTATGGGTCCGCTATGGTAGGTTAGTTGGAAGCCAGCTTGCGTGGCACCTTGTTCCATTCTTAGATATACCACTGAGGTAAATTTACTAAGCACCACATAGCAATGTTGTCTACCAACTCACAAAAAGTTTAAGATGCATTTGCCATAGGTACTATTCTTTGCCTACATATTTTTGTTTGAAATTTGCTCAAAAGCATCTGTGTCTACTGGTGGTGGTTTGCCTTTGTATCGCTGATGAAGCCAACTCCTCAGCTGAAGGCAAGTGGGGACCAACTATTTTCTTCACAGATTGAGAATGGCTCTGCATCACTGCTCCAAGCAATTCCTCAGCTGGTAATGATATGATAACTTTTACGGCATGCTTATTAGACTATATGCTGCCTTTCAGAAATTTGTATGCATGGCTCTAGTTTCCCACATGCGATTCTGCTGAGAGCCTACTGCTGCAAATTCACCAGTGAATCACCATATGGCTTTTTCTGGAATTCTTCTTTCTGTTTGCCATCTTAAGTCTCCATCTGCTGGTCTCTCTGGATCTACGGTACCCTTTGATTTTAATATTGCAGAGAGTAGTGAAGAAGGCTGATTTCAATCCGACAGACCTTAGGTTTCTATCATTATCAGAAACTCTGGTCATGAGCCCACAGAACACCCGATTTCGGCTCCCTATGAAAGACAACCCAATGTGAGGATGTATCTAAATTCAAATGGAGAGATTTGATATAAAGAATAAACAATAACCCATGTAACAATCAGACTACTCACTAAGGATGTAGATTAATTGATTGAATTCACTAGCATGATCTAAACACAAGAAATTGCAGAGATCCAAAATTAATTTCATGGCAAATACCGATTAAATCTGTATCGCTGGTGAATATTTGCAAGAGCCTTTCCTTGGGGAATGATCATCCACCCTCCTCAAGAGGTAGAATCACGTCTTATGGTAGGCATACTTCAGCTGGAGATGGTTAAGTGATTGACGCAGGGGCCTTGGTTCGAAGGTATGAATGCCCAATTACACAGAAACAGACACAGTAATTTGTATATAATAACTATTCAATCTGTATATTAATACAAAGCAAAGCAGAACAAAAGCCAATAGCCCTCAAAGAGAAGATATCAAAACATGATGACAAGAGATCTTACCGTGGATCCGAAGGTGGACTAACTTGTTTAGTAAAACATGATCAGATTCTTCGGCAAATAACATCCACTTCGTGTTTGGAAATACAAGGTTCTAACTGATCCTGGGATTAAAGCTAAATCTTGACAATGGCAAATCCCATACATTTTGATAGATCAAGAAGCTTGGTTTTGGGCCTACTGGGCCCCTGATCTCGACTCATCAGATCACATGCTTCACCAGCCAGTCACAACAAGACTTTATAGTGACTAAGCGGGTATCTCATAGCAAATCCAAAAATCTGTATATGGATCCGCATATTTTCAAGGCAAATATGACTATTGAACCAAAATCTTTCACAGTAACGATCAAATTAATACAAGCAAATATGAAAATGAGAAAGTATATGACATTTTGCAGTATAATTTGCATATTGACTTGAATACTGCCAACAATCAAGTCTCAAAAATTTCAGACAGTCAGTAATGGAAATAAACAAGCAAATGGATTAGGGCGGCACAGATTTCGGATGTCATTACACATAGGATACAACAAAGAGTTAATTCAGATATAAACACTTACCAGGGTTTTAAGAAGGTAAACATTGTACTGTTCATTTAGCCCAAAGTCTGTGACATAGATAAAATACAGAGAATTCCATCTTAACGATTCTAACTACTCAAAGTATATAGTCGAATCGAACACAGGGAGGAAAGCAGGTAAAGAGATCAGATGATGATTTCACATGAACTCCAGTACGAATGTTGGATTCGTGACAGCCTACTCCAATTTTGCAGTATGATCTGAAGAAACAGGAGGAGAACCTTAATGCTAAGGAGTCAAATATGGATGATCCGACTACTGACCTGTAGCAATCCCAAATCGCAGAATCTCAAATAGATCAATGAAAAACATTCACTGAAACTGATGTAAACCCAGAGATAAGTTAGAAATCTAAAAAGGAAAGGAAAAGAGAACTACCAGCAGTATTTTATCTGAATATCAAACTATTGAAACACGAAAATCAGAAAAATGGATATGCTATAAAGTAGATATGGATGCAGAGCATAATCAAAAGGGATAAAAAATGACTGTAAAGGCTAAAATTCAGTGCCAAAGAGTGAATCGACACATTAAAACCAATGTGGGGGTTAAAAGAAAAAATAAAATCTAGGATATGCTTGAGTGAAAAAAAAATTGCTCAAACATCAGAATGAAAGTGAGAATATATAGGATTTTTAAAACTACCAATTAAATACAAACAAAATCAATAATATAAAAAAAAATAAAAGATAGATACTAATGCCGATCTCCAGAGGAGGAAAACGCGTAATAGAATAAAAAAAAATGATAAGGCATGAAATGGTATATCAAATGTTCACAATAAGGGAAAAACTAGGATTAGATTATAAAGAAAAGAAAGAAAAGGTATTGGAACACGTACGTTCCATTGCTATTGCACTATGTAAGCCGATTTGCTATAGGCAAATCGGATTTTACAGGTTGTGCGTTAATGGTGCTTGAAGCGAGTAAATAAAAAAAAGAATTAAGAAACGAAAGAAGGAATACTCACTGTAGCTTGCTTAAGGGAATGAACCCAATGCTAGGGCTCTGCACCGTAGGATGGGTTTGATCGGTAGAAGAAAGAGGGAAGAGGGGCGAAGAAGAAGTGTAACGATAGAAAGGTAGAAGGAAGAAGGTGCGGGGGTGAGAACGGATGAAGTTGATGGATGATGAAGTCTGCCCTTGCGATTCCCTGTAGATACCTTCGGTTTTTGCTTGGAGAGGGGAAACACCAGAGGAGTGTAGAAAATACAAAGAGGAAGGTGAAGACGATGAAGGGAAGCGATGAAGGAAGGAGAGAGCGATGGTGGGGTGAGGGCGGATGCATGAAGAAGAGGGGTGTTGGGGTGAGGGCGGATGATGAGGGTTTTCTTTTTGGTTTGTTAAATAGGGGAGAGAGAAGGATCGAGAAGGTGAGTTTGTTGAAGATGAGCGGGATAAGGGAGGAGAGGTTGGCCATTGAAGGTGGAGGATGGGTGCTTCCAGAGGGTAGCGCAGGAGGGGAGGCTGAGCGTGAGAGAGAGAGAGAGAGGTGTTGTCCTCGCCCTCTCATTTCTTGCGAAGGGTTCAAAGAAAAAACCCTAAAAAAAAGGTTTTGCAACGGGCCCCTTTTATTTTTAAGATTTTCTAAAGAAGGGGGTCCCTAATAAATTTTTGCAAAAAAGTGTTTTTACAAAACTTGAATTTCAAAAAGGTGCCTTTAAAAGGCCATTTTTTGTGTTTTCTTTTTTGATTTTCTTATTTTTTTGTTCTTTTCTTGGTATTTTTCCATTTTTTTGGTATTTTTTTGAGATAAAACCATGAAACTAAAAAAAAAATAAGGGATTTAAAAACCATTTATAAAATTTTACAAATATTTACAAAGGAAGGCTTTTCTGAGAATTCGAGTTCATTTTTAGAAAATTTCTTCAGAAGATGGGTTTGGATCCGGATTTTGAGGAAATATGGATTTAAAGTATTGGATTCGGATCCAGGATTAATTTTGAATATACCAATATGGAATTTAATTCAGAAAATCTGAAGTTTAGCTTTGAAATTGCTTTGATTTTCTCAGAAAACGGGGTTAGGGGCAAAACGGTCATTTTTACTAAACTTTGAAAATTTTGGGGTGTTCACAATCACCTATACAGAAAGGGTTTTGTTAGTGGTTATCAGAATTGGACACTTCATGGTGAACAATTTTGGAATAATTTTGTTGCACGGGTGGATGTGGTGCATAATAATCCATATGTGAATTTGATATTTGATGTCGCATGACCAAAAATGGGTTCTGCTATAGGTCCTAGTGATGTATCAACTAGGGTAGAGGAAGAAGCAACAAACGATGTAGCTAGTAGATTTTATAACTTACTTAGAGATGCTGATGAGCCACTGTGGATTGGTTGCGATAGTCAAATTATCTTGTTTGCAGTTCTTCAACTACTGAATTTGAAGTCAGAGTATAATTTGAGTCAATCATGTTTTGACCGTCTGTGCTCTATTGTGAAGAGTATGTTACTCAAAGATGAGAAATTGTCAAAAAATCTCTATCGTGCGAAGGTTATGGTCAACGCTTTAGGTATGGGGTATCAAAAGATAGATGCTTGTCCAAATCATTATATATTGTATTTCAAAGATCAAGAAAATAGCAGATCATGTCCATCATGTGGGCATCATCGGTTCAAGCAAAGACAAAGAGAAATGGTAGCACGAGGTCAAAAAAAGTGTCATACAAGTCACTCTGCTACTTCCCTCTCACCTCTAGATTGCAACGACTGTATATGTCTTCGAGAACAGCTAAACAAATGATATGACATGCAAATAAAGTTCGATATGATGAAGACAAGATCATACATCCTGTTGACGCGGAAGCTTGAAAGCACTTTGATCGTACTCACCAGAACTTCGCAATAAAAGTGAGAAATGTTAGGCTCAGTTTATGTACAGATGAATTTAATCTATTTGGGGGTAGGTCAACCCCATACTCGTGTTGGCCGGTATTTGTCACCCCATACAACCTTCCTCCAAGCTTATGTATGAAGTGTCAAAATCTTTTCTTGTTTCTATTGATCCCTAGTCTGACTTCTCTGGGCCAAAATCTTGATGTATATTTAAGATCATTGATTGATGAACTGAAAATATTATGGGATGACAGTGTTCTCACGTACAATGCCCACAAAAAACAAAACTTCAATATGAAGGTTGTTGTTCTATGGACAATTAGTGACTTCCCTGCATATGGTATGTTATCTGGTTAGAGCACACATGGGAGGTTGGTATGTCCATACTGTATGGATGATACAAAATATTTTAGATTAACGTATAAAAGGAAGCGTGTTTGTTTGATTATCACCGTCGATTTCTACCCAGCGATCATGTGTTCCGACGACAAAAGATTGTGTTTCGAGCAGACATAGTTGAAATAGAAGGTCTACCTGCACGGTTGTTGGGCATAGAGATTTTATGACAATTGTGATACTTTCCATATGGGCTGATAGATGCCTGTAGTGTGAGGCCCTTCTGTGGATTTGGGAAGGATCACAATTGGACAAAGAAATCTATATTTTAGGAACTACCATATTGGTCGTCCTTATTGATACGACATAATCTGGATGTGATGCATGTGGAGAAAAATATGTTTGATAATGTGTTCAATACGGTAATGAATCTCAAAGGAAAAACAAAGGATAATCCGAAGTCCCGTATGGATTTAAAACTAATATGTAAAAGACAAGAATTAGAACTTCAAGAGTACAATGGCAAATTATTGAAACCAAAGGCAAGGTACATACTTGGACTAGATCAAGTAAAGCAAGTATGTCAGTGGTTGACACAGTTGAGATTTCTGGATGGATACGTCTCTAACATTGCTTGGGCTGTGAAGATAGACGAGGGCCAATTGTATGGGTTGAAGAGCCATGATTATCATGTTATCATGCAATGGTTGATTCTCCTAGTATTTCATGATTTATTAGACAAACCTATATGGGGGGGTATTATCCGAGTTGAGTCGATTTTTTAGAACATTGTGTGCATTGGAAGTTGTAGTAGCTGAGGAAAAGAATCTCGAGGATTCTGTCGTCACTACTATTTGTCAGCTAGAGAAGATATTTTCTTCAGCATTTTTCGACATTATGGAACATGTGATCATACACTTGCCATATAAACTTAGAGTTATTGGTCCTGTGCAATATCGGCGGATGTACCCATTTGAAAAGTAAAATTTATTTTATATTTTTCTTCCTAATGCTATTGGGAATTTATTGTATTACGAGATGTATGTTGTTGACAGATGCATGTTTGACCTAAAAAAAAGGTTCAGAATAAAGCAAGAGTGAAGGGTTCAATTTGTAAGGCATGCACTTTAGAAGCGATTTCAAATTTCTCATCTATATACTTTGAGTCTCACATTCCAACACGTTACACTTGCCCACCTCGTAATGATGATGGAGAACAAGTTATTGTGACTGACAAACTATCGATATTTAAACCACTTGATAAGGTCTTTTGCAGTTGCTGATCAAGACTCTTGGAAGATCGAGAGCAAGATGCATCACAAATCTATATCATTTTTAATTGCTCAGAGATCGATCCCTACATCGAGTAAGTATACATAATATGTTACACTTAGTTCTCTAAGTACATGTTTTGGTAATATAATTATTTATTAAATGCAGACGATTTGATCTGGAGTTATGAAGAGAACTTCCACACCTAACTGATTCATAATTATAAAAAGAACGTGAAAATAAGTTTGTGACATGGATGAAAGAGTTGGTAAGGATGATGACATGCATTCTTTCTATGTGAACAACAATATGTTACTTAATTGATCATGTTTACAGTCATTGTTTATGCTTGTAGGTCCGCCATGGTAGTATTAATAACAAAAGAATATGTGATTTACAAAATGGTCTGACCAAAGTTGTGCAATGTTACAACAGATACATCGTAAATGGTTATCGATTCCATACAAAAAACTATGGTGTAAACAAGTCAATGGTGAATAGTGGCGTGTGTATCCAGAGTAGCAGTTACGGTGAAAATAAACTTGACTACTACGGTGTTATAGAAGAAATAATGAAGTTCACTTACTTAGGCATAAATAACAGGTTAACTTTATTCAAGTGTCATTGGTTTGATCCCATAAAAACAAGCATTGTGGAGGTGAATCATAAATCAATGTTTGAAACATATGAACCATTCATATTAGCATCACAAGCTCAACAAGTTTACTATACTTCATATCCGAATACAAGGAAGTCAAATAAAAATGAATGGTTGGCGGTTTGCAAGGTGAAGTCTAAACTATACCCCAAGTATGATCAGTTACAAGAAGACAAAATTGTTGAAGAGGTTGAATACTATCAATCAGATGATATGTATGACTTCTCTTATGGTCACGATATCACACATGGTCTGCATGTCACATCTTCATTGTTCGATGGCACACGTATGAAAGAATGTGATCCAAATGATATACCAAGTGGATGAGCGCCCAATATAGAAGAAGACAAAGAGGAGGAAGAAGAAGAAGAATATGAAAGTGAAACAAATGATGATGAAGCATGCTCGATCTAGTGAAATACATGTTTGAGTGCTATGAATGATTTGAATGTATTGTCATGTTTGATGAGATATAGTTAGCAAAATATTGGTGTGTGTTTGCTGCAGGTACATATTTGACATTGATATGCTATGAATGATTTGAATATATTGCCACGTTTGATGTGACTGTATCTATTCTTGCATGAAGTTATTTTCGATTTGAATATGTATTCATGAAATTGCATATCATGTAACTGATTTAAATAATATTTTTATTTATTAGAATATAGTTCGTGGAGGTCCCAGTGGTCAAGGACCAAGTTTTGGCCATGGGACATCATTAGGTAAATGTCTTTGTGTTATATTTAAATATAGGCATTCATTATATTTTTGCTTATATGTTGATATAAACATTGTTACTTGTTAATCGTCTTTATAGGATCCCAACTCAGTGATAGACAGTCTCAACCTTCGTCTTCACTCAATGCTTCGATAGGTATATCATTTAAATAATTGTATACTTGATTAGTTTAAATGTGCATTGTGTGAATTTCTACCTCATTGTTCTGTAGGTGATGTTTTGCCTACACATGACCCACCTACACCATCTACTCATACACATTACGAGACAACGCCAGATGCAGAGTCTTCTCAGTGTGATACACGATGACTCATTCAAATAGTGTATATCGATAATCGACCATAAGTATTTCATTGTCACTTGTCCAATACTTATCTTATAAATAGTATATATCGATAGTCGATTGTTAATGTGTATCAATTCATATGTAGTGCAAGGTTCAAGCAGCAAAAAGTAATACAAAAAATTAGGAAGTCACTACTGCAACATCTTTCAGGACCGATCACACAATGAAAAGAGTACCCGATGGAGGTGTTGGATAGATTAATGTTCTCATTCATGGTATGCAATCGTTTATCATAACTAATGCGTTTCATATTTAATTTTTTGTTATACTCATGTGTGCTAACTTTCTGAAAGTATTTGTAGGCTTGCCATCGCTTTGCGATTGCGAATGAGGAGAAAGACACAAGGGTAGTGTGGTAGAAGGTGGCTGCCAATCAATTTACCAACATGCTGCACAATATAAAGACTGCACAAAAAAAATAGTTGGTGGGATAGATGGTCCACTGCAGTGGAAGAGCCATGAGCCTTCTACTATCAGGAGAGATTATTGGGAGGGCGTGTGTGACAAGTAGGCGAGCAATAAATTTTGAAACCGCTCAACAAAGTCTGCACAAAACTAAGCGAAGATGCCCGATGCCCATCTACACACAGGTGGATCTAGGACTTTTGGGAGCCACCAGAGGAAAATGTTGGTTCTCTTATAGGATGATGGAGATGATCAATGTAGAGGAGCTGATGAAGGCATGGAGGGAGGAGCAGATCGAGAAAATAAAGAGGATGATGCCCCGAATCTTGGCGAGGATTAGATTCATGTGTTTAATTTGTTTGACATACTTGTAACTAATTATAACTTGGCAAAGACTGTATTTGGTTGTTAAAGTTGTTTAACTTAGAACTTGTGTTAAATTTGTTTCACCTGTATATGTATTTTTTATGTGTACTTTATTTTTTATAAGAGGTTATATGAATTGTATAACGAGAAATTTTTCTTGAGTTTCATATTTAAAAAAATATATATATTTTAAATTAGCGATAGTTTAGCGGCGGATATTATCCGTTGCCAAGTTAAATCAGTCGATGGTTTGCAATGGAATTTAAGTCATTGCTAATGTCAGTCGATAAATTGGCGAAGGACATTAGCGACATATACGTATCCCTCGTTACAACTTAGCGACGGATTAGCGATGGATTAAATTTTGTCGCATAACTAAATCAGTCTCTATTTAATGACGGATTAGCAGCGGACATGATCCACCGCTATGCCATCGCTAATTAGCGACGGATTGGGGATAAATAAATTCTATCACTGTTTAGCGACTAGGATTATGCGACAGACTCTATCTATCGCTAAGTCATTGCTAATCTGTCGCTAAACACGTTAGTGACAAATAGCGCTCATCGCTAATACACATTTTTCTTGTAGTGTTTATATTACCAAACTATGTACACATGTATAGAGCTTAGTGTTACATATTAAGTATACTTACTCGATGTAGGGGTCGATCACTAAGCAATTAAAAAGGATATAGATTTGTGCTGCATCTTACTCTCGATCTTTCAAGAGTCTTGACCGGCAACTGCCAAAGGCATGCCCAAGTGGTTGAAATATCGATAGTTTGTCAGCCACAGTAAATTGTTCTCTATCATTATTATGAGGTGGGCAAGTGTAACGTGTTGGAATGTGAGGTTCAAAGTATATAGATGAGAAATTTGAAATCTATTCTAAAGTGTACACCTCACAAATTGAACCATTCACTCTTGCTTTATTCTGAACCTTTTTTTTGAGGTCAAACACGCATCTGTCAACAATATACATCTCATAATACAATAAATTCCCAATAGCATTAGAGAGAAAAGTATAAATAAAAATATACCTTTTAAATGAGTACATCCATCGATATTGCACAAGACCACCAACCCTAAGTTCATATGGCAAATGTATGATCACATGTTCCATAACATCGAAAAATACTGGCAGAAATATCTTCTCTAGCTGACAAATAGTAGTGATGATAGAATCCTCGAGATTCTTTACCTCAGTTACTACAACTTTTGATGCACACAATGTTCTAAAAAATCTACTCAACTCGGATAATACCCGATATAGGTTTGTCTAACATATCATGGAATGCTAGGAGAATCAACCATTGCATAATGACATGGCAATCATGGCTCTTCAACCCATATAATTGTCCCTCATCTATATTCATAGCCTGAGCAATGTTAGAGACGTATCCATCTGGAAATCTCAACTGTCTCAACTACTGACATACCTATTTTACTTGGTCTGATCCAAGCACATACCTTGCCTTTGGTTTCAGTACTTTATCATTATACTCTTGGAGTTCCAATTATGGTATTTTACAAATTACTTTTAAATTCACACGGGACTTCAGATTATCCTTCATTTTCCCTTTAACATTCATTACCATATTGAACACATTATCAAACACATTTTTCTCCACATGCATTACATCCAAATTATGTCATATCAATAAGGTCAGCCAATATGGTAGTTCTCAAAATAAAGATTTCTTTATTCAATTATGATCCTTCTCAAATCCAAGGAAGGGCGTTAGACTACGGGCATCTGTCAGTCCATATAGAAAGTATCACAATCGTCTTAAAATCTCTATGCCAGACAACCGTGTAGGTGGACCTTCTATTTTAGTTGTGCATGCTTGGAATGCATTTCTTTATCGTCAGAACGGATGGTCGGTGGGTAGAAATAGACGGTGACAATCAAACCAGCACGACTTCCTTCCATGTGTCAATCTAAAAGTTTTGTATCCTCCATGTAGTACGGACATGCCAATCTCTCATATGTGCTCCAACCAAATAACATACCATATATAGGGAAGTCACTAATTGTCCATAGATCAACAACCTTCATATTGAAGTTTTATTTGTTGTGGGCATCATACGTAAGAACACCGTCATCCCACAGTATTTTCAGTTCATCAATTAATGACCTTAAATATACATCAAGATTTTGGCCCAGAGAGGTCGGACCAGAGATCAATTGAGACAATAAAAGATTTTGATGCTTCACATACAAGTTGGATGAAGGTTGTATGGGGTGACAAGTACTGACCAACACGAGTATGGGGTTGATCTACTCCCAAATGGATTAAATCCATTTGTACATAATCCTAGCCTAACATTTCTCACTTCTATTACGAAGGTCTCATGAGTACCATCAAAGTGCTTCCAAGCTTCTGCGTCAACAGGATACGTGATCTTGTCTTCATCATGTCAAACTTTATTTGCATGTCATCTCATGTGTTTAGTTGTCCTCGAAGATATATACACTCGTTGCAATCTAGGGGTAAGAGAAAAGTAGCATAGTGACTTGTATGACACTTCTTTTGACCTCGTGCTAGCATTGCCTCTTGTCTTCGTCTTGAACCGAGGATGCCCACATGATGGACATGATCTGCTATTTTCTTGATCTTTGAAATACAACATGCAGTGATTTGGACAATCATCTATCTTTTGATACCCTATTGTGAACACCCCAAATTTTTCAAAATTTTGTAAATATTCTCTTTTTGCCCCTGGTCTCCATTTTCTGAGTAAATGGGGTCATCTTCAATCTAAATTCCAGTTATTTCTTGGATTCACTGGAATCCAAATTCATTTTATATATCTGACTTAATTTTGGATTCGGATCTAGTTTAGAATCCAAATCTGAGCCTCGTTGTCCAATTTTAAACCAATTTTACAAAAATAACAACAATAATTTCTGAAAGGCTCAGACAGTCCATCCGGTGACCGTTTGGATCCACTGCTCTGTATTTCTCAATTTAAGGTTCAAAACTCGAATATTTTCTCAAAACCTGGATCCAAACCCGTTTTCTGAAGAAATTGCCAAAGACCAAATCTGAATTCTCAGAAAACCCTACTTTTGTAAATATTTCTCAAAAATTACAAAATTGTTTTTAAAATCCCTTATTTTCCCTAGTTTCATAGTTTTTATTTCAAAAATACAAAAAAAATATAGAAAAAGAAAAAGAAAAAAATTAATAAATATAATAGAAAAGAAACAAAAATTGGTTTTTGAAAACTCGTTTTGGAAATTAGTTTTGTTCAAAACCACGTTTTAGGAAAAACTGTTGGAAAATGACACTGTTTTTTAAAACTTTTCGAATTTAGAAGGACCAAAAGTGTAAAATATCTAATGACCCCTCGTTATAAAGAGAGGCCGCAAGGGAGGGTTTAGGGAATCTGTCTCTCGCCCCCACACCCCCTCTTCTCGGATTTCTTCCCCATCTCCTTCACGATTTCTTTCTATCCTCCCTCCTTCAAAGTTGTTGCAAGCAAGGGGTCTCGATCCTGAAAGATCCACCACGCATCCATTCTCATCTCAGCCTCTTCTTCTCGATCTCCTTCTTCCCCTTTCTCCATTGGAAAAAGGGTTTTAAAAAGGGAAGCCCCTTCATGCTTCTGCAATCTAGTGACTAGGTAAGTAGCCATCCACCTTCTCTCTGGTTTATTTTTCCTTCTTGGCAATTTTGTTCAACAGTACCGCTTATTTTTCATGGTTTTCCTTTTATTTTATCTTCCCTTTTCTCTTTTCCTCTATAGTTTCGATTTTTTTTTTCTTGTTCTTGCCCCCATCGAAGCATCGGTGATGGTGTTGGTTTACTTATAGTAAATCAACCTATCTCAATGCAACATTAAACAGAATGTCTCGATTCCGACAATTTTGTTATTTATTTATTTATTTTTATTTAGTTCTTATTTTTTCTTCTTCTTTTCGTTGTTATGCAATTTCAGTGGCTCTCTCGTTATCATATTGTAGAGCACGATCTTAATTCACAACCTGTTGTGATTTTCTTTTCTCATTTTGTTTCTCTTTCATGTCTTGTTTTCCATTTCCTCTTGAGATTCGATCTCTTACCGGTTTGGGATTCCTGCTCATTCATGAACTAGCATTTTCTGTTATATTTTGATAACCTGTTGCATCACATACCATATGAGGTTGCTATATCCTCCGTTTCATTGCATTAACATCATCTGTCCCCTTGGGTAAGAAGCCAACGTTTGAAAATTAATACAGTGGATGTATCATCATAAGCCTATTGTGGAATGACATCGAGTTTCGGTGGAGGTCCGTTAGGTCTGTTATTGGGCATTTCTACTCTGTGGGTTAAGAAATATCGGTGTGTTCCCCTGTCCGATGACGAGTGACGAATCACTAGTGATTCCTTACTAGATGTCTGGCCTGGTGAAGTATACAATATGAAGCTGGATCGTGATCCCGAAATAATAGTGTAAGTCCTTCTGAAATCCTGCAAAATCAGATATAACATGAGAATTTGGGAAGAACTCCCATATGTGAATATGTTTCGCTAATTAGACCCCTCATTAATCGACTGCCATTCTTTTAAATTCAGTATAACATGGGTTTCTGCTTTATAGCAACATAAGAATATGCCTCTTCGCTGTGGAGTTTGTGCTTTCATTTTATCTCTACATTATGCTCATTCACCTCCATATTGCAGTCTCATATTTTCTTCAGCCTTGTTTTATATTTCTTTTTGCATAACTTACATAATGCTTCATTATATCTCATAACAATGTACTATGGGGTTTTGTCTATATCAATAGCGTCATGTTTTGATTCTGAAAATTTTTACTACATTTGTTTCCCTTCAGGTCATTACATATTTTCATTTTCTTTGTCTCGATCCTTATCTCCTTATGTTGGTTTCCTACCATTACTAGTCTTCATCCATATTTTGATGTATAAATATCACAGCAATCAAGTTGTTGGGATTGATTGCTCAGATTGATCCATGAAGATCAACCCACCTACGCAAATTAGCTCTTGGTTAGTTGGTTGGGGGAACATTCATAGTATCTTATTCAAATCATTGCTCTGCGATTACATGATATGTGTTTAAAAGTTATTTACCTGTCCATATTGCATTCATTGTGCCATGTTATAATGTTACATCTGGATAGTCATTTCATCATATTTAAGCCTAGATGTTTTTCTGATGGGACTTGTAATGCCACTTACTATACTTATTGCCACATTAGATATTATTTTTTTTAGTTAATTGGGGAAATGATGAAACAGTTGCTCTCACCGGTAAAATTGAGCCCTGACATCTTGTATATCATGAATATCTGGTTTTCGGTTTACTATCAAAAATCTTCTTTCTACTATTGGAATATCCCTATCATCATGAAATTTTGGTTTGCTGTGAAGACCCCCCCCCCCCCCCCTGCCGTCACTGTCTTTCACCTGCACGTGTATGTTACCATCCCTTTCAACCTTCACCTTTCAACAAAGTAGATGTTATGCAGTCAATTGGCACGATGATGTGCATGCGCCTTTGACCCTAATGGCTGTTAAGAGGCTGTGTACATTCTACTATGTCTTGTTACTACCTGGCACAAACTTGGGTTCAATAGTAGCACAGGTACGTGATCTTTTCACCATAGCATAAAGGCATGTATTTGCCTCCATTTGGATATATGTGCTTGCAGGGATGTTTTAATGACCCAGATCAATATCTTGATTCAATGTGTTATTATCTCACATCTCCTTTCTTTTATGTTGTCTTTACATGGATATGTCGACAATTGAATAATTTTTTTTAATTTTTAATTCAAATCATTTATTCTTCCACTATTTAGAATTTATTTCTGTATATTAAGTTCATATCTGTAATTTCCTGATGAACATATATATATATATATATATATATATATATATATATATATATATATATATATACACAAAATATAGATTCCTAGTCTTGCTATAAAATGCATTGAGCCATTAGTTCGAAGTCCTGATGTACTGCAAGACCTATGTTTTGCTAACCTAAAGTAGGTTTTAATTCATTATGCATCGTATATCTTGCATGTTACACAGTATTCATCCTTTTACTGAATTAGTATCTCACTGTTCCCCTGTTCATAGCACACTAACTCCATAGAAGTGACGAACATCCTATATTTTCATAGCAACCCCATGAGTTGTTGTGTTGCACAGAAATGCTGCGACTTCCATATCTTCACAAAAACTCAAGGAGTTGTGGTTTCTTGTAGTTACATAACAGTCCAATGAGCATATTCTTTTTCTTTTTCTTGTTTATATATATCTCCCTCACTACCTCTTTGTTGCACCTTAACACATCAATATTTGCATAGTCACTGTTGCACTGTTATACATCTCCCTGCACATTGGTCCAACACACTATTTGTAGCATCATTCCTTCACTTGGCTGCAATTACCATCACTCTCCAGCACACCCATCACCACTTGTTGCACATTTATTTAGGACTCATTGCCATCAACCCTTTTTCATCTCACACAGCCTACACTTATCACTACATCTTCGTAGCTTTGCCACCATCCATACACACTAACATCTGCATATCTCCCGCATTGATCATCTTCAGAATCCCATTCCCTTCAGCATATTATAAACCTATCCAACACCCCCATCTGGCCATCTCTATGTTTCCCCAGGCACAACATCCGTCCCATCTCTTCACAACAACTCAAGGAGTTGTTATGATCATTTTAGTTGTACAACAATTCACATAACCACTGCAACCTCCATCTTTCCACAACAACTTGAAGAGTTATTGTAATCATTTCAGTTGTCCAGCAGTTCAAAGAACTGCTGCAACTTATATATTCTTTTCCAGCAGCTGTGTATTTGCCATCACTTCCAGTTCTAGTACCCATACCCGTGGTGTCCTAGTTACCCTGCATTTACTCACTTATCACATAACACTCATACTTCATTCTCATATATTTTTGTATATGTATCATATGAATACCCCCACATCCATTAGTAATATGATGCATTATATAGATATTTTTATGTAAATATTGCTCATTGGATTAGATTTCATTATATGTATATAGGGTTTCTAAGCATAGCATTTTTTTTTACATCCTTTGCTTGTGCTAGATTATAGATCTTCCTTTCTTAAGTTAGATATTTTCCATCTCTTCAGAATTCATGCCCATAATGTAATAGTTAGATCATTAATGAGAAGATTACATTTTCAGCTTTTAGGTTAGAATGAATGAGCATTGTAAATATCATGAATTACTTGTTCTCATATCATTTTACCCTTTATTCCAAAAAATCACAAATAGGAACACGAATGGCACGTGCACCATTCTAATAAGAGGTGATTAAATCCTAAGTTGACGATTTACATTAATGGCCATAGTCAGGATGTGAACAAAACTTAGGATTTTCATCTTTTATGGAATAACATTGGATCCACACTAGATCTCTTTTCAAACATCATCATATTTTTCTAAATGTTTTCTTCTTTTATCAGAGTTTAACTTAAAATTAACTCAAAATATATATCAATGGCCATAGTCAGGATATATTGGGAGTTAGTTTCATTTTTTAACTCTATAAAAGCACCAAAATATATTTTATTCTTCACCTGAATTCAAATATGATTATTATATAATACATCTTATGACCATAGTCAGAGATGTATTACATCTTCAATCTTATTTCAATTCATTTAAAGAATGAAATATGCTTTTCAAATTCAATTTTAAAATTCTTCAAATTCATTCATCATTTAGGATAGAATTGCATCATATTTTCAAAAATTATTTTTTTCAAAATCCAAGTGATTTCTGAGATAATTCTTCAAATACCTTCTTCATCCCTTAAATCAATTCTTATTTATAAATTCAAATTCTTTTTCTCAATTCTATCTCATTTTAAAATTCAAAATTCAATTTCAAAGTCCAATTTGACTTTGAAATTTCAAATTCATTTTTTACATTAAAAAATTCAAATTCCCATTCAAATCGAATTTCAAAGTTCAATTTAACTTTGAAATTCTAAAATTCATTTCCAGGATTCAAATTCAAAATTCAAAATCAAACTTCAAAGTTCAATTTAAACTTTGAAATTTCTGATTCATCTTCTGATTTCAAAACTCAAGCTTTAAAACAAGTTCATCCTCTACTTTTCATTGAGTCTTGATTCTCAAAATCAAAATCAAAGTTTTGAGATTGATTCTGAATCTCAAAATTTGATTTTTCCTAAATTTTTAAATTCAATCTGGGATTTACAAAATCCAGATCCATCTTCAAAAATCCCATTTGGATTTTCAAAATCCAATTCCAAAATTAGAACCCAACTCCATTTTTGGATCCCAAACTTCGGATCCAATTCCATTTAGGATTCTAGAATTCAACTTCATTTTTGGATTCCAGACTTCGGATCCAATTCCATTTAGGATCCTAGATTTCGGATTCAACTCCATTTTTGGATTCCAGACTTCGGATCCAATTCTATTTAGGATTTAGAATTCAACTTCATTTTGGATTCCAGATTTCGGATCCAATTCTATTTAGGATTCAGAATTCAACTTCATTTTGGATTCCAAATTTTGGATCCAATTCTATTTAGGATTTCAGATCCTGGATTTAATTTCATCTCGAATTCCAGACTTTAGATCCAAATTCTATTTTTATATTTCAGATCCAAATCCATCTAACATTTCAAATTTCAGATCAAATTCTATTCCAGGTTTACAATCCGAGTTCATTTCCAATTCTCATTTCCAAAATTAATCTATTTCTCAAAATCTGAATTCAATTCCTGTTTTAGGACTCGAAATTCAAAGTTTTCTTTTCAACATCAATTCTTGAGGATCGATCCAAATTCAATGTTCATTATGACTCTGAAAATCCATTCTTATTCCAAAATTCCAATCCTAAATTCCTTTTCCCTTCATTTAAAGAATTCTGATCATTCTGAGACTTGGGAAATTCGAAGTACTCCTCTTTCAGATCTATTTCAAAATTTTGAGTTGTATTCAAAATCTAACTTTTTTCAAATCAAATTCAACCCTTTGAATCATTTCTTCACTCCATTATCACATTTATCACTTGGAAGATCTCAAATTTCTAAATTATTTTTCTCAAAAGAGCATACATCTTTGCATTTACACAAGCATGATTCTTTGTGCATTTTAGACTTAGAATAAATTCTTAGATAATATTTTAGCAAAGCAAAAGGCATAAATTCGATCCTTGGTTCAATTACCCCTGGTAAAGGCGCCAGAAACGGTCGAATCTCGTACCGACGAGTGAATCCCGTCTCTCAATTTTCTCGCAAATTTTCAAAACGAAGGTAAGTAATTTTTCTAAATATTTCCAAAATTAAGGTCAAGTGAGACCTTCACAAAAGAGTTTCTCTCTCTCTTCTTTTCTTTTCTCTTCTTTTTTCTTTTTTCTATCTTTTATTTCTCCGTCAAAAGGGGAAATAGAGGTTAGAAAGGAAAAGAGAAGGAAGAGAGAGAAACTAAGATGAAAAATTTTGTGATGATCACACCTATACCTAGAGCGTTGATCATAACCTTCGCACGATAGAAATTTTGTAGCAATTTCTCATCTTTGGGCAACAAAGTATTTACAATAGAGCACAGATGGTCAAAACATGATTGACTCAAATTATACTCTAACTTCAAATTCAGTAGTTAAAGAACTGCATACAAGATTGTGTGACTCTCGCAACCATTTCACAATGGTTCATCAGCATCTATAAGTAAGTCATAACATCTACTAGCTGCATCGTTTGCTGCTTTTTTCTCTACCCCAGTTAATACATCACTAGGACCTATAGCAGAACCCAGTTTGTGGTCCTGCAACATCAAATATCAAATCCATATATGAATTATCATGCACCATATTCACTCGTACATCAAAATTGATCCAAAATTCTTCACCATGAAGCATCCAATTTTGATAACCACTCACAAAAACTCTTCTTGTATAGGTGATGTCTAACGTCATGAGGTTCTACAAATCGATTGTTCTTACACATCGTGCAGAGGCACCTGATCCGACCGATGGGGTTCACTGAACTGACACTTGCCATTGTAAATTCAATAAAATTGTCAATACCATCTATATATTCAAGCGACACCTCATCATCAACTATCCTACGGTACATTCATTCACGGTTTGCAGCCATTTTATCCTATAATGTTACGGATATTATCTTCACCAGTTAAAAGAGAATCATAATAATGCATCAATGAAAAAAATATCAAATTTATCATGCATTATTGGATATATATATCACAAAGATATTTAGAAAGATGAAATCGCATTCATAAACACGATACATTCAATTTAAGCATGTTTTCATAATACAATTTCACATGAAGGACATAATGAATTCGAAAATAACTTTATGCAAGCATGGATACACGACACACACACACACACACACACACACATATATATATATATATATATATATATATATATATATATATATATATATATATATATCACAAAGATATTTAGAAAGCTAAAATCATATTCGTAAATATGATATATTCAATTTAAGCATGTTTTCATAATACAATTTCACATGGAGGGCATAATTAATTCGAAAATAACTTCATGCAAGCATGAATACAATCACGTCAAACATTGCAATACATTCAATCATTCATATCACAATAATGTCAAACATGTACCTGCAACAAACATACTCCAATATCCTGTTAACTACTACCATGACTAGCATAGACTTCGAACTACGAAAATAAGAGCACTTCTATTTCTATACATTCAAATCATGCTCAGCATGATCTCCGAACTCCAGCAAAGCAATCATAGATATCCACAACTAAGTGAGTGTGTGAACAAAAAAGTGTTGCATCCAAGAAAGTAAATAACATGTGATGCGCTTGCATTACTTACTCATCATGAGTATTTACCCGATTTGCATTGCTTTTGTCTTTGCATTTTTTCTTATTTCTTTTTGCATTGCATTTTTAGTCGCATGTGATGCTTAGCACTAAGCATCGCGCAAGTAGCTCAGCTACGTACCTGCAAAGTACAAATATACAAAACAATACAATACCAAACGATCTACTCGTCTCTCTCACAAGGAGAGAACGCTACAACTTCACAGACACACACACACACAACGACCAACTTTTCATCACCCGAACAGACCTTCACGATTGGCAGATACAGATCAGAGGCCCAGCAAGATGGATGGAGATCGACTGGTACATGATCGTTCGCCGCTATTCCTGCACGAACAAGGGCAGAAAAGAAAAAGAACAAGAAAAAAACACAAAGAAGGGCCAGTGGGGAATCCAGTACCGACCGACGAGAACCGTGACAGTGGAGGGCCTCCGGGTCGACACTCATCAGGGAGACGAAGTGCGTCCCGACGACAGCGGCGATGCAGGGTGGACAAAATAAAATAGGGAAAGAAAAGATGGGATGGGAGGTTGGCGATGGCGACGACGATGGTCGGCCTGCGATGGCTTGGGCGGGACTCGGGGAGGGGGAGGAAGAAGAGGAGGTTGGCGATGGCGCCGCTCCGACGACCTGCGGATGGGGGAAGGAAGGAGGTGAGGAGAGAACTCGGGGAGGGAGAAGAAGAAGAGGAGGTCAACACACGACAATGGTTGGGCGACGAGCGTCGGGCATCGGGCGCCGATGGCACACGACGATGAGAGAGGAGTGAGGGAAGAATAAGGAGGTGATGGGCGATGAGCGACGGGCGATGTGTGAGGGATGAAACAAAAAGGGAAAGAAAGAGGCTCACATTAAGGTTTTATGGGGGAAATTAGCGACGTCTTAGCGACAAAAAAAATCTGTCTCAAAATTCATCACCAATTAGAACGAAGTAGCAACAAAAAATTTTTGTCGTGAAGTTGCGATGGAGTTTGAGCCGGATTACATTCCGTCGCTAAACTGTCGCTAATTAGTGACGGATTTTGAGACAGATTTTTTCTGTCGCAAATTTCGCAACTAATTCTAATTTTAGAAACGGCTAATTTTCTCTCGCTAATTCGTCGTAAAATTGTGATAGATTATTTTCATCGTAAATGTCTGTCGCTAATTAACATTTTTCTTGTAGTGTTCGTCATCAAAATAAATAAATAAATAAATATAAGAGTAAGCTACCGACCGGTACCGCTTTGCAGACCTATGCAGCCCCATCAGCAAAAAAGAGGCGGTCCTATTTCCTTTGTTTCACTTGGTCCCTGCCACCTACTTTGTGATGAAGCTTGGAACAGATGAGACGTTAGGTTACCACCAAGGGGCCTTGGGCAGATGCGTCTCTTTATACTTTAGATTATTTGTTAAGCACCACCAACATTTTGCTTTCGCCCCATGCTTTGTTTCGGTGTTGGAGCACCACTCTTTGTAAAAGTACCTAAGTGTTTTCACGAGAAATGGCTTCAAACTAGTTTGGCATTATGCATCTCAGTGTTGGAGCGCACCAAAAAAAACCTTAGGGATGTTCTTATTGCTTCACATCTCCAAATGCTGGGAACCAAATTCACCTTTATTTTGCGGTGTTTTTGTCCTTATTCCATATGGCTGCAGCGGAATCACAAAATGCACATGGGGACAACCTATTCCACATTCAAATAGCAAAAGAGGCTCTTTTAGAATTACTTATCCGTTGCAAATTCAAATGGACTGATTTGAACGTTTCTTTCATCCAGAACTTACTGTTCTTTTGATTTTCTTTTTTCGTGACATCTCATCACCACAAGTTGTTACACAAGTTGTTACTCTGCTTATTTGACCTGAAATGAAACCTACTTTTCTTTAAAAAAAAAAGTTAGGCATAGACCTAGCATCCATACGAGCTACCAATGTCTATAGAGGCAATCTGAACACACTATATATATATATATATATAGTGGCTATATACCATGATGCAATCTTATGTGCATAGTTCTAGCCATCAAATTGTAAATCTAATCCTACAGATGTGTTTGGCATGATTTATTTACGTTTTAGCGTGTTTAATACGTCATAAGATTTTATTTTTGAGATGGTGAAAATCAATGACTCACAATTCATAAAATAAAGGTTGTTTAAAAATAGTATAAAACATCATATTTGAGTAAACTTTTACACATGAAAATAATAAATAAAATATGTTAGACATTATCCAAAGGTTAGATGTTGCTTTTGGAGCTTAGATCTATGTAAATCAATACCACCTAACTTACAAATGTGTGCCAGTGTAAGTTAGGTGGTACACACTTGATTTACATAGATCTAAGCTCCAAAAGCAACATCTAACCTTGCATTATTTTATTTACTAATTTCATGTATTAAAGTTGACCTAAATACAATGTTCTATATCATTTTTAAACTATCCTTATTTTCATGAATTGTAAGATCGTCTCAAAAATGATTGTCATGGCGAATTAGACATGATAAAACCTTATAAGATGTCAAACAAGCAATGTTAAACAATCTGTATGGTTAGATCTACTATTTGATGGATAAGATCCTTACAAACAAAGTGTATACCACCATAACTCATAAGGTATCAGGGTAAAGAACCAACATATATTTTCCCTATATGGGTGCTTCTATGGTGGTAGTGTTTCACCATAACTTGCGAGGGTATATATATACAGACGGGGTATAAATTAACCATCTCTTTAACAAGTAAAGAATGTCAGGGTCTAAAAATGTGGTAGCCCGATGGGGAGAACCAGCATGAACAGGTTACAATGGGACTTGGAAAGTAACACGCTAACTTCAAATTTACAACCTTTTCCATTTGTTCACGTATGGGCTGCTAACAGATCAGATCTGACTTCACACCTAACGGTGACAGTGCTTAAACTGGATCTTGGTCCAGATCAATGAGGTCTAAGCATTGATCACGTCCAGATCCAGACTCTAGCCTGACCTGATGAAACTTAGATTATCCCATATAAGCAAGGAGTTAAAAACCTCAATTTGGAACTGATCCAATCTACCCCAGTTTAGATCCAATCCATTTTCTCATGTTTGATGAGATCTAGCTCAAACCCCCTCACACATGGTCCCACCCATGGCTGTTTGATTTGGTATCTAGCATTCTGGCCCACTGACAGCCCATCCTTTTGAGATAATCTTTTGCAGCTCCCATTTCACTGAAATTTCAAGGAAATAGTTGTATTGGAATGAATCACTAATCAGTCAAACATTTAATGGGTGGGGACGCTGCATTATCTTAAATTCAAAGCGTTTACCAGGAAGCATACTCTGTCACAATTAATCAGAATATGAAGTGCTGATATGTTAATTGTAGAATGATTCCACATAATTTTTTCTAATTAAAGTGGTGTATGTTGACACTCCACTCTTGGTTGAAGTGGATCATTTGGGTGTGAGAAAACACATTATGGATAACACATTTGATGTGGGGTATCGTTAGATACCTGTCCCTGCCATTGCGATGATACGGGAGACAGACAATCTCTTCAGTTGAACTGCTCCTGTCGATGAGTACAAGCCTTCAAGCAATGGGTGAGCAGGGACCGATCTTTGTTAGCCTTCAATTTCACACACACACCACTGCCCATCATGTGGTATATATATATATATATATATATATATATATATATATATATATATATATATATATATATATATATATATATATAAGTATCTAAAAGATACCTCCAAAGGGTCACCATGCATCATACCAAAAGGTATGATGCATGGGAAGAAGCATATACGAAGGGGCACCTTGTTTTCCAACATTCTTTCACTTGACCCGAGTATGTGAAAGTTCATGTGAATAGGTCTTAAGTGCACTTTATCAGTCCAAATTTTGTTGTTATGCTAAACTCTTAAACTTTATGAGCAAACTTGATGCATAACCAACAAAAGAAAGAAAGAGAGAATCATATCTTTATTACCAAAATATGATCACATAAAAGCCAGTGTACATGATTGCAGGATTTCAAACAATCTCATCCTCTTAACATGTTCGCCATATAGTCTCGGGGCCAAACCCTTAGTAAGAGGATCAACTATCATTTCCTTAGTCCCTATGTTATCAATATACATCAAAAGATTCTATGTCCTCTCCTTTACAATAAAATACTTCAACTTCATATGCTTACAAGATGTACTTTTGTTGTTATTGGAGAAGGATACAACGACTTTATTATCACAGAATACTTTCAATGGCCTCCCAATGGATTCAACCACCTGAAGTCCTGAGATGAAGTTTTTCAACCAAATGGCCTGTGAAGTTGTCTCGAATAGAGCTATGAACTCAGCCTCCATGGTATGGGCAGCAGTAGTGGATTGCTTCCCACTCCTCCAAGAAATCGCACCACCGGCTAGTAGAAAAATGTATCCTATAGTAGACTTTCTACTATCAGGACAACCTCTCAGATCTGTATCTGAATAACCAATAACCTCAACATAGTTTGTCTTTCTGTAGGTTAACATATAGTCCTTTGTCCCTTGTAGATAGCGCATGACTTTCTTAGCAGCCTTCCAGTGAGCAAGACCAGGATTCGACTGAAATCTACCAAGGACCCCAATTGCAAATGATATGTTAGGGTGAGTGCATGTCTGAGCGTACTGCAAGTTGCCGACCACTGATGCATATGGTATCATGGTCATCTGTCATTTTTCTTCTTGAGTCTGTGGGCAGTCCTTAAGGCCCAATTTATCTCCTTTTAATATGGGTGTCGTAGTAGGAGCATAATGCTCCATCCCATATCTTTTGAGAATTTTATTAATATAAGCTTTCTGAGAGATACTAGTACACCTTTAGACCTATCTCGACGGATCTCAATGCCGAGAACATAGGCAACCTCTCTTAGGTCTTTCATTTCAAAATGAAAAGATAGAAATTGCTTGGTTTCTGTCAGTATATCCTTATCGTTGGTTGCAAGTAAGATATCATCCATATAAAGTACCAGAATTATGAACTTACTCCCACTTGTCTTGAGATATACACATCGATCAACGATATTTTCTGTGAATCCAAAGGTCAAGATGACTTTGGTGAACTTCATATACCATTGACGGGGGAGGCCTGTTTAAGTCCATATATTGACTTTTTCAACTTACAAACCAAACAGTCTAACTTATCTTTGTAGAAACCTAGAGGTTGTTCCATGTATACTTCTTCACTTAATTCACCATTTAGGAAAGTTATTTATACATCCATTTGGTGTAAGTCTAGATCAAAATGAGCTACTAGGGCAAAAATAATCCTCATTGACTCTTTAGTCGAGATAGGAAAAATGTCTCGTTGTAGTCAATGCCCTCCATTTGAGTGAAACCTTTAGCAACTAGCCTTGCCTTATACTTTTTGATATTGTCTTTAGAGTCTCTTTTAGTCTTGAAGACCCACTTACACCCTACGGGCTTGACTCCTCTAGGCAATTCGATAAGATCCCATACATGGTTTTTGGTCATACAGTCTAGCTCTTCTTTCATGGCCTCTATCCAAGATGAAGATTGCTCACACTCAACAACTTCCTTAAAAGAAGATAGATCTTCAATATCTATGAAATCATTGGGCTCCTGTAGATACACCACATAATCTGGATGAATAGCAGATCTTTTAATTCTTGTGGATCTCCTGACAGGTGAACTAACTTGATCAACCTGTGGATGCTCTTCAACATGATCTACAAATTGTTCTTCTTGAATTGGTGCATCACTATCAGAATCAACTTCTGTTTTATTATTTGAATGAATAATAAAAGGAAGTTTTAAATTTTCAGGTGGAGTAACTTTATCCTGAATTTCCTCAAAGAGAGAGGTTTTGCAATGCATTTATACCAATAGAACCATCTTCTAAAAATTTAGCTTTATCAGTTTCTACTATTTGTGGTGTATGAGAGGGACAATAAAACCTAAAACCTTTTGACCTTTCTGGATAACCAATGAAGAAACCACTGATTGTTCTGGGGTCAAAAGCCTTAATGTGGGGATTATATAATTTTGCTTCTGCAAGACAACTTCATATGTTCATGTAACTTAGACATAGTTTTCTACATGTCCATAACTCATAAGGTATTGTTGAGACAGTCTTAGTAGGAACCTTGTTTAAGACATATACAACTGTTTGCAGAGTTTCACCCTACAGGGTGATGGGAAGGGTTGAATAATTCAACATTGCACGTACCATTTCTTTAAACGTATAAATTTTTTTTTCAGCTACACCATTCTGGTATGCACTTCTCGGCATGGTGTACTGAGGGACTATTCCTTCTTCCCTAAGAAATCATGCTAATGGTCCTTCCCGTTGTCCCATCTCAGTGAAATGCCTATAGTACTCGCCACCTCGATCTGATCTAACTATTTTTATTACGTCCCCTGTTTGTTTCTCTACTTCTTTCTTGAAGTCTTTGAAAACATTATAGAATTCAGATTTTTCAAATAATAAGTAGATATACATGTATCGGGAGTAATCATTAATGAAGGTGACAAAGTACCTTTCTCCTGTATGACAACGAGAGAAAGGTCCATATACATCCGTATGAACAATTTTTAACTTGTGGTTGCTCCTTTTGGCACCTTTCTTGTATGTGTTGGTTTGCTTGGCCTTTATGCAATCCAAACACGGTTCCTTAACTGTGAAATCAATGGATTTAAGAATCCTTTCTTTCACAAGTCGTTAGATCCTATCTTTAGAGATATGACCGAGACGACGATGCCAGAGCATATAGGATTGCTCATCTAATAAGCCATGTTTATTGCCAATCAACATTTTTTTGAGGAAAGGGTTTCATAAAATTTGACATTAGTTTTTAGATGATACAATCCATCACACACATTCGCAGAACCAACAAGAACTGAATTCTTATAAATAGTCATTTTTGAATTTTCAAATTTAAAACAATATCCAATGAAATCCAGTTTTGATACAGAAATGAGGTTCCTATTGTATGTAGGTACATGAAATGTATCAAATAAGTCCAAAATAAAACCATTTTTCAAAGTCACTTTGCAGGTTCCAACGACCTTAACATGTGAGCACATCTTGTTTCCTGAGAAGATGCTCTTTTCATGATCCGTTGGATCCCTTCTATTCAGGAAGACCTGCAAGGTATTGGAAATATGGACAGTGGCACCCGAATCAATCCACCAGCTATTAGTTGGAATATTAATCAAATTACATTCATGAGAAATGAATGACAAATTAACTTTCTTTGCCAGTCATTTCTTGTGCCTTATGCAGTCTGCCTTTAAATGTTTCTTCTTCTTGCAAAAGAAGCACTTGATAGAAGATTCTTCATGGGACTTCGCGACTGACCCATTGGACACAGATGCATCTGAGTTCCTCTTTGCCTTTTTTTTAATGATATTCTTCTTTGGTCCATGCCTTTTGTGACTTTTATGAGAAGATACGTGAGCACTATGTATCTTCTCTCATTTCAGTCTCTCTTCTTCCTCAACACACTTGAACATCAAGTCATTGAATGTCCATTCATCATTATGAGTGTTGTAGAAGATCTTGAAAGGTCCATATTCACTAGGCAAAGAAGTTATTATTAAGTGGATCATGAAGGAATCAGATATGTTGACCTTTATGTCATTCAATTGAGTTGTCATATTTCTCATTTCTAGAATATGTTGTCGGATATTCCCTCCACTGGTATATTTCATAGATATTAACCTTGTCATCAAGGTGCTAGCCCTTGCCTTTTGTGAACTGACAAATTGTGCCTCTATAGCTTTTAGAAATTCTTTTACTTTCTGCATGTGGGTATGGCACTCATGATATTCTTAGCCACACGAGACTGCAGAAGCAGTAGGCTAAGTCTATTTGAGCGCTCCCATTTATCAAAATCAATTTTTTGTTCAGCTGTGCTATTATCAGTTAAAGGTGCAAACTCAGGCTTGCGCAGAGCTAAATCTAGATCCATATAACCCAATGTGAATTGTACAGTTTCCTTTCAATCATTAAAATTTGAGCCATCTAGAAAAAGAATATGACTTAGACCATCAGAAACCACAGAATTGGACACTGTAATGACAAAAAGATATTCATAAATATTCAAGCACATTCAAGATTTGAAAAGGTAAATGCAATAATAAGACATCTTTATCATTTACACTTTTCTAGGCAAGTGCTAGGGGTCATTATGGTTCCACTTTGGTGAGTACTCATAACACACAAATGCACTTCGCCTCCCACTATTTGATAAAGCTGAAAAAACATATAGCCAGAGACAAGTCGACATGACACCTTTGGGTGCTACATGTTTCATGTGCTGGGATACATTCTTTTCATTTTACCCTGCTAGACTTTGAATATGACATCATTGCCTTTGGGCAGTCCATTATTTCATCAAGTCTAACACAATTCTAATATTGACTCATCTCATTATTGGTACAAAATAACTTAATTAAGCATATATTTGATCACTTTAGTGATTACAAATGCATCTTAATCAAAATTCAAATATTATTCTTTATGTCAATATTGTCCATATGATGCACAAAAATACATATTTCTAAGATATTAATGAAAAACATCATGCATCATAATATAATAAGTAAAATAAACTAAGTGTTATACATGTAAAGTGCTTAAAACTCCTTAATTGATTCTAAAACTAAATGAATCAATCACAACAATACTCCAAAATGGTTCAAGAGAATCCCAAAAACATTGAACCAACACCAAAAACTATTCAAACCCATCATTTAATACATAAAAATATTCAAAAACATGATGAACCAGTGAAAATAGCATCTGAACCAGTCCAGAAAACCCCTGAATCGGTTTGAAAAAGCTTTGAAACGGTCCAAAATACACTAAAATGGCCTGGAACAGACAAAACCGGTTCCATAAAACTTTGAACTGACTCTCAAACATCTCGAACTGGTTATGTTCTGCCTAGAACCGATCCCAGAATCCAAGGAACCGGTCTGAAACTGATAGAACCGGTCCCAGAACTGGATGAAACAGTTCCGAACAGATTTGTTCTGGAACCGGCTTTTCAAGTTCCGGACAGATCGGTTCTGGAACCGATTTGTTCTCTGTTATTCGGTACGGTAATAGGATCGGGTCGGGTTCAATGAGGAACAACATCTGGGATCCAAAATCAAAATGGATCCAAGTACCAGGTCTGAAAAATGGACATCACTCGGGTCCCATGATCCGATGCCTGATGGATCTGAGTAACGGACCCGAATCCGAAAAGTTCAAGGACTCGGGATCTGAAATACAAATGGATCAGAGTCTTGGATTTGGATCTTGAAGCGCTCCACGAACCCGAGATCTGTAAACTTAATGGATCCGGGTCGTAATGCCAGGTCGCTGACAGTGGCAGACCTGGATCCAGAATACTTAATGGATCTGGGTTGCGGGTCCGGGACTCGGAACTTGAAGGAGACCCGAACCCCACCACGGGTCAGGTCATGATCCCCCGGATCGGGTCTGCAAACACCAGACCCGATCCAAAAACCCAAATAAAACTCGATAGGGTTTTATTCCTTTCAACTTCTCAAAACTTTTGAAGTTTTGAGAGAGAGAGAAAAGGGGAAACGACAGGCCAACCACCAGCGACCGGCGGGTGGACCACCGACGACCGACAACTCTGGTGAGAGGGGGGGGAGCAGAAGGCAACGTCGTTTCCCGACGTTGATGTTCGACCCAAAAGGAAAAAGGGTAACGACGAGGCAACAACGGTCCTCCGGCGACCGGCGTCTCCGACAACGAGGAGCAGAACAACACCAGCATCTCCGGCGTTGCCAAGCCACCCTTACCTGTCGGTGAAACCTTGGGCGAGCGATCGTCCTACACCGGCAGACTCTGGCGTCGGCAATACATCCCTCGGATGCCGCATGTCGCTGGACGACGAAGGAAACTCTCCCCCGGCAATTCGACAACCTGCGATCCCGGCGGTAAAGCCCTTCCCTTCTCTGATTTTTTTTTTTTGTTTTAAAGAAGTATCCCGACAACTATCGGTAGTAGATGCCGTCGGCCGGGACAAGAAAAGAGCATAGCCGAGTCGGGCCTCGAACCAAAACGGTTCAATTCCCAAGATGGCTGATCCGACCCGGTTCAGTAGAACCAGGTCTCTGTACGGGTCAGGTCCAACTGGATCTGACTCAGATCCAAAATGATCCATGTCAGAACCGGTTCAAAAAATGGACCCAACCCAAAAGGCACGCCGGTTCTTGTTTTTCCTCTTTCTGTTTTAACAGAAACACAGAGAGGGGAAAACAAAGATCGTATGGGGGACGAACTTAACGAGAAACCAGTGGCTCTGATACCACAATGTAGAGAATCAGAGGAGAAAACACATTGTGGATAACACATTTGATGCGGGGTATCGTCACATACCTGTCCCTGCCATTGCAATGATGCGGGAGACAGACGATCTCCTAAGTCAAACTGCTCCTGTCGATGAGTACATGCCTTCAAGCAGTGAATGAGCAGGGACCGATCTTTGTTAGCCTTCAATTTCACACACACATCACTGCCCATCATGTGGTGTATATATAGGTATCCAAAGGATGCTTCCGAAGGATCACCATGCATCGTACCAAAAGGTAGGATGCATGAGAAGAAGCACATCCCAAGGGGCACCTTGGCACCTTGTTTTCCAACATTGGGCTCTTTCTTTTGTGGTGGTTGAAAAATGAACAAGTCAAAGTCATGTTTGATGCCAACCTCAATTCATTCATGCCCAGCTCGAATCAAGGCCCTATTTCAGGTTGTGTATATCCACTTATTACGTAGACTAGAATTACTTAGTTGTATTGTGAGGTTAGGAAGATTTGTATGAATATTCGTTGATCCAGCTCTCTTGTGTGGGACATGCTCTACGCCTTTATCTGTTATACTAGTAAAGTTCTGCTGCTCTGTTCTACGCGTTCTATCTGTTATATTCTATACCAAGGCATGATCTGATGCCTTTTAGTGTTTGATGGTAGACAATGATCAGGCCAAGTATTTTTCAGAGTACACGGGCTTCCAAAATGCAACGCGTATTTTCAGTTTTGCCTGCATGTACTAGTGATTTTTAAAAATCGCTTTTCTGTTTACAGAGGCTTTGAAGAAAATGAAATCAAGAACGGTAGTTGGCCCAGATGGTATACCTATCAAGGCTTGGAAATGCTTGGGAGAGAAAGGTTTAGAATGATTGACAAATCTTTTTAACAAGATTTGGCGGACAAATAAGATGCCTAATGAGTGGAGGAAAAGTACTTTGGTGCCTCTATATAAGAATAAGGGTGATATACAAGATTGCACAAACTATCGTGGTATAAAACTCATGAGTCATACTATGAAACTTTGGGAGAGGGTGATTGAGTCTAGGTTGAGGAAGGTTGTCATGATATCGGAGAATCAATTTGGTTTTATGCCTGGAAGATCTACTATGGAAGCTATACATCTTCTTAGACAACTTATTGAGAGAAATAGAGAGAGGAACAAAGATTTGCATATGGTTTTCATTGATTTGGAGAAGGCTTACGATAGAGTACCTAGGGATGTTCTCTGGTGGACAATAATGAAGAAAGGTGTTTCTCTCAAGTACATTAGTATAATTAAAGATATGTATGAAGAAGTAGTAACCAATGTCCGCACTTGTGGAGGGGTGACAACCAATTTTCCTATAACGGTTGGGTTACATCAAGGATCTGCTTTAAGCCCTTTCCTATTTTCTATACTGATGAATGAGCTTACGAGATCAATTCAAGAAAATGTGCCGTGGTGTATGTTGTTTGCTGATGATATTGTTTTGATTGATGAGTCTAGAGCTGGGGTTAATGCTAAGTTAGAATTATGGAGACAGACATTGGAAGCAAGAGGTTTTAAGTTGAGTAAGAGTAAGACAGAATACATGGAATGTCGATTTAGTAAGCAACGAAATAGAGATGGGAGTGTAGTGAAGCTTGGTGAGCAAGAAATACCGGTGAATGATTATTTCAAATATTTGGGATCTATCATTCAAAAGTATGGAGAAATTGATGGACATGTAAATCATAGGATAAAGGTTGGGTGGATGAAATGGAAGAGTGCAACTAGAGTGTTGTGTGATCGTAGAATGCCATTGCGGTTGAAGGGAAAGTTTTATAGGATGACTATTAGGCCCGCTTTACTATATGGTACGGAATGTTGGGCTGCCAAGAGACATCATATTCAAAAAATGAGTGTAGCTGAGATGCGTATGCTGAGATGGATGTGTGGAAATACAATGAAAGATAAGATTCGGAACGAGGAGATACGTAAGAAGGTAGGCGTTGCACCCATTGAAAATAAGATGAGAGAGAATCGTTTACGGTGGTTTGGACATATTCGACGAAGGCCTAATGATGCTCCAGTTAGAAGGATGGAGAAATGGGAAAATATATTAGTTAAAAGAGGTCGGGGTAGGCCTAGGAAGACATGGATGGAGGTGATAGGAAAGGATATGAATGCTTTGAACCTCACCGAGGACATGGCATTGGATAGAAATGAATGGAGAAGAAGGATTCATGTGGAAGACCCAGAATCTTTGTTGGTTCATATCGCCGACCCCAATTGTTTTGGGACGAAGGCGTAGTTGTTGCTTTTCTGTTTACAATTTTTTCAGCGAAATTAAATTCTGTTATGTTCATCGATTTTCGAAATCATGAGTATGTTCAATGACTCGTAAAAACTGTTAATGAGAGTGGCCAAGTAGCGGCGAAAAAGAAAGAGATGATGCATCAAAGAAATGCTCAAAGGCATGATGGGAGACTTCTTTTTTTTTTAATATTAGTGGTAGCCCAAGAAAGTAAGGTTACAGCCAGGATTTATTATCAGCCCATCATTTTGATCCCACAGTTTCATAAGGGGGTATACTGTTTGTTATGTTTGGTCCATCACCGTGCAATTGCTGTTGGACCCACTGCATTGTTGATCATCTAAAGCTAGAGTGGTGGTTTAGGGTAACCCCAAGCTGCTCATGATATTGAGCACCACACGTTTGGGAGATGGACAGCAGAGAGTGGCTCCAATTGTATGATTTGTCGCTTATTTATGGGCTTTACTTGATCGATAACGACTTTTTGAGTTGGGTTTGGTGTGAAATATATTGCGAGCAGTGTAGAAAGTGCTTTTAATTCTATATACACTTTCAACTCTCTCTCTCTCTCTCAGCAGGGATCATCCTATGCCGCAGAAGTTATGCTAATCAGAAAATCATGGTTTCTGTTGTTTTATTATTGATCTGAATCAACAGATGAGTTTACCACAATCTACTCGCGCGGTAGAAAACATGTATTACTTTTCATGCTCAGATGTATTTTTTTGATAAAATAAATATTCAAAGTTTTCACCCACGTACAAACACACATAGGGACCATATTTGCTACAGTTGTTTGTAGGTACACATGCTTACTGTTTTTTCCATTTTTCCCCTTTTTTTGGTTGTTTTTCACAAAAATAGCCTTGCATATGTGATCTTAGTGAGATTCAGATCTTAGATTGCCCGATTATGACACGTAGGCAGGTTTTATAAGGCTTCAAAAATCAACGGCCCGACACTTTCTTGTGTCATAAAATCTTATTTTTTCATCAAAAAATACAATCCAAAAGCTGATCCCCACTATTTTGCACTTGTTGAATCCACCTATAAGCTCCAATTGGATCATGCCAACTTACAACATAGACATCCAAAGACACATATATATATATATATATATATATATATATATACTGAGCTACCATTCTCTCTCTCTCTCTCTTTCTCTCTCAGCCAGCATCACATAAATGATGACAATTGGATTCTTTCCTTTTTTGAGGGTTTAAATGTCATTAGTTATGCAACTTTGTGAACACGAACAGCAAAGACGCTTTACTGAAGCACCTTTTTCTTGTACTCTTTGACACTTGAAACAATAGAGTGGACACATGTGTCATGAGTGCGTTAGGGCATATGATCTCACCGTGCACACCACTTCACAATTGCTTGCTCAGTCAGTCATCAATCTTATGCCTTTCGGTGTGGACCACCAGAGGCTTCTAGACGAGGGCAGGGTTCTTCCACCACTGCCTGCATTACAAGTCATTCGTTTTTAAATGCCTGTGGAAAAGTTTCCCTATGATCCAAAGTTCCTATGTAATCTCAGACTCATTTACTTGGATCAATTAATCATTAGGCTAGTTTCTTAGGCTTGGTTTGGACGACACTCGAAACCAGAGGCTTTACTTACAAAACTTGGTTTGATGGCTGTTTGAGTGCCACGAAAATAAGTTGAGGTAAAACCTGGTTTGGGTTGAAACCTTTTTTTGATTTATTACTCGAGGAAACTTCATTTAGAATCAAAGACCTAGTCGCACTGGCTCAGCCTGCTATACCTACAGTTGTATCATAGGAGTAAAACCTTTACTCCAAGGCTACAGGATCTTCACCCCAGGGCCTATGCTGGTTGTTGGCTTAGGAATCAAACCCTGACTACCTGTCTCACAGCCAAGGCTCAACCCCTTGGGGCTAGTTTGGGTTGAAACCATTATCAAAAAATGATACCAAGTATTTTTTTTTCATGTCCTCTGTCTGGTTACTCTTCCTCACCACCCAACCATCTCCCACTCTCCCCTTCCAACACCTTTTTTTTTTATGACAGTTTCCTGCAGAAGAAGGTAATCTCCTAGTGAGGTCACCGACACCCAAGCCCTTAAAGAGGCCACCAGTGAGAGGCACCTGCACACCCAGTGAGAGTCCGTCCAATTTTTTTTCTAATTATTTTGAATGGCTATAGGAGACGGCAAAGGGGTTCATAGCACTCAAGTGAGCTCATGATGAGCCCACCCCACAAGTTAAGGGCTGAATGCAGACCCCGTTTTGCATGCATTCGCCCAATAAGTTATGACCTGAGTTTCTAAAAACCTAGGTTTTGCACCCCCTCATCCAACTAAAGAAACAACCTAAAGTTCTTCATTCTATTTGGGTGCTGAGAAATGAAAGAACGGCTATGTTTTGCTCATAAAGAGTTTATTCAAACTTGTAAAATAGTCAAGCCAAATACCAAAAGCAAGCGTTTGGTTCAACTCGGCTGGTATAAGCTTGGTAAATAGTGATAAATATATTTTAGGTCTATTTTGCATTATACAGTGCAGAGAAGAATAAATGATTGAAGTAGTTAGCTTCTGGGCTTTGAAATAATGTATTTATTTTGTAAATGAGCTACCTTGAGCTTGGCTCAATAGGTGCAGAGTTTAAATCTTATATAACTTGCATATTTGAGAAAGCTTATTTCTCTTGTCATCAGCAAGCCAGCTCAAGTGCAGGTCATTTAATTCAGACATGTCATGAGCTCAAGCTCTTCTTGGTTTGCCACAAGCATGAGGGATGATCTTAGCTGTAACTTTTTTTTTAATGATAATCAAGAAAAACCACCTCACTCGCTGAGCTGATTAGTATATAAACCCCATGTCCCTACCAAAGGGGCTCGGCTTGTTTGGTAGGAGCTGTTAGTGCATGTCACCATGTGTTTGAGAGGTTGCAAGTTCAAAACCAATGGTATGCACCTGGTGGGGGTAGGCCTAACCCCATCTTGCCTATTTAAAAAAAAACATGTCCCCCCTTGCCCACCTGCAGGAAGTACACACAGTTTCAACATTTCTGCAGAAGGCATGCACCTGTGGGTTTCAAACTCATGGCGTCCCATCAACTCGGTGACTTTCGTAGTTGCCCATCATAAAAACGCATTCATTTCAATTAAATATAATTATTTTCGATCATATGTTGGGTTACTAAGTACATTTTTTTTTATATTTACACCGAGAAACCCCCCGCAGGAAGTTAATAAGTACCTGGGAAAAGGATTGTCCCTGTTAAGTGTTGCCTTTTATTGATCACCATACAGGTTCCATCTACATAAACCATGGGATTTTTTTCCAAGTCCCTACTTTTGGACGTCTGGAATCAGCTTGCTTTAACAAAAAAAATCTCACCTGTGATTTCCACCATGATTCAGTTCGATAATTATCTTGCCATCAAACAGAGACTCTGATATCAACTTCTAAGATTTTCTAGAAAATGTCATATTGCTTATAAACTTAGAAAAAAACCTAGCTTGTGTCATAAAACCAATTAGTTCCTTTACTCACAAGATCAACGATGAACCAGTTAACATCAACGGGGGCTCCACTTGTCTGGTAGGAGCAGCTAGTGCACGTCACCTTGCATTGGGATGTTGCAGGTTCAAAACTCAATGGTATAGTTGTATAACTGGTAACCCCAGCTTGCCTTTCAAAAAGAAAACAACAATGAACCAGTAAATTATTGGAGATTTAATTCTTCTTAGGTTTGCTCTACTTCTTTGAAGTTTTTGCAACTAGCTTGATAAGTGGAAACTGTTATAAAACGCAAACCACACTCATAAAGAGAAACGACATTTTAACGTGGTTTGGCAATGTGTGCCTACATCCACAGGATGAAGAGAGGCTTAAAGCCTGAATATTATTCCATACCCATAGGGTTACAAAAGCGACCCTATATATAGGGAAAAATGAACTAACCCAGATGGAGAAACAAATCATTACACGAGATAAGGATAATATCTCACTGAAACCGCAGATGCTAATCTAAAAATGAAACCGCAGATGATAATCTAAAAAAATAGTTTTCTTAATTGAGAGGTAAGTCCAATAAGGACTCTACCAGCACCCGTATGCAACAATCTCCCTCTCAAGTTGGTGCGTAGATGATGCTTCTCACGACTCAATGACTTGGTGAAGATATCAGCCAATTGCTCATGACTTCTAACATAGGAAGTGTGAACTTCTTTAATTTGAATCTTTTCTCTCACAAAATGACATTCAACTCCAATATGTTTGGTTCTCTCATGAAAAATGGGATTGACTCGGATGTATATAGCGGTCATGTTGTCACACTTTGAGTTTGATTGGTTGAATGATTTTTATGCCCATGTCAAGAATGAGGGATTTAATCCAAATGACTTCATACGTACATGCATCCATGACACGATATTCGGCTTCAACACTAGATCTAGCAACAACTGACTGTTTCTTGCTCTTCTAAGTAACAAGATTACCACCAACAAATAAACATAAGCCTGTAGTCGATCTTCTATCATTAGGGTCACCTGCTCAGTCGACATTAGTAAATCCAACAATATCTAGGTTTTCATTTTTCTTCGTAAGGATCCCTTTACCTTGTCTTCCCTTGAGATATCAAAGAATTCTGCAAGCAGCTTCGACATGAGTGGATTGTGGTTGATGCATGAACTGACTGATTACACTGACCGTATATGTGATATTAGGGCATGTAATAGTCAGATAAATTAATTTTCCCACAATCCTTTGAAAACTCTCAATGTTTTAAACAACCTCTCTATCACTTTTCTTTAATTTGTAGTTAGTTTCAAGAGGAGTTTTTGTAGCTTTTGCCTCAATTATTCTAGTGTCTTTGAGGAGATCTAACATGTATTTTTGTTGACATAAGAAAATCCATTTTCTAGAGTGTGTCACTTTGATGCCAAGAAAGTACCTTAGTTTTCCAAGATCTTTGATCTCGAATTTGTCATGCATGGCCTCTTTGGTTTTCTGAATCATGGCCGGACTGTCTCCTATTACAATTATGTCATCAATATAGACTAGCAAAATCATATTGCCCTGCAATGAAATATACACAAATATGGTACAATCCGCAATACTTCATCCGTATCCGATTTTAACAAGAACTTAGCTAAGTTTGGAAAACTAGGCTTGGAGAGATTGTTTGAGGTCATAAACAGATTTTTAAAGCTTGCAAACTTTTCCAACCTCACACTTAAATCTAGGTGGAGGGTCCATATACACTTCTTCTTTCAAATCATCATGGAGAAATGCATTTTTTATATCCAATTGATAAACACCCAATTGTTTAATTGCAGCAACTAAAAAAAGAATACAAATAGAACTCATTTTTGCAACGAGAGCAAATTTTTTAGAAAAGTCAATACCTTTTTTCTATGTATATCCCTTTGCTACAAGCCTTGCTTTGTATCTTTCTATAGAGTCATCATTATTGTACTTGATTTTATATATTCATCGACATCCCATAGTTCTTTTTTCTTGAGGTAACTTGACTAACGTCCAAGTATTATTTTTTAGCAAGGCTCCCAATTCATCATCCATTGCCTTTTTCTATCAAGAATCTTCAAACGCTTCTTTATAACTTGATGGTTCATGATGAGTATAAATCTTAGGTGGGTAGGCTTGATATGACTTGAATAGTTTTGAAAGATCAAATTGAAGCTCTATAGAATGGGATTTAGATGTTTTAGTGGCATAATAACGGTAATAATCTCTGAGTCTAATAGGGGCCGTGTGGGTCGAGAAGATCTTCTGACATTAATGGCCTCTTGAGTAGAGTTGGGTATAGCCTGAGTTGGGTTGGACTAAAAAATGGGATTAGGATTAGTAAAACCAGCATTAGGATTCGACATAGAAGAACTATTGATTTCTTAAATTAAAGAGTCAACTGGGCCATTAAGACTAGGTTCAGTAAACAACTCAGGGATAGGCAAAAAAGGTCTAGGTATGAGACTTGTCATATTTGGTATTCTCCTCCTTATTAGGACACGGGTAGTAAGCTTCATTTAAAAAAAATTCACATCTCTTGAAATATACAACTTTCCTATGATGGGATCAAAACACTTAAAACCTTTTTTTAGGATGAATAGCCAACAAAGACACATTTAATGACTCTTTTTTCAAGCTTGTTCCAGAATTTGTCTTGAAGATGAATAAAACATTTGCACCCGAAAACTTTCAAATGTTTGATAAAAATTTTATGATTTCTCAAACTTTTCATGGAAATTTCATTTCCCAAACCGAAACTTACGACACGGTTTATAATATAAAATGCTTCAATATTGTTAAGGCATGTTCATCTAAAACATGAGAGACTGAGCAACGTTGAGTAAATGCCAGTTTTTTCTTTCGGCAACTCCATTTTGCTGCGGAGTCTTAGTGCAGGTTGTTTGAGGCAATATACCTTTCTGAGTTAAAAAATCATTAAGAATTTCATTAATGTATTCTCCTCCATTATCAGATTTCAAATATTTTATCTTGCGCTCATATTGAGTAAGCACAAGATTATAAAAACTTTGGCTACCTCATGTTTATGCTTCAAAAAATACACCCAAGTAACACGAGATTTATCTTCAATGAATGTAACACAATATTTAAAATCAAGCACAGTCTACTGGGGTTGGACCTCACACATCAGAATGAACGACTTCAAACAACACATTACTTTTAATAGACGAGTTCTGAAATGGAAGCCGAGTTGCTTTGGCAAACTCGCAGGCATCACACACTAAATTATCATGATGAAGTTTGAGAAGTAAAAGTTTTAAGACTCTATCATAAGCATGTCCAAGATGGGAGTGCCAAAGACTATAAAGATTATTGGATTAAATCAACTTAAGAAAACTTTTGTTGCTTGATTGAAAACGCATAGTCCATTACATTTTATACCTTTACCAATCACCTTCGTTTTCTTGTCCTAAAAAACCATATCCTTTGAGGAGAAAACAACCAAACAATCATGACTTTTTGTAATCTTACTCACAGATATAAGATTAGTGGCAAGTTTCAGAACAATAAGCACTTTAGAATCACGATTTTGATTGATAAGCCTCATATTATTTTCTCCGTTGACCATCATGATGGATCAACAGTGTATATTGGTCTTTTTGTACTCGTTAAATTGTCGTAGCAATTTGGCATGTGGTCTAAGGCCCTAGAATCTGCAATCCATTCATTGTTTAAAAGACATGAAAAAAGGCATGAATCTTACCTTGCTGATTGGTAGGGACGTTACTAACCAACGATGTGGTGGTTATGTTAGTTTTAGCCATCTTCTCAAAGAATCGGGTCAGATCTTCTTTGGTGACAAAGTTGGCCGAATCCTTTTTTATACATGTTTCCTTATCTCGGTTAGGTCAACGAACGAGGTCCCAACAACGATCTTTGGAGTGACCCATTTTTTTTACAGTAGGTGCATTTGATTTTAGGCCTCGTCTTAGATCAGTCTTGAGTGGTATTGTTAGACGTCCCAACTGATGATTGATATTTTTTGAAACCTGCCTAAAACGCCATCTGTTCTGATTGATCTTCCTTAATTTTAGGACTTGGACTCATAACTTTTCTACAAGTTTCTTCCTGTTGGATCATGGCACAAATGATGTTGTAAGATGGTAGGGGTATAGACATTAAAATTTGGCTTCACAAATTCTCATAATCAGGGCCGAGACCAGCAAGTACTTTAAAAACCTTATCTTCCTCAAGATGTTTCTTATTTTCAAGAATATCTTCAGTTAGAGGACGGTATTGGAGTAATTCATCCCACATCCTCCTAAGAGTGCTAATGTAAATGCTAAAGGGCTTGTCTTCACAGGTGTATTTAGCAATTTTCAGTTACAGTTTGTATACTCTTACAAGATTGAATTGTTCTCCATAGATTACTTTAACAACATCCCAGGTTTCTTTTATAAAATTCATAAACAAAAAACTTTTAATATTCAACTCATGACCATATCATTTTCAGATTCCCATTTTTCATAGGTGGGATTTGAGAGATTTGGTTTCACATTTTTTTCAGTGATGTATCCAACTTTAGATTTACCATTTAAAAATAGTTAAACGGCCTTTGCCCAACTCAGGTAATTGATCCCTGACTGGTGATTTTAAGTAAATGATTTTGATCATGGTAACCAACCTTAGCATTTGTAGTATTGATAGATGATGCTCTGCCATTATTAGCCACCGAGCTTCTCATGGTGTTACTGAGGATAGCTCTTTCATCAATGTTTTAATGTGGTTCAACAATGCGTGCATACATCCACGGACGAAGAGAGGCTTAAAGCCTGAATATTATTCGATATCCATACCGTTACAAAAGCGACCCTATATATAGGGAAAAACAAACTAACCCAGATGGAGAAGGAAGCCATCATACAAGATAGATAATATCTCATTGAAACCACATATGCTAATCTAAAAAAACGGTTTTCTTAATTGAGAGGTAAGCCCGCTAAGGACTCTACCAGCACCTGTATGCAACAGAAATGAGTTCACAACCAGAAATTTCAATGGAGGATCAGGTTCAATGTGATTGCACACTTCAGTGTGCTGATAAACCTGACCACCCAACATCTGCTGTTGAGTCCCACAGCTGACAGACTATCTCAAATCGGGTCCAGCAGCACACTTGAAGTGTACAATCACATTGCACCTGATCTCAATTCAAAAATTTTGTGGGTCCTTTGTTAGTGGGACACCGACACAATGCTCTTTTTAGTGAGATCCTGCTGGTTATGTCTCTGAGTCTAAGAAAACGGAGTCAAAATGTGTTGCAAACAGAGACAGGTTATGCAATTATTGTACTATTTTTATTTTTTATAATTTTGTATGCCTGTTCTATGACAAGCTATCTCACAAGGATGCTTAAGCTTTTACTTCATGATGGATACTTCTAAATAACATCAATTTTTTGTGTTACTCCAAAGTCCAAACATCTACCTGGACATCTGGGACAGCGCTGGACGCACGCCAAAAGAAAAAAAAAAAGGCGCTGGACAGGGGAGGACTGTGCATCCTGTACTGTCTGAGGGCAGAAACGAACAGAATGTGCTGCCCCTGTCTGCGATTCAAACACCACTCAAAGAACGCTCTTTCATCTTTTTATTGAGATGAATATTGTTGCACGAGCAAGCCCTTGATCATGTAAGGAAGACCAACTGGTGAAAACGTTGTTCATCAATCTCATTATGATTACATCACTCAAAATCCATCAGATCTAGCCCCATTGCCATGTGTCTTAGGGGAGGGAGGACCATGTGCAACATGATTGCACACTTTTAGTGTGCTGCTGTGCCTAATCACCCAATGTACCCCCAAAGTTGGTGGGTGATCAGGTACAGCAGCACACTAAAAATATGCAATCACATTACACAGCCCTCGTCTATGGGCACACCCTCGTTGTTAAGACACATGGCAGCATCATGTGCGCTGAGTACTTTAGTAACAATCACTAGATCAAGCCTCGTGGCTTGTACTTCATCTTCTATAGAAATGCGCGTGCATTTAATATTTTTCTTAAAAATTTGTATATTACGCCATGATGTGTTCACATGAAACTAAAAGATGCAACTCGGTATAAGTTTTTTTCATGCATATTTAATGGATACTAAGAGTGCTCTAGCACTTTTAAGTCTTAATAATTTTGCTAATTTTTTAATTCAACAATGATTATTTGTGCAAGTTGACATAGTATGAGGTCGGCTCGTTTTGCTGAGGCGCATTAATTATGAGCTAGAAGTCAGTTCAACTGCAAGAATGAGCCAAGCCTGAACACTTCAATCTTGGTCCTTTCAGCTAGTTTGCCAACCCTAAAACTAATAATACAAAACTTGAATGGGTGAAATGTTTATGGCATTTATATTCAAAGGATATGCGAGATGAGTCGGGTAGGATGTGTTAAGTCAGATTCAGTTCATATCCAATCCTTACTGAATCCGGCCTAATTAGATCCATATTTATATGTATTTAGATTTAGATCTAATGTAGTACTCTATATTAAAGTCAGATCCAACTTCTGCTACTGAATCTGACTGAATGAATCCGAATTTGGTTGGACATCGGACACGAATATAGAATGATCGCACCAACCAAATTGCTCAATTTTTTTTTCGAGGTAGAAAATTAATGAATGGCTATAAACCGAAACACATTATCATAAAAGATCATTGCTCACAAGGGTTTCACTCATCTAGCAGGGGCGACTTGTGAATGTTAAGCAAGTTGATGAGATGTTACAAGTTCAAAACCCACGGTTGGTGTCCCTTGTAGCAAGGTGAAAACTAGGTGTACTCCTTGATGGGCAAGGAGGACCTCAAGGGTTTTACCAATTAACCGGAGGTCAGCCAATGCGCAGTCAATGATGGTGGGTTTTTTCTCAAAGACTATCAAAATAAAATGTATAAATGTTCAGTTCTACCAAACAAGATACCTTGACAACTCATATGCCAGCCTATGATTCGTCCTCGACTAACAGCTTGGTAGGAAACGTTCTTCTGCCTTTCCCTCTCTCAATTCTGGTGGTATCCTATATATGTGGTAAGCCGGGTCCTGTGTCAAGCTGAAGGCCCAGGACCCCGAATCCCTCTGTCATATTGGGATGGCTGTTGTTCTGCCTAACCCCAGCTTGTCTTTCAAAAAAAAAAAATTCTGGATCTTCAGCCAGTGGACCCCATTTGGTAGGCTTTCACCTATTTTTGATGTGATGGGCACCGATCTCATGTATCTTAAATGAGTTGAGTTTGAAGAAATTTGTATATACCAAGATTGTCTTTATATTCCTCCTTCTTGTGGGCCACATTTTCTTCAAAAGAACTAATGTTACAGGGCGTGTCCTTAATGACACGATGATACTGCCTTGGCTCTACCCTCTTTTTGCCTTAATGTTACAGGGCGTGTCTTTAATGACACAATCAGCCACGCCATGACACATTGATAATATTAATAAATATTTATGCTGTTTAAACTTCAGAAAATCTGCATCATTGTATTTTTTTTTCTTTTACTATTTAAAAAAAGAAACCACCCAGGTGCCTTTTAATCCTTGGCCTTCAGCTTGACAAATGACCCCGCTTACCTCATTGGGATACCATCCAGGTGCCTTTTACTGGTGGAGGAGATTACCAGATTCGGCCTGAAACATGGTTGATCTGGATCAGAATCCAATCTAACCTGATCCATTTTAACTTAGCCGTACAAAAATATATATCAATGTTTTTACCCTATGGCAGATCATTTATCAAAGAATCTCATATCCTGGACTGATCCGGAACTTTACCATGAGATCCAAGTCAGACAAGGGCCCTCATGGACCCACATTTCAAAAACAGATACAGTTTAGTGTCAAGCATGAACCAACCCATATCCGCCCAGTATTCCTCCACAGCAACCGATATAATCCAAGCTAACTGGTAACATGAGCGCCTCCCTCATGTAATCATTCCCCAAGAGGAACACATTTAAAGTTTCAAACTACACTTCAGTAATTCACCACATATATAAGTCTCGAAAAGCGTATATAAATTAATAATGCCAATATTCCACATTATTATATTATTATTACTATCATTAAAACCTATTGTTCCTTTCCTCAGTACGGATACCAAAATTAGCAAAATAAAATAATTAATATCTTATTAACAAAAAAGAAAAAGCAATTATTAGGGCGAATTGGAATGAGAGTGGATCACGTCAGAGATGCCTTGGATGTCGTTCATCGTAAAAATGAACGGCACCCATCAAAACAGTGAATAGGCGTGCGCTGTTCATTTTAAGCCATTCAGATGCCGTTCATCCCAAACACGAACGACATCGAAAAAAATAGTGGGCCCATCCAAGTGATGGGCATTTTATTCGTACAGGTTTTGGATACCGTTCATCTTGAAATCAAACGGCATCCAGAAGTGCTCCGACGGAATACCGTCGAGCACACTGACCTGATCCCATCTCAACTGGAATCATACAATGATATATATATATATATATATATATATATATATATATATATATATATATATATATATATATATATATATATATATATATATATATATATATATAATATATATATATATATATAGAGAGAGAGAGAGAGAGAGAGGGTTGGGCGAGTTTTCACCGTTCGGATTTCGCGGGTTTTTAGGGCAAATTCTATTCTCTCTCTCTCTGTTTTCTTTCCCTGCTACTTATTCCCCTTCTGTTTTTTTTTTGTTTATTTTGTGTTTTTGAATTCTCTCCCTCTCCGATCCAGAGAGAGAGAGAGAGAGAGAGAGGGAGCGATCGTCGAACGGCGTAGGAATGGCAGCCCCTCCCGCTAGAGCTCGAGCGGACTACGACTACCTCATCAAACTCCTCCTCATCGGCGACAGCGGTGCGATCTTCCTTCCCTCCCGAATTAGGGTTTCTGTATATTCTTTGATGCGTCGATCTTTATCTGTGTCTAATCGAGCGAGCGTGGGCCGATCGGCGTCGGTTCCTGCTCGTCGTGAGAGATTGGGGCTTAGCGAACGATTTTAATGAAGGGCGGTGCGGATAATGTCTATTGATTGGATGATTGCGAAGAAACTGTTCCGAATTGAGGTCGTTTCGGAGGACGGGTTGTGTTTTGGCGGGCTTTTTGTTGGATCGCTACGAGTTCGTGGTTGATTGAAAAAATAGGCCATCTTTTTTTTCTGTTCTCTTTCTGGTTTATATGAGGGTTTTTTTTTTCCTGTTGCTAAAACGATTTTAGAATTTAAATAGGATTCTTCCACGCACGGCATTCGTTTTTAGCAGGAATAGACGGTGACAGGGCGCTGCGTGATGCATCATGGATTAATCTTTAGTTTGTTTGCTTGCTTTTGTTATGTGTGTTATTGTGTATGCATTGCTGTTGCAAGCTTTTATCAGACATAGTTGTGTTAAAGGATTGCTTCTTCATTTAGCCCTTTATGATGAAATTGAACCTTGAGTTTTAAAAAAAATTCTGTTTTTTCATTAATTGATGTTCTTTCAGAGCGATATTTGGGGAACTTAACCAGGTGATGGTATAAGGCTCTAAGGTTATCCGGATTGGAAGTTTGTGTGTCGTGGGATATGAGGAGAAATCAATTTTTTATGAAGCTAATGTTTTGCTGGTTTTCATACAATGCCTCATGATTTCTTATTGAAACAATTGATGAATTGAAGATAAGAGGTTGTAAAGGAGGCATGTATTGCCAATTTTAATTGGTTGCGGAACAACTGTCATGGATTATCCTCCTGAAAATGATGAAATTGATGATGTAAGGAAGCCTTGATCGGTAAAGACTTCAAGAGCTCTTTTTAATGCTTTGAATTAATTAGGATATGTTGCGTCAACTGATGTTTGTTTCACTGGGGAATATTTGAATCTTTTCTAATCCTTGAAGCGTGGAAAAAGGATGAATATATTCTCTCAGATCAAAGTATTATATAGGAATGGGTTGCTGGCAAGGAATCATTTGACCACCAAAACTACACTATATCGTTATCACTTGACCTTGATATAATGTATATCTTTCATGTTCCATGAAGAAGATGATTTAGTATAATTTTATTGGGGTCCAAGTCCTCAAATGAAAGCTGATAAAACAGCTGTTCATTTTCCTATCAGATTGTCCAAAACCTAGAAAACTATTGAAGAAGCCGTAAACTAGACTTTTAAACTATTCATTCCTGCATCTTCTCCTTTCTCTTTCATAATAATTGTAATTAACTATGGAATAATATATTATTGTCACTCATAATCGTCATCATGATAATATTTCTCGTTATTTTTCTGTTCCTTGCTCTTTTATCATAGCACCTTCTATCATGAAATTAAATTTTAAGGGTCATGAATCTTCGCTGGCTACCTAATCGCACACCTCTGCCTCACCTTTGCCTTGTGGCTTTCGAAACTTTGTTCAACGTATTTTTTATTGTTTCTTTCTGTCATCTTCTTGTCCACTTGGGAAAGAGTATTGTTGTGGGGACATCAAGCACTAGGTTGCAGCTCTGAGATATGATGCAAAAACACAATGAATAAACTGTATGGAAACAAAATGCACTAGACATATATGATAGTTGTGTTGCAGTTTGTAGTCAAAAGAAGTGCACTTGTTTTCTTTTAGCGGGATTCATAGTTGAAAATTGGTTGTTGGACCAAGTTCCTTGCGAAACAAAAGAAGAAATGAACAATTCATTGGATTGCTTCCATGGAAATAACTCAAGAGATCCACACTGCAGAAGAGGGGAGCAGTTTGCTTCCTCCAAAGGAGAACATTAGATGAATTGAAAATTTGAGGGACAAGATCCTTGAGGAAGGAGTGATAAGAGGCTCCATGGATAAAAAAAAACCCTGGTGGAACAAGAAGATACCGTGGCACAGATTTTCTTTTCTTTTTTCTCTTTACAGGATTGGCAAGAGTTCAGATACTGAGGAGTTAAACGAGAAAAGGGATCGAGAAGTTAAAGGCTTGAAGCATTACATATAAATGTGTTTATTGTCACTTCCCTTTTCTATTGCATTGCTTTCTTTCTCTTCTTCATTAATTGAAATTTTATTTTTGTCTAGTGACAAGAAAGAAATAAGAATAAAATAACAAAATATGGTTGTAGAAGAACATGCGAAGAAGAAAGGGATGATATGAGGATGCAAAAAGAAAGACTGTGAAAAAAGAAGAATCACACACCTGGATTCTTTGAAACCATAAGGATTTTCTTGTAAAAGAGAAGTACAACCAAACAGGGGATAAAGGTGAAGCAATTCCTAAGCATATCTATTTGTGCAGCTAAATTAATATAAAATTTGTGATATGGGTATGCTATATTTATCTTAAAGCCCTCATATAAATGAAAACTTGTTGGATCGAATTTTTTAGCTAGCTCTTCTTATTTTTATTACTTTTTATTGATATCTTTTAAAGTTTAGGGACAATTTTATGTTTATGCTTCTGTTGGAAATTTAAAAATCGTTCTCTTTTGATGCTTTACCATATTGGTTTGATCTCTCGTATTCATGGATTTAATCTTTTTATTGTTGTTTTTTAATTGTTTATGTTGCTTATTTGGATTTCATACTATTTTCTTCAATCATTGCATCTGTTGGTTGATCTTTTTTGTTTTACTCTTTTAGCCTTTATCTTTCTTGCATTTAATCTTCTGAGGTCACATCCTTTATTTATTCTTTTGTTGTTATTAACTCATTTTTTTTTCTTGACTATATCTTGTTTTTCTTAGTTTAACTTTTTATTCTGCTTCCATATTGGGTTCTTCTTGTTTGATTTTTTGTACTTCTAGATGGATGCTTGCATCTCAGTTATATCCTGTTTCTTGTTTAACTCTCTCTCTCTCTCATATAAATACTTTGATATTTTTCTCTTCTAATATTTTGCATTTCATGTGTTGGACTTATATTTCTGTTCTCCACTATATTCAGCAGTGTGCAGTCATCATTTTTTATGATCAATTCTATTGTTACTGTACTACCAAATCTTGCATGATCATAATTTGGTGATAAATTGGCTAAAGAAATCATCAAAAACCACGTAAGATTGTGATGGAGAGAGGGAGATTTAGGCGAAGGGTCCTTACCTCAAGTTCGTGATTTAACTTGTAAAGAATCTCTCTTACTTTGAGGAGGAAGTGGTGGCTCGTGGCTTTTTTTTTTTGAAGAGAAGAAGATTTTTTTCATAATAGTATGAAAGTCCATGTCTTGAGTAGTCACCATGATACAGATAAGAGTAAGATAAGGATAACACTATGCTTGTAATTTTTCTTTGCCAATCCATGATATATCTGAATCTCATCAAACCAATCTATTGCAGTAACCTCTTGAATTCTTTGGTGAATAATCGATATGTTGGAGTTGACTTCCTTGAAAATTCTATTATTCCTCTCAAGCCATACTAACCGCCAGGCTGTTTGCAGCCACCCTTCCATATTTTTCTTCTGTCTCCGTGATCTATGCAAGACCAACAGGCCCATGCAATTCCATGAGATGTGACCAGTCTGTGAATTCTGTATTTTAAACCCTCTTAGGTGGGTGCGGACTGGCAAACCATCCTGATTTTTGTGCCGAGCATTGGGCTACCTTACAGTTGAGAAATTTCGCTATGCAATAGGGGGAACCGGGGAAGTGAATCTTAGATTAAGATTTAAGAGATGTGCTGCATAGCCAGGCATATTCCAGAAAGACATTGTTTCACCATTACTGACTTGGATACCACCAGATTCTTGAAAACTTTAAAGACTCAAGAACCCTTTCCACACACCTGAGGCATTGTTCAAGTTGGAGTTTTGGGGACAAATGCCATGGTTTTCCAGAAATTCCACATTTCACTTTTAGCAAGCTAATCTGTAGACCTTCCTCCGATCCCACATGCCACCATCATCTCACAAGCATTGCAGCACAACAGAATTATGCAAGCTTTTGTTCAAACCAGATGACCCAATTGAACGTAATAAATAAGCTGATCCCAAATGAAATGAATCAGTTGCATACCTACTAACATGAGTCATTGGACTTTTAACTAGGGCATTTATGTGACGTTGTTTGTATCATTTTTGCCTTCAGCCTTACGTTGTGTGGTTCTAACTTTCTGCTTGCCTTGGTTTCAAAACACAACTTTACTCTTAATAGGTTTTTATATAAGAGTAGTCAAGTTCATATTATGTTATTTTGCTCAATTTCGTCAATCTTGGAATGATGGCTTGCACTCATTTACCTGTGAAACTCACCCATCATCCATGTAAAATTCATCACCACTTGCCATGTGATATCTGAGATAGGACTACATCACCAAAACTTAGTCAGGACATTGAAGGTCTATATTTGTTATCTTAAAAATGCACTGCGTCACTAAGTTCTGATATTAGGGGCTTAAACATTTGGCATCCAGAGGCAGCCAATGATTTCAATATATGACCTTGATGCTTATGGTTGGGTGGGGATTTCATACATATCATAAGATTCTGAGATGTACTAAGGTCTACTGGAATGTCTAATTGCAGAGCTCTTCACTCTTTACTAGTTCATGGATTGATGTACTCGATGACCTGTGATGTCAGGCTTAGACATTTTTTGGATTAGCTCTTCTACTATAGGGATCATTCAATTTCAATGATATATTTCCTCATCATTTTCTCCTTTTTACTTTCCCCTGCTTTTGTACTATGACTTGTCAAGACAACTTTTCTTCTGATTAATAAAAGAATTTCCTTTTGCTTCGAAATTCAAGCTTTTACTGTGCATTTGTATGTTCCTCAATTTTGAGCCTCATGGGAGGTGTATGCTTGTTCTCATTGTCAGAACTCACATTTCCAGATGTTAAAAGGTATTTGCAGCTTTGACTTTTATTCTGCTTGAAGGCATAAGTTTTTGGCATGTCCTAACCTGTCTTTTTAAAAGAAGTCCTCCACGTGATGACCTCACAATTAATATATGCTGTGGTAGGATAACAACCATGTTAAGACATGCATGTGATTCTAGTGCCAAACTCTTCTCTAAGTCCTAATGCTGCACCTTCTGAATCAGTATATGGCTGTCTAAATCGAAAAAGGAGGAAAGAAAGAGAGTATATCAATAGATGCTTCCAGTGGAAGTCACATTAGCACCAGCTGTGTAGTTTGGTCATGGCGGTTCTCCAACTTCTAATGGACCCTTTAAATAGAACTTTGGTCGTCACTTCTACTGATAAATTGTATGAAATATAATACTGATCACTTGTGTTGGTCTTTTAACTTTAGCATTGATAACAGGCCAACTGGTGGCCTCAAGTAGACTTCTGCTTCTTTTTTCTGATCTCCTTCATAGAATCTGTCATGCTCACCCAATTGGAACGAGGGTTTCAATTTCATTAACCATATCATTCTATTTTTAATAGCCACCTATAGACTCTTAGTTTTATTAAAAGATCCAAAGCCATTTTCATGTTTTGTATCAACACACTGACTCCATAAAATTTGTAAAGACTTGGCAAAAGTATCACTATGCCATGTGTGCATCAAAGGGCAATATGGGGCTGAACAGAAAGATGAAGGCTTCTCTTGGAGAAAAGTAGCTTACCACTTTACAGATGGCAGTACATAATCGTGGCAATGACTGATTGAATGGTCAGGCATGCATTTTGCTTGGTTTTGGTGCTGGAAATCCCTTTGTCTCTCATCATGATCAAGACGTCTGAAACATATTACAAAATCCCATGGGCAGGATGTCATTTTTTTCCATGTTGAATTTTAGTTTATCGTATAATAATGGTTATATGATTATACATTTAACATTGTTATCTTATAAATATTAAAAGTTTTGTTTGTTTTGTATTGCTGAAAAGCAGTTTTTCATTTTGTGGTCACAAAGTGTTTGATAGAGTGCCAATGATACTTTCTATGGCTAAATCTCAGGTTGGTAGAAGGCTAAATGTGATTTAGTGACTTGAACTCTCCAAATTATCTAATGATATTACCTAAAGATACTCTTCTTTGCAGGGGTTGGAAAGAGTTGTCTCCTCCTGCGTTTTTCTGATGATTCATTCACCACTAGTTTTATTACAACCATAGGGTTTGTCCTCGGAACTCAGTTCCTGTAGTCCTTCACTGTTTAATTTGCTTTTAATGAACTGAAGAGAAGGATGTTTTCCTATCAGAATTGACTTCAAGATTAGAAACATTGAACTTGATGGGAAGCGTATCAAATTGCAGATTTGGGACACAGCTGGTCAAGAACGTTTTCGGACAATTACAACAGGTATTTGATGCCCTGCATAGACCTGTTTTGTTTCTTTCAATTTCATTCTTCTGGGTACAGAAAAAGGAGATTACACACCTCGCGATAGCTCATTACTCTCTCTCTCTCTCTCTCTCTCTCTCTCTCTTACGCACACGGACACATGCGACACACAAGGGAGGGTGCGGGTTTGGAACACTTCATTCTTTTAACTTTTATTCGGTAGACTTGACATTATACATAAGTAATTTATTTAACAACCAACATTAGAATCAGCTAAGCAAAATGTCGACTTCTTTCTGTATTTATTTATATCATTGTTTTCTGTAGCTTATTACAGGGGAGCCATGGGTATCTTGCTAGTGTATGATGTCACAGATGAGTCTTCATTCAACAGTATTTACTTCTTACCCTACTCTTGTTATCTTAATTTGTTTTTCGGCTTAGCTTTCAAGTATCTGTTTTCAAATATCTTTATTCACAATCCACAGACATTAGGAACTGGATCAGGAACATAGAGCAACATGCATCTGACAATGTTAACAAGATATTGGTTGGCAACAAAGCTGATATGGACGAGAGCAAACGTGTAAGCGATGCTATTTCTCTATCTTTTGGCATTGTTTTAAGTCTTATTATCATAATCATGACAAAATCAGCTCTATAGGCTGTACCAACATCGCAAGGTCAGGCACTGGCAGATGAGTATGGGATCAAGTTCTTCGAGACTGTAAGTTATAAACTGTACTTACTGATTTGTATGTCTATGTCCTCGCATCTTGTGTGTGTGTGTGTTCAATTTTGTTATTTATATACAGAGTGCTAAAACAAACTTCAACGTGGAGCAAGTTTTCTTTTCGATTGCTAGGGACATAAAGCAAAGACTTGCAGAGAGCGATACCAAAGTTGAGGTTAGATGGCTTTGTGATGACTGCTCATTATAACATTTTTTGTAAACCATGCTTGTGTTCACTCTCTTTTAAACATTGTTGGTAAATCGTGCTTGTGTTCATGATCTTTTGTGATGCTTCACTTTTGATGCAGCCCCAGGCCATCAAGATTAGCAAACAAGACGCGGCTAATGGTCCTGGCGATGCTCCGCCCAAATCGTCTTGCTGCGGATCCTGAGTCTTGTGTACATAAAGAACAGTTATGGAGGCTTTGTCATGTGCATGCTCGCTGGGCTCAACGATTGGGGAGATAATTTTCATGTTGCCAGGGCCTACTGCTGCACCATTTGCATTATAGTTCCATGTCTTTTTGGACCTTTGGGTGTTCATGTTTCTTACCTCATCTGATATGTCAGTCAGGCGCCTGGGAATCTGGAGTCTGGCGGTCACCTTTCTTCTTGTTTTTTACTTTGACTTGTCGTCATTTTTCCTTTTTGTTGGTAATGATCTAAAGTTTTTTCCTCATAAAAGTATGTCAAGCTTCCCTCTGATGACAACTGTTTTGTTGCTTCTTAAATATATGGAGCGAATCCAATCCATTTTTGTAACGATTTATTCTGCAGCCGTGTGCTTGATTATTTTGTTGAACGTTAGGTTCATGATGCTAAAGCTTGGATGGATCCCATAAGTATTTCAGATCATGCTGCCTTCTCCCTGCAATGGGGTGAAGGTTGGAATCACACAAACTGCTCATTCAAATTTGAGCTCTGGTGATTGCGGGATGAGGAACAAAGTGAAAACATGAACAAATGGTGGTCTTTACCCCAATCTGCACGGTGGGCAGCTTGGAGGTTCTCTATGAAGTTGGACCTTACACAGATACAATGGCCGAAAGAGAAAGGAAGCACCAAGTTCCATTTGCTAAACCAATGGGAGCAAGTGCTTCGAGACATAGAATCAACCATCACAAGGGCTGAATGAGGATCAATTAACAGAGCTACAAATCAAGCAAGCACATATTGTAAAGAGAGTTAAGGAATGGAGCTTACTATAAGAATTCCGCAACAGTTCATTGGTTAAAACATAGGGATACAAACACAAGGCATTTTTACACCTCAGCATCATCTCGTAGAGAATAAATCAATTGGAAAATGACGGTATTGTGTGATAAAAATAACGTGTTTTCCCAAAAAACCTGAAATTTGCCAAATCCTCGATAACTAAAACTACAAATGTTGGATGTTAAAATGATCGTTTTAACCTTCACATGTGCAAGCTTTTTTAAGATATACAAATTTCTTCTGTGATATACTTTACTACTTTCTTTTGTGATAGAATTTACAACTAATTTTTGTTTCATTTGCATTGAAAATTTGGTTATTCTATATTATTTTTTGGTTACCAGCATCAAAAATTTGAAAAAAAAAAAAAAAAGATAAATATATCGGCATGTTAGCTTTTCAACGCCAACAAGATCACTTTGATCAAAAAGCGGTTTAAAAGAAATGTCCTCTCGAAGATAGACTTTTTGGATGTATCACACAATACAATTAAAAAGTTGATTCACATGATTTGTTTTATGAACCTCACTACATTAGCATAAAATAGGTAAGTATGAGAAAGTTCGTATAAAATATAAAAAAAATTGATCAATATTTGCAAGGATGAACAAGTCTACATATATTTTGCATGAGGATAAAGAAGTCTGCATATATTTTTTATGAAGATAAGAAAGTCGGCATATATTTTATATGAAGATAAGAAAGTCGGCATATATTTTATGCGAGGATGATGAAGTCTGTATATATTTTATGTGAGGATAAGGAATTTTATATATATTTTTTGTGATGATAAAGAAGTCTGCATATATTTTATGAGAAAAACCTCACGAAATTTGCATAAAATATATGTGGACTTCCTCATCTTTGCATAAAATATATGCGAACTTTTTTATTCTCACTTATATTTTATGTGGACTTCTTCATCCTCACAAATATTGATCATTTTCACCTATATTTTATGCGGACTTTGTAAGGTTCACAAAAATAATCGTGTGAATCTAATTTTTAGTTACAGGGTGTCATACATCCAAAAAGTCTATTTTTCAGAGAATATTTCTTTTAAACTGCTCATCAAATCAAAGTGATCTTGGTGGCATTGGAAAGTTAATGTTTCGATCTATCTCTATCCCTTTTGTTTTTTCAAATTTCTGGTGCAGGTGGGTCAAAAAATAGCATAAAACAGACAGTAAAGGTGCATCTGTGCCTATTTATCTATTGTTTTAGGAATGTTGTCTAGGTTGTATCTCAGTGCCCATTCATCTATTTCCAATGAATCATGTATTGGAAAGGTATTTTTTGCTTTTTTTGTGTTTTTTCATGATCCTTCATTTTTTGGGTTAAAACGTCTTTTAGAAGATAAACCGTTCAGTTGTTCTTGTGTATAGAATATGTTTTTATTCTGGTTTTAGAACTCATAAACAGAAATCCTATAGGGTTTTCTGTAATATTTGCAAAATTTTAAGAATATTAATGGAAATTTTAGTGATCAATGCAAAAAAAATGATTTTTCTGTCAAATCGACGTGCGTGATTGGTTTGTGTTAACTTGTTAGGTTTCTCATTTATTTTTAGTACAGTTGACAATGTGAGTTAACTGATAGATAAACTGCAAATTTTGACTAATTATCAATTAAAGTAATTTAATAATTCTTTAGTTGAATTAATTTGGTTAAGGTGGCTAACTACAGTGTTAAATCATAATTAACTATGCAAGTTAATTCAATATTGGTTAGTAGAAAATAAATGATAAGTGATGAATAAATAGAATTATTTGGTCTTACTGGTTTGGATTGGACCCAATTAGATTTGGATCCAATTGATGATCCAATGTGAGTTGACTTAGTGTTGAGAGATTTATATATATGAATAGACAAAAAAAAATAATAATATGGAAAATGTTTTAAAATATTTTTGAACATTGAGCTTTGGGTTTGGATTGAACCAACCCATTCCCAATGGGTTGGATCCGATCCAAGGTTGGCCCCTCCCCCATGCCATGTACAGGTAGAAGGGAGGTGGGGCCCACATGATGGTAACCCTTCACCCAAGAGATCCTCCTCCCCCCTTATATGAATTCAAACATTTCAAAAGGGACCCTTCAAAGAAAATCCTAAAATGAACAACCCCTTTTCAAAAACTTTTAGCTTGTTTCTATTTTGGTGAAAATAAAAAAAAGTTTTGGAAGAAAAAGGAGGTCCTCTTGAAATTCATTTTTTTTAGAATGGGTCTTGACTCAAGCACCACCCTCCATCTTCCCTCAAGTGCTCTCATCCATCCATCTCCACCTATCCATACTCTCTCCTATTTCATGATTTTTTGAGAGGGGTCAACTCATCCCCTCTCATTCTCATTTTTTGTTTTTCTTTCTCTACTCTCTTCTCCTCCCTTGTTTCTCTCCCTCCCCAACCTAATTTGCTTGGAGACTTTGGAGCTTCCCCAAATACCACTTCTAACCAGTTGCAAGGTTTGAGTTTTGGCATTACTTTCTTTCCTCTTTCTTCTATTCTATAGTGCGGGGTGCTCCTTGAAACTCCATTCTACACGTTTTTGAAAAGAGGGTTTTCTATCATTGATGAATTTACCACTCTCCCATCAATGTAAGTAAAATTGTTGTATTTTCTTTATATTAAGGATGTTATGACATTCAACCACTCCTGTATATTATTTTTGTAATACATATGCATATGAGTATTCTTACATATGGGAAAGTCCATACAAATCCTCTTAATGCTTATAATAGATTTTTTTTGTATAAGCTATAAATGCATATAAAGTTATTGGTGCATATTTTTCATTTTATAACTTTCCTCAAATCTAAGTCTAATGCATATGTACATATTTGTTTTATGTATATGCTTATGAAAATGTTGCACATTTAAATGCATATTTAGTCAAATGCATATAGATACTTTGGTATATCTTAGTTTTTATTAAATACATATGTAGTGTTAGTTTTTATCGAAATGGATGTGCAATGTTGTTATGGTTCTCATAAAGTTTAAGTGCTTATGTAGTGTAGATATATATTGTTCATAAAAATCTATTGTTCATGTGCGATTAGATATAGTTATTTTATGAAAAATAGTTGGCATATTCTAGATACATTTCATAAGTGACGATGTCGTTTACAAAAACCGGTTCTTCAAAAAAAAAAAGTTTGTCATGTGTGATTAGATATTATCATTTTATGAAAAATAGTTTGCATATCTAGATGCATTTCATAAGTAATGATATCCTTCACAAAAACCAGTTCTTCAAAAAAAAATGGTTGTTCATATATAATTAGATTTTATCATTTTATGAAAATAAATTTGCATATTCTAGATGCATTTCATAAGTAATGATGTCCTTCACATAAATTGGTTTACAAGTTAGTTAAAAAATATATAGATGTACATTGTTTCAAATCTTCTCTTGATGTTTAAAAACATTTATATTGATTGTTTTAAATCTGGTCTATATAAAGGTTTCAAAAAAAAACAAAAAATATGTGTATATGTTTACATAACAAAATATATGCATATATATATATATATATATATTCAAATTCGAGGATGAACCGTGTGTGGGTTTCAAATCTGAAACCAAGCGAGTATTCTAGAATCGAAAACATGAAGGGAAGTTTAAAATAAATAAATAAATAAATAAATAAAATATATATAAATATATATAGAGAGAGAGAGATCCATACATGTATGTGCATGTGTGCTATATGCATATGCATATGTGTACATGTATGTGCATGCGTGCAATATGCATACATGTGTATGTATACATAATATATGTTTGCATGTGTGTGTGTCTGTGTGTGTTCGGATTTGAAGTGAGTGTGTTCAACTTTGAACCAAGGCAAACACATAGTATAAAATAAAATAAATAAATAAATACAATTTTAAAGATATATATATATTTTAGAAATATATGTGCATGCTAATCTATGCTGGTGTGTGTTCAGATTTGAACCATGTGTATTCAAGTATGAATCGTGTTTCAATATATATATATATATATATATATATATATATATATATATATGCAGATTCAAATATATAATATGCGTGGTTAAAAAATCTATACATATATTATGTACATATAGTTTTGATCTATGTAAATGCGGTTTTGAAACTATGACATGCAATTTCGAGTTAAGTATATGCAATTTCAAGAAAAATATACTTATATAGTTTTAAAAAAATATATGTATATAAATATAAGTCACATGCGAGTGCACGCGTGTTCAGTCCCAGATCCGAACCGAGAACACAATGTGTTAATTTCAAACTAAATCAAGTACATATGTGTGTGCGAGTTCAAATTTGAACTGTGATGGTGTATGTCCGAATCAGACCAACACATCGATGTGTCATGATTTTTAATCATTTTCGAACTCCAATAAGTATATATATAGGAGCACATGATAGATTTGGTTTATTTTTCATTGTCTGAAATTAGTTACATGTGAATATTTTAGAAATATAAAACTTTACCTATATTATGAGTTTTTAAAAAACTGAAAAGAGGGCATGTATATGAATGTATGAACTCAATATGTGATGATGATGTATGCTCTGAATGTAAAGCATGATATGTATGATGTCTATATGTAAAATACATGCTTGCACTATTATTGCCTGTGATTAAGCGTTCGGTTCAAGAAACCTCTATGATGCTGTTGGGCATAATTGTGTGAATAGTAATGTTGTTGCATTTAAAACTGTGATGCATGTGAGCCATGTTTGTATTTTTTATAGTTTGTGTATGAGCTCGGGTCTAATAAGAACCTACAAGGAGCACAAGGAAGCACCATACTTCGAATAATACATGCATACATCCACACCCTTGACTTGCTATGTTCGCCTTCACCGATGGAGTGCTCATATGGGTTAAAGGTGCCAGAGAAACATAGAATAATTTTAGGTATGTATGACTGCATCATGATGTGATTGTTTCCCTAGAAAGGTACTTGGTCTTTTAAGCCCTATTTTGTCTCATGGAATGATGTACATAAAATAATTAAATAATTAAATAAGAAAACCATATGACCCATTCAGATGCCTACTTTGGAGAAAGTAGGTGGTACAACCTTGAGAGACACAATTACATGTAGATTCATCTACATGCATTATTGAATGCTTTATGAGAGCAATGACATCTCTTTGATCTCCAACTATTCATAATTAGGGAGGGCAGAGATATCCAAGTATCATAGGCGATATTCCTCAACTACTGCAGTTAGTCTTAAATGCATCCTTACTGAATGTTTATGCCATTACGGGAATTCTCTTAGTCATGGGTCACCCATTTTGAATAGTCGGACTGTTAAGCACTTCATAAAAATGATTCACATATCATAATAAACACCCATCGTAATCTCATCAGATATGAAAGTGATACCCAAGTACTTGGGGATGCTAATTAAGAAAAATAAGACTTGCATTGAAACAATGAATGTTAATTGTTCTCGAATGCTGAGGTATATGTTTGTTATTTATTTTGCTTAAATTATATCATGATTATGTTATTTGTTGAATTGTGATATCATGTTTCTGGTGAATGTGTTAACATGTACAATCTTGATGTTAGTGGTATAAACTTATCAATTTTCATAAGTCTAACTCTATTTCATGGGGAATACATGTGATGAATGATCTACAATGTAGTAGCATGATGCAATGATGAGGTTGGTGGACCATGTTTATATCCTTTGTTGATCCTAGGATGTCTTATTTTTTTGAATGATTCTGACTTTTGTATATGAGCATGTTATTATTTAAGTGAATGTTGCTGCATTATGAGTTAAGTTGGAATGATAATGTATTTTATTTTAACTCATGTGTAGTCGGATTTTTGAGGGATTCTTTTAGTGTGCGAACCTAGATCAAAGTCTAAATAGGAATTAGGTCCAGTCCAATTTAGAATTGTTAGTATGTAACCTGCTCAGGGTTGTCCAATTCAACAACCAAAACTATTACCATTGTGTACCGATCCTCTCATTTGAGTTGGATTATATCTCAAAAAAAATTTATTGAAAAGTTACACTTATTTTGAGTTTGAAATTCTGGTGAGTTACATGTTTTATTCTAACTGAAAACAAAATAGTAAGGGTTTTCCAATGATTATAAAAACACAAGCTTTTGACATTGGATTAGAGAGATATAAATTTGAGAACAAAGACTATTCTGCTAAAAACAATCACATTTTTGAGAGAAAATTCACATATATTTAGGAAGTTCACATGTGTGAAGGATAAAAAGTTTTTATTTTAAATCAAATATTTGTGATTTTAGACATGAAGAAAATAGTAAAAATTGTGAGGTATTTTGGAAAACACATTATTTTTGCTATGTAGTACGATCATTTTTCATAAATCAATTATGTACCTTATTTAATCATTGAAGGAGAGTTGTGGTAAGGGATGATATTGTCACTAAAGTCACGGCCTATTTTCAAAATAAATTTTCCCACACACGAGGATATCTTTGATGTGCAATATGTGAGGTTCAAACAACTTGATGAACAAGCAACCAAAATGCTTGAAGAACCCTTCTCCCTTAAAGAGATAAGGAAATCAATTTGGGACCTGCTCCAGGGCAAAACACCAGGTCTTGACAGTTTCTCAATTGATTTTTTTTTCAAGCAACTTGGGAGCATTGCAAGCAGAACATCATGGAAGTCATTGTCGAATTTCACCAAAACTCCCAAATCCCTAACAGATGGAGCCAATTGATTCTCATATTAATCCCTAAAGAACAAGGTGCAAATGATATTAACTATTTTAGACCTATTTCTCTTACCGGTGGTAGCTAATGTTATGAAAAGTAAATATGAACTAAAACCTTGAAGATGGTGTGAAAGCAACAAATGGAAGAGGGGGTTCGATTTTTTGAAAGGCACTCGATATTTTCTTCGAAGGGATCAAAGTTTAGATAAAAATTGAAAATTCAACTTTTTTTTTAAGAGACGTTTGGTGTAATGAAATACCACCAAGGGAGGAGTATCATTCATTATTTCAAGTGACGAAAGTACGAATCAGCTAGTCAACTCTCTTTGTCAGGACAACATATCATGGGACATTGTTATGAGGAGATGTTGGAAATAAAACAACAAACTAGAGAAGAAGATTGTTCTCTAGAATGAAAAACACGCAGAAATGGTGCTAGAGAAGGAGAAGACAACAAATGGCTTCAAAACAGTCTAACGACCAATCAAAAAGATGATACATGGCTTGCTATATATATAACATTCAAGCCCAACCAGAATTTAATTACATAGTAAATTCCTACCATAGAAAAACTAAGAGGCTATTACATTTTCAAGGAGAAGAAATAAACGGGAGAGGAACCCAAAGAGTTTGCATAGAAAAATTGCAGATAGCCTTAATGTAAAATGAGTTCCCAAAGTGAGGGAGGAATACGAAGAGTCTAGCTTATAATTCCAAAAACCCCTCTTAAGCTAGACTATAATGACACATAATTTCTCTCTTAATTTATTGAAAGTTTCATTCTTCAATGCTTTTGTAAAGATATCAGCCACTTGGTCTTGAGTCTTGCAAAACGTGACATTGATATCTCCATCTTTGTCCAAGTCTCTAATGAAATGATACTTGATTCGAATATGCTTGCTTTTGCCATGAAAAACTAGATTTTTGGTGAGTGCTATGGCTGAACTATTGTCGCAAAACAAAGGAGTGCTTTCACATTGAGGCTGCTTCAGCTCATGAAGAATCCACCTTAGCCATAAAGCTTGACAACTAGAAAGAGCCAATGAAATATACTCAGCTTCGGTTGTGGAGAGATCCACAATAGCTTGCTTCTTCGATGCCCACGAGATTACACCTGAGCCAATATGAAAAACGAAACCTGAAGTGCTTTTACTATCATCTTTGTTTCCACCCTAATCACTATCACAAAAACCCACCAATTTTGAATCTTCGACACATTTATAATGAATTCCATAATTGATAGTGCCACACACATATCTCAAAATTCTTTTGCCTATGTCCCAATGAGTATTAGAAGGAGATTCCATGAATATGCTAATCATGCTAACAATAAACATAAGACCAGGTCTTGTAGCAATCAAGTACATAAGACTACCAACAAGGCTTCTATAGAGAGTTGCATCGATCTTTTTCTCACCATCATTTTTGCTAAGTTTCCATCCAACTTCCATGAGAGTATTAAGAGGTGTAGCACCCTCCATTCTGAACTTCTTCAATATATTTTCAGCATACCTTTTTTGAGATATGAATATTCCATCTTTGGCTTGCTTTACCTCAATGCCTAGAAAAAAATAGAGAAGCCCCATGTCATTCATTTCAAATTCGTGCATTATATCTTTCTTGAAATTTTCACACATGCTTGCACTAGTGCCAGTAATTATTAAATCATCAACATATAAGCATATGACTAAGAACTCCCCTTGAATGCCTTCTTTGATAAAGAGGGTGTGCTCGAAAAGACACAATTTAAAACCATTCTTTAAGAAATGTCCATCAATGCGAGTATACCAAGCCCTTGACGCTTGTTTTAGCCCATATAATGCCTTCTTCAATCGACGCATTTTGTTTTCTTCATCCTTCTTCACATAACCCGGAGGCTGATCAATATACACTTCTTCTTTAAGGAAACCATTCAAGAAAGCTGATTTAACGTCCATTTAATAGACCTTTCATTTTCTTTGAGCAGCCAAAGCTAACACCATGCGAATTGTTTTAAGGTGAGCCACAGAAGCAAAAACTTCATTAAAATTGATGCCATACCTTTGTTTGTAACCCTTTACCACCAGTCGCGCTTTGCAGTTTTCAACCTCTCCATTTGAGTTGAATTTTGTTTTATATACCCACTTGACGCCAATAGATTTATGTCCACTTGGGAGCTCAGTCAACTCCCAAGTATGATTTCTTTCAATGGAGTCCATTTCATGATTTATAGCAATTCTCCACTTCTCTTCTTGAGATGCATCTTCATAAGTAATTGGATCAGAGTCCGCAAATAAAGCAAAATTCACCAAATCTTTTTCAAGATTTCTTCTTGTTGTTTCATAAATTTCTTAAAGACTTCTTGTCTTCATAGGAGGAGATTCAGAACTCCTTGAAGATGAGGAAGACGATAATAAATGCGCAAATGGAGAGGAGAGTGAAGTATCTCCTTCGCCACTATCACCATTAGGTTCATGACTCTCCTCCTTATTGATAAAATGTGAATTTTTATTTTCATTCTCGCTATCCCAATTCCAAGATTCTTCTTCATTGAATTTTACATCTCTGCTTATGATAATTTTCTTGGTGATTGGATTGTAAAACTTATAAGCTTTTGAGTATTCAATATACTCAACAAGGATACATTTTTCAGATTTATCTTTAAGCTTGTTCCTTCGTTCATCAGGAATATGATAATAACATATGCTGTCAAATACTTTCAAATGAGCAACACATGGTTTTTTCCCACTCCAAGCTTCTTGGGGAGTTAGGTCTTGAACACTTTTAGTGGAGGCACGATTAAGAAGATAGAAAACACATGCCACTGATTCAACCCAGAATATGTTAGGAATACCTTTAGATTTTAACACACTTCTTGTCATCTCCATGATTGTGCGATTCTTCCTTTCTGCAATGCCATTTTGTTGAAGTGTGTACCTAGTAGTCAACTGATGACGGATGCCCTTTTCTTTCAAGAATTCCTCGAACTCATTTGACATATATTCAGCCCCACGATCAGTACGCAAAGTTTTAATAGAGAGATCACTTTGCTTTTCAACAAATGTCATAAATTGCTTAAAATATTTGAACACCTCAGATTTTTCTTTTAGAAAATAAACCCATACCTTCCGACTGAAGTCATCAATGAATGTTAAAAAATAACAATTATTTCCAATAGATGTGGTGTGCATAGGGCCACATAAATAAGAATGAACCAACTCAAGTGGTTTTGATGCTCGCCAAGATTTGCCACCAGGAAAAGAGTCTCTCTGATGTTTCCCAAGAACACAACCTTCACAAATTTTGTCTTGCTGATGAATGTTAGGCATGCCTCTGACCATATATTTTTTGCACATAAGAGATAAAGAACTGAAGTTCAAATGTCCATATCAAAGATGTCATAACCATGATGAATCTTTACTAATAGTATTGAAGCAAGGAAGAACAACACTTTGAAATAAAAATGGAAACATTTTGTTTTGAGTCATTTTCACCTCGGCTATGAGAGTATTCTTCTTATCCTTGATTTCACATATTTCTTCTTTGAAATAAAGATCATATCCTTTTAGAATAAATTGCCCAACACTCAAAAGATTGTGTTTGAGGCCTGGAACATAGAAAACATTGGTGACATGCTTGTTGCCAAGGTTAGTTTTAACAAGAATATCACCACGTCCCTTGACCGCAAGCCTATTATCATCACCTGTTCTTGAAAGTGTTGTAGGATCGAGGCAATGAGCACTAGAGGGGGGTGAATAGTGCTTTTAAATAACGTCTTTGGAATTTTAAAGGATTTTGATATTCGCAAAGCAATCACACAAAGAACACAAAAATTTATCCTGGTTCGGTCTTTCAGACCTACATCCAGTTCCCAAGCAAAACCTGCTTGAGATTTCCACTATCAACCTTGTGTAATCACAAGAACATACATACCAAATCTAGTCACACTTTCAGTAACAAACCTACTGAAAGCAAACAACTCCTTTAAACCAATGAGTTCTTTCCTTTTACAGAAAAATAAAATAATCAACTTACAATCAACCTACGAGCCCTTCTTATGAATGCAAATGAAATGCAATTGGCTTTTGAGGTTGTTAAAATACTCAACTCACGAATTCACTGTCTCTCAAAGGAATTTGAGTGAAAAATTAGAGTGAAAATATCAAGTGAGTGAGAAAATGAATACTTGAATGAGTAGGAGTGAAAAACAAAGAATTTGATCTTTGTAATTCAATGTAATTCGATATGATTCAATGTTTTTGAGTGTGGAATGCACTCATATTTATAATTGAAAGATTCCATACGTTGATGGTATGAAGAGGTGTCAAAACAATTCATTTTGAACGATCAAATCGCTTGAAAAATGAAAAGACATGCCTTTTAAAAGTTTCATGAAAAACGATAAAATTAGTCGACTGGAACAATAGTTAGTCGACTGAAATCAAACATTAGCAGATTGTTGGTCGACTAATGTGTTTAACAGAGCCGTTTAAAAATCTAAAATTTGAAACTTAGTCGACTAAAGAAAAAGTTAGTCGACTAATAATATCATCAGTAGATTAAAAAACCTTTTCGTCGAATGCTGCTAAATTTTTCTGAAAACACATGTTCTGTCCGGTCGATTGATAAAACCTTCAGTCGACTGATGCTAAATTTTCTGAAAACACATATTCTGTCTGGTCGACTAATAAAACCTTAAGTTGACTAATTCAGAAAATTGACATTTTTGCTTTGAAAAATTGGCACGAGAAAGTTGGTCGACTGGTGAGTCTGTTGGTCGACTAATAAACATGAAAAATTAAGTAAAGAGTTTTCCAAAATGATTTTCATTAAGGGTTCTTTTAGAAAAAAAATTCTAAAGACTTTTTAGGTGAAATGCAATCAAAATATGCACTCTAAGTAAGGCTTTTACAAGAATCTAAGACTTTTAATGAAATTTACATTTGCACATATGTCTTCAAAGATTCTTCATTGAATTCTTCAATTCTTGTCATCTTTCTTCATTGCCTTAGCTGAAATACAGTTGATTCACTTGTTCATAATCAAAACCTTGTACTTGAAGTATCATGTATGGCTTCATTGTCATAACAGTTCTAACTTCAGTTTGGACTATTTCATTTAAGTCCACAAATAATTTTTTGTTTCCAGTCATGTGGTTACTACAACCACTATCAATATACCATACTTCATTATGTGTTTCTTCTTTGGTATCACAAGCAAGAAAGAGAATATCATCATCAGGAATTTTATTTTTCTCATGCATGAAAGTTATCTCCTTTTGGTTTTCTTCTGCCAATCTCTTTCTACAAAACTTTATGGTGTGACCATACTTCTGACAATAAAAGCATTGAACTTGTGAGTGAGAGCGACCATGACCTCATCACCTACTTCGACCTCTTCATCGCATAGAATAGGATGAATCATAATCATCTTTTTTCAACTCTTGATTTCTACCACCTCTATATCCTCTTCCTCTTCATCCTCAAGCACCACCACAAATAGAGAGTTGTGTCTAAAAAGCTTGCTGGATTGGAAAAGAATCAAATTGCTTTATACAAAGTTTATGAGATTGAAGTGAACCCATTAAATTATCAATGAACAAGGTGGATAAGTCTTTGGATTCTTCTATAGCAACAACAATATGTTCAAACTTGCGAGTTAAGCTTCTCAATATTTTTTCAACAACTCTTTGATCTTCAAGTTTTTCACTATTTACTCGCATTTGATTAACAATGGAGAAGACTCGATTGAAAAATGTTTCAATAGTTTCAGATTCTTTCATTTTTAAAGAATCAAATTCACTTCTAAGAGTTTGGAGTCTCACCATTTTTACCTTGTTTTGTCCTTTATATGTTGTATAAAGAGTATCTCATGCTTCATTTGCCAATTCTGTCGAAGATATCCTTTCAAAAATGCCTTCATCAACAACTTGATAAATATAGAACAATGTCTTATTGTTCTTCTTCCGATTTTCCTTCAACTCAGTTTGTTGTCATGGAGTGATGCCCTCCACATTATCCATCTAATCAAAGCCACTTTCAATAATGTCCTATAGATCTTGAGAGCCAAAGAACGCCTTCATTTGAATACTTCACTTGTTATAATTTTTTCCAGCAAAGCAAAGAACTTGTGGTTGCACTATATTGTTGAAAGTCATCCTAGCTCTGATACCACTATGTTGGAAATAAAACAACAAACTAGAGAAGAAGATTGTTCTCTAGAATGAAAAACACGCAAAAATGGTGCTAGAGAAGGAGAAGACAACAAATGGATTCAAAATAGTCCAATGACCTATTAAAATGCTGATACATGACTGCTATATATATATAGCATTCAAGCCCAACCTGAATTTAATTACATAGTAAATTCCTACCATAGAAAAACTAAAAGGCTATTACATTTTCAAGGAGAAGAAATAAATGAGAAAGAAACTCAACTGTAGATAGCCTTAATGTAAAATGAGTTCCCAAAATGAGGGAGGAATACAAAGAGTCTAGCTTATAATTTCAACAGGAGACACGCCATTGTACATGTGTTGCAACACTGGCTCTCTCTTATTTCACACCTTTCTCAAATCAAGCCAACGGAAGGACAAGATACCCTCACTAGATTTTTTTTTAGTGCTACAGGAATCTTGTACCTTCCGACGCTACCCTGTCATGTTAATGTCCTGTGGGAGTAAGGTCTACCTCCAAGAGGCTCTTCATTTGAATGGTTAGTACTGAAGGATGGCATCAAAATTGATTTAATCATGAAGAATCGTGGCATTCACATGGCAAGCAGATGCTAGTTATGCAAAAAAACAGGAGTCATCCAAGCATGTATTTGCGAAATGCTTATATATTAACAGGCTTTTTCAGATTTTCGGCGAATGTTACATTATTCTAATAGAACTTATCAACACTTCGGGACTTGGTTTTGGCTAAAGAAATGGTCGCTTAAGGCAGTAAGTGGTGTTCTTGCTGGCTTCTTCTTGTCGGGCGAGGTGTTTGGTTGGAACAAAATAGAAGAGTATTCCAACAACGACACTCTTGACTACCATCAAATGAGAATGCAAGGAAAGATTAAAAATTAAATTGCCCAACAAAAATCTTAGCTGGCGGGGCGATCCAAGGATGCGACCCGTCTATATCTTTCTATCATAAAGTTTTTCAATGCTTCTTAATGTTTTGTACAAGCTACAAGTGATACCTCATCGCTTGTAGTTCCTGAATCAATTCTGTTTATATACGAAGTCAGAAAACGACACTTGGAAAAGCAATTAAGCCAATATGCACTCAACGATCCAGTTGATTCGTAGAAACGATGATACCAATTTGATAACATTATGCAAGACACCTGGATCATATCTGAAAGAGCAAATAATAGATAGCAATACATGTGTGGATCATATTGGAAATAGCAGTAATGAGCATCATTACCTCTGGGCACAGATCAGTTGCACGAATGTGAACCATGGTGCTGTTGGACTTTCTGCACTGAACCAAGCAGTGCAGCAGGCCCCAATTTAAACAACAATTTGGGTTCTTGAACTACCACTGGCCTTGAGAAACAATGTTGGGGTTCGAACCACATCTACCATGGAAAAACATGGTTGATGTCTCTTTTCTCTCACCCCAGCTTCCTGTGGAGAGGTGAGGTGAGAGTGGATGAAGAGGAAGGCCCCTACAGAGGTGACCTGAGAACACGTGTGCGGGATAATACCAACCATGTGTTCCCATGTCGCTCCTATTGGGACCTCCCACTGTCTTCATTTTGCTCCATTGCACTCCTTAAGAGCACCATTCCGAGCCATACAAGCAGGTTATATGTTACCCCCCGAACAGGACAATTAGCTACATCTCATGTTCGGGGTCCCAATGAGCGTAACATATAAGATCCAACCCGGCTAGTATCCTCATGTGTGTTTGCATCACATAGCATCAGAATTTGGTGCCGTCGCAAAGACTTAAGTACCCTTTACCGCCATTCTCTTCCTCTTCCTGGAATGGACATAAATGGCCTCCATAATCGTTAGTTCGTGAAAAGGACAAAACTGCCCTCTATCGTGATGGCGCCAAAATTTTCAGCAAAGTTTGCGTATGTAGGAAGCTTTATCTCTAGGATTTAAATAGTCCAAACAATCCATTTTTGCCCTAAGCAAAAAAGTCTACCGGTGCATCCTTTGCCTTCATCTATTGTCATTGGATCATTTGTTGCCTTCTTCTGTTGCCGCCAGAGCAGCCTTTGTTTTGTTTTGCTATCGCCAAAGCATCCTTTTCTGTCTTATGCGCAGTGGCAACATCGTTGCCACCATCTGTTGCGTCTACCTTCTGAGTGTTTCTTACTCTACAGTTGGATTACCCAAACTCTTATCGTTTCAGTGAGTTTCGTGTAAGGTTTCGTTATGCAATCTGAAGGTTGTGATTTATACAACAATTTGTAAGTTTGAATCTGCGGCAATTTATACATTCAAAGCAATAGCGATGTGTATTTATGAAGATACCTCGATTTGTACATAAGTTTGTTAAATCTTATAACGATGTTTACTGATGAAGCCAAATATTGCGATGATTTGTAATCATGATGATCGTTTAACAAATGAAATAATTTGTATTATTAATGTGTTGTGCAGGTTAGCAATGTCTGCGGCTCATCAGAAAAAAAAATACCCCGTCGTTCTATGGGTTGTGTATTAGAGAAGTGATCCGCCAGTCCCATCTATCTGAGTTTTTTAAAAGGTACCAAAATATACTTAAGATTGAGAATGATAAAGACAGGGAAAAGGCGTTGGAATTATATTATGCGGAGGATTATCCATCAGATATTGAGGCTGCGGACCAAAGGAAGAATGCTGAAGAACTAAAGATGCAGAAGAAGGATAACCAAGAGAAGGCAAAGCAAATAAATAAGGAGAAAAATGAAAAGAAAAGGCAAAGGAAGAAGGAAGAGGAGAGAAAAAGGCAAAAAAAGAATGAGGAGGAGAGCGAAAGGCAATTGAACAATCTAAAGGAGGAGGCTAGGAGGGAAATGCCAAAGATGTTCATGGAGCATAAAGCTATGAGAATGAGGGTAAAGCAAATGAAGGAGGCAGAGGAGAGGCGAAGGCAATTGAACAAGGAGGAGGAAGAAAAGGAAAGGCGAATGAGGGAGAAGGAGTTTGAGGAAGAGAAGGAAAGGTAAAGAAAATAGAAGAAGTTTGACAAAGAGAAGGAAAGGCAAAGGAAGGAGAAGGAGGATGAGGAAAAGAAGGAAAGAGAAAGGAAGGAGAAGGAGGAGGATGAAGAAAAGGAAAGAGAAAGGAAGAAGCAAGAGGAGGAAGTGGAGGAAAGTAAAAAACAGTATGAGGAAGAGAAGGAAAGGCGACGGAAGGAGAAGGAGGATGAGGAAAAGAAGGAAAGAGAAAGGAAGGAGAAGGAGGAGGAGGAAGAAGAAAAGGAAAGAGAAAGGAAGAAGCAGAAAGAAGTGGAGGAAGAAGGAAACAACATGAGGAAGAAAAAGAAAGTCGGCGGAAGGAGAAGGAGGACGAGGAAAAGAAGGAAAGAGAAAGGAAGGAGAATGAGGAGAAGGAAGAGAAGGAAAGGGAAAGGAAGGAACAAATTGAAAATCAGATGATATCAGTGATAGAGCTAGGAACGGTAGAAGTGGAATAGCAGTGGGAGGCATTGGACCAACCAGAAAGGCTTAGGTTGGAGGGATTGGTTGAACAGGAAAAAAGTACGACCAAGGTAAATAAATCTGTCCTGTCTGTGAAGATTTAATACTATGTTTAGCGATTTTTGTATAGCGATTACTATGATAAGTATTAATATATATAACGATTACTGTGATAGTGTGTGTGCAACCAATATCATTTATAGCGATTAGTAGAATATTATTTATAAGTACAAATGAGACTAATTTACAATTGGTACGAATAATATGTTATTGTGTGTTACAGGAAGGTCAGAAGAAAAGTAGAACACCAGGTGAAAAGCTCGAAGGTCGGTGTCAGTGGCCTGTAGTTCTGTCGTGGTATGGTAAGCTGAGTGCATATCAAAAGGACCGATTACGAAATATGCACTTCGGTGGCCTTTTGGACAAGCAATATTTTGAAACTTGCTGGAAGACCATGACCCACCTGGTAAATAAGTGGAATGATAAGTCGAACACATTCTAGTTTGATTTTTTTGAGATCACCATGACCCTAGAAGATGTGGTACAGATAACTGGCCTTAATTGCGTTGGCAGTGCTGTCCTATTACAAAATTCAAACTATACCGCAAGGGGAAAATGCACGGCCCTTCTAGGAATGTCGATGGATGAATAAAGTCAATGTATTTCTGGTGGAATCAATTCCATATTAATGAAAGTCTCATCTTTTCGTAATAAATGAGAAGGCCGCTCCGCTACTTGTGCATCTAAAAGAGCTGACCAAGAGTTGCGCGACTTTCTTATTTATTTTTTTGGTCTTACTTTATTTTTCGATTGTTCTGGTTCGAGAATAAGTTATATGTGGCTACAGTACCTGGAAGACTTAGACGCAGTCGAAAACTATGCATGGGGTGCCGCTATGCTCGCACACTTGTACAGTCAACTCTACCGTGCGAGTAAGGGTACGAAAACAGTCGAGGGATTTTGGCCATTTGTTCAGGTATTTGTTTATTACATACTTAGTACTTGTAGACTAAGCTCATTGAAGGTTGTAGTGTTACTAATATATTGTTTTTGTTAGGCTTGGGCGTGAGAATATATTATCCCATTGTGTCCTCATTGTGACCTTGCGATTTGTGGTTTTCCAAAGATCGATCGCTGAGCTAGAATAAACATCATAATTCATAATGTTAAGTCCATTTTAGATGGGCTGCAACTAAATGAGGTAAACGTTCTAAAATTGTTTACAATCGGTTCAACATTTATCATTCAATATTATAAATCGTTGAAATGTTTAGCATTCTTAAGTAATCATCACTGCAGGATTTTGTCTTCCTTAGTATAAATCGTTGTCGCCATAGCATTCTTAAGTAAACTGTAATATATTTTTCACTCATTATTAAAAAAAATTACCAATGTACAGGTTTTGTGGAGACCGTATGGAGATGGGGAGGACGATGACCAAGACGTTGTTGCCGAGGCTCCTAGATTGTCTGACCGTGATATGTGGTTGTTTTACAATTATGAAGCCGAGTTGCAGCATGGTAGTCGAGTTCTCCTACAATCTGGCTTGGGGGAGTCTATCTCAAATAAGCCTTTGGAAGTGAGAAAGAAGATGAATAGTGGTGGGGGCAGGAACGTGAATTGGCACAAATGCTACAGGGACAAATTATTAAATTGGAACATAGGAGATGTCCGTGCCGTAGCGTATGATTATAAAGGATGGCAATTTGATCCCTTCTATTTCCAAAGCTATTGGAAACCTATGCGGCGAAATCTGAAGATTGAGAAAATTGAGAACCCATGCCTCCCAACTGCCCCCTTTTATGTTGCATCCCAGCATCTACAACCTGTCCGTCGTCTCCCTCCGGCTACAATAACGATTCCTTCAGTAACAAATTGCGATGAAGAGCGGACACATCTTACAAAAGAGAATGTTGTCTCCGCCGCAAGGTTCGAATTGATGGAGAGGGAGAATAAGAAATTATGGACGAATGTAAGCAATATGGGTAGACAAATTAACTCACTGGTAGAAATGATAACCAGTTTTTTTAATCAGATGGGCGGAACCAAGAGGCCACCGAGGATAGACAGTCCACCAAGAAAAAGAAAGGGACGAGTTCTCTATCATATTTCATCTGATTCGTCAAGTGCCACAGAATAAACCCTAGCTATTCTTTTTATCACGATAATTATTTGTTGTAATTCTATAAGTAATTATCGTAATGTGACATTCTTTAATTGTTTAATTCTTTTTTATTACATCTAACAGACATGTTTTGTCTATGGATCTCGTAGTAACACGAGATCCATAGATTACAAGGAAACGAATGACTCGATCCATCAAGGATTAATATGATGTACATAGATTTCTAACAAATTTTTATAGTGTGTAAACCAATTTTTGTATGCACATTTTGTAAAACTATACAAAAGATTTAAATCTTGAAAACTGTAGTAAAGCGGAACCTATATAAATTTAAATCACGGTTTGGAATATCAATGTTTGCGGCGAACAAATGCGTTGATTGTTCGCCCCTCGTAAATAAATAAACTTTAATCGATAATAGATGTTTGTTGTTCAGAAATCGTGGCATTGCTTAACTCCTTGATTGAAAATCGCAAAATGAGGTTTGTGATTCATCCGGACAACAAAGGCTTTTAATGGTCGTTGTACGTAAGCGATTAAAGTCGTCAGCTATAAGAATATTTTGATATTCAGCAATCCTTGAAAGAAAATCGCACATGAGATTTCCGATGTATGCGGTCAACAACGATTGAACAAGTTTGTCAGTCTTAAATGATAATAGTAAACAACGAAAAGAAATGTTTGTTGTTCACAAATTGCAATCTAACTCGTCATTATTGAATGAAAATCGCAGAACACATATGCGATTTATGTGGTCAACAAGGGCCCGTAATCGATGTTAGGAAATGATTAAGGTCAACATCGATATAAGAGATCATTGTTGTTCATCAATCGCTGTATTTCTCTCCGTCTTGAAAGAAAATCGCAAAAAAGATTTGCGATGTATGCAGTGAACAATGGTTGAACAAGTTCTAACGTCTTAAATGATAACAGTCAACAACGATAAGAAAAGTTTGCTGCTTAGAAATTGCTATTGATGATCATCAGTAAATTCAAATCGCGCAATAGGTTGGCGGCCAACAACGACTTGTAATATTCGCCCTTCAAAACTAACGTCATCATTAAGAAAATTTTGACATTCCCAAATCGTCGTATTTCTCAACCTCTGTGAATGAAAATCTTAAAATAGTTTTGCGATGTACGCGTTCAACAATGGCTGGCCAATTCTTCAGTCATAATGTGGTCAACAAAGGTTGTATTAGATTTGCGATGTATGTGGTAAACAAAGGCTGTTAATGTTCATCCATCTTAAATGATAAATGTCAAAAGCGGTAAGATATGTTTCCTGCTCAGAAATCGCTCATTTGCTAGGACACCTTAAATGCAAACCGCGAAATAGGATTGCAATTCATGAGGTCAACAACGACTTATAATATTCGGCTTTCGTAAACGACATCATCGATAAGAAGATTTTTATGATCGCAAATCGATGTATTGCTCAACAACATGCACAAAGCACTAATCGAGGTCATAAGACATTCTCATCCAATCGTCGTACTACTGACACGCCTCGCATGTTCGAGAGTACACTAAGTGGAAAGGGATATAGGTAATCAATAGGCTAGCCATGTAGAAAATGAAACGTTTGTTGTTTAGAAATCACAATTTTCCTCTTCACCAATAAATAAAAATCGCAAAACTCATACGCGATTCATGGGGCCCAAAATGGCTATTATAGCTCAACCTCCGTGAATGCGATGTATATTGTCAACAATCGTTGTACACGTTCGCCCATCTTAAATGATAATATTCAGCAGTGATAAGGAACGTTTGTGGTTCAGAAATCACAATATTACTCGTCGTCATTGAATGAAAATCGCAAAACATATAGGCGATTTATGCGGTAAATAATTGCTTGTTTGCTGCTTCGAAATCGGTCATTTACTGATTTACTGTAACTGCAAATCGCATAATAGTTTTGTGATTCATGCAATGAAGAAAGACTTGTAATATTGGCCCTTTGAAACACATTCAATTACCAAGAGTATTATGTTACAATACATAATGACCAATGGTTTGGATTAGATACAATACATTAACATCATCATCAACAACATCAACGACGGTTTGGATTAGATATAATTAATTTGCGTGCGATTTTTGAAAAAGGGCGGTATGTGAAATGACGTTTCTTTTATATATGACTGACACGTCGATTCCGTAGCTACGTCGCAAAGGGGTCATCGATATCTTCGTAGTAGACGATGAGAGAAATACGACCAGGGATGTTGCCAAAGAAGAAGACAACAAATAGACAGTCAACGCCGATGAAGAAGAAGATTACCAGATCTGCAGGACCAACAATAGCGCTTAAGGCGTATATTTTTTGAACCTCATGACCGGTTTAGGCAACATTTGCCTTTTTATGTCGTATATTCGATTTGTGTTGTTTACTATAGAAAATAATTACAATATCAAATTCTAAATACTCTGCTCATGTCAGTGCAACATCCAAAAAAAAAGGTGGGCGACAACGCTCTAAAGAGTTTGAAGAGAACATCAATCAGATGTAAGATGAATTTGCAGAAGGGAACACTATCAGTAATTTTGTATGTATGTAACCACTATCATTTTCTAGGTCATCGGTTTGTATGTTAACAAGTTCATAAATTTTTGCAACCAAACAATGTCTGATTTCGTCAATTATATTCAAAGCAATGCAACAAGCAATACCGTACGCATCATCAACCCTTATTTCATGGTATATCTATTCTGCTATTGTTTTATTTGCTTTTATGACTTACTCATGCTTCTTGGTGGTTAAACCATACTATTTCGTTCAACAGACGTACGTCTGACGAAATCCATACAACAGTGGATTTCTAGATGCACTACCATGTTGGAATAACAATGATCACTGCAGAGACTTTCGAAATTTTGAAAAGGTAAGTGAACAAACCTCTTCTACAAGGTTTAGTCCTAACATCCCCATCACGATATGTCTATCGATTTATAAAATATTGTATCGATTCACAGATTTTACTTCCTACACTCTAGCAAAATCCCGAACATTGGGTCTTATACGAGATGAATTTACGGGAAAAACAACTATGGTGATACAACTCATTGGACTGTCACAGTGGTGTAGAACGTGATGCTATGCATTTGGTAAGCTTTTGTCCATAGGTCTATCGTATCTTTTTGCGGTGGACCGGATTTTACTATATTCTCCATTTATCACAGGCGAGATTCCTTAACCATGTTTTGGGTGTCGACATTGCTGAGTGGATGTTGCTCTATGCTAACGATGCTCATTTGCAAAGTAATGGGGTCGATTGTGGCATATTCATAATGAAGCATATTGAAGCAATATACAATGGAGAAAAACCTTGTTTTGACGCTGTATGATCTTTGTATCCGCTGTTATTGGGGAATCCTTTTATATATTGGTTTCACATTACATTTTTTGTTGCAGGAAGATATACCGGAATTACGTAACAAACTATGCTGAAATTTGATTGAGTTTAAAAAGTCGACAGACATAAATAATCAGCCAACAAGAGTACTTACAAGGAAACGAACGACACGATCCAGACAAGATTAAAAGGATGTAAATAGATTTCTAACAGATTTTGGAGACTGTCTACACCAATTTCCATAGGCAAATTTTGTAAGACTATACAATTTTTGTAAATTTGTCTCGGTTGAAATAAAATTTGAACTTTACTGAACACGCTTCTAAATCATTGTACTGCTTCATCTACGAAAATTAAATCAGAACGAAAAATAGTTTTGTGTTGTATGCGGTGAACCAAGGCTAGTAATGCTGCTCTTTAGTAATTAAAAATACTGCACAACGATAAGAGTTGTATGCTGTTCTGAAATCTTTGTATAACTAACACTCCATGAATAAAAATCGCGAAAATAGATTTTTGCTTTATGTGGTCAACAAAGACATGTAATGTTCGCCCTTAACAAATGACTAAGTAATTATCGATAAGAAAGGTTTGTTCCTCAGAAATCGCTGTATTGCTGAACTTACAAGAATGAAAATCGTAATATATTTGGTTGATTTATGTTGCAGACAAGGCAATGTTATGTTCGCCCATCGTGAATGAAAATAATGCATAGCTAGAAGAGATACTTGATGCTTTGAAATCGTTCTATTGCTTAATCTCCATGAATTAAAATCACAAATAGCGAAGCAGTCTGAACAATGTCTCATTTTCTGTGATGGGTTTAGTTGGGAGAGTGACGCGGGCCGACCCATTGTCGAGGTGTAAATCCCTAATCTAGACCTAAGGCGATTTGTTGGGATGAGAGTGGACGAAGTTATGGATTTATAAAAGACCAAAAAAGATTTCTATAATCAAACCCACACGATACGTGCTACCATGATTTGAACTATTATGTCCAATCACTTTGATTAGTTTTGTATAGAGTTATATGAAATGACATTGTTTAATTTCATTAATGGGGAGTGTATTTTATTTGATATTTGCTTGCTGTTTTTGAAAACTGTCGTATTTATTTGAAAACTGGCGTAGGGTGATAGGACGTTTCATTTATATATGAATGACACATCACACAGGTTAAAGATGTGTTCCACTTTGCTTCGTGAATAAGGAACCGACAAACCAACAATTCTTGCATAAACGACTTGTTCATGAATCGATCGTATAACCGACGATTTTCATTCTTGGAGGTTGATCAATACAACAATTTGCGAGTATCAAAATCTTCTTATGGATGTTGACTTTTAGGGTTTAGTTTTTAGGGTTTAGGGTTTTTGGTTTATGGTTTAGAGGTTTATGGTTTAGGCTTTAGGATTTTACGGTTTATGGTTTCAGATTTATGGTTTATGGTTTGGGTTTTAGGGTTTAGTGATTAGGTTTTGTAGTTTATGGTTTATGGATTATGGATTATGGTTTTTGGTATACTTTACGAATGGCGAACATTAAAAACCCTTTTCTATAGGAAACTTCGAAAATCATTTATTGTGATATTCATACCTATAGAATGAGCGATACCATGATCCTGTACATCAAACATCTCTTATCTCTGTGGATTTTTTTTAAAGGGCGAAGATTATAAGGCTTGTTCAGCACAAAAATCGCAAATCCATTTTTGCGATTTTTCAATAACGGTTGGTGAAAAAGACCACGGTTTCTGAACAACAAACGTGTCTTATCGTTATGTACTATTTCTAATAACGAAAGTGACATTAATGGATGTTGTTGACCGCATTCATTGTGAATCTCTTTTGCAATTTTCATTCAGGGAGTGTGAGCAATAAAGCAATGTGTAAACATCAAGCATTTCTTATCGATGTTGACTTTTATCATTTTGAACATTACAAGCCTTTGTTGATTGCATACATCGCAATCTAATCTTGCGATTGTCAATCACGCGGGTTGAGCACACACCTTTTATCAATTAAAAGATTTCATTACTTGCGCATGCTAACCGTATAAATCGCATATTTTCCTTGTGGTTTGCATTCAATGACGACGAAGAATATTCCGATTTCTAAACAACAAACGTTCCTTATAGTTGTTGAGTATTATTATTTTAGGGCGAACATTTTCATGTTTTTTGAGAGCATGCATCGCTAATCGAGTTTGCGATTTTCAGTCCAAGAGGGAGAGAAATAAAACGATTTATGAACAACAATCATTTTATATCGATGTTTACTTTTTTTATTTCCGAACGTCGATTACGTGCCTATGTTGATCGCATAAATCGCATACGCGTTCTGCGATGTTCATTCAATGACGATAGGAATATTGCGATTTCGGAATAACAAATATTCCTTATCGCTATTGACTATTATCATTTAAGATGGGCGAACGTGGCCAACCATTTTTTAACTCATACATCGCCAACCTCTTTTATTTATTGTTGAGCAATATAGTGATATCTAACACAATTTTCTTATCGATGTTGATTTTTATCGTTTAGGGTTTAGGGTTTAGGTTTATGGGTTTCAGATATATGGTTTAGGGTTTACGATTTAATGTTCACCCTCAATCGATGTTGACTTAATGTTCCATATCGCTCTTGTTTACCTAAATCAATGTCTTTGTATTCACTGAATAGCGATTTGTAGAAGTCCTCATCAGCTGAATTACGATTCAGCTGTTCAAAAGTTTGTGGATCAGTGATATGTCACTGACGATTTTGGTCTGTTTGGTCCTTTAGTATTTATTGCAGATCTCGTCCTCTAATTAAGGGATGGATGAGCGAGAATAAAAAAAGGCAGCAAGTGCTGCTACACTTCTGAGGTTGGTTATTCAAATCATTTGTTCCTTCTTCAACGTTCAGAAATGATAAAAGTAAAGAACGATAAGAAATGATTGACGTTCAAAAATTGTTGTAACTCTCTCCATCCTGGTCTAAAAATCAGAAAATAAATTTGCGATGTATGCTGTAAAAAAAACATGGTAATGTTACCCCTTGAATGATAATAGTCAACATCGATAAGGTATGTTTGTCATTCAGAAATCACAATTTTCTTTGTCTTCATTGAATGCAAATCGCAAAACACATATGCGATTTATGCGGTCAACAAAAGAATGTATTCAAATATTTTAATTGCTAAATGATGTGTGTTGTTCAGAAATCGTGGTATTGCTCAACCTTCATGGTTGAAAATCGCAGAATTAGATTTGGGATGTGTGGTCAACAAAGGGTGTTAATGTTCGAGTGTCTTAAATGATAAAGGTCAAAAGCGGTAAGATATGTTTGCTGCTCAGAAATCGCTCTTTTGCTGAGACACTTTAAATGCAAACCACGAAATAGGATTGTGATTCATGCGGTCAACAACGGCTTATAATATTCGGTCGAAATAGGATTGATTACACACAAGTTGGTGGTACCGTCTATAAAATCTACTTGAAATAGACAAACATGAAATTACTCTGGCGTGGTGGCTCTCGTTGTTCGTCGCCTTTTAGATCCTCGAGCCGACTGAGTTATTTTCTCTTTCGCAATTAGAAAGGTCATCAATTTTTTGCAGAGTTCTTCACGAAATCCAGGTATATCAACCAGCAAAAAAACTGTAATGTGGCACCAATAGACATACATTGAATCCCCAATAACAAAGGGCAAGAAATGACATACAACGTCGAAACAAGGTTCTACACCCTTGTTTATCACTTCAATGTACTTCATTACAAATATACCACAATCAATGCCATTATTTTGTAAAGGAGCATGGTTTGTCGTGCGATAGATCCACTCCCTAACGTCGACTCCCAAAATGCCTTTGACGAAACCAATCTGAGAATAATGCGGATGAAAGTAAATTCATGACCCTAGTACATGACACGATACTCCTATAGATGAAATCATATGAGATGGAAAATGTCAAGCCGTAAACCACTGTCAACATCCAACGAATTGTAACACCATAGTTGTTTTTCATGTAAATCCATCACGTATAAGACCCAATGCTTTTCAAATTGCCAGAGTGTAGGAATCAATATCTGCAAATGGATCATACAAATGTTGTTAGCATTGTTATGTTGTAACCTTGCACTCGAGGTTTGTTTACTTACTTTTTCACTTGACAAAAGGTCTCTGCAATGATTATCGTTAACCCAGTAAGGTAGGCTGTCTTGAAATCCACTGGAGTATGGCAAACGAAGTACAACAGTCTGTAAACCAAAACATTGTTAACATCAATGTTAAAATACGAATCAACTGGAGTAAATCAATAACAAAATAAATAAATAAAATAGAACTGATATAAAATAAAATAAGGGCTGACGATACTTATAGTTTTGCTTGTTGCGTTGCTTTTAATATAACTGACGAAATCAGATATAGTCTGTTTGCAACAAATATGATGTTGTTAACATACGTACACATGGCTTACATATATAGATAACTCCTACTGGTTTCATACGAAAAAAATTACTGATCATGTTGCATTGTGCGAATTCATCGTGCATCCGTTTGATGTCCTCTAGGAGTGATTGATTGAGTTTTTGCCCAACTTCTTCGGTAGATGTTGTACTGAAATGAGCATAATTTTCAATCAACGATATTGAAATTACATTACACAATACACAACATAAATCGCATAAACGGCATAAAAGAGACAAATTTTGATGAAAATAGAGACAATGTGTAGACAATATACGCCTGATTCGTCATCGCTGGTCGTGTAGCTGTCTTCGTCTGCCTCATCGACCACAATTTGCTATGTAGCTGGTTACATGTTTGTAAACACCCCAAATTTTCACTCACCTCCCTGACATCTCCCTTAATCGGCACATTTCAGTTCTCCGGAATCAATGAAGGGTAAAATGGTCATTTTTTGAGATTGAACCTTGCAGAAAGTCTAAAATTTCATTCTTGAGCCTCAAAAATTTCTATATTTAGGTTCAGAGACATCTTCAAACTGCAAATTTTCAAAATCCTATTCCTGACAAGAAATTAGAATTTCCAATTCTAGATTCAGAATGACATTTCATAGAACATGTCTTTGCATAGCATTGCATGAATATTTCATATTATTTCACTGCACAACATGTCATTTCGAGGTCAAAAAACTCTCGATTTCAAAAATTCTCAATCCAGATTCGAGTTTTAACTTTTTTCAAAATTGATTTCAAAACCCTGGGTTTTCAAAATTGCCAATCTTTCCCATTTTACCCCCAGGACTTTTTAATTACAAAAGTTTTTCTCAGGAAAATAATCTAGATATTTAGATATTGATTTTAAAGATTTTATCTCAAAACTTTTAGCAAAAAGATTTTAAATCTCTTTACAAAATTACTGTATTTTCTTTATCCGTATTTTTGCCCTGAAAAACCAATTTTTTCCAAATTCTTGAAAACAAACAAAGTTTTATCTCGTATTATAAAAATTCCAAAAAAAGAAGTTATTTCTTCTGTTTTTTATTTTCAAATAAATGGAGTGGGACCCGCCTTTGAACTAGCATCATACTCAGATTCCCAGGTAAGTGTCTTATTTTCAAGCGGGACCCACCCAGAGATGGCACCAATTGTGCAAAAACATATTTGTATTTTTTTTATTTATGTTGGTCATCTTATAAAATATGTTAATGGGCCCACACACATGTGGCACCCCACTTGAAAATAAAATATTTGCAAAAACAAAATAAAACTTTATTTTTCAAAAGGATTTTAAAAGTGGATTGAGGTGGCATTTTCATAAAAGCCTCTCATATTTCACTATTGATTTTTATTTCTTTTTATTTATTTGGTTGCATAAGATTTTTTTTTTAAAAGGAAGCAACCTTAAATAGCACAGCCGAACTTCTCTAAAAAAATAAATAAATAAATTTCATTTTACCTAAAACTTAGGTAAATGAAACTAAAATTTTGAAAAACACAAGATGCGACCCTTTTGATTTTCAAATATCGGTTTCAAAAATTTCAAAAAAATGTAACGAAAAATCAAAAGAAAAAAAAAATTGCGATTTCTCTTTTAGAAAGGGGCTGAAAATCTTTAAAAGAGGGAAAGCTATTGATTCATGAGAGGGGGAGGCCAATTGAATTTTTCCTTTTCGGTTTTGCAGGGGTCTTCCTCTCAAGCGTGAGGCTGCCCATCCTTCACCTTGCCTTCAGCTCAGCAGCAAGAGATCCAGCCAGCTGCTCCCCATCCACCTTCGGCCCAGCCACAGGAAGCCGCCCCTCCCTTGCTGGTGCAGGGGATCCACAAGCCCATCTACAACTGCACATCATCCTGTAGATAGCCTCATTATCACCAGCCGTGTGGTTGTGCCCACCACACCTTCATTGATCCAGGGTACTCAGCGTCTCCTCCATCCAGCAATAAAAGAGATTTCCATCCAGCGTGAAGGAGGATTTCCAGTCCATCTCCTTCAGTCCGCAGCATCTATAGATCTATTTGGTGTAGAGGTCCAGCAGGCTGTCGTCTCCTTGTCTTCAGCCCACCAGCAGAAGGTCCAGATCGTAGAAGATCTCTCCAAGGCTCCTTCCCACCTTCTTCAGCCCACCAGCAGAGGTCTAGCAGGCTGTCGTCTCCTTGTCTTCAGTCCACAAGCTGCAGGGGGTCCACAAGCGTAAGAGGATTCAAGCCCTTCAATGCTATCTGAAGATTTGGTTTTGAAGGTGTTCTTGTAGTTATATCTGAAGATTCAATGGTGGTTGCTGATACACATGAATCAAATGAGATTAAAATGAAGATAAGTGTATCTGGTGAGAAGACACAAGAGATTTTGACAAGGTTTTCTCTAAGCTTGTTGATGCTACAAAACCAATTCCAGGCTTTCGAAGAGTAAAAGGAGGTAAATCCTTGCATATGTAAAACTTCATTATCACTACAGGTCTAATTTGTTTATAGAAAATTTGTAGCTTAATGGTTTCTCTTTTTTATGTTTTATGTATTTTTTCCCTGGTAATTCAAAATTCTGTAATGGAATACAATTAATGCAGAATCAAACTTTCTTAGCCAATTGAGAAGCTTGATTTCCCATGTATTCTTCACTGTGCAGAAATAATGTTATATCATGATCTTTTTAGAAATGACAATCTTATGTGTTTAAGCATGTATCATCATGTTTGAGTATGAATTCCATTGTTCAGCATGCTCATTGATTCTTTCATCATTCTACTTTGTATTTCTTGCCTGCTCCTTGGACAGTAAAAATTGTTGTGTATTGCTGGAATAATTTCTGCTAAATCTGTTGTAACTCATTTTTTCCTGCCATTCTATCTTGTCCTAATAGAATTTTTTTTCTGCTTTCTTTAGAATGTTTTCATAGATTCTGATCCTATCTTTTTATGTTTGATATCATTTAAAACATAGAGATCTCAACCCTTAGCTGGAAATGGCTGCACCTGGGAGCTGTTTAAGTTGCTGCAAACCTGTTTCAATGAGCTATGAATATTTTTTTTTAGTAAAGCATTTCTTTTGAAGGCTAAGTCTGGCAAATCTATGCATGCTCAAGAATATATACCTCGGATCTATGCATAAGTTGATCGGTAGAGATAATTATTCATTGATATCCACAAAAAGGGAAATTCGTCGACCCCTTTTGGATAACTTGTAGCATACATTGAGCTTTCCATTTTCTGCTGCAGGTACCCAGTCTTGACAATTAGCCATATTCATGAACGGATATCTCAGTATCCATTCATGATTTCTGGTCCATCTTTGGCATGATTTTTTATTGATGTACAGGGAAGCTTCATGCTAAATTTTGCTGAAACACTGTTTATAATTTGAGAATTATGACTTCGCAAAGTCATGTGCATAAATTGTATATGTCCTGTATTTTCTGATTTATGCATTACATATGAAATTTCAATTACTATATGTATTTTCCCATCATATGTATACATATCTATATATATACATATATATCCATGTATAAATATATATATATATATATATATATATATATATATATATATATATATATATACCTATATATATATACATATGGATCCCTTCATGTACACTTGTTTCCATATATGAGCATTTACGTAGCTATTTTCTCATGTAAATGCCCCTCCATTATTACATGTCACTTAGCACAAATTTTAGCATATATATATATATATATATATATATCTTCGTTATACATGTTCTATATATACCCATTTCCTTAGGTATCTTGTATATCTATTTCTTGTACTAATTCTCATTTTGCAGGAAATCTGGAGGATGTTGATTCTTTCACACTGTGTATTATTTTTTTTTATTTTGATTTATGTCAGAGATGTAATAATCAAACTTGGAATAATATTTACTTTTACTGCTTAGATTAGGATGCATTTTATGTAGTTTAACTTTCTGCAATATCCTGATTCTATGATTCATATATCTCATTTTGCAAAATCACCATGGATGTACACGAATGGCACGTGCACCAACTCTTAGAAAGTTGATGAACTCGGTGGAGTCCATATTTACGGCCCTAGTCGGAATATGGAGGAGACCCAGATCCATCATCTTTCTACCAGTCACATTGAGCCTACACTCTTAGGCTATCTTAAAAATTGCACATCATATTTCCAATTTTCCAAAATATTGTGAATTAAACCAATTAAACTCTGAACATATTCATGGCCACAGTCAGAATATGTGAAGGATTTATTTTGACTTAATACACATTTTCCAACAAATTTCTCAGAAAATCTTTCCAGATATCTTTTCCAAAGTGCATTCATACATTCAAATCATCTGCATCATGGCATCATTCGTTTTTCTCATGATTTTCTCAAGAAAATTTCACTCCATGGATATCAATTCCTCAAGAAACTATGAAGATTTTCGAAGTTGGATTTCCCAAGTTGGATTTCCCAAGTCAAAGTTTTCCCGTCATTTTCTCTGAAAATGTTATTTTCTTAAGAATTATTTTCAAAAGGAATTTCTCATCTTTCTCAGGAATCAAAATCGATTTTCAGATATTTCAAGGACAATATTCCCAGGATTTCAATTTCGTAAGCTCTGATTTTTTTTCTCCAAAGAGTTTTCCAATGAATTTCAATCGTTCTCAAAAGAAAATTTTCAAAGTCAGAGTTTCCCTGATAAATGTTTTTTTTTTCAAATATTCATCTTTTTCTCAAGAACCCTCTCCATTTTCCTAGGATTTTCACCCATTCATGATTTTCTCACATCTTCATAAACTTTCTGGTGATTTCCAAATACTGTCATCTGAGTTTCCTGAGAAGTTGATTTCCATCTTTTTCCTGAGAAATGCGTTTCAACTCCAAATGTTTTCTAAGAATACATCATGTTTTTCCAACTTATATTTTACAAAATCTCATAGCACCTGCCTGAATTCCCTATGCATTTATGATAGAACACAATTTTGATAATTTCGCTAAGTTAAGCACAATTTTGGTCCTTGGTTCGATTACCCCTGTTAAAGGCAGCAGGAACGGTTGAACCTCGTATCGACAGATTGAGCCCCATCTCATGGTTTTTTCTACAATTTTCAAAACGGAGGCGAGTATTTCAAAAACATTTTACAAAATCCAGTCAAGTTTGAATCACGAAAGCAATTTTCCTCTCTCTCTCCTGCAAGGAAGAGAAGAAAAATTTTGTGACGATAACAGGTTTGGCAACCGAGATGGGACCTGTCGTTGTCTGACTAAAATTGTGCTTGATTTAGTTCAATCATCGAAACTGTGTTCACAAAATGTCAGCTCCTTTTGTTTTTAATATCATGCAAACCTAGGAGCCTAGATTCTGACCTAGCTGACATTGACTGCATATAGCTTAGGCATGGTTTGGTAGGACCAGATTGATGAGATATTTTCATGCTCACATAGACTTAGGTCTAAATATAACTCTCCTCAATTTAAGATCTGAATGCAAACAATGTATGCTTCTTCAAAGATTTTCAAAAATCTATCTCTCTAGGACTTAGAGCCCTCTATTTCTTGCATGTGATAATTTTTCCAAACCTCACTTACCTACTTTTACCTGGTCTTCACGTTGCTGGGCTCTCTTCCAGAACCCTAGTTCGGAACAGAGCCTCACAACTGGGCCAATTATTTGGGTTAACGCCCCCCTACCACGTACCGCGGGCCACAGTCCGAAGTATATCGGTAGGCGCTCAAGGATGTTGGAAAACCTTACCTTAGAACTGGAGTTGAAATTATATGCCACGTACCTCGGATTTTGGTTTGGGTATATCGGCATAACTGGATTGGACAAAGATGATTTGAACCTAGAGTTAGCACTAGGGTCCTACAACTGTTTTCAAAATGATGCATCTAGAGTCAGCCTTCTAGGGAGTGCTGTATGTGCATAAATGTTTGTGCAGGATGTGATTGATTGTATGTTACCTTTATTCCTTCCACATTTTTCTAAAATATTTTTCAAATATCCATATTTCTCACCTTTTCCTTTATTTTCTCAAACCCTGGATGACTTTTCAAAATATCCTATTTCTTTCAAAACTCCAGGTGATTTTTCATTCTACCATTCTATTGGATCTCGAATTTCCAGCTGCATTTTCATCCTGCCTGCAATTTTCCAACATCATATGTTTTCCCTCATTAGATTTTCAATCCTTTTGTCTATTTGCAAAATTCTTCACCTTATTTTCCTCGTGAATAACTTGATTATTGCAGTGAAAATTGTTTACCCCCTTGCCTTCTCCTTATTCTAAATCCGTTTGCGGATTGTTTTTTCAGGAGATATCTCTTTCCTTCAAAATGATGTTTTCCTCGTGGTTGACGACCTCGCCTAGGTGACAAGGCACATTTTTCGTTGTTTATTTCTCTTACAAAGAATAACAACACAATTGTCGCGATTTCAGCGACAATTCCATTTCTAGTAATGGGATATTCTTCCAATTGTCTACCATATCGTCAATAATCATTTTCCTCCCAATCCAAAATTTCCTTAGAGTCTAATAAAGACTTTATCCTGCAGAGAGCATCCACAACATTTGATGGTTAGGACAAGGCCAGAAAGAAGAACCACATCACCACAACACTCCTCAGCCTCAGAAGGAGAAATGGATCCCCCTAGAAACCAAGATCAGCAAGAGGAGGATGGCATAGACCCACAGATGTATGCCATGTTCCAGAAAATGATGAACGAGCAGCCCGAAACCAGTTCAGAAAAGAATCCATTCAAAGAGAAGTTCCACGAGCACAAGGATATGAAGACTTCCAAGAAGTAAGTTCAGCCAGAAGAAATTTCAGATGAATCAGAATCAGAGGAAGACACCGATGAAGAATATGAGGTGCCTCCGGCATTTCAGAAACATAGCCGAGAACAATGGAGGAGTCACAAATCAAAAGGTCAAGTTGCAGAAGAGCTCTTGCAGACACAGTTCAGGGAAATGGCCAAAATGGTTAAAGATCTGCAAGCCCATGACAAGGGCAAGAAAGTCTTCACTAGCAAGGACTTTTATGATGGCTTAGAAGGTGATGAAGATCTAGAGAACCTTCCCCGTAAATTCATCAAGTTTGATGGTTCTGGCGACCCGAAAGCCCATCTTGCCACATTTTTCGCTGAGTGCTTGAGGTTCAAGAGGGACAACAGAGCACTATTTCTATGCTTTCTCCGCAGCCTGGAAGGAGTCACGACCAAATGGTACGTGATGATGCGTAAATTATACATAAATATAATATAATATTATTACATAAATGCATCATTTAGAGGTTTAGAACCCACACTTAGGTGCATAAAGATGTCATGGAGCTACGGTTCGAATTTCGTTCAAATCAGACTTAAAACGAGAGAGTTATTGCATTTATAGTGAAGCGGGTTGAACCTCGGGGCAAACCGGGTCATTTCGGATCCAACTGACCCTTTTGGGGCTTGGATCTGGGAGAAAACACTTCAATCCGACCCACACTAGACCCAAAACTCGAATTTTAAAAGAATTGCTAAAACCCCCCTCACAGAAGGCGCCTAGCTAATAGTTGTTTTTTATTCTCTTTTCTGGAAATTCTAGAAAAGAGTCTTCTTAGTTTAAATAGAAAGAGACGCCCAAAGGAGGGCATCTTTGTCTTGATTTCTATGCCCTAGAGAGCCCGACTCCTCTTATTCCATCTCCTCTTTCAGCCACCACCACCAAGCCTCTTTCTTCATCTGTGGGTTTGGCGGAGTTGCAGCACCCATGGGAGCAACCGCCATTCTTCTTCCTCCATTTCTACCGCCCAGACCTTTCTTCTCTTCTCCCCTTGCTGAAACTAACAACCCATGCTTCGTTTTTGCAGGTAGCAGCAGCTTGGAGTGCATCATCTGTGGAAGGGGTGTTGTCTGCCCCTTCCCAGCCAGCCGACCCTACCTTCATCCGGCCTTCTTCGCCATTCCAGCACGTCACGCTTGGAGCATCTCCATTCGGCCCCTTCTAGCAAACCTGCAGCAAAGAGGTGTTAGCCAGCACCATTGAGGACCTTTAGGTGCAGAGACAAGGCAGATTCCGCTCACCCACGACCCCTCCATTCGTCGGACATCCGAAATCAGGTATGTCTTCTTCGTTTCCCCTTTCTTTTAGCATAAAAACCCAAGTGCGTGTGATTTTGTTTTGTTTCATTTTCTAATTTTTGTGATTGTTGTGCGTTCTTTCTGTTTTATTTTGTGTTCCAGCCTTAGCATAGGTGTGCAGGTGCATAGACCAGCACCTTAGGAACTATCTAGTATTTAATTTCTCTAGGTGTTTTAATTTTGGAAGATTAAATTGTCGGTTTTCTATTTTCTGAAAATTCTGTGTGCTTTCCCTTGTTTGTACATCCCCAGCATAGCAGTTGATGCACATACCAGCATCCTATATCGGGTCCAAGTAAGGTGTATTATGCGATTTTGAATTATTTTGTGTTTTAGAGTTTATTGGGAGTCGTTTCCCCAAAATGTGCTCAAACCGACCAGATTAGGTCTAGCCGGCTGGAGTGTGTTGTGTGGATTTGTAATTTTGTCTAATTTTTGGGTACATTAACTTAGATCTGTAGATGTTTAATATTTCTTTACTGCTGGGAGATAGGGTATTGTTCTGGACGTCCATTGTAGTGGTTGATATAGCAAATGCCAAAGCTCGGCTAGAGTAGTTCTAGCCGAGTTAGGGGTTTCATGTTAAGTAAGGGATACTCAGAGTTACCTGTTTTGCAGTAGGTAATCTGTTTTGATAGCAGTCAATAGCTGTGGATTTGAGGAGTCTTAAGTGTAATAAGGAAAGTGATTTCATTTTCTATTAATTTTGCGCAGTGTTTGGGTTTTGTGTAGTTGAGGTATGATTTTTATTCTATCTGATTGGTTTATACTCATTGTGAATTTCATGTTAGCATTGCTTTAATATTCAGTTAGTGAATGCAGTAGAGTGATTTAGATGATTTTAGGAGTGTTTTGATGTCTTTTACTTGAATAGTTAATTTAATTCTATTCTAGCATTAGTCGTGTAAGATAAATTGGTTATGTGCTTTCTAATGTTTAATATAATGTAACATAGTTAGTTATGTTTTGATTTTTGGTTTTATTTAGGATCAATAGGTAAGTAGGAGTCTGTTTTGAATATTTGATTAAGTAGGTAAGTGCAGCAATTGGATCATTCAAGTGAATAGTGCACTAAAAAAAGAAACCCGATTTTTGCCTTGATTTCCACTGGCTACCTTACGTGCAATAGTATGAGTTTTCTTGAAACTACTGTTTTATGCTATTCATTAGTGTGTTAACTGCGTGCAAACCAAAAATCAACTCGTTCAGAGTTGATTTGGTTTGCCTTTTAAGCGTTCTGCAAAATTAGGTTTTACGCGATTTTAGATTTTGGGTCAAACGGTTCTATAATTTTTATCGAACTTAAAACGCTTATATCCGGAGTTTTCGGATGAGTTTTTCAATTCCGTAAAGTTCATCAGATTCTTGAATCTGTCAGAAAGAGAATAGAAGAGAAATACTTAGAACCAGACTTAGTTTGCCCCTTCATACATCCTGTTTGCGAAAACCTATTTGAATTCAATTTTGCACTATTTAGGGACAAAACAGTCATTTACCTAGTTGTTTGATTTTACGTAGTGTTATCGTCGCGAAATTTTTCCCCGCCTTCTTTTCCTTGCGAAAGAGAGAGGTAAATGCTTTCGCGATTCAAACTTGACCAGATTTTGGAAATTTGTTTTGAAATACTCGCCTCCGTTTTGAAAATTGCGGGAAAATCCATAGGATGGGGCTCAACCTGTCGGTACGAGGTTCGACCGTTCCTGCCGCCTTTAACAGGGATAATCGAACCAAGGACCAAAATTGTGCTTGACTTAGTAAAATTATCGAAATTGTGTTCTATCCTAAATGCACAGAGAATTCAGGCATGTGCTATGAGACTTTGGAAAATGTAAGTTGAAAAACATGATGTATGCTCAGAAAACCTTTGGAGTTGAAAGATATTTCTCAGGGAAAAGGTCAATTTCTCAGGAAACTCAGATGAAAAAGGGTTTTTGAAATCATGGAAAAGTTCATAAAGATGTGTTAAAATCATGAATAGTTGAAAATCCTGGGAAAATAGAAGTGATTCTTGAGAAAAAGGTGAACATTTGAAAAGGGAAACACTTCTCAGGAAAACTCGGACTTTGAGAACTTTCTTAGGAAAATGATGGAAAATTTATAGGAAAACTCATTTGAGAAGAAAAACTGAACTTGGGAAATTGAAATCCTAAGAATCTTAGCCTTAAACCCCTTTGAAAATTGATTTTTGATTCTCGAGAAAGGTTGGAAGACTCCTTTTGAAAATCTTAAGAAAATAACATTTTCCAAGGAAAATCGAGGGAAAACTGTGATTTTGGAAATCCGACTTAGAAGTTTCTTGAGAGACTAGTTTCCATGGAAAACTGTGAACACTTGACTTGGGAAAACCGATTTTGGAAAATACTCATAGTTTCTTGAGAAATCGATTTCTTTGAGAATGAAGTTTTCTTAAGAAAATCATGGGAAAACCAAGGATTTCATGATGCAAATGATATGAGTGAATGAATGCATTTTGGAAGATTTTCTAAGAAATTTGTTGGAAAAATGTGTATTAAGTCAAAATAAATCCTTCACATATTCTGACTACTTTGCAAATATTGGAAATATGATGTGCATTTTAAGATAGCCTAAGAGTGTAGGCTCAATGTGACTAGTAGAAAGATGATGGATCTGGGTCTCGTTCATATTCCGACTAGGGCCGTAAATATGGATTCCACCGAGTCTATCAACTCCCTAAGAGTTGGTGCACGTGCCATTCGTGAACATTCATAGTGCTTTCGAAATAAAATGCATGAATCATAGAAACAAGATATTGCATAAATTCAAACTATATGATATGCATCCTAGTCTAAGCAGAAAATTAAATCTCTTATTCCAAAATTTACATTATTACATCACTAAATAAATGAAATAAATGGAATTTGCAGACTTCAGTTCCTTTTTTTGAATGTCTCTGCCAAATCTTGAAATAAGGTTAGATCAAATATGTGGGTTTTTCCAAGATTTTCCAATAATATTATGAAATTATTGGACTTAAGTGGATATAAACCCTATTCTCATGCTTCCTTGATATTTGAAATGATAAAAATGCAAGAAATTTAGTAGAAAATAGTTTGAAATTCGGAATTGGGGTCAAAATGACCAAAATACCCCTAATATTAAAGTTATACCTTTAAAATCAGGGTTTTTTGAAGGAAAACTTGGTAAAGTTGAGATTTCGAAATTCAAATTGAATCAAATGATGATGAAATGTTGTATGAGGCATGATGACATGCTGCTAAACACATTAGGACTGTAAAATCAGAATTTGACATTTTGCAATTTATCCAAAATAACGAATTTCGCTTGTTTTTCGCTTGGATCCGGGTCCCGCGGGGCCCTGTTTTGATGATGTGGCTAAATAAAGCCTCAAATGAATTCCAAATTACATCAAATTCGGTATGAAGCATTTTCCTACTCTGATAAACAACCTAGAATGCTAAAACTCACGAAATGATATGATTTAAGTGCTAAAATTTGAAGAAAATCCTAAAAAGGGTGGATTTCGCCTACGGACCCGAACCAAATGCAATGCTTAATATGATAATGCAAAATTTATGCCATAAAAACTTCTGATATTTTGCAGACTGCTAGAGGACCCGAAATGGAACATTTTTGGTTTTTACAGCCTCGAGATTTGAGCCATGGTGAGTTCGATAACAGGGATTTGGTTCTGACGGAGGCAAAATCAATCTAATCTAATATAAAATGCTAAACAAATAAAAAACAGCCATGGAAATTTTTGATATTTAACAGAGCTACTCACGACACTTACAAGAACAACTTTTATGTTCATGACGTTGGCATTTGATCAACAAAAACATGGATAAAAATATAACTTTTCATTCCTAAATCGAGAGAACAGACAAATGTGACCAAACAAGTGACTGACAAGAAAAATCCGAAACAGATATCACAATTGTTCTAAAAATCACAAGCTTTCAGATGCAAACAGAGGACATCCAGAACACGGCATTCACTTTTTACAGATTCAGATTTAGAGCAATACCCAAAGAGAACCCATAGCCTTAAGTCGATCCAAAGTCTCAGAGGCCCAAATCAAGCTCTGACACGTGTCCCAGACTCTCGGATTTTGTCAGACATAAAAAAAAATCAGAAAAATCTGAGAGCATCATGTTAAAAACTGGACATCCTCCCGAGTTCAGAACCGCTTTAAGATTGAACATCGGATCTCCCATGAGGGAGATCTGAATTTTACAAGTCGGAAATAAAATTTTAAAATGCATCCCGGTAAATAAAACCTGACTCACCTTTTTGAATGTTTACCGCAGTAAACGAATTCAAATCCTTTCGAATTTTTGGCACATTTTTAGGGACACCTAAGGGCGCATTCCATGATTTTTTTAGAATTTTTTATGAATAATAAATGCATGAAACGACGTGTGGACTGACTGACAAAAATAGAGAGCTACTGAAATTGAGCAGAATTGAAATAAATACCTAATTAAACTTAATTAACCTATAAAACATGCTAAATTAACGAAATAAAATATAAATTAAATTTAACTAAATGCATGAATGCTAGAAATCATCAAGGAAGCATAATTATGTATTTTTATATATGTCGTTTTATGAGAATAGCTCAATCCATCCCTCGAATGAGCTCTTTCTTTAAACGACAACACGAATCAAACCAAAGGCATTATCATGGTGAAATCAATAGGAATGGAGGCTTACCTTGTGTTCTCCAGCGGTTTTGAAACTTACGAAAAGAGCGGCTACCTTGATAAGGGGTTCCAGAGGGGCGTGAATCCAAAGGACACCAAGAAAGAAAAAAATGGAATTATGAAGTTCAATTCTAAAATAGGGCTCTCTTTGAGCTAGGCATGGGCTAGGGTATTTGTAGAAATTTTGGAGATTTTCAAAATTCAAAGACAGTAAATCTAGACCTTCCATGTGGCGCCATCTCAGGGCATGCCATTTTGATTTTTTGAGAAAATAAAAATGAGAATTTTGTGAGTGAGACACCTCAGCAGGGGAATTTGGAATTTTTCAAAAAGCTTGCTTGATTTTCTCTGCAGAAGTCTCCCAAATGGCGCCACCTCAGAGGATGTCTTCTTGGAGTTTAAAATTCAAAGCTTGGTTTTCCTGGAAGAAGGAGAGATTGCCATGTGGCGCCACCTCAGGGTGGCTCCACACTGCCATGTGTCAGAAGGTAGGATCAGAGGAAGCAGAAGATGCCACCTCAGAGGGGTTTGAATTCTACTTTTTCTGATGAAAGGAGAGACTGACATGTGGCGCCACCTCAGGGTGGCTCAACATTGACATGTGTCAGAAGGAAAGGCAGAGGATTCAGATGGTGCCACCTCAGAGAGAGTTTGAAATTTAAATTTCTGTTTTTTCTAGAGGAAAGGAGAGACTGACATGTGGCGCCATCTCAGGGTGGCTCCTACAATGACATGTGGCAAGAGGGAGGAAAAGGAGGGAAAGGGACACGTGGCACCATCTCAAAAAATGAATTTAGGGAGGAGACTTCAGGATTTGCGCCACCTCAGCCTGGAGTTTGAATATTTGAATTGTTGCTTTTTCTAAAGGAGGTAGAAAGTGACATGTGTCAATTGCTTTTTCTGAAGAAAGCAGAGAGAGACACGTGTCCCTTGCTTTTTCTGAGAAGAGCAGAGGGTGACATGTGTCACTTGCTTTTTCTGAGAAAAGCAGGGAGTGACATGTGTCACTTGCTTTTTCTGAGAAGAGCAGAGAATGACATGTGTCACTTGCTTTTTCTGAGAAAAGCAGGGAGTGACATGTGTCACTTGCTTTTTCTGAGAAAAGCAGGGAGTGACATGTGTCACTTGCTTTTTCTGAGAAGAGCAGAGAATGACACATGTCACTTGCTTTTTCTGAGGAAAGCAGAGGGTGACATGTGTCACTTGCTTTTTCTGAGAAAAGCAGGGAATGACATATGTCATTTGCTTTTTCTGAGAAGAGCAAAGAATGACATGTGTCATTTGCTTTTTCTGAAAAGAGCAGAGAATGACACGTGTCATTTGCTTTTTCTGAGAAGAGCAGAGAATGACATGTGTCATTTGTTGCAGGAGAGAATACCTCAGATGGCACCACCTCAGAAGGAGACAACTCTACTTTTTCTGGACAAGGCAACATATGACACGTGGCATCTGAGAGTGACCTTGGAATGACACATGGCACAGGGTGAAGATGGTGGACATTGACACGTGGCATGGAATGAAGAGTATGTTTAGTGACATGTGGCGGCTTCTTAAGGTGGCCCCCACACTGACACGTGTCGGAGGATGGAAGGAGAGAGAAAATGACATGTCGCACCACCTCTAGGTGAACCCCACGCTGACACTTGGCAGATAAATGGGAGGAGAGAGAAAAAGACAAGTGGCACCAATCCAGGGGACAAGGCTCCTATATTTTTGGGTTTTTTCAAAATTCGGGTTTTTCAAAAGAAAAGCCTATGTGACACCACCTCAATGTGGGCCCCACATTGCTTCTTTATTGAAATAAAGACAAGACAGTAAATCCTTTTTTTGGAATTTTCATAAAATCTAGACTAATTGGCAAAACAGAAATTTTGAAAAGAGATGGCCCCTATAGGGTGATTTTGTAAAAGGAAGATATTGACAAAAGGGCGAAATCTGAGATGAAATTTATTGAAAATTATGCAGATTGTTTTCCTGATAAAATATTTTGAAATTCAGAGTCCTGGGGGTAAAATGGAAAGAATTGATAATTTTGAAGACCAAGGGTTTTGAAATTGATTTTAAAAAGAGTTGAAATTCAAATCTGGATTGAAAATTTTGAAATTGAGAGTTCTGGATCTCGAAATGACATGTTGTGCAGTAAAGTGATATGAAATGATCATGCAATGCTATGCAATTACATGTCTTATGAAATGTAATCCTGAACCGGGCTTTGGAGATTGTCGTCTCCTGTCAGGAGTAAAATTTTGAACATCTGAGCTAAAAATAGAGAATTTTTGAGAGTTGCAGATGCAATTTAGACTTCTGTAAGGTCCAGGCTCTGAAAATGACCATTTTGCCCTCTGGCGATTTCAAAGGCTGGATGATGATGCTTGGTGGAAATGCTGGAGAGGTGAATGAAAATTTGGGGTGTTTACACGTAGTTTTTAGTATTTCCTAGCATATAGTTAGTGAACTAACAATGGTTAGGCTAGTTAGAGTGTGTTTACTTCATTAGTTTAGTTAGAAACTATAATTTTATTTTTCTTTGTTTTTAATCGTAGTTTAATTCAGTAATTAGTTCAGAAATAGTTGTAGATATAACCTAGAATTAATTCTTGATTCCATACTGACTCTTTATTTTCGTGTTTTAGGTTGATAAGTTAGAAACATATCTACAGGTGTAGTTACAAAGCGAAGTGCAGATGCACGTGTGACAAAAAGACAGAATTACCCCTGGCGATATGCAGAAGACTTAGCAACTTGTTTTAGTTCATTTTTATTTCTAGATTGTCATTTAATTAGAATTGTAATATTAACATAGTTGTAAACCTTTGTGATATTAATAAATTGCAGTTTTAGATATAATGCGAATGTATCACGTTCTCTGTGGATTCGACCGGTACTCGCCACATCTGTGGAAAGTCGGTTTTTATTATCTTTGGTTGACGATTTTCCAAATGCTTTTAATGAAAAATAATGTGTTAAAAATAACCATTACAAAAGTCAAACCAAATTTTGGCGCCGTTGCCGGGGAACGGCGATTATATTCTGTTATTTCTGAGATTTCAGTTTATTAATATATGTTTAGTTAGTTGTTTTTATTTGTTTTAGTCAGTAGGATTTAACATAGTTAGCAGATATAAGATTCGTATGTTGTTTCCTATGATTCACTGAATTTCAGGATTCAAAGAGCGATTAGGCAGGTGAGTTTAGAAAACATAGCTTGTGATTATCTATATTTTCTAAATTTACTGATTTAGATTTAGATTTAGGTTTGCTATTTTCATTGGATAGAGTAATTCTGACATAGTTTAGTCGCTTTATGTGTTAGTGTTTTTATTTTTTTTAACTGTTAGTTAGGGTGTATTATATGTATACTAGAAATAAAATAGTTATTTGTGTATGTGTTTTGTTCTGACTTTTGTTTTGAATTTCATTATTGTCATGCATGAACATCGTTCCATCTGATGCTTCAATGCATGAGTCCAAGTTACCAGACAAAGAGCACGCCTTCAGAAACAGACCATTGACCAGACCAGCAGAAAACTATGCATTCGCATATGCATAGTGGTGGTGCGAAATCAAGTCAATCATCAGCTTCAGAGGCTTGATCATATCAGGTGGTATCTATCCTATCTACCGTATCTGTATTATTGTTTTAGTGTGCATCTACATTACAATTTTATATCTCTGCATGCCACTAGGGACAGTGTCATTCAAGCATGGGGGGATGGTTCAGTAGATACACACTATTTTATCCTGTTTATCATGTTTTGGTAACTAAAACTCATAAATTAGGCGTTTCAGAATTTTTTTTTTAGCATATATGAATGTTGTTGACATAATCAGACATGTTAGAAACTTTTAGAAGCCCCATGAGAAATTTTTTTTTCTGAACAAAGTTAAAAAGAGTGAGTATTTGTGTGAAGTTCAAAGAAAATACTGTATCTGAATGCGAAAAGCTAATTTTGAATCACAAAGTAAAAGTAAGCACAGTTTGAAATAAACTACTAAGTAAATGAAAAAAATTAGAAAAAGCTCGAGCTTAAAAGAAAAGAGTCTGTGTTAGGTTGTTTGGATGATTTCACAATCCCGAGTAAGATGAGTGCAGAAGCTAGTTAAAGCGTTTGCATTCCACTCGAAAAGGAGAAGGAAAGCTTTGTGAGCCCCGGAAGCTGAGACTAGATACAAGTTGAAGTGTCTGAATCTCGTGTCGAAAAGGTAAATGAAGGAAGTCACTTTTGTGTCTAGTTAGTGTCTTTAACATACATATAGTGGTATAAGAAGGCATTAACATTGCACAGGGCACAAAAGCAGACCACACGCAGGCGAATGAAAAGAAAAGAAAAGAAAAGAAAAGAAAAGAATTGAAAAAGTAGAAAAATTGAAAATTCAAAAAAAGAAAAAAGAAAATAAGAGCTTAAATGAAAAGAAAAAGTCATTACTTAGAAGTAGAATGAAAGACTGTGCAGAAAAACACACAAGTGATGAAAAATAAACAATAGCATGATAATATACAATTTTCTGAGAAACAACCATAGATAAATGCAATTTTTAGAAGAGTGAAAGGGAATTTTTTATCGTGGAGGCAATAAATTTCTAATTATGTTCTGAGAAGTGAAAAATTACATGAAATATTTGCTAAATTTGATTTCTGGAATTGCCTAGCATTTTAGAAGAAAAATTTAAATTTCTGCATGATTTCTGATGTTTGTGGGTAGCATCTCTGCAAACCCTCATGAGACCTTGCTCGTCCACTGGGGTAACCCAGGGGTTTAAAGGGCTTGTTGCATGTGCTAAATGCAACAGTGATTCCTATGAAAGTGAGTTAGTTGTTTAATAAAGTTTGCATGTTATTCGAGTAGTCCATATCTTCATCGCGAGGGTAGGGTATATTGCTAGGGACTAGCAATTATTCTAGCATGGGGGTATTTGATGATGCGTAAATTACACGTAAATATAATATAATATTATTACATAAATGCATCATTTAGAGGTTTAGAACCCACACTTAGGTGCATATAGATGTCATGGAGCTACAGTTCGAATTTCGTTCGAATCAGACTTAAAACGAGAGAGTTATTGCATTTATAGTGAAGCGGGTCGAACCTCGGAGCAAACCGGGTCATTTCGGATCCAACTGACCCTTTTGGGGCTTGGATCTGGGAGAAAAAACTTCAATCCGACCCACACTAGACCCAAAACTTGAATTTTAAAAGAATTGCTAAAACCCCTCTCACAAAAGGCGCCTAGCTAATAGTTGTTTTTTAATCTCTTTTCTGGAAATTCCAGAAAAGAGTCTTCTTAGTTTAAATAGAAGGAGACGCCCAAAGGGGGGTGTCTTTGTCTTGATTTCTGTGCCCTATAGAGCTCGAATCCTCTTCTTCCATCTCCTCTCTCAGCCACCACCACCACGCCTCTTTCTTCATCCGTGGCTTTACCGGAGTTGCAACACCCATGGGAGCAGCCGCCATTCTTTTTCCTCCATTTCTACCGCCCAGACCTTTCTTCTCTTCTCCCCTTGCTGAAACTAACAACCCATGCTTCGTTTTTGCAGGTAGCAGCAGCTTGGAGTGCATCATCTGTGGAAGGGGTGTTGTCTGCCCCTTCCCAGCCAGCCGACCCTACCTTCATCCGGCCTTCTTCGCCATTCCAGCACGTCACGCTTGGAGCATCTCCATTCGGCCCCTTCTAGCAAACCTGCAGCAAAGAGGTGTTAGCCAGCACCATTGAGGACCTTTAGGTGCAGAGACAAGGCAGATTCCGCTCACCCACGACCCCTCCATTCGTCGGACATCCGAAATCAGGTATGTCTTCTTCGTTTCCCCTTTCTTTTAGCATAAAAACCCAAGTGCGTGTGATTTTGTTTTGTTTCATTTTCTAATTTTTGTGATTGTTGTGCGTTCTTTCTGTTTTATTTTGTGTTCCAGCCTTAGCATAGGTGTGCAGGTGCATAGACCAGCACCTTAGGAACTATCTAGTATTTAATTTCTCTAGGTGTTTTAATTTTGGAAGATTAAATTGTCGGTTTTCTATTTTCTGAAAATTCTGTGTGCTTTCCCTTGTTTGTACATCCCCAGCATAGCAGTTGATGCACATACCAGCATCCTATATCGGGTCCAAGTAAGGTGTATTATGCGATTTTGAATTATTTTGTGTTTTAGAGTTTATTGGGAGTCGTTTCCCCAAAATGTGCTCAAACCGACCAGATTAGGTCTAGCCGGCTGGAGTGTGTTGTGTGGATTTGTAATTTTGTCTAATTTTTGGGTACATTAACTTAGATCTGTAGATGTTTAATATTTCTTTACTGCTGGGAGATAGGGTATTGTTCTGGACGTCCATTGTAGTGGTTGATATAGCAAATGCCAAAGCTCGGCTAGAGTAGTTCTAGCCGAGTTAGGGGTTTCATGTTAAGTAAGGGATACTCAGAGTTACCTGTTTTGCAGTAGGTAATCTGTTTTGATAGCAGTCAATAGCTGTGGATTTGAGGAGTCTTAAGTGTAATAAGGAAAGTGATTTCATTTTCTATTAATTTTGCGCAGTGTTTGGGTTTTGTGTAGTTGAGGTATGATTTTTATTCTATCTGATTGGTTTATACTCATTGTGAATTTCATGTTAGCATTGCTTTAATATTCAGTTAGTGAATGCAGTAGAGTGATTTAGATGATTTTAGGAGTGTTTTGATGTCTTTTACTTGAATAGTTAATTTAATTCTATTCTAGCATTAGTCGTGTAAGATAAATTGGTTATGTGCTTTCTAATGTTTAATATAATGTAACATAGTTAGTTATGTTTTGATTTTTGGTTTTATTTAGGATCAATAGGTAAGTAGGAGTCTGTTTTGAATATTTGATTAAGTAGGTAAGTGCAGCAATTGGATCATTCAAGTGAATAGTGCACTAAAAAAGGAAACCCGATTTTTGCCTTGATTTCCACTGGCTACCTTACGTGCAATAGTATGAGTTTTCTTGAAACTACTGTTTTATGCTATTCATTAGTGTGTTAACTGCGTGCAAACCAAAAATCAACTCGTTCAGAGTTGATTTGGTTTGCATTTTAAGCGTTCTGCAAAATTAGGTTTTACGCGATTTTAGATTTTGGGTCAAACTGTTCTATAATTTTTATCGAACTTAAAACGCTTATATCCGGAGTTTTCGGATGAGTTTTTCAATTCCGTAAAGTTCATCAGATTATTGAATCTGTCAGAAAGAGAATAGAAGAGAAATACTTAGAATCGAACTTAGTTTGCCCCTTCATACATCCTGTTTGCGAAAACCTATTTGAATTCAATTTTGCAATATTCAGGGACAAAACAGTCATTTACCTAGTTGTTTGATTTTACGTAGTTTTTAGTATTTCCTAGCATATAGTTAGTGAACTAACAATGGTTAGGCTAGTTAGAGTGTGTTTACTTCGTTAGTTTAGTTAGAAACTATAATTTTATTTTTCTTTGTTTTTAATCGTAGTTTAATTCAGTAATTAGTTCAGAAATAGTTGTAGATATAACCTAGAATTAATTATTGATTCCATACTGACTCTTTATTTTCGTGTTTTAGGTTGATAAGTTAGAAACATATCTACAGGTGTAGTTACAATGCGAAGTGCAGATGCACGTGTGACAAAAAGACAGAATTACCCCTGGCGATATGGAGAAGACTTAGCAACTTGTTTTAGTTCATTTTTATTTCTAGATTGTCATTTAATTAGAATTGTAATATTAACATAGTTGTAAACCTTTGTGATATTAATAAATTGCAGTTTTAGATATAATGCGAATGTATCACGTTCTCTGTGGATTCGACCGGTACTCGCCACATCTGTGGAAAGTCGGTTTTTATTATCTTTGGTTGACGATTTTCCAAATGCTTTTAATGAAAAATAATGTGTTAAAAATAACCATTACAAAAGTCAAACTTGTACGCGGAACATATCAATCCTATAGAACTGAAAGAGTTCGATAAAGTTGTGAATTTGTTTATTGAACGCTTCCTGTTCAACACAAAAACACTCCCGACATTAAGCCATCAATGCAATTTAAGGCAGAATTAGAACGAAAAAGCATGGGATTTCATTCATAGATGGAGGTCAGCCTGCAACAAAATGAGGGATCTGTAAACACCCCAAATTTTCACTCACCTCCCCGACATTTTCACCAAACATCATCATTCAGCCTTTGAAATCGCCGGAGGGCAAAATGGTCATTTTCTGAGTTCGAACCTTGTAAAAGTCCAAATTTCATCTGGAACTCTCAAAGTCTCCCTATTTTAGCTCAGATGTTCAAAATTTTATTCCTGACAGGAGACAGGCATCTCCAAGTCTTGGTTCAAGATTATATTGCATAAGACATGTCATTGTATAGCATTGCATGAGCATTTCATATCACTGCACTGCACAGCATGTCATTTCGAGGTCCAGAACTCTCGATTTCAAAATTTTCAATCCAGATTAGAATTTCAACTCTTTTCAAAATTGATTTCAAAACCCTGGGTCTTCAAAATTATCAGTTCTTCCCATTTTACCCCCAGGGCTCTGAATTTTAAAATATTTCCTCAGGAAAATGATCTGGATAGTTTTAATAAGGATTTCAGCCACCTTATCTCAGATTTTGCCCTTTTGACAATTTCAAATATCTTCCTTTTACAAAATTGCCCTACAGGGGCCAACTCTTTCCAAAAATTTCTGTTTTACCAATTAGTCCAAATTTTTATGAAAATTCCAAAAAGCGGTTGTTGTCTTGTTCTTATTTCAATAAAGAAGCAATGTGGGACCCACACTAAGGTGGTGTCACATAGACTTTTCTTTTGAAAAACCTGAACTTTGAAAAACCAAAAAAAATAGGAACCTTGTCCCCTAGATTGGTGCCGCTTGTCCTTTTTCTCTCCTCCCATTTACCTGCCATGTGTCAGCATAGGGTTCACCTAGAGTTGGCGCCACATGTCACCTTCTCTCTTCTGCCACCCTTTGACACGTGTCAGTGTGGGACAACCTTAAGATGCCGCCACATGTCACCTTCTCTCTTCTGCCACCCTTTGACACGTGTCAGTGTGGGACCACCTTAAGATGCCGCCACATGTCATTAGTCATCCTCTTTATTTTATGCCACGTGTCAATGTCTACCATCTTCACCCTGTGCCAAGTGTCATTCCAAGGTCACCATGAGATGTCACGTGTCATGTGTTGTCCTGTTCAGAAAAAGTAGAACTTGTCTCCCCTGAGGTGGCACCATTTCAATTATGTCTCCTGCAGGTGACACATGTCACTCTCTCCTTTCCTTAGGAAAAGCAAGCGACACGTGTCAATCTCTGCTCCTTTCAGAAAAAGCAGAGGACACATGTCTCCCTCCTATTTTTCTCAGAAAAGTAGATGACACATGTCATCTCCAGCTTCCTTTAGAAAAAGTAGAAGACACATGTCACTCCCTGCTTTTCTCAGAAAAAGCAAGTGACACATGTCACCCTCTGCTCTTCTCAGAAAAAGCAAGGGACACGTGTCTCTCTCTGCTTTCTTCAGAAAAAGCAAGTGACACATGTCACTTTCTGCCTCCTTCAGAGAAAGCTAGAATTCAAATGTTCAAACTCCAGTCTGAGGTGGCGCAAATCCTGAACTTCACCTTTTCTATTTTGTGTGAGATGGTGCCACGTGTCCCTTTTCCTCCCTCTTGCCACATGTCATTGTAGGAGCCATCCTGAGGTGGTGCCACATGGCAGTCTCTCCTTTCCTCTAGAAAAAGCAGAAATTTAAATTTCAAACTCTCTCTGAGGTGGCACCATCTGAATCCTCTGCCTTTCCTTCTGACACATGTCAATGAAGATGCTCTGAGATGGCGCCACATGTCAGTCTCTCCTTTCATCAGAAAAAGTAGAATTCAAACCCCTCTGAGGTGGCGTCTTCTGCTTCCTCTGCTCCTACCTTCTGACACATGGCAATGTGGATGCTCTGAGATGACGCCACATGGAAGTCTCTCCTCCTTCCAGAATAAAGCAGAATTTGAATTTCAAACTCCAAGACAACACCCTCTGAGATGGCGCCACATGGAGGGCTCAGATTAAGCTTCTTTGAATTTCAAAATTTTCCAAAAATCTCTATAAATACAAGGCCCCATGCCCAGCCTAGGGGAGCTTCTTTTGGATTTAGCATTTTCACTCTGAGAGCCCTGTTTGAGAATTGAACTTCAGAATTCCATTTTCATTCTTTCTTAGTTTCCTCTGGATTCACGCCCCTCTGGAGCCCATTATCAAGGTAGCCACTCATTTTGGGAGTTCCAAAACCGCTGGAGAACACAAGGTAAGCCTCCATTCCTATTGATTTCACTATGATAATTCTTTTGGTTTGATTCGTGTTGTTTGAAGAAAGAGCTCATCCGAGGGATGGATTGAGCTATTCTCATAAAACGACATATATAAAAATACATAATTATACTTCCTTGATGATTTTAACATGCATGTAGTTAGCTAGATTTAATTTGCATTTTATTTCATTCATTTAGTACATTTCATGAATTAATTAGGATTAATTTAGCATTTATTTCAATTCTGCTTATTTTCAGTAGGTCCCTGTTTTTGTCAGTCAGTCCACACGTCATTTCATGCATTTATTTTTCATTAAAAATCTCAAAAAAATCACGGAATGCGCTCTTAGGTGTCCCTGAAATTTTGCCAAAAATTCGGAGGCATTTGAATTTGTTTACTGCGGTAAACATTCAAAATGGCAAGTCGGGTTTTGTCACCCGGGATGCGTTTTGAAAATCATTTGCCGACTTGTAAAATCGAGATATCCTTCAGGGAAGATCCGATTTTCGATTAGAAAAATGTTATGAATTCGGGAGAATGTCTAGTTTTTAATATGATTTTTTCAGATTTTTCTGATTTTTTTTATATCTGACAAAAATCCGAGAGTTCGGGACACGTGTCAGAGCCTAACTTGGGCCTCTGAGATCTTGGATCGACTTAGGGCTATGGTTTCTCTTTGTGTGTTGCTCCAAATCCGAAACTGTAAAAAGTGAAAGTGGTGTCCGAGATGTCCTCTGTTTGAATATGAAAGCCTGTAATTTTTAGAACAGTGTTGACCCCTGCTTCGGATTTTTCTTGACAGCCCTCTGTTTTGCTACATTTGTCTGTTCTGTTAGTTTAGGCATAAATAGTTATATTTTTATCTGTGTTTCCGTTGATCAAATGCCGAAGTCGTAAACATGAAAGTTGTTCATGTAGGTGTCTTGCATAACTCTGATTAATTTCATAAATTTCCATGGCCGTTTTGTATTTCTTTAGCATTTTTCATCAGATTAGTGTGATTTTTACCTCTGTCAGAACTAAATCTCTGTTATAGAACTCACCATGGCTCAAATCCCGAGACTATAAAAACCAAAAATGTTTCATTTCGGGTCTTTTAGCAGTCTGCAAAATATCAGAAGTTTTCATGGTGTAAATCTTGCATTATCATGTTAAGCATTGCATTTGGTTTGGATCCATAGGCAAAATCCACCATTTTAGGACTTTCTTTGAATTTTAGCATTTAAATCATATCATTTCGTGATTTTTAGCATTCTAGGTTGTTTATCAGAGTGTTTAGATGCTTCATACCGAATTTGGTGCAATTTGGAATCCATTTGAAGTTCGGATCATCCATAATACCAAAACAGGGTCCCGCAGGACCCGGATCCAAGCGAAAAACAAGCGAAAATCGTTATTTTTGATAAATTGCAAAATACCAAATTCTGATTTTACAGTCTTAATGTGTCTAGCAGCATGTCATCATATCTCTTACTGCATTTTATCATCATTTGATTCAATTTGAATTTCAAAATCTCAATTTTATCAAAATTTCCTTCAAAAACCCTGATTTTAAAGGTATCACTTTGATTTTAGGGGTATTTTGGTCATTTTGACCACCATTTCGAATTTCAAACTATTTTCTACCGAATTTCTTGCATTTTCATCATTTCAAATATCAAGGAAGCATGATCATAGGGTTTATATCCAATTAAATCCAATAATTTCATAATATTATTGGAAAATTTTGGAAAAACCCACATATTTGAGCTAACCTTATTTCAAGTTTGGCAGGGACATTCAAAAGAAGGAGCTGAAGTCTGCAAATTTCTTTTACTTCCTTTATTTAGTGATGTAATAATGTAAATTTTGGAATAAGAGAGTTAATTTCCTGCTTAGACTAGGATGCATATCATATAGTTTGAATTTATGCAAATATCCTGCTTATGTGATGCATACATCTTATTTCAAAAGCACTATGGATGTTCACGAATGGCACGTGCACCAACTCTTAGGGAGTTGACGGACTCGGTGGGATCCATATTTACGGCCCTAGTCGGAATATGGACGAGACCCAGATCCGTCATCTTTCTACTAGTCACATTGAGCCTACACTCTTAGGCTATCTTAAAATGCACATCATATTTCTGAAGTTTTCAAAATCATGTGCATCAAATCAACTAAGTTCTGAACATATTCATGGCCACAGTCAGAATATGTAAAGGATTTATTTGGACTTAATGCACATTTTTCAACCAATTCCTCAGAAAATCTTCTCAAAGTGCATTCATTCACTCATGTCATTTGCATCATGAAATCATTGATTTTCTCAAGATTTTCTCAAGAAAATTTCATTCTCAAGAAATCGATTTCTCAAGAAATTCTAAGGATTTTTCAAAATCGGTTTTCCAAAGACAAGTTTTTCCACAGTTTTCCCAGGAAAATGATATTTTCTTAAGATATTCAAAAGAGTTTTCCAATCTTTCTTCAAGATCCAAAATCGATTTCCAAGTATTTCAAAAGGTAAAATTCCCAGGATTTCGATTCCCCAAGTTTTGAATTTCCTTCTCCAATGAGTTTTCCTATAAATTTTCCATCATTTTCCTAAGAAAACTCTCAAAGTCCAAGTTTTCCTAAGAAGTGTTTCCCTTTTCAAAAGGTTCATCTTTTCTCAAGAATCACTTCCATTTTCCCAAGATTTTCAACTATTTCTGATTTTTCCACATCTTTATAAGCTTTCTCATGTTTTCAAAAACCCCTTTTTTATCTGAGTTTCCTGAGAAATTGACCTTTTTCCTGAGAGATTCTTTCCAACTCCAAATGTTTTTCTAAGCATACATCATGTTTTCCAACTTACATTTTACAAAATCTCATAGCACATGCCTGAATTCTCTGTGCATTTAGGATAGAACATAATTTTAATGATTTAACTAAGTCAAGCACAATTTTGGTCCTTGGTTCGATTACCCCTGTTAAAGGCGGCAGGAACGGTCGAACCTCGTACCGACAGGTCGAGCCCCATCACATGGATTTTCCCGCAATTTTCAAAACGGAGGCGAGTATTTCAAAACATTTCCAAAATCCGGTCAAGTTTGAAGCGCGAAAGCGTTTCCCTCTCTTTCTCTTCCGCAAGGAAGGGGAGACGGGAAAAATTTCGCGACGATAACAGGTTTGGCGACCGTGATGGGACCTGTCCTTGTCTGACCTAAATTATGCTTGACTTAGTTTAATTATCAAAATTATGTTCACAAAATGTCAGCTCTTTTACTTTCAATATCATGTGAGCCTAGGAGCCTAGATTCTGACCTAGCTGACATTGATTGCATATAGCTTAGGCATGGTTTGATAGGACCATATTGAGGAGATATTTTCATGCTCCCATAAACTTAGGTCTAAACACAACTCTCCTCAATTTAGGATCTGAATGCAAACAATGTATGCTTGTTCAAAGTTTTCAAAAGTCTATCTCTCTAGGACTTAGAGCCCTCTATTTCTTGCATGTGATCATTTTTTCAAAACCCCCATTACCTATCATTACCCGGTCTTCACGTTGCTGGGCTCTCTTCCAGAACCCTAGTTCGGGACAGAGCCTCACAACTGGGCCACCTATTTGGGTTAACACCCCCCTACTACGTACCGCGGGCCACAGTCCGAAGTATATCTGTAGGCGCTCAAGGATGTTGGAAAACCTTACCTTAGAACCGGAGTGGAAATTCTATGCCACGTACCTCGGATCTCGATTCGGGTATATCGGCATAACTGGATTGGACAAAGATGATCTGAACTTAGAGTTAGGATTAAGGTCCTACAGCTGTTTTCAAAATGATGCATCTAGAGTCAGCTTTTTAGGGAGTGCTGAATGTGCATAAATGTTTATGCAGGATGTGAGTTTGTATGCTACTTTTATTTCTCTCATATTTTTTCCAAAAATATCTTTCCAAATATCCATATTTTTATCTTTTCCTTTATTTTCTAAAACCCTGGATGGTTTTTCCCAAATATTCAATTTCTTTCAAAACTCCAGGTGATTTTTCATTCTCCCGTTCTACTGGATCTCGAATTTCCAGCTGCATTTGTATCCTGCCTGCAATTTTTCAAAATCATATGTTTTCTTTCCTTGGATTTCAATCATTTTGTCTATTTGCCAAATTCTCCATCTTATTTTCTTCTTGAATACCTTGATTTATTGCGGTGAAAATTGTTTACCCACCTGCCTTCTCCTTATTCTAAATTCATTTGCGGATTGTTTTTTTAAGAGATATCTCTTTCCTTCGAAAATGGTGTTTTACTCGTGGTTGACGACCTCGCCTAGGTAACAAGGCACATTTTCTGTTGTTTATTTCTCTTATAAAGAATGACAACACAATTGTCATAATCCTTATGACGACTCACTCCCTAGTAATGGGATAATCTTCCAATGGTCTACCATATTTTCTTCAATATTTCCTTCCAAAAATCCAAAAAAAAAAAATTTCCTCAAAATTTGATCTTATCTTTGCCCTGCAGAGTCCTGCAGAGAAAGAGAAAGCGAGAGAATACAAGAAAGCCTTCACAACATTTGATGGTTCAGACAAGGTCAGGGAAGAAGACCGCACCAATTCAACGTATCATCTACTCATCAACATCAGAAGGAGAGATGAATTCGCCAAGGTCAGACAAAGACCAAGAGCAACCAGAAGATGACAGTATCGACCCTCAGATGTACGCAATGTTTCAGAAGATGATGAAGAGGATGATGAAGAGGATGATGAGTGAGCAGGCTGGCACCAGCTCAGACAAAAATCCATTCAGTCAGAGAATTAGAGATCGTGTGGCCAAGAGGTCAACCAAGTCCTCTGAGGAGAATGTTCAAGATACTTCAGACGAAGATGATACCGATGAAGAATATGAGGTGCCTCCAGCATTTCAGAAACGTGACCAAAGGAGGAGTCACAAATCAAAAAGTCAGGTTGCAGAAGAGCCCCTGCAAGCACAATTCAGAGAAATGGCCAGAGTGGTCAAGGATCTGCAAGCCCGCGACAAGGGCAAGAAAGTCTTCACCAGCGAGGACTTCTACGACGGTTTAGAAGGGGATGATGATCTGGAGAATCTTCCCCGAAAATTCATCAAGTTCGATGGTTCTGGCGACCCAAAAGCCCATCTCGCCATGTTCTTCGCTGAATGCTCTAGGTTCAAAAGAGACAATAGAGCACTGTTCTTATGCTTTCCTCGCAGCCTGGAAGGAGTCGCGGCCAAATGGTACGCGGAACATGTCAATCCTATAGAACTGAAAGAGTTCGACAAAGTCGTGAATTTGTTCGTTGAACGATTCTTGTTCAATACTGAAGCGCTCCCAACATTGAGTCATCTCTGCAATCTAAGGCAGAATGAAAATGAAAAGGCAAGGGACTTCATTCGCAGATGGAGAGAGACCTGCAACAAAATGAGGGATCCTATATCAGAAAGACATGCTTTATCATTGATCCTCAATAATTTTTGCAACCTCTGAGAGGATTAATTTCTACCTCACCATCCAAATCTTTCGTTGAACTCATTGAACGAGCAGAATGGCTCGAGTTGAGTGTGGAAAATGGAGTCTATGAAGGCTTCACATTTTCCAAGAATAACTCTCAAGGGGAACAAAAGAAGAAGGCTCACTTCACTTTTGCGTCTAAATCTTTCAATAATAGCAAAGGCAACAAGAATGATCATGGCAACAGTTTTCAGGGAATCAAAAAACAAAAGGGGAAGGACATCAACAGTGATAAACCTCTCCAATCCAGCCCTCAGCATCAAAAGAAAGATCAAGAAAAATCAAAGCGCAAGGACTGGAGAACTGATCGAGAATTCACCCCTCTGGATCAGACACTCGAGAGTATCCTCGAGTATATGCTTGAGAAAGACCTTGTCCGGTTGCCTAAAGCTGCTGATCCTCCAGCAATTATGGGCAGATTCAAAGAACAATTTTGCAAGTTTCATCGAGCAGTAGGGCATGATACAGAAAACTGCTTCGTCCTTAAGAACATTGTTCAAGACTGCATTGACAAGAAGCTCCTCGTTGAAGATGAAAAGGAAGACTAGTCATCCTGACAAAGATTTTTTCTACAATCATTCAAGAAGATGACAATGCCAACAATTTCCCATTTCCCATCTTGCTTTTTCAAAAGAATAATATAATCCCATTCTCTTTCCTTGATTTTAAAGCATCAATAAAGTCATCAAATTTTTTTCAATAGCTTGGTGTCGTCTTATTTACTTCCTCTTCCTTTTCATAATGCCTCTCTTGTGAGGAATGATCTTGAGGACATCTATCAGTCAAGAAACTTGTCGCCTTATTCATCAATTGTCCTTCTTCTATTCAAAACTTTCTCCCTAGTTACATTGGGGCATTTTTTTTTTGGAAAATTTATCCTTACCTCAAAACATCCTGTATGCAGGCAGGATAAACCATTCTCTCATTTTGCATATATATGCACTCATTTGCATTTCATGTGCATGTGCATTGCATTTACATTGACTATGCACCCAATTCCATTTCCCCTTCAGGTTAAGGGATAAACCTGAATCATTTTCCATAATTCTTCAATTTCGACCCTCGGGTCATCCAATTCTTCAATTTCGACCTCCGGGTCACCCAATTCCCAATTTTAAAATCACCAAAATTCTCAATTTCGATCGCCAGGTCATCCAATTTTCATTCCCCGTTCAGGATAAGGGGATAATCCTGAAACCATTCATAGAAGCAATCTAACTCTCTATAATGGTCCTTGTTCTTCATTGAATTGATAGTGTTCCAAGCGAACTGATAGTCGTTCCAAGCGAACTGATAGTCGTTCTTCATCGAACTGATAGTGTTCCAGTGAACTCATAGTCGTTCTTCATCGAACTGATAGTGTTCCAAGTGAACTGATAGTCGTTCTTCATCGAACTGATAGTGTTCTAAGTGAACTGATAGTCGTTCTTCATCGAACTGATAGTGTTCCAAGTGAACTGATAGTCGTTCTTCATTGAACTGATAGTGTTCCAAGTGAACTGATAGTCGTTTTTCATTGAACTGATAGTATTCCAAGCAAACTGATAGTCGTTCCTCATCGAATTGATAGTGTTCCAAGTGAACTGATAGTCGTTCTTAATTGAACTGATATTATTCCCACCGATGGTTCTTAATTGAACTAATATTGTTCCTAGCAAACCGATGGGCGTTCTTAATTGAACTGATATTGTTTTCAGCGAACCGATGGTCGTTCTTAATTGAACTGATATTGTTCCCAGTGAACTGATAGTTGCCTCCTTTGGGGAAAGGAGAGGATGATTTTCGTCACGGATGTGTTAAGCCGGACTTCAAATACTCACTTTCACCAAGGATTTCAAGAAAATTTTGTCAATCAATTACCTGTTGATTTCAGAATCTTTATTGCACAAATCTTTACCTCAGTTTACCTTCAGCATTACTTTCAAAAGAGTGAAGCTTTTGCGAAAAGAGATTCAATCTTCAAATTCTTTCTATTTGACCAACCAAAAGGATGAAGGATAAATCCTCGATATGGCCAGAAAAGAAGATTCAATGTTATTGAAAAGCCGTAGATGATCGATATTGATCACAGTCAATGGCGCATCTTTAAGGTTTATTCTTGTAAAGACAAGGCAGTGGAAATATCCTGAGCGCTAGAAAAGAGAGCGTTTACCCAAGCCCCGTTTCCTCAAAATCACCTAAGCTGCAATTAAATATCCGCAAAAGGGAGCTCTCACCTGTCGTCAAGATGAAGGCGAATTAGGCGAGTAGACCCCTGGGGCCAAAGAAGATTCGAAACATCTCCAAGATGACGGAGTTTGTGACGGGTCCTTCCAGGGAAAGTCCAAAGCACTGTCGAGATGAAGGCAGATGCGATGAACCTCTCGACAATCCCTAAAAGATATTTAATTTCAGCTATCATCCAAAGATCTCCAAACCCATCGTCCAAGAAGGATCGAAACATCTCCAAGATGAAAGAGTTTGTGACGTACCCTTCCAAAAGAGAGCAAGAGAGGAAAAAGAAAGAGAGAAAAAAAAAGTCAAAATATCTCCAAAATGAAGGAGAATTTAGCCAAAACACCAGAAAGTCAAAAAAAAAAGTGCAGAACGATTATCATGAGAGAAGCCCTCAGGATATCAAACTGCCAGATATATCAAGAATCCTCTTTAATCTTGTGAAATTCTATTATCAATACTCTTTCATCAATTGCTTTCATAATATCAAATTCTCTTTCTTGTTCATATCAAGGAAATTGATAACTTCCTTGAAGAAGGTCAATTGCGAGCAATTTGGGTTTCAAATCTCGAGTCTACGAAGTGAACCCTGTTTGGAGGTAATGCTTTGAGTAGAAAAGAAAGAATATCTTTGCAGCCATGTGCAACATTTTCAAAAACTTGGAATCAACAACAAAATTCTCAATATTTTGACAATATTTTCTAGCTATCCTGACGTAAAGTGAGAGCTTGATATCCGTCTTTGATACATCCAGACACCAATTTTAAATCCCTCTTAAGGACTTGATTCCTTCCCTTCTTTGAGAGCATGAACTCTCAGATTTGCACACTTCCCTGTGTCCCCACTGTCACACTATAAACAGTCCCATTTCGGTTCGAGGTCAAACCACCAATCATTTCCCGCAAAAGGCAATTTCAAAAGCTGATTTTCCTTCCTTTTGCAAAAAACCCTGTCGGATTTACTGTGCAAAATCCAAAGGTTCCATCATGGTCTCTTCCTTCGAGGATTCCATTCATTTTCCGCCCGATCAGGATAAGGGTACAAACCTGAGCCTCCTTTGATGAGGTATTCCATTTTACACCCAATCAGGATAAGGGTATAAACCTGAGCCTCAATCAAAGAGGTATTTCATTTTCCGCCCGATCAGGATAAGGGTACAAACCTGAGCCTCCTTTGAAGAGGTATTTCATCTTCCGCCCGATCAGGTTAAGGGTACAAACCTGAATCTCATTTCAATGAGATATTTCATTCCCCAATCAGGTCAAGGGTTCAAACCTGAGCTTCGTTCCATGCGAGGTATTTTTGTCCCATCCAGGTCAAGGGCATAAACCTGAACTTCGCTCTCATAGAGCAAATCTTTCCTCTTTATTCTTCGCTTCATATCTACCATCTTCCTCGGGCTAATTTCTTCACACCCAGTCAGATCCTTCTAACTGGGGCATTTTTTTTATGTATAGCCCAAATTTGGTGTGTTTTTCTTTGCCACTAAGCTCGGCCATGAGCCGGCTTAGTAGCAAAGAGGGGCATCTGTAAACACCCCAAATTTTCACTCACCTCCTCGACATTTTCACCAAACATCATCATTCAGCCTTTGAAATCGCCGGAGGGCAAAATGGTCATTTTCTGAGTTCGAACCTTGTAAAAGTCCAAATTTCATCTGGAACTCTCAAAGTCTCCCTATTTTAGCTCAGATGTTCAAAATTTTATTCCTGACAGGAGACAGGCATCTCCAAGTCTTGGTTCAAGATTATATTGCATAAGACATGTCATTGTATAGCATTGCATGAGCATTTCATATCACTGCACTGCACAGCATGTCATTTCGAGGTCCAGAACTCTCGATTTCAAAATTTTCAATCCAGATTAGAATTTCAACTCTTTTCAAAATTGATTTCAAAACCCTGGGTCTTCAAAATTATCAGTTCTTCCCATTTTACCCCCAGGGCTCTGAATTTTAAAATATTTCCTCAGGAAAATGATCTGGATAGTTTTAATATGGATTTCAGCCACCTTATCTCAGATTTTGCCCTTTTGACAATTTCAAATATCTTCCTTTTACAAAATTGCCCTACAGGGGCCAACTCTTTCCAAAAATTTCTGTTTTACCAATTAGTCCAAATTTTTATGAAAATTCCAAAAAGCGGTTGTTGTCTTGTTCTTATTTTAATAAAGAAGCAATGTGGGACCCACACTGAGGTGGTGTCACATAGACTTTTCTTTTGAAAAACCTGAACTTTGAAAAACCCAAAAAAATAGGAACCTTGTCCCCTAGATTGGTGCCACATGTCACCTTCTCTCTTCTGCCACCCTTTGACACGTGTCAGTGTGGGACCACCTTAAGATGCCGCCACATGTCACCTTCTCTCTTCTGCCACCCTTTGACACGTGTCAGTGTGGGACCACCTTAAGATGCCGCCACATGTCATTAGTCATCTTCTTTATTTTATGCCACGTGTCAATGTCTACCATCTTCACCCTGTGCCAAGTGTCATTCCAAGGTCACCATGAGATGCCACGTGTCATGTGTTGTCCTGTTCAGAAAAAGTAGAACTTGTCTCCCCTGAGGTGGCACCATTTCAATTATGTCTCCTGCAAGTGACACATGTCACTCTCTCATTTCCTTAGGAAAAGCAAGCGACACGTGTCAATCTCTGCTCCTTTCAGAAAAAGCAGAGGACACATGTCTCCCTCCTATTTTTCTCAGAAAAGTAGATGACACATGTCATCTCCAGCTTCCTTTAGAAAAAGTAGAAGACACATGTCACTCCCTGCTTTTCTCAGAAAAAGCAAGTGACACATGTCACCCTCTGCTCTTCTCAGAAAAAGCAAGGGACACGTGTCTCTCTCTGCTTTCTTCAGAAAAAGCAAGTGACACATGTCACTTTCTGCCTCCTTCAGAGAAAGCTAGAATTCAAATGTTCAAACTCCAGTCTGAGGTGGCGCAAATCCTGAACTTCACCTTTTCTATTTTGTGTGAGATGGTGCCACGTGTCCCTTTTCCTCCCTCTTGCCACATGTCATTGTAGGAGCCATCCTGAGGTGGTGCCACATGGCAGTCTCTCCTTTCCTCTAGAAAAAGCAGAAATTTAAATTTCAAACTCTCTCTGAGGTGGCACCATCTGAATCCTCTGCCTTTCCTTCTGACACATGTCAATGAAGATGCTCTGAGATGGCGCCACATGTCAGTCTCTCCTTTCATCAGAAAAAGTAGAATTCAAACCCCTCTGAGGTGGCGTCTTCTGCTTCCTCTGCTCCTACCTTCTGACACATGGCAATGTGGATGCTCTGAGATGACGCCACATGGAAGTCTCTCCTCCTTCCAGAATAAAGCAGAATTTGAATTTCAAACTCCAAGACAACACCCTCTGAGATGGCGCCACATGGAGGGCTCAGATTAAGCTTCTTTGAATTTCAAAATTTTCCAAAAATCTCTATAAATACAAGGCCCCATGCCCAGCCTAGGGGAGCTTCTTTTGGATTTAGCATTTTCACTCTGAGAGCCCTGTTTGAGAATTGAACTTCAGAATTCCATTTTCATTCTTTCTTAGTTTCCTCTGGATTCACGCCCCTCTGGAGCCCATTATCAAGGTAGCCACTCATTTTGGGAGTTCCAAAACCGCTGGAGAACACAAGGTAAGCCTCCATTCCTATTGATTTCACTATGATAATTCTTTTGGTTTGATTCGTGTTGTTTGAAGAAAGAGCTCATCCGAGGGATGGATTGAGCTATTCTCATAAAACGACATATATAAAAATACATAATTATACTTCCTTGATGATTTTAACATGCATGTAGTTAGCTAGATTTAATTTGCATTTTATTTCATTCATTTAGTACATTTCATGAATTAATTAGGATTAATTTAGCATTTATTTCAATTCTGCTTATTTTCAGTAGGTCCCTGTTTTTGTCAGTCAGTCCACACGTCATTTCATGCATTTATTTTTCATTAAAAATCTCAAAAAAATCACGGAATGCGCTCTTAGGTGTCCCTGAAATTTTGCCAAAAATTCGGAGGCATTTGAATTTGTTTACTGCGGTAAACATTCAAAATGGCAAGTCGGGTTTTGTCACCCGGGATGCGTTTTGAAAATCATTTGCCGACTTGTAAAATCGAGATATCCTTCAGGGAAGATCCGATTTTCGATTAGAAAAATGTTATGAATTCGGGAGAATGTCTAGTTTTTAATATGATTTTTTCAGATTTTTCTGATTTTTTTTATATCTGACAAAAATCCGAGAGTTCGGGACACGTGTCAGAGCCTAACTTGGGCCTCTGAGATCTTGGATCGACTTAGGGCTATGGTTTCTCTTTGTGTGTTGCTTCAAATCCGAAACTGTAAAAAGTGAAAGTGGTGTCCGAGATGTCCTTTGTTTGAATATGAAAGCCTGTAATTTTTAGAACAGTGTTGACCCCTGCTTCGGATTTTTCTTGACAGCCCTCTGTTTTGCTACATTTGTCTGTTCTGTTAGTTTAGGCATAAATAGTTATATTTTTATCTGTGTTTCCGTTGATCAAATGCCGAAGTCGTAAACATGAAAGTTGTTCATGTAGGTGTCTTGCATAACTCTGATTAATTTCATAAATTTCCATGGCCGTTTTGTATTTCTTTAGCATTTTTCATCAGATTAGTGTGATTTTTACCTCTGTCAGAACTAAATCTCTGTTATAGAACTCACCATGGCTCAAATCCCGAGACTATAAAAACCAAAAATGTTTCATTTCGGGTCTTTTAGCAGTCTGCAAAATATCAGAAGTTTTCATGGTGTAAATCTTGCATTATCATGTTAAGCATTGCATTTGGTTTGGATCCATAGGCAAAATCCACCATTTTAGGACTTTCTTTGAATTTTAGCATTTAAATCATATCATTTCGTGATTTTTAGCATTCTAGGTTGTTTATCAGAGTGTTTAGATGCTTCATACCGAATTTGGTGCAATTTGGAATCCATTTGAAGTTCGGATCATCCATAATACCAAAACAGGGTCCCGCAGGACCCGGATCCAAGCGAAAAACAAGCGAAAATCGTTATTTTTGATAAATTGCAAAATACCAAATTCTGATTTTACAGTCTTAATGTGTCTAGCAGCATGTCATCATATCTCTTACTGCATTTTATCATCATTTGATTCAATTTGAATTTCAAAATCTCAATTTTATCAAAATTTCCTTCAAAAACCCTGATTTTAAAGGTATCACTTTGATTTTAGGGGTATTTTGGTCATTTTGACCACCATTTCGAATTTCAAACTATTTTCTACCGAATTTCTTGCATTTTCATCATTTCAAATATCAAGGAAGCATGATCATAGGGTTTATATCCAATTAAATCCAATAATTTCATAATATTATTGGAAAATTTTGGAAAAACCCACATATTTGAGCTAACCTTATTTCAAGTTTGGCAGGGACATTCAAAAGAAGGAGCTGAAGTCTGCAAATTTCTTTTACTTCCTTTATTTAGTGATGTAATAATGTAAATTTTGGAATAAGAGAGTTAATTTCCTGCTTAGACTAGGATGCATATCATATAGTTTGAATTTATGCAAATATCCTGCTTATGTGATGCATACATCTTATTTCAAAAGCACTATGGATGTTCACGAATGGCACGTGCACCAACTCTTAGGGAGTTGACGGACTCGGTGGGATCCATATTTACGGCCCTAGTCGGAATATGGACGAGACCCAGATCCGTCATCTTTCTACTAGTCACATTGAGCCTACACTCTTAGGCTATCTTAAAATGCACATCATATTTCTGAAGTTTTCAAAATCATGTGCATCAAATCAACTAAGTTCTGAACATATTCATGGCCACAGTCAGAATATGTAAAGGATTTATTTGGACTTAATGCACATTTTTCAACCAATTCCTCAGAAAATCTTCTCAAAGTGCATTCATTCACTCATGTCATTTGCATCATGAAATCATTGATTTTCTCAAGATTTTCTCAAGAAAATTTCATTCTCAAGAAATCGATTTCTCAAGAAATTCTAAGGATTTTTCAAAATCGGTTTTCCAAAGACAAGTTTTTCCACAGTTTTCCCAGGAAAATGATATTTTCTTAAGATATTCAAAAGAGTTTTCCAATCTTTCTTCAAGATCCAAAATCGATTTCCAAGTATTTCAAAAGGTAAAATTCCCAGGATTTCGATTCCCCAAGTTTTGAATTTCCTTCTCCAATGAGTTTTCCTATAAATTTTCCATCATTTTCCTAAGAAAACTCTCAAAGTCCAAGTTTTCCTAAGAAGTGTTTCCCTTTTCAAAAGGTTCATCTTTTCTCAAGAATCACTTCCATTTTCCCAAGATTTTCAACTATTTCTGATTTTTCCACATCTTTATAAGCTTTCTCATGTTTTCAAAAACCCCTTTTTTATCTGAGTTTCCTGAGAAATTGACCTTTTTCCTGAGAGATTCTTTCCAACTCCAAATGTTTTTCTAAGCATACATCATGTTTTCCAACTTACATTTTACAAAATCTCATAGCACATGCCTGAATTCTCTGTGCATTTAGGATAGAACATAATTTTAATGATTTAACTAAGTCAAGCACAATTTTGGTCCTTGGTTCGATTACCCCTGTTAAAGGCGGCAGGAACGGTCGAACCTCGTACCGACAGGTCGAGCCCCATCACATGGATTTTCCCGCAATTTTCAAAACGGAGGCGAGTATTTCAAAACATTTCCAAAATCCGGTCAAGTTTGAAGCGCGAAAGCGTTTCCCTCTCTTTCTCTTCCGCAAGGAAGGGGAGACGGGAAAAATTTCGCGACGATAACAGGATCCTATATCAGAGAGACATGCATTATCACTGATCCTCAACAACTTTTCACAGCCTTTGAGGAGTCTCATTTTTACCTCACCATCCAAGTCTTTCATTGAACTTACGGAACGAGCCGAGTGACTCAAAATGGGGTTGGAGAACGGTGTCTACGATGGTATCACCCTCGTCAAGAACAATCTAGATTCAAAGAAAAAGGCAAATTTCACCTCCTCCGCCAACATCAGCCGCAATGATAACAAAAGTAGTAAGGGCAACCATGCAGATCGAGAGGAAAAACAGAATAGCAAGCTATCTCAGCCCAACTTTCAACAAAAGGAAAAGATAAAGCGTGAAGGTTGGAGTAATGATTGTGTGTTCACTCCTCTCAAACAAACACTCAAAGAAGCCCTTGAATCCATGCTGACCAAGGGATTAGTGAAGCTCCCAAAGGCCACAATTCCTCCCACCATCATGGGAAGGTTCAGGAATCAGTTTTGCAAGTTCCATCGGGCAGTGGAGCATGACATTGTCATTGTTTTGTCTTCAGAAATATTGTTCAGGATTGCATTGACAAGAGCCTCCTTGCTGAAGATAAAGAAGAAGACGAGCTGGCCATCCTGACCAAGCTTTTCCCAGATCATTCAGAAAGTTGATGAGGCCAAAGTTTCCTGCTTTCTTCCTTTCGTTTCACCAGTCACCTCGTAGGGAAAGTCAGTCTAGTTTTTGCAACCTTTTGGTCGAGTGCTTATAAATATGCAGTCTTTTTGTTATCAGTTCTGTTTATTAATAAAATGTCAATTTTCTTCATCCAATACTTCTTTCTTTTGCCCCATTAGGACACCTTTTTCATTTTAAAGAATCTTCTTTGCTATCGGCTTCATTAAGCCACATCAAATTTCCATTCTTTTCAAGATGAGGGGCAATCCCAACATCAGTCATGAGAGAAATGAAATTACCTATGAGGGTTTTTTTTTTAAAAAATTGTAAAATTTTAAAAAAAAATTTACGAACATCTTCATTATGATCACCCAAAAGTTTAAATATTTCGGTTCAATCTTTTTTAAAAATCAACCATCGCGGTGATCTTCTTTTCTTAATTTGGTTTCAAACCATTATCTTTAAAATCAACCCTTGTGTTGATTTTCTTTTCCAAAATTAGTGTTAAACCAATTCATTTTCAAAATCAACCCTCATGATGATCTCTCTTCAAAATCAAGCCTCGTGTTGATTCCCCTTTCAAAGATCAGCTCTCACGCTGATCATTCTTCAAAATCAACCTTGCAGTTGATTTTCTTCCCAAAACGATTTCTCACTTTCAAAATAACATTCTCCTTTTACTTTAAAGATCCCATGTGCAAGCATTTTCTTCATGTCAAAGGGATAATATAATTTTGTTTCCTTTCCTCGATTTTTAAGCATCAATAAAATTATTAAATTTGCCAATAGTTTGGCACCATTTTATTTGCGTCTCTTTCCTTTTCACAATATGTCTCTTGTGAGGAACGATCTTGAAGACGTCTCTCAATCAAGAAGCCTGTCACCTTATTCCTCGATTATCCTTCTTTGTATTCAAAATTTTCCTCCCTAGTTACACTGGGGCATTTTTTTGAAAAATCTATCTTTACCTCAAAACATCTTGTATGCAGGCAGGATAAACCAATCTCTCATTTTGCACGTATATGCACCCACTTGCATTTAATTTTGCATTCATTTACATTTCATGTGCATTTGCATTTCATTTTGCATTAATTCTGCATCCATTTTCTTCCCCTTCAGGTTAAGGGATAAACCTGAATCATTTTCCATGATTTTCCAATTTCTATTCATATCCCCATTCAGGATAAGGGGTTAATCCTGAAAATCAGACCACATCCATCTAAATATGATGGTCTTTTTCATTGCAAGTCAAATAATCCAGTCCTTAAACTGGCCATTCTCAAAACTTTCAATCCCAGCTCTCGCACTATCGATTTTCAAAAAATTCAATCTTCTGATTAAAGATTTTCCTTTAAGATTCGAGCCCTGACTCGAACTTTCCAGCTTTCCTTTGAAGATTTGAGTTTTTAACTCAAGTCTTCTTTCCTTTAAAATCTAAACTTTCCAGTTTCCTTTTGAGATTCGAGCCCTGACTCGAACTTTCCTGCTTTCCTTCGAAGATTTGAGTTTTAACTCAAGTTTTCTTTCCTTCAAAATCTGAACTTCCCAGTTTTCCTTTGAGATTCGAGCTCCGACTCGAACTTTCCAACTTTCCTCTGAATATTTGAGTTTCGACTCAAAAAATCTGAATTGGCCTAGTTTTTCCTTTTAAGATTTGGGTTTCGACCCGAACTTTATCTCATTAGAAACCAAACTTCCTAGCTTTTCTTCGAAGGCTCGAGTTTTCGAATCGAATATTCCAACTTTCCTTGTAAAACCTGAATCCTGATTCAGATGGTATTTCAAAACCAGCTTTTGAGTTAGGCTTACCTTCAAAATCCAGCATTATGCCAGGACTTACCTTCAAAATTCCAACTTCGTATTGGATTTACCTTCGAAATTGAGTACCATCGTCAGGGATGTGTCAACTCGGATGTCAAGCGATCTCTTTTACTAAGGATTTCAAGAACACTTTGTCAATCAATTACCTGTTGATTTCAGAATTTTATTGCACCAATTTTTTACCTTAGTTTACCTTCAGTATTACTTCCAAAAAGGCAAAGCTTTCGTGAAGAAAGATTTAAAATCCAAATTCTTTCTATTGGCCAACCAAAAGGATGCAGGATAAATCCTCGATATGGCCAGAAAAGAAGATTCAATGTTTTGCAAAGTCATAGATGATTGATATTGATCGCAATCAATAGCACATTTTTAAAGACCATTCTTGTGAAAATGAGGCAGTGGAAATATCCTGAGCGTTAAAAAAGGAGAGCATTCATCAAAACCCTGTCTCCTCAAAATCACCTAAGCTGCAATTAAATATCCGCAAAAGGGATCTCTCAATTGTCGTCAAGATGAAGGCGAATTAAGCGAGTAGACCCCCGGGGCCAAAAAAGATTTGAAACATCTACAAGATGACGGAGTTTGTGACGGATCCTTCTAGATAAAGTCCAAAGCACTGTCGAGATGAAGGCATATGCGATGAACCTCTCGACAATCCCTAAAAGATATTTAATTTCCGCTATCATCCAAAGATCTCTAACCCATGAGCCAATATCGTCAAATTAGGATCGAAACATCTCTAAGTTGAAGGAGTTTGTAACGTACCCTTCAAAAAAAAAAGCAAGAGAAGAAAAAGAAAGAGAGAAAAGTCAGAACATCTCCAAAATAAAGGATGATGTAATAAACTCTCCCGAAGCCCAAAAGAGGGCAGAAAGATTATCATGAGAGAAGCTCCCAGGATATCAAACTGCCAAATCTATCAAGAATCTTCTTTAAATTTGTGAAATTCTATTATCAATATTCTTTCATCAATTACTTTCATAATATTAAATTCTAACTTTCCTGTTCATATCAAGGAAATTGATAACTTCTTTGAAGAAGGTCAATCGCAAGCAATTTGGATTCAAAATCTTGATTCTATGAAGTCAATCCTATTTGGAGGTAATACTTCAGGTAGAAAAGAAGGAATATTTTTACAACAATGAGCATGATTTTCAATTACTTTGAATCAACAAAATTTTCAACATTTTGACAATATTTTCTAGCTATCCTGACGTTAAGTGAGAGCTTGATGTCCATATTGATGCATCTTGACCCCTTCGAGAGATTTTCCTTTGTCATCTTTCACATTGTTGAAAGATTAGCCTTATCTTTGAAAGGATAGCCTTTATCATCTTTCACGTTGTTGAAAGATTAGCCTTCTTCCCGAAAGGATAGCCTTTATCATCTTTCACGTTGTTGAAAGATTAGCCTTCTCTCCGAAAGGATAGCCTTTTGCATTTTTCACGTTGTTGAAAGATTAGCTTTCTCTTCGAAAGGATAGCCTTTATCATCTTTCACGTTGTTGAAAGATTAGCCTTCTCCCCGAAAGGATAGTCTTTATCATCTTTCACGTAGTTGAAAGATTAGCCTTCTCTCCGAAAGGATAGCCTTTATCATCTTTCACGTTGTTGAAAGATTAGTCTTCTCTCTGAAAGGATAGCCGTTAGCATCTTTCATGTTGTTGAAAGATTAGCCTTCTCTCCGAAAGGATAGCCTTTATCATCTTTTGCGTTGTTGAAAGATTAGCCTTCTCTCCGAAAGGATAGCCTTTATCATCTTTTGCGGTGTTAAAAGAATCACCTTGTTCCTTTAAGTTGCCTTTGTCATCTTTCGCGTTGTCGAAAGAATCGCCTTGTTCCTTTGGATTGCTTTTGTCATCTTTCGCGTTGTCAAAAGAATCGCCTTATTCCTTTGGATTGCCTTTTGTCATCTTTTGCGTTTTCGAAAGAATCACCTTGCTCCTTTGAATTGCCTTTTGTCATCTTTCGCGTTGTCGAAAGAATCGTCCTGCTCCTTTGGATTGCCTTTGTCATCTTTCGCGTTATAAAAAAAAATCGCCTTGCTCCTTTGGATTGCCTTTGACATCTTTCATGTTATCGAAAGAATCACCTTGTTTCTTTGGATAGCCCGCGTTCATCTTTCGCATTGCCGAAAGAGTTGCCTTATTCTTCGTTGGAAAAATTGCCTTATTCATCTTTTGCATTGTCAAAAGAGTTGCCTTACTCTTCTCTGAAAGAGTTTGCCTTGTCTGTCTTTTGCATTGCCGAAAGAGTTACCTTATTCTCGTCAAAAGATTGTCATATTCACCTTTTGCGTTGTCAAAAGAGTTGCCTTACTCTTCTCTGAAAGAGTTTGCCTTGTCTGTCTTTCGCGTTGCCAAAAGAGTTACCTTATTCTCGTCAAAAGATTGCCATATCCATCTTTCGCGTTGTCAAAAGAGTCGTCTTACTCCTTACCATATTCATATTTCACATTAATGAAAAAATTCACCGGATCATCTTGATCATCTTCCAAGAATGCCTCTTACAATTCCATTTCCATCACCTCGTTCCTCTTCAAGAAAAGTTGTCTTATTCACCTTCCAAATATTTCATTTTTCGTCCAATCAGGATAAGGGTACAAACATGAGCCTCATTCAATGAGGTATTTCACTTCCCACCCGATCAGGTTAAGGGTATAAACCTGAATTTCATTTCAATAAGATATTTCATTCCCCAATCAGGTTAAGGGTCAAACCTGAGTTTCATACGAAGCATTTTCTGTCCCATCCAGGTTAAGGGCAAAAAAAAAAAAACTTGAACTTCGCTCTCACAGAGCAAATCTATTTTCTCTTTATTCTCCATTTCATATCTACCATCTTCCTCGAGCTAATTTCTTCATACCCAGTCAGATCCTTCTAACTGGGGCATTTTTTTTATAGCCCAAATTTGGAGTGTTTTTCTTTGCCACTAAGCTCGACCACAAGCTGGCTTAGTAGCAAAGAGGGGCATCTGTAAACACCCCAAATTTTAACTCACTTCCCTGACATCTCCCTCAATCGGCACATTTCAGTTCTCCAGAATCAATGAAGGGCAAAATGGTTATTTTCTGAGATTGAACCTTCCAGAAAGTCTAAAATTTCATTCTTGAGCCTCAAAAATTTCTATATTTAGGTTCAGAGACATCTTTAAACTACAAATTTTCAAAATCTTATTCCTTACAAGAAATTAGAATTTCCATATCTAGATTCAGAATGACATTTCATAGAACATGTCTTTGCATAACATTGCATGAATATTTCATATTATTTCACTGCACAACATGTCATTTCGAGGTCCAGAAACTCTCGATTTCAAAAATTCTCAATCCAGATTCGAGTTTTAACTCTTTTCAAAATTGATTTCAAAACCCTGGGTTTTCAAAATTGCCAATATTTCCCATTTTACCCCAGGACTTTTTAATTACAAAAGTTTTTCTCAAGAAAATAATCTGGATATTTGGATATAGATTTTAAAGATTTTTTCTTAAAATTTTTTGCAAAAAGATTTTAAATCTCTTTACAAAATTACTGTATTTTCTTTATCCATATTTTTGCCCTGAAAAACCAATTTTTTTCATATTCTTGAAAACAAACAAAGTTTTATCTCGTATTATAAAAATTCCAAAAAAAGAAGTTATTTCTTCTGTTTTTATTTTCAAATAAATGGAGTGGGACCCGCCTTTGAACTAACATCATACTCAGATTCCCAGGTAAGTGTCTTATTTTCAAGCGGTACCCACCCAGAGATGGCACCAATTGTGCAAAAACATATTTGTATTTTTTTTTTATGTTTATAAAATATGTTAATGGGCCCACACACATGTGGCACCCGACTTGAAAATAAAAGATTTGCAAAAACAAAATAAAACTTTATTTTTCAAAAGGATTTTAAAAGTGGATTGAGGTGGCATTTCCATAAAAGCCTCTCATATTTCACTATTCATTTTTATTTCTTTTTATTTATTTGCTTGCATAAGATTTTTTTTTTAAAAAGCAGCCTTAAATGGCACAGCCGAACTTCCCTAAAAAAAATAAAATAAATAAATTTCATTTTACCTAAAACTTAGGTAAATGAAACAAAAATTTTGAAAAACACAAGATGCGCCCCTTTTGATTTTCAAATATCGGTTTCAAAAATTTCAAAAAAATGTAACAAAAAATCAAAAGAAAAAAAAAATTGTGATTTCTCTTTTAGAAAGAGGCTGAAGGTCTTTAAAAGAGAGAAAGCTATTGATTCACAAGAGGGGGAGGCCAATTGAATTTTTCCTTTTCGGTTTTGCAGGGGTCTTCCTCTCAAGCATGAGGCTACCCATCCTTCACCTTGCCTTCAGCTCAGCAGCAAGAGATCCAGCCAGCTGCTCCCCATCCACCTTCAGCCCAGCCACAGGAAGCCGCCCCTCCCTTGCTGGTGCAGGGGATCCACAAGCCCATCTACAGCTGCACATCATCCTGTAGATAGCCTCATTATCACCAGTCGTATGGTTGTCCCCACCACACCTTCATTGATCCAGGGTACTCAGCGTCTCCTCCATCCAGCAAGAAAAGAGATTTACATTCAGCATGAAGGAGGATTTCCAGTCCATCTCCTTCAGTACGCAACATCTATAGATCTATTTGGTGCAGAGGTCCAGCAGGCTGCCGTCTCCTTGTCTTCAGCCCACCAGCAGAGGTCCAGCAGGCTGTCGTCTCCTTGTCTTCAGTCCACAAGCTGCAGGGGGTCCACAAGCGTAAGAGGCTTCAAGCCCTTCAATGCTATTTGAAGATTTGGTTTTGAAGGTGTTCTTGCAGTTGTATCTGAAGATTCAATGGTGGTTGCTGATACACATGAATCAAATGAGATTAAAATGAAGATAAGTGTATCTGGTGAGAAGACACAAGAGATTTTGACAAGGTTTTCTCCAAGCTTGTTGACGCTGCACAACCAATTCCAGGCTTTCGAAGAGTAAAAGGAGGTAAATCCTTGCATATGTAAAACTTCATTATCACTACAGTCAGGTCTAATTTGTTTATAGAAAATTAGTAGCTTAATGGTTTCTTTTTTTTATGTTTTATGTATTTTTTTTCCCTGGTAATTCAAAATTCTATAATGGAATACAATTAATGCAAAATCAAACTTTCTTAGCCAATTGAGAAGCTTGATTTCCCATGTATTCTTCACTGTGCAGAAATAATGTTATATCATGATCTTTTTAGAAATGACAATCTTATGTGTTTAAGCATGTATCATTATGTTTGAGTATGAATTTCATTGTTCAACATGCTCATTGATTCTTCCATCATTCTACTTTGTATTTCTTGCCTGCTCCTTGGACAGTAAAAATTGTTGCGTATTGCTGGAATAATTTCTGCTAAATCTGTTGTAACTCATTTCTTCCTGCCATTCTATCTTGTCCTAACAGAATTTTTTTTTCTGCTTTCTTTAGAATGTTTTCATGGATTCTGATCCTATCTCTTTATGTTTGATATCATTTAAAACATAGAGATCTCAACCCTTAGCTGGAAATGGCTGCACCTGGGAGCTGTTTAAGTTGCTGCAAACCTGTTTCAATGAGCTATGATTTTTTTTTTTTTAGTAAAGCATTCCTTTTGAAGGCTAAGTCTGGCCAATCTATGCATGCTCAAGAATATATACCTTGGATCTATGCATAAGTTGATCGGTAGAGATAATTATTCATTGATATCCACAAAAGGGAAATCCATCGACCCCTTTTGGATAACTTGTAGCATACATTGAGCTTTCCATTTTCTGCTGCAGGTACCCAGTCTTGACAATTAGCCATATTCATGAACGGATATCTCAGTATGCGTTCATGATTTCTGGTCCATCTTTGGCATGTTTTTTTATTGATGTACAGGGAAGCTTCATGCTAAATTTTGCTGAAAAACTGTTTAAAATTTGAGAATTATGACTTCGCAAAGTCATCTGCAGAAATTGTATATGTCCTGTATTTTCTGATTTATGCATTACATATGAAATTTCAATTACTATATGTATTTTCTCATCATATGTATACATATCTATATATATACATATATATTCATGTATATATATATATATATATATATATATATATATATATACCTATATATATACATGTGGATCCCTTCATGTACACTTGTTTCCATATATGAGCATTTACGTAGCTATTTTCTCATGTAAATGCCCCTCCATTATTACATGTCACTTAGCACAAATTTTAGCATATATATATATATATATATATATATCTTCGTTATACATGTTCTATATATACCCATTTCCTTAGGTATCTTGTATATCTATTTCTTGTACTAATTCTCATTTTGCAGGAAATCTGGAGGATGTTGATTCTTTCACACTGTGTATTATTTTTTTTTATTTTGATTTATGTCAGAGATGTAATAATCAAACTTGGAATAATATTTACTTTTACTGCTTAGATTAGGATGCATTTTATGTAGTTTAACTTTCTGCAATATCCTGATTCTATGATTCATATATCTCATTTTGCAAAATCACCATGGATGTACACGAATGGCACGTGCACCAACTCTTAGAAAGTTGATGAACTCGGTGGAGTCCATATTTACGGCCCTAGTCGGAATATGGAGGAGACCCAGATCCATCATCTTTCTACCAGTCACATTGAGCCTACACTCTTAGGCTATCTTAAAAATTGCACATCATATTTCCAATTTTCCAAAATATTGTGAATTAAACCAATTAAACTCTGAACATATTCATGGCCACAGTCAGAATATGTGAAGGATTTATTTTGACTTAATACACATTTTCCAACAAATTTCTCAGAAAATCTTTCCAGATATCTTTTCCAAAGTGCATTCATACATTCAAATCATCTGCATCATGGCATCATTCGTTTCTCTCATGATTTTCTCAAGAAAATTTCACTCCATGGATATCAATTCCTCAAGAAACTATAAAGATTTTTGAAGTTGGATTTCCCAAGTCAAAGTTTTTCCGTCATTTTTCTTGAAAATGTTATTTTCTTAAGAATCATTTTCAAAAGGAATTTCTCATCTTTCTCAAGAATCAAAATCGATTTTCAAATATTTCAAGGACAATATTCCCAGGATTTCAATTTCCTAAGCTCTGATTTTCTTTCTCTAAAGAGTTTTCCAATGAATTTCAATCGTTCTCAAAAAAAAAATTTCAAAGTCAGAGTTTCTCTGATAAATGTTTTCTTTTTCAAATATTCATCTTTTTCTCAAGAACCCTCTCCATTTTCTCAGGATTTTCACCCATTCATGATTTTTTCACATCTTCATAAACTTTCTGGTGATTTCCAAATACTGTCATCTGAGTTTCTTGAGAGGTTGATTTCCATCTTTTTCCTAAGAAATGCTTTTCAACTCTAAATGTTTTCTAGGCATACATCATGTTTTTCCAACTTATATTTTACAAAATCTCATAGCACCTGCCTGAATTCCCTATGCATTTAGGATAGAATACAATTTCGATAATTTCGCTAAGTCAAGCACAATTTTGGTCCTTGGTGCGATTACCCTTGTTAAAGGCGGCAGGAACGGTCGAACCTCGTACCGACAGGTCGAGCCCCATCCCATGGATTTTCCCGCGATTTTCAAAATGGATGCGAGTATTTCAAAAACATTTTCCAAAATCCGGTCAAGTTTGAATCGCAAAAGCAATTTTCCTCTCTCTCCCACAAAGAAGGGAAGGGAAAAATTTTGCGACGATAACAATGTTCGACTGACAAACTCGAGGTTTATAAAAGAACTGTTGGTTTGTCTGTTGCTCGTTCACGAAGCAGAAGATAATCACACCATCCAGTACTTGTGCGACGTGTCATTCTTATATGACGACAATGTCTTTTCACAGACCGCCAGTAATGAAACAAATAACGTCAGTTTTCATATACGAGCGCCAATAAATTGTTGTTGCTACTGATGATGACGATAATGTTGATGATGTCAGTTTCGAAGCACATCAATATATGGACGTCGGTTGATGTTGTTGATGATGATGTTAATGTATTGTATCTAAGACAAACCATTGGTCATTATGTATTGTAACTAAATACTCTTTGTAACTGAATGTGTTTTGATGGGCGAATATTAGAAGCCTTTCGTCATTGCATGAATCGCAAAACTATTATGCGATTTGCATTTACGGGCGATCAGTAAATGAGCGATTTCTGAGCAGCAAACAAGCAATTGTTGACCGCATAAATCGCAGATTCGTTTTGCAATTTTCATTCAATGAAGATGAGTAATATTGTGATTTCTAAACAACAATCGTTCCTTATTGCTGCTGACTATTATCATTTAAGACGGGTGAACGTGTTTAGCCATTGTTGACAACATACATCGCATTCATGTTGGTTGAGCCATAACAACCATTTTTGGCCCCATGAATCGCATATGAGTTCTGCGATTTTTATTCATTAAGTAAGACGAAAATTGCAATTTATAAACACCAAACGTTCCATTTCGTATAAGGTCATGTAATGAATGAATATTTATGAGCTAAAAGATGTGTGAATGTCAGAAATCGTTGTATTGCTCAACCACCGTGAATGCGATGTATGTTGTCCACAATATTTATGCACTAAAAGTCATTGAACTGTGAATGCGATGTATGGAATGATAGGTTAGCGAATCATGCATCCAAAAATGGTTTGTGTTCCGCGATTTGCCTCATCGTCATTGAATGCAAATCGGATAACACATGCGATTTATTCGCTCAACAAAGGCTTGTTTCATGCTAAAAAATTGCTCTTTTAAAGATATACTGTAAATACAATTCGCAAAATAGGTTTGCGATTCATGCAGTAAAAAAGGCTTGTAATATTCGCCCTTCATAAATGATATAACTCAGCATCGATAAGAAAATTTTTGATGTTCGTAAATCGCTGCAAAGGTTTTTTATACGAGATCACGATTTCATTGCAATCAGGTTTATGTAATAGACAACGTTTTGTTTTTCATAGTGGCTACTCTATCGCGATAGAGCAAAATGACATTCATTTACAGGAGTATTTAGTTACAATACATACTGACCAATGGTTTATGGTTTATGGTATACTTTACGAATGGCGAACATTAAAAGCCATTTTCCACCGAAAACTTCTAAAATCACTTATTGTGATGTTCATATCTGGAAGGTGAGCAATACCATGATCCCGTACATTAAACATCCCGTACATTAAACATACCATGATCCCGTAATATTCTACGATTTTCAACCACGAAGGTTGAGCAATACCACGATTTCTGAGCAGCACACTTCTTTTAGCAATTAAAATTTGTCAATACATCCTTTGTTGTTCGTATGAATTGCATATGTGTCCTGCGATTTACATTCAATGACGACAAGAAAAATTGCAATTTATGAACGACAAATGTACCTTATCGCTGCTAACTATTATCATTCAACGGTTAACATTATCATGTTTTTTTTACAGCATACATCGCAAATTTATTTTGCAATTTCCAGTACAGGAGGGAGAGAATTACATCGATTTCTAAACGTCAATCATTTCTTATCGATCTTTACTTTTACCATTTCCGAACGTCGATTACTTGCCTGTGTTGACCGAATAAATCACAAATGTGTTCCGCGATGTTCATTCAGTTTAGGGTATAGTGTTTATGTTATAGAGAATCGGGTTGAGGCTTCATGCTTAATTTTTGTCTCGATTTATACTATATTATGCTATATGTACATCGATTTCTGTATTGAAATCGTTACTTTGTTATAAATTTCACATAAAATCGATGCACAATATTTAAACTATGAATCATTGTAAATATGTATTATGTGTATACGGATGACTGTTATAGAATTCTCATACAAATCGCAGTTGAATGATTGCACAAATCGCTATACAGTGAATACGAAATCGATTCATGCACCACCAAGCATGGATCATAAATCATCACTAACAAATCAAAATCCAGCGAATACGAAAGACATCCTCTGTAAGATCAGTGAACGTCCTTGGAGTTCTGCTGCGGTCCAAATAAGAAGGAAAACCCAACAATTTTTCAGTAAACGAGCTTTGCTGTAAACCCTAAACTCTTAACAAATCCGACAATGTGGAAATCGGGTCATGCAAAGAGGCATGACAACTTAATTAATAGCCCAAACGAGATTCCTGTGTCTCAGTTTTCTCTTTCAAATTCATCAGAGCCTGTCATGAAACAGAAAATATAAGACACTGCATTAAGTTTCACAAGAAATGCAAACCTCCTCCCAACATTGATTACATACCAAAAGACTTGTAAAACTGAAGCTATCGTTGCCGGAAATCTGGTCAGGAGAAATGAAGGTTAGCACATTGGGTATTATGTCTTTAGGGTATTGTTGCATGTTGAACATTGCACAAGTTAGATATTGACAAGCTTTACTTAATGGAAAACAATATAATGTCTTACATACCTGTTCATGCGAAGGGCTTTGTTGTTTTTTATTACAGGTTGGTTGTTTCTTAGACCTTTTCTTGCCAACCAATTCTAGTGCACCCTTTGCCCTCCGACGACTACGATCAGAGGCATGTTTTCTTTTGATACCCTTCGCTTCATGAATATGGCCATCGTAATCAACAACGTTCACTACTGACTTATTGAAGATGATGTTTACGCTTCGGCGTAACTTCTGAGGAGTGTCAAGCGAAGCATGATTTTCACCTACGCTATTGGATCCCACTATCTTCGACTGGTATTTATTCGCTGCAACAGACTGAAGGTGAATTAACTGCACGTTTTCAAGTAACTTCCTTGACGCTTTTCTCATGCATACATAGCCTTCTTCACTTCTCGATGCCAAATCAGCAACATGCATAAATGACCTACACAGTTGTTGGTAACGAGAGCCTATGTGACACTTCTCGTCAACACCAAATTTACTCACATTGTCCATATCAAGCATTTCAATCTTTACTTGTCTCCTCCATCTTCGCATTATATAAGACTCAGGTATTTTTTGTATCTTCTTTTGATTAAGTGCCTTTAATGCATGACAACATAAAATACCTTTGAATTCATACATTTTGCACGAACATTCAACTCTTCCGTTGTCAACATTGTACGTGACATGTGCTTCTTGCCTTTTGTGATGCTTTTCGCCCTATCATAAAATACAGTATTTGTGCATATTCTCGGTTTACACAAGTTCTTATATATTGCAATTCATGACATGTAACACCTCTTTCTTGATCCATTCAAATACATTTAGTGTATACAGATTTGCAGGTCGCATCAATATTTTTATGCTAAAAGTTAAAGGTCGTGTATTGAAGCATTTCACGTCTTGTTCAAGCTCATTCTGTCTTAGACCATGTACAAATAATTCATATTGTTCCATGAAGCGAAACATTGTTAAACATGAATACATGGTTTTCTTCAGAGTGACATGCATAGATTCAGCTCTTTGTGTGTTTATCATACCTGCACAAAAGTATTGTCTTCTATATGCCAATGCCCACTTCTCTTTTTCTGCATATAAATTTTGTAACCAAAGACAGTCTATAAGGTCGTATATCTTAATCATTTCCTCCCAATCTGATATAAAGGTGACCTCGCCTATGCTATGAAGTACATACCTTGTAAACTTTTTGTCAAACCCTGTCTTCCGATTAATTATGTGTCCTATGTTCTTTGTTGCATTTTGAAAGATATGCCACAAACATAGGCGATGATGTGCATCTGGCCACACATGAAGCACTACAGCCGCAATTGCATGATCACCATCTGTAAATACAACTTCAAGTTGCTTCCCGTTCATTGCATGTGTAAATACTCTGAACAACCACTCAAAGCTTTCCTTGGTCTGGTCATACAAAAATGCGCCACCTAATATACAACTCTATGAGTGATGATTCACTCTGACAAACTGCGCAAATGGCCACTGTTCAATATTAATCTTTACTATAGTATCAAATACAAGCACATCATTGAAACATTCATAATCTACTCTTGACTTTGAATATGCCCAAAACATATTCACAGCATATCCATCTTCATCCAGTTGCATTGCACTAAAGAAACCAGAGTCATTGCTTGATTTCTTCTGTAAGTAATCAACCAAAGAACATATTTCTTCATTCTTCATGTTATATGTCCTCTTCCTTCTCAAGTGGTTTCTTAGATCAAAAGGTGTGAATGACACATTATCGCGACCACCATCTATGTGGGCAAACAAATTATATGTCTTTCTTGATGCAATGCTGGCGCTATCGGCTATTTCAGCCATTGCAGCATGCACTACAGTTACTTTACGATGTGACTTTAGCATAGGAGTCATAAATGATGCAGATAAATCATGATTATGATCACTGGTTAAAGTACAAACTAGAAATTTTTCATTCAGATGTCTTCTTAAAACCATTCTCGCTTGACATCCATATCTTGATTCTAGCATGCTCCTTGTTGGATTTTTCATTGATTTCTTCCAACCTTGTTTGGAACAAACACGTCTTTCTCACCACGACACCCTATGCATTTTTTGACCAAGCAAACCTTCTCACACTGAAGCCAACTTTTAAGGCATAATCATTGTAAAATTTATATGCAGCTTCCTCATTATTAAATTGCATCCCTTCTATCGAAACATAGTCAAGTGTACTTTCATGTACATTTTGAGTGCCTACACTTTTATTATTTGTACTATCATAATAATCTACCTCATTATTGAATTGCATTTTTTCTACTGGAACATTCAAGTCAAGAGTGAGTATAATGCCTGCACCCTTCTTATCATGTGCATCATTAGTGCAGATGTTTAATTCTTCAGTTGCGTCATTAGTATAGATGTTCAATTCTCCATATCTTTCAATTGATTGAGCTAGATCATCTTCATTACAATTTGATGATAAGCTCAATAATGTTATAATCAATATATCAATTTGTGTTGGCAGCAAAATAGCAAACAAATCGATATTAACTAACAAAACAATATCTCACAAATCGGTAGTATATTACTAATACAGTGGTTTGAGATACAATGCATATACTGAGTGAATGTAGGATACCTGATGGGGTAGAGGCCCTTCCTAGCATTTGTAAATAAGCATTCTTGTCAACAGGTCCCAACGTCTTACAAATATCGATAAGTTTCCAACCATCGTAAGGACAAGATCTACCTGCAATAACAAAACAATGCCTTAATGGCACACAAGACGACATGTGTTCTTCATTGATAGAATGATGAGATGGAAGGCTCCTCATGATGCTTTAATGGCACTGGTCGGAATGTTTGTGCGTCATTGCTTTCTTCCATAATGCCAAATGACAACTAAAAAAAAGAGAAGACATGAGAATGTTTTGTAAGCAATATATCAATTTGCGTTAGCAAGCACATACATTTACTACGATTTAATCAGGGTGCATATAACAACGGATGTCGAAAAGGTTAAGTGATTCAAAGAAACAATTTAATGAATGACAGTATAAAAGCAAGTGCAGTTTGATATTTGCTTATACTGAGCATCGAGTTGTCACTTACCATGCCAATAAAAGACATGACATGTCGTACATGTATGTTGACGATAACACTCTCATTATATCCATGAGGCTGTGAAGCGAGTTCAATAGAAATTGCTGACAGAACAACGATTTGAATGTGAAAATCGCCACTGCATGCGTGTAACGATGTGTTTCTGCATGCACACGTTTTCAAAGCCTGTGTACTAATATCTTAGAAATACATATTATAAAACATATAATATCTTACAAATCGATATACATATCGAATAATATATTGAAAATCGATACGACAGTTCAACATAATAACTTACAAATCGACAATACAAAACCATAATATCTAAAAGGTCGATAAATATATCGCACAATAAATTACAAATCGATACAGAAGAAATTGAGCATAATAGCAAAAAAATCGATATTAACTAACAAAACAATATCTCACAAATCGGTAGTATGTTACTAATACAGCGGTTTGAGATACAATGCATATAATGAGTGAATGTAGGATACTTGATGGGGTAGAGACTCTTCCTAGCATTTGTAAATAAGCATTCTTGTCAACAGGTCCCAGCGTCTTACAAATATCGATAAGTTTCCAACCATCTTAAGAACAAGATCTACCTGCAATAACAAAACAATGCCTTAATGGCACACAAGACGACATGCGTTCTTCATCGATAGCATGATGAGATGGAAAGCTACTCACGCTGCCTTAATGGCACTAGTTGGAATGTTTGTGCATCATTGCTTTCTTCCATAATGCCTAACATCAACAAAAATGAAGAGAAGACACGTGAATGTTTTGTAACACAAGGCAGGCACGAAAAGGCGACAATGTGTTGTAAAACAGGATAAAAAATAAGGCAAAAACCTCGACTAAAAATGAAGGCAAAGTTTGCGTTGACAATGGTGTTACAGCAAATGGCACAAGAGTTTAATGAATAGGGAACGTCTCCACTTTAAATAGTTAACATCAAACTTTCTGGATGGAGGACTTTTTTGTCCTTTTCTTGAACCGTAGTTTTCCAACTTTTGAATAGAGGATATTTTTGTCATTTCCTCGAACCGTCATTTCAGGGCAAGAATAGCAAGAAAGGGTGACTAAGTCTTTGCAACAGCACCAAAGTCCGATGCAAAGTTATGTCAACATACACATGAATACGAGCCCCATGTGCGTAAATACGTGGCTCATTCCCCCCCCCAGACGTGGGATTCAGTGAATCATCGGGGGAGAACATACACCACCCTCCCTTATATATTGCATCTCGTTCAAACGGCTTGAACTGCATGAACCATTGGCCATTTCTATCAAGTACGTTAGTTGGGTTACTGTTTATGTAATGGAGTACAAAGTTTGTGTACTGGTTGAGGCCCCCATTGTACTGTTATGGGTTGTATGATTTCGCCCTTTACCCAACTGCACTTTGTTTCATTGTTTTTTTAACTTATTGGACCATCGGTAGACTTTGGTAGGACTGGGTCTGGGTCTGGATCTGTGCATGATCACTTGTTTCCAAGCACTGTTCAGCTTATTAAAATAATATTAATAATAAAGGGGTCTGTGTGTTTGTGGGGGTGTGGGGAGGTGGAAAGAATTCTGGACCTTGGTGCCACTTTAGGTTTGGGTATGGTCCATGTGTGCACCACCACAGAAGTTAGGCCCATTATCTTGTGTATTCTAACAGGCCAGTGTGAATAATAAAAAACCCCAAAATCTAATTAACGTGGATCCGAATGAACCCTGCTAGACCAGTTTTGTGTTGCTCCGCTCCTGCATCACAAACAGATCAAGGCCAATAATCCAACTACTCTCGAACATCTCAGATTCGTAGATCCAACAGCTCCAAAGTTGGGAAGCACGTACTATGGATTAAACCATATTTGTAAAATTTAGATGCAATATGAATTGTTGATGCTTAGATTCCTTTATAAATATGTGTAAACATAAAGGTTCTTTAATTTTGACACGTGATTTCCACAATTTGGAGTCTTTCGATACACATTTTCTTGGTTCCATATCAAATTTTTTGCAAGTGAACGAAACTTGTTCCAGCCTTGCTTCCTTGATATAGTGTTACCATTTACCACATAGAATTTGGGTCCGGATCTAATCCTACTTCACTGGATCTTATTTAAGCTGGATCTAGATTTGGCACTATAGTTTAGAATTTGGATGTAGATCAACCATGGTGCAGATTGTATATGATCCACCTGCCACCCTAATGCTGAGAGAGCTCAACTCTGACCTTACTCATCATAGAGGTCGTACACGGCTAAGATATTGACCTGACTTGGACCAAGTCCTGATCTGGATATCTCAAACAAGGACTTGTGTTAGAAACATTTTACTTGTAACCTTTTATTTATTATTTTCTCCAATTTCCCTTTTGGTCTGCCTAACCCCAGATTTCTCTGTCGAAAAAAAAATAATAGGATGGATTTGGCTAATGAATCTCATGCTTAATGGGTTTTGAAATTTGAAACTTTTAAAAATATATATAATTTCAATAATTTGGCTATTTTTAAAATAATTGATACTCTCTCTTGTGATTAGTTATCTATTTTAACTTCAGGTAACTGTTAACATAGTTTATAATTATAACAGTGTTGATTTTGGTAGGATTTAGCTACCCTCTCTCTCTCTCATCCCCAAGTAGATAGGCTTTCTTAATATCTCTTTCCCACTATAATTTTCAACATGTTTTTTTAGAAAGAGAAAGTTGGAGTTAGGCATACCCTTACCAGTTATACAACCGTGTACCATTGGGATTCGAACTTGCAACATCCCAATACTAACTGCTCCTGCCAGACAAGCGGAGACTCCCTTGATATAATTTTCAACATGTTTCATAATTTTATTTTGGTATTTTTTTTAGGATTCTCTCTCTTTTGATGGGGGCGTTTTTACAAATGTCTTGAAAATTTAAAAATAACACTGAAACTCAACAAACATCTATGTAATTTTTAAAAAGTTTCTTAAGCAAAATATTTTGGCGCATCAGTAGGCTTCTGTCTTGATGCAGTGATGATTGATTTGGTGACAACGAACACATTCAAAAATTTCAGAAGACATCAACTCTGTTATGCTATATATGGCAGGACAAAAGTAAAACTAGACCATAAAGGAAAAGGTAAAGGAAAAGGAATGGGATGATGTAAAAGATCATCCATGAACACGAAAATGCATTCAAATATTTACCGATATTATTATTTTTTAATTGACAATATAGATGTGTTCTATATAGTTAAGTTAGTAGGGTTGGCCTTTTAATTATCCGATTCTGGCACATAAGGCACGTTTGAAAGCAAGAGAAGCTCTCATAGGAAAGAAAAAATTTGCCTATGAAAAGTTTTGATATGATAACTTTTTTAAAATAATTTTTTTTCACTTTTTTGGATAGCATGATAAAAATAAAATGAAAAATCTTAAAAAATGAAAGAGAAGAGGAAGGGATGGTGGAGCTTCTTTGGCATAGTTTTTCAGGAGGTGGGTGGTGGTGAGATGGATGGTGATGAAAAATCTTGGTGGAGGTTACCGGTGGTGATAGTGGTGGAGTTTCTCCGATGACATTTTTCGGGAGGTGGGTGATAGCGGTGAGATGGATGATAATGATGAATAGTGAAAAATCATGGATGGTTTTTGAGAGGTGAGTGTGTTGTATTTAGAAATCCACCGAAAACTAAAGAGGGCCGATTTACATGTTCTCGTTAAATCATTGAAACGAAAAATGAAAACCAAACTTGATGTAGAAGCATACCTGAATCCATTGGTGCTTTGGTAGATCGTTGATGGTATGATCTTCCAAAAACTGTATATCAGACTATTTTCCTTTCTCTAAACCTAATAAGAGAGGAACTAAATTCTCTTTCTGACTTATGGGAAGCCTGGAGAGAGGGCCATTATATAAGGTTTGGGGACCACAACCTAATGTGTTTTGGAGTTTGTCTTCAATTCAGTCTATTACAGAATTATAAATAGAGCAGGTCTCTCAACATAGGTCTCTCAACATAGTGTACCATACAATATGAGACATCACATGGCCCAACCAGATTAGATCACATAAAATAGACCTCAACCTAAGACAGTTTTACGATGTGTGGTTCAACGTATGTAGGCCCACACGATTTTCTAACAATCACTCACTTGGGTCACATACGTAACCTTATAATTACACATTGTAACCTTATCATCTCAAAATATTGTCTTATCAATTGATATCTCTACCAATTCGGTGCATTGATCATGTCAACATAGAACATTACAAATAACATAATTGGACCCATTAATGATCATGTATATCGATACAACAAACTGACATGAATCAAGTATGGATGTGAAGCATGAAAATTTCATGCAATGTGATCAAACATGCCTATTTTCAAATAGTCCTACTAAAAACTTTAGTGAGATCACAACATAATGAGTATAGAATGAAACTGAAACTTTAACTTTATACCAAAGTGGTAAAAGAAACTTTATTATATCATAAAACGTCTAAATACAAACTCTCACTAAACCAGCATATCATAAAATGATAAAACACCCATGCGAGCACTATGCTCGTGAAAAACCTTGGGTGACAAACCTTTAGTAAGTGGATCTGCAATCATGGAGTTTGTGTCAATATGTTCTATCGATATCTGACTATTTTGCACTCTTTCTTTAACAACAGGAAACTTAATGTCAATATGCTTTGACTTTAATGAGCTCTTTTTGTTATTGAAATACAACACTACTAAATTATTATCACAAAATAACTTCAGTGGTCTTTCAACATTATCCAAAATCTGCATGTGACAAAATTACGTAGTCATATCCCATGGTTGGATGCCTCATAACAAGCTACGAATTTTGCTGTCATGGTGGAAGAAGCAATGAATGTTTGCTTGGCACTCCTCTAGGAAATAGCTTCACTGGCTAACAGAAAAATATATCCCAACGTGGATCTGTGACTGTCTTGACATCCCGCAAAGTCAAAATCAGAATACCTAATGATCTCCAACTTATCTGACTTCCTATATGTGAGCATGTAACCTTTTATTCTCTGCAAATATCGCATAACCCATTTGGCTACTTACCAATGATTCATACCTGGGTTACTAAGATATCTGACTAACATCCCAACAATGTACGCTAAATCCAGATGGATACATACATGAGCATACATGAGACTCCCCACAACAGATGCATAGAGAATCTATTCCATAACCTTAATTCTAAACTAATATTTGAGGCACTGAGCGAGACTAAACAAGTCTCCTTTAACAACAAAAGTATCCCCTGGTTTGCAATCCTTCATGCCATACCTTTCCAGAATCCTTTTGATATAGCTCTTTTGTGGTAATCCAAGAATATTTCAAGAACGATCTCGATGTATTTGGATTCCTAATATAAAAGAGGCGTTTCCAAGATCTTTCATTTCAAATTTCTTTGTCAGAAATCTCTTGGTTTCGTGCAGTATATCTATATCATTACTGGCAAACAATGTCATCCACATACAAAACCAGAAAAATAAATTTACTCCCACTAAACTTATGGTATATGCATTCATTAACCACATTTATCTCAAAACCAAACAAGATGACAACTTGATGGAATTTATGATACCGTTGAGGGGAAGCTTGCTTAAGTCTATAAATGAATTTCTTTAATTTGCAAACCATTTTCTTGGCATCGCCTGAGACAAAATATTCTGATAGGACCATGTATATTGTCTAATCGATGTCCTCATTAAGGAATGCAGTCTTAACATCCATCTGATGTAGTTCTAAGTCATAATGAGCCACAAGTGCCATCATAATCCTAAAAAAGGTTTTCATAGAAATCGAAGAGAAAGTCTCTATATAGTCAATGCCTTCCCTTTGAGTAAACCATTTTGCAACAAGACGAACCTTATATCTTTTCCCATTACCTTTTGAATCCCTTTTGGTTTTAAATATCTATTTGCAACCAATGGGTTTCACACCTTTAGACAATAAGACAAGATCCCACACGTCATTGTCCCTCATGGATTTAATCTCTTCATGCATTACTTCAATTCACTTTTGAGAGTTAGAACTTTGTGTGGCTTGATGGAGGTTGATTAGATCATCTTCCATTATACCAATATCACCTTCATGTTCTTGTAGAAAAATAATATAATCATCTGAAATTGCCCTTCTTCTCTCTAGTGGATTTCTTTAATGACACTGGTTCTTGAGGTTCTTGAGTTTGAACTCCATGAGTAAAAGCTTGATTTTGGATAATGAGATCTAAAGCATTACCTTGATCCGAATTTGTGGGAACAATGTTAAGAATGAAAATCTGATAATTGTGATCCATAACTATAGAAAGAGAACAAGCCTCTTCTTTAAAAGCAATGTCTTTTACTTTATCCCCCCCCCCCCAAACTCATCACCCTCAAAGAAACAAGCGTTTTCTTTTTTAAAAAATGACTTATTCGCAGGGTCATAAAACTTATAATCCCTGGACCTTTCAGAATACCCAACAAAATAGCAGTTATCCATTCTCGAATCCAATTTCTTTTCATATGGCTTGTAAGGCCTAACCCTCAGTTGGACATCCCCAAATATGAAAATGTTTCATACTAGGCTTTCGTCCTGTCCACAACTCATATGGGGTCTTAGTTACTGCTTTAGAGGGTACCCTATTCAAAATATAAGCTACAATCTTTAATGCTTTTCCCCAGAGGGACTCTGATAAGGTAGAATAAAAAATCATACTCCTTATCATATCCTTAATAGTCATGTTTCGTCTTTCAGCAACACCATTTATGCTAGGAGTGCCTGACATGGTATACTGAGGGATGACCTCATATTCCTCTAGGAATTTAGCAAAAAGCCCTAAACGTTGTTTACCTGATCCATCATATCTGCCATAATACTCATGGCCACGGTCAGATCTAACAGCCTTAATTCTTTTGCCAAATTGGTTTTTAACTTCGGCCTTAAACGATTTGAACACATCTAGAGACTGAGACTTTTCATGAATTAAATACACGTACCCATAACAAGAATAGTCGTCTATGAACGTAATAAAACATTATTGATCATTCCAAGAAGCCGTAAGGAAGAGTCCATAAATATCAGTATGGATTAGTTCTAAGACGTTTGTTCTCCTTTCGACACCTAATTTTCTTATGTTTGTTCGTTTTCCTTTTATACACTCAACACAAACTTGAAAGTTAGTGAAATTAAGGGAATTAAGAATCTCATTTGATATAAGCCTTTCAATTCTTTGTTTAGAAATATGACCTAAGCGCTTATGCCATAATAAAGCAGAATTCTCATTTAGCAATTTTCGTTTTGTACCACGTGAACTTAATTGCAAGGTTTCATTAAATGAAGCAATAGTATCAAGCAAATAAAGGTTATCAACCGTAGTTAAAGAAACAATCTCAATAAGATTTGAATCAAAAGCCAATTTAAGTTCATTGTTTTTAAATAAACAAGAATAACCATATTTGTCTAAAATGGAAATAGAAACCAAATTTTGCCTAAAAGATGATACAATAAATGTTTATTTTAAATCTAAATAATTTTTAGTCTTTAATAGCAACCTAAATATCTCTATTGCCTCAACTTCAACTGTTTTGCCATCGCCCACATAGATGAATATTTCAGCATCAATTGCTGGTCAACAACTTAGGCAACCCTGTATAGACACACTTATGTGAGTGGTAGCACCAGAATCCATCCACCAAGTGTGTTTGGACATGGAAATCAAACTAACTTCAGAACAAACTAAAAGTAAAGAGCATACATTTTTTCTCATGCCAAACATGATAATTGGTACAGTTTGTCTTTATGTGATCCTTCCCTTGGCAAAAAAACAACTAGACTTTGGGTTATAATGTCTTTTCTGTTTCTTCTGTGATTGAGGGTTAACTGCAACTTCCTTAGTCCTTTTTTTTCTTAAACCTATCCTTAGAGGTTACTGCCAAATGAGTACTCTCAGTCTTCTCTTGCTTCATCTTATCATCTTCTTGCACATAGTGTGAAATTAGCTCATTAAGAGTCTATTTTTCTTTCTCGCAATTATAACTAACCTTAAACTGACCGTATTATGTAGAAAGAGATATCAAAACCAAATGCACGAGTAAGTCCTCAAACAACTCTAACCTTAGTGTCTTGAGTTTTGAAGCAAAATGAAACAACTTCATGATGTACTTCTGAATGTTTCCTTTGCCCTTATACCTCATTGAGACAAGACTCAAAAGAAGAGTACTTGTCTCAGCCATTTCGTTTTTCACAAAATATTTTTTAATTTCTTCAAGAAAACGTTTGGCATTTACCTCTTCAGACATGGTGCCCCTGAAGGATTCAGAAATTGCATATTTTATGATCATGAGACTCATGCGATTAGATCGATCCTACAACTCAGAGTTCTTTTTATTCTCAGTAGAACTCCTATCCGTAAGAGCAGGGGGTTGATCTTCTCATAGTAGAAGATCCAAATCCATGCATCCGAAAATAATCATAACGTTCTCTTTCTAGTTTTTGAAATTAGAACCGCTCAAAATAGGGATAGAATTAATGTTTGCAGATATCGTAGAAGCAGAGGTATTAACTGAATAAAGAACAAACAAACTCACGATTAACATATATTTTCACATGTATTAACATAAAATAATATATTTAAATAATAGTGAACCACATTACAAGATAACCAATACAACATTGACACTTAGTCTTTAGAAAGAAGTGTCAACTTGTAAGTGGTACTCTTAATACAGTAATCAAAACATAGACAATAAGTCCTGTCAAACAACGAGCCTTTCTTTGGACTGACTCGTTATTCATATGAAAAAATAAACAATTGTCCTATATTTATTACTGAAAGTATATATTTCGGTTCGGCCAAATAGTAATATTCCTTTGAGCCGATCACTATTCGCATAAACTGCCAATATATAAACATCACAATATTCCAAACTGAACCAACCTACACAACATAGGTTACTTTGACAATATATTGATTCAATTAATTCAATTTAGAATATTGGACCAGAAAATAAAAACAATACCAATGTTCAAATATGTCAATAAGTGCATGAATATAAAATAAGCATAATCATAAAGTGCATGGACCGAAAAGAAACCGAAAACAAGCCCGCCATACTAACCCATAATGCACACCTAATAGCCTTATAAAAAAAACCAATATAACAAATTTTTTTTATATGGCATAATGCACTGGTCAAATCGGGCCGAACCCATCACGAGTCAGTCCCTAACACCACATTCGACACCAGGCCTGAGCTGACGAGTGAGGTCTGGTCAAACCTGACCGCGGGTCTGGCCGGCCTGTCACAGGTCTGGCACGCCCATCCGATCTGGTTCGGTCCCCTTAACCTGATGGGGACCAAACCAGGTCAACCCATAATGTCTAACCCGGTCTGGTCCAGGATGGATCAGTTGGATGGCGCCAAAGCAGTTGGTTGAACCAGCCTTGGCTCGATCGACTGCAGGCCGAACTGGCCTAGGCTTAATGGTCGAATCGGTCCTGCGCATTAAGCAACCAAATCGTCTCGGGTCATTGGATCGGCCAAAAACCAATCCGGCCTCGACAGACAGTAGTCTAAGACGAAGAGGTCTCCTGCTACCACCGGCCCCGGATGTCGCAGAACCCGTGTTGCACAGTGATGGTCGTAGCCAGCCCTAGATGCCGCAGAACCCGAATTGCACGGCGATGGTGGAAGCCGACCCTGGATGTCACAGAACCCAAATTGCACGACAATGGCCGAAGCTGGCTCTGGATGCTGTAGAACTCGGATTACATGGCGATGGCTGAAGCCGGCTCTGGATGCTGCAAAGCTTGGATTGCACGGTGATGGCCAAATTCGGTCCTGGATGCTGCAGAACCTGAATTGCACGACGATGGTCAAAGCCGGCCCTGAATGCTGCAGAACCGGGATTGCACGACGATGGCCGAAGCCGACCCTGCAAATCACTGCAGCAGCCAGACTTTTTTAAGGTTTTCAGTTCTTGACGATTGACAGTCAAACCAAATGCCATTTGCCACCGACGAAGGACCGAACCCAAAAAATAAATCATCGTCATCCCCGAAAATGATGGGTCTGGATGGGCAACCGCCCTCCCACCGTCCCGTAATCAGAAGGGTCGATTGGCCAAAACCAAATGGGATGGTCGATTGGCCCTCCCGCCTGTGCAGTCTGGTGATCCAAAGGGAAAGGGTCGAAGCCATCCAGGTATCACCAAAGCATTCAGCCACCGATCATATCAGATTGGCACCAACAATAATAAAAAATATGAAATAAAATCATATTTTGAACGATTCAATGAGAATATGTTCTCTGATACCAATTGTTGTATTTAGAAATTCACCAAAAACTAAAGAGGACTGATTTACATGTTCTCGTTAAATCATTGAAACAAAAAATGAAAACCAAACTTGACGTGGAAGCGTACCTAAATCCATTGATGTTCCAGTAGATCGTTGACGGTATGATCTTCTAGAACTTATATATCTGGCTCTTTTCCTTTCTCTTGACCTAATGAGAGATGTACTTAATTCTCTTTCTGACTTATGGAGAGCCTGAAGAGAGGACCATTATATAAAGTTTGAGAACCATAATTTAATGTGTTTAGGAGTCTGCCTTCAATTCAGTCCATTGCAGAATGGTAGATAGGGTAGGTCTGTCCACGTAGTGTACCATACCATATGAGACATCATAAGGCCCAACCAGATTAGATCACATAAAACATGTCTGAACCTAAGATAATTTTACGATGTGTGGTTCAACATATGTATGCCCACATATTTTTCTAATAGAGTGGTAGTGAGATGGGTGGTGGAGAGTGGATTTCACCATTTTCTCTTAATATAAAACATTCTTTTACCTCTTCTTGTGGAGAAATGTATCCTATCAAAAAACATATTTTTTAGAAAAACTCTATGAAAGAAAGTTTTTCTTGTTTAGAAGGGTCAAAAAATGGTAAGAATTTTTTTATTTTATATCACTTTTCCTACATCTTTCCCACTTCTAAAGGTGCCCATAAGCAAGTCAAAGCAAGAAAATCAATTGATCGCAACATTTTTAAAATTTAAAATGTTATAAAGTCATGTTTTTTTTCAAAAAAACATAAACCAATGACCAGTTCCTAGCAAAGGAACTTGTGATCATAAACATGGTTAAATCAACCAAACTGTCTAACACCAATGCACTATGAGTCAGGATCAGGTGTCATCACATAGCACACTGAGTGTACCTCTGTACCTGGCTGCTCTCCATCAGGTTTTGAGCCCCACAACTGACAGACATCAACTGAAGATGGAGGGCATCAGGTGCAGCGACACATTTCAAAGTGTGTCATGTGATGGCACTTGATCCTGGCTCATGCACTGTAGGCGTGCACACCTAACTTTTTTTTTAATGAAAAAAATATGATTTTATGGCATCATTTACCTTTAAATGATGTGTGGATGCATCGCGTCTTCTTAAGAACGCGCATGCATAGAGAAGTAATTAAAATGTATATTCTCATTCCCAGGTAAAACCCGACCAAGAAAATCCCAATAGCCAACACATTCTGTTTTTTTTTTTTGAAAAAAATACTATGGAAAATATTGGAACTCAAGAAGAATTAATTTTTAATATATATATATATATATATATAAATGATAAGGTGGTAGTTGCTAATCAGGTTTTAAAAGGTTTTTTCAAAGTTTTCCTTAAATCTGACTGCCAAATGTGTTTGACATGGTCAATTTACTAGAAAAATGACACTTTGATAAAAAAAATAAGACCTTTAAGCCACCGTTCATTTTTAAACTTTATAAAAAGACCTACTTTAGGAATTGGATGATCCAAAAATCAATTCTTATAAAATCAAAGATGCAGAACACATGCACGGTCAGATTTAAGTAAAACATGAAAAAATTATTTGACGATTAGCTAGAGAAGTAGTTACCAGTTATCACCATTTAAGTTTTAACATAAAAATATATAAAAGAAATAAAAATCATGAAAACAATTACATGGTCTTTTCATCGCATTAATACCTCAAACAGATTGTGATACTTTAGAATATAATATATGTTTTAAAATATTACATTCTAAGGTTATCAAATTCTGAAAAACATGCAATAAAAATTCCATACTTACAAATATTGTCGATAGAAAAAGGCGACTACCGTGCGTGGGGGGAGTCAGAGGAACCCTTCTTGCGTCTTCAGAGAGAGATGAACTATAACCATCAACATTACGAAAAAAGTTCAACCAACATTGAACCCGTCAGAAACACAAAAAAAGCCCCAGACATGCCTAGAAACCCAAAAAACAAAAATTAAAAACAAAAGACATAGTAAACCAACGAGATTCAGCGTGGGGGCCATGTTGGTAGATTGCACTGAAGATCTGAGAGGCTAATGCGCAGAATGCCGTACACGTCTGCCAAAATACAGTTCACTAATTTATTGAAAACTGTCGAAACTTGCCAAAAAATTATATTATTGTGTGTCATTCAAACGGTCCATCAGGACGAGAGTAGCCACGTTCACCAAATAATCTGTCATTTATTGCAACTGTGAACTAGCTGAGGACCCCACAACAGGTCGATAGCGAACGACTCTTGTCACATATTGACAACCGACTTATTCCAAGTAACCTTAAAGATGTTTTGAAAAAATAGGACACTCCCAAAAAAGGTGAAACACATATTCTTCGGCCGCCTCACATAGTACACATTTACTCGAAAGATGAAAGCCGATGGATTTGAGAAAGTTGTCTGTCTGCACCCGTTCGTGTAAGATAAGTCATGCCAGGAAGTGTGAGCAAAGAGTCAGTCCTTTGCCCCAGATAAGGTGCATGAGAGAGAGAGAGAGAAAGAGAGAGAGAGATCTGACTAAGGAATTAAACACAAGCCAAGCAAGCAAGGGAAGTGAAGGGAAAGATGAGCAGGCACGATTCCAAGTACTTCTCCACCACCAAGAAGGGAGAAACATATCATTCTGCCAGATATGGCTGAGACTCTTTTGTCACTCTTCCACTTTTTCTCGGTCCTCGTGTCTCTACTAGTTATAAAGAGTGGTGAAAAATTGTCTGTCCGCCCCCTCTTTCCCAAGTTTATTATTGATGCAATCATGTTTTTCTTTCAATAAATAAAAATCTTGCAAATTCTTCAATTCTTGGTTTGACGACCTCGCCTAGGTAACAAAACATAATTTTCAGTTGTTTATTTTCTTTGCAAAGGAATGACAACGCAATTGTCGTAATCCCAGTGATGACTCAATCCCTAATAATGGGATATTCTTTCAATTGTCTACCAAAAACTCTCAGCAAATATTTTCCTTCCAATCAAAATCTCTTTCAAAAGCCTAACCATCAATTTTGCCCTGTAGAGAGCATTCGTGACATTCAATGGTTCAGACAAGGTCAGGAAAGAAAACTGCACCAGTCGAGGGGATCACATATTCAACAGCTTCAGACGAAGAAATGGATTCCCCGCGTTCAGGCAAAAATCAAGGACAACAGGTCGAGGATGACATTGATCCTCAAATGTATGTCATGTTTAAGAAGATGATGACCAAGATGCTGGTAGAACAAGTTGAAGCCAGTACAGAGAAAACACAGGTAAAGCAAAAGACAAAAGGTCGGGCAGTCAAGAAAGTCGTGAAGATATCTAAAAAGCCTACCAAGAATGCTGATACAACTGATGAAGAGGGATCAACAAAGGATTCAGATGAAGAGTTTAAGACTCATCAGGCATTTCGCAAATCTACTCAGGGGCAGGGGTCAGCCCACAAATTCAAAGAGCAGTCTGTCAATGACTCTGACCAGCCGCAGTTCACAGATGTCGTCAGAATGCTTCGAGACCTGCAGGCCCGCGACAAGGGCAAGAAAGTCTTCACCAGCGAAAACTTCTATAATGGCTTGGACGGGGACGACAATCTCAAGAATCTCCCCAGAAAATTTATCAAATTTGATGGTTCTGGCGACCCTAAATCTCATCTCGCCATGTTCTTCGCTGAATGCTCCAAATTCAAGCGAGACAATCAGGCTCTTTTCCTTTGTTTCCCTCGCAGTCTGGAGAGAACAACAACAAAATGGTATTCGGAGCATGTCAACCCAATTGAATTGAAAGAATTTGATAAAGTGGTGAATATGTTCATTGAGAGATTTTTGTTTAATGCTTTGGCACTTCCCACCCTCAGTCATCTCTGTGGCCTCAAACAGAGAGAAAATGAAAAGGCCAGAGATTTCATTCATCGTTGGAGATCAACTTGCAACAAGATGAGAGATCCCATATCAGAGGGACATGCTCTGTCCCTAATTCTGAGTAACTTCTCACAGCCTCTAAGAGGTCTCATCTCTACTGCACCATCAAGGACATTCATTGAACTGACAGAGCGAGCTGAATGGCTCGAGTTGAGTATGGAAAATGGTTTCTATGAAGGCTTCACCTTCACTAAGAACAACGGCCAAACTGGGCAGAAGAAGAAGACTCACTTCACTCATTTTGTCAGAAATAATAATTGGAACCACCGTAAGGGGCAGAACAAAGATTTCTGTTATGGGGCAGGAAGTTCCAACAAGAACGATCAGAAAGGCAAGTCAGTGCCTCAATACAATAAGCCACTTCAATTAGAACAGGGACCGAAGCCCCGAGAAAAAGTAAAGCATGAAGGGTGGAGTTATGACAGGAAATTCATTCCACTAGACCAATCACTCGAGACTGTGCTCGAGTATATGTTGACCAAGGAGATGGTCAAACTGCCTGGGTTGGCTGATCCCCCTATTCCCATGGGGAAATTTAAAGATCAATTTTGTAAATTTCACAGAACAGTGGGGCACAATACTGAGAACTGCTTCGTTCTCAAGAATATTGTTCAGGATCTCATCGACAAGAATCTTCTGGTAGAGGGTGCCGAAGATGAAAATATGGATATTCTGAAGAAACTCTTTCCCCATCATTCTACGACAGTCGTCTCTGAACAGCCTTTTCAGCCGCAAGAGCATATTAGGCCATGCTCTAAAAGGGATATGCAAATCCAACATCAGGTCCTTGTACTGCAGCAGGCTCAGTCCAAAGCTCAGAAAATGGATCTCATCTCAGCTTTCGAAAAAATGAAAGTATCTGCCAAGCCCGCTGGGATATCTCCTGAGGTGGCTAAGAGAATGCCATGGTTCCCCAAGCACTTCATTAAACCCGCCTCAGAGAAAAGTGAGACATCTGCACCAAAGTCGATAACTGCATTATCTAGTGTCTCAATCTTGGATTTGGCCCAAGCATCCGCCAAACACCAGCAAGTGTTGGATGATCTATTGCGGAAAATCAAAGTGAAACCGAGCATAACTCCTGAAGACATGACCCAGATAGTCAATCAGGCCATGACAAATGCTCCAATTACCTTTTCAGATGAAGATCTTCCCAAGCCGCATGTGTTTCACAACAACGCTTTGTATGTTGTAATTCAAGCCAAAGGAATGACTGTTCCTCATGTGTTGATAGATAGAGGCAGCAGCCTCAACATATGCCCGAAAATGACAGCCAAAGCTTTGGGCATCAAAGAAGAGGAATACATCCCGGACCCGATCACCATCTACGGGTTCGATAATCATGGTCAGACAACGAAAGGAAAAATTTTCTTGAAGATTTTCATTGACTATTCAGTCCACTCTGTCCTCTTTCATGTGGTCAATGTGCCGCCAACGTATAATTTGTTGTTGGGACGACTGTGGATTCACAACACGAACGTGGTGCCGTCTACTCTGCATCAGTGTGTCAAGTGGTCAAAAGGTGGAATGATCACAACAGTCTTGGGCGAGGATCCAAAGCAGAGGCTTGCACAACCCATGGTTCCTAGGCCCACTTTCACTACTGATATCCCTAGCATTAGGGGCATTGATGAGGTCAACTTTAAAGAAAATTCGGGAATACTGCAGACAACTGAACAATCAGAGCATACAGTGGCCATGACTCGATGGAGAGGCCCTCAGTTTTTCAAGATTGGAGGACGAATTGATTATAGTACATTCAAAGATCATCCTTTGTTCTCTCAATTCATGAAGGCCAAAAAGGGATTTGATATGTTGGTAAAGCATGGCTATCAACCTTTTCAAGGCCTGGGAAAAAATGAAGATGGTCGTCTCGAGCCAGTAATTCCTCCGCACTATCCTCAGAGGGCCGGATTGGGCTTTAATGGCGGAAGATCTCAGAAGGGCACTATCTTTGTTAAAGGGACGCAGTAAGGGCATCTGCTTGTCTTTTCATTTCTATTCTTTTGTTTCCACATTTGGGATGATATCCCATTTCATTTCAATCATTATCCTCAATTCAATCTTTCAATAAAGTTGCAAATTTTCTTTGTCTATCTCGATGTCATTTGTCTCTTTACTTCTCATTATCAAATTTTCGCAAAATTGTCGTTATTTTGCTCTTTTATCTTTCAAATTATTTTCTCAATAAAAGCAATTTGTTTTATGATGGACGATTTTCCTAAATCAATTTATTCTCCAATTTTCAGAATGTCTTCCCGATCTATCAAGAAGCTCATTCTTAACCCATATGCTTTTTCAAAGCCAACAATAATTCGTCAGGTCAAAATAAGAGCAGAATGCAGTCAGACTACAAAGCAGTCAGAAGAACCTGCAGAATTTGATTCAGCTCTTCAAGAATTACCAGAATTTACAGCAATTCAGAAACAAGATGAGCCATCATCCTTAGTTCAAGATCCGACTAAGGATATCAATATTGGATCAGAAGACGATCCTAAAATTCTCAAGATTAGTAGCAGTTTGAGCCTGGAACAAAAAGAAAGGCTCACCCATTTTCTCAACCAGGCAGTGGAAATATCCTGAGCGATAAAAAGAATCCACTCAACCAATGTCTCCTCAATCCAGTAAAGTTGCAATCAAATATCCGCAAAAGGGATATCTCAATTGTCGTTGAGATAAAGACGAATGGGCGAGCGGACCCTCGGGGCTAAAGAAGATTTGGTTCATCTTCGATATGAAGGAGTTTGTGAAGGATCCTTTCAGGGAAAGTTTAGATCACCGTCGAGATAAAGGCAAGTGCGATAAACCTACCGACAAACCCTAAAAGATATTTTGATTTCTGCTATCCTTTTGAGCCTATATCATCAATATAATGTTTGAGATAAATGAAGGATCTGAACATCTCCAAGATGAAGGAGTTTGTGACGTACCCTTCCCCGAAAGAGAGAGAAAAGTCAGGACATCTCCAAATTAAAGGATGATGTAAAAAGCCCGAAAAAGTTCAATGACTCAAAAAGAGTGCAAAAAAAATATTATCATGAGAAAACACTCAGATATCAAACTGCCAAAATTGCCAGAAGTCATATTTTCTTATGTGAAATTCTTTTATCAATGTCTCTTCACTACTTGCTTTTATGAAATTAAGAATATATCTTCTCTTCTCATATCAAGAAAATTGATAGCTTCCTTGAAGAAAATCATCAGCGCTAAAATTTTGAATTTGACTCTTAAAATCGAGGAGTTAACCTCGTTGGAGGAAATACTCTAGGTAAAAGAGAGAATATCTTTTGCACGCACGTGCACATTTTCAAGCGTTTGAGTCAACTACAATTTTATCTTATTGGCAAAATTTTCTAGATATTCTAAGAATGAAATAAATATTAAATATCCATTTTGGTGCAACCTAGCGTTGTTTATATCTTCCAGAAGAGTTACCCCATTCAGTTGAAGTATCTCTTTTGTCCCATCACGGTTTCGGGAAATCCGTATGGTTGTTCCCACTCAGGTTAAGGGTCAAAACCTGTATTTTCTGCGAGAGTTCATTAAAATCAAAATCTATTTCAGTCTCAGCCGTGAGACGCCCAAGATCGTCCATTTCTCCAAGCTTTAGGGAACTCCATCTTCCTCCTTTCGCAAATCCCTTCCAGATTTGTTCGTCCAAACTCCGAAGGTCCCATCATGGTTTCTTCATTCGAGGATTCCATTTGGTCGTCTCCTTCAGGTTAAGGGTTAAGCCTAAACCTCGTGCCAACGAGGTATATTCCTTTTCAGGTATTGGTTTAAAACCTGAGTCTTGTTTTGACGAGGTTCCTCGTTTCAACGAGGTGTTTTCTTCCAGTCCCATCATGGTTCTTCCCATCGAGGAATCCATATTTTGTATATCCATTCAGGATAGGATCCTACTTGAGCTTCATCTCACGAGGCATTTTCTCAAAAATGTCCCATCAAGGTCCACTTCTATTCCTTTCCTCATTCAGGTTATCTTGATATATCTTCGTCCCATCCAGGTTAAGGGCTAAACCTGAGTCGTTCCAAAAGTTGATCTTGTCTCACCCATGAGACCTAATCAAAATTCTTATCTTTCATCATTTCGGGATCTTCACCCAAAAGTCCCATCACGATTTCCTCATTTTTGTTATACAATCATATCATTTTCGAGGATTTCGTCTCCCCAAAAGCCATTCAGGATAAGATATTAAGCTTGAGAAGCCATGTCTTTCAAATAAATTCTTCCACACCCAGTTCAGATCTGCTGACTGGGGCATTTTTTTCAAAATTTGGAGTGTTTTCTTTGCCACTAAGCTCGGCTTTCAACCAGATTAGTAGCAAAGAGGGGCTGTAAACACCCCAAATTTTTTAAAATCTTTTAAATATTCCCCTTTTGCCCCTGATATCATTCTATGAGCAATTAAGTCACCTTTAAATCTAAATTCCAGTTCATTTCTCAATTTTTACTGAAATTAAATTCATTTTATATGTTTAACTTGATTTCGGATCCGGATCCATTGTCCAGATCCAAATCTAAGTCTCGTTGTCCAAACTTTAAATTAAAATTACAGAAAATACCAAAAATAGTTTTTAAATAGCTCAGACAGTTCATTTAGCATCCGTTTGGGTCCATCGCGTTGTATTTCTCAATTCGAGTTTCAAAAACTCGAACATTTTCTCAAAACTTGGGTCCAAACCCATTTTTTTGAAGAGATTTTCCCAAAATAACCTTGACTCTTCAGAAAAACTCTTCTTTTGTAAATTTTGTGAAAAGTAGTCAAAATCCTTAGTTTTTTTGGAATTTTGTCTTAAAAAAAATATAAAAAAAATATTCAAGAAAAGAACAAAAAAAAGAGAAAATCAAAAATCTAAAAAAATTCAGAAACTGTACAGTTTACCCTCCTTTTTAAACTTTTTGTCAAAGACCCTCTCTTAAAACCCCTTTTTGAAAATCAAAAACCATCTTTTAGAAAAATCCTGAAAAGAGCCCCCTCTTTTGGAATTTGGAAAAAACGCAAACGGCCACCTCTCATTCGCGCCTTTGATCACTCGGGGATCTCCCTCCACCATTGATCTTCAACTGACTCCTCTCTCTCGAACGCTCCTCTTCTTCTTTAAAGAGGGGAGTGCACAGAGGAATCGAGATCCATCTTCTACCACTCCACCGGCCTCCCCTCCACGATCCATTTCATCCATCCCCCCTCTCGATCCACCATTCACCTTCTGATTGCCTTCCTCCTTCCTCTTTCAGGATTTTGGCAAAGCTCAGGTAAGGGATCCTTTTTTTTTCTTTTTCTTCTTTTATAGATTTCTTCGAAATTTAAACGTATATTTAGAATCGGACTTCTTTTGTTTTCAATTTCTCTATGCCATTCTTAATCTACATTTTTTTTTCTTTCTGTAGATCTTAGATTTCTGACTAAATCCCTTTCCTTATATGCTGATGATCGACGATGCCTCGCAATGGCATCGTCGATCCAACTAAACTCCACTTTCATCTTCATGTTTGTTTTATTATTTTCATTTTTTTTTGTTTTATTTTTAAATTTTTTGTTTTCCCCATTAGATGCACCATCGAGTCGCGATTGGGTTGCTTATGGCACCGTCAATCCCTCTTGTGCAACAGCAAAAAGGAATTTCCTAATTTCGAAATTCGTTTCCTCCTGCTCTGCAATTCATTTTATTAGATTTCCTCAGTTTTTGTGAGGATTTATATGTATTCTAACATTATTCTTCTATTCTACCATGATCTGCATCTTTCCTTCTTCTTTTAGATTCAATAGACTATCATCTTTTCTTTTTCTGCATATTCTCTTCCTTTTTGCTCTGTATTAGCATCAATCCACAGATAGCCATTTATGGCTAACAATCGCATTGGGAATTTAATATGTCAGGAGCTAATACCCAGCGATAATATTGTAATGTCTCTGGTTCAATCTCATTTTAAATTCCATTTGCTTTAATTTGTTGTGAGAATTCATATTTGGTTTACCTTGAAAATACGTTATCCAGTTTTAAAATCATATTCACGATCCCTTGGGAATGGCCGTGAAATCAAACCAGATTCAAAGCAGATCGGTAAGTCTTCCTCTTCCTGTAAGTCTTTTCTATTATCTTCAATGATTTTTTGCAAATCATTATCATTTAGATAATTTGTCGTGCCTCTTGCTGCTATATGCCTATCATCGATTTCCTGCATCCCATGATTTTTTCTTTTTTTTTTACATAGCTTCTGCTCTAACGTCACAAGACAGCTTTGCTTGGTTTCCCATGCATCATTGTATTTTCATATCTTCGGTTGCATTGCATTTTCCTTCTTGCTGCCATCCTGTATCTCCCACTCACACTTGGTTTTCCTGCATTTCAGTGGTTAGAATTATGCATGTTTGTGGTTAGTTATTTATAACATGCTGCGATTTCGTTTTACCATTTTCTTTGCTACATTGCATCCCAGCCTGATATAGAATTGAATAAACCAAAATTCATTCATCATCTGTCCCGGCATTTGGTGCTTCGTGTGCATCATATTTTCTACAAAGCACAACATTTGTCCCCCTGATATACCCAATTGAGTTTCGCTGGCCATTCATCCAGGTCTACCAAAGTGTGAACCAAGGCCTCTACAACGTGAATGTGACTTACAATCACTGGTACTGTACGAATTCAAATCTATTAGAGGTATGAGTCATAGTCGTATATTGATGCTAAACCAACATTTAAGGGTCTTAATTCATGATGGTCTGATGTATCAGGGCAACTGGATTATGTAAGACCAAACAATTTGGTCATATAAAATTGTGGTAAGGATTCAATCTAATGCCCATATGATCATGTGCATATGTATGACCCAGACTAAACAATACATTACATTTAGATATCTGTTAATTAAAGTTTTTGCAGGAATTCACGAGTATTACAGCAGTTCTGAAATAACTTGTTAGCATTAGAGATCATAAGGTCGTAAGTAGGTTTTAGTTTAGGATGATCAAAGATGGACTAAGTCCATTTCCAATGCCCCATTTTAGCATGCATATACCCTTTGTTGCCTCTTTCAGTGCTTTTTTTATCATTAGCAATCACCTCCATATCTCCAAGCACCCATCCTTCACTGCCACAAAATTCACTAATTTTCCGCCCACTGTTGCTATCCCCATAACCTCTACTCATCAAAATCTCTTACAGTAGCCATCTCCATTACTGCAAACTAACCCCAGCATTAACTTACATACATCATCCCCTTTCGTCTTCATTGCCTTTCAGCAAGCCATTATGATTTGTTTATCAAAGTGACTGCCCTGCTGAGTCACAACGATGAGTGCTATCTCAATTTGTTGAGACCCAATATCCTATCACCTGACATTCCCAAATTTAGAGAGCAGAAAAACATCTATGGTTTCCTGCTATTCAGAAAATATATCCCATAGCTCACGCCCATTTAATGTATTCATCTAATATGGCATAAATAGATATCACATTGCTTTGCTGTGAATCAATTTTTGATCATAAATGTGTTCAAAATTTTCTTTCAGGTATAGGTCCATGATTTCTCTATATTGGTTGGTCAAAGGGTTCAATGTTAAGTGTGTTGGTTTGTGCCATGGTAAAATTGGCCCTGCATTTTCAGTAGAGCTCATCTTGCACTCAATTGTGAGTCCAAGGTGAGAGATGTTAACTAAATGAGGAATGACTCAAGAGGTTCCTAGGGAATGGTCCAAAGTTTTCTCCCCTACAAACAAGGTATTACCAGAATAGGTTACCTTTTGTAACAGTTGATGATTGTATCAGGTCAAAAAAAAAAATGCAACAAGTGATGCCTCCCTCAGATTTATGAAGCTGCTTTGAATAGACATTTTGGTCATTATGCCCGATCATCACTCAACATGGGTGAGGGAATATGAAGTGTTGCCGCACTTTGATTACCAAAGAGTAATCGTCAACTCAGGAACATGAGTCGCTGCAAGGGTAAAATAACTTATTATTACAGAGATCATTCCTAGTTTGATTTGAAATCTTAAATACTTCCCTGATTTATTGTTCAAGCTTAGTTTCATGTGATATATCATGCTTAACTGGATTTTGCATCTTCCATTTCTTGTCCTCATCAGTGGTATTTCAGATCTTTAGCCTACATTTATGTTGTGGATCATATACTGAGTATATACTCACTAAGACCTCTGCTGCACAGTGATAACAGCATCCACCCGCTGTCACTCACATACCTACACAGCCACACCATTTAACCCCACCATCATATGCACATTTACCTGTTACATAGCATCTCTTGAGCATGTTTACCTGCATCACACTGCAACCTTGCCACACCTGATCACCTAACACACTTCATTCTCACACTGTGGTAGCAACACCCCTGTCACCTATCATAACAAGCACTCTCCTGCACACTGTAGCTACATTTCCAGCCCCCACCATATTTCCTAACCTCATCTGATGCACCTATTGTAGCAGAACAGTGCCCCATCATCAATGACAACCTGCAACAATATCCTTCTCTTAATCCATTTGTATTTATTTTTCAGTAACACCCATGAAAGCCCTGCCTTCATCTTTTTACCATCCTTTCACAGTGGTTCACAGGGAACCATTGTAACTCTTTTTTTTTTATAGTTCATTCTTGAACTATCATAACTATCATTTTTATTGTTATCTTTCTTTTACAAATGGTTCACAGGGAACCACTGTAACCTTTTTGCTATGATAGTTCATCCTTGAACTATCATAACCATCCTCTTTTTATCATCCTTTTACAGTGGTTCACAGGGAACCTCTGTAACTTTTCTCTCTTTGTCATGGTAGTTCATTCTTGAACTATCATGACTATCACTTTTACCATTCTTTTGCAGTAGTTCATAGGAACTACAGTAACTTTCTCTTTGTTATGATAATCCCTTTCAAGAGATATCGTAGCTACCATTCTTTGTCATTCTTTTACTGTGAAACACAAGAAGTCACTATAGTTCGTCACGAGCTGTTATGGCCATGTTATTACATGATGCTTCATTTCGGGTTATCCTGGTCCTTGCCTTCATTCGTTATATGTAGATTTTCACTTAACTATGGCATTGCCTATATATATATATATACACACACACACGTATACACCTATATATATGCACATTTTCTTACAAATGCAGGGTATGCCATATGCCTTTCTCATTTAAATATGAGTGAAGCATCTTGTGTAAGATTGGGAATAGTCATTTACATTCACATTTTTTTTCGTGCTAATTCTATCTTGCAGGAACATGAGAAAAGCTTGAGTTAGCAAATTTTTTTGATGTTTTCAATTCCAAGTGTTGTAATAAGCTAGATATTAATAAAAATTCTACATTTCCAGTCTTAGGTTAGAATGGATGAGCATGTAAATAATATTTGTTTCATTATTCTCCTTTATTTCTGAAAATTCACAAATGGAAACACGAATGACACGTGCACCATTTCGTAAGAGGTAAATTAATCCTAAGTTAATGATTTACATCAATGGCCATAGTCAGGATGTAAACAAAACTTAGGATTTTTATCTTTTATAAAATGACACTGGATCCTTTTCAAAAATCATCATATTTTCTTTAAATATTTTCCTCTTTTATCAGAATTTAATTTAAAATTAATTCAATATATATGCCAATGGCCATAGTTAGGGTATATTGAGAGTTAATTTCATTTTAAACTCTATAAAAACACCAAAAATGTATTTTATTCTTAACTTGAATTTAAATATAGATTATTATATAATACATTCAATGACCATAGTCAGGGATATATTATATTTTCAATCTTATTCTAATTCATTTGGAGAATGAAATAGCTTTTCAAAATCTAATTTCAAAACTATTTAAATTCATTCATCATTTAGGATAGAATTGCATCATATTTTCAATATTCTCTCTTTAAAATTCCAAGTGATTCTTTTCTTCATTTATCAGATCAAATCTTATTTATGGATTCAAATTCAATTCTATCTCATTTTCAAGATTCAAAATTCTATTTCAAAGTCCAATTTGACTTTAAAATTTCAAGAATCATTTTGTATTCAAATTTCAAATTCAAATCAAAATTCAAATTCAAAGTTCAATTCAATTTTGAAGTTTCTGATTCATCTTCTGATTTCAAATTCAAAAATCAAGTTTATCTTCAAAATCCAAGTTTTGAGATTGATTCCAAATTGAAGTCTTTTTCTAAGTTTTAAATTTAATCAGGGTTTTCAAAACCCAGATCCATCTTCAAAAGTCCCATTTGGACTTTCAGAATCCAAATCCAAAGTTAGATTTTAATCCCAACTTGGATCCAGATTTCCAAGTACAAATCTTCACCTTTTGGATCTTAGGTTTCAGATCCAAAATCCATTTAAGATCCAGAATCCAACTTTCACTTTTGGACCTCAAATTTCATATCCAATTCCATTTTCGGATCCAGAACCCAGTTCCACTTTGGATCTCAGACTTTAGATCCAAAATCCATCTTAGGGTCTAGAGTTCAACTCTATTTTTGATCTCAGGCTTCAGATCCAAAATCCATCTTAGGGTCTAGAGTCCAGCTCTACCTTGGATCTCAGATTTCAGATCCTAAATCCATTTTAAGATCCAGAACCCATTTTAGGATTCAGAATCCAATTCCATCTTGGATTCCAGATTTTGGATCCAGAATTCAATTCCATTCCCAATTCTAGATTTCAAATCCAAATTCCATTTTTCGGATCTCACCTGAACTTCCTAAATCCATTTCTATTTTTAATATCATTTGGATTTCTCAAGTCCATTTTGATTTCAAAATTGAAATTCAAATTCCATTTCAAATATTCATTTCCTTTCCTAAATTCAAGTTTAAAATCCAAATTCAAAGTCCATTTCTGATTTTGAAACTTCATTTCCTTTCATTTCAAGCTTCAAATCATTCTTTCTCAAAATCAAGATTTATTCTTCCAACTCTGATTTACTTCAAAGACTTAGAACTTCTCTGATCTATCTCAAGTTCTAAGTTAAGATTTTACCATTCAAAAACCAATTATTCACTCCATTATCAAATCCATCTCAAAATACTTGGAAGTTTTCAAAACATCTTTCAAAAGAGCATACATCATTACATTGCACAAGCATGATTCTTTGTGCATCTAGATTTAGAATAAATTCTTAGATAATATTTAGGCAAAGCAAAATACATAAATTTGATCCTTGGTTCGATTACCCCTGGTAAAGGCGCCAGGAACGGTCAAACCTCGTACCGACGAGCGAATCTCGTCTCTCCATTTTTCCCGCAATATTTTCAAAACGAAGGCGAGTTAATTTCTATAAATATTTTCAAATCAAGGTCAAGTGAGACCCCGCAAAAGAGTTCCTCTTCTCTCATTTTCTCTTCTTTTTTCTTCTCTCTTTCTTTCTGTTCTTTTATTTTTCTCCCTTCAAAAAGGAGGAAATAGAGGTTGGAAAGGAAAAAGAGAAGGAAGAGAGAGAATATTACGAGAGGAAAATTTTTGCGATGATCACAAACTTCAAACAAAAGAATAAAGGGAAAAGCCTGAGTGGGAACTCGGATCTTCAAAACAAAAGATAAAAGAGAAATTTGAGTTGAAAAATTGGAAATTTCGACGCAACAATTGGTTCCAATGTGAGAATTGGATTCAAAAGGAAGTCCTAGTCATAACTCAGAACTTCAAACGAAACAATGAAGGGAAAAGCCCGAGTGGGAACTCGAATCTATAAAAGAGAAATTTGAGTTGAAAAATTCGAAATTTCGACACAACGATTGGTTCCAATGTGAGCATTGGATCCAAAAGGAAGTCCTAGTCGGGACTCGAAACTTCAAACGAAATAATAGAGGGGAAAACCCGAGTCGGAACTCGGATCTTCAAAATAAAAGATAAAAGAGAAACCCGAGTTTGAAAACTCGAGTTTCTGAAGAAATGATTGGTTCCAACATGAGCATTGGATCCAAAAAGGGAAGCCCGAATCAAAACTCGGGTTTTGACAGAAAGTTTTAATCAGAATATTGAATTTTGAAGATTTTCCAGTGCGAGGACCGGATCTAGGATTGGGAATGACCATTTCGAGGACTGAATTATTTGCATGTGATCTGATTTTCGAGATTGCCCCCTTATCTTGATTGGGGAAGAAATAAAATTTGAGAAGACCTGACGAGAAGAGATAGAAATTGACAGAAGATTTGACAAAAGAGAGGAATCAAGAAAATTTATGAAAATTATCTTTGTAAAAGAATTCTCAGAGGTAGCATTGTTGCTCCTATGAGTGGTTTCAGGATTATCCCTTATCCCGAAAAGAATAGACTTTTAAGGAAAATTAACAAAGGAAAATTGGCATAAATTTAGAAATAAAGATTGATAAAACTTGTGTTGCAAAAGAATTCTCGTAGGTAGCATTATTGTTCCTACGAGAGGTCTTAGGAGTATCCCTTATCTTGAATGGGAAAAGAATAGAATTTGGCAAAAATTTGATAAAAGGTTTAATAAAGAATCGAAAGAATCAACAAAATTTGATAAAGAAATAAAAATAATAAAATTGGATAAAGAATAAAATTTTGATAAAGATTTGGCAGAGATTAATGAAGCTTTAAAAGATGAAGAAAGACATTCAGAACCATCCCTTAGCCTGAAGAAAGAAGGACCTCATAGGACGAGGTTTCAGTTTTATCCCTTAACCTGAAGGGGGAATAAAAGAAGGAAAAAGAAATACCTCATGGAAAAGAGGCATCAGGTTTATCCCTTAGCCTGAAAGGGTAATTTAAAATAAGAATTGACAAGAAGGATTAATAAAAATGGATGAAAAATCAATAAAATTTGATAAAGATGAATAAAACTGATAAGACTGAGAAAGATTTGATAAACAAAAAATTGATAAAAGTAGAAAAAGATTTTGTTTGATCCTGCCTGCATGTAGGATCTTTAAAGTGAGAGAAGAATATGAGAAAATCATTTTTGGAAAGAGGATTAACCGTGAGAAGAATGATCAGTTTGGGAGCTGATCTTTGAAAGGGAATCAACATGAGAGATCATCATGAGGGTCAATTTTTTGAAAGCAATGACTTAAAAACCTATTTTTTGGAAAATAAGATCAACACGAGGGTTGATTTTTTAATGCAATGGTTTGAAAACCTATTTTTTTGAAAAATATGATCAACACGAGGGTTGATTTTGAATGCAATGGTTTGAAACCAATTTTTTTAGAAAATATGATTAACATGAGGGTTGATCTTTGAATGCAATGGTTTGAAACCAATTTTGAAAAATATGATCAACACGGGGGTTGATCTTTGAATGTAATGGTTCGAAACCAATTTTGGAAAATATGATCACCACGGGGGTTGATCTTTGAATGTAATGGTTTGAAACCAATTTTGGAAAATATGATCAACACGGGGGTTGATCTTTGAATGTAATGGTTCGAAACCAATTTTTGGAAAATAAAATCAACATGAGGGTTGATTTTTGACAAAGGTTTGATTAAAAATATTTGAACTTTTTTGGTTATCATAACGAAGACCTTGCAGAAACTTTCAAAATTTCATGATTTTTGAAAAACCCTCATAGATAATATCATTTCTTCCATGAATGATGTCAGGATTATCCCGTATTTTGAAAAGAACATGAATTTAATGACAAAGAAAATTTTCGAAGTGAAAAAGGTGCCCTAATATAGTGAAAGAAGTAAGATTTTAACACAAAGATACGAAGGAAATTGACATTCTCGTTGATAAGCAAAAACTAAAAACAAGACTAAGATATTTACAAGTACGCGATAAAAGGATCACAAAAGACTGGGGCTTTACTTGCCCCTACAAGATGATTGCTAAAAGAAACAGAGAAAAGCAGAGAAACTTTGGCATCATTGGTTCTGGTTCGGAAATAGCTCGATCAAGACTGCAGGTTGTTTCTCTTCTTCTTCTGGTACCAAAAGCCCTTTGTCAATGTAGTCCTGCACAATATTTTTGAGGATGAAACAACATTCTGTATCATGCCCCCTTGCTCGATGAAACTTGCAGAAGCAATCTTTCTATTTCCCCTTGGTGACAAAAGGATCATCCTTTCTTGGGAGTTTGATCATGTCTTTCTCGAGCAGGTATCTGAGAACTTCTTCGATTGGCTGACCTAGAGGGGTAAGCTCGCGATCATAACCCCAACCATCATGCTTTGCTTTCTTCGGCTTGTTTGACTTCTGCTGAGCATTGACCCCTTTCTAGGAGATGGACTGGGCTTGCATGGTTAGGAGATCTGGATGCTTTTCTTCTTCGCTTTTGATAAAGAGATTCTTATCAAGGCAATCTTGAACGATATTCTTGAAGATGAAGCAATGATCAGTGTCATGCCCTGCTGCCCGATGGAACCTGCAGAATTGGTCTTGATATTTTCCCATGATTGTGGAAGGGTTGGCAGCCTTTGGGAGCCTGATTAATCCGTTAGACAACATGTATTCGAGGACTTTGTCGAGCGACTCATCTAAAGAAGTGAAATCTTGATCCTTGCGCTTTAGTCCTTTCTACTTCTTGCCTTTTTGTTGAGGACTGTATTGAAGAAGTCTATCATGGTTTTCACAACATTTCCCTTTCTGACCTCTATACTCTCCCAGGTTGCTGCCCCTGCTGGCTTTAGAGTTTCCTGCACTGTTATCACTGTGTTCATTCATGGGGAAGGTGACAGGTGCCTTTCCTTCGGTGGGAGCTTTTCCGCAACTGGCTTCAGCTTGCTTGGATAATATCTCAACCATCATCTTTTTGAACAACCGATATATAGCAGGATCAATCTCATTCTTGTTGTCCTGAACTCCTCTGACAAACTTTTGAGAATCCATTCCTTACTTTCTGCTTGTAACCGGGATGTTAGAATGGTGCAATCTTTGATCTTTGCCTGAATCCACTGGCAATGCCAATGCTCCCTCTGAAGGGCGAAAAAATGGGGGTTTTTAGAAAAGATCTTGGAAAAAGTTTTAATAAAGGAAGAAATCACAATCTGACAACGAAAATATCCCATTACGAGGGATCGAGTTGTCACCAAAATTGACAACCGCAAAAAAAAGGATAAATAATTAAAATATGAACAAATATTAATTTTGAAAAGGACATCTCCTGACAAGAGATATTTTATTGCAAAAGAGGGTATAGAATAAAATATATCAGAGAATAAAAAAAAAGAGAATTTCGAAAGTAGATGGCAAAGATTTAAGATTTGAAGAATTGCAGGCAAGATCAAAGAATTTAAAGAAACCGGAAGAAGAAAAGGAAAATACACCTGGGTTTTGAAAGCAACGAGGAAATTTTGAATAATATACCCAAGGTTTCAGAAAATATAAGGTAATATAGAATAAATACCACATAATCATAGTTGTACAAAAGATGCACAAACAACACTCCCTAAAGTTGACTCTAAATGCAATATTTTGAAATGGCTCGTAGGACCTTAATCCTAACTCTAAGGTTCAGATCATCTGATTCCAATCAAGATACGCCGATATACTCAAGCCAAAGCTTGAAGTACGTGGCATAGAAGTATTTCTCTGGTTCTAAGGTAATGGCTTTCCAATATCCTTGAGTGCCTACCGATATACCTCAGACTATGGCCCTTAGGTACGTGGTAGGGGGCGCGAACCCAAATAAGTGGTCCAGTTGTGAGGCTCTCTCCCAAACTATGGTTCAATGAGACAGCCCAGCAACGTGAAGACCGGGACGATATAGGTAGGGATGTTTTTCAAAAATATGTTCAACATGCAAGAAATCAGATGGCTCTAATGCAAGTCCTAAAAGAGATAGATTTAAATGAATAGAAGCATACACTTGCATACATTGTTTGCATTCAATCCCTAGAATTGAGGAGAGTTGTATTTCAGACCTAAGTCTAATCTGAGCATGAAATAATCTCCTCAATATGGTCCTACCAAACCATACTTAAATCCTATATGTAATGATGTCAGCTTAGGACAGAATCTAGGCTCCTAAGGTTTGCATGGAAATGTAGCTGACATTTGTAGAATAAAGACTTAGATAATATCAAAGCAAAGCAAAGGCATACCTTCAACCGGACGAAGACGGGTCCCATCTCGGTCGCCAAACCTATGAGCATCGCAAAATTTTTCCTCTCTTGGGGTTTCTCTCTCTTCCTTTCTCTTTTCCTTTCCAAACTCTATTTTTTCCTTTATAAAGGGAGAAAATAAAAAGATAGAAAAGAAGAGAGAAGAGGAAAAGAGAAGAGAGAGAGTGGAAATCTTCTGCGGGGTCTCATTTGACCTTAATTTGAAAATATATAGAAAATTACTTGCCTCAGTTTTGAAAATCTGCGAGAAAAAAAAAATGGAGAGACGGGATTCGCTCGTTGGTACGAGGTTCGACCATTCCTGACGCTTTTACCAGGGGTAATCAAACCAAGGATTGAATTTATGCCTTTTTGCTTTGCTAAAATATCATCTAAGAATTTAGCCTAAATCTAAATGCACAAAGAATCATGCTTGTGCAATGCAAGGATGTATGCTATTTTTGAAAAATGATTTGGAAATCTCCAAGTGTTTCTGAGATGAATTTGATAATAGAGTGAAGAAATGGTTTCTAACTTAGAACTGGAGATATATCAGAAAAGATGTTTAAAGTTTCAAGTCTTTGAAATAATCAAAGTTGGAAAAATAAATCTTGATTTGAAAAAGAATGATTTTGAAGTTGAGAGAGAGAAAGAGAAACGAAGTTTTTAGAGTCAGAAATGGACTCTGAATTTGAATTTTTGAACCTGGATTTAGGAGATGAAATTTGAAATGGAATTGGATTCCAGATTTGAAATCAGGATGGAATTTGGACTTGAGAAATCCAAATGGAATTGGGTTTAAGAGAAGTGGAATTGGTTTTTGGAATTTGGAAATCAAGATAGACTTGGATTTGGAATCTGGCATTTTAAATGGATTTGGATCCGAAGTCTGAGATCCAAGATGGAGTTTAGATCCAAAATCTAGAATCCTAAATAGAATTTGGATCCGAAGTCTGAGATCCAAAATGAAGTTGAATTCTGAAGTCTTAAATGGAATTGGATTTGAAGTCTGAGATCCAAAAATGAAGTTGAATTCTAAGATCCTAAATGGATTTGGACCTGAAGTCTAAGATCCAAGATGAAGTTGAATTATGGATCTAGAATCCTAAATGGGTTTTTGGATATGAGGTCTGAGATCCAAGGTGAAGTTTGAAATCTAGAATCTTAAATGGAATTGGATCCGAAGTCTGAGATCCAAAATGGAGATTGGATTTGGAATAAGAAGATGAATCAAAAATTTCAAAGTTAAATTCAACTTTAAAATTGGACTTGAATTTGGAAATGGAATTTTTGAATATAAAATTGAATTTGAAATTTCAAAGTCAAATTGGACTTTGAAATCGAATTTTGAGTCTTGAAAATGAGATAGAATTTGAATTTGAATTTGTAAATAAGAATTGATTTGAGGAATGAAGAAAATACTCAAAATCACTTGGAGTTTTGAAAGGGAATTTTTTAAAAGATGATGCATATCTTGTTGAGAAAATATATTTTGATGACACACAATATGATACATTGTCATATATGATATGATAATATGCCTTCATGAATAATGTTATATTATGACTGGATATGATTTTTCATGTATTTAACGAGTATTTGATGCAAGGTTAATTCACCCAAAAAGGATGGAGACCTCCTGCTCAAGTACAACCTTGGTGAAATCATACTCCCTGAAGAAAAAGCTTGATGGGTCATTCATTCTTAAAGATCATCAAAATAGATCGACTACTTCAAGATGAAGATTTTTTTCTTCTTTAGAGTCATATGTAACAGAACCTTCAGAAGCATGCATATTGCATATTACATGCTTTTATCATACAAGCCACTCATTCACAAAAAGCTATGTTTCATAAAAGTATACGACATTTTCAAAAAGCACCTTTTTGAAATCTAATTATTGTACCTTCTTACAAACTTTTATGAAAAAGGTATTTTGACAAGATATAATAGCTCATAATTTCAAAAGCATTAATTGTACCTTCTATCATGTATAAGACAACTTGAAAAGAAATAAAAAGTAATGATTTCAAGTATGTAAGGAAAAAGACAAACATAAAAATCGACTAGTTGAACTAAACAAAGAAAACTAATAATATAATATGTTTAGAAAAGACCTTAGTTACTTTATGCAACTCAAGAATGTCGACTTACTTAAAGCCATCATTCTTTCTGTAAAACATTAATTACCACCTCAAAAACTTTTTTCGAAATGACTATCTTAACCCTACTCAAGAATGTCGACTTGCTTAAAATCTTCATTCTTTCTGTAGACATTAAGTAGCACATCATAAAGTATCTTTATATATGACTATTTACAAAATAAAGGACTCAATGCATTTATTGTACTTACACCCATTTAAGTAAAGAAGTGACGATTTCTAAATAAAATACTAAAGTACTACAAATCATTAATTTGAATAAAGACAAAACTACATGATGGTTTAAAATCCAACGTTCAATGTACTACACAACATTTATTATGAAAATAGACTTTTTACATAAAATATATCATACCTAAAATACTACAACGAATAGTGTACCCCAAATACTACACTTATAGAAAGAAGATTTTTTCGAAAAATACATAAAGTTGTTTTTGAAAATGACTTGACATTTCACATCCCAAAAAGACAATCATTCAAAAAGGGCAACGATTATTTTTTTGAAGGCTATATAAACACAAACAAAATAGTTCTTAAGACAAGGACATGTGAGCTTACAACGAGAAAAATTCCTATTCGATATTTGAAAAAGAGAGCCTAGAAAAAGAAAGAAAAAGTCAAGAATAGCTCTTTGACAAAGAGTATTGTCTGAGTGAAAAGAACAGAACATTCTGAGAATCCTTCATTCGTGCATTCATATCATTCTGAAGGTTCTATAGGAAGTATTGTAACTTTCTGTTATTCACTGTATTCCTTCTTTATTGAAAGAAGTAGACCTCTGTGAAAGAGGGTGTTGTCCTTCTCTGTTGAGAGAAGAAGACCTTTGTGGAAGAAGGTGTTCCCCTTCTCTGTTGAGAGAAGATGACCTCTGTGGAAGAGGGTGTTCCCCTTCTTTGTTGAGAGAAGAAGACCTCTGAAGAAGAGGGTGTTCCCCTTCTCTGTTGAGAGAAGAAGACCTCTGAGGAAGAGGGTGTTGTACTATTTATCCGGTAACTCGGATGTTATAGTGGAAAGATCAAGTGTTTTGCTTGGGGACTGGATGTAGGTCAGTGACTCGACCGAACTAGTATAAATCATGTGTTTTATGTGTTGTGCCTTATTGCATTTATTTTTTAATTTATCGATCTATTTCATATTTCACTATTCACCCCCCCCTCTAGTGGAATTTCATTTGGTATCAGAGCAGGTTTGTTGGTTTCGACATAACAAGTCTTTCAGCACTTATGGCATCAACCTCTTATGCTCGTGATATTGAAGGTCAACACGCATCTCGTCATCCTTTCTTCAACAGCTCCAACTATGGATACTGGAAATGCAGAATGACTATATTTCTCAAGTCCATAGATTTTGATGTATGGAAAATTGTTGAACATCCATACACATCTCCATCCCCAGACTATGGCTTATGGTTTGATGAAGAAAAGAAATTGGCAAATCTAAATGCAAAGGCTATGAATGTTTTGTATTGTGTCATTGATCAAAATGAATTCAATAGAATATCTATTTGTGAATCTGCTTATGATATTTGGCATTCTCTGGAAGTCATTCATGAAGGAACCAACAAAGTGAAAGAAGCCAAAATCTCATCTCTTGTCTGGAAATATGAGTTGTTCAAAATGAACAAAGATGAACCCATCACAGAGATGTTTACAAGATTCACCAACGACCTGAAATCCCTGGGAGAAACCTATTCCCAGACAGATAAGGTGAAGAAAATCTTGAGATCTCTTACAACTGATTGGGAGAAAAAGACTACAGCAATTGAAGAAGCTCAAGATTTATCCAAGCTTACCCTGGATAACTTAATAGGCAATCTTATGGCCTATGAAGTCCATATGAAGGAAAGAAGAGAAGAGGAACAACCTACAAAGAAAACTCTAGCCTTCCCAGCTCTTTCTGAGAATGAGGACTCATAAAAAGATTCTGAAATTGTGCTACTCACCAGAAAATTTCAGCGCTTCATGAAAAAGAACCGGCTTCCAAATAAGCACAAGGAAAGAAAAGACTCTAAGGAAGATTTCATGTGCTATCAGTGTAATAAGCCAGGTCACATGAGACGTGATTGTCCTCTTCTAAAAAGAAAATCTAAAACCGAAGAACCAAAGAAAAGGTTCTTAAAGAAAAAGGCTTTGCATGCTTAATGGGATGATTCAGAACCATCCACAAGTGAAGAGTCAAATGATGATGAAGCGAAAACTGTCAACATGTGCTTCATGGCAGAAAGCTCTGTAAGTGAATCTCTCGATTTTTCTTTCGAAGAACTTCAAAATGCTTTTCAAGAACTTTTTGAAGAATCAAGAAATACTATTCTCAAAAAAAAAAAATTGAAATCTGAAAATTTAGAGCTTTCTCAAAAAAATGAAAACTCAGTATTGAAAATTCTGAGTTAAAAACAAAAAATTGCATGATTACTTCTGAAATCTCTTCTACTAGTTCCAAGACTATAAATCTTCAAGTAGAAATTTCAGAATTAAAAAGTAAAACTGAAAACCTTATGAAAACGGTTTTCAAGTTTACTAAAGGGAAAGAGAACCTGGATAAACTCCTATCCTCTCAAAAATTTTCTTTTTACAAGAATGGTATTGGTTATTCCTATATGAATAAACCTTCTTGTATAAATAAAAAGACTGTTTTCATCAAAGGTTCTGTTGAACCTAAGCAGGAGCATTACAATATTCATACTATGTACTCCTCTAAAGTTATAGACAAACCCAAATCAAAATGGATATGGGTTCCTAAGTCTAACAAAAAGGGACCCGATTGGGTACCACAAAGAATTTTGACTTAGTGTTTTGCAGGCTCCAAAGAAGAAGAACAGAGGGATACTAGACAGTGGATGTTCAAAACATATGACAGGACATCCAGATCTTTTTGTTGTTCTTCATCATAAAGAAGGAGGAACTGTCACATTTGGAGATAACAACAAAGGTCTGATAATTGGTATTGGTAATATTGGTAATATCAATAAACCTCTTATCAAAGATGTTCTCCTTGTTAAAGGTTTAAAACATAACCTCTTAAGTATAAGTCAAATGTGTGACAGGTTATAATGTTAGCTTTAAACATGATACATGCCTTATAGCAGACACTAATGAAAATATCATTTTAAAAGGTATAAGAAAAAATAATATATATGAATTATACCTAGAAAATATTACTGAACATTGTCTCATGGCTAATAATGACACTCAACATTTATGGCACATGAAAATGGGTCATGTCAACTCAAAATACATGTCTAAATTAGCTAAAAATAATTTAGTACGTGGGTTACCCAAAATAACATTTAAAAAGGACTATTTTTGTGATGCATGTTAACTAGGAAAATTGTCAAAATCAACTTTCAAATCAAAAATATTGTTTCTAGTAAAAGACCTTTAGAGTTTCTCCACCTGGATCTTTTTGGTCCTTCTAGAGTAGCTAGTCTTAATCATAATAAACATGCTTTTGTCATTGTAGATGATTACTCAAGATTTACTTGGGTAATATTTTTGAAAAACAAAAGTGATATGTTTTGTGAATTTGAAATTTTATGTAAAAAGTTACAAAATGAAAAATCTTGTTCTATTATAAAAATTCGTAGTGACCATGGAGGAGAATTTGATAATGATCTTTTTGTAAATTTTTGTAACTTGCATGGTATTTCTCATAACTTTGCCTTTCCCAGAGCTGCACCTCAAAATGGTGTAGTAGAAAGAAAGAATAGAACCCTTCAGGAATCTGCTAGAACTATGCTCCAACATAATAAACTTGCTAAATATTTTTGGGCAGAAGCTGTTAATATTGCATGCTATATATCAAATAGAGTTCTTATTAGGCCCTTATTAAATAAAACTCTTTATGAATTGTTCTATGACAACTCCAAGGATAGACTACTTTAAAGTCTTTGGGTGTAAATGCTTTATCGTTAACACAAAAGATAGCCTTGATAAATTTGATGCTAAATATGTTGAAGGCATATTCTTAGGATATTCAAGTCATAGTAAAGCATACAGAGTATTTAATAAGAGTTCAAATACTATTGAAGAATCTATGCATGTCAGTTTTTGTGAATCTATTGATCAATCTGTTCTTAAGCAGACTAACGATGATGATGTTGAAAGTACAGATTTATTCTTAGACAACATAGCTAAACCCAATGAAGATGATCTTCAAAGAACATTTGCCGAAATCAGAGATCATCCTCAAAAGCAAATTTTGGGAGACCTAACCAAGGGGGTTCAAACTAGAGCTCAGCTGGAACGGATTGCAAACATGACATTCATTTCTCAACTTGAACCAAAGAAGATTGATGAAGCCATCATCGATGAGTTTTGGATGCTAGCCATGACTGAAGAACTGAATCAATTCCAAAGAAACAATGTTTGGGATCTTGTACCTAGACCAAAAGATCATCAGATCATTGGGACAAGATGGATCTTCAGAAACAAGCTAGATGAAACAGGTAATGTTATAAGAAACAAGGCAAGACTAGTAGCTCAAGGATACAACCAGGAGGAAGGTATTGATTTTGATGAAATATTTGCTTCTGTTGCTAGACTTAAATCTATTAGAATGTTTTTAGCATATGCAAGCTATATGGATTTTAAACTGTATCAAATGGATGTTAAAAGTGCATTTCTAAATGGTTTTATAAATGAAGAAGTATATGTAAAACAACCTTCAGGCTTTAAAAATGAACAATTTCTAGATCATGTTTTCAAACTAAAACGTGCCTTATATGGATTAAAACAAACACCTCGTGCTTTGTATGACAGACTTAAAACCTTTTTATTAAAAACTGGTTTTTCTGTAGGCAAAGCGGATTCTACTCTTTTTGTGAAAATAGTGAATAATCATGCCCTAATTGTTCAAATTTATGTGGATGATATCATCTTTGGATCTACTAACAACACTCTCTGTGAAGATTTTTCTAAGTCCATGCAGAAAGAATTCAAAATGAGTATAATGGGAGAACTCACCTACTTTCTTGGACTGCATATTAAGCAAACCAAGGATGGAGTCTTCATCAACCAATCTAAATATGCTCATGAACTTCTGAAGAGATTCAACATGAACTCAACTGCTTCAAAAACTACTCCTATGAGCACAACTACTGTATTGGACAAAGATGAAGATGGTAAGGCAGTGGATATAAAGTTATACAGAGGTATGATAGGATCACTACTTTATTTAAGTGTTAGCCGTCCAAATATTATGTTCAGTGTCTGCTTGTGTGCTAGATTTCAGTCAAATCCAAAAGAATCACATCTTAAAGTTGTAAAAAGAATAATGAGATACCTGAAAGACACACTTGATTTTGGGTTATTTTATTCAAAATCATCTACATTTGATTTAATCTCATACAGTGATGTTGACTTTGCTGGAAGTAAATCTGACAGAAAAAGCACAAGTAGAACATGTCATATGCTAGGGCACTCTCTAGTTTCATGGTTCAGTAAGAAACAAAATTGTGTATCATTATCAACTACTGAAGCTGAATACATATCTGCTAGCCTAGCATGTACACAGGTCATCTGGATGAAACAAACTTTGAAAGATTTCGGTTTGAAATTCAAAAATACAACTATTTTATGTGATAACACAAGTGCTATAAATTTATCAAAAAATCCTATTTTACACTCTCAAACTAAACACATTCAAATCAGACACAACTTTCTAAGAGAACAAGTCCTAAACAATATAATCAAACTGGAATTTATACCCACTAATAAACAATTAGCAGACATTTTCACTAAACCTTTAAAAAATAAAGACTTTATAAGAATTAGGAGAGAGTTAGGGATATGTAAATCAAGTGATTTATAAAATCAATATGACTAATTAAAATTTAGAAAGATTAGTCTACTCGAGTTCACCCTTACAAAATATTATCTTAACCAAAGAATAACAAGTAAAAACGATAAACCACTTTATGTGAAATCTTGGTTTACAAATTTGTGTCAAAATCGAGTGTTTGCTTTTCTTACTATTTTTTATTTTGTCATCATTCCACTCACCACCTTTTTCAAAGTTTAAGTCTTTCATATTTCATGTACAGTTTTATGCTTTATGTCATCTTTTATATCCTATCTCAAGTACAATCCACTTTTTGTCATATCATCTTATCACACTTTTTATGAAAAATTAATTTATAAGAACTCATTCTCGACAACTTGTCCTTCATTTTTTTACTATTATATGTTCTTCTCATGAGTACTATTAATACCATCTTTTTCTCTCTCTCTATCTCATCCGAATTAAGCCTCCATCTCTGACCTTGACTCCTTTAAATATTTTGAATTAATTAATCTTTTTCAAAAACTATGAACTCCCTCCAATCCAGATTCATGTCCTTTAAGTAAACATCAATTCATGACTTTACTTTATGTCATTCATCTCATATCTAACATCAAGTTTTTTTGTCCTTTATGTCCACTCTTATCTCACTCTAAATTCGTATATAGCTTCACCCCTTCTTTATATCTATTCTCACTCCTCCCATGCATATCTATAAAAATACTTCTTATATATATGTAATCATTACTCCTCACTCATGTATTTCTTGTCTTCTAAATTTCATCCTTCACGAATTTGGAATAAATCCTCATAAAGTAAAAATTCTTTTTAAAAGTTGTTTGTTTTATTAGGCCATTATTCATCTCACATGGATATCTTCAAAGTCTATGGATTCTAATCGTGGAATACAACTCCTTGTTTTTTTTACACATCATTTCTAATGGGCACTTCATACTCAAAGTATGACACATCTCACAATTCGATAAACTCTCCCATAGTAATATTTCTCTATATAGAAAAATTATTTGTGAAACTATGTTCTTAGAAAATGTACCGTGGTGTATGTTGTTTGCTGATGATATTGTTTTGATTGATGAGTCTAGAGCTGGGGTTAATGCTAAGTTAGAATTATGGAGACAGACATTGGAAGCTAGAGGTTTTAAGTTGAGTAAGAGTAAGACTGAATATATGGAATGTCGGTTTAGTAAGCAACGAAGTAGTGATGGGAGTGTAGTGAAGCTTGGTGAGCAAGATATACCGGTGAATGATTATTTCAAATATTTGGGATCCATCATTCAAAAGTATGGAGAAATTGATGGAGATGTAAATCATAGGATAAAGGTTGGGTGGATGAAATGGAAAAGTGCTACTGGAGTGCTGTGCGATCGTAGAATGCCATTGCGGTTGAAGGGAAAGTTTTATAGGACGACTATTAGACCCGCTTTACTATATGGTACGGAATGTTGGGCTGCCAAGAGACATCATATTCTAAAAATGAGTGTAGCTGAGATGCGGATGCTTAGATGGATGTGTGAAAATACAATAAAAGATAAGATTCGGAACGAAGAGATACGTAAGAAGGTAGGTGTTGCACCCATTGAAAATAAGATGCGAGAGAATCGTTTACGGTGGTTTGGACATATTCGGCGAAGGCCTAATGATGCTCCAGTTAGAAGGTTGGAGAAATGGGAAAATATATTAGTTAAAAGAGGTCGGGGTAGGCCTAGGAAGACTTGGATGGAGATGATAGGAAAGGATATGAATGCTTTGAACCTCACCGAGGACATGGCGTTGGATAGAAATGATTGGAGGAAAAGGATTCATGTGGAAGACCCAAAATGAATTTCTTTTTTGGTTCATATCGCTGACCCCAATTGTTTTGGGATGAAGGCGTAGTTGTTGTTGTTGTTGTTGTTGTATGTTCTTCTTGGCACTCTTCCTAATATAATGCACTATCTTCCAAAAATTGATTTGATCTATCATTCACAATCCCCTTAAGTTACAACTCACGAATTTCTCCTTTCAACTAAAATCTAAAATTCATTCATTTCAAATGTCACTCACTTCTTATCAAAATTATTTTCTTCCTTCTATATAATAGATTGATTCATCCCTCACCAACTCACTCAAATTTCTCTATCTTCATACAAGTTATCACCCTTTGCAAGTCATTATTTTCTTTCAAAAGCTTTCATTCTCTCAAACCCTTTGAAAATGGCCTCCTCTTCAAGATCATCCGACATCAACAAGATTGAAGCTTCATATCTAAGATTTCCAGATCTCATTCACACATATCATTCCATTAGTTCCATGCCCATCCAAACCGGCAAGCAAGTTTATCTTGAAGCTTTTCCATCATTTGATCTACAAACTTCACTTTTCGAATTTATTCATGTCCTACCCTCTCCCCAATTAATGACCATTTATCCACATCTCATCAAAGTTTTCTACACGAATCTTTCAGTCGACCACGACAACTCCACTATCACTTCCATGGTCCATGGAAAAGTCATCTCTTTCAACACTTTTCAGTTAGGCTGCATTCTAAATATCTCTTCCTACGGCATTGAGCTCCCTAACATAGTTCCTATCGACCGAATTGTGTTTAAAAAAATCCTCCTCTCCACTCGCTCAACCCATTTTTTGTGGCATATAAGCAACTTAAAGCCTCATGCTCTGTTGTTGTCACAAATCCTTTCTTCCAACGTAGTCCCGAAGTCACCCTCTAAGGGATTTATTGCCAATGAAATCTCACTCCTTTTCTATGCAATCTTATGTGCCTTTCCAATAAACTGGTCCAGTGTTATCTTTAATAACATGATTAACTTTCGATCTTTTCGTTCTCTTCCTTTCGGATACCTCATCACTCTTATCCTTGAATACTTCAAAATACATCTTGAAACCGATGTCGTCTACCACTCCAATCGCACGTTTGATGACTCCTCCCTCCCTAAGGAAGAGTCCCCTCAACTCAACTCTGACGACGAAGGCCCTCAAGAAGCAGATCCAGCAGCAACTTCTGAACTTGACATCTTCTCAGAACACCCAGGATCTCTTTCTGAAGAGTCAAGCATCTCTGCATCAAGCCTTCGAATCTCTGAAAATCGGCCAAGATGCATTGCTTCGAAAGGTTCACCCCTCATCCGGCTCAGAATGAACTGTTTTATTTATTGGTCTATAATAACTTTTAAACTCTAATCCCCTCCTTTTGTCCATGACAAAGGGGGAGAAAAACCTGTCTCCAATATTGGAGAAAAATACTCTGACATTTTCTATTTTTTATGATATTATTATTATTGTGCATAATGGCTTTTTGATAGGGGAGCATATTTTGTCATCATCAAAAAGGGGGAGAATGTTGAGAAACTATATTTTGATGACACACAATATGATACACTATCATATATGATATGATAATATGCCTTCATGAATAATGTTATATTATGAGTGAATATGATTTTTCATGTATTTAATGAGTATTTGATGCAAGGTTAATTCACCCAAAAAGGATGGAGACCTCCTGCTCAAGTACAACCTTGGTGAAATCATACTCCCTGAAGAAAAAGCTTGATGGGTCATTCATTCTTAAAGATCATCAAAATAGATCGACTACTTCAAGATGAAGATTTTTTTCTTCTTTAGAGTCATATGTAACAGAACCTTCAGAAGCATGCATATTGCATATTACATGCTTTTATCATACAAGCCACTCATTCACAAAAAGCTATGTTTCATAAAAGTATACGACATTTTCAAAAAGCACCTTTTTGAAATCTAATCATCGTACCTTCTTACAAACTTTTATGAAAAAGGTATTTTGACAAGATATAATAGCTCATAATTTCAAAAGCATTAATTGTACCTTCTATCATGTATAAGACAACTTGAAAAGAAATAAAAAGTAATGATTTCAAGTATGTAAGGAAAAAGACAAACATAAAAATCGACTAGTTGAACTAAACAAAGAAAACTAATAATATAATATGTTTAGAAAAGACCTTAGTTACTTTATGCAACTCAAGAATGTCGACTTACTTAAAGTCATCATTCTTTCTGTAAAACATTAATTACCACCTCAAAAACTTTTTTAGAAATGACTATCTTAACCCTACTCAAGAATGTCGACTTGCTTAAAGTCTTCATTCTCTTTGTAGACATTAAGTAGCACATCATAAAGTATCTTTAGATATGACTATTTACAAAATAAAGAACTCAATGCATTTATTGTACTTACACCCATTTAAGTAAAGAAGTAACAATTTCTAAATAAAATGCTAAAGTACTACAAATCATTAATTTGAATAAAGACAAAACTACATGATGGTTTAAAATCCAACGTTCAATGTACTACACATCATTTATTATGAAAATAGACTTTTTACATAAAATATATCATACCTAAAATACTACAACGAATAGTGTACCCCAAATACTATACTTATAGAAAGAAGACTTTTTCGAAAAATACATAAAGTTTTTGAAAATGACTTGACATTTCACATCCCAAAAAGACAATCATTCAAAAAGGGCAACGACTATTTTTTTGAAGGCTATATAAACACAAACAAAATAGTTCTTAAGACAAGGACATGTGAGCTTACAACGAGAAAAATTCCTATTCGATATTTGAAAAAGAGAGCCTAGAAAAAGAAAGAAAAAGTCAAGAATAGCTCTTTGACAAAGAGTATTGTCTGAGTGAAAAGAACAGAACATTATGAGAATCCTTCATTCGTGCATTCATATCATTCTGAAGGTTCTATAGGAAGTATTGTAACTTTCTGTTATTCACTGTATTCCTTCTTTGTTGAAAGAAGTAGACCTCTGTGAAAGAGGGTGTTGTCCTTCTCTGTTAAGAGAAGAAGACCTCTGTGGAAAAGGGTGTTCCCCTTCTCTGTTGAGAGAAGATGACCTCTGTGGAAGAGGGTGTTCCCCTTCTTTGTTGAGAGAAGAAGACCTCTGAGGAAGAGGGTGTTCCCCTTCTCTGTTGAGAGAAGAAGACATCTGAGGAAGAGGGTGTTGTACTATTTATCCGGTAACTCGGATGTTATAGTGGAAAGCTCAAGTGTTTTGCTTGGGGACTGGATGTAGGTCAGTGACTCGACCGAACCAGTATAAATCTTGTGTTTTATGTGTTGTGCCTTATTGCATTTATTTTTTAATTTATCGATTTATTTCATATTTCACTATTCACCCCCTCTAGTGGAATTTCATATCTATCCTAAATGATGAATGGAATTAAAGGATTTTGGAAATTGAATTTGAAAATCATATCTCATTCTTTAAATGAATGAAAATAAGATTGAAAATATAATACATCCCTGACTATGGTCATAAGATGTATTATATAATAATCGTATTTAAATTCAGATGAAGAATAAAACACATTTTTGATGTCTTTACAGAGTTTAAAATGAAATTAACTCTCAATATATCCTGACTATGGCCATTGATATATATTTTGAGTTAATTTTAAGTTAAACTCTAATAAAAGAATAAAATATTTGAAAATATGATGATTTATGAAATGAGATCCAGTATGGATCCAATGTTATTCCATAAAAGATGAAAATCCTAAGTTTTGTTCACATCCTGACTATGGCCATTGATGCAAATCATCAACTTAGGATTTAATCACCTTTCATTTGAATGGTGCACGTGCCATTCATGTTTCTCATTTGTGATTTTTTGAAATTAAAAGAGGAAAATGATATGCAAACAAGCATTTCTAAACCTGTATGCTCATACGTTCTAATCTAGGACTGAAAATATACAATTCTAACTATTGAAATTGAAAATATTGAAAATCTCTAGTCTAAGTAAGTAACACTTTCCATGAATCCCTTTATAATAGAGTTAACACGAGGTACCATAAATAAAATATAGAGAGAAAATGTCATATTGAAACGAAATTGCATATGATTATGACCATCCTAATGAAGAAGTGAATATGCATTCACCTAAATATAATGATTGTGCTAAATGAAGAAATATATGTGCAATACTTCATGCCAAAGAGAAAAACATATGTGAGAATGTATATACAAAATGATATCTGATTAGTTTTCCTACTTCCCACGAATCAACCTTTAGGACAGATTTCTAACACAAGTTCTGGTGTTTTTGGAGAACTTAGTCCTTGTAAAACAAGAAACTTCATTTTGTTCTTTGCTGGTACTGAATTGTCAAAAGATACAACTATTCATCTGCAAATTGCCATTGCATACTCAGGTGAAGCACATATCACAGTTGTGGCAGCCATGATAGATTGACCAAAATACGATTGACAACCCACTCCCTTGAACAGACTGTTGGAGAATAACCATATTATTAAACCATAGGGAACCTCGATCACCAAAATTGGGCATAGTGAGAAAGATAGGTCAGCCATCTACAACCAAAGCATGACACCAGCCAAGAACGTATTTCACAATAGCTCAACAATCTAGCCTTTTGGGACCAATGCCCCATCGTGATTTACAATAGCTCTGAGGTCTGGTTCAGTCATCGTCAGGGAATTACTTCTAGGCACCCATTTGGCGCAAATCCTAAGCAGGCATTTGCAGAAAAAAAAAGAAATCTTGGAGAGTATGTCAATTGAAATGTTGGGACAAGAACAAAGTCATAGTAATTTGGGAAACCACTGTGAAGTCTTAAAAACCACAGCAGTTTGCCAATCTGCTATAAAAGGCTAAAGGGCCACAGCAGTTTGTAAACTGCTGTGGGAGCTCAAAAACCATAACATTTACCAGGAGTTTTCTGTATATATATATATATATATATATATATATATATATATACGAAACAAATAAGCCAAAGCACAGGAATAGAGAAGAACATCCCTCAATACAAATTCAGTGAAACAGACAAACCAAGAAGGCAGATGTGAAAAGTAGCTTCAGGTTTTAAACAATAATCTGTTTTTACCTTACAACACTCGGATTCATACCTTGTTCTTTGGTAAAAGGGTGGGGTAGAGGTTTATGGCATCACAGGATTTAGAGAGGAAGGAAAACAACAAGGACAGTAGAAAATCAATCCTGCAAATACAGAAAAGCAAATGTTGAAATGAATTGTCCATCAAATGGATTACAGAAAGAAAGAAAAATATAAAGTGACGATAATGGCCTGGCATCCAAAACAGGGAATTAATCCTGTAGGTACAGAAACACAAGTAAAATGAATAAAATGCAGAATTACACCATTGATAGGATAACAAGCTGTAAAAAAAAAAAATGGTGGTAAGTATGTCAGATGCCTTAAAGGAATGTTTGAATGTAAAGTGTACCAAGAAATAAACATGGTGACTAAATACAAGATGATAGTGAATATAGTACACCTACGGTGGAGTGCTGCGATGGGTACATCACAGACAAAATCCCTTTGGAAGGCATATTTAATTTTAAATCAACAGTACAGGCTATTTTGAAATATTACAGAAATATTGAACCACTCACCTGGGAAAATTTCATGCCAATTCTGTTAGGGATGAATTTTACCGGGCAAATTTATGAGAAACTCCTATTATTGTCACCCTGACCAATGATCGGCATGTCCGACCTATCTCCACACAGCATACCACAAAGTTTACAACAACAAATCGAATTCAGGGCTGCTGACTTCCTGACTCGGCATATCATAAAAGCTATAGCCACCATCGTGAGGAAAATAAGGGAAATAACAGAGAAGTTGCAAGATATTACAAACACTAACTGCTCAGGAGAAAAGGTAAGTGAGCCGTGGATCGACAATATCATTCATGACTACAGGGCTCCATGAACTCATTTCCTCTGTTTCCCTAAGCACCATCTTTTGGAGAAGATGGAAAAATCAATACAGGCCTCCATTCTTAGATCTACTACCTGATCTACGTTATTTAAAACTCTGCCCAGACTTGGAGATATGAGCAACTCCATCAGAAGAAACTTGGATGATGATATTCCAGATTCAAAGGGGAAGATCGATTCCCAGAAGCTTTCAGAATCATATGAGAGCTAAGCCTTTATAGTTATAAGACAATCATAAGTTGTGAATTGCTCAACGAGTCATGATAAATGTGAATTATTTTCCAAGAGGACATGAAACCATTTGAGATTTAATCAGCATACCTATTAATGCTGCTCCTGCCTTTCTAGAAACAATGCATCGTGAGCTTCATCTGATGGCAGCGCGACACCCAAAGTCGAGAAATGCAGCAGACGCTAAACACTCAGCTGTATTATCAGATAAGCATTCCAGCACCTGTTAGCGTCTACCCTCCTTTGCTGCTACCTGTGGAACCCTTGATGGAGAATTGTAAGATCTTGGGTAGCCCAGAAATGGGGATTTTAACCTTTCATAAAGCTTCAAAACACCGTAGGAATCTCTGCAAAATCAGTCTCTGTTAAATCTAGTTTTACTGAGTCTTTCAGTCATACACCAAGACATATCCTACCCTTGATATATGTATCGACAATGACCCCCTTTTACATGTTAACCCATTAGCTTTTGGCAAATTTCAGGGTTTTATGATGGATTTCATCATGAATCTGAGTTAATTCATGATCAAATCGTTGCAGCAATAAGATATAAACATCCCAATCGCATGTACCACCCATTGACATTCAACAGATAGATATATATAATCAAATAAACAAATGACATTGGTGTTTAGTGATGTGCAGATACATGGAATTACTTAAGAAAAATACAATGAGAAGATGTCATTTAATTAAAAAGAAATGCTCTGACATATCTTGTTGAGGATGTCTTGAGTCAATGTAACCCTGTAACATAACAAATATCACTAAAACACATGATGGTGCAGGCGTCTGGAATCTGGGATGAAGACAATGTTGAAATCTGGACAGGATGCAAAATGAAGTGTTGAAATGAACAGTATGATGTATTGTGGATATAATAATATGACCATGATTTTCAAATTTTGAAGCTTAACATTACGTTTTATGCAGTGACAGAGGAATGTCACTGCATAAGCAGCTATGTAACCATGTAACCTGTAAAAAAAAATTACACCAAAGGACCTGCTTGTTGCCCACGCTCGCACTTGTAATAGAAAGAATAACCTGGATTCTTTTTTTTTTTTTTGTACATCCATCAACCACTTGTCTGGGCCATGTGAATAAATTGTGGCTCCTCCAAACAACCATTGATGCTTTTCTATCAGTTAACATGCACTATTAGTTTTGCTGAAAAGTCACTAGCCATGCTCCCAGAACCTTCAGCAGGAAGAGTCATATACGCTGCCCCTTTACACATCCACTCATGCTCCTTATGACAGTAAAAGTTTTCAAATGGCTCACCATATAATGCCCATATAATCTGGCTTTTAACAGCAGGGATCATTGGTTCAAATCTAATTAAAGCATCATCTCTCAGATGCATGATCCCAACATTCAGAAAATGCAATGAAACACAAAGATAGTTGAATTAAACTATATGGATGACCCCTGTTGTGAGTAAATTATCCAACAATTCGATGTTTCAAACTCATATTCGCATTACGACTTGATCTCAGCAGATTGACATAATGCTCACCGTTGCTATTCAGCGGGATGGTCCCAAGGGGGGTTGATCTGTCACTGAAGGGATGATGTCTGGAGATGGGGATTTCCAGAGCTCGATCCCTATTGACTCCTGGGTAATCAGCTGGTGTAGACGAAGTTTTGGATCTTTGAGATGAAATCAAAGAGGCTGCATATCATTTCTCGACAGACCCTGGACACCAGCGCCATGGGACAAAGCATGGACCACAGTCTACCACTATGGCTACCAATCAAGAACCCAATTCACCATAAATTCGAATGTTAAAGACAACGAGAATAAACCAATATGTAAGACAAAGGGGCGATAACGAGAGATCAAGATCACAACATAAAATCAGGTCAGAAAAGAAAAGCAAAAAATAAAGGAGAGATGGAATCCAAATCCGTGGATGATAAAAAATAAGGGTGGCGTTCAAAACATGGACTAATTAAAAAAAATGAAACTAAAATCCACTACAAGAAAATACGTTGTTAGCGACGGACTGTAGCGATAGAATATTTTCATCGCTAGTTAGCGACGGATTAACGAGAGACAAACATCCGTCGCTATAATTAATGAAACATACGAAAATAGCGACGAAATATAGTCAGTCGCCCAGTCCGTCGCTATATAGCGACGGATTTTGCGATATACTATTTTGTCGTTACGACCGCACCATTTGCCGACGACTCTTGCGACAAACTCTAGTCCGTTGCTAATGAGCGGCGAACTTGGCGACAAAATATAGTTTGTTGCTCATTTCGTAAATTTGATTTACGTGGGCTTAGCGACGGATTAATTTCGTCGCTAAGTTTCGAATAACCCTAATCCCAGACAACATTTCCTTTTCTTCTTTCGTTGCTCCCGTCGTTCGCCGCTCCCGCCGTTCGTCGGTCTCACTCCCGCCATTCGCCGGTCCCACCGTCCGCAGGCCCCGCCACCCGGAGACAGGTAAAGGACGCCCCCCCCCCCTTTTCGGTAGGGGGTCGACCCCCTATCGGAAAACGTAGGGGGTTAACCCCCTGCGTTTCCGATAGGGGGGAAACCCCTTGCTGTTCCGACAGGGGGTTAACCCCCTGCGTTTTCTGGCAGGGGGCCCCCTGCGTTTCCGGCAGGGGGTTAACCCCTTGCTGTTCCGGCAGGGGGTTAACTCCTTGCCGGAACTGGTAGGGGGTCGACTCACTGGCAGAAAGGCTGGGGGTCGATCCCCTGCCCGAACAGAGGGTCAGTTAACCCTCTATGTTCTGTAAGGGGGTTAATCCCCTATGTTCCGTAAGGGGGTCGACCCCTTGCCGGAACAGCAGTGGAGTCGACCCTTTGCCGGAACAGCCTTTTTTTTCATGGTGACTTCATTTTAAAACAGTGTTTTTTTGTACAAATTTTTCAACGGAACCAGCTCGTGCTCAACCACCTGTGGTAAGTAAGTGTCAAAAACAATGCAAATCGGGTAAATACCCGTGGTGAGTAATAGGGTCATGACCTCCCAATAATCTCGCCTGATAGTAATAGGGTCATGACTCTTCCACTGTAGTGGATCATCTATTCCGACAGATGCTTTTTTTGCTGCAGTCTTCATATTGTGCAACATGTCTGCAAATCGATTGGCAGCCACCCTCTGCCACAACTTCCTTGCATCATGTTCCTCCACCGTAGTCATGAAGCGATTCGAAGCCTATATATATTTTCAGAAAGTTAGTAGACATGACTATAAAAAAAAATTAAATATGAAACACATTAACTATGACAAACAACTGTATACCGTGAATGAAGACCACAATTTGTCTATCACCTCTTTTGGATACTATTTTCATTGAGCGACCGATTCTAATAGATGTTGAAGAAGTGAATTCCTAATCTCGCGTACTACTTCTTATGACTCAAACCTCGTGCTGCACATGAATTGGTACACAGTAAATATCAATACAAAATATTTATAAGATATATAATAAGTGAAAATGAAATACTTACGGTCGATTATCGATATACACTATTCGAATGAGTCTTCTTGTGTCAGACTGAGAAGACTCTGCATCTTGTGTTGGCTTCTGACTTGTATGATCAACTAGTGTAGGTGGGTCATGTACAGGCGAAACATCATCTGTAATAAAATATGTTAGAAATTCTCAGAATGCGCATTTCAACTAATCAAGCATCCAATTAGTTAAATGATATACCTATCACAGGAGCCTGTGAAGATGAAGGCTGGGCCTGGCTACTACTGGATGAACGACCACTGTAAGCTCCACGAACTATATTCTAACAAATAAAAAATGCATACAATACATTCAAATAATTCACATCAAGTATTACAATACATTCAAATAATTCAAATCATTGGAATACTTGCAAACCATTCACATCATTGCAATACATTAAAATCATTCACATCAAGTATTGCAATACATTCAAATCATTCGCATGAAGTATTACAATATATTCAAATAATTCAAATCATTCACATCAAGTATTGCAATACATTCAAATCATTCGCATCAAGTATTACAATACATTCAAATCATTCACATCAAGTATTGCAATACATTCAAATCATTCGCATCAAGTATTACAATACATTCAAATAATTTAAATCATTCACATCAAGTATTGCAATACATTCAAATCATTCACATCAAGTATTACTATACATTCAAATAATTCAAATCATTCACATCAAGTATTGCAATATTACCCATTCATTCGCATCAAGTATTACAATACATTTAAATAATTCAAATCATTCACATCGAGTATTGCAATACATTCAAATAGAAGTTTGTATTACAAGATTTTGCTCACTAGCTTGAGAATTCTTCCTCATCACTTGTTTGACTTTCATATTCTTCTTCTTCTTCTTCTTCATCTTCTTCTTCTTCTTCATTGTTTGTCCATCCACTTGGTATATCATTTGGATCGCATTCTTCTATGAATGTTTCATCAACCAATGGAGATATGACATGCATATCATGCGCAACATCGTGACCATAAGAGAAGTCATAGATATCATCTGATTGATATTAATCACTGTCTTCAGCTAACTTGTCTTCCTGTAACTGATCATACTCAGGATATAGTTTGGACTTCACCTTGCAAACTGCCCACCATTCATTTCTATCTGACTTTTTTGTACTCAGATATGAAGTATAAAAAACTTGTTGAGCTTGCGAGGCTAATATGAATGGTTCATATGTTCCAAACCTTGATTTATGATTCACTTCCACAATGCCTGAGGCTTTGTCGAGTCTTGTTACAGTTAGATCAAACCAATGACACTTGAATAAAGTTACCCTATTATTTATGCCTAAGTCAACTTGATTATTTCTTTTATAACACTATAGTAATCATGTTAATTTTCATCGTAGCTGCTACCCTTGACACACACGCCACTATTCATCGTTGATTTGTTTTTACCGTAATATTTTGTATGGAATCGATAACCATTTACGATGTACCCATTGTAACATTGCACAACTTTGGCTAGACCATTTTCTAAATCACATATTCCTTGATCTTTAACATCACCGTGGCGGACCTACATACAAACATAAACAATGATTGTGATCACGACTAATGAAGTAACTTAGTGTTGTTTACAAGTACACAATTTATGTTAGCGTCCTTACCAACTGTTTCAACTACTCCACAAACTTAGTTTCACATTATTTTTGTACTTCTGCATCAGTGAGATATGAAACTTCTCTTCGCAACTCCAAATCAAATCGTCTGCAAACCACAAATACTTATATTATTGAACCATGTATGCACGTATAGAACATAAAAGGATTTATAATTGTGTTGTGTCTACATATACTTACTCGATGTATGGGTCGATCGTTGAGCAATTAAAAAGAATATAGATATGTGTTGCGTCTTGCTCTCAATCTGTCAAGAGTCTTGATCGGCAATTACCAAATGCATGCCCAAGCCCAAGTGGTTGAAATATCGATAGCTTGTCAGCTACAGTTACTTGTTATCCATCATTGTTATGAGGCAGACATGTGTAACATGTTGGAATATAAGGTTCAAAGTACATAGATGAGAAATTTGAAATCTCTTCTAAAGTGTATGCCTCACAAATAGAGCCTTCTACTCTTGCTTTATTACGAACCTTTTTTTTAGGTCAAACATGCATCTGTCAAAAATATACATTTCAAATTTGAAATATCTGTCATTGAAGAGACAAATATAAGAAAATATATACCTTTCAAATGGGTACATCCATCGATATTGCACATGGCCACCAACCCTTAGTTCATATAACAAATGTATGATCAAATGTTTCATAACATCGAAAAATGCTGGCGGAAAAATCTTTTCTAGCAGACAAACAGTGGTGATGACAAAGTCCTCGAGATTCTTTACATCAGATACTATGACTTTCGATGCGCACAATGTTCTAAAAAATTCACTCAACTCAGACAATACCCCCATATATGTTTGTCTAACATATCATAGAATGCTAGGGGTATCAATCGTTGCATAAAGATATGACAATCATGGCTCTTCAACCCATATAACTGTCCATCGTCAATCTTCACAACCCGAGCAATGTTAGAGACATATCCGTCTGAAAATCTCAATTGTCCCAACCATTGACATACATGCTTTATTGGATCAGGTCCAAGCACGTACTTTGCCTTTGATTTCAGTACTTTGCCATTATACTCTTTGAGTTCCAATTCTGGTCTCTTACATATTACTTTTAAATCCATACGGACCTTCAAATTATCCTTCGTTTTCCCTTTAACATTCATTACTGTATTGAACACACTATCAAACACATTTTTCTTCACATGCATCGCATCCAAATTATGTCGTATCAATAGGGTCGGCCAATATGGTAGTTCCCAAAAAATAGATTTCTTTGTCCAATTGTGATCCTTCCCAAATCCAAGTAAGGGTGTCGAACTGCAGGCATCTGTTAATACACCTGGAAAGTATCGCAATCTTCTTAAAATCTTTATGTTAGACAATCTTATGGATGAACCTTTCATTTCAGTTGTGCCTGCTCTAAACACATTCCTTTGTCGTCGAAACGGATGGTCACTGGGTAGAAATCGACGATGGCACTCAAACCAGCAAGGCTTCCTTCCATTCGTCAATCTAAAAGCTTTGGTATCCTTCATGTAGTACGGACATGACAACCTCCCATGTGTGCTCCAACCAGATAACATACCATATGCAGGGAAGTCACTGATTGTCCATAAAACAACGACTTTCATATTGAAATTTTGTTTTTTGTGGGCATCATACGTGGTAACATCGTCATCCCACAGTACTTTTAGTTCATCAATCAATGGCCTTAAATATACATCAATATTTTGGCCAGGTGAGGTCGGACCAGGGATCAATAGAGGCAAGAAAAGATTTGGACGTTTTATATACAAGCATGGTGGAAAGTTGTATGGAGTTACAAATACTGGCCAGCATGAGTATGGAGTTAATCTACCCCTAAATGGATTAAATCCATCTGTATATAGACCGAGTCTAACATTTCTCACTTCCATTGCGAAGTTCTGATAAGTACAATCAAAGTGCTTCTAAGCTTCAACATCAACAAGATACGTGATCTTGTCTTCATTGTGTCAAACTTTATTTGCATACCATCTCATGTGTTTAGCTGTCCTTGAAGACATATACAATCATTGCAATCTTAGAGTGATAGGAAAGTAGCAGTTGAACCAAGGATGCCCACATGACGAGCATGATATGTTGTTTTCCTGATCCTTAAAATACAACATGCAGTGATTTGGACAAGCATCAATCTTTTTATACCCCATACCTAAAGCGTTGACCATAACTTTTGCAGGATAGAAATTTTGTGGCAATTTCTCATCTTTGGGCAACATACTCTTCACAATCATGCACAATTGGTCAAAACATGATTGACTCAAATTATACTTGAACTTCAAATTCATTAGTTGAAGAACTGCAGACAAGATAGTGTGACTCTCGCAACCGTTCCAAAGTGGCTCACCAACATCTCTAAGTAAATTATAAAATCTACTAGCTGCATCGTTTGGTGATTCTTCATCCACTGCAGTTCTTACATCACTAGGACTCACAGCAAAATCTAATTCTGTTCCTGCGACATCAAATATCAAATCTATATATGGATTATCGTGCACCACATTCACCCGTGCATCAAAATTGTTTCTAAATTCTTCTTCATGAAACATTCAATTCTGATAATCACTCACAAAACCCTTCATGTATAGGTGATATCTAACACCATGAGGTTCTACAAATCGATTATTCTTACAAATCTTATAGGGACACCTAATCTAACCTGTGGGATCTACTGTACTGACACTTGCCATTGCAAATTCAATAAAACTTTCAACACCATCCATATATTCATACGATAACTCATTGTCAACTATCCTACAATACATTCATTCACGGTTTGCAGTCATTTTGTCGTATGATGTTATGAATATTATTCTAATCAGTTAAAAGAGAACCATCAGAATGCTATGATGAAAAAAATATCAAATTTATCATGCAATATATGATGTCATACAATCACAAGAATTATGACGCATGCATTGATAACTTAATATTTTTATGTGCAAACTATTTATGATATGATACATTCATTTAAAGCATGCTTTCATTATACAATTTAACATGAAAGTCAAAATCAAATTGAAAGTAACTACATACAAGCATGGATACAATCACATCAAACATTGCAATACATCAAAATCATTCATATCAAACAAATGTCAAACATGTACATGTAGCAAACACACTTCAATATCTTGCTAACTACTACCATGCCTAGCATAGAATCCGTACTCGAAAAATAAGAACACTTTTATTCTCATACATTAAAATCATGCTCAGCATGATCTTCAAACTCCAACAAAGCAGTCCTAGATATCAACAACTAAGTGAGTGTGTGAACAGTAAAGTGTTACATCTAATAAATTAAATAACATGTGATGCGCTTGCATCACTTACTCACCACGGCTATTTACCCGATTTGCATTGTTTTTATCACTTACTTACCACGGGTGGCGGGGCACAAGCGAGTTCCGTTGAGAACTCTGCAAGAGACACTGTGTTAAAATGAAGTCACCACCTGCCGAAAAAAAAAATGAGGCAAGGTTGCCCTCCTGCCGAAAAAGCAAAGGGTTGGGGGCAACCCCCTGCCCGAATAAAAAAACGACAGGAGGGTGTCCCCCTACCGAATAAAAAAAAGAGGCATGAGAGCGACTCCTACCAAAAAAACAAACGAGGTAAGGGTTGCCCCCCTGCCGAAAAAAAAGAGGCACGGGGGTGACCCTCAGCTCGAATAAAAAAATAAGGCAGGGGAGCGACCTCCTGTCGAAAACAAATGAGGCACGGGGGCGACCCTCTGCCTGAATAAAAAAATAAGGCAGAGGGCGACCCCCTGCCGAAAAAAAATGAGGCAGGGGGTCACCCCCTGCCGAAAAAAAAAGTGGCAGGAGGGCGCCCCCCTACCCGAATAAAACAATGAGGCAGGGGGGTCGACCCCTGCTCGAATAAAACAATGAGGCAGGGGGTCCACACCCTCTATCAGAAAAAATAAACGCGACAGGGGTCGACCCCTGCCCGAATAAAACAATGAGGCAGGGGGTCCACACCCCCCGTCGGGAAAAACAAAACGTGACAGGGGTCGCCCCCCCTGCCGAAAAAAAAACAAACGAGGCAGGAGGGTCGACCCCCTGTTGGAAAAAACAAAATATGGCAGGGGGCGACCCCTTGCCAAAAAAAATAGAACGCGACAGGGGGTCGCCCCCTTGCCAAAAAAAATAGAACGCGGCAGGGGGCGACCCCCTACCAGAAAAAATAAAACGAACGTGGCAGGGGGCGACCCCCCTGCCTGAAAAAAAAATTGAAGGGGCAGGCGGGGTGAGACGGGCGACCCCCCTGCCGAAAATAAAATAGAAAGGGTAGGCGGGGTGCGATAGGCGACCCCCCTGCCAGAAATAAAATAGAAGGGGCAGACGGGGGGCGACCCCCTGCTGGGAAAAAAATTTTTACCTGCTGCGGGCGGGGTGCGACGGGCGGCGGACCGGGGACCGACGAGCGGCGGGCCAGGGAGTGCGTCAGTCGACGGGCCCGACGGAACGAGGGGCGACGGGGCGATGGGCCGGGGAGTGCGCCAGGCGGCAGAGGAAGGCGTTGGGTCGAGCAGAATGAGGGGCGACGGGCCGGGGAGTGCGCCGGGCGACAGAGGAAGGCATCAGAGGAAGGCGGCGGGGCGACGGGTCGGGCGGCGGAGGAAGGCGTCAAGCAGAAGAGGGCAGCGTCGGGAGGGCGGAAGAGAGGAAACAGGAAAAGAGGGAAAAGGGCTTTAGTTAGAGATTTACGCAAAAATTAGCGACGACTTTGGCGACAGAATTATTTTGTCGCCAAGCCATCTTAAATTTACAGGAGCCTTTAGCGACGAAATATTGTTGTCGCTAACGTCGTCGCTAGGTAGCGATAGAAATCTTTCATCGCCAAATCTGTCGCTAATTGTTGTGTGTCTTGCGACAAAAACATGCCATCGCTAATCTGTCGCTACATAGCGAATGATTTAGCGACAGAAGGTTTTCGGTCGCTACATCCATCAACATTATAAATCTTAGCGACTGATTAGATTTTCTTGCTAATCTAACACAAAGTTGCGACGGAAAAAATCCGTCGCTAATATCCGTCGCTACGTCGCATTTTTCTTGTAGTGTGATGCCAGTTGGGAGACTCCAAGAAATATTCGCCAGTTTCAGCAAGCCATTGAAGACTACCAGCAGCAGATCGCACAAAGGACGTTGCCAGTTTAGGCGGGGGGCATGTTCGAGCCTGCCATGTTGATACATTTGTTTCTTGATGTAAATACCTCTTTGATCCTTCGTAGTGTACATAAATGACCTTTAGACTAAGATCCTTCGTGAACAACAATTGTTACCCCCCCTCTTCTTACTCTCTTGGTGTAATCTTGCAACTTATGAATATGAGTTACTTTCTCTCTATCTCTATCTCTTGCTCTCTTTGAGATTATGCATGCTCTATTGTGATTGTGCACCCTCGTGCAGGGTGTTTGTGTTGTTTCCTTGACTCGAAAGGCTGACCTGGTTGGAATCACCAGGTTTCACACAATGCTTCCAAATAAGCCCATTACACTACACATGATGCAGTGCATCCTGTTCGATGTGTATTGTCCACGCATATCAAAAACAGGACAACCCTAGGGCATGGACCGGCCTATCCCTATATAGGTGTGTCATGCATATCAAACATGCCCTTAGAGAGAGTTTGAAACCCTCAAAGCTCAGATCTGAGGTTCTAACCTAAAGTGGGACTCCCTGATGTGGTGTTGCCAGTGTAGGCCACACGCCAAGACCCAAGCAAATTCAAGGTTGGGATCTCGGATCATGTATCTGAGATCTCTCATATACACTGAGTGAGGCAGAAACCTTGGCCAGGTTATATGAAAGTGGATCGAGGATCAGATGTGTGTCAGACCAGGCCGGACTCCATTGGATCCTGAGCCTGTTTTATGTCAGGTACAATCTATTTGTTAACTCAGTTTTTGGTGCTAAATAAAAGCATTCAAATCTCATGGGTGTCATCCCTTGTGCAAGCCAAAGCGTGGCGACTCCTTGAGGGGAATGGGTAAGCCCACAGAGTTTTACGTTGATACGATAGTGATCATAAGTATGGTAGGCATAGCCAGCACAACTAGGTCTCTGTTCTTGGTGGCGGTTTCTATGTGTAAATATATTAAAAAAAATAGATTAAAAGCTTCTTCTATCTTATCAACCTTCTAAATGGTTAACTAAGCGAAGAAGTTTGACCTAGGAAATATGGCACCCAAGTTGGGGGATTAAATTAACAAAAAATAATTGTATTGTACAACAAAAATGATATGTTTCTGAAATGCCCCATAATTTCTGAAATCTACCCTATATCCAAATACACAAATGTCATACTTTTTTATGGTTGTTTTACCTTTTGTCGGTTCGCGTGATATATAACTATGTTGTTCTGATGTCGCAACCTCTCAACTAAACATATATTTGCAAGATGATTTTGCGAACCTCACAAAAGTCGTATAACCAAAATTTCAAACCTTCTCTAACTAAAATGTAAGTAACTTCGCAAATACCATACAAAATTTGCATATATAAATGGCATTCAGGAGCTACCGTGTGAATCTCCTTTAAGTAACTAATCATTAAAGAGGTTTGTAAATGTGTGGTGTCATTCACATATTAATGTTTATGAATGTCTTCGACATTCACACTTTAGTCGAACACCACAAATACGGTACTACTTTCACATACATAGTACGACATTCATGAGCTACCATGCTAATCTCCTTTAAGTAAATGCTCATCAAGGAGGTCTGCAAATGTATGGTGACATTCACATATAATTTTTTTGAATGTCCCCAACCTTCACATTTTGTCATTGCAAATTTGCCATGTATATGAGGAAGTTATGACTCATTTGTGGAGTTCTTGAATATTCACAAATTTGAGGAATGACTTTCATATAAATTTTTTTAGTTTTTGTGAATTTTTGTATGAGCATTAAAAGTGGCAATTGTCAATATAAAAGTAATGGTTCACATTTCAGGACTATTTTTGCATAAAACTATGTTTTTTTGTGGTCCCCAACATTCTTTACTGATGAATTTTTTCAACAATTCATCAACATCATTTCATCGACGACCGACAAAAGGTACTCTATTATTTACTAACATTATTATTGTAGTTAAGTTCCTATATGATACACATGTGAACTATAACTATAACATGTATTTATGAACTTTCTCCTAAATATGTAAATTTTATGTGTTTGCAAAATATGACCTAGTTACTATAGACAATTTATAGAACATCCAAAATTTACAGAACTTTCAAAATTTACAAAACAACAAAATTTTGTATAACATCTAACTTGAACTCAAATTAAACAACCAAACTTTACAAAACATCCAAAATTTACAGGTCATCGAAGATTTAAGGAACATCTAACCTAAACTGAAGTTAAATATCTAAAATTTACAAAACATTAAACATTTAAAGAACATCCAACCTAAACTGTAGTTAAACATCCAAAATTCTATCAAATTTACATTCAATGTGTCAAATCTACATCCCCAAAAACAAAATAAAGTATTTATTAATTAATCATTCTATTTTACGATTTTGTCAAATTCATAATAGTAATCAATAATGATGACCCAGAATTGTCCACAATTTAGCTTCCTAAGGAAGGTCATTTGACATCTCATCGTCTAATGTCTCCTATTCTTTTTCTTTTTGTTTGGACTTTGGACCTTTTGCTTTTTATTGTGATCCTTTTTTGTTTTTTACCTCTTCTTTATCTTTCTTTTGGGCAGCCTCATCTTTTTCTTTCTACTTCATTATGTGTTTATAAAATTTGGACCATACGCTTTATATAGTCTGTTGCATCATCCTAAAAAAGAGTTGCTAGCAAACAACTAACTATAGCTTACATCCCTAAAACACAATAAAATAGGACATATAAACACGTACTTATGTAAAATTAATTTTCGTGTTTATGCCCAAGTATTGCATGTACAGTGGGGCAAATATACCATAATCAAACATGTAATAATTATGTATCAACTATCAAGTTAAAAATATATACATGTATGAATTGAGTTAATATGCAAAGTAATTACTCATTTTTTTGTTAAGAAATATCATTTACGGGACAATCATCCAATCAGTGTAAGTGTCATAGCCAAACCACCATGCAAAAAAACTAATGTACAACTTAATATTAGACCTATTAACTATATAAGAAAAATAAGGATATTGTTGAATAAATAATGGTATCATATTAATTGTTTGATATTTTTATCTACATGAGTAGTGGAGCCCATAAAGTTGTATAACCTAAACTTCCTTGCATTCATATTTATTTTTCAATAAACCTAGTTTTGGTTGCCCATGTTTAAAGGAATTAAGATTTGCAATATAAATCAAGTTGGAAGACATAAACAAGTTGATTTTTTGATGTATTGTAAACATAAAAATAAGTATACAAAGTTGTCCAACAGATACCGTGTCACATTTCTCAGAAAGATACAACAATGTGTGGCTCTCCAAGAAGAAATGTGTCTCATCTCGCTTTGCTTTTGCTTCGACCATTTGTTGTAAAAAATTTATGATAAACAATTAGTTTCTATTAGTCGGTAGCAGAATAGGAGGAATGTCACTTTATGTACTCATCGAGAAATAAGGGGTAAGATAAATGATCTTTAGCTATTTTATTTCATTTGTCATGTCCTATTTGTGGTACTATTGAAGTCTTTCTATGAATCTATATAGATGCTACATAAATTCATAATATGTGATATATTCATGTTAAATTCATATGAGTCTACATACAAATATAACAAACAAACAAATGTGCAAAACTAATACTTATGTCATTGCTCAACATAATTTCTATGTATAAATCATTTTTGTTTGGCTCTTCTTTTTGCTACCCATCTTCTTGGTTCTCACCAACATGTTTTCATGATCAATTAAAAATAAATATAAATGCATGCATGTCAACACCACAGGTTGTATACACACATAACTTATTTCATTATACATCTTGTCATAATTGGATTATTGTTTGACGGTGAGAGTTTGGTTTCCTTTTTATTGTCATGTTTCTCTTTACGTGTATACATCGCGAACTACCTAAGATATACATAAAAAATATAAGACGTTGGAGTAGTTTATTAAAAACTTTAAAAAAAATATAGAAACAATTCATTTAATAACTTAATAAATACACATTTTGCAACAAGGTGTACTCAAACATAATGTTATTTGTGCTTCTGGCTGTTTTGGTCAACCTCACTACATATACTGCACTTGTATGAGACAACATCTTTGTGTTTTATTATACGTCTATTTGCCATAGGTTTCCCTAGTTTGTGAATCACTTTTGGTAGATAGACAAAAATAAGAGTCGATGGAGAGTTGTGTGGGACATTATCTATTATCGGAAGGAATAAAAAATATATTATATGCAACTCAATATGATTTAACTCTGAAGAACTTGTCGTAATATATGCTTATTTATTTTCATATAAAATGTATGTGATAACATGTTCACATGAAATCCCACTAACCTACTACTCTTTACAAGAACATAACAGATTATCGAGATCAACACTATAACCGTGAGATCGGCTGTGAGCTTCGTACCGATATCAGTGGCAATGCACTACCTACACAGGTACTTGTTATGTCTTTCTCTTAAGTGTCTCTACATTTTCTTTTACCTCAGACACCATAACACTTGACATTTTTTGCTTGATATTCTTTTTCTTAAAATATTTCATTAGCATGAGAAGAAACCTTTCAATAAGTAACACTAGGGGCTTGTCACGTATAGAGAAAATCTAAAAATTGAAGTTCTCTGCTATATTAGACGTTAAGCACTCATATCTTTTTATTGAAAAGTGACTATTAGCCTAATGTTTCAAATCCACGTCGATGGTATTATAATGGTATGTGACTTTATCTTGCTCCTAGACTTTCGAAAGAGAATAATTGTATTGTTGTTTTGTTGTTGTTCGAGCTATACCCCACTAATTTGCACTAAGTGGTGAATCAAATTTCTTAGCAAAGTTCCATGTCAAGTGCTTTATGTAGTATCTAATATGACATCTAGGTCATGTGTGTGAGACAACATATTTTAGCCCTACATGACTATCTAAAATAATAGTCAATATTCATCTCTCTCTAAACTCGTTGAATTGTATGAGCTTTTTCTTTATATGCTTTAAAAATCATGCACGTGAATTCTTTGACTCTTTATCTACAACTGCAAATGCTACCAAAAATATCTCACCATAAGGATCATGACTATGAATCAAAAATAATATATTCATGTATTTTTCTTTTAGGAATGGGTCATCTACTACAAGAATTGAAGAGCATCATTTCAAAAACTCATCAATATATATACTAAATGATAAGAACAAGTACTTAAATCGATCTTTCTTATCAATCTGAATGCACTCTAGTGCTCTGGGGCTAGCTTTCATCAAATGATCCAAATATATGAAAAGTATATTGAATGACACTTCGAATAAACCATATAGTTCTTCCCTCGTATGTTCATGTTCACATCATGTTTATTTATAAGTAACATTCATATCTTCCTCGTGATTGATGTCATTCATGATTTCTCTTTGAGTCATCTTTAGGTTATCATGCTTGCATTTGTGAATAATACATGAAATCTACTGAGAAGACATTTTTTTACTAGAAGGTTGTCCAGTGATCCACCAGATATATGCTCACTTTCATACTTCTAAACTTGAAATAACATTGCTTTTCACACCTTTATGTAATGAATCTTGTAGGGGCAATCAACCATAGTTTGTGAGTTCTTATTCGTACATACGATAATATCTTTGTTATTGCATCTCTTCATGAATTTTGCTTTATAATTATTTTTGATGAGATGATATTTCAAAAACTCACGACAGTGCTAAAGATAATCAAACCTTCAGTCAGAAGCAATATATTGATCGTCTGAGCATGTTGTTAGCCGCTATAAAGGTGCCCAATCATTAAGTTTTTTGTTACACAACTTGTCATATAACTTAGATGTCTTAGCTTCAATGATTTTCAATTGCTCTTCATTGTATGAGAATCTATTCAACCACATCTTATTAGTGTAAAAACATAAGTTAATTTTATTACCCAACAAATGCTCATATAGCTTATACAACATACCAAGGGTTTGACTTTTCAATTATCATTTATGCATCATTTCATCTACAATTATTTGTCCCATGTCATCAATGTCTTGGTTTGGTTCAGCCGATATGGTATAGTCATTGTCTTCAATATCACCTAATTTTTCACTGGCAATTTGATCACTACTACCACTAATTGATTGTTTGGTTGCACAAACAAAATCAAAATTCATTATATTCATTGCTTCATTAGCTTCTATGCATGATGTATGCAACATTCCTGCATTTTCAACTTTCAAGATTAATCATAAAAATAACACCTACATTATCACACCTATATCTCAAGCATACATTACAAAGTTCAATAACTTATACCTAGTTATGTCATCTATTCTGAAAGGATGCATATCATCCAAATTACTGTGATAAAGATCAATAATACTGGTTTGCACACATAGTTTCACATCATCTACAATGATCATCTAATCATATACAACATCAATTATTCGTGAAAGTTCTTTATTACATGAACATCAAACATCTATATCCATAATTGGTTCTGGCAGCTGCATGCCCTCCGTGTGCCTGAGCTCAATATTTGGGATAGTTGAATGTTTGCCAAATGACTGAGCTCAATAGATGGTGCCTGAGATAGATGCACATTCTCCACAAGATTTTCATTATTCAATTCATCAATAGCTGCTTGTACATCACTTTCAATTACTTGTTTAACTTTGTGAGCAACTAAGTAAATGTCATCGCTAAATAGCATTGACTATACATCATTATTATTCAAAGCATCTATTCATATATCTTGGCTACCTACTTTAGGAGAATAACTATATCATAGGCTCAATAACTCTTCTACATACTCGATTTTATAATACATTAAAGCTATAAATTTTGTAAAGTTGCTATTTTTTATACTAGTATAGATTTTCATGTAAGGTGATTAGTGTTACAGTTGTGTATTTTAAACCTTTAAGAGACCATCATTAACTGCCTACATCAACCACGCAACATATCATTTATATAATAAAAATAACATGTAAAAAAAGGTCATCAATATACCCTTCATATATTCAATTAACAAAACTACTTTAACAACCATTCTAAAAACCAACTAGTCACAATAACCTCCTAACCCCTATTCAATGCTTGTGCACAATAAACCCAACTCCATTACACTAATTAAATGTTTTATGCAATCAACCCTAGCCCCATTACACCAAGATAGAACCACTGAATATTAAATAAAGGATAAATAAATAAATATAAATTATTTATAATATCAATAAATATATATATATACCCTAAATAGAAAATCCATTGCTAAATATTAAATAAAATATAAAAAATATACATAAAACATCCACAATAACAACCAAATACACATGCTACAAAGCTATAAATGTTCATATCTAAAAAAAAAAATTAAAATAAAATAAAACTGATGATGCATGAAATGCACATCATTTTCATATAATATTTATGTATTTTTATGCATTTTGAAGGATAAAAATTCATGTATTTGCGTATTTAGGTGCAAAGAAGCTACAGTTCGAATTTCACTCAAAACTGAGCTAAAATAAGAAAATTGGAGCATTTTCAAGATAATTGGAGCAAAATCCAAGGTAAATCGAATCCAAACCCAATCCAAAGTTGAAAGATTGGATTTGAGACTAGATTTAAACCCTAAAAATCCATAAACCCATTGATCTAAAGTAAAATCCATAAACTTTTGCTAAAAAAACCCTCTTCATAATGCACTTAGGTACTTAGTTATAATTTATACATAATATTGACTTTTAGTTAGAATTAGGTTAACACTTAGGTAGTTTTTAGAATTAAGAATTAGTATAGGGATATAAATAGTGTAGAAAAATAGGGTTACATGTTTTTGGCTGTTTGGAAAAATCGCCCAACCTCTTTCCCTCTCTCTCACACGCCCTCCCTTCCGTGTTCTACTTTTTTTCTTTTCCTCCTTTCTCTATTTCTTGTGTTTGTTTTCTTTCTTTGTTGTGCTACAGATGTTGCAGTTCGTGTGGGAGTTTTCTTCGATTCAGTGTGCTGTTTGTATCAACGAGGATCAGTTGTGCTTCTTCCTCGATCGACTCTCTTCCTTCTCTTCACCAACGTCTTCCTCTTCGCAACTCGGCTCTCAAATGGGTGCAACAGCTTGAGGAACACTATAGATCACCAAAGAACGTGCGGATGTGCTCTCCAATACCATTAACTGCTCTTTCTTCCCCTCCATTGTCAAACAACCCATGAGGTATGTCTTCTCAACCCCTTTCTTTTAGTTAGCGTCGAGTAGGGTCATGTCAGTGTCATGTCATATGTTTGGTCGTGGTCTGTCATTTTATCAATCTCATTTACATTTTGTTTACAGTCTCCATTGTTATTTTGATCGAGTTCTTGCATAAACAAGAACCGATCTTGAGTTATCTATTCAACTGATTGAATCAAATCACCTGATTCAAGTTTTAAGACATAATCAGCTGAATAGTGTATATAGTTGTATTTTCAAAATAATATTTGTGTTTTCAGATAATAAATTTATGTTTGTATAATCATTTTTAATAGTCTGGTCGTGATCTAGCTGCAACTAGATCTGACTTATAGCAGCTGATTAGGTTAGTGTTACAACTTAGAGTATCCGGCTAGGGGTAATTAGATTAGGTCAACACTAATTTCATAGTCAGTATTAACATTAATTTTATTCATTCTGATTTAATAGTAGGTTAACCATAGTTTTTTTTATTGCAGATTCAAACTAATGGTAGTCAATTAGATAGGGGCGTGTGACATACTTGATTTTAGGGTGAGTCGAATAGATCAATTTTCTTTGTATTAGTTTTTTGTCATTAATTGTTATGTAATTTAAGTAGGTTAGGTTAAGTTACATTAGACTTAGGTCAATATCTTTTTGTAGCAATTAAGTCATTAGGTTAGTATATGGAGTTTTGGAATTCGTTTTTAGTAAAAGTTGATTTTTTAGGTTTGATTCAAAAGTGTGTTGTGTGTCACTTTAAAAAAGTTGCATCACTTTATTTCTATAAAGTTTTCATTGCCTTCTTATTTTGAATTTTTAGGTGAATTACTATACCTTGGTCCCTTGTTTTAATTTTTGGTAAGTAGTCAATTTGGTAGGTTTAAAGTAGCAATTTGACTTTTGCTTAGGGTTTTATTCCAAAATTGTGCATTGTGTTGCCTTAGGTAAGTTAGTTGATTGCCCTATCTAGCCTTAGGTAGATGCTATATTTTGAATTGATAGGTTAATTACCATATTTTAATGCCTTGTTTTAATTTTAGTAAGTACTAATATAGTTAGGCTTCCATTGTTAATTAGGGGTATTCTTGCATTTCATTTTTAGTAACAATTGACTTTGAATAGGATTTTTGAAAATCGTGTGATGTATTCATTTAGGTAAGTAATTGGTAATTCTTAAGCCTTAGTTTACTTTCTGTTTTTAGTGCTTAGGTTAGATTCTTAGGTTGAATTGATTGCTTTGATTTTCATATTTTATTTGACTTGCTTTAATTAAGTTTAGTGATTAGGGTTAGTCAAAATCGCCCATAGTAATTATTTAGGTAAGTTATTTTATTTCTCTTTGGTGTCTTAGTTGAATTTCCCATTTTGAATTCATAGAATTGTTTCCTTCTTTAATTCATTGTCTTAATTAAGGTTAATATTAATTTAGGGTAAGTAAATTAAGAATAGCTTTAATTAGTGTAAACGTTTTTAAATCTTGTTTTTAATTTTGCTTTCCTTTCTCATTTCTTGAATTTATTCTTGGTAATGTAGCTTTAGTCAACGTAATTGATTTACTTTCTTTATTTAATTAGTTAAGCAATTTTTATTTTTTTGTCAAGTGTATTCAATCATAGTGGTCTCCACTAGGGGGTGTGGGCCTCTAATTCTAAACCAAATTCGAAATCACCCCGTGTGCCCTAAGTAGGTTAGTTAACTTAAGTTAGTTTGAAATTAGTTTTTAGAATTAAGTTAGTTAGTTTTAAATTCTAGTTAAGTTAGATAGTTTATTTTATGTATATTAGGTTAGTTTACTTGTATTGTTTTGAATTAAATCTATTCTTGCTTAGTGAATGTTATTTAGACTATGTCTTAATGAATTAGTAGTAGTGTAGCACTCCTTTTAGTTGTTTAAATTCTTTTAATTTAATGTATGGTAATTCAATTTGTAATTACATCATTTACATTTTCTTAGTGTCATGTTATGCAATATTTCATTCTTGTTTAGCTTAGTTAATTAGTCATTTCATGTTACTTGCTTGATTAAGAATTAGATTTGTCAGTATAGTCCTTAGCATAGTTAGTACAAAGTTAATTTTACTAAAGTGCATAGTTAATTAATACATTTAATTTTCTGCTTTAGCTTAGGTTTAAATTAGTGAATTCTCTGTTCTTCTTAGCAGCAATAAATTTTGATTAATTAGTTATTTGGTTTTTATATTTTTAGTTAATTAATTAGTTGAGCATAGCCAAAATAGTGATTTCTGCATGAGTCAATTTTTTATCAACTTTGGGTCATCATTTTATGTGTATTGTTAACCAATTTTGACCCAAAAATTTTACACTGACTTAATCAGTATGTCTACTGCACCTCTGCTAAAATTCAGAATTTTTCATGCTGATTTGGTTAGGTAATTAAATGAATTTCAAAAACCTATTCTGCAGAAATTACTGTTTTGATTTATTGTTGTCAAGGGGCATTTTCATAAATTGAAAAATCATTTTCTCTGGATTTCGATGGAATTTTTAAATTTTGCTAATTGGGTCTGATCTCTGAATGTGTCTAGAATATCTCTGCAAAATTTGATAGCAATTAGACTCCGTTTACATTTTCAAAACCCCAATTTTCCAAAGTCTGCCCCTGTATTTCTTGGTTGACTAGTAATTAGAGTATTTCAGTAATTTGCCTTTAGAATTAGGTTTTAATTTTTAATTCTGTTATTTTTCTGATTATTTATAGTTAGAGTAGGTTCTGTATTTTATCAAAAAGAGTAAATTAGTTTAGATTAATTTTGTTAAGTATTTAACTTGTTGTTTAATTACATGATTACTTGCTTTGTAGTTTAGTTGATAGTTGTTGATTAGTATAGAGTAGTTGTAATTTTATTAGTATTAGAATTAGTTTAATTGAATTTATACTTTTTTTAGTTAGTTAGATAATTAGTTTATTTCATTAACTTGTTCTTTAGTTGATTTAAATCTTGTTTAGTGTTAAATAAATTAGGAACTAACATTATTAGTTAAGTTGCTTAGTTTAGGTTATTTTGCAGGATTAAATGCACATGGAGGGCGGTCAGTGAAGTTCGATCATTTGGTTTCTTCAGCAAGCATTAAAGTCCCAATGCTTAGTTAGACTAGGATTTTATTATTTGTTATTTGTGTTCTTGTAATTATTGTAATTCTTTTATTTCTGAAATATTAATAAAGTGAATAATTCCAGTGAATTGTTGTTGTTTTATTCTGTTCCCTAAGTTCAACCTGGTCTTACCACTAATGTAAGCTTGTTATTTTTATTATTTGGTGTACAGTTTACACGCGAGTTTTATTGAAAAATATTATTTTAAAATCATTTTTATAAAAAGTTACACCAAAAATAATATATATATATATATATATATATATATATATATATATATATATATATATATATATATATATATATATATATATATATATATATATATATATATATATATATATATATGAAACTCACCTTTTGACCTAACCGAGAAAGTCGATGAGAAGAATACTGCAACCTTGTCGAATTGAAATAAAAAGATTTTATGAGAATTGTAGCAAGGAGAGAGATAAAAGAGTTAGGGTTCTAGAGGAAAAAGGATTAGGGTTCTTTTCAAAAATAATAAAAAAACAAAAAAATAACAAAAATAACTTTATATATAATTCAACAAACATGCGAATGTACAAAAATTCGCATGCTAAAAATTTACGCATGTACGCACATATTTGCAAATCTCATTGAAGAGAATTTTATCTAAGGAGATTCACAACCACTATTCGTGAAGGTTGTACATTATTTGCGAAAGTAACACCATATTGGATTGTATAAGAGTGTGAAGGTCAAGGGCATTCATAAAAATTATATGTGAATATCGCAACACATTTGCAAACCTCCTTGAGGATCATTTACTATGAAAGATTTGCTTGGTAAGTCACGAATGTTATACTATATATGTGAATGTAGTACCTTATTTGCAGAGATCAGCCAAAGAGCGAAGGTCAATGACATTTATGAACATTAATATATAAATGTCTGTGCCACACATTTGTGGACCTCCTTGAGGATCAGTTACCTAAAGGAGATTCCCATAGTAGCTCACAAATATCATATATATATATATATATGTGAATTTCGTATGGTATTTGCGAAGGTACATAGATTTCAGTTACAAGAGGTTTGCAAATTTAGTTACGTGAACTTCGTGACGTCCGCAAAATCAGTATGTGAATATACTTTTTTGTTAAAGGTTGTGAGCTCAGGACATCATACCTATATATCACACGAACCTCAAGAGGTTCGCTTGTGTAAAGGGTAAAAAGGTCCTAAAAAGTTAGGCATTTGCGAATTTGAACATGGGGCGGATTTCAGAAATTGTGTTGCATTTTGGAAAACATGTCATTTTGTACAGTACAATCATTTTTCGTTAAATTAAAAGCACAATTATAGGCTTTATCTTTCTAATGATCGATTTGAACCTAATGAGTACCAAATCTAGCACCAAGATGGATCAACCTTGCCATCTAATTGTGTGTACATCAATGGGAAGGTGATTTTGGACTAAATTAAATGATGAAAACAACCAAGTTTATGGGAAATGAACAATGTTTATTGGCGTATAGTATGTGAAAATTGTCATTAAAGGTGTTGTGGGACCACTGAAGTGATCCCCACTACAAGGGGATTTCTATGATTATTGTTTGTTTAAAATGATGTGGTGGATGGATTTTGCTTTGCTTATTGGTCATGGGGTTTGGTGCATAAAGCTAGGAACCAAACACGTATCCTTTCTGCTGACCATTGATTTTGAAAGAGCTGATTGTTAATACTTGCTTCAGATGGGACCCACAAACCAATTAAGTTTGAGGTAAAGAGCCTACAAAGAAGTAGCAGGTACGGTACACTAGTAGGACCATGCATTCACAAGATGTACATCTACTCATCATGGGGAGTTGCCACGTAGTCTATAAACCTCAAGATCTGATCTGAGGTAGGGATGTAATCGGTTCGGATCAGATGTAGCCAATACCAGATTTGACTAACCATATGTTGGCTAAACGGATTCAGATTGTGATGATGAAAAGGGTATATATTATCCGGTGATCCATCAAATCCAGATATTTGTCAGATTCTGTAGCAAAAAATCAAAACCATATCTACATCTGATTATAATTGGATGTCGCTCTGGCTGCTAAACCAAACCAGATTCGGTTGGATATCGGGTAAAATTAAATCCATTGACATCCCTAATCTGAGGTTAAATCATAAATTAGTGCATAAGCTATGATTTAGGGCTAAGTGAAGAATGTGTGCATAACAGCATTCACATCACAAAACTGATAACATGTGCACATTCTTTTGTGGGACCCTTGAAAATTGCTGCGGTTTGTCACACTGAGTTTCTGCAGTTCACAAACTATCTGAATTGACTTGCCACAATGAAATGCATTACCAACCATAGGCAGACATCGTGTCAATTGTCCATGTTGTGTTTGTGGGGGATATATGGAACATCCACACCCTATTTTAATTGCCAGTTAGATGCATCACCAACCATAATAGGGATTGTCATCAATGTCTACATTGTGCAACACATCCACCTCTTCAAGCAAGAAATCAACTCAAGTAATTACAGAAGAAACATTACAGAATTTGGTTCACCCCGTGCAACAAGGCCCATATATTATGCAAAATAGGCAAGGATGGCCAGTAACTTTTTTGCCCAATTGGTGAAGAAGACTGTACATTCCGGGATTTAATTGTATCAACCCCCAAACATGGCTAGGTACTAAACCACAGATCCACAGGAGGCACATAGAATGCCAGCAAAGTCACACCTATTCTGTACTTCTTGTTCTTGTAAAGTGAGGCAAACCACACCAAAGTGACAGCCTTGCAATGCTCTACCCAATGAGACTTGGGCCTTAGACCTGCCCATTTATAGCATGAAGTGTGAATAACCCCTAGTACCAATGTTGTCAGTATCGGTATCGTTTGGCCAACGATTCAGCTGTATCCGCCATACCCATACCGATACTCAAGTGAATCGTTCTGTATTGGCCAAAAAATAATAAAAAACATTCTGTGTCAATCAGAACATGACACATGTTAAAACCATTAAAAATAAATTTGAAAATATTAAAAAATTTAAATCTTTAGTATTTTTTTATTTATTAAAAAATAGCTGATTCAGGGGTGATGCGTACCGATTTTCTGCTTATCGGCACACCTATACTGACAACAATGCCTAATACCACCTCCCCAGATACTGGGAGTAGTGGAGTGGATATTGTTGAGACACGTCGCCTCCATTACATAAAAAACTTTGAGATGGAAAAGATACTTCAACTTGAAGGATGTTGATCCATGATGACAAAAGTTTGAAAAGCCAATTTTAAGTTTTATGGAAAATCCCAGTTAAAAACCAAAATGATTTAAATTTTTCAGAAACATGAAAAAAGAAAATTAAACAAAACTTGAATGAGATCCTTCTTTCTTTTAAGATTTTGTGACAAAAAACAAATGAATGATCTATTCACTTAAACAATAGATTTAAGATATTTTTCAAATTTATGAGATTTATTTAAATATCACTACTGTTACATTGTGTATCTAGTGGTGAGTAGCCTACTGCACCAATGTTGCCAATCCCATCAACACCATCCATAGAGTTAAGAAGTTGTATAATAGGACTCGTGTTATCGATGAGATTGCCGATCACGCACAAATCTTGGGTCTAATAACCCATCTGGATCTCTGTTTATGAATAGATGGTGCTGATGGAACCTCACAGCTGGTTCTGTAGGTTAGTCTTGGATCATAAACTGTACTTGTATTGACCGCATATGATGCCTAAAATAAGGCAAGGAGCAGTGAAAATGAAGTCAGCTGGTGCGTCACCCATGTGCCCACACATGGTATTTAAAACACAAGATACAAAATATGCATTTTTTTATGGATCATGTCTATCTGAACCCCACATGAGCAACTTATATAAACTACAAGGAGAATCATTGGCAAACTCAATTCTTCATAACTTCACACTATCCCGATCAGTCAAACCAAGTTCATGAGACAGGAATCTCATTGCTCAACTTGTATAGAATAAGGATAAGAAATAGCACTCTGTCTTATTGGCTGCCTCTTCAATCATCAATCCTATATAACAAATTGAACATGCAGGTACTGCAACTACCTACATTGTTTACATCTTTCTTTTCCTTCTCTTATGTTTAAACTCAAAAACTCTTGGGTATAGATCCTTCAGTGGCTTCTCAAGGTAGCACATGATCACCACAAAGAAGCTAGTCATGGGAGAAAGGCAACTCTAAGAGGTGTGTTATAGCAAAGACCCTCTGCTCTATTTCGACTTACTTTCACTTTTAGCTGCTCAAACTTCATTGTGAATGCCAAGAAAAGGCCTAATTGTGCAAACTTTTCCTTACACTTTGTGTAGTGAAATAGCCAGAAACTTGGCTACTATTTCTCATCAACATGAAATGAATGCAATATGCTCAAGTGAATGGCAGCAATATAGTGAATTTTGCTTTACTAGCTCTTTGTCTTTCATCCTTTCACTAATAAAACAGAGTGGAACTCACATTTGCTAGGCAATTAACCAGAGTGACTTTGGTGACGTTGTTTTTCCAGAAGCAAGAACAAGGGATATAGTTTTATTTAACAATGTTGGTGTAGCTACCAACTCAGAACGGTACGAAGAAGAGGAAAAGGCAGAAGAAGAGAATTGCAAGAACTCATTGGAGATATTTCTCAGGGAGGGGTTCGATCATCAAACCGCCTTCTTCTACAGCACACAGTCCTTGAAGCATCTGTTCATGCCAATGAAAGCAGATCCGATTAATGTGACAATGGGCCACAAGGCCCACAACCATATGGTAGAGTTTTGCCATGTTGGTGGCAAGGTTTTGCCCGTCTGATGCAAGTGCACCTTGCTCAGCTGGCATGCAATGTGGAAATGAATGCCCAAAGAGGAACTCTCATAAGGAGGGAGAAAAGAGAAGAGCAGTGTCTAAGATGAAGGAGCTACTACGTTGGTCAGCAGCATCCAAATTTGATAAGCAGGGAGGAAGCAAACGATGGAAGGTGAGTTGCCACTAGCAATATTTTATTTTGTTTACGAGAGTTTATGACTAAAGTGAATAAAAAATGACAACCAAATTCACTGTATGGACTCATTGAACCTTTGTGTGTGATATGCAACTTGACCCTTTACCAAGTTGGCAAACAAATTGATAAGCGAGTCATTCTTAATGTGGTTAACATGCATTTTTTTTTTCGTTCCTTGTATTAATAGCTTTGATCATTTGTCTAGTACCTCCTGCTTCATGCACCTGGTTTGACTCGGCTACTATATCAATTATCAAGTTATATCATCTTGGATGGTCTAACCTGGTCACAACCAAAGGCAAAAAGAGAAATTGGGTTTTTCACAAAATAGTTTCTGCCTTACTGGTGATTTGCAAAACACTTCCTGCCTTATGAGATTTTTAAATTGGTCCCCACCTTTTGCACTAACACACACTCTTGTTTGTATCAATCTAGCCACCAAATGGTAAATCAATCCGTATAGATGTGTTTAATGTGGTTTATTTAATATGTTAGAAGGTTTTATCATGTTCAATACACCATCAGATTCTTTTTTTAGGTGAAAAATCAATGGCTCACAATTCATGAAAATAAGAGCGGTATAGAAATGGTATAAAAACATCCTATTTGAGTCGACTTTGACACATGAAAATAGTAAATAGGACCTGCTAAACATCATCCAAAGGTTAGATTTTGCATTTGGAGCTCTGATCTATGTAAATCAAGTGTGCACCACCGTAAGTTATGGTGGTACAGTACCACCATAATATATATATATATATATATATTGCCATGCTACATACCCAAAAAACAGAGACTGACATAGACAGGCTAATTCAGCTCAATTTTCTGATGGTAAAGTTTTTTGTGCTCATTGTCTTTGAAGGTTCTGCATTTCCGGAACCGGGGGGCGCTCAGAGGCCATTGTGAAGATGAACTGATATCAGATTCAAGCAAACCAAGTTTCAAATATGATGTTGGTAGCCGTTCTGCTTCATCTGCATGTTCTCCCCTTTCAGCCAGGAGTGAGCGGCTAATCACAAGACACTCATCTCTTGCCTCAGCCAAAGTTTCAATCTCTGCATGCAGTGGCAACGAATACTGCATGAAGAGAGAGAACTGGATCACAACAGATTCTGACTGTAAGCTTTCCTAATCCAACTAATTCATCTCATGTTTCAACCTAAAAAAATGCTCAGCCTAACAAGTTTGCTACTCTTTTTAATGTGCAGTCGTGGTGCTAGAATTGTGAAAAAGAAGTAGAGGGCCGGGTTCCATTACTTCAAACAACCCACGAGATAGCGAATGAATCACCAAAGGCTGGACAAGTTATGTTACAAAGATTCAACCTCTTGGCTTCAAAGAGAAAGTTTTGTGGTCTGTAGCATTATGTGTTTTAGGTTGCCAGAAAGTTGAACGTACAATATTAGAAATCATGTCATCTGCTTTGAGGCAGTGGACATAAGTGTTTCACATTATAATAAGTTGGCAGTGATATATATATATATATATATATATATATATATATATATATATATATATATATATATATATATATATATATATATATATATATATATATATATATATATATATATGAGAATGTTACTATCATGGGCATAAAATTTTTTGCAAACCCGCAACGTGCCAGACTGCCCAGCCTAATGGTCAAAGGCTTGCGCATCAATACTTTTTCATGTGCTGAATCATTTCATTGGCCTTGCGCACGACATCGTGCGCAGCTGCCAAGCAGAAGTTGAGCATCTTCAAATGCGTATTCTCTCTAGTTGATGCCACTTAGTGCATAGTCGTTCCATACCGGCTATCACTTCTGAAAAGGGCACAAACTTGTCTTAGCCTTGCGTGTCATGGAGCGTATTGCGACTCCATGCGCACTCTACAACAAAACCTCGTCAGTGAAGGAACAAGACCTTGTGGCCCCCAGTCTGAAGACCTGTTGATGATTAAACACCATAGCGAAGAGCATCACCTAGACTCATTTACCAGCGCTTAGGCATTCACTCGCTTAGCCCCGAGTCATCATACTCGGTTGAAATTATCTAAGGTGATATCTGAGGGAATTGGCCCTAACTCACACGCACCCCTGTGCATCCAAATACTACGCATTGGAAACTGCTACAAGCCGAGAGGCCCTTAACCAAATCTCCAAAGGCAATATCCTCTGATCCGCTGGCATTGCTTAACCAAACAACGCTCCACGTCTGTGCCACCATACAACGATGTACTAACGACGATATCATTGCTTGTCACATGTTGTGCTATCACCGCACGTCACCGATCAAGCCAATGCATACCTCGTGTTTCTACACTCGATGCATTTTTTACTTAATAGAGGTCTGCAATGCACCTGCCCCATTCCAAAGGTTTGGTTCGAGACATTCTCCCCAACCCAAACCATTATCGTTATCGACAATGCCGGTACAAGTCAGAACACAGTCTTAACTGATATTTCGATTTTCTGTTGCACTTATCTTTGGTTTACTTCTTTTCTTTACCATACTCAATTTGTTATGGTTTTCATCCACTATCGTCACAACCTTTAACACGCCAAGTTCTATTTTTTAATGTACTTCCGATCACTTAGACAACGGTCTTCTGCTCCATCAACATTGAGCATTCTTTGCTCGTGGGACTCTCGTGCAGTCTCATACACAAGCAGATCATCCTCACCCACATGATAAACTTGTCATCTTCATGCTCGTGGCTGGAGTATCTTCCGACCCCAGCAAGGGCAATTTCAAGCTCTTCGTGGTCCTCGCAGAAAAGAAACGCATGCCACAAGGATATTAACTCCCTTAAAGTACCAACTTGCAGATTTCCAACGATTAAAACTAGTCCTCAAGTGAGGGACGTTTACTTGCGTATCACCTCAAAGCAGTCCTTCAAAGCTTCTTCATGGGCACTCGTCCACACAAGGAGCAACACGGCTAAATGTTGCAACTCTCATCCAAAGTCAGTACGCTGCAACTCCCATCTGAAGCCAGCAAAACATTGCTGCAGAAACCAAATTGATGAGCCACGAACAACAATTTTTTTTGCACACACAATCTATAGAGGAACTGCCAACTCAAAGAACCAAAATAATAAGCATTCTACTCAAGATGGGTACTCCGCTAACCCAAAATCTTTGGAGAGAATATAAAAGTTTAGTTGAGTCTCCCATACTAAAAGGTGTAAATCCATCTAGTCGAATCCAACGTGCATTCTCTGCATGCACAAGGTAAACGTCACGCTCCAGCTACGAGCCTAACGCACAACTGGTAGGAATCTTTGTCTTATCCACATTCTCTTAGCCAACTGAACAATAACCTTATACTTCTGCTTATTATCGACAAGATAACCCATACTACCCTGCCAACATATTATTTCTGTGATCGATCAACAACACTTCAGCTGCACAAATTTGCATAACCAAGATAAACCATCATTATCCCCTTCAGTGTTACACTCAATGAACAATAAGATCCCCATGAATCTTTTTACTCTGATGGCAATTTGTCACAGGCATAGAATTTTTTGCAAACCCGCGATGCGCCAGACTGCTCAGTCTGGCCAGCCTAACGGCCAAAAGGCCATGCACCAACACTTTTTCATGTGTTGAATCATTTCATTGGCCCTGTGCACCACCTCATGCATAACTGCCTAGCGAAAGTTGATCAAGCGCATCTTCAAATGCGTATTCTATTGAGTCTATGTCACTTAATGCATAGCCGTCCCATACCAACTATCACTTCTGAAAAGGACACAAACTTGCCTTAGCCTTGCGTGCCATGAAGCATATTGTGACTCCATATGCACGCTACAACAAAACTTTGCCACTGAAGGAACAAGACCTTGCAGCCCCCAGTCAGAAGACCAGTTGATGATTGAACATTATAGCGAAGAGCACCACCCAGACTCATAGGTATAGATTTTTTCGCAAACCCGTGATACACTAGACTGCTTAGTTTGGCCAGCCTAACGGCCAAAGGCCACACACCAACACTTTTTCATGTGTTGAATCATTTCATTGGCCCTACACATCATCTCGTGCGTAGCTGCCTAGTGGAAGCTGATCAAGCGCATCTTCAAATGCATATTCTATATAGTCCATGTCACTTAATGAATAACTGCCTCATACTATCTATCACTTCTGAAAAGAGCACAAACTTGCCTTAGCCTTGTATGTCATGGAGCGTATTGCAACTTCATGCGTACGCTACAACAAAACCTCACCACTGAAATAATAAGGCCTTGCGACCCCCATTCTGAAGACCAGTCGATGATTGGACATCATAGCGAAGAGCACCACCCAGACTCATTCATCGGTGCCTAGGCATTCACTTGCTTAGCCTCGAGTCATCGTACTCGGTTGGAATCACCTAAGGTGATCCCTTAAAGAATTAGCCCTGACTCAACGTATCCCCGTGCGTCCAAACGCTACGCGTGAGAAACTCTTGCAAGTCGAGAGATCCTTAACCAAATCTTCAAAGGCAACATTCTCTAATCCGCTGGCATTGCTTAACCAAATAAGGTTTCACGTTTGTGCTGCCATACAATGATGCACTAACAACGATATGATTGCTTATCGTGTATCGTGCTATCACCGTACGTTATAGATCAAGCCAACGCATGCCATGCGTTCATATACTCGATGCATTTTTCACTCAGTAGAGCTCCGCACTGCACCTGCCCCGTTCCAAAGACTGGGTCCTGAAGAGTTATAATGCACAATATCACGCACAAGTCGTATTAATGTTTTTTACTTAACTTTTCAATTGGTTTTTTTGTCATTTCCATACTTTATTATTTAATATTTAAAAGTCAATAACCAATGTGCCTTTCTTAACAGGAGACGTGTCCTTACATTTTCTTCTCTCTTCCACTGGTTGCGTTTGCATAACCTGGCTACTCCCATCAGAAAACTCCTGAAAAACTGCATCCGGCATGATTACCGGCAATGCCATGGAAATCTCACCTCCTAATACAAAATATTATTCCACTTAAATGTGCTCTAAAAACCATTTACACATCTCCCAAAATCGCCCCTTTTAGATGGAATTTTGTTTTGAATAAATCTTGACAGGGAAACTATTCATATAACAGATGAGTTCTTTTTTCCCAGACTATCACAGTATTCATCCTATAGCCCCAATCTTGCTCCTTTCGGACCTCATCCAGATCGCTTTTCCCTAATGTCTCACCAAAAAAATAATATAAATATACATACTTTTATTAAGAACTGACAAAAATCCATCAAGGCCTCAACAAAATACCTGATTCTGCACGAGAAATTTGCATCCTAACCACTTCAACCCTAAGCTGCACAAAATTCGTGTTCTTGTGGTTGCTATTCCTGTTCTACAACTTCCAAACTGAAACCCTGATGTGAAGGCATGTTTCTTCAAAAGCTTTAGTTGTGTCTCAACTTTGGAGACCCTCAAATACCAAACCTATCGGCAGCAAGACATAGGAGTTTTTATTTCTAGAAAAGCAAGAGGGAACCCTCTTTGTGTGTGAAAGAGAGAGAGGTGAATGAGGAAATGATGAATAGTCCTCGCCAGAAATCTCGCCGGATGCAAATTTCCAGCAAAAGTTTACCGGGGAGTAGTGGCTACTTTAGCCATTCATGGAAGGGTATGCCTGGTTTTCAAAATGGGTTGATTGGTCACCATCTTTTAAGAATTAAATAACAAAGCACAGAAAATAACCAAAAATACCAACTCAAAACTTAAAAAAGAACCATTTTAAAGGGCATATTTTGTCAAGAAAACATTTATGCATGATATTACAATGCCAGTTCCCATATATAAATATACTAAAATGGGCCCATTCAACCCATTTTGAAAAAGAACCTAAAAAACCCATCTTTGTTATTTAATTCTTAAAAGATGGTGACCAATCAACCCATTTTGAAAAAGAACCTAAAAACCCCTATCCAAGTTCGGTAGGCACACAATATGCACAAAAGGGTTAGGCACCTACCCTCTTCCTCTTAATACTGTAGCATAGTGGATTTACGAATATCTCTATTGCTTTGGGCTTTCATCTTTTTAATCTTTTTTTCTTTTATGTCGTGCCTTTGAGTTAAAATGAGTTGAGTGCACAAACTGCTGGAAAGGGCAAACTTGGAGAGATTTGTACCAAAACTTGATGAAATGTACAGTTTATTTGAGATGAAAGCTTACCGCAATTTTCCTATCATAAAACTTATTTCATAGCAAAAAAAGAGCTGACTATAAAACATTTAAGATATCCAAGACACGAGGCAGTCTACATCCTATTTTGATATAAACAATGTGATTTTTTATGTTGCTCCAAGACCAATTTCATTGAAATTAAGATCCGGTCATACAAATGAGAGAATGAATATCACGAACCTAACAAACATCAGAAAATAAGTGGTGAGAAACTGACTCTCATTAGGTTTTCTTATTTAAATGAGAATCAGAATCACAAGGGGGGCCTATTGCAACTCCAATTCATACGAGTCCAAATTTGATTTTGTGTCACATGTGGCGCAGCAAACCAAATGTATGCTTAGAGGGCGTTTGCAAGTCATGGAATGGGGTGCCGCAGAAAAAAAATGGGAACCCCCTTCCCACGGGAACCGTTTCTGTAAAAAACCCTCCTCCAGTGTCTAAAACAGCATGCCCATCGAGAGTTTTCCGCAGAAAGGTGGGTTTCTTTTGTTTGTGTTGTCACTGTGGGCTCCTCAAAAATGCACGCCCGTTGATGCCTTTTCGCAAAAAATAACTCACTTTCCGTGACACACAAATGCACCCTTAGTGTGTAATATTGACATTTCTGATCTTGTCAGCACCATGCAAAAGGGAAAATGCAACATCTCGCATTAGTCCATGACTCCATGTTTGAGTGGTAAAATTGACCGAAATATGGAAATGGCTGTTACATTCAGTATGGTGGTTGGTCTGGCTAGAGAGAAATAGTAGGCTTTTCAAAGAATCATAAAAAAATTTCTTCGTATTTGTGCACACTCCGCTTGGGCACTCAGACTTGTCTTCAATTGGAATGGCTAGAATAGGAACTCTATGATGTGAATGCCATTTTCTGGCTTTGCTTCTGTATTCTAGAGTGGTGCCTTGTCACTGCCTTTTCTTTTTTCCTTTATTAGGTTGGGGATATGCTAAGAGGGAAAAAAGCATTTCATCGACCACACATTGGTTGGACATTTGTTTGGTTAGTAAAACCCTTGATGTCCACCGGACCACCATAGAGTCGATGCACGAGCGGAACAATGTGCAACCCAAGTTCAAGAGATTCATTTGGATCTAGTTTCAGTTTAAGTTTTTTTATTTATATTTGGATCTTTTTAGTATAATGGATTCATTTCCGATCGAAAATAGACCTAAGATTTTTCATGTTTTCCTATAAATACTCGTTAAATAGGATTTTGAGTTAGAGATTGTTGATGATTATTTTGAGGTTCTGAAGATGGGACTTACCTGGATTATGCATAATCCACTTTTAAAATCATAGGGGACGTCATTACAAGCTTCAATCGTCCTTTGGCTAACGGAAAGGTAAAGACATGATAGGCTTTCTCAATCTTCATAACTCAAATTGCATCGCTGCGGATTCCAATATACAAATAAAAATAAAATATAAATAAACATAAAATCCAAAAAATATATGAAATAGAAATAAGTAGATTAGGAATCTGAAAAAAATATCTTTTTCAGACTCGAGGGTTTATTTTATCGTTCAAGTTCATTCTTCTATCTGTTAGCACATAGATGTAGGTGTTCTTCAATGATTTTTAGATGTGTTGGCAGGGCTTAGGTAAGCTTCTTCTATAGGGCCAGCACGTAGGTATGAGATTTCCATATTTTTTGATAATTTTTAGATGCTCGTGGTATATGGGTGAGCCCCTATTTATAGAGTTCAACACACTCATAAGGAGAGTTTTCTCATACGAAAACTCATCTCAAGAAGAGTCCTCCCTTCCTAGAAAATGTGCAGGACAGTTGGAACTAGATAGGATAATCATTGGGCTTATATGCATGTTTGGTACAGCAGGTGGCATACGGGTTGTGTCATCCCCAAGCGGACAACACTCCTTGTTTTGTCGTCCAACAATGGACAATGCTCCTCGTTCTGCTGTCCAATGATGAACAAGGATATGTTTTGTCATCTAGTGTGAGTTGTCCAATTCTGGTACCTACAAATACTTTATCTTCAACAAAAGGTTAGCAATTAGGCATCATGAAATTTTTGGCATCTACAAATGCCCTCTTTTTTTGTCATTAATCGATGTGATTCGATTTATGACAAAAAAGTAGGCATTCAAGACTTGGAACACTAGGTCATCGAGACTGAATTCAGTCCTAACAAATGAGGTCGGACTAGTGTCCAAAAGAAAACTAGATTGTTGAGACCGTGATTAGTTTCGTCAAATAAGGTTTGTGCACACATCCAAAGGGGGAGGTTAAACTGCTGAAACTCTTATATGGGTTTCACCGAGCGAGGTCAGATTAGTCTGAGGACAATTGGATTGCCAAGACCATTTGGTGATTTTGCCGAGCAAGAACGGTGCCAGTGTCAGGAAGTAAACTAGATTTTTGAGACTTCAAGTGAGGTCGGGCTGGTTTGAGAAACACTTTATTTAGAGAGAAAAAAATGTTGGGCATCAAACAGGGTTAACATAAAAGAAATGTTGCTCCCTTTCATACCTTTTAGGCCCGTTTTGATTGTAGATATCTTTTGATTGATTTTTTTTTAGAATTTGTGAGGGCAAGTACCAGGAATCCTACACCTCTTATAAGTTCATGGATAGAGTAGATATTCTAGTAAGGACTTAGGGTGGAGGTGAACTTCCTAGGTTAATCAATTTAAAAATGAGACTTACTACCCCAGTGAGGGGTGTCAGGCATTCTCTAGTTAGATAGCACCGAAGAAAGGGAAAATCATTTTATGTGCTTTTCAGACTTGGGATATCTATGGTTAGACTCTTTAATGCATTATGAACTTTTATGATATGCAGTGAGACTCATGCATTTGTAATAGAGTGGGTAGCCTGTGACAACTATGAATGATTGATCATATAAGGTTGTAGATTTTTACTTTTTCTTAAAAAAATTAGAACTTTCTTAACAAGTCGATTCCTGCACGTGAGATTCCTACACTTTTGACTTTCTTCCTCTTAAGTTGGTCTAAGATAGCGACACTTAGCTTCACAAAATTTTTTTTATATTAATTATGCCTTTGTTTTAAGCAACTAGTTATAAGAACATGAGATTAAGTCTCAAGACATTCATGTTAGGTCTGATGCTTCCCATTAAAGCTTGAACTGTAAAAGACTAGAGCTTGGTGAGAATGCATTCAAATACATATTTTGCTCCTAGGTGAGTTCTCTGGAGTCTTTGTTTTTAGCTCGAAAGGGGTCTTATTCTTCACTTTTGGCCATCATTTAACTTGAGGTCTGACAACTATGAGTTTTATGGCTTCCTAATCTAGGAGGGATGCTACTATCTATCTAACATCTGCCTCAAAAGGCTATATGATCAAAGCCTACCACCTTGCTATAGGTATAGAGATAAGTATTGGCTTTCTTCTAGCTCTTGTTTTTTTTTTCATTCCAACCTCTATCCCTGAAGCAATTGTATGACCACAGTCGGCCACCATGCCATAGATCCAAAGGTGAGTATTGGTTTCTTTTTTATATTTTTTCAATGTTTTCCTTTGAGGTAAAAGAAAAATAACTCATCAGTGGCCTATAAAGCAGATTTGCATTGAAGGTATTCAACACCCAACCCTTTTCCTGAAGAGTTGGTTACCTAGGTGGGTTTCTACTGAATCTATATTCATGCATTGATAATAATCTTGTGACCCTATAATTATCCTTATAGACTCATGGGCTAGAATTATTGGTTTAAAGTCCATTGGCCTCGTTATGTCACTGCCTTATCTCCTCCTAAGACTTGCATGTCTTATGTGGTAGACTCGCATATGCATGAACTTACTTGAGGGAAGGACTATTTCGAAGAAAGTTGGATTTGTTTTTGTAGAAATTTCTGACCTTTAATGATTTGTCCATGTCATGCTTTGCATCATGATAAAGTTTTATCATTTTTCTATGACTTATGAGAGTCAAGATGAACTGGACTTACAAGACCATTGTGGATCTTGTCAAATGAGATTGGATCAGTTCAATGATGACTGAAGCATCAAGATAGTTTGTGGTCTCGCAGAACGAGGTCAGGTCAACGTTCGAGACAACTGGAATGTGGAGACTATTGTGGGTATCGCCGAACAAGGTCAGACCAATGTCCATAGGTAAACCAAGATTCCAAGACCACTTAGGTTTTATCGAAAGAGGTCAAACCAGTTTGAGATGTATGCTTGGCTGTTAAAAGTTTCTTCATGTCTAAGGGATTTAAACTTTGAAATGATTTTATAATGACCTATAATTGAATTTTAGGTAGCTTCAGACTCCTTTGACATACCCTCACATGATTTTGGACAGAAAAATATTATTGAGAATGATATGAAAACCTAAAAAAACTTTCTTGGTTTCGTCAATAGGAATAGCATGCTCCTATAACAAAGGGGGTAGCTTGAACCATAAAAAATCTTTTGATTTTTTTTTTTTGGATTTTTGCTTTTTTATATTTTTAATTTTTTTAAAGCTTTGTAACAACAATTTTTCAAAATCTTTTTCAAAGGTCAGTTTGACTTGCAAAAGTAAAATTTTGTGATGATAACAGGTTTGACGACCGTGAGGGAACCTTTATTGCACAAAGAATTACCTTAAAATTACCTTTAGTATTACTTCCAAAAGGATAAAGTTTTTGTGAAGAAGGATTCAAAATCTAAATTCTTTCTATTGACCAACCAAAGGGATGAAGAATAGATCCCTGATGTGGCTAGCAAAGAAAATTCAATGTTGTTGCAAAGCCATAAGTGATCAATATTGATCGCAGTCAATGGCACATTTTTAAAGATCATTCTTGTAAAGACAAGGCAGTCGAAATATCCTGGATAGGAAAGAAAAACCACTCAATCCATATATCCTCTTTCATTTAAGCTGCAATTAAATATCTGCAAAAGGGATCTCTCAATTGTCATCAAGATAAAGATGAATTATGTGAGTTAGACCCCCGGGGCCAAAGAAGATTTGGATCATCTCCAAGATGAAGGAGTTTGTGACGGATCCTTTTAGGAAAAGTTCAGAGCATCGTCAAGATGAAGGCGACTGCGATGAGCCTCCCGACAAACCCTAAAAGATATTTAATTTTAGCTACCATCAAGAGACCACCAGCTAATGAGCCAATATCGTCAATATAATCCCTGAGGCAAAGAAGAATCAGAACATCTTCAAGATGAAGGAGTTTGTGACATACCCTTCCAAAAAAAAGAGAGAGAGAAAAGCCATGACATCTAAAAAATGAAGGATGATGTAATAAATTCCCTAGAAACCCAAGAGAGTTCCAATTCTGTCAAAAAAAAAAGAGGGCAGAAAGACCATTCTGAGAAAAGAATCCCAGGATATCAAACTGCCGAATCTGCCAAGAATCTTCTTTAATTTTGTGAAATTCTTTTATCAATGTCCTTTTACCAATCACTTTCACAATATCAAGAATACTTTCTTTTCTATTCATATCAAAGAAATTGATAGCTTCCTCAATGAAAGCCAATGGCAAGCAATTTGAATTTGAATCTTAATTCTATAGAGTTAAGCCCAATCGGAGGTAATACTTCAGGTAAAAAAGAGGGAATATTTTTGCACCAATGTGCATCACTTTAATGTATTTTGAATCAACAAACAATTTTTAACATTTTGGCAATATTTTTTTACTATCTTGATATGAAGTGAAGAGCTCGATGTCCATCTTGACATCCTGGTATCACCTTTTGCCTCCTTGAGAGAGTAACCTTTATCGTCTTTCGCATTGTTGAAAGATTAGCCTCCTCTCCGAAAGGATAGCCTTATCATCTTTCGCGTTGTTGAAAGAATTCATCTTTCGCGTTGTCGAAAGAATCACCTTGTTCCTTTGGATCACCTTTGTCATCTTTCGCGTTGTCGAAAGGATTCATCTTTTGCGTTGTCGAAAGAATCGCCTTGCTCCTTTGGATCGTCGTATTCATCTTTTGCGTTGTCGAAAGAATCGCCTTGCTCCTTTAGATCGCCTTTGTCATCTTTTGCGTTGTCGAAAGAATCACCTTGTTCCTTTGGATCGCCTTTGTCATCTTTCGCGTTGTCGAAATAATTCATCTTTTGCGTTGTCAAAAGAATCGCCTTGCTTTTTTAGATCGCCTTATTCATCTTTCGCGCTGTCGAAAGAATCGCCTTGTTCCTTTGGATCGCCTTTGTCATTTTTCACGTTGTCGAAGGAATTCATCTTTTGCATTGTCGAAAGAATCGCCTTGCTCCTTTGGATTGCCTTTGTCATCTTTCGCGTTGTTGAAAGAATTCAACTTTCGCATTGTCGAAAGAGTTGTCTTATTCTTCTTCAAAAGGTTATCTTATTCGTCATCCAACTTACCATTTTCTATGTTCCTGTTCAGGTTAAAGGTCAAACCTGAATCTTTCTGCAAAAAGGTCATATGTTTTAAAAGTCATTCAGTCTTAGTAATTAGACGTCCAAGATCAATCCATTTTCAAGCTTTAGAGAACCCCTCTTCTCCCTTTTGCAAACCCTTCTCGGATTTATTGTGCAAAATTTGAAGGTCCCATCACGGTCGCCAAATATGTAATCATTGCAAAAATTTATTTTTTGCAAGTCAAACTGACCTTTGAAAAAGTTTTTGAAAATAACTCGCCTCCGTTTTAAAATGCAGGATAATTCCGAAGAATGGGACTCTCCTGTCGGTACGAGGTTCAACCGTTCTTGACGCCTTTACCAAAGGTAATCAAACCAAGGATCAAAAGTGTGCTTAGCTTTGCTCAACTTATCTAAATTGTGTTCTATTTCCTAAATGCACAAAGAATCAGGCATGTGATATGAATTTTCTGAAAAATGCATATTTGAAAACATGATGTTTGCTTCAGAGATTTGAAATACTTGGAAAAGATGTCACTTAGAAAAATTTTGTTTTCGTTTTCATTTCAATGATTTAACGAGTGCATGTAAATTGGTCCTCTTTGATTTTCGATGAATTTCCTAAATCCAACACCCCACATGAAAAAAAGAAAACTAAAAAATAAGGATCACTTTCTTTTTTAATGCATGAAACCCACAAAGTTTCGTGTATTTTCATGAAAAGCTTCACCTTTTCGGCAACATGCAAACACATCCAAACATCAAGGTGATCGCTAACGGTCAGAGTTACCTGCCCCTTTGCTTTCCAGAGAACCTACTGCTTCGGCCTTGCATGCAGTAAAAGATGTACACTTTGAATATTGAACTCTTGATGTCCTTCAACTTGGATGCTTTCAATCAATCTATGATCTCTCATGGGCTTTGTCGGTTGGATGCTCACCTTATATGATCTCTCATGATCTTTTGTTGTTTTAGGTGTCAGACCAATGTTGTCAGTATCAGAATCTGACCTGTATATATTGATTCTCAAGTGAATCGTTCTGAATCAACCAAAAAATAATTAAAACATTTTACGTGTCAATCTAAACTTGACACTTGTTAATGCAATACTTGATGTGAATGATTTGAATGTATTGTAATGATGTGAATGATTTGCAGGTATTCCAATGATTTGAATTATTTGAATGTATTATAATACTTGATGCGAATTATTTGAATGTATTGTATGACATTTTTTATTTGTTAGAATATGGTTCGTGGAGCTTACAGTGGTCGTTCATCCAGTAGTAGCCAGGCCCAACCTTCATCTTCACGGGCTCCTGTGATAGGTATATCATTTAACTAATTAGATGCTTGATTAGTTGAAATTGCAGAGGCTTTGAAGAAAATGAAATCAAGAAGGGCAGTTGGCACAGATGGTATACCTATCGAAGCTTGGAAATGCTTGGGAGAGGAAGGTTTAGAATGGTTGACAAATCTTTTTAACAAGATTTGGCGGACAAATAAGATGCCTAATGAGTGGAGGAAGAGTACTCTGGTGCCTCTATATAAGAATAAGGGTGATATACAAGATTGCACAAACTATCGGGGTATAAAACTCATGAGTCATACTATGAAACTTTGGGAGAGGGTGATTGAGTCTAGGTTGAGGAAGATTGTCATGATATCGGAGAATCAATTTGGTTTTATGCCTGGAAGATCAACTATGGAAGCTATACATCTTCTTAGACAACTTATTGAGAGAAATAGAGAGAGGAACAAAGATTTGCATATGGTTTTTATTGATTTGGAGAAGGCTTACGATAGAGTACCTAGGGACGTTCTCTGGTGGACAATGATGAAGAAAGGTGTTTCTCTCAAGTACATTAGTATAATTAAAGATATGTATAAAGGAGTAGTAACCAATGTCTGCACTTGTGGAGGGGTGACAACCAATTTTCCTATAACGGTTGGGTTACATCAAGGATCTGCTTTAAGCCCTTTCCTATTTGCTATAGTGATGGATGAGCTTACGAGATCAATTCAAGAAAATGTGCCGTGGTGTATGTTGTTTGCTGATGATATTGTTTTGATTGATGAGTCTAGAGCTGGGGTTAATGCTAAGTTAGAATTATGGAGACAGACATTGGAAGCAAGAGGTTTTAAGTTGAGTATGAGTAAGACAGAATACATGGAATGTCGATTTAGTAAGCAACGAAGTAGTGATGGGAGTGTAGTGAAGCTTGGTGAGCACGAAATACCGGTGGATGATTCTTTCAAATATTTGGGATCTATCATTCAAAAGTATGGAGAAATTGATGGAGATGTAAATCATAGGATAAAGGTTGGGTGGATGAAATGGAAGAGTGCAATTGGAGTGTTGTGCGATCGTAGAATGCCATTGCGGTTGAAGGGAAAGTTTTATAGGACGACTATTAGGCCCGCTTTACTATATAGTACGAAATGTTGGGCTGCCAAGAGACATCATATTCAAAAAATGAATGTAGTTGAGATGCGTATGCTGAGATGGATGTGTGGAAATACAATAAAAGATAAGATTCGGAACGAGGAGATACGTAAGAAGGTAGGCATTGCACCCATTGAAAATAAGATGAGAGAGAATCGTTTACGATGGTTTGGACATATTCGACGAAGGACTAATGATGCTCCAGTTAGAAGGATGGAGAAATGGGAAAATATATTAGTTAAAAGAGGTCGGGGTAGGCCTAGGAAGACATGGATGGAGGTGATAAGAAAGGATATGAATGCTTTGAACCTCACCGAGGACATGGCATTGGATATAAATGAATGGAGGAGAAGGATTCATGTGGAAGACCCATAATGATTTTCTTTGTTGGTTCATATCGCCGACCCCAATTGTTTTGGGATGAAGGCGTAGTTGTTGTTGTTGTTGTATGTTTCGCCTGTACATGACCCACCTACACCAGTTGATCATACAAGTCAGGAGCCAACACAGGATGCAGAGTCTTCTCAGTCTGGCACAAGAAGACTCATTCGAATAGTGTATATCGATAATCGACCATAAGTATTTCATTTTCACTTATTGCATATCTTATAAATATTTTATATTGATATTTACTATGTACCAATTCATGTGCAGCACGAGGTTTGAGCCACAAGAAGTAGTACGCGAGATTAGAAATTCATTTCTTCAACATCTACCAGGACCGGTCGTTCAATAGAAAGAGTATCCAAAAGAGGTGATAGACAGATTACGGTCCTCATTCACGATATACAATTGTTTGTCATAGTTAATGTGTTTCATATTTAATTTTTTTTTATAGTCATGTCTACTAACTTTCTGAAAATATATATAGGCTTCGAATCGCTTCGCCATCAAGTATTATAATACATTCAAATAATTTAAATCATTCACATCAAGTATTGCAATACATTCAAATAGAGGTTTGTATTACAAGATTTTGCTCACTAGCTTGAGAGTTCTTCCCCATCACTTGTTTGACTTTCATATTCTTTTTCGTCTTCATCTTCTTCTTCATTGTTTGCCCATCCACTTGGTATATCATTTGAATCACATTCTTCTATGAATGTTTCATCAACCAATAGAGATATGACATGTATATCATGCGCAATATCGTGACCATAAGAGAAGTCATAGATATCATCTGATTGATAGTAATCACTGTCTTCAGCTAACTTGTCTTCCTGTAACTGATCATACTTAGGGTATAGTTTGGACTTCACCTTATAAACTGCCCACTATTCATTTCTATCTGACTTTTTGTACTCGGATATGAAGTATAATAAACTTGTTGAGCTTGTGAGGCTAATATGAATGGTTCATATGTTCCAAACCTTGATTTATGATTAACCTCCACAATGCTTGAGGCTTTGTCGAGTCTTGTTGTAGTTGGATCAAACCAACGACACTTGAATAAAGTTACCCTATTATTTATGCCTAAGTAAGTCAACTCCATTATTTCTTCTATAACACCATAGTAATCATGTTCATTTTCACCATAGCTGCTACCCTTGACACACACGCCACTATTCATTGTTGATTTGTTTATATCGTAATCTTTTGTATGAAATCAATAATCATTTACGATGTACCTGTTGTAACATTGCACAACTTTGGTCGGACCATTTTCTAAATCACATATTCCTTGATCTTTAACATCACCATGGCGGACCTACACACAAACATAAACAATGATTGTGATCACGACCAATTAAGTAACTCAGTGTTGTTTACAAGTACACAATTTATGTTAGCGTCCTTACCAACCATTTCAACCACTCCACAAACTTAGTTTCATGTTCTTTTTGTACTTCTGCATCAGTGAGATGTGAAACTTTTCTTCGCAACTCCAAATCAAATCGTCTGCAAACCACAAATACTTATATTACTGAACCATATATGTACATGTAGAACATAAAAGGATTTATAATTGTGTTGCGCCTACATATACTTACTCGATGTATGGGTCGATCGTTGAGCAATTAAAAAGAATATAGATATGTGTTGCGTCTTGCTCTCGATCTGTCAAGAGTCTTGATCGACAACTACCAAATGCATGCCCAAGTGGTTGAAATATTGACAGCTTGTCAGCTACAGTAAATTGTTCTCCATCATCGTTACGAGACGGGCATGTGTAACGTGTTGGAATGTGAGGTTAAAAGTACATAGATGAGAAATTTGAAATCTCTTCTAAAGTGTACGCCTAACAAATAGAGCATTCTACTCTTGCTTTATTACGAACCTTTTTTTTGAGGTCAAACATGCATCTGTCAAAAATATATATTTCAAATTTGAAATATCTGTCATTGAAGAGACAAATATAAGAAAACATATATCTTTCAAATGGGTACATCCATCGATATTGCACAGAGCCACCAACCCTTAGTTCATATGACAAATGTATGATCAAATGTTCCATAACATCGAAAAATGTTGGCGGAAAAATCTTTTCTAGCAGACAAACAGTGGTGATGACAGAGTCTTTGATTTTCTTTACATCAGATATTACGACTTTTGATGCGCACAATATTCTAAAAAATCCACTCAACTCAGAAAATACCCCCATATAGGTTTGTCTAACATATCATGAAATGCTAGGGGTATCAAAAGTTGCATAAAGATATGACAATCATGGCTCTTCAACCCATATAATTGTCCATCATCAATCTTCACAGCCCGAGCAATGTTAGAGACATGTCCATCTGAAAATCTCAATCGGCTCAACCATTGACATACATGCTTTATTTGATTAGGTCCAACACGTACTTTGCCTTTGGTTTCAGTACTTTGCCATTATACTCTTTGAGTTCCAATTCTGGTCTTTTACATATTACTTTTAAATCCATATGGGCCTTCGAATTATCCTTTGTTTTCCCTTTAACATTCATTACTGTATTGAACACATTATCAAACACATTTTTCTTCACATGCATCACATCCAAATTATGTCGTATCAATAGGGTCAGCCAATATGGTAGTTCCAAAAAAAAAGATTTCTTTGTCCAATTGTGATCCTTTCCAAATCCAAGGAAGGGTGTCGGACTATGGGCATCTGTTAATACATCTGGAAAGTATTGCAATCTTCTTAAAATCTCTATGTCAGACAATCTTGTGGATGAACCTTCCATTTCAGTTGTGTCTACTCTAAACACATTCCTTTATCGTCAGAACAGATGGTCGCTGGGTAGAAATCGACGATGGCACTCAAACCAACAAGGTTTCCTTCCATGCATTAATCTAAAAGCTTTGGTATCCTCCATGCAGTACGAACATGCCAACCTCCCATGTGTGCTTCAACCAGATAACATACCATATGCAGGGAAGTCACTGATTGTCTATAGAACAACGGCCTTCATATTGAAATTTTGTTTTTTGTGGGCATCATACGTGGTAACACCGTCATACTACAGTATTTTAAGTTCATCAATCAATGACCTTAAATATACATCAAGATTTTGGCCAGGTGAGGTCGGACCAGGGATCAATAGAGACAAGAAAAGATTTGGACGCTACATACACAAGCTTAGAGGAAGGTTGTATGAGTTACAAATATTGGCTAGCATGAGTATGGAGTTGATTCACCCCAAATGGATTAAATCCATCTGTACATAGACTGAGTCTAACATTTCTTACTTCTATTGCGAAGTTCTGATGCGTACGATCAAAGTGCTTCCAAGCTTCTGCATCAACAGGATGCATGATCTTGTCTTCATCATGTCGAACTTTATTTGCATGTCATCTCATGTGTTTAACTATCCTTGAAGACATATACAATCATTGCAATCCAGAAGTGATAGGAAAGTAGCAGAGCGACTTGTACGAAACTTCTTTTGATCTCGTGCTACCATTGTCTCTTGTTTTTTGCTTGAACCGAGGATGCCCACATGATGGGCATGACGTGTTTTCCTGATCCTTGAAATACAACATGCAGTGATTTGGACAAGCATCTATCTTTTTATACCCCATACCTAGAGCGTTGACCATAACCTTTGCATGATAAAAATTTTGTGGCAATTTCTCATCTTTGGGCAACATACTCTTCACAATCATGCATAAACGGTCAAAACATGATTGACTCAAATTATACTCAGACTTCAAATTCATTAGTTGAAGAACTGCAGACAAGATAGTGTGACTTAATGAGAATTTACATTTCCAGCTTTAGATAGAATGAATGAGCATAGTAATGTCATAAATTGTTTGTTTTCATGCTTTTGCCTTTATTTTCCAAAAATCTCACAATGGTGAAACACGAATGACACGTGCACCATTTTATAAAAGGTGATTAATCCTAAGTTGATGTTTTACATCAATAGCCATAGTCAGGATATAAACAAAACTTAGGATTTTCATCTTTTATAGAATAACATTGGATCCACACTGGATCCTTTTAAAATTCATCATGTTTTCTTTAAACATCTTCATCTTTTATCAGAGTTTAGTTTAAAATTGATTCAATACATATATCAATGGCCATAGTCAGGATATATTGAGAATTAATTTCACTTTAAACTCTATAAAAGCACCAAAATGTATTTTATTCTTCACTTGAATTTAAATATGATTATTATATAATACATTCAATGACCATAGTCAGGAATGTATTATATCTTTAATCTTATTTCTAATTCATTTAAAGGATGAGATATGATTTTCAGAATCCAATTTCAAATTCTTTAAATTCATTCATCATTTAGGACAGAATTGCATCATATTTTTAATATTCTTTTTCAAAACTCCAAGTGATTTTGAGTATCTTCAGATTCAAAATTCGATTTCAAAGTCTAAATTGACTTTGAAATTTCCAATTCATGTTATATTCAAAACTTCAATTTCCAAATCAAAATTCATACTTCAAAGTCTAATTTAACTTTGAAGTTTCTGATTCATCTCCTGATTCAAAATCAAGTTTATTCTTCAAATTCAAAATCAAAGTTTGAGATTGATTCTGGATCTCAAAATTTGACTCTCCCTAAAAATTTTAAATTCAATCTGATTTTTTTAAAACCCAGATCCATCTTCAAAAGTCCCATTTGGACTTCCAAAATCCAAATCCAAAGTTAGAACCCAATCCCATTTAGGATCCAGAATCCAACTCCATCTTGGATCTCAGACTTCAGATCCAATTCTCATTTAGGATTCCAGATCCAAAATTCAACTTCATTTTGGATCTCAGACTTCAAATCCAAAACCCATTTTAGGATCCAGAATCCAACTCCATCTTGGATCTCAGACTTCAGATCCAAAATTTCATTCAGGATCCAGAATTCAATTTCATCTTGGATCTCAAACTTCAGATCCAAAATCCCATTCCAAATTTTGGATCCAATTCCATCTTGGATCTCAGACTTTAGATCCAAATTCCATCACTGGATCTCAGATTTACAAAATTCAATATATCTTGTAATTGAAAGTTTTGTCCTTCAATATTCTTTGATACAAGTTATTCTTCACTTTCACGGATGTCGTTCTTTGCAACATGATCATAAAATTCTTCGGTATATTGGTCCACCGAACGCGTTCTTTGTTTTAGACTTTGATATTTTCGATATAGTTCACGATGATAGTTTAACGAAAGGAATTGAGCACGGAGTTTCTGCTCTATGTGCTCCCAATGCTCAATCGGGGCACGACCCTGATGTCTACGTGTTTGCTTGAGTTGTCGCCACCAGTCTACAGATCGACCCTTTAATTTGAGGGAGATTAATCCCACACTTCAATCTTTAGAGACTTCCTTAAATTCGAGGATTTTGCAGACTTTGCTAATCCAATCTAGGAATTCTTCCAGAGTTTCAGTTCTCTTGAATTCTGGGATATCAAAACGCAAGACTGAACCCCAATGAAAACTCCTAGGTTGTAGGTTATCTCTTCTCTTTGGACTTCGAGGCACACCAATGGATCTGAAATCTGTGAAAATCGATTCTGATGAATCCTTGGAATTTTGTGAAAATCGATTCTGGGAAAACTTGGATAATTCTGAGAAAAGTTTGAATTTTTGAACTTTGGATTTTGAAGATGTTAGGATTTGGAAAATCATGAGTTTGAACTTGAGAAATACTTGAAATATCCTTTGAAAACTCAGAACTTTGAGAAAATCAATTTCTGAGTAACACTTAGAAAATTTTAAGAAAATTGATTTCTCTGAATTGGAATTGGAATTTGTAAATTGAATGAAATGAATGAATATGGATTTGAAAGATATTTCTTTGAGGAATTGAGAAAATCTTTTTGTATTTTAAGAAATGCAGTGCATTTTGAAGTTAGCCTAAGAGTGTAGGCTGAATGTGACTAATACGAAGATCACAAATCTGGGTCTCGTTTGTATTCTGACTATGGCCATAAATACGAATTCCACCGAGTTTTTCAACTCCCTAAGAGCTTGTGCACGTGCCATTCATGTAGACCATAGTGGATTTATAAAATGTGCATGAATTGACATATATCATATATTAAAATTTACAGAATTAAATTATATGCAATACATCTTATTCTAAGCAGGAATTGAAATTCTTATTCCAAAGTTTACATTTAATTTACATCACTAACTGAATTTAAATACATAAAAATAAAGTCTTCAATGTCCCTGCAAAACTAAAAAACTTGTTAGTGAAGATATGTTGGCTTTTCTAGATTTATCCAGTAATATCTGGAAATTATTGGATTTCTCTAAATATAAGCCTTTTTCCATGATTTCCTAAGATAAACATGATGAAATATGAAATAAAGTTGAAGAAATAATAGAAATGGGATTTGAAAATTCGAAATTGGGATCAAAATGACCAAAATACCACTGATAGCAAGATTATGGCCTTGAAATCAGGGTTTTCAGAAAGATATTTTGTAAAATACAACTTTTAAAATTCAAATAAGGATAAATTGAACCAAAGATGATATGATATGATTAAAAATGAGAAAACCAAAGTTTGAAATTTCGAAATTGAGGTCAAATGACCAAATTTCCCCCGATAGCAAGACTATGGCCTTGAAATCAGGGTTTTCTAAAATAAATTTTGGTAAAAACTTTGGGTTTAGGATTAAAATAAACATAAAATTGACCATGAAGCATCCTAATATGATTCTAAACATGAACAAACCCTAAAAACATGAACTTATGCATGAAAATCTAAAAATATCACAAAAATCATGATTTTGGCAGTGTTTCGGGATCCTACGGGCACTATGTTTTACAATTTGGCTCATCCAAGCATCAAATGGGTTCTAAAATTGATAAAAATATGCACCTGCACTTGTTATCACCCTAAAATCAGATTAGAATCATAAAAATATATTTTTGCTGTTATTTCAATTCGAAAATTGAATTAAAACCCTAAAATATGTTATTTTTACCCGTGGTCACATACCAGTTTTAGTGTCAGACCCAAATCAGTGAACAATTCACCATAAAAATTTATAAACTTTTACAGAGACAAAATAGACAGAAAAACAAAGAATATCCTATTTATAGATTGGAAAAATCATCTTCGGTTAGGGAGATATCATTCTGGCAATCTGGACTTAAATTTAATGAATATAATATTGATTAAAACAGGTACTTATGGTTGCAAATACAAGGAAAAATAGCAAACTTCATCAAAATTTTTTGATATTTCAGCAGTGAATAGCATACAAAAAAATAATCAAGTTCCTTTTTTACAAATCATAAATAAGATCTACAGTTAAGAATCTATGATCAACACAAGTTTAATTAGGTTTTTCTAAATCAGAACGAGTTTCAAAACATGGACCTGACTTTTTGACAGATGAAAAATTGTAAACTAAGATATAAAATTACAGTAAATACTAGGCATTAACACAAATCTACTGCATTTTACAGATCTTGAATCGAATATCGGATAAAATAAATAACGTATCTGTAAATAATGCTTGAATTTAAACAATGATTTTAATCAACAAAAATCCTGATTTGACTTTCTATTTTATTAACCGGGTTCCTGAATCCTAAAACGTCTGATTTTTTTACACAAATTCAATAACATATCCGTGTATCACATATAAAAAAATCAGTAATTTTTAACAAATATTTCAATGCAAAATAACATGATTTTTACAGATCTAGAATCAAAACACATGAAAAACTAATAAACTATTAAAAAAACATGATTTAACAATGAGAAACAATAAAAAACACCTAAACAGCAAAACAAAATTAAATTTAATGTTGAAACACTGCAATGAATATTAATATGATAAAAAAATAAATAAAACACAGGGAATCTATAGCTGAAATTATTTTCACATTTGAAAACATGGATTTAATCCATTTAACGGATAAATCTCATGTTTCTTTGGTTAAGAACATGAAAAACGATAATGTAAACAATTCTAATGGTTAGAATCTCAAAATACAGCACTAAACAAGGTTAGATCATCTTCTTGGACCAAACTTGAGGTTCTTGGATGGATTCCATGGTTAAATCCATGAAACAAAAGACTTTCATGGAGAAATCATGGTAAAATAAGGAAAAAAATAAATAAATGCATAAAAAAAAATTTAAAAACATACCTTGGATGGATGCAGCTGCAAGGAGGAAGGATAGGGCTGTAGAGAGGAGAGAGAGAGAGAGAGAGGCCATGAAATTGGGAGAGAAAAAGAGCCCCCTTAACCCCTCTAAAGAGCCCTTATTTATAGTTTTTTAAAACCTTAATTAGGGTTAATTAAGGAGCTTTATTTTTTTAGAACTCTTTCTAATTAATCTAATTAAGGGGGCAACAATTTTTTGAAGAATTATAGCCTAAATGAACTCTAATTAAACTCTAATTAATACCTAATTAAACCCTAGAAAGTCCAAATGTGGCACCACCTAGTGTGGGCCCACATTTGGTTTTTAAAACTTGAATTTAAAACCTTTAAAAACCAATGGTTTAAAACTTAAATAAAATGGATTTTCAAAATTGTTTTTGACTCTTCGAAACCTCTAAACTAACTAGGATACTGACTAACCCTGGTCTAACCCTGACTTCTTCAAATGTGACGTCACCCCGAGTGGGCCCCACTTGAATTTTAAAAAATGATTTTAAATCTTAAAAATAAGAGGTTTTTCAAAATATACTTAAAAATAAAACTTGAAATTGAAAGTTTTGAAATGGTACAGAGTTCTGACTGTGTCAGAACTCCTCCAGATATGGCACCAACTGAGTGAGCCCCACATCAGGTTTTGAAAATTTGAAATAAATACTGAAAATAGCTTTAAAAATGGGTTAAAATCAACACTTGAAATTCAAAGGTTTGAAAATAGAGTTCTAAGTGAACTGTTGTTTTTACAAGTTCTTTCATCTATTTTTCAGAAAATACCAAAAAAATCTAGAGTTTCAGTCTGATCAGGACTTTGTCCCAAAGTCCTAATCCAGTCAAGAGTTTGTTTTGAAGTCTGTTTTTACTTCCATTTTCATTTATTTTCATTTGTTTTTCAAAAATTAGGTCATTTTGTAAAGTCCAGTTAATTCAGGACTCTATTTCGGAGCTTTAGTTGAGTTAGGACTCTAACCCTGACTGCATTTTTTAACTTGTTTTTACTGATTCTGATGAAATCTTTCAAAAACTTCTTCATTTGGCCTTCAAAATTCTAAAAATCTCAGAGTCCTAATTAGTTCAGGACTCTGGTCTTGAAAATAATGACCAATATTGAAATCAAAACAGAGTTTTGATTCAACTGGGACTCTTGGGACAGAGTTCTAATTGGACTCTCAGTTTTTTTGGATTTTCTAAGAAAACAAATGAGGGGATTTTGAAAAACAAGTGAAAACAAGATAGAATTGAAGTTCGGTTCAGAGTCCTGATCTGATTAGGACTCTGAAGAAGAGTCCTAATTCGACTAAGACTCTAAAAATTTTTGGTTTTTTGAGAAACAAATGATGAGATTTAAACAAAGCTTTTGAAAATCAGTGAAAATGAAGTGAGAAAACAAACTTTGGATAGAGTCCTGATCCGATCAGGACTCTGGGATAGAGTCCTGATTCGATCAAGACTGTAGGATAAAACCTCAGAATTTTGAAATTCCATGATAAAGGTGTACTAATTTTTATTCCTGAAGAGATAAATAAAAGGATTTTTAAAAGATTCTCTCAAAATTGAAATCAGGGTCAGAGTCCTGATCCAACTGGGACTCTTCAAACAGAGTCCTGGTTCAACTAAAACTCTGAGTTTTTTACTCCTCTTTGAAAGATTTTGAAAGATTTGATTAAAAACAGGTAAGAATAACGATAAAAGATAGAGTCCTGATTCGATTTGGACTGTGAGAAAGAGTCCTAATTCGATTGGAACTCTAGGATTTTAGCCAAAAATAAAGGATTTTGATAAGTTTTCTCAAAAATAAGTAAAAGGGGTAGTAAAAGATAGAGTTCTGATCCGACTAGGACTCTCGAAAAAGAGTCCTGATCCAACTAGGATTCTAGAAAAAGAGTCCTGATTGTACTCGGATTCTGAAATTTTGGCCAAGAATGGACAAGGATATGACCACATCTGGTTTAAAATCAGAATAGAGTTTTGAAAATGTTCAAAAAGATGAAAATACAGAGTCTTGATCTGACTAGAACTCTAAATTTTTTGAGATTTTTGATAAATAAAGAGATTCAGAAGTGACACCACCTAAATGAGTCTCATCTAATAATTAAAATCGATTGAAATTGAGTTTAAAATGAATCCATATTGTTTTCTGAGAAAAACATTTCAAAATATAAGATCCTGGGGGTTGGCAAATGGCAGAATTATCGACTTAAAACCCAGGTTTTTTAATTGATTTTGAAAGAAGAGTTTTAAAAACTCAAATCTGGATTTAATATTTTGAAAATGGGAGTTCTGGATCTCGATAATGAGATGCAATGACATTCAATGTAATGAAATGATATGTCGAATGCATGCAATGACATGCAGTGACATATGAAATGTAAGCACTGGATGAGGGTAAAAATTTGGGGTGTTTACAGATGCCCCTCTTTGCTACTAAGTTGGTTGAAGGCCGAGCTTAGTGGCAAAGAAAAACACACCAAATTTGGACTATAAAAAAATGCCTCAGTTAGGAGAATTTGACCGGGTATGAAGGAATAGGCTCGGATGATAGAAAATGGTAGATATGGAATAGAGAATAAAGAAGAAGATTCACCTCACCGAAATGAGTCTCAGGCTTGGCCCTTAACCTGGATGGGACGATACCTCATGGAAAAACGAGGCTCAAGCTTGACCCTTAACCTGAAAAGGGACAATACCTCATGGAAAAATGAGGTTCAGGCTTAACCCTTAACCTGAAAGGGGACGATACCACGTGAAAAAACGAGGCTCATGCTTAACCCTTAACCTGAAAGGGGATGATACCTCATGGAAAAATGAGGCTCAGGCTTAACCCTTAACCTGAAAGGGGATAATACCTTGTGGAAAAATGAGGCTCAGGCTTAACCCTTAACCTGAAAGAGGACGATACCTCGTGGAAAAAGTGAAACTGTTGTTGCAAAGCCATAATGTTACGACAATGAAGCCATACATGATACTTCAAGTACAAGGTTTTGATGATGAGCAAGTGGAATCAACTGCATTTCAGCTAAGGCTATGAAGAAATTGAAGAATTCAGTGAAAAATCCTTGAAGACTAGTGTGCAAATGTTTAATTCATTAAAAGTCTTAGATTCTTGTAAGAGCCTTACTTAGAGTGCATATTTAGATTGCATTTCACCTTAAAAGTCTTTAGAAAAACTTTTCTAAAAGAAACTCTTTTGAAAATCTTTTTAGAAAACTCTTTTCTTAAATTTTCATGTTTATTAGTCGACCAATAGACTTATCAGTCGACTAATCCTTTCGCGCCATATTTTCTAAAAAGTCATTCTTGTCAAATTAGTCGACCGAAGGTTTTATCAGTCGACTGGACAGAATGTCTGTTTTCTGGAAAATTAGCAGCACTAATGATTTTTCAGTCGATTGAACAGAACATGTGTATTCTGAAAAATTTAGCAGCAGTCGACAAATGCTTTTTATCAGCCGACCGAACAGAATGTTTGTTTTTCAGAAGTTTTTAGCAGCAGTCGACTAAAAGGTTTTTCAGTCTACTGATGATATTATCAGTCGACTAACTTTTCTCCAGTCGACTAAGTTTCAAAAGTTCAGATTTTCAAACGGCTCGATTAACAGATCAGTCGACCGACGATAATTGTCAGTCTACTAATAACTAACTATTAGTCGACTAACTGATGTTTCAGTCGACTAATTTTGCCGTTTTCCTAAAACTTCAAAAAGGTGTGTCTTTTCATTTTTCAACCATTTTGATCGTTCAAAATGGACAGTTTTGACACCCTTTCATACTCTCAACATATGGAATCTTTTAACTATAAATATGAGTGCATTTTACACTCAAAAACAACAATTCAATCGATTTGAATCTTGCGTTTCACTCTTATTCAGTCAAGTATTGATTTTCTCACTCACGTGATATTTTCACTTCAGTTTTTCACTCAAATCACTTTGAGAGATAGTGAATTCGTGAGTAGAGTGTTTCAACAACCTCAAAAGCCAATTGCATCTCATTTGCATTCAAAAGGAAGGCTCATAGGTTGTATTGTAAGTTGTTATTTCTTTTCTGTAAAAAGAAGGACTCCTTGGTGTAAAGGAGTTGTTTGCTTTCAGTGGGATTGTTAATGAAAGTGGGACCGGTTATGGTTTGTGTGATCTTGTAGTTTACAAGGTTGATAGTGGAAAATCTCAAGCGGGTTTTGCTTGGGGACTGGATGTAGGTCGGGTTTGACCGAACCAGGATAAAATCTTGTGTTCTTTGTGTGTTTGCTTTGAGATTTGCAAAATCCTTCAATATTCTGCAGAAAGTTTTAAAATCTAGTGCTCGTTGCCTCGATCCTAGTGCACTTTCATTTGGTATCAGAGCGCAGGTTTGCTATTACTTTGATTTGACCATCATCTAGCATGGCAACTACAACATCTCAGCACAAAGAAGGAAGCTCCTTTGTTCGTCCTCCTCTCTTCGATGGAACAAACTATGGATACTGGAAAGTAAGAATGACAATATTTCTGCAATCCATGGATCTCGATATCTGAAGAGTTGTTTTAGAAAAGTACCAAACTCCATCAACTGATTTCAGCCGATGGACCGATGATGAAAAGAAGACTGCTTCACTTAATGTCAAGGCAATGAATGCCTTATATTGTGGCGTTGACAAGGTAGAGTTCAATCACATCTCTTAATGCTCTACAGCTAATGAAATCTGGCATACTCTTCTCGTAACACACGAAGGTACGTCAAAGGTAAAGGAATCTAAAATTGCTTCTTTAGTTCATAAATTTGAATTGTTCAAAATGAAGCAAAATGAATCTATATCGAACATGGTAACTAGAATGACCGATATAACTAACACTTTGAAATCCCTTGGAAAAGAATATTCACAAGTGGATTTAGTCAGAAAAATTCTAAGGTGTTTAACTCCTGAATGGGAGAGAAAAACCACTGCTATTGAAGAAGCAAATGATCTCAATACTCTCACTCTTGAAGACTTATTTGGTAACCTAATGGCATATGAGGTCCAACTTCAAGACAGACAAGAAGAAGAGCCTAAAAAGAAATCTCTTGCTTTTAAGGCTACTTCTGACTCAGAAAATTCTGAAGAAGATGAAGATGAAGATATTGCCCTCATCACAAGGCAATTCAGAAGATTCATAAAAAAGGAAAGATTTCAAAGAAAGGCAAAGAAAGCAGATTCTTCCATTCCCAATGAAGTAAAGTGCTTTAACTGCAAAAAGGCAGGACATATCAAGAAAGATTGTCCTCTTCTCAAATTCAAGCCCAAGGACCAATTCAAGAAGAAAAAGGCATTTTAAGCATGTTGGGATGATAGTGACTCCTCTTCCGATGAAGAATCAAATGAAGAAATCGCCAACATGTGTTTTGTAGCACAAGAAGATTCGGTAAGTCAATTTGACTATGATGAGTTATTTGAAGCATTTAATGATTTATATGCTAAATTTAAGAGTCTTAGTTCTAAAAATAAAGAGTTAAAAACTGAAAATTTAACTCTTGACTCTCAAAATAAAGTGTTACTTCAAGAAATAGAAGATCTCAAGAAGGAAAATTCTTGCCAAGCACTTGAGATAAAAGAAATTGGAGTTAGAACCAATCTCTTACAAAAAGAAATATCTAGTCTTAAAGAAAAGTCAAATGATCTTCTTTCTATAGTGACCAAATTTACAAATGGTCAAGAGAATCTAGAAAAACTTCTTGGTTCTCAAAGATGCTCGGTTAATAAAACCGGATTGGGATATAGCTTCTTTGATACTCAAAATAGACCAAACTATGTGGTGAAAAATCAAAGACATTATTCTCAACCTTTTGTTCATAAAACTAAATTTTCTAGTTCTAATAGAAATGCATCTAGAAATGATTATTCTAGAAATGTTTATTCTAAATCCTTTTATAGAAAGAATAATTATTATCAAAGGAAACCAAAATCCAAATGGATATGGGTTCCTAAGACTAACTCTCATGGACCCGAAAATAGAAAGGGGTCAAATGCTCTGTTGTCTGATTTTGTTGTAGGTACACAACATAAGGAGCAAATGGATATTGGACAGCGGCTGTTCCAAACATATGACTGGAAGGCCGGAGTTATTTTCCACCCTCCAAAATAAGGATGGAGGAACCGTCACCTTTGGTGACAATAACAAGGGAAAAGTGATAGGTATTGGTAATATTGGTAATCCAAAATTTTCCTTGATAGAAAATGTTCTTTTAGTGGATGGTTTAATGCATAATTTAATTAGTCAATTATGTGATAAAGGTTTTCATGTTTCTTTTGAAAATGATTTATGCTTAATTTTTTATTTTCAATCTAAAAAGATCATTTTTAAAGGTAAAAGAAGAAACAATGTGTATGAACTATATCTAGATGAATTACCCTCTTTTAATGAAAAATGTCTTATTGTTTCAAATGAAATTCAATGGTTATGGCACAAGAGACTTGGACATGTTAATTTTAAAATTATCCAAGAATGATCTTGTAAGAGGCCTACCTAGAATACCATATAAAAAGGATCACTTATGTGATGCTTGTCAAAGGGGTAAACAAATTAAGAGTTCTTTTAAAGCTAAAGATATAGTTTCAACAAAACGTCCTCTTGAACTTTTACATTTAGATCTATTTGGACCATCTAAAATTCAAAGTTTGAATGGTAGCAAGTATGCTTTTGTTATAGTAGATGATTATTCTCGGTTTACATGGGTGATTTTTCTAAAAAGCAAAAATGATGCTTTTTCAGAATTTTCTAAACTTTGTAGAAGAATTACAAATGAAAAATCTACATCTATTATTAAAATTCGTAGTGATCATGGTGGTGAATTTGAAAATGAATCTTTTCTAAAGTTTTGTGATTTACATGGTATCTCTCACAACTTTGCTTTTCCTAGAGCGGCTCCACAAAATGGAGTTGTTGAAAGAAAGAATAGAACTTTGCAAGAATGTGCTAGAACCATGCTTCAAGATAAAAATTTACCAAAATATTTTTGGCTAAAGCAATTAATACAGCATGTTATGTCTTAAATTGTGTTCTTATTCGACCAATTTTACATAAAACATGTTTTGAATTATATTTTGATCGTATACCAAAGATCTCATATTTCAAAATTTTTGGTAGTAAATGTTTCTTGTTAAATACCAAAGATAATCTTGATAAGTTTGATTCAAAATCAGATGAATCAATATTTCTTGGATATTCTTCTAGAAGTAAAGCATATCGTATTTTCAATAAAAGAACATCTTGTATTGAAGAATCTCTACATGTTGCATTTGATGAGAATTTTGAGCAGGTTATACCTCTAAGCGAAGAAGAAGAAGCAATACTTCAAGAAGAACCCTTGATAGAGAGTACTTCTCAAGAAAATATTCCTCTTCAACCGGTTTGGAAAGAAGTTTCTAATCATCCACATGAACAAGTTATTGGTGAAATAAAGAGTGGTGTCCAAACTAGAAGGCAATTAGAAAAATATATTGCAAATGTTGCTTTCATATCTAAATTAGAACCAAAGAATATCAATGAGGCATGTAATGATGAATTTTGGCTTTTAGCCATATCTGAAGAACTTAACCAATTTACTAGGAATGATGTTTGGGATCTAGTTGATAGACCAAAGGATCATCCAGTAATTGGAACAAGATGGGTCTTCCGAAATAAGCTGGATGAAAATGGTGAAGTCATTCGTAACAAAGCAAGGCTAGTGGCACAAGGCTATAATCAAGAAGAAGGCATAGATTTTGATGAAACCTATGCACCAGTGGCTCGATTAGAGTCAATTCGTATGATGCTTGCTTTTGCTAGTTACATGAACTTCAAGTTATATCAAATTGATGTTAAGAGTGCATTTTTAACTGGACACATCAATGAAGAAGTTTATGTAGAGCAACCTCCAGGCTTTGAAAATAAGAAATATCCAGAAAAGGTCTACAAATTGAAAAGAGCTCTGTATGGACTCAAACAAGCACCAAGAGCATGGTATGAAAGACTACGAAATTTTCTAGAACAATCTGGTTTTTCCATTGGTCGGGTAGACTCCACTTTATTTATTAAACATTTTAATTCAGATATTCTTATTGTGCAAATTTATGTTGATGACATAATATTTGGTTCTACTAATGATTCTCTTTGTAAAGAATTTGCTAAGGCTATGCAGGAAGAGTTTGAAATGAGCTTGATGGGCGAATTAAACTACTTCCTTGGACTTCAAATAAAGCAAACTGAAGAAGGAATCTTCATCAATCAGGGTAAGTATACAAAAGAACTTCTCAAGAGATTTGGGATGGACTCATCGAAATCAAAGAGGAATCCTATGAGTACAACTACTTCTCTTGATAAAGATGAAAATGGTAAAAGTGTAGATACTAAGCTCTACAGAGGTATGATCGGATCTCTATTATACTTAACTGCTAGTCGACCTGATATTATGTTTAGTGTTTGTATGTGTGCAAGATTTCAAGCTAATCCAAAGGAATCTCATTTAACTGCAGTAAAACAAATTCTTCGTTATTTGAAAGATACTTCAGATTTCGGTTTGTTTTACCCAAAAGCATCTTCCTTTGATTTAGTTTCATATAGTGATGCAGATTTTGCAGGAAGTAAATCTGATCGCAAGAGTACTAGTGGAACTTGTCATTTCTTGGGAAAATTCCTTAGTCTCTTGGTTTAGTAAAAAACAAAACTCAGTATCACTCTCAACAACTAAAGCTGAATATATAGCGGCTAGTTTAGCATGTTCACAAGTACTTTGGATGAAACAGACATTAAAAGATTTTGGTTTAAACTACTCCACAACAACTATTTATTGTGATAACACTAGTGCTATAAATCTTTCGAAAAATCCTATTCAGCACTCAAGAACTAAGCATATTGAAGTTAGACATCATTTTTTAAGAGATCATGTGTTAAAAGGAGATATTTTGTTAAATTTTATTTCCACTAAAGAACAACATGCCGATATCTTCACTAAACCTCTTAAAAATGAAGATTTTATGAGAATTAGGAGAGAACTAGGTATTTGCTCGTTTTTGGATTTATAAAAATGTTGTTTTTGAACAAAATCTCAAAATCGCACTATATTAGTCGACCGATAAAATTCTAGTCGACTGGTGTTTTTATATTTTGGAATGTATCGCATCATATTAGTCGACCGATATAGTTCTAGTCGACTGATGATATTTTTTAAAAATAAGTCACACTTTTTTAAGTCGACCGATAAAGTTTTAGTCGACTACATTTTTTTTTAAAAAAAAAATTTAAGTGAAGGGACTCGACACCCCTTGGATTTGTTTTTAAAACCCGTTTTTTAAAAAAAGGCATCGTTTCACTTCGTACCTTTTCGTTTTTCTTAAAAATGAAACCCTTTAAACCAAAAACCCCTCTTTCTCTTTTGCCTCTCTCTCTCTCTCTCTTCCGAAAAACCCTCGGAGTACCGTTCGACTCCATCATCGCCGGGATTTTCTTACCGTAACAGGGAGATGCCGGAAACTTGTGGCCGTAATCTTCAAACGCCGGAATCCTCTTGTAGTGACTGGCGCATCTTCAAAAACACGCTGGAACTCTCTTGCCGTGACAGTGCTTTGCCGGAATCCCCTTTTGGCCGACCTCTCCTCGCCGCCAGCCACCGCATCGTCCTTTGTTTTTGAACGTCGGAAAGCTTTTTCCCCTTGCCGGACGTTATTTGGAAGCCGACATTTTGGTAACCATGCCTCGCACGAAGTCTGCATCTGCAAAAGGTTTAGGTTCTCCTCCTCCTACACCTACTTCAAGACATGGTTTTTCACTAAGATTACTTCGCAACCCTCTTCTCTATGACACTTTTGGATCAATTTCTGCACTACCTATTTTACCAGGCCGAAATGTTCTATTTCACCTGTTTTCTCGTTACAAAATAAGAGAATTATTTCCTGGTATTTCACATCTTTTTGATGCTTGTGCAGATACCCTTCACTATCCTTTTCTTATTCACTTGTTTTACACAAATTTACAAATGAATCATGAAACTGGAGTTTTGTCTTCTCTTGTTCGGGATGTTGAAATCGAGTTTGATTCGAAATTGCTTGGAGAAATTCTTGAAATTCCACCTTCAGACACTCTTTTCAACACTATTGAATTGAATGATGAAAGAGTTTTTGAACAAATTCTTCTTCCAGAAGCACCTCACTGCCCTCCTTTCAAAAATACTAATCTTCAAACTCGTGCACGCATTGCTGGACGAATCCTTGCCCACAATGTTCTACCCAAAACTAGTTCTTTTGATTATTATTCCACAGATCTATCTACGGCTCTTTATGTTTTATTTGGGAATATTTCTGTCAACTGGGCCAATGTGTATTTTACAAACTTGTGGAAACAAAAACCATTTCTTCCTTATGGTTGTCTTTTAACCCGTATTTTTAGACATTTTAAAGTTCCTTTAACAAATGAAAAGTACATTGAGCAAAAAGAGTTCTTTGATCAAACAATTTTTAAAAGAATGAAAATTAAATATCTGCCTCCCTTAAATGTTGATCAAACTGAACCATCTGATCCTAATGAACCATCTATTTCTGAACCTTCACCTTCTGCGACACCTTCATCTCATGCAAAAAGAAAGAAATTTTCGACAAATCAAGACCATGATGAAGTTATGCAGAGACTGGAAGCTTTGGAGCTGCATCAACACACCTTTCGTGAAGATGTGACTCAACAACTTGCTTCAATTCAGAAGGATATAACTGCCATTAAGGATTTGCTAAACTCTCTTTTCTGATCTTTAATCTTTGAAAAACTTACTTTATGGGTTGTAATATTTTAAACTTATCTCTATTTTTGCCCTTACTCTTTTTTATTCTGACAAAGGGAGAGAAAAAGATAAAGATAGCAGCATTACTTTGAAATTGCAGGGAGATCTTGAGAAAAAGATGATAGCAATTACATTACAGGAGATCTTGCATGAGAAATGCAAAATTAAGAGAAAAAGAAAGCTTTGAATGAATGTATTTCTAAATACATGAATACATGATGAATGAAAATGCAAACCAATCAATATGTGATATATGTGCTTTAAATGTGCTAACTTTTAATGTTTTGCAGCATATTGATAGGGGGAGTAAAATCTCCATCTATGCATCTAAATGCTTCATCTTTGATTACGTTTGTCATCATCAAAAAGGGGGAGATTGTTACGACAATGAAGCCATACATGATACTTCAAGTACAAGGTTTTGATGATGAGCAAGTGGAATCAACTGCATTTCAGCTAAGGCTATGAAGAAATTGAAGAATCCTTGAAGACTAGTGTGCAAATGTTTAATTCATTAAAAGTCTTAGATTCTTGTAAGAGTCTTACTTAGAGTGCATATTTAGGTTGCATTTCACCTTAAAAGTCTTTAGAAAAACTTTTCTAAAAGAAACTCTTTTGAAAATCTTTTTAGAAAACTCTTTTCTTAAATTTTCATGTTTATTAGTCGACCAATAGACTTATCAGTCGACTAATCCTTTCGCGCCATATTTTCTAAAAAGTCATTCTTGTCAAATTAGTCGACCAAAGGTTTTATCAGTCGCCTGGACAGAATGTCTGTTTTCTGGAAAATTAGCAGCAGTCGACTAATGATTTTTCAGTCGACTGAACAGAACATGTGTATTCTGAAAAATTTAGCAGCAGTCGACTAATGCTTTTTATCAGTCGACCGAAAAGAATGTTTGTTTTTCAGAAGTTTTTAGCAGCAGTCGACTAAAAGGTTTTTCAGTCTACTGATGATATTATCAGTCAACTAACTTTTCTCCAGTCGACTAAGTTTCAAAAGTTCAGATTTTCAAACGACTCGATTAACAGATCAGTCGACCGACGATAACTGTCAGTCTACTAATAACTAACTATTAGTCGACTAACTGATGTTTCAGTCGACTAATTTTGCCGTTTTCCTGAAACTTCAAAAAGGTGTGTCTTTTCATTTTTCAAACGTTTTGATCGTTCAAAATGGACAGTTTTGACACCCTTTCATACTCTCAACGTATGGAATCTTTTAACTATAAATATGAGTGCATTTTACACTCAAAAACAACAATTCAATCGATTTGAATCTTGCGTTTCACTCTTATTCAGTCAAGTATTGATTTTCTCACTCACGTGATATTTTCACTTCAGTTTTTCACTCAAATCACTTTGAGAGATAGTGAATTCGTGAGTAGAGTGTTTCAACAACCTCAAAAGCCAATTGCATCTCATTTGCATTCAAAAGGAAGGCTCATAGGTTGTATTGTAAGTTGTTATTTCTTTTCTGTAAAAAGAAGGACTCCTTGGTGTAAAGGAGTTGTTTGCTTTCAGTGGGATTGTTAATGAAAGTGGGACCGGTTATGGTTTGTGTGATCTTGTAGTTTACAAGGTTGATAGTGGAAAATCTCAAGCGGGTTTTGCTTGGGGACTGGATGTAGGTCGGGTTTGACCGAACCAGGATAAAATCTTGTGTTCTTTGTGTGTTTGCTTTGAGATTTGCAAAATCCTTTAATATTCTGCAGAAAGTTTTAAAAGCACTATTCACCCCCCCTCTAGTGCTCGTTGCCTCGATCCTAGTGCACTTTCACATAAGTGATCTTCTTTGCAACAACGAGAACCTCGTGGTAATTCTCTGTTTTAAAAGTCATTCAGTCTTAGTAATTAGACGTCCAAGATCAATCCCTTTTCAAGCTTTACGGAACCCCCTTTCTTCCTTTTGCAAACCTCTCTCGGATTTATTATGCAAAATTCAAAGGTCCCATCATGGTTTCTTCATTTGAGGATCCTGTTTATCGTTCCCGTTTAGATTAAGGGTTAAACCTGAATTTTCTGCAAAAGGTCATCTGTTTTAAAAGTCATTCAGTCTTAGTAATTAGATGTCCAAGATCAATCCCTTTTCAAGCTTTAGGGAACCCCCTTTCTTTCTTTTGCAAATCCCTCTCGGATTTATTGTGCAAAATTTGAAGGTCCCATCATGGTTTCTTCATTTGAGGATCCCATTTATCATCCCTTTTCAGGTTAAGAGTTAAGCCTAAGCCTCATTTTTCCATGAGGTATCGTCCCCTTTTCAGTTAAGGGTTAATCCTGAGCCTCGTTTTTCCATGAGGTATCGTCCCCTTTCAGGTTAAGGGTTAAGCCTGAGCCTCGTTTTTCCATGAGGTATCATCCACTTTCAGGTTAAGGGTTAAGCCTGAACCTCATTTTTTCATGAGGTATCGTCTCCTTTCAGGTTAAGGGTTAAGCTTGAACCTCTTTTTTCCATGAGGTATCGTCCCCTTTCAGGTTAAGGGTTAAGCCTGAACCTTATTTTTCTACAAGGTATTGTCCCCTTTCAGGTTAAGGGTTAAGTTTGAACCTCATTTTTTCACGAGGTATTGTCCCTTTTCAGGTTAAGGGTTAAGCCTGAGCCTCGTTTTTCTACGAGATATCGTCCCATCCAGGTTAAGGGCCAAGCCTGAGCCTTATTTTGGTGAGGTGAATCTTCTTCTTTATTCTCCATTCCATATCTACCATTTTCCATCATCTGAGCCTATTCCTTCATACCTGGTCAGATTCTCCTAACTAGGGCATTTTTATAGTTCAAATTTGGTGTGTTTTTCTTTGCCACTAAGTTTGACCTTCAACCGGCTTAGTAGCAAAGATGGGCATCTATAAACACCCTAAATTTTCACCCTCATCTAGTGCGTACAGTTCATATGTCACTGCATATCATTGCATGCATTTGACATGTCATTTCATTGTATTGCATAGCATTGCATCTCATTATCGAGATCCAGAACTCTTGTTTTCAAAATATTAAATCCAACTTCGGGCTTTTAAAACTTTTCTTTCAAAGTCAATTTCAAAACTTGGGTTTTGAATCGACATTCTACCATTTGTCAACCCTCAGGATCTTATATTTTGAAATGTTTTCCTCAGAAAAAAGATTCATTTTAAACTCAATTTTAATCGATCTTAATTCTCAGATGAGACCCATTCAGGTTGTGTCACATCTGGATTCCTTTATTTATCAAAAATTTCAGAGTCCTAGTTGGATCAGGACTCTGTATTTTCATCTTTTTGAATCTTTTTTAATTTGTCTAAAACTCTATTCTGATTTTAAACCAGTTGTGGTCATATCATTGCTCATTCTCGTCATTTTTGGCCAAAATTTTAAAATTTCAGTCCAATCAGGATTTTTTTTCCAGAATCCTAGTTGGATCAAGACTCTTTTTCTGGAGTCCTAGTCGGATCAAAACTCTATTTTTTACTACCCTTTTCACCTATTTTTGAGAAAACCTATCAAAATCCTTTGTTTTTGGCCAAAATTCTAGAGTTTCAGACGATTTAGGACGCTTTCTCAGAGTCCTAATCGAATCAAGACTCTATCTTTCATCATTATTCTTACCTATTTTTAATCAAATATTTCAAAATCTTTCAAAGAGAAGTAAAAAACTCAGAGTTTTGGTTGAACCAGGACTCTGTTTAAAGAGTCTCAGTTGGATCAGGACTCTGACCCTGATGTCAATTTTGAGAGAATCTTTCAAAAATTCTTCTATTTATCTCTTCAGGAATCAAAATTATTATACCTTTATCACGAAATTTCAAAATTGTGAGGTTTTATCCCAGAGTCCTGATCGAATCAGGACTCTATCCCAGAGTCTTGATCGAATCAGGACTCTATCCAAAGTTTGTATTTGCACTTCATTTTCAGTAGTTTTCAAAAGCTTTGTTTAAATCTCATCATTTGTTTCTCAGAAAAAAAAAATTTCAAAGTCCTAATCAAATTAGGACTCTTCTTCTGAGTCCTAATCAGATCAGGACTCTGAACCAAGCTTCAATTCTATCTTGTTTTCACTAGTTTTTCAAAATCCTCTCATTCGTTTTCTCAGAAAATCCAAGATCCTAAGAGTCCTACTTCAATTAGGACTCTATCCCAAGAGTCCCAGTTGAATTAGAACTTTGTTTTGATTTCAATACTTGTCATCATTTTCACTGTTTTCACAAGTTCTTTCATTTGTTTTTCAGAAAATACCAAAAAAATCTAGAGTTTGAGTCCAATCAAGACTCTGTCCTAGAGTCCTAATCCAGTTAGGAGTCTGTTCTGAAATCTGTTTTTGCTTCCATTTTCACTCTTTTCCATTTGTTTTTCAAAAATTAGGTTATTTTGCAGAGTCCCGTTAATTCAGGACTCTATTTCAGAGTTCTGATTGAGTTAGGACTCTAACCTTGACTGTATTTTCTGACTTATTTTACCATTTTTGATAAAATCTTTCAAAAACTTTTTCATTTGGCTTTTAAAATCCCAAAATCTCAGAGTCTTAAAGTTTCAAGACTCTAGCCTAGAGTCCTAGTTCGCTTAGGACTTCATTTTCAAACCTTTGAATTCCATTTGTTAATTTTAACCCCTTTTTAAAGCTATTTTCAGTCTTTATTTCAAATTTTTCAAAAACTTCAATGTGGGGCCCACCCAGTTGGTGCCATATCTGGGGAAGTTCTGACCTAGTTAGAACTCTATGCTATTTCAAAATTTTCAATCTCAAAATCTACTTTTGAATATCTTTTGAAAAACCTCTCATTTTTAAGTTTTAAAATCGTTTTTTAAAAATTCAAGTAGAGCCCACTTTGGGTGGCACCACATTTGCAAAAGTCAGGGTTAGACTAGGGTTAGTCATAGTTCTAGTTAGTTTAGAGGTTATGAATCTATAAGAGTCCAAACTTGATTTTAAAAATCATATTTTTTTACTTTAGATTTTATCCTTGATTTTAAAGTTTTAAATTAGGGTTTTTGAAAAACGCCAAGTGGCGCCACATTTGGGAAGTTCCCTAAAACATTTAGAAGTTTAATTGAGGTTAGTTAGGGTCCCTTTAGGGTTAGAAAACCACAAAAAATTGTCCTTCCTTGGTGGTTTTAGATAGAGTTTGAAAAAGTCAAAGTTAGGTATTAATTAGTCCTAATTACATGGGTTTTGAAAAAACTATAAAAAGGGGTCTTTAGAGGGGTTAAAGGAGGCGCTTTTTCTCTCCAAATTTCGTGGACTCTCTCTACTCTCTACAGCCCTCTCCTTCCTCCTTGCAGCTGCATCCATCCAAGGTATTTTTTTTATTTTTTTTATGCTTTTATTAATTTTTTTTTTCTTATTTTACCATGATTTCACCATGGAAGTCTTTTGTTTCATGGATTTAACCATGGAATCCATCCAAGAACCTCAAGTTCTGTCCAAAAAGATGATCTAACATTGTTTAGTGCTGTATTTTGAGATTCTAATCCATTAGAATAATTTAAATTATCATTTTTCATGTTCTTAACCAAAGAAACATGAGATTTATCCATTAAATGGATTAAATCCAGGATTTCAAAGGTGAAAATAATTTTAGCCATGGATTCCCTGTGTTTTATTTATTTTTTTATCATATTAGTGTTCATTACATGTGTTTCAACATTAAATTTAATTTTGTTTTGCTGTTTAGGTGTTTTTTATTGTTTTCCATTGTTAAATCATGTTTGTTTAATGTTTTACTGGATTTTCATGTGTTTTGATTCTAGATCTGTGAAAAGCATGTTATTTCGCATTTAAATTTTCGTTAGAAATTGCTGATTTTTTTATATGTAATACACGGATATGTTATTAAGTTTTTGTAAAAAAATCAGACATTTTGGGATTTGGGAACCCTGTTAAGAAAATACAAAGTCAAATCAAGATTTCTGTTCATTAAAACCGTTGTTCAAATTCAAGCATAACTTGCAGATGTGTTATTTATTTCATTTGATATCTGATTTAAGATCCATAAAGTGCAGTAGATTTGTGTTAATGCCTAGTATTTACTGTAATTTGCCTTTATTTTTATATTTCTGTTTACTATTTTTCCTCTGTCAGAAAGACAGGTCCATGTTTTGAAACTCGTTCTGATTTAGAAAAACTCTAATTCAACTTGTGTTGGTCATAGATCCTTAATAGTAGATTCGATTTATGATCTGTAAAAAAGGAAGTTCATTATTTATTTGTATATTATTCACTTATGAAATCTCAAAAATTTTTAATGAAGTTTCTTATTTTTCCCTATATTTACAATCGGAAGTGTTTGTTTTAATCAATTTTATATTCATTAAATTTAAGTCCAGATTGCCAGAACAATATCTTCCTATCTGAAGATGATTTTTCCAATCTGTAAATAGGATGTTCTCTATTTTTCTGTCTATTTTGTCTATGTAAAATTTGAGTAATTTTCATGGTAGATTGGACCCTAATTCGGGTCTGACACTAAAACTGGTATGTGACCACGGGTAAAAATAGCATATTTTAGGGTTTTAATGTAATTTTTGAATTGGAATAATAGCAAAAATATATTTTTATGATTCTAATATGATTTTAGGGTGATAAAAAGTGCAGGTTTCGATTTTTATCAATTTTGGAACCCATTTGATGCTTGGATGAGCCAAATTGCAAAACAGGGTGCCCGTAGGATCCCGAAACACTGCCAAAATCATGATTTTTGTGATATTTTTAGATTTTCATGCATAAGTTCATGTTTTTAGGGTTTTTTCATGTTTATAATTATATTAGGATGCTTCATGATCGATTTTATGTTTATTTCAATCATAAACCCAAAGTTTTTACCAAAATTTAGTTCAAAAAACCCTAATTTCAAGGCTATAGTCTTGCTATCGGGAGCATTTTTGTCATTTGACCTCATTTTCAAAATTCCTAACTTAGATTTTCTTATTTTCAATCTTGCCACATCATCTTATGTTTGATTTATTTTCATTTGAATTCCAAAACCTCATTTTTATAAAATATATTTCTGAAAACCCTGATTTCAAGGCCATAGACTTGCTATCAGGGGTATTTTGGTCATTTTGATCCCAATTTCGAATTTTCAAATCCCATTTCTATTATTTCTTCAACTTTATTTCATATTTTATCATGTTTATCTCAGGGAATCATGGAAAAAGGCTTATATCTAGAGAAATCCAGTAATTTTCAGATATCACTGAATAAATCTAGAAAAGCCAACATATATTCACTAACAAGTTTTCTAGTTTTGCAGGAAACTTCAAGAAGAATATTTTTTTCTTTATTTTTCTTTATTCAATTCAATGTAAAATCAAATGTAAAATTTGGAATAAGAATTTCAATTTCTGCTTAGATTAGGATTTGCATTGCATTTAGTTTAATTCTGCAAATTTTAATATTTGATGAATGCATCATTCATGCATAGTTTTTTATAAATCCACTATGGTCTACACGAATGGCACGTGCACTAGCTCTTATGGAGTTGACAAACTTGGTGGAATTCGTATTTATGGCCATAGTCAGAATACAAATGAGACCCAGATTTGTGATCTTCGTGTTAGCCACAGTCAACCTACACTTTTAGGCTAACTTCAAAATGCACTGCATTTCTCAAAATAAAAAAAGATTTTCTCAATTCCTCAAAGAAATATCTTTCAAATCCATATTCATTCATTTCATTCAATTTATAAATTCCAATTCCAATTCAGAAAAATCAATTTTCTCAAAATTTTCTAAGTCTTACTTAGAAATTGATTTTCTCAAAACTCTGAGCTTTCAAATGGTATTTCAAGTATTTCTCAACTTCAAATAACGATTTTTTAAGTGGCATCTTTTCCAAGTATTTCAAATATCAGAAGCAAACATCATGTTTTCAAATCTGCATTTTTCAAAAAATGCATAGCACATGCCTGATTCTTTGTGCATTTAGGAAATAGAACACGATTTAGACGAGTTGAGAAAAGCTAAGCACACTTTTGATCCTTGGTTTGATTACTCCTAGTAAAGGCACCAGGAACGGTTGAACCTCGTACCGACAGGCGAGTTATTTTCAAAATCTTTTTCAAATGTCAGTTTGACTTGCAAAAGTAAAATTTTGCGATGATAACAGGTTTGGCGACCGTGATGGGACGTCCAAAAACAGAGAATCCCAAAATGAGGCTCAGGCTTAACCCTTAACATGAAAGGGGATGATACCTTGTGGAAAAATGAGGCTCTGGCTTAACCCTTAACCTGAAAGGGGACGATACCACGTGGAAAAAGTCAAACTGTTGTTGTAAAGCCAAAGATCTTTTCTTCTTCATTATTTGTCGTGAGATGCCCTAACTTTTTTAGAAGGTTATTTTTTCCTCACCTTTTTCTCTCTTTTTTTTATTTATTAATTATTTATTTGCTTTATAGAGTTCTATCCTTGGTTTTTTTAGCATATGTTTAGCAAAAAATGTTGATGTATGTTGCAACCCTGGTGTAAGACATGCAAGTTTGTTTGTGTATGCCTATAACTGAATTTTGACAATTTTTGTGTATCCAACAAGAATTTTTATCTTATTTATTAATTTTTGTTGCATTCTTCTCCAAGTAAACAAGATTAATTATTAATAGTTGGTTTGTGTATTTGTGAATGTAAATCTTTCATTTTTCTTGTTAAGTAAATTCAGTTTTGTTGCCTGTCAAAAGAATTGTTTTCTTTGTTGGAATTGTGTTGATCCCATAGATTTTAGATGCATTACTTATACATAGACATTCTTTGTCATGCAGGTGTCTAGATTGCTTGTTGTCATACATTCAGTTTCTCTAACAGGAGGACCTTTATCTTTACTAGTGGATGGAAATAGTTCTTTCTTTATTCCATTGAGTTGCTTACTTTCACTAGGCCTCCCTTGGCAGTTATCTTTATCACCAAAACCTCATTGTTCTGGGCAAAAAGCAGGAACACACAATTTCATCTTATTTTGAGGTTTGGGATTGCCTTTTCTTTCTTTTTAACTTTCTATTTCACATCCTTCTTATGCATCATGCATATCACTAAGATGAATAAAATTGTTTGATGTGATCCTTTTTGTTGTTTATGATGGCTCTTGAAACCATGATGGAATCCGTTAGGATAAAAAAGATAGGGCTTGGTAATGGCTTGACCCATGGCTTGCTTGTCAGGTCCATGGGCCTAAATTGGGTTGGGTTGTCTCATGGCTACACACATATTGCATGTGCAATTTCCAATTGACTTAGGATCTTATAGTTGCAGTTTATTTTGACTCAAGATGACCCTATGAATGTGTTTAGCATGGTCAATTTGTTAGGTAGTGATCATTAGATCTCATTTTTCTAACAAAAAGTATATTTACCTGTCATGAAATTTTGATGTGATTACAACTTTCGAGTTTTATGAATCTCCAGAAAAACTTACACACATTGGAATCTGGTGATTGAAGAGTCGATCCTCACTAAACAAGTTGTGCAGATCACATCTCTTGAGTGAGAAAAGAAAGAATACAACCATATGTAGAGGACATTCTTCCTATCCCACTACAGAAAAAAAATAGTTGACTCTACACTACTAGAAGTACAAAAATACCCTTATAAAGAATGTGATATACACATAAATACATACAAGGGTAGTATACGAAATGTAATACACATTGTATATAAGACTCAATCGACTCCTTCAAAGTTGAGATTATGCAAGAAGAATCATCTCAAGTTTGGAAAGGAATGTGCTATAGTGCAATGGAGCAAGACTCTCGGTAAACACATCTGCAATATGATCCTTAAAGCCAACATGCTCAAGAGAAATGACTCCATTTTCATAAGCCCTCATTTTAAAATGACAACCTATCTCAATATGTTTAGTCATTTCATGAAATTCTAGATTCTTTGCAATATGAATGACACTCATATTGACATAGTATAAGGAGGTTCGACCATTGATAGGAACCCCCAACTCTTTCAAAAGCCACCTTATGCAAATAATCTCAATTGTAACCTGTGCCATTGATTTGTATTCAATTTCAACTCTTGATAAGGCAACTCTTTATTGCTTCTTACTTTTCCATGAGATTAGGGAGCTTTAAAGAAAAATATAAAAACCAGTAGTGGAGAGATGATCTTGGGTAGAGACTCAAAAATCAACATTACAAAAGGCTCTCACATATGTGGAAGATGAAAATGAAAAGAACATCCCAAAGTGCATGGTGTTCCTCACATATCTAACAATCCAGAGTACCCCAACAAGATGAATTGTCCTGGGGGGGCTCATAAACTAACTGATTGCATGACCAACCTAAGTGATATATGGTCTGGATATACACTACAACAAACCAGTGGATTAGCGATGACCTAAATCCATCGCTAATCTGCGGCTAATCTGTCGCTAAACAGATTAGCGACGGATATCTTCCATCGCAAATTTTTTGACGCTAATAAGATACGGCATATATTTGTCACCCGTTATGTCGCTACGTAGCGACATACTGTATCTGTCGCCAGTTTTGTCGCTAAGTTGCAACGGAATAACGAATGGCAACTTTCGTCGCAAGGCCATCGTTACTAAATGGCGACTTCGGTTTGACGACAGATTTACTGTCGTCGCTAATCTGCCGCTAACTTTAACGGTAATAATAAATAGCGACGGATATATCCGTCGCAAACAAGGAAAAAACTAAAAAAAAAAATATTTGAAAATTAAATATCGAGAAAAATTTTCTCGTGCTACAATTTATATTTCATGTACAATTTATATTTCCTATGAATAAAAAACAAAGTACACATAAAAACACATATATAAGGAAACTAAAATAATTAATTGTTCCACTTTAAAATTCGCAAGTTTTAATTATTTACAATTCAACATTTACATTTTCGAAACAAAAAGAAAGTAGAACAAATTCAACACATTAATCTAATCATCGTCAAGATTTTGTGTGTCTTTTTGTTCATTGCCTTGATCTGTCACTTCAGCTTCACTACGCTGATTATCGCCAGCAACCTACACAAGAAAAGAAATGTCAGTATTGATAAACAAAATATATTGAAATAAATTATACACTATATGTGATTCTATCATGAATGATATATGTTTTAAGGCAGTAAAAAAACTTTATATGTGATTATATCATGCTCATATGTGTTCTAAGGCAGTCAGAAAACTCTATATGTGATTCTACCATGCTCATAAGTGCTCTCAGACAGGCAAAAAGTTGTATATGTGATTCTATCATGCTCATATGTGTTCTAAGGCAGTCAAAAAACTGAATATGTGATTATAGCATGCTCATATGTGTTTTAAGGCAGTCAAAAAAACTTTATATGTGATTCTATCATGCTCATATGTGCTCTAAGGCAGACAAAAAACTCTATATGTGATTCTATCATGCTCATATGTGTTCTAAGGCAGTCAAAAAACTGAATATGTGATTATATCATGCCAATATGTGTTCTAAGGTAGTCAGAAAAACTCTATATGTGATTCTACCATGCTCATATGTGCTCTAAGGCAGGCAAAAAGTTGTATATGTGGTTCTATCATGCTCATATGTGTTCTAAGGCAGTCAAAAAACTGAATATGTGATTATAGCATGCTCATATGTGTTCTAAGGCAGTCAAAAAAACTTTATATATGATTCTATCATGCTCATATGTGCTCTAAGGCAGACAAAAAACTTTATATGTGATTCTATCATGCTCATATGTGTTCTAAGGCAGTAAAAAAACTCTATATGTGATTATATCATGCTTATATGTGTTCTAAGGTAGTTCAAAAAACTCTATATGTGATTCTACCATGCTCATATGTGCTCTAAGGCAAGCAAAAAGATGTATATGTGATTCTGTCATGCTCATATGTGTTCTAAGGCAGTCAACAACTGAATATGTAATTATATCATGCTCATATGTGTTCTAAGGCAGTCAAAAAATTGTATATGTGATTCTATCATGCTCATATGTGCTCTAAGGCAGGAAAAAACTTTATATGTGATTTTATCATGCTCATATGTGTTCTAATGCAGGCAAAAAAATGTATATATGATTATATCTTGCTCATATGTGTTCTAAAGCAGTCAAAAAAACTCTATATGTGATTCTACCATGCTCATATATGCTCTAAGGCAGTAAAAAGTTGTATATGTGATTCTACTATGCTCGTGCTATATATGTATTCAAAGGTAGTAAAAATATTATACTAAAATAAATTATATCCAATGCACCTAAGTTAAGGCAATCAAAGTTATATGAAATCTAACGACATGCAATATATCGCATGAAACTTTCATACCTGAGAGGCACCTGCAATCAAAGTTCTCTTGTTCAGCAAAAAATTGCTGAACTCAGCTCGGAGAACGTCGACGATGGTTTAATGGAAGTAGTCACGCATTGTGTCCTTAACGATCTGGCGTACATCATCACAAAAAAAAAAATAGGATGCTTGGAGCTTATATCGATGGAAGAAGTCTGTGAGCTGTGACTGGAGGAAGCAACGACAGGTGAGGTGTTCATATTACTCCCAAACCCGAACACACGACCCTTTTTGGGTTCACCTGCTGCAGTCACCCATGCTGCAGGATCAAATGATGGATGCTGAGTAGAGTCATCGCCATATCGCTCTACCATCTGTTGCTCATATGCCTCCTACAAAATAACGTTTACAGTGTACATTAATAATTAAGAATTACAATGTTTATGATAACTTGTATATTACAATGATTATTAATAGAATAAATACATACCGTTGTCGTTCTCGCCTTCTCTGATATGAAGTCTCCCATGGTCTTCCGTTTATGTGTTTCAACAAACATATCCTTATTTGGTAAAATGCCTCCTTTTTCTGCTTCCTGCGAAGTTAAATGATAAAAGATTTAGTTAACAGGTTTGCAACAATACTTGTAAAATTGATAATATATATATTGATAAGTTACCATTTTCTTCAGGTGGCTCCCAAAAGTCTTAGATCCACCTATGTGTAGATGGACTTTGGGTATTTTCGCTCAATTTTGTGCAGCCTTCGCAGAGTGATTTCGAAATGCATCCCCCACCCACTTGTCACACATTCTCTCCCAATAATCTCTCCTGATAGTAATAGGGCCATGGCCCTTCCACTGTAGTGGATCATTTATTTTGTCAGATGCTTTTTTTGCTGCAGTCTTCATATTGTTCAGCATGTCTGCAAATCGATTGACAGTCACCCTCTGCCACACCTTCCTTGCATTATGTTCCTTCACTGTAGTCGCGAAACGATTTGAAGCCTATATATATTTTCAGAAAGTTAGTAGACATGACTATAAAAAAAAATTAAGTATGAAATACATTAACTATGACAAACAACAATATACCGTGAATGAGGACCACAATTTGTTTATCACCTCTTTTAGATACTCTTTCCATTGAGCGACCGGTCCTGGTAGATGTTGAAGAAGTGAATTTCTAATCTCGTGTACTACTTCTTGTGGCTCAAACATCGTGCTACACATGAATTGGTACACAATAAATATCAATATAAAATATTTATAAGATATGAATAAGTGAAAATGAAATACTTACGGTCGATTATCGATATACACTATTCGAATGAGTCTTCTTGTGCCAGACTGAGAAGACTTTGCATCCTGTGTTGGCTCCTAACTTGTATGATCAACTGGTGTAGGTGGGTCATGTACAGGCGAAACATCATCTGTAAAAAAATTTGTTAGAAATTCTTAGAATGTGCATTTCAACTAATCAAGCATCCAATTAGTTAAATGATATACCTATCACAGGAGCCCGTGAAGATGAATGTTGGGCCTGGCTACTACTGGATGAACGACCACTGTAAGCTCCACGAACCATATTCTAATAAATAAAAAATGTCATACAATACATTCAAATAATTCGCATCAAGTATTACAATAATTCAAATAATTCAAATCATTGGAATACTTGCAAATCATTCACATCATTGCAATACATTCAAATCATTCACATCAACTATTACAATACATTCAAATAATTCAAATCATTCACATCAAGTATTGCAATACATTCAAATCATTCGCATCAAGTATTACAATATATTCAAATCATTCATATCAAGTATTACAATACATTCAAATCATTTGCATCAAGTATTATAATACATTCAAATAATTCAAATCATTCACATCAAGTATTGCAATACAACTCATTCATTCGCATCAACTATTATAATACATTCAAATAATTCAAATCATTCACATCGAGTATTGCAATACATTCAAATAGAGGTTTGTATTACAAGATTTTGCTCACTAGCTTGAGAATTCTTCCTCATCACTTGTTTGACTTTCATATTCTTCTTCTTCTTCTTCTTATTCATTGTTTGCCCATCCACTTGGTATATCATTTGGATCACATTCTTCTATGAATGTCTCATCGACCAATGGAGATATGACATGCATATCATGCGCAACATCGTAACCATAAGATAAGTCGTAGATATCATCTGATTGATAGTAATCACTGTCTTCTGCTAACTTGTCTTCCTGTAACTGATCATATTCAGAGTATAGTTTGGACTTCATCTTGCAAACTTGTCTTCAATCTTTTTATACCCCATACCTAGAGCGTTGACTATAACTTTCGCACGATAGAAATTTTGTGACAATTTCTTATTTTTGGGCAACATACTCTTCACAATCATGCACAAACGGTCAAAACATGATTGACTCAAATCATCCTCGGACTTCAAATTCATTAGTTGAAGAACTGCAGACAAGATAGTGTGACTCTCGCAACCCTTTCAAAGTGGCTGATCAGTATCTCTAAGTAAATCATAAAATCTACTAGCTACATCATTTGGTGATTCTTCATCTACTACAGTTCTTACATCACTAGGACTCATAGCAGAACCCAGTTCTATTCCTGCGGCATCAAATATCAAATTCATATATGGATTATCGTGCACCACATTCACCCGTGCATCAAAATTGTTTCTAAATTCTTCTCCATGAAATGTTCAATTCTGATAATCACTCACAAAACCCTTCTTGTATAGGTGATGTCTAACGCCATGAGATTCTACAAATCGATTATTCTTACAAATCTTGCAGGGACACCTAATCCGACCAGTGGGATCCACTATACTGACACTTACCGTTGCAAATTCAATAAAACTTTCAACACCATCCATATATCCATGCGATAACTCATTGTCAACTATCCTATAATACATACATTCACGGCTTGCAGTCATTTTGTCGTATGATGTTATGAATAGTATCCTAACCAGTTAAAAGAGAACCATCATAATGCTATGATGAAGAAAATATCAAATTTATCATGCAATATATGATGTCATACAATCACAAGAATTATGATGCATGTATTGATAACTTAATATTTTCATGTGCAAACTATTCATGACACGATACATTCATTTGAAGCATGCTTTCATTATACAATTTTACATGGAAGTCATTATCAAATTGAAAGTAATTACATGCAAGCTTGGATACAATCACATCAAACATTGCAATACATCGAAATCATTCATATCAAACAAATGTCAAATATGTACCTGCAGCAAACACACTTCAATATTCTGCTAGCTACTACCAAGCCTAGCATGGAATCCGTACTCCAAAAATAAGAACACTTCTATTCTCATACATTAAAATCATGCTCAACATGATCTTCAAACTTCAACAAAGCAGTCTCAGATATCAACAACTAAGTGAGTGTGTGAGCAGTAAAGTGTTACATCCAATAAATTAAATAACATGTGATGCACTTGCATCACTTACTCACCACGGGTATTTACCCGATTTGCATTGTTTTTGTCACTTACCACGGGTGGCGGAGCACAAGCGAGTTTCGTTGAGAAATATGCAAGAGATACTGTGTTAAAATGAAGTCACCACCTGCTGAAAAAAAAATGGAGGCAAGGTCGCCCTCCTACCGAAAAAGCAGGGGGTTGGGGGGCAACCCCCTACCTGAATAAAAAAATGACAGGAGGGCACCCTCCTACCGAATAAAAAAACAAACGAGGCAGGGGTCGCCCCCTGCCAAAAAAAAAAAGGCACGGGGGCAACCCTCTGCTCAAATAAAAAAACGAGGCAGAGGGGCGACCCTCTGCCCGAATAAAAAAATGAGGCAAGGGGTCGCCCCCTGCCGGAAAAAAGTGGCAGGAGGGAGACCCCCTGCCGGAAAAGCAGGGGGTGACCCCCTGCTCGAATAAAACAACGAGGCAAGGGGGTCAAGCCCTGCCTGAATAAAACAATAAGGCAGGGTGTCCACACCCCCTGCCGGGAAAAAAAATGAGGCAGGAGGGTCGACCCCCTGCCGAAAAAAACAAAATGCGGTAGGGGGCCACCCCTTGTTAGAAAAAATAGAATGTGGCAGGGGGTCGCCCCCCTGCCAGAAAAAACCAAATGCGGCAAGGGGCGACTTCCGGCCGGAAAAAATAAAATGAACGCGGCAGAGGTGACCCTCTGCCGAAAAAAATAGAATGCGGCAGGGGTCGACCCCCCTGCCAGAAAAAAATAGAACGGGCAAGTGGGGTGCGACGGGCGACCCCCTTGCCAGAAAAAAAATAGAAGGGGCAGGCGGGGGGGCGACCCCCTTGCTGGGGAAAAAAAATTTACCTGCGGCGGGCGGGGTGCGACGGGCGGCAGAATGGGGGCTGACGGGCGATGGACCGGGGAGCGACGGGCGGCGGGCCGGGGAGTGCGTCGGTCGACAGGGCGTCGGGCCGGGCGAAATGAGAGGCGACGGGCCGAGGAGTGTGTCGAGCGGTGGAGGAAGGCGTTGGGCTGGGTGGAATGAGGGGCGACGGGCCGGGGAGTGCGTCGGGCAGAGGAGGAAGGCATCGGGCGGCGGGGCGACAGGCCGAGTGGGGGAGGAAGGCGTCGAGCGGCAGAGGGCAGTGTCGGGAGGGCGGGAGAAAGGAAACGGGAAAAGGGATTTACGCGAAAATTAGCGATGGCTTTGGCGACAGAATTATTCTGTTGCCAAGCCATCGTAAATTTACAGAAGCCTTTAGCGATGAAATATTTTCATCGTTGACGTCGTCGCTAGGTAGAGACAAAAAACTTTTGTCGCCAAATCCGTTGCTAATCGTTGCGTGTCTTGTGATAAAAATGTGTCGTCGCTAATCCGTCGCTACGTAGCAACGGAAGGTTTTCGGTCGCTATTTCCGTAAATATTACAAATCTTAGCGACAGATTAGATTCTCTCGCTAATCTGATGAAAAGTTGCGACATAAAAAATCCATCGCTAATATCCGTCGCTACGTCAAATTTTTCTTGTAGTGATAGTCAAATATATCAAGCTCCCGACTAACTGCTTGTATACCACTGGATCATCTAGCTTCACCCCATTTGAAGCTCTTAGCATAGCATTAGCTTCCATAGAAGAACTAACATTTTTGTAATCATCTACTAATTTTGCCTTTACAACCAAATCAATTGCATACTTATGTTAGGACAAGTAAAGTCTTATTTTTTAGTATATAATATCTAAGCCAATAAAATATTTCATATTTCCCAGATTTCATAGTTGGAAAACTCGGTGAGTCAACTCGGAAATCACTCGAGTCAACCCGGATCGAACCCTAACTGGGTCACCAATTTAGGACTGCCAATCCCTATGCCTCTTATGTGTTTTTTTTCATGCATTTTGTGATTTTAATACATAATTCTCATAAAAGAATACTTGTTATAAAGAATGATATGTTTTTAAATAATAAATATTATCAATTATATATAGTTGAATACTTTTATAGCTTAGTCATTAATGTCATGTGCAAAATTTAGTGATTAAACAATATGAATTTTGATTTTTTCCATATCTTAACACTAGAAAATGCATAGTTCTAACTTGTCTGAGTTACTGAGTCGACCCACTGACTCGCAAGTCAGGGGGTTGGGCGATTTGACTCTGAATCACGAGTTTGCCAACTATGTCAGATTCTTCATCTAAAAGATGCTTGCTAATCAGATTCTTCATCTAAAAGATGCTTGCTAACTTCTTCTTGGTATCATCTACTTTCTTCAAATCATTTCATGAATATCATCAACATGCAAGAGTAATATACCCTTCCCTTGAGAAGAAGATGTTGCAAATAAGATTGAATCATGGTAGCTTTGCTCAAAACTAAGAGATCTAATAACAATACTAAAATTTTCAAACTAGGCTTGAGGAGCCTATTTGAGCCCATACAAAGCTCTATTCAACTTGCAAACTCTATCCTCATGATCCTAATATCCTTTGGCAACTGCAAATATATCTCCTCATTTAGATCACCATTTAAGAAGACACTCTTCATGTCTAATTGCCATTTGTTCTATTGTTTCATTGTAGCTAATACAAGCAAGGTTTGTATAGTAGTTATATAGGCCACATGTGCAACAATTTATGCAAAATCAATTGTAACTTGTTGGTTGTAGTTCTGCCTTAGGGCACGTTTGGAAGAGAAAAAAACTCTCATATGGAAAGAAAGTTTTGCCTATAAGAGTTTTTTATATAAGAAAATTTTCAAAAGAAAGTTTTTCACTTGTTTGTGTAGCATGAGAAAAATAGAGTGGGAAATGTGAAAAAATGGGAGAGAGAGGAGGATGGTGGTGGTGAGATGGATGGTGGTAGTGATGGTGAGATGTGGTGAGATAGGTGGTGTGGAGTGTAAAAATAAAATTTCTCTTGGTAGGAAACGTTCCTCCACCTCCCCTATAGAGGAATGTTTCTTATCAAAAAGTGTACTTTTTAGAAAAAGTTTCTCTCATTTAGACTGGTCGAAAAACCTGTACGAAATTTTCATTTTTTCATCAGTTTTCCTACATCTTTCTCGCTTTTAAATGTTCCCTTAGTCTTAATCTTATAAACTCACCTATTTCCCACTGCATTCTTTCCTGGTGGAGGCTTTACAAGATCTCTTGCATGCATTTTCTCAAGAGCATTCATTTTCTCAGTCATTGCATGTTGCCACTATTCTTTAGTAGTTGCCTCTGCATAAGACTCCAGACTTTGATGCTCAGAATCAACTGAAGAAAGGATTGGATTAGAATTGACCTCCATGCTTTCTACCTCCTCAACCTCTGCTTGATCCAAGAAAGGTATCTTAACAATATTTTTATGTCATCTGGAATAGATTTTTTTAAATCTATGGCTTCCTAAGGAAACCTGCTCCACCTGAACCTCTATATGCCCATCAACTCACTCTTGCTCCCCCTGAACAGAGTATGCCCATCAACTCTCTATTTTTCAGGAAATGACACTAATATGGACACATCAATCTCGTCACCCACCTTATCCTTAATTTAATAAAAATAAGGTGCATCTTCATGGAAGACAATATTTCTAGATATCCAAACCTTTCTTCTAATCAAATCATAGCACTTATAACCTTTTTGTCCATTCAAAAAAATTAAGAAGCAATCCTTAATAGTTTTAGGGGACAATTTATCTTTATATCAATAAGGTAAAAGTACAAAACAAGTATATCCAAATACTTTCATCATTTTATAGTTTGCAACAATCCCATACATTTTCGGAAAAGAGTTATACTTTTGAGAACACCCGAAGGCATACAATTTATCTGATAGATAGTCATGTATACAACATCGACTCAATATATTTTTGGCACACATCCACTGAAGTGAAGAGTTCTAGTTCTCTCCAAAATTTGCATATTCTTCCTTTCAATGACTTCATTTTGTTAAGGAGTATAATGACTAAATTTTTGATGATTTATACCTCTTTCTTGCAAGAACATCTCAAACACATAACTCACATATTCACTACCAGAATCAGTTCTAAGAGTCTTAATCTTATCTGCAAATTGAGTTTGAATCATAACACAAAAATTGTTGAAGATATCAAAAAGTTCACTCATGATTTTCATGAAATATACCTAAGTATATCTTATGAAATCATCAATAAATGTAATAAAATACGATGAACCTCCTTTGGTCAGGACTGGTGAGGGATGTCACATATCTTAATGAACACGATTAATGGACACTCAGCTTCCTTGTCTCTAGTCTTAAATGGCAAGGCATGACCCTTCACCAACCTACAACTTTCGCATTCTTGAACATGCCTTGACACAAATAACTTTGGCTTACTTAAATTCTTTGTTGATACAAAACATTGCAACCTAAAACTAGAAATATGACACTTACCACAAAACTGACACATCTATAATTGTAGCTCCTAGACTAACTCCAGACTTCTTATATGAGCACATATTCAGCCAATCTAAGTAATACATATCTCTCCTCTTAGGGCCAATTTCAAACATTTGGTGGAGTATAACTCAAAAATTTATAGTTGTCAAGGCACTACAACAAATCAGTGGATTAGCGACGACCTAAATCTGTCGCTAATCTACTGCTAATCTATCGCTAACCACATTAGCGACGGATTAGCTTCGGAGTAGCGACGAATATCTTCCATCACGAGTTTTTCGATGCTAATAAGCGACGGCATATATCTGTCGCCTGTTCCGTCGCTAAGTAGCGACATACTCTATCTGTCGCCAGTTCCGTCGCTAAGTTGTGGCGGAATAACAAATGACAACTTCCGTCGCAAGGCCGTCGTTACTAAACGACGACTTCGGTTTGGCGATGGATTTACAACCATCGCTAATCCCTCTCGACCTTCAACAATAATAATAAATAGTGACAGATATATCCGTCGCTAATCCATCGTAAACAAGAAAAAAATTAAAACAAATATTTGAAAATTAAATATCAAGAAAAAATTTCTCATGCTACAATTTATATTTCCAATACAATTTATATTTCCAGTGAACAAAAAACAAAGTACACATAAAAATACATATAAAAGAAAACTAAAAAAATTAATCGTTCCACTTTAAAATTCGCAAGTTTTAATTATTTACAATTCAACATTTACATTTTCGAAACAAAAAGAAAGTAGAACAAATTCAACACATTAATCTAATCATCGCAAAGACTTTGTGTGTCTTCTTGTTCATTGCCTTGATCTGTCCCTCCAGCTCCACTAGGCTGATTAACGCCAACAACCTACACAAGAAAAAAAATGTCAGTATTGATAAACAAAATATATTGAAATAAATTTTACACTATATGTGATTCTATCATGCTCATATGTGTTCTAAGGCAGTAAAAAAACTCTATATGTGATTATATCATGCTCATATGTACTCTAAGGCAGTCAGCAAAACTCTATATGTGATTCTACCATGCTCATATATGCTCTAAGGCAAGCAAAAAGCTGTATATATGATTCTATCATGCTCATATGTGTTCTAAGGCAGTCAAAAAACTGAATATGTGATTATAGCATGCTCATATGTGTTCTAAGGCAGTAAAAAAAACTTTATATGTGATTCTATCATGCTCATATGTGCTCTAAGGCAGGCAAAAAAATTTATATGTGATTCAATCATGCTCATATGTGTTTTAAGGCAGTCAAAAAACTGAATATGTGATTATAGCATGCACATATGTGTTCTAAAGCAGTCAAAAAAACTCTATACGTGATTCTACCATGCTCATATGTGCTCTAAGGCAGGCAAAAAGTTGTATATGTGATTCTATCATGCTCATATGTGTTCTAAGGCAGTCAAAAAACTGAATATGTGATTATATCATGCTCATATGTATTCTAACGCTGTCAAAAAAACTTTATATGTGATTCTATCATGCTCATATGTGCTCTAAGGCAGGCAAAAAACTTTATATGTGATTCTATCATGCACATATGTGTTCTAAGGCAGTAAAAAAACTCTATATGTGATTATATCATGCTCATATGTGTTCTAAGGCAGTCAGAAAAACTCTATATGTGATTCTACCATGCTCATATGTGCTCTAAGGCAGGCAAAAAGTTGTATATATGATTCAATCATGCTCATATGTGTTCTAAGACAGTCAAAAAACTGAATATGTGATTATAGCATGCACATATGTATTCTAAAGCAGTAAAAAAAACTCTATACGTGATTCTTACATGCTCATATGTGCTCTAAGGCAGGCAAAAAGTTGTATATGTGATTCTATCATGCTCATATGTGTTCTAAGGCAGTCAAAAAACTGAATATGTGATTATATCATGCTCATATGTATTCTAACGCAGTCAAAAAAACTTTATATGTGATTCTATCATGCTCATATGTGCTCTAAGGCAGGCAAAAAACTTTATATGTGATTCTATCATGAATGATATGTGTTCTAAGGCAGTAAAAAAACTCTATATGTGATTATATCAAGCTCATATGTGTTCTAAGGCAGTCAGAAAAACTCTATATGTGATTCTACCATGCTTATATGTGCTCTATGGCAGGCAAAAAGTTGTATATATGATTCAATCATGCTCATATGTGTTTTAAGGCAGTCAAAAAACTGAATATGTGATTATAGGATGCACATATGTGTTCTAAAGCAGTCAAAAAAACTCTATATGTGATTTTACCATGCTCATATGTGCTCTAAGGCAGGCAAAAAGTTGTATATGTGGTTCTATCATGCTCATATGTGTTCTAAGGCAGTCAAAAAACTGAATATGTGATTATATCATGCTCATATGTATTCTAACGTAGTCAAAAAAACTTTATATGTGATTCTATCATGCTCATATGTGCTCTAAGGCAGGAAAAAAACTTTATATGTGATTCTATCATGCTCATATGTGTTCTAAGACAGTAAAAAAACTCTATATGTGATTATATCATGCTCATATGTGTTCTAAGGCAGTCAGAAAAACTCTATATATGAATCTACCATGCTCATATGTGCTCTAAGGCAGACAAAAAGTTGTATATATGATTCAATCATGCTCATATGTGTTCTAAGGGAGTCAAAAAACTGAATATGTGATTATAGAATGCACATATGTGTTCTAAAGCAGTAAAAAAAACTCTATACGTGATTCTACCATGCTCATATATGCTCTAAGGCAGGCAAAAAGTTGTATATGTGATTCTATCATGCTCATATGTGTTCTAAGGCAGTCAAAAAACTGAATATGTGATTATATCATGCTCATATGTATTCTAACGCAGTCAAAAAAACTTTATATGTGATTCTATCATGCTCATATGTGCTCTAAGGCAGACAAAAAACTTTATATGTGATTCTATCATGAATGATATGTGTTCTAAGGCAGTAAAAAAACTCTATATGTGATTATATCATGCTCATATGTGTTCTAAGGCAGTCAAAAAACTCTATATGTGATTCTACCATGCTCATATGTGCTCTAAGGCAGGCAAAAAGCTGTATAAGTGATTCTATCATGTTCATATGTGTTCTAAGGCAGTCAAAATATTGAATATATGATTATAGCATGCTTGTGCTGTATATGTGTTCAAAGGCAGTAAACATATTATACTGAAATAAATTGTATTCAATGCACCTAAGTTAAGGCAATCAAAGTTATATGAAATCTAACGACATGCAATATATCGCATGAAACTTTCATACCTGAGAGGCACCTGCAATCGAAGTTCCCATGTTCAGCAAAAAACTGTTGAACTCAGCTCGAAGAACATCGAAGATGGTTTCATAAAAGTAGTCACGCATTGTGTCCTTAACGATCTGGTGTACATCATCACCGGAAAAAATAGGATGCTTGTAGCTTATATCGACGGAACAAGTTTGTGAGCCACGACTGGAGGAAGCAATCATAGGTGAGGTGTTCATATTACTCCCAAATCCGAACACACGACCCTTTTGGGGTTCACCTGCTGCACTCACCCATGCTGTAGGATCAAATAATGGATGCTGAGTAGAGTCATCGCCATATTGCTCTACCATCTGTTGCCCATCTGCCTCTTACAAAATAATGTTTACAGTATGCATTAATAATTAAGAATTACAATGTTTATGATAACTTGTATATTATAATGATTATTAATAGAATAAATACATACCGTTGCCGTTCTCGCCTTCTCTGATACGAAGTCTTCCATTTATGTGTTTCAACAAACACATCCTTATATGGTACAATGCCTCCTTTTTCTGTTTCCTGTGAAGTTAAATGATAAAAGATTTAGTTAACAGGTTTGCAATAATACTTATAAAATTGATAATATATATTGATGAGTTACCATTTTCTTCAGGTGGCTCCCAAAAGTCTTTGATCCATATGTGTGTAGATGGGCTTTGGGCATTTTTGCTCGATTTTGTGCAGCCTTTGCAGAGCGATTTTGAAATGCATTCCCCGCCCACTTGTCGCACATTCCCTCCCAATAATCTCTCTTGAGAGTAATAGGGCCATGGCCCTTCCACTATAGTGGATCATCTATTCTGTCATATGCTTTTCTTGCTACAGTCTTCATATTATGCAGCATGTCTGCAAATCGATTCGAAGCCTATATATATTTTCAGAAAGTTAGTAGACATGACTATAAAAAAAAATTAAATATGAAACACATTAACTATGACAAACAACTATATACCGTGAATGAGGACCACAATATGTCTATCACCTCTTTTGGATACTCTTTTCATTGAGCGACCGGTCCTGGTAGATGTTGAAGAAATGAATTCCTAATCTCGCATACTACTTCTTGTGGCTCAAACCTCGTGTTGTACATGAATTGGTATACAATAAATATCAATATAAAATATTTATAAGATATGCAATAAGTGAAAATGAAATACTTACGGTCGATTATCGATATACACTATTCGAATGAGTCTTCTTGTGCCAGACTGAGAAGACTTTGTATCCTGTGTTGGCTCCTGACTTGTATGATCAACTGGTGTGGGTGGGTCATGTACAGGCGAAACATCATCTGTAAAAAAATACGTTAGAAATTCTCAAAATGCGCATTTCAACTAATCAAGCATCCAATTAATTAAATGATATACCTATCAAAGGAGCCCGTGAAGATGAAGGCTGAGCCTGGCTACCACTGGATGAACGACCATTGTAACCTCCGTGAACCATATTTTAATAAATAAAAAAATGTCATGCAATAGATTCAAATAATTCGCATCAAGTATTACAATACATTCAAATAATTCAAATCATTATAATACTTGCAAATCATTCACATCATTGCAATACATTCAAATCATTCACATCAAGTATTGCAATACATTCAAATCATTCGCATCAAGTATTACAATATATTCAAATAATTCAAATATAAGAACATCAAGTATTGCAATACAACTCATTCATTCCTGTTATCTTCGCGAAATTTTTCCCCCGTCTTCCCTTCCTTGCGGAAGAGAGAGAGGGGAAACGCTTTCGCGCTTCAAACTTTGACCGGATTTTGGAAATTGTTTTGAAATACTCGCCTCTGTTTTTTAAAATTGCGGGAAAATCCATGGGATGGGGCTCGACCTGTCGGTACGAGGTTCGACCGTTCCTGCCGCCTTTAACAGGGGTAATCGAACCAAGGACCAAAACTATGCTTGACTTAGCGAAATTATCAAAGTTATGTTCTATCCTAAATGCACAGAGAATTCAGGCATGTGCTATGAGATTTTGTAAAATGTAAGTTGGAAAACATGATGTATGCTTAGAAAAACATTTGGAGTTGGAAAGAATCTCTCAGGAAAAAGGTCAATTTCTCAGAAAACTCAGATAAAAAAGGGGTTTTTGAAAACATGAGAAAGCTTATAAAGATGTGGAAAAATCAGAAATAGTTGAAAATCTTGGGAAAATGGAAGTGATTCTTGAGAAAAGATGAACCTTTTGAAAAGGGAAACACTTCTTAGGAAAACTTGGACTTTGAGAGTTTTCTTAGGAAAATGATGGAAAATTTATAGAAAAACTCATTAGAGAAGGAAATTCAAAACTTGGGGAATCGAAATCCTGGGAATTTTACCTTTTGAAATACTTGGAAATCGATTTTGGATCTTGAAGAAAGATTGGAAAACTCTTTTGAATATCTTAAGAAAATATCATTTTCCTGGGAAAACTGTGGAAAAACTTGTCTTTGGAAAACCGATTTTGAAAAATCCTTAGAATTTCTTGAGAAATCGATTTCTTGAGAATGAAGTTTTCTTGAGAAAATCTTGAGAAAATCAATGATTTTATGATGCAAATGACATAAGTGAATGAATGCACTTTGAAAAGATTTTCTAAGAGATTTGTTGGAAAAATATGCATTAAGTCAAGATAAATCCTTCACATATCCTGACTGTGGCCATGAATATGTTCAGAATTTAGTTGATTTGATGCACATGATTTTGAAAACTTTGAAAATATGATGTGCATTTTAAGATAGCCTAAGAGTGTAGGCTCAATGTGACTAGTAGAAAGATGATGGATCTGGGTCTCGTCCATATTCCGACTAGGGCCGTAAATATGGATTCCACCGAGTCCATCAACTCCCTAAGAGTTGGTGCACGTGCCATTCGTGAACATCCATAGTGCTTTTAAATAAAATGCATGAATCATAGAAACAGGATATTGCATAAATTCAAACTATATGATATGCATCCTAATCTAAGCAGAAAATTAAATCTCTTATTCCAAAATTTACATTATTACATCACTAATCAAATGAAATAAAGGGAAATGGCAGACTTCAACTCCTTCTTTTGAATGTCCCTGCCAAACTTGAAATAAGGTTAGCTCAAATATGTGGGTTTTTCCAAGATTTTCCAATAATATTATGAAATTATTGGATTTAATTGGATATAAACCCTATGATCATGCTTCCTTGATATTTGAAATGATGTAAATGCAGGAAATTCAGTAGAAAATAGTTTGAAATTCGGAATGGTGGTCAAAATGACCAAAATACCCCTAATTATAAAGTTATACCTTTAAAATCAGGGTTTTTTGAAGGAAAACTTGGTAAAATTGAGATTTCGAAATTCAAATTGACTCAAATGATGATGAGATGCAGTAAGGGACATGATGACATGCTGCTAAACACATTAGGACTGTCAGAATTTGGCATTTTTCAATTTATCCAAAATAACGAATTTCGCTTGTTTTTCGCTTGGATCTGGGTCCTGCGGGACCCTGTTTTGGTATTATGGATGATCCGAACCTCAAATGGATTCCAAATTGCACCAAATTCGGTATGAAGCATCTAAACACTCTGATAAACAACCTAGAATGCTAAAAATCACGAAATGATATGATTTAAATGCTAAATTCAAGGAAAGTCTTAAAAATGATGGATTTTGCCTATGGATCCGAACCAAATGCAATGCCTAATATGATAATGCAAGATTTATACCATGGAAACTTTTGATATTTTGCAGACTGCTAAAAGACCCGAAATGGAACATTTTTGGTTTTTATAGCCTCGGGATTTGAGCCATGGTGAGTTCAATAACAGAGATTTAGTTCTGACAGAGGTAAAAATCACACTAATCATATGAAAAATGCTAAAGAAATACAAAACGGCCATGGAAATTTATGACATTAATCATAGTTATGCACGATACCTACATGAACAACTTTCATGTTTATGACTTCGGCATTTGATCAACGGAAACACAGATAAAAATATAACTATTTCTGCCTAAACTAACAGAACAGACAAATGTGGCAAAACAGGGGGATGACAAGACAAATCCGAAGCAGGGGTCAACACTGCTCTAAAAATTACAGTCTTTTAGATTCAAACAGAGGACATCTCGAAAACCACTTTAACTTTTTACAGTTTCGGATTTGGAGCAACACACAAATAGAAACCATAGCCCTAAGTCGATCCAAGATCTTAGAGGCCCAAATTAGGCTCTGACACGTGTCCCGAACTCTCGGATTTTTGTAAGACATAAAAAAAATCAGAAAAATCTGAAAAAATCATATTAAAAACTAGTCTGTCTCTCAAGTTCAGAACATATTTCGGATTGAAAATCGGATCTCCCATGAGGGATATCTCGATTTTACAAGTCGGAAAATGATTTTCAAAACGTATCCCGGGTAACAAAACCCGACTTGCCATTTTGAATGTTTACCGCAGTAAACAAATTCAAATGGCTCCAAATTTTTGGCAAAATTTTAGGGACACCTAAGGGCACATTCCGTGATTTTTTTGGGATTTTTAATAAAAAACAAATGCATGAAATGACGTGTGGACTGACTGACAAAAACAGAGACCTACTGAAAATAAGCAGAATTGAAATAAAGGCTAAATTAATCCTAATTAATTCATGAAATATGCTAAATGAATGAAATAAAATGCAAATTAAACCTAACTAACTATATAAATGTTAAAAATCATCAAGGAAGCATAATTAAACATTTTTATATATGTCGTTTTATGAGAATAGCTCAATCCATCTCTCGGATGAGCTCTTTCTTCAAACGACTTCCGAATCGGATTATGGAATTACATCAAGGGGAAAAGAAGTGCACCTTGCTTCGTTACGCAGCGTAGAAGCTCTTGAAAGGGGCGGCTATCACGAGCTTCCTTCGTCCTTCGCTCTGAACTTCGGATGGTCCACCAAAATCGAGCTCTGTTGGAATCGGATTGGCCACGGCACGAACTTTACTCCACCTTCTTCAATGCACCAAAGGGGGCATGATTTCCAAGGTTCAAAATCAGATGTTAGGAAGGCTAGGTCGGATTTTCCAAGTTCACAAGAGCTAAAAAAAATGATCTCCCCAGGCTGGGCGTGAACCCTTGTTTTTATAAATTTTCTGAAAAATTTTTGAAATTCAAACAGGCTGGATCTGAGCCCTCCATGTGGCGCCATCTCAGAGGGTGCCATCTGAGGGGTTTGAAATTCGAATTTGTCTTCTGCAGGGAGCCCTCAGGTGGCGCCACCTCAAAAGGTGTTTTAATTTTTGAGAAAAATAAAAAAATGGAAATTTTGTGGGTGAGACACCTCAGCAGGGGGAATTTGGAATTTTTCAAAAGTTTGCTTGATTCTCTCTGCAGGGAACTCCCAGAAGGCGCCACCTCAGAGGGTGCTTTCTTGGAATTTGAAATTCAAACTCACCTTTTGTAGGGAGTCCTCAGGTGGCTACCTTTATTAAAAATAAAATAAAAAATAAAAATGGAGCCAAGTGGAGTCCTGGAATGGTGCCACCTCAAAAGGTGTTTGACACATGTCAGAAGGTCAGAGCAGTGGGCTCAGAAGGCGCCACCTTAGAGGAATTTGAATTCTACCTTTTCTGGAGAAAGGAGATCTGGACATGTGGCGGACAAGTGTCAGCTGTCTGGAGAGGCTTTCTCAAATGGCGCCACCTCAGGGGGAAGTTTGAAATTCAAATGGAGGTTGGCCCTGGAGGAATGGAGGGTGGACATGTGGCGCCACCTCAGGGTGGCTCCTACAATGCCATGTGGCAAGAGGGAGGAAAAGGAGGGAAAGGACATGTGGCGCCATCTCAGGCCATCTGGAAAAATCAGAGCTCAGGATTTTCGCCACCTAGTGCCTTGTTTGAATTTTGAATGGTTTGCTTTTTCTGAAGAAAGCCAGGAGTGACATGTGTCTCCTACTTTTCTGAAAGAAGTAGGGAGAAGACATGTGTCCTCTACTTTTTCTGAAAGAAGCAGAGAATGACACGTGGCAGAGGGAAGAGAAGGTGGGCCAGGCCATGTGGTGCCATCTCAGACAACCTGGAAAAGGTAGAAGTTCAGGATTTGCGCCACCTATGAGGAGATTTAAATGTTTAAATTCTAGTTTTCTGAAGAAAGCAGAAAATGACACATGGCATTTGCTTTTTCTGAGGAAATGGGAGCTTGCCACGTGTCCTCTGCAGGAGACACTCCAGATGGCGCCACTTCAGAGGAGACAAGCCTACCTTTTCTGTAGGAATTTAGGAGTGACACATGTCTCCTACTTTTCTAAGAAAAGTAGGAAGAGACATGTGTCAGGCTACTTTTCTAGAAGGAGGGAGAGGTTGACACGTGTCCCCTGCAGGAGACACACTTCAAGTGGCGCCACCTCAGAGGAGACAAGCTCCACTTTTCTAGACAGGACAACCTATGACACTTGGCATCTCCTGGTGTTCTTTGAAATGACACATGGCGCAGGATGGATAGGGTGACACATGGCAGATAAAATGGGATGACATGTGGCGGCTTATGAAGGTAGCCCCACACTGACACGTGGCATGGAAATGGGAGGAGAGAGAGAAGACAAGTGGCACCAATCCAGGGGACAAGGCTCCTATATTTTTGGGTTTTTTCAAAATTCAAATTTTCAAAAGAAAAGCTTGTGTGACACCACCTCAGTGTGGGTCCCACATTGTTTCTTTATTGAAATAAGGATAAAACCACAACTTCTTTTTGGAATTTTCATAAAATCTGGACTAATGGGCAAAACAGGAATTTTGGAAAGAGTTGGCCCTTGTAGGGCGATTTTGTAAAAGAAAGATATTTGAAATTGTTAAAAAGGGCAAAATCTGAGGTGAAGTGGCTGAAATCCATATTGAAAACTATCCAGATCGTTTTCCTGAGAAAATATTTTGAAATTCAGAGCCCTAGGGGTAAAATGGGAAGAATTGATAATTTTGAAGACCCAGAGTTTTGAAATCAATTTTGAAAATAGTTAAAATTCAAATCTGGATTGAAAATTTTGAAATCAAGAGTTCTGGACCTCGAAATGACATGCTGTGCAGTGCAGTGATATGAAATGCTCATGCAATGATATGCAATGTCATGTCTTATGCAATATAATCTTGACCCAAGACTTTGGAGATGTCTGTCTCCTGTCAGGACTAAATTTTTGAATATCTGAGTTAAAATTAGAGAAATTTTGAGAGTTTCAGATAAAATTTAGACTTTTGCAAGGTTCGGGCTCAGAAAATGACCATTTTGCCCTCCAGCGATTTCAGAGGCTGGATGTTGATGCTTGGTGGAAATGTTGGAGAGGTGAGTGAAAATTTGAGGTGTTTACAATTCCCATCAAGTATTATAATATATTCAAATAATTCAAATCATTCACATCGAGTATTGCAATACATTCAAATAGAGGTTTGTATTACAAGATTTTGCTCACTAGTTTGAGAATTTTTCCACATCACTTGTTTGACTTTCATATTTTTCTTCTTCTTCTTCTTATTCATTTTCTTCTTTTTCTTCTTCATTGTTGGCCATCCACTTGGTATATCATTTGGATCACATTCTTCTATGAATGTTTTATCGACCAATGGAGATATGACATACATATCATGCACAACATCGTGACCATAAGAGAAGTCATAGATATCATCTGATTGATAGTAATCATTGTCTTCAGCTAACTTGTTTTCCTGTAACTGATCATACTCAGGGTATAGTTTGGACTTCACCTTGCAAACTGCCCACCATTCATTTCTATCTAACTTTTTTGTACTGGGATATGAAGTATAATAAACTTGTTGAGCTTGAAAGACTAATATGAATGGTTCATATGTTCCAAACCTTGATTTATGATTCACCTCCACAATGCCTGAGGCTTTGTTGAGTCTTGTTGCAGTTGGTTCAAACCAATGACACTTGAATAAAGTTACCCTATTATTTATGCCTAAGTAAGTCTAACTCCATTATTTCCTCTATAACACCGTAGTAATCATATTCATTTTCACCGTAGCTGCTACCCTTGACACACATGCCACTATTCATCATTGATTTGTTTATACCGTAATCTTTTGTATGGAATCGATAACTATTTACGATGTACCCGTTGTAGCATTGCACAACTTTGGTCGGACCATTTTCTAAATTACATATTCCTTGATCTTTAACATCACCATGGCGGACCTACACACAAACATAAACAATGATGTCATACAATCACAAGAATTATGATGCATGCATTGATAACTTAATATTTTCATGTGCAAACTATTCATGACACGATACATTCATTTGAAGCATACTTTCATTATACAATTTAACATGGAAGTCATAATCAAATTGAAAGTAAATACATGCAAGCATGGATACAATCACATCAAACATTACAATACATTGAAATCTTTCATATCAAACAAATGTCAAACATTTACCTGCAACAAACACACTTCAATATCCCGCTAACTACTACCATGCCTAGCATGAAATCCGTACTCCAAAAATAAGAACACTTCTATTCTCATACATTAAAATCATGCTCAGCATGATCTCCAAACGCCAACAAAGCAGTCCTAGATATCAACAACTAAGTGAGTGTGTGAACAGTAAAGTGTTACATCCAATAAATTAAATAACATGTGATGCGCTTGCATCACTTACTCACAACGGGTATTTACCCGATTTGCATTGTTTTTGTCACTTACTTACCACAGGTGGCGGGGCACAAGCGGGTTCCGTTGAGAAATCTGCAAGAGACACTGTGTTAAAATGAAGTCACCACCTGTCGAAAAAAAACTGAGGCAAGGTCGCTCTCCTGCCGAAAAAGCAGGGGCTTGAGGGGCAACCCCCTGCCCGAATAAAAAAACAAAAGGAGGGCATCCCCCTACCGAATAAAAAAATGAGGCATGAGAGCGACCCCTACCGAAAAAAAACAAACGAAGCAGAGTCGCCCCCCTGCCAAAAAAAAAGAGGCACGGGGGCGACCCTCTGCTCGAATAAAAAATGAGGCAGGGGGGAGACCCCCCTGCCGAAAAAAAAATAGGCACAGGGGCGACCCTCTGCCCGAATAAAAAAATAAGGCAAGGGATCGCCCCCCCTGCCGGAAAAAAAAAGTGGCAGAAGGGCGACCCCCTGCCGGAAAAGCAGAGGGTGACCTCCTGCCCGCATAAAACAATGAGGCAGGGGGGTCGACCCCTACCTGAATAAAACAATGAGGCAGGGGGTCCACACCCCGTGCCGGGAAAACAAAACACGGCAGGAGTCGCCCCCCTGCCGGAAAAAAACAAATAAGGCAGGAGGGTCGACCCCAAAACAAAATGTGGCAGGGGGCGACCCCCTACCGAAAAAAATAGAACGCGGCAGGGGGTCGCCCCCTGCCGGAAAAAACCAAATGTGATAGGGGGCGACCCCCTACCAAAAAAAAATAAAATGAACGCGGCAGGGGACGACCCCCTGCCGAAAAAAATAGAACGTGACAGGGGGCGACCCCCCTGCCGAAAAAAAATAGAAGGGTCAGGCAGGGTTTGACGGGCGACCCCCCTGCCGGAAAAAAAATAGAAGGGGCAGGTGGGGTGTGACGAGCGACCCCCCTGCCAGAAACAAAATAGAAGGGGCACGCGGGGGGCGACCCCCCTGCTGGGGAAAAAAACAAAATTTTGACCTGCGGCGGGCAGGGTGCAACGGCCGGGGTGCGATGGGCGACCCCTCTGCCGGAAACAAAATAGAAGGGGCCTGACCCCCCTGCTGGAAAAAAAAAGTTTACATGCGGCGGGCGGGGTGCGACGGGCAGGGTGCGACGGGCATCGGTCGATGGGGCGATGGGTAGGGCAGAACGAGGGGCGACGGACCGGAGAGTGAGAAGGGGCGGCGGAGGAAGGCGTCGGGCCGGGCAGTGAGAAGGGCCGGCGGAGGAAGGCGTCGGGCGGCGGGGCGCCGGGCCGGGCGGCGGAGGAAGGAATCAAGCAACAGAGGGCGGCAGCGGGAGGGCGAGAGAGAGGAAACAGTAAAAGAGGGAAAAGGGATTTAGTTAGGGATTTACGCGAAAATTAGCGACAGCTTTGGCGACGGAATAATTCCGTCGCCAAGCCATCGTAAATTTACAGGAGCCGTTAGCGACGAAATATTTTCGTCGCTAACGTCGTCGCTAGGTAGCGACATAAAACTTCCGTCGTCCAATCTGTCGCCAATCATCGCGTTTCTTGCTACAAAAATGTACCGTCGCTAATCCGTCGCTACTTAGAGACGGATTGAGTGACGAAAATCTTCTGTCGCTACATCTGTCAATATTGCAAATCTTAGCGACGGACTATATTCCCTCGCTAATCCAACACAAAGTTGCGATGAAAAAAATCCGTCGCTAATATTCGACGCTACGTCGCAGCTTTCTTGTAGTGAGGAGTGATTTGTATTATAGGTTGTTGAAAGAAGTATAACTCAAAAAATTGCCAATTCAGACTTTTTATATGTTGATTTTGTTGTGCAGGACTCCCACCAAGATGCTCAAAAGAACCTCTTAGAGGAAAGTCAACAAACTGAGTCTTTCCACTATCATTCATCTGCCAATTCTTAGGATTGTCTTTGCAAAACCACCAGTATTCTTTTTCAATGCAGCTTTATATGCCCTATTTCTTTGCAATAGTGGCATCTTATACCACTCATGTCACCTCTAGATGCTCGTGATATAGTAATCATCTCAATCTACTATTCTGACAAATACATGCATGGGACCTATCCAAATTTAATGGGTCAAGATGAATTAATTTTCACTTCTCCATCACAACCACAACTCCCAACTACAAATCAAAAAGCCTGCACACAATATAAAACACATTACAACCGAATTAAATACACAATATACAGTCCTAAAACAAGCAAGATATCACCAACTTCAAGATGCTCTCTACAATCAAACCAAAAGACAAACACACGCCGTGCTGCCGATACTACCAACTCACACTAGTACACGTGCTCAGCCGATATAAAGAACATCAACAAAGTATGCACTAAACAAGATGCGCACACACGACGAATCAATGAACAAAGATGCTGTCGATACTACCAACTCACACCAGCATAGATATTTACTCAGCCGACACGAAAAATGTCAATAAAAACACCTCAAATGCCTCATAATATCCCAACAATCCAAAGCAGATATCCAATATTAGAAACAATGAAATTTGATGTCAATACAGAGGTTACAATAGCCTTTTTGCTTTTCACTGCCAGGAATCACAATTTCTAGATTCGGATGATGCGCTAGTAGGATTATGCAACTTCCTCAGGTTGTTTATAAAAAGCTTGCTTGAGTATATTAATATACTTAGATAGTTAATAAAGTGCATACTATCCTTTTTTTTCTTGTCAGATTTGCACCCAATAATGTTGGCGACCTTGAAGGATTTGTACTTGGATTTTTTCAACGTCTTCCAAGTGTAACTGTAACATGAGAGGGTGGTGTATGTTCCCCCCCGATGATTCACTGAATCCCACGTCTGTGTTCGGGGCTTTGAATGAGCACCACGTATACAAGCACATGGGGCTCGTATTCCCGTGTATGTTGACATAACTTTGCATCGGACTCTGGTGTTGTTGCAAAGACTTAAGTACCCTTTCTTGCTATTCTTCTCATAAAGTGATGGTTTGAGAAAATGACAAAAATGCCCTTCATTCAAAAAAGAAAAAATAAACAATTCAAAAAAAGGACAAACATGTCCTCCATCCAGAAAGTCGAGGATGATGTTGACTCTTCAAAGTCTTCTTCTTCTTTCTCCGTAAAACACTGTAAAACCCTCTCTCTCTCTAGAGAAGAAATCAAAGGAGGATTCTTGAAAAGACTTAAGTGCCCCAAAGATGATTATTTAAGACTCAGTCTTTGCACTGCAGGATTATCCGAGAAAGAAATCTCCCCTGTAGGAGGCCATGAACATCAACCCTCTCACTCTCTCTCTCCCTTCTCTTTCTGCTTCTGTGCACATCCAGCAGAAGATCCTACATTGCTCCATCAAACACCGACTGACCTGCACATTGACTGTTGTGGAGCCTGATTCAGAGTTTTTACCCTTACAGAAGGAGGGTTTGGAGGCTTCTCCCAGCGTGGGTAGCATCATTCAACTAAATGAGTTATAGATCCTGATTCAGAGTTTTTACCCTTACAGGAGGAGGGTTTGGAGGCTCCTCCCAGCGTGGGTAGCATCATTCAACTAAATGAGTTGTAGATCCTGATTCAGAGTTTTTACCCTTACAAGAGAGGGGTAAAACCTCATCTCACTCTCTCTCCCTTCTCTCTCTACTTTTGTGCACATCCAAAAAATGATCCAACATTTCTCCATCAAACACCGACTGACCTGCACACTGACTGTAGCATCGTTCAACTTGATGAGTTGTGGAGTCTGATTTAGAGTTTTTGCCCTTACAGGAGGGGGGTTTTGGGGCTCCTCCCAGCGTGGGTAGCATCATTCAACTTGAAGAGTTGTGGAGTCTGATTCAAAGTTTTTACCCATTCATATTTTAAGGCATTAGATCTCATGTTTGAACATCCACGCATGTGCAGTTTGCTTTCATCATGTTCAGTTGCTTTCTAGATTATACTTTGAATTCTGGTGTATTTTAGATCTATTGATTTGTATGTAACTAGAGCTCATTTTAATCTGAATTTTTTACTGCAATTTTATGCATATGTCTTCATGCTCTCTACCAAAAATCAGATCATTCTGAGTTTGTTTGACCCACTTTACAAATCGAGATTCAGAACCTGTTATTTTCACCCTCGGGATTTTAGCAGAATCAGGACCAACTTTCGGGAGTGATTTCTCCCTAACCAGAGATGATCTTTCCGATCCGTAAAAAGGGTTGTTTTCTAAATTGAATCTAGTTTGTTCATACCAAATTTCAAAGATTTCTATGGTGTTTTCATACTACTTTTGGGTTGAAAACCATAACCCTGTCACCCTATGTCATTTTAACGGCTCAGATTTTGATCCATTTTTTTTATTTTTATTTCCCTAATGGAAGATCATTTTTCAATTCTATAAAACGGGTTCTCTTTTTTTATGTGTCTAGTTCATCCCTGTAAATTTTCAGAATTTTTCATGGTCAATTACTATTTTATTTTGATTAAATACCAGAACCTTGTATCCAGATTTTATAAATGTTCTGATTTTGGCCCCCATATCATGACTGTTGTAGCACTTTTTCAACAAATCGCTATTTGATTGGCAATATTCTTCAGCAAATCGTTGTTATAATTTTTTGGGTCTCTAATGAGTCTCTACTATGATTTGTAGTATTTTTGGGTCTCCAACGAGCCTCACAATGATTTATAGTGTTGTCCGGTCTTTTAACTATGATTTATAGTGCTTTGGGGTCTCCAACGAGCCCCACAGCGATTTGTAGTGTTTTTTGGTCTTTTAACTATTATTTATAGTGTTTTCGGGTCTCTAACGAGACCCACAATGATTTATAGTGTTGCTGGACCTCGCTATAGCGATTTGTAGTGTTTCTTGCTAAACACTACAGTGATTTGTGATACAAATCGCTATCCGAATCAGGACCAACTTGTCAGGGCCATATCTCCCTAACCAGAAATCGGATTTCAAATCTGTAAAAAATGGTGTCTTTGTTATGAAGTCTAGTTTATTATTGTAAATTTTCAGTGATTTTTATGGTCATTTGATACCCTATTTGGATCTAAAACCAGACCTCTATCAGTCTGCCTTATTTGAGTGACATAGGTTTTTATTTCATTTTGTAAGAGTCATATCTCCTCAACGGAAGATCATTTTTCAAATCCGTAAAAGGGGTTTTCTTCCTCTATGTGTCTAGTTTATATCTGAAAAGTTTTATAACTTTCTATGCTCATTTGATATTTCAAATCTGTTAAAAACTGAGACATGTCTCCAAGAAGTTATAATTAACTTCCATCCACTCAGTTAAAAGGGAATAAAATTTTGAGGCGGGGCGGGGGTGGAAACCTTGTCCCCCGCCCCGTCCGCCCCACTGCCATCCCTAAGAGAGAGAGACCTATTTCTTTATAGTCGTCGTCATTGTTGTTGCCATCGAAAGTTGAACATAGTTAGAGTTGGGAGGGGGGGAGCACAGTCGTGCACTAATAACCCCCTACTTTTCATTTTTTTTAAAAATTTTGGATCAAAACTGACTTGGTCCATTTTGGACAAACTTTACCTGAGTGTAGGTTGACCGCAACCGGTGTGGCAAAATTTCATATTTGTTGCACCCGCGTCGGTGCTGGTACGGCGGCTACTTAGGCAAGTCCATGTGACATAGATTAAATCCCTAAAAAACAGAGATTTCACATCCCTTTTAGTTCAAAAAATCAAGGAACTCTGATGGTTGGAGTGGGGTAGGGGCAGGGGCGGGTACATGTATCTTGAAATCCTGTCAGGTCAAATCCCCAAATATTAGAGAACTAATGAATCAAGCACGCCCATACATTACTAAGCTGAATTAATGAAGAATAAAGAGGACTAAATCTGAGCACCATAAATTCCTAAATATCAAATTATAATGAATGCAAAAAACTACTTTCTAGTCATAATTGATCACTTTATTACATAATCTGTTGACTTCCATTGATAAAAATATGATATGCATTTTGGCATTTTTATAGGGAAAGATGAGCATTCCCACGGAGGGTGAGTTAGCTATGGCATTGCAAAAGCATGATCCTTTCCTTTACTCACATATGATTGTGCATGCATGCTTGCTTACTGCTAATTATGCTGAAGATATTAAAAGTAGAAGCATAGCATTTGTCGTTTGTATATACAATCTAGTAGAAAACACCAGTTTTTTTTCAACTCATATTGTAAAATTTTTGTGGATCTAACCTTACAGATGTGATCTAGATAGTTTCTTTAGAAGATCATATATTTGCACATATAAGCGGGTTTTAAGGTTTCAAAAATCAATGGCCCACAAAATGCCAAAATTTCAAGAATCAAATTGTAACTTTTATGTCAAAAAAATATGATCCAAGGTGCATTCCTAGCAACCAAACAAAACATGTTGAACACAATCTATAAGGCTAGATTGAGTGGATAAAACTTGCATCTATGTTCTTCCAACTAGATTGTACATACTGTAGACAGTAGCAAATGTTGAGAGAGATCACATACAGTGTCTGGTAAATGATATGGGGCATTGTCATTTTCAAATGTGTTATATGTCATGTCTTTTTTGTCTTTTTGGCTCGCAGGAGAGCAATATCTTTCTGGGCATAAGATTTAGATGTTTGACCACTGTGCTACTGCTCTCCTAATGGGTTGTAGCAGTGGATGTTTATCTTACAAGGGATGTTACTTGTCCAAGGGTATGCCATTATCCTACCTTCTTGCTGGTTGTCCTGCTGTTATTGCTAATTTGTGGGATGTTACAAAGATATTGATAAATTGAGCAAAGAGTTGTTAAAAACATTGGCTTGAAACAAAACCAACAGTATCAATGGTAGACAAGTTTCAAAATTTAGGAATAGGTCCAATAAATTAAATCGAGGAGGAAAGCCCCCCGAGGGAGTAGAAAACATATGAAGCCTCAAGAAGAAAGTCATAAATTGAGATCTATGGATAGTGGAGAAGGATTCAAGGTTGCATCTTTCATGGGCAAAGCTCGAGATGCTTGTAGACTGCCGTTCTTGATTGGTGCATCTAGCGTGTGCTGCTTTTATAAGAAAAAAGGAAAAATAATACGACCATTTGGATCATTCCTTAGGCTGTTAGTCCACTGGGTCTAGCATCTTGTAATGGTAAGATGGCAACTTGGGTTCCATGGTTGTGGTTGTCTGACTGTATATCAATTTGTCATTCGTTGTTCTGTATAAACCTTGTGCAGCTTTGGATAAGAAGTTGAGAGGGAGAATAGCAGTTGTTCCAATGGGCTTCATTCCTAAAGGTAAGCAGAATGTAACACTTTGATCTGGGACCTCGAAAGTCCGAGTTTGGTGGGTATTACTTTTCAGAGGGAAAGCATACAAAATTCACACAGAAAATATGGCTAATTTTTTTCTTTATTATTTTTCAATGACCCACTTTCTTCACAATATTCATCATTCATAACAAAAGAAAATAACAAATACATGGATGTCAATGACATGAAAGATAAAAATTACCAAGTGTTCTACTGAAGTAGTCGATCAAGTTCTGCTTGTGCTAGTGTACCTGGAACCTACAGTTTTAATTAAACAGAGAGGTAAGTATACAACCCAATAAAAAATAATTATAAGCAAATAAACACTTAAACTTACAACTGTAGTGGGCTCTAAGCCCCTAGTCTGAGTTTAGTTTTTGATATACCACACAAGTTTGTATGTTTTAATTACCCTCCTCCTCCTCTCCAATACTCTCTTAAACACGCTATCACACCACATTAATCTTAGGTTGGATATACCGATCATGGCCGTCTATGGGCGTAGCAAGTGCATAGAATACCCCAATTCTACATCTTGGTCAGACAATGAACCATATACTCTCAGTGGTTCCCGGACCACCAGGCACTGCAGTGAAACAAAAAAGAAACCCCATCGATAGCTAGCTAAGAGTTCAGACTCAATCTCAATCTCAGTATGGTTCATGCTACATCCTTACAATGATGGTTCACAACATTTCATGGCCATCTAGAATACCCAAACACTGTGTGAGTGTAACCCTAAGTCATAATCTAAATTCAACATATTAAACCGTATTCTCAAACTCATAATTCACTCATTCTCTTACAAGTGATATTGTGAAATGATCATGATAGATCTCACTCCTTAATCTCAGGATGACATTAGGACTCACACTTATCTCATGCTAAGCATGTAACAATATAGGGTCTCCACATCGTTAAATCACCGATGACCCACTCTCTATGATGGCTACACTATGGCCGCAAACCTAGTAGCCCTTACCACAGGTTGCCACTTCCAAGATTTAAGGGGTTATGCATGCTAATCTCAACATATTCATTCATACAATATGAATAGAATAAAATGAGACTCAAGTTTGAATACAATATCATCGCAATGCATATTATTAATAATTTATTGGACATATAAGTTATCATAAAATAATCTTTTTAACATGCATGATATACAACAACTAACATGTATTCCACAACTAACATGTGTATGCAATCATCTCATAATATCATGCATAGTCAATTTATGCATATCATGTTAACACTTAAAAACTATCATGCTAATCATGTTAATTCACAATAATAACATGCAGCATAAAAAAGTTTGTTCATATCTAAAATTACTTATAATATCTCTTACCTTGATACAAATATTGTACTCTAGTCATAATCGAGTCTCAAGATGCTCTAACAGTTAGACCTGGTCATTACATAAGTACATTCGTAATAATGCACATAACCTCTTATACTTTAACAAAATTACCAAAATATACCTCTCGGATTGACTCGTGAGACCTCAATTTTTGTGTTTCTAATTTGACCAAAACCAGTGGACAAACAAATTTTTCTTTGCAATACGAGTTCAATGCACCAAACCTCACTCAATTTCAAGTTTGGAGTGCAAAGTTATGCCCAATTTACCAAAATGGATTTTGGATACTCACAAGGGCATTTTGATCATTTTAAAATTATTTTCATAGTTCAAAAATAACTCACAATCCGATCTAGATCTATTTATGAACTGGGTTCAAAACTGTTTGACTAGATCCAAACTCATTACTGATCTGGATCCAAACACAATTTTGATTTGGATCCATAACTGCTTTAATCAGATCTAGAACTGATCTTGATCCAGAACTGATCTAAATCAAATCCAGTTTTGCTCTGAATCCAGACACATATCTCTTTGGATCTAGCTTTATTTGGATCGGTTCAAACTAACTAGATCAAACTGGATCCATATTCAGTCTCATTCAAATAAAATCAATATGGATTTGAGACCCAGTCACACCAAACCAGTTTGGTCTGACCCAGTTTGATCCAAACCAGTTCGATTTAGACTGGTTTAGTCTGAACTGACTCTACTTGAACCGATTTGGTTCAGACCGGTTTGATCCAAACTGGTTTGGTCTGAACCGACCCAACCTGAACCAGTTTGACCAAAATCGGTTTGGTCTGAACCGGTTCGACTGGAAATTTTTTTTTTAAGGATCATGCGATTTGGTTTGGTCTGGATGTGACCCAGACCGACCTGGTTCGGTCTGGGTTGCACCCAGGCCGAACCGGTCTCTTTTTTTTTTGGTTTGGTCTGTGCGCGACCTAGATCGACCCAGTCCTCCTTTTAAAAAACCCAAAGAGGGTAGGCAGAAGGAGAATTGACCCTTCTGTCTTTCCCCTTCTCAAACACAAAGGGTCCGACTGCCAGAGTCGACCCTCTCTGTGGCAGAGGGGACAGCCACTGGCATCAGCCAGCTGGCCCCCTCTCTCTCTCTTTCTCTCTCTGTCGCAGTCCCATTTTTTTTTGTTCCTCTGCAACTCTCTAACAATGGTGGTTGTTGACCCTCATTTTTACTGTAATGGCTCTATCTAACTAATACTAAAGATATTTCTTTGTTTATTAGCTTCTGCACTTTCTCATCCAAGATTTCTATAGGCTTTTCACTCATGCTTAAGTCATCCTAAACTTCCAACACTGACTCAACTTTATCCAGAATATGGGAGGAATCAGGCACATACTTTTGCAACATAGATATGTGAAATACGTTGTGAATTTGAGACAAGGAAGGTAGCAAAGTCAATCGGTATATCGTCTGACCAACTCTCACGAGTATCTCGAAGGGTCCAATATATCTTGGACTCAATTTTCCTCTTCGACCAAAGCACATCACTCCCTTAAATGGAGATATCTTTAAAAATACATGATCACCTTTTTTAAATTCTAATTCACGACGTCTTTGGTCTGCGTAACTTTTCTATCAACTTTGTGCTGTCAAGAGATATTCTCGAATAAATCTTACTTGATTTGTCATCCGCTGCACCAAATCAGGCCCTAATAATCTTCTTTCTCTGACCTCATCCCAACACAAAGGTGTTCAACATCGTCAACCGTATAGTGCCTCAAACGAAGTCATGCTTATACTTGCTTGAAACTATTATTGTAAGCAAACTCCATCAAAGGTAGGATGTTATTCTACGAGTCCTTATACTCTAAGGTACATGCTTGTAACATGTCTTTCAGGGTCTAAATGGTTCGCTTTGTCTGTCTATCTGACTGAGGATAAAATTTCGTGATCATTTTTAACTGCGTCCCCATAGCTTCTTGAAAACTCTGTCAGAAATATGATGTAAACTTCAAGTCTCTATCTGAAACAATTGAATCTGGTACTCCATGAAATCTAACAATCTCTTTGATGAACAATTAGACCAACTGGTCACAAGAGTGAGTTGTCTTATAGGCCAAAAAGTGAGCTGACTTAGTTAGCCTGTCAACAATCACCCATATTGAATCTATCTCATTCTTGGTCCTTGGGAGTTCTAAGACAAAAATTCATAGTGGCATCTGCCCATTTTCATTTAGGTATAGGGAGTGGTTGCAGTAATCCACAGGGTCGTTGGTCCTCAATCTTCACTTGCTGGCACATCAGATACTTGCTTACAAACTCAGCAATCTCTTTTCATTGTGCTCCACAAAAATGTATTATTCAAATCTCGATACATTTTGGTGTTGCCAGGGTGAATGACATATCTAGAGTGGTGTGATGTCTGAGCTGGTTATCCTTAGGAATGCATACTCTATTACCAAATTTGAGAAGTCCTTGATCATCAACTTTGAAGTCTAACTCCTTACTTTCTGAAATCTTCTACCTCACTTGGGTCAATTCTGGATTTAAGGGTTGTTTTTCCTTAATTTACTCTCATAATTCTGACCTCAATGTAGTTTGCACAAATAATAGCCGACCTGGTAAGAATTGAGCTTCTACTTTCTGTTGCGCGATCGAGGAAAATAAATCCCAATCTGTGAGTCTAGCTGATGCTCCTAACTTTCGGTTAATAACATCAGCGACTACATTCACTTTTTTTGGGTAATATTTCAGCTCGAAATCATAATCTTTTAAAAATTTCAGCCATCTTCTTTGCCTCAAGTTCAAGTCCCTTAACGAAAACAAGTATTTAAGGCTTTGATGGTCAGTAAAAACTTTAAATTGTTCACCATATAAGTAGTGCATTCATATCTTAAGGGCAAATACAATCACTGTTAGCTCCAAGTCATGCATCGGATAATTGACTTTATGTGTTTTGAGTTGGCGAGATACATAAGCTATCACATTACCATGCTGCATCAAAATACAACCCAATCCCTTATGACAATCGTCACTATAAATAGTGAAGCTTTCAGATCTAGAAGGTAAGACCAACACTGAAGCAGTGGTCAAACATTTATTTATCTCTTGAAAACTCTTCTCACACTTATCATTCCACTCGAACTTTACGTCTTTCTTAGTGAGTTTTGTCATTGGAGCTGCCAACATAGAAAACCCTTTCACAAATCGTTGGTAGTACCTAGCCAATCCCAAGAAACTATGAATCTCGGTAGGATTTTTGGGTCTAGAACCAATTGGTGACTGCTTCAATTTTTGCAGGGTCTACCATAATTCTATCTTTATATATAATATGACCAAGGAAGAACACCTACTCCAACCAAAAATGCACAGTTAGAGAATTTAGCGTAGAGTTGGTGTTCTCTGAGTGTCTGTAAAACTATCCCCTAGTGTTCCTCATGTTGCTTCCTCATGGTGGAATAAATTAGAATGTTATCAATGAATACCATCACGAACTTATCCAAAATTGGTTTAAAAAATATGTTCATCATATCCATAACCAAAAATTCATAATGATTGTACCATGATCTGAATGTCGTCATAACCACATCTTCTTTCTTAATCTTCAGCTGATGATAACTCGATCTTAGATCTAACTTTGAGAAACATGCAGCTCCTTGAAGTTGATCGAACAAATCACCAATTCTCGGCAATGGATATTTATTCTTAATGGTCACTGCATTCAGTTGTCGATAATCTATACACATTCACAGTGATTTGTCCTTCTTGACGAACATAATTGGAGTGCCCCAAGAAGATACTGATAGTCGAATAAAACTTTTCTCCAATAATTCTTGCAATTGCTTCTTGAGTTCCTTAAGTTATATAAGTCCATCTGATAAGGAGCCTTAAAAATGGGTGTTGTTCCTTGGACAAGATCAATTTGGAACTTAATTTCTAGATCAAGAAGAAGACCTGGTAGTTCCTCTAAAAAAATATCAGCATATTCATGAACTATATCTACATCTGATATGGTGAGATCTTCTCTCTCTTCGATCTTCATGTAGGCCAAAAATCCAATGCATCCTTCTTGAATGTATTTGTTAGCCTTCAGGCAAGATATGATCGTTGGCTTGGGTAGTTTCCTAACACCCTGATATGTGAAAGTTGGAGTCTGAGAGGTTTAAAAACTAATACACTTCTTTCTGTAATCAATGGTGTCATGGTGGTCTAACAACCAATCTATGCCAAGGACAATGTCTATATCTTTGAAATAGAGTTGCAATAAGTTCACGAGAAACTCACAGTTTTCTGTTTTTACTATATAATTGCTATACACAGTGTCCACTACGGTGGACTCGCTTGTATTTTTATCAAGTAAGAAACACTCAATCATGAAAGTGCAATTGGCAACCATTTTTCAAAAGTTGATGTAGTGAAACTATGTGTAGCTCTTGAGTCAAACAACCCATGTGCTATATTGATATCATCACGTAATTGATTTATCATTATTTGAGTCAGTTAGGTTATATTTGTATGTAATTTTATCATTTTCATGTAATCATGATACTCATTTAGTAAAAATTATTTTATTTCATTAATTATTTTAATGTTACTAGGCAAATAATAAGAAAACAAAATAATCACACTAGACTAACTAATACTAAGAATTTCTAAATATGACATTATATCACTCTTCGATCTATCCAAAGCTGTGAACTCCTTCGCGTCTATTGAGGATGAGTCCTAGGAAAAGTATTCAGGTCGTATTGAGGCAAAGTAGGAGTATAGGCAGCTGAAACAGGATCAATAGTGGGATCTTCATCATCGCCTCCTCCCCATGAACTTTTCGATATTGTTCATCCTTGTACTAGTCCTAAGCTACTTTTGTTCGCCTCTGCAGCTTGCCATGCTGCTTCTGCGGCCTGGATTGTTGCTCTCCTAGTTTCTTTAGAAAGAAACTCCCTGACTGGATGTAAAACTTGATTGGTTGCACTCATGACAGGCGCATAGTTGGCTCAAGACGTATGTTGTCCTCGTATACTGGTCATACGAGATCCTCCCCGAGACATAAGGTTTGTGATAGGGGATGCTCTCCTTGCGACTCCTCTTCGAGCCACTATCCAATCTCTTGTCATTTGCCCATGTATGAACCAACCTCTCTAACGGTGGGACTAGTGAGTCCCTCGCGTGTAAGGCTATAGTTGTTGCTCGTAAGACTGTGACCTTGCCTCTGAGTAGTTTAGGGGTAGTCTTGTCGGTAAGTATCTCTCTTTCCAGCTGTGATATAAATTGGCGGAGGTCTTGGTGTCGGCTCTCTAACTATTTGGGTCATGCTCGCCATGACTCTAGTTGTCATCCTTATTGCAGCAACATACTCCTCTCTTCCTACAACAGGTGGCTCAGAATGGTCTTGTGCTCTAGGGTTTTTATGATTATTGCGCTCGCTACCTATTTTCTAATCACAAAACAATCTAATCACTAACGTGCTTTTATTGAGTAGAGACATATCATATTCTATATCATTGAACTTGATATGAATGATAAACTTTTTTGTATGTGAATCTGACTCTGATACCATTCTGTAACACCCCGATCTAGGACCTCGGAAGTCTGAGTTCGATTGGTATTACTTTACAGAGAAAAAACAAACAGAGTTTACACATAGAAAACATGGCTAAAATTTTTTTCTTTATTACTTTTCAATAACTCACTTTCTTCACAATATTCATCATTCATAACAAAAGAAAATAATAAATACATGAATGTCAATAACATGAAAGATAAAAACTACCAAGTGCTCTGCCGAAGTAGTCGATCAAGTCCTACCTGTGCTAGTGTGTCTGGAACCTATAGTTATAATTAAACAAGGGGGTGAGTTTACAACCCAGTAAAAAATAATTATAAGTAAATAAATACTTAAACTTGCAACGGTAGTGAGCTCTAAGCTCATAGTCTGAGATTAGTTTTTGACACACAACACAAGTTTGTATGTTTTAATTACTCCCCCACCCAATACACTCTTAAAACTCTATCATAACACACTAATCCTAGGTTGACTTTGCCAGTTATAATCGTCTATGGGCATAGCAACCTGCGTAGAATACCCCAATTTTATATATTGGTCAGACAATGAATCATATACTCTCAGTGGTCTCCAGACTACTAGGCACTACAGTGAAACAAAAAGGGAACCCTACCGGTAGCTAACCAGGATGTCAGGCTCAATCTCAATCTCAGTATAGTTCATGTTACATCATAACCATGATGGTTCACAACCATCCATGGTCATCTAGAGTCCGCAAATACTTTGTGAGTGTAACCCTAAGTTATAAGCTAAGTTCAACACATTAAAGTACATTTTAAAACTTGTAATTCACTCATTCTCTCACAAGTGATATCATGAAATGATCATGACAGATCTCACTCTTTAATCTCAAGATGACATTAGGACTCATACTAAGCACGCAACGATGTAGGGTCTCCACATCGTTATATCAATGATGGTCCACTCTCCATGGTGGCTGCACTATGACCGCGAACCAGGTAGCCCTTAACATAAATCGTCACTTTCAGGATTTAAGGGGTTATGCATGCTAATCTCAACATTCATACAACATGAGTAGAATAAAATGAGACTCATGTCTAAACACAATCTCATCACAATACATTTTATTAGCAATTTATCGCACAGATATGCTATCATAAAATAATCTTTCTAACATACATGACATACGATAACTAACATGTATTCCATAACTAACATGTATATGCAATCATCTCATAATATCATGCATGGTCAATTTATGCATATCATATTCACACTTAAAAACTATCATGTTAATCATTTTAATTTACAACAATAACATGCAATGTAAAAAGGTTTATTCACATCTAAAATTACTTATAATATCTCTTACCTCGAATATGAATGTTATGCTCTAGTCGCAATCGAGTCTTAAGATGCTGTAACAGTAGGATCTGGTCATTACACAAGTACATTCACATTAATGCACATAACCTCTTATACTTAACAAAATTATCAAAATACCCCTCTTGAATTGACTTATGAGACCTCAATTTTTGTATCTCTAATTTGACAAAACCAGTGGACAAGCAGCTTTTTCTCTACGATATGAGTCCAACGCATCAAACCTCACTCAATTTTGAGTTTGAAGTGCAAAGTTATGACCAATTTACCAAAATGAATTTTGGATACTCATAAGAGCATTTTGGTCATTTCAAAATTATTTTCATAATTCAAAAATAACTCACAACTCGATCTAGATCCATTTATGAACTGGGTTTAAAACTATATGACTGGATCTAGACTCATTACTGATCTGGATTCAAAATTGTCTAACTGGATCTAAACCCAATTCTGATCTGGATCCATAACTACTTCAATCAGATCCAGAACTGATTTGAACCAGATCCAGAATAGTCAGTAAAGATCCAGACCCATATCTCTCTAGATCTAGCTTTATTTGGATTGATCCAAACTGACTATATCAGACTGGATCCAGATTCAGTCTGGTCTAGATCAAATCAATATGGATATGAGACCCAGTCAGACCAAACCGGTTTGGTTTGACCTTGTTTGATCCAAACTGGTTCAGACTGGTTCAGTCTGAACCGACTTTACTTAAACTGGTTTGGCCATGAATGGTTTGGTCTGAACCGGTTCAGGCTGAACCCACCCAACTTGAACCGGTTATGTCTGAACCCACCCAACTTGAACCGGTTTGATCGATAAATTTTTTTTTTAAGGATCATGTGGTTCGGTTCTGTCTGGGTTGCACCCAAGCCGAACCGGCCTCTTTTTTTTTTTGCTTGATCTGGCTACAACCCAGACCGACTGGTTCAATTTGGGTTATGCCCAGACTGACCCAGTCCCCCTTTTAAAAAACCCAAAGAGGGCAAGCGAAAGGGGGCATCACCCCTTATGTCTTTCCCCATCTCAAACACAGAGGGGTTGGTCATCGAAGCCGGCCCTCTCTGGATCTCTATGTGGCAAAGCCCCCCCCCCCCCCCCCCCTCTTCGCCGTAGTCCCATTTTTTTTCCGTTGCAACTCGCCGGCGGCGGTGGCTGTCGGCCCTATTTTTTGCCCGAAAAAGAAAAGGAAGAAGTAGAAGAAGAGGAAAAAGAATAAGAGGGACAATGATACCTACCTCGCCGTCAGCCAGAATCTGATAAGCCCTCTGAACCCCTTTTGTTTTTTTTCCTCGTATGTCTCCTTTTGTCGCTCTCTCCCTCTTGCTCGACTGAGGGAGAGAGGCGCACCGTGAGGGCTATTTATAGCCCTCACGGTGGGGCCCTCACCACCCCCCACCAATTGTGGGGGGTAAGGTTTATCCTCATCCCCTACCATTTTCGCGGATCGGAGAAAGTGGTACCCAGTTTTGGGGGAGCCGTCTTTCCCTCTCCTTTTTTTTCAATTTCATTTTTTTTTTACGTGGTTATCCCCTCCAACAATTTCGTCGGAGGGGGATTACACGTAACTATTGTTTGCCATCTCTTTTTGGGAGATCAGCTGTCATCAGAAAAACAGAAGCGATTCATAAGTTTGAAAAACTCGGTACAGTGTTTCATACAGGGCTTGAGCTCGGATCATGCTAGCTTGTGATTATTTCTTGCAGAGTTAAGGCCATGAGAAGAAAACAAATGCTCGACGCTGCTCTTAGCAGCAGCAATTGTAATTTTTTTTATCACAATTGGGTTGTAATGCTTTTGCTTAATTGAGTAGCCATTCTATTTGGTATGGGAAATATTTTTGTTTCTCATGGATTTGATTACTTATTGGCCGTAGTGCTGCATTAGCCAGTTATCCTCTTGGTTCGTATCACACACTGTCCAGCTGTGTTTATGTTATCTTATTTTTAAGATTTCTTAGTCTGCCAAAACTTTGGAAGTATGATTGTAGTAAGAAATACGTGAAACAGTAAAAAATCACAGATGTGCATGATTAGAAAAGTTTTGTATTCAAAAGAATGGATGAAAAAGCATAATAAAGAATGAGTTACAAAAGACAGATCAGCATATGATGTATAAATTTTAACTGAAGTTTTAGTTTTATAAACTGAGGTTACATGAAACATAAGTTAGGAAAACTTTTCTTGAAAACCAAGTTAAAATATGGGAACTTGACTTTTAAGCCAGGTCACGAACATGATTTGGATCTGATATTGGGTACTTGGGATTCATAGAGTTTCTTTGAAAAAAAAAAAGCATGTTTTTTATGTGTTCAAACCTTTCTCGAAAATACCAATGGGGCTTGGCGTGGTTGGTAGGAGCTATCAGTGCACGTTTTCCTGTGGTGGGACATTGAAGGTTCAAAACCTCAGTGGTGCGTTGAATAATAACTGGTCGGGTCTGCCTAACCCCAGCTTGCATTTCAAAAAAAAAAAAAAAACTTTCTCGAAAATGAAGGACCATTTTGCTGGCATTCTCAAGAAATGAGTGTGATTTTGAAAGTTCTATTGAAAAGGCATTTTTGTTTTTAAACATGGTTCTGTTATTAATTATGGGCATAAGCAGCCCACAAGGGCTTTGCACATCTGGTTGGAGGGTAAGGATGCCACTAGTTTGATACCATGTGCATCCTTTGCCTTATGGCCGAAGCAGCAGGTTGTCCGGTGGACAAGGGAGGCAGCCGAGGGGTTTTAACTGCTTGGGGGTGGGCCGTTGGCAGAGCGCCAATTTCTCTGGGGCCCACCACATGAACCAGCAGGGTTTTCCCTTAAAAAAACTGAGGGCATAATCCCTCAAGATTTCAAGTCGTCTTAGTCTTCAATGGTTTGGACTCACAACGTGATCCATGTATCTTGCTTAGCGCGCGGAACCAAATTGAGGACTTTAGCTATTGTTAAGTGCTTTAAGTGTTAACCCTGCAAGGTTTCTGCTTACCTGGTAGGGTGATGCAGTGGACGGTATAATTATTCATCTAGCTCTCTCCCACTTCTCTACAATGAGTATATATAGCAAAAAAAAAAGCAAAAAAAAAACCTTAATCCTACTATGGATTTGAGATAGATCCGAAACTCAATTAAGAGTTGAAGAAATCCAAAGTATGAACTTTAATTAACATTCAACTAAATAATTATAAAAAAATACAAATAATAAAGATGGATCCGAATGAAGTCGGTAGTGTCTTGATGTCGCTCCTACATCATTCTTTCCGGATTGAATAAGACTTGCCCTCAAGGCCGGATTTTGGTTGCGCTTTTTTCAGTTTTACTCTATTATTCAGGTCACATATTTACAATATGCTTTATGAACATGCTGAACGCGATCCAATCTGAAAAGTGCAGAAAAGCTAGGTACACCCTTGCCAAACCAACCATAATCATTCATCAGACCTCTAAAATGATGTGCATTGAATGGATGTAGAGTTGGTGGACCAAAAAAACAAGCTTTAATCCAGATGCTAATATAAAGACAGATTGGATCTCACACTCCAAAATGCCCATCATCCTTTTATCAGTCAAATTCAAGAATTGAGATAGGTTTGGGTTAGGGTTTTGGATATAAAAGGCTTTTGAGTTTGGATACTAGGTATAGCTTGAGATGACTTATTTGGCACTAGATCCAATTGGGGTTTGAGCATCAAGGAATTGAGAATGAATATAGAAAAGTTCATGTAAGATTTAGATTTGACAGACTTTGGTTCAGGTCTAAATTGGGTTTATCTAAAAATTAGTCAATGCATTCTATAATGGGTTTTTGAGGATCCAACAAAACACATTTGGATTCATTATGAGATTATGAATCCAAAGCCTTTTTAATTGGATATGAATCTTTAAGATCTTGGATAAGTTTTATTAGATGTTTATCTAGATCTTATCCTAATTGGCTTTCTCTTACATGTGTTTTGATAACTTTAGGTATAGGAACTATAGTAGATATGCTTTCTTCGATATACTTCTTTAAGACTTTTTAAGCATGATTTGAAGGAACAAACTTGACATTCATCAAACATGGCATCCCCTCTCATGTTTAAACTTTCCCCAAACCTTGATTCTTTCCATTATTCTGCAACTCATCCCATCACACCTGAGCTGGTCCTCGAAGTCATATTGCTGTCAGCATGACCCTACGATATTCTGAAAAGTAATGGCATTCGAGGTAAAACGCACCGTATGGGACCAATCAAAGAAACTATGAATAATTCACTTTGAACTCTATGGTGTTGGCTTGCTTGTGTTAGATGTCAATTGATTGGGATTTCAAGCCTCATGGGTTATTTTGGGCTTGAGAAGGTTTAACAAGAGAGTTGTGGTTAGGCCGGGTAAGCTTTGGTGGGTCATTTGAAGTGGGAATAAGCTGGACTTCGTAGGGTAAGATTAAATTTGGGTATGGTTTAAGTATGGACAAGTGTTAGGGTTAGGGTTAGGACAAGTATGAGAATGGGTATGGGTAGGACACAGTTGGGTTGAAAAACATTTGGGTTATTTTGGGATTTGGTGACATATTGGGTAAATGTTGGTGGGTATTGTGGTTGATTTGGGTTGAAGCGGAGCAGGTCAGAGCCAAAATGGAGTCCAGAAAAAGGGCATTTGGGTTAAATTGGGAGAAAGTAGGAGACAAGTGGTCCGGTTTATCGGAATTGGTCATATTATGAGCAGCAGCTGGGGCTTCTGCCGGACATACTTGGCCGACGACAGGGTGCCGACTAGATTCTGGATGCCGACAACAGTCCCGTGACGGGAGGCAGCTGAAGAAAAAAGACGATGGAGAGTGGGAGGTGGTGTTGTAGGAGCCAGGAGGGCAGGGAAGCCATCCGGCCGGTGGATGGGTGTCTTACCGGCCAGATCTTTGCCGGCAATGACTTCCCACCATGTCAAACCAGAATGTGGAAGAGATGGGCAGCTCTGGTAGTGATGAACGAGTCGGGAGGGGTTCTAGTTGGTGACATGAAGTACGACTGGTCGGGGAGTTCTCGGCAGCAGACCACCATCTATGTTCTAGTCGGTGGCTGAACTGTGTCCTCCTACCTGAATAGAACGGGAAAAGAACGGCGGCATGCACCTCTCCATCAACATAGCAGAGGGTTCGGGATAGAGGTGGCAGACAGGCCTGAACCGGCACGGGCCAGCACATGGCCCGCCGATTCAGGCCCGGCCTATTCATGAACTGAACCAGTTGAGACGGGAAGATTCATTAAACTAGACCGTTTGTGAGGGGAGGGTGGTGTGTGTTCTCCTCGGAACACAAATTTGTGCGTTCATGTGTGTACGGAGGATTATCTTGGGACCCACGATAATTCATATGCCAATGTTGCCCATAATGACTTTATAATAAAATAACATATAAAAAAGGTAGATATGCTTTTGACAAAAATGTCCTCCGATAAGATAGATATGCGTTGGATGAAAATGTCCTTCCGCTCCCCGTAAATAGATTTGCATGTTTCGCCTTTGTTTTTAGCTTGTGTTACAACACATGCATGACCGCCTTCTCGTTCCTGCCTGATGAGTTGTGGAGTCTGATTCAAAGTTTTTGCCCTTGCAAGAATGAGGGTTTGAGGGCTCCCCTGATTCCAAGATTTTTTTTTTTGGGCTTATGTTTGAGACTCGGTTTCTTATGGATCAGACCCAACTTGTTTAGGTTTAGGGTTGTCGCACTTGCCTTGTATACATTCTTACATTCTTTTTTTTCTTTCTCTCTTTTAACTGTTGAAAAGAGCAATAAGATTTCTCTCTGAGCGGCCATAGTTTTTTTATTCTCTCTATGTTGAAAAAAGTGATTTACAGTAGAAATCAAATCAGAGAGTAGCGATTTACAGTAGAAATCAAATTAGAGAGTAGCGATTTACATTAAAAATCAGATATTAGAGTAGCGATTTACAATAAAAATCAGATAAGAGAGTAGCGATTTAGAGTAGAAATCAAATCAAAGAGTAACAATTTACAGTAGAAATCAAATCAGAGAGTAGCGGTTTACAGTAGAAATCAAATTAGAGAGTAGCGATTTACAGTAAAAATCAGATATTAGAGTAGCGATTTACAATAAAAATCAGATAAGAGAGTAGCGATTTAGAGTAGAAATCAAATCAAAGAGTAGCGATTTACAATATAAATCAAATCAGAGAGTAGCGATTTACAGTAGAAATTAGATCAAAGAGTAGTGATTTACAATAGAAATCAAATCAGAGAATAGCGATTTACAGTAAAAATCTGATTTCTACTGTAAATTGCTACTCTTTGATCTGATTTCTACTGTAAATCGCTACTCTCTGATTTGATTTTTACTGTAAATCGCTACTTTCTTATTAGATTTATATTGTAAATCGCTACTCTCTTATCTGATTTATATTGTAAATCGCTACTCTCTTATCTTATTTCTATTATAAATCGCTACTCTCTGATTTGATTTATACTTTAAATCGCTACTCTCTTATCAGATTTCTACTGTAAATCGCTACTCTCTAATTTGATTTCTATTGTAAATCGTTACTCTCTTATCTGATTTCTATTATAAATTGCTACTCTACTCAGTTTGACGTTGCCATCATTATCTCTGTTGTAAATCGCTATTCTTTGTTTACTCAGTTCAACGTTTGCACCATCGTATCATGATGAACAATAAATAGAATGTTGATTTTTCTGGTAGTTCAACTATTTCTTATGAACACACAATAACAAAGGGTGCCCCGACGATAATAGACGATGGCGACGACAATGGGTGCTCTGGCGGCAGTAAACGATGACAAAGGGTGCTCCGACGACAGCAGACGGCAACAAAGGGTGCTCTGACGGCAGCATACGACGGCAAAGGGTGCGCCGTCAATCGAAGCTCCTGTTACAGCAGATGGTGCATCATCAAAGAGTGATCCAGAATGTTTAGGGTGACATATTACGAGGAGCTCCTATTAAAGCAGAGGAGTTTACTCCTTAGGACAAAAATGATGATGATTTTAACCCTTTTTGGCAAGAGGATATTTTTGTCCTTTACTCAAAACATCATTTTATGGTGCTAATGACGGGAAAGGGTACTTAAGTCTTTACAAACGCACCAGACTCTGATGCTAAGTGATGCTGACACACACAGGGAAATAAGCCACATGTGCTTACATACGTGGTGCTCATTCAGACACGAGAACACGTATCTGCGTGTTTCGGGGGGGAACATATAACCTGCTTCGGTTTGTGAGAAGGCCAAACCGCACCGACCCAGTGGGACCAGCACGGTCGGGTCGGGCTTAGGCAGGCTGTTTCACATGTTGAACCAGCCGAACGGGTAGAATTGAAAAAAAATCAGACAAATTGAAAAAAATAAAAATGAATACTATGATTTTACGTGGAAAACCCCGAAGAAAAAAAAAACATGGGACCAAAGTCCAAAATTTCACTATGAAGAAAAAACATACAAGTAGATTACAAAATAAAATTAGAAAGAAAAAATTTAAGACTATAAATATTATAACTAAAAATAAAATTAATACTACTTGTTTTCTTCTTCAGATGGATACAGTTCACTAGACGAATTGTTAGACGGGTTGAAGCAGGTTTGCGGATTGGTTCGATCACAGGCTAAAAGGGTCTGGGTCGTAACGAGTTTTTGGGCCGGGGGGGTGAAACCGGCACAACCTGCTACATGGTTCGCGGGTAGGGACCGGACCGTTACTATAACTCTTGGGTCATGCCGGTCCGAGTTCCAACAGGCTAGTTCTAGTCCGGTTAACGGGTGGAACCTACCCATTAGCCACTTCTAGTTCGGGATATTCCCTATTGGCAAGAAAGCATCTCACCAATTAGGCCTGGCCTGCTTCAACTCGCCATCCAGATCTGGTTCGGTGGTGACCTCCATCTGTGTGATATTTGGTTTATGTTAATAGGTTGGAGGAGTTGCAACACCTGTTAAAAGGCTATTGTGAGTGAGAGGTTGGGTCGGCATAGCTTCTTGAAGCTCCATCGTCTAGTGCGAACACATATGTTGTGGACAATGGTCCTCCCTAGCTGGGCATGACCGGTAAATGTTATTATTTATTAACATGTTGGAATAAAGCAAAGACATACGCAGCAACAATATAAAATATTAACTTAACACTGGAGTAAAATGTTGAAAATCTTTAACACAAGGTAAAAGCAAAAGGGGAGAGATTACACATCTCGTACAACCTCCAAGACTCTCTATTTATAGCTAAAAAGGTAAACCTATAATTGTCACTTCCTCATTAATAGCCACTACTCATGACCTATTATTAATCATGAATTACATAACTTACTCCTTAAGTTTTAGGAACCACAACACAATCGTGGATTCCAAACCGTTTCTAACGCATACCCACTAACCCATGACTTATGGTTACACATTCATGTAACCCCCTTTTGCATCATATTCTATCACTCCCCCTTGATGCAAAACTCGATACATCTAAAGTGGATCAGAATTTCACAAACTTTGAATAATTAAGTGCTTTTGTAAATCCATCTACAATTTGGTCATTTGTAGAGCAATATTTCATTGCTATAGCTCCATCGGCAACAGCTTGTCTGATAAAATAATGGCGCAACTCAATATGCTTGGTTCGTCCATGGAACACAGGATTCTTTGTCATGGCAATGGTTGCTTGATTGTCACAATAGAGTTCTGTTGCATTCACCTATTCTTGATGCAAGTCCGCCAAAATTCTTCTTATCCAAATAGCTTGACATACAGTTGCATTCGCAACAACATACTCTGCTTCTGAAGATGAAAGTGTCACTGATGCTTGCTTCTTTGACATCTATGACAGGGCTCTTGATCCAAGATTAAAGATGAATCCACTTGTACTTTTCCTGTCATCTACAAAACCAGCCCAATCACTGTCAGTAAAGCCAGTTAATTTAAACTCAGGATTTGATTGGTACCAAATCCCATAATTAGTGGTTGCTCGAATATAACGAAGGATTTGTTTTGCTGCTCCAAGATGATGTATCGTTGGACACTGCATAAACCTTGAAATTAGGCCAACAGGAAACACGATATCTGGATGAGTCTGTGTAAGATACATTAGCCTTCCAACTAAACTTCTATACAATCGTTCATCAGCCTTTATAGTACCATCATGTACTAATAATTTCTCATTAGTATTCATGGGAGTGGAACACGGCTTGCACGACACCATTTTAAATTTCTCAAGTAAGTCTAAAGCATATTTTTCTTGAGAAATAAAAATACCATCATCACTTTGTTGAACTTGAAGTCCAAGAAAATAGTGTAACAACCCTAGATCTGACATTTCAAATTCATGCATCATGTCCTCTTTAAATTCTTCAAAAAGTGTACTCGACGAGCCTGTATAAATTATGCCATCTACATAAACACACACAATAAGAAAGTTAGTATCTGGTCCTTTTAAAGTATGCTCACTCTCACTTTTGTGAAATCCTCTTTGCATTAGGTATGAGTCCAATCTCCCATACCAGGCTCGTGGTGCCTGTTTAAGGCCACAAAGCGTCTTTTTCAACCTGTACACCTTCTCTTCTTTCCCTTTAACAACAAATCTCTAAGGCTGGCAAACATAGACCTCTTCTTCCAAGAACTCATTCAAAAATGCAGATTTTACATCAAATTGAAAAATTGACCATTTCATATGAGCTGCTAATGCCAAAATAATTCTAACAGTTTCAAAACGTGCAACAAGAGAAAAAGTTTCTGAAAAATCTACTCCAAATTCTTGAGCATACCCCTTAACGACTAACCTTGTTTTATATTTTTGCACGCTCCTATCTGCATTATATTTAACCTTGTAAACCCATTTCACACCAATAGCATTTTGACCTGTGAGTAAATCTACAAGTTCCCAGGTATCATTTTTCTGAATGGCTACCATTTTTTCTTCCATGGATTTTACCCATTCTTGTTTCTCACTAGCATCCTCGTAGCATATAGGTTCTTCAACCAACAAGGCAAAAGTACACAATTCATAAATCTCTTTTATGGATCTTACCTTTTTAGGTGGCGAGTCTGTGTCCTCATTATCAACATTGTTTTGAGACATACTTGTTGAAGCTTCCAATGTCTTATCAGATGCAAGGGAAACGACCTCCATTTTTTACTTATCTGCATCTTGATTCCAAGTCCAAGAGCTTAATTTATCAAAAATAACATCATGACGAATGATTAAACTCTTAGATGTTGGATTATATAATCGATACCCCTTTGTTGTGTCACTATAACCAACAAAAATGCATTTTTCACTTTTCTTATCCATCTTGCTACGATCACTATAATCGATCAAGGAATAAGCAACACAACCAAAAAATCTTAAATTACTTACATTTGGCTTTCACTGCCACCATGCCTCATATGGAGTCATGTTACGCACAACTTTTGTTGGAGATATATTGAGTAAGTATACTGTTGTGTTCACGGCTTCAGCCCAAAATTCATTAGGGAGTCATTTTTCAGTCAACATGCTCCTTGCCATTTCCACGACTGTACGGTTTTTTCTCTCAGTTATACTGTTTTGCTCTGGTGTTTTTCTTACTGTTAGCTTCCTGCGAATTCCATTCTTTTTGCAAAACTCTTCAAAATCATTAGACAGAAATTCTCCTCCTCTATTTGTACGTAGACACTTTATAACATGCTCATTACCCTTTTCTGCAAAAGCCTTGAATTCTTAAAAAATTTTAAATGCTTCTGATTTTTTAGAGAGAAAAAACACCCAACTCATGTGAGTAAAGTCATCAGTAAGCAATAAAAAATATCTACTATTATTTAAGGATCGAGTGTTCATGGGACCACAAAGATCTGCATGAACTAACTCAAGAGGCTTTTTGGCTCTCCACGCCTTTCCGATGGGAAATGATAAACGATGTTGCTTCTCATATACGCATCCTTCACAAATTTCATCATTACACGTTATACTAGGCAACCCCAAAACCATGTTTTTGGTTCCTAGTATTTTCATCCCATTATAATGTAAATGGCCATACCGTAAATGCCAAAGATGTGACAGCCCATCCTCTTTGCCAATTAAAGCAACATCATTCATGTGTGTAAATTCAAGAGGGAATATTCTATTAGGTGCCATCTTGACTTTTATAAGAGGTTCATTGTCCATTTTCCTTTTTCTAATTTCATATATTTCATCATAAAAGTTAAGTGCATACCCATTCTCAATTAATTGTCCAACACTCAATAAATTGTATGATAAACCTGGTATATAATAAACATCATGAATCATTCTTTTATTACCTAATTTAACATCAACTTCAATAGTTCCCTTGCCTTCACTTTGTACCTTTTTATTGTTTCCAAGCCGAACATTCATTCTCATGGACTCATCAATATTGTGAAAAAGTCTTTTTTCACCTGTCATGTGGTTACTACACCCACTATCTAGAAACCACATATTATTAACCTTGGTTTCAAATTGTGCAAGGAAAAGATTACCTTGTTCTTGTTCTGCAGCAACATTGACCTATTTTTTTTATTTCTCCCAACACCTTGCTTCCATGTGCCTGTACTTCTTGCAATAATAGCATTGTTTGTCTTTATAACTCGACTTTTGATTGCTTCCATTATGTCAACTCATTTCAAATCTCCCACGACCACGGCCACGATATCCTCCTCTACCTCTACCTGAATATTTATTCTCTAAGGTACCTTCGCCACTCGTTTGCTTGTTGGAAATTTCTACCTTGGCCTAAAATGCTCTTTTTGGTTGACATGTTCAATCTAGCTTCATGTGCCAAAAGATATCTCATTAATTCATTAATCGAATAATTACTCATGTCCTTAGATTCCTCTATAGCTGTGACGACATGATCAAACTTTGGTGGCATGCTTCGTAGGATTTTTTCTACTACCTTTTTATCATCAATTATTTCTCTGAATGTTCTCATTTGATTTACAGTAGTAGACATTCTAGAAAAGAAATCTTGCACAGGATCATTTTCTTTCATTAGCAAGGTCTCAAAAACTCTACGAAGTGTTTGGAGTTTTATAGTAGTTACCTTACTATCTCCATGATAAGCTTCCTTCAAAATAGTCCATGCTTCATTTAACTTGGTGGCTACCGCAATTCAAGAAAAAATACTTTCAGTCACGGTTGTCGCAAAACGAAAAGAGCTTTGGCATCTCTCTTACGCAACTCCTTTACTTCACTTGCTGCCTTTTCTATTGCTTTTGAGCTTTGTGTCTCTACAAAACTATTTTCAACTAGATCCCAAAGATCTTGAGACATGAAAAACATCTTCATCTTAATACTCCAAAATTCATAATTTTCTTCATTAAAAATGGGTACCAAGGTATGTGAGAGATTTATAGAGTTCAAATTTGTATTGTTAGACATCGTGAATTACACCACGTAATTACCAACCAACTTGAAGATCTGGCTTCGACAACGATCTTCGCAATGCTCAAACACGCTCAGCTCAATCGAACATAGTGCTCTGATACCAAACTTGTTGGAATAAAGCAAAGATATAGCAGCAATAATATAAAATATTAACTTAACACTGGAGTAAAATGTTGAAAATCTTTAACACAAGGTAAAAGCAAAAGGTGAGAGATTACACATCTCGTACAACCTCTAAGACTCTCTATTTATAGCTAAAAAGGTAAACCTATAACTGTCACTTCCTCATTAATGGCCACTACTCATGACCCATTATTAACCATGAATTACATAACTTACTCCTTAAGTTTTAGGAACCACAACACAATCGTGGATTTCAAATTGTTTCTAGCGCATACCTGCTAACCCATGACTTATGGTTACCCATTCATGTAACCCCCTTTTGCATCATATTCTATCATAACAGCCCAATAACCAGTCATGCTGGAGTTCATCCTTGTGAGTGATGCACCTTTGTTGTGCACTTGAATCGAATACCTTGGTGGTGTCTCTCCTTAGGTTATGTGCTTCGTGTTCTCGATCTCAATAGGATTGTCCCTTGAATCATCAGTTCAAACAAATCAATCGATATAGATTGCTCTGACACCAAATCTGATGCTCAAATACAATGAGTGTTTCCTCAGAATGCTCAATCAAACGAATCTAAGGGAACCTACATGTTGCCCTGATAGGATCTTTCTTCGACTTCTGCAATAAGGCGATGATCGAGAAAAACAACCAATTCTCTACTACAAATTTAATGCCATGACACGAGAATCACTCTTGAACTCCGCAACAACTGGCAAAAATTTATAAAACTAGAAACACATAAAAAATAATAGAAAAAAAGTGCAAGAAAATTAACTAAAATCACTCATTATTATTCATCTAGCTCTCTCCCTTGAAGAAAAGAAGAAATAGGATATATGTGGTTCGGTTGGTATGAACCTACATCCATGGCTCAACACACACAATTATTATTTTCATTATGTCAAAAGCATATATATACATTATCGTGTGATAATCCGTATTCGTCTATATCTTAACAACGAATTTAGACCGCTCAACCTTTCCCTTAATATTCATCTCCTTTCCTTTATCTCTTTCCTTAATTTTAGAATTTTGCTGAACAACTTTCTTAACATGGTAAGATTTAAGACTATCGTGTTTACATGAATAACTAATCTTATCGTTTATCACAATCTTTTCTTGCATGAGCATAATTTCATGTCTTTCTTTCATGCTCCCTCAAAATGAGCCAACTAGATTCATGGAGGCCGAGTTTGCTTTGTATCATTTGAAATTCCCTTTTTCCAAGAGCCTTAGTGAATAAGTTTGCAAGTTGCGCTTCGGACCTGACAAATCGAACAAGCTGCTTTTCAGTCACCTTTTCATGAATATAATGAAAATCTATCTCAATATATTTAGATCGTTGATGATGAACCGGGTTGGCTGTCATATAGATAGCATTGACATTGACACAAAAGAGAAGAGGCACTTTAATAATTCGGACCTTCAAATTTTGTAAAATAAATTGAATCCATGTTTACCCGGCAACGGCTGAAGCCATTGCTCGGTATTCTGCTTCCGCACTTTATCTGGACATTGTCCTTTGTTTCTTAGCACTCTATGAAATACAATTAGCACCCAAAAAAGTGCAAAAATCGGGAGTGGACCTTCTAGTGGTTTGACATCCTTCCCAATCTGAATATGAGAAAGCATAGATATCCAACAAATTTTGTGATAAAATATGAAGCCCAAGATTCATCGCTCCTTTTACGTAACGAAGGATCCTTTTGACTAATTGAAAATGTCGATCAAGAGGCTTATGCATAAATTGACTGACATAATTGACTGCAAAGAGATTTCTGACTTTGTAAGGGTTAAATATTGCAAAGAGCCAACCATTTTCCGGTATAGGGTAGCATTTTCAAAAACTTTTTCACCTTCTTCGTTCTTAATTTTGGCACTCATAGGCGTGTTACATGTTTTACAATCTAGCATGTCCGCCCTCTCAAGGATATCAGTCGCATACTTAGTTTGAGTTAACATAAGACCATCACTTTGCTAATTGACTTCAATCCCAAGAAAATAATGCAATTTTCCAAGATCCTTCACCGAAAATTCCTTTTGTAAATCTTTAATAAAATTTTCAAGCAAAACTGAATCACTCACAATAAGAACCATGTCATCAACATAAACAAGAAGGACAATGATATCTTTCTCATGGTTATAAATAAACATGGATGGATCAACGACACTCCCTTGAAAACCATAGTCAAGAAGAAAACTACTAAGACGAGAAAATCAAGCTCGTGAAGCTTGTTTCAAATCATAGAGGGCCTTTGAAAGCTTACAAACGTATTCAGGACGAATAGCATCCTCATAACCAATGGGTTGCTTCATATAAACTTCTTCATGTAATGGCCCGTGAAGAAAGGCATTTTTAACGTCAAGTTGATGTATTTCCCACTTGCAAACTGTAGCAATAGTAAGAACAATACAAATGCTACTGGGTTTTATCACAGGGGGAAAGGTGTCATGAAAATCAACACCTTAAATTTGTGAGAATCCTCTAGCAACAAGATGAGCCTTTTAGTTTATCAAGGGTGCCGTCAGAATTTAACTTAGTCTTAAAAACCCACTTTGATCCAACAATATTCATATTGTGACGTGGTTCAACAAGTTCCCAAGTATCGTTAGACCATAATGCCATCATTTCTTCATCCATAGCCTCTTTCCAACCAGGATGAGAGAGAGCTTCATGAATGGACTTAGACTCTTTAGGAATATGCTGAAAAACATCATGAAGGTTAGCATACTTGGGATTGGGTTTCGATATACCTGCCATGGCCCTTGTTACCATGGTTCATGATTGAACGAGTTTATCATAAACTTTAGTGTGAACGTCAACTTCTTGGGATACATGTCTCGGTTCTTCACTGAGGCCAATCTCAACTTGCCAATGTCTGGACTGAATTCTGACACCAATGGATCCGAGATGTTTGATTGTCTCAAGGAAAGATCGCTTCCCATATCCTCAAATGTTAGAGAGACTTCATTAACTGTAGTCGGTGGTGATGACTTGCCTTGATCAACAAAGGTATTCTGAGGAGTGGCCAAAATGGAGAGCTTGAATCCTTGGGGTGTCTTTCTTCATGTTCAACAATTTGTTGTTCACCATCCCAATCATTTTCATAAGCACAAAAATCAGACTCAACAAAAGGATTTGAATATAAAGATGAAGGGTCTCGATAAGGCAAAGTTTTCTCATCAAAAACGTGCCTGAAAATGTATCTTTTGCCTGTTAGAGGATAGAAACATACATATCCTTTATAAAATGAACTATATCCCAAGAAAACACAAGGCAACGATCTAGGCTAGAATTTATTTTTTGCATAGTCCCGTAAATAGGGAAAACAACGACACCCAAAAATGTGAAGGAAGGAGTAATCTGGTAGTCGACCATTGATCTTGAAATAGGGAGATTGCATGTCCAACGAAGAAGACGGCAATCTATTAATAAGGAAAATGGCTGAACTGAAGGCTTTAAACCAAAAATGTTTTGGAACATTGGCATGAAACATCATTGTCAAGCCTAATTCAACAATATTTCTATGTTTTCATTCAACAAGACCATTTTGAGCTTGGATGTATGAAACACTCAAAGAAATCTGACTTTCTCTTTAACAGATAGAAACATGAAAACTGACTTAGATCATCGACAAAAACAATGTAATATTTATATCCCAAGTGAGAGGTGACGGTTGTTGGTCCCCATAAATCATAATGAATCTTTTTTAAAATGCCCATGCTTATATGATCATGATCAACAAAAGGAAGTTGACAAGATTTGCCAAGTTGACAACTACCACAAACTAAACTATCATTTTTAACAAAAACTGAGATAAATTTATTCTTTTCAAGATGCCTAACTACACCAATATGAGGATGTCCAAGCCTCTGATGCCACGCCTCTTCTGAAACTCATTGAAATCAGTTAGAAAAAAAACTAAAATGTCCACTTTCAATAGAGTATAAGCCTCCTTTCTTGGTCCCTTTAGCTATTATCCATCCTATCCTTTATAAAACACCCAAGAGCAAAAAATTCAAAATTATAAGGTAAATCTTCAGTGAGTTAACTAACAGAAATCAAATCTTTATTAAGATTGAGAACATAAAGAACATTGGAAAGAGGAATATGTTGATCCTTAAATCTAACAACAGCTTTTCCAATATGAGAAATAGGCAAAATCTTACCATCTTCAATCATCAAAGCATCACTTCCTCTATAGGGTTTTAAGTTTTTACCTTGATTGTTTGGTCATGTGGGTCGATGCCCCAGTGTCGGCAAGCCAATCTAAGTCTTGAGTATCTGCAAGGGTCAAGGCTGTCATGGCCGACTAAGTCGTCTCAGGCTGGTATGCATGATTAAATCATTCAAAGCCCTTAATAGTTGAATGATATCTTTTACCACATATTTGACATACAATGACTTCTTTTTCTTTCTTATCAGGAACCTGATTTGAAGATCTAGCCTGCGCATTTGATTGTGGTGAGAAATTTTTACCTTGATTATTTTGATAATAGCCTCAAACACGTTCACGACCACCTCGTCCTCTTCCTCGTCCATAACCAAGGCCTCTCTGATTAAACATGGCCATGTAGGGTTGAGATGAGGTGATTTTATGTATGGCATCATAGCTTTGGAGAAGAGGAACCACATCTTTGTATGAAGGAACAGGTGGTTTCAACATGCTTGTAATAAAAGACTCATAGCCATCTCCAAGTCCTTGAAGAAGCTAGAAAATGTGAGCCCGATCATTCACCGGTTTCCCAATGGCAGAGAGGTCATCATAAATCCCTTTAAACGTGTATATATATTCATTGATTAAGTCATCACCTTTCTTTAGAGAGGTTAAGAGTTGTGTGAGATGAAACTCATACTTCTGGGCAAAAGCCTCCAAGAGAGCATCTCAAAGATCTTTGGAATTGTCGAGACCTACAACAAGGCCTAGCACACTTTCAGACAATGTGCTAGTTATCTAGCCCTTTAGAAGCCTGTCAGTTTTTCCTCAAGTAATGAAGAGAGGGTTGACACATTTCTGAGACGTTGTAGCTTCATCACTGGTTGGAGGAACTTCAATAGCTTCAGTCGGCAATTTGATCTCTCCCGTAATAAAACTTTGAAGGTCTTGGCTCTCAATGAGAGCAAGGATCTGAGTCTTCCAAAGTAAAAAATTTTCTTGGTTTAGTTTCAATGACACAAAGTTGGACACGTTGATGGAAGACGGGTAAGGATAGGGAGAAGTGGCAGAGTTGCTTGATGTCATGGCAAAACGTAGAAAAGGAATATGATCTTCAATACGCAAGCTCTGATACCATGAAGAAAAGAAGAAACAGGATATATGTGGTTCGGTTTGTATGAACCTACATCCACGACTCAACACACATGATTATTATTTTCATTATGTCAAAAGCATATATATACATTATCGTGTGATAATCCGTATTCATCTATATCTTAACAACGGATTTAGACCGCTCAACCTTTCCCTTAACATTCACTCATTTCCATTATCTCTTTCCTTAATTTTAGAATTTTGCTGAACAACTTTCTTAACACGATAAGATTTAAGACTATCGTGTTTACAGGAATAATTAATGTTATGGTTATCACAATCTTTCCTTGCATGAGCATAACTGCACGTCCTTCTTTCATCCCTGCTCTTTACAATGAATATATATATATATATATATATATATATATATATATATATATATATATATATATATATATATATATATATATATATCAAACAATTAAAAAAATGCTAATCCTACTACATATCTAAGATAAATCTTAAACTCAATTAAGATCTTAAGAAGATTCAAAGTATGAACCTAAACTAAGGTCTAACTAAATAATATTATAAAAAACATAAATAATAGAGATGGATCCAAATAAATCCTATAAACCCGATAATGTCTCATTCTCGCTTTTGCATCATGATAAGGGTGACTTGTGAACATCACCAAGTTGATGGGATGTCACAGGTTTGTAATCCATGGTAAGCCTTTCTTACCACAAGGTTGAAGCTGAGTGTACTTTCGAGTAGGTAGGGGGACCTCAAGGTTTTTACCAACGAGAAACCAGGCAATGTGCTATCGATGAAATTGGGTTGGGTGGGGGTGTAGTGGAGGGGGAGAAAGCAAACTAGTGCATCAACAGCTTGGCCAGCACAAATGGACCTGTGGTAGATCTGAAAATTTTCACCAATGTTATTGGTTTTAGCTGGTCACCTTGCAAATCTAGGCTCACCCCGATTAGCAAACCCTCGTGGTTCTAAACATTTGTCAAGATAAACTCAAAGAATTTCTAAATTTCATTGAGCACTTGCTTATTAACGTCCATGCCATCTATGTTTGTAGATCTTAGGGTAGAAATACTACGCTCGCCTAATGGTAGTGACAAATATCATGAGATTTATGAAAATCTTGCGATAATATCGCGAGAAATTGCCTGAAAGTTTAAAACGGTAATTTCGCTCGAGATTTTCAAAATCTTGCGAGAATTATGAAAAAACATAAATACCGTGACTTAAACGCGATATTTGTGTTTTAAACAGCTATTTATCATGAAAAAACATGTATTTTTATTTTTAAATAATTTTTTTTAATATTTTATTATAAAAATAAATTTTGTATTTTTTTATTGCCAAGATTTTGCCAAAAAAAATGCGAGATTTATGAATTTTTTTTATTTCTCGTGAGTTTTTGAAAAACGAGAAATTGCCGTTTAAAACGTTTGTCACTATGGAGAGCACCCAGGCTGATTTGTAGGGATCCAAACACGCTGGGGTTTCAAGCTGGTTCTAAGTGGGATCTGGATAGTATATGTAGGAATTTGGGTTCGATCTAGAAGAAATATGCTTGTCCAGTATCAGGATCTGGGTCTGATTTTCTTAACTGGATTCTCTTGAACTGCTTGTTCCATAGGCGTGCAACTCTGAGGCTAGGACCCTCGCCCCCAGGGCCTATGCTGGACGTTTGCTTGTGCAAGGGAGTGACGGCCACAGGAATCGAACCTCGGCAGCAAGTCTAACGGCCTAAGCCCCACCACACTACGCCAAACCCCCTCGGGGCCTGCATGTTTAGATTAGGCTATTGGTTTACATATGAATTCGAATTTGAACCAGAATTCAAATTTTAATAAATGCATGTAAGGGCAGATCTGATTAGCCCGGATTTGGTGGTTTGCTATGATTATGTTGGACTCATTAATTCTCACATTGGAACTGGGTCTGGCGTGTTTACATCTTGCTTATAGGACTTGGCTCTAGTCTGCACTTCATGAAGATTCGTTGGCCCTTCATTCCCTGTGTTCTTTGGATGCCACACACACTTATCCAGATAAAAAAGTTAGGAAATCATATTGCAGTACAAATTTCCAGCTTCTTCTTTTTTTCTGGATAATTGGTTGGATATCCACTCCCTAAAGGTGGCAGCTTGAGAACCAGTTGTATGATATTCAGAATAACTCTCTTGATTCAAGCCCTGATGCATCATGTTGATTCTACTGTGGGATATAAGGGTTATACCCACTAAATACAGACTCTCTCTTACAGGGTCAAGCTGATCACAAGGTCCAGGTCCACGAAATATTTTTGAGAATCTGAAATATTTAAAATTATTGATGTCTATCAGTGAGGGAGCTGGATCTCATGTGCTTCACGCACCACTGAACGTGGTGTTCCCAACTGCCCCAACCTAGAAACCGGATCTTATATTACAATGATAATAAGGCTGTTCACTCACAATACAAACAGCATCACACCAACACGTCACCCATACTGTGGAGAGATGTTATGAAGCCAATCTGGTCCAATCCGTATAAGGGTGAGCATCAGGCCAGGAATGGGCTGAGTCCGGTCTTTCATGTGCAGTCCATGCCCGAATGTTAGAAAGTTGCACAGCAGAATCAACACGATAGAGAGAGAAGAAAACAAGCACACACAAAGACACAATTTACATGAGTTAGGTCAATGTGGGTGGCAGAGGAGCAGAGATTTTCACTGTCAAAAAGGGATTATAAAGATAGATGATGACTATGCCATAGAAAACCTAATACCGCACAGAATACCCAAACTTACAAAAAAGTTACCTAAGCAAGAAAATACTAAATATTCATAGAACCTTGTTACAAATGGATCGGGTGCATGCTGCAGGTGCTTCGCCCCCGCACCTCCAGTCCTAACAGCCTGGTCCCTGTGCTACCACCACGGATTTTCAAAAAATTCTTCAATATGGTTTTCTTCAAGTGACATGTATCGGGGTTGTAACATGAAATTCAAGGCACATAACAGGGCTTGACCCAGCCCGACTAGTAAACAAGCTGGGCCAGGAAGGACAAAAACATGACTGCAGCATATCCCAGCCCAGGATCAGGCCTGTTGCATTAACTGGTCAGGCTTAAAGGACTTGACCTGACCCACTTAGACCCGGGCCCAATAAGTCTGGGCCCTGGCTCAGACCAACAAGATTTGGGTGAGGCTTCAGCTCAGTGCCGGGCCTCGAGTTGGGCCGGTTAGACCTGATTTCCACCCTTAAATCCATAGGAACCGATCTCCTCCCAACATGAAATAATCTTGTTCTGTGCAGACTATTGGCGACTTCAGTATTAATGGGAGACATAAGCAGACTTGAGACAATAGTATTTGGCTAGAAATCCATGGTTGATTTCAAGAGATGGACGGTTTTGGAGGTGCATCTTACTGTACAACCCTGCACCCCACTTAATCATGGCTAAAAAATGCAACATAAACAAAACAAACCACGGTTCAACCACTCCCTAATTGCACCTTCTCCTTGCATGTGTGTGTGCGTGTCAGTTTCCACACACTCAATAATATGAGGGAGAGAGAGAGAGGTTGCAGGCGTCACATGGAGCCCATGTTGTTTAGTGGAAAATGAGGCAATTTTTAAATGGGTATGCTCATGTGCGCATGTGGAAAGGGACAGGAGAGGGAGGAGAATTGCGGTTGGTGGGCTTACAACCCATGCTATGCAAAAAAAAAAAAAAAGATCCTCTAACCTCCACTATCATCACCATTATCACACGCCCACACACCTTCACTACATGCATTATTTGGCCTTTGCTTAAACCTCCCTAACATGCAAAGATTCCTCCCCTTTCCCACCCCCCTCAAGCAACCGACCTCTTGCAAGTTGCAACTTTTGTCTGACTCATTAAAGCCAAATATTTCTACAACAAAACTGGCTTTGTGATCAAATAATAACAAAACCCAGTTGGTAATTCTTCTAGTGAGCACTACAGAAGTTTGTTTCGTAGGGAAATGGTTTGCAAGAGGATGGTTATATTCTTACATTAGAAAGAGTAACCCCTAAGATAATTCCCCTAAGATGAACACATTCTATCCTGTTCTAGTGTCGGATGAGTTATCTGATCAAATTTATAAAAATATTATCCCCAATAATGAACTAATAAACAGCTGTTGCTTCTTCCTAGGCTTCACAAGAATACAAAACTTTCCCAATAAAAGATACCAAAAGGCTTCACCACCTTCTTAAAGTATATATCTCCTGATAGTCTTCCACTTCTTCCTTCTCTCTCAGTTTTGCAGAGCAAAAAAAATGCTGGAAAATTAAGACAGAAGCAAAGGCAAAAATGCATCCCGTTGTGTTCCTAGTGCTTGCTGCCATCTTTATTTCTGGAGCAGAAAGCACCAATTTTGATGATGAGGGTGCGGTCTTGTTGTCCATGAAATCGAGCCTAGTAGACCCACTTGGCTACTTGAAGAGTTGGAGGCCTGAGAACAGCTCTGCTCACTGCAACTGGACTGGAATCTCCTGCGATTCCGATCGCCTTATCACCAAAATCGATCTGTCGAACATGAATCTCACCGGCAACGTGTCTGATTCGATCCAGTCGTTCCGCAGGCTCTCCTTCCTCAACCTGTGCTGCAATTCATTGTCTGCTTCATTGCCAAGATCAGTGTCTAACTTGACAATGCTGACATACCTTGATATTAGCTCGAACCAATTTGAGGGAGATTTTCCTTCTGGATTGGATGGAGCCACTGGATTGATCAACATCAATGCTTCGAGCAATGATTTCTCTGGATTTCTGCCGGAAGAAATTGGAAATCTTAGCAGACTTGAGTGGCTGGATCTGAGGGGAAGTTCTTTTCAAGGTGAGATTCCTGTATCTTACAAGAACATGAGAAGTCTCAAGTTTCTTGGATTGTCAGGGAACAATCTCACCGGCCAGATTCCGGCAGGATTAGGCCAAATTGTGTCATTGGAGATGTTGATCATCGGTTACAACCAATTCGAGGGCCTGATCCCGCCTGAATTCGGCAACTTAACCAATCTGCGGTATCTAGATCTTGCCGTTGGCAACCTAGGCGGCTCGATTCCGGCAGAGTTAGGCAGACTACCCCATCTTGATACTGTCTTCCTCTACAAGAACAACCTCAAGGGTCAGATCCCGCGGGAACTCGGCAACATAACATCTTTGGTGCTGCTCGATCTCTCAGACAACCTTCTAACTGGTGAGGTTCCGATGGAATTGTCGAAACTCAAGAGCTTGCAGCTGCTGAACCTGATGCGCAACCACCTGTCCGGATCAATACCGACCGGAATTGGCAAGTTGGTCAATCTGGAGGTGCTGGAGCTGTGGAACAACTCGTTCACCGGGTCCTTGCCGCCAGATCTCGGCCGGAATTCAGCTCTTCAGTGGCTCGATGTCTCGTCGAACTTGTTCTCTGGCGACATCCCTCTGGCATTGTGCAATGGAGGTAACCTTACCAAGCTCATTCTCTTCAACAATGGATTCTCAGGCACCATACCTGTAAGTCTCTCCAAGTGTGCTTCTCTAGTCAGAGTGAGAATTCAAAACAACCTTATGGTGGGTACCATCCCTATTGGCTTTGGGACACTCCCTAGGCTCCAAAGATTAGAGTTAGCCAACAATAGCTTATCTGGTCAGATACCAAACGACCTATCTCTCTCTCCTTCTCTTTCATTCCTTGATCTCTCAAGAAACATGCTGCAGTCATCACTTCCATCAAACATAGTCTCCATACCTAACCTTCAGATCTTCCTAGCATCCAACAACAACCTCACTGGCCCAATTCCGGATCAATTCCAAGACTGCCCGTCTATTGCTATTCTTGACTTGTCGAACAATCGCCTCTCTGGTGAGATTCCGGTGAGCCTCGGCTCCTGCGAGAAGCTGGTGAACCTCAACCTCATGAACAACCAGCTCACCGGTGTGATACCTCCGGTGCTTGTGACTATGCCGGCATTGGCAATCTTAGACCTCGCCAGCAACCTCCTCACAGGCTGCATCCCGGAAAACTTCGGCAGCTCGCCGACGTTGGAATCCTTCAATGTCTCCTACAACCGCCTCTCCGGCCCGGTGCCGACGAACGGCATGCTCCGGACGTTGAACCCCGATGACCTCGCCGGCAACGGTGGCCTGTGTGGCGGTATCCTCCCACCTTGCACCGGCACCTACTCTGCCACCCACTCGATGGCGCAACGCCGGCACGTGCTCCTGGGGTGGCTGATCGGAATGTGTGTAGTGGCGGCCCTTGGGCTCGCCGTCGCGGGAGGGAGGTGGGCATACAACCGCCACCTCAACGGCGAGTGCGGCCTCTTCCTCCTCCCGTTCTTCTGCAGGAACCGCACAGACGGCAAGGGGGACTGGCCGTGGAGGCTAACTGCATTCCAGAGGCTGAACTTCACGAGTAGTGAGGTGGTAGCATGCATCAAGGAGGCGAACGTGATCGGGATGGGCGCGACCGGGATCGTCTACCGGGCTGAAATCCAGCGGGCAAGGGCGGTGGTGGCCGTGAAGAAGTTGTGGAGGATGGAAACAGCAGAAGACGAATTGGGTGGCAATGGAGAATTGATAGGAGAGGTGAACCTCATGGGGAGGCTTCGCCACCGGAACGTGCTGCGGTTGTTGGGGTACCTCCATAACCATGTTAGCACCATGCTTATATGTGAGTACATGCCGAATGGAAGCTTGGGGGAGGCCCTGCATGGCGGAGGAGACCTGCTCATGGACTGGGCGTCCAGGTACAATGTGGCCATGGGGGTGGCTCAGGGGCTCTGCTACCTACACCATGACTGCTTCCCTCCGGTGATCCACAGGGACGTCAAGTCCAACAACATACTTCTTGACTCGAACCTAGAGGCCAGGATGGCTGACTTTGGGCTGGCGAGGTTGATGCTGAGGAAGTATGAGACCATCTCCAGGGTGGCAGGGTCCTGCGGCTACATTGCTCCTGGTGAGTTTAGTAGTAGTATAACTAGCTAGCTCCTTCTTTGATTACTGAGCAGATCCGTTCTTTGATTTCTTAGCATGGCACCAGTCCGTCCGTCTCATGGTGAACTGCACTGTGATGGACATTGGTTGTTTTGGTCCGTAGGATGACGTGGCTACCCATGTTCAGTTCTAACATCAAGGCCTTCAATGAGATGCTGCCATGCGGCAGTGGTGCCTTGCCTTTGGTCACGTGGACGTGGCAGCATTAGTTTTGGAATTTTTTGTTACATGTCAAATGGGTTTGGTCATGGACTCACTTGGTGCATGGTTATTTTTTTTGTTCCTCTTTTTCGCTTAATCTGATTGTCATGCTTTAATTCGTTTTTCTTTTGGCCCTTTTATGTTTTTTTGGTGTCTTTTTGCCTTTACGGATGCCATTTAGGGATGGCAGTCGACGGGGTAGAGGATGGGGACAAGGTCTCCACCCCAGCTCCGTTTTCCAATTTTGCCCAGCATTCCTGCACCGGTTTTGATTTTAACCTTCATCCTCAGTCCAAACGGAAGGTCACCTTTCACCGTTAGAGGAAGGAGAGAGAGAGGATATGAGAGAAATGCGAGTTCATACGGCTCGTTAGAAGAAGAGAGAAGAGATCCAAGAAAGAGTTTTACGTTAGGGTTATATATATATATATATATATATATATATATATATATAAGATTTTATAATATGTATAAGAGTATCCTTAAAAAGGACATGACATGACGAGGTGGGGTGGGGGCAAAAGTAAGTCCATTCCCTCCTTGCACCGGTTTTGATTTTAACCTTTGTCCTCGGTCCATTCCCCAATTCATGTCCTCCATCCCTCGTCCAAACTGGGTAAGGTAGGGCGGGGCCCATCTCCGCCCCCCCTGTCCACTGCCATCCCTAATGCCATGGAAGAAAAGAAATTTCTTTGGTTTTGGAATGCCAAGAGAAATCCCGAAATTCTTGGATTTTTTTTTTGGAAAGGCAGGTTCTTGGAAATTTATTTGGTATTATTGAAGTACTATAGGGATCTTAAATCCTAAATGTTTTTTAGAGAGTTAAATCCTAGATGTTATTGACCGTTGGTGTATAGTAATACACTACCAACTGTCTGTTTGGATCCATTGTTTGAATTTCATAATGCTAGTTAGAGTACCAAACATACGAAGAGGCTTATAGACCCTTTTCTTTCTTGCGACTTGACTTACATACCAGGTTAGGTATCTATCTCATAGCCTTTTTTGGGGGGGATTTGCAAAGTTTCTATTATTCAGTGTCACAAACAAACATGGCGATATTTTAAAAAATGTCATGTTATTTATCAGCTGTTTTTTTTAACCATCATAATATTTATATGCAGCATTTTCATGTTCCTGACTTCACCAGAAATAATTGCGATGATTTCTTTTGAGGAATAATAATAATTGAGCTGATTATAATGAACTAATGGTTTCTTGCAGAATGTGGGTACACATCAAAGGTAGATCAGAGGATTGACATATACAGCTTTGGGGTTGTCTTAATGGAGCTTGTTACCGGGAAGAAGCCTCTAGAACCAGAATTCGGAGAGGGTGTGGATATAGTTGAGTGGATCCTCCGAATGGTCCGAAACAAAGCGGGAATAGAGCAAGCCCTAGACCCAAATGTGGGTGGTCAGTGCAGCCATGTCCAAGAAGAGATGCTTCTGGTCCTTAGGATTGCACTCTTGTGCACAGCCAGGCAGCCTAAGGACAGGCCTTCTATGAGAGATGTGGTTACCATGTTGGGAGAGGCTAAGCCAAGGAGAAAGAGTAGTGATGACAAAGAGAGGCCAATCTTCAACCCACCTCCCATTTCCAGGCTTTTGTAGATAACAAGTGTACATCTAGTTGTCTGTTTTTTTATTGTCTTTGTCTATTGAGATTATTTCCTTCTTTGGTATAAAATATATCTTTGATAGAAAAAAGAAAGGAAAGTAATGAAGAATTGAGGCTTTGTACCATTCTTTTTTGTATTTAATGTTTGTCCTTATAATGTCTAAACAAAATGTCTCCAATGGTGCATTTTAGACTTGGTTCTGTGTCACTCAATTTTAATGAGAAACAGTAGGTGTACGTTCTCTAGGCACAGGTCTCAGGAATTGAGTTTAGTTGATCTTCAAGATATATATTCTGTATTGTCATGAACAACATCAGAAGATTTATTCCCTTTAAATTGTTAGCATTTTTTTTATGTATAACCAAACCTTTTATTTTTATAAAGAAGCAACTCGATTAACAATCTCTTTTGTTTATATTTTCATTATAAACAGAGGCAAATGGAGTATATGGTTGTATGTTAGGCTCTGTTTGAGAGCCTTGAATTGGAGGTGTGTTGCAGTTTCCCCCAAGTCCTCCATGCTCTTTGCTGTTTGGGAGCAGCGGCGTTGCCAAAACATTGAACTGGAAATAGAATTGACAGCCCCGGCCAGCACCCATAGTGACACGTTTTTATTGGCAATTTCTCATTTTTTTAAAAACTCGCGAGAAATTGAAAAACATCCATAAATCTCGCATTTTTGGCAAAAATTTTGGCAATAAAAAATTTAATTAAAAAATATAAAAATTATTTTTTATAACAAAATATTAACAAAAATTATTTAAAAATAAAAGCACAGGATTTTTTTGCAATAAATAGTCGTTTAAAATGTAAATATTGCATTTAAATCACGGTATTTATGCTTTTTTCATAAATCTCACGATATTTTGTAAATCTAGTGAGAAATTGCCGTTTTAAACTTTCAAGCAATTTCTCGTGATATTATCTAGAGATTTTTATAAATCTCACGATATTTGTCACAAAGCCCGCACCACATTTCAACACCATTCACGAAAGATCTTTTTGGCAACTCAACATGCACTTTGGCAAAACAATATTTTGGCAACACATGGAAATAGTCATAGTGATTTTTCCATCTCAATGCAAGGCTACCAAACAGAGAGTTGGAGGCGGTCCATGGTTAATTGCCTAAAAATTCTCATAATTGAAGAATCTTTTAGTTCCTAATGTCATCCATGAGCGCATCACCTCCCTAGTACTTAGGGGCGGTTGATTGTGTTGGTAAATAGTCATTGACTATTTGTCTCGGTGCAAAAGGTCGGGGATAAATAATCTCAGCCTTTACAACAACAAAAAAAATTGATACCTTTTCCATATTGAAACAACTGCATTTCATTATTATCTGTGCATATATTTCACTGTATTTAATTCAGATCTCATATATGCACTTCATCAAATGATATTTGTAATAATCTAGGGAACAGCCATTGCGTGCGATCAACCTATGCATATCACCTAAGCTCAATCTGCAATTTCAATATACTGCATTACAGCCACCCCTATTCTTCACAACACTTCATTCCTCCTTCATACTTACAGCATGCCTTGTTGATATTTCTTGCTAGCTCAGATGTCTATGGGAATATGCATGTGGGTGTTACCCTTAGTGTAGATGGTCCTCTTAGGCTGTCCCCAATCAACAGTTCGAGGAGTTTGGACCTTTTCATGTGAGTCCCCTGAACATGATTTTGATGCTTTGTTAACTAAGGTACAAAAAGAACTAAGTATGGTGGGTGTCATAAAGGAGCTAGGCTACGGATAGGTAGTCCCCATTTTGAAGAGATACTTTCATTATATTCACCTCTCATCAAAGTTGATATTGCAAGGTTAATTAGCACTATGGTGTGCATACATATTGGCCTTGATGACAGTCAAAATGCTATATGCATTCTCTTGTATTTTGTCAACACCTGCCACAGATGGATTTAATTTTTCATGGGAGATTTCAGGTTTACCATATGAGATGTTTTGCTGCATTTTGTCGTGCTCTACTAAGTTCACTCGCGTTCTTTTATTTATCTGTTGTTACATAGTGTGACATTAGATCTGATTCTATCTTTTGAAAATCACATTCATATGGCCACTTTAATTTCATCACTTTGCACTACTGCACTCATAGCATTCTTAATAAATTGTTGTAGCTTTGTTTATGTTCACACCAGCCCATGGGCTGCTGTAGCTTCATTTATATTTGCAGCAACCCATGGGCTGTAAGTTTCATTTATATTCACAGCAGCCATGGATTGTTGTAGCTTCATTTGCATCCACGGCATTAGCTACTCTAGCATATTCATGTTTTGCTTTCTCTTTCTTATATTTCATTTTTTTAGAATTCATTACAGTATAGGTTTAGGCTCAGTTGTAGCACAGATATGTGATTTTGTTCCATCTAGTTCACTATAGCATAGGGATATGTGTTGCTTCCTTTTTTGTATTTTGTTTTAATGCATATGTATATAGAGGCTCTCACTCTGCAGTTCATTACAACACAACACCATCACTTGAGCCTCCACAGGGTATTGTCGTAAAAATGCACAGCATACCACTTGAGGTTCCATAGTATATTGTTGTGCACTTTTACAGCATATCATATCAGATCTCTATAGGGTATTGTCATAAAAATGCACAGCATACCACTTGAAGTTCCATGGTGTACTACTGTGCATTTTTATACCACATCATACCAAACTTTTGCAAGGTATTGCTGTGAAAATTTACAGCACATCACCTGAATTTTCCCAGCATCTTGTTGGCATTTTCACAGCATCCTTACACCCCTTCATACTCTCATATCAGTCACTTACACAGTACCACCACCTCATCATTTTATTTGTATACATTTTTATCCATATTGCCTCCAATATAGTTAGCCATTCTTCATCTAAGCATATTTAGCATTAGCATGGCATTGGTTAAGTTTACAACATATCGTTTGAAGATTTTATAGTATGTTATTGTGTGTTTTCATAGCATATTATTTGGGGTTTTCACAGTATGTCACTGTGTATTTTTCATAACACATGCACCCTAATTTCGATATGTGCATCTGTATATGCACTCCTTATTTGCAAATACCTATACATATGCATTAAAGTTTGGTCATATACATTATAGTTATAGGAACACATGTGCTTTAGTAACCTATGCACCTTCCATCTCAACAATATATGCAGGTCAACGCATATGTATCCTCTTAAGCATTCCCTTACAAAGTATAGGCATTTGCATTTAGACAATTTCATATACATTCTCTCATTTAATATATTCATTGCCCTTGGGCAAATGCATACAGACTTCTCCCTTAGCCTAGCATGCACATCTTCACACGCATTTCTCATTTAGCATAAGCACTGCATTTAGGCAAATGCATATGCATTCCATTCATGCATTAGGCATTACATCTTCATGAATATGTACATTTCCATTATAGCTTAGGCATAATCATCTGCATATTAGTTTTAATGTGGTATTTTAAATTTCTTCTCTGTATTTTGTATTTCTTTTGCTTGTGTTATCTTATGTTTGCAGAAAAACTTAGAAGATGTTGATTTCCTTTTCTAAATTAGGAATTTTGATGTTTCAATTTCAATTTAAGACTGTAATAATTTAATATTAATGAGAATTTCTACTTTTCAGTTTAGAATAGAATGTATGAGCATATAGTTCTCATAATTGCTTGTGACATCTCACTTTATTTTTATTTCAAAAATTCACAATGGTGAAACACGAATGGCACGTGCATCATTCTAATAAGAGGTAAATAACCCGAAGTAAATTATTTACATTTATGGCCATAGTCAAAATATGAACAATACTTAGGATTTTTATCTTTTATGGAATAACATTTAATCTCCATCATATTTTTCTAAATATATTTTCTTCCTCTATCGGAATTTAAGATATATTTATGGCCATAGTCATGGATATATTAAAAATTAATTTTATTTTAAATCCTATAAAGACACAAAAATTTATTTTATTCTTTATTAGAATTTAGATATAAATTAGATTATAATATATTGGTGACCATAGTCATGAATGTATTATGATTTAATCTTATTTTAATTCTATTAAAGAATAAAATTTGCTTTTAAATTTCAATCTTTTAATAAATTTCAAAGCATTCATCATTTAGGATAGAATTGCATTCATTCTCAAATTATTTCAAGTCATCTTCAAAATTCCAAGTGATTTTGAAATAAATTTTCAAAAACACAGTTCTCATTTCTAAAATTCAAAATCATTTTAAACTACCATTTATAAATCTAGACTTATCCTTTTATCCTCAAGTCCATTCAGTTTTAAATTTTATTTCCAATTTTCAATTTTCAATTCTCATTTCTGAATTTCACATTTTAACTCCAAATTTCATTCAAATTCTTTATTTTTATTTTACATTATCAAATTCCATTTCAAATCCTGAGTTTTAATTCAACTCTAAATCAAAGTTTTTAAATTCACTTTGAGATTCCAAATCAAACTTTGAGATTTACTTTGAAATTCTAAATTAATTTTCAAATTCAATTTTGATTTCATATATCAAGTCAAATTTCAAAAATCAATTCCAAAATCCCAATTTGAACCTAATTTTCATTCTAACTTTAAATTTCAAATTCCAAATTTTGATCTTTCATTTTCCAATTTCATTCTTTTCCAAAATTCCATTTTCGATTTCAAATCTTCCTTTTCAATTTAAATTTCAAATTCAGAAACTCTCAAAATCAAAATTCCATTTCAATCTTTGATCTCAATTATGATTTCAACTTTCAAGTTTCAAATTTCCTTTTCAGATCTCAAATTCATTTCAGATCCAAGTTTAGATTTAAAATTTCAAAACTTCCAAATCAAGTTCAATTTCTGAACCACTTCTTCAAAGATATTTCCAAACTTGTTTCAAAATCACTTGAGAAATCTAAATTTCTAAAATATTTCCAAAGCAGACATCATATTTCAAGTCATCATTTTCAAAGTTCATTGCACAAGCATGATTCAATGTGCATTCAGGGTTTTAGAATAATCACTTAGACAAATTTAGGCAAAGCAAAAGGCATTGATTCGATCATTGGTTCAATTACCCTTGGTAAAGGCGTCAGGAACGGTTGAACCTCGTACTGACGAATGAATTTTGTCTCTCTATTTTCTCACAAAATTTTTAAAATGGGGGCAAGTTAATTTTTTAAAATAAATTTTTCAAAGAAAGGTCAAGTGAGACCTTGCAAAGAGTTTCCTTCTTTCTTTCTCTTCTTTCTTTTTTTCCTTTAAAAAGGGGAAAAGGCTAAAAGGAAAAGAAGGAAAGAGGAAAGGGGGAAAATTTTTTGCAACGATCACACCCTGCCATGCATTCCCCTTCTCCCTCTTTCTCTGTGTATGTCAGAAGGCCAGCGCCCACCTGTCGTGCCTCCCCTCTCTCTCTCTTTGCATACACTGGGAGGCCGACAGCCCCCTATTGTGCCTCCTTTCTCTCTACGTTCGTCGGGAGGCCGACAAGAGGCCGACGGCCCCCTATCGCACCTCTCTCTCTCTCTCTCTCTCTCTCTCTCTCTCTCTCTCTCTCTCTCTCTCTCTCTTTGTGTTCACTAGAAGGCTGACTGGAGGCTGACGACCCCCTGTCACGCCTTTCGCCTTTCTTTCCCTTTTTGTTGTCGGTGGGCAGGGGCTTGCCCCCTGCTGCCTCTAGGATCCTGGCAGGCAGGGGCGATGCCCCTACCGCCTCTCTATTTTCGGCAGGCAAGGGCTCGCCCCTACCGCTCTCTTGTCTCCGACAGGCAGGGGCTCACCTCTGTCGCCCTTCTGTTTTCGGCAAGCAGGGGCGATGCCTCTTACCGCCTCTTAATTTCTGATAGGCAAGGGCTTGCCCCTACCACCTTTCTATTTTTAGGGCAGGTAGAGGATGCCCCTGCCACCTCTCTGTTTGCGGCAGGCAGGGGCTCGCCCCCTACCGCCTCTCTATTCTCGACAGACAGGGGCTCGCCCCCTACTGCCTCTCACTACAAGAAAAATGTGACGTAGTGACGGATATTAGCGACAGATTTTTTCCCTCGTAACTTTGCGTCAGATTAGCGAGAGAATTTAATATGTCGCTAAGATTTGTAATATTGACAGATGTAGCGAACAAAAATCTTTCGTCGCTAAATTCGTCACTACGTAGCGACAGATTAGCGATGGCACATTTTTGTCGCAAGAAACGCTACGATTGGCGACAGATTTGGGGATGAAAGATTTCTGTCGTTACCTAGCGACGACGTCAGCGACAAAAATATTCTGTCGCTAAAAGCTCCTGTAAATTTATGATGGCTTGGCCAAAGTCGTTGCTAATTTTTGCGTAAATCCCTAACTAAAGCCCTTTTCCCTCTTTTCCTGTTTCCTCTCTCTCGCCATTCCGACGCCACCCTCAATCGCTCGACGCCTTCCTCCACCGCCTGGCCCGTCGCCCCGCCGCCCGACGCCTTTCTCCGTCGGCCAGCGCATTCCCAGGCCCGTTGCCCCTCGTTCTGCCCTACCCTATGTCTTCCTCCGTCGCCCGGCGCACTCCCCGACCCGTCGCCCCTCATTCCGCCCGGCCCGGCGCCCCGTCGACCGATGCACTCCCTGACCCATCGCTCCCCGATCCGTCTCCCATCACCCTCCGTTCTGCCTTTCGTTGCACCCCGCTCGCCGTAGGTAATTTTTTTTTTTCCTCAGCAGGGGGGGTCGCCCCCCGCCTGCCCCTTCTATTTTTTTCCGGCAAGGGGGTCGCCCATTGCACCCCGCCTGCCCCTTCTAATCTTTTTTGACAGAGGGTCTCCCCCTACCGCATTTGGTTTTTCCCGGCAGGGGGGCGACCCCCTGCCGCGTTCTATTTTTTCCGGCAGGGGATCGCTCCCTGCCGCATTTTGTTTTTTTCGGTAGGGGGTCGACCCTCCTGCCTCGTTTGTTTTTTTTCGGCAGGGGGGCAACCCCTGCCGCATTTTGTTTTTCCCGACAGAGGGTGTGGACCCCCTGCCTCGTTGTTTTATTTGGGCAGGGGTCGACCCCCCTTCCTCGATGTTTTTTTCGGGCAGGGGGTCGCCCCTTGCTTTTTCGGCAGGGGTTCGCCTTCCTGCCACCTTTTTTTTCCGGCAGGGGGGCAACCCCTTGCCTTTTTTTTCGGCAGGGGGTCGCCCCCCTGCCTCATTTTTTTATTCAGGCAAAGGGTCGCCCCCGTGCCTCATTTTTTTTTCGGCAAGGGGTCGCCCCCTGCTTCATTTTTTTATTCAAGCAGAGGGTCGCTCCCCTGCCTCTCTTTTTTCGGCAGGGGGGCGACCCCTGCCTCGTTTGTTTTTTTCGGTAGGGGTCGCTCTCATGCCTCATTTTTTTTATTCAGTTGGGGGACGCCCTGCTGCCATTTTTTTATTCGGGCAGGGGGTTGCCCCCTAACCCCCTGCTTTTCCGGCAGGAGGGCGACCTTGCCTCGATTTTTTTTTTTTGGCAGGTGGTGACTTCATTTTAACACAGTGTCTCTTGCAGATTTCTCAACGGAACCCGCTTGTGCCCCACCACCCATGGTACGTAAGTGACAAAAACAATGTAAATCGGGTAAATACCCGTGGTGAGTAAGTGATGCAAGCACACCACATGTTATTTAATTTATTGGATATACTTTACTGTTCACACACTCACTTAGTTGTTGATATCTAGGACTGCTTTGTTGGCGTTTGGAGATCATGCTGAGCATAATTTTAATGTATGAGAATAGAAGTGTTCTTATTTTTTGAGTACGGATTCCATGCTAGGCATGATTGTAGTTAGCGGGATATTGATGTATTTGTTGCAGGTACATGTTTGATATTTGTTTGATATGAATGATTTCGATGTATTGCAATGTTTGATGTGATTGTATCAATGCTTGCATGTAGTTACTTTCAATTTGATTATGACTTTCATGTTAAATTATATAATGAAAGCATGTTTCAAATGAATATATCGTGTCATTAATAGTTTGCACATGAAAATATTAAGTTATCAATGCATGCATCATAATTCTTGTGATTGTATGGCATCATATATTGCATGATAAATTTGATATTTTCTTCATTATATCATTCTGATGGTTCTCTTTTAATTGGTTAGGATATTATTTGTAACATCATATAACAAAATGACTGCAAACCGTGAATGAATGTACTATAGGATAGTTGACAATGAGTTATCACATGAAAATATGGATGGTGTTGAAAGTTTTATTGAATTTACAACGGCAAGTGTCAGTACAGTGGATCCCATGGGTCAGATTAGGTGTCTCTGCAAGATTTGTAAGAATAATCGATTTGTAGAACCTCATGGCGTTCGACATTACCTATACAGGAAGGGTTTTGTGAGTGATTATCAGAATTAGACGTTTCATGGAGAAGAATTTAGAAACAATTTTGATGCACGGGTGAATGTGGTGCACAATAATCCATATATGGGTTCTACTATGAGTCCTAGTGATGTAAGAACTGCAGTAGATGAAGAATCACCAAACGATGCAGCTAGTAGATTTTATGATTTACTTAGAGATATTGATGAGCCACTTTGGAACGGTTGTGAGAGTCACAATATCTTGTCTGCAGTTTTTCAACTAATGAATTTGAAGTCCGAGTATAATTTGAGTCAATCATGTTTTGACCGTTTGTGCATGATTGTGAAGAGTATGTTGTCCAAAGATGAGAAATTGCCATAAAATTTTTATCGTGCGAAAGTTATGGTCAACGCTCTTGGTATGGGGTATAAAAAGATTAATGCTTGTCCAAATCAGTGCATGTTGTATTTCAAGGATCAGGAAAACAACATATCATGCCCGTCATGTGGGCATCCTCGGTTCAAGCCAAAGACAAGAGGCAATTGTAGCACGAGATCAAAGGAAGTTTCATACAAGTCGCTTTGTTACTTTCCTATCACTCCTAGATTGCAATGATTGTATATGTCTTAAAGGACAGCTAAACACATGAGAAGGCATGCAAATAAAGTTTGACACAATGAAGACAAGATCACGCATCCTGTTGACGCTGAAGCTTGGAAGCACTTTGATCGTACTCATCAAAACTTCGCAATGGAAGTGAGAAATGTTAGACTCAGTCTATGTACAGATGGATTTAATCCATTTGGGGGTAGATCAACTCCATACTCATGTTGGCCAGTATTTGTAACTCCATACAACCTTCCACCAAGCTTGTGTATAAAGCGTCACAATCTTTTCTTGTCTCTATTGATCCTCGGTCCGACCTCACCTAGCCAAAATCTTGATGTATATTTAAGGTTATTGATTGATGAACTAAAAGTACCGTGGGATGACGGTGTTACCACGTATGATGCCCAAAAAATAAAAATTTTAATATGAAGGTCGTTGTTCTATGGACAATCAGTGACTTCCCTGCATATGGTATATTATCTGGTTGGAGCACAGATGGGAGGTTGGCATGTCTGTACTGCATGGAGGATACCAAAGTTTTTAGATTGACACATGGAAGGAAGTCTTGCTGATTTGAGTGCCATCATCTATTTCTACCCAGCGACCATCTGTTCTGACGACAAAGGAATGCGTTTAGAGCAGACACAACTGAAATGGAAGGTCCATCCACAAGATTGTCTGGCATAGAGATTTTAAGAAGATTGTGATACTTTCTAGGTGTATTAATAGATGCCCGCAATCTGACACCCTTCCTTAGATTTGGGAAGGATCACAATTGGACAAAGAAATCTATTTTTTGGGAACTACCATATTGGCCGACCCTATTGATACGACATAATTTGGATGTGATACATGTGGAGAAAAATGTGTTTGATAATGTGTTCAATACAGTAATGAATGTTAAAGGGAAAACGAAGGATAATTCGAAGACCCATATGGATTTAAAAGTAATATGTAAAAGACCAGAATTGGAACTCAAAGAGTATAATGGCAAAGTACTGAAACCAAAGGCAAAGTATGTGCTTGGACCTGATCAAATAAAGCATGTATGTCAATGGTTGAGACAGTTGAGATTTCCAGATGGATATGTCTCTAACATTGCTCGGGCTGTGAAGATTGATGATGGACAATTATATGGGTTGAAGAGCCATGATTGTCATATCTTTATGCAATGATTGATACCCCTAGCATTCCATGATATGTTAGACAAACCTATATGGGGGGTATTGTCTGAGTTGAGTAGATTTTTTAGAATATTGTGCGCATCGGAAGTCGTAGTATCTGATATAAAGAATCTCGAAAACTCTGTCATCACCACTATTTGTCTGCTAGAAAAGATTTTTCTGCCAGCATTTTTCGATGTTATGGAACATTTGATCATACATTTGCCATATGAACTAAGGGTTGGTGGCCCTATGCAATATCGATGGATGTACCCATTTGAAAGGTATATGTTTTCTTATATTTGTCTCTTCAATGACAGATATTTCAAATTTGAAATGTATATTTTTGACAGATGCATGTTTGACTTCAAAAAAAAGGTTTGTAATAAAGCAAGAGTAGAGGGCTCTATTTGTGAAGCGTACACTTTAGAAGAGATTTCAAATTTCTGATCTATGTACTTTAAACCTCACATTCCAACACGTTACACATGCCCGCCTCGTAACCATGATGGAGAACAAGTAATTGTAGCTGACAAGCTGTGATATTTCAACCACTTGGGCTTGGGCATGCATTTGGTAGTTGTCGATCAAGACTCTTGACAGATCGAGAGCAAGACACAGCATATATCTATATTTTTTTTAATTGCTCAGCGATCGACCCATACATCGAGTAAGTATATGTAGACGCAACACAATTATAAATCCTTTTATGTTCTATACGTGCATACATAGTTCGATAATATAAGTATTTGTGGTTTGCAGACGATTTGATCTGGAGTTGCGAAAAGAAGTTTCATATCTCACTGATGCAGAAGTACAAAAAGAACATGAAACTAAGTTTGTGGAGTGGTTGAAACAGTCATTGTGTACTTGTAAACAATACTAAGTTACTTAATTGGTCGTGATCACAATCATTGTTTATGTTTGTGTGTAGGTCCACCATGGTGATGTTAAAGATCAAGGAATATGTGATTTAGAAAATGGTCCGATCAAAGTTGTGCAATGTTACAACGGGTACATCGTAAATGGTTATCGATTCCATACAAAAGATTACAGTATAAACAAATCAACAATGAATAGTGGCGTGTGTGTCAAGGGTAGCAGCTACGGTGAAAATGAACATGATTACTACGGTGTTATAGAGGAAATAATGGAGTTGACTTACTTAGGCATAAATAATAGGGTAACTTTATTCAAGTGTCACTGGTTTGATCCAACTGCAACAAGACTCGACAAAGCCTCAGGCATTGTAGAGGTGAATCATAAATCAAGGTTTGGAACATATGAACCATTCATATTAGCCTCGCAAGCTCAACAAGTTTATTATACTTTATATCCGAGTACAAAAAAGTCAGATAGAAATGAATGGTGGGCAGTTTGCAAGGTGAAGTTCAAACTATACCCTGAGTATGATCAGTTACAGGAAGACAAGTTAGCTGAAGATAGTGATTACTATCAATCAGATGATATCTATGACTTCTCTTATGGTCACGATGTTGTGCATGATATGCATGTCATATCTCCATTGGTCGATGGAATATTCATAGAAGAATGTGATCCAAATGATATACCAAGTGGATGGGCAAACAATGAAGAAGAAGAAGAATATGAAAGAAAAATAAGTGATGAGGAAGAATTCTCAAGCTAGTGAGCAAAATCTTGTAATACAAACCTCTATTTGAATGTATTGCAATACTCGATGTGAATGATTTGAATTATTTGAATGTATTGTAATACTTGATGCAAATGAATGAGTTGTATTGCAATACTTGATGTAAATGATTTGAATTATTTGAATGTATTGTAATACTTGATGCGAATGATTTGAATGTATTACAATACTTGATGTGAATGATTTAAATTATTTGAATGTATTTTAATACTTGATGCGAATGATTTGAATGTATTGCAATACTTGATGTAAATGATTTGAATGTATTGCAATACTTGATGTGAATGATTTGAATGTATTATAATACTTGATGTGAATGATTTGAATGTATTGCAATGATGTGAATGATTTGCAAGTATTCCAATGATTTGAATTATTTGAATGTATTGTAATACTTGATGCGAAATATTTGAATGTATTGTATGACATTTTTTATTTGTTAGAATATGGTTCGTGGAGCTTACAGTGGTTGTTCATCCAGTAATAGCCAGGCCCAGCCTTCATCTTCACGGGCTCATGTGATAGGTATATCATTTAACTAATTGGATGCTTAATTAGTTGAAATGCGCATTCTGAGAATTTCTAATATATTTTTTTACAGATGATGTTTCGCATGTACATGACCCACCTACACCAGTTGATCATATAAGTCAAGATCCAACACAGGATGTAGAGTCTTCTCAGTCTGGCACAAGAAGACTCATTCGAATAGTGTATATCGATAATCGACCGTAAGTATTTCATTTTCACTTATTGCATATCTTATAAATATTTTATATTGATATTTACTATGTACCAATTCATGTGCAGCACGAGGTTTGAGCCACAAGAAGTAGTACGCGAGATTAGGAATTCACTTCTTCAACATCTACCAAGACCAGTCGCTCAATGGAAAGAGTATCCAAAAGAGCTGATAGACAGATTGTGGTCCTCATTCACAGCATACAGTTGTTTGTCATAGTTAATGTATTTCATATTTAAATTTTTTTATAGTCATGTCTACTAACTTTCTGAAAATATATAGGCTTCGAATTGCTTCGCGACTACGATGGAGGAACATGATGCAAGGAAGGTGTGACAGAGGGTGGCTGTCAATCGATTTGCAGACATGCTGCACAATATGAAGACTGCAGCAAAAAAAACATCTGGCAGAATAGATGATCTACTCTAGTAAAAGGGTCATGACCCTATTACTATCAGGAGAGATTATTGGAATGGAATATGCGACAAGTGGGCGGAGGATGCATTTCAAAATCGCTTTGCGAAGGCTGCACAAAATCGAGCAAAAATGCCCGAAGCCCATCTACACAGAGATGGATCTAAGACTTTTGGGAGCCACCTGAAGAAAATGGTTACTCATCACTATATATATTATCAATTTTATAAGTATTGTTGCAAACCTGTTAACTAAATCTTTTATCATTTAACTTCGCAGGAAGCAGAAAAAAGAGGCATTGTACCATATAAGGATGTGTTTGTTGAAATACATAAATGGAAGACCACGGAAGACTTTGTATCAGAGAAGGCAAGAACGACAACGGTATGTATTTATTCTATTAGTAATCATTGTAATATACAAGTTATCATAAACAATGTAATTCTTAATTATTAATGCATACTGTAAACATTATTTTATAGGAGGCATATGAGCAACAGATGATAGAGCGATATGGCGATGACTCTACTCAGCATCCATCATTTGAACCTGCAGCATGGGTGACTGCAGCAGGTGAACCCAAAAAGGGTCGTGTGTTCGGGTTTGGGAGTAATATGAACACCTCACCTGTCATTGCTTCCTCCAGTCACGGCTCATAGACTTCTTCCGTCGATATAAGCTCCAAGCATCCTATTTTTTCGGTGATGATGTACGCCAGATCGTTAAGGACACAATGTGTGACTACTTCAATAAAACCATCATCGACGTTCTCTGAGCTGAGTTCAATAGTTTTTTGCAGAATAGGGGAACTTCGATTGCAGGTGCCTCTTAGGTATGAAAGTTTCATGCGATATATTGCATGTCGTTAGATTTCATATAACTTTGATTGTCTTAACTTAGGTGCATTGAATATAATTTATTTCAGTATAATATTTTTACTGCCTTTGAACACATATACAGCACGAGCATGGTAGAATCACATATACAACTTTTTACTGCCTTAGATCACATATGAGCATGGTAGAATCACATATAGAGTTTTTTTTACTGCTTTAGAACACATATGAGCATGATATAATCACATATACCGCTTTTTGCCTACCTTAGAACACTTATGAGCATGATAGAATCACATATAAAGTTTTTGCCTGCCTTAGAGCACATATGAGCATGATAGAATCACATATATAGTTTTTTTTACTGCCTTAGAATACATATGAGCATGATATAATCACATATTCAGTTTTTTGACTGCCTTAGAACACATGAGCATGACAGAATCACATATACAGCTTTTTTCTGCCTTAGAGCACATATGAGCATAGTAGAATCACATATAGAGTTTTTTTTACTGCCTTAGAACACATATGAGCATGATATAATCACATATTCAGTTTTTTGACTGCCTTAGAATATATGAGCATGGTAGAATCACATATAAAGTTTTTTGCCTGCCTTAGAGCACATATGAGCATGATAGAATCACATATAAAGTTTTTTTGACTGCCTTAGAACACATATGGGCATGCTATAATCACATATTAAGTTTTTTGACTGCCTTAGAACACATATGAGCATGCTATAATCACATATTAAGTTTTTTGACTGCCTTAGAACACATATGAGCATGATAGAATCACATATACAGCTTTTTGCCTGCCTTAGAGCATATATAAGCATGGTAGAATCACATATAGAGTTTTTTTACTGCTTTAGAACACATATGAGCATGATATAATCACATATACGGTTTTTTGCCTGTCTTAGAACATATATGAGCATGATAGAATCACATATAAAGTTTTTGCCTGCCTTAGAGCATATATGAGCATGATAGAATCACAAATACAGTTTTTTTGACTGCCTTAGAACACATATGAGCATGATATAATCACATATTCAATTTTTTGACTACCTTAGAACACATATGAGCATGACAGAATCACATATACAAGTTTTTTCTGCCTTGAAGCACATATGAGCTTGGTAGAATCACATATAGAGTTTTTCTGACTGCCTTAGTAAATATATGAGCATGATATAATCACATATAGAGTTTTTTTACTACCTTAGAACACATATGAGCATGATAGAATCACATGTAAAGTTTTTTGCCTGCCTTAGAGCACATATGAGCATGATAGAATCACATATAAAGTTTTTTTGACTGCCTTAGAACACATATGAGCATGCTATAATCACATATTCAGTTTTTTAACTGTCTTAGAACACATATGAGCATGATAGAATCACATATACAACTTTTTGTCTGCCTTAGAGCACATATGAGCATGGTAGAATCACATATAGAGTTTTTTTTACTGCCATAGAACACATATGAGCATGTATAATCACATATTCAGTTTTTTGACTGCCTTAGAACACATATGAGCATGATAGAATCACATATAAAGTTTTTTGCTTGCCTTAGAGCACATATGAGCATGATAGAATCCCATATAAAGTTTTTTTGACTGTCTTAGAACACATATGAGCATGCTATAATCACATATTCAGTTTTTTGACTGCCTTAGAACACATATGCGCATGATAGAATCACATATACAGCTTTTTGCCTGCCTTAGAGCACATATGAGCATGGTAGAATCACATATAGAGTTTTTTTTACTACCTTAGAACACATATGAGCATGATATAATCACATAAAGAGTTTTTTACTGCCTTAGAATACATATCATTCATGATAGAATCACATATAGTGTATAATTTATTTCAATATATTTTGTTTATCAATACTGACCTTTCTTTTCTTGTGTAGGTTGCTGGCGATAATCAGCGTAGTGGAGCTGAAGGGACAGATCAAGGCAATGAACAAGAAGACACACAAAATCTTGGCGATGATTAGATTAATGTGTTGAATTTGTTCTACTTTCTTTTGGTTTCGAAAATATAAATGTTGAATTGTAAATAATTAAAACTTGCAAATTTTAAAGTGGAACGATTAATTATTTTAGTTTCCTTTTATATGTATTTTTATGTGTACTTTGTTTTTTATTCACAGGAAATATAAATTGTACAGGAAATATAAATTGTAGCACAAGAAATTTGTTCTCAATATTTAATTTTCAAATATTTTTTGATATTTTTTTCATTGTTTGTGACGGATATATCTGTCGCTTTTTATTATTACTGTTAACGTTAGCGACGGAGTAGCGACGTCAGTAAATTCGTCGCCAAACCAAAGTCGTCATTTAGTAACGACGGCCTTGCGACGAAAGTTGTCATTCGTTATTCCGTTGCAACTTAGCGACGAAACTGGCGACAGATACAGTATGTCGCTACGTAGCAACAGAACAGGCGACAGATATATGTCGTCGCTTATTAGCGTCGAAAAATTAGTGATGGAAGATATCTGTCGCTACTCCGACGCTAAGCCGTCGCTAATCTGGTTAGCGACGGATTATCTGCGGATTAGCGACAGATTTAGGTCGTCGCTAATCCACTGGTTTCTTGTAGTGTCTCTATTCTCGGCATACAGGGGCTCGCCTCTTTGATTTCAGCAGGTAGGGGCACGCCCTGTCGTCTCTCTTTTTCGGTCGGCAGGGGTGATGTCTCTGCCTGATTCCTTTTTTTTGGTAGAACCAATAGGGGCTTCACTTGTTTGGTAAGAACAGCTAGTGCTCATCGCCATATGTCGTGACGTTGCAAGTTCCAAACCCTATGATTACGTTGTATTTTGAGTTGGGGTCATCTTAGCTTCAGCCTTCGGGTTAGTCGGCTAGGACCCACTCAAGCCGCCCCATACTTCCTTTGCATGGGGTCAGCCCCAACTCGACCAACACTTCCTGCATTTCAATAATTACGTTTATTTATTTTCAAATCACACGATGGATCTCGCTCGTGCCCTGCGGCCTGAGCCTTACATCACCTGCACTCCTAAGTACTCGCAGCGATACAACCTCCCGAGGTAGGGGAAAGTTGCATGGGGACTTTGATGAATTAAATAAAGTATTAGGATTCTAAGATAGAATAATTGATATTTCGTGCATGCGTACATGTAGATAAATATGACTTGTGACTACTTGTCTTTGTTTCCCTGAATTTTACGCTTTTTCTATATTCTACATGCATAGGCTTGCTCTATAGTAAATTCCTGTTACTGTTTTTCTATACTTGCTTTATGTTGACATCGCACCATAGATACTTAGTTTTGCTAGTACATGTTTATTGTTTTGCCGCCCTTAAGCAAGCCTTACAAGGTGTGCAGGTGCACGTACAATATTTCGCACCTTGCAAAAATGTGTGAAGTGGAGTACAAGCTCTGTAGTGTCGAGAAGAGGGTCTTCCATGTGCGAGACTCAACTTCTTGATCACGAAAGTTTGCTTATAAAGCTAGTGTTCTCTCTGTGTGTTGCTAGATGCAACCATCTACACCTCGAGTCAGTTACTCAAAGGAAGTGTTCGAATCCACGAAGATCCTGAGACTTATGTTCTGGTTTCGTAGAAACTAAGCTTGCTAACTGAAATCACTTATGCTACATCCTACGAAACATAGTGTTGGGTTATCCTTTGAGAAACCCATGATCTACCATTATAATCGGACCCTTTAGACGAGTACGGTATGTATGCTATGATGGGTAGTATGAGAGGCCATTAATCACCTCAAATTGTGCAATGAGCACTCTGTTGAAATAAATAAAGATAATGGTATTCGCCTCCATAGGCCAAATGCTTAAAGAGCAATGCATGTCAAATTAGAACAAAATGAATTGCAATATATTAAATTATTACCCTCTCATCGTAGTCGTACCTTTAGACAGGTATGGTCATACTTTTGGATAAGTACATCACGTTGGTGTTACAATGTTTGGTTGACGAGGTTGTGACAACCTCAAATCGTGCATAAAGCACAATGCTGAGATCACATAAATGGTGATAATTCGCCTTCACAGGCAAGATGCTCGAGTGGGTCTAGTAGACCAGAGCATGTAGAATTGGGTGACGGTTAAGAAACCCCCGTCGTCCCCATTCAACTCTCATTGTTCATCAAGGGAGATGATGGATGGTACAAAAACTCTGATGGACAGGTTGTTAACAATCACCCCACGGACAAAAGACTCGGCTTCCTCAGTCATCAGAGTTAGGGAAAATGAGACTACCATAAGTTATCCTAGGTAGTAGCTCTCAGGTACTTCTGCAGAAGTTGGATGCATCCATGGGCCATGAATGCCTTTGGGGATTTACTCTCTTGGTCACTGACCGTCCCCTTAGGAGTGGACTCAGTTAGTCATCCGGGTTAATGAAAATACATGGCATAATAAACCCTCGAATCGGTCTTGGTTGTTTCTACGTTTCGAGTATGTGCGTACCCAAAAGCCAGTTAATATGAGAACTTAAAGAATATTTTGTTCACAATAGTTGTAGATTAATGAGATTTATATTGCTTACAATGTTACTTATACCTGGTGATGAATATCTCTTTTAGTACAGTAGTTCTTTGCATATATTGCTCATGATAGAATGGATTTACTTTCTTATATTTTAATTACTACTGTCACTAAAATAAATTGCTTATTATATGATATCCTACTTTATTTATTTTATATTGTTTATTTATGCACCTACCAATTTGTTATGAGACTGACCCATTTCATGGGCAAGTGACGAGTAGGACTTTATAGGCGACCAATGGCGCTATGCATCTTAGCTCAAGATTTTCTTCTTTTTTGCTGATGTCTTGGTTTTGTGTTTTATTTTTATTTTTTAGATTTTTGGATTATGAGAAAAATATTTATTTTTGTAATAAACTGTAAATTCTATTAATGATCTATGGTTTTGTTTCTCACTTACTGATGCAGAGCATCTAGAGACAGAAGCGGATTTGTATCCAAATCTAAATATCCAGACGCGTTCGGACATCGCTATCCAAGGCGATCCACGCGCTTGCAGGACATCTCTGGTCCTTATGGATCTTTCAGTTAGCCAATGTTCGTCGTACTTCTTTTATTGTCTCGATTCCATTGAGGAATCATATTTTGGACTTTGTTTTAGCAATAGTTAGTTTATGTAATTTTTTTTATTTTTTAGAAGTCGGATTCTATGGATCCGGATAGTTATGGTACCCTGTAGGATCTTTTTGTGGTACTAGAGGGTGTATGGGGTTCAAGGGTAGTTTTTTATTTTTTCACAAATTCGATTCTCTCTTGGTGTTGGTGCAGGATCCAATTCGCAACCTATTTGGATCCGGATATTGATCTGTCTTCATGAGAGGGGTCCTAGGTGACGCCACTTTAGTGTGGTCCATCTTGGACCTCATTTGAATTCATGTTGACTAGTCCAAAGTCAATTGGACTATTGGTGGAGTTATTAGCTTTTGACAAAAACCAGGCTTGCACACTCATTTTTTGTGCAAGGCTTGGGAAGGCCCAAGGTCTCTTTATTGTGGCTCTTCCCAAGCAACCTAAGCTCTTAACTAGGGAGGTAGACCATGGGGTGGGGGTCTTGTTCAATTTCGAAATTTGTAGTATGGCTGGTTCTAGAGTGAGAAAAATCAAGTTTTTTGTGTGGTTGGTGCTTGAGAAAAGCTTTTGAGTGTGGATGTTTGGTGGAGAGTTGCTTGGAGAAGAAGGTGAAACCGTGTGTTACCTTGTGAGAGGTTACAATCGTTATGGCTGTACCAAACTTGTTCATGGTGGTTGGTAATCCATCCCTATTGTTCGTGGTTCATCTTATGGCGTCAGTTTCTACCCAACAACGACCATTATCGATTTCAGCTCGGATATCAACATCAGTTCTTCATTCTTGTCCTTTGCTACTTTTATTCTCATTTGTTGCGATTGCTCATGATTTGATGTTGCTAAATTGTATTAGACCATTAAAGAGTTGTGAAGGCATGTTAGAAGTATTTTTTTTGTTAAAACTTGTCTCATTTGATCTTAAGTTATTTCGGGTTGTTGATGTGTGTGAATGAATTCGGGTTCTTTCAAAAGGACCAAATCGCTGTTACGTGGTAACAGAAATGTCTCTGCTAAAACATCTGTGTTGGACTCATTTCTGAACAAATTTTGGTGTTCTTTAGCTTCATGGAAAGCTAAGAAGATTTTCTACAACTTTGTAGTTGAAAGATTTCTGAGATTCATTCATTTGAACCCCTGAATCTGTCTGTCAAAGTCTCAAACTAATAGTCATCCACTGTCACCAGTTTGGTTTAGAACTAACTTAATAGTGTTCGGTATTTTCTGATTATCTGGAGATTCCCTGAATGAAATTTCGATTTTTTTTATTCTGCGGAAAGTTATAATTTAGACCTACAACTTTTATGTTTTTGGTTTTGATTGAATTGTTGCTTAGTTGCTTCAAAAATATTGATCTTTTTTGCTACTGTTGAATCTTTGAATTTTATTTTCTGAAACAATAACTCATACCATTCCAAAATTCAAAAATTCGTATAAGATTATAGAAAATTCCAAAAATTGTGATTTTTAGTGTTCGAGAAAGGTCTAAATCTGACCTTCATTTCGTCAGTTGTGAGTTTGTCCAAACTCTAACGTTTGAAGGGTCAAAATTCCCTTCAAACAGTCTACCCCCTGAATTTCGATAATTTGTGTTGGACTTGTTTAGCAGTCCCGGTGTTGGGTCCGTGGAGCGGTCGTTCTTGCTCCGAATCTAGTATTTTTGGATTCGTTGGAAAGTTGTGTGAATAGCTCAGAACTTTTATTTGGATCTCTTCTGTCGAAACAAAGTGCACAGATCCCAAAAATCAGTTTTTCAGAGTTCTATTTGGACTCTATATCATTTCAGCTTCCACGTGCGTTTGGATCTTGGATCGTGGATCGGTGTGTATCGAGTCCACCATAGCATTGCATCACTTACTTTGAGTAGATGTTTTATAGATGATGTTGATTTTATAACTAACATGCCCAGAATTTGTTAACTTGTGCTCCTTTCTAAATTACTTTCGTTGTCGATTTTAAAAGTCAAAATCCTAAAATTTGAAAGTTTTGTTATTAATGTTTTCGAAATCACAAGTTAAAATTTTGGGGCATTATAATTATCTTGCAATTCTTTTCTTATGCAAGCTTTTAATAAATATTAAGATCCAATTAATGAAAGCAAATGGCACTGGCTTGAGTGCCAGATAGACATTTTCTCTTAATGCATGCATGCACATGTGAGGGCATGCTGTCTTTGACAATTTGTTAACTATTTGATTAAGTAGTTTTGCATCTTTTCGCAATGGTCGTCTTGAGAAAGTTCTTGTGTAATAGATGTCTCAATTGTAATGTGTTGCAAAAGGTTTTAATTCAAGAATGTCAAACATGCCCTATTATGGCTCTAAATTTTCTTGTATTGTTCTATACTAAATAGTTAAAAATTGTTTATGAGAGGGCATTTCTAGTTATTGTTTTTGTAGTAAGATCTCTCTCTTTTTCATTATGCTGAAAAATGAATGTTTTGTTTTGGTAATATTATTAAGGGTTATATTTCAATTCGTGTTAATTTATAGTTTTACCTGTACGTTTTTTTTTCAAGGTTGAAGCTATAGACACAAGTTGTTCTGCAATGTAGACATGTGTTTGAATGTCAATGATGATGAAAAAAATTGTTACAAAATTATATAAAGAAGTTGACGTTGGTCTTATGAGAGATGAAACAAGTAAAGAATATGTGCCAAGTGTGTCATTAGAGAGAATCTTCAATAAGAGCATAAAATTTGAGACCGATGCCTATGCACATGAGTTTTACCGTACCTATGTTAGGATGGGTGATTTTGATATTAAATTAAAATACACTGTTTTACCAAACAAAAAAGAGTTGTTCAGAAACAAATTGCATGCACAAACAAAAGCTTTAAGAATCCAACAAAAGAGTTAAAGAAGGAAAGAGTTACTAAGAGATATGGTTGTAAAACAAGAATGACTATTGGATTATGTTCCAATAAAAAAAATGGGTTATTCTTAGCATTAGATTAGGACACAATCATGTATTGCATTCTCCATCTAAAATAAATATAAACAAGTCAAAAAAAATTTAATACACCTCAGAAAAATGTGATAAACCCTAAAGCCGGAGTTTCAAAGATGGATTATGTTACAATAAAAAGAAGTGGGTTATTCTTAGTATTAAATTGATTTCATTATCATATTTTTCTAAGGGAGAGGAATAGGGGAACGAGGGAGATGAAAAGGGAGAAAGCAAAAAAAGGGGAAAGCTAACTTAAGTCCTTCGGATCCAACGATCTTTATTTTAAAGTAACTCTCAAGCAACTATGCTTCTCTCTCTCTCAGCATTCGCCCTTCGACGGTGGGGTTTTGATGTTGACCTGCCTTTCAGACTCAAGCATCGATTATTTTTCAATCTCTCAGATGTCCTTGGTTCATGCTTGGATGCGGGCTCTCTTCATATCTCGGACGTCAGAAAATTTATCTGTGCCGTTAGGAGAGAGCCTCTCGAAGCCTATTCTGTCATGGCGCTGCTTGATCCGCCTTTCTTTTTTCGGGAGCTTCTGCATTGGGTCGTTGATCGGGGTTGACAGCAGGTTCAATCTTCATGGCAACGCTCTTTTTGTGCCCTTCGCACAAGATCTCAGTTGCGACGCGCTAGACCGGGAGACTGGTGGTGCGCATCATGTTTGTCTTTGAATTTTCAGAAACGCTTTGACTGCCATAGGTGTGGTTCATCTTTCCTTGCTCGTCGTCATCCTCTTTGGAAGCGAAAGCGAATAAATGCTCCTCACCAACATTCAACCGGGAAGCCTCTTGACTCCAACGAACCTTCTGTGTTGGGGACCCACTTTGCCTGTCAGAGTTCTAAGCGACCTTCGTGACGTACTTCTTTTTCGCCATTGGTGCAGATTGGAGATCTTCAGGAGCCGAAGATTTCTTTTCATGCCATTAAGATTGGGACTATCTGGGTCCCGGTCCAGTTATCACATGCTCTGCCAAGGCAGCTTACCAGGAAATCTTGTTCTAATACGGTTCCGGCTTTATCATTTACATCTTCGACGTTCGTTGCCAAACCCAGCACGTCTGCTCGACTTCTCGCTTCTCGCTTTCAACGGCCGTCGAACGTGCTGCTGGGGTGCCCTAAGATATCTGCCGCAACTAGTTCTGAATATTATCCTACTGGTGATAAGTCTATCATTATTCCATATGCTCATGCCCATCATGGTTTATCTGTTAGTGACTCTGTGCCTTACACGACTAGCGCCCCTGCTCGAGGTGGATTGGCAACTCGGTTAGACAGTCATGCTAAAGGTGAAAAAAGGTCAATTTTATCATCGTCTTTCATTATTTTTCCATTGAGGCGCTTTTATTATATGGCGGTTCACATTATGGCATTTAATGCACGTTCGACTGAGGCTCACAGATGCATGATTATTGGTCTATCAGTTCCTTTTCCTTTATCGCTGGTCGTTACTGAGGCCACTATTACTGCAGCTACCGTCACTGATTCTGTGTGTAGTTCTTGGAGGTGTGGGGCTCTCCCAAGTGTGGCTCTCCCTTCCTCTCCACCTGTTCCTCGACAGTCCCCCCCTCTGTCGCCCTTGGGTGTTGAGGTTGAAGAGGCAGTCCGGATGCTTGATATCTCTCTCTCCTTATCTCAGCTGCATCATATAACTGTCGATATGGTATCTACCATTTCGGTAATCTCTACTATCCTAGGTGACTCATCAGGTCCTTCACTTGATGTTGTCTCTGATCTAAGAGGTGATTCTTCCGGTCCTTCGAGGGCTACTGAGCGTATGGGGGTTGTTCGGCACCGGCAAGTTAGCAGTGGTAGTAGAAGCAAGAGGAGCAACCCACTCAATGTTACGACTTTCGATGGCAGGTCTCCACGAAGGTCAGCGAGGTCACACACACCCCAGATTTTTCCAGATTGTGTGTCATAAAGTCTCTTTGCTGGAATATCAGGGGCTTGAATTGCCCCACTAAAAGTAGGTTTCTGGCGAATTGGGTTAGTCAGGAGAAGCCTGACCTGATTGCTATTTGTGAAACTAAGATGGATGAAGTTTCTCGCTCTGTTGCCTCTAGTATATGGAGGGGTGCTGACTATTTTTTTAAGCCTGCGGTCAACCATGCCGGTGGTATCCTTATTTTGGGGAAGCAATCTTTAAATATTTCTCAACTGGACATGGTTCTGTTTTCTTTGTCTGTTGCCTTCACTTTGCAAGACAGTGGCAGGAGGGTTGTGGTCACTATTGTATATGGCTCTAATCACGCTGTCATGAGGCCTGCTTTCTGGAATGACTTAAATAGGATCGTCGTCTCAAACGGGGAGTACCATTTTCTTATGGGAGACTTTAATTGCCTTTTGTCTATTCATGATTCTAATAACCTCGTTCTTCCCAATCCATCTATGCGAGGTTTTCAAGATTTTGTTCATCGGCATCACCTTTACCCAATTCCTTTTAGTGGGGAGCGTTACTCTTGGTCGAATAGGCGAATTCGTCCATGCTGCAGAGTTCTTGACAGGGTTTTTGTCACTCCAAATTTGTTGGATCTCATTCCAGATGTCAAATGTGTCTTGCTGACTCCTTTTATCTCGGACCATGGTCAGTTAATCACTACTTGGGGGGTGGTTTTAATTCCGCCAGGAGTTTTGTGTTTAAACAATGGTGGCTCCAGGAGCCAGATTTTCATACTATTATTTCAGACTCTTGGAACAAGCCCTCCAATGAGCAGTGGGCAGCTATCCGGTGTCATGAGAAGCTGTCTCGTCTCGCTAAGGATATCAAAGCTTGGCTCCATAATCGAGACGTGGTTCAATTTTAGCAAATGACTGCTTGGGAGCAAGAGATTTCAGCATTGTATCAAACTATGTCTTCCCCGGAGTCTCTATCTGATTCACACTTGCAAAGTTTGCAGGCCAGATCTATTGAGTTATCAACGCTTTTGAAGAACTGGAGGGTCAAAGAGGAAATTAGATGGAAGCAACGGGCAAGGGTGAAATGGCTTGCGGCCGGAGATGGTAATACTAAATTTTTTCACTCATATGCTTCTCATCGTCATAGGAGGAATGTCATCCCATCAATCACCATTGGGAATGTTTCGTTCCTTAATCAGCACGTTATTTCAGTTGTCACTCAGTATTTCAAAGATTTATATTCTGTTTCACTTACTGCGAATGGTGTCATTGGTCCTGTTTCTGTTGGTTCGATTCGGCAAGATCAAGCTAGAATTATGCAAATGAAGTTCTCTGAAGATGAGATTTTTAGGGCAATCAAAGGTTTGTCAGGGTGAAAAGCTCCAGGTTATGATGGGTTTCATGTGGATTTCTTCAGAATTTTTTGGCCTTGTGTGAAGCCTGATGTTATTAACATGTTTGATGAGTTCTATCGCAACTCCAGATTGCCTATTCAAACCCACTTGGCAATTATTTCTTTAATTCTGAAAGATGATGCTGCAATTGATATCTCTAGGTTTCGCCCGATTTCTGTCATGAGTGCCCTTTATCGGATGATTGCCAAGGTGTTAGCTAATAGGTTGAAGGTCGTGGCTCACCAAATCTTTTCGAACTCTCAGTTCGCCTTTATCCACAATAAGAGGATTCAACATTCATTCATCTTGGCCTTTGAAGTCATTCACTCCTTACATCTTAGTGGTTAGGCCTATTTTTCTCTTAAATTAGATTTTCATAAAGCCTTTGATTTTGTGCATTGGCCCTTCTTATTTCAAATGTTATCCAATTTTGGCATTGGTCGTCATTTTTCTGGGTGGGTGAGGGAATTGGTCTCTAATGCTCAGGCCATGATTAAGATTAACGGCACTAGAGGTGGTCAGATCAAATTGGGGCGTGGACTAAGGCAAGGCTGCCCTCTATCACCTTTGTTGTTCAATGTCATTGTTGAGGGTCTCGTGGTGTTGCTCAAGCGTGCTGCGGAGAAGCGCCTGATAGATCCTCTAGATCTTTTGGATTTTTCAGACCATATTCTTATTTATGCTGATGATATGATTATTTTTGGGCGAGCAAACGTGCAACAAATGCTTAGATTCAAGCTTATTCTCCAGTTCTTTCTTTCTCTTTCTGGGCTTTCCCTAAATGATAGCAAATGCTCTATTACTATGTTCAATGTTCAGTATCCTATGCTTGCAGCGGGTCAACGGATTTTCAATTGTGCAATCTCTGAGTTGCTGATGACGTACTTGGGCCTGCCGTTACAAGTGAAGCGCCTCTCTTCCGTTGCTTGGGCTCCAACTATTCAAAAAGTGAAAAACAAGCTTTTTTCGTGGCAGGCGTCTTATCTCTCTATTGTTGGCCGTCTGACTTAAATCAGACATGTTCTTTCTTCTATCCCTGAATTCTTCATGTCAATGTTCGTGATGCCTGTGGGCGTGGAGAATCAGATTTGTCGTTTAATGACGGATTTTCTTTGGTCTGGGTGTCAGCTTAAGAGTAAGCGCCATTTGGTTGGTTGGCGAACGGTGGTGTTACCTAAGCGTATGGCTGGCTTAGATGTTTTTGCTCCAAGACAGAGGAGTATTGCTCTTGTGGCCAAGCAATGTTGGATGGCCCATCAACCAGGTTCTCCTTGTGCTCGTTTGCTTCATGCTAAATATGGTGCTCCTGATTTATCTAACTTTCGTCATGGAACCCGGGGGCTGGCGATCTCGCACTTGCGAAGCATGTGGCTGAGAGCCTTATCGCCCTTCAGAGATCAAATTGGGGATGCAGGTAATTATGATCAGTGGTTGCATTGAGCTATTGCACCAAATGGTGCGTTCCACACCCATAAAGTGTATAGATCGTTGCTCCCCCCAGGGGCAGATTGGTTCCCTGAGTGTGCGTTATGGGGTAAGGGCCCTACCCCAAGATCTCAGGTCTTGGCTTGGTTAATTTTGCATGATAGGGTTCAGACTCACAGTTATTTAAAGAAGTTGGGCTTTCAGTTCCCAAGTTGGTGTGTGCTGTGTCAAGCTGCTGAAGAAACTACTTTTCATTTATTCTGGTCCTGCCCAATCTTCGTGGCCCTATTTAATAGCACGTGGAGATCTTCGAACGTAATTGTTAAAGAGGAGTCTTTTGCGCTTGATCTGCTCCTAGGCCCTATTGAAATTAGACGTTGCAAGCGGTGGAGACTGATCTGGAAGACATGGTTGCTTACTACTTGGTGGTTTGTTTGGATGGCACGCAATGATGCTACTTTCCGTCAAATTCCGGTCATCCTTAACAATCTTGTCCATAAAATCTTGGTTGATGTATACGCGATTCTACGTATGCATCTTAGAGACCTCTTCTTCCGTCTGAACAACGTTCACTCATCGGTGGTTCCTTCTTATCCAGAGGATCCTGGTTGAGCTTGGCTTTGTTGTTTGTTGCTAGCTGGCTGTAGTTTCTTTTTCTTTTCCTTTTGCTTTTGTTTTTCTATATTTTAGTTTTGTTTTCTATTTTGTTGGGTTCATGGGTTCAACATTTTGTTGATCTTCATGAGTGATAATGTTGATCCTCTTTCGGCTCTCTCTCTCTCTCTCTCTCTCTCTATATATATATATATATATATATATATATATATATATATATATATATATATATATATATATATATATATGTGTGTGTGTGTGTGTGTGTGCGCGCGCACGCCTCAGCCGTTCATAAGAAAGTGTCTTCATGAACTTCATTATAGCCTACTCAAGGTCGATGGTTATGATTCCATCATGATGAAATGATGGTAGTGAACCGGCTTTCAATGTATGTTGTATTCTACCTATAGAAGAACCTCGTGCTAGCATGCCAAACTTGGGGATTTCCATCAAGGCGTCTTTCTGTAATGGCTGCCCTTTGGTGGTGTAGAGTCAACATTCCAAAAAAACCCACATCGGTGCAAATGGGTTTCTCTAGCTTAGACAGTGAGCCACAATTGTCTTGTCTCAAAAGTAAAAGTAAGATGGATGAAGGGGTGCTAATAAGTAGTGTGTTTTGTGTGTGTGAACGGGGACCATCCAATAAAAGGAAGGCCCAAAGTCTACAACTGATAATGATTAGATGACTCTCCTCCAATGTTTGGGTGCAGGTAGAAATATGTTTCAGATGAAGATTTTACATCTTTCAAAACATGAAAAATCTTAGAAGGGTTTTCAATTTTACCCTATGTCATAGGGATACATCAACTTCCCGTCGTGTCGTATCCTCTTGTATGTACTATTCTTAATAAAATTTACACAAAATTGGCGTATCCCGTGTCTGTGTTCTAAATTTGTTTAGTCTTGGGGGAATTAATAGTTACGGATTAATAGGTCTGCATGCTTTGCTTTGCCATAAGTTCCAATTTTCTTTTCAGGTAACAGATCCATCCATTCGTGATTCTTGCCGGAAAATGATGGCGATGCCACCAGAAAGACTTCCCCTGTTATAAACTTGGTCACATTCCTGATATTGAAATTTATTAGAGCACCACCTAATTCACAATAGATGGAAATTTGAAGCAGCACAGCCAAATTCACACTAGTTAAGAGTAACACCTTGTGTGTGTATGTGTGTGTGTGTGTGTGTGTAAGCCCTTTTCTAGAACATTCTTTCCGGATTTGTTATGTTGCGTCATAGACGCCCTTGTTTGGAACCTTCTTCTGGGATTTGTTATATTGTGTGATTGACAAAAATTGCAATTACATGTTGGGACGGTTGAACTTTCAAGGACAATTCGTTCCCACCATCCCAAAGTGTTCCCTATCTTCACCCTCTTACTTGGGATTTTATGGATGCAAGTTTTTTTTTTTTTTCATGATCTGCATCATTCATTTATTGAAGATCGACATTTAAATAGTCAGAATCAGACGTGTGTGCTGAATTTCAGTGGTGACACCATCGTCCACGAGACACATGGTGCCAGAACAACTTGTCCTGTAAAATTATGCATTGATTTTTTGCGCAAACAATGGACAAAAAAACGTGGCCAACACAACGTATCCTAAACCACCACTCACTACAATCATCATCTTCACTGCTACCATCATTACCAGTATGATTGTTTGAGGACTATCTTTAAGGATAGCAGTGGATCCGGGTAAGTCCGAGGGATGGTCACTACCCCTGCCCCGTCTCAAAATCCTGCCCTCCATCCTGCACGGGTTTTGATTTTAACCTCCATTTCCACCTCGCCCCGTTTAGACCAAGTGTGGAGGCAGGGATGGAGGTTAAAATCAAAGGTCCGCTGCCATCCCTACCTACCTCTTTATCCTCTTGCATTCACCTCAACGGGAGCCCTAGCCCGACTTTTTATCTAGGAACAATCAGTTGAATTGGGACTATTTTCTCTTGTGTGAGACAATTTGTCCATTGTTTAATAAAGCCTGTGGGCCTCATTGAAACTAGGTAGAACCTGCATGTCAAACAACCCTAAGGGTATGTTTGATGTGCCGTTCCCAGCATGATTCAAACGAAAATCTCATTGGGAATGGCAATTTCCAACAAACGTTGGACGCGATGAACGGTGTTCCGCGTGTCCGCTGCATACTTATACATATGTTCTTTTTGTTTCACCCTTCTCCTGTTACAAAAGTAACAGTGATGAGGGGAACAAAAGTCTCAACGAGCGTGCCCGCTCCTCGAGCGATGTCGACCGAGATTTTGAAAGTATTTCATATTCACTTAGCTTAATTTGTTGCAGCTTTTGCTTAGAGAGCTCATTGAACAGTTCTAAGGATAGAGTGAAGGTTCTGGTTTGTCAACATGTTGATAGTTCTCTAGAAATAAAAAATTTACTTGTTTATTATCAATTGTTAAAATGTACCAAACTTTTGATAGAGATAATTTTCATTTGACTGGTTTTCAGTTTCTCTGATGATTAATAAAACTTATTATTTCTAGCCTTCATGGAAAAAATCTAATTTCAGATCCATATTTGAGGCAAAAACTATATATTGCGGGCAAATATCCAATTCGAGAACCATATCTGATGCAAAAATCCATATTTGGGGTAAAATTCTAATTCGAGATCCATATTCGGAGCAAAAATCCAATTTGAGATCCTTATTTGGAGCAAAAATCCATATTCGGGGCAAAAATCCAATTTTAAATCCATATTCAGGGCAAAAGATCATGATTTTAGATATAATTTCATAATTGGATACATATTTGGGCAAAAAATCATAATAAACTTGTTAAAACATGTAAAATGGTGGACGGATCGGGGTATACGATCCAAAATGAAGTAATTCGACCCATTATCCATGATTGTCTAAGTTGTCCGCATATCGTCATCAAACAACGGACATTTGAAACATAGCATTTGAGTACAGTCCAAACAAACGTTGGACTTGGAATAGTTGTTACAGAACGAACAGAACCAATGTTATGTTCTGTTCTTTTTGTTCATTTCGTCCAACCCTGGACAATCCATCAAACATACCCTAGGGCCCCATCTCAGAAAATAGGTGGAAGAGAAAAAAAAAGGACAGGTTTTATGGGAAAAAAAGTCACATAGCCCAATCTGACCTTTTTTTTCTTTAAAAGAAAAGCTGAAACTCATAAAAAGAAACTGGGTTAAAAAAATTTGATTTTTCCAAAGAAATGGAGACATGGTGGGTCCCACCTGTTTTGTAAGAAGTTTTTTCTTTTTCTTCTAAAACTTTACCTACAATCAAAAGTGGATCAATTTAAGGTGTTCAAGTTGGAGGATATCAAGAGTTTGAAATCTTTATTAAATATTAAAATATAATTTTTATAATAAATAATTGCTTTTTATAATGTGATTGTGCCTCTTGCTCTAAACTATTATTAATATGCAAACTCGCTAAAGAAAAAATATCTACTTCAAGGGTTTTAAACATGTTTACAAGACTCTAGAGCGTGTTCAAAATTTTTTCATACATGCAATGAAGCCAAGAACCTGATTATATTAATCAGGGCCAATCTGTACTTGGATCATTGCAGACTCAACTTGTTTCATATTCACCCTATTCTAGATCAGATAGGGATGCAAATGGATTAGAACAAGAACAACTAAATACATCGGAGAGTCGGATTGGAATAGGCTAAGAACAACAAAAAATCACAAAACCCAAATATTGATGAGTTATGGAGTCTGAATCAGAGTTTTTGCCCTTTCTGGAAGGGGGGGGATCTAGAGGGCTCCCCCCGGCGTGGGTCTCGATTTCTTGGGATTATGTTTGAGACTTGGTTTCTTATGGATCAGACCCGACTTGTTTAGGTTTAGGGTTTTTGCCCTTGCCTTGTATAAATTCTTTCTTTTTTTCTCTCTTTTAATTGTCAAAAAAGAGAAATAAAGTTTTTTCTTTTGGGCGGCCATGGTTTTTTTTACTCCCTCTCAGATTTGAGGGGAGGTTTTTCCATGTAAATTTGTGTGTTCTTGCTATGTTTGGTTTGATCATTCTTGTTTATTGTTTCCTTCGGTTGTTTCTTGCTCGCGATTTTCGTAACAACTGATATCAGAGCGAGGTTCATTTTTTTTTGTGTGTGTGAGAAACACTCCTCGGCAGTAGAACATGATTTTTTGTCATTCTGTGGCCTTGAGTCGAAGTGGTTTGTGAGTACATGAATATCGATTGAACTGCAATCTTACAAAAATAGAGAGAAATTCATCTAAGCAAGAATAAAAGAGGGAAAGATAAAGATCGATCGGTTCGACGACAAGGATTTTGGTTTCTAGAATATGCAGATCGAGGATCTGTTGTATTAAAAGAAACTATATCAACCCCTATCGGGGAAGAAACCGAAAACGATGAAGGAAGATGAATGAGAGTTGTTGGATCGGCAAGCCCTAGGTGTGATTCGCCTTATACTGTCTCGCAATGTTGCGTTTAACATTGCAAATGAGAGAACGACAATGGATTTGATGGCAGCCCTATCAAACATGTACAATAAGCCATCCACCTCTAACAAAGTGTATCTGATGCGACGGTTATTCAATATGTGGCTGAGGGTGCTTCTATGACCGATCATATCAATGAGTTCAACACCATCACGAGCCAGTTGAGTTCGGTGAGCATTGATTTTGATGATGAGGTAAAAGCCCTCATTCTACTTTCTTCTTTACCCGAGAGTTGGGGTGTGATGGTAATTGCGGTGAACAGTTCGTCTGGTCAGAAGAAGTTGAAACTTTTGAAAATCCGAGATATGATTCTCAGTGAGGATATTCCAAGAAAGGAGTCAGAAGAATCCTCAGGCATTACTTTGAGTTTCGAAAGCAGAGGGAAAAACTTCCAATGGGGTCAGAGTTCTAACTGTGGCAAGTCAAGGTCGAAGAAAAGGAGTAAGTCGAGACCCTATGATGACCTTGTGTGTTGGAATTGCGACAAGAAGGATCATCTAAAGCGGGATTGCAAAGCCCCTAAGAAGAAGAGAAACCAGGACAACGATTAGTCTATGAATACGATGGTTAAAGAAACAACATGTTTTGAGGACGCTCTGATCTTGAGCGTGGACAGTCCAATTGAGTCATGGATCCTAGACTCAGGCGCCTCTTTCCACTCCACTCTGTGCAAAGAGCTTATGCATGATTTTGTGGTCGAAAAGCTCAGTAAGATTTATCTAGCCAATGATGAGCAATTAGATATTATGGAGAGGGGTGACGTGCATATTAGGACTGCTAGTGTGTCCAAATGAACGTTGCATAATATTTGTTATATACCCTGCCTAAAGAGAAATTTGATTTCAATAGGTCAGTTAGATAGTACTGGGTATAAAACGGTATTTGAATATGGTTTCTGAAAAATTGTTAAAGGAATCTTGGTTGTTGCACAGGGAAGAAAATTGAGGACCATGTACATGACTGATAATAATCGAGATATTGTTGCTTCGATGAGTTCAGAAGCAGATGCTAAGTTATGGCATTGTAGACTCGAGCACATGAGCAAGAAAGGGATGAAGGTGCTAGCATCAAAGGGACTATTGCCATATTTGAAGTCTGTACACACTGGTTTATGTGAGGATTGTGTGTTAGGCAAACAGAAACGGGTCAGTTTCTTGAAGATCAGAAGAGAACCGAGGGCATAGAAATTGTAGTTGGTGCACACTGATGTTTGGGGACCAACCCCTGTTTGTTCCCTTGGAGGCTCACGATACTATGTGACCTTCATTGATGATTCCACCAGAAAGATATGGGTTTATTTTTTGAAGAATAAATCTGATGTTTTGCCACTTTTAAAAAGTGGAAAATGAGACTGGGCTGAAAGTGAAGAGCCTACGGTCTAACAATAGAGGGGAGTATGACAGTGCAGAGTTCAAAGCATTTTGTGCGGAGAACAAAATTATAATGAGTCAGATTGTTTCAAACCAACCACAACAGAATGGAGTTGTCGAGAGGATGAATAGAACAATAAATGAGCGTGTGAGGAACATGAGACTTCATGCGGGTTTGCCCAAGACTTTCTGGGCAGATGCTATCAATACTGAAGCCTATTTGATCAACTAAGGTCCCTTAGTCCCGTTGGATCTGAAACTGCCAGAAGAAGAATGGATGGGGAAGAAGGTAAATCTATCTCTTTTAAGAATTTTTGGTTGTAATTCTTATGTACACATTTGATTCTTACAATAGGGATAAGCTAGATGCTAAGGCCTGAAAATGTTATTTCATTGAATATGGTTCTAATTAGTTTGGTTATCGTTTCTGGGATGAACAAAATCGGAAAGTAATAAGAACTAATGATGTAACGTTTAATGAGAATGTGTTTTACAAAGATAGGTCCAGTGTAGAATCAAAGGGGACAGGAAAACAAGGAGATATGATGAGAGAGATTGACTTGGAGGAAATCTCAACAAATACCCCTGCTGAGAATTCTGAGACAGTCGAGGTAGACTCTAACACAGAGCCACCCACTCCTACACCTGAGTTGAGGAGATCTATTAGAGTACCTAAACCTTTGATTCGGTATTCCCCATCTTTATACTATTTATTGTTGACTGACTCTGGTGAGCCAAAACTTTTTTCTGATGCAATGCATGTGAAAGATTCGGTTAAGTGGGAGTTAACAATGCAAGATGAAATCAAGTCTTTGCAAAAGAATGAGACTTGAGTGCTAACCAAATTACCGAAGGGGGAGAAAGCATTGTTGAACAAATGGGTGTACGGAGTGAAAGATGAGCCTGATGACAACAAGAGGTACAAGGCAAGATTGATACTCAAGGGATTCTTGCAAAAGGAGAAGATTGACTACACTGAGATATTTTCCTCCGTGGTGAAGTTGACTAACATCAGAACAATTCTTGGTATTGTGGCTGTAAAAAACTTGTACATAGAGCAATTGGATCTGAAAATTGCTTTTCTCCATGGGGACTTTGAGGGGGAAATCTATATGGTGTAGTCAGAAGAGTTCAAGGCTCCAAAGAAAGAAGACTTGGTGTGCAAACTAAAGAAGAGTTTATATGACCTAAAACAAGCCCCTAGGCAATGGTATAAGAAGTTTGACACATTCATGTGTAACTGTGGGTTCACCAGATCTGAGTTGGACCATTGTTGTTACTATAAGAACTATGGTGAGTCTTACATTATTTTGCTTTTGTATGTAGATGACATGCTTGTTGCAGGTTCTAGTATGCAGGAAATAAACATACTTAAGTGACAATTATCAAAAGAGTTTAAGATAAAGGACTTGAGCCAAGCAAACCATATTCTTGGGATGCGGATCACTCGGGATAGAGAGAAGGGAACTCTAAACCTATCACAGAAAAAATACATTGAAAAGATGTTGGAAAGGTTTAGAGTTCAAGATGCAAAGCCTAGAAGTACCCCGCTGAGAAGTCACTTCAAACTCTGGAATGAACAGTCACCAAAGACAGATGAGGAGCGAGAGAAAATGGCTAAGGTCCTATATGCCTCAGTTGTTGGCAGTCTCATGTATGCCATGGTGTGCACCAAACCGGACATTGCTCATGCAGTGGGAGTTGTGAGCCGTTATATAGCGGATCCCGGGCCAGAGCATTGAGAAGATGTGAAGTGGCTATTGAGATATCTGAAGGGGACATTAGGTATGACACTTTGTTTCAGAGGGAGATATGCAAACTTGCAAGGATTTGTAGATGCAGACCTTGGTAGAGACGTGGATGGACGAAAGAGCACTTTCGGATATGTGTTTACACTTGGTAACACCGTGATCTGCTAGATGTTAAGACTTCAGAAATGTGTTTCCCTCTCAACTACAAAAGTTGAATATATTGTTATTTTCGAGGTTGAAAAGGAGATGGTATGGTTGAAGAATTTTCTGAAGGAGATTGGCAAGGAACATGACAGAAGTGTTCTCTTCAGTGACAGTCAGAGTGCTTTGTGCCTTGCAAAAAATCCAGTATTTCATTCAAGGACAAAGCACATTCAATTGAAGTATTGTTACATTCGAGAGATGATAAATGATGGGACATTGTCATTAGAGAAGATCCTTGGTGCCAAGAATCCAGCAGGCATGTTAACAAAGGGTGTGACTACTTAAAAACTGAGGTTGTGCATTGCCTCAGTTGGACTCCTTCATTGAGCATGAGGGAGGGTTGTCGTTCCAGAGATGCAAAGAAGAGTTTGGGAAGATGATCATGCATAATTTCTACACATAAATTCATATATTTTTCATGCATGATCATGTCAATAATTGCTTAAAAAATGCTTGTTTGCGAAGGTTTTCAAAGTTTTTTTTATCAGATATTAAATTGAGCAATGTGAACCCTTTCTGAGCCTTTTTGAGAAATTAATTAAGTTTTTGGAAAATACTTTCAAAAAAATGAAGTTGTTTGAAATATTTGAAATATATACAGACTCTTTTTGAAAAAAAATCCAAAACCTAATTAAAACATTATAAATTAGATGTTTGAGAGAAGAAAGGGGTCTCTCTCTTTTTGGAATTCACGTCTCCCATCTTGAAGCTCACGCCTCTCTCTCTCTCTCTCTCTCTCTCTCTCTCTCTCTCTCTCTCTCTCTCTCTCCTTCCAGCCACTTTCTTCTTCCCCTCTCTCTCTTCTTCTTCTTCTTCCCCTCTCTCTCTTCTTCTTCTTCTTCTTTATTCTACTTCTTTTTCTCTCTTTCTTTCCTTCCTCTACCCTTTTTCTTCACCGGCATATTCTTCATCATCTATCATCAAGGTGTGCAACGTGACAGACATAGATCGTGAGAGGCCGCTCTCTTCCCAACCCCTTTATTGGAGGCAATCCTCAACGGTTCATTCTTCGACCTTGTTTTTCTATAGATGTAAGGGCATAGCTTGGTATATTAGATCAGTTCATCATATCACCATCAGCATATCCAGTTAGCTTAGTTTAACATCTGAAAAGAAAAAAAATCAGTGTCTTCATCTTCTTGACGTGCATGTAGATCGTTAGATTCATATATGGTTTGTGTTCATTCATAGTGTTGATTCACAGTAGCATTGACGTTTTTTACAGATTATTTGATTTTCATATAGTTTAGGTTATTGATTTTTAGTACAGGTTAGTCAAGCAATATTTTAATCGTTTTCAGTTCCATTTTTTGTTTTTTTTATCAGTTGGTCATGTCCTCCAGTATAGTTGTGTTTACAAAGTTTTTATTTAGTCGGTAGTCCTTCTTTTCAATCATTTCAGCATATAGTGTTTCAGCTGTTTAGTGCATCTTAATTTTTAACATCTAGTTCAGCGTTTTTTTATTCACTCTGTTTTAATATTTACTTTAAGTTGGTTCTTCAGTCAGCAATTTTTTTTATAGTAGGTTTAGTCGTTTTGTGTTATTTAGTGTCAGTGTTGTGTAATATTTAGGTTCAGCGTTTGTGATTAGTTCTTATTTAGTAATGTTTTTGTCATAGTTTTTATTCAGCATTTGTTTATTACCTACGTTAGATAATTCCATTAGTTGTTTATTAAGTATTTCATTGCATATGCTCTTTACTCATTAGATGTTTATGCTATTAGTGATTTTAATTCATTAGCAATAAGATAGTTAGTTGTTTATGTTTATGCTATTAGTGCAGAATAGTTTAATTGTTAGTGAATAGGTCAGTCTGGAATTTGTCTTTGTGTGTGACGTTAGTTTATTTCAATAGGTTAAATTAATTTATTAATGTCAATAGGATAGTTGACTACTTGGTTCAATAGGTCATTAGTGTTATTAGTTATATTGTTTAACATTTTAGTTTATTTGTTTGCTTTGAATAGCTTAATTACATGTATCTTAGTTATGTCAATTCAAGTTTTGCTTAGTTGTTAGCTAGGTAATTTAGCCATTTTAATTCAGGTTGCTATAATTAATTAGTCTATCATATGGTCGTGTTTTATCTCACGTTTTTAGTCATTTGAGTTAAAGCTTTAGTTAATTGCATAGCCATGTCTTAGTTAGATTGTTGATTGATTGTGTTCATTTTTTAATCCATCCATCAAATTGTTATTTTAGTTGGATTCGAGTTTAGTTAGTTTGATCTAATTTATTTGATTAGTGGATTTGTTAAAGAATATCATAGTTTGTTATTCAATTGGTTGTTTAGGTAGTTTTGAAATTTTGTCTTTTAGTGTTAGGATAGATTAGTTGTTCATGTTTAGTTTAGTTACTTAATTCAAATCTTGTATTTGTTGAATATTTTTAGTCATTAGTATTAATTTCTTGTTTAGTTTTGTCGTACTGCTTTGTTTTTGTGTTTTGCAGGGAAGCATTGGAACGTGCGGTAGAGCCTTTTTCATGCCCTAAAAGGTCCCCTCAAGGGACCCTCAGAAAGGTCCTCAGGGAGCCCTCAGAAAAGCAAAAGTTCAAGAAAACATACATTACCTCAAGAAGGGACAAGAAGACTCGAAGCACTGAAGCCTTTTCTTTTCTTTTTAGATTAGAGTTTTATTTTATTTTATTAATTGGGTCTGTAATAAAACCATTTATTTATTTATTTTAAGCCCTCTGCGTAGGGTCGTACTCCCTTAGTTAGTTAATTATTTAATTAATTCTTTTTATTTTGACAATAAAGAGTAGCATAGTTGTGTGTTTGAATACGAGTATATCCCGTTCCCTGAGATCGACCCAGACTCCACCACTCGTGTGAGCCGATTTTTATTATTTGGTGTCTGGCTTTCACATTGCTTTTATATAAAATACTGTTTTCAAAACCGTTTTCATAAAACTCACACCAGAAGACAAGATAGATGGATGACTTTTTTGTATCAGTCTCCAAGTGGGAGATTGATGAATTATGGAGTCTGATTCAGAGTTTTTGCCCTTTCTGAAGGGGGGAGGGGGGGATTCGGGGGGGCTCCCCCCCCCGGCGTAGGTCCCAGTTTCTTGGGCTTATGTTTGAGACCCATTTTTTTATGGATCAGACTCGGCTTGTTTAGGTTTAGGGCTATCGCCCTTGCCTTGTATAAATTCTTTTCTTTCTTTCTTTCTTGTAACGGTCGAAAAAGAGAAATAATTTTTTTTCCTCTAGGCGGCTGTGGTTTTTTTACTCCCTCTCAGATTTGAGGAGAGGTTTTTTCACGTAAATCTGTGTGTCCTTGCTGTGTTTGGTTTGATCGTTCTTGTTTATTGTTTCCTTCGGTTGTTTCTTGCTCACAGTTTTCATAACAAATATTGAATCTGCCCAATTTGCAACCCTACTGCCATAACCCATAAAAGCTCAACCCGGTTCATACACTTGGATATGACTTTAGATGCCATACTCATGCTTTGTATCCGCTCTGGTCCACAACATCGGTTTGAGTCCAGGTCGAGCTTTTGGATATCTTAGAATCGTGTCCAATGAGCCACTCTTGACCCTGACCAAAACCAACAGAGTGACACCCAAATTCTTGGCAGCCTTTAAAGTGGTGTTCTTTCCTACTTCTAATTAAGGATGTCAATGAATCAGATTTTATCTGATATCCACCTGAGTTTCATTCCCTTTAGTTGCATTTAGTAAGCCAAAACCCTATTTGATTATAATTGGATGCTGATATGGTTTTGATTTTTTACTACTGAATATGATAAATAACTGAATTTGATGGATATCTGAATCCATTTACATGTAAAAAAAATGGATCTGGTATGAGCTTTTTCATCATCCTAATCCTAATCCAAATTTGAATTCGTTTACCAACATCAGATACCCAAATCTAAATTGTTTTTTTCCTTCTCAAGTAATCGAAATCATGCTATTTGTTGCATTCCCTCTCTTATTAAAAGGCTCACTTTTATAGGAAATAAATCCTTTTTTCCAAGAAGGGTGAAACAATATGCGGTGGAACTCATATAGTAAATGTGAAAAAGCAACTTTCCTGTCAAAATGAGTTCATAATCGTATGTGGATCCGGCCGTAAGGGGTCAATGGGTTTGGTTTGGTTCAGACCTAGGTAAAATCAGACCCAAACCTGATTTGAGATGGTGGTATTGGATCCGGACCCGGGTATAATCTGATCCATCATAAAAAAAACCATACCTGGATCTTATAAAGATTACATGAACCAGACTCGGTAAAATAATAATTGTTTATCATTTTTACATTAAAAAATTACCGATCTTAATTAAAACTTGGGTCGAGAACGAGTCAGGTATGAAATTTCACAAACCATACCCGGATTCATATATTAATCGGACTCTTCCGGTCCAACCCGAATTCTAATCGGGCCTTTCTATTTATCACCAAACCCTAACTCTATAGGGAGGGTTTGGTATAGGTCGGGTCCGGGTCAAACCCGACCCGTTGACACCCCTATTTGAAGAGGGGAAAGAGGCTTCCTTTGGGTGGGAGTGTAACAAACGCACGCGCCCGTCTCTGCCCTCGTCTTTTTTGGGTTTGGGGTGCCTTGATCCTGGTTTTCCCTCCACCCTGTACGATATGAAAGCGCTCCACCGTCAATAATTATCCTCTTTGTTTCTATTTGCTTACCCACCATCATCATCTTCTGTGGGTTGCAGGGAAGAGGATGGGTGCTCGACAATGTCAAGTTTGTGAGGAAGCCCAATCCAAGTACAAGTGTCCCATATGCCTCATCCCATAGTAAGGAGAACCTTCCTCATCTCTCTTTTTGTTGGTATTGTGCTTCTGGGTTGCTTTCTGATTGCGTTTTTCTGTTACAGTTTGATATTGGTTGAATTGCGTAACTTAGCTTTTAGTTTTTGGGTTTCGAGTGTTATATATAGTGGTTTGAATTTGGTAATTAGTGTTTCTTTTTATTTGAAGATTTTCGGAATAGGAGCTCTCGTTAGTGCTGATTGGATTCGTTTTGAGCCTTTCAACTGTGTATCTCAAGATAGGTGTGTGATTATCACAAAAGTGTTGGGTATAGGCTCGTAATAGTTGATTGTCATGTTACTATTGTTTTGGGGTGTTGTTAGGAAAGTTTTAAATTATTAATGGTTACTATCAAAAGTGTTTTGAAAAGTTTAGTCCCATATCTAAGAGAGAAAAGCTTTTCAAGAGGTTTAAATAGAGAGTTTGTAATCTATTCTTTACTTTGGTAAGCCTTGAGTATTTAGGTGGATTGCGGACGTTGCTGCGCATCGTGCAGCAACGGACGCGCCGTTCGCGCACATGCGCGCGCGTGCGTGCGCAAGGGCGCTTGAGGCGCAATGTGGCGTTTTGATGGCGCACTTTGCACTTCGCAGCGGTGCGAGGTGCATATGAGGCGCAAATATCCATTTTGATTTTTCGGTTTTGAGACATCTGGCCGTTTGAAAGGTTTTAATAGCATTTATATTGAGTTTAAGGCGCTTTGTGACTGTTGGACGGTTTTGGAGGCCTTTGATTGACAGTCAAAGGTGGGTGACCGTTCAGGTACCTTTCATCCTATTTTCAAACTGTCATATTTATGGCCTTTAATCTCATTTATCGCAAAACGTTTTGGCCTCTCTAAAAGGTTATAAATATCTTCTATCTTCGTCTTTTGGATATCAGAATTTCTGACTCTCCAGTTTTCTCCTTTCTTTCTTCTCGGTTTGGCTTGCAGATTTCATGTGTGGGAGAGGTCATCTGTTCTTGCGAAGCAGTGACTCTCTTGAGGTTCAAGCCTAGTTGTATCCTGGGAACTCAGTCGTAACAAAACCCTTTTTCGCATCTTCGGAATTTCCGGAGTGGGGCGATTGAAGTTCTAAAGATAGCGATCTTAAGAACGTGCCTCTAGGCTTGAATTCTCTTTTCTGAAATCCTGTTTTCACTAGGTTGGTATAACAATTTTAGAACTTCAACCATGGCCTCTGGTTCGACATCCAACTCCATCAATCTGCTTAGCCGTGACCTTGAAAAACTTGATCGATTTGATGGGTCAAACTTCAAGCGGTGGCAATCAAAGGTATCTTTCTTGCTGTCCGAACTGCATATCGACTATGTCCTCAAAAAGTCTTGTCCCACTGTCGTTGCTGGAGAAGTTGAGACAGAAGAACAGAAGAAAGAGCGAGAGAAGTGGCATACTGACAACTACAGATGCAAAGGGCATATCCTGAACACTTTAGCCGATTCACTCTTTGACCTGTATTCACCATTGGAGTCGGCTGGAGAGTTGTGGAATGCTCTCGAGATCAAATACAATGCAGAAGATGCTGGTAACAAAAGGTTTATAGTAGATCAGTATGTTAATTTTTCTATTGTTGATGATAAGCCTATACTTGCTCAAATTCATGAGATGCAAATACTGGCCTATAAGATCAAAGGAGAAGGTATGTATCTTGATGATGACTTTCAAGTTGCTGTCATCATTGGGAAGCTGCCGGATTCCTGGAAAGAATATAGGAATCACCTAAAACATAAAAATAAGAAAATCACTTTAGATGGCCTTCTTAAGGACATCAGAATTGAGGAAGAGACTCGTCTTCGTGACAAAAAGAATTCGAGTCCTAAAGAAGGTTATCCTAAAGTGAATTTTGTTAGTAACAAGGGTGGCAAAATCATGAAAACCCAGAAAATCAAAAAGAATTTTGTGAAAGGGAAAAAGCCAACTGATAAAAAGAAAATTAGTTGTTATGTTTGTGGCAAGTTTGGCCATTTTGCTAGAGAATGCAGAGAACGGAAGAGGACTGGTCCTAAGCCAAATGAGTCAGAGGAGAGGCTTGTTGCTGTAATCTCTGAAACCTTTATGGTGGCTGCAAATAAGGACTGGTACCTGGATACTGGAAGCACTGTTCATGTGGCAAACGACAGGAACTTGTTCAAGTCGTATGAAGTAGTGGGGGAGGGATGCAATCTCTTTATGGGAAACTCTTCCTCAACTAAAGTGCTGGGAAAAGGGAGTGTGGAAATTAAGTTCACCTCCGGGAAAGTCCTAACACTTGAGAATGTCCACTATGCTCCAGAAGTTCGGAAAAATTTAATCTCTGCAGATCTCCTGTCACGAAATGGTTTTAAGATTGTTATTGAGTCTGGGATTGTAACTGTGACCAAAGGGAAAATCTTTGTAGGAAAAGGGTTTGCCACTGGTGGTATGTTCAAGATGAGCATAAATGAAGCTACTACTTCTGTTTATATGGTTGACTCTTATTTTCTTTGGCATTCAAGATTAGGACATATAAATTCTCGTTGCATTCATAATATGAATAACTTTGGTCTTCTTCCGTGTCATGTGAAAATAGAACATAAACATAAGTGTGAGACATGCATTCAAACTAAGCTAACTAGACTCCCGTTTCCTAGTGTAGAAAAGAATTATAAATTGCTTGAATTAGTGCATTCTGATGTGTGTACGATGGATAATGTTTTGAGTCGTGGTGGCAATAGGTACTTTATTACCTTTATAGATGATTACTCAAAATTTTGTTATGTTTATTTGTTGAAACATAAATCTGAAGCATTTTCCAAATTTCTTCTTTATCTAGCTGAAGTACAAAATAGGTTTAAAACAAAGATTGTACATTTAAGAACAGATAGAGGAGGTGAATACTTAGGTGGAGAATTTGATAAATTCTGTGAAGATAATGGTATTATCCATCAAACGTCAACTCCTAGAACTCCTGAACAGAATGGAGTAGCAGAAAGGAAAAACAGAACACTTGTAGAAATGATGAATGCTATGCTTCTTAATACGGGTTTGCATTCCAACTTATGGGGAGAAGCTATACTTTCTGCCTGTTATATTCTTAATCGAGTTCCTTATTCCAAATCTGATAAATCACCTTATGAATTGTGTTTTGGTAAGAAACCTAATCTTAGTTATTTTCGTGTTTGGGGTTGTTTAGCATATGTTAAAATTCCAGAAAATAAAAGGAAGAAGGTTGGACCTAAAGCATTTAAATGTGCATTTGTTGGGTATGCTGAATATAGTAAAGCATATAGATTTTTGGACATTGTTAATGATGTTATTGTAGAATCTAGAGATGCATCTTTCATAGAACATAAAAATGCATTTGATTCTCTTCTTGATGGCAGCCGGATTATAGTAGATGAACTTCCTGTAAATGACATGATTGAATATTCTAATGAATGTGTTGATGAACCAGAAACTGAAGTTAGACTCAGTAAACGTATTAGAAAACCAACTAATTTTGGTTCTGACTTTTATACATTTCTAATTGAGAATGATCCTGTGTCTTTTCAAGAGGCTATGTCTTCTCAAGATGCTGCCTTTTGGAGAGAAGCTATTAATGATGAAATAGAATCAATTATGTCTAATAATGTTTGGAAATTAGTGGATTTACCTGTTGGTTGCAAAACTATTGGCTGCAAATGGATTTTCAAAAAGAAATTAAAAGCTGATGGTACAATCGATAAATTTAAAGCACGTTTGGTTGCAAAAGGCTTTAAACAAAAAGAAGGTATTGATTATTTTGATACTTTTGCTCCTGTAACCAGAATATCTACTATTAGAATTCTGATTGTCATGGCTGCCATATATAAGCTTCAAATCCATCAAATGGACGTGAAAACGGCCTTTTTGAATGGAGAATTAGATGAAGAGATATATATGGAGCAACCTGAAGGTTTTGTAGTGCTAGGGCAAGAGCGCAAAGTTTGCAAACTTGAGAAATCCTTATATGGATTAAAGCAAGCCCCTAAGCAATGGCATGAAAAATTTGATAGTTCTCTGGTGCATAATGGTTTTAAAATTCATGATGCGGACAAATGTGTCTACAGTAAAGTAGATAGTGGCTCAATTATTATTATTTGTTTATATGTTGATGATATGCTTATTTTGGGTAACAATAGTGAATGCATAAATCAAACAAAAAGATTTTTATCTTCCTTGTTTTGTATGAAAGACTTGGGTGTTGCAGATGTTATTTTAGGAATCAAAATAATAAGAAATAAAAATGGCATCATATTATGTCAATCACACTATATTGAGAAAATTCTTACAAAGTATGGATATCTTAATAGTTCACCAGCATGCACCCCATATGATCCAAATATGAAATTGACTCCTAATGATGGTGCTAGTGTTCAACAATTAAAATATGCCAGTGTTGTAGGTAGCCTTATGTATGCAATGAACTGCACAAGGCCTGACATTGCCTATGCAATGAGTAAAGTGTGTAGATACACTAATAATCCTGGTCATCAACACTGGAATGCAGTGAACAGGATTCTTAGATATCTAAAGCATACTTTAGACTATGGAATTCACTATACCGAGTTTCCTGCTGTTATTGAAGGGTATAGTGATGCAAGTTGGAATACTGACTTTGAAGATTCCAAGTCTACGAGTGGTTGGGTTTTTACCCTTGGAGGAGGAGCAGTTGCATGGGGGTCTAAGAAACAGACCTGTATAACTCATTCTACAATGGAATCTGAGTTTATTGCTTTGGCATCTGCTTGTAGAGAAGCTGAATGGCTTAAGAATATGCTAGTGGATATTCCACTAGGTGAGAAGCCTATACCTGCTATTTCAATGTTTTGTGATAGCCAATCAGCTATATGTAAAGCAGGTAATATGAAATACAATGGGAAGTCTAGACATATTAGTCTAAGACACAGTTTTATAAGACAAATGATTGATGACAATATTATTTCATTGAAATATGTGAAGTCATGTCAAAATTTGGCAGACCCATTTACGAAAGGCCTTTCAAGAGATGTCATCAATAAAACATCGAGGGGAATGGGAATTAAGCCAATTAAGTCATCACCTAAGGATACCCAACCTAGAGCGTTGGAGATCCCACATGCATAGGTTCAATGGGAAACGAATTGGTGAATGACAGATATTGAGCATATTTATGTAAGCCCATTACTGATGTGTGCTCATGAGCTGTAACTAATATGAGGGTTGAGCTAATAGCTCTTAATGAGTTTGTAAGCCTTAAGGCTAAGGTGTGTGTTACAGTACACCTAGACAAACTCACCTATATGAGTGTTGAAATGTGAGCCGTTTCTTATGAGAATTGGCAATTCTCTAGAGCACTCATGAATCCAGGAAAGCACAAGGCTCTAAATGTGCCAACATGAAATCCACACAATCGAACTTTTGGAAACCGATGTATGATTGAAAACTCCGTTAACAATATAAGGAGCTAAGTTCAAGGTAAGTCCACTTAGCACCTTGGTTAATTTAGGTTTTCTTTCAAATAGTGGGGGTTCAAGTCATGCAGACACTCTCACTAATGCATAGGTTTCTATGCAAGCCAAATATATTTTAAAACTAGTGGGGGATTGTTAGGAAAGTTTTAAATTATTAATGGTTACTATCAAAAGTGTTTTGAAAAGTTTAGTCCCATATCTAAGAGAGAAAAGCTTTTCAAGAGGTTTAAATAGAGAGTTTGTAATCTATTCTTTACTTTGGTAAGCCTTGAGTATTTAGGTGGATTGCGGACGTTGCTGCGCATCGTGCAGCAACGGACGCGCCGTTCGCGCACACGCGCGCGCGCGTGCGTGCGCGCGCGCGTGCGTGCGCGCGCGCGTGCGTGCGCAAGGGCGCTTGAGGCGCAATGTGGCGTTTTGATGGCGCACTTTGCACTTCGCACGCTCGCAGCGGTGCGAGGTGCATATGAGGCGCAAATATCCATTTTGATTTTTCGGTTTTGAGACATCTGGCCGTTTGAAAGGTTTTAATAGCATTTATATTGAGTTTAAGGCGCTTTGTGACTGTTGGACGGTTTTGGAGGCCTTTGATTGACAGTCAAAGGTGGGTGACCGTTCAGGTACCTTTCATCCTATTTTCAAACTGTCAGATTTATGGCCTTTAATCTCATTTATCGCAAAACGTTTTGGCCTCTCTAAAAGGTTATAAATATCTTCTATCTTCGTCTTTTGGATATCAGAATTTCTGACTCTCCAGTTTTCTCCTTTCTTTCTTCTCGGTTTGGCTTGCAGATTTCATGTGTGGGAGAGGTCATCTGTTCTTGCGAAGCAGTGACTCTCTTGAGGTTCAAGCCTAGTTGTATCCTGGGAACTCAGTCGTAACAAAACCCTTTTTCGCATCTTCGGAATTTCCGGAGTGGGGCGATTGAAGTTCTAAAGATAGCGATCTTAAGAACGTGCCTCTAGGCTTGAATTCTCTTTTCTGAAATCCTGTTTTCACTAGGTTGGTATAACAAGCTTCTTCCTTTACTCTTTTGGTTATTTGTTTTAGCTTACATGCGCTATTGACGGTTGTTTGTTATACATGTTAATAAATTGGGGGTTATCTAACTCTTATGGTTTTATTTCGAGTAAGAATATCGAATTTTGAATTTGGGGATTGGAGTTATGGAGTGTATAATTGGCTTCTCGTGTACGCTAAACTAGGGAGGTTATTGGAAACCGATATTATGCTGCAAGTTTGGGCCAAAGTCTCTTATCAGCCTGCTTTAGGGGTTCCTAATTTAGATTATTGTGAAATCCTGCTCTTTCTTTTGTACTTCCTAAGAGTTGAAACTTGAAAGATTAATTTTTTTATCACCTTTCTTTCCACAATCAAAACACTCAGATTTGAGAAGCAAATGGGATTATGTGAGGCGTGGTCTTTTGGTGTTTAAATTTTAGCACCTCCAAATGTGTATTGGAATATATATTCAGAAATTACCCATCTTTTTCTGATAAAGAAATTTCAGAAGGTGGTTGTTGATCATATTCTGCACCCGCTTCCTCCTCTCTGGCTGGAATTGAAATCTATTTGCAGAAATTACCCCATTATTTTCTGATAAAGCAATTTCAGAAGGTGGTGATCGATCATATTTTTCACACACTTCTTCTCCCAAAACATTACCACTCTGTGACTGGTGTGGCCAGAAAAAACTGACTGGTATTAAAAGATCTGATGTAGGGGTGGCAATCGGGTCGGGTTGGCGGGTCGGGTTGGCGGGTTGGCGTGTCAGCATACCTCAACCCGAACCCGACCCGTTTATTAAACGGGTCGGCTGTGGCAAACACGAACCCGACCCGTTTAATAAACGGGTAACCCGACACGACCCGCCAACCCATTTAATAAATGGGTTGGGTCGGGTAAACGGGTTTTCAGGTTGGCGGGTCAGGTTGGCGGGTTGACGGATCGGGTTGGCAGGTAGTCAGGTTGGCGGGTCGGGTTGACGGGTCGGGTTGGCGGGTTGGCAGACGGGTTGGCGGGTTGACCCACCCGCCTAACTCGTTTATTAAACGGGTCAGCCGGGTTGGCGGGTTGGCATACCCCCAACCCGAACCCGACCTGTTTAATAAACGGGTTACGCGGGTCGACCCGTTTATTAAACGGGTTGGCTTAAGCCCAACCCGAACCCGCCTAAGAGGCGGGTTGGCGGGTCGGGTTGGCGGGTCGTGTCAGAAATTGCCACCCCTAATCTGATGTACTAATGCATTTTTTTTTGTTTCTAATTCTGAAAATATGAACATGGATGGCATGCACTTGTCCTTGAGAACCTTCCAATTTCCAGAGGCACATTTTTAATGCTTCAAAACAGATGAATCAATAGCATGCGTGATTGCCCATGGGATATTTAGGATATGTGCTGAATGCCCAGATTTGAATCTTCAGTGCTTGAAATTGGGCCAATCATTGGACTATTAGCTTTCCCTCCATTAATTTGTTGTATTCACACGCCATATTTTAAGGTGTCAAATGTTACTTTCATCTTTTTTGAAAAGCCGTTCTATCAACCATTGCTTAAAATGTGTTGCTATGTTATGGGCATGTAATGGGTTTAATTTATTTGTTTTGAGATTGATTCATTATCTAAGTTTAGTTGATAGGATTATAGGATCTATCAAGTTACAGAAGTTATTGATTTGTCAATTTTTGAATGTGCAGTTGCTCACTTTCCTGTTTCAAGAAACACAAAGGTATTCTCTTCATTCAAGTTCTTTTGCTGGTTGCCCTTCATATAGGTGTATGCTTATATGTATTTGTACTCAATTTTAGTTTCTGTTGTGTTGTCGTAATTCTGCTGCAGTTTGTTTCATAACTCATTTAATGACACATGCTGCAGAAGGTTCAATGTTAGAAATATGAAGGTACATTGAATCACTCAAGCATGTATATGTTCATATAACCTGATTAATGTACCCCTGTTTTGACCAGTGTTTTAAAACTTGCCGAGTCAACTCGGTGACTCAGCTGACTCGGCTCGGCCCTCCAGCGAGTCAACCCGGCAAGCTTAACTCGGGCTGCGAAAATTCGGCTGCTGACTCGGCCTGACTCGGGCGAGTTCTGGGATGTTTGAAATTTGTTTTTTTGGGTATTTCACACACATATTCACTTTGTACTGAATAATACATCTTTCCCATGGACTGTCAGGAAAGATCTTTTTGAACAAATAACTGTTATAGTATATAAATCAAACAACAAAGCATTCTAGTCTATAAACCCAATTAACAAAGAATTCTATGCATCTAAAAGCAGGGATTTCTTTCAAGACACATGGAGATTGGAGAGTTAGGACCTAAGGATTCCTTATCTGAATATCACATATTACTTTACATACATGATGATACAACTTCATAAAAAAACTCTGCCTCTATAACTAACATTGCCCCATCACCACCCTTTCGTGGACCACTAGAGGTCCAAGGCAACTTCTAGTTTTCCACTTTATGTTCTTGTAAATGATAGTTTATAGTTTTCCCCGGTCTGTAGCATTTGGTGCAACTTCTGGGCCATTTTACCAACATCATCTGTCTTTGTTTCTGCCCTTTGTCTAATTGGAATCTTTTTTATTTAAGAGTTGGGCATCATGAATCTAAGGCCTGCAGCAATTTCACTTTTCCTAACCTCTAATATTAGGCATTGAAAATTTTATTCTATCTTCTTTCGAGCTGCTAATAGCTGTTTGAATTCTTTCAAGGTGATGCATGGTGCAGAAAATCTGTCCAACTCCATTATGTGTTCTTTGTTTGTCCAAAATAATGAATCTCTTAACTCGACCTGTCATTCTCTGTATATTGCATGATCCAAGTGACTGCAATCCATAATCACACATGATACAAGTGCCATTGGGATCATGTAGTTCCCAAGGGCTATAAAGGTGTTGGCGTGATGAATCACTCTTGTATTGAATAATGCATCTTTCCCATGGACTGACAATTTATATATTGTTTTTCTTTTAAAATCAAAAGTTAACAAAACCCGGTCCGAGTCACCAAGTTGACCCGCCGAGTCACGAGTCAATAAAGAACGAGTCGAGTTCCAAGTCACGGGTTTTAAAACCTTGGTTTTGACCAGTCCAAGACATATAGTTGACTAAGAATGTCTGACTATGCCAACCTTGAAACTTTCAAGGTTCCCTTATTTTTAACCCTGCATTATTGCTTCATTTCATGATGCATGTTGAACAAAGCTCACCATTAGAAATATGAAAAAAAAATTATTTTAGATAATCCAAGGGACCCCCCTCATTGTTAAGAAATATGCATTGATATACCGAAGTATACTAAGGTATACTTATAGGTATTTTTCTTTGTATTTCTTTTGTGTTTTCTTTCTCATTGTAATTTCAAGTATACTAAAGTATACTTATTATGATTTAGATTTTCGTAAAAGGATAGTTTAAGATAAGTATACATATTGTATACTTGTAGGGGTAGAGGAGGTATTTTATTTTTATTATTATGTCATTATTTAAGATGACTAAAATTTGCAATTTTATTTATTTATTTACTTTTCTTTTTGGTCAAATGAGATTGACCAACTAGCCGTTGGGGTTTAGGATTTGCTTTAATGACTAGTTTGAATCAAGATTGTAAGTATCGTATCATAACCTGTATCGGTCGGTCTCAAAATAAGATACGTATCGTATTGTAAAAAATCATAAAACTTTGATTTTTTTTTTAATTCTAAAAAAATCAGAAAAAATAGAAAAAATTCTAAAAACTCATAACACAAAAACCAATGATGAAATGCTCAAAATGCACTGACGAAATCATATATAAAGCATTTATGTTTCTATGAGTTGCATAAGACATCATCAAACATCAACTATCTCACGAGAATAATGCAAAATATTAAATATCTTACAATTATGAACATGCCACAAAACTCATACTTTCATATTACATAAACAAAAATATCATGGCAATAGTTGCACTTGATTTTTAATCGGTTTCTACTCATTACTTGAGTGCCCCTTTGTCATGCTGGATCATCTGATGCCATCTTTGTTGGAGGAGTGTGGAGCCTGATTTCTACCTCGATATAAATCTTTATTTTTTTGTGGATCCAACTTTGTAATTTTACTCATAATAAAGATTTTTTTATGTTAATCCATTTTTTTGAGTGAAAAAATGGTGGAAATGCAATTTTTTTTACCTTAACCCACTTATTTGAGTGAAAAAATGATGAAAATGCACTCTTGACGAAATCACGAAAGCCCTTTCCCTAGTGCAAAGATCGGCCTCCAAAACGGTATGATGACTCCTAGGGTGCATGGTGTAATGAAATAGATTAAATCCAAAAGATGTCACTTATGGACTTGCAAAAACACACTTCAATCAAGAATAACACTTGATTGAATAAGCCATACCACCCTCACAAGGGTCAAAATATTCTTGTTATTGCATAAGAAAAATCTCTCTTGAGAGTGAAGAGTACAAAGGCCTTGAAAGCCTATTTATAATACAAGGGACCACAAGGGAGCAGCTCTAACAACTAGTTGGAGCTGCCCTATCAATACAAAAAAGCTAAAAAAGCACATAAATAAAAGAAATAAAAAATGAAATAAAAAGGTGGTCAGCCTCTAATGGGCTGACACCTATTACAGTGAAAAGACCAAAATATCCTTGATGGGTATTTCGGTTTACATGAGTATATATATATATATATATATATATATATATATATATATATATATATATATATATATATATATATATATAACACTCCCCCTCAAACTCATGATGGAACAATTGAGAGTTTGCCAAGTAGGAAGTGAAATCTAGGTGACAGGAGCGCTTTAGTGAAGAAGTCTGCTAGTTGATACTCAGATGGAACGTAAGGCAATGTGATGGTCTTCCTCAAGAATTCTTCACGAACATGGTGGCAATCCATTTCAATATGTTTTGTCCTCTTATGGAATATACGATTGCTTACAATATATACAACGCTCTTGTTATCATAACATAATCTTGAGAGTTTTGCAATGTGAACTCCCAAATCCTCTAGTAATTGTCTCAACCATACTAACTCAAACATAATTGTTGTCATGGCACGATACTCAGCTTCAATGGAAGAGAAGGACACATTTTGTTGCTGCTTGAATCACCATAAAATTAGAGAATCACTTACAAAAACACAGGAACCAGTGGTTGAGCATCTATCATTCATATCCCTCCTCAAGTCAGAATCAGAATATGCAATTACTTCTAACGAGGAAGAGGATAATTGATAGAATTCTTAATATATCTAATAATTCTTATTACAGTTGTAACGACCCTAATTCATACCCATGAAAAAGTGGCAAAATATATATATATATATATATATTTTATTTATTTATTTTCAAGTGCGAAAACATTCTCAGAAACTCGGGTTCTTTACGGTTTAAACACAACCACCACCACAAGAGATCTTATACCCATCTTCCAAACCCAATCAACTTTATTAATTGAATTCAAATAGTGTAAAAGATATGTGCAAAAGAATGCAAATAAAGCAAAAACATAGAGCTATGTTGTCACAAATAAAGTTTGTCAAGTAGTCGCATAACTCTCGTAGCTCATCGCAATGCAAATCTCTTCATTGGGCCTAAGAGACTGTAAAAAACACAAAAGTAGGGGTGTCAAAATCCAAAGAATTTTGTATATGAATCCCTTTAATAAAACAAATAAGTAAAAAAATAAATAAATAAGATTCATGCAATATTTTAGAGGAATGCAATTATGACAAATTCATAATTAAAATAATCATTTAAGCAATAGAAAACAATTGCTAAACAAGAGTGGACAATTATTATCAATAGGGAATATCAATTATGCAATAAAAATATTTAACATGCAATATAGAACAAATATCATGCATTCACTAATCTCACAACTGAGAGAATAAGTAAATATGCATGATCTAATGCATAATAGGAATATACATGATTTCAATGCATATGTATGAAAAAAATATTATTTTTTATCAGAGTTTTCTTTTTATATGCATGTCTCTATTAAATACACACAAGCTTTAAGTTTTTCTTTTTATTACCGTTGCTCGCGGATATTCCAAACGGGTAAATTTTTTTGAGGTCAGGTCGAGTCTTCAGTTGTAGCGTAACACACAATTTGTATTTTATTACTGGATTCCACACTTAGCCTCCGACCGATATCAGGAATCCACACCATCCATTGGAACATTGAAAAATCACATTCAATGTCAGGACACCAGAAAAATTCATATCCATTGATGCTACTTTCTTGTTATACCAAAACAAGAGTTGTGTCTACACACCACCCCCTTGCAAAGTGGCGGAATCTTCCTAAAACCGTGGCCAGAAGAAAACCTCAATATCGGGTTCAGGTATACAACAACGAACACGGAGTTTTAGTATCCTCACGGTTCTCCAAAATCGTAATCTTCAAGATTCTCATCCTTGGGACATCAAGGAAACATAGATTACACTGTTCTTTTAATTTCTTTTATCTTGTTATTAATTCATCTTCTTTAATTTGCAATTCTACATGCAGAATTAATAACATAGGTTCGCAAATCTACATGTGAAACTCTTCACGTGATCACTGTCCGTGGCAACATAGAACAGTGCAACTAGAACAATAATATCAAGTGTGGTTTTTCCAATGCATAAACAACTCAAATAAAGAGCAATACATGCTCAAGGCTCACACGATCTACGATGATTCATTTTGATCATCGGTGCATTCTTATGCAAAAAACATGAATACCATGCTGCTATGCATTCATTTCATATGCCTTTCAATGCATAATCATGTGTATAAATTTTGAGATATGCATGAAACAACAAGAGTCATATGTATATATTCAATAATCATATGCATGCATTCACATATTCATGCCCAATCCATGTTTTCATTCATGAATCATTTTAATTAAACATGTGAACATTCATGCAATTATGTTGATGCAAAACATATCTATTTCATATTTGCACATCCACAATAAAACAACCATGTAATAATACCTTGGTTCAGTACAATATATCAAGTACGGGCATGTGGAAAATACCATTCTTTTGCATGCTAACAGCCAAGTCTAATATAAATAGCAGATCTGGAATTTTACATACAAATTTGAGTTTCTACTCAAGCTCAATTAGGCATAAGCATATGCATAAATTATAAGAATTGATCATGTATCAAATTCTGCACATCATTGTGGTGACAGTTAAGATTTGACAAGCCAAGTAGTTTGCTTTTAAAAACAATTTCAGCAAGCACATGGCCCATCATTAGCCTAGCCGAACCTGGTTCAGTTGGGCCTGACAGGTCATGCTGTCAACCGCGAACAGATAAACAAATTATTATTATTTTCACTATCATGCCCATATCACATTTCCAGCCGACTGACAGTTGGCTGGGGCTAAAGCCGAGACTGTACCCAGCCGACTGACAAATGGCTGGGGCTTCTGAAAATAAAACCTTTCTGTTTTTTTTTAAAGTACCTGACCCAACCAACCCAGTTGTCTGGGTCCTATTAGGGCCAGTTGCCCAACCAACAGTAGGTTGGATGGTTCTCTTAGAGAACCAGATTTTCTATAAAAAAAAATCTTGTATATATATATATATATATATATTTTCCGTTAGCCTTTTTTTAAATACAATGCCCATCCAACATATGGCTGGCCAGAGAGAGGTGCCAAGGCCTGACAGGCCAGCCGAACCTATATATGCCCAGCCCACAACAAAAAAGACATATATATATATATATATATAATATAGGGGTTTTCAAAACACAGTATGATATGATGCTTGACAGATGCATGTGTGCACCTTAATTTTTCTTTTTGGAGTTATGTACATGATCATCATGTCTTTTCCTTTATACATGGATTGGCTTCTCTTTGGAGTTATGATCTTCAATGTATTCCCTGGACGATAAGTTCTAAAGAAAAATACTCTCTCTCTCTCTCTCTCTTTTTATGTCATGACTTTGTAAGTTCATATATAGGCATTGATTATTCCTAAGAACAATGCCTTTAATGTGTATGCAGTGTATCTGAGGTTGGATCTTTAATAAGTTTGTTCTTTTTAATGCTGGGGTACTAAAGAGCCACATGACCTTTAATGTGCAGAAGTTCCTTGTTCAAAAACATCACCTCCTGAGCGAAAACTGCGTAAGGCTCTACTAGCATTTGAACATGCTAATTTATGCATTTTTGTATTTTTCTTTATTTCCTCATGCTGCAGTTTTCATCTTTAATGTATTTTTGCAAAATTCGTTTTGCTAATTTTTCAAAAGTTGGAATTCTGGCGGTAATAAACTCTATTCACTGGGTTGAGTCTGATTCAACTATATGTAATTTATGTTACAAAATAATAAACTGCCAATTCATGTTTTCATGTTTAATTTAATTGTCATATTGTTCATAGGATTTGGAATTTTGTTCTCTAACTCTTACTAATCCTGCTGCTATTATGTGAATTGTTTATACATGGTGTGAATTATGATTTAGATAAGCATGGTTAGTGTGTTATCTATTGATGATTCACAGAAAGGGAACTTCTATGATACTGTCCTTGTAATTTTTTATTCTTTTTCTTGATTGACCTTCACATGTACTTTTTTAAACAAACTATGGTTTTGATGTTTTGGTTTTTAGATAACACTAATAAATATATAAATTGAGTCCTGACATGGTCGCTGGTTTCACTGGTTGAGAGTTGTAGGTGAAGAAGGCCCAAAAACCTGGGTTCATTGGTTTAGAATTTAGTTTCAAGCAAGGACATTGAGTGAACACTGAATTTTGACATAATCCAGTTTTCATGTCTGGTGACATTTGGGCTTTTCTCCTTCAGTCTTTACTTAAGTAATGTGAGCAATGAGCTGAGCTTCTTCTATGAGGATCAGGCCTGTGTTGGCCAGAGCTTGCCAATATATGTCAAGCTGTGATCTAGTCCATTTTAAAGCTCATTTGATAAACAAACTCAAGCTTGATTTGATGCCGAACTTGCAAAATGCTCGTTAAGCTAGTTAAGAGATGCAGGTCTTGCACTCCCTATCCCTACTGTAGGCAGATGGTACATCACTACATCTCCTTATCAACAATCGGCCAATGTACCATAAAATTAGCCATCTTTTCTTGTATAAACCATTGATAGACATCTTTCTAGATTAGACTTTGGTTGTGCTTGTTTGAGCTTATGGATTTATTTCATATATTTTTCTTTTCATGTTCAGGTATTTGAATTTATATGTAATTATTTCAACTCTTGCAGTTCCAGTTTTAACACCTGAAAGACCATTACAAGTTGATAAACAGCATTGGGTGCTTCAGAAAAAGCAATATGAGTTGTTAGGTACATTTTTCTTTTTTTTTAGTGCAAAAATCTCAATTGTTTTTCAGCATTCTGTTTACTTACATGACATTATGAGAAGACTTGATTTTTATTGGAAGCTAGTTAAAGCTTTGTTGTACCTTAGGGTTCGTTTGTTTCACCCAATTTACACATGAAAATGGGGGTTTAATATGAAACCCTCCATTTTCATATGCAGGTTAAACAAGCATGCCAACCCCATTTTTCTCCTCCTCCTCCCCCCCCCCCCCCCCCACCCACCCACCCACCCACCCACACACACACACCACGTGAATGGGCTTGCGTGTGCATTTTTTCACACTTGGGGATGGCCTCATGGGATGCCTTTCCCATGAAGTCTTTTTTTATTGGTGGGAATGAAACAAACGAGCCCTTAGTTTCTGTAACACCTTAAATGATTTGATTTTCTGTAGTTCCACGAGCGGAATGTCCAGATATATATCCTATGCTTGTGTTGGCAGTTAGATCTAGTGTTTTTTTTATTGCTAATAGAAAATGAGTCTATGACCTTTTCTTTTAGCTTCTGTTTATGCTAGGGTTGGGAGTTGCTCTTCTGTATACTACGTGTCCAAAAGTTCAGTCTGGCACTTCCACTTGCTTTAGAGCTTATCTGACACCTATCTGCATCTAACTACCATTAAATCAACAGGCCTATCTACTGCTTTACAAGTACTTCTTTCATAAAGGGTGTGCATTTCTTCATTCATTCTTTCCCACAGTCCGAGGCACCCTTATGTGGATGAGATAATGCTTGATGATGATGATGAACTTTCCCACCTTTATGGTTTGATTTGGTATACCTCTTTCTAACACTGCAGGATTCATTCCGCATATTATTATTTCCTTCAGTCTCTCCTCTCAGTGCCTTTTTGCCATTTGAAGCTGCCTTTTTTAGCTCATCCTTCATCCTTAATGCTCCAACACCATGTTGAATTGTATGAGAACAAGACAGGCTGTCAGTGGGTTGGACATGGGAAGGATCAGGGTTGATATCTTCAACTTCCCTATGTTATAATCATTCTGCTCAGATTGTTTGTTTCCTGATCTCAGTCTGGTGTTAGATGAAGATATGAGGTTATGAACCCGTTTCTATTCCCTTTTAGAAGCAGCTCTTATTATAAAACAAATAATTGCATAATGACAAGATGGGGTTGCAATGTAGCTCATATTCCGATACCACTGAATCATTTTTCAGATATTGCATCAATTCAGAAATAGATACAAATGTAAGACTGCTGTGTAAAATATTTTATAGTACTTTTCATACATTTAGTTCTGTTGGTTTCTGTGGTTCCTTCTAGTGCACCTTTCCTTTCAGTTGTTCTATTTCAGGAAAGTGTGCAAACTTCTTGTTTGTTCTCTTCCAGTGGCTTCAAGTGAAATCCGAGATGCCTTGAAGGATGAAAAACTTCGGGAAATTATATGCAGAATCGACTCTTCTGCAAATGGAAATGATGTAACTTATTTTTTCTTTTGATTCTGAATTTTGATTGCCAACAACCCTCCAACCAAAAAAAAATATCTTTTTATTTGACCAAAAATATTATTAAGACCACATGGCTGCTGTCACTCTTTATCAGGAACTGAAGAAAGCCATGGAAGGAGAACTAGTCAGAGAGTTTGCAGACAAGGTAAACCATGTCCTCTAGGTGCAATAGGGAACAAAATGTGTTGATGTTCTTATATGCTTCACTAGGATTTTGTTGATGTGTGTAAATGCCACTGTTTGCCTACCACAACTGTTGCATAGATTTGTGTGGTATCTGTAAAGTATGGCCTCACCCAATTTCACCTCCTGCTTTTTCTGCTTGCAGATTTTGTCCATTGTCAGTTGACAACAGACAAATTGTTGCCTGTACACGCTCTGCAACAAGAAACTTGCAAATTTTGTCTCTCGGTTTTAAGTGTGCATGTGATCAGGACCACCTTATTATCTGAATATGGCATTGCATACTTGATTTTGCATCCATCTCTTTTTCGACTCATGCTGTCCTTGGCATCAGACATGTTTAAGTGGTAGAAACAGCAGTAGCAGTCCAACCACCCCAACCTGTTGCATCAGAAAGAAGACACTGCGTCTGTTGGCAGTAGTTGGCACTTGGCTTCTGTATCTTTCCATAATTAAAATACCTTCTGGTTGGCCAGTATTTCACTTTTAATGTATTATAGCAAGTTGGTTAATTTACTTTTGATGATGGCTCAAACAAAAGAGAAATCGAGTATGGCTTGCTTAAAACCAAAGGACCTTTGATTTGACTTCCTAACTTAAAATTTAGATGACAATTTGACACAAAGGAAATATGATTAAATTAATCAGATGACAATTTAAACCACAAAGATATGATTAGATGAGCCTGGTGGTCTCATGAATTGAATAATTCCATCTTCTTGGGCTGTTAAGAGTCCTTATGGCTGTTTCAGTTTTCCCACATTATTTCTGTACTGAAACGGTGATTGTTGTATTTCACGAAATGATAAAAATCATGGCTTAATTATTTTTTCTCCTTTTCTTTTGGCATTCTTTCTTGGATTTCTCTTTAAGAAGGCTGTGAAGATCTTTATAATATTTTTTCCCATAAAACCAAAATTTTAAAATGTATAGAGATATTTGCGTAAAGCATCTCAATTATTCCAAAACTCTATGCAATGATTTTCACATGTGAAAGTCTGGACCGGGTTGAATTCCTAGAGGTAGCTGGATCATTCATGAAGATACATCCAACGCCATGTATCACTTAAAAGGGAGACTTGAGAAGTTGGAGTGTCATGAGTTCGAAACCTGGAGTTTCCATCCTTTTGGCTGCAAGGCCAAAGCTGGGTGTACTCCTTGGTGAGCAAGAGAGATTTGGGGTTTTATGCCAACAAATGTTGCGAACAAGGCACGAATCAACTGATTGTACCTTCCAACGAGCCAAAATTGGTGTTTTCTCTGTCGGAAAAGAGAAAGCTTTCAAGACTATAAGTTGAATGCATCAATCGGCCATTTGATTGAATGGCAATGCCAAAACGTTGGTAAGATCACCAATTACAGATTACGTGTTAGTGGTTTTTAATCAATTAGGCCCTGTTTGGATGATGCTGAAAACCTGGCTGTTAACCATGTTTTTGGTGTTGACCTGTTTATTCAGCCAAACTTGGGTTTTGGGCACGTTTGGATGATGCCCAAAACCTAGTTTTGGCAAATCAAGGTTTACAAAAATTAGGTTTTGGTATACCCTGTAAGGGGGCAGTTTTTTCACACAAAACCTGGTTTATCAGGCTCACAATGACCAACTTGAATTAGACTTCACCAATGAAGACATCATAGAAACAAGTTCTTACTGAAAATTTCCAATTTACCATATCTTTGGCACCTAACTTCCTCATGCTTGAGCCATATAATATATATATCTGGTAATCAGAGTGAGTATCGCTTTGGCACCAGTCTCCCCTTGCTCACCAGGGAGTACACCCAACTTTGGTCTTGCAACAAAGGACACACAACCATGGATATGAAGTTTTCTATGATGCTAGTGATAATTAAAACATATGATTACATAGCAAGGGATTACAATCGTTGTCATTTGGCTTAAGAAAAGAATGCTATGATGTGTATGATGATGGCAGCGACATTGGATGATTGCTGATTAGCATGAATATCTAAATTATCTATTTTTATTTGAGAAGGGTTGTTGTCAATATCGGAATCGGACTTGTGTCGTTTGGCCAATAATTCAGGTGAAGTGAATCGTTCGGAATCAGAAAAAAAACAATTAAAAAATATTATGCATCAATCAGAACGTGACACATGTTAAAGCCATTAAAATACTATTTAAAATTTAATTTTAAGTTATTTTTTAAATTTATTAAAAATTATACGTTTAGGGTAAGTATCATATAGCGGGTGGCATGAGAAAGGTGGCTAAGGAGGTATTGGGTGAGTCTAAAGGCGGTGCACCGCTAGGTAAGGATACATCGTGGTGGAATGAGGATGTCAAATTAGCTATTAAGGTTAAAAGAGAGTGTTATAGAAATCTAAGTAAGGGTCGTGATAATGAGAATTTGAAGAAGTATATGATAGCAAAGAAGGAAGCTAAAAAAGTAGTTCGGAATGCGAGGGATAAGGTATATAAGGAGGTTTATGACAAGTTGGATACCAAAGAGGGCGAGAAGGATATTTATAGGCTTGCAAAGATGAGAGATAGGAAATCGAAGGATCTGGGTATGGTTAGATGTATCAAAGATGAAATACAAAGGGTTTTAATCAAAGATGATGAGATTAAGGAGAGATGAAAAAATTATTTTAATAAGCTATTTAATGAAAGTCATGCTCAAGATCTTGGAGACTTGCCCATTCCTTTTCATGAGATGAATCGTGACTTCATGCGCAATATTCAAAAGAAAGAAATTGCAGAGGCTTTGAAGAAAATGAAATCAAGTAGGGCAGTTGGCCCAAATGGTATACCTATCGAGGCTTTAAAATGCTTGGGAGAGAAAGGTTTAGAATGGTTGACAAATCTTTTTAACAAGATTTGGCGAACAAATAAGATGCCTAATGAGTGGAGGAAGAGTACTTTGGTGCCTTTATATAAGAATAAGGGTGATATACAAGATTGCACAAACTATCATGGTATAAAACTCACGAGTCATACTATGAAACTTTGGGAGAAGGTGATTGAGTCTAGGTTGAAGAAGATTGTCATGATATCGGAGAATCAATTTGGTTTTATGCCTGAAAGATCAACTATGGAAGCTATACATCTTCTTAGACAACTTATTGAGAGAAATAGAGAGAGGAACAAAGATTTGCATATGGTTTTTATTGATTTGGAGAAGGCATACGATAGAGTACCTAGGGACGTTCTCTGGTGGACAATGATGAAGAAAGGTGTTTCTCTCAAGTACATTAGTATAATTAAGGATATGTATGAAGGAGTAGTAACCAATGTCCGCACTTGTGGAGGGGTGACAACCAATTTTCCTATAACGGTTGGGTTACATCAAGGATCTGTTTTAAGCCCTTTCCTATTTGCTATAGTGATGGATGAACTTACGAGATCAATTCAAGAAAATGTGTCATGGTGTATGTTGTTTGCTGATGATAGTGTTTTGATTGATGAGTCTAGAGCTGGGGTTAATGGTAAGTTAGAATTATGGAGACAGACATTGGAAGCAAGAGGTTTTAAGTTGAGTAAGAGTAAGACAAAATACATGGAATGTCGGTTTAGTAAGCAACAAAGTAGTGATGGGAGTGTAGTGAAGCTTGGTGAGCAAGAAATATCGGTGGATGATTGTTTCAAATATTTGGGATCTATCATTCAAAAGTATGGAAAAATTGATGGAGATGTAAATCATAGGATAAAGGTTGGGTGGATGAAATGGAAAAGTGCAACTGGAGTATTGTGCGATCGTAGAATGCCATTGCGGTTGAAGGGAAAGTTTTATAGGACGACTATTAGGCACACTTTACTATATGGTACGGAATGTTGGGCTGCCAAGAGACATCATATTCAAAAAATGAGCGTAGCTGAGATGCGTATGCTGAGATGGATGTGTGGAAATACAATAAAAGATAAGATTCGGAATGAGGAGATACGTAAGAAGGTAGGCGTTGCACCCATTGAAAATAAGATGAGAGATAATCGTTTATGGTGGTTTGGACATATTCGGCGAAGGCCTAATGATGCTCCAGTTAGAAGGATGGAGAAATGGGAAAATATATTAGTTAAAAGAGGTCGGGGTAGGCCTAGGAAGACATGGATGGAGGTGATAGGAAGGGATATGAATGCTTTGAACCTCACGAGGACATGGCATTGGATAGAAATGATTGGAGGAGAAGGATTCATGTGGAAGACCCAAAATGATTTTCTTTTTTGGTTCACATCGCCGGCCACAATTGTTTTGGGATGAAGGTGTAGTTGTTGTTGTTTGTTGTTGTAGGATAAGTATCATATATATTTTCTGGTGATACAATATGTATCAACTGATTCAGGCTCGTGTGCCTCTGCACCAGGCTGCCCTTCCTCTTTGGCTGACAGTCTATCAGTTGTGGGGCCCAAAAACAAATGGTGGGCAGCCTGGTGCACAGGCACACTCAAAGTGTGCCATGTGACGATGACAAAACTGGTGGGAATGAATGACATCACCGTCGCATCTAAACATCATGATTCAAGTTGCATGAATCACGTGATATGTTATATCACTCTACGGTGAGTAATATGCATCATTCCCACATCAGTCTTTACAATCAGTGGGCAGGTGATGGGCCTTTCCGTGATATGTGGCATATCACCCTATCTGAGTTAGGGATGGCAGTGGACCGGGGGAAAGCGGGGCCCCGCCCCGCCCCGTTTGGACCGGGGATGAAGGGTATGAAACGGGGATGGAGGCGGGGACGAAGGTTAAAATCCATCCCCGTCCGGGGGTGGAGGCGGGGATGGACGTGCACTTTTCCCCGCCCCGCCCCGTCCCCGCCCCAACCCTGCCCCGACCACTTTTCCCCGCAATATCCCCGCCCCGCCTCATCCCCGTTTGAACCGGGGATGGAGGACATGAAACGGGGATGAAGGCGGGGGTGGAGGATAAAATTTTGAGGCGGGGCGGGGGCCCCGCCCCACTGCCATCCCTAATCTGAGTTCATAGAAAACAAGACATGGCAAACATAAACTCATTTGTGTGAAGACCAATGTTGTCCTGAACTGAATCGAAATGAATCAATCAATTTTTATGACATGCGTGAGTAAAACATTAAAAAATATTTTAATTTTTTTAATAAAATATTTAAAAATAAACTGAAAATCAGTTCATTTCAAATTGATTTTAGCCCATATAATATGAATTCAGGCCTGTTCACAACGATACTGACAATGGTCAAGACCAACTCATGCTAATTTCATTCTCCAACTAGAATATGATCTGTAAGTACGTCTGGCAAAACCAGCCCGACTAGGTATCTGATTTTGGGGTGGCTTTTCCTAGGGGTGGCAATCGGGTCGGGTTGACGGGTCAAGATACCTCAACATGAACCCAACCTGTTTAATAAAGGGGTCGGTTGTGGCAAACACGAACCCGACCCATTTATTAAACGGGTAACCCTACACGGTTAACCCGTTTAATAAACGAGTCGGGTCGGGTTGGCGGGTTGGAGAGCGGGTTGGCGGGTCGGGTTCGGGTAAACGGGTTGGCGGGTCAGGTATGAGTAAACGGGTAAACGAGCAGGTTGGGGCCAGGTAAACGGGTTGGCGAGCAGGTTGACAGGTCAGATTTGGGTAAACGGGTTGACTTGCCCGCCTAACCCATTTATTAAACGGGTCAGTCGGGTTGGCATACCCCTAACACGAACCCGACCCGTTTAATAAATGGGTTAGGTGTGTCGACCCATTTATGACACGAACCCGTTTAAGCCAAACCCGAACTCGGCTAAAAAGCGGGTCTGCCGGTTGTGTCAGATTTTGCCACCCCTAGTTTTTTCTTGTAAAAAAAAAAAAAGTGACTCTTGGTGATTATGATTTCACCTTTACTTTGGCTTACAAAGAAAGGAGCCAATGAAAATCATTTCTTCATTTGCATGAAAAAAAAAATGATTACTTTTTTTTTATTACGTTTGCTTTGCTGCCCATCATAAGAATATAAATCAAACGGGGCTGCTGTTGCTTTTACACGGCTGGGCGGGCCACTTAAGGCTGGGTGGTCGTGTCCCCAAACCTGAGTTTTACCTTGTAGGGAGGTAGGCCCGCTAGTGACTCGGTTCTAGGTGAGGGTTCCTTCATCAAAATAAATAAATAAATAAATAAAATTTCAAATCAAATGTGATTTGTAAGTATATTTATCAGAATGTCAAGAGGCTCCTCCTTGTGATTCTAATTCCGGTGACAAACGAGAAAGCCAGTGACATGCTTCACTTTCTTAGGTCGAGAATGGAGCCAATGAGAATTATTCTTTCACTTTGAGTGAGAAAATGATTCTCATCTTTTTCTTTTCTTTTTTTGAAAAAAGAGAAAATGATTCTCATCCTAGTTGAGCAAACAAAATTTTTTTTTGGTGGCTTATCAACTTGACTGTCTTTCACTGGCCACCACGGTCAACATCATCAACATGCTTGATAATGTGTCCTTACCTGGTTGAGACTTTGATATAGAGAGCACAATCTGATCCAACTCTATGATGGCAAATGATGGACGGCTGTGGTTGTGAGTAGGATAATCCGAATACGGAACCGACCCATAAACTTCGGATCAAGCATGCCCCACCATATCCAAACCACTTTATCCCGATCTGTACTCTGAAATGGTGTTTCTGTAAATTTTGGAAAACACAGTGTTGTTTGCAAAGCAAGAAACGGGAAAGAGCCAAGTCGCCAACCACCTCTCCGGTCCGAAAGCCTCTCAACACGTCGCACTGAAGAACCGCCACCCGAGAAAAAACGCCACCACCGCCACCGGGAAATGCAACCGCACCAGCAAACCCTAGCGCTAACGTCGACCTCGATGAAGGAGGGGAAGCGCCTCCTCTGCCTCCTCTCCACCTCCCTCGCCTCCCTCCTCCTCTTCATCCTCTCCTTCTCCTGCCGCACGCCCTCCTCACTCCCCCCTCTCCGCTCCGCCCACTTCCTCCCCAATCCTCCGATCCTTAACCCTAACCCAACCTCCGCCTCCATCTCCGCAGTCCCGCACCCTCCCTCCCTCGCCTACTTCATCTCCGGCTCCAACGGCGACTGCGACCGCGTCCTCCGCCTCCTCCACGCCGTCTACCACCCCAAGAACCGCTACCTCCTCCACCTCGACCTCTCCGCTTCCCAGGACCAGAGGGAGCGCCTTGCCGTATCCGTGCAGTCCGTGCCAGTGTTTCGGGCCGCCAGGAACGTGGACGTCGTCGGGAAGGCGGACGCCGTCAACCCGCGGGGATCCTCCGTCGTCTCCTCGACGCTCCACGGTGCGGCGATCATGATCCGGTATGCGGAACGGTGGGACTGGTTCATCAATCTGTCCGCCTCCGATTACCCGCTCGTAACGCAAGATGGTATGTGTTTTTCTGCTGTTTTCGTTCGGGTTGGTTCTTCTCGAGTTTCGTTGGGGCTGGGTTTTGATTCGTTGATGGTTGGATTGGTTATTCTGCGTTTTTTGGTTGGGACAATCTCTTACTCGTGAATCATTTTGAATCGTTTTTTGCTTGTGGGATGTGGCAATTTCTCCATTCTTTTCGTTAATCACTGCTGGGGACGAGATAGAATTTGAGGAAACTTAGTCTTACCCAAGCTTCATCCTGGTCGTGGAATTTGACGGATTGAGATATCCAAGGGCACACTGTTTCATTCGTTTTGCATCCAAAATGGAACCCTTATTATATTTCCTGAGACAGGGACTAAACGATTTTATCTCTGTTAATGGATACTTTTTCAAGTATGATTCATAGATAGGTCTTTAATGGCAATGTATTACGTTTTCTTCATCTCTTGCTAATTCTATCAAAACTAGAATTTGGACCAAATGTCAAGTGTTATGTTGATCGTAGCTAATAGGTGTTGTAGTCACATATTAGAGGAAGATTTTCTTGTTCTTATGTTAACTTGGAACAATGTAGGTGGTCAATTAGCGTGAACATGCGATCGGTAAAGTATCTTTTAAAGTCTTAATGTGTATGCCTTCTTTATCATATATCCACAGAAGCTAAACAGTGTAGCTAAATATATCTATGGCATTTTAAGTGTTGTCTGGCTGACAGAAGATGGAGAGTGTATTTACGCAGGGAGTTGAGTGAGATGGAGGAGAGTTGGTTAATGGCATTGTGCCAAATGAAACTGGTTTTATTAGATCCCAAACAACTTGTTATAGAAGTTATCTGTGTTAGAAGATCTAGTTTGTGTTGGTAGGCATAAGTTGATGGTCTTAAGTTAAAAATTACTTCTCTTATGAATTCCAAGGGCCCATGGATGGAGTACAAGATCCTTATTGAAGAGATAAGGGCCCTTTGACTGAAGATGAATAACTTGATACTTTTTATCAGCAATCATTTCTTATTCAGTTTCTGGTTTAGTCTGTTTTTCTGCTTGTGCAATACGTGCACTTATTTGGTTTTTGGATGATGGTTGGAGCTATTTCTCCATTGTAAGAGATGAAAGCCAAGCATGGAAATGGAATTTCATTTTGTGCCAATGGTTTCTGGTTAAGCTATTTGAACTCAAATGTGTCGAATGATATCTTCTTGGGCATTGTTTTTGCACTATTCTCGCCTCATTTGCAAAAGAGAAGGTTTTCTTATGATTGTATCTGTTTGAAGATCCACATGCTTGAGGGTGGTGGTTGCATATAGAGGAAGTTGGAAGGCCTTCTTCTACAACTCTGTGTTCGTGATTGCATGTATCTTTTGTCATTGAGGGTTTCTGCAAAGGCAATGGATCCAAATGTGAGTTGCAGACTTGGAGCTGGATGTGAATGGCCAGCCTAAGGTGTGAACTTGTCAAAAATTAGGTCATGATTTAGAAGAACCCTGATTACACGAGAAAGATGAGTACCACATCCAATTCTTCAATGCTTTTCCCATCAAGGGTGAGATTTAGGACATGTTTAGTGATGAGTTGGAGAGAAAAATCCGTTGGGAGTCTAAGGCTATGGAAGCTCCTGGTAACTGACAGATTGATGAAAATGGCTGCTTGGATGTCATGACCGGAAAACTAATGTTGGACAAACAGATGTGGTTTTGACTAATGAAACACCTGATTCTCCTAGCCAATTTGAGTAGTCTCTAACACAATGGCATTTCAGAGTCACCTCCAAAGGAGCTTACTTTTTCATGAAGCAGGTTAGGTATTACCATCTTATCTGAAAAAGTAATGTGTCTTTTCTTGATGACCTTTGGCAAATGTTGTGCAATGAGACTTAACTCAGTATTCATCAATCCCAATGAAATGATTTAACTTTGACTAAAAAGGATTGGCATTGTTGTAGTAGAAGCCTTTATCCTAGTACATATGCCTAACCCCAAATGTCTGGCAGGAGCAGTTAGTACACGTCACTTTGTGTTGGGGCATTGCAAGTTCGAACCCCAAATGGTATGGTTGTATAACTGGTAGGGGTCTGCCTAACCCCAGCTTTCTCTGTAAAAAAAAATTGTTCTCAAGCTTATACCAGAAGCGCAAGGACTATATCTTCTTCTTGAAATGTCATACACATTGAATTTATTGTCATTTTACATGATTATTGAATATTAAAATAAGCTAGATAATGGTTATAATTGATTCTTGGATTTTATGATGCATGTGACAGATCATGTCCGAATGAACATGGATGTAAATCTTACTGCCAAGAAGGCAAGAAGTAATGTGTATGATTTTATATTAGGGGTATGCTTGTCAGATGCAAATGCTCTCAATTTACTATCAACCTCTCACATGTACTCATAGCTACGGAGATTACAAAATTTTTAGAGTCAGCTGGTCATAACTTCAGATGGGTTCCACGTTGCTTATATCTGACAAATTCTACATTCAAACTTTTTTTATTAGTATTCTGAAGGTAAGTTTCTCCTGAATGGAAGTTTAAAGTAACTTCTGTCACCATGATTGTTTACTTGTTTTCATTTTTGTTATTGTAAACTTGTTATGTTGAATTGTTGCTTTTCATATTTGAAAATGTAGCCTATCATTAGGGATGTAAATGGGTCGGACTTGGGTCAGATCTCTGGAATACCAAGTCCGACCTAACCATATCTGACATAATTGGATTCAGATTTGGAGTCGGAAGGGATCAGATGAAGCTGAATCCAAATCTTGCTAACTTAACATCCGAAATATACATGTATCCGGATTTGGATTATTGTCGAATTCGGATCTTAGTCGGACTCAACCTCAGATTCGAATGCAAAATCTAATATCGAGTCTGGATTCTATTGTTAAATAGATCCTACTTTGGCTACCGGATCCAACTAATTAGATTCAGGTCGGATGTCGGATAATATCCTACCCATTAACATCCCTATCTAGCATATTGATGTATTCTTAAGATTCTAAAAAGATGCTGTACGGGGTGTTTGGGTGATGTTAGTGTTGGATTCTTATGGTAAGCTTTGAGAGCTTGTGAATTATTACTTGTCCTTATCCTGTGAGATCTGTAGGATTTGCTTTATAAAGCATTGTACGGTCTTGCAGAATTGCCTCCTAGATGGTGCTCGTGCTTTCAGTTACTGGAATTGCTTAATCTTATATCCTGAATGCTATACTTCACTTTATATGAGCATAATTTTGGTTTTACATGTGATTTTTTTGTTCATTTTATCTTATTAATATATTTGCTTTCTAGTGACATTGAGTGCATGATTACCTTGTGAATTTCCGTTTATAAAGCTCATTTATATTGTTATATGAAATTCTATGGCATATAAACAGGAGCCACATTTTATTCACATATATGGAGTTGTATGGTTATTGTTGGATTTTTATTGATCTTTTACAAATAGTAACTTGTCATGCTTTTAAATGATTTACCTACAATTAAGAGCTTATTTAGCGGAGAGGCTCTGAAACCAATTGATTTTGGCTTCTTTGGTTGCAGACCTGCTTCATTTGTTATCTTTTCTGCCAAGGGACCTCAACTTCATACAACATACCAGTCGTATTGGTTGGAGAGAGTATGACTCATTTATCTTTGATTTTCCATGTATATACAGTGCAGCATAGTTGACATTGTCGAGCTTTCACATAATGAACTTATGCGTGGTTGATATTACAGGTATCGGAAGCTAAAGCCTATCATTGTTGATCCTGGCCTTTACCTTTCATCGAGGAGCGAAGTATTTTATACGACACAAAGGCGTGATATGCCTATTGCTTACAATTTTTTTGCAGGTTCACAACTAAGTCTTTATTGATGTTGATCTTTGTTGTTTATCCTACACTCCAGAATGAGCAAAGTAACTAGCAACTAAAGAAATTATGAATAAAAAATGCATGTTATTCCTTGTCAACTTTAGCTATCTGTCCATGTTTTTACTTCCGTGAATGTGACTTGAGCAAGGATGCAATCTGGTGACATCACGTATGAATCGTAAAATGAAAATTTGCTTTAGATACTGGCAGTTTAAAAACTCCAGAGTCTACAGGGCAATCAAAATGCATTTATATGCTATATCCGAAGTTATCCCTTGGTGATTTGTGTTTAGGTTAGTTAAGCTAGCAATTCACACAATTCATGCGCCATATCCTAAGTGATCCCTTTGTCATTTTATATCTCCTCAATAAAGGAGTATATGAGGTATATTCCAATAAGTGTAGAAACCAGAAAGAAATTTTTATGGATAGTTGGTCACGTTGTTGGTGGTACAATCTAGATTATGGGCATGTCATCACTTCACGTTTTTTTGTGAGAATCAATGTGACATGTATTGCTTAAAACTTGATTTTCCTTCAGGCGCATGCACACCTCTTATTTTAGAGTCAGATGATCCAATCCATCTTGTAGCAAACTGGACATTGTGCTTCCATGATTCATGTAGCTGGCTTAGATCAGCAGAAGGGAAAGCATAAATAAGTAGATTCCCATTGTGCAGTAATCATGCAGAGTTAGTGAGGATTGTAGACAAAGTATTGTTTGGATCAACACTACTTGCTATGAAAACACACATGGCATAGAAGGAATGTCAAGGAAATGATTGTATGAATCACCTTGCAGACTTAGTGAAGTAATGGATAGCGTTTATTATCAATCTTTCCATATCGAACTTAGTGGGTGACATCATGGTATGACCTCTTTGAACGTTGAAATTATGACTTCAGCGTCCTATTGTTCTTCTAATAGGCAGGACTGAGACGTTCTTGACATGTTTTGTGCAGGTTCAGCTTCTGTGATTTTGAGTCGTAAGTTTATTGAATTCTGCATATTGGGCTTGGACAACTTACCGAGGATTCTTCTAATGTATTATACAAATGTTCCATCTTCACATGAGTGTTACTTTCATACTGTAGCCTGCAATTCCAGAGAGTTCAAGAAAACCATTATTAACGAAAATCTGTACTATTCTGCATGGGACAATCTCCCAAAATCAGCACCTCGAGTGCTTAATTCAGCAGACTTTGACAACATGACACGAAGTGATGCAGCATTTGCTCAATGTTTCAACCGAGATGATGCAGTGCTTGACAAGATCGACAGGGAGGTGCTAAACCGCAAAAGTGGCAAAGTTGTTCCTGGTGCATGGTGTATAGGCAACGGTGCTGACCCTTGTGTTGTTTGGGGAGATGCTGATATTCTTAAGCCTGGAGCTGGAGCTAAAAGGCTGGAGAGGCTTCTGATCAGAAGCCTCTCAAATGAGACATTCCATTCCCTGCAATGTGTATCTGAATAATCCGAACCTTGTTCACAGGTTGTAGTGAAGGATATTTTCTGGCTTGAACTTTCAAACGAAAGCTGTAGAGTTTTCTTTTGCTAGGCAGATGAGGGGTTTTTGTTATGCCTTTGTCCATCTGAGATGAGAATCACAGAGGTTGTATAGCTTTGACGAGGTGGCTGTTGTATGCCTCGCAAATTCTTTGGTTCATTCCTTTCTTTTTGACAATTAGAAGAAAGAAGACAACTATAGACTCAATAAGAGCCTTACACTGTACCTTTACTAACAAAGAAGCATTCCTGATGTCTGTTGTGCACGAAAGGTATTCTTTTGTAAAGAACTCTTGAAATATAATATGAATTGAAATTTACTTTTTGCATCGTGTATAAATGTGCAGTACAGTACTCTGTTTATATAATTTTAGTTTCCGTGTGATAATACATCCGAAAGGATTATGATCACGTGAACATGCATATTTGTGTTGGTGCCCCGACTACCCCTCCAAATTAATATGAAAATAAACCGAGAGAAAAGAACAGGGTAGTGTAGCATACAGGAAAACCACAAAACAAAGATCCTTGATCCTGCAGGTTCCAGCACAAGATTGAATGTGCAGCAAGACGTACTAAAGGCCTAAAGCCGAATATCATTACGTATACAATATATTGAGTCTGTTAATACAGGTTCCTTTTGGCTGTAACTCTTCCCCCATTTGTGTGCCCCACCAAATTAATGCATTCCGTTTGCCAAAAGAAAACAAAAAATCAAATCAACATCTTGTTGTGCAATACTGAACCAAATCTAGGCATTATGTTTTCCAATTTTTTTTTTTCAAGTCAGCCTCTTGATGTTCAACTGTTTTTAAGCCATAAAAATCTTTTTCAGTAAATTGTCTTGGAAAATTTTTCTCCACTTTCAAGCATTATTTCAATAAAAAAATTATTTTGTAACATAAAAATATAAAAAAAATAGTTTTAATGATAAAAAATTAAAAAAAAAAATCCCGTGTCCTGTTTTCCTTCTGACTGATAAACGATCCGCCCTTTCTACTTTAGAAATGAGTGCAATGTTGGTGGTGTTGATCCTTGTGACTAATCGACTGGATGAGAACAAAGAATTTGCAGACCTACACACATCAAGACTCACCACCTCCAAAAAATGCTGGTAGAAAAAAGATCCAGGGAAATCGTCTGGCCCAGGTGCACGAACAAGAATATGACATAAGCTTGACTGCGATGAATCTCTTCTTTTGAGTAGATATGCCCTTTAAGAAATTTCAGGAAAGAGACGATTTATAAATCCTGTTAGTCTTCTTTTTTCTTTCTCAGGTTGACCTGACCTCCACCAGCTAAACCCCATGAATCTGTTGGATCTTCTGCAGCTTTGTATAAGGCTTCTGACTGTTGTGGAGCTAGGCCAGCTGCCGAATAGTTGTGCATGCATCACTCGACCCACCTATCATAAATCTTTGGTTCTATCGAAACTGGAGCAAATCCTTCTACCAAATTACTGCCAAACCGTGCAGTCAAGTTGTGGCTACCACCACCCTACGATGCTCGAGTACATGATTGTCGCTCTACAGTAGTTGCACACCAGCATCGACATCAAGTCGACCAGTGAACGCAGGTAGGTCTAACTTGATACCGTAGGTCTGTACCCGCTCTAGATCAGACACTGGATGCTCTAAATGTGCACCATCATGTTGAATAGGAACACGAGCTAGTAGAATGAACTGGATCTCATGAAGAACGGTACATGGATCCAAATGCACACATGGACCTTGGGTTTGAGGGGGATCCCATAAAATAAAAGGGTTTGGGTTTTCTAGATTGGGTCTAGGCGGGGCATGGATTGCAATGGGTTGGGTTGGGGTTGATTTGGGAGTGTGTTAGGTCAGGTCAGGTTTGGTTTCAGTTAGCTTATGGGTTTTGAGTTTGGGTAAGGGACTTGGTTTGGATTCAAATGCATCGTTGGACTCATATTTGGTTGGGATGAATTATAGATCAGGTTTGTGGGATAAGAGGTCTGGTTTGAACCTGATTCATACCCAAAATTATATTGGGTCTGGTTTTAACTTGGTCCAAGTACAAACTAGGGCCCTGTTCGGGTCCAATAAGGTCCATTTTGGGGTTGGGTCACAATAAAAGGGTCGAAAGTTGGATTTTGAATCCAACTCGGCAGGTTTGAGATGAAAAATGAGTCAATCTGGGTTGAATTTGACTGTGTTTGGGGCAGACTTGGGTCCAAACCCCCATAAAATAGATTTTGATGAAATGTATCGGCGAGCCGGTATAAGGCCAAACCGGTTCTCGTGGAACCGGTGCTCGCCACACCCGATGGCTCGGGTAGACAGCCACCCTTGGCTGCAAGGCGAGCCAGCCCGTCGGTCTGGGCACCTCTCACCAGCCAAAATCAGTCGGCTGAAGGTCGCCAGACCTGACACGGCCAGTAGTGGTCGAGTCGTTGACCGTGAGCAACCCCAAAGAGGGGGGGTGGGGCTACGGTGGCTGAGAAACTGCTGCTGGCTCCCTAACCACTAAGGCTCTTCTCTGGCGATTTGTCACCGACAGAAATTCACCGGTGATGGCTCGACTGCCGGTGGGTCCTTATGATTGAAGACTGAAACCAAAAATAGAGAAAAGATAGTGATTTACGTCGTTCGGTTCTAATGAATCAACGTCCACAAAGAACGGCACACAGATAATAATCTATTCAAGCCAGAGGTAAATATACAGCAAAAGGAAGAAGATATGAAAAGACAAAAAAAAAGCAACAGAAGACAATTCATCCCCCATCTGTCGTGATATTGTTGCCAATCATTTTTACATTCTTTCCTTCTATTTCTTGCTGATTTTGTCCTTGATTGAGATTGTTTCTGATTTCTTTTCTTTTGCTTGATTTGTCTTGCTTTTTGTTACTGACTTCTGATTTTGGTGCAAGATTGGTAACGATCCTTACTTTCAATCTGGAAAGTTTTATTATATAAATTGTTATCATTTTCTATAACAACCCGATCCAGGCCTCTCGAGCCCGGGTTTGTGGATGTTAGTTCACAGAGATAAATTATTCAATAATCTAAAAAACAACTTCAAATCATGCCAAAAATTAAATTTTTTTTCATTTAATAATTAAAGGTTCATACATTCATTTTTTTCAATAACCATCTAAATGCTTAAACAAAATAAAAGAGTAGAGGCAAACCATACTTTGATGTGACTGATGTGGCAGAGTCGTACTAAGTCCTGTAAGTGACGGCAGCAGTCTCAAAACCTACAGTTGCAATCAAAAGAATGGAGTGAGTCTACAACCCAATAAGATTCTATTTACAAATAGACACAATCGTTGCAATTGTAGTGAGCTCTAAGCTCTTAGTCTTAGTTTAGTTTGATACTTATGCACACATATTATTTATGAGTTTTACCCCCTTTACTGCATCTTTATTATCATTCTCAAACACATCTTCTACTTTAATCGGCTATTCTAAATATAGCCTCCTCGGGCGTAGCAACCCATGTAGATAACTCAGAGTCTACGATGTTGGCCAGACATATAAATCACTCACAACAACGTAGTCCAAACTACGAACACAGGTGTTGCAGCAGCTCGCCGGTTGCAAGCTAGGAGCAAATGAGCTCAAACGGTAGCTAGCCGAAGAGCCAGAGTGGCTATACCTGCCCCCAAGGTGTCTCATAGAGCTATATCTACCCCTAAGATGTCATAAGGAGCTATACATGCCCCCAAGGTTTTGTGGTTCATGCTATATCCTACATGTGTCTAGTGAGCAACGTTTTAATCCGTAAGGGTCACCTAGGAACATCTGAGGTATTCCCAAGTTGCTCAAGAGGTACACACATCAACATTGCCCCAGACCATGCTCTCTAGTAGAGTTTTCCATCATATTTTGTGTGATCATCTTATACACAACTTTCTTTTAATATTCACATCTTGAAGTCAGTGTATTATACAATCATTAATGTATGTTCACTAACTACTTTTTAACATATTTTCATATCTCTGAACTGTTAAGGAAGGCAACCCACAACAGATTAATTCACGACACTTACAATGCCCCTCCCAAGGCATAAGAGTAACATTTCCCAAGGCAATACCTACCCTGAGACTATGAAACTCTACCATTATTTCCATATAACGCATCAATCTCATACATACAATCATGTCATGCCACATTTATTTCATCATTCAAAAAATCTGCATAATAAGGTTTAAGCATCACACTTAAATTTTATAGATTCCTAAGCATGCAAAAGAATGTCTATTCACAATAACAGAACTAGCATACTTGAAACATTAAAATCATATTGAAGAATGACTAAACTAGCTAGCATGTATTTTAATTAACTAAAAAGAAATTTGCAAATGTTCACTTACTTGGAACACTTAATTTCCAAATTCTTAGTTTTACGCAACCTTTGATCTAAAATCAATAAATACCTTATATTATCAAAATACCCTTAGACTTAACTGTCAAACTATGTCCCCATTCTTTCAGAGTTTGTCCTTACATCCCCTACTAATGGATTCTACTCAAGCAGTAGAATCCAAGGACTCCAGAATCATCTGAATTCAACTTCAGGGTACTAAATTATGGCTTATCTATTATGTAAGCATACCAAGGGTAAAATAGTCTTTCTACTCTTTTAACCATTCATAACGATATCTTTGTCATATTGGTGTTATATCACCTTAAAATTTATATCCAAATTCTGATTTGTCTCGGTCTAGACTGAGTCGGTCTGACCCATATTGGACTCGCCTTTGGTCTGGACCGAATTGGTCCACTATTACAAACCTGACTCAGTCGGCTAACTACATCGAACCCGACTCGGTCTGAATAAATCGAGACAGTCTGTCACAATACATAGATCCAGACTCAGTTTTTTTTTTTTGGCTTGGTCTGGACACGCCCAGACTGAGCCTACTTGGTCTGGTTGACCAGGCTCAATTTGGTTTGCCTGGACCTGAGACCGATTTGATTTGTTGGTTGATTCGTTCTACAGAATCGCAGATCGAGTCTATCTCATATTAAACCCTCGACAGTTTCGGCAATGCCTGTTGTAGAATTGTTGTTAGGTCCATTAAAAAGGGTGATCGTTCTGGCAATTGCACTGTTGCTGAACTTCTATAGTCCCCTGCAAGCGAGATGGCACCACTGCGATCACCAATCACTTGTGGTTGCCGACCCCCTTTTATCCTTCCTATATGTTGGTGACAGTAGAGGAAACCCCCCTCTACTATCCTTTTTTTTTTTGATGTCTGCGGCGATGAGGGCAGCGGCCAGACCTCCTGCCTCGTCGTGGCAGGTAGTTTGTCCCTCCCTATTTTTTGTCACCGGTGGGTGGCACTAGCAGAGGAAAAACCCCTTTGCTGCTCCCTTTCTTCCACTATAAGGCAGGGACAGGTTTCTCCATGCCCTTGTTCTGTTGTAACTCGCCGGCAACCATGAGGTTGCTGGTGACCTCTGTATTAAAAATGAGAGGAAGAGGGAACTTACCTGTCGGTGACCGGTGGTGGGTCCTCTCCCACTTCTTCCTTCTCGCTCCCTCTCTACTCCTCTGGTGCTTGAGTTGGGAAAAGAGAGGACCCCCCCCCCCCCCCCCATGGCTTTTATAGCCATGGGGTGTTGTTTCCCCCTCCTCCTGAATCAAATGGGGGCACCCCTCTTCCTCTCCCATAATCTGATTTATGGAAGAGGAAGGAGCGTCGTTTCTCCATCCTTTAGTAACCCCCTCACGATTGGGGGTGTGTTATAATTCCACCCTCCTTACACAAAGATTCATCCCGAATTTTTCTCAAAAATAATTAAGAAAATTGTGCACGTATATCTAACTCATTCTCTCATGTAACTTCATCCTTACTGTGATGCTTCTATCTCACCAGGACCATTGGGACAATCTTGTTTCTGAGCTTATATTTTTTTAATTTAATTACTTCAATTGGTTCTTCCAGAATGCTTAAATCTTCTTGGATGTCTAACACTGATTCCACTATATCTAGTATATGTGAAAAATTTGGCACGTACTTTCTTAACATGGATACATGAAATATGTTATGTATCCTAAAAAGCGATGGGGGTAATGCCAACTGATAGGTTGTAGAGCTTATTTTTTTTAAATCTTGAATGAGCTGATATATCTTGGACTTAGTTTGCCCTTCTTTCTGAACCTCATTACCCCTTTAAACGGCGATATCTTCAAGAAGACGTGATCACCTAACTCGAACTCCAACTCACGTCGCCTCTTATCTGCATAACTTTTCTGACGACTATGAGCTGCTTGGAGTCTTTCATAGATGAACTACTCCTCCATTTGTCGAATCACCTCAGGTCCTAAGGTTTTTCTTTCACCAACTTGGTCTCAACATAGAGGCGTTCTACAATGTCTTCCATATAAGGCTTCATAAGGAGTCATCCCAATACTGGCTTGGAAGTTGTTGTTATAGGCAAATTCAATTAGCGGCAGAATTTTGTGCTATGAGTTGCGATACTCTAGTGTACAGGTTTGCAACATATCCTCTAGTGTCTGAATGATTCTTTTTGATTGCCCATCCGTCGGTGGGTTAAAAGTTGTGCTCATTTTCAACTGAGTTCTCATTGCTTCTTGAAAACTTTGTCAAAACTTGGAGATAAATTTTGAATCTCTATCAGAAACAATGGAGTCTGGCACTCTGTGCAATCTCACTATCTCTTTTATGAAAAGATGAGCTAATTGTTTAAAGGAATACATTGTCTTGCACGCAAAAAAATGCACAGACTTGGTCAGTCTATCAATAATTATCTAAATCACATTTAATCCCTCTTTTGTCTTAGGAAATTCTATAACAAAATCCATCGTTATATATGCCCACTTCTATACAGGAATAGGTAGTGGTTGCAATAGTCCACCCAGCCTCTGATGTTCAATCTTTACTTGCTGACATATTAGGTACTTATTTACATACTCAGCAATATCCCTCTTCATTCCATTCCACCAGAAATTATTCTTTAAATCCCTGTACATCTTTGTACTTTCAGGGTAAAAGGAATACCTGGAATAATGTGCCTCAGCAAACAATTATTTTCTAAGTTCCTCTTCCTTAGGAATACATACCCGATCCAGAAATCTCAGCATACCTTGGTTGTCTACTTTGAAATTTGGGTCTTCACTATTATTTGTTGTTGATTTGATTCCTTCTAACTCTTGATCTAAGAGTTATTTTTCTTTGATTTTGTCCCAAATTTCTGACCCTAAGGTCTTCTGGACAAACATCAACCGACCCAAAAGATATTGCACTTCTGCTTTTTGTTCTACAATGCTCACCAGCATACTTGATATGGATAGTCTTGTGACTGATTCTGTTTTTCGACTGAGTGCGTCAGCTACTACATTAGCTTTCTCTGGGTGATACTTCAGTTCAAAGTCATAATCTTTGAGTAGTTCCAGCCATTGTCTCTGCTTCATATTTAATTCTTTTTTAGAGAACAAATATTTTAAACTTTGATGGTTAGTGAACACCTTAAATTGTTCTCCATATAAGTAGTGTCACCATATTTTGAGTGCGAACACTACTACAACCAATTTTAGGTCATGAATTAGATAATTTATCTCATGCACCTTTAGTTATCGTGAGGCATATGCGATAACCCTGTCATGTTGCATCAAGACATAATCCAATCCTTTATGTGACGCATCGCTATAAACGGTAAAACCCTCAGTGCCAGAAGGCAAAACAAATACTGATGCAGTGGTTAATCGCTTCTTAATCTCTTGGAAGCTTTTCTCGCACTTTTTATTCCATTCGAACTTCACATCTTTCTTTGTCAGCTTAGTCATGGGAGCTGCCAATATAGAAAATTCTTCTACAAAGTGCTTATAATAACCAGCTAACCCCAAGAAACTTTAAATTTCTACAACATTCTTGGGTATAGGCCAGTTGGTTACTACTTCAACTTTTGCTGGATCCACCATCACTCCTTCTTTACTGATAATATGTCCCAAAAATGAGACATGATCAAGCCAAAATGCACACTTAAAGAACTTAACATATAGCTTATGATATCTAAGTATTTGTAAAATGATTCTCAAGTGTTCTGCATGTTGTTCCTCACTGGTCGAACATATGAGGATGTCATCTACGAACACGACCACAAACTTATCCAAGAATGGTTTAAACACTCGATTCATTAAATCAATGAATGCAGCTGGGGCATTCGTCAGCCCAAAGGGCATGACCATGAACTCATAATGATCATACCTTGAGCGAAACACTGTCTTGACAACATCCTCTTCTCGAATCTTTAGTTGATGATACCCAGAACGTAGATCCAACTTAGAAAAATAGGTTGCACCTTAAAGTTGATCAAATAAATCATCTATCCTTGGCAGAGGATACTTGTTCTTTATTGTCATTGTATTTAATTTCCTATAATCGATGCACATACACAATGACCCATCTTTCTTTTTCACGAACAAGATTGGTGCGCCCCAAGGTAATACTGATGGTTGAATAAATCTGATATCTAGCAACTCTTGCAGCTGATCCTTGAGTTCTTTGAGCTCAGCAGGTCCCATCCTATATGGAGGAATAAAAATGGGTGTTGTATCTAGAGCTAGATCTATCTGGAATTCGACTTCCCTATCCGGTGGATGTCCTAGAAGTTCTTCGAAAAAAATATTCATGAATTCTCGTACAATCTCTACCTCTGTGACTAAGAGTTTATCATCGATTTCAGTCTTCATATAAGCCAAGTATCCAATACAGCCCTTCTGTAGATACCGGTTGGCTTGAAGACATGAGATAATTGTTGGTTTTGTAAGTTTTTTAACACCCTGAAAGGTAAAACTAGGGGTTTTGGGGTATTGAAAACTGATGTTTTTTCTTCTATAATCAATAGTCACATGATGGTTAGATAACCAATCCATGCCCAAGATAATGTCCACTCCCTTAAAGTCTAATATTAGAAGATCTACCGGCAATAGACGTTCTTTGACTTGAACTATGCATCCTTGGATGACTTCACTTACATACACTGATCTTCCTACTGGTGTCTCTACTTGGTACTTTATTTCTAGAGGTACAGGTGAAACAGGTAATAATACCACAAAAGTAGGGGTGGTGAAACTATGTGTAGCACCCGAATCAAAGAGAACATGTGCACTAACACCAAAAATTTAGAGTGTACCTTCTACCACGTCCAGGCTAGCCAAGGCTTTTTGCAGAGTCGTTGTATAAACTTGGCCTGGAGCAACTGGTTTCTCCCTGGATTTGCTCCTTCTCCCTGTACTGGCTGGGGATATTTCCTTACAATATGTCCCATTTGTTTGCAATTATAACATTTGTTATTCTTTTCATCGCAATAACCTTCATGCTTGAAGTCGTAAGTCCTGCAACTGTTGTTGCCCTTGAAAGGTGGCCCTCGGTGTTGAGGTTTCTTAGCTTCTGGTTGTTCAGACTTCTTCTCCTGCTGCTTATTGTTGTTTTTTGCATTGCTTCCCTCATATGGCTTTGAAGATCTGTCATTGCCTTGCCTCTTCTTGAAAAACCTCCGGGATGACGAACTAGTTTATCCCTGTTGTACTTGCTTGGGTTTCTCTTGTACCTCCAATTTTGCTGTTTGAGCATCCCAAAACTTGTACCAAGATGCCATATCTACCAATCTGTCGAACCTTCGAATTTACAAAGGTCCTACCATCCTCAGAATTTTAGGCTTTAGTTCGCGCTCATATAGTTTGCATTTTTGCTTTTCAGTAGATACTAAAGCCTTCGCAAATCTGGATAGTGAATTGAACTTGGCGGCGTAGGCCGCTATACTCATGTTTCCCTATTTGAGCTTTCTAAATTCTTCTTCTTTCTACATCCTCTCAATCCTTGGAAAGAATTATCTGTAGAACTTGTTCCTGAAGGTGATCCAGGGAACAAACTCTCCACTACCTAGGACATCTTTGATGAATCACCACCAGTACTCAGCATCCCCAATTAAGTTGGATGTTGTGACTCATGCTTTCTGGTCCTCTGGGCATTGTATCGCATCCAGTGCTTTCTCCGCTTGCATCATCCATTTCTCTACTGCTACTCCTCCAGAAGTTCTGCCGAACATGGGCAATCTCATATTCTTGAACTTCTCAACCCAAGAATTGCTTTCTGATGCTACTTGGTTTTAACTTTGATGCAGTGTATTTTGTAACAGCTCATACAAAAAAATTTCTGTGGTATAGCTCGGAGACACACTACTACCAACTGTAGCACATTCTTGCCGAGGTGAAACTGGTGAAGCACCTCCACCTTCTGCTCCCATGCTCCTTGGAGGTAGACTGCTAGATGCCTGTGGAGACACAGGACCAATGGGGCTTGCGGCACTTTTCCTTGCAGAACCTTCATTCACATGCCTCGCTTGAGAAGGGTCTACTTATCTTCTGCTTACTTGGAAACCTCTTGATTGGTACGATGTTCTCTGACGAATCCTCATACTGCAACATGAGTAGAGTAATTACTAAAGGATTGCATTTACTTACTCATTCAGATTCTCGCAGGTTTGCACATTGGTTGAAAGAAATTTACTATTTATTAATAAAAATAATGTTTTTATAACTTTTCACAGGTTCTTCCATAATACAACTCATTACTCATTACGAACACTAGGCAACCATAGGCCTTTATTACATGACTTAAATAAAACAAACACTAAGGTGTCGGGGTACGAGTGGTGTAAATTGGGTCTTCTTCTTCCTCAGAGTCTGAAGGAACCCTAACTGGTGCTGGCATTGCCATATTGCTAAAAGCACGTAGGTATACGTGCCTATTTATATGCCCTCTGCCTCTCCTCAATAGGGTCATTCCTCGAAGAGGTTGCATTGATTCTCTTGTTTGTTCTTCTTCTACGATATTAGTGTCCCTGCCTTGTTGCACCATTGACCTATGAACACCCTCGTGACAGGTTATACCGGGTTGCTCTTGACTTCTTCCGCTATTGGTACGTATAGCGTTGCTCGGTCCTGCCCTATTTTGGCCGAAACGAGGCATGCCGCAGCCCAAACAAGCAGCTCCCCTACCACCTTGATTTTGCCAGTGCACTTCTCTTGATGTGCCTGTATGGAGGATGTCCTCGCGGCCCTAGCGATTCTCCAATAGGTGGTTGGGGTGGTGTTACCCCTTCCTCTCATTCATTGTGCCCCCAGTTGTTGATTATAACTAAAACTGGGGTTGGAGAATGAATGAGAGGTATCATATTCTTCATTGCTCTAGTGACGTCCAGTATGACCGTCACGAAGAGCGAAAGAACTGCAACCATCTGATCCGTCTGGATCACTTCAGGATGCTTGTGCCTCCTAAAGCTCCTACTGCCTCTACAGTCGCTCTCATTCCCACTATCGCTGTTAGCGTCCATTCTTGCTAACAAGAGGCACTTATAAGTTTAGGACCTACGTGGACCTTCCTATGACTCTTTTTGTCACATAATCATTTGGATGGTTGCAATGATCGTTCTTTTAGGATCTTCAAATTATTTTGATCCAAACAAAATTCTTTTTTCAAAATCCAACCTTTCTTATCGAAGTTGGCTTTGATACCACTTGTAACGACCCGACTTGAGGCCTCTCGAGCCGGGGTCCCTCCTTTAGTAACCCCCCCACGATGGGGGGTGCGTTACATTTTCCCTATAGGGTCTTAACAGGCTGACCATGTTTGTCATTTTCTTTGTTGTTGCCATCTTTTGTGCATATCCTTGATAGGCTGACCATGTTTTCATTTTCTGTGTTGTTACCATCTTCTGTGCAGAGCCAGATTGACCATATTTTCATTTTTTTATGTTGTTAGAGAGGTTGACCTGACGAACTTCATCACTTAAGAGTGGGGTGCTTTCACTCCCCTTCAAACTTAGCCTATGTTCCTTGATGCTTGAAATTGAGTCTTCCCAAGAGGTTTAGTGTAACACATCTAAGTTGTCGATCCAACAAGATAAATCTGGTTAAGAGATTTCCATAAGCAACCATGAAAATCAATTTGGATATGCTTAGAGCTATTGTGAAAGACTAGATTTGTTGTCATATCCAATACATGAATGTTATCACAATGCAGGACAAGGATATCAATATCTCAATATAAATGCATTATCCATGTCAACTCTGCGGCTGAGGCGGCCATCGATGCACTAGATCTAGCAAACAGTGCTTTGTTTTTTTGCACTCCAAGATACACAAATTCCTCCTATAAAAGTGCAAAATCCTGTAGTGAATCTTTTGGTAGGCTAACATTTGGCCCAATCTGAGTTCAAAAAGGCTTAGATATTCTATGTACTTCTGGATATGATTTTGATTTAATATTTAACAAAGTATACACTTAACAACTTAGGTAATGAGACTCAAGGAGTTTATGCATAAATTGACTCACATAATTAATGTTAAAAGATATTTCAGGACACATGATAGTTAAATATTGCAAAGCCCCTAAAATGCTTCGATAGTGTGGGGTTTTTTAAATCAATATTATTTTTTGTTCTCTTCATTTTTATGGCCATAAGAGTACTAATAGGTTTGCAATCCAACATATTTGATCTTTCAATGAGATCTTTGGTGTAATTGATTTGACAAAAAAAATAAACTATCTAAATACGAATAACTTTTATACCCAAAAAATAATAAATATTTCCCAAATCCTTGATGGAAAACTCCTTCATTTGATTAACAAAATGCTTCACTAAAAAAATGTTATTTTCCGTCAAGATCATATCATCGACAACAATAACATCTTATTTCTTAGAAAATATAAAGATTGATGGATCTGCCATACTATTTTTTTAATACGTATTCAAGTAAGAACATTCTTAATTGCTCAAACCAAACTCGAGAGGCCTGCTTAAGGCTATATAGTGCTTTTCTAAACTTACAAAAATGTTTAGGGAGGTTAGGATCCTCATACCCTAGGGGTTGTTGCTTGAAAAATGCTAGCTGGTCATACAATAGGAGAGAAGGTCTCTAAAAAATCTATTCTTTCTATTTGATTAAAAGCCTGGGCAACAAGTTGATCCTTCATACGGTCTAAGGTCTTGTCTGATTTAAGTTTTAACTTATTCGATCCTATGACATTCATATCAAGCTTTCAAGAAATGAGATGCCAAATTTTATTTTCAATAAGAGTGGTCATTTCTTCATCCATGACACTTTTTCAACCTAGATGATTTAGAGTTTGCTTTATGAATCTCGGTTTTCTTGAAATAGTCTGATATAACACATGCAGATTTGTACATTTTGGGTTAGATTTGAATATACCTACAATGCCCTAAGTGATCATGGAATGTTGCGGTTGGACATTTTAAGTCTCTAGTCTTGAGACAGTCCCTTTAACGGCCTGAATTTGAACCTCGTTGCCCTGCACTAGTTCTTCTTCATTCAAGAGTTGTTAAGTATGCTCATTAGTTTGAGTTTCAAAACTTTCAAAGATCGCATTTTTGTTTTGCTCATCTGCACTAGAATTTTAAGAGACACTAACCCTATTGACATCACATGCACTAGCATGTTGTAAAACTGTAGCTGAAATATTGGGGCATGGTTGCACGTTCGAGATTGAGTGGGTCTTGCCTAACTTTTTGTAACATTGTCGCTCGACTAGGGTGGGGTTATGGGAAGAGGAGGAGCCGTCTGACATAGTTACGGGAAGAGGAGAACGTTACCCCTCTCCCTCTCCCACAAAAATGGAAAGTGGGAGAGGGAAGGGGGGAAACGTCTCCTCTAATTATTGAAGGAGAGGGGGTGAGGGGGGTAACAATTACACTCACCCATGGCTATAAAAAGCCATGGGTTTCCCTCTCCCTTCCTCTGTCTCTTTTCCAACAAACACCTCGAGAGAGAGAGGCTTAGAGGGAAAGAGAGAAGGAGTAGCGCAATGGCAGCAAGAGACGCCACCGTCGGCCACAGGTAAGCCCTCATCTCCTTTCTTTCATTTTCTTTTAAAAACAGAGGACGCTGGCAACCGTGCCAACGAGTAGCAGAGATCCAAGGACATGTAGAACCATGTCTTTGTCGCTTATAAAGGTGGTGAAACAAAGGGGTTTCCTCTGCCATCACTACTGGCAACTGGCAGATTGTCAGTAATGGAAAAAAAGGGGGGCAGGCAGCCATCGACAATCGGCAATTGTCAGCGGTACCACTCTATTCACCATGGACTGCAGCAGCCCCGACAACGGTGAGGTTGTCAGAGGCAGCCACATAGAAGAGAAGAGGGGGGAGACAATGTCTCAACCCTATATAACAAGTGACTCGGTTTGCACGTAATGGTAGACCGAGTCGGCCGTGTCACTCAGTCTGGGCATGACCCAGACCGAGTCGAGTCAAGTGATGACCAAGGTGACTCGATCTGGGCATGCCCAGATCGAGCAAAGCAACAAAAGAAAAAGCATGCGACAGACCGAGTCGAGTCTAAGTATTAGTTGCAGATTGATTCCGTCTAAACAAACTGAGTCAGATCTGATTTATTTTGGCAGACTGACTTGGTCTGAACAGACCGAGTCAGGTTTATTTTTTTGGCAGACCTGCTCGATCTGGACAGACTGAGCCTGATTCATATTCAGGGCAGACCGACTCGATATGGGAAGATTGAGTTGAGTTTGCTTTCGGCGGACTGACTCGGTCCAGATCTAGTCAGGCCCATGATTTGAGTTAGACCGACTCAGTCTAGACCAAGACAGCCAGATTTTTAAGAATATATATATATATATATATATATATATATATATATATATATATATATATATATATATATATATATATATATATATATATGCATAAGTGGAATTTGATGGGTGCATATAGCAGAGTGAAAATCGAGATGGCAAAGACCTTAATTTTTTAATGTGAACCGGATTTAGGTTTAGATCCAAACTCAAATCGAATCACATGTACCTAAAGTATATTAAAAACTAATTGGATCTAGTTGGGTTTAATCCAAATCCAAGACTTTTTTAGCGTTGACACCATACTTGTGCCAAACCATCACAAAAAGGTTTGGATCGGGCATATCAGATCCAAAATTCAGTCAGAATTGAAGTTGAAAACTTAAATGATCCGTTTTGTAATAAGAGTGGATCTGGATCTAAAATATAATTAAAAGTTGAATTACTGAAAAGATGTGGTGTAAAGACAAAATAAATCGAAGACATTACATGAATTCGGGGGTGGTCGAAGAGTAAAAAGACTATTTTGGCTTTAGTATACTCGATTAGTATACAAAACACAACTTTGCACCCCGATGTCAGATTCAAGTAATTTTTAGATCTTTGGATTCTTTTTTTTTAGTAGGATCCATCAACAAGAGATGTGATGACAAACTCTGAAGGAACAGATGCAGAGTTTGGCATTAAAGCCTAGGGGTATTTTTATAATTTTTAGAAAATCAATATTTTAAATGATGATACAGAATATTTGTCTATTTCCTTAGAGTTGAAATTTAAGTGTTCCAGGCAAGTGAATATTTGCAAATTTATCCTTAGTTAAATAAAAAACATGTTGATTAATTTAGGCATCATTTGATATGATTTCATATGTTTTAAGTATGTTAGTTTTATTTTATTGTGAATAGAATAATTGTTTAGCATGCTTAGAAATCTATAAGCATGATATTCTGCATGATGCTTAAATGAGATGATACATGTTACATGTTTCTTGTTTTATGACATGATTTAAATCATGAATATATCTTGTGTAGAGACAATCATGACATTACTGTATATAAAAGATTTATGTATGATGTTAAGAATTGAGTGTAGGGTTCTAGAGTTTTTGGATAGGATCTGTCATGAGAATATCACGCTTATGCTTTAAGAGGGGCATTGTAAGTGTCGTGACTTAATAAGTTGACTCTGTAGTGGGTCGTTATCTTTAAATATATGACATGTGAATATGTGTTAATTGTAATTAGTAGACATACATTGATGATTGTATAAAGCACTAGCTTTAAGAAATGATGTTTGAAAGAATAATGTGCATAAGATAATGTAAACACCCCAAATTTTCCACATTCATTCTCAAACAACCCTCCTCGTGCAGTGCCAACCCTGTTAGGTCAGTGTAGGAGTCAAACCCCGAGTCAGTTTCAGAAAATCACCATTTTACCAACTTTTATTAGGAAAATTACCATTTTACCCCTAGGTCATCTCGGACCCCAGTTAGTCGGAGTCAACCAAGCTCATTGGTCAGTGCAGAACATTTAGAATGTCAATCATCTCAAGCTCATCTGAACTCACAATGAACAGGCCATTTTCATTTCTGACCATTACTGCCAAAATGGGATCATCTCTTCAGAAATGAGCTCATTTCTCACTCAAATCCAAATCAATTGTCTCTGAGTCAGTCATTCATAGTCAGTCATACTCCCCAGAGTCTAACTTGAGCTCACCAGAAGTTCAAGCACTCCAGTTTCATTTCAAAACCATTTCCAAGTGTCCAGGAGCCCATTTTAGTCCATTTCAGCTCTTTCAGCTGAAATTGAGCTGAGTTCAGCCAATTGAGCTAGTGTTTGAGCTTCGATTTTAGTTCATGTCAGTATTATTGACCTTTTTTTTAGCTCAAAGCCAGCTCAAGTTCGTAATTCACTTCACTTCAGTGACCATTCCGAACCATTTCTCTAAAAATGGCAGTTTTTCTTGAAACTTTAGCCGGAAAGGTCAGTTGTGTCAGTGTCTGGTCAGTTCACTTGAGTTCTGAAACTCTAAAACCCAACTCAAATCAGGTCATTTCAGTTTGATTCAGCTCAAACCCTAATTTTCAGTGTCACTCTAACCCAGTAGAGTTCAAAAACCATTTCTTTAATCATTTTGCAAATTTTATCAGTTTTTATACTTTTTAAACTGGTACAGCTGTCAATCGGGGTTTAAAATCCAAAATTCTGCATTTAGGGTTAGCATTTCGCATAGCATTTCATGTCATTTCTCAGCATTTCATAACATTTCATCACATTTCATTCCATTTTCGAAGTCCAGAACTCCAGTTTTATAAATTTTAATCCAGATTGAGTTTTAAAAGTTTTCAGAAATCAATTTCAAACCCTGGGTTTTCAAAATTGACATTTTTACCCCCAAGATTCTAAATTTGGAAATATTTTCTCGAGAAAAACAATATGGATTTCTTTCAAAGTTAAATTTTCAAATTCTATATTGGATTTGCTTTGCAATGAGCTATTAAACTTCAAAATTCAAGCTCATTTCAAAAACTGCCAAAAATGGCTCGTTTTGTCTGAAAATAGATTTGGAAGCATTTTCTCAAGAAAAACAATCTGGATTTCTTTCAAAATTACATTTTTAAATTCTACATTGGATTTTCTTTGCAACGGGGTATTGAACTTCAAAATCCGAGCTCGTTTCAAAAACTGCCAAAAATAGCTCGTTTCGTCTGGAATTTTTTTGAAAAGACTATTTTACCCCTTTAATTGTCAAAATGAATTTCATAAGTAGAATTTGGACCCGCTCTGAGATGGCCCACCCATTTGCATTTTCTTGTTTTAATTTATAAGAAAATTTTTTTTTACCTTTTTCTTTATTTTTTTTTGTTTGTTTTATTTTATTTGTTTTAATTTTTTAATTTTTTGTTTGTTTTATTTTATTTGTTTTCAGAAAACCCTGATTTCAAGTTTATTTTCAAAATTTATTCATTATTTATCATGTTTATATCAAAGGGGGTATGAATTTGGGTTTATATCTGAATAATATCCGATAATTTCCCATATTTTCGGATAAATTCAGAAAAAACTACATTTTGTGCTAATACTGTTTTCTAGTTTTGCAGGAACATTCAAGAAGAAGACTTAGCTTTTATTTTTTTTATTTCAATTCAATGTAACCTCAAATGTAATAATTTGGAATAAGAGTTACTTTTCTGCTTAGAATAGGGCTGCATTGCATATAGTTTAATTTATGCAAATTTTAATATGTGATGTATGATTCATGCACATTTATTTCAAAATCACTATGGTTTACACGAATGGCACGTGCACAAGCTCTTATGGAGTTTATAAATTCGGTGGGATTCGTATTTATGGCCATAGTCAGAATACGAAGAAAACCAAGATTTATGATCTTCATATTAGCCACATTCAGCCTACACACTTAGGCTAACTTCAAAAATGCACTGCAGTTTTTTTTAACTTCAAAAGGATTTCTCAATTCCTCAATGAAATTCCCTTTTCAAATTCATATTCATTCATTCATATTATTCAAATTGCATTGTTTTCAAATTCATTTTCCAATTTCAATTTCAAAAAAAATCAGTTTTCTCAAGAATTTCCAAGTCTTTCTCAGAATCTGATTTTCTCAAAATCCTAAGTTTTCAAATGACATTTCAAAGCATTTCCCAAGTTCAAATCAATATTTTCCTATGTTTTAAAATTCTCAAATTTCAAAATCCCAAGTTTTCAGAAATCGATTTTCTCATATTTTCCAGTTTTTCGGAGAATTCATTTTCCATTTCAAAAGTCATTTTCCAATGAATTTCTTAGATTTTCTCAGAATTCTCAAATCCATTTTCTCAGAAAAGCAATTCCAAATTTCAAAATCGATTTTCTAAAGTTCAAATTTTCCTGAGAAATCACTTTCCAATGCAAATTTCTGATTTCCAATAAAATTCAATGATTTTCCCAGGAATTCCATTTTCAAGCATTTTCCAGTCCTTTTCTAAATGCATTTTAATTTTCCAAAGCAAACATCATATTTTCTCAAACTTGCATTTTTCAAAATTCCATAGCACAAGCCTGATTCTTTGTGCATTCTAGGAAAAATAGAGCATAATTTAGATATTTGAGTCAAGTTAAAGCACATAATTGATCCTTGGTTCAATTACCCCTGGTAAAGGCGCCAGGAACGGTTGAACCTCGTACCGACAGGCGGATCCCATTCCACGGAATTTTCCCGCAAATTTTCAAAACGGAGGCGAGTAATTTTTAAAACCATTTTCAAAACTTTGACTCGCGAAATTCATTTCTTTCTCGCAGGGGAGGGAAAAAAATTTTGCGATGATAACAGGTTTGGCGACCGAGATGGGACCTGTCTTCGCCTGATCAAGTATGTGCTTTAACTTAGCTCAATTATCAAAATTATGCTCTATGGAATGTCAGCTTTTAATTTCTGATATCATGTGAACCTAGGAGCCTAGACTTGAACCCAGCTGACATGGATTGCATGTAGACTAGGCATGGTCTGGTAGGACCATATTGAGGAGAATTATACATGCTCACATAGACTTAGGTCTGAAATACAACACTCCTCAATCTAGGACTGGTATGAAAACAATGTTTGCTTCTTCAAAAGTTTTCAAAATTCTATCTCTTTAGGACTTAGAGCCCTCTGTTTGCCTGCATGTGATCATATTTCAAAAACCACCCCACCTATGTTTACCCGGTCTTCACGTTGCTGGGCTCTCTTCCAAAACCATAGTTCGGGACAGAGCCTCACAACTGGGCCACTTATTTGGGCTAACGCCCCCCTGCCACGTACCAAGGGCCATAGTCCAACGTATATCGGCAGGCGCTCAAGGATGTTGGGAAAACACAAGCCTAGACCTGAAGATGAGTTTTATGCCACGTACATCGAGCCTCGGCTCGAGTATATCGGCATAGCATGATTGGACACAGTTGATCTGAGCCTAGAGTCAGGATTAGGGTCCTAAAGCTCTTTCAAAATCAATGCATTTAGAGTTGGCTTCTTAGGGATTGTTGTATGTGCATAATTGTTTGTGATTGAATATATGATATTCATTTTCGCCTTATTTTCTCATATTTTTCCCAATTTTTCAAAATACCTCATTTTTTTATCTTTTATGAAATATCTTTTTTTTTCTCTCAAAAACCCTGGATGATTTTTCTAAATTATCCACCTTTTCCTTCAAAACTCCAGGAGATTTTTCATTCTTTCGTTCCTCTGGACTTCGAATTTCCAGCTTTCATTTTATCCTGCCTGCAATTTTCAAAATTCTTGTATTTTTCCAAAGTCTAATTCCAGTCTTCTTGTCTTTCAGTCCAATGGCATCCAGTCAGCTCGATTCTGTTTTTCCTGAGGGTCACATCTCCTACGAGGTGCGACAAAGTCTTCCTGAGCATCGATCTCTTAGCACCGGACCCTTCTTCCCCCGGTGGTACTATATCTGGTTCAAAAACTTCTCTCGTATGTTTCCGGACCACTTGAGCGATTGCGGGTTGGAATTGGCATCTGCAGTGGGAAAGCTGACAATCAACAGCAATCTGATTCATGCACTGGCAGAGCGGTGGAATCCGCGCACTTGCACATTCTGGTTCCCGTGGGGTGAGATGACACTACTGATGGATGGGTTTTCAGAGATTATGGGACTACCTGAGCCAGCCCGCCTGGAGATCCGTTAGAGCAACAGTTTCTAATTAATGTCAAGGGTCCGGACCCTAAAGATGTCGTGGCTCGCATGACAGGGCGTAAGTCTTGGCCACTGATTGAAGAAAATGAGAATGAGTACGTGAGCCTGATCGAGATCTATCAACAGTATGAGGCATTTGCAGAAGTCGGCTCATTATCTAGAACAGCTCGAGAAAAAAATCAGCATGCGATGGTTCTGTGCACTGAAGAGCTCGCCTTCTTCCCAAATATACATATGTGTATGGCAAGCAGTTCAAGCTACTTGGCCCATTTTCCTGTACCTACTACTATTCAGAGCGATGCGTCAAGCAATTTTCTCAAAGACAGAAGCGCGTAGAAGCTCGGCTACTATCAGGGGTTATGCCAGAATTCAACCTTGCATCAGCGCAGTGGTCCGGAACATACCATTCTGCCAGATATGGCTGAGACTCTTTTGTTACTCTTCCACTTTTTCCTGGTCCTCGTGTCTCTGCTAGTTATAAAGAGTGGTGGCAAATTGTCTGTCTGCCCCCTCTTTCCCAAGTTTATTATTGATTCAATCAAATTTTTCCTTCAATAAAAAAAATCCTTCAATATTCTTGGTTTGATGACCTCGCCTAGGTGATAAGAAATATTTGCAGTTGTTCGTTCTTCTTGCAAAGAATGACAACATAATTGTCGTGACTCCAGCGGTGACCCAATCCCTAGTAATGGGATGTTCTTCCAATTATCTACCAAATTCTCATCAAATATTTTCCCTATATTCATTTCTATCCTAAATCTTCATCATCGAAATTTAATCATCTATCTCATTATGTAGAGAGCATCAGTATTCCCAAGTGGTTCAGATCAGATCAAGCAAGAAGACACCACTGTATCAGGGCATCAGTGATTTTAGAAGCAGGCACGAAGAAATGGATTCTCCAAGATCTGCCAGAAGACAGAGTCTGAATGATAGGGATGACATTGATCCTGCTACATATCAAATGTTCAAGAAAATGATGATTGGGATGATGTCTGAGCAAGCTGAGGACAGTTTCAGAAAGGCTCCCATCAAGAAGAAGACATTTGTCTCTTTCTCTTAGAATACCACTCGACAAGAGCAACAAGTGATTCGGCACATGCTTGCCCAATATTTTATTCTCGCTGATGTCCTCTATCATCGTGGATTCAGTTCTAAATATGCCAGATGCCTAGATGAAGATGAAGCCAAAGAAGTCATGCGGGAGGTACACGAAGGCATTTGCGGTGATCGCGTCGACTATCAAACAATTATCAAGCAAATCATCCGGGCATGATATTATTGGAAGACTATGCAGCAAGATTGCTACCATTTTGTGAAGAAGTGTGCTATATGCCAGATACATGCACCTTCTATTCATGCGCCAGCAACATATTTGTGAATCGCCATCTCGCCATGGCCATTTTCTATGTGGGCTTTTGATGTTGTTGGCCCCATTACCCCTTCTGCTTCAAATGGCCATAAATATTTTCTTGCTGCAACAGAATATTTTACTAAATGGGTAGAAGCAGTCACTCTACGCACAGTAGAAGGTCGACATGTGGTCTCATTCATCCATAAGAATATCCTATGTCGTTTTGGCATACCACATGATATTGTGTCAGATAATGGTAGTCATTTCAAGAATGAGAGAATGAGGACTTTCTGTTTGAAGTTCAAAATCCATCATCATTTCTCCGCTCCTTATTATCCTCAAGGAAATGGCCAAGCAAAGGCCACCAATAAGATTTTGATTCGAATCCTGGAGCGAACTTTGGAAACAGGCCGTGACTGGCATGAGAAGATTCATGATGCATTGTGGGCATATCGAACCACCATTCGAACTCCAACTAATGCTACTCCGTCAGAACTTGTCTACGGAACCGAAGTAGTATTGCCTCTACATGTTCAGAAACCTGCTCTGAAATTTGCATCACTTCTCGAATTACCTCTTGATCAGTATCAGCAACAGCAGCTAGTACAACTTGATTTGCTAGATGAAAGAAGACTCAGAGCAGCAGAGCACGTTCAATCATATCGTCAGAGGATAGCCAGACAATATGCAAAATTTGTCATTGAAAGGAAATTCTGAGTCAATGATCTAGTGATCAGATCAACGACCTATCTCAAGCACCGCCCGGGTGGCAAATGGTCGCCGAATTGGGAAGGGTCCTATGTTGTCGAGGAAGCATTACCCCGCAATTCATATCTGCTTATCAATGCCGATGGTGTGGAATTATCAGACCCCATCAATGCTCAACATTTGAAAATTTTCTATACTTAAATCCTCTATTCCATCATTTATAATTCCTCAATATATTTTCTTCAATAATGGTCAAATTCTTCTTTCCGAGTTACACTGGGGCATTATTTTAAAAATTTGTCTTCAAAACATTTTGTATGCAGGCAGGATCAAACAAATCTCTCATTTTGCATACATGTGCATTCATTTACTTCATTTTGCATACATGTGCATTCATTTACATCATTTTGCATACATTTGCATTCATTTACATTTACATGCATTCATTTGCATCAAATTCATTTCCCCTTCAGGTTAAGGGATAAACCTGAGTTTCCCCTTCAGGTTAAGGGATAAACCTGAACTTCCCCTTCAGGTTAAGGGATAAACCTGAACTACCCATTCAGGATAAGGGACAAATCCTGAGACCCCGACAGTTGTCTAAGTCATCGTGAGGATGAAGATTGAAAATCTCTCATCAGAATCAGTTGGGTAAATTTTTAAAATCCAGTGTTCGTGCTGGTAAGATTTTCAAAAACCAGTGTTCGTGCTGGTAAAATTTTCTAAATCTAGTATTTGTGCTGGTAAATTTTTAAAATCCAGTGTTCGTGCTGGTAAGATTTTCAAAAACCAGTGTTCGTGCTGGTAAAATTTTCTAAATCCAGTGTTTATGTTGGTAAATCTTTAAAATTCAGTGTTTGTGCTAGTAATTTTTCGAAAAACAGTATTCGTACTGATCCATTTTCAAAATCCAGTACTTATACTGGTTCATTTCCAAAATCCTGTATTCACACTGGTACATTTTTCAAAATCCAATTGTTATTGGTCGGACTTTCAAAATCCAATTTTTATTGGTCAAACTTTCTAAATCTGGTTTACTGGTTAATGTTTTTAAACCTAATCCATGCTAGTCTAGTTTTCCTTCTGGATTCGAGTTCCGACTCGAATTTTCTTTCCTTCTAATTAGTCTAGTTTTCCTTCGGGATTCGAGTTCCGACTCGAATTTTCTTTTCTTCTAATTAGTCTAGTTTTCCTTCGGGATTCGAGTTTCGACTCAAATTTTATTTCCTTCTAATTAGTCTAGTTTTCCTTCGGGATTCGAGTTCCGACTCGAATTTTCTTTCCTTCTGACCAGTCTAGTTTTCCTTCAAGATTCGAGTTCTGACTCGAATTTTTTTTTCCTTCCAATGGATCTAGTTTTCCTTCGAAGATTCGAGTTCCGACCCGTGTTTTCTTTTCCTAAAATTGGTCTAGAAGATTAGAGTTCCGACTCGAATTTTCTTCCAAATTCCAATTTCAAATATCAAATTTCAAAATTTCAATTTCTAATGTCGGCCCTCAGGCCATCCAATTACCAATTCGGCCCTCGAGCCACCCAATTTCCAAATTTTCAATTTCGACCTTTGGGTCAATCAATTCCAATTTTGACCTTCGGGTCAATCAATTCCAATTTCGACCTTCGGGTCAATCAATTTTCAATATCCAAATTTCAAATTCCAAATTCCAAATTTCCAATTTCAAATATTAAATTTCAAATTTTCAAATTTTCTAAATTCCAATTTCGACCTTTTGGTCACCCAATACCAATTTCAGTCATTTTCTCTTGCGAGAGACCCTTTTTATAGGGAGAGTGCAAGGGAGCTCGTTCTTTTCGCATGCTATCCTTTGTTCACCTAGCCACTTTTCAGGGAGAGTTTGAAGGGACTCGTGTCTATGTGAACCGTTTGCAAAACAAATTTCCAATTTCATACAAGGAACCCTTAGTTCAGGGAGAGCTTCGACGGAAGTTCGCTTTCCTTGTGACCACAATTTCATACTAGGCCATTTCATCATGAAGGACCCTATTTTTAGGGAGAGTGTGATGGACTCGTTCCTTCATGACCAATTCACCGACCTCACCATTACCGGCCCCTTTCCATAAGAGAAGCCTAATGTTAGGAAGTTTTGACGAAAGCTTAATTTCTCTTCGAAAGTTTGTTTTGCAAACACCTCCTCTTCAGGGAAGAGAGGAGTAATTCCTATTTTCAATTTCTGAATCTTCTCCTTTGGGGAAAAGAGAAGAAAATTTCTGTCATGGATGCGTTGCGTTGTGCTTCAAATACTCACTTCCACAAAGGATTTCAAGAAAATCTTGCCAATTTGTCATTAAATATTTGTTGATTTCAAAATTTTTATTGCACAAAAACATTACCTCAGAATACCTTTAGTATTACTTCCGAAAGGACAAAGCTTTCGCAAAAAAAGATTTAAAATTCATAATCTTTCTATTGGTCGACCAAAAGGATGAAGAATAAATCCTCGATATGGCCAGCAAAGGAAATTCAATGTTGTTGCAAAGCCATAAGTGATCGGTATTGATCGCAGTCAATGGCACATTTTTAAAGATCATTCTTGGAAAATAAAGCAGTCGAAATATCCTCGGTGATACAGAAAAATCCATTCAATCCCTATATCTCCTCAATCACCTAAAGCTGCAATTAAATATCTGCAAAAGGGATCTCTCAACTGTCGTCAAGATGAAGGCGAATTAGGCGAGTAGACTCCCGGGGCCAAAGAAGATTTGGATCATCTCCAAGATGAAAAAGTTTGTGACGGATCCTTCCAGGGAAAGTTCAGAGCATCGTCAAGATGAAGGCGACTGCGATGAGCCTCCCGAAAAACCCTAAAGGATATTTAATTTCTGCTATCATCAAGATATTTCCAACCAAAGAGCCAATAACCGTCAATATAATCCCTGAGAGAAAAGAAGGATCGGAGCATCTCTGAGATGAAGGAGTTTGTGACGTACCCTTCCCAAAAAAAAAAGAGAGAGAAGTCAGAACATCTCCAAAATGAAGGATGATGTAATCCCCAAAAAGCCCAAGAAAGCTCTAATTCTGCCAATAAAGAAAAAAAAGTGGGCAGAAAGATCATCATGAGAAAAGAATCCCAGGATATCAGACTGCCAAATTTGCCAAAGAATCTTCTTTAATTTTGTGAAATTCTATTATCAATATTCTTTCACCAATTGCTCTCACAATATCAAGAATACTCTCTTTTCTGCTCATATCAAGGAAATTGATAGCTTCCTTGAAAGAAAGCCAATTGCAAGCAATTTGAATTCGAATCTTGATTTTACGGAGTTAAGCCCAGTCGAAGGTAATACTTCAGGTATAAAAGAGGAAAGATTTTCATACCAATATACATCAATTTCAAGCATTTTGAATCAACAAACAATTTTTAACATTTTGGCAATATTTTCTTACTATCTTGACATGAAGTGAAGAGCTCGATGTCCATCTTGACACATCCTGATATCACCTTTTACCTCCTTGAGAGAGTAACCTTTATCATCTTTCGTGTTGTTGAAATATTAGCCTTTTCTGTGAAAGGATCGCCCTTGTTATCTTTCGCGTTGTCGAAAGAATTCATCTTTTGCCTTGTCAAAAGAATCGCCTTGCTCCTTTGGATCGCCTTGACATCTTTCGCGTTGTTGAAAGAATCGCCTTGTTCCTTTGGATCGCCTTTACCATCTTTCGCGTTGTCGAAAGAATTCATCTTTTGCGTTGTCAAAAGAATCTCCTTACTCCTTTGGATCGCCTTGTCATCTTTCGCGTTGTCGAAAGAATTCATCTTTTGCGTTGTCAAAAGAATCGCCTTGCTCCTTTGGATCGCCTTGTCATCTTTCGCGTTGTTGAAAGAATCGCCTTGCTCCTCTGGATCGCCTTGTCATCTTTCGCGTTGTCGAAAGAATTCATCTTTTGCATTGTCAAAAGAATCTGCTTACTCCTTTGGATCGCCTTGTCATCTTTCGCGTTGTTGAAAGAATCGCCTTGCTCCTCTGAATCGCCTTGTCATCTTTCGCGTTGTCGAAAGAATTCATCTTTTGCGTTGTCAAAAGAATCTCCTTGCTCCTTTGGATCGCCTTGTTATCTTTCGCGTTGTTGAAAGAATCGCCGTGTTCCTTTGAATCGCCTTGTTATCTTTCACGTTGTCGAAAGAATTCATCTTTCATGTTGTTGAAAGAGTCACCTTATTCCTCTTCAAGAAAATTGTCTTATTCACCATCCAACTTACCATTTTCATTTCCCGGTCAGGTTAAGGGTTAAACCTGAGCCTCCTTTGATGAGGTATTTTATTTTCCTCCCAATCAGGATAAGGGTACAAACCTGAGCCTTCTTTGATGAGGTATTTCATTTCCCGGTCAGGTTAAGGGTTAAACCTGAGCCTCATTTTGATGAGGTATTTCGTTTCCCGGTCAGGTTAAGGGTTAAACCCGAGTCTCATTTTGATGAGGTATTTCATTTCCCGGTCAGGTTAAGGGTACAAACCTGAGCCTCATTCTGATGAGGTATTTCATTCCCCGGTCAGGTTAAGGGTCAAACCTGAGCTTCGTTTCTACACGAGGAATTTTCCGTCCCATCCAGGTTAAGGAAAAAACCTGAATCTCACTTCTTTTGAGGTGAAATTTTTCTTCTTTATTCTCCATTTCTTATCTACCATTTTCATCAAGGGTAATATTTTCATATCCAGTCAGATCCTTCTAACTGGGGCATTTTTATAGCCTAAATTTGGTGTGTTTTCTTTGCCACTAAGCTCGTCTTCAAGCCGGCTTAGTAGCAAAGAGGGGCATCTGTAAACACCCCAAATTTTTCACATTCATTCTCAAACAACCCTCCTCGTGCAGTGCCAACCCTGTTAGGTCAGTGTAGGAGTCAAACCCTGAGTCAGTTTCAGAAAATCACCATTTTACCAACTTTTATTAGGAAAATTACCATTTTACCCCTAGGTCATCCCGGACCCCAGTTAGTCGAAGTCAACCAAGCTCATTGGTCAGTTCAGAACATTTAGAATGTCAATCATCTCAAGCTCATCTGAACTCACAATGAACAGGCCATTTTCATTTCTGACCATTACTGCCAAAATGGGATCATCTCTTCAGAAATGAGCTCATTTCTCACTCAAATCCAAACCAATTATCTCTGAGTCAGTCATTCATAGTCAGTCATACTCCCCAGAGTCTAACTTGAGCTCACCAGAAGTTCAAGCACTCCAGTTTCATTTCAAAACCATTTCCAAGTGTCGAGGAGCCCATTTTAGTCCATTTCAGCTCTTTCAGCTGAAATTGAGCTGAGTTCAGCCAATTGAGCTAGTGTTTGAGCTTCGATTTTAGTTCATGTCAGTATTATTGACCCTTTTTTTAGCTCAAAGCCAGCTCAAGTTCGTAATTCACTTCACTTCAGTGACCATTCCGAACCATTTCTCTAAAAATGGCAGCTTTTCTTGAAAATTTATCCGGAAAGGTCAGTTGTATCAGTGTCTGGTCAGTTCACTTGAGTTCTGAAACTCTAAAACCCAACTCAATCCAGCTCATTTCAGTTTGATTCAGCTCAAACCCTAATTTTCAGTGTCACTCTAACCCAGTAGAGTTCAAAAACCATTTCTTCAATCATTTTGCAAATTTTATCAGTTTTTATACTTTTTAAACTGGTACAGCTGTCAATCGGGGTTTAAAATCCAAAATTCTGCATTTAGGGTTAGCATTTCGCATAGCATTTCATGTCATTTCTCATCATTTCATATCATTTCTCAGCATTTCATAACATTTCATCACATTTCATTCCATTTTCGAAGTCCAGAACTCCAGTTTTATAAATTTTAATCCAGATTGAGTTTTAAAAGTTTTCAGAAATCAATTTCAAACCCTGGGTTTTCAAAATTGACATTTTTACCCCCAAGATTCTAAATTTGGAAATATTTTCTCGAGAAAAACAATATGGATTTCTTTCAAAGTTAAATTTTCAAATTCTATACTGGATTTGCTTTGCAACGAGCTATTAAACTTCAAAATTCAAGCTCATTTCAAAAACTGCCAAAAATGGCTCGTTTTGTCTGAAAATAGATTTGGAAGCATTTTCTCAAGAAAAACAATCTGGATTTCTTTCAAAATTACATTTTTAAATTCTACATTGGATTTTCTTTGCAACGGGGTATTGAACTTCAAAATCCGAGCTTGTTTCAAAAACTGCCAAAAATAGCTCGTTTCGTCTGGAATTTTTTTGAAAAGACTATTTTACCCCTTTAATTGTCAAAATGAATTTCAAAAGTGGAATTTGGACCCGCTCTGAGATGGCCCATCCATTTGCATTTTCTTGTTTTAATTTATAAGAAAAAAAATTTATCTTTTTCTTTATTTATTTATTTTAATTTTTTTTGTTTTATTTTATTCTTCCTAAGGTGGGACCCACAAGGGGGTCACCCAAACCTCCAGCCCATTTCCTTTCTTTCTTCCTCCATTTTCTTTTTTTTATATTTTTATTTTTATTTTATTTTCTTTTCTTCTTTATTTCTTTTCTTTCTTTCTTTCTTTTTTTTTACTTTTTCTTTCTTTTTCTTTCTTTCGTTCTTTCCTCCTTTCTTTCCTCTCCCTCCACTCACGTATACTCCTTTTCCTCCCTTTCTTTCCTTTTCTTTCTCCCATCTTCTTTCCTTTTCCTTTTCCTTTTCCTTCTTCCCTTCCTTACTCCTTTCTTCCTCCAAAGCCATACGGCTGTAGCCTTGGGCATTACACAGCCTTCTTCATTAATCAATGGTAACTTAGGGAAAGATATCATCTTTCCTAAGTTACCAATCAAAAACAAAAGAAAAAAAAGAACGGTTGGCCTCCCAAGCTCAATTCACGTCTCTCTCTTTCTCTCTCTCTCTCTCCCTTGAGCTCTCTCCTTCTCTCTTGGCTGTTGCAGCCACAACAGCCATCCTCCTTGTAGCAGCTTCTCACCATTGCTGCAACATCCACAGCAGCTTCTCCACCTCTCATTCCTTGACAGCACCACCTACACTTGATGCAGCCCATCTTTCACCACAGCACAACAGCTTCATCTTCAAGTTCCAGCAAGCTCCTCCCTAATCAAGGCAGCAGCAACATACTATCATCATTAGCTCCAACTTCCATCGTTGCAGCACCTTCAAACTTCAAGCTCTCCACGGCAGCAGCCTTCTCCAGCCACCTGTGTCAACCACACTTTGACAACAACACAGCCACCTCCAGCAGCAACCCTTCATCAGGGAGCAACTCCTTCCTTTGTAGCAGCCATTGCCACGCCTCTTTACAGCAAGACAGCCTCCTTGGACGCCCTGCCCAGCCACACAGCAGTGCAACCAGCCACCGTCAGCCTCTTCTCCACCACTGGTTTAGCATAGTAGCAGTGATCTTGAAGCAGCCGCTGCAGCTCCTCCACCTTCATCCTTCATCCTTCATCCTTCATCACGACAGCAATCTCCAAGCCATCCAACCTTGAGTCTAACAGCACCCTTCCATGTTGGCAGCATCATAGGCCTCATTGGCGCCCAGCCTTTTGCTTCCTCTCCTTTGTAACTGGTTATCATCTACAACAACCCCATCAAGTGCAATCAGTCCACATCCATACCATTATCTCCAACCACCCTTTCGGGCCTCGAAACCTCATCCTCAACCGGTTCATTACCATCGTTCCCACTAGTACAAAGGTAAATCCAAGTCTTATTTTATTTTTATGGATGCTATAAAGTCAAGTCGAAGATTGAATTGGCAGTAGTATGAATGTTTTATATATATATATATATATATATATATATATATATATATATATATATATATATATATATATATATATATAGTTCTTAAATAAAAAAAAATATGATAGTAGTTTCATCTCAAGTATTTAGGCTAAGTAAACGATGAGATTCGTCTATCTATGGGATTGATTCTCTCATTTTGAGAGCCAACATCAAAATAGGTCATACACCCTTCATGATGGTTTTGATTTTATTTCCATGTTTCATACAATTTTAGATTTAAAAATTGCATTTAGTTAAATTCCATTATGTATTTTGTTCATTTCATATAGTTCTATTAATAGTTGATTTAGAATCCATAAGAATTTCAATTTTGTGCAAAATCCATGCATTATTTTATGAGAATTTCTGCACCATTAAATTCTGTAAATTTTAGATCAAGTAGGATTATATGTCTTTGTTTTATTGCCAAAAATTTGATTCAATTTGGGTTTTGGAACCCTTCTAAACCGATCAAACCCTAAATCGGGTTTTCCGTCATCCAAAAATTTCAATTCCTGCTTTAGCAGACAAAAACCTTCGAATTCACCATTTTGTGGGATTCGAATCATCCTTCAAAAATCATAGTGGCTTCATAATTAAATCTACTAGTGATATGGAAATTTTTAGGTATTTCCAAGTAGTTTTGATCTCTGAAAAAAATCTGATTTTCCAGACCCCTCGGAAAATCTCGATTTTCCTCCATCAGGGTATAGACATACCATAATTCACCAAATCCGTTCAATCCATAGCTCGTCTGCAAAAACTTTCAACATGAAAGTTGTTCCTCACATAGTGTTCTGTCATTGCCAAAAATTTGGGAATTTTTTGAACTGTTTCAGTATTTTTCCCGAAATTTGCATTTCTGTCTGACAGATTTCAATATCCCGAAATTCCAGAGATTCGGGTCTCTGATAACAGCATGCCCTTTTCCAAACCGTAACCCGAATCCAAATTCTGTAAAAATAGGAAATCTTACTCTGTTTTTCAGGGACATTCTCCCACAATTTTAGCTTTTTTCCATCTGTCTACCATTTTTACCATGTTTTCTAACGAAACCTGTCTGTTTCCCCTAAATCCTAGAGTCGCCGGATTCCGATCTGACTTGCCGGAGTGGTACAGCTCCGACCATAGGTCAAAACCAGAAAGCGTTAAAGTAAAAAATTCTTGCCTTACTGTCCTATATCACCCCATGAAATTTGGGAAATTTTTATGGAAATTGGATATCCTAAATCCCCTTTAGAATCATCATTTTAGGCAAAAATCACAAAATTTAGGGTTTTTATTTGAATTTCTATATTTAAAAATACAAAAAAAAATAGATTTTCGAACTCCAATCTTTTTTTAGGAATATTTTAGGTGTCCATGCCAAATTTGGTTTAATTCCAAGTTCATTTGCTCCATGTGTTAGTTTATCTTTAAATTCAGAAGCGAAAATCAGGTTAAATTTGATATTTTATGATATTTTCGTCATTTTAAGGTTTTTATCATGTACATAAGCATGTAAAATCATAATAGGGTTAATTTCAATCTCATTTGCATTTGATATTTTTCAATTTTGCAAAATTTATTTTAGAAAACCCTGGTTTCAAGGCCATAGTCTTGTTATCGGGGGTATTTTGGTCATTTTGACCTAAATTTCGAAATTTCAATTTCTAATTCTTCAACATTTCATGCATATCATCATATTTTATCATATTATGTTTGATTTATTTCATTTGATTTTCAAAATTCCAAAATTTATAAAAATTCTTTCAGAAAACCTTGATTTCAAGGTCATCAGGGGTATTTTGGTCATTTTGACCCCAACTTCGAATTTTCAAGTTTATTTTCAAAATTTATTCATTATTTATCATGTTTATATCAAAGGGGGTATGAATTTGGGTTTATATCTGAATAATATCCGATAATTTCCCACATTTTCGGATAAATTCAGAAAAAACTACATTTTGTGCTAATACTGTTTTCTAGTTTTGCAGGAACATTCAAGAAGAAGACTTAGCTTTTATTTTTTTTTATTTCAATTCAATGTAACCTCAAATGTAATAATTTGGAATAAGAGTTACTTTTCTGCTTAGAATAGGGCTACATTGCATATAGTTTAATTTATGCAAATTTTAATATGTGATGTATGATTCATGCACATTTATTTCAGAATCACTATGGTTTACACGAATGGCACGTGCACAAGCTCTTATGGAGTTTATAAACTCGGTGGGATTCGTATTTATGGCCATAGTCAGAATACGAAGAAAACCAAGATTTATGATCTTCATATTAGCCACATTCAGCCTACACACTTAGGCTAACTTCAAAAATGCACTGCATTTTTTTTTAACTTCAAAAGGATTTCTCAATTTCTCAATGAAATTCCCTTTTCAAATTCATATTCATTCATTCATATTATTCAAATTGCATTGTTTTCAAATTCATTTTCCAATTTCAATTTCAAAAAAATTCAGTTTTCTCAAGAATTTCCAAGTCTTTCTCAAAATCTGATTTTCTCAAAATCCTAAGTTTTCAAATGACATTTCAAAGCATTTCCCAAGTTCAAATCAAGATTTTCCTATGTTTTAAAATTCTCAAATTTCAAAATCCCAAGTTTTCAGAAATCGATTTTCTCATATTTTCCAGTTTTCCGGAGAATTCATTTTCCATTTCAAAAGTCATTTTCCAATGAATTTCTTAGATTTTCTCAGAATTCTCAAATCCATTTTCTCAGAAAAGCAATTCCAAATTTCAAAATCGATTTTCTAAAGTTCAAATTTTCCTGAGAAATCACTTTCCAATGCAAATTTCTGATTTCCAATAAAATTCAATGATTTTCTCAGGAATTCCATTTTCAAGCATTTTCCAGTCCTTTTCTAAATGCATTTCAATTTTCCAAAGCAAACATCATATTTTCTCAAACTTGCATTTTTCAAAATTCCATAGCACAAGCCTGATTCTTTGTGCATTCTAGGAAAAATAGAGCATAATTTATATATTTGAGTCAAGTTAAAGCACATAATTGATCCTTGGTTCAATTACCCCTGGTAAAGGCGCTAGGAACGGTTGAACCTCGTACCGACAGGCGGATCCCATTCCACGGAATTTTCCCGCAAATTTTCAAAACGGAGGCGAGTAATTTTTAAAACCATTTTCAAAACTTTGGTCGAGTTTGACTCTCGAAATTCATTTCTTTCTCGCAAGGGAGGGAAAAAATTTTGCGATGATAACAGATAACCATACAGAGTATAATAAAGAACTCTATTAAGAGGCGTGTTCCAAGACACTGTTGAGGTGTATACCTTGTGTGTACCTTAAAAATTTCTTAGACATTTCTAAGTGGCCCTTAGAGGTTAAAACATTGCCCACTAGACACATGTAGGATGTAGCATGAATCATAAAACCTTGAGAGTAAGTATATCTTCTTGACACCTTGGGGGCAGATATAGCTCCTTGAGTACCTTGGGGGCAATTATAACTATCCGAGCTCTTTGGCTAGCTATTAATGAGCACTTTATAGCTCTCGGCTTGCAACCGGCGAGCAACTGTAGCACTTGTGTCCATAGTCTGAGCTGGTTTGAATGATGTTGTTGTGAGTGGTTCATATGTGTGGCCACAAACGTAGACTCTTAGTTATCTACATGGGTTGCTATGCTCGAAGAGGATATGTCCAGAATATCCGACTATAGTAGATTATGAGATTGTGTATGATGATAGAGATACGATAAAAATGAGTAAAAATTTATAAACAACATATGTGCTTAGTTAGCAAACTAAACTAAGACTAGGAACTTAGAGCTCACTACAGTTATAACGGTCGTGTCTATATGTAAATGAAAACTTACTGAGTTGTAGATTCATCCCTTCTTTTGGTTGCAACTGTAGGTTTAAGAACTGCTGCCAACATGAGGAATTAGATAATGACTTTGACTCAACTGCCACCAGACTTTTTTGCATTTTAAGTATGATTTATTTTTATATTTTTATTTATTTTGTTTATATAATTGAACACTTTTATTTGGATGAAAATAATTATTATTAATGAATGTATGAACCTTTAGTTATTATGAAAAAAAATTAGCATGATTTTGAGGTTATTTTGGTTATTTCTTTCTGAGAATTAACATTCACGAACCCGAGCTCGAGAGACCCTGGTTTGGGTAGTTACACTTCTTGATTCATCAATGGGTGGTTGACATCCACACCCTCAGTCTTAATGATGACCCCATTTGTGTTCAAGATCATACTTTTCGATGTGGTGTCGATCAGTGACCTGATGATGAGACCCATGGTTGTGGCTTTCTCCTATGATTTTGACAATGGAAAACCCATCGTTCAAAAGTTGCAACACCCATTGCTCCATCCCAACCATTGATCTAACCTGCAACCCCAGTTCCTCAAGTTCTCCAATCACTTTGTTCACATCGACTTCGTTAACATAAGCTTGCAATCTTTGAACATAAGCATGCAGCCCACGATGTCCTATGCCAAGCTGAAGGCCCAGGTTTGAATCCCTCTGCAACATGGGGCTTAAGAGATATCTGGTAGGAGTCTACCTAACCCCAGCTTGCCTTTTAAAAAAAATAAAAAGCATGCAGCCCACGAACTTTGTACTCCATTAAATCATGCACTGGTCCATAGGCTCCTTATTTTTGCCTTTCGAACTTCTTGTCATTGCAAAGATCAATCGATCTACTTCAGCTCTTATACCACTTTGATGCACCCTCAATCTTAAGGATGCATAAAAAATAAGTTACGCCTTAAACAAAATGAAACTATGAAAGCAAAAGGAAAAAATAAAAAATAACAATTAATTATAAAAAATTAAGGAAAAATAACAAGAATCAATCCTTCATCAACCATCCTAAATCCCACCCTAAAACAAGTATTTATAATTAAGAAAAACCTTAATCCTACTTTTGGATCTTGGATAGATCCAATGTCTAACAATTAACTCTGAAACCAATAAATAAATAAAACCTAAAGAATTGGATCCAAATGCATCTGGTTCGGTATGTAAATTTTTCTATGCTTATGAAAGTTAAAAAAAAAAAGTTTGTGGCCACTTTTTTTCGAACAATAAATACACTTTCTTTCAATTCCATTGCTAATCACAAGTTAGCATGGCTGTGGTAGTGTGGTGACTGGTGAGTGAAATTGCAAGTTGATTGATGAGGCCAGCAATTTTTGCAGTGGGCCCACCGTCCAATCGCTACCATCACATGGCTTGCCTTCCGCGATTCATCAATGAGATGAAAGAAAGGGTGTGTAGGGTGGTGGCATAAGCAGCAACAAGGTGTCGTCACAAGCTACAAGCTGGTGGATATTAGGGACGCAATCGGGTCAGATCCATAATTAAGGTTTTGCAACACTTTTTACTGTTGGGATCTGACTTTCCTACGTATTTAGCTGTTTCGGGTTCGATCCATTTGCATCCCTAGCGGATATTCCACCACTCATTTTGGACAAATGCTGATTATTGTTTGAACGAAAGCTGCCAGATGGTACCAACGGGGCTCCGCTTGTTTGGTTGGAGCGGGTAGTGCTCGTAACCTTGTGTTGGAAAGTTTCAGGTTCAAAACCCAATGGTATAATTGTATAACTGGTAGGAGTCTGCCTAACCCCAGCTTGCCTTTCAAAAAAAAAAAATACTACACAAATTTTAACTTCGCATTATATGCAGCACCGCTGCATGGTGGGCATGCAACAAACCTGCCTGACAATCGTTCATCTAATTGTCATTCCTCAAGATGGATGCATTGTCCATCTCGAGAAATGCTGAGATGGATGGTCAACCCGGCGCAGTAGGCGATAAATAAATGAGAATATGTGTGTGGAATGTTAGGGGGGATAAACTATCATCAAATTTGCGTGGTCATCTTTTTTTGCGATAGAAAAAGCTAGAGTTAGGAGGACCCCTACTAGTTATACAACCATATATCATTGAGATTCGAACTTCCAACGTTCCAACATAAGTTGACATGCACTAACTGCCCCTGCCAGACAAGGTACCTTCATGGGTAAATCCATTCATACCTCCCTTCTATGATGAAGGCATTTCATGTGAAAGACAGCCCACGAAACTTTTTCCCCTCCTATGGGAATCAAACAAGGGGCACTTTGGCATATTTTATGCAACTGCCCTTCCGATCTTGGAAAAAAAATCCTCATGATCTTGAAAGAATCTTACCAAATCCCAAGTTTGTCTATGATACAAGTGTATTAATATGTCTATAATTGATTTCTTTTGTATAATACCACTTAATAGGACTTGGTAAAAATCTAAGTGGTAGATCCAAATTTAAATTAGATCCTATGGAGTAAGGTTGAATTCAAAATTGGATGATCCAAAGCCAAAAGAAATCCAATCAAACAAAATTGAATCCCATTTGAACACACATATGGACCTCATTTTAAGACGTAAATGACTAAGATAACAATTTGGATGAATAACCCAACCGAACCCGATCCATTAATTTCCTGCTGTGCACTGATTTAAAACAGACATAATTTTTGTTCTTCAACCCACATTTAGGGATCAATGCCAAGACTCTTCACCATGCACAATGCATGTGTATGGTTACTCGCCGAATGACAAGATCACACCTTTGAATACTCTGCCGATTTTTGTGTTCCATATTAGTTTTTATATTTTACAAATGATATTTTAGTGCATATATAATATAAGTAATAAAAACAATATGGATATGGACCACAAATATTGGACACATTATTATTCAATGAAAGATAAACTTTGATGATATTTGCCTTCATCTCACTCTAAAAACAAACCATGATATACATTCATATCTTAACTAGTTTAGGGAAACGAGATCTAATAAAAGCAAACACAAGTCACAATCTTTAAGTGGAGGTTTAAGGGTGTCACGGGCTTAGAAGCTAAGGCCCCCACGAGCTTCCCGTAATCACAAACAAACAAAAAGGTGAAAACATGGCGGTCCGGAACAAAGGGATTATTATAGAAAGTTTTGACTAGGCACTCATAGGCACGCTGTGTAGCAACACCGTCTCGACAGTGAGCCCAGGTCCGAACCCAAAGAGCACACCCCACTCGAGCCCTTCCCCGGGCGTGGCCAAGCCCTCCTCCTTTGACTTCCTCCTCATCTCATCCATTATGAAGAGCACACATGCACTTGACATGTTGCCGTACTCGCTTAGCACATGCCTGGTAGCACGCATTTTCTCTGCCTTCAACTGGAGCTTCTCTTCAACTTGGTCCAGGATCGCGGGTCCACCGGGATGCGCAATCCAAAATATCGAGTTCCAGTCCGAGATACCAAGCGGGTCAAATGCCTCGACCAAGCTCTTCTCGATGTTCTTGGAGATGAGACCAGGCACGTCCTTTAGTAGGTGGAAAGTCAAGCCCTCTTCGCGTAGGTGTCCATCTATGGCCCCATCACTATCGGGCAAAATGGTCTGTGCAGTCCAAACCAGCTCGAAAATGGGTTTTTCGATGTTGGAGACTGGGTCGGCACCAACAATGATGGCGGCTGCACCATCACCAAAAAGTGCTTGACCAACTAGGCTGTCTAGGTGTGTGTCGCTCGGTCCGCGGAACGTGACCGCGGTGATTTCAGAGCATATGACAAGCACCCTGGCACCCCTGTTGTTCTCAGCAAGGTCCTTGGCTACACGCAGGACCGTGCCGCCAGCAAAACAACCTTGTTGGTACATCATGACGCGTTTGACCGATGGGCGTAGGCCTAGGAGCTTGGTCACTTGGTAGTCGGCGCCGGGCATGTCCACACCACTAGTGGTGCAAAAGATGAGGTGGGTGATCTTGGACTTGGGTTGACCCCATTCCTTGATGGCCTTGGCTGCAGCCTCCTTGCCCAGGCGAGGCACCTCTACAACCACAATGTCCTGGCGTGCGTCTAGTGAGGGAGCCATGTAGGCACAAATGCTGGGATTGTCCTTGAGTATCTCTTCTGTCAAGTACATGTACCTCTTCTTTATCATAGATTTGTCACCTACACCCATACACATGCAAAACATATTATTAAAAAAATTGCGCAAAAGGCTTAGATGTATTGGCTTAATTAAGCATTCAAATGGAAGGATGTGATTGCCACCCGCAGTGAAATGCATTCAAGCTAGAGTAGCCGGTTGTATCGGTCAGCGCTGCCAGCGAGTTTTGACAAAGTGATCACTCACTCGAGAGAGATACATATAGAGGTAGAGGTAGGAATTTGTAGAACCAACCACACTCCTTTGCATAAGTCAGTCAGGAGTCCATTGACATGCAAAATTGATTAAGCTATTAGGAGAACAACTAAAACTTACACATTCTCTTGAACTTCTCCTTGAGCTCGAGCTTGTGCTCGCTGTTGGTGATCCGGAAGTAGTAGTCTGGGTAAGTGCTCTGATCGACTGCATTCGGCGGAGTAGCCGTTCCGATTGCTAGCACTGTGGCTGGACCGTCGGCCCTCTGTGCCCTCCGGATCTCATCGATGCTCACCATCTTGCGGTTGTAAAGGCTCACACGTGTGAGGATGGAAGAGTTGGGAGGGGTAGGTGGTGGTAGAGCTGCTGCCTCAACACTGAAGTAGAAGGGAGTCCTGGTTACTTATAGAGGGCAGAATTAGGATGGGGTAGTTGGCACAATTCACGCGCTCTGAAGTCTCACCCAACTTAATGAGATGAAAGCCCCCACGTGACAAGTGAGTTAGCTGAACCAACACCAGTAACACTTAATTTTTTCAATGAATTACAATTTTAAAAAAGGGTTAATATTTGGTGCTATCAAGGGCACGGAACTATTGAGCTGAAAATCATAGGTTCAAGGTTTTTTTAACTTAATCTGACCACGTAATTGTGTTAATAATGGTTTGCTTGCTAAGGAACAAACCTTGAATCGTGTTATTTTGATATTAAAAAACAAATGATATTTTGAATTGTAAGATTTTAGTGCTCATGATTCAAAACTAAATTTCTACTAAATAAACCTTTAGATTATATTCATAAGTTCTAATATGAAGGAAAAATCCAAAAAAATATGAAAAGGAGGTGATTTATAATCAATAGTTCCGTGCCTTCAATAGTACCAAGTATTAGCGCAGGGGACCTCAAGGGTTTTACCAACTTAAAGCCAGCCAATGGAATTTTTCTCTTGAATTATCCAAAAAAATATTTGCTCCTTACGTCATAAGGACATGACAAAATAGGATATACTACGGCACAACAAAACACGAATGGGCATTATTTTATTTTTTATACTATTTCAGGAAAATGCATTTTTATATATTAAAATTAAAAATGGTGTCCTCTATCCATAGTGACAAAAGTTAAAACGGTAAAATATTGGCACTCAAAAACTAGGGAGAATTTGAAATCCTTTTGAAAATCTTTAGTTTTTTGGTAAAATTTTGGCAATAAAAAATAAATTAAAATAAAAAATATTTTTTTATAAGAAAATATAAATAAAAATTATTTAAAAATAAAAACCACATGGATTTTTCACCATAAATAGCTGTTAAATGCATAAATATTGCATTTAAATCACAATATTTATGTTTTGATAAAAAAAAAACCATGATATTTTGAAAATATCGCAAGAAACTGCCATTTTTAACTTTCAGGTAATAATTTCTCGCAATATTATCACGAGAGTTTTATAAATCACTGTCCTGTTCCTCTCTCCAAAAATCATCTGGTGCAGTCATTGCTTTGTCAAGAGCCCTTCATATATATTTCTTCAATCTAAAAGAGTAAAATGAGTTACTTTTGTTAAAAATAAAAAAATTAAAAGCACAAAAAGATGATTTTTCTTGCTCTCCACTAAAAAAAGAAACGTGGGTATTTGAAATATATTAAGAAAAGAAGTCGGTTAAGTGCAATAGGAAAATAGTTGGTGTTTTATGTAAAAGGTTCACACCATATGCAGCGACCTGCTTGACAGTCACCCATCTTGGCATATCTCGAGATGAGTGTGGTGTTCATCTGCAGAAATGTTTAGATAGATGGTAATCAGAAGCAGAACTGCATGCTAAGTATGCAGCACCTAAAAATGACCTCAGATGAAAATAGCTGATAAATTATGTGGCTTTCTACAAAAAAAAAAAAATCACGATTATTTTAGTATGAAAAATAAAAAATTTCTGAGTATCTAGGACCGGGTCTCCACCCCTGCCCCGTCTCGAAAAATCCAGTGCATCTTTGGTTATGGATCCCGATCCTTTTGGTAGTGCTTATGTGGATATGTGTCTAGCAACCTCCTTCAAGCTGGCTCCATACTTCATTCCTTTGATTCTGGATGTGGTCAGAGTGCTGCCACGTAGCTAGCCGACGGCCTTGATTGGGCCTGACAATACCTTTGGATATGCGTGGTGGCTTTGAGTCCACGGTAGAAGTTTGTAGTAGGCAGGGCGTATGGTCACGCACCGCCCATGACGGACGTTAGTTGGTAGCTTTCATTTTGTGGGCCCCACCAGCCTTTAATATAGAGCCCAAAGTTGAAGTTCTGTTGCACCACCATCATCAAAGCCTTGTCCACAGTGACAAACGTTAAAAACGGTAAAATCTAGTTTTTGAAAAACTCGCGAGAATTTGAAAAAAAATCATAAATCTCTCGTTTTTTTTGGCAATAAAAAATAAATTAAAAATATAAAATCATTTTTCTAGTAAAATATCAATAAAATTTATTTAAAAATAAAAAACACATGTTTTTTCATGATAAATAGCCGTTTAAAATATAAATATCATGTTTAAATCACGGTATTTATGTTTTTCATAAATCTCGTGATATTTTAAAAATCTTGCGAGAAATTGTTATTTTAAACTCTCAGGCAATTTCTCACGATATTTTTCATAAAACTCGCACTATTTGTCACAAAGGCCTTGTCGCTTCATTTTACTTTTGTTTTAATTAACCATACTTTGTGTTGAGACGTTGCAAGTTCGAATCTTAATGGTATGATTGTATAACTGCCAGGGGTGTGCCTAATCTCATCTGTCTCTGTTAAAAAAATAACTATGTGACGGTGCGGAGAGGACGTAGTAGTACAGTTTTTTTTTTTTTTTTTGAAAGCCCTATATGTGGCAGAAGGATTCGAACCTGAGCCTTCAGCTTGGCACAGGACCTACTTAGTACAGTTTTATTGGATGGACACCCAAACAGGGTCACCCACAACGTGATATCTCTTGGCCTGTGTAGCTGGATGACTGAATAAGAACAGTTTTTTTTTTTTGCGTGATAAAAAAAAGGAAAATGATAACATAAAAGCTGCTGAGATAGGGTAGCTTGTTTGTTTGTTTGTTTTTTTTTGTCCTTGATTAGGAAAGCCAGGAGATAACAATTGTTGATCCTTTTTAGAATTTTGGGGTGGGTTGATGAGAAACAGGTAATGTATGGAAAGCAGTGTTGTTAAAATCAGCTCTCAGTCGATTCAGATCGATTCGGGGGCCCATTCACAACCTATACAATTATTTTTTTAAAAAAATATTTTTAAGAGGGTTAAAATAATTGTTTAATATGTTTTAATGTTTTGTATTGATTAAAGGTGTCTCATTTGATGGTAACAAATTGCCGATTGGCAAACAATTCAATTCAAATTGGATTCTTAGGTTTTTTTTTTTTTTTAAGAAACTGGCTTACCTAGTGAACCAATTTTAACAACATTGATGAAAGGATTTACACATCAAAAGTGGTAGGTGGTGGGAAAAAACTAGAGCCCAATTTTTTATTAACAAAGCTTTCTCGCCATGATGATTTGATGTTTATTTCATTTATGGTGAAAAAGAAAAAGTAGAGGATTGTGGTCCTATCTTCTGGTGAGACGCTTACAAAGTGTCCAGCCTTTTTAATTGGAGACTGGTCCCCCATTCCTTTTTTTTTTTTTTTTGAAACCCAAGCTCGGGTTAGGCGGACCCCTACCAGAACAACAGCCGCCCCCATGTGGCAGAGATTCAATCTTGAGCCTTCAGCTTGAAACAGGACCCACTTAACTCATGGGATACCATACCACCTTCTTTAATGGTGAGGCTCTCCCTTTTTTCAAGGGCCCAAACTCTGAATCTGCACCAGGTAAAAAGGAGGAGCCCTAATTCTCTTAAAGATGGAGTCTCATTTTACTGCCCCTCCTCCCCTCTTAAAAGGATAGAACACTTATATAAGTGTTTTTCACCCAACACACAAACACAACTTGTTGAAATATTGGTTAGAGAAGGGCAGATCAGGTTCATAGGCATCTACCAAGCTTGACTTGGCGAAATTTGAACCCTCTTTATCTTTGATCTTCACAGTCAATTTAAGCCTTCTATACAACCTTCAACCACTATGACCATCAATCCTGAACCAAACTAATCAAGAACTGAGATGATAGAAAGAGAAAAGATTTTTTTGTTGCAGGCATTGAATTGGCTAAGGGCGTGTTTGGAATCTCGACTCTGGAATGGGCGTTTATGCATTTGGTGGTCCCCATGTAAAATCTTCGTCCAACTAATCTTGGTGGTTCTGTTTGGAATGTCAGTGCTGGGATGGGAAGTGAGGCCCTTTCTCCTTTGTATTTACAGTAAATTATGGATTTGGCAGCTAGCTGTCACTTCTTCAAATGCATAAACTCCATAAACTAGGGATGGCAGTGGATAGGGAGAAATGGAGCCCCTTCCCGCCTCGCTCCGTTTGGATCGGGGATGGAGGACATGAAACGAGGATGGAGGCGAGAATGGAGGTTAAAATCAAAACTCGTGTGGGGATGGAGGCAGGGATGGACTTGTGCTTTCCTCCGCCTCATCCCGATCCCTGCCTTGCCCCGTCCCACCCCATCCTCAATCCTTCTTTAAGGCTGGCAATGGACCGAAGGGAAATGGGGTCCCGCCCTGCCTCGCCCCATTTGGACCCAGGATGGAGGACATGAAACGGAGGATGGAGGTTAAAATCAAAACTCCTGTGGGATGGAGGGCAGGATTTTGAGATGGGTCAGGGGTGGAGACCTTGTCCCCCGCCCCTGCCCTTGCCCGATCCACTGCCATCTAAGCATCAGAATACAAACAGGCGCTAAGCATTTTTTGGGGAATGATTGTAGAATTAGGCTTTGTGTCTATTACCAATACCAACAAGGGGTTCAACTTGTTTGGTAGGATCAGCTAGTGCATGTTACCATGTGTTGGGACGTTGCATGTTCAAAAGCCAATGATTAAGTTGTATAACTGGTAGGGTCTGCTTAACCCTAGCTTGCCTTTCAAAAAAAAAATCTTCCTCCCAAGTTGACGTCAATCATTAAAATTGATGGGGATAAACTGATAAGCTTAGATGATCTCATGAAGTCGCGCACATGGCCCTGGGCTCGCGGATAGGGAGGCCTCTCCTTACCTCCAGTTCAAATCCGGACACCTCGTTCCGCAAACCGAAGCAGGAGGCTCCCTGGAGGTCAAGAGGGCACCCGCAGAGTTTTATACCATGAGAACGGCGACCATAGGTGCAATAACTGAAGACCAGTGCATGCGGTTCTCAGATTCCAAGTGTAGTTTTTTCACGTAATAAGCAAGAAAAAAAAATCAATGAGTCTCGATCTTAATATTTTTTTTTAATGACATGCAACGTATTATGGTATACATATCATTTACAAATTTGCTTTAGACTTTTTTTATTAGAGAAAGATGCCCCCATCACTACATGAACCAGACCCGGGCCATACCCAGTAAAATACTATTTCTTTTCATTTTTACATTAAAAAATAGCAGGTCTTAATCAGAACTCGGGTTAGTCCCAGATTTGGAATAAAATTTTACAAACTATACTTGGATCCATGTATTAATGGGACATTCGATCCTAATCTGGGTCTTCTTATATATCACCATGCTCGGACCCTATAGGGTTTGGTACAGGTCGGATCCAGGTAAACTCAACCTGTTCACAGGTGGGAATGAACAATCACAGCTGTGATTGTTGGTCACCAGGCAAATCTTATGAACAACTTTTACAGGATTTAAAGCAAGAAAAAATCCCATCCTGCAATTATTTCACTAACCTGGAGAAAATGTTTGTCACTGTGATTTACAATCACAGGCACTTGAGAAAGTGTTGTGCCTCCAGTTTACGGTTTACCTCGATTGACTGGAAAGTCATATTATGATTCAATCAGAAGCTCTATAAATATTTGGGAAAATAAAGGGGAGGATCTATTGATGACATTGTGGATGTATCACTTTTCTGGTTCTTTTATCAGTTTTCTGAAAATGCAAGAACATAGTTGTGATATTTTAAAAAATAGCCAATATTTGTGACTAGGCTTACAAATTACAGAATAGATAAATTTTAAGAAGTTTTAATTTCGTCTTCTAAACTATTGTAAATAAGTTTTATTAAACTAGTGACTTACTATTTTTGAGATAAAAAAATGGTGTTTATGGGTAGGGATGGCAGTGGACCGGGGGAAAGCGGGGCCCCATCTCGCCCCGTTTGAACCAGGGATGAAGGGCATGAAAAGGGGATGGAGGCGAGGATGAAGGTTAAAATTCATCCCCGTGCGGGGATGGACTTATTGTGATTGTTGCAAAAAAAATTCTTCTTTTTAGGAAGAAAATTCTCGCAAGGTCCAATTGACATTTAGAGAAATATTTTTGAAAATAACTCGCTTTCGTTTTTGAAAATGCAAAAAAACTGAGAGATCGAGTCCGCTCGTCGGTACGAGGTTCAACCGTTTCTGACACATTTACCAGGGGTAATTGAACCAAGGATCAAATTTATGTATTTACTTTGTTCAAATTTGCCTAAAAAATTATTGTAAGTTCCAAATGCACATAGAATCATGCTTGTGTTACGATTTTAATTTTGAAAATACAATGCATGCTTTGAAAAATTGTTTTGTTTTGAAAATACTTAAAAAATATTTTGAAATTGTATTTCAAGTGAATTTCGAAATTGGTTTAGAAAATATTTAGAAAATCTTTGTAAAAAATGCTTTGAAATTGACTTAAAAATTTTCAAAAACACTATGAAAAATCATTTTCAAATAAATTTGAAAATCACTCTGAAATTGCTTTAAAAATATTTGGAAAATAAATTGAAAATAACTTAGAAAAATGTTTGAAAATGAATTTAAAAAATATATGAAAATTGAATAAAATAATCATTGAAAATATTTTGAAATTGAACTTTGAAAATCACTTAGAAATTAAGATTGAACTTGAAAATGAAATTTGAATGTGAAATTAAAATGAAAATTGTTTGGCAATTGAAATTAAAATTGAAATTTGATTCTGAAATGAAATTTGAAATTGAATTTTGAAATGAAAATCAGAGTTTGAAATTGAGATTTTGAATTGAAATTGAAATTGAAATTGAAATTGAAATTGAAATTTAAAATTGAATTTGAAATCAAAGTTTAAAATTGAATTTTGAAATTGAGATCAGAATTGAAATTGAAGTTTGAAAATGAACTTTAAAATTGAAATCAAATTGAATTTAGAATTTTAAATTAAACTTTGAAATTAAGATCAAAATTAAAATTTGGAATTTTAAATTAAACTTTAAAATTGAAATTGAAATTGAAATTGAAATTGAAATTGAAATTGAAATTGAAATTGAAATTTAGAATTTAGAATTTAGAATTTAGAGTTTAGAATTTTGAATTTTGAATTTTGAATTTTGAATTTTGAATTTTGAATTTTGAATTTTGAATTTTGAATTTTGAATTTTGAATTTTGAATTTTGAATTTTGAATTTTGAATTTTAAATTTTGAATTTTGAATTTTGAATTTTGAATTTTGAATTGAAATTAAAATTAGAAATTAAAGTTAAAGTTGAAATTGCTTTGAATTTTGGAAATAACTTTGACAGACACTTTGAATGATTTTGAATTTTGGAAATGATTTTAACAAATAACTTTGAAATTGAAATTGAAATTCATTTTCAAAAATAACTTTGAATTTATTTTGAAAATAAATTTTTAAAATGGAAAATAAATTTCAAAAAGTACTTGAAAATACTTTGAAATTGAGAATATTTTGAATAATTTTGAAAATAGAAAATATTGAAATGATGTAATTCTATCCTAAGTGATGAATGTATTATTTTATAAAAGATTTTTGAAAGAATTTTATTGAAAATCATTTAAAATTTATGTTAAAAGAGAATTTTGTGCCTTTATAGAATTAAAACAAAAATTAATTTTTCATATATCCATGACTATGGCCACAAATATACTTTGAATTAATCTTTATTTAAATTTTAATAAAGAAAGAAAAGAAATAAATTTTGAAATATGATGATTTTAGAAAATGACCCAAGAGTGTAGGTTAAAATTTTCTTTAATAGAGAATAATAATTCTAAGTATTATTCGTATTCTAATTATGACTATAAATACAAATTTTACTTAGTTTTATTATCTTTTATTAAAGCGGTGCACGTGCCATTTGTGTTTTACCATAGTGTAATTGAAATAAAAATAAAAATGAAACAATTTAATCATGAAAATTTGAAATTAAACTATATGCTCATTCATTTTTAAAATAAGAATAAAATTAAAATTCTTATTAATTGTTTAATTATAACCCTTGAATTAATAAAATAATTGAAAAAAGAAATAACAAAATAAAAATTCTTGCAAAATGAGCAAACTTGTTAGAAATAAATATATGCTTTAATGAAATTTCCTTCAATTATTGAGAAATTAAAGAAAATAGCTAAAATTAGCCTTTTATGGCTTAAAATCAAATAAAAAAAATGCAAATGATGCATGACTTTGCAAAACATTTGAAAATGATGTTTTGGAGTAAAAAATTTTGAAATTGATTTTTGAAATATATAAATTTACTTTAAAATTTATATTTTAAATAAATTTAGTTTTGAAATTAAAGATTTTATAAAGTATAGATTAAAAATTATTGAAAATAAAGGCAAATGAACACCAAAACTTGATTAAAACAAGCTAAGGCATTCTAAGTTGATGAAAAAAATAATTTATAAATATATGAATTGTATTTGAAAAATAAATTTTAAAAGGTTAAAATGCTCAATTTAACTTTATTTTAACAAAAAAATTATTTTTTATAAAATTAGTTTTGAAAAATGCAATGAATGAGGGATAAAATGACCATAGAAATTTATAAAAATTGATATAGAGACTCCTAACAACCTTAGAAATACTCTATAATTGAAAAATGCAAGAAAAGATTGAAGAAAAACTTGAATTAGGGTCTTTTGTCCAATTAAAACAGGAATTTATAAAACCAATATTTATAAAGAAACCTGTCATAGTATTTGGGGTGAATGGAGGTCTAAAACAACTCAAATGAAGCTCAAAATGCATCCATAGATTCAAAACACATTATAGAAATATCTCTTTTTAACAGATCTTTAAAATCAATGTTTCATCTAAGGGAATGAACTTGTTATAAATCTTGAAGCTCTATAACCAGTCCTGGTTTTTAGTAGAATTGAAATATCAAATGAGCATAAAAGTTTAAAAAAATTGACTGGAATAAACTAGACACAAAATAAATAAAAAACCTTTTTACAGATTTTGAAAATGATTTTTCATTAAAAAGAGCTAATCTAAACAAGATGAGATAAAATCTAAGTAATGCTCAATGATGCAAGATAAAAGGGTTCTTACTTTCGATCGAAATGAAATATGAAATATCTATAAAAATGGCTAAAACTTTGCAGAGGTAAACTAGACATGCAGAGTAAGAAAATCTATTTTATAGATGTAAAAAATGATCTCCCATTAAGAAGATCAAATCCAATCAAGTTGACTCAAAACCTGTGTAAATCCTGACAAAGAAAAACGATAGGGTTCTCATTTTTTATCTAAATAAGATATGAAATGTCAATAAAAAATTATGAAAATTGGCACATATAAACTAGACATTTTAAGAAAAAAATTTATTTTTACATATTTGGAAAATGATTTTCCATTAGAGAGATACGACTGAAACAAGTCGATCATGAGTCTGAGCAATGCCTGAGATTGCCTGAGATTGCAAAACAGACAGGGTCTTGGTTTTAAATGCAAATAAAATAAAAATCCACTATAGAAATTTCTAAAAATTTGCAGAGATGAATTAAACATAAAGACGAGAAAACTTCTTTTTACATATTTAGAAAATGATCTTTCATTAGGGAGATATGACTCTAACACAATGAATTAAAATTTGAGCCATTAAAATGACACAGGGTGACAGGGTTATGGTTTCTAATAAAAATAGATGTTAAATGACCATAGAAATTGATAAAAATTGGCATTATTAAACTAGATTCAATGTCGAAGACACCATTTTTTACGGATTGGAGATATCATCTCCGGTTAGGGAGAAATCACTCTGATAATTAGGTTCAGTTTTAGGTAAAATCTGGATGGTTCAGAATGACAGGGTCCGAATCTTGATTTTTTTAGTGGGTCAAACGACCTCAGAATGCAATAAATTTTTGTGGAGATCCCAAAAACATATGAAGTAAAATGTAGTAAAAAATCAGATTAAAATGATATTTAATTATATGCAAATTGATGAATCTAAAATTAGATTATAATTGAAAATATCATCTAAATATGATTGAATTAGACAGAACCCCATTAATGAATTGATCAAATGATCAAGAATGAGATCTATTATTTTAGATCGTGGATGATGATGAGAATGATGCAAAAATAGAATTAAAACATCTAAAAGCAAAATTGAAAGCATTGGGGCATAAATTGAAATTGATTTGCTCAATTGAAAGTGAGATTTGATCTATTGAAGATCAAATGTCAACAATTCTAATGGCTAGAATGAAAATGCAAGAATCAAATAGCAATTTGAATGGATCAAAAGCATAAAATGAAAATTAATACAGAAATGAAGTAGATCTACATTGCTACTTATGAAATTAAAAAAAAATGAAAGAAGAAAAAGAAATCTAACTATGAAAAAAAAATAAAGAAAGAAAAAATCAAAAGAGGGAAGGAGGCTTACCTTGGGCTGAAGAAAGAGACTTTGTCTCCCTAGTTGGCACCAATCCCACGGAGGAAGGAGATAGAGAGAGAATTCCAACTTTTAAAGGAATTCTCCTTTTCCAACTCTCAAAATTTTCAACTTATGAGAATAGGCCCTCCTAAGAGATCTATTTATAGTTGAGCTTGAGGGTAATTTGGGTATGAAAAGTTAGATATTTTATTAGGCTTAGGGCTGTTGTGACATCCATGGAGCACACATGAGGTATTTTTAAAAGGTTTAAATGGGCAAAGTAGGTAGTTTGAGAAAATTTTTACACATGGCACCACTTTGCAAGTGGGTGCCCACGTGGGTTTTTTAAAAACAAAAGGGAGGTTAAAATGAGTTTTAAAAACAAAGGTTTTTAACAAAAAAAAGAGGTTTTTTTAAAAATAAAAATTGATTTTAAATTAAAAATGCTAAGTGGCGCCCCTTTAGAAGAAGATATTTTTTTTAAACTAAAAAAGAAAGATTTGAAAATAAAAGAGGAATAAAATGGTGGAAAACAAAGAAGATTTGGAAATTAAAGATAATGGATCTCAATTGGATCTAAGATCCAATTGGATTTTTTTTCGAAACCCAAATTGAATTAAAATTGGATCTAGATTGAATTTTGAAAGATTTTGTAAAAACATGGAATTTGGATTTAAAATTCAAGGATTTTTTTTGAAATTGGGATAAAATTTGAATTTTGAATTTGGATATGGATCCATTTTGATATTTGAAATCCAAACAGAGTTAAAAATTGGATCCATATTGATTTTTGAAAGTTTTTCTCAAAGCATTGGATTTGAATTTTGAAATGCAAGGATTGGTTTTGAAAATTGGATAGAAATTGGGTTTTGGATCTATTTTGGTTTTTGAAACCCAAATCAAAGTTTAAAAGTGGATCTAGCTTTTAAATATCAATTTTTGAAAGAAGGAGGATACTGGATCTATTTTGAAATAAGATGATTAATTTTGAAATTGAATTTTGAAAAGGATATGGATCCGAGGTTTTGAAAAAGATTAAATTTGGATCTCGAAGGAAGATAAAAAATGAAAGAAATTGGTTCGAAATGATGTTCGAACCCTGGATATGGGTTTTATGAAATGAATTGAAATAAAAGATCCAGGCTTGTGGTGGATATGGGATTTAGATCTTGGATTTGGATATTGAATCAAGCCTGAAAATGGAATTGGATCTTAGATCTGGATCAGAATCCAAGAAGTGAAATTGGATCTCAGATATTAGATGAATCTGAGTTCAAATTGAGAAATTGATTCAACTGTTCTTCTGAATGGATCAGAAGATGGATCCAAAAGGAAGTGGATCTGAAATGATTAATTGGATCCTAGATATCCAATGAGATATTTTGGGTTCAAAAAGATAAATTGGACTCTAAATATGAATTATATAATGAATCAGATGAAAAATCCAGGTTCGGAATGAAAATGGACATCAGATCCAATATCCAAATTGAAATGTGGATTGGATCTCGGATATTAATAAGGTATCACATAACAGAATCGATCCGAGTCCGAATTGGGACTTGTCCTAGTTTGCAAAATTGATAGAAACGATATTTTGAAGAAATTTTTATTTTTTTGTTTTGCCCTACAAGGGTAGAAAACACAGTATTAGACTGGTTTGAACTGACTTGAACTAGATAGGATTGAAATGAATTGAATTGGAAGTCAGTTATACTCAGGTGAATTAAATTTGAAGCTAAAATACTAGCTCAACCGACTTGAGTTAGCTCAATTCTGACTTAAATGAGCTAAAATGAAGATCTCGGGATATGGAGAGTGACTCTGAACTAAAACTCGATCATTCAAACTCAGACTAGACTTGTGGGGATAGGATCTACTGGGTTTAACTGACTCGTAGACAGCTTGGCTAAAATTTGAGTTAAAAATGAGCTCATTTCGCCTGAAATGAACTAAATTTAGCTCGAGAGAACTGACACAGCTTATCGCAAGCTCAGTGGAGCTAGAAATGATCGATATTCTAACTTTTCTGAACTTAAGGTGAGTTTAGCTAAGTTTGACTGACGAAGGACTAAGGGTGACTCAGGGGTAAAATGATAATTTTATTGACCAAATGGGGGTAAATTGACCTCTAGACCGGGATAGACCTAGGGGTGAGACTCTACATCGCCCTACAGGAAGTTGGCATCTGTGAAATGAGGGTGTCCAAAATGAACCTAAAAATTTTGGGGTGTTTACACTTACGCTTTCCCCTACCCTGCTCTGTCCCCGTCCTGATCTCTGCCTTGCCCCGCCCCACCCCATCCTCAATCCTTCTAAGGGATGGCAATAGACCGAGGGGAAATGGGGCTCCACCCCCGTCTCACCCCGTTTGGATCGGGGATGGAGGACATGAAACGGGGATTGAGGCCAGGGTGGAAGTGGAGGTTAAAATTCATCCCTGTGCAAGGATGAAGATAGGGATGGAGGTTCGAATTTTGAGACCGGGTGGGGGTGGAGACCTTGTCCCCCACCCCCACCCGGTCCATTGCGATCCCTATTTATGGGCATAGTCAGGTTTGGTCTACCAAGAGTCCAAGACAGAATAGGAACTAAACCCTAGTATCCTTGACCCGGTATCCATCGAGTGCATTCCTCAACATATTGAGTCAAGCATAGGCCTGCACAAAGTTCACTGGGCCACAACCTGTTTAAGACCAGCCCGGGCTGTTCCGTGAGTGTAAGTGAGTCCAGCTTAGGCTTGACCATTTAAATGAGCTGAACTCGATTGAGCAAACAAGCTTGCTTAAGCTTAGGGATCTCAACCCGTTTAAGACCGGGCCGGGCTGTTCCGTGAGTCCAGCTTAGGCTCGACCATTTAAATGAGCTGAACTTGATTGAGCAAACAAGCTGGATTAAGCCAAAATCATATCTGATTATAATTGGATGTGGATATGGTTTTGATTTTTTGTGACCCAATATAACTGATATCCAAATCCAAATTACATCTAAAAAAACAGATTTGATATGAGCTTTTCATCAGCTGTGCCCAAATCCGAATACTAGTCTAGTTAGGCAACATCTGATTAGTTGGATTTGTTGTTGGCTACATCGGACAGGAATCCAAAGCGTTTACATCCCTAATTAAACGTCGGCCCATTTTCAATTCAATGTAGGGACCGATTTAGACCTATAAAATCTGTTGATCCAGGCCCGATTCAGCATGAATAGGGTCTGAATCGGCTATATACATACATTTTCTGAATTTTACGTTTCTTAAAATTTATTAAAAAATGTTTTAATTGACCGTTTCAAACTGATTGATTCGGTTCGATTCGGATCAATTCACGCTTTTTTTTAGGAAACTAATCATCGTGTTCAAAAAACGTTTCTGACAACATTAGGTCCGACCGTTGAAGGAAGGATGCTTTGCTTTTAGGCATTGCATAGCGGATTCGGATTGACGCCTAGCCCCGTTTGGACCGAACCGAGGATGGAGGTTAAAATCAAAACCACTGCAGGGATGGACTTAGGCTTTTTCCCACCCCGCCGCGTCCACTGCCATCCCTAGTTCGGATCCTCAGTAGAGCATTTTTTTTTTCTCAATAAAACCAACCGAGCTGAGCTCGCCTTGATCATGCCTTGGCCCAAGCTAGAGCCACGTAGCTGGGCTTGTCTCGGCACATTGTGCAGCCTTAAATTTATACAAATCCGGTGGTCTTAAAGAAGAGTTTGGCATAGTGGGGTGGGGCTTTTTTTGTTAGACAAGCGGTCAAGGTTCGATTCTTATGGGTGTCTCCCTTTTGTGCAAGCCGGCACTAAGCATAGGCCTTAAGGGCAGGACTCTTAGCCTCCGAGTTTTACGCCATTGGCTAGGTATGTGACATAGGACGGATCCACGATTTTCGAGATTTTGGATTCTAGGATTCAGGATAATGAACTGAGGTGTAGGATAGTCACGGTGATCCAAGTTCTGAAGTAGATCCCAGTACCAATCCAGAGCCTAGACAAGAAGAGCATATTGGCAGGAGGTCATCGAGGCGGACAAAAGATCAAAAGCGGCGTGCCGGGTTATAAATCACAAAAAGATTAAAATACAAATCCAGCTAAAAAATACCGGGTCTGTCACGGAACCGACCCGTTTCTTACCAACGGCTACGCTACAAAAAGACGTTATCCTCTCCTGGCTGCACGTGTGGGTGAACGTCTGCCACTGCTGCTGCCGCCGCCCCCACCACACCACCCAGAAAGAGGGAGAACTCCCTTCGGCGCTGCATCCATGGCGTCAATCCCGGGGCTTCACGTCGTCGCGACCAAGCACTTCATCCCGCGCGCGTCCGTACAGGGTTCTCTCTCCGATCATTCATCGTTTTCCTTTGTTTTCGTTCGTAAGAGCGTCTCTTTTCGAGTTGTGTTTTTTTTGTGGGTACAGGGGAAAAGAAGAGCTCTGGGAAAGTGAGGGAGGACTGGAGGGAGAGATCCAGACCAATTCCGCCCGGTGGTGTTTATCCCGCTAAGGACCATTGCAGGTTTTTTTTGTGGGGTTCTCTCTTTTTACTGCTGGTTTTCTTGGTGGTTTTGCGTGATTTTGTACTGATGGTGTTGTGGGTGGTGTTGTATATGCAGCCGTTGTGGGTTGTGTGATACTTATTACATTGCCCATGTCAAGGACGCTTGCGCTTTCTTGGGGGATGGCATGTCTAGGATAGAGGTAACCTTTCATCCTCTGATTTCCTGAGTCCATGGTTAGTTATGATGAATGCTTTAGTTTCTTTTTGCTTTTTTATGGGTATGAGGATCTATTGCACATGAGATTTTCTGTTTTAGTATGCTGGAAAGTCATGGTGATGGTAAGAAATGGTAGATTTCGGTGCGAATAAATAGCATAACGAGCAACTTTCATGAGTACCGGAGATACATGTATTCTCTGATAAGGATATTGCTATTTCCTAGAAGAGATTGAGCGGGAGAGATCATGATAACTTCTTAGGGAGTTGGTGACTGACTGACTGTGCCATTAGTGAGTTCAAAGATTGAGAGTTACACATGCCGTTCAATCGGTTGCTCCAAGATTCATGCCCGCGGCACTGAAATAACTGAATTCTTCTCCTAGAAGGGGATGGAGACTTAACCTTTTTTGTGCATACATGCGCCATGCGGATTGGCGTATCTGTCATTAATGGGCACCTCGCTAGCGTATCTGTCATTAATGGGCACCTCGCTAGCGGAAACAGCATACTGCTGTGATAATCCGACATAATATAATAACCATGGATTCCTGCTTTTAATTATATATCTAACCTGTATGCGAGTAATAGAATTTAAAAGAGCCATTTGTGAATAATCAGTATTAGTTTTAAATACGATTAATGTCATTCTTTTTTTTCAGTTTCTTTTACCTTCTAATTGTCTTGCTTCAATTCTTTTAGGCTCTGGAGCCATCTGTGCATGGTAGAGGGAGGAACTTGGGCTCATTGAATGATGTTTATTTCGGTGTGCATGAGAAGTTGTTGTATGCTAAAAAGAAGGAGCCTGTTGAAGGTACTCAAATAATTTTTTCCTACATAAAACCGACTTGATGTACGAGAACATAAATTATTTAGTTATTGAATGGCTAATTGTGTGCCATACTTGTAGCACTTCAATTCTGCTGAAGTTGATTTTTTAACACATTAGGAATTTTTAAATGTACTTCTGTGCAGAATGTAGATTGTATTGATGCTATTAGAATGGCATGCTCCTCCCCATGTTAGGGGTTCCAAAATCCTAGATCTCAATAAAAAAGTTGTAATATGTATAGCTTAGAGTTGATCTGGAAATTACCATTGTTTTCTTTTTCCTTCATGGTTCAACTTTTTGTTAGTATTTATTTCTGCTTATTGTGTATTTTATTAAATGGGCTCAGCCAACTCACTGTCATCAAACTATAAGACAAGATGGAAAAACATAGGGCAAAGAATTTGGGCACATGCTTCTGATACATGAAGCTTAATGGTTCATCTCTCAATCAGCTCCACTGTATGGCTCATGGATGGAAGGTGCTTGATTAGCTTCAAATATGTTAAGGTGCCTAGGACAATCAAAATTGTCATTTATACTCAAGTTTAGTTTTACGAAGAACTCTCTTCTAAAATATGTTTTCTGAGTGCATTAAGTGCATAACATAGAGGTGATGGAAGCAACATTCTCCACCTTCTGTCATCACGCTTGCAACATGATGTTGCTTCATGATAATTACCTAAATGTACATGTGAGGAGAATATTTTGGTTGCAAGTATGATTTGTTTTTTGTGTTTTCCCTACTAGATTTTATTTCCAATAGCCAAGATTTAAGCCCATCAAATATTATCTTTTTGTCTTTGGACTTGAGCAATTAGGTTTTGAGGTAGGAATCATTTAAAGAAGTGAATAGGTTCATCATTTTTTTGTTTTGAATCATTATTTGTTCAAAATGTCGGTGTTAAGTGGTTGAAGACTGTAATGCAGGAGCACAGTGGACTGGTATCGTCACAACCATTGCAATGGAAATGTTGAAGGCAAACATGGTTGATGCTGTAATTTGTGTGCAGAGGTATATACAGAAAGAATCTTTCTCGTGCAAACAGAACTCCCTTATTCTTGAACCTTCTCTTGCTTCTCCTGTTAATATTGGAGATATGGCATGGGTTTTCAATTTAAATGCAGTGATCCAGAGGATAGATTGAGTCCAAGGCCCATTTTAGCCAGGTACTTGCTCACATGCATGTTTTATCAAATTTGAGCGATGATAATATTGGTAAGGTTTTATTGTTTCCTAACACAACCCTTTTGAGTAGGACACCTGATGAGGTTCTTGCGGCAAAAGGAGTCAAGCCAACATTGTCTCCCAATTTGAACACCCTTGCCCTAGTTGAGGTGTCTTTTCTGATGAAGCATAAATACTTTGACTTTAGAATCACAACTGTTGTTAACTATGACATTTAGTTTCTCATGTTTCTTTTAATTCAGTCCATCTTGTTGTTTTGATATTTATGAACAAATAGAAGACATATGTGGACAGAACTCAGATAGAGTTGCCGTTTTGTCAATATGAGGGATGTCAAATCTCAAATTGGATGACAAAGTCCCTGCAGCTATATCACGTAGACACTGAATTTGCATTTTATGTGAAGAGTCTTTTGGAACCTCGGTTCTCATTTCCTTTTCTCTGGGAAGGCTTAATTGTGTGTTCGGGAGTAACTTGCAATCCTTTTTTTTCTACTTCTCATCTTGTGCACCTTTTTTCCTTTGTTTATTGCATAGTTTACTCTGTGAGTGCTTTTTATGTAGTATGATGTGTCTTTCCAGTGGATTTCTTGTAAAAAATGTAACAACGATTTATACCATCATCAGAAGTATATATTCCATAGGTCAAAGCATGTTGAGGTTGACTGATGCTGTGCAAGTCAGGAGCACTTAGATGGCTCCACCAGGCTACTTTTGTTAGTTCTAGCAGATGGATCATTTAGATGCTGTCTCTAAGCCTCCCATGGATTGTGTACCTTGGCTGGTGTTATTGTGTTTACATATAGTGAATATATGCTTATACTGGACTTTCTTGTTAGAAAAGGAAACAAGATTGTACTCCATTTCAAGAATGCATTCCACAGATCAAAAGCTATTGAGGCACATGGATGTTATGCTAGTCAAGAGCTATAAATGACTGATGGACTTTTTTTTTCCCCGACTTTTTACAAAAGACTAAATGTAACCCATATGTTATTAATTTTGCTTGGGGGAGAACTTTAAAGGGTTGAGATTTTTCTTATTTTCCCTTTTGAGACTTGAGTGGTTAGTTTTTGTTGAGAAAGGTGAACAGAGGTGTCACGGTTGGTGCTTGAAAATTTGGACCATGTTTAGGGAAATGAGAACAGGCTCTTTGCAGCAATCCAAAATCATGAATCTACACATCTAATAACCTTGTTTCAGTAGTCTATGATTTTGTTGGATTATGTGGGAGCAACTGATTAGTACAGCTTCTTTTGAATTCATCTAGTTGTCTCTTTCCAGTGTCTTCTTTCCTCTCTTTTTTTCCACGGAGGATATTTTCTTCCAGTCATTGACCTCTTTTGACATATGCAGGCAGCAGGTGTGAAGCGTCTTCTTTTCTGTGGTGTGGGTTGCCAAGTGCAAGGTTTCCTATCTTCTTATCAGGCATTTGGAGATATAATACTTGCTTCTTTGTAACTTCTACTATTGTAATGCAGAATCATTTCTGAAACTGCAGCATTACGATCTGTAGAGCACCATTTGAATTTAGATAAGCTTTACGTGCTTGGCACCAACTGTGGTGAGTGGAACATTGCTTCAAATTTTATTAAGTTAGAATATTTTATGTGGTCAATTTCAATATTTCTGACTTGTTTAACCAATTTGGTAAGTCAAACTATTGAGAATAAATGAGCATAAGTTACAGAATCATCTGTCACATGGTAGGATCATATTGGATCAATCCAGTCGCGAATGCTAGTCATGGTAGTCAAACATCCAAGAGCCTAAGACCGACCAGTGATCAAATGATCCTGTTTGCCATTTGGAAATGACTCCAGTACCATCTGTTGGGTCACCAAATATTGAAAAATTAATGGTCCAGTTTATCTTTTTCCAGATGAATTTTTTTGGAGATAATTCTGTTTGGTTAAACATTTTCTATTTTTAGTTGACAATGGAGCCCGGGAGGGGCTGGAGAAATTTTTAAAAGCTGCGAGCAGTGATCCTGAGACTGTTCTACATTATGAATTCATGCAAGATTACAAGGTACTGTTGGCTTCTTATTTTAAAGAGAGTTAGCTTTTGAATTGCTCACTTGGCATTCTTTTCTTTCTGATATATGATTCATATAAGTCTAGTTACTTAAGCACAGGAATTACTCATATCAATTTGTTCATTGAATTGCCATTCTTGAGTGCTTCGTTTGGGCCTTTTACTTATGAGTGCTTCACCAAAATGAAGTTTTGTCCTTTCACTGCCATTTCCCCATCTTTTTCCTTAGATTATATTGATTCCAAGTTTGCAATTACAAGAGAATTCCTATTTCCTATAGGTAGAAAAGCATTTAACATCTGCAGATGCAAAACCATAAAGATATCCATCTGAAATGTTCCAAGTAAAGAGAATGTGATTTGTAATTAGCTGCCAAATCATGAACAATTCTAATCTTTTTTTTTCTAATTTATTGGCCCTTTGCTTGTTAAGATGTCTTACATGAACATCCACATTTGTGATATTATATAGCGATATTATGAACAATAGATAAGTTTGTTCCTGCGAGAATCCTTCATGATCATCTTTAAACTTTAATGAATTTCTAGTGAACAGGTCCACTTAAAGCATTTGGATGGCCATATTGAGGAGGTATAAAAGTTTGCATATACTTGTTTCCAACAATTAGTCATCCTTCTGTTTTTTCTTCAGTATTTTACTATATTAGTTCATCTTAACTCCGTTCTCTCTCCAAAACAGGTTCCTTATTTCTGTCTTCCGGCAAGTGAACTAGTTGATGTTATAGCACCTTCTTGCTACAGGTTAGATTTTCATTGTTTTTGCCCAGTTCTAATTCTGAAAATTATTTTAAAGCTTTATGAACTGTTATTGAATACTCTGCAGATCAATCATTGTTACATAATGCTAAGCATCGTTATCATTTTTGGCTTTCTTTTCCTGTAATTGTTTCACATCTCTAAGATAGTCTTTTGTGCATGGGTACTTTTGGCTATTTTTTGGCCTAAATGTTCACATTAATAGATATGCCTTTATGACCCCACGTCTCTCTGTTAATCCTCATTTATTGTGCGAGGAATCCAGAGAATCACCTGATTTATTTGGGTGTTTTTATTTTTCTTGGGTGACTGAGGCATTAAGCATGCTAAAATAGCTCCCATCAGATATTCTGCATCTCAAGTACATGTAATAAACCCATAAGATCTATGAGTCCCTGGTGGTTGTCATAGAAATTCCATCTTAAACTCAATTTGATGTTAGAGTGAAGTATTAAAGGAATTTTATCCTTCTATGTTTATGTGTGCATTCTGATTCCTATCTTATCCAACTCATATTGGCACTCCCTATAATAAAACTGCAACAGTGTGCCCAGAGTTTTACTATTTAATAGGGCAATACATCATCGAATGAACATAATGGTTGCTTGTGAAGACGATCTTCATCCCCAGTAAATTTATGATTTGCTCACATACCTCATCCTGTCTTTACTTTAGATTTTACACTAGGTGTTGGTCTGTTTGATGATGAACAATAGCTTCCCTTCACAAAAATATTGTCCATTGTCTGTTTGATACACACTTTCTGATGTTTGGTCACTTTAAACTGCCCTTTCGTTAATTGCATTTTGGATTGCTGTGTTTGCTAAAAATACATGTTTTTTTTCCAACTTGTATCCCGTCTCATTTTCGACCTTGTCCTAACATGTTTGCTTCTTGGTGATGAGTCGTGCAGCTGCTTTGATTACACTAATGCATTAGCGGTAAGTTCTGATCTGATTTCAATAGAAAAAAATGCATTCTTTCATTCTTTGTTATGAGAAATAATGACTTCAATGATATTCTTTTCCTTGTCTTAATCAGGCTTCTCATTTTTCTTTCCTAGATCACTTATGTTGTGGCATAATGAAGTAAGCGGAATTATTAGAACAAAGTGCAAAAGCACATACGGGCCAAGAGTGGACAATACAAAGGCACAATACAAGAACCAAAGTCCATAAGCACAAGTCCACTAAGGGACAATACACAAGCAATTACAGAATAAGAGATTTATTGATAATATGCTTGGAAAAAGCATAGAAGAAAAGGGGGAAGCACATCCCCTATTTATATACACAACAAAGGAAGGAGACCATTGGGAGCTCCCCACATAGAGTCATTGGAGAGCTCCCAACGACTCTATGGTTGGGGCAGGGCCAAAGGTTACACAAAATACAAAAAGTAAAAAAGAAAATTAAAGAATATAAAAAATACATTAATAACTGTTTTAATAAACAATTATTATTACAAGTAAAAAGACTAAAATACCCCTATATAGCATTAACTATTACAATACCTAAAATATATGAATATATATATACATACATATATTTTAACACCCTTCTCAAACTTATGGTGAAATGACCGAAAGTTTCCCTACATAGAGTTGTTGGGGAGCTCCCAACGACTCTATGATGGGGAGGGCCAAAGGTTAGACAAAATACCAAAAGTAAAAAAGAAAAATAAAGAATATAAAAAATACATTAATAATTGTTTCTAATAAACAATTAATATTATAAGTAAAAAGGCCAAAATACCCCTATATGGCATTAACTATTACAATACCTAAAATATATGAATATGTATATATACACGAGCATATATATATATATATATATATATATATATATATATTTTAACACTCCCTCTCAAATTTACGGTAAAATGATCGAAAATTTGCTAAGGAGAAAAATAAAACGAGGAGCAAGAAGAGCTTTGTTAAATAAATCTGCAAGTTGGTATTTCGATGTGACATACGACAACGTAATAGTTCCTCTCAGATACTCATCACGCATATAATGACAATCCATCTCAATATGTTTGGTTCGCTCATGAAAGATGTGGTTACTCACAATGTATATTGCACTCTTATTATTGCGGCACATCTTCAAAAGTATTGAGATGATTACTTCCATATCTCTGAGAAGGCTTCTTAGCCATACAAGCTCGATAGTTGTCATAGTCATTGCAAGATATTCAACTTCTGTTGAAAATAAGGATACTTTTTGTTGCTTTTTGCATATCTACAAAATCAAAGAGTCTCCTAAAAATACACAAAAACCCGTAGTTGAGACTCTATTATTGAGATTTCCTCCTCAATCAGCATCAATATATGCATGTAAATCTAATGAAAAAGATGAGGATAAGAAAACTCCCTTTGTTATAGTACTCTTGATATATCTAACAATTCTTAATACAAAACTCATGTGCATAGTGGTCAGAGCATGCTGAAACTGGCTAATAGAGTGAATTGCATGAGCTATATCTGGCCGAGTGATAAACATGTAAGTAATAACAAATTGGCGGTAAGGAGTAGGAGCTTCGAGCAGAGTATCATCTTTCAGCTTTAATTTAGCATTAATCACTTCAGGGGTTTCTATCTTCTTGTCATCTGAAATATCAGACTTAGTTCAAATATCAGCAACAAGTTTTATTTGAAAAAGAATATACCCTCTGAGAGAGTACGTAACTTCAATGCCTAAGAAATATCTTAAAAGGCTTAAGTCAGACATATCAATTTTTTTTTAAATATTCTTAATATCACTAACTCTCTCTACTTGTCAGTTGTTGTGATTATCATATCATATACATAAAGTAGAAGAATAACAACCTTAGAACCTGTACTTTTGACAAAAAGAGCAGTCTCAATATAACAATAATGAAAACCCAAATGAGTCATTACATTACTAAATTTATCATGCCAAGCTTCAAGAGCTTGTTTAAGACGATATAAAGCTTTCTTAAGTTTAAGAATTTTTTCTTTTTCAATATAAAACTCTGGCGAAGGATCCATGGTAAACCTTTTCATTTAGTTCATCATTTAAAAAAACATTTTTAACATCTAGTTGGTATATTGGTCATTTTTTAATAGATGCAACGACTATGAGTGTCCTAACAGTAGCCATTCTAGCTACTGGGGCAAAAGTTTCTTCGTAGTCAATTTCATATTCTTGAGAGTATCCTTTGACCACTAACCTAACTTTATATCTTTGTAGAGTCCCATCACTCTTGGTTTTAACCTTAAAAACTCATCTACGTCCTATAGATTTCTTCTTTATGGGTAATAAAGTTATTTCCCATGTTTTAGCTTTTTTAAGGGCTTTAAGTTTTATATTCATTGCTTCAACCCATTGTGAAAGATTTTTAGCTTCATTATAATATGATAGTTCATGATAGGAATGTAATGCTATTAGACATGATCTATAATATGGTGTCAATATGTCATAAGATACAAACCTACTTGGTGGGTTGGAGACACGATTGAATCTTCTAAGAGAGGTTTTTCTAAAGACGAATTTTGTGAAAAAATTTCTAAAGCATTTAGAGGATTCTTTTGCTCATGCCGGGTATATATTTGTATGGGTTTATCAACAATATTGTTATTTCTTATAGGTGATTATGCATTCTATCATTTGAATTCACATGATCATGATCATTATCATTTAAGGTATTATCTCCATTATCATTCAAAGAATCTTCACAAAAGGTCAACTCTTCTTGTGGCAAGAGGTCAAATAAAAAAGTATAATCTACTTCATTGTTTTCCTTAGTTCTCTCAAAACCATTTTCATTTTCCAAAAAGGTTGCATCTTTATAAATATATAGTTTGTTACTCTTATAGTCAAAACATCTATATCTTTTTTTGTTTTCTCCATAACTCATGAATATACTCAATGACTTTTGGAGACAATTTATCTCTTTTATGTAAGAGTACAAAACACATAAAACCAAAAATTTGCAACCGCTTGAAATTTGGGTGTTCTTTCAAATAATTTTTCATAAGGAGATACATTTTTTAAGAATGATGAGGTCATTCTATTTATCAAATACGTTGATGTTAGAGTGACCTCGGCCCAAAAACTTTTTTGAATATCTTTAAAAATAAGTAGTGTCCTAGTGGTTTTTATAATATGTCTATGTTTTCTCTTGGCTAATCCATTTTGTTGGGGAATTCTAGGACATGACTTTTGTTGACAAATTTTATTTTGTTCTAAATAATTTTGAAATTCATTTGATAAGTATTCACTACTCAAATCAGATCTAAGAATATAAATGTTGCTTTGAAATTGATTTTTGACAATCATATAAAATTTTTTAAAGAAAGAGAACACGTCAGATTTAAAGTTAAGGAAGCAGATCCTGTTAAAATATGTACATATAAATATATATCTATACATATACTTATATATATACATATGTATATAGATATATATGTATATATATATACGTATTCTCTTTTTTTGTACACCCAAAAACCCGATAGGGGTATTTTGGTAAAATCCATGTATTTTTTACTTTTTAGGTTTTTCACTTTTCTTTCTTTTTACCTTTTTTTTCATAATGTAGGACCACAAGGGGCCCCACTCTTCTAGTCGTTGGGGCTCCCAACGACTAGAAGGGAGCCCCCTTGTGGTCCCTCTCTCTTGCTTTTGATCCTCTATAAACAGAGGGCTTTCCCTCTTGTAATGTTATGGGTTTTTCAACCCACTTCTCTTCTTCTTCAATAATATTTATTTTTGCCGTTTAGGCACTTTACCCCTTAGTGGGTTACGTATGCACTTTAAGTGCTTGTGTTCTTGGCTCCTCGTCTAAAGAGTGCTTTGCATTGTTTGGCTTCCGCTAGTTTCATTACAGATCCATACATATCTAGTGAAATCATCTATTAAAAAAATGTAATATGAATATCCTCCTTTTAATATGATGGGAAAAGGTCTCCAAACATCTGAATGCACTAATTTAAAAGGTCTCTTAGAGACAAAAGCTCTATTAGGAAAAGAAATGGATTTAATCTTTTCAAAGATATAATTTTTGCAAATTAAATCTTTTCATTACAAAAGTTTTCTCCAAAAGGAAGAAGATACATCTTTGAGTAGCTTGGGTGTCCAAGTTTTTTATGCCAAGTTTCAATATCCTTATCTTGAACATAATTACAAAAAGAATCTGAAGGAAAATTTAGATAATCCATGAAGTATAGATCTCCCCTACTATGGCTTTATCAAATATGCTTCCTGAACCAGAGATCCTGCACAGAGCAACCCTTAGATCAGAAGGAGATTTCACATTCATGATCAAAAATTTGAGAAACGGAAAAATGATTTAAATTTAGTTGTGGAACAACCCTAACTTTTGGTACACAAATTTTTTGAAAAGAATCTAAGATTCCAATATTTTTAATTTGCAAAGATGTTCCATCGGCCGTGAAAATATAAGTAGTTTTTGAATTAGTGCATAAATTGGATAGACCATTCTCATGAGGTGTCATATAAAAAGAGACTCCTGAATCAAAGATCCAAGAAGACATACCTGGAGGAGAAGATGAGGCTATCGCAACACCCGATGTAAATGGAGATTTGAGTAATTTTTGAAGTGCCTCCGATAATTGAGCAAGTGAAAAAAGGGTTCTTCCCTTACTTAGTTCATCCTTCTTTGGTGTGGATTCTTCAATGAAAGCCACCTTGTTCTTTAGAGAGTCATTCCACTTGGGGCAATTAGGTCTTATATGCCCCAGTTCATGGCAATGATGACAAATAGTCTTTTGTAGTTACCATTATGGCTATTTTGTCTTTCAAAGTGTGGAAGCTTGTAAGATTTCACATGATTGTCGGGTTTAGAAACAACCAACACTTCATCTCTTTCCTTAATCATACCAAGACGAGTTTATTCTTGGCATATTTCGGCAATGACATCTTTTAAAGAAAGAGATTTAGATCGATGGAGGAGAAAAGATCTTACTTGTTCAAATTTGGGCCTAAGCCAATGTAAAAATTGAAAAAAATGCTCTGTTTTCATTTGTTCCCTTCTTAGCTCAACATCCTCACTAGCAACCCATTTGGGTTCAAGTACCAAAAGTACTAAAATATTCACAGAGATTCATGTCCCCTTGTTTGATGGTACGTATTTTTTCTTGAAGAGAAAATTACCTTATAAGGTCTTTTTTAGTATACATACCCTTTATAAAGAATCATGCATCATTAGCTTTCTGAAACTTAGCAATGTTGGCACATATTTTGAGCTCAACATTGTTCATGAACTATGTAAGAATTTTTGCATGTTTGCTTTCCCAATCTTCTACCTTGATTTAATGATCTTCAATGACTTTAATTTGAGCATCTCCTTCCAACGTTGTTTCTTTACTTGCTTCCAACTTAGTGAGTTTGAGTTGAGGCTCCAAAATAGAGTCCATCACGTATCCCGAAAACTTCTTGCCTTTGAGGTTATTTTCCATAACGGATGCCCACATCATATAGTTGAAACCATTTAATTTGAAGGAGATATATATTTTTTGTTCATTCTCTATTTGGACTTGATAGAAGAAGGAAGAAAAAATATAGAGAACTGTAAAAAGAGTTTCTCTAGCTTGAGTTTCACAAGCATCATGAACATTTTTCCAAAGGACCAAAAGCACTATTGCTCTGATACCATGTAATGAAGTAAGCAAAATTACAAGAACAAAGTGCTAAAACACATACAAGTCCAAGAGTGGACAATACAAAGGCACAATACAAGAACTAAAGTGTATAAGCACAAGTTTACTAAGGGACAATACAAAGACCTAACTAGGGGCAACACAAGCAATTAAAGAATAAGAATTTTATTGATAATATGCTTGAAAAAATCATAAAAGAATAGGGAGAAGCACATCCCCTATTTATATACACAACAAAGGAGAGAGACCATTGGGAGCTCCCAACATAGTCATTGGGGAGATCCCAACTGGCATATTTATGATTGTTGGGGCCCCAACGACTCTAATGGGGCGGGGGAGGGGGGGGGGGGGGGGAGGGCAAATAGACAAAATACAAAAAGAAAAAAAGAAAAATAAAGAATATAAAAAATATATTATTAATTATTTCTAATAAACAATTATTATTATAAGTGAAAAGATCAAAATACCCCTATATGGCATTAACTATTACAATACCTATATATATATATATATATATATATATATATATATATATACAACAACAACTACGCCTACATCCCAAAACAATTGGGGTCAGCGATATGAACCAAAAAAGAAATTCATTTTGGGTCTTCCACATGAATCCTTTTCCTCCAATCATTTCTATCCAACGCCATGTCCTCGGTGAGGTTCAAAGCATTCATATCCTTTCCTATCATCTCCATCCAAGTCTTCCTAGGCCTACCCCGACCTCTTTTAACTAATATATTTTCCCATTTCTCCAACCTTCTAACTGGAGCATCATTAGGCCTTCGCCGAATATGTCCAAACCACCGTAAACGATTCTCTCGCATCTTATTTTCAATGGGTGCAACACCTACCTTCTTACGTATCTCTTCGTTCCGAATCTTATCTTTTATTGTATTTCCACACATCCATCTAAGCATCCGCATCTCAGCTACACTCATTTTTTGAATATGATGTCTCTTGGCAGCCCAACATTCCGTACCATATAGTAAAGCGGGTCTAATAGTCGTCCTATAAAACTTTCCCTTCAACCGCAATGGCATTCTACGATCGCACAGCACTCCAGTAGCACTTTTCCATTTCATCCACCCAACCTTTATCCTATGATTTACATCTCCATCAATTTCTCCATACTTTTGAATGATGGATCCCAAATATTTGAAATAATCATTCACCGGTATATCTTGCTCACCAAGCTTCACTACACTCCCATCACTACTTCGTTGCTTACTAAACCGACATTCCATATATCGGTTAATATATATATATATATATATATATATATTAACAGTGGCTTCCCTTCAGACTTCTTGTGGTTAAAGTGACTAATATCATAGTCACAAATATATGCCATATTTTGAAAGTGTCACTATAAATTCATAAAATGATATTAAAGAAAATATCTCATCATATGTTGAAAATATTGGCAATTTATCTATATGTCACGATAATATCACAATATTATCAGTTAGTTTTACCTTTTTACTTCTTTTCTATATCTTATTTTTTTCTTTTTAAAATTTTAGGTGCCTAGATTTTTCAACTAAACCTATATTATTTCAAAAAATTACCTTGCCGAGAACGATATTTGTGACTATGATTAATGTAGAGACTGTAAACCTATAGGGTAACTTAAAGATCCATTACATATTGTGCCTAGGAAATACATATTAGAAATGTATGATAGGCATACCATGCATAATGTAACTGTTTATTGATACACAGTAGTTTTGTAGCTTATTAATGTGTTAATTGTATAGTCATTTGAAAGTAGAAATGTTAACTTTTGTCTTTATGCCTTTTGAGTGTTGAAATCCCTGTAGGCGCATGTAATGCAGTAATAGTATGAAGTCTCTCTCTCTCTTTAAACAGAAAATAAAGAATATACTTGACCTAAGAATTCTAACAATTGTGACTAAGCTATACGAGAAGCTTGTCATAGTAATCTGTGATAGCACAGAATCACATGCCTGGAGCATGTGTGTGTGTGTGTGTGTGTGTGTGAGAGAGAGAGAGAGAGAGAGAGAGAGAGAGAGAGAGAGAGAGAGAGAGAGAGAGAGAGAGAGAGAGAGAGAGCATGTTAATCTATGGTAGCATCAAAGCACTGCAGCTTATGCTGCATCTCATAGACTCATACAGATATAAAAGGAAATTGTTTAAATTGGATATTTGTGTACCGATATGTTACCTTTTAACTGTCCAATTACTGCACCAAACCCAAAAGAAGTCTTCTGCTTCTTCTGTTCCGTGCTCTCTCACTGCCCCTAAGTCGTCTTCAGCTAATTTGTGAAGTTATGCATTCTAAGTGTTACCTGAAAAAGTTAAATCCATTCTCCTCCTTAATAGTGAGAAAACTGGTCGTCCTGTAGTTTTTTTTTTCTCTTTTCATCTTTCGTAACAGATAAGGATTAGGCTTCTGTTGCGATACTGCATATATGTACTTGGTAATAGCTTGAAAATATGAATATTTGTGACCATTGGTCAAGTTATTATTAAAGAAACTCGAATACCACTTGGAACCTCAAAGTTACTAGAAAAACAGTTAGTGATCTTATTATGGTAGCATCAATCCAAACTCAACGATAATGATCTTCAGTCAATTAGAATATATGTAATGACAAGGAACACATTCTAGCTATGCTACTAAGACTCGCTCTGCTGAAGTTCTTGCTTATACAGATCTTAGATTTTGGGGTCCGAAGCTCCAACTTGACCACAGATGAAAACTCAGAAAAAATCATATTTCATTCAACTATGGCTGCATCCTAGAATGAAGTCTTCATTTGATAAAAATCCTACTTTAGAAAAAGTTCATCTGTGAATTTGACCTATAGAAACTTGTTCCAGTTGATTCACTACGAGTTCATCCTGTGAAGTAACTTCTTTATTCCACATGGATTATAAAAAATAAAAGGCAAAACATGATTTTTGGAATTTCAAAAAACGAGAAAAATGGTAAACAAGAACAACCATGTGGCGTGCTAACATGCCTGAGAACTACACTGGCAAGCCTTGGGCAAGTTCACCTAATCATCATTATCGTCAAGCCTTATGCCAGCTTTGTGGGTCATCAAAACACGGTATTTCTGGGATATTTAAATCAATAGGAGGCATGAATAGACCATTTTTTGCCACATAATATTATATGCAACCAAGTGAAATATTGAGCTTATAAAAAAACAAGTGAAATATTGAGGATATCCCACAAGGCACTCCTTGGACATATTCCCCATATTACTTTGACATCAATGATTTTCTGAGTAAAAGCATGCTAGTGATTTTTGCAGTATTTGAGATGCTTATATATCTTATCATATTAGGATTTTAAACCTGCAGGACTTAGTAGTTGGGTACATGGGAGTACCGAAATATGCAGGTGTTAGTATGAACCAGCATCCACAATATATTACTGTTAGGTGGGTTCCACATTCCTTCTCTGGCCAATTTATATTCTTCCGTTCACAAGGTCATTGATGGTTCGTAGTTCATGATAGAAATGGGTTATTGATTTGTATTGACAGGAATCAACGTGGAAGAGAAATGCTTAGTTTGATAGAAAATCTTTTGGAGACCACTCCTACGGTTAGCAGTGTACGTTCAATACCATTCTTTTATTTTCAGTTTCTGAACAAATTACGTCTCTCTCTCTCTCTCACTTATAGGTCAATATAACTGTTGCATTCCAGGGAAATCGACGTCCATATGTTATGCAGACTGTCATAGCAGATGACCAAGCAAAATCAGGTATACAGTGTTTAGTTTTTAACTGCTTTATGCTTGTATCTCCTATACTTATGCCGAATTGAAGCCAGTGATCATCCAGATGCATACCTAAACGCAAGTGGGACTCTCACGCCAAACTCAGGATGTTTATGGTTAAGCTTGCTAAGATTTTCATTGTCTTATACACATCCTTCTCTGAAGAACTTGTTAAAATGCATAACCAGGTATATAAAATGAAAACCTCCCCAATGAAAACCCTCCCGGCCAATGGAAAATTTTTGGTGTTTTTTTCAAAATTCTGACCGTACAGATGATTGATTTACTATAAATTGACTCTTGGATCATGAATTTTGGATAAAAAAATGGTATTTAGAGCCTCAAAAATTTATGAAAATTGCATGCCGTTGATTTTGAAACATAAAAACCTATCCATACATCGGAATCAAATGTTCTAAGAACTGATTCCTATAAAAAACAAGCATATAGATCACATCTGACTTTTTAAAGTTCTTTCGTGAGCTAGTTTAGAAAGCTGAGTTTGACAAATAAATGGAACTCCAATAATTCTTGGGGAGCCGAACTCCACTAGTTCAGGAACTACTAAGCTCATTGCCACTGTTTTTTACGACAGCTTATGTTTTATTCTGGGCCTGCATTTGGTTATTTGTGACCAAACTGTTTCTTTTCTGAGCTTGGTCCATCATCTACAATGTATTGGTCTCTGTTTTCTGCAACAAATGAAGTCGTTAATCATAACGATGTCTTGGCATTTGCAGGGAAGATTTCTCCCACTCCGAAGTTTGTTGGTGATTTGATCGCCTTCATACTTAATCTGGTGAGTAATCCTTTAGTTAATCAGGTAGATCAATCCATTATACTTCTTGTTGTGGATCCGATTTATGGAATATATATCAGCATGTTGCTAAATACATGGCTAACTGCAGATTGGGCCAAAAGGACTTGAATTTGCACGTTACTCCTTGGACTATCACACAATCCGCAACTTCCTACATGTATACCGTACATGGGGCCAACGCAGGTACGCAAGATTTCAATTATGGACTTGATCTTATGAATGCCATCAACTCTTTGAGAGTAAAATTGCTTTGGTGCGTTTCATGAAACAGAGCAGAGCAGCACATGCCATCGTATGCCAAGAAGCTCGTAGACATGTACAACGACAATGGCCAGATCGATTCAATGCTCTCAAACAAGTAATGGGGAACATCTGCCATTCTTCTGGTGCAACATTAGCTGAAGGCTATTTATATGTTGAGTGCTATAATTCGCCAAGAGAAGGCTTAAATCCCTAGGGAGAATTAGCAGAAGCTTGAAGTGCAAATGTGTAAAGTAGCAAACTTTTAAGTTGCAGAGGTGGTTTGTCCAAGTACTTTCAAATATTTGGTGGTATCAAAGGCATTAGATGTGATTCTGTAAATTTGCAAAACTTATTGCATTCTCAAAGAGTTTTTTCCATGATAGTATTCTCAAAGAGTTGGATGTTTGGTTTTTACATTATCATTGAAATGTGCCTACCACGAAGCAATCCTCCATAGCATCTGGTGATTGAATTTTATCGTACTTGAATTTTATCATACTTGTGGCCTTCCAATTGGAAGTGATTGCCTCAAAGAACAAAGTAATTCAAAACTTCCCAATAAGCTCTCTCTCTCTCTCTCAGTTTGATCGAACGGTAACTATGGTAAACTCTCCCTAAAAAAAACTATGGTAAACAATTTTTTATAGCAAACTGCTTAGGCATAGGTTTTTATCCACAAAATGGACATTCAGACAGGGATGTGCTACACGTGCATATTTACAGTCATCAATGGACAAACCATCATCACATATGACATGAGTATACGACATGCATATCTATCAAACTACACGAGATACAACCTTTTTTTGGAGTCACCCACATCCTCCAGTTCAAAATATACGAGGCTGTGAGCTTAAGCGCACCAACCTAAGTGCATGGGATCGAAGCTCAGCATCTCCTCCCCTTTCCCCCATTCAAAAGATGAGAAACGGTTGTCTTCTATACTCACAGGGAAGCCCTTAGGGCATGTCAACCAACCGGCATCCATCCCCTCCAAAGAAAACCTCACCGCATCGTTGCTGCTCCATAACTCACCATTTCCATCATCTCTAAACACTTCACTACCAAACTCAGGAAAGCTAGCCAGTGAATTGGTGCTGTTACTGTTGGTTGTGGTGATAGTGGTGGTGGTGGAGGTCTCTGAACCGTTGGAGCCTTCATGGTGAACTTGTGAATTGTCTGAATTTTGCGGCTTTACCCTTCGATGCGAAGCTGGCGAGCAAGAGGATGATGAAGACAGAGGATTGTGAACACCCCCTTGTTTGCCATCCTGTGAAAGCCCTGTGGTGAACACACAGGTCTCAGGGAGGTTCAGCACTGCACATGCACCATAGAGTTTGCGGGCTGCAGCATCATAGGCCAAAGCAGCCTGGTGAGAGGTGTCAAAGGTGCCCAGCCACAGGCGTGAGCCTCTGTTGGGCTCACGTATCTCAGCCACCCACTTCCCCCAAGTCCTCTGCCTCACACCCCTGTAGTAGCACAGTGCATTTTCAGGCCCTCCCTTGCCTTTCATGCACCCTTTCCTTGAACTCCTGTTGTTGGTCTTCTTCACCAAATTGGTCTCTCCATTCTCCATTGCCTAGAAGATGAGTGGTAGCTGCAAAAGTGAGTCTTTTTTCTCTGTTGGTGGTGTCTCTGGTCTAGCACTGTGGTCTTCTTTTGCAAGACTAAGATTGGCATCAGAGAGCTAAATAATAAGCAGCTGTTGGTACACGTATAAAGGGACGTTAACTAGTTTTAGAGGTGTGACTTACCACGTGACAAGGGTATGTACACATGGCTAGTTAGGGAATTGCATGGATAACTGTTGCTTCTACGTGGCCTGTAGAGTGCTGAACACTAACTGTGTAATGAGGCTCTCCAAGTCTTGAGAGTGCGAGAAATGATAAGGTGGCGTGCTCCTAGGATCCTGGGGCTTGCTTTCCTGTGGCCCTTTAAAGTGGCCTGCTGCACCATCTATAGGGTCACTGGTGATTGAATCAGCTGACAAAGGGTGTCTGTCTCTTGTTGCAGTGCCTTGTCATCCTTGGCTTTTCAAGTGCCTAATGGGGGTAGCATTTGTGTGGACTCCTGGGGGCTTCATGGTCAGTGTGTTTGTTTGGTTGTGAATGGAAAGTTAAAGAGGTCAGCCCAGGATTTTTCCTTATTGTACTAGTGGTCTCCATGACGTGTAATGGAAAATTAGTAAAAGGTTGTTGCACGGGGTGCATTTTGAGGGCTATAACAATGCTTACAAGATCGTTATGACGATGAAAGTATGATTAAAGTGGTAGTTATCTCCATGCAAACTGCAAGTTTCACTGTACAACCTTTCATTTTAAGGGCACTTGTTGGGTTATATAGGATCAAACACTCTGAACCACCTTCAGTCAACTCTCTCTCAATTTATATATGGTCCTCCTCTGTGTCGCATACCTAAACAAAGAACCCTTTACCAAAAAGCCTCTGAAGTTGAATGCTCTGATAATATATTGCTTGAGAATTCCAAGTCGACAGGAATTGCTTTGTTAGCTTTCTTGGCCATCTGCTAAACATCATCACATATTTTGAATTGATGAAGATAGAGTTCTTATAGATTTGGTCCTGCAGGCTTCTTGGTCATTAATCTCCTGATTGGAATGATGTTGGCCCCACCATGAAATGATCACTCTTGGGTAAGGTGTTCTCTCTCTCTTTTCTTTGTTTTGTTTTATGTGGATTGTGGTTGTTGATCAGATGCGTGTCCGATATCATCTATATACTTTAATTGTATTATTCATGCATTGTTAATTTTTTTACTTTTAAAAAATATTGAAAAACTGTTTTCTTTTTAAGAAAACCCTCACTGAGAACTGGGTCACTTAATAAGCCGCCTTTCTCAGCAAAACAGGTTATATGTTACCCCCAGAAGAGGGCATCTCATGCTCGGGGGTCCCAAAAAGCACCATATATTTAAGCAATCCCCATGTTTGTCAGCATTAATTAGTGTTGGAGTTTGATGCGATTGCAAAGACTTAAGTACCCTCTCCTCCATTGGTGCAAAAAAAATGACGATTCTAGAAAATGAGTGGTCGTAAAGACTTAAGTGCCCCGAAGATGATTATTTAAGACCCAGTCCCTGCACTGCAGGATTATCCGAGAAAGAAATCTCCCTAGAAGAGGCCATGAACATCAACCCTCTCACTCTCTCTCTCCCTTCTCTTTCTGCTTCTGTGCACATCCAGCAGAAGATCCTACATTGCTCCATCAAGCACCGACTGACCTGCACATTGACTGTTGTGGAGCCTGATTCAGAGTTTTTACCCTTACAGGAGGAGGGTTTGGGGGCTCCTCCCAGCGTGGGTAGCATCATTCAACTAAATGAGTTGTGGATCCTGATTCAGAGTTTTTACTCTTACAGGAGAGGGGTCTGGGGGCTCCTCCCAACGTAGGTAGCATCATTCAACTTGAAGAGTTGTGGAGCCTGATTCAAAGTTTTTACCCTTACAAAAGAGGGGTCTAAGGGCTCCTCTCAGCGTGGGTAGCATCATTCAACTTAATGAGTTGTGGAGCTTGATTCAGAGTTTTTGCCCTTACTGGAGGAGGGTTTGGGGGCTCCTCCTAGCGTGGATAGCATCATTCAACTTGATGAGTTGTGGAGCCTGATTCAGAGTTTTTGCCCATTACAGGAGGGGGGTTTGGGGGCTCCTCCCAGCGTGGGTAGCATCGAAACGAACCTTAATCGTTTCGCCGATAGTGATCCGGTGAAACGATTGTGAGTCGACGATCCGATGGTGAGCGGGCGATCCGATGGTCATCTGGCGAAACGAACCTGAGCCATCAAAAATGTTTGTTTAAACTTTTCATCGTCATCTTCTTCTTCTTCCTTCTCCGTAAAATATTGTAAAACCTTTTCTCTATCTAGAGAAGAAATCAATGGAGGCAAAGAGTTCCCCCTGGAGAAAGCCATGAACATCAACCCTCTCTCTCTCCCTTCTCTTTCTACTTTTGTGCACATCCAGTGATTTGAAATATGACCTTCGATTAGGGAGATATGGCATTGACAAGTTGATCCTAATTCGAGTAGCGATTTACAACAATTTGCTTACTGAATAACACTATAAATCGCTATAGTGATTTGTGGAAGACACTACAAATCACTATAGTGAGATCCAACAACACTATAAAGCGCTGTGGGGCTCAATGAAAACCCCAAAACACTACAAATCGCTATAATGATTTGCGGAAGACACTACAAATCGCTGTTGGAAGACCGAATAACACTATAAATCGCTGTGGGACTTGTTGGAGACCCGAAAACACTACAAATCGCTGTAGGAAGGCCTGCCAATACTACAAATCATTGTTGAAAGGCCGGATAACACTATAAATCGTTGTTGGGCTCGTTGGAGACCCAAAAATACTACAAATCGCTGTGAAGACCCAACAATACTACAAATCGCTGTTGAAAAACCAGACAACACTATAAATCGTTGTGGAGCTCGTTGGAGACTCGACAACACTAAAAATCGTTGTAGGGGAGTCATTGAAAAAATCGTGGGAAAGAAACAGAAAAAGGAAAATAGAAAAATCGTGGGAAGAGGTGTTACGAAAACCTCAAGCAAGAAACAACCAAAGGAAACATGAGCCCCACGGTTAAACAAAACGCTTTATTGCTCTTTTTCGATAGTTAAAAGAGGGAAAGAAAATAAAAAAATTATACAAGGCCCCAAAAAAAATTGGTCCGGGGGACGCTACCCCCCGAGCTTCTCGCTAGGGGCGCCCCCCCTGGACCCCCGCCCGCTGACCGCACAGCGGGATCCGCGTCGGGAGGAGCCCCCAGACCCCCCTCTTGTAATGGCAAAAACTCTAAATCAGGCTCCACAACTCATCAAGTTGAATGATGCTACCCACGCTGGGAGGAGCCCCCAAACCCCCTCCTGTAAGGGCAAAAACTATGAATCAGGCTCCATAACTCATCAAGTTGAACGATGCTACAGTTAGTGTGCAGGTCAGTTGGTGTTTGATGAAGCAATGTAGGATTGTCTGCTGGATGTGCACAAAAGTAGAGAGAGAGAGTGAGAGGGTTGATATTCATGACCTTCTCCAGGGGGAACTCTTTGCCTCCCTTGACTTCTTCTCTAGAGAGAGAGGATTTTACAGTGTTTTACGGAGAAGGAAGAAGAAGAAGATGATGAAAAGTTCAAACAAACATTTTTGATGGCTCAGGTTTGTTTCGCCGGATGACCATCGGATCACCGGCTCACCATCGGATCGTCGACTCACCATCGTTTCGCCGGATCACCATCGATGAAACGATTAAGGTTCGTTTCGTTGTGTAGACTTTGAAGAGTCAACATCATTCTCGACTTTCTCGATGGAGGACATGTTTGTCCTTTTTTTGAACCGTTTGTTTTTTCTTTTTTGAATGAAGAGCATTTTTGTCATTTTCTCAAACCATCGTTTTATGAGAAGAATAACAAGAAAGGGTACTTAAGTTTTTGCAACCACACCAGACTCTAATGCTAAGTGATGTCAACATACACGGGAATACGAACCCCATGTGCTTGTATACGTGGTGCTCATTCAGACCCCCGAACACAGACGTGGGATTCAGTGAATCATTGGGGGAGAACATACACCACCCTCCCCTTTCTCAGAGTTGAAACTTTGGGCTTGAGGACACAACCACCCAACCTTACGTACCCCAACTGTGATAAAGTTACAGTAACCCCCATGGGCCAGCAGGATTTGAACCTACTGGGCCTTCTGCTTGACACAAACCCCACTATGAAATGATAGATTATGGTTGGCACCCAACCAACCTAACCATATATGCAAGCTTCACGCTTGAACACGTATGGGGGAGCAAGGATGTAAATGGTTCAGATTTGGGTTAGACATGAACAATCTCAGCTTAAACTCATTAGATGCTGGCTAAATGAATTCAGATTTGAGTGGTGAAAAACTCGTACCAAATCGACCTGCTTTTCTACAAGGTAAAAGAATCCATCAAATCCAAATAATTGTAGGATTCGGTAGTAAATATTCAAAACCATGCCGCATTCAATTATAATCAAATAATGTTTTGGCTTACCAAACCTGACTAAACGGAATCGAATTCGTTCAGATACTGGATAAAATCAGATCTGTTGACATCCCCAACGAGGGCGCATAAACTGGATGAACCACCCAGTACATCACTTAGGGTTCAGTGGGTCCCAGCTCGGACTAAGGAACCAAACTGGTTAGAGTATATGGATCCAATTTTCCATAAACCATACAGAGACCTGCCAGATCAGCATAGAATCCAGATCCCCCAGTCTCCCAACTTCACATCCCATGCACAAAATCTGAAAAAAGTAGATAAAATTAATTGAACAGAAGATTACTGCAATATCCTTGCAAAATGGAGCGCTTTCAAAAAATTCACCCCTATGTTCAAAATTTTGATTCTCGATTTTTTTAGGATATTTTTGTTCCTCCGCAAATATAGTACAATATTTGCAAATCATTGTTGCAAATGTCTCGAAAATGTATGAACCTCTTTTTACTAACAAAAATTGCATAAGAGAGCACAGGGGCAAGAAGACATTCACAAATATAGTATGACCTTCGCAACTCATGGTTGCAAATATATGAGGGCATTCGTAAATGTATGAGTATTTAGTTAAAAGAGGTTCACACATTTTGGGGATATTTGCAACCATGAGTTATGAATTTTCTTTTACTAAAATCGTATAAGGGACACATGCAGAAAGATGCTCACAAATATGAGAGTATTTAGTTAAAGGAGGTTTACACATTTTGGATATGGCTTGCAAAGCTGGTACTGTATTTACAAATGTCCTCATGTTTGTGCCCCTTATACTTTTTTTTTAGTAAAAGAAAGTTCATACATTTTTAGGGTATTTGCAATACTAATTTGCGAATGTCGTATTATATTTATGAAGGGGCAAAAATGTTCTAAAAAAAGTCGAGAACCAAAATTTTGGACATAGGATGGATTTTAGCAAATTGTGAGGCTTTTATGAAAGCTTACAATTTTGCAAGCAAAAAATGATCATAATGCAAGACAAAATGATACATTTCTCAAAAAACATTATAATTTTTTAAAATTCATCGGATGTCTAAAACCACAACTTTTTGGCTATAAAATGACCTTTTCACCCCTTCACACATGCAAATTTTTTCTAATTATGTGAACTTCCCTCTCAAATATCCAAATATTTTGAATTTTCTTCTTTATTTATGAATTTTCTCTCACACATTTGCAAATGTCCTCCTTGCGAATATCCTAACCTTCACATGCAAATGTCATACATTTGCGAACATTCTCCTGCTTGTGCCCCTTATGTGTTTTTTAGTAAAATGAGCTTATTGAAAAAAAACAACACTTCAAAAGTGTGATGGGCCTTTAGCTACTTTTATGAGGTATATGCATTGAGCACTGCATATATGTGACTTTAATCCAATATTTGTGAAGTTACCTGGTTCAATATAACTTTGCATATATTTTTATGTAAACTTCATGAGGTATATGCGAATTAAGTGGGATATTTGCAAGGTTATGAAGTTCAGTTTAACATGAGGTTCACACATTTTTTGTATGAATTTTGTATTATGCATGCAAACTTAGTAAGGTATTTGCAAAGTTTCAAGGTTTGGGTTTAACAAGATGTTCACAAATATGATTATGTGAACTTCGTGATATCTGCAAAACAAACAAACATGCGGACATCCCTTTAAGTGGGAGTTTGAGATACCCGATGAGCATAGCGATATATTACATGAATTTCTCACTTACGAACGATAAAAAAAGTTATAATAAAGTTGGCTATTTCCAATGGATATGAAGTAGATTTCAAAAATTGTGAGACATTGTAGGAAACATGTCATTTTTTGCATAGAGTGGACCTTTTTATATCCGGGTATGGTTTCTCTTATTATAGGTCCAATAGGACCTTTGAGTCCAGATACCATACCAACATCTCAAATCAGATCTGGATTTGGTCTCACCTAGGTCTGAACCAAACATGACCCGTTGACACCCCTACCCTAGAGTAGGGGGGAGTTAATACCCTTCAACTTATCCAACACCCATGATCCAAACAAGCTTCGTTACATCCCCACGCCAAGATGCATGGTTGAACGGATCCCGAGTTGATGATTTGCGCAATGAATCTCTTCCTAAATAGCATATGGATCCCATTTGCTTGGACCACCATTGACATTGTCTGAATTTGGATTTTAAAATAGAATCCTTATACGCCCCCTTCCGGTTGGATTTGGATGGGTATGGACTGTTTTAAGTTGTGTTTAGATTTCAGATTGACATTTCTGACGGATCCGGATCAAATTCGTTTCCCTTGTATTTGATTACGTGTAGAAAAAATCATGTTCTCGACGTAATGCAGCCGTAGTACCATACAAAATTCGGATCTGAATGCACTTTATCAGATCTGGTTTTTGGATGTAGAAAAAGCTTCTTTTTTGAGGAATTTGGATTTCAGAAACACCACTTTTGCATATAAAATGCATGTTCTTAACCTACTTTCTCCGACCAGTAGTACCATATAAGATTCAGGTCCGTACCTGAATCTGCACCACATCTACTTTGATTCGGATCCAGGTCGATTTGATCCGGTTCATATCCGACCTGCACCCTTAATTAGTAGCTTGGTACACAAGGCCAGACGCCACCAGAGAAGAGGTTCGCGGTTCTGCTTCACACATCTCTCCTTCTCTCTCTACATCCCAACAAAAGAGAAACTCTAGAGAGAGAGAGAGAGGGAGAGAGATGGCTTCCTTTGCTTTAGCTTCAACGACTACTTCCTTCGTCAAGGTACCCTCTCTCTCTCTCTCTAACCATCTAAATTCTTTATGTGCTTATCTTCTCTTGCAGAGAGAAATGGATATCTCAACCTCCCTCTCCTCAATTCTCTCGTTTGGCTCCGGTCTGAAGATGGGTTCCAGGAGGAGAGTCGTAAATGCCGTCATGGCTCCGCCACAACCGCAGCAGCGACCCCCCGCCACCACCGGCTCGGTGAGAGGCCTCAACGATGGTTTTTTCGTTTCCGTGGGGTATTCTTTTGGGGGGTTTCGTGGATTGATTTTGTTTTGATTAGTGGGGTTCGCTCAGGTGAAGCATGCGATGACGATGACGGAGAAGATACTGGCGAGGGCGTCGGAGAGGACCAAGGTCGAGCCTGGGGAGAACGTCTGGGTGAACGTAGACGTCCTGATGACCCACGACGTCTGCGGTCCCGGAACCATCGGCATTTTCAAGAAGGAATTCGGCGAAAATGCGAGGGTACCGATGCTTTGTTGTCGAAATTTTCAGTTTCTGATCATTGCCACCATAGTCTTTAAAGTTGTTTGATCGTTTTCTTGCTTTAGTAGGTATTGTATGAGAATATGAATTGTAAATTTAATTGTTGTGGGCAAACTGAATTTTGGTTTTGTTGGTCCTGTTGTTATGTGTTTTATTAATACATGGACACACTTTCGATCCAACAAAGTTCTGGTGTAGAATATCCCAGTTCTTATTCTATCTTTCCTAAAATTGAGATGTTCAACTTTCATACTCATATCTACATTCTCAGGTATGGGACCGTGAAAAGATAGTCATTATACCGGATCACTATATCTTCACAAATGACAAACTTGCGAATCGTAATGTGGATATATTGAGAGATTTCTGCTTAGAACAGAATATCAAGTACTTCTATGATATCACGGATCGAGGGAATTTCCGGGTATTATTCTGATTATTCAGTTAATATTGGGTGATATCCTACCTAATAGTGGGGATGTTTTTTTGTTTTATGCCTTGCAGAGGACGCCTTTTGTCTTGTTTTGTGTATGATATGTTTGCTTACATACAGGCAAATCCTGATTACAAAGGTGTTTGTCATATCGCTCTTGCTGAAGAGGGTCACTCCAGGCCTGGGGAGGTGCTCTGTCTGACTGCGTATAATTTCTTTATTTAAATATATTGAACTCTTCTATCATGGTCCCTGTTGAGTCTTTTGGTTTGTTACCAGGTCCTGCTTGGGACAGATTCCCATACGTGCAATGCTGGAGCGTTTGGGATGTTTGCTACTGGTGTTGGGAATACAGATGCTGGTTTTGTAATGGGCACAGGAAAGCTTCTTTTGAAGGTATTTTCTGATGTCTTGTAAATTTCAAATGACCAGTTTGCCTTCACCTTTAATCTTCTTATTGGAATTGTAATTTCCTGTTTGGTATTTTTTTTTTAAGTTTAATATTGCATGAAGAAAATCCTCTAATTAGAACATTAATGATCTTTTCAACATTCAAAATAGCAAAATGTTATATACCCATCCTCTGGATGATCACATACTCTTGCCTCATCCCAACTTTTCCCTTAACCTTGAATTCATTGCAAATGCTTATAATTTCTTGGTTTATCTTTTATATTTTTAAGATAGCAACTGTAACCTACTTTAAGACTACATCTTAGTATATCACTATATCTTGAATCCATATATTGATATATTTTGGTTGGATGAATTTGACCTGATGCTACCAACTTGTCCTGTTTTTACTGTTTCTCACACACAGAAGAAATGGTAACCCATTCAACCTGGATGTCAACCTATGTTAACAAGTATGGATCATAAATGGATTTGTGTTTCACCTGGTGGTCTGCACACATTGCACCCCAGCTTTCTACATCTGGAAAATGCCAAAATGGAAATAAGTGGTGTCCAATTCGACCTGTGATCCATTTGCATATGCATAACTCAATGTCTTTAGTCTGGATTAGAGTGGTCTAATCTAGTTCTAAGTTCTAACCCAAATATAAAACAGTTAGGAAAATATGGATGGCTATTCAGTCAAAATCTACTTGCATCCTGTATATCAGCACAAAATTTACGCTGTTATGTAATATAAGGGAATTTAGGAATAGAGAAGAATGGCTTGAAGGGAACATTGATAGTGGAGTGAGACTAGGGGATGGCAATATTAACTGTAATAGTGGTCTAAAAGACCAAAGAAGAATTAGTAATTGCCAATTGAAACAAGGATTGCAGACTTGCCAAGTATGAATGACTTACCTAGGTCCTAGATGTAGTGATCTGGGCCTTTAGGAGTTTTGCTTATTTCTCCCCAGTAAGGTTTTCTCTGCCCATTGAGTATACAAAACCCTACTTGCTCATGCATCTTAGCCATACTTCAATATGGTCTTGCATCAATCTTGATGTTGAAGTCCATATTGCTTGAGTGAGACATTTAACAATAAAGATGAATGGAAATTGCTGAAAAGATGGGGCATATGTTAACCTTTTTCCCAGATATTGGCCTGAATGGTGTGATCTGACCAACTAATCATTTTTTTTTTAAAACCAAATATGATACCATTTTAGTACATGATAAGATCGGAACCATTTTGGTGCTACGGAGTTTTGGCTGTCCAAAATCCAGATCCAATCTAGCATATTAGATAATCCGAGGCTTGTCAATAAACCATATCTGATCCACTTGTCTACACCCTTGTCTTGTTTGATCTTCCCTAAAGGGGAAGGTGTTTGATTTTATTGAAAAATAAAAAATAAGCAACTCAGTGGATCTGCCCTGACAATTATAGTGATTGATCCAGTTGCAATGCAGATCTTGGTAAATAAAAGAACCATATATAACACTTATCCAACATTAAAAAGAAAAAAAAAGGACAGTTCATTGTGCTGGTCCCAGTCCATAAACTAAGGAGTTCTGACCCGAATCTTTTCATGTCATTTAAGTTGTTACTCCCACCTAACTAGGGCTGAAAACAGATTGGGCCTAAGGTGCACCTGCGCTAGTTTGAATAGGACCTGATTTCCAGACTGCCACCATCCTCTTCTTCTTCTCCTTTTCTTCTATGTGTGTATGTGTGTGTTTGTGTCATAGTCACCTGTTTCGTTAAAGGTAATTTCTTGGCGAGGTATTTCTCAGAGAGATTTTTAAAAGTTGATAAATCTCGGGAATATCTTGGGAGTTTAAAAAATTGAAAAAAATATAACAACAAAAAAACTAAGAAAATAAGTTTTGCATTATTTTTCTTCAAAAATATAAAGAAACATGTTTTAAAGGTTTTAAAATATAAAAGAAACAAAAAATAAGAAATGCAAACTTAAAAAGAGTTTTTTCCCAAAAATATCACTATATTTTGAAAATATCGTGAGATATTACCTTTAATATCGGTATTTATCTTGATATTTTCCAAATATCACTGATATCGGTGACAGTGGTTTGTGTTGTTGCGGGGAGTGGGTGGGTGTGAGGGCGGGGTGAATTAGGGATGTAAACAGTTCGGATCTAGAACAGCTAAATACATGGGGGAGTCGGTTCTGAAACAGCCAAAAATTGCAAAACCTCCATCCTGGATCCAACCCATTTGCATCCCTATGATGAATAAGATTTATATGATCAATCTGACCCCACAGATGTGTTTCGCACAATTCATTTATAATTTTATATGAAGCACATTTTGGATCAAGTGGTTTCGGCATAAAAGTGCATTTTTTCTGATCATAATATCTTCATGCATGTGTACTGTTGATTTTGTAAGCTCCTAAGAAACCCTCTATAGGGATTGATCTAGCAAAAAAAATGAAAAACCAAGTTGTTTCTAGAGTATAGCCAATATTTTCCACATATATTTATATATGTATGTACACTCTCTCTCTCTCTCTCTCTGATTCTGTCCAAAGGAAGTTCCAGATGCATGATAGAATAATTTTCAGGTACCACAAACTTTGAGGTTCGTCATGGATGGAGAAATGCCCAGTTTTTTGCTTGCCAAGGATTTGATTTTGCAGGTAAGGTTAATGGTTAATAACTTAATACTTTTTCTATGTTATGCCTGATGTATATATATATATATATATATATATATATATATATATATATTTATATGTAAAATCTTTGTTTATTATTGATGAAATTTTTTCCTAGGGTATCTACATAAAATTCAACAATAGCATTAGCTGCCGATGCAGTTTGTTTGAAACATGTCTTAAGATAAATTGCCCAATGACAAGGGTTGACTCTTCATATGCAGATTATAGGTGAAATCACAGTGTCAGGTGCTACATATAAATCCATGGAATTCACTGGCTCAACTGTTGAAGCATTGACTGTAATTACCCTTCCAAGTACTTTTGTATAGCTATAGCTACAGCAGCTTGTGTTTGTGCACACACACACACACACACACACACACACACACACACACACACACACACACGGGCGCATACCGATCACTGCTTGGTGCTTCATTCTTGAGTTTCATCATATGTAATGATTTGTTCTTATAAAATAATTTGTTTCTAATGGAAAGATGGAAGAGCGAATGACCCTCTGCAATATGGTTGTTGAAGCCGGAGGCAAGAATGGTGTTGTTCCTGCCGACCAAACTACATTCAACTACCTCAAGGTAATCTTCAAAGTTTTCTGTACATGGTCAGACAGACCTATGTTTTGTTATTTAATGTCATAATGGTATTAGCTGGCCTGGGGAAAAGGTTCTGCCACCTTCAGGTTCGACTCCCACTGGGTGTGCAGGTGCCTTTCACTGGTGGGCTCTACATGGTCTTGGGTGTCGGTGACCCCACCCAGAGATTACCTGCTTTGGCGGGGAACTTTGTCATCAATATATATATATATATATATATATATATATATATATATATATTGGTATTGATAAATGGCTGTGATGTCTGTCATGATAAATCAGTATATGGATATTTTCAGTATCTGTGTTTACAAAATCTTATTAAAATACCTCAACAGTTTCGGAATGTAGTAATATCAGAGTTTTTAGATCACAGTAGCATTTGTTTATCCTAAAATTATTGATATACTTTTTTTGCTCAGGGTAAGACTTCAAAGGAGTTTCAACCTGTTTATGGTGATGAAAAAGCCAGGTAATAGATATGATATCACATGTTTCATGCATTCATTTACCTTGGCAAGACCATTCACTTGATTCTTTCGGATTTTTATGGTACCTGTTATCGTCGCAAAATTTTTCCGTCTTTCCTTCCTTGCGGAAGAGAGAGGGAAATGCTTTCGCGATTCAAACTTGACCGGATTTTGGAAATTGTTTTGAAATACTCGCCTCCGTTTTGAAAATTGCGGGAAAATTTACGGGATGGGGCTCGACCTGTCGGTACGAGGTTCGACCGTTCCTGCCGCCTTTAACAGGGGTAATCGAACCAAGGACCAAAATTATGCTTAACTTAGTAAAATCATCGGAATTGTATTCTATCCTAAGTGCACAGAGAATTCAAGCATGTGTTATGGGAATTTTGGAAAATGTAAATTGGAAAATATGATGTATGTTTAGAAAACATTTGCAGTTGAAAGCATTTCTCAGGAAAATATGGAAATTAATCTCTCAGGAAACTCAGGCGAAGAAGGTTTGAAAATCTCAGGAAAGTTTATAAAGACTTAGAAAATCTTGAAGAGATGAGAATTTCAAGAAAGTCTGGAGAAAGTTTATAAAGACTTAGAAAATTGAGAATCTCAGGACAATTTTGAGAAAGATTAGAAAGACTTGGAAAAATGAGAATCTCAGGAAAGTTTTAAGAAAATTTATAAAGACTTGGAAAATGAGAATCTCAGGAAAATTTTAAGAAAATTTATAAAGACTTGGAAAAATGAGAATCTCAGGAAAATTTTAAGAATTCTTGAGAAAATATGAACTTTTGAAAAGGAAAGCACTTGTTGAGAAAATGCAGACTTTAAGAATTTTCTTAAGAAAATGATAAGAAATTTATAGGAAAGATTGATTGGAGAAGGAAATTTAGAACTTAGGAAATTGAAATCCTGAGAATCTTGTCTTTGAAATGTCTGAAAATCGACTTTGATTTTTGAGAAAGATGAGAAATTCCTTTTGAAAAGAACCTTAAGAAAATAACATTCCAAGGAAAATCATAGGAAAAACTTTGATTTTGGAAAATCCAACTTCAAATATCATCATAGTTTCTTGAGAAAATCGATTCCATGAAGTGAAAATCTTTTGAGAAAATCATGAGAAAAACAAATGATGCAGATGATATGAATGAATGAATGCACTTTTGAAAAGATTTCTGAAAATTTTATTGGAAAATGTGGATTAAGCCAAAGTAAATCCTTCATATATTCTGACTGTGGCCATGAATATATTCAGGGTTTATTTGAGTTAATTCACAATATTTTGAAAACATTGGAAATATGAGGTGCATTTTCAAGATAGCCTAAGAGTGTAGGCTCAGTGTGACTGGTAGAAAGATGATGGATCTGGGTCTCGTCCATATTCCGACTAGGGCCGTAAATATGGACTCCACCGAGTTCATCAACTCTCTAAGAGTTGGTGTACGTGCCATTCGTGTTCATCCACGGTGAATTTTGAAAATTTGAGATTTATGCATCATAGAATCAGGATATTACTGAAATCAAACTATATGAGATGCGACCTAATCTAAGCAGTAAAAGTAAATCTTATTCCAAAGTTTACATTGGATTGTTACATTGCATAACATAAAGTAAAAGAAAATTGAAATGGAGCCAAGGAATCAACATCTTCTAGATTTTCCTGCAAAAAGAGAGTTAGTACCAGATAACCGAGGGAATGGACATATATACTATATGTAACAAGGATATGCAAGTAAATGTAGAAATACTTGAATTTATGATGAATGATATATGATAATGAAGATATATTCACAAAGAAAAGAAAAGAAAAGAAAATATATGTGATAATAAGTGTACATGAAGGGATATATATATATATATATAAGTGCATATATACATATATATATACATATATATATACATATATATATACATATATATATCCATATATACATATACACGTATACATATAGGTAAATATACAATATATATACATATATATAGATATATATATGCATATAATGAGAAAATATATATGTTTAATGGAAATTCCACATAATGGGTAAAACCAGAAAATACGGGTATATACATTTTCTGTAGGCAATTTTACACAGTCATATTTCCCAAATTACAACATATTTCGCAACAAAATCGAGTATAGAGCTTTTCTATATATCAATAAAGAAGCATGCAAAATATGGTTTATAGACAATGAATGGATATAAAAATATCCATCCGCGAACATGGACAATTATCAAGAATGGGTACCTGCAGCAGAAGAGGGGACAACTTAAAAAAATTGCTTACAAAGGGTTGATGGATTTCTCCTTTTTTAGATATCAATGAATAGTTATATCTACCAATCAACCTATGCAATAGATCCGAGGTATATCTTCTTGAGCACGCGCATATCGGCCAGACTTAGCCTTCAAAAGAAATGCTTCACTAAAAAAAAATAATTTCCATAGATCCTTGAAACAGATTTTCAGCAACTTAAACAACTTTCTGTTAAGACAAGATAGAATGGCAGTAGCTATACCTATAAGATGGGTAATATCTAAGGATAACATGAGATGAGATTGACTATCAAGATAGTCCTTTCAACAGTGAACAAAAAAAATGTGCTGTGTGAAATTTCAGTGAATACCAAGGATTGGGAAACTAAGTGAATACAAAAAAAAGAATATGCTGTGTAAAATTTCAATGAATACAAAGATTGGGAAACTAAATGAATACAAAAAAAAAAATATGTTGTAGGTGATAAAACATATATTTTACAAGCATTACTAGGTAATCAACTATATCAGAGAAAAGTAATTCATCACTAGGAGAATAACAAATAGATGAATATCTTAAGACAATCCAGCTTTGGATTACAACAAGCTAAGTTATAATAAGATCTACAGTAGCAGTTACTGAAAAAGTTGGTGAAGAATGTAAATATAGGAGAGATGCTTCTTATGCTGAAAATGAATCTTCAAATGGCCCTTCATCTTTCATCAAAATCCCACTAACATTATGCAACCAGATTTTATTTTTAACAACTCAGAACAGACATACGTTACCTGTATATCCCCTGTTTCAGACACCCTGCAGAAAACGGATTGGGGGTCAACTTTTGCAGCCTGGCTGAAAGGAATGTACAGCAGTTTTGCAAAGCTTATGCTGGTGGAGCTGAAGAAAGGGGAACTTCCTGCTGGTCCTCTGCTGGCTGAAGTGAAGATGGATGGTATTCAATCGGCTGGTGAGCTAATAAAAAAAAAAATGAATCCGCTGGATTGAATGAAGATGGGGAGCAGCAGTTGCTGGAGGTTCCTGCGGCTGGGCTGAATGAAAGGGGATGGACAGTCATAGGTTGGGCTGTGCTGTGGCTGGAATGAAGGAAGACACAGCCACTTGCTGGAGGTGCCCTGTGGCTGGGCTGAAGTGTAGATGGGGAAACGTTGGCTGGAGAACAAGTTTGGGAAGTGGAAGGTTGAAGAAGGGGAAGAACAACTGAGATCTTTTGTTGATGGTCTGAAGAAGGAGGCGTCAGCTGGCTGGAAGTGGAAGACCTCTGCGGTTGGGCTTGGAGGCAGATGGGAGCAACAGTTGGCTGGAGGTGGAATGTTGAAGAAAATCTGCTGAATGGCTTCTCCTGCGGCTGGATTGAGGGAAAGGTAGGCTGAAGGAATTGTAGATCTCTCTGCTGGTGGTGGAAGACCCTGCTGAAGGTGGATGATGGTGGAAGACCCTGCAAAACCGAAAATCCAACCTTTCTTCAATCGGCTCCCCCTTTGCCCCCAAAACCCAACAGAGCAATTTCCCCTTTTAAATCCCCCCTTGCCAAAATCCAAAAAGAAGACTCTCCCTTAATCGGCCAGGCCCTCCCCCTCGTTCAATGGTTACTCTTTTCTTAAAACTTTCAGCTCCTAAAAAAAAAACGCAGCCCTTTCATTTATGAGGTTCCGTTAAAATTTTTGAAATTTTTTTCAAATTTGAAACTTAATGCTACCGTTTTAAAAAGGGCGCATCTTTGTGATTTTTTCAAATTTTTCATTTCATTTACCTAAGTTTTAGGTAAAATGAAATTTTTATTTTTTTGGAAGTTCGGCTGTGCCATTTAAGGTTGCCTCCTTCTAAATTTTTTTTTAAACAAATAAATAAAAAGGAAATAAATGAGAGGCTTTTATGGAAATGCCACCTCAATCCACTTTTAAAATCCTTTTTGAAAATAAAGCTTTTTTTTTTGTTTTGTAAATCTTTTATTTTCAAGTGGGGTGCCACATGTGTGTGGGCCCACTAAAAAAATAAATAAATAAATAAGAATTTTAAAAAGAAAATTTTGCAAATTGGTATGACCTCCGGGTGGGTCCCGCTTGAGAATAAACAACTTACCTGAGAGTCGGAGTATGATGCTAGTTCAAAGGCGGGTCCCGCTCCATTTATTCGAAAATACGAGATAAAACATTATTTATTTTCAAGAATTTGGGAAAAATTGGGTTTTCAGGGCAAAAAAAATATGGATAAATGTAAAAAAAATTTGTAAAGAGATTTAAAATCCTTTTTGCAAAAAGTTTTGAGATAAAATCCTTAAAATCAATATCCAAATATCCAGATTGTTTTTCTTGAGAAAAATTTTTGTAATTCAAAGTCCTGGGGGTAAAATGGGAAAGACTGGCAATTTTAAAAACCCAGGGTTTTAAAAATCAATTTTGAAAAGTTTAAAAATCAAATCTGGATGGACAATTTTGAAAATCATGAGTTCTGGATCTCAAAATGACATGCTGTGCAGTGAAATGATGCAATGCTATGCAAAGACATATTCTATGAAATGTCACTCTGAGCTCGAACTTGGAAATTTTAGCTTTTTGTCCAAAAAAAGGATTTTGAAATTTTGCCATTTGAAGATGTCTCTGAACCTAAATATGGAAATTTTGAGGCTCAAGAATGAAATTTTGGACTTTCTGCAAGGTTTAATATCGGAAAATAACCATTTTGCCCTTCATTGCTTCAGAAGAACTGAAATGTGCCGATTGAGGGCGATGTCAAGAAGGTGAGTGAAAATTTGGGGTGTTTACAGTATCCCAGTTCAATCAACTGCATTCTATGTCACATGGATACTCTATTTTAACTCCCGTTCTCTACCCCTTATATACTAGTCATATTGGAAACTGAATAGAAAAAAGTTGTATCCCTGTATCCACAGCCGTATCCATGTGACATTGACTGCATGCATGTGAACCTTAATCATGTCACTCTCTTGAGCATAATGCGTCTCAATCCAGTTGCAATAAATTATTATTGAATCAATCGAAGAATAGTCATTGAAGTCTATATTTGATTGTTCAATAGTTGTTATTAGCTTATCATAGGGCTTAGAAATAGTGAATCGATGGGCAAAATAGCAATCCTCATCTTACAAATCATATAAAAAATGGTACTCTTACTATATTGAACCTTCTATTTTGCATCTAATAGCGCCCTTTCTTTCAAAGAAAACACAACTAGTTCCATTTTTAGGACCGATTATATGATACAGAATGTGTTAATTCCTCTCTTGTACTGATTAATTTGAAATATGGATGATCTGCAGTTTTTTGCTAGTTTCTTAGTATCTGTATTTGTTTCAAGACTGGGATAAATGTATTCTCTAAGTCATCAAGTCACACATATGACTAGGGCTTTAGAAGTTTTCTTTGCCTTTTATATGAAATAGATTTCTAGCTGGCGTTGATGTTGATGAACTATAGTTACTAAAAACATGATATTCGCTATGGTAGGCACCAAATGATGCTTGGTGGGCATACCTCTTGGTATAGGGAAATAATTATAATGCTCTTATATAACAGAAAATAGCACTAAAGTTGGTGTTTAACCCTCAGGATATCACCTTGATGCATCCAGAGGTAATCGCCTAACGCAACCAAGGGAAAACAGTATCATTAATATTTTCACATATGCAAAACCAGTTCTGTGTATATCCTATATGACACATCTCTTGGTTCTAAAGAAAGAAGAATAAAAACCACTATTGATGTGCATTTTCTTAATCTATAATAAAAACTAATAATGAAAGCAAAATAAGCCTCCAAAAGCTGCTTAACACTAATGGATCCAGACTTGGTCTGCATCTTCTTCACGAGTAGGAGAAGAATTGTCCTCGAGTCTCTAAGGGATCTTTATCTGGTCAAGGAGACTGTACCCTGACCTTGCATATGGCTGGAGAAAACCACAACCCCTGTATTATGGGAGCCACGGGTTGTTTCATCAAGGCACATGTTGGAATTAGATTCATCAAGGTTTGGTTTGCTGGACCAAGTTCAACCCATTAAGCATGTACGGTTGTGATTTTGGTTGCATATGTCCCCTGGTTCATGTTTAAAGAATCCACCTAACTGAATGTTAACTCTAATCTGATCAAATGCCTGGCTTGACTGATCCAGGTAGGTTAACCTGTGGTTATCTAGCTCTCTACTTTTGGAAAGCTGACCATACTGATGAATATCCCAAATCCCTTTTGGTTCAATCACGACATACTAGGGTCTATCGGACTTGGCAACCCCTGATGGCCTGACCTGCAACCAGCAAACCTAGTGACTATGGGTTGACCCACCTACTGCAACTGATCTGGGCCTGTTCAGTCTGAACAGGTATGTGGCACCTGTCCTAACTCCTCTTGGGTTTGTTATTGAACTATGGAACCTGTTCTCGTTCTGGGTCAGGTTGTGTTGGTCCAAAACAAACAAGTTGCACTCAGCCTAAGTGTTCCTCCCTTCAGCTAAGAACTGGAGCTACCAATCAGCCAGTGGTGTTCTTTCATCCAACAAGGGTATGTTGGGTCCATACATGAATTCAATCTGCCATATGTCAAATCCGTCCAGTATTGATGGGCAAACATGGCCCGACTTGGGCCAGTTGTCTTCACTGATCTGCCTCTTCACAAGGCAAAGGACCAAAACCAAACATGATAAGTTAGATCTAAATAAGGAACGCATTCTGAAAATCACTGGTCAAATAAAAACAGTAAGGACCATAACAAAAATGATGTAAATGAATGTTAAGTTCTCAATAATGAAATTAGCCTAGAGATCGGTTTCATTATCTAGCTTTGCAAACATTAAAAAAAATCAAATATTTGCAAAAAATTTATGAAAATATATAAATCTGAATCATAAGTAACATTCTAACTCAAACCATGGTTAAACCTGTAGTACACCAGACACCTTTACTGGATGGAGGCCACCTAGGCTTGCTTACGTTATTGTCTTAACGAATAAATCTGTTGTGGCATTACAAATCCTTGGTTGATACAAATCTTTTGTGACACTCCTGTTGGATGAATTAGCCATGACCCTGCACAGTCAGAGCCATTCCAACATTAGCTTGTTCCTGGCTCTTGGCCGATCAGATATTAGAAATGGCCTAAACCCCTTTATATTGGATTTTGATATTGGGGATATGTACTTTAACAGCTAATGAGAAATGTTGCAGTTTCTGATTTTGCCAGGGCAGGGAGCAAGCTGAATAGTGGATACAGAACGTCCATAACACTAGACAAGTTTTGCAACTCGACTGATGTGGAAATACTGATTTTTTAGATTGATTTACATTAAGATTGTGAGAAGTTTTTATCTGCATTTGCACCTTGCTCACCATCAGGATACTCATCATACATTTGTTCTGTGTCCCAAATTCGATTTCCTTTGTTTATGTTCAGACCTGATTCCCCATATAATTATATCATGGATTTACATCTTTATGAGAATCAAAGTTACCCACCTATTGGCCTTTTGCAGTATCTTGATTGGTGGATCTGATACATGTTTTGATGCTGAAGAATAAAATGAGATCTTGTTGGTCCTCTTCAATAATGATAATATCTGTTAAAATGTATCTCTTATATATATATATATTACATCAATACCCGATAGGGGTATTTTTGTAATTTCACATAGTTGTTTTAGAAAACAACTTTTTCGATTTTTCATAAAATGTATTTTTTCTTTTTTATTTTTACAATTTTTTTTTGTTATTTTTGAGGTCCAAAAGGGGCTCCAACTATAGAGTCGTGGGAGCCCCCAACGGTCTCCCCCTTTTGGGCTCTCCTTTTTAGGCCTTTGGCCTCTCCTTCTCTCCTCTCCCTCTTGTATATATAGGGGTGAACCCCTTGTATGTTTTTCATTCTTGAGAGCTTTCTCTCTTCTCAATAAGAGGCTTTTTATATTGTTGCCTTCTTAAAGGCTTGTGCTTGTATTGTCCCTTTGTGGACTTGTGATATTGTCTCTTTTATTCATTGTTGTAAGTGCTTGTATGCACTCTTTATATTTCCACAATATCTCATTACATGGTATCATAGCCACTCAATTCTTGAAGGAAAGGTGTGGTTCGTGTATCTCATATTTAGTGGATATCTTCTCACTTCTTGGCAACATCATGGAGGCAAAGATTGACCTATCTTTCAAGCTCAATAGAAAGAATTATATGATGTGGGCATCGGCAATGGGAAATAATCTCAAAGGAAAGAAGCTTTGGAGTTTTGTCATGGGTACCGTTCCGGAACCTAAGCTTATGCTCACTAAGGACGAAGAAGGTCAAGAAAAGGCTCTTGAAGGAGATGCTCGCCTCAAGGCCATTGAAAATCATCAAAAAAAAGTGGAAGATTGGGAAAGCAATCACACAAAAATCCTTGCGTGGTTTATGAACAATGTTGAGCTTAAGGTATGTGCTAATATAGCTAAATTTCGTAGAGTCAATGAGGCTTGGTCTTTTATGAAAGGTATGTATACCCAAAAGGATCTTGCGAGAGCATACTTATTGCATGAAAAGATTAGAACCACCAAGCAAGGTGATTCTAGCATTCAAGACTATTATAGTGCCCTAAACCCACTATGGGATGAATTGGCTCTTTTGGAGCCAAAATGGGTTTCTATGGAAGATATTGATTTAAGGCAAAAACAAATGGAACAAGAGCGATTGTTTCAATTCCTTTTTGGGCTACGTCCCGAATTTGAGCAAGTGAGATCCTCACTTCTCCATAGATCTATTTTTCCTCCTATTGATGATGCTATTGCCGAAATCACTCAAGAGGAGACAAGGCTTGGCATGAGTAAGCATGTTGATGAAGTCCTTGCCGTATCAAAACCGAGTAACAATGTTAGAACCTATAAGCCTCCTCATTTTGGGAAACAAGGAAACTACATTAGAGGAAGAAAAATGATTGTTTGTCATTATTGCAATGAACCGGGTCACATTAAACCCGCTTGTCCAAAGCTTATTGGAACCTTCAAGCCTAAGGTGGCCTCTCTTGAAGAAACCACCACCAAAGAAGATGAAGGCAAGAACAATGACATCAAAGAAACTCTTGGACAAATATCTATGGCTCTCCAACAAATACTAAAAGTTTCTTCCTCCACATCGGGTGCGGCTATTGCCTCGACATCATCACCCGGTACGTATTCTTGGATCCTTGACTCCGGAGCTTCTTTTCATATGACCCCTCATGAAAATGCCCTTATTGATGTTTGCACCAATTCAAAGGACTCTTGTGTCTCTACGGTCGATGGAACCTTTTTAAAAATTTCAAGTATTGGCTCTTTTAAAGATTCTCAAAATTTTTGTGTTCCAAAAGTAATAGTTGTTCCCAAACTAAATTTAAACCTATTTTCGGTTTCTCAAATTGCCGACCATGGATGTGAAATATCTTTCTCATCTAATGGTTGCTTTGTGCAGGATCTCCGGTTCGGGAAGCGGATTGGGCAAGGCCATAGAAAGGGAGACCTCTATTATATGGACCATCTCGATCTCCCTACAAATTATTTTTGTTCTTATGTCTAAGAAAAAACCATGGAAACTTGGCATAAAAGACTTGGTCATCCAAGTTATTCCAAAATGTATCTCTTTTCTTTTGGAAACAAATTTTGTAAGGAAAAAGAAATTAATTGCAAAGATTGCATTTTTGGAAAAATGAAAGTCTATTCCATTTTCAACTAGAACTTTTCTTTCATCAAGACCTTTTCTTTCATCAAGACCTTTTGAATTGGTGCATTCGGATGTTTGGGGGCCTTCTCCGGTTATGTTTAAAGGGGGCTATTCATATTATGTTACGTTTATTGATGACTTTACTCGGTATGTTTGGATTTATTTTCTTAGTCATAAATCAGAAGTATTTACTTTCTTTAAAGATTTTCATAAAAAGGTTCAAAATCAATTTCAAAATAACATATCTATTTTAAGATCCGATTCCGGTGGCGAATACTTATCTCACGAATTCCAAAACTATTCAACCCAAAATGGCATTTGCCATCAAAAGTCATGTCCTAGGACTCCTCAACAAAATGGCCTAGCGGAAAGGAAACATAGGCACATTATAGAAACCGCTAGAACATTACTTGTTTCTAGGAATATTCCAAAGAAGTTTTGGGCCGAAGCCGTTCTAACCTCAACCTATTTAATCAATAGAATGCCCTCTAAGTTAAAAAATGCTTCTCCCTATGAAAAACTCTTTAAATTTTAACCCGATTTCAATCGTCTTCGTATTTTTGGTTGCAAATGTTTTGTCCTATTACATAAAAGGGATAAGTTATCTCCAAAAGCAATTGAATCTGTTTTTCTAGGATATGGTGAAAATAAAAAAGGGTATAGATGTTATGATTTTAAAAACGATAAACTATATGTTTCAAAAGATGTAACATTTCTAGAAGAAGAGAACAGTTTTGATAAAATAGAAGAAACAAATGAAATTGATTATATATTCTTATATGATCTTATTGATGACATACAAGAAGATTTCCTTGGAAACATAGACGATACACGTGAGGTATCCCCTCTTGACATAACACCCTCAAAAGATAGTGATTCAAATATAAATGTTTATGATAGTGATACCAATATAAATGTTTACTCAAGAAGAAATCAAGAAAATCCTATTAGTGCCCTCGAAAAATACTCTCAAATTTCTGAATCCACTAAGGAACCACAAGTTAGACATTCTTCTAGAATATCAATACCCCCAAATAGGTTTGTATCCTATGATTCCTTAACCCCCAACTATCGGGCGTGTTTAATAACCCTACATTCTTATTTTGAACCGGCTCACTATAATCAAGCTAAATCTATACCACATTGGGTTGAAGCAATGCAAGTTGAACTAAATGCTTTAAAAAAGGCCAATACTTGGGAAATAGTTAATCTACCCTCACACAAAAAACCTATTGGTTGTCGTTGGGTCTTCAAAGTTAAAACTAAAAGCGATGGCTCTTTAGAACGATATAAAACTAGATTAGTCGCTAAGGGATACTCCCAAGAATATGACATTGATTATGAAGAAACATTCGCTCACGTAGCTCGAATGACCAGTGTCAGGATCTTAATAGCTGTCGCATCAACCAAAAAATAGCCTATTTATCAACTTGACGTAAAAAATGTTTTTTTAAATGAAAGTTTAAGTGAAGAAGTTTACATGGATCCGCCACCCGAAATTAATATTAAGCAATGTCAAACACTTCGGCTTTTGAAGGCATTGTATGGTCTTAAACAAGCTCCTAAGGCTTGGTATGATCGTTTCAGTGATATCATGGTAAAATTAGGATTTCATTCTTGTTATACTGACACTGCTCTTTTTGTTAAAAATGCATGTACTAGTATCGTAATATTGTTGCTTTATGTTGATGACATGATTATCACTGAGAATGATCAAAATAGTATTATTGATGTTAAAAATATGTTAAAAAATAATTTTGATATGTTTGATTTAGGTTTTCTTAGATATTTTCTTGGAATTGAAGTTGCATATTCTTCTCGAGGATATATTTTGTCACAGATGAAGCTTGCTGCAGATATCTGTTCTAAGTCTGGGATTTCTGATGACAAGAAAGTAGAGACTCCCGAGGTTATTAATGCCAAATTACGGTTGGAGGATGTGGTTCTTCTGGAAGACCCCACGCCTTACAGACAACTCATTGGGTCTCTTACCTATTTAACCATCACCAGACCAGATATCACCCATGCGGTTCACTCTGTTAGCCAATTTCAGCATGCTCCTACAACTGTGCATATGAGTGCTGTTCTCCGAATCATCCGCTACATTCAGAATACCATCAATAAAGGGATTTTTCTATCCTCCTCTTCTTCCTTGAATCTTCTTGCTTATACTGATGCTGATTGGGGAGGTAATCCCAATGATCGAGTCTCAACTACTGTTTTTTTTGTCTTTTTAGGGGACTCTTTGATTGCCTGGCGATGCAAGAAGCAGCAGAAAGTTTCACTATCATCCACTGAAGCTGAGTATCAGGCTATGGCAACCACGACAATGAAACTTGTATGGCTTTGCAGTCTGCTTAAAGACATGGGGGTTGATATTACCGAACCCTCAAAATTATGTTGCGACAACAAGAGTGCCATCTACATTGCGAGCAATCATACCTTCCATGAGCGTACAAAGCATATCGAAATAGACTGCCACTATGTTCGTGACGAATTCTTACGAGGAACTATTGCTCTACCATATGTCACTTCAGAATATCAGTTGGCGGACTTCTTCACTAAAGCTCTTCCGACTCCTCGCTTCATGTTTCTTCTCGACAAACTTTCTGTCATTTCCCCGTAAAGTTTGAGGGGGGTGTTAAAATGTATCTCTTATATATATATATATATATATATTACATCAATACCCGATAGGGGTATTTTTGTAATTTCACATAGTTGTTTTAGAAAACAACTTTTTCGATTTTTCATAAAATGTATTTTTTCCTTTTTATTTTTACAATTCTTTTTTTGTTATTTTGAGGTCCAAAAGGGGCTCCAACTATAGAGTCGTTGGAGCCCCCAACGGTCACAAATGTGACCGTTGGGGGCTCCTAACGACTCTATGGGAGCCCCCTTTTGGGCTCTCCTTTTTAGGCCTTTGGCCTCTCCTTCTCTCCTCTCTGTAATGAAATATGCGGAAAAGAAATGCATGTCCTACAATGGACATTCACACATAGAAATAAAAGAACAAGTCCAAAAGAGGACATACACAAAAGCCAATAATGGCTAGAAAGCATAAAATCTTATAAAGGCACTAAGAGGCTTGAAGAAGCCACACAATACAAAGGGGGAGACCCCACTTATTTATAGGCAAGAGAGGAGTGAGGAAGAGTTAGAGAAAAGAAAGAGAGAGGGACCATTGGGAGTCCCAACAAGGAGTCGTTGGGCTCCCAACGGTCACAATTGTGACCGTTGGGGGCCCAACGACTCTTTGTTGGGGCCCCCAATGGCTGTGCATTTAATGCACAAAAGGTACAAAAAAAACAAAAAAGAAATAAGAAAAAATAGGAAAAGAAAAAAGAAAAAAAGAAGAAAAAGAAAAAGTCTACAATGCCCCTATTGGGCGAGTTTACAGAACTACCCCTTTCGAGTAGTGTATGATAAATATATTTATATATATATATATATAAATATATAGATTACATATATTTTAACACCCTTCCTCAAGCTTTACGGGGATACAACGAAAAGCTTGTTGAGAAAAAACATGAAACGAGGAGCAGCAAGAGCTTTGGTGAAGAAGTCCGCCAACTGGTACTCGGATGTGACGTAGGGCAGTGCTATGGTTCCTTTTAGGTATTCATCTCGAACATAGTGGCAATCCATCTCAATGTGTTTAGTACGCTCATGGAAGGTGTGGTTGCTTGCAATATAGATAACACTCTTGTTATCGCAACACATCTTCGAAGGAATTGAGATGACGATGCCCATATCACAGAGGAGACTTCTAAGCCACACAAGCTCCATGGTTGTGGTGGCCATTGCACGATATTCCGCTTCAGTTGAGGATAATGACACTTTATGCTGCTTCTTGCATCTCCAAGAAATCATAGTCACCTAAGAAAACACAAAAACCAGTGGTTGAGACTCTATCATTGGAATTTTCTCCCCAATCAGCATCTGTATAAGCAATTAAATCAAGGGATGATGAAGATGAAAGAAAAACTCCCTTAGTTATGGTGTTTTTAATATATCTGACAATCCTTAAGACTGCACTCATGTGCACAGTTGTAGGTGCATGTTGAAACTGACTGACGGAGTGAACTGCATGAGCTATGTCTGGCCGAGTGATGGATAAGTATGTCAGAGACCCAACGAGTTGACGGTAGGGAGTAGGATTCTCGAGAAGTGTCCCATCTTCCAGCCTTAGCTTTGCATTGATAACCTCAGGGGTTTCTGTCTTCTTATCATCCGAAATTCCAGACTTGGAACAAATGTCAACAGCAAGTTTCATCTGAGAGAGAATATACCCTCGGGGAGAATATGCAACTTCAATACCTAGAAAATATCTTAAGAAACCAAGGTCAGACATGCCAAATTTTTCTTTTAAAATTTTCTTAATATCATGGATTCCTTGCTCATCACTTCCAGTGATGATCATATCATCAACATATAGTAGTTGAATAACTACAGAGGACCCTGCACTTTTCACAAACAACGCAGTGTCAGTATAACATGAACGAAAATTTAAGCTAGTCATTACATTGCTAAATCTGTCATGCCAAGCCTTTGGAGCTTGTTTTAACCCATACAGTGCCTTTTTTAGTTTAAGAATTTTATTTTCACCAATAGATACTCCTGATGGAGGATCCATATAGACCTCTTCACTTAGTTCGCCATTAAGAAATGCGTTCTTAACATCCAATTGATAGATAAGTCATTTTTTAACGGATGCAACCGCAATAAGAGTCTTAACACTAGTCATTCTAGCTACGAGAGCGAAGGTTTCTTCATAGTCTATTCCGTACTCTTGAGCATATCCTTTGGCTACCAACCTAGCTTTATAACGTTCTAATGACCCATCACTTTTAGTTTTAATTTTGAAGACCCATCTACATCCAATAGACTTCTTTACAGTGGGTAATGAAGTTATTTCCCAAGTTTTAGCCTTTTCAAGGGCACTAAGTTCTAGTTTCATGGCTTCAACCCATTGAGGAATGTTTTTGACTTCATTATAGTGTGATGGTTCATGATAAGAGTGTAATGCAATTAGGCATGCCCTATATTTAGGTGTTAGGGACTCATAGGAAACAAACCTATTAGGAGGATTGGAGATTCAGCTAGATCTCCTTAAAGAGGTTTCTTCTATGTTGGAATCTTGAGAATATTTTTCTAAGGCACTTATGGGAGCTTCTTGACCACGCCTAGCATAGGTTTGAATTGACCTATTCTCAAAATTATTGCTTCTATTTTCAACATTACTAAGAGGCGTATCCTCTAAATCATTAGGAACTTCCTCTTCGTGAGGAGTTACATCTTCTTGAGAGAGAAGATCAAATAAGAAAGCATATTCGCTTTCATCAATATCTTTATTTTTCTCAAAGCTGTTCTCATTTTCTAAAAAGGTAACATCTTTGGATATATATAGTTGTTGCTTTTGGGGTCGAAGCACCTAAAACCTTTTTGATTTTCTCCGTATCCTAAGAACACACATTCAATAGCTTTTGGAGATAACTTATCTTTTTTATGTGTAAGGACAAAACACTTACACCCAAAAATTCTTAATCTATTAAAATCAGGTGTTCTTTCAAAGAGTTTTTCATATGGAGATATATTTTGTAGGGATGAGGATATCATTCTATTTATCAAATAAGTGGAAGTTAAGGCGGCTTCGGCCCAATAGCACTTTGGAATTCCTTTGGAAATGAGAAGAGTCCTAGTGGTTTCCAAAATGTGTCTATGTTTTTTTTCGGCTAGACCGTTTTGTTGGGGAGTCCTAGGACATGACCTTTGATGACAAATGCCATTGGTTTCCAAGTATTCTTGAAATTCATTTGATAAATATTCTCCACCGGAATCGGATCGAAGAATGGAGATATTACTTGAAAATTGATTTTCGACAATCATATGAAATTTTTTAAAGAAATTTAAAACTTCGGATTTTAGATTGAGAAAATAGATCCACACATATCGAGTGAAATCATCAATGAAAGTAACATAATATGAGTATCCTCCTTTTGATATGACCGGAGAAGGACCCCAAACATCCGAATGGACTAATTCAAAGGGTATTTTGGACACAAATGTTCTCTTTGGAAAAGGGGTGGATTTCATTTTTCCAAAAACACAACTCTTGCAAACAAAATGTTTCTCATTACAAAATTTCTTTCCAAAAGGAAAGGAGTACATTTTTGAGAAGCTTGGATGTCCAAGTCTTTGATGCCAAGTTTCAATATTTTTATCTTGGACATGATTACAAAATGAGTTAGTGGGAAGTTTCAAATTGTTCATGTAGTAGAGATCTCCCCTCCTATGGCCTTGCCCAATCCGCTTCCCGGACTGAAGATCCTGTATAGAGCAATCCTTGGTTGAGAAAGAGATTTCACATCCATGATCACATATTTGAGAGACAGATAAAAGATTTAAATTAAGTTGAGGTACTACTCTTACATTTGGCACAAAAAAATCTTTTGAAAAGTCTAAGGTTCCAAAACTTTTAACTTGTAAAGAGGTACCATCGGCGGTGGAAACAAAAGAATTTTTGGAGTTGCTACATACATTAGATAGTCCATTTTCAATAGGGGTCATATGAAAAGATGCTCCAAAATCAAGAATCCAAGAAGGTGTACCTGAAGGAGAAGAAGAGGCAATGGCGGCTCCCGAAGTTGACGGCGATTTGAGTAGAATTTGAAGTGCTTCAGATAGTTGAGCAAGGGAAAATGACTCTTTCCCTTTCATTGGCTCCTCCTTCTTTTGTGAGATTTCTTCAATAATAGCAACTTTACCTTTTGGAGGTTCATTTATCTTTGGACAATTAGGTCTTATATGACCCGGTTCTTGACAATGATGGCAAATGGCTTTCCTATAATTGCCATTATAGTTATTTTGCCTCCCAAAGTGTGGAGGCTTATAAGCTTTCATATGATTGCCGGGTTTAGACACGGCAAGAACTTCATCTCCTCCTTTAATCATGCCAAAACACGTTTCTTCTTGGCATATTTCGGCTATGGCATCTTCCAATGGAAGCGGTTTAGATCTATGAAGAAGGGAGGACCTAACTTGTTCATATTCAGGCCTAAGCCCATGTAAAAATTGGAAAAAATGTTCTTTTTCCATTTGTTCTCTTCGCATTTCCACATCTTTACTAGATACCCATTTGGGTTCAAGAAGGGATAGCTCATCCCAAAGGTCCAAGAGTGCTATAGTAATCTCTTACACTCATTTCACCTTGCTTAATGGTACATATTTTTTCTTGGATAAAGAATTGACGAGCAAGGTCTTTTTGGGTATACATACCTTTCATAAAGAACCATGCTTCATTGGCTAGGCGGAATTTAGCAATGTTGGCGCAAATCTTTAGCTCCACATTGTTCATGAACCATGCAAGAATTTTTGCATGCTTACTTTCCCAATCTTCTACCTTGGATTGGTGATCTTCAATAGCCTTCATGCGAGCATTTCCTTCTAGAGTTTTTTCTTGATCACCATCCATTTTCGTAAGTTGAAGTTGAGGTTTCCTAATGGTGCCCATAACATATCCCCAAAGTTTTTTACCTTTGAGGTTGTTCTCCATGACGGCGGCCCACATCATGTAGTTAGTACCATTAAGCTTGAAGGAGAGATCAATCTTTTGTTCTCCTTCCATCATATAATCAAGAATGGAGGACAAACCAAGAGAGAGGTAAAACTAGATAACTAGCTGTATGAATCAATAGCACAACCAAGGCTCTGATACCATGTAATGAAATATGCGGAAAAGAAATGTATGTCCTACAATGAACATTCACACATAGAAATCAAAGAACAAGTCCAAAAGAGGACATACACAAAAGCCAATAATGGCTAGAAAACATAAAATCTTATAAAGGCACTAAGAGGCTTGAAGAAGCCACACAATACAAAGGGGGAGACCCCACTTATTTATAGGCAAGAGAGGAGTGAGGGAGAGTTAGAGAAAAAAAAGAGAGAGAGACCATTGGGAGTCCCAACAAGGAGTCGTTGGGCTCCCAACGGTCACAATTGTGACCGTTGGGGGCCCAACGACTCTTTGTTGGGGCCCCCAATGGCTGTGCATTTAATGCACAAAAGGTACAAAAAAAACAAAAAAGAAATAAGAAAAAATAGGAAAAGAAAAAAGAAAAAAGAAGAAAAAGAAAAAGTCTACAATGCCCCTATTGGGCGAGTTTACAGAACTACCCCTTTCGGGTAGTGTATGATAAATATATTTATATATATATATAAATATATATAGATTACATATATTTTAACACTCTCCCTCTTGTATATATAGGGGTGAACCCCTTGTATGTTTTTCATTCTTGAGAGCTTTCTCTCTTCTCAATAAGAGGCTTTTTATATTGTTGCCTTCTTAAAGGCTTGTGCTTGTATTGTCCCTTTGTGAACTTGTGATATTGTCTCTTTTATTCATTGTTGTAAGTGCTTGTATGCACTCTTTATATTTCCGCAATATCTCATTACAAATATCACCTTCCCAAGTTCTTGTCATTAGGCATCTGGGGTGATTACTTATGCATCTAAAAGAAATTTCCTTATGATAGCTAGTAGATATTTGATGCTAATAGTTAAAAGTATGGATGAAATAAACCTTGTTAACCTCATTGGGTTTAGCAGTAATGGATCCAAACCTGCTTTACACCAGATATTTTGGATATTCCTGCACATACAAGGCAGCCCCAATGTACTCAAACAGAAATGGTGTGTATTTCAATCATTTATGGGTCTCTTCAGTATCCATGTTTACCATTGTATGCATGTGAAGGCACTACCTCTGGCATCTTGACGGTATAGGCATAGATTTGTGGACTTGTGTCCTGGAAGCTCCAAAGATGGTTCCTGGAAGATGTAGGAAAGCAAACAAGTCTAAGATAATTTGCTGCAGTAGTTGACTGCTGCAAAAAAACAGTACCCACCTGCTACATTTTTCTTTTTCTTGGAAAGATTCTGCATTGGAGTTCTGGCCGTGTTCTTGGCTGTTAATTGAATTCTGGTTAAATTGTTTGTTATGTATTAAGTAATTGATAACATTTTTAAGGATTATAACTTCTATCTGATCTATATTGGTCTGCAGTTACCTTCATGAGTACAGATTTGATGTATCCAAATTGGAACCTGTGGTGGCAAAGGTTACTTATCCATATTTTTAATCTTCTTGTTCTTTGTCTGGACTTTTATTTGCAGTGACATTCAGTTACCTTATTCACCCGATTTATCTATGGAATATCTTTCATTTGAAAAGTGAAAAAGAAAAAAGGATTACTTTTATGGCATACGACCCATATCTTATGCTCACAAAATTTGTATAATTTGAACTTAAAAATCTCCCATTTATCTTTGCAGCCTCATTCTCCAGATAATCGTGCATTGGCAAGAGAATGCAAAAATGTCAAAATAGACAGAGTATATATTGGATCCTGTACAGGTGGAAAGACTGAAGACTTTATGGCTGCGGCAAAGGTTTTCTTGGCTTCTGTAAGTCGTAATTAATTTGGTTGTAGCTAGCCTAGGATGTTTTCAATTTTCTTTTCTTGCTACTCAATATTGGTTGAAATGATTGTACTATAAAAATTGATGTGTCAATCAATATCTGTTCTCCATTTCTTTTGTTCCGTTTTACTGTCCAGTAATATCATCCATAAAACTTTGTGAGACTTGCATCTTCTTCCACCAAGAATTCCCATGCTTATTTTTCATTTAGATATTATTATTTGTTGTCATAATATGTATTGTTCCTATCTTCAATTTATGAATCTGCCTCTACATCACTTACACTTCTTTGCATTTTTAATCTTAACTGGGGGGGCTTTTTTTGAGAAAGAACAAAAAAAAGATACGAGTGGGTGACAAGGAGTCACCAAGTACAAAGGGAAAGTTTCTGGCTATGGTACCCAGACACTCCATTTTTCCCTCCGAACCCATTTCGACACGTGCATCCATGTGTCGACACCTAGACACACCATTTTACCCTTTGTACATACAAGTTTGTATTTAATTTATAATTTATAATTATATTTTCAGTTTATGACTTTATATTTTCAGTATATAATACAAGGTTGTATGTATCGTATTGTAACCCGTATCATTCGGGCCCAAAATAAGATACCTATCGTATCGTATTGTAAAAAAACATAAATTTTGAAAAAATTAGCAAAAATTCAAAAAGATCATAACACACAAAACAATGAAGAAATGCATAAAATGCAACTATAAAATCACATGTGAAGCATTTATGTCTCTATGAGCTACATAACACATCATCAATCATCAAATCTCACAAGAACAATGCAAAATAGTAATATCTTCAATTAAGAACATGCCATAAGATTCATTAAAAAGCAAAAAAAAAAAAAACAAGTTTATGAATACTAAAAGTTACAAATTCTAATGCATAACCAAGTTTTTAAGAAGTATACTATCAATAATCATTATCTTCTTGTTCTTCATCTTCTTCTTTTCCTCTTTCAACATTCAAATCATCTTCAATATACGTGGGGGTCTTCGTCATCTACGTCTTGAGCTCCCTCCACGTTTATCCATTGAATGTCCTCTTCATTCAGGATGTCTGCTTCTTCTTGAACCCATTCATCCAATACATTGAAGTTCTCTAAACTGATAAGATCAAATTGTTCTGTGTGCCTCCTTGATGCCAACTTTTGTATTTGCCTAAAAAGATAACATGAAATTTTAAAATTAGTTGAGTTTTGTATGCATAAAAAAATATTAAATGCACATGAATATGATAAATAAACTTTATAATTTTAAAATTACCTTTGCCTCGGTCATAGGTTGTAACGAATGTACACGAGGTTATTGAGTCTTTTGTGCTCTAATTTGTTTCTTTGCTATGTATGAATCTACTCAAAGATGCTCCAATTTCTTTCACATTCACTTGCACTGCATGTTTGACTTAGGATACAAATAGCAAAAGCTCTTAGGTTTGGAACACCACTTCCAAACCTAGTCCACGACATGTTTGAAAAAAAATGATAAATTAAAAAGACAATAATTGATACTGAAATGAAATGGGGATCTTCGAAACACGAGCTTTGATTAACAAGAGCAAGTGTCAAGAATGACACTAAAGCATAACCCTTAAAAAGGGTATAACTGGAAACAAAATAAAAATAAAAATGTATTCTTTATTGATATGAAAAACCAATTGCTTAAGAAGCATTGGAGTGAAATACAAGAGGGGCTGCACCCCTTTATATACACAGCTGAAAGAGGACTCAATAGAGCTGTTGGGCACAGTCCAACAGCTCTATTAAGAGCTGTTGGACTGTGTCAGTCCAACAGCTCTATTGCTAGTCAAGTCTGGACAGGACTTGACTAGCAACAGTCATTCTAGTTCAAACTGAACTAGATGACATAAAGACAAAAAATAAAAATAAAGGAAAAAAAATACAGAAAAGAAAGAAATTAAAAATGTATTTATATATATATATAATAATATAATATTATTATATATACATATATGTACAGTTTTACATTTTAACACTCCCCCTCAAACTTACGGTACAATGAGCGAAAGTTTGTCTAAGAGAAAGTGAAATCGGGGAGCAGCGAGAGGCTTTGTAAAGAGGTCTGCTAACTGATATTCTGAAGTGACATATGGCAGATCAATTATCCCGTGTAGATATTCCTCTCTGACGTAGTGACAATCCATTTCGATGTGTTTGGTGCGTTCGTGGAATGTTCTGTTACTGGCAATGTAGATCGCACTTTTGTTGTCACAACACATTTGTGAAGCCTTTGTTGCTTCAACTCCCATGTCAGCAAGCAGTCGTCGGAGCCAAACTACTTCCATGGTCGTGGTTGCCATGGCTCTGTATTCAGCTTCGGTGGATGAGAGAGATACCTTCTGCTGCTTTTTACACCTCCACGAGATTAATGATTCCCCTAAAAAGACACAAAAGCCAGTGGTTGAGTGTCTGTTATTGGGATCACCTCCCCAATCAGCATCAGTATATGCAATTAAATCAAGAGAAGAGGAGGAAGATAAGAAAAGTCCTCGTGAAAGAGAGGACTTGATGTATCTGATAATACGCATGACTGCTCCCATATGAACAGAAGTAGGAGCATGTTGAAATTGACTTGCTGTATGAACAGCATGTGCTATATCTGGTCTGGTAATGGATAGATAGGAAAGTGCCCCGACAAGCTGTCTATAAGGAGTAGGGTCTGCAAGAAGTTCTCCATCATCAATCTTCATTTTAACATTAACAACTTCTGGAGTGTCAACTTTCTTATCATCAGTAATACCAGACCTGAAAACAATATCAAAAGAAAATTTAGTCTGAGATAATAAATATCCTCTAGGAGAATAAGCAACTTCAATGCCTAAAAAATATCTCAACAAGCCCAAATCAGTCATTTCAAAATGAGATTTAAGAAGTGTTTTGATTGTTTCAACTCCCTGTTTATAGCTTCCGGTGATGATCATATCATCCACATAGAGAAGAAGCACAATGATCCCTGCATCAGAATTCTTAATAAACAAAGCAGTGTCAGTTAAACAGAATTGAAAACCAATATCAATCATAACACGACTAAACCTATCATACCAAGCTTTTGGTGCTTGTTTAAGTCCATAAAGAGCTTTTTCTAAGCGAAGGACTTTACCCTTAGGAATACTTAGACCAGGAGGGGGTTCCATATATACCTCTTCAACTAGCTTTCCATTTAAAAAAGCATTTTTGACATCCATTTGAAAAATAGACCATTTTTTGATAGAAGCTAAGGCAATTAAGGTTCGGACAGTAGTCATACGAGCCACCGGAGCAAAGGTTTCTTCATAATCAATCCCATATTCTTGGGCATAACCTTTGGCTACTAAACGGGCTTTATATCTTTCAAGAGTACCATCACTCTTGGTTTTAATTTTATAAACCCATCGACATCCTATAGTTTTCTTCCCTGGAGGAAGATCTTGAATATTCCATGTAGAAGCCTTTTCAAGTGCATCTAATTCAACTTTCATGGCTTCTATCCATTTGATATCATTTTTTGCTTGAAAATATGTGGATGGTTCTTCATATGAGTGAATTAATGCAATAACTGCCCTATATGTGGGTGAGAAAGACTCGTATGATACAAACTTTTCTGGAGGCCTCGAGATTCGGGATGATTGTCTAGTTGGAATGTTAGAATATTTCTCAAGTGCACATAGAGTATTAGACTCTTGTCGCCTGGAATATTGAATACTAGTATCTCTATGAACTTCTTCATTTTCAACATTAAGATCAATAATTCTTGGATCATCATCAAAGTTACAATCAAGGTCATATTCATCAGATGTTGATGTTAGATCTAGCAAAAAGGAGTACTCAGTGACGTCTTTTAATTTTCTAAAATCAAAGAAGCTCTCCTTTTCAAGAAAGGAAACATTTCTAGACACATATAGTTTATTATTTTTGAAGTCAAAACATCTATAACCTTTCTGGTTTTCAGCATATCCTAAAAAGGCACAGGGAATCGCACGAGGGGAAAGTTTATCATTTTTGTCAGTAAATATGAAACATTTGCACCCAAATATTCTTAATCTAGAGTAGTCTGGAGAAATGTTCATAAGTTTTTCAATGGGAGTGATATTTTGTAACGAAGAAGATGGCATCCTATTAATGAGATAGGTGGCAGTTAAGGCAGCTTCTGCCCAAAAGTCTTTAGGGACTTGATTTGCTATTAATAAAGTTCTAGTGGTTTCTATAATATGGCGATGTTTTCGTTCTGCCAGTCCATTTTGTTGAGGTGTATAAGGACAAGATCTTTGATGTGTGATGCCATGCAATTTAAGATAATTTTGAAAATCTGTGGATAAAAACTCTCCCCCTGAATCTGTGCGAAAAATAGTAATATCATTTTGAAATTTGTTTTTAACCATATTATGAAAAGTTTGAAAGTATGAAAATACTTCAGACTTATGTTTGAGAAAGTACATCCACGTATGTCGGGAGAAATCATCGACAAAAATAACATAGTAAACAAATCCTCCTTTAGAAATTACTGGTGCAGGACCCCAAACATCCGAGTGTATTAATTCAAGTGGTCTTAAAGAGAAAAAGGTTCTGTTCTGAAATGGTAATCTTTTCATTTTGCCGAGAATACAATCTTTACAATCAAATGATTCAGAGTTACAAAATTTCCCTAGATTTGGAAAATGTTGGATTTTGGCTATATGTGGGTGACCAAGTCTCTTATGCCACAGTTTCAACTCTATTTTTTGAATATTATAACAAAAAGCTTTCTTCGGCATTTCCAAAAAATCCATGTAATAGAGTCCTCCTTCTCTATGGCCTTCCCCAATCAGCTTGCCTGACTGGCGATCCTGTACCCAACAACCATGAGAAGAAAAAGAAATATTACACCCATAATCAGAAATTTGAGATACAGATAAAAGATTTAAATTTAATTTGGGAACATGTCTAATTTCTGGAATAAAAAAATTTTTTGTTTTATAAATTTTTTCAAAATCTCCTATTCCTTCTATTTCAAGAGAAGTCCCATCAGCAGTAAAGACCTTTGACACACTTGTTTTATTTTTAACACATTTGGATAGACTTTGATTATTTGGGGTCATATGAAAAGATGCACCAGAGTCAAGAAGCCAAGAAATTTTACCTAAATCAGAAAAAGATGAGGCTGCTGCGCCGGTTGAAGCTTCAGATGAGGAAGAGGCACCTTTGATGAGAGGCTGAAGGATCTCCATTAGTTGGGCCAGGGAAACTGGTGCATCCTGATCTTTAGGCTCCGATCCAGCAATTGCAGCTCTTTTTTCTCTCAGCTCCTTAAGTTTGGGACATTGTGGCCTGTAGTGTCCCGGTTCATGACAGTGATGACAAATAACTTTCTTCTTATCATAGTCACCATTTTGTCGGTTAAAGTGAGGAGGCCTATATGATCGAACATGATTCCCTGGTCTAGACACGGCTAAAACGGAATCATCTTCAATTTTTAAAGAACCTTTCCGGAGACGATTTTCTTCCATTGTTAACTCTTCAATAGTTTCAACAATAGAAGGAATTTTTCCTCGGTGAAGTAGGGCCGATTTAGTGGTTTCAAATTCCGGCCTTAATCCAGTGATAAACTGGTAAAAATGTTCAACATCGAGTTGTTTCTGACGAAGCTCGATGTCTTCGGCACAATGCCACTTTGGTTCTAAAAGGGAAAGTTCTTCCCAAAGTTCGGACAACCCATTGTAATATTCACGAATAGTTTTGTCTCCTTGTGTCATCATTCGAACTTTTTCTTGGAGGTTGCACACGTGTGCAATATCTTTAAGGGAATACATATTCTTAAGGTATTCCCATGCCTTATCGGCATGATCAAATTTGGCAAGACTTGAGCATTTTTTAATGTCAACGCTATTGATAAGCCATGACATTATCTTCGCATGAGATATTCTCCATTCTTTCCATTTCTTCTCGTATGAGGCAATAGCCTTGATTTTCTCTTCTTCCGATAGAGGGACGTCTTTATCTCCCTCCTTTTTAGTAAGAGATAGCTTAGGTTCCGAATCGGAACCATCCACAATCCCCCATAAGCCTTTTCCCCATATATGGTGCTTCATGATTGAAGCCCATGTTACATAGTTCGTATCGCTTAGTTTCATAGGCATGATGGTGACTTTATCATTGTCATCCATCGATTACAAGGAGAGAAAGAATAGGGATAGAAGAGAAACAAGAAGGAAAATGAGAAAGAAAGAAAAAAAAAACAATACAACAAGATGTGAAATCTTCTCCAATGAAGTGATAAAACACTTCTCTTCAAGTGGCGAACACTTTTGCAAACGGGCACGGAAACCGAGGCAGCTTTTCCTCAAGATTTAGTACTTCCGCGGCTCTGATACCATGAAATGAAATGGGGATCTTCGAAACACGAGCTTTGATTAACAAGAGCAAGTGTCAAGAATGACACTAAAGCATAACCCTTAAAAAGGGTATAACTGGAAACAAAATAAAAATAAAAATGTATTCTTTATTGATATGAAAAACCAATTGCTTAAGAAGCATTGGAGTGAAATACAAGAGGGGCTGCACCCCTTTATATACACAGCTGAAAGAGGACTCAATAGAGCTGTTGGGCACAGTCCAACAGCTCTATTGCTAGTCAAGTCTGGACAGGACTTGACTAGCAACAGTCATTCTAGTTCAAACTGAACTAGATGACATAAAGACAAAAAATAAAAATAAAGGAAAAAAAATACAGAAAAGAAAGAAATTAAAAATGTATTTATATATATATATATAATAATATAATATTATTATATATACATATATGTACAGTTTTACATTTTAACAGATACAAATCATAGAATCATACAAAACATTATAACTAAATAACAATATGAAATTAAAATTGAAATAGACAAATAAATTATCCAAGCGCATCGTGGTATGGTTTCTCATTGCTGCAAGTCTCCCCATATCATACAATGCATTGTCACAAATTTTTGTTTCCTTATGAATATGATCTTGAATACCATAATCAAGGTTCAACCTATCAATTCAATCTAAGAGACCCTTGTTGACTTCCCTGTATATCTTAAATGTAGAAGTCTATCTAAATGCAGGATTTAAATAATATGATGCAACATGAAGAGGTTGATGAAGCTGCCCAATCCACCTATGGTCAATGATGTTCCATATAGACAAATACAATTTTTTTTTCATTTAAATTATTTTTAATGACCTCTTTTGCCTTATCCGTGGCCTCATAGAGATAACCCATAGTTGGTATGTCTTCACTGTCAACCAATCAAAGCGCCTTCACCAAAGGTATAGTTAACTTCACTTCTATTCTTTACAAGACTCTGCATTGTCAAAAAATTTGTAGCAAATCTAGTAACTGCATTACAAATCAACTCAACACCATTAGTATACTTCCTCATTAAGTTCAAAACCCATGTATGATTATAAATAAATTTTATAATTTCTTGATAGCATTCAACTTATGTCGTATCACATCCATGTTACCAATCTCCTCAAGCATGAGGTATATGCAATGGGCAGCATACGATGTCCAAAATAATAACCCATAATTTTTTGTCAGTTCTTTATTTGTTATCAGTAATGAATTGTACAATGTTTTGAGACTGAATCTCTTCCACAACCTGTTAAAAAATCTTCAACAATACATTTGTTGTCTTGGGCATATCAGAAAAATTAATTGATTTTAAAAACATGGTTTCTTTTAGGATAATAGACAAGAAAATTTATCTAAGTCCTCGACTTTTTGTCTATCCACCCATTTGCCATGATGCTACACCCAGTCTCTCTCCATGACTGCCTTATCTCATCACAATAGTCATTCACTTCATTCACATTATTAGCATCTACATTTTTTCTCTCAAAACATCTTGTATCCAAGCCCAATACTGGTTACGATATCTGCCACGACCTGAAAATGAAATTAATTTGTCGCATTGAAATGAATGCAACCATCATAAAACCATCTCTCAGCTGCGACATTTGCGTACTCGACTAAATGCTGAGTCATAGCAGTACGAATGTTGGGTTGCCCCACAAGAGCAGTCTTAGGAGGGAAAAAGCTCCTAATAGAGCTTCTAGCTCTACCTCCTCTCGAAGAACACCCTCCTACTCTTCGTTTTGTGCCCGCGACACTACCACCTAGCACCAACCACACCTTTTTCCTTCACTGCAAAACTTCCTACTTCTGATGTTACGCTAGTGGTTGTAGGATCAGAAGCAAAGAGTTCATCTTCGTCCTCTCAGGGCTGCGCATACCTCATTTCTGCCTCACTCATATCTTTTTCTTGTCTTTTTTCTCTCAAACAAGTAATTGTTGACATTGTCATTTCACGGCATTCGACAGAGTCTTTGACGTGCAAGCCACAACATTTAGACGTGTCCTAGTTAAATGGTGCTTCAATCGAGAGATACCACCTGAAATAATAGTTTGACAATAGTTGCACTTAATTTTCAACTAGTTTTCACTCATTATTCGAGTGCCTCATTGCCATGCTGGATCATTTGATGCCATCTTGCCCAAAAAAAGTTCAATAAGAAGCAATGAATAGTTTTTTTTTTACCTTAACCCACTTGAGTGAAAAAAATAATGAAAATGTACTTTTGATGAAATCGCAAAAGGCCTGTCCCTTGCGCACGGATCAACCCCCAAATCGCTTTCAGGAGTCTTAGGGTGTGTGGATACCTCTCTAATGGCCTCTACACAAATAAGGGAATCGACCTTCAAGAGTTTTTTAAAACCCAAAAATGAAAAAATTATTTTTCAGCCCTTTTTAAGTGTGCCACACCCGTATCGTAGGATACATACGATACAAATACAATATGCATTCGTATTGTGATATGAGTGCATATCGTATCGTTTTTTCATATAGTAATGATATGTATCGTAATGAACAACATCGATATAATATATTTTTTAGATATTGCATATATATTTAGATTATATTTAGTTTATTTTGAATTTATTTTGTATTTATGTGATATATATGTATATATATATGGCTGTGTCCCTGTGCCCACATTTTTGGAATTGCCATGTCGTACCCTCCGTACCCGTATCCATACCTGCACCCGCACTTGTACCCAGGTGACATAGGTTCCTAGAGATAAGAAACAAAATAACCATGATTCAGTAAATCTCCGAACAACAACCAGGCCTATTCTATCAGGGTCAGCCTGCTTTGCTCTTAGTTTGGCCATCTACTAATATCACACTATGGATCACATGTTGCATTTTAATATGTACAATCTCCACCAAATTGCTGGTTCCTTCAAAGATCCTCGAGTTTCTCTTCAATCAGGTAAACCATCATGTATTAAAGCACCAACAGCTTTAGCTTGGAAGACTAGCTAAACTTGAGACTATTTTTCTCTTCATGGATTTGCATCCAGTCTACAAGAATATATGTGGCACTGGATACCATGTTGCATTTTCTAATCATTTGTGAATGCTTGTGAATTAAATCCTGGTCAACAAGAGTCTTGGTTCACTTTTTACTTTTGTTGCTTATGACATGGATAATGTGCCAACTGTTCATTCTCATGAGGATTGACCATGAAATGTTTTGCAAACAGGGAAAGAAAGTTAAGGTGACAACTTTTCTTGTTCCTGCGACTCAGAAGGTTAGAAGTATTGTACTTTTTTTTTGTCTTTTTATGAAAGCTGGAGAACATGCTTCTGAAGTAAAATGTTTAATATGTCTTGCAGGTTTGGATGGATATTTATAGTCTTGAAGTTCCAGGTTCTGGTGGTAAGACATGCTCCCAGATATTTGAGGAAGCTGGCTGTGATACCCCAGCTAGTCCTAGTTGTGCTGCTTGTTTAGGTGGACCTCGAGATACTTACGCACGGATGAATGAACCTCAGGTGAGCTTGCTTGCTCTATATAACATGCAACTTTTCCGAAGTACATGTAATGCATTTTTTCTGTTATTGCTTTGTTGTTGTTATTGTTCTTCCTCTTCTTGATGATTGATGATAATGGTCTTGTTATATTATTATCACTGCTGCTATTGCTACTACTGCTACTAGCGAGTTGGGTTTAGAAGTGTCTTTATTTTCTAAATTTAAGTGGAGAGTAAACGAAATGTAGCTTTGTGGAACATACAAATGATATAACTGGTTTTGCCCTTTTTGGGGGGGATAATCAAGTTGAGATTGGGCAGGCCCTTAGTAGTTCACCAAAACTGTCTAGAAGCTACATATGGTTGAAATTTGAAAACCATTCTTTAGACTTGTTTTCCAGAAGTAATCAGAGTGAAGTCAGCTTTATTGGCAATATACTCAGAAAACCTCATTCATCTCATTGGGGATCTTCGTCGAATCCATCTTCCTACGTGAGAATTAGCTTTTGGGTATATCTTGTTTCTTTGTGTTTGCTTCTTAGAAACTTATCGATCACTCTTTGTGGAGAATTCATGATAGCTAACAATGAAATATGAGATTGCAAAAAAAGCCACCTCTGGCACTTGGAGCTGATTAGTGCTCACATATGCTACAATTATATGGAGGACTGCCTGCAGCCTACTGGACGCCATATAGGACAATTTTTTGTTAATGTATTTATGTAACCATAACAGTCATCTCTTGGTAAGATATGATCCTATGCAGATGCATAAGATTGGACATGCTTGTGCATATTTTTTCTTTGCACATCATTTTGGATACTATTATCTGTTGGGGCTGTAATGGAGGCAGGATTCATCACAAAGGGTAACAATATGCCGATTTTGTTGAGCAGGTGTGTGTATCTACCACCAACCGGAACTTCCCAGGAAGAATGGGGCACAAGGAAGGCCAAATTTACTTGGCTTCACCATTCACTGCAGCAGCATCAGCATTGACTGGATACGTTACTGACCCTAGAGAGTTTTTGCAATGAGCATCAAAATTCAAAACCATCAGATGCCTCCAACAATTGGTGGTGAATGGGGTAATAGCTACACGTCTGTTTTTTGAGAAGCTAGTCACATCATATGCATGCATGAGGAAAAATGTTAATCGTATGTCCCATGAAGGTTGCTATTCTTGAAGTCTCGGGATTTTTTGTTCTTGAAATATGGTTTAATGTATGTACCATGAGGATATTGTTGAGATATTTGGATTCTGTTGTGATTGTGTCTTTTATAACTGCAACTTGCAACATTCGATTATTTAAATTAGTACACAATCCAACAAAAATAAAAACCTTTTCGTTTGCTCATGTAAATGGCAGCAGCTTGCAACATTCAATCATCTTGATTAGTGCAATCGTACAAAATAAAAACGTTTTTAATTAGTGGGTGTTGAAAACTTACAAGTTTTAATAAATCCACTGTTACTGGGGTGCTCTTGTGATTTTCGGAAGCAGACAATCCTGTGATTCTGATTACAAAGCTAAATTAGAGAAGTTGATTTATTGGGAACTAGGCTTATCAACTCAGCTGTGATAATATTGCTGTCTGATCGTCCAGTTTCGAAGCAAAGCACTGTTTGATCCAAGCTAATTGATGCAGATGCCAGGTAAAGAATCCCTTATAAACATCAGTGCATTTTCTGCTACTGCTGATGCCTGTGTTTTACACGGTTTGCAATATGGTCCTGTGTATGGCAGAAAATGAGGTGAGCTGCTCGTTGCTTGGCTTAGCTTGGTTAAGTTATGAGCTTGTAAAATAGGCTGATTTTGAGTTATGTTTAACATGTGAGCATAAACAGAGAGTCTTGGCTCAGCTCGATCCAGAAAGTTAATGCCCCTAATGAGCTGCTCAACTCATTTTCACAAGAGTCGGCTTGGCAAATAAAGAGCTCATGAACAATTTGGCTCATCATCAATCAACTTAATTCGGTGCAAAATGTGTAAAAAAAAAAATTGCTACCCTCGTGGGTAAGGAACCCTTTAGTTGTAACTCAGAGAGAGGCTGTTTTGACCACAGCTGACCTCATGGATGGATGTGTTCAGCATGTACAAAATTGTAGGTTTTGACCCATGAATTGTATTCTTTTAACAAAAGAACATGTTTTTTTTTATGGTTGGTTGCTTGTAGGCCATTGATTTTTCAGCCATCAGAAGATTTTACATATGCATTGAAAATACATGATCTGGTTACCATTAAATCAAACATGTAGATCACATCTGGAGGATTAAACGTGGAAACAAATTAAAAAAAAAAATTACACTAGAGGGTGTTTTACTGGTGTGCTTGTCAGGTATGTTCTTGTTCTAGTGGCACAACATATTATGACCCTTCTTATCCCTAAACATGCTTATAAAAGATTGGTGGAAATTATGCAAAACTTTATTTGAGCTGGGTCGAGAGGGGACAACAAGAAATCATTAGAGAGATGGGAGATCGTTGCAACCCCACAAGAAATTGGTGTTTTGGCATAAGAGATCTCAGGAGGTTTAACGAGGCACTGCTCACTAAGTGATGGTGGATTTTATGTTCATAAGACTATGATTGCTATTATGGTCAGATCAAAATACAAATTGCAAGTATAGCCATGGCAGTGGGGGAAGACACAAGTTGGATAGAGGGTCGGGAATGAAAGTGCAGTAGGATTGAGGCAACGAGCACTAGAGGGGGGGGGGGGGGGGTGAATAGTGCTTTTAAAATTTGTCTGCGGAATTTTGACGAATTTTGCAATTTGCAAAGCAAACACACAAAGAACATAATAATTTATCCTGGTTCGGTCTTTCCCGACCTACATCCAGTCCCCAAGCAAAACTCGCTTGAGATTTTCACTATCAACCTTGTGTAACTACAAGATCATACAGACCAAATCCGGTCCCACTTTCAGTAATAAACCTACTGAAAGAAAACAACTCCTTTAAACCAAGGAGTCCTGCCTTTTACAGAAAATTGAAACAACAACTTACAATACAACCTATGAGCCCTTCTTATGAATGCAAATGAGATGCAATTGGCTTTTGAGGTTGTTGAAATACTCTACTCACGAATTCACTATCTCTCAAAGGAATTTGAGTGAAAAACTGAAGTGAAAAATATCACGTGAGTGAGAAAATGAAGATGAGTGAAAAGCCAAGAGTAATTGATTCAAATTGATTGAATTGCAGTGCTTTTGAGTGTATAATGCACTCATATTTATAGTTGAAAGATTTCATACATTGAGGGTATGAAAGAGTGTCAAAACAATCCATTTTGAACGATCAAAACGTTTGAAAAATGAAAAGACACGCCTTTTTAAAGTTTCAGAAAAAACGACAAAATTAGTCGACTGGAACAGTAGTTAGTTAACTAATAATTAGCTATTAATAGACTGACAGTTATCGTCAGTCGACTGATCTGTTAATCGGGCCGTTTGAAAATCTGATGTTTTGAAACTTAGTCGACTAGAGAAAAGGTTAGTCGACTGATAATATCATCAGTAGACTGAAAAATCTTTCAGTCGACTGCTGCTAAATTTTTCTGAAAAACACAAGTTCTGTCCGGTCGACTGATAAAAGCATTAGTCGACTGCTGCTAAATTTCCAAAAAACACATGTTCTGTCCAGTCGACTGAAAAAGTCATTAGTCGACTGCTGCTAAAATTTCCAGAAAACAGACATTCTGTCCGGTCGACTAATAAAACCTTCGGTCGACTAATTTTGATAAAAATGATATTTTGCTTAGAAAATATGGCGCGAAAGGGTTAGTTGACTGGTGAGTCTATTGGTCGACTAATAAACACAAAAATTTAAGAAAAGAGTTTTCTAAAAAGATTTTCATGAAGGGTTCTTTTAGAAAAGTTTTTCTAAAGACTTTTTAGCTAAAATGCAACCGAAATATGCACTCTAAGTAAGGCTCTTACAAGAATCTAAGACTTTTAATGAATTTTACATTTGCACATTAGTCTTCAAAGATTCTTCATCGAATTCTTCAATGCTTGTCATATTTCTTCATTGCCTTAGCTGAAATGCAGTTGATTCACTTGTTGATCATCAAAACCTTGTACTTGAAGTATCATGTATGACTTCATTGTCGTAACAATCTCCCCCTTTTTGATGATGACAAACTTAATCAAAGATGAAACATTTAGATGCATAGATGGAGATTTTACTCCCCCTATCAATATGTTGCACAACATTAAAAGTCAGTACATTCAAAGCACATATATCACATATTGATTGGTTTGCATTTCCATCATTACTTCATGCATTTTTAAAACTTTTTCATAAATGCAATTTTCAATGCTTTCTCATGATGTAATTTCCATGTCATAATGCAATATTCAATTTCTATCTTTTTCTCTTAATTTCTCATTTATCATGCAAGGTCTATCTTTTTCTCCTGCAATTTCCATGCATGTGTCTATCAAATTCTATCTTTTTCTCCCCCTTTGTCATAATAAAAAAGAGTAAGGGCAGAAATAGCATAAGCAAAATGTAAATTCAAGTTCAAAATATTACAACCCATAAAGTATCAAAGTTCAGTAAAGACAGAAAACAAAGATCAGAAAAGTGAGTTGAGCACGTCCTTGATTGCAGTAATATCTTTCTGAATCGAAGAAAGTTGTTGAGTCACATCTTCACGAAAAGTGTGCTGATGCAGCTCCAAAGCTTCCAGTCGCTGCAAAACTTCATCATTGTCTTGACTAGTAGAAAATTTCTTTTATTTTGCTTAAGATGAAGGTGTCACAGAAGATGGTGAGGGTTCAAAAATTGATGGTTCAGATGGTTCAGTTTGATCAAAGTTTAAAGGAGGCAAATATTTGATTTTCATTCGTTTAAAAATAGTTTGATCAAAACTTTTGCTCAATATATTTTTCATTAATTAAGGGAACTTTGAAATGTCTGAAAATACGAGTAAGAAGACATCCATGAGGAAGAAATGGTTTTTGTTTCCATAAATTAGTAAAATACACGTTGGCCCAATTTATAGAAATATTTCCAAATAAGACATAAAGAGCCATAGATAGATATGTGGAATAGTAATAAAAAGAACCAGTTTTAGGTAAAACATTGTGGGCAAGGATTCGTCCAGCAATGCGTGCACGAGTTTGAAGATTGATATTTTTGAAAGGAGGACAATGAGGTGCACCGGGAAGAAGAATTTGTTCAAAAATTCTTTCATCATTAAGTTCAATAGTATTGAAAAGAGTATCTGAATGTGGAATTTCTAGGATTTGTCCAAGCAGTTTAGAATCAAACTCAATTTCAACATCGCGAACAAGAGAAGAAAGAACTCCAATTTCATGATCAATTTGTAAATTTGTGTAAAACAAGTGGATCAGAAAAGGATAATGAAGGGGGTCTGCACAGGCATAAAAAAGATGTGAAATACCTGAAAATAATTCTCTGATTTTGTAACGAGAAAATAGGTGAAAGAGGACATTTCAGCCTAGTAAAATAGGAAGTGCAGAAATCGATCCAAAAGTATCATATAAAAGAGGATTTCAGAGTAATCTGAGAGAAAATCCATATCGTGCTGGAGGTGTAGGAGGAGGAGAACCTTTTGTGGATGCAGTCTTCGAACGAGGCATGGTTGAAACAGATTCACCCAAAAAAAAGTTCAGTTGCAGAGAATGATTGATCAACACAGTTGTTGAGAGGAACAGTTGAAGATGGTGTTGATGTCGGCTTCCAAATGACGTCCGACGGGAGGAAGATATCCGTCGTCGTGCAACAGAAACACTGTGTGCAAAGTGAACGATGTGCCTTCAAATTTGTTGGTAGTGGCCAAAATAATCAACAGTAACAACCCATTGAAGAGGGATGTTGATTCTCCACATATTTTAGGCAAGAGGGAAGAGACGAGGAGGAGTCCGCGGTGGATGACGGCAGATGAGAAGAGGCTGCCACAAGGGGATTCCGGCGAGAACTGAAGATGCACCGCTCATAGCAAGAGGATTCCGGCGATGAGAGATTCGAACGCCACTTCGAGGGTTTTTTGGAAGAGAGAGAGAGGAGAGAGAGAGAGAGGGTTTCATTTAAGAAAAACGAAAAGGTGCGTAAAAATGAAACAATGCGTTAAAAAAAACCAAGGGGTATCGGGTCCTTTAAAATTTTTTAAAAATATCAGTCGACTAGAATTTTATCGGTCGACTAATAAGGTGTGATTCCTTCTGTAAAATTTTTAAAGCATCAATCGACTAAAAAATTATCGGTCGACTAATATGGTGCGATTTTGAGATTTTTTAAAAAAACCAGCATTTTATAAATCCAAAAACGAGCAAATGCCTAGTTCTCTCCTAATTCTCATAAAATCTTCATTTTTAAGTGGTTTAGTGAAGATATCAGCATGTTATTCATTAGTGGAAATAAAATTTAACGAAATATCTCCTTTTAACACATGATCTTTTAAAAAATGATGTCTAATTTCAATATGCTTAGTTCTTGAGTGCTGAACAAGATTTTTCGAAAGATTTATAGCACTAGTGTTATCACAATAAATAGTTGTTGTGGAGTAATTCAAACCAAAATCTTTTAAGGTCTGTTTCATCCATAGTACTTGTGAACACGCTAAACTAGTCGCTATATATTCTGCTTCAGTTGTTGAGAGTGACACTGAATTTTACTTTTTACTAAACCAAGAGACTAAGGAATTTCCTAAGAAATGACAAGTTCCGCTAGTACTCTTGCGATCAGATTTACTTCCTGCAAAATCTGCATCACTATATGAAACTAAATCAAAGGAAGATGATTTTGGGTAAAACAAACCAAAATCTGAAGTATCTTTCAAACTACGGAGAATTTATTTTACTACAGTTAAATGAGATTGCTTTGGATTAGCTTGAAATCTAGCACACATTTAAACACTAAACATAATATCAGGTCGACTAGCAGTTAAGTATAATAGAGATCCGATCATACCTCTGTAGAGCTTAGTATCTACATTTTTACCATTTTCATCTTTATCAAGAGAAGTAGTTGTACTCATAGGATTTCTTCTTGATTTCGATGAGTCCATCCCAAATCTCTTAAGAAGTTCTTTTGTATACTTAGCCTAATTGATGAAGATTCCTTCTTCAGTTTGCTTTATTTGAAGTCCAAGGAAGTAGTTTAATTCGCCCATCAAGCTCATTTCAAACTCTTCCTGCATAGCTTTAGCAAATTCTTTACAAAGAGAATCATTAGTAGAACCAAATATTATGTCATCAACATAAATTTGCACAACAAGAATATCTGAATTAAGATTTTTAATAAATAAAGTGGAGTCTACCCGACCAATGGAAAAACCAGATTGTTCTAGAAAATTTCGTAGTCTTTCATACCACGCTCTTGGTGCTTGTTTAAGTCCGTACAAAGCTCTTTTTAATTTGTAGACTTTTTCTGGATATTTCTCATTTTCAAAGCCTGGAGGTTGCTCTACATAAACTTCTTCATTGATGTGTCCATTTAAGAATGCACTCTTAACATCAATTTGATATAACTTAAAGTTCATGTAACTAGCAAAAGCAATCATCATTCGAATTGACTCCAGTCGAGCCACCAGTGCATAGGTTTCATCAAAATCTATGCCTTATTCTTGATTATAGCCTTGTGCAACTAGTCTTGCTTTGTTTCGAATGACTTCGCTATTTTCGTCCAGCTTATTTCGGAAGACCCATATTGTTTCAATTACTGGATGATCCTTTGGTCTATCAACTAGATCCCATACATCATTCCTAGTAAATTGGTTAAGTTCTTCAGTCATGGCCAAAAGCCAAAATTCATCATCACAAGCCTCATTGATATTCTTTGGTTCTATTTTAGATATGAAAGCAATATTTGCAATATATTGCAATTGCCTTCTAGTTTGGACATCACTCTTTATATCTCTAATAACCTGTTCATGTGGATGATTGGGAACTTCTTTTCAAACTGGTTGAAGAGGAACATTTTCTTGAGAAGTACTCTCTATCAAAAGTTCTTCTTGAAGTATTACTTCTTCTCCTTCGCTTAGAGGTATAACCTGCTCACAATTCTCATCAAATGCAATATGTAAAGATTCTTCAATGCAAGATGTTCTTTTATTAAAAACACGATAAGCTTTACTTCTAGAAGAATATCCAAGAAATATTGATTCATTTGATTTTGAATCAAACTTATCAAGATTATCTTTGGTATTTAACAAGAAGCATTTACTACCAAAAATTTTGAAATATGAGATCTTTGGTATACGATCATAATATAATTCAAAACATGTTTTATGTAAGATTGGTCGAATAAGAACACGGTTTAAAACATAACATGCTGTATTTATTGCTTCAACCCAAAAGTATTTTGGTAAAATTTTATCTTGAAGCATGGTTCTAGCACATTCTTTCAAAGTTCTATTCTTTCTTTCAACAACTCCATTTTGTGGAGCCGCTCTAGGAAAAGCAAAGTTGTGAGATATACCATGTAAATCACAATACTTTAGAAAAGATTCATTTTCAAATTCACCACCATGATCACTACGAATTTTAATTATAGATGTAGATTTTTCATTTGTAATTCTTCTACAAAGTTTGGAAAATTCAGGAAAACATCATTTTTGCTTTTTAGAAAAATCACCCATGTAAATCGAGAATAATCATCTACTATAACAAAAGCATACTTGCTACCATTCAAACTTTGAATTCTAGATGATCCAAATAGATCTAAATGTAAAAGTTCAAGAGGACGTTTTGTTGAAACTATATCTTTTGCTTTAAAAGAACTCTTGATTTGTTTACTCATTTGGCAAACATCACATAAGTGATCCTTCTTATATGGTATTCCAGGTAGGCCTCTTACAAGATCATTCTTGGATAACTTGGAAATAATTTTAAAGTTAACATGTCCAAGTCTCTTGTGCCATAACCATTGAATTTTATTTGAAACAATAAGACATTTTTCATTAAAAGTGGGTAACTCATCTAGATAAAGTTCATACACATTGTTCCTTCTTTTACCTTTAAAAATGATCTTTTTAGATTGAAAATCAGAAATTAAGCATAAATCATGTTCAAAAGAAACAAGAAAACCTTTATCACATAATTGACTAATTGATAATAATATATGCATTAAACCATCTACTAAAAGAACATTTTCTATCAAGGGAAATTTTGGATTACCAATATTACCAATACCTATTACTTTTCCCTTGTTATTGTCACCAAAGGTGACAGTTCCTCCATCCTTATTTTGGAGAGTGAAAAATAACTCCGGCCTTCCAGTCATATGTTTGGAACAACCCCTGTCCAATATCCATTTGCTCCTTATTTTGTGTACCTACAACAAGATTAGAAGATAAAGCATTTGACCCCTTTCTATTTTTGGGTCCATGAGAGTTAGTCTTAGGAACCCTTATCCATTTGGATTTTGGTTTCGTTTGATAATAAATATTCTTTTTATAAAAAGATTTAGCATTTCTAGAATAATCATGTCTAGACTTATAAACATTATAAGTTCCATGATTAGATGTATTTCTATTATAACTAGAAAATTTAGTTTTATGAACAAATGATTGAGAATATTGTCTTTGATTCTTCACCACATAGTTTGGTCTATTTTGAGTATCAAAGAAGCTATATCCCAATCCGGTTTTATTAACCGAGCATCTTTGAGAACCAAGAAGTCTTTCTAGATTCTCTTGACCATTTGTGAATTTGGTCACTATAGAAAGAAGATCATTTGATTTTTCTTTTAGACTCATTATTTCTTTTTGTAAGAGATTGGTTCTAATTCCAATTTCTTTTATCTCAAATGCTTGACAAGAGTTTTCCTTCTTGAGATCTTCTATCTCTTGAAGTAACACTTTATTTTGAGAGTCAAGAGTTGAATTTTCAGTTTTTAACTATTTGTTTTTAGAACTTAGACTCTTAAATTTAACATATAAATCATTGAATGCTTCTAATAAATCATCATAGTCAAATTGACTTACCGAGTCTTCTTGTGCTACAAAGCACATGTTGGCGACTTCTTCATTTGATTCTTCATCGGAAGAGGAGTCACTATCAACCCAACATGCTTGAAATGCCTTTTTCTTCTTGAATTGGTCCTTGGGCTTGATTTTGAGAAGATGACAATCTTTCTTGATATGTCATGCCTTTTTGCAGTTAAAGCACTTGACTTCATTTGGATTGGAAGAATCCGCTTTCTTTACCTTTCTTTGAAATCTTCCCCTTTTGATGAATCTTTTGAATTGCCTTGTGATGAGAGCAATATCTTCATCTTCATCTTCTTCTGAATTTTCAGAGTCAGAAGTAACCTTAAAAGCAAGAGATTTCTTCTTGGGTTCTTCTTGTCTGTCTTGAAGTTGGACTTCATATGCCATTAAGTTACCAACAAAATCTTCAAGAGTGAGAGTGTTTAAATCATTTGCTTCCTCAATAGCAGTGGTTTTTCTCTCCCATTCAGGAGTTAAACACCTTAGAATTTTTCTGACTAAATCCACTTGTGAATATTCTTTTCCAAGGGATTTCAGAGTGTTAGTGATATCGGTCATTCTTGTTACCATGTCCGATATAGATTCATTTTGCTTCATTTTAAACAATTCAAATTTATGAACTAAAGAAGCGATTTTAGATTCCTTTACCTTTGACGTACCTTCGTGAGTCACGAGAAGAGTATGCCAGATTTCATTTGCTGTAGAGCATTGAGAGATGTGATTGAACTCTACCTTGTCAATGACACAATACAATGCATTCATAGCCTTGGCATTAAGTGAAGCCGTCTTCTTTTCTTCATCGGTCCATTGACTGAAATCAATTGATGACATTTGGTACTTTTCTGAAACAACTCTTCAAATTTCAAGATCCATGGATTGTAAGAATATTGTCATTCTCACTTTTCAGTATCCATAGTTTGTTCCGTCGAAGAGAGGAGGATGAACAAAGGAGCATCCTTCTTTGTGCTGAGATGTTGTAGTTGCCATGCTAGATGATGGTCAAATCAAAATAATAGCAAACTTGCTTTGATACCAAATGAAAGTGCAGTAGGATCAAAGCAACGAGCACTAGAGGGGGGGTGAATAGTGCTTTTAAAAATTGTCTGCGGAATTTTGACGGATTTTGCAATTTCCAAAGCAAACACACAAAGAACACAATAATTTATCATGGTTCGGTCTTTCCCGACCTACATCTAGTCCCCAAGCAAAACCCGCTTGAGATTTCCACTATCAACCTTGTGTAACTACAAGATCATATAGACCAAATCCGGTCCCACTTTCAGTAATAAACCTACTGAAAGCAAACAACTCCTTTAAACCAAGGAGTCCTGCCTTTTACAGAAAATTAAAACAACAACTTACAATACAACCTATGAGCCCTTCTTATGAATGCAAATGAGATGCAATTGACTTTTGAGGTTGTTGAAATACTCTACTCACGAATTCACTATCTCTCAAAGAAATTTGAGTGAAAAACTGAAGTGAAAAATATCACGTGAGTGAGAAAATGAAGATGAGTGAAAAGCCAAGAGTAATTGATTCAAATTGATTGAATTGCAGTGCTTTTGAGTGTATAATGCACTCATATTTATAGTTGAAAGATTTCATACGTTGAGGGTATGAAAGGGTGTCAAAACAATCCATTTTGAACGATCAAAACGTTTGAAAAATGAAAAGACACGCCTTTTTAAAGTTTCAGAAAAAACGACAAAATTAGTCGACTGAAACAATAGTTAGTTAACTAATAATTAGCTATTAATAGACTGACAGTTATCGTCAGTCGACTGATCTGTTAATCGAGCCGTTTGAAAATCTGATGTTTTGAAACTTAGTCGACTAGAGAAAAGGTTAGTCGACTGATAATATCATCAGTAGACTGAAAAATCTTTCAGTCGACTGCTGCTAAATTTTTCTGAAAAACACAAGTTCTGTCCGGTCGACTGATAAAAGCATTAGTCGACTGCTGCTAAATTTCCAGAAAACAATGTTCTGTCCAGTCGACTGATAAAGTCATTAGTCGACTGATGCTAAATTTTTCAGAAAACAGACATTCTGTCCGGTCGACTAATAAAACCTTCGGTCGACTAATTTTGATAAAAATGACATTTTGCTTAGAAAATATGGCGCGAAAGGGTTAGTCGACTGGTGAGTCTATTGGTCGACTAATAAACACAAAAATTTAAGAAAAGAGTTTTCTAAAAAGATTTTCATGAAGAGTTCTTTTAGAAAAGTTTTTCTAAAGACTTTTTAGCTAAAATGCAACCGAAATATGCACTCTAAGTAAGGCTCTTACAAGAATCTAAGACTTTCAATGAATTTTATATTTACACATTAGTCTTCAAAGATTCTTCATTGAATTCTTCAATGCTTGTCATATTTCTTCATTGCCTTAGCTGAAATGCAGTTGATTCACTTGTTGATCATCAAAACCTTGTACTTGAAGTATCATGTATGACTTCATTGTCGTAACAGGGAATAGGGCTGGGAAACAAGCTGAGCCACTTGCGGTTCATCTCGGTTCATCTCGCCATGAACTCGTTTGTGTGCAATTCATGTAGCTGGAAAGCTTACCCATGATCAGCTCGTTAACCAAAATCAAGCCGAGCACAAACAAAGGATGCTCAGCTTGATTCAGCTAGTGTAAGCTCGTAAGATTAAAATACATAAAATTTTAGTGCAATATCTATCGCAAAATGGTAGTTTTGTGTTGTTGGTAATGACATGGCATGTAAAAGTTGGGTCTGCTGTTCAAATTGCAATGTTGTCATTATAAAATACATGATATCTTTTAATGAGCCAGCTGGTGGCTCGGCTCAGTTGACTCAAGTGATTCATCTCAGCTCATCTAGTTATGGACACGAGCCGAGCTCGAGCTGACCTAAATGATAAACAGACCGAGCCTGAACAAGCTAGGCTCGGCTCGTTCAACTCGTTTACCAACCCTAGTAGGGAATATGGAAAAGCTTAATGCATGTCTTCAAAACCTTTCTTTAGGGGTTAAAAATCCAAGTTAGAGATGGTGAGAGCACGTTATTCTGGTGGGATGTTTGGGAGGGTGAGTTGTGTTTCAGAGAGCAATTCTCAGCTTTGTTCCATTGCATAAGAGGAAGCAATAAGTCAGTCTCATCAATACGGTATATGTTTGGTTGGGAGATCCTCTTTAGGCGAAATCACGATGAACATGCTATTTAGGAGTGGTTCACATTAATGAGTAGGCTCGACATATCAATCTTACTCATGGCCAAGACAACGTTCAATGGAGGTTCTCTAAAAACAAACATTTTAGAGTTTCCTTGTGTTCTTGATTCCTATGTTCGTACAATGTTCAATGGCTTCCAAACGGTTGTCTTTGGTGTTGGATATTTTATATGGCCTTGTATAACTTTTGCTGAAATACATGAATATTCAAATATAACTATATGATTATGTTCATGAATTGTTGTTATGATATTATATAATACTATGACTAATGCAAGATCTTATTATGGTTTTACCAATTTGGTTGCAGGATGAGTACATCTAAAAACTTATATATCAGTTATGAACAATTGGACAGAAAAAAAGGTTAGGGTTATAAGTCTAAGTGAGTTGGGATGATACAATGCATCTTTTTTTTTTGCAATAGGGTCTCTTGAAGATTAGGCCTTCAAGAGATAGACCCACTCATGGTGCGAATATGAAGAAATCACTCAAAGACTCAATATAAACTATGAAGCATGTGGTACACATGCTTGCAGTTAATCCGACATTGTCTCTTTGCAAATTAGGCAATTTGATATGTGTGTGAGCATGTAGACCTATTGAGAGGCAATGGTTAAAAATCATACTCATTAGTAGTCTTCGATATAAAGATTGACTATGTTAACTTTGGTCTTACACAATCAACATATCCTATATTGATATTGTATGTCTATGTATTGGGTGAGCAAAGCTTTTCTTACGCTCATAATGGTAATAGTGTGAGCGCATTATATTAAAGTCAGGCATCTAATATAAGTTTTAATGTGGTCTAAGTTATTATACTAGTGAATGCTTATATATTGAGCCAAAGTTGTGATTTACCAAACAAGTTTTTTGTAAATCTTATTTTTGAAACATGTTTATAATTATTGTGTTTATTAAATTTTATTTTTGTTATCCCTAAAATCCTTACAACTGTTAGAGTCTTATTTTAATTAAAAATGTTACTTAATGATAGATGACTTTGTCAATTAAGAAAGTATGGTTGGAGGTTGAAGCCCTTGTACTCTATAAATAGAGGGTCTCATCTTATAAAAAAGTAATGAAGAAATCTTTCTGAGTAGCCTTATATCATATAGCCAATAAGCATGCTCAGGTCTACCTCATTTAGTGTGCTCTTAAACTTAAGGTGGATACAAAAGCTTAAGCCCAAATATCTTTTGATGGTAGTTCAAGTTAAAGTAGGTTGATCTAGCCTTGTGCTTTATTTTTTTTTCAATCAACATGGATTTATGAGCTTTAGTTGGTGAAAAGTACACTTTTTCTTTCTCTTTATTGATATTATTATTAATTTATATATATTATTTATTCAAATTTGTGCTTGGATCATATATATATATATATATATATATATATATATATATATATATATATATATATATATATATATATATATATATATATATATATATATATATGGGTCGGATCATACCCGAAATCAAATAACACTTGACATAGTTAGCTTGTGAAAGCCATAACTTTGCAACTATATATCAGAATTCAGTGATTTTTTATGCATTGGAAAACTTGTTTAATTATCTAAATTTGTGTCTTTTTAAAACAAAAGCAAATTCCTCCTATTTTATGTCTGAAATTTCATGACAATGAAGTTGTTTCTATTTTGACAGATTCGATTACTTATTTAAAAAAGTTTAATCTTATTTATGATCTTAACTAAAATCATATTTATGATTGTTGATTTCAATTACATGTTTGTTATTTAAAATTTGATCCATCTAGATAAGCTTAGATATTTCAATTCATTATTTATGATTATATATACTAATTTAGAACATTGATTTGGTCATGAAGATTTTATTTTGCATATTTAAATTAACATATCATATGGATCATGTATAAAAATATATAGTCTATCTCATTATTATGAATATTATAAATAAATAAAAATAAAAAAATAATATGATTGTTTTTCATAAAACAAAGTAATAAAATGACATACTCGATTGATAATATTCCTTATATTATTTAAATTTCATAAAATTTGTAAGTTATTTTTAAATCTTGATCTACCACATTTTTCGACATTTGGGGAGGTGTTTTACCACTAAGATAGTCAATTTTTGGTTGGCTTGTGCTCTATGATCGGGTTAAATAAAAAATATTTTTTAAAAAATTGGGGATACATTTTGGTTAGCATGTGCCACTTGTGCGGATTGAATGAAGAATCGGTGGACCATTTATTTAGAACATTTTTTTTTCAAAAGGTTGCTGGGGGAGTCATGGTCAAAGTCTGCAGAATTTTGGGAGCATGTAAATTCTATCAGAGATCTTATTCCTGCTACTAAAATGTGGGTCTGGGGACAAAAATGGTTATTTGTATGGAGGTGTTGGCTGCTACTGACTTGGAGAGGGATCTGGATCCAAAGAAATGGCATTGTGTCTCGAGAAGAAAAGCCCAACTGGAGAGCTTTGCAGTCAAGAATACTGTGGGAATTGAAAGAAAGGTTGAATCTGAAATGGCCTAACCAAAGCTTAATCTGGGTGGGCCAGTCAAAGATTAATGTATGATATTACAGGGCAAACTTTGTATTTCCTTACTTTCTCAGTTAGGAATTGACCTCTCATCAATTCCTATTATGTTCCAATTCTTCCTAATTCAATTTTCTTTAAAAAAAATATTAGTTAGTGTTGTATACCAATGACATTAAGAATCAATGGTCTACAACCTCAAACCATAAACCCTTAGATATCAAGCTCATGGGCTTCAAAAGCTTAGAACGAGATCACAAGTTGTTTTCGGAGTTTGAAGTGATCCAGGATGTAAATGAGTTGGATCCGGGTCAGATATAATCGGATGTCAGATAATCGAACTTGAAGTTGGATGCTTGGAGCATATGCAGAACCCAGATCTGATTGGAGTATACACCTTAGTATATCTGGCACACGTATAAATGAGTCAGACCTTGTTGATGCTTGCAGGATATGCGAAACCCGGATCTTATTGGAGTATACACCTTAGTATATCCGGCATATACTTATAAATGAGTCGGACCATGTTGATGTTTGGAGCATATGCGAAACCCGGATCTGATTGGAGTATACACCTCAGTATATCTGGCATATACTTGTAAATGGGTCAGACCTTATTGGACCTGGGTTCGACTTTAAACTCAGATGCACGAATGTTGCAACCTAGTCCATGTCTGAATCCCACTAAACAGACTTAGATTCTATCGAATATTCAATCCAACCCGAACTGTTTTCATCCCTAGAAGTGAGCAAGAACAAGGTCAAACTTTTGTCACGGGGAAATCTTCCCAGTTCCCACAGCTGGCATGCGTGCCCGAGACCACCGAGGGATCATCATTTGCATGAGCCATGTTCCTGATCCAACTGATCGATCTTATCATGGAAAGGAGAAAAGAGGAACTGCAATATAATCCCACTAATCAAGGAAAGAATATGAAAGAGGAGTTGCAGATCCAGGATAGACTCTATCCATCATGAAACAAAAGTTGTTGAGTTTTCTAAACAGAATGGTCAAGATAATACTGGAAGCATCAATCTCGTGAAGGCCTCTAAGAATGAAATTATTCAATCTTTCCCTATGACTTACTTTATTAAAAGTAAGAGACTCTTTAAGAGTGTCCTGTAATGTTAAACCAGTACAAGTTTTAAATAGTAGAAAGCTCTACTGTAAATAGCGTTGAGAGTGGAGTTATCGTGGATGTAGGTAAACCCTTCACCAAACCGCATTAAAATTGTGCTTATGTGTGTGAGCGTTTTGTTTTCATGGTATTAGAGCATCTCGACCTGAGGAAGGGTGAATCAGTGGCCTCGACATCCAGTAAAAATCCCATCAAATTCTCTTACCCATTCAACTTAAACGTGGCAAACTTTATCACGATTAAGCTGAATCACTTCAACTGTTCCCTTGCGACTTACAGTGTACAGTTGCACTTAGAGTCTGTTTTGCTTTTGTTGAGTCTGATGTAAGCTGCCCGGTTCAGGTGAATCAATACCCCGAAGGGGCAACCCGTATACTTGAACTGTAATAGCCTGCGGGCAAAATTGTGAATGAAGTAAATGCGTTGAGCTTTCTTTTGTTCACCCTCGTTGTGATTGCTTCTTGTGATTGCAATTTCTCTCCTTCTATTCTCTCTTGCTCTCTTGCACTCTGATTACAAGCTTCCGCGACCGGCAAGCGAGCTGACGAGTAGGCTTGCGGCGGTAAGGGAGGACCGTCGCGCCGCGCTGGCCCATTGAAGGAAATAGGCCCGTGACAAGTGGTACCAGAGCCCGTTCTCGTGCTGAGGAAGGAACTCCGAAGTCGATGTCGACAGACACGCCGACAGACTGCGATTTGTGAGCAAGACATCGTGACGCCTTATCAACACTTGCGCAACACCAAAGGCAAGGCAGTTGCCGAAGCTGAGGAGATAGGTTCACCTCGGGGCCAAGAAGAGTTGGCTGCAACTGTTAACAAGTTGGTGGAAGATGTGACTTCACATGATGAAGCGATTTCACGCGCATGTGAATCATTCAATGGATTGAATGATGTGGTGGCGAGCCTGCAAGAGTAGGTGAACTTACTAATGGGGCAGGTCACTTCATTGACGACTACAATGACCGATCTTGAGTTGAGGAACCGTACGTTGCAGCGAACGGTGACCCTGAATGGCAGAAATGGTGAGAGACCATCAAGGATTGATGTACCTAGACCCGTAAAATTCAATGGTTCTCGCGACAGTAAGGCCATTGAGAACTTCTTGTTCCAAGTAGAAGACTACTTGGATATCCAGAATGTGACCCTCGAAGATCTGAGGATCAAGGCTGCAGCGGCCTTACTTGATGGTGATGCTATTGCTTGGTGTAGGCGGAAGCGCAATGACATGGAGAGGAGTCAATGTGTGATAGACACCTTTGACGACTTCAAAGTAGAGTTGCACAACTACTTCATGCCAAGAAATGCGCAGAGACAGGCTTACCGGATGGTTCGTGAGCTCAAACATACTGGTTCGTTGCAAGACTATGTCAGAACGTTCCAGAACCTTATGCTGGAGATACCTAACATGCCAGAAGACCACATGCTCAACTGGTTCATTGTGGGACTTCAACCATGGGCACAGTCTGAAGTGGAAAGAAGCAATCCCCGTATTTTGGAAGATGCATATGTGGCGGCTGAGCGCTTAGTTGACACTCAGCACAAGCCTTTTACCCCATCAACCAAAGTTGGGAAGAAGCCTGACCACAGAGGCAAGAAGGATGAGCAGCACAACGATAAAGGTGAGGCGTCAACATGCCATCAATCCGAAAAGAAACAGAACTACAGAAAGCATAACAACAGCAACAAGGGTGCGGTTGTGACATGTTGGTTCTGTGGTGATAGACATATCGCCTGGCAATGCCCAAAGCGCCTTGTAAAGGACGACGGGCAAGCCAATGCTGCACAGGAAGAGTGCAGCGATACTGAATGCAGCGACACTGAGACCATGCAACCGAGGATGGGCGCCATGCGATCGATCAACACAGCCAGAAGTTGTGCAGCTAAAAACATGCAGGTCAGTAAGGAACTCATGTACACTGAAGTTATTATGAATGAAAAGTCTACTTCAGCAATGATAGACTCCGGGGCCACACACAACTTTGTCTCGCGGGAAGAGGCAGAGCGGTTGGGCTTGAAGCATGGGCCAAAGCAGATGACCATTAAAACGGTAAACTCTGAGGCCAAGCCCATTCTTGGTGAAGCAAAGGATGTGGCTATTCAAGTGGGAAGTTGGGTCGGTAAAGCCAACTTCTCTGTGGTGCCCCTGGACGATTTCAAGATGATTTTGGGTATGGAGTTTCTGCGAAGCCAGAATGTTATGATGTTGCCAAAATTCAACACGCTGACGATCATGGAGTCAGACCTGTCCCACACAGTGCAGTGCCTTACGCAGAAAGGCAAGTCTTCAGTGTTGTCTGCAATGCAACTAAAGAAGGGTGTCAAGCATGGGGAGCAAACATTCTTAGTGGCAGTGCGCGCAGAGGAAGGGAAGGTGGAAGCAACAGTGCCACCGACCCTAGCCCCACTATTGGAGGAGTTTCGGGGGGTGATGCCCCCGGAATCGCCAAAGCGTCTTCCGCCAAGACGCGAGGTCGACCACAAGTTTGAGTTGACCCCGGGAGCGAAGCCTCCTGCAATGGTTCCATACCGCATAGGGCCAGCTGAGCTGAAGGAACTGCGCAGGCAGTTAGAAGAGATGTTGGACGCAGGCATTGTTCGTCCATCAAAAGCCCCATTTGGTGCCCCGGTCCTTTTCCAGATGAAACATGATGGCTCTAAACGGTTATGTGTGGATTACCGTGCCTTGAACAAGGTCACGGTGAAGAACAAGTACCTATTGCCATTGATAGCAGACTTGTTCGATCAGCTAGGCAGTGCCCGTATCTTTTCCAAGCTAGATCTGCGATCGGGTTACTGGCAGGTGAGGATTGCCGAAGGTGATTAGCCGAAAACAACTTGCGTCACCCGCTAAGGTGCTTAGGAATTTCTAGTAATGCCATTCGGGTTGACAAATGCTCCAGCCACTTTCACGACTTTAATGAACCAGATCTTCTACCCTTATTTAGACAAGTTTGTGGTAGTCTACCTGGATGATATCGTGATCTACAACAGCAACATGGAGGAACAAGTCGGGCACCTGCGAACAGTGTTTCATGTACTGAAGGATAATGACCTTTGTGTCAAACGAGAGAAGTGTCTCTTCGGGCAGGAGGAGATCAGCTTCCTTAGCGACGTTGTGGGGCGTGGTGTGCTGCGTATGGATGGGCAGAAGATAAGGGCCATCCAGGAATGAGTTCCGCCAAGCAAAGTGCCAGAATTTTGGTCATTCCTTGGTTTGGCAAACTATTATCGGCGTTTCATCGAAGGTTATTCTCTCATTGTTGCGCCCCTCACAGATTTGTTAAAGAAGAATCGGGTATGGCTCTGGACAGGAGCGTGCCAAGATGCCTTCGATGGCTTGAAGAAAGCCTTAGTGAGGGAGTCAGTGCTGCGACTGCCTGATCATTCGAGACCCTTCGAAGTCCACACTGATGCCTCAGACTTTGCCATTGGAGGAGTTATTATGCAAGATGGTCATCCGGTCGCATATGAGAGTCGCAAGCTGAAGGATGCAAAGAGGCGTTACACAGTGCACGAACGTGAGATGACCGCCATTGTGTATTGCCTCAGGACCTGGCAGCACTACCTTTTGGGTGCCGAGTTCGTCGTCAAGACGGACAATGTGGTCACGAGCTATTTTCAGACGCAAAAGAAGTTAACGCCCAAGCAAGCTCGATGGCAGATGTTTTTGGCTGAGTTCGACTTTGCCTTAGAGTACAAGGTTGGAAAAACCAATGTTGTGGCGGATGCCCTGAGCCGTAGGGCTGAATTAGCTGCTGCGCGCGCAGAGCCTTCTGAAGTGCATTTGGAGGGCGCATTGCTGAGCCGCATCCGCGAGGGTACGCAGCAGGATCCGACCGCACAACACCTTGTTTCTCTGGCGCAGGCAGGGAAGACTCGGCGATTTTGGCTACAGGATGGCCTCCTCGTAACAAAAGAGGGACACATCTTTGTACCACGGTGGGGAAGCCTTCGCCGAGAGCTACTCAAGGAGTGCCATGATACACTATGGGTCGGCCATCCTGGTCAGGAGCGGACCTTAGCACTCCTTGAGCACGGCTACTATTGGCCATAGATGAGAGACGACGTTGAGGGGTATGTGCGGACATGCCTCATCTGCCAGCAAGATAAGGGGACAAACCAGAAGGCTGCCAGTCTCCTTGAGCCTCTACCAATTCCAGAACGTCCTTGGGATAGCATCTCCATGGACTTTATTATTAGTCTGCCGAAGGTAGAGGGCCTCAGTTCTATTTTGGTTGTGGTGGATCGTTTCTCAAAGTATGTCACCTTCATCCCAGCTTCCAAGGAGTGCCCTGCAGAGAAGACTGCAGAGTTGTTCGTAAAGCATGTGGTGAAACACTGGGGCATACCAAAGAGCATTGTGAGTGATCGCGATGCTCGCTTCACGGGCAAGTTCTGGCGTGAAGTATTTCGGCTACTTGGCTCTGAGTTTCTGTTTTCAACTAGCTTCCATCCGTAGACAGATGGGCATACAGAGCGTATCAACGGGATACTGGAGCAGTACCTGAGACATTTTGTTAGTGCCAATCAGAAAAATTGGGTGAAGCTCCTTGATGTGGCACAGTTTTGTTATAATCTGCAGGAGAACGAGTCTTCAGACCACAGTCCGTTCGAGATAGCCACGGGGCAGCAGCCACTGACCCCGCACACTCTTGCCACACAAGAAAAGGGAAGGCCATCATTCGCCTATCAGTTTGTTCGCGACTTGCACGAGCAAAATGATTTGGCGAAGGCATTCTTACACAAAGCGACAAAGAGAATGAATAAGTGGGCGGACAAGCACCGTCGGCCCGCAGGGTTCCAAGTTGGGGACCAAGTGTTGGTGAAGTTATATCCTGGTCGCACAGGCATCTTCCACGGGCGGCACCGCGGACTACTCAGAAAGTATGAGGGACTCTTCACCATCACAAAGAAGGTGAGCAAGCTGGAGTTGTCCTTAGACTTCAAGGTGCACCCGGTGTTCCATGTGTGCAACCTCAAGCAGTTCCATCCAGATGATGGAGACCCGGAACACAATGTGTCGCAACGCGCTCTCATCATGCAGAGGGCCCCGGCAGCACAACGGGCCGAGAAGCACCTCAGTCAGATCCTTCGCCACAAGGTCAACTACTTGGGGCAAGCGAAGAAATACTTGGTGTAGTAGGAGGAAACAACGGAACCAACGTGGGAGCCTGCATTTCGAATGAACAGCCGCTACCCGGCTGAAGTCAAGGCTTACCACAAAACAGATGGCGCCGAGGACGGCGCATGATTTGAAGGGGGGAACATGTTCCCTTGCGACTTACAGTGTACAGTTGCGCTTAGAGTCTGTTTTGCTTTTATTGAGTCTGATGTAAGCTGCCCGGTTCAGGTGAATCAATACCCCGAAGGGGCAGCCCGTATACTTGAACTGTAATAGCCTGCGGGCAAAATTGTGAATGAAGTAAATGCGTTGAGCTTTCTTTTGTTCACTCTCGTTGTGATTGCTTCTTGTGATTGCAATTTCTCTTCCTCTATTCTCTCTTGCTCTCTGATTATAAGCTTCCGCGACCGGCAAGCGAGCTGACGAGTAGGCTTGCGGCGGTAAGGAAGGACCGTCGCGCCGCGCTGGCCCATTGAAGGAAATAGGCCCGTGACACCAACCTTCTTCTATGGAATATATGAGTGGTTTTATCAATGGAGAAACACTTGCACCACCTCAGAATTTGAATGGCCTCCCTAATTCTGACTTCATTGTTTGGAGGAAGTTAGATCGTTTCCTACGTGGATAGCATGGATAATAACTGGCGCTCTGTCTCAAGACTAAGTGTTGGGCTTAATTGTTGGACTTCATACACCATTTGTGGTATGAAATATCTGTATCAAGTCTTTTTCTCACGTTTCTAAGGAACGTGAGTTTACGATGATGCAAAAGTTGTAGTCTTACCATAAAAAGAATCTTTTGGTGACCGACTATGTTCATGGATTTAAGAAGATCTGTGATGAACTTGCTGCAACTGGCAAGCCTGTGGAAGATGAAACTATGGTGTTTTGGTTGTTAAATGGTCTAGGCAATGCGTTCATAACCACTATGCTAAAACTGCTGATTCCGTCTTATGATAACGTGGTTGGCCTTCTCCATGGGCGTGAGACTGCGTTTTATGCATAAGGCTTGAACCAAAACTCTGCTTTCTTTGGGCAAAGAATGAACAATCAGTGAAACTGCTCTAATCCACAATTCCAAAGACCGGGGATTCACTCATGCCAGTAAAGTCGGTCCAATCAAAACAAAGAAAAATCAAGTCAGAAGGGAGTGATGTGTCAGATTTGTAACAAAATAAACCGTAGTGCTCTCAATTGTTGGCATTGATTTAGTCATGCTTATCAAGTTGATGATGTTCCCCAAGCTCTTAATGCCACGAAGCTTGCAGATAGCCAAGACCAAATTCGGTTCCCCCACACTGGTGCAATATCTCATATTACAGGTGATTCAGGTAACCTCAAAACTTATTCCAAATATTTTGGATCGAAAAAAATCATGGTAGGTAACGGTGCTAAGTTGAATATTAGTCATATTGGATCTACTAAAGTCAGCAATGGTATCAAAGTCTTCAACTAAAAGAAGTTATTGTTGTCCCTGAAAAAAAAAAAGAATCTCGTATCTGTTAGCTAGTTAACATTTGACATGCCATACTTATTTGAATTTTCTTCGGATGGTTTTGTGATTAAGGACAAGAGGACAAGCAAAGTGGTGGTAACCGATAGTAGAGTAGGCAATCTCTATGATTTCGACAACTTGCAGAATAAGGACTTGAGAGTTCATAGCGTTTTACTCATCAGTGTTTAAAGACTCTAGTTGGGATGTGTGGCACCAACGACTTGGACATGTTCATGCCCAAGTTGTTGATTTATTTTCAAAGAATAAGTTTATTTAAATAAAGTTCAAACTAATTAAAAGTTCTATTTGTGTGAGTTGTTAAATAGGAAAAATGCATTGTCTCCCCTTTCTTCCTATTGATGATCATTGTAAGGAGTGATTTGGTAAGGTTCATTGTGACTTATGGGGTCATGCACCAATTATGTCTCATTAAAAGTTTAGATTTTATGTTGTGTTTATTGATGAATATTCATGATTCACTGGGTGTTTCCTCTTAGACACAAATTTGAGTTATTTTCAAAATTTGTTAAGTTTTACAAATATGTTTAAAATCAATTTAGAACAAACATAAAAAACTTTCAGATAGATGAAAGGGGTGAGTTTGGAAGCAATGAACTTACTACGTATCTAAAGTCACATGGGATCCTACATTATAAAAGTTGCCCTAAGACCACAGAACAAAATGGTATGGTTGAGCGTCGACATAGATCTATAACATAATTGGGATTGGCAATGCTTTTTCATGCTCAAATACCTGTTCATTTTTTAGTTGAAGCATTTTTAACTACTTCCTAGCTAATAAATCGGCTTTCAACACCAAACTTACTGATGAAATCCCCTTATGAGATGTTATTTGGAAAAAGGCTTGATTATACTAGCCTACGGGTGTTTGGGAGTCGTTGTTTTCCTTACCTTTGAGAATATGCTACAAACAAGTTCGAACTCAAAACACTTTCGTGTGTCTTTCTAGGCTATAGTGACCAACACAAGGGTTATCATTGCATATTTTCTGTGTGTATATATCGAGACATGGTATTTGATGAGAACATATTTCCCTATTCCAAACTAGATTCTTTGTTTTCATCTAGCCAGCATGCCAATGAATTAACCAGTCTGCGGGAATGGACAGATCAACTGATTAGTGTTGGGTCTGACACTCGATCCAATCTTGAGCCAAATTCAGATGGATCAGTTTAGACGTTATATGATCAGCAGTCTGGTGAAGATGCTATTGCTCAGCTCTCTCATATGACTAGCATCATGAGACACCCAACCATAGTGAAACTAATCCTGATCAAGATGAGGAGCACCTCATTATCCAGCCCACCAATGAGTTGCATGATGAAAACATTGTGGGTAACACCTCTAGTGAGTCTAATACTGACATACAACCTATGGTTACCTGCCTAAGAGATGGCATTGTAAAGCCTAATCCTAAGTACTTCATTGCCCTAACTGTACCTCTAGAACCTCGATCCCTCAAAGTTGTTCTTGCTCATAGAGGATGGCATGATGCTATGCTCAAAGAAATGAAAGCTCTGCATATAAATGAGACGTGGGACCTTATTCCTAAAGAACCTTGGATGCATGTCATCCGCAACAAATGGGTTTACAAAACCAAATTAAGAAGTGATGGATCTATGGAAGACTAAAGATCCATCTGGTTGCTAAAGGCTTTGACCAAATCTCTGGCATTGATTTTATAGAGACCTTTACTCCGGTCATCAAAACGACAACCACACAGATTGTCTTCACCATTGCTCTTGCCTTTTACTGGGACATCCATCAACTTGATGTCGAGAACACCTTTCTCCATGGGCACTTAAATGAGAAAGTTTATCTTGAGCAACCTCCAAGATTTCTAGATCCCAATTATCCCGACTATGTTTGTAAACTAAACAGGGTTGTATATGGACTGAAACTGGCTTCTCAGGCATGGTATGGTCGGTTTGGTACCTTCTTTCTATCTCTTAGACTTTTCTTAAGTATTGTTGATCCATTCTTATTTATCTGCAGAAATGGGGCACCGGTGGTTATTCTTTTATTGTATGTTGATGATTTGGAATGATGTGAATTTCTTAGCAAAATTTATTACACAAGTAAGCCAAGAGTTTGCTGTGAAAGATCTTCGATTTTTACACTATTTTTTGGGTATTGAGGTACAACCCTTTTTAGGGAGACTTTTCCTAAACCAGAAAAGGTATGCCTATGAACTTCTGAATAAAGCTCAAATGCTTAATGTTAAACCTGTGGCCACTCAAATGGTGACTCATGTCATGAACTCTGAATATGGTAAACGTCATTTTCATGACTGCACATTATAGGAGTCTTGTCGGTGGACTCACCATGACTAAACCTGACTTGCCCTTTAGTGTGAATTTTGTTAGTCAGTTTATGCAGAATTCTACTAATGCTCATTTTTAAACGGTTAAACGGATTCTTGGATATGTTCATGGGATCATTGATCATGGCATAAGATTGTTCTCTCAAACAGACTTATCTTTACATGCCTTTTTTGATGTTGATTGGACAGGGTGCCATCTTACCAAACGTTTGACCTCCGACTTTTTTTACCTTGGTGCCAACTGCAAGTGCCAAAAAGAAACCTACAGTTGCCGGATTTAGCTCTTTCACTATTGCAGAAGTGGTGGCTCACATTTATTCTTTATGATATGAGAATCTACCTTCGTCAACCCCCAGTTTTGTTTTGCGACAATATCTCAACTCTCCAAACCACCATTAAGCTTGCATTCCACTAATGTATGAAGCATGTGAAAATTGACTACCATTTTGTTCGTGATGGGCAATCTCATTACTAAATATGTGGCATCATCAAAGGAGCTTGCCCACGGCGTTACCTTGCACACAATTTATGGATCTCAAAATCAATCTGGGACTCTTTGCTCCACCCCCATGCGGTTTGAGGGGGACTGTGAATGATCCAGATCCAACTGATTGATCTTATCATAGAAAGAAGAGAAAAGAGGAACTACAACATAATCCTAGAGTATGTTTGATGCGCCGTTCCCAACGGAATTCAGACGGAAATCTCGCTGGAAAGAGCGATTTTCAACAAACGTTGGATGTGGCGGACGGCGTTCTGCGCATCCGCCGCATCCATAATAGTATGTAATTTTTTATCCACCTCCTTCCCTGTTACAAAATGAACCTGAACGGAGGGGACGAAAAAAAAAATGCATCGACGAGAGCATCGTGTCCATCGATGCGTCTCTCTCTCAGTGTGGAAAATGGCTCAGGCCATTATCCTCTTCTTATCCGTTTCCCTAATTTTGATCCTCCTCTCCGAAATTTTGCCAGAATCCAACGCTGATCTAGTCGCCGACCTCCTCACGCTGCAGCAGTGGTCCCCTTCAGGCGTCATCCATCTCGATGACCACATCCTCCGCAACATGCCCATGTTCATCGTCGATCGCAACGACCCCTCAAAGCTGATCTTTTTCTACCAGGGCTTTGGAATGCAGCTCGGGGCCGAAGGATTTTAGGTCGGGTTCCTTTACACCATCGTGGGGGTGCTCTTGGCGCTAGTCGTTAAAATCCTCGTTTACGCGAAGAACAGAAATTTGTAGAGGGCATTAATGTTCGTTGCGATGTTGGTGTCATTGTGGGCTGTGAAGAAGGTGATTATCTAGACAATTGGAAGATGGGGTACACGATTCATGCTTTCTGGCCTTCTCCGAGGCATTAAAGGTTATTTTTGCTTGCTTTCAAAATCCTTGTTTCTTGTTTCATCTTTGGATTCAGAATGTTGTCTGAGATTGTAAACAATCTTATGAAGGATTCAGTGAGACGATTTTGTGAGATTTAGTAGCCTCAAAGTTGTAATTTTTATATTTGATGTGCCTTTGTTTGAGGGGGATGGTTTCTCGTATTGAGCTATTGAAATAGAATATACTTTTTCTAGATGGTGTTTGATATTGAATTAATTCTTAACGCCTTGTCACTTAAACATAGTTCCGATCAACGATTTGACTGTCTACTTGTTTCAGCAATATTTGTGGCATCACAATCTTTTCTGACCATTCAGTTGGATCAGAGCATCATGTTGGTGATTCATTCTTTCTTTTTCCTGTAGATTCTTTAGTCTACACTGCTTTCTGAATCTGATCCAACTCTCCCTGTAGTTCAGTTATTAAATTTTTAAATACCCAAATCTGGTGGTCAAGTGTTACACTATATGTTCAGGTTGTAATCTCCTGATGATGAGAATCAAATTGCCAAAGAGGTGGATGCAGCTCTCTGTGATATTGATTAAAGGGAATGAACAAGATTGGATATAGGATCCACAGGAGTAGAGGCCTTTGCTGGGAGCGCTGGGATAATTAAGCATGGTAACCCTTAATTATTCTTACCATGAGTTTATTCTTTATCCAATTGGTGCAGTTCAGATCAGTAAAGAAATAATTGTACAATATAACTAGTAAATTAATCAAAATATATGCAAACAAAGGAATAGCCACTGTAAAATTTTGAGATGTGTATTTGGGTGAGGAATTTCTCTTTTATCAAAGGATTTTGGCTTTGGATGCTGAAAATAGTTGCCTTTTTTCTTTTATTTTGATGCTTCCTTATTTGATGAAAATATCATTGCTCTTGTCTAGGGAGCCTATTATCAATTAGTGAAAAAAAAATTATGCATATAGCTATATACCATAGGCTAGCCATGATCAATGTGAACAAGATTGTTTGAGAAATGTCACCATCTCTTATTTGTAGTTGTGACATTGATTTTTTTTAGTTTTGTAATATGAGAATTGCATCATAAAAAAGAGAACAACAAAAGGTGAATTGCAAACCAGATTTGTTGTCATCAATTGCTGTCACGGGCCTATTTCCTTCAATGGGCCAGCGTGGCGCGACGATCCTTCCTCACCGCCGCAAGCCTACTCGTCAGCTCGCTTGCCGGTCGTGAAAGCTTGTAATCAGAGTGCAAGAGAGCAAGAGAGAATAAAGGGAGAGAAATTGCAATCACAACGAGGGTGAACAAAAGAAAGCTCAACGCATTTACTTCACTCACAATTTTGCCCGTAGGCTATTACAGTTCAAGTATACGGGCTGCCCCTTCGGGGTATTGATTTACCTGAACCGGGCAGCTTACATCAGACTCAACAAAAGCAAAACAGACTCTAAGCGCAACTGTACACTGTAAGTCGCAAGGGAACATGCTTCCCCCTTCAAATCATGCGCCGTCCTCGGCGCCATCTGTTTCGTGGTAAGCCCTGACTTCAGCCAGGTAGCGGCTGTTCATTCGAAATGCAGGCTCCCACATTGGTTCCGCTGTTTTCTTCCACTGCACCAAGTATTTCTTCGCTTGTCCCAAGTAGTTGACCTTGTGGCGAAGGATCTGACTGAGGTGCTTCTCGGCCCATTGTGCTGCCGGGGCCCTCCGCATGATGGGAGTGCGTTGTGGCACACTGCGTTCCGGGTCTCCATCATCTGGATGAAACTGCTTGAGGTTGCACACGTGGAACACCGAGTGCACCTTGAAGTCTGGGGGCAACTCCAACTTGTATGCCAGCTTGCCCACCTTATTTGTGATGGTGAAGGGTCCCTCATACTTTCTGAGTAGTCCGCGGTGCCGCCCGCGGAAGATGCCTGTGCGACCAGGATATAACTTCACCAACACTTGGTCCCCAACTTGGAACCCTGCGGGCCGACGGTGTTTGTCCGCCCACTTCTTCATTCTCTTTGCCGCTTTGTGTAAGAATGCCTTCGCCAAATCATTTTGCTCGTGCAAGTCGCGAACAAACTGATAGGTGAATGATGGTCTTCCCTTTTCTTGTGTGGCAAGAGTGTGCGGGGTCAGTGGCTGCTGCCCCGTGGCTATCTCGAACGGACTGTGGCCTGAGGACTCGCTCTTCTGCAGATTATAACAAATCTGTGCCACATCAAGGAGCTTCACCCAATTTTTCTGATTGGCACTAACAAAGTGCCTAAGGTACTGCTCCAGTATCCTGTTGATACGCTCTATCTGCCCATCTGTCTACGGATGGAAGCTTGTTGAAAACAACAACTCAGAGTCAAGTAGCCGAAATACTTCACGCCAGAACTTGCCCGTGAAGCGAGCATCGCGATCACTCACAATGCTCTTTGGTATGCTCCAGTGCTTCACCACATGCTTTACGAACAACTCTGCAGTCTTCTCTGCAGGGCACTCCTTGGAAGCTGGGATGAAGGTGACATACTTTGAGAAACGATCCACCACAACCAAAATAGAACTGAGGCCCTCTACCTTCGGCAACTAACAATAAAGTCCATGGAGATGCTATCCCAAGGACGTTCTGGAATTTGTAGAGGCTCAAGGAGACCGACAACCTTCTGGTTTGTCCCCTTATCTTGCTGGCAGATGAGGCATGTTCGCACATACCCCTCAACGTCGTCTCTCATCTGCGGCCAATAGTAGTCGCGCTCAAGGAGTGCTAAGGTCCGCTCCTGACCAAGATGGCCGGCCCATAGTGTATCATGGCACTCCTTGAGTAGCTCTCGACGAAGGCTTCCCCACCGTGGTACAAAGATGCGTCCTCCTTTTGTTACGAGGAGGCCATCCTGTAGCCAAAATCGCTGAGTCTTTCCTGCCTGCGCCAAAGAAACAAGGTGTTATGCGGTCGGATCTTGCTGCGTACCCTCGTGGATGCGGCTCAACAATGCACCCTCCAAATGCACTTCAGAAGACTCTGCGCGCGCAACTGCCAGTTCAGCCCTACGACTCAGAGCATCCGCCACAACATTGGTCTTTCCAACCTTGTACTCTAAGGCAAAGTCGAACTCAGCCAAAAACATCTGCCATCGAGCTTGTTTAGGCGTCAACTTCTTTTGTGTCTGAAAATAGCTCGTGGCCACATTGTCTATCTTGACGACGAACTCGGCACCCAAAAGGTAGTGCCGCCAGGTCCTGAGGCAATACACAATGACAGTCATCTCACGTTCGTGCACTGTGTAACGCTTCTCTGCATCCTTCAGCTTGCGACTCTCATATGCGATCGGATGACCATCTTGCATAATAACTCCGCCAATGGCAAAGTCTGAGGCATCAGTGTGGACTTCAAAGGGTCTCGAATGATCAGACAGTCGTAGCAATGGCTCCCTCACTAAGGCTTTCTTCAAGCCATCGAAGGCATCTTGGCATGCTTCTGTCCAAAGCCATACCCGATTCTTCTTTAACAAATCTGTGAGGGGCGCACCAATGAGAGAATAATCTTTGATGAAACACCGATAATAGTTTTCCAAACCGAGGAATGACCACAATTCTGGCACTTTGCTTGGCGGAACCCATTTCTGGATAGCCCTTATCTTCTGCCCATCCATACGCAGCACACCACGCCCTACAACGTGGCCAAGGAAGCTGATCTCCTCCTGCCCGAAGAGACACTTCTCTCGTTTGACACAGAGGTCATTCTCCTTCAGCACCTGAAACACTGTTTGCAAGTGCTCGACATGTTCCTCCATGTTGCTGCTGTAGATCACGATATCATCCAGGTAGACTACCACAAACTTGTCTAAGTAAGGGTAGAAGATCTGGTTCATTAAAGTCGTGAACATGGCTGGAGCATTTGTCAACCCGAATGACATTATTAGAAATTCGTAAGCACCATAGCGGGCGACGCAAGTTGTTTTCGGCTCATCACCTTCGGCATTCCTCACCTGCCAGTAACCCGATCGCAGATCTAGCTTGAAAAAGATACAGGCACTACCTAGCTGATCAAACAAGTCTGCTATCAATGACAATGTGTACTTGTTCTTCACCGTGACCTTGTTCAAGGCACGGTAATCCACACATAACCGTTTAGAGCCATCGTGTTTCATCTGAAAAAGGACCGGGGCACCAAATGGGGCTTTTGATGGACGAACAATGCCTACGTTCAATATCTCGTCTAGCTGCCTGCGCAGCTCCTTCAGCTCAGCTGACCCCATACGGTATGGAACCATTGCAGGAGGCTTCGCTCCTGGGGTCAACTCAATCTTGTGGTCGACCTCGCGTCTTGGCGGAAGACGCTTTGGCAATTCCGGGGGCATCACTGCTGCTTTTACCTTCCCTTCATCTGCACGTACTGCAACTAAGAATGTCTTCTCCCCATGCTTGACACCCTTCTTCAGTTGCATTGCCGATAACACGGAAGACTTGCCTTTCTGTGTAAGGCACTGCACTGTGTGTGACAGGTCTGACCCCATCATCGTCAACATGTTAAACTTTGGCAGCATCATAACATTCTGGCTTCGCAGAAACTCTATACCCAGAATCACCTTGAAATCGTCCAGAGGCACCATAGAGAAGTTGGCTTTGCCGACCCAACTCCACACTTGAGTATCCACATCTCTTGCTTCACCAAGAATGAGCTTGGCCTCAGAGTTTACTGTTTTGATAGTCCTCTGCTTTGGCCCGGTTTTCAATCCCAACCGCTCTGCCTCTTCCTGCAAGACAAAGTTGTGTGTGGCCCTCGAGTCTACCATTGCTGAAGTAGACTTTCCATTCATAATGACTTCTACGTACATAAGTTCCTTACTGACCTGCATGTTCTTAGTTGCGCAACTTCTAGCTGCGTTAATCGATCGCATGGCCCCCATCCTTGGTTGCATGGTCTCAGTGTCACTGCATTCAGTATCGCTGCATTCTTCCTGTGCATCATTGGCTTGCCCGTCGTCCTTTACAAGACGCTTTGGGCACTGCCTGGTGATATGTCTATCGTCGCAGAACCAACATGTCATAACCGCACCCTTGTTGTTGTTGTTATGCTTTGTGAAGTTCCGTTTCTTTTCGGATTGATGGCGCGTCGATGCCTCACCTTTATCATTGCGCTGCTCATCCTTCTTGCCTCCGTGGTCAGGCTTCTTCCCAACTTTGGTTGATGGGGTGAAAGGCTTGCGCTGAGTGTCAACTAAGCGCTCAGCCGCCACATATGCATCTTCCAAAATACGGGGGTTGCTCCTTTCCACTTCAGACTGTGCCCATGGCTGAAGTCCCACAATGAACCAGTTGAGCATGTCGTCTTCTGGCATGTTAGGTATCTCCAGCATAAGCTTCTGGAACGTTCTGACATAGTCTTGCAACGAACCAGTATGTTTGAGCTCACGAACCATCCGATAAGCCTGCCTCTGCGCATTTCTTGGCATAAAGTAGTTACACAACTCCATTTTGAAGTCATCAAAGGTGTCTATCACACATTGACCCCTCTCCATGTCATTGCGCTTCCGCCTCCACCAAGCGATAGCATCCCCATCAAGTAAGGCCGCTGCAGCTTTGATCCTCAGATCTTCGAGGGTCACATTCTGGATATCCAAGTAGTCTTCTACTTGGAACAAGAAGTTCTCAATGGCCTTGCTGTCGCGAGAACCATTGAATTTTGCGGGTCTTGGTACATCAATCCTTGATGGTCTCTCACCATTTTTGCCATTTAGGGTCACTGTCCGCTGCAACGTACGATTTTTCAACTGAAGCTCCCCTACTTCAGTCTGCAAGTCGGCCACTGTAGTCGTCAATGAAGTGACCTGCCCCATTAATAAGGTTACCTGCTCTTGCAGGCTCGCCACCACATCATTCAATCCATTGAATGATTCACATGCGCGTGAAATCGCTTCACCATGCGAAGTCACCTCTTCCACCAACTTATTAACAGTTGCATCCAACTCTTCTTGGCCCCGAGGTGAACCCATCTTCTTAGCTTCAGCAACTGCCTTGCCTTTGGTGTTGCGCAAGTTTTGATAAGGCGCCACAATGTCTTGCTCACAAATCGCAGCCTGTCGGCATGTTTGTCGACACCGACTCCGGAGTGCCTTCCCCAGCACGAGAACGGGCTCTGGTACCACTTGTCACAGACCTATTTCCTTCAATGGGCCAGCGCGGCGCGACGATCCTTCCTCACCGCCGCAAGCCTACTTGTCAGCTCGCTTGCCGGTCGCGAAAGCTTGTAATCAGAGTGCAAGAGAGCAAGAGAGAATAGAGGGAGAAAAATTGCAATCACAAGAAGCAATCACAACGAGGGTGAACAAAAGAAAGCTCAACGCATTTACTTCATTCACAATTTTGCCCGCAGGCTATTACAGTTCAAGTATACGGGCTGCCCCTTCGGAGTATTGATTCACCTGAACCGGGCAACTTACACCAGACTCAACAAAAGAAAAACAGACTCTAAGCGCAACTGTACACTGTAAGTCGCAAGGGAACAATTGCAATGTTGGGCAAAAATCAAATTTCAAATTTATATTTAGGGCAAAAATTCATGATTTTAGATATAATTTCGTAATTAGATCCATATCCGGACAAAAAACCATAATAAACTTGTTAAAATATATAAAATGGTGGATGGATCGGGTCATATGATCCAAAACAAAGTAATTCGATCCATTATCCATGATTGTCGCACATCATCATCAAAAACATACATTTGGAACATAGCATTTTAGTATGGTCCAAACAAACATTGGACTTAAAATAGTTGTTACATAACGTTATTTTTGTTCATTTAGTCCAACCCTGGAGAAGCCATCAAACATACCCTTAAGTTCGATAGACAAAGATAGCACAACTAGGTCTTTCATCCTGTGACAGTTTCTCTTTGTAAATATAAATAAATAAAATACGATTATCGAGTTTGGCATCAAAAGAAAAGAAAAATCTATTCTTATCTCTCACACCTTTTGGAAATGGAATTTTCAAAGTGGCGCCTAAAATTTTAAGACAATTCATAAGTAATGTTAACGTTTGTAACATTTAAAAAAAGGCGCTAGAGTTTGTCTATGGGAATAAAAAATAAACTATTAATGGTTACTTGCGTTTACTAGTAAGTTACTAACCTACTTGGTTGGTAAAAAAAAAAGATTACCCTTTTCTACCTTTCACCAATTAGTTTTTATTAAAAAAAAATGTCATCCATGCTAACGTGGGGTTGGGAGGTTGATGAGTCAGGCAAATATTGTTGTGATATTTTCCTCCTACAAACTTTTTATTTTTTTGCTTTCTATTGATCTTAGATCATTGTTGTCCTCGTACCCCAATCATTTGTTTCATTCATAGAAAAGAGAGATTGCCCTTTAGAGGAAATTAGTAGATTTTTAAATATCATATTTGAGATTTGATACAAATTTAATGTCAAAACTCTTCACTATAACAAAATTTAGTGTGGTTTCTTTGGGTTACAAATTACAAAAAAAACTATAACAAAATTTAGGTTTCTTTTTGAAAAATTTCAAATTATAGTTGTGTTGAATTATGCTGCAAACTCCGCCTGTGTAGTTATACACTGCCGGTCCCAAGCCCGGATAAAGGAGGAGGGTTGCGGTAGGCCTGTGACAGCCAGCATAAAAACTTTGTCATATCCTATGAAAATGAACCAATATGAGAATTTCGTTGGGGCGTTCCCTACTGAGCGACGCGCTGTACTCTCTAGGCCCAGAGGCAGTGATAAATGTGCAAGGGTTGCTAGGTCGTCGCCCAGAAGCGACGCGTCACACCGGCGCCCGGGTGTGGTGTCAAATAGGCAAGGGTTCCCTCACTTTGTTGGACGGGTGGGGGTAAAGAAGTTAGTCCAAGACCATAAAATTAGGTTAGCCACTTGGAACATAGGGTCTTTAACTGGTAAGTTGGTAGAGTTAGTAGATGTTATGTGTAGGAGAAAGATTGATATTTTATGTCTTCAAGAGACCAAATGGGTAGGTGAGAAAGCTAAAGTGATAGAACCTTGGGGATATAAGATTTGGTATACAGGAATAAATAGGAATAGGAATGGAGTAGGGATTGTTATGAGTCGTCAGTTTATAGATAATGTAGTTGAGGTCCGTAGGAAGGGTGATAGAATTTTACTTATTAAATTAGTATTAGGTACGGATATTATTAATATTATTAGTGTTTATGCACCTCAAGTAGGTTTAGATGATTCCATTAAGCATCAATTTTGGGAAGATTTAGATGGAGTAGTACAAGAGACATCTTATGGAGAAAAGCTTTTCATCGGCGGTGACCTTAATGGACATGTAGGCATTAGTAGGGATGGATTTGAGAATATCCATGGAGGCTATGGTATAGGAGAAAGAAATGAAAGTGGAGAAAGGATTTTAGATTTTTGTTTGTCCTATGATATGATCTTAGCAAACACTTGGTTTAGGAAGAGGGAGTCTCACCTAGTAACATTTAAAAGTGGGGTTAATACGAGTCAGATAGATTTTTTCCTACTTAGAAAGAGAGATAGGGGTTGTTGCATCGATTGTAAGGTTATACCAGGAGAAAGTGTAGCTACACAACATAGAGTCTTAATTTTAGATCTTAGAATTAGACAATGCCGCAAAAGGGATAGACATAGGATAGATCCTAGAATTAAGTGGTGGGCACTGAAAGGAGCTAAACAAGGAATGTTTGTAGAGCAGGTAGTTAAGGAAGTTGATTGGTGTCTCGAGGAGGATTCAGAATCAATGTGGAATAAGATAGCGGGTGGTATGAGAAAAGTAGCTAAGGAGGTATTGGGTGAGTCTAAAGGCGGTGCACCACTAGGTAAGGATACATCATGGTGGAACGAGGATGTCAAATTAGCTATTAAGGTTAAAAGAGAGTGTTATAGAAATCTAAGTAAGAGTCGTGATAGTGAGAATTTGGAGAAGTATATGATAGCAAAGAAGGAAGCTAAAAAAGTTGTTCGAAACGCGAGGGCTAAGGTATATAAGGAGGTTTATGACAAGTTGGATACCAAAGAAGGCGAGAAGGATATTTATAGGCTTGCAAAGATGAGAGATAGGAAATCAAAGGATTTGGGTATGGTTAGATGTATCAAAGATGAAACGCAAAGGGTTTTAGTCAAAGATGAGGAGATTAAGGAGAGATGGAAAGATTATTTTGATAAGCTATTTAATGATAGTCATGCTCAAGATCTTGGAGACTTCTCCATTCCTTTTCATGAGATAAATCGTGACTTCATGCGCAAGATTCAAAAGAAAGAAATTGCAGAGGCTTTGAAGAAAATGAAATCAAGAAGGGCAGTTGGCCCAGATGGTATACCTATCGAGGCTTGGAAATGCTTGGGAGAGAAAGGTTTAGAATGGTTGACAAATCTTTTTAACTTGATTTGGCGAACAAATAAGATGCCTAATGAGTGGAGGAAGAGTACTTTGGTGCCTTTATATAAGAATAAGGGTGATATACAAGATTGCACAAACTATCGTGGTATAAAACTCATGAGTCATACTATGAAACTTTGGGAGAGGGTGATTGAGTCTAGGTTGAGGAAGGTTGTCATGATATCGGAGAATCAATTTGGTTTTATGCCTGGAAGATCAACTATGGAAGCTATACATCTTCTTAGACAACTTATTGAAAGATATAGAGAGAGGAACAAAGATTTGCATATGGTTTTTATTGATTTAGAGAAGGCATATGATAGAGTACCTAGGGACGTTCTCTGGTGGACAATGATGAAGAAAGGTGTTTCTCTCAAGTACATTAGTATAATTAAAGATATGTATGAAGGAGTAGTAACCAATGTCCGCACTTGTGGAGGGGTGACAACCAATTTTCCGATAACGGTTGGGTTACATCAAGGATCTGCTTTAAGCCCTTTCCTATTTGCGATAGTGATGGATGAGCTTACGAGATCAATTCAAGAAAATGTACCGTGGTGTATGTTGTTTGCTGATGATATTGTTTTGATTGATGAGTCTAGAGCTGGGGTTAATGCTAAGTTAGAATTATGGAGACAGACATTGGAAGCTAGAGGTTTTAAGTTGAGTAAGAGTAAGACTGAATATATGGAATGTCGGTTTAGTAAGCAACGAAGTAGTGATGGGAGTGTAGTGAAGCTTGGTGAGCAAGATATACCGGTGAATGATTATTTCAAATATTTGGGATCCATCATTCAAAAGTATGGAGAAATTGATGGAGATGTAAATCATAGGATAAAGGTTGGGTGGATGAAATGGAAAAGTGCTACTGGAGTGCTGTGCGATCGTAGAATGCCATTGCGGTTGAAGGGAAAGTTTTATAGGACGACTATTAGACCCGCTTTACTATATGGTACGGAATGTTGGGCTGCCAAGAGACATCATATTCAAAAAATGAGTGTAGCTGAGATGCGGATGCTTAGATGGATGTGTGGAAATACAATAAAAGATAAGATTCAGAACGAAGAGATACGTAAGAAGGTAAGTGTTGCACCCATTGAAAATAAGATGCGAGAGAATCGTTTACGGTGGTTTGGACATATTTGGCGAAGGCCTAATGATGCTCCAGTTAGAAGGTTGGAGAAATGGGAAAATATATTAGTTAAAAGAGGTCGGGGTAGGCCTAGGAAGACTTGGATGGAGATGATAGGAAAGGATATGAATGCTTTGAACCTCACCAAGGACATGGCGTTGGATAGAAATGATTGGAGGAAAAGGATTCATGTGGAAGACCCAAAATGAATTTCTTTTTTGGTTCATATCGCTGACCCCAATTGTTTTGGGATGAAGGCGTAGTTGTTGTTGTTGTTGAATTATGCTGCAACCTTACTTCCAATTAGCATATTTTCCTCGTAAATAAAACACAAACATGCAACTTGGCATAGAGTAATGTCATGACAAAGCACGCTGCTCTAAGCATAGTGTGTCTCAAATATGAGCGACATCCATGCTAGCCCTCTCCGACAGAACATGGATCTCATCATTTGAAATAGGATGGTTCAATCATACATTCAATCTTAGTCATCCAACATCCAACAGAATTATCTAGCCATTGATTGGATGGTTAGGATTGAATGTATGATGGAACTCATCCTATTTCAAATGATGGGATCTGTTCGGTCTGACGTCGCTGCTCATTTTGGAGTACTGTTGGCATAGTCAAAGGGGTGGAGCCCATTTGACCCTGAGTGTAGTGGTGCCTTTCTCTTATCCCCAGCTCCCCTATTTTGGATCGGGTGCAATCACATGGCACAAAAATTATACATTAATCACCTGATTGCCTTTCATCAAGCCTTGAGCGCCACAACTGACAGGCCTGTCTTCAAGATAGAGGGTGATCAGGTGCTTAATGCACAAATATTTATGCAATCACATTGCCCCCCCCAAAGATGGGCGGTAATTGGCTGTCATTGATCTCAAGATAAACGACATCCAAACCTGTAAGAAATGAGATGTCCATAGCTTGGATGGATCCCACTCTTTTTTCTGATGTCGTTTGTGTTTCAGATGAACATCTGAATGGTCTAAAATGAACACCTCAAAATTAGTCTTATTCACTTTTTGATGAGCATCATTCATTTTTTAAGATGAACAACGTTCAAAGCTTGTTACCCATGCCTCTCAACTTGTAAAACCCATGATGAAAAAAAAAGTATTCAGATCCGGATCCAACCCAGACCTGCTAACCCATTAGGGTTAATACCCACAGTGCAGGGGCAAGGGTTTTAATTTTTTTTAAAACCCTTCTCAACCCCTCCCCCCCCCCCGTGTTTTAAAAACACGCGAGGGGAGAGGAGGCCCTCACCTCACATCCCCTCTCCTCCTCCGTCCTTCTCTCTCTCGCTCTTTGCGATAATGCCAACAGACGACGTTGACCCTCCCAGGTACTCCCTTCTTCTTCTTCATTATTATTATTATTATTATTATTATTATTATTATTATTATTATTATTATTATTATTCTTGTTGTTGTTGTTGTTTTTTGCTTGACGGAGGGCCGACAGGAGGTCAACGGCTCCCTGCAGTGCCCTCCACCTCTCTTTCTGTGTTCACCGGCAGGAGGCCGACGACCCTCTGTCGTGCCCTCCCCCTCTCTTTCTGTGTTCGTCGAAAGGCCAGTAGGAGGCCGACGCCTCCCTATCATGTCCTTCCCCTCTCTTCTCTTTGTCTTCTTCTTCTTTGATTTCCCCCATTCGGCCAGGGCCTGGACCCCTGTCGCTTGGATTAGCAGAGGGCAGGGCCTCCCCCTGCCTCTGTCTAGCTAGCAGGGGCTTTGCTCTTGCCACTTGAGCCTTTCGGCAGGTAGGGTGAAGCCATACCTCCCTCTCTCTCTCTTCTTGTGTTCGTCAGAGGGCTGACAGCCCCTGCCGCGCCCTCCCTCTCTCTTTATGCTTGCTGGAGAGCCGACAGGAGGCCGATCCCCCCTGCTACACTCTCCCCCTCTCTGCCTTTCTCGATCTTTCGACCAGCAGGGGGCAGAGCCCCTACCTTTGTAGATTTACGGCAGGCAAGGGGGCTTTCCCCTCTTATCTCTCTCCCCTGTCTATGTACCTTTGTGGCAGACAAGGGGGCTCTGCCTCCTGTCTCTCTCAATTCTCGATCGGCAGGGGGCAGAGCCCCTTCCTCTGCAATTTTTGATAGATATAAGGGGGCTCCGCCCCCTGTCTCTTTTGATCCATCAAGGGGCAAGGGGCAGAGCCCCTTGCCTCTGTGTTTTTTGAGAGGCAGACAGGGGGCTCCACCCCCTGCCTCCTGGTCTTCCATCATGCAGAGGGAAGGGCCACTGCCTCTGCATAGTCCATCAGGAAGGGGGGGCTCTGCCCCCTACCACCTTTTTGGGTTTTCTAGGTAGGGGCCTAGCTCCTGCCACTTTTCCTTTTTCTGGAAGGGGCAGAGCTCCTACCTTGTTCCTTGCATAAGCCGGTGGGGACCAAGCCCTGCCACTGACCCCTTTACCGCTTTCAAGCGAGCAAGCGGGCGAGGACTGCATCCCTGCCCCTTCGCTATTTGTTGATGGGTGGGCAGTGGTTGTACCACTGCCCCTTTTTGTTCTTTATTTTGACTATATCATACTAAATGTTTACACTTTTGTAGTTTGCATGATGGATCCCGCTCGTGCCCCGTAGCTCAAACCCTACATCAGCTACACTCGTAGGCGCACACAGTGACGTAACCTCTCGAGGTAGGAAAAAGTTGCACGAGGACTTTGGATGAATTAAATAAAGTATTTGGACATTGAGATAATGACAAGTGATATTTACATGCATATGACTTTGTGGTCTTCTGTTCTTTACTTGTCTTTATTGTTATAAAATTTTTATGTTTTCTGTATTCTATATGCATAGGCATTGTATAGTAAATTTATAATATTACATATTTTCACACTTAGTTGTTTTGAGATTTTTTGAAAAATTAGCTAAGTATGGGATAAAAATCGTTTGAACCTCGATTTTAGATCGATGCTTTTGAGTTTGGGCTTGGCTCAGGTCTCATCAACTAGTTCTAAACAAGCCACTTAAAACGTAAAAAAAAGTTTAATTTTTGACTTTTAAATTCGAGCAAAATTTAGGTTATTTTTGGGCGAAACTCAGAATTTGATATTCGTGTAATATGTCGTTGGATGCGTCCCGAAATGTTGAGCGCAACGATATGTTATTTTTTTGAATTCGAGTTCTGGTTGGCCCAAAATTTGCATTTTTAAAAAAAAGAGCAGTTTATCAAACTTGATCTAGATTTGGATCAGACTGGATCCAATAGTTTTGATCCAAATTAATATGAATCTGGACTCTATCCAAGACCCATATTAATATGGATTTGGTCCAATCTAAATTTCATTTAGATTTGGATCCAGATCCAAATCCAAATCCATGCTCAATGATTTTATAGCTTTAAATTTATTTAGGAGTTTTAAATTGGAGTTAATTAAGGTTAAAAGTCTCTCTAGTTAATTTGGCTATTTTTAGAAACTTTTAAACATTTATTGATTATTTAATACTAAATAATTAATTAATTCTATATAATTTTGAATTTTTTAAAGGTTGTTTAGGACTTCTTAAAGGAGTCCTTTTTCATGCCTAAGCATGCTAAAGAAAGTTTAGAAAGACCTTTTAAAAAAAATTGAAAACTTTCAAAAAAGTCAAAACATGAGTTGAATTTTTTTAGAAAGAGTTGAGAGAGAGTCCTATGGAGGAAACTCTTCTTCTCCATCCCATTTAGAAAGGGTTGGAGAAGGGGGGGGGGGGGGGGGTCATCTCCCTCTCACTCTATTTAAGATCAAGAAAGGAAAAAAGAAAGGAAAGAAGGAAAAAAGAAGAAAAAGGGGAAAAAGAAAGAGGAGAAGAAAAGAGAGGAAGAAGGATGAAGAAGAGGAGGAGTTGAAGCCATTTTCTCCAACCCACCCACGTTTTTCAACTTTCACTCCTATTGGTTTTCTCTCTTGAATCAAGTAAGAAATTGATTATAGATTGGATTTCATGCAATATTTTGATGAAAATTCATGGAGAACGTGTAAATCTGAATGTTTATACTAAAATACATGGAGGAGGATTCATGGATCCTCTTCCATGAATGTATTTATGATTCTTTTAATATTCTCTCAAATAAATTTCTCTACATGGTGTCTTTTTGCTAAAACAAAATTTGATTTCATGTTAAAGATGGCATTTATGCACTTATTTCATAGAAGATTTGATTCCTACGTTTGTGCCCAATATATATATATATATATATATATATATATATATATATATATATATATATATATATATATATATATATATATATATATATATATATATATATATATATATATACAAATGGTGTTGGATGCATATATGGTTATTATGAAAGAAAAGTCTCTGTAAGCGTGTATATTTTCAAAAGAAGTTTGCATAAGCATGTCACATACCAATGCATACTTAATTTTGATTGTGATATAAATGTATATCCTATGGTGAATTAATCTTCCATGAAAATCAACATATAAATCTGCCAAGTGTGTGTTTTGGCTTACAAATCTGTGCAACTACAAAGGTATACATATTCTTGAATGTGGGTATTCACATTCATGTTTATTTTGGTTGTGAATCTGCATGCATAATCATAGTTGTCGTAAGACTATGCCTACATGAGAAGTCTTTGCATATGCATGTGTGAAACCCTAAAAAAATTCTTTTATTGTTGATCTGTCATAGCTTGGTAGACCTGCACAGGTGCAGTCTATGCAGGGCTACTGCCAGTATGAATTGTGAAAAAAAGAGAGGTTTCTTTGGGTCTGGGCTGACTGGCAGCCCAGCCGAGTGACACTCGGCTGGCTGCCAGGCCTTGGCAATGTGCACAAACCTGGTTTGGGCATGTGTATTGGCCAGGCCCAGCTGACTGAGCTCAACTGGGCTGAAGCCGAACCCAGTTGGCCAGGTCGGCTGGTACCTTTAAAAAAAAAAGATTCCTTGGGCTGGCTAGCAGCCAGTTGAGTGGAGCTCGACTGACTGCCAGGCCTTGGCAGCCTGTGACAGGCGGTGCACAGGCCCAGTCTGGGCCGTGTGTCACCCTGCCAGGTGCTGACATGCCATTAGCAAAAAAAAACCAATACATGCATGCACATAAAAATGAAATTCTGCATATGCAGGACTGTTAATGAGTATTCATATGCATATTTGAGCATAAAGTCTAAAGTCACATGATTATTGGCCACATGAAATTGTCATGTATGTATATTCAGGTTTAATTCATGTACATTAAAGTTTTATGCATGTTTTTATATCATTACTGGGCTGGCTGCCAGCCCAGCTGACTCAGCTGACCTGTCATGCCTTGGCAGACCTGCACAGGCTCGACCTGTGCAGGGTAGTGCAGGGTTTTGAAGACCCCAGCCGACTGCTAGTCGACTGGGTGTTTATGTTTTACATTTACCTTGGGCCGACTGGTAGCCCAACCGAACCGAGTTTGGCTGGCCTATCAGGCATTGGCCTCTCGGTTAGCCTAGTCATTTGTTGACTGAGCATGATAAAAAAAAAGTATATATATGTATACAAGATTTATTTTTGAAAATCTGGTTCTCTAAGTGCCCTAGAGAACTTATTGTTGGCTAGGAAACTGACCCTACCAAGGCCCAATCAACTAAGTTGGTTGGGTAGGGGAAATTGACCCAGCCAACTGAATCAGTTGAGTTGAATCAACAAGCCCAACCACTTGTCGGCAAGACATGGTATTAAAAAAAATTTAACAATAATATAGTTTTTATATATGTTCAGTTTATGATCGTTTTACATGCCTAATAGAATTCAACATGAAAGTGTATGTTGCAAATAAAGGGTTGAACCTTTATGGTGAAAGTTTTGCATGTGCATAATGAGTATATCATGCTTAAGCAAGTGTTGCAAAATTGTTTGTCATGTGCAAGTACATAATGTGTTGATATGCTTTTGCATGATCATAATGCTACACATGGCTTCATGCATGCAAAAGAATGATATTTCTTACATACTTATGCTTGTCATGCGATACATGTTTATGATAGTAATGCATAATTGTTTCCTATGCATGTGTATACATGAAATAGATATGTTTTGCATGCACATAATTGTATGAATGTTCACATATTTTAAGTAAAGTGATTCATGAATGAAAGCATGTATTTGATATAAACATGTGACTAAATAAAAGCGTGTATTTAACATGAATATGTGAACTCTTGTGCATGCATATGAATATTATTGTTGTTCATGCACATCTCTATATTGGCATGCATGATTGTGCATTGAAAGACTTGTGACATGTAATGAATGCATTGACATGTTCCTAATGATTTTTGCCTATGAATGCATGGATGATCAAAGTGGATCATCATGGGTAGTGGAATGCCTTGAGTTGGTATGCTCCTTGCTTTACTTGTTTATGCATTTCAAAAGTCATATTGGCTATTGTGGTTTTAAATTGCACTATTCTGTATTTTTTCTACGAGCTGGAGTCCCATGATGAGCCTCGTATTTGGAAATGTGAATTTGTGACATTAATTTGGCATGCTAAATTGCAAGTTAATGAAACAACTATTAATAATAATATAAATTTAAAGAACAGTGTAATATACTTTCTGAGATGTCTCATCGAGAGTATGAGACTCTTGGAGTTACGATTTTGGGGAAACTGAAAGGATACAAAAACTCTATGTGTGGTGTTGTTGCCCTGAATTCGATATTGAGGTTCTTTCTCCTGCCCATAGTTTTAGAGAGTTTTTGTCACTTTGCTTGGGGGTGATGTGTAAACACAACTGTTATTTTGGTATACCAAGAAAAGTGACACTTGTGGATGGGTTGTCCCTGGTGTTCCGACATTAGATGGGTGGTCTAATATTTCGAAAGTCGTTTCGATCGAGAGCTAAGTTTGGAACCCAGTAACAAAATACAGCTTATGTGAGAAGTTATCCTGAAAACCCTACTTGACCTTAGAAATTCTTACCCGTTTGGTGTATCCGCAGACAACTGTAATAAAAAAATAAACTTAAATTGTGTGCATCTTAATAAGGACATACATATAATAAGAGAACTTGATAAAGATAATAATTTATTCATGTATGTGCACTGACATTATGCATCTTCTTTTTATGCATTAGATCATGCATATTTATTTGTTTTACTTATGATGCATGGTTGAATTTTATGATATTGCATCATGTTGCATGATTAATGCCTTTACTGCTTATGAAATTATGAAAAGTGTTATAGTAGCATCCTCTTAATTGTTGCATGAATCCTATCTTTATTCTTTATGCTCATTTGTTTCATTAGAGAGATTCGTACGCAAAATTTCTTGGATTCTAACACCCTACTTTTGGTATTTTTTGCAGCTTCAGATACCTAAACTTGCTCATAAGAGGAGCTACGAGGGGATCACATGACTGTTTGACAAACTTCGATGGACAACAGGGCTCTTTCTTTTTATTTTTCTTTTTGCATTCTGATGTTCTTATTTGTTTGTCTCATGACTCTATCATTTCTTAATTAATAAAGTTGATCAGTTTGAGTTTGGATTGAAAGATGGGATGTAAGATCCCTTGTGGTGTGTCGAGTTTCCAATTTGTTGTGGAACTGTAAAGGCCCCGGGTCTCTGAAAAGATTTTTGTAATTAATTTAAAAAAAAATCTGCACTTTTTTCAAAGGTATAAGTTGGGGTCGTTACAAAATTTCTGTTACTGCTTTCTTCTACTTGTTTTCTGTGGCCATTGCACCGTAGATACTTAGTTTTGCTAGTACATGTTTGTTCTTTTACCGCCCCCAGGCAAGCCTCGCAGGGTGTGCTGGTGCGCGTACAACATTTCACACATTTCAAAAGGGGTGCAAAATTGAGTACAAACACTATAGTGTTGAGAAGAGGGCCTTCTTGGTGCAAGGCTCAACTTCTCGAGCACAAAAGCCTACTTTTAAAGCTAGTGTTCTCTCTACGAGTTGCTAGATGCAATAATTTGTACCCCAAGTCGGTTACTCGAGAGAGATACACGGATCCACGGTGATCCTGAGACCTGTGTTCTTATTTCGTAGAAACCAAGCTTGCTAACTTAAATCACTTGTACTACATCCTACAAAACACAGTGTTGGGTTATCTTTCAAGAAACCCACGATTTACCATCATAGTCAAACCTTTAGACATGTACGATACATATACTACAATGAGAAGTATAAGAGGTCGTTGAGCACCTCGAACTGTGCAATGAGCACTCTGTTGAAATAAATAAAGATAATGATGTTCGCCTCTATAGGCCAGATGCTCAAAGAGCAATGCATGTTAAATTGGAACCAAATGAATTGCAACATATTAATTATTACCCTCTCATCGTAGTCATACCTTTAGACAAATACGATCGTACTTATGAACAAGTATTACGATGTTTGGATGATGAGGTTGTGGCAACCTTGAAGCTTGCAATGCTGAGATCACATAAATGGTGTTAACTCGCCTTCAAAGGCTAGATGCTTGACTGAGTCCAGTAGACCGGAGCATATAGAATGGGGCGATGGTTAAAAAATCTCCATCGTGCCTATTCAACTCTCACGGTTCATCAAGGGAGAAGATGGATGATACAAAAACTTTGATGGATAGGTTGTTAACAACCACCCCACGGGCAAAAGACTCGGCTTCCCCAGTCATCAGAGTTAGGAAAAAACAAACTACCATAAATTATCCTAGGCGGTAGCTCCCAGGTATTTCTGCAGAAGTTGGATGCATCCATGGACCACGAATGCCTTTGAGGATTTACTCTCTTGGTCACCGACCGTCTGTGAACACCTCAAATTTTTCAAAGATTTACAAAATAACCCTTTTGCCCCTGACTCCATCTTCTGAGAAAATCAAAGCGATTTCAAAGCTAAATTCCAGTCATTCTTCAGATTTTTGGAAAGAATTCCATATTGATATACTCAAAATTCAATTCTGAATCCGAACCCAGTGTTTTAAATACAAATTTGAGCCTCGTTGTCCAATTTCCAAATTAAAAGTACAAAAATACCAAAAAAATGGTTCTAAATGGCTCAGGCAATTCATCTGAAACTCTGTTGGATCCCCAATCCTATATTTCTCAGTTCGAGGTTGTAAACCTTGAATATTTCTTAAAAATTCGGATATAAATCCGTTTTCTGAAAAAAATTCTCAAAAATTGCCTTGAGTTCTTAGAAAAACCCCCTTGTGTAAATATTTTACAAAAACACAAAAAAATTAGTTTTAATCTTTGTTTTACCATAAGACTTTAGGATCTTACTCCAAAAGATACAAAAAAATGAAAAATAAACACAAAAACCAAAAAAATGGAAAAATTACGAAGAAAACAAATGGTTTTGAAACCTTTTAAGTTGATTTTTCTAAAAACCTCACTTTTTAACCATTTTACAAAAATTTCCTAAAAGGGAAACCTCTTTTTGAAAAAAGGGAAGATTTCCAACAGACTCCTCCCGCGCTTCCCTCCTCTCCTCTCTCCATCGCAGATCTCAAACTGACCCTCTGTTCTTCGCCTTCCATCTTCAACGAGTTTTCCACTCGAACCTTCCACCTCTTCTTTAAGAAGAGGCCTTCACCCATGATTGAGGCATCCATTTTCTTTCTTAACATTTCATACAACCCATCCTCAGGCTGGAAGTTCCCCTTCAGCATCCATCTTTTCTTAACATTTCATACAACGATCCTTCCTCATGGAGCAAATTATCATTCAACATCCATCCGACATCAACCTTCATCATTCCCCATTCTTCCGCTCAATCCTCTTCTTCAAATTCTGGAATCTCTGCAAAACGAGAAGAACTAACAGATCTCCTCCCCGGTTCCACTGAAGGAGAACGAGCTCCCTCTTTCGGGATTCCTATAAACAAGGTAAGATTTCTCTCCCTATATCTCCAAATATAATTTATTTTACTCTTATCATCATCATCTGTCTGCTATATTTCCTTCTCAATATTCACCTCTGTTTCAAAGTTCATGGCCAATTTTCTCCTTTCTTACTGAAGACCGACGATGCCTCACAATGGCATCGTTGATCCATCAGGATTTGTATTCCAATCCTATCTCTACGTTTATGTTATCTTTTTCCCCTTAGTATTTTTTTTTGATCTTCTTCTTTTATTTTACAGAGGTTTAATCTTAGCATTTTGATTCTGTTTCTCCCACTTTTTTTTGTATCATAAAGCACCGCAGGTGAGATTGATCTGCATGTAGCAAGATCAATCTGCCTGCTGCTACAACAAAAGGGATGACTATAATTCGACATAGCATCGATGAAACCACTACTTTATTCCTCTATCTTCTATAATTCCCTCGATTTAGGGAAGTTTTGATAATCTGTTAGTGCTATCTAGATTAAATATCTTCTTTGTAGTTTACCAATAGCTAATCACCACATTTTGTGATTCTTTTTTTTTTATCTTCTATCAAATATTTGATTATCGTTTTATTTCAATTTCATTAGCTTGTTTAGTGTTGTCAATCTGCATTGCATCATGTGTGTTGTTTATTTTTCCATATATCTATATCTCCTTCCTGCATTTTAGCATTCCAGTTTGGTTTCTTCATATCATTATTTCATCAGTCGTTGCATTTCAGTACCCATTACGTGCTCATTCATTATGATTCATATTGGTCGTTGCATAAGATCTGTTTAAGTCCTATGAGTAGCAAAAAACTGTGTCCACCCCTTGGCTATGAGAAATTGCTAGAGAAGCTGCTGGATCGCTGGTGCTGTTTTACAAGTCCTTTGTACCCAAACTGACATGATTATTTTGAAGGAAATCTGTCCCTCGCAGGAAAGTTTAACTGTTGCTGGGAAATACCCATGTAAATGGTATTTGTTCTCCCCTTTTGTTCTTTGCAGTAGAAGGAAGAGATCGCTTGATCCCGATATACCCTATTTGATCCACGCTGGTGGCTCACTACACCTGGGAGCTCACCCTTCTGTATATTTAGCAATCAAACACTGATCTGCTGAGCTGAATCATATTCAATCTCAAAATCGGGTCGGGTCTAAGCGAAGTTGAAAAAGCAAGACTCATCCAATTCCTTAAGAAGCATCAGTAAGTATTTGCCTGGACTTACAAAGATATGCCGGGATTAGATCCCAAGCTGGTTGGGCATCGACTCAAGTTGAAACCAGAAGCCAGACCAATCAAGGAGAAACTGAGGAAGTTAGACCCTCGAATTGAGCAGCAAGTCAAGGAAGGACTTGAAGATTTATTAAAAGCAGACTTCATCCGGGCCATTGATTATCCAGATTGGTTAGCAAATATCGTAGCAGTCCCTAAAAAGAACGGAAAAGTTCGGATCTGCATTGATTTCAGGGATCTCAATAAGGCTACCTCGAAAGATGATTATCCACTTCCTAATATTGACCTGTTGATCGATAACACAACAGGTCATGCCATGTTTTCTTTCATGGATGGATATTCAGGCTATAATCAGATCAAGATGGCCGTTCGTGATCAGTCGAAGACTTCATTTACTACCCCATGGGGAACCTTCTATTATACTGTTATGCCGTTTGGACTCAAAAATGCCGGGGCGACTTATCAAAGGGCAATGACCGTTATTTTCCATGATCAAATGCACAAGAATATGGATGCATATGTGGATGACACTTTGGTTAAGTCTAAAGAAGATAAGGATCACCTTGATGCTCTTAATCAAGTTTTTGAAAGACTTATCCTCTACAAGTTAAGACTTAATTTTCAGAAATGTATTTTTGGAGTTGAGTCTGGCAAATTGCTCAGCTTCATTATCAACAAGAAAGGAATCGAGGTGGATCTAGCCAAGGCAAAAACCATTATTGATATGCCGCCTCCAAACAATCTCAGGAAACTGCGAAGCCTTCAAGGGCGTATTCAGTTTATTCGCAGGTTCATCTCCAATTTGGCCATGAGATGTGAACCTTTCAATCATTTGCTAAGAAAAGGAGTTAAATTTGAATGGGGATCAGAATGCCAACTCTCGTTTGAGCGCATCAAGCAATATCTCCTTAATCCACCAGTTTTGAAGCCGCCTAAGTTGAGGAAACCTCTCCTACTATACATTTATGTCAATCAGAATGCCTGTAGTGGATTCCTCGTGCAGTATGAAGAAGGCAGCCTGATAGAGCACGCCATCTACTACGTGAGCAAAACTTTCATTGATTATGAAAAGAAGTATTTTCAGATGGAGAAAACTTGTCTATCTTTGGTTTGGATGTGCAAAAAATTAAGACATTACTTGTTGGCTTCTAAAATCAAGTTTCTATCGAAACTTAATCCTCTCAGATACATTTTGGAACAACCATTTCTCACTGAACGGATTGCGAAGTGGCAAGTCCTTCTAATGCAATATGACTTAGAGTATGTTTCTCAAAAGCCGATTAAAGATCAAGCTATCACAGATCAGTTGGCGGATTTTCCTCTAACAAAAGAAATTAAAGCAGAAGATGATTTTCCTGATGAACACATCTACAATGTCCAACAACCTCTAGTTTGGAACCTTTTCTTCGATGGCTCTAAAAATATGTCTGGCATAGGGATTGGAGTTCTGTTAATCACTCCAGAAAAAGAAATGATCCCTTATTCCCTCAAGCTTGGTTTCCAATGCACTCACAATATGGCCGAGTATGAAGCTCTAATACAAGGCCTAAAAATTTTGCAAAATTTCAATGTCAAGATAGTGCATGCCTTTGGCGATTCCTTACTTGTTGTCAGTCAAGTTAACACTGAATGACAAGTGAAAGATTCCAAACTGATTCCGTATCAGAAGATCGTCTTAGCTCTTGTGGATAGCTTCGAAGAATTCCAGCTCAATCACATAAGAAGAGAACACAATCAGATAGCCGATGGCTTAGCCAGTTTAGGCTCCATTTTATCCTTCAAGGGCAGTGAGTCAAGTCGTTCTTTCAAAGTTGGCAGACTTGAGCAACCTGCTTTCACTTCAACTATGCAAGTAAACCAGGTCAATTAGAAGGAGAAGCCTTGGTATCAAAGCATCAAAGATTTTATTGAGACTGGTGAATTTCCACCAAAGATGCCAAAAAGGGAGAAGTGTGCAATCCAACGCATGTCTACCTGTTATTTCATTCTTGCCAATGTCCTCTACCACCGTGGTTTCAGTTCTGAGCGTGCCAGATGCTTAGACAAAGAAGAAGCTATGGAAATTATCCAAGAGGCACATGAAGGGATTTGTGGTGGCCATGTTGGCTATCAGACTCTCGTCAAGCAGATCGTTCGAGCAGGGTACTATTGGAATACCATGCAGCAGGACTGTCATAGATTTGTGAAGAAGTGCGTCAAGTGCCAAATGCACGCGCCTTACATTCATGCACTAGCCACATATCTACAATCAATTGTTTCTCCTTGGCCATTTTCTATGTGGGCTTTTGACGTCGTGGGCCCAATTACCCCTTCTGCTTCCAACGGCCATAAGTACTTTCTGGCTGCTACAGAGTATTTCACCAAATGGGTTGAAGCTGTCACTCTACACACAGTAGAAGGCCGCCACGTGGTTTCTTTCATTCATAAGTATATTCTTTACCGCTTTGGCATACCCCATGATATCGTTTCAGATAATGGGAGCCATTTCAAGAATGAGAAGATGAAAACCTTCTATTCTAAATTCAGAATTTCCCATCATTTCTCAGCTCCCTATTATCCTCAAGAGAATGGCCAAGCAGAAGCCACCAATAAAATCTTGATCCGTATTCTGGAAAGGACTGTGAAAATAGGTCGAGATTGGCATGAGAAAATTCATGATGCACTTTGGGCATACCGAACCACCATTCGGACTCCGACTAATGTCACTCCTTCAGAACTTGTTTACGGAATTGAAGTGGTGTTACCTCTCTATGTCCAAAAGCCCGCTCTCAAATTTGCCTCTCTTATAGAATTATCACTCGATCAGTATCAACAGCAGAGATTGGTACAACTAGATTTACTGAATGAAAAAAGACTCAAGGCAGCAGAGCATCCTCAAGCTTATCGACAGAGGATAGCTCGACACTATGCCAAGTCCGTCATTGAGAGAAAATTTCGAGTTAACGATTTGGTGCTTAGATCGACAGCTTATATCAAGCATCGACCACGGGGCAAGTGGTCACCCAATTGGGAAGGCCCTTATGTGGTTAAGGAAGCATTGCCTTGCAATTCGTATCATCTGATCAACGCGGATGGGGTAGAAATGCCAAATCCTGTCAATGCTCTGCATTTGAAGAAATTTTATACCTGAAATGTTCATTATAAAACCTTTTTTTACTCTTCAAAGAGTCATTTCAATAAAAAATGATCTTTTATCAATTCTTACATTCTTTTCCATCATACTGGGGCATTTTATTTTGATCTATAATCATCTTCTTTCATCATATGCAGGCAGGATTAGACGAAAGCTCTTTTCCTCAAATTTTGTTAATTCTCAATTGATCTTGTGGTCTTTATTTTTATTTCATTTGATTAACTTTTGGTTTGATCAAATTTTCATCAAGCTATTGCACAGTTCTGTCAAGTTTTAACAAAATTTTCAATCTTATTAAAATTTCATCTACTTTTATCTTTAAAAATACCCTTTCAGGTTAAGGGATAAACCTGATGCCTCCTGTCAATGAGGTAATTATCTTTGTTATTTCCCTCGTTCAGGACAATGGGACAAAATCCTGAAAGTCGACCACATGCAAATAAACTATGATGGTCCATTAATTTTTACCAAAGAATCTTTATTTTCTAAAAATTTCACTTTGTTTAGCTCATCTTTACAACCCAGTCCTCGCACTAGGGTATTTCTCAAAATCTTCAATCATATATTGAGCTCATTTAGAGGATTCGATCCTCGCACCAATAACTTTCTACATTCAGTCTTTTGATCAAAATCTTTCCTTCTACAAAATTCAAGTTCTGACTTAAATCTCTCAAAATTTGATGGATATTTCAAAAGATCCAACACTCGTTGGTCATGTATTTCAAACGTTCCAGCTTTTTGTTGGTCAGGTATTTCAAATGTTCAAACACTCGTTGGTCATGTATCTCAAATGTTCCAGCTTCTTGCTGGTCAGGTATTTCAAACGTTCCAGCTTCTTGCTGGTCAGGTATTTCAAACGTTCCAGCTTTTTGCTGGTCAGGTATTTCCAAAAAGATCCGACACTCGTTGGTCATGTATTTCAAACGTTCCAGTTTCTTGCTGGTCAGGTATTTCAAACGTTTCAGCTTTTGCTGGTCATATATTTCAAAAGATCCAACACTCGTTGGTCATGTATTTCAAACGTTTCAGCTTTTGCTGGTCAGATATTTCAAAAGATCCAACACTCGTTGGTCATGTATTTCAAACGTTCCAGCTGTTGCTGGTCAAATATTTCAAACGTTCTAGCTTCGCTGGTCAGGTATTTCAAACGTTCCAGCTGTTGCTGGTCAAGTATTTCAAACTTTCCAGCTTTTCGCTGGTCATGCACTTTAAACATTCCAGCTTTTGCTGGTCATGTATTCCCAAAAAGGACCCAGCTTTTGTTGGTCATGTATTTCCAAAAGACCCAGCTCTCGCTAGTCATATATCTCAAAAAGTCCCAGCTCACAATTGTCGAGCTCCCAAATCAACCTATCCCACAAATCGAACCTTCAGGGTGCAATTTCTCCATTCTCTCATTTCCAAACCTTCGGGTTTCAATCTCTCAAATCTATCATTTCCAAACCTTCATATCTCCAAATCTCTCAATTCTATCAATTCTCCAACCTCTGGGTGCAATTTTTTTCTCAACCCTCGGGTTATAATCTCCCAATTTCGATCATTCTCAAAACCTTCAAAACCTTTTTTTTAAAAGCCTAGTTTTTCATAACTAGTCAGGTATTTCCAAAAGATCCAACACTCGTTGGTCATGTATTTCCAAACGTTCCAGCGTTTTGCTGGTTAGGTATTTCAAACGTTCCAGTTTTGCTGGTCAGGTATTTCAAACGTTCCAGCTTTTGCTGATCAGGTGTTTCAAAGGTTCCAGCTTTTGCTGGTCAGGTATTTCAAAAGATTTCAACATCTATTGGTCATGTATTTCAAAGGTTCAAGCTTTCGCTGGTCATGTATTTCAAAAGTTCCAGTTTTCGCTGGTCATGTATTTCAAAAAGGTTCCAGCTTCTGCTGGTCATGTATTTCAAAGGTTCCAGCTTTCGCTGGTCATGTATTTCAAAGGTCCCAGCTTTTGCTGGTCATGTATTTCCAAAATTGAAGATACAGGTAAAGGTTGCATCAAAATCTATATCGAGTGAATATTTCACACATAATTCATGAAAACTTTGCCAATTTGCTAAAAGCATTTGTTGATTCTAAATATTCTTACTGCACAAAAGAATTACCTCAAATTACCTCTAGTATTCTTTCCAAAATGGTGAAACTTTTTGCAAAAAGAGGTAAAATTCAAATCTTTTCCTGTTGGTCAACCGAAAGGATGAAAGAAATATTCTCGGTATGATTTGTGAAAGAAATATTCAATGACGTTGAAAAGCCAGAAGCGAATTGATAGTGATCTTGGGTATGGCGCATGTTTTAAAATGATTTTCTGGCAATCAGACAATGAAAATATCCTGAGCTATAAAAGAATCCACTCATATCTTCTTATCCATTCAAGCCGCAATCAAATATCCACAAAAGGGATCTCTCAACTGTCGTCAAGATGAAGACGCATATGTGAGCTAGACCCCCGGGGCCAAAGAAGATTTTGATCAGCTCCGAGGTGAAGGAGTTTGTGAAGGATCCTTCCAAAGAAAGTTCAGATCATCGTTGAGGTGAAGGCGAGTGTGATGAACCTACCGACAAACCCTAAAAGATATTTGATTTCTGCTATCATCTAAAGACCCTTTGAGTCTATATAATACCTGAAACAAAAGAAGGATCAGAACATCTCCAAGATGAAGGAGTTTGTGACGTACCCTTCCCTGAAAAAGAGAGAAAAGTCAAGACATCTCCAAAATGAAGGATGATGTAAAAACCCAAAAAAGTTCAGTGACTCAAAAGGAGTGCAAAAGGATCATCATGGGAAAACACCCAGATATCAAACTGCCAAAGTTGCCAGAAGTCATCTTTTTTCATGTGAAATTCTTTTATCAATATCTCTTTATTACTTGCTTTTATGAAATTAAGAATATTTCTTCTCTTCTCATATCAGGGAAATGGATAACTTCCTTGAAGAAAATCATCAGCGCTAAAAATTTGAATTTGACTCTTAGGACCGAGGAGTTAACCTCAATGGAGGAAATACTCTAGGTAAAGAGGGAATATCTTTCGCACATACGTGTACATTTTCAAGCCTTTTGAGTCAACTATAATCTTATCTTATTAGCAAAATTTTCTAGCTATTCCAAGAATGAAATAAACATTCAATATTCATTTTGACGAAACCTAGCGTTGTTTATATCTTCCAAAAGGGTTGCCTCATTTAGTTGAAGTATCTCTTCCCATCCCATCACGGTTTTTTTTTTCATTCGAGAAATCCGTATGGTAGATTTTCCCACTCAGGTTAAGGGTCAAACCTGAACATTCTGCAAGAGGTCATTAATTTCAAAAGCTATTACAGTCTCAGCAATGAGACGCCCCATTCCTTCCCCTTTTCAAAGCTCTAGGGAACCCTATATTTCTCTTTTCGCAAAACCCCTTTCGGATTTGTTCGTCCAAATTCCGAAGGTCCCATTATGGTTTCTCCATTTGAGAAACCCGTATGGTAGATTTCCTATTCAGGTTAAGAGTTAACCCGAAACCTCACTTCATGAGGTATCTTCCTTGCAGGTTTGGGTTAAGACTGAGTCTCGTTCCAAAGAGATTCCTCGTTCTGACGAGATGTTTCCTTTCAGTCCCATCATGGTTCTTCCCATAAAGGAACCCATGCTTTATATATCCATCCAGAATAGGATCCTATTTGAGCTTCATTTCACGAGGCACTCTCCAAAAATGTCCCATCCAGGTTAAGTGCTAAACCTGAATCATTCCAAAAAGAGTATCTTGTCTCACCCATGAGACCTGATCAAAATTCTGATTTTCCACCATTTCGAGATTTTCACCTAGAGTCCCATCACGATTTCCTCATTTTCTACTCAATCGTATCATTTTCGAGGATTTTGTCTCCCAAAAGCCATTCAGGATAAGGTTGTAAGCTTGAAGATCCATATTTTTCAAAATAATTCTTTCACACCCAGTTCAGATCTGCTGACTGGGGCATTTTCAAAATTTGGAGTATTATCTTTGCCACTAAGCTCGGCTTTCAACCGACTTAGTAGCAAAGAGGGGCATCTGTGAACACCCCAATTTTTTCAAAGATTTGCAAAATGACCCTTTTGCCCCTGATTCCATCTTCTGAGAAAATCAAAGCGATTTCAAAGCTAAATTCCAGTCATTCTTCAGATTTTTGGAAAGAATTCCATATTGATATACTCAAAATTCAATTATGAATCCGAACCCAGTGTTTTAAATACAAATTTGAGCCTCGTTGTCCAATTTCCAAATTAAAAGTACAAAAATACCAAAAAAATGGTTCTAAATGGCTCAGGCAATTCATCTGAAACTCTGTTGGATCCCCAATCCTATATTTCTCAGTTCGAGGTTGTAAACCTTGAATATTTCTTAAAAATTCGGATATAAATCCGTTTTCTGAAAAAAATTCTCAAAAATTGCCTTGAGTTCTTAGAAAAACCCCCTTGTGTAAATATTTTACAAAAACACAAAAAAATTAGTTTTAATCTTTGTTTTACCGTAAGACTTTAGGATCTTACTCCAAAAGATACAAAAAAATGAAAAATAAACACAAAAACCAAAAAAATGGAAAAATTACGAAGAAAACAAATGGTTTTGAAACCTTTTAAGTTGATTTTTCTAAAAACCTCACTTTTTAACCATTTTACAAAAATTTCCTAAAAGGGAAACCTCTTTTTGAAAAAAGGGAAGATTTCCAACAGACTCCTCCCGCGCTTCCCTCCTCTCCTCTCTCCATCGCAGATCTCAAACTGACCCTCTGTTCTTCGCCTTCCATCTTCAACGAGTTTTCCACTCGAACCTTCCACCTCTTCTTTAAGAAGAGGCCTTCACCCATGATTGAGGCATCCATTTTCTTTCTTAACATTTCATACAACCCATCCTCAGGCTGGAAGTTCCCCTTCAGCATCCATCTTTTCTTAACATTTCATACAACGATCCTTCCTCATGGAGCAAATTATCATTCAACATCCATCCGACATCAACCTTCATCATTCCCCATTCTTCCTCTCAATCCTCTTCTTCAAATTCTGGAATCTCTGCAAAATGAGAAGAACTAACAAATCTCCTCCCCGGTTCCACTGAAGGAGAACGAGCTCCCTCTTTCGGGATTCCTATAAACAAGGTAAGATTTCTCTCCCTATATCTCCAAATATAATTTATTTTACTCTTATCATCATCATCTGTCTGCTATATTTCCTTCTCAATATTCACCTCTGTTTCAAAGTTCATGGCCAATTTTCTCCTTTCTTACTGAAGACCGACGATGCCTCACAATGGCATCGTTGATCCATCAGGATTTGTATTCCAATCCTATCTCTACGTTTATGTTATCTTTTTCCCCTTAGTATTTTTTTTTGATCTTCTTCTTTTATTTTACAGAGGTTTAATCTTAGCATTTTGATTCTGTTTCTCCCACTTTTTTTTGTATCATAAAGCACCGCAGGTGAGATTGATCTGCATGTAGCAAGATCAATCTGCCTGCTGCTACAACAAAAGGGATGACTATAATTCGACATAGCATCGATGAAACCACTACTTTATTCCTCTATCTTCTATAATTCCCTCGATTTAGGGAAGTTTTGATAATCTGTTAGTGCTATCTAGATTAAATATCTTCTTTGTAGTTTACCAATAGCTAATCACCACATTTTGTGATTCTTTTTTTTTTATCTTCTATCAAATATTTGATTATCGTTTTATTTCAATTTCATTAGCTTGTTTAGTGTTGTCAATCTGCATTGCATCATGTGTGTTGTTTATTTTTCCATATATCTATATCTCCTTCCTGCATTTTAGCATTCCAGTTTGGTTTCTTCATATCATTATTTCATCAGTCGTTGCATTTCAGTACCCATTACGTGCTCATTCATTATGATTCATATTGGTCGTTGCATAAGATCTGTTTAAGTCCTATGAGTAGCAAAAAACTGTGTCCACCCCTTGGCTATGAGAAATTGCTAGAGAAGCTGCTGGATCGCTGGTGCTGTTTTACAAGTCCTTTGTACCCAAACTGACATGATTATTTTGAAGGAAATCTGTCCCTCGCAGGAAAGTTTAACTGTTGCTGGGAAATACCCATGTAAATGGTATTTGTTCTCCCCTTTTGTTCTTTGCAGTAGAAGGAAGAGATCGCTTGATCCCGATATACCCTATTTGATCCACGCTGGTGGCTCACTACACCTGGGAGCTCACCCTTCTGTATATTTAGCAATCAAACACTGATCTGCTGAGCTGAATCATATTCAATCTCAAAATCGGGTCGGGTCTAAGCGAAGTTGAAAAAGCAAGACTCATCCAATTCCTTAAGAAGCATCAGTAAGTATTTGCCTGGACTTACAAAGATATGCCGGGATTAGATCCCAAGCTGGTTGGGCATCGACTCAAGTTGAAACCAGAAGCCAGACCAATCAAGGAGAAACTGAGGAAGTTAGACCCTCGAATTGAGCAGCAAGTCAAGGAAGGACTTGAAGATTTATTAAAAGCAGACTTCATCCGGGCCATTGATTATCCAGATTGGTTAGCAAATATCGTAGCAGTCCCTAAAAAGAACGGAAAAGTTCGGATCTGCATTGATTTCAGGGATCTCAATAAGGCTACCTCGAAAGATGATTATCCACTTCCTAATATTGACCTGTTGATCGATAACACAACAGGTCATGCCATGTTTTCTTTCATGGATGGATATTCAGGCTATAATCAGATCAAGATGGCCGTTCGTGATCAGTCGAAGACTTCATTTACTACCCCATGGGGAACCTTCTATTATACTGTTATGCCGTTTGGACTCAAAAATGCCGGGGCGACTTATCAAAGGGCAATGACCGTTATTTTCCATGATCAAATGCACAAGAATATGGATGCATATGTGGATGACACTTTGGTTAAGTCTAAAGAAGATAAGGATCACCTTGATGCTCTTAATCAAGTTTTTGAAAGACTTATCCTCTACAAGTTAAGACTTAATTTTCAGAAATGTATTTTTGGAGTTGAGTCTGGCAAATTGCTCAGCTTCATTATCAACAAGAAAGGAATCGAGGTGGATCTAGCCAAGGCAAAAACCATTATTGATATGCCGCCTCCAAACAATCTCAGGAAACTGCGAAGCCTTCAAGGGCGTATTCAGTTTATTCGCAGGTTCATCTCCAATTTGGCCATGAGATGTGAACCTTTCAATCATTTGCTAAGAAAAGGAGTTAAATTTGAATGGGGATCAGAATGCCAACTCTCGTTTGAGCGCATCAAGCAATATCTCCTTAATCCACCAGTTTTGAAGCCGCCTAAGTTGAGGAAACCTCTCCTACTATACATTTATGTCAATCAGAATGCCTGTAGTGGATTCCTCGTGCAGTATGAAGAAGGCAGCCTGATAGAGCACGCCATCTACTACGTGAGCAAAACTTTCATTGATTATGAAAAGAAGTATTTTCAGATGGAGAAAACTTGTCTATCTTTGGTTTGGATGTGCAAAAAATTAAGACATTACTTGTTGGCTTCTAAAATCAAGTTTCTATCGAAACTTAATCCTCTCAGATACATTTTGGAACAACCATTTCTCACTGAACGGATTGCGAAGTGGCAAGTCCTTCTAATGCAATATGACTTAGAGTATGTTTCTCAAAAGCCGATTAAAGATCAAGCTATCACAGATCAGTTGGCGGATTTTCCTCTAACAAAAGAAATTAAAGCAGAAGATGATTTTCCTGATGAACACATCTACAATGTCCAACAACCTCTAGTTTGGAACCTTTTCTTCGATGGCTCTAAAAATATGTCTGGCATAGGGATTGGAGTTCTGTTAATCACTCCAGAAAAAGAAATGATCCCTTATTCCCTCAAGCTTGGTTTCCAATGCACTCACAATATGGCCGAGTATGAAGCTCTAATACAAGGCCTAAAAATTTTGCAAAATTTCAATGTCAAGATAGTGCATGCCTTTGGCGATTCCTTACTTGTTGTCAGTCAAGTTAACACTGAATGACAAGTGAAAGATTCCAAACTGATTCCGTATCAGAAGATCGTCTTAGCTCTTGTGGATAGCTTCGAAGAATTCCAGCTCAATCACATAAGAAGAGAACACAATCAGATAGCCGATGGCTTAGCCAGTTTAGGCTCCATTTTATCCTTCAAGGGCAGTGAGTCAAGTCGTTCTTTCAAAGTTGGCAGACTTGAGCAACCTGCTTTCACTTCAACTATGCAAGTAAACCAGGTCAATTAGAAGGAGAAGCCTTGGTATCAAAGCATCAAAGATTTTATTGAGACTGGTGAATTTCCACCAAAGATGCCAAAAAGGGAGAAGTGTGCAATCCAACGCATGTCTACCTGTTATTTCATTCTTGCCAATGTCCTCTACCACCGTGGTTTCAGTTCTGAGCGTGCCAGATGCTTAGACAAAGAAGAAGCTATGGAAATTATCCAAGAGGCACATGAAGGGATTTGTGGTGGCCATGTTGGCTATCAGACTCTCGTCAAGCAGATCGTTCGAGCAGGGTACTATTGGAATACCATGCAGCAGGACTGTCATAGATTTGTGAAGAAGTGCGTCAAGTGCCAAATGCACGCGCCTTACATTCATGCACTAGCCACATATCTACAATCAATTGTTTCTCCTTGGCCATTTTCTATGTGGGCTTTTGACGTCGTGGGCCCAATTACCCCTTCTGCTTCCAACGGCCATAAGTACTTTCTGGCTGCTACAGAGTATTTCACCAAATGGGTTGAAGCTGTCACTCTACACACAGTAGAAGGCCGCCACGTGGTTTCTTTCATTCATAAGTATATTCTTTACCGCTTTGGCATACCCCATGATATCGTTTCAGATAATGGGAGCCATTTCAAGAATGAGAAGATGAAAACCTTCTATTCTAAATTCAGAATTTCCCATCATTTCTCAGCTCCCTATTATCCTCAAGAGAATGGCCAAGCAGAAGCCACCAATAAAATCTTGATCCGTATTCTGGAAAGGACTGTGAAAATAGGTCGAGATTGGCATGAGAAAATTCATGATGCACTTTGGGCATACCGAACCACCATTCGGACTCCGACTAATGTCACTCCTTCAGAACTTGTTTACGGAATTGAAGTGGTGTTACCTCTCTATGTCCAAAAGCCCGCTCTCAAATTTGCCTCTCTTATAGAATTATCACTCGATCAGTATCAACAGCAGAGATTGGTACAACTAGATTTACTGAATGAAAAAAGACTCAAGGCAGCAGAGCATCCTCAAGCTTATCGACAGAGGATAGCTCGACACTATGCCAAGTCCGTCATTGAGAGAAAATTTCGAGTTAACGATTTGGTGCTTAGATCGACAGCTTATATCAAGCATCGACCACGGGGCAAGTGGTCACCCAATTGGGAAGGCCCTTATGTGGTTAAGGAAGCATTGCCTTGCAATTCGTATCATCTGATCAACGCGGATGGGGTAGAAATGCCAAATCCTGTCAATGCTCTGCATTTGAAGAAATTTTATACCTGAAATGTTCATTATAAAACCTTTTTTTACTCTTCAAAGAGTCATTTCAATAAAAAATGATCTTTTATCAATTCTTACATTCTTTTCCATCATACTGGGGCATTTTATTTTGATCTATAATCATCTTCTTTCATCATATGCAGGCAGGATTAGACGAAAGCTCTTTTCCTCAAATTTTGTTAATTCTCAATTGATCTTGTGGTCTTTATTTTTATTTCATTTGATTAACTTTTGGTTTGATCAAATTTTCATCAAGCTATTGCACAGTTCTGTCAAGTTTTAACAAAATTTTCAATCTTATTAAAATTTCATCTACTTTTATCTTTAAAAATACCCTTTCAGGTTAAGGGATAAACCTGATGCCTCCTGTCAATGAGGTAATTATCTTTGTTATTTCCCTCGTTCAGGACAATGGGACAAAATCCTGAAAGTCGACCACATGCAAATAAACTATGATGGTCCATTAATTTTTACCAAAGAATCTTTATTTTCTAAAAATTTCACTTTGTTTAGCTCATCTTTACAACCCAGTCCTCGCACTAGGGTATTTCTCAAAATCTTCAATCATATATTGAGCTCATTTAGAGGATTCGATCCTCGCACCAATAACTTTCTACATTCAGTCTTTTGATCAAAATCTTTCCTTCTACAAAATTCAAGTTCTGACTTAAATCTCTCAAAATTTGATGGATATTTCAAAAGATCCAACACTCGTTGGTCATGTATTTCAAACGTTCCAGCTTTTTGTTGGTCAGGTATTTCAAATGTTCAAACACTCGTTGGTCATGTATCTCAAATGTTCCAGCTTCTTGCTGGTCAGGTATTTCAAACGTTCCAGCTTCTTGCTGGTCAGGTATTTCAAACGTTCCAGCTTTTTGCTGGTCAGGTATTTCCAAAAAGATCCGACACTCGTTGGTCATGTATTTCAAACGTTCCAGTTTCTTGCTGGTCAGGTATTTCAAACGTTTCAGCTTTTGCTGGTCATATATTTCAAAAGATCCAACACTCGTTGGTCATGTATTTCAAACGTTTCAGCTTTTGCTGGTCAGATATTTCAAAAGATCCAACACTCGTTGGTCATGTATTTCAAACGTTCCAGCTGTTGCTGGTCAAATATTTCAAACGTTCTAGCTTCGCTGGTCAGGTATTTCAAACGTTCCAGCTGTTGCTGGTCAAGTATTTCAAACTTTCCAGCTTTTCGCTGGTCATGCACTTTAAACATTCCAGCTTTTGCTGGTCATGTATTCCCAAAAAGGACCCAGCTTTTGTTGGTCATGTATTTCCAAAAGACCCAGCTCTCGCTAGTCATATATCTCAAAAAGTCCCAGCTCACAATTGTCGAGCTCCCAAATCAACCTATCCCACAAATCGAACCTTCAGGGTGCAATTTCTCCATTCTCTCATTTCCAAACCTTCGGGTTTCAATCTCTCAAATCTATCATTTCCAAACCTTCATATCTCCAAATCTCTCAATTCTATCAATTCTCCAACCTCTGGGTGCAATTTTTTTCTCAACCCTCGGGTTATAATCTCCCAATTTCGATCATTCTCAAAACCTTCAAAACCTTTTTTTTAAAAGCCTAGTTTTTCATAACTAGTCAGGTATTTCCAAAAGATCCAACACTCGTTGGTCATGTATTTCCAAACGTTCCAGCGTTTTGCTGGTTAGGTATTTCAAACGTTCCAGTTTTGCTGGTCAGGTATTTCAAACGTTCCAGCTTTTGCTGATCAGGTGTTTCAAAGGTTCCAGCTTTTGCTGGTCAGGTATTTCAAAAGATTTCAACATCTATTGGTCATGTATTTCAAAGGTTCAAGCTTTCGCTGGTCATGTATTTCAAAAGTTCCAGTTTTCGCTGGTCATGTATTTCAAAAAGGTTCCAGCTTCTGCTGGTCATGTATTTCAAAGGTTCCAGCTTTCGCTGGTCATGTATTTCAAAGGTCCCAGCTTTTGCTGGTCATGTATTTCCAAAATTGAAGATACAGGTAAAGGTTGCATCAAAATCTATATCGAGTGAATATTTCACACATAATTCATGAAAACTTTGCCAATTTGCTAAAAGCATTTGTTGATTCTAAATATTCTTACTGCACAAAAGAATTACCTCAAATTACCTCTAGTATTCTTTCCAAAATGGTGAAACTTTTTGCAAAAAGAGGTAAAATTCAAATCTTTTCCTGTTGGTCAACCGAAAGGATGAAAGAAATATTCTCGGTATGATTTGTGAAAGAAATATTCAATGACGTTGAAAAGCCAGAAGCGAATTGATAGTGATCTTGGGTATGGCGCATGTTTTAAAATGATTTTCTGGCAATCAGACAATGAAAATATCCTGAGCTATAAAAGAATCCACTCATATCTTCTTATCCATTCAAGCCGCAATCAAATATCCACAAAAGGGATCTCTCAACTGTCGTCAAGATGAAGACGCATATGTGAGCTAGACCCCCGGGGCCAAAGAAGATTTTGATCAGCTCCGAGGTGAAGGAGTTTGTGAAGGATCCTTCCAAAGAAAGTTCAGATCATCGTTGAGGTGAAGGCGAGTGTGATGAACCTACCGACAAACCCTAAAAGATATTTGATTTCTGCTATCATCTAAAGACCCTTTGAGTCTATATAATACCTGAAACAAAAGAAGGATCAGAACATCTCCAAGATGAAGGAGTTTGTGACGTACCCTTCCCTGAAAAAGAGAGAAAAGTCAAGACATCTCCAAAATGAAGGATGATGTAAAAACCCAAAAAAGTTCAGTGACTCAAAAGGAGTGCAAAAGGATCATCATGGGAAAACACCCAGATATCAAACTGCCAAAGTTGCCAGAAGTCATCTTTTTTCATGTGAAATTCTTTTATCAATATCTCTTTATTACTTGCTTTTATGAAATTAAGAATATTTCTTCTCTTCTCATATCAGGGAAATGGATAACTTCCTTGAAGAAAATCATCAGCGCTAAAAATTTGAATTTGACTCTTAGGACCGAGGAGTTAACCTCAATGGAGGAAATACTCTAGGTAAAGAGGGAATATCTTTCGCACATACGTGTACATTTTCAAGCCTTTTGAGTCAACTATAATCTTATCTTATTAGCAAAATTTTCTAGCTATTCCAAGAATGAAATAAACATTCAATATTCATTTTGACGAAACCTAGCGTTGTTTATATCTTCCAAAAGGGTTGCCTCATTTAGTTGAAGTATCTCTTCCCATCCCATCACGGTTTTTTTTTTCATTCGAGAAATCCGTATGGTAGATTTTCCCACTCAGGTTAAGGGTCAAACCTGAACATTCTGCAAGAGGTCATTAATTTCAAAAGCTATTACAGTCTCAGCAATGAGACGCCCCATTCCTTCCCCTTTTCAAAGCTCTAGGGAACCCTATATTTCTCTTTTCGCAAAACCCCTTTCGGATTTGTTCGTCCAAATTCCGAAGGTCCCATTATGGTTTCTCCATTTGAGAAACCCGTATGGTAGATTTCCTATTCAGGTTAAGAGTTAACCCGAAACCTCACTTCATGAGGTATCTTCCTTGCAGGTTTGGGTTAAGACTGAGTCTCGTTCCAAAGAGATTCCTCGTTCTGACGAGATGTTTCCTTTCAGTCCCATCATGGTTCTTCCCATAAAGGAACCCATGCTTTATATATCCATCCAGAATAGGATCCTATTTGAGCTTCATTTCACGAGGCACTCTCCAAAAATGTCCCATCCAGGTTAAGTGCTAAACCTGAATCATTCCAAAAAGAGTATCTTGTCTCACCCATGAGACCTGATCAAAATTCTGATTTTCCACCATTTCGAGATTTTCACCTAGAGTCCCATCACGATTTCCTCATTTTCTACTCAATCGTATCATTTTCGAGGATTTTGTCTCCCAAAAGCCATTCAGGATAAGGTTGTAAGCTTGAAGATCCATATTTTTCAAAATAATTCTTTCACACCCAGTTCAGATCTGCTGACTGGGGCATTTTCAAAATTTGGAGTATTATCTTTGCCACTAAGCTCGGCTTTCAACCGACTTAGTAGCAAAGAGGGGCATCTGTGAACACCCCAATTTTTTCAAAGATTTGCAAAATGACCCTTTTGCCCCTGATTCCATCTTCTGAGAAAATCAAAGCGATTTCAAAGCTAAATTCCAGTCATTCTTCAGATTTTTGGAAAGAATTCCATATTGATATACTCAAAATTCAATTATGAATCCGAACCCAGTGTTTTAAATACAAATTTGAGCCTCGTTGTCCAATTTCCAAATTAAAAGTACAAAAATACCAAAAAAATGGTTCTAAATGGCTCAGGCAATTCATCTGAAACTCTGTTGGATCCCCAATCCTATATTTCTCAGTTCGAGGTTGTAAACCTTGAATATTTCTTAAAAATTCGGATATAAATCCGTTTTCTGAAAAAAATTCTCAAAAATTGCCTTGAGTTCTTAGAAAAACCCCCTTGTGTAAATATTTTACAAAAACACAAAAAAATTAGTTTTAATCTTTGTTTTACCGTAAGACTTTAGGATCTTACTCCAAAAGATACAAAAAAATGGAAAAATTACGAAGAAAACAAATGGTTTTGAAACCTTTTAAGTTGATTTTTCTAAAAACCTCACTTTTTAACCATTTTACAAAAATTTCCTAAAAGGGAAACCTCTTTTTGAAAAAAGGGAAGATTTCCAACAGACTCCTCCCGCGCTTCCCTCCTCTCCTCTCTCCATCGCAGATCTCAAACTGACCCTCTGTTCTTCGCCTTCCATCTTCAACGAGTTTTCCACTCGAACCTTCCACCTCTTCTTTAAGAAGAGGCCTTCACCCATGATTGAGGCATCCATTTTCTTTCTTAACATTTCATACAACCCATCCTCAGGCTGGAAGTTCCCCTTCAGCATCCATCTTTTCTTAACATTTCATACAACGATCCTTCCTCATGGAGCAAATTATCATTCAACATCCATCCGACATCAACCTTCATCATTCCCCATTCTTCCTCTCAATCCTCTTCTTCAAATTCTGGAATCTCTGCAAAACGAGAAGAACTAACAAATCTCCTCCCCGGTTCCACTGAAGGAGAACGAGCTCCCTCTTTCGGGATTCCTATAAACAAGGTAAGATTTCTCTCCCTATATCTCCAAATATAATTTATTTTACTCTTATCATCATCATCTGTCTGCTATATTTCCTTCTCAATATTCACCTCTGTTTCAAAGTTCATGGCCAATTTTCTCCTTTCTTACTGAAGACCGACGATGCCTCACAATGGCATCGTTGATCCATCAGGATTTGTATTCCAATCCTATCTCTACGTTTATGTTATCTTTTTCCCCTTAGTATTTTTTTTTGATCTTCTTCTTTTATTTTACAGAGGTTTAATCTTAGCATTTTGATTCTGTTTCTCCCACTTTTTTTTGTATCATAAAGCACCGCAGGTGAGATTGATCTGCATGTAGCAAGATCAATCTGCCTGCTGCTACAACAAAAGGGATGACTATAATTCGACATAGCATCGATGAAACCACTACTTTATTCCTCTATCTTCTATAATTCCCTCGATTTAGGGAAGTTTTGATAATCTGTTAGTGCTATCTAGATTAAATATCTTCTTTGTAGTTTACCAATAGCTAATCACCACATTTTGTGATTCTTTTTTTTTTATCTTCTATCAAATATTTGATTATCGTTTTATTTCAATTTCATTAGCTTGTTTAGTGTTGTCAATCTGCATTGCATCATGTGTGTTGTTTATTTTTCCATATATCTATATCTCCTTCCTGCATTTTAGCATTCCAGTTTGGTTTCTTCATATCATTATTTCATCAGTCGTTGCATTTCAGTACCCATTACGTGCTCATTCATTATGATTCATATTGGTCGTTGCATAAGATCTGTTTAAGTCCTATGAGTAGCAAAAAACTGTGTCCACCCCTTGGCTATGAGAAATTGCTAGAGAAGCTGCTGGATCGCTGGTGCTGTTTTACAAGTCCTTTGTACCCAAACTGACATGATTATTTTGAAGGAAATCTGTCCCTCGCAGGAAAGTTTAACTGTTGCTGGGAAATACCCATGTAAATGGTATTTGTTCTCCCCTTTTGTTCTTTGCAGTAGAAGGAAGAGATCGCTTGATCCCGATATACCCTATTTGATCCACGCTGGTGGCTCACTACACCTGGGAGCTCACCCTTCTGTATATTTAGCAATCAAACACTGATCTGCTGAGCTGAATCATATTCAATCTGGAGATAATTCAAATCCATTGGAGTTGCTTATGAGGTTTCTTGGTCAGTGACACTCATCTCAAATGAGGCAGGATGCTGGTACAGAGTTTGTTTCGATGATTGCTAAAAGACCATCTATTCAAAATATTATATTGCTTAAAAATCAATATGGTCATGAATGATTTCATTCTCATATAGGCATTGAAGACACTGATTTTGTATATATTTCTCGTCGCTTCCATTCCTTCCTGCATAGTCTCTTGGGTGTCTTGTACAAGTCTTGTTTGTATTATTTTAGTAAGGGGTAAATTTTTTTTGATCAATTTGAATCATTCGGCTTTGATGTCTACTTTCTCAGAAGCTTGTTGGTTTGGCACAACAGGAAATCTTAGGAATATCAGTCTTCTATGTATTTTTCATACCCAATAAAAAGCATTTGGTCTAATCTAACATTTGTGATCGGTTCCAAGCCTCTTGTATTCTGTCCAAATTTTGTTGGATTTTCAAGAAACATCTGAATATTAGTTTTCTTTTGTTTAGATGCACGAATATTTCTGTTTATCTTTTCTGTTTTATAAACTATCAATTCTGAAGTCTGGGGGTTTGAAGTCTACTTGTTATCATTATCTGTGCTTTCCAGTATAGTATTGTTTTCTGGTTGGAAAAGATGTCTGACCCTCTGAAAATTTCTGTACATCTAATGGACATTGGCACTCATTGTTGCCTACATCTGCACATCGTTGGCAGCATTCCTCATTTGAACACACATCATGCTAGAGACATTTTTTTTTCTTTTTCATAACTACTTTGATCTACTCTGAATCTTTGCTCTGCATTGTTCTTATCCACTATTCATATACTGTTTATCACTATGTTCACCATCCTCATCCTCCAAACTGTGCTTACTTCTGGCCCTGATAGAAGGATCATTGTAATCCAGAAGCCAGTGAAGGTATTTTGCTGTGTGGCATTACTTGCGAACCACCTGTAAAATCATCTTAAAATGCTGCGTGGAGTCACCTGGGCCGAAACCACTGTCACTGCATGAGGTACAACACATCTAGTTCAGGATCCAATCTCTGATTTAATATGGATCATCTGCTTATTAATTCAAAAATTAAATTTCTGACTTATAAGCTAAAGTCTGGAGTCCTGTTAATTTCAAAATCAGATATCGACATGCTGTGGAATCTCTGTTTTATAGTTTCATAGTAAGTCAAAAGGCTGGAATAGACATTCCCTTAGAAAACCAGTTGCATTGAAAAAGCCAGGAGAATCTAGAGCGTGGCCTTCCTCGATGCCTTTAGATTATCACATTCATTTTTCCTGTAGTTAGTTCTTACTTTCATCCACCACCATTCATATCCACAGCAGTTGCTGTAACTTCCCACTGCAGCATCACCATTCAGCACCCTGCTTACACCCATTCCCTGCACTTCTCCTGTGCACAACCCCTTAAATTGCCACTTTCAACACATCATTCCAGCGACTTCAGCTTTAACATTGGCACAACCACATACTGTGTATAACCAAGGCATATGGCCTGCAGTTGTCACGACACTGCAACATCACCATTCGATTCTGCTACCATCCATTCCCTGCAATATGTATAATAGTGGCCTTCTCACCATTATGTCATTCCCAAATCCACAAAAGCCCATGCCTAAATAGTATATCCTCATCTACATTATAGCAAAATGAGTCATTAGCATACCCTTAAATATCTAGTTATTTTTTCTGTTTTGTATTTCATTTACCACCTATCAGTCATTATATTGTTGCAAGCTCATTCCATGTTACATATGTCATCCATCTCTACTACCTACAACCCCTTAGCTCATCTCCTTCCTCATACCATATATATATATGTATATATATACATACCTATATATATATATATATATATATATATATATATATATATATATATATATATATAAGCATATATATCATTCCCTCTATCTTTTCATCATTCATATGAACATTTTGTAGATATCCAAATGGTATATGCTATTTTTTTCCATTTTCATGCTAATCCAGTTGTTTTGCAGGGAATATGAAGAGAATATCATCACTTGAGATTTGAATTTTCAAAACTTGTAATAAGTTAGGACTTAATAAGAATTTACATTTCCTGTTTTAGATAGAATGAATGAGCATTGTAAACATCATGAATTGCTTATTTTTCATGCTTTTTGCCTGTATTTCTCAAAATCTCACAAATGGAAACACGAATGACACGTGCACCATTTCGTAAGAGGTAATTAACCCTAAGTTGATGATTTACATCAATGGCCATAGTTAGGATGTAAACAAGACTTAGGATTATTATCTTTTATAAGATAACACTAGATCCACATTGGATCCTCTTCAAAAATCATCATATTTTCAAATATTTCATTCTTTTATCAAAGATTAACTTAAAATTAATTCAATATATATACCAATGGCCATAGTCAGGGTATATTGAGAGTTAATTTCATTTTAAATTCTATAAAAGCACCAAAATGTATTTTCATTCTTCACTTGAATTTAAATGTGGTTATTATATAATATATTCAATGACCATAGTCAGGGATATATTATATCTTCAACCTCATTCTTAATTCATTTAAAGAATGGAATAACTTTTTCAAAATCCAATTTCAAAATTATTCAAATTCATTCATCATTTAGGATAGAATTACATCATATTTTTAAAAATTCTTTCCAAAAACTCAAGTGATTTTGAACATCTTTCTTCAAATTTCTATTTCAAATTCCAAACTCTATCTTAATTTCAAAAGTCCAATTTGACTTTGGAATTTCAAAATCATTTTATATTCAAAATTCCAAAATTCTAATTCAAATCAAAATTCAATTTCAAAGTTCAAATTAACTTTGAAATTTCTGATTCATTCTCAAAAACAAAATCAAGTTCATCTTCTTTTCTTCAAATTCAAAAAACAAAGTTTGAGATTGATTTTGAATCTCAAAAACTTGGTTCTTCTTAAACTTTAAATTCAATCTAGGTTTCCAAAACCCAGATCCATCTTCAAAAGCCCCATTTGGGCTTTCAGAATCCAACTTCACTTTGAATCTCAGATTTCAGATCCAAAATCCATTCTAGGATCTAGAAACCAACCTCATCTTGGATCTCAGATTTCAGATCCAAAACCCATTCTAGGATCTAGAAACCAACCTCATCTTGGATCTCAGATTTCAGATCCAAAACTCATTTTAGGATCCAGAACCCAACTTCATCTTGGATCTCAGACTTCAGATCCAAATTCCATTTAGGATCCAGAATCCAATTCCACTTTGGATCTCAGACTTCAGATCCAAAATTCATTTAGGATCCAGAATTCATTTCCATTTCGGATCTCAGATTTCAGATCCGAATTCCATTCCTTCGGATCCAATTCCATCCTAGATCTCATATTTCAGATCCAAATTCCCCTTAGGATCCCAAATCCAGAATTCAGTTCATCTTGGATTTCAACTCTATTTAGAGTCCAAACTTTTGATTCAAAATTCCATCCTGAACTCTAAATTTCAAATCAAAATTCTATCTCCGAATCTGAATTCCATTCCAAGTTTACCTTGAAAAAATCAATTCTATTCCTTAATTCTATTTTGATTTCTCAAATCTTATTTCAAGCTTTACAATTGAAATTCAAATTACATCTCTATACTGATTCAAAATCCTAATTCAAAGTCCATTTATGATTTTGAATTTTCCTTTCTTCTTCTTTCATCTCAACTTCGAAAACATTTCTTCTAAAGTCCAGATTTATCTTTCAAAGCTCTGATTATTCCAAAACTTGGAACTTTAAAAATCTTAAGTTCTAAAGTTAAAAGCCATTTCTTCACTCTATTATCAGATTCATCTCAGAAATACTTGGAGATTTCCAAATCATTTTCAAAAAGAGTATACATCTTCGCATTGCACAAGCATGATTCTTTGTATATTTTAGACTTAAGATAAATTCTTAGATAATATTGAGGCAAAGCAAAAGGCATGAATTCGACCCTTGGTTCGATTACCCCTGGTAAAGGCGCCAGGAACGGTTGAACCTCGTATCGACGAGCGGATCCCGTCTCCCAGTTTTCCCGCAAATATTTCAAAAATGGAGGTGAGTTATTTTCTTAAATATTTTCAAAAATTAAGGTCAAGTGAGACCCCGCAAAAGAGTTCCTCTTCTCTTCTTTTCTTTTCTCTTCTCTCTTTCTTTATGTCTTTTATTTTCTCCCTTTTCAAAAAAAGAGGAAATAGAGATTGGAAAGAAAAAGAGAAGGAAGAGAGAGAATATTACGAGAGGAAAATTTTTGCGATGATCACACCGTCCCCTTAGGAGCGGACTCAGTCAGCCACCCAGGTTAATAAAAAATACTTGACATAATAGACCCTCGGATCGGTCTCGACTGTTTCTACGTTTCACATCTGTGCGTACCCACAAACCAGTTAATATCAGAACTTAAAGAATATCCTATTCACAATAGTTGTTGATTAATGAGATTCATACTGCTTACGATGTAGTTTATATCTTGTGATGAATATCTCTTTCAGTACAATAGTTCTTTGTATATGTTGGTCATGCTAGAATAGATTTACTTTCTCACATTTCAATTACGTATTTTAGTTACTGCTTCTAATGAAATAAATTGCTTATCTTATGAATGCCTTACTTTATTTATTCTTCTTTGTCTATTGATGCACCTACCAATTTGTTATGAAACTGACCCATTTCATGGGCAGGTGATGAGTAGCACCTTACAGATAGCCGATGGTGCGATGCAACTTGGATCAAGTTTTTTCTTTTTTCTACTGACGTCCTGGCTCGGTGTTTTGTTTTTTTTTTAGATTTTTTGGATTGTGCGAGAAATGCTTATTTTTGTAATAAACTACAAATTCTACTAATAATCTATGATTTTGTTTCTCACTTTCTTTGAGTAGTTGTTTTATGAATGATAATGGTTTTAAAGCTAACGTGCCCAAAATTTGTCAACTTGTGTTCCTTTCTAAATTACTTCCGCTGACGATTTTTAAAAAGTCAAAATCATGAACCTTGAAAGGTTTTTATCAATGTGTTTCAAAATCACAAGTTAAAATTTGGGGGCGTTATACAACTGATACCCTCTCCCACCCTCTTCTTGAGAGATTAGGTTTGAGGCACCTCTGATCGTAAGAGCATCAGAGGTGGTTTGGATGTTGTTCATCTTTAAAATGAATGGCACTCATCAAAATGTGAAGAAGGCTCATTAGGTTTTTAAAGGGTTTTTTTTTCATATTTTTTTCAAATAAGTACAAATATGTTCTACGTATTTGATTTTATAAGAATTGACTCTTGCATCATTCTATTTTGATGCACAATTAGGTTTTTATAAGGTTTGAAAATTGACATAGAATTTTTATAAATATCATAAATATTCAAGGTTTAAAAAATCATGTTTTTTTTATCAAAAAATATAATTCAAGTGTCATTTCCTAGCAAATTGACCATGTCAAATGCATGTGTATGGTCAGATTTGAGAAAAATAATTCAAAAACTTCACTCATCCATGGTAGGCTGTCATAGGTCGCTATTCCCTTCTCATAAATATATATATATATATATATATATATATAGTAGAGAGTAGTTGCCTACGAGTGAAGGGTTTTTTTACATGTTTTTCTCAAATCTGACTATACAGAAGTGTTTTACGTGTTCAAATTTATATGTATGAACTTTTTGATTCTGACGCAAAGGTAGGTTTTTATAAGGTTTGAAAATCGATAATATATACATTTTTATAAATATCATAAATATTCAAGGCTTAAAAATCATTCAAAAAAACACAATTTAAGTGTCATTTTCTAGCAAATTGACCATGCCGAACACATCTATGTAATCATATTTGAGAAAAACAATTCAAAAACTCCCCTTTGGTTGTGGTAGGTTGCCATAGGCAGCTACTTCATTCTCATCTATATAAAGTAGAGAGTAACTACCTACACTGAACCGTGCCCACGAGACTTTTGAACGAGCTTTTTCCATGTTTTTCTCAAATTTGGCCATAAAGATGCATTCTAAGTGATTGATTATATAGAAATGAACTTTTGTATGATGCTCCGATAGGTTTTTATGAAGTTTGAAAATTGAGTGTAAATTTTTTATAAATATCATAAATATTCAAGGCTTAAAAATCATGTTTTTTTTATTAAAAAACATGATCCAAATGTCATTTCCTAGCAAATCGACATATGTGTGGTCAAATTTTTGAAAAAACAACTTAGAAACACCCCTTCGGTCGTGGTAGGCCGCCATAGGCACCCATTTCCTTATGATATATAGAGTAGAGAGTAGCTGTCTACATAAATCTGTACCTAATTTGTACCTACAACTGCCTATGTGGCTTTTGAAGGGTTATTTTCTATGTTTTTCTTGAATCTGACCATATAGATGTGTTTTAAGTGTTTGATTTTATAGGAATAGATGCGTGCATCATTTGATTCTGGTGCACATATAAGTTTTTACAAGGTTTGAAAACCGACAGTGTAAAATTTTAAAAAATATCATCAATATTAAAGGCTTAAAAATTATATTTTTTTATCGAAAAACATGAATCAAGTGTTGTTTCCTACCCAATCGATGTCAGATTTGGGAAAAACAAATCGAAAAACCCCCTTCAGTTGTGATGATGCATGAAATGCATATCATATTAACAAGTTTTTCATGCATTTTGTAACGAGTTTAAGGTTTTAAACCCATGTTTAGATGCATTTTGATAGTAAGGGGTTATGGTTCGAATTTCAGAAAAATTGGAGTTAAAATGAGAGAGTTATGGCTATTTCAGTATTTGGGCACGAATTTCGAGGTGGATCAAATCCATATCCGACCCAATTAGGCTGTTTGGACCTTGGATCAATCTTTAGGAAGACTAAAATCCAACCCGCACGCATATCCATATCCAATTCAAAAAGTTTTGCAGACCCCCCCCAGAAAGTGGCGCCTAGCAAAATAGTTTTTTTTAACCCTGTTTCTGAATTTTCAAAAATGTATAAATAGACTTTTTAGAGGAACCCTAGGCGTCTTTGGCTTGGATTTGACGCCCTCTACAGTGCCTCTAGCTCCAGCACCTTCTTCCCCTCCATTCTCCCACGTTTTGGCCATTGAAGACCGGTTTATGCTTGGTTTCCAAGCATATTTCGATCTCCCTTGTGATTTCTTTACATTTCTTCCTTTTTCCTTGCTGCGTTTTCACCATTTTTCTGTGTTTTTGTAGGTGTAGCAGAGGTGGAGACTACTAACCTTGCTTGATAGTGCGAAACACATCATCAAGGTGAGCCGGCCCTACCTCCATCCGGTTTTCTACCCCCTCCGATCGAGAATCGGCGCACATTCCATCATCGGTGGATCTCCAACATGTTGCAGCTGCAAAAGTGCTGTTCTTGGTGAAGTTCCAGCATCCTCGAACCGTTCGGGACGTCAAGGTCAAGCCACGGTCCGCTCTTCTTCATCCCCACGATCGTCGGATCACCCGAGAGGTAGGTCTTCTTCTTCCTTCTCTTCTAGCTAAAACAGAATTGTGTGTTGATTTTATTTTATTAATTTTCTGTGTGTTTCTTGTTTTTCTCTTTGTTTCAACCTTAGAGTAGACCCCGTGCACAGACCAGCATGTTAGATTAGGTTTATTTCATTGTTTGATTCGTTTGAGTCTTGATTTTCAACATTTTTCACCCAAATAGTGAAAATCGGCTAGATCCTCATCTAGCCGATCCTTCAAGTTTGTTCAGTGTGTTTGTGGTTCTGTTCTATAGAAAATCCAATACAAAATTTGTTTTAAACAATTCATTTTGATTTATTTTGGGCGTGGGTTTGGAACAAAGGCGTTTTTCATTGAAAACCCATAAATCGGCTAGATCCATTCTAGCCGATTTTGGTTTATTTTTAATTTTAGCCTTAGTTCGGTTTTTGGCAGCAAAGCTGGGTTAGTAGACCTTACATAGATCAGATTCTAGTGAGTTTACTGCAGATCTATTTTGGTTTGAGTCTATATTGTCGTGTGAATTGTTTTTCAAACCCTCTTCGATTTAGAAGTGCCTTTTTGTTAAGTGCGTGTGCTTAGATCAAGCAATTCGTGTAATGTGTTGTGTGTAATGCGGTTTAATAGTTTCATAAAATTGTGTTGGTCAATAGCATTAGATTAGTATTAGTTTAAATATCGTTTGAGTCATTTTATGTTGTGGGTGTTGATTGTTATTGAAAATATAAAAATCGAGTTATTGTTTCCTAGTTGTGGTGTTGTCTCTTTTTGGTAGAGTTTTTCATAAATTGTTATCATAGAAATTCATGTCCTTTTAGTTCTTCATGCTATGATAGTTTAGATCTTGTTTATAGAATTGATTTTTCGTAGTTTTAATTTTCTATGCTTTGTTCATTAGAATAATTGTTAGAAAAGTGGTTGTTTTATATTATTATGATTTCCAGCATCTTAGATAAAGTGTTTAAAATTTAGGTAGTTTAGGTTGTTATTTTTATCTAGATGTTCATTTAGAAGCATGATTTTCATGGTAGTCTTAGTATAATTTGTTCTTTGATGTTTTGAGTTTTTATTTTTGGTAGTCTTCTTCCCCAAGGAGGGGCGGCAGCCATTAGAGCTTTCATTGAGCTCTAGGCTGTTTTTGGTAGGAATTAATTGCGCTTAGGTAAGTTCATTGTAGTGTCTAGATTCAATGCAATATGTTTAATGTCTTAGGCGTTTTTTGAAGCTTATTTAGGTGAGTTTTGAATTCGTTGTAGACCATTTAAGTTTCTTTTAGAAAATTGTGTTTTACATTTAGGTCCTTTCATCACCCTAGGTAGATATTAATGTAATTAGAGTAGAATAACTTTAATTAGAGTGGACGATTTTTGAGGAGGGTAAACAAGTAATTAAGGTTGAAAACGGTTTTGGAAAAATTGAACTCCTCTAATTTCGTGAAAAGCAATTTAAGAAGGTTTGAATTTGGATATCCCTCCAAAATAGAGAGGAATTAATGTTTACAATTAATTTGGGAAACAAAATTTGAAATTTCCAATTTCCTTCTAAAAGAGGTGCACACGATTTTGAGAAAGGAGTAAAAGCGAATTAAAGTTTTGTTGGAAGGATAAAACCATGTGAGTCTCTAGGTTGGATTGTTTCAATTCCCAAAATTGATTTGTAAAACCCAAGAAGGAAACGTATTAAATCCCTTGAGTTGGATGGATTTACTTTCTCCACTTTCCAAGTTGATTTTTAAACGTCATTAAATATATCAAGTCCTCTCTAGGTTGGACGGTTTGGCCTCTTCAACTTTCTAAATTGGTTATTAATTGTAATTAAGGAGGTTATTGGTTTTCCTAAATCCGTGTCTAGTCATTAAAGAGCCCCTTTCTCTAACCGTCCCTAGTGAGTAGCATAACTTAGAATTAAATAAAGTAGTCAATGGTGTTAACCTTAGGTTAGTAAGTAGGTTATTAGTTAGGTAAGTTTTAATTAAGGTCATTTATAGTAGGCGTGTAAAGGGTATAGAGTCATTAGTGTTATTAATTACTTAGGTTTTAATTTTTAGATGTTTATTATAGTTAGTCAAACCAAGTCAATTTAGTCTAAGTCAAGACCTAGCCCACGTCAAACCTCAAACCTAACCTAGTCTAAACCGAACCTAATCGTGTACCTAACCCAAACCGAGCCCACCTAAGCCAACCCGAACCTAGCTAAGTCAAGACCGAGCCTAGTTGAGTCAACCGAGTAAACCTAACCCTAGCCCTATCCTAAACCCGCAGCCTTTGGTCTTTAGTGGATTAATTTTATTTAAGTGTAATTCATTTGGATTATAGACTAACTAGTTTGGTTATTTGATCTAGTCATAGTGTAGAAGTGAGTGTGCGCAAATTGTATTTGTTTCGTGTGTGTGAGTTGTGTATTGTGATTATTTCACTCAGATTCATTTAGTATTTGACATAGTTAATTAGGATTGCATTTCATTGAGTAGTTTAGTTGCATTTGCATCATTATTTTAGTTTAGTGTTAGTCATAAATTGCACTTTACGATTATTCTTTAATTCATTTAGTAATAGTGCATTCAATAGCAGCATATACACTGTCAAGTACTCTCATTTAGATTGCATTAGGGTTATTTTGCATTCTTAGTGTTCAAAATAGAGTTATTTAGTGAATAGTGTACTCAAAGAAAACTTGATTTTTGCCCCATCGCACTGTCGTTATTTTATTTGCAAAAATTTTGAGTTTTTAAAAAAGTTTTGTTCTATTCACTTTATCAACATGGTAGCTAACTGCAGACCAAATTTCAGCTTGATCTGAGTTGGTTTGGTCTGATTTTTAAGCGTTTTGTGAAAACCGCTTTTTCTGGTTTTTAAATTTCGGGACTTTCGATATCCTGATTTTTCCCAGTTTTGAAACGCTTATATCTGGAGTTCCAAATATCGTTTTTTCATTCTGTAAAAACTGTAAGATTATTTAATCTGTCAGTTACAGTTCGGGAAAATCGGACCTCGTTTTCTCTGTCAAACAGTGGTTTTCCGATAACCTGTCAGAAATCTATTTTACACTAGATAGGGGCATTTTTGTAATTTCTTTAGTTTCGGCATTTTAGGAGCTGCATCAGCATCATACAACATTATTAGAATTAGTTTAGCTAATTTTAGAATTAGTTTAATATTTTATTTAATTATTTTCTGATAATTAGAACTTGTTTTATTAATTTCATAAAAATTAGACTTAGATTCATTTATAGTTTTCATTCTTAGAATAAAGTACTAACTTTGTATTTTCCTTCGTTTTTAGGTTGAAAAGCATATTCATTTTTTCAGGGTTCATTGTCCAAGCGCAAAGATCGTCTAAGTGGTGAAAAGACCAAAATACCCCTGGCGTGCAACTGAAGACTGGATTGCTATTTCAATTTTTTTTAATTGTAATTTGATTAGTTGTGTAATTGTAGATTGAAATTTGTAATTAATAAATTAAATTTTAAAGAAATATTCTGATTAATTCCTGTTCCCTGAGGATTCGACCCGTACTTACCACTTTGTGGAAAGTCGGTTTTTATACTTTTGGTTGACGATTTTCTAAAGTTTTATTGAAAATTATTGTTTTAAAAATATCATCTTCAAAATATCAACCAAATTTTGGCGCCGTTGCTGGGGAACGGCGAATTACTTATTTTATTTCTTAGAGTTTGATTTATTAATCTGTTTTAGTTAGTTACTTAGTTATTTTATTTTCTAGTTAGTAGGATTAGTAAGTGAATATAGGATTAACATAGTTAGTAAATATAGGATTCATGTACTGTTCTTTCAAGGATTCACTTTATATTCATTCTACAAGGAGCGATTAGACAAGTGGGTTTTAGAAAAACTTAGTTTGTGATTTCCTGTATTTATCTTTTCAGTATTTTAGAATAGTTTACTTTGCTAGTTATTTATTCAATTATATAATTCTGACATAGATAGTTAGCATAGTGTTTCTTAGTTGCTGTTATTTGTGTTATTTACATTTTAGTACCCGTGTTAGTATAGATTTAGATTTAGGTCGTGTGCTTACATTTGGTCTTAGTACCAGTGTATGCAGGGGCGACGAGGTCTAGGAACACCATTACATCCATTTGTTGACAACCCAGAGAGAATTTTACATTCTCATCGAAGTTCGACAACAATGGCTGACATGGATCCTCCACCCCCACCCCCAGTTCATCCACGTCCTCTGCGGGAATACTTCATTCCCACAGGTTATGTTCAGGCATCTTGCATTCGGAGACCCGATGTAGGAGCACCTCATTATGAGATTAAGGCCAACATTATTCAGATGCTCCCATCTTTTTATCGCCTTAGTCACGAGGATCCCTACCGACATTTAGATGAATTTCTCGAAATTTGTTCTACTGTAAAGATACAGAATTTTGATGATGACGCTTTGAGGTTGACTCTATTCCCTTTTTCATTGAAGAACAAAGCCAAGTATTGGATAAAGTCCTTAGATTCTGTAGAAATAGAGTCCTGGGATCAGTTACAGCAGGAGTTTCTTCAAAAATACTTTCCCATTGGTCGTACGAACCAATATCGTAGAGCTATCACTAGCTTTTCAGAGCTAGATGGTGAGCACTTTCATGAGACCTGAGAGAGAATGAAGGATCTCCTCAGGAAATGTCCCCATCATCATGTGCCGAAATGGCAACTGGTGTAGAGCTTCTACGATGGATTGTCTGACAAGAATCGTCCGATGGTCGACTCTTCATGCGGAGGGACATTCATGCTAAAGAGCGAGGACGAAGCATGGAGGTTATTTGATACATTGGTCGAGAATTCCCTACACCATGCTTCGAGCTCTCATTCGGATAGAGCCACACCCAGCATTCAGAAGAAAGCTGGTGTTCTTGAGATTGGTCCATCTACTGCACTACAGTGTAAGGTAGACATGATTGCTCAGAAGCTGGACCAGCTTCTCTCAGGACCACCCACTACACAGCAGGTGTGTACTCTGTGTGCCAGTCCAGCACACGATATTACTGATTGCCCTTCGGCAGCTCAGTACCCTGAATTTGTTCAAAAACAAGTTCAGGCAGCTCAGGGTTACGTCAGACCACCGAATAACCCATTTTCATCGACATATAATCCGGGTTGGCGTAACCATCCCAATTTTTCATGGAAGAATCCACAGTCTTCCATGCAGATGCCTACATCCTCTCAGCCAGCTCGGCAGCCATCTTTTACTCAGCCATTCCAGAGGTCGAGCTATTCTCAGTCTTCTTCTTCAGTCCCTCCCCCGATTCAGCAGGAGTCTGCCCCGCAGACATCTTTTGAGGAGAGACTTCTCCAGACATTCCAAGAGGTGAAAACCTCTAATCAGAATACCTTCGAGAAGTGTAGCCAGATATTGAGCTCACATACGCAGTCCATTGCGAAGTTAGAGTCGCAAATGGGACAGTTAGCTGAGGCTATTAGTAGGAGACCCGAGGGTACATTGCCGAGTTAGGCTGTCATGAACCCGAAGGGCAAGGACCAGATGACTGGAGGCCTGTTTCATACTGACACACAGCAGCAGGCCAAATCTGTTATGGCCCTGAGGAGTGGACGTGAGTATCACATCGAGAGCAGAGAGAGAGAGAGTAGAAAGAGGATAGAGGAGCCAGAGACCATTGTTTCACCTACGTCGGCTCAGCCATCATTATCATCCCCATCCTCATCATCATCTTCATTATCTTCATCATCATCATCTTCATCCTCAGTGCAAAAGAAGGATAGAAGTGAGCCTTCTCACAAAGAGGAGGAGCTAGCCGAGTATATTCCCCCACCACCCTATCCCAAAGCATTAGAGTCTCCCGGGTTTAGAGGGAAGCAGGGTGCGAAGATCCAGGACATGCTTGACATCTTCAAGCATGTGCAAATCAACTTACCTTTGCTTGATGCGATTCAGCAGGTGCCGGCATATGCCAAATTCCTGAAGGAGCTATGTACGCAGAAGCAGAAATCTAGAGAGAGAGTTCCTAACAGGGTCCATCTGACTGAGCAGGTGAGTTCAGTACTTCAGCATCAGACACCACCAAAGCTCAAGGACCTTGGAGCCCCTATCATTGCTTGTACTATAGGGAACATCCGGATAGAAAGCGCATTGCTCGATCTTGGAGCAAGTGTGAACATTCTGCCCGAGTATTTCTTTGATTCTTTCGGGCTAGGAGAGATGAGATCGACTCCTATTACACTTCAGCTGACAGATCGTTCTGTCAAGGTACCGAGAGGTGTCTTGGAGGACGTGCTAGTTAAAGTGGATGACTTTTATTTCCCCGTCGATTTCATTATTCTGGATATGGAAGGAGTGGATAGCCAGCACCAAACTCTGATCATTTTGGGCAGACCATTCTTGGCGACTGCCAATGCGTGCATCAACTGTAGGACTGGAGCCATGGATCTCTCATTCGGCAATAGGAAAGTCAAGCTGAATATTTTCAATGCCGCGATGGGACCAATGGGAGACATGGACTGCTTTCATGTAGATATTGAGCAGGAGTTATTGTAGGAGCAACCCGATTTGTATGTTACTGAGGATTCTTTAGATTTGTACCATATAGAGAAAAATAGTGGTGTAGATAGTGTAGATGTGTCTAGACTGTCGTCAGAGAGACCACCTTGGGGAGCCATCATTGAGACTCTCCCACCACTTGCAAAGACCCCCGCCAAATCTTCGATCGAGTCACCTCTGAAACTTGAGTTGAAACCCTTACCGGATTCACTCAAGTATGCATACCTCGGAGATGACGAGACTCTGTCTGTGATTATCTCGTCCCTGCTCACTAAGGAGCAGGAGCAGAGATTGCTGACTATTCTTCGAGAGCACAAGGCAGCGATTGTCTGGGGAGTTGCTGATCTGAAGGGGATTGATCCTTCATTCTGCATGCATAGAATTCATTGCGATGAGAAAGTTAAGCCAGTGAGAGATATGCAGAGAAGGCTAAATCCCAATATGAAGGAAGTGGTGAAGAATGAGGTGGTGAAGTGGTTAGATGCCGAAATCATTTACTGTATTTCTGATAGCAAGTGGGTCAGTCCGATTCAGGTTGTGCCGAAGAAGTCAGGACTCACTGTGGTTGAGAACGAGAAGGGTGAGAGAATTCCGATGAGGACCACTACAGGATGGAGAGTCTGTATCGATTATCGGAAGCTGAATGTGGCAACTAGGAAAGATCATTTCCCATTGCCATTCATTGATCAGATCTTAGAGAGACTCGCAGGGCAGAGCTACTACTGTTTTCTAGATGAATATTCAGGATACAATCAGGTAGCTGTCCATCCTGACGACCAAGAAAAGACTATATTTACATGTCCTTATGGCACCTTCGCATTCAGACGTATGCCGTTCGGGCTCTGCAATGCCCCGACAACTTTTCATTGGTGTATGCTTGCTATCTTCTCGGACATGATAGATGATGTGATGGAAGTTTTCATGGACAACTTTTCAGTGTATGGCTCTTCATTTGAAGATTGCCTCCAAAAACTTACTCGAGTACTAAGTAGGTGTGCGGAGACAAATCTTGTACTGAGTTGGGAAAAGAGCCATTTTTATGGTCCAGGAGGGGATTGTGCTTGGGCACATTGTGTCCAAGCGTGGCATTGAGGTTGACAGAGCGAAGGTGGAATCCATTTCCCGTTTGACTCCACCCACCTCTGTGAGGCAAATTCGGTCATTTTTAGGGCATGCAGGCTTTTATAGGCGGTTCATAAAAGATTTCAGTAAAATCTCGTGACCATTGTGTACTTTATTAGAGAAAGACCAGCCCTTTATTTTTAGCGAGGATTGTATGAAGGCCTTTGAGATTCTCAAAGAGGCCTTGATTACTGCACCCATTTTGAGACCTCCGAATTGGACTCTCCCATTTGAGATTATGTGCGATGCATCTGATTATGCTATGGGGGCTATTTTAGGACAACGCATTGATAGGAAGCCCTATGTGATCTACTATGCAAGTAGAACTCTGTCTGATGCTCAGATGAATTATACTACGACAGAGAAGGAGCTACTTGCGATAGTTTTCACATTGGACAAGTTTAGGTCCTATTTACTCGGTTCAAAGGTGGTTGTCTATTCTGACCATGCTGCATTGAAATATCTGTTGAATAAGAAAGACACCAAACCGAGATTGATTCGTTGGGTTCTACTACTACAAGAGTTTGATCTCGAGATTCGAGATAAGAAGGGAAGCGGGAATGTAGTAGCAGACCATCTTTCCAGACTGATCGTAGAGACCACGCAGGATGAGAGGCCGATCAGTGATTCTTTCCCCGACGAGTAGATCATGTCAGTCAGTACACCGCAGTTACCCTGGTTTGCAGATATTGTAAACTATTTGGTTTCGAGACAGATCCCTGAGCATTGGAACAAGAATGAGCGTGAGAGATTCCTATCTCAGGTGAGGCACTATTATTGGGATGAACCAGAGTTGTTCAAATACTGTGCAGATCAGATCATTAGGAGATGTGTTCCGGAAGAGGAGTACCAGTCCATTCTTAATTTTTCCCATTCATTAGCCTGTGGAGGGCATTTTAGTAGTAGGAAGACAGCTGCAAAGGTTTTGCAGTCAGGATTTTATTGGCCCACACTCCACAGGGATGCTCATAAGTTCTGTAGGCGATGTCTTCGATGTCAGCAGATTGGGAACATGTCCAAAAGGGACATGATGCCATTGCTTCCGATTTTGATAGTCGAGATTTTTGATGTTTGGGGCATTGATTTCATGGGACCATTTCCGCCTTCATTCTGAAATTTATACATTCTTGTGGCGGTTGATTATGTGTCCAAGTGGGTTGAGGCTGTGGCAACCAAGACTAATGATCATAGAGTAGTGCTTAAGTTCATTAAGCACAACATTTTCAGTCATTTTGGTGTGCCACGTGCGATGATTAGCGATGGTGGCAAGCATTTTAGGAATGTACAAATAGCTTCTCTGCTAAGAAGATATTCTGTCAATCATAGATTCACCACTTCGTATCATCCGCAGACTAGTGGACATGTTGAGGTTTCAAATAGGGAGATTAAGCGGATTTTAGAAAAGACAGTTCTCCCGGACCGCAAGGATTGGTCCCAACGCTTAGATGATGCACTTTGGGCATATAGAACTGCATTTAAGACTCCCATTGGCATGTCCCTGTATCGCCTTGTATTCGGGAAAGCATGTCATCTTCCTGTCGAGCTAGAGCATAGAGCGTATTGGGCTATCAAGAAGTTGAATTTTGACCTCACCCAGGCTGGCAAAGAGAGAGCACTGCAGCTCTTTGAATTAGAGGAACTCAGGAATGATGCGTATGAGAATGCCAAATTATACAAAGCACGCACGAAAGCGTTTCATGATAAGTACATTGTCAGAAAAGTGTTTGAGCCAGAGCAGAAAGTGTGGCTATACAATTCTCGTTTGCATTTATTCCCAGGGAAGTTGAGATCGAGATGGACAGGACCGTACATCGTGAAAGAAGCGTTTCCACATGGAGCAGTTACATTATTCGATCCTATGACCCAAGGTACATTCAAGGTTAATGGCCAAAGACTGAAGCCCTTCATTTCAGATGCCTTGCAGGATGGTGAGTGTGAGATAGTGCATCACACGAAGGCATGAGGATTCGACCAGAGGGATGTATCATATGTACATTAGTTTGTTTTTCATTTCAGTATTTTTCTTTATTCAGTATTTTATCTCAATTGTGCTGACATTTGTTTTTGATCTATGCAGGATGAATCTAACATTTAGTGTATCAGTTACCAGGTATAAAGCAGAGCTTTCAAAGATCAGATGAAATTCAAATTCTGAAGCTCAGAGCAGATCAGGTTGTATCTATCCTTTCTCCCATATTCATCTTATGGTCTTTTAGTGTGCATTTGCATTGCATTTTTACTTATTTTGTATGCCACTAGGGACAGTGTCATTCAAGCATGGGGGGGGGGGGGGGTTTAGATGCACATGCACATTAATTTTTTTTTATGACTGGTAGCTAAAAAGACATTTGAGAATAAGTTGTAGCATATATGATTGTTTTTGGCATAATCTAACAGTTTAGAAATTTTTAAGCCCCATGTAAATTTTTTTTTCTGAACTGATTCGAATAGAGTAGTTATTTATGAGAAAATTCAAAGAAAAGATAGTATTTGATTATTAGAAAATTTTGAATCACTTTTGTATAAGTATGCACAATATGTTTTGTGAAAGAAATAAGCAATGGAAAGATGTTTTTGAAAAAATGAGTTTAAAAAGAATAGAGCTACGTTTAGTTGTTGATGTCTTCATGAATCCTAGTAGTGGAACTCAGACACGAGATGAAGTGTTTGAGTCTCTTAACGAAAAGGATAACGAAGGAGATCATCCCCTTGTCTAGTTGATATCTGTGGCCTTTGTAGTTTGAGTAAGTAGAATCTGAAGGGTGTTTTACACCTGGTGCCCCAAAGCCAGCTGGTTTGGGAGCCACCGGTTCGAAAGCTTGTTACATTGACTGCATAGAAAGCCTAAGAGATAGAGACATTGCACGTGATGAGAGAAAAACTATACGTAAACTATTAGAATAGAAGGTCTAGTGACTCGAGCAATTAAGTCTGAGGGATACTCTGTATCTAGTGCCCTAAGGTCGGCCAGCCTGGGAGTCACTGACCCAAAGCTCGCTACACGGGTCACGAAAACTGAATATTTGAAATAGTGCTCATGTGAGAAGAATGCTCAAGAATGAAAATTGAAAAAAGGGTGAGAAATTGAAAATCCAAAAAAAAAAAGAATGTGCTGAATGAGAAAATTTTCATTGCTTAGGCGTATGTGTGTATTACTGTGCAGAAAATATACAAGTGAGGATAAATGAGTAAAACATGAGAATACTTGACTTTCTGAGGAAAATCATAAAATAGCTACAAGGTTAGAAAAGTGAAGGAAAAAAAATTTTTACTGTGGTGGCATGAGATTTCTGAATTTGTTTTTGAGAATGTCAATTGCATGAAATATTTGTTCCAACTGTTCTCTTAATTGCCTAATATTTTTGAAACTCATTCCTGCATTTCATTGATGTTTGTGGGTAGCATCTCTGCAAACCCACACAAGACCTTACTCGTCCACTGGTGTAAGCCAGGGATTTAAAGGGCTTCTTGCATACCCTAAATGCAACCGTGATTCCTACGAAAGTGAGTTAGTTTTTATGCATTCATGTTTAGCATTTCTTGTCTCTGTTGCATAACATAATTAGGGTTTGTTAAGGGACTAACAAACATTCAAGCATGGGGGTATTTGATGATGCATGAAATGCACATCATATTAACATGTTTTTCATGCATTTTGTAACGAGCTTAAGGTTTTAAACCCATGTTTAGATGCATTTTGATAGTAAGGGGTTATGGTTCGAATTTCAGAAAAATCGGAGTTAAAATGAGAGAGTTATGGCTATTTCAGTATTTGGGCACGAATTTCGAGGTGGATCGGATCCATATCCGACCCAATTAGGCTGTTTGGACCTTGGATCAATCTTTAGAAAGTCTAAAATCCAACCCACACGCATATCCATATCCAATTCAAAAAGTTTTGCAGAAACCCCCCAGAAAGTGGCGCCTAGCAAAATAGTTTTTTTAACCCTGTTTCTGAATTTTCAAAAAAGTATAAATAGACTTTTTAGAGGAACCCTAGGCGTCTTTGGCTTGGATTTGATGCCCCCTGCAGTGCCTCTAGCTCCAGCACCTTCTTCCCTTCCATTCTCCCACGTTTTGGCCATTGAAGACCGGTTTATGCTTGGTTTCCAAGCATCTTTCGATCTCCCTTGTGATTTCTTTACATTTCTTCCTTTTTCCTTGCTGCGTTTTCACCATTTTTCTGTGTTTTTGCAGGTGTAGCAGAGGTGGAGACTACTAACCTTGCTTGATAGTGCGAAACACATCACCAAGGTGAGCCGGCCCTACCTCCATCCGGTTTTCTACCCCCTCCGATCGAGAATCGGCGCACATTCCATCATCGGTGGATCTCCAACGTGTTGCAGCTGCAAAAGTGTTGTTCTTGGTGAAGTTCCAGCATCCTCGAACCGTTCGGGACGTCAAGGTCAAGCCACGGTCCGCTCTTCTTCATCCCCACGATCGTCGGATCACCCGAGAGGTAGGTCTTCTTCTTCCTTCTCTTCTAGCTAAAACTGAATCGTGTGTTGATTTTATTTTATTAATTTTCTGTGTGTTTCTTGTTTTTCTCTTTGTTTCAACCTTAGAGTAGACCCCGTGCACAGACCTACACGGTAGATTAGGTTTATTTCATTGTTTGATTCGTTTGAGTCTTGATTTTCAACATTTTCACCCAAATAGTAAAAATCGGCTAGATCCTCATCTAGCCGATCCTTCAAGTTTGTTCAGTGTGTTTGTGGTTCTGTTCTACAGAAAATCCAATACAAAATTTGTTTTAAACAATTCATTTACATTTATTTTGGGCGTGGGTCTGGAACAAAGGCATTTTTCATTGAAAACCCATAAATCGGCTAGATCCATTCTAGCCGATTTTGGTTTATTTTTAATTTTAGCCTTAGTTCGGTTTTTGGCAGCAAAGCTGGGTTAGTAGACCTTACATAGATCAGATTCCAGTGAGTTTACTGCAGATCTATTTTGGTTTGAGTCTATATTGTCGTGTGAATTATTTTTCAAACCCTCTTCGATTTAGAAGTGCCTTTTTGTTAAGTGCGTGTGCTTAGAGCAAGCAATTCGTGTAATGTGTTGTGTGTAATGCGGTTTAATAGTTTCATAAAATTGTGTTGGTCAATAGCATTAGATTAGTATTAGTTTAAATATCGTTTGAGTTATTTTATGTTGTGGGTGTTGATTGTTATTGAAAATATAAAAATCGAGTTATTGTTTCCTAGTTGTGGTGTTGTCTCTTTTTGGTAGAGTTTTTCATAAATTGTTATCATAGAAATTCATGTCCTTTTAGTTCTTCATGCTATGATAGTTTAGATCTTGTTTATAGAATTGATTTTTCCTAGTTTTAATTTTCTATGCTTTGTTCATTAGAATAATTGTTAGAAAAGTGGCTGTTTTATATTATTATGATTTCCAGCATCTTAGATAAAGTGTTTAGAATTTAGGTAGTTTAGGTTGTTATTTTTATCTAGATGTTCATTTAGAAGCATGATTTTCATGGTAGTCTTAGTATAATTTGTTCTTTGATGTTTTGAGTTTTTATTTTTGGTAGTCTTCTTCCCCAAGGAGGGGCGGCAGCCATGAGAGCTTTCATTGAGCTCTAGGCTGTTTTTGGTAGGAATTAATTGCACTTAGGTAAGTTCATTGTAGTGTCTAGATTCAATGCAATATGTTTAATGTCTTAGGCAGTTTTTGAAGCTTATTTAGGTGAGTTTTGAATTCATTGTAGACCATTTAAGTTTCTTTTAGAAAATTGTGTTTTACCTTTAGGTCCTTTCATTACCCTAGGTAGATATTAATGTAATTAGAGTAGAATAACTTTAATTAGAGTGGACGATTTTTGAGAAGGAGGGTAAACAAGTAATTAAGGTTGAAAACGGTTTTGGAAAAATTGAACTCCTCTAATTTCATGAAAAGCAATTTAAGAAGGTTTGAATTTGGATATCCCTCCAAAATAGAGAGGAATTAATGTTTACAATTAATTTGGGAAACAAAATTTGAAATTTCCGATTTCCTTCTAAAAGAGGTGCACACGATTTTGAGAAATGAGTAAAAGCTAATTAAAGTTTTGTTGGAAGGATGAAACCGTGTGAGTCTCTAGGTTGGATTGTTTCAATTCCCAAAATTGATTTGTAAAACCCAAGAAGGAAACGTATTAAATCCCTTGAGTTGGATGGATTTACTTTCTCCTCTTTCCAAGTTGACTTTTAAATGTCATTAAATATATCAAGTCCTCTCTAGGTTGGACGGTTTGGCCTCTTCAACTTTCTAAATTGGTTATTAATTGTAATTAAGGAGGTTATTGGTTTTCCTAAATCCGTGTCTAGTCATTAAAGGGCCCCTTTCTCTAACCATCTTTAGTGAGTAGCATAACTTAGAATTAAATAAAGTAGTCAATGGTGTTAACCTTAGGTTAGTAAGTAGGTTATTAGTTAGGTAAGTTTTAATTAAGGTCATTTATAGTAGGCGTGTAAAGGGTATAGAGTCATTAGTGCTATTAATTACTTAGGTTTTAATTTTTAGATGTTTATTATAGTTAGTCAAACCAAGTCAATTTAGTCTAAGTCAAGACCTAGCCCACGTCAAACCTCAAACCTAACCTAGTCTAAACCGAACCTAATCGTGTACCTAACCCAAACCGAGCCCACCTAAGCCAACCCGAACCTAGCTAAGTCAAGACTGAGCCTAGTTGAGTCAACCGAGTAAACCTAACCCTAGCCCTATCCTAAACCCGCAGCCTTTGGTCTTTAGTGGATTAATTTTATTTAAGTGTAATTCATTTGGATTGTAGACTAACTAGTTTGGTTATTTGATGTAGTCATAGTGTAGAAGTGAGTGTGCGCAAATTGTATTTGTTTCGTGTGTGTGAGTTGTGTATTGTGATTATTTCACTCGGAGTCATTTAGTATTTGACATAGTTAATTAGGATTGCATTTCATTGAGTAGTTTAGTTGCATTTGCATCATTATTTTAGTTTAGTGTTAGTCATAAATTGCACTTTACGATTATTCTTTAATTCATTTAGTAATAGTGCATTCAATAGCAGCATATACACTGTCAAGTACTCTCATTTAGATTGCATTAGGGTTATTTTGCATTCTTAGTGTTCAAAATAGAGTTATTTAGTGAATAGTGTACTCAAAGAAAACTTGATTTTTGCCCCATCGCACTGTCGTTATTTTATGTGCAAAAATTCTGATTTTTTAGAAAAGTTTTGTTCTATTCACTTTATCAACGTGGTAGCTAACTTCAGACCAAATTTTAGCTCGATCTGAGTTGGTTTGGTCTGATTTTTAAGCGTTTTGTGAAAACCGCTTTTTCTGGTTTTTAAATTTCGGGACTTTCGATATCCTGATTTTCCCTGTTTTGAAACACTTATATCTAGAGTTCCAGATATTGTTTTTTCATTCTGTAAAAACTGTCAGATTATTTAATCTGTCAGTTACAGAACAGAACAAGTTTTTCTTAAATCTGAGCATTATAAATGTGTTCTAAATGCTTGATTTCATAAGAATCAACTCTTGGGTCATCTGATTCCAATATGTAGGTAGATTTTTATAAGATTTAAGAAATTGATGGTCTAAGATTTTATTAAATATTAAAGGCTTAAAATTTATATTTTTCATCATGATCCAAGTGTTGTTTCTTAATAAATTGATCATGTCAAATACATTTGTATAGTTAGATTTAAGTAATACATGGAGAAAACCCTTTGAAAGCCTGATTAGCATGGCAGTCGCGACCACTGCTAAAGCGCTTACTTTTTTATTAACATGAGCGTCCGATGTAGAGGGTTTATATATATATATATATATATATATATATATATATATATATAGAGAGAGAGAGAGAGAGAGAGAGAGAGAGAGAGAGAGAGAGAGAGAGAGAGAAAGAGTAGCTCCCTAATGCAACTTGTCCAAGCGTGGCATTGAGGTTGACAGAGCGAAGGTGGCATTGATATTTTGAAGATGATATTTTTAAAACAATAATTTTCAATAAAACTTTGGAAAATCGTCAACCAAAAGTATAAAAACCGTCTTTCCACAAAGTGGTAAGTACGGGTCGAATCCTCACGGAACAGGAATTAATCAGAATATTTCTTTAAAATTTAATTTATTAATTACAAATGTCAATCTACAATTACACAACTAATCAAATTACAATTAAAAAAATTGAAATAGCAATCCAGTCTTCAGTTGCACGCCAGGGGTATTTTGGTCTTTTCACCACTTAGATGATCTTTGCGCTTGGACAATGAACCCTGGAAAAATGAATATGCTTTTCAACCTAAAAACGAAGGAAAATACAAAGTTAGTACTTTATTCTAAGAATGAAAACTATAAATGAATCTAAGTCTAATTTTTATGAAATTAATAAAACAAGTTCTAATTATCAGAACTAATTCTAATAATGATGTATGATGCTGATGCAGCTCCTAAAATGCAGAAAATAATGAAAACAGTTCTAAAATGCCGAAACTAAAGAAATTACAAAAATACCCCTATCTAGTGTAAAATAGATTTCTAACAGGTTATCGGAAAACCACTGTTTGAAAGTTGATGATTTACATCAACGGCCATAGTCGGGATGTAAACAAGACTTAGTATTTTTATCTTTTATAAAATAACACTGGATCCACACTGGATCCTTTTCAAAATCATCATATTTTCAAATATTTCTTTCTTTTATTAGAGTTTAACTTTAAATTGGCTCAAAATATATACCAATGGCCATAGTCAGGGTATATTGAGAGTTAATTTCATTTTAAACTCTATAAAAGCACAAAAATATGTTTTATTCTTCACCTGAATTTAAATATAGATTGTCATATAATACATTCAATGACCATAGTCAAGGATGTATTATATTTTCCATCTTATTTCAATTCATGTAAAGAACGAAATATGATTTTCAAAATCCAATTTCAAAATTCATTAAATTCATTCATCATTTAGGATAGAACTGCAACATATTTTCAAAATTCTTTTAAAAAAACAACCAAGTAATCTCAAATATTTTTCTTCAATCTCTATTTTAAATTCATTCTTCTATCTTATTTCAAAGATTTAAATTTCAATTTCAAAGTCCAATTTGACTTTGAAATTTCAAAATTCAATCTTTATATTCTTGATTCATTTCAAATTCAAGCTCCAAATTCAAAGTCAAATTTGACTTTGAAATTCATTTATGTGTTCAAAATTCAAATTCTCAAATCAATTTTGAGATTCCAAATCCAAAAGCTAGAACCCAATCTCATCTTAGATTCCAGATCTTGGATCCAGTTCCACCTTTAGGATCCAGAACCCAATTCTACTTTGGATCTCAGACTTCAGATCCAAATCCATTCTAGGATTCAGAATCCAATTCCACCTTGGATCTCAGACTTCAAATCCAAAATCCATTTTAAGATCCAGATATCAGATCCAACTCCATCTTGGATCTCAAATTTCAGATCTAAATTCATTTAGGATCCAGAATCCAGTTCCATATTGGATCTCAAACTTTAGATCCGAACTCCATTCCAAAAACTCAGATTCAATTCCCATTTAGGATTCTAAACCCAGAATTCGATTTTGAATCTCAACTCTATTTAGAACCTAGACTTTGGATTCAAATTCCCTCTTGATTACAAATTTCAAATCAAATTCTATTCCCAATTCCAACTTTCCAAATCCAATTCCATTTCATTCCAAAATCCAAGTTTATCTTGATTCTCAAAATTCCAAAAACCAATTCTATTCCTTAATTCTATTTTTGATTTTCTCAAATCTTATTCTGATTTCAAGCTTCACAACTGAAATTCAAATTACATCCCAAATTTCATCTTTATCTCGATTCAAAATTCTAAAATCAAAGTCCATAGTCTTTGAGATTTCCTTTCTTCTCCTTTTTATCTCATCTTCAAATCATTCCTTTCAAAGTCCAGATTTATTTTCCCAAGCTATGATCATTCCAAAACTTAGAACTTTAAATCTTAAAGTTCTAAGTTAGAAACCATTTCTTCACTCTATTTATCAGAAACACTTGGAGATTTCCAAAATCATTTTTTGAAAGAGCATACATCCTTGCATTTGCACAAGCATGATTCTTTGTACATTCTTAGACTTAGGATAAATTCTTAGATATTATTAAGGCAAAGTAAAGGGCATAAATTCGATCATTGGTTCGATTACCTCTGGTAAAGGTGCCAGGAACGGTCGAACCTTGTACCGACGATCGAGCCCCGTCTCTCGATTTTTCCCGCAAATATTTCAAAACAGAGGCGAGTAATCTTTTAAATCTTTTCAAAATTAAGGTCAAGTGAGACCTTCGCAAAAGAGTTGCTCTCTCTCTTCTTTCTTTTCTTTTCTCTTATCTCTTCTTTTCTGTCTTTTATTTTCTCCCTTCAAAAAGGAAGAAAATAGAGGTCAGAAAATGAAAAGAGAAGGAAGAGAGAGAAAACCACAAGAGAGGAAAAATTTTGCGATGATCACAGAAGTGGCGACCGTGATGGGACTCATCTTCGTCTGGTCGAATTATGCCTTTGCTTTACTTTAATATTTTCTAAGTCTTTATTCTTCTATGTCAGCTTCATTTCCATGCAAACCTTAGGAGCCTAGACTCTGTCCTAAAGCTGACATCATTGCATATAGGATTTAAGTATGGTTTGGTAGGACCATATTGAGGAGATTATTCCATGCTCACATTAGACTTAGGTCTGAGATACAACTTTCCTCACTTCTAGGGATTGAATGCAAAACAATGTATGCAAGTGTGTGCTTCTCTTTATTTTTTTTAATCTATCTCTTTAGGACTTGCATTAGAGCCATCTGACTTCTTGCATGTTGAACATATTTTTGAAAACCTCCCTACCTATGTTGTCCCGGTCTTCACGTTGCTGGGCTGTCTCACTGAACCATAGTTCGAGAGAGAGCCTCACAACTGAACCACTTATTTGGGTTCGCGCCCCCCTACCACGTACCTAAGGGCCATAGTCCGAGGTATATCGGTAGGTGCTCAAGGATGTTGGAAAGCCATTACCTTAGAACCGGAGAAATATTTTTATGCCACGTACTTCGAGCTTCGGCTTAAGTATATCGGCATATCTTGATTGGAATCAGATGATCTGAACCCTAGAGTTAGGATTAAGGTCCTACAAGCCTTTTTCAAATTTTGCATTTAGAGTCAACTTCTAGGGAGTGCTATTCTGTGCATTATTGCTTGTATAAATTGATTTTTTTTTTTTAGATATTATCTTGAAAAATCTTATTTTTCAAACCCTGGATATGTATTTCATAAAAAATTCTTTTGTTTTCTCAAAATCTAGGATTGTATATCGCTCATTTCTTTATTCTTTCATTTCTTAAAAACCTGGACATGTCTTTTAAGTCTTCCTATTTTTCAAAAGGTCCAGGCATATTTTCTTTTCTTCTGATTTATCTAAATCTTTTAATCATGCCTGCAATTTTTCAAAAGTATTCAAGGTCTTGTCATTCATCTTCAAAATACTCTTCCTCGTATATTCCATCTTCTTCATATAAAATCCTTTTTATCGAGAGATCTCTTTAAAATTCTCTTTCATTATCCCTCTTCCTTTCAAAAAAATTCTTTGTCCTGAACCCTTCATTTATTTCATCAGAAAACATCAACATTTCATCATGGTTCAAACGAGAGCGGAAAGAAGGGCAGCTCAACGACACAATGACAACGAAGTGGAAGAAATAAACTCTTCCAGATTGTCCCGAAAACATAATTCAGAGAAAGATGATGTTGACTCGGCAATGTATAAGATCTTTCAAAAGATGATGGCAAAAATGATGTCCGAGCAAGCTGGAGCAAGTTCAAAGAAGACATCCTCTAAGAGCAAGATCAAGAGAAAGCCAGTAAAGAAGCATGTTAGGATCAACAAAAAGAGGATCCAGCAGGACAACACATCTGAGGGCACAGAATCAGCAGAAGAGGATTCTGAGGAAGAACAGTTTGTGTTCATCCCAAAACATCTGCGGCAGCCCAAGAAAGCGACAGAAGAACCTGAATCAGTCAACAAGCCTAAAGATGGAGCCCCGACGAAAGATTCAGTTCAAGTATTGACTAAAATGGTCAAAGATCTGCAGATTCAAGATAAGGGGAAGAGGGTGTATACCTGACAGGACTTCTACCTTGGTTTAGATGGGGACAGCAGCCTGGAAGATCTCCCCTGAAAGTTTATTAAATTCGATGGGTTCGGCAATCCAAAGGCCCACCTCGCGATGTTCTTCGTCGAATGTGCGAGATTCAGTGAAGACAATCAGACCCTCTTCTTGTGCTTTCCTCGCAGTTTGGAGGGCATAGCAGCTAAGTGGTATGCGGAGCACATCAACCCTGTCGAGCTGCGTGATTTTGATAAAGTTGTCAACCTGTTTGTAGAGAGATTTATGTTCAATACTGAGGCACCACCAACCCTCAATCACTTATGCAATTTGAGGCAGAATGACAAAGAAAAGGTCATAGATTTCATCTGTAGGTGGAGAGATACCTGCAACAAGATGAGAACCCCCATTTCAGAGGAGCATGCCCTTCAACTCATCCTCAATAACTTCTCTCAACCCCTGAAAAACCTCATTTTCCCATACCCTTCCAAGTCATTTATTGAGTTGACTGAGCGAGCTAAATGGCTCGAGATGAGAATAGATAACAGAGTCTATGACAGTACCACCCTGGCAAGGGGCAATCAAGATGCAAAGAAGAAAGCCCATTTCACTCTTTCCGCTGGTCCCTCATCCGACAACAAGGGTAACAAGGATGATCATGTCAGCAATTCAGAAGAATTCAGAGGTAAAAAAGGAAGGTCTTCCAGTAACAATAAGCCTTCCCAACCTAATTCTCAGCAGCGGGAAAAGAATCAGGAAAAACCAAAGCGCAAGGATTGGGGTCTTGACCGCGAATTCACCCCTTTGGAGCAGACACTCGATGAGGTTCTGGAATATATGCTCACAAAGAATATGATTCGTCTGCCAAAAGCTGTCGATCCTTCAGTAGTCTTGGGCAACTTCAAGGAACAGTTCTGCAAGTATCACCAAGCAGTGGGGCACGACACAGAGCACTGCTTCATTCTAAAAAATATCGTCCAGGACTGCATCAATAAACACCTTCTGATAAAAGAGAAAACTGAAGAGCAGCCCGCCGTCCAGACATAGCCTTTTCCAGATCATTCAAAAAGCCCATAATACTAGAGTCTTTTCTGTTATCCTCCCTTTTCTTTACCAAACCATCATGTGAGGGCAAGTCAACCCGAGTCTTTTGTGACCTTTTGGTCAAAAATACCTGTAAATATTTCAGTCTTTGCTGTCAATTTTGCTTATAAATGAAATGTCAATTTCCTTTCTGCCTTTTAAGGTTCAATTCTTATTTCTTTTCGCAATATTGGGGCATCTTTTATTGTTTAAATTTTCATTTACACTTCAAAATATTCTTTTGCCATCAGATTCCTATTCTTTTAAAAAATGCGGGACAATCCTGACATCATTCATTAGAGAAATGATATTGTCTATGAGGGTCTTTCAAAAATCATGAAAATTTTTCATATTTTAGTCCAAACCCTTTTCAAAGATCAACCCTCGTGTTGATCATCTTTTTCAAAAATTTGGTTTTCGAACCATTGCATTTCAAAGATCAACCCTTGTGTTGATCATATTGATTTCGAACCATTGCATTCAAAGATCAACCCTTGTGTTGATCATATTTTCTGAAAATTTGGTTTTCGAACCATTGCATTTCAAAGATTAATCCTTGTGTTGATCATATTAATTTCGAACCATTGCATTCAAAGATCAACCCTTGTGTTGATCATATTTTTCTGAAAATTGGTTTTCAAACCATTGCATTCAAGGATCAACCCTCGTATTGACCATATTTTCTAAAAATTGATTTCGAATCATTACATTTCAAAGATCAACCTTCGTGTTGATCATATTTTCTAAAAAATTGATTTTCAAATCATTGCTTCAAATTTTTTTTTTAACCCTCATGATGATCTCTCGTGAATGATCCCCTTTCAAAGATCAGCCCTCGCGGCTAATCTTTCTTTCCAAAAATGATTTTTCTTATATTCTTCTCTCATTTTTAAAGATCCCACATGCAGGCAGGATCAAACTCTTTTTCTCAACTTTATCAACTTTTTGTTTATCAATCTTTATTCATTTTTATTGATCATTCATCCATTTTATTAATTCTTCTTGATTCTTATTTCAAAAATACCCTTTCAGGTTAAGGGATAAACCTGATGCCTCTTTCCCATGAGGTATTTCTTTTTCCTTCTTCTATTCCCCTTTAGGTTAAGGGATAAACCTAAAACCTCATCCTACGAGGTCCTTCTTTCTTTAAAACAAGGGATAGTCCTGAATGTCTTTCCTCCACTTTTAAATCTTCATTAATATCTGCCAAATCAAAATTTTATTCTTTATCCGATTTCATCAGTTCTTATTTTTTTGTAAAATTTTGTCGATTCTTTCGATTCTTCATCAAGCTTTTTATTAATTTTTGCCAAATTTTACCCCTTTCCCATTCAGGATAAGGGATAATCCTGAAACCACTCATAGGAGCAACGATGCTACCTGTGAGAATTCATTTACAAAGATAAATTTCATAAATTTCCTTGATTCTTCTCTCTTATCAAATCTTCCATAAATTTCTATCTTTTCTCGTCAGTTCTTCGCAAATCTTATCTTTTCTCCATTCAGGATAAGGGGTTAATCCTGAAAATCAGGCCACATACAACTTAAACTCTGATGGTCTATTTTAATCCACAAGTTGAATCATTTCTTCTTAAATTGAGATCTTTTAGGTTGAATTTCTATAGAATCAAAAGCCCGTAGGTTGAACCCATGTCAAACCAATATGACTCATAGATTAAATCCCTTCTCAAACCAAAATTCCTTCTTAACCCAAACGATCTTTAGGCTGAACTCCTACTGATCAGCGAGCTTTAGGTTGAAGTCCTACTCATTCGCAGTCCTTAGGTTGAAATCCTTTAGGACCATTTCTTTTGATCTTTAGGCTGAACCCCTACTGATCAGCGAGCTTTAGGTTAAAGTCCTACTGATTCGCAGTCCTTAGGTTGAAATCCTTTAGGACCATTTCTTTCGATCTTTAGGCTGAACCCCTACTGATCAACGAGCTTTAGGTTGAATTCCTACTGATTCGCAGTCCTTAGGTTGAAATTCTTTAGGACCATTTCTTTCGATCTTTAGGCTGCACCCCTACTGATCAACGAGCTTTAGCTTGAAGTCCTACTGATGCAGTCCTTAGGTTGAAATCCTTTAGAACCATTCCTTTCATCGATCTTTAGGCTGAACTCCTACTGATCAACGAGCTTTAGGTTGAAGTCTTACTGATTCGCAGTCCTTAGGTTGAAATCCTTTAGGACCATTTCTTTCGATCTTTAGGCTGAACCCCTACTGATCAGCGAGCTTTAGGTTCACAGTCCTTAGGTTAAAATCCTTTAAAACCATTTCTTTCGATATTTAGGCTGAACCCCTACTGATCAACGAGCCTTAGGTTGAAGTCCTACTGATTCGCAGTCCTTAGGTTGAAATCCTTTAGGACCATTTCTTTCGATCTTTAGGCTGAACCCCTACTGATCAACGAGCTTTAGGTTGAAGTCCTACTGATTCACAGTCCTTAGGTTGAAATCCTTTAGGACCATTTCTTTCGATTTTTAGTCTGCACCCCTATTGATCAACGAGCTTTAGGTTGAAGTCCTACTGATTCGTAGTCCTTAGGTTGAAATCCTTTAGGACCATTCCTTTCATCGATCTTTAGGCTGAACTCCTACTGATCAGCGAGCTTTAGGTTGAAGTCCTACTGATTCGCAGTCCTTAGTTTGAAATCCTTTAGGACCATTTCTTTCAATCTTTAGGCTGAATCCCTACTGATCAGCGAGCTTTAGGTTGAAGTCCTACTGATTCGCAGTCCTTAGGTTGAAATCCTTTAGGACCATTTCTTTCGATCTTTAGGATGAACCCCTACTGATCAGCGAGCCTTAGGTTAAAGTCCTACTGATTCGCAGTCCTTAGGTTGAAATCTTTTAGAACCATTTCTTTCGATCTTTAGGTTGAACCCCTACTGATCAACGAGCCTTAGGTTGAAGTCCTACTGATTTGCAGTCCTTAGGTTGAAATCCTTTAGGACCATTTCTTTTGATCTTTAAGCTGAACCCCTACTGATCAGCGAGCCTTAGGTTGAAATCCTACTGATTCGCAGTCCTTGGGTTGACATCCTTTAGGACCATTTCTTTCGATCTTTAGGCTGAACCCCTATTGATCAGCCAACTTTAGGTTGAAGTCCTACTGATTCGCAGTCCTTTGGTTGAAATCTTTTAGGACCATTCCTTTCATCGATCTTTAGGCTGAACTCCTACTGATCAACGAGCTTTAGGTTGAAATCCTACTGATTCGCAGTCCTTAGGTTAAAATCCTTTAAGACCTTTCCTTCAGTCGAGCTTTAGGTTGAACCCCTACTGATCCACGATCTTTAGAACTCCTACTAATTCACAATTCTCATTTTTGAATCCCCTTCAGACCATTCATAAGTCGATCTATAGGTTGAATTCCTACTAATCTATATTCTTCTACGGTTCTTAGGTTGAATTCCTATCGAACCAAATTCATCTTTCAAAAAGTAAATCTGTAGGTTGAAATCCTACTGATCTATATTCTTTTGCGGTTCTTAGGTTGAATTCTTACTGAACCAAAATTCATTTCTTTCCAAAATTTCAGTCTGTAAGTTGAATTTTTACCGATCTATATTCTTTTGTGGTTCTTAGGTTGAACTCCTATTAAACCAAAATTCATTTTTCTGTAAGTTGAATTCCTACCGATCTATATTCTTTTGCGGTTCTTAGGTTGAACTCCTATTAAACCAAAATTCATTTTTCAAAATTTCAGTCTGTAAGTTGAATTCCTACCAATCTATATTCTTTTGCGGTTCTTAGGTTGAACTCCTATTAAACCAAAATTCATTTTTCAAAATTTCAGTCTGTAGTTTGAATTCCTACCGATCAAATATTCTTTGCGGCTCTTAGGTTGAGTCCCTGTTGAGCCAATGTTGTCTGATAAAACCAATATTTTCATGTTATTTCTTCCAAAAATTCAGCTAAAAGTCCTATCAAAATTCATATTGAGTGATTATTTCACAAAAGAATTCTGGAATATTATGCCAATTTGCTAAAATGTGTGTTGATTCCAATATTTTACTACACAAAAGAATTTCCTCAAGATTACCTCCAGTATTTCTTTCCAAAAAGGTGAAACTTTTTGCGAAAAGAGGTAAAATTCAAATCTTTTCCTGTTGATCAACCAAAAGGATGTAAGAAATGTCCTCGATATGATCAATGAAAGAAATCTTCAATGATGTTGAAAAGCCAGAAGCGAATTGATATTTATCTTGGCTATGGTGCATGTTTAAAAATGACTTTCTGGCAATCAGGCAGTGGAAATATCTTGAGCTATAAAAAGAATCCACTCAATCCATATCTCCTCATTCATTCATTTAAGCTTCAATCAAATATCCGCAAAAGGGATCTCTCGATTGTCGTCAAAATGAAGGCGAATTAAGCGAGTAGATCCCCGGGGCCAAAGAAGATTTGAAACATCTCCAAGATGACGGAGTTTGTGACAGATCCTTCCAAGGAAAGTTCAGATCACTGTCGAGATGAAGGCGGATGCGATGAACCTACCGACAAACCCTAAAAGATATTTGATTGTTGCTATCATTTAGAGATTTTTAAACCAATGAGCCAATATCACCAATTTCTGAGAAAAAGAAGGATCGGAGCATCTCCAAGATGAAGGAGTTTGTGACGTACCCTTCCCCGAAGAAAAGAAAGAAAGGCCAGGAAACATCCAAATGAAGGATGATGTAAAAACCCGAGAAAGTTCAATGACTCAAAAAAAGAGTGCAAAAAGATCATTATGGAAAAAGCCTCAGGATATCAAACTGCCAAAATTGCCAGGAATCATCTTTTCTTATGTGAAATCCTTTCATCAATGTCTTTTCACTGCTTGCTTTTATGAAATTAAGAGTATTTCTTCTCTATTCATGTCAAGGAAATGGATAGCTTCCTTGAAGAAACTCAACAACTTTAAAATTTGAATCTAACTCTAGAAACCAAGGCGTTAACCTCGATTGGAGGAAATACTCCAGATAAAAGAGGAAACATCTTTTCGCACATACGTGCAGGCTTCCAAGCATTTGAATCAATTACAGTTTCATCTTATTGGCAAAATTTTCTAGTTATCCAAAGATGAGATAAAAACTCAATATCTATTTTGATACAACCTAGCATTCTTTATACTTTCCAAAGAGAATTGCCTCATTCTAGTGAGGTATTTCTCCCGGTCTCATCATGGTCTTCCCCATCAAGGAATCCATGCTTTGTATATCCATTCAAATAAAGAATTATACCTGAACCTCGTCTCACGAGGTATTTTTCAAAAATATCCCATCCAGGTTAAGGGCTAAGCCTGTGTCTTTTCAAAATTTCTTACCTTTGTCTCATTCATAAAACTTCTTTTTCACCATGTCAGAATCTTCATCCAAAAGTCCCATCACAAAATTCTCTTCTTTCCTTTATTTGATTATTTTCTTCTTGAGGATTTCATTTTCTTCTCAAAACCTCTTCAAGGTAAGGTGAAAAACTTGAAAAATAAAGCATTTCAAAGCCAATTCTTCCACACCCAGTTCAAACCTGACTGGGGCATTTTTTAAGAAAATTTGGCGTGTCTTCTTTGCCGCTAAGCTCGGCTTACAACCGGCTTAGCAGCAAAGAGGGGCATCTGTGAACACCCCAAATTTTTCAAAAAAAATCCAAAATTTTTCCCTTTTTCCCTTGAGCCCATCTTCTGAGTAATTGGGTCAATTTTTAACCAAAAATTCCATTCATTCCTTGGATTTGTTAAAATTCAGACTCAAAGTCTTATCTCTAACCCAGTTTTAATCCGAATCGGATCCAAACCCCTTTTTGAGAAAAAAATTCAAAAATAAAAACCCGAATTCTCAGAAAACTCTTCTTTTTGTAAATATTTCTCAAAAAAAATCAAAAAAATAGTTTAATCTCTCATTTTCCCTAGTTCTAGAGTTTTTATTCTTAAAAATACAAAAAAAATATAGAAAATGTCAAGAAAAAAACAAAAGAAAAAATAAGAAAATAGAAAAAGAAAAAAAAATGGCCTTTTGAAAGCGCCTTTTTGAAAATCGAGTTTATGACAATAACTTTTTTTAGAAAAAAAATCTTTTTAAAAGCCTCCTTTTGGAAAATTCTATAAAGAAAAGGACCCCCTTTGAATCGGTTTTTCTTGAAGATCCTTTGGACGGAGGCGCCTCTTCTCTCCCCCTTTTCTTTCACCCTCATCGAAACCCTCTTCCTCAAACCCTCCATGGCAAAAACCCCATCGCAACCTCTTCCTCTCTCCATCGCCCTCCATTTCCGAACCCCCTTCCTCCGCCATCGATGCCTAACGGCACCTTCTTCCTCCAGCCGCTCATCTTCAATGAACCGCCTTCCCGAATCTCCTTCTCCCTCTTTAAAAGGGGCACGAAGGAGAAGCCTTCACCATCCGTTCTCAACCCTCCATTTTGCATTATTCTCCTTGCTTCTTTTCGGATTTTTCGATAGATTGAAGAGAACCCAGTACGAAGCCAAGCAAGCCTGGTGCTCTCCTCTCATCGACTGAAGGAATCAGACCGCCTCTCACCCCTGCATTCTCCCTTCTTCAACTTCTTTGATCTGTTTCCACCAGCATCCTCCTTCTTCCCCCTGCTTCTCCTGTCCTCTTCTCATTATTTCTTCTTGCTGGCTTCTCTCATCAATGGAAGGAGCTTCAATCCCGAAGCATCAGCCACGATAAAGATCCCCTCTCTTATCCCTTTTATTGTTGTTTTCCCTTCTCATATTTTTCTTCTCCCAATGACGCACCCACTGTAGCATCGGTTTGCCTATAAGCAAATGTTGATCTGCATATGTTGTGCAACATTAATGGAATATTTACATTCTGACATCCGTTTTATCTTCTTTACAATTTCCCTTCTGAATCTCTTTAATTTATTTTGTATGTTTTTACATAAATTGTAATTTACCTCTATATCTGTGTCTCCTATGTAGCATGTCTCATCTCTGCTTTTTATTTTATTTCATTTTATTCATTTAGTTTTTTTTTTATCTTAGCATTTCAATGTTTGGATTCAAACTCTGTATATGATTTCCAATCGATATGACTGATTTGATCCATATTTTGTATTTTTGTTTCATTAATCGTTGTTTTATCTCACCTGTTTATATTTCTCTTGTTATTCATTACGTTTTGGATCTATGGGGGTTCAACATTTCATTATCCTAGATTTAAACCTTGCATGCAACTTCAGTATACCGTTTGCATCAGATCGATGTGCAACAACCCATTCATATGGATATGTTTGTGATACTACTCGACCTGTGTATCCAAACTGTTGGGGTCTCATAGCAGAATATCAATCACTATCCCATCCCTATACATTCCCATCCTCATTACATTTCATTATGTTGGGTTTATATCTCTATTTCTTGTTTAGTATTACATATCATCTTGTGTCTATCCAGCGCAATCACCATTTCAATCATTGCTTCACTACTAGATTTACCTTCAGAAGTATATTTACAGTTCATTGGTTTAGCATTACAGTGTTTATATTCTGCAACTTTATAAATCTACACAGCGTGTCCCACCCACATCTCTTATCATTTCAAGAATGATGAACCAATTAGATATATAAAATGGCTCTTTCCGTAAGGAATGAACTCTAGAATTTTTTTTTTTTAAAATTTTCCATTTGATGTGGGTTGATTTGCTTGAAACCTTATGATGCCAGTATTTACATACGTTACATTCTTTTTGCAATAGTTTATATTAATTTCTTGCTGTAAGGGGAAGACTCTATTGACTGATATGCATTTCTGTAATGGGTGTAAAAAAAGAAAAGAAAAGAAAAGAAGAAAACAGTACGTAGGTGCCATTCTCCCACAGTTGATCATCCCAAGTTATCTTCCACTATGAATCCTTTTGAGTCATTTTGCTGGATGTTATCCTGTTAATATTGTTGGTAAATTTCAGCTGGGTTTAGCCAACCCTTTATCTAAGATCTCCTGGAAGGTGGGGAATTTTGAATTAAATTTTACAGGTTATGCAATGAAAAGGAGAGGATATCAACGTCACATTCTGTTCAGGCAATCCCATCTTACCCCTGTGTTTGATATGATAAAGTCGGGATCTAGCGTTTCATGTTTTGTTTAGAGAAGTCGTTCCTGTCTAAACCACATATACCTGCAATGTCTATTCCATCTGATGCTCACGGTTTGTCTTACGGTTTTCTGCCATTTTTATCCATGTTTGTTCATTTTTTATTATTATTTCCATATCATGCATATGTTCAGGGGAACTCACTTGGCATCAGTCATTTACAGTAAATATAGATTAAAACAACAAATTTTTTAGAGGCATGTACTAGCAGATTGATCGGTTCTGATTTCTTGATTGTAGAAGAATTTGATGCTGAAACAATTGGTTGAGCCTCATTTAAAGGGATCAACTCTGTGTTGGTTCCTTGGAGGGGATTTATAGCTGCATTAGGAGGTTTTGGACATTTGGCTCGGTACCACCATAACATAAATATGGTCTAGAAATCACCATATAGTAACTGAGAGTGATGTTCATTTTAGCAAATCTTCACTCAATCTATCACCTCATCAATCAGATATGGCATTTGTCTTAAAATCAATGCCCAAATACAGACATTTGTATAGGTTCGCGTACATTGGAATTAGCTTCATCAAGGTTTTTATCACAATGATGAATGTGAAGGCATGAGGAATTGTTTTGAAAATGGCCCAGGAATGAACCAGTTCATTGACTTTCAAACCTGGCACTTGGCTTCTTCTTTTTTTTCTTGTTGCTTTTTTTTATGTCGTTCTGCAGATGGATCATTGAACAAGGTTATTCATCCCTGACTGAAGCTTGAACTCAGTGCAAATTGTGTTGGAGTAAGCTCAAAACAGCGGAGGTCAATTGTGGTGTATTTCCATCTTCAAGTGGCTTCTGCTGTGATCACCCTGAGGTCTTCAACAGTTAGAATTGAGGAGATAGAGGTTTATAACACAACCTCTCTATAAAATCCACATTGTATCTACCAAAAATGCTCTAGCTCAGTTGATCCAAGGAACACCTGGCAATACATCTGCTGTTTTGCTATAGATTCAAGGTTTACATCATTTGGTAGCGAGCATTTGAAGAATCTGGCGTTTCTTTACAACCATTCCAGCAATGCAAGCAATCTCATCAATCAGGAAATGGTAAATTGGACAAGAAATGGTTCTCTAATTTTAAATAGTTCATATATCGTATGTTGTCACCTAGGGAATTTCATTTAAGAGCTATGGATCTTCAGGAAGAAAACATAACATATGATCTTTTCTATGCACTTTGGGTACATGATCTCTTCATGAAGAGGGTTCAAGACAATGAAACATGGTCACTTTTCTGCTCCAATGAGGCTCCCAGCCTAGCTGATTGCTAGGGTGATGAAGTTGAAATGCTATATGTCAAGAATGAAAGAGAGGGCAAGGCAAAGAAGATTGTGCAGGCACAAAAGCTCCAGTTTTCTATTACAAACAGAGACTAGAACACCCTATATGTATATTTTGTCAATTCCGGTACTGAATCAAATGAACTGGTGATGCATATGTCTCGGTTTTACAATGGTAATGTTAGCTTGATTGCCTTGAGAAATGCATATCATAGTGGGAATTTAGGTAAGCTGGGTTAGACAACATAAAAAAAACATGGAAATACAACAGGTTGGTATTTGGTTTAGGTTCCAATATTTGCTTGTGATTGCAAGCCACAGATGTTTTGTTGTTTGCTTCTTTAGTTGAAGACACTGCATGCTAACTTGTAGATTTATTCTCGTGTGCTATTTTACCTTTCTCTTTTCCAATATCTTTCTTTCTCGAGAGGCGTGTTGTTTCTCCTTTATCTTTCCTTTTCTTTATGATGGTTGTGCGAGGTGAGTTGATCTTACCAAATAAAATTTTACTGTCAACAATGTTTCAGACACTGTTCTCTTTAAAAACCTGTTCAATTTTTGGTTTGCATTTGCTTTTCCCTCTGAATATTACAAATGTGAAATTATTGTCCATTAACATAAAACAAGAAGATAAGGTATCCAGGGTTGGCCCCTATCTCTGTATCAGTATCAGGTGTTGAAGGAGATTTCAAAGAGGAGCTTCTGAAGATCATCGTGTTATCTTTGTTAGATTTTAATCTATTTCGGCATACAAAATTTCATTATTTCAATTATGACCTGCAAGTGGTTAATTTCTTAATATTCTTCTGCAAATAGCTGCAAACTCACTTAGCCATTTGGTGGCATTGTTTTATTCTCACCACTGACGATGTATATGATAACCCTGCAGATAAATTCCCTTGATGTTCAGATGTTGCAAGTGCCTTGCTGAGAGTTCTTAGTTCCATTTAGATGACTTCTCCTTTTGAGACACTGTTGAGAGTAGATGGGTTTGATATCTTCATTGATTCCTTGAATTCAGTATTGATTACTTTCAAGATGCTCCTGCTAGGCTAAGGTAAGAGAGGATGTCCATATATGAAGGTCTGCTATATGCTTCTCTTGTGGTTTGATTTGGTTTCTTTTGTTTTCATTTTTTTTTTGAAAGGGTAGAGATGCAGTGAAAGTTCTGATTTTGGTGTACATTCTTTTTTTTGCTTGGAATGTTTTGCATTGTATTCTCCTTTAGCATACTTTCCACTTGTAAGATGGTAACGGTGAAAGTTTATGTGTTAAAATGTTTCGTGGTTCATTTCTTGGAAACTAAAGAGTTTCCTGTTACAAGTGGTGATGGTATATTATAATAAAGTTATTTTATCTATGTCACTTGTTGAAGTACATAATATGTTGAGACTTAGAGCTCCTTACAGGGAGCCATGTCACTGGTGTTGTTTTGATTGATGCTCCAGCCCACTTGGTTAGATTTCTGCATTATCATCTTTATATTTTAGCAGAACCCTCCACTTGTATTGTATGAAGAACAATGGTGAACCAAAAATGATACCCATGCTTCATAAATTAAAATGTATATAATGAAACATAAGTATATAGGTGCTTTGTATGTACTGAACTTGGCTTAACATAAACCTGTGCAGGGGCTTACTCCTTTTTCTTTTACTCATATTGATGTGCAAGACTTATTCCTAAGACTTGACAATAATAAGTTGGCTTCCATCACAGACCAGTTAGTGTCTGAGGCTGTATAGATCAAATTACAACCAAGTTTATATGTTCTGTGAATTATTGCTGACACTTACCTGCTGCACCTATAGCATAGTCCACATTGCTACACCCTTACAACAACCCACAGTTGCTCCCATCCATCTTGTCACTTACCACCTCTTGCAGCCATATCAGCATGCTCCACCTATTGTTATTACCCTAACCACATATCCTACATATACACACCTACAACCATACTGTCAACACTATCCCTTTGGGGGTTATATGTTGCATTAAAACTCCCTTTAGAATCTGACATAGCATCCAACGGTTGTATCTTCTTCTCCTTCACATCAATCCAATAAAGTATGGGGTGTTCCTTTTCACAACATGTCTTCATCACCTCTAGGCAATCATGTATACACATAGATAACACATACATATTTCCTTCTTGGTCTAGGTGTGACATTTAGCATATTGAATATGTATTCTCCATTTAGAGTAAGCATGAGTATTTGCATTAAAACAAAATGTCTTCCATTATCTTTTCCTTGTGCTAATCTTGGTTTTGCAGGAATTAGGTAGAAAGTTTACTTTCCCCTTGTAGTTTAGGAATTTTAATTTTCATTCAAAATCAAGATTGTAATAAGTTAGATCTTAAATGAGAATTTACATTTCCAGTTCAATATTAGAATGAATGAGCATTGTAAATATCATGAATTACTTGTTTCTCATGCATTTTGCCTTTATTTATCAAATTCTCACAAAATGGCACGTGCACCATTTTATAAGAGGTAAATTAATCCTAAGTTGATGATTTACATCAACGGCCATAGTCGGGATGTAAACAAGACTTAGTATTTTTATCTTTTATAAAATAACACTGGATCCACACTGGATCCTTTTTAAAATCATCATATTTTCAAATATTTCTTTCTTTTATTAGAGTTTAACTTAAAATTGGCTCAAAATATATACCAATGGCCATAGTCAGGGTATATTGAGAGTTAATTTCATTTTAAACTCTATAAAAGCACAAAAATATGTTTTATTCTTCACCTGAATTTAAATATAGATTGTCATATAATACATTCAATGACCATAGTCAAGGATCTATTATATTTTCCATCTTATTTCAATTCATGTAAAGAACGAAATATGATTTTCAAAATCCAATTTCAAAATTCTTTAAATTCATTCATCATTTAGGATAGAACTGCATCATATTTTTAAAATTCTTTTAAAAAAAAAAACCCAAGTAATTTCAAATATCTTTCTTCAATCTCTATTTTAAATTCATTCTTCTATCTTATTTCAAAGATTTAAATTTCAATTTCAAAGTCCAATTTGACTTTGAAATTTCAAAATTCAATCTTTATATTCTTGATTCATTCCAAATTCAAAGTCCAATTTGACTTTGAAATTCATTTATGTGTTCAAAATTCAAATTCTCAAATCAATTTTGAGATTCCAAATCCAAAAGCTAGAACCCAATCTCATCTTGGATTCCAGATCTTGGATCCAGTTCCACCTTTAGGATCCAGAACCCAATTCTACTTTGGATCTCAGACTTCAGATCCAAATCCATTCTAGGATTCAGAATCCAATTCCACCTTGGATCTCAAACTTCAGATCCAAAATCCGTTTTAAGATCCAGATATCAGATTCAACTCCATCTTGTATCTCAAATTTCAGATCTAAATTTATTTAGGATCCAGAATCCAGTTCCATATTGGATCTCAGACTGTAGATCCGAACTCCATTCCAAAAACTCAGATTCAATTCCCATTTAGGATTCTAAACCCAGAATTCGATTTTGAATCTCAACTCTATTTAGAACCTAGACTTTGGATTCAAATTCCCTCTTGATTACAAATTTCAAATCAAATTCTATTCCCAATTCCAACTTTCCAAATCCAATTCCATTTCATTCCAAAATCCAAGTTTATCTTGATTCTCAAAATTCCAAAAACCAATTCTATTCCTTAATTCTATTTTTGATTTTCTCAAATCTTATTCTGATTTCAAGCTTCACAACTGAAATTCAAATTACATCCCAAATTTCATCTTTATCTCGATTCAAAATTCTAAAATCAAAGTCCATTCATGTCTTTGAGATTTCCTTTCTTCTCCTTTTTATCTCATCTTCAAATCATTCCTTTCAAAGTCCAGATTTATTTTCCCAAGCTATGATCATTCCAAAACTTAGAACTTTAAATCTTAAAGTTCTAAGTTAGAAACCATTTCTTCACTCTATTTATCAGAAACACTTGGAGATTTCCAAAATCATTTTTTGAAAGAGCATACATCCTTGCATTTGCACAAGCATGATTCTTTGTACATTCTTAGACTTAGGATAAATTCTTAGATAATATTAAGGCAAAGCAAAGGGCATAAATTCGATCCTTGGTTCGATTACCCCTGGTAAAGGTTTCAGGAACGATCGAACCTCTTACCGATGAGTGAGCCCTGTCTCCCAATTTTTCCCGCAAATATTTCAAAACGGAGGCGAGTAATCTTTTAAATCTTTTCAAAATTAAGGTCAAGTGAGACCTTCGCAAAAGAGTTCTTCTCTCTCTTCTTTCTTTTCTTTTCTTTTCTCTTCTCTCTTCTTTTCTGTCTTTTATTTTCTCCTTTCAAAAAGGAGGAAAATAGAGGTCGGAAAAGGAAAAGAGAAGGAAGAGAGAGAAAACCACAAGAGAGAAAAAAATTTGCGATGATCACACCCAGCCAAGTGGCTCAGCTGGGCATGTCAGGCCTTGGCAGACCCAGTCTGTTCGTTCCTCGACTGGACTGGTACAGGCCTGGCAACCTCATGCCAGGACATGCCAGGTCTGCCCAGGTCAAGCTCAGCCGACTGAGTTTGGCTAGTCCTGAATCGAACCTTGACCAGCTGGGTCGAATGGGTGTTGGACCTATTCAATAACAAAAAAAAATGTATTTAATAACAGGTATTGTTTGAATCTGGAATTTGAATTAAAAATGTATATGGATTTCCAGATTTTGTTAAGAGCATGCATTTTGATCCTGATACATGTTATAACTAGAATTTTTCACATGCCTTCACTTGATATGACATGCTTAAGTAATAAATTATTTCAAAGTTGTTCCAAGCGCATGCACACTCATAAAAAAGAATGTGTTCGATTATGTGATCTAGTTTCTAGATTTCGCTAAGATGGCTAATTTATCTTTATGCATGCTAATAATGATTTTTTTTCACATGTCTACTTGACACACCCTTCTTGTTTAGTTTTAATTGCAAATATTAGCTATCACATGCATACACATACTTCAAATATGGAATGCGTACAGTATGTGCCTTTTGTGGGAGTGCGTTCTCATGCCTGCGTGATAACTGAAAGCATGTAAATGACATAATGGGATAAAACTCATGCATATGAGTGTTGTAGATCATGCACATGTTGAATTGGCATATACGAATGTGCATGTGAAAGCATGTTGATATTATTGCATATATGACATATGGTTATGATATTTGCATATGATGCATCAATGATCAAAATAGATCATTATAGGCTTGGTGAGCCTTGAGCTTAGGTTTGCTCCTTCTTTACTTGTTTTATTGCATCACAAAAGTCACATTGATATTGTTTCACTATATTACATTGTTCTATATTTTCCGTGAGTTGTGGTCCTATGATGGGTCTAGCATAGGGATATGCGAGCTTATGTATTGATTTTTGCATGCTGAATTGCAAATTAATGAATTAGCCATTAATAATAAGATAAAGAAAGAGAACATTGTAATATATGTTTTGAGATATCTCATCGTTAGAATGAGAATCTTAGAGTTTCAATTTTGGGAACCACATGGATACAAAAACTCTTTGTGTATTGTTATTACCCCTGAACCCGATATTGATATTTTTTCTCCTAGCCACAGTTTTAGGAAGAATCTGCTACTTTACCTAGGGTGGTGTGTAGACAGTTGTTGTTTTGATATACTAAGAAAGTGACACTTGTAGATATAGAAGTCCCTGGTGTCCTGACATTAGATGTAGATGTTTAATGTTTGAAAGGTTGATTTGGTTGAGTGCTAGGTTGAGAACCCAGTAATAAAATACAAATTGTGTGCTAAGTTACCCTGAGAACCCTACTTAACCTCTAGAACTTTTACTCGTTTGGTGTATCCACGGGCAACAGTAATAAAAAGAGGAACTTAAATTGTGTGCATTTAATAAGAACATGCATATGAAAAGAATACTCTAACAAAAGATAATAACTTATTCATGCATATTCCTACTATGCATTAGATCATGCATATTTACTTGTTCTCTTATGATATATGAGTGATTGTTTGATGTGTGCTCTTTATTGCATAAATAATTATTCTCTCTTGTTTAACACTTGTTCCCTGTTACTTAAATGATTGCTTAAATTATGAATTTGTCATAATTGCATCTCTCTAAATTATTGCATGAATCTTATATGTATTACTTATACTTATTTGTTTCATTAGAGAGATTCGTACACAAAATTCTTTGAATTTCTGACACCCTTACTTTTGTGTTTTTCGCAGCCTCAAAGGATCAGTGAAGTGACTTGCTCATGAGAGAAGTTACAAGGAGACTACATGACTGCTTGACACTCTTTAGAGAGCATGACTCTTTTCTTTTCATTTAATTTTTATGCACTCTGATATTTTGCAAATTGCCTCATGACTATTATTTCTTAATTAATAAAGTTGGTTTGCTATGGTTTGGAAGATGGGTATAAGATCCCTTGTGGTTTGTCGAGTTTTCTAGTTGTGTTGGAACTGTAAAGGCCCAGAGAAGATTTCTACAATAGTTAAAAAAAAATCTGCACTTTTTCTTGGGCATGAGTTGGGGTCATTACAGTGATAGTGCGAACTTAACCATCCAACTATCTCATTGAATCCCATGTAGACATGAGTTAAAATTGCAAGGACTAACAATGTTGAATTACTGGATTAACATGAACTATATTTGGAGAAACTCTTTTTTTTTTAAAGGCAAGTTGGGGTTAGGCAGACCCCTATTAGTTATACAACTATACCATTGGGTTTTGAACCTGCAACGTCCAAACACAATGTGACGTGCACTAGCTGCTCCTACTAGACAAGTTGAGCCCCCATTGGTACTGAAGACAAACGCAGCACTGTAGCCAATGGCTAGCTCCTGAAACTACAACAAGAATTCCCTGCCAACATAAAGTATTAGGATAGAGCATGATCCAGTTAAAAAAAATAGAAAACAGTTAAAATTCTATTTGAGTGAAGGTATTCACCAATATTGCCAATATTTTCCAAATTTCATATTTTATACCATAATAAATTCCACGTCATATAAGATCAAGAGAAATCATGCCATAAAGTTCTTGATAGAATCAAGAGAAATTCAAAATTGTGCATCTTTTGTTATATTGTTGCATCTTTTTCCTTATTTCTCATATTTTTCTAAGAACAAATATACAAAAGGTTTTTTAATATTTTGTTAAAATTTTCAATTTATTGCAAGATTTGCAAGTGCCAAAAAAGTCAAGATAAAGCAACTAGAACTTTAGAGGAGCATATTGAAGAAAAATGGTTTACAAATTAGTAAAACAAAAACTGAATATATGGAGTGCAAGTTTACTAAAAAATCTAGTGATAACTATGTCATTTGAATACAACAATGCTACAAGTTTTGGTATTTAGGGTCTATATTACAATAAAAATGAGGGATTTGAATAAGATATCACTAATACGATCAATGTCGGTTAGGTTAAGTGGAGACAGGATAGTGGCGTATTATGTGATAAAATAGTACCTCTACGACCAACCCTAGAAACGAGATTTGTGAGTAAAAGATCTTTTGGAGGGAATGCTTGATACCATACCCAAGAGAAATGCTTTGATGTCGTTCATCTAGAACATCAGTGGCTCTGAAAAATTTTGCGGGACCCATCTGGGACATAGGCATTCCAATCCAACCACTGTGGTTTGATGTGGGTTCATTGCCATGGATGAACAACGGCCAATAGAACCCCTCAATGGTCTAGTACTGTTGGCTAGTAACGACTAGTTATTCTGTTGGACGAGATACCAACTCAACCACCAATCAAGAAACCCAACAGCCGCTACATTGCCAGGATCACAATTTCTTGCTTAATAAAACAAAACCTACCAAATATGGAGGCTCGAGACAGTTTTTGGACAAATTGTACCTGTTTTAGACCACCATGTTTTCACCTTTTTGTCACTTCTAAGCCCGTGACAGTACCATATTCTCAGCATACATAAACCATCTATTTTTTACTTTTTTCCTTTGATTATGAAACACTATGGAATGTGCATGCATTCTACATAATTTGTTTAGACAAAAACTTATTTTGAATTGTCAATAAAAAAAAACTTATTTTGAATCATCATGTGATGTTGCAGTCAGGTTTTTTAACGTCTTCAAGAATCAACGACCCATAATTCACCAAATCTTCATAAATGGAAACTTGTTGTTCCTTATACAAAATCCACTTGTTTGAAAGTAAGATCATCTGCAACCGAGCCCTGTCGTTAAATCGATCATATAAATGCTTACACCTATAAGTTTTTGCTAGAGAGTATGGTACAATCGGGTGCAACAATATATATATATGTGTGTGTGATATTAATGACACTCATCAAAAGCACGTCAACTATGTAAAGAGAGGGTTTCAAATGGGTACATATGAAGCGATGTACATGTAAAATGACCAACAGTCAGGAATCTAAACTAAGGTGGGCACAAATGCACAACAAAAAAACAAAACAAAACCCTGAATTCTAACAACATAATTCATAGATATGTTAATTGAAAAAGAAACATAAAACCCCTAAAATTCTAACCAAAATAAAAAATCAAACATGTATTTAAGAAATCATGTTTAATGTTGATTGAAATAAAAAAAGACAAAAATGCCTAATTAAATATTCATGGCATATAAAAAACCAAATAAAACTTAAATTCTAAAAAAAATCAAAGATTTAGGGGTTTAATAAGTAATAACCAAAATCAAGCATTCATTAATAGAATCTTACTTAATGATATATAAAAAAAATAACACAAAAAACAAAAAAATTTGCAAATAAACATTTGCATCATTTGAAATACCCTAATCTTTGAAAATTTCATGGATTTATTTTCATTGAAAAAAAAGCCCTAATATTTTAACTAAAATCAAGCATTCATCACATGCCTAATTGCTAATTAAAAATATAAAAAATCCATTAAACCTTAATTAAACATTTATGCTATTTAAAAATAAACTAAAAAAAGAAAAACCTTAACAAACATCATATATCATGCTAAAAAATAAATAAAACCTTTGAAATCAAAGCATTCATGCTATTATCAGATAATTCTTAAGAAAAAGAACAAAAAAAACATTAAAACCTTAATTAAATATTTATATCATTTAAAAAAGTCCAAATCAATATCTTAATTCCTAAAAAATCATAATTGTATTCTAACTAAAAAAACTAATTGTCTAACCAAAGGAATAGAGTGAGAGAGAGGTGGGCATGTACTCACCACACACGACTCGGTGTCACCCTAACCCATAGTTGGCCCACTGGGTGACTCGGCCAAAATCGTTTGGGTCTGACTTGTGACTCGGCAAGTCAATGTCGATGACGATTTTTTTTTTTGTATATTTTGTAAATTAATTTTTTAAATAATAAAAAATACATATAAAATATTAAAAAACAAAATAAGAAAACATGCAAAACTCGAATGATTCTTTAAAACTCACCACTCAGATGAGTTTCACTAGTTTATGTCGAGCTTTCACTGGTTTTTGGAAACTTTCGGTTTTACTTCATATCAGAAATCGCTAGGGTGTGCTTGGACTAAGTCACCAAGTCAATGGTTTAACTTGGATGAGTTTGCTAACTATGCCTTGACTCATCTGAGTCGAGCATAAGTGGTGCCCACCCCTACACGGGGCAATGCCCACCTGCAATTCGGACCCATTATCGTTTGAGCATTTTTTTCTGGGTCAAGGTGGGCACGTGCCCACCCTACCCACCATGTGGCTCCACTCCTGCCAACAATCATATATGTCATCAAGGATGCATCACAATCACACATCTAAGACAACCTCCTTCATGCATCAAATCAAATGCCTTATTGATTTCTCTGAACATCAACATATGAGTTTTTTTTTAAAGCAAAGCTGGGGTTAAGCAGACCCCTACTAGTTATACAACTATACCATCAGCATTTGAACCTGCAATGTCCCAACGCAAGGTGACGTGCACTAACCACTCCTACCAGACAAGCAGAGCTCCTATTAGTGTCAACCTGTGAGTTATGAGTTATGTATTCATAATCCACCTTGATTTCCTGTGAAAATTTTGCCAATTTAGCTCAATTCTAGATTGGTTTCTTACTGAATAAGATAACCCCACATACACATAGAACTTAGATTTTCCAATTTTTGCTTACTGAATAAGATCACACGTGTACACACTTGTCTATAAGCCATATCACTTTCCAATGGTTTTTGAAACCTCCAAAGATAGTTCCCTTCCAAACATGACAAGTCATGAGAAAAAATGGCTTGGTAGATACTTCCTCAGCACTAGCAAAAACACCAACAATAACAAAGGTCCTCCAACCCTAAATCATACACAACAAGCATCTCAACAAATGTCTCATGATATTCAAAATCAGTCTAAAGGCACCAAAGAACCATTACCTTGTGACAACATTCTAAAGCCAACCTTTGTTGGGTCTCTTGGACCAAGGTGTGCGTAGAGATAGAAGAGCATCAGGTCAATAGAGGAGAAGAGTATTGAGATTGGATTGACGACATGCTTCAGGGGAGATTTCTTTGATACACATATCAATGATTTCCTTCAGAGGCAGTTATCCCAACTATTTATGGGAATCTCACGAGTTGTGGGCCCAACACTATTTGGGTGGCTCATATTTCAAGAGCTCACTATGTAAGTGGGTCATAGGATTCCTGACCCACTATTTTGGGTCATTGGTTTCTCTTGTAAGATCCAATGATACACTATAGATTCAATACCTGGATCTAAAATATGTGTCATGAGTTCCATGTGTGAAACCCAATAGCCATAATGGATCTGTACCAAAATCCAACATCTCCCACTTGGCCATATGGGGCGAATACCCACATTGTATCAGATATCACTTTATGACAAAACATGCACCAAATAAACCTACACAATTTTTTGAGTCATCTCGTCATTTAAATATGATATTTTTCTCACATGTTACGGGTTATTTTTCACATAGTCATATGGATTTTTCATAATTCATCTTCAAGTATGAGCTTTTCACACATGCTATGGGTTATTTTTCATACAGTCATGTAGATCTTTCCATCATTCATATTTAAGTATGAGGTTTTCACACATGCTATAGGTTTCCATCATTCATTTTCAAGTATGATGTTTTCACTATGAGTTATTTGTCATATAGTCATGTGGTGATTTTATCATCATATTAACCATAATTCTTTGCACATATGGTATGTGTTTAGCCATGACATTGTCTTTGCATGCACTAATTTTACATAACCATATAGGTTCCTCATCATGTTATAGTTTAAATCATCTTTAATGTATAATATCATATTTAAACAAATACTTTATATTTGGGGTCTCACTTTTTTTAGTTAGTCATGGAGTTCTTATGACTCTTTCATGACCATATCATCGGACACCATTATGTCCACATGCACACTAACAGAGTACTATAAATTTTCTCTAACTCATGGATCTATGATAAAATATAATTTGTCAAATATAGCAAATACTTTTACTTTTCAAAACTTTCACCATAGTCAATACTCCCACTATTCATAAGCATTCACATGCAACATGCTTAAATTCTCACGAGGTTAACCATTATTTGATTTTTTTGGATTGATATATGTATATTTAAATATAAATAAACATAAGTATTACTAAAAAAACATGAATAACACTATGTTGCATACCATACATAAGCTTCTAACACATGAAAATATTTCTTCATGTATTCATAAAACAAATCATAAGTGCATGACTTAAAATAATTATTAATCATCATATAAAAAATAAATATCCATATGCATGTACAAATAAGCTTTCACTTTTCTAATGCATTGCAATTAAGTAATATGCACATTAAGTCATCACAAACTAAAAGCAATATGTATAAGTAAAGCATAACATAAGTCCTCATATTTATATCTAATTTTGATATGCATCAGATTCATATCCAATGAGAGTTGTCTCATTACCATTTTAATATGCCAAACATGATAAGCTCATTTCAAAGCTTTAAATTTATCAAATGTGATAATAACATGTCAACATATAATTTCAAATCCATTATTTGAATATGTATGAGTTCATATCCTAAACCGACTTGAGATGTTATCATCAAGTCCAACGTGATCCATAATAAAATCGAATTCAACCATGTCTATGTCACCTTACTAAATCCAATACTTATCAGATCTAATATTGGTCTAAATATCATATCCAATGGATCCTAGTCTAATTAAACCTGATCTAACATAAAATTAGATCAATACAAGCCATACCAGATCCATATATTTATATGATTCGAGCATGCATAAAATATAAAGCATATCAAAAAAAATCTTTAATTACATACAATATTTCAAGATCTAAAAATATATGCATGCTAAAAATTCAACATCTCCCATACCAGGGTAGAGATCCAATCCATATTATTAATTAGATCCAAGAAACCAAACCAACCATGACTTTTTTATCACCAAAAAAATTTAATTGATCTGAATACCATGGATATTACCTCTACCAAATATCAAACTCATGAAAATAATTCAAGATCCAAATAATAGCTCTAAACTCATCTCGATAAAGCAGTGCGAGGTTTTCAGCAAGCTTGAAACACTTTTCTACAAAATAAAAAAAGTTAAAAGACAGTACCGAGAAAAACAACAAACTAGAACACAGAAACCAAATTTTTAGAACCTTTTGAGTTAAATAGAAAAACTAGGTAGTTTTTTGTAATTTTAAAAAGTTTGAGAACCAATTCTGAAAACAATCCTTAAATTGTAACCCTTTCCAGAGAGCAAGCATATTTCTAAAATTTCCAAAAAATAGAGGCCCTTATTATGTAAAACAAAAGGGCACATGCAAAATATCAGAAAAAGAACATGAACATAATTATAATCAAACAAATAAAAAGGATACAATAGGAATTAACTAAAAAGGTCAGAGGTAGAATCCCACCTTCCCTTTTCTTCTTTTTCATTTTTTTTCTTTTGTTTTCATTTTCTTTTCGTTTTTTCTTTTTCCTTTTTATTTTTTCATTTCTTTCTTTTCCTTTTATCTTTTTTTGTTTTTTCTTTCTTTTCACCCTCTCCCGTAAAAGGGGAGGCCTTTAGGGTTTCCCGCTTTTATGAAATGGGCATAAACTTGAGAGAAGATTGGGAAGGTGGGGTGGAGGTCGTCGCTATCTTTTCTACGGTTTTCGGCAACCCTCTAGCGGATGCAGGCCTGCCCGTCCGGTGGAGGGGACTCTACCGCCTCCGAAAGCTCGCCAGCAGCTTCGCTGCCCTATACCCGAGCACCACCAGCTCCCGCGGCACAGGGCACCACTACCTCTCTCGTGTCGCTCGTTGCTTCCTCCTCCAAGGACCACCACTACTTCCGGTAGTGACTCCATCATGACCACATGTCGGAGGGGAGTCTCCTCCATGCTCCCTACTGCTTTTGTGTCCTGACCTCTACCACTGGGATGCTACCTCCGCCCAACTCTATGAGCGCCTCCGTCGCAGTTGGGGTAGGAAAGTAGCTCCTCCTCTATGAGCTCCCCCAAGGGATTGTCTAGGGGTGACTGAAGTGTCTGCTCCAATGCCTTCATCTTCCTCCTGAATTCCAGCTGACCCACCAGATTCCTCCTCTTCGCCCTCACGACCCTCCAGCACAGGGCCTGCTATTCGGTGCTGCCAGAGAGCTTGGTATTCGATCCCAAGGTGATGCTGGTGGAGAGTGGTCGCAATAACTACTCGTGGGTGGAGGAAGAGGCTTGCAGCAACGCCAGGTTCGGGAGTTGCTTCGTCGTGGATGAACACCAGCATCAGCAACAATGTGTCCTTGAGGACAGGATCACGATGGCTCTGCAACAAACTTCCGACACCCTCCGCTGACAGAGATGTTGCTGAAGCCGCCCCCCTATAATGTAAAAAAAATTTACTTAATTTTGTAGAAAACTTTTTTTGAAATAAGCACAACTAAAATAGTTAAATTAAATTGGTTAAAATCTTGGGTGAGTTATGGCGTTAGCATCTAACACTATCATTAAACCATTGGAATTAAATATCACTCAATATATGAATTTAAAATAAACATTTACTCTGAGTTTGTCAAATTGAATTTGAAGAACATTTAAAAATAATTAAACAATGTCTTAGGTTTTCCAGAAAGTGTACGCACCAAACACAGCATCTCGCAATTGCTCTTGGTTGATCATTCCTGACCTGTAAATTGATAATAAATGTGAGGCAGACTTCACAAGTCCCATTAGAGACCATTTCTCAAATCACACAAACAATGTGTCAATACACAAGAGCACACATTTATGCAATATCATAAAACTATTTACCGAGCATTCACCAATATTTAAAAATTAAACACAGAACATTTCTCAAAGCATATCTAAACTAACAGTTGTACATCAACATAATTAAAACATGCATAAGCAACTAGTTATAAAAAAGTAAAGTTACACAGGTAAGATTTATGTTTCACTTGATTAACCCCTTGTTGTAGGTAAATGCATATATTAGCCTGAGATGTTTAACCCAAAACCAAAATTGATTATTTTCGCTGTTAAAAAGAATTGAGTTAAAATTTCAAGGCATTACACCCCCTGGTCCAGTATCACTTGTAGTTCTTGCATTGTATGTCCTCCAATAGGAGAGCTCCCAACGATGATGCACGGTGACCACAACAACTGCTTGCTCTCCAAGAACTCATTGTTAGAGCAATTCGACCAGATGGTGATCATGCAGATCTCTCCTTTTTTTAATCTTCTACGCGACCTCTGCCTCTCCGATGGCTCTATCGAACCCAGTTGATCAGCGAAGCTCGATCGTTCGACAAAGTATGCACCTCAATTTTTTTTTCTTTTTTGCCACCTCATATCAGTAGCGCTAGGCACGATTGTCTAGTGGACAAGCCCGTCCAATGTCAGGCTTCCCTCTATGACAACCTCTCTCTAGCTGCCACATCTCTACCCTCTATTATTGATTTTTGTAGGCAACACCACCAGTCAAGCCCGATGGTTCTTGGGTTTTCCATTGAGGGAAGTTCACGTTTGTCGAGCATACCTGAAACCATAGCTCTAATACCAATGCTAGTGGTGTAAGTTTTATGAAATAGATTTTGAAAAAAATATTTTTGATGAAAACGATTTATGCAAGCCAGACACCAAATGTTAAAAACTGGCTCACACTAGTGGTGAATCCGAGTAGAACTCAGAGAACGGGAGGAAACTTTGTATTCCACTCAAGAATAACCTTTATTACCAAAAATAAAAATAAATAAAACTAACTAACTATTACAATGTATTGCCCTCTTGCAAAGAGCTCAAAAATAATAATAAATGGTTTTATTACAAACCCAAATTAATGAATTAAATAACTCAAATCTAAAAGAAAATAAAAAGGCATCTTCAGTGCTTGAGCTTCTAGTCCGTTATATGCTTTAGCTGCTTTCCTTTCTTTCGAGGGCGCTTTGAGGGGCCTCTTTGAGGACTTCAGAGGGCTCTTTGGGAGCTCGTTTGAGGGCTCATCGCACGATTAACCGCTTTCTTGCAAAGCAGAATCACAAAACACAGAAGAACTAAACAAAAATTCAATGTTAATTCAAAGAAAAATCACAAAAACAAGAATCTAACTACTAATAACAAATTAACTACATGTAACAATCATGAACTAACATATCACAAACTAATTCACTAAAAGACCAAATAAGCTAACTAACTAACAAGAAAGAAACTAATTTATGCAATAAACTAATAACAATCTAACTAAATCAATAAAGTAAAGTAGCTAAAAATCAAGAAAGGAATTAAAACTAAAGTGGCCTCCACAGGCCAAGGAATGACAAAACTCAAGAATGGATATGAACTCCTCTTTGGGGATGCACCTTCAAATCATCTGATCGGGATATAATCAAAATAACTTTGGATCCTCCCAGAAATAATGTTTCACCTGCACCGTAAAATGATCTCTCTCATTCTTGTTCCAATGCGCAGGGAACTCTCCAGTCACCAAGTAGTTGATGATATCCGCAAACCAGAGCAAATGCTTGACATAAAGAAGCTGCTTATCTGCGAATGAATCATCAATCTGTCCTTGATCAATAGATGTCTCCACCGCCAGTCTGGACAGATGGTCTGCTACAAGATTTTCACATCCACTCTTATCTCGAATCTTGAGATCAAATTCTTGTAGCAGAAGGATCCACCAAATGAGGCACGACTTGACATCTTTTTTACTCATCAAATACCACAAAGCGGCATGATCTGAGTAAACGATAACCTTGAAGCCCAACGAATACGAATGAAACTTCTCTAGAGCAAACTACAACTAGCAGTTCCTTTTCAGTGATCGTATAATGTATCTGAGCATCAGAGAGGGTCCTACTAGCATAATAGATGACATGGGACTTTTGTTCGATCTTCTAGTCAAGAATAGCTTCGAATGCATAATCAGAAGCTCGCACATGATTTCAAAAGGTACTGACCAATCGGGAGATCAAAGAATAAGAGCTATGGTAAGGGCCTCCTTCAGAGAATAAAATGCCTTCAGACATGCATCATCAAAATGAAACGGTTGATCCTTTGACAACAGGTTACATAGCAGTCTAAAGATTTTGCTAAAATCTTTAATGAACTGTCTATAAAAACCTGCATGCCCAAAGAATGAATGTACCTACCACACATAGGTTAGTGAAGATAATTTGGCAATGGACTCAACTTTGGCCTTATTGACCTCAATATCTTTCTTAGACACAATATGTCCAAGAACAATCCTCTATCGAACCATGAAATAGCTCTTCTCCCAACTGAGCACAAGATTTATCTCCATACATCATTTTAGCACTTTCGCTAACTTTTAGAGACAATCGTCAAATGAAGAGTTATACACCGAAAAGTCATCCATAAAAATCTCCAGGCTGTCATCTAACATGTAGATGAAAATGACCATCATGCACCTCTGAAATGTTGTTGGGGCATTGCAAAGTCCAAAAGACATTCTTCCAAATGTGAAGGTGCCATAAAGACATGTGAAGGTAGTCTTCTCTTGGTCATCAAGGTGAACAACCACCTGATTGTATCCTGAATAGCCATTCAGAAAGCAAAAACAGTGCTGACCTGTGAGTCTCTCTAAGATCTGGTCGATGAACAACAACAGAAAGTGATCATTCTGTGTTGCATTGTTCAATGGTTGAACTTTTTGTAGTGGTATTTTTAAAAGATATTTTTCAATACAACTTTAGAAAATCATCAACCAAAAATATAAAAAACGACTTTCCACAAATGTGGTGAGTACGGGTCGAATCCTCAGGGAACATGATAATATTCTAATTATCTCTAAAAATTTTAATTTATTAATATAGCAAATGTTTTCAATGAAATCAAATACTATAACTAAGTCACACCCTAATGAACAATGAAAAATTAACTAAAACAACTTTTAAATTTGGTTGCTCAAGCTTTCTCCAAGTTGTAGGGGCATTTTCATCATTTCCTCAAATTTGGAATTTACGTTCTCGATATAAATAACTCTTTAACCTCCAGTATACTTGTCAACCTATAACAAAATAAAATATAAAACTAGTAACAAAACTACGACAATTAATTCAAAAATTACACAAAGACTAATTCTAAAAATCCTCAGAAAATTAAATTGCAACTAAAATAAAACAAGCTAGATTATAAATTCTAATTAAACTAACTAATTTATGTTAAATCTAACTAAGTTAATTATTGTACATACACTAACTAATATGTAGAAAAATAAGAAAAACTATCAAAAACTAATTAATTAACAAAATAACTATTTTGCCCTCAATATAGTGCAAAATTGAATTCTAATAGGTTTTTGAAAACAGATTGTTTGGAGGGGCAAACAAAGTCCAAACTTGCTGAAATTTCTGATGTTCTATTTATGACAGATTCAAGAATCTGTCAAATTTTACATAGTTGAAAAATTCATCTGGAAGCTCCGGATATAAGCGTTTCAAATCTGATAAAATCGTCTATCCTAAAATTTAAAAACCCTAAAAACATGTTTTTAAAAAATGCTTAAAAATCAGACCCAATCAACTCCAATGGAGCTGATTTTTGGTGAGTAGACAGGCAACACCTCAATGAAGAGAATAGAATAAAAATTTCAAAAAAACTCAGAAAAAATGCACATAAAATGATGATTGCAAAATGCAGCAAAATCTGATTTTGAAATTTAGTGCACTATTCACATGTAATAATTCAATGCATGCACTGTTAACTCAAAACTCTTGCAAAAATAGACATTTACATATCTAATGACATTAAATAATCATTAAGTACACTAAGAAATTAAATCTAACATGAAAACCTAAGTTAATTGAAAGAAATACAAGTTAATTCTAAAATAAAATTCTAAAATACATGCAATTACTAAACTCCATTAATACTAAAATACAACTAAGAGTTAGAATATTCAAACTAATGAAATTAACTAACCTAATATAATTAAATTAATATAAACTAACTACTTAACTCAAAAAAGAAAATTGAATTTAAAACTAACTTTAAATTAAAGTTAAAAACTAACTTAAAACTAACTAGGGTTAATTGACTTAATTAGGACACTAAGGGGGTCGGTTTTAGATTGACTTTGACTTAGGCATTCATGCCCCTTTAGGTGGACCTCACTAGGGTTAATCCTAATTAACAAAGATTGAACTTACCTAATTAAACACCTACATGATTTTTAAAATCAAACACAAAGTCAAAACTTACTAAAAAATTATAAACAAAAAATCACAATCTAATAACTACATATCTAAATACAATTTACTAATGTTATTGAATTCACTCTAATTACCCTTCCTAAAATGCAATGTACGATTTTTGAAAACTATATTTAAAAGTCAAACTTTTCCTAAAATGGTTAATGAAAATATATAAACACTATACTAAGCTAAGTTATTTAACAAAGGAAGGTATTAATACAAAATGGCCACATTGGAATAAGGTGGGGCTCACACACTCTTGCCTAAAAAGGTACTTGACTTCTCCAAAGTCAAAAATTGGCAGCCCTATTGGGCCCACATGATTTTTGACTTGAATCAGACATAAGATATTCTTTCTAAACAAATCAAGAAGGCTTTTCGGAGAAATTTTGAAATTTAAGTCTATTGCCTAAAGTGAAAAGATGAAAAGATCCTCTTGGCTGGAATTGGGGTTGAGACCAAAGACTTTCTTCGTGAGAAATTGATGCACCACGCTTCATCCTTTCATACTGAAAGGGCTACACTTGCCCCTAATGGAGCGAAGAAGGCTGGCATTTACGAGATAGGGACACACCTTGAGTTACAAAATAAGGTTGATGCGTTGATCCAAAAATTGGATCAGCTGTTGTCAAATTCTTCACCAGCCATGCAGGTGTGTGTGTTGTGTGCTATCCCAGCACACCATGTATTTGACTATTCTGTGGTTCCACAATATCTTGAGTTTGTCCAGGAGCAAGCTTAATTGACACAAGGTTTCGCTAAACCCGTGCCCAATCCCTATTCCAATACCTATGACCTAAGTTAGAGAAACCATCCCAATTTTTCGTAGAGAAATCCACAACAACAATCTCACATCCCTTTCCAGAACCCACCTAGGCAAGGTGGTTATGCGCCTGGTTTCGAAAGACCTAGCTTCCCTTCAACCCAACCTTCGTTTAGTCAGCCTCCATCCCAGGAGCCTCCATCCAGCCAGTCCTTTGAGGACAAGATGTTGCAGGCTTGCTCAGACATTAAAGCAAACTTGAACTCCCACACACAATCCATTGCCAAATTAGAGATGCATATGAGACAGCTTACTGAGGCTTTTAGCAGGCGAAGCGAGGAGACATTGCCTAGTCAGTCGGTGGTTAACTCTAGGGGTAAGGAGTCGATGCATGATCTGCATATGACAAATTCCCATCAAGAGCAGGCTTAAGCGGTTATAACCCTTAGAAGCATGAAGCAATATAAAATAAGGGATGCTGCAGAAGAAAGAGAGAGACCTAGTGAAAAGTAGTCAGTCCCTACTGTTATACCTCAAGAAAGTGCGATGGCTCCCCCATCTGAGTCTTTTAAGTCCTATACACCCAAAGCCCTTTTTCCTAAGGCTCTAGAAAGACCGAAGTCATTTGGCAAGCAGCGGACAAAGATGTAAGAGATGCTTGAAGTTTTTAAGCATGTTCAGATAAACCTCCCATTTCTTGATACCATCCAGTAAGTCCCTACATATGCAAAGTTCTTGAAGAAGCTTTGTACGCAGAAGTGAAAGTTGAGGTCCAATGTGTCGAAGAAGATTTATCTGACCGAGCAGGTGAGTGCAATGCTACAATACCAAACTCCACCAAAGCTCAAGGACCTAGGGGCTCCTCTTATCTCTTGCGACATAGAATATATTACAGTTGAGCGTGCTTTGCTCGATCTCGGGGCAAGTGTGAACATCTTGCTGGGTTTCTTTTATGACGCACTCGGTTTAAAGGAGATGAAGCCAACATCGATGACCTTGCAGCTGACAGATCATTTTATCAAGGTCCCGCGAGAGATTCTTGAGGATATGTTGGTCAAGGTAGAGGATTTTTACTTTCCTATAGACTTCATCATCTTGGATATAGAGGGAGTGGATGATGTGAGGCAGATGCCCATTATTCTTGGTCGCCCCTTCCTGGCTACTGCCAACGCATGCATCAATTGTCGCACTGGAGCGATAGATATTTTGTTTGGCAACAGGAAGATGAGGTTGAACATTTTCAATGCAGCAATGGGTCCTGCATGAGCGGATGCTTCTTTCCAAGTCAATTTTATATAGGACCTTATGAAAGCAGAGCCGATTTGGACGTTGAGTGATCCACCTTAGGAGGAGGAGGATGAATCACTCATGAGAGAGAGCTATGGTTTGCTTGACAGATTGATAGGAGAAGCGCAATGGACCTGGCAGTTCGAACCACTCTCTGATTTGGTAGAGAAGCCTGCGAGACCTTCCATCGAGAGTCCACCAGAACTTGAGTTAAAGCCCCTACCAACTTCGCTCAAGTATGTCTAGGACTCTCACCGTTATCATTTTCGCAGACCTGACTGACACTCAGGAGCATCAGCTTTTGCAGGTTTTACATAAGCATAAAGAGACGATTAGATGGTCAGTGGTGGATCTGAAGGGGATAGACCATTCATTTTGCATACATCATATTATCATGGATGAGAGTGTCATGCCCTCTAGAGAGATGCAAAGGAGGTTAAATCCCCACATGAAGGAGGTAGTCAAATGGTTGGATGCAGGGATCATTTATACCATCTCTGATAGTCAGTGGGTGAGCTCCACCCAGGTTGTCCCCAAGAAGTATGAGCTCACCATTGCAATTAATGAGAAATGATAAATCATCCCCATGAGGACTACTACAGGGTGGTGAGTATGCATTGATTATCGAAAGTTGAATGATAATGCATGAAATATATTATATAATTAACATAATATGCATGCTATTATTCATATTTTTAGAGTTAAAACCCATGTTTATGTGGAGTCTAGTCATAGGAAGCTATGTTTCAAATTTTGTCCAATTCAGAGTTAAATTGGCGAAGTTATGAGCTTTTTTGTGAAACGGGGCAAATTCCAGCGAGATCCAGATCCAGACCCATATGAGAATGACAATTTTTGGATCAGATTGGATCTCATTGAATAATCCATAGACCCATTCATATTTTTCTAAAGGAGGCGCCTTGCAATTTCTAAGAAACTTTGAATGTTTTTTAAAACATTGTTTCATAAGAGTCTTTTTGAAATACTTAAAAGTTTTAGACAAAAAGAGGGGGCATCCCATTTAGAGTTTTTGTTCAGAATTTCTTATCAACCTCCACAGCACTAGCCACATCCATCCTTTAATCTCCACCTCCATTTCGTCTCACCAAGGAGCTTTCTGGGTGTTGCGCCGCTGAGGAGCTTTCCAGGCGTCTACCATTTTCTCTCTTTCCATGTCTTTTTGTCTATTTTATTTTTGTGTCTAGTTTCTACTAAAAATCTGATTTTGTTTGCAGCACTACAACAGCCATTGAAGGAGCTTTGTCTTTGCACTGAGGAGATTTTTGGGTGCTATTCGGTCGAGGAGATTTTTGGGCCCTCACGCGAGCCGAGGAGTTTTTCAGGCTAGCGCTTCTTTCCCACCTACCATCCTTCGAACCACCACCACCGTTCCTTTCGTTGAGTTACTGGAAGTTGCAGACATTAGCAAAGGACTAGAAGAGACCGTGGGAGACCTCAAAGCTTGGACCAAATATCGATCATCCGGTAAGATCGGGTTCCTTGTGTTTTTAATTTTACTTGTTAGTTTTATGAAAATCGGCTAGCCATTTTTTATCTTCTAAAAACCATTTGCATTCTGATTTTTTTTTCAGCGTTTTAGATAGTAAAAAATAATGTTTTTTAGTTCTAAGCTCGAGTCTAATATTAGTCTAAAGTGTCATTTGATTTTATTGGTGTTTGTGTGCTAATTTGAGAAAATTGGCTAGACCATGTCTAGCCATTTTTAAGGTTCTAAAAAAAAAATTTGTCTGGTTTTTTTTAGTTGGTTACAGTATGTTTAAGTTATGTTTTTAATCCCCTAAGATAGAGTCTAATTAGTGCTTTACTGTGATAAAGATTGGTTTTAGCTTTGTGGCACTTTATTTAGTTAAAATTCGTTTTTATTTTATCTAGTGTAAAATCGTTTTCTTTGTTTTTGTTTTGAGAAATTGTCACCTTCCTCAAGGAAGAAGGCAGCCACGACTGGTCCAGCAAGCTTCTAGCATTTTTGGTAAGTCCTATTGAGTTTAGGAAAGTTCATTTTAGTGTCTAGGTCATTGCATCTAGGTAGAGTTAGTTAGTTAAAATAGAATTGACATATTTTTTTATATAAATAGCCATTTCCAATTTTTCTTTCTTGCATTTCATATCTAATCCTGCAATTAATTTAGATATTGATTAGGTTAATACACAAATATGTAGTTTAGGATAGTATTATTTTAGGTTTTTTGAATTTTGAATAAAGGGCAGGTTTGGAATTTCAAGCAATTGGCGATTTTGGCAAGTTGTGGGATTTTCTAAAAATCATGAAATCCAATTGAAGAAAGTCTTTGGTCTCAACCCCAATTCCAGCCAAGAGGATCTTTTCATCTTTTCACTTTAGGCAATAAAGTGAATATTTGTTTCTTTCGCTGTTCTCCTGCAACGATACCAAAAATTTGGTGTAAGTTTTACGAAATAGATTTTTAAAAGATATTTTTGATGAAAATGATTTATACAAGCCAAACACCAAATGATAAAAACTGGCTCACACTAGTAGTGAATCCGGGTCAAACTTAGGGAATGGGAAGAAACTTTATATTCCACTCAAGAACAAACTTTATTGCCAAAAATAAAAATACATAAAAATAACTAACTATTACAATGTATTTCTCTTTTGGAGAGGGCTAAAAAATAATAATAAATGGTTTTATTATAGAACCAAATTAATGAATTAAATAACCCTAATCTAAAAGAAAAGAAAAAGGGGTCTTCATTGCTTGAGCTTCTAGTCCCTTCTATACTTTAGTTGCTTTCCTTTCTTTTGAGGGCTCTCTGAGGAGCTCAAAGGGGCATTTGAGGGTCCTTTTGGGGGACTTTAGAAGGCTCTTTGGGGGCTCGTTTGAGGGCTCACCTCACAATCAACCGCTTCCCTACAAAACAAAATCATAAAACAAGAACAAAACACAGAAGAATTAGATAGAAATTCAATATTAATTCAAAGAAAAATCATAAAAACAAGAATCTAACTACTAATAACAAATTAACTACATGTAACAATCATGAACCAACATGTAACAAATTAATTCACTAAAAGACAAAATAATCTAACTAACTAACAAGAAAGAAACTAATTTATACAACAAACTAATAACAATCTAACTAAATCAAGAAAGTAAACTAGCTGAAAATCAAGAACAGAATTAAAACTAATATAAATAACTAACTAATTAATTATTCTAACATTAATAAATAAATAAAAACTAGCAAAAACTAACTAACAAGAAAGTTAACGAATTAGTTAATCCAACTAACTAAGAAAAAAAACAAGAAAACTATATAACCAAATTCAAGAATTGAAATTTTAAACCAACCCACTAACATGCAAACTAACTAATAAACAACTAAGGATGTTGTAAGGATATAAATGTAAACTAATAACAAACTGTAATCGAATAATAAGGAAATAACTAAATTATCTGATCTAATTACTTGAATGAATTAAAACAAAAAACAAGGAACCAACTATATTATTCTATGTTCTAATCTAATGATTTACAAGACAAAAGGAAAAATATAATAAACAACTAAGGATGTTGTAAGGATATAAATGTAAACTAATAACAAACTGTAATTGAATAATAAAGAAATAACTAAATTATCTGATCTAATTACTTGAATGAATTAAAACAAAAAACAAGGAACCAACTATATTATTCTATGTTCTAATCTAATGATTTACAAGACAAAAGGAAAAATCTAAGTTGAACTAAATTAACATGACTAACTTAAAACTAACTAACTAATAAAACAAATATGAGATACGAATAAAAAATTAACCAAGTAACCAATGACTACATCTGGAAATAACTAGTAAGAAATGACTCAAGTTATCTAATTAATAATGATAAAAACAATGAATCAGCTACAACTATTTTTATGCGAATCTATACAAGCCTAAAATAAAATCTGAATTAACAAATAATATGAATCAAATGAAACTAAACTAATGTTTATATAAGACTAATTTACTAAAACTAAAACTGCATTAATTTGGAACTACTATAGGAAATACAATTAAATAAAAATATCATTAGCTATGCTAAAATCGATAATTGAATAAGGAAAGAAAATTTGGCTAAATTATTTTTAATCTAAACTAACTAACCTAAACCATCTAATTATGTGAAACTAAAACAATATTGAGCTAACTAACCTAAAACAAATCTGAGTTATCCTGAATTAAGAAAAAAAACTGAAAAAAAAATATTATTTTTCTAAATCGGCTAGAAATTAAATTCTACTTAATAAACAAAAATTAAACTAAAAACAACTATTTTCTATTCTAATGCTGGAAATTTAATTCTGGGATTAAAAATAACATCAACTACTGATAAATACAAAAACTAAACCTAATCTTATTAAATTGAATTAAAAAAATTAAAACAACTAATGTATTTTCTATCAATTTATCTAATTTAAACTAATAATTAAACAAAAACTAATTTAAGAAATTAATAAAAAGCAAGAACATGAACTAAACACTAACTAAAATAATCTAATACTGAAAATAAACAGAAATTGTTTAGATCTAATTGACAAAAATTAAAAAGAAATAAAAGAAACTATAAAACCCCTAAATCGGTTGTTTACGAAATTCAAAATAATTTAATCTAATAAACATAAAAAATAAAGAACAAGATCTAAATTTAGTCTAACCTAAATCTGAACCTAAACTAATAAAAAATAATGAAAATACAAAAAAGAAACTAATTTAAACCTAACGATTTCAAGAAAAACCTAAAACTATGCCTGAAATTCAAGAAAATCAATAAAATCTTAATTTTTCCTAATTTATTTTTTTAGAGAAACCTAAATCTATGAACAAAGAAATTCCTATCTACTCTATTTTAAATTTTTATTTTGCAATTGATAAAATAAAACTCATCTAAACTATATACAATGAGTATGCTATGCTTTATGCAATGAAACACTACAAACTATGGAGAAATGAGGGAGAAAAAATTTACCTCATGATCTGTTTTCGATGGAGGGGTTGAGAAAAAGAATGTGGTCTTACCTTTGAGCTACATGTGCCTCCGTCAAGAGGGGGTATGAAGAACCAACGCCAAAAAAATGTTAGAAGCAAGATAAAAATGTGAGAGAGAGGAAGAGAACAAGGGAGAACCGATTGAGAACAGAAAGGAGAGGGGAGACAAGAGAAGAGGCCTGCATTTTCTCAAGAGGGAAAAACGTCCCCTATGGCTGAAAAGATATGATTTATAATGTAATTCTAGGTTAAAACTAAAATTTCTAAAAAGTCCATCTAAGTTTTAAAAATTCTAAAAATTACACTCCTCTAAAAACGTGTTTCATAAAAAGACACTCCTAAACAAAGTAAAATACTAGTTGGAATTCCTAAACTAATTAAACTATAATTGAAAAAGTCATAAATTAATCAAAACACTGAAAAACGCAGGTAAAGGTTTAAAAATGCGATTTTATCTTTATTTTGAATTTAAAGCAGTTTCTCAAAATCACTAATAAGAATGAGTTTTTAATGTAATTTTTTTACAGTTCATGTATAAAAATGAATGAATAAAATGCAAAACTTATGCATGATCAGCTAGGTTTCTTGGACCAGAGTGTGCACATAGATCAATGAGCATCAGGTCGACAAAGGAGAAGATAATTAAGATTGAATTAACAACTTGCTTCAGGGGGAATTTTCTCGATATACATATTGATGATTTCCTACAGATGCAAGGGCTAGGTAAATGTTGCCTCCCTTAGGTAGTCGATTCCCAACCTAATAATGATAATTATCCCAACTGTTTTCGGGAATCCCATGAGTTGTTTGCCTACCACTATTTAGGTGGCTCATATTTCAAGGGCCCACTAAGTGGGTCATAGGATTCTTGCCCACTATTCTGGGCCATTGGATTCTCTTGTGAGATCAAATGATATAATTTGAATCCATATTTTAGATTCAATGTGTGGATTCAACTTTAGATCCAATACCTAGATCCAACATATGAGATATGGGTTTCAAGTGTGAGACTTAATGGCCACACTGGATCCTTACCAAAATCCAACAACCTTATCACAAAGGCATTACCAATGCACTCAAAGTTATAATCGACCACTCCATCTATCAGGTCAATGATTACCTACTGTATGGGCTTGTCATGGTCTTTTGGATTAACAAATTCTATGACTCCAAAGTTCTTTGCTCTCAACCAGGTAAGTTAAACTCACCACCAAGAAATAGAGAAGGAAAAAATTATGAAAAATGACTATATTGTACGAGTAATTTGATGTGATTCTCTAAAAACCTTGCAATTTCTAATATTCTCCTGATGTCCAAAATTACAAATATTCGACATCGTTAAGACACTTTTACCCTTCATAACTGTGAATTTAGGCATTTTTATGATAAAATTGTATTGGTCGTTGAATATATCTAATACCCACTTAAATCCAGAATCACAAGTTTTTTTATGTGAATTTAGACCTCACAAACTCACATAAATTTATTTATGAAATCTTTGTGAAACTGAAACCACCAATATTGCAAATACCTGAATCTTTCACATATATTTCATATTTTGCATAAATATATTTGTGAAACTTCTACCATTAATTTCACAAGTAGCTTACTTTTTTCGCATATAATGAATGCTCACACATGAAGTTATTTTTGAATCTCCATATATCGTATATTGTACTTATATATTTGCAAAATTATAACAAATATGCAAAATTTCTTAATTTTTGAGGATTTCTCAAATCATATACAAACTCATTGTGGATTTTCACGTATAACAACCTAAATATAAGTGAATATAAGCAAATAGATATTCAAATCGTTTAAACATTCAAATGATTTGAAAATGTATAAACATATAAACAAAGACGTTATATACAAATCATTCAACAATGACTTTCAGTTTGAACATTCAACAATGACTTTCAATTTAAACATTCAACAATGGTTTCAGTTTTATATTCAAATAATTTAAACATTCAATAGTAGTTTTAGTTTTACATTCAAATCATTTAAACATTAAATCAATGACATTATATACAAATAAATAAAATAAACAACTTTATATAAAAATTTATTCACAGAAACATTCAAATAACTTTATATACAAATAGATGATAAACAAACAACTTTATATAAAAATTCATTGATAAAAATATTCAAATGATATTATATACAAATCAATGGGTTATAATGTTGATATTCAAATATATACAAAAAAATATAAAATAATTAATTGAATTTCTATGGTTAAAGATGTGATTGTCATGATCATAGCTCCTCGATAATCTTATTTGCGTTCTTTAGAAGGCCAGCTTGAGTATATATCATATCCTCTTGAGTACATACTATATTCTTCAGCATGCAGATTTCTTCAAGTGCAAGAGTCAACTCTTCCTTTGATCCACTTACAGTCTTTTTCTGTTTCTTTCTAACTTTTTTCTTCTCCTAAAAGGCCCTATTTGCCGTTGAAAAACATGCAACCTGCTGGGCGACTACAAAATCATCATTGGTGGCATGTTCCATCAATAAGAAGCTGATGTCTTTGCCACCCTTGCATCAGTCTTGAAGTTCAGAGAAGAATACCATGGGGTAATCCTTCATCCGATCCAACGTAGCATGCGATAAAAAATTGCTAACTGTGTGAGGGTGACTGGTTGGTTGCTGAACAAACTCAAACTATCGAATGACTTGGTTCATCATTTGACGCTCAACTTCATTCATATTGTGCATCCAAATGTCTTTTCTAGCGATATCCTTCACCCCATAATTACATCAACATTCTCTTCCTCCTCCAATGCACTTTCACAGGGGTACCATTTTACCTACATTCATACGAAATATCAACAACAATACTTATGTTTGCCCTAGTCAGCCTATGAAGCTATGCAACACAGTCGGTACATGACATATAAGGACCCACTAATCTTAGATCATGACCCTCTTCGTTGCATGATCGACTCTACATTGCGGCAAATAAAAATTTATGAGAAACGTCATGCATCTAGGTCCTTTCAATGGATATGTGCTCCTATATCCAAACTTGCATAACACTGATTAACAAAGATTAATATACAATATGTAAGTATATGAATAACTATAAATCAAAAGTTTAGGTACAATAAAAGAATAAATACTTTCAATAACACCAACATCCTTGCAAGGTTTTTTCTTCCGCTCCTTGTGCTACTCAAACTTGCATACATGTGTGCAAATGTGATTGCTCCCCATGCATATTGATCAACGCGATCTAGGTCTTTCAACAGTTCAATGTACAATTCATGAACTGACTTTTCACCATTATCATTGAATAAACATGAGCTAAAGAAGTATAGCAAGAATGCTCTCACTGTCTTATCCACCTTACTACCGCCATTCCCTTTAATACACAATAGTTTTGCTTTCATCCTCCTCACCTTATTATGGTCATAATTGCTCCTAAGCTATGCCAACTTGATCTTATATGTTTCAAGCACAACATCATTTGCTTGCAAATAAATATCACACAATTGCTTGAAATTTCTCTATCGATGTCCACTAACTGGCGCTCCTTGACACTTTAGTCTGGTTATTCGTGCCATGTCCTACAGCATGATGGTTATGTCAAGATTTTTGAACTGAAATATGTTGGTTGTTGGATTCCAAAATTGCACAACAACCTCTAAGAGGGAGGTGACTGATGTTTTATGGTGTGATCTCCAAGAATTTACGAAAATGCATTTGATCCAACAACTCTTTCACTTTCTCTGTCAATGTTAAAAATCATTAGTGTGCTTGGTTCCACTATAACCGATGTATGTAGGATGTTGACTCTTCTGAATCATTTGGCTGGTAATCCTGCAATTCAAATTAATCTTACTCAAATCAGTCAATTTTAATAAATTTCTATATTTTACACATACATGAATAACTAATCAATTGCATTTATGTATAATAACAACACACACACACACACACACACACACACACACACACACACATATATATATATATATATATATCAATTTAATCGATAAAATCAACAATTACAATAAATTTTTATATTTTGCACATGTATATGCCAAACTAATCAATTGTATTCATGTATAGTAGCAATAGCAATATATATATATATATATATATATATATATATATATATATATATATATATATATATATATATATATTGCTATTCTACATGAATGCAATTGATTAGTTTGTTATATACATGTGTAAAATATAAAAATTCATTGTAATTGATTGATTTTATATATATATATATCAATTTAATCAATGAAATCGATCAATTATAATGAATTTCTGCATTTTGCATATATATATATATATGACAAGCTAATCAATTTCATTCATGTATAGTAGCGATAACAAAATATATATATATATATATATATATATATATATATATCAATTTAATCAATAAAATCAATCAATTATAATGATTTTTTACCTATCTATGAGCATCAGACTTTTTCCCCCCGTTGTGACCTCTTCGTTAGAGCATACACTTTCTTATGTGCATGGAGAACAACATCAGACTCATGAGCAGTGTTGGCATCCGACCCAGCTACATGACCCTCACTTACATCTACTTTCTAAGGAGGATCCACATTAAGCTCAGACCCTTAGTCAGGTACTTCCTCCGCCCTCTCACCACTTCCACTACAAGTGACCGCGTCTCCAACTTTATTTTTTGGGGCATTGAGGTTAGCAACAACCTCATAGCCCGCCAATGGGTCATCCTCCCCCTCCTTAGATGCTTCTGAGATGGGAGACACGATTGCGATTACAAACTGATTAACTTTTTATGTATATTCTGCCTTAAATATGGGCTACTTTGGAATTTGTAGTTGTTCATTGTACAATATTTCATTTTTTTCAGCTCACTACTTGAACACAACTGTATGTGATTATCGATGGTGCATTTTTTGTGAAAAATGTCGCTCACCCACATTTTTGGAAATGGATGTGGGGCCCTCTCTGTTGAGAAACTCTGTTTTGATGTCACATAATATGATACACTGTCTTATTTGATTTCATATGATATGATAATATGTCTTCTTGAAAAATGTTATATAATGACTGGATATGTTTTGCCATATATCTAACGAGTATTTGATGCAAGGATATCTCACTCAAAAAGGATGGAGACCTCTTGTTCAAGTACAACTATGATGCAATCATACTCCTTGAAGAAAAAGCTTGTTAAGCCATGCACTCCTAAAGACCTTCTAAAGAGATCGGCTTCCTCAAGTTGAAGATTTTTTTCTTCTTTAGAGTCATTTGTAACAGAACCTTCAGAAGGATGCATATTGTATATTACATACTCACTCATAAAAGCTATTTCATAAAAGTATACGATAGTTTCAAAAAGCTCCTTTTTGAAAACAAATAATTGTACCTTCTTACAACCCTTTATGAAAAAGGTATTTTGACATGATTTCAAAATGTAATAATTGTACCTTATATCATATACAAGACAACATGAAAAGAAATGATTTCAAATATAGGAAAAAGACAAAACATGAAATCGGCTACACAAAGAAAACAAATATAATATGTTTTGAAAAGACTCTAGTTACCTTCTTTAAAGAAATGATTTCAAATATAGGAAAAAGACAAAACATGAAATCGACTACACAAAGAAAACAAATATAATATGTTTTGAAAAGACTCTAGTTACCTTCTTTAAAGAAATGATTTCAAATATAGGAAAAAGACAAAATATGAAATCGGCTACACAAAAGAAACCAAATATAATTTGTTTTGAAAAAGACTCTAGTTACCTTTTTACAAACTCATAGAATGTCGACTTACTTAAAGTCATCATTCTCTTTGTATAGCATTAAATATCTTCTGTAAAGAATCCTTGTTAAATATCCTTCTCAAGAATGTCGACTAACTTGTAGTCTTCATTCTCTTTGTAGACTTTGAAAACACAACATAAAGAAAATACTTGACATGACTATGTACAAATAAATACCTCAAAGCACTCATTGTACTTACACTCATTTAAAGTAAAGAAGTACCTATGTACCACAAATCATTAATTAGGATAAAGACAAAACCACATGACAACCTGCAATCTAACGTTCAATGTACTATTGTAAGAAATAAACTTTTTACATAAAATATGTATTACCTAAAATATTACAACGACTAGTGTACCCTATATTTTACTTTTATGGAAAGAAGATTTTCTCGAATTCCTCTAAAGATGTTTTTTGAAATGACATGACATTTCACATCTCAAAAAGGCTACGATTTCAAAAAGGTCAACGACTATTTTTTAAGCTATAAAAACACACTAAAATGAACTATTCAAAAAGAAGGGAATGGAATAGACAAGTGAGCTTACAACGAGAAAAATACCTATTCGATATTTAAAAGAGAGCCTAGAAAAAGAAAGAGAAAAAGTAAAAAATAACTCTTTGACAAAGAGTATCTTCTGAGTGACAAACAGAACATTCTGAGAATCCTTCATTCGTGCATTCATATCATCCTGAAGGTTCTATAGGAAGTATTGTAACTTTCTGTTATTCACTGTATTCCTTCTTTGTTGAAAGAAGTAGACCTCTGTGAAAGAGGGTGTTGTCCTTCTCTGTTGAGAGAAGAAGACCTCTGTGGAAGAGGTGTTACGACAATGATGCCATACATGGTACTTAAAGTACAAGGTTTTGATGATGAGCAAGTGGAATCAACTGTATTTCAGTTAAGGCTATGAAGAAATTGAAGAATTCGGTGAAGAATCCTTGAAGACTAGTGTGCAAATGTTTAATTCATTAAAAGTCTTAGATTCTTGTAAGAGCCTTACTTAGAGTGCATATTTAGGTTGCATTTCACCTTAAAAGTCTTTAGAAAAACTTTTCTAAAAGAAACTCTTTTGAAAATCTTTTTAGAAAACTCTTTTCTTAAATTTTCATGTTTATTAGTCGACCAATAGACTTATCAGTCGACTAATCCTTTCGCGCCATATTTTCTAAAAAGTCATTTTTGTCAAATTAGTCGACCGAAGGTTTTATCAGTCGACTGAACAGAATGTATGTTTTCTGAAATATTAGCAGCAGTCGACTAATGGTTTTTCAGTCGACTGAACAGAACATGTATTTTCTGAAAAATTTAGCAGCAGTCGACTAATGCTTTTTATCAGTCGACTGAACAGAATGTTTGTTTTTCAGAAGTTTTTAGCAGTAGTCGACTAAAAGGTTTTTCAGTCTACTGATGATATTATCAGTCGACTAACTTTTCTCAAGTCGACTAAGTTTCAAAAGTTCAGATTTTCAAACGGCTCGATTAACAGATCAGTCGACCGATGATAACTGGCAGTCTACTAATAACTAACTATTAGTCGACTAACTGATGTTTCAGTCGACTAATTTTGCCGTTTTCCTGAAACTTCAAAAAGGCGTGTCTTTTCATTTTTCAAACGTTTTGATGGTTCAAAATGGACAGTTTTGACACTCTTTCATACTCTCAACGTATGGAATATTTTAACTATAAATATGAGTGCATTCTACACTCAAAACAATCAAATTCAATAGAATTACTTCTTGCTTTTCACTCTTATTCATTCAAGTATTTGTTTTCTCACTCACGTGATATTTTCACTTCAGTTTTTCACTTAAATCACTTTGAGAGATAGTGAATTCGTGAGTAGAGTATTTCAACAACCTCAATAGCCAATTGCATTTCATTTGCATTCAAAAGGAAGGCTCATAGGTTGTATTGTAAGTTATTTCTTTTGTGTAAAAAGAAGGACTCCTTGGTGTAAAGGAGTTGTTTGCTTTCAGTAGGGTTGTTACTGAAAGTAGGACCGGTTATGGTCTGTGTGATCTTGTAGTTTACAAGGTTGATAGTGGAAAATCTCAAGCTGGTTTTTGCTTGGAGACTGGATGTAGGTCGGGTTTGACCGAACCAGAATAAAATCTTGTGTTCTTTGTGTGTTTGCTTTGAGATTTGCAAAATCATTCAATATTCCGCAAAAATTTTTAAAAGCACTATTCACCCCCCCTCTAGTGCTCGTTGCCTCGATCCTAGTGCACTTTCATTTGGTATCAGAGCACAGGTTTGCTATTACTTTGATTTGACCATCATCTAGCATGGCAACTACAACATCTCAGCACAAAGAAGGAAGCTCCTCTGTTCGTCCTCCTCTCTTCGACGGAACAAACTATGAACACTGGAAAGTAAGAATGACAATATTCCTGCAATCCATGGATCTCGATATCTGGAGAGTTGTTTCAGAAAAGTACCAAACTCCATCAACTGATTTCAGCCGATGGACCGACGAAGAAAAGAAGACTGCTTCACTGAATGCCAAAGCCATGAATGCATTATATTGTGGCATTGACAAGGTAGAATTCAATCGCATCTCTCAATGCTCTACAGCTAATGAAATCTGGCATACTCTTCTCGTGACACACGAAGGTACGTCAAAGGTAAATGAATCTAAAATTGCTTCTTTAGTTCATAAATTGAATTTTTCAAAATGAAGCAAAATGAATCTATATCAGACATGGTAACTAGAATGACCGATATAACTAACACTTTGAAATCCCTTGGAAAAGAATATTCACAAGTGGATTTAGTTAGAAAGATTCTAAGGTGTTTAACTCCTGAATGGGAAAGAAAAACCACTGCTATTGAAGAAGCAAATGATCTCAATACTCTCACTCTTGAAGACTTAGTTGGTAACCTAATGGCATATGAGGTCCAACTTCAAGACAGACAAGAAGAAGAGCCTAAAAAGAAGTCTCTTGCTTTTAAGGCTACTTCTGACTCAGAAAATTCAGAAGAAGATGAAGATGAAGATATTGCCCTCATCACAAGGCAATTCAGAAGATTCATCAAAAAGGGAAGATTTCAAAGAAAGGCAAAGAAAGTAGATTCTTCCATTCACAATGAAGTAAAGTGCTTTAACTGCAAAAAGGCAGGACATATCAAGAAAGATTGTCCTCTTCTCAAAATCAAGCCCAAGGACCAATTCAAGAAGAAAAAGGCATTTCAAGCCTGTTGGGATGATAGTGACTCCTCTTCCGATGAAGAATCAAATGAAGAAGTCGCCAACATGTGTTTTGTAGCACAAGAAGATTCGGTAAGTCAATTTGACTATGATGAGTTATTTGAAGCATTTAATGTTTTGTATGCTAAATTTAAGAGTTTTAGTTCTAAAAATAAAGAGTTAAAAACTGAAATTTTAACTCTTGACTCTCAAAATAAAGTATTACTTCAAGAAATAGAAGATCTCAAGAAGGAAAATTCTTGCCAAGCACTTGAGATAAAAGAAATTAGAGTTAGAACCAATCTCTTACAAAATGAAATATTTAGTCTTAAAGAAAAGTCAAAAGATCTTCTTTCTATAGTGACCAAATTCACAAATGGTCAAGAGAATCTAGAAAAACTTCTTGGTTCTCAAAGATGCTCGGTTAATAAAACTGGATTGGGATATAGCTTCTTTGATACTCAAAATAGACCAAACCTTGTGGTGAAAAATCAAAGACATTATTCTCAACCTTTTGTTCATAGAACTAAACTTTCTAGTTCTAATAGAAATGCATCTAGATATGATTGTTCTAGACATGTTTATTCTAAATCCTTTTATAGAAAGAATACTTATTATCAAAGGAAACCAAAATCCAAATAGATATGGGTTCCTAAGACTAACTCTCATGGACCCGAAAATAGAAAGGGGTCAAATGCTCTGTTGTCTGATTTTGTTGTAGGTACACAACATAAGGAGCAAATGGATATTGGACAGCGGCTGTTCCAAACATATGACTGGAAGGCCGGAGTTATTTTCCACCCTCCAAAATAAGGATGGAGGAACCGTCACCTTTGGTGACAATAACAAGGGAAAAGTGATAGGTATTGGTAATATTGGTAATCCAAAATTTTCCTTGATAGAAAATGTTCTTTTAGTGGATGGTTTAATGCATAATTTAATATCTATTAGTCAATTATGTGATAAAGGTTTTCATGTTTCTTTTGAAAATGATTTATGCTTAATTTCTGATTTTCAATCTAAAAAGATCATTTTTAAAAGTAAAAGAAGAAACAATGTGTATGAACTATATCTAGATAAATTACCCTCTTTTAATGAAAAATGTCTTATTGTTTCAAATGAAATTCAATGGTTATGGCACAAGAGACTTGGACATGTTAATTTTAAAATTATTTCAAAATTATCCAAGAATGATCTTGTAAGAGGCCTACCTAGAATACCATATAAAAATGATCACTTATGTGATGCTTGTCAAAGGGGTAAACAAATTAAGAGTTCTTTTAAAGCTAAAGATATAGTTTCAACAAAACGTCATCTTGAACTTTTACATTTAGATCTATTTGGACCATCTAGAATTCAAAGTTTGAATGGTAGCAAGTATGCTTTTGTTATAGTAGATGATTATTCTCGGTTTACATGGGTGATTTTTCTAAAAAGCAAAAATGATGCTTTTTCAGAATTTTCTAAACTTTGTAGAAGAATTACAAATGAAAAATCTACATCTATTATTAAAATTCGTAGTGATCATGGTGGTGAATTTGAAAATGAATCTTTTCTAAAGTTTTGTGATTTACATGGTATATCTCACAACTTTGCTTTTCCTAGAGCGGCTCCACAAAATGGAGTTGTTGAAAGAAAGAATAGAACTTTGCAAGAATGTGCTAGAACCATGCTTCAAGATAAAAATTTACCAAAATATTTTTGGGCTGAAGCAATTAATACAGCATGTTATGTCTTAAATCGTGTTCTTATTCGACCAATTTTACAAAAAACATGTTTTGAATTGTATTATGATCGTATACCAAAGATCTCATATTTCAAAATTTTTGGTAGTAAATGTTTCTTGTTAAATACCAAAGATAATCTTGATAAGTTTGATTCAAAATCAGATGAATCAATATTTCTTGGATATTCTTCTAGAAGTAAAGCATATCGTATTTTCAATAAAAGAACATCTTGTATTGAAGAATCTCTACATGTTGCATTTGATGAGAATTGTGAGCAGGTTATACCTCTAAGCGAAGAAGAAGAAGCAATACTTCAAGAAGAACCCTTGATAGAGAGTACTTCTCAAGAAAATATTCCTCTTCAATCGGTTTGGAAAGAAGTTCCTAATCATCCACATGAACAAGTTATTGGTGAAATAAAGAGTGGTGTCCTAACTAGAAGGCAGTTAGAAAAATATATTGCAAATGTTGCTTTCATATCTAAATTAGAACCAAAGAATATCAATGAGGCATGTGATGATGAATTTTGGCTTTTAGCCATGTCTGAAGAACTTAACCAATTTACTAGGAATGATGTTTGGGATCTAGTTGATAGACCAAAGGATCATCCAGTAATTGGAACAAGATGGGTCTTCCGAAATAAGCTGGATGAAAATGGTGAAGTCATTCGTAACAAAGCAAGGCTAGTGGCACAAGGCTATAATCAAGAAGAAGGCATAGATTTTGATGAAACCTATGCACCAGTGGCTCGATTATAGTCAATTTGTATGATGCTTGCTTTTGCTAGTTATATGAACTTCAAGTTATATCAAATTGATGTTAAGAGTGCATTCTTAAATGGACACATCAATGAAGAAGTTTATGTAGAGCAACCTCCAGGCTTTGAAAATGAGAAATATCCAGAAAAAGTCTACAAATTGAAAAGAGCTTTGTATGGACTCAAACAAGCACCAAGAGCGTGGTATGAAAGACTACGAAATTTTCTAGAACAATCTGGTTTTTCCATTGGTCGGGTAGACTCCACTTTATTTATTAAACATTTTAATTCAGATATTCTTATTGTGCAAATTTATGTTGATGACATAATATTTGGTTCTACTAATGATTCTCTTTGTAAAGAATTTGCTAAGGCTATGCAAGAAGAGTTTGAAATGAGCTTGATGGGCGAATTAAACTACTTCCTTGGACTTCAAATAAAGCAAACTGAAGAAGGAATCTTCATCAATCAGGCTAAGTATACAAAAGAACTTCTCAAGAGATTTGGGATGGACTCATCGAAATCAAGAAGGAATCCTATGAGTACAACTACTTCTCTTGATAAAGATGAAAATGGTAAAAGTGTAGATACTAAGCTCTACAGAGGTATGATCGGATCTCTATTATACTTAACTGCTAGTCGATCTGATATTATGTTTGGTGTTTGTATGTGTGCAAGATTTCAAGCTAATCCAAAGGAATCTCATTTAACTGCAGTAAAACAAATTCTTCGTTATTTGAAAGATGCTTCAGATTTCGGTTTGTTTTACCCAAAATCATCTTCCTTTGATTTAGTTTCATATAGTGATGCAGATTTTGCAGGAAGTAAATCTGATCGCAAGAGTACTAGTGGAACTTGTCATTTCTTGGGAAATTCCTTAGTCTCTTGGTTTAGTAAAAAGCAAAATTCAGTATCACTCTCAACAACTGAAGCTGAATATATAGCGGCTAGTTTAGCATGTTCACAAGTACTTTGGATGAAACAGACCTTAAAAGATTTTGGTTTAAACTACTCCACAACAACTATTTATTGTGATAACACTAGTGCTATAAATCTTTCGAAAAATCCTATTCAGCACTCAAGAACTAAGCATATTGAAGTTAGACATCATTTTTTAAGAGATCATGTGTTAAAAGGAGATATTTCGTTAAATTTTATTTCCACTAAAGAACAACATGCCGATATCTTCACTAAACCTCTTAAAAATGAAGATTTTATGAGAATTAGGAGAGAACTAGGTATTTGCTCATTTTTTGATTTATAAAAATGCTGATTTTTGAACAAAATCTCAAAATCGCACTATTTTAGTCGACCGATAAAATTCTAGTCGACTGATGATATTTTTAGAATAAGTCACACTTTTTTAGTCGACCGATAAAATTTTAGTCGACTAAATTTTTTTTTTAAAAAAATTTTAAGTGAAGGGACCCGACACCCCTTGGATTTGTTTTTTAAAACCCGTTTTTTTTTTTAAAAAAAGAGGCATCGTTTCACTTCGTACCTTTTCGTTTTTTTTAAAAAACAAAACCCTTAGACCGAAAACCCCTCTTTCTCTTTTGCCTCTCTCTCTCTTCCGAAAAACCCTAGGAGTGTCGTTCGATTCCATCTTCGTCGACGCCGGAATCTTCTGGACGTGATCTTCAAACGCCGGAATCCTCTTGTAGTGACTGGCGCATCTTCAAAAACACGCCGGAACTCTTTTGCCGTGACAGTGCATTGCCGGAATCCCCTTTTGGCCGACCTCTCCTCGCCGTCAGCCACCGCATCGTCCTTTGTTTTTTATCGCCAGAAAGCTTTTTCCCCTTGCCGGACGTCATTTGGAAGCCGACATTTTGGTAACCATGCCTCGCACGAAGTCTGCATCTGCAAAAGGTTTAGGTTCTCCTCCTCCTACACCTACTTCAAGACATGGTTTTTCACTAAGATTACTTCGCAATCCTCTTCTCTATGACACTTTTGGATCAATTTCTGCACTACCTATTTTACCAGGCCGAAATGTTCTATTTCACTTGTTTTCTCGTTACAAAATAAGAGAATTATTTCCTGGTATTTCACATCTTTTTGATGCTTGTGCAGATACCCTTCACTATCCTTTTCTTATTCACTTGTTTTACACGAATTTATAAATGAATCATGAAACTGGAGTTTTGTCTTCTCTTGTTCGTGATGTTGAAATCGAGTTTGATTCGAAATTACTTGGAGAAATTCTTGAAATTCCACCTTCAGACACTCTTTTCAACACTATTGAATTGAATGATGAAAGAGTTTTTGAACAAATTCTTCTTCCAGAAGCACCTCACTGCCCTCCTTTCAAAAATACTAATCTTCGAACTCATGCACGCATTGTTGGATGAATCCTTGCCCACAATGTTCTACCCAAAACTGGTTCTTTTGATTATTATTCCACAGATCTATCTACGGCTCTTTATGTTTTATTTGGAAATATTTCTGTCAACTGGGCCAATGTATATTTTACAAACTTGTGGAAACAAAAACCATTTCTTCCTTATGGTTGTCTTTTAACCCGTATTTTTAGACATTTCAAAGTTCCTTTAACAAATGAAAAATACATTGAGCAAAAAGAGTTCTTTGATCAAACAATTTTTAAAAGAATGAAAATTAAATATCTGCCTCCCTTAAATGTTGATCAAACTGAACCATCTGATCCTAATGAACCATCTATTTCTGAACCTTCACCTTCTGCGACACCTTCATCTCATGCAAAAAGAAAGAAATTTTCGACAAATCAAGACCATGATGAAGTTATGTAGAGAATGGAAGCTTTGGAGCTGCATCAACACACCTTTCGTGAAGATGTGACTCAACAACTTGCTTCAATTCAGAAGGATGTAACTGCCATTAAGGATTTGCTAAACTCTCTTTTCTGATCTTTGATATTTGAAAAACTTACTTTATGGGTTGTAATATTTTTAAACTTGTATCTCTATTTTGCTTATGCTATTTTTGCCCTTACTCTTTTTGATTCTGACAAAGGGGGAGAAAAAAATAAAGATAAATAAAGATAGCATTACATTGAAATTGCAGGAGATCTTGAGAAAAAGATGATAGCAATTACATTACAGGAGATCTTGCATGAGAAATGCAAAATTAAGAGAAAAAGAAAGCTTTAAATGAATGTATTTCTAAATGCATGAAGAAATGATGAATGGAAATGCAAACCAATCAATATGTGATATATGTGCTTTAAATGTGCTAACTTTTAATGTTTTGCAGCATATTGATAGGGGGAGTAAAATCTCCATCTATGCATCTAAATGCTTCATCTTTGATTAAGTTTGTCATCATCAAAAAGGGGGAGATTGTTACGACAATGAAGCCATACATGGTACTTCAAGTACAAGGTTTTGATGATGAGCAAGTGAAATCAACTGTATTTCAGCTAAGGCTATGAAGAAATTGAAGAATTCGGTGAAGAATCCTTGAAGACTAGTGTGCAAATGTTTAATTCATTAAAAGTCTTAGATTCTTGTAAGAGCCTTACTTAGAGTGCATATTTAGGTTGCATTTCACCTTAAAAGTCTTTAGAAAAACTTTTCTAAAAGAAACTCTTTTGAAAATCTTTTTAGAAAACTCTTTTCTTAAATTTTCATGTTTATTAGTCGACCAATAGACTTATCAGTCGACTAATCCTTTCGCGCCATATTTTCTAAAAAGTCATTTTTGTCAAATTAGTCGACCGAAGGTTTTATCAGTCGACTGGACAGAATGTATGTTTTCTGGAATATTAGCAGCAGTCGACTAATGGTTTTTCAGTCGACTGAACAGAACATGTGTTTTCTGAAAAATTTAGCAGCAGTCGACTAATGCTTTTTATCAGTCAACTGAACAAAATGTTTGTTTTTCAGAAGTTTTTAGCAGCAGTCGACTAAAAGGTTTTTCAGTCTACTGATGATATTATCAGTCGACTAACTTTTCTCAAGTCGACTAAGTTTCAAAAGTTCAAATTTTCAAACGGCTCGATTAACAGATCAGTCGACCGACGATAACTGTCAGTCTACTAATAACTAACTATTAGTCGACTAACTGATGTTTCAGTCGACTAATTTTGCCGTTTTCCTGAAACTTCAAAAAGGCGTGTCTTTTCATTTTTCAAACGTTTTGATCGTTCAAAATGGACAGTTTTGACACCCTTTCATACTCTCAACGTATGGAATATTTTAACTATAAATATGAGTGCATTCTACACTCAAAACAATCAAATTCAATAGAATTACCTTGAATTACTTCTTGCTTTTCACTCCTATTCATTCAAGTATTTGTTTTCTCACTCACGTGATATTTTCACTTCAGTTTTTCACTCAAATCACTTTGAGAGATAGTGAATTCGTGAGTAGAGTATTTCAACAACCTCAATAGCCAATTGCATTTCATTTGCATTCAAAAGGAAGGCTCATAGGTTGTATTGTAAGTTGTTATTTCTTTTGTGTAAAAAGAAGGACTCCTTGGTGTAAAGGAGTTGTTTGCTTTCAGTAGGGTTGTTACTGAAAGTGGGACCGGTTATGGTCTGTGTGATCTTGTAGTTTACAAGGTTGATAGTGGAAAATCTCAAGCTGGTTTTTGCTTGGGGACTGGATGTAGGTCGGGTTTGACCGAACCAGAATAAAATCTTGTGTTCTTTGTGTGTTTGCTTTGAGATTTGCAAAATCATTCAATATTCCGCAAAAATTTTTAAAAGCACTATTCACCCCCCCTCTAGTGCTCGTTGCCTCGATCCTAGTGCACTTTCAAGAGGGTGTGCCCCTTCTGTGTTGAGAGAAGAAGACCTCTGAGGAAGAGGGTGTTGTACTATTTATTCGGTGACTCGGATGTTATAGTGGAAAGCTCAAGTGGTTTGCTTGGGGACTGGATGTAGGTCAGGGTTTTGACCGAACCAGTATAAATCTTGTTTTCATTGTGTTGTGCCTTATTGCTTTATTTTTTATTATATCAACTTGCATCGTATTTCACTATTCACCCCCCTCTAGTGGAATTTCATTTGGTATCAGAGCAGGTTTGCTGGTTTCGACATAACAAGTCTTCCAGCACATATGGCATCTACCTCTTATGCTCGTGATATTGAAGGTCAACACGCATCTCGTCCTCCTTTCTTCAACGGCTCCAACTATGGATACTAGAAGTGCAGAATGACTATATTTCTCAAATCCATAAATTTTGTTGTATGGAAAATTGTTGAGCATCCATACACATCTCCTTTCGCAGACTATAACTTATGGTCTGATGAAGAAAAGAAAATGGCAAACCTAAATGCAAAGGCTATGAATGCCTTATATTGTGCCATCGATCAGAATGAATTCAATAGAATATATGTATGTGAATCTGCATATGATATTTGACATTCTTTGGAGGTTATTCATGAAGGAACCAACAAAGTGAAAGAAACCAAAATCTCATCTCTTGTCAGAAAATATGAGTTGTTTAAAATGAACAAAGATGAACCCATCACAGAGATGTTCACCAGATTCACCAACATTACCAACGATCTGAAATCTCTGGGTGTAACCCATTCTGAGACAGAAAAGGTGAAGAAAATCTTGAGATCTCTCACAACTGATTGGGAGAAAAAGACTACTGCTATTGAAGAAGCTTAAGATTTATCCAAACTTTCCCTGGACGATCTAATAGAAAATCTTATGGCATATGAAGTCCACATGAAGGAAAGAAGGGAAGAAGAACCTTTGAAGAAAACTCTAGCCTTCCCAGCCCTTTCTGAGGATGAAGACTCAGAAAAAGAAACTGAGATTGCGCTACTCACCAGGAAATTTCAGCGCTTTATGAGAAGGAACCGGCTTCCAAATAAGCACAAAGAAAGAAAAGACCCAAAAGAAGATTCTATGTGCTACCAGTGTAATAAGCCAGGTCACCTGAGACGTGACTGTCCTCTTCTCAAAAGAAAATCCAAGACTGAGGAACCAAAGAAAAGGTTCTTCAAGAAAAAGGCTTTGCATGCTCAATGGGATGATTCAGAACCATCCACTAGTGAAGAGTCAAATGATGATGAAGCAGAAACCGCCAACATGTGCTTCATGGCAGAAAGCTCTGTAAGTGAATCTCTTGATTTCTCCTTTGAAGATCTTCAAAATGCTTTTCAGAAACTTTTTGAAGAATCAAGGAAAACGATTCTAAAAAATAAACAGTTGAAATCTGAGAATCTAGAGCTCCTTTTGAAAAATGAAAAACTCAGTATTGAAAATTCTGAGTTACAAAAGAAAAATCTTCTTATTACTTCTGAAATCTCATCTACTAGCTTCAAGACTAAAAATCTGCAAGTAGAAATTTCAGAATTAAAAAGTAAAACTGAAAACCTTATGAAAACGGTTTTCAAGTTTACTAAAGGAAAAGAGAACTTGGATAAACTCCTATCCTCTCAAAAAGTCTCTTTCTACAAGAATGGTATTGGCTACTCTCATTTCAACAAGCCTTCTTGTATGAATCAAAAGACCACTTTTGTGAAAAGTTCGTCTGAACCAAATAAGGAGTATTATAATTTTAATTTTTTTAACTCCTCTAAGGCTGTAGACAAACCCAAATCCAAATGGATATGGGTTCCAAAGTTTAACAAAAAGGGACCCGATTGGGTACCAAAAAGAAATTTTACTTAATGATTTGCAGGCTCCAAACAAGAAGAACAGATGGATTCTAGACAGTGGATGTTCAAAACACATGACTGGACATTCAGACCTCTTTGTTGTTCTTCATAAAAAGGAAGGAGGAACCGTCACCTTTGGAGATAACAACAAAGGTTTGATAATAGGTATTGGTAATATTGGAAATATAGATAAACCTCTTATCAAAGACGTTCTCCTGGTTAAAGGCTTAAAACATAACCTTCTAAGTATTAGTCAAATGTGTGATACAGGTTATAATGTTAGCTTTAATCATAATGCTTGTCTTATAGCAGACACCAACGAAAATATTATCTTAAAAGGTATAAGAAAAAATAATATATATGAACTACACCTAGAAAACATCACAGAACATTGCCTCATAGCTAATAATGACTCTCAACATCTATGGCACATGAGAATGGGTCATGTCAATTCTAAATACATGTCTAAATTAGCTAAAGATAAGTTAGTACGTGGGTTACCCAAAATATCTTTTAAAAAGGATTACTTTTGTGATGCATGTCAATTAGGAAAACTGTCTAAATCATCCTTTAAATCAAAAAATATCATTTCAAGCAAAAGACCTCTAGAGCTTCTCCACCTGGATCTCTTTGGTCCTTCTAGAGTAGCTAGTCATAATCACAATAAATATGTTTTTGTCATTGTAGATAACTACTCAAGATTTACTTGGGTAATATTTTTGAAAAACAAAAGTGATACGTTTTGTCAATTTGAAATTTTATGTAAAAAATTATAAAATGAAAAATCTTGTTCTATTGTTAAAATCCGTAGTGACCATGGAGGAGAATTTGAAAATGAACTTTTTGAAAATTTTTGTAACTTGCATGGTATTTCTCATAACTTTGCCTTTCCTAGAGCTGCACCTCAAAATGGTGTAGTAGAAAGAAAGAATAGAACCCTTCAGGAATCTGCTAGAACTATGCTCCAACACAATAATCTTGCTAAATCCTTTTGGGCAGAAGCTGTTAATACTGCATGCTACATAACAAATAGAGTTCTCATTAGACCCTTATTAAATAAAACTCCCTATGAACTATTCTATGACAGAACTCCAAGAATAGACTATTTCAAAGTCTTTGGTTGTAAATGTTTTATCCTAAACACAAAAGATAGCCTAGATAAATTTGATGCTAAATCTATTGAAGGCATATTTTTAGGATATTTAAGTCATAGTAAAGCATACAGGGTTTTCAATAAGAGTTCTAAGTCTATTGAAGAATCTATGCATGTTAGTTTCTGTGAATCTATTGATCAATCTGTTCATAAGCAAACTAATGATGATGATGTTGAAAGTACAAATTTATTTTTAGATAACACAGCTAAGTCTAATGAAGATGATCATCAAATAACATTTGTCGATATCAAAGATCATCCTCAAAAGCAGATTTTGGGAGAACTGACAAAGGGAGTTCAGACTAGAGCTCAGCTAGAACGGATTGCAAATATGGCATTCATTTCTCAACTTGAACCAAAGAAGATTGATGAAGCCATCATTGATGAGTTCTGGATGCTAGCCATGACTGAAGAACTGAATCAATTCCAAAGGAATGAAGTTTGAGATCTTGTACCAAGACCAAAGGATCATCCGATCATTGGGACAAGATGGATCTTCAGAAACAAGCTAGATGAAACAGGTAATGTTATAAGAAACAAGGCCAGACTAATAGCTCAAGGATACAACCAGGAGGAAGGTATTGATTTTGATGAAACATTTGCTCCTGTTGCTAGACTTGAATCTATTAGAATGTTTTTAGCATATGCAAGCTATATGGATTTCAAATTATATCAAATGGATGTTAAAATTGCCTTTTTAAATGGTTTTATAAATGAAGAAGTTTATGTAAAACAACCTCCAGGTTTTGAAAACGAACAATATCCAGATCATGTTTTCAAACTAAAACGCGCTTTATATGGCCTAAAACAAGCACCTCGTGCTTGGTATGATAGACTCAAAACCTTTCTATTAAAAACTGGTTTTTCTGTAGGTAAAGCAGACTCGACATTATTTGTGAAAATAGTAAATAATCATACCCTAATTGTTCAAATATATGTAGACGATATCATCTTTGGATCTACTAACAACACTCTCTGTGAAGAATTTTCTAAGTCCATGCAGAAGGAATTCGAAATGAGTATGATGGGAGAACTCAACTACTTTCTTGGACTGCATATTAAACAAACCAAGGATGGAGTTTTCATCAATCAATCTAAGTATGCTCGTGAACTTCTGAAGAGGTTCAACATGAACTCAACTGCTTCAAAAACCACTCCTATGAGCACTACTACTGTTTTGGACAAAGATGAAGATGGTAAGTCTGTGGATACAAAGGTATACCGAGGTATGATAGGATCACTACTATATTTAACTGCTAGCCGTCCAGATATTATGTTCAGTGTTTGCTTGTGTGCTAGATTTCGGTCAAATCCAAAAGAATCACATCTTAAAGCTGTAAAAAGAATAATGAGACATTTAAAAGACACAATTGATTTTGGATTATTCTATTCAAAATCCTCTATATTTGATTTAATCTCATACAGCGATGCTGACTTTGCTGGAAGTAAATCTGACAGAAAAAGCACAAGTGGAACATGTCATATGCTAGGGCACTCACTTGTATCATGGTTCAATAAGAAACAAAATTGTGTATCCTTATCTACTACTGAAGCCGAATACATTGCTGCTAGCCTAGCCTGTACACAAGTTATCTGGATGAAACAAACCTTAAAAGATTTTGGTTTAAATTTTGAAAATACAACTATTTTCTGTGATAATACTAGTGCTATAAACTTATCTAAGAATCCTATTTTACACTCACGAACTAAGCACATTTAAATAAGACACCACTTCTTAAGAGAACAAGTCTTAAACAACATAATTAAACTCGAATTCATACCCACTAATCAACAGTTAGTAGACATATTCACTAAACCATTGAAACATGAAGACTTTACACGAATTAGAAGAGAACTAGGAATATGCAAACTAAGTGACTTATAAATTAATCACACTTATTATAAGTTTTGATAAAATCTTACTTTAAAAGTTTTTTTCTTCTTATCGATTTTTTTTCAAACTAGGTTTCCATATTCACGTATACTCTAAACTCTTAAGACACATTCTTTACGTCTTTCAACTTGTCATCTTTCAAGTACACCTTCATAATGACTCCTTGTCATATCTCCTTTCACTCATATCCATAAGAACTAATTATATTAAAAGCTATCATGACATTGTCCACATCACTCATCTCATAACACCTTTTATCACTTTTGTCTTCTTGTGAAAACCTCTCTTATGATAAGCTATCCGAGATTCAACATGATATTGTGTTCCTCACTTATGTTATTTTTTTCAAGTGATATATCCCTTTTCATGACTTCCTTTCCTCCTATTAAGACACTTCACTAAACTTTATGGTAAATAAATCGAGTGTTTATCTTTCTTATTTTCTTCACCACCTTTTTTCAAAATCAAACTGTCATATTTCACGTAAAATCTTACTACATCATCTGTTATATCATATCCTTAGTATAATCTATTATCGTTCTTTCATCCTTCACACCTTTTATGAAAAATTATTCTCTAAAAACTATGAACTTCCTCCAATAGAGTTTCTTTAAAAATATGTTTATCAAATAAACATTAATTCATGTCAATCATAACTTTATTTTATGTCTTTTATCTCATATCAATCATGAATTTGTTTTCATTTTTTTTATTATTCTACTCGAAAATCCATATATGTCATCTCACTTTTCTCTATGACTACTCTCACTCCTTCCATGCATATCCACAAAAATATTTCTTATATAAGCAATTATTACTCTTCACTCATGAATATCTTTTGACTCCTCATATCATCTCTCTTACCACTATTCATAGTCAAAGTGTGTCCTTCTCATATTTACGTATACTCATAAAAATTACAAATGTGAAGACACATTAATCATGACACATTTTTTTAAGTCATTCTTTTCTTTCAAAAATGTCATATCTTTCAAAGTACACATCACATGATCACCCTATGACCTATCTCCTTTCATGTATATCAAAATATACACTTCTTAAATAAGAAATTATTGCATTTCCTCATACTCTCATGTTTGTCCTATTCCAAACTCTCTCTTCACGGTTTTGGAATGCTTTCACATAAAGTAAATCTTTGAAAAAGTTGTTTGTTCTTATTAGGCCATTATTCACTCTCTATTCTTCATGATCTTCACGAAAATCTTTAAAAACTCTTGAATCATTCTTTCTCTTACGTTTAATATGACACTTCATACTCTATTCATGACTCGTCTCACTATCCAACAAGATTGCCCATAGAAAATTTGTTACATATATAGAAAAAATTATTTCGAAACTATGTCCTTAATATCTTCACTAATATAATACACTATCTTCCGAAATTGATTTGATTTGTCATTCACAAGTCTCTTATTTTACAACTCACGCATTTCCTCTTTCCACTAAAATCTAAAAATCCTTCACTTTCAATGTCATTCATTTCTTATCACCATTATATTTCTTCTTCTATTTATTAGATTGATTCATATCTCATTCCCACGATTTTCTCTATTCTCTTATAAACTCTTACTCCTTTCCAAGTCTTTCTCTCTTGCTTGTTCTTTTAGGCTCTTGCAATGGCATTCTCTTGCACATCCGACTTACCCCAAGCTTCGGAGTTGAGATTTCCGGATCTCATTCACACTTATCACTACATAAAATCTTTGACAATCCTACCAGGCAGCTTGGTTCACCTTGAAGCCTTTTCAGCGTTTGACTTACAAACTTCTCTTTCTGAACTTATTCATATTCTAGCCTCTCCAAAACAAATGCCCATCTATCCTCACCTTATCAAAGTTTTCTACACCAACCTTTCTATTGACCATGATCACTCTTCTATCACTTCCATGGTACATGGAAAAATTTTCTCCTTTGACATATCTCAGTTAGGCAATATTTTGAATATTTCTTCTTACGGTATTGAGCTTCCCAACATTGTTCCTCTCGACCACTCTGTGTTTCAGAAAATCCTCCTCTCCACTCGCTCCACTCACTTCCCATGGCATGAGAGCAATCTCAAACCTCATGCTCTATTGCTATCCAAAATTCTTTCCTCCAATGTTGTCCCCAAGTCGCCCTCTAGGGGATTTATTGCAAATGAAGTCTCCCTTCTTCTTTATGCCATCTTCTCTGCCTTTCCCATCAACTGGTCCAGTGTCATCTTCCACAACATGATCAACTTCCGCTCGTTAAGTCTCTTCCCTTCGGATATTTCATCACTCATTCTTGAATTCTTCCAGATTCCTCTTGCAACAGATATCGTCTACTATTCAAACAATATAATTGATGACTCCTCTCTCCATGAAGAAGAGTCCTCTACTTTAAACTCTGACGACGAAGGCCCTCACAAAGCGAATCAAGCAGCAACTTCTGACCTTGACATCTTCACAGCTCTTGTCACTGTCCAGAACACCCAAGATCTCCTTCTGCAGAATCAAGCTTCACTACAACTCGGCCAAGATGCATTACTCCGAAAGTTTCACCCTTCCTCTGGCTCAAAATAAACTTATTTTTTTTTTACTGTAATAACTTTTAATCACTTTTGGTCTGTAATAACTCTGATACTCTGATCCCTTCATTTTTGTCTATGACAAAGGGGGAGAAACCCTGTCTCCATTATTGGAGAAATACTCTCTCTTTAAACATTTTTTTTAATATTTATAATATTATTATTTCTATGCATAATGTCTTTTTGACAGGGGGAGCATATTTTGTCATCATCAAAAAGGGGGAGAATGTTGAGAAACTCTGTTTTGATGTCACATAATATGATACACTGTCTTATTTGATTTCATACGATATGATAATATGTCTTCTTGAAAAATGTTATATAATGACTGGATATGTTTTGCCATATATCTAACGAGTATTTTATGCAAGGATATCTCACTCAAAAAGGATGGAGACCTCTTGTTCAAGTACAACTATGATGCAATCATACTCCTTGAAGAAAAAGCTTGTTGAGCCATGCACTCCTAAAGACCTTCTAAAGAGATCAGCTTCCTCAAGTTGAAGATTTTTTTCTTCTTTAGAGTCATTTGTAACAGAACCTTCAGAAGGATGCATATTGTATATTACATACTCACTCATAAAAGCTATTTTATAAAAGTATACGATAGTTTCAAAAAGCTCCTTTTTGAAAACAAATAATTGTACCTTCTTACAACCCTTTATGAAAAAGGTATTTTGACATGATTTCAAAATGTAATAATTGTACCTTATATCATATACAAGACAACATGAAAAGAAATGATTTCAAATATAGGAAAAAGACAAAACATGAAATCGGCTACACAAAGAAAACAAATATAATATGTTTTGAAAAGACTCTAGTTACCTTCTTTAAAGAAATGATTTCAAATATAGGAAAAAGACAAAACATGAAATCGACTACACAAAGAAAACAAATATAATATGTTTTGAAAAGACTCTAGTTACCTTCTTTAAAGAAATGATTTCAAATATAGGAAAAAGACAAAATATGAAATCGGCTACACAAAAGAAACCAAATATAATTTGTTTTGAAAAAGACTCTAGTTACCTTTTTACAAACTCATAGAATGTCGACTTACTTAAAGTCATCATTCTCTTTGTATAGCATTAAATACCTTCTGTAAAGAATCCTTGTTAAATATCCTTCTCAAGAATGTCGACTAACTTGTAGTCTTCATTCTCTCTGTAGACTTTGAAAAACACAACATAAAGAAAACACTTGACATGACTATGTACAAATAAATATCTCAAAGCACTCATTGTACTTACACTTATTTAAAGTAAAGAAGTACCTATGTACCACATATCATTAATTAGGATAAAGACAAAACCACATGACAACCTACAATCCAACGTTCAATGTACTATTGTAAGAAATAAACTTTTTACATAAAATATGTATTACCTAAAATATTACAACAACTAGTGTACCCTATATTTTACTTTTATGAAAAGAAGACTTTCTCGAATTCCTCTAAAGATGTTTTTTGAAATGACATGACATTTAACATCTCAAAAAGGCTACGATTTCAAAAAGGCCAACGACTATTTTTTAAGCTATAAAAACACACAAATAAACTATTCAAAAAGAAGGGAATGGAATAGACACGTGAGATTACAACGAGAAAAATACCTATTCGATATTTGAAAGAGAGCCTAGAAAAAGAAAGAGTAAAAGAAAGAGAAAAAGTAAAAAATAACTCTTTGACAAAGAGTATCTTCTGAGTGACAAACAGAACATTCTGAGAATCCTTCGTTCGTGCATTCATATCATCCTGAAGGTTCTATAGGAAGTATTGTAACTTTCTGTTATTCACTGTATTCCTTCTTTGTTGAAAGAAGTAGACCTCTGTGAAAGAGGGTGTTGCCCTTCTCTGTTGAGAAGAAGACCTCTGTGAAAGAGGGTGTTGTCCTTCTCTGTTGAGAGAAGAAGACCTCTGTGGAAGAGGGTGTGCCCCTTCTCTGTTGAGAGAAGAAGACCTCTGAGGAAGAGGGTGTTGTACTATTTATCCGGTGACTCGGATGTTATAGTGGAAAGCTCAAGTGGTTTGCTTGGGGACTGGATGTAGGTCAGGGTTTTGACCGAACCAGTATAAATCCTGTTTTCATTGTGTTGTGCCTTATTGCTTTATTTTTTATTATATCAACTTGTATCGTATTTCACTATTCACCCCCCCTCTAGTGGAATTTCACTCTCTACCCACTTATGCACACCAAGTCATGCTTTCAAATTACCAAGATGACTCAGTTCAAAAAATTTTGGTAGCTTTTGTTATCCTTGAGAAATTTTAGATGATGTGGGTGCAGTCCCCTTCGAGATAGTCTTATTCTTATTGGCCATATTGTATTAATAAACAGATTCAAAATTTTCTACAATAACAATGCAAAAAATATTGAACAAGCATTAAAAAACAAACATATTTGCCATTAAGTCATGCTTTTAAATTACCAGGATGACTCAATTCATAGTTTTTTGTTAGCTTTTGTTATTGTGCTTGAGAAATTTTAGATGATATGGGTGTGTACCTCTTTGAGAAAGTCTTCTTCTTATTGGACATATTGTATTAATAAACATATTCAAAATTTTTTACAATAATAATACAAGAAATATTGAACAAAGATTGCAAAAAACAAACATATTTGCCATTAAAAAAAAACAAAAGTGAACAATGCTTGATTCAACCATTAAACAATATAGAACAATATTTGATTCAACCGTTAAACAATATGATACATTGTGCTGACCCAAAAAACACGTCGTCTATGGTTAAGCGATGAAATGCCTCTGATGAATAGCAACAAAAAATAGCTGTTGAAAATATTTGGCAAAAATAGTTATCGGAAGGAAAGCAGGTTGGGGACCACTAGTTAGGACAAAAGACAAAAAAAACCCCTAGATTATGTAAAAATAATCATGTTGGGGACCACAATGAGTTTATATATGATTCAATAAAATATTTCGCAACAAATAAGCTATATCGCATGTGTCATGCTTTTGCAAATAGTTAAGTATGATATTTGTGATATAAGGCGATTAACAAATTACGTTATGTGAGAACGTATAGTATATGCAAATAAGTAATATATTTGCGAATTTAGTGGGGTTTCACAAAATAAAACATGATACATTTATGTAATATCGTGTAGTATATGCGAATAAGATATTTGTGAATTTGGTGGTAAGTGATAAGTGCAATTTCACACATAAATTTATGTAATTTCGGAAAGTATATATGAACTACTATGATATTTGCGAATTTAGTGGTAAGTGAAGTTTCACAAATATAATTATGTGAAATATGAAATATATGCAAAAAAATCAGATATTCGTGATGTTGGTGGTTTTAATTTCATTGATATTTCACAAATAAATTTATGCGAGTTTGTGAGGTCTAGATTCGAATAAAAAAAACCTATGATTCTAGATTTAAGTGGGTGTTGGACATATTTGATGAGCAATATAATTTTATCCCAAAAATATCTAAATTCGCAATTGCGAATAGTAAAAGTGTCTTACCGATGTCAAATATTTGTGATTTTGGACATCGAGAGACTATAAAAACTTATAGATTTTTTAGGGAATCACATTAAATTAGTCATACATTACAATCATTTTTCAAAATTTTTTATGTATAATTATGTGCATTAGCACATAGAGCTTAACATTTGTTGCCAACAAGCAATGTCACTTTTGTATGCTGTGTGGTCCAAAGCAGGGGGGTTACACGCCATGGTTGCTATCTGAAATTTCAGAAATAAGAACCATTTTCAATTTAAAGTAGGGAAAATGCCGTTAAGAATTAATAACTTCTTACTGCCTATTAAAAAAAATGAAGAACTTACTACTGGTAATGGTAACCTTTTTTTCCAAATCTATAAAGGATGAATTGAAATAGGGGGAACATCTAAATATGGGAACACATGCACATAGATGTGGTGTTTAGTTAACTATATAAGTGAGGAGTGGGTCCTAATTCTTAGGGGAAAAAGATAAGGAAAAATGTAAAAGAAAAAAGAAAAACCTGAAAAAGGAAAATTTGCGTTGGATCCCTGAGAGAGAGAGAGAGAGAGAGAGAGAGAGAGAGAGAGGAATGAGTCCTCTTTTTAGGAGTGCATAAAAAAGGAAAAAATAAATATTTCAAAAAATATAATTGGTTCTTTGAAAATAGTTGCTTGTTCTAAGGTTGTTACTGTGCCATTATATATATAAAAGAGAGAATGTTTTTTTTTACGAGGAACTTGACAAAGCAAGGGAAACCTTTAGGGCCCCACAAACAGTCTGCCTTGAGGGCGCGTTTGTGCGCCGCTAAAAGTTGAAGCTTTTCCCTGAAAATGCATCACTTTTGATGCGTTTTGCAGGGCTTACCGCGGAAACGCAAACGTGGGTCTCCATTTTTTAGCCGAAAAGCAGCCCCAAAATCAACTATAGACCCTCCCTTTCAGCAGAAACGTCTCGCCCTGAGGGCTCCGATTCATTTACCGCAGACGCCGAGCTTCCTTCCGCGACATGCTAACGCCCACTAAGTGACCTACCTCTGAAAAGCTACTGAAACATACCCGTACGCCAGTGGGGTTTGATCCGGTGCCTTCTCACTGCCGAAGTGGTAATTTTATTATAGGTTGTCATTGGTTGCGTTCTTCAAAAGTTGGGCCAGCGAAGCCATTTGGATCAGACAAAAAAAATCAAGCGAGAGAAGATACAAGTGGAGCACAAAGCAGCGCGAGAGATGTGCGGCATTTCGTCCAAGCGCACCGCCCGCGCTCGGCCTACAAAGGTGGTGCTTCTCCCTCGCGTGCATCCGTTAATACACGTCTGCCTTTGCGTCGTTTTTTAATGGCTTCTGTTCTTCAAACCCCGACACTCCGCCGCTTCTTCTCCTGCTCCACCTCTCCTCCCCCTTCCCATCGTCCCATCATCTGCCCCGCCCTTCTTCTCCCTCCTCACCACCACCACCATCGTGGCCTCTCTTCTTCTTCTTCCCCATTGCAGCCTCCGGCGAGAAACTCGCCCACCAAGAAACGCCCATCGGTTCGATTCGCTCTCACAGGATCCGAACAGCCCAATTCGGTCGAACAGCAACAGCGGGACTCTCTCCGCCCCCTCCTCCAAGAACTCGCTGTAAAACTCCCTCTCTCTCTCTCTCTGGTTTTTGTGTTTCGACCACAAATTCATACTATTTCCTTTTTCCTTTTCTTCCTCAGGATAGTTTTGATCTCCCAAGTGATTACTTCGCAAAACTACCACGAGACCTTCAGCTTGATGTAAGCACAACGGGGTACCTCTTCATCTGCCGTTTACTGCTCAGGATGAATTGCAATCATTGGTTTCGTGTCCCTTAGTTGTGCAATTCAGATTGAAATGAGCAGAAATGTGTTTGATCGTCTTTTGAATTTGATGGTCTCCCTTTTCGGTTCATAACATTGTGTGATTCATCCGGATTTGGTTAAACTATTTTGGGTGTCATTCTTTTTCAAAAAACGAGCGACAGAGTTCGAGATGCTGTTCATTTGTCTTTCTCATATCAGATTGGAGGGCAGAGAAGGAAGAAAGTTTTCGGGGGTAACTCCCAAAATCAAATTTCGATCGTCTATTGATGGGATAACTGGCACCCTGCACATTATATGAAATCTTGATTTGTGGTCTAAACTAGGGTAAGCAGTTTAAATATTTTGATGGTTAAGGTAGGTGAATGGAGAGGTTTACATGGTGGGTTTTAACTTGTAAGTGGGGTGTTGCATTTTCACATTCTATTTTTTCTTATTCTTGAGCCAGGAGATTGTAGGAACACATTGTAACACATTCTCGGTTTATTGCAATTTTCAGTTGGTGTTGGTTTTTGATACCCCACCTTCAACTTGAACTGTTATCTTTCTAACTAACATCATGACTAGGCAAAGTTAGATCGTTTCAATCCAATCTGATATTTTTGTTGTTAATCCTCACAAGAAACTGGATTTCCGTAAGCTTTGCCGCTCGTCCATAATGAGGAGCATAATGCTGTCTGTCATAATTGAATAAACACTGAAGAAACTACCCCTGCGCCACCAAACATGACAATTAGTGTAAGTTGCTGCTAGTTGGATGAGAGACAATTGCCATTTGTTGCTGCTACAACAGAGAACCTAGTTACTTTTCCTCTTGTTCTCTTACGTCAAAATAGGCACAGCAAATCGTAACCAGGGTTGCCAAAGTGTAAGCAAGCAGAGAACACTTTTGGTTTTAGATCCATGTGAAGCTAGAGGAAGCATTTGGGAATCAAATTAGAAAGTTTTCACAGTGCACAGTAAAAAAAAGCAACACTTTTACAGTATATGCAACACTATCCAAGACTAAGTAGGTAGAGGCTAGAGCCTGGATGTGTTCTCTCACTCTACTCTATCATTATAGTAATATTATCAGATGCATTGCCTGAACAAAAATATAACATTAACCTGACAAAAAAATCATCAATTGACAAAAACACACAATAACTAGTAATTGGCAAGCAGCAAACGAACTTCAAAACAATATCCATGGATTGTACAGTCTACATAGTTTTCTTATGGTCAGCAGAAAATGTCAGCTACTTTTAAGTGAACGACTTAACATGGTGTTGAATTTTATAAAATATGTCACTGTTTTTTCATACAAAGAATCTCAAGAATAGCATCATCATTGATTTTTAAAAATCAATAAGACAGGAGAAACATGATTTCCTGTCATTTGTACACACGTTTATTTTTAATTCTTGAAGTGTACCTCCATTTCCATGTCTTAAAAAGTGCAGTTAAATAAACCTTACAAGCGTGAATCCTGAGCCATGTGTGCTTCCGACACTCATCAGAAGTGATAAATTTCCATTTTGAGAAGTGGCTTCTTGATAAGCAAGCTTCTGAGCCTACACAGAAACTTGAGATAACTAGGACACAAGCTTTAGATGTTAACTCCATAAGCAACTATGATTCTTAAATAACACAAAATTGGAAGAATTTCTTTGAATTATTCAAATATGATGGCTAAAATATGGTGCTAATTTGCAATATGGGTATCTCTAACTACCAGACGTCAGTGTAAACCTTTTGAAATCTGCAGGGATTTTCCTTATGTTGAAGATAAAAGGGGGACGTCTATTTTGTTTTTTGTTTTTTCTTTTTTTTCTATTGTGCTTTTAGATATGCATTTTGTTTTTAATGATACTTTTTTGGACATTTTTTTTATTTGGATTGAAGTTGGTTGACATATATACAAGAGTTTCTTGTGTTGATTTGGTTCTCTTTGTCTTTTGCATTTTTGGATCGAGAAATTTGAATATATTGATGGGTTTATTTATGCTTGTTAAAACAGCTGAATGATGCTGCATTCGATCTTTCACAAGGTCCTGTTGTTGAAGAGGTATATTTTCTTCAATTTTCTGCATATCCACAGCTACATTCATGAAGTGGACTCTTAGGTATTGGAGTTGCACATGCACATTTTAAAAGATAATTGGAAATATATAAGTGTCAATCGTTTCATGAGCATTGTCACTCTTTTCATGTACTTGATAAGAATATTGTCTTTTCTTTAATTATGAAGTTTGTAGTAATATGGATTAGAATTTACAAGTTGAGCTGAGGTTTGTGAAACATTCTACTAAGGAAAATTTTGTTCGCATATTGGTTCCAGTGTGGTCAAGAGCTTGGAGAAATGCTGTTGAATCTCTCACGGGCATGGGAGCTTGCAGACACAGCTACATCCCACAATATAGTGAGCAAGCTCCCCAGTTTGGATGGTTTCTTAACAGACAGTGCAAAGTCAGGTAAGAATCTTTTATTACTAACTGTATGATTTATAGCAGTTCCCTTCTTTTCCTTCTTGTAGTTATTTTTTTAATTTTTCCTCTTCAAAATTTTCCCTTTGATTGGTTTTCAGCATTTGGAAGGCGTTTATTATCAGCAGGCAGGAGATACCAGTCCATGGGACAATATGGCCAGGGTGAGCTACAAAGGGTATGTACGAACTACTGGCAGCATACTTTTGGCACCTTGAAGAAAGTAATTATTTAAATATTTCTATGGTTAGTAATCAGGATATGATAAGACAAATTGAAAGATAACATTTCTTTACATATATTCATTAAACAAATGATTAATGGTAGAGTTTGTGATCGTTTGAGGCATTTACCTTAATTAGTTGTTACAAAATGAAGCTTATAGTCCATTGCCATTTGATCTGATGTTTTGACACTAGTTAGTAAAAAAATTATTAGTATTTGTGCTTTAATCCATGATACTTTGCCTATTTGGCTGTGGACAAAAGAATATGTATGTGTTTGAAGAACAAACTATATCCTTATTTTTCTGAAGTTTGCTTGTATCTGTTTTCATTAAGAAGTAAATGACGCTCACTTGCATGCTTGCGCAACTCATGCTTGTGAAGGAATTTTTTAATTGTTGGTTTGCTATTTGGCAGTTTTATTTTATAATTTCTCTTAATGTGTTTTTCTTTTCTCTGTTAGAGAAGGACAAAAGTTCTTACTGATATTTTAATGTGAAGACATACAACGCACACACATGCAAAAGCATATGCCCCTTTTTAGTTTTCTGTCTTTTTTCATGTGCTACTTTTATTTCATTTGTTTCTCTTTCTTGAAGATACGAAAGCTACTTTTTACCCGTAAATATTTTTTTCCTAAAAACTTCCACTTAAGAATGCTAGACTCTGTTATCGAATAGTTTCATGGTAAAGATCATGTCTGATGGGTGATTCATTTTGTGCTACTGTGGACCATGGGGTGTATATGTAGATACAATTCCATGGATTTACACCGCCTTTATGTTCTGGGAGATGAAAACCTCTTAGAAGATCATTTAGTTTATTTTAGTTAAAACTGAATGCATCTCTACCAGCCAACTATGAGAATGGATTATTGGCTTGTACAAAATGTGTTGAGAAACCTGAGCTATTGGATTATTAGGGATGGCAGTGGACCGGGTGGGGGACAAGGTCTCCACCTCCGCCCCGTCTCAAAAGCCTGCCCTACATCCCCGCATGGGTTTTGATTTTAACCTCCATCCCCGTTTCATGTCCTCCATCCCCTGTCTAAACGGTGCGAGGCGGGACAGGGCCCGTTTCCCCTCGGTCCACTGCCATCCCTAAAGAAGGATCGGGGACGGGGCGGGACGGGGAAAGGCAGGGATCGAGACGGGGATGGGGTGGGCCGGGGGGAAGCGTAAGTCCATCCCTGCCTCTATCCCCAGTCCAAACGGGGCAGGGTGGGGCTCAGTTTCTCCCCTGTCCACTGCCATCCCTATGGATTATGTTGAATGCAACTGCTTTGATGGGGTTCTACATTATTAATTAGTTGTATGTTAGTCTAATTATGGCATAAATCAGATACCTTTGAATTCTTTTACAGATCGCCAAGGCTTTGATTGAAACAGGAAAGTTGTTGTCTGCTGGCCCAGTCACTGCTACTAATGAAGTGCCCAAAACTCAAAGCAGAATGTTGAAGGCGAGTAATTTGAGTCTAGTTCCTGAAATTTAATGTATGGTCGCAATTCATTAATTTCTTCTAACTGGAAGACTAATATTTTCAGTTTGGGGAGTTGCAAGTTGAGTTGACACCTAAGAAAGCTTATATTGGTGCTGCCATTGGTTTTGTATTTGGGTATGCTTCAACTCACTTTGTACTTTTTTCAAAGGTGTGATGCTGATTCTTCATGGTTTCTCCTTCAGGATTCTCTCTTGGGAGTTGGGCCAAGGCGTCTCAAGTATACCAGAGAGCTCATTAGAGTATGCAAATGACAATGCTTTGTTGCTAGCAAAGGTACTTGTTTTATAATTGTTATCTGTAGTTTTTTACATTTGTTTGTTCCTTTATTGATTGATCTACACACACGCAGTCTTTGAGGGGAGCCCTTCTAGCTCTTTGCTTCTCATCTGCTTTCTTATCAGCATCTGCGGCCGGGGGGCTGATCTTACTTGGAAGACAACTTAGCTCCAAGGATAACGCTTAGGTGTAACATGTTTAATAGTGGAGTTTCTATAGAAATCATCCTATGATGAGCATGTATTTGTTAATTTTTTCTCTTCCAAGTAAATATTCTTTATTGGTTCATGAGAATGCACTTGTTTTCACGACTCCTTGGAGATCTCATGCTCTGGACATCAGCAAGTGCCTATCATTGTACATCTACCTGATGTGATGTGGCACCATCTCCAACAGTAGAGCATCATATCCAACAGTAGGGATTGGAAAATTCAAACCTACAGTGCCTCTTTGATCTACGCATGCGTGTGGTTCACACATCTTGTGAATGATAAAGAATATGTTAGACAGGGTACATAAAAAGTTAGGCACAAGGCAAACAAGTTGATACTGACAATCATGTACATATGCGTTTGTCTGGAGTTCATACACTGAAGACGCTTCCCTTCATGGAAAGTCAGTATAGGACGACCACTTTCCTCCATATTCTTGATGACATATTGATGCTTAGGTGGACATGATTTTCTAGGTCCATTTCCTTACCCACATGACTTTAGGCTAAATTAGTAATAGAGCAGCAAGACCATATTTGAAGAAGAATTATGCTGATGCAATTTAGGCTATTCAATTTGTATTCCTTCAAAAAAACTATCCTTTTTTCTTTTTTATAGGCAACTGGGGAATAGTCCTCGGGTATTCTGCTAACTTGATCCAATTCATGCAAGGTGATATATTGCTGATGTAGACTGCATTCCATGCATCTGATATGTTTTTTGTTTAAAATTTGAAGGAAATCAATCACCACAATATGGACTTCCCTTCTATCAAATATGCAAATTAAATGCCTTAATATTTAGCAATACAAGTGTGTCCATTACTGTGATGAAGGAATTAAGAGCTAACCCAGGTTTGTGCACTGAAATGCTGCGGCACAATGAGCCAATCCCATCCCAACTTATGCGGTTCTGCCTTTTCCATCCCAACTTATGAGGTTCTGTCATTCCTTCTGTTTACTTGGCATGTTCATCCTTTCCTGGTGTTCTGATAAACCAATTTCTTCTTTGTAAAACTTCACTTTTGAATAAGGCTCAACATGTAGCTGTTGTGTACCTCCGAATGCTAATGTCAATATTTTGAAATTGTAGTTTGTTGGGTTGCCTTTTGAAGCCTGTCAATCAATTGCATCAAGGGATATAATATTGCATATTTTCATACTTAGTTAAATTTGAGATTTTTGAAAATTTGGTTAAGTTTGAAAGAAAAATTGCTTAAATCTTGATTTTTAAACGATGCTTTTAAGTCTGGGCTTAGCCTAGGTCTAAACGACTCATTTAAAATGTAAGAAAGAAATTTATTTTTGACATTTAAATTCAAGCGAAATTTGGGTTATTTTTGAGGTAAAATTTAGAATTTATATTCATGTAATATATTGTTGGATGCGTCTCAAAATGCCAAGCACAACGATATGTTACTTTTTCGAATTTGAGTTACGATTGAAACATGAGCAATTTATCGGTTTGGATCCTAATTTGGATTGGACTGGATTCAATGCTTATAATCCAAATTAATATGGATTTGAACCTTATCCAAGACCCATATTAATCTAGATTTTATCTAGATCATTTTGGAATGTTGTTTTTCTGATTCTTGAAATACAACATATAGTGATTTAGACAAGCATCTATCTTTTTATACCCCATACCTAGAGCGTTGACCATAACTTTCGCACGATAAAAATTTTGTGGCAATTTCTCATCTTTGGGCAACATACTCTTCACAATCATGCACCGGTCAAAACATGATTGACTCAAATTATACTCGGACTTCAAATTCATTAGTTGAAGAACTGCAAACAAGATAGTGTGACTCTTGCAACCGTTCTAAAGTGGTTCATCAACATCTCTAAGTAAATCATAAAATCTACTAGCTGCATCGTTTGGTGATTCTTCATCTACTGCACTTCTTACATCACTAGGATCCATAGCAGAACCGAGTTCTGTTCCTGTGGCATCAAATATCAAATGCATATATGGATTACCGTGCATCATATTCACTCGTGCATCAAAATTGTTTCTAAATTCATCTTCATGAAACATCCAATTCCGATAATCACTCACAAAACCCTTCTTGTATAGGTGATGTCTAATGCCATGAGGTTCTACAAATCGATTATTCTTACAAATCTTGCAGGGACACCTAATCCGACTCGTGGGATCCACTGTACTGACACTTGCAGTTGCAAATTCAATAAAACTTTCAACACCATCCATATATTCATGCGATAACTCATTGTCAACTACCCTATGGTACATCCATTCACGGTTTGCAGTCATTTTGTCGTATGATGTTACGAAATGTATCCTAACCAGTTAAAAGAGAACCATCAAAATGCTATGATGAAAAAAATATCAAATTTATCATGCAATATATGATGTCATACAATCACAAGAATTATGATGCATGCATTGATAACTTAATATTTTCATATGCAAAACTATTCATAACACGATGCATTAATTTGAAGCATACTATCATTATACAATTTTACATGGAACTCATAATTAAATTAAAATTAACTACATGCAAGCGTGGATATAATCACATCAAATATTGCAATACATGGAAATCATTCATATAAAAAAATGTCAAACATGTACCTACAACAAACACACTTCAATATCTCGCCAACTACTACCATGCCTAGCATGAAATTCGTACTCCAAAAATAAGAACACTTCTATTCTCGTACATTAAAATCATGCTCAACATGATCTCCAAACTCTAACAAAGCAGTCCTAGATATCAACAACTAAGTGATTGTGTGAACAGTAAAGTGTTGCATCCAATAAATTAAATAACATGTGAAGCGCTTGCATCACTTACTCACCACGGGTATTTACCCGATTTGCATTGTTTTTGTCAATTACTTACCACGGGTGGCGGAGCACAAGCTGGATACGTTGAGAAATCTGCAAGAGATACTGTGTTAAAATGAAGACACTCTAGAGGCAGTGATCGTCTCCCGAAGCGACAACCACAGGGTGATGACGTGGTTTAGGAACCCGACGTGCGTCGGGTTCCTAAACCATGACCAGTCGCCCCCTGTCGAAAAAAAAACAGAGGCCGGAGGGGCGACCACCTGCCGCAAAAAAAAAGAGGCAGGGTTGCCCCCCTCCCCCCTACCAGAGGATCACGGGGGCGACCCCCTGCCCGAATAAAAAAATAAGGCAGGGGGCGACCTCCTGGCGGAGAAAACAAACAAGGCAGGGGTCGCCCCACTGCCGAAAAAAAAGAGGCACGGGGGCGACCCATTGCCCGAATAACAAAATAAGGCAGGGGGCGACCCTCTGCCCGAAAAAAAAGAGGCAGGGGGTCGCACCCCTGCCGAAAAAAAAATGGCAAAAAAAGGGGCAGGGGGGCGACCCCTTGCCAGAATAAAACAACGAGGCAAGGGGGTCGCCCCCCTGCCGAAAAACAGAAAATGCGGTAGGGGTCGCCCCCTGCCTCGGTTATTTTTTTCGGCAGGGGGGCGCCCCCCCTGCCGAAAAACAAAAAATGCGGCAGGGGGGTCGCCCCCCTGTCGGAAAACATAACAAGCGGGAGGGGGTCGGCCCCCCTGCCAAAAAATACTAATGAGGCAGGGGGGCCGACCCCCTGCCGAAAAACAAAAAACGCGGCAGGGGGGTTGCCCCCCCTGCCAGAAAATACAACACGCGGCAGGGGGTCAGCTCCCCTGCCGGAAAACAAAAAACGCGGCAGGGGGGTTGCCCCCCTGCCAGAAAACACAACACGCGGCAGGGGGTCAGCTCCCCTGCCGAAAAACAAAAAACGCGGCAGGGGGGTTGCCCCCCTGCCAGAAAACACAACACGCGGCAGGGGGTCGGCTCCTCTGCCAAAAAATACTAACGAGGCAGGGGGGCCGACCCCCTGCCGGAAAAACTAAAAGGGGCATCCGCCCCTTTTATCAGAAAAAAATGTGTCTTTTATCGGAAAAACTTGGGAGACGCCGGTCGGGGGGCGACGGACCGGGGGCAACGGGCAGGGTGGCAGGCCGGCATGCCGGGGAGCGATGGACGATGGGGGCCGGGGAGATGCCGACGGGCGAGATATGGGGCGGCAGGAGGGAGAGGGCGACCGGCAGGAACAACGGAACAGAAAAGAGAAAGAGGGCTCTGATTAGGGATTTATGCGACATTTAGCGACAGATATCGTGACGACCTAAATCCGTCGCAAAGCCATTGTAAATTAATATAACTACGTAGCGACAAAACTATTTCGTCGCTAAATCCGTCACGAGATAGCGGTGACACACTTTCCCTCGCCAAATCCGCCGCTAAAATACGCGGTTATTACGACCAAACATTCTGTCACTAAGTTGTCGTTAATTTGCGACAGATTGTGCGACATAAGCTATTTCGTCGATATTTTCGTAAAGATTATAGTTCTTAGCAACAGGTTTGTTTCTCTCGTTAATTTGTCGCAAATTAGCGACGAAATTTTTCTGTCGCTAATCCCCTATTTTCTTGTAGTGAATGCACAGGCTCGGGTCGGGCCTGTGTGGTGGATTTCAGGCTTAGCAGATTGAGCTGGCCAGGCTTTGACTGAGCCCCGGTTGAGTGGGTGGTGGGTACCATTCAAAAAAAATGATAGAAGTCTTTGCTTTCTAGTGGGCTGGCTGTCAGGCCAGCCAAACCTGGTCTAACATGCCAGGCCCGGCCAGACTTGGCTGGGGTTTGGTCGGGCTGATCCAGACCCAGTTTGGTTCTGGCTGGGCGGCTGGCAGCCCAGCCGAGTGGCTCGGCTGGGCCTTGTCAGACCCAGTCCAGCCGAAGGCTAGACTGGTAAAGGCCTGACAGCCTCTTGCCAGGCCGTGCCAGGTCTGCCCGGGTTTGACCCAGTCGAACGAGCTCGGCTGGGCCCAAACCGAACCCCAGGTGACTGTGTTGGCTGAGTGTAAACCCTTAAAAAAAAACAAAAAAAGTTAATATATACATATTTGTAGTTTTATATTTTTTTGTGCCTAATCCAAAAGTCGAAATTCTATATGTATAAAACATTCCAGATTTGCATTGTGTATTCATTATGATTTTTATACTTTGACGTGGTGTAACATGCTTAAGCTATGCGCCATTACAACTTGCACTTAAGAGCATATTTACACATGATATTGATTTGTATTTAGCATATGCATAAGCATCCAACTATTTATATGCTCTAATTGAGATGATGCATAATTGAAAGTATAAATGTAGATGGTTACATAGTATTCTTGTTAAAATTTCTAGATTTCGTCATGTACATCTATGTGGATTTTTAATACATGTTATGAATGAAAATTTTCACATGTTTTGAATTGATGCGACATGCTTAAGCACTAGGCTATATGAAGTTTGATTCAAGCCCATGAACATACATGAAATTGATGTTGTTTCACATGTACATAAATGCATGTGTGTTCACTTGTCCAATTTGAGATGATTCATGAATGAAAGCATGGTTGTGCAATGGTTACATAAAGGTACATACGCATGAATAGTGAACACATGCATATGAATGTTGTAACTCATGCATATGGTTAATTTGACATATATGTATGTGCATTGGAAAGTGTATGACATTATAAATAACATGTTATGATTTTTGCATATGATGCATCGATGATAAAAAAGAATCATTGCGGGCTTAGTGAGCCCTAAGCCTGGATTGCTCTTTTACTTATTTTTATGCATCGCCAAAATATTAATTTTTATATTATTTCTTTATATTGTACTATTCTACATTTTTCACGGGCTGGGGTGTCCCATGATGAGCCTCACATTTGAAAATGCAAATTTATGATATTAATTGGTCATGTTGATTTGCAAATTAATGAAACAACTATTAATAATAACATAAAAAAAAACAGTGTAATATACTCTCTAAGATGTCTCATCGAAAGTACGAGACTCTTGGAGTTACGGTTTTTAAGAAACCGATAGGATACAAAAACTCCGTGTACATTGTTGTTGCTCCTGAACCCGGTATTGAAGTTCTTTCTTCTTACCACGATTTTAGGGAGAGTCCGCCACTTTGCCTGTGGGTGGTGTGTAGACACAGATGTTGTTTTGGTATACCAAGAAAAGTGACACATATGGATGGGTGGTCCCTTGTGTCCTGACATTAAATGAGTGGTCTAATGTTCTAAAGGTTGTTTCGGTCGAGGGCTAAGTTTGAAACCTAATAGTAAAATACAACTTATGTGCTAAGTTACCTTGAGACTTGACCTCGAGAATTCTTACCCGTTTTAGTGTATTTGCAGGCAATGATAATAATAACAAGTGAAACTTAAATGTCTGTGTGCATCTTAATAGGGACATGCATATGAAAGAAAACTTGATTAAAGATGATAAATTATTCATGCATGTGTATTGAGATTATGCATTTTTCTGTTATGCATTAGATTATGCATATTTACTTGCTTCTTTACTTGTCCTGTATGATTAACTGCATGATATTATATCTTGTTGTATGATGAATGTCTTTACTGCTTATAAATTTATGAAAAGTGTTCTAGTAGCATTCCTCTTAATTATTATATAAATCTTGTCTGTATTCTTTATGCTTATTTATTTCATTAGAAAGATTCATATGTAAACTACCCTATTTTTAGTGTTTTTCGCAGTCTCAGATGCTTAGTGAAGCGACTTGCTCATGAGAGAAGCTAAGAGGAGATCATATGACTGTTTGACAGACTTTTATGGACAACAAAGTTCTTTTTTTTTTTGCACACTGATGTTCTTATTTATTTGTCTACTCTATCATTTCTTAATTAATAAAGTTGATTCAGTTTGAGTTTGGATTAAAAGATGGGGTGTAAGATCCTTTATAGTGTGTCGAGTTATCTAGTTGAAAATGAAACTGTAAAGGCTCCGGGTTTTTATAAAGATTTCTGCAATTGATTTTAAAAAAATAAAAATTTCTGCATTTTTTTAGGAGTACGATTTTGGGTCGTTACAATAACTACTCGGCTATTAGCCTATTAGCACAATTTACTTCTTACGATTGTTGTTTTTGAGTTCTTGGTTATGTTGGCTATTACACAAGACCATATTCTGACACTGACACCGAAAACATTGCAGTTCATGAACATGGTCTCTCTCTCTCCAATTTACAAACCCAAGCACTTCCTAATTACGGTTATCCGCATCGAGCTAACCAGGATTGTCACCAACGGGGCAGATTATCTTATCCATCGGTATTCACTTGGTTTTGATTAGGGGTGGCAAAACTTGACACGACCCGCCAACCCGCCTCTTAGGCGGGTTCAGGTTGGGCTTAAACTAACCCGTTTAATAAACGGGTCAACCCGCCTAACCCATTTATTAAACAGGTCGGGTTCGTGTTAGGGGTATGCCAACCTGCCAACCCGTTTAATAAACGGGTTAGGCGGGCGGGTCAACCTGCCAACTCGACCCACCAACTCGCCTGCTAACCCGTCAACCCGTTTACCCCACCCAACCCGTTTATTAAACAGGTTGGCGGGTCGTGTCGGGTTACCCATTTAATAAATGGGTCGGGTTTGTGTTTGCCACAACCGACCCGTTTAATAAACGGGTTGGGTTTGGGTTGAGGTATGCTGACCCGCTAACCCACCGGGTCGACCCGCCAACCCGACATGATTGCCACCCCTAGTTTTGATTCATAGCTTTTATAAGCAAAGTGAGGTTGCTTGCAATCAGAAGACCACCAGTAACGCTTGCTGCATGTTCTCTTCTAACAATTCTCTGCCTTGATAGACGGTTGCTTGTACGTAAAGAGTCTCCACGGATCCCATGGCGGTCATCACATGCAAGTGACGTGACTGATCAAGACGGCATATCATTCACCTATTTTTGACACAATAAGGCAACTGTCCAGTCTTTCAAGTGTCCCATCATGCCAAATGATCCCCTAAACCAACAACTAAAACTAACCCAGTTGTCCGCTATCAACACTCAGTAATGAAACCACCGAGGTGGTATCCCATGTGGTAAGCGGGGTCTTGTGCCAAGCTGAAGGCCCGGGTTCCAATCCCTCTGGCACATGGGGCTTAAGAGATATCTGGTAGGGGTCTGCCTAACCCAGCTATTCTTGGTAATGACTATATGTTGAGCCAAGGGTCTCTCATACTTGAAGTAACAAAATCCATTTACTTGACCTTGGCCAGAGATTTGAAATAGCCATGAAGCTATAAGAAGGGAACTCTGTCAAAATCTTATTAGTGGGTGTATGAGCAGAAGCCTGTTCATGGGGGGTTTCAAGAGCTGTGAAATGTTTAACCTACAAACTTGGTGAAATACTTGTTTCCTATGAGAAGACTTGAGAGAGAGAGAGAGAGAGAGAGAGAGATTCCGATGCCTGGAATTTAGTAGAGCAGTCGATGTTCCTGTTGAAATACCTATCAGTTTCTTACATGGTAAACTGCAAATAGGCACCTAAACTATCAGCTACTTAAGAAAAGCTGCCCAACTTATAGGTTGTTATGTTTAATCCCTTTCTTTTTCTATTTTTTCCAAGACAGACTGGGTCCGCAAAGTGTTTAGTCAAAAAAATGGGTTGAAATGTCCCCATATTTATTCGATAAATGACCATAGGGTGTATTATTTTTACCAGCAAAATACAATGATAATTTCTTATTTTAGGTTTAAAAATGCATTAGGAAAAAACAGGTTGTGGAACATAGTAAACGGTACATTGGGTAGCTTTTTGTAATTTACTTGCTTATAAAGAGGTTCCTGTTTGTAGAATTTTGTGGAAGAATCATTATTCCTTATGAATTTTAGAGTGGGGTTCCTAGTGTTACAAAATGAGAAAACATCCTCTTTAATTTTGCTCCGTTAACTTCATCTTTGGTGAGTTCACATCAAGTTTTACTATGTCGTTTCCTCAATCCCATGCACCACCTACATGCAGACAGTGCTTTAGTTCAAGCAATTTTTTCGACAGAGAAAGCTGGGGTTAGGCAGACCCCTACCAGTTAAACAACCACACCATTTGGGGTTCGAACTTGCAATGTCCCAACACAAGGTGACGTGCACTAACTGCTCCTGCCAGACAAGTGTAGTCCCAGTTGGTGGTTCAAGCAATTTCACTAGAAGCCTTTCTGAATCAACATTATATTCAGAGAAACATTGTTCATTCATATATCATCTCAGCAACTTCATTGCAATTTTCTTTTCTCAGTAAGTTCAAGTTATGGGTCTAGTTTAAGGTGTAAGGTCAGCAATAGATAAAGTGACACAGGATATACTGGAGCTCTGAAACTTGAACTGACCATTGCCAAACTCTAGAGTCCAGAATCATATCATATCACTCTGAAGTCTGAACAAGTACAACTTTTTGGACGCATATTTCATGTATCAGGGACTGCCAAACACAAAAGACAGCTACACTGAAACAGGCAACTTGATGAGCTTTGGTACTGTGCCCAATTTTGCTTGTGAGCTGTGAGCAACAAATATTCAAATGCACAATACGATGCAGCAGAGGGCCCAAGCTGGCAAAGCTAAAGTAGAATGTAAGGAATTGCTGCTTTCACTATTAACAAGAATGATGACCCAAAAGCATGCATAAAAGGATAAGGGTGCAACCAAGGGTCAACCAGAACACAGAATCAGACATCCATAAAAGAGAAAATTGAGCACCAATTGACAGCTATAGTTCTGCGTGCATTATTCTAGTAAGAGAAGGGCTCAATCAGTCTTGCAGAAGTGACTTTGCAAACTGTAAATTTAAGAACAAAAATGTGTGGTTTCACCCTATGCCATCAATATCGGTGGACATCATGATTATATTGGTGTTGCATTAAAAAAATGATAAAATTATGATATTTTTAAAAATGTCACTCTTTTCCACAATACTGTGATTTTGACATGATATTATCATAACCACAACCAAAACTAAACAAAGCACGAGATAAAGAAAAAAGAAAATACGAGATTTACATGGTTCGACCCTCAAGCCTACGTCCATGGGTGAAGGAAAATGTGAGAGAACACAATGGAGAGAGATAGAACTCTAAACTCCTTAATTTTCAATACACCCAAAACTCTCATACCCAACTCTCAAAATGAGGCAGCTACATGTATGACAAAGAGCATGAAAACCCTAGCTAGTGCAAGAACAAAAAATTACAAAACTAGACAAGTCCATACCGCAGAAGCTCCGCCCTGTGCCCCCACCCCCACCCCAAGGAGGTCTGTAGTAGGCTCTAATCTTGGGCCTAACTGTTATGAATTTGGAGCCCTCGCTCAGGATCACACTTGGTAAGATTTAATATTGATGAGATTAAGGAACTCAGACAATTACAATAAAAACAACAAAATAAGCAAATCACTACAAGAAAATAGGTGATTAGCGACAAAAATTAGTGACGGAATAATTCCATCGCTAGTTAGCGACGGATTAACGAGAGAAACACATTTGTCACTATAATCATTGAAATTTATGAAAATAGCGACGAAATATATCCCCTCGCAAAATCAGTCGCTAATTAGCGACGGATTTTGTGAGGGAATATTTTGTCATAATGGATGCACCATTTAGCGACGTCTTTTGCAATGGAAAATATTCTGTCGCAATTTAGCGGCGGAATATATTCCATTGTCATTTTCGTCTTTTGATTTACAACGGCTTAGCGACAGAATTAATCTGTCGCTAAGTCGTCGCTAAATGTCGCATAACCCTTAATCTCAGCCCTCTTTTTCTTTTCTTCTTTCACTGCTCCCGCTCCCGCCCGTCGCTCTCTTCCTCCCGCCGCCCTATCCGTCCCGTCGGCCTCTCTCCGGCCCCCACCGTCCACCATTCGCCAGCTGTCGATCCCCGTCAGCCTTCCGCCGTCGCCCGAAGACACACATGTAATTTGCGTTTTCCGGCAGGGGGTCGACCCCCTGCGTTTTCCGGCAGGGGGGTCGACCCCTTGCATTTTCCGGCAGGGGGTCGACCCCATGCATTTCAGTAGGTCATTGGGTGCTGGGCTTCTCAAGGCCTATGCAAGATGTTTTCATTTGACTCAGTTTTTTTTTTTCGCAGGTGGTGACTTCATTTTAAAACAGTGTTTTTTGTAGATTTCTTAAAGAAACTCGCTTGTGCTCAACCACCCGTGGTAAGTAAGTGACAAAAATAATGCAAATCGGGTAAATACCCGTGGTGAGTAAGTGATGCAAGCACATCACATGTTATTTAATTTATTGGATGTAACATTTTATTGTTCACACACTCACTTAGTTGTTGATATCTAGGGCTGCTTTGTTGGAGTTCGGAGATCATGCTGAGCATGATTTTAATGTATGAGAATATAAGTGTTCTTATTTTTGGAGTACGGATTCCATGTTAGGCATGGTAGTAGTTAGTGGAATATTGGAGTGTGTTTGCGGCAGGTACATGTTTGACATTTGTTTGATATGAATGATTTCGATGTATTGCAATGTTTGATGTAATTGTATCCATGCTTGCATGTAGTTACTTTCAATTTGATTATGACTTCCATGTGAAATTGTATAATGAAAGAATGCTTCAAATGAATGTATTGTGTCATTAATAGTTTGCACATGAAAATATGAAGTTATCAATGCATGCATCATAATTCTTGTTATTGTATGACATCATATATTGCATGATAAATTTGATATTTTCTTTATCATAGCATTCTGATGGTTCTCTTTTAACTGGTTAGGTTATTATTCGTAACATCATACGATAAAATGACTGCAAACCGTGAATGAATGTACCGTAGGATAGTGGACAATGAGTTATCGCATGAATATATGGATGATGTTGAAAGTTTTATTGAATTTGCAATGGCAAGTGTCAGTACAGTGGATCCCACAAGTCAGATTAGGTGTCCCTGCAAGATTTGTAAGAATAATCGATTTGTAGAACCTCATGGCATTAGACATCACCTATACTTGATGTGAATGAATGAGTTGTATTACAATACTTGATGTGAATTATTTGAATGTATTGTAATACTTGATGCGAATGATTTGAATGCATTGCAATACTTGATGTGAATGATTTGAATGCATTGCAATACTTGATATGAATGATTTGAATGCATTACAATACTTGATGTGAATGACTTAAATGTATTGTAATACTTGATGCGAATGAATATGTTGTATTGTACTTGATGTGAATGATTTGAATTATTTGAGTGTATTGTAATACTTGTTGCGAATCATTTGAATGTATTGCAATACTTGATGCGAATGATTTGAATGTATTGTAATACTTGTTGCGAATTATTTGAATGTATTATATGACATTTGTTATTTGTTAGAATATGGTTCATGGAGGTTACAGTGGTCGTTCATCCAGTAGTAGCCATGCTCAGCCTTCATCTTCACGGGCTCCTGTGATAGGTATATCATTTAACTAATTAGATACTTGATTAGTTGAAATGTGCATTCTGAGAATTTCTAACGTATTTTTTTATAAATGATGTTTCGTCTGTACACGACCCACCTACACCAGTTGATCACACAAGTCAGGAGTCAACACAGGATGCAGGGTCTTCTCAGTCTGGCATAAGAAGACTCATTCGAATAATGTATATCGATAATCGATCGTAAGTATTTCATTTTCAATTATTGCATATCTTATAAATATTTTATATTTATATTTACTGTGTACCAATTCATATACAACACGAGGTTTGAGCCACAAGAAGTAGTACGCGAGATTAGACATTCACTTCTTCAACATCTACCAGGACCAGTCGCTCAATGAAAAGAGTATCCAAAAGAGGTGATAGACAGATTGCGGTCCTCATTCACGGTATACAGTTGTTTGTCATAGTTAATGTGTTTCATATTTAATTTTTTTTATAAGCATGTCTACTAACTTTTTGAAAATATATATAGGCTTCGAATCGCTTCGCGACTACGGTGGAGGAACATGATGCAAAGAAGGTATGGCAGAGGGTGGCTGCCAATCGATTTGTTGACATGCTGTACAATATGAAGACTACATCAAAAAAGCATCTGGCGGAATAGATGATCTACTATAGTGGAAGGTTCATGGTCCTATTACTATCAGGAGAGATTATTGGGATGGAATGTGAGACAAGTGGGAGGGGGATGCATTTCGAAATCGCTCTGCGAAGGATGCACAAAATCAAGCGAAAATGCCCGAAGCCCATCTACACACAGGTGGATCTAAGACTTTTGGGAGCCACCTGAAGAAAATGGTAACTTATCAATATATAATATCAATTTTATAAGTATTGTTGCAAACTTGTTAACTAAATCTTTTATCATTTAACTTCGCATGAAGCAGAAAAAGCGACATTGTACCATATAAGGATGTGTTTGTTGAAACACATAAACGGAAGACCACGGGAGACTTCGTATCAGAGAAGGCGAGAACGACAACAGTATGTATTTATTTTATTAATAATCATTGCAATATGCAAGTTATCATAATGTTATCATTAATTATTAATGCATACAGTAAACATTATTTTGTAGGAGGCATATGAGCAACAGATGGCAGAGCGATATGACGATAACGCTACTCAACATCCATCATTTGATCCTACAGCATGGGTGACTGCAGCAGGTGAACCCAAAAAGGGTCGTGTGTTCGGGTTTGGGAGTAATATGAACACTTCACCTGTTATTGCTTCTTCCAGTTACGACTCATAGACTTCTTCGTCGACATATGCTTCAAGCAATATCCTATTCTTTCCGGTGATGATGTATGCCAGATCGTTAATGACACAATGCGTGACTACTTCCATGAAATCATCGTCGACATTCTCCGAGCTGAGTTCAACAGTTTTTTGCTGAACAGGGGAACTTCGATTACAGGTTCCTCTTAGGTATGAAAGTTTCATGCAATATATTGCATGTCGTTAGATTTCATGTAACTTTGATTGTCTTAACATATTCATTTTTTTTTACTGCCTTAGAACACATATGAGCATGCTATAATCACATATTCAGTTTTTTGACTGTCGTAGAACACATATGAGCATGCTAGAATCACATATACAGCTTTTTGCCTGCCTTAGAGCACATATGAGCATGGTAGAATCACATATAGAGTTTTTTTGACTGCCTTAGAATACATATGAGCATACTATAATCACATATTAAGTTTTTTGACTGCCTTAGAACACATATGAGCATGATCGAATCACATATATAGTTTTTTGCCTGCCTTAGAACACATATGAGCATGATCGAATCACATATATAGTTTTTTGCCTGCCTTAGAGCACATATGAGCATAGTAGAATCAGATATAGAGTTTTTTGCCTGCCTTAGAGCACATATGAGCATGCTATAATCACATATAAAGTTTTTTGCCTACCTTAGAGCACATATGAGCATGATAGAATCACATATAAAGTTTTTTTGATTGCCTTAGAACACATATGAGCATGCTATAATCACATATTCAGTTTTTTGACTGCCTTAGAACACATATTCAGTTTTTTGCCTGCCTTAAAACACATATGAGCATGCTAGAATCACATATAGAGTTTTTTTACTGCCTTAGAACACATATCATTCATGATAGAATCACATATAAAGTTTTTTGCTTTGCCTGCCTTAAAGCACATATGAGCATGATAGAATCACATATAAAGTTTTTTTGACTGCCTTAGAACACATATGAGCATGCTATAATCAATATTCAGTTTTTTGACTGTCATAGAATACATATGAGTATGCTAGAATCACATATACAGCTTTTTGCCTGCCTTAGAGCACATATGAGCATGATAGAATCACATATAAAGTTTTTTTGACTGCCTTCAAACACATATGAGCATGCTATAATCACATATTCAGTTTTTTGACTGCCTCAAAACACATACGAGCATGCTATAATCACATATTCAGTTTTTTGACTGCCTTAAAACACTTATGAGCATGCTAGAATCACATATAGAGTTTTTTTACTGCCTTAGAACACATATCATTCATGATAAAATCACATATAAAGTTTTTTGGTTTGCCTGCCTTAGAGCACATATGAGCATGATAGAATCACATATAAAGTTTTTTTGACTGCCTTAGAACACATATGAGCATGCTATAATCACATATTCAGTTTTTGACTGTCGTAGAACACATATGAGCATGCTAGAATTACATATACAACTTTTTGTCTGCCTTAGAGCACATATGAGCATGGTAGAATCACATATAGAGTTTTTCTGACTGCCTTAGAACACATATGAGCATGCTATAATCACATATTCAGTTTTTTGACTGCCTTGGAACACATATGAGCATGATCGAATCACATATATATAGCTTTTTGCCTGCCTTAGAGCACATATGAGCATAGTAGAATCACATATAGAGTTTTTTGCCTGCCTTAGAGCACATATGAGCATGATAAAGTTTTTTTGACTGCCTTAGAACACATATGAGCATGCTATAATCACATATTCAGTTTTTTGACTGCCTTAGAACACATACGAGCATGCTATAATCACATATTCAGTTTTTTGACTGCCTTAAAACATATATGAGCATGCTAGAATCACATATAGAGTTTTTTTATTGCCTTTGAACACATATCATTCATGATAGAATCACATATAAAGTTTTTTGCTTTGCCTGCCTTAGAGCATATATGAGCATAATAAAATCACATATAAAGTTTTTTTGACTGCCTTAGAACACATATGAGCATGCTATAATCACATATTCAGTTTTTTTACTGCCTTAGAACACATATGAGCATGATCGAATCACATATATAGTTTTTTGTCTGCCTTCGAGCACATATGAACATAGTAGAATCACATATAAAGTTTTTCTGGCTGCCTTAGAACACATATGAGCATGATATAATCACATATAGAGTTTTTTTACTGCCTTAGAACAATATCATTCATGATAGAATCACATATAGAGTTTTTTGCATGTTTTAGAGCACATATGAGCATGATAGAATCACATATAGAGTGTTTTTACTACCTTAGAACACATATGAGCACATGATAGAATCACATATAGTGTATAATTTATTTCAATATATTGACTGTTCTTTTCTTGTGTAGGTTGCTGGCGATAATCAGCGTAGCGGAGCTGAAGGGACAGATCAAGGCAATGAACAAGAAGACACAAAATCTTGGCGATGATTAGATTAATGTGTTGAATTTGTTTTATTTTTTTTTTCGAAAATGTAATTGCTGAATTGTAAATAATTAAACTTGTGAATTTTAAAGTGGAACAATTAATTATTTTAGTTTCCTTTTATATGTAATTTTATGTGTACTTTGTTTTTTATTTACAGAAAATGTAAATTGTACAGGAAATATAAATTATAGCGTTCTCGATATTTAATTTTCAAATATTTTTTTTTTATTTTTTTTCTTGTTTGCGACGGATATATATGTCGCTATACATATAATTTAGCGTCGACTGTAAATCTGTCGCCAAGTCGAGGTCGCCGTTTAGTACCGACGGATTTGCGACGGAATCCGTCGTTCGTTATTCCATCATAATTAGTGACAGATTTATGTTGTCGCCAGTTAGCGTCAAAAAATTTGCGACGTAAGATATCCGTCGCTAAGCCGGATTAGCGACGAAATGAGGTCGTCGCTAATCCACTGCTTTGTTGTAGTGAATAACTACAGGATAAGAGTATTTTACGTGGTTCGACAAAACCGCCTACGTTCACATAGAGAATACTAAGAGTCTTTATCAATATAATCAGTTACCAATACAAAAGAGAACAAATAAAGTTACAAATGACACACTTGTCATTCGACCCAACAAGAGGATCGATGTCTGCAGCCCAAACCTTCTTATTATTCACTAAGAAGAAACCGCTACATTCTTTCTCACACTTTTTTCAAAATTTAAAAGAAGCCTCAAGTATCGAAGAATCACCTAAAAGAGAAAAAACACTATCTTTTTACCAAAAGAGAGATATCGTCTATTTTGTCCACCTCTTAAGCTAAGCAGTACCTCTCTACCCTTTTCAAGAAGCTGCACACTCTATTTATAATTCTCAAAGATAAAGTTCTTATCCATCAAGAAGCCTCATATGGTTTTTATGATCTCGTCATATTTTTCCTTTATATTTTTGTGTATCGATGCATTTTTTAAATCTAAAGATACCAAGAATTTACCAAGATTCTATCTTGGAAAAAATATTGGTATCTATAGATCTTGAAAGAGCTTGTAGCGTATAAGTAGGGTTGGTAAACGAACCGAGAAGCTAGTCACTCGGCTCGGTTTGGTTCATCACAAACTCGTTTGTGATCGATTCGTATAGCTGGCAAGCCAATCCACGAGCAGCCCGTTTAGCTTAAATGAATCAAAGCTGAAACATGAGGTGTTTGGTTTGGCTTGTATATATATATACATATATATACATATTCTAAGTGTAATATATAAAAATAAAGAATGCATAAATTATATATAAAAAGAGAAGGATGAATGAAACAAATTTACATACAATATATGAACTATTAAGTGTGTAATATACATATAAATATATATTCCCTTTATAAATAACATGGAATGGTTTTACATGAGTCAGCTCATGTTCAACTCATCTCATTCAGGAACGATTTGAGCTCAAACTCGGCTACGCTAAACACAATCATGAGCCAAACCACGATAAGTACCATGGACCTTGTCTCCACCGGATCAAAGCATAGTATAGGAATATTCCTTTGAAATTAACGTTCTTTCTTTTCATTGTTTTAATCTGTAGTTTAGTACCCTGCATTGGTTAGTGTTTTTTGCACTTCATCTAGCTCTGCATTTATGCTTTGCAAGTGTGAAATCCAAAGTAGGATTAGGGTTCCAAGCACAGTGAGTTGTCAGTCTTTTGGATGCTGACCCTATCTTGATCGATTTGTCCGATTAACATTTGGATTTGGTTTTGCTTACCAAATTCAATTAAACGGACTTAAATTGGGTCGGATATCTGACCCAAACTTGAACTGTTTACACCCTAAACTTGACCTTGATCTGCTACGTATAATAGGCAACAATTGTAGTATTCAATGCAACCCAAACCGTCAATTCCTTCACATTCTCATCTTTAAAGCCCACTCATGTGAAAGTGGATCCCATTTTCACTCCTCCGATAGACTCTCCTACTATTGTTGGTGGCTAGGGTAGGAAGAAGCAAGACTTTTCCCTCCCAACCAAACTCTGGTTCTAATGGAACTTTTTCTTGACCTATCGACTATAAAATAGTACTTGTTGCCCTATTCCAATCAGTATGTTTTTTTTTTCGTGCAGGACAGGGAAACCACCCTCGGAGTCAGAGATGGTTGCCATCCCTTGCCCCAGTCAATCGTCAAGCTTTGGCTGAGCAAGAACTTATGAACTTAGGTGGGTCTTGCCCTCATTAATGCAAGGGCTGAGGCTTATGGAAATGGAACCCTAACCACCCGCGTCCACTATGCCAAATCCTTTGGGGCTTCTAGCCGATATATTCTATACCATGAATTTCTTCCTCACCAATGTACACCATCATTTTAAAAAATAAAATAATCGCCTATTGAGTTGTTTTGGCTTAAAATTATTAGCCTTTCAAACCAAGCTCATTGTTCAAATAACCCTTTCTTTGTCTAAGTTTCTTGGAAAATGGTTTTTTTAAAGAAATCTCACTTTATGAAATTTATTTAGTTTCATATTGATTATTTTTTAGAAACACAATGTGTTTAAAATGAGTAGAGTCAACTTTAAGGGCAAGGCCCTTTCGAGGTTTGTCAATTGAACTTCGAATTTGGATTCAACTCGATTAGGTTCGGTTCGGTTCAGTTCAGTTCGATTCGATCATTATTAGACTTTAACCATTCTTTTCACTACTCTATTTTAACCTTTTTGTACCTCATAAAACCTCTTTAAAAGAGATTTTAAAACTATTTTAAAAGAAATTTAACAACAAATTTTGAGAGGTTGACAAGCGGGTTATTTTGAACTATAACTAAGTGTGCTACGTAACCCAAACAACTACCCCAATGTTTTAGATATAGTGTGTGCAAGCACTTATTTAAGATCTATTAAGGGATATGATAAATGTTGTGGTCAATGAACCTTTGAGGACCTATTGACCGATCATCCAACTCAGGTCTATATATACCTTAGAAGGTCCTTTAGTCATAGTGTGACTTGGCATGACTTTATAATGCCTCAATTTTTGAAATCGATTTTTTTTTTAAATTTATCTTTATGCGATTTTCAAAAAATACAATGAAAACTATATTAAACACAGTTCAAGCCTTGGGCAAATTACAGTTCTCAACTCACACGTGTAAGACTCGAATTAAATGAATCAAACTATTAATAAAATTGAAACAACTCAAAGTACTAATCTCACTTAATCAAAGTTTACAAGTTTAATGAAATGTTTATAATCATAACTAATGAAAATAAATAAAGTCCTCTTAGAAGCCTAAAAAGAATGTGACTTTCTTGACACCATTTTGAGCCTTCCATCATTACCAATCAGTTTACTCATTACCTAAAAATGTTAAAAGTATAGGTATTAACAACAGTATCGTAAAAAACACTCTACAATATAGGCATGAAAAGAATACAAACACACAAAGCATACATCTTTCCAAACAGTTAATTCATAGCATGACATTAACATGATATATAAACATATCAAGAATAATAGTCACAACAATTATAATCATAAGTATACATGCTTTCACAGTTAATCATTATTACCCCCAAGTAAGATACCTGCATCCACATCATTAGTAATCAAGATTACAATAAGGCAAAGCCATATATGCTAACATATGCATGAAGTCAAAACCATGCATGATATGCATAAATAGTTATTCTAGCATTATTATATAAACACTTAAACACTTGTGAACTTCATCTAATGCATTATTATATAGTTACTCTTTTACCGTCTTATAAGGGTACACTCTTAGGAACTTAACTCAAACTCAACAATCACATGGAGTGTTTATTATGTCATATATTTTAATTTTTTCATTGATTCAAAGAGTCTAAAAAATATTCACTGGAGCAGTTTGTGACCGAGAGAAACTCACAATGGTCTGTATGAAATCGATTTCTACTCTATAAAGATTCTAGACTTGCCTAACTAGGTCTCTTTGGCAGTTCAAGACCCCTACAACCGACAACTGGAGACCAAAAAAATATCTTTGCCCTTCAAAGAAACATAATGGTCAGTCGATCGTGTGTACATTCTACCTTATCCAAGGTAGACCAAGGTTCAAATAAACTATTAAGTGTTATAACACTAGACTCACTACAACATTGGGTGCACTCAACACTGGGCTCCTTAGCCCTAAGCTCTACTCTGGGTAGTTTATCGCATTGCCTCACAAGGCATGAACCCATACCCCTAAAATTTGTTGAGGTACAACTAGATATAGCCTATTTGAACCATCTCAAGATACATATTCTCTTTTAGGGAGCACCCAAGAGCCATGCCTCTTTAAGGCTTAAGTGTGTATGAACATGTCAATCATATATTTAACTTGGTGCTCACTAGCACCCCTGATTTCACTGAACCTAGCTCACCCATGAGCCCCGTGAATGCATGCCTTACATGACTTACAACACATCCCATGCCACATATCACACTACATGATGCATGAAACCCATTTCAATATAGCATGAATCATAAATTACATAAAATATCACATGTATGCCCATGCACACTACATGATTTATCTATCATACTCAAAACTCATATGTTAACATACAGTCTCATATATCATCATGTATAAATCATCAACATGCTTGCATATAACATAAATATAAAACATCATATATTAAAAAATGCACGTCATATCATAATCAAGCATATGATTTAAAATAAAATAAGTTAACAATACATGACATGTCCCAAACCAGATACTACATATATCAAAATTTTTATGTTGTTAAAGGGTTTGTTAAACCATCATACAGAGCATATCTGAACCCTAAAAAATTCACAATCATACCATAGGGTGTTAGATTTCATATCCAAGTGATTGCTAAAAGAAAAACAATTTCTTTTTCTTGTATAAATTCAAGAACCATAAACTATTTTTTAGTTCTGTCAGAACCTGACAGAAATTTGGTTCACAAAGAAGCAATCACCAGATCCAATTCGGAAGGAATCTCAACCTCTCAATTTTTTTTGAGTTAGCTATACTTGTTAGCTTTCAAATGAATCTAATTTCATAGAAAAATTCTATCATATGAATTTTTTGGACTGACACTATGTGAAACAGTTTCAGATCCAGATCTTCTGTATAATCCTGAATTTCACATGGCTTGTGTGACACTTTGAAATTCTTAGATAATGAATCTATTTTTTTATTATGTTTTTTCTAGATTCATCCACATAATGACCATAAATATTGAAAAATCAATCATAAATATCAAAGTATTTATTTATTGAATTTTCTGCAAAACCAATTATCAAAATTTGCTCTGTACATAAGACATAATTTTTGGCTTGTGTTGTAGTAGCCATAACCCTCAATTTTGCACCACTATTGGGGCCCAATATTTTTTTAAGACACCTCCCATATGTCTAGAAGGTCTTCATAAAAAGATTTGGCCATAAGTGATTCAATTTGGTAACTATAATTATTTTATCACAATGAATCGATTAAAAAAATTATGATAATATGTGCATCACAATATAAAACATTCTAAATATAGGGATAACACAAGCATCAACATGTAATATTATTTTTCAATCATGCATCAATTATATACACATTACCTAGGCACCACGTAGGCTCATAGAAACTATCACATGATCATAAAACATACATCAGATCCTATACTTTCAATATAACTCATGATTTATGCACATAATATCTAGTTTAAGACACTAAAATGCTAAATCATCATAGAACACATGAAATAAATTTGCAGAAACATGATTCATACTGTCAACACATGAGAGAAAACAATTATTCATTCGATCATGATGGAAAAAATGACATACCAATCCCAAATCATGTAGGAACATGAAACTATGCATTTTACACTACCCGATTTTTCGGTTTAGCTGTTCGGGCATAGTTTTACTGAACATGTATTTTTCAATCCATTTTAAAGCATTGTATTGATTTAAAAATAATTTAAAAATATTTTTTAACTTGTTTCAGGTCTGATTCATCATGGACCAGCCTATAGAATCGATAAGATGCACGATCTATGCACTTGCATTCTATCTACAACTATATATGAGTGAGATGAATCCTATCTTAACCAAATTTTTGGAAGTGCTAACACCTTCATCACTGATTGTAACCTTGAGTTGCAACTTCAATGAATTCCCACACATGACCCAAAGTGTGGAGAGAAGAAGAAGAATAAAATAGAAAAGAAAATGAGAGAGAAGTGGGAGATTAGAGAATTCTAATGAGAATGAGAGAGGGAGATAGAACTAACTTTGTTAATCTTCTTCACGAGGATTTCTATTTATAAATGAGTTTAGGCAAGAGTATCGTCTCTAATATAAGAGGTTAATATCTATAAATCTTTTTTATTAATAAAACAAAAAAATAAATTATGTGTTCAAGCTCATTAGATTTAGAAATTAATTACGCTAGAGAAGAAATGTGAGGACTTTTAACTCTAGCTTGGGCTCCATTGATAAGGTAACCTTTCGAGAGGCCTATACACCAAAATACTCAACAGAATTTGAAATCTAAATAGTCGAATCAATAGCCCTCAAAATGTACATCATCATGGTAGTCTTAAATTTAATCATATGTGCACGGATAGGCTAGAAAATATAGTCGATGCGAAAAAATATTGATTTTTAACCTACAATTAGTCATAAACTTCGTCCAACAATAAAATGCTCAACTTGCCACTAATTTGGGTGTATAAATAGTCAATATTGATGTCCTTGGGATAAGAAATATCAAAATTGAATTTTATTTAATAGGCGAGTCACCGATCAGTCAAAATTTCTGTTAGAATAGTAATGACATTGTTCAGAATGTCCCACCCTATGGGTCCAATCTATTTGAGATTGGATCAAATGACCAAATCAAGTCTGGTTCAAACTCCTTAATTAAGAGTTCAAACCTAAAATCTAATCCAAACTCATTATGGATCCAGTTAATATGGTTTAGATCTATATCTGAAATCCATTAATTAATTTAAATATGTATTTGATTCAAATACTAATGTTTGGATCCATATATGACCTATCCAAAATCTATTATTTAAAAAAAAATATCAAATAAACTGAGATTCACCTGAAGGATCTCTATATATTTTGGAATCGCCACTTGGCATAGAGAGGGTAAAAATGACCATTATACCCCTGGCCACCTCCATGCCCCCTATGGGCTCCGTATTGACACGTGATGCTCTATTGGGCAGGACGTGACAATCTGGGCTATGTTAAAATACAGTTCAATCAATTTTGAAAAATTCATTTTTGGATCTGATCCATATGAAAAAATCCAAAATAAAGGCCAATTAAATTTGAAAATTGCCTTTTATAATCTAACCCATATCCAAAATTGCCAAATTAGATCTCTTACGAGATCTACGACTCATAACGAATCTAACTAGAGTCCTAGTTCAACTTAAACTCTTGAATTTTGCCTGAGTTTAGCATGATTTTAACCATAATTTAACTTGAATTTTGCTTAAAAGTTAAAATAATCAAAACTCGTAGATAGTATAGGCTTGGCTGGTGTAGACTCAATTTTCTTATTTTCGCTCTTGTATCAAAGTTGTTTTCTTTTCTATATGGAGTTGCTCAGGATAATCATGTTATGTTAGTTGATTGATGTAGTGCTAAAGGTGACTGAGAAAAGCAGAAAAGGTGTAGGTTTGGTTATATCTCGAAAGCAAAGTTGTGGTTCACCCTTCTGCACCATTTTTTACTTGAAGAAACAACTCTTGTTTTTAAGAGAGCATCTTAGTATACGCCTCTAAGCCAATTCGGATAATAACATCACCATGGTCACCATTCGAACAGTGCAGGAATTCTAACATTGAGTATGAGGAAAGATAGTATTATGCAATACCCAATACATGACATATTATCACTACACCCGCCCGGGTTGCCCAAGTGGCAGTGGGCTTGGGGGTAGAGATGGCAGTGGACTGGGGGACAAGGTCTCCACCCCCGCCCCGTTTCAAAATCTGAACCTTCATCCCCGCACGGGGATAGATTTTAACCTCCACCCCCGCCTCCATCCCCGTTTCATGTCCTCCATCCTTGGTCCAAATGAGGATGAGGCGGGGCGGGGGCCCGTTTCCACTCGGTCTATAATCATTTCTTAAAGGATTGGGGGCAGGGCAGGGAAAGGCGGGGATTGAGACGGGGACGGGACGGGGCGGGGGAAAGCGTAAGTCCATCCCCGCACGGGGATAAATTTTAACCTTCATCCCCGCCTCCATCCCCGTTTCATGCCCTTCATCCCCAGTCCAAACGGTGCGAAGCGGGGCGAGGCCCGTTGTCCCCCGGTTCACTGCCATCCCTACTTGGGGGGATGGTGTTGATACCTTCATCCCAGGTTCAACACCCATCACGTGTGTGGGTGCCTTTAACTGGTGGGTTTTGTAAGAGCTTGGATATCGGTGACCTCACTGGGAGTTTTGTTGGATCATTTTTCAGATCACACAGTTTCACAATCGTCATCATGATATAAAACACAAAATAAATCAAGAAATACAACAGTGTAAATAACATGATTAACAGACGACCGAAACAATAACAGGGAGCAAGCATGGCATTTTCCGCATCAGACCAAAATCCAGACGACAGCATAAGATTAAACAGATGCATAGAACATAAAGAAAACAACAGAAACATGTTTAGTTTATGTAATAGGCTAAGGCGTACGAAGGTACTCCCCTTAGAGAAGATTCGCCCCCACATACTGTGCAAAACAGGGTCCGGCGTCCTTCCCCCAGGATACAATAGCCACGACGAACCGAACGGTGCACTCCGGCGGATTGTCCTTCGAAAACAGCCTCTTCGAACCAAAGTTGCAGAACAACCCTCTTCGGGATATCTCAGGAAAAGGAGAGAGAGAGAGAGTAACAGAGAGATGGGAAATCGCAGAGCTTCGGCCAGAAATCGCCTTTCTCAACCTCTCTCCTAACCCCAGCCCTCACCACGCTTTTATAACCCACGAACGGTTATGAAACGTGGAAGGACCCGTTACGGATTCTGAGGAGACGTGATCCGTTAACGGACCCGTTATGAAATCTGAAGCATCATAACGGGCACAGAATACGAGGAGTCGTGACCCGTTATCCATTCCCATAACCCGTTACCGAATCCAAAGAAACTTTGGGTAAAAAGATACTTGTCTTGATTGGATATGGCCCTAAAGAGCCAATTACCCGAACCCGAACCCGAACCCGAACCCGAACCCGAACCCGAGCCCGGCCCGGCTCGGCACGGCACGACACGACACGGCACGGCGGGCGGGCGCGCGCGCGCGCGCGTGTGTGTGTGTGGTGGTCATCCCACTCCCTTGTTCTCAGGAACAAGTGTATGAGTTCACTAATTGCTTATAAAGCTCTCAGAAAACTCAAGCAAAAGCAATATGGGACTATTCCACCTCATCAAGACCTCTATCTTTAAACACCCCATTCCTTCTTTGAAATTCTCTCCCTTCTTTCTTACACCTAACATTCCCCCACAAATTCAAAGAATGAAGCGGGAGGAAACCAAAGTGCTAAAAGAGACATTCTGCAACAAGACATATCATGCTTTCAGCAATGGTACCTTCCGGTTTGAACCACTATCTTAGTTGACTTAACTTTACCCCCACAGGAACGAAGTGAACTGAAGTCTTGAACTTGAACCTTTGGTGTAGGAGTGTCCATCAGCAACAACATGATAAAGGTTCTGGTTGTAATCTTTAGGGGTGGCGCGTTAATGGCCATGCGCCCGAATCCTGTTTCATGAGTGATTTCAGGAATAACCCAATTCCTTGAACTGCGGCCACACAGTCACACTCACATAGGTGGGCTTCTCCAAAGATGCACTGCTAACATCTCGCCTTGAAGACTTTGAACCCATTCAGAGTTTTAACTCTTCCTTAACTTGCAGCTACAGCACCTTTCCAGAGTAAACAGGGGAACAGACACAAATACAAAGTATCATCTTTAATAAGGTGTTATTCAGTTCACCCTACAGCTTGTTATTACCACATTGAACCTACTTTGTGGGATCTTCACTCAGATAGGTTGGGTTGCTACTGTAGATGAACTACTGATGGGTTTCAGTCCCATCCCCTCTCTGGATTTTAGGACTAAAGACTTATCTAGTCCTTTCGTTAATGGGTCAGCTGTGTTTTCTTTGGATCCAACATAGTCCACAACAACCACTAACGGAGACACCAGTTCCCTTACAGATATTATTCTGACTTGGATGTGTCTCCTCTGCTTTTGGTTATATTTTGTGCTTTTAATCTTTGCAATAGTGGCCATATTGTCACAATGCACAGATATCGCAGGAATTGGCTTGCACATTAAAGGAAGTTCCTCAAGAAGTCCCTTTAACCATTCAGCTTCCAATCCAGTGACATCTAAAGCACAGAGTTCAGCCTCAAAAGTAGACCGAGACAAGATGGTCTGCTTTACTGATCTCCAGGCGACTGCGCCGCCACCCAAGGTAAATACATACCCTGTCACGCCATAACTGCCAGAGTTCATGGCTATCAAGCTCGCATCACTATATCCCTCAAGAACTGCAGAGAATCTCTTGTAATGCAAACTCAAAGAAATGGTTCCTTTCAGGTATCTAAGTACCCTGTCCAATGCCTTCCAATGAGTGCGATTTGGACAACTTGTGTATCTACTTAATTTTGTCACAGAGAACGAAATATCCGGTCTCGTGCAATTTGCAAGATACATCAAACTTCCAATAATCTGGGAATACCTCAATTGAGACACAGAAACACCAGTCGTATTCTTATGAAGAGGGATAGAAGGGTCATATGGAGTTGCTACAGATCTCCCTTGGTTATAACCAAATTTCACAAGTACTTTCTCGACAAAGTGAGATTGAGAAATGGTTAACCCTTCAGCTGAACGAGTCAGCTTTAAGCCTAAGATCACGCTTGCAACACCCATATCCTTCATATCAAACTTACTACTAAGAAACGACTTTGTCTCATTAACAATTCCCATATTGGAACCAAACAATAGAATATCATCTACATACAGGCATAAAATAATACAACCATCACTTTTAACTTTACAATAAACACACTTATCAGATTCATTGACAACAAAGCCAAATGATAATATAATATTATCAAACTTCTCATGCCATTGTTTAGGGGCTTGTTTCAGTCCATATAATGACTTAACAAGTCTACAAACTTTATCTTCATTACCAGGAGCCACATAACCCTCAGGTTGATCCATATAGATCTCTTCTTCAAGATCGCCATGCAAGAAAGCGGTCTTCACATCCATTTGATAGACCGAGAGATCATAAATGGAAGCCAGTGCAATAAGCACCCTAATAGTGGTCATTCGGGTAACCGGAGAATAGGTATCAAAGTAATCTATTCCCTCCTTTTGTTTGAACCCCTTGGCAACCAGTCTCGCCTTGTACTTGTCAATAGATCCATCTGGTTTCAACTTCTTCTTAAAGATCCACTTGCACCCAATTGTGGAACTACCACGAGGGAGGTCAACCAGTTCCCAAGTACCATTAGAGATAATGGAGTCCATTTCACTCTTGATGGCGTCTTTTCAATGCTTTGCTTCAGGTGAAGCCATTGCATCTCGGAAAGTGGGAGGATCATCTTCGATAAGGTAAGTGATAAAGTCACTTCCCAAATCCTTGGTAATCCTTGGTCTCTTGCTCCTTCTAGGTTCAACCACTTCCTCAGACTCATCGGGTCTAGGATGGGAACAAGATGGTTCTACCCCCACATCTGTCATCATTTCCACATGTTCGGGAATGGAACCAGAAGTTGAAGGTATATCTAAAGAAGACAGATTCTGAGGTACATAAACTTTCATGGGAAATACATCCTCAAAGAATGTAGCTTCTCGAAGCTCTACAATAGAGTTAACATCTATGCCAGATATCTCAGACTTAATTACTAAGAACTTGTAGGCATAGCTGTTCTCTACATAACCCAAAAAGACAGCATCTATTGTTTTAGGACCCAGCTTCTTCCTATTGTGCTCTGGGACAAGTACCTTAGCAAGGCACCCCCACACTTTAAGGTATTTCAAGCTAGCTTTCCTATTTCTCCAGAGTTCAAAAGGGCTACTATCCTTATGCTTCTGAGGTACTCTATTCAGAATATGGCAAGCCGTATTCAGAGCATCCCCCCACATATAGGTAGGTAATCCAGAACTCCCAAGTATAGTATTTATCATGTCAGTTAGGGTTTTATTCTTTCTTTCTGCAATCCCATTGGATTGAGGAAAATATGGAGCAGTAAACTCATGAACTATTCCAACAGATTTGCAATATTCATCGAGTTTATTAGAGGTATATTCTCTTCCTCTATCAGACCTCAATCTCTTAAGTTTTCTACCAGTTTGTGTTTCTGCTTCATTCTTAAAGTTAAGAAACTTATCAAAAGCTTCATCTTTTGATTTTAGCAGATACACATAACAGTATTTAGTGCCATCATCTATAAAAGTGATAAAATACTTTTTATGATTTCTAGTTAACACTCCATTAAAATCACAGATATCTGTATGCACCAGATCCAATATTTCAGAATCTCTAACAATCGTATGGAATGGTTTCCTACATTGTTTTGCTTGCACACAAATTTCACATTTTTTTGTTTTATCAATGGAATGTTCAGGAATCATTTTCAAGTTCATCATGCGTTTCACAGAGTTGAAATTCACATGACCTAATCTATTATGCCATAAGTCAGATGATTCTATGTTATAAGCAACATTAGACAATGAGTCAAAAGATACATCATTTTCTAATTTATCACTGCAAACATGTTCAACACGAATTTTAAATAAACCATCATCTAAATACCCCTTGCCAATAAAAGTTCCAGAATGTAAAATAACAACTTTATTACATTTAAAGTTAAATTCATAACCCTCTCTAACAAGACATGAACCACTAAGAATGTTCCTTCTAACTACAGGCACATGGTGCACTCTGTGTAAAGATAGAACTCGTCCTGAAGGAAACTTCAGATCCACGCGTCCAATTCCTAACACCTTTGCAGCCGTTGAATTGCCCATAGTCACGGATCTGCCTGCAGCAGCCTGGTATGAGACAAAGACAAACTTATCAGCACAGACGTGCACATTAGTCCCAGTGTCAACCAGCCACTCAGTTGGCTCATAAACGTGATAGATTTGTGGGTTAACAGAAACATACCAGTACTGGTCCCAACGACCTCAGTCACCATGTTGACTTGAGGCGTTCCTTCTGTGGTCCCATGAGCTTTGGCTTTCTTGGAAGGACATTCCTTAGCCCAGTGCCCAACCTGCCCACAGTTCCAGCACAGTTTGTTCTTTGCCTTTTTCTGGATTTTGGCCTTAGGTTTAAACTGGTTTTTCATTGCAGATTTCGATTTTTGTCCTTTGCCCTTAAAAGCTCCGGTCATCATGTTCACCTTAGGCGGTTCAGTTGGCATTACGATCTGTTTCTGGCTCCTATGCTCTTCTTCAATGGCAATGGCTACCATAAGATCATCTAGAGAAATTTTTCCTCTACGGTGCTTGAGAGACATACCGAAGTCTACCCAAGACTTAGGAAATTTCTCTACGATGGTCATAACCTGAAACTTCTCAAGAAGTTTCATTTCAGCCTCAGCCAAATTATGGAGCAGTAGCAGAAACTCGTGTGCCTGCTCAGTGACCGACTTGCCTTCTGCCATCTGATATTTCAGAAACTTGGCAACAGAGTACTTTTCAAGACCTTGGTCTTCGGTATTGTACTTCTTGTCAAGTTGATCCCATAAACCCTTAGCAGTGGTAGACGAAGAACAGTACACATCGAACAATGTGTTGGACAGAGCCAACAGTATGCAACCACGGCATATACTGTCCTTTTCTTTCCACTCTACAGCCGCAGTAACTGCAGCAGGGTCAGGGTTAGTATCAGACACCGAAGGGCAGTCGACTTCCAGAACATTCAACAGCCCTATCGTAGTGAACCAGATCTTCATGCGTTGCTGCCAACGCTTGAAGTTCTGTCCGGCAAACTTTTCTGGCATACCGGACATGTCCACTTTTGGTACAAACGCAGAAGAAGACGACATGCTTAGAATCTTCTCTAAGACTGTTGGATCATTTTTCAGATCACACAGTTTCACAATCGTCATCATGATATAAAATACAAAATAAATCAAGAAATACAACAGTGTAAATAACATGATTAACAGACGACCAAAACAATAACAGGGAGCAAGCATGGCATTTTTCGCATCAGACCAAAATCCAGACGACAGCATAAGATTAAACAGATGCATAGAACATAAAGAAAACAACAGGAACATGTTTAGTTTATGTAATAGGCTAAGGCGTACGAAGGTACTCCCCTTAGAGAAGATTCGCCCCCACATACTGTGCAAAACAGGGTCCGACGTCCTTCCCCCAAGATACAATAGCCACGACGAACCGAACGGTGCACTCCGGCAGATCGTCCTTCGAAAACAGCCTCTTCGAACCAAAGTTGCAGAACAACCCTCTTCGGGATATCTCAGGAAAAGAAGAGAGAGAGAGAGAGTAACAGAGAGATGAGAAATCACAGAGCTTCGGCCAGAAATCGCCTTTCTCAACCTCTCTCCTAACCCCAGCCCTCACCACGCTTTTATAACCCACGAACGGTTATGAAACGTGGAAGGACCCGTTACGGATTCTGAGGAGACGTGATCCGTTAACGGACCTGTTACGGTCCCATAACCCGTTACCGAATCCAAAGAAACTTTGGGTAAAAAGATACTTGTCTTGATTGGATATGGACCTAAAGGGCCAATTACCCGACCCGACCCGACACGGCATGGCGGGCGGGCGCGCACGTGTGTGTGGTGGTCATCCCACTCCCTTGTTCTCAGGAACAAGTGTATGAGTTCACTAATTGCTTATAAAGCTCTCAGAAAACTCAAGCAAAAGCAATATGGGACTATTCCACCTCATCAAGACCTCTATTTTTAAACACCCCATTCCTTCTTTGAATTTCTCTCCCTTCTTTCTTACACCTAACAAGTTTATCTTGTGGGGAGGCATCCCTGTCCCGTTCTCAGCGAGGGTTCATTGTACTACAAGAAAAAAAAAAACATATTATCACTGTATTCCCACAGAGGTATGTTTTCTATTGGTATATTGACATGATATATGATATAATCTTTCAAACAATAAGATCATTGATCGTGTATTCTTGGTCCAATTGAACTGATGGCTGCCGCATCACATTATGTAATCAACCAGGAGTGAGAATTGGAAACAACGGTTCAATTCAAACTCTTGCAGTAGAAATGGTCTATCACGCAACTTATCTGACACGTACACTCGAGTAAAGGGGTGCAAGTCACATAGGACCCACTAAAATATTCCAGACATGGACCATTGGTCTTTCCAACTTACCTATGGGCCACAAAATCTGGGCCATGCATCAAGAATTTTGAGGCAGAGCTGCACCAATTGCTTGGAAGTGTCTAAACCTAGCATAACCTACCAACCGACTACCCAAAAATGATGCTTTTCCAAGGACCAATTCATACCTTTATGGTCCCATAAATTGGCTTTGTAAGAAAAAAGTGGCCGCAGTTTCTATTTGTCTATGCAGTTTTCCAGGTTACATTGAACTCGTTAAATAGGCTGACTGAATTGCTTTTACACTCTTTTTTCATCCTCCTTTGTGTTCTTAGAAAAGAACTGAAAAGACTTTCTTAATCACTTTAGACTTCTCTTTATTAAAGGTTAAAGAGAAGCAAAGCAGTAGGAATATCCCACAAAGTGGTCTTTATAATAATTTGTCAAAAGGGGCAAGTAGAAAGCAAGGATGTTTCTTAGCACATGCTAGCATTGGTCCCACCATGGCACCCTCTTCACTCTCTATTTTGTGTAGCTTAAGTATACCAAAATGCAAAGCAAATAAATGTAATAAAATAATAGCAGGATCACTGATTATAACTCTGCTCCGTTCCAATATTGCTTGACAAAATAATAAAAGGTAAAAGGGGGGAACACATGAAATTATATAGTCAAGAACATCAATTGCAGCCTTCTTGATTGGAAAAGACAGTCTTGTCTTCATCATGCCAGAACAGATCACACATACAAAGATTGAAGGCTCCCTACTTTTTCTGCTTCTTTGAAATAAAATAGCAGGTGCTTCTCTTTCCATGATCATAAAAGAGTCCTTATCATGGACCCCATGGAAGCAAAGATACCAAAGGTGGTTGCAGAAGCAGAAATGGTCAGAAGGGCGTCTCCAGTTCACTTCTTGTATCAGTTGGGCTATACAATGAAGACCTATTCCTTGGCCTGTTCTCTTCCAACTGCTTCACCACTTCACCTATATCAGGTCTCACAGAAGCAACAGGAGCACAACAGCCCATTGCAAGCTTCAGTGCCTGAACCAGACCATCCTCCATTGGACTCCTTATCCCTCTCAGTACCTCGACATCGAATACCTCCATTGTGTTCTCTTCCAAAACAGCGATTTTCACTAATGCCGGCAAGTCTATGAAGTCCCCTGTTCTTGCATCTTTACCAGGCTTTTTCCCCAAAAGAATTTCCAGCAGAAGTATCCCAAAACTGTAAATGTCTGTTCTTGTATTGCACTTGTTTATCTTCTGCAACTCCGGTGCTTTATAACCTTCGGTTTTCATGGCAGCAATCATCTCCTCTGTCACAGCAGGCACCATTAACTTATCTAATCCGAATTCTGTGAGGCGAGAAACATAGAATTCGTCGACCATGATGTTCTTTGATTTCAGATTTCCATGGATGAGTGGCGTTTCTAGGCCAGTGTGGAGATGAGTAAGTCCTCTGGCTATTCCTAATGCGATCTTGTGCCGTCTTACCCAATTTAACATAGGCTTCCCTGGTCTAGTTTCTGCATTGCATAAATTTAAATTAAATGAAATTTATTAAAAAACAACCCAAGACGCTTTTTCTCTGTTTAATCTAAAATTTCTCTGGCATTATTGTTACAAAAAAGGGGAAAAGAAATCTATACTTCATTCAGAGAGAGAGAGAGAGAGAGAGAGATCTGTACTGGGATACAAGATTATATTTCACTTTACAAGCTATACTTCACACTCAAACATATAGAAGGAAATTTTTACCTAAGATATGCCTACCTTTTCTGATGTTTTTTTTGTTGAAGTACATACTAAAATTAATACATGAATGGTGACAGCAGCTACAGTTTGCAAGGAAAATATTCTGCAGAATAAAACTAAAACAGAAGTTCACTAAAGATGGAAGCATATGAATTCTCTCCGAAAACAAGAACAGAAGACTATAAAATGTACAAAAGACAACCAAGGAATATCTTAATGATAAATCGTCCGGTATCCATGATTTACAAAAAAAGAAAAGAAAAAACTTCTAATTGCCGAACTACAAAAGTTGAAAAGCATTAATGAAACTCAACAAAAAATTCCACAGATTTCAACTTGGTTTTCCCAAATCGCTCCCGACATCCTGGCAGCTAGTGAAAGAATGGAATCTTGCATTCATTGTGGTAGCCGCCAAAAGAATGCCTAGAGAAAACGGCAATTGAAACCCACAAAAATGCATTTGAAGAACTCTGCAGCAATGGCCTCCACGGATCCAACTCACACATAAGTAGAACATGTAAAAGAAAAGGCCGTTCAATTCAAACATGTAGGGGAATGAAATACATACACCTAAACAAATAGTTTCATTTTGAAGTTTCTCTTCACGAGAAAAGGCCATAACTAATCCAGAAAGTATAATGAATGTAACATTAAGATGGTTCACTTCTAAACCAGACTAGCAGACTCATTGGTTTAATATATTTGCAGAGGGTATGCCTCTAATTATATGCAACTTCCTACACCAGGGAAAAGGCAGTGGGCACTGAAATTATAACGGTGATCCCCTGTCACATAAAGAGATCAAAGAGTTTTAATTTAACCTTTTGTTAGGTAGGCTTACAAAAAATGGAATTTATAGAACCAATGGCAAGGTTGGCATTCAAAATTATGTAAAAAATCCATCCATCCATACACAGTAACACCATCTAGAAGATACTCAAACAGGCATATAATAGTTATCAAGAACAGAGCCTCTAAATTAGGAAAGAACAAAACACCAAGCATCAAAGATGAAGTCTGCCGCATACCATGAAGGAGATCGTGCAGCGTCTTGTGGGGCAGGTAATCATAGACAAGCAGCTTCTCTCCCCTCTCCCCCTCATAGAAGGCCCTTAGAGGCACCAGATTCTCGTGGCGAACGCGGCCCATTTCCCTCACCAGCGGCAGGCACCACTCCCTCTCTCTGCAACTCCCTTCTCTCAGCAACCTCAGAGAGATGACACCACCATCTCCAAGCTTGGCCTTGTAGACCGTCCCATAGCTCGTCTTCGCGATCACCTGACCGGTGGCGTTCAGTATCTCCTCGGAGGTGAGGTGCTCGCCGCCCTGGAACAGCACCAACTTGCCCTCCCCATTGCCCCACTCCTCCTCCTCCTCCTCTTCCTCTTCCTCTTCCTCTTCCTCTTCGTCCCCCTTCTTCTTCCTCCCCCTCTGCAACAACGCGATCGAGACCGAGCCGAGGACCACCAACCCAGCCATAGAAGCGATCACCACTCCGGCGACCCCTCCCGGCGACAGGCCGGACTTGCGGCCCAGACGAGCCGGATTCCCGGCGAACGCCTCCTCGCCGAACCGAGCCAGCAAGCCGCCCGGCACGGTGCCGCTGAAGTTGTTGTGGGAGAGGTTCAGAGCGACGAGGCTCGGCATCCCCAGCAGCGACTCTGGCACTGGGCCGGAGAAGAGGTTGTTCCCCAGATCGATCTCTTTCAGCGCGGCGAATCCCGCGAGGAAGTCTGGGAACTCTCCGTCGAACCGGTTGCTCCCGAGCCTAAGAGTCCGAAGAGTCGGGCAGGAGACGTTGGGGAGCGCGGGGCGAGGGAGCGGGCCGGAGAGCCGGTTTCCGTCGAGGCTCAGGGAATTGAGCCGATCGCAGAGGTTCCAGATTGAGGGCGGGAGCGGGCCGGAGAGGGCGTTCCCGGCGAGGTCGACGTCGGAGAGCGCGGGACTGTTGCCGAGCTCGAGAGGGATGCCGCCGGAGAGGGAATTGACGCCGAGGAAGAGCGAGCGGAGGGAGGAGAGCTCGGCGAGCTCGTGGGGGAGCTCGCCGGAGAGGCCTGCGGCCGGGAGCTGGAGGGAGAGGAGCTGCAGTGATGGATCCCGAAGGAGGGAGGAGTTTCGGCTCGTGGGTGTGGGGTAATTGGGGTTCTGGATCTCGCAGTCGAGGGTGGTGCCGTTCTGGAAGCCCCATTTGAGGCCTCTCCATTGGCACAGAGGGATGGTGGTGTTCCATGAGGCCAGCAGGAAGTTCTCAGACTGACCCCCAAGAGCAGGCTTGATCTTCTCTACCAGGAGGAGGACGTCTGGTGAGAGTGGCTGTGAGAAGGAAGGAGATGGAATGAAGAAGAAAAATAAGAAGAGGGATGAAAGGGAGACAGCGGCCATTGCTTTTCTGAGTACAGAAAGGAAGAGCTAGAAAGAAAGAGGGTTTGGGAAGCAGAGCAGGGGAAGTCTAGCGATATAAAAAGCAGGCTGCTTTTTTTTCAAGTAGTTTCAAATGAGGTGTTTTTTACTGAAAGACAGGAAGCATCCTAAAGCTTCAATGAATGACCATCCTATCACAGATCCTTTCTTTTCCTTTTTGCAGATTTTTGATGCCGTGTGTCTGTCAGTGACTGGGTTGGTGTTGGGGGGTTTAGTTGGGTCATGTGGGTTTAGGAGAGTTGGGGTGGCTTGATTTGATCAGACCAATCTTGGCTGGGTTCAATGGTTAGAGGGTATGCCTTGGTCTGAGTTGCATTAAAGGTTACTACTACTACTACTCTTTATCTCAGCCCATGTATGAGAGAGCTGCATAAGCAGGTGGCTGTAAGCCTTTAGTGTGTGTTTCAAACTTTGGTCTGCCCCCTCTATTTATCTAATGAAAGAAAATGCAACCTTGGACCATTTATGGATGATCAGGACAAGGATAGTACTGCTATGATTCAGCCAAACACCAGATTGGTCAGAAATTTCCTCTGGCTTTCCATGTTTGACTATGTGGGCAGAGCAATGCTGTTTGAGTTGTTTGATTGTGACTACTTTGAAAGTGGCTTTGTGGTTTGTGACCCATTTAAGTATGTCATGCCTAATTTACAAAAAAACTGCCTAACATATCAGCTATTTACAAAACAAAAGTCTACCAATGTGGGGGCTTTTATTACCGTCCACCACTTGCTTTTTTTTGGATAATCCAAAGGAAAAACCCCTTATCACATTGCTTAATTAAACAAAAGTCCGACTGTGATTTTAAAGCCAAGCGCGTCTTTGAAACGTAAATTATAAAAAGCAGATGTCTAAATGTAATTATTAAAACATTAGGCCGTTTTTGGTAAATTATTATTTTTAGTTTGCAAAATATTTAGGAACAAAGCACAGTGATCTTTTAAGCACGCCTGCTCCAAAAAAAAACAATCTAGGCTTTCGAGAAGCCAAGCAATAAATAACAAAAGTTGTTGGCCATAGACAAGGAAAGTACTCCCTCAGTTAAAAGGCCTTCGACACGAGATAAACAGTTAGTCAGGATCTGGATACGGGCCAAGACAGATTGAGAATTCGAACCAGGGCTAGGGTTAGGCACTAAACACACCTAACGCATATGAGTCTTCAGACCCAGATCCAATGTAGAATAGATATGGATCTAGACCCACTAAGATGAGATCTATCACTTTTTCTTTAGCCTACTGACTGACTGAGGTGCAAAAATCGATGGTTGTGCATTTGCACATAATTCGAGATTTGCTTCCAAATGCATTTTTCCCAAATGACAAATTTTAGTTTATTGGGTTTTGTTTAAGGTGCATTAAAATTGAAAGAAGTGATTCTATGTATGCACTTTTTGCCATGAGCTGGGTTCCATAGTGACAAATCTCAGGACAATATCGCGAGAAATCGCTTGAAAGTTTAAAACTGTAATTTCTCGCAAGATTTTCAAAATATCGGGATTTATGAAAAAATTTCAAATTCTTGTGAGCTTTTGAAAAACGAGATTTTGTCATTTTAACGTTTGTCAGTCACTACGCTGGGTTCCAACCTGCGCTTTCTTGTGACCGTTTTGACCCCCAAGAATTTCACTAAATACCAATCGTGGTTATAGAAAATCTTGTTAAAATCTGTTTACTAGGTGAATTTGTTTCTTTAATAAGCCAAAGAATCGAATCAAATTGTTTTGGAATTGAAAGAACTTTTATTTAAAAAATCAAAAAATACAAAACGAAAAAGAAAAATAGAATTTGGTCGATTCTGAACCGATTTTACTTACTAATTTTGGCCTATTCGATCTGAATATTTATTTTTTTTGAAAGGCAAGGCAGACCTCCACCATTTATTATTCAATGTATCATGGCGTTTTGAACCTGCAACGTCCCACCACAGGAAGACGTGCACTGACAGCTCCTACCAACCACACGGAGCCCCCCGCCCATTGGTGATTCAGACCGATCTTGGTTATGTAGAAAGTTTTTCTATAAAAGAAAATTTTAGTTTTGAGGGCAGCTCTCACCCTAATTAAAACACTCTTTTGACAGTTTTTCATCTCAATCTTCTCACTTTCCAACAAAATTTTCTCACATGAAAACTTCTTATATGCAGTTTTTTTTTATCAAATATTTTGCAGCTTTAAAAAAATTCATGTGATTTGCTTTTGTGGTAGATTGAGATTGGGGGCATTCATTACATTCCCACTCTTGCAGCGGTGTTAGGATTGATTGGAGGGCATTCATTACATGATTTTGGGATTAATTTCAGCCGTTCATTCTTTCATGATCTAGATCTTCAAAGATCCTAAAAAAAACTTGTGAGACCCATCTAAGATAATAAGAATAGAGGATCGATGAACGGTGAGAGAGTGACTATGACCTGATACGCACTTTATTGATTCCCATTGCAGCAGGGTACCATAAACCAGGTAGAAAGTTCTCCAACAAGTAACAACTTCCACAAGTGATCTAGACCATTGATTTGGTTGTGAAAGACAATCATTCAAGTCTTGTGTCATAACTCACATGATTTGTTGTTATCTTGAACTTGGTGTGAGTACCTTCAAGTTTTGAGTGGTAGAGCAAAAGAGGCAGTTGGGCCATGTTGAAAAATGAGGTGCATGTTTTTAATTATGAGGTGGGGGGTGATCTTTCACAAGTCACATGTCTGTCTTGGGGGGCAAATGCTCTCACATGAACACCTCAAAGGGCTCCCACACATTTGCTTAGCCGAGACAGGCAGACCCCACCACAGTGGGTTGATCATGGTAAGGATCTATTGTGAGCCATTAGATCTTACACATATAACCTATATATATATATATATATATATATATTATGTTGGATCTAGATACTGAATCCAAAGTTGGATTTAGGTATTGAATCTAAAATATGAATTCAAGTATCGGATTCAAAGTATATCATGTATCTTATAAGAGAATCCAATGACACTCACTTACATAGTGGGCCTTTCCGTTACGAGCCACTAAAATAGTGGTTGTCTCACAATTCATTGGATTCTCAATATAAGATCCATGATATACTTTGAATCCAATACTTGAATTCATATTTTAGAGTGGGTTTATACGAATCTTTGTTTTCCTCGTGTACAAGATTTAAATGATCCTTCTTTAGAACCATTAAAGAAAAAAGGAGAGATGAGAGAAAAGAGACCCATTTTTAGGGTTAGAAAGTAAGACCTTAAGGTTAAAATATATATATATATATATATATATATATAATTAAATATTATTTTATATTACAAAAAAAGTATATTAGTAATTTCAATAACAAGAATTGAGGATTAGAGAAGGGACAGGGGCAAGAATAAGTCAATCCCTGCATGGGTTTTGATTTTCACCTCCATTCTCTGTTCATTCCCCCATTTCATGTCCTCCATCCCTGCCCCAAACGAAGTGGGTTCGAACGGATCCTGGTTCTCCCTGTTTGCTACCATCCCTTACTCTCCAAAATGGAATAGACCCATCATAAAAATCATAATAGAATATCTACTTCAAGAATAAAAACAATTTATGTATTTCAATTTCCAACCTTATTTCTACCGCTACCGTATCGACCGTACCAAGGCATAAAGTTTCGTGTTTTTTATTACTCGGGGGTTTGTTTTAGGTTCTTAGATATGTTGAAACTAAAAGGCCATGTAACTGCAGCACGGCGCGCGCACACTCATGGGGTTATAAAACTTTACACAAATTACATTAATGCTAGCAGCATTCAATTCATTCAAACTGTCGAAATACCGTTCAAAGCAACAACATTTTGTAAAATATATAATTAATGTTACAAAAGAGAGTGATATATAATAAATAACTAAATAAACCATGTTAAACACATCTGTTAGATTCAGCATTTAGTGGCTAAATATATGCAAACAAGAGTATGCATCACGTATCATGGTACAAAACCACCTTATATTTTCTCTTATATATATATATATAGTCACTAGAATATGCTAACTGAAGTGTGAAATAGGTATTTTTTATGTTTTTTTTTTTACAAATCCAACCATGCAAATGCATTTTGCGTGATCCATTTGCTAGGAATAGACTTTTGGATCATATATTTTTTATAAAATAGTAAGTTTTAAATGCTTGAATATTTACAAAAATTCTGAGTCATTGATTTTCAAGCCTTTAAAGTTCTTTTATGTATCATAATTGAATGATCCAAGTAAGGATAACAGTGGACCATGAAAAAACGAGGCCCCACCCTACCTCACCCCACCGTTTGGACCAGGGATGAAAGACATGAAATAAGGATAGAGGGGGGGGGGATAGAGGTTAAAATCAAAACCGGTGCAAGAATGAAGGCAAAGATGGACTTACGCTTTCTCCCACCCCACCTTGCCCCGTCCTCGATCCCCATTAGTAAAATGTTAAAATACTCTTTAGGAATGACAGTGGACCGAGAAAAAACAAAGTTTCATCCCCAATCCCCATTAGTAAAATGCTAAAATACTATTTATGAATGACAGTGAACGGAGGGAAAAATGGAGCCCCACCCCGTTTGGACTGGAGATGGAGGACAAGAAACGGAGATGGAGGCGGGGATGAAGGTTAAAACCAAAATCCGTGAGGGGATGGAGGGTTAAATTTTAAGATGCGATGGGGGTAGATACCTTGTCCCCCGCCCCGGTCCAGTCCACTGCCATCCCTAGATCCGAGAGTCTGTTTTTAAAAAACTAAGCATCTATATCACATTCTTATTGTAAAATTTAAGATAAAAAAAAGCCATAAAATCTCCACTCATACTTCAGTTTACCAAAAACCCCAACGTATTCGTTTGAGGCAGACAGTCGTGTGTCGTCTGTCGTCTTAGAGTGGTTATGATAATCAAGTGGTGGGTCCGATAGGACCATCCAATGACAAATGTTTAATCATGACTAAGCCATGTCTGCATTTCAGTGGACATACCTAACAAGGAAATGCACAGATGATGCAAATTAAAAAAAGAAAAAGAAAAGGGCAAGTCCTAACTATTGAGAGTACTTTCTCATCCTCTTCCCTGTATGTTTAAAGCAGCAACTCGTTCTCTGTCATCTTATAGCTTTTGTCAAACGAAACAACAAGGGTAGTAAACAAAGTTTAATTGAATGATTTTATGACCAAGTTTGTCCTTGAAACTTAAATTATTAAAAATAGGCAGCTAAGTTAGGGATGGCAGTGGGGAGGGGCGGGGACAAGGTCTCCACCCTCGCCCCGCCTCAAGATTTTATCCTCCACCCCCGCCTCCATCTCCGGCTGGGATGGATTTTATCCTCCACCCCCTGCCTTCATCCCCGTTTCATGTCCTCCATCCCCAGTTCAAACTAGGATGAGGCGGGGCGGGGTGGGGATATTGCGGGGAAAAATGGTTGGAACGGGGATCGAGGCAGGGACGGGGCGGGGCAGGGAAAGTGCACGACCATCCCCGCCTCCATCCTCGGACGGGGATGGATTTTAACCTTCGTCCCTGCCTCCATCCCCGCTTCATACCCTTCATCCCCGGTCCAAACGGGGCGGGGCGGGGCCCCGCTTTCCCCCGGTCCACTGCCATCCCTAAGCTAAGTGTAATAACTTAAACTTTAGGTGCTTTTATCAAATACTGATAAGTTCAACAGCTTTTCATAAATTACTCAAGAAAAAATAGAATTTTACATGATGTCAGCTCCAATCTTACCCTCTAAGGGTACTTTGATTAATTTAAGTTTGTTAAGGCAAATCTTACTTGGCATTTGTTACCCACAAACACAATTAGGGGTGTGCTACAGGTAGGCCAAGACGACCCGACTCACCATGGACCAGGTTTGGGTCAGAGTTTTAGGTCCTAACTCATTAGTTAATGGGCCCAGGTTGGCCCACGAGCTACCAAACTAAACCAATGGGTTTGAGCTACCTAATTAACTACTTAAGATGTAAGTTGGTAACTATTATCATTTACTTAATTAATTGCATTAACTTTATGAAAACTAGAAAGATAATTAGTTGGGTGCATGATAAGTTGTTAAGTATTATTATTTACCTAACTAGATGCATGGTTTACCATTTCCATCATTGTGGAGATTTTGCATGTCTATAATGTGCATGGAATATGTAGTATTTCATATGATGATGCATCATCATGCACGCATCCATCTAAAATAAATGAGTTTGGGCCGGGCCCGACTGATCCGTTGAACATCAGTTCATTGGGTTAATGACTCGGTCATGGGTTGCTTTTCAAACTCGAGCCCGTTAAGAACTGGGCCTACGTTTCTGGGCCGAGTCCGGATTAAAGCCAGACAAGCCAAGCTCCAAACTGGTCTGGGCTGGCCGGATGCCCACCCCTACCCACAATACTATTACACTGATCCGGATAATGCTGTTTAACGTTGCTTTGATCCAATGGCTATGGGAAGTTTGAACCCATTATGGAGGTTGATAATTTCCACACGGTAGGAATACCATTCAGGAGGATGCAAATGCACTGTCCAGATTAAGATGGTGCACCCTGTCAATTCCCTATCCATCTAAAGGTTATTCCTATCTGTTCTTGGGTGTATTAGCGTCACCAATATTCTTCTTTTGTCATCTCAAGTCTATTCATATCTCTTGTCAATTGCCAATTCACAGCATTTGTATTTCTTCTGTAAGCTCAACTTTTCAGGCATAGTTGGACAAAAGGTGGGACAGTAGTGGTTAGTACTGATTACTGATTAGGCAAATAGCAACTAAACCACCTACTTGACAAAATAGAAGATACCCTAAGTACAATGTGCTTAACCTATGATATCATTTTTATAAGTATTAAGAGCACTGTCCAAAGAGGATGGCTGAAGGTTTTTAACCACTTCGAGGTGGGCCCTAAAGCAGGGCATCATTCTCTCTCAGGCCTCACTACCTGAACTGAGGTTTTCCCTCGTTAAATATAAAAACAAAACTCGAAAGGACTAAGAGTGTGTTAGGGATAGTGGTAGTTGCAGAATTGCACATATTTTCGTAATGCGGCAGCATCTATATGATCCAGTATAATTTGTTCATATATGCAGAAAAAATCCATCATTAGATTTTTTTATATTTATAAGACAAAAAACTGACCAAAGAAATTGAATTTCTAAAGACTTAGCAGCCCATCCAGTCCACCTTAGCATCTATGAATTCTAATTCTAATGGAAAACAAATTCATATAAGAATTTGGACCCTTTGAAAGATGTCACATCTGTATTGGAATTCTGACTTGGATGGACTTGCATGGGCCTACATAAGCCTTCTCTTCCGAGTCCATACGGCTCAATGTGAGACGCTTTATCCATGCAATGTTTGGATATCTCATACGTTTTACTGGTTAAAAATAGTTGTACAAACTCTGAGCTCATCTTCATGAAAGCAAGAGTAGTTTTTGCAGGAGCACCTCTGATGATAGACTAAGATGGTTGAAATCACTGTAGCAATTTTTATTATGGTTTTCAAGTTACTGAAAGATTTAAAGAATCTTAACCCATGAGCCAAGGAATGGAAACACAGCTATCAGCAGTCTCATTAACAAAGGCATGTCACCATTTCTCCCCCTTACCAACTTGCTTGGCTTCTGTGAACCGCCTTTGCTTGCACCTACTGAGCTTGGTCTTGGTTTTGGAGTTGGTCCAAGTGGCTGTCTGCTAGATTTCTTTCCCTTGATATCCAACTCATCCCAACCTCCAAAGGTCGGCTCTGTGCCCGTTACTTTACCATCAGCGACCCATGAATTGCTGCTGCTTACTTCTGATACGTCACTCACTCGGAGCTTTCTGCTTGCAACCATTGGCTGCAGATGAGTTGGCAAAGTTTGGTTTCTTGGACTTTGATTTTGGTGGTTTTGGACCGGCTCTTGTCTTGCCCCACAATTTGTCAACTGTGAGGGAAATGGCTGACTGCCCCAGAGGAAGGGCCAGTGCCATGAGAAAAGCATTGGGCCCTGTTGCCAGCAGCATAGACAATATAATGGCTGGAACCATCCAACCATACGACTTCAATACCTGTCCAAAAGACACATCACATGGAATCAATCACTCAATCCAGGATGCCAGGATCAGAAAATCTGAGTGATCGCTAAACTTTATGAACAGTGCCATCCAGGACTCCCACAAAGATACAAACTCCAAAGGATCAGGAAGCACTGACCCAAAGTGGAGACACATAATGTTTGAGATGCCCTGTGATTGTAAATCACAATCACCATACTTTCTCAAGGTTAGTGGAACATGAAAAAGTAAAAGCTGTGATTGTTTTTGCCTATTTGTGCTTTGAATATTGTGAAAGTAGATCATAAGGTTGACCTTGTGTATCACAATCACAGCTTTTACTTTCTCAAGATTCTATTTTCTCACCTGTGACCAAAAACAAACATGCCCATAATATAAGGTAATTACTTCAATAATTTTAACGAGGTAAAACTGAAGATAGGAGCCTCAAAAATTCATAGCCTTGCAACGGCCAAGATGAAATTTCAAAAAGTGGCTAGCCTAGCTGACCCTCCTAATGGGGGTAAAAATCAAAGATCATGATTAAGATCTTAAACTTACTTGCTAGTGTGGTTAAGTCAATCTTAGGTTTAGCTAATTTTAGTTTATAATAGACAAGGAAACAAACACTAAAATTTCAAAAAATAACAATAATAAAAGAAAAGACTCCAACTCTTTTTTTTTGTGGGTGGGTGGGTGGGGGGGGGGGGGGGGGGGGGGCAGTAAAACTAGGATAAAAAAAGATGAATCTCTCTCTCTCTCTCTCTCTCACACACACACACACACACACACATCAGTCAATCATGTACATCAGGAATATCTCTAATCCAAACAAAAAAATTGTTGTAACAATAAATGATTGTATCCATGACACAAGTGACTGTACTCTTGCCCTACCTACATAGACAAAACACCATTGTTAAGAAAAATCAGACTGCTGAGAAGCTATCCAAAGCAGCAGTGGTAGCAAAGGTAATTGGCTGCAAACAAATTCTAAATGCAAGAAAAAACTACATAGAAAGAAAAATCAAGTTCGATAAGACCATAGTGCAAAGTTAATCAGGAAACATATTTGGATCCTGCCTGTGTATTAGGGCCTTAAATAGGGGCTCAGACTGCCAGAGCCCATACCTAGATTGTTTACTTTCTTATCAAAGCCAAAGATGGTCAGTCTAATCAAGGCTATAAATAGCTGTATCAATCAAATTATGTGCCCAGTTTGATCTGATTTTGCTGCTGGAATCATCATGACAAGTAGTTTCATAGTTGACAATTTTCTACCAGATACGGATGAGACACTGCCTAAATTCCATCAAACTATTGATTATGAGATCAAAATTTAGTCAGAAGCCTACCCACCATGACAGAGTGAAATCTCAAATTTGAGGAAGAGGCAAAATAGAAATCTACAAATATCTTTTTCCAAGAAAGCAAGCTCAAGAAAACATAAAATCACATCATGAAGCACCATTGAGAATACTTTGGACCATACACTCTCTCTCAACCGACCTAAAAATGACTAAAAGGATACACCATAAAAATGGAGGTAATTAGACATTCCTGAACCTTAGGGATACAGGTAGGGAATATAACCAAATATCTCAGCATGTAAAAATGGAATTCATTTTCTCTGGACTTCTGTTTTGAAACTTGTCTTAATTTGCAAAATTTTCAATTGATGAATTGCATCAATGCAATCGAGGTTCAATAATCATTACCATAAAAGCATTTCTTACAAATTTAGGAAGTTGGCCTCATCCATCTTGACATCATTTTCTATGAGATGCTTGTCATCCTTAAGTTCCAAACCGAAAAAAGATGATGCCCGAGAAACCCATTACTTTGTAAAAGCTAGAAAACCTACTTAACTAGACAAATTATTACATAACAAAAACTGGTATACATTATCCCTAAATTTCTTGATGCTTCTTCTGATCTCATCAGGACTTGCAAACATGCTTGAAGCCCATTTGCACATCTGCCCAAACTACAGTTTCAAACACAACATGTTCATAGGCAGCAATCGTGAACCTTTAACTCATTATACAAGCCATGCACTTGTCAGTGTAGGAGAGATTGGGTTTCAAAGCAATATCCTAGAAAATAAAATAAATAACTAAAGAGGAATACTCAAGGCCATTTGGTTTCAGTCAAGAAGAGCAAAATTCACTTTCATCTGGTTACCTACAACCACAAATAAATAGGTAACACGTTGTTTGGAACCTACTACGTAGGCTAAATCTCCTTGAGGTGATTGTCCTATAAACCCTAGGATGCAATATATAAGCCATGCAAATCTAGAATCTCTTGTATATAACTCATAGAAACAGAAAAAAGAAAATGCAAATAAGAGACAACAACCTAATCCAACTAAGCTAACAAATAAATTCCACTTATCACTAATCAAGTTGAAAACATATCGACATTCCACCCATACAAAATTACAAATAACCCTTCTGATCAACATCTGATATGTGGAAATGTATTCTGAACTATCTATACCCCTTTCTTTTTCTTCTCTCATGAGCAATCTGGGATACCCTTCCAGTTACTCACAATTACTGGTAGCACTTACAAGTCTATAGCATTCGGGAACATGTTCCGAAGTTTATCTTTCCAGATAAGTTCACGGCTCATCAAGCCAAGCTTGGGTAGCCTTGCAAAAATACCACATTGAAATATGAGTTGCTTTTAAAAAAGTAATCCTAAAAAAAAGAGGAAGCCTTCTTAAGCATACACAGTCCTCAGAGCTTGGGCTCTTCAACAATTACCCTTGCCATAGAGCCAAATTTTTCTTGATTCTTTGATAAAAAATCTCATCTTTGAGATTTTTCTGAAGACTATTGGCCATAGAATGACCTCTGTCTCCATTGTATATCTGAAAAAGGGGGGCCCCATGATGTGAAAAACTCCAATATGGTTCCCGAGGGTGAATCGATCTAACTATTGGTTGCTTGTATTTATTGATTCAATGCCTTGTTTCAGCCAACTTTCATACAGGGAGTGCCCAAAATTTAAGAGAAAGCTAGTTTAAGCACATCTTTCCAATATATGTGCTTTTTGTTTAAAAAAAACTTTTTTTCATGGCTCTATAAGCTCGTTCAGAGAGAATATTTCCTTACATGCTGTATTTGGGATATCACTATTTGAATGGCTAGTCCTCATGCCATTATTCTCCATTTAAACTATTAGCACTTGAAATATATCTTAAGTCTTAAGCCAAACTTTTCATCACAATTGTGTCAGGAATTTGTTCTTGTGCTCAGTCATTCATTCCTTGTAGGCTTTTCTATAATGGAAAGTGTCGTCCATAAATTCGTGCACAGATATTTCCACTTCCTTGAAATATATTCAGTTGCTCACATACTGTATTTGGGATATTACCAAGTCTTCATGTGATTGTTCTCCATTTGAACTATTAGTACTTGAAATATGTCAGCCCAAAATTTACATCATGATCATGACAGAAATTTGTTCTGGTTGCTTCTTCATGTTTGCACTGTAAGCTTTTCTAGTGTGGCACATGGCCACCAATAATGATATGGAGAAGAAAAGATCGTTGCCAATCAGTAAAGCTTCTTCTCTTGCATATATAGGTGGCTGAATGTGTGGCACCAATGTATTGGTTTGAACCCTAGTCTCCTCTTTCAGTCCACTGTAAACATCCAACTGATAACTTCTTGATCCAACCCTCTATGCAGCTCACTAAACTTTCGAAGTTGGTTTGGTAACCTCACACCATTTCAATTTGCCATAAGTTGGAAAATATGATTTCAGAAAAGCTTTACCATGACTAAGTTGTCTCCACCATTTCAATCACAAGATCCCCTTCAAAGGGTATCATATCAAATTGGCACTAAAGCATGTTCTTGGGCATGTCCAGGGGAGGAAACTCTAAACAAGCTGATGGAGGCCAAAATAAAAATATGGCAGAGGAGATGCGACACCTAATAGCCCAATAGCTGATTTCCGAATACCCTCTGCTGCGAAATTCAGTGCTAGAAATCGGAAATATTGATAAGTAAGAAAGACACGGAACAGTTCAGCATTCAAAGATATATCAATTGAGACAGAGTTATCAAACAGAGGGCCTGGTCATTTCAGGCACAGTATCCCTGTTGAATTTTTTTTGAGTGTGAGGGGGAGTAAAACCATTTTGCAACTTCAAGAATATACCAAAAAGTAATTTCTTTTATAAATAAGGTCAAGCAACCGTTCCTATGGTTTGAACAAGTGACACCCTTGGCGTTCGGTTCTGTACCACTGACTGAGGATATCAAAGCCACAGTTTCCAATTTATGTCAAATTACAATAGTCTGCTTACCAAACCAACTTTAAACGGATTTTGTGGATTCGCTAATCGGCTTCCTTATCAATGGATTGAAGGAAGACATTATATCCAAGTCTCACTTGATATATCCTCTAATCACATTTATCGTTACCTGTAGCTTACCCACTAGCTATGATTGTTAAAAAATGATGTACCAAAGATTGAATTGTCTGCATACGCAACTTTAACTCGTTATTCCTCATGATATGGTATGGCTCAATGAAACAGTGGTCGAGTTTTATTCATAAATTTAAGTGCAACCTCTGTACAACACTAGCAATTTCAACGGCTATCAAGACCAAAACCATAATTGGTTTCATTACACAAGCAATTTAGTCAAACACTGGGATCTTAGTTCATCCTACAAATCATTTAACAAATCGAGACCAACTAGTTATTTCCATTGATAAACACGAGGGCCAGCCTCTGGAATCAGATATAAACACCCCAACATGGAAAATCAGAAGAAGAATATGCACACCAAATAAAGAGAAAAAAACTACCTTGAAAAATCCAACGTCCGTCCATCCTATATTGGGTTCGTCTTCGAAGAGCATGGAATCATCGCCATCATCATAATAACCATCGTAGTCGTCGTAAGAACGAGACCACCACGACCATTCACCTCCGTCGTCCTCGTTGTCAAGAATCCCACTCTTGGACCGCCTTCCTCTTCGGACGTTCTCTGCATCCGAATCCCACCAACTCCTCCTTGCAAAAGAAACATGGTGGGTATCTTCCCGGTGGGGAAAGGCCGTCTTTAGGAAGGGAAGCCAAAGAGAATGGGGGCCCCGATGGCAGAGGAAAGTGGTGGGTGGGTTTCTGATTGGTGTTAGAAGGATGGACATGGTGGTGGTCGTGGATTCATAGGCATGATGCACGACTGCACCCACCCATGAAATTGTAGAGATTTGGCGACTACCCACCACCCATGAGATTGCAGGAGGTGCGGTCTCCATCTCTCTCTCTTATTGCCACTCAGGAACTGTCACCGAGATACGGCTATGACCGGATCATGACATGATTCTTAATTTTTTAATTAATAAATGAATTTTTTGATATTTTAATGTATGAAATTTATACTTTATTATCATTCAATTAAATTATTAAAAAATGTTACTTTCTATATCTAAGGATCATGACAATGTTTTTTTATTTTATAGGCCTATCCATCACAACTTAGAATCTTACGATCCCTTTTATTGACCCACACAAATAGATGAAACTGAAAGTCTGTAACTTCTTCCACATTGAACTCTTACTGGATTTATGGATATTCTTAGCATTTTGTACACTTTAATAGCACTTTCTCATGTTTTTCTCACTTTATATGATTTTGTTACTTAGGCTCCAACTACACAATGTCACATCTGAAATTAGTGAGATTGAATCATCTCCTTTTGAAAAGTTACTACAAAATGATCTCTTAGCAACACTTAAAAATGTTCTTTGTTGTAGATCTACTTCATTGACCTATTCGTGTAAATGCTTAAGATCTATTTGGTTAATTACCACCTTTTTTACAAAATTTGATTCTGATACTTAAATTAACGTCTTTCCAGGATAAAATCTACAAAATACAATGAGATTCTATATATAGACTTTAGCAGTATCCCATGGTATAGTGCATGTACAACTTGCAATAAGAAAGTTCAGGTGGACTAAAAGGAACTTGCAATTCTTGTGGAGTTGTTTCATTAGAGATATACTAAATTTTATTTTTTTTATTTGAAATTTGATCTAATTTAATATTATAATTCATGTATTTTCATGATCTTTATTTGTTTATTTTTTAGCTAAATCATAGTTACAGATTGAAGATGACTATTGTAGATAACCACAAAAGTGATTTGGCCATTACAATTTTCAATGACCAAGCATGTAAAATTATCGATTGCTTAGTTGATGATTTGTTTGAGAAAACAATGATGACGGTAATGTATTCCAAGAGAAAACATTTTAATTAACATAAAAAATTTCTTATTCTATAGCTAACACTAAGTTTTATGTTTCAGGATGAACATGATAAGTTTAAATTGGAAAGGGAACTAAGCTTGAAAACTGATGGCCTTTTCAAGTTTTTTGTCCACTTGAAACTCCTGAAAAAGGAATTTCGACAATATAATATTCTAAAATTCAACCTTCTTGCAGTTGATAGGATCGAGGAATAAAGAAATGTTTGTTGCAAGTTATCTTTGGAGTATCCTGACCATCTTTTGCCATCAACCAGTGATGCTAAAACATCTCACCTTCCCTTAGAAGAGAATGACACTTGATCTTACTATTGAAAAAATCTTTTATGATCTGAACATTCTTTATGGAGCTGTGGTTTATTTAAATCACAACAACTGATGTTTGTTCTTTTCTGTGATGATCTACTTTTACTTTTCTTAGTATTAAACTTTTACTACCTTCATATGGTTGTGGTCCATGTAGATCACACAAACTGGTTTGTTTTTGTGTTGAACTACTTAGCATACTCTACTAATTTAGCTTTTAACTATAAATTTGTCTACATTTTGGTGGTGGTTCAATCTGGATGGTTAGTAATTTTTTTTATTAGCTTGTGCTACTGTACATATGTTCTTATATATTTCAGTAACATGTCTATCCAAATGTATTTTGCTCAGTAATTTCTGTAGGAGCTACAAAAAATATATATATAATTGCCTTTGGACCTGTTAGTTAGGACGAGTGGTCTCACTTTAAAGCACATCTGAACATAAAAAAAACACCGCATCTATGCCTAAGATTTTTGGGGTCAAGCGACGAATACAATGTCTAGGTCTAGGGGCGGTACAATTTGGTAAAAACTAAAATCCAACAAGAGCTTTGTGGGTTTTTTACTAGTATCTTGGCCGGTGGGGATTAGGGAGGCAGGATTTTTTGCGATATTAAATTGGTAGGAAGACAAGTTCACTGTAAAATCGTGTTACATTTTATTGTACTTTTTATAAAAAGTTTAAAACAATTGTGGCACAAATTTAGTGGGCCTTTTATTTATTTATTTATTTCAGCCAAGTTGCATTTTCTCGTTGAATGATCTTTTGATTTTTTTTTTTTAAGATGAGGAACCTTTGTCGAAGCTGGGGGCTCCACGACAGTGGCGGATCCAAAAGTTTTTCATTGGGTGGGCAGACTTTGGGTCTCGGGGACAATGCTATGGTCTTGAAGGATGATTCATTTATTCGAGGGCCAGGCCGGCAATCAAAGGAGGTAGGAAAGCAGATCTCCTGTCGAGGGACAGGGAGGGCAAAGCCCTCTGTCGGGAAGGGCTCGCAGAGGCAAGGGGGGCGGGCACCCATGCCAAGGTTTCTAATTCTAAGGGGGGGGGGCACCCATGCTTGATTTTTTAGAAATCCGCTCTTGGATCGTATAATTACAACATGCGAGCAAGTTTTTTTAGCGTTTGAAAATAAATGGCCTAGAACTTTCATTAATATTCAAGCCTCAAAAAGTTATATTTTTTCGTCTGAAATGTGTTGGTTCCTAGCAAATGTGCTATGTGAAACACATGTGCGGTCATATTTGTGAAAGTAGTATAGGAAATATCCAATTTGTACTCAAATTGCATATTTAGTAGTTTGTATCATGTATCTATTTTGTGTGTGGTTTTTACTTATTTTTAAAAAATGTTTCGAGTTGTTGATGCATTGTACTGCAGCTAGACAAAAGGTATTTCTCTTCAAATTTTCTTTGCCAAAATTTTTACAGAATCTTTGAAAAAGAGTGACTATTTTTCAACTAAGAATGTTGCTGATAGCAATATTGGTGACTGACAAGTTAGAATACGTGTGTGCACTTGCCAGCACACACACAAAGCCTTTCTTAAGATATTGACGTTTCTCAATGTTGGTTTATGCAAATGAGAAGATTGTCATTGTAAATTAGGCAAATTATCAAGTCTAGGATGTCGTGATAAACAGAAATGCTTGGCTCACCCATGTCGTGATAACTGGAAAGACAAGAAGAGGTTTGATAAACATGTTGGAAGCTCTGACAGTTTTCATAATTCAACACGAATGAAGTGTTAAAATTTGATGCAACAAAAACAACATATTGATTCTATACTTTATCAACAAAGTGTTCGACAGAAAGATGAATATAGACTTCACCTTTGGGAAACTGTTAATGCAATCAGATACTTGTTAAATCAAGGATTGACATTTCGAGGGCATGATGAAGTTGAAGAATCTCTTAATAGAGGAAATTTTATTGAGTTGTTGAAGATATTTGCAAAGATCAATGATGACATAAATAAAGTTGTATTGAAAAGTGCTCCAGAAAATAACAAATTGATATCTCCTGATATACAAAAGGATATTATCAAGGTTGCTTCTATACAAACTACAAATGCTATTATCATGGAACTTAGAGATACGTTTTTTTCTATTTTACTTGATGATTCTCGTGATATATCAACTAAAGAACAAATGGCTATTGTTTTATAGTTTGTTAATGAAAAAGGTTGAGTAGTCGAGCGATTTCTTACTCTTGTGCATGTTCTTAAAACAAGTTGCGTGGACAGGGTTATGATGGAGCAAGTAATAAGAGATGGAAATTTAATGGATTGAAAAGTCTTATATTACATGAAAATGCATCTACATATTATATTCATTGTTTTGCACATCAACTTCAATTGACATTAGTTGGTGTTGCTAAAAAAATTCATTGCTTGATGTGTTTTTCAATATATTAGGTAGGTTGTCAACTTTTTTTTCCACTTCATGTAAGAGATCTGAGTTTATTCGAGAAGTAGAATTTATGCGAATTGCTGAAGCACTTGCATTGGGTGAACTTGAAACAGGACGAGGATTAAATCAAGAAATAAGTTCCAAACGACCTGGTGATACTCGGTGGGGTTCTCATTACGATGCTTTGGTTAATTTACTCAGTATGTATTCTTCTATTATTCAAGTGTTAGATTTCATTGCAGAAGATACATATTCAGGAAAAAGTTCAGATGCAATTATTTTATATCATCAGTTGCAAGATTTTGAATTTGTGATTTGCTTACATTTGATGTGTAAAGTTTTGGGAATAACTAATGATCTTTCACAAGCACTTCAGCTAAAAGATCAAGACATTGTGAATGCTATGAGTTTAGTCACTATATCAAAACAGTGCCTTCAAGGTATGAGAGACAATGGATGGGACTCTCTCATAAACAAAGTGTTCAGATTTTGTAAGAGATTTGATATTCTTATTCTTGATCTAGGGGACTCATATACACCTCAAGGACGACCAAGACGTAAGGTTGAAAAGATCACCACATTGCATCATTATCGTATTGATGTATTTTATATTATTATTGATTTGCAACTTCAAGAGTTGAATGATCGTTTCACTGAAGCAAATACAGAGCTTCTCCTTTCAATGGCATGCTTGAGTCCAAAGAATTCTTTTTCTGCTTTTGATAAAAATAAGTTGATCCGTCTTGCTGAGCTTTACCCTAAGGACTTTTCTAAAGTAAACATAATTAGACTGGAAAATCAATTGGATATATATATTGCAGACATGCGAAACAGTGATCAGTTTTCAAGTTTAAAATCTTTAGCAGAGCTAGCAGAGATGATGATAGCAACTCAAAAGCACATTGTATTTTCTCATGTATATCTATTGATTAAGTTGGCATTAACTTTGCCAATTGCAACAGCAGGTGTTGAAAGAGCATTTTCAGCTATGAACAATATCAAAAGTCGTCTATGTAATAGAATGGGAGATGAATGGATCAATGATGCTTTGGTTACTTACATAGAGAAGAAGACATTTGATACCATCAATGATGATGCAATTATGATTTTTTTTCAAAATATGAAAAATAGAAGATGCCAATTGTAAAATTTTCATGAATTTAGTTGTTTGTATTTCTTAAGTGAACAATTTTCATTTTAGTTTAAAAGTACAATTTAAGGTTTTATCTTATTATGTTCATAAATTTAGTTGTTTGTTTTTGTAACAATTGTTATTTTAATTCAAAGGCTTATTTAAGTTTTATCTCTCCACGAATGATTGTTCCTCCAGCGAAAATTTTTTGGCTCCGCCGCTGGTCCGAATAAATGGATCGTCCTTCAAGACCATAGCATTGTCCCTGAGACCCGAAATCTGCCCACCCAAGGAAAAACTTCTGGCTCCGCCACTGTCCTTGTCACGTTTAACCAAATTTCACAATCACTAATCACCGGTAGTTTGTTATCATGATAAAAAAATTACTATTTTGCCCCTTTTGTAAAATAAAGCAGCAGCACTTGCAACAGACTAAAGAAAACATCAAATTGCCCATAAACATAAAAAGAAACCCTATACATCATATAATAATATAAATAAAAGTTATGAAATCTTACATTAACTCCTACCAGAAAATGCAATCTCATGTTTAATTCCCAATCCAAGCATATGAAGTTTGGCCATGCTTATAAAACAATGGACAATGGAAGCAAAATGGTTATGGGCAGGCAGAAGATGCACTCATAAGAACCATCAATGGGATAATAGCAGTCATTGAGAGATGGCTTGTTGCAGTCAAATGACCACCATGAAATACTCTTCTACATTATCCATTGGGACAAACTTCTTAGTTATTGCTCACCGAGACATGTTCTCCTACACAAAACCAAAAAAGATAGACAAAAGGTGGTCTTATTGGTTAATTGAACAATTCTGCATCCTTAGGTTAGACCCAAAGAATAAAAACAGTGGAAAGAGAGAGGCCAATGGATTAGGAGAGATCAAAAGACGTGGTAAATAAGGACAAATTTCATGACAACAAGGCTTTCGTAATGTGAGAAATGTTTATCTCAAAAATTGTATGGATAAATTGCTCATTTTTATTAAATAACAAATGAAGGTTCTCTTGACATTAGCCAATATAGATGTCATTTGCTTAACTCAGGTAAAACTTTTAGGTGGTGTGCACATGAATTTGACTTAGGGATGGCAGTGGACCGGGGGAAGCGAGCCCGCCCTGCCTCTCCCCGTTTGGGGGATGGAGGACATGAAACGGGGATGGAGGTTAAAATCAAAACCCGTGTGGGGATGAACTTACACTTTGCCTCTGCCTCGCCCAGTCCCCGTCCTCGATCCCGGTCTTGCCCCGTCCCCCATCCTTCTTTAGAGATGGTAGTGGACTGAGGGGAAACACGACCCTATCCCTTTTGGCCCTGTTTGGAATGGGGATTGAGGACATGAAACAGGGATGGAGGTTAAAATCAAAACCCGTGTGGGGGATGGAGGTTAGGATTTTGAGATGGGGTGGGGGTGGAGACCTTGTTCCCTGCCCCCGCCCCGGTCCACTGCCATCCCTAATTTGACTAAAAGGTGTGGTGGGTATTCCCTTTTATATATATTATATTACATACATATAATATTATATGTTATATACATGATATGTATGTCTTATACATGTATTATATATATATATATATATATATATATATATATATATATATATATATATATTATATTATCAAAATTTTAAAAATTAAAAAAACAATATTTTTCATAAAATGAGCCAGCTTGTGATCGACATGTAAAGCTTGGCTCATAATGAGCTCAGGCTCGGCTTGGGTCATTACGAGTTCACTAGCTGAGCTTGAGCAGAGGAGCCTGCCCGAACAGCCTAAGCTCGACTCGTTTACCATCCCCAGCCGGAATGCTGATGCAGGAACAGGAGTTGGATACCACCGGTAGAAGTTTATTATCATGATCATAGACTTTCATGTTGAAGGAGGTCAAGAGTTTGATACCCAGTATGCATATGCATTCTTAATTTGCTGCAAGGCCTAAGCCAGATGGAAAACTATCTCCGGTGGGTATGAGAGGAGTACTCGTAGTCAAGGTGACACCTCTCGGCCCGTATGAGACATCCAAACCATAACATGGTTTCTTCACACTGCATCCAAAAAATTGCCTAAAGATATAAGTATGGCTGAAGTCTTCCTAATAGATGCCATCTCTGTAAAACTAGCACTGCATCAGTGGATCACCTTTTTATTTCCTGTCCTGTTGCTGTGAATATTTGGATGGCCATTTCCTCAAGGTTTCTGCTGCAGAAGATGGCAGAATCAATCACTTGTATGGGAGTTCAAGTGATGGTTTGCAAGGAATCTGAAAGAATATGCAGAACTTGAAGTAAAACGCAGAGCTTAATAACACGTTGTTGTATTCCTTAGATTGATGGTTCTGGGCAAACATATGAAGGCTATTTATAGCCATACAATATACAAGCAATACACGTTAACATAGGGAGACTGTTTTTGATCCTTATAAAAAACGACTACATGAAAGCATTAAGGATTCTTTAATGTTCAGAAGTCTTCATACGTTGGAGACTCTGGTGTTCTAGTTTATCTGGAGGTTCATGCACTTTAGAGGTTGGGTGTAATTCTTGATGAACCGTATTCTTATCATGCCCCCGCAAGCTCAACGTGGGGTCAGCAACATTGAGCTTGTCTCAAATAAAAACAAATCTCAATACTGGAAGCGGCTTAGTGAGTCCATCAGCAACCTGGTCAGGGGAAGATATAAACTGAACTTGAATATGCCCTTTTTGCATGTGATCCCAAATGAAATGAAAATCGATTTCTACATGCTCAGTGCGGGCATGAAAAAATGGATTCTCTGCAAGATACTGTGCACCAATGTTGTCACACTAAAGAATGGGTGGCGAAAAAGGAGCACGACCAAGATCAGTCAAGAGAGACTTGAGCCAAAGAAGTTCGGATGCAGCACAGACGAGAGATTTATATTCGACTTCAATGTTTGAGCGGGCAATAGTCTGTTGCTTGCGAGACGACCAAGAAATCAAATTGGAACCCAGAAAAATAGCAAAACCATTGGCAGATTTACAATCGTTAAGACTACCAGCCCAGTCAGCATCAGAAAAGGCGCTTAGTTGCAGTGAGGGAGACTGTGAGAAGGAGAGGCCATGCTGAATGGTGCCTTTGATATACCGAAGAATACGCTTGACTGTCGACCAATGAGTGATTGTAAGACGACGCATGAACTGATTGACAACAAAGGCAATATCAGGCCTAGTAATGGTGAGATACTGAAGACTGCTAACAACACTGTGATATAGGCTGTGATCATAAAATGGAGAATCATCATCATTGAGTAAGCGAGTGGTGGAGCTAAAGAGAGTGGAGATAGTCTTGTCATCAGCCATAGAGGCACGACGAAGAAGATTCAAGGCATAAGTGTGCTGGCACAAGTACAGACCAAATGTGGCGTAGTGAACTTCAATACCCTAAAAATAGTTGAGAAGCCCAAGATCTTTGACAGAGAAGACACAACTAAAATGCTAAATTAAATCTTGGATGGCGAGGCAAGAGCTGTTGGTAATGATGATGTCATCAACATAAACTAGAACATACATAACTAAATTACAATCCTGAAGGATAAACAACGAGGCATCAGAGAGAGATATGTGAAATCCACGAGACTGAAGATAAGAGCTGAGACAATAGTACCAGGCACGTGGAGCCTGCTTGAGACCATACAAAGCACGATCCAGCTTGCAAACATGATTAGGATGAGCGCATTCTTCAAAACCAAGAGGTTGCACCATATAAGCATCTTTCGAGAGAATACCATTGAGAAAGGCATTATTAAAATCTAACTGATGTAACGACCAGGCACATGAAACCGCAATAACCAGAACTACACGGATGGTAGTAGGCTTGACCACAGGACTGAAAGTTTCAAAATAATCAATACCTTCTTCTTGATAAAATCTCTTGGTAACAAGACGAGCTTTATAGCAAGCAACATTGTCATCGATGTGGTATTTAATCCGAAAAACCCATTTGGAGCCAACAACATTATAGTGAGAAAGACGAGGAACAAGATGACACGTATGATTGACCTGAAGAGAATGGAATTTGTCTTGCATGGTCGAACACCACTTGGGATCGAGACTGGTTTGTTTAAAGGAGGTGGGTTCAGGTGTAAGTAAAGTTGGGCTAAAGAAGGCGAGAGGAATCAGATATCAAGAGGTAGAGAAGGCTCGGGGTTTGAGAGAGTTGGTCATAGACCGAGTGACCATAGGATGAACACGATCAGAGGGGGGGGGGGGGGGGGGGGGGGGGTTAGGACAGGTTCGAGGAGTTCATGAGCTGAGGAAGGGACATGTGATGAGGAGAGATCAGGTGGGCCAGTATGAGGGGCATCACTTGAGCAAGGATCAGGTGGAGCTGGTGGTTTAGAGGAAGGTAGGAGAAGAGGAACCGAAAGAGGGAGGATGACGTGTGGAGAGAGACCCCAGTCAGAAAATGAGGGTGAGGAGGAACAGGGCTCTGAAGGGACAAGTCCAAGAGTAGACTCATCAAAGTAAACATGACGAGAAACATAAGTTTGGTTGCGAGATGGGTCAATGCAGAGATAGCCCTTGTGTCGAGCGGCATAACCAAGGAGGATGCACGGGACAGTCTTAGGTTGGAATTTGTTGGTGAGATAGGATGTTAAAAGTGGATAGCAACGAGAACCAAAAATACGAAGATGATTGTAGGTGGCTGGTTTGTGAAAAAGAAGCTCGTAAGGAGTTTTACGGTGAAGGACTAAAGTAGGTAGGCGGTTGGTGATGTACACGGCAGTACAAAATGTGTCTACCCAAAAGGAATAGGACAAAGAGGATGAATGAAGAAGACTAAGGTCAGTCTCAATGGCATGCCGATGTTTTTGTTCAACAAGATCATTCTATTCTGGGGTGTGGGGCACAAAAATTGATGAAGTATGCCATGGTCTTGTAAAAAATTTGCAAACTCATGACAGGTAAACTCTCCACCATTGTCTGATTGAAAAGTGTGGATGGAGGTTTGTAATTGCTTTTCAATAACACACTTGAAGTTTTTAAAATATTCAAAAACTTGTGACTTAGTGCGCAGTGGAAAAAGCCATGAGAACCTAGAAAAATCATCTTTTATGAGAAGATAAAAGCGAAAATCTTCACGTGAGATGACTAGAGAAGGCCCTCAGATGTCGGCGTGAAAAAGTTTAAGAGGTGATTTAGTAGATGAGACTGAGTGTCCAAAAGGAAGTTTGTGAGCCTTGCCAACAAGGTAGCTTTTACACACTTTTGTTTTATTGTTTTTGTTAATAAAAATGACATGACTAGAGTGTAAATGAGAGATGATCTTCTTATTTTCATGACTAAGATTCTTGTGCCAAATATCAAAGGATGCTATTTTACCAGCATATGTCGCCACCTGTATGTGAGGATCAGACTTGATTGGATAAAGCCCTGCATTGGATTTCGGTTCCCGTAGACGAATCTTGCTTGTCTGTCGATCATTGACAAGGAATTCAAAGGGAGTGAATTCAAAAGTGCAGTCATTATCTTCAGTAAATTTGCCCACAGACAAAAGGTTCTTCGTAATAGCCAGAACGTGAAGAACATTCTTTAAATGAAATGCAGAACCTTGAGAATTTAAGGTAAGACTACCAGTATGAGAGATAGAGAGCATCTTACCATTACCCACCATGACTTGCTCACCACCTTGGTATTGCGATTTTTAAGACAACTGGTGATCATCCATTGTTAGGTGATTTGTAGCACCAGTGTCAGGATACCAATAACCATCGTTTGATTGTTGAAGAGACATGGCATAGAAGGCTTTAGGAATGTCCCAACATGTTTTAGTAGTGTGCCCTCATTTTCCGTAATATTGGCAGGTAACAGGTCCATGACTGCCTTGAGAACTAGAGTTAGTGTTCATCGTGTTAGGAGAGGAAGTTCTACCTTGGCTTCTCCCACGACCTCGAAAAAAATTACGACCACGGCCCCTACCTCAAAAGGTTGTGAAGGTCGTTTGCTGAGAATCTGATGTGTCAGAATTCTTAGCATGTGAGAGGAGTACATGTTTTTCCTGATTAAGGAGCAAGTCATATAAATCCGTGAAGGAGTATGGCGTCGAGTTGGTTGTGACAGGCGTTACAATGCTTTCATATTTATGAGGAGGACCATTCAAGGTGATTTAGACTAATTCTTCATCGTCTACAGGGTGATTGGCGATGGCAAGAGAGTTAGCTAAAAATTTTATGCGATCCAAATAGGACAGCATATCCAGAGTGTCTTTTTTAATGAAAGTCAGTTCTTTCTTCAGAATCATGAGTCTCAAAGGAGATTGAGATCCATATGATTTTTTTTAGAATAAGCCGCGCTTTGTAGGCTATTTTGGTTTGTATAATTTAACCAAGAACCATTTATGACACAATGACTTTTATCCAACTAAGTGCCAGTTGATCTGAGCGAATCCAAATAGGGTAATTTGGATTTTCTAACTTACCTCCATCTGTCATAACAACGAAACAATCTAGTTGAGAGGATATGTCATCGACAAACTTAAGAAGATCCTGGCTAATCATGACTGATTCGAGTTAAGATCTCCACAACAAATAATTGTCACGATTGAGTTTGATTGAGAAGAGGCGGGCAATAGCATTCCACTGAGTCATAGGACAAGAAGGAGACGACGAAGAGGCCATGTAAAGCTTGATGATGATGAGGATGATGCGGTTTGGGCAGTGGAACAAGACCAATCCTGCAGAAGATCTAGCGAAGAGAATGAGATTCACAGGTGAGTGGTTGATGAACCGAGCTCAACCCAATTTTGCACAAACATGAAAAAAATTTGATCAGGATGTCGATGACTCTGATACCATGAAAGAATATGCAGAACTTGAAGTAAAACGCAGAGCTGAATAGCACGTTGTTGTATTCTTTAGATTGATGATTATGGGCAAACATATGAAGGCTATTTATAGCCATACAATATACAAGCAACACACGTTAACATAGGGAGACTATTTTTTGTCATTATAAAAAATGATAACATGAAGTCCTTGATAACATGAAGTCATCAAGGATTCTTTAATGTTCAAAAGTCTTCATACGTTGGATATTCTGGTGTTCTAGTTTATCTGGAGGTTCACGCACTTTAGAGGTTTGCTACATGTATAACTCTTGAAGAACCATATTCTTATCAGAATCATGGTTGCAAATGAATTCATATCTGCTAGAATATGGTCTTCCGATTGCAGAAACTTAGTAATGCACTCTTGCATGAAGTCGTGCAAATTAACATTGGTTCATTTAAAATAACCATTTGGGCACACACGTATAAAAAACTTCAAGAAAATGACATGTTCCAAACGTGACCTATTTTGCTATTTTCGTGCTAGGAACATGGTCATCTCAACAAATATTATACCATTAGAGAGATTAATGCGGTTCACTCCTACGTGTTGGCTACATTGTAGGTATAGATCAATTATTCCCTGAGTTTCTTCAATTTGAACAATTGAGTTCTATGCGTTGCAGCGATTTTCTGCATTTTGTATGGGCAAAGTACAAATGTAAGCTGCAACCATCATATACAGATGTAAGCTGCAGATTCTGCTACTTGAATGAAATGGGTAATACCCTGTTTTCTTATTTAAAAAAAAAAAAGAATAACATACCTCATTTATTTTGTGGTTAACCAAAATCATGCCTCTAGTTCTTATTTTCACTCAAATTCTTGATTTTACCTTTTTATAATTATTAAAAAGAAACAATTTTATCCTTCATAATAAGAATTTGTGCTTTCCTTGAAACCACACACATATATATCTCGTCTGTAAATTCAGCTTGGTTGGATAACCCAATTAGATCAGAATCAATAATTAAACCACACACATTGAGTCCAACTTGATGGGAATCAGTTAAAGGAAATAATTTTGGTGAAGATTCATTAGATGTGCCTGATAAAGATTTGGATAGAGATCATGCTTGCTTGGCCAAAGAGGACCCTAAACCTAATCTGGCACCTAATGTGGAGATACATTCATTTGGAAAGGTTCCTATGTTGAAGAAAGTTTTTTTTTTATCTCCCACAGACTTAAAAAAGTGGGCCATCCATCGAAAGTTCAAAGGATAAAGAGTTTTAATGGGGAAACCCATAATGAGTCTTGGATCTCTTGATCTTGGATAAGGAGCTTTAAATAAAAATCAAGGTCCATTATGAAACTATAATATTAGGTTTGAGTCTTGGATTTTTGTTTAGGGGTTTATTTCTTAAAAATTGTCTTGTATTCTTTGCATTAACTTCCTTTTAAGATCTTTATAAATTGTTTATTGATTAATGAACTGGTAGGGTCTGCCTAACCCCAGCTTGCCTATTAAATTACACACACATCTTCTCTCTGTCATTACACAACACTCCATATTCTATCGCCAGGTTGTATCATGGAAAATTCTCTCTCTCTCAAAGCTAGACCCGATGCCTGATATTCAATGTTGATCGTACAACCAATTCAATAATTTTTTATTTATTTATTTTTTTTTTGGGGGGGGGGGGCTTTGTGCTCCATGGAATCCGAATTAGGGAGAGGGGATTGTGTGTTCTCCCCCGAACACAAATTCGTGTGTTCGGGTGTGTACGAAGGAATATCTTGGGACCCATGATAATTCATATACCAATGTTACCCATGATTATTTTATAATAAAATAACATATAAAAAAGACAAATAACATATAAAAAAAGATAGATATGCATTTGACGAAAATGTCCTCTCGTAAGATAGATATGCGTTTGATGAAAATGTCCTCTCGTAAATAGCTTTGCACATTCCCGCGAGTTCAGGTTTCTGCCTTGGTTTTTAGCTTGTGTTACAACACATTGTTGCCTTCTTGTTCCGACCTTGTATTATAAAACATTCTTGGGTTCGTTCCTACCTCGTGGAGATAACTATAAATCGATCGACTGGTTCGATCATTGGTGGGCATCATAGGGGGATTCGTCGGCCATCTCTTTTTACAGTCTTCTCTTCTATTTCATTTTTGTTAGGCAATATAGAAAAAAGCAATGACGAACAAACTTTCCAACAAGTGCCATTAAGGCATCGTGAGTACCTTTCTATGTCATCATGCTATTGTTGAAGAACGTATGTCATTGTGAGTGTCATTAAGGTATTATTTTGTTATTGCAGGTGGATATTGGCTTTTCGACGGTTAGAAAATTGAAGATATTTGTAAGACGCTGGGACCTGTTGACAATAATGCTTGGTTACAGATGTGAGGAATGGCCTCTACCCCATCCGGTATCGTCCATTCACTCAGTATATGCAATGTAGCACAAATTGCGGTTGTAGTAACATACTATCGATTTGTGAGATATTGTTTTGGTTATTAATATCAATTTGTAAGCTATTATGTTGAATTGCCGTATCGATTTGTAATATATTATGCGATATGTATATCAATTTGTAAGATATTATGTATTTTCTAGTGTCGATTTGTAATATATTTGTAGTATGATTTTAAAACATGTGTGTGTATAATTTTTATTATTGCGCGCTTGCCGTATCAATTTGTAAGATATTATGTGTTTTCTAATGTCGGTTTGTAAGATATTTATAGTATGATTTTAAAATATGTGTGTGCGGCATTTATATTATTGCATGCTTGCGGTGGCGATTTATGTATTCAAATCGTTGCTCATTTAGTGATTTCTATTGAAATTGCTTTATAGCATTGTAGATATAATTAAATCATTGTCACGTGAATCGCTATCGTCAACACACTTATACGATAAATCTTTTCTTTTATTGACAAGGTAAACAACAACTCGATGCATAGTATAAGCAAATAACAAAATATTGTTGCTTTTATATTGTGATTCATTCAATCATTTCTTTGACTTGCTTAACTAATCGGTATCCATTATTATATGCATCTTTAATAAATCGTAGTAAATAGATTCGTTGGCTAATGCAAATTGATATCTTGCTTATGACAGTGGTGAGCTTATTAACTGGTTGCAATGAAGATGATATATCTCAATCATTGAAAAGTTATGGAGAAGTGAACATTTGTACTAATGACGCACCTGAAGAAGTGGACATGTGCACTAATGATGCACATGATAAGAAGGGTGCAGTCATTGGATTCACTCTTAACTTTAATGTTTCAGCAGAAAAAATGCAATTCGATAAAGAGGTAGACAATCATGACAGTACACTTGATAAAGGTGTAGGCACTGGGAATATACATGATAGTACACGTGACTCTGTTTTCGTAGAAGGAATGCAGTTTAATAATGAGAAAGTTGTATACAAATTTTACAATGATTATGCCTTAAAACTTGGCTTCAGTGTTAGAAGGCATTCTTGGTCAAAAAATTCATAGGGTGTCGTGGTGAGAAAGACATATGTTTGTTTTAAATAAGGTTGGAAGAAGTCAAGTAGAAATTCAACAAGGAGCAAGCCAGATTCAAGATGCGGTTGTCCAGCGAGAATGGTGTTAAGAAGACTTTTGAATGAGAAATATGTAGTTCGTACTTTAATTAGTGATCATAACCATGAATTAGCATCTTCATTTATGACTCCTATGTTAAGGTCACATCGTAAAGTAACTGAAGCGCATGTTGTAAAATGCAGCAAAAAAAATAGGACACATATTTATGAAAGTGTTATAGAATCGAGGCAACAAGCACTAGAGGGGGTGAATAGTTCTTTTAAATAGCGTCTTTGGAATTTTGACGGATTTTGAGATTCACAAAGCAATCACACAAAGAACACAAGAATTTATCCTGGTTCGGTCTTTCCCGACTTACATTCAGTCCCCAAGCAAAACCAGCTTGAGATTTTCACTATCAACCTTGTGTAACCATAAGAACATACAGACCAAATCCGGTCTCACTTTCAGTAACACACCTATTGAAAGCAAACAACTCCTTTAAACCAAGGAGTCATTTCCTTTTACAGAAAAATGAAATAAGTAACAACTTACAAACAACCTACGAACCCTTCTTAGAAATGCAAATGGAATGCAATTGGCTTTTGAGGTTGTTGAAATACTCAACTCACGAATTCACTGTCTCTCAAAAGAATTTGAGTGAAAAACTGGAGTGAAAATATCAAGTGAGTGAAAAAACAAATATTTGAATGAATATGAGTGAAAAGCAAAGAATAATTCAATGTAATTCGATTGAATTTGATCTTTTTGAGTGTAGAATATACTCATATTTATAGTTGAAAGATTTCATACGTTGAGGGTATGAAAGGGTGTCAAAACTGTCCATTTTGAATGATCAAAACATTTGAAAAATGAAAAGACACACCTTTTAAAAGTTACAGAAAAATGGCAAAATTAGTCGACTGGAACAATAGTTAGTCGACTGGTAATTAACTATTAGTAGACTAACAATTATCGTCGGTCGACTAATGTGTTTATCAAGCCGTTTGAAAATCTGAAGTTTTGAAACTTAGTTGACTAGATAAAAAATTAGTCGACTGATAATATCATCAGTAGATTGAAAAATCTTTAAGTCGACTGTTGCTAAATTTTTCTGAAAATACATGTTCTGTCCGGTCGACTGATAAAATCATTAGTCGACTGCTGCTTAAGTTTCCATAAAACACATGTTCTGTCCGATCGACTGATAAAATCGTTAGTCGACTAATTTGACAAAAATGACATTTTGCTTAGAAAATTTGGCACGAAAGGATTAGTCGGCTGGTGAGTCTATTGGTCGACTAATAAACATGAAAAATTAAATAAAGAGTTTTCTAAAAAGATTTTCATGAAGGGTTCTTCTAGAAAAGTTTTTCTAAAGACTTTTTAGGTGAAATGCAACCAAAATATGCACTCTAAGTAAGGCTCTTACAAGAGTCTAAGACTTTTAATGAATTTTACATTTGCACACTAGTCTTCAAAGATTCTTCATCGAATTCTTCAATTCTTGTCATCTTTCTTCATTGCCTTAGCTGAAATGCAGTTGATTCACTTGTTCATCATCAAAACCTTGTACTTGAAGTATCATGTATGGCTTCATTGTCATAACAATCTCCCCCTTTTTTATGATGACAAACTAATCAAAGATGGAACATTTAGATGCATAGATGGAGATTTTACTCCCTTTATCAATATGTTGCAAAACATTAGAAGTTAGTACAATCAAATCACATATATCACATATTGATTGTTTTGCATTACTTCATGCATTTCTAAAACTTTTTCATGAATGCAATTTTCAATTCTTTCACATGATGCAATTTTCATGTTTCTTTTTCTATTTTTTTTTCATGCAACAAATTCTATGCCATGTGAGGCAACATCTATTTCTCATTTGCAATTTTCATGTGATGCAATTTCTCATGTAATTTCCGTCTTTTTCTCTCTGTTTGTCATAATAAAAAAGAGTAAGTGCAGATATAGCATAAGAAAAAATACAAATTCAAGTTCAAAATATTACAACCCAGAAAGTATCAAAGTTCAGTAATGATAGTAAACAAAGTTCAAGAGAAGTGTTGCTTGATCATCTCCTTGAGTTTAGTAATATCTTTCTGAATTGAAGAAAGTTGTTGAGTCACATCTTCACGAAAAGTGTGTTGATGCAACTCCAAAGCTTCCATTCTCTACAAAATTTCATTATTGTCTTGACTAGTAGAGAATTTCTTTCGTTTTGCTTGAGATAAAGGTGTCACAGGAGATTGTGAGGGTTTAGAGGGTGATGGTTCATATGGTTCAGTTTGATCAAAGTTTAAAGGAGGCAGATATTTGATTTTTATTCGTTTAAAAATAGTTTGATCAAAGAACTCCTTTTTGTTCAATATATTTTTCATTGGTTAGGAGTACTTTGAAATATCTGAAAATACGAGTAAGAAGACATCCATACGAAAGAAAAGGTTTTTGTTTCCACAAAGTAGTAAAATACATGTTGGCCCAATTTACCGAAATATTTCCAAATAAGACGTAAAGAGTCGTAGAGAGATCTGTGAAATAGTAATTAAAAGATCCAGTTTTAGGTAGAACATTGTAGGCAAGAATTCATCTAGCAATGTGAGCGCAAGTTTGAAGATTGGTATTCTTGAAAAGAGGACAATGAGGTGCATCAGGAAGAAGAATTTGTTCAAAAATTCTTTCATCATTAAGTTCAATAGTATTGAAAAGAGTTTCTGAAGGTGGAATATCTAAGATTTGTCCAAGAAGTTTAGAATCAAACTTAATTTCAACATCGCGAACAAGAGAGGAAAGAAATCCAGTTTCATGATCAATTTGTAAATTTGTGTAAAACAAATGGATCAACAAAGGATAATGAAGAGGGTCTACACCAACGTCAAAAATGTGTGAAATGCCTATAAATAATTCTCTGATTTTGTATCGAGAAAATAAATAAAACAGAACATTTTGGTCTGGTAAAATAAGAAGTGCAGAAATCGATCTAAAAGTATCATATAAAAGAGGATTTCTGAGTAGTCTGAGAGAAAATCCATGATGTGCTTGTGGTGTAGATGGAGGGGTACCTTGTGCAGAGGTTGTTTTCTGACGAGGCATGGTTGTTAAGAATGAAACAAATTCACATGTCAAAGAGAATCGTTGTTGCAGGGAGTGGTTGATCAATAAAGTCGTTGAGAGGAACAAATAGAGACAATGCTGATGTCGGCTTCCAAATGCTTTAAAAATGACGTCCGATGGGAGGAAGATATTGTCCGGTGTCGTGGAGGATAACCAATGCAACTGAAACACTTTGTGCGATGCAGACAATGTGCTTTCTACGATCAAGGTCTCTGTTAGTGGCCAAAACAATCAGTAGTAACAACCCACCGAAAAGGGATGTCAAGTTTCCATGGATTTTATGCAAGAGGGAAGAGGCGATAAAGGGTTCGGCGAACAGGAGGTGACGCGATGGATGATGGCAGGTGAGAAGATGTTGTTGCAAGCGTCGCAAGCATCGTTGGCTGAAGAGGCACCCTGTCAAAGCAAGAGGATTTCAACGAGGAGGAGTTTGTTCGGCATTCCTAGGGGTTTTCATAAGAGACAAAGGAGAGAGAGAGAGAGAGGTTTCGTTTATGAAAAGGGGAAAATATACAGGCATAAAAATGAAACGGTGCGTAAAAAAAAACAATTGCCAAAAAAAAATCCAAGGGGTATCAGGTCCCTTCAGTTGAAATTTAAAAACATCAGTCAACTAGAATTTTATCGGTCGACTAATAAGGTGCGATTTTAAGATTTTGTTTAAAAATAGCATTTTCAAAAAGCAAATTTATAAATCTAAAAATGAGCAAATGCTTAGTTCTCTCCTAATTCTCATAAAATCTTTATTTTTAAGTGGTTTAGTGAAGATATCAGAATGTTGTTCATTAGTGGATATAAAATTTAATGAAATGTCTCCTTTTAACACATGATCTTATAAGAAATGATGTCTAACTTCAATATGCTTAGTTCTTAAGTGCTGAACAGGATTTTTCGAAAGATTTATAGCACTAGTGTTATCACAATAAATAGTTGTTGTAGAGTAATTCAAACCAAAATCTTTTAAGGTCTGTTTCATCCATAGTACTTGTGAACACGCTAAACTAGTCGCTATATATTCTGCTTTAGTTGTTGAGAGTGACACTGAATTTTGCTTTTTACTAAACCAAGAGACTAAGAAATTTCCTAAGAAATGACAAGTTCCGCTAGTACTCTTGCGATCAGATTTACTTCCTGCAAAATCTGCATCAATATATGAAACTAAATCAAAGGAAGATGATTTTGGGTAAATCAAACCAAAATCTGAAGTATCTTTCAAGTAACGAAGAATTTTTTTTACTACAGTTAAATGAGATTCCTTTGGATTAGCTTGAAATCTAACACACATGTAAACACTAAACATTATATCAGATCGACTAGCAGTTAAGTATAATAGAGATCTGATCATACCTCTGTAGAGCTTAGTATCTATATTTTTACCATTTTTATCTTTATCAAGAGAAGTAGTTGTGTTCATAGGATTTCTTATTGATTTCGATGAGTCCATCCCAAATCTCTTGAGAAGTTCTTTTATATACTTAGCATGGTTGATGAAGATTCCTTCTTCAGTTTGCTTTATTTGAAGTCAAATGAAGTAGTTTAATTCGCCTATCAAGCTCATTTCAAACTCTTCTTGCATAGCTTTAGCAAATTCTTTACAAAAAGAATCATTAGTAGAACCAAATATTATGTCATCAACATAAATTTGCACAATAAGAATATCTGAATTAAGATTTTTAATAAATAAAGTGGAGTCTACCCGACCAATGGAAAAATCAGATTGTTTAAAAAAAATTGTAGTCTTTTATACCAAGCTCTTGGTGCTTGTTTAAGTTCATACAAAGCTCTTTTTAATTTATAGACTTTTTCTGGATATTTCTCATTTTCAAAGCTGGTGGTTGCTCTACATAAACTTATTCATTGATGTGTCCATTTAAGAATGCACTCTTAACATCAATTTGATATAACTTAAAATTCAAGTAACTAGCAAAAGCAAGCATCATTCGAATTGACTCTAATCGAGCCACTGGTGCATAGGTTTCATCAAAATCTATACCTTCTTCTTGATTATAGCATTGTGCTACTAGTCTTGCTTTATTTCGAATGACTTCGCCATTTTCGTCCAGCTTATTTCGGAAGACCCATCTTGTTCCAATTACTGGATGATCCATTGGCCTATCAACTAGATCCCATACATTATTCCTAGTAAATTGGTTAAGTTCTTCAGACATAGCCAAAAGCCAAAATTCATCATCACAAGCCTCATTGATATTCTTTGGTTCTATTTTAGATATGAAAGCAATATTTGCAATATATTGCAATTGCTTTCTAGTTTGGACACCACTCTTTATTTCTCCAATAACTTGTTCATGTGGATGATTGGGAACTTATTTTCAAACCGGTTGAAGAGGAACATTTTCTTGAGAAGTACTCTCTATCAAAGGTTCTTCTTGAAGTATGACTTCTTCTCCTTCGCTTAGAGGTATAACTTGCTCACAGTTCTCATCAAATGCAACATGTAAAGATTCTTCAATGCATGATGTTCTTTTATTAAAAACACGATAAGCTTTACTTCTAGAAGAATATCCAAGAAATATTGATTCATCTGATTTTGAATCAAACTTATCAAGATTATCTTTGGTATTTAACAAGAAGCATTTACTACCAAAAATTTTGAAATATGAGATCTTTGATATACAATCATAATACAATTCAAAACATGTTTTATGTAAGATTGGTCGAATAAGAACACAATTTAAAATATAACATGTTGTATTTATTGCTTCAGCCCAAAAGTATTTTGGTAAATTTTTATCTTGAAGCATGGTTCTAGCACATTCTTGCAAAATTCTATTCTTTTTTTCAACAACTCCATTTTGTGGAGCCGCTCTAGGAAAAGCAAAGTTGTGAGATATATGTAAATCACAATACTTTAGAAAATATTCATTTTCAAATTCACCACCATGATCACTATGAATTTTAATAATAGATGAAGATTTTTCATTTGTAATTCTTCTATAAAGTTTGAAAAATTAAGAAAAAACATCATTTTTGCTTTTCAAAAAAATCACCATGTAAATCAAGAATAATCATCTACTATAACAAAAGCATACTTGCTACCATTCAAACTTTGAATTCTAGATGGCCCAAATAGATCTAAATATAAAAGTTCAAGGGACGTTTTGTTGAAACTATATCTTTTGCTTTAAAAGAACTCTTGATTTGTTTACCCATTTGGCAAGCATCACATAAGTGATCCTTCTTATATGATATTCTAGGTAGGTCTCTAACAAGATCATTCTTGGATAACTTGGAAATAATTTTAAAGTTAACATGTCCAAGTCTCATGTGTCATAACCATTGAATTTCAGTTGAAACAATAAGACATTTTTTATTAAAAGTGGGTAACTCATCTAGATAAAGTTCATACACATTGTTCCTTCTTTTACCTTTAAAAATGATCTTTTTAGATTGAAAATAAGAAATTAAGCATAAATCATGTTCAAAAGAAACAAGAAAACCTTTATCACATAATTGACTAATGGATAATAAATTATGCATTAAACCATCTACTAAAATAACATTTTCTATCAAGAGAAATTTTGGATTACCAATGTTATCGATACCGATTACTTTTCCGTTGTTATTGTCACCAAAAGTGATGATTCCTCCATCCTTACTTTAAAGGGTGAAAAATAACTCCGGCCTTCCAGTCATATGTTTGGAACAACCGCTGTCCAATATCCATTTGCTCCTTATTTTGTGTACCTACAACAAAATTAGAAGACAAAGCATTTGACCCCTTTCTATTTTTGGGTCTATAAGAGTTAGTCTTAGGAACTCATATCCATTTGGATTTTGGTTTCCTTTGATAATAAATATTCTTTCTATAAAAAGATTTAGCATTTCTAGAGTAATCATGTCTAGGCTTATAAGCATTATAAGTTCCATGATTAGATGCATTTCTATTATAACTAAAAAATTTAGTTCTTTGAACAAATTGTTGAGAATATTGTCTTTGATTCTTCACCACATAGTTTGGTCTATTTTGAGTATCAAAGAAGCTATATCCCAATCCGGTTTTATTAACCAAGCATCTTTGAGAACCAAGAAGTCTTTCTAGATTCTCTTGTCCATTTGTGAATTTGGTCACTATAGAAAGAAGATCATTTGATTTTTCTTTTAGACTAGTTATTTCTTTTTGTAAGAGATTGGTTCTAATTCCAATTTCTTTTATCTCAAATGCTTGACAAGAGTTTTCCTTCTTGAGATCTTCTATCTCTTGAAGTAACACTTTGTTGTGAGAGTCAAGAGTTGAATTTACAGTTTTTAACTCTTTGTTTTTAGAACTTAGACTCTTAAATTTTGCATATAAATAATTAAATGCTTCTAATAAATCATCATACTCAAATTGACTTACCGAGTCTTCTTGTGCTACAAAGCACATGTTGGCGACTTCTTCATTTGATTCTTCATCGGAAGAGGAGTCACTATCATCCCAACATGCTTGAAATGCCTTTTTCTTCTTGAATTGATCCTTGGTCTTGATTTTGAGAAGAGGACAATCTTTCTTGATGTGTCCTGCCTTTTTGCAATTAAAGCATTTGACTTCATTAGGATTGAAAGAATCTGCTTTCTTTACCTTTCTTTGACATCTTTTCTTTTTTATGAATCTTTTGAATTGTCTTGTAATAAAAGCAATATCTTCATCTTCTTCTGAATTTTCAAAGTTAGAAGTAGCCTTAAAAGCACGAGATTTCTTCTTGGGTTCTTCTTCTTGTTTGTCTTGAAGTTGGACTTCATATGCCATTAAGTTACCAACCAAATCTTCAAGAGTGAGAGTGTTTAAATCATTTGCTTCCTCTATAGTTGTGGTTTTTCTCTCCCATTTAGGAGTTATACACCTTAGGCTTTTTCTGACTAAATCCACTTGTGAATATTCTTTTCTAAGGGATTTTAGAGTGTTAGTAATATCAGTCATTCTAGTTACCATGTCCGATATAGATTCATTTTGTTTCATTTTAAACAATTCAAATTTATGAACTAAAGAAGCAATTTTAGATCCCTTTACCTTTGACGTACCTTCGTGAGTCACGAAAAGAGTATGTCAGATTTCATTTGCTATAGAGTATTGAAATATACGATTGAACTCTACATTGTTAACGGCACAATACAATGCATTCATAGTTTTGGCATTAAGTGAAGCAGTCTTCTTTTCTTCATCGGTTCATTGACTAAAATCAGTTGATGGCATTTGGTACTTTTCTAAAACAACTCTCTAAATTTCGAGATCCATGGATTGTAAGAATATTGTCATTCTCACTTTTCAGTATCCATAGTTTGTTCCGTAGAAGAGACTAGGACGAACAGATGAGCATCATTCTTTGTGCTGAGATGATGTTGTTGCAATGCTAGATGATGGTAAGATCAAAATATAGCTAACCTTGCTCTGATACCAAATGAAAGTGTTATAGGATCGAGGCAACGAGCACTAGAGGGGGGTGAATAGTGCTTTTAAATAGCGTCTTTAGAATTTTGACGGATTTTGAGATTCACAAAGCAATCACACAAAGAACACAAGAATTTATCTTGGTTCGGTCTTTCCCGACCTATATCCAGTCCCCAAGCAAAACCACCTTAAGATTTCCACTATCAACCTTGTGTAACCACAAGAACATACAGACCAAATCCGGTCCCACTTTTAGTAACACATCTACTGAAAGCAAACAACTCCTTTAAACCAAGGAGTCCTTTCCTTTTACAGAAAAATAAAATAAGTAACAACTTATAAACAACCTACGAACCCTTCTTAGAAATGCAAATGGAATGCAATTGGCTTTTGAGGTTGTTGAAATACTCAACTCACGAATTCACTGTCTCTCAAAAGAATTTGAGTGAAAAACTGGAGTAAAAATATCAAGTGAGTGAGAAAATAAATACTTGAATGAATAGGAGTGAAAAGCAAAAAATAATTCAATGTAATTCGATTGGATTTGATCTTTTTGAGTGTAGAATGCACTCATATTTATAGTTGAAAAATTCCATACGTTGAGGGTATGAAAGGGTGTCAATACTGTCCATTTTGAATGATCAAAATGTTTGAAAAATGAAAAGACACACCTTTTAAAAGTTACAGAAAAACAACAAAATTAGTCGATTGGAACAATAGTTAGTCGACTGATAATTAACTATTAGTAGACTGACAGTTATCGTCGGTCGACTAATGTATTTATCAAGCTGTTTGAAAATTTGAAGTTTTGAAACTTAGTCGACTAGATAAAAAATTAGTCGACTGATAATATCATCAATAGACTGAAAAATCTTTAAGTCGACTGCTGCTAAATTTTTCTGAAAATACATGTTTTGTCCGGTCGACTGATAAAATCATTAGTCGACTGCTACTAAAGTTTCCAGAAAACACATATTTTGTCCAACCAACTGATAAAATTGTTAGTCGACTAATTTGACAAAAATGACATTTTGCTTAGAAAATTTGGCGCGAAAGGATTAGTCGGCTGGTGAGTCTATTGATTGACTAATAAACATGAAAAATTAAATGAAGAGTTTTCTAAAAAGATTTTCATAAAGGGTTCTTTTAGAAAAGTTTTTCTAAAGACTTTTTAGGTGAAATGCAACTGAAATATGCACTCTAAGTAAGGCTCTTACAAGAGTCTAAGACTTTTAATGAATTTTACATTTGCACACTAGTCTTTAAAGATTCTTCATCGAATTCTTCAATTCTTGTCATCTTTCATCATTGCCTTAGCTGAAATGCAGTTGATTCACTTATTCATCATCAAAACCTTGTACTTGAAGTATCATGTATGGCTTCATTGTCGTAACAATTTAATCAGAAGATAGGGTTTGATAAAAAGTTTACAAGGTGCATACTTGAGACCCCCTTTGCGATGAAGCAGGTTATATGTTCGGCCCCCGAACATGTCATTTAAAAAAGAAACATCGATTTGTTTGTTCCTTACTCATGAAGCAAAGCGAAGCAACACCCTCCTGAACTTGTGCAACGTGTCATTCATTTATAAAAGAAATGTCATTTCACATCCTGCTCATTTTTAAAAATCATGCGCAAAGTATATAATAAATGAATAAATTACATTACGGATAAATTAAAAAACATCATTTCATTTGCAAATCGCTATAGAAAATAGAATATCGAGATAAGATCTTCATAATACAAATCGTTTCATGGCCAAACCATTGGTCATGATGTATTGTAACTAAATACACATATTTTTTGTAAATGAATGTGGTTGTAAATCACGTCGATTTGTATTTATGAAGTTACCATGACAACAATATGACTTTGTCTTTGTGAACGATATCGGTATGTAATATCGTGATTTACTCATATCGATTTGCAACTATTACTAAAATATTGTTTTAGTATAAAACTTAAATCGGTATCAAGTTGTAAATCGATTTGTATTTATGAAGTTACCTTGATTTGTACTTTACTAAGTCTAAACATCATGTTGATTTGTTTATTGTTTTTCTTTTTCACCTTTTATGAATCAGTAATTGTGTAAATCGTGATAGGGCATATCGTTCACATAGATAAAACTCGTAAAAGCAAATCACGATAGGACAAATCATTTTCGTTTTATGTTCGTAGTTGTACAAATCGTGATAGAACACTTCCTCTATAAAAAACAAATCGCGGTCTGTTATAAAAAGAATTATAGAATTATAGAATGTTACATTACAATAAATAATTATAATTGGTTGCAAACCAATCGATAACAAGCAAATCGCAATAGAAAGACAAAGTTCGTAAAAGCAAATCATAATTTCCACAGTACACAACGTTAAACGCTTCTTCAATTTTTATTTATGAAGGTCGAACATTACAATAATTTGTTCAGTGGCACTTGTGTGTTATACTCAATAAAAAAAGTCACCGAGTAACATGTCAACTTGTGCTTTCAGATCCAGGAAGCATTTATTGATCCAAGCTAGTTGTGAGATATAGATCTTGGGAAATCGATCCAATTATGCCTGGAGATCTGCTATAAAGTCATCGAGTAACATGTCAACTTCTGCTTTCAGATCCAGGTAGTATGTGAGATATAGATCTTGGGAAATTAATCTAATTATGCCATAAAATTTGCTATAAAGTCATTGAATAACATGCCAACTTCTGCTTTCATATCCAGGTAGCATGTATTGATCCAAGCTAGTTGTGAGATATAGATCTTGAGAAATTGATCCAATTATGCCTGGAGATCTGCTATAAAGTCATCAAGTAACATGTCAACTTCTGCTTTCAGATCCAGGTAGCATGTATTGATCCAAGCTAGTTGTGAGATATAGATCTTGAGAAATTGATCCAATTATGCCTGGAGATTTGCTATAAAGTCATCAAGTAACATGCCAACTTCTGCTTTCAAAGCCAGGTAGCATGTATTGATCCAAGCTAGTTGTGAGATATAGATCTTGAGAAATTGATCCAATTATGCCTGAAGATCTGCTATAAAGTTATTGAGTAACATGCCAACTTATGATTTCAGATCCAGGTAGCATGTATTGATTCAAGCTAGTTGTGAGATATAGATGTTGCAACAAATATCTCAATTTACGTAATGATGTCTATGTCCACCACAACGATTTGCGTTTGTTACCAAAATATTATTATAGTATAAAACTTAAATCGATGTGGTTGTAAGTCAATTTGTATTTATCAAGTTGCATCGATTTGTACTTTACCAATAAATATTATGTCGATTCATATTTTCTTTCTCTTTTTTGCCTTTTATCAGTCATTGTGTAAATTGCGATAGGACGAATCATTTTTGGCTTGTACTTTAAAGTCATCAAGTAATATTTCAACTTGTGCTTTCAGATCCAGATAGCATGTATTGATCCAAGCTAGTTGTAAGATATAGATGTTGCAACAAATATCGTGATTTACGCAATGATGTCTATGTCTGCCACAACGATTTGCCTTTGTTACTAAAATATTGTTATAGTATAAAAATTAAATCGATGTGGTTGTAAGTCGATTTGTATTTATCAAGTTACCTAGATTTGTACTTTACCAATAAACATTGTATCAATTTATTTTTTCTTTCTCTTTTTTCCCTTTTATCAATCATTGTGTAAATCATGATAGGTGTAACGCCTCAGATTTCTAAAACAAAGCTAAGTTAAAATTTTCATGAATCTCTTTTTTTTTTCTTTGCAGCGAAACTTAGAAAAGCTTTTAGCAGCGGAATCAGACGATAATGAGTCATCAGTTTTAGAAAACTCTAGGCACATTACAGGTATGTGGCCAAACAACTCATTGACCACCAAAGTGTTCCATTTTATCGAAAACCACATGTTTATTACAACATCACTGCTTGGAAAAGTAATATAGGTTCAATAAAAGGAAGCAATACAACTTTGTCTAGAGAAACCCTGGAACTCGATGCCGCCTTGATCCGCATATCGCAACGCAGGTTCAACACCTAAACTCCCCATAAAACAGGGTCAGAACCATTGATGGTCTGGTAAGCAAGCAATCACACATCCATTCAACTCAAATAAATACGTCGACCACTCAGGGTCACTGTTCGTAATAACAACGCTCGAGTCTCCACGACTTAGCGTATATCGCAAGAACCTCCTCAGGGCTATGAGTTGAACATCCGCTCAAGTCATCATGACTTAGCGCAAGCCTCTCCCGGGCTGAATACCTTGCTCAAGTCTTTATACTTGGCACATCTGTATCCCACGCATCTAAAGACAACTCCTCGAGCTTCACTTAGTTGTGCGGATACAACACGGGTCTTTGCCCAGTTGTATACCGATCATGACATCTTCACAAAGGTTATGCAAGACTGACTCAACAACGTCTATCCAGTCATACATTCAAGCATCACTGAACCTAGAGCTAATGCATTGTTTCAATATTTAATCTTTTTCACTCTTGGTACGTGGGCGAAGCATTGTCCGGGCATCAACTCGACGTTCTAGGGGTTGATTATTCTATGTATTTTAGATACCCCAGAGGCCTGTTGACCCTATTCATAGTAGGGCAGTGTGTTTCAACCGGGAGAACCCTACTAGGCCCATATTCAGATGCATCATCTACTTGTAGTAGTTGGGTTCAATCCTTAGATCTTAAGGATAACCACGACCCTAAAACCCATGAGTGACTGAGGCCATCGTGGACTCTATCGGGTCCAAAGTTTATACATGTCACTCAAGGTTGTACCATCACTGTCATTCCACAGTGAGCATAATTTCTGAAGGGGTCTGTCAGTCTTACGATTACTTGGTCAGATATTGCATGTCATTTAGGTAGCCCATGCCTCAGCACTACGGGAATATGTACCCGACCCCATTCAGTATGCCCCAAGCACGTTCATCAACCGAGGGGGATACCCCTAACACGATCATCAACCGCAGGGTATGTGCGACCTTAAGTTTTATTCATATGCATGCTTAACTCTGCTCTCGACATTGCGGCCATCACTAGCATCTCACCTCTTTTGAATGGAAACAACACACTCTGGCTCTGCGGCCCTTACGAGTCTGGTTGTGTAACCGTTCTCAATGAGCATGCATATGACTCGATCTCAATAGATTGGTTGCTCGGCATATTTTTACGCAATGAGTCCAAACCTTGTCAAGGCGCAACCTCGACTCTGGCTCAACGGCCCTTCGAATAAGGTGCCCTTACAGGTATTTGGGAAATGAGTCATTCTGGCATCATTCTAACAATGAACATCATTATGTCATTCAACCGGTTCTGGCAGTTCTTTTGTCAACCATTTCGTCAGCACCTCCCCTGCTCTATCGGCAGTGGCACGACGATCCTTTCTATGTTGTAGAAAGCATTTCATGAACTAGGTAGCACTCTGCTGTATGACGGAGTATCCTGCTACGTTCTTTCTGAGCTACTTTTAGCTTCTTCAGAAATTTCTGCAGCACTCTCTCTTTGACGGAGAAAGCGTGCGTTTCTTTTATCCATTTCAGCGGCATCTCCTCTCTTTGGCGGGAAATTGTTATGCTTAACTCGGGAAATAGATGCGTACCATTGTGCTTACCTTATATCCATCAAGGTTGTTTTGAACTCTGGGCCATAGCCAGACCATACGTAAATGACTTAGTCTTTACGTAAATAGCAGTTTTGCCAAAAAGTGAAGCCTTTCTAATAGGGGCTTCATTCGTTAAACAAAATCTTGAACGAGTAGCGGTAATGAAATCACATTGGTGATTTAGAGTTGATCTCCATTTGAACACTCATTTATGCGCCATATATGTAATATAAGCAGAAGCCTATGCTTTATATGGCGGCGGCGTAAATGAAATGCATATACTTATTGTTCGGGGTGTGTAACCGAACAAAATATTCTACATATATATTTGCAGAAAGCAGAAGCCTTGGCGTCATTGAACGCGATGGCGTAAGTAAATACATAATCAAAAGTGCATTAATCGAAAATTGTAGAAAGCAGGGAGCCTTGGCATCATACAATGCGACGACGACTGGTAAATTACATAGCCTTGGCGATATAAGACGCGACGACCCATTTTCAGATGATATACACCAAGATCCGTATCCAACGATAGTTATGAGGCGAGCGAGTGAACACCGAAGTGTCCTAAAGGGCTCAACCAGAAACTAGGGCGAGATACCATTTTTAAGAATGCATATACTGCGTATTCAACATATATATCTAACGATAGTTACGAGGCGAGCGCGTGAACACCAAAGTATCCTAAAGGGCTCAACCAAGAACTAGGATCAAATACTACTTCAGAAAGTATATGCTATATACAAATAAATAAATACTTGAGAGAGATGGATCAACGAAGCGAACTTACTTCAAATCGTTGAAAAACAACTTCAACGCTTCGAATGAGGTTCGATCCTTCCGTCGAGAGGTCAGATAAGATCGACCTAGTTGAGAAAAAGGTAAAGCAGGTCAAGCTGCTTAACCTAAGTGGTTTAAATCAAACTGGGTTTGGTCCAAGTCAACTGGGTTCAGCAGGTTCGATCTTAGCCCAAGCAGGCTAAGTCTGGGTTCAGAAAACCAAACCAAAATCTGGGAACAAAAAAGACTTTGACTTTAACTTCAAACCCAACTATGTTCAAGTCAAGTCAACTAGGTTTGGACCAGGTCAGGTGAGCTAAGACTAGGTCAGACAGACTAGGGCCAGATCAGGCAGACTCAGACCAGGTCAGGCAGGCTCAAGTGGGCTAGGCTAGGTAGGGGAGGTTTGGAAAAGGAGGAGAGAGAGAGGGCTAGACGATTTTTTCAAAGGAGGGGCTCCTCTATTTATAGCCAAGGTTGCTTAGCCCCTAAGCAACCCATTTACCTTTTTGCCTTTGGCTTTTCCAAAAATTCTATGTTGATCTTATGCAGATGAGTCACTAATCTTATCCTGTGGGTCCCACTAAATATTTTGATAGGATATTTTCAGGGCCCCACCAGATATTTTTTGAGAAATATTTATATGGGTCCCACCAACATTTTCGTGGGTCCCACCAAAATTTTGGGTTTTCGGTGATTTTTTTTTGAAAAATTCTAAGTACGCCATTCTCTTCGTATTAATGTAACTAAGAAAGTTGGCTCGTGGAAATCTCTTGATTTTACTCAGGTAGGAAGTTAGGACTTCCAGAGTGTTTGAGCATATATTCGCGAAGATACGAATACCCTAAGTATAACTGGTTCGTACAAATCGAGTTGATTCATATTTCGGATTCAGATGCTATTTTTACTTGAAAATGCCTCATAAATTACGAATCTTACAATAGGACAAATTGTTTCTAACTTGTACTTTAAAGTTATCAAGTAACATGCCAACTTATGTTTTCAGATCTAGGTAGCATGTATTGATCCAAGCTAGTTGTGAGATATAGATGTTGCAACAAATATCACGATTTATGCAATGATGTCTAAGTCTACCACAACGATTTCCTTTGTTACTAAAATATTGTTATAGTATAAAACTTAAATCGATGTTGTTGTAAGTCTATTTGTATTTATCAAGTTACCTCGATTTGTACTTTACCAATAAACATCATATCAATTTATTTTTCCTTTTTCTTTTTTGTCTTTTATCAGTCATTATGTAAATTACGATAAGATAAATCATTTCTGACTTATACTTTAAAGTCATCAAGTAACATGTCAACTTGTGCTTTCAGATCCAGGTAGCATGTATTGATCCAAGCTAATTGTGTGATAAAGATATTGCAACAAATATCATGATTTACGCAATGACGTCTATGTCTGCTACAACGATTCACCTTTGTTACTAAAATATTGTTATAGTATAAAACTTAAATCGATGTGGTTGTAAGTCAATTTGTATTTATCAAGTTACCTCAATTTATACTATACCAATAAACATTGTGTTGATTTATTTTTTTTCTCTTTTTTGCCTTTTATCAGTCATTGTGTAAATCGTGATAGGACAAATCATTTCTGACTTGTACTTTAAAGTCATCAAGTAACATGCCAAATTGTGCTTTCAGATCTAGCATGTATTGATTCAAACTAGTTGTGAGATATAGATGTTGCAATAAATATCATGATTTACGCAATGACATTTATGTCCACCACAACGATTTGCCTTTGTTACTAAAATATTGTTATAGTATAAAACTTAAATCGATATGGTTGTAAGTCGATTTGTATTTATAAAGTTACCTTGATTTGTACTTTACCAATAAATATCGTCTCAATTTGTTTTTTCTCTCTTTTTTGCCTTTTATCAATCATTGTCTAAATCGCGAGAGGACAAATTGTTTCTGACTTGTACTTAAAAGTCATCAAGTTACATGCCAACTTGTGCTTTCAGATCTAGGTAGCAAACATTGATCCAAGCTAGTTGTGAGATATAGATGTTGTAACAAATATCGTGATTTACGCAATGACGTCTATGTCCACCACAACGATTTGCCTTTGTTACTAAAATATTGTTATAGTATAAAACTTAACGGATGTGGTTGTAAATCTATTTGTATTTATTAAGTTACCTCGATTTGTACTTTACCAATAAACATCGTGTCGATTTATTTTTTCTTTTTTGCCTTACCTTTTATTAGTCATTGCGTAAATCGCGATAGGACAAATCGTTTTCGACTTGTACTTTAAAGTCATCAAGTAACATACCAACTTGTGCTTTCAGATCCAGGTAGCATGTATTGATCCAAGCTAGTTTTGCGATATAGATGTTGCAACAAATATCGTAATTTATGCAATGACGTCTATGTTCGGCATAACGATTTGCCTTTGTTACTAAAATATTGTTATAGTATAAAACTTAAATCGATGTGGTTGTAAGTCGATTTGTATTTACCAAGTTACTTCGATTTGTACTCTACCAATAAACATCATGTTGATTTTTTTTTACTCTTTTTCACCTTTTATCAGTCATTGTGTAAATCGCTATAGGACAACTCATTTCTGACTTTTACTTTAAAGTCATCAAGTAACATGACAACTTGTGCTTTCAAATCCAGGTAGCATGTATTGATCTAAGTTAGTTGTGAGATATAGATGTTGCAACAAATATCGTAGTTTATCTGCGCGATTTACAACCACAAACGTTTCATAAATACATCGTGACCAATGTCATGGCGGTAATGACGGGAAAGGGTACTTAAGTCTTTGCAATCGCACTGGACTCCGACGCTAAGTGATGCTGACACACACGAGGATATAAGTCCCATGTGCTTATATATGTGACGCTCATTCAAACCCCCGAACATGCGCCTGCGTGTTTGGGGGGGGGGGAACATATAACCTGCTTCAAGAACGAGGAAAACTCTGACATCATGCTATGCGCAAGGGCCTGGGAAGTGGGAGTTTGTGGGTGGGGAGTGCGGTAGGGGCTTTCTTCGCAGTGTGCATTCTGCTATGTGAGTGATATGGTGTGGCCCTGAGTGTGCAGGGCCTCACTCGCTCAATTTGGTGAGTGAGGCCCTCGAGGTTATAACCCACCAACGACTTTCTTTCGCCTTTCGGATGAAGGGAAAGAGGAAGCTTGCTTCCAATGCTTTTGAATGCATAGCATTAACAGAGCATTAGCATGTGTTGTTTGTTTGATGTGAAAAAAGGAGTAGCTTAGCTTCCCCTCTCTATCCGGCATCAAAGAGTGAATTGACAGATAGAAAATTTCCCTCTGTCTTTTCTCATGTTATTAGGGCTGCAAACAGATCAGATATGGTCGGATATCTGATCCCAGTTTCACTTGTAATCTGATCACTTTCACATTCAGATCAGCATTTTAAGTGGGATATGGAGTTGTTTTGAATAAAAAATTGACTTGAATGCATTTGATTTTGGATTCAAATTCAATCTAACCTCCTCCAATCTGATTCAGATTCAGATCTACTGTTTGCATTTTGGATTCAAATTCAGATCTTCCCTGTACCGTTTGCACCCCTAATTGTTATACTTTCATGTCTACTTGGTGGGGTTGATACCTTTCTTTAAGAAGTCCCTAAAGAAAAAGGGTATTCATTTCCTTAGTTCTTTTACCCATCAAAACTACATATTCTGAATATAAGACTAGTTTTTCTTCTTTCTTTTTTTTTTTTTTTGGAGAGAGAGAGAGAAACTATAAGATGAAAGTTGATGGACCTTTTTCTTGCAATCTCTGATTGATTGGAAAGCGCTTTTTTGGCTTGGCAAATAAGCTGGTTTTTGGCATTGTATGCCTAAGAAGGATCCTCCATGTTGATCTTAGGGCTTGTTTGAAATCTCAGTATTGGGATGGACGTTTATGCATTTGGTGGTCCTGAGGTAAAATCTTGGTCATACTACATGGATTTGGCAGCTGCCACTTCTTCAATTGCATAAACCCCGTAAACGCCCGTCCCAGCTACAGATTCCAAACCGGCCCTTAGCTATCTATTTGATGCATCTGAATGGTTAAGCTAGCCTGAGTCCACGTGATAATGTGGACTAATAATACTAACCGTAGGATGAATACCATTATACCTCAAATGATGGGATCAGAGCCGTTGAAATACTTTCCAGCCATATAGGGCGCTCAGAAACATATTTTTGAATAATTCTCTAACCACTCACTGCCAGAAAAACACCATAGTAGTGCCAGCCCTACCTTAATTGTATGAGTGTCACCCCTTGCGCAAGCCAAAGCATGATGAACTTTCTGGGAGCGAAGAGTAAGCCTATGGAGTTTTAGGCGGCCAGGACAGTGGCAGTAAGGCAATCCAAAAAAAGGCAGCCCTACACTCTCAAGTCCTTTTCAAGAAAGTGGGGATTATGTAGGTATCCCATGCGGTAAGCGGGGTCCTGTGACAAGCTGAAGGCCCAGGTTCGAATCCCTCTGCCACATGTTTTAAGCGAGATGAATTTAAGTCTTAAGCGATGCCAATTTTCTTTAATTGGCCATATGGGGCCCGCATATATGTATTTGATTGAATCTTCCTACTCCCCTTTTTTCAATATAATTTGTGCATAAAAAAAAGTAAAGAAAAACAAAAGCCTACCAATTTTGAAAAAGCATTCAAAACATCACGCCCACCATGCCTTCGGTTGGTAGCACACAAGATGGGGTTAGGCAATCCCCCATCAGTTATACAACCTTACCATTGGGTTTTGAACTTGCAACGTCCCAACACAAGGTGACATGCACCAACTGTTTCTAAGGTATGCGACCGCCGCGTATGCTGTTCTTATGACGTGCTTTTCCTGTGAAAGAGGATCCAGTCAGAGCTGCCTTGGATGCCGTTCATCTTGAAAATGATTCACACCCATCAAACCATGAATAAGGCTTATTGTGAGCCATTCATTTTAAACCATCCAGATGCCGTTCATTTGAAACACTAACGGGAAAAAAAAAAAAGTAGGGCCCATTCAAGTGATGAGCATCTTATTCTTACAGGTTCGGATGCCGTTCATCTTGAGAATCAACCTCATCTAAAGGTGCTCTGTTCCCGTTCTTTTTCTCCTGTTCACACAGGGACAAAAAAATTTGTTTTTGGTACTCGTATGAATTCTTGCATGCATTCATTTATGAACAAATTCCATAGTTTGTCTTTAGCCTTGTTTTCACCTGAAATCAATGTTGTCTGAATCGTATTGGGATAGGTAGCTGGGATGGGCGTTTATGGAGTTTATGCATTTGAGGAAGTGACAGCTGGTAGCTGCCAAATTCCTCTTTTAGTGTAAATACAAATAAGAAAGGGCTTCACTTCCGGTCCCAAATGCATAAACACCCATCCTAGCTGGTAGCTGTCATAAATCTTGCATTTTTTTCGGCAAAATCTTGGTAATAAAAAAATAAAATTAAAAATATAAAAAATATTTTTTATAAGAAAATATTAATAAAATTTATTTAAAAATAAAAATACATGATTTTTTTGCAATAAATAGCCATTTAAAACATAAATAACGTGTTTAAATCACGATATTTATGTTTTTTCATAAATCTCGCAAGAAATTGCAGTTTTAAACTTTCAGGCAATTTCTCACAAGGTTTTCGTAAATCTTGCCATATTTGTCACTATGGCCGGAATTGTATAAAAAGCACCGAAGAAGCCCAAAAAACCCATTTAGCATACGGTTTAGCACCAAATGGGTCTCTCTCTCTCTCTCTATATATATATATATATAGAGAGAGAGAGAGAGAGAGAATTGTGAGAATATAGAAATTGAGTATGAAGTAGGCATTTTGAACATTTTTTTTTGTAAATTTGACCCTCAAATATGTTCAACATGGTTCGTTTGCTAAGAATTGATATTTGGGTTGTATTGTCTATGAAAAAAATATGATTTTTGAAGCTTGAATATTCATAAAACTTATATGCATTTTTAAATCTTAAAAAAAAAATTACCCATATATCATAATTGAATGATTTAAGAGTTGATTTCTATAAAATCAAGCTTGCAAACATCAAATAATCAGATTCAAATATAAAAGAATCCTTTAAAAGTTTACTCGGTAGTAGTATATCAGTAGGAAAGAGTGAATCAAACAAATGAGATCCGGATCAGCTAAACACGTAGGAAAGCCGGATCTGGATCAGGTCGGAACAACCAAAATTCATAAAGGTTTCATACTGGATCCGGTCCTTTTTTCATCGGAGGACTGCTTGAAAGCTGAATCTTATTATGTTTTCAAGATAAATAACCCTCTTAGCATGGCAACCCCTTAAATAGATCCATATGGTTGGATCTACCCATCGGTGCCTGAATCTTATTTAATGTATTCAGACCTGTTATATCGGTTTTAAAAGAACCGATTCATTCAGTGAACCGCTTTTGAGAACGTTTGAGGAAAAAAAAGGCTCATTTTCCCACAAAAAATGAAGTCGTTTTTCACGTGACCGTGAAAAACAAATGGTCGTGTAATGAAAATTAGCCAATGGTGGTACTTGATGTCTCTCGTTTTTCACCCACCAAACATTTCTCTCGTTCGCACGCTCCACAGCAGAGAGAGAGAGAGAGAGAGAGAGAGAGAGAGACAGTCATTTACCATTATCAAATCCTTATTTAATTCCCTTCATTTAATCTGAATTCCTTTTCTGCATATCTTTCCTTTTAATCGCCTACCTTCTCTAAATTCAGAGACGAACCAAACAGTGATTTGAATGAATAATTGGGCGTCTCCCACTCTCTCTCTCTCTCTATCCCTGAAGATGAGGCCTGGACTGATCATCTTTTATTCTGCTTCTCTTCTGCTTCTTAGAAGGAGAAGATGAAGGAGAAGGCCTCTAAAATCATTGCCACCGTGGTGGTGGTGGTGATAGGGTTGGTGCTCGTGATTCCGGCTGCCAATGCGCTCGGCTCCATGTCGACGGTGGCAGTGGCATACGGGACCGGCACCGTCTGCGGTATCCGCAGCGGGAGGTGGGTCCCACAGAGCGTGGAGTGCGTGGTGGGGGAGAAGAGGGTGCAGGTGGCGCCCAACGTCTCCTTCGACGGTATCGCCGGCGGCCGGGACTTTTTCTGCGGCCTCCGATCCGGCGGCTCTCAGCTGCTCTGCTGGGACGCGGCGCCAGGCGGCTCGGTGCTGATCCTCCCGAGGCGCATCTACAACAGCGCCAGCGCGCCGCTCGCGGAGGCAACCGTCGGGGAGGGCCACGTCTGCGCCATCCGCAACGCCTCCAGCGCCGTCGATTGCTGGAGGCCTGTCCGCGTGCCTCCGCCGGCCTTCGGTCGGCTCCGGTCCGTCACCGCCGGACGCGGATTCTCCTGCGGGATATCGGCCGCCGAGGACCGCCACGTCCTCTGTTGGGCCGTCCCCGGCGATGCAGCTTCCGCCACGATCGCGGCTGATATTCAGGCCAGTTTCTCCAGCGTCGGATTTCTCTTGTTGGTCGCCGGAGAATCCCACGTCTGTGGGGTTGCCGTCGACGGTGCGGTGGTTTGCCACGGGAAGAACGATTCCGGCCAGCTTAATGCTCCTCCGTCGCCGGAATTCGGATTCTCCGACCTCGCGTTGGGTAGTAACTGGAGCTGCGCGATCCGGAGACCGAACGGGACGGTGGTGTGCTGGGGCGGTGGGTTTTCCGGCGGTCTTCCGAGCGACACCTCCTTCGAGTCCATCGTCTCCGGCTATGAATTCGTCTGCGGGCTGACCACCGGCAACCTTTCCGTCGTCTGTTGGGGGCCAAACCGGTTCAATCCTGCGAGAGCCGTTCCGCTGCCTCAACTCATCCCGGGACGTTGTACCCAAGCTTCGGAGTGCCGATGCGGTACGTACCCTGACTCACAGAACCTCTGTTCGGCGTCTCGGCTGATCTGTGCACCCTGTAGCGTCCAATCTCCACCACCACCACCACCTTCTCCTCCACCATCGAGTCCGGCCGCTAACCGGAGAAACAAGGGATTGATTGCCTTCGCTGTGATAGGATGCATCGGAGCATTTTCCGGCGTCGTCACCGTCGTCTACTGCATTTGGTCCGGCATTTACTGCTGCAGGCACCAAAAGATCTACAATTCAGTTCAGCCAACGATCGGTGGCGGTGGTGGTGGCGCTGTAACTAGCCCATCAAGGTCTTCGATGGTCCGGCGGCAGAGCTCGCTAGCGCGAATGAGGCGGCAGCGGAGCGGCACGTCGTCGACGAAGCCGATCGATCGCGGGGTGGAGGAATTCTCCTTCTTGGAGCTCTCGGACTCTACCGATGGATTCGCTGCGGAGAACAGAATTGGTGCTGGAAGCTTCGGGACGGTTTACAGAGGCAAGCTCGCCGACGGCCGGGAGGTGGCGATCAAGAGGGGAGATATCGGCCCGATGACGAACAAGTTCCAGGAGAAAGAAAGCGCGTTCCAATCCGAGCTCTCCTTCCTCTCTCGGTTGCACCACAAACACTTGGTCTCTCTGGTAGGCTTCTGCGAGGAGAACGAAGAGAGGTTGTTGGTCTATGAATTCATGCACAATGGCGCTCTCTACGATCACCTCCACACTAAGAACGACCCCGACTCGCCTGTAAACTCATGGAGGACTAGAATTAGGATCGCCCTCGATGCCGCCCGCGGCATCGAATACTTGCATAACTATGCAGTGCCGCCGATCATTCACAGGGATATCAAATCGTCCAATATCCTGCTAGACGCCGGATGGACGGCGAGGGTGTCCGATTTTGGGCTGTCTCTGAAGGGGCCGGAGGCGGAACACGACCACCTGAATCTGATGGCAGCAGGAACAGTTGGGTACATGGATCCTGAGTACTATGGCTTGCAGCACCTGACCGCCAAGAGTGATGTTTATGGGTTTGGTGTGGTAATGCTGGAGATGCTGACTGGAAAGCGGGCAATTCACAAGGATGTGGAAACCGGGATGCCGGTGAGCGTCGTAGATTTCGCGGTTGGGAAGATTGTCTCCTACGAGTTGGCGGCGATACTGGATAAGCGGGTGGCTCCACCGCAGGGAATGGAGGCAGAGGCTGTGGAGCTCGTGGCTTACACAGCAGTGCATTGCGTGAATTTGGAAGGGAAGGAGCGGCCGAGCATGACAGATATCGTTGCCAATTTAGAGAGAGCTGTTTCGATGTTTAGTGAGAGCCATGGGAGCATTTCAAGCAATGACATATCTTCTGTGTCTCTCTAGGAGTGGGGAAGATCACAGATGGACTTACTCTGCCATTTGCGCTACCGTTTTTTCCTTTTTGATTCCCTCTCTTCCTTTATTTTTTTTTGCAAAATTTTCACTGCGTTGATTGGTATGATTCTTTTGAGTTTTGATACTAAACTTGGATTGTGAATCATTTTGGGATGTAAATTCTTTAACTACATTGTTCTTCCTAAGGAGTTATCTAATTCGATATTAGCTAAGAGTTGAATGAATTCATGGAACTCTCTCTCTCTGTTATGGATGCCTATTTCAGTTTATTGATAAAAGTTCATGGTACAATATTTTATTTCCATATGTTTATAGTTGTGTTCTGCCTATTTTGGTTTATTGATATAAGTTCATGGTACAATATTGTATTTCCATATGTTTATGTTTGGGTTCTGCCTAATTCAGTTTAATCGTAAAAATTCATGTTCTGATATGTTATTTCTATATGTTTATAGTTTGTCAATGTCATTTTTCTACTGAGTGCTTTTTTCAACAGTAAATCATGATCCTGTAATCAAGATCTATTTTTTAAGTACCACTTCTTGGTTAAGGTGATGTGGGAGATCATTACGGTAAAGCTACATTATGTCATCATGCAATGCTCATTCTTTGTGGCTGGTGTCTTTATGAGTTCTAGGTAGCACTACCTTCAGAAAGATGGCAACCTTGGTTTTATGTGGAGGTTCCTTCTTTAATGGTTACAAGATTTAAGTCTTAAGCAAGAATTGTATCTCTCAGTGCTTGAAATGTCATGGGCATGTTGTAATGAAGATATTGCACCAAAATATAAGTAATACTAATGGGAATTGAAGGTTTGTAGTGTAATGGGTGCAAATATTATTGTTCAAGTGTGAGCTGGGCTAGCACAAGAATGATCTTAAAGACTTGAACAGCTTTTACTGATTGTTGTGGTAATCTCACATTTCTGATCTTGTTATTTAGTTATTTTTCTCTTGATGTTGCCAGCTGTTGATTCTGCATCTGGAATGAGATACAGATTTTATTTTCAAGTATGGCAAATCTTGGAGATATTGGGCTTTCACATATTGTCTGTATTGTTGAAAGCACGTGAACTCCTTCATAGTGTGGTAATCACTTGCTAAGCATCTTGAGTTTGTTTCACCAGGTATGGTGCTTTATATTTTACATGCGTCCTTTGGTGTCTGTGTTGGCTTTGATTGTCCACTTTAGACCTTCCTTGAAGAAAAGGTGTTTGTTTCTCCCCTGCTATGCTTTTTACTTTCATAAATACATCATCCTTCTTTTGCAGGTATCATGAGATCCTTATGTTTACTGTGCCCCAGTGTTATTAAAAACACGCCTCAAGGCGCAAAAAGCATGCCTCGCCTCAAGGCAAGGGCCTTTGTACCTTGAGGCTCAAATATAAAGCGTAAAAGCCTTGAGGCGTACGCCCCAGGGCGAAATGTGCCTCAATGTGAGGCGTATATGCCTTGTTTTTTTGGTCAAATGAGGGTCAAAGCCCTCATTTGACCAAAACATTGGGTCGGGCCCTAATTTTTCATTTTGTCACTCATCTCTCTCTCGTCTCTCACAGTCCCTCACTCATTTCTCTCTCACAGTCCCTCACTCATCTTCCACCTCTCATCTCGATCTTTCCCACCTCTCTTCGTCTCGTATGTCAACCTAACCCGAGCTTGGGTTTCGAAAGAAGAAGAAGAGAGGTACATGTTTTATATATTTGTATATATTTTTCTTTTTTGTTATTTTTTTGTCGAAATTTCAGTCTGCAGTTCGGTTGAGTTCCAATCTCCTTTAGCATTAAATTTTAGGCTGGTATACAACGTGAAATAACTTTTTTTTTGTCTCGAATAACTCTGTCACCTTGCTGCCCCAAATCGAGGAAATAGATAAGGCATGTGAATAAAAACACATTTATAAGGCCTTAAAAAGAGCCAAATCTTCAGTTATCTATTGTCATCAACCGACAATAATTGCTAAGAATTATGGGTGATCAACTATAGAGCATCAAATGACAAATAAAGATAAATGAATACAAACTAAATGTAACAATTCCTTTACTGTTTAATTGTTAGAGTCTATATTTTGGTGCAATAGTAGAAGCTATTGCAAATTTTGGACGAGGGTTCAAACCACCTTCTTATCATGATCAGTATTTTTGAAGTCCATTGACATCATCGACATGAAAAAAATGGGTATAAATTTGTATAAGTTGTTTGAAGAAGTTGGTGAAAGCAATATGGTGCAATTCATTATAGATAATGCACCAAATTATGTGGCAGCTGGGAATATGTTAACAACAAAAAAAATATGTTTTTGAACACCATATGCGGCGCATTGCTTGGATCTGATGTTAGAAGATATTAGAAATATTTCAAATTTTAAAGATATAGTGGAAAAGGCACAAAAAATTATAAGATACATCTATAGTCATGCATAGGTATTAAATTTGATGAGAAAGTTTACAAAGAAGAAAAAACGGTTACGTTCAGTCGTCACTCATTTTGCCACAACATATCTCACACTTCATAGTATTGGATATTATAAAAAAGAGTTGAAGTCGATGTTTTTGTCTTCAAATTTTAGATCATCTAATTACTATAAGAAATATGATGCTAAGAATATTTTTTATATTATTATTAATTATCATAAGTTTTGGGTTGCTATATCATATGCAATTAAAGCTACACTGTCACTCATGAAAGTATTGCGATTAGTCGATGCAGATGAGTCTGCTATAGGATTTTTATACGAGGCAATGGATAGAGCAAATGAGGAAATTGCTTCAAACCTTGTCAAGGTTGAAAAAAATATAAATTTATTTGGAATATCATTGATAGACGATGAGACTTGCAACTTCATAAGCCTTTGCATGCAGCTGCCTATTATTTAAATTTTCATTTTCATTATACTAACAACTTCAACCCGGATGAAGAAGTTATGAGTGACTTTTATGATTGTATTAAAAAATTGATTACCAATGAAAATGTTTGGTTGAAAATTACAACACAAATTGATGCATTTAAAAAGACAAAAGGGTTGTTTGGTAGAGAGGCAATCGTTACAACAAGAAAATTAAAAAGTCTTGGTAAGTTTGCAATTATGTTGTTATTTGTTAATATTTTTTTTATGTTTTTGTTAATTGTGACATTCTTAATGTTTTTATCAATTCTTTATTATTTTATTTGAATGCAGCTGATTGGTGAAGTTCATTTGGACAAGAAAATTCTGAATTGATGAATTTTGCAATTCGAATTTTAAGTTTGACATGTAGTGCATCGGGCTGTGAGAGAAATTGGAGTATTTTCTCATTGGTTTGTGACTTTGTATTTTATTTTTGAAATATATTTTTATAATTGTTATTATCTTATAATTGATTACCAATGATTTATAATTATAGATGCATTTAAAACGGAGGAATAGACTTGAGCAAGAGAAGATGAATGCATTGGTTTTTGTAATGGACAATATGAAATTAAGAGAGAGAAATATGATAAGAAGGACTACCAAAGACTCTATATGTCAAGATTATATAGACTCAGACGATGAGTAGATTGTGGAGAAGAGAGATCCAGTGTTGCCTAGTGATCCCAATTGGTTTGATGATTCATGGTTGGATCTGAACTTCAACATGAATGACATTGAGCATGTGCCTATTAAAAAAGTCACTTCACCGCATGATTTATAAAGTAGTTCTAGGCAGGACAGGTCTTCAAGAGATCGAGGTAAAGCTATATTCTTTTCACCTTGCTATGAATATAAATATATTTTTTTAATTACATAAAATAAGTATTTAATACATAATTTTTTATTAAAGAAAAAAGAAAAGCAAAAGAAGTGACTGAGGATGTGGAGGAAGAAAGTGCAGATGATGAAGAATCCGAGAATGAAGATAAAGGAGAACATATTTATATGGATTCTTCAGATGATGACATTGAAGACTTAGATATTGAAAATGATGAGACACAATATGAGCCTAAGCCCTAATTCATATCATAGGACTATGACCATTTATATGTTTTTTTGGATCTTTCATTTGCAATTGTGAATGTTAACACTCTCATTTTAAAGAGTTTTGGACAAATGTATTAACAATTGGTTGTTAATGCTAACATGCATTTTCTAATTATGACATGATGTTGTTAATACTAATATGCATTTCGTTGTTAATGTTAATTTTTTATTGAATGAATGCTCATATTTTATTTTTTAAATACTTATGTAGATCAAGTTGTTGCATTAATGTTACTTTTACATGTTAATCTCATATTTTTTCAGTATTTATTTGAGATTTTTTATTTCTTATTGGTTGTTGCTTTATCAATAAAGCTCTTTTTTATTTATTTGTAATTTTAGATATTTTTTATAGTTTTTTAAAGTTATTTTTTTTTTAGGTTTATGCTTTACGCCTCGCCTCAGATTTTGGTGGAGCGCCTCGCTACGCCTCAACGCTTTTCACAACACTGTTGTGCCCAGTTGTGGTGTTTGTGCTATCCTTTTGGCATATTTTCTCATAGATTCTCTGCTTGAAGAAGAGTATTTGCTCCATAATTTTCTTGTCCGCTCATCTAAGCATCCATTTTGAGATACTAAAGTGACCCATTCCTTGAATGCATGAAACATGTTCATTTGTTTCTGAAATCGTGACATTATCTCAGCCCACCTCAATTAACTAGTGATCCACATTTGTTTGCATTGTTTGATAAACAGTTAATTTCAGACCATATGTGTGCTTGTTATCAACTACCATAGAACACAATAAATTCTCTCTTTTATCTTTTCCCATTAAATTACATTGATTATATAATGATGGTCAATATACATAAATAATTCTCTAGAGTGAGTCTAGCCTGAAATGGCTTATAGTATCAAAACTAGTAGAATAGCCAATGTTTAAACATTTTCTACTACGGTTTCTTGGCACACAATATTAAAAGGGACGTGCATTGTTACTTCCATTCCTCGTGGGTTTTAACCACATAATTTTTATGATAAATGAGTATGTATGAACTATGAACTTTCAATACTTGATCAGGATAAAAGGGGATACTGCGGTAATGTGATCATCTCAGCCAAAAGTCTTCATTGCTTGCTTTTGAAAGTTCACACACCTTAAATTTTTCTGTTTATAGGTCCTACCGGATATTGCTTGCTCCTTGACTCATAAAAAAACTTGTGTTGCATTTTCTACCTGGCACTGCAAAGCTTTGTTGTCTTTCTACTACTAGAATCCAGGTCATGCCTTTGGTGTACTTATAGTTTATACCCTAACTTCTTTAAGCGTCCTAATCTTGTTTGAGAGAGAGAGAAAAAGGAACACAGTCAAAGGCGTCTTGGATGTCGTTCATCTTAAAATTGAATGACACCCATCAAAACAATGAGAAAAGCTCAATGTGAGTCATTTATTTTAAACCATTCTGATGTCGTCCAACTGAAATACGAACAACATCGTTAAAAAAGTGGGGCCCATCCAATTCTTACAGGTTTTGGATGTTGTTCATCTTAAGATCATATAAAACCCACCCGATGATGTCGGGTGGGGAAGGTAAGTAAAAAATAAAAGAACCCCAAACGAATGGGAAAGATGGTTCCCCAACCGTCTTCCCCACTCATCGTGGGAAGGGGGTGAGGATAAACCTCCTCTTCCCCCCCCCCCCCCCCCCCTATCGTTGGGTGGGGAGGGTGAGGCTTATCCTCACTGGCCATGAGGGTTCTATAAAGAGCCCTCACAGTGAGTTTCTCTGCCCACGAGACAAGAGAACCACAAAAGAGAGAGTTGCAGAGAGTGGGAGAGATAAGTACCTTTAGAGTGATAGAGAGGAAGGGCGGCATGTAGTCGCCGGAACACGTCGTTGGAGGAGCCACCACCAGCAAGTACGCCCTTCCCCCTTATTTGTTTTATTTTTTTTGAAAGGCCGGCAGTCATGGCTGCCGGCGTATTAAAGAAAAAAAAATGGCGGCCATGGCTGTCGGCATTGTTAGAGAGAGAGAGAGGGGGCTGACAACTTGTTCTGTTGTGGGAGGTGGAAGTCAAGAAGAGAATGTGCTCCTTCCGCTTTAACTCCAACTGAGACTTCGGCATAACCGACTCGGTCTGGGTGGTAAACTAGACTGAGTCGGGTCTACCAAGTCTTGGGTCGATTTAGGTGAGACCAAAAAAAAAAGTCTAAGTCTCGGTCGGATCGAACCAGTCTGGGTTTGAACCCAAACCAGAACAGATCTAACCAAGACCAACTCGGTCCAGGTTAGTCCAGACTGAGTCTGGTCAACAAGTCTCGAACCTGACTCAGTCGACCGAACCAGACTGAGTCAGGTCTGATAGGGTCTCAGTTATCTGTTTGGATCTAGTTAGAATTAGATCAGACTGGATCTGGGTCCAGTTTGATCCAGTTGACCTGGATCGATCCAAGTTGAGTTGAATCCAGATAGAATTGGGTCTAGATCTAGTATGGGGCTGGATGGAACTGTATTAGATCTGGATAAGAACTAAAACTGGATTTAGTTCGAGACTATTCAGATCAGTTCTAGATCTAGATCAGAACTGGGTTTAGATCCAGTCTGACAGTTCTAGATCCAGAATTAGATTTGGATCCAGTTTGTAATTTAGTATGGATCAAGTTTGGAACTGAATTAGATCCAGTTCAGTCTATTTCTGACTGGGACAAAACTGAACTAGTCAAGTCTATCCCTAACTACAATATAACTGAACCCAGTTGAAACAGTTAGGTCCAGTCTAGTTACACCAAACTGGATATGGATCTACACATGTTAGTAAGCGGATCCATTATGGATTCTTGAGAATTCAAATGAGTTTGAACTCAAACCCAGTTGGGTAAAGACTAGGTTCAATAAACCTAGTATTCTAAACTCAGACCGAACCTATTTTGACCTAGGATGAGTTGAGTCAAATCATAAAGTTGAAATGATCAAATTACCCTTGTGTGTACCCAATATCTAATTAAATAAAATAGGCATAACTTCGTACTATGAACTCACATTTTAGTGAGGTTTGGTGCATTGGATTTGTATCGTAAAGAAAAAATTTCTTGTTCTATGGTTTTGACTAAACCAGGGACACACAAATTGAGGTATGGCAGATCACCTTGAGAGGAGTATTTTGGTAATTTTGTCAAAATATAAATAATATATGTGTATTAATATGAAGATGCTTGTATGGTAATCAGATTCTATTGTTAGAGTCACTTGAGACTCGATTGCGACCAGAGTGCATCATTCACATTCGAGGTAATATATATTATAAAGTAATCTTAGTTGTGAATAAATCATATTGTGTTGCATGTTATCATTATTGTTGCATATTAACATGTTTAGAAATATAACTCTTGATTGTGAACATGATATATATAGAATGGTCATGCATGAGTTAATCACAATGAAATGATTATATGCACATGTCAGTCGTGATATGTCATGTATATTAGAAAGAAATATTATCTTATGACACTATATGTATGTTATAATCTTTGAATAACATGCATTGTGATGAGATTATGATTATGATTAACCTTGAGTCTCTTAAATTTAGTCATATTATTTTAATTAAATTGAGATTAGCATGCTTAACTCCTTAAACCTCAGAAGTGACGACTTATAAAAAGAGTTACCTAGTTCGCAGTTAGAGTGTAACCATCATGAAGAGTGGGCCACCAGTGATTTAACAATATAGAGACACTACCTTGTTGCATGCTTAGTATAATACAAAGTATGAACCCTAATGCCATTTTGAGATTGAGAATGTGAACTATCATGATTATTTCACAATGACACTCATGGGAGAACGAGTGAAACACGAGCTTGAGAGTAATGTTCAAGGTAATAAACTTAAGATATGACTTAGAGTTTTATATTCACACAATATTTATGATTCTAGATAATCATGGATGGTTTAAAGTCATCTATGGTTAGGATGTAGCATAAAATATATATGCCGAGTTTGAGCCTGACCTCCGACTAGCTACCAGTGGGTTTAAAGTCATTTATGGTTAGAATGTAATATAAATCATGTTGAGTTTGAGCCTGACCTCTCGGCTAGCTACCGATAGGGTCTCCCTTATCATTTCACTGCAGTGAGACATGTTTAGAAATATAACTCTTGATTGTAAACATGATATATATAGAATGGTCATGCATGAGTTAATCACAATGAGATGATTATATGCACATGTCAGTCATGATATGTCATGCATATTAGAAAGAAATATTATCTTATGACACTATATGTATGTTATAATCTTTGAATAACATGCATTGTGATGAGATTATGATTATGATTAGCCTTGAGTCTCAGATATTTTGACTGTGCAACAAAGTATATTGTTAGTTTTATTTTCATGTTATTAAATACTTATGTAATTATTACTTTTGTATGTTATGAATGATGAACTTTGTCAAAGAATTTGAGTATAAAAAAAAAGTCATGTTTTCTCTGTATGAACTTTGTATGTTTTCTTTCTGAAAAGTAATACCAATTGAACTTGAACTCGCAAGATCTTAGATCAGAGTTTTACAGATCAACGACATTCAGAGGTGACCAGATCACATCTAAGAAAGAAAATAATCTTAAAGTATGAGTGGATTTTCAAAGTTCAGTTCTTTATTTTTTTCCCCTTTGATGCTCCTAAAAATCATTGTTTGACCCATTTTTGGTCTTGTTTCCGAGAAAATGTGTTCAAAGTGGCACCATTTTTCTTTCCAGCCCTACACGCCATATTGAAACATGGAAATCACATTCTGTGAACAAGTGACCCCAAATTCCCAGACCCCTCAATCTGTAGGCATCATTCAACTTCCATGGTCAACCCTTGATTCTTATCCCCCCCCCCCCCCAAACACGCACACACACACACATCCAAGAATCTGAAATTCAATGGATGCTATTTTTACAGGGCTCCCATGTCATATTCAAAGATTCTAGCATAGAATTCTTTAGAGAGAGATCAAGTCAAGGGTACCTCTTGGATGTCTTTAGCCAATGCGATGAACACCCAAACACCATGTGTAAAAATGATACCAAACAAGAGGTGTTTCAATGCTCTAAATTCATGTTGTATTTGATTTTTATATTCTTTTTTCGGGTAGCCAAGCCGCTTTCTTTCTTTCTTTTTTAATGATTTGGGTTCTTTTTCTTCATGCCTCCTCTCTTGGTAGGTTGGTGGAGCGTTGAGGAGTTGGTTGAGATGTTGCTGATATAGAAAAAGAGTTGAAGTTTTAGTGAACAATTTTATCCCATTCAAAACTAAACATCATCTCAGTTGCTATTTAAAGTTGGATGGTATGTGGCGCTATTGACAGTGCCACTATTTGTCAAAGGTGTTCAGCATTTCAGAATTGCTGCTTCGGTTCCAATTTGAAATGATGGTTAATAGAATAATAGGTATTAGGGAACACAACACTGTTCGATCTTTTGTTATAAACTTTTAGTTGGGAGTGAAATTTTGTGAAGTTTCTTTATTTACCTTGTATTATAACCACCTTTTTTGGTTGGTTGGGGAGATCTGAACCATTTTGCTATGACCATGATTTGTTCAAGGAGCCAATTTCTGGTTGCTGTTGTGAATTTTACAATGAATATTTCAAATAAAAAGAATAATATACAACACTAAATGAAATCAATGGGTTTTGGTTTCCACATTAGATCTTGATACACAACAACAAACAAACATTGGGTTGGATTCAGGTAAGCCCTGATGGAGCAGCTGAGAGTGCTAGAAGGTATCATGCCTGATTGTGTTCTGACAAATTTTCAATGGGTGTGCGGCCATTGAAGAGAGGGGAAAGAGGGCAGGGAAAGGGTAGATGTTGTTATTAGATTTTTATGTTAAAAAATTATTTTTAAGTAAATAACAAAAAACCTCAACAAAAGGAAGTCATTTTCAAGAGCATTTAGTATCCCAAAATCAATTATAAATGTTATTATTAGGATGTACAAATAATGATGACGATGGTGCATTCTAACACTTATATATATATATATATATATATATATATATATATATATATATATATATATATATATATATATATATATATATATATATATATATATGAGTTTTGTATTTAACATTATATTATATAGATTTAACTTTATAAAAATGACTAAAATACCTTTGAAAGAAAGAAACTTTTTATGGTTACCTTTAAAAACACCCTAAAGCAAAAAATTTTATAAAAAGAGTCAGCTCGTGATCGGCTCAGCTGGTGACGAACTCACGGGCTAAGCGCGTTACCCTTAACGAGCCGAGCCCAGGCAGCCAGAGGACGCAGGTGTTTAATAATCAAACTCGAATTCCAGTGTTTGACATTGTACTTTAGAGGGTCCTATTCGTACCTTCTGAACGCCCTCATTGACAGGCCTGCGGGGCCGTACCTCAATATGTTCGTCCGACCCTGCAAGGAAAAATCCGTCCGCGGTTTTAATAAGGGGAAATTCCACAATCAGACCCACCTTTTGCTTATTTTTGGTGATCACGTGTCAAATTTCTGAGAATTCCATAAACGGACAATGAAACGGATCCGTTGGGTTTATCCGGACCCGACCCGAACCAAATAGGGTCCGGGTATGGTGATAAATAAGAAGAACCGATTAAGACCAGGGCCTGGACCCGAAAGTCCAATTAATACATGGACCTGGATATAGTTTGTGATATTTTATACCAAACCTGGGCCTGACCCGAGTTCCGATTAAGACCCACAAAATTTCAATGTAAAAATGATAGTCTGGTTCATGTACTTCTTATCAGGTCTGGGTATGATTTCTTTTATGATGGATCTGATTAGACTCGGGTCCGTATCAGATACTATGCTCGAAAATGAGGGCCAAGTTTGGTTCCACCTGCATCCAAACTAAACCCGGTTGACACCCCCTACCGCATATACCATTAACTGAATTTCAGGTCTTTCACGGTGTCATTGAAAAGGATGGGTCTCGAAATATATTTTCAGAAATTAGTATGTTTATGGAATATTAGGCAAAATATGCGTTTGTAAATAAATTGTTTCATTGCTCTTTTTTGTTTTTGGCCGGGTTAACTCAAACTCCCTTTTTTTATTGAAATGTTTTCATAAATCTAGTGTTTTGTTCGGCAAAATCTAGGCAATAAAAAATAAATTAAAAAATATAAAAAGTATTTTTTATAAGAAAATAGTAATAAAAATATTTAAAAATAAAATACATAGTTTTTCACAATAAATGGCCATTTAAAACGTAAATATCGTGTTTAAATCGCAGTATATATGTTTTTTTCATAAATCTTGCGATATTTATCACTATGGACAGACCCCTACCTGTTATACAATCATACCATTGGGTTTTGAACATGCAACGTTCCAACACAAGGTGACGTGTGCTAGTTACTCCTACCAGACAGCGGAGCCCAGTTGGTGGTTAACTGGGACTCACTATTTGATAGTTTTGGGGAAAATATATGGGTGTGATTGAAGAATTTGATAAAGAGTGACCCACGAAGGGGCTTAGCAAGTAGGGGGATGCAAATGGATCGTATTTGGGATCCCAAAGTACACTGGGAAGTAAGATCAGTTCTGATCTGGGACAGACAATTTTTTGCAAATTTGGCTTTCTGAATCCGACCCGTTTACAACCCTGTTAGCGAGGTCTTGTATAACTTTCATTTTTTCCAAGAGTAGCCAGCACCTTCTGCGGGCTGCTACTGTCTGCACTTCATGTGCCTGACACAAACATCCGAGGAACGGAACGTCCGGAACATGGCATCCCATGCATCCAGCCTAGAACATGCCTGGAACACAAACATCGGATGCAAGTTTCACTCCTCCCCTTAGAGCAAGAGAGGGTGTTGTGGGTTCTTCCCGGAACACAAATTTGCGTGTTTCGATGTGTATGGAGGAATATCTTGGGACCCGCGATAATTCATATGCCAATGTTGCCCACAATGACTTTATAATAAAATAACATATAAAAAAGGTAGATATGTTTTTGACGAAAATGTCCTCCCGTAAGATAGATATGCGTTGGACGAAAATGTCCTCCCGCTCCCTGTATATAGATTTGCGCGTTCCGCCTTTGTTTTTAGCTTGTGCTACAACACATGGCTGCCTTCTCGTTTCTGCCTTGTGTTAGATAGAAAACTTTTCCTGGTTCATTCCTACTTCGTGGAGATAACTATAAATCGAACGACTAGTTCGATCATTGGTGGGCGTCAAAGGAGGATTTGTCGGCCATCTCTTTTTACATTCTTCTCTTCTTCTTCTTCTTCGTTTTCGTTAGGCAATATAGAAAAAAGCAATGACGCACAAACATTCCAACAAGTGTCATTAAAGCGTCGTGAGTATCTTTCCATGTCATCATGTTATTGTTGAAGAACGTATCTCATCGTGAGTGTCATTAAGGCATTGTTTTGTTATTGCAGGTAGATTATATTGTTTCAACGCTTGAAAACTTGAAGATATTTGTAAGGTGGTGGGATCTTCTGACAAGAATGCTTGGTTATATATGCGAGCAAGGGCCTCTACCCCATCCAGTATCATCCATTCACTCAGTATATGCAATGTAACCAGATCGCGGTTGCAGAAACATGTATATCAATTTGTGAGATACTGTTTTATTTGTTAATATCGATTTGTAATATATTATGTTGAATTACCGTATATCGATTTGTAAGATATTATGTGTTTTCTAGTATCGATTTGTGAGGTATTGTTTTGTTTGTTGATATCGATTTGTAATATATTATGCTGAATTACCGTATATCGATTTGTAACTATTATGTGTTTTCTAGTGACGATTTGTGAGATATTATTTTATTTGTTAATATCGTTTTGTAATATATTATACTGAATTGTCGTATATCAATTTGTAAGATATTATGTGTTTTCTATTGTCGATTTGTGAGATATTATTTTGTTTGTTAATATCGATTTATAATATATTATGTTGAATTGTCGTATATCGATTTGTAAGATATTATGTATTTTCTGTTGTCGATTTGTGAGATATTATTTTGTTTGTTACTATCGATTTGTAATATATTTTGTTGAATTGTCGTATATCAATTTGTAAGATATTATGTGTTTTCTATTGTTGAATTATGAGATATTGTTTTGTTTGTTAATATTGATTTGTAATATATTATTTTGAATTATCGTATATCGATTTGTAAGATATTTTGTATTTTTGATTGTCGATTTGTGAGATATTGTTTTGTTTGTTACTATCAATTTGTAATATATTTTGCTGAATTGTCGTATATCGATTTGTAGAATATTATGATGAATTGCCGTATACCGATTTGTAATATATTATGTTGAATTGTCATATATCGATTTGTAAGATATTATGTGTTTTCGAGTATCAATTTGTGAGATATGGTTTTGTATGTTAATATCGATTTGTAAGCTATTATGCTTAACTAATCGGTAGCCGTTATATGCATCTTGAATAAATCGTAGTAAACATATGCGCTGGCTAACACAAATTTATATTTTGCTCATGACAGTGTTGTGTATATCAACTAGTTGCAGTGAATATGGTGTATCTCAATCATTGGGAAGTCATGGAGCAAACAGATATTTGTACTATCGACGCACCTGAAGAATTGAATATGTGCACTAATGATGCACATGATAAGAAAGGTGCAGGCATTGGATTCACTCTTGACTCAAATATTTCAGCAGACGAAATGCAATTCGATAATGAGGTAGACGATCATAACAATGCACTTGACAAAGGTGCAAGCACCTCAAGTCTACATATTAGTACACTTGACTCTGTTCTCGTAGAGGAAATGCAGTTTAATAATGAGGAAGCTGCATATAAATTTTACAATGATTATGCCTTAAAACTTGGCTTCAGTGTTAGAAGGTATTCTTGGGCAAAAAATGCACAGGGTGTCATGGTGAGAAAGGCATATGTTTGTTCTAAGCAAGGTTAGAAGAAGTCAAGTGGAAATCCAACAAGGAGCAAGCCAGATTCAAGATGTGGTTGTCCAACGAGAATGGTGTTAAGAAGACTTCTGAATGGGAAATATGTAGTTCATACTTTAATCAATGATCATAACCATGAATTAGCCGTTTCATTTATGTCTCCTATGTTGAGGTCACATCATAAAATAACTGAAGCGCATGCTGCAATTGTTGAAATAACTGATAGCGTCGGTATTGCATCAAGGAAGATATACAATTTCTGCGTGCACGTAGATGGTGGTCGCGAGAATGTACCATTCACACCTATGGATCTAAGAAACCACTTGAGAAGGAAGAGGTTAGAAAACATGAAGAATGGAGGAATATATTCTTTGGTTGATTACCTAAAAAAAAAATCAAACATTGACCCTGGTTTCTTTAGTGCAATGCAACTGGATGAAGATGGGTATGTTGTGAATATGTTTTGGGCAGATTCAAAGTCAATAGTGGATTATGAATGCTTCAATGATGTGCTTGTTTTTTATACGACAGTGGAGATTAATACGGAACAGTGGCCATTTGCACAATAAACCATCACTCACGGAGTTGCATATTAGGCGGCGTTTTTTTGTATGACCAGACCAAGGAAACCTTTGAGTGGTTGTTCATAGTATTTACACAGGCAATGAATGGGAAGCACCTTGGAGTTGTACTTACAGGTAGTGATCATGCAATTGTAGTTGCAGTGTCTCATGTATGGCCATATGCATATCATCGCCTATATTTATGGCATATCTTTCAAAATGCAGCAAAGAACATAGGACACATTTTTAATCAGACGACAAGGTTTGATAAAAAGTTTAGACAATGTGTACTTGAGAGCATAGACGATGTCACCTTTATGTTTGATTAAAAGTAAATGATTCAGATGTACGACCTTAAAGATTGTGTGTGGTTACAACATTTATATGCAGACGAAGAAAAGTGGGCATTGACATATGGAAGACAATACTTTTGTGTAGGTATGATAAGCACACACAGAGCTAAATCTATACATGCCACATTGAAAAAAACTTTGTATTCATGTTTTACAATGCTTCATTTTATGGAACAATATGAATTATTTGTAGACAGTCTTAGACAAAATGAGCTTCAATAAGATGTGAAATGCTTCAACACTCGCCCTATAACTTTGGGCATAAAAATATTGACGCGACTTGCAGATCTGTATACACTAACTATATTCGAATAGACTAAGAAGGAGGTTATACAGGTCATGAATTGCAACATAGAAGAACGTATGCAATATGAAAATATGCACAAATACCATGTTGTATGGAAGGGCGAAGAGCATCAAAAAAGGCAAGAAGCACATGTTACGTACAATGTTGACAATGAAACAATTGAATATACATGCAAAATGTTTAAATTCAAAGGTATTTTATGTCATCATGCATTAAAGACACTTAATCAAGAGAATATACAAGAAATACTTGAATCATATATAATGTGAATATGGACGAGATAAGCAAAGATTGAACTGCTAGATACAAATAATGTCAGTCCATCTAGTGTTGATGAGAAGTGTCAGATAGCCTCTCATTTCCAACAACTATGTAGATCACTTATGCATATTGCAGATTTGGCATCGAAAAGCAAAGAAGCTTATGTATATATGAGAAAAGTATAAAGAAAATTACTTAAAAAAGTGCAGTTAATTTATCGTGAGTCCATTGCAACTTGTGAAGACCAATCTAAGAAAATGGGATTGAACAACGTAGGTGAAAATCATGCTTTCTCTGACCCTTGTGAGAAGTTGCGCCGAAGCGTAAACATCATCTTCGACAAGTCAGGAGTAAACGTTGTAGATTATGATAGAAATATTCACCTAGCGAAGGGTATCAAAAGGAAACATGCCTCTGATCGCAGTCGTCAGAGGACAAAGGGTGCACTGAAATTGGTTGACAAAAAAATATCTAAGAAACAACCAAGCCCTTCGTATGAACAGGTATCTAATACAGTATATTGCTTCCCTGTAAATTGTATTACGTGCAACCTATCAATATCTAACTTGTGTAATTTTCAACATGCAGCAATACCATATAGACGTGAACTACAATGTTGAAACTTGCAATCCACCCGACTTGTTTGAATGAAATGATGGCATGAGTTTGACAAGTCTTTTGGTATGTAATAATTTTGGAAGGATGTTTGCATTTCTTGTTGAACTTAATGTAGTGTCTGATATTATTTTGTTTCGTGACAGGCTCTGTTCAATTCAAACGTGAGCAATACAACACAGGAATCACGTGTGGATTCTTCAGCTACAAAATAGTTGTAGCATTTAACTTTCATATCTTATAAATCGTTGTAATGTTTAGCATTCTATAATTCTTTGTTGTAGTTCTATAATTCGTTGTTGTAAATCAATAATTCTTTGTTGTAATTCTATAATTCTTTGTTGTAAATCGATAATTCTGTATTGTAATGTTATAATTCTTTGTGGTAATTCTATAATAGAAATCATACTACAAATATCATAAAAATCGATACTAGAAAACACACAATATCTTATAAATCGATATACAACAATTGAGTATAATATATTACAAATCGATATACAAAAATTTAATATAATAGCTTACAAATTAATATTAACAAACAAAACCATATCTCATAAATCGACACTCGAAAACACATAATATCTTACAAATCGATATACGATAATTCAACATAATATATTACACATCGGTATACGGCAATTCAGCATAATATCCTACAAATCGATATATGGCAATTCAGCAAAATATATTACAAATCGATAGTAACAAACAAAATAATATCTCACAAATCGACAATAGAAAATACATAATATCTTACAAAGCGATATACGAAAATTCAACATAATAGCTTACAAATCGATATTAACAAACAAAACCATATCATACAAATTGATACTCAAAAACACATAATATCTTACAAATTGATATACGAAAATTCAACATAATATATTACAAATCAGTATACGGCAATTCAGCATAATATCTTACAAATTGATATACGGCAATTCAGCATAATATATTACAAAATGATATTAACAACGAAAACAATATCTCATAAATCGATATTAGAAATTGATAATTCTTTGTTATAGTTCTATAATTCTTTGTTATAAATCGATTATTCTTTGTTGTAATTCTATAATTCTTTGTTGTAAATCAATAATTCTGTGTTGTAATATTATAATATTTTATTGTAATTCTACAATAGAAATTATACTATAAATATCATAAAAATTGACACTAAAAAATACATAATATCTTATAAATCGATATACAACAATTAAGCATAATATCTTACAAATCGATATATGAAAATTCAACATAATAGCTTACAAATCGATATTAACAAACAAAACCATATCTCACAAATCGATACTCGAAAACACATAATATCTTACAAATTGATATACGACAATTCAACATAATATATTACAAATCAGTATCCGATAATTCAACATGATAGCATCGCTTATCGATATTAACGAACAAAACCATATCTCACAAATCAACACTAGAAAACATATAATATCTTATAAATCGATATACGTTAATTCATCATAATATATTACAAATATCGATATACGGCAATTTAGCAAAATATATTACAAATCGATAGTAACAAACAAAACAATATCTCATAAATCGATACTAGAAAACACATAATATCTTACAAATCGATATACGAAAATTCAACATAATATCTTACAAATCGATATTAACAAACAAAACCATATCTCACAAATCGATACTCGAAAACACATAATATCTTACAAAAGCGATATACGACAATTCAGCATAATATATTACAAATTGGTATACGGTAATTCAGCATAATATATTACAAATTGATAGTAACAAATAAAACAATATCTCACAAATCGTCACTAGAAAACACATATTAGCTTACAAATCGATATACGGCAATTCAGCATAATATATTACAAATCGATATCAACAAACAAAATAATATCTCACAAATCGACATAAGAAAATACATAATATCTTACAAATTGATATACGACAATTCAACATAATATATTACAAATCGGTATATGACAATTCAGCATAATATCCTACAAATCGATATACGATAATTCAACAAAATATATTATAAATAGATAGTAACAAACAAAACAATATCTCATAAATTGACAATAGAAAACACATAATATCTCACAAATCGATATACAAAAATTCAATATAATATATTACAAATCAATATTAACAAACAAAATAATATCTCACAAATCGACAATAGAAAACATATAATATCTTACAAATCGATATACGATAATTTAGCATAATATATTACAAATCGATATATGTCAATTCAGCATAATATCCTACAAATCGATATACGACAATTCAACAAAATATATTACAAATCCATAGTAACAAACAAAACAATATCTCCCAAATTGACAATAGAAAACATATAATATCTTACAAATCGATATACGACAATTCAACATAAGAGCTTACAAATGATATTAACAAACAAAACCATATCTCAGAAATCGATACTAGAAAACACATTATCTTACAAATCGATATACAGTAATTCAACATAATATATTATAAATCGATATTAAGCAATTCAGCACAATCTCTTACAAATTGATATAAGGCAATTCTGCATAATATATTACAAATCGATATACGACAATTCAACATAATATATTACAAGTCGATATTAACAATCAAAACAATATCTCACAAATTGACACTAGAAAACACATAATATCTTACAAATCGATATACGACAATTCAACATAATATATTACAATTCAATATTAACAAACAAAATAATATCTCTTAAAAATCAATATAATATCCTATAAATTATAAGATGTGTCGATTTGCAAGATATTTGTATTATGATTTTGAAATGTATGCCTGCAAAATTTATATTGTTGCAATTTGGGCGCTTGAGGTGGTGATTTGCGTATTCAACACACATGTGCCAGGTTCATAATTTTGGTTTATGTATCAATGTGAATTTTGTACACAATCTTATAAAATTTGTTATAAATGTCTGTACATAAAAAATTAGAAATTAAAAGTTGAACCAAAAAATGCTCTCTCTCTCTCTTAGCAGTAGAACGTAACCCTCTTCACGTTATCCTTGAGAACAGGTAGACATTTAAAATGACTTCCTCTTACTCCTGGAGGCCTCGCGTCATTCGTAGCTTTCTAGGTAATCTTGCAGTCTGGATTTTTGTATCTTTCTCAACTAGAAAATCCTTCAATTTTTTTGCATAGTTCTATGCGAAATTCAGGTATATCCTCCTAAAAAAAACTCAAAAGTCAAACCAATATAAAAATGTAGTCACCAATAATATAGGATAATAAAACATGTTTCAGTATACAGCATACAACGGTGAATGTTGGTGCTCGTCCATAGTATATTGCTTCAATATACTTCATTATAAAGATGCCACAATCGATGCCATTATTTTGTAAAGAAGCACCATCTGTGATGTGAAGCCTCCACGGGCCAATGTCGACACCCAACATATCTCTGAAAAATCCAACCTATGGTTTATGCAAAAGCAAGTAAATTTCGGTCCATGGTATAAGATACGGTAATCTTAAAGATAGAAACTTACCAAATGCATAATGTCACAGTCTTCACAAATGTCATAGTCCAAGGAGTTGTATAGCCATATTTTTTGTTCTCGTACATCCAACACGTATAAGACCCAATGCTTTTTTCATTACCATAATGTATAAATCAATATCTGCAAATCGATTTTAAATATCTTAAAAAATGGATACAAAAATGCGTACTGATACTATAAAAATCGATGCTAATAATCAGAACAAGATCTTAAATAGATTTAACACCTTACAAATCGATATGGTTACAAAACTTTTCACTTGAACAAAAGTCTGTCGTTTGGTCATTGTTACCCCAGTATTGTATTTCGTCTAGAAATTCAGTCGTGTATGACATTCGGCGGACAATACCTTGTTGAACGAAACAGTAATAATAGTAAGTTTAAAACATGAAGATACATTAGTAAATAAAAAAAGAAAATAAACATATAAGATAACCGATATACCATAAAATAAGGGGTGACGATGTGGACCAACATAATTGTTCGCTTGCTTTGAATATACATGACATAATCATGTAGAGTTTGTTTACAACAAATATGCATTTCTTAATATATATACCCATGGCATACTGTGATCATCGCAAAATTTTTCCTCTCTCGTTGGTTTCTCTCTCTTCCTTCTCTTTTCCTTGTCCAACCTCTATTTTCCTCCTTTTTGAAGGGAGAAGAATAAAAGAAAGAAAAGAAAGAGAGAAGAGAAAAGAAGAGAAAGAAAGAGAGAAGATGAACTATTTTGCATAGTCTCACTTGACCTTAATTTGAAAACATTTAAAAATTTAACTCGCCTCCGTTTTTGAAAATATTGTGGGAAAATAGAGAGACGGGATTCGCTCGTTGGTACGAGGTTCGACCGTTCCTGGCGCCTTTACCAGGGGTAATCGAACCAAGGATCGAATCTATGCCTTTTGCTTTGCCTAAATATAATCTAAGAATTTATTCTAACTCTAAATGTATAAAGAATCATGCTTGTGCAATGCAAGGATGTATGCGCTTTTGAAAATTGATTTAGAAATCTCCAAGTATTCTGAGATGAATTTGGTAAGGGAGTGAAGAAATGTTTTAATCTAACTTAGAACTTGAGATAGATCAGAGAAATTCTAAGTTTTTGAAGTAAATTAGGATTTTTGGAAAAAATGAGAAAGAATGACTTGAAGCTTCTAAAAAGTGAAAGGAAATGAAGTTTCAAAGTTAAAATCGACTTTGAATTTGGATTTGAATTTAGAAAAGGAAATGAATACTTGAGATGGAATTGAATTTGGATTTTCAAGTTTGGAATGGATCTGGGATAATCAAATGGTATTTAAGAATAGAAATGGATTTAGGGAGTTCAGATGAGATCTGAAAATGGAATGAAATCTAGAATTGAGAATGGAATTGGATCTAAAGATGGGTTTATAATCTGAGATCTGAGATCCGATATACAAGTGGGTTCTGGATCCTAGGAGGGATTTGGATCTAAAGTCCGAGATCCAGAGTAGAATTGGATTCTAGATCTTAAAGTGGATTTGGATCTGAAGTCTGAGATCCAAAAGTGGAGTTGGACTCTGGATCCTAAAGGGAATGAGATCCGAGCTTTAGAATCCAGGATGGACTTGGGTTCTGGATCCTAAAATGGAGTGGATTTGAAGTCTGAGATCCAAATATAGAATTGGGCTCTGGATCCTAAGATGGATTTGGATCTGAAGTCTGAGATCCAACGTGAAATTGGATTCTGGATCCTATAAGAAAATTGGATCTGAAATCTAAGATCCAAAAGTAAGATTGGAGTCTGGATCCTAAGGAGGAATTGGATCTGAAGTCTGAGATCCAAAGGTGAAATTGGACTCTGGATCCTAAAGAGGAATTGGATCTGAAGTCTGAGATCCAATATGAGTGTTGAATCCTGGATCCTAAAATGGATTTGGAGTTAGATTTAGAAGAGGAATCAAGAATTTCTAAGTCTGATTTGAATTGGGGAAAAGGAGTTTTAGACATTGAATTTTGAATATATAGATGAATCCCAAAGTCAATTCAAACCTGAGATTTGAAGCTTGAAATGAATCAAGAATCTCAAAGTTAAATTGAACTTTGAGTTTGACTAGAGTCTTTTGAAAATGAATTTGAAACTTCAAAAATTGAACTTTGAAAATGAATTTAAATTGGAAATTTTAAATATGAAATGAAATTGAAATCTCAGAGTTAAATTGGACTCTGAGATGGAAAATGAAATAGAATTGAAAAGGATGAACAGGATTTGAAGGTTTGATTAAAGAAGATATTTACATCACTTGGAGTTTTGAAAAAGTAATTTTGAAATATGATGCAGTTCTATCCTAAATGATGAATGATTTAAAAAGAATTTTGAATTTAGATTTTGAAAAGCTATTTCATTCTTTGGATGAATTAAAATAAGATTGAGGATATAATACATCCTTGACTATGGTCATTGAATGTATTATATAATAATCTATATTTAAATTCAGGTAAAGAATAAAACACATTTGGTGCTTTTATAGAATTTAAAATGAAATTAACTCTCAATATACCCTGACTATGGCCATTGGTATATATTTTGAGTTAATTTTAAGTTAAATTCTGATAAAAGAAAAAAATATTTAAGAAAAATATGATAAATTTTGAAAATGGATCCAGTGTTATTTCGTAAAAGATAAAAATCCTAAGTCTTGTTTACATCCAGACTATGGCCGTTGATGTAAATCATCAACTTAGGATTAATTTACCTCTTGCAAAATGGTGCACGTGCCATTCGTGTAGCCATTTGTGAGAATTTGAGAAATAAAGGCAAAATACATGAAAAACAAGTAATTCATGATATTTACAATGCTCATTCATTCTATCTAAAATAGGAAATTTAAATTTCTCATTTATACCTAATTTATTACAACTTGGAATTGTAAATATCAGAAATTTCTAATCCAAGAGAGAAATTCAAACTTTTTATATCCTCCTGAAAAAGAGAGTTAGCACAGGATATTGGATATTAATAAACAGATGTTGTATTTAAGGATTTGACACATATCTATGTAGGCAATGTACATATGTGGAAGATACATATATATATATATATATACATATATGTAGGCATATATATATATATATATATATATATATATATATATATATATCCAAGCATGATATTTATATATATATATATATATATATATATATGTATATATATACATATATATATATATATACACTCTCATTAAATATGTGTGACATGAATGAGATTCACTATGCTGAGTGTGAAGGGACTGTGTAAGTGCAGTTCGCAAGTGGAAGATGACAGTGAGTGGATGACGTAGTGTCAAGGTGAACTAATGAAGTGAATACACCAAATGTCATGATCATGGTAATGTACTGCAACTGGAATTTAGTGGATATTACAGGAAAACCCAGAGATATTGGTGAGGTAAGTATTGGAGGAAGCTACAAGGTAGGTAAAAATAGGGACTACCAAGGGGTGATATGAAGCACAATAAAGAGGTATAACATGGCTGACTGATGGTATATGAGGAATCATTGCTGCAGCTACTACAAAGAGATGCAACAGGCTGGATGTATGAGTATGGCGAATGAGCACAGTTGGGGCAACGAGGAGGATGGAGGTTGGGAGGCTTGGTGCTGCGGAGGTAACAAATAGAGAGTAGGTGAATAGTATTTATTTAAGAGTCATGAATACACAACAACTTGTAAGTCACTGTAACAAGATATGAGGAATCACCAAGCAAACTTAGGGAATGAAGGTAATGTGAAGGCACTGTGGGGAATGTAATGATGAAGGTGAGACAGCTGTAAAGGGGTTGTGTGCTTGTAGTACACGTATAGTAGCAGAAAAAGAGGTGGAAGATGATATAATGACATATTTGGTGATGCTATAAGTGATAATGGAGCTGAAACGTGAAGGTCCAGCAGGGTGTAAGGCTACTATGCAACAGATTTTGAGGGAAGATGGTGACATACGGTAGTGAGGGAAAGGCAAGTGAAGGGTGATATGCTGGGAAGGGTGAAATGAAAGGGGAACAGTGCATGGCTAGAAGGTGAAAAATCATATGCTGCAGCCAGTGGGACTGCAAGTGGGTACAGTGGTTTAGATATTGCATATATATTGGAGTAGTAAGAGACAATGAGGGTGAGCTGGAGCTGTAATGCACAGCCAGCAAGTGAGTGTTATTCTGCTACAGTGGGTGCTCATTGTGAGTTGCTGCTAAGGAACAGAGGGAAATGCAAAAGGGGCAATAAGCAAGGATTGTGCAGTGCTTATCATCATGATAGGAAGTGTAGGTTATGCAGTAAACAAATAGTAATGAAGGTATAACCACCTGGCAAAGTGTAGATGACAATGATGCTAATTTGCAGAATTTAAGCTAAATTGCAGAAATTCAAGATATCAACAAAAATGGATAATACAAGAAATGCAGTCATGTAAACATACAGTAGATTCATGTAAAACAGAAAATCATATAGAACTACTATATAACAAAACAAGAATTTAAGCAAGAAAAGCTACTAACTGAAGAAACAGAGAAGTTAGTGAATGTCGAAAACAGAAAAAAAAAAAAAACAGGGGCTGTTATGTAGACATTACACAGGGTGTTGCACAACAAATGGTGAGAGTGATGTATAGGTGGTGTTTACAGGAACAAATGACTTACCTGGAGATGGCGTCGGGCAGTGCATGTTGACGATGGAGAGAAGGTGCATAGATGCCAAAACTTTAACAGGGAGATATGCTGTATAATACTAGCAATTTACAGCAAAACAGAATCCTATCACTTTTGATAAGTCTCTTACCATGGCATAGCTTGCATGTCACGGCTGTGATTCCGTAATCACAAGAATTCCAATGCTAAACTTCACTACCCATATGTAATCTCAGCATGCTTCGTGAGATTTCTGAATTAGCCGTTAAAAGAACGGATTTGAATTTGAGATTTCTGATCAAAAGTTACAATTTGCTTAGAAGATCAATTTGGCCACCATGCCATGATTTGATTCAGACCAACAAAATTTTCACCTTTCCCTTACTAGGCCAGGGATTTGAATCAAGATGGATCCCTTCCTGAGGAACCTTGAACCGGATGAGATTTTCTTTTACCGCAAACACACACAACTCGTAGGGCTACAGAGATGGCATTGCCCACAAGGATCGGTGAACTGGTGTTAATATTAATGATCTGATGCTGGTGCTTGTGAAAAAGGCACATGATAAAGGATTTATACCTACAGCTTATACAGTATGATTGATATGAGGATAACATTAGATCAAGAAACTAAGACTCATGCTGAAGTGAAGTCAAGAAAAATTGATGTGACTCTATTACTAAAAAAAAAACTGACTAAAGCCCAACAACCACGTTGCAAGGAAGCCTCTTTCACCATTAAGACACCAGCGATAATTCCAGAACAATTGGAAGCATTACATAGACGAGAAATATCAGCTATAATCATGGCATTGAGCATCTCCTTGATGGGAGCAAAGAAGAAATAAACAAGTATCTAAAAAAAAGAAAAAGAAAATGAACGGCTTCATGTAGATATATAAGTTCAGACCAAGCATTGGAATGATGGACATAGAAAACGATGAGGATGTAGGGTGGGTATTTAAGCTCTGCAGCTTAGCATTGGCGCAGCAGCGATTTAAGCTCTGCAGCTTAGCATTGGCGCAACAGCTTATTGCCGTGGTTGATAATCACAATCTTTATGAGGAAATCAAATGCAAATGAGTTGATATCTCATCAGAGAGATGAATCAAAATTCAATTAGCCTTCAGCCAAATCGAATCTGAATTCATTCTTGATCTAAAACAAACCTTATATCTACAGGAAACTGATACGAAATTCCTTCATATCAACAGAAAATGAATAAAAAAAAAATTGAAAATGCAACCCAGGATACAAGCAGATTATCACAAATGGAATCCAACATTAGCTGCAAACGAGAGGCAAGACTGAAACAAAATGTGATATATTTAAGCTTTGACCCAAGATAGCCTACCCAATATTGCTGTCCATCACAAATATCATCAAATCCAATTTTCGTTGCTTCAGGAACTTAACACAGCAATCCAATACCATCATTGATGGCATCTATGAGGGATGCATATAAAAAAAAACTTAACAGGGGATCAATAGAGATCGACGTATTAAGACTCCCCCTAGTATAACTGAGGACAAATACGTGAAATGGGGAAAAAGAATGTTAAACGAAATGCCATATTCGGCTTACATTTACCCCCAAAAAAAATATGAGAAGGTAAATTTGGAAGCTAAATGTAAACAGAAATCAGTAGAAAAAAAAAAGAAGAAAGGAAATAAAAGTAGAATAAAATCAGAAGGAGAACGATGTACTACCTGATTATCGAGACAGAGCAAAGCATTTGGGGAACTTAATATAAATGAAAAATGAAAATGTGAAATAATACATAAAATGTGTTGGAACAAGATTGTTCCATTTGTTGTTGCAAAGGAGTGAATCGGTTCTGCTATATGCAGATCGATCGCACAATCTTGCTAAATAAAAATAAAAAAATGAAGAAACAAAAACAAGGGATGAAATTTAGAAAAAGAAATTTCTATGAAGAAAGAAGAAAAAGAAGAAAAGCTCTTACCTGATATGAAGGAGGAGGGAAAAGGATGGCGCCGTGGGGAGGTGGGAGACGGATCCCTTGCTCCTTCTACGAGCTTTCCTCTTAAAGGGGAAGAGGAGCCTTCGAGAGAGGGAGATGGTTGAAGATGAGGGGTTGAAGGAGAAGGAGTTTGTTTGAAGATCAACGGTCGGAATTGAGAGGGGAGAGTGCGCGGGAGATGGCCGTTCGACCTTTCTCAAATTTCCAAAACAAGGATCCCCTCTTTAAAAAAAATTTAAAAAAAATGGCTCAAGATGAGGTTTTTGGCAAAAAAAACCCTTCAAAACCTACTTATTTTTCTCGTAGTTTTTCTGATTTTTTTGCTTTTCGTGTTATTTTTCTATTTATTTTTTTTTTATTTTTGGAACAAAAATCTAAGTTTTTACACGAAAACAAAGATTAAACACTAATTTTTTTGTATTTTTCTGAGAAATATTTTCAAAAGTATATTTTCTGAGAATTTCAGACCGATTTGGAGAAATTTCTTCAGAAAGTGGATTTGGACCCAGGTTTTGAGAAAATGTTCGAGTTTTGATGCTCGAATCGAGAAATACAATGGGATGGATCCAAACAGATGTCAAATGGACTATCCGAGCTATTTAAAGGCTATTTTTGGTATTTTCTATAATTTTGATTTAAAATTTAAACAAGGAGATTCAGATTTGGATCTGGACAATAGATCCAGATCCAAAATTAATTTTAACATATGAAATGAATTTAATTTCAATAAAACTTTGAGAAATGAACTGGAATTTAGATTTAAAATGACTTATTTACTCAAAAAATGAATTTAGGGGCAAAAGGGGAATATTCAAAAGATTTTGAAAAATTTGGGGTGTTCACAGATGCCCCTCTTTGCTACTAAACCAGTTGAAAGCCGAGCTTAGTGGCAAAGAAAACACTCCAAATTTTGAAAAATGCCCCAGTCAGCAGATCTGAACTGGGTGTGGAAGAATTATGGCTTTTCAGGCTTAAAGCTTTGTCCTGAATGGCTTGGGGAGACGAAATCCTCGACAATGATATGACTGAATGATAGAGATGAGGAAATCGTGATGGGACTTTGGGCGAAGATCCCGAAATGGTGAAAGATAAGAATTTTGATCAAGTCTCATGGGTGAGACAAGATCAGCCATTTGGAATGACTCAGGTTTGGCCCTTAACCTGGATGGGACGAAGATATATCAAAATAACTTTAATGGGGAAAGGAATATATGAGGACTTTGATGGGACTAGAGGAAGACACCTCGTCGAAACGAGGGAAACTCATTGGAATGAGACTCAGGTTTAACCAAAACCTAAAGGGAACGACCATATGGAATCTCGAGTGAAGAGACCATGATGGGACCTTCGGAGTTTGGACGAACAAATCCGACAGGGGTTTCGCGAAAGGAGGAAGGAAATAGGGTTCCCTAAAGCTTAAAAAGAAGGATGAACTTGGACGTCTCATTGCTGAGACTAAATCAGCTTTTGAATTTAATGACCTCTCGCAGGAAGTACAGGTTTTGACCCTTAACCTGAGTGGGAACAACCATACAGATTTCTCGAAACCGTGATGGGACAGGAGAGATACTTCAACTGAATGGGGTAACTCTTCTGGAAGATATAAACAACGCTAGGTTGCACAAAAATGGATATCAAATATTTATTTCATTCTTTAGAATATCTAGAAAATTTTGCCAATAAGATAAATTTATAATTGACTTCAACGCTTGAAAATGTGCACATGTATGCAAAGATATTCCCTCTTTTACCTAGAGTATTTCCTCCAACGAGGTTAACTTCTCGGTCTTAAGAGTCAAATTCAAAATTTTAGCGCTGATGATTTTCTTCAAGGAAGTTATCCATTTCCTGGATATGAGAAGAGAAGCAATATTCTCAATTTCATAAAAACAAGTAGTGAAAAGACATTGATAAAAGAATTTTGCATGAGGAAAGATGACTTCTGGCAATTTAGGCAGCTTGATATCTGAGTGTTTTCTCATGATGATATTCTTGCAGTCTTTTTGAGTCATTGGGCTTTTTCGGGCTTTTACATCATCCTTCATTTTGGATGTACCTGACTTTTCTGTCTTTTTCAGGGAAGGGTACGTCACAAACTCCTTTCATCTCGGAGATGCTCCGATCCTTCTTTTTCTCAGGGATTATATATGATATTGGCTCAAAGGTCTTTAGATGATAGCTGAAATCAAATATCATTTAGGGTTTGTCGGTAGGTCCATCACACTCGCCTTCATTTCGACGATGATCTGAATTGTCCCTGGAAGGATCCTTCACAAACTCCTTCATCTTGGTAGATGATCCAAATCTTCTTTGGCCCCGGGGGTCTACTCGCTTAATTCACCTTCATCTTGACGACAATTGAGAGATCCCTTTTGCCGATATTTGATTGCAGCTTTAAACTGGATAAGGTGATATGGATTAAGTGGATTCTTTTATAGCTCAGGATATTTCCACTGTCTAATTGCCAGGAAATCGTCTTTAAACATGCATCATAGCTATGATCAATATCAATTCGCTTCCGGCCTTTCAATGTCATCGAATATTTATTTCACTAATCATACCGAGGATATTTCTTTCATCCTTTTGGTTGATCAACAGGAAAAAAATTTGAATTTTACCTCTCCTTCACAAAGAGTTTCACCTTTTATGAAGAAAATACTAGAGGTAATCTGAGGTAATTCTTTTGTGCAGTAAGATTTATTTGGAATCAACAAATATTTTTAGCAAATTGGCAAAGTTTTCATGACTTCTATGTGAAATATTTACTCAATATAGATTTTGATGTGACCTTTAGTTGTAATTTATGATCTTGGATATTCTAACCGGTGAACTGAGACCTTTCATTTAACGACCAGCGAAGTAGCTGGAACCTTTCATTTAATGACCAGCGAAGTAGCTGGGACATTTCATTTAACGACCAGCGAAGTAGCTGGGACATTTCATTTAACGACCAGAAAAATCTGGGACCTTTCATTTAACGACCAACGAAGGAGTTGGAACATTTCATTTAGCGACCAGCGAAGTAGCTGGAACATTTCATTTAGCGACCAGCGAAGTAGCTGGGACATTTCATTTAGCGACCAGCGAAGTAGCTGGGACATTTCATTTAGCGACCAACGAAGTAGCTGGGACATTTCATTTAATCATTTAACGACCAACGAAGTAGCTGAGACATTTCATTTAATCATTTAACGACCAGCGAAGTAGCTGGGACATTTCATTTAATCATTTAACGACCAGCGAAGTAGCTGGGACATTTCATTTAACGACTTGATTTAAGATTGAGACTTTCTGAGAGACAAACAGCACGAGGACTGATGAACTTGATCTTTAGATTTAAAAATTTAGCAAAATAACCGATGCGAACACTAGGTTTTCCAACTGAGAGTAAGGAAGGAGATCAGCCTTTTTAAGATATTTAGAGATCGAAGCAAGAGGAATGACCGAGGTTTCAGGATTATCCCTTATCCTGAAGGGGAAAATGGAATATACATTTGATGAGAATTTTAGGAAAAGAATGATTCAGGTTTGTCCCTTAACCTGAAGGGAAAATAGAAGATTTTGTGAAGAAATAACTTGAATATAGAAAGGATATGGCAAGATTTAGAATTTTATGATCTATGATTTAGATGGACCAGGTATGTGACGGAGGATATAAAAAGAATAAACTTTGAGAAGACAAAAGGATATAGAACTTTGAAAAAAAAAATGTAGAACATTTGAGGAAATTGATTTATTTTTGTAAAAAGAATTCTCACAGGTAGCATGGTTTCCCCTACGAGTGATCTCAGGATCATCCCTTATCCTGAAGGGAGAAAGAATTTAAGGAATTTAAATGAGGAAAAATTGATATAAATTTAGAAAATCAAATGAAGATTTACGAAACTTGTATTTACAAAAGAATCCTCACAGGTAGCGTTATTGCTCCTACGAGGGGTTTCAGGATTATCCCTTATCCTGAATGGGAAAAGAATAGAATTTAAGAAAATTTAACGAAGGGAAATTGATATAAATCTAGAAAATCAGCAAAGATTGATAAAACTTGTATTTACAAAAGAATCCTCATAGGTAGCGTCATTGCTCCTACAAGGGGTCTCAGGATTTTCCCTTATCCTGAATGGAAGCACCTCGGACAACGAGGGTCAAGTTTATCCCTTAACCTGAGCGAAAAAAAAATAGAATTTAAAGAGATTTAATGAAGGGAAATTGATATAAATCTAGAAAATCAACAAAGATTGACAAAATTTGTATTTACAAAAGGATCCTCATAGGTAGCGTTATTGCTCCTACGAGGGGTTTCAGGATTATCCCTTATCCTGAATGGGAACAAGAATAGAATTTAAGAAAATTTAGTGGAGGAAAATTGATATAAATCTAGAAAATCAATAAAGATTAACAAAACTTGTATTTACAAAAGAATCCTCATAAGTAGCGTTGTTGCTCCTACAAGGGGTCTCAGGATTTTCCCTTATCCTGAATGGGAGAAAGAATAGAACTTTTTAAATAAAAATTAATATAAATTTAGAAATCAATAAAGATCGGTAAAACTTGTATTTGCAAAAAGAATTCTCATAGGCAGCATTTTTGCCCCCCACAAGAGGTCTCAGGATTATCCCTTATCCTGAATGGGAATAGGATAGAATTTAAGAAAGTGAAGAGAAATTGATATAAATTTAGAAAATCAATAAAGGTTGACGAAAACTTGTATTTACAAAAGAATTCTCGTAGGTAACATTATTGCTCCTACGAGGGGTCTCAGGATTTTCCCTTATCCTGAATGGGAAAAAGAATAGGATTTAAGAAAATTTAATGAAGGAAAATTGATATAAATCTAGAAAATCAACAAAGATTGACAAAACTTGTATTTACAAAAGAACCCTCATAGGTAGCGTTGTTGCTCCTACAAGGGGTTTCAGGATTTTCCCTTATCCTGAATGGGAGCACCTCGGACAACGAGGGTCAGGTTTTTCCCTTAACCTGAAAGGGGTACACCTCGGACAACGAGGGTCAGGTTTATCCCTTAACCTGAAAGGGGACGATATAAAAAGAATACCTCATTGAAAAGAGGCATCAGGCTTATCCCTTAACCTGAAAGGGTACGATATAAAAAGAATACCTCATTGAAAAGAGGCATCAGGTTTATCCCTTAACCTGAAAGGGTACAAAGATTGATAAAATTTAATGGATTTGAGAAAATATTGATAAACTTGATAAAACTTGATAAAATTGATGTAAACTTGATAAAGATATGAATAAAATGAATGAAACTGATAAAGATATCAAAATTAACTGAAGATTTACAAGATTTGAGAAAAAGGAGTTTTTCTGATCCTGCCTGCATATGGGATCTTTGAAAGGAAAATGTTTATTTTAAAAGATAAGTGAGAAATCATTTTGGGAGAAGAAAATCCACCATAGGAAAAATGATCAACGCGAGATCTGATCCTTTAAACAAAACATGAGGGATCATCATGAGGGTTAATTTTCGAAGGCAGTGGTTTTGAATACCTAATTTTGAAAAAGAAGATCAACAATAGATCTGATTTCTAAAAATAACAGTTCGAAATCAATAATAAGATCAACACAAGGGTTGATCGTTGAAGGTAATGCTTAAAAAACAATCTTGGAAGATAAGACCAACACAGGGTCGATCTTTGAATATAATGATTTAAGACCCATTTTTGGAAGATAAGATCAATGCAATGATTGATCTTTGAATATGATGATTTATAATCCATTTTAAAAGATAAGAACAATGCCAGGGTTGATCTTTGAAAAGCTTTGAGATCAATTTTGGAGGATAAGACCAACGCAAGGGTTGATCTTTGAAAAGCTTTGAGATCAATTTTGGAGGATAAGGCCAACGCAAGGGTTGATCTTTTGAATAAAAAGATTTGAAAGCCATTTTGGAAGATAAGATCAATACAAGGATTGTTTGAATATAAAGGCTTTGAAATCCACTTTGAAAGATAAGGTTTGATCTATAAAGATTTGAAATCCATTTTGAAAGATAAGATCAACACAAAGATTGATCTTTTAAAATCCATTTTGAAAGATAAGATCAACACAATGATTGATCTTTGAATATAAAAGTTTAAAATTTATTTTGGAAAATAAGACCAACACAAGGGTTGATCTTTCAATATAAAAGTTAAAAATTCATTTTGGAAGATAAGACCAACACAAGGATTGATCTTTGAATATAAAAGTTAAAAATTCATTTTGGAAGATAGGACCAACACAAGGGTTGATCTTTCAATATAATGGTTTGAAAAACTTATTTTTGAAGACGTGATCAACACGAGGGTTGATTTTTTGTCAAAGGTTAGACCAAGGAATATTTGAACTCCTTGGTCATAACGAAGATTTTTTTAAAATTTCATGATTTTTGAAAAAGCCCTCATAGGTAATATCATTTCTCTCATGAATGATGTCAGGATTGTCTCGCATTCTGAAAAGAACAGGAATTTAAATGCCCCAGTATGGCAAAGAGAAAGGAAGCAGCGGATATAAAAGATATAAAGGAAATTGACATTTCATTTGATAAGCAAAGTTTGATAACAACTGAATATTTACAAGAACTTGAAAAGAAAAAAGACTCATAGAAGATTGGGCTGACTAGCCCCTACAGGACAACTGAAAAAAAAGTGACGAAAGCAAACAAAACTTTGGCTTTATCAGTTCTTTGAGTGGTCCGGGAATGGTTCTGTCAGGACTGCTGGCTGCTTTTCTTCCTCGTCCTCTATCAGCTCACTTCTGTCAATGCAGTCTTGTATCATGTGTTTGAGGACGAAGCAATGCTCTGTGTCATGCCCCGTTGCTCTATGGAACTTGCAGAATTGATCTTTGAATTTTCCCAAGATTACGGGAGGATCTGCTATTTTAGGGAGCTTGATCATCCCGTGCTTCAAAAGGTAATTCATAATCACCTCTAAACTCTCAGACAACGGAGTGAAGACTCGATCTTTTTCCCATTTGATGTACTTGGGCTTCTCTTGAAGATCCCCTTTCTGTTGGATGCCAATTGGAAGCGGCTTGTCATTGTCCTTATACGCTCTCTCCTTCTGCCCCTTGCCTTGATCTACTCTCGGACTGCTGCCACTGTTGTTCTTGTTTCCTTTGCTGCTACTACCAAGATTATTGCAGGAGGCATCAACTGAATGAGCAAACTGCGCCTTCTTCTTTTGGTCTTGGACATTCTTGACCAGAGGCGTGCCCTCGTACAGTCCGCTTTCTATTCCTGCTTCGAGTCATTCAGCTCGCTCAATTAACTTGATGAAGGATTTCGCCGGGGAAGTGGCGATGAGGCTCCTTATGGGATGAGAGAAATTGTTGAGGATCACCTGCAATGCGTGCTCCTCAGGAATGGGTACCTTCATCTTATTACAGGTGCTTCTCCACCTGTGAATGAAATCACCTGCTCTCTCATTCTCTCTTTGCTTCAGGTTGTAAAGATGATTTAATGTAGGTGAGGCTTCAGTGTTGAATAAGAAGCGCTCGATGAACATATTTACTACCTTATCGAACTCTCGTAGTTCGATAGGATTTACGTGGTCAGCATACCACCTAGCTGCTACGCCTTCTAGACTGCGGGGAAAACAGATGAACAGGGCCCTGTTATCTTTCCTAAAACGGCTGCACTCTGCATAAAATGTGGCCAGGTGGGCTTTAGGGTTGCCAGTCCCATCAAATTTGAGAAACTTGCGAGGAAGATTCTCTAGGTTATCGTCTCCATCTAGACCATCGTAAAAATCTTCGCCAGTGTAGGTCTGCTTGCCCTTGCCCTTGGCTTGAATGTCTTTAATTGCTCGATTCATCTCCTTCATCTGCTTGCTCATCAGGTCCTCTGCTGGAGCCCCAGACTTGGGCTTGTTGACGGATTCAGGCTCTTCCACAGCTATTTTTATGGACTGCTTTGGAGGATTCTGCTTGTAGACAATCTGCTCTTCTCCTTCTGATTCTTCCTCGACTGACTCAGATTCCTCGGAAGTAGTGTCTGGTTGTACCTTCTTTCTGATGATTCTGACTTGCTTCTTTACAGGCTTCTTCTTCAACTTACTTTTAGGAACTGTCTCTTTCAGCTTGGCCTCGGCTTGTTCTGACATCATCCTCGCCATCATCTTTTGGAACATGTCATACATAGCGGGGTCAATGTCATCCTTCTTGCTCTGACTCTGTCCCCTGACTGATTTAGGAGAGCTTATCTCTTTCGCCTCACTGTCGCTTAGTTGAGGAACTGTTTCTTTTCCCCCTCTTGTGGTGACCATTTTTGAAATATCAGAACTCTTTGTGGAGGAAAAATGGAGGTTTTTAGACCAAAGAAACTTTTTGGAGATATTTTGACAAAGAGGAAGGATTTAGGTTAAAAATTTAATTGTATCCCATTACTAGGGATTGAGTCACCACCAAATTTGTGACAATTGCGTTGTTTACTCTACGAGGGAGAGTAACCAACTGAAAATATGAAAAGAAAATATTATTTTGAAAAGGATATCTCTTGATGGAAAGAGATTTTTATGAAAATATAAACAAGAATATAAAAACAGAAGGAAAATAAAAGGAAAAATGGAATTTTGAGAATAAATGGTAAGGATTTAAAATTTTGAAGAACTTGCAGGCAGGATCAGAAGAATTTGGAAGAATTTTTAGAGGAAGAAGATGAAGAGAAAGAATAATACACCTGGGTTTTTAAAACAAAGAGGAAATTTTGAAATATATACCCAGGGTTTTGGAAAATATAAGGAAGAAGATATATATATCATACAATCACAGATATACAAGCAAGGATACACAAACAGCATTCCCTAAAGCTGACTCTATATGCAATATTTGAAATGGCTGATAGGACCTTAATCCTAACTCTAAGATTTATATCATCTGATTTCAATCAAGGTACGCCGATATACTCAAGCCGAAGCTCGAAGTACGTGGCATATAAGATATCTCTTCGGTTCTAAGGTAAGAGGCTTCCCAACATCCTTGAGCACCTACCGATATACCTCGGACTATGGCCCTTAGGTACGTGGTAGGGGGGCGCGAACCCAAATAAGTGGTCCAGTTGTGAGGCTCTCTCCCGAACTATGGTTCAGTGAGACAGCCCAGCAACGTGAAGACCAGGACAATATAGGTAAGGTGGTTTTCAAAATATAATCAACATGCAAATAAAATCAGAAGGCTCTAATGCAAGTCCTAAAGAGATAGATTTTAAATGAAAAGAAGCATACACTTGCATACATTGTCTGCATTCAATCCCTAAAATTGAGGAGAGTTGTATTTAAGACCTAAGTCTAATGTGAACATGGATAATCTCCTCAATATGGTCCTACCAAACCATACTTAGATCCTATATGCAATGATGTCAGCTTAGGACAAAATCTAGGCTTCCTAAGGTTTGCATGAAAAAATGTAGCTGACATATGTTAGAATAAAGACTTAGATTATATAAAAGCAAAGCAAAGGCATCAATTCGACCAGACAAAGACGATAGTCCCATCACGGTCGCCAAAACTGTGATCATCGCAAAATTTTTCCTCTCTCGTTGGTTTCTCTCTCTTTCTTCTCTTTTCCTTGTCCAACCTCTATTTTCCTCCTTTTTGAAGGGAGAAGAATAAAAGAAAGAAAAGAAAGAGAGAAGAGAAAAGAAGAGAAAGAAAGAGAGAAGATGAACTATTTTGCATAGTCTCACTTGACCTTAATTTGAAAACATTTAAAAATTTAACTCGCCTCCGTTTTTGAAAATATTGCGGGAAAATGGAGAGACGGGATTCGCTCGTTGGTACGAGGTTCGACCGTTCCTGGCACCTTTACCAGGGGTAATCGAACCAAGGATCGAATTTATGCCTTTTGTTTTGCCTAAATATAATCTAAGAATTTATTCTAACTCTAAATGTACAAAGAATCATGCTTGTGCAATGCAAGGATGTATGCGCTTTTGAAAATTGATTTAGAAATCTCCAAGTATTCTGAGATGAATTTGGTAAGGGAGTGAAGAAATGTTTTAATCTAACTTAGAACTTGAGATAGATCAGAGAAATTCTAAGTTTTTGAAGTAAATTAGGATTTTTGGAAAAAATGAGAAAGAATGACTTGAAGCTTCTAAAAAGTGAAAGGAAATGAAGTTTCAAAGTTAAAATCGACTTTGAATTTGGATTTGAATTTAGAAAAGGAAATGAATACTTGAGATGGAATTGAATTTGGATTTTCAAGTTTGGAATGGATCTGGGATAATCAAATGGTATTTAAGAATAGAAATGGATTTAGGGAGTTCAGATGAGATCTGAAAATGGAATGAAATCTAGAATTGAGAATGGAATTGGATCTAAAGATGGGTTTATAATCTGAGATCTGAGATCCGATATACAAGTGGGTTCTGGATCCTAGGAGGGATTTGGATCTAAAGTCCGAGATCCAGAGTAGAATTGGATTCTAGATCCTAAAGTGGATTTGGATCTGAAGTCTGAGATCCAAAAGTGGAGTTGGACTCTGGATCCTAAAGGGAATGGGATCCGAGCTTTAGAATCCAGGATGGACTTGGATTCTGGATCCTAAAATGGAGTGGATCTGAAGTCTGAGATCCAACGTGAAATTGGATTCTGGATCCTATAAGAAAATTGGATCTGAAATCTAAGATCCAAAAGTAAGATTGGAGTCTGGATCCTAAGGAGGAATTGGATCTGAAGTCTGAGATCCAAAGGTGAAATTGGACTCTGGATCCTAAAGAGGAATTGGATCCGAAGTCTGAGATCCAATATGAGTGTTGAATCCTGGATCCTAAAATGGATTTGGAGTTAGATTTAGAAGAGGAATCAAGAATTTCTAAGTCTGATTTGAATTGGGGAAAAGGAGTTTTAGACATTGAATTTTGAATATATAGATGAATCCCAAAGTCAATTTAAACCTGGGATTTGAAGCTTTAAATGAATCAAGAATCTCAAAGTTAAATTGAACTTTGAGTTTGACTAGAGTCTTTTGAAAATGAATTTGAAACTTCAAAAATTGAACTTTGAAAATGAATTTAAATTGGAAATTTTGAATATGAAATGAAATTGAAATCTCAGAGTTAAATTGGACTCTGAGATGGAAAATGAAATAGAATTGAAAAGGATGAACAGGATTTGAAGATTTGATTAAAGAAGATATTTACATCACTTGGAGTTTTGAAAAAGTAATTTTGAAATATGATGCAGTTCTATCCTAAATGATGAATGATTTAAAAAGAATTTTGAATTTGGATTTTGAAAAGCTATTTCATTCTTTGGATGAATTAAAATAAGATTGAGGATATAATACATCCTTGACTATGGTCATTGAATGTATTATATAATAATCTATATTTAAATTCAGGTAAAGAATAAAACACATTTGGTGCTTTTATAGAATTTAAAATGAAATTAACTCTCAATATACCCTGACTATGGCCATTGGTATATATTTTGAGTTAATTTTAAGTTAAATTCTGATAAAAGAAAAAAATATTTAAGGAAAATATGATAAATTTTGAAAATGGATCCAGTGTTATTTCGTAAAAGATAAAAATCCTAAGTCTTGTTTACATCCCGACTATGGCCGTTGATGTAAATCATCAACTTAGGATTAATTTACCTCTTGCGAAATGGTGCATGTACCATTCGTGTAGCCATTTGTGAGAATTTGAGAAATAAAGGCAAAATACATGAAAAACAAGTAATTCATGATATTTACAATGCTCATTCATTCTATCTAAAACAGGAAATTTAAATTTCTCATTTATACCTAATTTATTACAACTTGGAATTATAAATATCAGAAATTTCTAATCCAAGAGAGAAATTCAAACTTTTTATATCCTCCTGAAAAAGAGAGTTAGCACAGGATATTGGATATTAATAAACAGATGTTGTATTTAAGGATTTGACACATATCTATGTAGGCAATGTACATATGTGGAAGATACATATATATATATATATATATACATATATGTAGGCATATATATATATATATCCAAGCATGATATTTATATATATATATATATATATATATGTATATATATACATATATATATATACACTCTCATTAAATATGTGTGACATGAATGAGATTCACTATGCTGAGTGTGAAGGGACTGTGTAAGTGCAGTTCGCAAGTGGAAGATGACAGTGAGTGGATGACGTAGTGTCAAGGTGAACTAATGAAGTGAATACACCAAATGTCATGATCATGGTAATGTACTGCAACTGGAATTTAGTGGATATTACAGGAAAACCCAGAGATATTGGTGAGGTAAGTATTGGAGGAAGCTACAAGGTAGGTAAAAATAGGGACTACCAAGGGGTGATATGAAGCACAATAAAGAGGTATAACATGGCTGACTGATGGTATATGAGGAATCATTGCTGCAGCTACTACAAAGAGATGCAACAGGCTGGATGTATGAGTATGGCGAATGAGCACAGTTGGGGCAACGAGGAGGATGGAGGTTGGGAGGCTTGGTGCTGCGGAGGTAACAAATAGAGAGTAGGTGAATAGTATTTATTCAAGAGTCATGAATACACAACAACTTGTAAGTCACTGTAACAAGATATGAGGAATCACCAAGCAAACTTAGGGAATGAAGGTAATGTGAAGGCACTGTGGGGAATGTAATGATGAAGGTGAGACAGCTGTAAAGGGGTTGTGTGCTTGTAGTACACGTATAGTAGCAGAAAAAGAGGTGGAAGATGATATAATGACATATTTGGTGATGCTATAAGTGATAATGGAGCTGAAACGTGAAGGTCCAGCAGGGTGTAAGGCTACTATGCAACAGATTTTGAGGGAAGATGGTGACATACGGTAGTGAGGGAAAGGCAAGTGAAGGGTGATATGCTGGGAAGGGTGAAATGAAAGGGGAACAGTGCATGGCTGGAAGGTGAAAAATCATATGCTGCAGCCAGTGGGACTGCAAGTGGGTACAGTGGTTTAGATATTGCATATATATTGGAGTAGTAAGAGACAATGAGGGTGAGCTGGAGCTGTAATGCACAGCCAGCAAGTGAGTGTTATTCTGCTACAGTGGGTGCTCATTGTGAGTTGCTGCTAAGGAACAGAGGGAAATGCAAAAGGGGCAATAAGCAAGGATTGTGCAGTGCTTATCATCATGATAGGAAGTGTAGGTTATGCAGTAAACAAATAGTAATGAAGGTATAACCACCTGGCAAAGTGTAGATGACAATGATGCTAATTTGCAGAATTTAAGCTAACTTGCAGAAATTCAAGATATCAACAAAAATGGATAATACAAGAAATGCAGTCATGTAAACATACAGTAGATTCATGTAAAACAGAAAATCATATAGAACTACTATATAACAAAACAAGAATTTAAGCAAGAAAAGCTACTAACTGAAGAAACAGAGAAGTTAGTGAATGTCGAAAACAGAAAAAAAAAAAAAACAGGGGCTGTTATGTAGACATTACACAGGGTGTTGCACAACAAATGGTGAGAGTGATGTATAGGTGGTGTTTACAGGAACAAATGACTTACCTGGAGATGGCGTCGGGCAGTGCATGTTGACGATGGAGAGAAGGTGCATAGATGCCAAAACTTTAACAGGGAGATATGCTGTATAATACTAGCAATTTACAGCAAAACAGAATCCTATCACTTTTGATAAGTCTCTTACCATGGCATAGCTTGCATGTCACGGCTGTGATTCCGTAATCACAAGAATTCCAATGCTAAACTTCACAACCCATATGTAATCTCAGCATGCTTCGTGAGATTTCTGAATTAGCCGTTAAAAGAACGGATTTGAATTTGAGATTTCTGATCAAAAGTTACAATTTGCTTAGAAGATCAATTTGGCCACCATGCCATGATTTGATTCAGACCAACAAAATTTTCACCTTTCCCTTACTAGGCCAGGGATTTGAATCAAGATGGATCCCTTCCTGAGGAACCTTGAACCCGATGAGATTTTCTTTTACCGCAAATACACACAACTCGTAGGGCTACAGAGATGGCATTGCCCACAAGGATCGGTGAACTGGTGTTAATATTAATGATCCGATGCTGGTGCTTGTGAAAAAGGCACATGATAAAGGATTTATACCTACAGCTTATACAGTATGATTGATATGAGGATAACATTAGATCAAGAAACTAAGACTCATGCTGAAGTGAAGTCAAGAAAAATTGATGTGACTCTATTACTAAAAAAAAAACTGACTAAAGCCCAACAACCACGTTGCAAGGAAGCCTCTTTCACCATTAAGACACCAGCGATAATTCCAGAACAATTGGAAGCATTACATAGACGAGAAATATCAGCTATAATCATGGCATTGAGCATCTCCTTGATGGGAGCAAAGAAGAAATAAACAAGTATCTAAAAAAAAAAAAAAAATGAACGGCTTCATGTAGATATATAAGTTCAGACCAAGCATTGGAATGATGGACATAGAAAACGATGAGGATGTAGGGTGGGTATTTAAGCTCTGTAGCTTAGCATTGGCGCAGCAGCGATTTAAGCTCTGCAGCTTAGCATTGGCGCAGCAGCTTATTGCCGTGGTTGATAATCACAATCTGTATGAGGAAATCAAATGCAAATGAGTTGATATCTCATCAGAGAGATGAATCAAAATTCGATTAGCCTTCAGCCAAATCGAATCTGAATTCATTCTTGATCTAAAACAAACCTTATATCTACAGGAAACTGATACGAAATTCCTTCATATCAACAGAAAATGAATAAAAAAAAAATTGAAAATGCAACCCAGGATACAAGCAGATTATCACAAATGGAATCCAACATTAGCTGCAAACGAGAGGCAAGACTGAAACAAAATGTGATATATTTAAGCTTTGACCCAAGATAGCCTACCCAATATTGCTGTCCATCACAAATATCATCAGATCCAATTTTCGTTGCTTCAGGAACTTAACACAGCAATCCAATACCATGATTGATGGCATCTATGAGGGATGCATATAAAAAAAAACTTAACAGGGGATCAATAGAGATCGACGTATTAAGACTCCCCCTGGTATAACTGAGGACAAATACGTGAAATGGGGAAAAAGAATGTTAAACGAAATGCCATATTCGGCTTACATTTACCCCAAAAAAAAATATGAGAAGGTAAATTTGGAAGCTAAATGTAAACAAAAATCAGTAGAAAAAAAAAAGAAGAAAGGAAATAAAAGTAGAATAAAATCAGAAGGAGAACGATGTACTACCTGATTATCGAGACAGAGCAAAGCATTTGGGGAACTTAATATAAATGAAAAATGAAAATGTGAAATAATACATAAAATGTGTTGGAACAGGATTGTTCCATTTGTTGTTGCAAAGGAGTGAATCGGTTCTGCTATATGCAGATCGATCGCACAATCTTGCTAAATAAAAATAAAAAAATGAAGAAACAAAAACAAGGGATGAAATTTAGAAAAAGAAATTTCTATGAAGAAAGAAGAAAAAGAAGAAAAGCTCTTACCTGATATGAAGGAGGGAAAAGGATGGCGCCGTGGGGAGGTGGGAGACGGATCCCTTGCTCCTTCTACGAGCTTTCCTCTTAAAGGGGAAGAGGAGCCTCCGAGAGAGGGAGATGGTTGAAGATGAGGGGTTGAAGGAGAAGGAGTTTGTTTGAAGATCAATGGTGGGAATAGAGAGGGGAGAGTGCGCGGGAGATGGTTGTTCAACCTGTTGAGAAATTCGGTTTTGATGTCACATAATATGATACACTGTCTTATTTGATTTTGTATGATATGATAATATGTTCTCTTGAAATAATGTTATATTATGACTAAATATGTTTTGCCTTAAATCTAACGAGTATTTGATGCAAGGATATCTCACCCAATAAGGATGGAGACTTCCTGTTCAAGTACAACTATGGTGCAATCATACTCCTTGAAGAAAAAGCTTGATGAGCCATGCTTTCCTAAAGTTCAAATGAAGAAATCGGCTACCTCAAGTTGAAGATTTTTTTCTTCTTTAGAGTCATATGTAACAGAACCTTCAGAAACTTGCATTTTGCATATTACATACTCATTCATACATACTATATCATAAAAGTATACGATAGTTTCAAAAAGCTTCTTTTTTTGAAAACCAATAAGTGTACCTTCTTACAACCTTTTATGAAAAAGATATTTTGTCATATAATAATTGTACCTTCTTACAACCTTTTATGAAAAAGACTTTTTGTCATATAATCATTGTACCTTACACTATATACAAGACAACATGAAAAAAAAGGAATGTAGGAAAAAGACAAAAACATAACATCGACTACATGGAGAAAACAAATAAAATATGTTTTTGAAAAGACTTTAGTTATCTTCTTTAATGAAATATTTTTTTAATATAAGAAGAAGACAAAAACATAATATCGACTACATAAGAAAAACAAATAAAATATGTTTTTTAAAAGACCTTAGTTATCTTCTCTAATGAAATGTTTCTTAAATACAAAAAGAAGACAAAAACATAAATCGGCTACACATAAGAAAAACAAATAAAATATGGTTTTAAAAGAACTATAGTTACTTTTTCTCATAACCATAGAATGTCGACTTACTTGAAGTCATCATTCTCTCTACAAAGCATTAAATGCCTTCTGTAACAAATCCTTTCTAAATATCCTTCCCAAAGAATGTTGACCTTCTTTTTGGTCCTCATTCTCTCTGGAGACTTTGAAATACACTACATAAAGAATACACTTGACATGACTATGTACAAATAAATATCTCAAAGCACTCATAGTACTTACACTCATTTAAAGTAAAGAAGTACTAATGTACCTCAAATCATTAATTAGAATAAAGACAAAACTACAACCCAACGTTCAAATGTACTATTGTAAGAAATAGACTTTTTACATAAAATATGTATTACCTAAAAACACTACAACGACTAGTGTACCCTCTATCTTACTCTTCTGGAAAAAGGCATTCTCGATCTTCTCTAAAAGATATTTTTGAAAAGACATAACATTTCATATTTCAAAAAGTTACAATTCCAAAATGTAACGACTACTTTTTATAAGCTATATAAACACACACACATAAACTATTCAAACAAGAGGAATGAAATAGACGTGTGAGCTTACAAAGAGAAAAATATTCTATTCGTGATTTGAAAAGAGAGCCTTGAAAAAGAAAGAGAAAAAGAAAAAGAAAGAAAAGAGAAAAAGTCAAGTCCAGCTCTTTGACAAAGAGTATCCTCTGAGTGACAAACAGAACATTCTTAGAATCCTTCATTCGTGCATTCATATCATTCTGAAGGTTCTATAGGAAGTATTGTAACTCTGTTTATTCACTGTACTCCTTCTTTGTTTAAAGAAGTAGACCTCTGTGAAAGAGGGTGTTGCCCTTCTCTGTTGAGAGAAGAAGACCTCTTGGGAAGAGGGTGTTGCCCTTCTCTGTTGAGAGAAGAAGACCTCTTGGGAAGAGGGTGTTGTACTATTTATCCGGTAACTCGGATGTTATAGTGGAATCTCAAGTGGTTTGCTTGGGGACTGGATGTAGGTCTGGATATTGACCGAACCAGTATAACTTCTGTGTTTTATGTGTTGTGCCTTATTGCTTAATTATTTTATTTTATCGATCATTATCATATTTCACTATTCACCCCCCCTCTAGTGGAATTTCATTTGGTATCATAGCAGGTTTGCTGGTTTCGACGTAACAAGTCTTCCAGCACAAATGGCATCTACCTCTTATGCTCGTGATATTGAAGGTCAACACGCATCTCGTCCCCCCTTCTTCAATGGCTCCAACTATGGATATTGGAAGTGCAGAATGGCTATCTTTCTCAAATCCATAGACTTTGCTGTATGGAAAATTGTTGAGCATCCATACACATCTCCATCCGCAGACTATAACTTATGGTCTGATGAAGAAAAGAAAATGGCAAACTTAAATGCAAAGGCTATGAATGCCTTATATTGTGCCATTGATCAAAATGAATTCAACAGAATATCTATATGTGAATCTGCATATGACATTTGGCATTCTTTGGAGGTGATTCATGAAGGAACCAACAAAGTTAAAGAAGCCAAAATATCATCTCTTGTTAGAAAATATGAGTTGTTCAAAATGAACAAAGATGAACCCATCACAGAGATGTTTACCAGATTCACCAACATCACCAACGATCTGAAATCTCTGGGTGTAACATATTCCCAGACTGAAAAAGTGAAGAAAATCTTGAGATCTCTCACAACTGATTGGGAGAGAAAGACCACTGCTATTGAAGAAGCTCAAGATTTATCTAAGCTTACATTGGACGACTTAATAGGAAATCTTATGGCCTATGAAGTCCACATGAAAGAAAGAAGGGAAGAAGAGCAACCAGTAAAGAAAACTCTAGCTTTCTCAGCCCTATCTGAGAATGAAGACTCAGATAAAGAATCAGAAATTGCGCTACTTACCAGAAAATTCCAGCGCTTCATGAGAAGGAACCGGCTTCCAAACAGGCACAAGGAAAGAAAAGATCTTAAAGAAGATCCCATGTGCTTTCAGTGTAATAAGCCAGGGCACTTAAAACGTGACTGTCCCCTTCTCAAAAGAAAGTCCAAGACTGAGGAACCAAAGAAGAGGTTCTTCAAGAAAAAGGCTCTGCATGCTCAATGGGATGATTCAGAACCATCCACTAGTGAAGAGTCAAGTGATGATGAAGCCGAAACTGCAAATATGTGCTTCATGGCAAACGAAAGTTCGGTAAGTGAAATCTCTGATTTTTCCTTTGAAGAACTTCTAGATGCTTTTCAAGAACTATTTGAAGAATCTAGAAAATTGAGTTTCAAAAATAAAGCTTTAAAATCTGAAAATTTAGAGCTTTCTCAAGAGAATGAAAAACTCAGCAGTGAAAATTCTGAGTTGAAAAAGAAAAATCTTTTGCTTATATCTGAAATTTCTTCTACTAGCTCCAAAACTAAAGATATGCAAGTAGAAATTTCAGAGCTAAAAAGTAAAACTGAGAACCTTATGAAAACGGTTTTCAAGTTTACTAAAGGTAAAGAGAACTTGGATAAACTCTTATCCTCTCAGAAGGTCTCCTTTTACAAGAATGGGATTGGCTATTCTCATTTCAAAAAACCTTCTTGTATAAATCAAAAGACCACATTTGTGAAAAGTTCATCTGAACCAAATAAGGAGTATTATATTAATAATCTTTTTAACTCCTCTAAAGAGATAGACAAACCCAAATCCAAATGGATATGGGTTCCAAAGTCTAACAAAAAAGGACCTGATTGGGTACCAAAAAGAAGATTTACTTAATGTTTTGCAGGCTCCAAAGAAGAACAGATGGATACTAGATAGTGGATGTTCAAAGCACATGACAGGACATCCAGACCTTTTTGCTGTTCTTCATCATAAAGAAGGAGGAACCGTCACCTTTGGAGATAACAACAAAGGTTTGATAATTGGTATTGGAAATATTGGTAACATAGACAAACCTCTTATCAAAGACGTTCTCCTTGTTAAAGGATTAAAACATAACCTACTAAGTATCAGTCAAATGTGTGACACAGGTTATAATGTTAGCTTTAATCATGATGCATGCCTCATAGCTGACACAAATGAAAACATCATCTTAAAAGGTATAAGAAATAATAATATATACGAACTATACCTAGAAAACATCACAGAACATTGTCTTATAGCTAATAATGACACTCAACATCTATGGCACATGAGAATGGGCCATGTCAATTCAAAATACATGTCCAAACTAGCTAAAAATAAATTAGTACGTGGGTTACCCAACATATCTTTTAAAAAGGATTATTTTTGTGATGCATGTCAATTAGGAAAATTGTCAAAATCTCCTTTCAAATCAAAAAATATCATCTCAAGTAAAAGACCTTTAGAGCTTCTCCACCTGGACCTTTTTGGTCCTTCTAGGGTAGCTAGCCTTAATCATAATAGATATGTTTTTGTCATTGTAGATGATTACTCAAGATTTACTTGGGTAATATTTTTGAAAAACAAAAGTGACACGTTTTGTCAGTTTGAAATCTTATGTAAAAAATTACAAAACGAAAAATCATGTTCTATTGTTAAAATCCGTAGTGACCATGGAGGAGAATTTGAAAATGAACTCTTTGAAAATTTTTGTAACTTGCATGGTATTTCTCATAACTTTGCCTTCCCTAGAGCTGCACCTCAAAATGGTGTAGTAGAAAGAAAGAATAGAACCCTTCAGGAATCTGCCAGGACTATGCTCCAACACAATAATCTTGTAAAATCTTTTTGGGCAGAAGCTGTTAATACTGCATGCTACATAACAAATAGAGTTCTCATTAGACCCTTATTAAATAAAACTCCCTATGAACTATTCTATGACAGAACTCCAAGAATAGACTACTTCAAAGTCTTTGGATGTAAATGCTTTATCCTAAACACAAAAGATAGCCTAGATAAGTTTGATGCTAAATCTGTTGAAGGCATATTCTTAGGATATTCAAGTCATAGTAAAGCATACAGAGTTTTCAATAAGTGTCATAATACTATTGAAGAATCTATGCATGTTAGTTTTTGTGAATCTATTGATCAATCTGTTCATATACAAACTAATGATGATGTTGAAAGTACAGATTTATTTTTAGATAACACAGCTAAGTCTAATGAAGATGATCACCAAAGAACCTTTGTCGATATCAAAAATCATCCTCAAAAGCAGATTTTGGGAGAACTAACAAAGGGGGTTCAAACTAGAGCTCAGATAGAACGGATTGCAAACATGGCATTCATTTCTCAACTTGAACCAAAGAAGATTGATGAAGCCATCATTGATGAGTTCTGGATGCTAGCCATGACTGAAGAACTGAATCAATTCCAAAGAAATGACGTTTGGGATCTTGTGCCGAGACCAAAGGATCATCCAATCATTGGGACAAGATGGATCTTCAGAAACAAGCTAGACGAAACAGGTAATGTTATAAGAAACAAGGCCAGACTAGTAGCTCAAGGATACAACCAGGAGGAAGGTATTGACTTTGATGAAACATTTGCTCCTGTTGCTAGACTTGAATCTATTAGAATGCTCTTAGCATATGCAAGCTATATGGATTTCAAATTATTTCAAATGGATGTTAAAAGTGCTTTCTTAAATGGTTTTATAAATGAAGAAGTCTATGTAAAACAACCTCCAGGATTTGAAAATGAACAGTACCCAGATCATGTTTTTAAACTCAAACGTGCTTTGTATGGTTTAAAACAAGCACCTCGTGCTTGGTACGAAAGACTTAAAACCTTTTTATTAAAAACTGGTTTTTCTGTTGGCAAAGCAGATTCTACACTATTTGTCAAAGTAGTGGATAATCATACCCTAATTGTTCAAATCTATGTCGACGACATCATCTTTGGATCTTCTAACAGCACTCTCTGTGAAGATTTTTCTAAGTCCATGCAGAAGGAATTCGAAATGAGTATGATGGGAGAACTCACCTACTTTCTTGGACTACATATTAAGCAAACCAAGGATGGAGTTTTCATCAACCAATCTAAGTATGCTCATGAACTTCTGAAGAGGTTCAACATGAACTCAACTGCTTCAAAATCCACTCCTATGAGCACTACTACTGTGTTGGACAAAGATGAAGATGGTAAGACTGTTGATACAAAGGTATACCGAGGTATGATAGGATCACTTCTTTATTTAACTGCTAGCCGTCCAGATATAATGTTTAGTGTTTGCTTGTGTGCTAGATTCCAGTCAAACCCAAAAGAATCACATCTTAAAGCTGTAAAAAGAATAATGAGATATTTAAAAGACACAGTTGATTTTGGATTATTCTATTCAAAATCCTCTACATTTGATCTAATCTCATACAGTGATGCTGACTTTGCTGGAAGTAAATCTGACAGAAAAAGCACAAGTGGAACATGTCACATGCTAGGGCACTCACTGGTATCATGGTTCAGTAAGAAACAGAATTGTGTATCATTATCAACTACTGAAGCCGAATACATTGCTGCTAGCCTAGCTTGTACTCAAGTTATCTGGATGAAACAAACATTAAAAGATTTTGGTTTAAATTTTGAAAATACAACTATTTTTTGTGATAATACAAGTGCTATAAACCTATCTAAGAATCCTATTTTACACTCACGAACTAAGCACATTCAAATAAGACACCACTTCTTAAGAGAACAAGTCTTAAACAACATAATTAAACTAGAATTCATACCCACTAATCAACAGTTAGCAGACATATTCACTAAACCATTAAGACATGAAGACTTCACACGAATTAGAAGAGAACTAGGAATATGTAAACTAAGTGACTTATAAATTAATCACACTTAATATAATACTTCTTATAAGTTTTGTTAAAATCTTATTTTAAAAGTCTTTTTCTTCTTATCAATTTTTGTTAGTCAAACTAGGTTTCCATATTCACGTATACTCTAAACTCTTATAAGACACATTCTTTATGTCTTTCAACTTGTCATCTTTCAAGTACACATCCATAATGACTCCTTGTCCTATCTCCTTTCACTCATATCCATAAGAACTAATTATATTAAAAGCTATCATGACATTGTTCACATCACTCATCTCATATCTCCTTTATTATTTATTGTCCTTTTGTGAAAACTTCTCTTACGATAAGTTGATTCACCTTCAACATGATAACATATTATTTTATGAGAAATCTTACCTTTCAAATTTTAGTCAAAATCGAATGATGTTTTTTTTTTGTTCTTTTTACCTTCTTCTTCTAAAGATCTAGTTGCTATGTTTTTACGTATAAATTTTACTATATCATTTGTTATATCATATAGTATGTACACTCTATTTTTATCATATCTTCCTTTCCTCCTATCGACACGTCACTAAGACATTAATGCCCTTCATGAAAAATTCAAATGATTATCCTCTCGTACCACCTTTTAAGTTATTATATTTCACATAAATTTTTACTATATCATCTATTATATCATAGCCTAAGAACAATCTATTATCTTCTCTTCATGGTTTACATCTTTTACGAAAAAGTACTGTAAAATTCTCTTTTCAAAAACTTGTACTCCACTCATTAGTACGTATTGTATCACCATTTTATCTCTCTCTCTACATTATACGAAGTTCCTTTTCATCCGTGACCATGACTCTCTCATATATTTTATATCTCTCTCCAATCGAGATTCATTAAAACCTTGTCCTTCACTCCACTTTATGTCATACAATTTCTATCCAACTTCAAGTGATTGGTGTCCTTTATGACCACTCTCATTTCTTTTACATATCCGTATCACCCTCCTTTATATCTATTCACACTCCTTTCACGTATATCAAAATATACACTTCTTAAATAAGAAATTATTGCATTTCCTCATACTCTCATGTTTGTCCTATTCCAAACTCCCTCTTCACGATTTTGGAATGCTTTCACATAAAGTAAATTCTTGAAAAAGTTGTTTGTTCTTATTAGGCCATTATTCACTCTCTATTCTTCATGATCTTCACGAAAAACTTTAAAAACTCTTGAATCATTCTTTCTCTTACGTTTAATATGACACTCCATACTCAATTCATGACTCTTCTCACTATCCAACAAGATTGCCCATAGTAAATTTGTTACATATATAGAAAAATTATTTCGAAACTATGTCCTTCTTAATATCTATGCTAATATAATACACTTTCTTCCAAAATTGATTTGATTTGTCATTCACAAGTCTCTTATTTTACAACTCACGCATTTCCTCATTTCATATCAACAATTATTTTCTTCCTTCTATTTAATCAATTGGTTCATCTCTTACCATTCCATTCGATCTTTTCTATCCTTATACAAATTTTCTCTCGGTTCTAGCTCCTTTCTCTCCTAGTGCTTTATTTTCAAGACACTCGAAAATGACTTCCTCTTCTACCAATGTGATCACCTCCGCCGATCTAAGGTATCCTGATTTGTTTCACACCTACACCTCACTCTGCTCTCGCCCCATTCATGAAGGAAAATTGATCAACTTTGACGACTTCATGTTCTTCGACTTAGACACCTATCTCTCCGAACTCAAACCTCTCATAGGATCTTCATCCCCAGCCGCCTATTATCCTGAACTAGTTCGACTGTTTTATACCAACTTCTCTTCTGATCATGAACAAACCTCAATCACCAGCAAAGTCCGAGGACAGCTGATGATTTTCAATGCTTCCGACCTAGGTAGAATTCTAAATCTACCTTCCACCGGTACCGACCTTAACGCCATAGTACCAATCGACCGATCGGTACTTCGAAAAATACTTCTCTGCACCAACTGCTACCAACTTCCGCGGCACATGAGGAATCTCCAACCTCAAGCTCAGCTACTTGCCCAGATTCTTTTCCACAACCTCTATCCCAAGCATCCCCGCCAAGGATTAGTTCCTCGAAAAATCTCTCTTCTTATCTACGCCATCCTTTCTTCTCTTCCGATAAATTGGTCATCCATTATTTTCAACCTCTTTATTCGTTATCAGAAATTTGAGCCTCTTCTTTTTGGGTGTTTCATAACTCCCATTTTCAACTACTTCCAAGTACCACTTCACAATGAAGTCATCCTCCGACCCTCTCACGTCCTCGATGCTACCACCTTCAATCTAAGGTCCCTGCACATGCCCGGCTCTGATGAAGCAGATCCAATATCCTCCTTCAATTACTTTTCTGCTATGATGGATATCGAGCAAACTCAAGATCGAATCCTTCGTAATCAAGCCCTGTTGCAGCAGACTCGCAGGCGGAATCATGCCACCCGGACGCCTTCACCTTCTCCACCTTCGAGATAGACGCATTTTTTTAGTCTGTAATAACTTTTAAATTATTTTTTGGTCTGTAATAACTTTTTTACTCTGATCCCTCCTTTTTGTCCATGACAAAGGGGGAGAAAACCTGTCTCCATTATTGGAGAAACATTCTCTCTAATAACATTATCTCACATTTTTATCATATTATTATTTCTATGCATAATGTCTTTTTGACAGGGGGAGCATATTTCTGTCATCATCAAAAAGGGGGAGAATGTTGAGAAATTCGGTTTTGATGTCACATAATATGATACACTGTCTTATTTGATTTTGTATGATATGATAATATGTTCTCTTGAAATAATGTTATATTATGACTAAATATGTTTTGCCTTAAATCTAACGAGTATTTGATGCAAGGATATCTCACCCAATAAGGATGGAGACTTCCTGTTCAAGTACAACTATGGTGCAATCATACTCCTTGAAGAAAAAGCTTGATAAGCCATGCTTTCCTAAAGTTCAAATGAAGAAATCGGCTACCTCAAGTTGAAGATTTTTTTCTTCTTTAGAGTCATATGTAACAGAACCTTCAGGAACTTGCATTTTGCATATTACATACTCATTCATACATACTATATCATAAAAGTATACGATAGTTTCAAAAAGCTTCTTTTTTTGAAAACCAATAAGTGTACCTTCTTACAACCTTTTATGAAAAAGATATTTTGTCATATAATAATTGTACCTTCTTACAACCTTTTATGAAAAAGACTTTTTGTCATATAATCATTGTACCTTACACTATATACAAGACAACATGAAAAAAAAGGAATGTAGGAAAAAGACAAAAACATAACATCGACTACATGGAGAAAACAAATAAAATATGTTTTTGAAAAGACTTTAGTTATCTTCTTTAATGAAATATTTTTTTAATATAAGAAGAAGACAAAAACATAATATCGACTACATAAGAAAAACAAATAAAATATGTTTTTTAAAAGACCTTAGTTATCTTCTCTAATGAAATGTTTCTTAAATACAAAAAGAAGACAAAAACATAAATCGGCTACACATAAGAAAAACAAATAAAATATGGTTTTAAAAGAACTATAGTTACTTTTTCTCATAACCATAGAATGTCGACTTACTTGAAGTCATCATTCTCTCTACAAAGCATTAAATGCCTTCTGTAACAAATCCTTTCTAAATATCCTTCCCAAAGAATGTTGACCTTCTTTTTGGTCCTCATTCTCTCTGGAGACTTTGAAATACACTACATAAAGAATACACTTGACATGACTATGTACAAATAAATATCTCAAAGCACTCATAGTACTTACACTCATTTAAAGTAAAGAAGTACTAATGTACCTCAAATCATTAATTAGAATAAAGACAAAACTACAACCCAACGTTCAAATGTACTATTGTAAGAAATAGACTTTTTACATAAAATATGTATTACCTAAAAACACTACAACGACTAGTGTACCCTCTATCTTACTCTTCTGGAAAAAGGCATTCTCGATCTTCTCTAAAAGATATTTTTGAAAAGACATAACATTTCATATTTCAAAAAGTTACAATTCCAAAATGTAACGACTACTTTTTATAAGCTATATAAACACACACACATAAACTATTCAAACAAGAGGAATGAAATAGACGTGTGAGCTTACAAAGAGAAAAATATTCTATTCGTGATTTGAAAAGAGAGCCTTGAAAAAGAAAGAGAAAAAGAAAAAGAAAGAAAAGAGAAAAAGTCAAGTCCAGCTCTTTGACAAAGAGTATCCTCTGAGTGACAAACAGAACATTCTTAGAATCCTTCATTCGTGCATTCATATCATTCTGAAGGTTCTATAGGAAGTATTGTAACTCTGTTTATTCACTGTACTCCTTCTTTGTTTAAAGAAGTAGACCTCTGTGAAAGAGGGTGTTGCCCTTCTCTGTTGAGAGAAGAAGACCTCTTGGGAAGAGGGTGTTGCCCTTCTCTGTTGAGAGAAGAAGACCTCTTGGGAAGAGGGTGTTGTACTATTTATCCGGTAACTCGGATGTTATAGTGGAATCTCAAGTGGTTTGCTTGGGGACTGGATGTAGGTCTGGATATTGACCGAACCAGTATAACTTCTGTGTTTTATGTGTTGTGCCTTATTGCTTAATTATTTTATTTTATCGATCATTATCATATTTCACTATTCACCCCCCCTCTAGTGGAATTTCAGTTCGACCTTTCTCAAATTTCCAAAACAAGGATCCCCTCTTTAAAAAAAAATTTAAAAAAATGGCTCAAGATGAGGTTTTTGGCGAAAAAAAACCTTCAAAACCTACTTATTTTTCTCGTAGTTTTTCTGATTTTTTTGCTTTTCGTGTTATTTTTCTATTTATTTTTATTTTTTTTTTGGAACAAAAATCTAAGTTTTTACACGAAAACAAAGATTAAACACTATTTTTTTTGTATTTTTCTGAGAAATATTTTCAAAAGTATATTTTCTAAGAATTTCAGACCGATTTGGAGAAATTTCTTCAGAAAGTGGATTTGGACCCAGGTTTTGAGAAAATGTTCGAGTTTTGATGCTCGAATCGAGAAATACAATGGGATGGATCCAAACAGATGTCGAATGAACTATCAGAGCTATTTAAAGGCTATTTTTGGTATTTTCTATAATTTTGATTTAAAATTTAAACAAGGAGATTCAGATTTGGATCTGGACAATGGATCAAGATCCAAAATCAATTTAAACATATGAAATGAATTTAATTTCAATAAAACTTTGAGAAATGAACTGGAATTTAGATTTAAAATGACTTATTTACTCAAAAAATGAATTTAGGGGCAAAAGGGGAATATTCAAAAGATTTTGAAAAATTTGGGGTGTTCACACATACATAAATGTATAACTGATAGTGGTTTCATACATACAAAATTACTGATAGTGTGTCCTTTTGCAAATTCATCTCTCATCCAGTCGATGTTCTCTTCGAGCACTTTGCTGAGTTTTCTGGTACCTTATTTTATAGATGTTGCACTGAAATTAGCTGAATATTCAGTAAAATAACTGTAGCATTATATTCAGTAAACGAATTGTAAATGACGTAAAAAAATGAAGTGGGTTATAGGAATCAAAGGTACCCTTTTTTGTGGACGTTCGACTATATCGTAGTGTCCTTCTTCGACATCGATACAACTTTTGCAATGAAGGAAGTTAGAGGAAACGTTTGTTTTTCTATTTGTTGCTCACAAAGTTGGTTATAGGAAAGTCTCCTTTTATTCTTTAAATAAAACATTGTCTGTTTCATGCTCTTAAAGGAAACGTCTTGTGTTCCTTACAGAACACGATGCATCATTCATTTATTCTTCACATCATTTCACATCCTGCCATTTTTCAAAAATCACGCAAAAAGAATATTAATAAATAAATAAATTACATTGCGCATTAATTAAAAGACGTTTCATTTGCTACTATCATCAAAATGATGTTAGTACGTGTAAATGAATGACACGTCCCATAACATCAGTAGTGTGTCAGATGACGTCTCCCTAAACTCTAGACCCTAAACCATAAACTAATGTTATGTGACATTCTTTGTAACTAAAGGAAACACTATAAATAATAAACCCTAAACCAGTAATCGCTTAACGATTGAACAAACTTAAGTACAAATCGTGGTAACTTCATAATCACTATACATAGTAAGCATTATTACAGGAATCGTTATACAAATTAAAACTCAAAACTAGTAATCACTATAGGATTTAGCAAATGAAAGTACAAATCGTGGTAACATCATAATCGATATACCTATTAATCGCTTTACTAAGTAATCGCTATCACAGAAAATGCTATAAGTAATAAAACCTAAACCGGTAATCGCTATACAATTTAGCAACAGTAAGTACAAATCATGGTAGCTTCATAGTCGTTATACCAAGTAATCGCTATTACAGGAATCACTATACATAATAAACTCAAAACTAGTAATCGCTATACGATTTAGCAAACGTAAGTACAAATTGTGGTAACTTCATAATCACTATACCTATTAATCGATAAACTAAGTAATCGCTATCATAGGAAACACTATAAATAATAAACCCTAAACCAGTAATCGTTATACGATTTAGCAAACGTAAGTACAAATAATGATATCTTCATAATCGCTATATTGAGTAATCGACATATTAAGTAATCGCTATCACAAGAAACACTATAAGTAACAAACCCTAAGCTAGTAATCGCTATATGATTTAGCAAACGTAAGTACAAATCGTGGTAACTTCATAATCACTATACATAGTAAGCGCTATACAGAGTAATCGATATCACAAGAATCATGATACATAATAAACCCTAAGCCAGTAAGCACTATACATAAGTACAAATCATGAAAGAATTATATAATTACAAACCTAAGTTTATGCAGTCTTGTCGATTTTTCAGTGGCACTTCTGTGTTACACTTATTAAGGAAAAAATTATATAATTATAACAAAGAATGACAGAATTACAACATAGAATTATTGGGATACACAAATCACATATGTTTATTCACTTACACTTGACGACTCGGATGGACATAGAAATTGTCTCTTTCTTGGACTTGGTGGAGTCTCTTTATTCGGTGGCCATTTCGTTCCCTTGATCTTATAAAACCCACTGGTAATCATCTCAACCAATGACCCAATTTGTTTACTCAAATTTTGCATGTCCTTTCGTAACTCCTTATTCTTACTCTCCAGCATCGCTAACCTTTGGTCGGACAATACCTTCTCGAGCTGTATTTGCTCCTTATCATGTACTGCAACAAAGGGAATCGTAGTATCCACTAAATGAACATGAAGGACGTTACATCTATGCTGAAGGACGACATGCTCGATGATAAGAGATAACTCACTTTCAGGTTGCTTCTCCTCAATCTGTCGATTTCCACGCATGGGTTGCCGATATTGTTTGAAATAGTTGAGGTCATATTGTCATTCTTTATAATCATATGGTATGGAACAAACACCTCATTTGTTCCATCTATCCAATTGTTTCTTGAAGCATTCGTGCCAATTCACGTTTGTAGCCCCACCACTATTCATCTTTCTTTTTTATGCCACAAGCAATTTTGGTATCGACTGTCCCAAGCCAGCTTGTAGAAGTACTCGACTACCATGCTGCAACTCAGCTTCACATTTGCTAAAGAGCTAAATATCACAGAGAGACAGTCTCACAGCCTCGGCAACAACCTCGTCGTCCTCGTCCTCCCCATCCCTAAAAGGTCTCCACACAACCTGTATAATCGAGATTGTGGTTTAGATACAAACATAATTGTTCATGCAAAATGTTGAATGCGATAACGATTTGTACTAAGGAAGACAAAATGGTGAATGCAATTATTAGTTAAGAATGTTAAACATTACAATAATTTACGGTAAAGAAAGTTAGATGCAAATGTGATAACGAGTACTAAGAAAGATGAAATGTTGAATGTGATGATTACTTGAGAATGCTAAACATTACAACGATTTACAGTAATGATAATTAGATGTAAATACGATGATGATTTGTACTAAAGAAGTCAAAATCCGAAAGCGATGATTACTTAAGAATGCTAAACATTACAACGATTTACGCTAATGAAAGTTAGATGTAAATGTGATAACGATTTGTACTAAGGAAGATAAAATCCTAAAGCGATGATTACTTAAGAATGCTAAACATTACAACGATTTATGCTAATGAAAGTTAGATGCAAATACGATAACGATTTATAATAAGGAAGACGAAATCCTAAAGCGGTAATTACTTATGAATGCTAAACCATATAACGATTTACGCTAATGAAAGTTAGATGCAGAGGAGATAACGATTTGTACTAAGAAAAACAAAATCTTAAAGCAATGATTACTTAAGAATGCTAAACATTACAACAATTTTAAACCATTTAGCTCATTTAATTGCAGCCCATCTAAAATGAATTGAGCATTTTCCTCCTTGACATTTATTGAAGCTCACTGGCCGATCTTGAGAAAACCACAAATCGTAGGGTTACATTGAGGACGCAAGGCGACAATATGCTCCCACATCCAGGCCTACAAAAATAATATATTAGTAAGACTACAACCTTCAATGAACTTAGCCCACAAGCACTAAATATGTAATAAACAAATACCTGAACAAATGGCCAAAACCCCATGACAGTTTTTGTACCCCTACTTGCACGGTAAAGTTGACTGTACAAGTGTGCGAGCATAGCAGCACCCCATGCCTAGTTGTCGGCTTCATCTAAGTCTTCTAGGAACCGCAACCACAAGTAACTTATTCTCGAACCAGAACAATCAGGAAATAAAGTAAGTTCAAAAAAATAAAGAAGGAAGTTGCGCAACTCTTGGTCAACTACTTCAGATGCACATGCAACGGACCGACCTTCCCATTTATTATGGAAAAAAATGAACTTTCATCATTGAGGAATTGTTTCCACCAGAAATACACTTACGTCATTCCTCCATCAACATTCCTAGAAGGGTTGTGCAATTGTCCCTTGAGTTATAGTTTGAATCTCGTGTTAAGACAACACTTTCATGGCACTTAAGACCCATAATTCATGTCACATTTTTTAGGGTCATGGTGATCTCAAAACCCATAAACTGGAACATGTTCATCTTATGGTTCCACTTATTGACCAGGTGGGTTATGGTGTTCTAGCAATTTTCAAAATAATGTTGATTCAGAAGGCTGCCAAAGTGCATCTTTCGTAATCGATCCTTCTAATATTCACTTGGCTTTCTGAACCACGACAAAACTACAGGCCACTGACACCGCCCTCTCAACTTTTAACCTGTTGCTCTGCTTCTCTTCTGAGTTGCCTGTAACACAAAATATCAAATCACAGTTAATCTCTATACATAGTAATTGCTATCGCAGTAATCGCTATACAAAGTAATCGCTATCGTATTAATCGCTATCGCAGTAATCACTATATAGAGTAATCGCTATACATAGTAATCACTATACAGAGTAATCACTATTCATAGTAATTGTTATTCATAGTAATCGTTATACATAATAATACCAACAATAGTATACCGCGATATACAGTAGCGATTAACGTACCTTGGTCACACTTTTCTCCTTTTTATCCCCTCCCTTCCTCTGCTTTTGTACTTCTTCCTTCCTTTCGTCCTTTGCGTCCATCGTATGCTTTTTTTTTGTTTCCTTCTCTTCCTCATCTTGCTTCTTCATTTCTCTTTTCTTCTCTTCCTCGTCCTTCTTCTCCTTCCTTTGTGTTTCCGTCTCTTCCTCGTCCTCCTTCTCTTTCCTTTATCTTTCCTTCTCTTTCTCGTCATCTTTCTCCTTCCTTTGCCTTTCCTTCTCTTCCTCGTCATCCTTCTCTTTCCTTTATCTTTCCTTCTCTTCCTTGTCTGCCTTCTCCTTCTACTTCATTTGCCTTTCCTTATCTTTCTCATTCTGATGCTTCTTCATTTGTCTTTCCTCTTCCATCTTCAGCATTTGGCCTTCCTTCTCTTTCTCCTCATTCTTCTTCAATTGCCTTTTCCTCTCCTCCTTATTCTTTTTTTGCCTTTCTCACTCCTCTGCCTCCTTCTTCATTTGCCTTATCCTCCTTTGCTTTTCTAAATATTCCTGCTTCACCAGTTGTCTTTCCTTCTCTTCATCCTCCTCCTTCTTCTTCAATTGTCTTTCCCTCTCCTCTTTCTTCCTTTGTCTTTCCTTCTCTTCCTCATCCTCCTCCTTCCTTTGCTTTTTCCTCTCCTCCTCCTCCTCCTCTTTCTTTTGCCTTCGCTTCTCCTCCTTCTCCTTATTCTTCCTTTGCTTTTCCCTCTCCTCCTCCTGCTCCTTTTGCCTTCGCTTCTCTTCCTCTTTCTCCTTATTATTCCTTTGCTTTCCTCTATCCTCCACCTCCTCTTTCCTTTGCCTTGATTTCCTTTTCTTTTTTTTATTATCATCCTCCTTCCTTTTATTTTGCTTCTCTTTGTCATCCTTCTTCTTTTTCATCTATACTTCTTTCTCATCATTCTTCGTTGGACTATCATATTCAATATCTGACGGATTAGGCTTCGCTCTATACTTTACAAGCAATTGCTCCCTTTCTTTATCATTCTCAATCTTCATTATTCTGTAATACGCTTCTAATTGCTCATACAAAGCATACTGTTGGACGATTTCGGCAAGAGTTTTCTCCGCTGACGACGAAACATTTCTTCTCTTAGGAATGTAAGCCATTGGTAACCTACACAACACAAAAAGTTACCGAGACGACAAAGGGTGCTCCGACGAAAGAAGATGAAGCGTTAGAATTTTTGTGGAACGTTTAGGGAGAAATATTGCGAAGAACTCCTTTAATAGTCAAGGATTTTAATGCTTATGGGACCCGTCAAAGATTTTTTGTCGGTTCATGTCTTATAATAAAAGATTTTATAATGACGTCATTGTCGGCCATAAAGATTTGCCTTTGTTACGAAAATATTATCATAGTATAACACAATTCGATAATCAAATATCATACAAATCGATATAAAAATTATTGTTGATAGCTTAAAAATTGATATACAAAATCAGGATAGAAATCGATATTTAGAATCAAGTCAATATCTTAAATCGATATTAAGAATCAAAACAATATCTTAAATCGATATGGAAATTCCTATTGATATCTTAAAAATTAATATTTAGAATCAAAACAATGTCTTAAATTGATATTAGGAATCAAAACAATATCTTAAATCGATATTAAGAATCAACATAGAAATCAATATTAAGATTCAAAACAATATCTTAAATCGATTTAAAATTTTATATTGATATCTTAAAGATCGATATTTAGAATCAAAACAATATCTTAAATCGATATTAAGAATCAAAACATCTTAAATCGATATAAAAATTTCTATTGATATCTTAAAAATTGATATTTAGAATCAAAACAATAATCTTAAATCGATATTAAAAATCAAAATAATATCTTAAATTGATATTAAAAATCAGCATAGAAATCGATATTAAGATTCAGAACAATATCTTAAATCGATTTGGAAATTTGTATTGATATCTTAAAAATCGATATTTAGAATCAAAACAATATAACATCTTAAATCGATATGAAAATTCTTATTGATATCTTAAAAATCGATATTTAGAATCAAAACAATATCTTAAATCGATATTAAGAATCAAAACAATATCTTAAATCAATATTAAGAATCAACATAGAAATCAATATTAAGATTCAGAACAATATCTTAAATCAATTTGAAAATTCGTATTGATATCTTTAAAATCGATATTTAGAATCAGGACAATATCTTAAATCAATATTAAGAATCAAAACAACATTTTAAAATGATATGAAAATTTTTATTGATATCTTAACAATCGATATTTAGAATTAAAACAATATCTTAAATTGATATTAAGAATCAAAACAATATCTTAAATCCATATTAAGAATCAACATAGAAATCGATATTAAGATTCAGAACAATATCTTAAATCGATTTGAAAATTCATATTGATATCTTAAAAATCAATATTTAGAATCAAAACAACATCTTAAATTGATATTAATAATCAAAACAATATTTTAAATCAATATACAGAATCATAATAGAAATCGATATTACGAATCAAAATAATATCTTAAATCGATATTAAGAATATTATGTTGAATTGTCGTATCGATGATTAATATATTATGTGATATGTATATCGATGTGTAAGATATTAGGTATTTTCTAGTATCAATTTATAAGATGTTATACCATGTATTGTCCTATCACAATCTACACAATGACGTCTATGTCGGCTATAACTGGATGAAAATCGCAATTGGCATGAGTACAAATCGCGATACAATTGCACGAACAAATCGTTGTCTCATCTAACCTTCAAATTTATACATCGTTATACACATCATTTAAGGTTTAGGGTTTAGGTATAATGTTTAGGATTTAGGTTTAGGGTTTAGGGTTTAGTAAGATATGACATAATTTGTAATATATTTTGCCATATGTACATCAATTTGTAAGATTTTATGTGTTTTGTAGTGTTGATTTGTAAGCTATTAGGCTAAACTTTCGTATCGATTTCGTTCACAAAGAAAGAGTTTGGGGCTGAATCCATTTTCATGAATCGTGAGCCACAAAAATAGAATTGTTAATATTTTTTTGCATCACCATTCATGAAAATGGCTTCATCCAAAAAGCATGTGAATTCTGTTTAATAATGTATATTTCACATGTACAAATCGTTATAACAGGTATCATTCACATGTATAAATTGTTGTCTCATCTAGCCTACAGAGCTACAATCTTGAAAGTCGTGTTGATAGCATCATACAAATTGATATGAAAAGTCCTGTTGATAGCTTATAAATCGATATACAGAATCAACATATAACTCGATATTTAGAATCATAACATATAAGTCGATATTAAGAATCAAAACAATAACTTAAATTGATATCAAGAATCAACACAGAAATCGATATTAAGATTCATTTAACGCAAATCGCTGATCAAATATCATACAAATCGATATGAAAATTCCTGTTTATAGCTTAAAAATCGATATAATGAATCATCTTCATAATCGAGGGTTTAGGTATAGGATTTAGTTTATAGGTTTTAGTGTAATGTTTTAGGGTTAGGGTTTAGGGTTTAAGGTTAAGGTTTTAGTAATATATTAAGGGTTTATGGTTTATCTTTATGGTTTAGTAAGATATTAAGGGTTTAGGGTTAGGGTTAGGGTTTAGTAAGATATTAAGGGTTTAGGGTTTAGGTTAAGGGTTTAGGGTTATGGTTTTAGGGTTTAGTAAGATATTAAGGGTTCAGGTTAAGGGGTTAGGGTTTAGTAAGATATTAAGGGTTTAGGGTTTAGGTTAAGGGTTTAAGGTTTAGTAATATATTAAGGGTTTATGGTTTAGCATTACGGTTTAGTAAGATATTAAGGGTTTAGGGTTAGGGTTTAGTAAGATATTAAGGATTTAGGGTTTAGGGTTTAGGGTTTAGAGTTAAGGTTTAGAGTTTAGGGTTTAGTAGGATATTACGGGTTTAGGGTTTAGGGTTTAGGGTTTAGGGTTAGGGTTTAGTAAGATATTAAGGGTTTAGCGTTTAGAGTTTAGGGTTTAGGGTTAGGGTTTAGTAAGATATTCGGGGTTTAGAATTTAGGGTTAGGGTTTAGGGTTTAGGGTATAGGATTTAGGTTTTGGTTTTAGGGTTAGGGTTTAGGCATTAAGAGTTTTAGGGTTCCTGCTTTAAACATACAAATCAGTGCTTCAAACGTACAAATCAATGTAGAAATCACTTCCTTCATAAGTACATATAGTTGTAACGTTTGGACTTCAACATTAAACATCATTGTACGATTTAGCAAACTTGATTACATATCTTGGTAACTTTATATGTAACGCCCCAACTTTTTATAGTAAAAATTTTGGAGTAAATTTTTTTTTTTTGAAATAGCGAAAGTGTGTAAACAAGAGTTGGGTGCATTACAGGGTAAAACAGAGAAGTACTAAAAGCATACCATTCATTGATTAAAGCATTAATGTCATTAATTATATCTCATAACAGAAATGTAAATCTACTAATTAGAGTTCAAACATAAAATAATGAATAAATGAGATCTCTTGGCTTTATCCAAAATGACACCCCGATGTTTCGATTAGTTGCTACCTGAAAAACAGATAAAGAAGAAGGGTCAGACTCCCCTGTCTGCATAAGAAGCATTATATTTATATGTGGTGCTCAGTGTTCTGTGTACAAATATGTGCAACAACTGCAGATATAACTAGCATGAAAGTTTATATCATTCTAAGAAGATGATTATGCTTTCTAATTCATGATACAGTGCAAAAGATGACTGAACTAAAGGTATATTTATCTACATTAGTATAAGCTGTAGATACCATAAGTTTTACTAAAGTCAAATCAACAGTATATAATTCTTCAGAGATAAGTTTTCAGTCAACTTAAATTATTTAATGCTTATCTTACTCTTACCCTATGGGTACGCACAGGCATAGACCTTATAGCGAACCGAGACCATACGAGGGTCTATTAATTAATAACCAGTATGACTAGCCGTACGGATATCCAAAGGGGGCGGTCCGTGACCGAGAGAAAACTCCGCAATGGCTATAACAAGAATTAGGATGCACCCTTGACACTTCTGCAGAAGACTTGGATTTACCACCTAAGATACACTGGTAGTCCTGGTCCCCTAACTTCGTGGACTAGGGACCTGGTGAGACGCCTAGCTCTCACGAAAACAAGAATGTCCACGAAGCTTGTACCACCTACCCTCTCTAAGGTAGACCTTGGGTCCAGTAACATACACCATCTTTCAGGTGTACCTAGAGCCCGGAGAATCCGGTAACATATATCGTCTTTCAGGTATACCCAGAGTCTCAAAGGTTTTATGTTTTATATTTCATTTTACATTCTTTATAACCAAGTGCGAGCTATCACACTACGAGGGGTCCGGTAACATATACCTTCTTTCAGGTATACTCAGAGCCTCATAAATCCCATATTTTGATTTCTCAATTATTTTCATGTGCGAGTCATCGCATCATAGAGGATTCTCAAAATCCCGAACCCGCCTTAGGGTTCACACACATTGTATGATTTTTTTTTTATTTCCAGGGTGCCATAAGCACCATCAAAATAGCATTTCTCAAAATCATGGCTTGACTCGAAGCCCACGTTTCATTAAATTCTAGAACGAGGGTATATAAACCCGCATCCCACATACCATGCCATCTACGTGAAGCAAAACATTATATATATATATATATATATATATATATATATATATATATATATATATATATATCTTTTAGGCAAGCTCATAGTGAAATCACTTGGCCTTTGCTCAACGCGTCGGCTGTCTTAAGCCTAATTAGTACTATCATGGGGTTCGACCCAATAGCAAATTGGATTTGGTGGCAGTATGTGGTCAATTTTTATAGGGCTAACATTAGCCTTTATAGTTAGGGCATATCATTGATATGCTTGGAATGACGCGTGGGTTATGTAAACTACGGAAACAACAAAACGCACTGATATCACTTAAAGCCCAAATTTTGAACAAAATTTTTAACTCATCCATGATTATAACGAGTCATATCATGCTAAGATTTATTTCACAAGATGGGCAAAATACGAACTTATTTCCACCTATCTCACGGTTTCTTTTTCTCCTTTTTTTTTTGTTATGGCAACCATCTTATAGCCCTGTAGCACACTTAAGTCGGATGTATTAGACATGGCTTATTCTATCGACTAAACAGACCATTGTCAATCCCAATCAACATGGAAAAATATGTCCACCCTTATTTATCAAGAGTACCCGTTTCAAACCACATATATGAAGCCTGTACAAGTGGTATAGCTCTAGAGTATATGATCTAAGAACTATTTAGTAAGAATTAGATCTACATCAAGCACACACAAAGAGAAAGACTTATCATCCTGGTGCAATGGGTTTAACATAGTCAGGTTTGGATATTCTTGAATTAAGCAACAGAAGAATTTTTTTTATATAAATTGAAGTATACCTAATAAATCATAAAATCAACAACCTTTTAACATCATGCTTAACATCAACAAATGGTCTAACACCAAAAGATACTGGTTTGTTTATCATGAAACAGAAGAAAGGGACTGTTTTAAAAAAAAAATCTCCACGCTAACAAGAACTTAGTCCATTCATCACTGTAATGCAAGCACAGCTCAAACCTATCATTGGCTTACAAAAATTTAAAATAGGATCATCCAAAAATTGAACTAAATTTTTTTTTTTTTGGGTCTCATGAATATGCTCATGTTAGCATATCAACCCAGATTAATTGGGCTCATCTGCTATGTGCAGATTCACCCTGTGCGGCCTAGCCTTGACACAATCATAGGCACAAGCCAATAGTTATCATTTCATGCGTCTATATATATATTTGACTTCATTACAATGTATCTCATTTATAAGAAAAGTCATTTCTATTGAACTTATCAGACCACTATGTATCAGTGGTTACAACATGAACAAGCACTATGCTTAAAGAATCAAGGTAATCGTAAGTCTCAGGAACAATTTTGACAAAATATGCACATCATCAGGGTTTCTAAGGTATAATTTTTTTTTTTTCACCTGGAGGATCAAAAGGTTATATTGGGACTTGAAACCTGGTTATTTAAAACAATTTCAACAAAAAATCAGTTTAATCTACCGAATGCAAGCAGCTAAATCCTGAGTTCTATGTACATAACTTGGTCAATCTGTCAACCTTGCAGCATTCTTGTCATGGAATTTCTTAGTATGCTTAGTTCGGGTTTTGATTGCTAACACAAATAACAAATTAAATTGAATATAAATCTGGCAGGCTTGCACAATCCAACCTCATACTACAAATATATATATATATATATATATATATATGCTCTTTACTTACTTCTATAAGGAATGGGGGTTCAACACCCGTATTAGCAACCCTCATAATGGTGAACACGCCACCAGTGCTGGTGGTACCGTCAAGAGGAAAGTGATAGGGTATTAACTGCATTTGGGTTCACAGAAACCTTGATCACACACAAATAAAAAAAATGCCTCTTACCTCTTTGGAGACTCACGACGACAACAAATGCACCTTCTTTTCTTTGTTGAAGCGACACACCACGTCACTGATGGAGGTTCACACAGTCCCAACAATGGAGGTCAACCTTCACAGTGGAAGAGAAGAATAGGAGGGCAAAACGCTGGAAGAGAGAGAGAGAGAGAGAGAGAGAGAGAGAGATCCAAATCGTGTAACCCCCCCTTTTTTTTTTCAAGTCCCTTCCCTAATTAACTCTCCATCATTTTAGGTCTTTCCAACTTTTTTTTTTTTTTAAAAAGTGAAAATCGTCCCTTTATACACGATCTCTCCATTTTTTCCTAAAAAAAATATTGCACTCAACTTCCCACGTTGCCCTTTACTTATTTTGAACATTAGCTCCATCAACTAATTTTTCCTCATTTTTGAGATACCCCTCCTCCATGTCACATGGGATTCCCCTTGTTTTTTGGAAAAGTTAAGTGGAAAAAGCCAAATTTGTAGGCTTGTCCATATCCCACGTTTTTACTATTCCTATATATATTATTTATTTTTATTTATTTTTATTATTATTTTTAATCCCCATCATCCTCTTTTTGTGCAAAAAGGAAAAATTCATGCACAAGGGGTTTTGAACCAGGGTCATCAACCTAAGGGGTAACGAGCCCCACCAATTATGCTATATTATTTTTCATTGCAAAGTGTGTGAATTTAATTGTATTTAACCTTTTCAGTTTTGTTCCAGATTGCATGAAAAAACAATGTTTTTTTTTTATTTCTATGTGGGCGCTCCGGGGTTTTGAACTTGGGTTGTTGCTCTACACAATCGTGCGCCCTACCACTACACCACACCATCACTTGGTGTTTACTTTTGTAAGAAAAATCTATTTATGTCATATTTGGACGTTTTTCCTTGTTGATGGATTTCTTTTATTTTCAAGTGGATTTTTTACCCGTTGGTTCTAAACGTGCCCTCTCTTACCTTAAATGTGTTTCGAATCTCACGTTATTATCCCAAAACCATTGAATTTACCATTGGGTCCCGTGAACCGGGTCGAATTATCGGATCTTGCCAAGATCCAGATCAAAATACCAATTTTGAGGGTTTGTTACCGGTTTCGTTCTAGAAACCTCAAATCATCAAAAATCGTATTGCTTAGCATAAAATCTCACTATTTCACATAAATGCTCTACTTTTATTCATTTAGAATTTTATAAATTTCATGGGTTTTACATTATAAATCATAAATCTCTATTGCATTAAATGTATAAATCGTTGTTGCTTTAAATGTGTAAATCATGAATCATAAATCATAAATCGTCACAACGATTTGCCTTTATTACGAAAATATGTGTCCTTCATTTGTAAAAGAAACATTGTTTCACATCCCGCTCGTTGTCAAAAATCGATATACTTTGTGAGACCTGGATTCCGGTTGTGATGTTTGCGATTTAAGCAATGACGTTTATGTAAGCAACAATGATTTGCCTTTGTATAGAAAATATTAGAATAGTATAACGCAAATCGCGGTTGTAGTGACATACTATCGATTTGCGAGATATTGTTTTGTTTGTTAATATCAATTTGTAAGCTATTGTGCTGAATTTTCATATCGATTTGTAATATATTATGCAATATGTATATTGATTTGTAACCTATTATGTGTTTGTTAGTGTCGATTTGTATGATATTTGTATTATGATATTGAAACATGTGCGTGAAACATTTACATTGTTGCACGATTGTGGTGGCGATATGCGTATTCAAATCGCTATTCATTTAGCGATTAAAATTGAAATCGCTTCGCAGCGTCGTAGATGTCATTAAATTGTTGTCTCTTGAATTTCTATTGTCAACACACATATCAATAAGTTGTTTCTTTTATTGGCACGGTAAATAACAACTCGATGCATAGTATAGTGCGATGCAAATGACGATCATGAACATGAAGAATGATGTGCATATAGATTTAATTTTGCATGGTCGGCAGAAAGAAATCCATTTGCCTTATAAGTGCGCGTAGTTTTCATTCTCCTCCTCCTTCTTCCTTTGCTTTTCCTTCTCTTCGTCATCCTTCTTCTTCTTCTTCATCTTTAGTTCTTCCCCATCTTTCTTCGTTTTGCTTTTCATCTTCAATATCTGATGAATCAGGCTCCGCATAATAAATATCCAACAATTTGTTCCTATCTTTTTCATTCTCAATGTTCTTTACATAACCCTCATATATATCGGATTGGCGGATGATTTCTCCAAGAGTCATCCCTTCAAACGACGAAGGCTTTCTTGTCTTACGAATTATAGTCATTGCTAACCTGCACAACACATAAATTTAACTGCATCATTGTATGTTACAACCACTTTCCCAGGTATATATTATTACAAATTATCACATTCGTTACACAGTCACTAACATTACAAGCCGTGATAATATTTGTCTTTATAAATAAACATCGTAGTACGATTTAGCAAAATTAAGTACAAATTCAGGTAACTTTATATTTACACATCGCTACTGCATCAAACATATAAATCGTTGCTGCTTCAAATTTATAAATCGTTGTAGAAATCGTACCCTTCATAAGTACATATCGTTGTAACATTTTTACTTCCTAAGTAAACATCGTAGTAAAATTTAGCAAACTTAAGTACAAATCATGGTAACTTCATAAATCATAAATACACATGACTATTGCTTTAAACGTATAAATCATTGGTGCATTGAACATATAAAGTGTTCCTTCAAACGTACAAATCGTTGTAGAAATCAAACTCTTCATAAATACATATCATTATAAATCACAAATCGCTACTGCATTAAATGTATAAATCGTTGTTGCTTTAAATGTATAAATCATGAACCATAAATCGCTATTGATTCAAACATATAAATCGTTGTTGTATCGAACAAATCACTAATGTATTAAATGTATAACTATTTGTTAATTTCAAACTTACAAATCATTGTAAAAATTTAGCCTTCATAAGTACATATCGTTGCCTTTCACGACTCTTGTTTGAGTATGAAAATAGGTGTTATTTATCATGTATAGTACAACCACTTGTAAGATTTAGCATTTGGGTTTACAAATTGATTTGTTTACATAACGAAAACTTACACAAAAATCACGTTCTAGGACAAGTTTTGCTAATCCGACAATGGAGGAGAAACACCTAGAAGGTAGATGTAGCCGATGGTGGCAACGGTACTCCGACTAAGCTCCGATGGCAGCAGACGATGGCAAAGGGTGCTCCTGCGGCATCAAATGACGACAAAGGCTGCGTCATCAAAGGAAGCTCCTGTTACAGTAGATGGTGCGTCATTAAAGGGTGATCCAGAATGTTTAGGGTGACATATTGTGAGGAACTCCTGTTAAAGCAGAGAAGTTTACTCCTTAGGACAAAAACAATGATGATTTTAACCCTTTCTAGCGGGCAGACATTTTTATTCTTTAATCAAAATGTCATTTTATTGCGCCAATGGCGAGAAAGGGTACTTAAGTATTTGCAAACTTTGGTGGGAGGATATTTTTGTCCTTTACTCGAAACATCGTTTCATGGTGCTAATGGCGAAAAAGGGTACTTAAGTCTTTGCAAACACACCAGACTTCGATGCTAAGTGATGCAGACACACATGGGAAAATGAGCTCCACGTGCTTACATACGTGACGCTCATTCAAACACGAGGACACACACCCACGTGTTGGGGGAGAGGGTGATATATAACCTAACACCTGGAAAAAAAATCAAAAAAAAAAAAAACACCTAAGACAAAAACTTGAATTGTCCATGACACCTTTGCATGAATCCAGCCAACAATATCCAAACATGATTGTTCTGCACACTTCTGTTCCTTCTATCAAAAGCTTTCAATTATCGTGGCTGACTAACCCCGGCTTGCTTCCAAGTCATTGCACAATCCTAGGTCTTTCATAACCAAAGTTGACTCATCTATTTTAGGAATGCACCCCCACCCTCAATCCCTGCATAATTTTCTTGAATCAAACATGTAGTAGATACACAAGAGAGAGAGAAAGAGAAATTGAAATACTTTAGCAGATCAACGATAAAACTAGGTAGGTATGAATTTGAATTATAGGAGAATCTGGTATGTTTGTGTTTAGATAGCCCAATTAAGAATAAAAGTACTTAAAGAATTAGGAAGTATTGCAATTTAAATGACTGAAAAGGTTAGAAGGATACTCCATTTAGAGTCTCTCCATCTGACTAGTATTTCAAAAAAGGGTTACTCGTTTTCTGAAAAGAAATCTCTTTTTCTGAAAAGAAATGTCAACCTAACTTTTTACTCAAATCGTCAAAGAGTGGCGTCAGTTGTGCTAACTTTTGTTTGATGACGACGTCATTTGTGGTAACTAATAACTCAAGAAATTGATTAACATTGTTGAACCATCCTTATTAGGGTTATTATTGGCTAATAATGAAGGTACAGAATTAATGAGTAGAAATCACTTTTTTCTTCAAAGATTTCTAACTTTTTTTAGATTAAATGTTATGGATGTGACATGAAAACTTGTTTTGAATCCTATGATTATGACAAGTATTTAGGTTTTTAAAAGGGTCTAAAAATAAACAGACCACAATGTGTCCAAATTTCATAACTCAAAAGATTACTTTTTTACCTGAGAAAGAAAAGCACCATTCAAGGCTTGATCCTTAACAAAGGAACCATGTTGAACATTGAGTCCATACAACTTGAACCTATGATTTCTAGCTCATTGGTTCCGTACCTTCATTAGTAACCAATATTTACCTCATAATAAAATAGGCAAAAGGCATGTTTTCAAACAAAAGGTTAAGAATGATAGTTTACATAGATTACACAAATTTTAATCATGAAATTAAGAGAGAGGAAGTGCCAACTACATCAGGAAAAAAGTGAAGCACATCCAGGTGATGGGCATCTCATTTGTACAGGTTTGGATGTCATTCATCTTGAGATCAATGAACATCCAAAGGAGCTCTCTAACCTGATCTCATCTCTGAAATCAACTTTAGATCTCTAGCAAAAAGTTCCATCTTGAAATGCTTTTTCAAAAAAATATGGTGCATTTCTTCAAGTGTTATGAAAAATGTAAGCTTCTAATGTCAGACCTTTCTGGGTAATCAGAATTGGCACTTGGGGAAAGAAAACAAAAGCAGTTCTCTCTATCGGAAATCTTGATGCAGTGTTGATGTTCCGGATCGCCATGTGTTAAAGAGCTCGCTTTCCTCCTCTTGGTGTTAAGATCTACCCAAGCTATGTCACAGGAGCCTTTCCCTTTTAAGCTGTAAACAGTTGAAAACTTTACTAGTTAGTATTATACAATCATTAAAATATTATATCCAAACCCAAAAAGTGAAAAGGATAGGTAAATCACAATTGAAAAAAAAAACTTTCAATACCTTATACCCACTCGCCAAGTGTCCAAACATTGGGATGGAGAAAATATAAAGAAATGCTTTCTCATTTTGCCCTTGCCCTTTCTCTGTTGATTTTTGTTTTATCCTCTTCTTATCCCCTGTTGGAGTGGTCGTTCCCCGTTGGAGAAGGCAGAGCTCAACGGTCAAATCATCTAATCGTGGGAGGGTTGGGCCAGTTCCTCTGGCTCACCAAGAGCATGAAGAAGAATAGCTCCCTCGCCAACAACTCCGAGATGAAGCTGCCCACCCACACCGGAACGCACGTTGACGCCTCCGGCCACATCTATCAGGAGTACTTAGACGTAGGGCTCGACGTCGAAGCCCTCGACGTCGCCATCCTCAACGGCAATGCCGCCGTCCTCAACGGTAATGATTAAAAAAAAAACAGCATTGAGGGTATTCCGGCAGCAACCGCCGGACAGGGCGGTTCCCTGGCCCTGTGTACCGCACCTTACAAGGGTGGCACAGGGAAAAAAACGTTTTTTACAAGTTTTTCTCAACAGAAGGAGGGCAAAATGGAAAGGCATTCTTTCTATTTTTTTTTTCATCCCAATGCTTGAACACGTGGTGAGTTGGTATATGCTCTCTCTCTCTCTCTCTCTGGAACAGGACTCGAGGGGAAAATGGGAAGGCCCCATCGAGCGATCTCGCACCGACACGTTCCTCCCCATCTTTTGATCTTCTTCCCTCAGCATTCACACTGCTTTATCCTGAGATCCTGATATAGTCAATGAAGAAAGGAAACAACGAAGAAAATCCTCTCAAGTGCCCCCACTGAGAGCATATATACCACTACTACATATCTGTTCCTGATTTTCTCTCTTCTTGAAAATCTCCAAGCTATCACCACCACCACCACCCTTCTGACTCCCATCTCCGGAATTCCTTCACCCTCACTTCTGCTAAATGCGATTGTCCTCTTCGGGATAACGATGGGTTTCTGTTTGGAACAAGATTACGATCCCAAACTCCATTCTTCCGACTGGTGCCGTTTAGGCGTCGATCTCACCGAGCGGATCCTCTCCCACCTCCCTCTCCTCTCCATCATCCGAGCTCGGCTAGTCTGCAAGCTATGGAACTCCGTCATCACCGAGGAATCGTTCGCTTCCCGCGTTTCCTACGTGAAGAAGCCGTGGTTCTTCCTCTACGGGCAGAACAACGTGTTCTTGAAGAACAACCAGGCGTTCGGATTCGACCCCGAATCGAAGGAGTGGATTCGCATCCCCAACGGTTTCCTCCCTCGCCCCCGACAGGAGGACTCCTTGATTGGCTCCGGCGGCTTCTTCTTCGTCTCCACCTGCTCGACGCGCTCCCGGTTCGTGTACAGCCCTCTTTTCCGCGCTTCCTGGCAGGCCACGCAGCCTCTCAAGTTCTCTAGGTGCAATCCCTTGGTGGGTGTCTTCCAAATGGGGGATTCCCTTCGGTTCATCGTCGTCGGGGGCGCCCGGTTCATCGGGGGATTGGTGGATCTTGAGGAGAGGTTGGCCGTCGAGATCTACGATTTCCGATCAGATTCGTGGGAGCTCTGCCCGCCGCTTCCCCCTGATTTCCGGCCGGGGAATTCTTCACAGTGGCTTTCCTCTGCCTTGCTCAAAGGGAAATTCTTCGTTTTCGGGATCTATTCGGGGTGCGTCTGCGCTTTTGATCTCAATCGGCGCCTCTGGGGAGACATTCGGGTGTTGAGGCCGCCGGGGATGCTGTTCTCCTTCCTGGTTTCCTGCCAGGATCAGCTCATTCTGGCTGGCCTCTGCAACGATTCCGACGGGCCGTCGTTTTACCTGTGGCGGGTCCACGAAGAATTGATGGTGTTCAGTAAATTCGCCGTCATGCCCCGCGATCTTCTCAATTGCTTGTTTGAGAGCTATGGAGATGATAAGTTTGCTAGCTTGAAGTGTGTGGGATTGGGGAGTCTTATCTACGTCTTCAACGAACAGCACCACCGGGTTTACCCGGCTTGTGTTTGCGAGATATTGCCCAATTCCAGTTGCACATGGTGGCGGGTGCCGGAGTTGCCGCCTCCAGTGAACAGATTCCACAAGGTGATCAGCTTCTGCTCCAAAGTATCCTTGAATGGAATCTTGGGACAGAGGCCACAAAGCTGGTTGTCGTGAAGGGCAACAGCTTTTCTGTTCCTTGCTTGTTATGCTTCTGTTTGGATGATAGAATCTACAAGTGTCTCATGTTGTTCTGTTGCCAAACATTTGCATTTGCCTTTACTACTTTTTCTTAGTACTAGTGGTGGTTTTTATCTTGTTTGTATGTATATACTGCAACAGCTAAATGTTCTTCTGGTTCAAGTTTATTATGTTTCTGTTAGGTATATGATATATCTTCTTGTGTTGCTAGGTATATGTGTCATGTTGTTTTGTTGCCAAAAAAGAGAGAGTTTATGCTAGGTATATCTTCTTGTGTTGCTGTCTCTGTTCTGTTGTATGGAGTATGGATCCTTATCATTGAGTGATGGTTTGATGAAATCTTCCTATTACTTCAAGTGAATGCGTGTTTATCATTTGGAAAAATGGATATTTTTTCTGTGGCAATAATTGTGCAGCACCATCTATTATGGTACTTTGTAGAAGATAATTCAACATTACTTCCGTATTTCCTGTGTCTTGGCTATTGATTCAAGCTTGATGCAGAAGGATGTGTGATGGTGTATGGACCATGTCATCACTTCTGAATTTATGGTGACAAGGGGCTTAGAGCGAGCCTTTGTGCTTCTAGTTTCTCTGAACTTTCTCACAGCCCCAATTTGTAATGGTAAGGTGCTTAGAGAGAGGTATGTTGTAGTTTCTTTGAACTTTCTAATTTATCCGGGGATACATATTGGATAGTTGTCCTCAAAGAACATTTAGGAACTTGGCTAGCCCTGTGCACCAGGATGATATGATCATGTTCGCTTATCTTTTATACTTCTTGGTTTTTCTCCTCTGATTCCTCATGCAGGAGAGTCATACGCATTGCAAATTAACCTAGAAGAACAAAAAGGCCGCATCTGTTATATGTGGTCTTTTTCTTTGGGAACATTTTTTTTCTTTTCCCCTCTTGTGACTGCTGTAATCGTAGTAAAATGTTGATTGTAGGGCCTCTGGCATAGTACTCGTAGTGGTTGTGAGCAAGGTACCGGAATTTCAGATCCATAATTAGGGATCCCAGTAGGTAGCATAACTGACCCATCATGGTGCAACCTGAACCAGCCCAGATAACATGTAGTCCTGTTCAGGTTATGTAGACTCAAGAAAATGGATGCCCAAATCTGACCTGCATAATTCAAAAAGTGTTTAGGATATATTTTTACTTCAAAATACGTATAACATACTTGCTATGTCACATAGACGGCTAAATGGATGACATGCCTGTGTTGACACGGCCCGACACTGGGACTATACCAGGCGTGGTCGGTACCGGTACTTGCTGGGCCCGGATTGGTCGGGTTGGTCCAACCCAAAACCCAAAAACTCTTCTTTTTGTTGTTTCGCACAACCCTTCAAAGAAGAAAGAAGAAAGAAGAAAGAGAAAGGAAGAGAGAGAGAGCACCATACCTCCTCCTCCTCCTCCTGGTTCTTCATCAGAGAGAGAGAGAGAGAGAGAGGCAGTGGAAAGAGATCGAGCGAGAGAGAGAGAGCAGCAGCATCGAGAGACCGAGTGAGAGAGAGTCTTGTGTGTATCTGTGTGTGTGCCCGCGTGCACGGGTGAGGTGGTGGGAATGGGAACGGGAACCCCTTCCCTGTAAAAAAGAAAAATTCAATCACCCCCTGTTTTAAAAAAAAAATCATTTTACCTTGCTGTTAAAAGAAAATCATTTTACCCCCTTATAAAAAACACAAACAGCTCGTTGAAACATTTTTAAATATTTTAAATAAAACAAATATCTCCCACTCCGCTGCTTAGGCAAGTTGGCACAGATACAACGAGGTCCCTGCAATTTGACGTGTGCACTATTGGGTGCTCCTTTATTCAATATCTTTAGTGTGACAGGTTGTGTAACTTTGAGATATAAGTTACTGTTCTTTACAAGCAGACATCAAGACAGTTTGTTCATGAGATTTTAGGATTGCTAGTTTGATTTTTCTGTACTTATTTAGGATTGTTTAGTTTCTTTCCTTGCTATTTTTATCTAGGACTGTTTAGTTTGCTTTTGCAAGTTATTTAAGATTGTTAGGATCACGTTATTTGACATCCTTACATCTATCTTACTTTTTTTACCCGACCTACCTAATAGGGTACCCATTTCATAGGTGACCGTACATCTAGTTTGAATTCTTTAAGATAATTGTTTGGGTGCAAGTGTGTGCTTGTTCGCTTACTTATTTGCTTTCACTTACTTGCATAGTGTGATTTATGCGCTTGTACGTTAGGATAGATAGGCAAATCACCCCTTAGAAGGGTTGCTACATCGGTCTCTATGCAAGGTGTATGCAAGGACAATGATCGCAAGACCCCGAGCTTATCGAACCTTTAAAGGATCTAGAGTTCATCCTTAGGCGAGCCCGCATATCCGGCCACATGGTTGAAGATCAACATATTACCCGTCCTCTTAGGAAGTATTTCAGCCCTACTAAATATAGTCTCACCTCTGCATCGTGAGACCTGATGTAGGAGCGAATCAGTATGAAATAAAGGCTAATGTGATCCAAATGCTTCCATCATTTTACGGCCTTATCGACAAGGACCCTTACCGTCATCTCGATGAATTTTTGAAGATTTGTTCCACTGTGCAAATCAACAACTATAGAGACAACGTACTTAGGTTGACCCTCTTTTCATTCTCCCTTAAGAACAAAGCAAAGCACTGGTTAAAGTCTTTAGATACGGTAAGGATTGACACATGAGAACAATTACAAAAATTTGTTTTGAAAAAGTATTTTCTCATTAGCAAAACAAATCAGTATCGAAAGGCTATTACCAGATTTAGTCAGATCGAGGGAGAACAATTTCACAAGACCTGAGATAAACTCAAAGACCTACTTAGGAAGTGTCCCCACCACCAGGTGCCCAAATGGCAGTTGGTGCAATATTTCTACGATGATCTGACTGAAAAAGATGGGCAGATAATTGATTCCTCGCGTCGGGGCACATTCATGCTCAAGAGCGAGGATGAGACATGAGTCCTGTTTGAGACATTGAGTGAAAATTTGATGCACCATGTCGCAGCTTTAAGAGCAGATCGGGCAACATCTGCAACTGGGGGACCAAAAAAGGGGGGGATATATGAGGTATGGGCCTCCTCAGAGCTGCATCACAAGGTTGATATGCTAACCCAAAAATTAGATCTGTTTCTTTCTAGCTCTTCTTCCCCAGCTCAGCAGAGGTGTACGTTGTGTGCTAGCCTAGCACACCAAATTATGGATTGTCCCACGGTGCCACAGTACCCTGAATTTATCCAGGAACATGTTCAGGTGGCACAAGGTTTTGCTAGGCCTGCTAATAATCCCTTCTCGTTGATCTATAACCCAGAATGGCGAAACCATTCCAATTTTTTTTTGAAAAAATCCATAAGGCCCACCCCTGTTCCTGTCCAGACACGAGCTAGAGTGGGTAACTACCAACAAAGTTACCTAAGAACCACATTCCCACATGCTTCCACTCCAATTTAGTCAGCCTTCTCCCCAGGAACCCACATCGATATAGTACTTTCAGGAAAAACTTTTTGAGGCCTTTTCTGATATCAAGGCCAACTTTAACTACCACACGTAGTCAATAGCTAAGCTAGAGACTCAGATGGAACAGTTGGTCGAGGCTTTGAGCAGACGTAGTGATGGAAACCTTCCTAGTCAACCTGTTGTCAACCCGAGGGGCAAGAACCCTATGTACTCTGGCCTGCACATGACAGAGTCACACCAAGAGCAAGCCAAGTCAGTTATGACCCTTCGGAGTGGAAAGGAACTTTACCCAGATCAGAAGAAGACTGATGAATCCAATGTTGGGACTATAGACTAGTCGAGTTCTCCTGTCAGACCTAAAGAAAGCGGTCAGGGGCCACAACCCGAGCCATCTACTTCTTATATACCTAGAGCCCCCTTTCCTCAGGCCTTAGAGAAGCCAAAATCCTTTGGCAAGGAGGGAGTGAAGATGAACGAAATACTTGAGTTATTCAAGAAGGTTCATATAAACCTCCCCTTGCTAGATGTCATACAGCAGGTTCCCGCTTATGCAAAGTTTCTTAAGGAGTTTTGCACTAAGAAGCGAAAGTCGAGGTCCAGTGTACCCAAGTGAGTATACCTAACTGAGCAGGTGAGTTCAATGATTTTGCATCAGACTCCACCAAAGCTCAAGGACCCCGGGGCACCGATTATTTCATGTGTCATAGAAAACATTACCATTGAGTGTGCTTTGCTCAATCTTGGGGCAAGTGTCAATATCTTGCTGGGTTTTTTCTATGATACATTCAGGCTTAAAGATATTAAGCCTACGTCGATGACCCTACAGTTAGCAGATAAATCTATCAAGGTCCCGTGAGGGATCCTTGAGGACGTCTTGGTCAAGGTGGACTTCTATTTCTCCATAGACTTCATTATTCTGAACATGGAAGGCGTGGATCATATCCAGCAAACGCATATTATCTTGGGACGGCCTTTCTTGGCGACAGCGAATGCTTGCATAAACTATCGCACTGGAGCCATGGACGTGTCCTTTAGCAATAAAAAGATGAGACTAAACATCTTTAATGTTGCCATGGAGCCTACGGGCGATGATACTTGTTTCCAGGTAGACATTGTCCAAGACCTGGTTGAAGCAGAGCCATTGTTGATGTCGAGTGACCACCCTCAGGATGAGGATGATGTGTTGCTCTAAGATGATGAGTTTGAGCTGAATCATGTGATGGTGGTCTCACCACGTGAGAGACGATTGGCCTGGACTTTTGAGCCCCTCCCAGACCTGGTAGAGTTACCTGCCAAACTCTCAGTAGAGTGTCTGCCAGTCCTTGAGCTGAAGCCCTTACCGGCCTCGCTCAAGTATGCCTTTTTAGGTGACCAACAGACACTCTCAGTCATCATTGCATCAGACCTGACGAGCGATCAAGAACATCAATTGATTCAGGTCTTGCATGAGCATAAGACGACTCTAGGGTGGTCCATAGCTGATTTGAAGGGGATAGACCCCTCCTTTTTCATGCACAGGATCATAGTGGATGAGGGTGCTAAACCCTCCCGAGAGATGCAACAGAGGCTAAACCCGAATATGAAGGAGATGGTGAAGTAGCTGGATGCAAGGATTATTTATTCCATCTCTGATAGTCAGTCAGTGAGCCCTACGCAGGTTGTTCCCAATAAATTGGGGCTCATCGTGACGATGAATGAGAAAGGAGAGAGCATCCCCATGAGAACCACCACAGGGTGGTGAGTATGCATAGATTACAGGAGGTTGAACAACGTGACGAGGAAGGATCACTTCTCGTTGTCGTTTATAGATCAGATCTTTGAGCGACTCGCAGGCCAGAGTTACTTTTGTTTCCTATATGGATATTCAGGATACAATCAAGTGGTCGTTCACCCTGAGGATCTGAAAAATACAACTTTCACTTGTCTTTATGGTACCTTTGTGTTCAAGCATATGTTGTTCAGGCTATGCAATGCTTCAACTACTTTTCAAAGGTGCATGATGGCCATCTTTTCAAACATGGTGGATGACGTTCTAAAGATTTTCATGAATGACTTCTTTGTCTATGGCTCATCTTTTGAGGATTGTCTCCAAAAGATGACCCGAGTGTTGAAACGATATATGGAGACAAACCTGATGCTTAGTTAGAAGAACCATTTTATGGTGAAACAGAATATAGTGTTGGGCCTTATCGTATCCCAGAGAGGCATTAAGGTAGATAAGGCCAAGGTGAAAACCATTGCTAAACTCACTCTACCTAACTCAGTGCGCCAAGTCCGTTCGTTCTTAAGGCATGCTGGATTCTATAGAAGATTCATTAAGGATTTCAACAAAATCTCTTGGCCTATATGTGCATTACTTTCAAAGGAGATGCCCTTTCACTTTGATTTGGATTACATACAAACTTTCCTTACGCTTAAGGAAGCCTTGATTTCAGCCCCAATTTTGTGATCTTCAGATTGGGCATTACTTTTCAAAATAATGTATGACATGTCTGATTACACGGTAGGAGCCATTCTTGGCCAGAAGGTTTATCAGAAACTCTATGTGATCTATTATGCTATAGGACCCTCTCTGATGCACAACCGAATTATACCACTATAGAGAAGGAATTGCTAGCAGTAGTATTCGCATTGGAGAAGTTTCAGTCATATTTGTTGGGCTTCAAGGTGGTCATTTACTCAGATCATGTCGTTTTGCGGTAGTTGATGAGTAAGAAAGACACCAAGTCGCGACTCATCTGATAGATCTTGCTACTACAGGAGTTCGATCTCGAGATTCAAGATAAGAGTGGTAGTGTGAACGTAGTAGCGAATCACCTGTCGAGATTGACAGTGGAGTCATCCCCTCAGCTGGAAAGCTCCCTGCGCATTAGAGCAAGACTGTGAGAGATTGGTTTATGAGGAAGGTGAAACATTATTTCTGGGAGGATCCAGAACTTTTTAGATTGGGTGCAGATTAGGTGATTTGGAGGTGTGTGCATGAGGAGGAGGTCCGCTCCATTCTGACCTTTTGCCATACCATGGCTTGTGGAGGTCATTTTTTCAGCAGAAAGACCGCAGGTGAGGTCTTACAGTCTGGATTTTGGTGGCCCACAATGCACAAAGACTCATACGAGTTTTATTGCAGATGTTTGCATTGTCAACAGACGGGGAACATGTCCAAGAGGGACATGATGCCCCTAATCCCCATTTTGATTGTCGAGATCTTTGATATTTAGGGGATCGGTTTTATGGGTTTGTTTCTATCATAGTATGGTTTCATTTACATTCTTATTGTAGTGGATTATGTCTCCAAGTGGGTGGAGACAGTGGCTACCCAGACCAATGATCACAAGGTAGTGCTTAATTTCATTAAGTACAACATCTTTAGTCGATTTGGTATGCCACGCGTCATAGTAAGTGATAAGGGAAAGCACTTCAAGAATGTGCAGGTTGCTTCTCTTCTGAAAAAGTACTTTATACAACACAAGATAGCTACCTCCTACCACCCACAGACCAGTGGTCAAGTTGAGGTCTCCAATAGGGAGATCAAGAGGATCCTAGAGAAGACGGTCAAGCCAGACCGTAAGGACTGGTCCCAGCGCCTTGATGATGCCTTATGGGCATATAGGACCGCCTACAAGACTCCAATTGGCATGTCCTCCTACTGCCTGATCTTTGGAAAGACATGTCATCTCCCTATTGAGTTGGAGCACAGGGCCTATTGGGCGATTAAATCATTCAATTTTGATTTAGCTCAAGCTGACAAAGAGCGTAAATTGCAATTAAGTGAGCTTAAAGAGCATCACAATAAGACATATGATAATGCCAAAATTTACAAAGCACAAACTAAGGCCTTTAATGAAAAGCATATCCTTAGGAAGGAATTTGTACCTAGGCAGAAAGTTTGGTTGTTCAATGCGCGGTTGCAGCTCTTCTCAGGGAAGCTTAGGTCCAGATGGGATGGCATGTTTATGGTCCATACGGTATTTCCTCACGATACAGTTACTTTAATGGACCTCAAAACGGGCAAGATTTTCAAAGTGAATGGGCAAAGGTTGAAACCCTATATCTCAGACCTTGGAGAGGGACAGGACATTGAGTCCATCGATCTTATTGACTGAGAGGGATAGCAGTTTTTGAGTCTGGCTGAAGACTTAAAACTTAACACTGCATGAGAGGCAACTCATGGTAGATAGGATGATTTTTCTTATTTTGATTTGCTTTAGATAGAATTAGGATAGAGTCATGCATATATTATTATTTGATGTGCTTTAATGTGTACAGGACATTGAGGAACAATGCATGTGCATGGTAGTGCAGAACGAGGCATTTTATCAAGCGAGCTCCAATATAAATATCAAATTGTATCTCTCCTTTTTTTTGTGTGTGTTGTTCTTTGTGCACTCATGCATTCATATAGTTTCATTTAAGCATGAGGGAGTGCTACTGAGGACAGTGACATTCAAGCATGAGGAGAAGGTATGATGCAAACCTTAATTTTTTTGTCAATGTATTAATTTTATTAAAACTCATAAAATTAGGTATTTTTGAAGCAATTTTTTTAACAATATATGATTTTTTTTAATATCTTTGGCATTTTGAGATGATTTTTAAGCCCCATGTAGAATTTTTTTTCCAAAATGGATTTAGATGAATAAGTTATTTACGTGACTTTTGAAGAAAATACTTGTTTATAATTGTTAGATTCTACTTTGATTTATACGGATGTAGATGCACTGATTTTTTTTAAAATGAGCAATGTTAGCAAATAAAAGAAAGAAAGAGAACACGTGCAGTATGTTGATTTTTTTAGCTGTATCGTCTTTAGTAGCTGGTTCAAGCACAAGTTGAAGTGCCTACGCTCATGTGAATAGGATCCTTAGTAGCTGGGTTCTGGTACAAGTTGAAGTGTCTATGCTCATGCAAATAAGGCAGTTAGGACTATCAAAACTTCCTATCTAGTCGACACATGAGGTCTTTTGGATTCGAGCAATTAAGTCTGAGGGGTGTTATACACCTGGTGCCCTAAATCCATCTGGCTTGAGAGCCACCGGCCCAAAGCTCGCTACATGGATCCATTAGAAAGCCCAGTCAGTAGAGGCATTGCACACGACAGGGAGAAAAACTACAAGTAGCTATGAAATCTAGGGTGTAGTGACTCGAGTGATTAAGTCTGAGAGACACTCTGTGTCTAGTGCCTTAAGGTCGTCTGGCCTGGAAGTCACTGGCCTAAAGCTTGTTACATTGGTCACGAAATCCAAAAATTGACATAGTGCTCAAAAAAAAATAATAAGACCTTAAAGAAAAACATTTCTTTGAAATTTTTTACAAAACTGTGCAAAAGCATTCGTGTAATGATGGTATATGATGATGTAAGTAGGCAAGTTTCTCTAAGAATAAAGCATAGATAATCTTAAATTCTAAAGAAATAAATAGAAAATTTTTTCTACTGTGGAGGCGTTTCTTATTCAAAAAATGAGAAAGAATGTGATTTCATAAAATATACTTGTTGAAAATAGCTCTAATTGTCTAATGTTTTTTAAAATTGTATAATTATGCATGACAGAGATGTTTGTGTAACCCAAGGGTTTAAAGGGCTTATTGCATATGATAAATACATTTGTGATTCCTACAAAAGTGAGTTAGATATTGTACATTAGTTTTGCATTATTGCTTTTGTTAGCATGTAGGTTTTGCTTTCTCTTAGTTTAGGAATAAAGTTTGCTCAATGACTAGTAAACAATAAGCATGGGGAATTTGATAATGCATTCATATTTATTATTAAAATCATGCATTTATGTGTCTATTATTGTTTTGATGCCTATGTTTCTAGTGTTTTATGTGTCAAGGACTCATGGTTTGAATTTCGTCTAAATCAGAGCTAAAATGACAAAGTTATAGTCGTTTTATGGTTTTGGATCGAATGTCAAGGAGAATCGGTTCCAGATCCGGCCCAAAATGTCATCCTATGGATCTTGGATCTGATTTACACGTGTTTAATACTCCATTCAACCCAAATCCATAGTGAAAAGTTTTAAAACATCCTTCCTCCTAGGCGCCACCCCTGTTTGTGCAAACTAGGCTAGACTTAGATACTCTTTTGAAATAATTTTTAAATTAAGTATAGTTTTGGGCAGAGTTGCCAGTCAAGGAAGCGGAAGCAGGAAGCGAAAGCGAGGCACTTCTAAAATTTTAGGAAGCGGGAAGCGCATGACGACTTAGAAGCGAACCAAAAAGCATCTCGAAAGCAACCTAGAAAGCGAACCGGAAGTGACCTAGGAAGCAAAGAAGGAAGCGACCTAGGATTCGAGTAGGAAGCGAAAATGTAATGATATATTTTTAATTTATCAAAAAATAAGATTTATGTTAATCCAATTAATTGTGTACAACAGCTCCTCCACATATCTTCCTAACGCCAAAATGCATGCCAACATCTGAGCAAGCAAAACTAATGAAATTCAACGTTAATGTTTTTTAAGCATTGGTTCGTCTAGTTTTTCTTTCATAAATAGATAGATACCAATCATCTAAAAGTAACTCATTAAAAAAAAAGACAGAACTCCTTATAATTTATGCATGTATATTTTGTTGAAAAAACTCCACCCACGTACTAGGATATTTTAGACTAAAGGAATGGGGTAACTACAGGCCAGAATTGTTCTCTTCCATCTCACGTATATATATAACATTAAACAAAGATCATCATCTAGTTCTCTACATATATAACATCAAACAAAGAAAACCACTGCCAAATAGCGCTTTTATGTGAAAAACTAGAATATATTGCTAGCAATTAGTGATTCTGTAACCGTATATATAACATCATACATACAAAATTAATATATTTTTTTTTCTGCTAAATGGAATCGATAGCTGAATTGGTAAATGCATAACAGTCAAAATAAAACTTTATTACAGTCCTAATAGTGATGATAGAAAATCAAGCATAAGCTCAACAAAAATAAAATGAATTTCAATAATGATTTCAGTGGTCACATGAACAGATTCCGGAGGTGGCGTGAAAGGAGCCGTAGAAGGCTCAGTGGTGAATGTAGAAAAAACAGGAGGTGAGACTAACTGGGTCTTAAGCGCATAGGGGCCAATAGCAAAGATGGAAGGTCCACCTGGAGAATAAACATTAGAAGAGAGGGAACAAAGGGATAGAAGACCAGCAGGTGATTGCTCAGCAGACAGAGGTTCATATTGAAGAAAAGATACAGGGGATGATGGAGGAGGAGCAACAAATGGAAAGGTTGGGATCCGGGCATGAATCAGACTAACACCAGCAGAAATACCATTTTCAGATAAAGGTGGTTCTGGAAGGAGGACCGCATGACCAATGTGGCTACCATGCCTATGGGATCCAAAACACCAGATTGCCACATAACCTAACTCGGTTGGGCCGAGTGGGTATTTCGTGAGAGAGAGTGTGAGTCATGAGATGGAGAGAAAATATGAAGAGATAGAGAGAGTGAGAGGAGAGTAACGTATCTGAAGATCCTCATCGCGAGGTCGCCGAACGTCGGTGAAGGTCACCGAAAGTCTTGGAAGTCATCGGTCGGTAGCTGAAATCTTGAGAGAGAGAGAGAGAGGGAGGAGTCCGATGAAGCAATGGTGAAAAAGAAAAACCCTAAAGCCCCTTTCGAGTTTTGTTTTTTCATGAGTTTTTTAAAAGTCTCTATTTTGCCCTTATTAAGAAAACTTTTTCTTTTATTTTTTTTTATAAAAAAGGTTAAAAAAAGGGCAAACTTGTCCATTGATTTTATTTTATTTTTAATTAAATAAATCGCCCCCGTACCCATTTAAACAGATATGTGTTTCCCTTTAAAGGGGTACGTGTTTTCCTTTAAGGGGTACGTGTACCCCTTTAAAGGGAAACATGTTTCCTAGTTTAATTGTGTGCTTCCCTGTGCATTTAAGAAGCGCCACATTTCGAAAGCGCCACGTTTCGTGCTTCTGAAGTGCATCTTGGGGAAGCGCGCTTCCCCTAATGTATAGGCACTTTCGGTAACTTTGGTTTTGGGTAATTTTTGTTTTAACCTAGAACTCTAATATAAATAATAGCAAGAGGGGACGTGGAGAGCAGCTTGGCCCTCTCAACAGCTCGCCCCCCTCTTCTCTTTTCCCCTCTTTCTTCCTCATGTGAATCCCAAACTCTCTTCTCTTCTTCTTCTACCCAACATCTTTCTCTTCTTCTTCTTTATTCTTTTCTTTTTCTCCTCCTTCTTCTCTATTTTCTTTTTTATTTTTTTTAGGAACACGTGAGAAACAACTCCGGAGGGTGGCTGCATGCTTCACAAGGCCAATCCTCGCTCTCGTCTCAGCCCAATCCATCGGGAGACACCGGATTGCACGGTTCAGTATCTTTTTCCCATTCCTTTCGATTGTTTGATCTATGCATTTTAATTTTTGTTATTTTTTATTTTTATTTATTGATTAGATTAGGCTTAATTAAATTTATCCTTCTAGCATATATTCTGAATTTTTCTTCGTATTTTTTTTAGTAAATAAAAAAAAAGAGACCGACGGCTAGAGTTGGCGATTGCCCAAGCTCAAGCCGCCGGTTAGAGGACAAGTAGTTTCCTTTTATTTTCTGCATTTTATTTTTTACTTTTATTTTTTTGTTATTTAGTCGATTAATTTATTTTCTTTTTGTTTATTTTAGTAGTTAGAATTTAATTTTTTTAGAAAGATAACAAGAGCATGTGTCGAGATATCGCAAGATGCATAGTTTATAGTTTCTAGTTAAATATTTTTTTGATGTTTTTTTGTGTATATCTAGAGATTTCGAAAGTGTTTTTCAAATCTGTCAATTGGGTTAGGTCTCCGGACAAATCTAGTATATTTTTGCAAAAATTTCACCAGAATCCAAATCCATTTGGCTATCTGTCGCGTTGTTTTCCTGAATTCTGACTGAAAATATCCTGTTGATTGGTTTTGTGTTCTTCAATTTGTCATCGTCATTTTATATAACTTTTTGTGGAGTTTTTTTATTCCATAAATTGTGTTAGATTCCTGAGCGTGTCAGGAACATTTCTGGAAAATTTCATTAGAATCTACGTCATTTACTTGCCTATCTTTCTGTTTTATGAGAATCTGTCCAGAACGGGTGATTATTTAATCATGTAGGGCAAAATTATAATTTTTGCAGTTTTTAAGTGTCATTTTGTGAATTTTTTAGTTTGTATCGTGTCTTGAAACAAAGGACACTCTGTTTTAGATCAGAAATCAACAAGGTCATGTTGGGATCTGTGTCTAAATTCTTTATGTCCTTTTATTTAACGTTTAATGCTCTCATTTCTTCATTTTTAACTAATATAGTTGTGTGTAGTTCGTTGTTTTGTTTGCGTGTCTTTGTTTGTACAGTTGGTTGTCGTGAGCTATAAGTGAGGTTAGGTGGTGGGCATTGATGTAGATGCACCAAGATTTTTGACACCTGCATATAAGGATTGTGATTCGCGAGCAGACATATTTTTATTTACTCTTTTTCTCTCTTTTTTGTTATTTTAGTTAAGTAGGGCCTTAGGCCAATTTTAATCAGGTTGTATTAATTTTTATTTCTTATCGAACATCTTGTAATAGGTTTTCGTACTTGTTTGCTATATTTTATTTATTATAATTTTTTAAAGCAATGAATGTACGATTTTGTATAGAATACTTAGATTTTGTTCGTGTTCGTTGAGTTCGACTCGGACCTCACCATTAGTGTGAACCGGTTTTTACTATTTGACTGTTTCCACAAAAGTTTTATTGAAAACATCATTTTTAAAAATGTCTTTTATAAACTTACACCAAGCACCAAATGAAATCGCTATAAACAAGGCCATACGACATCAATTACTCATTTGGACAATAACCAGACTTCTGTACACCCCATACTCCAGATTCTAGGATAAACAACACCCAGTAATGTGTTTATCTTATACATAAAATCTCAACAAGAAAAAAATAAAATTCTTCAAGTTAAAGCACAACATAGGAGTACCAACAATCTATGCAATCCTATAAAACCAAGAAACGAAAACCACTATAAGGGGAGCATCTGAGCTCACCCATTTATCAAGAAAAGTGGCATAACTCGGGGTCTGCATTATGCAGTAAACCACATTCTGAACTTATCCCACTTTTTTGGATAATTGGGTACATCCAAAATCCACCCTCAAACAACAAATGAAATCAACCACAAGAAGAAAAAAGGAAAAAATCAAAGGAAAGATCAATGAAGGTGTCTAGGGAGGCCTTACATTCTTATCATACCCGAGAATTGAGATGTTGGCATCATACCACTGCGCCGACATCACGGTCTCGATGCTATCGGCGATGAGGTCTCTCGATTGCAGGTTGTAACACATCCCTCTGGTCCCCATAGAGATGGCATCACTAACACCAATGGTGTTGAACCTAAACCCCACCATCCCCGCTTCCCTAACCCCTTCCTTCACGGCTTCTGCGAGCCAAAGCAGGTGCATATTGCAAGTGTTCCCCTCGTACCAAACGGACGAAATCCCCACTTGGGGCTTGTTCAAATCGGCGTCGGAGAGGCCCACGCCATACAAGATGGCCTGAGAGCCGCCCTAGGACTTAGGGTAGGTGATTCTGCTGTGGTATTTGTTGAGGTTCTCTGCTGGGAATGACATTGGTGGTTGTTGTGGTGGTGGAGCAATTGGAGAGGAGAAGGAAGCTCGAAGAGATAGGGAGCAAGGTGCGTGGAGATGGTGGTGGTGGCGATGGTGGGTGGTGGGTGTTACTGGGGATGACGATGTTATTCATGTTGCTGCAATCATCGTTGATAGCTCTGCTGCTGCTGCGACGCTTGATATTGGTGTTGGTTGAGTTGGGTTTTAGGAGAGAGAGAGAGAGAGAGGTAGCAGGGTTAGGGGGGTTTTGGTTTAATTTAAAAAGTTTTACACGAAACTGCCTGAAGCTTTTTGGAACAACTCAAGATGAGAAAAAGGTTGTAGAAGATTATCTTTGCCACACCTGTTGTTCCCTTGCGACTTACAGTGTACAATTGCGCTTAGAGTCTGTTTTGATTTTGTTGAGTCTGATGTAAGCTGTCTGGTTCAGGTGAATCAATACCTTGAAGGGGTAGCCCGTATACATGAACTGCAATAGCCTGCGGGCAAAATTGTGAATAAAATAAATGCGTTGAGCTTTCTTTTGTTCACCCTCGTTGTGATTGCTTCTTGTGATTGAAATTTCTCTCCCTCAATTCTCTTCTGCTCTCTTGCACTCTGATTACAAGCTTTTGCGACCGGCAAGCGAGCTGACAAGTAGGCTTGCGGCGGTGAGGAGGGACCGTTGCGCCGCACTGGCCCATTGAAGGAAATAGGCCCGTGACAAGTGGTACCAGAGCCCATTCTCGTACTGGGGAAGGGACTCTGAAGTCGGTGTCGTCAAACAGGTCGATAGGCTGCGATTTGTGAGCAAGACATCGTGGCACCTTATCAAAACTTGCGTAACATCAAAGGCAAGGCAGTTGCCGAAGCTAAGGAGATGGGTTCACCTCGGGGCCAAGAAGAGTTGGCTGCAACTGTTAACAAGCTGGTGGAAGAGGTGACTTCGCATGAGGAAGCGATTTCACGCGCATGTGAATCATTCAATGGACTTAATGATATGGTGGCGAGCCTGCAAGAGCAGGTAACCTTATTAATGGGGCAGGTCACTTCGTTGACGACTATAGTTGTAACGGCAAAAAAAAAGTTGTTTTGATTCGGGTCGGATCCGGACCCGACCCGGACCCGACCCGGACCCGACCCGGACCACTGCCTCTCGCTGTCTTTTAAGACAGCGAGGCAGGCGAGAGGAGGGTTACGAAACCCTCCTCACCGCCCTTCCACCTGTTTACTGAGGACATGCTGCGAGCGTGCATGTTAGACTGGAAGGGAGAATGGGACTCTCATACCGGGTTGGCAGAATTCACGTACAATAATAGTTATCATGCGAGTATCGGTATGGCCCCGTACGAAGCTTTGTACGGGAAGCCTTGTCGATCACCTGTTTACTGGGATGAGGTTGGTGAACGGATGCTAGATTCACCTATAGTGCTACAACACTATACTCAGCAAGTACAAATGATCAGGGAACGTCTGCGTACCGCGCAGAGTCGGCAGAAGTGTTACGTCGATCGTCGACGTAGAGAGCTCGTGTTCTCAACAGGAGATATGGTTTTTGTTAAGGTATCCCCTACGAAGAGCGTTTTCCGTTTTGGGAAGAAAGGAAAGCTGAGTCCCTGGTTCGTCAGACCTTTTGAGATCCTGGATCGGATCGGTGAGGCGGCTTATCGTGTTGCGCTGCCTCCTCAGTATGCTCAGATCCACGACGTCTTCCATGTATCTATGCTGAGAAGATACGTTCACGACCCATCACACATCATTCATTATGATGATGTGGATATCCAAAAGGACTTGACGTTCGAGGAAAGACCAGTGGCAATCGTTGATCGTCGAGACCAAGTGCTCAGATCGAAGACGATTTCTCTTGTAAAAGTACGTTGGCAACACCATGGAATAAATGAATGTACATGGGAGCCTGAGTCGGATATCAGGGAAAAATACCCTGACTTGTATTTTGACCAATGCATGGAATAGAAATTTCGCGGACGAAATTATTTTAAGGAGGGTAGGATGTAACAGCAAAAAAAAAATGTTTTGATTCGGGCCGGATCCGGACCCGACCCGGACCACCGCCTCTCGCTGTCTTTTAAGATAGTGAGGCAGGCGGGAGGAGGGTTACGAAACCCTCCTCACCGCCCTTTCACCTCGACCCTCTCATCTCTCTCCCCGACACCCACCGCCTCTCGTCACCCTCGATTCGCCGGAGACCAGCGTCAGCCGATCGCCGCCGGTGACTCTCTCCGCCGCCGCCGCCGACCACTAGGTACGTTCTTCCTCCCCTTCTTCTCCCTCTTTCCGTCTCTCTCTCTCTCTCATTCCTTCCCCCTCGTTTCTTCGTTACACAGGGAGGGGAGGGCTGAGCCTCCTCCCTACTTTCGTACGACAGGGGAGGGGCCGAGCCTCCTCCCTACTTCCGTACGGCAGGGAAGGGGTCGAGCCTTCTTCCCTGCTCTCTGCTACAGCAGGGGAGGGGTCGAGCCCCTCCTCCCTACCCCTTTTTGTTTGCCAGCAGGGGCCATCGGCCCCTGCCTTTCGTTTGCCAGCAGGGGCCATCGGCCCTTGCTTTCCTTTTTACTAGCAGGGGCCATAGGCCCTTGCCTTTCTTCTTGTCAGCAAGGGCCTATGGCCTCTGCCGTTCGTTTGCCAGCAGGGGGCCATCAGCCCCTGCCTTCCTTTTTGCCAGCAGGGGCCAGGCCCCTGCCTTTCTTTTTGCCAGCAGAAGCCATCGGCCCCTGCCTTTCTGTGCGCCAGCAGGGGCCATTGGCCCCTGCCTTTCTGTTTGCTAACAGGGGCCATCGGCCCCTGCCTTTTTGTTCGCCAGCAGGGGCCATCGGCCCTTGCCTTTTTGTTTGCCAGCAGGGGCCGATGCCCCCTGCCCCTTTGTGCGCGAGCCTATACCCTTGGTCGACAGGCCCGGGGAATCTTTGGAAGCTACATCGTAATGGGGACAAATCATTACAATTGTTGATCTCCAGCGAGGAATTCCTAGTAAACGTGAGTCATTTGCTCGCATGGACTGCATCCCTCTTTAGGCGGCAAGGCTCATTTGGCTCTGCCTCATCCTTTTTTCGAGTCATTTGGGACTGTTGGCCCCAGCTCTATGTATTGGAGAAGTTGAGTCTTTGCCTTGCTTTTGCTTTTGTCTGGGTTTGCATGTTAATATCGCATATTTGCAGCTACGACGGATCTCACTCGCGCTCCGCGACCCGAGCCGTCAATTGTGTACGTCCGCAGACGTCAGCAAGCTCGTAACCCTCCAAGGTAGGGAAGATTGTACAGAAGACTTGGATAATTGAATTAAGTTCAATTAAACTAAAAACGATCATTAAATGAATATATATATATATATATATATATATTTATACGAGTATGCACTTAACTCAAGGGCGCGGTTTCGCGATCCTTGCCCTTTACCTTATGTCAGTCTATACTTGCCATCGTGTATCGCGTCGAGATCTCGTGTTGCATTCTTGCTTATGGTTTGTATGTGCCATCACGCATCGTGGCGAGGTTCAGCGTTGCAATCTGCTTACCGCCTTTACCTTGTTGTCGCGCTTTGCGCCTAGGCTCTTGTTTTTTTATGTATTATTACTGCTTTGCTATTGCAGATGCCGCACAAGTTTTTGCTCTTTGCATATGCCTTAAAGGTATCCTCAGGCATTCACCTCTCTCTCTTGCGACGAGAGTTGAGATAAGATCTAGCGTTACATCCCCGTCTAAGGAGGGGGATACCTTGCAAGGATCCTGATTCCTTGAGTATGCAGTCCTACAGACGAGTTGGAGGTTCTGTTGAGAAACCTGTATCCCGTCTATCGAGGTCGGTGTCGAGTCATGCGAGGCATGTAGATACCCCGATAGCGGATGAGGTTCTAGAAAATCGTAGGCATAATGTTGGCACAAGGTACTGTTGTTTCAAAGGATATAGTAAAGTTGATAAACTTTACGTCTTTGTGAAACACTCTTGTTGAGGCTTCTTTTGAGGAGCTATACCCCCTTCATCCTAGAGTACTTATAGTCGTGCACGACACGTCTAGTACTGCGACGATCGGATGAGACGGTCGTGCGACCTCGAACAGTGCGAAATGCACAATGCTGGAATCACATAAATGGCCTCACATTCGCCTTCACATGCAAGATGTTCGAGTGGTTTAAAGACCACAGCATAGAATGGGTCGTTAGTTAAGCAACCCCTAATGTACCTATTCGTTTCTAGTGGTCTGTCAAGGGAGAGGACAAAGAGGTACAAACTCCAATGGACAGGTTGTTAACAACCACCCTACGGGCAATGATCCGGTCTCCCCAGTCATTGGAGTTAGGGGAAAGGGGCTACAATAGTTAGCTCAACACTTCTGCAGAAGTTGGATGCATCCGTGGCACTGCCTCCTTTGGGGAATCCTCTCTCGGCTAAAGCCGTCCCTTTGGAGCGGACTCAACTAGCTATTCGGGTTATTCAAAATACATAGAATAACAGACGCCCGAACTAGTCTCAGTTGTTTCTACGTTTTGCCTGCGCGTACCCGCAGGCCAGTAATATTGAAACATAAAGTTTGTTCACACTGGTTGTTGAGTAGTGAGACTCACTTGCACTCGCTTGCACTACTGACTCCCTTGCACTCGCTTGCACCACTGACTCGCTTGCACTATTGACTCGCTTGCACTACTTATTTGCTTGCACTATTGACTCGCTTGCACTACCTATTCGCTTGCACTACCTATTCGTTTGCATTATTGATTCGCTTGCACTGCTTACGCGTTTGCACTATTTACCTGCTTGCATTGCTTACCTGTTTAACTGCATATTTGCTTTAAACTATGTAACCTACTGAATTAAATGTACATAATTCAGTTTCCTTGTAGTCTCTCTTGTGCACCTACTAGTTTTTTGCGAAACTAACCCATTCTATGGGTACAGATGATGAATAGGTACTCCACGGGCGATGGCAAGATGGCTTCAAGACTTTCTTCTTCCTGCTCTTAGCTCGCGTCCTGATGTTTTTGGGTCTTGTAACGGATTTTCCTTGGGACATCCGAATTTTTGTACTTTTGGAACCTTCTTTTAATGGAAGTACTTTTTTTCAAGTAGCATGGTTTGTATGTTTTGGTTCTTCAGCTAACGCGCCCAAAGTGGTCAGCTTGCCTTTCTAAAATTAACAAAAGGATGGTCTTTCGCTGATTTCATAAACCAACTCTGTAATAAAGAGATTCTTTTAGTCTCTTGCCTGTTTTCTGAAAGGTTCGAAAGTTTGAAATTTTGGGGCATTACAATAGTGGCTGATTTGCAGACTAAAGTAGGGGAGCTTCAGTTGAAGAACTATATGTTGCAGCGAACGGTGACCCTAAATGGCGGAAATGGTGAGAGTCCATCAAGGATTGATGTGTCAAGACCCGCAAAATTCAATGGTTCTCGTGATAGCAAGGCCATTGAGAACTTTTTGTTCCAAGTAGAAGACTACTTGGATATCTAGAATGTGACCCTTGAAGATCTAAGGATTAAGGCTGCAGCGGCCTTACTTCATGGAGATGCTATCGCTTGGTGGAGGCGGAATCGCAATGACATGGAGAGGGGTCAATGTATGATAGACACCTTTGATGACTTCAAAATGGAGTTGTGTAACTACTTCATGCCAAGAAATGCGCAGAGACAAGCATACTAGATGGTTCGTGAGCTCAAATATTCTGGTTCGTTGCAAGAATATTTCAGAACGTTCCAAAAGCTTATGCTGGAGTTACCCAACCTGCCAGAAGACGACATGCTCAACTGGTTCATTGTGGGACTTCAGCCATGGGCACAGTCTGAAGTGGAAAGGAGCAACCCTATATTTTGGAAGATGCATATATGGTGGTCGGGCACTTAGTTCACATTCAGCGTAAGCCTTTCACCCCATCAACCAAAGTCGGGAAGAAGCCTGACCACGGAGGCAAGAAGGGTGAGTAGCGCAATGATAACGGTGAGGCGTCGACACGCCATCAATCCGAAAAGAAACAGAATTTCACAAAGCATAACAACAGTAACAAGGGTGCAGTTGTGACATATGCTGGTTTTGCGGTGATAAACATATCGTCAGGCAGTGCCCAAAGCGCATTGTAAAGGATGACGGGCAAGCCAATGCTGCACAAGAAGAATGCAGCGATACTGAATGCAGTGACACTGAAGCGATGCAACCAAGGATGGGGGCCATGCGATCGATTAACACAGCTAGAAGTTGCGCGGCTAAGAATATGCAGGTCAATAAGAAACTTATGTACGTAGAAGTCATTATGAATGGAAAGTCTACTTCAGCAATGATAGACTCTAGGGCCACACACAACTTTGTCTCGCGGGAAGAGGCAGAGCGGTTGAGCTTGAAAACTGGGCCAAAGGAGAGGACCATCAAAACAGTAAACTCTGAGGCCAAGGCCATCCTTGGTGAAGCAAGAGATGTGGCTACTCAAGTGGGGAGTTGGGTCGCCAAAGCCAACTTCTTTATGGTGCCCCTGGACGATTTCAAGGTGATTCTGGGTATAGAGTTTATGCGAAGCCAGAATGTTATGATATTGCCAAAGTTTAACACGTTGATGATCATGGGGTCAGACCTGTGCAGTGCCTTACGCAGAAAGGCAAGTCTTTAGTGTTATCGGCAATACAACTGAAGAAGGGTGTCAAGCATGGGGAGCAGACATTCTTAGTTGCAGTGTGTGCAGAAGAAGGGAATGTAGAAATAACAGTGTCGCTGACCCTAGCCTCACTATTGGAGGAGTTTCGGGGGGTGATGCCTCCGGAATTGCCAAAGCGTCTTCCTCCAAGACGTGAGGTTGACCACAAGATTGAGTTGACCTCGGGAGCGAAGCCTCCCACAATGGTTCCATATCATATGGGGCCAGCTGAGCTGAAGGAGCTACGCAGGCAGCTAGATGAGATGTTGAACGCATGCATTGTTCGTCCATCAAAAGCCTCATTTGGTGCCCCAGTCCTCTTTCAAATGAAACATGATGGCTCCAAACGATTATGTGTGGATTACCGTGCTTTGAACAAGGTCACAGTGAATAACAAGTACCCATTGCCATTGATAGCAGACTTATTTGATCAGTTAGGCAGTGCCCGTATCTTTTCCAAGCTAGATCTGCGATCAGGTTACTGGCAGGTGAGGATTGCTGAAGGTGATGAGCCGAAGACAACTTGTGTCACCCGCTATGGTGCTTATGAATTCTTAGTAATGCCATTCGGGCTGACAAATGCTCCAGCCACGTTCACGACTTTAATGAACCAGATCTTCTACCCTTACTTAGACAAGTTCGTGGCAGTCTACTTAGATGATGTCGTGGTTTACAGCAGCAACATGGAGCAACATGTCGGGCACTTGCGAACAGTGTTTCAGGTGCTGAAGGATAATGACCTCTGTGTCAAACGAGAGAAGTGTCTCTTCGGACAGGAGGAGATTAACTTTCTTGGCCATGTTGTGGGGCATGGTGTGCAACGTATGGATGGGCAGAAGATAAGAGTCATTCAGGAATGGGTTCCGCCAAGCAAAGTGTCAGAATTGCGGTCATTCCTTGGTTTGACAAACTATTATCGGCGTTTCATCGAAGGTTATTCCCTCATTGTTGCGCCCCTCACAAATTTGTTAAAGAAGAATCGAGTATGGCTATGGACAGGAGCATGCCAAGATGCCTTCGATGGCTTGAAGAAAGTTTTGGTGAGAGAGTCATTGCGGCGACTGCCTGATCATTCGAGACCCTTTAAAGTCCACACGGATGCCTCAGACTTTGCCATTGGTGGAGTTATTATGCAAGATGACCATCCGATCGCATATGAGAGTCGAAAGTTGAAAGATGCAGAAAGGCGTTACACAGTGCATGAACATGAGATGACTGTCATTGTGTATTGCCTCAGAACCTGGCGGTACTACCTCTTGGGTGTTGAGTTCGTCGTCAAGATGGACAATGTGGCCATGAGCTATTTTCAGACGCAGAAGAAGTTGACGCCTAAACAAGCTTGATGGCAGATGTTTTTGGCTGAGTTCGACTTTGCCTTGGAGTACAAGGTTGGAAAGACCAATGTTGTGGCGGATGCCTTGAGCCGTAGGGCTGAACTGGTAGTTGTGCATGCAAAACCTTCTAAAGTGTACTTGGAGGGCGCATTGCTGAGCCGCATCCGCGAAGGTATGCAGTAGGATCCGACTACACAACACCTTGTGTCTCTGGCGCAGGTAGGGAAGACTCGGTGATTTTGGCTACAGGATGGCCTCCTCGTAACAAAAGGGGGACGCATCTTTGTGCTGCGATGGGGAAGCTTTCGCCGAGAACTACTTAAGGAGTGCCATGATACATTATGGGTCGGCAATCCTGGTCAGAAGCGGACCTTAGCACTCCTTGAGCGCAGCTACTATTGGCCGCAGGTGAGAGACGGCGTTGAGGAGTATGTGCGGACATGCATCATCTGCCAGCAAGATAAGGGGACAAATCAGAAGGTTGTCGGTCTCCTTGAGCCTCTACCAATTTCAGAACGTCCTTAGGATAGCATCTCTATGGACTTTATTGTTAGTCTGCCGAAGGTAGAGGGCCTCAGTTCTATTTTGGTCGTGGTGGATTGTTTCTCAAAGTATGTCACCTTCATCCCAGCTTCCAAGGAGTGCCCTGCAGAGTTGTTCGTAAAGCATGTGGTGAAGCACTGGGCATACCAAAGAGCATTGTGAGTGTTTGTGATGCTCGCTTCACGGGAAAGTTTTGACGTGAAGTATTTCGGCTACTTGACTCTGATTTGCTGTTTTCAACAAGCTTTCATCCGCAGACAGATGGGCAGACAGAGCGCATCAACGGAATACTGGAGAAGTACCTTAGGCACTTTGTTAGTGCCAATCAGAAAAATTGGGTGAAGCTCCTTGATGTGGCACAATTTTGTTATAATCTGCAGAAGAGCGAGTCTTCAGGCCACAACCCATTTGAGATAGCCATGGGGCAGCAGCCACTGACCCCGCACACTCCTACCGCACAAGAAAAGGGAAGGTCATCCTTCACCTATCAGTTTGTTCGCGACTAGCACAAGCAGAATGAGTTGGCGACGACATTCTTACACAAAGCGGCAAAAAGAATAAAGAAGTGGGCGGACAAACACCGTCGGCCCGCAGGGTTCCAAGTTGGGTTGCACAGGCATCTTCCGCGGGCGACACCGCGGATTACTCAGAAAGTATGAGGGACCCTTCACCATCACAAAGAAGGTGGGTAAGTTGGCATATAAGCTGGAGTTGCCCCCAGACTTCAAGGTGCACCCGGTGTTCCACGTGTGCAACCTCAAGCAGTTCCATCCAGATGATGGAGACCCGAAACACAGTGTGCCACAACGCGCTCCAATCATGCAAAGGGCCCTAGCAGCACAACGGACCGAGAAGCACTTCAGCCAGATCCTTCGCCACAAGGTCAACTACTTGGGAAAGGCGAAGAAATACTTGGTGCAGTGGGAGGAAACAGCGGAACCAACGTGGGAGTCTACATTCCGAATGAACAGCTACTACCCGACTGAAGTCAGGGCTTACCACGAAACAGATGGCGCTGAGGATGGTGCATGATTTGAAGGGGAAAGCATGTTCCCTTGCGACTTACAGTGCACAGTTGCGCTTAGAGTCTGTTTTGCTTTTGTTGAGTCTAATGTAAACTGCCCGGTTCAGGTGAATCAATACCCCGAAGGGGCAGCCCGTGTACTTGAACTGTAATAGCCTGCGGGCAAAATTGTGAATGAAGTAAATGCGTTGAGCTTTCTTTTGTTCACCCTCATTGTGATTCCTTCTTGTGATTGCAATTTCTTTCCCTCAATTCTCTCTTGCTCTCTTGCACTCTAATTACAAGCTTCTGTGACCGGCAAGCAAGCTGACAAGTAGACTTGCGGTGGTGAGGAGGGATCGTCGCACTGCGCTGGCCCATTGAAGGAAATAGGCCTGTGACACCTGTGATGTTTTCAATAATTTAACCTCAAAAAAATTTTATTGACTACATTGGTGCTTGACCGTCAGGCAGCTCTCTCTCTCTCTCTCTAATATTTAGTAATGCTTCGGTTCTAGGGTAGTACCTACTCCCACGTACTAAAAATGATGGTAGTTTCTCAATTAAACCTTATTGATGTATTCAACATAGTTTATTTAACAGGAATCACTGTTGATTTTTAAAGGTCTTTAAAAAATATACATGTATGCTACAATCACATGATTGAAAACTTATTTTCTATTAAATAATGCTTATAGATTATAAGATATGATCAACAAAAAAAAATTAAGAAATTTGAAAATCTAAGGCTTCTATTATAGGTGGGAGTGTGTGTGTGTGTGTGTGTGTGTAGTAACTAGAATACGAGAACTAGAAATATGGATTTTTCTAACACTTTTTTGTAAATCCAACCATGTGGATGTGCTTAGTGGTGAATTTGCTAAGAATCAACCATTGGATCATGTATTTTAGATGAAAAATATGATTTTTGAATGCTTGAATATTTATAAAGATTATAAGTCATTGATTTTAAAACCTTAAAAAAATCTTGTTTATGCATCAAAATCGGATGATTCAAGATTGGGTTCTTATAAAACCAAGCATGTAGACTACATTACATCAGTGTGGTTAGATTCAAGAGAAAAGAACAAAAAATCTATGAAAATCATAATTCATAATTAGTTCTCATATTTTGTGTTATATATATATATATATATATATATATATATATATATATATATATATATATATATATATATAAGGTGCTAACTACCAACCACTTTTCTAGTTAACTATAGTGTTAATCAAGTTTCTATGTCAGATTCTAAAGGGAGTTTTAATGCAACATATAACCCCCAAAGGGATAGTGTTGACAGTATGGTTGTAGGTGTGTATATGTAGGATATGTGGTTAGGGTAATAACAATGGGTGGAGAATGCTGATATGGCTGCAAGAGGTGGTAGGTGACAAGATGGATGGGAGCAGCTGTGGGTTGTTGTAAGGGTGTAGCAATGTGGACTATGCTATAGGTGCAGCAGGTAAGTGTCAGCAATAATTCACAGAACATATAAACTTGGTTGTAATTTGATCTATACAGCCTCAGACACTAACTGGTCTGTGATGGAAGCCAACTTATTATTGTCAAGTCTTAGGAATAAGTCTTGCACATCAATATGAGTAAAAGAAAAAGGAGTAAGCCCCTGCACAGGTTTATGTTAAGCCAAGTTCAGTACATACAAAGCACCTATATACTTATGTTTCATTATATACATTTTAATTTATGAAGCATGGGTATCATTTTTGGTTCACCATTGTTCTTCATACAATACAAGTGGAGGGTTCTGCTAAAATATAAAGATGATAATGCAGAAATCTAACCAAGTGGGCTGGAGCATCAATCAAAACAACACCAGTGACATGGCTCCCTGTAAGGAGCTCTAAGTCTCAACATATTATGTACTTCAACAAGTGACATAGATAAAATAACTTTATTATAATATACCATCACCACTTGTAACAGGAAACTCTTTAGTTTCCAAGAAATGAACCACGAAACATTTTAACACAAACTTTCACCGTTACCATCTTACAAGTGGAAAGTATGCTAAAGGAGAATACAATGCAAAACATTCCAAGCAAAAAAAAGAATGTACACCAAAATCAGAACTTTCACTGCATCTCTACCCTTTCAAAAAAAAATTTGAAAACAAAAGAAACCAAATCAAACCACAAGAGAAGCATATAGCAGACCTTCATATATGGACATCCTCTCTTACCTTAGCCTAGCAGGAGCATCTTGAAAGTAATCAATACTGAATTCAAGGAATCAATGAAGATATCAAACCCATCTACTCTCAACAGTGTCTCAAAAGGAGAAGTCATCTAAATGGCACTAAGAACTCTCAGCAAGGCACTTGCAACATCTGAAGATCTAGGGAATTTATCTGCAGGGTTATCATATACATCATCAGTGGTGAGAATAAAACAATGCCACCAAATGGCTAAGTGAGTTTTCAGCTATTTGCAGAAGAATATTAAGAAATTAACCACTTGCAGGTCATAATTGAAATAATGAAATTTTGTATGCCCAAATAGATTAAAATCTAACAAAGATAACACGACGATCTTTAGAAGCTCCTCTTTGAAATCCCCTTCAACACCTGATACTGATACAGAGATAGGGGCCAACTCTGGATACCTTATCTTCTTGTTTTATGTTAATGGACAATAATTTCACATTTGTAATATTCAGAGGGAAAAGCAAATGCAAACCAAAAATTGAACGGGTTTTTAAAGAGAACAGTGTCTGAAACATTGTTGACAGTAAAATTTTATTTGGCAAGATCAACTCACCTCGCACAACCATCATAAAGAAAAGGAAAGATAAAGGAGAAACAGCACGCCTCTCGAGAAAGAAAGATATTGGAAAAGAGAAAGGTAAAATAGCACACGAGAATAAGTCTACAAGTTAGCATGCAGTGTCGTCAGCTAAAGAAGCAAACAACAAAACATCTGTGGCTTGCAATCACAAGCAAATATTGGAACTTGAACCAAATACCAACCTGTTGTATTTCCATGTTTTTTTTTTATGTTGTCTAACCCAGCTTACCTAAATTCCCACTATGATATGCATTTCTCAAGGCAATCAAGCTAACATTACCATTGTAAAACCGAGACATAATCATCGCCAGTTCATTTGCTTCAGTACCAGAATTGACAAAATATACATATAGGGTGTTCTAGTCTCTGTTTGTAATAGCAAACTGGAGCTTTTGCGCCTGCACAATCTTCTTTGCCTTGCCCTCTCTTTCATTCTTGGCATATAGCATTTCAACTTCATCACCCTAGCAATCAGCTAGGCTGGCAGCCTCATTGGAGCAGAAAAGTGACCATGTTTCATTGTCCTAAACCCTCTTCATGAAGAGATCATGTACCCAAAGTGCATAGAAAAGATCATATGTTCTGTTTTCTTCCTGAAGATCCATAGCTCTTAAATGAAATTCCCTAGGTGACAACATACGATATATGAACTATTTAAACTTAGAGAACCATTTCTTGTCTAATTTACCATTTCCTGTTTTGATGAGATTGCTTGCATTGCTGGAATGGTTGTAAAGAAACGCCAGATTCTTCAAATGCTCGCTACCAAACGATGTAAACCTTGAATCTATAGCAAAACAACAGATGTATTGCCAGGTGTTCCTTGGATCAACTGAGCTAGAGCATTTTAGGTAGATACAATGTGGATTTTATGGAGAGGCTGTGTTATAAACCTCTATCTCCTCAATTCTAACTGCTGAAGACCTCAGGGTGATCACAGCAGAAGCCGCTTGAAGATGGAAATACACCACAATTAACCTCCACTGTTTTCAGCTTACTCCAACACAATTTGCACCGAGTTCAAGCTTCAGTCAGGGATGAATAACCTTGTTCAATGATCCACCTGCAGAACGACATAAAAAAAAGCAACAAGAAAAAGAAGAAGAAGCCAAGTGCCAGGTTTGAAAGTCAATGAACTGGTTCATTCCTGGGCCATTTTCAAAACAATTCCTCATGCCTTCACATTCATCATTGTGATAAAAACCTTGATGAAGCTAATTCCAATGTACACGAACCTGTACAAATGTCCGTATTTGGGCATTGATTTTAAGACAAATGCCACATCTGATTGATAAGGTGATAGATTGAGTGAAGATTTGCTAAAATGAACATCACTCTCAGTTACTATATGGTGATTTCCAGACCATATTTCTGTTATGGTGGTATTGAGCCAAATGTCCAAAACCTCCTAATGCAGCTATAAATCCCCTCCAAGGAACCAACACAGAGTTGATCCCTTTAAATGAGGCTCAACCAATTGTTTCAGCATCAAATTCTTCTACAGTCCAGAAATCAGAACCGATCAATCTGCTAGTACATCCCTCTAAAAGATTTGTTATTTTAATCTATATTTACTGTAAATGACTGATGCCAAGTGAGTTCCCCTGAACATATGCATGATATGGAAATAATAAAAAAAATGAACAAACATGGATAAAAATGGCAGAAAATCGTAAGACAAACCGTGAGCATGAGATGGAATATACATTGCAGGTATATGTGGTTTAGACAGGAACGACTTCTCTAAACAAAACATGAAACGATAGATCCCGACTTTATCATATCAAACACAAGGGTAAGATGGGATTGCCTAAACAAAATGTGACGTTGATATCCTCTCCTTTTCATTGCATAACCTGTAAAATTTAATTCAAAATTCCCCACCTTCCAGGAGATCTTAGATAAAGGGTTGGCTAAACCCAGCTGAAATTTACCAACAATATTAACAGGATAACATCCAGCAAAATGACTCAAAAGGATTCATAGTGGAAGATAACTTGAGATGATCAACTGTGGGAGAATGGCACCTACGTACTGTTTTCTTCTTTTCTTTTCTTTTTTTACACCCATTACAGAAATGCATATCAGTCAATAGATTATTCCCCTTACAACAAGAAATTAATATAAACTATTGCAAAAAGAATGTAACGTATGTAAATACTGGCATCATAAGGTTTCAAGCAAATCAACCCACATCAAATGGCAAATTAAAAAAAAAATAAAAAAAATTCTAGAGTTCATTCATTACGGAAAGAGCCATTTTATATATCTAATTGGTTCATCATTCTTGAAATAATAAGAGATGTGGGTGGGACATGCTGTGTAGATTTATAAAGTCGCAGAATATAAACACTGTAATGCTAAACCAATGAACTGTAAATATACTTCTGAAGGTAAATGTAGTAGTGAAGCAATGATTGAAATGGTGATTGCGCTGGATAGACACAAGATGATATGTAATACTAAACAAGAAATAGAGATATAAACCCAACATAATGAAATGTAATGAGGATGGGAATGTACAGGGATGGGATAGTGATTGATATCCTGCTATGAGACCCCAACAGTTTGGATACACAGGTTGGGTAGTATCACAAACATATCCAAATGAATGGGTTGCTGCACATCGATCTGATGCAAACGGTATACTAAAGTTGCATGTAAGGTTTAAATATAGGATAATGAAATGTTGAACCCCCATAGATCCAAAACGTAATGAATAACAAGAGAAATATAAACAGGTGAGATAAAACAATGATTAATGAAACAAAAATACAAAATATGGATCAAATCAGTCATATCGATTGGAAATCATATACAGAGTTTGAATCCAAACGTTGAAATGCTAAGATAAAAAAAAATGAATAAAATGAAATAAAATAAAAAGCAGAGATGAGACATGCTACATAGGAGACACAGATATAGAGGTAAATTGCAATTTATGTAAAAACATACAAAAGAAATTAAAGAGATTCAGAAGGGAAATTGTAAAGAAGATAAAATGGATGTTGGAATGTAAATATTCCATTAATGTTGCACGACATATGCAGATCGGCATTTGCTTATAGGCAAACCGATGCTACAGTGGGTCAATGGGAGAAGAAAAATATGAGAAGGTAAAACAACAATAAAAGGGATAAAAGAGGGGATCTTTACCATGGCTGATGCTTCGGGATTGAAGCTCCTTCCATTGATGGGGGAAGCCAGCAAGAAGAAATAATGAGAAGAGGACAGGAGAAGCAGGGGGAAGAAAGAGGATGTTGGTGGAAACGGATCAAAGAAGTTGAAGAAGGGAGAATGCAGGGGTGAGAGGCGGTCCGATTCCTTCAGCCGATGAGAGGAGAGCACCAGGCTTGCTTGGCTCCGTACTGGGTTCTCTTCAATCGATCAAAAAATCCGAAAAGAAGCAAGGAGAAGAATGCAAAATGGAGGGGTGAGAACAGATGGTGAAGGCTTCTCCTTCGTGCCCCTTTTAAAGAGGGAGAAGGAGATTCGGGAAGGCGGTTTGTTGAAGATGAGCGGCTGGAGGAGGAAGGTGCCGTTAGGCATCGATGGCGGAGGAAGGGGGTTCGGAGATGGAGGGCGATGGAGAAAGGAAGAGGTTGCGATGGGGTTTTTTCCATGGAGGGTTTGAGGAAGAGGGTTTCAGTGAGGGTGAAAGAAAAGGGGGAGAGAAGAGGCGCCTCTGTCCGAAGGATCTTCAAGAAAAACCGATTCAAAGGGGGTCCTTTTCTTTATAGAATTTTCCAAAAGGTGGCTTTTAAAAAGAGTTTTTTTTCTAAAAAAAGTTATTGTCATAAACTTGATTTTCAAAAAGGCGCTTTCAAAAGCCATTTTTTTTTCTTTTTCTATTTTCTTATTTTTTGTTTTGTTTTTTTCTTGACATTTTCTATATTTTTTTTGTATTTTTAAGAATAAAAACTTTAGATCTAGGGAAAATGAGAGATTAAACTATTTTTTTGATTTTTTTTGAGAAATATTTACAAAAAGAAGAGTTTTCTGAGAATTCGGGTTTTTATTTTTGAAATTTTTCTCAAAAAGGGGTTTGGATCCGATTCGGATCAAAATTGGGTCAGAGATAAGACTTTGAGTATGAATTCTAACAAATCCAAGGAATGAATGAAATTTTTGGTTAAAAATTGACCCGATTACTCAGAAGATGGGCTCAAGGGAAAAAGGGGGAAATTTTGGATTTTTTTAAAAAATTTGGGGTGTTCACACTGGGCTGCCAGCACCAGGCTGTGTCTGGTTCAGGCTAAACAGACCTCTGCCCATATAGGTAGGGCCAGGCCGATCAAGCCAGTCGAACATACTTTGGCTGGCCTGACAGCCAACCACCAACATATACGAAATATACATATATTTTTGCAAGTGTATAACTCAGGTTTACATATCTCTGCATATATAAAGTCTAACATGTATATATGTGAAAATTTGCATTCAGATATACTTGTATATCCAGATTTATGAGCAGATAAGTAGGCTTTTGCAGACTTACATTCAGATATAAATATGCCAATAAGTACACAAGCACTGTATGTATGCATATGCAACCATATACAAAATTCAAAATCAAGTATGCTTGTAAGAATAACTTACATGTATATGCTTATTCCCTGATCAATAACACATGTATATACAGACCTTTAAATATGATATACATAGTTAGCTTAAATATCTACGTACTTATTCTAGCACATATGCTCTTTTTTATCTCTTAAAGTGGTATGTATGTATAAACAAAAATATACATCTACATGTGCTTTTATATGCATGAATGCATTCAAATGAGCATAATATGCAAGCATATATATATTCTAAACTTAGCATGCTTACATAAAAGAAACTCATATTCAAATGTGCACCCATTCTTACATGCTTATGCTGATTTTTTTTATGAAAGCATGCATGGAAACAAGATTATTTAACACAAATTTACATGTACTACACAGTCCATAACATAGACCATCCATGGAGAAACAAAAATTATCATAATGCAAACAAATAACAAGTATTTTTTGTCATGGAATAAATTTTGTTTTAGCATAAAGAAGCATACACATAAATTTATTTTTGAAAAGATAAATAAAATAAGAAAAATGAAGCCATGGAAGAGGATCCATAAATCCTTTTCCATATATCTTAGAATAAACATATAGATCTACTCTTTCTCCAAGGATTTCCATCAAAATCATGCATGAAAAACCCATCTACATTCGATTTTTCACTTGATTCAAGAGAGGAAACCCGTACCTTTATGTGAATAAAAAAGAAACAGAGAAAATAATGGTGGAAAAGCCTAGATGGCTGCAGAAGAAGGCTCCCACTTCTTCTTCCTCTATTTTCCTCTCCTTCTCTCTCCTCAACTTTTTTCATTTCTCTTCTTTTTTTTCTTTCCTTCCTTTTTTTATCTTAAATAGCTAAGAAGGGGGGGGGGAGCCCCCCTGCCCCCCCCCCCTTCTCCAGCCCTCGCTAGAGAAGGAGAGTTTCTTCCTTTGAGGACTCTCTCTCTTCTCTTTCTAAAATTTCCAAAACTCTCATATTTGACTTTTTTTCAAAGTTTCTATTTTTTTAAAAGTCTTTCTAAGACCTATTTTAGCCTTCTTAGGCATATACAAGGACTCTGTTAAGAAGTCCTAGTCATCCAAATAATTAAAATTCAAAATTTAATAAATTTAATTAATTATTTAGTATTAAAGCATTAATATTTATCTAAAAAAATTCAAAAATAGCCAAATTAACTTGGGAGACTTTTTAACCTTATTTAGCTCCAATTTAAAGCTTTTTAATGAATTTAAAGCTAAAAATTGTTGGACATGGATTTGGATCTAGATTCGGATCTAAGATCCAAATCTATTTTAAAAAATCCAAATGGATCTTGGGCTGAATTAAATCTAGATTAATATGAGTCTTGAATAGAGCCTAGATCCATATTAATTTATATGGTTAATTTCTATTTTATTTTGATTAAATACTAGAACCATGTATTCTAATTCTATAGGAACAATTCTGTATGTATTTTGATTCTGGCCCTATATTATAGTTGTTGCACTCTTTAAGTAAATCATCATTCGATTTGCGATATTCTTTTAGTAAGTTGCTATTTGATTTGAGTAAATCGCTATTCGATTTATGAAAATTGTTATTCGATTTATGAAAATCGTTATTCGATTTGCATAAATCGTAATTCGATTTGTGCAAATCGTTATCTTGATTTGTAGTTGGCAAATCGTTATTCGATTTACATAAATCGTCATTCGATTTATGTAAATCATCATCTCGGTTTGAAGTCAGTGAGTCATTGTTCAATTTACCTGAATCGCTATTTGATTTACATAAATCACTATTCAATTTGTGTAAATCGTTATTCAATTTTCATAAATCAAATTCGATTTGTGCAAATCGTTATTCGATTTATGTAAATCGCTACTCGAATCAGGGCCAACTTGCCAGAGTGATATCTCTCTAACCAGAGATGATCTCTCCGATCCGTAAAAGGTAGTGTCTTTATAATTGAATCTAGTTTACTCCTACTAATTTTTAAAGATTTATAAGGTCATTTTATGCCTAATTTTGATTGAAAACCAGACCCCTGTCATTCTGCATTATTTGAGTTACACAGGTTTCAGTCCATTTTTTCATAGTCATATCTCCCTGATGGAAGATCATTTTCCAATTCTATAAGAAGGGTTCTCTTTATTTATATGTCTAGTTTACTTCTGTCAATTTTCAGAAATGTTTATGGCCAATTTCTATTTTATTTTGATTAAATACCGGAACCCTGTATTTTGATTATGTATGGACAATTCTGCATGTATTCTGATTCCGGCCTCATATTAGTTGTTACACTCGTTCAGCAAATCGCCATGCAATTTGCATCGTCTAGCAATTTGCTTTGACAATTTACAATATCCTTCAGCAAATTGCTATTGCGATTTGTAGCATCCTTGAGCAAATCATCATTTATGACATCCTTTAGTAAATCGCTATTGCGATTTACAATGTCCTTCAGCAAATTGCTATTGCGATTTATAGTGTTCTTCAGCAAATCTTCATTTGATTTACGACATCCTTCAACAAATTGCTATTGTAATTTATGGTGTCTTTCAGTAAATTGTTGTGCGATTTACAGTGTCCTTCAATAAATCGCTATTGCGATTTATGGTGTCCTTTAGCAAATCGTTATTCAATTTGCATAAATCGCTACTCGAATCAGGACCAACTTGTCGGAGGTCTATCTCCCTAATCAGAGATCATATTTCTGATCTGTAAAAAGAGGTATTTTTGTGATTGAATCTAGTTTATTTCTGTCAATTTTCAACAATTTATACAGTCATTTCATACCTATTTTTGGACAAAAACCAGAACCCTATCATTCTTTATCATCTGAGTTCATCATGTTTTAGCCCATTTTGTGAGAGTCACATCTTCCCGATGGGATATCATTTTTCATTTCTGTAAATTGCGTTATTTTTCTGATTGAATTAAGCAACTTCTCTTGAAATTTTGGGAGAAATTGAGTTGGTTCAGTCTCTAAAACATTTGATTTACTGAAACCTGTCTGCTAAAATCCAATTTTCTGTTTCTAAATTTAATATTTTGATGTTTTGATCTTAACTCAAGTTTCAAAAATGATTTTGATATTCTATAAAAAGAAAATTTTTCCTTGATGTGTTGTAAATCTATGGATTTATTATTGAGCTAAAATTGAGTTGTTTAAGGCTTTCATTTGCTCAAAATGCTTTGATAGGTTCACTTGCAAATCCTGATTTTGCAAAATCCAGTTTTAGCTGGATAAAAGAACTTTAATTCGGGGTTTCCTCCAATTTTTATTTAAAATCTTTTATTCCACAACATTCATAAGGTTGTTAGGCATCTGCATATCAATTTTTTATAAATTTCTAAGGCCATTTGACCATTTATTCATTGCATTTTTTAAAACCAATTTCATTAAAAAACATTGCTTTGTTAAATTGAAGTTAAATTGGATATTTTATCAGTTTTAAATTCAAATTTTAAACATAATTCATGTATTTTATGAATTAAAAATGAATTTTATCAAGTTAAAATGCCTTAACTTCATTTCAAACAAACTTTGGAGTTTATTTGCTTTTTATTTCAATCATTTTCAATATATTCTCATAAAAGTCTCAATTTCAAGGTTAAATTCATTTTGAATTCAAGTTTTAAAATGGAATTATATGTTTTAAACCCCGATTTCGAAAATTTAAAACTCTATAGCATCATTTTCAATTTTTTTGCAAAGTCATACATCATTTACTTTTATTTTATTTGTTTTTCTTTTATTTTCTTGGGGCATAAAAGGCTAATTTTGAATATTTTCTTCAATTTTCCAATAATTGAAGAAAATCCATAAAAGCCTACATATATTTCTAACAACTTTGCTCATTTTGCAGGATTTCTATTTTTGTTATTTATTTTCAATTATTGTATTAATTCAAAGCTTTTAATTGTTCAATTAATGAGAATATTTCCTTTATGTTTAGTTTAGGAATGAATGAGCATATAGTTTAATTTTGAATTTTCATGATTAATATATTACATTTTTATTTTTTATTTCAATTATACTTTTATAAAAACATGAATGACACATGCACCATTTAATAAAGGATAAATAATGCTAAGTAAAGTTCATATTTACGGCTATAGTCAGAATATAAATAATACTTAGAATTATTATTCTTTATTAAAATATAAAAATCGACTTACACTCTTAAGTCAATTTCCAAAAATCATCATATTCCATATAAAATATATTTTCTTCCTTTATTAGAATTCAAAATATAGATTAATTCAGAATATATTTGTGACCATAGTCATAAATATATGAAAATTTAATCTAGTTTTAATTCTGTAAAGGCATAAAATTAATTTCATTCTTTATTGGAATTTAAATAAAGATTAAATTAAAATATGTTTGTTGCCAAAGTTATGAATATATTAAAATTTAATCTTGTTTTAATTATATTAAAGAATGAAATTTGTTATTTTTAAATTCAATTTTGAACCAATTCTTTTAATGCATTCATCATCTGAGATAGAATTATATAATTAGTTTCCATTCTTTCTTTTTTTTAAATTATTTCAAGTTATTTTTAAATTTCCAAGTGAATTTTGAAATTTATTTCAATTCATTTTCAGAATTAATTTTCAAAACTCTAATTTCAATTCCACTCTCCATTTCAAATTTCATTTTCAATTTTAAATCCCCTTTTAAAATTTTGAATTTCCAATTCAATCTTGAATTTGAATTTCAAATTCTAAATTCAATTTCATTTTCAAATCTCAAATTTTGATTTTTAATTTTCAAATTTAATTCCATTTCCAATTCTAAATTTTCATTTCAATTTTCAAAATTAACTTTAAATTACATTCAAATTTCAATTTTAATTTCAAATTTCAATTTTAATTTCAAAATTCATTTTAATTTCCAATTTTCAATTTTAATTCTAAATTCAACCTTGAATTTCCAAATTTCAACATAGTTTTAGTTTAAATTTCATTTCCTTTCTCAAATTTCAAATTTTGAATTTCATTTAAATTCTAAAATTCAATTTTTTAGATGTCAATTCCAAATTCCATTTCAAGTTTAATTCTTCATTTTAGATTTTAACTTCATTTTTTAAAACAACTCCAAGGTTCAAAATAAAATTTGAATTCAATTCAGCATTAAATTCCAATTTCAATTCTAAAATTCAAATTCAAACTTCAATTATGATTTTAATTGTCAATTCAATTTCAATTCTGATTTCAAGTTTCAAATTTGATTCTAATTTTTAATTCAAAATTTTAATTCTGATTCAAAATTCAAACTTTAAATTTTCATTTCAAGTTTGAAGTTCAAGTTCAATTTCAATTCTGATTTAAAAGTTCAAACATAATTTTGATGTCAATTTTAAATCTAAAACTTCAATTAAACTCTCAAATATTAAACTCAACATATTTTTCAAGCAAATTCAAATCATTCCCAAAGATAAACTCTGAATATTTTCCGTAAATCATTCAATTTTCTGATTCAGTCAAGCTTCTCTAAGTTATCTTTCATTCATTTTCAAGTTTATTTCAAAATGATTTCAAAAAAATCCTAAGTCAAAACAAAGATTTCTAAATAATTTTCCAAGTCAATTTCGAAATTCACTTGGAAAACTCTAAAATAAATTCAACACTTTCAAAACAAAGCAATTCCTCAAAGCATACATTTCTTCATTTTCATAGCACAAGTATGATTCCATATGCATTTAGGACTTAGAATAGTTTCTTAGACAAATTTAGGCAAAGCAATGGCATAAATTCGATCATTGGTTCGATTACCCCTGGTAAAGGCGTCAGGAACAGTTGAACCTCGTACCGACGTGCGAATCCCGTCTCCCCATCTTCCCGCATTTTTTTAAAAATGGAGGTCAGTAAATTTTCAAAATCTTTTTCAAAAGGTCAAGTGAGACCTTGCAAGAGTTTTTCTCTTTTCCTTAAAAAGGAAAAGGGAAACTTTTTGCAACGATTAGAGGTTTGGCGACTGTGATGGGACTCATCTTTGTCCGATCGAATTTATGCATTTTCCTTGTTTAAATTTTGTCTAAGTCATTATTCACAAATGTTAGCTTCATTTTCATGCAAAACTTAGGAGTCTAGACTCTGACCCAGCTGACATAATGCATATAAGCTTAAGTATGGTTTGGTAGAACCAAATTGAGGAGATTTATTCATGCTCACTTAGACTTAAGGCTAATACAACCCTCCTCAATCTAGGAATTGAATGCAAATAATGTATGCAAGTATGTGCTTCTTTATGACTTTCAAAATTCTATCTCTTTAGGTCTTTGCATTAGAAACATCAGATTTCTTGCATGTTGATCATATTTTTTAAAAATAGAGGCGAGTAAATTTTCAAAATCTTTTTCAAAAGGTCAAGTGAGACCTTGCGAGAGTTTTTCTCTTTTTCCTAAAAAGGAAAAAGGAAAATTTTTGCAACGATCATAATTGGGTCTGTCAAAGCCTGGCATGCCCAGCCGAGCTCGGTTGGGCTGCCGGCTACTCAGTCAACACCAGGTTGGGTCTGGTTCGGGCCAACCAGATCCATGCCCAGCTAAGTAGGGCCAGGCCGGTCAAGCCAGTCAAACATAGTTTAGTTGGTTTGACAACCAGACACCAATATATGCGAAATATACATATATTTTCGCAAGTGTATAAGTATACATATCTCTGCATATATATAGTCCATGTATATATGTGAAAATTTCTGTTTAAATATAGTTGTATATCCAGATTTACAAGCAGATAAACAAGCTTTTACAGACTTACATTCAGATATATATATGCAAACAAATACACATGCACTATATGTATGCATCTGCAACCATATACAAAATTCAACATCAAGTATGCTTGTAAGAATAACTTAAATGTATATGTTTATTCCCAAATCAATAACACGTGCATATAATATCTACATACTTATTCCAGCACACATGCCCTTTTTGATCGCTTAAAGTGGTATGTACACATAAACAAAAATATATATCTACATGTGCTTTCATATGTATGGATGCATTCAAATGAGCATAATATGCAAGCATATATATTTAAAACTTAGCATGCTTACATGAAATAAACTCATATTCAAACGCGCACCCATTCTTACATGCTTATGCTGGAAGCATGCATGCATACAAGATTATTTAACACAAATTTACATGCATTCCACAGTCCATAATGTGGACCATCCATGGAGAAACAAAAATAGCATAATGCAAGCACATAACAACTATTTTTTATCATGGAATAAATTTTGTTTTAGCATAAAAGAAGCATACACAAAAATTTATTTTTTGAAAAATGAATAAAATAAGAAAAACTAATCCATGGAAGAGGATCCATAAATCCTCTTTCATATATCTTAGAGTAAACATATAGATCTACTCTTTCCCCATGGATTTCCAACAAAATCATGCATGAACATCTACATTCAATTTCTCACTTGATTCAAGAGAGAAAACCCGTACATTTACGTTAATAAAAAAGAATCAAGAAAAATAATGATGAAAAAGTTTAGATGGCTGAAGAAGAAGGCTCCCTCTTCTTCTTCCTCTCTTTTCCTTTCATTCTCTATCCTCTTCTTTTTTCCTTTCTTTTCTATTTTTTTCTTTCCTTTCTTTTTTATTGATCTTAAATAGCTAAGAGGGGGGGTGTGACACCCCCCCCCCTTCTCCAGCCCTTATTAGATGGTCTAGTGTAAGACTCATGAATTTCCTGAGAAAATTATTCAATTTATGATGGAATTTCAATATATATATATAGGTGTATGTATGCGTACATATCCGCATATATATATATATATATATAAATATGAAATCCTAGAACAAATATACCTAAATATATATATATATATATATATATATATATATATATATATATATATATATATATATATATATATATATATATATATTCATTTGATTTGAACCCTTGAAATCTTTTAGGACTTTTTATTATCGATAATATTACATTAAAGGAGTTTTCTTTTTTGAAATGTTTGAAAATCATATGAATTTAGGAAGATACATTTCAAACTCTAAGTATAATCTTAAAAGAATAGAGATTTTTGAAAATGAGCCAAAATGAAATTAACAAAATTAAAAAGGTGGTTTTCTGTATTTTTAGAGAAGTTGGCATAAGGCCAACGTCAGCCTAGGGGCATGGGCGCACTCTAGAGTGCAGCCCATGCCGTTTTGAAGTGACCACACACATTAAAAAAATGATTTGAAATTCTTAAAAACTGCCCAAAAAGGGAGGGTGGTGGCATTTTTGAAAAAAAAATCAAAAAATTCAAACCCATAGAGGGCGTGAACTTGAGTGAAGGCTTGCTAGCCGTCCATCTCTCCTTCTAATCTCAGTCGTCCATAGTGCAAAACCCTAAACTATAAATAGCTTTGAGAAAGGAGAAGAAAGAGAAACCCTAGCCGTTTTTGGCCTCTATCTCTCTTCTCTCTCCCATCAAATGTGTGTGAAGGCTTGAGGGAGCACCTCCTCCTCTTTCTTGTTGTTTTGTGTAGGGCTGGGTGCCGATTTTGGAACTTTCCTCTACACTCTAATGCAAGAAAAATAATTTTTCTCCATTCTGATTCGATGTGAGGTTCTCTCTTCCATGTCTTACCGTTTTTTGTTTGGAAATGCATGCATGCCATGTCTGAATGCCATGAAGCCTCATACCCTTCTTGCATTCGATGAAATGCAAGGGGTTTGGGCGGATTAGATATTGTATATGCTTTTTCTTGCATTTTTTCACCATTCTTGTGCACACATGCCTAATCTACTTATTGTTTTCGTTTTCTTTCGGTTTCTCCGTTAAGGTTGAGCTCTTGCGGTTTCCTCCTAGCCGTGTGGAGTTCCAGCTGGTGAGGAAAGGTTTGGTGGGTGGCTGAAACGTACCCCTTGCTCCAGCAAGGGGTTGCTATTATGGAATCCCTCTCTTTCCTATTTCGGGTTTGGGTGGCAGCCGGCCGTGGAGGGGAGGAGGTCGTGTCTCCTCTCTTCTCTTTTTCTCCCCTTCCATCGTGGTTGCAGCCCCACTTCTAGGCAGTGGGGGAGGTTCAAACCTAGTCTGCCTACAGCAGGGTGACCCAGGCCGACCTCACTCGGGTCAGCCAAGGCCCCCACTCTCTCTCTCTTTTTCTTTTTCCCGCCCCTTCTCCTTTTCTCTTTAGGTGCAATGGCACCCAACTGCATGCCGGGTTGATGCTTGGGTCTGGCCAGCACCCTGTGCACTTGCTGTGTAGGTGATGTGTCTGAGTCCCTAGCACTCGGACCAACCCCTCCCTGCCACTGCAGCAGTCCCGGTGTATCAGGCGCCCTGTTGTAGCTGTGGCAGGCAGGGTGGTCCAGTCTAGCATGGCACCAACCTGTGCACCCTGTGTGTTAGGCTGCATGCTGGGCTAGCAGCATCACCCCTGGTTTGAGCCACCCTGGTCTAGACCAGGGTGTGGTCTGTGTGGTTCTGAGCTAGGTATGGTCCCATATGGACCAAACCAGGCTCACTCAATTTTCGGTTTGGGCGCCCGAACTGTTGCAATCCGGGGCAACCTATTTGCAGGTTGCAAGGCAACAGCGTGCCTGCCTTGCTCGAGTGCCCTTCTCTGCGTGGCTGGCAGCCTGCCAGGCTGCAGGTGAGTAGCCTATAGCAGGTTCGGTAACTTCTACAGGTGTGCAGACTGCGAGCAGGGCTGCGACACCCTCTTGTGGGCCATCATTGGGGCGACACCATTCCACAACCCCACGGGCTGTGAAACGTGTGTCGCATTAGCCCCTTTCTCTGCCATAATGGCAGCTGGTTGAGTGCCTTTTTCCCGAGGCAGCTGAATGCTTCATTTTTCTCAAACATAGATCATGGTGGTAATCTGTCTTGTGGCCTCTTGATTCGCTCATGGTTGTTGCGTGGGAAAAATCACCTCTTCTTAGATTTTGCTCTTGCACTTATTACGATACTAACCAACTCATAAATGTGTGGTCATCGTGACCTTGCCATGTATCACTAGCACACTCGCACACCATGACACATGCACGATAATTCTACAATAAATGCATAAAAGAGGTGGCAGCTTATAAAATGATGCATTACAATTATTAGAATTTCCTTTGTGTATAATGGCGCCAAATGCAACACCAAAGGCATGCAAATGAGTCACGAATGTAAATGCTTGTTATGAGATAATTGCAAAAGGAATATGTGAAAATTTGTAATTGGAATCTGTATCGAATTTGTTGTCAAGTTACATTCCTCACTTGCACATATTGACACAAATGTGATATGAAATGTATATGTCATATGTTGTTGATGCATTTTACATCTTAGCATATGTACGAAATTGATCGAAACATGTTTAATTGAGTTAGAAATTTCGCACACTTTGGCAAATCATGTCACTGAACTCAAATGGCTTATTAAAGCATGATTATCATCAAGTGTTGTATTTAGCTCTTGTACATTATCCATGCTTGTTATTTGATTTCACCTGTTGGCACCACACGGATGCATGTCGCACACTACGCACTTGATGTGTCCTGACAAAGGTTTGGGATTGAACACCACATTAGGGTATTGACATATTTTCCAGTTGATATTGTTGAACTCTACATGAGTCACGTTGGGCGATGGTCCCACGTTCATGAGCTAGCTCACGTGTTGTAATACCCTTGAGAAAAAAACAGAATTGTGTTATATCGCCTTCACAGGCAATATGCTCTTCTTAACCGTGTGAGGCTTGAGCACGTGAATAGGCGGGCAAAGTCCTCGATAGTGTAGCCATGTGGGGAACACGAGGCAAGTGTGTCTAAATACCTCAGAAGGAGGTGTATCAGACTAACTAGCTTAAGAAAGATAAATCGACCAGTTACCCATTCATAAAACAGTTCACCTTAGAGAGGGTGGATGGTATAACCCTCAGTGATCGATTGATTTTACGACACATTTTAAGGAGCAAAGGCATCCTTTGACCTCCAGACACTCAGAGTTAGGGAGGTCGAGGTGACCTATTGAGGTGCCTCAGCTACTATAATAGTGTGGATTGCAATCTGTCACCTATGTGAGGTTTTCTCTCGGTCATAGGCGGGCGCATGAGGTTTTACTCGGTATGTAGCTTCCTTGGTTACCATTTTAGAAATTTAATAATAGACATTGGGAGCATGTCTCACAGAATATGAGGTTCCTTCGCGTAACCGAAGGAGTAAGTAAGAAAGAACATAAATAGAAAACAATCACTTACGGACTCTGACTTGCTAGTTACCTTTGTTTCGTTATACTAGAAATGCTTAGTACATGTGTTACCTGCTTAGTGTGTATCTTGTTTTCACTTGCTTGTAATTGTCTTACCTTTATTGCATGTTTCTAACTATCTCATCATGATACACATAGCTATGTATTGCTACTTCTGCTAGTTCACGTACTTTCAGCTTATTGCACATATATGCTCATATGTACCTATGCTTTGGTTACATATTTCTGACTGTTCCATCATGCAAGCCGTAGTTCTGCTTTTCGTAGATTCTTAACTATGTCATTAATTGCTTTCATGATTCACGATTTCCTTAAAAATGATAATTCATGATGTTTTATCTTACCAACTCGCAAGAGTACTGACCCCGTTTCATGAGGATACAGGGGAGGGCTGCTAGAGGTGCGATCGTGATGGCTGCGCGGCAGAGGCTTTGGACCCACACTTTGAACCTACGAGGTCTTGGCAGTTGGTTTGGGGGAAATCTCCAATTTTTGGGAGACATTTTGTAAATGTAATGATGTATATTTTATTTGGTCTCATTTTGTAAAACAATAGTGGAGAAAGTTTCTTTTTATTGATCCTTCTGTAACTCGCTCAAAATTTCTAACTATTTTTCTCTTATAGTTTTTTCCACTTGCGCAGTGTTTTCAAAAAAAAAATCTCTAAAAATCCATGGATTTTACAAGTTGGGATTTCAGGGTGTTACAGCTGGAGAAGGAGAGTTTCCGCCTTTGAAGACTCTCTCTCTCTCTCTTATCTTTCTAAAATTTTTAAAACTCTCATATTTGACTTTTTTTTTTCAAAGTTTCTATTTTTTTTAAGTCTTTCTAAAACCTATTTTAGCCTTCTTAGGCATGTACAAGGACTCTTTTAAGAAGTCCTAGACATCCAAATAATTAAAATTTGGAATTAAATGAAATTAATTAATTATTTAGCATTAAATAATTAATAATTATCTAAAAGTTTTCAAAAATAGCTAAATTAATTTGGGAGACTTCTTGACCTTATTTAACTCCAATTTAAAGTTTTTTAATGAATTTAAAGTTAGAAACTGTTGGGCATGGATTTGGATCTGGATCCAAATCTAAGATCTAAATCCATTTCCAAAAATCCAAATGGATCTTGGGCTAGATCAAATCTAGATTAATATGGGTCTTGGATAGAGCCTAGATCCATATTAATTTTGATCATAAGCATTGAATCCAGTTCGATTTGAATCCATACTCAGCCCGTTGAGGCAGTCTTTTTTCGAAAAAATACAATTTTTGGGCCAATCGAAACTAGAATTTTGACAACATATTATTGTGCTCGACATTCTCAGACACATCAAACGCTATATCATGTGAATATAAATTCTGAATTTTGCTCGAAATTAAAGATAAAAAATAAAACTCTTTCCTATATTTTGAATGGATCGTTTAGACCTAGTCGATGAGACCTGGGCCAAGCCCAGACTCAAAAGCATCAGTCTAATATCGAGGTTCAAACAATTTTTCTCCCATACTTAGCCAAATTTTTAAAAATCTCAAAACAACTAAGTATGAAAATACGTTATATTATATCCCTACCCCATTAAAAGAATTTTATCCTCGAAATTAGAACATACCAAATAAGTGTGGGTAGCACCAGAATCAAAATCTCACGAGCCTAATGATCGACAACTAAGATAATTTCTTCGATCAGGTCAGTCTGATCACCCCTACATAGTAGCCATAACAGCATAAACTTTATCGTTGGTCCCTCATTGACCTTGTTGTTGCTGCTACTATCCTTCCTGAGCTGTCGCCTTGTTCGGATAATGAGTCGCAATGTGCCCAGGCTGCTGGCACTGGTAGCATACTCCCTTGAATAATGGACAAAAGCCCTGAAGATGGCTCTTGTTGCACCATCAACACACACACCAATGATGTCTTCCCTTGTGGCTGCCCCTGCTGGGTCCGCTACCTCTTACCCCCTATGCCTTGTCGCCCGTAGAGCTATCTCCACTGTTGCATGTCTTCTGCGACCCATCCATAGATCGTTCTCACTCCTCGTTCAGGATGGTCGCAGACTCTATTATGTCACTCAATGAAGTCGGTCGACTCGCCATCACTCAGACTCAGAGTTCATCCTTTAGCCTGCGAACATAGTTGGTTGCCCTCACCTTATCATCAACAAATAGGTCCAGATAATACCGCTCCAAACTCTTGAATTTGGTGGCGTAGTCCACCAAACTCATGCTTCCTTGAGTAAGCTTAAGGAACCGTTGTTGCATCTGCTCCCAAGCGAAATAAGGGAAGTAGGTATCCAAGAACTCCTCCCTAAACACCTCCCAAGGAATCACGTCGATGTCGTCATACTTCACCCTTCGCAGGGTGTTCCACCACTTCTTGGCATCGCCCTTCAAACGGTACGTGCCAAAAGCAGTCTTCCTGTCCTCGGAGACATGCAGAATGTTGAACGCTCTTTAAGTCTCCTTGACCCAACTCTCAGTTGCCTCTGGGTCGGCCTTTTCTGCGAAAGTTGATGGATCCAACTTCAGGAATCGCTTATAGGTAATGCCACCGGAGTTCAGAACAACCTCATCAGGGTAAATACAAGTAGTTGCTTGTGTCACCTGCACCGTAACTACCTCGGTCAATGTGTGAAGGGCATTAATCATGAAATCCCTATACTCCTGTCAGTTTGTAAGAGCACCAGAAGAAGTCGAAGCGCTCTTGCGTCGATAAATCTAAAACATGAATTTTTTTTAAAAAAATCTCCCCGATCGATCCTACCCCCTTAGAGTTAATCCCGAACAATTATATTCATGCAATCACACCTAAGATTATTAATTCACACCAGAAGAGAATTAAACTCTGAATGCAATGTAGCATAATAAATTCATATGCTTTAATAAAGGTATCAAAAAGCCTTACTGGTAAAGGAGACTGCTCTGGAGTACAAGGCACGACTTTTTGACACTTCAAGACAGGGCTCACTTACCAAAATTAAAAACTTTAATGCTAAGATGGTAAAAATATAAGATTTTGTTGTTGTTCTGATACCAAACCTGTAACAACCCTAACTCATACTCAAGAAAAAGTGCAATTTGCAAAATATCAGAGTGCATAAAAATTAAATGAAAAGAAAAGAAAAGAAAAGAGTCATGTTGTCCAAAGAGTCTGTCGAGCAGTCATGTAGTCCCCTCGTAGCTCCTCTCATGAGCAAGTCACTTCACTGATCCTCTAAGGCTGCGAAAAATACAAAAGTAGGAGTGTCAGAAATCCAAAGAATTATGTGTATGAATCTCTCTAAGAAAACAAATAAGCATAAGGAATACAAATAAGATTCATGCAATAATTTAAAAAGATGCAATTATGACAAATTCATAATTTAAGCAATCATTTAAGTAATAGGAAACAAGTGTTAAACAAGATAAGATAAATATTTATGCAATAAAGAGCACACATCATGCAATCACCATATATCATAAGTAAAAGAACAATTAAATATGCATGATCTAATACATAGCAGGAATATGCATGATTTCTGTGCATATGCATGAATAAGTCATTATCTTTTGTTAGAGTATTCTTTTCATATGCATGTCCCTATTAGATGACACAATTTAAGTTTCTCTTTTTATTACTGTTGTCCGCGGATACACCAAACATGTAAAAATTCTCGAGGTTAAGTAAGGTTCCCAGGGTAACTTAGCACATACGTTGTATTTTATTACTGGGTTCCCAACTTAGCCCTCGACCGAATCAACCTTCGAAACATTAAACCTCCACATTTAATGTCAGGACACTAGGGACCTCAATATCTACAAGTTTCACTTTTTTGGTATACCAAAACAACAATTGTGTCTACACACTACCCCACGTAAAGTGACAGATTCTCCTTAAAACTGTGGTCAGGAGAAAGAACCTCAATATCAGGTTCAAGGATAATAACAATGCACACAGAGTTTTTGTATTCTCGTGGTTCCCCAAAACTGAAATTCTAAGAGTCTCATTCTAACGACGAGATATCTCAAAACGTATATTACATTGTTCTCTTTCTTTATCTTATTATTAATGGCCAATTCATTAATTTGTAATTCACTATGCAAAAATCAATACACAAGCTCGCATATCCTCACGCAATACCCATCACGGGATCACAACCTGCGAAAAATATAGAACAATACAATATAGTGAAGCAATATCAATGTGCCTTTTGTGATACAATAAAATAAGTAAAGAAGGAGCAAACCTAAGCTCATAGCTCATCAGGCCTACAATGGTCCATTTTGATCATTGATGCATTATATGCAAAAATCACAACCACATGCTATATATGCAATATTGTCAATATGCTTACATATGCACATTCATATATGTCAATTCAACATGTGCATGATCTACAACACTCATATGCATGGGTTTATCCCACTATGCCATTTACATGCTTCCAGTTATCATGCAGGCATGAGAACACACTCCCATATACGCACATACTGTACACATTCTATGTTTGAAGTTTGTGTATGCATGTGATAGCCAATATTTGCAATTAAAACTAAAACAAGCAGGGTGTGTCAAGTAGGCATGTGAAAATTTTCATTATTAGCATGCATAAGGATAAATCAGCCACCTTAGTGAAATCTGAAAACTAGATCACATAACCAAACACATTCTTTTTATGAGTGCATGTGCACTTCGAACAACTTTGAAATAATCTATTACTCAAGCATGTCATATCAAGTCAAGGCATGTAAAAAATTCTAGTTATAACATGTATCAAAATCAAAATGCATGCTCTTAACAAAATCTGGAAATCCACATACATTTTCAATTCAAATTTCAAATTCAAACAACACCTTGTATTAAATACATTTTTTTTTGTTATTGAATAGGTCCGGCACCCAGCCGACCCAATCGGCCGGGGTTCGGTTCAGCCCCAACCGAGCTCAGTTGGCTAGGTTTGACCTGGGTAGACCTGACAGGAGGTTGCCAGGCTTGTACCAGTCCAGTCGAGGGCTGGACTGGGTCTGCCAAGGCCTGGCATGCCCAGCCAAGCCACTCGACTGGGCTGCTAGCTACCCAATCAGCACCAAGCTGGGTCTGGTTCGAGCCGACCAGACCACTGCCCAGCTAGGTAGGGCCAGGCCGGTCAGGCCAGTCGAACATAGTTTGGCTGGTCTGACAACCAGCCACTAACATATGCAAAATTTACATATATTTTTGCAAGTGTATAACCCAGGTATACATATCTCTGCATATATAAAGTCCAACATGTATATGTGTGAAAATTTTCATTCGGATTACTTGTATATCCAGATTTACAAGCAAATAAATAGGATTTTGCAGACTTATATATATATATATATAAATAAATAAATAAATAAATAAATAAATAAATAAATAAATAAGATAAGAGAGAATCGTTTACGGTGGTTTGGACATATTCGGCGAAGGCCTAATGATGCTCCAGTTAGAAGGATGGAGAAATGGGAAAATATATTAGTTAAAAGAGGTCGGGGTAGACCTAGGAAGACATGGATGGAGGTGATAGGAAAGGATATGAATGCTTTGAACCTCACCGAGGACATGACATTGGATAGAAATGATTGGAGGAGAAGGATTCATGTGGAAGACCCAGAATGATTTTCTTTTTTGGTTCATATCGCCGACCCCAATTGTTTTGGGATGAAGGCATATATATATATATATATATATATATATATATATATATATATGCAAACAAATACACATGCACCCTATGTATGCATCTGCAACCATATACGAAATTCAAAATCAAGTATGATTGTAAGAATAACTTACATGTATATGCTTATTCCCTGATCAATAACACATGCATATACAAACCTTTAAATATGATATGCATAGTTAGCTTAAATATCTACATACTTATTCCAGCACACATTCCCTTTTTGATCACTTAAAGTGGTATGTACCCATAAACAAAAATATATATCTATATGTGCTTTCATATGCATGGATGCATTCAAATGAACATAATATGCAAGCATATATATTTAAAACTTAGCATGCTTATATGAAAGAAACTCATATTCAAACGTGCACCCATTCTTACATGCTTATGCTGATTTTTTTTTTTATGGAAGCATACAAGATTATTTAACACAAATTTACATGCATTCCACAGTCCATAATGTGGACCATCCATGGAGAAACAAAAATATCATAATGCAAGCACATAACAACTATTTTTTATCATGGAATAAATTCTGTTTTAGCATAAAAGAAGCATACACATAAATTTATTTTTGAAAAGATGAATAAAATAAAAAAAACGAATCCATGAAAGAGGATCCATAAATCCGCTTTCATATATCTTAGAGTAAACATATAGATCTACTCTTTCCCCATGGATTTCCATCAAAATCATGTATGAAAAACCCATCTACATTCAATTTCTTACTTGATTTAAGAGAGAAAACCCATACCTTTACGTGAATAAAAAAATAGAAAAAATAATGTTAGAAAAGTCCCAATGGAAGAAGAAGGCTCCCTCTTCTTCTTCCTCTCTTTTCCTCTCCTTCTCTCTCCTTTTCTTTTTCCCTTGCTTTTTTTTTTCTTTCCTTTTTTTTTTATCTTAAATAGCTAAGAAGGGGGGGGGGGGTGACCCCCCGCCCCCCCCTTCTCTCTCTCTTTTCTCTTTCTAAAATTTCTAAAACTCTCATATTTAACTTTTTTTTCAAAGTTTTCAATTTTTTTTAAAAGTCTTTCTAAAACCTATTTTAGCCTTCTTAGGCATGTACAAGGACTCTTTTAAGAAGTCCTAGTCATCCAAATAATTAAAATTTGGAATTGAATGAAATTAATTAATTATTTAATATTAAATAATTAATAATTATCTAAAAGTTTCTAAAAATAACCAAATTAACTTAGGAGACTTCTTAACCTTATTTAACTCCAATTTAGAGTTTTTTAATGAATTTAAAGCTAGAAAATTATTGGGCATGAATTTGGATTTGAATTCAGATCCAAGATCCAAATTCATTTCTAAAAATCCAAATGGATCTTGAGCTGGATCAAATCTAGATTAATATGGGTCTTGGATAGAGCCTAGATCCATATTAATTTAGATCATAAGCATTGGATCCAGTTCAATCCGATCCTGAACTCAACCTATCGAGGCGATCATTTTTTGGAAAAAACATGATTTTCAGGCCAACCGAAACTCAAATTTTGACAAGTAACATATCGTTGCGTTTAACATTCTAAGACACATCCAACGATATGTCACATGAATATAAATTCTAAATTTTGCTTGAAAATAACCTGAATTTCGCTTGAATTTAAAGGTAAAAAATAAAACTATTTCCTATATTTTGAATGACTCGTTTAGATCTAGTTGATAAGACCTGGGTCAAGCCCAACTCAAAAGCATCGGTCTAATATCGAGGTTCAAACGATTTTTCTCTCATACTTAGCCAAATTTTCAAAAAATCTCAAAACGACTAAGTGTAAAAATATGTGATATTATAATCATAACAAAGGGGTCTTAGGTTCGAATCTCACAGGGGTTCTCCCAACTTGCCTATCAAAGAAAAAAAAGGCATTTGTTGCGGTCCACTTAATTTTTTTCAAGAGATTGACCAATGTATATTGTTCAGAGAAATCTATAGATGCAATGTTGAAGGTGTTAAATTAGGAAAATGTCTAGGACTGTAAATGGGTCAAGTTTGTATTGGGTAACTGACTCGAATTTTGGGGAATGGCATGAAAAGTGTCTACCCCCCGAACCCGACCCAAACAAAATGCTGGCCGGGTTTGGGTTATGATTTTGCCCGACAAAACCTGAACCCAGTCATTAAATTATATGGGCGGGTCTAGGTCGACCCTGACTCGACCCATTGACAACCCTAAAAGTGTCAATCACTCCATGGCTATTCGTTGGTGTTTCTTGATACCATAAACAATTTTTTATAAAGGCACATATTTTTAAAAATATTTAACAATTATTTGACATATATAATTATATTTATTATTACATAAATTTCGAATTTCTCTGGTATGAACTTGCAAACCAAGTTCTAAACTAGAAACTATCACAGTAGATTGTAAAAGGCTGCCCAATTTATGGGGTGTTCAAAAGACATAAAATTTTGGTCATTACACTTAACCACATGTTTTTCACCACTAGAATCACTCAGATGAGTTCATCATTGCTGTGGAAACTAAAATTATTAAAAATGCACTAAAAATTTACTTTTTTATTTATTTTATGACGAGGAACCCTCGCTGAAGGGTGAAAAACCCTAGGTGGGGCCTCACGACCACCCTGCCTCCTTACATGTAGGGGTGTCAACAGGCCTGGTTTACCCGGACTCGACCCCAACTAAACCCTATAGGGTAAGAAGACCCGATTAAGACCCCCCCGCATCCAAACCCTAAGGTCCAATTAATACATGGACCCAGGTATAGTTTGTAAAATTTTATACCAGACCCAGACCTAACCCGAGTTCTGATTAAGACCCTCAAATTTTCAATGTAAAAATTATAAAAAATATGGTTTTACGGGGTTTGGTTCATGTACTTCTTATCGGGTCTGGGTATGATTTTTTACAGTGGACCCAATTAGACCTGGGTTTTGACCAGATACCATACCCGAAAATCTGGTTCAAGTCTGGTTTCACCTGGATCTGAACCAAACCCGACCCGTTGACAGCACATGGCCCACCTGAAAATTTAAGTTATTTTGCAACAAGGTAGAGAAAGGTCCCTGTTTGTGGAATTATGTTCGAAAAGTCAAAACAACTGCTCTGTGTAATTGTGAAGACCTAAGGTTCCTTATCAATATTAACAGAACTTCCGGAATGGCTATTATCATAATGCGTATTTAACCTGCTAGAGCGTTGCAGAGGCTGCTTAAAAATTTCTTTCCAGTCCACCTCTTCTCCACTTCTTGGAGGAGTCTTCCATCTCTCTGGCTCCCCTAGCCTTACTTTTTTCTTTTTGCCTCAAGAGTCGAGAGGATAATGGCTCTATGGATGGACGAGTACGCCGAGCCCAAGACGGAGAGTGAGCAGGCGGACCTCGACGCCATCGCCGCTGTTAAGGAGTCCGCTGCAATCGAGCTCAAAGTATGACGCCCACCCATCTTCTCCCCTTTGCTCTTCTTCCCTGTTTTTACTTTCTACACCATGTTTGATTGCCACTCATTTAGTTGCAAACTCTCAATGATTTCTAACGCCTCATTTGTAATTTCTGCATACCCATGTTCGTTTTCTCAAGTTTTTTTAATCCATGCTTTCGTTTTGAGGCCATTGAGGATACAAATATGTTGATTCGAGATGGAACTTGTACCTGGGTGCTTTTCTATAGATTTTTACAGCTAATATACTAATCTTTTCTATCCGTTTTGGACGAATTTTGGTGGTGGTCATCGACTATTCATATTTGGCTCATGCCAAGCATGATGAAAATGATTGGTATTGATCACTAGATTGCATTTTCTGATTTGTATCCAAATCTAACTTTCTTTTTTATGATGTCTATAACATTGGTGTTGCAAAATGGCAGCTAGATTAAGTTGAGAGCTCAAATCGTATACCTTTCTTTCTGTCTGTTGTTTGGTTTATTGCCTTTTTTGAGAAATATTTGAAGCATGAGAGATGCATACTCGGGAGTTTATATGAGAGTTTCACTAAACCCAATGATTTTATATGACTCAACTCTAGCTGGGAAATAAGTTGGCACTCTAATTTGTACTAAGCTGAATATACTGATGTCAATCTTGGCATACAAGCAAATAAAATTGTATGATCTCTTCTTGCTTCCACTCCTTTTCAATCTTAAAACTTTGCTCTTCTTCTTGCAGGACAAGGGCAACCAATATGTGAAGATGGGGAAAAAGTACTATCCCGATGCTATTGATTGCTACACAAGGGCAATAAATCAGAAGATCTTGAGCAACTCTGAGAATTCAATTCTTTTTTCTAATCGAGCCCATGTGAATTTGCTTCTTGGTAACTATAGGCGTGCACTTACAGATGCTGAAGATGCAATCAATCTATGTGCAACAAATGTCAAGGTAGAAAAATTCCCATGCTTTGAGATTTATTCACAAGGTTTATTTTTCATAAGTCAATCTCCTCTTTAAATGTGGAACCATTAGAAGCAAGTTGATCTTACATTTAGCTTATCAGGTTTCAAATTGTTGTCATTCATGTGAATAGATTTTTTTTTGTTTTCCAACTTTTTCAGTTATGTCCGATATATAAGTATGTAAAACAACTGAACATACAAGGTCTTGGATTTTACATGTCTAGGCTTATTATCGAGCTGCAAAAGCTGCTTTCTCTTTAGGTTTGTTGCTGGAAGCAACATCATTCTGTCAGAGGGGGCTTGAAGAGCTTCCGACTAATGAAGATATGAAGAAGTTACTGAAGCAGATTGAGTTGAAAAAAATTGAAGAAGATAATCGCAAGGCTCAAGTTTCCAGGGCATTGGATACTGCTAAGGTTAGCTATAACAAACTTCAACACCTTGTCATCTTCCGTGAATCATAACAAATTTCAGCTGCTATTATGCAGGACCTGGTTTGTGCTTTGGAGAACAGGCATTTGAAGCTGGGAAAGGCAATGTATCAAGAACTTACTGGAATAAGAAAACCAAGACTGGATAAAAACATTCTCCACTGGCCAGTTCTTCTTCTTTATGCAGAAGTTATGTCCAGTGATTTTATAGAAGACTTCTCTGAAACCGATACATTTTCTGTTCATCTTGACATGATATCCATTTGAATGTATAGTGTTTCGTTTGTATTACTTCTGTTCTATTCTTGTTGTTGTTTTTTATGCTATCAAATCAGCTTGTTCTCTCCTTAGTTTTCAAACATGTATTCAGAAAGTCCACCTATGCCGTGGGATGAGGAATGTGCTTACACTCGTGAAGCCATTGAACTGTATTATGAGGTATGCTTGACACTTGGTTGAAAGTTTCATTTTGGTATCTTAGTTGTAGGAGAACAAACTCATGGATTAAGGGTAGGCACAAAATCTAAGAGGAAGTCCTGGCACTCCCTGCTTGTAGGGGCATATTGATTATTTCTTTTATTGTCTACTCATATGGGTTTATCTTTGGTCTTCAACCTCCAATATCAATTTGATATTGGATCTGCAGGCTGATTCGGGAATTGTCTTATCACATAAAGAAGTTCTTAGGCATATGTTAGGGGGAACTGCTGGTGCTGTTGCAGAAACTCTTGAAGAAGAAAAGGATGGTGACCTCTACCTTAATCACAGAAACTCCTCAGGTTGCTTAGTTCTTCAAGCATCATACATTAAGCTCTAATTGGTGTTGAATTCTCATCTTAGTACACCTACTATTCCCTTTCAGATTCCCAATGTTTTCTTTTTGAATAGCAAACTGTGCATAGATACTTGTATGTTCGCAACATGATGATTTTTCTTTGTAAGTGTTTTGGAAAGCAACAAAGTTTTCAGACAAGGATGATTTCATAATAGTGCTGATTTAAGAGCTGTGGGACGCCAAAGCTTGAATTGAGAATTGGAGCTTGATGCAATAGTACAATCTATGATTATGAATATAAGGATGTTGTTCTCGATCCAAAATGTTGCATATTTAGGAACTATGATCATTCTTAAAAGTATTCATGGATAAAGATAAAAGCTTACAAACAATGGAGATTTAGCCAAATTGTTACTAAAAATGTCTGTTGAGAAATCAGGTAACCTCATTGGTCAGCTATGTCAACCTTGTCAAATCAGTTATAGTCTTTCGACCTATTTATATGTTCATTTTTCCATTCCAAGTGAAGTTGTGAATCATCTTGAGAATTTATTTTCAATTTCTATTCGAACATTAACTCCTCACACTCAACAATTGGTGAGATGGGAAGAATGACATTATAGTTCCCACAGAAACTGTAAGTCTCAGGATTTAATGAGTAGGGCCTCTCAACAATCCCCTTTAATCAACAAGTACTGGAGGCTAAAAGAGGTGAATTTGATGGGCTCTCTATACAATTATAGTATAGGTGATTGTCTTGGACATAGATGAAAGTGTATCTTTGTGTATCCAATGGGACCTATCCTTATAAGCTATAATTGGTAGGTGTACCTGTAGTTAAAGATTTAGTTTTGGTTTGGACTAATTGATGAAAGAGGAGTCACTTTGTACATTTCGATTTATTTTTATCTATATTGTGGTTAGTTATATGGACATCCAAGATTGTTGGTTGTTTGGCTCAAGAAGGCAAAGGTCTCCCATTGGTGAACAACTTCAATGTGCATAAGCCCATCATGCAAGAGAGGAGTCAAAGGGCCATTACTTGATCAAATCTTGTGTTAGGTACCCAAATGATAAAGGATGTGTGAGTCAATTGATGTGCACTGAAAATAATGGTGAAATCTCACTGGTTTAACTTGGGAGTTTTATCTTGTTTTCTTAAAACCCTAATTCTAAGAAGAACCAACTTTTTCTATTTTTCAGGTGTTTTAGATCTCTTCCACTTTTTGTTCCTATGCATAGTTCATAAGTTCTCACTTTTTTATTTCAATTTCTTTTAGTCTTTTTATGTAGTCCCAATAGATTCCACCTTTCATCTTTCCAGTATTCTTAAATAAGCCTTATGAGTTTCACTTGTCAATGTTACAAAGTTACTTCTTAAATGGGAGACACTTTTTTAACCCTTCTTGGTTTGGGGTTTCTCAACCGTGCCCCATTCTAGATTATTAAGATGCTCCATTTTAATACTTTGTCATATTGTCATACTTTGGCAGAATATGGCGTGAAAGTTTCTCATATGAGTTATATCTTATTGCATAATGGTAGTAAAAATTCATGCTAAGAACGTTCAAAGGATCCTTACATCAAGTTGGCATTAGCGGCCAACACAAAAATAGGCAACATAAAAGGCACACAAATAATTACTGTAGTGGTAATAGGTGCAAATCTCTTCTAATAGTCTACACTCTACAGTCACATTAATGTAATCCAACATCCATAAACCAATCCTTGTGTCTCTAACTTAGATCATCATGTCAAGTTTTGAACATCCACAAACTATCAATAGCGTTTGTGTCCTAGCGTGGCTCATCCAAGAGAAGTTCATTACTTTTGTAACCTGATCCTATTATTCTTTTCATTCAACTTCTGTATGTCCTATGGCTTAGAGGGGTGAAGACTAGAAAGCTTGTTGTTAAGGAGTAAAGGGGTTATAAGAGACTGAATTATATGGACTAGAGTAGCAATGTTCATTGGAACTGGAATATTGACCAGGGAGGATTAGCATATGTATGTCAGGCTGGAAGTGTAGCATGTACATGTCGAGTTGTCCCTAGGTGAATCTGGTTTTAATTGATTACAAGCTTGCCTTTGATGACATTCCGTAAAATACATGCATTCAGATTCAATGAAATAATTGCCAAACATGTTCAAGTCGCCATATCCCCACAATAACTGAGAAGTTCAACAATGGAATCAAGGTGTACATGGACAAAGAAAAGAAACATTATTGACATGAGGAAAATGATTAAAGAAACAAAATTATTGACTGATAAGGTTAGAAATGTGAAGATAGATCCGGATCCAGAACACATTGAATTGGATCCTCATCAAACAGGTCCACACTTTGGGATGGAGCTACAAGCTGTGAAGGAAAGATCCAATGCTGAAAAGATGAGTCCCAGTCAAGACTCCTACCTCGGTAACTGTACAAAACAAGGACTCCTCTCCAAGGCAACTGAAGGAAAGAGAGGAAAGGAGAGACTGCTATCGAAGAAGAAGACTCCTAATAAATGTGTCTCTAAACATTATTGTAATCCAAAGGAGTCCCTGTACTTGGAGAAACCTCCAAAACATGTGACTCTTGGAATTCTATATAAACAAGGGAGAGGCCTCCTCTTTGGGGCATGAAAGCTAGAGAGAGAGAGAGAGAGATCTCCTACAATGGACGTAGGTCGCGTTGGACCGAACCACTATAAAATTTATGCATTTTTCTTGTGTGTGTGTTTATTTCTGGCCTCTCGTGGCCTTTGCAAATTTACATGGTATTAGAGCATGTTGGCTCCATCGAGTTTGCTCGTTTGATCAGTTTCGTTTGATAGCTAGTGGTGATGGCGTCAAGCTCATCCAACCTCGTTCCTAATCTAGCCATGCAATGGAATGTGTTCTCGTCCCTACTGTCGATCAAGTTGGATCAAAACAACTACCTGTTATAGTGCTCATAAATAAAATCTATCATGTACAATCAGGATCTCATCAAGTATGTTGATGGATCACTCCTGGAGCCAGTTCAGTACGTAAGAGACTGTGAGCTCCTCGAAACTAATCCTGAGTATATTGTTTGGAAGCGGGCTGATCAACTCGCATTGAGTTAGTTCAAAGCCACTCTTATTGAAGCCATGTTGGGGCAAATTATTCAGATCTCCTCTGTGTGGGATGCTTGGATTGCTTTAGAACAATCCTACACATCTGATTCAAGTCTCAAGATTCTTCAGCTAAAACGTGACTTCCAAAACGTTAAGAAGGAGGACAAGAGCATGGTAGAATATTTGAACCATGTCAAGTTTCTCGCAGACTCCCTATGTGTGGTTGATGAACCAGTTTCTAACAAAGATTTGATTCAATATACGTTAAATGGTTTAACTCAAGAGTACGAGAGTTTCATTACTATGATTATTACTTACTACTTCTACCTTAACAAACTCTCAAAATTTAGTGAAGTTTTTGATATCTTACTAAATCAAGAGAAGAAACTCCAAATGTTGAATCCCAAACCCCCTCAATAAGTTGAGAAGTCCACAACCGTCTTCTTCTCTCAGAGAGCCTAGTCGAGGGCGTGCTGGCCATGGAAGAGGGGGCTGGTCGAGTCACGAGTCACTCGAGGAGGAGTGGAGTGACAAGTCACTGGGTTTTAAAACCATGGCATAATCCCATACACAAATTCAAGAAAGGACAATACAAAGGCACGGAGGTGCAATACAAGCACAAAAGTGCATACAAATACTTCAAAGAGTCTAGAACATAAACACAATCAACAGAAAAAATATAACTTTTATTGCACTTAAATGCTTAGGAGAATCATTAATAAATAGGAACAAAAAGTCCCATATTTATAGAATACAAGAGTGAAGGGAGCTCCCAAATAGAACTGTTGGGAGCTCCCAACGGTCATATTTATGATATGACCATTGGGAGCTCCCAACAGCTCTTTGGTTTAAAGGACCAAAGAGCCCCTTCCTTGATACAAAAAGACAAAAATATAAAAAGAAAGAAAAATACACAACTGACCCTAGTGGACAATACTTATTACAATGAGAGAAAAAGATAAAAATGCCCCTGAAGGGCATTACTTATTACAAACAGTTTATAACATAATATATGCATATATATATATATATACATATATTTTAGCATATGGCTCCATTGCCTACAAGGCTCGGTTAGTCGTCAACGGGTACAATCAACAAGAAGGTGTAGATTATTTCAAGACTTTTAGTCTAGTCATCAAACCTACGTTTGTCAGAACTGTTATCTCTATTGCTGTCAATTGTGGTTGGCAGGTCTACTAATTAGATGTTAATAATGCCCTCCTGCATGGTTTGCTGAAAGTGAAAGTCTATATGGTGCAACCTCCAGGTTCCGAAGACAAATATTTTCCTGACTACGTATGTAAACTTAATTGGGCTTTATATGGTTTAAAACAAGCTCCTCGTGCATGGTTTGAAAGGTTCAAGGTGTACTTAGAAAAATTGAATTTTGTAGTCTCATGTGGACTCATCCTTGTACATCCGACATGAAAAAGAAATAAAGATGTATATATATATATATATATATATATATATAACATAATTATAATAGGGAGTTCTTATGCGGTCAAAATTATTATTCAAGCTTTTGGTCAAGAATCTTCCATTAAATACTTGGGTCCTCTCTACTATTTTTTGGGTATTGAAGTGGTCCAAGACTCATTAGGCATCGCCTTGACCCAGAGAAAATATGTTTCAGATCTCTTGCTTAAGTTAGGTATGATAGACTCTAAAAGTGTTGTCACCCTTGCAGCTGCTAATATTTCTCTTTCAAGGTTTTCTGAAGAATTATTAGAAAATCTAACTCAGTACAAGAGTATTGTTGGAGCTTTGCAATATGCTACGTTCACTCGGCTAGACATTGCCTTCGCTGTGAATAAGGCTTGCCAATTTATGCATTAGCCCATGCAGGGTCATTGGAGACATGTCAATCAAGTGTATCCTAATATATCTCAAAAGGACCGTTAATTATAGTCTACACATCAAACAATCTACCAATCTCAGGCTGGTAGTGTTTTTTGACGCAGATTGGTCAGGTTGCTTGAATGACTACAAATCCACCAGTGGATATGTCACCTTTCTGAGGTCTAATTTGCTGTCATGGAGTTATTCTAAGAAACATATTGTTGCCCAGTTTAGTACAGAAGCTGAATACAAGGCCATTGCTGGAGCAACCTTAATATGACTTAAACAACTTTTGAAAGATTTGAGTAATAATTTAGATGCTACATATCTCACATCCAATCCTGTTTTTTTATGTTAGAACAAAACATATTGAAATTGACTATCACTTTGTTAGAGATAAGGCTGCTCATGGTGATATTGAAGTTCAGTTCATGCGATCTGAAGATTAGATAGCTGACATCCTCACTAAGGCTCTACATGGCCAAAGTTCTATTATTTCATAGACAAACTCAATCTCAGAGAGATTATCTTGAGGGGGCATGTGAAGATAGGTCTGGATCCAAAACACATTGAATTGGATCCTTATCAAATAGGTCCACATGTTGGAATGAACCTACAAGTTGTAAAGGAAAGATCCAATGCTGAAAAGATGAGTCCCAATCAAGACTCCTACCTTGGTGACTGTACAGAACAAGGACTCCTCTCGAATGCAACTGAAGGAAAGAGAGGAAAGGAGACTATTATCCAAGAAGAAGACTCCTAATAAATGTGTCTCTAAACATGATTGTAATCCAAAGGAGTCTGAATGTAGTTGGAACTCCCTGTACTTGGAGAAAGCCCCAAAATATGTTAACTCTTGGAATTCTATATAACAAGCGAGAGGCCTCCTCCTTGGGGCGTGAAAGCCAGAGAGAGAGAGAGAGAGAGAGAGAGAGAGAGAGAGAGAGAGAGGACGTAGGTCACGTTGGACCGAACCACTATAAAATTTCTGTGTTTTTTCTTGTGTGTCCTCTTGTGAGCTCTGCATATTTACAAGAAAGTCAGAAAACTGAAGTTTAATGAATGAAGAAACAAAATTATAGGTTGATAAGGTTGAAAACCCAGAAAATTGCAGTTTGTTGCATAATTCACAGGCATATCCCAGCAACAGTATAGATAGAATACGGTCGAGCAGAAATTAGAAGGGGAAGAAATATTTTTAAGTATTCAATTTTGGAAAAATCTAAAATCAAGTTTGACCTCCATGGGACATGAACTGGTATAACAAGAGCTCATGTTGTTTGGCTCAAAAGGAGGAAACAATAGGAAATAAAAGAAAGAAATTTTGAATGATTTTACGTTTTCTTTATAAATTTCTCAAGATCAAGGGCTAGTGTCCTAGATGTTGTCAACATAGGAAAAGAGAGATTTTAGATGATTGAAATCTTATTTAGATGGCAGGCAAAGGCTCCTTAGGAGACAAAACTCTAGGCTCTAACAGTATCAAAGTTCATAAGTAGAAGATGCTTATGCAAATTTATCAAATAGATGCACTGCAAATTTATCAAATAGATGCACCTGTCTGTGCATTTATTCATCTAATGGTTGTTTCTTTTTCTTGTTTGCCTTTTTGTTTTTTGGCGACTTCTTTTTGAAAAGTCATCTTGGAATGGTTTTAGAAATCAAGCTCCTTGCTGAGAAAGGAAAGGATTGTCTTTCATTCATAACTTTTGGCATTTTGCATTCCATTTCAGCTTCACACATTAGAAATTCATTGTTTGTTAACTCTAAAACAAGTTCACTTTAGAAAGCAATGGACGCTATCTTCATGGAGATGGAGTTTCTCTGGATCTTTCATAATTGTTTACTGTGTCGACTGTCAACAGTGCATGCACAAAATCAACTGAAATGGAGATTCAGCTTTAGAAGTTGGTTCACTGTGAAAGGTACACATGTTTGTAATCCTGAAACTCAATTGACTTCTACAGGAGAGCCCGTCTATGCATGAGGGTGTTGACATGAGCAGATGTGCGGTATATGTCTTGTTGGGATGACTATGAAAGAAAAATTTCAGTGGCTGGAAATATGAAAGTTTCAAGGGTTAACCGATTAAGTGAAACACAAGAAAATAGGCATCTCATGCCAGAATCTAAAACAGGGAAATCTGACACTTTTTATTAACATCTGATGGATCTTGATCTGTTGCATATTCATCCTTTTACCCCAAACGAGTCTATAATGCTGAGTTCATTGCTTCAGTCTTTCAGGCACAATTCTAGTCCACTAATGTAATTTCTTGCATCTTTTTTCTTGTGAAGGCACTGTTAAATGGATCAAGGTGAATGAGAGAAGAATGCTACACGATGTTCTAAAGCAGGATAACTATATCATTCCTGGAATCCCAGGTACAATTCATTCTACATTCATACCTTCTATATTTGACGCTTAATTCTGACCCTTTTTCTCTACCCTTTTGACATGACAGTATTTTATGTCATCTCTACGCGTTCACATTTTTACAAAGAATTCAAGTTAGGGAACTGGACTCCTCCATGACGGTTCTAACTGGGGGAGAGTATATAGTATATACGAACTGCTTTGGTTCTTGTTGCCATGCCCTGAAGATCCTGTGCTTCATTAAACAAAATTGTTATATATGGTATATGCTGTTAAACTGCTGGCACAAGAGCATTTTTATCTTTTATTAACCAATGGAATGCTTTTGTTTCCTGGGCCTCCTTTTTCTTTATTCGAAGTCATCCTTCTGACCTGAGAGAGTTGCCATCATTCCATCAATGAAACCTCTATTGCCATTTGATTGAAAGCTATGTTTTATAAAGTCAGGCATCTCTGTCGAGTAGAATACTAAGATACATGGTATGACATACTGGCCAATTTTCAAAGTCTGAAATGGACTGGTACCATATTATCATGTTCCACTGCTATATGTTGAATATTCATTTGTCTACTTGCTGTACTAATTTGTTTCTTTTTACCCTTTTAGTATCTTTCATGATTCATTGTAATAGTGTCATACATTACATATTCCCCTTAGGATTTAAACTCGGGATGTCCCTTCAACTTGGGACAGTGGAACTGTCTATATATAGGGGTAATGTTTGTTACTCTCATGGGTAAGGAACCCCCTAATGAAAAACTGTAAATTTTTTTTTTTAATTTTTTTGCACGTCTGACGTTCCAGATGTGATATATATATATTCTGTATGGATGGAATGTATGAAATTTGGCAGTCGTTAATGTTGAATCTGAATTTTGTTAGTTGTCTGCCTAATGAATCTTTCCTATTTGACTCCACGTTTCTCTTCATGGACTTCATGCCGAGTTCCTTAAATAGCGGTTCTAGAGCTTCTGGCCACCGTTGAGGAAAAAAAAATTATTGCTGCATACCTTCAACATGGTTGCCACCTAGAGAGAGAGAGAGAGAGAGAGAGAGAGAGAGAGAGAGAGAGAGAGAGAGAGAGAGAGAGCTTTGAGATCCAACCATATCTATCGTCAACAATTATACCATGCACACGTGAGCCTCTTCTCACATTTACATGATTCTGTGGATTCCATTGGACCACCATTGTCCAAAGTTTTCAGTTCCAACCAACTATTTGTATCATCACCCATACATGGGAATAACAATCATCCCATGCACACACCCTCTATCTTACGTTTATATTGACTTTATTTAACATCGAGAGAGAGGAATGTCACGCACTAAGCGTGTTTCTTTATGGTCCTATTTAATCGTGTGGTGATGTCCTTGGTGTTGAAACTAAGAGAACTGCTATCAATCTTTAAAAATAAATTGAATAAAGCTGGGAAAAATTCTCGATGAAATTAGCCAAGGGTTCAGCCTTCAATTCCTATTCACCAAGGGCTAAGATCAGTCCTTACCTATCACCCCAATTTTACACCTTTATAAATGGGTGTCTAAAACCCTAGTCCGAGTCCTGCTCACATGCCCACTTGATTTGGTTGGTCAGGATATGACTTTGTTGACCCCTAATATTCTTTAAACAAAGTATGCAGTACTCCAGGTATTCTCATATTCTTATAGCCATGTTAGTGTCATCGAATGGTAAACAACTTCTGTTTTCTCTTTATTCAAAAGATCTTACGTTTGAAGCCATAATTTATAGCTTCATTATCTTAATCTTAACTCTTTAAGTATCACCGCGGTGATTACCCATGCGGTCAGCAGAGTCCTCTGTCAAGCTGAAGGCCCAAGAACGAACCCCCCTGGCACATGGGGGCTGTGGTTGCTTTATCACGGTTGGTACACGGAAGGATGGGTGGTCGTGTCCTCAACCCAGAGTTTTACCTTGCGGGGAGGTGGGCCCATTAAGTGACCCGGTTCTTGGTGAGGATTTTCTTTCGTCCTAAAAAAAAAAAAAGTATCAGCCAGATCATTTTCCAAACCCTTTATGCACTTGTTCAGCTTGCTCATTCAAGCTTTTAACCATTAATTTAACCCAACATTGCTATCATAAATCACCTAAAGATTAAATTAAGCTCTAAAGTTTTTTCATTTTGCATCACTAATGATGCAAATCATGAGGACTGACCATGATCAAGGTGCACATGATCTCAACTTGTTTACTAGATAACTAAAGAGCTGCAATTGAACAAATCTCCATGAAGACGTTCAATAATTCTGGTAAGAGAGACCTAAATTGGAAGACTAACCGCTTTTGATGCAACACAAAAAATCTACCATGATTTGCTAGTTTTACCCCTTTGGTAAGTCCTTGCCTGTTGGGCTCAACTGGGTCGGGTAAACCTGAACCGAAATGATTAGACCCGACCAACTTGATTCTAATAGAAACCAATTTTCCCCAAAATGTGCAACAAAGCATTCTCGATACTTAAGCTGTTGATCATATGGACAAACGCTATTCGTCAAAAAATCCAAAAAAAGGAATTTAATCATCTCAGAGGAACAAATTAAGCTTTATATTCAGAGAGCTCTAAAATTAATATAAGCAGTGAAAGCATGATATCAAAGGGGAACCCCTGGTTTACTAGTTCAATGAGGTAGTTGGTCTCTCTCTCTCTCTCTCTCTATATATATATATATATATATATATATATATATAGAGAGAGAGAGAGAGAGAGAGAGAGAGAGAGAGAGAGAGAGAATTGGAATATGTAAACTGGATTTTCATAGTTTTTGTTTTTGTTTTTTTTCTAAAATGTCATCGTATGGATGCAATCTAGATGCTTTGTTTTATAGAAACAGACTCTTGGATCATTTGATTATAAAATGATATTTTAAGGTTTAAAAATGAACGGCTCAGAATATTTATAAATATTCAAGTATAAAAAAATACATTTCTTGATTCGATTAAGATGATCTGATAGTCGATTCCAAGAAAATGGATCACGGCGAATGCATCTTCGGGATTAGATTTGTAAAAAAAAATATGAAAATCTTGGTTCATGCCAGTTTTACATATTTCAGTTTACACGTATTCAAGCGTTGGTTGGCAGTGGGTCCCAGGGCAAGAATGAAGCCGCAAAATATTCAAACGTTACTTTTTGCATTTTGTCAGCATTTTTTAAAGCATCACTATCGCAAATAGGAAAACCTTGATACTTTCCAAAATTTGTTTGATTAGCACCAACTGTAATTCTTCTTTCTTATAGTAATTTTACAGTATACGAACTCTTTTTTTACCTTCAGTTCACTGTAATTCCATCTCATTTTACCGTTCTTCATGGAGTTCGGCTCCACTCCAGCGATAATTCTTCTTCTTATGGCATAAATATGTGTGTGCCTTTACTGAATCCAACCTAATCGGATTCAGATTCAAATGGAAGAGGGCTATAGCAAATGGAAAATGACCATACTGCATGGTAAAAATGATGTCTTTTCTTAAAAACCCTACAATTTGCGATATTTTTTTATGTTCAAAATCGCAAATAGCCAACATTAAAATGCTTGTTTTGCCTTTCACATGCGCAGAACTGATGAAGTTCGTGCGATATATTGCTTTGCTCCTCGACTGCCACATACGTCCACTTAAAATGAGGTATGCACATTTTTTTTTGCAGACTTCACAAAGTTCGCATAAAATTATATGTGAACTTCCTGTTAAGCTTGAACAAAACAAAGAAATTCGTATATGTTTTATGTGAACTTTCTCAAGTCCTCATATGTTTTATGTGGACTTGAGAAAGTCCGCACATATTTTATGCGGACTACCTCAAGTCCGCATAAAATATATGAGGATTTGAGGAGGTCTACATAAAATATATGCAGACTTTATCATTTTGTTCAAGTTTAACAGGAAGTTCATGAAGTTCACAAAAAAAAAATGTGCAGACCTTATTTTAAGTGGACGCATGCAACACTCGAGGAGCAGAGTGATATATCGTGCGAACTTCATCAGTTGTGCGAATAGGCAAAAGAGACATTGCATGTAATGACTCCAAACTCACCCTTGAAAATTTGCAGATTTTTTTTTATAAAGGAACATAAAATTTTTAAATCATTACGAAAAAAGCAAACCCACAGACCTAGGAAACATTACAAATTTCATATTCATCACAGAACACCCATTTCAAATCATGATTTAACTCGAACCATAATTTAATTCAAATTAAAATCAATTCAATAAATCTAACTTGAGCTCATAAGTTTAAACACAATCCAATTCCATAAGAGTTATAATCCTGACCACAAAATCATAAATCATCATCCTTTCCAGCAAATTGATCGTGCCATCATGTTGCTAAGCTAAGATTGAATCTCGGCACCTGAAAAAAGCTTTTAAAAATGAGGTAAAAACCAAAGTTCTTCTACGAGACCCTTTCAAAATCCGATAGTATGGAAAAAAGTATACATCAAAACAAACATAAGTTTAAGAAAACCTTAAAGCATAATTCATAATTAAAACATCCTTGCAATATAAATCAATTTAATACAAGCAATCACGTACTACATAAACTAATGCATAGTTGATGCATGAACCAATGCATAATCGATGAATGACTTTTTATCTAATTATTAACCATTGCTTTTGAATGCATGAGTATGCTTAATGCAATTTCAAGTCCTCATATTGCACAAATCCCGCAGATACTATAACAGGTCAAATCCTGAGGTCCAAGGCAGTCTTCAGTTATATTTTTAAACATAAAATTTGTATTTTATTATTTGGGTCTCACAGATGTCCCTCGACTAATGTCGGGAATGATCACCTTAAGTTGGAACATTATCAATCATCACCTAATATCGGGATGACAATGACATCATCACCCTTCGACATCACTTTTTTTGGTATACCAATAACTACAATTGAGTCAGACAACACTACCCCAGACAAAGTGATAAAAGTTTCCTACAACCATGGCTAGGAACACGAACCACTTATCGAGTTCTTAGGGTAAACAATGCACATGGTATTTAGTATCCTCATGGTCCCCCACGACCGCCATCCAAGGATCCCACAATTTCAGAGGGCAACCAAGGAAGATAATTAATTACACTATTTGAGTCTCTATATCATGGTTGCCAGTTGAGGAAGCGGGAGCGAGAAGCGATACGGGAAGTGGGAGCGGGAATCGAGGCACTTTCAAAATTTTAGGAAGCGAAAAGCGTGGGACCACTTAGGAGCGAATCAGGAATCGTCTCAGAAGCAACCTAGGAAGCGAATTGGAAGCAAACCGAAAGTGACCTAGGAAGCGAGGGGGAAGCGAAAAAAAAAAATAAAAATAAAAAATAAATAAAAAATACAAAAAAATTTAAAAAATGGGAGAAGCATGATGGAAAACGCTCTTCCCATAAAAGGAAAGTGAGTTTTCCATAAAAGGGAAGTGTGCTTCCCATAAAAGGGAATCACACTTCTCATTAAAAAGTGGCGCTTTCCCGTGCATTTCGGAAGCGTGATGTTTCGTGCTTTCCCACTTACCTAGGCGCTTCCGATAACTCTGCTCTATACCTTTATTAATCAATTAAGGGTTCTTCACACAAGAACAATATGCAAATTAACATGCATTATCTCTATTATAACAATGTAATATTTGTACTACGTGTAAAATTAAATTAGAAGCATTATAAATCAACATATCAATGCATTTAACAATTATCTAAATAACAAGGTACACACACAACCTTAAAAGGCCCTCAAATGGTTCAAACCGAGCCATTTGACAATCGTTGTCACTTAAATAAAACACAATCTCATATGAATTTGTAATTCACACGAATAAAATATATGAACATATACTATCATCGGATTCACATGAATGAAATATACATTCACAAACCTGGCTAAACCCAAGTTCAAATTCACAACCAAAATAAATTAAACCATTAAATTTAATGCAGACTTAGCACCAAAATAGAAGAAAAAAGAATCGAGTTTATGAGCTTTGGTTTGAAAAATATACTTTTAACTGCAACCCAAAAATTGAGTTTTATAATCATACCTACAAAACATTGATTTTTTACACAAAAATCCCAGGTTTTGATAGTTTAATCAGAAATTCAAATTTTAAATAATATATTTAAGATTTAAACCATTAAATTAAAAATTCAGATTTAAGTAATAAATTCTAGATTTAAATCCATTGTTAAATTAAACTTGGTTTGCATAATAAACTCAAGTTTTTTAAACCTTTAAAATACCTTACCAATTTTTAAAGCATGTTTAGTCTAACCTTTTTAAAATAAATCAAAAGTCTAGATTTAATAAATCAACTAAAAGTTCAAGCTTAATTAATCTAAAAAAACCAATTTTAATTTATTCAGACACAATCAGGTTTTTTTATTAAATCATGAAAATCCATTTTAACCCAACCATAAATCAGATCTAACAAATCATAGGAACTGGGATATTGTTAAATCACCCAATTACGATATCTTTTTATATACAATAAACCCTAAAAATGCATAGGCTGAAATAGCCTTTATATAAAACACAATTTTTTTCTTCTTTCCCTGATCAGTCCCAAAACTGATTTTTAGTTCGGTCGGACATGAACCCCAAAAAAATTGGTTGAGGTTCAGTCCAAACTTCGGCTTATGAACCCTTAAACCGAAAATCAGTACAAGAACCAAACAACACTCGAGCATGCTATAAAACAAAAATCTAAAATTTAAGATTATTCTAAACACACAACCTATATGATTAATGAAACTCAGATTTAATAACCTGAAAGAAAATTAGATTATAACACATAACCATCAAGGTATGAATCATCAAACTAAAGTCGATATATGTAAAAAAAAAATAGAATTTAAAATAGTTCATGCTATATAATTCAACATGTAATAAATTTGGATATAGCATCATCAATAACATAGTTTAATCAACTAAACAAAGTTCTGTTCATGCTAATAAAACCTAAGAAAACACATAGAATGACTTTTTTAAGTTATTAAACCTTCAAAACACACAAACAACAATCAAAGCGCATAAATCGATTAAGCTATTATCTTCAACACAAAAAAGAAAATAGGTTTACGTTTGTGCATGCAGTACACACCATTGATTTGGTTTTCATATGTGCACACACACTGTTAATACTAGGTTATCATTAACTGATCACGAAATCAGCACAACCGTAGGATTTATCTAAAAGTGTAGTAGGATCGAGGCAACGAGCACTAGAGGGGGGGGGGTGAATTGTGCTTTTGAATATCGTCTTTGAAATTTTGAAAAATTTTGAAATACGCAAAGCATTCACACAAAGAACATAAGAATTTATCCTGGTTCAGTCTTCCAGACCTACATCCAGTCCCCAAGCAAAACCCGCTTGAAATTTTCACTATCAAGCTTGTGTAACTACAAGAGCATACAGACCAAATCTGGTCCAACTCCTTTAAACCAAGAAGTCCTTTCCTTTTACAGAAAAAAATAAGTAAGCAAACTTAAATAAACCTACGAGCCCTTCTTATGAATGCAATTGGCTTCTAAGGTTGTTGAAATACTCAACTCACAAATTCACTATCTCTCAAAAGAATTTGAGTGAAAAACTGGAGTGAAAATATCAAGTGAGTGAGAAAACAAATACTTGAATGAATAAGAGTGAAAAGCAAAGAATTTGATATTTGTAATTCAATGTAATTCGATATGATTCGATGTTTTTTAGTGTGGAATGCACTCATATTTATAGTTGAAAGATTCCATACATTGAGGGTATGAAGGGGTGTCAAAACAGTCACTTTTGAACGATCAAAATGTTTAAAAAATGAAAAGACATGCCTTTTAAAAGTTTCAAGAAAAACAACAAAATTAGTCGAATGAAACAGTAATTAGTCGACTGAAATCAAATATTAGCAGACTGACAGTTATCGTCGGTCGACTAATGTGTTTAACAGAGCCATTTGAAAATCTAAACTTTTAAAACTTAGTCAGCTAAAGAAAAAGTTAGTCGACTGATAATATCATCAGTAGACTGAAAAACCTTTCAGTCGACTGCTACTAATTTTTTTTGAAAACACAAGTTCTGTTCGATCGACTGATAAAACCTTCAGTCGACTGCAACTAAATTTTTTGAAAACACACATTCTGTCCGGTCGACTGATAAAACCTTCAGTCGACTAATTCAAAAAATTGACGTTTTTGCTTTGAGAAATTGAAACAAAAAAGTTGGTCGACTGGTGAGTCTGTTGGTCAACTAATAAACATGAAAAATTAAGTATAGAGTTTTCTAAAATGATTTTCATCAAGGGTTCTTTTAGAAAAAATTTTCTAAAGACTTTTTAGGTGAAATGCAATCAAAATATGCACTCTAAGTAAGGCTCTTACAAGAATCTAAGATATTTAATGAATTTTACATTTGCACACTAGTCTTCAAAGATTTTTCATCGAATTCTTCAATTCTTGTCATCTTTCTTCATTGCCTTAGCTGAAATAGAGTTGATTCACTTGTTCATCATCAAAACCTTGTACTTGAAGTATCATGTATGGCTTCATTGTCATAACATTATCAAACTGAGCATGCAACCAATAAAAGATGCAAGTTCCAATGAACTGAACATGATCGTTAACCATCAAATTTCTTTTTTTTTCAACCAAAACAATTATCTATTCATGTAAAACAATTCCAACGCATAAACAGTCCATGCTAACATTATTTCAAATGTATCAATCAATTAATCAGATGAATACAAAGATCTACATATATTATAATTTTTTAAAGAAACACGTAAACAGTTTTCTTGAACCCTAGGTATGGATTCGATCCATGCAACTAACCTCATCTATCAGATAGCGTAAGGACCCCGTATCTTGGCTAATGGTTGAACCAAAGAAATCCAAATAAGGCTCCAAAACCACAACCCGTTCTCTCTCAGAGAAAATGGCAGCTTATTAGCTTTGTAATTAAACTTTTTAGTTAAGCTACCCTCTAAATATCTTTTAAACTAATCAATATCCTAATTAAAATTATTAAAATTAAGACATCTAGCTAAATGTGGACCATAGATTATTTCTAAAGATCCACGATCCGCTTAAGGTGCAAAGCCTGCACCAACCCCTATACATATTTAGAATAATACTTATGTATTGTTTTTTACAAAAATTTCCTAAAATGTCATAAATTCTATTTTTAAAAACTAAAAAATCATAAGGTCTTACATTTCAATACTAGATATTTATGATTTGAACATGAAGAGAATATAAAAAATTGTAGGTTTTTTAGGGAAACATGTCAAATTACCCATATAGTGATTTTTTGTATAGCAAAATCAGATCCTACTTGCCTAAATTAGCTCTAATAGGGTACATTTTGACACATAATTAGATTCTCATACCCATTGGATTCAAATCGGTCTATAAAATCTGAATATGAAGCTGATTAGAACTGGAAACTTGCATATTTAAGCCATAACCCTTTTTTATAAAGAAGAGATAAATAGAAATAAGGATGAGACATGAAATCTCACCAAGTCCATAGCCCCTTCGAGGGAAGAGGTGTAACGCCCCAAAATTTCATCAATTTTTTTTTTAAACTTGATTTATCTAATTGCAAGCACAAGAGAATAGAAGATTTGAAACCGATTCAAACTTTAGGCGGGTTACAATAATACATCAACACACACATAGATGGATTTAAAAAACTTAATTAAAGAAACTAATTCAAACCAGTACTCAAATAGATTCAGAGTTTACATGTCTTAACAAAATCCAACTTAATATAAAAATGTCCAAAAATGAAGTTGGATACCCCTGGAAAGAGAACGATAATGATCCGTTTGATACCACCAAGCAACCCGCCATCACACTAGCACATGCATTTTTTGAAAAATGTTAAAGTAGAAGACGTTAATCCACAAACCTAGTATGATACATTAAATGATATACACATGAATGTAACCCAATGTGATCATTGCAAAATTTTTCCTCTTGTTACTTCTCTTCCTTCTATTTTCCTTTCTAACCTCTATTTCCCTTTTTGAAGGAGAAAATAAAAGACAAAAAAAAAGCGAGAAGAGAAAAGAAAGAAAGAAGAGAGATGAACTCTTTTGCAAAGGTCTCACTTGACCTTAATTTTGAAAAGATTTTGAAAAGATTTTGAAATTTACTCGCCTCCATTTTAAAAATTTGCAGGAAAATTGAGAGACGGGATTCGCTCATCGGTACGAGGTTCGACCGTTCCTTGTGCCTTTACCAGGGGTAATCGAAGCAAGAATCAAATTTATGCCTTTTTGCTTTGCCTTAATATTGTCTAAGAAATTATTCTAAGTCTAGAATGCACAAAGAATCATGCTTGTGTAAATGCAAAAGATGTATGCTTTTTAAGAAGAATCATTTTAGAATTTTTGGATTTATCCAAGTGGTTTTGAAATAGATTTGAAGATACTTGGAGAAATGATTCAAAGGGTCAAAGTTGATTTAGAAAAGTTGGATTTTTGGATATAAACTCAAAGTTTAGAATATACTTGAGTTTTGAGCAAGATAACTCGAAATCCTGAAGTTGGAATCATATCTGAGATCAAAAGACTTGAAAATGGATTTAAGCTTTTTCGAAGAAGGAAGATTCAAGATCGAAGATAAGAATTTAAATAGAGCTTGAAAATAAGAATGGGACTTGAAATTGAGATTGAATATGTATTTTGAAATTGGATTTAAACTTTGAAAAATTGGATTTAAACTTTGAAAAATAGAATTGAGAAGTGAATTTGGAAATGGAATTTGAATTTGGAAATGAATCTTGAAATTGAGATTTAAATTTGAAATCTAAAATTGAATTTGAATTTCAAAGAAGGAGTTTGAGATCTCTGAAGAAAGTAGGGTTGGAATTTAAATCTAGAATTGAAAATCAATATGAAATTTGAAAATAGGGATTGAATTCCGGATTTAAAATTTAAAATCAGAATGAAATTTGGAAACAAAATGGATTCAAGAAATTCAAATGGGATAGAATTTGGATTTAAGAATGGAATTGGGTTGAGAAATGAAATTCAAGATAGGATTTGGATTGGAAAGCTAGATTTGGGAATGGATTTTTGAAAATGGAATTGGATTTGAGAAATCCAAATGGATTTTAAAAATAGGATTGGATTTTGGAAATCCAAATGGAACTTGGAATTGGATTTGAGAAATCCAAATGAAATTTAAAGATAGAATTGGATTTTAGAAATCTAGATGAAACCTGAAATTGGATCTGAGAGATCCTAGATTGATTTTTGAAATTGAAAAGAAGGATAGAGAATGAAACCTGATTTTCAAACTTAAATTTTGAAATAAGGAGACGAATCTGGAAATTTCAAAGTTGAATTTGAATATTGAATCGAATTTGAAATTGAATCTTGATCCTGAAAATGAATTTGGAATTTCAAAGTCGAATTGAACTCTAAAATTTGATTTGAGTTAGAAATTGAATTTTTGAATTTAGAGATGAATTCAGAATTTCAAAGTTAAATTGAACTTTGAAATTAGAATATTGAATCTTTTTTTTTTTGAATTTTGAAGTAAAATAGAATTGAGAATAGGAAGATGAATTTGAATTTATGAATAAAAATTAAAGATTGATTTGAGAAATAAAGAAGATATTTGAAGAATTGTCTCAAAATCATTTGAATTTTGAAGAAAATTTGAAATAATTTGAATATATGATGTAATTCTATCCTAAATGATGAAATGCATTAAAAAGAATGTTTGAAAATTGAATTTGAAAATCATATTTCATTCTTTAAATGAATTGAAATAAGATTGAAGATATAATACATTTCTGACTATGGTCATAAAATGTATTATATAATAATCATATTTAAATTCAAATGAAGAATAAAACACATTTTGGTGCCTTTATAGAGTTCAAAATGAAATTAACTCTCAATATATCCTGACTATGGCCATTAATATACGTTTTGAGTTAATTTTAAGTTAAACTCTGATAAAGGGAGAAAATATTTGGAAAATATGATGATTTTTGGAAAGAGATCTAGTATGGATCCAGTGTTATTCCATAAAAGATGAAAATTCTAAGTTTTGTTCACACCTTGACTATGGCCATTGATGCAAATCGTCAACTTAGGATTTAATCACCTTTTATTAGAATGGTAAACGTGTCATTCGTGTTCCCATTCGTGAAATTTTGAAATAACAGAAAAAACTGATATGAAACAAGCAATATTTACATGCTCATACATTTTGATCTAATACTGAAATATAAGAAATTCTCATTATATCTAGCTATTACAATTTGGAAATTGAAATTGAATTTGAAATTACAATCTCTAGGCTAAAATAAAAATTTCATTCTCCACACATTTCCTGCAAAGCATTGAATTAGTACAAGACAACTTGGCAAATAGAGAGGGAAATGTCATATCAAATGTAAGGTGCAACTAACGAAATGTTCATGCACATGTTTTATACTAATGAAAATACTATGCATTATGTTAACAAGAAAATGTATGTTGAAATGACTATTTGGTATACTAGCTAATGAGAAGCAAGATACATCCTGAGCTAATGTGAAAATGAATGTTATGATGCACACATCTATTTATGATGCTTGTATTAAATATGAAAGGTTTACAAAAATTGCTTAAGCCTCATTGCCTAAAATTTTTTTTGATCATACATGCTTAATAGGAGATGCTTTATACATGCCCAAGGAGCTACAATAGCTTTGCAAGTTACACGAATCATACCAACCTTGAAAGTTGTTGTTAATAGGCTAACTGTAGGTGAGATGTGTTGATCATGCACATGGTACAATTAAATGACTGGAAATAACAGGGAAATAATGCAGGGAGTTCCTAAGATGTCGTAACAGTGTAGCAGGGGGGGTGTAGGAAGCGCTGGACAATGCAATGGAATGGTGAGCATGCAGCTGTGGAGATAGCAACAGTAGGATAGCAGGTTTGTTGTGCAGTAACGTGGATGCAATGGAAGGTAAAGTGTTGGTGGACTGGAAAGTGTAGCAGGTGATTGTTATCGTCGCGAAATTTTTTCCCCGTCTTCCCTTCCTTGCAGAAGAGAAAAGGAGAGAAACGCTTTCGCGATTCAAACTTGACCGGATTTTGTAAATTGTTTTGAAATACTCGCCTCCGTTTTTGAAAATTGCGGGAAAATCCATGGGATGGGGCTCGACCTGTCGGTACGAGGTTCGATCGTTCCTGCCGCCTTTAACAGGGGTAATCGAACCAAGGACCAAAATTGTGCTTGACTTAGTTAAATCATCAAAATCATGTTCTATCCTAAATGAACAGAGAATTTAGGCATGTGCTATGAGATTTGGAAAATGCAACTTGGGAAAACATGATGTATGCTTGGAAAATATTTGAAGTTGAAAAGATTTCTCACGAAAAGAGTAAATTTCTCAGGAAACTCAGATGAAAAGATTTGAAATCTTGAGAAAGTTTATAAAGACTTGGGAAAATCATGAATGATTGGAAGTCCTGAGAAAATGTGAGTAATTCTTAGGAAAAGTGTGAACATTTGAAGGGAAATGCTTGTAAGGAAAACTCCAGCTCTGAAAATTTTATTTGGAAAGAGGATTGAAAATTCATAGGAAAACTTTTGGAGTTGAAAAGCATTTCTTGGGAAAAGGTGAAAATCGATTTCTCAGGAAACTCAAATGAAAGGGGTTTTGAAATCACAAGAAAGTTCATAAAGGTGTGGAAAAATCAGAAATAGTTGAAAATCTTGGGAAAATAGAAGTGATTCTTGAGAAAAAGGTGAACCTTTGAAAAGGGAAACACTTCTTAGGAAAACTTGGACTTTGAGAGTTTTCTTAGGAAAATGATGGAAATTCATAGGAAAGCTCATTTGAGAAGGAAATTCAAAACTTGGGAAATTGAAATCCTGGGAATTTTACCCTTGAAATACTTGGAAATCGATTTTGATCTTGAAAAAAGATTGGAAAACTCTTTTGAAGCTCTTAAGAAAATAACATTTTCCAGGGAAAACTATGGGGAAATTGACTTGGGAAAACCGATTTTGAAAGATTCTTAGAGTTTCTTGAGAAATCGATTTCTTGAGAATGAAATTTTCTTAAGAAAACCATAAGAAAACCAATGATTTCATGATGCAAATGATATGAATGAAAGAATGCACTTTGAAAGGTTTTCTAGGGAAATTTGTTGGAAAAATGTGTATTAAGTCAAAGTAAATCCTTCACATATTCTGACTGTGGCCATGAATATGTTCCGAGTTTAATTGATTTAATGCACAAGATTTTGAAAACATTGGAAATATGATGTGCATTTTTAAGATAGCCTAAGAGTGTAGGCTCAATGTGACTAGTAGAAAGATGATGGATATGGGTCTCGTCCATATTCCGACTAGGGCCGTAAATATGGATTCCACCGAGTTCATCAACTCCCTAAGAGTTGGTGCACGTGCCATTCGTGAACATCCATAGTGCTTTTGAAATAAAATGCATGAATCATATAAGCAAGATATTGCATAAATTCAAACTATATGATATGAATCCTAGTCTAAGCAGGAAATTAACTCTCTTATTCCAAAATTTACATTATTACATCACTAAATAAAGGAAATAAAAGAAATTTGCAGACTTCAGCTCCTTCTTTTGAATGTCCCTGCCAAACTTGAAATAAGGTTAGCTCAAATATGTGGGTTTTTCCAAGATTTTCCAATAATATTATGAAATTATTGGAATTAATTGGATATAAACCCTATTCTCATGCTTCCTTGATATTTTGAAATGATGAAAATGCTAGAAATTCAGTAGAAAACAATTTGAAATTCGGAATTGAGGTTAAAATGACCAAAATACCCCTAAAATTAAAGTTACACCTTTAAAATCAGGGTTCTTTGAAGGAAAACTAGGTAAAATCGAGATTTCGAAATTCAAATTGAATCCAATGATGATAAAATTCAGTATGAGGCATGATGACATGCTGCTAAACCCATTATGACTGTAAAATCAGAATTTGACATTTTGAAATTTAGCAAAAATAGCGAATTTCGCTTGTTTTTCGCTTGGATCTGGGTCCTGCGGGACCCTATTTTGGTATTATGGCTAATCCGAACCTCAAATGGATTCCAAATTGCACCAAATTCGGTATGAAGCATCTACACTCTGATAAACAACCTAGAATGCTAAAAATCATAAAATGATGTGATTTATATGCTAAAATTTAAAGAAAGTTTTAAAATGGTGGATTTTGCCTATGGATCCGAACCAAATGCAATGCCTAATATGATAATGCAAGATTTACACCATGGAAACTTCTGATATTTTTCAGACTGCTAAAAGACCCAAAATGGAACATTTTTGGTTTTTACAGTCTCAGGATTTGAGCCATGGTGAGTTCAATAACAGGGATTTAGTTCTGACAGAGGTAAAAATCATCCTAATCTGATGTAAAATGCTAAACAAATATAAAACAGAAATGGAAATTTATGAAATTAATCAGAGCTATGCACGACACCTACATAAACAACTTTCATGTTTAGGAATTCGTCATTTGGTCAACATAAACACAGATAAAAATATAACTATTCCTGCCTAAACTAACAGAACAGACAAATGTAGCAAAATAGGAGACTGACAAGACAAATCCTAAGCAGGGGTCAACACTATTCTAAAAATTATAGGATTTCAGATGCGAACAGAGGACATCTCGGACACAACTTTCACTTTTTTACAGTTTTGGATTTGGAGCAACACACAAAGAGAAACCATAGCCCTAAGTCGATCCAAGATTTCAGAGGCCCAAATTAGGCTCTGACACGTGTCCCAAACTCTCGGATTTTTGTCAGATGTACAAAAAATCATAAAAATCTGAAAAAATCATATTAAAAACAAGACATTCTACCGAGTTCAGAAAATTTTTCGGATCGAAAATTGGATCCCCCATGAGGGATATCTTGATTTTACAAGTCGGCAAATGATTTTCAAAACACATCCCAGGTAACAAAACCCGACTTGCCATTTTGAATGTTTACCATAGTAAACAAATTCAAATGCCTCCGAATTTTTGGCAAAATTTTAGGAAAACCTAAGCGCGCATTTTGTGATTTTTTTGGGATTTTTAATAAAAAAAAATGCATGAAATGACGTGTGGACTGACTGACAAAAACAGAGACCTACTAAAAATAAGCAGAATTGAAATAAAGGCTAAATTAATCCTAATTAATTCATGAAATATGCTAAATGAATGAAATAAAATGCAAATTAAACCTAGCTAACTATATGAATGTTAAAAATCATCAAGGAAGCATAACAAAACATTTTTATATATGTCGTTTTATGAGAAAAACTCAATCCATCCCTCGGATGAGCTCTTTCTTCAAACGACTCCCGATTCGGATTATAGAATCACATCAAGGGGAAAAGAAGTGCACCTTGCTTCGTTACGCAGCGTAGGAGCTCTTGAAAGGGGCAGCTATCACGAGCTTCCTTCGTCCTTCGCTCCGAGCTTCGGATGGTCCACCAAAATCGAGCTCTGTTGAAATCGGATTGGCCACGACACGAACTTTACTCCACCTTCTTCAATGCGCCAAAGGGGGCACAATTTCCAAGGTTCAAAATCAGATGTTAGGAAGGCTAGGTCGGATTTTCCAAGTTCACCAGAGCTAAAAAAAAAATGATCTCTTCAGGCTGGGCGTGAACCCTTGTTTTTATAACTTTTCTGAAAAATTTTGAAATTCAAACAGGCTGGATCTGAGCCCTCCATGTGGCGCCATCTCAGGGGGTGTCATCTGAGGGGTTTGAAATTCGAATTTGTCTTTTGCAGGGAACCCTCAGGTGGCACCACCTTAAAAGGTGTTTTAATAGAAAAAAATGAAAATTTTGTGGGTGAGACACCTCAGCAGGGGGAATTTGGAATTTTTCAAAAGTTTGCTTGATTCTCTCTGCAGGGAACTCCCAGAAGGCGCCACCTCAGAGGGTGCGCTCTTGGAGTTTGAATTTCAAATTCACTTTTTGTAGGGAGTCCTCAGGTGGCGCCACCTCATGGTGGGCTACCTTTATTAAAAATAAAATAAAAAATAAAAATGGAGCCAAGTGGAGTCCTGGAATGGTGCCACCTCAAAAGGTGTTTGACACATGTCAGGAGGACAGAGTAGTGGGCTCAGAAGGCGCCACCTCAGAGGAATTTGAATTTTGCTTTTTCTGGTGAAAGAAGATCTGGACATGTGGCAGTCCAGGATGGTTCCAAGTGTCAGCCTGCTGGAGAGGTTCTTCAGATGGCGCCACCTCAGAGGAGAATTCGAATTTCAAATGGAGGTTGGCCCTGGAGGAATGGAGGATGGACATGTGGCGCCACCTCAGGGTGGCTCCTACAATGCCATGTGGCAAGAGGGAGGAAAAAGAGGGAAAGGACATGTGGCGCCTCCTCAGGCCATCTGGAAAAATCAGAGCTCAGGATTTGCGCCACCTAGGCTTTGTTTGAATTTTGAATGTTTGCTTTTTCTGAAGAAATCCAGGAGTGACATGTGTCTCCTACTTTTCTGAAAGAAGTAGGGAGAAGACATGTGTCCTCTACTTTTTCTGAAAGAAGCAGAGAATGACACGTGGCAGAGGGAAGAGAAGGTGGGCCAAGCCATGTGGCGCCATCTCAGACAGGATGAAAAAGGTAGGAGTTCTTGATTTTCGCCACCTATGGGGATTTTTGAATATTTGAATTCTAGCTTTTCTGAAGAAAGCAGAAAATGACACATGGCACTTGCTTTTTCTGAGGAAATGAGAGCTTGCCATGTGTCCTCTGCAGGAGACACTCCAGATGGCGCCACCTCAGAGGAGACAAGCCTACCTTTTCTGTAGGAATTTAGGAGTGACACATGTCTCCTACTTTTCTGAGAAAAGTAGGGAGAGACATGTGTCAGGCTGCTTTTCTAGAAGGAGGGAGAGGTTGACACGTGTCCTCTGCAGGAGACACACTTCAAGTGGCGCCACCTCAGAGGAGACAAGCTCCACTTTTTCTAGACAGGACAACCTATGACACTTGGCATCTCCTGGTACTCTTGGAATGACACATGGTGCAGGATGGATAGGGTGACACATGGCAGATAAATGGGATGACATGTGGCGGCTTCTTAAGGTAGCCCCACACTGGCACTTGGCATGAAAATGGGAGGAGAGAGAAATGACAAGTGGCACCAATCCAGGGGACAATGCTCCTATATTTTTGGGTTTTTCAAAATTCAACTTTTCAAAAGAAAAGCCTGTGTGACACCACCTCAATGTGGGTCCCACATTGCTTCTTTATTGACATAAGGACAAGACAGTAAAACCTCTTTTTGAAATTTTCATAAAAATTTAGACTAATGGGCAAAACAGGAATTTTGGAAAGAGTTGGCCCTTGTAGGGCGATTTTGTAAAAGAAAGATATTTGAAATTGTCAAAAAGGGAAAAATCTGAGGTGAAGTGACTGAAATCCATATTGAAAACTATCCAGATGGTTTTTTTTTTGAGGAAATATTTTGAAATTCAGAGTCCTGGGGGTAAAATGGGAAAAATTAATAATTTTGAAGACCCAGGGTTTTGAAATCAATTTTGAAAAGAGTTGAAATTCTAATCTGGATTGAAAATTTTGAAATCAGGAGTTCTGGACCTCGAAATGACATGCTGTGCAGTGCAGTGATTTGAAATGCTCATGCAATGATATGCAATGTCATGTCTTATAAAATGTAATCTTGAATCAAGACTTGGAGATGTCTGTCTCCTGTCAGGAGTAAAATTTTTGAATATCTGAGTTAAAATTAGAGAAATTTTGAGAGTTTCAGATAAAATTTAGACTTTTGCAAGGTCCGGGCTCAGAAAATGACCATTTTGCCCTCCAGCGATTTCAGAGGCTGGATGTTGATGCTTGGTGGAAATGTAGGGGAGGTGAGTGAAAATTTGGGGTGTTTACAGTGATAAAGATGGGAAAGCATATGATACAGAGAGTGGATGTAGTATGCTATGGCTAAGTGGAGTGAGAGGCATGAGCAACATGTGAAGTGGTGGTGTGTGATGGCAATTGCAACAGAAAAAATAAAAACATTGGTGGTGGGTGCTGACAGGTAGTGACAACAAAGGTGACATACAATGGGATGAACAAGGTTTGTAGCAGCAAGGTATAGTGTAATGAGATATTGAGAGAGGGAGTGAAAGGATGTTACAGGTGATACAATGAAGGAAGTGAGGTTAATATTGGTGGTATGCGCAGATATAGTGGAAGTTGCAAGAAATGTAAGGGTAATGGGTGTGATAGAGGTTGTGGGGTGTTTTAATGCAAATGGAGGGTGTCATAAGGAGAGAATGTGTTATGTTGTTGTATAGCAGATGCTGGAACCCGAGATGTGTGGCTGGACTGTAATGGAAATGCAGAGATGCAGGTCCAAGTGAGCATATGAGTGTATAACAGTGCAGGGAAATAAAAGGTATGAAATAAATATTGTAGTGGAGTAGGTTAGTGAAGTGAAGAGAGGATAAAGGTATGACAATGACATGGGTGCTACAAATGCTAGTATGTGTAGGGATATAGTAGGGTGCTAATTAAGTGGAAGGTGGACATGTGCAAAACGATCAACAGGGAAGCTACATGATCAACATTCTACGATTCTGCATCTGAAGAGTAGAGAAAATGATTTTACTGGACTAATGACTCCAATTGCTAATCCATTTGGGCATCCTCTAGCCCTTTTATATCTCACATTTCCAAGTAAAATATAACTTACCGTAATTTTAGAGCAGAGGTGTGATCATCGCAAAGTTTTTCCTCTCTTGTGGTTTCTCTCTCTTCCTTCTCTTTTCCTTTTCTAACCTCTATTTTCCTCCTTTTTGAAGGGAGAAGAATAAAAGAAAAAAAAGAGAAAGAGAATAGGAAAGAAAGAAAGAAAGAGAGAGAAGGAACTATTTTGCGCGGTCTCACTTGACCTTAATTTAAAAAATATTTAGAAATTTAACTCGCCTCCGTTTTGAAAAATATTTGCGGGAAAGATGGAGAGACGGGATTCGCTCGTCGGTACGAGGTTCGACCGTTCCTGGCGCCTTTACCAGGGGTAATTGAACCAAAGATCGAATCTATGCCTTTTGTTTTGCCTAAATATCATCTAAGAATTTATCCTAACTCTAAATGCACAAAGAATCATACTTGTGCAATGCAAGGATGTATGCTTTTTTGAAAAAAATGTTTTGGAAATTTCCAAGTATTCTGAGATGTACTTGATAAGGGAGTGAAGAAATGATTGAATCTAACTTTAGAACTTGAGATAGATCAGAGAAGTTCTAAGTCTTTGAAAGAATAAATCTTGACTTTTGGAAAGAGAATAATTTAAAGCCGAGATAAAGGGGAAGGAAAGGAAATTTTTCAAGGTTTTTGAACTTGGATTTAGGAAGAGAGATAAGATAAAAAATGGAATTGAATTTAAGATTTGAAATTTGGAATGGATCGGAGAAATCCAAATGGTATAGAAATGAATTTAAGAAATCTAGACATGATTTGCAAAGGGATTTAGATTTGAAATCTGGAAATGAACTGGAATTGGATTTGAAAGTTGGATTTGAGAATAAAATTTGATTTGAGATCTGGAATTCAAATCCGAAGTTTGGATTTTAAGATGGATTTAGATCTGAAATCTAAGATCCAAAGTAGAATTGGATTGTGGATCCTAAAAAATGGATTTGGATCTGAAGTCTGAGATCCAATGTAGAGTTGGATTCTGGATCCTAAGATGGATTTGGATCTGAAGTCTGAGATCCAATGTAGAGTTGGACTCTGGATCTTAAGATGGGTTTGGATCTAAAGTCTGAGATCCAAATATAGAATTGGGTTCTGGATCCTAAGATGGATTTGGATATGAAGTCTGAGATCCAATATGAGTGTTGAATCCTGGATCCTAAAATGGATTTGGAGTTTAAATTCAGAAGATGAATCAAGAATCTCAAAATTGAGCTTTGATTTTTTATTGGAGTTTTGATTATAAAATGAATTTGGAATTTCAAAGTCAATTTGAACTTTGAAATCTGATTTGAATTTGAATAAAATGACTTTGAAATCTCAAAGTTAAATTGAACTTTGAGATTAAAAAATGAAATTGAATTTGAAAATAAAAAGGATGAATTGGTTTTTCTAAGAATTGAAGATAGATTGAGGAAGATATTTTACAACACTTGGAGTTTTTGAAAAGGGAATTTTGAAAATATGATGCAGTTCTATCCTAAATGATGAATGAATTTAAAGAATTTGAAATTAAATTTTGAAGAGTTATTCCATTCTTTAGATGAATTAAAATAAGATTGAAGATATAATACATCCTTGACTATGGTCATTGAATGTATTATATAATAATCTATATTTAAATTCAGGTGAAGAATGAAACACATTTAGTGCTTTTATAGAATTTAAAATGAAATTATCCCTCAATATACCCTGACTATGGCCATTGGTATATATTTTGAGTTAATTTTAAGTTAAATTCTGATAAAAGAAAAATATTTAAGGAAAATATGATGAATTTTAAAAACGGATCTGGTGTGGATCCAGTGTTATTTCGTAAAAGATAAAAATTCTAAGTCTTGTTTACATCCTGACTATGGCCATTGATGTAAATCATCAACTTAGGATTAATTACCTCCTACGAAATGGTGCACGTGCCATTCATGTTTCACCCTTTATGAGATTTTTAAAAGATAAAATGAGATGAAATAAGCAATTTCTAAGGTAGGTACATGCTCATACATTCTAATCTAATGTTTGAAATTTAAATTTCTCATTAATATCTAGCTATTACATCATAGACTTGAAATCCTAATCTAAGAAGAGAAATAACACTTTTCATGTATTTCTTGTAAAATATAAGTTAGTACAAGGCAATAGAAAGGCAGACTTGTAAAAAAAAAAAAGAAGCATCAGATTAGAACTAGCATGCATATGGCTGTGTTAAATGAGAACATGGACATCTAGAGTGAATGTATATAATACATCTTATAATGCTTATATAAAGTAGAAAGGGACTTTTATACCTAAAGAAGACATGTGTATTTGGCTGGAAATGATACCTATGCTAGCTAAAGAAACATGTATGTATGTATATATATACATATGTATATAGTACCTAAGCATTGTATCTAAGTTAGGCAGGAAAATACAGGTGATATACATGGTTGAAATGAAGATAAGGCAGGTGCAGTATACTGGCTTAATATAGTGGTATGACTGTGATGAGCCTCAAGGAAAAGGCTCATCAAAATGCTGTTAGTGACTGTGAGACAACAGCAGGTTGTTACTATATACCCAGACAGATGGTAGAGTACAGAAGGTATCCTGGTGATTGTGGTGAAAGGTGATATTGATTCTATATACGGACAGGTGGACATTTATCAACCTGCACTGTATAGGTGAGCTGATGACAGATGTGCTCCAATAAGTCTGAATTACAGCAGATTTCCTGAACCTGATTCTTGTGTGGCAAGATTGACGCTATAACGTTTGGACCAGGGCTGTTGGTGTTGCTATGAAGGGAGGCTATATACGTGGGCTGTGAAGGATGACAAGTACTAAGTTATCATATATGTAATAAAAGTATTAAGTATGGCTGGTGGACAAAGAGAAGGTAAGTGTTGCTGGAGGGAGATGAAAATGCAGAAAAACCTTTACTGTATAACAGGTTCATGACAAGCGCAAGGTGCTGGAAGAGGCCAAATGTAGCAGGTGGGAGGCTGGCATCCACGGGCAGCATCACAAGCATGACAACAGCCGTGACTATGGATGGCGAAGGGATATATTGAAATGTGCCAGCATTGGGCATAGTGGATGGCTGGGGATGTGGGCGGCTATTGCACCAACTGTGTAGGCACATGAGGTATATGCAGGGTACCGAGGTGACACAGCTGCAGCTAATGATAGTGGGACATAGGCGAGTTGGAGAAGGAAGAGGCAACACATAATGGGTTACTTGTTATATTGAGAATGCATGCATATGCTGAGTGGAATGGAGTGTTGCAAGCAATGGCTTCCTGCAGATGTCAATGAGATGCCATGTACAAACAGGAATGAAGTGTTTACGTGTAGTGTGATGAGTGATGAGAGTGAAATATGATAGTGAAACAGAGGGTGATTGGGAGATACACTGTGAACCATGGCCTGAAAGACCAATACTGTTACAGTATTGCCACAGGGGATGAAACAAAAATTACGGATGTTACTGGATCCAACTTGATATCCTAACTCCACCTTTCTAGAATAGATTTTCTTGAACCACGTAATGTAGGTTTTGAGACCATGACCTTCCGGACCACAATATCCTAATTACTTGATTTAACGGATATCTCAAAAGCATTCCTCTATGTTTGCATATCTTGATTTAATAGCGCAAGATTCACAACTGAACTTGAAATGAAAGAAATCTGTGAGGCTTAACTATCATTCCTGCTTATAAATGACCTAAACAAATCTGATAATAGACACCAGTCTAATTTTGCAGTAAAATCTATGTTTCCCAAAATATATATATATATATATATATATATATATATATATATATATATATATATATATATATATATATATATACATAGATGGAAAATTCATATACGATTAAACAATTAAGCAAAGATAAATGCTGAAAGAGTTACTGACAACCTCATACCTGCTGTAGATCGACACTATCTGTGGGTTACTGACAACCTCCAACAAATAGCCATTTATTCAATCAGAAAACAGTTTGAAGAAATATCGACAGGATGGGCTTTCATAATGTTAACAGGTGGGTTTTTGGTAGGGTGGGAATGGTGCTACAGCAAGCTGGGAGATGACACACAACAATGATACAGATGCAATATTAATGCCCCTAACATAACACTAATGGTATAATCCTACTAATGCCTGTACAAGGTGATCATTCCATAATATTAACCGTGCTTGAAGCCGAATAGCTATTCAAATGCTAAGGAAGGATATCCTGGATTTGAGAGATTTATAAAAATAATGATGAAGAACTGTGTATATACAAATAATCCTTTGTAAACTGAACACAGGAGTATGATTATATGGCAAATGAATTTTCAGCTGCATTGAGTTCCACTTTGGGAGTACACATACAGGCACCAACAAACTGTGGCAAAAATACCATCAAGTGACATAGATACTATCAAACTTCACTTAGCACATACCTTGGTGATTGTTATCCCCAAATCGCAACCTACTGAAATGCGAGGAAGTTCATAAAAAAACAGAAAGGAGGTCACAGATCTAACGGACACCATGGTCTGGCAAAATGCATTGAAGACTACCATCGATAAATATATTACTGCATGCATTGAAATTTAAACTTTCTAGAACTAACTAGATCCAACAGGCAATCATGTTGTTAATGGCAAAGATAAATGGCAGAGATCTGGTTCGGTTTGGTCAGTCGAAGCATCCCATCTTGGCATTCCATAAAGAAGATTCTGCAGATCAATTTAAGACAAGCAAAACAACATATCGTAATGCATAGACTGGAAATGTTAGACATAACAGGGCAAGTAAGGCTAACAACGTAGGATGTGTGAATGGATCAAAGTTCATATGCTATGAGAGGATCCAACATGAAGCATGTGAATGAAACATCTATACTATCAAGCTACCCCTTTCATTAAAACTATCAGATGAACGCCTGGGGAAGCCACCATACGGCTAGATGCATCAATGATTCTGTCCCATGAAGTTGATAAATAAAGTATATGAAACAATTGGAGTCTAGATGTCGCACCACACAGAGTATTCTGTTATACTACGACAACGCTTGGCATGCATTTATTACCCTTACCTGGACTAATCCCCAGCAGGGGATCATTCATTTGTAGAGATTCTGATCCACCTAATCATTGCTTAGAGCTGTTTTTCAGTTTTATCCTACACATTTCAAGACGATCACATACGGCGTGTGATCATTGATGTGCACATCATACCAAAACCCCAATCCTGATCAGATGAATATGAATTCAGGGTATCGAGGGTATTCAAAGTAGCAACTCCAACTAGTATTATTTTTTTTTTATTTTTTATTTTAGGAAAATGATATGAAAACCTCGGAGAATAATCTTAAACTCTAGGATCTGATTACAAAACGGGATCTGATATAATGCAGTCACAAAATATTGGAACATAACCTGAGATATAAGCCCAGAAATAAACTTAAAACACCGATCGCCATATAATAGAGGGTCAGATTATGAACATTTTCAACCAAACGATGATATAAGATAGGAGATAAAATAAAATAAAGATTAAAACATAAGTAATTACAGATGATAGCAAAGAAAATGTAATGTAGCCAGTCGTGAGGATCCCTATCGGAGGCCAAATCACAAGAAAATTTAAGGAGTGGGAATCACTCTCCACATAGATTTATTATATAACGTTCTCCTGATGGCCATACCACTTAAGGAGGTTCAGAAATATCAAAGGAGTCCTAAAACCAGAAAGGAATCAGACATCCTTGAGCGGAGGGAATTCATTAAAACGAGAAGGGATGAATGATTGACTATGGATTAACAAACTTCAGAAGAAATAAAACAAGAAACAAATGTCGGAACTGGAGAATTCCGATTAATATTGCATGAAAGACAGATTGGTTTGCTGAAAGCAAATCAATGCTATCATGGTGCTTCTAAAAAAAAGAAAGGGAGAAAAAAAAAGGAAGAAAAGAAAAGAAAAGAAAAGAGAGAGAGCAAAAAAAAGAGGAACGAGGTTAAACAGAAGATCTACAAAAGATAAACATTGTTATTTAAATGATATCATCTTAAGAAAGGCAAAGAGAAAGGACGACTTACAATATCCTGAAGACCCTCGCAATTCAGTGGATGCCCTTGAGAAGAAAGGAAACTTTTCCTCTCTGCATACTGTGGAGACTCTGAAATAGGAAATCGATCAGATCAAACCTCCTTCCCACAGACTGCTTTGCTTCTTTGGTATTTGCCGATGGAGTCCAGCTGGAAGAAGACAGATGATTGTATACCAAGAAAATGGATGATTAGAGAAACGAACCGAATGATACTGAAAGAGAATTTCTATATCGCCCGTGGATCCCCCCCTTTCGTTTCTTGCTGGTCTTCCTTTATAGGGGAAAGGAGAAGCTTCCAGAGAGAAAGGTTCTGTTTTTGATCGATGGCTCGAGTGAGAGGGCAGTAATCGGAGGGTGGAAGAGCTCGGAAGATGGATGCATGTGAGTTTGTTGGTGATGAACGAAGGAGGAGGGCGATGGAGGCGATCAGAGGGTTGATGGAAGCCATGGAAGCTGGAGGCTTCCTGAAGGGCTGAGAGATATTGAGAGAGGGAGAGAGAGGCGCCACTATGGGCCTTCAACCCCCCCCTCCCCTCCTTGCGAAGGGTTCTCAAAACCCTAAAAGAAAACTTTTCAACGAGCCCCCTTAAAAAAATATTTTATCAAATAGGGGGGGGGGGGGGGGGCTCGTTTTGGGAGTTTTTTTTTTTCAAAAAAAAGTGGTTTTTCTTAAAAGGGGATATTTTCAAAAAGAGGTTTTCAAAAAACCGTTTTTTGTTTCTTTTCTATATTTTCATTTTTTTGGTTCTTTTCTTCATTTTCTGATTTTTTTTGTTATTTTTTTGAAAATAAGATTCTAAAACCTAAGCGGTATGAGAGATGAAACTAATTTTTTTTGCATCTTTTGATAAAAATTTACAAAAAGAGAAGTCTTTGAAAGTTTGGGGTCTGATTTCTTCAGAAAATGAGTTTGGACCCAAGTTCTTGAGAAGATATTCGAGTCTCGAAACTCGAATCGAGAAATATAACATGATGGATCCAAATGGACACCGGACGAAGTGTTTTGAGCTTTTCAAAAGGTTATTTTGGAAATTTGATTTAAAATCTGGATAATGAAGCTCAGATTTAGATTTTTATTCGGATCCGGATCCGAAATTGAGTCAGATATGTAAAATAAATTTAATTTCAACAAAACTTGAGAAATAAAATGAAATTTAGATTTAGAACTAACTCAATTACCCCGAAAATGCGGTCAGGGGTAAAAAGGGGATATTTACAATATTTTGAAAAATTTGGGGTGTTCACAAGAGGCTAGCAAGATCTTTAAACTAGGCGACTGCCTCAACTAATGTAGCAAAGCATGAGACACGCTGAGCATCGAAAACTCCCAACCAGAAGGTTGAGTTGCTTTGTCATTGACAAAATGAGCATTTTAACCAATCACTCTTGATAATCTAGGATCCGCATTAGGAGCTATTGACGCCACAACTCAAGATAAAGGAAACTGAATGTTTGGCTCTCTTACCACTGAAATCAGATCGGAGACCTGTTTTCCCCAAGAGGTTACCTGTAAAAGAACTGTAGGTGTGTACACAATTAGCATAGAGAGCGCATTTCTGTGGCTACGTGTATAGCCTGCTAATTCCATTTCTTGTACAATGATGAACACATCCAAAGTAATGTAGGAACCCACTGGAGACTCATAACTCTTAAAAACCGATTGTAGATCTACCCACGAAATAGCATTTCTCCTTTGTTTTTTTTTTTGTTTTTTTTATAGGATTCTGCTCTCTTAAACCAACGACAATCTGCACTCCATTAACTTGCATTAACAAAATGACACCAAGAATCATGATTTGCAGGAATGGTTGTTGATGACCAGAGAAGAACATGGTAGATTTCGCAGAGGATATTGACGCCAGTTAACAAGTACAACAACTCTATCATTTTAAGGGTAGTGATATCACTATACTCATGGCTGATGCATCCTTGGCTAAGGATTCAAATCAAGGATGAGATATGTAGAGATGCTCTGATGAAGGTGGAGTTTCCTCTGTGGTGGAGCTGACAATCTTAGCATAAGGGCTGGTGATAGGATTGATCCAGCTCAGGTAAACCTTAAGAGGTTTAGTGAGCTCCTGATTTGGGATGGTCTAAGGGGATCCTGTATGAACGCCCTTTTTTTTTACCATCAAATTTTGACACGCTCATAGGGTTATTGTACTTTGAGTAATGGGATGTAGTTATAAAGGAGAAATGATCAATGGAAATAGTGCTCATAGAAATAGTAAAATGACTTCCCATGCTGTTGTGGATTCCTAGTTTCCTGGGTTTAGGCAGTGCAAAGGGATCATAAACAAGTATCTGAATAACAAAAAACATGGTGGGTCTCACTATGAATGTCAGTGTATCCCAACATTTTCACAGCAACTCTAGATCGATTTTATAGTAAACAAAGTATTGCAGCAAAATAGGAGTTCGTATGGAATCGGGCCAGCATCTCACAATAAATCAGGCACAAATGCATCGACAAAGACAAAAGAGAAAAAAAAAGAATTCGATTGCAAAACCACGAAGACACAGGAGCAGGATATAACTAGAATGAATGAATGCAAAGATCGATGAGAACATAATCAAAACCTAGAAACAAATGTAAATTGGGACTTGAAATATAAATTAAATAGAAGACAAAAAAAATTTATGATATATGAAGGGGTAATCAAAACATCATGAACAACAAGTTGGGTTACAAACATGGAATTATCGACATACAGACAAAATAAACAAAAAAAATGAAGCCAGATGTAAAATGAGATGCAAAATTGGGTTGGAATAGGAACAAAGAACATAGAACATTCACATGATATAACTGGCTATAAAATAGAGAAATCCAATGTGAATAAGAAATCAATGCATCAATCAAGATCGACAGACGATCGAAACAGAAATTTGGAAAATCTAAAAAAAAAATTATGTTACACGATCATTAAAGCGAAACAGAGCATTAGATGAAACATAATCAAAACAGCAAAACTCAAAAAAAAATGAAAGAGAGAAGGAAAAGGAAATAAAAAAAAATGTTGGAATCGATATATTCCTGTTGTTGTAGCAACAGGTGGGTCGATCCTGCTATAGGCTGGTCGATCCCACCATTTTGATTTATGAAGAAAATAAGAAGAATGAAGAAAAATGATCACCAAAAAAAAAACTAGGCAATGCTATGAAAGGGGAGGGGAATTTCTAAAAAGAACCAGAGAGGAAAGAGGAAAGAGTTACTTACCTGTAACTGCAGATGCTTCAGGGTGGTCGGCTTCCTTCCGTCAGGTGGAAGAAACCCAAGGAAATAAGAAAAAGAAGAAGAAGGAGAAAGGGGAGGAAGCATATGTCAGAAGAGTGGAGGGGTGAAGGCGATCCAGACGAAGCGTGAAAGGGGGAAGGGTGAAGACGGATGAGAGATCGGGAGCCTTTGGCCTCTGTTTTATAACAGAAGGCCATTAGGCCTCTTTTCAAAGAAGATCCTGTAAATTTTTAGTATTTACAAAATGGTGGTTTTTGAAAAAGGGTTTTTGAAAATAAGTCTTTATTTTAAGGAAAAGGTTTTTCAGAAAGAGAAGGGAGGCTACTTTTTCTGAATTTTTGAAGGAAAAACCCGAAAATGTAAGGAAAATACGAGGATTTTTAACAAGCGGGACCCCAAATGAGGCTTTTGGAGTATTTTTGCCAAAACCTTTATTTTGAGATATAAGGATTTTTTAAAATGAGGATTTTGTGGAAAATACACAATTTATTACAGAAAATGAACTCCAAAATGAATCTGGATCCAAGATTTTTAGAAAATATTGGGTTTGGATCTCAAATTATGATTGGATCCAGATAAAACATCCGATAAAATTCAAAGAATTAATTTTTTTGATTTTTTGAACAATAAGGGATCCGAGATCAGAATTGGATCCGGATATCCGATTTGAATCAGAAATTGGGTCAGAGATGAAAATTGAGTCTGGATTCCAGTGAATTCAAGAAATGAATAGATTTTTTATTAGAAGTTGACCCAATTATTCAAAAGATGTGAGGTCAGGGAAAAAAGGGATTTTTTTTTGAATTTTTGAAAAATTTGGGTTGTTCACACCCAAACACAAGAAATAAGCATTAATACATCTTTAGACAATTAACTAAAGTATATAACACATCATAACAATATAAGTCCAATACATATATTCACAACCAAATATGTTTACAATCAATATTCATGTCAATTATCTTGTTAGGCATAACTTAAAAAGTAAACAGATAATTCATGATAAACCCTATAATCATGCAAAGACTATAGCAATGTTAGTGATTATCTACTTAATGTTTTGTTTCTCTTTTCTCGCCTTGAAGGGTACATACTCAAGATTCTTAACTCTGATTCAACCAATCCAATGGGGTGTCTATTGATAATGCAAGGATATGTAATCTTTTTATTACATAAATCATGCATTTAAGTATATTTTAGTGATATATATTTCCTGCTTATGATGTTTTAGGATTAGATAAGTCACGGCTCGAATCTTGCAGAATTTAGAGTTAAAACGAGAAAATTAAGGCCATTTTATGAATCTGGACCGAATCTTGAGGCAATACGGATCATGATCCAATCCAAAAACACCTTAATTGGATCTTGGATCCAATTCTAAAATGTCCAGCAAGCATTTAAACCAAACCCATTTAAAAGTTTTAGAAAAACCTTCGTTTAAAATGGTGCCTAGCATTAATTCTTATTTTAATCTTTGTTTTGAAAATTGATAAAGTTTAGAGCTTAAGTATAATTTTTAGTTTAGATTAGTATAAATATTTCACTTAGGTCTGGCATGAAATGGTCTTCAGCCCATTTCACTCCACCCACTTCTTCTCTTCTTCACCTCCTCTTTGATCTCCCAAAGAAATCTCAATTGCTCTTGACCCAACTCTTCCTTCCTCCCTCCTTGCTCTTCTTCTTCTTCTTCTTCTCCTTTTCTCACTTTTGTCCAACAATGAAGATCACTTTAGAAAGCAAATCAGAAGGGTGTGGATAGATCATACACCGTTGAAGATCATTCTTTCTTCACCTTCAATCATCGAATTCACTAGAAGTGAATCTCTAGTGAGTTTTCTACACCTCTTTCTTGTGAATTATAGCATAGATAGTTAGGATTTATTTTTGTAGGTTGAATTGATCATCTTGTGAAGTTTTAAATTATGTATTTATTGTTTTGTTGTGCTTTTCATTTAGATTTCTTTTCCATTCAAAGAAGAGCAATCGATCTCCTTGAATAGCTCTTGCATAATTCAAGAGATCGATTGGCTTTATTGAATTAGTGTAGTATTTGTTCTTTTGAATTTCAGCTTTAATTTTGCTTCTTAATGACAATTAGATCAGATTCAATCAATGGATTTAAATCTAATCTGAGTTTTCTTTTGTTCTTATGAAAAAAAAAAGAGAAGTGATCTGTGATTAATTGCTTTCAATGCAATTATAGCTTTAAATCAATCTTTCTCATAGCATAGATTTTGATTCTAGCTAGTTAATTATTGGTTCTTTGTGTTTTTTTTAGAATTAGATTAGTTAAATAGTTAGATCTGATTCCACAAATTTTGAATTGGTTATTCTTTGATCTAAATTCAATAGATCAAACTATAAAATTCTAGAATTTTGGAATTTTGTTTTATCTAATTTAATATAGTTTTTTGTTTTTAGTATATCTGAAGATTTTGGAATCCAAATTATGATCCATAATTTGGATCTGATTTGTGCTTGAGTCTAATTTCTCTCTGCAAAAATTCAGCACTATTGGAGTCCGATTGATGGGCCGTTCTAAGTTTTTTCTGGCCATATATTTCAGCATCTCTATTTTCTACAACTTTCATTTCCTTCATTTTTCTTAGTTTTTGTTAAAGGTTATCTAGAGCTTCCGAAATCCAAATCCAATTCCGTAAAATGGATTAGATTCATGAATGAGTTTAATTTCTGCTGTGAAATTTGTATTTATTTTCAATCTATTTTACTAAACTAAATCTGTTAAATTCCGGAAGCTGCCAGAAGTTTGATAACAATTTCCAGAGTTTTGAAGTTGTTGTTCTTTTGGTAATAAATCAAGTTTTGCTTTGAATTTTTCAATTCTATAAATTGAATTATCTTTATTCATGTGTTGAGATCATATTTGGAAAATTTGAGAAGAATTGAAATCCAATTACCATCTAATTCTGTCGAATTACATAAACCTATTTTGATAGGAATTTCTGCAATAGTTAATGACAGAATTGTTAATTCAAGTAGAAGTTCAATTTAGATTAGATTTTGCATTTTCGTGTGTTTGTTTTTGTGTCTGCAGGAAGTAGTGCTATTTGCTGATTTCACATTGAAAAATTGAAGTGGATTTGAAGTTGAAGCGAAAAAGCAAAGGAGAAAGAGTTGCATTTTTAGTTTTGTTTTGCATTTTTAATTCGTACTTAATTAGGGCCTTCTTGTCCACATTCAAACTTGTAATTAATTTCAATTTCAGCTATTTGGGGTTTGTAATAATTCTTTAATTTTGAGTTTGTAATTACTCTTAAGTAATTTAACTTTTCCTTTTTAAGGCAATAATACTTTCAAGGATATCACCAGTAGGGGGACAATGTTGAAGCAATTCGTCCCACATCACTCTAAGTGTACCTATGCACGTACTAAAGGGTTTGTCATCCAGAGTATATTTAGCTATTTTCAATTGAAGTTCGTAGACTCTTGCAAGATTGAACTCTTCACCATAAATCTCTTTAACCGCATCCCAAATTTCCTTTGATGTGTTCATAAACAGAAAGCTTCTAGCAATAGCCGGTTCCATAGAGTTTAACATCCAACTCATGACCATATCATTTTCAGATTCCCACTTTTCATAAGTGGGATCAGTGGGTTCTGGTTTTTCATTTTTTTTCAGTGATATATCCAAGTTTGGATCTTTCACTGAAAAAATAACTTAATGGCTTTTGCCCAGCTTAAATAATCGGCCCCAGAGAACTGCGTATTAGTGATTTTAAGAAGATGATTTGGCTCAGAGTAACCAACCTTATTATCGATAACTTGAGTGAAGGAACTCCCACTATTCTCAATAGTGAAACCTCCGCCGATATTGACAACATTGCCGGTCATTGATCCTCTGCTTAATACAAATACTACCAGATCGTCGATCACTTCAATGCATCACGCTCTGATACCATGTTAGAGAATGTAACCATACACATGAAGAGCATAGGTTAACATGGTCTGGCTGTCCAGCCTACATCCATGGGAAAAAATAGTCACTCTTTCTCAGATTTTTTTTTACCCACTATTGGTTACACGATATATGAAAACTAGCAACAACAATAATAGCAATTACTCGAGATAGACAATATCTCCAACAAAAAACAACCCACGACACAATAATCTTGCATGATGCAGTTGCCTATATTGGCTCCATATTTTTTGGAAACTAAATCCATACCATAACAACATTTGCTGATGGACACCTCAAACCCACAGCGATTTGCTGAAGGACACCGCAAATCATGTAGCGATTTGCTAAAGGACACCGCAAATCGCGACATCGTAAATCGCATAGCGATTTGCTGAAGTATCCTCTTATCTCTAATAATGATAACATTGGAAAATGAAAGGATGTGCGTGCAAAAGGAATAAGATGATCCATGAGTCCCTTCTTATAAAATCAAGCACGTTGAACACATCTGTATAATCAGTTTTGAAAAACACATGAAAAAAAACTCTCTAGAATCCCAATATGTTGGCAGTAGGCACATGTCTAGAATGAAAATGGATGTTGATTTATGCTTTTTCTGAATTTGTGGGTGTTATGTTTCTTGTGATGGTTGATGGTGTTGACTGGCCTGCAAGACATACCACAGTGACCATGTTTGTATAAGCCAAGAACCGGGCCCACTGTGATAGGGTCAGATACGTTTGGGGTTTATGTTTGGCTCAAAAATTTCAGATTTCATCGCATTGTTTATCCAGTTGATTAGTTGGAGATCGTTACATTTTTAAAGACAATCATGGTTGATGACAACTCCCCGCAAGGCATCCATGGCTAAATGGTTAAATGTTATTGTCGCAAAATTTGATTTCCCTTCTTCCCTTCCTTGCGGAAGAGAGAGGGAAATGCTTTCGTGATTCAAACTTGGCCGGATTTTGGAAAATGTTTTGAAATACTCGCCTCTGTTTTGAAAATTGCGGAAAAATCCATGGGATGGGGCTCGACCTGTTGGTACGAGGTTCGACCGTTCTTGTCGCCTTTAACAGGGGTAATCGAACCAAAGACCAAAATTGTGCTTGACTTAGTTAAATCATTGAAATTGTGTTCTATCCTAAATGCACAGAGAATTCAGGCATGTGCTATGAGATTTTGGAAAATGGAAGTAGGAAAAACATGATGTATGCTTGGAAAATATTTGGAGTTGAAAGATATTTCTCTGGAAAAGGATGGAAATCAGTCTCTCAGGAAACTCTGATGAAAGGGGTTTTGAAATCACGAGAAAGTTCATAAAGGTGGGAAAATCATGAATGGATGGAAGTCCTGGAAAAATGGAAAGAATTCTTGAGAAAAGGGTAAACATTTGAAGGAAAAATGCTTGTCAGGAAAAGCTTCAAGTTTTGAAAGCTTTCTTTGAAAAATGATTGAAATTCATTGGAAAATTCTTTGGAGAGGGAGAATTGAAACTCAGGAAACTGAAATCCTGAGAATCTTATCCTTGAAACACTTGGAAATTGATTTTGATCTTTGATAAAGATGAGAGACTCCTTTTGAAAATCTTGAGAAAATAACCTTTTCCATGGAAAACTATGGAAAAACTTGACTTGGGAAAACCGATTTTGAAAAATTCTCAGAGTTTCTTGAGAAATCGATTTCTTGAGAATGAATTTTTCTTAAGAAAATCATGAGAAAATCAGATGATTTCATGATGCAAATGATATGAGTGAATGAATGCACTTTGAGAAGATTTTCTGAGAAATTTGTTGAAAAAATGTGTATTAAGTCAAAATAAATCCTTCACATATTCTGACTGTGGCCATGAACATGTTCAGAGCTTAATTGATTTAATGCACAATACTTTGCAAAATTGGAAATATGATGTGAATTTTAAGATAGCCTAAGAGTGTAGGCTCAATGTGACTGGTAGAAAGATGATGGATCTGGGTCTCGTCCATATTCCGACTAGGGCCATAAATATGGACTCCACCGAGTTCATCAACTCCCTAAGAGTTGGTGCACGTGCCATTCATGTACATCCATAGTGCTTTTGAAATAAAATGCATGAATCACATAAACAGGATATTGTAGGAATTTAAACTATATGATATGCATCCTAGTCTAAGCAGAAAATTAAATCTCTTATTCCAAAATTTATATTATTACATCACTAAATAAATGAAATAAAAGGAAATTGCAGACTTCAGTTCCTTCTTTTGAATGTCCCTGCCAAACTTGAAATGGGGTTAGCTCAAATATGTGGTTTTTTCCCAAGATTTTCCAATAATATTCTGAAATTATTGGACTTAATTGGATATAAACCCTATTTTCATGCTTTCTTGATATTTGAAATGATGTAAATGCAAGAAATTCAGTAGAAAATAGTTTGAAATTCGAAATTGTGGTCAAAATGACCAAAATACTCCTAATATTAAGGTTACATCTTTAAAATCAGGGTTTTTTGAAGGAAATTTTGGTAAAATTGAGATTTCGAAATTCGAATTGAAACAAATGATGATGAAATGCAAGATGAGACATGATGACATGCTGCTAAACACCTTAGGACTGTAAAATCAGAATTTTGACATGCTATCATTCATAAAAAATAACGAATTTCGCTTGGATCAGGGTCCCGCGGGGCCCTGTTTTGATGATATGGCTAAACCGAGCCTCAAATGAATTCCAAATCACACCAAATTCGGTATTAAGCATCTACCTATTCTGATAAACAGCCTAGAATGCTAAAACTCAAGAAATGACATGGTTTAGATACTGAAATTTAAAGAAAATCCTAAAATGGGCGAATTTCACTCGCAGACCCGAACCAAATGCAACACTTAATGCAGTAATACAAGAATTCCACCATAGAAACATCTGAGATTTTGCAAACTGCTAAAGGGCATGAAAATAAGATTTTTTTTTTACATCCACGAGATTTGAACTACGGTGAGTTCAGAAATAGGGATTTGGTTCTGACGGAGGCAAAATCGACCTGATCTGATATAAAATTGCTAAACAAATAGCATTCGACCATAGAAATTTTTTATATTTAACTGAGTAACTCACGACACACACAGGAACAACTTTCATTGTTATGATTTTGGCATTTGATCAACAGAAATAGAGATAAAAATACAACTTTTCATGCCTAAATCAACAGAGCAGACAAATACCTCAAAACAGGGGACTGACAAGAAAAATCATAAACGGATAGTAAGACTGTTCTAAAAATCATAAAATTTTAGATGCAAACATAGGACATCCAGAACATAACATTCATTTTTTATACATTCGGATTTGGAGCAATACACAAAGAGAATCTATCAACTTAAGTCGATCCAAAGTCTCAGAGGCCCAAATCAGGCTCTGACACGTGTTCCGAACTCTTGGATCTTTGTCAGACATCAAAGACTTCAGAAAAATATGATAAAATCATCTTAAATACTAGACTGCATCCCGAGTTTAGGAATTTTTTATGATTGAAAATTGGACCTCATATGAGAGAGATCTCGATTTTACAAGTTGGAAGTAAATTTTCAAAACGTATCCCGGGTAACAAAACCCGACCTACCATTTCGAACATTTACTGCAGTAAATAAATTTAAATCATTCCGAATTTTTGGCAGATTTCTAGGGACACCTAGGGGAGCGTACTGTGATTGTTTCGGCATTTTTAAAGAAAAATAAATACATGAGATAACAAGTGGACTGACTGACAAAAACAGGAAATTACAGAAATGAAGCAGAATTGAAACAAAGGCTAAAAAAAATCTAATTAATTCCTAAAATATACTAAATCAACGAAATGAAATATGAACTAAATCTAATTAATGCATGAATGTTAAAATCATCAAGAAAGCATAATTTTACTTTTAATATATGTCGCTTTATGAGAATAGCTCGATCCATCATTCGGATGAGCTCTTTCTTCAAAACGAAAGTGCAAATCAAGACAAAGGCATTATTTCGATAAAACCAATTAGAATAGAGGTGCACCTTGTGTTCTTCTGCAGCTTTAGAACTCCCAAAATGAACGGCTATCAATGGCTTCTTTCGTCCTTCGATCCGAGCCTCTAAGGGTTCACGAAATTCGATCCACACGCCTAGGTTGAGTTGGAATTGATACAAACAAGGTTAGGGCTTCAATGCACCTTCTCAACTGAGCCCAAAGGGGGCGTGAATTCCAAAATTCTGAAACCGTGTAGTAGGGCACTCAGAGTGAAAATGCTAAATCCAAAGGGAGCTCCCCTAGACTGGGCGTGGGCCTTGTATTTATAGAAATTTTTGGAAAATTTTGAAATTCAAAGAGGTTTAATCTGAGCCCTCCATGTGGCGCCATCTCAGGGTATGCCACTTGGATTTTTTGAGAATAAAAAAAATGAGAATTTTGTGGGTGAGACACCTCAGCAGGGGAATTCGGAATTTTTCAAAAAGCTTGTTTGATTTTCTCTGCAGGAGGCTCCTAAATCGTGCCACCTCAGAGGGTGCTATCTGGGGTTTGAAATTCAAAATTTGCCTTTTGCAGGGAGGAGGAGAGACTGCCATGTGGCACCAATCCAGAGCATCCATATTGACATGTGTCAGAAGGAAAGGCAGAGGATTCAGATTGTGCCACCTCAGAGAGAGTTTGAAATTTAAATTTCTGCTTTTTCTAGGGAAAAGGAGAGACTGACATGTGGCGCCACCTCAGGGTGGCTCCACATTGACATGTGTTAGGAGGCAGGAGCTGAAGAAGCAGAAGAAGCCACCTTAGAGGGGAGTTGTTCCTACTTTTTCTGATGCAGGGAGGTCTGGCCATGTGGCAGTTCAGGATGGCTCTGCTTTTGACAAGTGTCAGCTGGCTGGAGTAGGTTCTTCAGATGGTGCCACCTCAGAGTAGATTTGAAATTCAAATGAGGCTGGCTCTGGAAGAATAGAGGGTGGCCATGTGGCGCCACCTCAGGGTGGCTCCTACAATGACATGTGGCAAGAGGGAGGAAAAGGAGGGAAAGGGACATGTGGCACCATCTAAAAAAATGAATTTAGGGAGGAGACTTCAGGATTTGCGCCACCTCAACCTGGAGTTTGAATATTTGAATTTTTGCTTTTTCTGAAGGAGGCAGAAAGTGACATGTGTCACTTGCTTTTTCTGAAGAAAGCAGAGAGAGACACGTGTCCCTTGTTTTTTCTGAGAAGAGCAGAGGGTGACATGTGTCACTTGCTTTTTCTGAGAAAAGCAGGGAGTGACATGTGTCACTTGCTTTTTCTGAGAAGCGCAGAGAATGACACGTGTCATTTGCTTTTTCTGAGAAGAGCAGAGAATGACATGTGTCATTTGCTTTTTCTAAGAAGAGCAGAGAATGACATGTGTCATTTTCTTTTTCTGAGAAGAGCAGAGAATGACATGTGTCATTTGCTTTTTCTGAGAAGAGCAGAGAATGACATGTGTCATTTGGTTTTTCTAAGAAGAGCAGAAAATAATATGTGTCATTTGCTTTTTCTAAGAAGAGCAGAGAATGACACGTGTCCTCTGCAGGAGACACACTTGAAATGGCGCCACCTCAGAGGAGACAAGCTCTACTTTTTCTTAACAGGACAACACATGACACTTGGCATCTTCTGGTGACCTTGGACTGACACATGGCATAGGGTGAAGATGGTGGACATTGACACGTGGCATAAAATGAAGAGGATGTCTAATGACATGTGGCGGCATCTTAAAGTGGCCCCCACGCTGACACATGGCAAGGAAATGGGAGGAGAGAGAAAAAGACCCAGTGGCGCCACCTCTAGGTGAACCCCACGTTGACACATGGCAAAGAAATGAGAGGAGAGAGAAAAGGACAAGTGGCGCCAATTCAGGGACAAGGCTCCTATATTTTTGGGTTTTTCAAAATTTAGGTTTTTTTTCCAAAAGGAAAGCCTATATGACACCACCTCAGTGTGGGCCCCACATTGCTTCTTTATTGAAATAAAGACAAGCCAGAAAACCTCTTTTTGGAATTTTCATAAAAAAATGGACTAATTGGCAAAACAGAAATTTTGAAAAGAGTTGGCCCCTCGAGGGCGATTTTGTAAAAGAAAGATATTTGAAATTGTTTGACAAAAGGGCAAAATCTGAGATGAGAGGGCTAGAATCAAAATCCTTATCGAAAATTATCCAGATTGTTTTCCTGAGAAAATATTTTGAAATTCAGAGTCCTAAAGGTAAAATGGGAAGAATTGATAATTTTGAAGACCCAGGGTTGTGAAATTGATTTTAAAAAGAGTTGAAATTCAAATCTGGATTGGAAATTTTGAAATCGAGAGTTCTGGACCTCGAAATGACATGTTGTGCAGTGCAGTGATATGAAATGTTCATGCAATGCTATGCAATGACATGTCTTATGAAATGTAATCTTGAATCAGGATTTGGAGATTTCCGTCTCCTGTCAAGAATAAAATTTTGAACATCTGAGCTGAAATAGAGAAATTTTGAGAGTTGCAGATGAAATTTGGACTTTTGCAAGTTCCGAGCTCAGAAAATGACCATTTTGCCCTTCAGCGATTTCAGAGGCTGGATGCTGATGCTTGGTGGAAATGTTGGAGAGGTGAATGAAAATTTGGGGTGTTTACAGATGCCCCTCTTTGCTACTAAGCCGGCTTGTGGTCGAGCTTAGTGGCAAAGAAAAACACTCTAAATTTGGGCTATATATAAAAAAAATGCCTCAGTTAGAAGGATCTGACTTGGTATGAAGAAATTGGCTCTGATGATAATGGTAGATATGAAATGGAGAATGAAGAGGAAAGATTCACTGTGTGAGAGTGAAATTCAGGTTTTTGCCCTTAACCTGGATGGGACAGACATACCTCGCATGGAACGAAGCTCAGGTTTTAACCCTTGACCTGATTGGGGAATGAAATATCTCATAAAATGAGATTCAGGTTTGTACCCTTAACCTGATCGGGCGGAAGATGAAATATCTCATTCAATGAGGCTCAGGTTTATACCCTTATCCTGATCGGGCGGAAGATGGAATACATCATTCAATGAGGCTCAGGTTTATACCCTTATTCTGATCGGGCGGAAAATGGAATACCTCATCAAAGGAGGCTCAGGTTTGTACCCTTATCATGATTGGGCGTAAAATGGAATATTGGAAAGTGGATAAGACGACTTTTCTTGAAGATGAACGAGGCGATGGAAATGGAATTGTAAGAGGCAATTTTGAAAAATGATCAAGACGATCCGGTGATTTTTTCATCATCGTGAAATATGAATAAGGTAAGGAGTAAGGCGACTCTTTCGACAACGCGAAAGATGACAAAGGTAATCCAAAGGAAGAAGGCGATTCTTTCGACAACGCGAAAGCTGACAAAGGTAATCCAAAGGAACAAGGCGATTCTTTCGACAATGCGAAAGATGACAAAGGTAATCCAAAGGAACAAGGCAATTCTTTCGACAATGCGAAAGATGACAAAGGTAATCCAAAGGAATAAGGCGATTCTTTCTACAACGCGAAAGATGATAAGGCGATCCAAAGGAGCAAGGCGATTCTTTCGACAACGCGAAAGATGACAAAGGTGACTTAAAGGAACAAGGCAATTCTTTCGACAACACGAAAGATGATAAGGCGATCCAAAGGAACAAGGCGATTCTTTCGACAACGCGAAAGATGACAAAGGTAATCCAAAGGAGTAAGGTGATTCTTTCGACAACACGAAAGATGACAAAGGCAATCCAAAGGAACAAGGCGATTCTTTCGACAACGCGAAAGATGACAAAAGGTAATCCAAAGGAACAAGGCGATTCTTTTGACAATGCGAAAGATGACAAAAGGCAATCCAAAGGAACAAGGCGATTCTTTCGACAATGCGAAAGATGACAAAGTCTATCCTTTCGGAGATAAGGCTAATATTTCACCAAAGTGAAAGATGATAAAGGCTATCCAAAGGAATAAGGCGATTCTTTTGACACCGCGAAAGATAACAAAAGGCAATCCAAAGGAGCAAGGCGATTCTTTCGACAACGCGAAAGATGACAAAAGGCAATCCAAAGGAGCAAGGCAATTCTTTCGACAACGTGAAAGATGATAAAAGGTAATCCAAAGGAATAAGGCGATTCTTTCGACAATGCGAAAGATGACAAAGGTAATCCAAAGGAATAAGGTGATTCTTTCGACAATGCGAAAGATGATAAAGGCAATCTAAAGGAGCAAGGCGATTCTTTCGACAACGCGAAAGATGACAAAGGCAATCCAAAGGAACAAGGCAATTCTTTCGAAAATGCGAAAGATGACAAAAGGCAATCCAAAGGAACAAGGCGATTTTTTCGACAACGCGAAAGATGATAAGGCGATCCAAAGGAGCAAGGCGATTCTTTCGACAACGCGAAAGATGACAAATGTGACTTAAAGGAACAAGGTGATTCTTTCGACAACACGAAAGATGATAAGGCGATCCAAAGGAACAAGACAATTCTTTCGACCACGCGAAAGATGACAAAGGTAATCCAAAGGAGTAAGGCGATTCTTTCGACAACATGAAAGATGACAAAGGCAATCCAAAGGAACAAGGCGATTCTTTCGACAACGCGAAAGATGACAAAAGGTAATCCAAAGGAACAAGGCGATTCTTTCGACAACGCAAAAGATGACAAAAGGCAATCCAAAGTAGCAAGGCAATTCTTTCGACAACGCGAAAAATGATAAAAGGTAATCCAAAGGAATAAGGTGATTCTTTCGACAACGCGAAAGATGACAAAGGTAATCCAAAGGAATAAGGTGATTCTTTCGACAATGCGAAAGATGATAAAGGCAATCTAAAGGAGCAAGGCGATTCTTTCGACAACGCGAAAGATGACAAAGGCAATCCAAAGGAACAAGGCGATTCTTTCGACAATGCGAAAGATGACAAAAGGCAATCCAAAGAAACAAGGCGATTCTTTCGACAACGCGAAAGATGATAAGGCGATCCAAAGGAGTAAGGCGATTCTTTCGACAATGCGAAAGATGACAAAGGTAATCCATTCGAAGAGAAGGCTAATCTTTCAACAACGTGAAAGATGATAAAGGCTATCCTTTCGGAGAGAAGGCTAATCCTTCAACAACGTGAAAGATGATAAAGGCTATCCTTTCGGAGATAAGGCTAATCTTTCAACAATGTGAAAGATGACAAAGGAAAATCTCTCGAAGGGGTCAAGATGCATCAATATGGACATCAAGCTCTCACTTAACGTCAGGATAGCTAGAAAATATTGTCAAAATGATGAAAATTTTATTGATTCAAAGTAATTGAAAATGATGCTCATTGTTGTGAAAATATTCCTTCTTTTCTAGCTGAAGTATTACCTTCAAACAGGATTGACTTCATAGAATCAAGATTTGGAATCCAAATTGCTCGCGATTGGCCTTCTTCAAAGAAATTATCAATTTCCTTGATATGAACAGGAAAGAGAATTTGATATTATGAAAGCAATTGATGAAAGAATATTGATAATAGAATTTCACAAATTTAAAGAAGATCCTTGATAGATTTGGCAGTTTGATATCCTGAGAGCTTCTCTCATGATAATCTTTCTGCACTCTTTTTGGGCTCTTGGGTTTTGGCTACATTCTCCTTCATTTTGGAGATGTTCTGACTTTTCTCTCTTTCTTTTTCCTCTCTTTCTCTCTTTTGGGAAGGGTATGTCACAAACTCCTTCAACTTGAAGATGTTTCGATCCTTTTTTGCCTCAGGGGTCATTTTGATGATATTGGCTCATTGGTTGAGAGATCTTTGGATGATAGCTGAAATTAAATACCTTTTAGGGATTGTCGAGAGGTTCATCGCATCTTCCTTCATCTCGACAGTGCTTTGGATTCTCCCTGGAAGAATCCGTCACAAACTCTGTCATCTTGGAGATGTTTCAAATCTTCTTTGGCCCCGGGGGTCTACTCGCTTAATTCGCCTTCATCTTGATGACAATTGAAAGATCCCTTTTGCGGATATTTAATTGCAGCTTAGGTGATTATGGGGAACAGGGTTTAGGTAAATACTCTCTTTTCTAGCACTCAAGATATTTTCACTGCCTCATTTTCACAAGAATGATCTTTAAAGATGTGCCATTGACTACGATCAATATCAATCATCTATGTCTTTGCAAAATATTGAATCTTCTTTTCTGGCCATATCGAGGATTTATCCTTCATCCTTTTGGTTGGCCAATAGAAAGAATTTGGATTTTGAATCCTTCTTCACAAAAGCTTTGCCTTTTTGAAAGTAATATTGAAGGTAAACTGAGGTAAAAATTTATGCAATAAAATTTTGAAATCAACAGGTAATTGATTGACAAATTGATAAAGTGTTCTTGAAATCCTTAGTAAAAGAGATCGCTTGACATCCGAGTTGACACATCCCTGACGATGGTACTCAATTTCAAAGGTAAGTCCTGGCATAAGGCTGGATTTTGAAGGTAAGCCTAACTCAAAAGTTCGATCTGAATCAGGACTCAGGTTTTACAGGGAAAGCTAGAAGATTCGAGTCAAAACTCGAGCCTTCGAAGGAAAGCTAGGAAGTTTGGTTTCTAAGGAGATAAAGTTCGGGTCGAAACCCAAATCTTCAAAGGAAAAACTAGGCCAATTCAGATTTTTGAGTCGAAACTCAGATATTCAGAGGAAAGTTGGAAAGTTCGAGTCGGGCTTGAATTTTGAAGGAAAGAAAACTTGAGTTAAAACTCAAATCTTCGGAGGAAAGCAGGAAAGTTTGAGTTAGGGCTTGAATCTCAGAAAGAAACTAGAAAGTTTAGTTCTTGAAGAAAAGAAAACTTGAGTTAAAACTCAAATCTTCAAAGGAAAGCTAGAAAGTTCAAGTCAAGGACCGAATCTTAAAGGAAAATCTTTAATCAGAAGATTGAATTTTTGAAAATCGATAGTGCGAGAGCTGGGATTGAAAGTTTTGAGAATGGCCAGTTCGGAGACTGGATTATTTGACTTGCAATGAAAAGGACCATCATATTTAGATGTATGTGGTCTGATTTTCAGGATTAGCCCCTTATCCTGAACGGGGATATGAATAGAAATTGGAAAATCATGGAAAATGATTCAGGTTTATCCCTTAACCTTAAGGGGAAGAAAATAGATGCAGAATTAATGCAAAATGAAATGCAAATGCACATGAAATGTAAATGAATGCAACATTAATGCAAGTGGGTGCATATAAATGCAAAATGAGAGATTGGTTTATCCTGCCTGCATATAGAATGTTTTGAGGTAAAGATAGATTTTTCAAAAAAATGCTCCAGTGTAACTAGGGAGGAAAACTTTGAATATAAAGAAGGATAATCGAGGAATAAGGTGACAGGCTTCTTGATTGAGAGATATCCTCATGGTCATTCCTCACAAGAGACATATTTGTGAAAAGGAAAGAGACGCAAATAAAATGGTGCCAAACTATTGGCAAATTTTATTGATGCTTAAAAATCGAGGAATGGAAACAAAATTATATTATCCCTTTGAAATGATAAAAGCAAAATGAGAAGTTTGCACATGGGATCTTTAAAGTAAAAGGAGAATGTTATTTTGCAAGTGAGGAATCATTTTGGGAAGAAAATCAACTACAAGGTTGAGTTTGATCAGCGTGAGAACTGACCTTTGAAAGGGGAATCAACACGAGGGTTGATTTTGAAGAGAGATCATCATGAGGGTTGATTTTGAAAACGAATTGGTTTAACAATAATTTTGGAAAAGAAAATCAACACAAAGGTTGGTTTTTAAGATAATGGTTCAAAACCAATTTAAGAAAAGAAGATCACCGCGATGGTTGAAAAAGATTGGACTGAAATATTAAATTTTTGGGTGATCATAACGAAGATGTTTGTAGAAAATTTTCAAAAATTTCACAATTTTTGAAAAACCCTCATATTTAATTTCATTTCTCTCATGAATGATGTTGGGATTGCCCCTCATCTTGAAAAGAATGGGCACAGAAGATTCCTTTAAAACGAAAACAGGTGCCCTAATGGGGCAAAAGAAAGAAGTATTGGATGAAGAAAATTGACATTTTATTGATAAGCAGAACTGATAACAAAAAGACTACATATTTATAAGCACTCGACCAAAAGGTTGTAAAAACTGGGCGGACTTGCCCCTACGAGGTGACTGGCAAAATGAAAGGAAGAAAGTAGGAAACTTTGGCATCATCAATTTTCTGAATGATCTGGGAAGGGCTTGGTTAGGATGGCCATCTCGTCTTCTTCTTCCTCTTCACCAAGGAGGCTCAATGCAATCTTGAACAATATTTTTGAAGACAAAACAATGATCAATGTCATGCCCCACTGCCCGATGAAACTTGAAAAATTGATTCATGAACCTTCCCATGATGGTGGGAGGAGTTGTGGCCTTTGGGAGCTTCACTAATCTCTTGGTCAGCATGAATTCAAGGGCTTCTTCGAGTGTTTGTTCGAGAAAAGTGAACACTCAATCACTACTCCAACCTTCACGCTTTATCTTTTCCTTTTGTGGAAAGTTGAGCTGAGATAGCTTGCTATTCTGTCTTTCCTCTCGATCCGCATGGTTGCCCTTACTACTTTTGTTATCATTGCGGCTGATATTGGTGGAGGAGGTGAAATTTGCCTTTTTCTTTAGATCTAGATTGTTCTTGACGAGGGTGATACCATCGTAGACACCATTTTCCAACCCCATCTTGAGCCACTTGGCTTGTTCAGTAAGCTTTATGAAAGACTTGGAAGGCGAGGTGGAGATAAGACTTCTCAAAGGTTGTGAGAAGTTGTTCAGGATCAGCGATAAGGCATGCCTCTCCGATATAGGATCCCTCATTTTGTTGCAGGTTTCTCTCCATCTGTGAATGAAGTCCTTGGCTTTTTTACTATCTCCCTGCTTCAGATTACAAAGGTGATTTAACGTTGGTAGCGCTTCAGTATTGAACAAAAATCGCTCGATGAATAGATTGACCACCTTATCGAATTCTCGCAGCTCGATTGGATTGATATGCTCGGAGTACCACTTGGCGGCAGTGCCTTCTAGGCTACGAGGAAAACAGAAAAATAGGGCTCTATTGTCTCTCTTGAATTTTGAGTATTCGGCAAAGAACATGGCGAGGTGGGCTTTAGGATCACCAGAACCATCGAATTTGATGAACTTGCGAGGAAGGTTCTCCAGACCTTCATCCCCTTCGAGGCCATCATAGAAGTCCTCGCTGGTGAAGACTTTCTTGCCCTTGTCGCGGGCTTGCAGATCTTTTACCACTCTGGCCATTTCCCTGAATTGCGCTTGCAGAGGATCTGTCACTGTTTGAACCTTTGGCTTGCGAGTGATTTCTGGAATGATCTCGCATTCTTCCTCGGTATCATCTTCGTCTGAAGTATCTTGAACATTCCTCTCAGAGGACTTGGTTGATTTCTTGGCCACACGATCTCTAATTCTCTGACTGAATGGATTTTTGTCTGAGCTGGTGCCAACCTGCTCACTCATCATTCTCTTCATCATTTTCTGAAACATCGCGTACATCTGAGGGTCGAAACCGTCATCTTCTGGCTGCTCTTGGTCTTTGTCTGACCTTGGTGAATTCATCTCTCCTTCTGATGTTGATGAGTAGCTGATACGCTGCGATGATGTTTTCCTTCCAGACCTTGTCTGAACCATCAAATGTTGTGAAGGCTTTCTTGTGTTCTCTTTCTTTCTCTTTCTCTGCAGGACTCTGCAGGGCAAAGGCAGGACCAAATTTTGAGGAAATTTTTTTGGATTTTTGGAAGAAAAATATGGTAGACCATCGGAAGATTATCCCATTACTAGGGATTGAGTTGTCGTAAGGATTACGACAATTGTGTTGTCATCCTTTTGTAAGAGAAATGAACAACGGAAAATGTGCCTTGTTACCTAGGCGAGGTCGTCAACCACGAGGAAAACACCATTTTTAAAGGAAAGAGATATCTTTTGGAAAAACACTCCGCAAATGGATTTAAAATAAGGAGAAGGCAAGTGGGTAAACAATTTCCACTACAATAATCAAGGTATGCATGAGGAAACTAAGATGAAGAATTTTGCAAATACACAAAAGGATTGAAAATCTAATGAGAGAAAACATATGATTTTAGAAAATTGCAGGCAGGATAAAAATGCAACTGAAAATTTGAGATCCAATAGAACGGGAGAATAGAAAATTACCTGGAGTTTTGAAAGAAATTTGAGAAAATCATCCAGGGTTTGAGAAAATAAAGGAAAAGGTGAAAATATGGATATTTGAAAATATTTTTGGAAGAATGTAAGAAAATAGTGGTAATATACGAACAATCACATCCTGCACAAACATTTATGCACATACAGCATTCCCTAAAAGGCTGACTCTAGATGCATCATTTTGAAAAAAAACAGCTGTAGGACCCTAATCCTAACTCTAGGTTCAGATTATCTTTGTCCAATCCAGTTATGCCGATATACCTGAATTAAAATCCGAGGTACGTGGCATACATTCTCAACTCCGGTTCTAAGGTAAGGTTTTCCAACATCCTAAGCGCCTACCGATATACTTCGGACTGTGGCCCGCGGTACGTGGTAGGGGGGTGTTAACCCAAATAATTGGCCCAGTTGTGAGGCTCTGTCCCGAACTAGGGTTCTGGAAGAGAGCCCAGCAACATAAAGACCGGGTAATGATAGGTAATTGAGGTTTGAAAAAATGATCACATGCAAGAAATAGAGGGCTCTAAATCCTAGAGAGATAGATTTTGAAAACTTTGAAGAAGCATACATTGTTTGCATTCAGATCCTAAATTGAGGAGAGTTGTATTTAGGCCTAAGTCTATGTGAATATGAAAATATCTCCTCAATCTGGTCCTACCAAACCATGCCTAGTCTATATGCAGTTAATGTCAGCTAGGTCAAAATCTAGGCTCCTAGGTTCGCATGATATCAGAAGTAAAGGGCTAACATTTTGTGAACATAATTTTGATAATTGAACTAAGTCAAGCACAATTTTGACCAGACAAGGACGGGTCCCATCTCGGTCGCCAAACCTGTTATCGTCGCAAAATTTGATTTTCCTTCTTCCCTTCCTTGTGGAAGAGAGAGGGAAATGCTTTCGCGATTCAAACTTGACCGGATTTTGGAAAATGTTTTGAAATACTCACCTCCATTTTGAAAATTGTGGGAAAATCCATGGGATGGGGCTCGACCTGTCGGTACGAGGTTCGACCATTCTTGCCGCCTTTAACAGGGGTAATCGAACCAAGGACCAAAATTGTGCTTGACTTAGTTAAATCATTGAAATTGTGTTCTATCCTAAATGCAGAGAGAATTCAGGCATGTGCTATGAGATTTTGGAAAATGGAAGTAGGAAAAACATGATGTATGCTTGGAAAATATTTGGAGTTGAAAGATATTTCTCGAGAAAAGGATGAAAATCAGTCTCTCAGGAAACTCTGATGAAAGGGGTTTTGAAATCACGAGAAAGTTCATAAAGGTGGGAAAATCATGAATGGATGGAAGTCCTGGGAAAATGGAAAGAATTCTTGAGAAAAGGGTAAACATTTGAAGGAAAAATGCTTGTCAGGAAAAGCTTCAAGTTTTGTAAGCTTTCTTTGGAAAATGATTGAAATTCATTGGAAAATTTTTTGGAGAGGGAGAATTAAAACTCGGGAAACTAAAATCCTGAGAATCTTATCCTTGAAACACTTGAAAATTGATTTTGATCTTTGAGAAAGATGAGAGACTCCTTTTGAAAATCTTGAGAAAATAACCTTTTCCATGGAAAAATGTGGAAAAACTTGACTTGGGAAAACCGATTTTGAAAAATTCTCAGAGTTTCTTGAGAAATCAATTTCTTGAGAATGAATTTTTCTTAAGAAAATCAGATGATTTCATGATGCAAATGATATGAGTGAATGAATGCACTTTGAGAAGATTTTCTGAGAAATTTGTTGGAAAAATGTGTATTAAGTCAAAATAAATCCTTCACATATTCTGACTGTGGCCATGAACATGTTCAGAGCTTAATTGATTTAATGCACAATACTTTGCAAAATTGGAAATATGATGTGCTTTTTAAGATAGCCTAAGAGTGTAGGCTCAATGTGACTGGTAGAAAGATGATGGATCTGGGTCTCGTCCATATTCCGACTAGGGCCGTAAATATGGACTCCACCGAGTTCATCAACTCCCTAAGAGTTGGTGCACGTGCCATTCGTGTACATCCATAGTGCTTTTGAAATAAAATGCATGAATCACATAAACAGGATATTGTAGGAATTTAAACTATATGATATGCATCCTACTCTAAGCAGAAAATTAAATCTCTTATTCCAAAATTTACATTATTACATTACTAAATAAATGAAATAAAAGGAAATTGCAGACTTTAGTTCCTTCTTTTGAATGTCCCTGCCAAACTTGAAATGGGGTTAGCTTAAATATGTGGTTTTTTCCCAAGATTTTCCAATAATATTCTGAAATTATTGGACTTAATTGGATATAAACCCTATTTTCATGCTTTCTTGATATTTGAAATGATGTAAATGCAAGAAATTCAGTAGAAAATAGTTTGAAATTCGAAATTGTGGCCAAAATGACCAAAATACCCCTTATATTAAGGTTACATCTTTAAAATCAGGGTTTTTTGAAGGAAATTTTGGTAAAATTGAGATTTTGAAATTCGAATTGAAACAAACGATGATGAAATGCAATATGAGACATGATGACATGCTGATAAACACCTTAGAACTGTAAAATCAGAATTTTGACATGCTATCATTCATCAAACATAATGAATTTCGCTTGATTTTCGCTTGGATCAGGGTCCCGCGGGGCCCTGTTTTGATGATATGGCTAAACCGAGCCTCAAATGAATTCCAAATCACACCAAATTCGGTATTAAGCATCTACCTATTCTGATAAACAGCCTAGAATGCTAAAACGCAAGAAATGACATGGTTTATATACTGAAATTTAAAGAAAATCCTAAAATGGGCGAATTTCACCGGTGGACTCGAACCAAATGCAACACTTAATGCAGTAATACAAGAATTCCACCATAGAAACATATGAGATTTTGTAGACTGCTAAAGGGCATGAAAATAAGAAATTTTGTCTTTTACATTCACGGGATTTGAACTACGGTGAGTTCGGAAATAGGGATTTGGTTCTGACGGAGGCAAAATCGACCTGATCTGATATAAAATTGCTAAACAAATAGCATCCCACCATAGAAATTTTTTATATTTAACTGAGGAACTCACGACACACACAGGAACAACTTTCATTTTTATGATTTTGGCATTTGATCAACAAAAACAGAGATAAAAATACGACTTTTCATGCCTAAATCAATAGAGCAAACAAATACCTCAAAACAGGGGACTGACAAGAAAAATCAGAAATGGATAGTAAGACTGTTTTAAAAATCATAAAATTTCAGATGCAAACATAGGACATCCAGAACATAACATTCACTTTTATACATTCGGATTTGGAGCAATACCCAAAGAGAACCCATCGACTTAAGTCGATCTAAAGTCTCAGAGACCCAAATCAGGCTCTGACACGTGTCCCGAACTCTCGGATCTTTGTCAGATATCAAAGACTTCATAAAAATATGATAAAATCATCTTAATTACTAGACTGCATTTCAAGTTTAGGAAATTTTTCGGATCTAAAATCGGACCTCATATGAGGGAGATCTCGATTTTACAAGTCGGAAGTAAATTTTCAAAATGTATCCTGGGTAACAAAACTCGACCTACCATTTCGAACATTTACTGCAGTAAATAAATTTAAATCATTCCAAATTTTTGGCAGATTGCTAGGGACACCTAGGGGCGCGTACTGTGATTGTTTTGGCATTTTTAAAGAAAAATAAATACATGAGATAACAAGTGGACTGACTGACAAAAACAGGAAATTATAGAAATGAAGCAGAATTGAAACAAAGGCTAAAAAAAATCTAATTAATTCCTAAAATGTACTAAATCAACGAAATGAAATATGAACTAAATCTAATTAATGCATGAATGTTAAAATCATCAAGAAAGCATAATTTTACCTTTAATATATGTCGTTTTATGAGAATAGCTCGATCCATCATTTGGATGAGCTCTTTCTTCAAAACGAAAGTGCAAATCAAGACAAAGGCATTATTTCGATAAAACCAATTAAAATAGAGGTGCACCTTGTGTTCTTCTGCAGCTTTGAAACTCCCGAAATGAACGGCTATCAACGGCTTCTTTCATCCTTCGATCCGAGCCTCCAAGGGTTCACGAAATTCGATCCACACGCCTAGGTTGATTTGGAATTGATACGAACAAGGTTAGGGCTTCAATTTACCTTCTCAACTGAGTCCAAAGGGGGCGTGAATTCCAAAATTCTGAAACCGTGTAGTAGGGCACTCAGAGTGAAAATGCTAAATCCAAAGGGAGCTCCCCTAGGCTGGGCGTGGGGCCTTGTATTTATAGAAATTATTGGAAATTTTTGAAATTCAAAGAGGCTTAATCTGAGCCCTCCATGTGGCGCCATCTCAGAGTATGCCACTTGAATTTTTTGAGAATAAAAAAAAATGAAAATTTTGTGGGTGAGACACCTCAGCAGGGGAATTTGGAATTTTTCAAAAAGCTTGCTTGATTTTCTCTGCAGGAGGCTCCTAAATGGCGCCACCTCAGAGGGTGCTATCTGGGGTTTGAAATTCAAAATTTGCCTTTTGCAGGGAGGAGGAGAGACTGCCATGTGGCACCAATCCAGAGCATCCATATTGACATGTGTCAGAAGGAAAGGCAGAGGATTCAGATGGTGCCACCTCAGAGAGAGTTTGAAATTTAAATTTCTGTTTTTTCTAGGGGAAAGGAGAGACTGACATGTGGCACCACCTCAGGGTGGCTCCACATTGACATGTGTCAGGAGGCAGGAGCTGAAGAAGCAGAAGAAGCCACCTCAAAGGGGAGTTGTTCCTACTTTTTCTGATGCATGGAGGTCTGGCCATGTGGCAGTTCAGGATGGCTCTGCTTCTGACAAGTGTCAGCTGGCTGGAGTAGGTTCTTCAGATGGTGCCACCTCAGAGTAGATTTGAAATTCAAATAAGGCTGGCTCTGGAAGAATAGAGGGTGGCCGTGTGGCGCCACCTCAGGGTGGCTCCTACAATGACATGTGGCAAGAGGGAGGAAAAGGAGGGAAAGGGACACGTGGCACCATCTAAAAAAATGAATTTAGGGAGGAGACTTCAGGATTTGCGCCACCTCAGCCTGGAGTTTGAATATTTGAATTGTTGGATTTTCTGAAGGAGGCAGAAAGTGACATGTGTCACTTGCTTTTTCTCAAGAAAGCAGAGAGAGACACGTGTCCCTTGCTTTTTCTGAGAAGAGCAGAGGGTGACATGTGTCACTTGCTTTTTCTGAGAAGAGCAGAGAATGACACATGTCATTTGCTTTTTCTGAGAGAATGACATGTGTCATTTGCTTTTTCTAAGAAGAGCAGAGAATGACATGTGTCATTTGCTTTTTCTGAGAAGAGCAGAGAATGACATGTGTCATTTGCTTTTTCTGAGAAGAGCAGAGAATGACATGTGTCATTTGATTTTTCTAAGAAGAGCAGAGAATGACATGTGTCCTCTGCAGGAGACACACTTGAAATGGCGCCACCTCAGAGGAGACAAGCTCTATTTTTTCTGAACAGGACAACACATGACACTTGGCATCTCCTAGTGACCTTGGACTAACACATGGCATAGGGTGAAGATGGTGGACATTGACACGTGACATAAAATGAAGAGGATGTCTAATGACATGTGGCGGCATCTTAAAGTGGCCCCCACGCTGACACATGGCAAGGAAATAGGAGGAGAGAGAAAAAGACCCAGTGGCGCCACCTCTAGGTGAACCCCACGTTGACACATGGCAGGGAAATGAGAGGAGAGAGAAAAGGACAAGTGGCGCCAATCCAGGGACAAGGCTCCTATATTTTTGGGTTTTTCAAAATTTAGGTTTTTTTTCAAAAGGAAAGCCTATGTGACACCACCTCAGTGTGGGCCCCACATTGCTTCTTTATTGAAATAAAGACAAGCCAGAAAACCTCTATTTGGATTTTTCATAAAAATTTGGACTAATTGGCAAAACAGAAATTTTGAAAAGAGTTGGCCCCGGGAGGGCGATTTTGTAAAAGGGAGATATTTGAAATTGTTTGACAAAAGGGCAAAATCTGAGATGAGAGGGCTAGAATCAAAATCCTTATTGAAAATTATCCAGATTATTTTCCTTAGAAAATATTTTGAAATTCAGAGTCCTGGGGGTAAAATGGGAAGAATTGATAATTTTGAAGACCCAGGGTTATGAAATTGATTTTAAAAAGAGTTGAAATTCAAATCTGGATTGAAAATTTTGAAATCGAGAGTTCTGGACCTCGAAATGACATGCTGTGCAGTGCAGTGATATGAAATGTTCATGCAATGCTATGCAATGACATGTCTTATGAAATGTAATCTTGAATCAGGATTTGGAGATTCCCGTCTCCTGTCAAGAATAAAATTTTGAACATCTGAGCTGAAATAGAGAAATTTTGAGAGTTGCAGATGAAATTTGGACTTTTGCAAGTTCCGAGCTCAGAAAATGACCATTTTGCTCTTCAGCAATTTCAGAGGCTGAATGTTGATGCTTGGTGGAAATGTTGGAGAGGTGAATGAAAATTTGGGGTGTTTACATTAAAGCACCCAATTCATAATGGTCTTTCAAACTGGATCAAACTATGTAGCCATGGATGAATGGTTCATCAAAGTTTGTGATGGATGATTCAAAAATTAGGCTTATTCAAACAAGCCAATCAAACCAAGAAACATGATCTAAACTCAAAAGAAACCTCAATGTTGTCCACCCAACTTCTTCTGTGGCTCGCATTCTATTGGAGTCAATAGACAATCCAAAAGATGTATGCATGGAATCACGGTGACCTCGCCTTCTCCATAATTGAACCTTTTAATTACAGTTGCCTGAATGATTTTGTCTAGTTGCATGATTGATGCATTTTTTGTTGAATTTTGGGACCTTGGTTTGTGCAGTGACGGGGGAGCTCTAAGTCGACAAATGAGAACGGAAATTAAAGAATTTGTTTAACAACTTGCTTTAGGGAAGATTTTTTTGATGCACTTATCGAGCTCTCTCTGCAAAGGCAGGGGTTGAGAATATTTAGCCTCTCCTGGGTAGCCGTTACCCAGCCATAGTTATCACATTGAATTCTCAAAACATGAAAATCCAATTAGTTGTGGGTCCACCACTATCTTAGTAACTCATAACTCAATGGCTCACTGCGTAAGTGGATCATTGAATTCTTGCCCAACTACTCTAGGTCATTGGATTTTCTTATGAGATCCAATGCTATACTATAGATCTAATACTTAAATCCAATACTTGGATCAAATATATGAGATATGAGTTTAATGTGTGAGACCCAATGGCCACACTAGATCTGTACCGAGATCCAACATTTCCCACTTGGCCATGTGAGGTGAACATCCACATTGTATCATAACGGGTGTATCATGTATCACATATAAAATTTCATGATAAAACATGCACCAAATAATCATACACAATAGTTTAGGTTATACCAATGATATTTTCTCATATGTTATGGGCTATTTCCCACATAATCATGTGATTTTTTTTATCATTCATTTTTCAAGTATGAGATTTTCACACATACTATGAGTTATTTTTCACATAGTCATGTGGATTTTTTTATTATTCATATTCAGATATGAGGTTTTCACATATACTATAGGTTATTTTTTACATAGCCATGTGTATTTTTTTTATTTTCAAATATGATATTTTTCACACATGTTATGGGTTATTTCTTACATAATCATGTAGTTTGCCATCATTATATGAACCAATTTTTTTTTCTACATATGGTATGGTTTTAACCATGACATTTTTCTTACATGCACTAATTTCACATAACTATATAGGTTTCTCATCATGTCATAGTTTAAATCATAACCCTTAATGTGCAATGCTATATTAAAATAAATACATCATATTGGGGTCTCACTTTCTTAGTTAGTCATAGGGTTCTTATAGCTCTTTTATGACCATATTATATGATATCACATCTCCATGTACACTAGTGGAGTACTATGAATTTTATCAACTCGTAGATCCATGATAAAATATACTTTTTCAAACATAATAAATACTTTAACTTTTTAAAATTTTATCATAGTTTATACTCTCGCTATCCATGTGTATAAACATCATATGCAACATGCTTAAATTATCATCAAGTTAACCACCACCTGATTACTTTGGATCGATATATATTCAGATCTAAATAATCATAAACATAAATAACACCATGTTGCATAAGCTTCTAAAGTATTAAAATATCCCTTCAACCATTCATACAAGACAAACCATAATGAGCATGATTTATAATGATTATTTATCATCATATGCAAATAAAATATATCTACATATGCATGTGTAATAATTATAATTCGACTTTCACTTTTTCAATGCATTGCATTTAAACAATATTGCATTAAGCCATTACAAAGTAGAAGCAATATGCACAAGTAAAACATAACATAAGTTTATATATCCATATCCAATTTTGGATATACATCAAATCCATATTCCATAAGATTTATTCTATTACCATTTGGACATGTCAAACATGATAAGCCAATTTGAAGGCTTTAAACTTATCAAATGTGATAATTAGGCAGTTAAACAATAATCATGCTAACATATAAGTTCAAATTCATTAGTAGATCCACTCAAAAACTCTATATGCATAACCATTGGACTTTTATGAGTCCATATCCAAAACCGACTTGAGATGTTACCATCATGTCCAACAGGATCCATATTAAAAATGGATATCCATGCAAGCTTAAATAACTCATGCAAAATCATGCATCACAAAAGATTTGACCATTGTCAAAATTCATATCAAAATTCAAATGGTTCTACACTAATATCCAACATTATACTTATCTGGATCTATCCAAGCCAAACCAAGACCCATGCAGAATATATTATTAGGTCCAAATATATGGCTTAATACTATACAGATCGAACATAAACTCCGAATCAAATATGAATCCATATCCTATATTCAAGCATTCTACTTATCCAAATCTATCATTAGATCCATTCAATAAGAAGACCCAATAACGAACTATCCAAATTATACATGCATCAAACCATAATTGGGTTCATATCATATAATGAGCTTTGAGTAAAAAAAAAAATACAAACTAGATCTCAATACTTGATCCATGTTAAGTTATTTGCTTAGCATTCAAATAACCTTAAAACTCTTAAAATTAGCCATTCAAGTAAGATAATAGTTCAAGCATGATCAATTGTGTTTTTTGGATAAAAAAAATATTCAATTGAATCTATCCAGATTTATACAAGTTGAATCAGTTCCAAAATGTTTTACCATATCCTACTCTATTTCACCTTATTAGATCCAAGCAACTAATCCAATGCTGATTAGATTAAATATTTGTCTAAACATCATATCTAATGGATCTTAGTCCAGTTAAACTTGATCGATCATAAAAACTGAATCAATACTAAGTCATACTAGATCCAAATATAACATAATCCAAACATGAACAAAATATAAATCATATAAGAAAACAATATGCAAACACATAGTATTTCAGGATAAAAAAATAGTGCATGTTAAAAATCCAACCTCTCCCATACCAGCATAGAGATCCAATCTAGATTATAATTGGATCCAAGAAAGAACAAACCATAACTAGATCCAAAATATACCATAAGTTTTGTATATAAAATAATATTTAAAAACATATCTCAATATTTTAATCCAGTATTCAATTATTTTACCTAACACAAAAAAACTCACAAAACTCATAAATTTACCCATGAAGCTTAACCATATATCAAACTCATGAAATGATTCATAATTTAAACCTGTTTGGATAAAGCACTAAGAGGTATTCCGCAAAGAAGAATCATTTTTATGCAAAATAAAAAAAACTCAAAAGGTAGTTTTGGACAAAAATAACAAATCAGAACACTAAAACAAAATATTCAGCTGAGCAAACATAACAAATCAGAACACTAAAATAAAATATTCAGAACTTTTTGAGTTAAATATAAAAGTTCATGGGGTTTTCTATAATTTCAAAAAAAATTGAGAAGTGTTATGAAAAAACTAGAGTAAGAATCCTTGTCTCTGATAATTACCCAAGAGCAGAGAGCAGGCATGTTTATGGAATATCTCCAAAACTGAGGCCCATGTTCTGTTAAATAGAGGTACAAAAGAAATTAAGTGGGTTCTCGACCCTTCTCAAACCTAAACTTTTTTTTTTCTTCTCTTTTCCTTCAATAGTTTTTTCATCATCAAACATTGTCAGTGATATCGTTGACCCTTCCTCTATAGTTCCACCACCAGCTACCTGCGGCGACCAACAAGTTCTCCCCTATCTCTTCTTCTTGCCATTTCTTTCGTAGTCACCGCCATGGGTTCCGATGCAACCTTTTGGTAGCACTTCTGACGAGGTGTCATGCACCGTCGATCGACGAGGTTTTTTTCTTCATAGCCTACAACCACAACTTCTCCTCTACCTCTAGTAGCTCTATCGATAACGTCCTTGTCGACATCCCAAGGACGTTCAATAGTAGCTCTCTATCCCCAATTGGTCCTGAGAGATAAAGTGCCATGGCTATACCAACAGATTGCCCAAGCCTACCATCCGTTCACAGCTCAATCTCTCAGACGAACATATTTGGGTAGAGGACATGGTCGAAGATGTTTGAGATCTCAAAGTCGAACATCTCGTTCTTGAAGGTGTGGACGTGGACGTCACCACTCACCACCAGTAGTGGGTATGACACGAGGTTGATCCCCACCAAGTTGTTTACCCTGATCTCCCACAATGCCTAGACCTCTTGCCCAACTTGGGTGCCAATACAGAGGCAACCCGACGCATACGTTAGGAGCCCCTCATCTCGGAGTCACAACGTCCACCTTCCACCACCAATCTTGGGTTGTCCAGATCCACTCTGTCGCAACTGCCTCTACCATCATAAATTGCAGCGTCACACGACTGTCGCCTTCCACTCCTTCGTTGACATCCAGCCTAAGAGGATCATGCTGATAGCTCTGCTGCACTCTGTAGCTCGCTATCCTCTGGTAGCTCACTTTTTCCTCTATTTTCTTTCTTTATCCCCATACTCCGGCTGCTCAGCAAGGATTAGTCGACTCCTCACTTCAGCCTCCAAAAATGAGCCTTGATCTCTCCTTGTCAGCATCGCAGTTTTGTTTCTAGTTTTCGAGGTCGATCTCAACTGGATCTGACTTTGGTAGCAACACTGCTGCAGGGGTATCTTCTGCCTCCTATATCGCTGACAATAGAGATCGCCTGACTTTGCCAACCACCTAACAAAGAGGGGGTTATCTGTTGCCTCTTAATGTCGACAGCAATGTAGACCTCGATAATTCCACATTCTTCTATAACTTCTTCAAAGGATCGCTTCGATAGGCAACTCTAAGCGATGATCAACATTTTTCCACACAGTAAACCAATACTCTGATACCAATGTTGAATTTTGGAACCTTGGTATACGCAGTGAGGGAGAGCTTCAAGTTGAAGGAGAAGGGAAAATGAAGAATTTCACGAGGGATTCTCTGAATGCACTTATAGAGATCTTTCTGCAGAGGCAGGGTCTGAAAATTATCCTATTGAATGTTATACCAACCTAGTGAAAACAGGATTTCAGAAAAGAGAATTCAAGCCTAGAGGCACGTTCTTAAGATCGCTATCTTTAGAACTTCAATCGCCCCACTCCGGAAATTTCGAAGATGCGAAAAAGGGTTTTGTTACGACTGAGTTCCCAGGATACAACTAGGCTTGAACCTCAAGAGAGTCACTGCTTCGCAAGAACAGATGACCTCTCCCACACATGAACTCTGCAAGCCAAACCGAGAAGAAAGAAAGGAGAAAACTGGAGAGTCAGAAATTCTGATATCCAAATAACGAAAATAGAAGATATTTATAACCTTTTAGAGAGACCAAAACGTTTTGCGATAAATGAGATTAAAGGCCATAAATCTGACAGTTTGAAAATAGGATGAAAGGTACCTGAACGGTCACCCACCTTTGACTGTCAATCAAAGGCCTCCAAAACCGTCCAACAGTCACAAAGCGCCTTAAACTCAATATAAATGCTATTAAAACCTTTCAAACGGCCAGATGTCTCAAAACCGAAAAATCAAAATGGATATTTGCGCCTCATATGCACCTCGCACCGCTGCGAGCGTGCGAAGTGCAAAGTGCGCCATCAAAATGCCACATTGCGCCTCAAGCGCCCTTGCGCACGCACGCACGCACGCGCGTGTGCGCGAACGGCGCGTCCGTTGCTGCACGATGCGCAGCAACGTCCGCAATCCACCTAAATACTCAAGGCTTACCAAAGTAAAGAATAAATTACAAACTCTCTATTTAAACCTCTTGAAAAACTTTTCTCTCTTAGATATGGGACTAAACTTTTTCAAAACACTTTTGGTATTAACCATTAATAATTTAAAACTTTCCTAACAATCCCCCACTAGTTTTAAAATATATTTGGCTTGCATAGAAACTTATGCATTAGTGAGAGTGTCTGCATGACTTGAACCCCCACTATTTGAAAGAAAACCTAAATTAACCAAGGTGCTAAGTGGACTTACCTTGAACTTAGCTCCTTATATTGTTAACGGAGTTTTCAATCATACATCGGTTTCCAAAAGTTCGATTGTGTGGATTTCATGTTGGCACATTTAGAGCCTTGTGCTTTCCTGGATTCATGAGTGCTCTAGAGAATTGCCAATTCTCATAAGAAACGGCTCACATTTCTACACTCATATAGGTGAGTTTGTCTAGGTGTACTGTAACACACACCTTAGCCTTAAGGACTACAAACTCATTAAGAGCTATTAGCTCAACCCTCATATTAGTTACAGCTCATGAGCACACATCAGTAATGGGCTTACATAAATATGCTCAATATCTGTCATTCACCAATTCGTTTCCCATTGAACCTATGCATGTGGGATATCCAACGCTCTAGGTTGGGTATCCTTAGGTGATGACTTAATTGGCTTAATTCCCATTCCCCTCGATGTTTTATTGATGACATCTCTCGAAAGGCCTTTCATAAATGGGTCTGCCAAATTTTGACATGACTTCACATATTTCAATGAAATAATATTGTCATCAATCATTTGTCTTATAAAACTGTGTCTTAGACTAATATGTCTAGACTTTCCATTGTATTTCATATTACCTGCTTTACATATAGCTGATTGGCTATCACAAAACATTGAAATAGCAGGTATAGGCTTCTCACCTAGTGGAATATCCACTAGCATATTCTTAAGCCATTCAGCTTCTCTACAAGCAGATGCCAAAGCAATAAACTCAGATTCCATTGTAGAATGAGTTATACAGGTCTGTTTCTTAGACCCCCATGCAACTGCTCCTCCTCCAAGGGTAAAAACCCAACCACTCGTAGACTTGGAATCTTCAAAGTCAATATTCCAACTTGCATCACTATACCCTTCAATAACAGCAAAAAACTCGGTATAGTGAATTCCATAGTCTAAAGTATGCTTTAGATATCTAAGAATCCTGTTCACTGCATTCCAGTGTTGATGACCAGGATTATTAGTGTATCTACACACTTTACTCATTGCATAGGCAATGTCAGGCCTTGTGCAGTTCATTGCATACATAAGGCTACCTACAACACTTGCATATTTTAATTGTTGAACACTAGCACCATCATTAGGAGTCAATTTCATATTTGGATCATATGGGGTGCATGCTGGTGAACTATTAAGATATCCATACTTTGTAAGGATTTTCTCAATATAGTGTCATTGACATAATATAATGCCATTTTTATTTCTTATTATTTTGATTCCTAAAATAACATCTGCAACACCCAAGTCTTTCATACAAAACAAGGAAGATAAAAATCTTTTTGTTTGATTTATGCATTCACTATTGTTACCCAAAATAAGCATATCATCAACATATAAACAAATAATAATAATTGAGCCACTATCTACTTTACTGTAGACACATTTGTCCGCATCATGAATTTTAAAACCATTATGCACCAGAGAACTATCAAATTTTTCATGCCATTGCTTAGGGGCTTGCTTTAATCCATATAAGGATTTCTCAAGTTTGCAAACTTTGCGCTCTTGCCGTAGCACTACAAAACCTTCACGTTGCTCCATATATATCTCTTCATCTAATTCTCCATTCAAAAAGGTCGTTTTCACGTCCATTTGATGGATTTGAAGCTTATATATGGCAGTCATGGCAATCAGAATTCTAATAGTAGATATTTTGGTTACAGGAGCAAAAGTATCAAAATAATCAATACCTTCTTTTTGTTTAAAGCCTTTTGCAACCAAACGTGCTTTAAATTTATCGATTGTACCATCAGCATTTAATTTATTTTTAAAAATCCATTTGCAGCCAATAGTTTTGCAACCAACAGGTAAATCCACAAATTTCCAAACATTATTAGACACAATTGATTCTATTTCATCATTAATAGCTTTTCTCCAAAAGGCAGCATCTTGAGAAGACATAGCCTCTTGAAAAGACACAGGATCATTCTCAATTAGAAATGTATAAAAGTTAGAACCAAAATTAGTTGGTTTTCTAATGCGTTTACTGAGTCTAACTTCAGTTTCTGGTTCATCAACACATTCATTAGAATATTCATTCATGTCATTTACAGGAAGTTCATCTACTATAATCCGGCTGCCATCAAGAAGAGAATCAAATGCATTTTTTTGTTCTATGAAAGATGCATCTCTAGATTTTACAATAACATCATTAACAATGTCCAAAAATCTATATGCTTTACTATGTTCAGCATACCCAACAAATGCACATTTAAATGCTTTAGGTCCAACCTTCTTCCTTTTATTTTCTGGAATTTTAACATATGCTAAACAACCCCAAAACCGAAAATAACTAAGATTAGGTTTCTTACCAAAACACAATTCATAAGGTGATTTATCAGATTTGGAATAAGGAACTCGATTAAGAATATAACAAGCAGAAAGTATAGCTTCTCCCCATAAGTTGGAATGCAAACCCGTATTAAGAAGCATAGCGTTCATCATTTCTACAAGTGTTCTGTTTTTCCTTTCTGCTACTCCATTCTGTTTAGGAGTTCTAGGAGCTGACGTTTGATGGATAATACCATTATCTTCACAGAATTTATCAAATTCTCCACCTAAGTATTCACCTCCTCTATCTGTTCTTAAATGTACAATCTTTGTTTTAAACATATTTTGTACTTCAGCTAGATAAAGAAGAAATTTGGAAAATGCTTCAGATTTATGTTTCAACAAATAAACATAACAAAATTTTGAGTAATCATCTATAAAGGTAATAAAGTACCTATTACCACCACGACTCAAAACATTATCCATCGTACACACATCAGAATGCACTAATTCAAGCAATTTATAATTCTTTTCTACACTAGGAAACAGGATTCTAGTTAGCTTAGTTTGAATGCATGTCTCACACTTATGTTTATGTTCTATTTTCACATGACACGGAAGAAGACCAAAGTTATTCATATTATGAATGCAACAAGAATTTATATGTCCTGATCTTGAATGCCAAAGAAAATAAGAGTCAACCATATAAACAGAAGTAGTAGCTTCATTTATTCTCATCTTGAACATACCACCAGTGGCAAACCCTTTTCCTACAAAGATTTTTCCTTTGGTCACAGTTACAATCCCAGACTCAATAACAATCTTAAAACCATTTCGTGACAGGAGATCTGCAGAGATTAAATTTTTCCGAACTTCTGGAGCATAGTGGACATTCTCAAGTGTTAGGACTTTCTCGGAGGTGAACTTAATTTCCACACTCCTTTTTCCCAGCACTTTAGTTGAGGAAGAGTTTCCCATAAAGAGATTGCATCCCTCCCCCACTACTTCATACGACTTGAACAAGTTCCTGTCGTTTGCCACATGAACAGTGCTTCCAGTATCCAGGTACCAGTCCTTATTTGCAGCCACCATAAAGGTTTCAGAGATTACAGCAACAAGCCTGTCCTCTGACTCGTTTGGCTTAGGACCAGTCCTCTTCCGTTCTCTGCATTCTCTAGCAAAATGGCCAAACTTGCCACAAACATAGCAACTAATTTTCTTTTTATCAGTTGGCTTTTTCCCTTTCACAAAATTCTTTTTGATTTTCTGGGTTTTCATGATTTTGCCACCCTTGTTACTAACAAAATTCACTTTAGGATAACTTTCTTTAGGACTCAAATTCTTTTTTTCACGAAGACGAGTCTCTTCCTCAATTCGGATGTCCTTAAGAAGGCCATCTAAAGTGATTTTCTTATTTTTATGTTTTAGGTGATTCCTATATTCTTTCCAGGAATCCGGTAGCTTCCCAATGATGACAGCAACATGGAAGTCATCATCAAGATACATACCTTCTCCTTTGATCTTATAGGCCAGTATTTGCATCTCATGAATTTGAGCAAGTATAGGCTTATCATCAACATTAGAAAAATTAACATACTGATCTACTATAAACCTTTTGTTACCAGCATCTTCTGCATTGTACTTGATCTTGAGAGCATTCCACAACTCTCCAGCCGACTCCAATGGTGAATACAGGTCAAAGAGTGAATCGGCTAAAGTGTTCAGGATATGCCCTTTGCATCTGTAGTTGTCAGTATGCCACTTCTCTCGCTCTTTCTTCTCTTCTTTTGTCTCAACTTCTCCAGCAACGACAGTGGGACAAGACTTTTTGAGGACATAGTCGATATGCAGTTCGGACAGCAAGAAAGATACCTTTGATTGCCACCGCTTGAAGTTTGACCCATCAAATCAATCGAGTTTTTCAAGGTCACGACTAAGCAGATTGATGGAGTTGGATGTCGAACCAGAGGCCATAATTGAAGTTCTAAAACTGTTATACCAACCTAGTGAAAACAGGATTTCAGAAAAGAGAATTCAAGCCTAGAGGCACGTTCTTAAGATCGCTATCTTTAGAACTTCAATCGCCCCACTCCGGAAATTCCGAAGATGCGAAAAAGGGTTTTGTTACGACTGAGTTCCCAGGATACAACTAGGCTTGAACCACAAGAGAGTCATTGCTTCGCAAGAACAGATGACCTCTCCCACATGAACTCTGCAAGCCAAACCGAGAAGAAAGAAAGGAGAAAACTGGAGAGTCAGAAATTCTGATATCCAAAAGACGAAAATAGAAGATATTTATAACCTTTTAGAGAGACCAAAACGTTTTGCGATAAATGAGATTAAAGGCCATAAATCTGATAGTTTGAAAATAGGATGAAAGGTACCTGAACGGTCACCCACCTTTGACTGTCAATCAAAGGCCTCCAAAACCGTCCAACAGTCACAAAGCGCCTTAAACTCAATATAAATGCTATTAAAACCTTTCAAACGGCCAGATATCTCAAAACCGAAAAATCAAAATGGATATTTGCGCCTCATATGCACCTCGCACCGCTGCGAGCGTGCGAAGTGCGCCATCAAAAAGCCACATTGCGCCTCAAGCGCCCTTGCGCACGCACGCACGCACGCGCGCACGCGCTTGTGCGCGAACGACGCGTCCGTTGCTGCACGATGCGCAGCAACGTCCGCAATCCACCTAAATACTCAAGGCTTACCAAAGTAAAGAATAGATTACAAACTCTCTATTTAAACCTCTTGAAAAACTTTTCTCTCTTAGATATGGGACTAAACTTTTTCAAAACACTTTTGGTATTAACCATTAATAATTTAAAACTTTCCTAACAATCCCCCACTAGTTTTAAAATATATTTCGCTTGCATAGAAACTTATGCATTAGTGAGAATGTCTGCATGACTTGAACCCCCACTATTTGAAAGAAAACCTAAATTAACCAAAGTGCTAAGTGGACTTACCTTGAACTTAGCTCCTTATATTGTTAACGGAGTTTTCAATCATACATCGGTTTCCAAAAGTTCGATTGTGTGGATTTCATGTTGGCACATTTAGAGCCTTGTGCTTTCCTGGATTCATGAGTGCTCTAGAGAATTGCCAATTCTCATAAGAAACGGCTCACATTTCTACACTCATATAGGTGAGTTTGTCTAGGTGTACTGTAACACACACCTTAGCCTTAAGGACTACAAACTCATTAAGAGCTATTAGCTCAACCCTCATATTAGTTACAGCTCATGAGCACACATCAGTAATGGGCTTACATAAATATGCTCAATATCTGTCATTCACCAATTCGTTTCCCATTGAACCTATGCATGTGGGATATCCAACGCTCTAGGTTGGGTATCCTTAAGTGATGACTTAATTGGCTTAATTCCCATTCCCCTCGATGTTTTATTGATGACATCTCTCGAAAGGCCTTTCATAAATGGGTCTGCCAAATTTTGACATGACTTCACATATTTCAATGAAATAATATTGTCATCAATCATTTGTCTTATAAAATTGTGTCTTAGACTAATATGTCTAGACTTTCCATTGTATTTCATATTACCTGCTTTACATATAGCTGATTGGCTATCACAAAACATTGAAATAGTAGGTATAGGCTTCTCACCTAGTGGAATATCCACTAGCATATTCTTAAGCCATTCAGCTTCTCTACAAGCAGATGCCAAAGCAATAAACTCAGATTCCATTGTAGAATGAGTTATACAGGTCTGTTTCTTAGACCCCCATGCAACTGCTCCTCCTCCAAGGTTAAAAACCCAACCACTCGTAGACTTGGAATCTTTAAAGTCAATATTCCAACTTGCATCACTATACCCTTCAATAACAGCAGGAAACTCGGTATAGTGAATTCCATAGTCTAAAGTATGCTTTAGATATCTAAGAATCTTGTTCACTGCATTCCAGTGTTGATGACCAGGATTATTAGTGTATCTACACACTTTACTCATTGCATAGGCAATGTCAAGCCTTGTGCAGTTCATTGCATACATAAGGCTACCTATAACACTGGCATATTTTAATTGTTGAACACTAGCACCATCATTAGGAGTCAATTTCATATTTGGATCATATGGGGTGCATGCTGGTGAACTATTAAGATATTCATACTTTGTAAGAATTTTCTCAATATAGTGTGATTGACATAATATAATGCCATTTTTATTTCTTATTATTTTGATTCCTAAAATAACATCTGCAACACCCAAGTCTTTCATACAAAACAAGGAAGATAAAAATCTTTTTGTTTGATTTATACATTCACTATTGTTACCCAAAATAAGCATATCATCAACATATAAACAAATAATAATAATTGAGCCACTATCTACTTTACTGTAGACACATTTGTCCGCATCATGAATTTTAAAACCATTATGCACCAGAGAACTATCAAATTTTTCATGCCATTGCTTAGGGGCTTGCTTTAATCCATATAAGGATTTCTCAAGTTTGCAAACTTTGCGCTCTTGCCCTAGCACTACAAAACCTTCAGGTTGCTCTATATATATCTCTTCATCTAATTCTCCATTCAAAAAGGTCGTTTTCACGTCCATTTGATGGATTTGAAGCTTATATATGGCAGCCATGGCAATCAGAATTCTAATAGTAGATATTCTGGTTACAGGAGCAAAAGTATCAAAATAATCAATACCTTCTTTTTGTTTAAAGCCTTTTGCAACCAAACGTGCTTTAAATTTATCGATTGTACCATCAGCTTTTAATTTCTTTTTGAAAATCCATTTGCAGCCAATAGTTTTGCAACCAACAGGTAAATCCACTAATTTCCAAACATTATTAGACATAATTGATTCTATTTCATCATTAATAGCTTATCTCCAAAAGGCAGCATCTTGAGAAGACATAGCCTCTTGAAAAGACACAGGATCATTCTCAATTAGAAATGTATAAAAGTCAGAACCAAAATTAGTTGGTTTTCTAATGCGTTTACTGAGTCTAACTTCAGTTTCTGGTTCATCAACACATTCATTAGAATATTCAATCATGTCATTTACAGGAAGTTCATCTACTATAATCCGGCTGCCATCAAGAAGAGAATCAAATGCATTTTTATGTTCTATGAAAGATGCATCTCTAGATTCTACAATAACATCATTAACAATGTCCAAAAATCTATATGCTTTACTATGTTCAGCATACCCAACAAATGCACATTTCAATGCTTTAGGTCCAACCTTCTTCCTTTTATTTTCTGAAATTTTAACATATGCTAAACAACCCCAAACACGAAAATAACTAAGATTAGGTTTCTTACCAAAACACAATTCATAAGGTGATTTATCAGATTTGGAATAAGGAACTCGATTAAGAATATAACAAGCAGAAAGTATAGCTTCTCCCCATAAGTTGGAATGCAAACCCGTATTAAGAAGCATAGCGTTCATCATTTCTACAAGTGTTCTGTTTTTCCTTTCTGCTACTCCATTCTGTTCAGAAGTTCTAGGAGCTGACGTTTGATGGATAATACCATTATCTTCACAGAATTTATCAAATTCTCCACCTAAGTATTCACCTCCTCTATCTGTTCTTAAATGTACAATATTTGTTTTAAACCTATTTTGTAGTTCAGCTAGATAAAGAAGAAATTTGGAAAATGCTTCAGATTTATGTTTCAACAAATAAACATAACAAAATTTTGAGTAATCATCTATAAAGGTAATAAAGTACCTATTGCCACCACGACTCAAAACATTATCCATCGTACACACATCAGAATGCACTAATTCAAGCAATTTATAATTCTTTTCTACACTAGGGAACGGGAGTCTAGTTAGCTTAGTTTGAATGCATGTCTCACACTTATGTTTATGTTCTATTTTCACATGACACGGAATAAGACCAAAGTTATTCATATTATGAATGCAACGAGAATTTATATGTCCTAATCTTGAATGCCAAAGAAAATAAGAGTCAACCATATAAACAGAAGTAGTAGCTTCATTTATGCTCATCTTGAACATACCACCAGTGGCAAACCCTTTTCCTACAAAGATTTTCCCTTTGGTCACAGTTACAATCCCAGACTCAATAACAATCGTAAAACCATTTCGTGACAGGAGATCTGCAGAGATTAAATTTTTCCGAACTTCTGGAGCATAGTGGAAATTCTCAAGTGTTAGGACTTTCTCGGAGGTGAACTTAATTTCCACACTCCTTTTTCCCAGGACTTTAGTTGAGGAAGAGTTTCACATAAAGAGATTGCATCCCTCCCCCACTACTTCCTACGACTTGAACAAGTTCCTGTCGTTTGCCACATGAACAGTGCTTCCAGTAAACACGTACCAGTCCTTATTTGCAGCCACCATAAAGGTTTCAGAGATTACAGCAACAAGCCTCTCCTCTGACTCATTTGGCTTAGGACCAGTCCTCTTCCGTTCTCTGCATTCTCTAGCAAAATGGCCAAACTTGCCACAAACATAGCAACTAATTTTCTTTTTATTAGTTGATTTTTTCCCTTTTACAAAATTCTTTTTGATTTTCTGGGTTTTCATGATTTTGCCACCCTTGTTACTAACAAAATTTACTTTAGGATAACTTTCTTTAGGACTCGAATTCTTTTTTTCACGAAGACGAGTCTCTTCCTCAATTCGGATGTCCTTAAGAAGGCCATCTAAAGTGATTTTCTCATTTTTATGTTTTAGGTGATTCCTATATTCTTTCCAGGAATCCGGAAGCTTCCCAATGATGACAGCAACTTGGAAGTCATCATCAAGATACATACCTTATCCTTTGATCTTATAGGCCAGTATTTGCATCTCATGAATTTGAGCAAGTATAGGCTTATCATCAACAATAGAAAAATTAACATACTGATCTACTATAAACCTTTTGTTATCAGCATCTTCTGCATTGTACTTGATCTCGAGAGCATTCCACAACTCTCCAGCCGACTCCAATGGTGAATACAGGTCAAAGAGTGAATCGGCTAAAGTGTTCAGGACATGCCCTTTGCATATGTAGTTGTCAGTATGCCACTTCTCTCGCTCTTTCTTCTGTTCTTCTGTCTCAACTTCTCCAGCAACGACAGTGGGACAAGACTTTTTGAGGACATAGTCGATATGCAGTTCGGACACCAAGAAAGATACCTTTGATTGCCACCGCTTGAAGTTTGACCCATCAAATCGATCGAGTTTTTCAAGGTCTCGGCTAAGCAGATTGATGGAGTTGGATGTCGAACCAGAGGCCATAATTGAAGTTCTAAAATTGTTATACCAACCTAGTGAAAACAGGATTTCAGAAAAGAGAATTCAAGCCTAGAGGCACGTTCTTAAGATCGCTATCTTTAGAACTTCAATCGCCCCACTCCGGAAATTCCGAAGATGCGAAAAAGGGTTTTGTTACGACTGAGTTCCCAGGATACAACTAGGCTTGAACCACAAGAGAGTCATTGCTTCGCAAGAACAGATGACCTCTCCCACACATGAACTCTGCAAGCCAAACCGAGAAGAAAGAAAGGAGAAAACTGGAGAGTCAGAAATTCTGATATCCAAAAGACGAAAATAGAAGATATTTATAACCTTTTAGAGAGACCAAAACGTTTTACGATAAATGAGATTAAAGGTCATAAATCTGACAGTTTGAAAATAGGATGAAAGGTACCTGAACGGTCACCCACCTTTGACTGTCAATCAAAGGCCTCCAAAACCGTCCAACAGTCACAAAGCGCCTTAAACTCAATATAAATGCTATTAAAACCTTTCAAACGGCCAGATATCTCAAAACCGAAAAATCAAAATGGATATTTGCGTCTCATATACACCTCGCACCGCTGCGAGCGTGCGAAGTGCAAAGTGCGCCATCAAAACACCACATTGCGCCTCAAGCGCCCTTGCGCACGCACGCACGCGCGCGCGCGCGTGTGCGCGAACGACGCGTCCGTTGCTGCACGATGCGCAGCAACGTCCGCAATCCACCTAAATACTCAAGGCTTACCAAAGTAAAGAATAGATTACAAACTCTCTATTTAAACCTCTTGAAAAACTTTTCTCTCTTAGATATGGGACTAAACTTTTTCAAAACACTTTTGGTATTAACCATTAATAATTTAAAACTTTCCTAACAATCCCCCACTAGTTTTAAAATATATTTGGCTTGCATAGAAACTTATGCATTAGTGAGAATGTCTGCATGACTTGAACCCCCACTATTTGAAAGAAAACCTAAATTAACCAAAGTGCTAAGTGGACTTACCTTGAACTTAGCTCCTTATATTGTTAACGGAGTTTTCAATCATACATCGGTTTCCAAAAGTTCGATTGTGTGGATTTCATGTTGGCACATTTAGAGCCTTGTGCTTTCCTGGATTCATGAGTGCTCTAGAGAATTGCCAATTCTCATAAGAAACGGCTCACATTTCTACACTCATATAGGTGAGTTTGTCTAGGTGTACTGTAACACACACCTTAGCCTTAAGGACTACAAACTCATTAAGAGCTATTAGCTCAACCCTCATATTAGTTACAGCTCATGAGCACACATCAGTAATGGGCTTACATAAATATGCTCAATATCTGTCATTCACCAATTCGTTTCCCATTGAACCTATGCATGTGGGATATCCAACGCTCTAGGTTGGGTATCCTTAGGTGATGACTTAATTGGCTTAATTCCCATTCCCCTCGATGTTTTATTGATGACATCTCTCGAAAGGCCTTTCATAAATGGGTCTGCCAAATTTTGACATGACTTCACATATTTCAATGAAATAATATTGTCATCAATCATTTGTCTTATAAAACTGTGTCTTAGACTAATATGTCTAGACTTCCCATTGTATTTCATATTACCTGCTTTACATATAGCTGATTGGCTATCACAAAACATTGAAATAGCAGGTATAGGCTTCTCACCTAGTGGAATATCCACTAGCATATTCTTAAGCCATTCAACTTCTCTACAAGCAGATGCCAAAGCAATAAACTCAGATTCCATTGTAGAATGAGTTATACAGGTCTGTTTCTTAGACCCCCATGCAACTGCTCCTCCTCCAAGGGTAAAAACCCAACCACTCGTAGACTTGGAATCTTCAAAGTCAATATTCCATCTTGCATCACTATACCCTTCAATAACAGCAGGAAACTCGGTATAGTGAATTCCATAGTCTAAAGTATGCTTTAGATATCTAAGAATCCTGTTCACTGCATTACAGTGTTGATGACCAGGATTATTAGTGTATCTACACACTTTACTCATTGCATAGGCAATGTCAGGCCTTGTGCAGTTCATTGCATACATAAGGCTACCTACAACACTGGCATATTTTAATTGTTGAACACTAGCACCATCATTAGGAGTCCATTTCATATTTGGATCATATGGGGTGCAAGCTGGTGAACTATTAAGATATCCATACTTTGTAAGAATTTTCTCAATATAGTGTGATTGACATAATATAATGCCATTTTTATTTCTTATTATTTTGATTCCTAAAATAACATCTGCAACACCCAAGTCTTTCATACAAAACAAGGAAGATAAAAATCTTTTTGTTTGATTTATACATTCACTATTGTTACCCAAAATAAGCATATCATCAACATATAAACAAATAATAATGATTGAGCCACTATCTACTTTACTGTAGACACATTTGTCCGCATCATGAATTTTAAAACCATTATGCACCAGAGAACTATCAAATTTTTCATGCCATTGCTTAGGGGCTTGCTTTAATCCATATAAGGATTTCTCAAGTTTGCAAACTTTGCGCTCTTGCCCTAGCACTACAAAACCTTCAGGTTGCTCCATATATATCTCTTCATCTAATTCTCCATTCAAAAAGGTCGTTTTCACGTCCATTTGATGGATTTGAAGCTTATATATGGCAGCCATGGCAATCAGAATTCTAATAGTAGATATTCTGGTTACAGGAGCAAAAGTATCAAAATAATCAATACCTTCTTTTTGTTTAAAGCCTTTTGCAACCAAACGTGCTTTAAATTTATCGATTGTACCATCAGCTTTTAATTTCTTTTTGAAAATCCATTTGCAGCCAATAGTTTTGCAACCAACAGGTAAATCCACTAATTTCCAAACATTATTAGACATAATTGATTCTATTTCATCATTAATAGCTTATCTCCAAAAGGCAGCATCTTGAGAAGACATAGCCTCTTGAAAAGACACAGGATCATTCTCAATTAGAAATGTATAAAAGTTAGAACCAAAATTAGTTGGTTTTCTAATGCGTTTACTGAGTCTAACTTCAGTTTCTGGTTCATCAACACATTCATTAGAATATTCAATCATGTCATTTATAGGAGGTTCATCTACTATAATCCGGCTGCCATCAAGAAGAGAATCAAATGCATTTTTATGTTCTATGAAAGATGCATCTCTAGATTCTACAATAACATCATTAACAATGTCCAAAAATCTATATGCTTTACTATGTTCACCATACCCAACAAATGCACATTTAAATGCTTTAGGTCCAACCTTCTTCCTTTTATTTTCTGAAATTTTAACATATGCTAAACAACCCCAAAACCGAAAATAACTAAGATTAGGTTTCTTACCAAAACACAATTCATAAGGTGATTTATCAGATTTGGAATAAGGAACTCGATTAAAAATATAACAAGCAGAAAGTATAGCTTCTCCCCATAAGTTGGAATGCAAACCCGTATTAAGAAGCATAGCGTTCATCATTTCTACAAGTGTTCTGTTTTTCCTTTCTGCTACTCCATTCTGTTCAGGAGTTTTAGGAGCTGACGTTTGATGGATAATACCATTATCTTCACAAAATTTATCAAATTCTCCACCTAAGTATTCACCTCCTCTATCTGTTCTTAAATGTACAATCTTTGTTTTAAACCTATTTTGTACTTCAGCTAGATAAAAAAGAAATTTGGAAAATGCTTCAGATTTATGTTTCAACAAATAAACATAACAAAATTTTGAGTAATCATCTATAAAGGTAATAAAGTACCTATTACCACCACGACTCAAAACATTATCCATCGTACACACATCAGAATGCACTAATTCAAGCAATTTATAATTCTTTTCTACACTAGGAAACATGAGTCTAGTTAGCTTAGTTTGAATGCATGTCTCACACTTATGTTTATGTTCTATTTTCACATGACACGGAAGAAGACCAAAGTTATTCATATTATGAATGCAACGAGAATTTATATGTCCTAATCTTGAATGCCAAAGAAAATAAGAGTCAACCATATAAACAGAAGTAGTAGCTTCATTTATGCTCATCTTGAACATACCACCAGTGGCAAACCCTTTTCCTACAAAGATTTTCCCTTTGGTCACAATTACAATCCCAGACTCAATAACAATCTTAAAACCATTTCGTGACAGGAGATCTGCAGAGATTAAATTTTTCTGAACTTCTGGAGCATAGTGGACATTCTCAAGTGTTAGGACTTTCACGGAGGTGAACTTAATTTCCACACTCCTTTTTCCCAGCACTTTAGTTGAGGAAGAGTTTCCCATAAAGAGATTGCATCCCTCCCCCACTACTTCATACGACTTGAACAAGTTCCTGTCGTTTGCCACATGAACAGTGCTTCCAGTATCCAGGTACCAGTCCTTATTTGCAGCCACCATAAAGGTTTTAGAGATTACAGCAACAAGCCTCTCCTCTGACTCATTTGGCTTAGGACCAGTCCTCTTCCGTTCTCTGCATTCTCTAGCAAAATGGCCAAACTTGCCACAAACATAGCAACTAATTTTCTTTTTATCAGTTGGCTTTTTCCCTTTCACAAAATTATTTTTGATTTTCTGGGTTTTCATGATTTTGCCACCCTTATTACTAACAAAATTCACTTTAGGATAACTTTCTTTAGGACTCAAATTCTTTTTTTCACGAAGACGAGTCTCTTCCTCAATTCGGATGTCCTTAAGAAGGCCATCTAAAGTGATTTTCTTATTTTTATGTTTTAGGTGATTCCTATATTCTTTCCAGGAATCCGGTAGCTTCCCAATGATGACAGCAACATGGAAGTCATCATCAAGATACATACCTTCTCCTTTGATCTTATAGGCCAGTATTTGCATCTCATGAATTTGAGCAAGTATAGGCTTATCATCAACATTAGAAAAATTAACATACTGATCTACTATAAACCTTTTGTTACCAGCATCTTCTGCATTGTACTTGATCTTGAGAGCATTCCACAACTCTCCAGCCGACTCCAATGGTGAATACAGGTCAAAGAGTGAATCGGCTAAAGTGTTCAGGATATGCCCTTTGCATCTGTAGTTGTCAGTATGCCACTTCTCTCGCTCTTTCTTCTCTTCTTTTGTCTCAACTTCTCCAGCAACGACAGTGGGACAAGACTTTTTGAGGACATAGTCGATATGCAGTTCGGACAGCAAGAAAGATACCTTTGATTGCCACCGCTTGAAGTTTGACCCATCAAATCAATCGAGTTTTTCAAGGTCACGACTAAGCAGATTGATGGAGTTGGATGTCGAACCAGAGGCCATAATTGAAGTTCTAAAACTGTTATACCAACCTAGTGAAAACAGGATTTCAGAAAAGAGAATTCAAGCCTAGAGGCACGTTCTTAAGATCGCTATCTTTAGAACTTCAATCGCCCCACTCCGGAAATTCCGAAGATGCGAAAAAGGGTTTTGTTACGACTGAGTTCCCAGGATACAACTAGGCTTGAACCACAAGAGAGTCATTGCTTCGCAAGAACAGATGACCTCTCCCACACATGAACTCTGCAAGCCAAACCGAGAAGAAAGAAAGGAGAAAACTGGAGAGTCAGAAATTCTGATATCCAAAAGACGAAAATAGAAGATATTTATAACCTTTTAGAGAGACCAAAACGTTTTGCGATAAATGAAATTAAAGGCCATAAATCTGATAGTTTGAAAATAGGATGAAAGGTACCTGAACGGTCACCCACCTTTGACTGTCAATCAAAGGCCTCCAAAATCGTCCAACAGTCACAAAGCGCCTTAAACTCAATATAAATGCTATTAAAACCTTTCAAACGGCCAGATATCTCAAAACCGAAAAATCAAAATGGATATTTGCGCCTCATATGCACCTCGCACCGCTGCGAGCGTGCGAAGTGCAAAGTGCGCCATCAAAAAGCCACATTGCGCCTCAAGCGCCCTTGCGCACGCACGCACGCGCGCGCGCACATGTGCGCGAACGGCGCGTCCGTTGCTGCACGATGCGCAACAACGTCCGCAATCCACCTAAATACTCAAGGCTTACCAAAGTAAAGAATAGATTACAAACTCTCTATTTAAACCTCTTGAAAAACTTTTCTCTCTTAGATATGGGACTAAACTTTTTCAAAACACTTTTGGTATTAACCATTAATAATTTAAAACTTTCCTAACAATCCCCCACTAGTTTTAAAATATATTTGGCTTGCATAGAAACTTATGCATTAGTGAGAATGTCTGCATGACTTGAACCCCCACTATTTGAAAGAAAACCTAAATTAACCAAAGTGCTAAGTGGACTTACCTTGAACTTAGCTCCTTATATTGTTAATGGAGTTTTCAATCATACATCGGTTTCCAAAAGTTCGATTGTGTGGATTTCATGTTGGCACATTTAGAGCCTTGTGCTTTCCTGGATTCATGAGTGCTCTAGAGAATTGCCAATTCTCATAAGAAACGGCTCACATTTCTACACTCATATAGGTGAGTTTGTCTAGGTGTACTGTAACACACACCTTAGCCTTAAGGACTACAAACTCATTAAGAGCTATTAGCTCAACCCTCATATTAGTTACAGCTCATGAGCACACATCAGTAATGGGCTTACATAAATATGCTCAATATCTGTCATTCACCAATTCGTTTCCCATTGAACCTATGCATGTGGGATATCCAACGCTCTAGGTTGGGTATCCTTAGGTGATGACTTAATTGGCTTAATTCCCATTCCCCTCGATGTTTTATTGATGACATCTCTCGAAAGGCCTTTCATAAATGGGTCTGCCAAATTTTGACATGACTTCACATATTTCAATGAAATAATATTGTCATCAATCATTTGTCTTATAAAACTGTGTCTTAGACTAATATGTCTAGACTTCCCATTGTATTTCATATTACCTGCTTTACATATAGCTGATTGGCTATCACAAAACATTGAAATAGCAGGTATAGGCTTCTCACCTAGTGGAATATCCACTAGCATATTCTTAAGCCATTCAGCTTCTCTACAAGCAGATGCCAAAGCAATAAACTCAGATTCCATTGTAGAATGAGTTATACAGGTCTGTTTCTTAGACCCCCATGCAACTGCTCCTCCTCCAAGGGTAAAAACCCAACCACTCGTAGACTTGGAATCTTCAAAGTCAATATTCCAACTTGCATCACTATACCCTTCAATAACAGCAGGAAACTCGGTATAGTGAATTCCATAGTCTAAAGTATGCTTTAGATATCTAAGAATCCTGTTCACTGCATTCCAGTGTTGATGACCAGGATTATTAGTGTATCTACACACTTTACTCATTGCATAGGCAATGTCAGGCCTTGTGCAGTTCATTGCATACATAAGGCTACCTACAACACTGGCATATTTTAATTGTTGAACACTAGCACCATCATTAGGAGTCAATTTCATATTTGGATCATATGGGGTGCATGCTGGTGAACTATTAAGATATCCATACTTTGTAAGAATTTTCTCAATATAGTGTGATTGACATAATATAATGCCATTTTTATTTCTTATTATTTTGATTCCTAAAATAACATCTGCAACACCCAAGTCTTTCATACAAAACAAGGAAGATAAAAATCCTTTTGTTTGATTTATACATTCACTATTGTTACCCAAAATAAGCATATCATCAACATATAAACAAATAATAATGATTGAGCCACTATCTACTTTACTGTAGACACATTTGTCCGCATCATGAATTTTAAAACCATTATGCACCAGAGAACTATCAAATTTTTCATGCCATTGCTTAAGGGCTTGCTTTAATCCATATAAGGATTTCTCAAGTTTGCAAACTTTGCGCTCTTGCCCTAGCACTACAAAACCTTCAGGTTGCTCCATATATATCTCTTCATCTAATTCTCTATTCAAAAAGGTCATTTTCACGTCCATTTGATGGATTTGAAGCTTATATATGGCAGCCATGGCAATCAGAATTCTAATAGTAGATATTCTGGTTACAGGAGCAAAAGTATCAAAATAATCAATACCTTCTTTTTGTTTAAAGCCTTTTGCAACCAAACGTGCTTTAAATTTATCGATTGTACCATCAGCTTTTAATTTCTTTTTGAAAATCCATTTGCAGCCAATAGTTTTGCAACCAACAGGTAAATCCACTAATTTCCAAATATTATTAGACATAATTCATTCTATTTCATCATTAATAGCTTATCTCCAAAAGGCAGCATCTTGAGAAGACATAGCCTCTTGAAAAGACACAGGATCATTCTCAATTAGAAATGTATAAAAGTCAGAACCAAAATTAGTTGGTTTTCTAATGCGTTTACTGAGTCTAACTTCAGTTTCTGGTTCATAAACACATTCATTAGAATATTCAATCATGTCATTTACAGGAAGTTCATCTACTATAATCCGGCTGCCATCAAGAAGAGAATCAAATGCATTTTTATGTTCTATGAAAGATGCATCTCTAGATTCTACAATAACATCATTAACAATGTCCAAAAATCTATATGCTTTACTATGTTCAGCATACCCAACAAATGCACATTTCAATGCTTTAGGTCCAACCTTCTTCCTTTTATTTTCTGGAATTTTAACATATGCTAAACAACCCCAAACACGAAAATAACTAAGATTAGGTTTCTTACCAAAACACAATTCATAAGGTGATTTATCAGATTTGGAATAAGGAAATCGATTAAGAATATAACAAGCAGAAAGTATAGCTTCTCCCCATAAGTTGGAATGCAAACCCGTATTAAGAAGCATAGCGTTCATCATTTCTACAAGTGTTCTGTTTTTCCTTTCTGCTACTCCATTCTGTTCAGGAGTTCTAGGAGCTGACGTTTGATGGATAATACCATTATCTTCACAGAATTTATCAAATTCTCCACCTAAGTATTCACCTCCTCTATCTGTTCTTAAATGTACAATCTTTGTTTTAAACCTATTTTGTACTTCAGCTAGATAAAGAAGAAATTTGGAAAATGCTTCAGATTTATGTTTCAACAAATAAACATAACAAAATTTTGAGTAATCATCTATAAAGGTAATAAAGTACCTATTGCGACCATGACTCAAAACATTATCCATCGTACACACATCAGAATGCACTAATTCAAGCAATTTATAATTCTTTTCTACACTAGGAAACGGGAGTCTAGTTAGCTTAGTTTGAATGCATGTCTCACACTTATGTTTATGTTCTATTTTCACATGACACGGAAGAAGACCAAAGTTATTCATATTATGAATGCAACGAGAATTTATATGTCCTAATCTTGAATGCCAAAGAAAATAAGAGTCAACCATATAAACAGAAGTAGTAGCTTCATTTATGCTCATCTTGAACATACCACCAGTGGCAAACCCTTTTCCTACAAAGATTTTCCCTTTGGTCACAGTTATAATCCCAGACTCAATAACAATCTTAAAACCATTTCGTGACAGGAGATCTGCAGAGATTAAATTTTTCTGAACTTCTGGAGCATAGTGGACATTCTCAAGTGTTAGGACTTTCATGGAGGTGAACTTAATTTTCACACTCCTTTTTCCCAGCACTTTAGTTGAGGAAGAGTTTTCCATAAAGAGATTGCATCCCTCCCCCACTACTTCATACGACTTGAACAAGTTCCTGTCGTTTGCCACATGAACAGTGCTTCTAGTATCCAGGTACCAGTCATTATTTGCAGCCACCATAAAGGTTTTAGAGATTACAGCAACAAGCCTCTCCTCTGACTCATTTGGCTTAGGACCAGTCCTCTTCCGTTCTCTGCATTCTCTAGCAAAATGGCCAAACTTGCCACAAACATAGCAACTAATTTTCTTTTTATCAGTTGGCTTTTTCCCTTTCACAAAATTATTTTTGATTTTCTGGGTTTTCATGATTTTGCCACCCTTATTACTAACAAAATTCACTTTAGGATAACTTTCTTTAGGACTCGAATTCTTTTTTTCACGAAGACGAGTCTCTTCCTCAATTCGGATGTCCTTAAGAAGGCCATCTAAAGTGATTTTCTTATTTTTATGTTTTAGGTGATTCCTATATTCTTTCCAGGAATCCGGTAGCTTCCCAATGATGACAGCAACATGGAAGTCATCATCAAGATACATACCTTCTCCTTTGATCTTATAGGCCAGTATTTGCATCTCATGAATTTGAGCAAGTATAGGCTTATCATCAACATTAGAAAAATTAACATACTGATCTACTATAAACCTTTTGTTACCAGCATCTTCTGCATTGTACTTGATCTTGAGAGCATTCCACAACTCTCCAGCCGACTCCAATGGTGAATACAGGTCAAAGAGTGAATCGGCTAAAGTGTTCAGGATATGCCCTTTGCATCTGTAGTTGTCAGTATGCCACTTCTCTCGCTCTTTCTTCTGTTCTTCAGTCTCAACTTCTCCAGCAACGACAGTGGGACAAGAGTTTTTGAGGACATAGTCGATATGCAGTTCGGACAGCAAGAAAGATACCTTTGATTGCCACCGCTTGAAGTTTGACCCATCAAATCGATCGAGTTTTTCAAGGTCACGGCTAAGCAGATTGATGGAGTTGGATGTCGAACCAGAGGCCATAATTGAAGTTCTAAAATTGTTATACCAACCTAGTGAAAACAGGATTTCAGAAAAGAGAATTCAAGCCTAGAGGCACGTTCTTAAGATCGCTATCTTTAGATCTTCAATCGCCCCACTCCGAAAATTCCGAAGATGCGAAAAAGGGTTTTGTTACGACTGAGTTCCCAGGATACAACTAGGCTTGAACCTCAAGAGAGTCACTGCTTCGCAAGAACAGATGACCTCTCCCACACATGAACTCTGCAAGCCAAACTGAGAAGAAAGAAAGGAGAAAACTGGAGAGTCAGAAATTCTGATATCCAAAAGACGAAAATAGAAGATATTTATAACCTTTTAGAGAGACCAAAACGTTTTGCGATAAATGAGATTAAATGCCATAAATCTGACAGTTTGAAAATAGGATGAAAGGTACCTGAACGGTCACCCACCTTTGACTGTCAATCAAAGGCCTCCAAAACCGTCCAATAATCACAAAGCGCCTTAAACTCAATATAAATGCTATTAAAACCTTTCAAACGGCCAGATGTCTCAAAACCGAAAAATCAAAATGGATATTTGCGCCTCATATGCACCTCGCACCGCTGCGAGCGTGCAAAGTGCGCCATCAAAACGCCACATTGCGCCTCAAGCGCCCTTGCGCACGCGCGCGTGTGCGCGAACGGCGCGTCCGTTGCTGCACGATGCGCAGCAACGTCCGCAATCCACCTAAATACTCAAGGCTTACCAAAGTAAAGAATAGATTACAAACTCTCTATTTAAACCTCTTGAAAAACTTTTCTCTCTTAGATATGGGACTAAACTTTTTCAAAACACTTTTGGTATTAACCATTAATAATTTAAAACTTTCCTAACAATTCTCAGTTATTGAATTTTTGGCCCACTACTATGGGTCAATCCAATGATACATTCTGGATTCAATACCCAAATTCATATTTTAAATCCAATATATGAGATATGGGTTCTATGTGTGAGACCCAATAAGAAAACTGGAGCTTTAATCAGGATCCAACAATTTTAACCAGGTGGAAAATGACCCACCAAAGATAAATGACAATCTTGGATCAAATCTTAACAATCAACTCCCACCCACCAAAGAAAAGCCAATGAAAGAAAGCTCTCTACCTTAACCTTATCAGTGATTGTGATTCTGGAATCCTAAAGATGCTACATTACCTACATTAAAGAACAAGAGGAAGTGTTATCCCCATCATCTTCCATATTCAACAACAACCTCAAAAACACAGAACCACGCAACCATGCGACTTTGTCTGTACTGTATCCTTTGTTTCATATTCAACTTTTTCATCTTGAGTATATTTTTGCAACCCATCATATAAAATCAACTTAAGGAAGTCTGGTTCATAAAAAATAGTGACATATAAAAAGAATTGGTAATGGATTATGAAGCCACCTTCACAAGTGGCTGAGGTAATCCAAATCAAATGGATCATGCCATTGGAATCCTTTAGATGGTCATGAAGATGAAGAAACGATCATCTTGTTAAAGGCTGCATGGTCATGTATGTATCAAGTTTGATCCTAATTCATATGTGATGTATATTACAACCAAGATCCATTGAGAACAGAACTAGACTTTCCAATAACTCACAGATTTCCTAGCTTCTGGGTGTTTCATATCTGCAGTAGAACTCGAGAACTATGTTTTCGATCTCAATCCAACTACAACCTAGAGTTTTTATTTACCCCCTCCACTGGACCATTTTCCTGGCATTACCATCATCTTCCAACCTCCCATATTCATTTCACATATTAGCCTACAGCACAAGACATCCTATATTTTTAAGGATCAAGATCAAGCAATTGGTTTAAAGACTGTTCATCTAATTTCCCATTCCCATGAATTTTGCAGCAGTTTAACAATGCACTGCTTCATCTAATTCAATTGTGCATCAATAGTGCTGAATCTGGAGCTCAATTCCTGATTTATATTTGAAAAAAAATCCCATATCTCGTCAACTATCTCCCATGAAGACAAGCATTCAATACCCCCCAAAAAAGTGAATCTCTCTAGACACTACAATAGCATTATCTCTATATCCATGGAATGCAAGGCCATTAACAAATGAATTCCATGACACTATGCTTCTCTCAGACATGCCATGAAAGACCCTTCTATCCTCTCTCAAACTGCCCCACTTGCCATACATGTCTATCTATGCATTCCCCACAAAACAAAAGAAGACAATCCTTCTCTTTCTCTAAAAAAAAGAGAGAAGACGATCCTGCTCATGTTAACAAAACCATGAACCCAATTCCTAATTTGCAGAACCTCCAAAGGTCGATAGGTTACACACCATGGAGGCCTCATTAGGTCTATAACCATCAGCCACCATCCTCCTCAACATCAATACTACATCCCGAATTTAGTGTAAAACCTGCGATCATGGCATTCAAGATGAAAAATCCCTCACGGGGCATGTCATAAAAAAACAAAATGTCAGTACCCATCTTCTCAAATCTAATGCACCCGTAAACCATGTCAGTCTAAGGACCACATTTTCGTTCAGGCATTTCGTCAAACAGTTGGAGTGCGACAATCTCTTCGATGGCGGTGTAAGGACTACATTTTGTTCAGGCATTTTGTCAAACAGTTGGGGCATGACAACCTCTTTATTTCACACATCAACAACCTCTCTCTCTCTATTTATCTATCTATATCTATCTATCTATCTATATATATAATGAGAACTAAACATATTAGGCCCTCTTTTTTCATTCTGCCCTGTTAGGCCCCATAGTTTTAAGTATTTATGATAGATCTGAATCGTTAGATGTGTTTAGCATGCTCTATTTAGTGAGAACTGACTCTTCGTTCATGTTTTTCGATGAAAATATGATTTTTTATGAGCAAAAAAAAACTAATGCCTTCATAGCCAATGATTTTAGATCATTGAAAAAAACTATATCTGGTGATCAAAAAGCTGGTTCCCACTAAACAAAACCTATAGATGACATCTATGGTGTTAGATGTGATAAAAAATGCTGAAAACTATGATTTTTTAGTGGACCTAATGAGGCAGAACGAACACATTACTCATATATAATTTATTTATAAATAATTATGGATGAAAATTTTGTCAACATGAATCGGCAAATCCCGGCGCCAACAAATCAGCTGAGGCTCCATTCTTATCCAACAGTCGAACCAGCCAAGGAGATCCAGGCACCAACCGAGTTAGTTGAAGTCAGTCTAACAACTTCAGCAAAATCCTTCATTATCAGCAACAACAATATCATTTTTGTTGTATAATCTGTTAAGATGTCCATGATCTTAGGAACGATATCCTCCTACGGGGAGAATACTGTGCATGTATTTAAAAAGTTGTGTAATTTTTGTAAACTGAATGAGAGAAAACATTACACCGTGATTATCCTCTCATCAATCCTTCCCTTCACATGGTATCAAAGCAGAACGCCTAAACTTCTGCTTCTCTTTTCTTCATGGCGTCAGCAACTCAAAATCCTGTAAGTGTCACCGATAGCAACCAAAACAGTCTTGACAATGGCCAATCATTGTCACCATTGTTCATACACCACTCGGATAGTCTAGAGGATATCTTAGTCTCTACACCTCTCACCAGAGACAACTATTTAACTTGGAAGCGAGCCATGCGCATGGCACTCTCAGCCAATAACAAGTTTGTCTTCGTTAATGGCTCACTTCCTAGGTCGTCCCCTTCATCTTTCGATTATCAGAGTTGGTGCCATTGCAAGGACATGGTACTTTCATGGCTTCTCAATGCTCTCACTAAGGACATCGTCAACAACGTCATCTACGCTAATGACGCCCAAGCCATATGGGGTAGACCTTGAGGAAAGGTTTTCTCAAGGAAATGTCATGAGGATCTACCAACTAAAGAAGTTGATTGCTGAATTGCAATAGGAACAAAATTCACTTGCTTCTTACTTCACAACTTTGAAGATGTAATGGGACAAACTCAGTTCTTACATCCCAATAACAGATTGCTACTGTGGAGCTCTTAAAGAACTGATGAGTTCTCAAGAAACTAAAAAAGTCTACCAGTTTCTAGTGGGTCTCAACGAATCTTTTTCCACCATTAGAATCCAAATTCTGACCATTGAGCCTCTCCCTAATATCAGCAAAGTCTATTCAATAGTGTTGTAAGAAGAAACACAAAGGCTCATCATACCATTGAACTCCACCTCTGAGAACTTAGCCTTGGCAGCCAAAGTTCAACAACCAAAATTTTCGGCAAGTAAATGTGAGCATTATAGACTCTTAGGCCACATTAAGGCTCGTTGCTACTTCTTTCACAGGTACCCATCAAATCATCCCAAATCAAAGGAAGTTGTGCTTACCAAAGTCTCGATGCAATCATCCTCCAAATCAAAGGAAGTTGGCGCGCACCTTGCATTTTCAAGCCCATTTACCAATTTTCTTTTGGAGAGAATGCATTCTAACAAAAACTTTTTTAATTAATCGAATTATATCCCAATTTTACAAAATAAATCTCTGTACGAGATACTCTTCAATAAAAAACCAGATTTTCACTATCTTAGGGTTTTGGGGTGTTTGTGATATGCTCAAAATTTTTCCAAAGACAAATTTGCTTCCCGTACTCAATGTTGCATGTTCATAGGATATCCTTTCAACCGACGAGGTTATAATCTCTATGATTTAGAAAATCAAATCTTTTTTACAAGTAGAGACATCATTTTCCAAGAAAATATTTCCCCTTTTCAAGAGCAATCAGTTTATCAAAGGGTGGATACTAGTCTTGTGCTTCCCATACCTTCGTTCAATGAAACACTCTCCCTTACTGAAATAATCTTCTCATCCGATGAACAACTTGCTTCACAGGAACCCCTAGAATCCACAAAAACACCTCCAACATTGTCTATCTAATCATCACCTATGCAACAACCTTTACGTCGATCAAGTCGAATACCAACTCAGCCCTATTATTTACAAAATTACGTTTGTGCTGCACTCACTCAACCCTCTCCAATGCTACTCGCCTCTTCATCTTAGTCTCCAAAGGCGATCTCTCATACAAGTACTCAATATTTCATTTCTTAATACATATATTCATCCAAGTATTCACCTTCCTATTTAGCCTTTTTGTCATCTATTCTTAGTGATGAAGAACCACTCTTCTTTCGTGAAGCTGTCAAACACTCACACTGGCGTTAGGCTATGGCCGATGAGATTCGGGTTCTAGAAGAGAATAAAACTTAAACCGTAATGGAATTACCTCACGAAAAGCATCCTATCGGATGTTGTTGGGTATATAAAATTAAATGACATTATGATGGATCCATTGAGCGATATAAAGCTCGCCTCATGGCGAAAGACTATACTCAAGTTGAAGGACTGGATTACTATGACACCTTCGCCCCTGTTACCAAATTGACTACCGTGTGGTGCCTCCTTTCTCTTGCTTCAATCAAGGGATGGTTTCTTTCTCAAATAGATGTCAGTAATGCATTTTTACACGGTGACCTACATGAAGAAGTATATATGCACTTGCCACCGGGATTTCATGGCAAGAGGGAGTCTCAAGTTTGTAAATTGAATAAATCTCTTTATGGTCTCAAGCCGTCATCATGTAACTGGTTCAACAAACTTACTTTTTCCCTTATTAAAGTTGGTTTCTCCCAATCAAAGCTTGATTACATCCTATTCACTAGGCAATTTAATGGCAACTTTGTTGCAATAGTCGTCTACGTTGATGACATAATTATAGCTAGAGATAACGATGCAACAATATCTTTCATTAAAGTTTTTATTCATTCTCTGTTTCACATCAAAGATTTGGGTCATCTTAAGTTCTTAGGAATTGAAGTAGCTTGATCTTCTTTAGGTATTTTTCTAAGTCAGCGCAAATACATTATTGACATCCTACAAGATGTTGGTCTTCTTGGATCCAAACCATCAGATTTTCCCATGAACCAAAAATTAAGATTAACATTAGAAGATGGTCAACTTCTTGAAGATCCATCATCATATCGGTGGTTAATTAGGTGATTAATATATTTGAGCATAACACGTCCATCTATTGCTTACTCAATTCAAGTTCTCAGTCAATATATGGCTGCCCCCGAGATGTCACATCATGTTGCTACCATTTGTGTTTTGAGATATTTAAAAAAGACATCTAGCCACGACATCTTCTACCCATCACAAAGCAACCCACAACTAAAAGCTTATTGTGATTCTGACTGGGCATCCTGCCCCACTACTTGCCGATCTGTAGCTGAATTCGTTACTTTCCTTGGTCAAAGTCCAATATCCTGGTGCTCAAAGAAGCAAAGCACCATCTCCCATTCTTTGGATAAGGCAAAATATCGATCCATGGCAACCACTACCAATGAACTCGTTTGGCTCAAAGCACTTTTCCAAGACTTGGGTCTACCTCATCCTCAACCCATCACTCTCTTTTGTGATAACAATGCCACTCTTCACATTGCCACCAACTTAGTATTTCACGAGCGTACAAAACACATTGAGATTGACTGCCATTTTATACGAGAGAAAATTCAAACTGGACTAATCACTACTAGCCATATTCCTTCAAATATACAATTGGCAGACGTTTTCACAAAACCCCTCGGCCACGATCATTTTCATCTTATCATATCCAAGTTGAGTGTTACAGACCTCCACAAGGGGAGTGTCAACATGAATCGGCAGATCCCGACACCAACAAACCAACTGAGGCTCCATCCTTATTCAACAGCCAAAGAGATCCAGACACCAACCAAGTTAGTTAAAGCCAGTCTAACAACTTCAGCAAAATCCCTCATTATCAGCAACAACAATATCATTTTTGTTGTACAATCTGTTAAGATGTCCATGATCTTAGGAACAATATCCTCCTACGTACGAGGAGAATATTGTGCATGTATTTAAAAAGTTGTGTAATTTTTGTAAACTAAATGAGAGAAAACATTACACCGTGATTATCCTCTCATCAATCCTTCCCTTCACAATTTTTACCAAAGTAATTTTAAAAATATAAACAAGATTTTCAAAATCTATTTTAAAATATGTGAGAGAACTCAGTTAATTCCAACAACTTCTTAGCTTTTTGGATTGAATCTTCCATGTACTCATGTGCATGCACCTCTCCTCAAATCTCCAAAATCTAGAAGAATGAAACATTGATGGTGAAAAACAACATCAAAGCTCGAAAGACATGCGGAATGAGAAAGGTGGGCTAAATGTTAAGAAAATCCAAAGTCACTGGAAAAAAAAACTATAACAAAAAAAATTGCATCTCACCTTACGCTTGGGTTGCCCTTCTAATATGGTTGCCAGTGTGGTTGTGGGTAGCCCTTCGAGACTTGGCTATCCCCAATTGGGTGCATGATTTGAAGAGCTAGGTCCAAGGATTCAAACCTAAGTGAGAGAAGAGGTTTAGATCTACCTTGTAATGCCCCAAAATCGTGGACTTGAAACCTTTTATGAGAAAGGTTGAAAGCTTTGAAATCAATCATTTATCAGAGTTTGAAACAGAAGTTCAACGGAAGATCATGTTCAAATAGCAAGTCCCTAGACTTTGGGCTCATTACAACATAAAAGAAGACTTCCCCTTATAAACCGATTTGCAATTCAAGTACATATTTTATTGAAATGAAAAGAAGAACCATGTTTTGGTAATACAGTTTTAGAAATCCAGAGTTCTAATCAGAAGAGATACTTTCAAAGAAACTTTATACCACATCTATCAAAAGGGTCCCCAGGAGCGCAACGTCAGGAAAAGGCATTGCCTTGAATGCATCGAGTCATCGTGCCATCGCAAGCTGTCTCAACCTGTTCACCACCTACCCATGAAATGGGTCAGTCTCACAACAGACTAGTAGGGGTGCAAAAGACAAGAAAGAACAAAGGCTGCAATAAGCAAGATAAACGCGAGCTCAAGCAGAAATAAGCAAGACTAGCAGATCAAACCAAATGTGTTGTGGAGTAAGCAAAGCTCTAGTAAAGCAAAACAACTACATACAAGAGCAATAAGGATCATAGTGCTAAACAAGCAATTATAGCAATCCAATAGATACTATAGGTGAAGAGTAACTAACTCTATTTACCAGTCAAGCAAATCAACTGCATAAGATGAACATTCATAACAATGCTCGAAATACGTACAATTACCATTAGATGACTCAGTCCAACGGCTAGTAGCTACATTAATCATAAAGCACAAGCTATTGCATCACAAGCAATTCATAAGCTACACATGATAAGCAATCATACGGTAGCAGTGATAACACAAGATGTAACAACTAGCATAATGCTGGAATTATAAGTAATTGACTAGCATGAGAAGCTAGTCATTACTTAGCAGAACTGCGCAAGCAGTTTAACCAATTAGAGTAATGCTTCAACAGACGCACATAGCTCAATGAGTAGTGTACCGAACTACCGAGCTAACAAGCAAGCAAATCAGTTTACGTCACAACACGCATATCTCATGATCATGTGTATAAGTTATATCTTGTCTCATTATGAGTAGGCCGTTGTGGGTACGCACAAGGCAAAACGTAGAAACAACCGAGATCGATTTGAGGGTCCATTATGCTATGTATTTTATTATACCACGAATGACTAACTGAGTCCGCTCCTAAGGGGACGACCAGTGACCAAGAGAGTAAATCCCCAAAGGCAAACAAAGGCCCAATGGATGCGCATCCGAACTTCTGCAGAAGTGGTCTGAAGGATTTTCCCTAACCTTCAATGACTGAGGAAGGCCAGATCTTTGCCCGAGATTGCCATTAATGATTGTCCATCGAAGTTTTGTACCATCTATCTTCTCTCTTGATGAACTGTCCCGAATGAGCAACAGCAAGAACAAGGCAAGGGTGTAAAGCCCCTTGCCGGAGAACAATGAAATGCAAAGGGCAAGCCCCTGCTCGAAAACAGGAAAGCAGGGGGGCTTCACCCCTTGCTGGGAAACCGAAGGAGGCAGGGGGAGCTCTACCCTCTATCAGCAAAACGCAAGAGGCAGGGGGCAGAACCCCCTGCCAAGAAGCAACAAGATACCCTTTGCTACGGAACAATAGAGGGCAGAAAGAGCCTCTCCCCCTATTGGGAAACAACAAAAAAGCAAGGGGCCTCGCCCCCTACTAGGACACAAATGCAGGGGGAGCTTCGCCCCCTACAGGCAGACACGAGGATAGGGGGACAGAGCCCCCTGCCGAGACAGGAAGAGGCCCATGGAGCCCCCGCTGACAGACTCCGAAAAGGAAGGCAGAGGGGTTAATCCCCTGCCGACAAGAGGTGACGACAAGAGGCTCAGCTCTCTTGTCGATCAACCCCAAAAGGAAGGCAGGGGGTTAACCCCTTGCCGACAAGAGGTGATGACAAGGGGCTCAGCCCCCCTGTCGACCAATTCAGCACAGAAGAGAAGGAGAGGGGAGAAGAGGTTTATACCTCGAAAGACCGCAATAGGGGAGTCGTCGGGGAACGAGGTTGTCAGCACGTTGGAGGCTGGAAGCGGCAGCAGCAGGTCGATGGCTAGATGAAAACAAGAGGAGCCTGATAGAGAAGATGCACAGGGAACAGGGGTTGCCGAAGCTCGAAGGTCGCCGATGATGTCACAAGGGAAATGAGAGGCGATAGTGGTGGTCAGCGACTATCGCTATCGGCGCCCCCCCGCCACTGGACAGAGACAAGAAAAGAGGCTCTCAGAGTCACTGGCGCGCGCCCTCTAACAGCCAAAGGGAGCTCCGATGCTGCGTGGTGGCGTTGTCGCCTGAGTCGATCATCGGCAGAGAAGAAGAAATAGTGGTCGACAATGAGTTGCCAGTGTCGGCTCGAAGAGAGGAAAGGCTGACGGAAGTAGAAAAAAAAGAAGATCGGGGGCTCACCAGAGCTTGGATGTCGCCGACTGCTCGAATGTCACCGGTGTCGGCTACGAACGTCAGCGTCGATCGCCGACGATGGGGAGGCAGAGAGGTGAGGGATCACTGGTCGTCAGGGAGGCCTGCCAGACTCAGCTGCTCGTCGGCGTCTCCAATCGCCGGCAGCAGCCTGAGGGAGACAAAGCAGAGGAGAGAGAAGAGGCGACGGTTTTGGACCCTCGCCCGAGACGCCTGCGTCTTTTAAAAGTCACAGGTTCTCGAGGCTTCGAGAATCCGGGTCCGAGTTAGGCTCGGGTCCGGTTCAGACCTAGATCCGGGTCCGACACAGCGGTCCAGACCCCGACACGTGTCTGACACGTGCAGAGCACGTGTCTGATACGAGTCGAACATAATTTTTTTTTACGGGCATTACATCCTACCTCCCTTAAAAGAATTTCATCCTCGAAATTTTATCGGAAGGTGATCTGCCTAGACCGCAGCCTAAGGGAACTAGGTATACATCAGGATGCACGTGCACACATGAGTCCTCAGACACATAAGCTTCTGAAGGGATCAGGACAACACATAATGAGTCCCAGAGAAAGGTTCAAAGCCAATAACTTGATCAAACAAATCGTATATGTGAATTCATTATAAACTTGTCTTCGCAAGAGTTTATAGAGGTCGATAAATAGAAAGGGAGTTTAGCAGAAGGCTATAAGAATGCTTATTCGCTATCTTCAAGGATGAAGAGACACAACGAGACATTAAAGAAAATGAATCTAGTAGAAGACCATAGGAAAGGTTTATTTATTAACTTCTACTTGATTTGACATCGATGAAGAGACAAAACGAGATATTGCTCTAGTTTACGTTCCTTGAACGGGGTCTCTAAATCATTAGCAAGACGTTGTGTGCCACACTCACAATTTCTAACAAACTCTGCATCATGAATACTCACAATCTATTTTCATAAAAGCCCACCCTTTCATAGAAGGTCCAAAACATGATCACGATCTAAAATCAATAAAGATCTGATTCACACATCTGAGCTGAGCATATAATCATGCTAAAATAAAAAGCCAAATCTATAGATTCATAACTAACTATATCAATCAATATCAGAAGATCAACACAGCTCACCATAACCTTTTACGGAAATCAAAATCACACAAGTTCCCCGCCGGACCTCCTGATCTGGGAAACGTACGACCTCACAAGGGATCACTGCTCTAGATGGTATATCTGGTCTTGGACAGTGTATATCCTCACAAAGATTCTACCACTCTAGCTGGATTACCAGATCTTGGTCATACCTACCCTCACAGAGAATCCTTTAGGGTCCCAATCCTCAACAAATATCATAATCAAAGAAAATCACTGTGATACACGCATCAGCACAAATGACCGCTCATAGGGTCAATAGCCACAAATATGATTAACAAGATCCACGCCGGATCACCTGGTCTGGGAAATGTATGACCTCACAAGGAATTACCGCCCTAGATGGTATACTTGGTCTTGGACCATACACTTCCTCACAGTTCACCGTCTTTGCGGCTACTCGCTCTTGGACAGTGCACATCCTCACAGAGATCTACCACTCTAGTCGGGTTACCTGATCTTGGTCATACACCCCCCTCGCAGATAATCCATTGGAGATCAGATCCTCAACAAATACCATACACAGTGATACATGCATCAATACAATCGACTGATCAAAACAATTGACCGTACTCGGGGTTAGAAGCCACCAATATGGGCACAAGCATATATACCAGCAATATGCATCGTATCACTTCACATGGCAAAACAAAACACAGAATCACACATTCTTCCAATAAGGTTTCACGAACCATAATCATATATCGAATATAAACATTCACCGCATGCTCTCGATAATTCTTATCACGTGGCATATCAATTACATCATACAGAAGCATTTTATACTAGGCAACTCATCAATGCCACAAGAAACATTGCATCCTCAAATAGGACCTCAAAGCATGCGTAAACAAAGCATGAATTCTATACACAGAAACACGTAAATAATATATTATGAATCAACTTAACTTCAACTTATGTAACTCTTACGTAATTCAATAAATTCACAGGATTCAAGTTATATGTGCAAATATGATAATTCAAATCATTGCACCATCATATGCATTCACAATTTTTACCTCGAAACACATCGCATTTGACCACTTCAGCGTGAAACACACGCACATATCTACAAGACAATTTTAGTCCAATATTCATGATATTCGTCAATCATGCTATACAAGGATGATATAATCACACAACCATCATAATGTGAAACCCTCTGCAACACAGTTATGTAGGCGTGATGTATCATCAAACTAATTGTTTGTAGTCATGAGGTGTCATTCATCTAAATGATCAAAACTAATGATTTGTAGGCATACAAGTCAACCACCTAAAAGTTAATCATCTGTAGGCGTAACAAGTCAACTACCCAAAAACTAATCAGTTGTAGGCGTGACATGTCATTCACCTAATAAGCATCATAATCATTAAGATCCCAAAGACACCAAAGTCATACACAATTCCATCGATAAGCTTTTACTTAACAAAAATATGTAACAAAACACACAAAAAGTCTTAAACTAAGACTATCAAAGGTATCTATTCGATGTTTTCTATGTGTTCTATCATAGAAGAGTAGACATAGGTTACTGCTTAAGTTGTTCTTGTTGTTGTTGCTGAGGAGGTTGGGGTGTACTGCCCACTCGCAGGATAAAGTGGCTCATTTTGCCACAATAAAAACAGACACCAGAGTCTCGGAGACATGCCTGTCCACGGTGAACACGATCGCATCTCAAATATTTTGGGTTTAACGGTCGTTGAGGCTCATTTTCTCCACTTAGTTTCTGTCTTTTAGCAGGTCGACGCTTGTTATCAACACTATCTTCGACAGACTTTTTGTCGCGATATTGTTTAAAGTGGCATACTTCAGCAGAATGACCCACCTTTTCGCAAAAATGACAACCAGCGGGGTTTCAAAGGCACATTGGATCAGACAAAACATGAGGGTCAACACCTCGCTCTAGATTGGTGCTCGTGCAAACCAACCTATCAACCTTATGATCCAGGTTCTAGATCATTGCTTGGAGCTGCTCAACTGCTCCGGTTAATGCGTCTATAGATCTGATCAGTTCATTGAACGACATCTAAACAGAAACACATTCTTTAATTAAAATAAATGCAAAATAATTTAAGATAAATAATACTCACAGTGCGATGCAAATGCCGGATGATCAAGGATTACCACTTTCCCTGTCGCTCTGATACCAAAAGCCGTAACGCCCCAAAATCATGGACTTGAAACCTTTTATGAGAAAGGTTGAAAGCTTTTAAATCAATCATTTATTAGAGTTTAAAACAGAAGTTCAGCGGAAGATCAGGTTCAAAAAGCAAGTCCCTAGACTTTGGGCTCATTACAACGTAAAAGCAGACTTCTTCTTATAAACCGATTTGCAATTCAAGTACATATTTTATTGAAATGAAAAGAAGAACCACGTTTTGGTAATACAGTTTTAGAAATCCAGAGTTCTAATCAGAAGAGATGCTTTCAAAGAAACTTTATACCACATCTATCAAAAGGGTCCACAGGAGCGCAACGTCAGGAAAGGGCATTACCTTGAATACATCGTGTCATCGTGTCATCGCAAGTTGTCTCAACCTGTTCACCACCTGCCCATGAAATGGGTCAGTCTCACAACAGACTAGTAGGGGTGCAAAAGACAAGAAAGAACAAAGGCTGCAATAAGCAAGATAAACGCGAGCTCAAGCAGGAACAAGCAAGACTAGCAGATCAAACCAAATGTGTTGTAGAGTAAGCAAAGCTCTAGTAAAGCAAAACAGCTATATACAAGAGCAATAAGGACCATAGTGCTAAACAAGCAACTATAGCAATCCAACAGATACTATAGGTGAAGAGTAACTAACTCTATTTACCAGTCAAATAAAGCAACTGCTTAAAACAAACATTCATAATAATGCTCGAAATACGTACAATTACCATTAGATGGCTCAGTCCAACGGCTAGTAGCTACATTAATCGTAAAGCACTAGCTATTGCATCACAAGCAATTCATAAGCTACACATGATAAGCAATCATACGGTAGCAATGATAACACAAGATGTAACAACTAGCATAATGCTGGAATTATAAGTAATTGACTAGCATGAGAAGCTAGTCATTACTTAGCAGAACTGCGCAAGCAGTTTAACCAACAAGAGTAATGCCTCAATAGGCGCACATAGCTCAATTAGTAGTGTACCAAACTACCGAGCTAACAAGCAAGCAAATCAGTTCACGTCACAACACACATATCTCATGATCATGTGTATAAGTTATATCTTGTCTCATTATGAGCAGGCCGTTGTGGGTACGCACAATGCAAAACGTAGAAACAGACGAGATCGATTCGAGGGTCCATTATGCTATGTATTTTATTATACCCTGAATGACTGACTGAGTCCACCCCTAAGGAGACGGCCAGTGACCAAGAGAGTAAATCCCCAAAGGCAAACAAATGCCTAATGGATGCACATCCAAATTTCTGCAGAAGTAGCCTGAAGGATTTCCCCGAACCTCTGATGACTGGGAAAGGTCGGATATTTGCCCGAGATTGCCATTAATGATTGTCCATCAGAGTTTTGTACCATCCATCCTCTCTCTTGATGAACCATCCCAAATGAGCACGACGGAGGGTTTTCTTAACCGCTGTCCCATTCTATATGCTCTGGTTTTTCAACCCAATCAAGCATCTTGCCTGTGAAGGCGCATGATCATTATTTAGGTGAATCATACGCGCCATTGCACGTTCGAGGCAACCACACATTTCTCATCCTACTCACTGCAGTATGCAACGTACATATTCAAATGTACAACCATGATGAAAAGGCCAATCCGTAGTGAGGGTAGAAACATCACTCTTGTGATCTCAAACACATGTCATTGCATGTTTGAGGCAGACATAGACCTCTCATCCTACTCATCGTAGTACGCAACGTACCTATTCAAAAGTACAACCACGATGAAAGGGGCATGGATCTCTCGCAGAAAATCCCAACACTTTTGCTTTACAAAATTCTACAGTGAACTCATTCAAGTTCCAACTTATCGTGCTTGGGTCCTTTAGACAATCGCAAGCATTCTGCTTATTAGGCGAAATCAACATAACAAGATTAGCTTAATGTGTCAATACACGCTTGGAGGTTACTACAGACCTTTCATCCTGCTCTTCATAGTCCAAACATATCGTACGTGACTAAGGGTACAACTACAAGAGGAGGAACATGGATCCCTCGTAAGAGATCCAACAATACCTTCACGAAGGAAGGAAGGCGCTACTATCTTGGTTGAACCAGAAAGCCTAGAAACTAGGTCTCGCATCAGAGGCGAGGTAACACCGATCTAGTGATGGTGCAAGTACCTCGCTAGGATCCCCGCCCTACTCGTGCACAGGCTCCTAAACAAGGCTATCTGAGTCGTATCGGATAGGCGAACTAAGGTTGTAACACACCTTTCCCAAATACATCAATTTGGGAGATCCGGCCGCTATCTCTGCTTTACAAGCTATACATTCTTGAAAATAGGTTTGCACCTAAGACCATCATCTTTGAAGAACCGAAGTGAGTAAGTGTGTGTCGGGACCTTTAAGACAAGTGAAAACGATATACACTATACACGCAAAGCTGCACTCAGGAAGTGCAAGCTCACAAGGGGCAAACCCGTGCACATACTAATACAATGGTAAATCGAGGGGCAAGACTAGATGGGTGAAGCTACCCCGCGAGGGTAGAACGCTAGAGCTACACGCGAGGTATGACATCATACCTCGATCATTGTAACGCACAAACACACAACTACGTAAGCAACTCGTGAGGTATGAGATCCTATACTGACTAAGCAAGTGTAAAGGACGACTCACGAGGCATAGGGTTGCACCTCGATTAAACGATAAGCGTAAGCAAGTAAAGAAGCATGCGACAGAGATAGAAAACATACACAAGCAAAGCATATGCACAAAGTGCGGCAACAAGGTAAAGATGAACACATACAAAAGGTAAGTGCAAGAGCAAGCACGACAGCACAGGAAAGTAAAGTACGAAGAGTAAAGCAGAAGCAAGGCCATGGCGCATAAAGCGCGGGGCAACAAGTAAATACAAGAAAGTAAATTGCAAGAACGTAAAGGAGGACCAGGATTTGCATCCTGAAGAACAAGGCATACATAAGCAAATAATTGCCAGGGCGCAAAGCGCGGAGCAGCAGGAAAGTAAAGTACAAGAAAGTAAAGAGGACAAGGATTGTGAAACCGTGTCCTTGAGTTAAAAGACATGGAATGTAAAGACAAGAATGAAAAGCCTAGGCACATATAGCGCGACAGCGACAGAAAGAAAAGTGCGAGAAAGTAAAGAGGACAAGGATCGCGAAATCGCGTCCTTGAAGGTAAAGACATATGTATATATATATTATACGTATACATATATCATCCTCTTTTAGTTATCTTTTCTTATTTTAGCATTTATCAGTTCATTGTCCTTTCATGCAAGAATCCCCTATCTTAAGGGGTTGCAGGTCCTCAAACACCAGCAGCGTAGGCAAACAAGAGCTCGAGCCGCAAGGGCGAGCTAGATCCACCGTTCAACCTGTGATGCTTGGAACATTAGTATATGCTGTAATATAAATGAGAAGCAACAAAGGCAGCAAGGTTTCCTGCCTGCAGAAGGCAGGTGCAAGAACTCTGCATCCTGCAGACAAGGGTGACAGAGGCAGGGAGCAGGAGCTTCCTTTCTGCCCGCACAAAGAAAGGCAGGGGAGGGAGGCAGAAGCTCCCTGCCACACCTGCCACAACAAGGCAGGGGGAACACCCCCTGTCAGAACACGAGACAGGGGCGCAGCCCCCTGCTAGGAACGAAACAAGCAGCAGCAAGAACAAGGCAAGGGCACAAAGCCCCTTGCAGGATAACAATGAAATGCAAGGGGCAAGCCCCTGCTCGAAAACAGGAAAGCAAGGGGGCTTCGCCCCTTGCTGGGAAACCGAAGGAGGCAAGGGAAGCCCCACCCCCTGTCAGCAAAATGCAAGAGGCAGAGTGCAGAACCCTCTGTCGAGAAGCAACATGATACCCCTTGCTATGGAACAATAGAGGGCAGGGGGAGCCTCTCCCCCTACCGGGAAACAACAAAAAAGCAGGTGGCCTCGCCCCCTACTGGGACACAAATGCAAAGGGAGCTTTGCCCCCTGCAGGCAGGCACGAGGACAGGGGGACAAAGCCCGCTGCCGAGACAGGAAGAGGCCCGTGGAGCCCCCTGCCGACAAACTCCCAAAAGGAAGGCAGGGGGGTTAACCCCCTGCCGACAAGAGGTGACGACAAGGGGCTCAGCCCCCTTGTCGATCAACCCCAAAAAGAAGGCAGGGGGGTTAACCTCCCTGTCGATAAGAGGCTCAGCCCCCCTATCGACCAATCCAGCACATAAGAGAAGGAGAGGGGAGAAGGGGTTTATACCTCAAAATACCGCAATGGGGGAGTCGTCAGGGAACGAGGTCGTCAGCACTATGGAGGTCGGAAGCGGTAGCAGCAGGTCGATGGCTAGATGAAGACAAGAGGAGCCTGATAGAGAAGAGCCGCAGGGAACAAGGATTGCTGAAGCTCGAAGGTCGTCGATGATGTCTCAAGGTAAACGAGAGGAGACAGTGGTGGCCGACGACTATCGTTGTTGGTGCCCTGCCGCCATTGAATAGAGACAGGAGAAGAGGCTCCCGGGGTCACTGTTGCGTGCTCTCTAACGGCCAAAGGGAGCTCTGATGCTGGGTGGTGGCGTTTTTGCCTGAGTCGATCATCGGCAGAGAAGAAGAAATGGTGGCCAGCAATGAGTTGTCGGCGTCGGCTCAAAGAGGGGAAAGGCCGATGGGAGCAGAAAAAAAAGGGGATCGGGGGCTCACCGGAGCTTGGATGTCGTTGACTGCTCGAATGTCACCGGTGTCGGCTACGAACGTCAGCATCGATCGCCGACAATGGGGCGACAGAGAGGTGGGGGATCTTTGGTTGTCGGGGAGGCCTGTTGGACTGAGCTGCTCGCCGGCGTCTCCAATTGCCGGCGGCAGCCTGAGGGAGACGAAGCAGAGGAGAATGAACGAGGAGAGAGAAGGGGTGAGGGTTTTGGACCCTCGCCCGAGACGCCTGCGTCTTTTAAAAGACGCAGGTTCTTGAGGGTTCGAGAACCCGGTCCGGGTTAGGCTCTGGTCTGGTTCGGACCCAGATCTGAGCTCGACATAGCGGTCCAGACCCCAACACATGTCTGACATGTGTCTGACACGAGTTGGAAGCAAATTTTTTTTTTGTGGGCGTTACATACCTTGAGTGTCAACTTCTGTAGAGTGTCAGGATGAACACACTGGGATGGGATCAGACTGACAGAGTTAAGGTATTATGAGTCTAAATGCTAAATAGGGAGATTGAACTCCTGCATGTTAAGTTTTTATATGAACTTTGCACTAAGTTTTGTAAATTCTGAATAGAATTGGCCAGGGATTTGAGCTAGCAGGCAACTACTGCTCAGTTTGGATCTGAGTTGGATCCATTTAGTGATGGCAAGTGATATGTGTATCGAATTGAGTTCCCCTTTTCCCACCTTACCCGTCCAATAGTAAAAATCTCGAGTTGCTATCCTTTTGCAGGACCTAGTTTATGGCTCTAGAAGCATAAACCTATCTTTTCCTGGTGTTGCTGCCCGAATAAAACTGATTTATTCTTAGTTTGTAGTGATCCTTTTGATGGGTGTTTGCATGCATACTGTTGGGTTGGGTACCGGGTCCGCCCATGATGGGCGAGATTCAGACCCGACCCACCTTTTGATAAGGGGCGGTTTGGAAACCGCCCACCTCCCCATCTTCTCCTCTGGTTCTTCTTTTACGTGAAAAAAAGTGAGAAAGAGGTGTTGAGAAACTCTGTTTTGATGTCACATAATATGATACACTGTCGTATTTGATTTTATATAATATGATAATATGTCCTCTTGAAAAATGTTATATTATGACTGAATATGTTTTGCCATAAATCTAACGAGTATTTGATGCAAGGATATCTCACCCAAAAAGATGGAGACTTCCTGTTCAAGTACAACTAGTGCAATCATACTCTTTGAAGAAAAAGCTTGATGAGCCATGCATTCCTAAAGATCAACTGATGAGATCGGCTACCTCAAGATGAAGATTTTTTTCTTCTTTAGAGTCATATGTAACAGAACCTTCAGGAACATGCATATTGCATATTACATACTCATTCATAAAAAATATCATAAAAGTATACGATAGTTTCAAAAAGCTCCTTTTTGAAAACTAATAATTGTACCTTCTTACAACCCTTTATGAAAAAGGTATTTTGACATGATTTCAAAATGTAATAATTGTACCTTACATCATATACAAGACAACATGAAAAGAAATGTAGGTAAAAGACAAAACATGAAAATCGGCTACATAAAGAAAAACAAATATAATATGTTTTTTGAAAAGACTCTAGTTACTTTCTTTAAAGAAATGATTTCAAATATGGGTAAAAGACAAAACATGAAAATCGGCTACATAAAGAAAAACAAATATAATATGTTTTTTGAAAAGACTCTAGTTACCTTCTTTAAAGAAATGATTTCAAATATGGGTAAAAGACAAAACATGAAAATCGGCTACATAAAGAAAAACAAATATAATATGTTTTTTGAAAAGACTCTAGTTACCTTTTTACAAACCCATAGAATGCCGACTTACTTGAAGTCATCATTCTCTTTGTATAACATTAAATACCTCCTGTAAGAAATCCTTGTTAAAATATCTTTCTCAAGAATGTCGACTTTCTTGTAGTCCTCATTCTCTCTGAAGACTTTGAAAACCACAACATAAAGAAAACACTTGACATGACTATGTACAAATAAATATCTCAAAGCACTCATTGTACTTACACTCATTTAAAGTAAAGAAGTACTTATGTACCTCAAATCATTAATTAGGATAAAGACAAAACTACAATCCAATGTTCAATGTACTATTGTAAGAAATAGACTTTTTACATAAAATATGTATTACCTAAAATATTACAACGACTAGTGTACCCTATATTTTACTTTTATGGAAAAAGACTTTTTCGAATTTCTCTAAAAATGTTTTTGAAATGACATCATTTCACATCTCAAGAAGGCTACGATTTCAAAATGTAACGACTACTTTTTTATAAGCTATATAAACACACTCAAATAAACTATTCAACAGGGAATGGAATGGACATGTGAGCTTACAACGAGAAAAAATCCTATTCGATATTTGAAAAGAGAGCCTTGAAAAAGAAAGAGAAAAAGAAAAGAAAGAAAAGAGAAAAAGTCAAGTCCAGCTCTTTGACAAAGAGTATCCTCTGAGTGACAAATAGAACATTCTGAGAATCCTTCATTCGTGTATTCATATCATTCTGAAGGTTCTATAGGAAGTATTGTAACTCTGTTATTCACTGTTTTCCTTCTTTATTGAAAGAAGTAGACCTCTGTGAAAGAGGGTGTTGTCCTTCTCTGTTGAGAGAAGAAGACCTCTGTGGAAGAGGGTGTGCCCATTCTCTGTTGAGAGAAGAAGACCTCTGAGGAAGAGGTTGTTGTACTATTTATCCGGTGACTCAGATGTTATAGTGGAAAGCTCAAGTGGTTTGCTTGGAGACTGGATGTAGTTCTGGGTATTGACCGAACCAGTATAAATTCTGTGTTTTATGTGTTGTGCCTTATTGTATGATTATTTTATTTTATCGATCTTTATCGTATTTCACTATTCACCCCCCCTCTAGTGGAATTTCATTTGGTATCAGAGCAGGTTTGCTGGTTTCGACATAACAAGTCTTCCAGCACAAATGGCATCTACCTCTTATGCTCGTGATATTGAAGGTCAACACGCATCTCGTCCTCCTTTCTTCAATGGCTCCAACTATGGATACTGGAAGTGCAGAATGGCTATATTTCTCAAATCCATAGATTTTGCTGTATGGAAAATTGTTGAGCATCCATACACATCTCCATCCGCAGACTATAACTTATGGTCTGATGAAGAAAAGAAAATGGCAAACCTAAATGTTAAGGCTATGAATGCCTTATATTGTGCCATTGATCAAAATGAATTCAATAGAATATCTATATGTGAATCTGCATATGATATTTGACATTCTTTGGAGGTTATTCATGAATAAACCAACAAAGTGAAAGAAGCCAAAATCTCATCTCTTGTCAGAAAGTATGAGTTGTTCAAAATGAACAAAGATGAACCCATCACAGAGATGTTTACCAGATTCACCAACGATCTGAAATCTCTGGGTGTAACATATTCCCAGACAGAAAAGGTGAAGAAAATCTTGAGATCTCTCACAACTGATTGGGAGAAAAAGACTACAGCCATTGAAGAAGCTCAAGATTTATCTAAGCTTACTCTGGACGACTTAATAGGCAATCTTATGACCTATGAAGTCCACATAAAAGAAAGAAGGGAAGAAGAACAACCGATAAAGAAAACTCTAGCTTTCCCAGCTCTATCTGAGAATGAAGACTCAGATAAAGAATCTGAAATTGCGCTACTAACCAGAAAATTCCAGCGCTTCATGAGAAGAAACCGGCTTTCAAACAAGCACAAGGAAAGAAAAGATCCTAAGGAAGATCCCATGTGCTATCAGTGTAATAAGCCAGGTCACTTGAGGCGTGACTGTCCTCTTCTCAAAAGAAAGTCCAAGACCGAGGAACCAAAGAAGAGGTTCTTCAAGAAAAAGGCTCTGCATGCTCAATGGGATGACTCAGAACCATCCACCAGTGAAGAGTCAAGTGATGATGAAGCCGAAACTGCAAACATGTGCTTCATGGCAAACGAAAGCTCTGTAAGTGAAATTTCTGATTTTTCCTTTGAAGAACTTCTAGATGCTTTTCAAGAACTATTTGAAGAATCTAGAAAATTAAGCTTCAAAAATAAAACTTTAAAATCTGAAAATTTAGAGCTTTCCCAGAAAAATGAAAAACTCAGCAGTGAAAACTCTGAGTTGAAAAAGAAAAATCTTCTTATTACTTCTGAAATCTTATCTACTAGCTTCAAGATTAAAAATCTGCAAGTAGAAATTTCAGAATTAAAAAGTAAAACTGAAAACCTTATGAAAACGGTTTTCAAGTTTACTAAAGGAAAAGAGAACTTGGATAAACTCCTATCTTCTCAAAAAGTCTCTTTCTACAAGAATGGTATTGGCTACTCTCATTTCAACAAGCCTTCTTGTATGAATCAAAAGACCACTTTTGTGAAAAGTTCGTCTGAACCAAATAAGGAGTATTATAATGTTAATTTTTTTAACTCCTCTAAGGTTGTAGACAAACCCAAATCCAAATGGATATGGGTTCCAAGGTCTAACAAAAAGGGACCCGATTGGGTACCAAAAAGAAATTTTACTTAATGATTTGCAGGCTCCAAACAAGAAGAACAGATGGATTCTAGACAGTAGATGTTCAAAACACATGACTGGACATTCAGACCTCTTTGCTGTTCTTCATAAAAAAGAAGGAGGAACCGTCACCTTTGGTGATAACAACAAAGGTTTGATAATAGGTATTGGTAATATTGGAAATATAGATAAACCTCTTATCAAAGACGTTCTCCTGGTTAAAGGCTTAAAACATAACCTTCTAAGTATTAGTCAAATGTGTGATACAGGTTATAAAATTAGCTTTAATCATAATGCTTGTCTTATAGCAGACACCAACGAAAATATTATCTTAAAAGGTATAAGAAAAAATAATATATATGAACTATACCTACAAAACATCACAGAACATTGCCTCATAGCTAATAATGACTCTCAACATCTATGGCACATGAGAATGGGTCATGTCAATTCTAAATACATGTCTAAATTAGCTAAAGATAAGTTAGTACGTGGGTTACCCAAAATATCTTTTAAAAAGGATTATTTTTGTGATGCATGTCAATTAGGAAAACTGTCAAAATCTTCTTTCAAATCAAAAAATATCATTTCAAGCAAAAGACCTTTAGAGCTTCTCCACCTGGATCTTTTTGGTCCTTCTAGGATAGCTAGTCATAATCACAATAAATACGTTTTTGTCATTGTAGATGACTATTCAAGATTTACTTGGGTGATATTTTTGAAAAACAAAAGTGATACGTTTTGTCAATTTGAAATTTTATGTAAAAAATTACAAAATGAAAAATCTTGTTCTATTGTTAAAATTCGTAGTGACCGTGGAGGAGAATTTGAAAATGAACTTTTTGAAAATTTTTGTAACTTGTATGGTATTTCTCATAACTTTGCCTTTCCTAGAGCTGCACCTCAAAATGGTGTAGTAGAAAGAAAGAATAGAACCCTTCAGGAATCTGCTAGAACTATGCTCCAACACAATAATCTTGCTAAATCTTTTTGGGCAGAAGCTGTTAATACTGCATGCTACATAACTAATAGAGTCCTCATTAGACCCTTATTAAATAAAACTCCCTATGAACTATTCTATGACAGAACTCTAAGAATAGACTATTTCAAAGTCTTTGGTTGTAAATGCTTTATCCTAAACACAAAAGATAGCCTAGATAAATTTGATGCTAAATCTATTGAAGGCATATTTTTAGGATATTCAAGTCATAGTAAAGCATACAGGGTTTTCAATAAGTGTTCTAAGTCTATTGAAGAATCTATGCATGTTAGTTTCTGTGAATCTATTGATCAATTTGTTCATAAGCAAACTAACGATGATGATGTTGAAAGTACAAATTTATTTTTAGATAACACAACTAAGTCTAATGAAGATGATCATCAAAGAACATTTGTCGATATCAAAGATCATCCTCAAAAGCAGATTTTGGGAGAACTGACAAAGGGGGTTCAGACTAGAGCTCAGCTAGAACGGATTGCAAATATGGCATTCATTTCTCAACTTGAACCAAAGAAGATTGATGAAGCCATCATCGATGAGTTCTGGATGCTAACCATGACTGAAGAACTGAATCAATTTCAAAGGAATGAAGTTTGGGATCTTGTACCAAGACCAAAGGATCATCCAATCATTGGGACAAGATGGATCTTCAGAAACACGCTAGATGAAACAGGTAATGTTATAAGAAATAAGGCAAGACTAGTAGCTCAAGGATACAACCAGGAGGAAGGTATTGATTTTGATGAAACATTTGCTCCTGTTGCTAGACTTGAATTTATTAGAATGTTTTTAGCATATGCAAGCTATATGGATTTCAAATTATATCAAATGGATGTTAAAAGTGCTTTTCTAAATGGTTTTATAAATGAAGAAGTTTATGTAAAACAACCTCCAGGATTTGAAAATGAACAGTATCCAGATCATGTTTTCAAACTCAAACGTGCTTTGTATGGTTTAAAACAAGCACCTCGTGCTTGGTATGATAGACTTAAAACCTTTTTGTTAAAAACTGGTTTTTCTGTAGGCAAAGCAGACTCTACATTATTTGTAAAAATAGTGAATAATCATACCCTAATTGTTCAAATATATGTAGACGATATCATCTTTGGATCTTCTAACAACACTCTTTGTGAAAAATTTTCTAAGTCCATGCAGAAATAATTTGAAATGAGTATGATGGGAGAACTCACCTACTTTCTTGGACTGCATATTAAGCAAACCAAGGATGGAGTTTTCATCAATCAATCTAAGTATGCTCGTGAACTTCTGAAGAGGTTCAACATGAACTCAATTGCTTCAAAAACAACTCCTATGAGCACTACTACTGTTTTGGACAAAGATGAAGATGGTAAGTCTGTTGATACAAAGGTATACCGAGGTATGATAGAATCACTTCTCTATTTAACTGCTAGCCGTCCAGATATTATGTTCAGTGTTTGCTTGTGTGCTAGATTTCAGTCAAATCCAAAAGAATCACATCTTAAGGCTGTAAAAAAAAATAATGAGATATTTAAAAGACACAGTTGATTTTGGATTATTCTATTCAAAATCCTCTACATTTGATTTAATCTCATACAGCGATGCTGACTTTGCTGGAAGTAAATCTGACAGAAAAAGCACAAGTGGAACATGTCAAATGCTAGGGCACTCACTTGTATCATGGTTCAGTAAGAAACAAAACTGTGTATCCTTATCAACTACTGAAGCCGAATACATTGTTGCTAGCCTAGCTTGTACACAAGTTATCTGGATGAAACAAACCTTAAAAGATTTTGGTTTAAATTTTGAAAATACAACAATTTTCTGTGATAATACTAGTGCGATAAACTTATCTAAGAATCCTATTTTACACTCACGAACTAAGCACATTCAAATAAGACACCACTTCTTAAGAGAACAAGTCTTAAACAATATAATTAAACTGGAATTCATACCCACTAATCAACAGTTAGCAGACATTTTCACTAAACCATTGAAACATGAAGACTTTACACGAATTAGAAGAGAACTAGGAATATGCAAACTAAGTGACTTATAAATTAATCACACTTATTATAATACTTCTTATAAGTTTTGTTTTAAAAGTTTTTCTTCTTATCGATTTTTGTTAGTCAAACTAGATTTCCATATTTACGTACACTTTAAAACTCTTATAAGACACATTCTTTATGTCTTTTAACTTGTCATCTTTTCAAGTACACATCCATTATGACTTCTTGTCCTATCTCCTTTCACTCATATCCATAAAAATTAATTATATTAAAAGCTATCATAACATTGTTCACATCACTCATCTCATAACTCCTTTATTATTTTTGTCCTTTTGTGAAAACTTCTCTTACGATAAATTGATTCACCTTCAACATGAAAACATATTAGTTTATGAGAACTCTTGCTTTTCGAATTATTAGTTAAAATCGAATGTTTATTTTGGTTCTTTTACCTTTCTCTAAAAGATCTAGTTGCTATGATCTCACGTAAATTTTTACTATATCATTTAATATATCATAGATTACGTACACTATCTCACGTAAAATTTTACTATATCATCTGTTATATCATAGCCTAAAGAACTATCTATTATCATTTCTTCATGCTTTACAAAAAGTATTTGTACTCCATCCATTAGTACATTTTGTATCACCTTCTTTTTTATCTCTCTCTCTATATATTATACGAAGCTCCTTTCTCATCTGTGACCATCACTCTCTCATTTTATATCCCTCTCCATTCTTGTCAAACCGAGTTTGTGACTCCTTTACTAGTTTAAAACTTAACTTTATTCTCTATGAACTTCCTCAAATCGAGTTTCTTTAAAAATATGTTTATCAAATAAACAATAATTCATATCAATCATAACTTTATGTCTTTTATCAATCATGATTTTTTATTACTTCTTATCCTACTCGAAAATCCATATATGTCATCTCACTTTTTCTCTATGACTACTCTCACTCCTTCCACGCATATCCATAAAAATATTTCTTATACAAGCAATTATTACTCTTCATTCATAAATATCTTTTTGTCTCATCACTATTCATAGTCAAAGTGTGTCCCTCTCATCTTTACGTATACTCATAAAACAATACAAATGTGAAGACACATTAATCATGACACATTTTTTTAAGGCATTCTTTTCCTTCAAAAATGTCATATCTTTCAAACCACATATCCGTATCACCCTTCTTTATGTCTAGTCATTCTTTTTCCACACATATCAAAATATATACTTATTAAATAACAAATTATTGCCTCTCACTCTCTTATCTTTGTTTGTCTTATTCCAAAATCACTCTTCACGAATTTGGAATGCTTCCATATCAAGTAATATCATGTAGAAAAAGTTGTTTGTTTTATTAGGCCATTATTTTCTTCACTGTCTTCAATATGTCACTCCATACTCCATTCATAACATTTCTCACTACTCGATACACTCTCCCATAGTATATTTGTTCAAACCTATGTCCTTCTTAACTTACATACCAATATGATACACTATCTTCCACCATTGATTTGATTTGTCATTCACAAGCCCCTTAACTTACAACTCACAAATTTCCTTATTCAAACTACAATCCAAAAATCATTCACTTCCATTGTCATTCAACTATTGTCACAATTATTTACTCTCTTCTATTTAATCGTCTGGTTCATTCCTCACCAATACCACTCGTAGCTCACTATCTTCATACATACTTTCAAACTCCTTCTCTCTCAACTTCCTTTTGCAATGGCTTCTTCTTCAAACTCTGCAATCACTGCCGCAGATCTTAGGTATCCAAGTCTTTTTCATGACTACAACTTACTTTGTTCTCGACCCATTCATGAAGGAAAATTAGTTCACTATGAAGACTTCATGCTATTTGACCTAGACAACTATCTCCCCAAACTCAAACATCTACTAGGATCTTCATCCCAAGCTGCCTACTATCCTGAACTAGTTCGACTATTCTATACAAACTTTTCTACTAATCATGAACAAACTACAATCACCAATAAAGTCCGAGGAAAGCTGATGTTTTTCGATGCTTCCGACCTAGGTAGAATTCTAAACCTACCTTCCACCGCCACCGACCTCAATAACATAGTACCAATCGAACGATCGGTACTTCAAAAAATTCTTCTCTGCACCAACTGCTACCAACTTCCCTGGCACATGAGGAATCTCCAACCTCATGCTCAATTACTTGCCCAGATTCTTCTCCACAACATCTATCCCAAGCTTCCCCGCAAGGAATTAGTTCCACGAAAAATCTCTCTCCTTATCTACGCAATTTTTTCTTCTACTCCGATAAACTGGTCCTCCATTCTTTTTGACCTTTTTATTCGTTATCAAAAATTCAAGCCTCTTCTTTTCGGGTGTTTTATAACTCTCATCCTAAAATACTTCAAAGTACCCCTTCACAACGAAGTTATCCTCCATCCCTCTCAGGTCCTCGATGCTACTACCTTCAATCTAAGGTCTCTGCACATGCCCGGCTCTGATGAAGAAGATCCAACATCCACCTTCAATTACTTCCCTGCTCTGATGGATGTCCAGCGTTCTCAGGATCGTATTCTTCGCCGTCAAGCCTCGTTGCAGCAAACTCTACGGACCCTCCAGTCGGATGAAGTCAACCGAACACATCCTACTCCACATTCAGAATAAACTTATTTTTTTTTACTGTAATATTTATTATTGGTCTGTAATAACTCTCTTACTCTGATCCCTTCCTTTTTGTCTATGACAAAGGGGGAGAAAAACCTATCTCCATTATTGGAGAAATAACTCTCTTCTAACATTTTTCAATATTTTATCATATTAGTATTTCTATGCATAATGTCTTTTTGACAAAGGGAGCATATTTTGTCATCATCAAAAAGGGGGAGAATGTTGAGAAACTCTGTTTTGATGTCACATAATATGATACACTGTCGTATTTGATTTTATATGATATGATAATATGTCCTCTTGAAAAATGTTATATTATGACTGAATATGTTTTGCCATAAATCTAACGAGTATTTGATGCAAGGATATCTCACCCAAAAAGATGGAGACTTCCTGTTCAAGTAAAACTAGTGCAATCATACTCTTTGAAGAAAAAGCTTGATGAGCCATGCATTCCTAAAGATCAACTGATGAGATCGGCTACCTCAAGATGAAGATTTTTTTCTTCTTTAGAGTCATATGTAACAGAACCTTCAGGAACATGCATATTGCATATTACATACTCATTCATAAAAACTATATCATAAAAGTATACGATAGTTTCAAAAAGCTCCTTTTTGAAAACTAATAATTGTACCTTCTTACAACCCTTTATGAAAAAGGTATTTTGACATGATTTCAAAATGTAATAATTGTACCTTACATCATATACAAGACAACATGAAAAGAAATATAGGTAAAAGACAAAACATGAAAAACGGCTACATAAAGAAAAACAAATATAATATGTTTTTTGAAAAGACTCTAGTTACCTTCTTTAAAGAAATGATTTCAAATATGGGTAAAAGACAAAACATGAAAATCGGCTACATAAAGAAAAACAAATATAATATGTTTTTTGAAAAGACTCTAGTTACCTTCTTTAAAGAAATGATTTCAAATATGGGTAAAAGACAAAACATGAAAATCGGCTACATAAAGAAAAACAAATATAATATGTTTTTTGAAAAGACTCTAGTTACCTTTTTACAAACCCATAGAATGTCGACTTACTTGAAGTCATCATTCTCTTTGTATAGCATTAAATACCTCCTGTAAGAAATCCTTGTTAAAATATCTTTCTCAAGAATGTCGACTTTCTTGTAGTCCTCATTCTCTCTGAAGACTTTGAAAACCACAACATAAAGAAAACACTTGACATGACTATGTACAAATAAATATCTCAAAGCACTCATTGTACTTACACTCATTTAAAGTAAAGAAGTACTTATGTACCTCAAATCATTAATTAGGATAAAGACAAAACTACAATCCAACGTTCAATGTACTATTGTAAGAAATAGACTTTTTACATAAAATATGTATTACCTAAAATATTACAACGACTAGTGTACCCTATATTTTACTTTTATGGAAAAAGACTTTTTCGAATTTCTCTAAAGATGTTTTTGAAATGACATATCATTTCACATCTCAAGAAGGCTATGATTTCAAAATGTAACGACTACTTTTTTATAAGCTATATAAACACACTCAAATAAACTATTCAACAGGGAATGGAATGGACATGTGAGCTTACAACGAGAAAAATTCATATTCAATATTTGAAAAGAGAGCCTTGAAAAAGAAAGAGAAAAAGAAAAGAAAGAAAAGAGAAAAAGTCAAGTCCAGCTCTTTGACAAAGAGTATCCTCTGAGTGACAAACAGAACATTCTGAGAATCCTTCATTCATGCATTCATATCATTCTGAAGGTTCTATAGGAAGTATTGTAACTCTGTTATTCACTGTTTTCCTTCTTTATTGAAAGAAGTAGACCTCTGTGAAAGAGGGTGTTGTCCTTCTCTGTTGAGAGAAGAAGACCTCTGTGGAAGAAGGTGTGCCCCTTCTCTGTTGAGAGAAGAAGACCTCTGAGGAAGACGGTGTTGTACTATTTATCCGGTGACTTGGATGTTATAGTAGAAAGCTCAAGTGGTTTGCTTGGGGACTGGATGTAGGTCTGAGTATGGACCGAACTAGTATAAATTCTGTGTTTTATGTGTTGTGCCTTATTGCCTGATTATTTTATTTTATCGATCTTTATCGTATTTCACTATTCACCCCCCCTCTAGTGGAATTTCAAGAGGGAGGACAGGGGATTGGTGTATTGTGCGTGAGAGAGAAAAGCGTGCACAGTGAAATACACAGAGAGAGATCTTGCGCACAATGAGTGCACATTTTAAAAAGGAAGAAGAAGACGTCGAGGCCATCTTCGTGGTGACAGTGCGTCGTGGGGCACTTGGATTCGTGGATTCGACGTTCTCTCCAAGTGAGGGCACACATCCGTTGAGCTCGCTTTTATGCTTCCGCTTTAAAGAGGTATTTATTTTATCCTTCACATACGCTTGTTTAAATAACTTAAAACTGGGAACAGGACACCGTTATCATAACCCAGGTGTTTGATCATTAAGTGGATATTAGAAATTCCTGTAAAGGGGCCAAAATGAATTCCAAAACAAGCTCTCAGTAATTCTGCTTGCTTTACCATTTTTCATGCCAAAAAGCATGTGTACGGGGAGAACTCCACGTGTCAAATGTTAAGCTATGGGTAGGTTATGTGCACGCTCTGGAGTCTGAAAGAGTTATATAAAAAATGATATAACTAAATTGGTTACAGAAGGCAAAATTACATGTGGTTCTTGAATTTATACATTTTCCTATCAAATTTTGCTATTAGTAGTATTGCTATGTCAGTTCGTGGTTCATTCGAGGATTGTAATGCATTCAGTTCCATGTCATACTATGTGAATGATCTGAAATATTCTCATAATTTCCAGAGTGTGCATAAAGAATACACATATCTTTGGATATTTTTGTTGCAAAATTTGTTGTAAGCTGTCCAAACTATGAAATTGCATGTTTAAGGTTAAGTTTTCTGATGGCTGTAAATGTGCAATTGTCACAATAACCATCATTTCATGTTGATCATGACTGATTGGAAATTGAGTTACTAATTTTCCTTTCAAGCTCAGTTTTGAGCTAGTTGCCTTTTTATTTTTCATAATGATCTATAGCACACTATAGCCATTCAGGGATGCCCAACTTCTTGGTTCTCAAAATTTGAAAAGATGTAGGATACATCTGGTTCTAATTAAGCAAAGCCTTTAATAAGAATTCCTTTTTCTCATTTATGTGTTACCACTTATTAATTTGTCAAGCAAAAAATCCTTTTTCTTCATTCGTTTCTTTCATTTACACATCATATCAAGTTTAGCTTTGTTTCTCTTAACTTGGTATTGTCTACTACAGGTTTGATCTGTTTTTTCGAAAGAACCCCTTTGATGGTGAATATACTATCTTCGCTGGTTTGGAAGAGTGCATCCGGCTTATTGCTAATTTTAGCTTTGAGGAGAAGGAGATTGCCTTCCTTTGCTCTATATTGCCTTCCACATGTGATTTAAGCTATAGTGTTGTATATGTTTAATTTAGGATTTTATGATTTATTGCACTGTATGTGTGTGGTTAGTGTCCATGACCTTCTTTGAGTGTTTGCATGCTCACCACATAATTACCACTGGCAAATTTATCTATTTCATTCTTTAGTTGTCATGCAAAGGTTGTTTTTGGCAACTTTACAAAGTGGCCACATTAAAAAATACCTTACATTTGTACAACAGGTAAATTTGTCTTTTTGCAGTTCTAAAATTACCAAAATGCCCTAAGTTGTCAGAACTAACATATGGAACCACCATAGCATTTCTAAATTTGTTAAAGGGAAAAGTGTGGTAAACTTGTTGACATCCATGAAAGGCAATGATGACCAAAAATATTGGTAGGGTGAGTCATGCTTTTTTGAGACAACACCAAGCCCACTGGTCTATGTCTAGAAAATAGTAGAAACCATAGAATATATTGGTTTTCTTGTAAACTAGATATACATATGTATGTATGTATGCATGCTTTGGCTCATGCATTAGAAAAATTAAGATGCTGCTTTTGGTCCAGGCCTTGGGAACCAAAGTATTTATGTTCTTTTTGCTATTTCTCGGAGCTATTGTAGGGATGACAATTCATTATGGATCTATCCAGGGGTCCAGATTTATATCTAAATCCATTCTGAGGATGATAATTCAGATTGTCATCCTAGTATTTGGATTTAGATCCTCTTAACCGACCACAACTCATAGCTATTCAAATCTAGATCTTTAACCAAGGCGCCAAGTCAATTTTGGATCCAAATTGAGTCTATTTTGAATGAAGATCGTGTTTTTGCTGTAACTTTGGATCTGAGTATATAATTAAGGTCATTTTTGGCTTATTGAAAAGCTGACATTTTTAACTTTAATTATTTTCCAAGATCAAAGCTTAAAAACAATCTCATAGGGACATGAAAACTTATGAAAAATGAAAGCGCATGAACATTGTTGCGCGTGTTACCATGCTATGTTTTATGCAGGATGACATCATGTGCCAATTTGAGTATTTTAAGACTGCTCAACAGATGTGGATGGCCTTTTAAAGATAAGTTTGGGAGAATATCAGCCACAAAGCTTAGAAGGCTAACCATCAGGTTTGATTCCTACAGGAAGTTCAATCGCACACTATGAGCCAACATCTCAGGAAGATGGCAAATATGATAAAAGAGTTTAATAGTGTAGGACATATCCTTACAGATAAACAACAGGTCCAGGTTGTGATTCGCTCTCTGCCACACAGTTGGAAGCATATGAAAATTAATATGACCCATAACGAGAGTATTAAGACTTTTGATGATATTGCCCATCATGTAGAGCTAGAAAATGATCGTATAGAAGCGACTCAACCATCTAGCATGAGAGCATATGTGGCAGAAAGCTCAAAGAGGCCAAAATCTTTTAAGAAGAAATTTTATGGACCAAGGAAGTTCAAGAAGGGTGACAAAAAAGGACAAGATAAAGAGCAAGAAAAGAAGCCTTATTAGTGCTTTGGGAAGCGTGGTAGCAAGAAAAATAAGGTGAATGCAAAATGCTTTAAGTGTGACAATTTGGGTCATTATGCTCATGAATGTCATGAGCAGGAGAAGGTACATTCTCTTATAACTCCTGATTTATGTGCAAATATTTATAGTTGTGCACTAATTATTGAATCTAATCTTATGTGGATTTTAGACTCAAGAGCCACCGACCATGTGACCAAAGACCGCACAAACTTCGTCGAATACAGGAAGATGCAATCTGGTTCGAATACAACTATACCATCGGGATTTGAACTTGCAACTAACTGCTCCTGCCAAAGAAGCAGAGGTCTCGTCGATAGTTCAAGACCCATAGTTGTCAAAGAGACAAAAATGCGATAAAGATTCTCTGTAAAAAGATCAGGTGCCATACATGGCACAAAAAAGTGTGCCTTACGCACATGCTCGCCTTGGGGATAGGACTGTCAGCTGTGGAGCCCAAGACCTGATGGAGGGCGATCAGTAGGCACAAATTTTATGCCATATGATGGTGCTCGACCCGGACTCAGATTCGGCTAGTTTTTATCCTCTTAATCCCAATGTTAATTTTCTTTGTTTTTCAAACCTAGGTCGCAATAATTGAGATGGGATGATGTCAGACTTTAGAGTGTCAAAGCACCTATGGATGCCATTGATCTCAAGATGAACAACATCCAAAACCTATAAAAATAGGATGACCATCACTTGGATGGCCCCACTCTTTTTTTTTTTGATGTCGTTCATCCTAACTGTTTAAAATGAACAGCTCACAATGAGCATTGTTTGGGCGCACGCCAAAGGAGTTAGTCTTCGTGTTGAATCTGAGCTATATTAGTTGTCATCCCAATTAATTTTTCTCTATTTAGCTTCCCTCATGTTCCTCTTCGTTGACTGGATGCTGAGTTTTTCAATAACGGCTCCACAACCGCTGCCCAACCATGTGAATCTTCTCTATGCAACTTCTGGAAAGAGAGAGATTCTATGGACTAATATTCAACCATTTGTATTGTCACCCATGCGTTTGCAGTCATAACAAACACACACACACACACACATATATATATATATATATATATATATATATATAGAACTGAAAAAATAAGACTAATATGTGAATCGTTATTTTCATAGATTTTTTTCTTTTCTTTTGAATCTAACCATACGGATGTGATCTACTTGCTTGGTTTTATAAGAACTCACTCTTGAATCATCCTATTTTGATGCATAAATATAATTTTTTTAAGGTTTTAAAATCAATAGCTCATAATCTTCATAAATATTTAAAGATTCAAAAATCACATTTTTCATAAAAAATACATGATCCAATGGTTGATTCTTAGCAAATTGACCATGCCAAGTACATCCACATTGTTGGATTTGCAAAACAAGTTTACAAATGGTCATATATTGAGTTCTATCTGTTCTCATATTCTAGTTACTATATATAGTCATTAGAACAAGAACTGAAAATATGAGAACTAATGTGTGAACCATGATTTTTATGGATTTTTTATTCTTTTCTCTTGAATTTAACCATAAGGATATGATTTACATGCTTGATTTTATAAGAACTCGCTATTTAAACTTCTGATTTTGATATTTAAATGAGATTTTTTAAGGCTTTAAAATTGATAGCTCATAATCTTTATAAATATTTAAGCATTTAAAAATCATATTTTTTCATCAAAAATACACTATCTGATGGTTAATTTTTAGCAAATTCACCATGAGAATCACATCCACATTGCTGGATTTGCAAAAAAAATAAAAAAAAATGCCCATTTTTTTAGTTCTTATATTCTAGTGACTATAATATAAGGTGATGAATGCATGTTAAATGAAAAATACTAAATGGGTTTTTTGGGCTTTTTTTGTTTTATTTTTAAATTCTAACAATACCAATGTGATCTATATACTTGATTTTATAAGGATTAGCTCTTAGAGAATTCTATTATGATACGCGGGTTTTTATAAGGTTCTAAAAACCAATGATAAAAAATCTTTGTAAAATTTCAAGGTTCTAAATGTTACGACAATGAAGCCATACATGATACTTCAAGTACAAGGTTTTGATGATGAGCAAGTGGAATCAACTGCATTTCAGCTAAGGCTATGAAGAAATTGAAGAATTCGATGAAGAAACTTTGAAGACTAGTGTGCAAATGTTTAATTCATTAAAAGTCTTAGATTCTTGTAAGAGCCTTACTTAGAGTGCATATTTAGGTTGCATTTCACCTTAAAAGTCTTTAGAAAAACTCTTCTAAAAAGAACCCTCATGAAAATCTTTTTAGAAAACTCTTTTCTTAAATTTTCATGTTTATTAGTCGACCAATAGACTTACCAGTCGACTAATCCTTTCGCGCCATATTTTCTAAAAAGTCATTTTTGTCAAATTAGTCGACCGAAGGTTTTATCAGTCGACTGGACAGAATGTCTGTTTTTTGGAAAATTAGCAGCAGTCGACTAATGGTTTTATCAGTCGACTGAACAGAACATGTGTTTTCTGAAAATTTAGCAGCAGTCGACTAATGTTTTTTATCAGTCGACCGAACAGAATGTTTGTTTTTCAGAAGATTTTAGCAGCAGTCGACTAAAAGGTTTTTCAGTCTACTGATGATATTATCAGTCGACTAACTTTTCTCAAGTCGACTAAGTTTCAAAAGTTCAGATTTTCAAACGGATCGATTAACAGATCAGTCGACTGACGATAACTGTCATTCTACTAATAACTAACTATTAGTCGACTAATTGATGTTTCAGTCGACTAATTTTGCCGTTTTCCTGAAACTTCAAAAAGGCGTGTCTTTTTATTTTTCAAACGTTTTGATCGTTCGAAATGGACAGTTTTGATACCCTTTCATACCCTCAACGTATGGAAAACTTTAACTATAAATATGAGTGCATTGTACACTCAAAAACAAGAAGAATTCAATAGATTTGAATCATTTACTTATTGCTTTTCACTCCTATTCATTCAAGTATTTGTTTTCTCACTCACGTGATATTTTCACTTCAGTTTTTTTCACTCAAATCACTTTGAGAGATAGTGAATTCGTGAGTAGAGTATTTCAACAACCTCAAAAGCCAATAGCATCTCATTTGCATTCGAAAGGAAGGCTCATAGGTTGTATTGTAAGTTGTTATTTCTTTTCTGTAAAAAGGACTCCTTGGTGTAAAGGAGTTGTTTGCTTTCAGTAGGGTTGTTACTGAAAGTGGGACCAGTTATGGTCTGTGTGATCTTGTAGTTTACAAGGTTGATAGTGGAAATCTCAAGCGGGTTTTGCTTGGGGACTGGATGTAGGTCGGGTTAGACCGAACCAGGATAAAATCTTGTGTTCTTTGTGTGTTTGCTTTGATATTTGCAAAATCATTAAATATTCCGCAGATTTTTTTTTTAAAAGCACTATTCACCCCCCTCTAGTGCTCGTTGCCTCGATCCTAGTGCACTTTCATTTGGTATCAGAGCACAGGTTTGCTATTACTTTGATTTGACCATCATCTAGCATGGCAACTACAACATCTCAGCACAAAGAAGGATGCTCCTCTGTTCGTCCTCCTCTCTTCGACGGAACAAACTATGGATACTGGAAAGTAAGAATGACAATATTCTTGCAATCCATGGATCTCGATATCTGGAGAGTTGTTTCAGAAAAGTACCAAACTCCATCAACTGATTTCAGCCGATTGACCGATGATGAAAAGAAGACTGTTTCACTAAATGCTAAAGCCATGAATGCATTATTTTGTGGCGTTGACAAGATAGAATTCAATCGCATCTCTCAATGCTCTACAGCAAATGAAATTTGGCATACTCTTCTAGTAACTCACGAAGGTACATCAAAGGTAAAGGAATCTAAAATTGCTTCTTTAGTTCATAAATTTGAATTGTTCAAAATGAAGCAAAATGAATCTATATCGGACATGGTAACTAGAATGACCGATATAACTAACACTTTGAAATCCCTTGGAAAAGAATATTCACAAGTGGATTTAGTCAGAAATATTCTAAGGTGTTTAACTCCTGAATGGGAGAGAAAAACCACTGCTATTGAAGAAGCAAATGATCTCAATACTCTCACTCTTGAAGACTTACTTGGCAACCTAATGGCATATGAGGTCCAACTTCAAGACAGACAAGAAGAAGAGCCTAAGAAGAAATATCTTGCTTTTAAGGCTACTTTTGACTCAGAAAATTCAGAAGAAGACGAAGATGAAGATATTGCCCTCATCACAAGGCAGTTCAGAAGATTCATCAAAAAGGGAAGATTTCAAAGAAAGGCAAAGAAAGCAGATTCTTCTATTTCCAATGAAGTAAAGTGCTTTAAATGCAAAAAGGCAGGACATATCAAGAAAGATTGTCCTCTTCTCAAAATCAAGCCCAAGGACCAATTCAAGAAGAAAAAGGCATTTCAAGCATGTTGGGATGATAGTGACTCCTCTTCCAATGAAGAATCAAATGAAGAAGTCGCCAACATGTGTTTTGTAGCACAAGAAGATTCGATAAGTCAATTTGACTATGATGAGTTATTTGAAGCATTTAATGATTTATATGCTAAATTTAAGAGTCTTAGTTCTAAAAATAAAGAGTTAAAAACTGAAAATTTAACTCTTGACTCTCAAAATAAAGTGTTACTTCAAGAAATAGAAGATCTCAAGAAGGAAAATTCTTGCCAAGCACTTGAGATAAAAGAAATTGGAGTTAGAACCAATCTCTTACAAAAAGAAATATCTAGTCTTAAAGAAAAGTCAAATGATCTTCTTTCTATAGTGACCAAATTCACAAATGGTCAAGAGAATCTAGAAAAACTTCTTGGTTCTCAAAGATGCTCGGTTAATAAAACCGGATTAGGATATAGCTTCTTTGATACTCAAAATAGACCAAACTATGTGGTGAAAAATCAAAGACATTATTCTCAACCTTTTGTTCATAAAACTAAACTTTCTAGTTCTAATAGAAATGCATCTAGATATGATTATTCTAGACATGTTTATTCTAAATCCTTTTATAGAAAGAATATTTATTATCAAAGGAAACCAAAATCCAAATGGATATGGGTTCCTAAGACTAACTCTCATGGACCCGAAAATAGAAAGGGGTCAAATGCTCTGTTTTCTGATTTTGTTGTAGGTACACAACATAAGGAGCAAATGGATATTGGACAGCGGCTGTTCCAAACATATGACTGGAAGGCCGGAGTTATTTTCCACCCTCCAAAATAAGGATGGAGGAACCGTCACCTTTGGTGACAATAACAAGGGAAAAGTGATAGGTATTGGTAATATTGGTAATCCAAAATTTCCCTTGATAGAAAATGTTCTTTTAGTAGATGGTTTAATGCATAATTTAATATCTATCAGTCAATTATGTGATAAAGGTTTTCATGTTTCTTTTGAAAATGATTTATGCTTAATTTCTGATTTTCAATCTAAAAAGATCATTTTTAAAGGTAAAAGAAGAAACAATGTGTATGAACTACATCTAGATGAATTACCCTTTTTTAATGAAAAATGTCTTATTGTTTCAAATGAAATTCAATGGTTATGGCACAAGAGACTTGGACATGTTAACTTTAAAATTATTTCAAAGTTATCCAAGAATGATCTTGTAAGAGGCCTACCTAGAATACCATATAAAAAGAATCACTTATGTGATGTTTGTCAAAGGGGTAAACAAATCAAGAGTTCTTTTAAAGCAAAAGATATAGTTTCAACAAAACGTCTTCTTGAACTTTTACATTTAGATCTATTTGGACCATCTAGAATTCAAAGTTTGAATGGTAGCAAGTATGCTTTTGTCATAGTAGATGATTATTCTCGGTTTACATGAGTGATTTTTCTAAAAAGCAAAAATGATGCTTTTTCAGAATTTTCTAAACTTTGTAGAAGAATTACAAATGAAAAATCTACATCTATTATTAAAATTCGTAGTGATCATGGTGGTGAATTTGAAAATGAATCTTTTCTAAAGTTTTGTGATTTACATGGTATATCTCACAACTTTGCTTTTCCTAGAGCGGCTCCACAAAATGGAGTTGTTGAAAGAAAGAATAGAACTTTGCAAGAATGTGCTAGAACCATGCTTCAAGATAAAAATTTACCAAAATACTTTTGGGCTGAAACAATTAATACAGCATGTTATGTCTTAAATCGTGTTCTTATTCGACCAATTTTACATAAAACATGTTTTGAATTGTATTATGATCGTATACCAAAGATCTCATATTTCAAAATTTTTGGTAGTAAATGTTTCTTGTTAAATACCAAAGATAATCTTGATAAGTTTGATTCAAAATCAGATGAATCAATATTTCTTGGATATTCTTCTAGAAGTAAAGCTTATCGTATTTTCAATAAAAGAACATCTTGTATTGAAGAATCTTTACATATTGCATTTGATGAGAATTGTGAGCAGGTTATACCTCTAAGCGAAGGAGAAGAAGTAATACTTCAAGAAGAACCCTTGATAGAGAGTAATTCTCAAGAAAATATTCCTCTTCAACCGGTTTGGAAAGAAGTTCCTAATCATCTACATGAACAAGTTATTGGTGAAATAAAGAGTGGTGTCCAAACTAGAAGGCAGTTAGAAAAATATATTGCAAATGTTGCTTTCATATCTAAATTAGAACCAAAGAATATCAATGAGGCTTGTGTTGATGAATTTTGTCTTTTGGCCATGTCTGAAGAACTTAACCAATTTACTAGGAATGATGTTTGGGATCTAGTTGATAGACCAAAGGATCATCCGGTAATTGGAACAAGATGGGTCTTCCGAAATAAGCTGGATGAAAATGGTGAAGTCATTCGTAACAAAGCAAGGCTAGTGGCACAAGGCTATAATCAAGAAGAAGGCATAGATTTTGATGAAATCTATGCACTAGTGGCTCGATTAGAGTCAATTCAAATGATGTTTGCTTTTGCTAGTTACATGAACTTCAAGTTATATCAAATTGATGTTAAGAGTGCATTCTTAAATGGATACATCAATGAAGAAGTTTATGAAGAACAACCTCCAGGCTTTGAAAATGAGAAATATCCAGAAAAAGTCTACAAATTGAAAAGAGCTTTGTATGGACTCAAACAAGCACCAAGAGCGTGGTATGAAAGACTACGAAATTTTTTAGAACAATCTGGTTTTTCCATTGGTCGGGTAGACTCCACTTTATTTATTAAAAATCTTAATTCAAATATTCTTATTGTGCAAATTTATGTTGATGACATAATATTTGGTTCTACTAATGATTCTCTCTGTAAAGAATTTGCTAAAGCTATGCAGAAAGAGTTTGAAATGAGCTTGATGGGCAAATTAAACTACTTCCTTGGACTTCAAATAAAGCAAACTGAAGAAGGAATCTTCATCAATCAGGCTAAGTATACAAAAGAACTTCTCAAGAGATTTGGGATGGACTCATCGAAATCAAGAAGGAATCCTATGAGTACAACTACTTCTCTTGATAAAGATGAAAATGGTAAAAGTGTAGATACTAAGCTCTACAGAGGTATGATCGGATCTCTATTATACTTAACTGCTAGTCGACCTGATATTATGTTTAGTGTTTGTATGTGTGCAAGATTTCAAGCTAATCCAAAGGAATCTCATTTAACTGCAGTAAAATAAATTTTCTGTTATTTGAATGATACTTCAGATTTCGGATTGTTTTACCCAAAATCATCTTCCTTTGATTTGGTTTCATATAGTGATGCAGATTTTGAAGGAAGTAAATCTGATCGCAAGAGTACTAGTGGAACTTGTCATTTCTTAGGAAATTCCTTAGTCTCTTGGTTTAGTAAAAAGCAAAATTCAGTATCACTCTCAACAACTGAAGCAGAATATATAGCGGCTAGTTTAGCATGTTCACAAGTACTTTGGATGAAACAGACCTTAAAAGATTTTGGTTTGAATTACTCCACAACAACTATTTATTGTGATAACACTAGTGCTATAAATCTTTCGAAAAATCCTATTCAGCACTCAAGAACTAAGCATATTGAAGTTAGACATCATTTTTTAAGAGATCATGTGTTAAAAGGAGATATTTCGTTAAATTTTATTTCCACTAAAGAACAACATGCCGATATCTTCACTAAACCTCTTAATAATGAAGATTTTATGAGAATTAGGAGAGAACTAGGTATTTGCTCGTTTTTGGATTTATAAAAATGCTGATTTTTGAACAAAATCTCAAAATCGCACTATATTAGTCGACCAATAAAATTCTAGTCGACTGGTGTTTTAAATTTTGGAATGTATCGCACCATATTAGTCGACCGATATATTTCTAGTCGACTGATGATATTTTTAGAATGAGTCGCACATTCTTAGTCGACCGATAAAGATTTAGTCGACTAAAATTTTTTAAAATTTTTAAATGAAGGGACCCGATACCCCTTGGATTTTTGAAACACCCGTTCTTTTTAAAATAAGCATCCTTTCACTTCGTTTTCGTATCTTTTCGTTTTTCTTAAAAACGAAACCCTTAAAAACGAAAATCCCTTTTGGTCTCTTTCCTCTTTCTCTTCCGAAAAACCCTCGGAGTGTCGTTCGATCCCATTTTCGCCAGGATTTTCTTACCGTAACAAGGAGACGCCGGAGTCTTCTGGTCGTGATCTTGAAACGCCGGAATCCTCCTGCAATAACTGGTGCATCTTCAAAACACGCCGGAACCCTCTTGTGTGACAGTGCATTGCCGGAATCCCCTTGTGGTCGACTTCTCCTCTCTGTCAGCCATTGTATCCTCCTCTGGTTCTGTTTTACATCGCCGGACAGCGTTCTACTTCTGCCAGAAATCATTTGGAAGTTGTCATTGTTTTTGGTAACTCTATTTTTTTTAACCATACCTCGTACGAAGTCTGCATCTGCAAAAGGTTTAGGTTCTCCTCCTCCTACACCTTCTTCAAGACATGGTTTTTCACTAAGATTACTTCGCAATCCTCTATGATACTTTTGGATCAATTTCTTCACTTATTTTCTCGTTACAATATAAGAGAATTATTTCCTGGAATTTCACATCTTTTTTATGCTTGTGCAGATACCCTTCACTATCCGTTTCTTATTCACTTGTTTTACACGAATTTACAAATGGATCATGAAACTGGAATTTTGTCCTCTCTTGTTCGTGATGTTGAAATCGAGTTTGATTCGAAATTACTTGGAGAAATTCTTGAAATTTCACCTTCAGACACTCTTTTTTCAACACTATTGAATTGAATGATGAAAGAGTTTTTGAACAAATTCTTCTTCCAGGAGCACCTCACTGTCCTCCTTTCAAAAATACTAATCTTCAAACTCGTGCACGCATTGCTGGACGAATCCTTGCCCACAACGTTCTACCCAAAACTGGTTCTTTTGATTATTATTCCACAGATCTATCTACGGCTCTTTATGTTTTATTTGAAAATATTTTTGTCAACTGGGCCAATGTGTATTTTATAAATTTGTGGAAACAAAAACCATTTCTTCCTTATGGTTGTCTTTTAACCCGTATTTTTAGACATTTCAAAGTTCCTTTATCCAATGAAAAATACATTAAGCAAAAAGAGTTCTTTGATCAAACAATTTTTAAAAGAATGAAAATTAAATATCTGCCTCCTTTAAATGTTGATCAAACTGAACCATCTGATCCTAATGAACCATCAATCTCTGAACCTTCACCTTCTGCGACACCTTCATCTCATGCAAAAAGAAAGAAATTTTCGACAAGTCAAGACCATGATGAAGTTATGCAGAGACTAGAAGCTTTAGAGTTGCATCAACATACTTTTCATGAAGATGTGACTCAACAACTATCTTCGATTCAGAAAGAGATTACCTCAATCAAGGATTTGCTCAACTCACTTTTCTAAACTTTGTTGTCTGAACTTTCATACTTTATGGGTTGTAATATTTTAAACTTGTATCTCTATTTTGCTTATGCTATTCCTGCCCTTACTCTTTTTTATTCTGACAAAGGGGGAGAAAAAGATGATAGCAATTACATTGAAATTGCAGGAGATCTTGCATGAGAAATGCAAAATTAAGAGAAAAAGAAAGCTTTGAATGAATGTATTTCTAAATGCATGAAGAAATGATGAATGGAAATGCAAACCAATCAATATGTGATATATGTGCTTTAAATGTGCTAACTTTTAATGTTTTGCAGCATATTGATAGGGGGAGTAAAATCTCCATCTATGCATCTAAATGCTTCATCTTTGATTAAGTTTGTCATCATCAAAAAGGGGGAGATTGTTACGACATTGAAGTCATACGATACTTCAAGTACAAGGTTTTGATGATGAGCAAGTGGAATCAACTGCATTTCAGCTAAGGCTATGAAGAAATTGAAGAATTCGATGAAGAATCTTTGAAGACTAGTGTGCAAATGTTTAATTCATTAAAAGTCTTAGATTCTTGTAAGAGCCTTACTTAGAGTGCATATTTAGGTTGCATTTCACCTTAAAAGTCTTTAGAAAAACTTTTCTAAAAAGAACCGTCATGAAAATCTTTTTAGAAAACTCTTTTCTTAAATTTTCATGTTTATTAGTCGACCAATAGACTTACCAGTCGACTAATCCTTTCGCGCCATATTTTCTAAAAAGTCATTTTTGTCAAATTAGTCGACCGAAGGTTTTATCAGTCGACTGGACAGAATGTCTGTTTTTTGGAAAATTAGCAGCAGTCGACTAATGGTTTTATCAGTCGACTGAACAGAACATGTGTTTTCTGAAAATTTAGCAGCAGTCGACTAATGTTTTTTATCAGTCGACCGAACAGAATGTTTGTTTTTCAGAAGATTTTAGCAGCAGTCGACTAAAAGGTTTTTCAGTCTACTGATGATATTATCAGTCGACTAACTTTTCTCAAGTCGACTAAGTTTCAAAAGTTCAGATTTTCAAACGGATCGATTAACAGATCAGTCGACTGACGATAACTGTCATTCTACTAATAACTAACTATTAGTCGACTAATTGATGTTTCAGTCGACTAATTTTGCCGTTTTCCTGAAACTTCAAAAAGGCGTGTCTTTTTATTTTTCAAACGTTTTGATCGTTCGAAATGGACAGTTTTGATACCCTTTCATACCCTCAACGTATGGAAAACTTTAACTATAAATATGAGTGCATTGTACACTCAAAAACAAGAAGAATTCAATAGATTTGAATCATTTACTTATTGCTTTTCACTCCTATTCATTCAAGTATTTGTTTTCTCACTCACGTGATATTTTCACTTCAGTTTTTTTCACTCAAATCACTTTGAGAGATAGTGAATTCGTGAGTAGAGTATTTCAACAACCTCAAAAGCCAATAGCATCTTATTTGCATTCAAAAGGAAGGCTCATAGGTTGTATTGTAAGTTGTTATTTCTTTTCTGTAAAAAGAAGGACTCCTTGGTGTAAAGGAGTTGTTTGCTTTCAGTAGGGTTGTTACTGAAAGTGGGACCAATTATGGTCTGTGTAATCTTGTAGTTTACAAGGTTGATAGTGGAAATCTCAAGCGGGTTTTGCTTGGGGACTGGATGTAGGTCGGGTTAGACCGAACCAGGATAAAATCTTGTGTTCTTTGTGTGTTTGCTTTGAGATTTGCAAAATCATTAAATATTCCGCAGATTTTTTTTTTAAAAGCACTATTCACCCCCCTCTAGTGCTCGTTGCCTCGATCCTAGTGCACTTTCACTAAATATCGTTTTCATTCAAAACACATAGTATGAGCATCAATTCTTAGTAAATCGGCCATACCCGACACATATATGGGGTTGGAATCTCGAAAAAAATACTTTGAAAAAAAACTAAAAGACCCATTTAGCATGTTTCCATCACCTCTATATGTAGAGAGAGATCCTGTGGATTTTATGAGTGTCATGGCTATGGCTATGAGATCCATCAGTTTCTGTCATCGCCCCAAAGGGGTTTGGCGTAGTGGCAGATAGGCGAGTGGTCTAGGTAGGCCTCTAACCCTAGTGATGGTTTTTTTGGAGAGGGTGTTGTGTGTTCTCCCTTGAAGATGCATTGTTTGTTACAGTGCGTGTTCGGGGGTCCGAATGAGTGCCACATATATAAGCATGTGGGGGCTCGTATCCTCGTGTGTGTCGGCATCACTTAGCATCGGAGTCCGGTGCGGTTGCAAAGACTTAAGTACCCTTTCCTGCCATTTCGCTATGAAATAATGGTTTGAGAAAAGGACAAAAATGTCATCCATTTCGAAAATGGATGATGATCTTAACTCTTCAAAAAGTCCAAACATTTCATTTTTGCCCTAAGCAGTAAACTCCTATGCTGCCAGCAGATCACCCTTTGACGATGCACCATCTGTTGTAACAGGAGCTCCCTTTGACGATGCACCCTTTATCGTCATTTGCTGCCACTGGAGCACCCTTTGCCGTCGTCTCGAGTCCAGGTCCCCGCCTTGGTTTTTAGCTTGTGTTACAACACATTGTCGCCTTCTCGTTCCTACTTGTGTTACAAAATATTCTCGGGTTCGTTCCTATCTCGTGGAGATAACTATAAATCGATCGACTGGTTCGATCATTGGTGGGTGTCATAGGGGCATTTGTCGGCCATCTCTTTTTACAGTATTCTCTTCTTTTTTGTTTTCGTTAGGCAGTATGAAAAAAAACAATAATGCACAAACATTCCAACAAGTGCCATTAAGGCATCGTGAGTACCTTTCCATGTCATTATGTTATTATTGAAGAATGTATGTCATTGTGAGTGCCATTAAGGTGTTGTTTTGTTATTGCAGGTGGATGTTGTCTTTTGATGGTTGGAAAATTAAAGATATTTGTAAGATGCTGGGGCCTGTTGACAAGAATGTTTGGTTACAGATGCGATGAAGGGTCACTACCCCATCCAGTATCATCCATTCACTCAGTATATGCAATGTATCACAAATCGCAACTGTAGTAACATACTACCGATTTGTGAGATATTGTTTTGTTTGTTAATATCGATTTGTAAGCTATTATGCTGAATTTTCGTATCAATTTGTAATATATTTTGTGATATGCATATCGATTTATAAGATATCATGTGTTTTGTAGTGTAGATTTATAAGCTATTATGTTGAATTGCCATATTGATTTGTAATATATTATGCGATATATATATTGATTTGTAAGATATTATGTGTTTTCTAGTATCGATTTGTAAAATATTTGTAGAAAGAATTTTAAAACATGTGCATGCAGAAATACATTGTTGCGCGCCTGCGGTGGGGATTTTCGTATTCAAATCGCTTCTCATTTAGAGATTTCTATTGAAATTGCTTCACAGCGTTATAGATATAATTAAATTGTTGTCACGTGAATCGTTATCATCAATACACATATACGACAAATCATTTCTTTCATTGGCATGGTAAATAACAACTTGATGCATAATATAAGCAAATAACAAATTGTTGTTGCTTTTATACTGTGATTCATTCAATCGTTTCTTTGACTTGCTTAACCTTATCGGTATCTGTTGTTATATGCATCTTGAATAAATCATAATAAACGTATGTGCTGGCTAATACAAATTGATATCTTGCTTATGACAGTGGTGAGCTTATCATCTAGTTGCAGTGAAGATGATCTATCTCAATCATTGAAAAGTTATGGAGAAGTGAACATCAGTACTAATGACGCACCTGAAGAAGTGAACATGTGTACTAATGATGCATATGATAAGAAGGGTGAAGACATTGGATTCACTCTTGACTTGAATGTTCCAGCAGAAGAAATGCAATTCGATAATGAGATAGATGATCATTACAATACACTTCATAAAGGTGCAGACACTGGGAATATACATGATAGTACACTTGACTCTATTCCCGTAGAAGGAATGCAGTTTAACAATGAGGAAGCTGCATATAAATTTTACATTGATTATGCTTTAAAACTTGACTTCAGTGTTAGAAAGTATTCTTGGTCAAAAAATGCGCAGGGTGTCATGGTGAGAAAGACATGTTTCTTCTAAGAAATGTTGAAAGAAGTCAAGTGGAAATCCAACAAGGAGCAAGTCAGATTCAAGATGTGGATGTCCAGCGAGAATGGTGTTAAGAAGACTTCTGAATGAAAAATATGTAGTTCATACTTTAATCAATGATCATAACCATGAATTAACAGCTTTATTTATGACTCCTATGTTAAGGTCACATCGAAAAGTAATTAAAATACATGCTGAAATAGCTGATAGTGCCAACATTGCACCAAGGAAGACATACAATTTATGCGCACACATAGATGGTGGTCGCAAGAATGTGTCATTCACACCTATAGATCTAAGAAACCACTTGAAAAGGAAGAGGACATATAACATAAAGAATTGAGAAATATGTTCTTTGGTTGACTACTTACAGAAGAAATCAAGCATTGACCCTAGTTTCTTTAGTGCAATGCAACTGGATGAAGATGGATATGCTGTGAATATGTTTTGGGCAGATTCAAAGTCAAGAGTAGATTATGAATGTTTCAATGATGTGTTTGTTTTTTATACGACAATGAAGATTAATACTGAATTGTGGCCATTTGCGCAGTTTGTCGAAGTGAACCATCATTCACAAAGTTGTATATTAGGTGACACTTTTTTGTATGACCAGACCAAGGAAAGCTTTGAGTAGTTGTTTAGAGTATTTACATAGGCATGGGAAGCAACCTGAAGTTGTACTTACAGATGGTGATCACGCAATTGCGGTTGCAGTGTCTCATGTATGGCCATATGCACATCATCGCCTATGTTTGTGGCATATCTTTCAAAATGCAGCAAAAAACATATGACACATATTTAATTAGAAGACAGGGTTTGACAACAAGTTTATAAGGTGTGTACTTGAGAGCGTAGACAATGTCACCTTTATATCTGATTGGGAGGAAATGATTCAGATGTACGACCTTGAAGACTGTGTGTGGTTACAAAATTTATATGCAGAAAAAGAGAAGTGGGTATTGGCATATGGAAGACAATACTTTTGTGCAAGTATGATAAGCACACAAAGAGCTGAATCTATGCATGTCACACTGAAGAAAACCTTATGTTCATGTTTAACAATATTTTGCTTCATAGAACAATATGAATTATTTGTAGACGGTCTTACACAGAATGAGCTTGAATAAGATGTGAAATGCTTCAATACACGCCCTGTAACTTTGGGCATGAAAATATTGATGCGACCTGCAGATCTGTATACACTAACTGTATTTGAATGGATTAAAAAGGAGGTTATACAGGTCATGAATTGCAACATAGAAGGACGCTTGCAAACCAAGAATATGCACAAATACCATATTGTATAGGAGGGCAAAGAGCATCCAAAAAGGCAAGAAGCACATGTTACGTACAATGTTAACAACAGAACAATTGAATGTACGTGCAAAATATATGAATTCAAAGGTATTTTATGTTGTCATGCATTAAAGGCACTTAATCAAGAGAAGATACAAGAAATACCAATGTACAAATCATTGTAGAAATTTAGCATTTATAAGTACATATCGTTGAAATGTTTGGCCTTCATAAGAACAAATTGTGCTAACTGTTTTTCGACGCCCAGAAGGTGGATAGGTACAAATCGATTTGTTTCAGTATGAAAGTAGGTGTTATTTAGCATGAATAGTACAACCAGTTGTAAGATTTAGCATTCATATTTACAAATCGATTTGTTTGCATAACGAAACCTTACACGAAACTCACCGAAACGATACGAGTTTTGGTAATCTGACAGTGGAGGAGAAACACCTAGAAGGTAGATGCAGCCGATGGTGGCAACGATAATGCCAATGCGCAGACGACGACAAAGGATGCTCTAACGACAGCAGACGATGACAAAGGATACTTCGACGGCAACATACGATGGCAAAGGGTGCTCTGGTGGCAGCAGACGATGACAAAGGGTGCATCGTCAAAGAGAGCTCCTGTTACAGCAGATGGTGCAAAAGTTTACTACTTAGGGCGAAAATGAAACGTTTGGACTTTAAAGAGTTAACATCATCCTCGACTTTCTGGATGAAGGACATTTTTATCCTTTTCTTGAACCATCATTTTCCTTTTTTGGATGGACATTTTTGTCCTTTTCTCAAATCGTCATTTCATGGCGAGAATGGCGGGAAAGGGTACTTAAGTCTTTACAATCACATCGGACTCTAACACTAAGTGATGCTGACACACACAAGGATACAAGCCCCACATGCTTATATACACGACGCTCATTCAGACCCCGAACACGCATTGTAGCAAACAATGCATCTTAGAGGGAGGACATATAACCTTTGATTTGGTTTTCCTGTGTAAACAAAAAAATGAACGTTTCTATCGTCACCCCTACATGGGATGACATCTTGAGCCCTTAGTGCTTGTCATCTCTCTATGCGTCTATATATATACAATGATGAGATAATCAATTCTATTCATCTCTCTCTCTCCGTGCATTCCTCATCTCTAATTATCTGTGTGTATACGAGAACTGTGGCACCACAACCGAGCAGACGATGACCAACACCACCTGCTCAGCAAAAGACCTGGTGCCGCTCCTGGGCGGCATGCCCAATGCCACCGCAGCCACAGAGTTCATCTGTGGCAGCATCCAAACCCAGTACACCACCAACACTTACACCATCAACAACATCTACTTGTTGTTTTCGGCGTACCTAGTGTTCGCCATGCTCTGCGCCGGTTTCGTCCGCGCCAAGAACAGCATGAACATCATGCTAACCAAGGTCCTGGACGGCGCCACAGGCGCGGTCTTCTACCTCCTGTTCGGATACGCCTTCGGTTACCCAAGCAACAGCTTCATTGAAACCCACTACTTTGGCCTCAAGTCCTACCCGAACATCAACTACGACTACAACAACTTCCTCTACCAGTGGGCCTTCCCCATAGCCACCGCCGGCATCACCAGCGACTCCATCGCCGAGCGCACCAAGTTCGTCACCTACCTCATCTACTCAGCACTTTTGACGAGTTTCGCCTACGCCGTCGCTTCCCACTGGTTCTGGTCCAACAACGGCTAGGCCATTGACTTTAACACGAACAACCTCCTCTTCGGTACCTGTGTCATCGACTTCACCATCTTTGGAGTGATGCACGTCATCGGAGGGATTGCCGGTTTCTAGGGAGCCCTCATCGAGGGCCCCCGTATCCGCTGGTTCAACACCGAAGGCCAACCCAATGCCATCAGTGGCCACAACCCCACTCTCGTCATTCTCAACACCTTCATCCTCTGGTTCAGCTGGTACAGCTTCAACCCCGGCTCCTTCAACACCATCCTCCTCCCCTACGGCAACGGCCAATGGAGCGCCCATCGGCCACACAACACTCACCACCACCCTAGACGGCTGCACTGCGGCGCTCACCACTCTCTTTGCCAAGGGCCTGCTCTCTGGCCATTGGAACGTCATTGCCGTCTGCAACGGGCTGTTTGGCGGGTTCGCGACCATCACCTCCGATTGCTCTGTCATCGAGCAGTGGGCTGCCATCATTTGTGGCTTCATCTATGTGTGGGTTCTCATCCGCTGGGGGTCGCACAACTGCACGATGGATGCGGGGCATGGGGTTTCATCTTCATCGGCCTCTTTGCCAACCAACAATACATCAATGAGGTCTATACCAACAAGACCGACAATGTTGGTTTTTTGTTCTCCACAAAATAACTTGCAAAATATTTAAGATAGAGAAAAGAATGAGACATATTTGAAAAGAGAAAAGGCAACACACATGATATATCTCAAAAACTGCATAGAGACTCTATCACCATCCACTACTTGACACACATAACCACTACTCAACACATGTGGCTACTACTTCATCTTTTACGTAACCAAAAACCACAATTCCTAGAGAGTAGAAACTGCACCAACCTACCATTCTAGTTCATACTTTTTAGCATTCACTACACTACCCTTAATCAACCACAACTCCACCATCATGCCATTACATGGTAACACCCTACATATATGAACATCAACCCACATTTTCTCCTCCTTGATGTGAGAACCCAAATACACCCAATGACTCTCTAAACTTAATAAACTTTTTATATGTTAAAAATTTGGTGAAACCATTTGCAAGTTGGTCATTGGTGCTACAATACTTGACTGTAATTGCTTCGTTTGCTATAGCTTCACGAATGAAATGATGTTTGAGTTCTATATGTTTCGTCCTTCCATGTAGCATTGGATTTTTTACCATAGAAATAGTAGCTTTATTATCACAAAATATTTTTGTTGCTTGCAATTGTTTGACTTGTATGTCGTCAAGGACTCACCTCATCCAAATCACTTGGCAACTACTACATATTATGCTTCAAAGAACGATAATGCTACCAAACTTTGTTTTTTGAACTCCAAGATACGGTGCCTGATCCAAGTGTGAATACAAAGCCACTTATACTCTTCCTATCCTTTATCCCCAATCACTATCAGAAAAACCATACGAATTAAAATTAATGACTGATTTAAACCAAATACCAAAATCTGAGGTTCCTCTGATGTAGTGAAAGATTCTTTTTGCAGTCCCAAGATGATAAACGGTTGGCTTATGCATAAACATGAAAACTAACCCAACTGCAAACAAAATGTCAGGCCATGTATGTGTTAAATACATTAGGCTGCCCACCAAACTTCTAAAGTATGTTTCATTTGTTATAGCTGTCCCATCTTCAATTTTGAGCTTTTCACCTGCATTCATGGGAGTTAAACTGCTTTTGCAATTTTTTATATTGAACTTATTAAGTAGTCCTTCTGCATATTTTTTTTGGGAGACAAATATTATATCATTAATCTGACTTGAAGACCCAAAAAATAGTGCAAATGCCCTAAATCAGTCATTTCAAACTCTTTCATCATTTTCATCTTACTGACCACAAAGTTTCTTTTAAGAGCCGGTATATATGATATCATCTACATACACACACAACCAAAATTTCATTGTTTTCTACTTTAATATATAATATGGGTTCATTTTCACTTTTATGAAAATAATTTTGGTGAAAATAAGCATCAAACTGGTTGTACCAAGCTCGAAGAGTTTGTTTAAGACCATATAATGCTTTCCTTAACTTGTATACTTTCTTTTCTTGGCCTACAACAACAAAATTTTGGAGTTGTTTCACATAAACATCTTCATTCAAATACCCATTTAAGAAAGACGATTTAACATCAAGTTGATAAACTTCTCATTTCTTTTGTGTGGCTACCACTAGGATTATTCTAATAGTTTCAAACCTTGCTACGGGAGAATATGTTTCAAAAAAATCAACTCCATATTTTTGAACATATCCCTTAACTACCAACCTGGATTTATATTTTTTCACATTTCCATTTTTATCATATTTCACCTTGTAAACCCATTTCAAACCAATAGGACTCTTTCCAAGTGGTAATTATGTCAATTCCCAAGTTTTGTTTTTTTTAATAGCCTCATTTCTTCTTTCATAGATTCTCTCCAATTTACATTCTCACAAGCATCCTCATAATTTAAAGGTTCAACTATCATAAGGGCAAAGGCACACTTGTAAATGTCTTCAAGAGAACATACCTTTTTAGATGGTGTATCACCATCAACTTCTATTGAGCCTTTCCCTTTATTGTAAAACAGTGATTCCCTTGGCATAGATGTGGACTCATCATCAATGGAGGCTTGATCTTCTTTGCTTTGTCCAAATGCATCTTCATCAAATACTAAGTATTTGGCTTCTTCTTTACTCCATTCTCATTTGTTATTTTCATCAAAGGCTACATCACGATAAACAATTAACTTCTTTAAACTAGGGTTATATAACCGATAACCCTTGGATTCATCACTATAGCCAACAAAAATGCACTTTTCACTCTTTTTGTCTAATTTAGAACGATCACTTGAGTCAATTAGTGCATGTGCAATACATCCAAAAATTTACAAATTACTTACATTGGGCCTTCTTTTGTTCCATGCTTCATATGGTGTTTTGTTCCTCACAACCTTTGTTGGTAATATATTCAATAGATGCACTGAAGTAGCTACTACTTCTGCCCAAAAGTTCAAAGGCAGTTGGTTTACACTTAGCATGCTTCTAGCTATTTTCACCATTGTTTTATTCTTTCTTCCAACGACACCATTCTGTTGAGAAATCTTTCTTACTATCAACTGCTTGTGGATTCCATTTTCCTTACAAAATTTGCCAAAATTATCAGACAAAAATTCCCCCCTCCTCCTCTATCTGTGCTTAAAATTTTGATAATACAATCACTTTCTTTTTCAACAAAAACCTTGAAATCTTTAAATTTCTCAATGGTTTCAGACTTATGAGAGAGAAAATAGATACAACTCATACAAGAAAAACCATCAGTGAATAATAAAAGATATTTACTATTATTCATTGATGGCGTCCTCATTGGCCCACACAAATCCACATGTACTAACTCCAATGACCTACGAGCCCTCCATCCATTTCCAACTGAAAATGACATTTGATGTTGTTTTCCATAAACATATCCTTCACATATATTTTTTGAGGATATAATCGGAGGCAGCCCAAATACCATTTTCTTTTCACCAAAAAGTTTTAAACCATTAAAATGCAAATGACCAATCAAGTGTCATAGTGTAGATGTATCATCAATATTAGTAACCAAGGCATGATGATCAAAACATGAAGGTTCAAGAGGAAACATACGATTTTGTGCCATACGAACATTGTCTAACAACTTCTCATCATTTTTTCACATGCATCATTTTTTAAAACAATGGAACAACCATTTTGTATAAGTTGACCCACACTTAGTAGGTTTTGTGTCAAACCAGGTACATAATATACATCTTTGATAAACTTTTACCCACAATCTAAACTTGATTGTTATTGCCAAGACAAACTTTCAGCTTTGCGAACTCATCAATGCTTTTGAACAAACTTTTCTCACCAATCATGTGGTTGCTACAACCACTATCCAAAAGTCACACATATTGACTACTAAAATTTAAATTTGCGCTAGGGAGAAAGACATTGTTGTCTTCCTCCACAAAGTTTGTTTGTTGTTTTGCCTTCTCAAAACAATTTTCTTCTAAATGACCAAACCTTTTACAAAAGAAGCAGTATTTACCTTTGAAATGTTGGTTGCTTTGATTAATTTTTTTTGCATTGTTGTTTTTTGGTACTTTGACCTTCCACGTCATCTTCTTCTACCACGATAGCCACCTCGGTAACCTCCTCCTCCTTGACCTCTGTTGTCATTTTTTTTATCACTATTGCTTGCTTTTTTGTTATCAATTTTGGATGCAAATACATGTTTAGTCACATTTTTTTTACCCATGTTCATTCGCTATTCATGTGTCAATAATGAGCCCATTAATTCATTCAAGGTATAAACTTAAAGATCATTAGATTCCTCTATGGCGGTAACTACATGATCAAACTTATGTGGCAAACTTTTTAACACCTTTTCAACTATCTTTTGATCAGCAATACATTCTCCAAAGGTTCTCATTTGATTAGCAATAATAGCAAGCCTTGAAAAAAATTTGAATCGACTCACCGCCTTTCATAGAAAATGTTTTAAATTCTCTACTTAGTGTTTGGAGCTTGCCTATGGTGATCTTCTTGTCACCATAAAATTCTTGCTTTAGTATGGTCCATGCCTCCTTTGATTTTATCGCATTTGCAATTCTAAAAAATATGACATCTGTCATGGCTTGTTGCAACACCAACAATGCCTTAGCATCCTTCTTGAGACTTTCTTTGGCATTACTTTTTTCTTCAATTTTCTCCCCTGATTTGGAGGTCTCTGCTTCTGTATAACCATTTTCAACAATATCCCATAAATCTTGTGAAAGAAAAAAAGTTTTCATTTTTATGCTCTAAAATTCATAATTTTTATCATTAAAATTTTATAGCAAGGACTATGATAAATTCAACGTATTTTAGGGATGGCAGTGGACCGGGGCGGGGGACAATGTCTCCACCCCCGCCCCGTCTCTAAAATGTAACCTTCATCCCCGGTCCACCCCCGTGACAGGGGAGACTTTGGACCTCCACCCCCGCCCCGTCTCAACATTCTAATCTCCGCCCCTGCCTCGTCCCCGTCCCCGTCCCCGCTTCCAACATTTTTTGAATGTTGGAAATATGTTTCATAGCTAAAACACTTTGCACAGTCACAAGAAATGTGTTCCCTTTACATGGGAAACTTGCTTTTCTGTTGCATGGAAAATACATTTCCCTTTGTATGGGGGAAATATTTTTCTCCAAAATTTCTTAGAATTTCTCAAACATTTCAGAAATGATGCATTCAACATTCAAAAAAGGGTTTCATGAGAAAAGTTGCATCAAAGGCATTAAAAGTAAATATGGAAACTGCTTCATCAAATAATATGCCAAGGAACAGTGAAAATTGCATTGACCAAATATCTCAAGAGATAATAATCCAATCTATTAAAGAACAATTTTCAATTTGACCAAGACAATGCCCATGGATGCAAGGGACAAAAGTTTGATGCTGAGTAAAGAAGATATCCTAAAGCACAGTAAACAAAAATAAAAAAAGAAATCAATTCAAAGTACAAACCTTCTTAAGCTTCTGTAGAATGGATTCTTCATAAGCATGGAACCCAGCACCAACAAGATTGGAAAGCTCTGAAAGATTATCAACCTCGTCTGACTTCTTCTCAAAAGGGCTCAATGAAACAGTTGCAATAGGGAAAAGAGGGCGAACGCACAGAGCGTTTAAATTATCAAAGCAGGAAAGAAAAAAGAAAAGAGAGAGAAGATGACACCACAGAGGAGGCTCACGGCAGTGGCACAAGGCAGCGGCAGAGATGGAAGGAGGGAGAGATGGTGCCGGCCAACGGTGGTCGGTGTCGGCAAACGGTGGTCGGCGACGGCCCGACTCCAACGATAATGCAGATGAGATGGGGAAGAGGAAGACGCGACGGCCCGGCTCGACGGCTCTAGGGTTAGGAACTTAGGGAGTTAGGGTTAGTAAACAGTAAGAGAAAAATATAAAGGGTTGGGGGCGGGGATGGGGCGGGGGCGGGGGAACGTGCAAGTCCATCCCCGCCTCCATCCCCTCACGGGGATGAATTTTAACCTCCATCGCCATTTCATGCCCTCCATCCCCGGTCCAAACGGGGCGAGGCGGGGCGGGGCCTCGCTTTCCCCCGGTCCACTGCCATCCCTAACGTATTTGGGTTAGTAGCCATTTGCCTTACCTCACTTCAACCCTCTTACCAAAGACTACTTGCACCAATGGGCTCTTCCTTTTTCTGATCGAAACTTGACTGCTTTGATACTATAACTTGTTGATTTTTTGTTCTTCACAAAATAACCTGCGAAATGTTTAAGATAAAAAAAAGAAGAAGACATATTTGAAAAAAGGAAAGGTAATATACATGATATATCTCAAAAATTGCATATATATATATATATATATATATATATATATATATATATATATATATATATATATATATATATATATATATTTCATCATCATCCGCTACTTCACACACACACGTAACCAAAAACCATCATTCCTAGAAAGCATGAACTACACCAACCCACTATTTCACTTCCTACTTTTTAGCATCCACTGCACTATCCTTAACCAACCACAACTCCACCATTATGCCACTACATGGTGACACCCTAAACATCAACCCTCAGACATGCCCTATGATTGGTTCATGGGTGGTGATGGTAAGCTCCTGGCTGCAAATTTGATCTTGATATTGACGCTAGTTGGGTGGGTGAGCGCCATCAAGGGTCCACTCATTTGGGTTCTGCACAAGCTTTACTTGCTCAGGGTCTCCGAAGAGCATGAGGTTGATGGGCTGGACATGACCCTCCACGGTTGGGAAGGGTGAGGGCGCGAAAAAGTGCAAGATTGAGCTGACGCCCACACACGCCTAACGCAACCGATCGAGTCTCTTTCTCTGCCTTGTGGTGTTTTCTTTGATTTGCGTGACCTTCTCTTGTATATGACTTGTTTGTAATCTCTCTCTCTCTCTCTCTCTCTCTCTCTCTCTCTTGAGGAAGAGTGGGGGGATTTTGATTGCCCACAGATGTGAAAATTTTGCTCTGTGGCCTTAATTTCTGGTTTGTTCTCTTCTGAATGGTGAGATGCCGTTTTTCTGGGAAACAGACTTTCTAAAGGAATAAGATTTTCTTGCTTTCACTGTCTCGTACATGGTTTTCACCAAAGGGAAACTTTGGTCTTTTCTTTGTGGAATTGTTGATGGTTGTTTGCTTTTTTATTTTTGAGGTAGGCGGAGGAAAGAACCCTGACTGACCCCAGGCCTCCGGTTGATAAAACCCTAGAGATAATCCTTGTCCACGAGGACAATACAGGGCAGATCAAGGCAGGATCAGGTGCATTCACATTGCACAAACGCAATGTGCCGCTGCAGATGATCACCCTTCGTCTTCTGTTGTACAGCCTGTCAGAGTGGGGCTCAACAGCAGATGGATGGTGATGAGTAGTAGTGGCACATTGCAATTGATTGCACCTGATCTCAACACAAGCAGATCAGATGCAATGTGACTGTACACTTTTAATGTGCTGCCTGATCGCCCATCATTTGCTGTTGGGCGGGCCAAAACTTCCATGTTTACTAATTTGGGGATTTGCCAAAGTTGTGTTGTGGCCGATAATTCAAGGAGCAGCCTCATTGGCGTAACTAGTAAGTAGGGCTATCAATGGGTCGTTACCTGACCCATCAAAGTATACCAGAACCCACCCAAATAAAAAATTGTCAGGTAAAGAAAATAGAATCTCACACCTGGACCCGCATAATTTTTAAAATTTATTTTAATTAAAAAAACATATAAAATACTCGGTCAGGTTAGATACCTGACAAAAATCATGACCCAAATCCGGCTCACATATTGCTCGGTTCTGGTTCGGGTTGACTAAAAAATTTATTCAGGTCAGCACTTTCCATGCCCATACTCAAGAATTCGGGTCGGGTACCTAATACAAACTGGATCTATTGAGAGCCCTAATAGTAAGGGTTGATCGCAGTCCCATCTAGGGATGGCAGTGGAGCGGGGAAAAAGGGGCCCAGCCCCGCCTCGCACCATTTGGACCGGGGATCAATGGCATGAAACGGGGATGGAGGCGGGGATGAAGGTTAAAATCCATCCCTGTGCGGGATGGAGGTGAGGATGGACTTACGCTGTCAACTTCCCACCCCATCCCTGCCTTGCCTCCCTACAATAGACCAAGGTGAAACGGGGCCCCACCTCCAGAGCCGGACCTGTAAAGAGGCCAATGAGGCTTGGGCCTCAGGGCCCCTGGGCCCAAAAAGATTTTAGGGGCCCATTGTTTGGGTAGTTTATATAAATATTTTATACATTTTTTATTTAATATAATATAAATATTTGGAATATTATATTTGTTTAATGTGAATGCAAATTTTATTGATATTTTGATTCTTTAAAAAAAAACAGGAGGCACTGCCACCAAACTCCTACTATTAATAAGGGGCCCATTTTTTCCCTCCGCCTCAGGCCCCATAAAACACAGGTACGGCTCTGCCCACCTTGCCCCCGTTTGGACTGGGGATGGAGGACATGAAACGGGGATGGAGGCGGGGGTGGAGGTTAAAATCCATGGAGGCTCACATTTTGAGATGGGGACGGGGTGGAGACCTTGTCTGGTCCATTGCCATCCCTAATCCCACATTTGAAATAAGATGGTTTCCATCGTACATTCAATCATAGCCGGATGACTAGGATTGAATGCATGATGGAATCCAACCTATTTCAAATGATGGAATCCGTGTTCTATAGTTATTGGTGGCTCAGAAGCAGATGTTGACAGAGTCTCCACCTCCCACTCGACCAAACAGCCAAACACATGTTTTTTAAATCCAAGAAAAACCTTATTGCCGTCCAATCCAGTTGTTCCATGGATCAAAAAATGTCTGAATGATATCATGGTTAACCTTTTGAAAGTCGTTTCCAGAGTGTTGCCTGGTTACATGATTGATACATTTAGTCAGATGTGATCAAGGTAATCAATACCGGCAATATTCCGAAAACATAAAAAAAAAAAAGCACGATGTTTCGATCGCTGTTTTAAACAGCCTAAAGATTCCGATATTTTCAAAATATCACAATGTTACCATCTACATTAAAACCCACAATTTTATCACGATATTTACTGAAATATCAGTTATTTAGCAGGAAACAAACAGCAACTATCAGTCTATAAAAAATGTAAGTTTTATTTCTTCTTTATAGATAATCGGAGAAAACCATCCCACTCACTCGCAAGCTTATAGGTGTAGAAGCTCCTCGTCCCCGTTGCCCACCAGGGAGTACACCCAGCTTCAGCATCCCAGAAAGGGCCGCACACCCATCGGTTTCAAACTCGTGACGCATAGTTAAAGATACAAGAGGCATTCTCAAAAGAAAAAAAGGATACAAGAAGAGGAGCGAGCCCCCATGATCTTCCATATACAGTGCTGTGTCAAAAACACTAAACGTAACTGTAGCTGTCAAAAACATTAAACACTAAACCTTTTGTTTCAACTTCCCTTGTCTTGAATACATTCGCACAGCCCAGAATGTTGTACCAAATAAATTCACCAAACAAATCTAGTTCATAAAGATAGCTACATGAAAAAAGAATTGTTGACCAATCAGAGGTCAGCTTGACAGGTGGCTGAGGTAATTCAATGCAAATTGATCACGTCAGTGGAATACTATAATTTTTCTGGATGGTTATGCAGATGAAGAAAGGGACCTCCTTGTTAAAGGCTATAAAACTACATGGTATGTATGTAACTATGTATCAAGTTTCATCCTGATTCATATGCATGCTATAACCAGCATCCTTTGATAACAGAAATAGACTTTCCAACGCCTCACAGATTTCTCTAGCTTCTGGGTGCTGCTTATCTGCAGAGTAAAATTCATGAACTCTGTTTTCAATCTCAATCCAACTGCAACCTGGCGTTTTCTGCACTCCCCTCTCCTGTATCATTTTCCTGGTCTTCCCAACATCTTCCCATCTCCCATATTCACTGTACATATTAGCAAGCAGCAAAAGGTATGCTGTATTTTGAGGATCAAGATCAAGCAATCGGCTTGCAGAGTGCTCAGCCAATTCCCTATTTCCGTGAATTCTGCAGCCGTTTAACAATGCACCCCATACCACTTCATCTGGTTCCATCTTCATATTCCTTATCACCTCCACTGCTTCTTTAAGTCTCCCCGCACGGCCAAGTAGATCCACTATACAACCATAATGCTGAATCTGGAGTTCAATCCCGTAATCGTGGTTGATACTCGAAAAGAATTCCCACCCTTCATCAACCATACCCCCATGAACACATGCATTCAACACCCCAACAAAAGTGACCTCGTCCGGATTGACCCCTGTTGCCAGAACCTCTCTAAACACAGCAATGGCAGCGTCACTATATCCATGAAGCGCAAGGCCATTAATCAATGAATTCCATGATGCCACGCTTCTCTCAAGCATGCCATCAAAGACCCTTCGAGCCTCTCTCAGACTCCCGCACTTGCCATACATGTCTATAAGCGCATTGCCCACAAAACAACCGATGCCAATCCCACTCTTGTGAACAAAACCATGAACCCAATTCCCAATCTGGAGAGTCCCCAAATGACCACACGCTGACAGTGTACACACCACAGTAGTTTCATTCGGTCTATAACCCTCAGCCAACATCCTCCTAAACATTGACACTGCATCCCCGAACATACCATTCTGTGTAAACCCGGCAATCATGGCATTCCAAGAGGGCAAATCCCTCACAGGCATGTCATCAAACAACAAAACAGCAGCACCCATCTTCCCAGATCTGGTGTACCCATACACCATGGCAGTCCAAGAGACCACATTTCGTTCCGGCATTTCATCAAACATTTGGCGCGCGACCTCAACCTCTCCACATTTCGCGTAGGTATCAACCAAGGCCGTCTGCAGCACAGTATAGCCATGAAACCCAGATTTCAAAATGTGGGTATGCGTCTGTTTGGCGCGGAAAAGCGAAGAAACCTCAGCACACGATTTCAGAACGTAAGGAAACGTGAAGTGGTTCGGACGAGTACCTTTCTGATGCATCTGAGTGTACAGAATATAAGCGAAGCGGCAATCCGAAACGTCGTTTTGTTGAGCGTAGGCAGTGATTATGGAGGTCCATATATAGACGTTGGGGGAGTCCAAACGGTCGAAAATCTGGTGGGCGTAGCTCAAATTCGAAAGAGAGAGGGTGCAGAAACGGATGAGTTTGAAGATGAGGAATTGGGTTTGGGCGAGACCGTTGGTAATGAGGAAGGCGTGGATCTGGTTGAGGTGGGTGAGGTGAGTGCAGCTCTCCAGCAAGGAGGAGATCCAAGGTTCGATAATGGAGGCACGGGAGCAGAGGTGGCGTCCGAATCCATGGTGGGTGATGGTGCAGACTCTCTGGTGTGGGATTCTCATTGTTTGGTAGAGACAGCCCACAGCAGAAAAGAAAGACCTCGCCGGGTGGGTTCTCTTTTTGGCACCCCAATATTGGACCATGTTTGAGTATGTCATGTACTTGTTTGGCTTGGTATGAACCATGGCTAACCACCATTCAGAGTCGCATAAGACTTGACCAAGTTACCCTAGATATAAATATTAGCTGCCTAGTATGTTTAATAATTACTAGAAGCTCGTTTCCGAAGGATAAAAATGTTTTCATTCTTTACGTGAAACTAGATGTCACAAGGTCGAAATACACAGGTGGCATCCCTTGCTGCAAGTCAAAGCTGGGTCTACCTGAGTGGGCATGAGGGACTTCAAGGGTTTTACCAACCAACCAAGGCTAGCTAATGTGTGTAGGTGCGGGAACATACATCACGATGCACACACATGGCATCGAATTTAAGTGGTTCAGTAAAAATCATCCAAGTTAATGGGAAGAGTGAGAGAATTTTGTTAATACCGACAAGTGCAAGATATTACAAGGCTCTCAAGAACAATAAAAAATACTCTAATGTGCAACTGATATTGATTACCTTGACCGACAAGCAAAACCAAAGTCTGCATCACCTTCTTTCTTCTTCCTTGTTACAATCCGAACAAGTTGTCCTTTACCGCTTGTGCACAAGAATCCCAATCATCGTGTACAAGAGAGAGACAACATACCACAAAGTCTCTCTCTCTCTCTCTCTCTCTCTCTCTCTCTCTCTCTCTCTCTCTCTCTTTTATTTTTTTATCTTTTTTTTTTTTCCTTTCTCATAATAAACCCCACGTTGGGCACCTCCCTCTCATAAGGGTTTCCAATTATCACCCACTAAAGTGGGTTCCCAAAATACCTTTACATAGGTAGTTTCCAAAACAAAAAAGAAACCCCCAATAATACGTGATTCCTTCTGGCCAAAGGCAAGGAGACTCCTAGTGAGTCCCATGTGGCAAGTTAAAACCATACACCCAACAATCTCTACCTTGGGTTTGGCTTGTCATCACCCATGTCAAAAATTCTCTCAACTTCAATACCTCCTCTCTCTAAGGCTCATACTTTTATCCTAAAATATTAACCAAGTTAAGGCAATGCTTGAACTTACCACTTGTAAGTGGTTTGGTCATCATATCAACTGCATTATCCTTATATTATATTTCGAATATTATGATATTGCACTATGCTTTGACATGAGATGACTTTTGAATTTTCTGCCAAGTGAATCACACTCTAGCTGTAACAATATAACTGCACCTTCCTTTGGTCAATGCCGAGTTCATTGACCATCCCCTTAAGCTATATATCTTCTTTTGCTACCATATATTATGCTTTGGTCATAGATACAATAATCACTTATTAAAGCATAGACTTCCAACTTGCTGGCCTACTTGTTAGAACAAATATATAACTATCAGTGAATCTTCTTTTATCTAAATCCCAAGTTTCACATTTTTCATGTTGAATATTTCAAGTATCCTTTCAAATGAAACTCATAACTTGCCCGCCTTTTTGTCTCTATAAATCTTCATGTTAAGGATTTTCTTCACAACACCAAGATCATTCATATCAAACTCTTGACTTAAGGTGGACTTTAACTTGTCAACTTCAAATGTTTTTGTCAGCAATTAGCATATCATCCATATAGATCATCAGAATAATATATGAATTATCATCAATGACTCAAAAATAAACATAATTGTTATATTCACTCTGATATACCCAACTTTAATCATATAAGAATCAAAGCATTTATACCATTGATAAGGAGATTGTTTCAACCCTTTAAGTGAAATTTTTAACCTTTAAACAAGACTCACTTTGCCAATTTTCCTAAAAACCTACGTTGTTGCATAGATTTCTACTTCTAAGTCTTTGCGAAGAAATGTAGTCTTCACATCAAAGTGATATAACTAAAGATCATACATGGCAACCATCTCCAACTGTAATACTTGTGGATTTTATTGGGTTAAGTTTTGAATAATTATGAAAATAAATTAGTTAGTTAAAGTAATTAACTGGGATTGATTTAATGTGAATTTCAGTTAAATTTGCATTTAGATTTCGTATTAATTTCAGTGAAATTAAAATGGCATTTAAATCTAAATTGAAATTTGGATTTCATGAGAATTTGGATTCGGATCCAATTAAATCAATTTAGATCTGTTTTTTTTTTTTTGGGGTTTTCGCAGGATTCGAGATCCACTTTTGACTTGGACATGGATTTTGGATATGCCCCATTGGATTTGGATCCTCTCAGAATGAGAATCCAAAAAAAAAAAATTAAGGAAACCTTAATTAGCTAGGATATATATAGCTTTTATAGTTAATTAGGGGTCCTAATAAACTACATTAAATAAATAAAACCTTAATTAGCTGGGGTTAATTAAACTAAGAACATATTTAATTTAAAAGACCTATTTAGATTAGTTCAAAGAAAGAAAAGTTAGAAAACTCTCCCTTTACAAGATTTTGGGGTTCACCCTAAAGTGGAAGGAATTAATAACTTAGCAAAAGTTTAGAATAGGAAACTTCTAAAGTTCTTATTCCATAGGGTGAAAAGTAAAAAAAAAAAACATATATATTATACAAAGGGTGTGAATCAATCACACACCCTCCCTATTGCCTCACTTTTTTTTTATGTCCCTCTATCTCTCTCCTTCTCAAATCCCTCGTTCTCCATCTATTGATTCTCTCTCTCACATTCCTTCTCTCCTTTCTCTCATCTCCTTCACATGGCTAGTGTGAAGGAACTCCATTAATGAAGCTTGTGGTGTCCGAAGGAGGGTGCACAAATCTAAAGATTTGATTTATCTGGTTTAGTGATTCAATAAGACCTATTTCGATGTAGGTGCATCAAACACGTAGGCATGGGTCGGTCTAAATGCATGAGGTATGAGTAGGGGTTATTCCAAGATCTAAACCAAGGGTGGATCAAACCTTGGAACGACCAAAACGGATTTGGTTTTGTTTTAAAAATTAGTTTTAGTGAAACCTTGTTATCATATTTGATTTTTGAAAATCGGTTTGACATAAAAACAAGATTTGAAGTCTTAAAGCAAAAATCAGTTGTAAAAGTGATTAGGTCTATGATTGAGTGTTAGATCTCAAGTATTTTCAACATATTTAATGTATAAATGATGGGTTTATATGTTGCAAGCATGATTTATAAGTTCTAAATTTTATTTGGGCTTAAATCTTGGTTTAAATCATGTAAATTATTTTACAAAGGGATTTAGGCAAAATCAATATGAGGTTTTATGTCTTATGCTTAGATTATATTCAAATTAGCATGTTAGTGAGTTAGATTTATGTTAGTAATGTAAATTAGCAAGTTAACCCCTCTGTAAAAGTATGATAATCATGCTCTCATTGATTTTTAAAATTTTTGTTGGTTAAGTCTATGCTTTCAGAATGAATACATAAAATAACCATGATTTTAAAATGATGAATATGTTTATTTTGATTATTGTTCACATAACAAAGATTTAATAATTATTGTGATGTATTGTCAATATGATTAAACATCTAAAATTATGGTTAATCATCTATTTATGGTTTTCTTGATCTTAGTTATTGGGTGAATCATGAATATTGCAAATCATTGTTTTGTTATTCTCATTTTTAATCTGACCAGTTTTGGAAATAAATCACTTTCTCCGAATCTAAAAAAATAACAATACTAGAATGTTCTATACATCTAGGGCTTGATTTTAAAATCTTATTTGATCTGTTTGAGTCAGTATTGAGGGCAGAACGACTGTTGCAATAGAAAGCAATTTTTTCATCCTAGTTGGAGCACTGTTTTGACTTGTCACTTTGAAAATTCTAGAAATCTATTCAAAACGACTCAAATTAATTTATGTAAAATTTGGGTAAAATTCAAGACATAATAGAAGACTCTGTATAAATGGTTTTGTCAAAAGAGTTCATAGTAAATCTCAAAAAATTCTCTAAGTTGCAAAAAAATTCTGCAGGTTACAAAATCCGTCTTGTAATTTTTCTAAAAATGTTTCTCAAACTACCCACTTTGCCCATTTAAACCTTTTAAAAATACCCTATATGTGCTCCATGGATGTCACATCAGCCCTAAGCCTAATAAAATATCTAACTTTGGGCATGCTCAAAATGCCCTTCACTCAACCTATAAATAGACCCCTTAGGGGGGTCGATCTCTATAACTTGAGAAATTGAGAGAATTCCCTTGAAAGTTGGAATTCTCTCTTTCTCTTTCTCTTTCTCTTTCTCTTTCTTTTTCTCTTTCTCTCATCTTCTTTCCCTCTTTGAGTTGGCATCAACTTAGAGGAAACTCCAACCCTCTTGAAGTAAGGTATGCATCTTCTTCCCTAATTTCAATTCTTTTTTGTTTGATTTGCATTTTATAATTTCTATTTTATCAAAAATCCATTAGAATGATGAGATTTGATCTTTTATAGATCAAATCTCATATTCAATTGGCTAAATCAATTTCAATTTATGTCTCAATGCTTTCATCTTTATTTTTAGATATTTTAATTCTGTTTTTGCATCATTTTCATCATCATCCATGATCTGAAATGATAGATCTCATTCTTGATCATTAGATAAATTTATTAATGAGATCCTATTTCATTCAGTCATGTTTAGATAATATTTTTAATTCTGGTCCAATTTTAATTTCATTAATTCACATATAATTAGGCATCATTTTAATCTAATTTTTTACGACATATTTTTTTATGTGTTTTCAGAATATCCACCAAAAATTAGATTATTATGAGGTCATTTGATCCACTTTAAAAATCGAGATTCGGACCCTGTCATTTTGAACCGTCTGGATTTTACCTAAAACTGGACCAACTTGCGAGAGTGATTTCTCCCTAACCGGAGATGATCTCTTTGATCCGTAAAAAGTGGTATCTTTGAAATTAAATGTAGTTTGTTCATGCAATTTTTTAGTAATTTTTATGGTATTTTCGTACTTAATGTTGGTCAAAAACCATGACCCTGTCACACTATGTCATTTTAATGTCTCAGATTTTAGTCCATTTTGTCAGAGTCAGATCTCCTTAATGGAAGATCATTTTTGAGATCTGTAAAAAGGATCTTCTTTATCTACATGTCTAATTCGTCGTTGTAAAATTTTAGCAATTTCTATGGTGGATTTTTATTTCGTTTGCATTTAAAACTGAGACCCTGTATGTTTACAATCCCAGACGTTGCTCAGACCCATGATCGATTTGTTGCAATCATATCCTCCTAATGGGAGATTATTTTCGAATCTTTAAAAAAGAATCTATTCCTTAGAATGTCTAGTTTATGTATGCCAATTTTCATAAATTTTCATTTCCTTTTCATCAGTCATTCAGATAAAAAACCAGAATCCTGTCGTTTTTCTTTGTTAGGCTTTACAAAGGTTTTGGGCTAACTTGATTGGATCGGATCTTCCTAATGAAAGATCATTTTCTATATTTGTACATTAGATCTTTTTTTTTGTGTATGTCTAGTTTATCTTTGAAAATTTTTAGCCATTTCTATGGACATTTCATATTTTATGAGTCGATAATCAAAACCCTATCATTTTGCTTCATTAAGCATTACTTAAACCCTATCTCATTTTGTTTAGATTGGCTCTCTCTAATGAAGAATCATTTTCAAAATCTGTAGAAAAAGTTTTCTTCCATTTTGTGTCTAGTTTATCCATGTTAAATTTTATTAACTTTCATGTTCATTTGATATTCCAATTTTGCTAAAAACTGGAACTAGTTACAGAACTTCAAGTTCTGTAACAGGTTCATTTCCTGAGATGGAACAATGACTTTCTGAAGTCACCATTTCTAAACCAAAATTGATTTTCTATTTATGTAAATTGGAAATGTTTCTTGATTGTATTGAGTAACTTCTACCACAAATTTGGGAGAAATTGAGTTGGTTTAGCTTTTGAAACACCCAAATTAAAGAAACGTGTCTGCTAAAATCCAATTTCTCATTTCTAAAATTAATTCTCTAATGTTTTAGTCATATCTCAAGAATCAGAAATGATTTTGAAGTTCTGTAAAAAAGAAATATTTTTTTGATGTGTTCTAAATCTATGGATTAAATTTGAGCATGATTTGAGTTGGTTTAGACCTTCAATCACCCGAAATGCTCTGACTGGTCTCTTTGTAAATCCTAGTTTTGCAAATTCCTGTTTTGATTGGATAAAAAACCTTAATTTAGGTTTTTCTCTAATCATTTCTTGCATTTTTTAATTCTAGAGTGTTTTTAAGGTTGTTAGAAGTCTCCACATCAATTTTCATCAATTTCTATGGTTATTTGACTCTTCATTCATTGCATTTTTCAAAATCGATTTTACAAAAAGCATTTTCTTTGTTAAAATAAAGTTAAATTGGGCATTTTAACATTTTAAAATCCAATTTTCAAATATAATTCATATATTTTATAAATTAAAAAAGTTTTCATCAATTTAAAATGCCTTAGTTTCATTTTAACAAGTTTTGGAGTTCATTCACCTTTATTTTCAACAATTTTCAATGTCAATTTTATAAAATCTTTAATTTCAAAGTTAAATTCATTTTAAATGCAAATTTTAAAGTGAATTTATATAGTTCAAGAATCAATTTCAAAAATTTGAACTCCAAAACATCATTTTCAAATGTTGTGCAAAGTCATGCATCATTTGCATTTATTTTGTTTAATTTTTCTTTAATTTTGGGGCATAAAAGGCTAATTCTGACTATTTTCTTCAATTTTTCAATAATTGAAGGAAATTCCATAAAAGCCTATAATTATTTCTAACAAGTTTGCTCATTTTTCAGAAATTTTTATTTTATTATTCCCTTTTTTCAATTGATATATTAATTCAAAGGGTTGTAATTAATGAGAATTTTACTTTATGCTTAGTTTAGAATGAATGAGCATATAGTTTAATTTTTATTTTTCATGATTAATTGTTGCATTTTTTTATTTCAATTACACCATGGTTAAACACGAATGACACATACACCATTTTAATAAAGGATAAATAAAACTAAGTAAAGTTCATATTTGTGGCCATAGTCAAAATACAAATAATACTTAGGATTATTATTCTTTATTAAATAAAATTTTGACCTACACTCTTAGGTAATTTTCAAAAATCATCATATTTTCAAAATTCATTCATTTTCTTCTCTTATTAGAGTTTGAATAAAGATTAATTCAAAATATATTTGTGGTCATAGTCTTGAATATATAAAAAATTAATCTTATTTAAATTCTATAAATGCATAAAATTCTTTTTTATATTTCAAATAATTTTCAATAAAATTCTTTAAAATTTTCTAAATAAAATAATGCATTCATCATTTAGGATAGAACTGCATCATTTCAATATTTTTCATTTTAAAAAATTATTCAAAATATTCTCAATTTCAAAGTATTTTCCAAGTGATTTTTGAAATCATTTTCAAGTTTATTCCAATTCATTTTCAAAATATTTTCAAGTTTATTTCATTTTACTTTAAAACTATTTTCAAATTTAGAGTCATTTTAAATTCATTTTCAAACTTCAATTTCAAATTCAAATGTTTAATTCCAATTTCTAAATTTCAAACTCAAAGTTCAATTTCAATTTTCAATTTTCAATTTTCAATTTTCAATTTTCAATTTTCAATTTTCAATTTTCAATTTTCAATTTTCAATTTTCAATTTTCAATTTTCAATTTTCAATTTTCAATTTTCAATTTTCAATTTTCAATTTTCAATTTTCAATTTTCAAATTCAGTTTTAAGTTCTAATTGTGATTTCAATTTTCAATTTTCAATTTTCAATTTTCAATTTTCAATTTTCAATTTTCAATTTTCAATTTTCAATTTTCAATTTTCAATTTTCAATTTTCAATTTTCAATTTTCAATTTTCAATTTTCAATTTTCAATTTTCAATTTTAAAGTTCAATTTCAATTCTAATTACAATTTCAAATCTTAAATTTCAATTTTAACTTCAATCTCGATTTCCATTTCTATTTTAATTTCTATTTTAATTTCTATTTTAAGCTTTCCACTTCAATTTTAATTTTGACTTCAAAATAATTTTCAATTTCAATTTCACAGCATTTCCCAAGTATTTTCCAAAAATTAAAAAATACTTTCAATTTCAAAATATTTTCCAAATGACTTTTGATATATTTTCAAAGTTAATTTCAAAATCATTTTTGGATATTTTCCAAATCAATTTCCAAATAATTTTCAAAGTAATTTTAAAATCATTTCAATTCAATTTCCAAATAATTTTCAAAATAATTTTGATTTAATTTTGAAAGTATTTTCAGATATTTTTAACTCAATTTCGAAATCACTTGGAAACACAATTTTAAATATTTTTTAAGTATTTTCAAATCAAAACAAATTCCCAAAAGCATGCACCATATTAACATTTTCAAAATTCATAGCACAAGCATGAATCTGTGTGCATTTAGGACTTAGAATAATCTCTTAGGCAAATTTAGGCATAGCAAAGGCATAAATTTGATCCTTGGTTCACTTACCCTTGGTAAAGGCACTAGGAATTGTTGAACCTCGTATCGACGAGTCAGCTCCGTCTCCCAGTTTTCTTGCATTTTCAAAAATAGAGGCGAGTTATTTTCAAAAAAAAAATCAAAAGGTCAAGTGGACCTTGTGAGAGTTTTTCTTTCCTAAAAAGAAGAAATTTTTTTGCAACGATCACACTAGCCTTCTTCCAGAATGGACAAAACTATGTCGACATCAGAACAATGTAGCTTTTGCGAAGATAGAGAAGTCAGCAGACCAACCGTCTCTCGATCGCCATGGCCGCACTTGCCTTCTTGTACCATGGATTGACCTGCTTCATGCTCAAAGATTCAATCTTAGTAGAAGGGTGTATTTATGCATTGCAGTCTTGGTTCTTTCGGCACGTGCCAACCCAAGCAAGTTTATTTAGATGTAACGGCAAGGAGCCACTACCTATTCCTTTGGTATAAATTCTTGATCGAGAACCTCCATGAAAAAGAAATTGTGTGGGACTACTTCAACCGCCGAAAGTCACCCCCTCGATACACTTATGCACATGAAAAGCGACTCAAGTTACTCGAATCATTCTTTTCCATCTATTACCAGCTAGAGCGATGTGTCAGGCAGTTCTCACAAAGGCAGAAGCGTATTGATACTTGAATGTTATCAGGCATTATCCCAAAATTTGATCTAAAGTCTGCTCAGTGGTCCATAACATACCACTCCGCTAAATATAACTGGGGTTCTTTTGTTGTCCTTACTATTTTTTCTGATCTTTGAGTGTCCTCTGATTATCTTGAGTGGTGGCAGATCGTTTGTCCACCCCCTCTTTGCCAAGTTTATTACAATAAAATCATTTCCTTTCAACAATTCTTATCCTATCATGGTTTGATGATTTCGCCTAGGTAACAAGGCACATCTTAGTTGTTCACTTCTTTCATTAAGAATGGCAACGCAATTGTCACAATTCCAGTAATGACTAGATCTCAGGTAATAGAGTGTCCTTCAAATTGTCAACCTGATTCTCACCGAATATTTTCCCTCTATTCATCCAAATCGTCATCCTCAAATTCTAACCATACACCTCATTCTGCAGAGAGCATCAGTATTCCTGAGTGGTTCAAACAAGATCCAACATCATCTTAACGTGTCAGCAGTAGTAGCGAGCAAGAGATGGACTCTTCAAGATCTGCAAGAGGACAAGGTCAGACAGACAGGGATGACATCGATCCCACTGTATATCAGTTGTTCAAGAAAATGATGATTAAAATGATGTCTGAGCAAGCTGAATACAGTACCAGAAAGGCTCCCGTCAAGAAGAAGGCATCTATCACCTTCTCCATGAACACCACTCACAATAATGGCAGTGGCACAAGAAGTTCTAACCCTGATAGAGGCAGCGTTGAAAGCAAAAGGAGAAACACCTTCAAGCAAGACAACAAGTCATTCAAGTAGAGCTCTCACCAGAAATCCCTACAGAAAGAAAAGATAAAACATGACGGTTAGGGTAATGACCGCAATTTTACTCTTCTAGAGCAGCCGCTCAAAGAAATCCTTGAATATATGTTGACCAAGGAATTAATAAAGCTTCCAAGAGCCACGGATCCTCTCATGGTCATGGGAGGATTCAAGAATCAATTCTGCAAGTTTCATCGGACAGTAGGTCATGACACCGACCACTGTTTCGTCTTCAAGAATATCATTCAAGACTGCATCGATAAGAATCTCCTTGTTGAAGATGAAGAAGACACCAACCGGTCGTTCTAACCAAACCCTTTCCCTGATCCTTCAAGAAACTAACAATGTCAGTGCTCTCTTATTTCTTTCATCTTGTTTTTTTCATTTTGAAAAGACAATGTAGTTTCTTTCCTTGATTTGTCATTCTTTCTTTAAGACATCAACTTTCCTCATAGTTGGCGCCATCTTCTTTTTATATTGTTGCTCTTTGTGCTTTTGCAATATGTCTTTCGTGAGGAGCAACCTCTTTTAGAGTGCTTCCTGAATCAATCAAGAAGTGCATTGCCAATCTTTTTTTTGTTACCTTTAGAGAGCATTCTTCAAATATCAATTGTTTATCCTTTTGTCCAACATCTTACTCGCTAGTTATATTGGGGCATCTTTTAAAAATTTGTTTTTACCTCAAAACGTCTTGTATACAAGCAGGATCAAACAAAGTCTCTCACCATCCAATTGCATCTATTTGCATTCATTTATATTTATTTGCATTCATTTGCATCAAATTCATTTACCCATTGTAAACACCCCAAATTTTTCACCCTCATCCAGTGCTTACCATTTCATGTGTCATTGCATATCATTGCATGCATTCGGCATACCATTTCATTGCATTGCATGGCATTGCATCTCATTATCGAGATCCAACATTCTTGTTTTTAAAATATTTAATCCAGATTCGGGTTTTAAAACTTTTCTTCCAAAAACAATTTTAAAACCTGGGTTTTTAATCAACATTTTGTCGTTTGCCAACCCCCAGGACCTTATATTTTGAAATGCTTTCTCAGAAAACAAACTGGATTCATTTTAAACTCAATTTTCAACTGATTTCAATTCTTAGACGAGACCCATTTAGGTGGTGTCGCTTCTGAATTCCTTCATTTATCAAAAATCTCAAAAATTTTATTGTCCTAGTTGGATCAGGACTCTGTATTTTCATCTGTTTGAATCTTTTTGAACCTTTTTAAAACATCATTCTGATTTTAAACCAGTTATAGTCATATCCCTTGTCTATTTCCTCTGTTTTGGCCAAAATCTTAGAGTCCTAGTTGGATTAGGACTCTTTTTTCAGAGTCCTAGTCGGATCAAAACTCTACTTTTCACTACCTTTTTTACCTGTTTTCGGAGAAAACCTTTCAAAATCTTCTATTTTGGCCAAAATTTCAGAGTCTTAGTTGGATCAGGACTCTTCTTCAAGAGTCCAGTCGGATCAGGACTCTTCTTTAGAGTTTTAATCGGATTAGGACTCTAATCTTTTACAGCTATTTTATCCATTTTTAATCAAATCTTTCAAAATGAGTCAGAAACTCAGAGTTTTAGTCAAAACAGGACTCTGTTCAGAGAGTCTTAGTTGGGTCAGGACTCTGATCCTGATTTCAATTTTGAAGGAATCTTTCAAAAATCTTTTCATTTATCAAAATTGTTACACTTTTATCAAAGAATTTCAAAATTCTGAGGTTTTATCTCAGAGTCCTGATCGAATCAGGACTCTATCCAAAATTGGTTTTTATACTTCATTTTCACTGGTTTTCAAAAGCTTTGCTTAAATTTCATCATTTACTTATCAGAAAACTAAAATTTCTTAGAGTTCTGATCTGATCAGGACTCTTTCTCAGAGTCCTAATCAGATCAGGACTCTGAACCAAAACTTCAACTTTATCCTGTTTTTAACTGTTTTTCAAAATTCTCTCATTTGTTTTCTCAGAAAATCCAAAAATCTGAGAGTCCTAGTTCAATTAGGACTCTGTCCCCAGAGTCTCAGTTGAATCAGAACTTTGTTTTATTTCAATACTTATTATTGTTTTCACAAGTTCTTTCATCTGTTTTTTCAGAAAATACCAAAAAAATCTAGAGTTTCAGTCCGATCAGGACTCTGTCTCAGAGTCCTAATCCAGTCAGAAGTCTGTTGTTACTTCCATTTTCCTTTATTTCCATTTGTTTTCAAAAATTAGGTCATTTTGTAGAGTCCAGTTAATCTAGGACTCTATTTCAGAGTTCTGATTGAGTTAGGAGTCTAACCCTAACTGTATTTTCTTATTTATTTCGCCATTTTTTTATAAAATCTTTTAAAAAACTCCTTCATTTGGCCTTTAAAACCCAAAATCCCAGAGTCCTAAAAATCCAGGACTCTAACCCAGAGTTTCAGTTCGCTTGAGACTCTAGTTTCAAAAATTCTGAATTTCAATTATTAATTTTAACCCATTTTCAAAGCTATTTTCAGTGTTTATTTCAAAATTTCGAAAAACCTGATGTAGGCCCACTCAGTTGGTGCCATATCCAGAGGTGTTCTGACTCATTTGGAACTCTATGCCATTTTAAAACTTTTAATTACAAGTTTACTTTTGAAAATCTTTTGAAAATTCTCTCAATTTCAAGTTTTAAGATCGTTTTAAAAATTCAAGTGAAGCCCACTCGAGGTGGCGCCACATTTGAGAAAGTTAGGGCTAGACTAGGGTTAGCCACTGTCTTGGTTAGTTTTAGAAGTTTAAAAGAGTCAAAATCCATTTTTGAAAAACCCATTTGAAAATTTAGTTTTAAATTGTTGTTTTTAAAAGTTTTAGTTAAAACTTTAAAAACCTAATGTGGGAAAACGCCAAGTGGTGCCACATTTGGGGGTTTTCTAGATTTAGCTAGGGGCTAATTAGGAACTAATTAGGATAATTTAGGCTAGGGGTAGTTAGATAACTCCACCCAAAAATCCCCCCCCCCCCCCTTAGAGAGTCCAAAATTTTCAAAAGTGTGATTTTTAAAACCTAATTTTTTATTATAAAATGAGGCTATAGGGGGGGCGATTTTTCAAGCTCTCTCATTGAGGATTCTTGGAGCTTATCTCTTCTCTCCAGCCCCTCCTCCATTGCTGCAACTCCAAGGTAATTAGTTCTTTGATTTTTTTTAGTTTTAGTTAATGTTTTATTGATTTAAGCATGGATTTAGCCTTGGGTGCCCCTCCTTATGTGGATTCAACCATGATTCAACCCCAAGAACCATCAAGAACGGTCCAAGAAGATGATCTAACATGGTTTCACTGTTTTTACAGGGATTCTAATCCGTTAGAATCGATTATAGCATCGATCTTCATATTATTAACCAATAAAACATGTGATTTACCCTTTTAATGGGTTAAATCCTTGATTTTAAGGGTAACATCAAATTTCAGCCATGGATTCCCTGTTTTATTTATTTTTTTTACTTAGTTATGTTTATTACATGTGTTTTAACATAGAAATCAATTTTGTTTTACTGTTTACTATTTTTTATTATTGTTTTCATTAGTTAATGCATGCTTTATTAGATTTTATTAGATTTCTGTGTGTTTTAAGCTTAGAACAGTGAAGAGCATGCTATTTCGGATTGAAATAGTCACTTTTAATTTTTTCTTTTTTTATATGTGATACATGGATGTGTAAATGAACTACTGTAAAAAATCAGAGGTTTTGGGATTCGGGAACCCTGTCAAAAAAATCAAACATCAAATCGGGATTTTCAATCTTTAAAATCGTTGTTAAAATCAAAAGGGTAACTTTCAGTTGTGTGGGTTTTCTCGTCCGTTGTCTGATTCAAGACTCGTAAAATGTTATGGATTCGTGTTAATGAGATCTATTTACTGTGAAATTTTGATAATTTTTTGTTTTTGTTTAGTATTTTTTCCTTGTCAAAGAATCAGATTTCAAATTTAAAACTCGTTAAGGTTTACCAAAACCCTAATCAGACTTGTGTTGCTCATAGATCCCAAACCACAGATTCGGTTCATGATCTGTAAAAAAGGAGTCTTATTATTTTTTAGATCACTGTTCACTTCTAAAATCTTAGATATTTTGGATGAGTACTGATATTTATTCATGAATTTTCAATCAGAAGTGTCTGTTTTAATTCATGTTTGATTCGCAATATGCAAGTCCAGATTGCCGGAAGGGGATCTCCCTCGTCTTAGAAAATTTTTCCGATCTATAAAAGGTAAAACCTATGTTTTTATGTCTAGTTTGCCTCTGTAAAAATTCAGAAATTTTCATGGAGAATTGACCCCTGATTCGGGTCTAACTCTGAAACTGGTTTGTGACCTAGGTTAAAAATAGCATATTTTAGAGTTTTAATGCAATTTTTGGATTAAAATAATGTCAAAAAAATTATTTTTATGATTCCAATATGATTTTAGGGTCATAAAAAGTGCAGGTACCAATTTTTATGAATTTTGAAATCCGTTTGATGCCTGAATTAATCAAATTGCAAAACAGGGCACCCCCAGAATCCCCAAACACTGCCAAAATCACAATTTTTGTGATATTTCTTGATTTTTGTGTATAAGTTCATGTTTTTAGGGTTTATTAAAGTCTAGAATCATATTAGGATGTTTCATGTTTGATTTTATATTTATTTCAATCATAAATCTCAAGTTTTTATCAAAATCTATTTCAGAAAACCCTGATTTCAAGGCCATAGTCTTGCTTTCAGGGGTAATTTGGTTATTTGACCTAAATTTCAAAATTCTAAAACCCTAATTTTTATACTTTTAATCATGTCATGTCATACTTAGTTCAATTTATCATTATTTGCATTTCAAAAGTTGCATTTTACAAAATATCTTTCTAAAAACCTTGATTTCAAGGCCATAGTTTTGCTATTATGGGGTATTTGGTTATTTTGACCCCAATTTCGAAATTTCAAATTCCATTTTCATATTTATTCTTTCCTATTTCATATTTTATTAAGTTTATATAAGAGAATCATATGGAAAATGGCTTATATCTAGCAAAATCTAGTAATTTCTAGATATTTCTGGATAAATCTAGAAAAGCCAACATATCTAATAAGTTTTCTAGTTTTGCAGGGATATTGAAGACTTTACTTTCTTTTAATTTTCAGTCATTTAAATTCAATTAGTGATGTAAATTGTAATTAATTTTGGAATAAGAATTTCAATTCTTGTATAGAATAGGATGCATTGCATGTAGTTTTAAATTTTGATATATAACTGTTATGTATGCGTTATTCATGTACATTTTATAAATCCACTATGGTCTACACGAATGACACGTGCATTAGCTCTTATGGAGTTGACAAATTTGGTGGAATTTGTATTTATGGCCATAGTCAGAATACGAATGATACCTAGATTTGTAATCTTCGTATTAGTCACATTCAGCCTACACTCTTAGGCTAACTTCAAAATGCACTACATTTCTCAAAAATACAAAAGGGTTTTCTCAATTCCTCAAAATCAAGTCTTTCAAATCCATATTCATTCATTTCATTCATTTGCAAATTCCAATTTCAATTCAGAGAAATCAATTTTCTCAAAATTTCTAAGTCTTATTCTAAAATCAATTTTCTCAAAACTCTAAAGTTTTCAAATGATATTTCAAGTATTTTTTAAGTTCAAAATTCGATTTTCCAAGTTATAGCTTCAATTTCCAAGTTTTAATTCAAAGAAATCAAGTTTTTCAAAGTTATTTGAAACTCCTCAGAATCGATTTTCACAAAACTTCAAGATTTCTTCAAAAATTGATTTTCACTTTTTCTCAGAAATATTCTTTCACCATGGTTCACGATTTTCCAAGTGTTATCTTTTCCAAAAATTTCCAAGTATTTCAAATCTTAAAGCAAACATCATGTTTTCAAACCTGCATTTTCAGAAAGCCATAGCACATGCCTGATTCTTTGTGCATTTAGGAAATAGAACATGATTTAGACAAGTTGAGCAAAGTTAAGCATACAATTGATCCTTGGTTCAATTACCCATGGTAAAGGCACCAGGAACAGTTGAACCTTGTACCGACAGGCGAGTCCCATTCTTCGGAATTATCCTGCATTTTAAAACGGAGGCGAGTTATTTTCAAAATATTTTTCAAAGGTCAGTTTGACTCGCAAAAATAAAAATTTTGCGATGATAACACCCATTCAAGATAAGGGATAATCCTGAGACCCTGGCAGTTGTCCAAGTCATTGTGAGGGTGAAGATTGAAAATCTTCCATCACAATCATCAAGCGCTTTCAAAACACCAATCTTTTTCAAATTCGACCTTCGGGTCGAGTCTTTTATCAAAGCTATTTTTGCCGGTCATGTCAAAATCAACCTTCAGGTTGAGCCTATTTCCAAAATCGTCTCAAAATTCAACCTTCGAAGTAATTTCCTTTTCAAAATTCAATTCCCAGACCAATCTTTTTTATCAAAAGCAATTTCAAAATTCGATCTTTAGGATTTTTTATTTTTCAAGACTATTTTGGACTGAGTCTTTTCAAAAAATCTGATTTTCAAACTAATCTCTTTTTTGAAAAATCCAACTTCCAGTTGGTCTAATTTTCCTTTGAAGATTCGGGTTCCAACTTGAACTTTCTAATTTTCCTTTAAAGAATCGATTTGTGACTCGAACTTTCTAATTGTCCTTTGAAGATTTGAGTTCTGACTCAAATTTTCTAATTTTTCTTTGAAGATTCGAGTTTCGACTCAAACTTTCTAACTTTCCTTCGAAGATTCAAGTTTTGACTCAAATTTTCTGGTTTTCTTTTGAAGATTCGGGTTCCGACTCAAACTTTCTAATTTTTCTTTAAAGATTCAGGTTCTAACTCAAACTTTTTAATTTTCCTTTTGAAGATTTGGGTTTCAACTCAAACTTTCTAATTTTTCTTTGAAGATTTGAGTTCCAACTCGAACTTTCTAGTTTTCCTTTGAAGATTCGAGTTCCGACTCGAACTTTCTTGTTTTCTTTTAAAGATTCGAGTTCTGACTCAAACTTTCTAATTTTCCTTTGAAGATTCGAGTTCTGACTCAAACTTTTCAGCTTTCCTTGCAGGATCCGAGTTTCGACTCAGACGTTCTTTCAACACCAGCTTCCGAGTTGGACTTACCTTCAGAATTCCAACTTCGTATTGGATTTACCTTCGAAATTGAGCTTCATGTTGAACTTTCCTCCAAAATCCAATTTGGTATTGGACTTTCCCTTTTTCGAGATCCAACCTACGAGTTGAGCTATTTTATCAATCAGACCTCTGGGTCACCCAATTTTATCAAGCATTATTATCAAGCATTATCAAGTATTGTCTTTCTTTTTGCCTAATCTGCATTCATTTGCATTGATCGACCATTTATTTGCCTGATCTGCATTCATTTGCATTGATCGACCTTTTATTTACCTGATCTGCATTCATTTGCATTGATCGACACCAATTTGCCTGATCTGCATTCATTTGCATTGATCGGCCTTTTATTTTCCTGATCTGCATTTATTTGCATTGATTGGCACGTTCATTTGCATTGATCAACACCAATTTACCTGATCTGCATTCATTTGTATTAATCAGCCTTTTATTTGCCTGATCTGCATTCATTTGTATTGATCAACCCTTTATTTGCCTTGATCTGCATTCATTCGTATTGATCGGCATCCATTCATATCAACTTGCATCCTTTTGCATCAAGTCAATTCCCATTCAGGATAAGGGATAAATCCTGAGTTCCTGGCAGTCATTTATGGCAATTCCTCGTGAGAGTGAAGTTGAAAATTTCCATCATAATCATCAAATATCTTCAGAGCGCTAGCCTTTTCCTAAATCCAATCTTAGACTGGTCGAACCTCTTAAATCCGGTTTTTACTGGTCGATGTTTCCAAACCCAGTCCATACTGGTCCAGTTTTCTTTAAGGATTCGAGTTTCAACTCAAAATTTCTTTCAAAATCTAATTTTTGAATTGGTCTAGTTTTCCTTTGAAGAATCGAGTTTTGACTCAAATTTTCTTTCTTTCCAATTTGAATTGGTCTAGTTTCCTTTGAAAATTTGAGTTCTGACTTGAACTTTCTTTCTTTCAAATCCAAATTGGTCTAGTTTTCTTTGAAGATTTGAGTTTCGATTCGAATTTTTTTTCTTCAAATCCAAAAGTTGGTCTAGTTTCTTTTGAAGATTTGAGTTCTGACTCAAATTTTCTTTCTTTCAAAATAGAATTATTCTAGTTTGCCTTTGAAGATTTGAGTTCCGACTTGAACCTTCTTTCTAATCCAATTTCTGAATTGGTCCAGTTTCCTTTGAAGATTTGAATTCTGACTCGAACCTTCTTTCAAATCCAAGAATTGATCTAGTTTTTCTTTGAAGATTCGAGTTCTAACTTAAACTTTCTTTCAAAATCCAGCCTTCGAGTTGGTCGAACTTCCATATTCAACTTCATGCTTAATGCCCAGTTTATCAATCAGACCTCGGGTCACTCAAGTTTGTCAAGCAGACCTCCGGGTCACCAATTTCATCAAACAAACCTTCGGGTTATCAATTCTATCAAAGTCAAATATTTTTTGACCCACGGGTTGCATTTGCCAATCATGGTCTTCCAAGATTCGACCTTCGTGTCGAAATCGTTTTCCAATTGGCCCAATATTAAATATCAATCATTTTTTTTTGCAAAAGACCCTTTTTCCAGGGAGAGTTTGATGGAGCTTGTTCCTTTTGCATGTCTTTATTATTCGTTCGTTGAACCCCTTTTTAGAGAGAGTTTGAAGGGACTCGTATCTTCGTGAACAGTTTGCAAAACAATCTTTATTGTTACACAAGAAACCCTTTTTCTAGGGAGAGTTTCGACGAAAGCTCATTTTTCTTGTGGCCCCCCAATATCTTTTTTAGGTCATCCCACCATCGAGAACCCTCTTTCCAGGGAGAGTATAATGGACTCGCTCATCTATGACAATTCATCGACCTTACCTAATCGTCCACCTTTTCATAAGAGAAGACTAAACTTAGGGAGTTTTGATGAAAACTTAATTTTTCTTCAAAAGTTCATTTTGCAAATGCCTCCTTTTCAGGGAAGAGAGAAGTATCTTTTATTACCCATTCAGGTAAGGGTCAAGCCTTAGTCTCTTCTTTGGGGAAAGGTGTAACGCCCCAAAATTTCAACTTGTGATTTCGAAAACATTATCGAAAAACCTTTCAAAGATTTAAAGTTTTTACTTTTAAAAACAACAGCGGAAGACATTTAGAAAGAAGCACAAGTCAACAATCCTGGGTATGTTAGCTGAAAAATCATCACTCACATGAACAACAACTTAAAGGAATTGAGGAAATAAGGCAATAAATTAAAAATCTGCAGTTTATTACATAATGAACATTTTTCTAAAGTTCCATAATCTAAAGAAAAACTCTAAAACTCAGAGCCAAGCTGCCAGCAGAAAGAAGATAAATCTTGAGTCATATTGCACCACGCCATCGGCCACCTATAAAGTCCTACTCCTGATCTTCCCATGAAACGGGTCAGTTTCATAACAAACCAGTAGGTGCACGAATAGATAAGTAGAATGAAAATAAAGCAGGACATTCATGAGATAAGCAATTATTATATTAAAACAATCAATACAATTGTAATCTATTCTAACAAGTGAAATATGTGAAAAGAGCTATTGTTTGAAGCATTTCAAGCAGTGTAAGTCTCAACTATTCAAAACGAAAATCTTTAAGTTCTGATATTAACTGGCATGTAGGTACGCACAAACGCGAAACGTAGAAACAACCGAGACCGATCAGGGGGTTTATTATATCAGGTATTTTCATTAACCCGGATGGCTGACTGAGTCCGCTTCTAAGGGGAAGGCCAGTGACCAAGAGAGTAAATCCCTAAAGGCATTTGTGGCCCATGGATGCATCCAACTTATGCAGAAGTACCTGGGAGTTACCACCTAGGATAATTTATGGTAATCCCAATTCCCCTAACTTCGATGACTGAGAAAGCCGAGTCTTTTGCCCGTGGGGTGGTTGTTAACAACCTGACCATCAGAGTTTTTGTACCATCCATCCTCTCCCTTAATGAATCGTGAAGGTCGAATGGGTACGACGGGGTTTCTTAACCGCCGCCCCATCCTACATGCTCTGGTCTATTAGACCCACTCGAGCATCTTGCCTGTGAAGGCAAGTTGTCACCATTTATGTGATCTCAACATTGTGCTAAATACACGTATCGAGGTTGCTACAACCTCCTCATCCAACCATCGTAACACACATGGGACGTACTTGTCCAAAAGTACGATCGTACCTTCCTAGAGGTACCACTACGATGAGAGGGTAACAATATAATATTTTATAATTCTTTTGGTTCATACATGACATGTTTCTCTTTGAGCAATTGGCCTGTGGAGGCCGACATTATCTTATCTATATCAATAAAGTGTTGATTTCTCACTTCAAGGTACTCCATGACCTCTCATCAAATTTATACTATACCTGCCTTAAGGTTCGGTTACAATAGCAATTGCAGTGGGTTTCTCTCCAGAAATGAGTCTATTCACAAAGTTTACATTAAGTATGCAATTTCAAAAGAATAAGCATGCAGAACAGACAATCACAAGTTAAGTAATCCTGTAGGTAAGCAGGTATACCAATTAAACTACTCGATTCTCTCTAGAATGAGTCTACCCATAGAGTTTACTCTAAGCATGTAGTTTCAAAAGAATCAGAACGAGTAAAACACTGACTAGCAATTCATAAATTAAATACTTCTTCAAATAAGCAGGTATGTAAAATAACAATTCTATCTCAGGAGTCTTATTTTATTTTATTCATCCAAAATCCTCGTGCGACTTTCCCCTACCTCGAGATGTCGTGCAGTTGCGTGCATCTACGGGTGTAGATGACACGAGACTCACGCCATGGAGCCAGAGCGGGGTTCGATGCGAAGTCTGCAAAAGTGTGAGTATTCAATTATGATACTTTTAATTTAATGGTGCGACGGGAGCAAGGGTAGGATTAGGCGACCAGGGACTTCGGCCCCTTCCTCACAGAACAACAAATGGCAGGGGCCTCGGCCCCTGCCTGACGAAATAGTGAATGGCAGGGGCCTCGGCCCCTGCCTGACGAAATAGCAAATGGCAGGGGCCTCGGCCCCTGTCTGACAAAGATAGCGAATGGCAGGGGCCTCGGCCCCTGCCTGACAATGAAGTAAAGGGCAGGGGCCTTGGCCCCTGCCAGACAAAGCAACGTATGGCAGGGGCCTTGGCCCCTGCCTGACAAACGTAGGATGGTAGGGGCCTCGACCCCTACCTGACAAAACAGCCAACAGGGGCCTCGGCCCATGCCTCACGTAGGCGACAAGTGGCAGGGCATCGGCCCCTTGCTTGCCAACACTGAATGGCAGGGATCTCGGCCCCTGCCAAACAAATTAATAAAAAGCAGGGGGCTTCAGCCCCTGCCAGGCGGAACAGAGAAAGGCAAGGCCTTCAGCCCCTTGCATGGCGAACAAGAAATGGCAGGGGTCTCAGCCCCTGCCTGGCACAATTATAAACGGCAGGGGCCTTGGCCCTTGCTCGTTCAAATAGAGAATGGTAGGGGCCTCAGCCCCTGCCTAACGAAATAAGGGATGGCAGGGGCCTCGGCCCCTTGCCTGAAGAATCGATGAATGGCAGGGGTCTCAGCCCCTGCCTGACAGAGTCACGGCGACAGCAAAAAAAAAGGTAAAAAGAGGGTGTCGCAGGGGTAACTGGACCCCTACCGGCTCTTTGACAGCCCCAAGAGGGAGGGAGAAAACGGGACAGGGTGACAGGGGGACAAGCCCCTGCATGCCGAGAACCAAGCGGTAGCAGGGGGATATCCTCTGCCCTCCTAGAAAACAAGAGGCGGCAGGGGGCGAGCCCCTGCCTGCCCAACAAAACAAAGGACGACAGGGGCATCGCCCCTGCCAGCCGAGATAGGAAGGCGACAGGGGCATTACCCCTGCATGCCAAAACCCTAGAGGCAGCAGGGGCAATCTCTGCCTGCCGGGAAACAGGAAGCGGCAGGGGCTTTGCCTCTGCCTACCGGAGATCGAGAGGCGGCAGGGGGACTAACCCCTGTTAGAGAGAGAGACCGGGGCGACAGGAACCACCAACCGCCTGTCGACCCCTTCGCAGAACACAGTGGAGAGGAGAGGGGGGGGGGGGGAAGGAGAGAGAAGAAGAGGGAGGAGGAGAAGTTGGAGACGGCGTACCTGGGAGGAGATCGACGTCGGTGGCCGGCATCGGCGTGGGGCGCAGTGACGACGACGCTGGTGACATGCGCAGGGAAGGAGGGAGGTCAGCGCGATGGGGGCGAAGGGTTGTGTGCCTCCCCTTGACCTTCTGCAGTGCTTTTAAAGACCTCAAGGGGGCGTTGAATGGGGAAACTCTGATGGGTTTCCCTTATCCTTCCAAAATCGTAGGAGGGGGAGTGTGGCGCTCGGGAAGAGGATTTAAAATCCTCTTCCTGAGTCGGGTTATTAAAACCCTACCGATGACGGGCCTGGGTCGGGTCCGGACCCGACCCGGCCCGGCCCGGCCCGGTTCTGATACAATTAAATTTTACATCCTACCCCTCTTAAAAGAATTTCGTCCGTGAAATATTTATTACCTTGAAGAGTCAAAATACAGGTCAGGATATTTTTCCCTGATGTCGTTCTCTGGTTCCCAAGTACATTCGTCAATTCTATGATGTTGCCACTAAACTTTTACAAAGGAAATGGTCTTTGATCTTAGCACTTGGTCACGACGATCGACAATCTCCACAGGTCTTTCTTTGAATGTCAAGTCCCCTCTAATGTCCGCATCATCATAATGAATGATGTGCTATGGATCGTGAACGTACTTCCTCAACATGTATACGTGAAAAACATTATGGATCTGAGCATACTGAGGAGGTAACGCCATGCGATAAGCTGCTTCTCTCATCCGCTCCAAGATTTCGAACGGTCTGACGTATCTAGGACTTAGCTTTCCCTTCATCCTGAACCGAAATACGCTCTTCGTCGGAGATACCTTAACAAAAACCATCTCGCCAATTTTGAAGGTAAGATCTCGTCGGCGCCTATCCGCATAGCTTTTCTGCCGACTCTGAGCGGTACAGAGTCGTTCTCGAATCATTTGCACTTGTTGAGTATAATGTTGCAAAACTATAGGTGCCTCCAATCTTCGTTCGCCAACCTCATCCCAGTAAACAGGTGATCGGCACGGCCTTCCATACAAAGCTTTGTATGGGGCCATCCCGATGCTCGCATGGTAGTTATTGTTATACGCAAATTCCGCCAGACTGACGTGGGAATCCCACTCTCCCTTCCAGTCCATTATACAAGCTCAAAGCATGTCTTCCAAGGTCTGAATCATACGCTCTGATTGCCCGTCAGTCTGAGGGTGAACCGCAGTGTTGAACTTCAACTTTGTGACTAAAGCCAATTGAAGTTGCCCCCAAAACCTTGAAGTGAATCTAGGATCACGATCGGAGATAATCGAGACTGGAATACCGTGCAATCTCACAATCTCTCTAACATAGAGATCAGCGAGACTATCCAACGATTGGTTGAGACGGATAGGTAGGAAGTGAGCAGACTTGGTGAGTCTATCGACAATCACCCAAATCGCGTCATGCTTCCTTCGCATCCTCGGTAGGCCGACTATGAAGTCCATGGTGACATCTTCCCACTTCCATAGAGGGATCTCTATCTCCTGCATGACCCCACCGGGTCTCTGGTGCTCGATATTGATCTGCTGACATGTTAAACACTTCGAGACATACTCAGCCACGTCTCGCTTCATACCGTTCCACCAATAACTACGTTGTAGGTCCTTGAACATCTTCGTGCCGCCAGGGTAAATGGTGTATCTAGACTTGTGGGCTTTCGCAAGAATTTCATCTCGTAAGACCGGGTCATCAGGAACCCAAAGGCGCTCCTTCAACCATATACTTTCATCCTCCTTTAGACGAAAAGGTGTATCTGCCAGTATCGCTTGAGCCTTCAACTTCTTGTAGCGTGCATCCGTTTTCTGCCCATTGATGATCCTCGCTAGTAGCTCAGGTTGAGCAACAAGGTGGGATAAACCGATTGAACCTTGAGTGATTGCGAAAGGTTCCCAATAGGCTAGGTCTTCGACCAACCTCCTTCCAGCAAATAAGGCATTAATCGAAACTTTCGATGCTTTGCGGTTGATGGCGTCAGCCACGACGTTCGCCTTTTCTGGGTGGTAGGAGAAGGTGAAGTTGTAATCCTTGAGGAATTCTAGCCAACGTCGTTGCCTCATGTTCAATTCTTTCTGCGAAAATAGATACTTAAGGCTCTTATGATCGGTGAATGCTTCAAATTGCTCCCCATACAAGTAGTGTCGTCATATCTTCAATGCGAACACCACCGTAGCTAACTCTAAATCGTGAGTTGGGTAGTTCTTCTCGTGAATCTTAAGTTGTCGAGAAGCGTAAGTGATCACTTTCCCATTCTGCATCAGCACGACCCCTAGGTTTGACCCAGAGGCATCAGTATAAATCACAAATCTGCCTTTACCAGAAGATAAGGTCAAAATAGGAGCACTGGTAAGTCGCTCTTTCAATAACTGAAAACTCGCCTCACACTTCTTATCCCATAAGAATCTAGCCTCTTTCTTCAACAACTTCGTCAGGGGTAACACAATTTTTGAAAAAACCTGAATGAATCTTCTGTAGTAACCCGCTAGTCCAAGAAAACTCCTAATATCATGTGCGTTCTTTGGTTGTTGCCAACTGAGTACAGCCTCAACCTTTGCAGGGTCCACGGATACTCCTTCCTTAGAAATAACGTGTCCCGGAAACATGACTTCCTCGAGCCAGAATTCACATTTAGAGAACTTGGCATACAAACGTTCCTTTCACAGGGTCTTCAACACGATGGTTAGGTGTTCCCGATGTTGCTCTCGACTTTCTGAGTACACCAAGATGTCGTCGATGAACACGATCATGAAGGTATCCAAAAATGGCTTGAACACCATATTCATTAAGTCCATGAAAGCTGTTGGGGCATTGGTCAGTCCGAACGGCATGACTATGAACTCGTAATGTCTGTATCTCATCCGAAAAACTGTCTTAGGAATATCCTCGTTCTTGATTCTGAGTTGATGGTATCCAGACCTAAGATCGATCTTCGAGAAAACCTTAGCCTTCTGTAACTGATCGAACAAGTCTTCTATACGCGGCAATGGGTACTTGCTTTTTATCGTGGCCTGGTTGAGCATTCGATAGTCGATGCACAGACGCAAGGTCCTGTCCTTCTTCTTCACAAAAAGCACAGGAGCTCCCCAAGGAGATACGCTTGGGCTTATGAATCTCTGATTCAACAACTCCTGCAACTGCTTCTTGAGCTCCTCAAGCTCAGTTGGCGCCATTTTGTAAGGTGCTTTAGAGATTGGCGTTGTACCTGGTAGCAATTCAATATTGAATTTTACCTCACGAGATGGTGGAAGTCCCGACATCTCTTTAGGAAAAACATCGGGATAATCGCGAACAACATCCAGCTCACCGATGGGAATAAGCATTGGATCCGATTGGATAACACTAACCAAAAAGGCAGTGCATCCCTTCTGCAAGAAGTTCTGTGCCTGTGAACACCCCAAATTTTTCAAAATGTTGTAAATATATCCTTTTTGCCCTTTTCCCCCATTTTCTGGGTAATTGAGTCAGTTTCTAATCTAAATTCCATTTTATTTCTCAAATTTTTCTGAAATTAAATTCATTTTACATATCTGACTCAATTTCAGATCCGGATCTACATCAAAATCCAAATCTGAGCTTCATTATCCAATCAAATTCTCAAAATTATCAAAAATAACTTTTTGAAAAGCTCAGACACTTCGTTCGGTATCCGTTTGGATCCATCACGTTATATTTCTCGATTCGAGTATCAAAACTCGAATATTTTCTCAAAACCTGGGTCCAAACCCATTCTTCTGAAGAAATTTCCCCGAAATGGTCTGAAATTCTCAGAAAAATACTTTTGTAAATATTTTTCAGAAAAATACAAAAAAATTAGTGTTTAATCTTTGTTTTCGTGTAAAAAACTTAGATTCTGTTCCAAAAATACAAAAAAATGGAAAAATCATGCAAAAAAAAAAACCAAAGAAATTAGAAAAAAACTACGTGGTTTTTGAAGATTTTCGCCGAAAAACTCACCTTTAACCATCTTTTTAGAAAAACTTGAAAAGAAGGCCTTTTTTTTGGAAAAACTAATTTTCAAGGTTTAAGGGTAGAGTTAGGGTTTTTGAAAACCCTAACTCGCCTTCCTCCCTCAGCCGCCTCTCTCAGTCTCCTTCTTCCTCTCACCGAAACCCTCCATGGCCGAACATCCCCATGTGCGTTTCCCCTCCATGAACCCTCCGATCATCTCACTTCCTCCGCCTTCGTCCATCTCCAACAAACTCGCACGCCTCTCTCCTTCACGAAGCTTCCATCGAACATCCCCATGTGCGACCCCCATTTTCATACTCCATGGACCCATCATCACCAACAATCTCCTCCACCTTCGTTCATCTCCAACCACATCGCACCTTCCAGAAACCCCCCTCTTTATAAAAGGGGTGCAAAGGGGGGGAAGCAAAAAATCAGAGTTTTTTTTTGGTATATCCCCACGCCCTTCCCAATCAACTAGACACCATCCCTCAGACATTGATCATCGCCGATCTGTCACGATCTTCCTTTTTTTTTGCCTTCGTTACCCCTCCTTCTTTTTCCTGGTGTTCTGGTTTCTCTTAAAACTGCCAGAGGAAGCTGACCGTTCTACGCCAAGGCCACACCTCTCTTATTGATCTGAAGCCATCGTGGACCTTCTTGGAGCTGAAATCATCCCTCATCGGAGCTGACCTTATCTTGCAGCAACTTGCAATAGTCGCCTTTTCTCTTTCTTTCTCTCACATCATCGAGTTCACGGTGAGTACTCTTTTTTTTCTCTTTTTTTTTTTAGATTTCATTTTCTTTGATCTTTCCTGTTTAATGCCCCACTGAAGCACCCTGGGTAATATCAGGTTGCTCGTAGCAACTCCGACCTACCCATGTGCAAAATCAATGGAAAATGCTTATTCCAACATTTGTTTCCCCTCTAGTTACAATTTATTTTGGGTTCATTGCGATTTCCGGTAGGTTTCTCACCTTATTTATTGTTTATTGTTGTTCATACATGATTTACTTCATATTTTCAACGCCATTTTATTGTCAATCGCCTGCATCGTTCTTCTTCCACCACGGTTCATGTTCTATCAGGATGCTCGAGATGGGATTCATCACACGTACAATAATCTGATGTCTAGCGATGAAACCATGGTGTGTCGAATTGTTACAAAATGCTAGTTCTGGTGCTCAAATTATCCTGTTTAAACCCATTTCAATACTTGCTCATGTCCTTGCGTTTGTTATTTCCCCTATGATAGCATCTACTCTGTTGCCCTGTATGCTTCTGGCATTTAGATGTTCATTGCAGATTGTTTATTCAACCTTATATGGCATCTTGATCGTTTAGATACATAGTTTCATGCTCTGTATAATGTTTCTACCTCAATCTAAATGTCGCATCGTTTGAGATTTGTTCTTTTATTAATACTCTTCTGCATCTTACTCCACCAGTTTATCATTTTCGTTTTGAAAATTCAGTTAATGCCCCTTAGTAGAAGCGAATGTTCAAATTATTTCAAAATAACCTTATGTTTTCCTAGCATCTCGTGCTTTATGTTATATTGCGCATCATCACCATAGTATATGCCTCCACTAGATTATCAGAATTCGTAGATATTGCTGAAAAGGGTTGAGATTCTATCACTCTGAGTCTCTAAAAGTCCAGGAGTTTCCAAACAAAGATCTCCAGGAGACATAGTTCTGTCTCCTTTCTGAAATTTTGAAGAAGTTTTGCCTCACGTTCTCAGCCTCTCCACCAAGGACTCATCTACACATGCCCATTGCTGCATATCCTATCTTATGACGCCCGCATGTCTTCAAGAAAAAAATTTTTTTTTCCTCAGTCCCAATGATTGGAGATTTAATAAATAGGATGCTTAGTATCATCTGAATAAGGTCGATCTATTACTGTGAGAAAGTGTTGGATGTTGTTGCAACCGACACGGGGATCAACTACATGGATCGACAAATGGATATCTAGCAGCATTTTGGGGATTTAATATGGCACCACAGTCCGGCTTCAATCAAGAACAGAACATCCCAATTGCAGGGACTCAACAGTGGTTTTGTGATCCGATCAATGTTTATTACCTTCAAGAAATGGATCTGACAATATTTTCTTTCTTTGACAGGGTATACGTGGCTATCATCAACAGCTAAAAAACAAAACAAAAGAAAAGCCAAGGTATGGTACCTATGTGTTAATGTTTAAGTATTTTTTTGTTTTTTCTTTTTTTTCTTTTTTTTTGTTTTTAAGTATGTAGGCTTTATCATGTCATTTTCTGAGTTTGAGAGAGGAATCTTACAATACTCTGTATACATAGGCCACATGGATGGATGATATTGAAAGTTAGCATAAAGGAGGGTTAGTCAAGCATTATAAAAAAAAAAAGGAGAGAGGGGGAAACTGAAACTGTTTTCATTTTGGCTAATCTCTGCAATTGCTAACATCACTGCTGTCGGAATTGATTATCTATAAATTTGCAGCAACTGTGTTTTCTTTTTTTTTCTTTTCTGCATGATTTCATGTGAATATCAAAAGCTCTGCGTTAGCCAAAACTCATGCATAGATTACTAAAAATTTAGGTTACAAAATTTAGTATATGCTGATTATGCTGTGGAATTTCTTCATTATGAAACATTGGCAGCTAACCATTAGGGCTATCCTTTGCGTCTAGCGTGAATAACTTCTTAGCATCCGATCCCTTTTGTTGATTTCCTTTCTCCTTCGTTATAGCATTTTTTTGCATTAACATGCTTGGCACTTATCATCTATTACACCTGAGCACGGTGTTATTTTTCCCAGCCCACTCTTACCAAACCTTTTCATGGCTACTGTAAAATCCACAAGGATACTTACAGCCACCCACCATCCTACACCTTAGTTGCCCTTGTTAGGTAGCCACCACCTGCAGTATTTTACCCATTGTCCCCGCCCATTTTATGGTCTTCACTATGGGCGACAGTTGCAACTCCTACAGTAGGCGCATACGCTTTCACTGCTGTCAAGAACATCAACCTCCTACATCCCCCTGTTGCACTATCATGAACAGTAATCCAGGAACCCCTTGCATTATTCTTCTGTCATTTCCTACTTTAGGCATGATCAGTGTACCCCACTTGTGATCATGAGGGTTGTCCAAAAGTTCATAGAAATGCTGCGAAATTTCCTTTTTTTGCAACAAATCCATAAGTTGCTCTAATCCCTTCGTTAGCTTTCATCCTCACCCATTTACACTAAGTATATGTTATCTATGTTATACATGTATACATATATGTATGTAATATATAGGTATGCGTGCATATATATGCATGTATATGTATATGTATATGTATATATATACGTGTGTGCTCATATATATGTATATGTATAAAATCCTCATGTATATATATATGTACATAAATATGCATGCCATTTCTCTTCTCTTTTTGTGCTAACCAAGTGTATTTGTAGGAGATATGTGGAGAATGTCATTACTTAGAGTTGTAAATTCAAATGTGTTGTAATAGCTAGATACTTAATGAAAATTTACATCTCCAGTCTTAGAATAGAATGAATGAGCATTGTAAATATCATGAATCGCTTGTTCTCATGCTTTTTGCCTTTATTTCTCAAAATTTCACAATGGTGAAACACGAATGGCACGTGCACCATTTTCGTAAGAGGTAAATTAATCCTAATTTGATGATCCATATCAATGGCCATAGTCAAAGTGTGGACAAAACTTAAGATTTTTACCTTTTACGAAATAACACTGGATCCAAACTGGATCCATTTTTAAAACTCATCATATTTCCTTGAATATTTTCTCCTTTTATTAGAATTTAACTTAAAATTGACTCAAAATATATACCAATGGCCATAGTCAGGGTATGTTGAGAGTTAATTTCATTTTAAATTCTATAAAAGCACCAAATGTATTTTATTCTTCTCTTGAATTTAAATATAGATTATTATATAATACATTCAATGACCATAGTCAAGGATGTATTATATCTTCAATCTTGTTTTAATTCATTTAAAGAATGGAATAGCCTTTCAAAAATCCAAAATTCAAAATTCTTCAAATTCATTCATCATTTAGGATAGATCTGCATCATGTGTTCAAAATTCCTTTTTCAAAACTCCAAGTGATGTAAATATCTTCCTCAATCTATCTTCAATTCTTATAAAATCCAATTCATCCTTTCATTTTCAAATTCAATTTCATTTTCAATCTCAAAGTTCAATTTAACTTTTGAGATTTCGAAGTCATTTTTCAAAGTTCAATTCGACTTTGAAGTTCCAAATTCATTTTATATTCAAAACTCTAATCAAACTCAAAGTTCAATTTTAATTTTGAGACTCTTGATTCATCTTTTAAATTCCAAATTCAAAAATTCAAGGTCTAATTTGACTTTGAAATTCGTTTGTATATTCAAATTCTAAATTTCCAGCTCAATTTAAAAGTTCTTGATTCATCTTCTGAATTTAACTCTAAATCCATTTTTAGGATCCAGGATTCAACACTCATATTGGATCCCAGACTTCAGATCCAATCCTTCTTTAGGATCCAGACTCCAATGTCACTTTGGATCTTAGACTTCAGATCCAACTCCTCTTTAGGATCCAGACTCCAATTTCACTTTGAATCTTAGACTTCAGATCCAATTTCCTTATAGGATCCAGAATCCAATTTCACCTTGGATCTCAGACTTCAGATCCAAATTCATCTTAGGATCCAGACCCCAACTCTACATTGGATCTCAGCTTTCAGATCCAAAATCCATTCTAGGATCCAGAATTCAATTTCACTTTTGGATCTCAGACTTCAGATCCAATTCCATTTTTAGGATCCAAAATCCAATTCTACTTTGGATCTCAGAGCCAATTCTCTCTTAGGGTCCAGAAGTCCAATTTCACCTTGGATCTCAGACTTCAGATCAAAACTCCCTCTTAGGATCCAGAACCCAAGTCTACTTTGGATCTCAGATTTCAGAACCAAAAACCATCTCAGGCCTCAGATCCAATTCCATTTTTTGATCCAAGATCCAATTACATTCCCCAGTCTAGATTTCGAATCCAATTCCATTCTCGGATCTAATCTGAAATCTCCTTAATCCATTTCTATCCTTAAATATCATTTGATTTCCTCGTATCCATCTTGACTTCAAATTCTAAATTTCGAATTCAATATCACTTCAAAAATTTCACCTTCTTCTCCTAAATCCATGATTAAATTCAAAGTCCATTTCCGACTTTGAAATTTCATCTTCTTTCATTTCAAAGCTTTAAATCATTCTTCCTCGAAGTCAAGATTTATCTTTCCAAACTCTGATTTACTTCAAAGACTTAGAACTTCTCTGATCTATCTCAAGTTCTAAGTTAGATTCAAACATTTCTTCACTCCCTTATCAAATTCATCTCAGAATAAACTTGGAAATTTTTTCAAAACATCTTTCGAAAGAGCATCCATCCTTGCATTACACAAGCATGATTCTTTGTGCATTTAAAGTTAGAATAAATTCTTAGATTATATTTAGGCAAAGCAAAAGGGCATAGATTCGATCCTTGGTTCGATTACCCCTGGTAAAGGCGCCAGGAACGGTCGAACCTCGTATCGACGAGCGAATCTCGTCTCTCCATTTTCCCGCAATATTTTCAAAAACGGAGGCGAGTTAAATTTCTAAATGTTAAGGTCAAGTGAGACCGCGCAAAATAGTTCCTCTTCTCTCTCTCTCTTTCTTTCTTTCTTTTCTCTTCTCTCTTTCTTTTCTTTCTTTTATTCCACTCCCTTCAAAAAGGAGGAAAATAGAGGTTAGAAAAGGAAAAGAGAAGGAAGAGAGAGAAACCACAAGAGAGGAAAAATTTTGCGATGATCACAGTTTTGGCGACCGTGATGGGACCCATCTCCGTCTGGTCGAATTATGCCTTTGCTTTGCTTTTATATAATCTAAGTCTTTATTCTAACATATGTCAGCTATATTTTCCATGCAAACCTTAGGAGCCTAGACTCTGTCCTAAAGCTGACATCATTGCATATAGGATCTAAGTATGGTTTGGTAGGACTATATTGAGGAGATTATTCCATGTTCACATTAGACTTAGGTCTTAAATACAACTCTCCTCAATTTTAGGGATTGAATGCAAAACAATGTATGCAAGTGTATGCTTCTTCTTATTTAAATCTATCTCTTTAGGACTTGCATTAGAGCCTTCTGATTTTATTGCATGTTGATCATATTTTGAAAACATCCCTACCTATATTGTCCCGGTCTTCACGTTGCTAGGCTGTCTCACTGAACCATAGTTCGGGAGAGAGCCTCCCAACTGGACCACTTATTTGGGTTCGCGCCCCCCAACCACGTACCTAAGGGCCATAGTCCGAGGTATATCGGTAGGTGCTCAAGGATGTTGGGAAGCCCTTACCTTAGAACCGGAGAAATATCTTATATGCCACGTACTTCGAGCTTCGGCTTGAGTATATCGGCATACTTTGATTGGAATCAGATGATCTGAACCGTAGAGTTAGGATTAAGGTCCTACAAGCAATTTCAAATATTGCATATAGAGTCAGCCTTTAGGGAGTGCTGTGTGCGCATCCTTGTTTGTGCAGCTATGATTGTGTAATTTTTTTGTGTTCTCCTATATATGTCAAACCTTTTTTTTCAAAACCTTGGGTGTATACTATTCAAAATTTTCCTCTATTTTTCGAAAACACCAGGTGTATATTTTTCCTTTACCTACATTCTTTTCTTGATTTTGTGTGTCAAAAAATTTTCTTAAAAAGCCCTGGAAAGTCTTTTCCTAAGCCCCTTGGTCTTTCAAAAAATTCCAGAAGTTGTGTCTATCCTCTTCTTTCATCAAAATCTGTCCGTAAGTCCTGCATTCTATCTGATTCTCTTCCTCTTTTTGCCTCAGTATCATTCTGATGGCATCTGAATCTCCCGATGCTATCTTTCCTTGGGATCATGTCTTCTATCAAATAAGGGATGGAACCCCAGATCATCGGGTCATCCAGTCTCGTACCTTCTTCCCTCGGTGGTACTATTCTTGGTTCACCGCCTTCTCGCATATGTTCCCAGACCACTTGGATGATTGTGGATTGGAGATGGCATCGACAATTGGCAAGCGAACCATCAACGACAGTCTGATTCAAGCTATGGCAGAGCGGTGGAATCCGCGTACCTGCACGTTTTGGTTTCCGTGGGGAGAGATGACTTTGCTAATGGATGAGTTCAGTGATATCATGGGATTGCCAGAACCAGCTGGTCAGCCAGATGATCCGGTTGAGCAGCAATTCTTGATCAATGTCAAAGGGGTAGATGTTCGAGAAGCATTGGCCAGAGCTACAGGGAGCAGATCCTGGCCTCTCGCAGAGATCAACGGAAGTCAGTTCATCGATCTGTTTGAACTCTACAACAAGTATGGAGCCTATGAAGAAGTCGATACCTTGTCTCGGGCAGCAAAAGAAAGAATCCAGCATGCCATGGTCCTATGCAGAGTAGGACTAGCATTTTTTCAGGATGGTCAGAATTTCATCGATGTCAGAGTCGTCCAACTTTTTCGAAGATGTGGAAGCAAGCAGACCCGTCAGCTTTCAGTATCCATGGCAGCTCTAGTTTTTCTCTACAGAGGTTTGGCTCGATTTGCCCTCGGAGAGATCATTTTGGTGGAAGGATGCACGTATGCCTTGCAGTCGTGGTTCCTGCGACATGTGTCGTCAAAAGCTAGTTCTTTCAGATTCAGCAACAAGCAGCCGAAGTCAGCCATTCAGTGCCGAGCTTTGATCGAGAAACTGCATCAAGAGGAAATCGTTTGGGATTTCTTCGACAGAAGAGAGACCATTCCTCGATACACCTATGCTCGTGACAAGCGCTACAAATTGCTCGGTCCTTTCTTCTGCGTCGACTATCAGCCAGAGAGGTGTCTCCGACAGTTCTCACAGCATCAGATTCGTGTCAACACCCGCTTTCCGACAGGCCGCATGCCAGAGTTCGATCTACGGTCGGATCAGTGGTCTAGAGCATACCACGTCGCCAAATACACTTGGGACTCCTTTATTCATTTGTCTATATTTCCCGATCCTAATGTATCATCAGAGTATCGAGAATGGTGGCAAACTGTCTGCTCACCTTCTCTTTGTATTTAAATTTTGTCATTAATGAAAATGCAAACTTTTGTTCTGATAAAAAGCTTTTTATGGCTAAATCTTATTTTTGTTTCATGTAGTTACGAACTCATCCCCAGTAATGAGACCCATTTTTGTATACTCTTTCTTCGATTATCTCTCGTCATGATGAACGACCTCGCCTAGGTCATAAGGCGCATTTTGTCGCCATAAAAGGGTGACACAATCATCGCAAAAAATGGTGATGACCCAATCCCTGGTGATGGGATAACTTGTCTAAAATGTCTATCAATTCCTTCTTTCATGTCTTTTCTCAAAAAACACACTTTCAAAAAACTCTTCCGAACCCTAACCATTCCTTTCACCTTCAACAGGAAATCACTGGCATTGGCGAAATGGTTGTAACAAGGGCAGGAAAAGAAACAGTTCCTCAACACAGCAATAGTGAGGCCGAAGGGATGGATTCTCCCAAATCAGTCAGGGGACAAAATCAGAACCAAGCAGATGATATAGATCCTGCCATGTATAATTTGTTCAAAAGAATGATGACCAAAATGATGTCAGAACAGGCGGAGGCCAGTCAGAAAGAAGTTGCTCCAAAAAGCAAGCCAAAGAAGAAGGCTGTAAAGAAACCAGTCAGGATTGTTAGAAAGAAAGTACAGCCTGACACCACTTCTGAAGAAGCGGAATCAGTAGAAGATGAATCGGAAGAGGAGGGGCAGTTTGTTTATCAGAATCCTCCACCGCAGTTTGTAAAGACCGCTGCAGATCCCGAATCGATAAACAAGCCCGTTCCGGCTAATGACCCAATGCAAGAGCAGATGAAAGAAATGAATTGGGCCATCAAGGATATCCAGGCCAAAAGCAAGGGTAAGCTGACCTACTCTGGCGAAGATTTTTATCATGGTCTGGACGGGGATGACAATCTGGAAAATCTCCCCCGCAAGTTCCTTAAATTCGACGGAACTAGCAACCCTAAGGCTCATTTGGCCACCTTTTATGCCGAATGCGGCCGTTTCAGGAAAGACAATCGGGCGTTATTCATATGCTTTCCTCGCAGCCTTGAAGGGGTAGCGGCCAGGTGGTATGCAGACCACATTAATCCTATCGAACTACGAGAGTTCGATAAGGTCGTGAACTTGTTCATTGAGCGCTTCATGTTTAATGTCGAAGCCTCACCAACCCTCAATCATCTGTACAATTTAAAACAGATAGAGAATGAGAAAGTCAGCGAATTTATCCACAGGTGGAGAAGCACCTGTAACAGAATGAAAGTTCTCATCCCAGAGGAGCACGCCCTGCAGATTATTCTGAATAATTTTGCCCAGCCTCTGAGGAACCTCATTTCTACTTCGCCCGCCAAATCTTTCATCAAACTGATTGAGAGAGCCAAGTGACTCGAGACCGGCCTCGATAATGGCCTATATGAGGGTTACCCTTTCGTCCGAGGAAACCCTGAGCAGAAGAAAAAGGCTCATGCTGCTTATTCCATGGATTTTTCAGACAACAGCGGTAGTTCTGGCAAAAAGAAAAGCAAGAAGAATCGCAGCAAGAACTCAGGTCATCCCAGGGCCGAAAGGACAAACTCGGCAGCCCAGAAAGGGAAATTTGTTAAGCCACAGCCTGTTCAGTCAGCGCCTCAGCCAGAAGCAAAGCAGTCAGAAAAGCCGAAGCACGAAGGTTGGAGTTATGATCGGGAATTTTCAGCTTTAGAGCAGTCCCGCGAAGACATCTTAGAATATATGATGTCGAAAGGAATGATCAAACTTCCCAAGGTGGCAGATCCTCCCGTCACTATGGGTAAATGGACTGATAAATTCTGCAAGTTCCATCGGATTGTCGGACACGACACCGAACACTGTTTTGTCCTCAAAAACATCATTCAAGATTGTATTGACAAAAACATGCTGATTGAGGACGAGGATGAGCAGCAGCCAGAAATCTTGTCCAAGCCATTTCCTAAACATTCAGCTTCGGTCATCAGGGAGCAGGCATTCTCTCTCCAAGGCAGTATCCAGCCATGTTCCAGCCAAGACATCCAGGATCAGCATCAGGTCCTCGTCCTCCGTCAAGCGCAGTCTTCCGCCAAGAGGGTGGGAATTACTGCAGTCTCCAGCAGTAAGAAACCAGGCCAGGAGCCAACAAAGGCAACGACAGAAATTGACAAGATGGTCCCCAGAATCCCGAAGCGCTTTATCAAGGCAGCTTCAAAGAAAGAAGAAGCTTCAGGGACAGTTCAGAAACCAATCACTGTTTTGTCCAACATTTCCATCCTGAACCTGACCCACGCTTCCCCAGAACACCAGCAAGTGCTAGAAGATCTGCTCAGAAAGATCAAAGTTAAGCCTAGCACGACTCCGCAAGACATGGCTCAAATCGTCAATCAGACCATGACAAATGCACCGATCACTTTTTCTGATGAGGATTTGCCAAAGCCTCATTCGTTTCATAACAATGCCCTATATATAGTGGTGCGAACCAGGGGCATGACAGTCTCTCACGTGCTAGTCGACGGGGGCAGCAGCCTAAATATCTGTCCAAAGATGACAGCCAAGGCTTTGGGATTAAAAGAAGATGAATATACCCCGGATCCGATCACGATCTATGGTTTTGACAACCACGGACAGACAACCAAGGGGAAGATATTTCTCGAAATTTTTATCAACTATTCGATGCATACGGTCCTGTTTCATGTGGTGAATGTGCCACCTATGTACAATCTGCTCCTCGGGCGCACTTGGATTCACAACGCCAATGCGGTCCCGTCAACCCTGCACCAGTGTATCAAGTGGTCGAAGGGAGGCATGATCACTACGGTCCTAGGAGAGGATCCGGAAGAACGACTCCCGCAATCGATGATTCCCCGTCCTACTTTCACTGCCGACATCCCGAGCATCCGGGAAGCCGAAGAAATTGATCTGAGTGAAAGTCTGGATATGCTAAATTTGAAAGAGGTCCAACCAACAGAAAATGTCACCGCAGTTGTTCAGTGGCAGGGACCTCGCTTCTTCAAGCTAGGAGGACGCCTCGATTGCACTTCATTCAAAGATCACCCGCTTTTTCCTCAGTTCTCAAAAACAAGGAAAGGGTTTGATCTTCTGATGAAGCACGGTTATCAACCCTTCAGGGGCCTGGGCAAAAATGAAGACGGCATCTTGGAGCCGATCGTCCCCGCTCAGCATGTCACCGGTACAGGCTTGGGTTTCATAGGTCAGTCATCCGGCAGAAAGACCACCTTCGTCAAGGGAGTCCAGTAAAGAAGACAATGCCAGTGTTTTCTGCTTTTTCCTTTCTTTCTGTCATCTTGTAAGGGCAAGATCCGCCCCGACTTCTTTCTTTTCTTCAAACAATCACTTGTAAATATCAAAGATTACTCAAATCAATGAAAAGTTTGTTTTCTCTGTTCATCTTGGTGTACACAAATTCTTTGCTCATATCCTCGGCTATTCTGTCGCTCTCTGTTTCTGTGCAAAAGGCTATTTTTAAATATCTTACCTCTTTTTCTCAAAGGCCTTCTTTTCGCTTTCAGAATTGCCGGAATCATGGCTCCTAAATCGTTCAAAAAGCTCGTTATCAATACCAACTTTTTTCAAAATAAACCGGCCAGAATCCGCGAGGCAAAGACAGGGGCAGAAGTCAGCAAAATGACAGGGCAGATCGAAGAATTAGCAGAGTTTGATTCAGCAATTCAGAATTTGCCAGAATTTGCCAGCATTCAGAAGCAGGATGAACCATCGCCGTTGGTTCAAGATCCAACGAAGGATGTCAATATTGGTTCGGAAGATGATCCAAAGATCCTCAAACTTGGTTCGAGTTTAAGTTTAGATGAGAAGGAAAGGCTCATCTACTTCCTCAAACAGCATCAGGAAGTCTTCGCTTGGACTTATGAGGATATGCCAGGCTTAGACCCCAAATTAGTCGAGCATCGCCTTGCGTTGAAGCCAGATTGCAAACCAATCAAGCAGAAACTCAGAAAAATGGATCCTCGAGTGGCACCACAAGTTAAAGAAGGACTTAAAGAGTTATTAAAAGCAGGGTTCATTCGGACCATTGAGTATCTAGACTGGTTGGCAAACATTGTGGCAGTCCCCAAAAAGAATGGCAAAGTTCGGATTTGTATTGACTTCAGAGATCTGAACAAAGCCACCCCAAAGGATGATTATCCACTCCCCAACATCGATCTTCTGATCGATAGCACGACAGGCCATGCCATGTTCTCCTTCATGGATGGATACTCAGGCTACAATCAAATCAAATTAGTCGCTCGTGACCAATCCAAAACTTCCTTCACCACGCCTTGGGGTACCTTTTGCTATACAGTCATGCCGTTTGGACTCAAGAATGCCGGGGCAACCTACCAAAGGGCTATGGCAGTGATCTTTCATGATCAGATGCACAAGAACATGGATGCCTATGTGGATGACATCCTGGTCAAATCAAAAGAAGGAGAGGATCATCTTGATGCTCTCGGCCAAGTCTTTGAAAGACTTATCCTCTACAAGTTGAGACTCAATCCGCAGAAATGTGTCTTCGGGGTAGAGTCAGGCAAGCTACTTGGCTACATGATCAGCAAGAAAGGCATAGAGGTGGATCCTGCCAAGGCGAAAGCAATCATTGATATGCCGGCTTCTACCAATCTCAAAGAACTGCGAAGCCTTCAAGGTCGCATTCAGCCTATACGGCGTTTCATCTCCAATTTGGCCATGAGATGCGAGCCCTTCAATCACTTGCTGAGAAAAGAAGTGAAATTTGAATGGGGACCAGAATGTCAGCTCTCATTTGAGCGCATCAAGCAGTATCTTCTCAATCCACCTGTTCTGAAGCCGCCAGAACTCGGAAAACCACTCCTTTTATATATTTCTATCAACCACAATGCTTGTGGCGGATTTCTTGCGCAGTATGAGTAAGGCATCTGGATAGAGCATGTCATCTACTACATCAGCAAAACCTTCATCGATTACGAGAAGAGATATTCTCAGATGGAAAAGACATGTCTAGCCTTAGTGTGGATGTGTCAGAAGTTGAGACATTATCTAATAGCATCAGAGATCAAAATTCTGTCAAGACTTAACCCTCTCAAGTACATCCTTGAGCAGCCTTTCCTTACTGGACGGATTGCGAAATGGCAAGTCCTTCTGATGCAGTATGACTTGGAGTATGTTTCTCAGAAGTCAGTCAAGGGTCAGTCCATCGCAAATCAGTTGGCAGATTTCCCGTTGACAGAAGAAATCAAGGCGGAAGATGATTTTCCTGACGATCGAATTTGCAGTATTCAGAAATCTCCAGTCTGGACTCTATTCTTTGATGGAGCCAGAAATATGTCTGGTATAGGGATTGGGATCTTGTTGATCACTCCTGAAAAGGAGATGCTCCCTTATTCCCTCAAGCTCAATTTCCAATATACTCACAACATGGCCGAGTATGAAGCTCTAATACAAGGCCTCAAGATTTTGCAAGACTTTGATGTCAAGAGAGTACATGCCTTTGGTGATTCATTGCTTGTTGTTAACCAAGTTAATGTAGAATGGCAAGTAAAAGACTCACAGTTAATTCCCTATCAGAAGATCGCCTTGGCTCGCATAGGCGACTTTGAAGAATTTCAGCTCAATCATGTCAAGAGGGAATACAATCATATAGCTGATGGCCTGGCATGTCTGGGTTCTTTGTTGTCATTTAAAGATAGTGAGTCCTGTCGTTCCTTCGAGATCGGCAGACTTGATCAACCTGCCTACATTCCAGTTGAGCGAGTAAACCAGGCCGCTCAGAAGGAGAAACCTTGGTATCAAGACATCAAAAGCTTTATCGAAACTGGTGAATTCCCACCAGACATGCCAAGAAGGGAGCAATGTGCAATTCAACGCATGTCAGTCCGCTATTTCATCCTTGCCAATACTCTCTACCGTCGTGGGTTCAGTTCTGAGTATGCCAGATGCTTACATAAGGACGAAGCCATGGAAGTTGTCCAAGAGGCACACGAGGGAATTTGCGGTGGGCACGTCGGCTACCAAACACTCGTCAAGCAGATTATCCGTGCAGGATATTACTGGAAAACCATGCAGCAGGATTGCCATCAATTTGTAAGGAAATGCGTCAAGTGTCAAATGCACGCACCTTCCATTCATGCACCAGCAGCATACTTGCAATCTGTAGTCTCCCTTTGGCCCTTTTTGATGTGGGCCTTCGACGTAGTTGGTCCGATCACTCCTTCAGCTTCTAATGGCCACCGATACTTCCTCGCAGCCACATAATACTTCACCAAATGGGTCGAAGTTATCACTCTGCGAGCGGTAGAGGGCCGACACGTTGTTTCGTTTATTCATAAGAATCTTCTTTGCCGCTTCGGCGTCCCATGCGATATTGTGTCAGACAATGGCAGTCATTTCAAGAATGAAAAGATGAAGACCTTCTGCTCGAAGTTTAGGATTCATCACCACTTCTCAGCTCCTTACTATCCTCAAGGGAATGGCCAGGCTGAGGCCACCAACAAGATTTTAATCTGCATTCTGGAAAGGACCGTGGAGACAGGCCGCGATTGGCACGAGAAGATGCACGATGCATTGTGGGCGTACCGAACTACCATTCGGACTCCAACCAATGCTACTCCTTCAGAACTCATTTATGGGACTGAGGTAGTGTTACCTCTCCACGTTCAGAAGCTTGCACTCAAGTTTGCATCACTCATCGAGCTTCCGCTCGATCAATATCAGCAACAGAGGTTGGTACAGCTTGATCTATTAGATGAAAAAAGGCTTAAGGCAGCAGAGCACGCTCAGGCCTATCGTCAAAGGATAGCTCGACATTACGCCAAATTAGTCATTGAGAGAAGATTTCGAGTCAATGATTTTGTGCTCAGATCGACGGCTCATCTCAAGCATCGGCCAAAGGGCAAGTGGTCACCGAATTGGGAAGTCTCTTATGTGGTTAAGGAAGCGCTGCCTCGCAATTCCTATCGTCTGATCAACGCAGATGGAGTGGAACTGCCCGATCCCATTAATGCTTTACACCTGAAGAGATTTTACACTTAAATTGTTCGTTATAGCCTTTTGTACTCCTCAAAAGTCTTTTCAAATAAAGCAATATTCTTCTCACATTCTCCCCCCTGATACTGGGGCATTTTATCTTGATCTACACTTATTTTCCTTCATCATAAATGCAGGCAGGATCAGACAAATCCTTTTCCTAAAAACCTTACCAAATCTTTGTTAACAATGGTTATCTTTATTAAATTGCGTTCATTTCATTCTCTTTTCAAATTTTATCAGTTTGTTGTCAATTTTATCAATTTGTCAAAATTTCATCAAGTTTTTTTCAATTTTACCAAATTTTATTCCTTAAAACCCCCTTCAGGTTAAGGGATAAACCTGATGCCTCTATCCCATGAGGTATTCTTTTATTTATATTTTCCCCTCAGGTTAAGGGAAAAACCTGACCCTCGTTGTCCGAGGTGTTCCCATTCAGGATAAGGGATAATCCTGATACCCCTCATAGGAGCATCACTGCTACCCGTGAGAATTCTTTTTTTTTTTTTTTAAAAAAAACAAATTTTCAATAAAGCTATTTAAATTCTTCTCCATGTTTATAAATTTTATTCTTCTTCAAATTAAGGGATAAATCTGAATTATTCCCCCATAAATTCTTCAATTCTCATCAAATTCTATTATATACTCCTTTAGGATAGAGGAAGATCCTGAAGCCATTCGAATCTTAGGCCACCTTGGGTCAAGGATCTCGAATAAACCTCTCATCTTCATCGTCAAAATCTATTCATGCTTTGTCAATCCTTCAAGCTCCGGCTTCCGGGTTGGAATCATTTCCTTCCCATATGAGTTCCGACTCAGATTTTCCTTTGTATATTCTTATTTTTGAAGTCTCAAGTTCCGACTTGAACTTTCTTTTGAATCCAATGCTCGTGTTGGACAATTCATTGTTTCGAGAATTCGAGTTTTTCAAACCCGATTCTCACTCATTTTCTTGTATCTAAAAACCGGGTTCCGACTCGGATTTTCCTTTTCGTATATTCTTATTTTTTGAAGTCTCAAGTCCCGACTTGAACTTCCTTTTGAATCCAATGCTTGTGTTGGACAAATCATTGTTTTTGAGAATTCGAGTTTTTCCAAACTCAATTCTCACTCATTTAAAAACCGGGTTCCGACTCGGATTTTCCCTTTTGTATATTCTTATTTTTGAAGTCTCAAGTCCCGACTTGAACTTCCTTTTGAATCCAATGCTCGTGTTGGACAATTCATTGTTTCGAGAATTCGAGTTTTTCCAAACTCAATTCTCACTCATTTAAAAACCGGGTTCCGACTCGGATTTTCCTTTTTGTGTATTCTTATTTTTGAAGTCTCAAGTTTCGACTTGAACTTCCTTTTGAATCCAATGCTCGTGTTGGACAAATCATTGTTTTGAGAATTCGAGTTTTTCCAAACTCAATTCTCACTCATTTAAAAACCGGGTTCCGACTCGAATTTTCCTTTTTGTATATTCTTATTTTTGAAGTCTCAAGTTCCGACTTGAACTTCCTTTTGAACCCAATGCTCGTGTTGGACAAATCATCATTTTGAGAATTCGAGTTTTTCCAAACTCAATGCTCACTCATTTAAAAACCGGGTTCCGACTCGGATTTTCCTTTTTGTATATTCTTATTTTTGAAGTCTCAAGTTCCGACTTGAACTTCCTTTTGAACCCAATGCTCGTGTTGGACAAATCATCATTTTTGAGAATTTGAGTTTTCCAAACTCGATTCTCACTCATTTAAAAACCGGGTTCTGACTCGGATTTTCCATTTTGTATATTCTTATTTTTTAAGCCTCAAGTTCCGACTTGAACTTCCTTTTGAATCCAATGCTCGTATTGGATGAATTGTCGTGTGGAGAATTCGAGTTTTTCAAGCTCAATTCTCACCCATTTCTTATATTTGAAAAATTGAGTCCCGACTTGGATTTTCGCTTTTGTACATCCTCATTTTCTCAAAATTCTGACTTAAATCTCCTTGCCAATTTAATGCTCACTTGTGGAGCGGAGTTCCTCTTGAACTTCCCCTTCAGGATAAGGGATAATCTTGAAACACCGGCAATCAGTCTCGTTTAATTCTCAAGTATCTTCGAATATCGGTCTCATTTTTCAAATCCTCTTTTTTGAAAAACCCAGTGCTCGTACTGGTGTGCATTTCGAAAACCCAGTGCTCGTAGTGGTGTGCATTTCGAAAACCCAGTGCTCGTACTGGTGTGCATTTTGAAAATCTAGTGTTCGTACTGGTGTGCATTTTTTAAAACCCAGCGCTCGTACTGGGGCATTTTTCAAAATCTAGTGCTCGTACTGGTACATCTAGCGCTCGTGCTAGTGTTTGGCTGACTAATCAGTTAGCCATCCAGGTTCAGCCTTTGTGCTAACCAAACATCATCATTCCAAGCTATAAATTCTCAATTTCAACCTTCGGGTTATCATTTTATCAAAAAATCAATCTTTTCTTGCGAAGGACCCTCTTCAGGGAGAGTTCGAGGGAGCTCGTTCCTTTCGCATGCAACCATCTTCCGTTCGCAAAGAACCCTCTTCCAGGGAGAGTTTTGAAGGGACTCATTTTCTTCGCGAACAGTTTGCAAAACAACAACCAACTTTACACAAAAGAACCCTTTTTGCTAGGGAGAGCTTCGACGGAAGCTCGTTTCTTTTTGTGGCCCCCATTTTTCTCATCTTTGGCCAACCCCTTCACAGAGGACCCTCTTCTAGGGAGAGTGTGATGGACTCATTCCTCTGTGATACTTTCTCAACTTTATTTTTCGGCCGCCTTTCCATAAGAGAAGCCTAGAGATAGGGAGTTTTGACGAAAACTTAATTTCTCTTCGAAAGTTCCGTTTTGCAAACACCTCCTCTTTCAGGGAAGAGAGGAGTATTTCCAACTTCCCATTCAGGTAAGGGCTTAAGCCTGAGTCTCTCTTTTTGGGGAAAAAGAGAGGAGAATTTTGTCACGGACGTGTCGACTCGATATCAAGCGATTTCTTTCATCAGGGATTTATAGAATACTTTTGCCAATTTGCTATCAAAAGTCATTGTTGATCTCAAAATTTTCATCATATAAAGAATTACCTCAAACTACCTTTAGTATTATTTCCAAAGGAGCAAGACTTTTGCGAAATAAGAACTAAATTCAAGCTTATTCTGTTGGTCAACCGAAAGGATGAAGAAAAAATCTTTGATATGACCAGTAAAGGAAAATTCAATGATGTTGAAAAGCCATAAGTGAACTGATATTGATCGTAGCTGTGGCACATTCCTAAAGATCATTTTTTTTTGCAGTAAGACAGTGGAAATATTCTGGGCAGTAAAAAAGAACCTACCCAATCCATATATCCTCAGTCGCCTAAGCTGCAATCAAATATCCACAAAAGGGATCTCTCAATTGTCGTCAAGATGAAGGTGAATTAAGCGAATAGACCCCCGGAGCCAAAGAAGATTTGAAACATCTCCAAGATGACGGAGTTTGTGACGGATCCTTCCAGGGAAAGTTCGGATCACCGTCGAGATGAAGGCGGATGCGATGAACCTACCGACAAAACCCCAAAAGATATTTGATTTCTGCTATCATCCAGAGATTTCAACCCAGTAAACCTATATCATCAAGCATAATTCCTGAGAAAGAAAAAGAAGGATCGGAGCATCTCCAAGATGAAGGAGTTTGTGACGTATCCTTCCCCAAAACAAAACAAGAGAGAAGAGAAAAGTCAGGACATCTCCAAAATGAAGGAGGATGTAAAAAGAACCCAAGAAAGCTCCATGGTTCAAAAGAGTGCAAAAGATCATCATGGGAAATGCCCAGGATATCAAACTGCCCGAAATTGCCAGGAATCATCTTTATCTATGTGGAATTCTTTCATCAATGTCTCGTCATTCGATGGCTTTTATGAAGCTAAGAATGTTTCCTCTCCGTTCATATCAAAGAAATTGATATCTTCCTTAAAGAAACTCAACAACAACAAGTTTGAGTTTGATTCTCAATTCTACAGAGTTAGCCCAATTGAAGCTAATACTCTAGGTAGAAAGAGTTGACATTTTTCACACATAAGCACAATACAATCATTCTGAATCAACCACAATTTTGGCATCTTATTGGCAATATTTTCTCTTATCCCAACATGAAGTGTGAACTTGATAGTCGTTTTGACGTATCCTGACATCATCCCTCCTTAGGACTGAAAAGTCCTTTCCTTCCGCCTGATCCGAGCATTCTCAGATCTGCACACTTCCCTGTGTTCCCCATTGTCTCGCCATAGACAGTTCCCGCTCAGGATAAGGGTTAAACCTGAACTTTTTGCAAAAGATCTGTTATTGTCAAAAGCTATTTTCAGTTTCAGCAATGAGGCGCCCAAGAACAATCCCTTTTCAAGCTTTAGGGACCCCCATTTTTATCCTTTTGCAAAACCCCTCTTAGACTTGTTATGCAAAGTCTAGAGGCCCATCACAGTTTTCCTCGCTCCTCGAGGATTCTGTATCCATTCAGGCTAAGGATTAAACCTGCTACCTTGCTCTTCGAGGTACCACCCAAACCTTCTGCGAGAGGTCGTCTGTTTTTAGAAAGCTGATTTTAGTCTCAGCAATGAGGCGCCCAAGATCATTCCTTTTCCAAGCTTTAGGGAATCCCTTGATTTTCTCTTCTCGCAAACTCCTTCTGGATTTGTTCGTCCAAATTCCGAAGGCCCCATCATGGTTTCTTCATCCGAGGATTCCGTATCATCGTCCCTTTCAGATTAAGGGTTAAGCCTGAACCTCACTTCACGAGGTACCTTCCGTTCAGGTTAGGGTTAAACCTGAGTCTCATTTCCGACTAGATGTCCTTTCTAGTCCCATCACGGTTTCTCCATTCAAAGATTCTGCATCATCTCCCACTCAGGTCAAGGGTTAAACCTGAATCTCGCTTCGGCGATGCATTTGTTGTCCCATCACGGTTTCTTCACTCAAAGATTCTGTATGGTCATCCTTCTCAGGATAAGGGTGAAGCCTGAACCTCGCTCCGCGAGGTACCATCCTTTCAGGTTTGGTTTAAACCTGAGTCTCGTTTAGACGAGGTAATCCTTCCCATCCCATCACGATTTTCCCCACAAAGGAATCTGTGCTCTTTGTACATCCATCCAGGAAAGGATCGTCCTTGAGATTCATCTCATGAGGCATTTCTCTCAAAATGTCCCATCGAGGTCCGTTTATGTTTCCTTTCCCCATCCAAATTATCTTAATCTATCTTCGTCCCATCCAGGTTAAGGGCTAAACCTGAGTCATTCCAAAAGGTAGATCTCGTCTCACCCATGAGACTTGATCAAAATTCTTACCTTTCACCATTTTGGGATCTTCGCCCAAAGTCCCATCACGATTTTCTCATTTTTATCATTCAATCGTATCATTGTCGAGGATTTCGTCCCCCCATGACCGTTCAGGATAAGGTTTTAAGCCTGAAAAGCCATGTTTTTGAAATAATTCTTCCACACCCAGCTCAGATCGGCTGACTGGGCATTTTTCAAAATTTGGAGTGTTTCTTTGCCACTAAGCTCGACTTTCAACCGGCTTAGTAGCAAAGAGGGGCATCTGTGAACACCCCAAATTTTTCAAAATGTTGTAAATATCTCCTTTTTGCCCTTTTCCCCCATTTTCTGGGTAATTGAGTCAGTTTCTAATCTAAATTCCATTTTATTTCTCAAATTTTTCTGAAATTAAATTCATTTTACACATCTGACTCAATTTCAGATCCGGATCTACATCAAAATCCAAATCTGAGCTTCATTATCCAATCAAATTCTCAAAATTATCAAAAATAACTTTTTGAAAAGCTCAGACACTTCGTCCGGTATCCGTTTGGATCCATCACGTTATATTTCTCGATTCGAGTATCAAAACTCGAATATTTTCTCAAAACCTGGGTCCAAACCCATTCTTCTGAAGAAATTTCCCCGAAATGGTCTGAAATTCTCAGAAAAATACTTTTGTAAATATTTCTCAGAAAAATACAAAAAAAATTAGTGTTTAATCTTTGTTTTCGTGTAAAAAACTTAGATTTTGTTCCAAAAATACAAAAAAATGGAAAAATCATGCAAAAAAAAAAACCAAAGAAATTAGAAAAAAACTACATGGTTTTTGAAGATTTTCGCCGAAAAACTCACCTTTAACCATCTTTTTAGAAAAACTTGAAAAGAAGGCCTTTTTTTTGGAAAAACTAATTTTCAAGGTTTAAGGGTAGAGTTAGGGTTTTTGAAAACCCTAACTCGCCTTCCTCCCTCAGCCGCCTCTCTCCCTCTCTCAGTCTCCTTCTTCCTCTCACCAAAACCCTCCATGGCCGAACATCCCCATGTGCGTTTCCCCTCCATGAACCCTCCGATCATCTCACTTCCTCCGCCTTCGTCCATCTCCAACAAACTCGCACGCCTCTCTCCTTCACGAAGCTTCCATCGAACATCCCCATGTGCGACCCCCATTTTCATCCTCCATGGACCCTCCATCACCAACAATCTCCTCCACCTTCGTTCATCTCCAACCACATCGCACCTTCCAGAAACCCCCCTCTTTATAAAAGGGGTGCAAAGGGGGGGAAGCAAAAAATCAGAGTTTTTTTTTGGTATATCCCCATGCCCTTCCCAATCAACTAGACACCATCCCTCAGACATCGATCATCGCCGATCTGTCACGATCTTCCTTTTTTTTTTTTGCCTTCGTTACCCCTCCTTCTTCTTTTTCCTGGTGTTCTGGTTTCTCTTAAAACTGCCAGAGGAAGCTGACCGTTCTACGCCAAGGCCACACCTCTCTTATTGATCTGAAGCCATCGTGGACCTTCTTGGAGCTGAAATCATCCCTCATCAGAGCTGACCTTATCTTGCAGCAACTTGCAATAGTCGTCTTTTCTCTTTCTTTCTCTCACATCATCGAGTTCACGATGAGTACTCTTTTTTTCTCTTTTTTTTTTTTAGATTTCATTTTCTTTGATGTTTCCTGTTTAATGCCCCACTGAAGCACCCTGGGTAATATCGGGTTGTTCGTAGCAACTCCGACCTACCCATGTGCAAAATCAATGGAAAATGCTTATTCCAACATTTGTTTCCCCTCTAGTTACAATTTATTTTGGGTTCATTGCGATTTCCGGTAGGTTTCTCGCCTTATTTATCGTTTATTGCTGTTCATACATGATTTACTTCATATTTTCAATGCCATTTTATTGTCAATCGCCTGCATCGTTCTTCTTCCGCCACGGTTCATGTTCTATCAGGATGCTCGAGATGAGATTCATCACACGTACAATAATCTGATGTCTAGCGATGAAACCATGGTGTGTCGAATTGTTACAAAATGCTAGTTATGGTGCTCAAATTATCCTATTTAAACCCATTTCAATACTTGCTCATGTCCTTGCGTTTGTTATTTCCCCTATGATAGCATCTACTCTGTTGCTCTGTATGCTTCTGGCATTTAGATGTTCATTGCAGATTGTTTATTCAACCTTATATGGCATCTTGATCGTTTAGATACATAGTTTCATGCTCTGTATAATGTTTCTACCTCAATCTAAATGTCGCATCGTTTGAGATTTGTTCTTTTATTAATACTCTTCTGCATCTTACTCCACCAGTTTATCATTTTCGTTTTGAAAATTCAGTTAATGCCCCTTAGTAGAAGTGTGAACACCCCAAATTTTTCAAAATGTTGTAAATGTCCCCTTTTTGCCCTTTTCTCCCATTCTTTGGGTAATTGAGTCAGTTTTAAATCTAAATTCCATTTTGTTTCTCAAATTTCGTTGAAATTAAATTCATTTTACATATCTGACTCAATTTCGGATCCGGATCTACATCAAAATCCAAATTTGAGCTTCATTATCCAATTTTAAATCAAATTATCAAAATTATCAAAAATAACTTTTTTAAAAAGCTCAGATACTTCGTCCGATATCCATTTGAATCCATCACGTTATATTTCTCGATTCGAGTATTTAAACTTGAATATTTCCTCAAAAACCGGGGTCAAAACCCATTTCTTCTAAAGAAATTTCCCCGAAATGATCTGAAATTCTCAGAAAAATACTTTTGTAAATATTTATCAGAAAAATACAAAAATTAGTGCTTAATCTTTGTTTTCGTGTAAAAAACTTAGATTCTGTTCCAAAAATACAAAAAAATGGAAAAATCATGCAAAAAATCAAAAAAAAATTAGGAAAGACTACGTGGTTTTCAAAGATTTTGCCGAAAAAACTCACCCTTAACCACCTTTTTAGAAAAATCTGAAAAGGAGGCCCCTTTTTGGAAAAACTGATTTTCAATGTTTAAGGGTCGAGTTAGGGTTTTGAAAACCCTAACTCGCCTTCCTCCCTAAACACCCGATCTCCCTTCAAAAAGGAGGAAAATAGAGGTTAGAAAAGGAAAAGAGAAGGAAGAGAGAGAAACCACAACAGAGGAAAAATTTTGCAATGATCACAGTTTTGGCGACCGTGATGGGACTCGTCTTCGTCCGATCGAATTTATGCCTTTACTTTGCTTTTATATAATCTAAGTCTTTATTCTAACATATGTCAGCTACATTTCCATGCAAACCTTAGGAGCCTAGACTCTGTCCTAAGCTGACATCTTTGCATATAGGATCTAAGTATGGTTTGGTAGGACCATATTGAGGAGATTATATCCATGTTTACATTAGACTTAGGTTTTAAATACAACTCTCCTCAATTTTTAGGGATTGAATGCAAACAATGTATGCAAGTGTATGCTTCTTCTCATTTAAAAATCTATCTCTTTAGGACTTGCATTAGAGCCTTCTGATTTTATTGCATGTTGATCATATTTTGAAAACATCCCTACCTATATTGTCCCGGTCTTCACGTTGCTGGGCTGTCTCACTGAACCATAGTTCGGGAGAGAGCCTCACAACTGGACCACTTATTTGGGTTCGCGCCCCTGTAAACACCCCAAATTTTCACCCTCATCCAGTGTTTGTCCATTTCATAGGTCATTACAGATCATTGCATATCATTGCATGTATTTTGCATATCATTCCATCGCATTGCATAGCATTGCATGTCATTGCATCTCATTTTTGAGATCCAGCACTCCAGCTTTCAAAACATTCAATCCAGATTTGAATATCAAAGCTTTTATTTCAAAAAATTCAATTTCAAAACCTGGGTTTTTATTCAATACTCTGTCATTTTCCAACCCCAGGACTTTATATTTCGAAATATTTTCTTAGAAAACAATCTGGATTCATGTTAAATTCAAATTTCAATCGATTTCAATTCTTAGATAAGACCCATTGAGATGGTGTCGCTTCTGAATTTCTCTATTCATCAAATTTCTCAAATTTTTGAAAGTTTCAGTCCGATCAGGACTCTGTCTCAGAGTCCTAATCCGGTCAGGAGTCTGTTTTACTTTCATTTTCAATCTTTTTTGATTATTTTCAAAATTTAGGTCATTTTACAGAGTCTAGTTAGTTCAAAACTATATTTTAGAGTTCGGTCGAGTTAGGAGTCTAACCCTGACTGTGTTTTCTGACTTATTTCATCATTTCTTGATAAAATCTTTCGAAAATTCTTTCATTTGGCTTTTAAAATCTAAGATCTCAGAGTCCTAAGAGTTCAGGACTCTAACTCGGAGTTCGAGTTCGCTTGAGACCCTATTTTCAAAGATCTTGAATTTCAAATGTCGATTTTAACCCCTTTTCAAAGCCATTTTCAGTGTTCATTTCAAAATTCGATGTGGGCCCACTCAGTTGGCACCATATCCAGAGGAGTTCTAACCTAGTTAGGACCCTATGCCATTTCAAAAATTATAACTTTGAAGTTTGTCTTTGAAAATCCTTTTGAAAACTCCTTCCATTTCAAGTTTTAAAATCGCTTTTTGAAAAAATCAAGTAGGGCCCACTCGGGGTGGCGCCATATTCGAGTAAGTCAGGGCTAAACTAGGTCAAGTTATTGTCTTGGTTAGTTTTAGAAATTTAGAAGGGTCAAAATCCATTTTGAAAACCCATTTTTAAAAACTTGATTTCAAACTATTGTTTTTAAAGGTTTTAGTTAAGATTTTAAAAATCAAATGTGAAAAGTGCCAAGTGGCACCACATTTGGAGTCTCTAGGGTTAATTAGGGGTGTCATTAGGTGTTAATTAGGATTAGGAGTCTCTAAAAAAATCGCCCCCCCCCCCTAATGACTTTGGATAGGTTTTAAAAAGGGCAAAAAAGTAATTTGAAAATCCAAGACTAAACCTAATTTTTTTATTATAAAAGGGAGCATAGGGGGGGACAATTTTTACTATTCACTTACCTTCAATTCTTGGAGCTTCTCTCTCCTCTCCAGCCCTTCCTCCATTGCTGCAACTCCAAGGTATGAATTCCTTTGCTTTTTCATATTTTATTTAATGATTTTAATGTTCTAAACCTAGATCTAGGCTTGGATACCCCTCCTCATGGAAGATCAATCATGATTTAACCTCAAGAACCATCAAGAATCAGCAAGAACGATCCAAGAAGGTGATCTAACCCTGTTTTATGTGATTTACAGGGATTTTAATCCATTAAAAGTGATTTAATCATGATTCTTTACATTATTAACCAATAAAATACATGATTTACCCTTTTAATGGGTTAAGTCTATGTTTTAAAGGTAATATTGAATTCTAGCCATTGATTCCCTGATTTTATTTTATTTTATTTTTTATGTTTATTCATGTTTGTTTTACGTTATATAGCATAGAAATAATTTTTATTTACTGTTTTATGGTTTATTTTATTGATTTACATTAGTTAATGCATGGTTTTTCAAGTTTCTTAAATTTCTGTGTGTTTTAGGTTTAGAACAGTAAAGATAATGTTATTTCGGATTGAAGTATTCATTGTTTATTTCTGATTTTTTTATATGTGATGCATGCATGAGTTATTGAGTTACTGTAGAAAAATCAGAGGGTTTGGATCTCGGGAACGCTGTAAAAAAAATCAGACATCAAATCGGGTTTTTAAAGCTTTAAAATCATGGTTAAAATCAAGAAGGTAACTTGCTGTTATGATATTTCTCTCATCTTATATCCGATTTTAGATCTGTAAAGTGATATGGATTCAAATTGGTTAGATATGTCTTCTGTGAAATTTTCAGATTTTTTTATCACTGTTTAGTATTTTTCCCCTTTCAGAGAATCTGTTTTTAAATTTAAAACTCATTAGGGTTTACCAAAACCCTAATCAGACTTGTGTTAGTCATAAATCCCAAACCAAAGATTCGATTCATGATCTGTAAAAAGTGAGTATTGCTATTTTTCCGTCTACTTTTCACCACTAAAATTTCAGAGATTTTTGTTTAGGATTGCTATTTATTTATGTATTTTCAATCTGAAGTAGCCGTTTTAATCCCTGTTGAAAGTGATATATTTAAGCTCAGATTGCCGGAAGGGTTTCTCCCTAACCGAAGATGATTTTTCAGATCTGTAAATTGGGAAATATTTGTTTTCCTTGTTAGTTAGTCTCTGTACAATTTCATGGATTTTCATGGAGATTTGACCCCTGGTTCGGGTCTTGGATTGAAACTGGTTGGTGAATTAGGTCAAAAATAGCATATTTTTAGGGTTTAATGCAATTTTCGGATTAATTTAATGTCAAAAAATTATTTTTATAATTCCAATTCGACATTAGGGTTATAACAGGTGCAGGTACCGAATTTGATGAATTTTGGAATCCATTTGATGTCTGAATTAATAAAATTGCAAAACAGGATACCTGAAAGATCCAAAAACACTGTTAAAATCATATTTTTTGTGATATTATTGGATTTTCGTGCATAAGTATATAGTTTTAGGGTTTTATTATGTTCATAATCATCTTAGGATACTTTAGGTTTAATTTTGTAGTTATTTGATTTCATTTAGGTCATAAAACCCAAATTTTTACCAAAATCTATTTCAGAAAACTCTGATTTCAAGGCCATAGTCTTGCTATCAGGGGTAATTTGGTCATTTGACCTCAATTTTGAAATTTAATATCTTATCTTACTTATTTATTCAATTTTATTTCATATTTCATCATTTTGATTTAAGGGAATCATGGCAAAAAGGCTTATATCTAGCAAAATCCAACAATTTCCTGATATTGCTGGATAAATCTAGAAAAGCCAACATATCATCACTAACAAAGTTTTCTAGTTTTGCAGGTACATTGAAGACTTTATTTTTCATGTATTCAAATTTCAATAGTGATGTAATTTGTAATTAAACTTTGGAATAAGAATTTACATTTCCTGCTTAGCTTAGGTTGCATTGCATATAGTTTATTTTTTTAAATAATGTCAATGTGTGATGGATGATGATTCATGCATATTCAAACTCACCATGGTCTACACGGATGGAACATGCACTAGCTTTTATGAAGTTTATAAACTTGGTGGAATTTGTATTTATGGCCATAGTCAGAATACGAATGATACCCAGATTTATGATCTTCGCATTAGCCACAATCAGCCTACACTCTTAGGCTAACTTCAAAATGCACTGCATTTCTCAAAAATACAAAAAGTATTTCTCAAATCCTCAAATTCATATTCATTCATTTCATGCATTTGCCAATTCCAATTCAAATTCTAAGTCAAGGAAATTGAATTCCTCAAAATCTCCTAAGTCTTATAGCAAAATCGATTTTCTCAAAAGCATTGAATTTCAAAGAATATTTCAAGTGTTTCTCAAGTTCATAAATTCAATTTTCCAAGTTATGCAGTCAATTTCAAAGTTTGAAGTTAAAAAAATCAAAATTTTTCTAAGTCTTATTCAAAAATCGATTTTCTCAAAATATGGATTTGCCAATGATATTTCAAGTATTTCCCAAGTTCCAAATTCAAATTTTCTAAGTTAGAATTTCAATTTCAAAGTTTGAATTCAGAGAAACCAAGTTTCTCAGAATCGATTTGCACCAAATGTCAAGGATTCCTCAAAATCGATTTTTACTTCTCTCGGAAGTACATTTCAAATCCCAATTCACGATTTTTCATGTGATATCATTTCCAAGATTTACATTTTCTAAATATTTCAATCATTCAAAGCAAACATCATGTTTTCAAATGTGCATTTTCTGAAAATTCATAGCACATGCCTGATTCTATGTGCATTTAGAAATTAGAATATGATTTAGACAAGTTGAATAGAGTAGAGCATAAGATTGATCCTTGGTTCAATTACCCCTGTTAAAGGTGGCAGGAACGGTTGAACCTCGTACCGACATGCGAGTCCCATTCTACGGAATTTTCCCGCATTTTAAAACGGAGGCGAGTTATTTTCAAAATCTTTTTCAAAGGTCAGTTTGACTCGCAAAAAGTTAAATTTTTTTTGCGATGATAACAGGTTTGGCGACCGTGATGGGACCTGTCTTTGCCTGATCAATCTAATGCTCTACTTAGTTCAAATTGTCAAAATCGATTTCCATGGAATATCAGCTTTGCTTTATGATATCATGTGAACCTAGGAGCCTAGACTTGAACCCAGCTGACATGGAATGCATATAGACTAGGTATGGTTTGGTAGGACCATATTGAGGAGAATTATTCATGCTCACATAGACTTAGGTCTAATACAACACTCCTCAATTTAGAAATTGTATGAAAACAATGTTTGCTTCTTCAAATATTTCAAAATTCTATCTCTTTAGGACTTAGAGCCTTCTGTTTGATTGCATGTGCTCATGTTTTTCAAAAATCACCCCACCTATATTGTCCCGGTCTTCACGTTGTTGGGCTCTCTTCCAGAACCATAGTTCGGGACAGAGCCTCACAACTGGGCCACTTATTTGGGTGAAAACCCCCCTGCCACGTACCAAGGGCCATAGTCCAACGTATATCGGCAGGTGCTCAAGGATGTTGTAAAACTTGAACCTAGAACCGGAGAATTTGATTTTATGCCACGTACATCGAGCCTTGGCTTGAGTATATAGGCATAACGTGATTGGATATAGTTGATCTGAACCTTAGAGTTAGGATTAAGGTCCTACAGCTATTTCAAAATTTGTGCATCTAGAGTCAGCTTTTAGGGAATGTTGTATGTGCATACTTGTTTATGCAGAATGTGATTGAATGTACTATTTCCTTTTCCATATTTTCCCAATTTTCTAAAATACTGGACGATTTTCTCAAAATTCCCCCAATCTATGTCCATGTACTGTCCATGTTTTAAACCTTGGACGATTTTCCAAATACTTCATTTTCTATTTATTTCTTCATATTTCATCAAACCCTGGACGATTTTCCAAATTTCCCTTAATTTCCTTCAAAACTCCAGGTGATTTTCCATCTTTCCTGTCTTCTAGATCTCGAATTTCCTACTTTATTTTTATCCTGCCTGCATTTCCCTCAAATTTCCTGTATTTTCCCAAGTCTTATTCCAATTTTCCATGTTTTCCAGTCTGATGGTATCCAGTCAGCTTGATTCAGTCTTCCCTGAGGGTCACATCTCCTACGAGGTGCGACAAAGTCTTCCCGAGCATCGAGTCCTCAGCACCGGATCCTTCTTTCCCCGGTGGTACTATTTATGGTTCAAGAATTTTTCTCGTATGTTTTCCGGACCACTTGGACGATTGTGGGTTAGAACTGGCGTCCGCAGTGGGAAAGCAGACAGTCAACGGCAATTTGATCCATGCACTAGCAGGGCGGTGGAATCCGAGCACTTCTACCTTCTGGTTCCCGTGGGGAGAGATGACAGTACTGATGGATGAATTTTCAGAAATCATGGGATTGCCCGAGCCAGCCGGTCAACCTGGAGATCCATTGGAGAAACAATTTTTGATTAATGTCAAGGGTCTGGACCCTAAAGATGCCTTAGCTCGCATGACGGGACGCAAGTCTTGGCCTTTGATTGAAGAAGATGGAAATGAATATGTGGACCTGCTCGAAATCTACAGACAGTATGGGATATTTGCAGAGGTCAGCTCATTGTCCAGGACATCTCAAGAGAGAATCCAGCACGCGATGGTTCTGTGCACGGTGGGATTAGCTTTCTTTCCCGATGGACGGAATTACATGGATATCAGAATAGTTCAGCTTATGAGGAGATGGGGAAGTCGACAGACCAGCCACCTCTCAATAGCCATGGCCGCACTCGCTTTTCTATACCGAGGGTTGACTCGTTTCGCACTCAGAGAATCGATTCTAGTCGAAGGGTGCACCTACGCATTGCAATCCTGGTTCCTCCGGCATGTGCCAGTCCGAGCCAGTTCATTCAGATACAATGGAGAGAAGCTTCTTCCAGTTGCGCGATACCGGTTCTTGATCGACAACCTTCAAGAGGAAGAAGTCGTATGGGACTACTTCGATCGTCAGGAATCACCTCCCAGATACACTTATGCTTACGGCAAGCGGTTCAGGCTACTCGGCCCATTCTTCTACGCATACTACCATCCAGAGCAGTGTGCCCGGCAGTTTTCTCAGAGGCAGAAGCACGTAGAGATTCGTTCACTAGCAGGGATCTTGCCAGAATTCGATCTCACATCAGATCAGTGGTCCGGAGCATACCATTCTGCCAGACATGGTTGGGATTCCTTTGTCAGTCTTACTATTTTTCCTGGTTCTCGTGTATCTTCCAATTATCTGGAGTGGTGGAAAATTGTCTGTCTCCCTCCCCTCTGTCAAGTGTATTATTGATAAAATCATGTTTTCCCCCTCAATAAAATTCCTTTATTTTACATTTCACTTTGGTTTGACGACCTCGCCTAGGTAACAAGGCATATTTCCAGTTGTTTATTTTGCAAAGAATAGCAACGCAATTGTCGTAACTTCAGCGACGACTCAATCCCTAGTAATGGGATATTATTTCAATTGTCTACCAAAATTCTTAACAAATATTTTCCTCCAACCAAATTTCCTTCAGAAGCCTAACCATCAGTTCTACCTTGCAGAGAGCATTAGCAACATTCAAAAAGAACACTCGTGATACTCGATGGTTCATACAAGGTCCGGAAACAAAACCCTATCAGTTGAAGGTGTCGCATACTCAGCCGCTTCGAAAGAAGAGATGGACTCCCCCCGATCAGCTAAAAATCAAGGACAACAGGTTGAGGATGACATTGATCCTCAAATGTATGTTATGTTCAAGAAAATGATGACCAGGATGCTGGCAGAGCAAGCTGAAGCCAGCACTGAGCAGAAGGATAAGGGTCATGCCGCCAAGAATGTGAAAAGTATCAAAAAGCAGAGTCGTCATGAGGAAGTATCTGATGAATCAGAATCAGCTGACGATGCTGACAAGGAATGTGAAAATAAACATGAATTCAAAAGGTCGACTCAGGGCCAGGGGTCGGCTTACAAATCCAAAAATCAGTCTGTTGATGACCCTACTCAGTCACAATTAAAAGATATGATGAGAATGGTCAAAGATCTGCAGGCCCGCGACAAGGGCAAGAAAGTCTTCACCAGCGAAGACTTCTATAATGGTTTAGATGGAGACGATAATCTGGATAATCTCCCCAGAAAATTTATCAAGTTTGATGGTTCTGGCGACCCTAAAGCTCACATCGCCATGTTTTTCGCTGAATGTTCATGATTCAAGTGTGACAATCGGGCACTCTTCCTTTGCTTCCCTCGCAGTTTGGAGGGAACGGCAGCTAAATGGTACTCGGAGCACATCAACCCCATAGAGCTGAAAGAACTTGATAAGGTGGTGAATATGTTCATTGAGCGCTTTATGTTCAATGCTGAGGCGCTCCCGACCCTCAGCCACCTCTGTGGCCTGAAACTGAGAGAAAATGAAAAGGCCCGAGATTTTATCCACCGCTGGAGGTCAGCTTGCAACAAGATGAGAGACCCCATATCAGAAGGGCATGCTTTGTCCTTGATTCTAAGCAATTTCTCGCAGCCCCTAAAAGGCCTCATCTCCACCGCACCATCCAGAACCTTTATAGAGTTAACAGAGCGAGCCGAATGGCTCGAATTGAGTATGGAGAATGGTTTCTACAAAGGTTTCACTTTCACCAAGAACAACAGTCAGAATGAGTCGAAAAAGAAGACTCATTTCACTAATTCTGTCAGTAATAAACGGAATCATCGCAAGGGGCAGAATAGAGACTTCTGTTATGGGGCAGGAGGTTCAAACAAGAATGACCAGAAAAGAAAGTCGATCCCGCAATTCAGCAAGCCGCTTCAGCTAGAGCAGGGACCAAAACCCCGAGAGAAAGTGAAGCACAAAGGATGGAGCTATGAGAGGAAGTTCACTCCATTAGATCAATCACTCGAGACTGTGCTCGAGTACCTGTTGACCAAGGAGATTGTCAAATTGCCCAGGCTAGTCGATCCTTCCGCTCCTATGGGAAAATTCAAAGACCAATTCTGCAAATTTCATCGAACAGTGGGGCACAACACTGAGAATTGCTTCGTTCTGAAGAACATTGTTCAGGACCTTATTGATAAAAATCTTCTGGTAGAAGGTGCGGAAGATGAAAATATAGATATTCTAAAAGAGCCATTTCCTCGTCATTCTACAGTAGTCATCACCGAACAGTCATTTCAACCACAGGAGCGTATTAGGCCGTGCTCTGAAAATGATATGCAAGCTCAGCATCGGGTCCTGGTATTGCAACAGGCTCAGTCCAAGGCCCAGAAGATGGACCTTATTTCAGCTTTCGACAAATTGAAAGTATCTGACAAGCCCGCTGGGGTATCTCCCGAGGTAGCCAGAAGTATGCCATGGCTCCCTAAGCATCTCATTAAGTCCACCCCAAAGAAAAGTGAGACATCCACTCTAAAGCCTATTACAGCATTATCCAATGTCTCAATTTTGGACTTAACCCAAGCTTCCGCTAAACATCAGCAAGTATTAAATAATCTGTTGCAGAAAATCAAGGTGAAACCAAGCATAACTCCGGAAGACATGGCCCACATAGTCAATCAGGCCATGACTAATGCTCCAGTTACTTTCTTCGATGAGGATCTCCCTAAACCTCATGTATTTCACAACAATGCCTTGTATGTTGTGGTTCGAACCAGAGGGATGATAGTTCCTCATGTGCTGATCGATGGAGGCAGCAGCCTCAATATATGTCCGGAAATGACCGCCAAAGCTTTGGGCATTAAAGAAGAAGAATGCATTCCAGATTCAATCACCATTTATGGGTTCGACAATCATGGCCAAACAGCGAAAGAAAAAATCTTCCTGGAGATCTTCATTGACTACTCAGTCCATTCAATTCTCTTTCACGTGGTCAATGTGCCGCCCACTTATAATCTGCTTCTCGGGAGACCATAGATTCACAACGCAAACGCAGTACCATCTACTCTGCATCAGTGCATCAAGTGGTCAAAAGGTGGTATGATCACGACAGTCTTGGGCGAGGATCCTGAGCAGAGGCTGGCACAGCCCATGGTTCCCAGACCCTCTTTCACTACTGATATCCCTAGCATTAGGGGTATTGAAGAGGTCAGCTTTGAAGAGAATTCGGGAATAATACAGATGACAGAGCAACCCGAGCATACGGTAGCTACGACCCGATGGGGAGGTCCACAGTTCTTCAAGATTGGAGGACGAATTGATTACAGCACACTTAAGGGTCATCCTCTATTCTCGCAATTTATGAAGGCTAAAAAGGGATTTGATTTACTAGTAAAGCACGGCTACCAGCCTTTTCAAGGCCTAGGCAAAAATGAAGATGGTCGTCTTGAACCAGTGATTCCTCAGCACTGCCCTAAAAGGACCGGACTGGGCTTTAATGGCCGAAGATCTCAGAAAGGGACTGTTTTCATTAAGGGAACGCATTAGAAGAATTCATTTGTCTTTCCTTTTTTATTCTTTTGTCGGGATGATATCCCATTTCATTCGCATCATTGTCATTTTGATTAATTCTATCTTTCAATAAAGTTGCAAGTTTCCTTTGTCTATCTTGGTGCCATTTGTCTCTTTACTCCTCAATATTAAATCTTCACGAAATTGAAATCATTTTGCTCTTTTATCTTTCCAATTACTTTCAATAAAAGCAATTTATTTCATGATGAGCAATTTCCTAAATCAATTTATCCTCCAATTTTCAGAATGTCTTCCCGATCTATCAAGAAGCTCGTCTTTAATCCAAAAGCCTGTTCGAAATTAGCAATAATTTATCAGATCAGAATAAGAACATAATGTAGTCAGACTGCAAAGCAGTCAGAAGAATCTGCAGAGTTCGATTCAGCTCTTCAAGAACTGCCAGAATTTGCATCGGTTCAGAAGCAAGATGAGCCATCATCCTTAGTTCAAGATCCGACTGAGGATATCAATATCGGATCAGAAGACGATCCTAGAATCCTCAAGATTGGCAGTGGTTTGAGTCCAGGAGAGAAAGAAAGGCTCACTAATTTCCTCAAGCAGCATGAAGAAGTATTCGCATGGACTTATGAGGATATGCCAGGTTTAGATCCGAAATTGGTGGAACATCACCTCGTTCTGAAGCCTGAGGCGAAACCAGTCAAGCAGAAGTTGAGAAAAATGGATCCTCGAATCGAGCAACAGGTCAAGGAAGGACTTGAGGATCTGCTTAAAGCAGGATTCATTCGAGCAATTGATTACCCGGATTGGTTGGCGAATATCGTAGCAGTTCCTAAGAAGAATGGTAAAGTGCGAATCTGTATCGACTTCCGTGATCTCAATAAAGCCACTCCGAAGGATGACTATCCACTCCCAAATATTGACCTCCTAGTTGATAGCACGGCTGGGCATGCTATGTTCTCCTTTATGGACGGATACTCCGGATATAATCAAATCAAGTTGGCCGCTCGTGACCAATCCAAAACATCCTTTACCACGCCATGGGGCACTTTCTGTTACACGGTTATGCCTTTTGGGCTCAAGAATGCTGGAGCCACTTATTAGCGCGCTATGGCCGTTATTTTCCATGATCAGATGCACAAGACTATGGATGCATATGTCGATGATATTCTGGTGAAGTCCAAAGAAGAGGAAGATCACATTGAAGCTCTTAATCAAGTCTTCAAACGACTCATTCTTTACAAGCTAAGACTCAATCCACAAAAATGTGTCTTTGGAGTCGAATCAGGCAAGTTGCTAGGCTTCTTGGTCAGCAAGAAGGGGATAGAAATGGATCACGCTAAGGCCAAAGCTATCATTGGCATGCCGCCCCCCGACTAATCTCAAAGAATTGCGTAGCCTTCAAGGACGCATGCAATCAATTCGGCGATTCATTTCTAATTTGGCCATGAGATGTGAGCCTTTCAATCATTTGCTCAGAAAAGGAGTGAGGTTCGAATGGGGACCAGAGTGTCAGCAGTCGTTCGAACGCATCAAGAAATATCTTCTCAATCCTCCTGTTTTAAAGCCGCCAGAATTAGGGAAACCCCTATTGCTATACATTTCAGTTAATCAAGTTGCTTGCGGCGGATTCTTGGCGCAATACGAAGAAGGCAGCTTGATAGAACATGCCATTTACTATGTGAGCAAGACCTTTATTGATTACGAGAAGAAATACTCTCAGATAGAGAAGACGTGTTTAGCTCTGGTATGGATGTGTCAGAAATTGAGACATTATCTATTGGCGTCTGAAGTCAAGATTCTATCTAAATTAAATCCTCTCAAGTACGTTCTTGAACAACCATTTCTCAGCGGACGAATCGCCAAATGGCAAGTCCTATTAATGCAATACGACTTGGAATATGTCTCTCAGCAATCTATCAAAGGCCAAGCAATTGTAGACCAATTAGCAGTTTTTCCTCTAGCAGAGGATGTTAAAACTGAGGATGATTTCCCCGATGAGCGGATCTGCAATATTCAACAATCCCCAATTTGGAATTTATTCTTCGACGGTTCTAAGAATATGGCAGGCATAGGAATCGGAATTCTGCTAATCACACCAGAGAAAGAGATGATTCCCTTTTCTCTTAAACTGGATTTTCAATGCACTCACAATATGGCCGAGTATGAAGCTTTGATACAAGGTCTGAAAATTCTACAGGACTTCAATGTCAAAAGAGTGCATGCTTATGGCGACTCCTTGCTCATCGTCAACCAAGTCCTAGCCGAATGGCAAGTGAAAGATCAGAAATTACTTCATTACCAGAAGATTGTCTCAGCTCTTGCCAACAAATTCGAAGAATTCCAACTTTTCCATATCAAGAGAGATTTCAATCAAGTTGCAGGCAGTTTAGCTAATCTGGGATCCATCATGTCTTTCAGCAGTGGAGAATCTTGTTGCTCATTTGAAATTGGCAGACTTGATCAACCCGCTTTCGTCCCAGTAGAGCAGATAAACCAGGCTGAGCAGAAGAAGAAGCCTTGGTATCATGATATCAAGAATTTCATTAAAACTGGCGAATTTCTTCCAGAATTATCAAAGAGAGAGCAGCGAGCAATTCAACGCATGTCTGCTCGATATTTTATTCTTGTCGACGTCCTTTATCGTCGTGGATTCAGTTCTGAGTATTCCAGATGTTTGGACGAAGAAGAAGCCGAAGAAGTTGTGCAAGAAGCACATGAAGGCATTTGCGGTGGTCATGTTGGCTATCAGACTCTCGTCAAACAAATCATCCGAGCAGAATATTATTGGAGAACTATGCAACAAGATTGCTATCGTTTTGTAAAGAAGTGCGTTCAATGTCAGATGCATGCACCTTCCATTCATGCGCCAGCGACATACTTGCAATCTGTCGTCTCGCCATGGCCATTTTCCATGTGGGCTTTCGATGTTGTAGGCCCCATCACTCCTTCAGCCTCCAATGGTCATAAATATTTTCTTGCCGCAAGAGAATATTTTACTAAATGGGTAGAAGCAGTCACTCTACGCACAGTAGAAGGTCGACACGTGGTTTCTTTCATCCATAAGAATATCCTTTGCTGTTTCGGTATACCGCATGATATTGTGTCGGATAATGGCAGTCATTTCAAGAATGAGAGAATGAGGACATTCTGCTCAAAATTCAGAATTCATCATCATTTTTCCGCTCCATATTATCCTCAAGGGAATGGTCAGGCAGAAGCCACCAACAAGATTCTGATTCGAATCCTGGAGCGAACTTTAGAAACGGGCCGTGACTTGCATGAAAAGATTCATGATGCATTATGGGCATACAGAACCACCATTCGAACTCCAACGAATGCTACTCCGTCAGAACTTGTCTACGGAACTGAAGTAGTACTACCTCTACATGTTCAGAAACCTGCTCTGAAATTTGCATCACTTCTAGAATTACCTCTTGATCAGTATCAGCAACAGCGACTGGTACAGCTTGATTTGCTTGATGAAAGAAGGCTCAGAGCAGCAGAGCATGCTCAATCCTATCGCCAGAGGATAGCCCGACAATATGCAAAATCTGTCATTGAGAGAAAATTTCGGGTCAATGATCTAGTGCTCAGATCAACAGCTTATCTCAGGCATCGCCCGGGTGGCAAATGGTCTTCAAATTGGGAGGGTCCTTATGTTGTCAAAGAGGCACTACCTCGCAATTCATATCGGCTCATCAATGCTGATGGAATAGAATTATCAGATCCCATCAATGCTTGACATTTGAAAAAATTCTATACTTGAACAATTTCCTATTCTTTGTAATTCTTCCAAATTTTCTTCAATAATGATCAAAATTCTTTTTCCCAGTTACACTGGGCATTTTAAAATTTTGTTTTTATCTACAAATATCCTGTATGCAGGCAGGATAAATAAATCTCTCATTTCACGCACTTGTGCATTCATGTGCATCAATTTGCATTCAATTGCATTAATAACAATCTGGTCAGTATTGAGATTTCAACTATCAATCTCATCACAATTCCTAACGATTCAAGATTGAAAGACAATCACCAGAACTGAACCAAAATCTAGTATCCAAACTGGTACATTTTTAAAAACCGATATGCATACCGGTATCCTTTCAAAATCGAGCACTCGTGTTAGTGTTCCACTGAATGGTCATGTCAGTCGACCTCTTGAGTTCAGTCTTCGTGCTGATCACTCATCCAATTTCAAAATTCCCAATTTCTAATTTCCAATTTCCAAATATCAATTTCCAAATTCCAAATTCCAATTTCTAATTTCTAATTTCCAATTTCCAAATATCAATTTCCAAAATTCCCAATTTCTAATTTCCAATTTCCAAATATCAATTTCCAAAATTCCCAATTTCTAATTTCCAATTTCCAAATATCAATTTCCAAAATTCCCAATTTCTAATTTCCAATTTCCAAATATCAATTTCCAAAATTCCCAATTTCTAATTTCCAATTTCCGAATATCAAATTCCAAATTCCAAATTTCCAATTTCCAATTTCTAATTTCAAATATCAAAATTCCAATTTCAAAAATTCAAAATTCAAAATTCCAAATTTCGACCTTTTGGTCACTCAATACCAATTCCAAAAATTTCTCTTGCGAGAGACCCTTTTTATAGGGAGAGTTCGAGGGAGCTCGCTCTTTTCGCATGCTATCCAATTCGTTCATTTAGCCCCTTTTCAGGGAGAGTTTGAAGGGACTCGTGTCTTTGTGAACCGTTTGCAAAACAAAATTCACACAAGGAACCCTTTTTATAGGGAGAGACTCGACGGAGACTTGCTTTCCTTGTGGCCCTATAATTTCAGACTAGGCCATTTCATCATGAAGGACCCTCTTTTCAGGGAGAGTGTGATGAACTCGTTCCTTCATGACCAATTTACCAACCTCACCAATTCCGGCCCCCTTTCCATAAGAGAAGCCTAATGTTAGGAAGTTTTGACGAAAGCTTAATTTCTCTTCGAAAGTTCATTTTGCAAACACCTCCTCTTCAGGGAGGAGAGGAGTAATTCCTAATTCCAAATTCTAAATCTTCTCCTTTGGGGAAAGGAGAAGAGAATTTCTGTCATGGATATGTTGCGTTGCGCTTCAAATGCTCGCTTTCACAAAAAGATTTCAAGAAAGTTTTGCCAATTTGTCGTCGAATATTTGTTGATTTCAAAAATCTTTATTGCACAAAATTATTACCTCAGAATACCCTCAGTATTACTTCCAAAAGGACAAAGCTTTCGCGAAAAATGATTCAAAATTCAAAATCTTTCTATTGGTCAACCAAAAGGATGAAGAATAAATTCGCGATATGGCCAACAAAGAGAATTCAATGTTGTTGCAAAGCCATGAGTGATCGATATTGATCGCAGTCAATGGCACGTTTTTAAAGACCTTTCTTGAAAAATAAAGCAGTCAAAATATCCTGGGTGATACCGAAAAATCCACTCAATTTTCATATCTCCTCAATCACCTAAGCTGCAATTAAATATCTGCAAAAGGGATCTCTCAATTGTCGTCAAGATGAAGGCGAATTAAGCGAGTCGACCCCCGGGGCCAAAGAAGATTTGGATCATCTCCAAGATGACGGAGTTTGTGACGGATCCTTCTAGGGAAAGTTCAGATCACCGTCGAGATGAAGGCGAGTGTGATGAGCCTACCGACAAACCCTAAAAGATATTTAATTCCAGCTATCATCAAGAGATTTCCTACCAAAGAGCCAATAACTATCAAGATAATCCCTGAGAGAAAAGAAGGATCAGAACATCTCTGAGATGAAGAAGTTTGTGACGTACCCTTCCAAAAAAAGAGAGAGAGAGACAAGTCAGAACATCTCCAAAATGAAGGATGAGGTAATTCCCGAAAAATCCAAGAGAGCTCCAATCTGCTAAAAAAAAAAAAAGAGTGCAGAAAGATCATCATGAGAAAAGAATCCCAGGATATCAGACTGCCGAATCTATCAAGAATCTTCTTTAATTTTGTGAAATTCTTTTATCAATATTCTTTCAACAATAGCTCTCGCAATATCAAGAATACTTTCTTTCCCGTCCATATCAAGGAAATTGATAGCTTCCTTGAAAGAAAGCCAATCGCAAGCAATTTGAATTCGAATCTTGATTCTACGGAGTTAAGCTCAGTCGGAGATAATACTTCAGGTAGAAAAGAGGGAATACTTTCAAAACAATGTGCATCAGTTTCAATTATTTTGAATCAACAACAATTTTCAACATTCTGACAATATTTTCTAGTTATCCTGGCATGAAGTGAGAGCTTGAGGTTCATCTTTGGCGCATCCTGACACCATCCCTTTTAGGATTTGATTACGGGAGTTTTCAAGATTCCTTCCCTTCTTTGGTATAATCTGAGCGCATGGGCTCTCAGATTCGCACACTTCCCTGTGTCCCCATTGTCCCACCATAGACAGTCCAATTTCGGCTTGAGGTTAAGTCACCAATTCCAGCAAAAGGCAATTTCAAAAGTTATTTAGTCTCAACAATGAGGCGCCCAAAATCAAATCCCTTTTTAAACTTTAGGGCCCCCAATTTCCTTCCTTTTGCAAAAACCCTATCGAATTCATTGTGCGGAAATCCGAAGGTTCCATCACGGTCTCTTCTTTCGAGGATTCCGTCCATTTTCTACCCAATCAGGATAAGGGTACAAGCCTGAGCCTCCTTTGATGAGGTATTCCATTTTCATTTCCCAATCAGGTTAAGGGTATAAACCTGGGCCTCATTTGATGAGGTATTTCATTTCCCAATCAGGTCAAGGGTCAAAGCCTGAGCTCCATTCCATACGAGGTATTTCCCGTCCCATCCAGGTCAAGGGCAAAACCTGAATCTCACTCCTTTTGAAATAAAATTTTCTCCTTATTCTCCATTTCATATGTACCATCATCACTTGAACTAATTCTTTCATACCCAGTCAGATTCATCTAACTGGGGCATTTTTTATGGTTCAAATTTGGTATGTTTTCTTTGCCACTAAGCTCGGCTTCTAACCGGCATAGCAGCAAAGAGGGGCATCTGTAAACACCCCAAATTTTCACCCTTATCCAGTGTTTGTCCATTTCATAGGTCATTACAGATCATTGCATATCATTGCATGTATTCTGCATATCATTCCATCGCATTGCATAGCATTGCATGTCATTGCATCTCATTTTTGAGATCCAGCACTCCAGCTTTCAAAACATTCAATCCAGATTTGAATTTCAAAGCTTTTATTTCAAAAAATTCAATTTCAAAACCTGGGTTTTTATTCAATACTCCGTCATTTTCCAACCTCAGGACTTTATATTTCGAAATATTTTATGAGAAAACAATCTGGATTCATGTTAAATTCAAATTTCAATCGATTTCAATTCTCAGATGAGACCCATTGAGATGGTGTCGCTTCCGAATTTCTCTATTCATCAAATTTCTCAAATTTTTGAAAGTTTCAGTCCGATCAGGACTCTGTCTCAGAGTCCTAATCCGGTCAAGAGTCTGTTTTGAAGTCTGTTTTACTTCCATTTTCAATCTTTTTCGATTATTTTCAAAATTTAGGTCATTTTACAGAGTCTAGTTAGTTCAAAACTCTATTTTAGAGTTCGGTCGAGTTAGGAGTCTAACCCTGACTGTGTTTTCTGACTTATTTCATCATTTCTTAATAAAATCTTTCGAAAATTCTTTCATTTGGATTTTAAAATCTAAGATCTCAAAGTCCTAAGAGTTCAGGACTCTAACTCGGAGTTCCAGTTCGCTTGAGACCCTATTTTCAAAGATCTTGAATTTCAAATGTCGATTTTAACCCCTTTTCAAAGCCATTTTCAGTGTTCATTTCAAAATTCGATGTGGGCCCACTCAGTTGGCACCATATCCAGAGGAGTTCTAACCTAGTTAGGACCCTATGCCATTTCAAAAATTATAACTTTGAAGTTTGTCTTTGAAAATCCTTTTGAAAACTCCTTCGATTTCAAGTTTTAAAATCGCTTTTTGAAAAACTCAAGTAGGGCCCACTCGGGGTGGCGCCATATTCGAGTAAGTCAGGGCTAAACTAGGTCAAGTTATTGTCTTGGTTAGTTTTAGAAATTTAGAAGAGTCAAAATCCATTTTGAAAACCCATTTTTAAAAACTTGATTTCAAACTATTGTTTTTAAAGGTTTTAGTTAAGATTTTAAAAATCAAATGTGGAAAGTGCCAAGTGGCACCACATTTGGAGTCTCTAGGGTTAATTAGGGGTGTCATTAGGTGTTAATTAGGATTAGGAGTCTCTAAAAAAATCGCCCCCCCCCCCTAATGACTTTGGATAGGTTTTAAAAAGGGCAAAAAAGTAATTTGAAAATCCAAGACTAAACCTAATTTTTTTATTATAAAAGGGAGCATAGGGGGGGACGATTTTTACTATTCACTTACCTTCAATTCTTGGAGCTTCTCTCTCCTCTCCAGCCCTTCCTCCATTGCTGCAACTCCAAGGTATGAATTCCTTTGCTTTTTCATATTTTATTTAATGATTTTAATGTTCTAAACCTAGATCTAGGCTTGGATACCCCTCCTCATGGAAGATCAATCATGATTTAACCTCAAGAACCATCAAGAATCAGCAAGAACGATCCAAGAAGGTGATCTAACCCTGTTTTATGTGATTTACAGGGATTTTAATCCATTAAAAGTGATTTAATCATGATTCTTTACATTATTAACCAATAAAATACATGATTTACCCTTTTAATGGGTTAAGTCTATGTTTTAAAGGTAATATTGAATTCTAGCCATTGATTCCCTGATTTTATTTTATTTTATTTTTTATGTTTATTCATGTTTGTTTTACGTTATATAGCATAGAAATAATTTTTATTTACTGTTTTATGGTTTATTTTATTGATTTACATTAGTTAATGCATGGTTTTTCAAGTTTCTTAAATTTCTGTGTGTTTTAGGTTTAGAACAGTAAAGATAATGTTATTTCGGATTGAAGTATTCATTGTTTATTTCTGATTTTTTTATATGTGATGCATGCATGAGTTATTGAGTTACTGTAGAAAAATCAGAGGGTTTGGATCTCGGGAACGCTGTAAAAAAAATCAGACATCAAATCGGGTTTTTAAAGCTTTAAAATCGTGGTTAAAATCAAGAAGGTAACTTGCTGTTATGATATTTCTCTCATCTTATATCCGATTTTAGATCTGTAAAGTGATATGAATTCAAATTGGTTAGATATGTCTTCTGTGAAATTTTCAGATTTTTTTTATCACTGTTTAGTATTTTTCCCCTTTCAGAGAATCTGTTTTTAAATTTAAAACTCATTAGGGTTTACCAAAACCCTAATCAGACTTGTGTTAGTCATAAATCCCAAACCAAAGATTCGATTCATGATCTGTAAAAAGTGAGTATTGCTATTTTTCCGTCTACTTTTCACCACTAAAATTTCAGAGATTTTTGTTTAGGATTGCTATTTATTTATGTATTTTCAATCTGAAGTAGCCGTTTTAATCCCTGTTGAAAGTGATATATTTAAGCTCAGATTGCCGGAAGGGTTTCTCCCTAACCGAAGATGATTTTTCAGATCTGTAAATTGGGAAATATTTGTTTTCCTTGTTAGTTAGTCTCTGTACAATTTCATGGATTTTCATGGAGATTTGACCCCTGGTTCGGGTCTTGGATTGAAACTGGTTGATGAATTAGGTCAAAAATAGCATATTTTTAGGGTTTAATGCAATTTTCGGATTAATTTAATGTCAAAAAATTATTTTTATAATTCCAATTCGACATTAGGGTTATAACAGGTGCAGGTACCGAATTTGATGAATTTTGGAATCCATTTGATGTCTGAATTAATAAAATTGCAAAACAGGATACCTGAAAGATCCAAAAACACTGTTAAAATCATATTTTTTGTGATATTATTGGATTTTCGTGCATAAGCATATAGTTTTAGGGTTTTATTATGTTCATAATCATCTTAGGATACTTTAGGTTTAATTTTGTAGTTATTTGATTTCATTTAGGTCATAAAACCCAAATTTTTACCAAAATCTATTTCAGAAAACCCTGATTTCAAGGCCATAGTCTTGCTATCAGGGGTAATTTGGTCATTTGACTCAATTTCGAAATTTCATATCTTATCCTTCTTATTTATTCAATTTTATTTCATATTTCATTATTTTGATTTAAGGGAATCATGGCAAAAAGGCTTATATCTAGCAAAATCCAACAATTTCCTGATATTGCTGGATAAATCTAGAAAAGCCAACATATCATCACTAACAAAGTTTTCTAGTTTTGCAGGTACATTGAAGACTTTATTTTTCATGTATTCAAATTTCAATAGTGATGTAATTTGTAATTAAACTTTGGAATAAGAATTTACATTTCTTGCTTAGCTTAGGTTGCATTGCATATAGTTTATTTTTTTAAATAATGTCAATGTGTGATGGATGATGATTCATGCATATTCAAACTCACCATGGTCTACACGGATGGAACATGCACTAGCTTTTATGAAGTTTATAAACTTGGTGGAATTTGTATTTATGGCCATAGTCAGAATACGAATAATACCCAGATTTATGATCTCCACATTAGCCACAATCAGCCTACACTCTTAGGCTAACTTCAAAATGCACTGCATTTCTCAAAAATACAAAAAGTATTTCTCAAATCCTCAAATTCATATTCATTCATTTCATGCATTTGCCAATTCCAATTCAAATTCTAAGTCAAGGAAATTGAATTCCTCAAAATCTCCTAAGTCTTATAGCAAAATCGGTTTTCTCAAAAGCATTGAATTTCAAAGAATATTTCAAGTGTTTCTCAAGCTCATAAATTCAATTTTCCAAGTTATGCAGTCAATTTCAAAGTTTGAAGTTAAAAAAATCAAAATTTTTCTAAGTCTTATTCAAAAATCGATTTTCTCAAAATATGGATTTGCCAATGATATTTCAAGTATTTCCCAAGTTCCAAATTCAAATTTTCTAAGTTAGAATTTCAATTTCAAAGTTTGAATTCAGAGAAACCAAGTTTCTCATAATCGATTTGCACCAAATGTCAAGGATTCCTCAAAATCGATTTTTACTTCTCTCAGAAGTACATTTCAAATCCCAATTCACGATTTTTCATGTGATATCATTTCCAAGATTTACATTTTCTAAATATTTCAATCATTCAAAGCAAACATCATGTTTTCAAATGTGCATTTTCTGAAAATTCATAGCACATGCCTGATTCTATGTGCATTTAGAAATTAGAATATGATTTAGACAAGTTGAATAGAGTAGAGCATAAGATTGATCCTTGGTTCAATTACCCCTGTTAAAGGTGGCAGGAACGGTTGAACCTCGTACCGACAGGTGAGTCCCATTCTACGGAATTTTCCCGCATTTTAAAACGGAGGCGAGTTATTTTCAAATTTTTTTTCAAAGGTCAGTTTGACTCGCAAAAAGTTAAAAAAATTTTGCGATGATAACAGCCCCCCTACCACGTACCTATGGGCCATAGTTCGAGGTATATTGGTAGGTGCTCAAGGATGTTGGGAAGCCCTTACCTTGGAACCGGAGAAATATCTTATATGCCACGTACTTCGAGCTTCGGCTTGAGTATATCGACATACCTTGATTGGAATCAGATGATCTGAACCGTAGAGTTAGGATTAAGGTCCTACGAGCAATTTCAAATATTGCATATAGAGTCAGTCTTTAGGGAGTGTTGTGTGCACATCCTTGTTTGTGCAGCTATGATTATGCGATGTTTTCCTTGTGTTCTCCTATATATATCAACCTCTTTTAAAACCCTGGGTGTGCTCTTCAAAACTTCCTCTATTTTCAAAAACCCCGGGTGTATATTTTCTCATTTACCTACGTTCTTCTCTCTTTTGTTGTCAATCTTTCTTTAAAAACCCTGAAAATTCTTTCTTTAAAAAGTCCCTTGATCTTTTACAAAATTTCCAGGAAATTATGTCTGTTCCGCCTCTCATCAAAAGTCTATCCGTAAGTCCTGCATTTTATCTGACTCTCTTCCTCTTTTTGCCTCAGTATCACTCCGATGGCATCCGAATCTCCCGATGCTATCTTTTCTTGGGATCATGTCTTCTATCAAATAAGGGATGGAACCCCAGATCATCGGGTCATCCAGTCTCGTACCTTCTTCCCTCGGTGGTACTATTCTTGGTTCACCGCCTTCTCGCGTATGTTCCCAGACCACTTGGATGATTGTGGATTGGAGATGGCATCGGCAGTTGGCAAGCGAACCATCAACGACAGTCTGATTCAAGCTATGGCAGAGCGGTGGAATCCGTGTACCTGCACGTTTTGGTTCCCATGGGGAGAAATGACTTTGCTAATGGATGAGTTCAATGATATCATGGGATTGCCAGAACCAGCTGGTTAGCCAGATGACCCGGTCGAGCAGCAATTCTTGATCAATGTCAAAGGGGTAGATGTTCGAGAAGCATTGGCCAGAGCTACAGGGAGCAGATCCTGGCCTCTCACAGAGATCAGCAGAAGTCAGTTCATCGATCTGTTCGAACTCTACAACAAATATAGAGCCTACGAAGAAGTCGATACCTTATCTCGAGCAGCGAAAGAAAGAATTCAGCATGCCATGGTCCTATGCACAGTGGGGCTGGCATTCTTTCAGGATGGTCAGAATTTCATCGATGTCAGAGTCGCTCAACTCTTTCGAAGATGGGGAAGCAAGCAGACCCGTCAGCTTTCAGTATCCATGGCAGCTCTAGCCTTTCTCTTCAGAGGTTTAGCTCGTTTCGCCCTCAGAGAAACCATTTTGGTAGAAGGGTGCATGTATGCCTTGCAGTCGTGGTTCCTGCGACATGTACCGTCAAAAGCCAGTTCTTTCAGATTCAGCAACAAGCAGCCGAAGTCAGCCATTCAGTGCCGAGCTTTGATCGAGAAGCTGCATCAGGAGGAAATCGTTTGGGATTTCTTCGACAGAAGAGAGACCGTTCCTCGGTACACCTATGCTCGTAACAAGCGCTACAGATTGCTCGGCCCTTTCTTCTGCGTAGACTATCAGCCAGAGAGGTGTCTTCGACAGTTCTCGCAGCGGCAGATTTGTGTCAATACCCGCTTCCCGACTGGCCGCATTCCAGAGTTCGATCTACAGTCGGATCAGTGGTCTGGAGCATACCATGTCGCCAAATACACTTGGGACTCCTTTATTCCTTTGTCTATATTTCCCGGTCCTAATGTATCATCAGAGTATCGAGAATGGTGGCAAACTGTTTGCCCACCTTCTCTTTGTATTTAAATTTGGTCATTAATGAAAATGCAAACTTTTGTCCTGATAAAAAGCTTTTATGGCCAAATCTTATTTTGTTTCATGTAGTTACGGATTCATCCCCAGTGATGAGACCCATTTTTTTGTATATTCTTTCTTCGATTATCTCTCGTCATGATAAACGACCTCACCTAGGTCATAAGGCGCATTTTGTTGCCACAAAAGGTGACACAATCATTGCAAAAATTTGTGATAACCCATTCCCTGGTGGTGGGATAACTTACCTAAAAAGTTGTCTATCAATTCCTTCTTTCATATCTTTTCTCAAAAATCGCACTTTCAAAAATCTCCTCCGAACCCTAACCATTCATTTCACCTTCACAGAAAATCTCTGGCATTGGCAAAATGGTTGTAACGAGGGCAGGAAAAGAAACAGTTCCTCAACACAGCGACAGTGAGGCCGGAGGGATGGATTCCCCCAAATCAGTCAAGGGACAGAATCAGAATCAAGCATATGATATAGATCCAGCCATGTATAATATGTTCAAAAGAATGATGACCAAAATGATGGCTGAGCAGGCCGAGGCTAGTCAGAAAGAAGTTGCTCCAAAAAGCAAGCCAAAGAAGAAGGCTGTAAAGAAGCCAGTCAGGATTGTTAGAAAGCAAGTACAGCCCGACACCACTTCTGAAGAAACAGAATCAGCCGAAGAATCGGAAGAGGAAGAGCAGTATGTTTATCATCAGAATCCTCCACCGCAGTTTGTAAAGACCGCTGCAGAGCCCGAATCAATCAACAAGCCCGTTCCGGCTAATGACCCGATGCAAGAGCTGATGAAAGAAATGAATCGGGCTATCAAGGATATTCAAGCCAAAAGCAAAGGCAAGCAGACCTACTCTGGTGAAGATTTTTACCATGGCCTGAACGGGGATGACAATCTCAAGAATCTCCCTCGAAAGTTCCTTAAATTTGACGAAACTAGCAACCCTAAGGCTCATTTGGCCACCTTTTATGCCGAATGCGGCCGTTTCAGGAAAGACAATCGGGCGTTATTCATATGCTTTCCTTGCAGCCTTGAAGGAGTAGCGGCCAGGTGGTATGCAGACCACATTAATCCTATCGAACTACGAGAGTTCGATAAAGTCGTAAACTTGTTCATTGAGGGCTTCATGTTTAATGTCGAAGCCTCACCAACCCTCAATCATCTGTACAATTTAAAACAGATGGAGAATGAGAAAGCCAGCGAATTTATCCACAGGTGGAGAAGCACCTGTAACAGAATGAAAGTTCCCATCCCAGAGGAGCACGCCCTGCAGATTATTCTGAATAATTTTGCCCAGCCTCTGAGGAACCTCATTTCTACTTCGCCTGCCAAATCATTCATCAAACTGATTGAGAGAGCCGAGTGGCTCGAGACCGGTCTGGATAATGGCCTATATGAGGGTTACCCCTTCGTCCGAGGAAACCCTGAGCAGAAGAAAAAGGCTCATGCTGCTTATTCCACGGATTTTTCAGACAACAGCGGTAGTTCTGGCAAAAAGAAAAGCAAGAAGAATCGCGGCAAGAACTCGGGGCATCCCAGGGCCGAAAGGACAAACTCTGCAGCCCAGAAGGAAAAATTTGTTAAGCCACAGCCTGTCCAACCAGCACTCCAGTCAGAAGCAAAGCAGCCAGAAAAGCCGAAGCACGAAGGTTGGAGTTATGATCGAGAATTTTCAGCTTTAGAGCAGTCCCGCGAAGACATCTTAGAATATATGATGTCGAAAGGAATGATCAAACTCCCCAAGGTAGCAAATCCTCCCGTCGCTATGGGTAAATGGACTGATAAATTCTGCAAATTCCATCAGACTGTCGGACACGACACCGAACACTGTTTTGTCCTCAAAAACATCATTCAAGATTGTATTAACAAAAACATGTTGATTGAGGACGAGGATGAGCAGCAGCCAGAAATCTTGTCCAAACCGTTTCCTAAACATTCAGCTTCAGTCGTTACAGAGCAAGTATTCTCTCTGCAAGGCAGTATACAACCATGTTCTAGTCGGGATATTCAGGATCAGCATCAGGTCCTCGTCCTCCGTCAAGCACAGTCTTCCGCCAAGAGGGCGGATGTCACTGCATTTTCCAGCAAAACAAAGGCAACGGCAAAAATTGCCAAAACAGTCCCCAGAATCCCGAAGCGCTTTATCAAGGCAGCTTTAAAGAAAGAAGAAGATTCAGGGACAGTCCAGAAACCAATCACTGCTTTGTCCAACATTTCCATCCTGGACTTGACCCACGCTTCCTCAGAACACCAGCAAGTGCTAGAAGATCTGCTCAAAAAGATCAAAGTCAAGCCTAGCACGACTCCGCAAGATATGGCTCAGATCGTCAATCAGGCCATGACAAATGCACCAATCACCTTTTCTGATGAGGATTTGCCAAAACCTCACTCTTTTCATAACAACGCACTTTACATAGTAGTGCGAACCAGGGGCATGACAGTCCCTCATGTGCTCGTTGATGGGGGCAACAACCTCAATATCTGTCCAGAGATGATAGCCAAGGCTTTGGGATTAAAAGAAGATGAATATACCCCGGATCCGATCACGATCTATGGTTTTGACAACCACGGACAGACAGCCAAGGGGAAGATATTTCTCGAATTTTTTATCAACTATTTGGTGCATACGGTCCTGTTTCATGTAGTGAATATGTCACCTACGTACAATCTACTACTTGGGCGCACTTGGATCCACAATGCCAATGCTGTCCCATCGACCTTGCACCAGTGCATAAAGTGGTCGAAAGGAGGCATGATCACCACGATCCTAGGAGAGGATCCGGAAGAACGACTCCCGCAGCCAATGATTCCCCGTCCTACTTTCACTGCCGACATCCCAAGCATCAGGGAAGTCGACGAGATCAATCTGAGTGAAAGTCTGGATATGCTGAAATTGAAAGAGGTCCAGCCAACAGAAAATGTCACCACAGTAGTTCAGTGGCAGGGACCTCGCTTCTTCAAGCTAGGAGGACGCCTCGATTGCACTTCATTTAAAGATCACCCTCTGTTTCCTCAATTCTCCAAAGCTAAGAAAGGGTTTGATCTTCTAATGAAGCACGGTTATCAACCCTTCAGGGGCCTGGGCAAAGATGAAGACGACATTATGGAGCCGATCGTCCCCGATCAGCATGTCACCGGTACAGGCTTGGGTTTCACAGGTCAGTCGTCCGGCAGAAAGACCACCTTCGTCAAGGGAGCCCAGTAAAGAAGGCAATGCCAGTGTTTTTCTGCTTTTTCCGTTCTTTCTGTCATCTTGTAAGGGCAAGATCCGCCCCGGCTTCTTTCTTTTCTTCAAACAATCACCTGTAAATATCAAAGTTTATTCAATCAATGAAGAGTTTGTTTTCTCTGTGCATCTTGGTGTACACAAATTCTTTGCTCATATCCTCGGCTATTCTGTCGCTCTCTGTTTCTGTGCAAAAGGCTATTTTTAAATAAAAATATCTTACCTCTTTTTCTCAAAGGCCTTCTTTTCGCTTTCAGGATTGCCGGAATCATGGCTCCTAAATCGTTCAAAAAGCTCGTTATCAATACCAACCCTTTTCAAAATAAACCGGCCAGAATCTGCAAGGCAAAGACAGAGATAGAAGTCAGCAAAATGACAGAGCAGATTGAAGAGTTGGCAGAATTCGACTCAACAATTCAAGATTTGCCAGCATTCAGAAGCAGGATGAGCCATCGTCGTTAGTTCAAGATCCAACGGAGGATGTCAATATTGGTTCAGAAGACGATCCAAGAATCCTCAAAATTGGTTCCAGTCTAAGTTTAGATGAGAAGGAAAAGCTCATCTACTTCCTCAAACAACATCAGGAAGTCTTCGCTTGGACTTGTGAGGATATGCCAGGCTTAGACTCCAAGTTAGTCGAGCATCGCCTTGTGTTGAAGCCGGATTGCAAACCGATCAAGCAGAAACTAAGAAAAATGGATCCTCGGGTGGCACCGCAAGTCAAAGAAGGACTTGAAGATTTGTTAAGAGTAGGGTTCATTCGGACCATTGAATATCCAGATTGGTTGGCGAACATCGTGGTGGTTCCCAAAAAGAATGGCAAAGTTCGGATTTGTATCGATTTCAGAGATTTGAACAAAGCCACCCCAAAGGATGATTATCCACTCCCCAACATCGATCTTTTGATCGATAGCATGGCGGGTCACGCCATGTTTTCCTTTATGGATGGATACTCGAGCTACAATCAAATCAAATTGGCCGCTCGTGACCAATCCAAAACTTTCTTCACCACGCCTTGGGGCACCTTTTGCTATACAGTCATGCCGTTTGGACTCAAGAATGTCGGGGCAACCTACCAAAGGGCTATGGCAGTGATCTTTCATGATCAGATGCACAAGAACATGGATGCCTATGTGGATGACATCCTTGTCAAGTCAAAAGAAGGAGAAGATCATCTTGATGCTCTTGGCAAAGTCTTTGAAAGACTTATTCTCTACAAGCTGAGGCTCAATCCACAGAAATGCATCTTCGGAGTAGAGTCAGACAAGCTGTTTGGCTACATGATCAGCAAGAAAGGCATAGAGGTGGATCCTGCCAAGGCAAAGGCGATCATTGATATGCCGCCTCCCACCAATCTTAAAGAGCTGCGAAGCCTTCAAGGTCGTATTCAGTCAATTCGGCGTTTTATCTCCAATTTGGCCATGAGATGCGAGCCCTTCAATCACTTGCTACGAAAAGAAGTGAAATTTGAATGGGGATCAGAATGCCAGCTCTCATTTGAGCGCATCAAGCAGTATCTTCTCAATCCACCTGTTCTGAAGCCACCAGAACTCGAAAAACCACTCCTTTTATATATTTTTGTCAACCATAATGCTTGTGGCGGATTTCTTGCGCAATATGAGGAAGGCAGCAGGATAGAACATGCCATCTACTACATCAGCAAGACCTTCATTGATTATGAGAAAAGATATTCTCAGATGGAGAAGACGTGTCTAGCCTTAGTATGGATGTGTCAGAAGTTAAGACATTATCTTATGGCCTCAGAGATCAAAATTCTGTCGAGACTTAACCCTCTCAAATACATCCTTGAGCAGCCTTTCCTTACTGGACGGATTGCGAAATGGCAAGTCCTCCTGATGCAGTATGACTTGGAATATGTTTCTCAGAAGTCAGTCAAGGATCAGTCCATCGCAGATCAGTTGGCAGATTTCCCGTTAACAGAAGAGATCAAAGCAGAAGATGATTTTCCTGATGACCGCATCTGCAGTATTCAGGAATCTCCAGTCTGGATTCTATTCTTTGACGGAGCCAGAAATATGTCCGGTATAGGGATTGGGATCTTGTTGATCACTCCCGAAAAGGAGATGCTCCCTTATTCCCTCAAACTCAATTTCCAATGTACTCATAACATGGACGAGTATGAAGCACTAATACAAGGCCTCAAAATTTTGCAAAGCTTTGATGTCAAGAGAGTACACGCCTTCGACGACTCATTACTTGTTGTCAGCCAAGTTAATGCTGAATGGCAAGTCAAGGATTCAAAGTTAATCCCTTATCAGAAGATTGCCTTAGCTCTCATAGGCAACCTTGAAGAATTTCAGCTCAATCATGTCAAGAGGGAATACAATCACATAGCCGATGGCTTAGCCTGCTTAGGCTCTATTTTGTCTTTTAAAGACAGTGAATCCTGTCGTTCCTTCGAGATCGGCAGACTTGATCAACCTGCCTACATTCCAACTGAACAAGTGAACCAAGCCACTCAGAAAGAAAAGCCTTGGTACCAAGATATCAAAAGCTTTATTGAAACTGGTGAATTTCCAGCGGAAATGCCAAGAAAGGAGCAACACACGATTCAACGCATGTCAGCGCGTTATTTCATCCTTGCCAATACTCTCTACCGTCGTGGGTTCAGTTCTGAGTATGCTAGATGTTTAGATGAGGGCGAAGCCATGGAAGTTGTCCAAGAGGCACACGAGGGAATTTGTGGTGGCCACGTCGGCTATCAAACGCTCGTCAAGCAGATTATCCGGGCAGGATATTACTGGAAAACCATGCAGCAAGATTGCCATCAATTTGTAAGGAAATGCGTCAAGTGTCAAATACACGCACCTGCCATTCATGCGCCAGCCACATACTTACAATCCGTGGTCTCTCCTTGGCCCTTTTCAATGTGGGCCTTCGACGTAGTTGGTCCGATCACTCCTTCAGCTTTTAATGGCCACCGATACTTCCTCGCAGCCACAGAATACTTCACCAAATGGGTCGAAGTTATCACTCTGCGAACGGTAGAGGGCCGACACGTGGTTTCGTTTATTCATAAGAATCTTCTTTGCCGCTTCGGCGTTCCACACGATATTGTGTCGGACAATGGCAGTCATTTCAAGAATGAGAAGATAAAGACCTTCTGCTCGAAGTTTCGGATTCATCACCACTTCTCATCCCCTTACTATCCCCAAGGGAACGGCCAGGCAGAGGCCACCAACAAGATTTTGATTCGCATTCTGGAAAGAACTGTGAAGACGGGCCGTGATTGGCACGAGAAGATGCACGACGCACTTTGGGCATACTGAACCACCATTCGAACCCCAACCAATGCTACGCCTTCAGAGCTTGTTTATGGGACAGAGGTGGTGTTACCTCTACATGTTCAGAAGCCCGCACTCAAGTTTGCGTCACTCATTGAACTTCCGCTTGATCAGTATCAGCAGCAGAGATTGGTACAGCTTGATCTATTAGACGAGAAAAGACTCAAGGCATCAGAGCACGGTCATGCCTATCGTCAGAGGATAGCTAGGCACTACGCCAAGTCAGTTATTGAGAGAAGGTTTCGAGTTAATGATCTTGTGCTCAGATCGACAACTCATCTCAAGCATCGGCCGAAGGGCAAGTGGTCACCCAATTGGGAAGGCCCTTATGTGGTTAAAGAAGCATTGCCTCGCAATTCCTATCGTCTGATCAACGCAGATGGGGCAGAACTGCCAGATCCTATTAATGCTTTACATTTGAAAAGATTTTACACTTAAATTGTTCGTCATAGCCTTTTGTACTCCTCAAAAGTCTTTTCAAATAAAGCAATATTCTTCTCACATTCCTCTCCCTGATACTGGGGCATTTTATTTTGATCTATACTTATTTTACTTCATCATGATGCAGGCAGGATTAGACGAACTCTTTTTCTGAAAAACTTATCAATTTTTCAGTTAATCTATTTTTATTTAAATTGCATCTATTTCATTTTCCGGTTTAATTGAATTTTCATCGATTTGTTATCCATTTTTATCATTTTGTCAAGTTTTATCAAGTTTTTATCAAACTTTTAAATTTTATTGATCTTTTATTTTACATCCCTTTCAGGTTGAGGGATAAAAACCTGAACTACTTCCCATAAACTCTTCAATTCATATCAACCTTTATTCATTCTTCTTCAGGATAAGGGAAAATCCTGAAGTCATCAAAGTTCAGACCATCTTGGGTCAAGAATCTTGAATAAATCTTTGTAAATCGTCGGAATCTATTCATGCTTTTTGTCAATCCTTTCAATCCGACTCTTGGGTAGGAATTATCTCCTTCTCATCTGGGTTCCGACTCGGATTTTCCTTTTTTATATATATTCTCATTTCTGAAGTTTCAAGTTCCGACTTGAATTTCCTTTTGAATCCAATGCTCGTGTTGGACGAATTATTGTGTTGAGAATGCGAGTTTCCAAACTCAATTCTCATTCATTTTCTTATATTTAAAAATCGGGTTCCGACTCAGATTTTCCTTTTTTGTATATTCTCATTTCTGAAGTTTCAAGTTCCGACTTGAACTTCTTTTTGAATCCAATGCTCGTGTTGGACAAATTGTTGTGTTAAGAATGCGAGTTTCCAAACTCAATTCTCATTCATTTTCTTATATTTAAAAACCGGGTTCCGACTCGGATTTTCCTTTTTTGTATATTCTCATTTCTGAAGTTTCAAGTTCCGACTTGAACTTCCTTTTGAATCCAATGCTCGTGTTGGACAAATTGTTGTGTTGAGAATGCGAGTTTCCAAACTCAATTTTCATTCATTTTCTTATATTTAAAAACCGGGTTTCGACTCGGATTTTCCTTTTTTGTATATTCTCATTTCTGAAGTTTCAAGTTCCGACTTGAACTTCCTTTTGACTCCAATGCTCGTGTTGGACAAATTGTTGTGTTGAGAATGCAAGTTTCCAAACTCAATTCTCATTCATTTTCTTACATTTAAAAACCGGGTTCCGACTCGGATTTTCCTTTTTTGTATATTCTCATTTCTGAAGTTTCAAGTTTCGACTTGAACTTCCTTTTGAATCCAATGTTCGTGTTGGACAAATTGTTGTGTTGAGAATGCGAGTTTCCAAACTCAATTCTCATTCATTTTCTTATATTTAAAAACCGGGTTCCGACTCGGATTTTCCTTTTTTGTATATTCTCATTTCTGAAGTTTCAAGTTCCGACTTGAACTTCCTTTTGAATCCAATGCTAGTGTTGGACAAATTGTTGTGTTGAGAATGCGAGTTTCCAAACTCAATTCTCATTCATTTTCTTACATTTAAAAACCGGGTTCCGACTCGGATTTTCCTTTTTTGTATATTCTCATTTCTGAAGTTTCAAGTTCCGACTTGAACTTCCTTTTGAATCCAATGCTCATGTTGGACGAATTGTTGTGTTGAGAATGCGAGTTTCCAAAACTCAATTCTCATTCATTTTCTTGTATTTAAAAACCGGGTTTCGACTCGAATTTTCCTTTTTGTATATTCTTATTTTTGAAGTCTCAAGTTCCGACTTGAACTTCCTTTTGAATCCAATGCTCGTGTTGGACAATTCATTGTTTTGAGAATTCGAGTTTTCAAACCCGATTCTCACTCATTTTCTTGTATTTAAAAACCGGGTTCCGACTCGGATTTTCCTTTTATTCTTATTTCTGAAGTCTCAAGCTCTGACTTGAGCTTCCTTCTTCCAATGCTCGTATTGGACAAGCTATTGTGAATTCGAGTTTTCACACTCACTCATTTCTTCCCCTTCAGGATAAGGGATAATCCTGAAACACCGGCAATCAGTCTCGTTTAATTCTCAAGTATCTTCGAATGTCGGTCTCATTTTTCAAATCCTCTTTTTTTGAAAAACACAGTGCTCGTACTGGTGTGCATTTCAAAAACCCAGTGCTCGTACTGGTGTGCATTTCGAAAACTCAGTGCTCGTACTGGTGTGCATTTCAAAAATCCAGTGTTCTTACTGGTGTGCATTTTTCGAAACCCAGCGCTCGTACTGGGGCATTTTTCGAAATCCAGTGCTGGTACATCTAGCGCTCGTGCTAGTGTTTGGCTGACTAATCAGTTAGCCATCCAGGTTCAGCCTTTGTGCTAACCAAACATCATCATTCTAAGCTATAAATTCTCAATTTCAACCTTCGGGTTATCATTTTATCAAAAATCAATCTTTTCTTGCGAAGGACCCTCTTCAGGGAGAGTTCGAGGGAGCTCGTTCCTTTCGCATGCAACCATCTTCCGTTCGCAAAGAACCCTCTTTCAGGGAGAGTTTTGAAGGGACTCATTTTCTTCGCGAACAGTTTGCAAAACAACAACCAACTTTACACAAAAGAACCCTTTTTGCTAGGGAGAGCTTCGACGGAAGCTCGTTTCTTTTTGTGGCCCCCATTTTTCTCATCTTTGGCCAACCCCTTCACAGAGGACCCTCTTCTAGGGAGAGTGTGATGGACTCATTCCTCTGTGATACTTTCTCAACTTTATTTTCCGGCCGCCTTTCCATAAGAGAAGCCTAGAGATAGGGAGTTTTGACGAAAACTTAATTTCTCTTCGAAAGTTTCGTTTTGCAAACACCTCCTCTTTTAGGGAAGAGAGGAGTATTTCCAACTTCCCATTCAGGTAAGGGCTTAAGCCTGAGTCTCTCTTTTTGGAGAAAAAGAGAGGAGAATTTTGTCACGGACGTGTCGACTCGATATCAAGAGATTTCTTTCATCAGGGATTTATAGAATACTTTTGCCAATTTGCTATCAAAAGTCATTGTTGATCTCAAAATTTTCATCATATAAAGAATTACCTCAAACTACCTTTAGTATTATTTTCAAAGGAGCAAGACTTTTGCGAAATAAGAACTAAATTCAAGCTTATTCTGTTGGTCAACCGAAAGGAGGAAGAAAAAAATCTTCGATATGACCAGTAAAGGAAAATTCAATGTTGTTGAAAAGCCATAAGTGAACTAATATTGATCGTAGTTGTGGCACATCCCTAAAGATCATTTTTTTTGGCAGTAAGACAGTGGAAATATCCTGGGCAGTAAAAAAGAACCTACCCAATCCATATATCCGCAGTCGCCTAAGCTGCAATCAAATATCCACAAAAGGGATCTCTCAATTGTCGTCAAGATGTAGGCGAATTAAGCGAATAGACCCCTGGGGCCAAAGAAGATTTGAAACATCTCCAAGATGACGGAGTTTGTGACGGATCCTTCCAAGGAAAGTTCGGATCACCGTCGAGATGAAGGCGGATGCGATGAACCTACCGACAAAACCCCAAAAGATATTTGATTTCTACTATCATCCAGAGATTTCAACCCAGTAAACCTATATCATCAAGCATAATTCCTGAGAAAGAAAAAGAAGGATCGGAGCATCTCCAAGATGAAGGATTTTGTGACGTATCCTTCCCCCAAAAAAAAAGAGAGGAGAGAAAAGTCAGGACATCTCCAAAATGAAGGAGGATGTAAAAAGAACCCAAGAAAGCTCCATGGTTCAAAAGAGTGCAAAAGATCATCATGGGAAATGCCCAGAATATCAAACTGCCCGAAATTGCCAGGAATCATCTTTATCTATGTGGAATTCTTTCATCAAGGTCTCGTCATTCGATGGCTTTTATGAAGCTAAGAATATTTCCTCTCCGTTCATATCAAGGAAATTGATATCTTCCTTGAAGAAACTCAACAGCAACAAGTTTGAGTTTGATTCTCAATTCTACAGAGTTAGCCCAATTGAAGCTAATACTCTAGGTAGAAAGAGTTGACGTTTTTCACACATAAGCACAATACAATCATTCTGAATCAACCACAATTTTGGCATCTTATTGGCAATATTTTCTCTTATCCCAACATGAAGTGTGAACTGGATAGTCGTTTTAACGTATCCTGACGTCATCCCTCCTTAGGACTGTAAAGTCCTTTCCTTCCGCCTGATCCGAGCACTCTCAGATCTGCACACTTCCCTGTGCTCCCCACTGTCCCGCCATAGACAGTTCCCGCTCAGGATAAGGGTTAAACCTGAACTTTTTGCAAAAGATCTGTTATTGTCAAAAGCTATTTTCAGTTTCAGCAATGAGGCGCCCAAGAACAACCCCTTTTCAAGCTTTAGGGACCCCCATTTTCATTCTTTTGCAAAAACCCCTCGTGGACTTGTTGTGCAAAGTCTAGAGGCCCATCGCAGTTTTCCTCGCTCCTCGAGGATTCTATATCCATTCAGGCTAAGGATTAAACCTGTTACCTCACTCCTCGAGGTATCACCCAAACCTTCTGCGAGAGGTCGTCTGTTTTAGAAAGCTGATTTTTAGTCTCAGCAATGAGGTGCCCAAGATCATCCCCTTTCCAAGCTTTAGGGAATCCCTTGTTTTTCTCTTCTCGCAAACCCCTTCCAGATTTGTTCATCCAAATTCTGAAGGTCCCATCATGGTTTCTTCATCCGAGGATTCCGTATGGTCATCCCTTTCAGGTTAAGGGTTAAGCCTGAACCTCACTTCACGAGGTACCTTCTGTTCAGGTTAGAGTTAAACCTGAGTCCCATTTCCGACTAGATATCCTTTCTAGTCCCATCACGGTTTCTCCATTCGAAGATTCCGCATCATCTCCCACTCAGGTCAAGGGTTAAACCTGAATCTCGCTTCGGCGATGCATTTGTTGTCCCATCACGGTTTCTTCACTCAAAGATTCTGTATGGTCGTCCCTCTCAGGATAAAGGTGAAGCCTGAACCTCGCTCCGCGAGGTACCCGCCTTTCAGGTTTGGGTTAAACCTGAGCCTCGTTTAGACGAGGTAATCCTTCCCGTCCCATCATGGTTTTCCCCACAAAGGAATCCGTGCTCTTTATACATCCATCCAGGAAAGGATCGTCCTTGAGTTTCATCTCATGAGGCATTTCTCTCAAAATGTCCCATCGAGGTCCGTTTATGTTTCCTTTCCCCATCCAAATTATCTTGATCTATCTTCGTCCCATCCAGGTTAAGGGCTAAACCTGAGTCATTCCAAAGGGCTGATCTTGTCTCACCCATGAAACTTGATCAAAATTCTTATCTTTCACCATCCCTGGGACTTTCACCCAAAGTCCCATCACGATTTCCTCACTTCTATCATTCAGTCGTATCATTGTCGAGGATTTCATCCCCCCAGGACCATTCAGGATAAGGTTTTAAGCCTGAAAATCCGTGTTTTCAAAATAAATTCTTTCACACCCAGTTCAGATCGGCTGACTGGAGCATTTTTCAAAATTTGGAGTGTTTCTTTGCCACTAAGCTCGGCTTTCAACCGGCTCAGTAGCAAAGAGGGACATCTGTGAACACCGCAAATTTTTCAAAATGTTGTAAATGTCCCCTTTTTGCCCTTTTCCCCCATTCTTTGGGTAATTGAGTCAGTTTTAAATCTAAATTCCATTTTGTTTCTCAAATTTCGTTGAAATTAAATTCATTTTACATATCTGACTCAATTTCGGATCCGGATCTACATCAAAATCCAAATTTGAGCTTCATTATCCAATTTTAAATCAAATTCTCAAAATTATCAAAAACAACTTTTTTGAAAAGCTCAGATACTTCATCCGATATCCGTTTGGATCCATCACGTTATATTTCTCAATTCGAGTATCAAAACTCGAATATTTCCTAAAAAACCGAGGTCAAAACCCATTTCTTCTGAAGAAATTTCCTCGAAATGGTCTGAAATTCTCAGAAAAATACTTTTGTAAATATTTCTCAGAAAAATACAAAAATTAGTGCTTAATCTTTGTTTTTGTGTAAAAAACTTAGATTCTGTTCCAAAAATACAAAAAAATGGAAAAATCATGCAAAAAATAAAAAAAAAAATAGGAAAGACTACGTGGTTTTCAAAGATTTTGCCGAAAAAACTCACCCTTAACCACCTTTTTAGAAAAAATTAAAAAGGAGGCCCCTTTTTGGAAAAACTGATTTTCGATGTTTAAGGGTCGAGTTAGGGTTTTGAAAACCCTAACTCGCCTTCCTCCCTAAACACCCGATCTCCCTTCAAAAAGGAGGGAAATAGAGGTTAGAAAAGGAAAAGAGAAGGAAGAGAGAGAAACCACAAGAGAGGAAAAAATTTGCGATGATCACAAGAAGCGAATGTTCAAATTATTTCAAAATAACCTTATGTTTTCCTAGCATCTCGTGCTTTATGTTATATTGCGCATCATCACCATAGTATATGCCTCCACTAGATGATCAGAATTCGTAGATATTGCTGAAAAGGGTTGAGATTCTATCACTCTGAGTCTCTAAAAGTCCAGGAGTTTCCAAACAAAGATCTCCAGAAGACATAGTTCTGTCTCCTTTCTGAAATTTTGAAGAAGTTTTGCCTCACGTTCTCAGCCTCTCCACCAAGGACTCATCTACACATGCCCATTGTTGCATATCCTATCTTATGACACCCGCATGTCTTCAAGAAAAATTTTTTTTTTATTTCCTCAGTCCCAATGATTGGAGATTTAATAAATAGGATGCTTAGTATCATCTGAATAAGGTTGATCTATTACTGTGAGAAAGTGTTGGATGTTGTTGCAACCGACACGGGGATCAACTACATGGATCGACAAATGGATATCTGGCAGCATTTTGGGGATTTAATATGGCACCACAGTCCGGCTTCAATCAAGAACAGAACATCCCAATTGCAGGGACTCAGCAGTGGTTTTGTGATCCGATCAATGTTTATTACCTTCAAGAAATGGATCTGACAATATTTTCTTTCTTTGACAGGGTATACGTGGCTATCATCAACAGCTAAAAAAAAAAACAAAAGAAAAGCCAAGGTATGGTACCTATGTGTTAATGTTTAAGTATTTTTTTGTTTTTTGTTTTTTTTCTTTTTTTTTTTGTTTTTAAGTATGTAGGCTTTATCATGTCATTTTCTGAGTTTGAGAGAGGAATCTTACAATACTCTGTATACATAGGCCACATGGATGGATGATATTGAAAGTTAGCATAAAGGAGGGTTAGTCAAGCATTATAAAAAAAAAAGGAGAGAGGGGGAAACTGAAACTGTTTTCATTTTGGCTAATCTCTGCAATTGCTAACATCACTGCTGTCGGAATTGATTATCTATAAATTTGCAGCAACTGTGTTTTCTTTTTCTTTTCTTTTTTCTTTTCTGCATGATTTCATGTGAATATCAAAAGCTCTGCGTTAGCCAAAACTCATGCATAGATTACTAAAAATTTAGGTTACAAAATTTAGTATATGTTGATTATGCTGTGGAATTTCTTCATTATGAAACGTTGGTAGCTAACCAATAGGGCTATCCTTTGCGTCTAGCGTGAATAACTTCTTAGCATCCGATCCCTTTTGTTGATTTCCTTTCTCCTTCGTTATAGCATTTTTTTGCATTAACATGCTTGGCACTTATCATCTATTACACCTGAGCACGGTGTTATTTTTCCCAGCCCACTCTTACCAAACCATTTCATGGCTACTGTAAAATCCACAAGGATACTTACAGCCACCCACCATCCTACACCTTAGTTGCCCTTGTTAGGTAGCCACCACCTGCAGTATTTTACCCACTGTCCCCGCCCATTTTATGGTCTTCACTATGGGCGACAGTTGCAACTCCTACAGTAGGCGCATACACTTTCACTGTTGTCAAGAACATCAACCTCCTACATCCCCCTGTTGCACTATCATGAACAGTAATCCAGGAACCCCTTGCATTATTCTTCTGTCATTTCCTACTTTAGGCATGATCAGTGTACCCCACTTGTGATCATGAGGGTTGTCCAAAAGTTCATAGAAATGCTGCGAAATTTCCTTTTTTTGCAGCAAATCCATAAGTTGCTCTAATCCCTTCGTTAGCTTTCATCCTCACCCATTTACACTAAGTATATGTTATCTATGTTATACATGTATACATATATGTATGTAATATATAGGTATGCGTGCATATATATGCATGTATATGTATATGTATATATATACGTGTGTGCTCATATATATGTATATGTATAAAATCCTCATGTATATATATATATGTACATAAATATGCATGTCATTTCTCTTCTCTTTTTGTGCTAACCAAGTGTATTTGTAGGAGATATGTGGAGAATGTCATTACTTAGAATTGTAAATTCAAATGTGTTGTAATAGCTAGATACTTAATGAAAATTTACATCTCCAGTCTTAGAATAGAATGAATGAGCATTGTAAATATCATGAATCGCTTGTTCTCATGCTTTTTGCCTTTATTTCTCAAAATTTCACAATGGTGAAACACGAATGGCACGTGCACCATTTTCGTAAGAGGTAAATTAATCCTAAGTTGATGATCCATATCAATGGCCATAGTCAGGGTGTGGACAAAACTTAGGATTTTTACCTTTTACGAAATAACACTGGATCCATTTTCAAAACTCATCATATTTCCTTGAATATTTTCTCCTTTTATTAGAATTTAACTTAAAATTGACTCAAAATATATACCAATGGCCATAGTCAGGATATGTTGAGAGTTAATTTCATTTTAAATTCTATAAAAGCACCAAATGTATTTTATTCTTCTCTTGAATTTAAATATAGATTATTATATAATACATTCAATGACCATAGTCAAGGATGTATTATATCTTCAATCTTGTTTTAATTCATTTAAAGAATGGAATAGCCTTTCAAAAATCCAAAATTCAAAATTCTTCAAATTCATTCATCATTTAGGATAGATCTGCATCATGTGTTCAAAATTCCTTTTTCAAAACTCCAAGTGATGTAAATATCTTCCTCAATCTATCTTCAATTCTTATAAAATCCAATTCATCCTTTCATTTTCAAATTCAATTTCATTTTCAATCTCAAAGTTCAATTTAACTTTTGAGATTTCAAAGTCATTTTTCAAAGTTCAATTCGACTTTGAAGTTCCAAATTCATTTTATATTCAAAACTCTAATCAAACTCAAAGTTCAATTTTAATTTTGAGACACTTGATTCATCTTTTAAATTCAAAAATTCAAGGTCTAATTTGACTTTGAAATTCGTTTGTATATTCAAATTCTAAATTTCCAGTTCAATTTAAAAGTTCTTGATTCATCTTCTGAATTTAACTCTAAATCCATTTTTAGGATCCAGGATTCAACACTCATATTGGATCCCAGACTTCATATCCAATCCCTCTTTAGGATCCAGACTCCAATGTCACTTTGGATCTTAGACTTCAGATCCAACTCCTCTTTAGGATCCAGACTCCAATTTCACTTTGGATCTTAGACTTCAGATCCAATTTCCTTATAGGATCCAGAATCCAATTTCACCTTGGATCTCAGACTTCAGATCCAAATCCATCTTAGGATCCAGACCCCAACTCTACATTGGATCTCAGCTTTCAGATCCAAAATCCATTCTAGGATCCAGAATCCAATTTCACTTTTGGATCTCAGACTTCAGATCCAATTCCATTTTTAGGATCCAAAATCCAATTCTACTTTGGATCTCAGAGCCAATTCTCTCTTAGGGTCCAGAAGTCCAATTTCACCTTTGATCTCAGACTTCAAATCAAAACTCCCTCTTAGGATCCAGAACCCAAGTCTACTTTGGATCTCAGATTTCAGAACCAAAAACCATCTCAGGCCTCAGATCCAATTCCATTTTTTGATCCAAGATCCAATTACATTCCCCAGTCTAGATTTCGAATCCAATTCCATTCTCGGATCTAATCTGAAATCTCCTTAATCCATTTCTATCCTTAAATATCATTTGATTTCCTCGTATCCATCTTGACTTCAAATTCTAAATTTTGAATTCAATATCACTTCAAAAATTTCACCTTCTTCTCCTAAATCCATGATTAAATTCAAAGTCCATTTCCGACTTTGAAATTTCATCTTCTTTCATTTCAAAGCTTTAAATCATTCTTCCTCGAAGTCAAGATTTATCTTTCCAAACTCTGATTTACTTCAAAGACTTAGAACTTCTCTGATCTATCTCAAGTTCTAAGTTAGATTCAAACATTTCTTCACTCCCTTATCAAATTCATCTCAGAATAAACTTGGAAATTTTTTCAAAACATCTTTCGAAAGAGCATCCATCCTTGCATTACACAAGCATGATTCTTTGTGCATTTAAAGTTAGAATAAATTCTTAGATTATATTTAGGCAAAGCAAAAGGGCATAGATTCGATCCTTGGTTCAATTACCCCTGGTAAAGGCGCCAGGAACGGTCGAACCTCGTACCGACGAGCGAATCCCGTCTCTCCATTTTCCCGCAATATTTTCAAAAACGGAGGCGAGTTAAATTTCTAAATGTTTTCAAATTAAGGTCAAGTGAGACCGCGCAAAATAGTTCATCTTCTCTCTCTTTCTTTCTTTCTTTTCTCTTCTCTCTTTCTTTTCTTTCTTTTATTCCACTCCCTTCAAAAAGGTGGAAAATAGAGGTTAGAAAAGGAAAAGAGAAGGAAGAGAGAGAAACCACAAGAGAGGAAAAATTTTGCGATGATCACAGTGCCTTAGGTGCCGAGATCATCCGGCTTGCTCGTACAGGTCTGGAAATTCTGAATTCTACTCTCGAAGAGCCTAAAGGTGATAAAACGATCTTGCCGTCGCGGCAAAATATCTTGGCATGATACTTGTGCAACCAATTCATGCCTAGGATGACGTCGAATTCTGTCATCTCAAGCAAGATAGCACAAGCAGGCAAGTGTCGCTCTGTCATAACTACGTCCAATTCGGGTATGTAAGTGGTGCAAATTGTGTTCTTCCCAACGGGGTTATACACATCTAAAGCATTGTCAAGAGGTTTTACAATTATGTGCAATTGTTTTACGAATTTTTCTGAAACAAACGAGTGTGTAGCACCATAATCAAAGAGTGTAAAAGTTGCTTGACCAGCAACAAGAATGGTACCTTGAACGAGATCCCCTTTTGTCAATTGATCGATCGTGGCTGCATAAACTCGACTCGGCTCCCTAACACTGCTTGGTTGTGCTCGTTGTTGCTGCTGATGAGGTGGTCGAGGAGGCTGAGATGCATTGTCGGTTCGCTTGAGGTCATCAGCTGCTTTCTCTCGGCAGTCGCGTATGAAATGACCCATCTTGCCACAGTACAGGCATCCGTCAGTGTCCCGCGGACAAGATTGTCCTACAAGAGGCCTCTTGCACTTGGGGCAGTTATCCCCAGACGGCTGTCTGGGCGGTGGATGGCCCTGCTATCGTTAGCGCTTTGCCGGAGGAAATTGTTTCTTCCCTCCCTCAGTCTTCACGGGTAGTGGTGGCCGCTGCCCTGGGCCACCGGAATAGGTCCTCTTTTGATCACCACCTGTCACAGGTGGCTTTTTCGCCTGAATGCTCTTGGAACGCTCCCAATCTTTGTTTAGTAGGGTGGCTGCTGCTACCACCGCAGAAAAAGTCACGGGCATACTGGTGAGAACCCTATGCCTGAGTCCTTCCTTCAGTCTGCGAATGAACTTCCCAGCCCGCTCGTGATCATCCTCGAATAGGTGAGGACAGTAGCGCTCCAATTGTTGGAATTTGGCAATATACTCATTCAAACTTAAGCTGCCTTGGCACAGCTCCAGAAATTCCACCTTCTTCTTTTCCCTCGCATGAGGAGGGAAATAGTTTCCGAGAAAAGCTCTCCCGAAGGCCTCCCAAGGAATCACCTCAGCACCTGGGAACTGCATCTCCCGGGTAGTGTCCCACCACTCGCGAGCATCGTCTTTCAATCAAAAGGACCCAAACATTGTCTTCTTATCGTCGAGAACGGACAACACTTGGAACACCCGTTCCACCTCTTTGACCCAACTCTCCGCCAAGTCAGGGTCAACCTTGCCAGAGAAGGTAGGAGGGTCAAGCTTCAGAAATTTTTCATACGTGGCGGTTGGTGTATTCCCAACAAGAGAACTCGAATCCTGCTGGAGGCGACCCTGGCTACGAATCGCCTCTGCCAAGGAGTTGAGGGTATCCATCATGAATCCCCTCTGCTCACGCAACTCATCAGCCATGCTGTTGCTTGAGTTTCCCGTCATCCTTAAAAAGCAACCAAGGTTAAGAGTCAAAACACTAAAGAATCACAAGAAGACATAAGTATAGGAGCAAAGGCAAAAATATAGATCTTTATTACGAAAGTCATTTATTTTGAATCCAGCTGTGCTGGTACATAAGCAAAAGTTCTATTATGTAATGATAAATGAGTTCATAGACTCCAACAAAACTTGGTAGGTGCTACCTCCCCTTAGGGACGACTAGAGTACTTCCTAAGATATTCTCTTCTATTGCTTGTGCACCTGAATCTGCGCTTAGAGGTGAAGGGAAGTGGCTCCCCGTAGGAGGTCTCCTGTCCGTAGAGGGGCATCGCCGGAGTATATTCTGGTGAGCCAAGACTATAACTTGACGAATCAGTTGCAGGCGTGTATGTGGGTGATACACCGCCCACTAGGTCAGCTGGAGGGGTGGTTGTTCGCCTGCAGTCGAAATCGTGATATTGCCATCTTGCTCGGTCTTGCGAAGGCAGGCATCCATGGTGTGTCATGATTCTCCACAGAAAACACACTCCTCTGCTAACTCAGAAGGAACAAAATCTCCTGATGATTCTTGTGGTGTCTGATGGTGCATCCGAACGTGTGAAGGCGTGAAACCACCTTCTCGAGCATACACCTCAGCCCACGTTGCTGCCAAGGATATCTGGTAGGCGATCGGTAGTGGGAAGCCTTGCTCATCCGTAAAAATGGGTAGAGGAGGACGGTTAGCCCAGTAACCATTCCTGAACATCCCATGCCCGCCCCTTTCCCTTACGGAACGGCCACGCACCCTACGTGTGCCCTTACAGTGACTACCACTAGAACCAGCAAATGGATCCATCTTTCGGACAGTACTACGAATAGAAGCAATAATATAATTTAGTCTAAACATGCTATAAAATATCAAAAACTTACTTACAGCGCGATGGGATGCTCAATAGTCAAGATTCACCTCTTTCTGACTTAGCTCTGATACAAGTTGTAACCCCCCAAAATTTCAACTTGTGATTTCGAAAACATTATCGAAAAACCTTTCAAATATTTAAAGTTTTTACTTTTAAAAACAACAGCGGAAGGCATTTAGAAATGAGTACAAGTCAACAATTCTGGGTACGCTAGTTGAAAAACCAGCACTCACATGAACAACAACTTAAAGGAATTGAGGAAATAAGGAAATAAATTAAAAATCTGCAGTTTATTACATAATGAGCATTTTTCTAAAGTTCCATAATCTAAAGAAAAACTCTAAAACTCAGAGCCAAGCTGCCAGCAGAAAGAAGATAAATCTTGAGCCATATTGCACCACGCCATCGGCCGCCTGTGAAGTCCTACTCCTCACCTGCCAATGAAATGGGTCAGTTTCATAACAAACCAGTAGGTGCACGAATAGATAAGTAGAATGAAAATAAAGCAGGACATTCATGAGATAAGCAGTTATTATATTAAAACAATCAATACAATTGTAATCTATTCTAACAAATGTAATATGTGCAAAGAGCTATTGTTTGAAGCATTTCAAGCAGTGTAAGTCTCAACTATTCAAAACGAAAATCTTTAAGTTCTGATATTAATTGGCTTATGGATACGCATAGACGCGAAACGTAGAAACAACCGAGACCGATCCGGGGGTTTATTATGTCAAGTGTTTTCATTAACCCGGATGACTGACTGAGTCCGCTCCTAAGGGGACGATTAGTGACCAAGAGAGTAAATCTCCAAAGGCATTCATGGCCCATGGATGCATCCAACTTCTGCAGAAGTACCTGGGAGTTACCACCTAGGATAATTTATGGTAATCCCAATTTCCCTAACTCTGATGACTGGGGAAGCCGAGTCTTTTGCCCGTGGGGTGGTTGTTAACAACCTGTCCATCGGAGTTTTTGTACCATCCATCCTCTTCCTTGATGAACCGTAAAGGTCGAATGGGTACGACGGGGTTTCTTAACCGTCGCCCCATCCTACATGCTCTGGTCTATTAGATCCACTCGAGCATCTTGCCTGTGAAGGCGAGTTGTCACCATTTATGTGATCTCAGCATTGTGCTAAATGCATGCATCGAGGTTGCTACAACCTCCTCATCCAACCATCGTAACACACATGGGACGTACTTGTCCAAAAGTACGATCGTACCTTCCTAGAGGTACGAATACGATAAGAGGGTAACAATATAATGTTTTATAATTCTTTTGGTTCATACATGACATGTATTGCTCTTTGAGCAATTGGCCTGTGGAGACCGACATTATCTGATCTATATCAATAAAGTGTTGATTTCCCACTTCAAGGTACTCCATGACCTCTCATCAAATTTATACCATACCTGCCTTAAGGTTCGGTTACAATAGCAATTGTTGTGGGGTTCTCTCCAAAAATGAGTCTATTCACAAAGTTTACATTAAGTATGCAATTTCAAAAGAATAAGCATACAGAACAGACAATCACAAGTTAAGTAATCCTGCAGGTAAGCAGGTATACCAATTAAACTACTCAATTCTCTCTAGAATGAGTCTACCCATAGAGTTTACTCTAAGCATGTAGTTTCAAAAGAATCAGAACGAGTAAAACACTGACTAGCAATTCATAAATTAAATACTTCTTCAGATAAGCAAGTATGTAAAATAACTATTCTATCTTAGGAGTCTTATTTTATTTTATTCTTTCAAAATCTTCGTGCGACTTTCCCCTACCTCGGGATGTCGTGCAGCTGCGTGCGTCTACGGGTGTAGATGACACGAGTCTCAGGTCGCGGAGCCAGAGCGGGGTTTGATGCGAAGTCCGCAAAAGTGTGAATATTGAATTATGATACTTTTAATTTAATGGTGCGATGGGGGCAAGGGTAGGATTAGGCGACCAGGGACTTCGGCCCCTTCCTAACAGAACAACAAATGGCAGCGGCCTCGGCCCCTTCCTGACGAAATAGTGAATGGCAGGGGCCTTGGCCCCGGCTTGATGAAAATAGTGAATGGCAGGGGCCTCGGCCCCTGCCTGACAAAGATAGCGAATGGCAGGGGCCTCGGCCCCTGCCTGACAATGAAGCGAAGGGCAGAGGCCTCGGCCCCTGTCAGACAAAGCAATGTATGGCAGGGGCCTCGGCCTTTGTCAGACAAAGCAACGTATGGCAGGGGCCTCGGCCCCTGCTTGACAAACATAGGATGGTAGGGGCATCGCCCCCCACCTGGCAAAATAGCTGATAGGGGCCTCGGCCCCTGCCTCACGTAGGCGACAAGTGGAAGGGCCTCGGCCCCTTGCTTGCCAACACTGAATGGCAGGGGTCTCGTCCCCTGCCAAACAAATTAATAAAAAGCAGGGGGCTTCGGCCCCTGCCAGGCAGAACAGAGAAAGGCAAGGGCTTCGGCCCCTTATATGGCGAACAAGAAATGGCAAGGGTCTCGGCCTTTGCCTGGCACAATTATAAACGGCAGGGGCCTTGGCCCCTACTCGTTCAAATAGGGAATGGCAGGGGCCTCAACCCCTGCCTAACGAAATAAGGGATGGCAGGGGGCCTCGGCCCCTTGCCTGAAGAATCGATGAATGGCAGGGGTCTCAGCCCCTGCCTGACAGAGTCACGGCGACACCAAAAAAAAGGGAAAAAGAGGGTGCCGCAGGGGTGACTGGACCCCTGCCAACTCTTTGACAGCCCCAAGAGGGAGGGAGAAAACAGGACGGGGGTGACAGGGGGACAATCCCCTGCGTGCCGAGAACCAAGGGGCAGCAGGGGGATATCCCATGTCCTCCCAGAAAACAAGAGGCGGCAGGGGGCGAGCCCCTGCCTGCCCAGCAAAACAAAGGACAACAGGGGCATCGCCCCTGCCAGCCGAGATAGGAAGGCGGTAGGGGAATTACCCCTGCGTGCCAAAACCCTAGAAGCAGCAAAGGCGAACCCTGCCTGCCGGGAAACAGGAAGCGGCAGGAGCTTTGCCCCTACCTACCGGAGATCGAGAGGTGGCAGGGGGACTAACCCCTGCCAGAGAGAGAGACCGGGGCGACAGGAGCCACCAACCTCCTGTCGACCCCTTCGCAGGACACAGAGGAGAGGGAGGGGTCAGGGCCCGTGCGCTGCCTGTCGGCCTCCCGATGAGGTGACAGAGAAGGGGGGGGGGGTGTAACGCCCCGGGGCTTTAAAACTTTTAAAAATACAGATTTTTTTTTTAACAGCGGAAATCACTTTTGATTTTCGGTTTCCTAAACCTCAGGCACGTCACATTCCAATTAACAACAAAAACAACAATAATTTATATCAACATTATATACATAGTCTTTTCACAAGGTTCAAAAATGAAAACATTTAGGATTAAATTTAAAATAAATCCTAAATTAATCTCAGGATCTTGGGAATCTGGATTCTTCGATGCCGCACTTGTCCAACATTCACTGTAAGATCTCCTATTCCATATCTGAACCTGAAATCCCCATAAAACGGGGTTAGACTTATGATAGCCAAGTAAATCATTAATCAAAACCATACAATTCAAATATTAAGCATGATTTCAATAATTTACAAATCAAAATGCATTTATTCAAGAACAATTATGCAATTAAAAATAAGGCAATTAAAAACAATTTAAAATAATGCATAATCTCAGATCAAATTCTCTGAAAGAAAAAGATCATTGTTTCGATATTAACGCCCTCCTGGTACGGTGGAGAGTACTCCGATCTCAAACTAAGTATTCCGGGGGTATATTATTCTATTGTGGATTACCCGGATACCTGAGTGAAACAGGCTCCCAAGCGAGCGGTCAACGACCGAAAAGATTCTCAGCAATGGCGAGCAAACAAGGAGAGTTGGATGCATCCACTGGCATGCGGCAGCCTTGAGACCCGTTGTCTCGACCTCCTCAACCCGAGTGACAGGAGGTCCAGGGAATCTATCGCTCCCAACAATCATCATCTTCACAATGTCACTCCTGGTTGTACCACTACCCCTTCCAGGGTAGGCTAAACCTAGATGGGCTTGAAGGATTCTTTTATAGGACTTTTCATCTTTTCAAAAACTAGGCTCAATAGCCAAATCATTCCTTTCAAATAAACACAGTTCATATGTATCCAGCCCATCCAGAATTTTGCTCTATCACAACGAGCATTCGCCTATGAAGGCGAGAATTAAGTTTGTATAGACATGACTCTTGCAACAATAAAATCTTTCGAAAATCAACATGTTATACAAAATTCTTTTATCAAAATCAAAGTTTTGATCATAGTACTCATCAAAATTTTATTCAAATCATAAGATTGAAAATCTTGTCATTCAAAACAAATATTTATTCATGCGGATATTAAAATATGCATTTGATCAAGAATCAAATTTAAATAATCATGCACGAATTAAAAGCATGTCTAATATAAAATTTTAAGATTTTGATAGAATAACTTACTTGGATTTCGATAGAACTAAGGAGAACAGGATAAAGTGCTCGTGCTTTTATTTAATCTGATAGAATTCATTATATTAGTTAATATTTTTATATCGAATTTTGAGTAGTATTTGCCCTATATTTTAAAGAAGTATCTTTTGAAGAAATTATTAAAAATCTAAAAATTTATTTGTAATTGACTTTAAAACTTTTATAAGAATTTTCACAGAGTTTCTTCTATAATAACTCAAATGTTCGAAAAAGGGTTTGAACTTGAATTCGAGTTGTAAGAATTCGAACATGACTTTGCGTCACAAATATTTTTATAAAGGTTTTTCAAAAAATTTGATTTAAATATTTAAAAGGATTTTTGAAAATTTTAACAGACTTTCCTTTATAAAAATCGATTTTTTTTCTGAAATAGTTATAAAAATTTTGATATAACTTCTACTAAATAAACTGAAAATTTCTAAACTATCTGAAAAACTTTTGCCAGAATTCTAATTAAAATAATTAATCTTTTTCAGAAATTATTTAAAAATTTGGTCAGAATTACTGCTATACTAATTCTACTTTTTTCAAAAATCTTTAAATCATTTTGACAGAACTCCTGCTATAAAAACTCAATTTTTCAAAAGTCTTTTAGAAAATTTTGCCAGAACTACTGCTAAAGTAGTTCGGAATACTTAAAAATATTTAGAAAAATTTGAAGAGAGCTTCCCTTATGTAAAGGATGGGTTGGATTAAATTTTGGCAAAATTGCCAAAATTTAAATCCAAAAGAAATAGAGTTGGGGTTCAGAAAGAGAATAGGGAAGCTCAGAAAGTATAAATTCAAATTTAGAAGAGGGTTTCTAAATACTAACCTTGTTTAGTTGATTTGAGCAGCGCTTCCGCTATCCAAATCCGACCTTTCTGCTAAGTTTAGCAGAACTCCTGCAGGCAGCGCTTCCGAGGCTGTTTCTGATCTGACGAAGCTTCTTGCAGAAGAACGGACTTCGCTTAAGGGAAGAGGAAAAGGGATAGGATAGGTTTCTCAGAAAAAATCTGAGATTCTACGGAGTTTTTAAACTAAAATCTAGAGAGAGAAATTCAAAGGTAGAGAGAGAAAGTAGGAGAGAGAGATCTTAGAGAGAGAAGGAGTCTTGGACTTGGGTAGAGAGAGAGGGGGTGAGGGGTATTTATAGGAGAGAGAAGGAAGGTCGCCCCCCCCCCCCCTTGTGGGGCTATTTTGGTGACATTTGTCACCTAATTTAATTAAAATATTAATTTATTTTGACACTTGTCATTTTTTTAATATTTTATTCATTTTTTTGACATATGTCAGAGAGAGAAAAGGGATGGGTGTCACCTCCTCATTGTGAGGTGACACTTGTCAGCTCATGGTTTTGGAAAAACCATGGCTGCCCTTGGTTTTGGGCCAGTGGTTTTCCAAAACCATGGTCTCTTGAATATTTTAATATAAAATATTATATTTTATTTGATTGCTAATCTTTTTATACCTTTTATACCCTAATTCAAATCCCATCTTTTAGAACTGCCATAAGGGAATTTAGAATTACTTGATTGTCCTTCAGTAGTTCAATAATTTACATAGCCTGCCATTGAAAATGGTAAATTACCATTTTCGTCCCTAACAATTTTATTAATTCCCTGAAAATATCCTAAAAGAAAATTTACTATTTTGACCTTATATAGTTGGGTATTTTACCGAAAAATGCCACTGAATTGGCAAATTACTAAGCTACCCTTTAACAATTTGACTAATGACTAGAATGTCCTTGAATCCTGATTTTTGAACTAGCCTCAACAAAATTTTATCAGGATTTCAAATATAGATTTAGATCTTTACTTTGAACAGTACTAACCATAAAAAATCAGAGTTTTAACACTATAATTCACATTCAGAATAAATAAAAATTAAAACTTGAATTTTCTTCAGAATTTATAAATCATTAAAAAATTTGGGTATTACATTCTATCCCCCTAAAAGAAAAAATTTCGTCCTCGAAATTTATGTACAATTTAAACAAACAATTCTGGATACTTCTCTCTGATGCTGTTTTCAGGTTCCCAAGTACATTCTTCAATTCCGTGATGCTGCCATCTGACTTTAACCAGAGGAATAGTCTTTGATCTCAAAATTTGATCTCTTCTATCCATAATTTCTATAGGCCTTTCCTCAACAGTCATGTCTTCTCGAATTGCTATATCTTGATGCTGGATAATATGAGATGGATCATAAACGTATTTTCGCAGCATTGAAACATGAAATACATTATGAATCTGTGCATACTGAGGAGGCAATTCGATTCTATAAGCAGTTTCACCGATTCGTTCTAGAATCTTAAAAGGTCCTACAAATCTAGGACTTAACTTTCCCTTCTTTCCAAATCTGAACACACTTTTGGTTGGAGATACTTTGACAAAGACCATATCATCAACTTCAAAAGCTAGTTCTTTCTGTCTTTGATCAGCATATCCTTTTTGTCGGCTCTGGGCAGCGCGTAGTCTGTCTCGGATCAAATTTACTTGCTGAGTGTAATGTTGTAGTATCATTGGTGACTCTAACTTTTGCTCACCAATTTCATTCCAATAGAGTGGTGATTGACAAGGTCTTCCATATAAAGCTTTGTATGGCGCCATTCCAATACTGGCATGATAACTATTATTATAAGCGAATTCAGCTAGCATAATATGAATATCCCAATCTCCTTTCCATTCTAGCATACAGGCGCGTAACATATCTTCCAGAGTTTGAATAGTACGCTCTGATTGTCCATCAGTTTGGGGATGAAATGCAGAACTGAACTTTAACTTTGTTCCCAAAGCCTGCTGAAGTTGGTTCCAGAATCGAGAAGTAAACCTGGGATCACGATCAGAGATAATTGAAAATGGTATTCCATGTAGTCTTACAATCTCTTGAATGTATAAATCTGCCAGACTTTCCAAAGATTGACTTATACGAATAGGTAGAAAGTGAGCTGATTTAGTTAATCGGTCAATAATAACCCAAATTGCATCATGCTGTTTTCGAGTCTTTGGTAAACCCACTATGAAATCCATAGTAATTTCTTCCCATTTTCATTGTGAAATTTCAATTTGTTGCATCATTCCACCTCGCTTCTGATGTTCTGCCTTTACTTGTTGGCAAATCAAACACTTTGAAACATAATTTGCCATATCTCTCTTCATACCAGTCCACCAGTACTTTCTTTGCAAATCTTTGAACATCTTTGTACTTCCTGGGTGGATAGTATACTTGCTTTTATGGGCTTCTTCAAGGATTTCATTTCTCAATTCAGGGTTGTTTGGTACCCATATTCGATCATTTATCAAAATACTCCCATCTTCTTTAAGTCGAAAAGAAACATCATCTTCCTGTTTGGCTCGAGCTAAAAATTCTCCATGTTGAGAATCTTTACTTTGTTCAGAAACAATTCGGATGAGGATTTCTGGTCGAACAATTAAGTTTGATAATAAAATCCTTCCTGTTTCAGTTGCAAAGGGTTTCCAATTAATGAAATCTTCAATAAGTTTTCATTCTTTGTCTATGAGACTTGCCAAAGTGTCTCTAGTTTTGCGACTAAGAGCATCAGCTACAATATTCGCCTTTCCAGGATGATAAGAAAGTGTGAACTCATAGTTTTTAATAAATTCTAGCCAACGTCGATGTCTCATATTCAATTCTTTCTGCGACAACAAATATTTGAGGCTCTTGTGATCACTGAATACTTCAAATTGTTCTCCATATAAATAATGTCTCCAGATCTTTAGTGCAAAAACAACTGCCGCAAGTTCTAAGTCATGGGTTGGATAATTCTTCTCATGATTTTTCAACTGTCTTGATGCATAAGCAATAACTTTTTCGTGTTGCATCAATACACAACCTAGACCAGTACCAGAAGCATCTGCATATACCTCAAATCCACCATGTCCCGAGGGTAAAGTAAGCACTGGAGATGTAGTGAGCTTTTCTTTTAAAATTTGGAAACTTTCTTCACATTTAGTGTCCCAATCAAATTTAACACCCTTCTTCAGAAGTCTAGTCATTGGTGATGCTATACGGGAGAAATCTTGAATGAATTTTCGGTAGTATCCAGCAAGTCCAAGAAAACTTCGAATATCTGTAATATTCTTAGGTTGTTTCCATTCTAATACTGCTTCCACTTTAGCAGGATTCACTGAGATTCCATCTTTCGAAATTACATGACCCAAAAACATAAATTTTTCCAGCCAAAATTCGCACTTAGAAAATTTGGCATATAACTGATTTTTCCTCAAAGTATCCAAAATAATCCTTAAATGTTCCTGGTGTTGTTCCTTATTTTCGGAATAAATTAGAATATCATCAATAAAAATAATCACAAATGTATCTACAAACGATCTGAACACACGGTTCATAAGATCCATAAAGGCTGCTGGTGCATTTGTAAGTCCAAAAGGCATGACAGTGAATTCATAGTGTTCATACCTTGTCCGAAAGGCTGTCTTAGAAATGTCTTCTTCCTTGATTTTAAGTTGATGATATCCAGATCTAAGATCAATCTTTGAAAATACCTTAGCCTTCTGTAATTGATCAAATAAATCTTCAATTCGTGGCAACGGATATTTATTCTTTATGGTAACTTGATTAAGAAGTCTGTAATCTATACATAATCTTAATGACCCATCTTTCTTCTTTACAAATAATACTGGGGCTCCCCAGGGAGACATACTTGGTCTAATAAATCCCAGCTCCATTAATTCCAATAATTGCTTTTTTAATTCTGTAAGTTCTGCTGGAGCCATCCTATAAGGAGCTTTAGAAATTGGTGCAGTTCCTGGCATTAACTCAATACCGAATTCTATCTCTCTATGTGGAGGAGGTCCTGGTAATTCATCAGGAAAAACATCTGAAAATTCACAAACAATATCTAGACTTTCAAGAGAAATTTCTGCTGGTCTGGCAAGAGTAATGCTGACTAGAAAGGCCGTACATCCATTCCTCAAATATTTCTGGGCCTTTAAAGAAGAAATAACTCGATTTTTAGGAGTAGAATTGGATAATCTAAATTCTACCTTAGAAATACCTGGTTGAGAAAAAGTAACTTTTCCTTCCTGACAAAATATTCTTGCATGATGTTGATGTAGCCAATCCATACCCAATATAATATCAAAATCTGACATGTCTAATAGAATTGGGTCAGCAGGTAAATTTTGTCCTTCAATATATACTTCTAGATTCGGCAAGTATAACCCACAAAAAGATTTACATCCTACTGGGTTGACCACTTCTAGAGCACAGTTCAAAGACTTGATAGGCATATTAAGTAAAGTAGTAAACTTCTTGGAAATAAAAGAATGAGTTGAACCGCAATCAAATAGAGTAAAAGTAGCATGTCCAGCTATAGATAAAGTACCTTGAATCAGGTCACCCTTAGGTAGTTGATCAACATTGGCGGCATAAACGCGACCTGGTACTTTTTTATTCTGTGGTCGTTGTTGTTGTTGTTGCTGCTGTTGTTGCTGTTGCTGGTACGGATACTGGGGTTGTTGCTGAGGGCGAGGTCTAATAAGGCCTCGAGCATGTTCATCCATTTCCTTTTTATAGCAGTCTTTAATAAAATGGCCTGACTTACCACAATATAAACAACCACCAGTTGTTCGGGGGCAGGGTTGTCCTGGATGGGATCGATAGCAATTCTGACATGATCTAGCTGGTAGTTGTGGTTGATTGGCTTGAAACTGTTGTCGTGGCCTCTTTGCTAGAGGGATGAACCTTCTTCCTTCAAAATTTCTTTTAGGCCAACTCCTTTGGCCTCTGAATTGAGAAACCGTTCTGCCAGATTGATTCTTCTGTATTTCTTCCCAATCTTCTTGTATCAATGTAGCTATTTCCACTGCCTTGTCTAAAGTTTCTGGCCTACTAGTGAGGACTTTGGTTCGTAGAACTGGTTTCAATCCTCTAGTAAATTTCATTGCCCTTTCGTCTTCCCTATTATAGACATTTGGGCAATACTTCTCTAAATTTCTGAATTTAGTAATGTAATCAGACAAAGAGAGTCCTCCTTGTAGTAATTCAAGGAATTCCCTCATTTTACGGCTTCTTTCATGCTTGGGGAAATATGCAGCATAGAAAACTTCAACAAATTGCTCCCAAGTAACGGATCCATTGCTAAATTTAATTTCTAAGGTGGATGCCCACCATCTTTCTGCATCTCCCTTTAATCTGTATGCTGCATAGTTCACCTTACGATCTTCAGGTACGGTCAGAACACGAAAAATCTTTTTTATTTCTCGGATCCAAACCTCTGCAGCTTCTGGATCCATCCTTCCTGAGAATGTAGGTGGATCTAATTTGAGAAACTTCTCATAAGAAACTTCATTATGGCTTTGACAGGATTTTGAAGATGTAGCTGAGTCTTGCCTATTCTGATTCTGATTTCTTATAACATCTGCTAAATTATTTAATGTTTCCATAATGAATTCTTGTTGACCATTCTGCTCCTTGGATTGCTTCTTTGATGTTTGACGAGGCATCCTTGATAAATAATGATCAGACTTAGATTAAAGTAGAAAGAACATTTATTCATATGAACATATATATACATCAAAACCCATATTTACAAGAATTTACATATTTAACAAAAGATATCCTATGGAAGCTTGAGGAATTTTCCCAAATAATTCCTCTTGTTCCTAATCCGCCCTAGTGGATGAGAAGGTCCTGCAACATTTGGATCTATATTATAAACTTGTTTATCTCGATTTCCTAAATATAAGCTAAGATCATTCGTAGGTTCTCTTGGGGTATATATAGGATCAGGGGGTTGGGCTGAAAATACAAAGTCCAAAGGAGTTAAAGTGGGTGCAGGAGCAGGTACTATGGGTGAGTCAGATGAAATGACAATAGGTTTCCATTGGAGGAGGAGGAGCAAGAATAACCACACAGGATTGTTGATCTGGTAGGTTTTCAGCAGCTTGCTGTCTTTTAATGCAACCCATCTTCACTTGGCATTCTTTTTCTATATGCCCAACTTCTCCACAAAATAAACATTCTTCCAATTCCAGTGGGCAAGGTTGTGATAAATGGGTCTGTAAACACCTATGACATTTTTCTAAGTTTTCTTTTTCTTTTGTGAGACTTCGAACTTGATTTTCTAAATTATCCACCACCCGTTTTTGTACTGTCTGTGATTCTTCTAGCTTTTGAACATCCTTGACAAGTTCTTTAATGATATTAACCAGATCTTGAGGAGTCATCTATAAGAAGAATAATGATTTAACAATAATAATAAAATAAAAATCTAAAGTACATACTTACAGTGTAATGTATGAACAAGGTGGATCTCGAACCAGATTTCCCAAAACTCTGCTCTGATACCAACTGTACCGCCCCGGGGTTTTAAAACTTTTAAAAATGCAGATTTTTTTTTTTTAACAGCGGAAATAACTTTTGATTTTCGGTTTCCTAAACCTCAGGCACGTCACATTCCAATTAACAACAAAAACAACAATAATTTATATCAACATTATATACATAGTCTTTTCACAAGGTTCAAAAATGAAAACATTTAGGATTAAATTTAAAATAACTCCTAAATTAATCTCAGGATCTTGAGAATCTGGATTCTTCGATGCCGCACTTGTCCAACATCCACTGTAAGATCTCCTATTCCATATCTGAACCTGAAATCCCCATAAAACGGGGTTAGACTTATGATAGCCAAGTAAGTCATTAATCAAAACCATACAATTCAAATATTAAGCATGATTTCAATAATTTACAAATCAAAATGCATTTATTCAAGAACAATTATGCAATTAAAAATAAGGCAATTAAAAACAATTTAAAATAATGCATAATCTCAGATCAAATTCTCTGAAAGAAAAAGGTCATTGTTTCGATATTAACGCCCTCCTGGTACGGTGGAGAGTACTCCGATCTCAAACTAAGTATTCCGGGGGTATATTATTCTATTGTGGATTACCCGGATACCTGAGTGAAACAGGCTCCCAAGCGAGCGGTCAACGACCGGGAAGATTCTCAGCAATGGCGAGCAAACAAGGAGAGTTTGATGCATCCACTGGCATGCGGCAGCCTTGAGACCCGTTGTCTCGACCTCCTCAACCCGAGTGACAGGAGGTCCAGGGAATCTATCGCTCCCAACAATCATCATCTTCACAATGTCACTCCTGGTTGTACCACTATCCCTTCCAGGGTAGGCTAAACCTAGATGGGCTTGAAGGATTCTTTTATAGGACTTTTCATCTTTTCAAAAACTAGGCTCAATAGCCAAATCATTCCTTTCAAATAAACACAGTTCATATGTATCCAGCCCATCCAGAATTTTGCTCTATCACAACGAGCATTCGCCTATGAAGGCGAGAATTAAGTTTGTATAGACATGACTCTTGCAACAATAAAATCTTTTGAAAATCAACATGTTATACAAAATTCTTTTATCAAAATCAAAGTTTTGATCATAGTACTCATCAAAATTTTATTCAAATCATAAGATTGAAAATCTTGTCATTCAAAACAAATATTTATTCATGCGGATATTAAAATATGCATTTGATCAAGAATCAAATTTAAATAATCATGCACGAATTAAAAGCATGTCTAATATAAAATTTTAAGATTTTGATAGAATAACTTACTTGAATTTCGATAGAACTAAGGAGAACAGGATAAAGTGCTCGTGCTTTGATTTAATCTGATAGAATTCATTATATTAGTTAATATTTTTATATCGAATTTTGAGTAGTATTTGCCCTATATTTTCAAGAAGTATCTTTTGAAGAAATTATTAAAAATCTAAAAATTTATTTGTAATTGACTTTAAAACTTTTATAAGAATTTTCACAGAGTTTCCTCTGTAATAACTCAAATGTTCGAAAAAGGGTTTGAACTTGAATTCGAGTTGTAAGAATTCGAACATGACTTTGCGTCACAAATATTTTTATAAAGGTTTTTCAAAAAAATTGATTTAAATATTTAAAAAGATTTTTGAAAATTTTAACAGAATTTCCTTTATAAAAATCGATTATTTTTTTTTCTGAAATAGTTATAAAAATTTTGATATAACTTCTACTAAATAAACTAAAAATTTCTAAACTATCTGAAAAACTTTTGCCAGAATTCTAATTAAAATAATTAATCTTTTTCAGAAATTATTTAAAAATTTGGTCAGAATTACTGCTATACTAATTCTACTTTTTTCAAAAATCTTTAAATCATTTTGACAGAACTCCTGCTATAAAAACTCAATTTTTCAAAAGTCTTTTAGAAAATTTTGCCAGAACTACTGTTAAAGTAGTTCGGAATACTTAAAAATATTTAGAAAAATTTGAAGAGAGCTTCCCTTATGTAAAGGATGGGTTGGATTAAATTTTGGCAAAATTGCCAAAATTTAAATCCAAAAGAAATAGAGTTGGGGTTCAGAAAGAGAATAGGGAAGCTCAGAAAGTATAAATTCAAATTTAGAAGAGGGTTTCTAAATACTAACCTTGTTTAGTTGATTTGAGCAGCGCTTCCGCTATCCAAATCTGACCTTTCTGCTAAGTTTAGCAGAACTCCTGCAGGCAGCGCTTTCGAGGCTGTTTCTGATCTGACGAAGCTTCTTGCAGAAGAACGGACTTCGCTTAAGGGAAGAGGAAAAGGGATAGAATAGGTTTCTCAGAAAAAATCTGAGATTCTACGGAGTTTTTAAACTAAAATCTAGAGAGAGAAATTCAAAGGTAGAGAGAGAAAGTAGGAGAGAGAGATCTTAGAGAGAGAAGGAGTCTTGGACTTGGGTAGAGAGAGAGGGGGTGAGGGGTATTTATAGGAGAGAGAAGGGAGGTCGCCCCCCCCCCCCCCTTGTGGGGCTATTTTGGTGACATTTGTCACCTAATTTAATTAAAATATTAATTTATTTTGACACTTGTCATTTTTTAAATATTTTATTCATTTTTTTGACATGTGTCAGAGAGAGAAAAGGGATGGGTGTCACCTCCTCATTGTGAGGTGACACTTGTCAGCTCATGGTTTTGGAAAAACCATGGCTGCTCTTGGTTTTGGGCCAGTGGTTTTCCAAAACCATGGTCTCTTGAATATTTTAATATAAAATATTATATTTTATTTGATTGCTAATCTTTTTATACCTTTTATACCCTAATTCAAATCCCATCTTTCAGAACTGCCATAAGGGAATTTAGAATTACTTGATTGTCCTTCAATAGTTCAATAATTTACATAGCCTGCCATTGAAAATGGTAAATTACCATTTTCGTCCCTGACAATTTTATTAATTCCCTGAAAATATCCTAAAAGAAAAATTACTATTTTGACCTTATATAGTTGGGTATTTTACCGAAAAATGCCACTGAATTGGCAAATTACTAAGCTACCCTTTAACAATTTGACTAATGACTAGAATGTCCCTGAATCATGATTTTTGAACCAGCCTCAACAAAATTTTATCAGGATTTCAAATATAGATTTAGATCTTTACTTTGAACAGTACTAACCATAAAAAATCAGGGTTTTAACACTATAATTCACATTCAGAATAAATAAAAATTAAAACTTGAATTTTCTTCAGAATTTATAAATCATTAAAAAATTTGGGTATTACAGGGGGGGAGGAGAGAGAAGAAGAGGGAGGAGGTGAGGTTGGAGACGGCGTACCTAGGAGGAGATCAACGTCGGTGGTCGGCGTGGGGTGCAGCGACGGCGGTGCTGGTGGCATGCGCAGGGAAGGAGGGGGGTCGACGCGATGGGGGCGAAGGGCTGTGTGCCTCCTTTTGCCCTCCTGCAGTGCTTTTAAAGGCCTCAGGGGGGGCGATGAATGGGTGAATCAATTCCCTAAACACTACAAGAAAACACGTTGTTAGCGACAGAATAGTTCCATCGCTAGTTAGCGATGAATTAACGAGTGAAAAACATTTGTCGCTATAATCCATGAAGCATACGAAACCAGCGATGAAATATAGTCCATCGCTCAGTCCGTCGCTATTTAGAGACGGATTTTGCGACATACTATTTTGTCGTTACGGTCGCACGATTTACCGACGACTCTTGCGACAAACTTTAGTCCGTCGCTAAGTAGCGACGGACTTGGCGACGGCGTATCGTCTGTCGCTGGTTTCGTAAATTTGATTTATGTGGGCTTAGCGACAGATTAAATCTATCGCTAAGTCGTCGCTAAGTTTCGAATAACTCTAATCCAGACAACTTTTCCTTTTCTTCTTTCGCAGCTCCCGTCGTTCGCCGGTCCCACTCCCGTCGTTCGCCGGTCCCACTCCCGTCGTTCGTCGGTCCCACTCCCGCCGTTCGCCGGTCTCACCGTCCGCCGGCCCCGCTGCCCGGAGAAAGGTAAAAGACGCCTCCCCCCCACGCGTGTTTTTTGGCAGGGGGTCGACCCTCTGTCGGAAACGCAGGGGGTCGACCCCCTGTTGTTCCGGCTGGGGGTCGACCCCCCTGCCGGAAAACGCAGGGGATTAACCCTCTGCGTGAAAACGCAAGGGGTTAACCCCCTACCGTTTCCGGCAGGGGACCCCTGCCCCCTGCCAGAACAGCATGGGGTTGACCCGGGCAGGGGTTCGACCCCGGCAGGGGGTTAACCACCTGCCGTAACAGGCAGGGGCTCAAGCCTTTCCTGCTCAGGTAGGGGGGCGACCCCCTGCTGTTTCGGCAGGGGGTCGACTCATAGGCGGAAAGGCTGGGGGTCGACCCCCTGCCCGAACAGGGGGTCAGTTAACTCCCTACGTTCCGTAAGGAGGTTAACCCCCTATGTTCTGTAAGGGGGTCGACCCCCTGCCGGAACAGCAGGGGAGTCGACCCCTTGCCAGAATAACTTTTTTTCGTGGTGACTTTATTTTAAAACAGTATTTTTTTGTGTAGATTTTTCAATGGAACCAGCTCGTGCTCAGCCACCTATGGTAAGTAAGTGTCAAAAACAATGCAAATCGGGTAAATACCCGTGGTGAGTAAGTGATGCAAGCGTATCACATGTTATTTAATTTATTAGATGTAACACTTTATTGTTCACACACTCACTTAGTTGTTGATATTTAGGGTTGCTTTGTTCGAGTTCAGAGATCATGCTGAGCATGATTTTAATGTATGAATATTGAAGTGTTCTTATTTTTGGAGTACAGAGTCCATGCTAAGCATGGTAGTAGTTAGTGAGATATTGAAGTGTGTTTGTTGCAGGTACATGTTTGCCATTTGTTTGATATGAATGATTACAATGTATTGCAATGTTTGATATAATTGTATCCATGCTTGCATGTAACTTTTAATTTGATTATGACTTCCATGTGAAATTGTATAATGAAAGCATGTTTCAAATGATTGTATCGTGTCATTAATAGTTTGCACATGAAAATATTAAGTTATCAATGCATGCATCAAAATTCTTGTTATTGTATGACATCATATATTGCATGATAAATTTGATATGTTCTTCATCGTAGCATTCTGATTGTTCTCTTTTAATTCGTTAGGCTATTATTCGTAACATCATAAGAAAATGACTGCAAACCGTGAATGGATGTATTGTAGGATAGTGGACAATGAGTTATCGCATGAATATATGAATGGTGTTGACAGTTTTATTAAATTTGCAACGGTAAGTGTCAGTACAGTGGATCCCACAGGTCAGATTAGGTGTCCCTGCAAGATTTGTAAGAATAATCGATTTGTACAACCTCATAGCGTTAGACATCACCTATACGGGAAGGGTTTTGTGAGTGATTATCAGAACTGGACGTTTCATGAAGAATAATTTAGAAACGATTTTGATGCACGGGTGAATGTGGTGCAGGATAATCCATATACGGATTTGATATTTGATGCCGCAAAAACAGAACCGGGTTCTGCTATGAGTTCTAGTGATGTAAGAAGTGTCGTAGATGAAGAATCACCAAACGATGCAGCTAGTAGATTTTATGATTTACTTAGAGATGCTGATGAGCCACTTTAGAACGGTTGTGAGAGTCACACTATCTTGTCTGTAGTTCTTCAACTAATGAATTTGAAGTCCGAGTATAATTTGAGTCAATCATGTTTTGATCGTTTGTGCATGATTGTGAAGAGTATGTTGCCCAAAGATGAGAAATTGCCACAAAATTTCTATCGTGCGAAAGTTATGGTCAACGCTCTAGGTATGAGTTACAAAAAGATTGATGCTTGTCCAAATCACTGCATGTTGTATTTCAAGGAGCAGAAAAACAACATATCATGTCCGTCATGTGGGCATCCTCGGTTCAAGCCAAAGACAAGAGGCAATGGTAGCACGAGATCAAAGAAAGTTTCATACAAGTCGCTCTGCTACTTTCCTATCACTCCTAGATTGCAGTGATTGTATATGTCTTCAAGGACAGCTAAACACATGAGATGGCATGCAAATAAAGTTTGACACAATGAAAATAAGATCACGCATACTGTTGACGCTGAAGCTTGGAAGCACTTTGATCGTACTCATCAGAACTTCGCAATGGAAGTGCAAAATGTTAGACTCGGTATGTACAGATGGATTTAATCCATTTGGGGGTAGATCAACTCCATACTCATGTTGGCCAGTATTTGTAACTCCATACAACCTTCCACCAAGCTTGTGTATGAAACATCCAAATCTTTTATTGTCTCTGTTGATCCCTGGTCCGACCTCACCAGGCCAAAATCTTGATGTATATCTAAGGCCATTGATTGATGAACTAAAAGTACTGTGGGATGACGGTGTTACCATGTATGATGCCCACAAAAACTAAAATTTCAACATGAAGGTCGTTGTTCTATGAACAATCAATGACTTCTCTGCATATGGTATGCTATCTGGTTGGAGCACACATGGGAGGTTGGCTTGTCCGTACTGCATGGAGGATTCCAAAGCTTTTAGATTAAGGCATGAAAGGAAGCCTTGCTGGTTTGAGTGCCATCATCGATTTCTACCCAGCGACCATCCATTCCGACGACAAAAGAATGTGTTTAAAGCGGGCACAACTGAAACGGAAGGTCCATCCTCAAGATTGTCTGGCATAGAGATTCTAAGAAGATTGCGATATTTTCCAGATGTATTAACAGATGCTCGATGTCCTACACCCTTCCGTGGATTTGGGAAGGATCACAATTGGACGAAGAAATCTATTTTTTGGGAACTACCGTATTGGTCGACTCTATTGATACGACATAATTTGGATGTGATGTATGTGGAGAAAAATGTGTTTGATAATGTGTCCAATACAGTAATGAATGTTAAAGGGAAAACGAAGGATAATCCGAAGGCTCGTATGGATTTAAAATTAATATGTAAAAGACCAGAATTGGAACTCAAAGAGTATAATGGCAAAGTACTGAAACCAAAGGCAAAGTACGTGCTCGGACCATATCAAATAAAACATGTATGTCAATGGTTGAGACAACTGAGATTTCCAGATGGATATGTCTCTAACATTGTTCGGACTGTGAAGATTGACGATGGACAGTTGAATGGGTTGAAGAGCCATGATTGTCATATCTTTATGCAATGATTGATACCCCTAGCATTCCATGATATGTTAGACAAACCTATATGGGGGGTATTGTTTGAGTTGAGCGGATTTTTCAGAACATTGTGCGCATCGAAGGTCGTAGTATCAACATTTTTCGATGTTATGGAACATTTGATCATACATCTGCCATATGAACTAAGGGTTGGTGTCCCTGTGCAATATCGATGGATGTACCCATTTAAAAGGTATATGTTTTTTCATATTTGTCTATTTAATGACATATATTTAAAATTTGAAATGTATATTCTTGTCAGATGCATGTTCGACCTAAAAAAAAGGTTCGTAATAAAGCAAGAGTAGAAGGCTCTATTTGTGAGGCGTACACTTTAGAAGAGATTTCAAATTTCTCATCTATGTACTTTGAATCTCATATTCCAACATGTTACACATGTCTGTCCCGTAACGATGATGGAGAACAAGTAACTGTAGCAGACAAGTTATTGATATTTCAACCACTTGGGCCTGCATTTGGTAGTTGCCGATCAAGGCTATTGACAGATCGAGAGCAAGACGCAGCACACATCTATATTCTTTTTAATTGCTCCGCGATCGACCCATACATCGAGTAAGTATTTGTAGATGCAACACAATTATAAATCCTTTTATGTTCTATATGCGGATACATGGCTCGGTAATATAAGTATTTGTGGTTTGCAGACGATTTGATCTGGAGTTGCAAAGAGAAGTTTCACATCTCACTGATGCAGAAGTACAAAAAGAACATGAAACTAAGTTTATGGAGTAGTTGAAACAGTTGGTAAAGAAGCTGACATAAATTTTGTACTTATAAACAACACTAAGTTACTTAATTGATCGTGATCACAATCATTGTTTATGTCTGTGTGTAGGTCTGCCATGGTGATGTTAAAGATCAAGGAATATGTGATTTAGAAAATGGTCCAACCAAAGTTGTGCAATGCTACAACGGGTACATCGTAAATGGTTATCGATTCCATGCAAAAGATTACGGTATAAACAAATCAATGATAAATAGTGGCGTGTGTGTCAAGGGTAGCAGCTACGGTGAAAATGAACATGATTACTACAGTGTTATAGAGGAAATAATGGAGTTGACTTACTTAGGCATAAATAACAGAGTAACTTTATTCAAGTGTCATTGGTTTGATCCAACTGCAACAAGACTCGACAAAGCTTCATGCATTGTGGAGGTGAATCATAAATCCAGGCTTGGAACATATGAACCATTCATATTAGCCTCGTAAGCTCAACAAGTTTATTATACTTCATATCCAAGTATAAAAAAGTCAGATAGAAATGAATGGTGGGCAGTTTGCAAGGTGAAGTCCAAACTATACCCCGAGTATGATCAGTTACAGGAAGATGAGTTAGCTGAAGACAGCGATTACTATCAATCAGATGATGTCTATGACTTCGCTTATGATCACGATATTGCGCATGATATGCATGTCATATCTCCATTGGCCGATAAAACATTCATAGAGGAATGTTATCCAAATGATGTACCAAGTGGATGGGCAAACAATGAAGAAGAAGAAGAAAGTCAAACTAGTGACGAGGAAGAATTCTCAAGCTAGTGAGCAAAATCTTGTACTACAAACCTCTATTTAAATGCATTGCAGTACTTGATGTGAATGATTTGAATTATTTGAATGTATTGTAATACTTGATGCGAATGAATGAGTTGTATTGCAATACTTGGTGTGTATGATTAAAAAATTTATTTGAATGTATTGTAATACTTGATACGAATGATTCGAATGCATTGCAATACTTGATGTGAATGATTTGAATTATTTGAATGTATTGTAATACTTGATGCGAATGCATGAGTTGTATTGCAGCACTTGATGTGAATGATTGAAAATTTTATTTGAATGTATTGTAATACTTGATACGAATTATTTGAATGCATTGTAATACTTGACGTGAATGATTTGAATTATTTGAATGTATTGTAGTACTTGATACGAATGATTCGAATGCATTGCAATACTTGATGTGAATGATTTGAATTATTTGAATGTATTGTAATACTTGATACGAATGATTCGAATGCATTGCAATACTTGATGTGAATGATTTGAATTATTTGAATGTATTGTAATACTTGATACGAATGATTCGAATGCATTGCAATACTTGATGTGAATGATTTAAATTATTTGAATGTATTGTAATTTATGTAACGAATGATTTGAATTATTGCAATACTTGCTGTGAATGATTTGAATTATTTGAATGCATTGTAATACTTGATGCGAATGATTTGAATGCATTGCAATGCTTGATGTGAATGACTTGAATGCATTGCAGTACCTGATATGAATGATTTGAATTATTATAATACTTGATGTGAATGACTTGAATGTATTGTAATACTTGATGTGAATTATTTGAATGTATTGTATGACATATGCTATTTGTTAGAATATGGTTCGTGGAGGTTACAGTGGTCGCTCATCCAGTAGTAGCCAGGCTCAACCTTCATCTTCACGGGCTCCTGTGATAGGTATATTGATTAACTAATTGGATGTTTGATTAGTTCAAATGCGCATTCTGAGAACTTCTAACGTATTTTTTTACAGATGATGTTTCGCCTATACACGACCCACCTACACCAGTTGATCACACAAGTCAGGAGCCAACACAGGAAGCAGCGTCTTCTCAGTCTGGCACAAGAAGACGCATTCGAATAGTGTATATCGATAATCGACCGTAAGTATTTCGTTTTCAATTATTGCATATCTTATAAATATTTTATATTGATATTTACTGTATAACAATTCATGTGCAACATGAGGTTTGAGCCACAAGAAGTAGTATGGGAGATTAGGAATTCACTTCTTCAACATCTACCAGGACCGGTTGCTCAATGGAAAGAGTACCCAAAGGAGGTGTTAGACAGATTGTGGTCCTCATTCACGGTATACAGTTGTTCCTCATAGTTAATGTGTTTCATATTTAATTTTTTTAAGTAATGTCTACTAACTTTCTGAAAATATTTGTAGGTTTCGAATCGCTTCGCAACTACGGTAGAAGAAAATGATGCAAGGAAGGTGTGGCAGAGGGTGACTGCCAATCGATTTGCAGACATGTTGCACACTATGAAGACTGCAGCAAAAAAAGCATCTGGCATAGTAGATGATCCACTACAGTGGAAGGGCCATGGCCCTATTACTATCAGGAGAGATTACTGGAATGAAATGTCTGATAAGTGGGCGGGAGATGCATTTAGAAATCGCTCTGCGAAGGCTGCACAAAATCAAGCGAAAATGCCCGAAGCCCATCTACACATAGGTGGATCTAAGACATTTGGGAGCCACTTGAAGAAAATGGTAACTCATCAATATATAATATTAATTTTATAAGTATTGTTGCAAACTTGTGTACTAAATCTTTTGTCCTTTAACTTCGCAGGAAGCAGAAAAAGGAGGCATTGTACCATATAAGGATGTGTTTGTTGAAACACATAAACAGAAGACCACGGGAGTCTTCGTATCAGAGAAGGCGAGAACGATAACGGTATGTATTTATTCTATTAATAATCATTGCAATATGCAAGTTATCATAGTGTTATCATTAATTATTAATGCATACTTTAAACATTATTTTGTGGGAGGCATATGAGCAATAGATGGTAGAGTGATATGGCGATAACGCTACTCAGCATCCATCATTTGATCTTGCAGCATGGGTGACTGCAGTAGGTGAACCCAAAAAAGGTCGTGTCTTCGGGTTTGGGAATAATCTGAACACTTCACCAGTTATTGCTTCTTCCAGTTACGGCTCAAAGGCTACTTTGACCGACATAAGCTCCAAGCAGCAGTCTATTCTTTCCGGTGATGATGTACGTCAGATCATTAAGGACATATTGGATGACTACTTCCATGACACCGTCGCCCCCTTTCTCCGAGATGAGATCAACAATCTTGTGCTGAACAGGGGATCTTTGATTGCAGGTCCCTCTCAAGTATAATCACATATTCAGTTTTTTGACTGCCTTAGCACACATATGAGCATGATAGAATCACATATATAACTTTTTGTCTGCCTTAGAGCACATATGAGCATGATAGAAGCACATATAGAGTTTTTCTATTGCCTTAGAGCACATATGAGCATGCTATAATCACATATAGAGTTTTTTTATTGCTTTAGAGCACATATGAGCATGCTATAATCACATATAAAGTTTTTTGCCTGCCTTAGAGCACATATGAGCATGCTATAATCACATATTCAGTTTTTTGACTGCCTAAGAACACATATGAGCATGATAGAATCACATATAAAGTTTTTTTGACTGCCTTAGAACACATATGAGCATGCTATAATCACATATTCAGTTTTTTGACTACCTAAGAACACATATGAGCATGTTATAATCACATATTCAGTTTTTTGACTACCTTAAAACACATATGAGCATGCCAAAATCACATATAGAGTTTTTTTACTGCCTTAGAACATATATCATTTATGATAGAATCACATATAAATTTTTTTGCTTTGCCTGCCTTAAAGCACATATGAGGATGCTATAATCACATATTCAATTTTTTGACTGCCTTAGCACACATACGAGCATGATCGAATCACATATATAGCTTTTTGTCTGCCTTAAAGCACATTTGAGCATGGTAGAATCACATATAGAGTTTTTCTAGCTGCCTTAGAACACATATGAACATGCTATAAGCACATATTCAATTTTTTGACTGCCTTAGTACACATATGAGCATGATAGAATCACATATATAACTTTTTGCCTGCCTTAGAGCACATATGAGCATGATAGAATCACATATAGAATTTTTTTATTGCCTTAGAACACACATGAGCACATGATAGAATCACATATAGTGTGTAATTTATTTCATTATATTTTGTTTATCAATATTGATTGTTCTTTTCTTGTGTAGGCTGCTAGCGATAATCAGTGTAGCGGAGCTGAAGGGACAGATAAAGGCAATTAACAAGAAGACGCACAAAATCTTGGCGATGATTATAGAACTGTGTTGAAGAAGTTCTATTTTTTTATGTTTCCTAATTGTAATTGTTGAATTGTAAATAATTAAACTTATTAATTTTAAGATGGAACGATTAATTGTTGTAGATTCCTTTTATATGGAATTTTTTAGTGTAGTTTGTTTTTTATTTACAGGAAATATAAATTGTATAGGAAATATAAATTGTACCGTTCTCAGTATTTAATTTTCAAATAATTTTTTTATTTTTTTTCGTTTTTGAGACGGATTAGCGACGGAAACATCCATCGGTATGTATATAAATCTAGCTACGTCTTAGCGACGGACGTAAATCCGTCGCCAAGCCGAGGTCGCCGTTTAGTACCGACGGATTGGCGACGGAATAAAGCGCTCGTTAGTCCGTCGCAATTAGCGACGGACATGGCGACAAATTTATTTTGTCGCCAGTTAGCGTCGAAAAATTCGCAACGTAAGGATATCGTCGCTAATCCGTCGCTACGCCTGTTAGCGACAGATTAGTGACGGAATGTGGTCGTCGCTAATCTATTGTTTTGTTATGGTGGAAGGGGCAGCTCATATACTTGAACTGTAATAGCCTGCGGGTAAAATTGTGAATGAATTAAATGCGTTGAGCTTTATTTTGTTCACCCTCGTTGTGATTGCTTCTTGTGATTGCAATTTTTCTCTCTTTATTCTCTCTTACTCTCTTGCACTCTGATTACAAGCTTCCGCGACTGGTAAGCGAGCTGACAAGTAGGCTTGAGACAGTGAGGAAGGACCGTCGCACCGCGCTGACCTATTGAAGGAATTAGGCCTGTGACAACATAGGAGCTAGAAGTAAAGATTTTACCACTTAACTTATTTTTTGCAAACCAAATGTCTTATGTTCTACGAATATACTATATGATGTAAAATGTATCTAAACTATATTTTTTGTTACTTAACAAGCTCATAGAAGTCAAGCAGAGCCCGGTATATGTTTGAACGAGCTTTCTACAAGCTGAACCATGACTGGCTAGGCTTATTTCCTCAGCCCTACCTGGAATTAGGACCAAGATCAAGGCTGGGTTAGACTTAAGGCGGGAAAGTCTGTCTGACCAAAAAAAAAACCCACCAAACTGGACTTAGAACTAGGATCCATGCGAATGGTTCAGATTTCGGATAAAAAAAATACATTGGGGAGTCGGATCTGGTCGGATCCAGAACAGCCAAAATCTGCAAAACCACCATCCTGAATCCGAACCGTTTGCAACTTGGAACAGCCCGTCCAGAAGTGGGATCGGATCCGGATCATCCGACCCGATCCTAACGGGCCAAGACCTTCTTTCCCTCCCCCACCAAATCTCTCTCTCTCTCTCTCTCTCTGAAGTCCGTTCCTCTCTACGTCTACCACACGATGGACGAACAGGGCTCCACCATCGCCATGGACGTCGACGACGGCGATCCCCTCGACTTGATCACCGACGCGTTGCCGGACAAGCCCCTCACCGACGACTTCTTCTTCAACGCCTTCGAGGACGATTTCGACGATACCGACATCAATTAACCACTCCCCTGTATCGCAATTCGTTCCCCAGTATACGTTAGCACTCTTTTTACTGTATTACAAACCGTCTATTTTGATCGGATGGATCGCCTAACTGCGAAAACCTTTGTTATTACGAGTGATTTTTGTTACGAGTAATCCGTCTTTATTGGGGTTTTCCTTTTTGTGCTCTGTTTTGTCTCTAAAGTGGTGTTTGGACGCACCCATTTATCAAGATAAACTGGAACGTGGATTATCCCGGTTATCCGGATAAGTTGGTACACCCAAACTCACCATTGATGTGTGTGAAGCTCTTGAAGTTTCGGTTTATTGAATGGCCTATCATTTACGCGAGGGTGTTGGGCAATTTGATTTTGATTTTTGGTTTGTTGGTGTTTGGAGACGTGTTCTTGTGGGGATTACTTTGTCAATTGACATCGACTCTTGCTGTTGTGTAAGCAAAACAAGAAAGAATCTTTGCGAGAAAAAGATGACATAGAAATTTTGGGATTGGAAGTGTGCTACTATCTCCCTGCCATTGCTTCTGTTCAATTACATTCAGCACCATTAGTTATGTTGAAAACGAAGAATTTCTTTTGGGTGTTGGCGATCAGAGTAATGTGTATTTCCATACTTTTATGTTTGGTTGTGTTGCATTTTTTTTTGTTGGGATTCCAGTAACGCACTTTATTGCGTTTGTTGTCCTACTCCATATCAACTGCTGAAGTTTGTAGTCTACACAAACTCACTGTCACTGCTGTGTGCTTAATGTGAAGCTCAAGAATTTCACTATCATTATTCCGAAAAGAAATAAGCAAACAGAAATAAATGAGATAATGCAAACAAAAATAAATGAGACGAAAGTTATCAGTAGTTGGGTTTTGACTTCCAAATAATACTGTAATGCATATATAATGAACCGAGAGAAGTGCAAATGTGAGTTGTCAGAGTCCTAGCAACGGGGCCTTTCAGAAACTTTATGCTGATGGACTACTACTACAAGAACTTCTTGAGAATTATCAGTTGAAAATATAGATATATTTCACGTTATCCACAGCGTGTATATATATATATATATATATATATATATAGAGAGAGAGAGAGAGAGAGAGACGAAAGTAATTCAACATTACCACTCATGAAGATCAAACCCATGAACTGAACAAGAACAAAAGCCAAAACAAATAAAGAAAGCACAAGAGAAAAGAACATTAGACAGATAAAATGAGCTCACGCCGGAGCCGCTTGCCCAGATTGCGACAAAGGATAGGTAGCATCAGCAGGAGGGAGTGGAAGATCACTAAGATGCATACTGTGTGAGAGAGAGAGAGAGAGGGTTTGTGGGAGGCACAACATTGGGGTTAGGGTGGGCAGTTGCCACCCTGACCCAAACCCCCTTCTTGAGGATTTCAAGGTCAAGGTGGGCACTTGCCCAACTTGGCCATTATGTGGCTCCGCCACTCTGAAACATGGTAGGTCTAGGTATACTCAACCAGACGGAATTGGATCTGGGCAGGCTTGCACTCAAACTGGGTTAGGAAATTCTTGGCCACATTTTCACCAACTTGGAGGACTTGGGTCTGTGATAAAACCATGATTCATGATCCATGATCCATGATCCATGATCCATGATCCATGATCCATGATCCATGTCCAATTTTAATTGATTAAAAGCTTAACAAACCTACTCGGATTTTGGTTCAGATATTTGATCCAACCATGAACCTGCACCCCCTTATCGGATGACATTACACCTCTCTCTCTCTCTCGGCAAATGTGCCATAGGCTCATAGCCAGCCTGATGCGGTGGGAGGGTTCGATGGAAACATAAGGCTGAGTACTGATCCCCGTCATTTCACATAGCATCGGTCATGGGTTCCATCCTGCATTCAATCGTAGCTCAATGGTAGCCTTCGAATCAACGGTTAAGATTGGTCCACATTTTCACCTGGATGTGGACTGATTCTATCTGTCCAGATGTCTCGGTTGGATGGATAGGATTGACATAAGATGGAACTGATCCTGTATCAAAGGATGGGATCCTTTTTGCGTGAGGCTAGTCATCAGAGCGGCATGTGGTACGGTGGATCCCGATAAAATCTAAGATCACATTTTTAAATGATATGTACCAAGTGACTTTTTTATCTGATAACATTGCAAATTAGACAATTTCCAAATATGATGCAGGGAGACCTCTCGAAAGATTGGTGTTACATGGACTGCCGTTTGGCGCGGCTGGTGGCAATGATGCGAAGGCTCTGCCTCAGTATATCTACCTCTCTTTCTCGTTTTGCGCTTTCTTTTTCCATCTCTGCAACCTTTGCCTTTAGATCCTCATTGATCTCTTCTTTTGCCTTCAGCTCTTCTTTTAGCCATTCTATACAAAATTTCTCTTCTCCTGTGCATCAGAAAGTTTAGAACCATTAGCGTGCACCAATTCGTTGCAGTCGGACTTCTTTCAAGTCGTCGAATTTCCCAAACTGGGATGCCTTTTCTAAGTGTTGTTTTTGCAAAAAGCCAGGATGGTAGTAGTTTAATTCTGGAACTTGGATGTTTCCGGAAATTTGCTGGCAAGCGGATTCTAGATTTCGAGTTATAGCCCAAACATCAGAATTTTGACCTGGCTTGGAATTTCGTTTCTAAATGTGAACTCTAGGAAATAGTGACAATTCTCGCGAGATTTTCAATATCGCGAGAAATTACCTGAAAGTTAAAAACAACAATTTCTTGTGATATTTTCAATTTCTCTTGATTTTTTCATCAGAAACATAAATATCGTGTTTTAAATGCAATATTTTATGTTTTTATTAGCTATTTGTAGTAAAAAAATCTGCATATTTTTATTATTAAATATTTTATTTGTATTTAAATTTATTTATTTTATATATTTTTATTTATTTTCATTGCAAAAATTTTGCCAAAAAACACGAGATTTACAACAACAACAAAATATTTTTCGCGAGTTTTCGGCTGCCGAGATTTTGCCGTTTTTTACTTTTGTCACTACACTATACTAAGCAGGAAACTCAAACAAAGTGAATCTCTCTCTCTCTCTCTCTCTCTCTCTCTCTCTCTCTCTCTCTCATCAGGATGGGTTCCCAAGGAAAAGTGGAAAACCCTCAAACTCCCATCGTCCGTGTTGTCTCCCAAATCCCCAACGATCGATCTTTCTCTCCTTTGCAATCCCAATTCCCCCTAATCTCTCTCTCTCTCTCTCTCTCTCTCTCTCATACACAAACACCTACCTTGATGAGGTTTAGAGAGAAGTGCTGTGGCTTGAATGAGTTGGTCAAGCTCGTTCTTGATTGCGAGGTACAGGCGCTTCCATTTCTCAACTGCTTCCTCCCTTTGTTTTTGTTCCTTCATCTGCTCGGCCAAGATGTGAGACCACTCGCTTTCCTTCAACTCCAGCGGCTGCTTCCCCTCAATTCTTCTGCAGCAGTTGCTGAGGGCGCTCATCTCCTCCTCCAAACGCTTCTTCTCCCGACTCCACTCCGCTTGTCTCGTTGCCAATTCTTTCCTTCGAGCCCCCTCTTCCCCATTCCTTTCCTTCCTCAACTGTTGAACCTCTGCTTCGAGACGATGAATCACCTGCTTTAGTTCTTCTGGGTCCTCACATGGGTCGGATTTCAAATGTTTTCTTAGGGCACACCCCATTTCTTTCTTTGCTCTGAGAGAGAGAGAGAGTTGTTTGGGATGGTTTGGACGTTGAGTGAAGTGGGCAATTAAAAAGCTTGCAAGATCCAAGGGGTGAGAGACGTGGGACATTCCACAAGCACTCCATCAACGTTCTTTGATGAAGTGGGGCATCTCTCTCTCTCTCAATAAAAACTTGCCTGATCCTTTTCGGTTATTGCGTTTTGACCACATGCTTCCCGTGGTGAAGTTCTCTTTGCTTAAATGGCCAAAATGTCCTGCAAATTTTTCTTGCTATAGACCGGGATATTTTATCAGTTTCTAATATCATTACATGTTTTCATTTTCATTGGTCCAGTATGTTTCTGCATTTACTTGCACAACGTAGTATATTTTATGGCATAGGAATGAAGATCTTTGTGGTAAAGGAGTTTTTGGACATAGTACTCTGATCCCTTTTACCAACATTTGGTAAACAAGGTCATTTAAGTCTTGTTCATATGCAAGAGTCAAACTCGATGTTGGCATTTTCTGTAGGAGAGCCACATGATGTCCATCATAGAGGACAGGACATGGTAGAACATGGATTTGATACTTGCTCATGCTCATGTGTTTGCTTTTTGGTTCGGTGAAGATGACATTACTAACATTGTGCAGGCAGTTGCTTTGAGTGTGCAGGACGTAGGGAAGATCTTTGTGGAGTGTAGAGGCTGGTAGAGAACATTGTACCAGGGGCTTGATCTGTAATAGGTGTCAAGAACCAACCAGAACAACCAATACCTTGAGATCAGTTTGCAATTAACCCTCATAACTGCACCCACCCACTCCTCTCTTAAAGACCATCCATCTGTCAGATGGACGGCCACAAATGGTTATTACAGATAGAGATTCTTTATCAATTATCAGGTCATCACTAAAGAAAAGACTGCATAGTTAAGACAATAGTGCATCTCTGTCGTGATATTCCTTTTAAATAATTGAGGGGTCAGGCTGCAAATAAAAACATAATTCAAAGGGTGTGCTTCTTAATCCCGTGATTTCCTACCAGTTTCAGTACTGGTCCTCCACTACTTCTTGAGGATATGAAAGATAGCATTCTAAAACTATGTTACCTCCTTGCCTATCTGTCTACTCTCCCTTGTTTTTATGATTCATGTGGCTCAAGATCCCTTTAGTCTAAGAGGGCTTGTTGGTCCCAACTGTCACGTTCATCCAACTAGTGATTACTTGAGATGAGCTTGCCTTTGTGATTGAGATGCTATGGGGGGTACTTGTCACCTCTTTTTTTTCCTTTTTTAAGCAAATTGTTACACTCATATTGGCTTCGTGGCATGAGGTAGGGGACAATGTATTGCAAAAGTCATTGTTAGGGTTACTGATAATGTTTTCGACAGAGAAAGCTGGGGTTACTCAGACCCCTACCAGTTATACAACCATACCATTTGGGGTAACTTGCACTAACTGCTCCTGCCAGACAAGCGGAGCCCCCTTTGGTAGGGTCACTAATAATTGCGATGGCAATGACTCTCCACGTTCTTGACAATCAGAATTTGATCATTTTTGAGATCTTACGAGATTCGACCTAGCTCTCTTTGAGATCATTAATGACCTTTTCTATATTGTGTATGTGCATAGGGATGGAAGTGGACCTGGGGACAACGGGCCTCCGCCCCGCCTCGCCCCGTTTGGACCGGGGATGGAGGCGGGGATGAAGGTTAAAGTTTATCCCCGTGCAGGGATGGACTTACGCTTTTCCCCGCCCCCCCACCTAGCCCCGGCCGCCCCGGCCACAATCCTTTAAAGGATGACTGTAAACTAAGGGTAAACGGGGCCCCACCCCGCCTCGCCCCGTTTGAACCGGGGATGGAGGACATGAAACGGGGGTGGAGGTTAAAATCCATCCCCGTGCACGGATGGAGGTTCGGATTTTGAAATGGGGCGGGGTTGGAGACCTTGTCCCCAGCCCAGGTCCACTGCCATCCCTATATGTGCGTGCTTGTGTGTGTGTGTGTGCGCATGCATCCTAATTCAATATGATGAGTGAATCATGAAGCCGAGTAACTTCGCTGTTATGATGAAAAATTGCTTTAGTTAGCAAGCTAATTATAAGACTTGGAAGTTTGATGGTATCCCAATGTTTCTTACTAAAATAAGTTAGGTACATCACCTTGCATAATGGTTCTGTTCATAAATAAAAGTTTGACAGTTTTGTGCTTTTGGGGTTGTGCCTTTTCATTTTCTTGGTAAATAAAATTTTACAAGTTTGTTTTTTTTGTTCACCTAAAGTCATAGTCTGGTGTGTCAATTGTTTAGACAAATTGCTTTGGATGCCTTTTTGGCCTTTGCTTGTTGGGAACATAATTTCATGGTGCAGATCTTTCCAAAATGCGACGTTCACACTCCTAACGTACAAAACAAAACCAAAACCTACCATACCCAAATTAAAACAAAAAAGAAAGTCTTTGGGTACACTTGATCATGCCAATGATGTTCATTGCTTTTGCTCTTTTACAAGAGCAAAATTTCATTGGCTTCTTGGAGGATTGCCTCATTGGTTATCTGTTAACTTATCCCTTCTTAAATTCGTGTTGTGATCTCCAATGATGCGGCACAACAGAAGATCTAATGTGTCAGTTCCCAATCTAGTTAGTCAGCCTATTTGAAACAGGTTCCAATCTTATGTTTATTTATTTATTTTAGGGGATAGTAAAGCTGGGAGTTAACCCACTATGGGATTTGAATCCGACCTCACCACCCAGCTATCTCACCAACGGGGGGCTCCGTTTGTTTGATAGGACCAGCTTGTGCAAGTCACCATGTGATAGGATGTTGCAAATTTGAAGTCAGCTGGTATGGGTGGTTGAATGACTGCTTAATTGGTTGTATAGCCATCAGTAGGGCTTGTCTACTGGAAAGGGGTGTGTGTGTGGTGGTGGGGGGGGGGGGGGGGGGGGGGGGGGAGGGATCATAAAAAAATAAAAAATAACTGTATTGTTTCTTGCGATTTTGGTATAAAATATGTGATTTTATTAGGGTATTTATGATTTTATGATTAAACAATGAATACTGCATATAACATAATTTTTGCTTTTTGAGATTTACAAAAAAATTTTGCAGACCTCCTTTTAAGTGGAAGTTTCAGATACCCAATGAGGGGAGTGATATATCACGTGAACTTTGTGGGTTTTGCAGATGCACATGGTAAAAAGGTCCTAAGGAAGTTGGCTATTTGTGGTTTTGGTTATCCAGCCGATTTTAGCAAATTATGAGTTTTTAGGAAAACACATCATTTTTATTGTACAGTAGAGTCATTTTTCTAAAAAAAAAAAACTACTCAGTTATCTCATCCGGCCTGACAAACCTTGTGGTTGATGTTATGAGCAGTAAAAGTTCATATTACTCGGTCAAAATCTTCTTGGTTGTCCTATGTCCCTTACATCCTTGGGCTTCTAGCAGCTTGGACCTTGCTCCCTATTTCAGCGAAAGTGGGATTCCCAGTGTTGGAAACAAAAATTGTCATTAATTGAATAGAACACTCATACTTAAATAATAATGTCTCACACCAATTGGATTGAAAGTCGTTGAGGTTTCAAGTGTGCCTTGTACTAAACATTGGAAAATTAATTATGAGGTTTCTTGTGAGTCTTTGTACACAACATTGGAAGGGTATGAGGTTTCTAGTGTGCCTTTGTGAAAAATGCATTATAAGAATCCCTTGCCTGAGAAAATAATGAAAAGCGTGGCTTTCCCTTCTGCCGATGATCTGCCATGGCTGTTTATGTACAAAGCTTGGATTTCTTACTCCTAATTAAGGCTTAGTTTATTTCATTCTCATGTAAAGGAAAGACTTTACATGAGAACTGACAGATTTTTAAAAAACTCTGCAAGCGCAGCCTTCTCATGTGAAAATACCTTATTTATAGGGTTCATAATTGCGCCCAAGGGCATGCTTGAAAGCAAGAAAAATGTAGAAAAAGTGATGCAAAATGAAAAATTCGTACTGATTTTTTGATTAGCTGAAATAGTGTTTCTAAAAAGTAACTTTTGATAGGAAACATTTATTCATGAGAGGTGGAATGTTTCCTACCAAAAGAAAATTTATTTTTACACTCCCTACCACCATCTCACCACCACCACCCTCCTCCTCCTCTCTATCATGTTTTCACTTGTTTTTCTCATGCTACACAAACAAGTGAAAAACTTTTTTTTTTGGAAAACTTCTAGTATCAAAAACTCTCGTAAGCAAAACTTTTTTTTCCTATGAGAGTTTTTTGCTCTTCCAAACGTGACCTAAATGAATCATATTTTTCCACTGGTTCTACATAGATTACTTGAGATACCTATTTATGAAGTTTTGTTATAAAGTTTATAATTGCCTCTGGTTTAGGTGCAGCTCTAGCAAATAGACATGGAAGGAAATTAACTTACCGACTCCTCGAAATGGTACTATTCTTGTCACAAGCTGATGATTTTAGCAAGACTCCTTGAGTGCTATAATTCTTTCATGTGTTCAATCAGTGAGTCATTATTGGCTTGTTGGAATAACACCCTTTTCTTAGCTGCCCATAGTAACTTTGCCTGGCTCCATGCAATCTTTTTGTGGTTGATCCAAGCCATTGATTGATGTTTATAGTTTGATGATGCCGTTGAAAAGTTAGCAAGGAACAGAAAGATCTTGAGCATCCGAGGCCTTGTTTCTACTAGAAACCTGACAAGGCAATTGGTTCGTGATTCTTTCGTGCCATCATCATCTCCTGTGAAGCCATATTCTGTGCCATGTCGTTTGCATTCAGCCGTCCATTAGAGATGCTCTAGATGCCATCCTTCTAGAGCATCAACGGCCCTGAAAAATTTGTGAATTTTTGTGTGACTTATCTGGGACATAAGGAATCTCACCATGGTGGTCTGATGCCGTTCATTGCCATGGATGAACGGCCCCCACGGGAGGGGGGCCTCTGAGCTGATCTGCACTCCTTTGTCTATATTTTTGAAAGAAACTCTTTGGTGTCTATCACTTGCTTTCTTTGTCATGTCCATCCATGAGAAGCATGACCTTTCATCTCATTGATTGAGTTTGCATGAGCTGCATTTGGTTACATCTGTATAAGGCCATCCTTGATTATATCAATTCATTAACTAATATGGTAAATATCATTATGTGCATTTGAAGGATTTAATAGGTTGGAATTTCGTTTGGATGTCGGTGTCACCAAAATCCTGCCATAATCAAATACAGGACTTGAATAATGATATTTCTTACAGATAGGCCAGATCATAACGAGAGCATATTCAGAATTCCCTATTTCATTCTTATCCTAGAGTTTATGCTCTCTTGTGGGGAGGGGTGAGAGAGAGAGAGAGTACCATTTTGACTAATTGTATGACATAGGACTGAAGCAAGATGCACCCGGGTGGAGGATCTATTTGTGGATTCCTTTTGTTTTTTCTTGTTTTTTTTTTCTAATAATTGGATCATAGTTAGGATTTGGTTCCATATTAGATTAGGGTTTTTCTAGTTTCATATGTTTGTAAAAAGTTTGTTTTTAGAGATGAATGAATGAGTTTATCTTCTTCAATTTTCACATTTTTTCATTAGATCTCTAGTTATTCATAGCATAGGTAGGAGTAGGAGTATATCGTAGAGTTCTTTGTGAATCGCGCAACCGATTTGCATCAGTTGGTATCAGAACATGACCTTCGTCTCAATTTGATGGAGGGATGAGGTCGCCATTGCCCAGCACACAGCTAATGGCCACCAATCGATAGTGCAAGGGTTGGAGCACCTCCGCCAATCAATGCCCTGGACTCAAATGGCTGCAACCCACCACCAGCCCTGTCACCACCCGCACCTAGCTAGCGAAACCTTCATCCACCGGTCGGATGGCAGGCTGGTCCACCAACACCCTCATCACCCTTCTCCTTAACTCACTATGTTCCCGCCTGGACCGAAGCCAACCCTCCCCTTTGTCTCCCTCGCCTCTTTTCCCTTCTTCTTCTCCGTCATGCTTATTTTCTGGCCACACTCCTTACCCTCACCAAAATCCAGTCGGGATGCGCTCTACCACCCTTTTAAAAACAACTTTTTTAGGGCTCCCACCCTTTTAAAAACAACTTTTTTAGCCAACTCAAACTATCAGACAGTTAACTACCCATATATAGGGGTGGAAATAGGGTCGGGTCGACGGGTGTCTCTACGCATTTCTTGGCATGAAGTAGTTACGCAACTTCATTTTGAAGTCATCAAAGGTGTCTATCACACATTGACCCATCTCCATGTCATTGCGCTTCCGCCTCCACCAAGCGATATTATCTCCATCAAGTAAGGTCGTTGCAGCCTTAATCCTCAGATCTTCAAGGGTCACATTCTGGATATCCAAGTAGTCTTCTACTTGGAACAAGAAGTTCTCAATGGCCTTGCTGTCACGAGAACCATTGAATTTTGCGGGTTTTGGCACATCAATCCTTGATGGCCTCCCACCATTTCCGCCATTTAGGGTCATCGTCTGCTGCAACGTACGGTTCTTCAACTGAAGCTCCCCTACTTCAGTCTGCAAATCAGTCACTGTATTCGTCAACGAAGTGACCTGCCCCATTAATAAGGTTACCTGCTCTTGCAGGCTCGCCACCACATCATTCAGTCCATTGAATGATTCACATGCACGTGAAATCACTTCCTCATGCGAAGTCACCTCTTCCACCAGCTTGTTAACAGTTGCAGCCAACTCTTCTTGGCCCCAAGGTGAACCCATCTTCTCAGCTTTGGCAACTGCCTTGCCTTTGGTGTTGCGCAAGTTTTGATAAGGTGCCACGATGTCTTGCTCACAAATCACAGCCTGTCGATGTGTCTGTCGACAGCGACTCTGGAGTCCCTTCCTCAGCACGAGAACGGGCTCTGGTACCACTTGTCACGGGCCTATTTCCTTCAATGGGCCAGCGCGGCAATCCTTTCTCACCGCCGCAAGCCTACTTGTCAGCTCGCTTGCTGATCACGGAAGCTTGTAATCAGAGTGCAAGAGAGCAAGAGAGAATAGAGAGAGAGAAATTACAATCACAAAAAAGCAATCACAACGAGGGTGAATAAAAGAAAGCTCAACGCATTTACTTTATTCACAATTTTGCCTGCAGGCGATTACAGTTCAAGTATACGGGTTGCCCCTTCGGGGTATTGATTCACCTGAACCGGACAGCTTACATCAGACTCAACAAAAGCAAAACAGACTCTAAGCGCAACTGTACACTGTAAGTCGCAAGGGAACAATCCCAATAATTATGTTTTATAATTCTATAATTCTTTGTTGTAAGTCTATAATTCTTTTTTTGTAACGTGACATTCTATAAATGTATAATTCTTTTTTTAATAAGTGTAACACACAAGTGCCACTGAACAAATCATTGTAATGTTCGGCCTTCATAAAAAAAAATCAAAAAAGCGTTTAGCGTTGTGTACTGCAAAAATTATGATTTGCTTTTACGAGCTGTCTTTCTATCGCTATTTACACAATGATTGATAAAAGGCTGAAATGATTTGTACGTATGAAGGCTACGTGTTATCGTGATTTGCTTGATATTGATTGGCTTGCAACCAGTTATAATTCTTTGTTGTGATATAACATTCAATAATTATATAGTTCTTTCTATAAGAGATCGCAACTTTTTTTTATAGAAGTATTCTATCACGATCTGTACAGTCACGAACATAAAGCGGAAATGATTTGTCCTATAGCGATTTGTGTTTACGAGCTTTGTCTATGTGAACGATATGTTCTATCGCGATAGGTTTAGACTGTTTCAATTTCATTGTTTCGCTCACAATAGGATTTACAACTTGAGACCGATTTAAGTAATAGTTGCAAATCGATTTCACTATTTCATTCACAATATTTTAGTAATAGTTGCAAACCAATATGAGTAAATCATGGTATTACATATCGATATCATTTACAAATATAAACAAAGACATATCGTTGTCGCAGTGACAGTTACAAATCGATATGAGTAAATCATTATATTACATATCGATATCGTTAACAAAGACATATCGTTTAGGGTTTAGGGTTTTGGGTTCAGGGTATAGGGTTTAGGATTTATAGTTTAGGCTTTAGAGTTTAGGGTTTAGGGTTTAGGGTTTGGGGTTTGGGGTTTAAATTTTTGGGTTTTAAGGGTTTGGGGTTTATAGTTTAGGCATTAGGGTTTAGGGTTTGGGGTTTGGGGTTTGGGGTTTAGGTTTAAGTTTTGGATCTATCTAAATTCCAAATGGATCCTACTTAAAATATATATATATATATATTCAAATGTATATATATAATAATTTAGATTGTGTTTGGATTTGATGAGAGCTAAATGGGTCTCACAACCAACCCAATCCAATCACTCCCCCACCTAAACCCATCAATTCAATCGAATGCATCCCATCCTCCCAAATCCGTTTTAATATCCTATTGTGATTTGCCTATTCGAGATTTGTCTATATGAATGATATGTTGTATCGCGATTACATAATGACTAATTCATAAATGGCGGAAAAGAAAAACAATAAACAAATCGACACGATGTTTAGACTTAGTAAACTACAAATCGACACCAGTTATATTTTTTTTTTATAAATGGAAAATGAAACGATGTTTTTAATTAATGCGCAATATAATTTATTTATGCATGGTTTTTTAAAATGAGCGGTATGTGAAATGACGTTTCCTTTATAAATGAATAACATGTCGCATAAGTTCAAGAGGGCGTCGCTTCACTTTGCTTCGTCAGTAAGGAACAGATGAACCAACATTTCTTTTATAAATGACGTGTTCATGGGTGGAACATATAACTTGTTTCATCGCAAAGGGAGTATCAATGGAGAGGAAGGAGACGACGACAGCTACACTGCCAACAACGGTGATTCAGGCATATATTTTTTAAACCTCGTGATGAGTTTCTTCAAAATTTGTCTCTTTGTAATGTTCGGCCTTCATAAATAAAAATCGTAAAAGCAATTAGCGTTGTGTACAGTGGAAATTATGATTTGCTTTTACGGTCTTTCTATCGTAATTTACATAATGATTGATAAAAAGTTGAAACGATTTGTATGTATGAAGGCTACGTGCTATCGCGATTTGCTTTTATGGGCTATGTCTATGTCAACGATATTTTCTATCGCAATTTACACAATGATTGTTTCAACGATATAAATCGATGTCTCATTAAATCTAGTTAACTTTTTAAATATAAATCGATTTCGTTCACAAAGTCAAACAAAGATATTTGTTGTTGTGGTAACTTCTTAAATACAAATCCACATGATTTACAACCACATTCATTTACAAAAAAAATAGTATTTAGTTACAATACATCATGACCAATGGTTTGGCTTAGATACGATACATGACCATCATCATCAAAGAAAACATATATCATCACCAGTATTAAACCCATGTCCAAATAGTGATGTGTTTTGAATGCAATTCAGGTGCGCATGAAATACAACTTGCTAGTGAAGACAGCTTCAAAGCTATAAATTATATGGGATACCAACACATGAAGAAGATGAAGCGCGCACGACTGCAGCATATTTGTCTTGAAGTATATCGAAGATTAGGCTGATATTTTTTTAACTAGAAAGTATGGTTTGTGAACGATAGAGGGTCCGACAGTAGGAATAGATAAAATAGATGATCATCAGCATCACCTTTTGTCTATCATGCAAAGTATATGTGCTTGCTCCAGTATGGCGGCAATGATTGAAGAAGAAGAAGAAAAATATAAGGTAGAAGAAGAAGGAACAGGAGAAGATGAAGGCGGAGGAGAAAAAAGAAGAAAAAGAAGTTACATTGCCGCAAAAAATAAGAAGAGAGGTTAAATAGATTAGAGTTTTAGACATGAACAATAGGTCGGGCCAGTGATGATGATGGTCATGTATTGTATATAAGTCAAACCATTGGTCACAATGTATCTATGAAACGTTTGTGGTTGTAAATCGCGATAGGACATTCTATAATTAGTAAAGTACAAATCGATTTAAGTAATAATTGATATTCTATATTTTGTTCACAATATTTCGTGACATTCTATAAATGTATAATTCTTTTTTAATAAGTATAAAACACTAGTACCGCTGAACAAATCGTTGTAATGTTCGGCCTTCGTAAATAAAAATCGTAAAAGCGATTTGCCTTTATCGTGATTTGCCTTTACGAGCTTTGTCTATATGAACGATATCTCCTATCACAATTTACACAAATAAGGCCCAATGTTTAGACTTAGTAAATTATAATTTGCGATTTATTTTTTATAGAGGAAGTGTTTGATCACGATATGTATTGTCACAGACATAAAGTGAAAAAGATAGGTTTTAGGGGTTTAGGGTTTAGGGTTCAGGGTTTAGACTAGATAAAGTATAAATCGAGGTAACTTCATAAATACAAAATAATTTGTACGTATAAAGGCTACGTGATATCGTGATTTGCTTGATACCAATTGGCTTACAACCATTTCTATAAGAGATCCCGATTTGTTTTTTATAGAAGTATTCTATCACGATATGTGCAGCCACGGACATAAAGCGAAAAAGATAGTCTTCAAGGGTTTAGGGTTTAGGGTTTAGGGTATAGGGTTTAGGGTTTAGGGTTTAGGGTATAGGGTTTAGGGTTTAGACTAGATAAAGTATAAATCAAGGTAACTTTATAAATACAAAACAATTTGTACGTATAAAGGGTAAGTGTTATCACGATTTGCTTGATGTTGATTGGCTTGCAACCAGTTCTATAAGGGATCATGATTTATTTTTTATAGAAGTATTCTAGCATGATCTGTACAGACACAGACATAAAGCAGAAATGACTTGTCCTATCATGATTTGTGTTTATGAGCTTTATCTATGTGAACGATATGTCCTATCACGATTAGGGTTTAGGGTTTAGGGTTTTAAGGGTTTAGGGTTTTAGAATTTAGGGTTTAGGTTTTAGGTTTTGGGGTTTTAAGGGTTTAGGGTTTAGGGTTTAGGGTTTTAGAATTTAGGGTTTAGCGTTTAGGGTTTAGGGTTTTGGGTTTTAGGTTTTAAGGGTTTAGGGTTTTAGAATTTAGGGTTTAGGGTTTAGGGTTTGGGGTTTAAGTTTTGGATCTATCTAAATTCTAAATGGATCCTCTTAAATAAATAGAATTTGGGTTCATTTGATAACCAAATAAAATTAATTAAAATATTTATGTAAATGTGTATCTCTATATATATAATAGTTTAGACTAGGTTTGGATTTCATGAGAGCTAAATGGGTCTCACAACCAATCCAATTCAATCACTCCCCCACCTAAACCCATCCAACAATAGAATGCATCCCATCTCACCAAATATGTTTGAATATCCTATTACGATTTGCCTTTACGAGCTTTGTCTAAGTGGAAAATACGTCCTATCGCGATTTACTTAATGACTGATTCATAAAAGACAGAAAAGAAAAATAATAAACAAATCGAGACAATGTTTAGACTAGATAAAGTAAAAATTGATGTAACTTCAAAAATACAAATCGATTTATAACTTGATACCAATTTAAGTAACAGTTGCAAATCGATTTCACTGTAACAATACATGCTATAGCGATTTGCTTGCAACCAATTATAATTCTTTGTCGTGACGTAACATTCTATAATTACATAATTCTTTCTATAATAGATCATAATTTATTTTTTATAAAGAAAGTGTCCTATCACGATTTGTACAACCATGGACATAGAGCAGAAAAGATTTATCTTATTATGATTTGCATTAACGAGCTTTGTCTATGTGAACGATATGTCCTATCATGATTTACACAATGATTGATTCATAAAAGGCGGAAAGAAAAAATGATAAACAAATTGACACGATGTTTAGAGTTAGTAAAGTACAAATTAAGGTAACTTCAATGATATAAATCGAGATAACTTCATAAATACAAATCAATTTCGTTCACAAAGATAAACAAAGACATATCTTTGCTTGATACTGATTGGCTTGCAACCAGTTATAAATTTTTATTGTAAAAGGTAGATGAAACAACATTTTTTAATTTAATTAATGCGGAGTGCAATTTATTTGTGCATGATTTTTTAAAATGAGCGGTATGTAAAACAATGTTTCCTTTATAAATGAATGACACATCGCACAAGTTCAGAAGGGTGTCTTTTCGCTTTACTTCATGAGTAAGGAACAGATGAACCGATGTTTCCTTTATAAACGACGTGTTCGTGGGTCGAACATATAACCTGCTTCATTGCAAAGGGAGTATCGATGGCGAGAAAAGAGACGACGATAGCTACACGACCAACGATGGCGAGAAAGGAGACAACGATAACTACACAACCAACGTTGGTGAGGAAGGAGACGACGATAGCTACACGACCAGTGATGACGATTCAGGCATATATTTTCTAAACCTTGTGACGAGTTTCTTCAAAATTTGTCTCTTTTATGGCATATATTTGATTTGTGTTATGTATTGTAGAAAGGAATTGCAATATCGTTTATTGAATATTCTGCTAATGTCAGTAGAACATCCACAAAAAAAAGGTGCCCGAAAACTCAACAAAGGACTCCAAGATAACATCAACCAGCTATAAGATGAATTTGCAGAAGAAAACACTATCAGTAATTTTATATGTATGAAACCACTATCAGTTATATATTTACTCATGCCATGAGTATGTATGTTAACACGTGCATATTTGTCGCAAACATACTATATATGATTTTGTCATGTATATTCAAAGCAACGCAACAACCAATACTAGACGCGTCATCACCCCTTATTTCATGGTATATCAGTTCTCTTATATGTTTATTTTTTTATTTTATTTACTCTTGTTGCTTCGTGTTTTAACCTTACTATTATCACTATTTCGTTCAACAGAGTTTCGTCCGCCAGCTGCCATATGCCATTGGATTTCAAGATGGACTACAATGTTGGGGTAATGATGATCACTGCAAAGACTTTTGGTCAAGTGAAAAGGTAAGTTAAGAAACCTATTGTCCAAGATATTATACCAATTTAAGACATTGTTTTGATTCTTAATATCGATTTGTAAGATATTTTATTATCGATTTGCAGATATTGATTCCTACATTGTGGCAATCTTATGAGCATTGGGTCTTATACGTGATGGATTTACGAAAAAAAATATGGTGCTACAACTCATTAGACTTTCACATTGGTATACAATGTGACATTATTTATTTGGTAAGTTTCTATCTATAAGTGTATTATATCTTGTACAGTGGTTCAAAATTTACTTGCTTCTGCATTAACCACAGGAGGGATTCGTCAAAGAAGTCTTGGGTGTCGACATTGACGAGTGGAGGTTTCACTGTGCACACGATGCTCCTTTACAAAATAATAGCGTTGATTGTGGCATATTTGTAATGAAGTATATTGAAGTAATATACAATAAACAAGAACCTGATTTCGATGTTGTATGCTCTACACTTAAACACGTTTTATTATCCTATATTATTGGAGACTCAATTTATATATTGGTCTCGCATTACCTTTTTGTTGCAGAATGATATACCAGGATTCTACACAAAACTATGCAAAAAATTGATGGAGTTTCTAATTGCAAAAGAGAAAAAATCTCAAACAGAAAGAATACCTAGAAGGCAACGAACGACGTGACCACCCCAAGAGTAATATGATGTACAAAGATTTATAACAGATTTTGTAGATTGTGTATACAAATTTTGTAAGACTATATACAAATTTTATAAGACTGTGTATACAAATTATGTAAATTTCTCTGGGTTGAAATAAAAATTCAACAATTACCCCGATTTGACCAAACACGTCAATATGTTAGACTATTATTTATAGCAAACTAAAATTGTTGTCACGTGACATAGACGTCATTGTATAAATCGCTATAGGACACTATCTGGTATAATGATTAAAATACAGTATATGTACAATGATTTGTCATATCGCGATTTACACAATGACTGATAAAAGGCGAAAAAGAGAAAGAAAAAACAAATCGACACGATGTTTATTGGTAGATTACAAATCTAGGTAACTTGATAAATATAAATTGATTTATAACCACAATTCTTTAAGATTCATAAAATAACAGTATTTGTTCTATCATAATTTGCTTTTACGAGCCTTATCTATGTAAAACAATATGTGTTATCGCGATTTGCATAATAACTGATTCATAAAAGGCGAAAAAAAAAAACAAATCGGCATGATGTTTAGACTTAGTAAACTACAAATTAAGGTAACATCAATGATACAAATCAAGGTAACCTTAACGATATGTTTCTATAGGCAAAGAAGATTGAACTGCATGACTGTAGCATATTTGTCATTGTTATATTCTGCGTAAACTTCGATATACTTCATGACAAATACGCCACAGTCGTGGTCTCCTCGTTTGTTTTAGATCGAGCACATATAAGGCTTTGCATGACCAACAGGCAACCAAGCCCTTCGTTCATGCCTGCAGGCTAGTGCAGAAAGCTTCGAGGCAGAGCTGATGAAGCTACATAAGGTATGGGATCCCAAGAGGTAGAGAAAATGAAGTCGCACGATTGTAGCATATTCGTCATGAAGTATATCAAAGATTAGGCAGATATTTTTTCAACTGCGAAAGATGGTTTGCGAACGATGGAGAGTCCGACAGTAGGAATAGATAAAATAGATGGTCAGCAACATCACCCTTGTCTATCATGCAGAATATATGTGCTTGCTCTGGTATGGCGGCAACGATTGAAGAGGAAGAAGAAAAATACAAGGTAGAAGAAGAAGAAGCAGAAGATGAAGGTGGAGGATAAAGAAGAAGAAGAAAAAGAAATTGCGTTGCCGCAGAAAAGAAGAAGAGAGGTTAAATAGATTAGGGTTTTAGACATGAACAACGGGTCGGGTCGGTGATGATAATGGTTGATCATGCATATATTTTAGGGATATTTCATATAAAAATATGCATGATTTCATGAGAAAATGTTTCAAAAACTCAATTTTATGTTAGTTCTCGAGTAAATGTGCTAAAATGATTTAAAAATAGAAAATACATGAAAAATAGTTTTATTTTACATTCTTATGCCTATTTTAGTTTTTGTAGTTGGTTTTAGTTTTTATTAAAAGAAAAAATAAAAAAAAAATTGGAGAAAAATAGTTTTATATTCATTTTAAGTGTTTGTGTTTTTTAGAAAAGAAAAAAACATAGTAGATTAGTTTCTGAAGTTTCTTTTATAAATAGTTTTGTTTTTGAAAATTTTCATAAGTAACCGATTTATACGATTTTCTTGATTTTTGAAAATAAAAATGAAAAAAAATATATAATAATAAAAACAAACCATTGCATGGTTTGTAATTTTTGGAATTTTAAAAAACTGAAAAAAAGAAATTATAAAATAACAAACCGTTTTACACGGTTTGAATTCTTGAAAAAAATAAAAAAAAAATATCACAAACCGGTTCCAACCGGTTTGCATTTCAAAATAAAAACTGTTACAAACCGGTGAACCGGTTTGTAATGTTTTAAAAACCCAAAGCAACGAAAAAATAAGGCGTCTTCATCTTTTGCGCCAGAGCCCTCTCCTCTAACCCCTCTTTTCCCTCCACTTTGTTTTCTTACCTTCTTCTTCTCCTTCTCCCTTGATTTCTTCTTCTTCCCTGTTTCCGGTGGAGGTGCTTCTTCAACGGCGACGGCGTTGACGGTGGAGGCCAGCTTCTTCCCTACCCCTCAGGTTCACGGTGAGTGTTGAGTATTATCCTTCTTCTTCTTATTCTTCTCTTCTTCTTCTTCTTTTTCTTCAGCCGATATTTTTTCTTTTTTTTTATTTCATCTTCTTCCAATTTCTGTCGCCATTATTCTTCTTCCGATTTTTTTTAGTTCTTCTTATTCATCCTCTGCATCTTCTTCTTATTCTGCAGCTTCTTCGTGTTCTTTCATCTTCAGATTCTCTTCTTCTTCCTCCGATTCTTCTTCTTCTTCTTTTTCTTCTTCTTCTTTATTTCTTCTTCATCCGATTCCTACTTCTTCTTCTCTTCTTCTTTTACTTCTTCTCCTAATCTGCATCATCTTCTTCTTATACTTCTTTCTCTTATTTTTCTTCCGATTCTTCATTTTTCTTGTTTTTTTTCTTTTTAATTGAATTCTGTTTTTTATTTCTGTGTGAAACGAAAAGGAAAAAAAATACAGATCGCATGTTTTTTATCTTTTTCTTTTTGATTTTCTTGTTTTAGATTCAAGTTAGATTACATGTACCGATCGATTAAGTTCCATACATCAGTCACTTAATCTCCAATTATTACTGAGATCAGTCTGTTTTTTATTGAATTCATCTTATTCTTTGGTTTAATCCAATGTTTGAGATAATCAGATTTTTTATTTCAGTTACATTACGGCTGAGTGTTGGTCGATCATCTGGATCGATAAAAAGGACTTCCGATTTCTGATAAAATTTTCTGTTGTGCTGGTGAATGATCTAAATACTGGATTTCAAATAAGGGTGCTCTGTCATTGTTATCGGAAGAAAGTGAGAACTAATGGATACTGTTGTGAATCACTATTATAAAATCTGAAGGTTGTGATAACTGAAGTTGAGTTTGAATTCATTAGAATTTTTGCAAATTCTGGAAGGTCACCACAGAAACTGTTGATCGTGTTGTTACACAGTTATATGTAAATCTTGTGAGTGAAATGCAGAACCAAGATCTGATTTACATTCAAATTTGAGTTAGTTAATTGATTCGGTTATTGATTTCTACTTGATAATTGATTCGGTTAACTACTCTGAGATAATCACCAGAGTTATCAGGCTGTAAATGTTTTTCAGTCAAGCTTCACTATTGCCAATGAATGTGTGGATTTGCTGAAATTTAATGTTTGTGTTTACTGAAATGGAATTGACCTGACACAATTTTCTGTTGAACTTCACTGCAATAATGTGTTAAATTTCAGTAAAAAAATGATCAATGATTTTCACTGAATTGTTTCTTTGCTAAAATTCATGGCAGTTCTCTTTTAACCTTCACTGTTGGAATTATATTGATCTTTAATTGTTAGTTGGATTTCTATAGAGTGTTGCAGTTATTAAGATTCACTGAGATTTATGTGTGTTTTTACTAAGTGTCTCCCTGATTTTTATGAAGTGTGTTGATAATAATGATTAGGCTAGCTGTTAGTTGTAATTAGATTACTTAGTTAATTAGCAGTTAATAGTACTTAGTTAAGAAAATATTGTTAGTTTTTTATTAGTCTTAAAATTTCTTAATGAATTGTCATTTCAGTATTAACATTTAGTTAGTTAATTTTTGTTTTTCTTTCGTGTACTGCTCGTGTTCATTGAATTTGTGCAGGATAGCACAGGAGTGGAGCGGAAGCGATTACGTGACATGAAGTGCAAGAATAGAAGAATTTTTACTTTTTAGTTTAGAATTAGGAATTTTAATTGGGTTTGTAAATATTGCACTTTACGCCCTCTGCGAAGGGTATTCATTTGTTGTAATAGTTAGTTGTTTTTTTTAATTTTCTGAACATTTTACATTTCAATAATTCGGCAATAAAGATTAGTTTAGACTTGTGTGTTTGAATACAACATATTCTCGTTCCCTGAGTTCGACCCGGTCTCATCCACTAGTGAGAACCGGTTTTTATTATTTGATGTCTGGTTTTCACATGTTTTACATATAAAAATCTTTTCAAAATTACAACGATTTAAAAGAAGACATCAAATTTTTGGCGTCGTTGCCGGGGAACGGCGTAATATTAGTATTCGCTTTATTGCCTAGTGTTTGTGTTGCATTTAGGTTTAGAACCACGTATGTGCATAGTTTAGAGAAGAGCTTACTTTTCTGCACAGCCCACCTACTAGGACCCCCTTTAGAGGTGACTGTGTACGATTGGTACCGTACACATAGATTTTATATTTCTTTGCATCATCTCTGTTATGTTTACTTGCGTGGTGATTGTTTAGTTTTTGTCGTTTTTAGTTTACTCGCTTTGTGGTTTGCGTGGTTTGGCCGCTTAGTGAGTTAGTTAGGTAGAAAATCCAAAGTTAGGACGTGAGCTACACCGGTCTACTACGAGGTGTATGCAAGGGCGACGCTCACTTGACCCCGAGCTGGTAGAGCCGATTGAGGACCCCGAGTCCCTTATTAGAAGAGCCTAGAGATCTGCAACCATGGCTGAGAATCAGCAGATTACCCGTCCTCTGAGGGAGTATTTCATGCCCAACACTTACACTCCCGCCTCCTGCATCACAAGACCTGATGTAGGAGCAAACCATTTTGAGATTAAGGCCAGTGTGATCCAAATGTTACCCTCGTTTTATGGCCTTAGTAATGAAGACCCATATCGTCATCTAGATGAATTTTTAGAGATTTGCTCGACAGTGCGAATCAACAACTTTGGAGATGACGTGATGAGGTTGACCCTGTTCCCCTTCTCTCTGAAGGACAAAGCGAAGAGTTGGTTAAAATCATTAGATATTGTTCGAATTACCACTTGGGAACATATGCAAAGAGAATTTTTAAAGAAATATTTCCCAATTGGTAAAACGAACCAGTTTCGTAAAGCGATAACCAGTTTTTCCCAAATTGAGGGAGAACAGTTTCATGAGTCTTGGGAGAGATTGAAAGATCTTCTCCGCAAGTGTCCCCACCACCAAGTGCCTCGCTGGCAACTGGTGCAATATTTTTATGATGGTCTTACTGAGAAGAACCGTCAAATGGTGGATGCCGCGTGTGGGGGCACATTTATGCTCAAAAGTGAGGATGAAGCATGGTCACTTTTTGAGACATTAAGTGAGAATTCGATGCACCATGCGACAGCCTCACGGTTCGATAGGGCTGCACCTGTACAGGATAGCATTAAGAAGGCAGGTATTTTCGAGTTAGGGATGAACCTTGAGTTGAGCAACAAGGTAGACCAACTGTCCCAGAAATTAGATCAGTTCTTGTTGGGTCCCTCCCCTGCCATGCAGGTGTGTGCGTTGTGTGCGAGTCTTGCACACCATGTCTTCGAGTGCCCAGTTGCGCCACAATATCCTGAGTTTGTCCAAGAGCAAGCTCAGATGGCTCAAAACTTTGCTAGGCCCGTACCTAATCCATTTTCAAACACTTATAACCCGGGCTGGCGAAATCATCCCAATTTCTCATGGCGCAACTCACAGATCCACCCACCCAACCCTTCCCAGAGTCAACCAAGTCAAGGTGGTTATGCACCTGGATTTCAAAGATCCAGTTATTCCCCAGTACAACCTGTTTATACTCAACCCCAGTCTCATGAGCCTTTACATAGTCAATCTTTTGAGGATAAGATTTTTCAAGCTTTGAGCTCACATACCCAGTCTATTGCAAAATTAGAGACTCAAATGGGGCAGCTTGCTGAAGCACTTAGCAGGCGAAGTGAGGGGACATTGCCTAGCCAGCCTATTGTCAACCCTAAGGGAAAGGAACTCATGCGTAGCTTGCATATGACTGATGCACATAAAGAGCAAGCTCAAGTAGTAACCCTTAGGAGTGGGAAGCAGTACCAAGCGAGGGAGGCTGCAGAAGAAAGAGAGAAGATAAGCAAGAAGCAGTCTGTCCCTAATATTTTACCTCAGAAAAGCGAGAAGGTTCTTCCATCTGAACCTTCACCATCCTACATTCCCAAAGCCCCCTTTCCTGAGGCGTTAGAAAGGCCAAGAGCATTAGGTAAGTCCGGAGTGAACATGCAAGAGATGCTTGAGATATTCAAGCACGTTCAGATAAACCTTCCCTTACTAGATGCTATTCAACAGGTCCCTGCATATGCAAAGTTCCTCAAAGAACTTTGTACGCAGAAAAGGAAGTCGATGTCCCATGTACAGAAAAAGATTTATTTAACTGGGCAGGTGAGCGTAGTATTGCAACATCAAACCCCACCTAAGCTCAAGGACCCAGGGACTCCTGTCATCTCTTGCGTCATAGGAAACATCACTGTTGGGCGTGCATTGCTCGACCTTGGGGCAAGTGTTAACATCTTGCTGGGTTTCTTTTATGACCAATTTGGATTGAAAGAGATGAAACCTACACCTATGACTCTTCAGCTCGCAGATAGATCTATCAAGATCCCAAGAGGGATACTTGAAGATGTTTTAGTCAAGGTGGAGGATTGTTATTTCCCTGTCGACTTCGTGATATTAGATATGGAGGGAGTTGATAGTCCACAGCAGACTCCTATTATTCTCGGTCGCCCCTTCCTAGCTACCGCCAATGCGTGCATCAATTGCCGCACTGGTGCGATGGATGTGTCATTCGGAAATAGGAAGATACGGCTAAACATTTTTCGTGCTGCTATGGGGCCTACTGTTGAGGAGGCTTCTTTCGAGGTTGATGTCATTCAAGACCTCGTAGAAGCAGAATATGCTTGGTTATTGAGTGATCCACCTCATGAGGAGGATAAGGAATCACTAGAAGAGGATCACCTAGAATTACGTGAAAATCAGATAGGTGAGTTGAGTTGGATCGGGCACTTTGAGCCATTTAGAGGTAAACAGGACGGGAACATAGTACGCAATGTTACTGATGACATTATTTTTCATAGAGAGCCCGATTGAGTCTGACTTCATGTCCATTGATCTCATGGACGATGAAGGCTTTTTCTAGAGATTCGTCTGGCTGGGGACGTGAAACTTAGCGCTTTATGGGAGGCAACCCATATTCTGTACAGTTTTACAATTGTTAGGATTTGTAGATTTCATTTGGTTTTATTTTTCGTTTTCTATCTTTTCTATGAGTTTCATGTTTTGTCATGTATACATTACATTCATTACATTCATAGAATGTGCATTTTTAATTCATGTCAGGTCATTCTACTCTTTTCCCTCATTTATTTCTCTCATGTGCATTCATTTAGTTTCATTCAAGCATGGGGGAGTGCCACTGGGACAATGTCATTCAAGCAAGGGGGAGGGTGTAGAATGCACACCTTGATATTTCTGTTTACGTTCTTGCACATGTTTACACATCTCTCATAAAAAGTAGATTTTTAAAGAAAGAGTTTGAACTTATATGAATGTTATTTCAAAACTAATGTGTTTAGAGGATTTTTAAGCCCCACGAAAACTTTTTCTGACATAAATCTAAAAATTATGGTTGTTTATGCGGATTTCGAGGAAATGATGATAGATACATGTTAAAGTTTATTTTGAATCATAAATATGAATATGCACAGTTGTATTTTTGAAAAACTAAGCAAATGAACAAAAGCGTAAAAAAAAATGAGCTCAAAAAGTGAGAAAAAACATGCGTTAGGTTGTTTGGATAATTCCACAATCCTTAGTAGATGGAACTTAGATGTAAGTTGAAACTTTTAATTCCATTTTTCGAAAAGGAGAGTGGAAAACTTTGTGATCCTAAGTAACTGAGAACAGATACAAGTTGAAATATTTGACTCTCATGTTATAAAGGTGAATGAAGGAAGTCACTTTTATGTCTTAGTTGATATCTTTTGGGATGTATTGAAAAAGTATAGAAGATATTGACATTGCACAAGGCATAAAAGCAGACCACACGCAAGCTATAAGAGAAAAATAAGTGCGCAAAAAGAAAAAGTGTGAAAAAATGAAAAAATCGAGAAAAGAGCTGAAAAAGAGAGAAAAGTTCAATGCTTAGAAGTGTGATTGAGAAAACCTGTGCAGAAAACATATGAGTGAGGATAAGTAAATAATAATATGTTTTTATTGGATTTTCTAAGAATAAAACATAAATAATTGTGATATTTAGAAAAGTGAAAGAAATTCTTTTTCTGTGGTGGTATATAAAAGACTCTAATTATGTTTTGATTTTGAAACAACAGGAAATATTTGTGAAAACAAAGTCTTTAATTATTTACTGATTGTGAGGATGTGTAATATTATGCATACATGACAGAGATGTTTGTGGGTAGCATCACTGCAAACCCTCATGAGACCTTACTCGTCCAATGGGGTAACCCAGGGGTTGAAAGGGCTTGTTGCATGAGCTAAATGCAACCGTGATTCCTACGAAAGTGAGTTAGGTGATAGTTTGATTTCTTGCATTTTTCTGGTTTGCTCGAGGACTAGCAAAACATAAGCATGGGGGTATTTGATCATGCATATATTTTAGGGATATTTCATATAAAAATATGCATGATTTCATGAGAAAATGTTTCAAAAACTCAATTTTATGTTAGTTCTCGAGTAAATGTGCTAAAATGATTTAAAAATAGAAAATACATGAAAAATAGTTTTATTTTACATTCTTATGCCTATTTTAGTTTTTGTAGTTGGTTTTAGTTTTTATTAAAAGAAAAAATAAAAAAAAAATGGAGAAAAATAGTTTTATATTCATTTTAAGCGTTTGTGTTTTTTAGAAAAGAAAAAAACATAGTAGATTAGTTTCTGAAGTTTCTTTTATAAATAGTTTTGTTTTTGAAAATTTTCATAAGTAACTGATTTATACGGTTTTCTTGATTTTTGAAAATAAAAATGAAAAAAAATATATAATAATAAAAACAAACCATTGCATGGTTTGTAATTTTTGGAATTTTAAAAAACTGAAAAAAAGAAATTATAAAATAACAAACCGTTTTACACGGTTTGAATTCTTGAAAAAAATAAAAAAAAATATCACAAACCGGTTCCAACCGGTTTGCATTTCAAAATAAAAACTGTTACAAACCGGTGAACCGGTTTGTAATGTTTTAAAAACCCAAAGCAACGAAAAAATAAGGCGTCTTCATCTTTTGCGCCAAAGCCCTCTCCTCTAACCCCTCTTTTCCCTCCACTTTGTTTTCTTACCTTCTTCTTCTCCTTCTCCCTTGATTTCTTCTTCTTCCCTGTTTCCGGTGGAGGTGCTTCTTCAACGGCGACGGCGTTGACGGTGGAGGCCAGCTTCTTCCCTACCCCTCAGGTTCACGGTGAGTGTTGAGTATTATCCTTCTTCTTCTTATTCTTCTCTTCTTCTTCTTCTTTTTCTTCAGCCGATATTTTTTCTTTTTTTTTATTTCATCTTCTTCCAATTTCTGTCGCCATTATTCTTCTTCCGATTTTTTTTAGTTCTTCTTATTCATCCTCTGCATCTTCTTCTTATTCTGCAGCTTCTTCGTGTTCTTTCATCTTCAGATTCTCTTCTTCTTCCTCCGATTCTTCTTCTTCTTCTTCTTTTTCTTCTTCTTCTTTATTTCTTCTTCATCCGATTCCTACTTCTTCTTCTCTTCTTCTTTTACTTCTTCTCCTAATCTGCATCATCTTCTTCTTATACTTCTTTCTCTTATTTTTCTTCCGATTCTTCATTTTTCTTGTTTTTTTTCCTTTTTAATTGAATTCTGTTTTTGATTTCTGTGTGAAACGAAAAGGAAAAAAAATACAGATCGCATGTTTTTTATCTTTTTCTTTTTTATTTTCTTGTTTTAGATTCAAGTTAGATTACATGTACCGATCGATTAAGTTCCATACATCAGTCACTTAATCTCCAATTATTACTGAGATTAGTCTATTTTTGATTGAATTCATCTTATTCTTTGGTTTAATCCAATGTTTGAGATAATCAGATTTTTGATTTCAGTTACATTACGGCTGAGTGTTGGTCGATCATCTGGATCGATAAAAAGGACTTCCGATTTCTGATAAAATTTTCTGTTGTGCTGGTGAATGATCTAAATACTGGATTTCAAATAAGGGTGCTCTGTCATTGTTATCGGAAGAAAGTGAGAACTAATGGATACTGCTGTGAATCACTATTATAAAATCTGAAGGTTGTGATAACTGAAGTTGAGTTTGAATTCATTAGAATTTTTGCAAATTCTGGAAGGTCACCACAGAAACTGTTGATCGTGTTGTTACACAGTTATATGTAAATCTTGTGAGTGAAATGCAGAACCAAGATCTGATTTACATTCAAATTTGAGTTAGTTAATTGATTCGGTTATTGATTTCTACTTGATAATTGATTCGGTTAACTACTCTGAGATAATCACCAGAGTTATCAGGCTGTAAATGTTTTTCAGTCAAGCTTCACTATTGCCAATGAATGTGTGGATTTGCTGAAATTTAATGTTTGTGTTTACTGAAATGGAATTGACCTGACACAATTTTCTGTTGAACTTCACTGCAATAATGTGTTAAATTTCAGTAAAAAAATGATCAATGATTTTCACTGAATTGTTTCTTTGCTGAAATTCATGGCAGTTCTCTTTTAACCTTCACTGTTGGAATTATATTGATCTTTAATTGTTAGTTGGATTTCTATAGAGTGTTGCAGTTATTAAGATTCACTGAGATTTATGTGTGTTTTTACTAAGTGTCTCCCTGATTTTTACGAAGTGTGTTGATAATAATGATTAGGCTAGCTGTTAGTTGTAATTAGATTACTTAGTTAATTAGCAGTTAATAGTACTTAGTTAAGAAAATATTGTTAGTTTTTTATTAGTCTTAAAATTTCTTAATGAATTGTCATTTCAGTATTAACATTTAGTTAGTTAATTTTTGTTTTTCTTTCGTGTACTGCTCGTGTTCATTGAATTTGTGCAGGATAGCACAGGAGTGGAGCGGAAGCGATTACGTGACATGAAGTGCAAGAATAGAAGAATTTTTACTTTTTAGTTTAGAATTAGGAATTTTAATTGGGTTTGTAAATATTGCACTTTACGCCCTCTGCGAAGGGTATTCATTTGTTGTAATAGTTAGTTGTTTTTTTAATTTTCTGAACATTTTACATTTCAATAATTCGGCAATAAAGATTAGTTTAGACTTGTGTGTTTGAATACAACATATTCCCGTTCCCTGAGTTCGACCCGGTCTCATCCACTAGTGAGAACCGGTTTTTATTATTTGATGCCTGGTTTTCACATGTTTTACATATAAAAATCTTTTCAAAATTACAACGATTTAAAAGAAGACATCAATGGTCATGTATTTTATCTAAGTCAAACCATTGGTCACGATGTATCTATGAAATGTTTGTGGTTGTAAATCATGATAGGACATTCTATAATTAGTAAAGTACAAATTGATTTAAGTAACAGTCGATATTCTATATTTTGTTTACAATATTTCATGAAATTCTATAAATGTATAATTTTTTTTTTAATAAGTGTAAAACACTAGTGCCACTAAAAAAATTGTTGTAATGTTCGGTCTTCGTAAATAAAAATTGTAAAAGTGATTAGCATTGTTTACAGTGAAAATTATGATTTGCTTTTACGATCTTCCTATCACGATTTACACAATGATTGATAAAAGGTTGAAACGATTTGTATGTATGAAGGCTACGTGCTATCGCGATTTGCTTTTACGGGCTATATTTATTTCAATGATATTTTCTATCATGATTTACACAATGACTGCTTCAATGGTACAAATCGATGTCTCGTTTAGAATTAGTAAAGTACAAATTAAGGTAACTTCAACGATACAAATCTAGTTAACTTCTTAAATACAAATCGATTTCGTTCATAAAGACATATCGTTGTCGTGATAACTTCTTAACTACAAATCCACATGATTTACAACCACATTCATTCATAAAAAATATTAGTGTTTAGTTATAATACATCATGACCAATGGTTTGTCTTAGATACAATACATGACCATCATCATCAAATAAAATAGATATCATCACTAGTATTAAACCCACGTCCAAATAGTGATATTCTTCGAATGCAATCCAAGTGTGAATGAAATACAACTTGCTAGTACAGAAAGCTTTGAAGTTGCAGATTGTATGGGATACCAACACATGGAGAAGACAAAGTTCGCACGACTGCAACATTTTTATCTTGAAGTATATCGAAGATTAGGCAGATATTTTTTCAACTGCGAAGTATGGTTTGCAAATGATGGAGGGTCTGATAGCAGGAATAGATCAAATAGATGGTCATCAACATCACCCTCTATCTATCATGCAAAATATCTATGCTTGCTCCGGTATGATGGCAATGATTGAGGATGATTATGGTCATTATATTCTACGTAAACTTTGATATACTTCACTACAAATATGTCATAGTCGTGTGTGTCATGAATATATCAATGTATACATAGAAGATAACCACCATAATCATCATCAAAGATTATACAAATCTTTCTACACGGTGTGAAACAACTACGTTATCAGCATCAAACCCCATCTATCAAGCACATGTAGAAGGAACACAGAAGAACAAAGAAGAAGAAAAAAATACAAGGAAGAAGAAGAAGGAGAAAAAGAAAAAGGAAATGAAGGCGGAGGAGAAAAAAGAAAAAGAAGAATAAGAAGTTACGATGCTGTAGAAAAGAGGAAGAGAGGTTAAATAGATTAGGGTTTTAGACCTTGACAACGGGTCGGGTTGGGTCGGGTAGGGTTTTACACAGATCTATATTGGGGTTTTACATGTACTAGGGTTTTACGCGTGTGTACACAAATCAACACAATATTTAGACTTAGTAAAGTAAAAATTGATTTAAGTAACAGTTGCAAATCGATATCATTGTTTCATTCACAATATTTTAGTAACAGTTGCAAATCGATATGAGTAAATTGCGATATTACATATCTATATCGTTCATAAAGACAAACAAAAACATATTGTTGTCGCAGTAACTTCATAAATATAAATCGATGTCCCGATAATTACTTATTGGTGATGATATTTATCTTCTTTGATGATGATGGTCATGTATTTTATCTAAGCCAAACTATTGGTCATGATGTATTATAACTAAATACTAATATTTTTTGTAAATGAATATGGTTGTAAATCACGTCAATTTGTATTTAAGAAGCTACCGCGATAATGATATATCTTTGTTTGTCTTTGTGAATGATATCGATATGTAATATCATGATTTACTCATATCGATTTGCAACTGTTACTAAAATATTATTTCTGTATAAAATGTAAATCAGTATCATGCTGTAAATCGATTTGTATCATTGAATTTACCTCGATTGTTATCATTGAATTTCATGTCGATTTGTATTTATGGGTTTAGGTGGGGGAGTGATTGAATTGGGTTGGTTGTGAGACCCATTTAACTCTCATCAAATCCAAACCCAGTCTACACTATTATATATAGAGAGAGAAATACATATATATATATATATATATATATATATATATATATAAATTAAATTTATTTGGTTTTTTTAATAGTGTTTATTTACAAAACAACTTTTTATGCAATGATTCAACTACGTTATATATACAACGAAATGTATATGTGAAGGCTAGAAGAGACAATGATTTGTACTTAAACTTTTACCGCAATTTGTACTCATGCATAATGTGATTTTCATCCAGTTGTGGCCGACATAGACGTCATTGTGTAAATTGCGATAGGACACTATATGGTATAACGATTTATATACCAAATAAATCACCATAGAGAAGATTTACTAATGATATAAAAATTAAGCTACAACGATTTAACAACAATCATGCACAGGTAGTAAATGTAACAACTTTTTACTTTTAAGACAGTTTATTTACAGAACAACTTTTTGTACAACGAATCAACTATAGTATATATATAACAATTTGTATATGTGAAGGCTAGATGAGACAACGCTTTTTACTAATGGTATAAGCACTAAACAACGGCAATTTACCTACGATATCAAAATTGTAGCTATATAGGTTAGATGAGACAACAATTTATACATGTGAAGGATACATATTACAACGATCGATCATGTCAATACAATAAAATATGATTATTTAGCTGACGAATTCACATGTGTTTCATTGCTCACTTTTGAATTGAACTAAGCTTCTCATGAAGAAGAACAATATAAGATACTACATTAAGTTTAACAAGAAATACACACATCCTTCCAACATTGATTACACACCAGCAGTTCAATCTTTGCTTGTCTCTCTATCTTTGCATTAAATATGACTCATGTATTTCTTGTATCTTCTCTTGATTAAGTGTCTTTAATGCATGACGATATAAAATATCTTTGAATTCAAACATTTTTGCACGTACATTCAATTGTTCGATTGTTAACATTTTTTTGGTGTTGAATCTGGCTTGCTCTTTGTTGGATTTTCACTTGACTTCTTCCAACCTTCCTTAGAACAAACACGTCTTTCTCACCATGACACTCTGTGCATTTTTTGACCAAGAATACCTTGTAACACTGAAGCCAAGTTTTAAGGCTTAATCATTGTAAATTCTGTATGTAGCTTCCTCATTATTAAACAGAATTCACACGTGATTCCTGTATTCCATGGCTCACTTTCGAATTGAACTGAGCCTGTCGTGAAACAGAACAATATATGACACTATATTTTACAATCATAAGAAATGCAAACATTCTCCCAACATTGATTACATACCAAAAGACTTGTAAAACTGATGTTATCATTTCACTCAAACTGGTCAGAAGAATTGAAGGTTCCAACATTGTAGTGCATGTCTGTAGGGTATTGCTGCATGTTGGAAATTACACAAGTTAAATATTGATAAGCTGCACGTAATTCAATTTACATGAGAAGCAATATAATGTATTACATACCTGTTCATGTGAATGACTTGATTGCTTTTGCTTAGGAGTTGGTTGTTTCTTAGACCTTTTTTTGCCAACCAATTCTAGTGCACTCTTTGTCTTCCGACGACTGCAATTAGAGGCAGTTTTCCTTTTGATACCGTTCGCTAAGTAAAGTTTTTCATCACAATCTACAATGTTGACTCCTGACTTGTTGAAGATGGTGTTTACGCTTTAGCGCAACTTTTCATGCGGGTCAAGGGAAACATGATTTTAACCTTCGTTGTTCGCTCCTATTTTCTTAGACTAGTCTTCATGAGCTACAATGGACTGGTGGTGAATTAACTGCACATTTTCAAGTAACTCCCTTAATACTTTTCTCATGCATACATAGGTTTCTTCATTTTTCGATGTCAAATCTGCAACATGCGTAAATGACCTACATAGTTGTTGGTAACGAGAGGCTACATGTCACTTCTCATCAACACCAGATGGAGTAACATTATCTGTATCCAGTAGTTCAATCTTTTTTTATCTCATCCATCTTCGCATTAAATATGACTTAGGTATTTCTTGTATCTTCTCTTGATTAAGTGCCTTTAATGCATGACGACATAAAATACCTTTGAATTCATACATTTTGCACATACATTTAATTATTTCGTTGTCAACGTTGTACGTAGCATGTGCTTCTTGCCTTTTCAGATGCTCTTCGCCCTCTCATACAATATGATATTTATGCATATTCTCAATTTGCATACATCATTCTATGTTGTAATTCATGACTTGTATAACCTCTTTCTTAATTTATTCAAATACAGTTAGTATATACAGATCTGCAGGTCGCATCAATATTTTCATGTTTAAAGTTACAAGGTGTGTATTGAAGCATTTCACATCTTGTTCAAGCTCATTCTGTCTAAGACCGTCTACAAATAATTCATATTGTTCCATGAGGCGAAAAAATATTAAACATGAATACAAGGTTTTCTTCAGTGTGGCATGCATAGATTCAGCACTTTGTGTGCTTATCATACCTACACAAAAGTATTATCTTTCATATATCAATGTCCACTTCTCTTTGTCTGCATATAAATTTTGTAACCACACACAGTCTTCAAGGTCGTACATCTGAATCATTTTCTCCAAATTAGATATAAAGGTGACCTCGTCTACGCTCTCCAATACACACCTTGTAAACTTTTTTTCAAACCCTGGCGTCTGATTAAATACGTGTCTTATGCTCTTTGTTGTATTTTGAAAGATATGTCACAAACATAGGCGATGATGTGCATCTGGCCATACATGAAACACTGCAGCCGCAATTGCGTGATCATCATCTATAAGTACAGCTTCAGGTTGCTTTCTATTCATTGCCTGTGTAAATACTCTGAACAACCACTCAAAGCTTTCCTTGGTTTGGTCATACAAAAAAGTGCCGCCTAATATACAATTTTGTGAGTGATGGTTCACTTCGATAAATTGCAGAAATGGTCATTGTTCAGTATTAATCTTCATTGTCGTATAAAAAATAAGCACATCATTGAAGCATTCATAATCTACTCTTGACTTTGAATCTGCCCAAAACATATTCAGAGCATATTCATCTTCATGCAGTTGCATTGCACTAAAAAAACAAGGGTCATTGCTTGATTTCTTTTGTAAGTAATCAACCAAAGAACAAATTTCTCCATTCTTCATGTTATTTGTCCTCTTCCTTCTTAAGCGGTTTCTTAGATCTATAGGTGTGAATGACACATTCTCGCGACCACCATCTATGTACGTGCATAAATTGTATGTCTTCCTTGGTACAATGTCGGCGCTATCATCTATTTCAGCAATTACAGCATGCGCTTCAGTTACTTTACGATGTAACCTTAAGATAGGAGTCATAAATGAAGTTGCTAATTCATGGTTATGATCACTGATTAGAGTATGAACTACATATTTCTCATTCATAAGTCTTCTTAACATCATTCTTGTTGGACATCCACATCTTGAATCTGGCTTGCTCCATGTTGGATTTTCACTTGACTTCTTCCAACCTTTCTTAGAATAAACACATGTCTTTCTCACCATGACACCCTGTGCATTTTTTGACCAAGAATACCTTCTAACACTGAAGCCAAGTTTTAAGGCATAATCATTATAAAATTTATATGCAGCTTCCTCATTATTAAACTGTATTCCTTCTACGAGAACAGAGTCAAGTGTACTATCATGTGCACCATTCTTATCATATGCATCATTAGTGCACATGTTCACTTCTTCAGGTGCGTCATTAGTACAGATGTTCACTTCTCTATAACTTTCCAATGATTGAGATACATCATCTTCACTACAACCAGATGATAAGCTCACCACTGTCATAAGCAAGATATCAATTTGCGTTAGCCAATGCATACGTTTACTATAATTTATTCAAGATACATATAACAACGGATACCGATTAGTTAAGCAAGACAAAGAAATGATTGAATGAATCACAGTATAAAAGCAACAATGATTTGTTATTTGCTTATACTATGCATCGAGTTGTTATTTACCATGCCAATAAAAGAAACAATTTATCGTATATGTGTGTTGACGATAGCGATTCACGTGACAACAATTTAATTATATCTACGACGTTGTGAAGCGATTTTAATAAAAATCGCTAAATGAGTAGCGATTTGAATACGCAAATCATCACCGCAAGTGCACAACAATGTATTTCTGCACACACACGTTTTAAAATTATACTACAAATATATTACAAATCGATACTAGAAAACACATAATATCTTACAAATTGATATGCATATCGCATAATATATTACAAATCGATACGGCAATTCAGCATAATAGCTTACAAATCAACACTACAAAACACATAATATCTTACAATTTGATATACATATCACATAATATATTACAAATCGATACAGAAATTCAGCATAATATCTTACAAATCGATATTAACAAATAAAACAATATCTTATAAATCGGTAATATGTTACTACAACCATGATTTGTGTTATATTGCATATACTGAGTGAATGGACAATATCAGGTGGGGTAGAGGCCCTTCCTCGCATCTATAAACATGTATTCTTGTGAACAGGTCCCAGCGTCTTGCAAATATCTTTAACTTTCCAATCATCGAAAATACAACATCCACTTGCAATAACAAAACAACGCCTTAATGGCATTCACGATGACATACATTCTTCAGCAATAGCATAAAGACATAGAAAGGTACGCACGATGCCTTAATGGCACTTGTTGGAATGTTTATGCGTCATTATTTTTTTCCATACTGCCTAATGAAAACAAAGAAAAAGAGAAGATTGTAAAAAGCGATGGTTGACAAATGCTCCTATGACGTTCACCAATGATCGAACCAGTCGATCGATTTATAGTTATCTCCACGAGGTAGGAACAAACCTGAGAATGTTTTGTAACACAAGGCAGGAACGAGAAGGCGACAATGTATTGTAACACAAGCTAAAAACTAAGGCTGGAACCTGGACTCGAGACAACGGCAAAGGGTGCTCCGACAACAGCAGATGACGTTAAAGGGTGTGTCGTCAAAGGGAGCTCCTGTTACAACAGATGGTGCATCGTCAAAGAGTGATTCATTGGTAGCATAGGAGTTTACTGCTTAGGACGAAAATGAAACTTTTGGACTTTTTGAAAAGTTAAGATTATCCTCCCTTTTCTGGATAGAGGACATTTTTTGTCCTTTTATCGAACCGTCGTTTCATGGCAAGAAATAAGGGTACTTAAGTCTTTGCAATCACACCGGACTCTGACGCTAAGTGATGCCAACACACACGGGGATACGAGCCCCATGTGCTTATATATGTGGCGCTCATTTAGACCCCCAAACACACACTGTAGCAAACCCTACGTCTTCGGGGAGAACACACAACACCTAGCATTTAAAGTGATTGTTTGCATGTTGTGGAAAGTTCGTAATAAGATTCGGCATGATAACTTGTGTATTACAGTGGATAGGATAGTTTATGCAATCATGAATGAGGTTAGGCTGCATGTCCTTCTAATTGCTGAGGACACAAATCATAACCTTTTGTCAAGGTGGAGGTATGTAGATTGTTGGACTCCTCAAACAAGTTGGATCAAACTCAATGTATACTGTTACAAAGGTGATAATTGGAGGGTGGGCTTCACTATTCAAGATGAGGGATGGAATTTATGGCTTGGATGGGTCTCTAAGCTGAGTTTAAACTAGAGTTACCAAGAGTGCCATATAATATGGGGAAGCGTGCTTTCCCGAAGCACATTTCGAAAGTGCAAAACATGTTGCTTCCGAAATGTGCGAGAAAGCACCAAAATTTTTGGGAAGATTGTTTCCCCCTCGCTTCTCCTTATTTTTTTATTTTGTGTTTCTTTTTATTTTTTATTTTTTATTTCTCTCTTTTTCCTCGCTTTCTATGTCGCTTTCTTGATAATTTTTGGTTTGCTTCTAAGTCGTCCCGCACTTTCTGCTTCTTTAAATTTTTAGAAGAGCTTCGCTTTTCTCTTCCGCTTCTTGTACTGGCAACTCTGGTTTAAACCATCTACAAGAATAGAGTGTATGGCTTGAGATTTTGGCTAACATCCTTCAAAATATCAATTATCATTTTGGAATCGTCAAGTTGTATCAGGTTTAAGCTCCTTGAAGGAAAAGGAAGACCTGAGTACAAGGATGAAACGTTGCTGCAACAGATTTTCAAATTCCCTCGATTTCAATGTAACTTGGTTGATAACGACAAGAACAACTCTCCAACAGATTTTAATAATGTTTTATTTAAAATAATTTTATATTTAAAATAAATTGGTAAAACAAAACATTGGTAAATCTGCCGGGTTCGAAACTATTAACAACATTGGTAAGCAGATTGCTTACATTTCATGCCTGACATCGCATGTGAGATGCTCCCATAAATACATCCCTTGAAATATGCTTAGGCCCTAGCTCATGAATATGTTTGTATACTTTCATGGCGTTCGGGGATATGGTGGGGAATAGGGACGCACACAAGTCGAGCTTGGCGTGGCTTGGCTCTGTCCGTGAAGAAAAAATGGTCCATGGTTCGGGATTGGCTCAAACACGGCTCAGCTTGGCTCGAGCTGAAAGCCTTTATTTTTAAAATGTTTTTAAAAATTGTGTAAAATGCTTTTTTGAAAGAGAGAAAAAGGGTGGAATTTGAACCCATCTTACTTCCAAAGATAACCAATGACTTATTGATTAGGGTAAAACCCTTGCTTGTGTTAATATTATGAACAAAATACATACATATATAAATCTATTTTTTTTTATAACTACGTGAGCTGAGCTTAATCGAGCTTACCAAGATTATTCGAGCTGGACTGCATTTCAAGCTCAGCTTGTTTATGTGTATCAAGCATTATCCCTTGTTCAAGCTCGACTCATTTATTTTTTTTGAACGAGTTCGAGCAGAGCTTAAACAGGTCAAGCCCGAGCTAGCTCGGCTAGTTGTGCATTCCTAGTAATGAATGTTGCCACCTTGTGCTTTTATCTTATAAAATGGATGTAAGCATGTACACATACATAGGTTAACCTTAATTATTCTTTCATGGTCAAGTCATTCCCATTAACCAAAGCCAGGGTCTAAAAGTACAAAACTTTGAGGCAGTGTCTTGAGTCAGGTTAGCTCGAGCCATCGTTGTTTAAGATTGTGTGCCAACGGGAGAAGATGACTTTGCCAATAATGAAGAGATTATCAGATGATTATATGTTCAACCCATATTTTAGATTAAATTTTTGGATAAATTAGTGAAGAAGGTTATGGAGGATAATGGACCTAATGTGAGTCATGACACTAAATTGGCCACGTCAATTAGTGCACTTCACCTTGTGTTGGGACGTTGCAAGTTCAAATCCCATTGGTATGGTTGTATAACTGGTGGTGGTCTGCCTAACCCCAGCTTGCTTTAAAAAAAAAAGACACCTAGACCTGTTAGGGTGGGTCCTATCTCACTGTCTGCAAAGACGGGCTGTTTTCTAGTCTTAATAGAGGGTCTAAATCAAGAAATCTAGTCATTTAAAAAAAAATTATTATTTTTTCTTATATTTACTTAAATAAAATCCGATAGTCTTTTTGGTTTCCTTGAAAATGCATAATTAACTTTAAACAAAAATGTAAAAGAAAATTAATGTGGGTTGGCCGCAGCCATTCAAGTTGAAGGATGTCACGATATCTGAGGTGTGCATCCCTTGCCTTATGGTTAATGTAGCAGGCTCCGCTTGTCTGGTAGGAACAGTTAGTGCAGGTCACCTTGTGTTGGGAAGTTGCAAGATCGAACCCCAAATGGTATGGTTGTATAACTTGTAAGGGTTTGCCTAACCCCAGTTTTCTCTGTCGGAAAAAAAATGTAGCAGGCTCCCTGGAGGGGTTTTAAGTACTTGGTGGTGAGCCCATATATATATGGCATAGTATCAATCTCTCTGGAACCGCACCTCCTAAACTGGGGTCTCCCCTTGATAAATATCAAAATAAAAAATAAAAAAACAATTCCACTCTTTCATAATTTTGCTCAAAATGAACTCTTTTTTAGTGTTGCGTTTTTTAAGCTTAAACCATGACCTGGACTTCCAAAGGGCAGTGATTGAAGCCTTTGCTTGACATGGGACATAACTACTATTTTAGCATTTTTATGGTTTTTAATATTTCTAATAATATATCAATAAATTATATTTCATATGTTAAAATATAAAATAGCTTTTATTGATCGAATGTCTTATTTTTTAGAATTTTCCAACCATATGTTCCAAACTTGAATTATTGTGTGTGGGGTCGTACCCTTATTAACAAATTTCCTCAAACCAAAAAATAATAACAATTGGATGTAAACTTGTAAAACTAATGACTTAAGTTTAGCTCTCTCTCTCTCTCATGAAAAAACACTATCATTATGATTCAGACGTCTCGTCTTTTTTTATGACAAGAATCCTTGGCTAAGTGAGGAAAAACTCACCACCATCTTGTCTATGTGGACCACCTGACATACTCATGCGCTAGTGGGGTTTGATCCAGGATCATCAACTCAACACCTTCACGACCAGTGGCGGAGCCACATGGAGGTCAAGGTGGGACATGCCCACCCTGACAAAAAAAACTCCCCAATAAGTGGGTTCAGGTCAAGCGTCAGGGTGGCAGTGAACTTTTATGTGCCAATCCCCCCACCTCTCTCTCTCTCTCCAAAAATCTCCCCAATGAAGTGGTTTGCTAGGGCTGGTAAATGAGCTCAGTTTGTTTTGGCTTGTTAAGGTTACACCTCTTAGTCCTTGTGAGAATCACAAGATGGCTCATCTTCTAAAAGAATTGTTTTTTAAGTATTTTTAAAGCTTGATAATATATAAAATATATGTATAATACATGCAAATATATGCTCAATTCATATACAAAATAGCATTTTTGTATATAATATATATATATATATATTATATATATATATATATAATATGTAAAATGACCTATACGAGTCATACCAATTGAGCTTGCCACATCGTGCTTGCTCATTTACCTAAATAAGCTAGCTAATAGCTTGGCTCGCTGAGCTCAATTTCTAAGTCAAGCCAAGCCAAACGATAAGTTGTTCATCTCATTTCTCAGCCCTGGAGTTTGTGCCCACTTTAGTTCAAATTTTTGGCTCCACCACTGTTCACAACCCCCTTGGTCTAGCGGGGCACCCTCGCATCGCATTGGCATGATTCAGACATCTCGTCAAAAGAAACCACATTGAGAGTGGCCAAATTTTTGGAAGCTATTATGAAAGCTTATAAGAAGCAAAAAAAAAATTGTAGAAATTGATGAAAATGAGTGAAAAGTAAAAAATAATAAATATTAATATCAAGAACATAAAAAATAAGAAAGAAGTGATAGGAAACTACTGGAAAACGATTTAAAAAGTGAGAGAGAAGTGAATTCCTATAATATAGAAAGCAAGTTTCACTTCATATTGAAGGAAGCATGGCATTTCTTGCTTCACAGGTGATCTGCGAAGAAAACAAAAATATCCTTAGGTCGTCTAACTAAGCCCCAAGGGGGGCTGGCTCAGTGGGGTAGAACCTTGGCCACTAGACGGGTGGTCAAGGTTTTATTCTTGTGGGCATCTCCTTTTGCACAAGCCAACCCCAGCATATGCCTCGGGATAGGGTCCTAGCCTTGGAGTTTTACGCCACCGGTATGACAATCATACGTATGGCAGGTTGAGCCAACCCGACCAGGTCTTCTTGCTGGGTATGGTTTCTTCAAAAAAAAATCTTCTAACTAGAGCTCATAAATTTGATTAACATGTACCCAATACAAGTTGATTCCGCCTTCACCTTGATTGTCTGACTTTCATAGGAACTTTCGCCATTGTTGATGAGATCATGATAGGGCTTCTAATGGGCCCAACAACGTTGTGTTTGTCAACTCTATAAAACAACATAATGAGATCATGATAGGGCTTCTAATGTGCCCAACACGTTGTGTTCGTCAACTCTATAAAACAACATATTTTCAATCTACCATCCCTTGCTAATTCAATGGATAAGATAGGTCATTCTTTCTAAACAATGACTAAATCTACATGGTTTCACACTCCTTTGTTGGCGTTCATTGAAACCAGAACTGAAATGTCAAAAACAAAAATGTATACTAGTAGACGTCATGGATAAAATGAGCATTGGCGCAGGTGCATGGCGTTCTCCTCAACTTATAGACGCCTACGATGAGTTCAGGCCGTCAAGTCGCTAGTGAGTAGAACCCTAGCATGTTAAGATTATATTTATTAAATGGTTGGTCTCTAACACATTCTATTGGTCCTTTAATATTGTTATTCTGCTATTCTCTCTACCCAAATAAGTAATCATTTATGCAGAATCAACAATATGCAAAGCCGTAGAGAATCAATTTAGTTTTATAAATGTGATAACATATAACCATAATGTATTGTCATACATCAGAAGGAATCAAATAGTGTAACGACCCCAACTCATACTCGTGAAAAAAATAATTTTTTTAAACAATTGCGAAAACAATCCTAGAGACCCTGGAGTCTTACAATCATAACACATCTACAATCACAAGAGATCTTATACCACCATTATCCAAACCAAAATAACTTTATTCATCAATCAATAGAGTTTTAGGACAATAAGTAAAGGAAAGACAAGTAAAACAAAATATAGAGTCACTCTATCCCAAAGTAGAATGTCAAGTAGTCCCGTAGTCCTCGTAGCTCGCAGTAGCAGCCTGTTTCATCACTAAGCATCAGAAGTTGTAAAAAATATAAGAAATACGTTGTCAGAATCATAGATCCTACATACAAATCCTTCTAATGAATCAAATAAGGAAGAAAAACATACATCAAATTCATGTAACATTTTTAGAGAAAAATATAACAACTATCTCATACTCCAAATAACCATTCATGCATTTTAAGAACATGAATCATGCAAAAAAAATATATCAATGCACATGCATGAACAACTTATTAAGTTATTATCAGAGATTTCGTTTATATAAATGTCCTTATTAGATGCACACACTTTTAGTTTTACCTTTTATTAAAACTTGAGGATACTCAAAACGGGCACAATAATTTTCGAGTTCAAGTTAGGTTTTTAATTGTAGCTTAACACATAATTTATATTTTATTACTGGGTTCTCCACTTAGCCCTCGATCGATATCAGAAATCAACATCCATCGAAACATTAGAAATCAACATTTAATGTCGAGACACCAAAAAAATCAACATCCACTGATGTCATTTTCTTGGTATATCAATAACAACAGTTGTGTCTACACACCACTCACAAGCAAACTGACAGAATCTCCCTAACACTGTGATCGGGAAGTAAACCACCTAGTTGAGTTCAAGGGCATAATTGTACACGAGGTTTTAGTATCATCATGGTTCTTTAAAACCGCAGTCCAGGATTTTCACACTGTACAAGGGACATCAAGGGAAAATATTAATTATACTATTTTCTTTTATTTTATCTTTTTAGCAAAATACATTATTTACACAATATTTATTTTGCAAATCAACATGAAAAACACATGGGGCCTCAGCCCGTTACAACATTTGACAGTGTAATTTGTTTAGAAAACCAATGAATCTTTATAGAATTTGCAATGCATTCAATAAAAACTTAGAGCAACATCTGCTCATGGCCCATATGGTCTACAATGGTTCACATTAGACTACTGATGCATATCATGCAAAAACCATAATCATTCATTAGAAGGATTTGTAATCATTCACTTATGCAATCATTCAATATGCTCTCACATACACATTCATACACCAAAATAAAAAAGTACACGAATAACAAATTTCATATGCATATGAATACACTATGTTTTATCTTATGCATGTCTTTCAAGTATGCACAAGACTATGTCGATGCAACATTCAACTAACTTCAGAATTCATATGTCATGATATGCACATATATGCTAACATGATATTCAATTTCATGAGCATGTAATAACCAATAACATCTTTACCATTTCGGGCAAGGTCATGTGCAATAACCAACTAACTCAGGATATAACACATACACATGAGTCTAAGCCATGCTGCCCACACATGAGACAACATTGGTAATCATAAGAGAATATTCAAATGCTCATGTGCAAACATGCAAAACAGTCCAGTCATATGAACACTCAACCGGTCGTGAACTTACCCACTAATCCGAATATTTAACTTGCATAAACATGAGCACTTATTATGTAGAAATTTAAATAGGTAACATGTATAAAATCTGAATATCAAAACATGTAAAAATCTGCAAATTTGCACAAGTATACACCTAAGAAGTTAACATGTAAAAATCAACCGTGTAACATGTATTTACTTGAACACTAATCATGAGAAAATCTTGATACTTTACATGTAAAAGTGTGAGACATGAACATACATGGCTTTCTTTATAATTTCATGTAGAATAAAACGCGCACACACACACACACACATATATATATATATATATATATATATATATATATATTCGTGAAGCTGCCCAGTCGACAGACAGACGGTTGGGTTTTACATATCAAGAGACTGTCAGGGTTCAGGCTTGCTCAGGTTTGGTCCTTTTTTTTTACAAGGACTCAGCCCCAGCCAAACCAGTCCGGCTGGGACTGAACAACGTACTGTTCTGCCTAGCCGGTCGACTATGTGGGCTATGGCTGGACAACACACGGTTCTGTCTAAAATCAAAATATATATAATTTTTATTTCAACAAGACATTTCATACATTAAAATTGTAGCAGAAATTATGCAAAAGAGGTGATTTTCAAACTCAAATAATCTTGGTCATATATATTATTTGCTTTATGTCATAACAATGAGAAGCTTTGACTGATTCAAGGTCATCAATTATACATTATGTGTATATTCTTTGTTCTAACAGGTAATACCTATAAGGGTATTTTTTTTTTTTTGTAATAGGAACAAATTTATTTATTTATTTTATTATTATTTTTTAATTGAATGTAACTCAGCTAAAAAATATATATATATATTTTTTGATAAGCTTTGTCCAGACTATACCAGTCTGATCCTTTTTATTATTTTGTTTGATCCTACCCAGCCAACAGTAGGCTGGGCTTTATTATAAAATTTACTATGTAATAGTTATTTATTATTTTTTTTAATAATATAAAATTTTAAAAATTAACTATTACATAGTAAATTGGATAACTATTATTATTTACCTATTAGTTGCTTGAGAACTTGTTAATTATTAAATATTATTATTTAACTAATTAGTTGCATGAGAACTTGCTATTCTCTCGTTAACCCTTAATTTCAATGAAGCATTTATGCATTTTAAGATTGGGCCTCGTTGGGCGGCCAACCATGAGCTTCTCTTTAAATCTGAGGTCGTTAAGAACTGGTCTAAAACCCGGCCCCTTAATAAATGGGCTGGACGAATCGACTCGATCCATTAGCAAGTCCGGCCCGATGCCCGCCACTGCATTAAGCTACCTGAACACCCTCCATCTTAGGAACAGGGCCAGTCAGGTGTGGGACCCAACACCCAAGACCTGATGGAGGGCGATAGGGTGCTTAATGCACAAATATTTGTGCAATCATATTGCACCAGACTCAGTCGTCTCCCAAATCCCCAACGATCGATCTTTCTCTCCTCTGCAATCCCAATTCCTCCTCCTCGCCCTCTCTCTCTCTCTCTGAGGGGAACCATGTACGGCGCCAACTACTCCCAACTCTCGATTCAGTTCCTGAACGACGTCCTCTCTCGTCGAGGCCCATCGGCTCTGCCCTACAACGAAGACGTCAAGTGGTTGATCAGAGAGCACTTGCTGGCGCTCCTTCAGGAGTTCCCCAGCCTTCAGGTGAAGCCCGCCGTCTTCATCCACAACGACGGCAGCAACGTCAACCTCCTCCAAGCCGACGGCACCATCCACATGCTCTACCAGCAGGTCACCTACAACATCCCCGTCGTCATCTGGTTGATGGAGCCCTACCCTTGTCAACCTCCCTGCGTTTACGTCAACCCCACCACGGATATGATCATCAAACGCGGCCACCACCATGTGGATCCTTCTGGCTTGGTCTCTGTTCCCTATCTGCAGAGTTGGGTCTTCCCCAGTTCGAATCTCGTGGGTTTGGGGAGGAATATGAGCCATCTGTTCGGTAGAGACCCCCCCTTGTACACCAAACAGCCTGCTTCCTCTGCGGGGCACAGGATTCATAGCCCACCTCAGAGTTCTTCATCTTCTGCCGCGGTGGGAAGGACATCGTCCCCTGCACCTTCTTCTTCCTCTTCGTCGGCGTCGGATTATCTGGCGCCGGGGGTTCGCCCCAATCGTCTTTCGTCGCCCTACGCCCGGACGATGGCGCCGCCTCCTCAGCGGCCGAATGTGGAAGACCCATCTGGGGTTTTCAAAAGGGATGCCGTCACTAAGCTGGAGGAGCGGCTCCATGCTGATACCGTTACTTTGAAGAGATCGAGGGAGGCTGAGATGAACGAGTTTATCATTATGCAGATGGAGTTGAAGGAGCGAGATAAGCAGCTCGATAAGGGGTTGAGGGAAATGCTGGACGAGAAGGAGGAGTTGGAGCAGGTGCTTCAGATACTGCTTACGAATGCGGACGTGCTCCAGACGTGGGTGATGAAAAACTGCGACAAGAAGAGGTCGGAGATCGACATCGACAACGTTTTCGAGCCCTGCGATGCTCTGTCGAGGCAGATGCTTGAATGCACGGCTGCTGATATCGCAATCGAGGATACGATCTATTCCTTGGATAAAGCAATGCAGAAAGGCATTTTCCCGTTCGATGCTTACATGAAGAACATAAGAGTGCTGTCCCGCGAGCAATTCTTTCATCGGGCTACTTCTGCGAAAGTGAGGGCGGCGCAAATGGAGGCCCAAATTGACACCATGGCATACAGGGTTTCTGCCTATGATCTCTGAATTATGATGGGCGAGAGCCTGGTTGCTTGTCCCTTACAAGTTTACGGTAATTGATTTGCGAGTAGACTAAGGAATATATACTGTCAAATTGATTACCATGGGAAGACAGGATGTCTATTACATTTGGTCCAGATAGAAACGAATGGTAATGGTGGGAGATTTGATTCTTCGGGAGCTTTCCGGTTGTTTTGATGATGCGTAGTTGTACAGTTTTTCTGCTTCAATTTTCTATTGAACAATCCACGGGATGTGACCGGTACTTGTCTATGCTGCTATATGCATTCTCTGGATCATCCTTTTTGATATTTTTAAATTTGAATTACGTTGACAAGATGACAGTTCTTTTTCTCTTTTGGTGGTGTAACATGTTACAGTACTTAAACAGCATATATCTGGAAAATATACTTTGTCAATTGTCACTTGTGTTGGTTTGTGCCTAGAGTTGTAAATTTGTGCTGTTTTTTAATCCAAATAAATTTATCAGCATTTCTGCAGCATGCAAGTGTTGTTATTCGTTATTTTGTTTTCTTCCACTTAGATGTGTCAAATCAAGACTTTCTCAACTATCTTGTTAAGTTTATATGATTTTATTTTGGCTCTATTGGGTGTTTCAACTGGCTGGTTAACGATTAACTGTTCTTTTCCGTTGAGATTGCTATGTCTATTTTGGATCTCCTAATATCAAAATCATGAACAGATGTTAGACATTTCATATACTATGGACTTGGTTGTTATAAACATAGATTATAATTTTCTTAAAGAAGTCACTTATTCTGGAGTCTTAAATGCATTTCATCTTGTTTTCCCTTTTCTTAAAGAACTATGGTTCTTTCTCTGCTTTGAATGAATATACCGATATTTTTCATAGAACTTTCACATTAGATTCTTGCAATGTTTTTAGGTTGCTCCTTCATTTCTACAGTGAGGTTCTTTGTTGTACATTTTTGGTTTGTGAATAGGCCTGATTGGATTTTCTTGAGTTCACTGTTCTACCACCCAAAGAAAGCTTCTTAGACAATGTGGTTGATTAAACTGTATTCAGGGAGTAACATTCTTTGTTGGTGACCTGGCAGGATGATTTGCTCATTTAGGTTTGTTGGCAAAGTACAAAAAAATTGTGAGATCTACTCCAATACTATATAATATAATAACTATCTACTTTGCTACCTTGGACCCCATTTAGGGGCCATGGATCAATTAAACCATGCCTCTCTTGCATTCTTCCACATTCATATAGTTGATCAAATCAGTGTTCATTTCAAAAACTGAACCCAGGTTTCCTTCTCGTACTTGTCTTATTGCCTTTCAAGTTTCACTCTTTTGGTATGGTGCATATTAATAAGGTTCTGAACTGCACTTTCCTAAAGGTTCTATGAAAACTGTGTGTTAATCAAGGACTCCTCTTGAAAGGAAGAAAGAAAAGGAGAATGTTGAAAAATACATCGAGAGCATCGCCTCCCATATATTTTTCAACTCTAAATTGGACTCTCTACATGGAATTTTTGGTTCGACTGGTAAAAGAGCATGTCCACTGCATGGTTGCTCATCTTGCATATTCATGACCCATCTAGTGCACGCATGCCTATGGAGCATAAAAAACAATTTGATAGAGGTTGAATTGGGATCTTAATAGTATATTTAAAACAGAAAAGATACAGAAGAGCTGGATCTGTGCTCTAATATCAAGATGTGGCATGTATTGTTTTATCATGTCAAGAAAAGGTTTCTATGGGGATTTTATGTATGTTAAACAACTCTCTGGTTGATGTCCTTTCTTGAGAATTTATTTTTCTCCAATGGATCCTTTAAACATCATGCACATAATTTGCTAGAACTTCTACTAGCTGATATGTTTAACTGTAACAAAAGGTGGCAAGATTTTGGAATCCACTGGCACTATCTTTCTCCATACGAGAGGTGGCAGGTTTAAATCCCATGTGAACTGACTATCTCTTGTTCAGATTTTACAGAAAATAAGTCTTCATTTTTTATATTCATCGTCATGTGATGGGACTAACTGTTAGAAAATAACATATATATGTATATACTTGAATATATATATATATATATATATATATACTCTTCGTAATACAAGAGTGTGTATATGTATATAAATATATATTTAAAGTATATTCATATATCTTGTAATCTTTATTTTTTTTCTGTATTTTTGTTTTATTTCTTTTTCTTTTTATTTCTCTTCTTTTTTGTCCTTTCCCTAACAGTCACTAGTTGACTGTCACTGTACCTGGCTGACTGGCTATGTACAGTCAACAGTCAATATTTGACTGTTGACTGAGCTGTTGGGCTGTTTCCAACAGCTCTAATTAGAGCCGTTGGGAGTAGCCCAACAGCTATCTCAAGTGCGCATGTACTTTGTAAATAAGGGTCATTTGTGCCCATTGTAAAATATGTTTTGTAGAGGGGTTTTCCTCTCAAGTATATTGAGATTGAAGTGCTTTTTATGCACTCTTTTACATTTGTGTCGTGAAGCATTTATATGCTATTTTTTGTTCTAGCATATTCGGTGAATGTATGTATTATCAAGTTATTTGAAAACTTGATTATTTGTAAGTTTCTTCACATGGTATCAAAGCTTGGTTTATGATCAATCGTGCATTGGTGGGCTGCCTCGTAAAGTGTGCTTGCTCTCATTCATGGTGGTGGTTCGATTCATCATGGGTGAATTTTTTTCACACAATACAACCAACTCCAATTTTATTCCGCTATTCAAACTTGAAGGAAGCAACTATAACATTTTGGCAAGACACTTGGAGACATTCATAAAGGGTCAAGGTTTGTGGGGTTTCGTAAGAGTAGTTCTTGAACATACTCCCAAAATTACATTAGGTGAAAATGGTGTGGAGACTAGTCTTGAAGAAAGGGACAAAGCTATGGAAGAATACTACAAAAAATTAGATGAGTGGGACATGAAAAATGCCAAAATTCTTTCATGGATGCTAAGTGGAGTTGAGACAAAAATTGCTTCAAACCTTTTATGTTAAAAAAGGCTAATGAAGCATGAGAATATCTTAGAGGTGTGTTTACCAAAAAAGATATGGCTCACATGTATTATCTCCAAGAAAAAGTTAGAAATATCAAACAAGGAGATAAGAATGTAAGAGATTATTTTATGGAGTTATCCTCCATTTGGACCCAACTTGCCCATTTTGAACCCAAATAGGAAGGGAAGTGTATAGAAATACGAAGAGTTCAAGTTGAAGAAGATAGACTCTTCGCTTTTCTTTATGATCTGAGACCCGAGTTTGAACAAACAATGGACTCTTTTCTATCATCCTCATCACCTCCTCCTATTAATGAGATTCTCACTAAACTTAGTGGAGAAGAAATTAGACTAAACATGAGTAAGAATGTTAATGTGCTTGCTACTTCTAGCAATGGACAGGAAGAGGATTGTGCACTTGCCGCATCCAAACCAGGACATTATATCAAGCCATATAAACCTCCTCATTTTGGTAAGAATAGAGGAGAATAAAAAATCATTTGTCATAACTGTAATGAGCTCGGTCATATTAGGCCTCTATGTTTTAGATACAAATATAGGCCTCAAGAGAAACGTATTGCTGCTGTACCATCAAAACAAGATGATGATACTCTGAATCTCAAAGACCTCACAAAATCATTATCTCAACTGACTGAAGCATTGCAACCATTGCTTAAGGGATCTACCTCAGGAGAGGCCATTGCATCCTCTTCTACTCTTGGTACGTGCTCTTGACTTCTTGATTCTAGAGCTTCATTTCATATGACCTCACACATGTCTATTTTATCCGAATGTCAACCTAATTTAAATGCATCATTTGTTTCCACTGCTGATGGCACTGCCTTGGAAATAAAGGGTGTTGGAACTTTTGAAAATTATTTGTCAAAACACAACAAATTTTACATTTCAAAAATAAGACTTATACCAAAACTTCATCTTAACCTACTTTCAGTTTCTCAAATCTCGGATTATTTATGTAATGTCATTTTCTCATCAAATAAATGTTTGGTGTAGGATCGCTAGTCTGGGAATTTGATTGGGGAAGGTTCTAGGCAAAGTGATCTCTATTACATGGATTTCCTTTGTATTCCAAAGGAATCATTTTGTAACACTGCCCAAACAAAAGATATACGAACTTAGCATCATAGACTTGGGCACGCAAATTAAGAAAAATAAATTTTATACCTATTACCAAGAACCTTTTTAAAGATAATTTTGAATGTAAAGAATGTTTACTTGGTAAAATAACAACCTTGCCTTATGATCAAAGAACTTTTTACTCCTCGATGCCTTTTGAATTAGTTCGTTCGGATGTGTGGGGTCTTGCTCCCGTAGCCTCTAAAGAAGGATTCTCCTACTATGTTTTTTTTATCGATGACTTCACTAGATATTGTTGGATTTACTTTCTTAAGTTTAAATCTGATGTATTTGCAACCTTTAAAACATTTCATAACATGATTAAAAATCAATTTGAAAGTAAGCTCAAAATTCTCAGAATTGACTCTAGAGGTGAATATTTGTCAAATGAGTTTAAACAATTTTTAGAGAATGAAAGAATTTTACATCAAAAATCGTGCCCTAGAACCCCACAAGAAAACAAAATTTTAGAAAGAAAACATAAACATATTATGAAAACTATAAGGACTCTTCTTATTGCTAAGAATGTTCCTAAAAACCTTTGGGCTGAAGCTGCGTTAAGCTCAATATATCTTATAAATAGGATGCCTTCAAAAACTTTGGTCAATTAAATTCCTTTTGAAAAATTATTCAAATATCAACCTGACTATTAAAGACTCAGAATCTTGTAATAAAATGGTACTCTTCCATGAAAGCACTTGAATCACACAAGTGAAGTGTCTAAAAGACACTTTAAGTAAGACCCATAAAAGGGTAAATATGGAAAAAGGCATGAATGAAATAAAGAATTTTATTCATAATATGAAATGCTTAAAAAGCATTGTAAAAGTCACATTTACATTGGAGGGGTTCACCCTTATTTATACTAAGAGAAGCAAGAGAGAGGAGAGCTCATTTTGAGCTCTCCTTAAAGAGACGTTGGACTCTAGTCCAACGACTACACTGCAGTCAAGTTCCAACTAGGAACTTGACTGAACAGTGTATCTAGTTCTTATTGAACTAGATACGGAAAATACAAAAAATACAAAAAGAATAAAATAATTTAAAATAATATATATAATAATAATAATAATATTAAATAATATTATTATTATATATACATATATAATACATTTTTTAACACTCCCTCTCAAACTTACGGTACAATGAGCGAAAGTTTGCCTAAGAGAAAGTGAAATCTGGGAGCTGGGAGAGGTTTGGTGAAGAAGTTTGCTAATTGATATTCTGATGTAACATATGGTAGATTAATAGTTTCATTTAGATATTCCTCTCTGATGTAGTGGCAATCAACTTCAATATGTTTGGTGCGTTCATGAAATGTTTTGTTGCTTGCAATGTAGATCGCACTCTTGTTGTCACAGCACATACGTGAAGCTTGTGTAGCTTCAACTCTCATGTCGACAAGCGGACGTCTGAGCCAAACTACTTTCATGGTCGTGATTGTCATGGCTCGGTATTAAGCTTCAGTGGATGTTTGCATCTTCACAATATTAAAGATTTACTTAAGAAAATACAAAAACCAATGGTTGAGTGTCTGTTATTAGGGTCGCCTCCCCAATCAGCATCAGTATATGCAATTAAATCTAGTGAGGAGGTTGCAGCTAAGAAAAATCCTCGTGAAGGAGTGGACTTGATATATCTAATAATGCGCAAAACAACTTCCATATGAACATAGGTGGTTGGTGAAAAAGGTGAAAAAGGATCCGACCAGATCCACGTCGATCCATGGATTGTGTAAAGCCATGTAACATATCCATACTTATGTATTGTAACACACTTAGACTGTCGGGTCTAGATACACCAGACCCGGATCCATATCTCTGTGTTGTAACATTATAAAAACACAGTTTAGGTCACGATTCTAAGATGAGAAAATAGAAATCGTAACAGCCAAAAGCCTTGGGTTTCTTCTTCGTCTCTCTCTCTCTCTTTTCTCTATACAGGTGAAAAACTTTCATGGTATCAGAGCATAGATCCGTCTAAGGCTGAAAAGGATTCCGGCAAGAGCGAAGTTCGGAAAATCGAGGTTTTTTTTTTCCTTCTCCCTTTTCTTCTGTTCCTCCCCATTTTCTCCCCTCTTTGCTCACTCGTCCCCTCTTTCTGAAATCTCCTGTGTACCCACACCTCACGTGGGTTTCTTTTCTTTGTGAAACCGTGATCCACGTGACCTCTATTCACGTGGGTTTCATATTTGGTGAATCTGCGATTCACGTGCATCCTATTTACGTGAACACAGACTGTGGGTGACTGTGTTTCACGTGAAACACCGAATCTTTCCTTAATTTTTTCTTGATCTTCCTTTACCTAATCTCCTCTATGTCTGTCTTTGCATATTCGAATATTTTTTTTATGATTCTTTACTGTTATGTTGTGAAACTTATTCCTTGATTATCTATTTCTATTCTTGTCAAAAAAAAGTAGTTCTTTTAACGTGTGAAGGCATTCTTCATCACGTCAATCTCAATTTCTGGACTGCATAGAAAAGGTTCAGAAACTGAGTTCCCTGAATCCGACAGCCTGTGATTCTCTATCCTAAAAAAAGAAAAAGAAAAAGAAAGGGAAAGCGGGCTGAACTTTTTGTGAACACTCTGGTTGACATTCTCGTTGATTTTCATTCTAAAATGGACCCTTATCTCTCTCAATCAAATCTTTCTTCAAGCTTTCTCAACCAACTCGTTTCTGAAAAGTTGAATGTCTCAAATTTCTTGATTTGGAAGAGACAAATTATTCCTTTTATAAGGAGTCAAGGTCTCTTAGGTCACCTAGATGGAACCACTCTTGTTCCACCAGAATTTGTCCCGAGAGAAGAGAAAGATGATCAAGGGGCGAATTCGATCGTTTATGTCAAAAATGTAGAATTTCTCAATTGGGAAAGGAAAGATCAATCAGTTGTCGCATACATCACCTCAACCCTGTCTCAAGAAGTTCTAGTTGTCATTCCCGATAATTGTACAACGCTACAACTCTTGGAGCGACTGGTTCAGACGTATTCACAGGTTTCTCAAGCAAGGATGGTTTTCCGAAAAAGGGAATTTTTAGTTGTTAAGAAAAGAATCCATGACCATCATGGAATATTTGAACAAGATAAAGACCATCACAGATCAACTTGCAGTTATAGGATGTGCCGTAAGCGACAATGACATGGTGCAACAAACTCTGAGTGGATTGGGATCTGACTACAATATGATAGTCACTTCACTATTGTGCCTTCCTGCTCTTCCTTCCTTCGATGCGTTACGAGCGAAATTGATTCAGTATGAAATGACTGAAGGGATTATCTGAAGAAACTCACATCCACACAAATTCTCAAGAAGTTTTTGCCACAGGAGTGACTTATGGTAGATGAGGAGGAGGAGGACAAGGGCGAAGTGGATAAGGAGGGCGTGGTCTGCTCCCCACTTCAAATATGTCTGCTCATGCGCAGGGATCAAGATTCATCCCCACTTGCTTCTTTTGTAACAAAAATGGGCATATCAAGGCGAATTGTTGGCACAATCCAGAGAATAAAGGAAAGGGCCCACAAACAGAAACAAAAAGAAAGTTCACAAATACCAGAGATAGTGGAGAGATCAAAGATCTACTAATATCTGCCTTGTCAGAGTTGAAATTGAAGCAGAGTGATGAAGGCACTTGGTTTGTCGACTCAGGAGCAACGACTCATGTGACAGGTGATGCAGGTAAGATTTCTAATCCTATTCCTTATTTTGGAAAAAGTAAGATTTTTACTGGAGATGGATCCCACCATCCTGTTTCTCATGTTGGAAAAACTGTCATTCTCATGTCACATTCCACTCTTACTCTTTTTGATGTTCTTCATGCTCCTGACATTAAGAAAAACATCATCTCTGTCTCCAAGCTTATTGATGATAATAATGCTTCAGTTGAATTTACTCCCTTCTCTGTGAAGGTCAAGGACCTACGCACAAGGGAAACATTCGCTGAAGGAAAAAGACGAGGCAATATGTATGTCTTTGAAGAAGCTCCATGTCATGCTGTCTGCCCTACCCATCTGAATTCAAAGCCTTCGTTAGAGTCGTGTTCATCTTCTTCTACCCGTGTTTTTAGTATTTCTGAATGTAATAAGTCGTTCTTATGGCATAGTCGGTTAGGACATTGTGGGAGTCATTTCATTGAGAAACTTGTCTTTAATAATCTCATTCCAAAAGAAAGTCTCAATGGGAATAAGAGCAGTCATAAGTGTTCCAATTGTCTTTCATGTAAGAGTCATGTATTGCCTTTTCATTCCATTAATAAGCGAGCTTCAAAACCTTTTGAGATTATTTGTTCTGATGTATGTGGACCCGCCCCAATTGTCTCTGGATCTGGGAGCATATACTATCTAATCTTTGGTGCTAGTTATTCTCGATACACCTTGATATATTTCATAAAGAATAAGTCGGAAGTCTTCTCTTTGTTTCAATTTTTTTTTTCCTTAGTCAAAAATCAATTTTCTGAGTCCATTCAATTTTTTCAATGTGATGGAGGTGGGGAATTCTCATCCCGTGATTTTGTTTCTTTTCTTCGAAATAATGAAATAGGAAGAAGGGTGTTCTAACCCCACACCCCTCAACAAAATGGGATTGCTGAACGAAAACATAGACATATTGTTGAAAGTGCCATGAGTATGCTTCATGACAGTAATCTACCTATCAACTTATGGACAAAAGCCTTTCATTCTGTCGTGCATGTGATAAATAGACTGCCCATGGTTGTTCTGGAAAATAAGTCTCTTTATCACTGTCTTTTTGGAGCTCATCCTAGTTATCATGATTTGTGTGTCTTTGGTTGTGTTTGCTATGTGCATATTGATCAGTCTCTGAGAAACAAGTTTCAGGACAAAACCGAGAAATGTAGGTTTGTGGGATTAGCAGATGACTACAAAGGATATAGGTGTTATGATCCCACCAACAAACGTATCAGAATCTCAAGAAATGTTGTCTTTGATGAACAAAATTTTGATGACGGAGCTGATGCAACAAATATGCCAACTGAAGTTTACTATCCTTGGTTGAGTTCAAAACTTTTTGTTGACTCCAATGAAACATGCTCCTCAGATTGCGTGCAGCAAGAAGAAGAGAGTTTTGAAGACACTAGGACGTCGGGATCACAAAATACAGAAGAAGTACCAGGCAGATACAAAGGCATTGTCTATTCTAGACAGAGACCAACAACATCAAGCCATTCAGATCATGTCTCAGACGACAATCCGACTCCTTTTCATACTCTTGAGGTCAGAAAATCAAATCGCATACGACATCTCATTGACATGTGGGTTAACTATAACAACTTCTCATTGGATCTTCAACTCTTCTTAACTGCTCTCAATAAGGAAGATGAGCCCACCATGTACTACCAGGCAACCACTTCTACCAAGTGGGTAGAAGCCATGAATGATGAAATGCAAGCCTTGCATGAATGTGGAACCTGGGAAGTTGTTCCTAGACCACTTGACAAAAATGTTGTCGGATGTAAATGGGTCTACAAAATAAAGTACAAGCCAGATGAAACCATTGAACGATACAAGACAAGGCTTGTGGCAAAAGGATTCACTCAAGAAGCAGGGCAAGACTATGATGAGACCTTCAATCCGGTTGTAAGAATGGGAACAATCCGAATTATTATTTCCCTGGCTATTGAACATGGATGGAAGTTGAGTCAGCTTGATGTGAGAAATGCATTCTTGCATGGGGACTTAAAGGAGAAAGTATACATGGAGCAACCCCCTGGGTGTAATACCCGTAAAATTTGAGTGATGTTATACATATTGGGCCCATGATCCGTTACCCGGATCCAAAAAGAAATATAAATATGAGTATTAAAAATATATATGTAATAGTAATGTATAATAAATAAATAATTAAAACACAATATAATAAAAGATTTGGGTAAATGGGGTTTGGATCCATATTGGAGCCAACCAGATCCAATTTATGGATCCATTACCCAAATTAAGGTGGAGCCATGTGGATCTGTCAAATGGCGGCCAACCCGGATCCACATTAGAGTGGATCCATAACTTATTATTGACCCGGATCCACGTTAGAGTGGATCCGGTACAGCGGCACCGCGGGTCGCGAGACCCATACCCAGACCCGTTTTGAGTTTTTATTAAAACTCGAGTTTCAGAATCGTGCTTAGGGCACGATTCTTACTCAAGAGATGGATATGGCAAATCGGGGGAGGGGAGGGGTTACAGGAGGTAACCGACTCTCCCGGTTCATCGAAGATGCGGGATCGCCACGATAAAGGGGGGGAATGTAGAGGAGGCTGGACCCTCGTGTTTCTCGCCTCTCAAATTCCTTCTCTCGTCTCTCTCCTCTCATCCCTCTTCTCTTGGCGATTTCAGAGTTGGCAGCAAGAAGCACGTCAGTGGAGTCACCATTGTTAGAGGTACCCCAACCACCTGCTGTCGCTTCTTCTCACATCAGGCATCGATCACGATTGAGGTAGGATTTCTATCCCTGATTGTGTTGGGTATGGATTGAATCGAGCTGGGGTTGGGTCAGTCCAGAGAAACCCCAATTTAGTGGGCACGTATGAGCTTGCCAAGCGATTCTTGGTTGTTGGAAAATCCAACGTTGTGGCTTGGGGTTTTCGATAAGGGTAAAGATAGTAGTTGGAGGGGGGGGAATATGGTTTCGTACCTAGCCCTAAACAAGAAATCCCCAAATCAAATCAATTTGGGGGTCTTCTTGATTTACCCTAACACGACAATACCAAATCCCCAAATCAATTTGGATTGGGGGTGCCGATTCTTGGTTACCCTTTTCTTGGTGCGATCAAAGAAAAAAATTAAAAAGGGGCTGACTGATTAAGCCTTAAATCTTTAATTTATAACATTTTGGGCATTCGGTTGGATCTTATTCACTTTCTTATTAGGATGTGTTTTTCTTTTATCTGTCAGAATGATTTTCTTGCTCATGGTTGATTTGTGGTAAATAGCATTTTCTTGCATCCAATTCTAATCTATAATTGTTAAGTTTCATTGTTCTGTTAACCTCAGATGAGTAAACAGTGGTATTGATAAGCTACTATATATGTATTTTTCCTTTCGTTTCATCTGTTGTTCTTGAGAATCCAAAAGTGATGAAAGTTTCAAATATCGGCAGGGCTGTGTGAAAGGTATACCCATATATATTTATATATATTATAAACTGTGCCAGCACCCTTCTTAATTGACTAGTTGTATGGGCATTATGCTAACACAAACTGTTTAATACTGTTCCGGCATTTTTGGTCTATGCATGATTGTATTGAATCCTTTATTTTTGATTTGCTGAAGATGTTGATTCCTTGTTGACATGCAATGGTAGTTTCAGAATGAGTTTCTTTTCCTATCCATTAGTGGCTAATTCTGTCAGTTTATCTTAGCCGTAGGTAGTGAATCATGTCAGTCCATGAGTGACCTGCACATTGGTACATTTGGAGCCATTATTACTTCTCATCTTAAATGGTTTATGACTGATTATTAAATCTGGCTAAAGAAGTAACCCTTGCCAATTGTGCTATCTGTTTTCTTTGAAAATTTGTTTGATACGCTACTGCACCCCTATGTATGAAATGTTATATTTCTGAACTAATTCCGTGTTCAACTGCATTCTATATTGAACAAGTGTCAGCACAAAGTAGTTTACCACAAATTTCATAGTAGCTTAATTGTTATGTTTGAAAAGATATCTAGCTGGAAACAAATTGGTTAGAACAAACTCTCAAGGTACATGATACTTCTGTTAACAAAGCAATTGGGTCATATTTATCAGATAGATACATCTGATGGGTACTCATGTTTAGTATATGGTGAACAAAGAACATATCACATGACAAGTAAATTGGGTCTCAATGTTTGAGTGTGTGTATTACTAAGAATAGGTTAATGTTATGGCAATGATTAGAAGTTATGGAAATGTTCTAAACTTCGGGCAAATAACTAAATTAATAAAACCCAATTACTCAATTGAGACCTACCTTGGAGAGGGTAGGTGGTACAAAACTTCGAGGACTTGTGTTGTGTTACGAGCGTGAAGCGGCTCGTGGGTTCGGAGTTAGGGACCAGGACTACCTATGTGTTCTAGGTGGTAGTTTCATATCTTCTGCAGAAGTTAGGGATGCATCCTGTTTTGAGTTGAGCTCTTGGGAGATTCTCTCGGCTATTAGTTGCTCCCTTGGGGATTCAGTCTCCGTTAGAATGTTCGGGTTAATAAATTACCTGGAATAATATACCCCCGAACGTTCTCTTCTGAGATGGTCACCTGTGCCCGTATGTACCCACGGGATAAGATAATTAAACATCATTTAGAAGAGTTAGGTTCACAACTAGTGGAGACACTAGAGAGATATATGTAAGATGTATTTCAGATGCTTTATATTATCAACTTGTAAATTAGTAAAATTCTTAACTGGGTGGATATGAGGTAATTAAATTGTTATCTGAAAGTATATATATTATTACATTGATTGTGGCATACCTCACCTGCTTATCAATGTTGCACATTTGTTATTGCTAAATAACTGTCCACTTGCATATTAATGTGGCATCGTTGTTATAGTTAGATAACTGCTTACCTGCTCATGTACAAGAATTTAGTTCTTTGTTATATAGTGCTTATCTGCCTTGATATACACTAAAGATCACCCATGACACTCATACCACACACTCGATTCACGATATACTTGCACTATCGGTACAAAATTCCTGCTTAGACGTGGTAGTCTAATTCCTATATTTTTTACTATTTTTAGGTAAACTAGCAGACTTATGAGCGGTTGCGGGATGAGGCATTGGATCGTGCTTGCTGATTTACTGTTCGAGTGATTCCTTGAGTTTATGGTAATTTAAATATTCATATCATAATGAAATGAAATACCTGTGTTGAGTTTCTTCTCAAATGTAATGTTCCAAAATTCTTAACCCTATATTGGTTATTCTTTCCGCTGTTATATATATAAAAAAAAATCTACAAAAATCTGGGTTAAAATTTCGGGGCGTTACACTGGGTATCAAGAACAAAATTGTAAAACTCATGTGTGCAAGTTAAAAAGAGCTATCTATGGTCTGAAGCAAGCATCTCGCTCATGGTTTGATAGCTTCTCGCTAGAGATTCAGAAACATGGATTTTCACGTTTCATGTTGGACCACTCATTATTTATCTTTAGAAGTCCGACTGTGAGTACTCTGTTATTAATTTATGTCGATGATATTGTCATCACATGAAACTTTGCGACCCACATCCAAGAAGTAAAAGACTTACTAGGTCAGAGGTTCAAAATGAAAGATATTGGAGTTCTACGTTATTTCCTTGGCGTAGAAGTTGATAACCAGGCTCATGGCTTGACACTCACTCAACACAAGTACATCGTAGATGTTCTCAGCAAGGCAGACATGCATGCAAGACTGCAAACCTCTGGGAACTCCGAGTGTGCTTCATTAGCGCTCAGGATGAAGATCTGTGCGATGACCCCACCAGGTATCGAAGCATAATAGGAATGTTACAGTACCTCACATTCACGAGACCTGATTTTGTTTATTCAGTCAATCAAGTGTCTCAATTTATGCATGCGCCATGTACTGGACATATGGAAGCGGTCAAGAGGATCCTTAGATATCTGAAAGGGACTATTGGGGATGGATTGATATATTCACCACAGTCATATGACAAAGATGAGCACAAATTCACTGTATATTGTGATGAAGACTGGGCAGGAGATCCTGATGAACGAAGATCTACATCAGGATATTGTGTCTTCATTGAAAAAAAATTAGTCTCTTGGAACAGTAGAAAACAAAAGGTCATCGCTAGATCAAGCATTGAGGCTGAGTATAGATCTATGGCTGCTGCTACTGCCGAAGTCACATGGATCAGGCATCTACTAACTGAAGTAGGAGAAAAGATTTCCCACACTACTTTGCTATGTGACAACCAAAGTGCTATCAACATGTCATTCAATCCAGTACATCACAGTCGTGCCAAGCACATTGAGATCGACCAACACTTTGTGAGACAGAAGGTTGAAGAAAAAGAGTTTGAGCCTGAGTTCGTCAATACTGAAAGACAAGTTGCATATCTATTTACCAAAGAGTTAACAAAGGATCGTTTTTGGATGCTTAAAGGCAAGTTGTTCATGGTCCAAAACCATGATCAACTTGAGGGGTGGTGAAAAAGGTGAAAAAGGATCCGACCCGATCCACGTCGATCTATGGATTGTGTACAGCCACGTAACATATCCATACTTATGTATTGTAACATACTTAGACTGTCGGGTCTGGATACACCAGACTCGGATCCATATCCTTGTGTTGTAACATTATAAAAACACTGTTTAGGTCACGATTCTAAGATGAGAAAATAGAAATCGTAACAGTCAAAAGCCTTGGGTTTCTTCTTCGTCTCTCTCTCTCTCTTTTCTCTATACAGGTGAAAAACTTTCAGTTGGTTGTGTGTACAACGTGTGCAATGTCTGGTTTGGTAATGAAAATATAGGAAAGTGCAACAAGTTGTCTGTAAGGAGTGGCATCATCAAGAGGTTCTTCATCCTTAATTCTCATTTTAACATTGACAACTTTTGGAGTGTCTACTTTCTTATCATCTGTAATTCCTAACCTGGAAACAATATCAAAAGTAAATTTAGATTGAGACATTAAATACCCACAAGGGGAATACGCATCTTCAATTCCTAAAAAATATCTTAATAATCCTAAGTCAGACATTTCAAAATGAGTTTTAAGAAGAGTTTTGATATCGACAACTCTCTTTTCGTCACCTCCGTTAATGATCATATCATCCACATAAAGAAGGATATTAATGATACCTGCATCAAATTTCTTAATAAACAAAACAGTGTTAGTCAAGCAAGAGTGAAATCCAATATCAATTATAACATTACTAAATCTTGTTAAAATGTATCCTTATTGCATATATATATATATATATATATAGATATAGAGATACATATACATATATGTATACATATCTCTATGTATATATACATGGATATATATATATATATATATATATATATATCATTTACCTTTTTGTAATACCCGATAAAGGGTAATTCAGTCTTTTCTCATTTTACACATATTTCAATAGAAATATGTTTGTATGTTTTTATTTTCTTTTTCTTTTTCTTATTTTTTTATTTTTGTTTTTTTATTTTTGTACTTTGTACCATCCTTGGGGGGCCAGTATAGTCGTTGGTCCCCTCCAACGGTCACAATTGTGACCATTGGAGGGGCTCCAACGACTACATTGGAGCCCCTCCAAGGCCTCCTTATGTGAGTTATAAATATGGGACTTCCCCTTGTATTCAATATATGCTAACACCTCAAGCTCCTTTGCATTTTCAATAAAGAGATATTTTTTTATGCCTTTGTGCATGTGTGTGCTACTTTTATGCCTTTGTGCATAATTATTTAAGTGTTCTTTGGGTGCCTTTGGGCACATCTCTTGTGAGGAATTAGTGCTTGTATGCATATTGTCTTTTTGAAGACATTTTTACAAATTTGTCATACCAGGCTTTTGGTGCCTTTTTAAGACTATAAAGAGCCTTCTCAAGACGAAGAGTTTTACCCTTAGGGATATTAATGTCAGTCAGGGCTTCCATATAAACTTCTTCAACGAGATCCCCCATTCAAAAAAGCATTTTGACGTCCATTTGAAATATAGGCTATTTTTTAATAGAAGCTAATGCAATTAGAGTTCTAACAGTGGTCATACGGGCCACAGGGGCAAAGGTTTCTTCATAGTCAATACCATACTCCTGAGCATAACCTTTGGCACTAGACGATCCTTATACCTTTTTAGAGTCTCATGACTCTTTATTTTGACTTAATAGACTCATCGACAACCTATCAGTTTCTTTCCTAGAGGAAGTACTTGAATAGACCAAGTGTTGGCCTTTTTTAATGCATATAGTTATGTTTTCATGACTTCAATCCACTCTATATGATTTTTTGCTTCAGAATAGGATGAAGGTTCAACGTAAGATTGAATTAATGCAATAGCTGCCCTATACGTGGGCGAAAAGGATTCGTATGAAACAAATTTTTCAGGAGGTCTAGAGATTCTAGAAGTCCTTCTGGGGAGAACTTCAGAATATTTTTCTAATGCACATGGAAGGTTTTGTTCGCCAACTCTTCGTCTTGAATATTGTAAACCAACATCTCTATAAGTTTGGTCTTCGCTATCAACATCATTGTCAACGATAATAGGACTTTGATCATTGTCAAAGTTGTATTCGAAATCCCATTCAGTAGATTTTGAAGTTAAATCAATTAAAAAAGAATATTCAGTAATATCTTTGGATTTTTCACTTTCAAAAGCACTTTCTTTTTTTAAAAAAGATACATTTCTGGATACATATCATTTTCCATTTTGAAGATCAAAGCACCTATAACCTTTCTGATTTTCAGTATATCCTAAAAAGACACAAAGAATTGCGCGATGGGAGAATTTATCATTTTTGTTTGTAAATACAAAACATTTGCAGCCAAAGACTCTTAACCTAGAGTAATCGGGAGATAAATTGAGAAGTTTTTTTATGGGAGATGTATTCATTAATGAGGAAGATAACATTCTATTAATGAGATAGGTGGCAGTTAGAGCAGCTTCAGCCCCAAAACCTTTTGGAACTTGGTTTGCAATTAGCAAGGTCCGGGTGGTTTCCATAATGTGTCAATGCTTGCATTCAGCAAGACCGTTTTGTTGTGGAGTGTGTGAGCATGATCGTTGATGTGTAATATCATACAGATTAAGATAATCTTTGAATTCTTTAGACATAAATTCTCCCCCTTAATCAGTGCAAAAAATGGAAATATTATTTTGAAATTTGTTGGTAACCATCTTATGAAAGATTTGAAAGTGAGCAAAGACTTCGGATTTATGTTTAAGAAAATAAATCCAAGTGTGTCTAGAAAAATCATCAACGAAGATGACATAATACGCAAAACCACCTTTAGAGATAACTGGTGCAGGTCCCCAGACATCCGAATGTATTAACTCAAGAGGTTTTGTAGAGACAAAAGTTCTACTAGAAAAAGGTAATCTTTTCATTTTACGAAGAATGCACTCTTTATAAGCAAAATTTTCAGGATTACAAAATTTTCCCAAATTTGGAAAGTGTTGGATTTTAGACATACGAGGATGATCAAGTCTTTTGTGCCATAACTCTGTTTCTATTTTTTGAACATTTAAACAAAATATATTCTTGGGTAGTTCCAAAAAGTTCATGTAATAAAGTCCTCCTCTATGGCCTTCCCCAATTAGCTTCCCTGACTGATGATCTTGTATCCAACAATCATTAAAAGAGAAGGAGATATTACATCCGTAATCAGAAATTTGTGAAACAGATAAGAGATTCCAATTTAGTTTTGGGATGTAAACTCTTGGAATATAATTTTTTTTGGATTTTTGAAAACTTTCAAAACATCTTACTCTTTTTAATTCAAGAGATGTTTCATCCGCTGTAAAAACCTTTGAAATACTTGAGTTATTTTTAATACTTTCGGATAGACTTTTAACATTTGAGGTCATATGAAATGAGGCACCAAAATCTAAAAGACAAGGAAAGTTACCTGGACTGAAAACAGATGCAACTGTTGCTCCAGTTGAGGCTTCAGTAGAAGAGGATACCCTTTTGAGAAGAGGTTGAAGAATCTCTATTAGTTGAGCCATGAAAACAGGTGCATCTTGTTCTTTTGCCTTAATTTCAACGGATGTGACCCTCTTTTTGTCTCTCCTTTTTAGCTTTGGACATTGAGGCCTATAGTGCCTCGGTTCATGACAGTGGTGACAAATAACTTTTCTTTTGTCAAACTCACCACTTTGTCTTCCAAAATGAGGTGGCCTATAAGTGCGAGTATGATTCCCTGATCTAGACACAGCTAGAACAGAATCATCATCAACTTTTGGAGTATTCTTTCTCAGTCGATTTTCCTCCATAGTAAGTTCTTCAATAGTATCTACAATAGTAGGAATTTTCCTACGATGAAGAAGGGCTGATTTGGTGGATTCAAACTTCGGCCTTAAACCATTCACAAATTGGTAAAAGTGTTCCATATCGAATTGTTTTTTGCGAAACTCGATATCCTAGGCACAATGCCATTTTGGCTCTAAAAGAGCAAATTCTTCCTATAGTTCAGACAACTCATTGTAATATTCACGAATGAATTTGTCTCTTTGAGTCATTGTCCGAACTCTCTTTTGAAGATCACACACATGTGCAATATCTTTAAGGGAATACATATTTTTAAGGTATTCCCATGCCTTATTGACATGTTCAAATTTAGCAAGGCTAGAGCATTTTTTAATGTCCACGCTATTAATAAGCCATGACATAATTTTTGCATGCCCCATACTCCACTCTTTCCATTTCTTTTCGTACAAGGCTAAAGCCTTAGTCTTCTCATCTTTCGTTAGAACTTCTTTATCACCCTCTTTCTTGGTGAGGGATAGTTTTGGTTCCGAATCGGAACCATCTACTATTCCCCACAAACCTTTTCCCCAAATGTGATGCTTCGTGATTGAAGCCCACGTCACATAATTAGTGTCATTTAATTTCATAGGTATGATGGTGATTTTATCATTGTCATCCATCTTTTTCAAGGGTGTGAAGTAAGTAGATGAGAGGAAAAAAAGATAAAAAGAATAGAGAGAAGAGAATACAATACAATCTTGTTGTTCAAGTCCTCTTCAAATGAATCCTCTTATAGTCGATAAAAAAACTCTCTTTTGGCAAGTGATGAAACACTCTTTGCCAAGTGATGAAACACTTTTTACAAGAACAAGGTGATAACACACCTTTGCAAATGAAGCATAGAAATCGAGGCAAAGAATTTTCAAGATCTAAAAATACCGTAGCTTTGATACCATGTAATAAAATGGTGCTCTTCCACGAAAGCACTTGAATCACACAAGTGAAGTGTCTAAAAGACACTTTAAGCAAGACCCATAAAAGGGTAAATATGAAAAAAGGCAAGAATGAAATAAAGAATTTTATTCATAATATGAAATGCTTAAAAAACATTCTAAAAGTCACATTTACATTGGAGGGGTTCACCCTTATTTATACTATGAGAAGCAAGAGAGAGGAGAGCTCATTTTGAGCTCTCCTCAACGGCTCTTATTATAGTCATTGGACTAGAGTCCAACGGCTACACTGTAGTCAAACTGGACAGTGTATCTAGTTCCTATTAAACTAGATACAAAAAATACAAAAAGAATAAAATAACTAAAAATAATATATATATATAATAGTATTAAATAATAATATTATTATATATACATATATAGTATATTTTTTAACAAATCTTTGGTTACAAATGTTATATTTTAAATGATAAAGGAGATAAATTATCTTCTAAGGTTATCCCATGTTCATTCATTGGTTATTCTGAAACACAAAAAGGATTTAAATGCTATGATATAAAAAATGATAAACTTCTCGTCTCAAAGAATGTTAACTTTGTTGAAAATGAGAGTGGATTTGAAGGAAATATGTCGCAAGACATAAATTCTGATTACTCTTTTTTATTTAAACTACTGTCTAATGATGAAAATATCTATGTAGAATTTCCTATTGAAAATAGAACAGTTGAACCAATAGTATACACTAGAAGAAATCAAAACGCACCCAATGAAAGTGTGAATCAAAATAACCATGAAGCATTAGAAATTCCTTCAGAACAAACCACTATTCGTAGATCTGAACGAACCTCAAGAATTCCAAATAAATTTGTGTCTTATGACTCATTCTCTCCTAAACATAGAGCATATCTTATAACTATTCATTCATATTTTGATCCATCATGTTACAATGAAGCAAAAAATTTACCCGAATTGATAAAAGCTATGCATATAGAATTAGACGCTCTCAAAGAAGCTAAAACTTGGAAAATTCTAAATTTACCCATTGGAAAGAAGCTCATAGGCTGTAGATGGGTTTTTAAAGTAAAAACCAAAAGTGATGGATCGTTAGAAATGCATAAAGTCAGGTTAGTTGTCAAAGGATATTTTCAAGAATACAGAGTGGATTACGAAGAAACTTTTGCTCATGTTGCCAGGATGACCATTGTTCGAATGCTTGTAGCTATTTCAGTTATTAAAAATTGAAATATATTTCAAATGAATGTGAAAAATGCCTTTTTGAATGAGAATCTTAATGAGGAAGTATACATGGATGTTCCACATGGATTGATAATTCCTTTAGGTAAAGTGCTTAAATTAAAAAAGGCATTGTATGGTCTCAAACAAGCACCTGAAGCTTGGTTTGATACTTTTAACAATATTATTACAAGATATGATTTTAAACCATGCTACACTGATAGAACTTTATTTATCAAGAATTCTTCTGTAGGTATTATAATTTTACTTTTATATGTTGATTACTGGTAGTGACAAAGAAAGAATCAAGAAAGTAAAACAATTTTTGAAAAATTCTTTTGAAATGACAAATCTTGGGTTCCTAACATATTTTCTTGGTATAAAAGTATTATACTCTAACAGAGAGTACATATTGTCACAAACAAAGTTTGCTTCAGATATTATTGATAGGTCAAGACTATCGAATGATAAAGTTGTTGACACTCCAGAGACTGTTGAAATGAAGATGCGAGCCGATGATGGAGTTCCTTTGGTCAATCCAACTCCCTTCAGACCACTCGTGGGATCTCTTATGTATTTAAGTATTCCAAGACCAGATATAGCTCATGCTGTACATATAGCCAGTCAATTTCGACACGCTCCAACGTTAGCTCATATGAGTGCAGTCATGAGAATTTTCAAATACATTAGAGACACAATAAATAAGGGAATTTTTCTATCCTCTTTTTTCTCCTTAGATCTTATTGCATAGGGGAGGGGATCTAAATAATAGGCAATCAACAACTGGTTTTTGTGTGTTTTTAGGTGAATTCTTGATTTCATGAAGGTGCAAGAAACAACAAAAGGTGTCTTTATCATCTACAAAAGCTGAATATAGAGCAATGACAACTACAACAACAACAAACAACTACACCTTCATCATGAATATCAAGAACATGAATTAAACATTAACCAAACTATTCTAATACAACAACAACAACAACAACTACGCCTTCATCCCAAAACAATTGGGGTCAGCGATATGAACCAAAAAAGAAATTCATTTTGGGTCTTCCACATGAATCCTTTTCCTCCAATCATTTCTATCCAACGCCATGTCCTCGGTGAGGTTCAAAGCATTCATATCCTTTCCTATCATCTCCATCCAAGTCTTCCTAGGCCTACCCCGACCTCTTTTAACTAATATATTTTCCCATTTCTCCAAACTCTCCAACCTTCTAACTGGAGCATCATTAGGCCTTCGCCGAATATGTCCAAACCACCGTAAACGATTCTCTCGCATCTTATTTTCAATGGGTGCAACACCTACCTTCTTACGTATCTCTTCGTTCCGAATCTTATCTTTTATTGTATTTCCACACATCCATCTAAGCATCCGCATCTCAGCTACACTCATTTTTTGAATATGATGTCTCTTGGCAGCCCAACATTCCGTACCATATAGTAAAGCGGGTCTAATAGTCGTCCTATAAAACTTTCCCTTCAACCGCAATGGCATTCTACGATCGCACAACACTCCAGTAGCACTTTTCCATTTCATCCACCCAACCTTTATCCTATGATTTACATCTCCATCAATTTCTCCATACTTTTGAATGATGGATCCCAAATATTTGAAATAATCATTCACCGGTATATCTTGCTCACCAAGCTTCACTACACTCCCATCACTACTTCGTTGCTTACTAAACCGACATTCCATATATTCAGTCTTACTCTTACTCAACTTAAAACCTCTAGCTTCCAATGTCAGTCTCCATAATTCTAACTTAGCATTAACCCCAGCTCTAGACTCATCAATCAAAACAATATCATCAGCAAACAACATACACCACGGTACATTTTCTTGAATTGATCTCGTAATCTCATCCATCACTATCGCAAATAGGAAAGGGCTTAAAGCAGATCCTTGATGTAACCCAACCGTTATTGGAAAATTGGTTGTCACCCCTCCACAAGTGCGGACATTGGTTACTACTCCTTCATACATATCTTTAATTATACTAATGTACTTGAGAGAAACACCTTTCTTCATCATTGTCCACCAGAGAACGTCCCTAGGTACTCTATCGTATGCCTTCTCTAAATCAATAAAAACCATATGCAAATCTTTGTTCCTCTCTCTATATCTTTCAATAAGTTGTCTAAGAAGATGTATAGCTTCCATAGTTGATCTTCCAGGCATAAAACCAAATTGATTCTCCGATATCATGACAACCTTCCTCAACCTAGACTCAATCACCCTCTCCCAAAGTTTCATAGTATGACTCATGAGTTTTATACCACGATAGTTTGTGCAATCTTGTATATCACCCTTATTCTTATATAAAGGCACCAAAGTACTCTTCCTCCACTCATTAGGCATCTTATTTGTTCGCCAAATCAAGTTAAAAAGATTTGTCAACCATTCTAAACCTTTCTCTCCCAAGCATTTCCAAGCCTCGATAGGTATACCATCTGGGCCAACTGCCCTTCTTGATTTCATTTTCTTCAAAGCCTCTGCAATTTCTTTCTTTTGAATCTTGCGCATGAAGTCACGATTTATCTCATGAAAAGGAATGGAGAAGTCTCCAAGATCTTGAGCATGACTATCATTAAATAGCTTATCAAAATAATCTTTCCATCTCTCCTTAATCTCCTCATCTTTGACTAAAACCCTTTGCGTTTCATCTTTGATACATCTAACCATACCCAAATCCTTCGATTTCCTATCTCTCATCTTTGCAAGCCTATAAATATCCTTCTCGCCTTCTTTGGTATCCAACTTGTCATAAACCTCCTTATATACCTTAGCCCTCGCGTTTCGAACAACTTTTTTAGCTTCCTTCTTTGCTATCATATACTTCTCCAAATTCTCATTATCACGACTCTTACTTAGATTTCTATAACACTCTCTTTTAACCTTAATAGCTAATTTGACATCCTCGTTCCACCATGATGTATCCTTATCTAGTGGTGCACCGCCTTTAGACTCACCCAATACCTCCTTAGCTACTTTTCTCATACCACCCGCTATCTTATTCCACATTGATTCTGAATCCTCCTCGAGACACCAATCAACTTCCTTAACTACCTGCTCTACAAACATTCCTTGTTTAGCTCCTTTCAGTGCCCACCACTTAATTCTAGGATCTATCCTATGTCTATCCCTTTTGCGGCATTGTCTAATTCTAAGATCTAAAATTAAGACTCTATGTTGTGTAGCTACACTTTCTCCTGGTATAACCTTACAATCGATGCAACAACCCCTATCTCTCTTTCTAAGTAGGAAAAAATATATCTGACTCGTATTAACCCCACTTTTAAATGTTACTAGGTGAGACTCCCTCTTCCTAAACCAAGTGTTTGCTAAGATCATATCATAGGACAAACAAAAATCTAAAATCCTTTCTCCACTTTCATTTCTTTCTCCTATACCATAGCCTCCATGGATATTCTCAAATCCATCCCTACTAATGCCTACATGTCCATTAAGGTCACCGCCGATGAAAAGCTTTTCTCCATAAGATGTCTCTTGTACTACTCCATCTAAATCTTCCCAAAATTGATGCTTAATGGAATCATCTAAACCTACTTGAGGTGCATAAACACTAATAATATTAATAATATCCATACCTAATACTAATTTAATAAGTAAAATTCTATCACCCTTCCTACGGACCTCAACTACATTATCTATAAACTGACGACTCATAACAATCCCTACTCCATTCCTATTCCTATTTATTCCTGTATACCAAATCTTATATCCCCAAGGTTCTATCACTTTAGCTTTCTCACCTACCCATTTGGTCTCTTGAAGACATAAAATATCAATCTTTCTCCTACACATAACATCTACTAACTCTACCAACTTACCAGTTAAAGACCCTATGTTCCAAGTGGCTAACCTAATTTTATGGTCTTGGACTAACTTCTTTACCCCCACCCGTCCAACAAAGTGAGGGAACCCTTGCCTATTTGACACCACACCCGGGCGCCGGTGTGACGCGTCGCTTCTGGGCGACGACCTAGCAACCCTTGCACATTTATCACTGCCTCCGGGCCTAGAGAGTACAGCGCGTCGCTTAGTAGGGAACGCCCCAACGAAATTCTCATATTGGTTCATTTTCATAGGATATGACAAAGTTTTTATGCTGGCTGTCACAGGCCTACCGCAACCCTCCTCCTTTATCCGGGCTTGGGACCGGCAGTGTATAACTACACAGGCGGAGTTTAACCAAACTATTCTAATCCTGAAAATAAATAGAAAATATTCAAATCTAATTGACAAAAATTAAAAAGATTATAAAAACCCTAAATCGCTAATTTATTCTAATCTAAATAATTAATATAATAAATACTGAAAATAATGAACCTATTCTAAATTAATTATACACTAAATCTGAACCTAAACTATCTTAAAATCACAAAAATCATCAAAAAACTACTTTAAACCTAACGATCTATGTTAGTTGACATGTAATGACACGACAAAAAAAACTAAACTACGCTACATGCGATGCGGAACATGATATACATAAATATTTTTTTTCTTTTTCTTTTTGTAATGAATAAAAGCAAGCAATCTAAACTAAATGCAACAAGTATAAGAAATAATACTTATGTTATATGTCATGATGAAATATGATGCATGTATACATGATAAATAAAAACTAAAAAATAATAATCTATGGAGAGACGGGGGAGAAGAATCAAATCTCACGATTCGCCTCCGATGGAGGGGTTGAGAAGAAGAAACAATCTTTCGTCCAATTTGCACGTGCCTTCGACGATGAGGACAAGAAGAACCGGCGCTAGAAGAGATTACAAGCAAAAAGAGAATGGGGGAGAAAGAGAAAGAGCAAAAAAGGAGAACCGGTTGAAAACGAAAAGGAGAAGGAAGAGAAGAGAAGAGGAACACACTTTTTCTCAAGAGGGAGACTTCCCCTATGGCTGGAAAAAATACATTTTATACTAAAAAATTAGGTCACGCTTTTTTTCAGAAAACTCCAATTAGTTTTCAATTTTTTTAAAAGAGTCCACTTAGAAAAACGTGTTTTCAGAAAAGAGTACTTCTAAACAAATTAAAATATTAGTTGAACACTTCTAAACTAATTAGACTAATAATTAAAAAGTCCTAAACTAACCAAAACACTGAAAAACACAGGGAAATGTTTAAAAATGCAATTTTACTTTTATTTTAAATTTCAAAGCAGTTTATCAAAAACACTGATAAGAATGAGTTTTTAATGCAATTTTTCGCTGGATCATGCATAAAAATATATGTATAAGATGCAAAATATATGGATGATCAACTCTCCTCTCGAAGTCTAAATTTGTGCCATATTCGGTTTTGCTATATGCACTTATGTTTGATTTGGCAATACCTTCATCTGCATTGAAACTGAACCAGCAACATCTGAATCATAGGGAGTCTTTGCCATGAACAGTGAGGCCAGGGTCTTAAGATGTAGATTTATCGTACAGTATTGTGTGATACACAAAGGTTTGTAATATTGAAAAGAAACTTTTACAAATTCAATATGCATACTTTTGTAATTGTTGTTGTAATATGCATACTTTTGTAATTTTACTTTAAAAGGAAATTATAACTGATAAGCAATTAAGCATACATATGCAAAGTAAGTTGATCATAAAATTAGGCTATTATCAGAACTGAAGCATGACTGAACTTCATAACTGAATGCCTATATAACAAACAATCATGTAATAAAGTGATCCTCAAAGACAAAATAAGCACTAAGGCCAAACACAAGCTACTAAGGGCACACACAAACAGCCACAAGAGAGAACACTTAAAAAATATTAATTTTATTAACGAAATGCTCTTGAACAAGAACACTTCAAGAAGGGGATGCATCCCCAATATATACGCAAAAGAAGGAGAGGCTAGCCATTAAACTGTCTAACAGCTAGCAGTTAGGCTAATCTAACAACTAGCTGAAAAAAGTCAAAAATGCCCTTATGTGGGGCAGAAAATACAAAAAATAAAGAACAGAAAAATGGAAAATAAAAATACGTACAAATCAGTCATATTGTTATAATTTTATATCATTGAAATATTAAGAAGCATAACTTGTAAGTTCATAATTCATGATAACATAAAAGACAATAAACTACAAGAATATGTTACCAGAATATATACCACAGACTTGAGAAGATATCAAGGATCTAATTTTTCAAACATTTATAACTAACCTACTCCTTCCAATTTTGTCCTAAGTAGATCCTTGACATCTTCTCATGAATTTTCTTTATCGATTCTTCATACGAAGAAATTCTTCTAGCATATGCTTCCCCCAGTTTTTAGTGGCAATAATGGATGTACTTCCATTGGTAGTGGTTCTGGTGATAATTTTACATATTCTGATGCTAGTGGTTTTCTCAACTTTTGGTGGCAGGTTGGCCCTTTTTTTTCCAAAATCTAGTATTGGTCATGCTTTTTTCCTTCTTTCCTGTACATTTGCTGTCATTGACACTTATATCTCATTTGAAAGTCTGGTCGATAAACATTGTATTTTCACCTGCAAGTTGATATCTAGACCTACGTTATGTTTTTTATTTTAGCAAAACATAAAAGTCATTATCTCCCACCATTGGATGGGATCTTTCTTTTTTGGTTATTGGTAACTTTTGCACAATTGCTTCCTCAAGCACAGATTTAACTTCCCCGCATAGTTTTGGAGGTTGCACAGCTGAAATGGGGAAGAAACATTAAATTCCTAGATTTGGAGGTCTTGAAAACCTTATAGATGAATGGTCAATCTTTCTCTGAAGTTTTAATGAGGTTAAAACATAACATGTTCACCTTCCTCCCCTTTCTCAAATGTGTGTTGTAGCTTCCTCGATCACATTTAGGAGGTCTATAAGCTGGATTAGGGCATGATTAAGGGTCCTCACATGATTTGCGAGAGTGCAATGTCAGATTAAGGCAAAGGGGGAAAAAAATAACCCAAAATTGAGGGTATTGAAAACCCTGGAAAGGAGTGGGGGAATCCTATTGTTTTTCTTGTTGATGTGAGAAAAGGAATCAAAATGGCCCTATCCAGTTTTGAAAGTAATAAAAATATCATTAGAAAGACCTAAAGGACACGTACCATATTGTGTGGCATACCGTGATGCAGTACTATGTCGTATGATATGGGTTGACATGACATAATACACTGGATATTCCAATGTGCAGGACATGTCATGTCAATCAATGAAATACCATATTGTTGGATACAATACAACATTTACACATTGCCTCTCAAATATAATGGGTAGGTGCTTAATGGGGTTTTCAGTTTTTTTTAGTTTTATTTTTAAATTCTGACCGTACAGATGTGATCTATGTACTTGATTTTATAGTGATCAGCTCTTGAAGTGTTCGATTCTGACACATGGGTGGGTTTTTATAAGGTTCAAAAAATCAACGTCCAAAATCTTTGTAAATTTTTGAGGCTCCAAATATCATTTTTTCATCGAAAACACATGATCCAGGTCTGGATTCCTCGTAAATTGACCATGCCCAACACATTTATGGGGTCAGAACTGCAAAAAAAACACGGAAGAGCATAAAACTCATTAAGCATATTTCATTAAGCACCTACCCATTTCTCTCTCTCTCTCTATATATATATATATTATATATATATATATATGCATTGCTAGTTAGGTTGTCTTGCTTACACGTTACTTGAGCGTTACCAGGGAGCAGCCCTTTCTAGAGTAGATAGAATATCACAACCATAGTTACCAAGAGCTTCTTGAAACTTCATTAGTTTGTTTTCTGGAAACTCTCTTGGGAAGCGTGAAATGAGATGCTTTAGAAACTTGCTTGCAAGAAATGGAAAGCTTGCTTTTCCTACTATGCTAATGAATTTATTGGATATTTTAAATGTTTTTCTGTTGTTAAAAGAATTGTATTGCCTTTTTAAAAAATGTATGTTTTATTTATGAAATATACATATATAACAAATATTGTTAATTAAAATACTTAGGCTTCATTTTAAGTAGACAATATTTATTTATATTTATATTTTAAGTAAAAAGTATTGTTGTCTACTTAAAATGTTGCCAATCGACTCCTATTCTTGAATATAGATTTTGCCTCTTGCATTAGGGATCACTGGGGAAGCTCTGCAAGATGTCTTGTGAAAAAGTAAAGCTGTATTATGATATTGAAAATGGTTCAGAATTTAGTGTCAGCTAATGTTATCCATGGGAAAATTTCTTTGTAAGATCTTTTCGGCATTACTTGATTATTATTGACTCACAAGTTTCAATGCATTTCTTGTTGACATGTTGACAATTATCTATTTGGATTAAACTCAAGGCGGTTTGAGTTGAGCTCATGAATTTGGATACAGTACATATCATGCTAGGTTTGTTCTATGCCCTCAATGAAGAGGTGTGTGAACTATGAATACAATGGTGAAACCAATTCCAATCAACTGATACACTTGGATCTGTGCCTCACTTTTGTCTCCATGATCTAGTTTGCCTCTGTTTTAAAGTTCACTGGATTTTGGTTGAAAAACAAGACTATGACTTCTAATAAATCTGAAGAACATACTATTGTTGCTTCACCTGGAGTTGAAACTGGCTCCCCTTCTCATTCACATGTGATTGCATAAGAGAATGTTATTGCACTTTTTTGTTGCCTGCTATAACCTTGTTTCCATGACAGATGTGTCCACTTACTAGCTTAGTAATGAGATTTTAGCTGGATGTGGTTTTTGAAAAGGGCTAGTTGATGGTCTCTCTCTCTCTCTCTCTCTCTCTCTCTCTCTCTCTATGTGTGTGTGTGTGTGTGTGGATTTTTGTAGGGGTAGGTTAGCTCAAGCACTCCAACACCGCCCCAACTCAGTTGCTTGTGTTTTGGAGTTTTTGTAGTAGTTTGGTGCAAGCACCCCAACACCGTGCCATCTCGGTTGCCTGCGTTAACTGGTCAGTCATGTATTGCCACAGTTAATGTGCATTGTCTGACGATGGTTTAGTTTGTGCTAACCACACATCAGGGAGGACAGCTTGCTGGTCTTCTCTAAGAAGCATCATACTTCTCCTAACGGGTGGCGTCTTTTGCCGCAAGGTCTAAGCTGGGTGTAGTCCCTTGGGGTCATAACCTATTGATGTGAACAATTGTTTGTTTGATTGCTTGCATCATGTAGTGGGCATTTGTGTAGCAAGGAAACATGCTGGATTTCATGGAAACCAAGCCGTTTCTGTCACCATTTTCTCCATCCTTCCAAGTAGTTCTATATCCATGTGCGGGGATTCTTAAACTTCTTGAGGGAGGCAAATGCTGGGACTCAGCTTGAGATTGAGCTGAGCTTGAACAGCCTTGCTTAAGCTCGTATAAGATCAGGCTCAAAGTGTTTTTCAAGGGACGGGACCTGCCACCTCCTGCGTAAACACCGAGAGTCCTACACAATAGGTTAGGACGTTTTTTCAGTCTTTAATGCTACAGAACTTGTATATGTACATATATCCCTAGCTTAATTGGGCTTAACCAGCTTAATCGTGTTTGTTTGTTGGTTCGATCAAGCTCAGCTCGTTTACGCTCACAAACAAGCTTGGGCAGGGCTTAAATGAGGTGTGAAGGTCAAGCCAAAGTTCAAGCGGAGCTTTGTGCAGGCCTAAATGTACTGTGGATATTAACTTATAGTGGATGCAAGACTTGAGTGGGATATAATTGCTTGCAGCCTAATTGGATTTTAAGTTGAATGGCTAAAGTCCTTTTTATTATACAATCAGAATGGGATCCAATATCCAATTTGGACTCGGATGTGAAATCACAAAATTAAGTCGATTAGCTAATCAGATTTGATCATCCTAACGAAACCTACTTAAACAGATTCCAGCTCGGTAAGATATCTGATCCAAACTCCTGAACCTTTTAGATCCCTAGTCTCAACTGATCACGAGTTGAAAACCGCATGATTAAATGATTAAGAAAAAATAGATTGTAAGCTAAATGACAAAACATGTATGAGTACCCAAATAAGGACAGTTTAACCCACAAGGGCTCCCCTCATTTGGTAGGAGTGTGGGGGTTCTCTAAAGGAAAAGATTAGGAGGTAAATAAGAGAGGATTCTTATTTCATAGAAAACTTGAGAACCATGTGATTGGACCCATAATACTATGTGACCCTAGGGGTGGCAAAATCTGACCCGACCCGCCAACCCGCTTCTTAGCCGGGTTAGGGTTTGGCTTAAACGGGTTCGTGTCGTAAATGGGTCGACCCGCCTAACCCGTTTATTAAATGGGTTGTGTTTGTGTTAGGGGTATGTCAACTCGTTTAATAAACGTGTTAGACGGGCGGGTCAACCCGTTTACACGAACCCATCAAAGAACACGAACTCAAGCCGACCTACACGTCACTAGGTCGACCCGTGTGCCTTCGTGTGATCACTGAGAAGGGGAAAAGAAAGATAAGCTCGAGTTTTTATGCTTCAAGTTATCGGGTCGACCCGTTTAATAGACGGGTCGTCGTGTCGTGTAATCGTATAGTTTCGACCCGAGCCGTTTATTAAACGGGTTAACCGTGTCGTGTTGGGTTACCCATTTAATAAATGGGTCGTGTTTGCCACATCCGACCCGTTTAATAAACAGGTCGTGTTCGTGTTTGCCACATCCGACTCGTTTAATAAACGGGCTGTGTTCGTGTTGAGGTATTCTGACCCGCCAACCCGTTAACCCGACCCACCGACCCACCAACCCGCCGACCCAACCCAATTGCCACCCCTATGTGACCCTCACAATTGTAACAATTACTTCTTTTAAATTGGTTAAAGTTTTTCTCATTATTTTAAAAAATTAAAGTTTCTTTTGGATAATCCAAGAGAACCCCCCCCCCCTTTTTTTTTTTTGGCTCTGAACCAGTTCCTTTTTTTCTTGTTGAAAAGTATGGTGAAAGCATATTTAGTCCTTAACCATCAAAATAGTTAAATGCACACATATTTCATGTTTGAGGCTTTGGCCCTTTGTGTTCTTCGTGTCCCTGAAACTCATATAATATAAATGGTCAAAGTCTTCATCTTTTACTAGGTGCATGCAGCTATGGTTCACATCTACCATATTGAGATCTGTAGGCTAGGGATGGCAGTGGACTGCGGTGGGTGCCGAGGACAAGCTTTCCACCTCCACTGTAATACTCACCAAATTTTTGGAATTTTGAAGTAATTAAAATAATAATTATTCTGACATTCAGTTTAATTTGTCATTTTTTGGGCTAATTAATTAGCTATTATTTGTCGGTTATATTTAATTAATAAATTAAATAATTTGTTTAAAGATTTAAGAGAGAATAAATCTAAATTATCAAGTATTGATTTGGATTTATGAGATCAAAAGAGGTATTCGAGTTTGGATCTTAGTAAAGATCCGATCAAAACCCATCTATGAATTTTTGAATTCAAAATATCCAATTGAAACATGTCGAATCCAATAGATTCAAAAGTCATTTGGTTTGGATCTTAACAGATCCACATGAGTCAAGCCACCTGAAACAATCTTTTTGAACATGATGTATTTGGATCCTTATTTGGATCTAGGAGACACAAATGGATCAACACACTTGATTGAGATTGGATTCAATTGACAAATTTGATTTAAATTAAAACTAAATTGTGTTTGGATCTAGAAAATAAAATGGATAATGATTTTTTTTTATTCAAGGACCCAAAACCCAAAACCAAAAACCATCACATCCCCTCACCATCACATCTATTATTTCTAATTCCTTAAAACCCTTACCAAACTTCATCACAATCTCTTAAATCTCTCACCAAACAATCCCTTAAATTTCTCACCTCCCTCCCTCTTACATCACTCATCTCACATTACACTCACACTACTATGTATTCTCCTCTTTAAATACCCCTCTTGTTAACTCTCTCTCTCTCACTCTCATGTTCTCTATTATTCTTTTTCTCTTCCTCTCGCTCTTTTTTTTTCTCTTTTTATTCTTCTTTTGGTGTCGATTTTCTTGCAGTAAAAGAGCTTCTTTTTACGATTTTAAAAGTGACCTCTAATTAGGCTCTCTAAATTCACAAAATTGGAGTAGCTCTCAAGTGTAGGAGCTCATTATTGAAGAAGTTTTCATTTTTTGGATTTTTTCGCCCCTTGTAAAACTGTACGGATTTCAAAGTAGGATAAATTTACACTAACTCTGATATTTGCAAGATTCCAATGCATGATTTAAATTAAGTAAAATAGATGATCACATGCGATGTTTTATGAATAAAATATGTATATATGCTCACATGCATGATTTTATGAATATAGGTATATATTCGCATGTGTTAAGGTTTAGGAGTCTGATATTGTGAAATACGTATGTTCAGAATTATATACGCATGTTATAAAATGAAATTGATTTAATATATCGAATACACATATTTTGAATTTTTATGTGCAGTTTAATGTACAAACGATGAATATTATGAAATGCAATGTTATGATATGCTTCTATATAATGTAATGTATATTGAATAATGCATGTATAAAATGATTGAATTACATCACGATAAAAATAATATATGTGATAGTTTTTTTTTATATGAGATCAACTGATTGATTGAGCCCAGACAGGTGGCTCATGACCTTGTGTATGGTCATCTGAATTGATATGCGTTGGTGATCTAAAGTGGTGGTCGATAATCTTGTGTATGATTAATTGAATGTATACATGCTTGTTCCTGAATTGATGGTCATTGACCCTGTGAGCAGTTAACTGTGTTTATACATTTATAACAATAGAACCATTAAGAAATTATTCTAAAGAGAATCTATGTGACGTTGTGCATGACCAAAATCAAGTGATCCGGTTAGGCCGATAAATCTTTGTGAGGAGGTATATTGTCTAAGATCAAGAAACCCACTGAGATGATAAATTTCTGTGAGGAAGTACATTGTCTAAGATTAAATAATTTAACTTGAGCAAAAACTCTCTGTGAGGTTGTATATTTACAAGACTAGGTGGTCCGGAGTGAAACTTGTTTTCAAGATAAGGTGAATCTTTGAGGATGAATACTGAAAGTAAATTTTGATATACAACATATGTTCTTGAGGTTTCATGTCTTTGTTAACTATAAACTTTGGCATGAGATTATAATTGAACGGGTTAAATATGTTAGTGAATGACATATCATACCTACTTAGTTACTTGGCAAATAAATGCATTCTGTTTTTCTGAGTGAAATGTATCACGCATTTGTATTATAGTTGATGCACATCATAGATATTTAATTTAATGAATTATGTTATCATTAAATGTGCTATATGTATTAACTTTGTACACTCACTATGTGTTCTGGTGTACTGGTGTAGACTTATCAAGCTTTTATGAGTTTGACCATTTTTATGAGATTTCAAGTGATGTATAACTGCGACACAGATGCAAGATGTTAAGGCAATGTTGAGTATCAATCATTTTTCTTTCTCAAACACTTAATTGTGGATACATGTTATTAAAAATATTATTGTATATTGGGTTGTATTATTTTGAATGCAAAAGGTTATCCACATTAAATTTAGTATAATCGTTATTATGTAGAATGTAACCCGCCTGAGGTTTTGAATCAAAGTTAAAAATGTTTCTGTTGATGATTATTTTAATAAAGTAAAGAAAAAGTTTTAAATTTTTATGTACTTTACAAATAATTAAAAATCTTGGGGCGTTACATCCACCCTGTCTCAAAATTTTGCCCTTCATCCATGCCTCCATTCTTGCACAAGTTTTGATTTTCACTTTCATCAGGTCCATTCTCTGCTTCATCTCCATCCCAAATGTGATGGGTTTGGATTAATCTATATTTTCTCCTAGTCCACTATCATCCCTATGCTACTAGGTTAAACTACAAAAGAAGAAGAAGAAGAAGAAGAATGAGAGAAGAAAGAAACATATATATATATATATATATATATATAAAGAATTTAAATATTATTTTTATAAAATATTAAGAGTATATTAGTAATTTTAATAATAAAAATCATGGAGGGGGGGGGGAGGGCAGACCGTGAAAAAGAGTAAGTCCACCAATAGCCTCCATCCCCACACAGTTTTGATTTTCACCTTCATCCTCAGTCCATTCCTCGTTTCATGTACTCCATCCCCACCCCAAATGAAACGGGTTCGCACTAATCACCATTTTCCTAGGTCCACTGCCACCCCTATTATAGTCAAGTCACTTTACGTAAAGCTAATATGATCATGATGACTGAATGTGATGGGTGGTCCATGTCTTAAACTATGAGATGGAGGTTTCTCACAATCATGTGGCAAGAATATACGAGAATGTTTGGGCATCATTTGATCCCCCTCACAGTGAATTGGCACAAAATTGCAGGGCTTGCCAGCATCCATAGAATGCACACCCATGGGTTTCGAACTTGTGAATTATGGTGTGGACACGCGTGCTGAGACATTCGTGGGATTAGGTCCTAAAGTGTGGACAAGCTGGCTGAGACTTTCACAACAAACTCAACAGTCAGCACTGCTCAAGCAGGATCTAGAGGCTCTATCCTGACTGCAAGTTGGGTCGGGTAGGTTCCAAATCCATTTGGCTTTGAAACTGGCATTTGTTGGTGAATAAATCATGGTGCATAATTTTCTCAGTGTGTTCTTGACGCATAGAAGCACTGTGATGAGTCCCTGCAAATGAACCCTGGCCTAAAAGAGCTGGTTCACGGTTGGATCTTGGTGCTTCTTGTGGAAATCCTTGCACATAAAATAAATATAAATATATATGCACACATATATGATTAAAAGAATTATGTTTTTACATCAAAATACATGATCTAATGTGCAATCCCTAGCAAACAAACTATGTTTTGAACATATTTGTGGGGTCAGATTGAGTAAGCGAACTTGCATGGGTTAATATTTGGTGCTATTGAAGGCACCAAATTATATAATATTATTGAGCTGGAAATCATAAGTTCAAGCTTTATCAACTCAATCTGGCCACATCGATGTGTTCAGAAATATTTGTGTAAACCTTGGATCACGTTATTTCAATCCAAAAATACAATTTTTTGAATCATGAAATTTTAGTGCATTAGTTTTTGGAGCCCTTAAAGAACCAGCTTATGTGTTACAATCATATGATTCAAAACTCATTTTTCACTAAACAAACATTATAGATCATATCTATAAGATTTAATTTCACACAAAAATCTAAAACCTATGATTTTTATCTCAATAGTTCCATATAAATTGTTGCCTTCAATAGCACCAAACATTAACCAACTTCCATCTATTAAAAAAACAGGTGGTTGTTTTCTTGGGTAAAAAAACTCGTACTTATTTTTCAAATCAAATTATTAAAATAAACCTTGCTGCTTTTTAAAAAGTGTGTTTGGATTTTTATTTTTCTCAAAAAAAATGGTTCACTTTACCCCGAAAAACTATGTATTTTTAAAAGTATCAACGCTTTTAAAAATGGTTTGATCGTTTCAAAAACATATATAGGGATTACATTTGGTCTCACATAGCCATTACATACAATTGAGTTTGTTTTTCTTATTTTACTTTTTTTTTCATGAAACTAAGCTTATAGATGTAATCTAAATGTTTAGATTAATGACAATTGGCTCTTAAATTGTCTGATTACCACATGTAGGTAGGTTTTATAAGGCTTCAAAAATCAATTGCCTACAATATGTAATAATTTCTTGGGTCATAAAATTGACTTTTTCATCGAAAAAACACGATCCAAAAGCCGGTTTCCATTATTTTAAACATGCTGAATCCATCTGTGAAGCCATAAAGATCTAGAGGCCTTTTTTTTTATAATGGCATCATATATATAATGCGCTGGTTCTACCCACTTTCTCGTTCTACTCTTTAAAATCATAGTTTTTCTCACATCTAGCACCATAGATGTGATCTATAGGTTTTTTTAGTGAGAACTGGCTTTTGGATCACCAAAATCTGACTTGTATACAGGTTTTTTCAGTGATCCAAAATCAATGCCTATGAAGGCACCATTTTTTTTGTTCATAAAAATACAATTTTTTTGTCGAAAAAATATGGTTCAAGAGTCAATTCTCACTAAATTGAGCATGTTAAACATGTCTAACACTTCAAATCTATCATAAAACACTTCAAACTATGGGGCAGAAAGGGGCAAAACGAGAAAATGGAGCCTAATATGTTCAGTTCTCATATATATACGAACTCGCACGGAGCGTGCGCGTGATGGACCCTCAGCACGTGTTCTGCCTCAGTCGTCGCTAAAGGTAATTGGACCTTTAGCGGTGACTTTTGTCGTTGCTAAAAGTCTCGTACAAGACCTTTAGCGGTGACAAAAATCACTGCTAAAGGTCTTCTTCGGCGGAACAATCCGGGCTATCCTTCACGCGTGCGATAGACGCTTCGCGTGAGTTCATTTTGGTCATGTTCGAAAGTGATCATGCACCTACCCTTTTTCCTATATATATATATCCTTTGCCTGGCTTGGCTTGCTCCGTATGAGTTCAACCCATGATTGAACTTGAATGAACCGAGCTTGAACAGGCCAAACTGTGGTAACTTGGATAGTTTACCAGCAGGCAACGACTCAAGAAATCAATGCTCAAGGTCTTTTACCCAAGCATTGAATGGAGGATCCGAACCACGTGGTCACAGTTGGCATGGAGACCACATGATCTGAACACAATAGATCCTTTAATTTTAGCAACTAACCAAAATACTTCAAACACAAGCAAATATCTATAAAAGATACGATGTATGCATCACCTTGTCCCCTTGTATGATAAAACTACATAATAAACAAAATTTACTGTCAGATTTTAGTCAAGAGAGCCAACTATGACACTAGCAAATTTGACTTTATAAGTTTCGAGATATATATATATATATATATATATAAAAGTTTTTCGATGAACATATACCTAAAAAGTTAATAATAAACAGGTCGTCAGAGCACAATATGGCCATCTGCAACCTGACTTACAGTAAGGGAAAATCAAACCCCCTCCTCCCCTGAGTGATCGCCCATTCACAGGAAAAAATTTACTATGAAGTTTTTTTTTAAGGCTAAGTCAAGGGAACAATCATTCATTGATCTCACATTAACAGGCATTTAGTTGGTAAAACTCTTGAAGTCCCCCTACCCATCAGAAAGTACACTCAGCCTCGACCTCGCGACAAAGGATGCCTCCTATGCAATGTTGTCAGTATCGGCCCTGTATCGTTTGGCCAACGATTCAGCTGAATAGCCCAATACCGATACTCAACTGGATCGTTCTGAATGGCAAAATATAATTAAAATTTATTATGTGTAAATCAGAATATGACAAGCTATAAAAATAATTTTAAGTATTTTTTATATTTATTAAAAAATAGCTGATTTTCTGCGATATGCACCGATACTGACAACATTGCTCCTATGAGCTTGATCATCTCATGTCAGGTGAAAATTGATGGTCGCCCCTATCCAAGAAAGCAGAGCCCTTGCAGGCCATTTACAACAAAGCCCAACTACTGCTTAAGTTCTCTTTTGCAGACTTAGGGTTTACTTAACTCCCTTGCATCTAGGGATGTAAACGGCTTGGATTCTGATCAGATGTAACCAATACCATATCCCACTAATCGGATGTTAACTAAACATATTCAAATCGGGATTCGGGTTTGGTTGGTGAGAAGCTCATACCAGATCCGTTTTTTTACATGTAAATGGATTCGGATATCCATCAAATTTAGATAATTGTTGGATTCGGCAGCAAATTTTCAAAACTATATCTGAATCCAATTATAATCAGATATGGTTCTGGCTTTCCAAATGCAACCAATTAAACAATCTAATTCTGTCCGATCTGGACAAAATTTGACTTATTGGCATCCCTACTTGCATCCATCTAGAACCCGTTAGACAATTGGCCTAGTTTAGTAGTAGGTACTCAAAAACCCTTCCAAAGGGGTGGTGTCAACTCTCACCTGAATAGAGTGAGGGGCAGATTCTGTGCCTAGTGGGCAAAAAAGACTAATGAATAATGCTACAATAAATTTGCGGGGGGCAATGCATGTTGATGATGGTGGTGGTATAGGTTTCTCAAGCTTTACTTATTGTCTTAGTAAAACAAAAATCAGCCAATTCATCTCTCCATTTGGGTCGAATTAGATGCCTAGGCTCAAAAGAAAACTAGTCCATATGTGTAGAAAGCCAAATTCAATTAGGCTCTCTTCACCTATATACCAATCAACTAGTTCACATCAGTGAGTGAGCCCAACTCTAGTTGGAATGTATCACTTTCGGTGTTTGAGATTAACCGAGGCACCGTCGCGGGGGGCTTTGCTTCTAAGCTCGTGGCACCCCAACTCAAGAGGTTGTATGTCTGACTTAGACCTGGTCCACAGTATAGGTGCCAAAGAGTTGGGTACAACCCATAAGGGTGCACCTGAACCTGCCCTAAATAACAGCCACTCGGGTTTGTGTTGTATCGGGTCAAGAAAATGGAATTCCAAACTCGACCTATATAGCTTAAATTGTACTTTTTTACTTAAAAATACATACAAAATGCGCAGATCAAGCCAGGTCAGGTTGGATATGGGACAAAAATTATAGCTCAAACCCGACTTACTCAGGTCAGGTTTAGGTCTACCCAAATAATATTCAAATCATCATTTTTATAACCATACCCCAAAGTTGAGATTCGAGTCCGGTAGGATACTGATCCAAACCCGACCCATTGGCAGCCCTAATCCACAGCATGTCCTGGCCCAGCCCACTGGCAACAACCTTAGATCCGTTTGGTGAGAGGATTCTATCAACCTACCCTAGGCTTGAAGTTACGCAAGGAGAAGAGGGGGCTCTAGACTGCATCTACTGCTGTTAGGCCTTCAATGAGATTGAATTATTTATGAGAGCCAGTATGCTCCAAAGGTAGAAGGCAATAATGAATGGTTATGATCTCACTGGGGCAAATGTAAATATGGGCTGAGCACCCGACATGCATGTTTAGGTTATGTGTCACACCTGCCGTACACCACAGTTCCAAACTTACAATCACAAAAAGTTGGTGGCTAGTGACTCTCACTCAACCCATTCAACCCCTCGTTCATTTATTTATTTTTTACTGAGTTCAAGTGTTACCATAGACTGGAAGCAAGAAAGAGTGCACTCCTGCTCCAATTCCCAAAAATTGACTGCACCCACTTACTGATTTTGCTTGCAAACTACTATTTGAAATTGTCTTTCTGTCACCCATTCTCATTGAAATAAATAAGTAGCATGCAGGCAGGTCCAGACTTCGATATTGGTTTAATGCTTGGTATTCTACTCACAGTCAGATGTGTGTGTCATTATTGTTATTATCAGTCATCATGAGTGATCAAAGGAGTTGATGAACATAATAAATTCTTCTTTTTCTAGAAACAACGAAAAGCACAAGTTGGTGTCATCATTTCAAAGTCAATGAAGTTATTAAATACTTGAATATAAGTATTTATTCACCCAATACTCTTATCTATTCATTTCCTTAAAAAAGAAAAAATCCTTCATTCTCATGCAACTCGAGGATCTTGGCATCATATTCCCCAGTGGTTGTGTTCCTGAAATTCATCACAGCATGCAGAGAAGAATGCGTGTTGTAGCTTTAGTCACCCCAAAAAATAGCTACCATCCACTCCACATTATGGTAGATGTGACACATAAATTTCTTCAGCTATCTGGAATTGGTGAATAATATGGCTTTTCCCTTGGTGTCTTTTCACATGATTTCCATATTAAACATGGTATACGATGCATCACCCTTGTGCTTTACGTCTCTCTCTCTCTCTCTCTCTCTCTCTCTCTCTCTCTCTCTATATATATATATATATATATATATATATATATATATATATGTGTGTATATGGCGAGCGAGAGAGAGAGAGAGAGATGGTGAGGAAAGAATTCGAACTAGGGATGTAACAAAAGCGAATGGTGGTGAAGTTAATTAAGGACAGTGGGGATTATTGCCAGGTCCACCGAAGTAGAAGTAATTGCCCCAGTCGTTGCTGTAGGAGCTCTGGATGTTATAGCAGTTGGTGTTCTCTGCGAGGGTAGAGAGGGTCTGGACGGGGCTGAGGCTGTTGTCGGTGTCCACCACCTCTATGTTGCGGAAGTAGCTCGAATGGTGGAACCCGTCCTCTGCGAAATGACCGCTGCCCATCTGAGTGGAGGTGTGCTTGCCATCCCACTTGGTGTTGACGATCTCGCCTCCCCACTCGACCATGCCTGCATGGTCGGCCAAGTGGGTGAAGAGCTCTGCTGGCCAGTACCCAACCAGCGTATTATCTCCAAAGCCCATCCACCAATTGCCCAATTTGGGATCCTATAATTTGAAAAAGAAAAGAAAAGCACGTTAGTTCTCATTTGCTTTTAACAGAACGGTGAAAGTGAGAAAATGTATATTTATCACGTCTCAAGACATAATGTGGAGAGAGAAAGAGCACGTCGTTTTTTTAGTCAAAAGAAGTCTTATGATGGGGCTGTTCTAGTCATTTTACTCTTTGTAGCTTTCTAGACCGGCTATGTAATTTGAATCTTAAGTTTCACAACTTTTTTACTTTTTTATTTTACCAACCTTCCAGATGAGAATGGTGATGTCATATTGATTGCCTGAATAGGAAGAAATGGGGGATATGGCTGCTCCAATGGCTATTCTGCTGTTGGTCTGAACAAACCCGGAGCAGAGGAGGTTGTAGCACCCTGTTGCTTGGTATGCATCACTCTGCAAACCCAAATAAACCAAACGCTCAGAGAGAGAGAGACGTTGACTATGAAATTTTTTAACGAGAAATACCAACCGTCCAATATGTGAAAAGCCTAGGTCTGCTGTCACCGTAAAGTTCAGGGCTAACCTGACTAGAAGAATCTCAACTTCAGTATGTCATTTTCTAAAGAGAGAAACAGGCTTCTGATAGGAGAGTATAAGAAGAAACACACCTGCCATCCAGCCTCAATACTGTTGAGATCAGATCCATCAAAGGATCCAGAAATAACCCACATTTGTGACAGGCTGAACTCATTGTTCACCTGTATAGAAGGATCCCACACATTGATGGTAGCCTTTGCCCCATAGAACTCCCCGTTGCCAATGTATGCAATGGCATGCTGCACATACATTTTCCTTCTGTCAGATTCATATGAAGTGGCATAAATATGAATATTTGTTGACTAGTGTACATGGTATATTCACAAAAATGTATATTTCATGTCTCAGTTAACATACTTCATGTCCATTGCCGCTAACAACATCAGGAGCTTCAGTGAATCTGGCTGATCGGCTTGTGGGGCGATTGGTAGCCTTCTTCCCATAGTGAAATATAGATTTAGCTCTCAATATATCATCCACAGAGGTTCTCCTGATTGGAACTGTTCCCCTTGGACAGTGCCCAGTTTTATGCCATGTCTGCCATGCCCCCCTTGCTAGTCTGCTGCTAGAGTAGTTGCTGTGCTTTAAGTTCAATTTTGGTCTGATTGGAGGCTCTTTCTAAACAAACATAAGAGACATACATAAGAAAAGGGCTCAGTAAATAACAAAAAGGTTAATGAAAACAAAAACAAAAACAAAAACAAAAACCTGTATCTTGTGGTTCTTCAGTAGTGGATGGTCCAAGGCTGGTTGTTTGTGCTTGTGAATACAGTCAATGATATCCCCATCTAAGCTCTGCAAATTTGAACCCTTCATGATGATGGTGGTGATGATAATAATGATGATGGTGGTGATGATAAAAAAAAGAAGACATGGCATACCTGTATTGCTCTCGCAGCAGGCTTGCTGATCTTATCCAAGTGCTTCTGTATTCTTGCTAATTTCAAGCTACTAACATGCTTATACTTTGTGAAATTGAACTCCAAACTGCTAACCGTTGGGCTCTCAAGGAGAAGAAGAAGGACGATGAATGCCAAGGAAAAAGAAGTGAGGTAACTCCCCAAAAACTGAACACCATCTCTCTTTCTGCTCCTCATCTCCATCTTCACTTCTCTCAGCTCACACATTGTCTCTTCTTCTTCTTCCACTCATGTAGTCACAACTTATGGGATGTGGAAGTGACAAGGAACGTAAAACTACGAGGAGGAGAGGGTCAAAAAAGAAGAAAAGGAGATGAGTTGAAAGGGATGGAACAATAAAAACCACTGTTTATTGCAGAGACTGCTGCTGCATCGCGGACGGTGGTGTTTTCCGGGGAGTTGCCCGGAGATGTTTAGACTTCAGAGCAGATCCGGCGACGTAGGCTTCCTGTCTGAATGCTTTTGAGGGGATATCAGGTCAGCACGCTTTATCAGAAACTATAAAAACTCAAACCTACCAATCCCTTCACACCCTTATGACCAACTTCAAATTTGCATCTGCCACCCCTCATTTTGCCTTTATTACCATTAAATAATCCTCTCTCTCTCTCTCTCTCTCTATGTTCAAAGATCCCTCATGACAGAAAATTATCACATAGACTTGGTGGAATAAAACTGGGTAAGGTCCCCCACTAGGGACCTATGAATATCAGTTATGTACCCAAGCAGGTTATATGTTCTTCCCGGAAACGCGTGTTCTTGGGTCTGAATGAGCGCCACATAGGTAAGCATGTGGGGCTCGTTTTCCCGTGTGTGTCCGCATCACTTAACATCGAAGTCTGGTGCATTTGCAAAGACTAAAGTATTCTTTCTTGCCATTAACGCCATGAAACGATGTTTCGAGTAATGTACCAAAATCTCCTCTAGCCAAAAAATGGAGGATAACCTTTTGTTTTCGTCCTAAGCAACACCTCTGCTTGAAGAGTCTCAACCTCAAAATATGTCGCCCTCTCCGTTCCGGATCACCCTTACACCATTTGCCGTCGTTTGTTGCCAGATCACCTTTTACCGTCGTTTGTTGTTGGACCACCCTTTGTCGTGCAACTGAGGATCTATCAGATATTGGATCAACAAGAGCAGATTTAAAAGTATACTCTACAGTTGGTAGCTCCATGTTCTTCGACAGAAGTTCTGACAACTCTGTATCAGAGGACAGATCTCACATATTCTTTGCAAGCAAATGAGCTCATTCGTAATGGCAGCCCACTGCACCATTCAAATCGATACAGTTTCTCATATGTTTGTTATGTTCAATATTGTTTCAATTGGTGGTTGTACATATTCATCAAAGAGAAATAATTGAAGATCTTTACATGGGTTGACCCTTCCAAAGAAAAGGTGATTCGGTTATTTATAATGATCTTCGAGTTATTATTTACCATGCCAATAAAAGTAACGATTTATAGTATTAGCATGTTTTGACGAGATTCATATGATAAATATCGTAATAATTGATACTAGCAAACACATAATATTTATTTACAACGATTCATACTTCAAATAATGTGCAACGAGTTTAATAGAAATCGTTAAATGAGCAATGATTTGAACATACACATCGATGTATATATCGCATAATATACTACAAATCGATACAAAAATTCAGTATAATCGCTTATTCATATTACAAATTGATATGATAAACGTAAGTATTGTTATGCCTCACAAACCCTGAACAACAGCAATTGTGGTAACTTCGTAAATCATAAATACAAATCGCGAAGCCTAATCCATCAAATATTGAATGACACATATTTTGGTAACAAAGCCAAATTGACACGATTTATGATTTATGAGTTATGATTTATACGTTTAAAGCAGCAACGATTTATACATTTAACGCGGTAGCGATTTATGATATATAAAGTTACCAAGATTTGTACTCAAATTGCTAAATCGTACAACGAGGTTTACTGTTGAACCCAAACGTTACAACGATATGTACTTATGAAGGGTGCGAATTATACGTCGACTTGTAAGTTTGAAGCAGTGATTTGTATGTTTAAATTAGAAATGATTTATGTATTTGATGCAATAGTGATTTATAATTGTTGATGATAGTGATTCACATGATAGCTATTTAATTACCGGTACGACGCTTTAAAGCGATTTCCATAGAAATCGCTAAAGGAGCAACGATTTGAACATGCAAATGGCTACCTCATGTCTCTACAATTGTTATTCCTCACACACATGTTTCAATTATATACTACAAGTATCTAACCCTAAACCCTTTTCCTGAAACCCTTTACCCTAAACCCTAAATCATAAACCCTAAACCTTAAATCATAAACCATGACCCTAAACCATAACCCCTAAACCCTAAACCCTAAACCTTAAATCATAAACCATGACCCTAAACCATAACCCCTAAACCCTAAACCCTAAATATCTTACTAAACCCTAACAACAAACATTAAACCCTTAATATATTACTAAACCCTAAACCTTAAACCCTAAACCTTAACCCTAAACCATAACCCCTAAACCTGAAACCCTGAACCCTAAACCCTAAACCCTAAACCTCTAAACCCTAAACCCTAAACCCTAAACCCTAAACCTTAAACCCTTAATATCTTACTAAACCCTATCGCTAAACCCTAAACCCTTAATAAATTATTAAACCCTTAATCTTAAACCATAAACCCTTAATAAATTACTAAACCCTTAACCTTAAACCCTAAAACCTAGACCATAACTCCGAACCCCGAAACCCTAAACCCTAAACCCTAAACCCTAAACCCTAAACATCATGTCGATTTGTTCTTTAGTAAGTCTAAACATTGTGTTGATTTGTTTAAAGTCATTTCCTTTCCGCCTTTTATGAATCAGTCATTAGGTAAATCGTGATACAACATATCGTTCACGTAGAAAATGCTCGTAAAAGCAAATCGAGATAGGATATCGTTCACATAGACAAAGCTGGTAAACAAAAATCGCTATAAGACAAATCATTAACGATTTAGGTCCGTTGCTGTACAGATCTTGATAGAACACTTTTTCTATAAAACAATGATAATGATTTGCAACTTTAACTTAATGTTTGTTGTTGTACAGATTGTGATAGAACACTTACTCTATATAACAATGATAGGGATTTACAACTTTTTAATAATTATCAAGTTGTAAATCGATTTGTACTTTACTAAGTCTAAATGTCGTATCGATTTGTGTACACGTGCGTAAAACCCTATTTTATGCAAAACACTAATATAGATCTGTGTAAAACCCTACCTGACCCGACCCGACCCGTTGTCCATGTCTAAAACCCTAATCTATTTAACCTATCTTCCTCTTTTCTACGACATCACAACTTCTTCTTCTTTCTCCCCCACCTTCTTCTTCTTCTTCTTCTTCTCCCTTGTATTTTTCTTTTTTCTTTGTTCTTCTGTGTTTCTTCTACCTGTGCTTGATAGATGGGCTTTGATGCTGAAAACGTAGTTGTTTCACGCCGTGAGGAAAGATCTGTATAATCTTCGATGATGATTATGGTTGTTATCTTCTGTGTATACATCGATATATTCATAAGACATACGACTATAGCGTATTTGTCGTGAAGTATATTGAAGCTTACACAGAATATAACGACCATAATCATCTTCAATCGTTGCCGCCATACCAAAGCGAGTATAAATATTATGCATGATAGACAGGGGGTGATGTCGATGTTCATCTATTTGATCTATTTCTACTGTCGGACCCTCCATTGTTCGCAAACCGTAATTTGTAGTTGAAAAAATATTTGCCTACCTTCGACATACTTCATGACAAATATACACATAGAATTGGTTCCTTCAAGAGGACAATGCCTCAGCTGATGTCTATGAAACATATTCTCAAGAGTGCGCTCATTTCTTGCTGTAAAGTGATTCTATGTGTCGATCGCATATATATATATATATATAGAGAGAGAGAGAGAGAGAGAGAGAGCTCTTCTAGCTGGAATATGAACTCCGTACCAGAAGTGATAACATTGGAGGATCTCTGAAAACAAAGAATGTGCAACACTCTGAAATCAAAGAATGTCCAGTTGAGGATATTTGCATGAGAAGCAAAGAATGTGAAACACTCATATATTTTGTAAATGAATGTGGTTGTAATGTATCGTTGAAGTTAACTCGATTTATAGTTTACTATGCCTAAACATCGTGTCGATTTGTTTATTATATTTTCCTTTCGACCTTTTATGAATCAGTCATTGTATAAATCACGGTAGGGCATGTTTACTTATACAAAGCTCATAAAATTAATTCGCAAAAGGACAATCAGTATCAAGCTAAATTTTGTATATCATCTTAAAAATCGATACTAGAAAACACCTAATATCTTACACATCGATATACATATCGCATAATATATTAATCATCGATACAGAAATTCAGCATAATATCGATTTCTATCGTGATTCTTTATATTGATTTAAGATATTGTTTTTATTCTTAATATCGATTTAAGATACTGTTTTGATTGTAAATATCGATTGTTAAGATATCAATAAGAATTTACATATTGATTTAAGATGTTGGTCTGAATCTAAATATCGATTTTAAAGATATCAACATGAATTTACAAATCGATTTAAGATATTGTTCTGAATCTTAATATCGATTTCTAAGCTGATTCTTAATATCGATTTAAGATATTGTTTTGATTTCTAATATCGTTTTAAGACATTGGTGTGATTCTAAATATCGATTTTTAAGATATCAATAGGAATTTCCATATAGATTTAAGATGTTTTGATTCTTAATATCAATTTAAGATATTGACTTGATTCTAAATATTGATTTCTATCCTGATTCTGTATATCGATTTATAAGCTATCAATTGTAATTTCCATATCGATTTGTATGATATTTGATCATCCGATTGCGTTATACTATGACAATATTTTTGCAACAAAGGCAGAACTTTGTGGCCGACAACAACATCATTTTAAAATCTTTTATTATAAGACGTGAATCGCCAAAAATATGAACCGACAAAAAATCTTTGGTGGGTCCCATAAGCATTAAACTCCTCAGCTATAAAAGGAGTTCTTCGCAATATTTCCCCCTAAACGTTCCACAAAAATTCTAATGCTTCATCTTCTTTCGTCGAAGCACCCTTTGTCTTCTTGGTAAGTTTATGTGTTGTGCAGGTTTCCAATGGCTTACATTTCTAAAAGAAGAAATACTTCATCGTCAGCGGGGAAAACTCTTAACGTAATCGTCCAAGAGTATGCTTTATATGAGCAAGTAGAAGCGTACTACAGAATAATAAAGATTGAGAATGATAAAAAGAAAGGGAGCAATTGTTGGTAAAGTATAGATCAGAGCCTAATCCATCAGATATTGAAGATGATAATCCAATGATGAAAAAAAAGAAGAACGATGACGAAGACAAGCAAAATGAAAGGAAGGAGGAAGATAATGAAAAGAAGCAAAGAAAACCAAGGCAAAGGAAGAAGGAGGTGGAGGATAGGGAAAAACAAAGAAATAATAAGGAGGAGGAAGAAGAGAGGGAGAAGCGAAGGAAGAATAAGGAGATGGAAGAGAAGGGAAGGCAAAAGAATGAGGAGGAGGAGGAGGAGAGGGAAAAGCAAAGGAATAATAAGGAGGAGGAAGAGAAGCGAAGGCAATTGAAGAAGAAGGAGGAGGAGGAAGAGAAACAAAGATAATTGAAGAAGAAGAAAGAGAAAAGGCAAAGGAAGCACATTTAGGATGAGGAAGAGAAGGAAAGGAAAAGGAATGAGAAGAAGGACGAGGAAGAGAAGGAAAGACAAAGGAATGAGAAAGCTAATGAGGAAGAAAAGAAAATGCAAATGAAGGAGAAGGAGGACGAGAAAGAGAATAAAAGACAAAGAAAGGAGGAGGACAAAGAAGAGACAAAAAGAGAAAAAAAGAAGCAGAACGAGGAAGAGAAGGAAAGACAAAGGTGTTGAGAAACTCGTTTTTGATGTCACATAATATGATACACTGCCTTATTTGATTTTGTATGATATGATAATATGTTCTCTTGAAATAATGTTATATTATGACTGAATATGTTTTGCCAATAAGGATGGAGACTTCCTGTTCAAGTACAACTATGTGCAATCATACTCCTTGAAGAAAAAGCTTGATGAGCCATGCTTTCCTAAAGTTCAAATGAAGATATCGGCTACCTCAAGATGAAGCTTTTTTTTTCTTCTTTAGAGTCATATGTAACAGAACCTTCAGGATCTTGCATTTTGCATATTACATACTCATTCATACATTCTATATCATAAATGTATACGATAGTTTCAAAAAAGCTTCTTTTTTGAAAACCAATAAGTGTACCTTCTTACAACTTTTTATGAAAAAGACTTTTTGTCATATAATAAGTGTACCTTCTTACAACCTTTTATGAAAAAGACTTTTTGTCATATAATCATTGTACCTTACACTATATACAAGACAACATGAAAAAAGGAATGTAGGAAAAAGACAAAAACATAAAATCGACTACATAAGAAAAACAAATAAAATATGTTTTTGAAAAGACCTTAGTTATCTTCTCTAATGAAATGTTTCTTAAATACAAAAAGAAGACAAAAAAACATAAATCGGCTACACATAAGAAAAACAAATGAAATATGGTTTTAAAAGGACTATAGTTACTTTTTCTCATAAACATAGAATGTCGACTTACTTGAAGTCATCATTCTCTTTACAAAGCATTAAAAGCCTTCTGTAACAAATCCTTGTTAAATATCCTTCTCAAAGAATGTCGACCTTCTTTTTGGTCCTCATTCTCTCTGGAGACTTTGAAATACACAACATAAAGAAAACACTTGACATGACTATGTACAAATAAATATCTCAAAACACTCATAGTACTTACACTCATTTAAAGCAAAGAAGTACTAATGTACCTCAAATCATTAATTAGAATAAAGACAAAACTACAACCCAACGTTCAATGTACTATTGTAAGAAATAGACTTTTTACATAAAATATGTATTACCTAAAAACAAAACAACGACTAGTGTACCCTCTATTTTACTCTTATGGAAAAAGGCATTCTCGATCTTCTCTAAAAGATATTTTTGAAATGACATAACATTTCACATTTCAAAAAGTTACAATTCCAAAATGTAACGACTACTTTTTAAAGGCTATATAAACACACTCAAATAAACTATTCAAACAAGAGGAATGGAATAGATGTGTGAGCTTACAAAGAGAAAAATTTCTATTTGTAATTTGAAAAGAGAGCCTTGAAAAAGAAAGAGAAAAAGAAAAAGGAAGAAAAGAGAAAAAGTCAAGTCCAGCTCTTTGACAAAGAGTATCCTCTGAGTGACAAACAGAACATTCTTAGAATCCTTCATTCGTGCATTCATATCATTCTGAAGGTTCTATAGGAAGAATTGTAACTCTGTTATTCACTGTATTCCTTCTTTGTTTAAAGAAGTAGACCTCTGTGAAAGAGGGTGTTGCCCTTCTCTGTTGAGAGAAGAAGACCTCTTGGGAAGAGGGTGTGCCCCTTCTCTGTTGAGAGAAGAAGACCTCTTGGGAAGAGGGTGTGCCCCTTCTCTGTTGAGAGAAGAAGACCTCTTGGGAAAAGGGTGTTGTACTATTTATCCGGTAACTCGGATGTTATAGTGGAATCTCAAGTGGTTTACTTGGGGACTGGATGTAGGTCTGGATATTGACCGAACCAGTATAACTTCTGTGTTTTATGTGTTGTGCCTTATTGCTTAATTATTTTATTTTATCGATCATTATCATATTTTACTATTTACCCCCCCCTCTAGTGGAATTTCATTTGGTATCAAAGCAGGTTTGCTGGTTTCGACGTAACAAGTCTTCCAGCACAAATGACATCTACCTCTTATGCTCGTGATATTGAAGGTCAACACGCATCTCGTCCTCCCTTCTTCAATGGCTCCAACTATGGATATTGGAAGTGCAGAATGGCTATCTTTCTCAAATCCATAGACTTTGCTGTATGGAAAATTGTTGAGCATCCATACACATCTCCATCCGCAGACTATAACTTATGGTCTGATGAAGAAAAGAAAATGGCAAACCTAAATGCAAAGGCTATGAATGCCTTATATTGTGCCATTGATCAGAATGAATTCAACAGAATATCTATATGTGAATCTGCATATGACATTTGGCATTTTTTGGAGGTTATTCATGAAGGAACCAACAAAGTTAAAGAAGCCAAAATATCATCTCTTGTTAGAAAATATGAGTTGTTCAAAATGAACAAAGATGAACCCATCACAGAGATGTTTACCAGATTCACCAACATCACCAATGATCTGAAATCTCTGGGTGTAACATATTCCCAGACTGAAAAGGTGAAGAAAATCTTGAGATCTCTCACAACTGATTGGGAGAAAAAGACCACTGCTATTGAAGAAGCTCAAGATTTATCTAAGCTTACATTGGACGACTTAATAGGCAATCTTATGGCCTATGAAGTCCATATGAAAGAAAGAAGGGAAGAAGAGCAACCAGTAAAGAAAACTCTAGCTTTCCCAGCCCTATCTGAGAATGAAGACTCAGATAAAGAATCATAAATTGCGCTACTTACCAGAAAATTCCAGCGCTTCATGAGAAGGAACCGGCTTCCAAACAGGCACAAGGAAAGAAAAGATCTTAAAGAAGATCCCATGTGCTTTCAGTGTAATAAGCCAGGCCACTTAAAACGTGACTGTCCCCTTCTCAAAAGAAAGTCCAAGACTGAAGAACCAAAGAAGAGGGTCTTCAAGAAAAAGGCTCTGCATGCTCAATGGGATGATTCAGAACCATCCACTAGTGAAGAGTCAAGTGATGATGAAGCCGAAACTGCAAACATGTGCTTCATGGCAAACGAAATTTTGGTAAGTGAAATCTCTGATTTTTCCTTTGAAGAACTTCTAGATGCTTTTCAAGAACTATTTGAAGAATCTAGAAAATTGAGTTTCAAAAATAAAGTTTTAAAATCTGAAAATTTAGAGCTTTCTCAAGAGAATGAAAAACTCAGCAGTAAAAATTCTGAGTTGAAAAAGAAAAATCTTTTGCTTATATCTGAAATTTCTTCTACTAGCTCCAAAACTAAAAATATGCAAGTAGAAATTTCAGAGCTAAAAAGTAAAACTGAGAACCTCATGAAAACGGTTTTCAAGTTTACTAAAGGTAAAGAGAACTTGGATAAACTCTTATCCTCTCAGAAGGTCTCCTTTTACAAGAATGGGATTGACTATTCTCATTTCAAAAAACCTTCTTGTATAAATCAAAAGACCACGTTTGTGAAAAGTTCATCTGAACCAAATAAGGAGTATTATATTGATAATCTTTTTAACTCCTCTAAAGAAATAGACAAACCCAAATCCAAATGGATATGGGTTCCAAAGTCTAACAAAAAAGGACCCGATTGGGTACCAAAAAGAAGATTTACTTAATGTTTTGCAGGCTCCAAAGAAGAAGAACAGATGGATACTAGATAGTGGATGTTCAAAGCACATGACAGGACATCCACACTTTTTTGTTGTTCTTCATCATAAAGAAGGAGGAATCGTCACCTTTGGAGATAACAACAAAGGTTTGATAATTGGTATTGGAAATATTGGTAACATAGACAAACCTCTTATCAAAGACGTTCTCCTTGTTAAAGGCTTAAAACATAACCTACTAAGTATCAGTCAAATGTGTGACACAGGTTATAATGTTAGCTTTAATCATGATGCATGCCTCATAGCTGACACAAATGAAAACACCATCTTAAAAGGTATAAGAAAGAATAATATATATGAACTATACCTAGAAAACATCACAGAACATTGTCTCATAGCTAATAATGACACTCAACATCTATGGCACATGAGAATGGGCCATGTCAATTCAAAATACATGTCCAAACTAGCTAAAAATAAATTAGTACGTGGGTTACCCAACATATCTTTTAAAAAAGATTATTTTTGTGATGCATGTCAATTAAGAAAATTGTCAAAATCTTCTTTCAAATCAAAAAATGTCATTTCAAGTAAAAGACCTTTAGAGCTTCTCCACCTGGACCTTTTTGGTCCTTCTAGGGTAGCTAGCCTTAATCATAATAGATATGCTTTTGTCATTGTAGATGATTACTCAAGATTTACTTGGGTAATATTTTTGAAAAACAAAAGTGACACGTTTTGTCAGTTTGAAATCTTGTGTAAAAAATTACAAAACGAAAAATCATGTTCTATTGTTAAAATCCGTAGTGACCATGGAGGAGAATTTGAAAATGAACTCTTTGAAAATTTTTGTAACTTGCATGGTATTTCTCATAACTTTGCCTTTCCTAGAGCTGCACCTCAAAATGGTGTAGTAGAAAGAAAGAATAGAACCCTTCAGGAATCTGCCAGGACTATGCTCCAACACAATAATCTTGCAAAATCTTTTTGGGCAGAAGCTGTTAATACTGCATGCTACATAACAAATAGAGTTCTCATTAGACCCTTATTAAATAAAACTCCCTATGAACTATTCTATGACAGAACTCCAAGAATAGACTACTTCAAAGTCTTTGGATGTAAATGCTTTATCCTAAACACAAAAGATAGCCTGGATAAGTTTGATGCTAAATCTGTTGAAGGCATATTCTTAGGATATTCAAGTCATAGTAAAGCATACAGAGTTTTCAATAAGTGTCATAATACTATTGAAGAATCTATGCATGTTAGTTTTTGTGAATCTATTGATCAATCTGTTCATATACAAACTAATGATGATGATGTTGAAAGTACAGATTTATTTTTAGATAACACAGCTAAGTCTAATGAAGATGATCACCAAAGAACCTTTGTCGATATCAAAGATCATCCTCAAAAGCAGATTTTAGGAGAACTAACAAAGGGGGTTCAAACTAGAGCTCAACTAGAACGGATTGCAAACATGGCATTCATTTCTCAACTTGAACCAAAGAAGATTGATGAAGCCATCATTGATGAGTTCTGGATGCTAGCCATGACTGAAGAACTGAATCAATTCCAAAGAAATGACGTTTGGGATCTTGTACCGAGACCAAAGGATTATCCAATCATTGGGACAAGATGGATCTTCAGAAACAAGCTAGACGAAACAGGTAATGTTATAAGAAACAAGGCCAGACTAGTAGCTCAAGGATACAACCAGGAGGAAGGTATTGACTTTGATGAAACATTTGCTCCTGTTGCTAGACTTGAATCTATTAGAATGCTCTTAGCATATGCAAGCTATATGGATTTCAAATTATTTCAAATGGATGTTAAAAGTGCCTTCTTAAATGGTTTTATAAATGAAGAAGTCTATGTAAAACAACCTCCAGGATTTGAAAATGAACAGTACCCAGATCATGTTTTTAAACTCAAACGTGCTTTGTATGGTTTAAAACAAGCACCTCGTGCTTGGTACGAAGGACTTAAAACCTTTTTATTGAAAATTGGTTTTTCTGTTGGCAAAGCAGATTCTACACTATTTGTCAAAGTAGTGAATAATCATACCCTAATTGTTCAAATCTATGTCGACGACATCATCTTTGGATCTTCTAACAGCACTCTCTGTGAAGATTTTTCTAAGTCCATGCAGAAGGAATTCGAAATGAGTATGATGGGAGAACTCACCTACTTTCTTGGACTGCATATTAAGCAAACCAAGGATGGAGTTTTCATCAATCAATCTAAGTATGCTCGTGAACTTCTGAAGAGGTTCAACATGAACTCAACTGCTTCAAAAACTACTCCTATGAGCACTACTACTATGTTGGACAAAGATGAAGATGGTAAGACTGTTGATACAAAGGTATACCGAGGTATGATAGGATCACTTCTTTATTTAACTGCTAGCCGTCCAGATATAATGTTTAGTGTTTGCTTGTGTGCTAGATTTCAGTCAAATCCAAAAGAATCACATCTTAAAGCTGTAAAAAGAATAATGAGATATTTAAAAGACACAGTTGATTTTGGATTATTCTATTCAAAATCCTCTACAATTGATCTAATCTCATACAGTGATGCTGACTTTGCTGGAAGTAAATCTGACAGAAAAAGCACAAGTGAAACATGTCACATGCTAGGGCACTCACTAGTATCATGGTTCAGTAAGAAACAAAATTGTGTATCATTATCAACTACTGAAGCCGAATACATTGTTGCTAGCCTAGCTTGTACTCAAGTCATCTGGATGAAACAAACTTTAAAAGATTTTGGTTTAAATTTTGAAAATACAACTATTTTCTGTGATAATACGAGTGCTATAAACCTATCTAAGAATCCTATTTTACACTCACGAACTAAGCACATTCGAATAAGACACCACTTCTTAAGAGAACAAGTCTTAAACAACATAATTAAACTAGAATTCATACCCACTAATCAACAGTTAGCAGACATATTCACTAAACCATTAAAACATGAAGACTTCACACGAATTAGAAGAGAACTAGGAATATGCAATCTAAGTGACTTATAAATTAATTACACTTAATATAATACTTCTTATAAGTCTTGTTTAAATCGTATTTTAAATTGCTTTCCTTATTATCATTTTTAGTTGGTCAAACTAAGTTTCCATATTCACGTATTCTTATAAGACACATTCTTTATGTCATTCAAACTTGTCATCTTTCAAGTACACATCCATTATAACTCCTTGTCCTATCTCCTTTCTCTCATATCCATAAGAACTAATTATATTAAAAGCCATCATAACAATGTTCACATCACTCTACTCCTTTATTATTTTTGTCCTTTTATAAAAACTTTTCTTACGATAAATGGTCCTACTTAGTTTATGAGAACTTATTACTCTTCATTAGTTAAAATCAAATGACTGTTTAGTTCCTTTAAAAGATCTAGTTGCTATATTCTCACGTAAATTATTTTTTTTACTATATCATATATTATATCATAGCCCTACAAACTCTCTATTATCATCTCTTTCATATACATATTAAGCCTCCATTCTTGTCAACTCTTGTTTTAACCTAACCTTGTCGAGTTTCTTTAAGAATATAAATAATAATTCATATCAATCATAACCTCATGTCTTTCATCAACTTTTTTTATTACTTCTTTATCCTTCACAAAAATCCATATATGTCATCTCACCTCTCTCTATGACAACTTACATTTATTACTCTTCATTCATAAATCTTTCTCCTTCTTGTCTCATCGTCTCTCTCTTATTGTATATCTCTCTAAAATCGAGAACCTTTATTTATTCTATCTTTACTTTATGTCATATCTCAATCAAGTAAATGTTGTTCTTTATTTTCTTTCTCTCCTCTCTAGATATCCACATCATCTTTTTTATGTCTTTAACTCTCCACTCACGAATTTAGAATCCCTTCATATAGAATAACAAGTTGTTTGTCTTGTTAGGCCATTATTCTCAAAGATCAATCATTTTGTTATTCAACATGACACCCCATACTCTATTAATGGGTTCTCTCTCTGGTCGATAAACTCACCCATAGTAAAATCTATATATTTCAATAACTATGTCCACCTAAATCTAATATAATACACTATCCTCAAACATTGATTTGATTTGTCATTCACAAGTCTATTAACTTACTCCTCACGGATTTCCTTATTTGACTAAAATCTAAAAATTACTCACTTCCAATGTCATTCATTTCATATCCACAATTATTTTCTTCCTTCTATTTAATCAATTGGTTCATCTCTTACCATTCCATTCGAACTTTTCTATCCTTATACAAACTTTCTCTCGGTTCTAGCTCCTTTCTCTCCTAGTGCTTTATTTTCAAGACACTCGAAAATGGCTTCCTCTTCTAACAATGTGATCACCTCCGCCGATCTAAGGTATCCTGATTTGTTTCACACCTACAACTCACTCTGCTCTCGCCCCATTCATGAAGGCAAATTGATCAACTTTGACGACTTCATGTTCTTCGACTTAGACACCTATCTCCCCGAACTCAAACCTCTCATAGGATCTTCATCCCCAGCCGCCTATTATCCTGAACTAGTCCGACTGTTTTATACCAACTTCTCTTCTGATCATGAACAAACCTCAATCACCAGCAAAGTCAGAGGACAGCTGATGATTTTCAATGCTTCCGACCTAGGTAGAATTCTAAATCTACCTTCCACCGGTACCGACCTTAACGCCATAGTATCAATCGACCGATCGGTACTTCGAAAAATACTTCTCTACACCAACTGCTACCAACTTTCATGGCACATGAGGAATCTCCAACCTCAAGCTCAGCTACTTGCCCAGATTCTACTCCACAACCTCTATCCCAAGCATCCCCGCCAGGGATTAGTTCCTCGAAAAATCTCTCTTCTTATCTACGCAATCCTTTCTTCTCTTCCGATAAATTGGTCATCCATTATTTTCGACCTTTTTATTCGTTATCAGAAATTTGAGCCTCTTCTTTTTGGGTGTTTTATAACTCCCATTCTCAACTACTTCCAAGTACCACTTCACAACGAAGTCATCCTCCGTCCCTCTCACGTCCTCGATGGTACCACCTTCAATCTAAGGTCCCTGCACATGCCCGGCTCTGATGAAGCAGATCCAATGTCCTCCTTCAATTACTTTTCTGCTATGATGGATATCGAGAAAACTCAGGATCGAATCCTTCGTAATCAAGCCCTGTTGCAGCAGACTCGCAAGCGGAATCGTGCCAACCGGACACCTTCACCTTCTCCACCTTCGAGATAGACTCATTTTTTTATTTTGTCTGTAATAACTTTTAAATTACTTTATGGTCTGTAATAACCTTCTTACTCTGATCCCTCCTTTTTGTCTATGACAAAGGGGGAGAAAACCTGTCTCCATTATTGGAGAAATATTCTCTCTTTAAACATTATTTCACCTTTTTTATCATATTATTATTTCTATGCATAATGTCTTTTTGACAGGGGGAGCATATTTTGTCATCATCAAAAAGGGGGAGAATGTTGAGAAACTCGTTTTTGATGTCACATAATATGATACACTGTCTTATTTGATTTTGTATGATATGATAATATGTTCTCTTGAAATAATGTTATATTATGACTGAATATGTTTTGCCTTAAATCTAACGAGTATTTGATGCAAGGATATCTCACCCAATAAGGATGGAGACTTCCTGTTCAAGTACAACTATGTGCAATCATACTCCTTGAAGAAAAAGCTTGATGAGCCATGCTTTCCTAAAGTTCAAATGAAGATATCGGCTACCTCAAGATGAAGCTTTTTTTTCTTCTTTAGAGTCATATGTAACAGAACCTTCAGGATCTTGCATTTTGCATATTACATACTCATTCATACATTCTATATCATAAAAGTATACGATAGTTTCAAAAAAGCTTCTTTTTTGAAAACCAATAAGTGTACCTTCTTACAACTTTTTATGAAAAAGACTTTTTGTCATATAATAAGTGTACCTTCTTACAACCTTTTATGAAAAAGACTTTTTGTCATATAATCATTGTACCTTACACTATATACAAGACAACATGAAAAAAGGAATGTAGGAAAAAGACAAAAACATAAAATCGACTACATAAGAAAAACAAATAAAATATGTTTTTGAAAAGACCTTAGTTATCTTCTCTAATGAAATGTTTCTTAAATACAAAAAGAAGATAAAAAAACATAAATTGGGTACACATAAGAAAAACAAATGAAATATGGTTTTAAAAGGACTATAGTTACTTTTTCTCATAAACATAGAATGTCGACTTACTTGAAGTCATCATTCTCTTTACAAAGCATTAAAAGCCTTCTGTAACAAATCCTTGTTAAATATCCTTCTCAAAGAATGTTGACCTTCTTTTTGGTCCTCATTCTCTCTGGAGACTTTGAAATACACAACATAAAGAAAACACTTGACATGACTATGTACAAATAAATATCTCAAAACACTCATAGTACTTACACTCATTTAAAGCAAAGAAGTACTAATGTACCTCAAATCATTAATTAGAATAAAGACAAAACTACAACCCAACGTTCAATGTACTATTGTAAGAAATAGACTTTTTACATAAAATATGTATTACCTAAAAACAAAACAACGACTAGTGTACCCTCTATTTTACTCTTATGGAAAAAGGCATTCTCGATCTTCTCTAAAAGATATTTTTGAAATGACATAACATTTCATATTTCAAAAAGTTACAATTCCAAAATGTAACGACTACTTTTTAAAGGCTATATAAACACACTCAAATAAACTATTCAAACAAGAGGAATGGAATAGATGTGTGAGCTTACAAAGAGAAAAATTTCTATTCGTAATTTGAAAAGAGAGCCTTGAAAAAGAAAGAGAAAAAGAAAAAGGAAGAAAAGAGAAAAAGTCAAGTCCAGCTCTTTGACAAAGAGTATCCTCTGAGTGACAAACAGAACATTCTTAGAATCCTTCATTCGTGCATTCATATCATTCTGAAGGTTCTATAGGAAGAGTTGTAACTCTGTTATTCACTGTATTCCTTCTTTGTTTAAAGAAGTAGACCTCTGTGAAAGAGGGTGTTGCCCTTCTCTGTTGAGAGAAGAAGACCTCTTGGGAAGAGGGTGTGCCCCTTCTCTGTTGAGAGAAGAAGACCTCTTGGGAAGAGGGTGTTGTACTATTTATCCGGTAACTCGGATGTTATAGTGGAATCTCAAGTGGTTTGCTTGGGGACTGGATGTAGGTCTGGATATTGACCGAACCAGTATAACTTCTGTGTTTTATGTGTTGTGCCTTATTGCTTAATTATTTTATTTTATCGATCATTATCATATTTCACTATTCACCCCCCCTCTAGTGGAATTTCAAAAGGAAGGAGAAGGAGGACGAGAAAGTGAAGAAAAGAGAAAGGAAGAAGCAGGATGAGAAAGAAAAGGAAAAAGAAAGGAAGAAGCAGAAGAAAGAGAAGGAAAGGGAAAGGAAAAAGCAGACGATGAACGAAATAAAGGAAGAAGTACAAAAACAGAGGAAGGGAGGGGATGAAAAGGAGGAAAGTGTGACCAAGGTATGTTAATCGCTACTGTATATTATGATGCACTGTTGTAGGTATTATTATGTATAATGATTACTATGGATTGTAATTACTATATATAGCAATTACTATATACAACGATTATGACGTATATCGATTTCTCTTTAAAGTGACTACTGTGATAGCGATTAATGCGATAGCGATTACTCTGTATAGCGATTACTACGATAGTGATTACTATGTATAGTGATTAATATGTATAGCGATTACTTTGTATAGCGATTACTAGGTGTAGCGATTAACTGTGATTTGATATTTTATGTTATAGGCAGGTCAGAAGAGAAGTAGAACAACATATGAAAAGCTGAAAGGATGGTGTATGTGGCCTGTAGTTCTATCATGGTTCCAAAAGCTGAGTGAATATTAGAAAGACCGATTACGAAAGATGCACTTCGACGACCTTCTGGACCAACATTATTTTGAAAATTGCTAGAACACCATGACCCACCTGGTCAATAAGTGGAACCATAAGATGAACATGTTCCAGTTTGGGGGTTTTGAGATGACCATGACCCTAGAAGATGTGGCACGGACTACGTGTCTTAAGTGTCATGGCGATGTTGTCCTAACACGAGATTCAAGTTATAACCCAAAGGACAATTGCACGACCCTTCTAAGAATGTCGATGAAGGAATGGCATGAGTGTATTTCTGGTGGAGGCAATTCCTCAACGATGAAAGTTCATTTTTTTGTAATAAATGGGAAGGCTGGTCCGCTACATGTGCATCTGAAGCAGTTGACTAAGAGTTGTGCGGCTTCCTTCTTTATTTTTTTGGACTTACTTTATTTTCCGATTGTTCTAGATCGAGAATAAGTTACTTGGAGCTGCAGTTCCTAGAAGACTTAGATGAAGTCGACAACTGGGTAGGGGGTGTTGCTATGCTCGCATACTCGTACAGTCAACTTTACCGTGCAAGTAGGGGTATAAAAACTGTCGGGAGGTTTTGGCCATTTGTTCAGGTATTTGTTTATTACATATTTAGTGCTTATGGAATAAGCTCATTGAAGGTTGTAGTCTTACTAATATATTGTTTTTATAGGCCTGAACTTGAGAGCATATTGTCGTCTTGTATCCTCAATGTGGCCCAGCGGTTTGTGGTTTTTTCATGATCGGTGCGTGGGCTTCAATAAATGTCAAGTGCGAAAATGCTCAATTCATTTTAGATAGGCTGCAATTAAATGAGGTAAATGGTTTTAAATCATTGTAATGTTTAGCATTCTTAAGTAATCATCACTTTATGATTTTGTCTTCCTTTGTACAAATCATTATCTCCTATGCATCTAACTTTTATTAGCATAAATCGTTATATGGTCTAGCATTCTTAAGTAATCACCGCTTTAGGATTTTGTCTTCCTTATTAAAAATCATCATCTCATTTGATAACTTTCATTAGCGTAAATCGTTGTAATGTTTAGCATTCTTTAGTAATCATCGCTTTAAGATTTTGTCTTCCTTAGTATCTAATTTTCATTACCGTAAATCATTGTAATATTGAGCATTCTCAAGTAATCATCACATTCAGCATTTCATTTTCCTTAGTACAAATCGTTATCGCATTTGCATCTAACTTTCATTACAGTAAATCGTTGTAATGTTTAGCATCCTCAAGTAATCATCACATTCGACATTTCATTTTCCTTAGTACAAATCGTTATCACATTTGCATCTACCTTTCATTACCATAAATCGTTGTAATGTTTAGCATTCTCAAGTAATCATCGCATTCGGCATTTCATTTTCCTTAGTACAAATCGTTATTGCATTTGCATCTAACTTTCATTACCGTAAATTGTTGTAATGTTTAGCATTCTTAACTAATAATCGCATTCAGCATTTTGTCTTCTTTAGTACAAATCGTTATCGCATTCAGCATTTTGCATGAATAATTATGTCTATATCTAAACCACAATCTCGATTGTAGAGGTTGTGTGGAGCCCTTATGGGGATGGGGAGGATGAGGACGATGAGGTTGTTGTCGAGGCTAAGAGACTGTTTGTATGCGATATTTGGCTCTTTAGAAAATGTAAAGCTAAGATGCAACATGGTAGTCGAGTACTCCTACAAGTTGGCTTGAGACAGTCGATATCAAAATTGCCTCTGGCATTGAAAAGGAAGATGAATAGTGGTGGGGCCACAAACGTGAATTGGCACGAACGCTTCAGGGAACAATTGAATCACTAGAACAAAGGAGGTGTTTGTGTCATACCATATGATTATAAAGAACGACAATATGACCTCAACTATTTCAAAAAATATTGACAACTCATGCGTGAAAATTGACAGATTGAGGAGAAGCAACCTGAAAGTGAGGTCACTATTGTCTCCAAGCATGTCGTTCTCCAGCATAGACGTAATGTCCATCATGTCCATTCAGTGGATACTACGTTTTCATTTATTGCAATACACGATAAGGAGCAAACACAACTCCCAAAGGAGAAGGTATCGTCTGACCAAAGGTTTGCGATATTGAAGAGTGATAATAAGGAGTTATGGAAGCACGTGCAGAATTTGAGTAAACAAATTGGGTCGTTGGTTGAGTTGATTATCAGTGGGTTTAATAAGATCAAGGGAACAAAGAGGCCACCGAATAAAGAGACTCCACCAAGTGCAAGCAAGAGACGAGTTATAGGTCTATCTGACTCGTCAAGCGTAAGTGAATAAACATGTGATTTGTGTATCCCAATAATTCTATATTGTAATTCTGACATTCGTTGTTGTAATTATATAATTCTTTCCTTAATAAATGTAACACAGAAGTGCCACTAACTCTTTCATGATTTGTACTTACGTATAGTGATTACTGGCTTTGGGTTTATTATGTATTGTGATTTCTGTGATAGCGATTACTCTGTATAGCGATTAATATGTATAGTGATTAGGAAGTTATAATGATTTGTCCTTACGTTTGCTAAATCGTATAGCGATTTCTAGCTTAAAGTTTATTACTTTTAGTGTTTTTTGTGATAGTGATTACTTACTATGTCGATTACTCAGTATAGTGATTATGAATATACCATTATTTGTACTTATGTCTGCTACTCTATATAGCGATTACTGGTTTAGGGTTTATTATTTATAGCATTTTGTGTGATAGCGATTACTTAGTTTAGCGATTAATAGGTATAGCGATTATGCAGTTACAACGATTTGTACTTCCTGTGATAGCAATTATAGCGATTACTAGTTTTGAGTTTATTATGTATAGCGATTACTAGTTTTGAGTTGCACAAAACGTCGCATAACATTAGTATAGGGTTTAGGATCTGACACGCTACTGATGTTATGCTACATGTCATTCATTTACACTTACTAACATTGTGTCGTTGATACTAGCAAATGAAACGATGTCTTTTAATTAATACACAATATAATTTATTTATTTGTTAATAAACTTTCATTGCATGATTTTTGAAAATTGGCGGGTTATGAAACGACGTGAACAATAAATGAATGAATCATCGTATTCCGCAAGGCACACAAGATGTTTCCTTTAATAGCATGGAACAAGCGACGTTTCATTTAAAGAAGAAAAGGAGCCTGTTTTATAACCTGCTTCGTGAGCAACGAACAGAAAAACTGGCATTTCCTCTAACCTCCTTCTAAGCGCAAGCTGTATCGATGTCGAAGAAGGATGCTACGAGTCAATCGAACGTTCGCAAAAAAGGGTACCTTCGATTTCTATAACCTGCTTCGGTCTTTTTACGTCGTTTACAGTTCATTTATTGAATATAATGCTACAGTTATTTTACTGAATATTCAGCTAATTTCAGTGCAGTATCTACAAAACAAGGTGCCAGAAAACTCAACAAAGTGCTCAAAGAGAACATGGACCGAATGAGAGATGAATTTGCAGGATACACTATCAGTAATTTTGTACGTATGAAACCACTTTCAGTTATACATTAACGTATGCCATGGGTATGTATATTAACAAGTGCACATTTGTTCTAAACAGATTAAACACGATTTCGTCATGTATATTCAAAGCAAGGGAAAAACCATGTTGGTCCGCGGCATCACTCCTTATTTTATGGTATATCGGTTATCTGATATATTTATTTTGTTATTTTATTTACTAATGTACCTTTGTGTTTTAAACTTACTATTATTACTATTCCGTTCAACAGAGTATTGTCCGTCGAATGCCATACGCGGCTAGATTTCTACATAGAATATAATATTGGGGTAACGATGACCAAATGAGAGACTTTTTTTTAAGTGAAAAGGTTTGTGACCATATCGATTTGTAAGATGTTAAATCTATTTAAGATCCTATTTTGATTCTTAATATCGATTTTAAGCTATCAATAGGAATTTGCATATCGATTTAAGATATTGTTTTGATTCTTAATATCGATTTCTATGTTGATTCTAAATATCGATTTTTAAGGCATTGTTTAGATTCTTAATATTGATTTCTTTGCTGATTCTTAATATCGATTTAGGATATTGTTTTGATTCTCAATATCGATTTAAGATATTGCTCCGAATCTTAATATCGATTTCTATGCTAATTCTTAATATCGATTTAAGATATTGTTTTGATTCTTAATATCGATTTCTCTGTTGATTCTTAATATCTATTTTTAAGCTATCAATAGGAATTTCTATAGCGATTTAAGATGTTGTTTTGATTCAATGCTGATTCTTAATATCAATTTAAGATATTGTTTGATTCTTAATATCGATTTATATGTTGATTCTTAACATCGATTTTTATGGTATCAGTACTCATTTTCATATCTATTTTTTAAGATATTTTATAATCGATTTGCAAATATTGATTCCTACATTATAGCTATCGAAAAATCATTGGGTCTTATACGTGTTGGATGTATGAGAACAAAACTTATGGCTATACAACTCCTTGGACTATGACATTGGTGTCGACTGTGACATTATGCATTTGGTAAGTTTCTATCTTTAAGATTTTTGTATCTTGTACCGTGGCTCAGAATTTACTTGTTTTTGCATAAACCACAGGTTGGATTTTTTAAAGACATGTTGGGTGTCGACATTGGCCCGTGGAGGCTTCACATCACAGAGGATGCTCCTTTACAAAATAATGGTGTCGATTGTGACATCTTTGTAATGAAGTATATTAAAGCAATATACTATGGACGAGCACCAGAATTCACCGTTGTATGTTGTATACTTAAACATTATTTATTGACCTATATTATTGATTACTATATTTTTATATTGTTCTCATTTTCAGGGGTTTTTTTCAGGATGATATTCCTAGATTCCGCAAAGAACTATGCGAGGAATTGAAGGATTTTCTAGTTGAGGATGATACAAAAACCCAGACTGCAAGATTACCTAGAAAGCTACAAAAGATGTGAGGCCCCCAGAAGTAAAAGGAAGTCATTTTAAATGTCTACCTGTTCTCAAGGATAACGTGAAGATGGTTACGTTCTACTGCCGAGAGAGAGAGAGAGAGAGCAATTTTTGGTTCAACTTTCAATTTCCATTTTTTTTGTGTACAGACATTTGTAACAAAATTTGTAAGACTGTGTACAAAATTCACATTGTACAAATTGTTAATATCAATTTGTAATATTGTGATCATCGCAAAAATTTTCCTCTCTTGTGTTTCTCTCTCTTCCTTCTCTTTTCCTTTTCTAACCTCTATTTTCCCTTTTTGAAGGAGAAAATAAAAGACAAAAAAAGAAGAGAGAGGAGAAAAGAAAGAAAAGAAGAGAGAGAGGAACTCTTTTGCGAAGGTCTCACTTGACCTTGATTTGAAAATATTTAGAGAATTACTCGCCTCCGTTTTGAAAATATTACGGGAAAATTTGGGAGACGGGATTCGCTCATTGGTACGAGGTTCGACCGTTCCTAGCACCTTTACCAAGGGTAATCGAACCAAGAATCGAATTTATGCCTTTTTGCTTTGCTAAAATATTATCTAAGAATTTATTCTAAGTCTAAATGCACAAAGAATCATGTTTGTGCAATGCAAGAATGTATGCTCTTTCGAAAGAAATGATTTTGGAAATCTGAGATTTTCCAAGTGAAAATGTGATGATGGAATGAAGAAATGATTTCTGAATAGTTGAATCTAACTTAGAACTCGAGATAGATCAGGAAAGATATTTGGAAGTTCTAAGTCTTTGAAATAATCAGAGTTGGAGAAATAAATCTTGATTTAAAAAGAATGGAGAAAAGGGGAATTTTGGAGTTTGAGATGGAAAAAGAAAATGAAGTTTTAAAGTCAAAATGGACTTTGAATTTAAATTCTGAATCTGGATTTAGGAGAGGGAATGAAAATTGAAGTGGAATTGAATTCCAGATTCGAAGTTTTAAATCATTTGAGAAATCTAAATGGAATCTAAAAATAGAAATGGATTTAAGAAGTCCAGATGGGATCTGAAAATGGAATTGGGTTTGAGATCTGGAAATCAAGATAGATTTTGGATTTGAAATCTGGGATTCAAGATGGAATTTGAATCCAAAGTCTGAATCCTAAATGAAATTTGGATCTGAAGTCTGAGATCCAAAATGAAGTTGATCTCTAGAATCCTAAATGGAATTGGGTTCTAACTTTGGATTTAGAAAGCCCAAATGGGACTTTTTGAAAGATGGATTTGGGTTTTGAAAACCCAGATTGAATTTAAAACTTTGAGATTTAGAATCAATCTCTAAACTTTGATTTTTGAATTTGAGATGTTGAATTGAATTTGAATTTGAACTTGAATCTTGAAAATGAGATAGAATTTTGATGAATTGAAATAGGATTTGAAGAAAGATATTCAAGATCACTTGGATTTTGAAAAAGAAATTTGAAAATATGATGTAGTTCTATCCTAAATGATGAATGAATTTTAAAGAATTTAAAATTGGATTTTGAAAATCATATTTCATTCTTTAAATGAATTAAAATAAGATTGAGAATATAATACACTCCTGACTATGGTCATTGAATGTATTATATAATAATCATATTTAAATTCAGGTGAAGAATAAAACACATTTTAGTGCTTTTATAGAGTTTAAAATGAAATTAACTTTCAATATATCCTGACTATGGCCATTGATATATATCTTGAGTTAATTTTAAGTTAAACCCTGATAAAAGAAGAAAATATTTAAGAATATGATGATTTTTGAAAAGGGATCTAGTGTAGATCCAATGTTATCCCATAAAAGATGAAAATCCTAAGTTTTGTTTGCATCCTGACTATGGCCATTGATGCAAATCATCAACTTAGGATTTAATCATCTCCTATTAGAACAATGCTCATGCCATTCGTGTTCCCATTCGTGAATTTTTGGAATAAAGGGTAAAATGATATGAGAACAAGTAATTCATGATATTTACAGTGCTCATTCATTCTAATCTAAAATCCGAAAATGTAATCCTTTCATTAATGACCTAACTATTACATTATGGGCATGAATTTTGAAGAGATGGAAAATATCTAACTTAAGAAAGGAAGATCTATAATCCTGCAAAACAGAGTTAGCACAAGCAAAGGATGTAAAATAAAAAAATGCTATGCTTAGAAACCCTATATACATATAATGGAATCTAATCCAATGAGCAATATTTACATAAAAATATCTATACAATGCATCATATTACTAATGGATGTGGGGGTATTCATATGATACATATACGAAAATATATGAGAATGAAGTATGAATGTTATGTGATAAGTGAGTAAGTGCAAGGGTGCGATAATGAACAACATAAAGAGAAGTACCGGGTATTGTTGGGGATAAAGAAGAATCAAAGGGACAGATGCATAACATATAACTGCTATAATTGTAATCACACACAGTCTTCAAGGTCGTACATCTGAATCATTTGCTATCAATCAGACATAAAGGTGACCTTGTCTATGCTCTCAAGTACACACTGTCTAAATTTTTTATCAAACTGTGTCTTCTGATTAAAATGTGTCATATGTTCTTTGTTACATTTTGAAAAATATGCCACAAACATAGGCGATGATGTGCATATGGCTATACATGAGACACTACAACTGCAATTGCATGATCACCATCTGTAAGTACAGCTTCAGGGTGCTTCCCATTCATTGCCTATGTAAATACTCTGAACAACCATTCAAAGGTTTCTTTGGTCTGGTCATACAAAAAAGTGCCACCTAATATGCAACTCCGTGAGTGATGGTTCACTCCGACAAACTGCGCAAATGGCCATTGTTCTGTAATAATATTTACAGTCATATAAAAAATAAGCACATCATTGAAGCATTCATAATCCACTATTGACTTTGAATCTGCCCAAAACATATTCACAGCGTACCCATCTACATCCAGTTGCATTGCACTAAAGAAACCAGGGTCAATGTTTGATTTTTTCTGTAGGTAATCAACCAAAGAACATATTCCTCCATTCTTCATATTTTCTGACATCTTCCTTCTCAAGTGGTTTCTTAGATCCATAAGTGTGAATGGTACATTCTCGCGACCACCATCTACGTGCACGCAGAAATTGTATGTTTTTCGTGGTGCAATGCCGGCGATATCAGTTATTTCAATAATTGCAGCATGCGCTGCAGTTACTTTACGATGTGACCTTAACATAGGAGTCATAAATGAAGTGGCTAATTCATGGTTATGATCATTGATTAAAGTACAATTATATATTTCCCACTCAAAAGTCTTCTTAACACCATTCTCACTAGACAGCCGCATCTTGAATCTGGCTTGCTTCTTGTTGGATTTTCAGTTGACTTCTTCCAACCTTGCTTTGAACAAACATATGCCTTTCTCACCATGACACCCTGTGCTTTTTTTGCCCAAGAATACCTTTTAATACTGAAGCCAATTTTTAAGGCATAACCATTGTAAAATTTGTATGCAACTTTCTTATTATTAAACTGCATTCCCTCTACGGGAACAGAGTCAAGTGTACTATCATGTAGACTTGAGGTGCCTGCACTTTTGTCAAGTACACTGTCATGATCGTCTACCTCATTATCGAATTGCAATTTGTCTGCTGGAATATTCAAGTCAAGATTGAATCCAATGCCTGCACCCTTCTTATCATGTGCATCATTAGTGCACATATTCAATTCTTCAGGTGCATCGATAGTACAGATGTCCATTGCTCCATGACTTCCCAATGATTGAGATATGTCATCTTCACTGCAACTAGTTGATATGCTTAATACTGTCATGTGCAAAATATCAATTTGCGTTAGCCAGTGCATACATTTACTACGATTTATTCAAGATGCATATAACAACGACTATCGATTAGTTAAGCATAATAGCTTACAAATCGATATTAATAAACAACATCATATCTAATAAATCGATACTCGAAAACACATAATATCTTACAAATTGATATACGACAATTCAGCATAATATATTACAAATCGATAGTAACAAACAAAACAATATCTCACAAATCAATAATAGAAAATACAAAATATCTTACAAATCGATATATGGCAATTCAGCATAATATATTACAAATCGATATTAAAAAACAAAACAATACCTAACAAATTGATAATAGAAAACACATAATATCTTACAAATCGATATACGGCAATTCAGCATAATATATTACAAATCGATTTTAACAAACAAAACAATATCTCACAAATTGTTACTAGAAAACACATAATAGCTTATAAATTGATATACGTCAATTCAACATAATATTACAAATCAATAGCAACAAACAAAAAAATATTTCATAAATCGACACTAGAAAACACATAATATCTTACAAATCGATATACGATAATTCAGCATAATATATTACAAACAAAACAATATCTCATAAATCGATATATATGTTACTACAACCGCAATTTGTGTTACATTGCATATACTGAGTGAATGGACGATACCGGATGGTGTAGAGGTCCTTGCTCACATCTGTAACCAAGCATTCTTGTCAACAGATCCCAGCGTCTTACAAATGTCTTCAAGTTTCCAACCGTTGAAACGATAAAATCTAACTGAAATAACAAAACAACGCCTTAATGATACTCACGATGACATACGTTCTTCAACAATAGCACAATGACATGAAAAGATACTCACTACACTTTAATGGAACTTGTTGGAATGTTTGTGCTTCATTGTTTTTTTCTATACTGCCTAACAAAATTGAAGAAAAAGAGAAGACTGTAAAAAGAGATGGCCGACAAATCCCCCTTGATGCCCACCAATGATCAAACCAGTTGTTTGATTTATAGTTATCTCTATGAGGTAGGAACGAACCAAAAAAAGTTTTCTATCTAACAAGTGTCTTTCTTTGCTTCACCCTCTTCTCATTTTCTTTCTTTTGCCTTTGTTTTTAGCTTGTGCTACAACAAAGGCGGAACGTGCAAATGTATATATGGAGGGCGGGAGGACATTTTTGTCTCATGCATATCTATCTTACGGAAGGACATTTCTGTCAAAAGTATATCTACCTTTTTTATATGTTATTTTATTATAAAGTCATCGTGGGAAACATTGGCATATGAATTATCGTGGGTCTCAAGATATTCTTCCATACACACAGGAACACGCGAATTTGTGTTTCAGGGAGAACACACAACACCCTCCTCTATCAAGAGTCATTGGCAAAGTCTCTGAACTATGGTATAATAAACTGACCATATTTGCAAAAGGGATTCATCATTCAACCAGATGGTAAACCCAACCATGCATGATGTCATATATGTTATCAGGATTCACATATATAACTTAAAAGACCTAAAAAGCTAAGGACAGAGTGTCAAATCTTGTCTTTCTTTTATACATAAGGCTGTAAATCTCTCAGGATTTTGAAGAATCCGGAATTTCCATAAATGTGCCAGTTTGCCGTATCTTACTACGATTTTTGAAGTAATTAAGTGGAAATACGGTAACTGCTGATGAACAATTTATGTGAAAAATAGGCAAATCTGTTCCACCATTCACATGCCTCAGTTTAAAACTGTCACATGGTTAATGGATTAATTATAAACCAGTCAGGATGCATATGACTGATTTGTACCTATTTTAGAAAAAATGTTCAGTGGTCAAAATAAGAAAATGAAAAATAAAAGCTTCTGATCTTTTAGTACATCATCTCATTTAATTATTTAGACTTTGAGGTTCCTTTGAAACGAGTAACTCTGACTTTGAAAATGGGTTATATGGAGACCAACTTACATTATAATTTTTACCAGCTAACCTTGTATAAGGAGACTTCCATTCTATTCTTTTCTACTTTTTTTAGTAGTTATTTATTTTATTTGACTACCATGCTCTTCGGAGCAAGCAATCCCTTGAGCTCTGTTCCAATGAGCATCCTTTTATGAACAGTGTGTGAAGAAATAATAAAATATTTCCATTTTAAGTATCAAGTATTGTAGTGGAGATGTCCATGAGGGCTTGGCTCTGGTAGGGGGGACTCATGAAAGACTCCAAGTTAAAGGAATATCAAGAGTTCAAAACTGACCGATGCGGGTGGTTTTCTCTGGGCTTTTGCATCAATGAGTTTGCAAGAGAGTGTGGTGGTTTTCTCTGGTTATCTAAAAAGAAAAAAGTATTATACTTGCAGGAGTGCACACGCGCGCGCGCACACACACGTGGTGCAACCTTCTCAAGTAAATGCAGATATACCAAATTGGCATGAAGGAAAATTGATTCTCTTATCATTTTTTCCAATTGCTTTCTTGGTACATTTGCAATGGTAAACAACATCAATAAGCCAAATTGAGATGAGGGGGATTGTTTCTCAACCAAATAGTGTACTGGCAGACAAGGATGCGCGCGTTCTGTCATTTATCATTGTTGTACTGTAGTAAATTGTATGCAAAGGAAGCTATGTTTGTATTTCTGTGTGCAGTACTGAGGAATCTGTGCATCGACTAAACGATTCACTGTCACAACTTTGGCCATCGCCAACACGGAAGGAATTACTCTGCTTTTGCCAACCAAAGACATAAGCCCTCACTCTTAGAAGCTTCCACTTGCAAGGTAACATTGTACATTTAAATGTATAGGACATTTTTCTGTCTTAGCCCCAAGTTACAAGTTTTTGGTAAATGTGGCAGAAAAGCACACTTGGGCTTGATTTCTAAGACTTTGAAAATTTTTGGTCTTCCGTCTCTCTCTACCGGTCTATGTCTTTCATTGATGCTTTTTCTGAACCTCAGCTTTTGAGTTTTCAGGCCAGGTCCATTTAGCTATCTATGCTATTGAATAACTGAAGAGTCAGAGATGAAATTCGTTAAAAGTAGCGATCCAGGGTGAATTGACTCAAAGCCGGTGATGGCAACACTAAATTTTGTTACTCCTATGTGTCCCATCATCATTGAAGGAAGGTCATCCCTTCTATCTTCATTGAGGGTGTCTTTTTCTCTGATCAACTTGTCAACCCGGCCATCACGCGTTATTTCAAGTTTATTTATGCCTCTTCAGTGGTTGCAGAGAGGAATATTGGGTCAATCATGATACGGGTGATCTCTCATGACCAAACCTGTGTTTTACAAAGGAGATTCTCGAATGTTGAGATCCTTCATGCTATCAAGGATCTGTCTGGTTGAAAAGCGTCTGACTTTGATGGGTTTCATGTTGGCTTTTTCAGGATTTTTTGAGATTCTATCAAATCAGATATGGTTAGCCTCTTCGATGAGTTTTATTGCAATTCCAGGTTGCCCTACCCTTTTCATTTAGCTATTACTTTGCTTATTCCTAAAGACGTCGACGCTTCGGATATCTCTCGGTGACGAGTGCACTTTATCGTATGATTGCCAAGGTTTTGGCAAACAGGCTGAAATCGGTAGCTCAATAGATCTTCTCTAACTCTTAGACCACCTCCATCAATAATAAGAGGGTTCATCATTCTTTTATCATGGCAACCGAGGTTGTGCACTCTTTGCATCTTTGCAGCCAGCCTTTTTTCATTCTTAAATTAGATTTTCATAAAGCTTTTGATATTGTGCAATAACCCTTCTTATTTTAAATGTTATCGAACTTTGGATTTGGTCATCGGTTCTCTGGTTGGGTTAGGGAACTAGTCTCGAATGCTCAGGCTATGCTGAATATCAATGGCACTTTCGGGGAACGGTTCAAGCTGGAGCGGGGTCTGCGTCAAGGTTGCCCTCTTTCGCCTTTATTGTTCAATACGATCGTTGAGGGTCTTGTTGTACTGCTTAAGCGGGTTGCTGCCTGCAGTTTCATTGATCCCTTACCGGTCCAGGACTTTCATGCTCATGCTCTTATTTATGTTGATGATATGATTATTTTTTGTGTTCAGCAGATGCTTCGTTCAAGCTTATTCTTCAAATTTTTATCTCTCTTTTTGGCCTTTCTCTCAATGAGCAAAAGTGTTCCATTTCTATGTTTCACGTCCAACCCTCTATGTTAGCTGCTGGGATAAAAAAATTTAACTATGTTTTATCTAAGTTGTTGATGTTGTACTTGGGTTTGTCATTACAAGTTAAGTGTATTTCCTCTATGGTCTGGGCTCTGACGCTTCTTAAAGTTAAGCGCAAATTACTTTCGTGGCAAGCTTCTTATCTCTCGTGCACTAGCCGCCTAACTTTAGTGAAGCATGTTCTCTCGACCATTTCAGAATTCTTTATGTATGTGTTTTTTATGCCTGTGGGTGTGGAGAAGCAGTTGATGCATCTGCTGGCAGGCTTCCTTTGGTTTGGGTGTCATCTCAAGGGTAAGCGACACTTGGTTGGCTGACGTTCGGTGGTATTGCCGCATTTTATGGTCGATTTAGGTATTCCTGTCCCCAGACTCAGGAATATTACCTTGGTCTCTAAGTAATGCTGACTTGCTCATCAACTGGATAATCCTTGTGCTACTTTTTTTCTCTTTAAGTATGGGCCTTCTTCTCACCTTTCGGTTTTCCTCCGCTCGCGGCGTGGAGCATTTTTTCATTTGCGTAAGTCATGGTTGTCGGCTTTAGCTTCCTTCAACGATAATTTTGATGATCCCGTCGATATTGGTAACTTGGTGCATTGGGCTATTGCTCCTACCGGAAGGTCCCTGACCAACAAAGTCTATAGATCGTTGCTTTTCTCGGAGGCAGCCTGGTTGCCCGAATATGCGCTCTGAGCGAAGGGCTCTTCACCCCGTTCTTGGGTCCTCGCATGGTTAATCTTGCACAATAAGGTCCAAACTCACTCTACCTTAAAAGGGTGGGGCTTTCGAGCTGGTGTGTGCTTTGTCATGCTGTTGAAGAATCCTCGTTCCACCTCTTATGGTCTTGCCCTACCTTTATGGAGATCTTTCGTAGGACTTGGAGGCACTCAGAGGTCCTGGTTATGGGGGAGTCTGTTGCGCTAGACCTCATCTTAGGTTTGGTCTGCCTTCGGCGTAGTAAGCGGTGGCGGTTAATCGAGAGGTCGTGGTTGTTTACCACTTGGTGATTCGTTTGGATGGTGTGCAACGTTGTCCTTTTTCAGGAATCTCCGATCGACATTAATCATCTTGCGCAAAAAAAAATAGTGGATGTTTAGCCGAATCTGCGTATTCATCTTCTCGATCTAACATCTCCTCCTACTATCGCTCCCCTCCCTCCGACCCTTATTCGTTTTGCGGCTCCTGCATGAGCCGCTTGTTTTTTGTTTGTTTGCTCCTGCCTGTTTTTGTTTTGTTTTTATGCTTTTGTTTTCTTTGGGTTCAACTCTGTTGACCCTTTCTGTGGCTACGTTGAAATCATGTTTCGTCTCTCTCTCTCTATATATATATATAACATTGCGATATTTTTGAAAAACTAATTAAACTTCAATAAAATCACAAATTTCAAAATATGGCACATTTTTAAAGTCATGATCTTTCATATGTTAACGCAACAAGTTTACATTTTTATATTTTGTTTATATTTTGATATGTCTTCCTGTATTATAAACATTTTATGTTGATATTTTCCGAAGATTTTCTCCAAAAAAATTTAAACTTTTTATTCTATGGCAAGGTTGTCCCCCACTGGGAAAATCCCAATGCCGTAGAGTCTTGACAATTATATTAAGCTTTTCAAACTACCAAAAGACGTTTCCTGTCTTTATCTTCACAGCTATTTAACTAATTATAATGGGATACCCTCGTGAGATGAAGATCATCATAGAAAGTCCTCTCACTTCATTTTGTTGAAGCATTTTTTCTGGGATTATCCAGAAAAAAAATATTTTTTCTTCAAGACAACGACCACAATGGTACTTCTTTAAATGGCCAACTTGCCACTATATATGATACATCCACATGCCAAATCATCATAACCAGACCCATGTCAATGAGTGCATTATTGGCAACCATGCATTTTTCTAATGGATGGTGCTCTGACATGTGGGAACCTGTATCGAGAGACCAGCGTGGTGTTTCTGCTTCACTGTTTTTAAAGTAGCCGTTATTTTTTTTTTGTGGACCTTCTTATGATGATTGATGTTGGCATGTAAGGTAACTTTGAATTGCTTGGTTTTTCAATAAAGATGAAGCTGGACCCATGATTAATCGTGCTAGAAGATGGTGGTTAAGAAGAGAAAAATATTGGCTACCCTCATTGAAACTCAAAGGGAGAGGTCATTTTGACCAAATCTGACCCCTAGATGTATTAAGCAAGGTCAAAAGAATAAGAAATCGGCCTTTGCATCGTAATTTTTATATGTAAAAACATTATTTTTCTTTAATGATGGAAAACTTTGTACATTGCAAGCCATTCATTTTTCAACCCCAAAAAAAAGCTAAGATATAAGTTGGAAAAACATGATGCATGAGCTGATTTCTACTAAACAAAATATATAGATCACATCTGGATGGTCAGATGCATAAATAATAATAATAATATTATTAATAATACTAATATTATTATTATTAGAGTTTTTCACTAGAGGATTTGGAATCCACAAGGTATCAAACTTTACCCCTTTAAGAAATGATTTGATGCATGAAGGGGTGACGCATAACGTAAGGGAAGTAGATAAGAAACAACAATCAAAATAAGTAGGAAATGACATAAATGTATAGTTAAAGACTATTTTTTTTACTTGGAGTGAATCATAAGACTTTTTTACCAAAAATATTCATTTTATTTGTAGAGTTTATGACAAAAGCATATCTTTCCAAAAAAAAAAAGTACAACGCTTTTAACATGAAAAAACATTTCCAAAATCAAGGAAGTTCATTAATTTTTATATTGGAAGCAAGTTTTTTTCTTCAAAAGTGTGGTTTTTGGAAGCTGAGTCTTCGAGGTTTTAAAAGCTCTCTCTCTCTCTAAACCCAGACCACATCAAGACCAACACAACTGCAACCAGCAGCATGATGGTTGTTCAGTGAATAAGCTCAACTTCTATGTCTGAACCATCTAGCTTTTTTAAAGGTCTCCATCTTTTCAGTTGAAAGAAGCTCAGAATATACATGGTTTCTCCAAGACATGCAAACCGACCCTTAATTTACTTCTTAATTGTTCTCTTAATAACTACAACTGCTCCTGATGCAAAATAAATAAAGCGGTACCTCAATAATACTATCTTTTTCTAATACGTCGCCTCACATCCAATTAAGCAAGTTAGGTTTGACTCTTACATCTTGTGGTTGATTATCATTATGACCATTATTATAATTCAATGCATGTCGACGTGGAGAACACAGCTATGCTCCAAGCTGATTATGGAGTGTAAAAAGGTAAAACCGTAACACTTAACGAAATGCTAATTTTGTTCAACGGTTTACTCCTTAATAGCTTTCTTCAACTAATAAGAAGACAAACACTACAGGGATGAGAGTCAATAGCTGTGATTTTTTTCACCCCTATTTTTCTCACCACTATTGCTTTATTTTTTGCCATTATTCGCCTACAACGGTGAGAATTCTGGTCAATAAGTTGCTATAAAAAAATGATATTTGTTCACCGATAACAATGACATTTATAGGTATCCATTAAAGGTGACTCAACACCAACGAGATTACTCGTCGAAACTAAGAACACTAATAGCCGAGAGGTAGCCTACAACAGAGAGATTGTTTTAACAGCAAGATACCCTATAATAATGAGATTTCTAGATAGCAGTTATAGGCTACCTATAGGTTATAACATTTTTGTATCATTATAGCCTATATCAGCGAGCATCAACTCATCGTTGTAGGCTATAATAGGGAGAAATAAGTCACCATTATAGGTTATAACAGAAAGAATTAGCATTCTGTTATAGGCTGACTATAATGGCGAGAAAGGGATCTCACCCATAACGGCGAGACAGGAGTGTAGCCATTATATGTCATATACTTGCAAATTTAAAACTATCAATTACTTTAAAAAAAAATATATTCAAATATATACACTTCAAATATACACTTTAACAAAAACTTCAATTATACTAAAATTAACAAATGAAATATACATTCAACAAAAACTTCAAATACACTTCAAAAAATATACACTTAAAAAATACAAAACCCCCTTACATCTTTCTCAAGCCTTCAACAAGCACACTTCAAATGCAAACCCACTACATCCTCTCTAAGCCTGCAACAAACACACTTCATATGCAAACCTCTTATACTCTATTTTATCATCTCCAAACTTGCAACAAATATATACACTTTTAGTATTTATATAAATCAAAATTTAATTATAGCAATTATTACAAAGAGTTAATTCATCAAAATATATACACTTCTCATATGAGCAAAGAGTTTAAAAATTTTAGATCTAGAATGAAGGTTCTGTCTTTGTGCATCCATGAAGGCATGCATCTCCTCTATGAGCTTTCTAGTTACTTCTCTCTCGTACGCCATTTCATCTCTCAATTGTTGGACATCCATCTGCGTTGCTTTCAAATGAGTAGATAGATATGAAATTTGAGCTTGGCTGAAGTAGGATGGTTTGGATGGAGAAAAAATGTGCACATCTCCCTCACATGTCGATACCACTTTTTGAGAACCTTGACAAAGTTATCTCGTTGTGTCATCGATGAGCTTCTTTACGAAGAAGATGTTGAATTTTTAATCTCCACATATTGCAACTTCATTTGCACATCATTAATAATTGGTTATTAGTAACTAATGATAATGTACAAAATACAATGAATGAATGTGACACTATAAAGTATGAGTTACTTACAAAGGTGTCTTCTGCTTCGTTACAGATGAATTGTGTGCATCTCTTTGTAAAATATACTTGCCATTAGTTTTTTCCCATCTATTTCAATCTGCAAATAACAAATTAAGAACCTATTAGATTAAACATATTTAGTATTATACTATATAAAAAAACTAAACTTAGATAATAAGAAACTTACCCTCATATGATACCTCTAGAGGTACGAAGAAAATCCACTAGTACGTTGAATAGTCTATTTTACTTTATTCGATGAATTTTTCTTCGACATATATTGTTAACCAAAGGAAGATCAGTTAGTAAACAAATATCTAAAAATTTGAACATTTATTTACTTATAAATATACATCTAATATTTATCGTCTAATAATCTTGGATGAAAAATATGCAAATCTCTTTCTACACTTCAGAGTTGACACCTTTAGGATGATGTTTCTCTATTATGTCATGATTTTGAAACTTCTGGTAATGCTTGTAAAAACCTCTTCTCACCCTTGAGTATAATAGTTGACTTCTCTACGCACCACTGGTATTCAGGTATATCTTTATATAAATCAAACTCATTCGGCATCAAATTATCAAAATATAGTTAGTAATGTTACGACAATGAAGTCGTACATGATACTTCAAGTACAAGGTTTTGATAATGAGCAAGTGAAATCAACTGCATTTAGCTAAGGCAATGAAGAAATTGAAGAATTCGATGAAGAATCTTTGAAGACTAGTGTGCATATGTTAAATTCATTAAAAGTCTTAGATTCTTGTAAGATTCTTACTTAGAGTGCATATTTAGGTTGCATTTTACCTGAAAAGTCTTTAGAAAAACTTTTCTAAAAGAACCCTTCATGAAAAACTTTTTAGAAAACTCTTTTTTTAAATTTTCGTGTTTATTAGTCGACCAATAGACTCACCAGTCAACTAATCCTTTCGCGCCGTATTTTCTAAAAAGTCATTTTTGTCAAATTAGTCGACCGAAGGTTTTATCAGTCGACTGGACAGAATGTCTGTTTTCTGGAAAATTTAGCAGCAGACGACTAATGACTTTATCAGTCGACTGGACAGAACATGTGTTTTCTGAAAATTTAGCAGCAGTCGACTAATACTTTTATCAGTCGACCGGATAGAATGTATGTTTTTCAGAAGATTTTAGCAGCAGTCGACTGAAAGGTTTTTTAGTCTACTGATGATATTTTCAGTCGACTAAGTTTCAAATCTTCAGATTTTCAAACGGCTCGATAAACAGATCAGTCGATCGACGATAACTATCAGTCTACTAAAAACTAACTATTAGTCGACTAACTACTGTTCCAGTCGACTAATTTTACCGTTTTTTCTGAAACTTCAAAAAAGGCGTGGCTTTTCATTTTTCAAACATTTTGATCATTCAAAATGGATTGTTTTGACACCCTTTCATACCCTCAACGTATGGAAACTTTCAACTATAAATATGAGTGCATTTTACACTCAAAATAACTTCAATTCAATCAATTTGAATCAATTACTCTTTGCTTTTCACTCATATTCATTTTCTCACTCACGTGATATTGTTCACTTCAGTTTTTCACTCAAATTCCTTTGAGAGATAGTAAATTCGTGAGTAGAGTATTTCAACAACCTTAAAAGCCAATTGCATCTCATTTGCATTCAAAAGAAGGGCTCATAGGTTGTATTGTAAGTTGTTACTTATTTTCTGTAAAAGGAAAGACTCCTTGGTTTAAAGGAGTTGTTTGCTTTCAGTAGGTGTGTTACTGGAAGTGAGACCGGATTTGGTCTGTATGATCTTGTAGTTACACAAGGTTGATAGTGGAAATCTCACGCGGATTTTGCTTGGGGACTGGATGTAGGTCGGGAAAGACCGAACCAGGATAAATTTTGTGTTTTTTGTGTGTTTGCTTTTCAAATTGCAAAATTCGTCAATATTCAGCAGACAATTTTTAAAAAGCACTATTCACCCCCCCTCTAGTGCTCGTTGCCTCGATCCTACTGCACTTTCAAGTAACACTTCTTTTATAAATTAATTTATTTATCACGATATAGTTAGACAATATACTTACATAAGTTGTCTCATGCAACACCATCTTTTCATCATTTATGGCATTCATCTACGAGTTGTGAGTGAGTATGACTTGCTCCCTGATGATGCACGAAAGCCTCTTAAAGAATAAGGAGGAGCCTTCACCCACTAGGGATGACAGGGGGCAAGGTCTCCACCCCTACCCTGTTTCAAAATCCGAACCTCCATCCGCGCCTCCATCCCCACATGCGAATGGATTTTAACATTCACCCCTGCCTCCATCCCCATTTCATGTCCTCCATCCCCGGTCCAAACGGGGGAGAGGCGAGGCGGGGCCCCGTTTCCCCTTAGTCTATAGTCATCCCTTAAAGGATCGGGGACCGGACGGGGCGAGGCGGGGATTGGGATGGGGATGGGGCGGGGCAGGGAAAAATGTAAGTACATCCCCTCCTCCATCCCCACACGGGGATAGATTTTAACCTTCATCCCCGCCTCCATCCATGTTTCATGCCCTTCATCCCCGGTCCAAACAGGGTGAGGCGGGGTGGAGCCCTGTTGTCCCTCGGTCCACTGTCATCCCTATCGCCCACCCACTCCTTGTGTCCAAAGCTTAATAGTTATTGACGTCTTTCATTGCTTTATTTGCCTTTGGTGGGCTAAGCATTTGTTCTTCTCACGTTTGCGCTAAGAAGATTTTATAGTTACTAATTTGTAGTAAAAAATAAAATAAATATTAATAGGAATGACAATAATAAATTTTTAATTATAATAAAAAAATACTAAATTAATATTTACCTGAGGCCACCGTGAATGGCTCTGGAGCTACAGTAGCCTTTGGTGTATGGGGGGTCACATCTTTCTCCCTTGAAGTATCACCCACTTATGATCTGAAATCGATATTGGTTAGGTGTTCACCTTTGTTGGCGAGTGGTGAACCGATCTTGAGAGAGGAAGAATGCCCATATTCTCGTCGTGAATATGTCAACATCTATAGCAAATGATATTAAATCAGACTATACTGTATAGAATTGAATCATACAATAATATTTACTATCATATAAGAACAATATTAAATTTGATATATATTATGAACAATCGATTCACAAATTGCAGATATATCAACTGAATGGCATCAGCAAGATCATAGAGATAAGATAGCACACAATTATGAAATATAAACAAGAGTTATATATATTTTTGAATTCATTTTCAAGTAGAAAAAAGAACACAAAGTAAGAAAACAGAGCAATAATACATGCACTTACATTATACTTTCTTTGTAAGCCTAGATGCTTTGTCAACTTTTCAATAGGTAGATGATCAATTGCACTTATATCAATTTTGGGATTTTGCCATGAGTCCTTTAACTAATTAGGACTTTTTGGCAAGATGGGGTAATCCTTCTTCACTAATGATGGAGACGTGTTGCAATGTTTATGAATTCCAAAACAATGCATGTAACCTACTAAGACCCACATATCAAAAGATCAACCAAATTCATTCAAGAGTAACAAATCACAAAAATTCTAAACTAAGTTCAATATTCCCCATTCAAAACATAAGCACATGGGCACATGAGCATTTATTTCAAAAAATATATTTTAGAACCTAATCATAGAGGCACATAAGCATTTATTTCAAAAAATATGCTTTCGAACCTAATCACATAGGCACATAAGTATTTATTTCAAAAAATATATTTCAGAACCTAATCAATAGGCACATAAGCGTTCATTTTAAAAAAATATATTAAGCATGCCTTTATTATTTGTTTACTGCCCATAGTTTTTCAGAATTGTTTGAAGTGAGAATTTACTCTAAATGCTATCTAAATTACACTAAAAAATCATCTCACGTGTGTATTCACAAATTTCAATTATTTTCTTATTCACTTTAAACAATCAAGTGGTTATCATTATCAACGTAAAAACCATCCTCAAATTCTTAACTAGCATATCTAAGATGCATCGTGATGTTGAAGTAATACAAAAGTTGGGCAAAACCGAGCATTGGTACTGATAATCGTCTATTGACATTATTAATCAGGATGAGTCAGAATAGATTCATCCAATTATCTCACTCGACACAAACAGAGCATTGGTACCGACAATCCCATTCTTTTGGTTTCTATTCAACTATGAGATTGAATAAAGGTACAATCAGTTATATACAATATGATCATAACTGCTCTCACTCGACTTACAAAGTAGATGAACAGTAGCGACTCTTCAATGTCGGTTATAAAACCACATGTCGCTCATCTGAGTTTGTTGGTGCAAAACTCGGGAGTCGGGGTCTCCTTTGTCTATCAGAAAGTAACTCGGCATTACCAACGTGGGCTCCACTTGTCTAGCAGGAGCAGTTAACTAGTAGGGGTCCACCTAACCCCAGCTTTCTCTGTCCAAAAAACTAAAAAAGTAACCCGGCATTGCTATATCAGAAAAGAACATGTATTCGCAGGATTTAATCTCGTCACATCCAGTCAACTTGGTGTTGTTTACAAGTTGCCAATGGGTCCCTTTTAAGCTGTTTCTAGTTATTAGTTAAGACGGCTCTGCATTTGGAGTTCTGATGGCTCTAGAGGAATGGGTCAGTCTTAAAATAAAAGGTTGCCTGTCATTTGAATTGATTTCCAGTGACAACTTGATCCCTTACCTTCCTCTAATCACTATGCTAAAAAAAAAAAAGGAGATTACCAACTTTATAAAAACAGAAGATTATGTGAATAGCTTAAGAAGAAGCAACGATGTTTCTTTAAATTTGGTGGATATTAATGCATAAAGCATTCAAGATGAATATTGGTGAAAAAAGAATTGGGGTTTTAGTTGGTATTTGCGAAATTGGTACTATATGATCTATTTTACCATGAAAACAAAGTTCTTACTTGAAACAAAGAAACCCTAAAAAATCATACTTGCCAAAGTGTGTTGATCAAATAATGTTTTACCAATGTGGCAAAACCCTAGAAAATCAAATAGATGTTGAAACCCTAGAAAATAGAGAGAAAGAGAATACGAACCGGAGAAATACAGAGGAGAAGAATTCATCGATCATGTCACCTGAGCAAGGAGGAAGGATCAGGAAGTGGTTGTCGGCGGTGTCACCCAAGCATGGAGGAGGTTGGGGGTCTGGCGAGATCGCACATAGAGAGTGATATATAAAAGGCGCCCATCAGGCATTTTTTAAATATGACTTTATAATGATGACATAATTGTCATTATTATCGAGTAAAACCTTATAATGGCATGATCCAGATATCATCGTTATTGATCTATAATGGTGAGATTATGTAATCGTTAAATATTGTCGTTAAAATGTTTCACTGGCAATATTTAACGACAAAGAATCTCGCCGTTATACATATATTGTTAACGGGATATTATCAGCTTACCATTATATATATATATATATATATATAAACAGCGAGATGTGTTTATAGGCAAGGCCCGGTCTAGCTCGCCATTATTGATCAAGCAATAATGACGAGATTCATGACCGTATTCGAGAAATAACGGCATGATATTTATGTCAAAAAAAACTCTCGCCGTTATTGCTTGATCAATAGTGGCGAGTTTTTTTTCTCGCCTTAAAAGAGTTGCCGCTATTAACCCTCATCCTTGTAGTGTATCAATGGATTGGATATATCCGATGTTAGACCCGATTCTTAATCTGATTAGTCGGATTTGGTTAAGAGAATTGAATCCAATTAGTAATCAGATTTGAATTTGGTTTAGGATTTTATGACTGAATTAGACAGTATTCGGATCCGATTACATTTATTTTTCTAGATTTGGTATTGGCTTTTTTCTATCTGAATCCAAGTCTGATTAGCCGGATTTGGTATTGGCTACATCCAAACAGTTTACATCCCTGAGCTACACTATTAGAAGTGGGAAATGAAAAGAAAAATGTGAATGGAAAAGAAAAAAAATACAATTTTTCAATTGTACGGAGAAAATTCCTAAATATTTAAGTTTTTCATATGATTTTTTTTCTCCATCTTTGGAGATGGATAATTTTTTCATATTTCAAGCTGCTCTCTCTCTCTCTCTCTCTGCCAATTTGATTTTCATTTGTCACACGAGCCAAAAAAAAATTTATGTGTAAAATTTTTTCATATGAAAACTTAGCGCATGTAAAATTTTCTTTTCATATGGAATTTTTCTTGCATTCATATTTGGAGTAGGAAGGACAAGTTTGTACATCAAGAAGAAACTGGAAATTCCTGGATTATCAGGGCTTTTACTAGACGACAAAATCTAGAAAACTTATGGAATTTCCCAAAAATTTATTTAGCTTAAGCTATGACTTGAAGCACCTTCTATTAATCACAACTCTGTTCAGTGCTTCTCAGGTTCAACTCCCACCGGGTGTGCAGGTGCCTTTAACTGGTGGACTGTATAAGGGCTTGGGTGTCGGTGACCCCACCCAGAGTTACGTTTCAGGGAGGCGGGCCCACTAAGTGACCCAGTTCTTGATGAGGTTTTCTTGTTATAAAAAAAAGACAAATTATAGAAACTCGTAGTCCTATATAATAACACTTGTTGCAAACTTGCACCCTTACAAAATCTTGGTGGGGCTTGTTAATCAAAAGATGTTCAAGATTTGTCCCATCTTGGAAATACAAGTACCATGGAAAATTAAGGTTCATCCTTCCATAGCCTCAGATCTTGTAGTGCCGATTTGGAGAATGTTACCGAGTTGACGGAACGTCACAAGTTCAAAACTCACAGATGTGCATATCTTTTGCCACAAAGTAGAAGCTAGGTGTATTCCCTTAGTGGACAAGGGCCTGGGTTTTAGGCCAATAAACTCAGTAAGTGATGCCTTTTTTTAGCAATTATCAGAAACATAAAACACAAGGTGACCCTATGATTCTATCTTTCTTTTCTCTCCTTTTACTGAACTTGTTTAGAGCCTGCACACACAACAAAGGAGATTTCAAGCACATGTGAGCCGTTTGAATTTGTACAGCTATGGGCATTATGCTTGCTGATGCATACCCCCCACAAAATGATGAGGGCCCCTGACATCATAAAGCATTGATTGTCACCTAATAAGGAGGTGGCTATATGGGCATTAAAATTCTTGGGGCAATATCCACTCTGAAATTCATCTAGTGCTTTTCATCATCATGAGAAAGCTCAAGTGGGGTATTCCCTGCCAGTTGATGAATGGCTGATAAAATCCAGATAGCTAGTATATGGGTCTGCTCTTCCTTTTATTCCTTAGACTTCTTTTGGAAATCATGAAGTCACCAGTGAGAGAAGAAACACTGAGCTGGTAAGTGCCATAGATGGGGGTGGCAGAACAGCTAGACATAAGGGAAGAAATAAATTTGTGCTGCACTGTCTCTTCATGTCATGAATATTTGATCTCAGACTGACCTACATGCTGATGATATTTGCTATATTTTGAAAATAACGTGATATATTAAGAAAACGGTAAAATCCTGTTGATGCATATGATGTTTATATCATTTTGAAAGTTTTTCTCTCTCCTTTTTTTTATCTTTTTGGATAGAAAAGACTGCATTTGGAAGCCTAAATAACAGTACTAATAAAACCCAACCCCTATAAGAACCAGGCCGGACACTGGGTCCACCCTTAGACTAAGACAATTAACCACTCAAAACTAGGGGTGTAAACTGTTTGGATTCGTATCCGATGTGGACAATACTATATTAGACTAATCGGATGTTGGCTAAAAAGATTCAAATTCAGGAAAAGCTCATGCTAGGTCTGCTTTTTTAATGTAAACGGAATCGGATATCAGTCAAATTTGGATATTTGTTGGAATTGGTAGCAAAAAATAAAAACCATATTAGCATCCAGTTATAATCAGATATAGTTTTGGCTTACTAAATGCAACTAAACATAATCGAATTCAATTGGATATCAAATAAAATCCAATTCATTGACATCCCTACTCAAAAGTCAAAAGCAAAGGTAATGGGAACTAAATTGTTCTGTGCCAAATGCCTCTGAGGAGATCCAGCACAACTCGGTGTTATGGTTAATCAACACCACATGCGGTGTACCTAGATCAAGTGGATCTGGTTATACAGACCTTGGTCCAATACTAGATACAAAACTTGTGCATCTCAAACTTGCAACTCATAAATTAAACAAATCAAGGCCTGTTTGCTTCATTCCCATGGAAGGGTACGCACCCTTCCATGGGAAGTAGCACAACTTTCTAAAATTCCTGCCAGTATGGCCTTCCAATGAAAGTTCTTTCATAGGGAGAGAGGTATGAGGGACTTTTCATGTGAAAAGAGGAAGGTGGTGGGAAAAGCTAGAGCAAACTTGCGTCAGTACGGCACTTTCCCACAATGATGTTTAGATGTTTGTTTCAACCATGGTGGGGAGAGGGAAAGTGATGTCAGCTCAGCAATTTACCATAACAAACGGCCCCTTAAGATTGATGGTAGATCAGGTGCAATCACATTGCACGCTTTTGTGTGCTGTTACACCTGAACTGCCCTCCATCTTCGGTTGGGCCCCACTACTGCCTTCCATCTTCGGTTGAGCCCCACAGCTGACAGCGTCATGGTCAAAGTGTGCAATTATTTCACCTTATATGCCCTCCTTTAAGACTAGGCACAGGTGTGTTACTTTTATCTTAAACCTAATTCAACTAGTACAAAAATGATATGTTTTTCAAAAAACTTCACAATTTGTCAAAATTCACGTGATGACCACAATTATAAATGTTGAGTGTTAAAATAACCATTTTAACCTTTGTATGCGTGAACCTCTCGAGGATATGCGAATTTTCTTTGTGACAAGTTTTATTACTAATTGTTAACCTAAAAATTTATGGATTTCAAAGAAACATACAAAAGAATAAAAAAATAAAAAATAAATACATTTTGAACAACATTTGAATCGTTGAAAATAATGAATGGATGATGAGATACAACTCTGATAGAGTTCTAAAAAAAGAAGATGAACATGCACACTTGCGCCTAACCCGGTTATTATATGTTGTTTTTTTACCACAAAATCAAAAAATCAAGAGAAACAATAAAAAAGACATACAAATCGCTTAGCTTTTCAATGCCACCAAGATTGCCTTGATCTTAAGAGCGATTTGGGAGAAATGTCATATGAAAAATATTTTTTGAATATATCAAACCCTCTGACTAAATGGTAGATTTACACGATTTTTTATAAACCTCACAAAGTCTGCATAAAATATAGGTGAAAATGACCAATATTGATGAGGATGAGAAAATTCACATAAAATATAAGTGAAAATGAGAAAGTCCGCATATATTTTATACAAGGATGAGAAAGTCTGCATATATTTTATCGCATACAATATATGCGGGTTTCTTCATCTTCGTACAAAAGATATGTGGATTTTCTCATCCTCGTACAAAATATACACGCATTTCCTCATTCTCATACAAAATATATGCAAACTACATCATCCTTGCAAATATTGATCATTTTTTTGCTTATATTTTATGTGAACTTCCCCATCCTTGCATATATTTTATGCAAACTTCGTTAGGTTTACAAAAAAAATCATGCAAATCTACCTTTAAGTCAAAAAATGTGATACAGTCGAAAAGTCTTTCTTTGGAGTGACATTGAAAAGCTAATGTATTGGTCTGTCGTTTTTATTGCTTTTTCAAATTTTTGGCACATATGGCTGAAAAATAATATAGAATAATCAGGTTTGGCACAATTATGCATATTTATCTTCTTTTTTGAAATGCTAATATTAGTGTTCGTTCATCGTATTTCAGCGATTTAAATGTCGTTAGAAAGGTATTTCTATCTAGTTTTTTATTTTTTTTTTGTGTTTCTTTAGAATCCTTAAATTTTTTGGTCAAAAATCAATAATAAAGTCTATCGTAAAGGAAAATCATATATCCACAAGATATCTGCATATGTGAGTTAAATTGATCATTTTAATGCCAACATTTAGGGTTTTGGTCATCAGAAGGATTTTGACAAATTGTAGGGTATTTTAAGAGCAGGCTCACTTCTTTCATTTGGCTGCAGGTCACTGTATCGACTGAAGGTCTCATTATATCATATTGGTAAAGTATAATCAACAAAGTTGTTCATTTGTGATAAATACTGAATTAGCATGGAGCAAAGAATTGTTACATAATGAACAACATATCGAGAAGTTTAATTAGGAAATAGATTATTTAGACATAAACCACCTTCTGGTACGGAGTGCAGTCTAATAAAGAGCCGTAAATTCAAGGAAGACTGTTTTAATCATGGACGCGAACAGTTAAACTTTGTAGAGCTAAAAAATGGATGCAACGTACATTGATCGAATTTTTCATTTATGAAATTATGAGATGCTTATTGACAAGAACTGCAGCATCTCAGCCAAGAACAGAAGCATCACGACCAAGGAATGTCAGAATCAGTAAGCCTTGATGTTCATGCAGATAGTACGCTTCTTAGCATGATATTTTCCTGTTATAAAATTATAAAAAGTTGAATTTGCAATTTCAACATGTGCACATTCATGAATCACGATAAAGTGAAATGATCAAATTGTAGTGCACCCTTTGGCCATTCTATTAGAATACATCTCTGAGCTTCCCAGTTTTCAGAATCTACGAAGAATCAAGCACGTTATCACCAAGTTACAAATTGAGGATCATTATCTCAATTCAAGAAACGTTTGGAACGAATTAGTAATTGCAAAATTAGATGCCATGGCTCCTCTTTACAACATAACAGAGGATAACATCCAGTATACATTTGATAAACCAATTACAGCTAGCACATGGGGCACATGCTTGCAGTAAACTACTGTACAATTGAAAGAATGTGGCAAAGGGGTACTACCTCAAACCCGAAATCTGCCCAAGCACATGCCCATTACGCATTGCTAAAAACCCATGTTCGCTCATACTCCCCCTCAACCTGTAAAAAGATGGTTTGCTGCGGATTACAGGACATGATCTGTTCTGCCACCTTGAAGGTGATCCATGAAAATCCAAGATACGGCCACCAAAGAAGGTTGACGCTGAGTGTGGCCTTTCAATCCCGTCAAGCAGGTCTGAACTGTACTCCATTGTTGTAATGAAGGACGAGGCATACCCATAATTTAAACCCGGTGCCTCTCTTTGCCACCAGCTGTTCTCAGGTGTAAACTCAGACTTGAAATCACATCCAGGACCTGATGAATCTTCTCTCTGACTATGACAATCTTCACAAGTCTCATCAACGTCATTGTAGACAAGTTTAAGTGCTTGAACAACTTCACCCATGAATGGCCTCTGAGACACCTCAGGGTGAACACACATTGAAGCAATTGCAGCAACCCTTGCCATGTTGTCAAAGTTGTATTTTCCACCGAAAGAGGGATCCACCAGCTGTTCAAGCCCCTCTTGGCTCGTCAGCATCGGACGTGCCCATGTCACAAGGTTCTCCTGCCCGGGAGGTTTAGACATGTCTACTGGCTTCCTGCCAGACAGAAGCTCTAGCAACACAACCCCGTAGCTGTACACGTCACTCTTAACAAGGAGATGCCCTGTCATTGCATATTCAGGGGCAACATACCTGCATAGACGAAGTTTTATTTTTCTTTTGGCATTTAAACATTCAAAAGCAACAAAAATAAAGCCTTAAATATGTAAATTGCATTCTCGCAAATGCACAAAAGAGAACTCAGCTTACCCAAAAGTTCCCATCACACGAGTGGAGATATGCTGACTTCCATCTGAGGCTTCCCTAGCCAAGCCGAAATCTGAAACTTTAGGAGTGAAATCATTTTCCAACAACACATTGCTAGCCTTGAAGTCTCGGTGTATGACACGAGGGTTTGAATCTTCATGAAGATACGCCAGCCCTCTTGCAGCACCAAGAGCAATCTTCATCCGTGCATCCCAATCAAGTGGTGTATTTTGCTTGTCAGCACCTGTGGTATCACCAGATTAAGTGAGCACTATGTGCATTCTAATGTTTGTGTGTTGTAGAACATACCATGCAAGTGAGATTCAACACTCCCATTGGGTACGAGTTCATACACCAAGCTGCGGTTATGTTTCTCAATACAAATACCAATCAGTTTGACAAGATTGCGATGGTGCAAGCGGCTGAGCATCTCAACTTCAGATATGAACTCACGATCTCCATTGTGACTATCCTTTGTGAGCACTTTGACTGCAACTTCAGTTTCATCCCCTAAAACTCCATGGTACACACGACCAAAACCACCCTCACCAAGCACCTTTTCATAACTAAACCCATCTGTAGCTCTCTCAAGCTCTGCGAGTGAAAATGTCTTTACTGAGAGCATACAAGGAGCCACACTAGACACAAGGGACATCGACATCGAGCTTCCCATGCTACTCGATAAAAGGGATCGTGCACCTGCAATATATCACACATAACTTGACAACATTGTACTTGAAATCCAGACTTATGGCCATAGCGACTGAACTAGGCATAAGCCAAATCTCACTTCTTGTAATAAATTTAATTGAGAAAAGAAAAAATACCAAATAAATCAAGTTCATATGAAAAATATAGATAAGTCTATAAATAAATGCAACTTTGGTGAGAGACAAGTTATATAAACAATTTATAAGTACATGCTGCCATATGCTGTTATGTAGCACCATTCACCTTTTATGCCCTTAAAATACATGCTTATATGCAAGGTTGTAAGTATCGTATCATTACACGTATTGGTCGAGCCCAAAGTAACACTGTATCGTATCGTAAAATATTATAAATTTTTAATAAAAAATCCAAAAAAAAAAAAAATCAAGAAAAAACAGCAAAAAATTTAAAAATTATAGCACATGAAACAATGATGAATTACACAAAATACAACCATAAAATCACATACGGAGCATTTATGACTCTATGAGCTGCATAAGACATCATCAAACATTATCTCACAAGAACAATGCAAAATATTAAATATCTTGCAATTAACAACATGCCACAAGACTCATACTTTAATATTACATAAACAAAAATATTATGACAATAGTTGCACTTTTTTTACCTTAACCCACTTTTTTGGGTGAAAAGATGGTGGAAATACACTTCTAATGGCCTCTAGACAAATGGAGAAGTCAGCCCTCAAAAGTTATTTAAAACCCAAAATGAAAAAAAAATAACTTTCGGCCTTTTTAAAGTATGCTGGAGGTGTATCGTATGATACACTTTGTATCGTATGATACGGCACAATACAGGAGTGTATCGTACGATACACCCGATACGGGTACGATACAAACTTGTATCACGATACGAGTTTATATTGTATCACAAAACCCAAAAGTAACGATACAGTATGATATGTACAACACTGCTTATATGTCATGATCACATGATTCAAAACCGATTTACAACTAACAAACCATGTAGATTATATATGTAATTGTTGGGTCTGATCTACAAAAAATAAGAAAAAATAGGAAAAGAAAGATGATTTCTACTCGAGGTTGCCAAACTAGGAAGCGGAAGCAGGAAACAATACGGGAAACAGAAGCGAGAAGCGAGGCATTTTAAAATTTATAGGAAGCGGGAAGCGAAGTATCAATTTAAAAGCGAAATATTAAAAAAAATGAAGCAATACGGTAATTGAATAGGAATCGAATAAGAAACAAATAAAAACTAAAATAAAATTGACCATTCTTATATTTCATGTTTTTTCAATAAAAGAGTTAAATTTTTGTTAAAATCTAACAATGATGGTTACTAATTTAAAGAAAGTACATGAAAAGTGAGTGAAAGCGTGAGAGAAAATACATGAAAAAAATGTGAGAAAAGCATAGATCATGTGTGTGGGAAGCATAGAAGAAGCGTGGGGGAGTCGAGATTCCCATGAAGTTTCTGAAGCGAGGAGTATCGCGCTTCCGAAGCGAGGAGTATCGCGCTTCCGAAGCGAGGAGTATCACGCTTCTGAAGCGAGTTTCCGGGAAGCGAACTTCCCACCTACCTAAGAAGCTTCTGGTAATTCTGTTTCTACTCAATATTATTGTACCTTCATTAGTACTAAATATTCATTGGACACACCCACATAGGGATCATTCTTTAGGAAAACAATGTATTGTACCAGCCATACTTGTGTGATACCACATACCAGCACCCGTACCTATGTGACATTATCCCAACCTAAGTCACAGGGACTCGACTAAAAGGTTGACGCACTCGCGTAGACACGCCCGACACGGGTGCGGCTTCAGACACGAGGCGAACACGATCAACAAAGTGTCGGATTCAGTCGATGCATCGAGGCTGAGTCCATCCACATTTTGGACTCGGTCAACTTTGACTGAGTCTATTTTTGTCCATTTATTAAAATTAATTTTGAACTGTTAGAAAATGACCTTGAATGCAATAGGTTCAAAAATGAACCCATAAACGCACACATAAAGTGTGAATACACATACCCACTAAAGGGTAACCAAATGCACATAAAGTGCAAACACATAAACCCACAAAGGGGTGAAGCCAAAAGGCTAAAAATAAATAATCTTTATTGAAGGTGAGAGGTAAAACTCCACAAAGAAATGAGGGGTTGCACCCCTTTATATACAAGAGGAAAAGGGAGAGAGGGGGAGTCATTGGGCCCCCCACTAGGTAGACGTTAGAGAGCCCCAACAGCCCCAATATGAATGTTGGGGCTCCCCAACGTCTACCTAGTGGGAGACCCAATGGCTCCATCTCTCTCCCTTTTCCTCTTGTATATAAAGGGGTGCAACCCCCTCATTTCTTTGTGGAGTTTTACCTCTCACCTTCAATAAAGATTATTTCTCTTTAGCCTTTTGGCTTCACCCCTTTGTGGGTTTATGTGTTTGCACTTTATGTGCATTTGGTTACCCCTTAGTGGGTATGTGTATTCGCACTTTATGTGTGTGTTTATGGGTTCATTTTTGAACCTATTGCATATAAGGTCATTTTCTAACATGGTATCAGAGCTAGGCAGTGATCGAGCTATTTTTTGGTGCATTGAGAAGCGTGTCACTCAAGAAACTTCAAGAAAAATGGTGAAGTATTCGTTGTTTCTCTTCTCTTTCTTGAAGTTATCGGTATGTATTCTTTTTCTTAAAAGCATCATGCATTATGAAGCTACTTTCTTGATCATTTATATGCATGTGTTTCCTCTATCATTATGTTTTTTAAATCAAAATGTATTTTGCACATTTAGTGTTTGTATTATTCATTGAGCTTTTGCCTTTTTCGTTCTTGCACATTAAGTACTTGTGTTATTTGGGTTTTCATTGAACCCTTACTTTTTCGCATATCGCATTTCACTTATTCGCATGTTTTGAAATTTTTTAAATGATAATTTTTAAATCGGTGAACTTATTTTTCTAGATATATGATTGCTCAAAACTTGCTTGAATGGGTCGTTTATCATGTTTATCTTCCAAGCATAATTTGATGTCAATCTTGAAATCGTGAGTATGGCTTTAGGAGTTTTTGTGATTATATTTCAAGTCTTGCATGTGATTTAAAGCTTTGTATTGATGGACATACATGGTTGTGATAAAATCTTTGACTCTTTAAATTTAAATTTTTATAAAATAACTTTGGTACTTTGAAGTTACATGCTTAACGTTGTTTGAAAGCATGAATTACATGTGTGGGAAGTTCTTAAAGAAAGTTGGGTTGAGATTGAAATTTTTAGTATATGAAAGATTGTGATAATTCACGTACTTTTCTACAAAAACCATAATTGCTATTGTATATTATGGGTAGTGATAGGATGTTTATTAGAGATTCCTTACATGTCAGTGCCTATCCACTCAAAGTCTTGAATATGGCTTTTCTGTGTGTTTTCGGGAAAAACCCTTGACATATAATTGGACCGTCCATGAAAATTCTATAAATATAATATGATCAACAAAGTTTACTTAATGAGTCATTTCATATATATTTGGGCAATATTTGCTTTAAAAACTATTCTTGCCTTATTTATTAAAAGGAGTAATCGTGACTTGTTATTTGGCCTGAGATTTCTCTCTTATGTAGTGATGTTTTTCTTAAAAATTTCAAATATGATTATCTTCAATTATGTGTCTCATTGTAAGCTTTATACATGTCCATTATTTGTGCTTGTTACATTCTCTTTTTGCATAATTGTTTTGTGACTAACTTATGAGTTGGTTCTAACTTTGAAAAACATGTGTTTTATTACTAATGAGTCTTATTGGTCTTTGCTTAATGCACTTGACTCTCATTTGTAATATAATCACTTTTTGTGAGGTTCTCTCATTTAATAGTCGTGTTTGTGTGTCATAGTGCACTCTTGTTACTCTTTGTGTAATTAATGTATGAATGCTTTTAGCTATGTCACAGGGATTCGGCTAGTAGGGTGCCGCACCCGCGTCGACGGGGGTGCAGGTGCGGGTGCGGTCAACCCGACCCTGGGTGAGTTGACCGCACCTAGGGTCATTTCGGTCCATTTTTTGGATTCTTTTTTTTAAATGACCTATGAAATGGGCTGCGGAATTTTAAAAATAAAATCTAGTAGACTAGTGCCGAAACCGCAGATTTGACTCAAAATAACTAAACAAGTGATCTATGTTTTCCGTTGCTTAGGTTACAACCCAGAAATCTCTCAGCAAAGACGGAAAAAACACTAATCCAGAGCCAGAAATGCCAGATCTAATCATTATTACGCATAATCGGCAAAAATTCTTCGTAAATGTAGCCCTAAATCAATAGAGAACAGAGGACTCTAATACACGATCTACACATACCGTGGAGGCAATCGCAGTTCTCGGCCTCATTACGCACAACATCAAGCACGGAGTCGATGAGCTCAGCGCCCTCCGTGTAGTGCCCCTTGGCCCAGTTATTTCCGGCACCAGACTGCCCGAAGACGAAGTTGTCCGGCCGAAAGTTTTGGCAGTAGGGGCCAGTGCGGACGGCGTCCATGGTGCCCGGCTCAAGGTCCATGAGCACGGCGCGCGGCACGAACCTCCCGTAGGACGCCTCGTTGTAGTAGACATTGACACGCTCGAGCTGTAGATCCGACGTCCCGATGTAGCGCCCTGTCGGATCGATGTCGTGCTCGTCGCAGACGACCTCCCAAAACTTAGATCTGATCTGGTTCCCACATTGCCCTCCCTGAATGTGAAGGATTTCCCGCATTTTTCCTCTGGTTTTCCCCCTTTCTTCGAAGATCCAAGGACGAAGAAGACGCAGAGAACGAGAGCGAGAGAGGAGAGCGGCTCTCGCGCGGGTTACGGTGAAAATGGAGAGACGGGGAAGGCCGAAGGGGGATGAGGGTTTTATACATGGTGTTGGGAGGAGATCGGACGTTGGATATTTGTTCCCTCTCTTCTTTTCGATTTGATCGGATGGTGGATTTTGGTTTGCTCCGAAGGTTCACGTTGGAGTTTCTTTCTTGGGATAATATCTAACGAAATTCCTTGGTCACGGACCAAAATGGCGTTCGGTTATTTAACCTGACCAGAATTAGTCGGTGTGGTTTCTGGCGGGGGCTGGTAGCGTGAGAGCGGTGTTCATGTAGTTTGCATGAGTTGCCTAGACCGCTGTGGGATTTGACGTCATACATCCATTGGATCGATGAGATCTGACGGTCCGCATTTTTTGGTCATGGGGCGAAGATGCTTCATGAATCCATGTGATAAAAAATGCTGCTTTCGGTTTCGATTACTTCGGGTCTCGGATCCATGGATCTGACTTGACATGGGACACATGGTAATATTTGAAGCAATCAAATGTTGAATTTCACCCTTAATGAGGATATGGTATGCATATTTTAGTTGAGAACTTGAGATGCACATACCTATAATTCTAAGAGCGGGACCCGTGCCGGGGGGAACCCCCAACCCCCCTTTTATATATATTTTATATTTTTGCCCCTGCCGCACTCCCGCACCCAAGTTTTTTGAAAGTGTCGCATCCCCCGCATCCGCACCCATGTGACATAGGCTTTTAGTAATTCTTGAGTGTGGATTTCTCCCATTTGAATTAAGTTTTTTATCTTTCCGCTTTGTTTTGCATACTCATTTGTGATTGTTGTAGTTCTTGTTGGTGAATACTATTTGTGAGACCTCCACGGTTCTTGTGAGAAGAATAGTTTGGATTTTCTCCTAATATTGCAAGTTTGTAAACCTCTCTTTTGTGTGTAAATTTTTTCACACGAGATTTTCAAACTTCTTAATTTTATCATCTCTATTAAAAGATGTCTACATTGGTCGTGATTTGTTCAAGAATTTCTTTTTTGCATTGAATTGCACTTGTGTTGCACAGCTAAAACTTGATTTGATTCTTGGATTATCCCAAAATGATTCTTTCACATGGCATTGCGTATTTGAAAGAGTATCATTTTAAGAGTATTTTTTGCCTTTTATGGCACTTATGTTGTCCATCACAAGTTGTTATATGATGCATCAATCCTTTTTGGCCTTATTTTTGTTATAGAGATGTTTGTTAAGGTGAGTTATGGGCACCTCGGTTTAGGTCAATTTTGGTTGTCACATGTGGTTTGACTTAAACTGACTATTTTATGTTCTCTGATTATGAGTGTGGTGTATCACTCGATTTATCTTTGGCCATTGATTTTACTATGGATGCTCTTTATTATGAGTATATTATGAGTACCTGTGATGGATATATATTGTTTTTAAAACCATAGTGTTTCAAAATTTGTTTAAAATTATCAATTTCATTTGCATTAGTGTTTGTCTTTACAATTCTTCTTACCTCAATTGACTTTCTCCTTCTCCTATCTAAGTGTCACCTTATGTAGACGAGAAATGGTGTTCACACCTTCGTGTGTGTTTTTAGCCCATTGTTGGCTTTGTTCTCTTGATCTAGTAGCTGATACACTTGTCTTGAGTGTCATTATATGTAGACAAGGCTTGTTTCACACCATTGTGTGTGATGTTGGCGCATAGTTTATGTTCTTTTTCTAGTCGTTGATACAATCATTTCAAGTGTCATTTTATATAGACAAGAGATGTTTTGTCACACCTTTGTGTGTGTTTTAGCCCATGGTTGGCTTCGTACTCTTGTTCTAGTCGCTGAACATACTTGATTTTGAGTGTTATTATATGTATACAAGAGATGTTTGTTCACACTTTTGTGTGTGACTTTAGCCCATAGTTGGTTGTTGTACTCTTGCTCTAGTCATTGATACACTCACTTCAAGTATCATTATATGTAGACAAGAGGTGTTTATACACACCTTCGTGTGTGTCTTTGGCCCGTTAATAGTATTATATTTATGTTCTTGTTCTAGTCGCTTATACACTTGATTTGCTGGTTTTGGAGGTCTAATGAGGTGATTGTTTGTAATGGATGAACTATTGTTGAGATTTGCAAAATTTCATATTTATGAGAATGTGTAATTTGGTTTTCATTTGCATATGAGATTTTATAACTCATGTTCATGTTTTATAGCACAATTTGTACGTGCACATGTTCTTTTGTATGTCAACTTTGATCGAGTCTATTTTTTTCCATTTATGATTGTTATATATATATATATATATATATGTATATATATATTGTCAACTTTGACCGGTCAACTTATTTCTTTAAAATTTACAATCTTATTATTGTTATATATATATATATAAGTGTCCCCATGTCCAAAATTTTTGAAATGGCTCTGCACCCGTACCCGCAACCATGTGACATAGATCCCAACCTGAACATTATAGGATTAAATGTGTTCTCTTACCTCGTTACATCTCTTCTATTTCCTAGTCTAAAATTTACTTTTCTAGCAAAGTTAGAATCTATTTAAAAAATAACAATTATTCTTCTACAAAGACCCCTCATTACGGCAATATGTATTTTATTACTACAAAGCAAAACATTAGCATATAATTATTTTCCTGAAAAAGTGAGCATATCCCTTGACTAAGTAACTCAACAATAAAAGGTGGCATGAGTTTATTGAAGTCATTGTGTTAGCAGACATTGGATTCAAAATATTTTATCCATGCAGACTTGAAGTTTAAAGGACATTATAATTTGGTTTTATGTTTACTCCATTGTTAGAAACTGAGGGACTAGTCATTCAACTTGTTCAGCCTCCACTCGGCTCAGGTAAATCAGCCTAGACTCTCAGGTCCTACTACCTTTAGTTTTCATGTAAAAAATAGCAAAATAATTATCATATAAATAGGAGAAGTGTTTTTCTCAAAAATAAAAAGGAAAATTTATATAATGGCAGACATTTCAGTAACATTAAAGAATAACAGTTAAAATTGTTAATTATTAAATTAGCATCTCAGTATCCAAAAATATGATTTAGAATATAAAATTCATAATATTAGTGACTGCTTAAATTAGGGGATCAGCAATAACTATTTTCACAACCTACGAATTCCAAAATCATTAGTTTTGAACATTTAATATTAATCAGACAGTAAATATTTAGGCTGACAGGGTCAACTTCTAGGTTTTCAACCATGGTTCCTTCCATAAACCAAGAAGACAGGCAAGTATGCCACAGGGACTCTTCAACTAGGTGCCGCACCCGCGTCGCACCCGCACCCGATGCGGTCAACCTGACTCTGTGTAAAACCTGTAATTTTTAAGGATTATTAATAAATAAAGAACTCATTTTTATCTCCAAATTAGAAATATGTTTCTAGCTTTTGAATTTTATTTATTTATTTATTACATATTCATTTGTTCATTCAAGTCAATCAAGGTATAATTTGCATTTATAGAACTATTTTGGGCTATAAATCACTATTTATATATATATATATATATTATTTAAATATATTTTTGATGAAGTTTATAAATTATTGGAGTGTATTTGTGTGTTATTTGGCTCTGGGTAATGATTTATAGGATAATTTGCTATTTTTGATTAATCTTGTTATAATTGGCATTTTTTTAGTTTTTGGCATTTGCGATCGCACACGAAGGGTTCGTTGTATTACTTGGGTAGCGGTCTTTGCAGACTTCAAAACTCCTCAGTCTTTTGAGTTTCGATTCATTGTTCTTTACATTATTAAGGTAAGATACCTTAACTGAACTTATAGAGAGCATGTTTAGGTACTAATTGTGTAAGCATGATGTTGCATTGAATATCTAAATGAATTGCAAATACAAGTTATGCTCACACACTTCACTTAGTTGTGGATATCTAGGACTCTTGTGATTGTAGTTCAGAGATCATGTTTGTCATGATTGTAGTTAGCGGAATATGGAGTGTGTTTGTTGCAAGTACACCTGTGTAGGTTTGAATGCTTGTGCACTTATGAATGTATAATATGTACACAATGTGTGTCATTATACTTTGGTTTGCGCATACTATGTTGCTTTGTGTGTTTGTATGAATTTGATACATGGTGCACATATAACTATTATGGACATGTATAAGTCATGTTCGATGCATATTGTGAATGTTATATATATTGTCATGACATATGATGGACTCATTTATTCTTGTATAGAAGAAAGCATGTGAATGTTATAAATTGTTTTGAACTTGTATGTCTTGTTTGCTTGAGAAATATATGTATATGATGTACAGTAAGATGGTCAATGAGATTTTCACCAACCCTTACACAATTATATCTAAGGTGATATATCGATTCATGTGGTGAAAAATGCATATGACTTTTATCGTGTGTGCAAATCTCGAACTACGTAGGAGTTATGTATGTTGAGGTTTAGTTGCTTCATGTTATGAAATGTGCATGTTCACGATGCGTGTATAAAACTCATGTTTTGTTTACGCATGTTTCGAGGTTTAATTTACGAAGTGCAATGTTCTTTGTGGCGATGATATGATGTGTAGGATAATATGCTTATGTACGATATGATTTAAATGCCACGTGAAATTAAATTATGAATGCATGCGATAAATGTTTAATTTCAATAGTGAACTTTGGTTCATGAAGCCTTATTGGTTAAATGTGTGATTTTATAATTTTAATGTTATATGAAGTGATGTATGGTGTGATGCTTTGATTGTATACATGCTTATGCATGTGTTGATGGCTATCGACCCTGAGAGTGATCAATTGTATTGATGCATGTATCACAATAGTTTTCACTGAATATGGTACTCGTTGAGGAACTGTTCCCAAAGGATTCTCTGTGAGGGTGTGCATGACAAGATCAGGTAATCCGGCTAGAGCGGTAAGTCTTTGTGAGGAAGTGCATTGTGCAAGAGCGGGTAGCCCGCGTAGACGGTATATTTTTGTGAAGAAGTGCATTGTCCAAGACCAGGCAGACCATCCGTCTAGGGCGGTAACTCCCTGTGAGGGTGTACATTTCCCAGACCAGGTGATCCGGCGTGGATTTTGTAAATCTTTGTTATGAATAAATAAAATGTTATGATGAATTGTGATGATCTTTTGAGTTGATTGAGATAGCCAGTTATGAATCTATAGATTTAGCTTTTTTATTATAGCATGATTATATATTGAACTCAGATATGATAATCAGATCCTTATTGATTTTAGATATTGATATGAGGTTATGATTGTGACGCTTATGTTAGCATATAGGTGAATGACACACCACGCCTACAAATAACTAGTTTTGATTTCTAGATGAATGATACATCACGCCTACATAATTTCATTGCAAATGATTGCATTATGATTGTCTGAGCAAATATATCACACCTATGTATCATGATTTATGTATATCATAAATATCTAACTAAATTACTTATAAGGTATATGTGTGTGTTTCACGTTAGAATGGTCAAATATGATTTGACTTATTGTTTATAAGAATTATGAATGCATATGAAAATGATGCAATGATCTGAATGTTATATATATATATATATATATATATATGTGTGATGACTTGAATGCATATAAATTATGCTTTATTACATGAGTTAAGGTTGAATAGAATATTAAGTGATGAAATGTTTTTAAATGCTTTATGTTCGATAATTAAGGTTGTTCCCTTGTCTATCACTTGACGATGGATGAATAATATATATTTACCTTTAAATGCTTGATATGTTTTCTTTAAGTTTGAGTTTGGGTTGCTTTACCAAACTTAAGCGGGTTTGACCCCGTTTTATGGGGGACAGATAATGCAGGTAAAGTATGATGAGTAGTTTGAGCGAAGGGTTGGTCGAGCTACATCCTCGAGGGTCCACTCTTACCTTGCGATCTTGGTATTTATGATCTTTTCGTTTTAAGTACTTGATCACGTATAGACTGAAGTATTTTTTCATACTCTGATTTGAAATGAAATTAAAACTCTTCATATTTCAGTCTTATATTGTACGTGGTTTGAAATATGTATATCCCGTACATTTTGATTTGATTATTATCTTTAATGTAATCGCGCCCAAAGTCTTAACCGTTTTTACAAATCGTTTCCCTAATTTACTTATACTTATAAAAAAAATTGGTTTCGAAATTTCAATATTTGAACTATAATAATGTTAAAATTTTTGGGGCGTTACACCCTGGGTGCAGTCAACGCACTCAGGGTCATTTATGTCCAACTTTTGGACTTTATATATATATATATATAGTTTTTATGTTTTTGCGGCACCCCTGCACCCAAGTTTTTTGAAAGTGCCGCACCCCCACACCCGCACCCATGTCACATAGATTTGGGATCAAGCCGTTCTGTATCCATGAACTTTGTAAAAGATTGTGGACATGTAGGTCATATCTGAAGCTTGAAGTATACTTCATAAACTAAAACAACTAGTAAAAGGTTACAAGTCTGATCAGCACCATCAATATTGGTCAAGCTGGGTCTTTCCGCTATTAAAGGACATAATTCATTATAGAAAATAAATCACAATTACAGAAAAAGATTGTCAAATAACATCATACCAGATCTTTTCATGATTGAGGAAGCAAAAGCAGCACCAGCAGCAGGGGATGCAGACCGGTATTTCTTGCACCTCAAGAGAAGAATCCAAATGGCTCCAAAGCAAATCAAGAAAGCAACAACAGAAGATAACACAATAACAGCAATCGTCCGACCATTCATCTTCACATTTCTATTGACAACCTTGGCCATAAAAGGTTGTTCACTAGTACCTATGGACCCACTTCCGCTAGGACCAATTCCCATGGACCCGTCACCTGGGTTCAAAGGTGGTGAGGGAGGAAGCCCTGTCAACAACATTAATTAGCAAATCCTACAAAAATAAGCCACATGATTGTTAAAATATAGTTGCCATGCATATTTTACCTGTATAATGAACGTATACAACTTGATAATCACCAAAAAGAGCAGCATTTATTGCTACCTTCTTTTGCCAGAATCTCTCATAAATCAATAAAGCAGTTGCATTATCAAACCTTTCCCCAAGAGGAACCAAATCAATATTAATAACCGTCTTTTCCTGATCTTGATTATCCGCATCAGCACCCATAATCCTCACTTGACTTTGTTTCAGATATGTGGCTGCTGCCACCTCGATTTCCAGCTCAGCAATGAGAGGGAACACTGCATAAGGAGCTACTCTGAGTTTGAGCTCAACGCGGATTGGCAAAACACAGCCACAAGGTGAACCTATGGGAGTCGATGTGAAAGGATCAGAACAACTAAGTTGTTCACAACCTGCAACAATCCCCAAAATAAGCCCATCAACTCTGCTTCTAAAGCCTTGAACCAAAAGGAATGTGCCCATCGGCCATATAGTCATGAGAAAACAATGATCAAAGAATACATGTAGAGATAAATGCTTGAATATAGTTCATGAAAGGAATCAGATTGATATGAATCAAACCTTCACCATTTTTTGGAGAAGATGCTGCAGGTGAACTAGCAACTGTTGAATTCTTTTCTGGTTTCAATCGGGCGCTACTAGGACTAACAGCAGGCCCTGAAAGAGAGGTGATACCTGGTTGAGAGAGAGAGAAAGCAGGTGAAAGAACTTGTAAGCCATGCCACTAAAGTTCATACCTGAATGACTGGGAGGCAAAGATTGAGCAGGCGACAACCGAGGAGAATGCCTGTAAATCCATGCCTTGGGTGGTCGAGACGGACCATGAACAGGCCTTCGCAGTCGAGCTGTGTTGGAAAACAGATTACCCATCAGATCATTCGACAAGAAGATAGCCTAAATACTTTTAACATTTTTATACTTGGATTGATTGAACTGAGAAGGTAATCCTGAGTTTACACCTTCAGGTGGGGATGTGGCTCCTGGCAGATGCCTAGAAGCAATTCTTGATGATGGAGATAGTGCATGACCAGAATTAAATCCTCTTCCTGTAATAAATAAGCAGGACTGTCAGCATCCAAAAGCCCTCACAGAAGAAGAAATTGAGGAATCAAGGGGCAAAGAGGGATGATGATGCACTTCATCCAGATCCAAACTTCAGTTACCACTATAAAAAGGAAATGAACTACTTGCCAGTTACTTGAACGCACTGTTAGGAACAGGATTTCGGGGAGATTATGGATACAAGAAAAATAAGATAATCCATAAATATCTCCTCTTTTCTGGAATCATGGTCTCTTTTCATTCCCCAAACCAGCACAACCACCCCCCCCCCCCACACACACACACACCAAAAAAAAAACTCCAAAAGGATAAGAAAGAAGGAAACAAATTCCTCCCCATAGCTCTCCTCAGTTTAATCCTTTCCTGATGCCCTCGTTTTAAGCAATCAAAACAGAGAGATTGGACAGTCCTCCCTCCTCAATGTCTACAGCAGTGTATGACGGGATGGATCTCTGTTTGCTTTCTCAAGCAGTTTATTAACTACAAGAAAACCATGTAACTAATTCACAAGTTCTATGCCAACTGAGTTCTAGTCAAAGAGGACACTTCAAAGGAGACACCCAGGGTTCCAAGCAACCTCATTACATTGATGTCTCTGAAAATAACCATAAAGATGATAATTACAGTTAATCTTCAAAAGGGGAAGTGCTTAAATAACGCAACTAAATAAAGGAGGTTGCATAATATATTCAAATTTCAATGAACAACAGCATCAGCCTCACATTCCATCTAACAGTCAGTACCTAGGAAGGCATACTAGGTCTTCTGGCCAATATTTTGGGCAAAATAAATTGTCTCTTCAGCCTCACAAATAGTTGCATTTGCATCAATTGAAAGCAGGTTCATTCTTCAGAACATTTCAACTAGTGCAATAGGGGAACCCCTTAGAAAACGTAAACAGGTAGGAAGGATTATCTAAGTGTTTGGTGTTTTCTGACAGTTCAGTTCTATCACTGTGATTCAATTTTAAATCAAAATGGATCTACTCAATGTGGATATTGATCTCATTTGAATTACTGGGATCCTTACTGAATCTGGGTTTGAAAACCCTTATGCAAATCAAAATTGTTATCTAATTGGATCTGGTATTGGTCTACTACCAAACAAAGCTAAATGGATCTGGATAGGGCAAATTTTTTACTCCAACCTTATGGTTTGCACCCTAATCCACACTAACTTTTCAGATTGTGGAATGTGCAGTTCCTGGAGGACCCTCTCATGCATCTACACCCTACAAAGACATACTGATTTGTGAAAAGCTTTGTAACAGAAAGCACGGTGACAAACTTGCTTATGACTCCACCTCAGGACTATTCAACTTCAATGCTATCTTCTAACATCAAAGAGCATGGTTTTGCAAATACTTTAAAAGTGATTAGAAAGCAAAGTGGGACACCTACCAATAGAACACCTATTGGGATCTATGCAGAGCACAAAAGAAGTCTTTCCAGGAAGTTGAATGCATGGATGGTGCATTATCTACCACTTGCAGACACGCCTTTCAGAGGCAAACCAATGATCTGCACTAGTTGCCTACTTTTTCTTACATCTGAGTTTACACTCTGAAAATGGTGAAATTTTGAATGAAATTTGAAAAGAAATCATAGAGAAAATTTAAAAATATACAATAACAAATTTTTAGTTTGTCTTTTAAGTTGGATAGCTCCAATACATCTAACCAGCTGAGATACAGGTGAACAGCTAAAAGTCTGATCTATATATCAGGCTTTACTTGCCAAGTATGGGTGCAACAAAGGTTTGCAGCCAAAGCCTTGCCTACCAAATCTGGAATAATCAAAGTAATTGATCACTTGCCGAAAAGTGCTTAACATATAGGATCCATACACAAGCTACCCACTTTACCACAAAGGATTCATCATCATGACTCTGGCTTAATTTTTGCATATTCTCTAACTAATACTGGGCATAGTGATAATTTTTTAACCTCTGGAACTGCAGTTACCTTTCCCCAAAAGAATTTATCTTGCTTGGATAAACAAATGAAAGCAATGATACATAAGCATGCATGTACACGCTCACACACACATTCACTCATTTACATTGAGTAGGATATTCTAAAGTGTCTTGACCTGAATGCCAGAATGGAGGGAAGGAATGCCTCCTGGATTTGTGTTTCATCAGCATGAATGCAAAATGCAATGGCTGAGAATAAGTGGTTCCTGTGAACAGAGTGAAACAGGCTGTAAAAAACCTAAAACCAATTGGACAACCAAGGTAGTCATTTGAAAACCATAAAAAGAGATAATTAGATTATTACTTTGTGAAGTAGATTAAGAATTCAATTTTATTTAACCAAAAGCTAGGTGTTGTGTCCTGTTTCCATGAATAACTAACATGAAAATTACTTACCATGCTCCACATGTATATCACTAATGGATGTTTGTGTCCCTGGAAAAGTAGCAGGAGATAAGTGTACAGGCGGCAGACCATGTCCTGAAGGGAAGTCAATAAAAGTGTTCATGATCGTCAAGAATCTAAATGATATAAATTTATATGAAGCTCTACCAAGAAAGTTGATTTTGCTTAAATCACAAACCAATAGGAAATTAATACAAACACCTGTTCAGCCTGCAGTAAGATATCTCTAGGTTTGAACAATGGAAAAGTATATATAATCAGTAACCAATATGTGAGACCACAACAGTCTTTTCATGAAAAGAATAAAAAAACTACATTAGCATCATAATCATTGATTTTCCTTGGCCCACAATCAACAGACCAGAATACACTGCTATGTTAGTGTTTTATGGTTTGAATGATCCTACCACAGCATCCCACAAAATTAATGACTAAATTGGATTTATCTGCAGATAAATGATACAAGCACTCAAGCAAGTTGAGGCAGTACTGATCATGTGCCCACTGATCCAGGGCTATTAGAAAGCCAGAAAATGTTTTAAGGATGTACCTTTACATTAGTTTGTCAATATGATGTGAATAAATCCGTTCTAATCAATCTCACATGCTGGGCAAACCACATGCATGCTTCATTCATAGCACTATGAATGAATAAATGTGTTCTAATCAATCTCACATACTGGGCAAACCACATGCATGCTTCATTCATAGTATTATGAATTGCACATCCACACACCAGAGGGGACAAATATGCCATGGACATAAATATTTAGGCATCAAAGGGGAATTTAAATGTAAAGAGCGTGTGCTTGTGTATTTATGTAGTATAACAAAAGTACATACTAGATATATACCAGGATGTAAAGGTCCAAATTCCTAGTATACATGTATAATCTACTAAGTGAACACTGGATGGAATAAAAACCAACATAAATGAAGCTAAGGAAACAGTTCTTTTAACTTGTTCTTCAGAAATCTAGGTCAATTTTAAGAAAAAAGGACACTTATCCAACAAGAATATTTAAGAATTGCAAGACATGACATAAGCCAGAAGCTCTTCACTGTGTGAAAAAGGAAATCTAGATGGGCATATTCAGACTCGTTGTAAGAGACATCCACCCCAGCCTTCTTCATCAACTTGTAATGTTTCCTAACCATAGAAGCAGGAATTAATTTATCTCTGCACCCAGAAACCAAATTAACATCAATCAGCCCATAGTGTGCACCGAAGTCTAGTGGCTCTGCCGTTCCATAAGCTTTCAAGTTTTCAGATGCATTTCCAAAATCATACATGATAAACTTTTTTTAATGCATTATCTGTGCTAGGTGGACTGCAACATAATATGAAACTCTCTTTTGTTTTGGTAATCTCACTGAGAATATCGCCAAATATTGGAGAAACGCGTGACAATAGTTACTAAAAGCTGAAATAGAATTATTTTCTTCTCATCTCCATCCTTTCTCTTCCTGAGGCTCAGGGCTTGATAACTTGCTGCTATGAAATTGGGACACTGCTCTTTTGACAACTACAAAAAATGAATTTTGTTTTCCTTTATTCTAAGAATAGATTTTGACTAGTAGTAACATTAATGATTTCTATAATCAATTCCAAACCCAACTTTATCACTTCATAGAACTAAGTTGAACAGCTCCTTATTCTTATCTCCCACAAAACATGTACCTTCCCTCTAAAGGAAACCATCAGTACTGTTACTTGCAGTCTAAGAATCTGATGCCCCCAGGAAAAAAATACATGAAATGGTTGCAACTGCTAAGATAAGCGATTGACCAAAATTATGAGAAACACCTCAATAATCCTAGAATTCATATAAACAACTTGCCCCTATGTCCTGTTCAGCATATCATCATTTATCATTGGAACTGATGCAGTTTGCCACGAATTGTAATCATGAAATACAGTTGTGTGATCCCATAATCGATAGCAACATATCTCACTTGACATCCCTAATTTCAATATTTGAATAATGTGGGCAGTGGCCATAATCACAAAATACACTGTCATAATCCCAGAATCCATAGACATAAAAGTCCCTTAATGATCCTAATTCCAACTGCTTAACAATGCAGGCAGTGCCAAAAGTGTGGCTTCAAAACTCTAATTATGTGTGTTGATGAACAAAAACTCTAGCACTTCCACACATATATGCTTGGTTTCTAAGATGGACATTGCATTAACGACTCTTAAACACAAAAACAAAGAAAACGGTGAGAGCTACATGCATTCTACACTAAAAAGAACAAGAAATGAACTTGCCTTTCAAAAAAAAAAGAACAAGAAATGAACAAGAGAAACACAAAAAAAGGGGGGAAAAAGAAAAAGAAACTGAATAGCAGGCTAAGCAAAACTCACCATGCACCAACAACATATTCTCCACCAGCCACCCAAGACTCAGAATCACAAACGCAATCGCCGCGAACGGACAATCTAACCGCAAAGTCCTCATCTCCTTCTTCGCGCGCCGGCGTCAACAAGCCATCACAAGCACCACCTGAACCAGCAAAAAAAACCCATCCCCACCGACAACCCCTAGCAAGAAAGAAATCCCTAACCGCCATTCTCCAAATCCCCCCATCCCCACCTCCCTGAAACAACAATGCCACAAAGCACAACCAACCAAACCCCAACTGCCCTCTCTACCCGACCACCCAGAAACCCAGGAAAGCCAAGAAAGGGAACAGACGGCACCACATTTCAGCTAGAAGCTAGCAATCTGGGTATGGTTAGAATGTCAAACTCAAAGAGGAAAGAAATGCTTTACTTTAGGCACAATTAGTAGAAAGGAAGGACAGCCACCAACCAAGGAAGAAAATATGGGTTTGAAGAAGGGTGAAAAGAGGAAGGAATGTGGAAAAGGGCAGATCCAGTTGTGGGAGGTGAGAAAAAGGTGGTGTTGGTGTTATGGGGTGTGTAGGACCAGTGGCATCTGCATCTGCATCTGCATCTGCAGTGGTATTAGTACAAGAGCCAGCACAGTGAGATAGTGGTTTTGTAAAAAAAGGTAGGGGAAGGGAATGATGGGGAGGTGCCAACTACCAACCAGGTGAAATGGGGAGGATGGAAAAGGGTAGCAGTAAACAAAGAGGGGGTGAAAAAAGACAGCTTTCCCTGTTTGCCTCTTGCGTTGGATTCTGATTAATTGAGGCCGTGCCCATGTACCTTTGGGTGAGGTAATTATCGGTACCGTCTGATTTCTAGGTGATCAGCAGTCTAGCGTTGGATAGTGGCTATGGTCAACGTAGGACCCACCCATGTTTAAAAAAAAATTATGCAGCTCCTGTGTTGGACCAAGTTGCATGAATGTGATGCGTGCGCAGTTTCTCACTCTCTATCTATATATACGTAGGAACGAGTTCGTAATCAATGAAATATGCTAAATGGGTTTTTTAGATTTTTTACATTTTATTTTAAAATTCTGACCTTACATACGTGATCTATGTATTTTAAATTTTGATACTCTAAATATCATTTTTCATCAAAAACATATGATACAAGTGTAGATCTTTCATAAACCAATCATGCCCAACACATTTATCGGGTCAGAACAGCAAAAAAAAAAAAATTAGAAAGAGCATGAAAACTCATTTAGCATGTTTCATTTATCATAGATGCATTTCTCTCTCTTTCTCTATATACATATAGAGAAATAATAGGTAGTTGTTTGATGCTTTTCGTGCCTACCACGTGCTTATTGAGCTTTGGAAAGATTGTTTTTGTTTTTTCTAAAATCTGATCATACTTGATTTTATAATAATCAACTTTTGGATCGTTTAATTTCAATACTAAATTAGTTTTTTATAAGATTTAAAAATCAAAGGTCTATAACTTTTAAAAATATTTAATGCTTAAAAAATCATCTTTTTCTCAAAAAAAACATGATCCAAATGTGATTTCCTAGCAAATCAATCATGCAAAACACATCTTTGGGTCAAATTTTTGAAAAATAACCTAAAAACGCTATTAGCAGGTAGTAGGCATAAAAAGCGTCAGGCACCTACCCATAATATATATAGAGAGAGAAAAACTGAAATATGTTTACCAACCAATTATGTTTGTTGGTATGAATAAAGATTTTCATAAGATTTTTTGTAAATCTAATCCTATAGATGCATTCATGGTCCATTTGTTAGGAATTAATTGTTGGATCATCCTAATCTAATCAAGAAATGTGATCTTTTATACTTGAATATTTATGTAAATTCTAAACCATTGATTTTCAACTCTTAAAAGATCAGAGAGACTATTTCTATAAAACTAGGTGTCTAAATCACATTCTTATCTTAAAATTTTCATAAAAAAGTAAAAAAAAAAGCTTATAAAAATATAAATTCATACCAATAAACATATTTCAGTTACCCTATACATAGATTAACATTTGTTGTTTTCATCATTACCTACAAATGAGTTTTCTTTTTCTTTTCTTTTTTTTTCATGAAATTAACCTTACATATATAACCTATATGTTGTTAGTGGAAACTATGTGTAATTCGGATTTATGAACCTTGAAAAATCAACAACATACAATGTGTGATACTAGGCTCATAAAACTGTGTTTTTTGGTCGAAAAGGCATGATCAAAAAACTGGTTCCTAGCATTTAAACCATGATGAATTCATCCATCAAGTCGAATTGAGCCAACATGACATGTGCATATGATTTTCATCTCATTCAAATGGTTATGTTGACATTAGCTAATGTTATATATATATATAGTCGATTTTTAGTAAATCGATATGAGGTCAAATTTTGAGAAAAAACACCATAAATTCATTAGCATGTTTCATTTATCACCTACCCATTTGGTAGGTTTTCATTCCCTACATATAGGAAATGAAAACTTACAAAATGGGCATGATCTACAATGAAACATGTTATTAGATTTTTGGTATTTTTTTTAAATTCTAATCATGCAGATGTCTTGTTTTTATAGAAATCATTTTTTAAAGCATTTGATTTGCATGGATAGGCTTTTGTAAGGTTTCAAAAATCAATGACATATAATTTTCATAATTCTTTAAGACTTTAAATATCATTTTTTTCATCCAAAATGCATGATTATAAATCAATCATGTTGAACAATCTATGAGAGTAATTTCAGAAAAATTGCCAAAAAATCATTAGCATGATTTATTGTAGGTTTTCATTTTCTTTATATATATATATATATATATATATATATATATATATATATATATATATAGAGAGAGAGAGAGAGAGAGAGAGAGAGAGAGAGAGAGAGAGAGCAATTGGGCTCTCCCCACTCTTCACCAAAAAGGTGGTTTCCTGATGCAGTACAGCAGTGTCATGAGTCATTTCTGGTGAATTTATTTGGCTGCACGGTGAAGGCAACTTTTGCTACTGTGCAATTATGGGCATCCATCTCAAGATGGACGGCTATATGAAGTTGGAGGTCTGGCATGAAAGGGCAAGGCTGCATGAAGAATGAGGCCTTTGTAAAGCGTTTACACCGACATAAGTTTGTTTCTTATGCAGCTGAGCTGCATGCAGGAACACTGTAACATGGTAGCACGTGGGGTAGTGAAAGTCTTAGTCAACTGCATCTCAAGACAATTACATCACTGAGTGCTTTTATTAATATAATTGGCTTGGTCTTGTCCCAGTGTGGAATCCAAGTTGGTCCAACCAATCTGATGCTGATGGCCATTGTGACAAGCTTGGCTGTCAGCCAAGCAAGCCTAGCCTAGTGTCCCCTTGTGACCTGGTTGAATTGAATCATTAGCAATTTAGTATAGCATCCATTAATTTCACATTAATGGCAGTAAATGCATTATTATATTATTTTTTTACGCCAATAAAATTGGTAAGTGATGTGGCTTTTCTTCAATTATCCCCAAAAAAACTGCATATTAAAAACAAAAAAACTGCATTTTGCTGACCGGGTTGCCCAAGCAGTTTGGTCAAATTCTTGAGAAGAGGGTGGAAGCTCATCTTGCCCAGGATCAGTTCTTTCTAAGATCATATCAATGGCGACGCTCACTTGGTGAATACATGTAGCTTCTAAAGGGTCAGGTCAATGTTGTTACAAATCGATGCCAACTGGCTCGAATTGACCGATTCGGGTTGAGTGGAGTCGATGAAAAATGCATCTCATTTTTTATCAAACCAAATACATCAGTCAAAATTGAGCCCCTTTTGACCCATCAAGGTGCACCCAAACCCCTCCAACTAACGAACACTTGGATTTGGGTCATGTTGGGCCTATGAAACGGAATCTCAAACCCAACCCACATGATTTAGAGGGTATTTTTCTTTTTTTAGATAAAAATGTATAAGAAAATGCTTGGGTTGCCCAAAAGGGATAAGGGCTCCGCTCATTTGGTAGCGGTGGCTTCAACAAGATGATGGGATGTCACGAGTTTGAAACCCAAGAAAAGCGTCCCTTGCCGCAAGGTCGGAGCCCGGAGTACTCCCCAGAACTCAAGGGTTTTACCAATCACAAACCCAACAATGTGTGGTTGGAGTCTTGGAGGTGGGGGTTTCCTCTTGTCCTAACAAAACAATAAAAAAAAGAAGCCAAAATTGTAACTCAAACCCAACCCATGTTTTTATTTTTTATTTTTTGAGAGAACTCAACCCATATGTTAGTTGGGTTGACTCAACTCGGCCTGAATAACATTTGAGTCGGCATTTTTATGTCCATACATAGACATCTAAGTACGAGTCGGGCCTAGTGGTACCTATGTTCACAACCCTATTCTAAAGTCCAAACGAAGTAAAATCCGTCTCATTAACCAAAGAAAACAAAATGACTACTTAAAACTAGAGGTGTCAATGGGTCAAGTTTGGTTCGGACCCAGGTAGAATCAGACTTCGAACCATTTTTTGGGTATGGTATCGGGTCTGGGTCTAATAGAATCCGCTATAAGAGAAACCATAGCCGGGATAAGAACTACATAAACCGGACCAGAACCATACCCAGTAAAATAATATTTTTATCATTTTTACATTGAAAATTTACGGGTCTTTGTCGGAACTTGGGTCGAGCCTGGGTCTGGTATAAGATTTTACAAACTATACGCTGGTCCATGTATTAATCGGACCTTGGAATCCGAACCTGGGTCTTAGTCGGGTCTTATTATTTATCAATCGGGTCATGAAAATCATGATTTCATTTGGACGTCCCCAATCCTCATGAGTCTGGTGGGTCCACGTCTGTGTAAGTGGCCTATTCAGCAAACTGGGTTCACGTTGAGATGGGGTCCATGAATCCCACCATGTCCAACACTTCAAATCGGAATCCAAATTTATTCTACCAAAAAAACAAAACAAAACAAAACAAAATAAATCACATATATTTGGGCTTATCGAGACCTTTTTGTTATAGCTTATGGTTGGAAATGTCCTTATCTAAAAATTAGGCCAAAATAAGGAACACATGATCCACCTTAGAAATCATTGCCTCAATGACTTGTAAAAAGTATAAAAAAAAAATTTATTCTACCAAAAAAACAAAACAAAACAAAACAAAATAAATCACATATATTTGGGCTTATCGAGACCTTTTGGTTATAGCTTATGGTTGGAAATGTCCTTATCTAAAAATTAGTCCAAAATAAGGAACCCATGATCCACCTTAGAAATCATGGCCTCAATGACTTGTAAAAAATATAAAAAAAATACAGTGGCCCATGCAGGTCTCGAACCTGCGACCTTCGCGTTATTAGCACGACGCTCTAACCAACTGAGCTAATAGGCCGGATGTTAGCAAACTTTACTAATAAAATATATATGAATATCTAGAAAGTCAAGATCAAGATCGATGTGTTCATAATTAAACAGAACATCAGTCGACCAAGGAGCTACTTTATATCTGTCTAACGCTTACAAAAAACTTGAATTTATATTATACACTTTTATTTTATGTTTTTTGTTCCCTTTTTTTTATAGAAATTGATGGATGAAGTGACTTGCCAAGCTTAGCATTGGACCAAAAATTAAAAGCATAGAGGCCTAATCGGTAATCAGCTTCTTTCTTGGATTTGGACCACAGCTAGGATTTAGGAGAAATTGCAGTTGGACTTGCCATTTTTCGACGTGTGTACTTTACCAACGTCTGAGAGAGAGAGAGAGAGAGAGATGGATGGTGGACTGAAAAACCTACATTTATTTATATGAAAGGCGATTTAGTGCAAGTATTAAGCAAAATATAACATGGTTTTAGTGATGTAAATGGTTCGGATAAGGACAACATGTGGTCAATACTATATTCCACTAATCGGATGTTGACTAAACGGATTCGAGTTTGATGGTGACAAGCTCATACCAGATCCACTTTTTAGGTGTAAACAGATTAGGATATCTGTCAAATTCTATATTTCTCAGATTTGGTAGCAAAAAATCAAAACACTATCCACATCCGATTACAATCAGATACTGTTTTGTCTTACCAAATGCAACTAAATGGAATTGAACTCGGTCGGATTAAAATTCATTTCATTGACATCATTGCATGGTTTTATGATCTCCTAGGAGTCTTTTTGTTGATTGAAAGCACAAATATAGCAAGCCAAAATGGTGAAACAGTAGGATCTATCTCCTCATTGTTGTCTTCCAACACAGGTCATTTTCTCCAACAACTCAAGACACAAAGAGAATCTAGTATGTTTGACAAAATTGAAGATATTTGGTTATTCAATGGCCAGTTGTTGTGTTATGGACCTCCATGTTTTCACCTTTTTTGTTTCTCATGTATATACCTATTTGGCACTCTTTAGTATCATAAATGGCCTTTTGGCTTAAAAACCCCGTGTATAAGGCCTCTCTCTTCTCCACTTTATGTACTCTACTTACAAGTTGTTATAAAAGAAGTTTTTTGCATCCTTGCATTCTTGTTCTCTTTGTGTTTGTGTTTGTGCATGTGCATACTCTTGCTTTCGCTCTGCACATGTGTTGTGAGTTACTTGTGCCCTTAAAAGGCTTGTTTTCGATATTTGTGATTACCGGAAGCTACGTCGTGGGTATCTTCACTTCTAAGCCCATGACAAGTTAGTATCAACGCCTTGTCGATATTGGGATTGACAATAGCATCGAAGAGAAATGTCATGACTCCTTCAGATTGTATGGTTCCTCTTGAATAAGACTTTATGGCCGATGATTGTGTGTCAGCTATTGCGCATGATGTTGCCGAGCTGACTGAAACAATGATCAACGTGCAAAAGTTGGTCAATGAAACTTATGTTGCTTTTACGGATCTAAACATGGAGATCAAGATGGTAGTAGAGGGGGTGAAAGACTATGAAAAGTCTTGCCACAAAGTTAGATGATTTGCTGGGTCAGTTCAACACCATGGCTGCAGAAATGGATGTTGTTCGATGAAAGAATAATCAACTTGAGCGGCAATTTAAGATTGTTCCAGTTGGTGGAGCTGTGGCGCATATAGATAAGTTGTGTTTCAGGCTACCTGAGCTCGCAAAGTATAAGGGCACTCAAAACTCGTGAGACCTTGAGAACTTTTTTTACGAGATGAAGCAGTTTCTTGATGCTGCTAGGATAAAGGAAGACGCAAATGGGCTGCACATTACAATAATATACTTTGCAGACGAAGAAACTTTTTAGTGAAGACGTCACTTAAGTGATTTTCGACGTGGGCTTTTCGCGATAGTCTCATGTGTGTAAAACCTACGATTTTTTCTTGATAATTAAAATGAATAAATGATGAATTATCAGGGCATTAATGACTATAATCATGAATTTTTTATTTTCTTGATTTTAATTAATTATGATTTTTTGTCTTAAGTTAAGAATAATATTTCAAGAATAATTGAAAAAGCTAAAATATGTGAACTAAACAAGAAAGTAGATGATTTGTATATTTTTAGATTATGGATTTTGGATGTAGATCTAATCTTATTGGATTGGACTCATATCGTCGGATGCTCCAAACATCATTATTGTTTTGACAGTTTTTTTGGTTGATCAATGGCTCATCTATTAATTCAAAGTTAACCTTGACGTTTCTCATTTTTAGGGCATTGAAATCAACTATCTACATGCCCAAATTGATATTAATTTGAGTGTTTTATCATCGACCAAAGTTTATGCCTAACTATAGGTCAAAAATTAATATTTTTCAACATAGACTAAATTCTTTATCGATCCATATGTGTATGACTAAATCTAAGACCATCACGACAATTTATGTTTTGAGGGCTATCGAATTAACTATTTAAATATCAAATTCTGATGAGTCTTTGGGTCTGTAGGCCTCCTGAAAGGTTACCATGTCACTAAAGCTCAAGCCAGGGTAAGAAGTTCTCACTTTCTTTTATAGCTTAAGCAATTTAAAAATTTAATGAATTAAGTTTCATAATTTATTTTTTATTTTATTAATAAAATAAATTAATAAATATTAACTTTTTATATTAGAGATGAGACTCATGTCTAAGCCCATCTATAAATAGAAGCCCTCATGAGAAGGATTAGCAATGTTAGTTCTCTATCTTTCTTTCTCTCTTCTTTTTTTCCTTTTGTTTTTGGTTTCTTCTCTCCTCCAAAATGTGTAATAGCCTTTGAGAACTCTTATACAACCATTAGACATGCACTTAGTCATTGAGTGGTGGTAGAATATGAGTCAGATCATCCAATTTTTTTGTTCTAACCGTGAAAATCAATCGTAGACAGGTAAGGTTTACATAGTTGATGTTTTTACACCCTTGGAGCGTGTATAATTGAAATATTTTTATTTTCAACAACTTTTAATATGTTTTAGATCTGTTGTACATATTTTCTTTGTTGAAGAAATTATTTCTTGAACCAAAAAATATAAATATTATATTTTTTCCCAAAAATAATTTTAAGAAACATGCAAAATTAGGGCTTTATTGTTATTTCATATTAGATCTAATTATAATATGGTTCTTTATGGTGTTATTCATGTATTAATCTATATTAAGTTAGATCGAATAAAAAATAATCAAATTCTTAAGGTTTTATAATCTTAAAAAGGGTTTTTACAAAATCATTTTCTGAGAAACATAAAGTTGTGATGTCTGATAAATTTTTACCAACTTATTTAGGAAAAAATTTGATAACTCTATGAATATTAATCCCAAAAATCTAAATAAAATCACTACAATTATTTACACAACTTGATCATGAATTTAGAATCTTGTTTCACTCATTTTGGATATGTATTGATGTAGATATGCCTATTTTAACAAAGTCCTAATTTCTGCCTGTGTTTACAAGTTTACAAGATAATTTTGACTCATCTTTGATAAACATTATAAACTCATATGAAAAACAACTTCAAATATTTTATAAAAAAATTGGGTGGATATTAATACCTAATAGCATATTGTCTTAAAAGGGTTTTGAAAAAAATTATTCTGAAAAAATTCAATAAATACCTTAATCTGATTAAAATCCTATAGACTACAAATTCTGGACCAAAACCCTGTCAGAATAGAGTTTCGTAAAAGATTTTTAATTATTTATGTATTTATTTATTTTGTGAACGATTTATTGAGTTGTATTTTTGACAGGTACATGTAACCACGGTAAAAATACTACGATTTTATCAATATTTTGTTATTCTTGATAGATTTCATAAAATCGGGTTAAGAGAGATCCGAATTTGTTTCAATAACTTATACTTGTTTTTAATTAGCAACATGTTACAAACTTATGATTTGGATATATTTCTGACATGTATTGCATATTATTAGTGAGTTTATGTCATATTGCATCAAGACTAATGAGCTAGCCATGTGAGAAGATCAGATTGAGATGTTTATATGAATCGTACGTGTAATACATGACTCCTTAAATATTATTTTGCAAATATATTATTCTGATCGATTCTAAAAGGCATATTCCATTGACATATGAATTGTTGGTAGTTTGTATGTCATGAACTGGATTTAAGTAATGTGCATTCATATTGTTTAAGCATTATTACAATTAAACATAATTAGAAATATGTATTTCTTTCTGGTTCGAGCTTATGGGGGCTTGGATCGGTAAAAAGACTTATGTGTTTTTATTTATGGGCCAATCGTAATGAGTTCTTTAATCTATATGCTACCATAGATATTTTAATTAGGTTTAATATGATTTAATGATTGAAAGTTCAAAATATTAATTGTAGTCATATCGATTTGATTGGTAAGGGTTTATGAGAGCTCTTATCAAGAAAGTCGAGTTAATGACTTCGATTATGTTTTGATGTTTCTTTAAACTTTTTATAAATTCAGTGCTTGAATCATATTTAATATGAGATAAATATTTGCAATAGAGTTAATGGTAAGATTTATTGTTTCTATACATGTTGCAAGTGAGATTTGTGGACTTGTTTAATTATAGTAGTTTGATTATGTGATTTTTGTGATAAATCGATTATGAGAATGATTGCAATTACAAAGCATGTAAAAAAAATGAATAGTGAGCATGTTAAGGTTGTTTCATGTTGGCCATAGATACAAATGTATAATGATGTATATGTGATATTGTTGCATGTTTATTCTGAAATATTGGAAATAATATGATATCACATGAGTGGATTGCTAAATGGCATGTTAACATGATTTTAGACTTTTGAGAATGCATGTTATGATTTTGGTAAGCAGTATTTGTAAATACATGCAGAAAGTGTGATATCCCACAACCTTTGATGTGCACTTATGTGCTTAATGAAATTAAGATAATAATGATTCCATAAGAGGAAACAATGAGATAAAAAGTGCACTAGCCTAAATGGTAGTTGCATGTGTTACCTATGACATAATTTAAAGATACCATGTGATAGCTCTTTCAGATATACCTTGTTTGGTCGATGTATGATTAACCGATTGCTTGGCAGCGATCTACCTTAGAGAAGGTAAAATGTATGAAATTCTTTGGACCCTTCGGTTTGATTCGCAAAAGACACTTTCTTGCCTGGTCCTCCAGTTAGGAAGATTAGGAAAACCAAGACTGTCAATTCATCCTAGGTAGGAGTTCTTGGGTACTTTTGTAGAAGTGAGTGATCATGATCATCGTTGTGACGCTGGTGTCACACTTCCGAGTAGAGTTCTATCGGAGTGGTTGTTTCCACTCATGGTTTTGGGCTCCGTCCTTGGGGGATACGACTCAGGAGGATACTCAGCCATAATAAAATACCTAGCATAATAAACACCTGAGCTAGTTAGCATGTTTTGGGTTAGAGTACGTCATACCCAAGTAGACCGGAAAATCAAGATGAAACATAAATTACTTGCTCACATTACTTTATTGCACTTTATTTTACTTTATATTACTGCAAATTATTCTTATTCCTGAAAGTTGGTGAATTCATGCCCATTGGTACATGTCTTGTTCTCATCTGGAGTTTGATATTAGCATATTTAAGAATGTTATTCTATACTTGCATATGAATTTTGAATTCATGAATAGCTTATAGAAACTTTTTATTTGCCTTGTTGATAGTTGATGCAAATTTTGAGATATTTATATCTTGTAAGTTTTATGTGTTGTATATTGCATTAGCTGTGTGAATTTTACTGAGACTTTTCAAAGTCTTATTCTTTCAAAATAAAATATTTTTCAGGAGACATGTGATGGCCAAAGCGAGTACAGAAAGTTAGAGGGGGTTATGCACACTGATGTTTTGGATGATCCTGAAGGCTTCTTGTTTTATTTAAATTTTAATACTTTCTGAATTGCTAAAGGACTATTTAATTTGATATTTGATTATTTGTTGAATTTTGTATTTCAATTACTTTATGCATGGTCAATTTCTATTCAAGTATATGAGGGTAGTAGTTCTCATAATGTAATGTGTCTAGAGATTTAACCAAGAAACCAATTTATAAAATTGATTTCAAAAATCAATATTTTCCTATTGTATTTACTCACTTAATAATAATATAAGGATTTTATCATTTGGACCTTGTTCTACAGAGCTATTAACCGTCAGTGCATGCGGAAGCTGACTCCCTAGAGCTTGATTCGATTAAGGCGAGGCCACTGATAAAAAACTTGGTTTATATGTAATGGTTCAATCAGATTTGTTGATAGTGGTTCTGTACTGGATCTGGTAATAGGAGGCTAAGACACGCTCGTGCTTGCGCTCAGGCAAGACCATTTAGTACTTGGTACGATTTAAATGAATTCGTGGATGAGACCATTGCATTATTATATTTTAGAAAAAAATAAAGAAAAGAATAGATTCAACATTATATATATACAAAAGAAAATCTAGTATTTTTTGTTTGAAATCATTCAGGCTATTACAATGTGAGGACCTCAAGAAAGAGTTATGCGACTACTTTTTGCCCAGGAACCAAGAAAAAATGGCCTGCAATAGGTTGCTGGCATTGAAGCAGACAGGGTTAGTTCATGACTATGTTAAGGCATTCCCTTCGATAATGTTAGACATTGAGGACATGGGTGATGCAGATCAGTTGTTCTACTTCAAACACTGATTGCTGGGGTGGGCAACCATATAACTCATTCGGCATGATCCTCCAACTCTTATTGCATTATTTGCTGTTATAGAGAAGCTTACCGAGCTTGATAGGAACAACACGACATTTCGAGGCAGACAACATAAAAATGACTATAACAATAATAATCGAAGGAATGATAATGCGCAAAATGCTGATCGTAGGAACCAGTAAAATCAGGGTTGATAGGATGGTCAAAATAACAACCATCAAAATAGGAATAACTTTGAGGGTGACAATTATCGCCGTCGTGATTGTCATATCTACCATGGTGATCATTGAGCTGATACGTCTCCCAATAGGAATCACGGTTAAGGGAATAGAGATAATCGTGTGCCCCAAGCTGTAAATGTCATCCAGGGTGAGAAAGTCCATCAACCTGCAAAAGTGCCAACTATTGGGGCAATGAAGATGATGAATGCAGTGAAGGTGACAACTACTGCAAAACCAATCATATGCAAGAATTGATGTACTTAGAACTTCTACTCAACGAAAGACTCACCAAGGCATTGGTAAACATAGGTGCCACACATAATTTCATCTTGCATGAAGAGGCAAAATTGTTGAGATTACAGTGGGAAAAGAAGGAGAGCTGCAGAAAAACAATTAACTCTGAAGTAATACAATGTTATTCGTGATGCATCAGTGCAGATCCATAATTGGTCAGGAAGGATCACATTATCAGTTTTACCTATGGATGATTTCAAAGCCATCATCAGGATGAATTTTTTTAGAAGTAATAAGGCAATGTCGATGCTTCACCTTAACACTGCCAACTTTAAGGGTGAGAATCAGTTATGCATGGTTATCGCGATACCGGTGAAGACCTGCGAGTGCTTGATGTTTGTGCTCTAGTTCAAGAGCGGCACGTAAAGTGGTAATAAGACTTTTCTCATCACAATTCATGCAATAGATAAAGCAAAAGAAGTTGTTGATGTCCTAGGGGCCCTAGTACCCGTATTGAAGGAGTTTAGTGATGTTATGCTAACTGAACAGACGAAGAAGTTACCTCTAAGGAGTGAGGTAGACCATCAGATCGATTTTGTGTTGGGTCCATTACCACTCACAATGGATCCTTATCGTATGACAATTCTTGAGCTGCAGGAATTACGCAAGAAATTGGATGACATGCTCAAAGGAGGGATCGTCCAATCATCTAAAGATCTCTTTTGAGCGCCCGTGCTATTTTAGGCAAAGCATGATGGGTCAAAGCATTTGTGCATCAACTATAGGGCACTGAATAAAATGACTCTGAAGAATAAGTATCTGCTTCCTTTGATCGCAGACTTGTTTGATCAACTTAGAAAGGCAAAGGTTTTATCTAAGTTGGACCTGAGATTAGACTATTGGCAAGTGAGAGTTGCTGAAGGGGATGAACCAAAAACTTCATGTGTAATTCCATATGGGGAGTTTAAATTTCTTGTTTTACCATTCTGATTGATGAACGCACCTACAACCTTCTTAACCCTGATGAACAAAATTTTCTACCCGTACCTTGATAAGTTTATCCTCATGTACTTGGATGACATAGTGGTGTACAGTGATTTTATCGAGAAGTATATTCAACACATTCAGATTGTGTTTCAGACTCTAAAGGACCACGAGCTATATGTCAAGCATGAGAAGTGCCTATTTGGTCAGTGGGAAGTTCACTTCCTTGGCCATATTGTGGAAGAAGACACATTGAAAATAGACCACAAAAAGGTTGAAGCTATTCAAGCTTGGGAGCCGCCTGCTAAGGTTCCTGAATTACGTTCTTTCTTGGGACTTGCCAATTCTTATCGGTGATTCATCAAGGAATATTCACAGATCGTTGTGTTGCTCACTAATATGCTGAAGAAAGATTATCCATGGCTATGGTCTTATGCATGTCAGAAAGCTTTCGAAGAGTTAAAGTGTGCCTTGATAGAAGAACCAATGTTAAGGTTGCCAGATTGCCAATAGTCGTTTGAAGTGTAGACTGATACATTTGACTTCGCAATTAAATGGGTGTTGCTCCAGGAAGGACATCCCATTATATTTGAGAGTCGAAAACTAAATGATGTTGAGCGTCAATACATCATGCATGAGTGTGAGATGTTGGCAGTCATGTATTATCTCCGTACATGGAGACACAATCTTTTGGGGCCACAATTCGTTGTGCGCACTAACAACGTTGTGACAATCTACTTTCAGACTCATAAGAAGCTTAGTCCAAGACAAGCCCGTTGGCAAGATTTTCTGGTGGAATTTGATATGGTCCTTGAGTACAAGCTTGGCATGATCAATGTTGTTGTTGATGCCTTGAGTCAGAAGGCAGAACTTGTAGCTTTGCTCCCTTGGGACGACAATGTTAGACAACCAATGAGTGATCTTCTCGAGTATGTTTGAGAAGCATTAAAGAATGATCTAATGACCCAACAACTAGTCGTGTTGATAAAAGAAGGAAGGACATGAAGATTTTGGTTGAAGGATGATTTGCTTCGCTCCACGGGTGATCGTCCATATATTTCGCAACAGGATACTCTACGAAGGCGCTTGATGCACGAGTGCCATGATACCACCCGGGCGGGTCACCCAAGACAACATAAAACTTTGGCATTGTTAGAATGTGTGTTCTATTCATCACAGATGCATGATGATGTTGACACTTATGTATGAACATGCTTGATCTGCAAGCAAGATAGGTCCATAAACCAAAGACCTGATAGACAATTGGAGCCTCTACTAATGCCAAGTTGTTCGTGGGAGTGCATAATCATGGACTTTATTGTGAGCTTGCTAAAAGCTCGTGGTTGTAGTTCTATCTACGTGGTTGTGGATAGGTTTTCAAAGTATGCTATCTTCGTGCCTACCCCTGCCACCTGCTTAGTTGCTGATACTGCAAAGTTATTCATGCAAAATATGATCAAATATTGGAGAATTCCCAAGAGCATCGTCAGTGATCATGATGATAATTTCACTGGCAAATTTTGGGGAGAGGTATTTCACTTGATTGGGACAAACTTGCATTTTAGCATAAGTTTTCACCCCCAAACTGACAGGCAAATAGAGAGAATCGATGGCATGTGGAGGAATATTTGTGGCAATTTGTCAGTGCCAATCAAAGAAATTGGGTTGATTTACTTGATGTTGCTCAATTCTGCTACAACATCCAAAATAGTAAGTCATCTGACCATAGTCCATTCGAAGTTGCAACCGAACAATAGCAGCAGACTTTGCACTCACTTGTAGCACAAGGATGTGGCAACGTGTCTTATGCATACCGGTTTGTCAGGAACTAGCAGGATCAGACAGAACTAGCAAAGGCATATTTGAACAAGGTGACCAAGCACATGAAGAAATGGGCAAACGAAAATCGTCGGCCAACAAAATTTTGTGTTTGAGACAAAGTGTTGGCGAAGCTCTTTCTCGACCACACATCTATCTTTTGAGGCCACCACCGAGGCCTTATTCGTAAGTATGACGACCCCTTCACTATCACCAAGCGTGTTAAAAACTTGGTGTATCGGCTGGACTTGCCATCAAACTTTCAAGTGTATCTGGTCTTCCATATATGCAACTTGAAGTTGTTCCACGAAGACAAAGAAGACCCTCAACGGCGCATGTCTCAACGTGCTCTCATTCTGCAGTACACACCCTCAACTACTAGCATCTCAAGCATTGAACTGAAAGTTTTCCTCAACCACTCCAACAACTATCTCGATGAAGTCAAAAAGTACCTAGTGTAGTGGAAAGGTCTACTAGAATATGAAGCCACCTCAAAGAAAGTTACCCACATGTTTCAGCATCATCAACATATTGAGGACTACTATGAACAATTAGCTCGAGGACAATGCCAACTTAGGCAAGGGAGTGTGTTTCGAAGCGCCATGTTTTCACTTTTTTGTTTCTAATGTATATACCTCTTCGGCATTCTCTAGTGCCATAAATGGCCTTTTGGCTTAAGAACTCCATGTATCAGGCCCATCTCTTCCCTTTTTTATGTACTCTACTTACAAGTTGTTATAAAAGAAGTTTTATGCATCTTTACATGCTTGCTCTTTTTTGTGTTTGTGCATGCGCGTATATTTGCTTCCGCTCCTGCGCGTGTATTGTGAGTTGCTTGTGTGCTTAAAAGGCTTGCTTTCGGTGTTTGTGATTATTGAAAGTTATGTTGTGGGGGCCTTCACTTCTAAGCCCGTGAAATGCTGCTTTTTATGCCATAAGTAGGAAGAGACAATCACTTACCTTTTCATTGATTGTTCTTGGTCTAAAGTTCTATGCGCTCAAGTATTTCTGCTTTAATATTACATCCATCCAAGGGTGTCAACGGGTCAAGTTTACCTAGACCCGACCCAGACATAACCCTATAGGGGTCTGGGTATGGTGACAAATAAGAAGACCTGGTTATGACTCGGGTCCAGACCCAAAGGTCTTATTAATATATAGACTCTGGTATAGTTTGTTAAATTTTATACTAGACCCAGGCCCAACCCTTCAATTAAGACCCACAAATTTCCAATGTAAAAATGATAAAAATTAATATTTTACTGGGTATGGTTCATGGAATTCTCATCGGGTCCAGGTATGGTTTCTCTTATAACAGACCTGATTAAACGTGGGTACAGACCCAATACCATACCCAAAAATCTGGTCCAAGTCTGGTTCCACTTGGGTCCAAACCAAACCTGACTCGTTGACACCCCTACATCCATCCCTAAAATAATCTCGCATACCCTTCTAACATGGGGTCACCAACCCTTCCATCATCAACAAATCTATCTGTCATGGCTAGTTTCTTTTCAAATTGTTATCCATCAGATTTGGGAAATGAGAAACATAATTTCCTTTCAAAATAGTTGTAGATCATATTATATGTTGCTCATAGCTAGAATCACTAAATACAGTTCGAGCTCAAGTTCTACCCATACTCAATGCTAATGATCACTTTTTCTGAAATTTAAGATGTAACTTATTTCAAATTCAATATGCTCTTTTGCAAAAGCTTCTTGAATTCATATATGTATTTGGTCTCTAATATTTTGTAACTATACTACCTGCAGAAGTTTGGCCAATTTTGGCTTGCTAGGTGTAGAGCGATATCAGAAAGATAACCCTCCCGACTGTTACAAAAAATATGCAAGCCAACTGTACCCCGATGGCAAATGAAGGCATCAATAATAAAGAACCTGAAAAAGAATTGCTTCTATACCTTGTACATGTCACATAGAATAACTCCTTCTACCCAAGCTCCAAAATAAAACTCTTATCATCCAAGGGATACCACAATATATATATATTTTGATGCATACAATCAAGGGATAATAAAGAAAATAAAGAATATAATAAGAGAGAGGCACACCATTTTTAACGTGAAAAACTCTCTAAAAAAAGAGGTAAAAACCACAGGGTTGAGAACAACCCAACAACAACTCCACTATTTGATATAAAGAATGGCTACAAAGGGGCATACACAATGCCTACACTCCAATAAACCCACAAATCATCACAATAGAGAAATAACAATGCAAACAAAGAGGTAGAAGTGGAAGAATATCACCTAATAAGGAGTGATGACCTTCCCACAACAAAAACCTCCTTTCTCTTGCCCTAATCTTTACAAAACAAGAAGAAGATTTGGAGAAGATGAAGAATATAACAAAGCAAAGCTTCTCTTTCTTCTTTCTCCTTCTCTCCCATAATCTCTCTCTTTCTTCCTCACAATCTTGTGAAAGCCACACACAGAGGAGGAAAAAAAACCCTCTTCCCTCTCTTTTCTCTTTCTTCTAAGAGCAATCAGGCACACCACAAAAGAGAACCACACTAGGGCTACCGTACCCTCCTTTTCTTTTTCCCTCACAATAAAAATGCACCACTCAAAAGTGGGAGTCCTTTCACTTCCCCAAGTGGACCAGGTTCTCTACATGGAGGTGACTCGATCCAACACATCTCCCCCTCACCGACTATGTGGAGGACTTCACCAAACCGGCGATGGAGCAATATATTTCAAGCTTACCATGAGGCAACTCCTTGGTTATCATATCTACACCATTGTCATCAGTATGAATCTTCTCAAGCTCTAGTAGCTTTGCATTCAACACATCACGTATCCAATGATACCTTACATCAATGTGCTTTGACCTTGCATGAAACATAGAATTTTTGACAAGATGAATCAAACTCTGACTGCCACAATTCAAAATATACTTCTCTTGAGTAAAACCAAGTTCTTGCATAAACTTCTTCATCCACAATAACTCTTTACTTGCTTATGTTACTACAATGAACTTTACCTCTACGGTAGATAGTGCCACACACTTCTAAAGTCTCGACTGCCAAGACACTGCACCACCAACTGAAGTAATCAAATATCCAGATATAGACTTTCTAAAATCAATATCACTTGCTATATCTAAATATGAATAACCTACCAAAGTAGGCTTCTGCCCACCAAAACAAAGACACACACTGCTTGTGCCTCGAAGATATCTCAAAATCCATTTCACAGCATTCCAATGCCCTTTACCATGATTTGAGAGAAATCTGCTGACAACCCCAAATGAGTAAGCTATATCTGGCCTTGTACACACCATTGCATACATCAAATTGCCAACTGTTGAAACATAAAGAATATTTTGCATGTCCTCTTTCTCTTTATCAAAAGAAGGACTCTGCTTCACTCTTAACTTCAACTGTGCTCTAAGTGGGGTAATCATTACTTTTGCCTTGTCTATGTTGAATCTTTGAAATACTTTCTCAATATACTTCTCTTGTGATAGCCATAACTTTCTTGCCTTTCTATCACGAATAATCTTCATGCCTAAAGTCTGACGTGTAGCTCCCAAGTCCTTCATGGCAAATGATTTGTTCAACTCTTTCTTTAAGCAAGCAATTCTTGAAGTATTCTTACCTATAATGAGCATGTCATCAACATAGAGCAACAATATAATAAAATCATCATTTAAAAACTTCTTAATAAAAACACAATGGTCTGAAGTAGTCTTTTTTGTAACCATGCTCCACCATAAAAGACTCAAAGTTCTTGTACCACTGTCTAGGAGCTTGCTTTAAACCATACAAACTCTTTCTCAACCTACAAACATAGTCTTTCTTTCTTCTTAAACCCTTTAGGTTGCACCATATATATTTTTTCCTCAAGATTACCATGGACAAAGGTTGTCTTCACATCCATCTGCTTAATTTCTAAATCAAGACTTGTTGTCAAGCTCAAGACAACTCTGATAGAAGACATTTTAACAACTGGCGAGAAGATATTTTCAAAGTCAACACCTTTCTTTTGACTAAAGCATTTTACAACCAACCTAGCTTTATATATTGGGTGTGATAAGTTCTCATCTTGCTTCACTCTAAAAACCCAACAATTCTTTAAAGCTCTTTTACCTTTAGGCAATGGTACAAGCTCAAAGGTATAATTGTCATAAAGAGATTACATCTCATCCTTCATGGCTTCAATTCACTTTTCTTTCTGCATATCTTGCATAGCCTCCTCATGGCTCCTAGGATCTCCACCATCAGTCAACAAAACATACTCATGTGCAGGATATCTAGTGGATGATTGTCTCTCTCTAGTGGATCTACGAAGTGGCTCTGCAGTTGAAGAAGAACCAACCTCATGCTGCTCAACATCATCACCATCAGACATATCTGACCTCCCAACATTCTGCTATGAATTTTCAACATCCTCATGTGTGTCATCTTTAACTAAATTTGGAAAAGATGACCAAGGAACAAGATCTGTATCAACTAAGTTGTCACTAAACTGAGATTTTTCTTTTACCACTTTCTTAATGTCTTCAATGGTCTGATGTTCAACAAAGACAACATCTCTGCTTCTGACAAGCTTCTTCTCAATATGATCATACAACTTGTACCCAAACTCGTCTTGACCATATCCAAAAAATATACGTTGTCGTGCTTTTGCTTCCAACTTTGTCCTTTCATCCTTAGGAACATGCACAAAAGCTTTGCACCAAAAAATATACAAATGGTCATAGAAAACATTTTTTCCAAACCAAATTTTATCGAGAACATTACCATCTAGAGGTACATGAGGAGACAAGTTAATAACATGAGCCACAATACATAATGCTTTACTCCAAAAGTATCTTGGCAACTTTGCCTCTGACAACAAGCACGTAACTCTTTCAAAAAGAGTTTTATTCATTCTCTCAGCTACACCATTCAATTGAGGAGTCTTTTAATGCCTTATACCATGCCCTCCATTGTAAGTTCGTATGCACTTCAACTTCTTCTCTGTCTGTCTCTCAACAAGAGCATGAAATTGCTTGAATGCATCAAGCGCTTGGTATTTCCTCTTCAAAGCATAGACCCACAACTTTCTTGAATGGTCAAAAATGAAGGTTACAAAATAAAGTGTACCTCCAAGTGAACTCTCCTTCAAAGAATCACATACATCTAAGTGTACCAACTCTAAAATTTTCTTCATTTTTGATGGAGGATGACTCTTGAAAGATACTCTATTTTTGCTTTTCAACCAAGCAATGAGTACATCTTTTTAACTTCTCTTTCTTCACTCTAGGAAGTAGATTCTTCTTTATCAAACATTCAATGCCTTTCTCACTTATATGACTCAACCTCTTGTGCCACAATTCAACTGACTTCTCATTTTCAGTCACATTCATGACATCATTTGAAATTGATGCATGCAAAACATACAAACTGTTGCACTTATTTTCACGATCCATAACCAATGAGCCTCTAGTGAGCTTCCATTGACCATTATTGAATGTACTACAAAAACCTTCATCATCAAACTTTCCGATTGAAATCAAATTCAAGCGAACATCTGACACATGCCTAACATATTTAAGCATCAACATGGTTCCATTATTGGTTTATAAATTTACATCACCAACACCAACAACGTTAGACAAGTCATTATTACTCATTCTCAACACTCCAAAGTCACCCGGAGTATAAGTAGCAAATAACTCCCTATTTGAAGTAACATGGAGAGAGGCACCATTGTCTATCACCTAACTAGTATCATGACTTCAAGTTTATCATATCATCATTATAGACAATAACTAACTCAATCGAAGTAGTCGCGGTGACACGATCACCATTCTTATTATTCTTCTTTTATTGTTTTTCAACATTCTTGCTTGCTCTCTCTCTTCAACTGAAAACAATATGTCTTGATGTGCCTATTTTTTTCGCAATGATGACACTCTATATTCTTGTACCATAATCTTGATTTGCTTCAACTTTTATCTCTACCCTTTTCACCCTTGAATTTACTTCTCCCCCTATTCTCAATGACCAATGACTCTGACTGTGGATAAATAGCTTTTAGATTTTCTTCTCATGTTTTCATTGAGAACGCTTGCTTTAATAAGCTCCATAGAAACAACACCATTTAGAGCGAAGTTGGTAAGTGAGACCCTAAATGTCTCCCATGACTCTGGTAGAGTTGCAAGCATCTAAAGCCCTACAACTTCATCTTCAAATTTAATACTCATGCCAGATAATTGATTAATAAGCCCTTGAAACTCATTCAAGTGGTCGGCTATAGGGCTTCCTTCTTTATGCTTTAGTTGCATCATCCGTCTAAGCAAATATAATTTGTTGTTGGCGGTCTTCAAAGCATACGAATTTTCAAGCTTGGTCCACAATGACCTTTTATGATTCTCATGTTGAATATGATTGTAGACATTCTTATTAACAAATTATCGAATAAAACCACATACTTGCTCATGCTCAAATTCTCACTCTTCATCACTCTTACACTCGAGTTTTTGAGTAACAAACACCGAAAGATGTATAGCCTTCATAAATAAAAGATCTTTCAACTTGTTCTTTTATAAATTATAATTTATAACATTTAAACTAATAATTCGGTTTGTGGTTATATCCATTCTTAAACTACCAGCTCTGATACCACTAATGTTATAAAGAACATGCAAGCCAACTATACCCTGATGGCAAATGAAGGTGACGACAATAAAGAAGCTGAAAAAGAATCACTTCTATGCCTTGCACATGTCGCATAAAATAACTCCTTTCACCCAAGCTCTAAAATAAAACCCTTATCATCCTAGAGATACTATAAAATATATATATTCTGCTGCACACGAGCAAGAGATAATAAAGAAAATAAAGAATATAATAAGAGAGAAGCACACACCAATTTTAACGTGAAAAATCCTCTCAAAAGAGAAGTAAAAACCACAAGGTTGAGAACAACCCAACAATAAAGAATGGCTACAAAAAAGCATGCACTCCAATAAACTCATAAATCATCACAATAGAGAAATAACAATACAAACAAAGAGGTAGAAGTGGAAGAATATCATTTAATAAAGAATGATGACCTTCCCACAACAAAAACCCTCTTTCACTTGCCCTAGTCTTTACAAAACAAGAAGAGGATTTGGAGAATATGAAGAACACAACAAAGCAAAGCTTCTCTTCTTCTTTCTCCTTCTTTCCCATAATCACTCTCTTTCTTCCTCATAATCTTATGGAAGCTACACACAAAGGAGGAAGAAAAACCCTCTTCCCTCTCTTTTTTCTTTCTTCTAAAAGCAACCAGACACACCATAAAAGAGAACCACGCCAGGGCTACCGTGCCCTCCTTTTCTTTTTCCCTCACAATAAAAATGCACCACTCAAAAGTGGGCATCCTTTCACTTCCCCAAGTGGACCGGGTCCTCCACATGGAGGTGACCCAATCCAACACCGACTAGTCTCCCATGTTTGATGATATTTTGATGTGATTGTTACTTTTTGTCAGCATGGACTACATCAAAGGAGATTGAGAATACCAAAAAGAGGCAAATACTTATATTTGCTCATGGAGGTACATATGAGAGATTCGAGGATTGCTTCAGTACTTGTCGATATGACACATGCCAATCCCATGACAACATTCCATGAGCCCCACAACAACAGAATGCAGACCCCACTCAAAATGTTGTTAGCATGTGTTACATAGGCAGGCACTTAAGCGATCCCAGTATCCCCATTCAAGGTACATATGCCCAACATAAGGTGACATTGAAAGGCTAGAGATAGGTAGAGGCCAGAGTGGAAACTGCCCACCCTACTAAAAAAAGATGTGTGTCTTGTGTGCTTAGGATTTGTTGAATAATAAAACATTTTTTTGGAGCAACTGTCTCTATATCTGTTAAAGTTTTTGTTGAGCATTTATGAGCTCTCACTGAGTGAAAGACTTCAAATGTTAGAACCAACCCTATCAGATAGGCAATAAGCTTAGGGGTGTTTCTTTCTCTCTCCTTTTCTTTTTATCTTGTGCTTTTCATTTACACCACATTTAGAAGAGAGAAAAACACTCGTACAAAAAGAAAGTTTTGCCTATGAGAGTTTTTTATATAAAAGGTTTTTCTAAAGAAAGTTTTTCACTTGTTTGAGTGGAAAAATGTGAAAAATGAGAGAGAAGAGGACAATGGTAGTGATGGTGAGATGGTGGTGGTAGTGAGATGGGTGGTGGAGAGTGTAAAAATAAATTTTCTCTTGGTAGGAAACATTCCTCCATGATGAAAAAGTTTCTCACTTAGAAGGGTTGAAAAATCCATAAGGATTTTACATTTTGCATCACTTTTCCTATATCTTTCATGCTTCCAAACATATACTTAAAGCATCTCCTGGAAAATGACAAATCTAATTTATCTCTCTCTCAATCGGATTTATGGGTTACATTATAACAATCCATTAGCTTTTAATATAGTAAGAGCTGAAAATGAATCAGATTTAAATTGGACCATACCATATCCAATTTTGAATCCAAAATGGTAGAATAAAACCTGAAATCAAAGGAGGTAAGATTGAAGTTGGATGTAAAATACATATCAAATTGGATCCGGTGGAAAAAAAAGTAAAAGCAAACCTCCTAAGTGCAAAAAAATGCAACCAGATTGGATTTTATGCAAATAAAATCCAAGTTAGAACTCACTAAAAATAATGATTTGAATCCGAATTGAACCCAATGATAATTTGTTGTGGCAAATCTGAATCCCATCGCAATGTAAATTTAAATCTTACTTTGAAAATCTGCATTTGGGAATAACACCAAATTTGGACCCTTTACTCTAAAAAAAATAAAAAAACGTCAATTTTAGAGCTAGGTATGGGTTTGGTGTGAACCAACACTCACACACTCACACACACACACACACACACACACACACACACACACACACACACACACACATATATATATATATATATATATATATATATATATATATATATATATATATATATTGCGATGCATTTGTGCTCATCCTAGTTTAGATTTCTAGCTCCGCTCATGCAATGAAGGGCACTTTTATAAAAAACAACATTTTTGTAGCAAAGGGAATCATGAATGGCATTTTAGGTCTACATTTGTTTGCTTTCTTCTTAAGAGTATAGGAACCACAGTATCCTGTCTGCCACTAAAGTTTTATGAATGCTTGAATTGTATCCCACTAGCACTCTTTTGGCAAAGTTAGAGCATTGCATCTCAAAATAGATCCCATATGCGTATAAATTTCTTAAACCAGATTTTGCATTTAGGGCTCATGAGATGATAATATGATCCATTTTTTTTACCTTTTTTTTCTTTTCCTCATTTTTTGGTAGGCGAGCTTAGAGATAACACTCATGGGATTCAAACTCAAGACCCTTTGGTAATTATGATAGTGTAATGTAACCACCCAGTTATTCAGCCCCAAACGAGCCAAGATTTGCTTGATTAAGTCTAGCTTGTTTGCCCCAAGAGGGGTTGGCATAGTGGGCTGGGGCCTTGGCTGCTAGACGAGCAGTCAAGGTTCGATTCTCATGGGTACCGCCTTTCTATGCAAGCCAATGCTTGACATAGGCCCTGAGGGCAGAGGTCCAAGCCTTGAAGTTTTACGCAGCTGGCATGACGATCGTAGGTATGGCAGGCTAAGCTAATGTGACCAAGTCTTCATGTTGGATGCAGTTTCTTCAAGTTATAAATTAAAAAAACAAAGTCCAACTTATTTTTGCTTAGCATGAATTTCAGTGAGTACATACCCACTCCGTAATAAGTTGGAGTTGAACCTAAGATGGTTCATTACAAGCTCGAGCCACTTGGGGCCTTATTTAACAGAATAAGAATGATCAAATTAGTTGAACTCCAGATCTCCTCTTGTTTTCTCCCTCAGAATGATAAAATAAAGAAATGAGCCCTCAACCTTTTGTGTGCAAGTCATGACTTGCAAACCAATTTTTTTACACATTGTTATATGACTCATAACTCATATTCTTCTTCTCTAAAAAGAAGTCTATGTCACAAAGATACGGGTATGATCCTACTCATTATGAGTTTGAGATGTGAGTTCATAAGTTTTTTGAAGCATAGACATGAGGACATGGGCTATAACTAAGTTGAACTGAGACAAATTACAAGCAACCTGATTCATTTAGCAGCCCATATGTGCATGTAGAGTGTCAATGGTAGGATGTAACCTGACATCATGTAAGAATTAGGATCACAGTGTATGCAAATGAAGGCTAGAGGAGAAGTGAAAAAGGGTGATATTAATGGCCAGGTTCAGAGGGGATCCCTCGATGTAATTATCAAGCTCTCTTTGTGTATCTTGCAAAGGCAGGGGCTGGGATATTTATCCTCTCTTGGGTAGTTGTTACCTAGCCATAACCAACTCATTAGATTCCCAAACATACTGGCAATCCAATATAAAGTAAGCCCACTACTATCCTGGTGGTTCATATCTTAATGACCAACTACTCAAGTGGGTCATTGGATTCCATGTGAGACTCATTGGTCACACTCTATCCGTACCAGGATCCAACATCTCTCACTTGGACATATGGGGCGAACACCCGCATTGTATCATGACTGATGCATTATGTATTACACTAATAACTATATGACATCATGAGGTTTTACATACACTAGTTGGATTTCTTCTTCATGATATATTCCTATCATGAGGTTATTCATAAACTAGGTTATTTTTTCATCATGTCATAAATTTTATCATAACCCTTAATGTATAACAATTTATTTCAAGTATTCATCATTCACTGTATACCAAGTCATGCAATGCAGTCCATAAATAAAAAAATGAATATATCATAATATGGGTCTCACATGGGGTTCTTGTGGCTCTTCTATGACCATACGATAAGCATACACACTAGTAGAGTACTATGAAATTTATTAATTCATAAATCCATGATTTGCCAAACATAGCAAATACTCTCACTTTTCAAACTTTCACTATTGTTTATACTCCCACTATCTATGTGCACTATCACATATTGATCACCACCTGATCATTTTATCTCATTATATCCATATCCAAATAGTCATAATTGTGATTGATCATGTTGTATTTCATGCAAAATCTTCTAAAGCATAAAAAAAATATCCTTTTATGCATTCATATAAGCATAACCTAGGAAGAATTATTTATAATGATTATTTATTATTATATACAAATAAATATCCTCACATGCATGTGTAAAATTATAATTCAACTCCAACTATTTCAATGCATTATATTTAAGCAATATTTGAATTAAGCCAGGACATCATGAGGTTTTACATACACTAGCTAGACTTTTCCTTTATGATATATCACCATCATTAGAATATTCACAAACTAGGTTAATTTTTTTATCATGAAGTAAAGCATAAATCTCTATATCCAAATCCAATTTAGATATGCATTAGAAATCATATCCAATGAAAATTATCATATTATCATTTGGATATGTCAAACATAAAAGCTAATTTTAAGGCTTTAATCAAACCACAAGCTTGTAAATATAAGTTCAGATCCCTTACCGAATCTACTCAAGATCTAAATCTAAATCCATTGGATTAGTATAAGTCCATATTCAAATGCAACTTGAGATGTTCTCACCAAGTCCAACACGATCCATATTAAAATTCAAATGGATCTCATGCAAAATAAAACCATGAGTCATAAAGGATTGAACTATAATCCAAATCCAAATCCATATCCATATCCATAATCATATATTTTAAATGAAAATAGATCCACACTACACATCCAACATTCTTCTTATTTGGATCAAATATGAATCCATGTCCTATATCCGGACATTGCACTTATCTGAATCCAATCTTAAATTTTGAATCAATTCTAGATCCATATCCCATATATGGTAATTATACTTATCCGGATCCATCACAAATCGGATGTCCCAAATCTAAGAATTATACTATCTGGGTCCAACATTAGATTCATTCAATAAGAGACTATCCATGCTTCAAACCATAACTGAACATATATCATATTAGAAGCTTTGTGGAAAAAACAATTTCAGACTGGATCTTAATCCTTATCCAATTTTAGTTATTTTTTCAATATCTAAATAACCTTAAAACACTCATAAAATGTCTCATTCAAATATGCTTAATGATATTTCATTGATCCATAACTTATTAACTAGACATATTTATATCCATTGAGGTTCAACAAGATCCAATAGCATTGCCTGGATCTAAAACCATTCAGTTAGATCTATACTCAATCAATTTGATCTTATTCTCATTTTGATCTATATATATTCAACTAGATCCAAAATAATTTATTGGATCAAACCAAGGACTGTGTCAGCTTACTATATCCAAATATTCGATCTAATACCGATCAAATCCAATTTTGACCCAAATTTTAGATCTAATGAATTCTGGTCCCATTATACTTGATCCATATAAAGCTCGATAAAGAAAAAAAATATACTAGATCAAAATATAATATGATCCAAAACATGAATAGCATATAAAAATAATAATATATAAATATTTCAGGATTCAACATGTAAAAACAACTTCTCCCATATCAGGGTAGAGATCTAAAGCAGATTATATACGGGTTCAAAAGAAATTTACCGGATCCAACTAGGTGTATAAGAAAATATCAAGACTGAATTAATCTAATACAAATCCAAACATGTTTTAGATAAAGCTCTGGAAGGTATTTCGCTAACTAGAAGTACTTTTCTATAAAATCAAAAAAGTTAAAAACAATTATGGGTAAAATAAACAATTTAGAACATAATATCCCAAAAAATTCTGAGTTAAACTAAAAACTCTAGGTGGTTTTTTATAATTTTACAAAAAAAAATAGAGGCTATTCTAGAAAAACTAGACACAACAACCTTGTTTTGGATAATATCTAGAGAACAGGGTTGTTTCTAAAATTATCTAGAAATAGGGGCCTCTGTTTTGTAAAAAAAAGGGTCAAAGGCAGAATAAATTAGAAAGATAAGGGCATATTTGTAAAAATTGCTAAAAAGAAGTAACCCTCATTTATTTTTCTTTTTTTCACTTTCAGTCGCAAAAGGGAACTTGATTAGGGTTCCCCCCTTTTACGAGTGGGAAGAGGGGACGGTAGCTACCCCTTGTTCCTCCGCCTTTGCCGCTGACAATTTCCCTCTTATTTCATTTTTTTTCCTTTACCTTTCACAAGACTAGGGTTCCACTTTTTACTAGAGGGAAGCGGTAGTGGGCGGTTGCTGCCCTGCTTCGTCCACGACCACCTGCCATGGTTTTCAGTGCAACCACTGGCAAGATCATCTCCTCCAAAAGATCTGTTTCCCTTGATGCTGGCAGCAGGGCGTTCTCCTCCAACCCTGCAGCTCCGTCGACCATATGATTCAACAATCGCCGGCCAGTGGGAGAGGCTCCACCATTTCTTATTCTCAACTTCCTCTACAACCGCGCCTTCACGACAGTCGTCAAATCCTTGGGCTTCAGTGGTCTCCCTCGAGGCCGAGGAGAACCCACCGCCGGTGGGCCGATCTACGACTTCGGTGGTCTTCCATGAGGGTGAGAAGAACCCATTGCCGATAGGCCGATCTTCGGCTTCGGTTGTCGCCTACGCAGCAAAGACGACCCTGTCATTGGAATGCCAACCTTGGGATTCGATGGTCGACCGCTCCACCGAGGTGACCCTATTGCCGAAACATCAATCTTTGGTGACCCGACTGCTAGAACACTAAACTTCAGGGTCGATGGGCGACCACGTGGCCGAGGCGTGCCTCAAGATGGGAGACCTACTTTCAGCTTCGGTGGTCGACCGTGCGGCCAATGAGTGTCGGGGGATGGTGATGGAACATCGATCTTGAGAGAGGGTAGGTTTAAAAAAAAATCCACTATCAATAATATTTTAGGAAAAAAAGAGGAACTGGTGCCCATGCTCTACCCCTAGCCCTTGGAAGTCGTTTGCGAGCGATCCTGATGGCATCCAGTATGCCTGAGTGGGCCGATCTACCACCAAAGATCTTATTCAAGAAGTGGCAGACTGTGAGCGAAATGTTCATCTCCATCGCCTTCATCCTCTCATCAACCTCCATCGCTCCCTCTTCAACGATGAGGTCTTGTGCCTTTGGTCGGAGACCATGTGGTCCCCTAACGTCGCCTCACATGTCTGTTGGGATGAGGCCTTCCTCCTCGACCTCTCTCTCACTAAGAAGCTCGAGGACCTCAGGCAGATCGATGATGCCATCTTTTAGCTCGGCTAGAGATGCACTCAACCCAGCCTTCTTGGGTTTGAGCACGTCTATGCCGATCTGGTGTGCAATGACACTGGGATAAGAGGATTAGGGTTCTTTTGACAGGCTTTGGCAGGTCCTCTGGTCCTTTTGGTGCTTCTTTCGTCTGTCAAAGACTTGGTTGCCCACTCGGGCGAGCCAGGCTTTAACGGAGACCATTGTTGTTTTTTTCTTTCTTGACAGGCAATCAGATTTCTCGACACATCTTTGTTGGAAGGAAAAAAAAAAGGTGTGCAGGAGGCGGCAGGGGGCGACCCTATCCATCTTGCCAGCTGAACGGGAGGCCCACTGTGGTCAATCGTAGTTGTCTGAGAGAGAATCAGAAGAGTGTAAGGGGGGTAGGGCGGTTGGCATCGATGAGATGTGTAGGAGGCAGCAAGAGCCTCATCATTGAACCCATGCGATAGAGAAGATACCCTCCGACACCACCGTGCACACCAATAAAATCAAGCTCTGATACCACTATAGTAATTAGGATCGCGGTGTGCGCAAATGAAGGCTAGAGGAGAAGTAAAAAGGAGTGATATTATTGGCCTGGGAGAATCCCTTGATGTAATTATCAAGCTCTCTCTGTGTATCCTGAAAAGGCGGGGGCTAGGATATTTATCCTCTCTTGGGTAGTCGTTACCTAGCCATAACCAACTCATTGGATTCTCAAACATGCTGGGAATCTAATGTGAAGTGGGTCCACCACTATCCTGATGATTCATATCTCAATAGTCCACTACTCAAGTGGGTCATTGGATTTTATGTGAGACACATTGGCCACACTGGATCTATATCAGGATCCAACATATTTGACTCGAATCTGAATCTCATTAATCAGATTCGCAGGCCAAATTCAGATATGATCAATAATTAGTTTGGGGTTCCGTATTGAGTTTCACATTTAAACCTGAACACAAATCCGATCAAGTGTAAGTATTGGGTCTTAAGCTAGTTGGATCTGAATTCAGTTTTATCTAATTCCATCCAACTCTGAATCTGAATCCTATTAGGTCAGACTCGGTAATGCTAAGATCCTACTCAGACCAAAGTCAGAGTTGTTTACATCCCTATATGCATGTTATTTGTTCGACTGTAGGCTTACAATCACATAAGGCTTGTCACTGATGACTAATGAGACTAGCTCCATGTTTTTAACTTTGAAAAATAACATGGTTTAAATACATGCTGACAAAACATTATGCGGATCAGATCCAATTAATGCAAGTTGCTAAGCAATCCTGTGTTTGCCCATATTTTCTCAAGTTTTAACAATGACAGGAAGAAAGAGCATATTTCTGGACCCACCCAAATAACATTTAATCGAATTAAGGTTCAGGTTACATCGAAACAGAGGCAGAGTCATGTTATGGGCAGGGTGGACATGTGCTCACCTTGACCCAAAAAAATCCTTCAAGGGGTATTGGGTTAGGGTGGGCCTAACCCAATGGTAAGGGTGACAGGACACAATATGTGTGTCCACTAACTGGGGATGGCAGTAGAACAGGGCAGGCCCCATCTCAAAATTTTGCCGTACATCCTTGCACAGGTTTTGATTTTAACTGTCGTTCTGGTTTATTCCCTGTTTCATGTCTTTCATCCCCAATCCAATCAGGGCATGGTGGGGGCTCCATTTTTACGATTCTTCAGCCGCTACTGTTTTTCCTTATTAGAGGAAGGAGAAGAAAGAGATAAGAGAAATAGGAGCTTGCACGACTCGTTTGAGGAAAGAGAGGATACAATGGAGAGATTCAAGAAAGGGTTTTATGTTAAGGCTATATATATATATATATATATATATATATATATATATATATATATATATATATAGAGAGAGAGAGAGAGAGAGAGAGAGAGAGAGAGAGAGAGAGAGAGAGAGAGTAATGGGTCAGTGCTAAATGAGTGTGTTAAATGAGTTTTTGGGATTTTTTAATTTTGTTTTTAAATTCTGATCATACCGATGTGATCTGATTTTATAGTTATAGAGATCAACTCTTGAAGTGGTTGATTCCAACACATGCATGGGCTTTTATAAAGTTCAAAAAATCTACCGTCTAAAATCTTTGTAATTTTTTTTTTAGGTTCCAAACATCATTTTTTTTTCATCCAAAACACATGATCCATGTGTGAATTCTTAGCAAATCAACCATTCCCAACACATTTATGGGGCCAAAACCGCATAAGCCCAAAAAACCCATTTAGCACCAAATGGGTTTAGCACACACCCATTTTCCTGTATATAGTAATGGGTACGTGTTAAATAAAATATACTAAATGAAACATGCTAAATTAATTTTTCCATTCTTGTATTGTTTTTTGCCGTCCTTACCCCAATAAATGTATTGAGCATGGTTGATTTACGAGGAATCTAAACCAGGATCATGTGTTTTCTATGAAAAAAATGATATTTGGAGCCTTAAAAATTTACAAAGATTTTAGATCGTTGATTTTTGGAACCTTATAAAAACCCACCTATGTGTCTATGTGTCTGAATCAAACACTTTCAAGAGTTGATCCCTATAAAATCAAGTACACATATCACATCTTTATGGTCACAGTTTAAGAATAATAATGAAAAGACCTGAAAAACTCATTTAGCATGTACTCATAACTCTCTCTCTCTCTCTCTCTCTATATATATATATATATATATATATATATAAAAGAATGTAATAGTAATTACCTTAACAGGGATTGGCAGGGAAAGAGTAACTGCCGCCTTTATCCCCGGCATGGGTTTTGATTTTAACCTCCATCCCTAGTTTATTCCTCGTTACATGTCCTCCATCCTCAGACTAAAAGGGTCTAGGCGGGGCTTCGTTTTTCTCCCATCTACTGCCATTCCTACCACCAACCCCACCTCTTACAGTGCGCCCCCACCTCACAACCTCTCTTTCACCTCACCGCTACCAGACCAGAGGAGACCGAGACTCCATTGCTTCCGCCCATTCACCATTTGCCATCGACACATGTCCTCTATCTCTTGTTGGTTGTGGTCATATGACTGTAAAGAGGCCACTTCCATCGGTTACATGTTTGCAAGTAAAGATGCATAAACTTATAATACATAGCTTCTTAAAATCCAAAGGTATGAGTCTTGAGATGAAGGGACATTAACATGACCAGTCAGCCCCTTAAGCATCCAAGATTGAAGGGTTAGACCAGAGGCCGTGAGCATATCACTATCCAGGGCTAATCATTGCATAAGAGCACACGCCGATTCACTCTCCACGTATTCCCAACATCGGTAAGAGAGCGTGTGTTGTTAAGGAAGAACCCTGGGGACACGACCTCCCCTCAGTGTGAAGCAGAGCCCATCAAATCCTTTTGCCTATGCTTAATCTCCATCGATTTGTTGCCCATCCTTGGCCTGCAACCAACAAAATAGGGATTAGTGATAAAGGTAAGTCATCCCTTTTCTCTGAGTCATTTCAACACTTAGTGTCAGTCCTGATTCTACGCATTAGGTTTAGTCTCTACTTCTGACTGGTAGTGAAAACATGAACCAAAACATCTTGGGGGGCATATAAACAGAGAACAAAACTCTGTTCTGTAGAATCAAAGAAAATATAGTAGAATAAACTCTGTTTTGCCCTTAATCAGTGTTAACTGAATCATCTCTGCATTTTAAAAAAATGTTGGATGGGATAAAACCCCAACACAAAGAAAGAAGGCTAGAGTCTTCATACAAGACAACTAATAGTGAGAGGATCAGACGGTTTTTGCCTGCTAAAATTCGGCAAATAATTTGTAAGCGGTGGGGTTATTCTGTGACGTGAAAAGAGAGAGAAAAATAGAAGAATTTCACTCTCCATCCTTACCTTCTATTACTCTCACCAGAATCTGGCATGAGTTGGACAGAATCAACACTGAAAGAGTGTGTATCTCCCTCCCACCGACATCTCTCCTTATTCTTTATCGCATCAGAACTTTGTGCATCACCGTTCCGATCCACCATTAGTAGTGACCATCGGTGCCGGAATCAACGAGCAACTCCTGTCAGAGAAGGGTCGAGAAACCCTCATTCGTTTCTTTCTTTCTTAAAAGAAAAATTCAAAGGGATCCATTTTTTTTTTGGCAATTCCAGAAAAATACTGACATTAAAAGTCAAGAGTCCATTTTCTGACTGTTCCAAAAAAAAAAGGCCTTACTAATTACAAAGAAACAATCATTTTCTTCTAAAATTCGTCAACAAGCCTAGGTTCTGTTATGAGCACAATCCTCTCAAGTAATCCAGTCTTATGGCTCATCATTATCATTATCCACTTATGGTCTCTTTTTCTTATGTGCTCATTTTGTCTACTCCTTTAGTTTAGTGGTCATAGTTAATTGATAAGAACTGGGCTCATACATATTAAAAGTTGTTCCTGTTACTCAGCCTAGCGCCTTGAGCATTATCCAAGAATGCGTTGTAGGAGTAACCCATTACCTTTTTGGTAAAATTGCCGTAACATGAGCATTCTTCTTGTCCATAATTATTTCAGTAAGATAATGACTAAGAGGTTTTAAAAGGCATTATCAAATTAAGATTTCCAAGGCTTAGCTCAAGACCCCACTACTCGTCATATTTGGTTTGGTATTGCTATCGCACAAGATTTCCAGAGTCATGATGATATGACCAAGGAATGTTTTTATCAGAATATTTTTGCTTCTCAGGCTCAGGTTATGTTGAATATCAAGACAATTGGTTCTATTTATTAGAAATAGCACAACATGGTTCCAATTTTTTTGTAATTATAGAAAAGGGGTCAAACATTTTTCTAAAAACCTTAAAGATTTTTTTATTTATTAAACCAAATCTTAGCCTTTAAAATGGCATGTTCTAGTTTTTGTGATATATGGTATGATGGTGCTTCCAAGTGTATTTTATGATAGTCCTGTTACATAAAGCTTTCTACTTATCAATGCCCCAAGCATAAATTTAGGACAGATTTGGGTTCATATATTTGAGAAACTAGACCCAAAACAATTAATGTGATCTATTATAATCCAATCTATATCTTGTGGAATCTGATCCAATATGGGTTAGATTTGAGTTATGTCAAGCATGTTGGCAGGTCTAAATTCATGCATATATCGATGGGTGCTTATGCAAGATTGTGTTGTAAGTTTTTGTATGTCATGCCATGAAAAATGAAATCTGTATTGACATGATATCTACCACAAGGACATAATCAGATCCATTGAAATATACCAGTCTGGAGCCAACAAATTGAGCTCATTTTACTTGGCTAGACCTAAGTAGGTCATATGAAATAATCTGGATCATGTTAAGACAAATCAGTTCAGATATTCTAAAATGGACTTAACATAGTTATGTGGAATAAGGGGTTGAGTTATTCAAGGTTGAACCAGTGGACCTTGTTTGGAACTATTCAAACCAAATTGGATCTAGATGAATCCATTTGAACTCTGTGGACCCATTTAGATTTGGTTGGATGTGTCCCAATATGTTTTGGATCCTGTCAATAGATGAATCCGGATTTGATATTGACTTTATGTTGGATCCAGTAAAACAAAAATTGGATTTGGTTGAACCATAATAGACTTGAGTAGATCCGGCTAAATCGGTTTGGATCCAATCAAACTTGGTTCTAGTCAAACAAACTGGACCCAGTAGACCAGATAGAATCTGGTCATAAAAGATTGGACCTTTTTTACTTAACTTGTTGAATTAGTTGGACCAGATTATGAGCGGGAGCAATCCTTCATGTGGACCCACAATTAAGGATTAGTTTAGGCGAGTGTCTATTAATATTACCCATTGAACATTTTGAAACAATGATAACTAATCTTGATTGAATATGGGTTAGATCTCACATGTTTTTATGAGTTTGATACCCATTGAACGCTTTGAATCAATGATAATTAATCTTGATTGAATGAGTTCAATCTCATATATTTTTATGAGTTTGATCATGTGAATCAGAAATTGAAAATTTTGCCATGGGATATCTTTGGATCCCATTAGGATCTAGGTAAGATCCTTACCCACATTGGCAAGTTTGAATATGGATCCAATAGAAAGTAGGTTGGACTTGTTGAATCAGATCTGGAGCTGCATGTGAAACCAAGAAACAAGTTTGTTGCACTAAATTAACGTCAGTCCATTTTATACTTTCTTTTTAATTGTTTTAGATCTATATTGGATATCATGTTTCGATGGGTAATTTATGTGCTTGTTCAAGTCCTACTCATATATAAGACTTGAACATTGAGGTCAATTTTAGAATTGTTTTTTACTAAGAGCTCATGACATGCTTTGGATTCAGTTATAGACTGAATTGGATCTCTACCTATATGTGAGTTTGGATCCAACTTAACACAATGAGATTCTGAATTATGTTTGTTTTATGCATATGAGCTTTGGATTCTCTTAGTGTTTTGATTCAGTTTGGTCCAAATTTACAACGGATTTGGATAAGAAAAAACTTGATATGTCTTGGACTAAATTATGTATGTTGTTAGATACATTTGATGTTAGATCCTATTGAAATGGATTTAGATAATAGTCAAATTCTAGTGATCCATAATTAGACAAATAAGTGAACTTGTTCATTTCAGAGCCATAAGATTGCATAGATTCAATTGAGTACTAAGATCTATGATATATGACTTGATAACAATATCTCAAGTTGATTTAGATGTTTTTAATCCATAATAGCATAATAAGATCTATGAATACCATGATGGGTATGCTTTATGGATGGTCCATGTTTGGATCTAGCCGATTTAGATTTGGTACAGAATTATCTTATGAGTCTAAATAGTTGGGTATTGTATATATTTGGATCTACACTTATAATTGTAATATCATGTATTTTCACACTTAGTTAAATTTGAAGATTTTAAAAAAATTTGGCTAAGTTTGAGAGAAAATTTGTTTGGAGCTCAGTTTTTAGACTGATGTCTTTGAGTTTGGGCTTGGCCCAGGTTCCATCGACGAGGTCGTAACAAGCCAATCGAAGTGTGAGAAAGAATTTTATTCTTGACCTTTAAATTCAAGCAAAATTTGATTTTTTGGGCGAAATTCAAAATTTGATATTCGTGTAATATGTCGTTAGATGAGTCTCAGAATTATGAGCGCATCGACATTTTATTTTGCTTGATTTGGGCTATGGTTGGTCCAAAAATTGCATTTTTCTAAAAATTTAGCAGTTTGTCAACGCATCCAAAGTTGGATCGGGTTGGATCCAATGCCTATGATCCAAATTATTATGGATTTGGATCTTATTTAAGATCTACATTAATCTGGATTTAATCTAGATCTTGATCTATTTTGGTTTTGGGTATGAGTTTGGGTTCTGGATTCAAATTCAGATCCAAATCCAATGTCCAACATTTTTACAAGCTTTAAATTCAGTCAGGGGCTTTAAGTTGGAGTTAATTATGTATAAAAAAGTCTTCCTAGTCAATTTGACTATTTTTGAAAGCTTTTAAACAATTAATAATTAATAAATACAAAAAATAATTATTTAATTATTTAATTTTTATTAATTTTGAGTTTGTAATTAGGTATGATTAGGGCTTCCTAAGATGGGTCATCATACTTACCTAAAAAGAGCTAAGTGGGTTTAAGGACTTTCAAAAAATTTGGAAAGTTTTAGAAAAGTAAAAAAAAATTAAGTTTTGAAATTTTGAAAAGAAGGAAGGTGAGAGAGGGTCCCAAGGGGGAAACCCTCCCTCTCCAGCCCATCTAAAGAGGGCTGGAGAAGGAGAGGCGTCACCCCCTCTCCCTCACTTTATAAAAAAAAAAGAGAAAGAAGGGAAAGAGAAGAAAGAGGGAGAGAGAGAGAGAGAGGAGGAGGAGGAAGAAGAAGGAAAATCTTCTTCTCCAAGCATTCAGCCCTTTTTCCACCATCATCTTTCATTTTTTCTCCAGATTTTATGAAGGTACGGATCTCCTCTCTTGAAATCGAGTGAGATATCAAGTGTAGATGGGTTTTCCATGCTTGATTTTGATGGAATCTCACAAGAAAGGCATAGATCTATAGGCTTACTCTAACATAAATGAAAGAGGATCTAAGGATCATCTTCCATGGATGCATTTTCCTTTTATCTATTTATCTTTCTGAAAATGAATTTCTGTGTATGTATTTTTTAAGCGAAAACAAAATTCTTTTTCATGCCTCTTGTATGCACCTTCATCCTGCATAATATTTTCCAAATTCCTTTGCATATTGACGCACTGAAGGTCAGTTTTACAGCTTCTTTGTCAAGTTGTTTTCGTTGATTTCATAGAATTTTGTTGCTATAAAAATGTTCATGGGTATGAGAAACCTTCTTTTCTGAGTATAATCTGAGATTGAATACCCTATGCCTGTGTGGCTGTCTGAGGCAACACACATTGACAGAACAGAGTCCCTCGCTTTAGTCTATTTAAGAAGATCATCTTTTATTGGAATCATATTCTGTTAATGATGTGATGTTTTTCAACTTATGTAAACAGTGCCTGGTTATGTGATTAGTGAATCTGAGTTGCTTTCTAGTTTAATTCTATATATCATACCAGAAATGATAATGGCAAAAATCTGTGGCCATGTCTAGTTGATTCATTCCATGTGCATATGTTATAACAGTTCATGAGATGATAAGCACAATCACTCCTGAAGAGTCATTGTTTCTCTCAATTGGAGTGGATAATTCACGTTGGAAAGGCTATGTTACACACATTCTCCATTTGGCCCCTGTACTGTGTCCCTCATATAGTATCCAAATTGAAAACTTATCCCAATATCTGCAGCTATATCCAGGTGACATAGGTGAAAACTAACAACTTACGAAGAGCTACCAGTGCATGCATTCTATGCTTATCATATCATTTGATTTATGTGAAGTATGGGCGTGTTATTTTGAAATTTAACCTGCAAGAAATGAGCCTATGATTGGTTAAACTGGTCTCTTGCATGTGAATTGAATGTTGGCAAGCAGTAGATGCCTTGCACATTCAGTTAACACTTAGACATTTTTTTTTTAAATGACAGAGGGAGAACAAAAAAAAAAAGAAGAGAAACCAAACCCTAGCCAACCTACTGTTGGCTTGGTTGGGTGCTTTAAAAAAAGTTGAGGTCTGCTGGAGTTTTAGCCAACTCAGTTGGCTGGACAGAACTGAGTTAGTTCAGTCCCAGACGACTAGGTCTGGCTGGGAATGATTCAGAGGTATAGTATATATAAAAAAAAAATTGTTTGTGGTTGTTACTGCAGGCCTAGTCGACCTGCAATCGGCTGAGTCCTTGGGGCAGTCAGCCCCAGCCGATATATATATATATATATATATATATATATATATATATATATATATATATATATATATATATAAAACGTGGGTGATGGCCTGGGTGTGTATGTTATTCCAAAGAAAAGCATTGCATTTACTGTTATGTATATAATTGAAAAAAAAGGGAAACAGAAACAGTGCATTAACAATTATGTGCATTGATGTGTATATGTTTATCTAAAAAAGAAACAGTACATTTACATATATGTTTACATTTGATAAGTACGTGCATTGTTGTGTATATGCAAGGTTAATGAGAATATGCAATTCTATGTTTATGCAGAATTTAAGTAGCATATGCATTTGCCATGTTGATGCATAAATTAATGAGAACACGTATTGCCATGTTTATGCAAAAATTAATGAGAATATGTGCTGCCATGTTTAAGTAGAAATTAATCAGAACATGCATTTCCATGCTTATACAGAATTCAATGAGAATATGCATTGCTATGTTTATGCGACATTTGATTTGAACATGCATTTGCTAAGTATATGCATAATTTAATGAGCACATGCATTGATTTATTGAGATCATGCAATTGGCATGAATATGAACACTTGATGGGAATATGTATTTACATGAGCATATACATTAAAAAAAATATGTATTGGCATTGATACGTGTATGTAAATGAAAGAATGCACTTGACATAGTTGCATATGAATTAAGTAAATACATGCTTATGAATATTTTTGTTTCATACGCATGATAAAGGTTTGCATATATGAATGTGCATTTGGAACATGTGATTTGTGTCATAAATAGCATATTGCTTTGGTTTTTTGCATATGGTGCATCGATTATACAAGTGGATCATCGCAGGCTTCGAGAGCCTTGAGTACTAAATGCTCCTTCTTTATTTACTTTTAAATGCATCGCAAAAATTGCATTTAGTTTTATTACAATGTATTGCACTGTTCTATGTGTTTCCAAGGTCGGGAGTCCCGTGATGGTTCTCGTAGGGGAATATGTGAGCCCTTGCCTTTGTTTGAATGCTGAATTGCAAATTTAAGAAGTGGGTTAATCATAATCAAATAAAGATAAAAGAACAGTATAATATACGTTTTGAGATCTCCCATCGTTAGAATGAGAATCTTAGAGTTTTGGTTATGGGAAACCACGAGGATACAAAAACTCTGTGTGCATTGTTGTTGCCCCTGGACCCGATATTGAGGTTCTTCTCCTGACTACGATTTTAGGAAGAATCTGCTACTTTGCCTGGGGGTGGTGTGTAGATACAGCTGTAATTTTGGTATACCAAGAAAAGTGACACTTGTAGATGAGTTGTCTCTGGTGTCCCTGACATTAGATGAGTGGTCTAATGTTCTAAAGGTTGTTTCGGGTGAGGGATAAATTTGAAACCCAGTAATAAAATATAAATTTTGTGCTAAGCTACCCTGGAAACCTAACTTGACCTTGGAGATTTTACCCGTTTTGTGTATCCACGGGCAACAAAAATTAAAAAGAGAAACTTAAATTGTGTGTATTTAATAAAGACATGCATATGAAAAAAAAGTTCTAATAAGAGGTAATAATTTACTTATGCATTGCACTGAAGCCATGCATATTCCTACTATGCATTAGATCATGCATGTTTACATGTTCCCTTAACTGTTAAATATTGGTTAATGCTTAATGGTGTTCCCTAATGCATGCTAAATGATTGTATTGCTTAAATTATGATACATGTTACTTATTAAATGTTCTCTCATGTTTAATAATTGTCTCTAATGCATGAATGCTTAATCGAATTATGAATTTGTCATAATTGTATACATCTAAGTTATTGCATGAATTTTTATCTGTATTCTTTATGTTCATTTGATTCATTAGAATGATTCGTACGTAGAATTCCTCAAATTTCTAACACCCTATTTTTGTGGTTTTTCGGAGGCGCAGAGGATCAATGAAGCGACTCACTTCTGGGAGAGCTACGAGTGCTACATGTTTGCTAGACAACTTCAAAGAAGGATAGCGTGACTCAACTTTTCTTTACATTCAATTGTTTATGTACTCTGAGTTTCCTTATGCAATTGTCTTGAGACTATCATTAATTATTCAATAAAACTTTGGTTTGGTATGGATGGTATGTAAAACCCGTAAAATTTACAAAATTCTAAATGAATAAAAGTGGAGCATTTATGTGAAATAGTGAGATTTTATGCTAAGCAATACATTTTTTGATGATTTGAGGTTTCTAGAACGAAACCGGTAACAAACCCTCAAAATTGGTATTTGGATCCGGATCTTGGCAAGATCTGATAATCCGACCCGGTTCACGGGACCCAATGGTAAATTCAATGGTTTCAAGATAATAGCGTGAGATCCGAAACACATTTAAGGTAAGAGAGGGCAAGTTTAGAATCAATGGGTGAAAAATCCACTTAAAAATGGAAGAAATCCATCAACAAGAAAAAACGTTCAAATATGATATAAATAGAATTTTCTTGCAAAAGTAAACACCAAGTGATGGTGTGGTGTAGTGGTAGGACGCATGTTTGTGTGGAGCCACAACCCAAGTTCAAAACCCTGGAGCGCTCACATAGAAATAAAAAACATTGCTTTTTCATGAAATCCGGAACAAAACTGAAAGGGTTAAATGCAATTTAATCCACACACTTTGCAACGAAAAGCAATGTAGCACAACTGGTGGGGATCGTTACCCCTTAGGTTGAAGACCCCAGTTCAAAACCCCTTGTGCATGGATTTTTCCTTTTTGCACAAAAAGCGGATGTTGATAAATGAAAAAAAAGAATAAGAAGAAGATGGTAAAAACCTGGGATCTTGGCCAAGCCTACTTCTTAGGCCTTTTCAGCTCACTTTACCAACATTGGTGGGGAATCCCACCAAAAAGGGAAAGGGGTACCCATAAAACAAAAAAAATATAGTTAGAGGAAATTTTGCTAGAGGAGGGGGGGGGGCAAAATTGGAAGTGCATTGTACCCACCTCAACAATCGTGGGATTGAGGTTGGGGTTGCATTTAAAAAAAATCAAAAACTCCCTAAGTGGTAGGGGAGTTAAAATAGAGCACCAAGAGAGAACCGTCAACCCACTATTGACGTCTCTCTCTCTCTCTCTCTCTCTCTCTCTCTCTCTCTCTCTCTCTCTCTCTCTCTCCCATTGTGGTGCTCGACCTCCATAGCCGAACAAGAGGGTTTTCTCCCTTGGGACGTACCGGGCTCCAACGTGAAGGAAGGAGAACGCATTATCGCCGGCAGGAAGCTCTGAAGAGGTAAGGGGTGTTATATATTGTGTGTAAGTGTTCATGTCCTGTTGCGCAAAAATGTCGCAGCAATACCCACCTTGTTATGAACAACACCATCTGCCTTCTTGACAATCGGTGTCATAGCTCGTGCTCGGGATGGGCCAAGTCATCCCTTCAACGAAATAATAATGCATGGTGGTTCAGCGAACCACCCTTGTCTTGGCTAACACAAGGGTCTCGTGTTGTACACGCCCTTGGGTGTTGGAGTGCCAGCTCCTTCACGTATGTAGCTCCATAAGAGGCCGGTGAGCTACTCAAAAACCCTCCACCAAGATGAGTTATGTGTCTTCGTATAGATATAAGCTATTTCAAGTCGAAAGTGTTTAACCCAGCGAGTCATTTGATATTAGATTATGTTCTAATGTTATTACCATGATTTGAGCATCTGAAAATGTGATTTACATATTTGATGTTGAACAATAATTCATAGTATTGAACTAGCTCTTATTTTCTTAAGTGGAGACATGAGCTTTCATGTTGGTTTAAGTCATGAAAAAAAAATCTGATGGGTCTCTGTTATGAAACAACATATACCTATTTTGATCGACCTTTGGTTTGGGGTCTAATTCATCATTAACAAATTGATTCTTTCATATCCTTTCATTTATGTTAAGTAACATCTGCTAAATTTTTAGCCTTCATTGGCTTTGTCGAGCCATGCAATACTGCTACCAGCGTGCATCCAACTTTGTGCTAAGCTCCATATAAAAAGAAAAAAATATATAATACTAATAATAAAGTTCATCTAGTGAACTGAACCAAGATACTATCACATAACTCGTAAGGGTTACGTGATAGGGTGGTTGCACAATCAACAAGTGACAAACATACGATGAGTGATTTGAAATTTTAGTTATTGATTCCCAAACAATACTGTACAGGTGAAATTTTAGTTATTGATTCCCAAACAATACTGTACACGTTTTATTTCCTTTGTATAGTTATGCAAGTGATGGCACAAAAGATTTTGGTTTATAAGAGTAGGTTTTTACATGTTTATGCTGTCCTTGAAATATAGATGCGTCTGTGGGTCCTGAGTAGTTGAAAACAATTGTTAACAATCAGGTTTATTAGCATTTCATATTCAAAGGGTTCATTGGTGTATGTGTGTGCTTATGCTCAATCTGACGTAGATTAGAAATGTGCCAATAGGGGTATATATATATATATATATATATATATATATATATATATATATATATATATATATATATATATATATATATATATATATATATATATATATATTGTGATAGCATGTATATAGTAGTTGGAGTGGTTGATAAAATCGAATACCTGCTACATTTCTTTTCTTTATCAAATAAATTGGTGGCAATGATGACAAATAGATGGTTTGCAAAAAAAAAAAAAAACTAACTAAATTGTTTAGTTCATGATTTACTTCTGTCAATGTAGGACTATGCAGGGTGAATCTGCACATAGGTAGTTGAACCCATTAGTTTGGTTCGGTATGGGATTAGTAGGTACATGAGAACCCAATCTAGTTCCTTTTCCTTAAACGTTAGCCCTGATGATCAAATGAAGGACAAATGGGTTGAGACTATTCTAAACGTTAGCAACGTTCCTGACTTGGAAAGGATGACCAGACAGATCAAACCCATTCTGACCAATCGGCTCCCTGTCAAGCCAGGCTGAACCACGTCGGTGCAGTGGTTATCATCGATCCCTAATGGGTTTGTTCTACGACTCTTGGCAGCAGACCATCAATGGGTCGCCGGGTCCACATCATCAGCATGTAGGTTGAGCACGTTGGGCCGGATCGAACTCAGTATGTCTCATGGTATGCGGGTCAGACCACTGTCTTGCTGATGCGGCTGGATCTCACTGGTCCAACATGAACTACAAGCCCTATTGATATGGCGTGGTTGTAGTTTTGAAGCCATAGTTGGTATTGTTGTTCTTGGCATCACTTTGAGGCGACGACCACATGGCCACGACTCGGGTGTGCTTAGGGCATGCCGATGTGGGGTGTATGAAGTCCATGTGACTTCAATCCAAGTACACTTAAAGAAAGAGTAAGCTAAACATTAAACAATTTAAGTGGACTGGAAACTTATTTCTGAAAAATTGTGTACTGTTGATATGACTTTCGTAAAACTTGTGGAATCTACAGCTTCTGCTAATATACTTTTAATCCAGTAAACTTTTACACTGTATCATGAATTAGAAAGCATGATCATACTTCTTAGAATGATATAAATTTTCATGCTAGTTATATCTGCAGATGTTGCACGTATTTGTACACAGGACATTGAGCACCACATATAAATATAATGCTTCTTACGCAGACAGGGGAGTCTGACCCTTCTGCTTTAAATGTTTTTCAGGTAGCAACTAATCGGAGCATCGGGGTGTTGTTTTGGATAAAGCCAAGAGATCTCATTTATTCAATATTTTATGTTTGAACTCTGATTAATAGATTTACATTTTTGTTATGGGATGTAATTAATGACATTAATGATTTAATTAATGAATGCTATGCTTTTAGTGTGGCGCCCCAGAATTTCTACTTGGGAAAATCCTTTGGAATTTCAGGATATTTTTTTTTTTGAAAACAATTGCGCGAAGCGAAAAAACTGAAAGGGAAAAACAAGTGGAAACTCTGGGTGGGTTACAAAGAATAACAATAAGGAAACAACTTTTATTAAATACATTTACAAAGTGTACACATCATTTCCCTTATACAAAGCCAAAACTGCCAAGATCCAGCAAGTATCAGAAGTGTGGGTTCAGAGTCTGCTGAAGCGTATTGAGCTCCATCGCATGCCTAAGTAAACACCTGCATCCCCATAAAACGGGGTCAGTACTCTTCCGAGCTGGTGAGACAAACCAAACACAATATACCAAAGTGTGGAAACAAAGTAGAGTTATACATGACATACATGGCATGCACATTTACAGTAATTAAGCAGTTACAGCATGAGCAAGAGTACAGAACTATAAGTGGAAATAACTAGCAGGAATTCATGAGCAGTAACTACGTTAATTCATTGCACAATCCAGATCAACTAGTAAAGTATGCATCAAGGAACATAAATAACCAATGTGTTGTGAACAGTGTCAGGTAAGTGCGAGAGGGACCAGTACAAGTCAGCTGAAAGGTAAAAAGCTGTAGTAACTGTAACAAGTGCTGTAAAACGAGCAGGCAACTAAAGTAACTGTACGACAAGTACTAAAACAACAAAAATCTGAACTGTAACAAGTACTAACCGCAAGCAACTATAGTAACCACTGACATAACTGTAAAGCACGCCCTCAAGGATGTAATAAACTGTACCAAGTACTGAACAACAAGGCAACCAAAGTAATAATTGAACAAGAAAGGCAACTGAAGCACAAACTACAGAGCAAGTAAAGTAGCAACTACAGTAAGTCAGTTGATTGATTAGTCTTTAAGTTCTTCTGATTACTCCTTCGGGTACGCGAAAGAACCTCGCATTCTGTGAGACATGCACCCGACGTCTGTTATTCAAGTTCTAGTGTGGTAATCGGGAAAGCTACAGACCGAGTCAACTTTATGCGAGCAGCACACGGCTAGGAGAAAATACTTGCATAGGCAAGGATTGCAATCCATACTACTGCAGTAGTGAGGTCCTAAAAAGGTAACCTCGACCTCCCTGACTCTGAGTGACTGGAGGCCAAAGGATGCTATAGCTCCTGTCAAAACACGTGTCGTAGTAACGACAAGTCACTTAGGATTGTACCATCCACCCTCTCCCAAGGTGAACCATTTTGTGAATGGGGCGAAGCAGGTTTATCTTTCTTAGGCTCATGTTCATCCATACCTCACAACGAGGAATTTGCCTTGTGGTCCCTGCAGGGTACGCAAAACGAGGACTTAGCCTGCCCATTCACGTGCTCAGCCTCACGCGGCCAACGGAGCACATTGCTCGTGAAAGCAGTCTAACACCATATTATTTATTTATGTTTCAGGGTATATCACACAAGAGTCCATTCACAACACAAGGGCCACTGCCCGAGGACTCCAACTAAGCCCACAACAAGTCATTTTCATTATTCATACCCTATGGTGTTCAGTCTTTTCATTTCATGAAGTGCACCTAGTGCACTTACTAATGCCTCAAGCAAAGTACCTTCTCAGGGTACGCACTACTCAATAACCATGTCAAGATGTGCCAAGTGCAAAGTGTGAGAGTATCACAAGTTTCTATCTTTTGCACAAGTATAAACAATAGAGGCATTGCATATATCATTTCTGAGAGACAATTAAGTGTACAACAATTACACCTTCACATACATATGACATTTCATCACAATTCCATTATACAGAGCATTGTCTCTAAAACATTAACAATGGCACTCGCATATCCATAAGCAAGGCAATACAGTACGAGTGTATACTGAACTATACAATGTGAGCATGCACCATAATTCAATGCGATAGCATGAACTAAGCGAGTATATCACAAGTGTGAGTAGTCATGCATGAGCAGAATTCGACAAGTACACGAACAAGCTAATTAAACCTTTCAGAGCAACGTGCCTCACGATGAGACAGTTAGAAACATTTGGCCATGGTAAGGCAGCTCTCGAACAAATCAAGTGGTGTGCATAAGCATACAAAACATGTATCTTGACATAAGCGAGCTCGTCTCGCAAAGTGGGTCTACAGCCCGAGAACTCACCAAAGAGTTCCACAACATGGATACACGAGGTATCGTCGTACATACACTTAAATTCCGTGAATCCCATAACTGTACAATGAGGGACAATACCTCGAAAAGTGTGCAAAAGCCAACTGTCATGAACACATAGGAGGAGACACATTGTTCGAATCATCGAACCAAAGCATTCGGGTAGTCTAATCTCATGCAAGCCAATAAGCACACGGTTTCCTTGGGTTATACTGAATCGCATTATACGCAAGCGTTAATATGCCTTACAAATGGCAAACCACACATATCGGAGAGCGCTAACTCCTATGCATTTAGCATATCATTGCACAAGTGGCAAGACATATCTAACTATTTATGACGGCGACAAGGACAACTGTTGGCAAAGAGGTAAAATGGCAACTATGTCGTGCAACTGGGAAGTACGACTAATCAACTAGCTATCTCGTGCAAAAGACTGCGAAACTACAAGGACGAAGCCTGAACGCTAGCTGCCCCAAAACAGCAGCATCAACCTAATCAGACTGCAACACGGGCCAATCTCTTGCCTAAACCTCGTAGCACCACCCAACTAGAATGCAACGAAAGTGCTGCAATCGCACAACTCGGGAACGAAGTCTCCAAAACACCATAAAGCTACTGCTGCCATGCGAGTCCACGTGGCCCGCTGGCCTGAACAACGGTACAGACCTAGGCGGCAGGATCATTGGGACCGGAGCCGTAGGCACTAATACAATCCCATAGGCTGGAGTCCGGAGCTCTCTATCGAAATGGGAAAATGAGGCGAAAAGGAAGGAAGAATCCAACAGCTTGTGATGAAACAGTTCCCAAAAAGGGTCGGCAACCTTACCTACCTTACTGTTGTAAAAGGCACTAAGCGCGCACACACATGTCTAGCTTGGGCTATGCTGCCGAACTGTGGCAGCACCCACGACGAGGTGGAAGCAAACCATTTGCTGCAAGAGTGTAACTGAAGAAAGAGGCGGAGAGGGACAACAAGTTGTATTGTCCCACAACCCGCATACTACTGAGACTGAATCCCCTGGACCAAGTGGGTCTGGCCCAGGAAAAACTACCAAGGGTAGTCGCGACAACAAGAAGAGGTATGCATCACATAACATAAAATTACTGAAGTACAAATGGACACGTATGTTCATCATGTCATAAGTGCGAGAACTAGTCAAGTGACAATACAACCATTGCATGCTATGATGGAACAGTTAGAAACATGTTGCCACGGTAAAGCGTGACTCAAAAGTTGTGCCAAGGTTCATAACCCATGCATTCAATCATGAGCGAGCTCATCTTGTTAAGCGGGGCCATTGCCCGCAACAACTCACCAAAGAGTTCTAACCTTATCAGATGATCCATAAGTCTCAAAGGACTGTGATTCATACCAAGTGCTCGCGTCCCTTCACACTTAGGGGAACCCATCCAAATCTCTAATGTGATTCGGGAAATCAAATATACTAGCACGACCATGTGAATATGTCATACGCCATAGGTTTCCTAATTTAGCAGACCTTGTTTTTCTTGAAGGAATGAGGCAAGCATCAAAAGTACTTCATGTTCTTGTGCAATAGTGAACACATGCACAAAAGGTGTGTATCCACAATACCTGCATTGATAGGTTCATCCATATATTACGTAATTCGTTACAGCATCTGGCAAACATCGACTCATGATGATTGCGTATATAAACACATAGTTAGGGCCGTGCCATGTATGACAAGAGAAGTGCTATCAGCTTCTTACTACCGTAAAACCTTAATTTACGAAAGGCATCAAACAGAGTGTCATAATGCCAATTGTGTACGACAAGGGGATTGCCAACGCTACATTTATTTCATTGACATGAGCCAATGGTACCTTAACTACACAAAAACCCTTATTTTATTTATAAGCCTTCGACATGGTGTCATAACCAAGTAAAACCTTATTTTACTTGAAAGCGTGTAACCAGGTATTCATTTTGCGAATATATATATATATATATATATATATATATATATATATATATATATATATATATATATATATATATATATATATATATATATATATATATATATATATATATATATATATATAATCGTTCTATGCCACTCGAACCTACGCACGAGATGTAGGCATTCACATTACCCGTATTGATGGGTTTAACATATTATTATGCGCTTTGTTACAAAATCTTGAAACACCTAGCTCATGGTGACTTGCTTAAAGTAATCATGAAAATTTGTGTCGTAGCGACACGTTAGTGTGTGTATGTGGCCTGGCACAATAAGTGAAGTGCCATCTTCAGCTAGACGTGCCTTCTCAAAATGTAAAGACCATGCTTATAAAAAGGTCATTTGATAGGGCATTGCAATACTTGAATTGATGGGCTGGTCATGTGTGCGCATACATAAACATTTTTACGCCAATTGCATTGGACGGAACACACTCGCAGCACGATTCATAGCTAGTCACACACCTAGCACAAAGCAGGCCCAAAAAGGCGGTCCTGCTGAAACGAAAGAAGATAGCAGTTGTTGCGTTATGACAGCAACATGCTTGCTGCAGTCATGAGAGAGAGAACCCAGGTCTGGACCGACTGGTCCAGACCTCCCATATGGTTCAGCCAACGCCAAAACGCAAAGAGTGCAGGCATTTACAGCTTGCATCCAGAGGTGACCCATCTGCTGCAACTCAGTTGCAGCAGGCTCAACAAACACGGTCCAAGTCTGGACCGACTGGTCCAGACCTGAGTTGGCTCCAGCCAACCGCCACGGAAGGGGTGCAGGGCCTGCAGCCTGCACTCGGCTGCAGCCTAAATGCTGCAACCGACACAGCAAGTCCAGCCCAAGCTAAAAGGGCGCGAGGGGCTAACACCCAAATGGACAAAGCAAACCTGGAGTAGGCCTTTGACATGTCTGGACCGCATCTGGTCCAGACCATGTCAAGCCAGGACATGGGAACCGAACCCACACCAACACGGTTTGGTGGGTTCGGCCATGCTCACGCCGCGCCACAAGGAAAAAGGGAAGAGGGAGACGGCCCGGACTGGAAATGGTCTGGTAACTGGCTGCTGGACACGTCCAGCAGCTTGGACAAGATCCCATGTTCAAAAAAATAAAGCATATGGACCGAACAGAAAAAGGGAAAATAAATGGCCATGGCCTTTATGGTCGGCCAACCCAAAAATGCAAGGCCAGAACTGAAGGGGGAAGCCGGGCCTCTCAAGCATGGCTCGGCCTGCTTGACCTAAACCAGCATCACCCAACAAGGGTGAACCCGAATAGGGAGTTGCTGGGCTTAGGCCGAAGCGACGCCTCCTTGCCAACCGAAGAGAAAATAGTGAAAGCCTCGGCAACACGGTTCGCTGCCATAACGGGGCAGTACCGTGGCTTCTATGACAACGACCACCGAAACCTCGGAGGATGCGTGAAATGCCATGGTAAACCAACGCCTAGAATGCTCTCATAGCATCACTACTACCATGCAATCAACGAAAATGCAAACATGAAAGAAACGACAAGATGAAAAACTATAATATCTTCAAGCTACCAACCATATTGTAGCTAAATCGGAAATAAACAAAGTGAAGCAAATGCGTGAAAGGGAAAACATGAAAAACGGAACTCGTATTCGTGACATCCTACCCCTACGTTGCTCAATGAACGCATGCAACGAAACCCAAAAGTAGAGGAAAAACTCAAAACGATTTCGCATGCTAGTATGCTCAATAAGATACACCAATAATGCATGGAAACCTACTAAATCGAAAGCCATTTTTAAGGGTTTGTGTAGAGGAAAGCTCACAAAGGAAATGCATGAACATGTAAAATTTGCTAAAAAACAAAACCCTATTAAAAAAGCATACAACTAGCTCAAGAAAATCGACAATGGGAAAAACCTAAATGCTCCATTGAAAACCACACTTATGGACATAAGTAGGAATGTCTCACCTACGAGGCTTTGAAAAATGGAAGAACAAGGTGCTGCTCACGGTTGGGGCTGGAACTAGGCTCACACCCACAATGTCTCTCACCTCACTCACGGTTTAGGAGAAAGGAAGGAAGGGGAGAGAGAGGCTCTACCCAAAAATCATCCAAGTGACCTCCTCTTTCTCTCTCTTCAATCTCTAAATAGGTAGGTTAAAGAGCATTGGACGACTAGGATTAACTTAGCTAGGATGGAGGGCTGGAGTGATCCACGCCCCCCTCCTAGAAGTCCACGCCCAATGCATGTAGGTCTTTTGAACTTTTAAAAAGTCTTTTCAAAAATTCCATTGAAAGGGTTTTAGAAAACCTTTAAAACTTGAAAGATTTACAAGGGCTGCCCCTAAGGCTTAGCCAATCGGTTTTTGTTATTTGAACTCTTTGAAAAACATTGCAAAATTGCCATGGGGCGCCAGCCCCATGCCTTTCTTTGAGAAGTGTGCCCCCTTATGATGCTTCATAATGGGCCTTTTGAAAAGACCAAGGGCCAATCATGGTCTTCTTTTCAAAAACCATGCAAAATATTTCAAAAGTGCCACCCAGTTGGTCAAACCTTGACCAGCTGGTCAACCATGACCAAGGATGTCCACTAAAGAGGACGCCCAATGGATTTGGGTTCTCTTCTAGTTGATCCACTCCAAATCCAAAATCGCCTATGTATGTGCTTTCAAAACAATGCTTAATTAATGCATTAAAATACTAAATTAATTAAAATAAATCATTTAGTGCTCTATATAACCTCAATTAATATGAAATAGTCAATGCTTTTCAATAAAATTGCCTTTCGTTTGCAAGAATTAGGCGTATTATGATTTCGGGTCCAAAACTCGTAATTCACATACACTGACGAGGTTTTTATGTCGTACAGGTCCCAAATTCGAGGACAAACTATAAAAATATATTATAAATTAACCTTAAAATTTCAAAGGTTAATTCGTCCAGAATTAGGCACTTCTTACTTACACAGTAATTTTCACGATTTTCGGGTCGCACACACAAAGCATAAATACAAGGTACAATCAAAATTTACTTAATTATGCAGTATAACCTCATAATTATACGAAAGCATACATATCAACACTAATCAAATAGTAAATTCCTCAGAAATGTTCGCGGGTCTTGCATTTAGTACTTCTCTGTTTTACCCTGTAATGCACCCGACTTGTGTTTTTCGCACTTCCGCTATTTAAAAAAAAATTACTCCAAAATTTTTACTATAAAAAGTTGGGGCGTTACATGGTAAATGTAAGATCCCTTGTGGTTGGTTGGGTTATCCAATGGTGAGTGGAACTGTGAAGGCCCCGATCTTTGGGAATGTTTCCGCAATGGTTCAAAAAAAAATCTGCATTTTCAAGGGGTATGAGTTGGGGTCGTTACAATAATGAATTTGAATTATAGTCAAATCATATATAACCCATGGTTTTGCTTGAGATATATAGCCTTGCATGTGCATCCAATTTTAATTTAATGATACCATTTCAAGTGAATTTGGTATATGAACTCATGTGAATCAATTAGAATGAGTATTGCCAATAATATGGATTTGGACTATAGCCAAAATCTTACATGGACCCATGATTGAATGTATGAATGCTTTTTAGATCTAGGTCCCATGGTTGATAAAGACACAAATTTTGATGGTTTAATTTAAATTCTTTTAAGGGTCTTGTTTGGCTTGATGAGAATATTTCAAGTTGGATTCAAATATGAATTGATTTGAATCCAATGAACTTGCTCTTAGATCTATATATAGATCTAACCTAAAACTTTAAAGGTTCATTTGTTTATTTGATTTTTGATATGTTAAGAATTGTTTATAACTCTTGACATAATCCAGTGTGATGAGATAGAAAAATAAAACTTTTATTGAGTTTGGATTTAATTTATATCAAAATGAATTAGATTAAACGGCTTGGGTTTTGTCCTAAAATATCAGACATGTTTTTGATATGTGATGAATTACTTTGCATAAATTGATAAATTGATATTCAGAACAAAAGTGGGGGCTAAATTTATTTCTTCTTTTTGCATATTTATCTGAAAATGATGATAAATAATTATTATGAATTATGCCCCCTAAATGGTTTGCTTGTATGAAAATCTAATTAGATTTGATAAGGCTTTTATGTATAGTATGCAACTTGGATAAATTTATGATTTAGATATCCAATTTATGATAATTGGGATATGAATATATATTGATCCAACTAATCAGTAAATGATTAACATGATTAGAGCATATTGTTGCAAATATGTGATTATTAAGATTTGCATATTAAGTAGATGGTTATGTTTGAAAATGCACACAAGATTGATTTTCTTTTATATTTTGAATGGTGCACATCTATAGTGGGAGTCTTATGGTAATACATGTCATGGATTCATGAAAAGTTTACTCACTTGTGTGCGTATTGCTACTATTTGTAAGTATGGGATATGTAATAATAACATGATAAAATTCACCATGGTGGCACTCTTGATAACAATATATATTTGTTTGTTCTATTAAGGTGTTGAATGTGTAAGTTTAATGTATTATTTGCACTAAGGGTTATGATAAAAAGATGTGAAAAGTTTCATATATCTATGTGAGTTAGACATTATTTAAATCATGATGGTGATATGCTAGCAAAAGAGCTCATGATGTCATGAAAATCTATAGTATATGTGAATAAGTCTCAATAATTAATATGCATGTTAATATGAAAATTCATATATCTTTAGGATAAATATTCTTAAGATATTATGAAAAATCAGTTTTATGCATGAGATGATATATTTGAAATTGAAATAAAATTCTATATTCTTATAAGAAATATGTTAATGATGATCTGCATAACAACTAGATCATATAATTTAATAGCATGTAAAAAATTGCCTCATAATTAAATAATTAACCCTTTGTGTTGTGCATGATATAAAAATAGAAAACAGATAACAGTGAATTATTTACTTCTATGTGATATAAAAGTTGATTAAAAAAGATTGTAAGCAAATGTCCTTTAAGTCATGTGAGTCAATAAAGATTTCAATATTTACGAATAAAAGCCTTATGAAGAAGGTATGAAAAATCCACGAGATGCATGACTAGCATACAAGTAACATTAGTATACAAAGATAAGGCCTTGAATGAGAGAAAACTTTGTGACACTATTCAACCCTTATGACCAAGTGAAGATTTTGGGTTATGGCCATAAGGTGACCATTAAGAGAGGTCAACTCCAATGACTACATGTCTCCCATAAGAAAATCAGGTTATGCAAATAAGTAATTAATATGCATAAACTTATAATATATAGCTTATTAGAATCTAAAGGGCGACTCTTGAGATGAAGGGGTGTTTCTCCATAGGACATGATCAATCTGGCGCCTTTTCGATTATTACATAAGTCCTTCAATATGATGATTTAGGACACCAAAAAAAGCTTGTAAGTATACACGAATGAAGTCTTAGAGGTTGTGAACATATCTTGTTCTTGGCAATTTATTGCTTAACAATGCACGCCCTTCAACTCAGGTTCACTCTCCACGCATTCCCAATGTCTCTCTCACTCTCACTGAAACTCCAACACTGGCCCACACCACTCCTCTGGGCCTCCGACCATTCGCCATCTGGTCGCAGCCTCTAGTGCACGTCGCACATCATGCCCCCCCCCTCAGGCGCACCACCTGCACCATGTGTCAGGTTGTTCATTGTTTGACCACCTCTCCATCACCATGGCACACCACTAAATTCTTCTTCTTTCCAATTTTCTTTTTCAAATTATTCCTTGAATAGGGTTTTAATTTTAAGGGCTTTATTTTTTTCAATTAGCAGGGTATGATGTTTATTAGGATTTAGTTTTTTGATTTATTTTATTTTTAAATAGCATGAATGTTTAATTAGGGTTTGAGGTGCTTATGTATTTTTTTAATTAGTGTTAGACATGCAATGAATGCTTAATTTTGATTAGAATATTAGGGGTTTTGTTTTTTGTTTTAATTAGGATACATCTATAATTTTATAAGATTTAGGGTATTTATTTGGATTTTTCAAATGACAGCAATGCTTAATTAGGGTTTTATTTTATTATGTTTTCTTTTTGTTCAGTTATCATAATATATGCTAATAGTGTGGATGTTTTAATTTTTAGGTTTTATTTATTTTTTTAATTAGTATAATATATGATGTTTGCTAGGGTTTAGGTTATTTATTTATTTTATTTTGTAAATAGCATGAATGTTTAATTGGGGGTTTAAGGTTTTTGTGTATTTTTTGAATTAGCATGAGGCAAGTAATTGATACTTGATTTTGGTTAGACAATTAGGGTTTTTTTTAGTTAGCATAAATTTATGATTTTTTTAGGAATTAAGGTATTGATTTGGACTTTTTCAAATGAAAAATGTTTAATTAGAGGTTTAAGTTTTTTTTTTGTTCTTTCTCTTATGAATTATCTGATAATAACATGAATGTTTTGATTTTAGGGATTTTATTGCTTTTTTTAGCATATTGTATCATGTTTGTTAGGGGTTTTGTTTTTTATTTACTTTATTTTTTAAATAATATAAATATTTAATTAGGGTTTTAAGGTTTTTTAATTAGCATTGGGCATGCAATGAATGCCTGATTTTAGTTAAAATATTAGAGATTTTGTTTTTTTTTTCAATGAATGTAAATGCATAAATTTTTTAGATATTTGGGTATTGGTTTGCATTTTTCCAAATGATGCAAATGTTTAATTATTATTTTTAGGTTTTTTGTGTTATTTTTTCTTTTTATATATCATTAAGCATGATTCCATTAATGAACGCTTGATTTTGGTTATTACTTATCAAACCTTTAAATCTTTGATTTTTGTTAAAATTTAAGTTTTTTATTTGGCTTTTTAAATGCCTTGAATATTTAATCATGTTTGATTTTGGTTAAAATTTTAAGGGTTTTATGTTTTTTTTTTTCAGTTAACCTATCTATGAATCATGTCGTTAGAATTTAGGGTTTTGATTTGTTTTTATATCGTACATTTGTGCCCACCGAGTTTAGATTCCTGGTTACGCCCCTACATTGGAATGAAAAAAAATGGGAGACAAAACCCAGCCCATACAACTTTACTATTAGAAGATATCTTTTACTTAAAGTACATTATATGGGGTTGGTTCTAGGGTTGGCAAACAAGATGAAAATGATTGCTTTTTTTTCCTTTTCTGAAAGAAAGACTTGCTTCTTGGATTCAATTTTTTTTGCTTCATTGGCATTTTTTTATTCTCTTTTTCTTATTCATCTTTTTGAATGCATAACATTACCCTTCATGCATTCCTTTTCAGAAGCATTATACCAAGGCCAATTTGAAGAGAAAAACAAATGAATCAAAGGTTCTGATGGCTGCAAAATTTGAGAAGTTAATAGGTTTGGGCAATTTCTGAAAAAAAAAGATCAATTATGTAACTCCAACAATATGAACAAGTAATGGTCCTTTTTCATAAGATGCCAACAGTCCAATAGTGGCTACACAATGCATTAAAAGTAGGGGTGTCAATGGGTCGGGTTTGACTTAGACCCAAACCGTACCATACCCTATCACTACAACAAAGCAGTAGATTAGCGACGACCACATTCCGTCGCGAATCCGTCGCTAATCCGTCGCTAACCATGTTAGCGACGGATTAGCGACAACGCGGCGACAATATGCTTACGTCGCGAATATTTCGACGCTAACTGGCGACAGAATAATTCCGTCGCCAGGTCCGTCGCTAATTGCGATGGAATAACGAGCGCTATATTCTGTCGCCAATCCGCCGGTACTAAACGGCGACCACGGCTTGGCGACGGATTTAATTCCGTCGCTATGCCGTCGCTAGATTAATATGAATAGCGACGGATGGTTCCGTCGCTAAGCCGTCGCTAGATTAATATGAATAGCGACGGAATCATCCGTCGCTAATCCGTCGCAAACACGAAAAAAAATCAAAAAAAATTATTTAAAAATTAATTACTGAGAACTGTACAATTTCTATTTCCTGTACAATTTATATTTCCTGTAAATAAAAAACAAACCACACAAAAAAATTCATATAACAAGTATCTATAATAATTAATCGTTCCACCTTAAAATTAAGAAGTTTAATTATTTACAATTCAACAATTACAATTAGGAAAAATAAAAAAATGGAACTTCTTCAACACAGTCCTCTAATCATCGCCAAGATTTTGTGCGTCTTCTTGTTCATTGTCTTTATCTGTCCCTTCAGCTCCACTACCCTGATTATCGCTAGCAGCCTACACAAGAAAAGAACAGTCAGTATTGATAAACAAAATATAATGAAATAAATTACACACTATATGTGATTCTATCATGTGCTCATGTGTGATCTAAGGCAATAAAAAAACTCTATATGTGATTCTATCATGCTCATATGTGTGCTAAGGCAGTCAAAAAATTGAATATGTGATTATAGCATGTTCATATGTGTTCTAAGGCATCTAAAAAAACTCTATATGTGATTCTACCATGCTCAGATGTGCTTTAAGGCAGGCAAAAAACTATATATGTGATTCGATCATGCTCGTATGTGTGCTAAGGCAGTAAAAAAATTGAATATGTGAATATAGCATGCTCATATGTGCTCTAAGGCAGGCAAAACCAAAAATTTTATATGTGATTCTATCATAAATGATATATAACATGTTCATATGTGTTCTAAGGCAGTTAAAAAACTCTATATGTTATTATAGCATGCTCATATGTGTGCTAAGACAGTCAAAAAATAGAATATGTGATTATAATATGCTCATATGTGTTCTTAGGCAGTCAAAAAACTGAATATGTGATTATAGCATGCTCATATGTGTTCTAATGCAATCAAAAAAACTTTATATGTGATTCTATCATGCTCATATGTGCTCTAAGGCAGACAAAAAGTTAAATATATATATATATGTGATTCTATCATGCTCATATGTGTGCTAAGGCAGTCAAAAAATTGAATATGTGATTATAGCATGTTCATATGTGTTCTAAGGCATATAAAAAAACTCTATATGTGATTCTACCATGCTCAGATGTGCTTTAAGGCAGGCAAAAAACTATATATGTGATTCGATCATGCTCGTATGTGTGCTAAGGCAGTAAAAAAATTGAATATGTGAATATAGCATGCTCATATGTGCTCTAAGGCAAGCAAAGCAACTTTATATGTGATTCTATCATGCTCATATGTGTGCTAAGGCAGTAAAAAAATTGAATATGTGATTATAGCATGTTCATATGTGTTCTAAGGCATCTAGAAAAACTCTATATGTGATTCTACCATGCTCAGATGTGCTTTAAGACAGTAAAAAAAACTATATATGTGATTATACCTGAGAGGGACCTGGAATCGAAGATCCCCTATCCTGAACAGCGGCCTTGATCTCATTTCGGAGAAAGGGGGCGACGGTGTATTGGAAGTAGTTATTCAGTGATTCATTAATGATCTCGCATACATCATCACCGGAAAGAATAGTCGGCTGCTTGGAGCTTATGTCGGCGCAAGAAGTCGGTGAGCCGTAACTGGAAGAACCAATAACTAGTGAAGTGTTCATATTACTCCCAAACCCGAACACGCGACCTTTTTTGGGTTCACCTGCTGCAGTCACCCATGCTGTAGGATCAAATGATGGATGCTGAGTAGCGTCTTCGCCATATCGCTCTACCATCTGTTTCTCATATGCCTCCTACAAAATAATGTTTAAAGTATTCATTAATAATTAATGATAACATTATGATAACTTGCATATATATTGCAATGATTATTAATAGAATTAATACATACCGTTGTCGTTCTCGCCTTCTCTGATACGAAGACTCCCGTGGTCTTCCGTTTATGTGTTTCTACAAACACATCCTTATATGGTACACTGCCTCCTTTTTCTGCTTCCTGCGAAGTTAAATGACAAAAGATTTAGTACAAAAAATTGCAACAATACTTATAAAATTAATATTATATATTGATGAGTTACCATTTTCTTTAGGTGGCTCCCAAATGTCTTAGATCCACCTGTGTGTAGATGGGCTTCGGGCATCTTCGATCGATTTTGTGAAGCCTTCGCAGAGCGATTTTTAAATGCATCTCCCGCCCACATATCGCACATTTCATCCTAGTAATCTCTCCTGATAGTAATAGGACCATGGCCCTTCCACAGTAATGGATCATCTACTACACCAGATGCTTTTTTTGCTGCAGTCTTCATAGTGTGCAGCATGTCTGCAAATTGATTGGCAGCCACCTTCTGCCACACCTTCCTTGCATCATTTTCTTCCACCGTAGTTGCAAAGCGATTCGAAGCCTACAAATATTTTCAGAAAGTTAGTAGACATTGCTTAAATAAATTAAATATGAAATACATTAACTATGAGGAACAACTGTATACCATGAATGAGGACCACAATCTGTCTAACACCTCCTTTGGGTACTCTTTCCATCGAGCAACTGGTCCTGGTAGATGTTGAAGAAGTGAATTCCTAATCTCCCGTACTACTTCTTGTGGCTCAAACCTCGTGCTGCACATGAATTGTTACACAGTAAATATCAATATAAAATATTTAAAAGATATGCAATAATTGAAAACAAAATACTTACGGTCGATTATCGATATACACTATTCGAATGAGTCTTCTTGTGCCAGTCTGAGAAGACCCTGTTTCCTGTGTTGGCTGTTGACTTGTGCGATCAACTGGTGTAGGTGGGTCGTGTACAGGCGCAACATCATCTGTAAAAAAATACATTAGAAATTCTCAGAATATGCATTTGAACTAATCAAGCATCTAATTAGTTATATGATATACCTATCACAGGAGCCCGTGAAGATGAAGGTTGAGCCTGGCTACTACTGGATGAGCGACCACTATAACCTCCATGAACCATATTCTAACAAATAACATATGTCATACAATACATTCAAATAATTCACATCAAGTATTACAATGCATTCAAGTCATTCACATCAAGCATTGCAATGCATTCAAATAATTCAAATCATTGACATCAAGTATTGCACTAATTCAAATCATTCGTTAATTGCATAAATTATAATACATTCAGATAATTGAAATCATTCACATCAAGTATTACAATGCATTCGAATCATTCGTATCAAGTATTACAATACATTCAAATAAAATTTTTAATCATTCACACCAAGTATTGCAATACAACTCACATCAAGTATTACAATGCATTTAAATAGAGGCTTGTAGTATAAGATTTTGCTCACTAGCTTGAGAATTCTTCCTCGTCACTAGTTTGACTTTCTTCTTCTTCTTCTTCTTCATTGTTTGCCCATTCACTTGGTACATCATTTGGATCACATTCCTTTATGAATGTTTCATCAGCCAATGGAGATATGACATGCATATCATGCGCAACATCGTGACCATAAGCGAAGTCACAGACATCATCTGATTGATAGTAATCACTGTCTTCAGCTAACTCATCTTCCTGTAATTGATCATACTCGGGGTATAGTTTGGATTTCACCTTGCAAACTGCCCACCATTCATTTCTATCTGACTTTTTTATACTCGGATATGAAGTATAATAAACTTGTTGAGCTTGCGAGGCTAATATGAATGGTTATATGTTCCAAACCTGGATTTATGATTCACCTCCACAATGTCTGAAGCTTTGTCGAGTCTTGTTGCAGTTGGATCAAACCAATGACACTTGAATACCGTAACCCTGTTATTCATGCCTAAGTAAGTCAACTCCATTATTTCCTCTATAACACCGTAGTAATCATGTTCATTTTCACCGTAGCTGCTACCCTTGACACACACGCCACTATTTATCGTTGATTTGTTTATACCGTAGTCTTTTGTATGGAATCGATAACCATTTACGATATACTCGTTGTAGCATTGCACAACTTTGGTCAGACCATTTTCTAAATCACATATTCCTTGATCTTTAACATCACCATTGCGAACCTACGCACAAACATAAACAATGATTGTGATCACGATCAATTAAGTAACTTAGTGTTGTTTATAAGTACAAAATTTATGTTAGCTTCTTTACCAACTGTTTCAACCACTCCACAAACTTAGTTTCACGTTCTTTTTGTACTTCTGTATCAGTGAGATGTGAAACTTCGTTTCGCAACTCCAGATCAAATCGTCTGCAAACCACAAATACTTATATTACCGAGTCATGTATCCACATATAGAACATAAAAGGATTTATAATTGAGTTGCATATACATATACTTACTCGATGTATGGGTCGATCGCTGAGCAATTAAAAAGAATATAGATGTGTGCAGAATCTTGCTCTCGATCTGTCAATAGCCTTGATCGGCAACTACCAAATGCATGCCCAAGTGGTTGAAATATCGACAGCTTGTCAGCTACAGTTACTTGTTCTCCATCATCGTTACGGGGCGGGCATGTGTAACGTGTTGGAATATGAGGTTCGAAGTACATAGATGAGAAATTTGAAATCTCTTCTAAAGTGTACGCCTCACAAATAGAGCCTTCTACTCTTGTTTTATTACGAACCTTTTTTTTTAGGTCGAACATGCATCTGACAAGAATATACATTTCAAATTTTAAATATCTGTCATTAAAGAGACAAATATAAAAAAACATATACCTTTCAAATGGGTACATCTATCGATATTGCACAGGGCCACCAACCCTTAGTTCATATGGCAGATGTATGATCAAATGTTCCATAACATCGAAAAATGCTGGCGGAAATATCTTTTCTAACAGACAAACAATGGTGATGACAGAGTCCTCGAGATTCTTTACATCTGATACAATGACCTCCGATGCGCACAATGTTCTGAAAAATCCGCTCAACTCAGACAATACCCCCCATATAGGTTTGTCTAACATATCATGGAATGCTAGGGGTATCAATCGTTGCATAAAGATATGACAATTATGGCTCTTCAACCCATATAACTGTCCATCGTCAATCTTCACAGCCCGAGCAATGTTAGAGACATATCCATCTGGAAATCTCAGTTGTCTCAACCATTGACATACATGTTTTATTTGATCAGGTCCGAGCACGTACTTCGCCTTTGGTTTCAGTACTTTGCCATTATACTCTTTGAGTTCCAATTCTGGTCTTTTACATATTAATTTTAAATCCATACGGGCCTTCGGATTATCCTTCGTTTTTCCTTTAATATTCATTACTGTATTGAACACATTATCAAACACATTTTTCTCTACATGCATCACATCCAAATTATGTCATATCAATAGGGTCGGCCAATACGGTAGTTCCCAAAAAATAGATTTTTTCGTCCAATTGTGTTCCTTCCCAAATCCACGAAAGGGTGTAGGACTGCGGGCATCTGTTAATACATCTGGAAAGTATCGCAATCTTCTTAAAATCTCTATGCCAGACAATCTTGAGGATGGACCTTCCGTTTCAGTTGTGCCTGCTGTAAATGCATTCTTTTGACGTCGGAACAGATGATCGCTGGGTAGAAATCGACGATGGCAATCAAACCAGCAAGGCTTCCTTCCATGCCTCAATCTAAAAGCTTTGGAATCCTCCATGCAGTACGGACAAGCCAACCTCCCATATGTGCTCCAACCAGATAACATATCATATGCAGGGAAGTCACTGATTGTCCATAGAACAGCGGCCTTCATGTTGAAATTTTGTTTTTTTGTGGGCATCATATGTGGTAACACCGTCATCCCACAGTACTTTTAATTCATCAATCAATGGCCTTAGATATACATCAAGATTTTGGTCAGGTGAGGTCGGACCAGGGATCAACAGAGACAAGAAAAGATTTGGACGTTTCATACACAAGTTTGGTGGAAGGTTGTATGGAGTTACAAATACTGGCCAGCATGAGTATGGAGTTGATCTACCCCCAAATGGATTAAATCTATCTGTACATAGACCGAGTCTAACATTTCGCACTTCCATTGCGAAGTTCTGATGAGTACGATCAAAGTGCTTCCAAGCTTCAGCGTCAACAGGATGCGTGATCTTGTTTTCATCGTGTCGAACTTTATTTGCATGCCATCTCATGTGTTTAGCTGTCTTTGAAGACATATACAATCGCTGCAATCTAGGAGTGATAGGAAAGTAGCAGAGCGACTTGTATGAAACTTCCTTTGATCTCGTGCTACCATTGCCTCTTGACTTTGGCTTGAACCGAGGATGCCTACATGACGGGCATGATATGTCGTTTTCCTGCTCCTTGAAATACAACATGCAGTGATTTAGACAAGCATCAATCTTTTTGTAACCCATACCTAGAGCGTTGACCATAACTTTTGCACGATAAAAATTTTGTGGCAATTTCTCATCTTTAGGCAACATACTCTTCACAATCATGCACAAACGGTCAAAACATGATTGACTCAAATTATACTCGGACTTCAAATTCATTAGTTGAAGAACTGCAGACAAGATAGTGTGACTCTCACAACCGTTCCAAAGTGGCTCATCAGCATCTTTAAGTAAATCATAAAATCTACTAGCTGCATCGTTTGGTGATTCTTCATCTACGGCAGTTCTTACATCACTAGAACTCATAGCAGAACCCAGTTTTGTTCCTGCAGCATCAAATATCAAATTCATACATGGATTATCGTGCACCACATTCACCCGTGCATCAAAATCGTTTCTAAATTCTTCTCCATGAAACGTCCAGTTCTGATAATCACTCACAAAACCCTTCCTGTATAGGTGATGTCTAACGCCATGAGGTTCTACAAATCGATTATTCTTACAAATCTTGCAGGGACACCTAATCCGACCTGTGGGATCTACCGTACTGACACTTGCCGTTGCAAATTCAATAAAACTATCGACACCATCCATATATTCATGCGATAACTCATTGTCCACTATCCTACGGTACATTCATTCACGGTTTGCAGTCATTCTGTCGTATGATGTTACGAATAGTATCCTAACGAATTAAGAAAAAAATAATCAGAATGCTACGATGAAGAAAATATCAAATTTATCATGCAATATACTATGTCAAACAATAACAAGAATTTTGATGCATGCATTGATAACTTAATATTTTCATGTGAAAACTATTAATGACACGATACAATCATTTGAAGCATGCTTTTATTATAAAATTTCACATGGAAGTCAAAATCAAATTGAAATTAACTACATGCAAGCATGGATACAATTACATCAAACATTGCAATACATCATAATCATTCATATCAAATAAATGGCAAACATGTACCTGCAGCAAACACACTTCAATATCTCACTAACTACTACCATGCTTAGCATGGACTCCGTACTCCAAAAATAAGAACACTTCCATATTTCTACATTAAAATCATGCTCAGCATGATCTCCGAAATCCAACAAAGCAGTCCTAGATATCAACAACTAAGTGAGTGTGTGAACAATAAAGTGCTGCATTCAATAAATTAAATAACATGTGATACGTTTGCATCACTTACTCACCACGGGTATTTACCCGATTTGCATTGTTTTTGTCATTTACTTACCACAGGTGGCCGAGCACGAGTTGGTTCCGTTGAAAAATCTGCACAAAAACAAAACAAATTAAGTAACAAACTAACTAATCATGAAACATGATGAAACACTAACTAAAAAAATTAAAACAAATTAAAACAACTCTAACTAATTGAAAGAAGAGAAAAGAAAAATAGTATATATGTTAAGTCAAATCTAACTAGAAGATGCTAATTTAACAATTTTTTTTTTATAATTTAGTCATTATAGTTGTTGATTAAACTCAAAACAATAAATCTTTTGCTACGATTTTATTAATTTTACAACTGTTGGGTTCAATCACAATAGTCTATTATATTTTAGCAGTGTGGTTCTTCATAACTACAGTCGTTTCAAATTTCAGCAGCTTGAATTGTAGTACCGTTGTTATTCTTTTTATTTCAACAGCAGTAATTATTTCTAATAATTACGATCTGATTTTAGCACAACATAAAAGTATTAATTTTTTTTATTCAAATCAACATGATTTTCAAATACAACAATTTGTTTTCAATTTGTTAGTTTGTTTTCAATTTGTTAGTTTGAAAGCACGGCAGGGGGTTAAAGCCCCTGCCTTTCCGGCAGGGAAGGGGGTTAAACCCTCTGCCGGAAAGGCAGTTCCGGCATGGGGGGTTGACCCCCTGCCGTGCCTTTACGGCAGGGGGTTAAACCCCCTGCCTTTCCGGCAGGGGGGGTCGACCCCCTGCATTTCCGGCAGGGGGTCGACCCCCCATGCCGGAAAGCACGAGGAGCGGCGGCTGGCGAGGTCGCCGGTGGCCGGCGCAGTCGACAGCAGAGAGGGGGAGACCTGGAGCGAAGCTCGGGGCCACTGGGTCGCCAGAACTCAGAGCGGAGGCGAAGAGGTGGCTGCAGGGAGGATCGTCGGTCGTCGGCGGCTGAGGACGCCGGTTGCGAGTCGCCGGCGAAGGGGAGACAACACCTCCCGGCAGCAGCCACAGGGAGGAACAGCAGGGAGGAGGAAGAGGTCGGCGGCGGGTCGCCGGTGCTCGGGGTCCCTGGCACAGCCGCTAGCCAAGCAGGGAGGTCGGCAACGAGGATCGTCGGCGAGGCGGCGGCGGCTGGACGGTGGCGAGAGCCGACGGGCGGCGGGAGGGAGAGGGCGGCGGGCGGGAGCAATACAGCGAAACAGGAAAAAGAGAAAGAGGGATGGGATTAGGGATTTACGCGACATTTAGCGACGGAAACATTCCGTCGCTACGCCGTCGCTAAATCAAAATACAAAAAATGCGACGGACTATATTCTGTCGCTACGCCATCGCTAATTAGCGACGGATTAGCGACGATAGATTTCCCTCTCTAAATCCATCGCTAAAATGGTGTTCTTGTAATAAAAAGTAGCGACAAAAAATTTAGTCGCTAATCCGTCGCTAAGTAACGACAGATTAGCGATAAAATTTGTTTCCTCGCTAATCCGTCGCGAATTAGCGACAGATTCTATCTCTAGCTAATCTGTCGCTAATTAGCGATGGATTTTTTCCGTCGCTAATTAACAATTTTCTTGTAGTGTATAGGGTCAGGGTTTGGTGATAAACAAGAAGGTCCAATTAGAATTTGGGTCAGACTGAAGGGTCCGATTAATATATGGAGCTGGGTATGGTTTGTGAAATTTTATACCAGACCCGAGTTCCGATTAAGATCCACAAATTTTCAATATAAAAAAATATAAAAATTATTATTTTATCAGGTATGGATTAGGTCTGGTTCATGAAATCCTTATAGCATCCAGGTAAGGTTTCTCTTATGGTGAGTCCAATTAGACCCAAGTCCGGACCTGGTACCATAACCAAGTCCGGGCCTACCTGAATCTGAACAAAACCCTACCCATTGACACCCCTAATTAAAAGTAGGCCATTTGCTTGACTAGACTTGAATGGGGCAAATCAGGTGGGTCCCTATAGCATGGCCCTAAGATAAAAGGGAAATCCCAATTCAATATTCCTTTGTACACATGCTACTTTGTGGAGAAGCAATTTCTAGTTTTCCACCTATTATGGCCACCAGTTTGGAGCTGGGATAATATGCAATCACATTGCACAAAAAAATGTGATGCTCCACTTAACTGTACAATACCTGTCTTACACAGCTTGTGGGCTCATGTGTTTTGGCCTATTCATGATCTGTTATGTGGGCCAGCAACAAGACAACTGGAGAGGTGGCGCATCACATTCTTTTTGTGAAATATTGATTCATCAGTCTATCATCTTATGCACACAAGATTTTTTTTATCTAGGTTATCAGTGACAAAATTTAGGAATAATGAAGGCATCAGTTAACGACAAGTGTGACAAAATTTGTGAAATAATGAGTTTTTCAGGGTTTTGTTGTTTTATTTTTAAATTCTGACCGTACAAGTATGATCTATGCACTTGATTTTATAGGGATCAGCTCTTGAAGTGTTCGATTCCAAAACATGTGTTTTTCTGCTCTTCTGGTATAGATTCCTCATAAATTGACCATGCCCAAGACATTTATGGGGTTAAACTACCAAAAAAATACCAAAAGAGCAGAAAAACCCATTTAGCACGTATCATTTAACACCTACCCATTTCTCTCTCTCTCTCTTTATATATATATATATATATATATATATATATATATATATATATATATATGAAAAAAGTGGTACATGACCACTTGTGAACATAACCAAAACAAACTTGGGTGAGCGTCTATCGCATGCACGTATCATTTAATACCTACACATTTCTCTCTCTCTCTCTCTCTCTCTCTCTCTCTATATATATATATATATATATATATATATATATATATATATATATATATATATATATATATATATATGTAAAAATGCCGTACATGACCACTTGAAACAAACTTGCGCTGAACGTCCATCGCACACGATAGACGCTCAACACAATTGTGCATCAAAATACACCTTTAGCAGCAACAAAAGTTGTCGCTAAAGGTCCCCGTTCTTTTTGCCAAAACAATGATGCTCAACACAAGTTCATTTCGGTCAGTTCGGAAGTGGTCATGCACCTACACTATATATATATATATATATATATATATATATATATATATATATATATATATATATATATATATATATATATATATATATATATATATATATATATATATATATAGCTAATGTTTAGTAGCATCAGGGGCGAGGAATCCCCTAGCAAAAAGCTATACCAATAATATTTTGATGATTTTGTACATTTAACCCTTCAGATATGATTATGTTTCGGTTAATAGATGTCGGTGCTTAGATATTAATGTGCACGTGAGATATTACAGTGTTTGAAAAATCAACAGCCTATAATATACAAAAATTTCCACCCTCATGGTGTCATACACGTATATAAGTGAAAGTCTTTTACTGAGCTTAAATCTAGTTAAGATATTTAACCTAATTAGACATTTTTTCCCATGTCAACATGTTCAGATGTTGGTTGAATCTGTAAACCGATAGTGACCCGTTTAAATAACTGGATCCTAAAAAGAATTTGTGGAATCCAAATGAATGGTAATCAGTAATTTGGATATCCAAGCTCAACCCAATCCATTGGCATCCCTATGCAAAGAAGGCCGGGATTATAGGGTTAGGCAGACCCCTATCAACTACAGATAAATGCAACTGCATACAATAAGGCCGGGACTAGTTGTGTCAAGCATCTGGTTAGAATCACATTAACAAATGTTTAAAGGGCTTTTTTCATTATCATCCCTATATTATGGGGCTATAGACAAATCCACATTATGTAATATCTCGTAAAAATTTGTGTTTATTTTAAATTTAATAAATACTATTTTTACTTAAATAAATAAATTTTTCGTTGTTTGCATGAAATAATATATAATATATTCTTAATAGGGGTTGATGCAACTTTGGATCCTGATATGGATCTTGGACTCTTTGGCCAAGATTCATGATCTATTTATGATAAGCTATATAAGTTATAAAAAAATTAAATCATAATAATGATAAAAAAGAATAAAGTAGTAATAATATATATATATTAAGTATTATAGTTAGGAAGGGACGTCTATTTTTGGAAATATGGTACTGGGTTCTTCCATTTCAGTTTTGATGTCTCCTCCTTAGAGGAGGTTTCTTTTTAATAAAAAGGGGTGGGCGTGAGTCTCTCTTAAAACCCAGTACCATATTTTGAGGGAGAGAAAGAGAATAACGTAAGGGAGAGAGAGGGCAGCATGTGGCCTCCAGCCTCCACCTATTCTGGATCATATTCTTCAATGTCTCCTTCATCTTCTTTCTCTGCGAATCAGTAGCAAGGTAGATGTCTCTCTTTTCCTTAAGGAAAGAGGTTAGCATGGATCGAATATTGGTTTAAGTGAAAACGAAAGTGTAAACCGATCTTTATAGGATTCTGTTTTAGCAGATTAGGAAAAATCACAGCCTGCATGTGTTTAGGTTTCACGATAAGCTTTTGAACCTATTAAAATCTGTTTTGTAATTATAACTGCTTTGAAATTTGATCGGTGATCAAAATAGGGGTTTGGGTTCATGCAACCATCAAATTTCTCGGCCCACATGTATGTTGTTTGCTTTAGACTGCTAATATTTTATTATTGCTGAATGTTGTTGCTAGATTTACTTATGTTGTTTATATTGCTTAGTTCTGGCCTCATGGGATAACTCGTATAGGTGACCCCATGCCCCCAAAAAACGCACATATATATATATATATATATATATATATATATATATATATATATATATTATATATATATATATATATATATATATATATATATTTGTTTATGTTTGATTTCTGTTGGGTTATGTGTCTCGGTACAGATTTTTGTTGTTACATTTTAATGATCTTATTAAGCATGGTCAGATTATCATGGATAATGTAAAATCTGGAAATTTCTCTGCATTTCTTGGTTTTGATTAGCATGAATCATGCCCGAATTGGAGGCATATTCGTTGTTAAATAGACATGTTTAGGCTGATTTTAGAGTTCTCAATCTCTGACGTGTTTGATCCCAAGGACCTGTCCAACCCAGATTCACGATTGGATTTTGACTGACTCAGATCATGGGAGGATTAGTGTCCCAGGTTCTCGATGGGTTATTTCCTACTAAAATAGCATTGGTTCAGGAATGGTTCACATGGGCTACAGACTGAATAAAAGAACATTATATATATATATATATATATATATATATATATATATATATATATGTTTCATTATAAAGAACTAATTCCACCGTGTGGTTTGGAAGTGCCTACTAATCCAAAACTGTTTTGTTTAAACTTAAGTAATTAAACTATAAATTTTATGTTAAAAATCTGGTTTGAAACCTGTATTTTCATAAGTTGCCTAAAAATTGATTTCCATTAGAAATTATTAAATCTGATATGGTTTGGTTGTTTAGTCAAATCTGAATTTAATACATGTTGAATATGGTCGGTTATCAAAGTTTAGATTTTGGACTGACATGACAAATATGATTGTTTGTTACAATATGCCTTTAATTATTAGCCATGAATATGCATTGGTCTTGTATACCATGAATATGAATTGGTATTCCTCTGTACATGTGTGATTGTAGTTCATTTTAATTTTTACAATGTCATTTAATTATATTAAATTATGTAGTGTTTATATATAGACCATTAGTAGGTCCTTAGAGGCCAGATGCTTGTGTTATTCTTAAAATAACAAGTTTTGAATGTATTACAATATTGTTTTATTATGCTTTTGAGTTAATTATAACATATGTATTACACGGTTTAAATTAATGGGGCAATAACCCAATTAGTTAATGCATATTGATTTGTATAATTGTTCTTATATAAAGAACTCTTAATTAATTAATTAAGAATAGTAAAAGAGATCGAACAATGTAATAATTATTCTTTCTTGGTTGCTCTATGAAAAAGTTGTATCCATGAATGACGGTCATGAGGAATTGTGAGGATACTGAACACCATGTGAATTACTTTCCTTAAGAACCTAATGAGTGGTTCGTATTCTTAGCTATAGTTTAAGAAACTTTTATCGCTTTTCCTACGGGTATTGTTGTTAGACTCAATTGTAGTTATTGGTATACCAAGAAAAGTGACGTCAATGGGTGATGATGCCCTTGTCATCTCGGTATTAGGTATTGATTCTTAATATTTTGATTTAGGGTAATGATTCTCAATATTGGTCGAGAAACATGTGTGAGACCCAATTAATAAAATACAAATTATATGATAAGACACTATTTGATATTGTCATTGACTTCGAGACTTTGGCCTATTTTGATTATCTACGAGTTTTATATAAAGGAAACTTAAATGTGTTGCATTAAGTAGGGACGTGCATTCAAAAGTAATACTTGATACTTAAATTAAAAAGTCATTCATGCATGTTGCATTGGTTCATGCATCCCTAAAAATTTATTTTACCATAAGGTTTTAAGTTATCTGTGATTGAACTATTTATATTGCAAACTTATTATGAGTATGAATTATTTGTGAGAGCTCTCTTAAACATATTTTTGATTTGATTTATATCTTTCCTTACTGTTGAATTTTAAGAAGGTCTCGTACGAGAACTTTCGTTCTTACCTCATTTTTAAAAACCTTTTCAGCTACTAAGGATGGCAGAATCAAGTTGTTAGAGGGAACGAGAGTTTGATTTGGTGGACCTGATTTTTATTGTTTTAAGAGTTTGTGGTTTTTAGAAAACTTGTTGAACCTAAAATGAGGACTATTCAATTGATTTAAATTCAATTAAATACTATAGTTTGAATGATTTTATGTTGGAAATGAATGCTGGGTTGTTGATATGAAATTTGTAATATGCCCTACTTTTCTTGGAATATCTTTTTGTAATATTTTAAAATTATTTATTCATTAAAAAAAATTCTACATTTTTCAAGGGTAGTATAACCTTTGGCATTTACCAAAAAAGCCTCCAACTTTTCATTAATCCTTCTAAAAAAACATTGTTATGGAAGGATAGAAGTTTAAAATAACATTTTTTATGATTTAAAAATATTATTATAATGATTACAAATTTATTAAAATTTATTTTTTAAGATATTATGGAAAATGTTTCAAAATGATCTACCTACATTGAAAAATGTGCAAATAAATAGACAAGAATCAAGTGAAAGCTTGCTATAATAAAATATGCACAACAAAAATGAGGTGCACTCATTTTTATTGTGAAGGGGGCATTTGTTAAGCTCCCACCCAAAGGAAACCTCTTTCCTTTGAAAGGGCCACTCTGTGGGGTAAGTGCTTCCTCACTGGCCAGGTATGAACCCATTTTAACGAGTAAGCTGTTTTTTTTTTATTATGTGAGTCACACCACATAATTTTTATAGACATATTTGTTTCACCTTTTATAGGAAAGAAGCCCTATTTCTCATGAAAGAGAGCATCTTTTGTTAGAAAGGATATGAAACAAATGTCAATCACGATATTTTCTTAGGCTTCATTTGTTTGGTGCAACTTTCATGGGAAAGTGAGATGAGTTGGCAATCCTGATGTAATCCTTCCCTCCAAGAATGAAACAAAGGTTAAATCATCACGGTGAAAAAGTGTCATGCTAGCACAAGTGCACTCCAGGTTTTTTCATTGCTTACTACTTTTTTATTTGTAAATCCTTTCATACTTCTCTTCATGTGAGTTTTAAAAAGTGGATTTTTTAAAAATCCATGCTGATTCTCATGTAAAGATTTTTCTAAACTAACAAGCCCTTGATTCACTACAAAGCAGCAGTCTATGCATAGGAAAGATTAGGTGCAATGTGATTTCACACTGTTACTGTACCGCTGCACCTGGTTGCCCTCCATCATTTCTTAGGCCACATAACTGACATGCCATGTCCTAAAATGGAGGGTGATCGGTTGCAGCAGCACATTAAAAATGTACAAATCACGAACAGGGGCTTTCCTTGTTCGGTAGGAGTTGTTAGTGCTCGTCACCCTGTGTTGGGACGTTGCAAGTTCAAAACCTAAGGATATGTTGTGTTACTGCTGGGTCTGCTAACCCAACTTGGCTTTAAAAAACAAAAAAGTGTACAATCACGTTTCCCCATATCTTTTTTCATGAGAATAATTTATTCTTATGCTTTTCTCTGTTTCTATATCACCTACACCTACTGACTCCTATGTCTGATGTAACCTTAAATTATTCTTTAATTAGTCAGACTCAATTTCCTGCATTGTCAGGCTTTCTTTATTCGTCATAATTAGGTCTTTTTCATTGACTGTTTCTTGGGTAATTGATAAATAGAGACCTAACAAACGGTAAATTTATGTTTAGTCACCTCAGGTTTCCAATATTTAAGATGAATGCTCAACTTTTAAGAAATTGCTCCGATAACTTACTTTTATTTCACCTCACCACAGTTAACTTTTAAATAAAATAACTTTTTTTTCCCTTTTTTTCTCAGCAATCGAAAACTTAGTGACAGGTTTTAAAGTTTTTTAAGGGGAAGTCTTTGGAACGTATTAACACATAAAACCTCTTGAAATATTCAAGAAAGCATATCAAACACAAAATAAGGAAAAAGTTAAAGGTGTGTTAATATTGTGATAAATTATGATATCTTGAAAATATGTGATATTTTGCAAATTTGGGAAACATATAGGCTCATTTTTTATCCCTAGTCAAGCCCGTGCCTCAAAAAATTATGTGACCAAGGTGGACAATGTGATTTGGAATCACATGAAAAATATTTGAAATCTCCCTGCCCCATTTTCTCACGTCTGCTTGCATGAGAAACGGGGCAAATGAGAATCATTCCCTCAACAGTAGTGAGAAAACGATTCTCATTCCAGCGTGCCCTAAGCATCATTGGTAGGAAGCATAGTGACAAACGTTTTTATCAGCAATTTTTCGTTTTTAAAAAACTTGCAAGAAATTGAAAAAAATCCATAAATCTTGCATTTTTTGGCAAAATCTTGGCAATAAAAAAATAAATTAAAAAATATAAAAATTATTTTTTATAAGAAAATATTAATAAAATTTATTTAAAAATAAAAATACATGAGTTTTTTTTCATGATAAATAGCCCTTTAAAACGTAAATAGCACATTTAAATCCCGGTAATTATGTTTTTTCATAAATCTTGCAATATTTTGTAAATTTTAAACTTTCAAGCAATTTCTCACGATATTATCGCAAGATTTTCATAAATCTTGCGATATTTGTCACACTGGTAAGAAGTAGTGAGTCCGGTGACCCCCTAGTGGAATGGAACAATTTGGATATTAAGGATGTCAGTTGATCGATTTTTATCCAACATCCGACCGAGTCCATCTCTGTTTAATCAGATTTTGTAAGTCCAAAGGATATTCGATTGTAATTGGATTCAGAAATGGTTTTAAAATTTTTCTACCGAATCCAACAAATATTCTTTTTTGATGCATGTCTGAATCCGATTACATGTAAAAAACCGGATGTGGTATGAGCTTTTCACCATCCGAATCCCAATCTGAATTCAATCCATTGGGCACATCTGATCCGAATCCGAACTGTTTACATAGTTAATGTTTGCTATCACATGGAATGCAACCAAGTTAGTGAACAAGGTTGTGTTCTGTCAAATGGCCAAACGAACTGCAATGTTGGAAATGTAACCTTTTTTTTTTTTTTTACTTATAACCCAAAGAAACTACACCCAGCATGAAGACCTGGTTGTGCTGGCTCAGCCTGCCATGCCTATGATCGTTGTGCCGACAACATAAAACTCTAAGTCTAGGACCCCGGGGCCTATGTTGGGTGTCAGCTTGCGCATTAAAATCAAAAGGCCAGTCATATCAGGAACTATGGACCATAGCTTAAAATCAACAAAGCTGAGTCAAATACAAAGATTCTAGCAACCCATACAAATTGCATGTCACACTCCAAACGTGATTGAGCTGGACCATCAAACTGATAGTGAAATCCAAGCATGGTTTGTCAAAATGTGTGCAGCAAATCACATCCAATCAAGTCAAACAAACCAATTAGCTTGAGGGAAGCACCAGCCTTGGAAAAAGCATTTTCCCAATTTCCAATTTCCAAATTCCAAGCCACCAAATTGGCAATAAGTCAAAAGCAGAGCCCTAAAATCCATGTCAAAAGGGAAAAATGTGATGCACATAAATTGGATAAGGACCAAATATTAAAAAATAATATGGATCTATTAGAAGTATAGAAAGGGGCCAACCAATAATAATAAACAAGTCAGGGAACAACCAAATTGCACCAATGGCAATCAATGGAAGGATTCTTATGACCCTTTTTTTAACATGTCCAAGTCACACATGCACCGCCCACATAGCCGACCACTCAAAAATTTATCAACGCCATTAGTTGGAATATGCTCATCTAGGCTTTGGTTGGTATCCTTTGAATACCTTTACTGATTTTTTCTTTTTGCTCATCAAATGGTACTTTTTCCAAACATGGTGTTTTCATTTCAACTAATCACTTGACATTCTATGGAAAGTGGCTCCATGGGCACTGTAATCCTTCATGCCTCATATCAGCCACTAAAAGAAGAAACCTTCCTTTTTAAGATGTCAAATTGGTGAAGATCGTTCTCGTTGGTTTGGTAGTCACCATGTATTTGATACAAAAAACAATTGGCAATCAACAGTAGTGATCTAACATGGATTTGAGTGTTTGAGTGGGGATATGGTTAAAAGGTAATGCCAACTTATCATCATGACATGAACGTCCAAGTGATGAGTTGTTGGCCTAAAGAGCTTTGATCGTTTGATTGAAGATTGTGAATATCACCAAGTTCGCAAATTTGAAACTCATTCCGAAAGGTGGAAACTGGGCGTACTCTCGCATGACGGCGAGAATGAGAGACTTTAAGAGTTTTACCAACTAAAGACTTGTCAAAGCGCAGTCGGCAATGAACCGCTTTTCCCTTTGTCCTACACGAAAAAAAAGGCAAAACCATGAACTACATTCAAGATAGGGATGGCAGTGGATCGGGGGACTACGGGGCCTGCCCCGCCTCGCCCCGTTTGAACTGAGGATGAAGGGCATGAAACGGGGATGGAGGCAGGGATGAAAGTTAAAATCTATCCCCGTGCGGGGATGGAGGCAGGAATGGACTTAAGCTTTCCCCCGCCCCACCCTGTCTCCGTCTCAATTCCGGCCTTTCTCCACCCCGCCCCGCCCTGTACCCAATCCTTTAAAGAATGACTATAGACCAACGGGAAATGGGCCCCCGCCCCGCCTCACCCCCGTTTGAACCGGGGATGGAGGACATGAAACGGGGATAGAGGTTAAAATCCATCCCTGTGCGGGAGTGGAGGCAGGGATGAAGGTTCAGATTTTGAAACGGAGTGGGGTTGATACCTTGTCCCCCGCCCCCGCCCCGGTCCACTGCCATCCCTAATTCAAGACTGCTAGAAGAGCCATAAGCTCATGACCATGTTAGCCATTGACCATCTAAAGGGTGAGGTTATGCCCCAAGGGGTTTGGTGCAGTGGCAGGAGCCTTGGCCACTAGTTGGGTGGTTAAGGTTCCATACCCGCGAGTATCAGACCCCTGCATTAATGAGGGCAAGCGATAAGCCCTTACTCAGCCAAAGCTTTTGGGAGTTCCTGTGCGAAGGGTGTGCCACGCGTTTACAATATCAGCACCGACCATCACTATGGCAAGCTTAGCCAGCTCAACTACGTCTCTGATTCCGATGGTGCTTTTTTCGTCCTTCATGAAAAAATGGCTGATAGCCACATCTGCACTTGAGCATTGACATTGTTCCATGGTTAAGCCTAGGCCCATTCCGTACATAGTCAAATTTCATAAGGCTTCAGCGTACTCAATGGAGCCCGGATGAACACAACCTCATGTACCACTCTTGGTCCTTGAAATTGATCACAAGCCAACTAGGAAATATGGTTACTAAACTAGACAACCTGCTTTACAAATAGACTTAACTAATGACTTAATTAATGTGGAAGTCAGGATATCATATGATGCCACCCAGAATAAGTTGAATAACCAATTATCATATACAACCATGAGAGAGAAATAAAGAGAGCCGTTGATCTGCCTAAGATGTTGGACCAACATGGCCACCCATGGCAAAAAACCAAAATTTTCCAAAAAACACCGAGAGAAATAATGCGTTTTTCGGTTTTTAGGTATCTTTTTTGCAGTTTCAACCCCATGAATGTGTTGGGCATGGTTGATTCATTAGAAATCCACACTTGGATCATGTGTTTTCTATGAAAAAAATGATATTCACGAATGTCTAGGAATTGAACATAAGTCGATCTCTCTATATTTAATATACATAACATCTTGTACGGTGAAAATGTAAAAACAAGACAAAAAGAACTAAAAAACCCATGTTTCATTTAGCATATTTCAGAATGTATTTCTCTCTCTCTCTCTAGATATATATGTGCTGGATATAAAATAGACGTTGGTACCCGTTTTGCCGCCACGAGGGAGGGCTAATTCATCTCAGAATCAGAGCCGCGAGAGCTCAACACGCTTCTATCTTAAATCTCGGAATACTATTTGGTACAGGTATCTGTTGTTCTATATTTAAACACGATGTTTTTGCCTTATGTATGGTGATAAATCGTGTGATTGATTTGTGATCGTGATCCTTTGTGGTTTTTCTTTCTCAAATTTCTCCCATGTCGGCAAGATGAACCCCAAAAGTTTTTGGGTTCAGTGTCGCTGGGGAATTGATTCTGAGTGTGTGTCAATCAATTGTTTTATGATGAATTCGATGCTAATTCTGGTTGGTGATGTTGGTGATTTTGATTTTTGGAGTTTTCTTTTTTTTGAGATATTGGCTTTATAGTTCATAGTCGATCTGTTGTTATTAATTGGAAGATTGGGGGAAGATGGAGTGAGAAAAGTCTTGGAATTGCAGCTACCCATCTATCCTTTTTGCGGTTTTCCCAGATTTTGAGCAGCAGATGATGTGGGGAAGCTTCGTTGTTGTAGGATCATGGAATGAAAACACAGTTTTGGGGAGATTGTTATGGGATTCAATAGACCGAACCTCTCTTCTTGAGGAAAATTTGCTTTTGGTTGCGATGTTTTTAAGGCAATTAACGATAAAAACGGGTGGGTATGTCTTTTAAGTTTAAGTATAGACTCTTGAGTCTGGATGCTAGAATCATGAAGATTTGCTGAACACGGCAGGGATGTGAACATGGGAGAGTAGAAAATACCAACTACGTGCTATTTGTGGGATTGTTGAACAGAACCTGAAGTTTCACGTCGGATTGTTTTCTTATGTAGTCATAATGGTCAAGCTTGATATTAGATATAGTTATTTTTAGGGCCTTTGTTCACTTTTGCTAGTTGTAAATAAAGTGATCTGTGCTAGGCTTGAAGTTGCAATTGCAAGCACTAAGCAATTGGTTTCATTTGAGTACCATGGCTCCGGATGGCAAAAATAATTAGCTGCCTATCTCGTGATTATTATCATTATCGTTGTTAATTGTTGGTGGTGGTTCTGCTGCCACAGTGGCTATTACTTCTATTGTACATGTTGTTATGAAGTCATGGGAATGTGGTCTTGAGTGCTTATCAGCATATGTTTAAGGAACGGCTTGATTGATTTCTCCAAAAAGAGAATGGAAATAAAAATAAGTCATAGTTCCTTCATTGTTTGAGTTAATTCTGTACATATTTTTAACATTTCAGCCTTTAAAACAGGTGAAATTTGTGAGAATAGAAGTAACCACCATAATATTGTAGAATTCGCCGGAAAGTGCAGATGACAATTCATGCTGGAGCAACGATGACACAGTGTGCCCCCACGTGACAAATTGGGATGAGTTTAGATAGTTGAGGCTTGTTGGTTGTTTGTGCCAATCGCTCAAGGGAGCATCGAGGCTTATCATAGAATCTGGTTCCTTCACAACTTGCAGTTGCACGTATATTTGAAAGGAACTCCTAAATGCCCACATTATATTGTTTGCTCAAATTGTAGAAGAGTCACGTTAATCCATATTCCTTTAACAATGGATTGTTTCTTCCCAAATGAATTACTAATTAGTCAAGGAAATCAGGTTGAAGCTACACGACAGTTGTTCATTAAGTTTTTTCATTTCTTTTCCATATCTTCCAGAATGCTGGAAGTCGTGCTTTTGAATTAAGTGCTTCAAATCTCCTGCGATCCTCTGTAGTTTGTTTATATTTCTGTCAATATTATGGCATAATCCCTGCTCTCTCAACATTACACGGAGCTCACAAATTCAAATTTTGTGTTACTATAGGTTCTGTCATTTCATCAGCTTGAATATTTGGTGACCGAAAGAGCTCCATAGTTAATTACTTCTAAAATTTTAGCCAGAAGAAGTGATGTAGTTAGCTGATGCTTGTTAGCTAGATTTACTAATAACATTGTCTTTGTGCCACACCTCTTCCTTTTCTTTCAGATAGTGCACATGTCCTCTGATCTGTCATTGTCTCTTCTTGGTTGTATATGTTATGCTGGATTGGTTCCTTTCACCATTTTTTTAATGTTTTAAGATGCCATATTTTGATCACGTTTATCATCTTCTTTAGGGCTGCATTGCTGAAAAATGAAAAAATGAAAAAGGAGCTCTAACTCTTATGTTGTGCTTTTAGGCTTTTGTCAGGTTCTTTCTTTTTGTCACGCAGATAGTGCACATGTCCTCTGATCTGTCATTGTCTTTTCTTGGTTGTATATGTTATGCTGGATTGGTTCCTTTCACCATTTTTTTAATGTTTTAAGATGGCATATTTTGATCACGTTTATCTTTATCATCTTCTTTAGGGCTGCATTGCTGAAAAAGGAAAAAATGAAAAAGGAGCTCTAACTCTTATGTTGTGCTTTACGGATTTTCTCAGGTTCTTTCTTTTTGTCACGCAGATACGTTGAGGAACCATTACAGTTACTGCACTTTGACTTTATGATTTCATGGTTTTCTCTTGTGCCTTTTGTAATAACCTGGATTTTTTGAATAGCGAGAAGTTGCACTTGTACATTATGCATGTCTGGCCCTGTGGGCCATGCAGATGATGTTGACAAAGTATACTCTCATTCTGAGAAAAGACAGCCCCCTCAAGATCCAACTTCCTTCAGTGAGAGAGAACATTCTCCTATCCTGTCTAATGGACAGAACTCCCAAGCTGTTGGATCCAATATCTGTGAGGTGGTGGAATTGGTACTTCCAAACCGGGATATGTACTCTGGGTCATTGCTGGATTGCATGGCAGAGGGCTTCGGGATGTATGCTTGGTCTGATGGCTGCATATATGAAGGTGAATGGAGAAGAGGGATGATAAATGGACATGGCAAGATTATATGGCCTTCTGGAGCAATTTATGAAGGAGAATTTTCTGGTGGCTATATGCATGGTACTGGAACATATACTGGGCCTGATAAAGTTACTTACAAGGGTGGGTGGCATTTTAATGTCAAACATGGATCCGGAAGAAATTTTTTTTCTAATGGGGATGTCTTTGAGGGTTCTTGGGTTGAGGGTGTAATAGAAGGCCCTGGGAAGTGTGTTTGGGCCAATGGAAATGTTTACACAGGCAATATGAAAGGTGGAAAAATGTTCGGAAAAGGTGTCATGACTTGGTCAAATGGGGACTCTTTTGAAGGAAACTGGATGGGTGGCATGATGCATGGTTTTGGAGTTTATACCTGGGTTGATGGTGGGTGCTATGTTGGAACATGGACGAGGGGGGTGAAAGATGGAAAAGGAACATTTTATCCCAAGGGTGGAAGGCTTCCTGCAGTGCAGGAGCTTTACCTTAGTACTTTAAGAAAAGGTGGTCTGATACCAAATCTGATAAAGCAACAGCACGGTACAAATCTTCGTCATGCTTCTTCTGTGGACATGGGAAACCTCAAGCTTCGCAAGCCCCCTAAACCTGGTCGTAGTTCATCCACTATTCTTCCCAAAGGCATCCTTCAGAGCTCAGAACAGTCCAACAATAGAAATGTGTCTTTGGAAAGGCGCTGGAGTCTAGAATCTGCGTTTGAAAAGATCATTGATCACAATGCATCCACTGCTACAGAAGCCATTGCAGAAGACAATGAAGAGGAGGTGGACACAAATGTACCTATTCTGGAAAGGGAATACATGCAAGGTGTTCTTATCAGTGAGCTGGTAATCAACAATAGCCTGACACCGCTATCCAGGAGTGCCAAAAGGAGGCAGAAGAAACTTGCAAAGGATTTCAAAAAGCCAGGCGAAACCATCATTAAAGGCCACCGAAGCTACGATCTGATGCTTAACCTGCAGCTTGGAATCAGGCAAGATTCATGTTTCTGGCTTTGGGGAATTAATGTTACATTGTTCCCAATTGCTTTTTCCCTTCTCCTAATTAACTTGTAACACCATGCGCACAATCAGGTATGAATGAACTAAACTATTATTAGTTTTCATAAATTTCAATTGATTTAGTATTAATACTATGTTTAGGATGGCTTTAGTGAAGTCTGACATGCATCTTATGAATTCTGGATAGTTAAAGAAAATCAGTTGTCAATACTACATTCTCCCTAGCCATCTCTGGTTAAATCATCTAAATTTATGGATCGTCAATTTTGTTAGTTTTCATACATACATCCAAAACTTTCATTCCGTTATGTTTATCATCCTCTTTCTTCTTTTCTTCAAAATTAACTTGGTTATAAAACATCAACATTTTTATGTGATCATAGCATATCATACCTTAATTTATGCCTTTTATTTTCCTAGCCCAATGGATCGGTTGCCATCTTTATCTTCTCTTGTCTTTTACATAATGAAAGGATGTCCTTTTCTTCTTCTTTATTTAAGCATCTAATATAAAAGATTAAATTATTTGTCTGTAAGTGTGTAACTATTTATACATATGTATGTATCTGTGTTTAAATTTACATTTTCCCTAACTTTATGTTCTGTTTGCAGATACACTGTGGGAAAAATTACACCTATACAGAGACGTGAAGTTCGAGCATCTGATTTTGGTCCTCAAGCATGCTTTTGGATGAGTTTTCCTAGAGAAGGTTCCCAATTGACACCTCCCCATCAGTCAGTTGATTTTAGGTGGAAAGATTATTGTCCAATGGTTTTTAGGTGATTTGCTTGGATCTCAGACTTGAACTTTGATAAGGAAGAAATGCCTTGCACATGCATTTTCTTGTTTTTTTTTGTTGGTCTCTGCTCTTTGTTGTGGCAATGAATTTTAAACTTTTATTTTAGGGTATTGTTCAAGTTTGCAAAATTGCTCATGTTTATGCTTTGTCTTCCAATTTGATTGTCTGAGGTATAGGTATCTTCTGTTTGTTGACCATTGTTTTTAATCTTGCAAATGCACATGCACATGTTATCATAAAATTCAAATCTGCAGTTATGGTTGCATTATGCTGGCATGCTGCTATGTGCTTTCATTTTGTATGCAGTCCAAGAAGACAATTACCTATTATGCGGCGCAGTGGGCACTATGATGTTAAGTTATTTAGTCTTTTTCGACATTTTCTTCCATCTTTCTTTATTGTTAGTAGCGTAATTGTGAATGATTACCTTTTTATGTCTTGTGATGCTGGATGGTGGAAATCGAATAATGGAAGTGTGTGCCTGTTTGAATTTCTAAGCTGTCCACAATTGTCTGTCTTAATATTATAGTTGGTCAATGCCTGAAATGCATTCTTTCACCATTCAAATCAGGAACATATGTGCATGTTTTCAAATGTAATAGACTTTGGTATTTCCTTGTAGGAACCTGTGTGAGATGTTCAAGATAGATGCTGCAGATTACATGATATCTATTTGTGGTAGTTCTGCACTTAGAGAGCTTTCTTCTCCTGGCAAGAGTGGGAGTGTGTTTTTCCTCTCTCAAGATGATAGATTTATGATTAAAACACTTCGGAAATCTGAAGTACAGGTAGTTCCTTATTTTGTAACTTCATACCTTGATAGTAATTGTTATTTCCTATTTTTTTTATTAACATATGCATATAATCTGTATTATTCAGGCTGGGCTTTCTCCGTTTATGTAGTTGCCTATGAATCTACTTGCAGTAAGCATGTTAAGGACATAATTTGGATTATCTGTATTCCTTGGGATTTGCTCTTTGTTACTTTTTAAGTTTTGACTGCATTATTTAAGGTGTGATCTTTTAGAGGTTATTAAAGTTTTATATTGTTTAGGGTGGTATGCATTGTAACGACCCCAAATCATACCCGTTAAAAAGTGACAATTTTTTTTTTAACATTTGCAGAAACATTCTTAGAGACCCGAGACCTTTACAGTCGTAATCAATCCACAACCACAAGGGATCTTACACTACCATCATCCAAATCAAACCAACTTTATTAATTAAAAACATAAAGTCTAAAAACATATGTAATTAAATATAAATAAATCAAAATGTAAAGTCACTCTGTCCTTAAATGAACTTGTCAAACAGTCGTGTAACCCTCGTAGCTCTTTGTAATAGCAGGTCTTTTCACTGGGCTTCAGAGGCTATGAAAAACACAAAAGTAAATGTGTCAGAATCAAAGATCTTGTGTACGAGTCCCTCTAATAAATCAAATAAGTAAAAGAAGATAAATAAGATTAGGGATGCAACTATAACAAATTCATAATTCAATTAACCATTCATGCATTAGGGAACAATTATTAATAATAAGAAACAATCATCATGCATTATTAATTTAGCACAAGGGAACAAGTAAATATGCACGATCTAATGCATAACAAGAATATGCATGATTTCAGTGTACATCCATGAATATATTATTATCTTTTATCAGAGTTTGCTTTTATATGCATGTCCCTATTAAATGCACACAAACTTTAGTTCATTTTTTTATTACCATTGCTCGTGGATACTCAAAACGGGTAAAAAATTTTCGAGGCTAAGTTAGGTCCCTAGTTGTATCTTAACACACAACTTGTATTTTATTATTGGGTTTCACATCTAGCTCTCGATCGATATCAGTAATCAGCACCATCCATCGGAACATTAGAAATCAACATCTAATGCTGGGACATTATTGAAATCAACATCCACTAATGCCACTTTCTTGGTATACCAAAAACAATAGCTGTGTCTACACACCACCCCCAGACAAAGTGATGGAATCTCCCTAAAACCATGGCCGAGAGGTGAACTACCTAGTTGGGTTTAGGTGCACAACAACGCACACAGAGTTTTAGTATCCTCATGGTTCCCTAAAACTACAACTCCAAGATTCCAAAACTAAAGAAGGGACATCCAGAAAAACGTGAATTACACTTTTCTCTTTTTTTTATCTTTTTATTATTCCAAATTCTTTATTTTGCAAATCAACATGCAAAACCAACAACATATGTTTCACAAATCAACATGCGAAATTCATCAGGGGACCACAACCCGTGGCAACATGGAACAGTGCAATTCGAGTAATAATATCAACTTTGATTTTTGCGATGCATAAAGAAAAACTAAACATGAAGCAACACCTGCTCAAGGCCCACATGACCTACGATGATCCATCATTTGACCATCGATGCATCTAATGCAAAAACCATAATGAATATGCCAATTATGCATTCATTTTACATGCTTTCAAATGCACATTCACACATGTTAAACAAGAATGTACATGAATAACAATTTTCACATGCATGTGATCACATGATTAAGCAAAATATATGTTTCTTTTCATGAATCTTCTCATGCTCAATATACGAATATTCATGCGAATATGCATATGTAGAACAATATAAATTTCAGGATTTGCATATGCCCACTACATGCTCATGTAAGTAAACATCGCGTTAAACATATTGACCTTGCATAATCAACCAATCATAAGCATGCGAAAACTAGACTTTTGACATGCATGAAGTCTAAGTATTCATTATTGGCAAAACCTGAAAATAAGTACACCAAACAGAATTTTGATCAAGCTCAAATCAGCGCACTTAACGTGCACAAACTGAATATTTATCATGTACAAATCTGAATATCAACTATACAAATTCTGAACATTTGATCATGCATAGACCTAAGCATTGATCATGTAAAGATCTGTGTCGTAACATGTATAAAGAAATTGATGCATGTATCATATAGAAATCTAAATGTTTTACATGCATGGATTAAGATATATTGTAATGCCCCAAAAAGCCAGGACTTGTAACTTTTAGAATAGTTTAGAAAGCTTTGAAATCATACGATTATCAGAGTTTAAATAGTACTTCAGCGGAAAATGATGTTTTTTCAAAACAAGTCAATGGACCTTGAACGCATTACAGCATAAACTTTCTTTTGTCCAATTTCACATAACCATTGAAATCAAATGGTTTCATAATGCAGTTTCAATAATTGAGAATTTGTACATCAGATTTGCAACTCATTATATTTATTGAAACTAAAAAGAAGTTTAGTATAACAACTTTAGTAACTCAAGGTTTAATTAAAAGATAATTTTTGAAAGACACTTTATACCAAATTTACTAACATATCCTTAGGAGCGAAACGTCAGGGAAAGAGCTTCATCTTGATCTCATCACGTCATCGTGTCATCGCAAGCTGTATCACCTGTACATCACATGCCCATCAATGGGTCATTTTCACGAAAAACTGGTAGGTGCACAAGAGAGTCAATATAGAACTGAAATAAGCAATTAAAACAAATTATGAGTTATATTTGGCAGGTGCAATAGACTATGCAAGTGAGTAAGCATTTCTAACATGAATATTTGAATATGCAAACAATTAAAGGTTTACAAAATTTTACGGCAAGTAACTACCTCACTCATAAGGTGCAAGAAATTGCACGACAAACAGTCTACAAGTTGCACTCGGTAAGCAATCATACAACAATAGTTATACTAACCAGAAGTTGTAAGCAACTAATAAGACAGGCAACTCCATTAGTCTTAGCTATAAACAGTTCGTAGGTTACGAGCTGTAAGCAATCACATTGACAAGCCAAGATAATTTGAACAAGTAGTAAAGCATGTCACAAGTGTCATATTGCAACTAGCATAATGCTATTATCATAAGCATTTAACTAGCACGAGCAACCAGTTATTACAAACAAGGAACTAGTGTAACGCTACAACCAGCGTGCATATTTCAATAATGTGAATAGTTTATCTTATGTTTCGATATTAGCTGGCCAGGCGGGTACGCGCAAGGCACGAAACATAGAAACAGTCGAGACCAGTCCAGGGGTTTATTATGCTATGTGTTTTAGATAACCCGGATGGTTGACTGAGTCCGCTCCTAAGGGGATGGCCAGTGACCAAGAGAGTAAATCCCCAAAGGCATAGGTGGTATGTGGATGCATCCAACTGTAAGCTACCATTTGTAGCTCATTTCCCCTAACTCCGATGACTGGAGAATCTGAGTCTTTTGCCCGTAACTGCTATTAAAGGACCTGTCCATCGGAGTTTTGTACCATCCATCCTCTCTCTTGACGAACCATGTCGAACGAGTACGACGGGGGTTTCTTAACTGCCGCCCCGTTCTACATGCTCTGGTCTTTCGACCCACTCGAGCATCTTGCCTGTGAAGGCGAAACCATCACTATTATGTGTGTTATACACGCCATTGCACGTTCGAGGTAAACATGGACTCCTCATCCTACTCATCGTAATACACAACGTACATGTTCAAAAGTACAATCATGATGAGAGGAGAATGAATTTCTCATATGAAATCCCCAACACATCTGCTTTGTAAAAGTACACAGTATAATCATTCAATTTCATATTTGTCATGCTCTGGTCCTTTAGACCCTCACGAGCCTCTTGTCTGTTAGGCGATCATCAACATTACATGATTGCAACAAGGTGCCAAAACACGTTTCGAGGTTACCATATACCTCTCATCCGATCATCGTAACACCAATATGACGTAACTGTCCAAAGGTACGACCATACCTATTAAAAGGTACAACTATGATAAAAGGGAGAAACGGTTTCTCAAAAGAAACCCCAACATTTATCCTTTATAAGAGAAGTGATACAATAATTACTCTGTTTCATAAGATCAAGTCTTTTAATTTATATTAACATAATGGCATGTTGCACGATACGAGATTTGCCTCGAATCACTCTTTTGAAGTGACGATACAACATTGCATGCAGGAGATCGTTGTGGGTCTAGCTTCCGTTCTCCAAAGACACGGCAATTTGAGAGACTTGCTTGATATATATTGAAACTCCCAAAACCTTCGAGCTTACATTGCAAGGTTGCACCCTTGATAAGTTGTGACCCTTTTCAGAGTTTCTGAATCATATTAAAATATCAAATTAGAGTTATAAAACATTTTATTCAAAAGTATTGTCTTGAAAAACTTAGTTGCACTTTCGCAACCTGCAAGACTTCCAATTTTCGCTTTTGCAAAATAGTGCATCTGAAAACGGGATTCGCATAAGGAATCCTTTCAGGAGGAACTGTTGCGCAACTCACATCCTTCGAAAATTAACAAAAAACAGGATATATAAAAGGCTGCATCGACTTGTATACAATAACTGTGAGCATGGGAACATTATAGCGTGATAGCAAAGTACTAAGCAATACTCGATATGCAAAAATCACACCTCGAGTGAAAGATGTATAAGTAAAATGCACGAGGTACAAATTTGTACATCGATCAAATATCTAAACAAGCAAGTAAATATGTAAATATGCAAATAATGCATGAGGTACGAAACCATATCTCAACCAATAAGCGTGCAGGTAGTTAAATACGCAAAGCAGAGAAGTACAGAAAGGAAAAAAAGTACGATTAGGCATCTCTAGAATGACTATTAATTATTTCAACTTAATTCAGTTCATCTACTGCCCTTTTTGCGCAACTTTCCCCTACCTTGGGAAGTTGTGAGGTTTCGATCGTCTCTGAACGCAAGTGATGACAGCTCGAGTCGTGGGGCACGAACAAGCTCTGTTGTGCAAGCTGAGAGAAGTAAACTGTTAGTATAGTAAAAACAGAATGAAAGAAAGATAAGGTGCAAAGAATATGCCAGAAATCTGGAAATGGCAGGGGCTTCACCCCTGCCAGACGAAACCTGGGAACGGTAGTCCCCCCTGCTAGACGAAACCTGGGAACGGTAGTCCCTGTTTGACAAGAACCGAGAGGCAAGGCGACTACCCTGCCAGACAGAAGGTTCAAACGGCAGGGGTGAGGCCCCTGCTTGAGCAAACTACGAGGAGGCAAGGGCGAAGCCCCTGGCTAACACATCCAAAGAGGGGGGAAAAGGGCAGAGACAAGGGGCGAACCCCTGTCTATCGAGGAAAAAGAAGGGGCAAGGGCAAAGCCCCTGTCGAAGGAATCCCAACGACAGCAGGGGCATCGCCCCTGTCGGCCGAAACAAAAGAAGGAGACAGAGAGGGGCAGTGCATCACCCCTGCCGACCAAACCAAAGGCGACAGGGGCCTTGCCCCTGTCTACCGGGAAAGACACAAAGGGAAAGGGTGAAGCCCTTGCCGAGAAGGTAAAGGCGGCAAGGGCTTGGCCCCTGCTATCCTACAAGGAACCCAGGGGACAGAAGCTTGGCCCCTGTCGGTCTGCCGAAAAGATACGATAGGGCCATAGCCCTGTCGGCCTGTCAAAGGAACCGAAGGCAGCTGGGGCTCGACCCCTGCCAACCTATCGAAAGAAGGCCAAGGCGACAGGGGTCCGGTCCCTGCCGGCCTGTCAGAGGACGAGCGAAAAGGAAATCGACAAGGGCAAAGCCCCTGCCAGACCAAGGGAAGGCATGGCGTCGCCCTGTCTGCCAAAAATCTCAGGCGACAACGGCGTCGCCCCTGTCGAAAGAAGAAGAAGAGGAACAACGAAGGGAGAGAGAGAGTTACCTGAGAAGGGGCCGACATGGTCGGCGTCACCGGCGATGGATCGCAGGTCGAAGCTCGGAGGTCGATCAGAACGGGTGAACACAGAGAGAGGGTGAGGAAGGCGTTGTGGTCGTAGTCGCCCGCAGGGAGTCGGTGGTGTTCGGGGCACGTCGGACGGGAGGGTTACTCGGGCTAGCTCTGGCAAATCAAGGAAGACGAGGGAGAGTGGGAGAGAGAGGAGGAGGGAGATCGGGAGGGAGAGGAGGAAAGAGGCGCACGTGCCCTCTTTCCCCTCGCACGACCTCTTAAAGGGGCCCGGGTGGAGGTATGAATCGAGAAACCCCAGCGGGGTTTCCTTTTTTCCAGGGAGAAACGAGGGGAGGGAAACAGAGCGACTACGAGGGAAAGAAATGAAAGAAAAAAAAAAGTCGAGGGTTTAAAACCCTCGCGATAACTATTTGTAACCCTAATGGGTTACGGGTCTAGATCGGATCCGACCCGGGTCCGAAAGTTTTTTTTTTTGACAAAAACTTGGGTTTTACATATATAACATGTATTGATCCCAGCCCAGCCGAGCTCATATAGAATTGGGTCCCAGCCCAGCTCATATATAACAAAACATTCATATAAAGATCTGAATGTTTTGCATGCATGTATCATATAGAACTGGGTCCCAGCCCAGCCGAGCTCAGTCGGCTGGGACTGAACCGATCCAGTTCTGTGGAATCACGCTATATATATAACTATCTTAGAATTTTTTTTCCATGAACAGCGGTCCAGTCCAACACTCGACAATTGTCTGGGATTGGACAATAGACTGTTTTGTCCCAGCCGACTGTCCAGGTTGGGACTGGATAGTTGTCCATTTTGTCCCGGACCATCAAACACAAACAAGATCCAAAATTTTCTTTTTAACTGAATACATGTCTCTTTTTTTTTTCATGGACCAGGTTCGTTTCAAGAACCACAATCCCATGTCCATCTGTCTCGATATGTACATTTATTCAGCGGACAGATCTGTTCAGAACAGACAGAGCGAACAGGTCTCAGATCTGTCCAAATCTGCCCATCATCACGATGGCCAGATCTGTCCACTAAACACATGGTCCAGATCTTTCCAAAATATCCACGAAGACACACACACACACACACACACACACACACACATATATATATATATATATATATATATATATATTGGAAAAACTAAAAAACATGCAGAAATAACATAGGAACTCAAATTTCACGTACTCTAGACCTACGTACATCGATTTCTATGGATTAAAAGATAAAACCAAAATAGAATCTATGGTTCTGTATAAAAATATTGACTAAAGCTTATTTAGGCTCTTTTTCTCATCCAAAACAAGAGAGAACACCCGTACCTTGTTTGGAGTTTGAAAAACGACCGAAAGAACCGATGGATGATTGAAGAGGAAGATGATCTCCTCTTCTTTCTTCCCCTTCTTATCCTTCTTTTCCTTCTTCCTTTCTCTCTTTTTTCTCTTTCTCTTTCTTTCTTTTTTTTTTTTTAAGCTCGTATAGAAAAATAGGCCCTTATCCTTCCGGCCCCTCTTCTAATGTGGCTGGAGAGAGGACTTCCCCATTTGAGAGTCCCTCTCACCCAATTTTCAAAATTTTTAAAATTCTATATATGTTGACTTTTCAACATCCTTTCCCAATTCATGTAGTCTTTCCTCCTTTCTAGATTTATCTACCTTTCTCAACTTGTAAGGACTCTTTTAGGGATTCCCAAATTAGTTAACAAATGTTGAAATTCAGGATTAATTACAATTTAATAATTAATTAATTTATTATTTATTAATAATTAAATATCCACAAACTTCTAGAGGGTACCTTATCCCTCTGTGAGTCTTTTTAACTCTAGTTAACTTCAATTTAAACATAAATATTGAATTTAAAATTGTATTTTTGTTGGGTATGGATTTTGGATATGAATCCGGATCCAAGATCCAAATACATATCTAAAATTCATTTGGATCTTGGGCTGGATCAATTCCTAATTAATATGGGTCTTGGACTGAGTCCAAATCCATATTAATTTGGATCATATAGATTGGATCCAGTCCGATCCGAATTCGGACCTGGCCCGTTGAGGCGGTCCTTTTTTGAAAAAATACGAATTTCTGGCCAACCGAAGTTCGAATTCGAAAAAGTAAAATACCGTTGGAATCAAGATTCTGAGACGCACCTAACGATATCTACTTTGAGTTTTTCCTGTGTAATTCGCCCAAATTTAACTTGAATTTCGCTTGAATTTAAACGTCAAAAATAAAACTTTTTTCACATTTTCGTTGGCTCATTTAGGCCTTGTCGATGAGACCTGGGCCAAACCCAGACTCAAAGGACATATGCCTATATAAAGGTTTTACCGATTTATCTCTTATACTTAGCCAAATTTTCGAAATCTCGAATTTGACTAAGTATGAAAATACACGTGATATTACATCCCTACTCCCTTAAAAGAATTTCGTGCACGAAATTAGGATGTACCAAAAAGGTGTGAGTATACATATAAAATATAAAAAATTATTAGAATTTTATACCATGTTCAACGTATCCCCTTTGGATTGATCCCAACACAAATACAATAATACAATCACATCAAAATTCCTAATTTACACCAAAAGGAATTAATTAAGCTATACATGCATTTCATTATAACATATTCAAACACTCTAAAAAAGTATCAAATAGCCATACAAGTGATGATGACTGCTCTGGATCATGAGGCACGACTTGCTGATATTTTGGACATGGCTCAATTATCAAAAAGTAACTTTTAGTACACAAGATGGTAAAAATGTAAGATTTTATGGTGTGCTTTGATACCAAAACTGTAACGACCCCAACTCATATCCGTTAAAAAGTGACATTTTTTTTAAACATTTATGGAAACATTCTCAGAGACCTGAGGCCTTTATAGTCATAACCAATCCACAACCACAAGAGATCTTACACTACTATCATCCAAATCAAACGAACTTTATTAATTAAAAAAATAAAGTCTGAGAACATATGTAAGTAAATATAAATAAATCAAAATGTCAAGTCACTCTTTTCTTAAAGGAACTTGTCAAACTGTCGTGTAGCCCTCGTAGCTCTTCGTAATAGTAAGTCCTTTCATTAGGCCTCAAAGGATGTGAAAAACACAAAAGTAAAGGTGTTAGCATCAAAGATCCTGTGTACGAGTCCCTCTAATGAATCAAATAAGTAAAAGAAAATAAATAAGATTCATGCAATATTTTACAAGAATGCAACTATAACAAATTCATAATTCAATTAACCATTCATGCATTAGGGAACAATTATTAAGCAGAAGGAAACAATTACTAAATAATATGAAACATTTATCATGCATTATTAATTTAGCACAAGTAAGAGAACAAATAAATATGCATGATCTAATGCATAACAGGAATATGCATGATTTCAGTGTACATGCATGAATAAATTATTATCTTTTTTCAGAATTTGCTTTTATATGCATGTCTCTATTAAATGCACACAAACTTTAGTTTTTTTTATTACCGTTTCCTGCAGATACTCAAAACAGGTAAAAATTTTCTGAAGCCAAGTTAGGTCCCAGTTGTATCTTAACACACAACTTGTATTTTATTATTGGGTTTCACATCTAGCTCTCGATCGATATCAGTAATCAGCACCATCCATCGGAACATTAGAAATCAATATCTAATGCTGGGACATTATTGAAATCAACATCCACTAATGCCACTTTCTTGGTATACCAAAAACAACAGCTGTGTCTACACACCACCCCCATACAAAGTGATGGAATCTTCCTAAAACCATGGCCGAGAGGTGAACCACCTAGTTGGGTTTAGGTGCACAACAACGCACACAGAGTTTTAGTATCCTCATGGTTCCCTAAAACTACAACTCCAAGATTCCAAAACTAAAGAAGGGACATCCAGAAAAACGTGAATTACACTGTTCTCTTTTTTTTATCTTTTTATTATTCAAAATTCTTTATTTTGCAAATCAACATGCAAAACCAACAACATATGTTTCACAAATCAACATGCGAAATTCATCACGGGACCACAACCCGTGGCAACATGGAACAGTGCAATTCGAGTAATAATATCAACTTTGATTTTTGCGATGCATAAAGAAAAACTAAACATGAAGCAACACCTGCTCAAGGCCCACATGACCTACGATGATCCATCATTTGACCATCGATGCATCTAATGCAAAAACCATAATGAATATGCCAATTATGCATTCATTTCACATGTTTTCAAATGCACATTCACACATGTTAAAGAAGAATGTACTTGAATAACAATTTCCACATGCATGAGATCACATGATTAAGCAAAATACATGTTTCTTTTCATGAATCTTCTCATGCTTAATATACGAACATTCATGTGAATATGCATATGTAGAACAATATAAATTTCTGGATTTGCATATGCCCAATACATGCTTATGTAAGTAAACATCACATTACACATATTGACCTTGTATAATCAACCAGCCATAAGCATGCGAAAACTAAACTTTTGACATGCATGAAGTCTAAGTATTCATTATTGGCAAAACCTGGAAATAAGTACACCAAACAGAATTTTATTCAAGCTCAAATCAGCGAACTTAATGTGTATAAACTGAATATTTATTATGTACAAATTTGAATATCAACTATACAAATTCTGAACATTTGATCATGCATAAACCTAAGCATTGATCATGTAAAGATCTGCGCCCGTAACATGTATAAAGAAATTAAGGCATGTATCATATAGAAATCTGAATGTTTTACATACATTAATTAAAATATATAACATGTACATACTTTATGTTTATCATAGGCATTTTTTCTTCAGCATGCTCAGCTGAACTGAGTTTGGCTGGGCCCATTAGACTGCACATACATGCCCAGCCGAACTCAGGTCGGCTCGGCCTTGCAGAACACATGGTTGCCCAGTCGAACCTAAATTTGCTGTGCTGCAACACAAAAATATTTTGCATTAAAATTTTTGTTTAGGGCTAATTGGATTTTCCTTTTCAAGAATCTGGAAAACAGGATGTTAAAATAGTTACGTAGCTTCAAACCTAGACTGGTTATAAATTTAAGTGTGTATGACTTTAAAGTTTTTAATGCAAACATCAACAGCTACTAAATCAGGAATCAAGATTTGTGCAAGGTTCAGTCATACCAAACATCAATTTATCCAGTAATAGAAAACACTTTAGAGAGTCCTATACTGAATATGAGTTAATCAGTACGCGTTTCAACAGGGAAAATGATACACAATGTTGAGATTCTGATCATGTCTCAAAAAGATTTCTGAACTACATAACCCTTAAGAAATCTTGTCCATTTTTTTTTTCCAATTTTCATGCACATGGCCTAGCCGAACCAGGTCGGCTGGGTCTGTGTTCTGCTGAACATGGTCCAACCCAGCCAAACCTAGTTGGCTGGGACTGAACTGTCCCAGCCAACTGAGTCGGCTATAGACTTTAAGCATAAAAAATTTCTTTTTTTTTTAACAGCTGCCCCCTTTTTTTTTCTTTTGACTGACAGGGTCCCAGCCCAGCCGAGCTCAGTCAGTTGGGACTGAACCGACCCAGTTCTGTGAGTCAGCTGGAATCACGCTATATATATATATAACTGTTGAAAGACGCACCCAACCCTAGGTAGAGAGAGAGATAGAGGGAGAGAGAGAGAGAGAGAGAGAGAGAGAGACGGCTGCACAGAGAAAAACTTCTTTTATTATTAGGGCTTCTCTCTATGTTAAATAAAGAGAGGCTAAAAAGAATAATTACATCTTAGCCCATTATGAAAACATAATTTCAAATAGCCTCTAATATAAAAAGATTTAACTTAAAACCACCTATTCTCAACAATATCAAATAAACATAAAACTTAAAACCTCTTAATCTCAACACTCCCCCTCAAGCTGGAGCATAGATATCAATCATGCTCAGCTTGTCACAACATTTTGAGAAATTTGGTCTCGCCAGGGCTTTGGTAAAAACATCCGCTACTTGATCTTCGGAAGATACATGATCGGTGCAGATAAACCCAACTTGAACCAGGTCACGAACATAGTGACAGTCAACTTCAATATGTTTAGTCCTTTCATGAAACACTGGGTTGTTGGCAATATATGTAGCAACCCTATTGTCACACATCATCAACATAGGTAGGGATACTTTCTCCTGAAGCTCGGTCAAGACTGATTTTACCCACATAATCTCAGTTGCAGTCTGGGCCATTGCTCGATATTCAGATTCAGCACTCGACCTGGATACAACGGTTTGTTTCTTACTCCTCCAGGTAACAAGATTTCCTCCCACAAACACACAAAATCCAGATGTTGACTTCCTATCTTCGACAGATCCTGCGTAATCTGCGTCAGTGTAAGCAACCACATCCAACGATGGATTTCGTTTAAACAAGAGACCTTTATCAGGAGATGACTTTAAATACCGAAGAACCATCATAGCTGCATCCCAGTGAACTTTTATAGGTTTGTCCATGAACTGACTAATTTTACTCACGGCTAATGAAATGTCAGGTCTAGTAACAGTCACATATAGCAACTTACCCACCAAGGATCTAAAGCTGACACTATCTGCAATGAGATATTGCGAAAATATAAAGAGTGCATACAAGTACTTACAACAATAAATAAAAGAGACAATATCACAAGTCCACAAAGGGACAATACAAGCAGAAGCCTTTAAGAAGGCAACAATATAAAAGGCCTCTTATTGAGAAGAGAGAAAGCACTCAAGAATAATGAATATACAAGGGGTTCACCCCTATTTATACAAAAAGGAGAAGAGCAAAGGGATGGCCAAAAGGCCTCAAAAGGAGAGCCAAAAGGGGGCTCCCATAGAGTCGTTGGGAGCCCCCAACGGTCACATTTGTGACCGTTGGGGGCTCCAACGACTCTAAGGTTGGAGCCCCTTTAGGTCCTCAAATAAAATAAAAAAGAATTTAAAAAAAAAATTACATTTATTCAAAAAAGAAAAATAGTTGTTTTCTAAAACAACTATGTGAAATTACAAAAATACCCCTATCGGGTATTGATGTAATATACAATATACAATATATATATATATATATATATTAGATACATTTTAACACCCCCCCTCAAACTTTACGGGGAAATGACGGAAAGTTTGCCAAGAAGAAACATGAAGCGAGGAGCCGGAAGAGCTTTAGTGAAGAAGTCCGCCAACTGATATTCTGAAGTGACATATGGAAGAGCAATAGTTTCTCGTAAGAATTCGTCACGAACATAGTGGCAATCCATTTCGATATGTTTTGTACGCTCATGAAAAGTATGATTGCTCGCAATATAGATGGCACTCTTGTTGTCGCAACATAGTTTTGAGGCTTCGGTAATATCAACTCCCATGTCTTTAAGCAGACTGCGAAGCCATACAAGTTCCATTGTCGTGGTTGCCATAGCCCAGTACTCAGCTTCAGTTGATGATAGTGAAACTTTCTGCTGCTTCTTGCATCGCCAGGCAATCAAAGAGTCCCCTAAAAAGACACAAAAACCAGTAGTTGAGACTCGATCATTGGGATTACCTCCCCAATCTGCATCAGTATAAGAAAGAAGATTCAAAGAAGAAGAGGAGGATAAAAATAGCCCTTTATTGATGGTATTCTGAATGTAGCGGATGATTCAGAGAACAACACTCATATGCACAGTTGTAGGAGCATGCTGAAATTGGCTAACTGAGTGAACCGCATGAGTGATATCGAGTCTGGTGATGGTTAAATAGGTAAGAGACCCAATGAGTTGTCTGTAAGGTGTGGAATCTTCCAGAAGAACCCCATCCTCCAACCACAATTTGGTATTAATAACCTCGGGAGTCTCTACTTTCTTATCATCAGAAATCCCAGACTTAGAACATATATCTGCAGCAAGCTTCATCTGTGACAAAATATATCCTCTAGGAGAATATGCAACTTCAATTCCAAGAAAATATCTCAGAAAACCTAAGTCAGACATATCAAAATTATTTTTTAACATATTTTTAACATTAATAATACTATTTTGATCATTCCCAGTGATAATCATATCATCAACATAAAGCAACAAAATTACGATACTAGAACCTGCATGTTTAACAAAAAGAGCAGTGTCAGTATAACAAGAGTGAAATCCTAACTTTATCATGATATCACTGAAACGATCATACCAAGCCTTAGGAGCTTGTTTAAGACCATACAATGCCTTCAAAAGCTGAAGTGTTTGACCTTGCTTAATATTTATTCCGGGTGGCGGATCCATATAAACTTCTTCACTTAAACTTCCATTTAAAAAAACATTTTTTACGTCAAGTTGATAAATAGGCCATTTTTTGGTTGATGCGACAGCTATTAAGGTCCTGACACTAGTCATTCGAGCTACGGGAGCAAATGTTTCTTCGTAATCAATGCCATATTATTGGGAGTATCCCTTAGCAACTAATCTAGCTTTATATCGTTCTAAAGAGCCATCGCTTTTAGTTTTAACTTTGAAGACCCAGCTACAACCAATAGGTTTTTTGTGTGAGGGTAGATTAACTATTTCCCAAGTATTGGCCTTTTTTAAAGCATTTAGTTCAACTTGCATTGCTTCAACCCAATGAGGTATAGATTTAGCTTGATTATAATGGGCCGGTTCAAAATAAGAATGTAGGGTTATTAAACATGCCCGATAGTTGGGAGTTAAGGAATCATAGGATACAAACCTATTTGGGGGTATTGATATTCTAGAAGAATGCCTAACTTGTGGTTCCTCAGTGGATTCAGAAATTTGAGAGTATTTTTCGAGGGCACTAATAGGGTTTTCTTGATTTCTTCTTGAGTAAACATTTATATTGGTATCACTATCATGAACATTTATATTTGAATCACTATCATTTGAGGGTGTTATGTCAAGAGGAGATACCTCACGAGTATCGTCTATGTTTTCAAGAAAATCTTCTTGTATGTCATCAATAAGATCATATAAGAATATATAATCAATTTCATTTGTTTCTTCTATTTTATCAAAACCGTTTTCTTCTTCTAGAAATGTTAATCTTTTGAAACATATAGTTTATTATTCTTAAAATCATAACATCTATACCCTTTTTGATTTTCACCATATCTTAAAAAAACACATTCAATTGCTTTTGGAGATAACTTATCCCTTTTATGTAATAGGACAAAACATTTGCAACCAAAAATACGAAGACGATTGAAATCGGGTGAAAATTTAAAGAGTTTTTCATAGGGAGAAGCATTTTTTAACTTAGAAGAGGGCATTCTATTGATTAGATAGGTTGAGGTTAGAACGGCTTCGGCCCAAAACTTCTTTGAAATATTCCTAGAAACAAGTAATGTTCTAGCGGTTTCTATAATGTGCCTATGTTTCCTTTCCGCTAGGCCATTTTGTTGAGAAGTCCTAGGACATGACTTTTGATGGCAAATGCCATTTTGGGTTAAATAGTTTTGGAATTCGTGAGATAAGTATTCGCCACCGGAATCGGATCTTAAAATAGATATGTTACTTTGAAATTGATTTTGAACCTTTTTATGAAAATCTTTAAAGAAAGTAAATACTTCCTACTTATGACTAAGGAAATAAATCCAAACATACCGAGTAAAGTCATCAATAAACGTAACATAATATGAATAACCCCCTTTAGACATAACCGGAGAAGGCCCCCAAACATCCGAATGCACCAATTCAAAAGGCCTTGATGAGAGAAAAGTTCTAGTTGGAAATGGAATAGACTTCATTTTTCCAAAAATGCAATCTTTGCAATTAATTTCTTTTTCCTTACAAAATTTGTTTCCAAAAGGAAAGAGATACATTTTGGAATAACTTGGATGACCAAGTCTTTTATGCCAAGTTTCCATGTTTTTTTCTTGGACATAAGAACAAAAAAAGTGTGAGAAATCAGATGTGGGAGTCACCTTACTATCGTAGCAAGAGATAGAGAGAGAGGTAAGAGGGAAGAGAGAAAAAAATGTTGGGCAGCAATGATGTCTTCTCCCCTTTCCATTGATATTTATATGTTGTACGAGTGGTACAATACAGTACAATAGTACAATACAGTACAGTATGCTGTACAATATAGTACAATACAGTACAATAGTACAATACAGTACAGTATGCTGTACAATACAGTACAGTATGCTGTACAAGTGGTACAATACAGTACAGAAATATATTCATTTACATATACATATTTAACAGCCTCCCTCAAGTTGAGGATGATCTTCAATCATGCTCAACTTGCCCTTAAGTAACCAAAATTGATGACTAACCAATCCTTTGGTGAAGATGTCTGCTACTTGGTCTTCTGATCTGACATACGAAGCCTCAATTTCTTCTGTTTCAATCTTTTGTCTAACAAAATGCTGATCAATCTCAATGTGCTTCGTGCGACAATGATGAATAGGTTAAAAGAAATATTAATGGCACTTTGATTATCACATAAAAGCAGAGAGGAAGAGATAGATTCATTCAACTCTTGAAGAAGATGCCGTACCCAAGTGACATCAGCTGCCCCTGCTGCCATTGCCCTGTACTCTGCCTCAGTGCTGGATTTAGCAATGGCCTTTTGTTTCTTACTACTCCAAGTGACAATATTTGGGCCAATAAAAACACAATATCCTGAAACCGACCTACGCTCATCAGGGTCCCCACCCCAATCTGCATCACAATATGTAAGTAAACGGTGTCCTGTAGTGAAGCTTTCATCTTTGTGATAGAGCAATCCATCTCCAATAGTCCCTTTCAGATATCTGAGAATACGCTTAATACATTCCATATGACAATCAGTGGGAGCATGCATAAACTGAGATGCTTGATTTACAGCATAAGCAATGTCAGGTCTTGTAAATGTAAGATATTGCAACATACCAACAATGCGGCGATATAAAGTGGAATCATGATATAATTGGCCTTCTTTTGCACTAAACTTATGATTTAAGACAGATGGGGTGCTGAGAGGTTTACAATTAATCATACCAGTGGTGTGAAGAATGTCAAGAGTATACTTGTGTTGACTTAGAGTGAGTCGATCATCTTGTCTATCGACTTCAACTCCCAAGAAGTATCGCAATGGTCCTAAGTCCTTCATCTTGAATTTGGCCATGAGTAAAGACTTGACCAAGGCAATATGTGCATCATCACTCCCAGTGATAATGATGTCATCAACATATATAAGAACCCAAGTAGTAACATGATCATTCTTATACATAAATAAAGAATGATCAAGTATACTCTTAGAAAAGCCATGCTGCTGAATTTCCATGGAGAAACTCTCAAACCAAGACCGAGATGCCTGTTTTAAACCATAAAGAGACCTTCTCAATTTACAAACCCATGTAGCCGCATCATGTTCACTATATCCAGGAGGTTGCTCCATATACACCTCTTCCTTCAAGTTCCCATGTAGGAACGCATTCTTGACATCCAACTGGCTAAGAGACCAACCATGCTGAAGTGCCAAAGTGAGGATCACACGAATGGTGCCAATTTTGACAACAGGGCTAAAAGTTTCCTCATAATCTTGCCCATATTGTTGTGTGAATCCGCGTGCAACAAGGCGAGCTTTATATCTTTCAATGCTACCATCTGGTTTACGCTTGATCTTGTAAACCCATTTGGAACCAACAACATTTCTATCAACAGGTCGAGGAACAATATCCCATGTATGACATTCATGAAGTGCTGCCATTTCTTCGTTCATAGCTTCAACCCAAGCTCGAGAATGGGCTGCCTGATGGAAAGTAGACGGCTCTTTCTCTTTGGCCACATTGGTTAGAAACAACTGAAAGTCAAGATAAAAATTGTTGTAACTAACCCAACGATGGATAGGATGCCTTTCACGTGTGGATCGTCGAAGAGGGGGAGCCTCGTGAGATGGAGTTGAAGGGGCTCCTCGACGGGCATAAACCAAACCTGAAAACCGTGAAGGTGCATCCTGGATGATGGAGTTGTCTGCTTCAAACTGAATTGGTTCATCAACAACAGGATCTCTAATAGAGTCATATAGCAAAGTATCACAAAGCCATGGATCATAAGTAGTTTGCTCATATACCTGAGAAGTATCACAAGTGCTGAAATGGTCATCATCAAAAACATTTCTAGACACCTTAATCTTACCCAAAATAGGATCATAACATCTATATCCTTTATACCCATCGGCATATCCCAAAAATCTGCACTGAACTGCTCTGTCCTGAAACTTGTTACGTAAAGAATGATCCACATGGACATAACAAATGCATCCGAAAGCATGCAAATCATCATAAGAAGGGTGAGAACCGTGAAGCAAATAATAAGGAGACTGATCTCCTAATAATTCCATAGGCAACCTGTTAATGATATGCATTGCAGTGTGAAAGGCCTCAGTCCAAAGAGAGAAAGAAATATCAATATTGTGCATCATACTTAACGTGGTTTCAACAATATGCCGATGCTTACGTTCTGCTACTCCATTCTGTTGTGGAGTGTAAGGACAAGAGGAGTTACGTGTGATGCCATGGTCCTTTAAATATTCACTAAAATCATGAGATATGTATTCTCCACCACCATCACACTGGAAATAAGTGATATTTGAATTGAAAAGGTTCTGAACAAGAGCATGGAATTGTTTGAAAAGTTTGAACACTTCAGATTTAGATTTCATAAAGTAAATCCAAGTGTAACGAGTGAAAGAGTCAAGAAATAACACATAATAACGAGAGCCAGATAGAGATGAAACAGGAGCTGGGCCCCAAACATCAGAGTGAATAATTTCAAATGGCTTGGAAGCTCTTTTATTGATACTTTGAAAGGGAAGTACATGACTCTTGCAGACATTACAACTAGGACACTTATGATCTAATTTGACTTTGGGAATAAAACCCTGAGAAGACAATTTGTCAAGGAACCCTTGACTACAATGACCTAACCGACGATGCCAAGAAACTGGCTTATTACATTGCATAACAGAAGAAGACTGACTCAAATAAGCAGGAAAAGATGGAGACACGGTAGATGACGTCTTCAAAGTCCCGGGGGCTGCTTCGAAGACGTACATGTTTCCGCGTCGTTCACCCTTAGCGAGCATCTTCTTGGTTCGAAGGTCCTTAAGACAAACAGAAGACGGAGTAAATTCCATGGATGAATTTGTTTCATCAACCAATTTAGCAACAGATAAAATGTTTTTCTCAATGACAGGAGTGAGTAAGACATTTTTCAATGGTAGTGTAGATTGTGACAAAGAGAGAGATGCATTTCCAGTATGAGAAATAGGGTGGTGGGAACCATCTCCCGTGACAATAGTGCCAGTGCCAATATAAGGAATCATGTTGGAAAGTTTACCTGCATCAGAAGTAACATGTGCGGCTGCTCCAGAATCAATATACCAAACTCCATCATCATTCTGACGCAAATTCATGTTGTTAAATGCAGTCATCAGAATTTGTTGCACATCATGTGGCAACCCTGCACTCTGTCCCTGATCAGTACCCTGATGTACTCGAAAATTTCCCTGCGGCTGCCCCTGAAACTGTCTAACATTCATCTGTCCAGCTCTTGGTCCTGGCCTCCCTACCTTGTTGCGATTCTGTGGGTTGTGCCAACAATCTGCTTTCACATGGCCACGCTTGTTGCAATGGAAGCAAGTAGGGACACGGGTACCTCTAGTGGCAGGTGGAGCAGTAGGAGTAGGAAGGAGTCCTCCACGGCCCATATGAGCAGCAGGTGGACGAAATGAGGTAGACCCAGATGTAAACATGACAGGATGAGGATCATCAATAAGATGATCTTGAGTCAAACTAACTTCATACTGTAGGAGTTTGGCCTGTAAATCCTCAAAGCATGGAAGTGTAGAGGCAACCTGTAATGCAGTGCAAAACATACGATATTGGGGCCCAAGGCTTCCCAATACCTGCTGAACAACATCTCTGTCAGAAACAGGATATCCAATAGCGGCCAACTGATCAATGATAATTTTGATATCCCCTAGAAATTCAGTAATGGTCTTAGTTCCCTTTCGCATAGATTGGAACTGCCATTTCAGTTGAAGCGCACGTGATTCAGAAACCTGTGAATAAGAGTGAGCAAGATGTCTCCATAGTTCTGCAGCAGTAAAATGGTCAGAGATAGTTTGTAATATACGATCAGATAACGTGGCAGTCAAATAGGCAACCACAGATTGGTCCTTCTGAAACCAAACATCATACGCAGGATTTGGAATAGCAATGCAACTCACCTTCCCATCATTACCAGTTACCTCTTGCGTAATAGTCATAGGTGGGGCGGGTGATCCCCCATCCAGATGCCCGGAAAGACCATGACTTCGGATAAACGGCAGAATTTGGCGTTTCCAAAGTAAGTAGTTATCATGAGTTAATTTGTGAGAAACAAGTTGAGAAAGAAATCCGGGGCTGATTTTAGAATCCATAAGGAAGAAGATCAAAGATGAATCAAACAGCACGACAGAAATTCGTAGGTTGTACGGACAGAACCGTACGGACAGAAATTTTTGAGTTTTGGAAATCACGATTTTTTTTTTAGTTAATCGTGCAGAATGTACGATTTATCAACTATATTGCAAGAAATAGATAAGAAATCACAAGAAGTTTGAGAAAAGAGGCACTTTTGAGAAATGAGGGTTCCCAAATTTGGGGAAAACAGAAATTAGGGTTGATAAAATTGGGGATAACAGAATATGTAAGAAGGAAAAGATGCACGATATGAGGAAATGAAGAAACGACGTCGAAATATAGTGATTCAACGGAGAAACAACAGAGAAAAGATGAAAAAAAAAACACTTTCCTTGAGAACGCCCAAAAACGCACGTCAAGGTCCTTAGGGGCCTTCCAGATGATCGTGATTACCACGCCCTTGGCTCTGATACCATGTGAGAAATCAGATGTGGGAGTCACCTTACTATCGTAGCAAGAGATAGAGAGAGAGGTAAGAGGGAAGAGAGAAAAAAATGTTGGGCGGCAATGATGTCTTCTCCCCTTTCCATTGATATTTATATGTTGTACGAGTGGTACAATACAGTACAATAGTACAATACAGTACAGTATGTTGTACAATATAGTACAATACAGTACAATAGTACAATACAGTACAGTATGTTGTACAATACAGTACAATACAGTACAGTAGTACAATACAGTACAGTATGCTGTACAAGTGGTACAATACAGTACAGAAATATATTCATTTACATATACATATTTAACAAAAAGTTTGTAGGGAGATCAAGATGGTCCATATAATAGAGGTCTCCCTTTCTATGGCCTTGCCCAATCCGCTTCCCGGACCGGAGATCCTGCACAAAGCAACCATTAGATGAGAAAGATATTTCACATCCATGGCCAGCAATTTGAGAAACCGAAAATAGGTTTAAATTTAGTTTGGGAACAACTCTTACTTTTGGAACACAAAAAATTTGTGAATCTTTAAAAGAGCCAATACTTGAAATTTTTAAAAAAGTTCCATCGGCCGTAGAGACACAAGAGTCCTTTGAATTGGTGCAAACATCACTAAGTGCATTTTCATGAGGGGTCATATGAAAAGAAGCTCCGGAGTCAAGGATCCAAGAATACGTACCGGGTGATGATGTTGAAGCAATAGCCGCACCCGATGTGGAGGAAGAAACTTTTAGCATTTGTTGGAGAGCCATAGATATTTGTCCAAGAGTTTCTTTGATGTCATTGTTCTTGCCATCATCTTCTTTGGTGGTGGTTTCTTCAAGAGAGGCCACTTTAGGCTTGAAGGTTCCAATAAGCTTTGGACAAGCGGGTCTAATGTGACCCGGCTCATTGCAATAATGACAAACAATCATTTTTCTTCCTCCATTGTAGTTTCCTTGTTTCCCAAAATGAGGAGGCTTATAGGTTCTAACATTGTTACCCGGTTTTGATACGGCAAGGACTTCATCAACATGCTTACTCATGCCAAGCCTTGTCTCCTCTTGAGTGATTTCGGCAATAGCATCCTCAATAGGAGGAAGAATAGATCTATGGAGAAGTGAAGATCTCACTTGCTCAACTTCGGGACGTAGCCCAAAAAGAAATTGAAACAATCGCCCTTGTTCCATTTGTTTTTGCCTTAAATCAATATCTTCCATAAAAACCCATTTTGGCTCCAAGAGAGCCAATTCATCCCAGAGTGGGTTTAGGGCACTATAATAGTCTTGAATACTAGAATCACCTTGCTTGGTGGTTCTAATCTTTTCTTGCAAGAAGTATGCTCTTACAAGATCCTTTTGGGTATACATACCCTTCATAAAGGACCAAGCCTCATTGGCTCTACGAAATTTAACTATATTAGCACATACCTTAAGCTCCACATTGTTCATAAACCACGCAAGGATTTTTGCGTGATTGCTTTCCCAATCTTCCACTTCCTTTTGATGACTTTCAATGGCCTTGAGGCGAGCATCTCCTTCAAGAGCCTTTTCTTGACCTTCTTCTACCTTCGTGAGCATAAGCTTAGGTTCCGGAACGGTACCCATAACAAAACCCCAAAGCTTCTTTCCTTTGAGATTATTTTTCATTGCCGATGCCCACATCATATAATTCTTTCCATTGAGCTTGAAACATAGGTCAATCTTTGTCTCCATGATGTTGCCAAGAAGTGAGAAGATGTCCACTAAATATGAGATACACGAACCACACCTTTCCTTCAAGAATCGAGTGGCTCTGATACCATGTAATGAGATATTGCGGAAATATAAAGAGTGCATACAAGCACTTACAACAATAAATAAAAGAGAATATCATAAGTCCACAAAGGGACAATACAAGCACAAGCCTTTAAGAAGGCAACAATATAAAAGGCCTCTTATTGAGAAGAGAGAAAGCTCTCAAGAATAATGAATATACAAGGGGTTCACCCCTATTTATACAAAAAGGAGAGGAGCAAAGGGATGACCAAAAGGCCTCAAAAGGAGAGCCAAAAGGGGGCTCCCATAGAGTCGTTGGGAGCCCCCAACGGTCACATTTGTGACCGTTGGGGGCTCCAACGACTCTAAGGTTGGAGCCCCTTTAGGTCCTCAAATAAAATAAAAAAGAATTTAAAAAATAAAAATAAATAAAATTACATTTATTCAAAAAAGAAAAATAGTTGTTTTATAAAACAACTATGTGAAATTACAAAAATACCCCTATTAGGTATTGATATAATATACAATATATATATATATATATATATTAGATACATTTTAACACTATCCACATAGTCAGACTTAGCTCCTAGCATTCCAGTCTCTTTTAATAAGTCCAACACATACTTTCTTTGAGACAACACTAAGCCCTCTCTGTTTCTTGCAACCTCGATACCCAGAAAATATCAAAGGTGACCAAGATCTTTAGTAACAAAGTGCTTCTGAAGATGATCTTTTGTTGCAGAAATATCTTGGGCACTACTCCATGTTAATATGATGTCATCGACATATACCACCATAAGAATTCCAGTACTGGTTTTCTTGATAAACAAGGAATGATCTAAAGCTGACCTGACAAATCCAAAGGTCGACATTACCTCAAATAATTTGTGAATCCATGCCCGCGGACTCTGCTTCAGGCCATAAATAGCCTTCTTCAACTTACACACCTTCTGACACTCCCCCTGAACCTCGAAGCCTGGGGGTTGTTGCATGTAGACAGTTTCATGCAAATCCCCATACAAAAAGGCATTCTTGACATCCAACTGAAATAAGGGCCATCCATGGTGCACATCAACAGAAAGAACGAGACAAATAGTGCCAAGACGAGCAACTGGGGAGAAAGTTTAAAAAAAGTCAACCCCATAAGTCTGAGTGTAGCCTTTTGCAACCAACCGGGCTTTGTACCGTTCAATCGACCCATTCGAGTTATATTTAATGCTATATACCCATTTGCAACCTACAATATCTGCATCTGCGGGAGGATCAACCAAGTCCCAGGTGCCTCGAGACCATAGGGCATCCATCTCATCACGCATAGCCTGCATCCAGTTGGAGTCGACTAGAGCTTGACTGTGATGAAGCGGAACAGACGAGGCAGACAGAGCAGAAATAAAATTCTTCATAGATGCCCCAAGATTAGCTTCTGATACAAATTGCGTGATGGGGTAAAGAGTGCACTGTCTCTTTCCCTTGCGCAGAGCAATAGGAAGATCAACATCAGATGTAGGGGCAACAGTTTGCTCAGAAATACTTACCTGAGGAGTAGGAGGTGATGGCGGCATGGAGGTAGGAGGCACCCTGTGCGTGTATACTATGGGAGGGTTTCGGAAGCGAGACACACCCGACACTGGAACCAATGACTGAGGAGGAGGCGACTCTAACGGAAAGGGAGGAATCGGCAGAGGAAGGATATCACCAAGGCTCTCCTGTAGTCTGGGAGTAGAGCTTGAAAAATAAGGAATAGACTCAAAGAAGGTAACGTCCGCACTAACATACTCTTTATGAGATATAGGGTCGTAGCAACGATATCCTTTTTGGTTCTTAGGATACCCAAGGAAAACACATTTAATAGACTGAGCAACAAGTTTATCTCGATCCGGACCCAGCTTATGCACAAAACACACACATCCAAAAACTTTAGGGGGGATAAGGAAGAGAGGAGCCTCTGGATGGAGAATTTGAATAGGGATCTGGTCTTCTACAGAGCTTGACGGCATGCGATTTATCAGAAAACCAGCTGTCAGAACCGCATCGCCCCAGTATGAAGCAGGCATATTGGATTGAAGCATAAGGCACCGAGCAACATTAAGGATTTGTCTATGTTTCCTCTCAGCCACCCCATTTTGCTGGGAGGTATGGGGGCATGTAAATTAAGGTTGAATCCCATTACCAGAATAGAATTGAAGTAAGTCTTTGGATTTGAACTCAAGAGCATTATCAGTGCGAACAATTTTAACACATACATCAAATTGAGTTTTTATCTCGGCAATTAAAGATTTAAGAATGACAGGACCTTGAGACCGATCTTTTAACAGGAACACCCACGATAACCTTGAGAAGTCATCAACAATAACTAGATAATAACGACACTGAGACCTATTCGGAATCCTACTCGGACCCCACACATCGACATGAAGAAGATCAAACAATCCTTGACTTGACGGACTCTGACTAGAAGGGAAAGAGCTTCGACAATATTTTCCCAATTGACATGTTTCACACTGAAAAGAAACTGAGGGAGGTATATGAGGAATGACACGACGAAGTTTTGTCACTGGAAGGTGACCCAAACGATGATGCCACAATAGAGGACTTGAGGATGATGTACCAGTAGAATAGGCCGAAACTTCTGGTTGGTGTAGGTAATACAGACCACCTTCCTCATAGCCGCCACCAATCTTTCTCCCCGTCAGCAAGTCCTGAAAGGTGCACCCCATAGGATAAAAAATCACTCTACAATTCAAATCTTTTGTCATTCGACTGACGGATAGTAAATTCTGTGGAAACGAAGGAGCATGAAGAACATGCGACAATTGAAGAGTAGGAGTAATAGACATGCTTCCCAGCCCTACAATTGGGGAAGAACTACCATCAGCAAGACATACCCTTTTTTGACCAGTCACAGGTTTTAAACTCAGAAAATTACTCAAATTTCCGCACAAGTGACCAAAAGCTCCAGAATCAATGATCCACCTATCACCTTGACTAGATAGGCCGTCACCTGCCGAGCACACAACCTCCGCTACAGAAGACTTCGAAGTGGATGATCGTAAAGCAAGGAGCTTGTCATATTCTGCCCTGCTAAGAGTTACATAATCATTGGAGGAATCTGCATCTGATTTAACCACTTGAGCCATAATATAAACTAATTGGCTGGATTCACAAAATGAAGAAGCAACCACACGCGCACACCCACAATCAACTACGAACACGACTGTATCAAGTTTTGACTTCACTGAAATCTGAGAAACACGACTTGCGACTATTCAGATCCAAACTTAAATTTTTTTAAAGAAACTTGACCAGCACCTTCCACCTCAACCGCGGATGGCTATAGGTTGCAAATCAAGATCACACATCCAACACGATAAAGATGTGTTTGGTTTTCAGACTATCACACATCAGTTTTCCACGACTACACAGTTTTCATACCAGAGATAAAATCTGGACAGGCTTCAAGCGACATAGGGAATAGCGTGTGTTATCACCACGCATCAGCCACTAAGACAACCAGTAGCAGTACTCAACACAGAATCCCTCGACAAAAAAAAAATTCCCACAAACAAAATATTTTCCCACATTGCAGGGAATCACGCCTGCTGCCAAAAAAAATTAACATGCTGCGTTCACAACACACACGTTCCAAAGATATTTGTAATAAATTAACATGCTGATTTCACAGCACACACTTTCCAGCCAAACAGATCACGACACAGCAGGGAATCACGACTGCTAATATTCATCTTCTGAACTCGAACAAAATAAAATCTGAGACGAACTCAACACTCAGATTCACAACCAACTATAGTATGAGCACACAGAAACATAGAACTTCAAAGCACTCGGCAACAATACAGTGCAGGAACCACGATACTCCCAGCCATATAATCACAGAAACCACGACAATAAAGAACTCGACAACAATACAGTGCAGGAAATCACGACATCACGACAGAGATAAACTCAGCAAGAATCACGCCAGGGAATCACAACAGGGTTTACGTGGCACTGTTCAGATCTGATTTAAGAAAAGGGTTGCGACACACAGCTTGAAACCCACAACCGTAACAGGAAGTTTATAACCACCCAAAAACTGAACACAAACTTACCAAATCGACTCCAAGCAGCGACTGCAATCTTGGTTTACATACCCGATGATACCAAGTCAAAGCTTCAGATCACTGGTTCACGAGCAGCAGCCTCAGCACAACATAGTCACGGTCACAAACAGATCACGATCCACAGGTTGCAAGCTGATCACGATCCAGCGCCACCACTCCTGCTTCACATTTCACTACCAACATCATCCTTGAGCAACATCAGCAGCAGCGTCATCCCAGAAGGGAAACCCGCTCTGATACCATGTTGAAAGACGCACCCAACCCTAGGTAGAGAGAGAGAGATAGAGGGAAAAATAGAAGAGAGAGAGAGAGAGAGAGAAAGAGAGAGAGAGAGAGAGGGTTGCACAGAGAAAAACTTCTTTTATTATTAGGGATTCTCTCTATGTTAAATAGAGAGAGGCTAAAAAGAATAATTACATCTTAGCCCATTATGAAAACATAATTTCAAATAGCCTCTAATATAAAAAGACAACTTAAAACCACCTATTCTCAACAATATCAAATAAACATAAAACTTAAAACCTCTTAATCTCAACAATAACTATCATAGAATTTTTTTTCCATGAACAACGGTCCAGTCCAACACTGGACAATTGTCTGGGACTGGACAACAGACTGTCTTGTCCCAGCCGACTGTCAAGGCTGGGACTGGATAGTTGTCCGTTCTGTCCCGGACCATCAAACACAAACAAAATCCAAATTTTTCTTTTTAACTGAATACATATCTCTTTTTTTTTCATGGACTAGGTTCGTTTCAAGAACCACAATCCCATGTCCATCTGTCCGGATATGTACACTTGTTCAGTGGACAGATCTGTTCAGAACGAACAGAGCGGATAGAGCTCAGATCTGGTCATCATCACGATGGCCAGATTTGTCCAAATCTGTCCACTAAATACAAGGGATAGATCTGTCCAAAATGTCCATGAAGACACACACACACACACACACACACACATATATATAGTTCATGTGTATATGTTAAATTTGAGTTCCTACGTTATTTCTGCATGTTTTTGTGTTGTCCCATGGATTAAAAGATGAAAAACCAAAATAGAATCCATGGTTCTCTACAAAAATATTGCCTAAAGCTTATTTAGGCTCGTTTTCTCATCCGAAACAAGAGAGAACACCCGTACCTTGTTTGGAGTTTAAAAAACGACCGGAAGAACCGATGGGTGATTGAAGAGGAAGATGATCTCCTCTTCTTCCTTCTTTTCCTTCTTTCTTTCTCTCTTTCCTCTTTCTCTTTTTTTTTTTTTTTTTTTGAGCTTATATAAAAAAATAGGCCATTATCCTTCCAGCCCCTTCTAATGTGGGTTGGAGAGAGGACTTCCCCATTTGAGAGTTCCCCTCACCCGCTTTTCAAAATTTTTAAAATTCTATATATGTTGGATTTTCCACCTCCTTTCCCAATTCATGTAGTCTTTCCTCCTTTCTAGATTTCTCTACCTTTCTCAACTAGTAAAGACTCTTCTAGGGAGTCCCAAATTAGTTCACAAATGTTGAAATTCGGAATTAATCATAATTTAATAATTTAATAATTATTTATTAATAATTAAATATCCAGAAACTTTCATAGAGTACCTTATCCCTCTGAGAGTCTTTTTAACTCTAGTTAACTTCAATTTAAACATAAATATTGAATTTAAAGTTGTATTTTCATTGGGTATGGATTTTGGATATGGATTTGGATCCAAGATCCAAATATATATCCAAATTTCATTTGGATCTTGGGATGAATCAATTCCTAATTAATATGGGTCTTGGACCGAGTCCAAATCCATATTAATTTGGATCATATGAATTGGATCTAGTCCGATCCAAATCCGGACCCGGTCTGTCGAGGCACTCCTTTTTTGAAAAAATCCGATTTTCGGGCCAACTGTAGCCCGAATTTGAAAAAGCAAAATATCGTTGGACTCAAGATTCCGAGATGCACCCAACGATATCTACTTCGAATTTCGCCCGAATTTAACCCAAATTTCGCTCAAATTTCGCTTGAATTTAAAGGTCGAAAATAAAATTTTTTCGCACCTTTTTGTTGGCTCATTTAGGCCTTGTCGATGAGACCTGGGCTAAACCCAGACTCAAAGGACATATGCCTATATCAAGGTTTTACCGATTTATCTCCTATACTTAGCCAAATTTTCGAAATCTCGAATTTGACTAAGTATGAAAATACACGTGATATAACATGCATAAGCTCAACTACCATTATGTATTTATCTGGAGAGAGGTTGTTAACTTGAAGCCATGGATAAGATGATCCATTCACAGCAAGTTGTTGCTTATTTTCACCAGTGTGGTGCTTGTAGAAACTGTAGTTACACTGGCTGTCATAAGATATCATGTTCATCTCAATGATTGTATCTTTCCAAGCTAGAAATTGTATTGCAATATTACTGGACCCTCCCATGACCTAAATTTGTTAGATAAAAACCTTGTTCTTAGTATATGTAAATCAAGCATGCCAGTTTGCGTGCTCTTTTAAGTGGCAAGATACATGGAATTTGTAGAAGACATGCTCCTTTATATCAAAAGCTACTCATGCTGCTGCATCACTAAGATTTGGCGTCTATTCCCTCTGGATGTGGGCCTTGTGGCTTTCTTCTAGATGCCAACAAGGCAGTAGGACTTAGTACTTGAAATTTGATCAAATTTTTATTGGACTTGAGTCTTAATTTTCAAAGTAATTGAAAACAGTGTGTTGTTACTTGCCGTAGTTTTGAGGCTGAGTATCACTTGCTGGCTTTCATTGCGGTTAGTACTGTTAATGTGACGCCCCAAAAATCCAGGACTTGTAACTTTTAGAATAGTTTAGAAAGCTTTTAAATCATACAATAATCAGAGTTTAAATAGTACTTCAGCGGAAAATGATATTTTTAAAACCACAAGTCAATGGACCTTGAGCGCATTACAGCGTAAACTTTCCTTTACCAAATTCCGCACAACTATTGAAATCAAATGGTTTTAAAATGCAATTTCAATGATTGAGAATTTGTTTGTTGAAACCAAGAAGAAGTTTACTAAAACAGTTTTAGTAACTCAAGGTTTAATAAAAAGAGAAATTTTGAAATACACTTTATACCAAATTTACCAACATGTCCTCAGGAGCGAAACGTCAGGGAAAGAGCTCTATCTTGATCTCATCGCGCCATCGTGTCATCGCAGAGTGTATCACCTATACATCACCTGCCCATAAAATGGGTCAGTTTCACTAAAAACTGGTAGGTGCACATACAAGACTATATAGAACATAGTTAAGCAAAATAATTTAATATGTCAAGTAGACAGACAATTATATAGCAATTTAATTTCAACAGATTCATGGAGAAACTATCATGAGCAAAATGCTAAAACTATTACAAGTATTTCACTGTCACAAGTAGGCTAATTATTATAAGCAAAGCACTGCATAAGCAATTTAACTAGCAAAATACGATGCTACATCAATCACACACACAATTCCATAAGTATTGAAACCCGTTGCATGCTATAACTTTCATACGTGCATAACTCAACAAATTGTGTGATCGAATTTAAATTATGTTTCGATATTAACTGGCCAAGTGGGTACGCACAAGGCACGACTCTAGAAACAACCTAGACTGATCCGGAGGTTTATTATGCTATGTATTTTATGATAACCCAGATAGCTGACTGAGTCCGCACCTAAGGGGACGGTCAGTGACCAAGAGAGAAATCCCCAAAGCAGCATAAATAATGGATGCATCTCGAACATGGAGAACTACCACCTAGGATAATTATGGTAGTCCCCTTCCCCTAACTCCGATGACTAGGGAAGCCGAGTCTTTTGCTCGTAACTGCCATTAATGGCTTGTCCATTGAAGTTTTTGTACCTTCCCATTCTCTCTCCAGACAGGAGTCAACGGTTCGAATGAGTACATCAGGATTAATTAACTGAAGACCCATTCTACATACTCTGGCCTTTCGATCAAACTCGAGTATCTTGCCGGTGAAGGCGGAATCATCACCTATTTAGTTGATCTTAACATTTTGTTATTTGCACTCATCGAGGTTGCCACAACCTACTCATCCAATCATCGCAACGTAAAAAGACGTACTTGTCAAAAAGTACGGTCGTACTTGTCAAAAGTACGACTACGATGAAAGGGAAATGGTTCCACAAAAGAAACCCTAACAGATATTATCTACAAAAGAATCAATACAACACAGTTTGGCAAGATAAGTCTTGAATTCATTTCAACAATATTTTGCATATTTCATGATACAAGGTCGTCTCGGATCTCTTATCCGATCAACAATGTACTTAACATATAGTGCATGTCTAAAAGTACGCAACACTGAAAAGGGGAGGTGCATAGGCTTTTCAAAAGGAACACCCAACACACAACTTCATAACGATCCAAAGAATATAGGAGTGCTCATTTGGCACGATTCATCCTTAAAGGCCACAATGCCACATTAAGTCATTCACACAAGGCACAACACTATCAATCTTGCATCCAAAATTTATCTTAGTATCAACATGCGACACTAGATTGATAAATGAAGAATGGGTCCTTCAACAGAACTCCACTCATTCATAGGCTCATGCCCCTGATCGGGGTTATTCGAATTGGGTCGCAACTCGAATCGGGGTTATAAAATATTTCTCCCAAGTGTGTGGACCTGGGAGGGCCCAAATGTGACTTCGCAATCCGGCAGGACTTAAAACTTAACTTTGCAAAAGCTGTGCATTTTGAAGAGCACTGGGTTTGCAGAAGTATAGCGCACAAGCGCCACTTCTAGTGTTTTGAAAGCAACTGAAATCAGGTTAGGCACAAGACTACATTTATGTAAGTACCTATTTACCATAAATGTGAGCATATGCAGATTATAACATGACAACAAGCAACTCTCGACTTGCAATGCCGCACATCGAGCGAAAAGCACATAAGTAACACACGAGGTACCAAAACCATACCTTGACCACTTAGATAGGCAAACACATAAGGTCATAAGTAATACACGAGACATGAAGTCGTACCTCACTCAAAGGAAACGTGCAGGCAAAAATGGATGCAAGCAAACAAGGGCATAGGTATTGCATGAAATACGAAACCACACCTCAAACTCATAAGCAACTATGCAAAATAATGATCGAAGAATGAAATTGTACACCGACCCATAGGAACGTACAAGCAAGTATATATGCAAACAATTAAGGGTATAAGTATTGCAAAAAGTACGAAACCACCTTCAACCACATAAGCAAATACGCAAATTAATACTCAAAGAGTAAAATCATACCTCGACTCATAAATATGCAAACAAGAAAATATGCAATGCAGAAGCAATATAAATCTAAGCATATCTAGCATGGACATCTTAATTATTTCAACTTAAATAGGTTCATTTATTGCTCTTTGTGCGACTTTACCCTACCTCGGAATGTTGTGCAGCTGCGTGCGTCTACGGGTGTAGATGATACGAGGCTCAGGCCGCGGAGCCAGAGCGGGGTTCGATACGAAGTCTGCAAAAATATGAGTATTCAGCGCTACATTATTTATCATGCGAAGAAAAGAAAATCAGGCCTGTCGATCGAAAAAGAGAGAGGCAACAAGGGTGTACCCCTGTTGGCCGAAAACGGAAAAGCGACAGGGGGCGATCCCCTGCCGGCTGACAACAACGGGGTGACAGGGGATGAGCCCCTGTCGAAAACAACGAGGCGGCAGGGGGCCAGCCCCTGCCGACAGCAACAAGGCGGCAGGGGGCCTGCCCCTGCCGACCGCAGCGAAGCGGTAGGGGTCGAGCCCCTGCCGACAGTACGAGACGGCAGGGGGCCAGCCTTTGCCGACTGCATCGAAGCGGCAAGGGGGCCAGCCCCTGCCGAAAGCACGAGACGGCAGGGGACCAGCCCCTGCCGGCAGCATCGATGCGGCAGGGGGGAAGCCCCTGCCAACAACAATGAAGCGACAGGGGCTGAGCCCCTGCTGACAGCCAAGAGACGGCAGGGCTAGCCCCTGCCGACAACAACAAGGAGGCAGGGGCCAGCCCCTGCCTACAACCGAGAGGCGGCAGGGGGCCAACCCCTGCCGACAGAGAGAGGGAGAGAGCTCGGGACGGGGGTGACAAGGGGACAAGCCCCTGCGTGCCGAGAATCAAGGGGCAGTAGGGGGATATCCCCTGCCCTCCCAGAAGCCAAGGGGCGGCAGGGGGCGAGCCCCTGCCAACCGAGCAAAACAAAGGGTGACAGGGGCATTGTCCCTACCAGCCGAGACAGGAAGGCGGCAGGGGCACTACCCCTGCGCGCCAAAACCCTAGAGGCAGCGGGGCGAGCCCCTGTCTGCCGGGAAACAGGAAGCGGCAGGGGCATTGCCCCTGCCTACCGGTGATCGAGAGGCGGCAGGGGGACTAACCCCTGCCAGAGAGAGAGATCGGGGTGACAGGAGCCACCAACCTCCTGCCGACCCCTTCGCAGGCCACAGAGGAGAGGGGGGGCGCGACAGAGGGTGTGCGCCGCCTGTCGGCCTCCCGGCGAGGTGACAGAGAAAGGGGGGGGGGAAAGAGAGAGAAAAAGAGGGAGGAGAAGAGGCGTACCTGAGAGGCGGTGGCCAGTGTCGGCGTGGGTCGCAGCGACGGCGCTGGTGGCGAGCGCAGCAAAGGAGGAGGGGGGTCGTCGCGAGGGGATCGAAGGGCTGCGAAAGGGAGGCGTGCCTCCCCTCGCCCTCCTACACAGGTTTTAAAGGCACAGGGGGGGGGGGGCGATGAATGGGGAAACCCCAATGGGTTTCCCCTTATCTCCCCGAAATCGCAGGTGGAGGGGGGGGGGGGGGGGGGGTTGCGGCGCTCGGGAAGAGGATTTAAAATCCTCTTCCTGAGTCGGGTTACTAAAACCCTAATGACAAGGGGCCCGGGTCGGGTCCGGACCCGACCCGGCCCGGGTCCGGACCCGACCCGGCCCGGGTCCAATACAATAATTTTTTTTAAAAGAAACGTGGGTTTTACAGTTAAAGATGCATGATTTTGTCTTATGCTCACTACTTAATTATCCATGTATTGGTTCCTTCTCTATTGGTGTTTCATTGCCGTTTTGTATCTCTCTGGACCTCCATGGCGAGAGAAAGTACAAATCTTGATTTTAAAATTTTAGTCCATATAATTAAGCAATTCACTTTCTGAAGATAGAATCACTATAATCTTGAATGTTAAGTGATTGTATAACTGAAGTTGAAATACTGGAACTAATCAACAAAAATTGATAATCCAGTTGCTCAATGTTGGCATATGCAGGTTCTCTTAGAGATGCTTCCAAACTATCATCATCATGTCCGCACCTATGAAAATACCCTTGTAACAAAGTTTTTTGGGCTTCACAGGATCAAAACAGGTGGCCAAAAGGTACTTAATGATAAAATGTACTGAATATCTTCTGTAATGATTTATGTCTCTGTTGTATTACTTCCTATCTATTTATTTTTTCCACATTTTTTCACTTGTAAGATTTCAATGAAATGTTTGATGCTGCAGCAACGCACAATGATTTTTCTTAAAATATTCTGTGAATCTGCAGTTTCGGTTTGTTGTAATGGGCAATATGTTTTGCACGGAACTGAGAATTCATCGAAGATTTGATCTGAAGGGATCATCCCAAGGTCGTTCCACAAACAAGATTGAAATTGATGAGAACACCACACTCAAAGATTTGGATCTGAAATATCAATTTTACTTGGAACCTTCTTGGCGTGAGGCTTTAATGAAGTAAGGGTTTATTTACATTTTTTTACCATGCTTAATACTTTTCATCATTCATGTACTATATACAATTGTAACAACAGGCCCTATGAACATATTAGCGTGAAGTCGGTCCTAAGATTATCAAATGAAAGTCAGTCCAGTATGTTCAACAGGGGAATTCATGTGAAAGCAAATGAAATCAATGAAAGATCAAATCAAAATTCAATGGAACAACAGCTTTGAAATGACTTCCCAAGCATACAAGAGTACAAAGTGCAAAACAATCATGATTAGAAACATGTGTATGTAGGCCTTTTAGTTGGATCTGCTAAACGTAAGTGGGTTAAATATTGGACAGACCCGTTTGCTTGTGTATGTGTGTAGGTATCTAGTTGGAAATCATGCCTAATGAGAAGATATCTGTCAAGTGTTGGGTCATGTTTTTGACATGCATAAGGAAAAAGGAAGCATCTCTATTGTTTCAGACACTGATAAATTAGGTTTGAAATAGTTAAAAAATGTCTGTCTTGTCTTAGAGCAAAAACTATCATCTCCATGTGGTAGGTTCAGGTTATGTGCTATACCCTGCTGTTTAAAATGGTGGTGATCAAGGGTTATGGAGATTGAGCAAAAGACAAAGGGCTTTTTGGAAACATGCTCTAGTTCAATTAATGAGTCATTTCATGCCTATCAGCCATTCTGATAAAACTTCGAGCTAATCTAGTTGGGCTATTATTCAACTGGCACAGTATTGCATTTTCAAAATGAATCTCACCCATGCAGTAATGACCAATCCATGACAGGAGATGACTGATCGTAGGTTAGCTGGAGCTTGAATGAGTACATAGCCTAAATAATCCAAGATATAAATTTATGCATGAGTTTATCAACAAGGTCTTAACATGCATATGCATTTATGAGCATCTTGTCAGCAATTATTGGTTTTCATGGACTATGGTGGTCTCAAACCTATTGATTTTATGCTAGTATATTGTAGTTTTCTTTGAATGCACAATACATTTGCAACAATTCTGAGGCTATTTCTCACCTTATCATTCTAAGTCGGTCATGGTAAGACAAAATCTGTATGATTTTCATCAGTCTGAATTTTTTCTATGATATATTCAGTATTCACAGTTCAAAGCAGCACACTCATTTGCTGCATCAGATGTATTCTTCCTCTGAGCTAATGTTGTAACGCCCCAAAATTTCGACTTGTGATTTCGAAAACCTTATCGAAAAACCTTTCAAAGATTTAAAGTTTTAACTTTTAAAAACGACAGCGGAAGATATTTAGAAAGGAGCACAAGTCAACAATCCTGGGTACGTTAGCTGAAAAACCATCATTCATATGAACAACAACTTAAAGAAATTGAGGAAATAAGGCAATAGATTAAAAATCTGCAGTTTATTACAAAATGAGCATTTTGTTACAAAGTTCAATAATCTAAAGAAAACTCAAAAAGACTCAGAGTCAAGCCGCCAACAGAAAGAAGATAAATCTTGATCCATATTGCACCACGCCATCGGCCGCCTGTGAAGTCCTACTCCTCACCTGCCCATGAAATGGGTCAGTTTTATAACAAACCAGTAGGTGCACGAACAGATAAGTAGAATGAAAATAAAGCAGGACATTTATGAGATAAGCAGTTATGATATTTAAACAATCAATACAATTGTAATATATTCTAACAAGTGTAATATGTGCAAAGAGCTGTTAGTTGAAGCATTTCAAGCAGTGTAAGTCTCAATCATCTACAACTATTCAAGAAGATATTCTTTAAGTTTTGATATTAACTGGCCTGTGGGTACGCACAGACGCGAAACGTAGAAACAGTCGAGACCGATCCGAGGGTTTATTATGTCAGGTGTTTTCATTAACCCGAATGGCTGACTGAGTCCGCTCCTAAGGGGACGGTCAGTGACCAAGAGAGTAAATCCCCAAAGGCATTCGTGGCCCATGGATGCATCCAACTTCTGCTGAAGTACCTGGGAGTTACCTATGATAATTTATGATAATCCCAATTCCCCTAACTCCGATGACTGGGGAGGCCGAGTCTTTTGCCTGTGGGGTGGTTGTTAACAACCTGTCCATCGGCGTTTTTGTACCATCCATCCTCTCCCTTGATGAACCGTGAAGGTCGAATGGGTACGACGGGGGTTTCTTAACCGCCGCCCCATCCTACATGCTCTGGTCTATTAGACCCCCTCGAGCATCTTGCCTGTGAAGGCGAGTTGTCACCATTTATGTGATCTCAGCATTGTGCTAAATGCACGCATCGAGGTTGCTACAACCTCATCCTCCAACCATCGTAACCCACATGGGACGTACTTGTCCAAAAAGTACGGTTGTACCTCCCTAGAGGTACGACTACGATGAGAGGGCAATATATAATGTTTTATGATTCTTTTGGTTCATACATGACATGTATTGTTCTTTTGAGCAATTGGCCTGTGCAGGCCGATATTATCACATCAAAATCAATAAAGTGTTGATTTCCCACTTCAAGATACTCCGTGACCTCACATAAAATTCATACCGTACATGCCTTAAGGTTCGGTTACAATAGCAATTGCAGTGGTTTTCTCTCCAGAAATGAGTCTATTCACAAAGTCTACCTTAAGTATGCAGTTTCAAAAGAATAAGCATGCATGACAGACAATCACGAGTTAAGTAATCCTATAGGTAAACAGGTATGCCAATTAAACTACTTGATTCTTTCTCGAATGAGTCTACCCAAAGAATTTACATTAAGCATGCAATTTCAAAAGAATAAAAAAGAGTAAACTCTGACCAACCAATACTTCTTCAGATAAGCAGGTATGCAAAATAACTATTCTATCTCAGAAGTCTTATTTTATTTTGTTCATACAAACTCTTCGTGCGACTTTCCCTTACCTCGGGATGTCGTGCAGCTGCGGTCGTTTACGCGTGTAGATGTTACGAGGCTCAGGCCGCGGAGCCAGAGCGGGGTTTGATACGAAGTCTGCAAAAGTATAAGTATTCAACGCTACATTATTTATTATGCGAAGAAAAGAACATCAAGCCTGTCGATCAAAAAAAAGAGAGAGGCAACAGGGGTGTGCTCCTGCTGGCCAAAAACAGACAAGCAACAGGGGACGAGCCCTTGCCTGCCGACAACAGCGGGGCGACAGGGGATGAGCCCCTGTCGAAAACAGCGTGACGGCAGAGGGCCAGCCCCTGCCGACAGCAACGAGGCGGCAAGGGTCCAGCCCCTGCCGACAGCAACGAAGCAGCAGGGGCTGAGCCCCTGCCGACAACCACGAAGCGGCAGGGGCTGAGCTCCTGCCGACAGCATCGAAGTGGCAGGGGACCAGCCCCTGCCGACAGCACGAGACGGCAGGGGGCCAGCCCCTGCCGACAGCATCAAAGCGGCATGGGGGCAGCCCCTGCCGAAAGCTTAGGACGGTAGGGGGGCCAGCCCCTGCCGACGACATCGAAGCGGCAGGGGGGGCAGCCCCTGCCGAAAGCACAAGATGGCAAGGGGGCCAGCCCCTGCCGACGGCATCAAAGCGGCAGGGGGTCCAGCCCTTGCCGAAAGCACAAGACAGTAGGGGGGGCAGCCCCTGTCGACGACCTCGAAGCGGCAGGGGGCCCAGCCCCTGCCGAAAGCACAAGACGGCAGGGGGGGCCAGCCCCTGCCGACGGCCTCGAAGTGGCAGGGGCTGAGCCTTTGCCGACAGCCACGAGAAGGCAGGGGCTGAACCCTTGCCGACAGCACGAAGGTGGCAGGGGCCAGTCCCTGCCGACAGCCGAGAGGCGGTAGGGGGCCAACCCCTGCCGACAAGGAGAAAGAGATCGGGACGGGGAGGGGGGGTGATAGGGAGGGAAACCGACCTCCCGTCGGTTTTCCTATCACCCACAGGGGGTGAGGGGGGTGTTGCAGGGGCCTCGGTCCTCTGCCGGCACTCCGGCAAATTCCCTGAGGGAAAAGGGAACGACAGGGGCCCCATAGGCCACTTGTCGGGCCCCCGATGGGCACAGGGGAGGTGGGAGGCCTCGGCAGGGGCTGTGAGCCGCCTGTCGGCCTCCCAGTGCGGTGACAGAGAGGGGGGGTGTGAGGAAGAGGAGGGAGGAGAACGACGTACCTGGGAGGCGGTGGCTAGCTGCGTGCGCAGCAGAGGAGGAGGGGGGATCGAGGGCGGCGCTGGAGGCGTGCACAGGGAAGGAGGAGGTCGGCACAGGGGGGGGCGAAGGGCTTCGAGAGGGAGGCGTGCCTCTCCTCGCCCTCCCACATGTAACTTAAAGTCCCCAGGGGGCGATAAAAGGGGAAACCCCGATGGGTTTCCCCAATCCTCCCGAAAACGAAGGTGGAAAAAGGGGGGTGTTGCGGCGCTCGGGATCCTGAGTCGGGTTATTTTAAAACCCTAAAGAAATGGGGCCCGGGTCGGGTCCTGACCCGGCCCGGGTCCAATTTTTTTTAATTGCGGGTTTTACATCCTACCTCTCTTAAAAGAATTTCGTCCGCGAAATATTTATTGCCTTGAAGAATCAAAATACAGGTCAGGATATTTTTCCCAGATATCGTTCTCAGGTTCCCAAGTACATTCGTCAATTCCATGATGTTGCCACCGAACCTTTACAAAGGAAATGGTCTTTGATCTTAGCACTTGGTCACGACGGTCCACGATCTCCACTGGTCTTTCTTCGAATGTCAAGTCCCCTCTAGTGTCTACATCATCATAATGAATGATATGCGATGGATCGTGAACATACTTCCTCAACATGGATACGTGAAAAACATTATGGACCTGAGCATACTAAGGAGGTAACGCCACGCGATAAGCTGCTTCTCTAATCCGCTCTAGGATTTCGAACGGTCTGACGTATCTAGGACTTAGCTTCTCCTTCTTCCCGAATCGAAATACGCTCTTCGTCGGAGATACCTTAACAAAAACCATCTCGCCCATATCGAAGGTAAGCTCTCGTCAGCGTCTATCTGCATAGCTTTTCTGCCGACTCTGAGCGGTACAGAGTCGTTATCGAATCATCTGCACTTGTTGAGTATAGTGTTGCAAAACTATAGGTGCCTCCAATATTCGTTCGCCAACCTCGTCCCAGTAAACAGGTGATCGGCACGGCCTCCCATACAAAGCTTCGTATGGGGCCATCCCGATGCTTGCATGATAGCTGTTGTTATACGCGAATTCCACCAGACTGATGTGGGAATCCCACTCTCCCTTCCAGTCCATCATACAGGCTCGAAGCATGTCTTCCAAGGTCTGAATCGTACGTTCCGACTGCCCGTCAGTCTGAGGGTGAAACACAGTACTGAACTTCAGCTTTGTGCCCAAAGCCAGCTGAAGTTGCCCCCAAAACCTTGAAGTGAATCTGGGATCACGATCGGAGATAATCGAGACCGGAACATCGTGCAGTCTCACAATCTCTCTAACATAGAGATCAGCGAGACTATCCAACGATTGGTTGAGACGGATAGGTAGAAAGTGAGCAGACTTGGTGAGTCTATCGACGATCGCCCAAATCGCGTCATGCTTCCTCCGCGTCCTCGATAGACCGACTATGAAGTCCATGGTGACATCATCCCACTTCCATAGAGGGATCTCTATCTGCTGCATGACCCCACCGGGTCTCTGGTGCTCGAACTTGATTTGCTGACACGTTAAACACTTCGAGACATACTCAGCCACGTCTCGCTTCATACCGTTCCACCAATAACTGCGTTGTAGGTCCTTGAACATCTTCGTGCCACCAGGGTGAATTGTGTATCTAGACTTGTGGGCTTCCGCAGGAATTTCATCTCGAAGGACCGGGTCGTCAGGAACCCAAAGGCGCTCCTTCAACCATATACTTCCATCCTCCTTCAGACGAAAAGATGTATCTTCCAGTATCGCTTGAGCCTTAACTTCTTGTAGCGTGCATCTGTTTTCTGCCCATTGATGATCCTCACTAGTAGCTCAGGTTGAGCAACAAGGTGGGATAAACCGATTGAACCTTGAGTGATTGCGAAAGGTTCCCAAGAGGCTAGGTCTTCGACCAACCTCCATCCAGCAAATAAGGCATTAATCGAAACTTCCGGTGCTTTGCGGCTGAGGGCGTCAGCCACGACGTTCGCCTTTCCTGGGTGGTAGGAGAGGGTGAAGTCGTAATCCTTGAGGAATTCAAGCCAACGCCGTTGTCTCATGTTCAATTCTTTCTGCGAAAATAGATACTTAAGGCTCTTATGATCGGTGAATGCTTCAAACTGCTTCCCATACAAGTAATGTCACCATATCTTTAGTGCGAACACCACCGCAGCTAACTCTAAATCGTGAGTTGGGTAGTTTTTCTCGTGAATTTTAAATTGTCGAGAGGCGTATGCGATCACTTTCCCATTCTGCATCAGCACGACCCCTAGCCCTGACCCAGAGACATCAGTATAAATCACGAATCCGCCTTTACCAGAATGTAAGGTCAAAATAGGAGCATTGGTAAGTCGCTCCTTCAATAACTGAAAACTCGCCTCGCACTTCTCGTCCCATAAGAATTTAGTCTCTTTCTTTAGCAACTTCGTCAGGGGTAACACAATTTTTGAAAAATCTTGAATGAATCTTCTGTAGCAACCCGATAGTCCAAGAAAACTTCTGATATCACGTGCGTTCTTTGGTTGCTGCCAATTAAGTACAACCTCAACCTTTACAGGGTCCACGGACACTCCTTCCTTAGAAATAATGTGTCCCAGAAACATGACTTCCTCGAGCCAGAATTCACATTTAGAGAACTTGACATATAAACGTTCCTTTCGCAAGGTCTCCAACACAATGGTTAGATGCTCCCGATGTTGCTCTCGACTTTTTGAGTACACCAAGATGTCGTCGATGAACACGATCACGAAGGTGTCCAAAAATGGCTTGAACACCCTATTCATTAAGTCCATGAAAGTTGTTGGGGCATTGGTCAGTCCGAACGACATGACTGTGAACTCGAATGACCGTATCTCGTCCGAAAAGCAGTCTTGGGAATATCATCATTCCTAATTCTGAGCTGATGGTATCCAGACCTAAGATCGATTTTCGAGAAAACCTTAGCCTTCTGTAATTGATCGAACAAGTCTTCGATACGCGGCAATGGGTATTTGTTTTTTATTGTGGCCTGGTTGAGCATTTGATAGTCGATGCACAGACGCAAGGTCCCGTCCTTCTTCTTCACGAAGAGCACATGAGCTCCCGAAGGAGAAACGCTGGGGCGAATGAATCCCTGATCCAACAACTCCTGCAACTGCTTCTTCAGCTCCTCAAGCTCAGCTGGTGCCATTCTGTAGGGTGCTTTGGAGATTGGCGTCGTACCTGGTAGCAATTCAATATTGAATTCTACCTCACGAGATGGTGGAAGTCCCTGTTAAAATATGTTGTACATATATATATTTATATATATAGATCACGACACATACACATATATATATTAATTATATATATGTCTATGTGTCTATCTACATATATAAATATATATATATTTATATCTTTTGTAAATAGACCCATATAGGGGTAAAACAGTCTTTTTACTTATCGCATATTGTATTTTTTCTCCTTTTCTTTTATTTCCTTTTTTTCTTTCTTTTTTATTTTCTTTATTTTTTTTCCTTTTCCTCCTTGGAATGGGCCCCACCTAGGGGGACGTTGGAGCATCCAACGGTCATATTTATGACCGTTGGAAGGGCTCCAACGTCCCTCTAGGAGCCCTTCCAAGGCCTCCTCTTTTGTCTATAAATAAAGGGGTTTCTCCCCATTGTAATGTATGCTTCTTTGAAGCCTTTTGAGTGGAATATATATTTTTCCTCTTCTTTTGGGTGCCTTACCACTTTAAGTGGTTGTGTTGTTCTTTTGCCCATTAGTGGCTATTTGTGTATGTGCGTGCTCTCTTGTTTTGCTCTTGGAGACTTCATCCGGCACTTCATTACATGGTATCAGAGCCTTGGTTGATAAAGCTTCATCGGATCTTCTTTTGACAAGTAATATCCTTCTCTTTCGTGCATTTATATTCCTCTTCTACAAATGGCCAACAAGGATGCAAAAATCGACCTCTCATTCAAATTGGATGGGACCAATTATCGCATGTGGGCGGCCTCCATGGAAAACAATCTCAAAGGTAAAAAACTTTGGGGTTATGTATGTGGAACCATTCCGGAACCACAATTGAAGTTGACTAAGTTTGAAGGTAATGAGGAAAAAGCTTTGAACGAAGAGGAAAAAGAGAAGGCTATTCTTGATTACTCTTCTAAATTAGAAGATTGGGAAAGTGAGCATGCTAAAATTTTAGCATGGTTCATGAACAATGTTGAATTAAAGATTTGTGCAAATCTCGCCAAATTCAAGAAGGCTAATGAAGCTTGGTTCTTTATGAAAGGCATGTACACTCAAAGAGACCTTGCTAGGCATTTCTTCCTACAAGAAAAGGTAAGAGCTACTAAACAAGGTGATATGAGTATTAGGGACTACTATAGTGCCCTATCCTCTTTATGGGATGAACTTGTCCTTCTCGAACCCCAATGGGAGGGTAGTGCTATTGCTATGAGGCAAGAGCAAATGGAAAAAGAAAGATTTTTCCAATTTATTCATGGGCTTCGCCCCGAATTTGAGCAACTTAGAGGATCCCTTCTCCATAGGGCCTCTACTCCTCTAAGTGATATTTTGGCCGACTTATGTCAAGAAGAGACTCGTTTAGCATTAAAACGAGATGTTGATGAAGTTCATGCCGTATCTAGACCCGGCAACAATGTAAGGCCATACAAACCACCTCATTTCTTCAAAAATAATGGTGGTGGAGGAAGGAAAATCATTTGCCATAATTGTAATGAACCGGGCCATATTCGTCCGGATTGCCCAAGATTTAAAAAGAAGGTGGCCTCCGTTGGTGAAGTTCCTCCAAATGAAGACTCAAAGAAAGATGGTGACATAAAAGAGTCTCTTGCTCATCTTACCGAAACTCTTCAACAATTCATGAAGATGAGCTCCTCTCAGTTTTCTTCTACACCATCCACTTCCGGCGCCGCTATCTCCTCCTTCCCAGGTATGACCTCTTGGATTCTTGATTCGGGTGCCTCCTTTCATATGACTCCGAATGCATCACTCTTATCAAAAACAAGTCTCAACAAATTTAAATCTTTTGTCTCCACTGCCGATGGAACATCCTTGGATGTTGAAGGCATTGGGAATCTTGAGAAAATTTATAATGAAAACAAAGAATTTTTTGTTCCCAAAATTCGAATTATTCCAAAACTTAATTTAAATCTATTTTCCGTTTCCCAAATTACCGATTTTGAATGTAATGTCACTTTTTCACCTACCCATTGCTATGTGCAGGATCTCCGGTCCGGGAAGCGGATTGGGCAAGGCCATAGAAGAGGGGATCTTTATTATATGGATTTTTTGTCATTGCCAACCAAATCATTTTGTAATCATGTTCAATCCAAAGATATTGAGACTTGGCATAAAAGACTTGGACATCCTAGTGTTTCTAAATTGTATCTCTTTCCTTTTTTGGAAAAATTTTGTAATACAAATACATTCACATGCAATGATTGTATCCTTGGAAAAATTCATTCGCTTCCGTATTCTCATAGTAATTTTGTGTCAAAAAGACCTTTTGAACTTGTGCATTCCGATGTATGGGGACCGGCACCCGTTCTGTCCAAGGGAGGCTACTCTTACTATGTTAGTTTTGTTGATGACTTTACTAGATATACATGGGTATACATTATTAAAAATAAATCCGATGTCTTTAATAATTTTAAAGAATTTCATATTCTTATTCAAAACCAATTTCAAAACAATATAGCTATATTTAGATCCGACTCTGGAGGAGAATACATGTCTAAAGATTTTCAAAATTATTTCAAAACAAATGGAATTTTGCATCAACGATCTTGTCCTAAAACCCCACAACAAAATGGTCTTGCGGAAAGAAAACATAGACATTTAATTGAAACTACAAGAACACTTCTTGTTTCTAAAAATGTTCCTAAAAACTTTTGGGCCGAAGCTCTTCTTACCGCAACATATTTAATCAATCGTATGCCCTCTGCTTCTTTAAAAAATGTATCACCTTTTGAAAAATTATTCAAAATTACTCCAGATTTTAATAGATTAAGGATATTTGGATGTAAATGTTTTGTGCTTGTTCAAGGACAAGATAAACTATCACCTAAAGCTATTGAATGTGCATTCATTGGATATGGTGAAAATCAAAAAGGTTATAGATGCTATGACACTCGAAATAATAAACTCTATATATCAAGAAATGTAAATTTTCTTGAAGAACAAAATGGATTTGATGTTCACACATCTAGAGAAAACCTTGACTATTCCTTCCTATTTGATCTTGCTCCTAGAATTGAAACACCAGATGCAAGTACTTGCGATAATACTTGTGATGGCATCTCCCATCATAATGATATACTTCAGCATGGTAATGATTCTCAAGTTAAGAATCTTAATGAAATGAATGTATATACCCGGCGGTCAGGAATTGAACATCAACCTGCTCTTGAAAGATATTCTCAAGATCTCTCATTAGAAGAACCTATTAATGCACCTAGGAGATCTTCTCGTAATAGTAGACCTCCACAAAAATTTGTATCTTATGAATCTTTCTCACCTAATTATAGGGCTTGTCTCATGTTAATTCATTCATATCATGAGCCTACTTCCTTTAAAGAAGCTAAAGATCATCCACATTGGATTGAAGCAATGAAAGTTGAATTAGAGGCTCTTAACAAAGCTCAAACTTGGAGTATTATTCCCCAACCATCAGGAAAAAAGGCAATTGGGTGTAGATGGGTATATAAAGTTAAAACCAAGTGTGATGGATCTCTTGAGAGATACAAGGCTCGTTTGGTTGCAAAAGGCTATGCCCAAGAATATGGAATTGATTATGAGGAAACCTTTGCTCCCGTAGCTAGGATGACTAGTGTGAGAACTTTAATTGCCTTAGCCTCCATTAAACAATGGCCTATATATCAACTTGACGTTAAAAACGCTTTTTTAAATGGAAATTTATATGAAGAAGTGCTTATGGATCCTCCGCCAGGTCTTGAAATTGGTAAAGGAAATATTCTAAAGTTAAATAAAGCTCTCTATGGTCTTAAACAAGCACCTAAAGCTTGGTATGATCTTTTTAGCAAAGTAGTTCTTGATAATGGTTTCTCCTCATGTTATACTGATACTGCTTTGTTTGTTAAAAATTCTAATGACCACATTACAATTCTGTTATTATATGTTGATGACATGATTATCACAGGTAATGATAAGAGAGGTATTAACCTTATTAAGAATATTCTCAAAGAAAATTTTGATATGTCTGATCTTGGTTATCTAAGATATTTTTTAGGAATTGAAGTTGCATACTCTCCCAAAGGGTATGTCCTCTCTCAGATGAAGCTTGCCTCCGACATTATTGACAGATCTGGACTGACTGATGACAAGAAGGTGGAGACGCCAGAAATAATCAATGCCAAGATGAGAGCTAGTGATGGCACTCCTTTAGCTGATCCCACACCTTATCGTCAATTGATTGGGTCGCTCACATACTTATCCATCACTAGGCCCGATATTTCTCATGCAGTTCATAGTGCAAGTCAATTTCAGACTGCTCCCTCCACCATTCACATGGCTGCTGTCATGAGAATTATCAGATATCTGAAAGGCACCATAACAAAAGGATTATTCTTACCCTCTTCTTCACCTCTTACTTTACTTGCTTATACTGACTCTGATTGGGGTGGTAACCCCGATGATCGTATTTCTACCACAGGGTATTGTGTGTTTCTTGGAGAGTCACTTATCTCTTGGAGGTGTAAGAAGCAACAGAAAGTTTCACTCTCTTCTACTGAAGCAGAGTATCGTGCGATGGCCACTACCACCACGGAGATCGTATGGTTAAGAAGTTTGCTTAAAGATATGGGAGTCTCATTCTCAACTCCCTCAAAGTTGTGCTGCGACAACAAGAGCTCTATCTACATTGCCAGCAATCACACCTTTCATGAAAGAACAAAGCACATTGAGATGGATTGCCATTATGTTCGTGATGAGTTCCTACGAGGCACCATTCAATTGCCTTATGTTCCAACCGAGTACCAGTTGGCGGACTTCTTCACCAAAGCCTTGCCATCGCCTCGTTTCTTCTTTCTCCTTAGCAAACTCTCGGTGATCTCACCGTGTGTTTGAGGGGGGGTGTTAAAATATATTGTACATATATATATTTATATATATAGATCACGACACATACACATATATATATTAATTATATATATGTCTATGTGTCTATCTACATATATAAATATATATATATTTATATCTTTTGTAAATAGACCCATATAGGGGTAAAACAGTCTTTTTACTTCTTATCGCATATTGTATTTTTTCTCCTTTTCTTTTATTTCCTTTTTTTCTTTCTTTTTTATTTTCTTTATTTTTTTTCCTTTTCCTCCTTGGAATGGGCCCCACCTAGGGGGACGTTGGAGCATCCAACGGTCATATTTATGACCGTTGGAAGGGCTCCAACGTCCCTCTAGGAGCCCTTCCAAGGCCTCCTCTTTTGTCTATAAATAAAGGGGTTTCTCCCCATTGTAATGTATGCTTCTTTGAAGCCTTTTGAGTGGAATATATATTTTTCCTCTTCTTTTGGGTGCCTTACCACTTTAAGTGGTTGTGTTGTTCTTTTGCCCATTAGTGGCTATTTGTGTATGTGCGTGCTCTCTTGTTTTGCTCTTGGAGACTTCATCCGGCACTTCATTACAGTCCCGACAGCTCTTTAGGAAAAACGTCGGGATAATCGCGAACAACATCCAGCTCACAAATGGGAATAGGCATTGGATCTGATTGGATAACACTAACCAAAAAGGCAGTGCATCCCTTCCGTAAGAAGTTCTGTGCCTTAAGCGCCGAGATCATCCGGCTTGCTCGAACAGGTCTGGAAATTCTGAATTCTACTCTCAAAGAGCCTGAAGGTGATAAAACGATCTTGCCATCACGGCAAAATATCTTGGCATGATACTTGTGCAACCAATCCATACCTAGGATGACGTCAAATTCTGTCATCTCAAGCAAGATAGCATAAGCAGGCAAGTGCCGTTCTGCCACAACTACGTCCAATTCAGGTATGTAAGTGTAAAGACCATGAAAAAAAAAATCGTGTCCGACTCGCGTCAGACACGTGCCCGGCACGTGTCGGACGCGAGTCAGGGTCTGACCCCCTGTGTCGGACCCGGATCCGGGCTGGATGCGAGCTCGAGCCGACCCGCGCCCCGGCTTCTCGATTTCTCGAGAAGCCGGTGTCCTTAAAAGGACACAGTGTCTCGGGAGAGGGGCAAAACCCTCGCCCCTTCTCTCTCTCTTTCGCTCCGCCCTCCTCACGCCGCCACCGCCGGCGATCGGAGATGCCGGCGAGCGTTTCCGTCCGGTCGCCTTCCCAACGACCGACGATCCTCCCAGCGACCATGTTTTCCCCTGTCTTTTGGCTGTGAGGGCGGTGACCTCCGACGACTCACCGTCAGCCACGGCCACCGTCCTGGGTGCTGCAGCCGCCGGCGATCGTCGCCTCCCTCTTGTTGTCTCCTGTGTTGCCGACGCCGGCGAATCGACGCCGGCCTCCCTGACGACTGGCGATTCTCCCCCTTCGAGCTTCGGTGAGCCCCTCGATCGACCCTTCTCTTCTCGTTCCTCCCTGGGCCACCGACGCCGGCGATTCGCCGCCGGCCACCGCCATCCACCAGCGTCCGGTGATCCTCCCTGCAGTCGCCGAGCGCCGGCGATTCGCCACACGTTTCCACTCAGCTCCTCCCCCGGTCGCTGCGGTCTTCGGAGGTATAACCCTCCCCTCTTTTCTCCTGTGTATTGGGTGGATCGACAGGGGGCTGAGCCCCTTGTCACCCCCGCTTGTTGGCAGGGGGCTAAACCCCCCTGCCACCCTTTGTTGTTGGTCGACAGGGGGCTGAGCCCCCTGTCGTTGACTCTTCTTGGCAGGGGGTTGCGCCCCCTGTCACTCTCTTTGCTGTGGGACGACAGGGGGGCTGAGCCCCCTGTCGCCTCTTGTTTTGGCAGGGGGTTACCGCCCTGCCTTTTTCGCTCTTGGTCGACAGGGGGGCTGAGCCCCCTGTCGCCTCTTGTCGGCAGGGGGTTACCCCCTGCCTTTTTTTGTGTAGGGCAGCAGGGGGACTGAGCCCCCCCTGCTCTTTTGGTGATTCTCGGTAGGGGGAGGGGTCCCCCGCCTTGGTGTTGCCTCTCGGCAGGGGTCTTTGCCCCCTGTCTTCTTTTTGTTTGCCGGTAGGGGGCGAGGCCCCCCTGCCTTCTACTGTTTTCCCTGCAGGGGGTGGAGCCCCCCTGCACCCTCTGTTGTTCCTGGCAGGGGGCGGAGCCCCCCTGCTCTTCTGTTGCTCCTCGGCAGGGGGCTCTGTCCCCCTGCCTCTTGCATTGTGCCGGCAGGGGCGGGTCCCCCTGCCTCCTGCGTGTGCCAGCAGGGGGCGAAGCCCCCCTGATTTCTTATTTTCGAGCAGGGGCTTGCCCCCTGCATCTTTGCTGTTCTTCGGCAAGGGGCTTTGCCCCCTTGCCTTGTTCTTGCTGCCGGCAGGGGGCTGCGCCCCTGTCTCTTGTTCTGACAGGGGGTGTTACCCCCCCCCCCCCTGCCTTGTTGTGGCAGGTGTGGCAGGGAGCCCCTGCTCCCTCCCCTGCCTTTCCTTGTGCTAGCAGACAGGGAGCTCCTGCTCCCTGCCTCTGCTACTGTTGCCAAGCAGGGCTGAGGCCCCTGCCTCTGGCACCCTTGTCTGCAGGATGCAGAGCTCCTGCCTCTGCCTTCTGCAGGCAGGAGACCTTGCTGTGTTTGCTTCTTTTTTCTTATATGACATATACTAATGTTCTAAGCTCTCCAGGTTGAACGGTGGATCCAGCTCGCCCTCTGTGGCTCGAGCTCTTGCTTGCGTACGCTGCATGCGTACGAGGACCCGCAACCCCTTAAGGTAGGGGATTCTTGCGTGAAAGGACAATGAATTGATAAAAGCTAAAATAAGAAAGATAATTAAAAGAGGACGATATATGTATACGTATAATATATATACGTATGTCTTTACCTTCAAGGACGCGGTTTCGCGCTCCTTGTCCTCTTTACTTTCCTGCACTTTCTCTTCTGTCGCCGCCGTGCTATATGTGCCTAGGCTTTCTATTTCTGCTTTTACATTCTATGTCTTTTAACTCAAGGACGCGGTTTCGCGATCCTTGTCCTCTTTACTTTTCCGCACTTTACCTTCCTGCTGCCCCATGCTTTCGCCTTGGCATTTACTTGCTTATGTCTGCTTTGTTCTCCAGGATGCAAGTCCTGGTCCTTCTTTACGTTCTTGCATTTTACTTCCTGCATTTATTTGTTGCCCCGCGCTTTATGCGCCATGGCCTTGCTCCTGCTTTACTTCTCGTGCTTTACCTTCTTGTAGTGTCGTGCTTGCTCTTGCACTTGCCTTTTGCTTGTGTTTGTTCTTACCTTGCCGTTGCCCTTCATGCATGTATTATTATCTCTGTCGTATGCTTTCTTTCTTGCTTACGCTTATCAATCTATCGAGGTGCAACCCTATGTCTCGTGAGTCATCCTTTACACTTGCGTAGCCAGTATAAGATCTCTTACCTCACGAGTTGCTTGTGTAGTTGCCTACTTGTGCGTTACGATGATCGAGGTATGATCTCATACCTCGTGTGGAGCTTTAGTGTTCTACCCTCGCGGTGCGGCTTCGCCCACCGAGCCTCGTCCCTCGTTTTGCCTTTGTATTAGTATATACATGAGTTTGCCTCTTGTCAGCTTGCACTCCCTAAGTGCAACTTCGAGTGCAAAGTGTATATCGTCTCACTTGGCTTTCAAGCCACGACACACACTTATGCACTTCAGTTCTCAAAAGACATCGTCGTAGGTGCAACCCTATTTTCAAGATGTACAGCTTGAAAAACAGAGGTAGCGGTCGGACCTCCCAAATTGATGTATTTGGGATAGATGTGGTACAACCTTAGTTTGCCTATTCGATACGACTTAGATAACCTCGTGTAGGATCCTGTGCACGAGTAGAGCAGGGATCCTAGCAAGGTACTTGCGCCATCACTAGATCGGCGTTACCTCACCTCTGATACAAGACCTAGTTTTTAGGCCTTCTGTTCAACCAAGATTGTAGTACCTTTCCATTGTGAAGGTATTGTTGGATCTCTTACGAAGGATCCATGTTCCTCCTCTTGTAGTTGTACCCTTAGTCACATACGATATGTTTGGGCTACGAGAGCAGAACGAGAGGTCTACAGTAACCTCTAAGCGTGTATTGACACATTAAGCTAATCCTGTTATGTTGCTTTCGCCTAATAGGCGGGTTGCTCGCATTTGCCTAAAGGACCCGAGCACGATCAGTTGGAACTGGAATGAGTTCACTGCGGGTTTCTATAAAGTAGAAGCTTTGGGATTTCCTGCGAGAGATCCATACCCCTCTCATCGTGGTTGTACTTTTGAACAGGTACGTTGCGTACTACGATGAGTAGGATGAGAGGTTTATGTCTGCCTCGAACATGCAATGGCATGTGTTTGAGATCACAAGAGTGATGTTCCTACCCTCACTAGGGATTGACCCCCCTTTCAGCGTGATTATGCATTTGAATAGTTACGATGCGTACTGCAGTGAGTGGGATGTGAATTGTTTGGTTGCCTTGAACGCGCAATGACGCGTATAACACACTTAAATAATAATCATGCGCCTTCACAGGCAAGATGCTCGAATGGGTCGAAAGACTAGAGCATGAGAATGGGACGGCGGTTAAGAAACCCTCCATCGTGCTCATTCGGAACGGTTCATCAAGAGAGAGGATGGATGGTACAAAACTCCGATGGACAGTCATACATGGCAATCTCGGGCAAAGATCCGACCTTCCCCAGTCATCGGAGGTTAGGGGAAATCCTTCGGGCCACTTCTGCAGAAGTACGGATGCGCATCCATTGGGCCTTTGTTTGCCTTTGGGGATTTACTCTCTTGGTCACAGACCGTCTCCTTAGGAAGCGGACTCAGTCAGTCATTCGGGGTATAATAAAATACATAGCATAATGGACCCCCGAATCGATCTCGGCTGTTTCTACGTTTTGCCTTGTGCGTACCCACAACGGCCTGCTCAGTAATGAGACAAGATATAACTTATACACATGATCGGGAGATACGCATGTTGTGACGTGCTTTGCTTGCTTGCTTGTTAGCTCGGTAGTTCGGTATGCTATTCGTTGAGCTAGGTACGCCCGTCGAGGCGTTACCCTTGTTGGTTAAACTGCTTACGCAGTTCTTGCTTGGTAATAACTACCTTCTCATACTAGTTGATTGCTTATCTTGTATTGCTTATGAATTGCTTGTGATGCAATAGCTTGTGCCTCACGATTAATGAAATCACTTGTCGATGGATTGAGCCAGCCTATGGTACTTGGATGTATTACGAGTGTTGTTATGAATACCTGTCTTATGAAATTGCTTTGCTTGGCTGGTGGATAGAGTTAGTTACTCTTCACCTATTATATTTGTGAGATTGCTATAGTTGTCTGTTCAGCACTCTGATCCTTCCTGCTCTTTTACGTAGCTGTCTGCTTTACTAGAGCTTTGCTTACTCCTCAACACATTTGGTTAGATTTGCTAGTCTTGCTTGTTCCTGCTTGAGCTAGCGTTTATCTTACTTATTGCAGCTTCTGCTCTTTCTTGTCCTTTGCACCCCTACTAGTCTGTTGTGTGACTGACCCATTTTCATGGGCAGGTGGTGAACAGGTTGAGACAGCTTGCGATGGCATGATGACGCGATGCATTCAAGGCAATGCCCTTTCCTGACGTTGCGCTCCTGGGGATACTTTTGATAGATGTGGTATAAGGTTTCTTTGAAAGCATCTCTTTTGATTATAACTCTGCTTTTCTAAAACTGTATTACCAAAATGTGGTTCTTCTTTTCATTTCAATAAAATATATATTTGAACTGCAAATCGGTTTATAAGGGGGAATCTGCTTTTGGTTGTAATGTGCTCAAGGTCTAGGGACTTGTTGTTTTGAACCTGATCTTCCGCTGAAATTCTGTTTTAAACTCTGATAAATGATTGATTTCAAAGCTTTCAACCTTTTTCATAAAAGGTTTCAAGTCCACGATTTTGGGGCGTTACAACTTTTGGTATCAGAGCAACTGGGAAAGTGGTATACCTTGATCATCCGGCATCTGCATCGCACTGTGAGTATCTTTTTCTCTTAAATTGTTTTATAGTTATTTTAATTAAGGAATGTGTTTTTGCTTAGATGTCATTCAATAAACTGATCAAATCTATAGACGCATTAACCAGAGCAGTTGAGCAGCTCCAAGCGATGGTCCAGAACTTGGATCATAAGGTTGATAGGTTGGTTTGCACGAGCACCAATCTAAAGCGAGGTGTCAGCCCTCATATTTTGTCCGATCCGATTTGATTGTCACTTTTGCAGAAAGATGGGGCATTCTGCTGAAGAATGCCACTTTAACCAATGGCGCGACCGAAAGTCTGCCGAAGATAGTGCTGACAACAAGCGTCGACCTGCTAAAAGACAGAAACTAAGCGAAGAAAATGAGCCTCAATGACCGTTAAACCCAAAGTGTCTGAGATGTGATCGTATTCACCATGGACAGATATGTCCTCGAGCCTCTGGTGGCTGCTTTTATTGTAGCAAGGTGGGACACTTTATCCGTGATTGTCGCAAAAAGAAGGTCGATGACCTCCAGCGAGTGGGCAGTACGCTCCAACCTCCTCAGCATTAGCAACAAAACACATAGAAACTGTCGAGTAGACACTTTTGCTAGTCTTAGTTTAAGGCTTTTTGTGTGTATTGTTGCGTATTTTTGTTAAGTAAAAGCTTATCGATGGAATTTCGTGTGACTTTAGTGTCCTTGTGATCTTAATGATTGTGATGCTTATTAGGTAAATGACGTGTCACGCCTACAACTGATTAGTTTTTGGGTAGTTGACTTGTTACGCCTACAGGTGATTAACTTTTAGGTGGTTGACATGTACGCCTACAAATCATTAGTTTGGATCATTTAGATATATGACACCTCACGACTACAAATGATTAGTAGTTTGATGATACATCACGCCTACGTAACTGTGTTGCAGGGATTCGCATTATGATTAGTTGTGCGAGTACATCATCTTTGTATAGCATGATTGGCGAATATCATGAGTATTGGATTAGAGAAGTCTTGTAGACATGTGCGTGTGTTTCACGTTGAGGTGGTCGAATGCGATGTGCTTCGAGGTAAGAATTGTGAATGCATATGATGGTGCAAAGATTTGAATTGTCTTATTTGCACATACAACTTGAATCCTGTGAATTTATTGAACTGCGTAGGAGTTACGTAAGTTGAAGTTAAGTTGATTCATAATATATTATCTGCATGTTTTTGTGTATAGAATTCATGTTTTGATTGCGCATGCTTTGAGGTCCTATTTGAGGATATAATGTTTTTTGTGGCATTGATGAGTTGCGTAGTTTAAATCCTCTATGTGATGTGATTGATATGCCACATGATAAGAATTGTTGAAAGAATGTGTGATTTTGTGATTTGTTCTGCCATGAGAAGTGATACGATGCATATTGCTGGTATTTATGTTTATGCCCATCTTGGTGGCTTCTGACCCTGTGTCCGGTCAATTATTTTGATCAGTCGATTGTTTTGATGCATGTATCACTGGGTATGGCGTCTGTTGAGGATCTGATCTCCAATGGATTATCTGCGAGGGGGGTGTATGACCAAGATCAGGTGACCCACTAGAGTGGTAGAATTCTGTAAGGACGTGCACTGTCCAAGACCGGGTAGCCGCGAAGACGGTGAACTGTGAGGAAGTGTATGGTCCAAGACCAAGTATACCATCTAGGGCGGTAATTCCTTGTGAGGTCGTACATCTTCCCAGACCAGGTGATTCGGCGTGGATCTTGTTGATTATTAGTGGCTATCGACCCTGTGAGCGGTCATTTGTGTTGATGCGTGTATCGTGATGGTTTTCTTTGATTATGGCATTTGTTGAGGATTGGGTTCCCAAGGGCCTTCGGTGAGGGTTCGTATGACCAGGATCTGGTAATCCGGCTAGAGTGGTAGAATCTCTGTGAGGATATACACTGTCCAAGAGCGGGTAGCCGCGGAGACGGTGAACTGTGAGGAAGTGTATTGTCCAAGACCAGGTATACCATCTAGAGCGGTAATCCCTTGTGAGGTTGTACGTTTCCGGATCAAGAGGTCCGACGAGGAACTTGTGTGACTTTGATTGCCATGAAAGGCTATGGTGAGCTGTGTTGATTTTCTGATATTGATGAGTATAGCCTGTTGTGAATCTATAGATTTGGCTTCCTGTTTTAGCATGATTTTTATGCCCAGCTCAGATGTGTGAATTAGATTTGTATTGATTTTAGATCTAGATCATGTTTTTGACCCTCTATTGGAAGGGTGAGCTTTTTTGTCGCCTTAAGTGAGTCTTGATAGGTGGCAGTTAGCCGCATTAGGCCTTGAGAGAGTATAGATTGAGGTTTTCATGACACAGAGTTTGTTAGAGTTTGTGAGTGTGACACACGACGTCTTGATGATGATTTAGAGACCCCGTTCAAGGAACGTAAGCTAGAGCAATGTCTCGTTTTGTCTCTTCATCCCTTATCGCGTCTAGTAGAAGTTAATGTTTAACTTTTCCTATTGGTCTTCTACTAGACCCATTCTTCTTTGATGACTCGTTGTGTTTCTTCATCCTTGAAGATAGCGAATGAGCATTCTTATAGCCTTCTGCTAAACTCCTTTTCTATTCGTGGCTCTATATGAACTCTTGCGAACTCTTGCGGAGGCAAGTGTTAGTAAATTCACTCAGATGTTTTGTTCGATCAAGTTGTTGGTTTCGAACCTTTCTTTGGGACTCATTATGTGTTGTCCTGATCCCTTCAGAAGCTTATGTGTCTGGGGACTTATGTGCATTCGTGCATCCTGATCTTTACCTAGTTCCCTTAGGCTGCGATCTAGGCAGATCACCTTCCTATGAAATTTCGAGGACGAAATTCTTTTAAGGGAGGTAGGATGTAAAGACCATGAAAAAAAAAAAATCGTGTCCGACTCGCGTCAGACACGTGCCCGGCACGTGTCGGACGCGAGTCAGGGTCTGACCCCTGTGTCGAACCCGGATCCGGGCTGGATCCGAGCTCGAGCCGACCCGCGCCCCGGCTTCTCGATTTCTCGAGAAGCCGGTGTCCTTAAAAGGACACAGTGTCTCGGGCGAGGGGCAAAATCCTCGCCCCTTCTCTCTCTCTTTCGCTCCGCCCTCCTCACGCCGCCGCCGCCGGCGATCGGAGATGCCGGCGAGCGTTTCCGTCCGGTCGCCTTCCCAACGACCGGCGATCCTCCCAGCGACCACGTTTTCCCCTGTCTTTTGGCTGTGAGGGCGGTGACCTCCGACGACTCGCCGTCAGCCACGGCCACCGTCCTGGGTGCTGCAGCCGCCGACGATCGTCGCCTCCCTCTTGCTGTCTCCTGTGTTGCCGACGCCGACGAATCGACGCCGGCCTCCCTGACGACTGGCGATTCTCCCCCTTCGAGCTTCGGTGAGCCCCTCGATCGACCCTTCTCTTCTCGTTCCTCCCTGGGCCACCGACGTCGGCGATTCGCCGCCGGCCACCGCCATCCACCAGCGTCCGGTGATCCTCCCTGCAGTCGCCGAGCGCCGGCGATTCGCCACTCGTTTCCACTCAGCTCCTCCCCCGGTCGCTGCGGTCTTCGGAGGTATAACCCTCCCCTCTTTTCTCCTGTGTATTGGGTGGATCGACAGGGGGGCTGAGCCCCCTGTCACCCCCGCTTGTTGGCAGGGGGATAAACACCCCCTGCCACCCTTTGTTGTTGGTCGACAGGGGGCTGAGCCCCCTGTCGTTGACTCTTCTTGGCAGGGGGTTCCGCCCCCTGTCACTCTCTTTGCTGTGGGACGACAGGGGGGCTGAGCCCCCTGTCGCCTCTTGTTTTGGCAGGGGGTTACCCCCCCTGCCTTTTTCGCTCTTGGTCGACAGGGGGGCTGAGCCCCCTGTCGCCTCTTGTCTGCAGGGGGTTACCCCCCTGCCTTTTTTTGTATAGGGCAGCAGGGGGACTAAGCCCCCCCTGCTCTTTTGGTGATTCTCGGTAGGGGGAGGGGTCCCCTGCCTTGGTGTTGCCTCTCGGCAGGGGGCTTTGCCCCCTGTTTTCTTTTTGTTTGCCGGTAGGGGGCGAGGCCCCCCTGCCTTCTGCTGTTTTCCCTGCAGGGGGTGGAGCCCCCCTGCATCCTCTGTTGTTCCTGGCAGGGGGCGGAGCCCCCCTGCTCTTCTGTTGCTCCTCGGCAGGGGGCTCTGTCCCCCTGCCTCTTGCATTGTACCGGCAGGGGGCGGGTCCCCCTGCCTCCTGCGTGTGCCAGCAGGGGGCGAAGCCCCCCTGATTTCTTGTTTTCGAGCAGGGGCTTGCCCCCTGCATCTTTGCTGTTCTTCGGCAAGGGGCTTTGCCCCCTTGCCTTGTTCTTGCTGCCGGCAGGGGGCTGCGCCCTTGTCTCTTGTTCTGACAGGGGGTGTTACCCCCCCCCCCCTGCCTTGTTGTGGCAGGTGTGGCAGGGAGCCCCTGCTCCCTCCCCTGCCTTTCCTTGTGCTAGCAGACAGGGAGCTCCTGCTCCCTGCCTCTGCTACTGTTGCCAAGCAGGGCTGAGGCCCCTGTCTCTGGCACCCTTGTCTGCAGGATGCAGAGCTCCTGCCTCTGCCTTCTGCAGGCAGGAGACCTTGCTGTGTTTGCTTCTTTTCTCTTATATGACATATACTAATGTTCTAAGCTCTCCAGGTTGAACGGTGGATCCAGCTCGCCCTCTGTGGCTCGAGCTCTTGCTTGCCTACGCTGCATGCGTACGAGGACCCGCAACCCCTTAAGGTAGGGGATTCTTGCGTGAAAGGACAATGAATTGATAAAAGCTAAAATAAGAAAGATAATTAAAAGAGGACGATATATGTATACGTATAATATATATACGTATGTCTTTACCTTCAAGGACGCGGTTTCACGCTCCTTGTCCTCTTTACTTTCCTGCACTTTCTCTTCTGTCGCCGCCGCGCTATATGTGCCTAGGCTTTCTATTTCTGCCTTTACATTCCATGTCTTTTAACTCAAGGACGCGGTTTCGCGATCCTTGTCCTCTTTACTTTTCCGCACTTTACCTTCCTGCTGCCCCGCGCTTTGCGCCTTGGCATTTACTTGCTTATGTCTGCTTTGTTCTCCAGAATGCAAGTCCTGGTCCTTCTTTACGTTCTTGCACTTTACTTCCTGCATTTATTTGTTGCCCCGCGCTTTATGCGCCATGGCCTTGCTCCTGCTTTACTTCTCGTGCTTTACCTTCTTGTACTGTCGTGCTTGCTCTTGCACATGCCTTTTGCTTGTGTTTGTTCTTACCTTGCCGTTGCCCTTCATGCATGTATTATTATCTCTGTCGTATGCTTTCTTTCTTGCTTACGCTTATCAATCTATCGAGGTGCAACCCTATGTCTCGTGAGTCGTCCTTTACACTTGCGTAGCCAGTATAAGATCTCTTACCTCACGAGTTGCTTGTGTAGTTGCATGCTTGTGCGTTACGATGATCGAGGTATGATCTCATACCTCGTGTGGAGCTTTAGTGTTCTACCCTCGCGGTGCGGCTTCGCCCACCGAGCCTCGTCCCTCGTTTTGCCTTTGTATTAGTATATACATGAGTTTGCCTCTTGTCAGCTTGCACTCCCTAAGTGCAACTTCGAGTGCATAGTGTATATCGTCTCACTTGGCTTTCAAGCCACGACACACACTTATGCACTTCAGTTCTCAAAAGACATCGTCGTAGGTGCAACCCTATTTTCAAGATGTACAGCTTGAAAAACAGAGGTAGCGGTCGGACCTCCCAAATTGATGTATTTGGGATAGATGTGTTACAACCTTAGTTTGCCTATTCGATACGACTTAGATAACCTCGTGTAGGATCCTGTGCACGAGTAGAGCAAGGATCCTAGCAAGGTACTTGCGCCATCACTAGATCGTCGTTACCTCACCTCTGATACAAGACCTAGTTTTTAGGCCTTCTGTTCAACCAAGATTGTAGTACCTTTCCATTGTGAAGGTATTGTTGGATCTCTTACGAAGGATCCATGTTCCTCCTCTTGTAGTTGTACCCTTAGTCACATACGATATGTTTGGGCTACGAGAGCAGAACGAGAGGTCTACAGTAACCTCTAAGCGTGTATTGACACATTAAGCTAATCCTGTTATGTTGCTTTCGCCTAATAGGCGGGTTGCTCGCATTTGCCTAAAGGACCCGAGCACGATCAGTTGGAACTGGAATGAGTTCACTGCGGGTTTCTATAAAGTAGAAGCTTTGGGATTTCCTGCGAGAGATCCATACCCCTCTCATCGTGGTTGTACTTTTGAACATGTACGTTGCGTACTACGATGAGTAGGATGAGAGGTTTATGTCTGCCTCGAACATGCAATGGCATGTGTTTGAGATCACAAGAGTGATGTTCCTACCCTCACTAGGGATTGACCCCCCTTTCAGCGTGATTATGCATTTGAATAGTTACGATGCGTACTGCAGTGAGTGGGATGTGAATTGTTTGGTTGCCTTGAACGCGCAATGACGCGTATAACACACTTAAATAATAATCATGCGCCTTCACAGGCAAGATGCTCGAATGGGTCGAAAGACTAGAGCATGAGAATGGGACGGCGGTTAAGAAACCCTCCATCGTGCTCATTCGGAACGGTTCATCAAGAGAGAGGATGGATGGTACAAAACTCCGATGGACAGTCATACATGGCAATCTCGGGCAAAGATCCGACCTTCCCCAGTCATCGGAGGTTAGGGGAAATCCTTCGGGCCACTTCTGCAGAAGTACGGATGCGCATCCATTGGGCCTTTGTTTGCCTTTGGGGATTTACTCTCTTGGTCACAGACCGTCTCCTTAGGAAGCGGACTCAGTCAGTCATTCGGGGTATAATAAAATACATAGCATAATGGACCCCCGAATCGATCTCGGCTGTTTCTACGTTTTGCCTTGTGCGTACCCACAACGGCCTGCTCAGTAATGAGACAAGATATAACTTATACACATGATCGGGAGATACGCATGTTGTGACGTGCTTTGCTTGCTTGCTTGTTAGCTCGGTAGTTCGGTATGCTATTCGTTGAGCTAGGTACGCCCGTCGAGGCGTTACCCTTGTTGGTTAAACTGCTTACGCAGTTCTTGCTTGGTAATAACTAGCTTCTCATACTAGTTGATTGCTTATCTTGTATTGCTTATGAATTGCTTGTGATGCAATAGCTTGTGCCTCACGATTAATGAAATCACTTGTCGATGGATTGAGCCAGCCTATGGTACTTGGATGTATTACGAGTGTTGTTATGAATACCTGTCTTATGAAATTGCTTTGCTTGGCTGGTGGATAGAGTTAGTTACTCTTCACCTATTATATTTGTGAGATTGCTATAGTTGTCTGTTCAGCACTCTGATCCTTTCTGCTCTTTTACGTAGCTGTCTGCTTTACTAGAGCTTTGCTTACTCCTCAGCACATTTGGTTAGATTTGCTAGTCTTGCTTGTTCCTGCTTGAGCTAGCGTTTATCTTACTTATTGCAGCTTCTGCTCTTTCTTGTCCTTTGCACCCCTACTAGTCTGTTGTGTGACTGACCCATTTTCATGGGCAGGTGGTGAACAGGTTGAGACAGCTTGCGATGGCATGATGACGCGATGCATTCAAGGCAATGCCCTTTCCTGACGTTGCGCTCCTGGGGATACTTTTGATAGATGTGGTATAAGGTTTCTTTGAAAGCATCTCTTTTGATTATAACTCTGCTTTTCTAAAACTGTATTACCAAAATGTGGTTCTTCTTTTCATTTCAATAAAATATATATTTGAACTGCAAATCGGTTTATAAGGGGGAATCTGCTTTTGGTTGTAATGTGCTCAAGGTCTAGGGACTTGTTGTTTTGAACCTGATCTTCCGCTGAAATTCTGTTTTAAACTCTGATAAATGATTGATTTCAAAGCTTTCAACCTTTTTCATAAAAGGTTTCAAGTCCACGATTTTGGGGCGTTACAGTAAGTGGTGCAAACTGTGTTCTTTCCAACGGGGTTATACACGTCTAAAGCATTGTCAAGTGGTTTTACAGTTATATGCAATTGTTTTACGAATTTTTCTGAAACAAACGAGTATGTAGCACCACAATCAAACAGTGCAAAAGCTGCTTGATCAACAACAAGAATGGTACCTTGAACGAGATCCCCTTTTGTCAATTGATCGACCGTGGTTGCATAAACTCGACCTGTCTCCCTGCCACTGCTTGGTTGTGCTCGCTGTTGCTGCTGATGAGGTGGTCGAGGAGGCTGAGATACGTTGTCGGTTCGCTTGAGGTCGTCTGCTGCTTTCTTCCGGCAGTCGCGTATGAAATGACCCATCTTGCCACAGTACAGGCATCCGCCAATGTTCCGCGGACAAGATTGTCCCACGTGAGGCCTCTTGCACCTGGGGCAGTTATCTCCAGACGGCTGTCTGGACGGTGGATGGCCCTGCTGTCGTTGGCGCTTTGCCGGAGGGAACTCTTTCTTCCCTCCCTCAGTCTTCACTGGTAATGGTGGTCGCTGCCCTGGGCCGCCGGAATAGGTCTTCTTCTGATCACCACCTGACGCGGGTGACTTTTTGGCTTGCACACTTTTTGAACGCTCGCAATCCTCGTTCAGTAGGGTGGCTGCTGCTACCGCCGCAAAAAATGTAAAACCTGAGATTTCTTAATTTAAAATATTTCAATTTTTTTTTTTGGGCCTAGATCCACATTAAGGATCCAGGACCCATAAAAGGGGGGTATTTAGGATTAATTTATTTTGAAATTTTGATTTAAAGGGTAATAATAGATAAATGAAAATTTTTCTAATTTAAAATTTTAAGTTAATTCGAGGATCCACAGTGGATCCATTTGGATCCACTTGTAGACCCATTTGTTTTGGGGCCGGGTTGCGGGTCCCGGGTTCGGACCCGAGCCCCACCCCAACTCACAACCCTTTTAAAACAGAAAGGGCAACCCGATAAGGGTTGCCCGATAAACCCTAACAGGTTAGGAAAGGGGGGGGAAAGGGGGGTGTTACGCAAGGCGTAACCGACCTCCCCCTCCCATCTCGGCGAGGAAGGAGGGGGGCCTGGGGTCGATAAAAGGGGGGTGAAGAGGGGGTTATGCCCTCTTCACTCGGGCTCTCTCTTCCCCATCGTTCCCTATCTCTCTCTCTCTCGCTCGGTGTGCGCACGCCGGAGGGCAAAACCACCATCGTCAGGCAGCGTGGGCTACCGGCTGCCATTGAAGGCCGCGGCAAGCAGCATCCACACTCCCTTCTTCACGACAGCAGCCTCCAGCCACCGGAAAACCACCGTAAAAAGGTACGGGGCTCCTATCGAATTTAGATGAGGGATCGAACATGGGTTCGATCCCATGTATTTCTTTGAGATGAGGGTCCATGGGAAACCTTTTTAGTAATACAGGATCTACCTGTGTTCTCTGTTTTTAGCTGTGTTTTTATTGTTTTCCAATGAGAAAAATACGTGTTGGGTCATTTTGGGTTTTGAGGGTTTTGGCCGATGGATCAATCGAACTCGGTTCGATTGGCCGATCAGGCCTCAGCCATGATAGCAGACCCAGCCGAGTGATCGGCTGGGCATGAAAAAAAAAAATATATGCTGCGCATTGGGGGGGGGGGGGTGACCTGCCCAGTCGACCCAAGTCGGCTGGGTGCTGTGCACCTTTTGAATCGGGCCATAGTAGGCCCAGCTGATCTAGTCAGCTGGAGGCTGGCCTGTAACTCGATTGAAAAAAAAAAGGGGGAAAGTTCTGCTCGGCATGCATAGGTAATCCAACTTGGTAGGATTTAATGTGATTTTCGGGTGTATTGTGTTTGCAAAGTCTGCACTATGCTGTGTTCCACCCCAAATCAAGTAGTTTCGAAATTCATGTGTATAAATATAAATAGCTATACCCTTGTTATGCCTATGGTAGTGTTGGATTTGGTGTGAAATATATTTGTTTCAAATACTTGCATATGAATGATCGATGCATATTAATATTAAGTGGGCAACACAGGTATGACCTACTGTTTCGGACATGTTCTAAAAGTTTGCTATGTTCCCTGCTTGTAAATAATAACTACAATACCTAGGTTAATGCAATGTTAATAAGTACATGCTGATAACTTTATTTGTTATTATCTATATAGTCGTGTTTTGAATATTTGGTTACACATGCCAGCATGCTTGTATTCTTTATATCTTCCTAAATACCTAGACTCGTTCTGAAAGTGGTTATGAAAGGTTGACCATATCTAAAATATTTTACCTGCTAAACTGCATATGTGTGGGTTGTTTCAGCATTGAACAGAAAATGATATCCTTGTCATGTAATTGCATAGATGTGGGTTTCTTCGGTGCCAAAAAGAAAATAAAACTTCTGTTATAAAACTGTGTGTGTGCGTGGGATGTACTGACACTGAAATCGTGAGAGAAACATCTTGAATGCGTGTTGATACACGTGCATTAAGCTAACCATGTTTGTCATGGTTGGTGTTGTCCATAATACTAATTTCATACAGGTGAAATAGATGAAAATATTGCTTCTGCCTGAGATTTTTCCAGTTCTGTTCCTGCAGCATATGTATATAGTTGGGTTGGTTGACATGCGTATGATTGTGTTAGGATTGCATGAGTGCACATGCATTTGGCACATGTTAGCATGCTTTATAGTTGTAACATGTGAGGTATTTGATGTCTATTAATAGGGCATGGCAAGTTGTTTTGATATAGATGCATACCTGATGTAAAGGCGTGCAGCCCTGACATATAAATTTCTAGATCCGGTTTATGTGCTTGTGTGTGGATGATAACTCATGCTACGAATGAAAGATTTCATGTATCTACCTGATGAGACATGTTTAATTTCCATGCATAATTATTCTCATATACTTATGAAACTATGGATGAATGCATGTATATTAAGTGATTGCATGAAAACACTTACACATAAATGGTCACACATGCCTATGACTGTGGAAGCTTGAATGAAGGTGCATTTGTAATTATGTTGGTATTATTACATACATTGCAAGTTATGATTTTTTTTGCATACGATGCATCGATGGCCTAAATAGACCATCATTGGCCTGGAGAGCCGTGGGTTTGGTTTTCTCTTACTTATGTTTTTAAATATATCACTTAAACCACATAAGATGGTTTGACACTTTACTACACTGTTCTAATGGTTTATACGGGCTGGAGTCCCGAATGGGTTTCTGCAAGGGAGGATGCGGGGTTTTCACTTTACTTTTGCATATGTGTGGCAAACTTAAAGAATGAACTTTAAATAAAAATAATGAATAAGAACAGTGAAATTTACATTCGGGGATATCTCATCTGGAGTATGAGAATCTTGGATATCCGGTCTTGGGGAGACTGTGAGGATACAAAAACTCTGTGTGCGTTGTTGCCCCTGAACCCGATATTGAGGTTCTTCTCCTGGCCACGGTTTTAGGGAGAACCCGCCACTTTACCCGGGAGTGGTGTGTTAGTCACAGCTGTGAGTTTATGGTACCAAGGAAGTGGCACTTATGGGCGTGGGGTGTCCCTTGTGTCCCCGACATTAGATGTGGAGGTCTAATGTTCCGATGGATGGTATTGTTTCCTGATATCGGTCGAGGGCTAAGTTGGAACCCAGTAATAAAATACAAATTGTGTGTTAAGCTACCCTGGGAACCTACTTGACCTCGGGGTTTGTACCCGTTTGGTGTATCCGCGGGCCACGGTAATTAAAAAGAGGAACTTAAAGATGTGTGCATCTAATAGGGCATGCATATGGAAAGATGGAACTTAAATGAAAGATAACAGAAGAAATCATGCATTGCACATAATCATGCATTTTTCTGTTATGCATTAGATCATGCATGTTTGAATCATTCTTGATATCATGACATCATTTGGTGGTAGCATACGCTTTACTTCGTGAAATTATGCTGAAAGGTTGGTTATTTAGTTGTTGATATATGACACTGTTTACTGTTATTGATTGGTGAGTAAATGAAATCATTGGTAGTTATGGAAACTTAGATTTGAAAATTTTATATCTGCACTCACTCAAATCACTGCATGAAATCTTATCTATGTTCTTTCTCTCATCTGGTTTCTTTAGAAGTAGCTGTGCGCAGAATTTCGGTTCTGACACCCTACTTTGTTGGTTTTTCACAGGAAATGGTGAACAGTGAAGTTGGACATGCATCTGGGGATGGATGAGTTATACTTGGACTTGTCAGCTTCAGTAGAGGATATTGTGGCTCTTTCTTTTGTCTTTCAGTTCTTTTAAATTCTGCAATTGTTACTTTACTTTCAGTTGAAGAAAATCTTGTCTTTGAAATTTTATTACGCATTAATAAAAGAGTTTTAGTTGGTTGATATGGATGATAATTGCAACTTCGTTTGTGGTGGATGGGCTATCCAATGGAAAGTGGAACTGTGAGGACCCCAGATCTCTGGGAAGGTTTCTGCAACTCTTTAGAAAAAAAAAAAATCCGCATTTTTAAAAGGGTCTGGATTGGGGTCGTTACAGAAAAAGTCGCGGGCATGCTGGTGAGAACCCTATGCCTGAGTCCTTCCTTCAGTCCGCAAATGAACTTCCCAGCCCGCTCATGATCATCCTCGAATAGGTGAGGACAGTAGCGCTCCAACCGTTGAAATTTGGCGACATATTCGTTCAAACTTAAGCTGCCTTGGCACAGCTCTAGAAATTCCACCTTCTTTTCCCTCGCATGAGGAGGGAAATAGTTTCCGAGAAAAGCCCTCCGGAAGGCCTCCCACGGAATCACCTCAGCACCCGGGAACTGCACTTTCCGGGTAGTGTCCTACCATTCTCGAGCGTCGTCCTTCAATCGAAAGGACCCGAACATCGTCTTCTTATCGTCAGGGACGGACAACACTTAGAACACCCGTTCCACCTCTTTGACCCAACTCTTCGCCAAGTCAGGGTCAACCTTGCCAGAGAAGGTAGGAGGGTCAAGCTTCAGAAATTTTTCATACGTGGCGGTTGGTGTATTCCCAACAAGAGAACCGGGATCCTGCTGGGGGCGACCCTGGTTACGAATCGCCTCTGCCAAGGAGTTGAGGGTATCCATCATGAATCCCCTCTGCTCACGCAACTCATCGGCCATGTTGTTGCTTGAGTTTCCCGTCATCCTTAAAAAACAACCAAGGTTAAGAGTCAAAAATACTAAAGAAGCACGGGAAGACATAAGTATAGGAGCAAAGGCAAAAATATAGAATTTTATTACGAAAGTCATTTATTTTGAATCCAGTCGTGCTCGTACATAAGCAAAAGTTCTATTATGTAATTATAAATGAGTTCGCAGACTCCAACAAAACTGGGCAGGTGCTACCTCCCCTTAGGGACGACTATAGTACTTCCTAAGATATTCCCTTCTATTGCCTGTGCGCCTGAATCTGTGCTTAGGGGTGAAGGGAAGTGGCTCCCAGTAGGAGGTCTCCTGTCCGTAGAGGGGCGTCGCCGGAGTATATTCCGGTGAGCCAAGACTATAACTTGTAGAATCCGTCGCAGGTGTGTATGTGGGTGATACACCGCCCACTGGGTCTGCTGGAGGTGGCGGTTGCTCGCCTACAGTCGAAATTGCGATCTTGCCGTCATGCTCGGCCTTGTGGAGGCAAGCATCCATGGTGTGCCCTGATTCTCCGCAGAAAACACACTCCTCTGCTAACTCAGGGGGAACAAAATCTCTCGATGACTCCTGTGGTGTCTGATGGTGCACCCGAACGTGTGAAGGCGCGAAACCACCTTCTCGAGCATACATCTCAGCCCACGTTGCTGTCAAGGGTATCTGGTAGGCGATCGGTAGTGGGAAGCCTTGCTCATCCGTAAAAATGGGTAGAGGAGGGCGGTTAGCCCAGTAACCAGCCTCGAACATCTCATGTCCGCCCCTCTCCCTTACGGAACGGCCACGTACTCTATGCGTGCCCCTACCGCGACTACCACTAGAACCAGTAAACGGATCCATCTATCCGACGGTACTACGAATAAAACAAGAATATAATTTAGTCTAAACATGCTATAAAATATCAAAGACTTACTTATAGCGCGATAGGATGCTCAATAGTCAAGATTCACCTCTTTCTGATCTAGCTCTGATACCAAGTTGTAACGCCCCAAAATTTCGACTTGTGATTTCGAAAACCTTATCGAAAAACCTTTCAAAGATTTAAAGTTTTAACTTTTAAAAACGACAGCGGAAGATATTTAGAAAGGAGCACAAGTCAACAATCCTGGGTACGTTAGCTGAAAAACCATCATTCATATGAACAACAACTTAAAGAAATTGAGAAAATAAGGCAATAGATTAAAAATCTGCAGTTTATTACAAAATGAGCATTTTGTTACAAAGTTCAATAATCTAAAGAAAACTCAAAAAGACTCAGAGTCAAGCCGTCAGCAGAAAGAAGATAAATCTTGATTCATATTGCACCACGCCATCGACCGCCTATGAAGTCCTACTCCTCACCTGCCCATGAAATGAGTCAGTTTCATAACAAACCAATAGGTGCACGAACAGATAAGTAGAATGAAAATAAAGCAGGACATTTATGAGATAAGCAGTTATGATATTTAAACAATCAATACAATTGTAATATATTCAAGCAGTGTAAGTCTCAATCATCTACAACTATTCAATAAGATATTCTTTAAGTTTTGATATTAACTGGCCTGTGGGTACGCACAGACGCGAAACGTAGAAACAACCGAGACCGATCCAGGGGTTTATTATGTCAGGTGTTTTCATTAACCCGGATGGCTGACTGAGTCCGCTCCTAAGGGGACGGTCAGTGATCAAGAGAGTAAATCCCCAAAGGCATTCGTGGCCCATGGATGCATCCAACTTCTGCTGAAGTACCTGGGAGTTACCACCTATGATAATTTATGATAATCCCAATTCCCCTAACTCCGATGACTGGGGAGGCCAAGTCTTTTCCTCGTGGGGTGGTTGTTAACAACCTGTCCATGGGAGTCTTTGTACCATCCATCCTCTCCCTTGATGAACCGTGAAGGTCGAATGGGTACGACGGGGGTTTCTTAACCGCCGCCCCATCCTACATGCTCTGGTCTATTAGACCCCCTCGAGCATCTTGCCTGTGAAGGCGAGTTGTCACCATTTATGTGATCTCAGCATTGTGCTAAATGCACGCATCGAGTTTGCTACAACCTCATCCTCCAACCATCGTAACCCACATGGGACGTACTTGTCCAAAAAGTACGGTTGTACCTCCCTAGAGGTACGACTACGATGAGAGGGCAACATATAATGTTTTATGATTCTTTTGGTTCATACATGACATGTATTGCTCTTTTGAGCAATTGGCCTGTGGAGGCCGATATTATGACATCAAAATCAATAAAGTGTTGATTTCCCACTTCAAGATACTCCATGACCTCACATAAAATTCATACCGTACATGCCTTAAGGTTCAGTTACAATAGCAATTGCAGTGGTTTTCTCTCCAGAAATGAGTCTATTCACAAAGTCTACCTTAAGTATGCAGTTTCAAAAGAATAAGCATGCAGGACAGACAATCACGAGTTAAGTAATCCTACAGGTAAACAGGTATGCCAATTAAACTACTTGATTCTTTCTAGAATGAGTCTACCCAAAGAATTTGCATTAAGCATGCAATTTCAAAAGAATAAAAAAGAGTAAACTCTGACCAGCCAATACTTCTTCAGATAAGCAGGTATGCAAAATAACTATTCTATCTCAGAAGTCTTATTTTATTTTGTTCATACAAACTCTTCGTGCGACTTTCCCCTACCTCGGGATGTCGTGCAGCTGCGTGCGTTTACGCGTGTAGATGATACGAGGCTCAGGCCGCGGAGCCAGAGCGGGGTTCAATACGAAGTCTGCAAAAGTATAAGTATTCAGCGCTACATTATTTATCATGTGAAGAAAAGAACATCAAGCCTGTCCATCAAAAAAAAGAGAGAGGCAGCAGGGGTGTGCTCCTTCTGGCCAAAAACAGACAAGCAACAGGGGACGAGCCCCTGCCTGCCGACAACAGCGGGGCGACAGGGGATGAGCCCCTGTCGAAAACAGCGTGACGACAGGGGGCCAGCCCCTGCCGACAGCAACGAGGTGGCAAGGGTCCAGCCCCTGCCGACAGCAACGAAGCAGTAGGGGCTGAGCCCCTGCCAACAGCCATGAAGTGGCAGGGGCTGAGCCCCTGCCGACAACATCGAAGTGGCAGGGGGCCAACCCCTGCCGACAGCCACGATGTGGCAGGGTCTGAGCCCCTGCTGATAGCATCAAAGTGGCAGGGAGCCAGCCCCTGCCGACAGCATCGAAGCGGTAGGGGGGCATCCCCTGCCGAAAGCACAGGACGGTAGGGGGGCTAGCCCCTGCCGATGGCATTGAAGCGGCAGGGGGGCCAGCCCCTGCCGAAAGCACAAGACGGCAGGGGGGCAGCCCCTGCCGACGGCCTCGAAGCGGCAGGGGGGCCAGCCCCTGCCGACGGCCTCGAAGCGGTAGGGGCTGAGCCCCTGCCGACAGCTACGAGACGGCAGGGGCTGAGCCCCTGCCGACAGCACGAAGGTGGCAGGGGCCAGTCCCTGCCGACAGCCGAGAGGCGGCAGGGGGCCAACCCCTGCCGACAAGGAGAAAGAGATCGGGACGGGGGGGTGACAGGGAAGGCAACCGACCTCTCGTCGGTTTTCCTATCACCCATAGGGGGTGAGAGGGGTGTTGCAGGGCCTCGGTCCTCTGCCGGCACTCCGGCAAATTCCCTTAGGGAAAAGGGAACGACAGGGGCCCCATAGGCCACCTGTCGGGGCCTCGATGGGCACAGGGGAGGTGGGAGGCCTCGGCATGGGCTGTGAGCCGCCTGTCGGCCTCCCAGCGAGGTGACAGAGAGGGGGGGTGTGAGGAAGAGAAGAGGGAGGAGAACGACGTACCTGGGAGGCGGTGGCCGGCGGCGTGCGCAGCAGAGGAGGAGGGGGGATCGTCGCGAGGGGATCGAGGGCGGCCCTGGAGGCGTTCGCAGGGAAGGAGGAGGTCGGCACAGGGGGGGGGGGGCGAAGGGCTTCGAGAGGGAGGCGTGCCTCTCCTTGCCCTCCCATATGTAACTTAAAGGCCCCAGGGGGCGATAAAACGGGAAACCCCGATGGGTTTCCCCAATCCTCCCGAAAACGAAGGTGGAAAAAGGGGGGTGTTGCGGCGCTCGGGATCCTGAGTCGGGTTATTTTAAAACCCTAAAGAAATGGGGCCCGGGTTGGGTCCGGACCCGACCCGACCCGACCCGGGTCCAATTTTTTTTTTAATTGCGGGTTTTACAAATGCCCATTCAACAAAATTATTTCTCTTTCTCCCTGAATATCTAAACAATTGTGTAAGTAGTTGATTCAGTGCATCTTATCTGTAAAACCCATGATTTTTAAGGATTATTAATAAATAAAAAACTCATTTTTTTAATCTTCAAATTAGAAATGTGTTTCTAGCTTTTGAATTTTATTTATTTATATATTACATATTCATTTGTTTATTCAAGCCAATCAGGGTATAATTTGCATTTATAGACTTATTTTGGGCTATAAATCACTATTTTTATATATATATATATATTATATTTAAATATATTTTTGATGGAGTTTGTAAATTATTGTAGTGCATTTGTGTGTTATTTGACTCTTGGTAATGATTTATAGGGTAATTTGCTATTTTTGGCTAATCTTGTTATAATTGGTATTTTTTGAGTTTTTGGCATTTGCGATCGCACACGAAGGGTTCGTTGTATTGCTTGGGTAGTGGTCTTTGCGGACTTTGAAACTCTTCAGACTTTTAAGTTTCGATTCATTGTTCTTGACATTATTAAGATAAGATACCTTAACTGAACTTATAGAGAGCATGTTTAGGCACTAATTGTGTAAGCATGATGTTGCACTGAATATCTAAATGAATTGCCAATACAAGTTATGCTCACACACTTCACTTAGTTGTGGATATCTAGAACTCTTGTGATTGTAGTTCGAAGATCATGCTTGTCATGATTGTAGTTAGCGGAATATGGAGTGTGTTTGCTGTAGGTATACTTGTGTGTGAGTTTGAATGCCTGTGCACTTATGAATGTATAATATGTACGCAATGTGTGTCATCATACTTTGGTTTGCGCATACTATGTTGCTTTGTGTGTTTGTATGAATTTGATACATGGTGCACATATAACTACTATGGATATGTATAAGTCATGCTCGATACATACTGCGAATGTTATATATATTGTCTTGTCATATGATGGACTCATTTATTCTTATATAGAAGAATGCATGCAAATCTTATAAATTGTTTTAAACTTGTATGTCTTGTTTGCTTGAGAAATAAATGCGTATAATGTACGGTAGGATGGTCAATGAGATTTTGACCAACCCTTACACAATTATTGTGAAATTGTCTACGAAGAGACAATACATAAACAAGCATAAAAACTTTATAAAAGAAGTGCACGAAAGCACTCTCACAACACTTGAACAAAATACGCAAAAAGCGTATAAATAATAAACATGCAATAATGCATGTATTTCAATATATAAAAGCAAATGCTTGAGACTCTCAAGCTTAGGTTACAACAAGGGGGAACACCCCTATTTATACAAGAAAGGAGGGGTGCAAGGGGGCTCCCCAAAGGAGTCGTTGGGGAGCTCCCAACGGTCACAATTGTGACCGTTGGGGGCTCCCCAACGACTCTATTGGGGAGACCCCCAATGCACCTTTTTGAAAAAACAAAAAGGAAAAATAAAAAATAAAAGAAATTTAAAAATTAAAGGGAAAATTACAGCATATTCCAAATGGAATATGCGCAAAATGTAAAAAGACTAAAATACCCTTTTCGGGTAAAAAGGGAGAAAAATGTATAAATATATATACTTATATATAGAGATACGTATACATATAACATATGTATACGTATCTCTATGTATATAAGTATATATATTTATACTTATAATAATATCCTTGAGTATACATTTTAACACCCCCCTCAAACTTACGGTGTGATAACCGCAAGTTTGTCAAAAAGGAAATGAAATCTAGGCTAACAAAGAGCTTTTGTGAAGAAGTCCGCAAGTTGATACTCAGACGTCACGTATGGTAGATCAATGACCTTCTTCAAGTATTCTTCCCTGACATAATGGCAATCCATCTCTATATGCTTTGTTCGCTCGTGAAATGTGTGATTCTTGGCAATGTAGATTGCACTTTTATTGTCACAGCAAAGCTTTGTTGGTTCTTTGACAACTACTCCCATATCTTCCAAAAGACGTCGAATCCATACTATTTCCATGGTGGTAGATGCCATGGCTCTGTATTCGGCTTCCGTGGATGATAAGGAGACCTTCTGTTGCTTTTTACATCGCCACGAGATCAAAGATTCTCCTAAGAAAATACAAAAACCAGTGGTGGAGTGACGGTTACTAGGGTCACCTCCCCAATCTGAGTCAGTATAAGCAAGCAATTTTAATTCAGAAGAGGATAGGAATAATCCCTTATTCACCGTTCCCTTCAAATATCTGATGATGCGAAGCACAACACTCATATGAACGGTTGTAGGAGCATGCTGAAACTGGCTGGCGATGTGTATAGCATGTGACAAATCAGGTCGAGTAATGCTGAGATACATTAAAGAACCTACCAACTGTCTGTAAGGAGTAGGATCGATTAGAGGAACACCGTCGTCAATCTTCATTTTTGCTCCCACAACTTCAGGAGTTTCGCATACTTTGTCATCAGAAATTCCTGATCTGTCAATAATCTCACAAGCAAGCTTAGACTGAGATAAAAAATAACCACGTTGCGAATAAGCAACCTCAATTCCAAGAAAATATGTCAGAAAACCCAAGTCTGACATCTCAAATTTTGAAGTCAAGACGGACTTAATACCCTTGACTCCTTGAACATCATCACCTGTAATTAACATGTCATCAACATATAGTAATAATATTACAATCCCTGCCTTAGATTTTCTAGTAAATAAAGCAGTGTCAGTATAACATGAGGAGAAGCCATTTTCCAGCATTACACTGGTAAATCTGTCATACCAGGCTTTGGGGGCCTGTTTCAAACCATAAAGGGACTTTCGAAGACGAAGGACTTTATCTTTAGGGATCTCTATGCCAGGTGGAGCATCCATATACACTTCTTCATTAAGATCGCCATTTAAAAATGCATTTTTCACATCCATTTGAAAGATATTCCAATTTTTAATAGATGCAATAGTGATAAGACATCTAACTGTAACCATTCGGGCTACAGGAGCAAAAGTTTCTTCATAATCAATCCCATACTCTTGCCCATATCCTTTTGCAACTAAGCGAGCCTTATACCTTTAAGGGATCCGTCGCTCTTAGTTTTAACTTTAAAAACCCATCGACAACCTATAGTTTTCTTTCCTATAGGTAGAGTTTGAAAATCCCAAGTTTCAGCCCTTTTAAGAGCATTAAGTTCATTTTGCATAGCTTCTTGCCATTCTATACATTTCTTTGCTTCTTCAAAGTTTCTTGGTTCAAAATAAGAATGAATGACACTAAGACAAGCCCTATATCGGGGTGAAAAGGAATCAAAGGAGACAAAACAAGTGGGAGGTCTCCTATTCCTCTTAGACCTTCGGTGATCGAGAACAGGAACAAGTTCACTATATTGGTCAATATCACTTCTAAAGGTGTCTTGGTTTCTACGAGAGTATGTTATAGGATCACTTGAAATCCTGCCTTCTTGTTGGTTATGCTCTTCGACATTACTCTCAATGTTCTCATCATGGTTTGATGATATATCATCATCACTAGATGTATCATCATTACTAGACAATAAGTTAAAAAGGAAGGAATAATCAAAATTTTCTTGTTGAGAAACATTTTTTTCAAATCCACTTTCATTTTCCAAAAAAGTTACTTTTCTAGAAACATATAATTTATCTTCTCGAAGATCATAGCATCGAAATCCCTTTTGAGTTTCGGAATATCCAAGAAAAGCGCAGGGGATAGCCTTGGGAGAGAGTTTATCATTCTTATCTGTAAGTATGAAACACTTACACCCGAAGACTCGTAACCTATTATAATCCGGTTCGAGTTTATACAAAATCTCAAAAGGGGATATTTTCCCTAATATTCTAGAAGGCAAACAATTTATCAGATAAACAAAAGCAAGAGCTGCTTCAGCCCAAAAATTTTTTGGGATGTTTTGGGAAATAAGAAGGGTTTTAGTGGTCTCAATGATATGTCTATGTTTTCTTTCGGCCAACCCATTCTGTTGAGGGGTTTTAGGACAAGATCTTTGGTGAATGATTCCTTGATCTTCAAGATATATTTTAAATTGGTTGGAGAGATATTCTCCTCCAGAATCACTTCTAAAAATCTTTATGTTACTATTAAATTGATTCTTGATCATTGAATGGAAGGTTCTAAAGCATGAAAAAACTTCATGTTTGAATTTAAGAAAAAAGATCCATGAATATCTAGAGAAATCATCCACAAAAATAATATAATAAGAAAAGCCTCCTTTTGAGACAACAGGTGCCGGTCCCCAAACATCGGAATGAACAATTTCAAAGGGTTTTGATGAGAAATAGTTCTTTGCTCAAAAGGTAAACTTTGCATTTTTCCGAGAATACAGTCATTACAAGAAAAAGAACTTTTACATAGGTCCTTTGCAAAATGTAAGTAAGATAACTTGGTGATATTAGGATGACCAAGTCTTTTGTGCCACATGTTTATATCTTTGTTTCGGGCAACATTACAAACAGATTTTGGAACTTGAAGAGATTCCATGTAGTATAAATCGCCTTTTCTAAAGCCTTCCCCAATCAATTTCCCGGACAGGCGATCCTGTATTAAACATTTATCACATGAAAATTTAATATCACAACCATGATCCGAGAGTTGAGAAACAGAGAAAAGATTTAAGTTAAGTTTAGGTATAAATCTAATTTTTGGAATAAAAAAATCTTGAGTTTCAAAATTACCTATTCCTTTGATTTCAAGAGAAGTTCCATCCGCAGTGGAAACAAAGGATGGAGAAGCATTTTTTGAATAATTGGAAAGTGAAAACATGTTTGGGGACATATGAAAGGATACACCTGAGTCCAAAAGCCAAGAGACTTTACCTGGAATGGAAGAAGTAGACACGGCGGCACCGGATGTAGCTCCCTTAAGAAGAGGTTGAATGGCTTCCATTATTTGGTTCAACGAGAGTGACCCACTTGATGAAGCCTCTTCCTTTTGTGGTGCGCCGGTGGTAGCCATAGCGAGAAGCTTCTTCCATTTGGGACATACGGGCTTGATATGCCTCGGTTCTTTACAAAAATGACATATAGTCTTGCTATAGTCCCGCTTTCCTCTTTGTCCCCCATCTCCTCCTTGATTTTGGAATTTAAAATGAGGAGGACGATAGGTCTTTACATTATTTCCGGGTCTTGATACGGCATTAACCTCATTGTTTTCTTCATGATTACAAGGAACCATAAGCACACTTGGTCCTTGTTTACATAAATTCATACGAATCTCCTCACCACTTAATTTGGTGAGAACATCTTCAAGAGAGGGAGGAGTAAATGATGATAGAAGTGATGACCTTATTTGCTCAAATTCCGGTCTCAACCCATTCAAAAATTTGAAGAAACGATCTTCTTCAAGTTGCTTGTGGCGGAGTTCAATTGCCTCTCCACTCCATTTTGGTTTAAGCATAGAGAGCTTATCCTAAATAGAGGAAAGATCGACAAAATATTCCCTAATAGACATTTCACCTTGAGTAAGGGAGAGGGCCTTCTTTTGAAGGTAATACTTATGAGATAGATCTCTTGATGTATACATCTTCTCGAGATAATGCCAAGCTTCCGATGCTTTTTTGAATTTGATAATGTTGGCATTAATCTTCGTTTCGACGGATGCGAAGAACCAAAAAAGAATCTTGAAGTTCTTCATTTCCCATTCGTCGTGTTTCTTTGAGTATTCTTCAAGAGCTTTGATCCTTTCCTCTCCCTCAAGAATCTTGATTTCACTTCCGTCCATTATGGTTATCTTGGGTTCCGGTTCCGGAATTGTTCCTTGCACATAACCCCACAATCCTTTTCCTTTTATGTGGGCCTCCATATTCCCGGCCCAAATATGATAGTTGGACCCATTCAACTTGAAGCCAAGAGCAAAGTGAGACTCTTTCTCACCCATTAAGACGTAGAGAGAAGAAGAAAAAAAACGTACCAATACAATGTTTCAACTTCTTCTTTGCACAAGATCCTTCTAAAATATTTGAGAAGCAAGATCCACCACTTCAAACTCAAAAGATCCGAAGGCACGGTTTTCGAGGCACTCGAACAAAGGAGGATCACACTATCTCCAATCACCAACCGAGCTCTGATACCATGTGAAATTGTCTACGAAGAGAATACATAAACAAGCATAAAAACTTTATAAAAGAAGTGCACGAAAGCACTCTCACAACACTTGAACAAAATATGCAAAAAGCGTATAAATAATAAACATGCAATAATGCATGTATTTCAATATATAAAAGCAAATGCTTGAGACTCTCAAGCTTAGGTTACAACAAGGGGGAACACCCCTATTTATACAAGAAAGGAGGGGTGCAAGGGGGCTCCCCAAAGGAGTCGTTGGGGAGCTCCCAACGGTCACAATTGTGACCGTTGGGGGCTCCCCAACAACTCTATTGGGGAGACCCCCAATGCACCTTTTTGAAAAAACAAAAAGGAAAAATAAAAAATAAAAAATAAAAGAAATTTAAAAATTAAAGGGAAAATTACAGCATATTCCAAATGGAATATGCACAAAATGTAAAAAGACTAAAATACCCTTTTCGGGTAAAAAAGGAGAAAAATGTATAAATATATATACTTATATATAGAGATACGTATACATATAACACATGTATACCGTATCTCTATGTATATAAGTATATATATTTATACTTACAATAATATCCTTGAGTATGCATTTTAACAATTATATCTAAGGTGATATATCGATTCATGTGGTGAAAAATGCATATGGCTTTTATCGTGTGTGCAAATCTCGAACTACGTAGGAGTTATGGATGTTGAGGTTTAGTTGCTTCGTATTATGAAATGTGCATGTTCACGTATGCATGCATAAAACTCATGTTTTGTTTACGCATGCTTCGAGGTTCAATTTACGAAGTGCAATGTTCTTTGTGGCGATGATATGATGTGTAGGATGATATGCTTATGTATGATATGATTTAAATGCCACGTGAAATGAAATTACAAATGCATGCGATAAATGTTTAAGTTCAATAGTGAACCTTGGTTCATGAAGCCTTATTGGTTAAATCTACATAAATCTGGGTTAAAATTTCGGGGCGTTACAGCGACAGCTGGTGCCGCTACGTGACCATCATGCTGATGGCCTGCACCATTGCCATTACTCCCGTTGCCGGCATGGTTCTGACAATAGGCTGTCAGATTCTCGAGGGCTTCAAAAATGAAGTTCCTCTGAGCAGTCCAACTTGGAGGCTGTCGTCCGACCATCTACAAACACACTGTAATACCTGTAAAATTTGAGTGATGTTATACCTATTGGGCCCAGGATCCGTTACCCGAATCCAAAAAGAAATATAAATATGAGTATTAAAAATATATATATGTAATAGTAATGTTTAATAAATAAATAACTAAAAAGTAATATAATAAAAGATTTGGGTAAATGGGGTTTGGATCCATATTGGAGCCAACCAGATCCAATTTATGGATCCATTACCTGAATTAAGGTGGATCCATGTGGATCTGTCAAATGGCAGCCAACCCGGATCCACATTAGAGTGGATCCATAACTTAATATTGACACAGATCCAAGTTAGAGTGGATCCGGTACAGCGGCACCGCGGGTCGCGGGACCCATACTCGGAGCCGGATCCGGACCCGACTGCATCTTAAAAGATTTAAAAGACAAAGAATTGTGCTGGGGGCACGATTCTTGCCCAATACAGGAAGAATGGGGGAGGGTTACGGAGAGGCTGCAACCCATTTTGTTGTTCTGCCATTCTCAGAGAGGGAGGGGACCTTCGCTCGATAAAGGGGAGAAGAGGACCTCGCCCTTTGGCAGATCCCCTTTCACCTCTCGGCTCTTCCCTCCCACCTCGCTGGAGCCCTTTCTCCTCGCCGACGACGATCTTGCGCTTGCTTGCAGAAACACCGACGCCGGAGGAAGCCGACCACCTGCAACTGCTAATGCCGACACCTCCAACTATTTTTCATCCAGAAAGAGGTAGGATGTTGTTTACTTTTTTCTGGATGGGTGTGGACTGAATCCGGTAGTGTTTGGGATCGGTCAAGGGGAGAGCAATACCCTGATTTTTCTTACGTTCCAAGGGTTCCGATGGGAATCTTGGTTACCGGAAAAATCGACACTGTGTGAGTTGGGGTTTCCGGTAGGGATGACGACCCATTCGAGGGGGGGGGGTCCTGGTCTAACCCTAACCCAGTGAACCCAAATCGAAACAATTTGGGGTTTCACTGGCCCAACGTTAATCTGGAAACCCAAATCTTGTTGATTTGGGGATTACTTGGCTGAAGCTTGGGAAGGCCAGTCGCGGGGTTTTCGGTTTCTTGGATTGGATAACCCCAGATTTGGGGGTTTCCTACTGGGAGCCAATAAACCCAGATTTTCAAGGCGGGGAGATCGATTCTGTAACGCCCCAGAAATTCGACTTGAGAGAAAAAGGTTTGCATAGAAATACCTTCGAAAATCAGAGTTTGCAGCAAAAATTTTTAAAGATACCAAAGGATTTTAAAAACACAAGTCAATTCTTCTGGGTACGTTAGCAAAAAGACTCAGCGCAAATACAAACTCATTTTTCTAAGCCAAAATAGTGAGCAGAGGATAGAAAAAGTACATTCATAAAAAAAAGGGTTTAATTTATACAAGGCAGAAGGGTGTCCACCCTAAAACAACAAAAAAGTACAAAACCCAATAGCCAGCATGCCGACGAGAGAGGCGAGACTTTGACCATGTAGCATCTGCACCGCCGCCTGTAAGAAGAGCTACCTGTCACCTACACCCATAAAGAATGCGGTCAGTCCTGAAAACTGGTAGGTACGCAGAAGGAATAAAATGAACTAATCTAAAGCATGCTTGAACAAAAGCAAGTAGAAACAAATACAATCTATGCAAGTGAACAACAATATATCATAAACTCAAGCAAACTAGTGGTACAGTGATATCAATCTACTGTAAGCAATCACAACCAGGCTTATCATGCATACCTTCCAACTATCGCAAACAACAGATGAATAGTAAGGTAAAAGCAAGCAGTACGAGAAAAGAATAAATAACTGTGAGCATGCCATACTGTGATCTGATTATTATCTGGACATTGTGGGTACGCACAATGTATAAACGTAGAAACAACCGAGATCCTTTCAGGGGTTCATTATGCCATGTATTTTATTATACCCCGAAGGACTGACTGAGTTCGCTCCTAAGAGAACGACCTGTGGTCGAGAGAGTAAGTCCCCAAAGGCTAGAAAGGGCCCACGGATGCATCCAACTTCTACAGAAGTGTCGGGCGACTACCACCTAGGATACTTAAGGTGACGCCATTTCCCCTACCTCCGATGACTGGGGAAGCCGGGTCTTTGCCCGAAATGGCCATGAATGGCCTGTCCACCGGAGGGTTTGTACCATCCATCCTCTCTCTTGATGAACCAGCCCGAACAAGCACGATGAAGGGTTATTCATCATCATCGCCTTGCTCTATATGCCCTGGTCTATTCGACCCATTCGAGCATCTTGCCTGTGAAGGCGCATGTTTATCATTTAGTGAGATATCCAAAAGCAGAACATGAGACTCATTCACTTTGTGCTACGCACCATAGCATCGCATAGCATTGCCAAGAGATGTAGCTAAGTTTATAGCCACAAGTCACCAGAAATACTCAAAGGAGCTCAAGTGCTGACAACAATTTCTAAGGGCACCTGCAAGGCAGAACAATAGCATAATAAAAGTCTATATAGCATAAGCCAGAAATGAGTCAGCATAAGCAAGCAGGACAATAAGTAAGGTGCGGAAAATATAAATAGCCAAGGCACATAAAGCGCGGGGCAACATAAAGTAAAGTGCTGTAAAGTAAACAGGACAAGGATCGCGAAACCGCGTCCTTGAGTTTAAAAGACAGAAAGTAAGGTACTGAAAAGTAAACAGGACAAGGATCGCGAAACCGCGTCTTTGAGTTTAAAAGACAGAAAGGAAAGCCTCAGCACATATAGCGCGGCGGCAGTAGAAAGTAAAGTGCTGGAAAGTAAACAGGACAAGGATCGCGAAACCGCGTCCTTGAGTTTAAAAGACAGAAAGGAAAGCCTGAGCACATATAGCGCTGCGGTAGCAGAAAGTAAATTGCTAGAAAGTAAACAGGACAAGGATCGCGAAACTGCGTCCTTGAGTTTAAAAGAATGTACATATACGTATATAGGCATATTGTTTAATTATCTTTTCTTTAGTTCAGTTTAGTTCATTCAATGTCCTTTCACGCAACTTTCCCCTACCTTGGGGAGTCGCGGGTTCCTGCACGCCTGCGGGCGTAAGTTCGAAGGGTCTCAGGACACGAGACACGCGGGCGCTTCGTCGTGCAACCTGCACGCTAAAGAAGTTAGCATAAGTCAAAAGCGAAACAAGGGCCTGGCTGCCAAACAGAGATAGGCAGACAGGGCCCCTGACGAATAACCCGAGCGGCAGGCGGCCACCAACGGCAACAAGGGGCTGAGCCCCCTGCCGACAAACAGAAGAGACGACAGGGGGCCCCGCCCCCTGCCGACAAACAGAAAAGACGACAGGGGGCCCTGCCCCCTGCCGACAAACAGAAAAGTTGACAGGGGGCCCTGCCCCCTGCCGGAAAACAGAAAAGATGACAGGGGGCCCTGCCCCCTGCCGGAAAACAGAAAAGATAACAGGTGGCCTTGCCCCCTGCCGACAAACAGAAAAGTTGACAGGGGGCGAAGCCCCCTGCCGACAGGCCAAACAACGACATCCCCCTATCGGTAAACAAAACAGTGACAGGGGGCGAAGCCCCCTGCCGACAAGCCGAACAACGACAGGGGGCCAATTGCTCAAAGAGCAATGCATGTCATGTATGAACCAAAAGAATCATAAAACATTATATGTTGCCCTCTCATTGTAGTCGTACCTCTAGGTAGGTACGATCGTACTTTTGAACAAGTACGTCTTATGTGTGTTACGATGGTTGAATGATGATGTTGTAGCAACCTCGATGCGTGTATTTAGCACAATGCTGAGATCACATAAATGGTGACAACTCGCCTTCACAGGCAAGATGCTCGAGTGGGTCTAATAGACCAGAGCATGTAGGATGGGGCGGCGGTTAAGAAACCCCCGTTGTACCCATTCAACCTTCACGGTTCCTCAAGGGAGAGGATGAATGGTATAAAAGCTCCGATGGACAGGTTGTTAACAATCACCCCATGGGCAAAAGACTCGGCTTCCCCAGTCATCGGAGTTAGGGGAATTGGGATTACTATAAATTATCCTAGGTGGTAACTCCCAGGTACTTCTGCAGAAGTGGATGCATCCATGGGCCACGAATGCCTTTGGGGATTTACTCTCTTGGTCACTGACCGTCCCCTTAAGAGCGGACTCAGTCAGCCATCCAGGTTAATGAAAACACCTGACATAATAAACCCCCGGATCGGTCTCGGTTATTTCTACGTTTCGCGTCTGTGCGTACCCACAGGCCAGTTAATATCAGAACTTAAAGAATATCTGTTTGAATAGTTGTAGATGATTGAGACTTACACTGCTTGGAATGCTTCAAACAATAGCTCTTTGCACATATTACACTTGTTAGAATAGATTACAATTGTATTGATTGTTTTAATAAATAACTGCGTATCTCATGAATGTTCTGCTTTATGTTCATTCTACTTATCTATTCGTGCACCTACTGGTTTGTTATGAAACTGACCCATTTCATGGGCAGGTGAGGAGTAGGACTTCACAGGCGGTCGATGGCGTGGTGCAATATGGCTCAAGATTTATCTTCTTTCTGCTGGCAGTTTGGCTCTGAGTTTTAGAGTTTTTCTTTAGATTATGGAACTTTGGAAAAATGCTCATTATGTAACTTATTTCTTAAATTTCTTTAAGTGTTGTTCATGTGAGTGATGGTTTTTCAGCTAACGTACCCAGGATTGTTGACTTGTGCTCATTTCTAAATGTCTTCCGCTGTTGTTTTTAAAAGTAAAAACTTTAAATCTTTGAAAGGTTTTTCGATAATGTTTTCGAAATCACAAGTCAAAATTTTGGGGCGTTACAGGCACGACCTTTAAATTCAGTACCGCTTTCCATCCACAGACCGACGGGCAGTTGAAACGAACGATTCAGATGCCCGAGGATATGTTGAGAGCGTGTACTTTGGATTGGGCGGGTGATTGGGACAAGCATGTGAAGCTTGCAGAGTTTTCTTACAACAATAGCTTTCATGCTAGTATTGGTATATGGCCCCGTATGAAGCACTGTATGGCCGACCATGTAGATCTCCAGTGTGTTGGGATGAGGTTAGAGTGAGAGCGATAGAGTCTCTAAAAATCATCCAGCACTATGCAGATCAGGTGCGTTTAATCCGGCAAAGGTTGATTGCAGCTCAAAGTAGGCAGAAGAGTTATGCCGATCGGTGGCATAGGGAGCTCAGTTTTGAGGTAGGCGACCACGTGTTTGTTGGAATCTCGCCTACGAAAAGTATCTTTCAGTTTGGAAAGAAAGGAAAGTTGAGTCCTAGGTATGTTGGCCCCTTCGAAGTCCTTGGAAGGGTCAGAGAGACTGCATACCGGGTAGTACTTCCTCCTCAGTTTTCACAGATTCACGATGTGTTTCATGTCTCAATGTTAAGAAAGTATGTACCGGACCCCTCCCACGTGATTCACTATGAGGCGATCGAGGTACAACTTGACTTAACTACGGACGAGAAGCCGATAGAGATTGTGGAACGCCAGGAAAAGGTGCTACACAGTAGAACGATTCCGTTCGTGAAGGTGCATTGGCAGCATCATGGGCTAGATGAATGTACTTGGGAGCCTGAGGCAGACATAGAAGTGGAGAAGAGAGAGGAGAGAAAGAGGGAGAGAGAGGAGAGAAAGAAAGGGACATAAAAGTGGAGAAGGAGGTAGAAGGGGGAGAGTAGAGGCTTTGTTGCTCAGCCAAGCACCTTCTACAACTTTTTTTTTCCGCATTCTTGGTCAAGGTACGAGTACTTTTCTTGAAACGGGTGAGAAATCAGGTGGAGGTAGGATTTCCATGCACATCTTGATGGAAATCCATGCTTGAATAGTGGATCTATGATCTATGAATCGACTATTTTCTATGGATATTTTCTGTGGTCTTCCACCTTTTTCAGAAAAAAAAAATCCGGTTACCATCGATGTCGTGAGTGTGTTGGCTGATAGACCAGCCGAACTCGATTCGATTGGCTTGACAGGCCGTACCCTTGGCCACAGGCCCAGCCGATCACTCGGCTAGGGCATGTTCTTTTAAAAAATATATATATATATATATATATATATTAACAAAAAGTTTTTTTTCTTCTTCTAGGTTACTGTTGGCTGGCTCGCACCCAGCCGAGTAGCACTCGGCTGACTGCCAGCATGTTGGCAGGGCGCGCTAGGCCCAACACCCTGTCGGCTGGGTGCTAGGTGAGCCTATGACAGGGTCGAGGCAGGCCCAACTGATCCAGTCGGCTGGCTACTGGCATGTGTTGTAGGTGATGCAATACAAAAAGAAAAAAAAAAGAAAAGAAAACACAATACTAAAGTCTCTATGGTTCCTCTTTATGCTGTATGTTTCCGGACAGCATACACAAGCCCAGATTGGGGCCTGTGTATATGCTGTCAGACCCAGCTAACAGGGTTGGCTGGGCTGGGCTGTTAAATAGAAAAAAAGGGGGGGTTTTATTACTAGGTTCAATACCCTGCAATTTCTTATTTAGTATTGATAAACACATTGACAGCCCACCCACCCTTGTGTTAGTCCAATTAAAAGGATCATCTTATAGTGGAATCATATTATGTTAATGACATAATGCTGTTAGCTTATGTAAACAGTGCTTGTTCATGTGATTAGTGAAATCTGGAATTCTAATCTCTCGATGCATGATAAATTTCGAGAATGAGTTATGTACCTGCACTTTGATTTCCCTATATGTTAGGATTTGAAGTTGTTTATAAGTTTGTTGGAACATGCTTAAACATTATTCCATGATAAAGTTTGTTTCAAGTGCTTGCACATAGATGGACTTGACGTGTGTTGTTGCATATACATAAATGCATGAATGCTCTCTTGTCCAGCCCAATACGATTCATGGTTAGGAGCATGTTTGGCAATGGTCGCATAAAGATGCATGCATGCGCATACCAAGCATATGCACAAGAAAAGGGTATAACATGCGCAATTCAAATTGCATAGGAGAATGTCATATTTCATGCTCATTGTGAATAGATTAATTCGGTACATATATGACTGTACATTGGAGGCATGTTGATATCATTGCATACATTACACGTGGTTATGATTCTTGCATTTGGTGCTTCAGTGATCAATATGGATCATCGAGAGTTTGGTAAGCCCGAGTTATGGGATTGCTTTTCCTTGTTTATTTTAATTCATCACAAAAATCATGTTTAATTAACATTTCATTTTATTGCACTGTTCTATTTGTTCCCACAGACCAGGGTCCTGTGATGGCTTTCGCGAGGTAGGTGCGAGCTTTTACCTTTATTTTTGTGTATGGTGTTGCAAAACTTAAGGAATTGATTTTTTAATAAAAGATGATAATAAAGAACAATGTAATATACGTTCTGGGATCACCCATTTGGAGAATGAGGATCTTAGAGATCCGGTCTTGGGGAGACTCTGAGGATACAAAAACTCCGTGTGCTTATTCTGGTCCCCTAAACCCGATATTGAGGTTCCTTCTCCTATCCACGGTTTTAGGGAGAATCCACCACTTTACCTGAGGGTGGTATGTTTTGACACAACTGTTGTTTTTGGTATCAAGAAAATGACACTTGTGGGCGTGAGGTGTCTCTTGTGTCCCTGACATTAGATGTGAAAGTCTAATGTTCCGAAGGTGATTCGACCGAGGGCTAAGTTTGGAACCCAGTAATAAATTATAAATTGTGTGCTAAGCTACCCTGGAAACCTAAGTTGACCTCGGAGATTTTACCCGTTTGGTGTATCCGCGGGCAATGGTAATTAAAAAGAGAAGATTAAAGTTGTATGCATTTAATAGGGCATGTATATGGAAAAAGAAAAAATTGAATGAAAGATAACAAAGTGAATCATGCATTGTACAAAAATCATGCATTTTCTTGTTATGCATTAGATCATGCATATTTTAATTATTTCCTCAATCAATACATGATGGTGAATGTGAAATGTTTACTTCTTATTGCATATTGAAGTTTTATCATTTGGTACTGCTTTAATGTTTCTGCATGCTTAGCATTATAACTGTCGCATGAAAATTTCTTAAACGCTATAAACTATCCTGTATGTATTTCCCTCAAATGTTGTATGATATATTGTCTTAACCCTTTGTCTCACTTGTTTCACTAAGAAGTAGCCGTGCTCAGGACTTTGATTATGACACCCTACTTTATTGGCTTTTTTTAGGAACATGTGATCAGTGAAGTCGACGGCTATTGAGAGGACGCGAGAGTCACACTGGGTTTTTGACAACTTCATTGGTGGACAGAGTGACTCTTTCTTTTTGGTCTTTCAGTTCTAGTGTTCTTTTCATTTACTTGTTTCAGTCAGTTGTTACGTTACTTTCGGTTGAGTAAAACACTGTCTTTGAGATTGATTCTTGATTCATTAATAAAGAATTTGTTTTGGTTCTTGTGGATGATGATTGCAAGTTCGTTTGTGGTGTTTGGCTATCCAATTCGAATTGGAACTGTGAGGACTCCGGGTCTCTAAGAAGTTTTCCGCACTATTTAAGAAAAAAAAATCAAAATCCGCATTTTCAAAGGGTATGAGTTGGGGTCGTTACAACAATTAAACTTTCAACTTTGGATCTTGGATCTTGAACTTTGAACTTAAATTTGGTTTTGGACCTTAGACTTGGATTTGGGTTTGGGTTTAGATTTAGATTCGGTCCAGTCGGGCTCAGTTCGGTTCGGTCTTTTATCTTTCTTTTTAGAACTTGGGATGATTTTAATTCTCCAGTATAAGAACGGCCCTTGACCAACCCATTTATGAACTTTAATTCTCATTGGATTGGTTTTGGTCCTTGATCAAAACCCGTCCAACATCTTGGCATGGGGCAATTAATGGTCAAACAGTCAATTAGCTGCCTAAGCTTGTTGACCATTGACTTTGACCCAATTTAGGACAATCTTGACCTCAGGAGAATCATTTTGGTCCAGTGTCTTATCCTTTTTCGGTACCTCTCCTTGGCTAGCCGTTCTTACCCTTTTTGTTCTTTTTTGGCGCCCCTCCTTGGCTAGCTGTTTGGGCTATTATGGCTGGCCGTTTGGCCAGCCCAGGTCCATAATGGCTAGCCGTTTGAGCCCCTTGAATGCCCTTTAAGTGCCTTTATTGATGGTTGTTGTGCGGGGTCCTACGTAAACCCCAACCCTTCTCCCATTCTTTTCTTTTGCTCATGAGCCAGTGTGCTCTCTCCCTGCTCTCTTAAAGTTTCCTTGCTTAAGCCCTTTCTCTCTTTCCTGGTGTTTTGACCTTGACTTAGTCAAGGCACTACCTAAGCTAAGCCTAGGGTCCCTGCCTAAGCTAAGCTTAGGGTCTAGCCCAAAGTTGAGATTAGGTCAACATTACCCAGTCAAGGGGCTTTTTCAAAAGGTTGTCTGTGTCGAGTTACTCGGTCTCACCCAGTGTAGGCCGTGGTCCAATTTTTGCAAGAAGGCAAAAGCTCGGTTGTATCCTGGGAGTGTAGTTGCACACACCAAGGACTTGATCTTAAGTGGGGCAACTGTCGCTTGAAAGACAATGTATAATACATGCCCTCGGGCGCACCTGGTGAGCTTAGTTGCCTTACCCACTGAGTTAAGTATTTACCAAAACTGTCTCCCTGCCTTTTTTTAAATTATTATATTAGTATAGCTCCGGACAACATGCTGCGCAGGTTACATTAATAAAATTTTCTTTTTGTTGTTTAGAAAGAAGAAAGCTACAACTATAGTTGTTGCAATCAAACCATATTTTGTTCATGTCCATGCAGCTTTTTTCCCCTCTCAAGAAGCTTCTGTGATAGCCTAATAGTTCATCCATCTATGATGTTATCTCTCCAAACAAAAAGGAGAAACTGAGAAATGGGAAAACACAAAAATAAAGGAGAAGTTCTGATATGCTATAATCCTGACATATTGTCGTTCGAAGTCACATATGATGTGTATGGTACACATTTTGGTCAAGTAATAGGCAAGTGGGTTGTTAAAAGATGAATGTACTGAGAACAGAATGACAGAAGACAGGTTGCTATGGGCTAAGCTGTTGTGACAAATTTCTGTCATATTATTGCTTTCAAATGGCACATCTTCATTAGCCTCCCCATAGGTTGCTGAAGGCATGCATCTATGATCATGTGCTGCCTTCAAGTTGTGCTGGCAAAATATGCTTGCGAATAGGAAGTATTCTTAATTATTCACATTATCCGGTTCTGCATAGTTACTTAAATCCTTGTTATCTTCCAGAGTTAGTTAATTTTAAAATTTTCAGCTTCTTACTGCTCTTGTGCTTTTGCAGGCAAATAGAGATTGATTGCAAATTTTTAGAAACACAAAGGATTATGGATTATAGTCTTTTACTGGGTGTACACTTTAGAGCACCCCAGTATCTACAATCATTCATAACTGAACAGCAACCAGCAGCACCAGGAGGATTTAACACACTTGCTGAAGAAGGTAGATTACTTATGGATTTTTAACATCGCTTGCTTTGAAAGCTTGTACAGGGTGTCAGCATAGAAAGATAACCAATTAATTCCCACCTGCATTACAAATTTATGTATACATAGAACCTTCTGAAAAACTTTTACTTATCTAAAAACTTAGAACATACAAGCATGCTTCTGTTCTTGAAATATAATAAAGATAAGAAAACCAAAAATTGCCCGAAATGCTGATATTTGTATAATTTGTGTTATAAAGATCTTAGTTATCAAAGGCGGTAGGCGGAGCCTAGGTGGTGGGACCCCTAAAAAGACTAGGTGGGACTAGGCGGACTAGTCAGTACCCCTATAAAAAAAATACAAAATATATAAAAAATTGCCAAAATTAATATCAAACAATATAAAATCAATGAACAATAAACAATAGACAAAACACAACATTTCGTCAAATACTGTAAAGCATTTATATTAAATAACCTGCTCCAAAATTATGAATAAATTAACAATTGAATAAACAAACCATACAACTAACAATGTGAATAAACAATATACAAACAAATTATATATAAATTACACACACACATAAATGAAACACACAAGCACATAATATATATAATATACATATTATAATAACTGAAATACATAAATATATAATATATAACTGAAATACAGAATATTATAATATATGCTTATAATATATTAATATATATATATATATATATTTACACACACACAAAACAAATATATGTGTGCATCAGCATCCTTGCGTGTGTGTGTGCATGTGAAGTATAGACTGTGAAAAAGATAAGAAAATAAATTATATATGAATTACACACGCATATATATATATATATATATATATATATATATATATATATATATATATATATATAAACTTAGAAACAATCAACCAAAAATATAAGTTATATAACTCAGAAACAGTCAACCGGAAATGTAAGTTACATAACTTGAAATATAACTCAGAAATATAACTCAAAAACATAACTTAGGAATAATCAACCTAAAATATAACTCAGAAATAGTCAAACAGATTATATATATATATATATATATGGGGAGGGTGTGGCGATGCGGCACTTTAAAAAAACTTGGGTGCGGGGATGTGGGGAGGGTATATATAAATTTTTTAACAATTTTAAGTTAACACTAATGAAATAAAAACAATTATCATATCATCAATTCATCATGCATAAATTTTTGCAATAAATCAAATTAACAATGTATAATTGTTATTCCTCAACAATAAAAAATAACACCATAATTAAATCAACCTAAATATATTATGGCTATGCTAAGTGAATTAAGAAAATAAAAAACAATCAAGCAAAGCAAGCAAAAAATAAGTAAATTATACTAATAAAAAAAGCAAACAATGCATAATTTCATATAAAAAAAACTGGCCGAACTTAAAACCCAACTCAAGCTTGGGTTCAGCAGAACCGAACCTAGGAGCTCAACCCAGCAGGAGAAGGAAGAAGAAGAGAGGAGGAAGCGACAGAGGGAGAAGGAGAAGGAGAAGGAAGAAGGAAGAAGAAGAAGAAAGATATGAGTTGGAGGAGGAGGAAGAAGTAGAAGAAGAAGAAGAAGAAGAAAGAGAGGAAGAGGAACAACGAGAGAGGGGTACATGGGTTCGTCACCTCCGTCAGAAGAGGAGTCGAGGTGGTGACCCATTGTCGTCGTCGTTGTTGGAAGAGGAGTCGGGGAGGGGGAGAAGGAGAAGGAGAGTGGGGGCGCAATTGTGCCCTAAAGCCCCCCCCCACCCACCCACCCCCCAACTTTTTTAAAATAACCAAAATAGATTCTGTCAACATTGACCAGTCTATTTTGGTCAAATATAACCCTAGGTGCGGGTTGACTGCACCGGGTGTTGTGACGCGATGCAAGTGCGATGACCCTTTTAAAGAGTCCATGTGACATAGTATATATATATATATATATACTATAGAAAAAACAGGAAGACTGAGAGAGAGAAACAAGAATAAGAAGAAAAAAACAAGAGAGAGCAAACTGAGAGAGAGGAAGAAGAAGAAAAAAGCATGAAGAAGTAAAAACATAATGAAGAAGAAAAAAAGGAAAAAAGAAACGAGAAAGGAAAAACATGAAGAAGAAGAAAAAATATAAGAGAAGAAAAAAGAAGGAAAAACAAGAAGAAGATGAAAAAAAGGAAAAATGGGAAGAAGAAAAGAGAAGGAAAAGAGGGGGGGGGGGGGGGGGGAGAGTGGGAGAGAGAAGAATAAAACTGAGAGACAGATGGAGAGAGCAAATATATATATATATATATATATATATATATATATATATATATATATATATATAGAGAGAGAGAGAGAGAGAGAGAGAGAGAGAGAGAGGAGTGTACCTTGTTCTTCTTCTTGCTGCTGCAACAGACCGAGAGAGAGAGAGAGAGGTACTGGCCTTCCCCTTTTTATACCTTGGCTTTGTTGACCACTTGGTCAACCAAGTTAAAAAAATGTTGGACAATAATAGGCTTAAATCCTAGGCGGTAAAATAGGGCCCCACCGCCCAAACCCAAAAGCCCAGGCGGTGGGGCTGTGCCTAGGTCGCCTAGGCAATGCCTTTGACAACCAAGATAAAGATCAAACTTATAGGAAAATGTTGGGCTCACTATGAAGTCTGGTTGGAAAAGATCACCACAAATTTATGCTGTCACCTGTAAATTTGTACTGCTTTTCTCAAAGGTTGCCTAGGCAATTTTTGTTGATGCCTTTATTGTCTCCTGATATTGCGAACATGTCAGAACCAGACTGTTTTCTTTGACTTCCACAGATTATTCACAGTTAGCATATCAAATTATCAATACTCTGTGTTTTCTGTATTCGTCATGTATATTGTCTCTCACTTGATGTCGTTACAACCTGCACATATTCAGTTTAGGAAGATTGCATTTATTGTGCTTGACAACTTAAGCATGCATCTTCTTCTGTATCCCCATTTAGATTTTTGGTTCTTTCAGATTCATGTCATCTTTGTCAGTCTTTTACATGCCATGTTGGAAATTGCAACATAGAGACCTATTTTATCCCTGGATGAATGTGGTCATGAAACTTCTGTGTGTTCTCAAACTTATTGTGCTATTGTCCTCTGTAATTCTGGTCTGTTGTTCACATATCTTCCTATCTGGAGATGCTATGATTATTTGTTATCAGCCTTTAATATAGGCGGGTAGTTATTCATATGTTGGTTATTATCCATTAATATAACCTGATGCTGGATCAAATTTTCATAAAAATTAGCCACCATAAGCAAGTCTAGACATGTTTATATGTGTGTATCATGTGAGTACTAAATAAGAAACATGATCATGGACTGATGTTAACATGAAACCAAACATTTGCTTGAAAATTTTTCTTTGGCCAGTCTGGTAATCTTCATCTAGAGTTCATGTAAGATGCAAACAGAAGTATATTTATTTCAGTGATTATCTCAGGTTCAGATTTAACAAGATTGATGACAGATCTGTAAACAATCAGGACTATGAAATAAGCTGGATGCTCAGATTTAATTTTTAGCTTGTCCAAAACACAGTTATTCAGTATTACTCTACTCTGGACCAAATAAATATACAGTTTATGAAAGATGTATAGAAGTTATTCGAATATCTATGGATGGACAATTTTTTTGCCTTGAAACAAGGCTTGATCATTCGTATTGCTGTGAGAACAACCATCATGAATTTGAGCAACATTACCAATTTCAATGAGTATATTTAGAGGTATAAAACAATGACTATTTTGTTGTGATTCTGTGGCAGCTGGATATGAAGATGAAATTTCCAGCTACCCACAAGGCCTTGTTTTGGTTGCAAGAGGACCTCACCAGAATGGTGTTGTGGTGGGTCATCATATAAGAGGTAGCAGGCTGCGAGCATCTGCTGTTGGTGATGAGGAAGTGGATCTCCTCCTTCCTGGCACTGCAAGGTTATGTAACATCACTTTCTTCTGCTCTTCGTCATGAGGGAGGTAGAGCTAAAATTCAACTTCTTTTCTTGTTTGAGCAGGTTGCAGATCCAGCTTGGGGTTAACATGCCTGCCAGAGCAGAACATATTTCAACGCAAGAGAAAGGTGACTTGTTTCATGAGGTATATGATGTTGTTCTGTATCTTGGCATCATTGACATATTGCAAGAGTACAACATGAAGAAGAAAATTGAGCATGCCTGCAAATCTCTTCAGTTTGATTCCTTCTCAATCTCAGCTGTTGACCCTACACATTACTCTGACCGTTTTTTAAGATCCATTCAGTATGTATTTCCTACAAACCCTTGATTTCTGCAAGTTTTGTCCACCTGGTTCTGAGATCTTCTCTAATCTTTGTACGGTGCTATAGGTAAGTTCTTGTAATTATTGGAAATGAGCAAATACATATGGGTGGCATGCATACCACTAGATCTGTGATATCACCTGACATGCAATGATCTATTGTCAACTTTCAATGTCAGCAGTGCATTGTAGTGTTTACTTCCAGAGAGACGTGGGGTATGCATATTGAAGTTTTGCCTTTCCTGCTCATCAAATTTAGCCTGCCTCTAGCGAGAATTTTCATTAGCTGATACATTTAGGTTGAAGGTGTATTCCATAAGAAGGTCCTACATCCCTTGCATGGATAGGCATTGAATGAAAAGCGCTCGATGATAGGTGTTTTTTCCTAGGTTCTGCTTGTTGTTTGATCACCTCTTGAAATGTCACCCGTCTCAAATGGTCACTGCTATGCTGGTGTCCTCATAGAGGAACAACCTTTAGTTATAAGCTAGTATGAGAGCCCCTTTTTGTTGCAAATTTTATTAGATCCTGTTATCAAAACTTGGGCATGACTATTGAAATAGTCGAGAATTTGGACAGGCAATAGGACCTTCGAACTATATCTGGAATTTGAAAGGGCAAAGTCTCAATATACTATATTGTGGTAGTAAATTTTATTTCCTATTACTTGACTTTTGAATTAAGAGGGAAAAATATTTGAGTGCTAGCTTTCTTGAATAAGAAACACACGTTTACAAATTCCAAAGTCACACATGTTGGAATTTGGGGACTTTCTCTGCAGGAATTGATGGAGCTGATGCTTGGAGGCGAGCTGCAAAGGCGCTTTCTTAAAAGCAGCAGTTGCCTCACCGGGGTTGAACCAGAGTGCTAAAGGGTTGAAGACAACCTTGCTTGTGGACTCTCTTGGTACTGAGTAGGCTAGTTACCACGACACAACTACCCTAAACAGCTTCGCAGGAAAAAAAAGAGAGAGAGCATGAAGAAAAAACTCACAGTTGGGGTTTATAATATATAGACTCAATATGCATCGGTTCATTATGGACCAAACGGGTAGCATGCACTCATTATGGTCCAAACAAGCAGCATGCACTCTTAAAGGCAAATGACCATCCACAATGAGCTGCCTGCCTCCACCAAAGGACAGACAGAACTTACTCATTTGGACACGTTGAGGCTAACCGTTAAGACTAGGTGTTGCCCCCCTCAGAAAGGTCATAAAATACCTTATATCGTTTTGGTCAACCATCAAAATGTTGAAAAATTAAAATCTAATTAAATGATTTTATTTGGTACAAATTTGTTCAAAAAGTTTAGTCAAACTATGACCGGGTTAGGCCAAATTCGAATCCAAGTTCAAATCCAAATCTGAATTCAAGTTCAAAGTCTAAAGTTTAAAATTTAATTGACAAGCCTAATATCCAAGCCCCTTGAGAACTTTATCCTCTATGCCAACTCTCTACATTTTAAATTCAAAGTATTTTTCAAAGATTGAGGACTAACATTTTTTATAAAGTGAGTTTTTTCTTTCAAAAAGCCAAAGAAGAAAATATTTTGCCTAAGACTGGTTAAAAAAAGGTTTAATTTTGAGCGAAATACTAACAATCTTGAACATGGGTCAAAATTATAAAAGAAAAACAAGAAAGATGATTGTGAAAGTCATAGGGTAAGTTGCCTATTTTGAGCTATATGTTTAATGGTAGTTATTTGGGGCTATTTGCTTAATACTATTTAAACATTTGAAGGTTTTTGAAAAATGAGAAAACTTTGATCATTATATTAATTAGGACTGATTTTGGTGGTCGTTTGATAGTTATCCTCAGATTCATATGAACCGTTGTCATAGGGCTGTCAACAGGTCCAGTTTGTTCATCCGGACCTGAATACCCAGGTATGGAATAAAAATTTTCACTCCAATATTATTCGGTTTGACTCAAACCTGACCCCAATAATATGCGAGCCGAGCTTTTTGCCCCGCTTTAGCCAAATATATAATATGCATTTGTAGTGAAAATATGCAAGTTAAATTATATGGAGCCAGGTTTGAGATTTCTTTTTTTGACCCGGACAAAACCTGAACCCAAATCCAACAACTAGTTAGTTATTTGGGCGAGTTTAGGGTGCACCCTGATTGGTCAAGTACTCGGACCTGTTGACAACAAACTTTGGCAAAGTATGCAAAAATCAAGCCTCTAAGGTCATGCTGCTGGCCGTATAAAATTTGAGATCATTTCCAGCATTAGCAAAAAATGTATTGGAGGCTTTGGGAGTGAAATGGTGCAGCTTCAGCTGGTGGTGCAGCTTCATGCTTGGCAGCAAACAGCTGGTGGGGCTTATTTTTAAGCATGACGAGGGGTTGGGGGATCTTTTTGTTGATCTCATCATGCTATTTACGTGTAATGATATAAACAGTTCAGACTCGGTTTTGGATCTAGGCATTACTAAGTACGACTTAGTCGGATCCAGCATAATCAGATCCAGGTTTGGATCTAGAGTCAGATGGGGTTCAGCTGAAATCGAATCCGGATCTGACTATCTTAAAAATCAGACATTTACTGAGTAGGGATCCAGCAAGCGGCTAAGCACCATGACAGCATTCAGTGTGGACCTGCACTCTGTATCTGTGAGCCCCATGCAATGCTGTCATGTGATTGACCAGTGTCACTTAGCCGCTCCTTTGATCTCAACTCCTTACAGAGCAGGGATCCAGAGAGCAGCTAAGGGCCATGGTTATTTGACACAGCAATCACATGACAGCATTTCATGTGGGGCCTGCACTCTGTACCTGTGGGCCCCATGCAAATGCTGTCATGTGATCAGCCATAGTCATATAACCATGGCACTTAGCCGCTCCTTTGATCTCAACTCACTTACTAGAGGGGGGAGCCAAAACAAAAGTATGCATATGAAAAAAATATATATGCATGCAAAATGATGAAACAACCTCTGGATTTTGGCAAAACAGAAGGAAAATGAAAACCACATGTTTGGACCATGTTTTTTGTTATTATTATTTTGATAATGAAGGAACCCTCACGAGGACTGGGTCACATAATGGGTCCACCTCATTGCGAGATCAAACTCCGGGTTGAGGATACAACCACCCACCTTTACGTGGCCCCAACCATGATAAAGCAACAACATCACCCATTCACCAGCAGGGTTCCATCCTCGGCCTTAGGCTTGACACAGGACCCTGCTGACCACATGGGTAACCACTGCGGTGGTATGTCTTTGGTCATAATTATGGAAAAAGATCATAGAAAATGAATGATCTCAAGATTCTAAACTCAACCTACTAATTCCACCAGCTAGATGGGGTTGCATCACCTATTCACAGCACGCAAACTATGTGAACACCAGTGATCCAATCAGATCAAGCATTTGTGAGAGCAGAATTGTGTGACTAAACAATCTCGTGAACCTACTCTCCCGCATAGTATGGATATTATACCACACTAATCCCAGCTCAAGTTCCTTCCCTTCATTGTCCATCTTAGTGGACTTGCAAATTGCAATGGAAAAGCCATAGAAGAAGCTTAGTTGTCTCGGTTCAACGTTTGGTGCCATGTTGACACCAAAGCAAGCAAACATGGAGCAGCCAAGCAGCATCTGCAGAGATGAACAAGGGATTGGCAACTGCACCATCTTCACCAATGATGGCAATGTGGCTTTGCCAAGTGAGAAAGGTCTCAATGACCACTGTGTGTGGCTCACTGAAAGGTGTAGTCAAATCGCTCACATGGTGAGTGGTCATCGTACGCGTGCTATACAAAAATCTTACGGTTCTTACTATATATATATATATATGAAAGTGAGTAGCTAACATATGATCAACATGGCACAATATGTGGTTTTACAAATCGAAGGTCTCAACCTGGTGCACAAGATGTTGTACATTAAGCCATAAAAACATGATATTTTTGCATTCGAACGCCCATCACTTGCTTGTAAGTAAATGTCATGCAAGTACTTGAAATCTCTCCACCTTTGTCCACTCATTGGCTCCCCACAGTCTGGTGATTCGTACCACTTCCTCCAACACGATTGTCATCTCAAGATCTTCGAACTAGAATGTATTGATTGCCGCATTTCAAAATTGCACAATGGCTTCTAAGAAGAGACGACTGATGTTCTGTGGAGTGATCTCCAAGAATTTATGAAAATACATATGATCCAACAACTCCTTTGCTTCATCTGATAGTGTTATGACCCGTTAGTATGCTTAGTTCCAGTATAATTGGTGCATGTAGGATGTTGACTCTTCTAAATCAATTGAATGTGATCTTGCAATCAAAATTAATTTTACTAAAATTAATCAAATTAATCATTGAATTACACTTTTATGTCCACAAGAGACCAAATGGGTAGGTGAGAAGGCAAAAGTGATAGAACCTTGAGGATATAAGATTTGGTATACAGAAATAAATAGAAATAGGAATGAAGTAGGGATTGTTATGAGTCGTGAGTTTATAGATAATGTAGTTGAGGTCCGTAAGAAGGGTGATAGGATTTTACTTATTAAATTAGTATTAGGTACATATATTATTAATATTATTAGTGTTTATGCACCTCAAGTAGGTTTAGATGATTCTATTAAGCGTTAATTTTGGGAAGATTTAGATGGAGTAGTACAAGGGATATCTTATGGTGAAAAGCTTTTCATCAGCGGTGACCTTAATGGACATGTAGGCATTAGTAAGGATGAATTTGAGAGTATCCATGGAGGCTATGGTATAGGAGAAAGAAACGAAAGTGGAGAAATGATTTTAGATTTTAGTTTGTCCTATGATATGATCTTAGCAAACACTTGGTTTAGGAAGAGGGAGTCTCATCTATTAACATTTAAAAGTGGGGTTAATACGAGTCAGATAGATTTTTTCCTACTTAGAAAGAGAGATAGGGGTTGTTGCTTGTAAGGTTATACCGGGAGAAAGTGTAGCTACACAACATAGAGTCTTAATTTTAGATCTTAGAATTAGACAATGCCACAAAAGGGATAGACATAGGATAGATCCTAGAATTAAGTGGTGGGCACTGAAAGAAGCTAAACAAAGAATGTTTGTAGAGCAGGTAGTTAAGGAAGCTGATTGGTGTCTCGAGAAGGATTTAGAATCAATGTGGAATACGATAGCGGGTGGCATGAGAAATGTGGCTAAGGAGGTATTGGGTGAGTCTAAAGGCGGTGCACCGCTAGGTAAGGATACATCGTGATGGAACAAGGATGTCAAATTAGCTATTAAGGTTAAAAGAGAATGTTATAGAAATCTAAGTAAGAGTCGTGATAATGAGAGTTTGGAGAAATATATGATAGCAAAGAAGAAAGCTAAAAAAGTAGTTTGAAACGCGAGGGATAAGGTATATAAGGAGGTTTATGACAAGTTGGATACCAAAGAGGGTGAGAAGGATATTTATAGGCTTGCAAAGATGAGAGATAGGAAATCGAGGGATCTGGGTATGATTAGATGTATCAAAGATGAAACACAGGGTTTTAGTCAAAGATGAGGAGATTAAGGAGAGATGAAAAAATTATTTTGATAAGCTATTTAATGGAAGTCATGCTCAAGATCCTGAAGACTTGTCGATTCCTTTTCATGAGATGAATCATGACTTCAGGTGCAAGATTCAAAAGAAAGAAATTGCAAAGGCTTTGAAGAAAATGAAATCAAGAAGGGCAGTTGGTATACCTATCGAGGCTTGAAAATGCTTGGAAGAAAAATGTTTAGAATGGTTGACAAATATTTTTAACAGGATTTGGCAGACAAATAAGATGCCTAATGAGTAGATGAAGAGTACTTTGGTGCCTCTATATAAGAATAAGGGTGATATACAAGATTGCATAAACTATCATGGTATAAAACTCATGAGTCATACTATAAAACTTTGGGAGAGGGTGATTAAGTCTAGGTTGAGGAAGGTTGTCATGATATCGGAGAATCAATTTGGTTTTATGCCTGAAAGATCAACTATGGAAGCTATACATCTTCTTAGACAACTTATTGAGAGGAATAGAGAGAGGAACAAAGACTTGCATATGGTTTTTATTGATTTGGAGAAGGCATACGATAGAGTACCTAGGGACGTTCTCTGGTGGACAATGATGAAGAAAGGTGTTTATCTCAAGTACATTAGTATAATTAAGGACATGTATGAAGTAGTAACCAATGTCCGCACTTGTAGAGGGGTGACAACCACTTTTCCTATAACGGTTGAGTTACATCAAGGATCTGCTTTAAGCCCTTTCCTATTTGCTATAGTGATGGATGAGCTTACGAGATCAATTCAAGAAAATGTGTCGTGGTGTATGTTGTTTGCTGATGATATTGTTTTGATTGATGAGTCTAAAGTTGGGGTTAATGCTAAGTTAAAATTATGGAGACAGACATTGGAAGCAAGAGGTTTTAAGTTGAGTAAGAGTAAGACAAAATGTATAGAATGTCGGTTTAGTAAGCAACGAAATAGTGATGGGACTGTAGTGAAGCTTGGTGAGCAAGAAATACGGTGGATGATTGTTTCAAATATGTGAGATCTATCATTCAAAAGTATGGAGAAATTGATGGAGATGTAAATCATAGGATAAAGGTTGGGTGGATGAAATGAAAAAATACAACTGGAGTGTTGTGCGATCATAGAATGCCATTGCGGTTGAAGAAAAAGTTTTATACGACGACTATTAGGCCCGCTTTACTATATGCCACAGAATGTTGGGCTGCCAAGAGACATCATATTCAAAAAATGAGTGTAGCTGAGATGTGTATGCTTAAATGGATGTGTGAAAATACAATAAAAGATAAGATTCAGAACGAGGAGATACGTAAGAAGGTAGGCGTTGCACCCATTGAAAATAAGATGAGAGAGAATCGTTTACGGTGGTTTGGACATATTCGGCGAAGGCCTAATGATGCTCCAGTTAGAAGGATGGAGAAATGAGAAAATATATTAGTTAAAAGAGGTCAAGGTAGGCCTAGGAAGACTTGGGTGGAGATGATACGAAAGGATATGAATGCTTTGAACCTCACCGAGGACATGACAATGGATAAAAATGATTGGAGGAGAAGGATTCATGTGGAAGACCTAGAATGATTTTCTTTGTTGGTTCATATCACCAACCCCAATTGTTTTGGGATGAAGGCGTAGTTGTTGTTGTAATCATTGAATTACACACACATACAAATATGTATTTTTATATGTTTCATACATACATGACAAACTAATCAATGATTGAATGTAAAATTGACAATTTACAAAATAACAAATGAATAAAATATCTCTCCATGAGCACTGGACCTTCGTCTCTATTGCGACCTCTTCCTCAGACCTTGCACTTTCTAACACATCAACTTTGGACTCCTAAAGAGGGTCCACATTAACCTCAAACTTAGGGTTCACATGTGATCAAGCCACATGACCCACACTCACATCTACTCCTTGAGGAGGGTTCATATTAATTTCAACCTCCTGGTGAGGTACCTCCTCCGCCCTCTTTATATTCATCTCGTCACTGCAGGTGGTCAGATCTTCAACTTCATCTATCCGAGCATTGGAGTTAGCAATAATCTCAGTGCAAGTCAATGGGCCACCCTCTTATGGGTGACAAGAATGTACCCACAAACTGATCAACCTATTCTGCACATGCTCCCTTAAATATAGCCACTTTGAAATTTGTAACTGTAGTTTGTACGCCATCAAAGGTTTTTTTACTTGTTTGAGAACAACTTTTGTGTTTATCAAGAATGCATTATTTATAAAAAATGTTGAAACCCTGCATTTTTGGCTTTGGATATATCCACTCTCTATCCACTTATGAATAGTAAGTCATGCTTGCAAATGATCAGCCAGTTCGTAATTCTTCATTGGATTTTGTTATTGTACTCCAATACTAAAAGATATTGTGGGTGTGGACCCTTTCAACGCAGTCTTCTAAGTGGGCATATTGTATTAAACAAATTTAAAATTTCCTACAATAACAAGACATGGAATATTGAAAAGCATTGCAAAAAATAAATAAAATAATTGTGAGGATGAGTAAATCCCCTAATAAAATAGTGTTACAACGACATGCTTATAATACAATCTACACAATATATAAACAAACAAAGAACCGAAGGTAAGCAGGTTGGGGACCACAGGTTGGAGAACACGATTAAAGATGTGCTTACTCAAGAAAAAAGAGTCATCGATGGTTTAGCCATGATGAAGTGTCACCTATGAATAGTTGCCAAAAATAATCGCCAAAGGAAAGCTAATTAAGAACCACTGGTTGGGAACCACAAAAAACCCTAGTTTAAGCGAAAATAGCCCTGAAGTGTGAATAACAAGTTTATATATGATTCACAACTCCGCAAAAAAAAATCACATAGTCATAAATTTGCAAATATTTAAGTAGGATATTTGCAATGTCAATTTAAATTTAAGTGGATCTTCGCACATATGTTTATGTAAAATCATTAAGTATATGTAAATAAGTATGATATTTGCGTTTAATTTTTGCAATAATATTTATGTGAATTCGTGAAGTACATGCAAATAAGTAAGATATTTAAGCTTTATTGGTTCCCGTGTAACCAAATTTGCACAAATATATTTATGCAAATTCATGAAGTATATACAAATACATGAGATATATGCAATTTTAGTGGATTAAGTTTCACCAAAAGTTCCCAAATAAATTTATGAGAGCTCATAAAGTATATGTGAATAGGATATTTGTAACTTTATCAATTCCAATTAATGTGCAATTCAAGATTTATTGGGGTCTTTGTACTAGTCGACGAGTGGTAGAATTTTATCTTAATATCTCATAAATTCGTAATTGTGAAGAGTAAAAAAACCCTAGCAAAGTTAGGTATTTGCAAAATAGCAAAAATTGTAGGGTTTTTAAGAAAACATGTCAAATTAGTCGTATAGTATCATTTTCTGATATATATATATATATATATATATATATATATATATATATATATATATATATAGAGAGAGAGAGAGAGAGAGAGAGAGAGAGAGAGAAATTGGTAGCTGCTCACACAAGTGCTAAATGGATTTTTCTGCCCTTTTGATGTTTTTTCACAGTTTCGACACTATAAATGTGTTGGGCATGGGTGATTTACGAGGAATCCACACCTGGATCATGTGTCTTTGATGAAAAAATGATATTTGGAGCCTAAAATTTTTACAAAGAATTTGGACAGTTGATTTTTTGAATGTTATAAAAACCCACCCACATTAGATCACATCTGTACCGTCAGAATTTATAAATAAATTGAAAAAAACTGAAAAACCCATTTAGCACATTCATTTAGCATCTAACGTGTGAGCAGCTACCAATCTATATATATATATATATATATATATATATATATATATATATGCACACATGCGGGCACACACACATTTGTGCCCACCTTAATTTGGATTTCTGGCTCGACCTCAGTTTCAGATTCTATTTCTAAACCTGCAGCTAGCCAAGATTCTGCGGCATAGACCAATAATTTGTTCTCTCGGCATGAGTCAGGGATGAAGGACGAGCGAACATGCTTGACCTAATTCTAACATTAGCATTGAGTCTGCTTCACCTAGCCACTGCAATGATGTGTATTAGCAGATTAGTGTCTAGGTCTAGCTAATGTCTCCCACAGTATAGGGCAATAATTTTTTTCTCTCGGACCAGGCAACAGTTGGGCTCGGTTTGCAAGCTTTGCAAGCTTTGCAAGCTTTGCATTGAGATGGAAACACGATTTGCATGTGTTGCCAAAATGGGGTGTTACTAGAATGCAGTGGAGATGTCAAAAACATCTTGCAAATGGTCTAAGACGTAACCCCACAAACCAGTGATTTGGAAACAAGACGGCTCCCAAACAACAGGACTGTTGGGAAAACTGCAACACATCCAATTCAAGGCTCTCAAGCTGAGCCTTAAAGTTGTTTCTAGAATAGTAAAAAAGAGGGAAAGGGAAGCGTAAAAAGGACAAACAAAAGGGGTATCATCAAAACAGGAACCTAAACTTGTTTTCAGAACTACTCAAAAGGGAAAGAAAGGGAAGAATAAAAGACACTAGGTATCAGCAACAGGAACTGTATAAAAAAGGAATGCAACGTGAATACCTCCATCTGGTGTTGTCAAAACCCCAAGAGTTATACCTATTATGACAAGAAAATGCACTCGAGAGATTAGAGAACGATTGAAATGGACAAAAGAAAAAATGGGGACCACATAATAACATCAGGCACATAGTAACCTACCAGTAAGGTGGCAAATACAAGTTGGGATTGCACGCATTGTTCTGTCAGTGAGAGTACATGGAATTTCAATACTGAAAAACCACTGGCTTTTGCATGAATTTTTTTTGCATCACATGGCCCTACAAGGTCATTTTTGTATACATGATGGAACTGAATGCTGAAAGTAAGGTTAGCAGACTAGATCGTCCACAGGGTTGCTCAAGACGAAAGTCCCGCATGAACAAGTTAGGGATTGGAAAGCTAGGTTACTAGACAAGCCGAAACCTTGGGCAATTGAGGAGATGTCATAGAGAAGATATGTGATGTACCGGGCCCAAGAATTTCATTCATGCAAAAATCCATGACACAATCTCTCGGATCATTAAATGCAACTTAGTCAAGGAATATATCTCAGACCAAAGCAACCGATACAAGGAACTTATGGTTGACTTGAACAGTCGGTCAATAAACAGGACAAGTCTTGAAGGTTATGCAAGCCACAATATTTACACTGATTTCTTACTTGATCAATCTAACAATATAGTAATTGAAGACCAAGATAACAGAACTACCTTTACATTCCTGCATCCACATAGACATTTAAATAAGAAAATAATGAGACGTTATCTGCTTAAGTGTGTGAAATATACGCCCCCGTCAGGTGCTCAGCATGCCAAAATTGTCGGTGGCATCTGAATTTCCAACAGCTCTGAAATTTGATCTAACGTTCTACAAGGGAAAGCACACATAAAAATGAATAAACTAAATACCACTTGGAAAAAAGAAATTGTTTCTAAATGGCTGAGTGTCAGTTGCACATACTCTTCTTTCCAGCAATTACACATTATTTTGCAAGTCAAGATGTTGCATATTGAATCAAGAAAGAAACTCTGAAGAACTTAAGCAACCAGAACAAAAAATTTGAATTTAATTAATGAAATGGCCTAAAAGATAAAGCATATCAGAAGAAATATAGACTAGAAAATAAGTTGAAAATTCAGCTATAGATTAAATGAATGGTTGGACAACTTAAACCAAGAAATTCCAGTTTGTATTTTCCATCAGTGTGACAGCAAGCTCTTACAGCCTATGAGATAGGCGTATCATGGGTAAGCTATATTAAGTGTCGTGTAGTGCTGGACCCAGTTTGGGTCTGACCCAGACCCAAACTGGGATTGCGCATTGACGTGTTTACTGGAGTACGGATGTAATATTGTAATTTGTTATAGGACAATCATGTCCATAAATGTATTGCCTTGTAACCTAATGCATATATACATTAAACCAAGCCACGATAATGTAATTAGAAAAATAGTGTACCTGTGCAGCCCCAACAACACTGAGTTTTCCTCTTCTTCTACCTTTCTTCTTCTCTTACTTTTCTCTGTTGAAGAACAGGTTTGGTGCAAACACAACTTCTAACATGGTATCAGAGCAAGGTTGGATCTAGGGCTCGGCATTGCTCCCAAAGGTACGACCATAGAGAAAATCTGTTTTCGGTCAGGAAAATATTCTTCTCTCTCTCTCTGTTTTTTGATATTTTTTCCTCTTCCGCAACCTACACTATCGTGTTTTCTTCCAAAAGGACGATCCCTTTTCTCGTCTCTATCCCCTCTTAAAACGGTTTTCGTGTTTTCATCTGAAACACATGTTTCCCATTTAAAGGTTTGTTTGAAACCCTATTCGTGACCTATCTTCAAGCACGAAAATTCTGTTTCCTCTTTGAAACCCTAATCACAACTCATCTCTTCCTCGTGATTCTCCTTTTAGAATCAAAACTCGTGATCGATACTATATCCCAATCAAAACTCGTGATTCTCCTCTTTTAGAATTTGTTCCTGTGTCACCTCATCTCAAAATTTGTCGTTGATTCATCTGAAATCACGATTTATCGTGATCTTGGTTCACACTAATCGAACACGGCAAAAACTTTTTCTTTTAGCCTATTAATGCTAATCAAACACGGCATGATCAGGTGGCTTGATTCATCAACATCAGATTGATATTTTGAATATTTACGTGATCTGATATCTGTCAAAAAAAAAAAGCCAGTAGATCCGAATTATGTTATAATCAGTTCTCTTCTGGGCTGAACTTAGATAGTCACGTTATCTTGCAGTTTGATTAGTCATTTCATTAATCTTCTCTTAGAGTATTTTCTACCTTATATTCACGTGTCTCATAATCATGGATTCTTCTTCAACCGAGTCCGGTTTGTCATTAAACTTTCTTAGCCAACTCGTTTCTGAAAAGTTAAATAATTCTAATTTCCTGACTTGGAAGAGATAGATAGTTCCCTTTATCAGGAGCCAAGATCTCTTTGGTCATCTGGATGGATCAATACTTGCCCCACCAGAGTTCATCGCAAAGGAGGAAACAAACACACAAGGGGCTGCATCTACCAAGCTTGTTCGCAATTCAGATTATGACGCTTGGATGAGAAAGGATCAGGCATTAATTGCCTACATCACATCTACTCTGTCTCAGGAAGTACTAGTTGCTATCCCCGATGACTGCACAATGATGAAATTGTGGAACAGGTTGACACAGACATACTCTCAGATATCTGAAGCAAGAGTTTTATTTCTCGAGCATGAATTCCAGCTTCTCAAGAAAGGTGGTCTATCTATCATGGATTACTTGAATAAGATGAAAACTATTACAGATCAACTAGCCATTATTGGATGTGAAGTGTCAGACAAGGATAAAGTGCAACAGACATTAAATGGTTTAGGCCCTGATTATCATGTATTGGTGACATCATTGTTGTGCTTGCTCGTGCTTCCCACATTTGAGGACCTCCGGGCAAAACTTCTACAATACGAAATGTCATTGAAAGGCATCGCTGAAGATTCTAGTGCTCAATCTGACTCCCAAGATGTCTTAGCCACTGGGTTCTCCTTTGGTCGTGGAGGAAATGGCTTCAGAGGAGGAAGAGGTCGTGGTAGATTTACAGGTCCAAGTTTGCTTCCCACACCCAATATGCCGTTCAACTCTAATGCAAAGAACCAAACTCAAAGAGTTGTCCCGACATGTTACCTATGCAATAAAAAGGGACATATTAAGGCAAATGACTAGTTTAATCCTCAAAATAAAGGCAAATTGCAAAACACGGAGAGAAAGAAGGAAGATAATGTTACCAAGTCTGATAGGGAGGTGAAACAACTTTTGCTGGCAGCACTGTCTGGGTTACACTTGAAACAGAATGATCAAGGATCATGGTATGTTGATTCAAGAGCAGTGACCCATGTTACGAGCGATGTTGGTAAGCTCTCAAACTCGGTTCCTTTGGTAAAAATAGTATTTAATTGGAGATGGATCTCACCATCACATTTCTCACATTGGTAATGCAATCATTCCTCTGTCAAAATCGTCTCTCAATTTGTCAAATGTTATTCATGCTCCTAACATAAAAAAAAACATCATCTCTGTGTCCAAACTTGTTGATGATACACATTCTTATATTGAATTCACTCCCTCTTCTGTGTATGTCAAGGATCTTCAAACGAGGGAGACATTCACTGAAGGGGAGAGAAAAGGAAATATGTACATCTTCAAGGAAGATCCATTTGCGCGTACCAGTTCCGTCTTGAAGCCCTTATTGAAGTCTAAGTCTTTTCAGTCTGAGTTATCCAAGTCAGGTCCTGAGTCTGTTTTTAGTCTTTCCAAATGTAATAAGCCAAGTCTTTGGCATAATCGTCTTGGCCATTACAGTTATTCTTTTCTTGAGAAACTTGTATCAAGCAAATTAATTCCTAAATCAAGTTTAACTCTTGAGAACAGTAATAAAAAGTGTCCCAGTTGTCAGATGCGTAAGAGTCATGTACTTCCTTTTGATTCTATAAATAAAAGAGCTTCAAGATCCTTTGAAATTGTTTATTCAGATGTTTGGGGTCCTGCGCTCGTATGCTCTTCTTTTGACAACAGATATTTGTAATGAAAATGGCGGAAACACCAATAAAGCAAACCACTCTTTTAGAAGACTGATGCCAAGAGCCAAGAACACAAACACTAAAAGTGTATACAAAACCCACTAAAGGGAAAAATGACTAAAAGTCATACGTTGAATATTATTGAAGAAAGAAAGAAGAGGGTGAAAAACCCATTCCAATGCAAGAGGAAGGGCCCTCTTTTATAGAGGAGAAAAGGTAGAGGAAGGGACCACATAAGGGCTCCCTTCTAGTCGTTGGGAGCCCCAACAACTACAAGGTGGGCCCCCTAGTGGTCCTCTTACAATAAAAAGAAAAAGGAAAAAAAGAAAAAGTAAAAGAAAAGAAAAAGAAAAAGGAAAAAGTAAAAAAATATATGGGAATTACACAAATACCCCTTTCGGGTATTTGAATTATAAATATATGTATATATATATATACGCATGTATATATATATAAGTATATGTATATATATATTTATATATACATATTTTAACATGCCTCCTCAAACTTTATGGGGAAAAGACCAAAAGTTTGCCAAGGAGAAACAAAAAAAGCGGAGTTGAAAGCGCTTTGGTGAAGAAATCCGCCAACTGATATTCTGAAGTGACATATGGTAGTGTGATTGTTCCTTTGAGAAATTCGCCTCAAACATAGTGACAATCCATTTCAATATGCTTGGTGCGCTCGTGGAATGTATGGTTGCTTGCAATGTAATTTGCGCTCTTGTTATCACAACACATCTTGGTGGAGGAAGAAATGAGGACGCCCATGTCACATAGGAGACTTCTAAGCCACACAATTTCCATAGTTGTCATTGCCATGGCCCGATATTCGGCTTCATTGGATGATAGATAGACTTTTTGTTTCTTCTTACATCTCCACGAAATAAGAGATTCACCTAGAAAAATGCAAAAACAAGTAGTTGAGATACGATCATTAGGATTTCCTCCTCAATCTGCATCAGTAAAAGCAGTTAATTCAAGAGATGAAGAAGAGGATAAGAAAAACCCTTTGGAAATGGTGTTCTTGATGTATCGCATAACTCGCATCACGGTCGCCATGTGAACTATAGCAGGAGCATGCTGAAATTGACTTGCAGTATGAACCGCATGAACAATAATTGGATGGGTGATGGATAAGTAAGTAAGGGATCCAATCAATTGTCGATAGGGAGTGGGATACTCAATTATAACACCATCCTCAAGTCTCAACTTTGCATTAATAACTTCAAGAGTTTCCACCTTCTTTTCATTAGATACTCCTGACTTGGTACAGATGTCTGCTGCTAATTTCATTTGAGATAGAATATATCCTCGCGGAGAGTATGTCAGTTCAATACCTAAAAAATATCTCAAAAATCCAAGGTCAGACATATCAAAAGTTTTCTTTAACATGACCTTAATTTCATTTACTCCCTTTTTGTCACTTCAAGTGATGATCATATCATCAACATACAGAAGTAGAATAACAATGGAGTCACCTGTTTTCTTAATAAAAAGAGCAGTGTCAGTATAACAAGAAATAAATCCCAAATTGATTAGTACACTACTAAACTTGTCATACCAAGCTTTAGGAGCTTGCTTAAGACCATATAAGGTCATCTTCAATTTCAAAATTTTACCATTTAATTCATGCCAAGAGGTGTTCCATATATACTTCTTCACTCAAATTTTCATTTAAAAAGGCATTTTTAACGTCAAGTTGAAAATTTGACCATTTTTTAATAGAGGCTATTGCAATAAGAGCTCAAACACTAGTCATTCGAGCAACTGGGGCAAAAGTTTCATCATAATCCACCCCATATTCTTGGGCATATCCTTTGGCTACTAACCTAGCCTTATTTCTTTCTAAAGAGCCTTCACTCTTAGTTTTTACTTTGAAAACCCATCTATATCCAATGACTTTCTTGCCATTAGGAGGAACAGTAATTTCCCAAGTTTGTGCATTTTTAAGTGCATTAAGTTCAAGTTCCATTGCTTTATTCCAATGAGCATATTGTTTAGCATCATTATAATGAGATGGTTCATGGAATGAGTGAAGGGCTAGCAAACATGCTAAAAAATTTGGAGAAAAAGAATCATAAGATACAAATCTATTTGGTTTTTTAGAAATATGATTTGATCTTCTTTGAGAGGATTCTTCAATCGACTCGTTTTGAGAGAATTTTTCAAGGGCACAAGGAGGATTACTTTCATTCCTTTAGAGTAAACTTGTGTTTGACTTGGTATATTTTCTTCTAAATTTTCATGTTGGTCATGTTTCCCATCATTTGGAGGTTCAAAATGATCCTCTACGAGAGTTTCACTAGATTCAACATGATCATCTATAACCTTTTCTTGAGGTAACAAGTCAAATAAAAAAGAGTAATCAATATTTTCATTTAGTTTATGTGAAAAACCATTTTCTTCTTCTAAGAACGTGAGACATCTTTTGAGATATAAAGTTTGTTTTTGAAAAAGTCAAAACATCGATAGCCTTTTTGTTTTTCGACATATCCTAAGAAAATACATTCAATTGCCCTTGAAGAAAGTTTATCATATTTGTGAGTTAGAACAAAGCATTTACACCCGAAAATTCTTAGTCTTTTATAATCGGGAGACATATTATAAAGTTTTTCAAATGGAGAAAGATTTTTCAAAGAAGATGAAGGGGTTCTATTGATAAGATATGTTGAGGTTAGAACCGCTTCGGCCCAAAAGGATTTTGGAATGTTCTTTGAAATTAATAAAGTTCTTGTGGTTTCTATTATGTGTCTATGCTTTCTTTCCGCAAGACCATTTTGTTGCGGAGTGTTTGGACAAGAACGTTGATAACAAATACCATTTTCCTTCAAGTAGATTTGAAATTCATTGGACATATATTCGGCTCCCAAATCGGATCTAAGAATGGATAGGATTCCTAAAAATTGATTTTTAACCATTGCATGAAATTCTTTAAAAAAAGGAAAAATCTTCGGATTTGCGACTTAAGAAGTAAATCCATGTAAATCTAGTGAAATCATCAATAAAGACCACATAGTATGAAAAACCTCCTTTGGATAAAATAGAGGAAGGTCCCCATACATCGGAATGAACAAGTTCAAATGGCCGAGTGGTGACATAATTTCTTTGAGGAAATGGAATAGCTTTAGACTTCCCAAAAATGGAATCTTTACAAGTCATGTGTTTGACTTTACAAGTATTGTTTACAAAAGGAAAAAGAGACATCTTTACAAAATTTGGATGACCAAGTCTCTCATGCCAAACTCCAATACTTTATCCTTTATAAGATTACAAAATGACTTCGATGAAAGAGTCAAAAAGTCTATAAAATAAAGATCACCCCTTCTATGGCCTTGCCCAATCAACTTCCTTGACTGAAGATCCTGCACGGTGCAATCTTTAGGTGAGAAAGAGACTTGGCATCCATGATCGGTAATTTGGGAAACGAAAAAAAAGATTTAGATTAATTTTTGCAACGACTCTTACTTTAGGAACGAAAAAGTTTTGAAAAGTTTTAAAATCAAGTATTCCAATACTTCCAATTTTTAACGATGTCCCATCGGCCGTTGAAACATAAGAAGACATGGGTTTGAAAAAAACATTAGAAAGAGAGTTTTTATGAGATGTCATATGAAAAGAAGCACCGGAGTCTAGTATCCACATACTTGGAGGTGATGAAGAATAGGCGATGGCGGCTCCTGATGTTGAAGATGAAGAAGTCTTGAGAAGATGTTGGAGAACTTCGGAGATATGGTTAAGAGTTCCTTTGATATCTCCTTCTTTGACACTTTCTTCTTCCTTCTTTGGAGAATTTTCTCCAACTAAACTTAGCAATGTTGGCACAATTTTTGAGGTCAACATTGTTCATAAACCATGCCAAGATTTTGGCATGGTTACTCTCCCAATCCTCAACTTTGGATTGATGGTCATTGATAGCTTTGATGCGCTCATCGCCATCTAAAGCTTTTTCAATCCCACTTTCAATTTTAGTGAGAACAAGAGAGGGTTCGAGAGTAGTTCCCATAACAAAACAAAGGTAATTGGATCCATTGAGCTTAAAAGAGAGCTCTACTTTAGATTCATGCTCCATAGGTACCGAATAGCCTTCCTTTCTTCAAAAGATTGAGAGGCACACGTCCCAAGACACCAAAAAGAAGAGAAGCCCGATCACCAACCTTGCTCTGATACCATGTAATGAAAAGGGCGGAAGCACCAATAAAGCAAACCACTCTTTTAGAAGAGTGATGCCAAGAGCCAAGAACACAATCACTAAAAGTGTATACAAAACCCACTAAAGGGAAAAATGACTAAAAGTCATAAGTTGAATATTATTGAAGAAAGAAAGAAGAGGGTAAAAAACCCATTCCAATGCAAGAGGAAGGGCCCTCTTTTTATAGAGGAGAAAAGGTAGAGGAAGGGACCACATAGGGGCTCCCTTCTAGTCGTTGGGAGTCCCAACGGTCATATTTATGACCGTTGGGGCCCCAATGACTACAAGGTGGGGCCCCTAGTGGTCCTCTTACAATAAAAAGAAAAAGGAAAAAAAGGAAAAGTAAAAGAAAAGAAAAGAAAAGAAAAGAAAAAGTAAAAAAATATATGAGAATTACACAAATACCCCTTTCGGGTATTTGAATTATAAATATATGTATATATATACTTATATATATACGCATGTATATATATATATAAGTATACGTATATATATATATATATTTATATATACATATTTTAATAATATTATCTCATCTTTATTGACAACTACTCTCGTTATACTTGGATATTCTTTATGAAACATAAGTCTGAAACTTTTCCCATATTTCGCAACTTTCATGCCTTTGTTCGAAACCATTTCTCTACCAATATTCTGCCATTTTCATTGTGATGGAGGTGGTGAGTATACATCGAAGGATTTTATTGATTTTCTCTAAAGTAATGGAATAAAGCATAAAGTGTCTTGTTCACATACGCCACAAAAAAAGGGGTTGTTGAGAGAAAGCAGAGACATATTGTTAAAATGATAATAAGCATGATGCACGACAGTAATCTTCCTAATAGTCTGTGGACAGAAGCATTCCATTCAACTGTCTATATTATAAATCGTCTGCCTATGACAATTTTGCAAAATGGTTCACCATTCTCTTCTCTTTTCGGCATTGAACCCGATTATAATGCTCTGCGTGTGTTTGGATGCATTTGTTATGTTCATATTGATGATTCTCTCAGGAATAAATTCCAACCAAAGGCTTCCAAGTGTAGATTTGTGGGATATGCTGATGATTATAAAGGTTATCAGTGTTATGACCCTATGACTAAGCGTGTTAAGATTTCCAGGAATGTGTTTGACGAGAATAATCTTGGAGATGTATCATTTAATACCTGTCAAAGGATTCCCAGAGAAGAAGTTTATCATTCGTGGATGAATGCTGAATTATTTGCAGATGCTTATGGTGATTGCTCACCTCAGTGTACTCAAGAAACAAACTCGGCTGATCAAAATGATATTGACTCAGGTCAAGCATGGTTACCTCAATCTGGGGATCAGGTCGGTGGAGCTTCACACACTGAAGAAGGGGCATACCCACAATCACATCCTATTGACAAATTTAAAGGGTATGTGTATGTGCGAAGAGAAAAAGGTACTCCTCCTGCTCCTCACATTGGATCAGATACTTATGTGCCTATTGAAAACCTGAGGAGTTCAGATAGAATCAGACATCCTATTGACAGGTGGGTCAGCTACAATAATTTTTCTATGGATCTTCAACTTTTTTTGTCTCTGGTTGATAAGCATGATGAACCCATAGGGTTTCATCATGCTGTGAAATCAAACAAATAGATTGAGGCCATGAATGAAGAAGTGAAAGCGCTTCATGAATGTCAGACATGGGAAATTGTTGCCAGACCTCCTAACAAAAATGTTGTTGATTCCAAGTGGGTTTATAAAATCAAATACAAACCCGATGGTACTATAGAACGATACAAAGCAAGACTTGTTGCAAAGGGGTTTACACAGGAATATGGTCAGGATTATGATGAAACTTTCAGTCCCGTGGTCAAAATAGGGACAATAAGAATTATATTGTCTCTAGCCGTCAAACATGGATGAACATTAAGTCAGTTAGATGTCAAAAATGAATTTCTTCATGGAGCCTTGAAGGACGAAGTTTACATGGAACAACCTCCAGAATATGCTGAGGGAGACCCAAGCACATATGTATGCAGATTAAAAAGAGCCATATATGGTTTGAAGCAGGCCTCACGCTCGTGGTTTGAGAGTTTCTCCTTAGAAATACAGAGGCATGGGTTCTGTAGATCTCTCTTAGACCACTCATTGTTTATCTTGAAGGATAAAGGCATAACCACCTTGTTGTTGATATACGTTGATGATATTATAGTTACAGGGAATTCAATGAATCACATTGAAGAAATAAAAGGACTATTAAGTCAAAGGTTTAAGATGAAAGATTTGGGAGATTTGCGTTATTTCCTTGGCGTCGAGGTAGACAGAAAGGATGGTTACCTGACCTTGACACAACATAAATACACACTAGATTTATTGAAGAAATTTGGTATGCAAGATTGCAAGCCTTTGTCTACACCGAGTGTCTTACATCAAAAGCTCAGTTCACAGGATGGAGATTTGTACTCAGATCCTACAAGATATCGAAGTGTAGTTGGTATGCTTCAATATCTTACCTTTACTCGCCCTGACATTGTTTATTTTGTCAATCAAATGTCGCAGTTCATGCATGAGCCACGAACAGGGCATATGGATGCAATTAAGAGAGTGTTGAGATACTTAAAAGGTACCATTGGAGATGGGTTGATGTATCAGAAAAGTTGAAAAAGAGGAAGGATGCATGATGTCACGATCTACAGTGATGCGAACTGGGCAGGAGATCCTGATGAAAGGAGGTCGGTTTCCGGATATTGCATCTTTCTTGGGGAAAACCTAGTATCCTGGAGCAGTAGAAAACAAAAAGCAATAGCTAGATCAAGTACTGAGGCTGAATATCGATCAATGGCTGCTGCAATTGCTGAAGCTACTTGGACAAGACATTTGTTGAATGAATTGGAGGAACAAATCTCCAAATCTATCTTATTGTGTGACAATCAAAGTGCCATTAATATATCTTTTAATCTTATTTTCCACAGTAAGACAAAAGTCATATAACACATTGAGATAGATCAGCATTTCATTCGACAGAAGGTTGAAGACAAAGAGATTGAGCCTCATTTCATTCCTACAGAAGACCAGGTGGCGGATTTATTTACAAAGGGTTTGACGAAAAACAAATTTTGGTTCTTGAAGAACAAGTTGTCCATGGTTCAAGACCATGCACAACTTGAGGGAGGGGTATTAAGTGTCGTGTAGACCCAGACCCAAACTGGGATTGCGCATTTACGTGTTTACTGGGGTACAAATGTAATATTGTAATTTGTTATAGGGCAATCAAGTCCATAAATGTATTGCCTTGTAACCTAATGCTTATATACATTAAACCAAGCCACGATAATGTAATTAGAAAAATCGTGTACCTGTGCAACCCCAACGACACTGAGTTTTCCTCTTCTACCTTTCTTCTTCTCTTACTTTTCTCTGTTGAAGATCAGGTTTGGTGCAAACACAACTTCTAACAAGCTGAGCATGACAGACATTAAATGCACCAGCTTAACGAAGAATAGTGGACTCTTCCCAAGCATTCTTGGGCATATCTGCAGTTACTCAGTAAGTCCTTAGATATTTAAAAAAAAACGGCATCCAGTAGAGGAATCCACACATCTACGCATCTTTTCACCTTACCTGCACTATTGCACACATATTCACATGCTCAAAATATCATGCCATTTTATAAATACCAATAATTCAAACTTATAATTAGACATTTGCCTGTTTCATTATTTAAAAGTTTTCTGAGATTTCCTATGACTTTCTCATGGAGAAAGAAAAACCACAGATAGGCCAAATTTAGTTGTATATGAGGTCAGATCCATCCCTGGATGCTCAAACAAGGTCCAAGTCTACACTAAACAGAGACCTCATTTAGGTGTTTCTGACACAGGATCCCAATTCAAATTGGATTCAACTTATATTTCTTGAAAATTTAAACCAACAGCTGAACGGAGACTGCCTGATAATCCGAAAGGAAAAACTCTTACTACGCAAGGGGAAATTACCAGGGTTACCGGAAGCTTAATAGATAGGTGGGAAGCGCGCTTCCCAGAAACTCACTTCAGAAGCACAAAACTCCTCGCTTCCGAACCTTGATGGGAATCTCGATTCTCCCATGCTTCTCCTATGATTCCCACACCTTTTTTTCTTAATTCCCTCCATGGTTCTTAACGCTTCTCTCACACTTCTTTTCATGTTTTCCATGTGCTACCTTTCACACTTCCCATGTTCTTTCTCCAACTTGGCAATCATCATTTCTAGATTTTGAGAAGAATTTAATTCTTACACTACAAAATCATGAAATTTAAGGATCATTTTTATTTTAGTTTTTATTTCCTTCCTGTTCGATTAATATTTTGCTTCCCATTCAATCACATATCACTTCCTTTTTTTTTCCTATTTTTGCTTTTAAATTGACTTCTCACTTTTAGTTTCTTCCGCTTCCTAGTTTGGTAACCTTGGAAATTACCGAGGTTCAAATGTGTATAATAAACAGAAGAGAAAATATTGGCAAAATAATATGTTTAAAATATCACCAAAATGAAAAATTTGTGATAATATCATGATATTTTTGCAATATTTTTAAAAATTCTTGTTTTTATATTTTTTAATATTTTAAGATTATTTTTTTATTTTTGGTTTCTTTTGTACTTTAAAAACTTGTTTCTTTATTTTTTTGCAAGAAAAATAATAGAAAACTTATTTTTTCCTATCTTATTACTTTATATTTTTTCAATTTCTAAAGCTTGGAGATTTTCCCGAGGAAAAACACACTTTTTGAAAATATCTCCAAGGAAAACCCTTGCCAAGAAATTACTTTGAATATTCAATACAACACAATAAAATAATCAGTGTCTTGGCTCTTTGCTCACTCATGTAACAATAGCAAGATAAACACATATACACACACATGGTTTCATCCAAGTTTAAACCCTTTTAGTTTAATGGACTGTCACCGATATTTTGATAATATCATGATAGTGTCGGCTATTTCAAGGTAGACAATAATATTAGAAATATATCGCAATATTTTCAAAATATCGCCAAAGACAAAATATCTCGATATTATAGCGATAATATCGTGATATTTTTGATAAAAAACTCTTTTTTTATTTTAAGTTTGCATTTCCTATTTTTTTGTTTCTTTTATATTTTAAAACTTTTAAAACATGTTTCTTTATATTTTTGGAAGAAAAATAATGCAAAACTTATTATTTTCTTAGCCTTTTGTTGTTGTTTATATTTTTTTCAAAATTTTAAACTCCTGAGATATTCCCGAGATTTATCAACTTTTGAAAATCTCAAGAAATACCCTCGCCAAGAAATTACCTTTAACGATACAGGTGACTACGGTTTAATGTTAGGAATGTTCAACTAGCCTAAATCACTCAACCACCCTTAAGGCAATGGCACTTTTGAATATTTTTATTGCTTCTAAGGGTTAAATAAATCTTATTTGGGTTGTTTTCTAGTCTCCTCAGAAACTTGAGGTAGGATCATCATGGGTCATATTTTCCCACTAAATTTTCACTTTCCCCCAGAAACAATGCCACCCCACAAGGGCATTTTGGAAATTAGGCTAGTTGAAGACTTCTAATTCAAACAAAATGGTTTTAATCTTAGATAAACATGAATATATAAAAAAACATACTTGGGAAAGTATTTGCTACCTCGTGAACTCCAAACCTGAATGATAGTTTTTTTACGTAAAAATACAAACTTTTGAGGGTTGAAAATATAAATCATCATAGGCTGTCGATTTTTTCAACACACCCTGCCTGGTTTCTAAATGCAATCACATCAGAGCAACCAAAAGAAACAAAAAAAAAATAGATTTTTTCACTAGGGGTTTTGGACCCCACGAGTGTAGCAAAAATTATCCCCATATACTCTAATTGGATGAGAGTCAATTCCATATGATATTAGTGTTGGTTCTACAAACAAAACAAAGGTTTTGGTTTTTATCATTCAGATAATCTGCATGTGTTGTGATTTTTGTGTCTGCACATTGTGTGTGTGTGTGTGTGTGTGTGTGGTGGTGGTGGGGAGGGGGGGGGGAGATTTAAATGCAAACTTTAGAAACTGAATGGGATTTAAATGAATCTGAAAGTCAATGGCCCACAATGCACCAAACCTTATGCTATAAAAAGCATAAAATTTTTACATCAAAACACTAGGATCCAAACCATGCTTCTTGCTAAACAAACCATGGAAAAACAGAATGCTATGTGCTTTACAAGATGAGATAAATCCTTCAAGTGTTGTATATTCCTATGTTCTTTCCTTCTTAAAATGATAAAAAACCAAGATAAAATTTTCTTAATCTCATAAGTCTTCCAGTTATAGTCCACAGTTGTCCAACAAATAGTCCAGTAAACAAAGCCAAAACAGACCATTAAAAAGTCACATTAAAGATAGTGACATGCATTTCAATGGGACCCGTACCACCATGAAATTGAGAAGGTTATAATGCTTGATGTACAACATTCCATTATGTGCACCATAATTATTTAGGTCATACATGGATCCAACTGCTAAATGTATTTATTTATTAATTTTGTTTTTCTTGTATATATATATATATTAATATGTATATACATTGTATATCAATATATGTGTTAGTATATTTATATATTTTTTCCCATGAAGAACGGGGAAACCACCCTTGGGATTAGAGACCTAGTCATGCTGGCTCAGCCTGCCATACACACAGTCGCCTTCCTGATGGTGTAAACCCATGGTGCACCCCTTGCCCTCAAGGAGTCACCCGGCTTCGGCTGAGCAAGGGCTTATCCCTTGCCTTCAATAATGCAAAGGGTTTGACACTTATGGAAATGGAACCCTCTGTTAAATTATAAGTGTGTCCTTGTACACACACATACATATTTTCTGTTTTATGTAAACTGAAATACCCATCAGGCGTATTTTAGTTATTTTTCTTGTAATAGGTGTAAGTCCTTTAAGGATGAAACCCATCTTGAAGATCCAACTCCATACTGGCAACTTATTGGATCATTGACCTACTTATTCATCACAAGACCAGACATTGCTCATGTGGTACACTTATCTAGTCAGTTTCAACAAGCATCATATACAGTGTATATGAGTTGTTCTGTGAATTGTTAGATATATCAAAAATTCTATAACTAAAGGGCTATTTCTATTTTCCTCTTCTTTAAATTTATTTGTTTATATTGATGCAGATTGGGGAGATAAACCTAATGATAGAATCTCAAGACTCTCTCAACTACTGGCTTCTGTGTATTTCTAGGGGACTCTCTTATATCTTAGAGGTGAAAGAAGTAGCAAAAGGTTTCTCTATCATTCACTGAAGCTGAATATAGAGCCATGACAATAACAATGATTGGCCTGTATTTTTCTTTTCTATATTTTATTTTTATTCTCTTTGTTTTACTATAGTTGTTGGGCTGGTCCAACTAGTTGTTTGACCAACCCCTTTGAGTCCTCAAGTACCTATTTAAAGACACTCTCTCCTTGTATTTCATTAATGCTTTCTAAAGCAATTTTAAGTGAAAGAACATATTTTTTATGACTTGTGCTTGCCCATAGTGGCTTTTGTTGTGTTCTTGATGCAGTGTAGGAACAAAGGAAGACCAGAGCCCTACCAGACGACCAAGAAATGGCACAGGTTCCCTGCACCAGTGGGATAGAGGGGCAGAATCAGACTGTGGATCCACCGAGCACGACACCGTGACAAAGGGAAGCCTCTATGCGTACATACTCCAGACGGGCGAAGGTTTGAGGAATACGAGTCAGCAAGCGAACACGTTAATGAGTTTATTCTTTTTTTTTATTCTGGTACTGAACCCGGGATCCGGATCCATCATGCAATGTATAAATAAAAGGGTCCTAGGGTTACGTAGAGTTAGCATAGATTGATGAATTTGTTTTAGCATTCATTATTTTTTTCCTCCATTGGTTTTCCTTTCCGTATTTTCCCTTGATAAAATTTTATTGCAGTCTGCGTTTTTGCTTGAGAGTGCTTCTTTACTTGTTCCATTACTCTAGTATCACGTTGGGACTCCCTTTCTAGTGTGCTATCGACGTCGTTGGGTGCGTCAGACGTCGTTACTCCGCTGCATCAAACTGGTATTAGAGCCAAGACCCTGCTCCTTGTTCGGTGACATAATGCAGGAAGCAAGGGATGATCCTGCGAGCGAAAAGGAACGAGAGGGATCGAAGACGGGCAACGAGGATCCCATGATGCGCATGATCGATATGATGACGAAGATCCAAGAAAATATGTTGCGCGTGAGTAAGGATATGGCGGGTATGTCGAAGCGACTGGATAGGATAGAGGGTAGGATCATGGTCCTCGAATCATCGGTGGAGGCGCACGAAGCGGCCATGCTAAAAAGGAGCATCGGGTTGGGCGACAACCCCAATTCAGCCTTAACGACCTTCACCCGAGCGAGGTCCCTACCATCGTAGGACGTCATCGGCCTCACGGGTACCGTGGTAGTCGACCCTTGACAAGAGACCCTCAACCCGCCAGCCGTGCAACTAGAGTTCACAGAAGCGGGTCTGCACAGGGACGCCGGCCGCACGACCTTCCCACAATCGGTAGCGTCTTTGCCTCCTTTTCCGTTAACAGCGTGTAATATTAACAGCGGTGCCTACCCGCCGAGGCGAACGGTCGTCGCTGGGTCTCCCATCGCCGTCCCAAGCGTGCAGTCATGGCCCCAAACGGCGGTAAAGATCCCGCAGGCCAGAAATGGCCTGTGAGAACCAAACCCGACGTTAGGTTGAGCCTCCAGCACCGTCCCGGTGGCGGGTGACCGTGCTGGGTTTCCACCCCCTAGAGCCCATTTGTGGAGGGTTATCTGCAACCAATCAGCGAGCCGGGGGAGGTGCACCCATGTGGACTAGCCCAGGCCCGATAGGGTGCGGCCCGGAACACGACATAGCGGGGGCCAGTCCCGGGGACCGCCCTTTGGATCCCAGGGATCGGGTCCGAGCCTCGAACCCCATCGTCCAGCCTACCCAGTTGGAACCAATTCGAGATTTATCCTGAATCCGGCCTAACCCCGCAGTTTTGATCCTAACATGAGATCTGAGACCGACCTGCATCGGACCTGGATGAAGCTCCCATTCTATTTTGAGTTGGGTCAAAACCAGACCCATAACATCATGGATCAAGTTCCAGCCAGGCCTTTTTTCCCCACAACTCGATCCATGATCCCACCTACCCAAATTCGGGTCCGACGAGTAGTCTAGGTTTAGACCTGATCCAAGTCCAATCAGGTGAAACCTCCCATTTCCTCCTATACTAGACCCAATACCCGTACCCAAACCCGAACCCAAACCTATCCCAAACCCCGACTCCCTTCCCTGTCCAGAACCCTTGCCCAAAACCGGCCTAGTACTATTACTGCAGCCCCACTCCTAACCCAAACCCAACCTACTCCTCCTATCACCCATGACCATGTTACCCGACCCGTCCTTCCACCGTTGATGGGACCTTCATCACTACCGGCTCCTCAACGCCGGTTGCAACCAACCCCAACCCCTCTTAGGGACTAACTACAGCAACCTCCAGCAACACCTGTATCGGTACTGCATGGGCCAGCCCGACCTGAGCACCAACAGCATAGAGATGGAGCCCGACAACACCAGCAACAAGCCGATCAGGACCATGAGGATGATGACGCCATGACGTTGGATGATGAGACGTTCTGGAATGAATATCCCGCAGGGCTGGTGGGCAGACGTCAGCAACGGATGCCGGAACACCCTACCACCTATGGAGTGAAGCTGGACCTTCTGGAGTTTGTGGGACGGTTTGACGCAGAGTAGTTCTTCGACTGGGCCTACGCCGTGCAATTCTTCTTCGACTACCACTCTGTAGCCGAACATTGACGCGTCTCCCTGGTGTCCACTCGATTGAGGAGCATAGCGTAGACGTGGTGGGTTGAGCTACAAAGGTCGAGGGAGAGGCAGGGGCAAGGGCGTGTGCAAGCTTGGGATGAGATGCAGAGACTGATGCAAGCCAAATTTGTGCCTTCGGACCATGCTGAGCGAACTTACAAAGAGTACCTGACCCTACGTCAAGGAACCCGTACCGTAGCGGAATACACTACCGAGTTCCACCGTCTATCCCTGCGAGTGCAGATTGAGGAGTCCGCCCGACAACAGGTTACAAGGTATATCTCTGGTCTTCGTCCTGTTATTTCTAACGACTTTATTTGTGTCACAGTAGAGTCACTAGATCAGGCAAGCAGTTATGCTATGAATGTGGAGGAAAAATTGAAAAGAAGGCAAGAGTATCGGGTCTCCAGGAGTGACCAATCCGGTCGAGCTAAGTCGAGTTTCCCAACCAGAGGAGCAAGCTCCCCGAGGAAGGAGGACTCAAAATTTGCCCCAAAAGTGGATCCCCACAAGACTGACCAGTCCAGACCGGCCTACCATACTCTATCCAAGTCCAAGCCGGTTGAGCCCACCATCTGTTGTTTTAGGTGTCAAGAGTTAGGACATGTGGTCTCCAAATGTCCCACCGTGACCAAGGGCACCCACTTTACTGAACTGGTGGTCGATACAGAGTCAACCAGTGAGTGGGAGCGACTCACCTGTTGAGGGGGAGGATGAAGGGGAGGTCATAGAGTTCGATGGTAATATCGAAAACCTACTATCCATTCGCCATGTTCTAACAACACCCCGTGAGTCGACCCCAACAAAGTGGTTGCGAAACAATATTTTTAGGACGAGGTGCAACTGTGAGGACTATGCGTGTGATGTCATCATTGACATTGGAGCTTGTGAAAATATGGTTCTGAAAATGTCGTGACCACCCTCAACTTAAAAACGGAAAAACTTGCTCATCCATACAAAATGGCGTGGTTCAAAAAGGGAAATGAAATACCCATCACCCAACGATGCCTAGTCAAATTTTCAATGGGGGAGCATTATCACAATGAGGTGTGGTGCGACGTGACCCCTATGAGTGCCTATCGTATTCTTTTGGGACGACCCTAGCAATTTGACCGTAAGACTATTCACGATGGTCGTAGGAACACATACTCCTTTATTTTCAAAGGGCATAGGTTAATCTTACTTCTTATAAGGGAAACGAGTTTTCCCACTGTAGATAAGCCCGAGAGAGTCCCCTGGCTTGCGGGCCTATCCTACAGGACCTTCTTGAGTCAATGTAAGTGTTGAGAGTAGGTGGTTTAAAGTTAAACCTTCTTAGTTTGGAGGTTATTTGAAAAGTTTAATAAATATTGGACTTGGATGTAATTTATTATTTTGGACTCTCTCTATTTAACATAGAGAGAGCCCTAATGTCGTGGTTTTGTGTGTGTGAACAGCTGCTGGTTGTCGTGTGAATGTAACACACGCTATTCCCTGTATTGGTTGAAGTCTCTCTAGTTTTTTTTCTGAAATAGAAGTATATCTTCAGTATGGCTGAAAGTTCAAAATGTGATTCCAAATTGGAACATGTTGGAGAGTATAAGGCATTTGCCAATCCCTTTTCGTATGGATCTTCTGTAAGGTTGAATGAAACTAACTATGCCAGGTGGTCCAGAACGTTCATGATGTCAGTATCTGGACATCGTAGAAAGCATATCTTGCTGGAAGAAGAACCCATTGAAAAATTGGGAAAATATGCTACCTAGGATGAAGATAATGACATAGTTATGTCATGGATCATGAATAGTGTTGAAACCCATATTGCAGATGGTTTAATTTATTATAATACAGCCAAGCAGATGTGGGACAATCTTAGAGATACGTATTCACAAGAGACTAATGTGAGTCGGTATCCTGCAAGTCGAACAAGAGATATATAATTTACAGCAGGGAGATCAGACCTTGGCCTAGTATTATGCATCAGTAAAAGCTGCGTTTGAAAGACTCAATGCTCACAGGCCTCTTTGTTGTTCGAAGCAGAAAGATCATTAAGAACAGACTATGGTTGCTCGGTTTCTTACAGGTTTATCTTCAGAATTTTCTGTTGCAAAAGTCCAAATGTTGATTGGATCATATGTACCTACTCTTGCTGATGCATATAATCGCCTGAGTAGACTTGCGATATCTCTTCCGCAATCACAGCCTGTGACCCAGTCATCTGCTCTAGTTGTCTCCTCTGGTTATGGGCGTGGAAATATTCAGAATATCAGAGGACGAGGTCGTGGACGAGGTATGGGAGACAGAGGAAAGCTTCAATGCACATTCTGTGGAAAATCTGGACATTTAGAAGATCGGTGCTGGGATAAACATGGCCGGCCAACCTCTTTCTCATCAAATTCTTATGCTCCTAAAGCAAATGTTACTACTCTTGAGGCAACAAAGGAACAGGAAAATATCACTGCTAGTGACAGTAGTATCACCCTCAGTCGTGCTGAATATGATGAGCTGATGGCCCTTCGTTCTGTGAGTTCCACCCCTCCTGTAGTTGGTGTTGCCTATTCAACAGGAAATCATCTACATCCAACTAACAGTAAGTGGATTATTGACTCCGGTGCATCCAGACATTTGTGTGGAAATTCTCTTGTTTTTTCAGATCTAAAGGATATTAATGCTCATCGAGGAGTCTCATTAGCCGATGGGAGTTCCTCCCCTGTTGTTGGTCAAGGAAATATTTCTATATCCTCCTCATTACAGTTGCAAAATGTTCTTCATGCTCCAAACTTTCCTCTAAGTTTACTTTCTGTTAGTTGCCTTATAAAAGAACAAAACTGTAGAGTAATATTTGATCCGATGGGTTGTCATTTTCAGGATTTGCTGACGGGGAAGAAGATTGGTGGAGGCTATGAAGCAAATGGAGTTTACTACCTACATCATCCAATGGGTAATGTTCATGCTGCCGTGGAACATTCATCCAGTCCTGTTCAGTGGCATCGTCGTCTGGGCCATCCTTCATTGTCAAAGCTTCGTTCAGTCTGTTCTCAAATTCCTTCCACCACATCATTTCAGTGTGAAGCTTGTCAACTGGGCAACCATCATCGAAGCTCGTTCCCTTCAAGTCAGAGTCAGTCTAGTAATAAAATTTTTGAACTTCTTCATGCAGATGTATGGGGTCCTAGTAAGATTCCTACTAGGACTCAGTGTCGTTACTATTTTGTTATTGTTGATGATTTTTCTAAGTTGTCATGGGTGTTTTTAATAAAGGAACGATCTGAAGTTCCACGTATTATTCAATCCTTAATTCTTGAAATAAAAACTCAGTTTGAATCTATTGTCAAGATTGTTCGCACTGATAATGCTCTCGAGTTTAAATCAAAAGGTCTGTTACAATTTTACCAAGATAATGGCATCCAACCCCAAACTTCCTGTGCCTATTCTTCTCAACAAAATGGGGTGGCTGAGCGAAAACATCGGCACTTGCTTGATGTTGCCAGGACTATTATGATTCAATCCAATGTTCCTGCGTTATACTGGGGTGATGCGATTACCACTGCTTGCTATCTGATCAACCGCATGCCTTCGTCTTCTATGGGTGATCAAATTCCATTTCATATCCTAAAACCTAATGCCCCACTCTTTTCTTTTTCACCCAAAATATTTGGATGTGTTTGTTTTGTACACAAACTTGGCCCTGACCGTGATAAATTAGCAGCTCAAGCTACAAAATGCATATTTATAGGTTATCCCAAAAATCAAAAGGGATATCGATGTTATGATCCTATTTCTCGCCGAGAGTATGTTAGTGCAGATGTATCTTTCTTGGAATCCACTCCATATTACTCCAGTACCGGTTCCCCACTGCAGGTTGATCCAACTGAGTCTTTTCCATTACCTATACCTCCTTTTCCGTTGGAATCTGTGCCCTCATTACCGAACCAAACTTCATCCGCTTCCAGATTTAATAATCCTCCATTGGTATATGTGCGTAGAGCTCCATCTCCGCAAGAGCCTTCATCTTCTTCTTCCCCTGAGGTAAGTTCTACTGACAATAGTGATCTTCATGATGATGATAACATGCCTATTGCTCTACGAAAGGGGACACGACAATGTACCTTATATCCCATATCTCATTTTGTCTCCGATGTCAGAATTGGAAATCAGATGAAGTCTTTCCTTTCAGCCTTATCTGCTGAAACTATTCCACTGAACTATCGGCAGGCAGAACTTGATAATCGATGGAAACTGGCTATGCAAGAAGAAATGGATGCTTTAGTATCTCAGCATACATGGGATCTAGTTGATTCCCCAGCAGATGCTGACATTGTTGGATGTAAATGGGTATATACAATAAAGTACAAATCTGATGGTTCTATTGAAAGCTACAAGGCCAGATTAGTAGCAAAAGGGTATACTCAGACATATGAAATTGATTTCTTTGAAACCTTTTCTCCTGTTGCACAAATGGGTACGATTCGTCTTGTTCTCTCAGTAGTTGTTTAGCATGGTTGGAGTTTGTACCAATTAGATGTGAAGAATGTGTTTCTATATGGGGATCTATCTGAGACTGTTTACATGCAACAACCTCCAGGATTCGAGGTTGAGGGGGAGTGTCAGAAAGTGTGTAGATTGAGAAAGGCGATTTATGGTTTAAAACAGAGTCCTCACGCATGGTTTCAAAAGTTGTTTGAAGTGACGTCACGCTTTGGCTTTAATAGGTCAGCAGCCGATCATACACTATTTATCAAGAAAACTAGCTCTGGCATAGTTGTTATGGTGGTATATGTAGATGACATTATTCTTACAGGAGATGATGTGAAAGCCATTGAAGCCACAAAGGCTCATCTTAAAAAACACTTTGTTACAAAAGACCTTGGTTCACTGAGGTATTTTCTGGGTATAGAAGTTGCCAGGAACCGTAAAGGGATGGTTTTGTCTCAACGGAAATATGTTCTTGACTTATTAAAGGAAACATGAATGTTGGGAGCTAAACCAACAAATATTCCCATGGACCATAAAGTTCAGTTGTTTGAAGAAGCGTCAAAAACGGTTGATAGCAAAAGCTATCGCTCCCTAGTAGGGAAGCTACTGTATGTGACTGTGACCAGACCGGATATTGCTTTAGCAGTAAGCAAGGTTAGCCAGTTTATGGACAAACCAACTGAGGTACACTGGAATGCAGCTATTATGATTCTCAGATATCTAAAATCTTCTCCTGGAAAGGGGTTATTGTTCAGGAAAGGTGGAACTCTGGAGATAGTGGCCTATTCTGATGCTGACTATGCAAGATCTGTAGTGGATAGAAAATCTACCACAGGATTCTGTGTGTTTCTGGGAGACAACTTGATCTCGTGGAGAAGTAAGAAACAAAATGTGGTTTCTAGGTCAAGTGCAGAATCAGAATATCGGGCTATGGCCCAAACAGCTGCTGAAATGATGTGGGTTCGTACTGTTCTTCATGATCTTCAGGTGAAGGTTTCATCTCCTATGACCATGATATGTGATAACAAGGCTGCAACATATATAGCAAACAATCTTGTCTTTCACGAGAGAACAAAGCACATTGAGGTTGATTGTCACTATGTAAGAGATATGGTTCAAGCTGGACATATCAATACCAAATATCTTAAGTCAGAAGATCAAGTTGCAGATATGTTTACAAAACCCCTTGCTAGACCAAATTTCTCAAAATGTTGTGACAAGCTGAACATGATTGATATCTATGCTCCAGCTTGAGGGGGAGTGTTGAGAGTAGGTGGTTTAAAGTTAAACCTTCTTAGTTTGGAGGTTATTTGAAAAGTTTATTAAATATTGGACTTGGATGTAATTTATTATTTTGGACTCTCTCTATTTAACCGAGGACATGGCGTTGGATAGAAATGATTGGAGGAAAAGGATTCATGTGGAAGACCCAAAATGAATTTCTTTTTTGGTTCATATCGCTGACCCCAATTGTTTTGGGATGAAGGCGTAGTTGTTGTTGTTGTTGTTGGACTCTCTCTATTTAACATAGAGAGAGCCCTAATGTCGACTAATTGAGTTTTCTCTTCATGTGCTGCCGTCTCTCTCTCTCTCTTTCTCTCTTCCTCCTCTCTCTCTCTCTAACCAGGGTTCAGTACAGCATCCTACATCATTCTACAGTAAGGATGAAGGTTATTGCTATGCCCTGGTGGCCAAATCAGTTTTGAGTACGTCTCTGCCCGTTCCCGCGGAAGTCGTACCTCTTGTGGAAGAATTCAGGGATATTATGCTAGACGACCTTCCCGATGGCCTACCCTCGATGAGGGTGGTGCAGCATGCCATAGATTTAGTCCCTGGGTCGAGTCTGCCGAACTTACCAGCGTATCGCATGAAGCCATCAGAGCATGCCGAGTTATTGAGACAGGTCCAAGAATTGTTGCACAAGGGGTTCATTCGCGAAAGTGTTAGCCCTTGTGCAGTACCTGCCCTATTCACTCCCCCAAAAGATGAATCCATGCGAATGTGTGTCGATAGTCGGGCAATCAATCACATCACCGTCAAATATCGTTTTTTCATTCCCCGATTGGATGACATGTTTGATATGCTAGCCGGCATCTCTGTCTTCTCGAAAATTGATTTAAAAAGTGGGTACCACCAGATTCGTATCCGAGAAGAAGATGAATGGAAAACAGTCGTCAAGATGCGTGATGGGTTGTACGAGTGGTTGGTCATGCCTTTTGGGTTGTCGAATGCCCCTAGTACATTCATGAACATGATGACCCAAGTATTGCGCCCTTGTATAGGACACTTTGTCGTTGTGTATTTTGACGATATCCTAGTTTACAGTTCCTCCTTGTCTGATCACTTGGTCCATTTGCGTCAAGTCTTAGAATTTTTTAGAAGAGAAAAGCTTTACGTGAATGCCAAAAAGTGTGAAATCGTGACCTCTAGCGTGGTGTTCCTAGGTTTTATAGTGTCGTATGATGGAGTGAAAGCCGATCCCGCCAAGGTCCAAGCGATTGTAGAATGGCCAACCCCACGAACTATGGGGGAGATACGTAGTTTCCATGGGTTGGCTACTTTCTATCGTCGTTTCGTTAGAAATTTTAGTACCCGCATGGCTCCTATCACGGAATGCCTAAAAGGAGCTAAATTCCAATGGACCTCAGAGGCGGGCAAATCATTCGCGATCATTAAAGAGAAAATGACTAGTGCCCCCATCCTAGCACTTCCAGATTTTAACTCGGTCTTTGAAGTAGAGTGTGACGCCTCTAAAGTAGGGATTGACTCCGTCTTGAGTCTGAACAACTGACCTATTGCTTTCTTTAGTGAAAAACTGACTCAGGCAAGGCAACAATACTCTACTTATGATGTGGAATTTTATGTCATGGTACAAGCCCTTCGTTACTGGAGGCACTACCTCATCTATAAGGAATTTGTCTTGTACATGGATCATGAGGCGTTGAAATACCTAAACAACCAAAAGAAACTAAGTGCAAGGCACGCTAAGTGGGTCAGCTTCTTGCAAGAGTACACCTTTACGATCCATCATCAATCAGGTACTCTCAACAAGGTGGCTGACACACTCAGTAGGAAGAACAATCTTTTAATGACTATGTCCGTGCAAGTGATTGGGTTTGAACAATGCAAAGAGTTGTACCAGACCGACCCTGATTTTCAGCAAGTCTAGGAAGAATGCCTCTCCTCCACCAGCACATCAGACCCACGGTTCTCTATACATAATGGTTACCTCTTTCGAGGTAATAAGTTGTGTGTGTCGGCATTCTCTCTTAGGCTACAGTTCATTTCAGAATTGCACGAATGTGGACTAGCTGGGCATTTTGGACATGATAAGACGTTCACACTGTTAGATGAATGCTACTTTTGGCCCACAATGCGTAAAGATGTAGTCAAGTTTGTTTAGTGTTGTCGTGTGTGTCAAGTTTCCAAAGGCATCGTCAAAATAGTGGTCTATACACACCTTTACCCATCCCTGAGCACCCATGGGAGCACGTCTCTATGGATTTCATCGTCGGCCTCCCCAAAAACAGGCGAGGGTTTGACTCTATCTTAGTTATGGTTGATCGGTTTTCCAAAATGGCTATTTTTGTCCCGTGTAAGCGCACTACAGATGCATCTCTAGTAGCCTCGTACTACTTCAAGGATGTTGCACGCTTCCAAGGGTTACCACACTCGATCACGTCAGACCGTGATACTCGATTCATTTTTGGAAATCCTTGTGGGCCTTGTTAAAAACCAAGCTTCAGTTCAGTAGTGCATACCACCTGCAAACAAATGGCCAAACAAAGGTTGTGAATCGTACCTTAGGAAACTTACTGCAGAGCCTCGTGGGAGAGAGTGTCAAAACTTGGGATCTAGTCTTGTCTCAAGCCGAGTTTGCCTACAATAGCTCTGTCAACCGATCTACAGGCAAAACCCCTTTTCAAGTAGTCTATGGGCGTGTTTACCTACGCATATGGTTGACCTAGCACCCGTATCAAGTGTCTTCAACCCTGTCCCAGATGCTTTTAATGTTGTCGAATACATGCGCGATATTCACCGGCAAGTGCGGGCAAAACTCGTTGAAAACTACGAAGCTTACAAAGCTTTTGTGGACCAAGGACGTCACGATGTCCAATTCCAAGTGGGTCAGTTAGTATGGGTCTACCTACACCCTGAGCGTTTCCCAGTTGGTACCTATGGTAAGTTGAGCCCCAAAAAAGTGTGGTCCTTTCAAAATCCTCCAGCGATTGGGCCCGAACGCCTACTTGCTTGATCTACCTGAGGATTGGCGCATTTTGCCCGTCTTCAATGTGTTTGATCTATATACCTACTGTGGTGACAATAAGTCGTCAGAGGCAACTTCTTCCCAACTAGGGGAGAATGATGTAGTGCAGGAATAGGGGAAGATCAGAGCCCTACCGAACGACCCAGAAACGGCGCAGGTCCCCTGCACCAGTGGGATAGAGGGGCGGAATTAGACTCTGGATCCACCGGACACAGCGCCGCGACAAAGGGAAGCCTCTATGCGTACATACTCTAGACGGGCGAGGGTCTGAGGAATACGAGTCAGCAAGCCAACACGTTAATGGGTTTATTCTTATTTTTTTGGGATTCTGGTATTAAACCCGGTATCCGGATCCATCCTGCTGTGTATAAATAAAAGGGTCCTAGGGTTACGTAGGGTTAGCATAGATTGATGAATTTGTTTTAGCATTCGTTATTTTTTTCCTCCATTGGTTTTCCTTTCCGTATTTTCCCTTAATAAAATTTTGTTGCAGTCTGCGTTTTTGCTTGAGAGTGCTTCTTTACTTGTTCCATTACTCTAGTATCAGACACATTGGGACTCCCTTTCTGGTGTGCTATCGACGTCGCCGCTGGGTGCGTCAGACGTCATTACTCCGCTGCATCAGTTCTTTTGATTGTGTTTCACTTGATTGTATTGTCCCTTGGTAGATAAGTGCTTGTGCACTCTTTTGTTTATTGCTTACCCTTATTGGGTTGTCCATTGTACTTCCACTCTATTGACTACACCGTCTAGTGGCCAAGCCCCTCCATTGCACCAAACCCCTTGGGGCTTAAATCTTTTTATAGATTGTATTTTAGGGTATACATGTAATTTTTTGTTTTTCTTTATTATTTATTTTTTTGTAATAGGTCATGCCCTCTAGGGACACTTTAGTTCTTGTCTTTCCAGCTGTTGGGCTAGTCCAATGGCTAGATCAACTAGCAGTTGGACTATCCCAATGGATAGTTGAGCCTAGCCTCTTCTCTCTCACTCTCTCTCTTGTCAATATGTATGGGGTCTCTCCCATATTTCTTTAATGCCTTTTCTAAGCATTTTACATTGATAAAAAATTATATTGTTTTATTTGCTTTCTTGCCCATTAGTGGCTTGTGCTTGTGAATGTCCTTGTGCCCTTGTATTAGCCCATACTGGCCTTGTATTTATGCATATCCTTGTTATTGTGTAGAATTTAGTTGCTTTTGTATTGTGCACACATTTATTGTGTTTCATTACACCAACCACTCTTGAAATCCTAAACTACTAAAAATGGTTTTAGGATGACAGATTGAACCCAGTAATCCAAATGGAAGTTTTGCCAAAAACATGAAAATATTTCTGTTAAGTAATGCCAACAAAAGAATTTACTAATCACAATAGATTACAGGATGAGAGGATAGATGAAAAGGCACCTCCAAAAGGGTTATGTAATAAAAATCTTCCATGTGCTGCATAAGTGCACTCCCATCTCTTATTGAACGGAACAAGCTTATTTCAGTTTGCAAAATCTTTTCAATCAGCTGCCTTTCACCTTTCATCTAGAAAATTATTAAGAGCAAACCCTGTTTAAGTAATGACATCATATCGGATCCAATAGGAGAAAAGAAAGAAAAAGAAAAAAGTCATTCTCTGACATGCAAAGCATGAAAATTTTCACTTAATATTACTGACAAACATGAAATTAAAAAAACAAGAAACTTTACAATGGATGATGTAAGCAATCGTACATTAGTATCATTCAAAAGCAAAAAAGATGCAGTGAAAAGCAAAATTTGTTCAGCAATATCATACTATCAATTCACACATTAATAAATTGCCTTAGATTAAATTCTAATGTGGGCCACCTACAATTATAATGTGGTTATTAATGATAATACCATTCAAACCGAAACATTGCCAAGCATTCACTATGCAACTTGTACATAAAAGCATTAAATCAGTTGCCACAATATATTTTTAAAACAAAAAAACTTGTAAAGTATATGTTGAACGTAATATCTCGTAATTTCCCATAATTTTTAAGCTCAAAAATATAATTTTAAATTAAATATTTAGATTTAATATGACAAAATTGTAGAAAATATTTAAGTATGGGTTGACGTCAACCTGGTTCTGGACATGGTCCAGAGCCCACTGAAAAGATCTAAATATGTTAAGAAAAATCTGTGAATTTATTTGTTTTTAACCTTTAAATTTGAGTGAAATTCAGGTTAAATTCAGGCAAAATTCAAGAACGAAATTGATCTAAGACCATAGTTAAGTCCGTTTCAGAACATAGATCTCGTAGGGGATCTGTTTTATCGAAATCGGATATCAGTTGGTTCAAAAAATGCATTTTTCTAAATTGACCGACCTTTATTTTTGGGTATTTTTCGGTTTAGATCAGACTCGACCCGCTCCGTTGGACCGATGTTAGTATAGATATAGACCCAATCCAGGATCCATATTGACTAGGATCCGGTTTGGGTTGAGATCTAATTGGGATTGGATATGGATTTGGGCCATGGGTCCAACCTGGACCCATAATCCATCCATGCTAATTTAAAACTAAAATAAATTTAAAACTTTAAAAATAAATATTTAAAGACCCGAGGTAGAACTCTACCCCCACTTGGTCATCTAGAAGGGGGCATCCCCCCTAATGTGGAATATTCTACAGGATGAGACAAAAAAAAATAAAATAAAAAGATAATGTTTGTTAGAGGTAGAGTTCTTGTAACGCCCCAAAATTTCGACTTGTGATTTCGAAAACCTTATCGAAAAATCTTTCAAAGATTTAAAGTTTTAATTTTTAAAAACGACAGCGGAAGACATTTAGAAAGGAACACAAGTCAACAATCCTGGTTACGTTAGCTGAAAAACCATCATTCACAAGTACAACAACTTAAAGGAATTGAAGAAAATAAGACAATAGATTAAAAAACTGCAGTTTATTACAAAATGAGCATTTTGTTCCAAAGTTCAATAAATCTAAAGAAGACTCCAAAAAGACTCAGAGCCAAGCCGCCAGCAGAAAGAAGATAAATCTTGATCCATATTGCATCACGCCATCGGCGGCCAGTGAAGTCCTACTCCTCACCTGCCCATGAAATGGGTCAGTTTCATAACAAACCAGTAGGTGCACAAACAGATAAGTAGAATGAAAATAAAACAGGACATTCATAAGATAAACAGTTATGATATTTAAGCAATTAATACAATTGTAGTCTATTCTAACAAATGTAATATGTGCAAAGAGCTGTTAGTTGAAGCAGTGTAAGTCTCAGTCATCTACAACTATTCATGAAGATATTCTTTAAGTTCTGATATTAACTGGCCTATGGGTACGCACAGACGCGAAACGTAGAAACAGCCGAGACCGATCCGGGGGTTTATTATGTCAGGTGTTTTCATTAACCCGGATGGCTGACTGAGTCCGCTCCTAAGGGGACGGTCAGTGACCAAGAGAGTAAATCCCCAAAGGCATTCGTGGCCCATGGATGCATCCAACTTCGGCAGAAGTGCCTGGGAGTTACCACCTAGGATAATTTATGGTAATCCCAATTCCCCTAACTCCGATGACTGGGGAAAACCGAGTCTTTTGCCCGTGGGGTGGTTGTTAACAACCTGTCCATCGGAGTCTTTGTACCATCCATCCTCTCCCTTGATGAACCGTGAAGATCGGATGGGTACGACGAGGTTTCTTAACCGTCGACCCATCCTACATGCTCTGGTCCATTAGACCTACTCGAGCATCTTGCCTGTGAAGGCGAATGGTCACCATTTATGTGATCTCAGCATTGTGCTAATTGCACTCATCGAGGTTGTTACAACCTCATCCTCCAACCATCGTAACCCACATGAGACGTACTTGTCCAAAAGTACGCTTGTACCTTCCTAGAGGTACGACTACGATGAGAGTGCAACATATAAAGTTTTATGGTTCTTTTGGTTCATAAATGACATGTATTGCTCTTTCGAGAAATTTGGCCTGTGGAGGCCAACATTAACTCATCTATATAAAGTGTTGAGTTCCTAATTCAAGGTTCTCCATGACCTCTTGTCAAATTTATACCATACCTGCCTTAAGGTTTGGTTATAACAGTAATTGCAGTGGTTTTCTTTCCAGAAATGAGTCTATTCACAAAGTCTACCTTAAGTATGCAGTTTCAAAAGTATAAGCATGCCGAACAGACAATCACGAGTTAAGTAATCCTACACGTAAACAGGTATGCCAATTAAACTGCTTGATTCTTTCTAGAATGAGTCTAACCACAGAATTTACATTAAGCATGCAATTTCAAAAGAATCAAAATAAGTAACCTCTGACCAGCCAATACTTTTTCAGATAAGCAGATATGTAAAATAACTATTCTATCTCAGAAGTCTTATTTTATTTTGTTCATACAAACTTTTCGTGCGACTTTCCCCTACCTCGGGATGTCGTGCAGCTGCGTGCGTCTACGCGTGTAGATGATACGAGGCTCATGCCGCGGAGCCAGAGCGGGGGTCCGATGCGAGGTCTGCAACAGTGCTACGTTAATTATTATGCGGAGAAATAGAAAAACAGGCCTGCCTATAGGAAAAGAGAGAGGCAGCAAGGGTGTGCCCCTACTGGCCGAAATCAGAAAAACGACAAGGGGCGAGCCCTTGCCTGCAGACAGCCGCGGGGTGACAGGGGCTGAGCCCTTTGTCGAAAAATACTGAGGCGGCAGGGGAGTCAGCCCCTGCCAATCGCAAAGAAGCGGCAGGGGCTGAGCCCCTGCCGGCAAAATAAATGTGGCAGGGGCTGAGCCCCTGCCAGAAATGCTAAAGTGGCAGGGCTGAGCCTCTACCAGTAACAATCAAGTGGCAGGGGCTGAGCCCCTGCCAGAAACGATTAGGTGGCAGGGGCTGGGCCCCTGCCGGCAAAATGAATGTGGCAGGGGCTGAGCCCCTGCCAGAAAAGCTAAAGTGGCAGGGCTGAGCCTCTGCCAGAACAGTCAAGTGGCAGGGGCTACAGTCAAGTGGCAAGGGCTGAGCCCCTGCCAGAAACGATTAGGTGGCAGGGGCTGAGCCCCTGCCGGCAATAAAAAGGTTGCAGGGGCTGGGCCCCTGCCGGCAATAAAAAGGTGGCAGGGGCTGAGCCCCCGCCGGAAATAATAAAAAAAACAGTGCCGCAGGGGTGACTGGACCCCTGCCGGCTCTTCGACAGCCCCAGTAGAAAGGGGGAAAAAACGACAGGGCCTGAGGGCTCCCTGTCGACCCTCCGAAAGGCACAGGGGACGTGGGAGGGCGCGGCAGGGGTCGTGCGCCGCCTGTCGGCCTCCCGGCGAGGTGACAGAGGGTGGGGGGGTGAGGAAGAGAAGAGGGAGGATGGCGTACCTGGGAGGCGGTGGCCGGCGTCGGCGGCGGGGCGCAGTGACGGCAGGTCGGCACGAGGAGGAGGAAGCTCGAGAGGGGAGGCGTGCCTCCCCTCGCCCTCCTGCAATGCTCTTAAAGAGCTCGGGGGTGCGATGAAAGGGGAAACCTGGGTGGGTTTCCCCAATCTACCCGAAAACGAAGGAGGAGAAGAGGGGGGGGGGTTGCGGCGCCCAAAAGCTCGGGTTACTTAAAACCCTAATGAAAAAAAGGGGCCCGGGTCAGGTCCGGACCCGGCCCGGGTCCAATTTTTTTTTTTAAATGGGGTTTTACAGTTCTACCAGGGGGTAGAACTCTACCCTAAATGTTTAAAAGGGGGCATCACCCCCTCTAGAGACTTTCCTAAATTATAAAAAGGAATAAGAGTCTCTCTCTCTCTAGAAATTGTACCCTAGAAAGAGAAAGAGAAAGAGAAAGAGAAAGAGAAAGAGGAAGAGAAAAAAACATGAGTTGAGGGAGAGAGAAGAAAAGAGAGGAAAAAAAAGAAAAGAGAGAAGAAGAAGAAGCATCCTTCAACGATTTTCCTCCTTTAAGCTTTTCGTGAAAACAAGAATCAAGGTATGGGTTTCTTTGCAAATCTGGATGGGAAGGGAGTTACTGTCAGTTGATTCAAGCATAGGTTTAGAGTAAAAGAAATCTGCTTGCCTTAACATGTACACGTTTTTTGCAGATTGTGATTGTAAAACCCAGTTAAAAAAAAAATCAGACCCAGGTCTGGTCCAGACCCGACCCGGATCCAACCCGTGCCCAACCCCTCAAAAAAGGCTTTCGGAGGGGCTGGCAGCCCACGGAGGGGGGGGGGGGGGGGGGGGGGGAGGGGATCACCGGCGACACAGGGGGCGGCCTTGTGTGCGCCCCTCCTTTAAAAAGGCGAGAGGGGAGGGATTACGAGCCTCTCCCCCGACTCTCTCTCATCTCTCCCCCTCTGTCCCTGTCTCTCCCTCCCCGACTCCATCTCCCCCTCTGTCCTGTCTCTCCCTCCCCGAATCCATCTCCCCCTCGTTCCCTCACTCTCCGACGAGCTCTCCGACGAGCTCCCTTCACGACAACCACTCGCCAGCAACCTCCCTTCTCTCTGGCAGCCTCAGGTGAGTCCCCTCCCTCTCACTGTCTCCTCTCCTGATAACGGCAAGCAGGGGCCAAAGGCCCCTGCGACTCTCTCTCTCTCTCTCTCTCTCTCTCTCTCTGTTTACCTTCCGGCAAGGGGCCATCAGCCCCTGCCCCTCTTCTTTTCAAAAATCCCTGCCTTTTTTTCATGAACGGCAGGGGCCATTGGTCCCTACCACCTCTTTGAAAGCCGCAGGGGGGCTTTGGCCCCTGCGCTCCCTCTCTCTGCTCGTCTCCTTGGCAGGGGCCATCGGCCCCTGCCCCTTTCTTTTAAAACCTGGCAGGAGCCGAAGGGTCCTGCCCCTCCTTTCTTTAAAACCCAGCAAGGTCCTCCTAAGGCCCTTGCCCCTCTTTTTGAAGAACCAGTAGGGGCCGATGGCCCCTGCCCCTCTCTAAACCGACAGGGGCCTCTGGCCCCTGTCCCATTTCCTGTCGAGCAAAGCTCGGCAAGGGCCATTTATCCCCTGCCTCATCTTCCGAGGGTCACAGGTGGGCATTTGGCCCCAACGACCCCTTCTCTCTCTCGTTTTGACTTCTGACAGGCCAACAAAAGGGGGTGGGAAGCCCCCTTCCATTCGGGGTAGAATTGCCGGCAAGGGCCTTTGGCCCTTGCCATATGTTTCTTCAAGACTCGGCAGGGGCCCTTGGCCCTGCCTCGTTCTTTTTAAAATAAGCCGACAGGGGCCTAAGAACCCTGTCTCGTCTTTTGGGAACTAGCAGGGGCCTTTGGCCCCTGCCGCCCGATTATGTCCGACAGGCAGTGGAAATAAGCCCTTGCCCGACCTTTGTTCCGTTTTCAATTAAGATCCATGCTAATATCGTACTCTTGCAGTGTTACGCAACGGAGCCCGTTCGCACCCCGCGAAGTAAACCAACGATCACCTACGCTCATAGACGACTTCTTCCTCGCAATACCCCAAGGTAGGGGAAGTTGCACAAGGACTTAAATAATTAAATCGAGCTTAAATAATTAAAGATTCAAAGGACTTAATTACATATTTAGATACATATACGTATATAAGTACGCTTTTAATTCAAGGATGCGGTTTCGCGATCCTTGTCCCTTGCTTTCACATTTCTTGTTTCTGTTTGTCGTCGCGCTTTGGGCCCAGCCTTTTGCTTTCGTATTTACTACTTACTGTCTTTTAATTCAAGGACGCGGTTTCGAGATTCTTGTCCTTTGCTTTCGCATTTCTTGTTTCTGTTTTTCGTCGCGCTTTGCGCCCAGGCTTTTGCTTTCGTATTTACTACTTACTGTCTTTTAATTCAATGACGCAATTTCACGATCCTTGTCCTTTGCTTTCACATTTTTTTTTTCTGTTTGCCGTCGCGCTTCGCACCCAGGCTCTTGTTTTTCGCATTATTGTCTTTCGTTTTTGCCTTGCCATTGACTCAGCGTATTCGAGAGGAATACCTTTTCCACTATTTTACCCGATATGTTTTGGGAAATCCTTGATCTGGGACAAGATCAAGTTGTTGGGCTATGGGTTCTTTTGCAAAGCCCATTCACCAAGACCAGTGTCGAGACTTGCGTAGCACCCAGACACTGCATCATCGGATGCAAGATTCGAGAAAATCACATACCATATGTTGGTAAGTTGTTGATCGTTTCGAAAGATTTAGAATGTTAAAATAAAACATTATATCTTTGCGAAACACACTCCTGAGGCTCCTATTAAGGACCTATATCCCTTTCCTCGTAGTGTACTCTTGAACATGCGAGACATGTTAGTACTACGACGATTGGATGAGATGGTCTTATGACCTCGATTAGTGCTTTGTGCACGTTGTTGAAAACACATATAAAAAAAATGGGATCGCCTTTGTAACAACTCAAAAAAAAAAAATTTGTTGAACCCGGGTCAGATCCAGATTTGGACCCGACCCGGATCCAAAAAGAGGAGGCCATCGGGCACCGCCTTACTGGCCACCGCCTGCGTGTTTTACAAATAAAACACGCAGGAGGGGGGGAGGGGGGGGGGGGAAGGTACAGTGGACGAGCCCCTCCCCCACGCGTCGGCCATCACTGCTCCTCCTTTTGTCCCTCGCAGCCACCGGTGATAGGACCTTCGGAGCCCACCCTCGCCGGCGACAGTCTCCCCTTCCCTCTCCCTGCTGCGATCTCTCGACTCATCGAAAGACCATGGTGCCGACAGCTTGCTCGAGTCTCCCCTCTGTGACCTCGCTGGCGACGCTCGCACGCTGCCGCCGTCGCCGGCGACCACAAGGTACGCGCCTTCTCCTTTGCTCCCCCTCTTTCGTTCGTCTTTCTTCTCTCCCTCATCTCTCTCTGTGGCCACGGGAGGGGTCAAATCCCCTCCCTGTGCCCCCTTTTAGCAGGGGAGGGGCATGACACCCCTCCCTGCTCTCCGATACGATTGGGAGGGGGGTTGAGCCCCCTCCTCCCTGCCTCCTGTTACGGCAGAGGAGGGGTTCGGCCCCCTCCTCTCTGCTGCCCTCTGTCACGGCAGGGGAGGGGCCGAGCCCCTCCTCTCTGCTCCCTCTGTGACGGCAGGGGAGGGGTCGAGCCCCTCCTCCCTGCCTCCTGTAACGGCAGAGGAGGGGCTCGTCCCCTCCTCTTTGTTCCCTCTGTTCGGCAGGGGAGGGGCGCGACCCCTCCCTGCTTCTGTTACGGCAGGGGAGGGTTGAACCCTCCCTACTACCTTTGACGGCAAGGGAGGGTTGAGCCCTCCCTGCTGCCTCTTTTGGTCGGGGGAGGGGTCGAGCCCCCTCCCTGCACCATCGTCCTCTTCTCTCCTTCTTTTCTGTCGGCAGGCTGGCAGGGGCGACGCCTCCTGTCGTCTGTGTCCGACTGGTTGGCAGGGGGTGATGCCCCCCTGTCACCTGTTGTTGATCGACTGGCAGGGGTTTCCAGCCCCTGCCCCTCACTCTCTCTCTGTTATCGTTAGCCTGTAGGGGCTGTGGCTCCTACCTAACGTCTTTTGACGGGACGACAGGGGCATTGACCCTGTCGCCAGACACTTTTGGATCGGCAGGGGCTAAAGCCCTGCCTGTCGTTTCTGGGAGGTCGGCAGGGGCGACGTCCCCTGTCGCCTGCATCTGTTCTTCGACAGTAAGGGTCGTTGGACCCTGCCTCGCATTCCTTCAAGGTTGGCGGGGACCGTTGCCCCCTGCACCTTGTTTGTTTTTCGGTAGGGGGTTTCGCCCCTCTGCCTTGATCTTGCTGCCTTTGTTGCTCTTCTGCATTCTGCAGGGAGTTGAGCTCCCTGCCTAACCTCGTATTGGGGTTCGGTACTGCTGCAGGTCTTACCAGACCCACTTCTCATTTGTATTTTGGCATGCTAACCTTTTTAGCATCACAGGTCGAACGGTGGATTCTGCTCGCTCTTCATGGCTTCAGCTCGTGCTTACCTACGTAGCTGGCATACGAGGACCGTCACCCCTTAAGGTAGGGGAAGATTGCACAAAAGACTTGGACAATTGAATTGAGTTCAATTAACTAAAAAGGACAATTAAATAAATATATATGCATATATATATATATCATATATATATTTATACGAGTACACATTTAACTCAAGGACGCAGTTTCGCGATCCTTGTCCTTTACTTTGCCGTTGCGCATCGCGCACAGGTTTTGTGTTGCACTCCTGCTTACAGTCTTTACTTGCCGTTGCGCATCTTGCAAAGGTTCTGCGTTGCACTCCTACTTACAGTCTTTACTTGCCGTCGCGCGTTGTGCAAGGGTTTGCGTTGCACTTCTGCTTACTGCCTTTACTTTGCCGTTGTGCCTAGGCTCTTGCTTTTGCATATGTGTTGGTATTGCCTTGCTTTTGCAGATTACGTGCAGGTTCTTGCTCTTTGCGTATGCCTTAAAGGCATCCTCGTGGAGGATGCAAGAGACATCTATCACTCACTCTTGCGACAAGAGTTCAGTTGGGAGCTGGCGATACATCCTCGTCTAAGGAGAGGGATACCTCGCAAGGATCCTGGCTCTTCGTGCGTGCAGTCCAGCAGAGTCGACTTGAGGTTTCAGGGAGCTGCGCAAAAGCATCAAAGACTGCTCCAAATTGAAGCATTTGGAAGGATGTGACTGGCTGGTTCTGCTCGCCTTTTTGGCATATCTCGGGTGATCCCGAATTGGAGGTTCAAGCGAACTTCTTAGCGGGTGTTCTGTTGAGAGACCTGTATCCCGTCTATCGAGGCCGGTATCGAGTCATGCGAGACATGTAGATACCCCGATAGCGGATGTGATTCGAGATAATCACATGCATCATGTTGGCACAAGGTACTGCTGTTTCAAAAGATAGAGTAAAGTTGATAAACTTTACATCTTTGTGAAACACTCCTGTTGAGGCTTCTATTGAGGAGCTATACCCCCTTCATCCTAGAGTACTTGTAGTCATGCATGACACGTCTAGTACTGCGATGATCGGATGAGACGGTCGTGCGACCTCGAACAACGCTAAATGCAAAATGCTGTAATCACATAAATGGCCTCACATTCGCCTTCACAGGCAAGATGCTCGAGTGGTTTAAATACCACAGCATAGAATGGGTCGTTAGTTAAGCAACCCCTAACGCACCCGTTCGCTTCTGGTTGTCTGTCAAGGGAGAGGACAGATCGGTACAAACACTCCAATGGACAGGTTGTTAACAACCACCCCACGGGCAAAGATCCGGCCTCCCCAGTCATTGGAGTTAGGGGATAGGGGCTACACAAGTTAGCTCAACACTTCTGCAGGAGTTGGATGCATCCGTGGCACTGCTTTTCAGCCTCTGGGGAATCCTCTCTCGGCTAATGCCGTCCCCTTTGGAGCGGACTCAACTAGCTATTCGGGTTATCGAAAATACATAGAATAACAGACGCCCGAACTAGTCTCAGTTGTTTCTATGTTTTGCCTGCGCGTACCCGCAGGCCAGTAATTATCAAAACATAAGGTCTGTTCACATTGGTCATGGGTCGTGAGATTCGCTTGCACTACGGATTCGCTTGCACTACTGATTCACTTGCACTACTGATTCGCTTGCACTACTAATTCGCTTGCTTGCTCGATAGTTCAGTATGCTACTCGTTGAACTGTGCACGCCTGTCAAGGCGTTACTCTAGTTGGTTAAACTGCTTACGCAGTTCTTTGCGGAGCAATAAGGAGTTTCTCATGCTAGTTAAATGCTTATAATAATAGCATTATACCAGTTGCTACATATTAGCATGTGACTTGCTTTATCCCTTGGTCGAACTGTTTGGTGCTTATTGTAGCGTAACACTTGTTGGCTTGCATCTCTTATGATTGATGTGATTGCATACAGCTCGTAATCTACGAACTGGTGGCAACTAGGATTGATGTGGCCGGTTGTCTTATAAGTTGCTTACGTACTGTGATATAATTGTTGCCGTATGATTGCTTATGAATGGCTTGTGATGTAATGGTTTATGCCTTACGATTAATTTAATTACTTGTTCACGGACTGAGCCATTTTATGGTAATTATATGTTTTACGAGCATTGTTATGAGTGCTTGTCTTATTCAGTTGTTTTGTTTGGCTGACGGGTAGAGTTAGTTACCCTTCGCCCATAGAATCAACTGAATTGCCATATCTGCGCGTTCTCATGTGTCATTTACACATGCTTTGAGGGCCTATTTGAGGATTGCAATATTCCTTGTGGCAATCATACGATGCGTAGGATTATATGCTCTTGCGCGGAGTGATACAATGCATATTGCTGATATACATGTTTGTGCCCATATTGTGGCTACTGACCTCGAGAGCAGTCAACTGTTCGGAGCAATCGATTGTATAGATGCGTGTATCACCGAGCAGGGTGTTTGTCGAGCACCTGATCTCCAAAGGATTATCTGCGAGGGCGTGTATGATCAAGACCAGGTACCCGACTAGAGTGGTAGATTCTCTGTGAGGATGTACACTGTCCACGAACGGGTAGCCGCAAAGACGGTGAACTCCTATGAGGAAGTGTATGGTCCAAGACCAGGTATACCGTCTAGGGCGGAATTCCTTGTGAGGTTATACATGTCCCAGACCAAGTGATCCGGGCGTTGATCTTGTTGTTCGCATTAGTGGCTATCGACCCCGAGAGGGGTGATTTATGTTGATGCGTGTATCGCAATGATTTTCATTGGATATGGCATCTGTTGGGGACCGGTTTCCCAAAGGTTTCGCTGTGAGGTTATACTTTTCCCAGATCGGGTGACCCGGCTAGACAGAGAGATTCTCTGTGAGGATGTACACTGTCCACGAACGGGTAGCTGCAAAGACGGTAAACTCCTGTGAGGAAGTGTAGGGTCCAAGATCAGGTATACCCTCTAGGGCGGTAATTCCTTGTCCGGTCGTATATCTCTCAGACCGAACGATCCGACGTGGATCTTGTGTTTTCGCTTACAATAAAAAGTTATGGTGAGTTGTGACGATCTTCTGAGATTGTTTGTGATAGCCAACTATGAATTCATAGTTTCGGCTTTCTGTTTTAACATGATTACGTGCATGACTCAGATGTGAGAATCAGATCGTTAGTGATTTGAGTTAGTGATCATGTTTTGGACCTTCTACGGAAGGGTGAGCTTCTCTGAGAAAGTATGACGCCTTAGTGCGTCATAACCGGTGACGGTTAGCCACGTAAGACTTTGAGAGATGAGGATAGATTAAGGTTGTTCAGGACAATGCGTTTGTTAGAAGTAGTGAGCGACAAACGATGTCCTGATGGTGATTAGATGCAGAGACCTCGTTCTAGGAACGAGGACAAGCTTGTTGCGTAGTAGTTCTCAACTTACGATCAAATGGATCGTATGCTGCGTTGGTCAGTTGCACTGCTTACTTGCTTTGAACTGCTTACTTGCGCTGAACTGCTTACTGTTTGCACTACTTACGCATTTGCACTGCTTACTCGCTTGCACTACTTACTCGCTTGCACACCTTTCGCTTGTACTGCTTACGTGTTTACACTATTCACCTGCTTGCATTGCTTACCTGTTTAACTGCATATCTGCTTTAAACTGCGTAGCCTACTGAATTAAATGTACTTAATTCAGTTTCTTGTAGTCTCTCTTGTGCACCTACTAGTTTTTCGCGAAACTAACCCATTCTATGGGTACAGGTGTTTATTAGGTACACTACGGGCGATGGCGCGATTGCAAGATGGCTTCAAGACTTCTTCTTCCTGCTCTTAGCTCGCGTCCTGGACGCTTGGGTTCGTATCGGATTTCCCTTAGGATGTCCGAATCTTGTCAGTTTTGGTTCTTTTAGCTAACGTGCCCAAAGTTGTCAGCTTGCCTTGTGATTTATCAAAGAAAAATCTTTCGCTGATTTCATAAACAAACTCTGAAGGAAAGAGATATTTCTAGTCTCTTGCCTGTTTTTCTAAAAAGGGTTCGCAAGTTTGAAATTTGGGGCGTTACAACCTTCATAGGCAAGATGCTCGTTTTGGTCTAATGGACCAGAGCATGAAGAATAAGGCAACGGCTAAGAAACCCCGTCGCGCTCGATTCAACCTGGCTTCGTCAAGAAAGAGGACGAAGAGTACCAACTACGATGGACAGACCATTTATGCCTTTTTTTTTTACAAGCAAAAGACCCGTCTTCCCTAGTCATCGGAGGTTAGGGGGGATAGGGGCTAAATAAGTTAGCCTAACACTTCTGCAGAAGTTGGATGCATCTCTATCAGGACTTGGGGACTTACTCTCTCGACCATCGATCGTCTCCATAGGAATAGGATTCAATCAGACAACTAAGGTATCTTAAAATACTTAACATAATGAACACTCGGCTTGGTCTCAGCTGTTTCGACTCACGTGCCATGTATGTACCCGGCTTGGGGACTTTACGCATATTCATTATATTGAATATGATTGAAATTCTTTTGTTTTTATTTTTTTAGTTATTTTTCTTTTTTTTAAATTGAATGTTGTGTACCTTGGGGGGGCACCGTCTAGTCATTAGAGGGGCTCCAACGACTAGAAGTGGAGCCCCTCCAAGGCCACTTCTCTATATAAAGGGGCTTCCCCCTTGTATTTGTTTAAGGCTTTGAGTCAAAGCCATTCGCTTCAATAAAGTTTTTTCATATTATTTTTATGCCTTGTGCATTTGTGAACCATTGTGGGTGGTTCCTTTGTGCATGAGTGTTCTAAGAGTTCTTATTTTGTTTTCTTGCTTACTTCATTCATCAAGATCTTAATATCTTGATCATACTGTCTCTTTTGAAGACACTTTCACAATTTTCGGGCGAAATTCAGAATTTATATTTGTGTGATACATCGATGGATGCGTCTCGGAATGTCGAGCGCAACAATATGTTACTTTTCTGAATTTGAGTTCTGATAAGCCTGAAAATTGTGTTTTCTAAAAAAGGAACAGTTTGTCGGTTCAGATACGGACTTGGATATGATGGATTTGATCCAAATTAATATGGATCTGGACTCTATCCAAGATCCATATTAATCTGGATTTGGTCCAATCCAAAACCCATTTAAATTTTTGGAGATTGATTTGGATCTTTGATCCAGATCCAAATCCAAATTCATGCCTAACGATTTTCTAGCTTTAAATTCAATAAAAAGTTTTAAATTGGAGTTAATTATTGTTAAGAAGCCTCCCAAGTTAATTTTGCAACTTTTGAAAGCTTTTGGATAATTATTAATTATTTAATAATTATTAATTATTTAATAATTAATAATTAATTAATTTTATTTAATTCCGAATTTTATTTTTATGGCTGTTTAGGACTTCTAAATAGAGTCCCTATACATGCCTAAAAAGACTTAAGAAAGTTTGAGAAAAGACTTAAAAATTGGGACCTTTAAAAAGTCAAATTAAGAGAGTTTTAAAATTTTGAAAAGGGTGAGAGAGAGACTCCGCTGGAGAAGGAGGGGGGGGGGGCGTCACCCCCCTCTTAGTCTATTTAAACTCAAAAAAAAAAAAGAAAAAAAGAAAAAAAGAGAAAGGGGAAAAGAAAAAAGGAGAAAGGGAAAAATAAAAAAAGGAGAGGAAAAGTGAGGATGGAGGAGGAAGAAGAAGAGGGAGATCAATTGATCTCCGACCATCCAACGTTTTCACCATCAACTCCATATTTATTTTCGATTCACGGTCAAGGTACGGGTTCCTCTCTTGAAATCAAGTGAGAAATAGAATATATATGGGATTTCCATGCAGGAATTTGATGAAAATCCATGGAAAAGAGTAAATCTATATGTTTACCTATGGAAAATGAAGGCATATGCTTAATGAGGAATGCAAAATGGGAGGATGAAAAGTAGGCATATTAACAAGAGAGATGAAATGTGACGCCCCAAACCCCGACCTTGTGAAAACCTTTGGTTTTTGAGCATTTTTTTTTTATAGTTTGAAATCAATCAGCAGAAGTACAAAAAGAAAAAGGGTAAAACAAAGGCTGCAAGTCTGAGCGGGCCATAGTAAGGGATACAACTAAAAGTCAAGTCCAATATATACAGTGTCAAAGTTTTACAAAATGAGACATTAAATATCAATACAGCCATTCTCTCAAAACGAGAGGAAAATCCCCTCAACCAAGATCTGCAGCTAAATGTGGGTCTCAAGTCTCCCACTGTGCATCGTCGCATCGTCACTGAACCTGTGTGTCACCTGTATCCCCATGAAACGGGATCAGAACTCTTGCGAGTTGGTGAGATAAACCATCCATATATTATCATCTTAAAGAAAAATCATGCAGTATAAAGCATGATACCAATATTCCACAACTACGAGTAACAATCTATAACTATCATGATGGAACAATTAGAAACATTTGAATCAAAGTACAAGTACGTGTGTCAAGTAGGTGCACGTGCTACATGTAAAACCCAGTTTTTTAACAAAAAAAAAAATGGATCGGACCCGGGTCGGGTCCAAACCCGACCCGGATCCAACCCGTGCCCAACCCCTCGAAAACCCCTTTTTCAGAGGGGCTGGCAGCCCACGGCAGGGGGGTTTCTCCGACGACACAGGGGGCGGGCCCTGTGTGCGCCCCCTCCCTATAAAAAGGTGAGAGGGGAAAGGGGAGGGCCTACGAGCCTCCCCCGACCCCCCGACTCTCTCTCTCATCTCTCGTCTCTCCCCTCTGTCTCTGCTCTCTCTCCCCCAGACTCCATCCCTCGCTCTCCACTCCGGCGAGCTTCCTTCACGGCAGCCACTCCCCGACAACCTCCCTTCCCTCGGCAGCCCAGGTAAGCCCCCTTCTCCTCTCGTTTTTTCCCCCCTCTTTTCTTCCTCTGGTTCGCCGGAAGGCTGACAGGTGGCCGGCGGCCCGTGCCGAGTCTTCCTCCTCCCTTTTTCCGTCAGGCAAGGGGCTCCGCCCCCTTGCTTTCCTCTTTGTAGCAGGCAGGGGGCTCCGCCCCCTTTGCCCTCATCTTTTTAGCAGGCAGGGGGTGGGCTCCGCCCCCTGCCCTTTTCACTTTTCCGGCAGGGGCCATGGCCCCTGCCCTTCCCATCGTGTAGGGGCCGATGGCCCCTACCCTTTCCTTAAGAAAGTGTTGAGAATAGGTGGTTTTATGTTAGGTAAAAGGTGGTTTTATGTTAAGTACTCTTATATTAGAGTTTTTCTGAAATTATACTCTTATAAGGATTTAGATGTAATTTCTCTTTTTGCCTCTCTCTATTTAATATAGAGAGAAGCCCTAATCAAGATTAAGTGATTGAGTTTTCTGTGCAGCCGTCTCTCTCTTTCTCTCTCTCTCTCTCTCCCTCTCTCTCTCTACACAGGTGGCTGCCCCTGTCTACATGGTATCAAAGCTTGCGATCTCGGGAGCGTGATTTCGAAGAGGACTGATCTTCACCAACGGAAAAAATTTTCAGACTGCGAAAAAAAAAATATATCAGGTTTGCTGTTGCACTAGTGTGGAAGATCAGATAACAGATCTGGGATGTTACCCAGATCTGTCGTCAGATCTAAGGATGGATGTTACCCAGATCTGTCGTGATATCCTGGAGCTGTAAACAATTTTTTTTTTGGATTTTTTATCTCCTGTCGTGATTTTCTGGAGATCGACGAGTTCGTGCTGATGCGTGCATGCTGTGATTGACGTGCTGCTATTTGGGTAACGCAACAGGCTTCTGTGCTTTTGTGTTGCAGCCGAGAGTTGTTGGATGTTCCTGGCTGTTTGGGCCACGCAGCAAGTGTTTGTGATATTGCGTGTCAGCCGAGAGTGTCATATTTTCTGTGCTGATTGCGTGACTACCGTGATTCTGAATTTTTTTTTGCTGCGTGTGATCAAGATATGATTGATCTATTTAATTGTTTGAAGACTGATTGGCAGTTATGCTTTATATGTTTTGGGAACAGCAGTTGTCGTATTCATATGCGTTGCAACTGAATAGTATTGTTGGTCGTGGTGTGTTTGGGTGTAGCAATGGTCTTAACTCCCTGCTGGGGTGAGTTGTGTTTCGTGCTGTATTAGTTTCAGCTATCCATTTGTCGTGGAAGCAGCAAGAGTGATTACCTGCTGGTTGTGGACTGTTTTGTGGAAACAGCAGGGTTGCTTCCTTATAGTGGTGGAAAACTCTACTTAAATACTTGTTCTAGTGAACAGTATGGCTGAAAGTTCGAAAAATTATTCGAAAATGGAACAGATTGGGGAGTATAAGGCTTTTGCCAACCCTTTCTCATATGGCTCTTCCGTTAGGTTGAATGAAACCAACTATGCCCGATGGTCCAGAACTTTTATGATGTCGGTATCTGGACATCGTCGAAAACACATTTTGTTGGAAGGCAAACCCACTGAGAAGTTGGGAAAATATGTTACTTGGGATGAAGATAATGACATAGTTATGTCATGGATCATGAATAGTGTGGAACCCCATATTGCAGATGGATTGATCTACTATAATTCAGCAAAACTGATATGGGACAATCTTCGTGATACATACTCACAAGAAACGAATGTGAGTCGTATCCTGCAAGTCGAACAAGAAATATATAATTTGCAACAGGGAAATCAGACCTTGGCCCAGTACTATGCTTCTGTCAAAGCTGCGTTTGAAAGACTTAATGCTCACAGGCCTCTTTGTTGGTCGAAGCAAAAGGATCATCAAGAACAAACCATGGTTGCTCGTTTTCTTACAGGTCTTTCTTCAGATTTTTCTGTTGGAAAAGTTCAAAGGTTGACTGGATCAGATGTTCCCACTCTTGCTGATGCTTATAATCGTCTGAGTAGACTTGCGATCTTACTGCCACAGTCTCAGCCTGTAACTCAGTCATCTGCTCTTGTTGTCTCATCTAGTTATGGGCGTGGAAATATTCAGAATATCAGAGGACGAGGACGTGGACGTGGTATGGGAGGTAGAGGAAAGCTTCAATGTACATTCTGTGGAAAATCTGGACATTTAGAAGATCGTTGCTGGGATAAGCATGGTCGGCCAACATCTTCTTCATCAAAGTCATATACTCCTAAAGCAAATGTGACTACTCTCGAGGCAACAAATGTACAAGAGAATATCGCTGAAAATGAAAGTAGTATCACCCTTAGTCGTGCAGAATATGATGAGCTGATAGCTCTTCGACCTCCTGTAGCTGGTGTTGCATATTCAACCGGAAATCATCTTCATCCGAGTGATAGTAAGTGGGTTATTGACTCTGGTGCTTCCAGACATTTGTGTGGAAATTCACATGTTTTTTCAGATCTTAAGGATGTTAAGGCTCAGCTTGGAGTCTCCTTAGCCGATGGGAGCTCCTCCCAGGTTGCTGGTCAGGGAAATATTTCTATATCCTCCTCATTACAGTTGAATAATGTTCTTCATGCTCCAAACTTTCCTCAAAGTTTACTCTCTGTTAGTTGCCTTATAAAAGAAAAAAACTGTAGAGTAATATTTGATCAAATGAGTTGTCATTTTCAGGATTTGCTGACGGGGAAGAAGATTGGTGGAGGCTATGAAGAAAATGGAATTTACTACCTACATCATCCAATGGGTTCTGTTCATGCTGCAGTGGAACATTCATTCAGTCTTGTTCAGTGGCATCGTCGTCTCTGCTGGACTGCACGCACGAAGAGCCAGGATCCTTGCGAGGTATCCCTCTCCTTAGACGAGGATGTATCGCCAGCTCCCAACTGAACTCTTGTCGCAAGAGTGAGTGATAGATGTCTCTTGCATCCTCCACGAGGATGCCTTTAAGGCATACGCAAAGAGCAAGAACCTGCACGTAATCTGCAAAAGCAAGGCAATACCAACACATATGCAAAAGCAAGAGCCTAGGCACAACGTCAAAGTAAAGGCAGTAAGCAGAAGTGCAACGCAAACCCTTGCACAACGCGCGACGGCAAGTAAAGACTGTAAGTAGGAGTGCAACGCAGAACCTTTGCAAGATGCGCAACGGCAAGTAAAGACTGTAAGCAGGAGTGCAACACAAAACCTGTGCGCGATGCGCAACGGCAAAGTAAAGGACAAGGATCTCGAAACTGCGTCCTTGAGTTAAATGTGTACTCGTATAAATATATATATGATATATATATATATGCATATATATTTATTTAATTGTCCTTTTTAGTTAATTGAACTCAATTCAATTGTCCAAGTCTTTTGTGCAATCTTCCCCTACCTTAAGGGGTGACGGTCCTCGTATGCCAGCTACGTAGGTAAGCACGAGCTGAAGCCATGAAGAGCGAGCAGAATCCACCGTTCGACCTGTGATGCTAAAAAGGTTAGCATGCCAAAATACAAATGAGAAGTGGGTCTGGTAAGACCTGCAGCAGTACCGAACCCCAATACGAGGTTAGGCAGGGAGCTCAACTCCCTGCAGAATGCAGAAGAGCAACAAAGGCAACAAGATCAAGGCAGAGGGGCGAAACCCCCTACCGAAAAACAAACAAGGTGCAGGGGGCAACGATCCCCGCCAACCTTGAAGGAATGCGAGGCAGGGTCCAACGACCCTTACTGTCGAAGAACAGATGCAGGCGACAGGGGACGTCGCCCCTGCCGACCTCCCAGAAACGACAGGCAGGGCTTTAGCCCCTGCCGATCCAAAAGTGTCAGGCGACAGGGTCAATGCCCCTGTCGTCCCGTCAAAAGACGTTAGGTAGGAGCCACAACCCCTACAGGCTAACGATAACAGAGAGAGAGTGAGGGGCAGGGGCTGGAAACCCCTGCCAGTCGATCAACAACAGGTGACAGGGGGGCATCACCCCCTGCCAACCAATCGGACACAGACGACAGGAGGCGTCGCCCCTGCCAGCCTGCCGACAGAAAAGAAGGAGAGAAGAGGACGATGGTGCAGGGAGGGGGCTCGACCCCTCCCCTGCCGAACAGAGGGAACAAAGAGGAGGGGACGAGCCCCTCCTCTGCCGTTACAGGAGGCAGGGAGGAGGGGCGCGACCCCTCCCTGCTTCTGTTACGGCAGGGGAGGGTTGAACCCTCCCTACTACCTTTGACGGCAAGGGAGGGTTGAGCCCTCCCTGCTGCCTCTTTTGGTCGGGGGAGGGGTCGAGCCCCCTCCCTGCACCATCGTCCTCTTCTCTCCTTCTTTTCTGTCGGCAGGCTGGCAGGGGCGACGCCTCCTGTCGTCTGTGTCCGACTGGTTGGCAGGGGGTGATGCCCCCCTGTCACCTGTTGTTGATCGACTGGCAGGGGTTTCCAGCCCCTGCCCCTCACTCTCTCTCTGTTATCGTTAGCCTGTAGGGGCTGTGGCTCCTACCTAACGTCTTTTGACGGGACGACAGGGGCATTGACCCTGTCGCCTGACACTTTTGGATCGGCAGGGGCTAAAGCCCTGCCTGTCGTTTCTGGGAGGTCGGCAGGGGCGACGTCCCCTGTCGCCTGCATCTGTTCTTCGACAGTAAGGGTCGTTGGACCCTGCCTCGCATTCCTTCAAGGTTGGCGGGGACCGTTGCCCCCTGCACCTTGTTTGTTTTTCGGTAGGGGGTTTCGCCCCTCTGCCTTGATCTTGCTGCCTTTGTTGCTCTTCTGCATTCTGCAGGGAGTTGAGCTCCCTGCCTAACCTCGTATTGGGGTTCGGTACTGCTGCAGGTCTTACCAGACCCACTTCTCATTTGTATTTTGGCATGCTAACCTTTTTAGCATCACAGGTCGAACGGTGGATTCTGCTCGCTCTTCATGGCTTCAGCTCGTGCTTACCTACGTAGCTGGCATACGAGGACCGTCACCCCTTAAGGTAGGGGAAGATTGCACAAAAGACTTGGACAATTGAATTGAGTTCAATTAACTAAAAAGGACAATTAAATAAATATATATGCATATATATATATATCATATATATATTTATACGAGTACACATTTAACTCAAGGACGCAGTTTCGCGATCCTTGTCCTTTACTTTGCCGTTGCGCATCGCGCACAGGTTTTGTGTTGCACTCCTGCTTACAGTCTTTACTTGCCGTTGCGCATCTTGCAAAGGTTCTGCGTTGCACTCCTACTTACAGTCTTTACTTGCCGTCGCGCGTTGTGCAAGGGTTTGCGTTGCACTTCTGCTTACTGCCTTTACTTTGCCGTTGTGCCTAGGCTCTTGCTTTTGCATATGTGTTGGTATTGCCTTGCTTTTGCAGATTACGTGCAGGTTCTTGCTCTTTGCGTATGCCTTAAAGGCATCCTCGTGGAGGATGCAAGAGACATCTATCACTCACTCTTGCGACAAGAGTTCAGTTGGGAGCTGGCGATACATCCTCGTCTAAGGAGAGGGATACCTCGCAAGGATCCTGGCTCTTCGTGCGTGCAGTCCAGCAGAGTCGACTTGAGGTTTCAGGGAGCTGCGCAAAAGCATCAAAGACTGCTCCAAATTGAAGCATTTGGAAGGATGTGACTGGCTGGTTCTGCTCGCCTTTTTGGCATATCTCGGGTGATCCCGAATTGGAGGTTCAAGCGAACTTCTTAGCGGGTGTTCTGTTGAGAGACCTGTATCCCGTCTATCGAGGCCGGTATCGAGTCATGCGAGACATGTAGATACCCCGATAGCGGATGTGATTCGAGATAATCACATGCATCATGTTGGCACAAGGTACTGCTGTTTCAAAAGATAGAGTAAAGTTGATAAACTTTACATCTTTGTGAAACACTCCTGTTGAGGCTTCTATTGAGGAGCTATACCCCCTTCATCCTAGAGTACTTGTAGTCATGCACGACACGTCTAGTACTGCGATGATCGGATGAGACGGTCGTGCGACCTCGAACAACGCTAAATGCAAAATGCTGTAATCACATAAATGGCCTCACATTCGCCTTCACAGGCAAGATGCTCGAGTGGTTTAAATACCACAGCATAGAATGGGTCGTTAGTTAAGCAACCCCTAACGCACCCGTTCGCTTCTGGTTGTCTGTCAAGGGAGAGGACAGATCGGTACAAACACTCCAATGGACAGGTTGTTAACAACCACCCCACGGGCAAAGATCCGGCCTCCCCAGTCATTGGAGTTAGGGGATAGGGGCTACACAAGTTAGCTCAACACTTCTGCAGGAGTTGGATGCATCCGTGGCACTGCTTTTCAGCCTCTGGGGAATCCTCTCTCGGCTAATGCCGTCCCCTTTGGAGCGGACTCAACTAGCTATTCGGGTTATCGAAAATACATAGAATAACAGACGCCCGAACTAGTCTCAGTTGTTTCTATGTTTTGCCTGCGCGTACCCGCAGGCCAGTAATTATCAAAACATAAGGTCTGTTCACATTGGTCATGGGTCGTGAGATTCGCTTGCACTACGGATTCGCTTGCACTACTGATTCACTTGCACTACTGATTCGCTTGCACTACTAATTCGCTTGCTTGCTCGATAGTTCAGTATGCTACTCGTTGAACTGTGCACGCCTGTCAAGGCGTTACTCTAGTTGGTTAAACTGCTTACGCAGTTCTTTGCGGAGCAATAAGGAGTTTCTCATGCTAGTTAAATGCTTATAATAATAGCATTATACCAGTTGCTACATATTAGCATGTGACTTGCTTTATCCCTTGGTCGAACTGTTTGGTGCTTATTGTAGCGTAACACTTGTTGGCTTGCATCTCTTATGATTGATGTGATTGCATACAGCTCGTAATCTACGAACTGGTGGCAACTAGGATTGATGTGGCCGGTTGTCTTATAAGTTGCTTACGTACTGTGATATAATTGTTGCCGTATGATTGCTTATGAATGGCTTGTGATGTAATGGTTTATGCCTTACGATTAATTTAATTACTTGTTCACGGACTGAGCCATTTTATGGTAATTATATGTTTTACGAGCATTGTTATGAGTGCTTGTCTTATTCAGTTGTTTTGTTTGGCTGACGGGTAGAGTTAGTTACCCTTCGCCCATAGAATCAACTGAATTGCCATATCTGCGCGTTCTCATGTGTCATTTACACATGCTTTGAGGGCCTATTTGAGGATTGCAATATTCCTTGTGGCAATCATACGATGCGTAGGATTATATGCTCTTGCGCGGAGTGATACAATGCATATTGCTGATATACATGTTTGTGCCCATATTGTGGCTACTGACCTCGAGAGCAGTCAACTGTTCGGAGCAATCGATTGTATAGATGCGTGTATCACCGAGCAGGGTGTTTGTCGAGCACCTGATCTCCAAAGGATTATCTGCGAGGGCGTGTATGATCAAGACCAGGTACCCGACTAGAGTGGTAGATTCTCTGTGAGGATGTACACTGTCCACGAACGGGTAGCCGCAAAGACGGTGAACTCCTATGAGGAAGTGTATGGTCCAAGACCAGGTATACCGTCTAGGGCGGAATTCCTTGTGAGGTTATACATGTCCCAGACCAAGTGATCCGGGCGTTGATCTTGTTGTTCGCATTAGTGGCTATCGACCCCGAGAGGGGTGATTTATGTTGATGCGTGTATCGCAATGATTTTCATTGGATATGGCATCTGTTGGGGACCGGTTTCCCAAAGGTTTCGCTGTGAGGTTATACTTTTCCCAGATCGGGTGACCCGGCTAGACAGAGAGATTCTCTGTGAGGATGTACACTGTCCACGAACGGGTAGCTGCAAAGACGGTAAACTCCTGTGAGGAAGTGTAGGGTCCAAGATCAGGTATACCCTCTAGGGCGGTAATTCCTTGTCCGGTCGTATATCTCTCAGACCGAACGATCCGACGTGGATCTTGTGTTTTCGCTTACAATAAAAAGTTATGGTGAGTTGTGACGATCTTCTGAGATTGTTTGTGATAGCCAACTATGAATTCATAGTTTCGGCTTTCTGTTTTAACATGATTACGTGCATGACTCAGATGTGAGAATCAGATCGTTAGTGATTTGAGTTAGTGATCATGTTTTGGACCTTCTACGGAAGGGTGAGCTTCTCTGAGAAAGTATGACGCCTTAGTGCGTCATAACCGGTGACGGTTAGCCACGTAAGACTTTGAGAGATGAGGATAGATTAAGGTTGTTCAGGACAATGCGTTTGTTAGAAGTAGTGAGCGACAAACGATGTCCTGATGGTGATTAGATGCAGAGACCTCGTTCTAGGAACGAGGACAAGCTTGTTGCGTAGTAGTTCTCAACTTACGATCAAATGGATCGTATGCTGCGTTGGTCAGTTGCACTGCTTACTTGCTTTGAACTGCTTACTTGCGCTGAACTGCTTACTGTTTGCACTACTTACGCATTTGCACTGCTTACTCGCTTGCACTACTTACTCGCTTGCACACCTTTCGCTTGTACTGCTTACGTGTTTACACTATTCACCTGCTTGCATTGCTTACCTGTTTAACTGCATATCTGCTTTAAACTGCGTAGCCTACTGAATTAAATGTACTTAATTCAGTTTCTTGTAGTCTCTCTTGTGCACCTACTAGTTTTTCGCGAAACTAACCCATTCTATGGGTACAGGTGTTTATTAGGTACACTACGGGCGATGGCGCGATTGCAAGATGGCTTCAAGACTTCTTCTTCCTGCTCTTAGCTCGCGTCCTGGACGCTTGGGTTCGTATCGGATTTCCCTTACGATGTCCGAATCTTGTCAGTTTTGGTTCTTTTAGCTAACGTGCCCAAAGTTGTCAGCTTGCCTTGTGATTTATCAAAGAAAAATCTTTCGCTGATTTCATAAACAAACTCTGAAGGAAAGAGATATTTCTAGTCTCTTGCCTGTTTTTCTAAAAAGGGTTCGCAAGTTTGAAATTTGGGGCGTTACAACCTTCATAGGCAAGATGCTCGTTTTGGTCTAATGGACCAGAGCATGAAGAATAAGGCAACGGCTAAGAAACCCCGTCGCGCTCGATTCAACCTGGCTTCGTCAAGAAAGAGGACGAAGAGTACCAACTACGATGGACAGACCATTTATGCCTTTTTTTTTTACAAGCAAAAGACCCGTCTTCCCTAGTCATCGGAGGTTAGGGGGGATAGGGGCTAAATAAGTTAGCCTAACACTTCTGCAGAAGTTGGATGCATCTCTATCAGGACTTGGGGACTTACTCTCTCGACCATCGATCGTCTCCATAGGAATAGGATTCAATCAGACAACTAAGGTATCTTAAAATACTTAACATAATGAACACTCGGCTTGGTCTCAGCTGTTTCGACTCACGTGCCATGTATGTACCCGGCTTGGGGACTTTACGCATATTCATTATATTGAATATGATTGAAATTCTTTTGTTTTTATTTTTTTAGTTATTTTTCTTTTTTTTAAATTGAATGTTGTGTACCTTGGGGGGGCACCGTCTAGTCATTAGAGGGGCTCCAACGACTAGAAGTGGAGCCCCTCCAAGGCCACTTCTCTATATAAAGGGGCTTCCCCCTTGTATTTGTTTAAGGCTTTGAGTCAAAGCCATTCGCTTCAATAAAGTTTTTTCATATTATTTTTATGCCTTGTGCATTTGTGAACCATTGTGGGTGGTTCCTTTGTGCATGAGTGTTCTAAGAGTTCTTATTTTGTTTTCTTGCTTACTTCATTCATCAAGATCTTAATATCTTGATCATACTGTCTCTTTTGAAGACACTTTCACAATTTTCGGGCGAAATTCAGAATTTATATTTGTGTGATACATCGATGGATGCGTCTCGGAATGTCGAGCGCAACAATATGTTACTTTTCTGAATTTGAGTTCTGATAAGCCTGAAAATTGTGTTTTCTAAAAAAGGAACAGTTTGTCGGTTCAGATACGGACTTGGATATGATGGATTTGATCCAAATTAATATGGATCTGGACTCTATCCAAGATCCATATTAATCTGGATTTGGTCCAATCCAAAACCCATTTAAATTTTTGGAGATTGATTTGGATCTTTGATCCAGATCCAAATCCAAATTCATGCCTAACGATTTTCTAGCTTTAAATTCAATAAAAAGTTTTAAATTGGAGTTAATTATTGTTAAGAAGCCTCCCAAGTTAATTTTGCAACTTTTGAAAGCTTTTGGATAATTATTAATTATTTAATAATTATTAATTATTTAATAATTAATAATTAATTAATTTTATTTAATTCCGAATTTTATTTTTATGGCTGTTTAGGACTTCTAAATAGAGTCCCTATACATGCCTAAAAAGACTTAAGAAAGTTTGAGAAAAGACTTAAAAATTGGGACCTTTAAAAAGTCAAATTAAGAGAGTTTTAAAATTTTGAAAAGGGTGAGAGAGAGACTCCGCTGGAGAAGGAGGGGGGGGGGGCGTCACCCCCCTCTTAGTCTATTTAAACTCAAAAAAAAAAAAGAAAAAAAGAAAAAAAGAGAAAGGGGAAAAGAAAAAAGGAGAAAGGGAAAAATAAAAAAAGGAGAGGAAAAGTGAGGATGGAGGAGGAAGAAGAAGAGGGAGATCAATTGATCTCCGACCATCCAACGTTTTCACCATCAACTCCATATTTATTTTCGATTCACGGTCAAGGTACGGGTTCCTCTCTTGAAATCAAGTGAGAAATAGAATATATATGGGATTTCCATGCAGGAATTTGATGAAAATCCATGGAAAAGAGTAAATCTATATGTTTACCTATGGAAAATGAAGGCATATGCTTAATGAGGAATGCAAAATGGGAGGATGAAAAGTAGGCATATTAACAAGAGAGATGAAATGTGACGCCCCAAACCCCGACCTTGTGAAAACCTTTGGTTTTTGAGCATTTTTTTTTATAGTTTGAAATCAATCAGCAGAAGTACAAAAAGAAAAAGGGTAAAACAAAGGCTGCAAGTCTGAGCGGGCCATAGTAAGGGATACAACTAAAAGTCAAGTCCAATATATACAGTGTCAAAGTTTTACAAAATGAGACATTAAATATCAATACAGCCATTCTCTCAAAACGAGAGGAAAATCCCCTCAACCAAGATCTGCAGCTAAATGTGGGTCTCAAGTCTCCCACTGTGCATCGTCGCATCGTCACTGAACCTGTGTGTCACCTGTATCCCCATGAAACGGGATCAGAACTCTTGCGAGTTGGTGAGATAAACCATCCATATATTATCATCTTAAAGAAAAATCATGCAGTATAAAGCATGATACCAATATTCCACAACTACGAGTAACAATCTATAACTATCATGATGGAACAATTAGAAACATTTGAATCAAAGTACAAGTACGTGTGTCAAGTAGGTGCACGTGCTACATGTAAAACCCAGTTTTTTAACAAAAAAAAAAATGGATCGGACCCGGGTCGGGTCCAAACCCGACCCGGATCCAACCCGTGCCCAACCCCTCGAAAACCCCTTTTTCAGAGGGGCTGGCAGCCCACGGCAGGGGGGTTTCTCCGACGACACAGGGGGCGGGCCCTGTGTGCGCCCCCTCCCTATAAAAAGGTGAGAGGGGAAAGGGGAGGGCCTACGAGCCTCCCCCGACCCCCCGACTCTCTCTCTCATCTCTCGTCTCTCCCCTCTGTCTCTGCTCTCTCTCCCCCAGACTCCATCCCTCGCTCTCCACTCCGGCGAGCTTCCTTCACGGCAGCCACTCCCCGACAACCTCCCTTCCCTCGGCAGCCCAGGTAAGCCCCCTTCTCCTCTCGTTTTTTCCCCCCTCTTTTCTTCCTCTGGTTCGCCGGAAGGCTGACAGGTGGCCGGCGGCCCCTGCCGAGTCTTCCTCCTCCCTTTTTCCGTCAGGCAAGGGGCTCCGCCCCCTTGCTTTCCTCTTTGTAGCAGGCAGGGGGCTCCGCCCCCTTTGCCCTCATCTTTTTAGCAGGCAGGGGGTGGGCTCCGCCCCCTGCCCTTTTCACTTTTCCGGCAGGGGCCATGGCCCCTGCCCTTCCCATCGTGTAGGGGCCGATGGCCCCTACCCTTTCCTTAAGAAAGTGTTGAGAATAGGTGGTTTTATGTTAGGTAAAAGGTGGTTTTATGTTAAGTACTCTTATATTAGAGTTTTTCTGAAATTATACTCTTATAAGGATTTAGATGTAATTTCTCTTTTTGCCTCTCTCTATTTAATATAGAGAGAAGCCCTAATCAAGATTAAGTGATTGAGTTTTCTGTGCAGCCGTCTCTCTCTTTCTCTCTCTCTCTCTCTCCCTCTCTCTCTCTACACAGGTGGCTGCCCCTGTCTACATGGTATCAAAGCTTGCGATCTCGGGAGCGTGATTTCGAAGAGGACTGATCTTCACCAACGGAAAAAATTTTCAGACTGCGAAAAAAAAAATATATCAGGTTTGCTGTTGCACTAGTGTGGAAGATCAGATAACAGATCTGGGATGTTACCCAGATCTGTCGTCAGATCTAAGGATGGATGTTACCCAGATCTGTCGTGATATCCTGGAGCTGTAAACAAATTTTTTTTTGGATTTTTTATCTCCTGTCGTGATTTTCTGGAGATCGACGAGTTCGTGCTGATGCGTGCATGCTGTGATTGACGTGCTGCTATTTGGGTAACGCAACAGGCTTCTGTGCTTTTGTGTTGCAGCCGAGAGTTGTTGGATGTTCCTGGCTGTTTGGGCCACGCAGCAAGTGTTTGTGATATTGCGTGCCAGCCGAGAGTGTCATATTTTCTGTGCTGATTGCGTGACTACCGTGATTCTGAATTTTTTTTTGCTGCGTGTGATCAAGATATGATTGATCTATTTAATTGTTTGAAGACTGATTGGCAGTTATGCTTTATATGTTTTGGGAACAGCAGTTGTCGTATTCATATGCGTTGCAACTGAATAGTATTGTTGGTCGTGGTGTGTTTGGGTGTAGCAATGGTCTTAACTCCCTGCTGGGGTGAGTTGTGTTTCGTGCTGTATTAGTTTCAGCTATCCATTTGTCGTGGAAGCAGCAAGAGTGATTACCTGCTGGTTGTGGACTGTTTTGTGGAAACAGCAGGGCTGCTTCCTTATAGTGGTGGAAAACTCTACTTAAATACTTGTTCTAGTGAACAGTATGGCTGAAAGTTCGAAAAATTATTCGAAAATGGAACAGATTGGGGAGTATAAGGCTTTTGCCAACCCTTTCTCATATGGCTCTTCCGTTAGGTTGAATGAAACCAACTATGCCCGATGGTCCAGAACTTTTATGATGTCGGTATCTGGACATCGTCGAAAACACATTTTGTTGGAAGGCGAACCCACTGAGAAGTTGGGAAAATATGTTACTTGGGATGAAGATAATGACATAGTTATGTCATGGATCATGAATAGTGTGTAACCCCATATTGCAGATGGATTGATCTACTATAATTCAGCAAAACTGATATGGGACAATCTTCGTGATACATACTCACAAGAAACGAATGTGAGTCGTATCCTGCAAGTCGAACAAGAAATATATAATTTGCAACAGGGAAATCAGACCTTGGCCCAGTACTATGCTTCTGTCAAAGCTGCGTTTGAAAGACTTAATGCTCACAGGCCTCTTTGTTGGTCGAAGCAAAAGGATCATCAAGAACAAACCATGGTTGCTCGTTTTCTTACAGGTCTTTCTTCAGATTTTTCTGTTGGAAAAGTTCAAAGGTTGACTGGATCAGATGTTCCCACTCTTGCTGATGCTTATAATCGTCTGAGTAGACTTGCGATCTTACTGCCACAGTCTCAGCCTGTAACTCAGTGAACTGCTCTTGTTGTCCCATCTAGTTATGGGCGTGGAAATATTCAGAATATCAGAGGACGAGGACGTGGACGTGGTATGGGAGGCAGAGGAAAGCTTCAATGTACATTCTGTGGAAAATTTGGACATTTAGAAGATCGTTGCTGGGATAAGCATGGTCGGCCAACATCTTCTTCATCAAAGTCATATACTCCTAAAGCAAATGTGACTACTCTCGAGGCAACAAATGTACAAGAGAATATCGCTGAAAATGAAAGTAGTATCACCCTTAGTCGTGCAGAATATGATGAGCTGATAGCTCTTCGACCTCCTGTAGCTGGTGTTGCATATTCAACCGGAAATCATCTTCATCCGACTGATAGTAAGTGGGTTATTCACTCTGGTGCTTCCAGACATTTGTGTGGAAATTCACATGTTTTTTCAGATCTTAAGGATGTTAAGGCTCAGCTTGGAGTCTCCTTAGCCGATGGGAGCTCCTCCCCGGTTGCTGGTCAGGGAAATATTTCTATATCCTCCTCATTACAGTTGAATAATGTTCTTCATGCTCCAAACTTTCCTCAAAGTTTACTCTCTGTTAGTTTCCTTATAAAAGAAAAAAACTGTAGAGTAATATTTGATCAAATGGGTTGTCATTTTCAGGATTTGCTGACGGAGAAGAAGATTGGTGGAGGCTATGAAGAAAATGAAATTTACTACCTACATCATCCAATGGGTTCTGTTCATGCTGCAGTGGAACATTCATTCAGTCCTGTTCAGTGGCATCGTCGTCTTGGTCATCCTTCATTGTCAAAGCTTCGGTCGGTCTTTCCTCAGATTCCTTCCACCACATCATTTCAGTGTGAAGCATGTCAGTTGGGCAAGCATCATCGAAGTTCGTTCCCTTCTAGTCAGAGTCAGTCTAGTAATAAATTGTTTGAACTTCTTCATGCAGATGTATGGGGTCCTAGTAAGATTCCTACTAGGACTCAGTGTCGTTATTATCTTGTTATTGTTGATGATTTCTCTAAGTTATCATGGGTATTTTTAATAAAAGAACGATCTGAAGTTCCAAGTCTTATCAAATCCCTAATTCTTGAAATAAAAACTCAGTTTGAATCTATTGTCAAGATTGTTCGCACTGATAATGCTCTCGAGTTTAAATCCAAAGGTCTGTTACAATTTTACCAAGATCATGGCATCCAACCGCAAACTTCCTGTGCCTATTCATCTCAACAAAATGGGGTGGCTGAGCGAAAACATCGGCACCTCCTTCATGTTGCCAGGACCATTATGATTCAATCTAATGTTCCTGCGTTATATTGGGGTGATGCGATTACCACTGCTTGCTATCTGATCAACCGCATGCCTTCGTCTTCTGTGGGTGATCAAATTCCATTACATATCCTCAAACCTAATGCTCCACTTTTTCCTTTATCACCAAAAATATTTGGATGTGTTTGTTTTGTACACAAACTTGGCCCTGACCGTGATAAATTAGCCGCTCAAGCTACAAAATGCATATTTATCGGTTATCCCAAAAATCAAAAGGGCTATCGATGTTATGATCCTATTTCTCGCCGAGAGTATGTCAGTGCGGATGTATCTTTCCTGGAATCCTGTCTATATTACTCTATTTCCGGTTCCCCACTGCAGGTTGATCCAACTGAGTCTTTTCCATTACCTATACCTCCTTTTCCTTTGGAATCTGTGCCCTCATTACCAAACCAAACTTCATCATCTTCCAGATTTAATAATCCACCATTGGTATATGTGCGTAGAGCAACACTTCCGCAAGAGCCTTCATCTTCTTCTTCTCCTAAGGTAAGTTCTACTGACAATTGTGATCTTAAGGATGATGATAACAGGCCTATTGCTCTACGTAAGGGGACAAGACAATGTACCTTATATCTCATATCTCACTTTGTCTCCCATGCCAGAATTGGACATCAGATGAAGTCGTTTATCTCAGCCTTATCTGCTGAAACTATTCCTCTGAACTATCAACAGGCAAAACTTGATACTCGCTGGAAGTTGGCTATGCAAGAAGAAATGACAGCTTTAGTATCTCAGCATACCTGGGATCTAGTTGATTCTCCAGCAGATGCTAACATTGTTGGATGTAAATGGGTATATACAATAAAGTACAAATCTGATGGTTCTATTGAAAGGTACAAGGCCAGATTAGTCGCGAAAGGGTATACTCAGACATATGGAATTGACTTCTTTGAAACTTTTTCTCCTGTTGCACGGATGAGTACCATCTGTCTTGTTCTCTCAGTAGCTGTTCAGCATGGTTGGAACTTGTGTCAATTAGATGTGAAAAATGCATTTCTATATGGGGATCTATCTGAGACCGTTTACATGCAACAACCTCCAGGTTTCGAGGTTGAGGGGGAGTGTCAGAAGGTGTGCAGATTGAGAAAGGCGATTTATGGCTTGAAACAAAGTCCTCGTGCATGGTTTCAAAAGTTGTTTGACGTGATGTCAAGATTTGACTTTAATAGATCAGCAGCAGATCATACACTTTTTATAAAGAAAACTAGCTTTGGCATAGTTGTTATGGTGGTATATGTGGATGACATCATTCTTACAGGAGATGATGTGAAGGCTATTGAAGCCACAAAGGCTTATCTTCAAAAACACTTTGTGTAAAACCCGCATTAAAAAAAAAAATAAAATATTGTTTTGGACCCGGGTCGGGTCGGGTCCGGACCCGACCCGGGACCCTTTTTTTTTTTAGGGTTTTAATAACCCGACACAGGAGAAAGGGTTTTGTTAAAACCCTTTCCCCTGTGCGCCGCACCCTCCACCCCGCCTGTGACCCGATAAGGGAAACCCATCGGGGTTTCCCCATTTATCGTCCCCCTAGCTCTTTAAGAGCATCGTAGGAGGGCGAGGGGAGGCACGCCTCCCCTCTCGAGCTTCCTCCCCCGCGCCGGTCTCCTTCCCTGCTGCGCCCGCCGCCGACGCCGGGAACCACCCCCCCCCCCAGGTATGCCGTTCTTCTCTTCTCCTCCCTCTTTTCTTCCTCACCCCCCTCCTTGTCACCTCGCCGGGAGGCCGGCAGGCTCACAGCCGCTGCCGCAGGCCTCCCACTGCCTCCCTGTACCATCGGGGCCCCGATAGGTGGCTTACGCAGCCCCTGTCGTCCCCTTCTCTCGCTGGGGATCGCCGGAGTGCCGGCAGGGGACCTGAGGCCCCTGCGACCCCCCCTCCCTGTCACCTCGCCGGGAGGCCGGCAGGTGGTTCACAGCCACTGCCGCGGCCTCCCACCGCCTCTCTGTGTCGCCAGGGCCCCGACAGGTGGCCTACGCGGCCCCTGTCGTCCCCGTCTCCCTCTGCGATTCGCCGGAGTGCCGGCAGGGGACCGGTGGCCCCTGCGGCACCCCTTTTCCCTGCCACTGTGCGCCGTTGGCAGGGGCTCAGCCCCTGCCACTTGGTGGCTGTCGGCAGGGGTTGGCCCCTGCCGCTACGCTATGTTTAGGCAGGGGCTTGTTCCCCCGCCGCTTGTCTGTTTTCGGCCAGCAGGGGCACACCTCTGCTGCCTCTCTTTTCCTATAGGCAGGTTTGTCTTTCTTTTGCTCCGCATGATAATTAACGTAGCACTGTTGCAGACTTCGTATCGGACCCCCGCTCTGGCTCCGCGGCCCGAGCCTCGTATCATCTACACGCGTAGACGCACGCAGCTGCACGACATCCCGAGGTAGGGGAAAGTCGCACGAAGGGTTTGTGTGAATGAAATAAATTATAAGGATTCTGTGATAGAATAGTTTATTTGACATGCATTCTTACTCGTAGAATTTCTTAACTGGTGATTGTCTGTATGGTGTTCCCGCTCCCGTATTTGTTTTGAAATTACATGCTTATTGTGAGCTCTACGAGTATACTCCTTGCTAGAAAGATCTTATTATTGTATTTCCGCCTTGCTCACTGTTATAAGTTACTATAGATGCATTATTGGTTATTGCCTGATGAATCTTGTATGAGACTTCTTGTTTCTTAGTATTCGAGTATGCCAAGTATAATACAGATTTTTACAAAACTTTGTGATGGGTTATCTATCGAGAAACCCACAAATTACTATCATTAGAACTGAAGACAGGTATGATACAAATAGTACTGGGGGTCATTGAGTACCTCGAAGTGATCAAGCAACTCTTTATTGATATCAATGAGATAATACCGGCCTCCACAGGCCCATTTGCTCATAAGGCAATACATGCATGAACCAAAAGTATCATAGAACATTTTATGTTGCCCTCTCATCGTAGTCGTATCTCTAGGGAGGTACAACCGTACTTTTGGACAAGTACGTCCCATGTGGGTTACGATGGTTGGGGGATGAGGTTGTAGCAACCTCGATGCGTGCAATTGGCACAATGCTGAGATCACATAAATGGTGACCTTTCGCCTTCACAGGCAAGATGCTCGAGTGGGTCTAATAGACCAGAGCATGTAGGATGGGGCGGCGGTTAAGAAAACCCCGTCGTACCCATTCGATCTTCACGGTTCATCAAGGGAGAGGATGGATGGTACAAAGACTCCGATGGACAGGTTGTTAACAACCACCCCACGGGCAAAAGACTCGGTTTCCCCAGTCATCGGAGTTAGGGGAATTGGGATTACCATAAATTATCCTAGGTGGTAACTCCCAGGCACTTCTGCAGAAGTTGGATGCATCCATGGGCCACGAATGCCTTTGGGGATTTACTCTCTTAGTCACTGACCGTCCCCTTAGGAGCGGACTCAGTCAGCCATCCGGGTTAATGAAAACACCTGACATAATAAACCCCCGGATCGGTCTCGGCTGTTTCTACGTTTCGCGTCTGTGCGTACCCACAGGCCAGTTAATATCAGAACTTAAAGAATATATTCAGGAATAGATATAGAGGACTGAGACTTACACTGTTTCTCTTTGCACTTATTACATTTGCTAGAATAGACTACAACTGCTTTAATTGCTTAAATATCATAACTGCTGATCTCATGAATGTCCTGTTTTATTTTCATTCTACTTATCTGTTCGTGCACCTACTAGTTTGTTATGAAACTGACCCATTTCATGGGCAGGTGAGGAGTAGGATTTCACTGGCGGCCGATGGCGTGGTGCAAACGTGATCAAGATTCATTTTCTTTCTGCTGGCGGCTTGGCTCTGGGACTTTTTGGAGTTTTTCTTAGATTTATTGAACTTTGGAATAAAAGGCTCATTTTGTAATAAACTGCAGATTTTAATCGATTGCCTTATTTCTTAAATTTCTTTAAGATGTTGTACATGTGAATGATGGTTTTTCAGCTAACGTACCCAGGATTGTTGACTTGTGTTCCTTTCTAAATGCCTTCCGCTGTTGTTTTTAAATATTAAACTTTAAATCTTTGAAAGGGTTTTTCGATAAGGTTTTTGAAATCACAAGTCGAAATTTTGGGGCGTTACACTTTGTTACAAAAGACCTTGGGTCACTCAGGTATTTTCTGGGTATAGAAATCGCAAGAAGCCGTGAAGGGATGGTTTTGTCTCAACAGAAGTAAGTTCTTGACTTATTAAAGGAAACGGGCATGTTGGGAGCTAAACCAACAAATATTCCCATGGACCATAAAGTTCAATTGTTTGAAGAAGGGTCAAAATCAGTTGATAGCAAAAGTTATCGCTCCCTAATAGGGAAGTTATTATATGTAACTGTGACCAGACCAGATATTGCTTTAGCAGTAAGCAAAGTTAGCCAGTTTATGGATAAACCAACTGAGGTACACTGGAATGCAGCCATAATGATTCTCAGATATCTAAAATCTTCTCCTGGAAAGGGGTTATTGTTCAAGAAAGGTGGAACTCTGGAGATAGTAGCCTATTCTGATGCTGACTATGCTGGATCTGTAGTAGATAGAAAGTCTACCACAGGATTCTGTGTGTTTTTGGGAGACAACTTGATTTCATGGAGAAGTAAGAAACAAAATGTGGTTTCCAGGTCGAGTGCAGAATCAGAATATCGGGCTATGGCCCAAACAGCTGCTGAATTGATATGGGTTCGCACTGTTCTTCATGATCTTCAGGTGAAGGTTTCCTCTCCAATGACCATGATGTGCGATAACAAAGCGGCAACATATATAGCAAACAATCCTGTCTTTCATGAGAGAACAAAGCACATTGAGGTTGATTGCCACTATGTAAGAGATATGATTCAAGCTGGTCATATCACTACAAAATACCTAAAGTCGGAAGACCAAGTTACAGATATGTTTACAAAGCCTCTTGCTAGGCCAAATTTCTCCAAATGTTGTGACAAGCTGAGCATGATTGATATCTATGCTCCAGCTTGAGGGGGAGTGTTGAGAATAGGTGGTTTTATGTTAAGTACTCTTATATTAGAGTTTTTCTGAAATTTTACTCTTATAAGGATTTAGATGTAATTTCTCTTTTTGCCTCTCTCTATTTAATATAGAGAGAAGCCCTAATCAAGATCAAGTGATTGAGTTTTCTGTGCAGCCGTCTCTCTCTCTCTCTCTCTCTCTCTCTCTCTCTCTCTCCCTCTCTTTCTCTACACAGGTGGCTGCCCCTGTCTACAGAAACGAAGCAGGGGCCTTCGGCCCCTGCCTCACCTCTTGGAAACCCAGCAGGGGCAGATGGCCCCTGCCCCTCCCTTGACCGACAGGGGCCTCTGGCCCCTGTCTCTCTTTCCTGTCGAGCAGAGGCTCGACAGGGGCCATTGCCCCCTGCCACCTCTTCTGATAAGCCGCAGGGGGGGGGGGGGCTTTGGCCACCGCACTCCCCCTCTTTTCCTTGAAACCCAGCAAGGGCCTCCTAAGGCCCTTGCCCCTCCTTTTGAAGACTCGGCAGGGGCCAAAGGCCCCTTCCCCTCTTACTGTTATCACGGCAGGGGCCGATGGCCCCTGCCCTCCTTTAGATATCCGGCAGGGGCCGATGGCCCCTGCACCTATCTCCTTTAACGGCATGGGTCATTGGACCCTACCCCGTTCTTTTTCGTAACTGTAGGGGTCGATGACCCCTGCATTGAGTTGCGGAGAAACCGAGTTTTCTCCCTATCTTTATTCGTTTTATGCATGCTAAACAACGTACTTTTGCAGTGTTACGCAACGGAGCCCGTTCGTGCCCCGCGAACTAAACCGACGATCACCTACGTTCGTAGACGGCTTCATTCTCGCATTACCCTAAGGTAGGAGAAGTTGCACAAGGACTTAAATAATTAAAGATCGAAAGGACTTAATGATATATTTATATACATATACGTATATAAGTACACTTTTAAATCAAGGACGCAGTTTCGCGATCCTTGTCCTTTGCTTTCACATTTCCTATTTCTGTTTGCCGTCGCGCTTTGCGCCCAGGCTTTTGTTTTAGCAATTACTACTTACTGTCTTCTAATTCAAGGACGCGGTTTCGCGATCCTTGTCCTTTGCTTTCGCATTTCCTATTTCAGTTCGCCGTCGCGCTTTGCGCCCAGGCTTTTGCTTTCGTATTTACTACTTACTGTCTTTTAATTCAAGGACGCGGTTTCGCGATCCTTGTCATTTGCTTCCACATTTTTTGTTTCAGTTTGCCGTCGCGCTTCGCGCCCAGGCTCTTACTTTTCGTATTATTGTCTTTCGTTCTTGCCTTGCCATCGACACAGCGTATTCGGAAGGAATACCTATTCCTCTATTTTTACCCAATATGTTTTGGGAAAACCCTTGATCTGGGGCAAGATCAAGTTGTTGGGTGATGGGTTCATTTGTGAAGCCCATTTACCAAAACCAGTGTCGTGACTTGCATATCACCTAGACACTGCGTCATCAGTTGTCAGATTCGAGAAAATCACATGTCATATGTTGGCAAGTTGTGTGTCGTTTCGAAAGATTTGAAATGTTAAAATAGCTTTTTTAAAACATTATATCTCTGTGAAACACACTCCCGAGGCTCCTATTAAGGACCTATATCCCTTTCCTCGTAAAGTGTACTCTTGAACATGCAAGGCATGTTAGTACTACGACGATTGGATGAGAGAGCCTTATTGACCTCGATTAGTGTTTTATGCACGTTGTTGAAAACACATATAAAAAAATAATGGGATCGCCTTCATAGGCAAGATGCTCGTTTTGGTCTAATGGACCAGAGTATGAAGAATGAGGCAACGGCCAAGAAACCCCGTCGCGCTCGATTCAACCTGGCTTCGTCAAGAGATAGGACGAAGGGTACCAACTCCGATGGACGGACCATTTATGGTTTTTTACGGGCATAAGACCCGTCTTCCCTAGTCATCGGAGGTTAGGGGGGATTGAGGCTACAATAGTTAGCCTAACACTTCTGCAGAAGTTGGATGCATCTCTATCAGGCCTTGGGGACTTACTCTCTCGACCATCGGTCGTCTCCATAGGAATAGGATTCAGTCAGACAACCGAAGTATCTTAAAATACTTAACATAATGAATACTCGGCTTGGACTCGACTGTTTCGACTCACGTGCCATGTATGTACTCGCATGGCCGATTAACAAGTAAATACTAAATTGAGCATGCTCACCCTTTTCAGTTTGTTGTACTTAGCTTGTTTCTTCAGTCAATCTGCTTAGTTTGCTCGTTATTACCTGCTGCATAAATTATTCATGCCTAATTTAGTTCTTTCTGGTTTTGTGCTCTCCTACTACTTTTTCGCAAAACTAACCCATTTCATGGGTACATGTGACAAATAGGTGCATCAGGCGATGGCGCGACTGCGAGATGATTTAAGGATCCACTGTTTCTGCTCGTAGTTCTTCTCCTGAACATTTTGGTTTTTGATACGGTTTTCCCTAGAGGAAATCCAAATTTTGTACAAACTTGATACTCTCTTTAAATAGAAGAAATGGTTTCCTAAGTATTATTGCAGATCGTCCATGGTAAATCTTTGTTTTCTCGCTAACGTGCCCAAGGTTGTCAAACCTGTCCTTTTTCTTTTAAAGAAATCATTTCCGCTGATTTTAAAAATAAACTCTGTAAAGAAAAAGAATTTTTCAACTATTTCAAAGAAATTATAAGGTTCGAATTCTTGGGGCGTTACACTACAAGTTTAAGCAACAACGAAGTAAGTAGCAAGTGCAACAAAACGAGGAAAGCTATGCAACAACGTACAACAAGCGATACATGAAGGAGGATTTATGGATCTTTTTTCATGGATTTGTTTTTTATTTTATTCATCTTTTCAAAAAAATATATATAAATTTTTTAGTACGCTTCCTTTTATGGTAACACAGAATTTATTTCATGATAAATATAATTTATTATATGCATATTTTATGGTGTTTCTGATATGTCATGTGTTGAGAATAGGTGGTTTTAAGTAAAGTTCTTTTATTTTAATATGCTATTTGGAATGTTGCTTTTATAATGGGGCTTTATTGTAAATAGTCTTTTAAGCCTCTCTCTATTTAACATAGAGAGAGGCCCTAATAACATAACGAGTTCTGTATTTTCTAGTGCAGCCGTCTCTCTCTCTCTCTCTATCTCTTCTCTCTCTCTCTCTCTCTCTCTCTATCTATCTAGGGCTAGGTTCATCGTCTACATGGTATCAGAGCCAAGCTGATCGTGGAAGCGTGATCGAGTGTGATTAAAAGCACAGTCGATCGTGGAGGATGTCTTGATCGTGATCAACTTCAACCCAATGATTTTTTTTTCAAACAGGTCAGCGATTAAAATTTTTGTTTGGATCTGATAACAGACCTGGGCATGCTGCTGGTCGTGGATGCTTGCTGTGGGTTTCGTAACTCCTTTTTTCTCGTGACTACCTACTGCCGAGTTGATATCTCCTGTCGTGATTAAAAAGTTTGATTGCTGTTGGTGATTCTGCACCTGTTTGGGGCCCTGTTTGATTGCTTGTGGTGTTTTGTTTGTGTGAGATCTTGATATCGTGGAAATGGGTACAGTCTTTTGATTGCTGTTGGTGGTTTTTTTTTATGAGATCTTGATATCGTGGAAATGGGTACAGTCTGCACTGAAGCACGTTAGTTTATGTGGGTTACAATCTTTGCCTTCTAATCTGCAGTGAATGTTTGAAAGAGATCAGTGATTCTATTTCAGCCGTGATACCCTGATTTTCTTTTGGGCCCTGAGTTGGTTTTTTATCGTGTTTTCATGTCTTGACTTTCTGTTTTTCTTTAAGAAACAACAATCCAACTCCTAGAGGTGTTGCTCGTAATTGGAAAATGGCTGATTGTCGATCTGTACATGTCTGGGGAGCTACCCTTGCTATGAAACAGGTTCTGCGTATGCAGAAGTTATGTGGTCGTGATTCACTGACGTGCTGATTTTTTTTTGTCGGCTGCTGCTCATTACTGTCGTGGGGTTGTTTTTTGGTTCGTGTGTGAACAACTGCTGATGGTAATATCAGTTGGTGTGTGAGTGGAACACACGGTTTGTTTTTCTGTTTTTGTTTGGAGTTTGTTTAGTTTTGTGGAACCAGAAGTATGGCTGAAACTTCGAAATGTGATTCAAAATTGGAAAATATTGGAGAATATAAGGCATTTGCCAATCCATTTTCGTACGGCTCGTCTGTCAGGTTGAATGACACTAACTATGCCAGGTGGTCCAGAACATTTATGATGTCGGTATCTGGACATCGTCGAAAACATATCTTGTTGGAAGACGAACCCACTGAAAAGGTAGGAAAATATGTTACCTGGGATGAAGATAATGACATAGTTATATCATGGATTATGAATAGTGTCGAACCCAATATTGCAGATGGTTTAATTTACTATAATTCGGCCAAACAGATATGGGACAATCTTCGAGATACATACTCACAAGAGACGAATGTCAGTCGTATCCTACAAGTTGAACAAGAAATATATAATTTACAGCAGGGAGATCAAAACTTGGCCCAGTACTATGCCTCCGTAAAAGCTGCGTTTGAAAGACTTAATGCTCACAGACCCCTCTGTTTTTCGCACAAAAGGATCATCAAGAACAAACTATGGTTGCTCGGTTTCTTACAGGTTTATCTTCAGAATTCTCTGTTGCAAAAGTCCAAATGTTGACTGGTTCGGATGTACCTACTCTTGCTGAGGCATATAATCGTCTGAGCAGACTTGCGATCTCACTTCCACAGTCTCAGCCTGTGACTCAGTCGTCTGCCTTAGTTGTCTCCTCTGGTTATGGGCGTGGAAATCTTCAGAATATCAGAGGACGAGGTCGCGGACGAGGTGTGGGAGGCAGAGGAAAGCTTCAATGTATATTTTGTGGAAAATCTGGACATTTAGAAGATCGTTGCTGGGATAAGCATGGCCGTCCAACCTCCTCTTCATCAAAGTCATATGCTCCTAAAGCAAATGTTACTACTCTCGAGGCAGCAAAGGCACAGGAAAATATCTCTACAAGTGACAGTAGTATCACCCTCAGTCGTGCTGAATATGATGAGCTGATAGCTCTTCGTCCTTTGAGTTCCACCTCTCCTGTAGCTGGGGTTGCCTATTCAACTGGAAATTCTCTTCATCCGACTCACAGTAAGTGGATTATTGATTCTGGTGCATCCAGACATTTGTGTGGAAATTCACTTGTTTTTTAAGATATAAAGGATATTAAGGCTCAACTTGGAGTCTCATTAGCCGATGGGAGCACCTCCCGGTTGTTGGTCAGGGAAATATTTCTATCTCCTCCTCATTACAGTTGAAAAATGCTCTTCATGCTCCAAAATTTCCACAAAGTTTACTCTCTGTTAGTTGCCTTATAAAAGAACAAAACTGTAGAGTAATATTTGATCCAATGGGTTGTCATTTTCAGGATTTGCTGAGGGGGAAGAAGATTGGTGGAGGATATAAAGAAAATAGAATTTACTACCTATATCATCCAATGGGTACCGTTCATGCTGCAGTGGACCATTCATTCAGTCCTGTTCAGTGGCATCGTCGTCTTGGTCATCCTTCATTGTCAAAGCTCCGTTCAGTCTTTCCTCAGATTCCTTTCACCACATCATTTCCGTGTGAAGCATGTCAGCTGAGCAAGCATCATCGAAGTTCGTTTCCTTCGAGTCAGAGTCAGTCTAGTAATAAGGTCTTTGAACTTCTTCATGCAGATGTATGGGGTCCTAGTAAGATTCCTACTAGGACTCAATGTCGATACTATTTAGTTATTGTTGATGATTTCTCTAAGTTGTCATGGGTGTTTTTAATAAATGAACGATCTGTCGTTCCAAGTATTATCAAATCTTTAATTCTTGAAATAAAAACTCAGTTTGAATCTAGTGTCAAGATTGTTCGCACTGATAATGCTCTCGAGTTTAAATCCAAAAATCTGTTACAGTTTTACCAAGATAGTGGCATCCAACCCCAAACTTCTTGTGCTTATTCATCTCAACAAAATGGGGTGGCAGAGCGAAAACATCGTCACCTACTTGATGTTGCCAGGACCATTATGATTCAATCTAATGTTCCTACGTTGTACTGGGGAGATGCAATTACAACTGCTTGCTATCTGATCAACAGCATGCCTTCCTCCTCTGTGGGTGATCAAATTCCAATTCATATCCTAAAACCCAATACCCCCCTCTTCTCCCTCTGGACCAAAGTATTTGGATGTGTTTGTTTTGTACACAAAATTGGCCCTGACCGTGATAAATTAGCTGCTCAAGCTACCAAATGCATATTTATCGGTTATCCCAAAAATCAAAAGGGATATCGATGTTATGATCCCACTTCTCGCCGAGAGTATGTCAGTGCGGATGTCTCGTTCTTGGAATCCACTCCATATTACTCTAGTACTGGGTCCCTGCTGCAAGTTGATCCAGCTGAGTCTTGTCCATTACCTATACCTCCTTTTTCTTTGGAATCCGTGCCCTCATTCCCGAACCAAACTTCATCCTCTTCCAGATTTCATAATCCTCCATTGGTATATATGTGCGTAGAGATCCACCTCCGCAAGTGCCTTCATCTTCTTCTTCCCCTGAGGTAAGTTCTACTGACAATAGTGATCTTCATGATGGTGATAACAGGCCGATTGCTCTACGCAAGGGGACACGCCAATGTACCTTATATCCCATATCTCATTTTGTCTCCGATGCCAGAATTGGAAATCAGATGAAATCTTTTATTTCAGCTTTATCTGCTGAAACTATTCCTCTGAACTATCAGCAGGCAGAGCTTGATACTCGCTGGAAGCTGGCTATGCAAGAAGAAATGAATGCTTTAATATCTCAGCATACATGGGATCTAGTTGATTCCCCAGCAAATGCTGACATTGTTGGATGTAAATGGGTATATACTATAAAGTACAAATCTGATGGATCAATTGAAAGGTACAAGGCCAGATTAGTAGCCAAAGGGTATACTCAGACATATGGTATTGATTTCTTTGAAACCTTTTCGCCTGTTGCACGGATGGGTACCATTCGTCTTGTTCTCTCAGTTGCTGTTCTGCATGGTTGGAGCTTGTACCAATTAGATGTGAAAAATGCATTTCTATATGGGGACTTATCTGAGACCGTTTACATGCAACAACCTCCAGGATTCGAGGTTGAGGGGGAGTGTCAGAAGGTGTGTAGACTGAAAAAGGCGATTTATGGCTTGAAACAAAGTCCTCGTGTATGGTTTCAAAAGTTGTTTGAAGTGATGTCACGTTTTGGCTTTAATAGGTCAGTAGCAGATCATACACTGTTTATAAAGAAAACTAGCTCTGGCATAATTGTTATGGTGGTATATGTGGATGACATCATTCTTACAGGAGATGATGTGAAAGCTATTGATGCCACAAAGGCTCATCTTCAAAAACACTTTGTTACAAAAGACCTTGGTTCACTGAGGTATTTTCTGGGTATAGAAGTTGCCAGGAACCGTGAAAGGATGGTTTTGTCTCAACGGAAGTATGTTATTGACTTATTAAAGGAAACAGGAATGTTGGGAGCTAAACCAGCAAATATTCCCATGGACCATAAAGTTCAGTTGTTTGAAGAGGCACACTGGAATGCAGCTATTATGATTCTCAGATATCTAAAATCTTCTCCTGGAAAGGGGTTATTGTTCAGGAAAGGTGAAACTCTGGAGATAGTGGCCTATTCTGATGCTGACTATGCAGGATCTGTAGTGGATAGAAAATCTACCACAGGATTCTGTGTGTTCCTGGGAGACAACTTGATCTTTTGGAGAAGTAAGAAACAAAATGTGGTTTCTAGGTCGAGTGCAGAATCAGAATATTGGGCTATGTCCCAAACAACTGCTGAATTGATGTGGATTCGTACTGTTCTTCTTGATCTTTAGGTGAAGCTGTCCTCTCCCATGACCATGATGTGCGATAACAAAGCTGCAACGTATATCGCGAACAATCCTGTATTTCATGAGAGAACAAAGCACATTGAGGTTGATTGCCACTATGTAAGGGATATGGTTCAAGCTGGTCATATCACTACAAAATATCTAAAGTCAGAAGACCAAGTTGCAGATATGTTTACAAAACCTCTCGCTAGACCAAATTCTCAAAATGTTGTGACAAGCTGAGCATGATTGATATCTATGCTCCAGCTTGAGGGGGAGTGTTGAGAATAGGTGGTTTTAAGTAAAGTTCTTTTATTTTAATATGCTATTTGGAATGTTGCTTTTATAATGAGGCTTTATTGTAATTAGTCTTTTAAGCCTCTCTCTATTTAACATAGAGAGAGGCCCTAATAACATAACGGGTTCTGTGTTTTCTGGTGTAGCCGTCTCTCTCTCTCTCTCTCTCTCTCTCTCTCTCTCTCTCTCTCTATCTATCTATCTAGGGCTAGGTTCATCGTCTACATCATGAATATCCTATTGAAAGAGCATTGGGACATTAGTTTATTGTAAGAGTGAAATTTTGTTTATGCATGCATACCAACGTGAGAAATCTGAATCTATCCACGATGGTGAGTAAGTAAATAGATTTCACACCTGAAAAACGTGTTTTATTCTGCTTGCACGATGGTGTGAACAGGTACATCGATGCATACATGAGATAAAAACTTCATACGCATGCAGCCAAAAATTTGGTATATACATATGCATGCATATTGAACCGAAATATGGGTATTTTTACATGTTAACGATTTCTCTTTTCTGGGATTAAAAGCTGGCCCAGATCTGTTGCATATGTGGTTTCAAAAGAAAAATAAAATAAAAATAAAAGGTTAAACTAACACAGCATGGTTGATAGGGGTCTGACAGTGCACGTCTCTCTGTGATGGGGTGCTGCAGGTTCAAACTCCTAGTGGTCAATTGAACAGCATCTAGTGGGGTCTACCGACCCCCAATATGTCTAGACATAAAAGATTTCTGAGCTTTGTTTTTTTTTTGGGACCGAACAAAATATTGTTCAGTCCCAGCCGACTGGTTCGGCTGGGGCTGAACCTCTGTTAAGAATCTTGATGATCAACTGCATGTTTGGGTCATGAATCATGAATATAAATATGTATACCTATATATACATGAAGAGACTTCTTTTCTCAGGTAATGTATGTATATATATATGGAATGCTGTCAATTTGGTTTTCCTGGTATTTCTCATAATATACAGCTGGAGTCTCTTGGCTGCGTTGAAATTAGGTAAAGCCTAATGGAAACTTGTGCTGGGCAGTGTTTCACATACAAAAAAAAGAAGTTTTTTTTTATAACTTGTTTCTTGGGGCCAGCAGTCTGGACAGCAGACCAGCCGAGCAAGCTGGCCAGACCCGGCCAGTAGACTGACAGGCCTGCTGGGCCCAGCCGAGCTCGGCAGGGCAGGGACTGTTACAAACACAAAAAAAAAAAGAAAAATTTCTGTGTTAGTACATAAAATTGTCAGTTATGATCACTCTTTGTGCATGGATCAACCTGGACACAGTTTATTTTAACAGGAAATTTCCAGATTTGTTGCTCATGTTAGACTTGGCATTATGTATGCAAATGTATGGGATTTTCACATGCATGATATTGCTTGCTTTAGTCTTAAATGCAAATTTGCTATCACATGTATACACAAACTGCTAATGGGAATGTCTACGGTATGTGCTTATGTGGGAGTGTGTTCTCATGCTTGCTTGACAAATGAAAGCAAGTAAGGCATATGAATGTTGGAGATCATGCACATTTTAACTTGGCATATATGAACGTGCATTGGAAGCATGTTAACATTATTGCATTTGATGAGCAAACTGGATCATCGTAGGTCTGGTAAGCCTTGAACTTAGATATGCTCCTTCTTTACTTGTTTCTAATGCATAGCAAAAGTCACATTGATATTATTTTACTATATTGCAATGTTCTATATTTTTCGCGGGTTGTGGTCCCGTGATGGGTCTCGTATGGGGATATGCGAGTTTGTGTATTGATTTTTGCATGTTGAATTGCAAATTAATGAATTGATCATTAATAACAAGATAAAGAAAGAGAACAGTGTAATATACGTTCTGAAATATCACGTCGTTAGAATGAGACTCTTAAAGTTGCAGTTTTGGAGAATCATGATGATACAAAAACTCTGTGTGCATTGTTGTTACCCCTGAACCCGATATGAAGGTTCTTTCACCTGACCACGATTTTAGAGAGAGTCTGTCACTTTACCTGCGGGTGGTATGTAAACACAACTATTGTTTTTGTATATCAAGAAAGTGATACTTGTGGATGTGGAGGTATCTGATGTCCCGACATTAGATGTGAAGGTCTAATGTTCCGAAGGTTGATTGGGTCGAGGGCTAAGTTTGGAACCCAGTAATAAAATACAACTTGTGTACTAAGTTACTCGGGGAACCCTACTTGACCTCGAAAATTCTTAACCGTTTAGTGTATCCACGGGCAACGGTAATAAAAAGATGAACTTAAATTGTGTGCATTAAATAAGGACATGCATATAAAAAGAATACCCCCATAAAATATAATAATGATTCATGCATGTGCATAGAAATCATGTATATTCCTGCTATGCATTAGATCATACATATTTACTTGCTCCCTTGTGATATATAAGTGATTGCATGATATGTGCTCTTTATTGCATGATAACATGTTTTTAATACATAATTAATGTTTCTTATTAATAGTAGTTGTTCGCTCTTGTTTAACACTTGTTCCATGTTGCTTAAATGATTGCTGAAATTATGAATTTGTCATAATTGCATCCTTCTAAATTATTGCATGAATTTATCTATATTCCTTATGCTTATTTGTTTCACTAGAGGGATTCGTACACAGAATTCTTTGAATTTCTGACACCCCTACTTTTGTGTTTTTCGCAGTCTCAGATGCTCAGTGAGGCGACTTGCTCATGAAAAGAGCTACGAGGGGACTACATGACTGCTTGCAACATGATTATTTTCTTTTTTTTATGCACTTTGATATTTTGCGATTGTCACGTGACTATTATTTTTTAATTAATAAAGTTGGTTTGCTATGGTTTAGATGATGGGTGTAAGATCCCTTATGGTTATGGTTATGTTGGAACTATAAGGACCCTTGGTCTCTTGTAGTATTTTTCGCAAATGAAAAAAAAAATTGATATTTTTCAACGGGTATGAGATGGGGTCATTACATGCCCAAAGTTGTCAACTTGTTTTATTTTCCAAAAAAGCATTGTTTCCGCTGATAAAAACTCTAAAAAATGAAAAGTTTTCAAAGTATTTTCAAAAGCTTGAAAGTTTGAAATTTTGGGGCGTTACAATTGTAAACTTGTAATAGGTAATGCCCATTACGGGTATTTTTATCATTTCACATTATGTAATAGGTTGTGCCCATTAGGGGCACTTTAGACCTTTTCTATTTTTCTTTCTTTTCCTTATTTTTTGTATTTTTATTTCCAGCTAAGGGCATTAATGTCCTTAGCACAGAGAGCCATTGGGAGCTCCCCAACGGTCGTTGGGGGTGCTTCCAATGGCTATTTGAGCTCTCTATTGCCTACATAAAGGGGATGAATCCCCTTCTTGTATTATGCTTTTCTTGAGCATTTTATATATAAATTTTGTTATTTTTATTTTTATTTTTATTTGTTTTTTGCTTAGCCCATAAGAGGCTTTTGAGTTGATTGTATTGATTCATAACTCATAAGTGACCATGTGTTTGTGTGCACTTACTGTAATCTTGTAAGCCCAAAAGTGGCAACCATTTGTGCACATCTTTATTTCATTACAGATTGGACTTCCTCTTATATACAAAAAGCATTAAAAATTACATGTTACAGTGACTAGCAATAAAGGGAAATTTTTTAATACAGCCCGTGTTAACCTGACCACAAAAGAAACATTGCAGTTCTAAAACTTGGTACTAGGGATGGCAGTGGAGGGTATGAAACGGGGATGGAGGCGGGGACGAAGGTTAAAATCCATCCCCGTCCGGGGATGGTGGCGGGGATGGACGTGCACTTTTCCCCGCCCCGCCCCATCCCCGCCTCATCCCCACCCCGACCACTTTTCCCTGCAATATCCCCACCCCGCCCCGCCTCATCCCCGTTTGAACCGAGGATGGAGGACATGAAACAGGGATGAAGGCGGGGGTGGAGGATAAAATCCATCCCCGCCGGGGATGGAGGCGGGGGTGGAGGATAAAATCTTGAGGCGGGGCGGGGGTGGAGACCTTGTCCCCCACCCCGCCCCGCCCCACTGCCATCCCTACTTGGTACTATGCCACTCCTAATAGAATGCAGCCAAAATTAAAGCAAGTATGCTGCTCTTATTCAACGTTTATGTTCCAAAGCTACATCGATAATTCTGAAAATGAATAATATATAAGCAGAGTATTTTCTTTTACATAACTACTATAATTCTAGAAATCAATAAATTTTTTTTTTATTTCTTTTGCATATATATGATAAAGGTTTATCAAAAAGTTCACATAGGTATCTAAAAACCTCATATACAAGCAATGAATTCAAATGCGTACAAATTCGCTGACAAGAGCATCAGGTGTGCACTCTCCTATGACATCACCCTCGTATCCGTCACCCACAAGCTCCATATTTACCTGAAAACATAGTATTAAATCATGCATATGACAGGAAAAGTAGACCAAATAGAAACATTATATAAGCCACTTTTAACAAAGAACATTCTCTCAAAAGCTTCAAAGTTCAAACGCTAAATTATTTTCGTGTACATGTCTTTGAATGCATATACTATGAAAATAAACAAAAGAAATAAGAATGGAGCAAAAAAGTTAAATAATGCATGTTTGACTAGTACTTTTTATATCTTTCCAACTTGTTTTACTGTTCACCTATTTTTATCAAGTGATGCATGTGACAGAATTCCATAGGTCAATGGAAAGTAAGCAATATTTCCCGTGCTGTTCAGTCTATAATGTTAAGTTGTATATATATATATATATATATATATATAGAGAGAGAGAGAGAGAGAGAGAGAGATATGTGTGTGTGTATATTATTTATAATGATGTAATAGGTAAATATCCTCTAGGGGTATTTTCATTATTTTACTCATGTAACAGGGACTGTTCATTAGGAACAGTTTTTCCCATTTTTTCTTTTTTTTTGTATTTTGCACTTTTAAGCAAGGGCTCTATGATCTTTTAACCATAGAGTCGTTGGGAGCTCCCAACTCCCAACGACTCTATTGAGAGCTCCCATTTGGTCTCTCTCTCTCTCTTTCTTTATTGAAATGTGTATAAATAGGGGTTTTGTTCCCCCTCATTGTTTAATGCTTCTCTTAAGCATTCATGCTCAATAATATCAATACTTTTTATATTTTGTGTTCTTCTCTTTAGTTCTTTAATGTCCTCAATGCACTTAGTGCTTGTGTTGTGACTTTGTGCTCTTGTATTGTACCTTCGTTGGTGTACTAACCACATTTTTTTTTAGTTTATATATAAAATACGTAAATGATTTAGGCCTGGGATCCAAGTTCTGGATCCAGGATCCATTAGGGATCCATCTTTATATAATATTATAGTCATATATATACATTAAACAACTGTTGGAGGAGAAGGATTCATGTGGAAGACACAGAATGATTTTCTTTGTTGGTTCATATCGCCGACCCCAATTGTTTTGGGATGAAGGCGTAGTTGTTGTTGTTGTATATATACATGAGAGAAACGAACGATATTAAAATAAATAATAAATAAAATAAATACTAAAACCAAGATGCATATATGAAATTAGATCCGTATGGGTCCGAACCGAACCGCAGACCCAAATGGGTAAAGGACCCCAGATCTACGTTATAGCTGGATCGCGGGTGTAAAACCCGGATTTAAAAAATATATATATATATCGGACCCGGGCCGGGTCGGGTCCGGACCCGACCCAGGCCCATTGTCGTTAGGGTTTTTAAAAAAACAAAACCCGACACAGGAGAAAGGATTTTGAGAAAAACCCTTTTCCCTGTGCGCCGCAACCCCCCCCCTTTTTTTAAACCCGATAAGGATGGAAATCAGGGTTTCCCGATTTCACGCCTCCTCCCCCGAGCTCTTTAAGAGCACCAATGGAGGACAAGGGGAGGCACACCTCCCCCTTGCGTCTCCTTCTTCCCTGCGCACGCCTCCAGTGCCGCCGCTGCTGCAACCCCCGCCGACGTCGATCGACGACGCCAACCATCGTCGTCGGCCTCTTCCCAGGTACGTCATCTCCTCCTCCCTCTTCTCCTCCCCCCCCCCCCCCCCCCTCTCTGTCAACTCGCCGAGGCGTCGTCAGGAGGCGCCCGGCCCCCCTGCCGCGTCCTCCCACCTCTCCTGTGCTCTTTGGAGGCTCGACAGGTGGCCTACGAGGCCCCTGTCGTCCCCTCTTCCATCTGGGGGTGCGCTGGAGTGCCGCAGGGGACCAATGGCCCCTGCGACACCCCTGTGGGTGATAGGGAAACCGACAGGAGGTCGGTTGCCCCCTGTCACCCCTGTCCGAGCTCTCTCTCTCTCTGGCAGGGGTTAGCCCCCCAAGACGCCTCTCAATCTCCGGTTGGCAAGGGCAATGCCCCTGCCGTTTCCTGTTTTCCCGGCCGGCAGGGGAGATGCCCCTGTCGCCCTTTGTTTTGCTGGGCTGGCAGGGGCTCACCCCTGCCGCCTCTTGGCTTCTTGGAGGGCAGGGGATATCCCCCTGCTGCCCCTTGATTCTCGGCACGCAGGGGGCTTGTCACCCTTGTGGCTCCGTGGATTTGTCAGGCAGGGGTCGAGGCCCCTGCCATTTGTTGGTTCTTTTGGCAGGGGCCGAGGCCCTTGCCGTCCCTTGATTCGTCAGGCAGGGGCTGGGGCCCCTGCCATTCCCTATTTTTGTCAGGCAGGGGCCAAGGCCCATGCCATTCATTTTTGTGCCAGGCAGGGGCCGAGGCCCCTGCCGTTCTCTGTTTTGCGAGGTAGGGGCCGATACCCGTGCCCTTCATTATTCTGTCTGGCAGGGGCCGAGACCCCTGCTATTCTGAGTTGGCACGGGGACCAGTGTCCATGCCACTTGTTACCTTCGTGAGGCAGGGGCCGAGGCCCCTGTCAGCTGTTTTGTCAGGTAGGGGCCGATGCCCCTGCCATGCGTGACCGTGTTTGGCAGGGGCAGAGGCCCCTGCCCTTCGCTTCCTTGTCAGGCAGGGGCCGAGGCCCCTGCCATTCGCTATTTTGGCAGGCAGGGGCCGAATCCCCTGCTATTTTATTGTTCTGTCGGAAGGAGCCGAGAGCCCCTGCCGCCTTGCTGTTTTCGGCAGTGGCTCGTCCCTGTCGCCTAAACCTACCCATGTCCTCGTCGCACCATTAATTATATTAGCAAAATTGAATATTTAACACTCTTGCATATTTATGCAACAGGTCCCGATCGTGCTCTGCGGCTCAACCCTCGTATTATCTTCACGCGTAGGCGTACGCTGCTGCACGACATTCCGAGGTAGGGTAAAGTCGCACAAGGGGCAATAGATCTAATTAAGTTGAAATAATTAAGATGTCCATGCTAGTTGTACTTAGATTTATATTGCTTTTGCGTGGCGTATTATTTTTGTCTGCATGCTTATGAGTCGAGGTACGATTTTACTCTTCGAGTATTAATTTGCGTATTTGCTTATGGGTTGAAGGTGGTTTCGCACTTTTTCTAATACTTATGCTCTTAATTTCTTGCATATATACTTGCTTGTACGTTCCTATGGGTTGATGTACAATTTCATTCTTCAATTATTATTTTGCGTAGTTGTTTATGAGTTAAGGTGTGGTTTCGTATTTCTTGAAATACATATGCCCATGTTTGCTTGCATCCATTTTTGCCTGCACGTTTCCTTTGAGTGAGGTACGACTTCGTGTCCCATGTATTACTTATGACCTTATGTGTTTGCCTATCTAAGTGGTTAAGGTATGGTTTGGCACCTCGTGTGTTACTTATGCGTTTTTCCCTCGATGTGCGGCATCGCAAGTCGGATATCACCCCTGCCGCCTCTTGGCTTCTTGGAGGGCAGGGGATATCCCCCTGCTGCCCCTTGATTCTCGGCACGCAGGGGGCTTGTCACCCTTGTGGCTCCGTGGATTTGTCAGGCAGGGGTCGAGGCCCCTGCCATTTGTTGGTTCTTTTGGCAGGGGCCGAGGCCCTTGCCGTCCCTTGATTCGTCAGGCAGGGGCCGGCCCTTGCCGTCCCTTGATTCGTCAGGCAGGGGCTGGGGCCCCTGCCATTCCCTATTTTTGTCAGGCAGGGGCCAAGGCCCCTGCCATTCATTTTTGTGCCAGGCAGGGGCCGAGGCCCCTGCCGTTCTCTGTTCTGCGAGGTTGGGGCCGATACCCCTGCCCTTCATTATTCTGTCTGGCAGGGGCCGAGACCCCTGCCATTCTGAGCTGGCACGGGGACCAATGTCCATGCCACTTGTTACCTTCGTGAGGCAGGGGCCGGGGCCCGTGTCGGCTGTTTTGTCAGGTAGGGGCCGATGCCCCTGCCATGCGTGACCTTGTTTGGCAGGGGCAGAGGCCCCTGCCCTTCGCTTCCTTGTCAGGCAGGGGCCGAATCCCCTGCTATTTTATTGTTCTGTCGGAAGGAGCCGAGAGCCCCTGCCGCCTTGCTGTTTTCGGCAGTGGCTCGTCCCTGTCGCCTAAACCTACCCATGTCCTCGTCGCACCATTAATTATATTAGCAAAATTGAATATTTAACACTCTTGCATATTTACGCAACAGGTCCCGATCGTGCTCTGCGGCTCAACCCTCGTATTATCCTCACGCGTAGGCGTACGCAGCTGCACGACATTCCGAGGTAGGGTAAAGTCGCACAAGGGGCAATAGATCTAATTAAGTTGAAATAATTAAGATGTCCATGCTAGTTGTACTTAGATTTATATTGCTTTTGCGTGGCGTATTATTTTTGTCTGCATGCTTATGAGTCGAGGTACGATTTTACTCTTCGAGTATTAATTTGCATATTTGCTTATGGGTTGAAGGTGGTTTCGCACTTTTTGCAATACTTATGCCCTTAATTTCTTGCATATATACTTGCTTGTACGTTCCTATGGGTTGATGTACAATTTCATTCTTCGATTATTATTTTGCGTAGTTGTTTATGAGTTAAGGTGTGGTTTCGTATTTCTTGAAATACATATGCCCTTGTTTGCTTGCATCCATTTTTGCCTGCACGTTTCCTTTGAGTGAGGTACGACTTCGTGTCCCATGTATTACTTATGACCATATGTGTTTGCCTATCTAAGTGGTTAAGGTATGGTTTGGCACCTCGTGTGTTACTTATGCGTTTTTCCCTCGATGTGCGGCATCGCAAGTCGGATATCACCCCTGCCGCCTCTTGGCTTCTGGCAGGGCAGGGGATATCCCCCTGCTGCCCCTTGATTCTCGGCACGCAGGGGGCTTGTCACCCTTGTGGCTCCATGGATTTGTCAGGCAGGGGTCGAGGCCCCTGCCATTTGTTGGTTCTTTTGGCAGGGGCCGAGGCCCTTGCAGTCCCTTGATTCGTCAGGCAGGGGCTGGGGCCTTTGCCATTCCCTATTTTTGTCAGGCAGGGGCCAAGGCCCCTGCCATTCATTTTTGTGCCAGGCAGGGGCCGAGACCCCTGCCATTCTGAGCTGGCACGGGGACCAGTGTCCATGCCACTTGTTACCTTCGTGAGGCAGGGGCCGAGGCCCCTGTCGACTGTTTTGTCAGGTAGGGGCCGATGCCCCTGCCATGCGTGACCTTGTTTGGCAGGGGCAGAGGCCCCTGCCCTTCGCTTCCTTGTCAGGCAGGGGCCGAGGCCCCTGCCGCCTTGCTGTTTTCGGCAGTGGCTCGTCCCTGTCGCCTAAACCTACCCATGTCCTCGTCGCACCATTAATTATATTAGCAAAATTGAATATTTAACACTCTTGCATATTTACGCAACAGGTCCCGATCGTGCTCTGCGGCTCAACCCTCGTATTATCCTCACGCGTAGGCGTACGCAGCTGCACGACATTCCGAGGTAGGGTAAAGTCGCACAAGGGGCAATAGATCTAATTAAGTTGAAATAATTAAGATGTCCATGCTAGTTGTACTTAGATTTATATTGCTTTTGCGTGGCGTATTATTTTTGTCTGCATGCTTATGAGTCGAGGTACGATTTTACTCTTCGAGTATTAATTTGCATATTTGCTTATGGGTTGAAGGTGGTTTCGCACTTTTTGCAATACTTATGCCCTTAATTTCTTGCATATATACTTGCTTGTACGTTCCTATGGGTTGATGTACAATTTCATTCTTCGATTATTATTTTGCGTAGTTGTTTATGAGTTAAGGTGTGGTTTCGTATTTCTTGAAATACATATGCCCTTGTTTGCTTGCATCCATTTTTGCCTGCACGTTTCCTTTGAGTGAGGTACGACTTCGTGTCCCATGTATTACTTATGACCTTATGTGTTTGCCTATCTAAGTGGTTAAGGTATGGTTTGGCACCTCGTGTGTTACTTATGCGTTTTTTCCTCGATGTGCGGCATCGCAAGTCCAGAGTTGCTTGTCGTCATGTTATAATCTGCACATGCTCACATTTATGGTAACTATGTACTTACATAAATGTAGTCTTGTGCCTATCTTGTTATCACTCGTTTTCAAAACACTAGAAGTTGCACTTGTGCACTATAGTTCTTTTAAAGAGGATTTCCTTCTGCAAACCCAGGGCTCTTCAAAGTGCACAACTTTTGCAAAGTTAAGTTTTAATCCTCGCAGGATTTCGAAGTTGCATTTGAGTCCTCCCAAGTCCGCACACTTGGGAGAAATATTTTATAACCCCGATTCGAGTTGCGACCCAATTCGAATAACCCCGATCAGGGGCATGAGCATATGAATGAGTGGGGTTCTGTTGAAGGACCCATTCTTTATTTATCAATGTAGTGTCACATGTCGATACTAAGATAAATTTTGGATGTAAGATTGATAGTGTTGTGTCTTGCGTGAATGACTTAATGTGGCATTATGGCTTTTAAGGATGAATCGTGCCAAATGAGCACTCTTATATTCTTTGGATCGTTATGAAGTTGTGTTGGGTGTTCCTTTTGAGAAGCCCACACACCTTCCTTGTTCAGTATAGCGTACTTTTAGACATGCATAACATGTTAAGTACTTTGTTGATCGGACGAGAGATCCGAGATGACCTTGCATTATTGAAATATGAAAAATGTTGTTGAAGTGAATTCAAGACTTATCTTGCCAGGCTGTGTTGTATTAATTCTTTTGCAGATAATATCTGTTGGGGTTTCTTTTGTGGAACCATATCCCTTTCATCGTAGTCGTACTTATGACATGTACGATCGTACTTTTTGACAAGTACGTCTTCTTATGTTGCGATGATTGGATGAGTAGGTGGCAACCTCGATGAGTGCAAATAACAAAATGTTGTGATCACCTAAATAAGTGATGTTTTCGCCTTCACCGGCAAGATACTCGAGTGGGTCGAAAGACCAGAGTATGTAGAATGGGTCTTCAGTTAACTACCCCTGATGTACTCATTCGAATCGCTGACTCCTGTCAGGAGAGAGGACAGGAAGGTACAAAACTTCGATGGACAGGCCATTAATGGCAGTTACGAGCAAAAGACTCGGCTTCCCCAGTCATCGGAGTTAGGGGAATGGGACTACCATAATTATCCTAGGTGGTAGCTCTCCATGTTTGGGATGCATCCATTGTTTATGCTGCTTTGGGGATTTCTCTCTTGGTCACCGACCGTCCCCTTAGGTGCGGACTCAGTCAGCTATCCGGGTTATCATAAAACACATAGCACAATAAACCCCCGGATCAGTCTAGACTGTATCTAGAGTCGTGCCTTGTGCGTACCCGCTTGACCAGTTAATATCGAAACATAATTTAAATCCGATTACATAATGTGTTCGGTTATGCACGTATGAAAGTTATAGGGTACAACATGTTCAATACTTATGGAATTGTGTGTGTGGTTGATGAAGCATTGTATTTTGCTAGTTAACTTTCTTGTGCAGTGCTTTGCTTGTAATAGTTAGCCTACTTGTGCCAGTAAAATGCTTGTAATAATTTTAGCATTGTGCTCATGATAGTTGCTCTGCGAATCTGTTGAAATTAAATTGCTATTTAATTGTCTGTCTACTTGACATATTAAATTATTTTGCTTAACTATGTTCTATATTGTCCTGTCTGTGCACCTACCAGTTTTTAGTGAAACTGACCCATTTTATGGGCAGGTTTTGGATAGGTAATACAGTCTGCGATGGCACGATGGCGTGATGAGGTCAAGATAGAGCTCTTTCCCTGACGTTTCGCTCCTGAGGACATGTTGGTAAATTTGGTATAAAGTGTGTTTCAAAATTTCTCTTTTATTAAACCGTGAGTTAATAAAACTGTTTTAGTAAGCTTCTTCTTGGTTTCAACAAACGAATTCTCAATTATTGAAACTCTGTTTCTAAACCATTTGATTTCAATGGTTGTGCGCGATTTGACAAAAGGAAAGTTTACGTTGTAATACGCTCAAGGTCCATTGACTTGTGGTTTTAAAAATATCATTTTCTGCTGAAGTATTATTTAAACTCTGATTATTGTATGATTTCAAAGCTTTCTAAACTATTCTAAAAAGTTACAAGTCCTGGATTTTTGGGGCGTTACAGCGGGTCCCGATCCCGGACCCGGCCCGCACACTACAAAAAAAGAAGAAAACGAGTTAAATGCAACCCGATACAGGTTGCTCGATAAAAAAAAGAAGAAACAAAGGTTAGGGTTCAAAGTGAACCCTAACAGAAATCGCAATGGGGAAGGTGTGGAGCGCAGACGCCGGAGGAGAGCTCCTCTCTTCTCGGGCTTTCCCCTATAAAGGGGGACCCCGAGTCCGTCTCTCTCACTCTCCTTTGCCTCTCATCTCATATCTTTGTCTTCTCTCTCTCCCCCAATCGATTCCTCTGTGCGGCTGAGGATCGGGCGTGGCCGGCGGACCCTCCCACTGTCCTTTTCTCTCCCTCTCGGCTTTCTCCACCCACTTTCTCTTCCTCCCCCCACACTCTTTGTCTCCTCTTCTGACGTCTCTCACTCCTCCTCTGCATGCGGCGGAACTGACGATGCCGGCCTCCTTTCGCAGTGACAAAGGGAGCACGACTGCACCCAAATCTCGGCAGGAGCAACCAGAGTCGGCGAACCACCCTCTCTCGATAGCATCATCCTCCAGAACGTCAGAAAAGCTCAATCGAAGTAGGTCTTACTGTTAGTTTTACTTGTTTGGGTATTGAGCATGTTCGAGCAGTCGATGTGGGTTGCAAGAAAGCCCTAATTCGAAGAGTAAAGGTTTTTTGGGGCTTATGCTACTGAAAATCCCAAATCTCTGATTTGGGGGAATTCAGATTTCGGAAGGAGGGTTGTCATTTTTTTATTTCTTTTTGCTCAATCTATATTTTCAATATGAATTATGTGTGTGTGTGGGTGAGGGGGGGGGGGTATCCTTCTCTTTTGTTGGTTTAATTAATTTTGACTTACATTTCTAGGATCGAATCCCAATGGTTAACTCTTGATAAAGAAGAAACCACAAATATTTTTCTGAGTTTCATATATGGTATTGATATTTTGTGAATGAAGAAAATGACTATATATCATCCCTACCAGCAGAAAATCTAGGACAACACCATGATCACTAAGCACATTTGTGTTTTCTATTTGGTCGTTCTTCATGATTTTGCATAGTTTAATGTTGATTACTGTGAAAAGTTGTAATGGGGTGCATAGGAACCGAGGCAGAGAGAGAGAGAGAAAGAATGTAACTCGTTATTTCATTTAGGGCTAATCACCTCTTGTTTAAATAGAGGTCAGCCAAAAAGGAAAAATTACATACGGGTCCCTCATTATATATAAAATATCAAATAACCACCTTTAAAAATAAATAATACTTGAAACCTCAAAAGGTCGACTAATCTTAACACTCCCCCTCAAACTAGAGCATAGATATCAATCATATTCAGCTTGCCGCAACATTTTGAGAAACTGGGTCTAGCAAGAGGCTTTGTAAAAATATCTGCAACTTGGTCCTCCAACTTTAGATGTTTGGTAGTGATATGATCAGCTTGAACCATATCTCTTACGTAGAGGCAGTCAACCTCAATATGTTTTGTCCTCTCATGAAATACAGGATTATTTGCTATATATGTAGCCGCCTTGTTATCACACATCATTACCATAGGGGATGAAACCTTCACTTGAAGATCATTTAGAACAGTTCGAACTCATATCAATTCAGTTGTTGTTTGGGCCATAGCCCTATATTCAGATTCAACACTCGACCTAGCAACCGTGTTTTGTTTCTTCTCCATGAAATTAAGTTATCTCCCACAAACACACAAAATCCTGTGGTAGATTTTCTATCCTCTACAGATCCAGCATAGTCAGCATCAGAGTAAACAACTATTTCTAGGGTCCCTCCTTTCTTGAATAATAACCCCTTTCCAGGAGAAGATTTTAAGTATCTGAGTATCATTATTGCAGCATTCCAGTGCACCTCAGTCGGTTTGTCTATGAATTGGCTAACCTTGCTTACTGCTAAAGCAATATCCAGTCTAGTCACAGTCATGTATAGTAGCTTTCCTACCAGTGAGCGATAGCGTTTGCTATCAACAGGTTTTGACCCCTCTTCGAACAACTGAACTTTATGATCCATGGGAATATTCGCTGGTTTAGCTCCCAACATTTCTGTCTCTTTTAAATAGTCCAGAACATACTTTCGTTGAGATAAAACCACACCTTCACTGCTCCTGACAGCTTTTATACCCAGAAAATATCTAAGTGGACTAAGGTCTTTTGTAACAAAGTGTTTTTGAAGATGAGCCTTTGTAGCTGCAATATCTTTCATATCATCTCCTGTAAAGATGATGTCGTCCACATATACCACCATAACAATTAGACCTAAGTTAGTTTTCTTAATAAATAATGTATGGTCTGATGCTAACCTATTGAAGCCAAACTTTGACATCACTTCAAACAACTTTTGAAACCATGCACGAGGACTTTGTTTCAGACCATATTGTTAAAATGTACTTCATATATATATATATTACATCAATACCTGATAGGGGTATTTTTGTAATTTCACATAGTTGTTTTAGAAAACAACTATTTTTGAGTTTTGTTAAAATGTAATTTTCTTTTTTCTTTTTTATATTTTTTTTGTATTTTTTAGGGACCAAAAGGGGCTCCAACCATAGAGTCGTTGGAGCCCTCAACGGTCACAAATGTGACCGTTGGGGGCTCCCAACGACTCCATGGGAGTCCCTTTTTGAGCTCTCCTTTTGAGGCCCTTGGCCTTCCTTTCTCTCCTCTCCCTCTTGTATAAATAGGGGTGAACCCCTGGTATATTTTTCATTCTTGAGAGTTCTCTCTCTTTTCAATAAGAGGCTTTTTATATTGTTGCCTTCTTAAAGGCTTGTACTTATATTGTCCCTTAGTGGACTTGTGATATTGTCTCTTTTATTCATTGTTGTAAGTGCTTATAAGCACTCTTTATATTTCCGCAATATCTCATTACATGGTATCAAAGCCACTCGATTCTTGAAGGAAAGGTGTGGTTTGTGTATCTCTTCTCACTTCTTGGAAACATCATGGAGGCAAAGATTGACCTATCCTTCAAGCTCAATGGAAAGAATTATATGATGTGGGCATCGGCAATGGAAAATAATCTCAAAGGAAAGAAACTTTGGGGTTTTGTTATGGGTACCGTTCCAGAAGCTAAGCTTATGCTCACGAAGAACGAAGGAGGTCAAGAAAAGGCTCTTGAAAAAGATGCTCGCCTCAAGGCCATTGAAAATCATCAGAATGAAGTGGAAGATTGGGAAAGCAATCACGCAAAAATCCTTGTGTGGTTTATGAACAATGTTGAGCTTAAGGTATGTGCTAATATAGCTAAATTTCGTAGAGCCAATGAGGCTTGGTCCTTTATGAAGGGTATGTATACCCAAAAGGATCTTGCAAGAGCATATTTTTTGCAAGAAAAGATTAGAACCACCAAACAAGGTGATTCTAACATTCAAGACTATTATAGTGTCTTAAAAGTTAAACCCACTATGGGATGAATTGGCTCTTTTAGAGCCAAAATGGGTTGCTATGGAAGATGTTGAATTGAGACAAAAACAAATGGAACAAGAACGATTGTTTCAATTTCTTTTTGGGCTACGTCTCGAATTTGAGCAAGTGAGATCCTCACTTCTCCATAGATCTATTTTTCCTCATATTGAGGGTGCTATTGCCGAAATCACTCAAGAGGAGACAAGGCTTGGCATGAGTAAACATGTTGATGAAGTACTTGCCGTATCAAAACCGGGTAACAATGTAAGAACCTATAAACCTCCTCATTTTGGAAAACAAGGAAACTATAATGGAGGGAAAAAAATGATTGTTTGTCATCATTGCTATGAGCCGGGTCACATTAAACCCGCTTGCCCAAAGCTTAATGAAACTTTCAAGCCTAAGGTGGCCTCTCTTGAAAAAAATACCACCAAAAAAGATGAAGGCAAGAACAATGACCTCAAGGAGACTCTTGGGCAAATATCTATGGCTCTCCAACAAATTCTTAAAGTTTCTTCCTCCACATCGGGTGCGGCTATTGCTTCTACATCATCACCCGGTACGTATTCTTGGATCCTTGACTCCAGAGCCTCTTTTCATATGACCCCCCATGAAAATGCACTTATTGATGTTTGCACCAATTCAAAGGATTCTTGTGTCTCTACGGCCGATGGAACCTTTTTAAAAATTTCAAGTATTGGCTCTTTTAAAGATTCTCAAAATTTTTGTGTTCCAAAAGTAAGAGTTGTTCCCAAACTAAATTTAAACCTTTTTTCGGTCTCCCAAATTGCCGATCATGGATGTGAAATATCTTTCTCATCTAATGGTTGCTTTGTGCAGGATCTTCGGTCCGGGATGCGGATTGGGCAAGGCCATAGAAAGAGAGACCTCTATTATATGGATCATCTCGATCACGCTACAAATTATTTTTGTTCTTATGTCCAAGAAAAAAACATGGAAACTTGGCATAAAAGACTTGGTCATCCAAGTTATTCCAAAATGTATCTTTTTCCTTTTGGAAACAAATGTTGTAAGAAAAAAGAAATTAATTGCAAAGATTGCATTTTTGGTAAAATGAAGTCTATTCCATTTCCAACTAGAACTTTTCTTTCATCAAGACCTTTTGAATTGGTGCATTCAGATGTTTGGGGGCCTTCTTCGGTTATGTCTAAAGGGAGCTATTCGTATTATGTTACTTTTATTGATGACTTTACTCGGTATGTTTGGATTTATTTTCTTAGTCATAAATCAGAAGTATTTACCTTCTTTAAAGATTTTCATAGAAAAATTTAAAATCAATTCCAAAATAACATATCTATTTTGAGATCCAATTCCGGTGGTGAATATTTATCTCACGAATTTCAAAACTATTTAACCCAAAATGGAATTTTTCATCAAAAGTCATGTCCTAGGACCCCTCAACAAAATAGCCTAGCAGAAAGGAAACATAGGCACATTATAGAAACCGCTAGAACATTACTTGTTTCTAGAAATATTCCAAAGAAGTTTTGGGCCAAAGTCGTTCTAACCGCAACTTATCTAATCAATAGAATGCCCTCTTCTAAATTAAAAAATGCTTCTCCTTATGAAAAGCTCTTTAAACTCATCACGAACATAATGACAGTCCATCTTAATATGCTTCGTTCGTTCATGAAAAGTGTGATTGCTAGCAATATAGAAAAAGCTCTTGTTGTCACAACACAACTTTGAAGGAGTTGAGAATGAGACACCCATATCTTTAAGTAAGCTTCTTAACCATATAATCTCAGTTATGGTAGTGGTCATCGCACGATATTCTGCTTCGGTAGATGAGAGAGAAACTTTATGTTGCTTCTTACACCTCCAGGAGATAAGTGACTCACCAAGAAACGCACGATAACCTGTGGTAGAAATACGATCATCGGGGTTACCCCCCCAATCAGAGTCAGTATACGCAAGTAAAGTAAGAGGTGAAGAAGAGGATAAAAATACTCCCTTAGTTATGGAATTTTTTAAGTATCTGATAATCCTCATTACTGCTGCCATGTGAGTAGTAGTAGGAGCAATATGAAATTGGCTTGCACTATGAACTGCATGTGAAATGTCCGGCCTGATGATAGATAAATATGTTAGAGATCCAATCAATTGACGATAAGGCGTGGGGTCTGCTAAAGAATTGCCATCACTGGCTCTCATCTTGGCATTGATCACTTCTGGAGTCTCCACCCTTTTGTCATCTGTCAGCCCAGACCTAGCAATAATGTCAGAGGCAAGCTTCATCTGAGATAGGACATACCCCTTGGGGGAGTATGCAACTTCAATTCCTAAGAAATACCTTAGAAAACCCAGGTCAGACATATCAAAATTTTTCTTAAGAATATTTTTAATAAGGTCAATACCTTTCTTATCATTACCTGTGATAATCATGTCATCAACATATAACAACAAAATTGTTATGTATTCATTAGAACATTTAACAAACAAAGCACTATCTGTGTAACATGAGGAAAAACCATTATCAAGAACTACTTTGCTAAAAAGATCATACCAAGCTTTTGGTGTTTGTTTAAGACCATAGAGAGCTTTGTTCAATTTTAGAATATTTCCTTTCCCAATTTCAAGACCCGACGGAGGGTCCATAAGAACTTCTTCACACAGAGTTTCATTTAGGAACGCATTTTTAACATCAAGTTGATATATCGGCCATTGTTTGATGGATGCTAAAGCAATTAAGGTTCGTACACTAGTCATTCTGGCTACAGGAGCAAAGGTTTCTTCATAATCAATCCCATATTCTTGGGCGTAGCCTTTTGCAACCAAGCGAGTTTTGTATCTTTCAAGAGACCCATCACATTTGGTTTTGACTTTATATACCCATCTACACCCAATTGCCCTTTTTCCCAAAGGTTGAGGAATAATGCTCCAGGTTTGGGCTTTGTTAACAGCCTCTAATTCGATTTTCATAGCTTCAATCCAATGTGGATGATTTTTAGCTTCCTTGAATGAGGTAGGCTCATGATACAAATGTATTAACATGAGACAAACCCTATAATTTGGAGAAAAGGATTCATAAGACACAAATTTTTGTGGTGGCTTGCTAGTACGAGAAGATCTCATAGGTGGATCGTTGTCAATAGATTCTTCTAAAAAAAAGTCTTGAGAGTATCTGTCAATAGCAGGTTGATGTTCATTTCCTAACCGCCGGGTATATACATTTATATCATTAAGGTTTTCATTTTGGGAAACATTATCATGTTGTGGTATATCATTATAATGTAAGATGCCATCACAAGTAGTATCACAAATAATTGCTTCAAGGGACTCAATTCTAGGAGCTAAGTCAAATAGAAAAGAATAATCAATGTCTTCCCTAGATGTGTGGATATCGAAACCATTTTGTTCTTCAATAAAGTTTACATTTCTCGACACATACAGTTTATTGTTTCGAATATCATAGCATCTATAGCCTTTTTGATTCTCACCATAGCCAATGAACACACATTCAAGAGCTTTAGGTGACAACTTATCTTGTCCTTGACTAAGTACAAACCATTTTCATCCAAAGATTCTTAGTCTATTAAAATCTGGAGTAATTTTAAATAATTTTTCAAAGGGTGAAACATTTTTCAAAGAAGAAGAGGGCATACGATTTACAAGATATGTTGCGGTAAGAAGAGCTTTGGCCCAAAAGCTTTTAGGAATATTTTTAGACACAAGAAGAGTTCTTGTGGTTTCGATTAAATGTCTATGTTTCCTTTCCGCAAGACCATTTTGTTGCGGAGTTTTAGGACAAGATCAACAACAACAACAACAACAACTACGCCTTCATCCCAAAACAATTGGGGTCAGCGATATGAACCAAAAAAGAAATTCATTTTGGGTCTTCCACATGAATCTTTTTCCTCCAATCATTTCTATCCAACGCCATGTCCTCGGTGAGGTTCAAAGCATTCATAGGATATGACAAAGTTTTTATGCTGGCTGTCACAGGCCTACCGCAACCCTCCTCCTTTATCCGGGCTTGGGACCGGCAGTGTATAACTACACAGGCGGAGTTAGTTTTAGGACAAGATCGTTGGTGCAAAATTCCATTTGTTTTAAAATAATTTTGAAAATCTTTAGACATGTACTCACCTCCTGAGTCTGATCTAAAAATGGTTATATTGTGTTGGAATTGATTTTAAACAAGAGCGTGAAATTCTTTAAAATTAGTGAAGACATCAGATTTATTCTTGATAATGTAAACCCATGTGTATCTAGTAAAATCATCAATAAAAGAAACATAGTAAGAATAGCCCCCTTTGGACATAACGGGTGCCGGTCCCCATACATCGGAATGCACAAGTTCAAAAGGCCTTTTTGACACGAAATTACTATGCGAATATGGAAGAGAGTGGATTTTCCCAAGAATACAATCATTGCATGTAAATGTATTTGTATTACAAAATTTTTCCAAAAACAGAAAAAGGTACAACTTGGAAATACTAGGGTGTCCAAGTCTCTTATGCCAAGTCTCAACATCTTTGGATTGAACATGATTACAAAATGATTTGGATGGCAAAGACAAAAAATCCATATAATAAAGGTCCCCTCTTCTATGGCCTTGCCCAATCCGCTTCCCGGACCGGAGATCCTGCACATAGCAATGGGTTGGTGAAAACGAGACATTACATTCAAAATCGGTAATTTGAGAGACGGAAAAAAGATTTAAATTAAGTTTTGGAATAATTCGGATTTTGGGAACAAAAAATTCTTTGTTTTGGTCATAAGTTTTCTCAAGGTTTCCAATGCCTTCAACATTTAAAGATGTTTCATCGGCGGTGGATACATATGATTTGAATTTATTGAGACTTGGTTTTGACAAAAGTGATGCATTTGGAGTCATATGGAAAGAGGCACCCGAGTCAAGAATCCAAGAAGTCATACCTGAAAAGGAGGAGATGGCGGCACCAGAAGTGGAAGGTGAAGAGGATAATGTAGAGGCGTTCATCTTTATAAATTGTTGAAGAGTTTCAGTTAGATGAGCGATGGACTCCTTTATGTCACCATCCTTCTTTGAATCTTCATTGATGATTGGAGGAGTTTCCCCCACGGAAGCCACCTTCTTTTTGAATTTAGGGCAAGGACGAATATGGTCCAGTTCATTACAATTATGACAAATGATTTTTCTTCCTCCACCACCATTATTCCTCAAAAAATATGGTGGTTTATATGATCTTACATTATTGTCGGGTCTAGATGCACTTCATCAACATCTCTTTTCAAGGCCAAACAGGTTTCTTCTTGACATAAGTCGGCCAAAATGTCGCTTAAAGGAGTAGAGGCCCTATGAAGAAGAGATCCTCTAAGTTGCTCAAATTCGGGACGAAGCCCATGAATAAATTGAAAGAACCTCTCTTTTTCCATTTGCTCTTGTCTCATGGCAATAGCACTTCCCTCCCATTGCGGTTCGAGAAGAACAAGCTCATCCCATAAAGAGGATAGGGCACTATAGTAGTCCGTAATACTCATATCACCTTGCTTGGTAGCTCTTACCTTTTCTTGTAGAAAAAAATGCCTAGCAAGGTCTCTTTGGGTGTACATGCCTTTCATAAAAAACCAAACTTTATTAGCCTTTTTGAATTTTGCAAGATTTGCACAAATCTTCAATTCGACATTATTCATGAACCATGCTAAGATTTTAGCATGCTCACTTTCCCAATCTTCCATTTTAGAAGAGTAATCAAGAATAGCCTTTTCTTTTTCTTCTTCGTTCAATGTTTTTTCCTCATCTCCTTCAAACTTAGTTAACTTCAATTGTGGTTCCGGAATGGTTCCACATACGTAACCCCAAAGCTTTTTACCTAGATTATTTTCCACAGCGGTCGCCCACATGCGGTAATTGGTCCCATCCAATTTGAATGAGAGATCAATTTTTGCATCTATGTTGGCCATTTATAGAAAAAGAATTTTTAAGACAAGAGAGAGGAGAGGTATTACTTGTCAAGAGAGGATCCGATGAAGCCTTCTTCACCAAAGCTCTGATACCATGTAATGAAGTGCCAAATGAAATAGGTGAAGTCTCCAAGCGAAAGCACGGAAGCACGCACATACACAAGAGGCCACAAGTGGGCAAAATAAACCACAAAAAGTGGTCAAACACACAAAGAGGTAAAAAAATATATTTCACTCATAGAATGCTTCACAAGAAGCTTGAAGAATACATGGGGCCATGCCCCTTATTTACACACAGCAAGGGACCCAGAGAAGGGCTCCTATAGAGTCGTTGGAGCCCCCTCCAACGGTCATATTTATGATCGTTGGAGGGGTCCAACGACTCTATGTGGACCCCTCTCAACTAAATAAAAAAGGAAAAAACAAATATGAATGTTTACTCAAGAGGAAATCAAGAAAACCCTATTAGTGCCCTCGAAAAATACTCTCAAATTTCTGAATCTACTGAGGAACCACAAGTTAGACATTCTTCTAGAATATCAATACCCCCAAATAGGTTTGTATCCTATGAATCCTTAACACCCAACTATCGGGCATGTTTAATAACCCTACATTTTTATTTTGAACCCGCTCACTATAATCAAGCTAAATCTATACTACATTGGGTTGAAGCAATGCAAGTTGAACTAAATGCATTAAAAAAGGCTAATACTTGGGAAATAGTTAATCTATCCCCACACAAAAACCCTATTGGGTGTCGCTGGGTCTTCAAAGTTAAAACTAAAAGCGATGGCTCTTTGGAACGATATAAAGCTAGATTAGTCGCTAAGGGATACTCCCAAGAATATGGCATTGATTATGAAGAAACATTCGCTCCCGTAGCTCGAATGACCAGTGTCAGGACCTTAATAGTTGTCGCATCAACCAAAAAATGGCCTATTTATCAACTTGATGTAAAAAATGCTTTTTTAAATGAAAGTTTAAATGGAAGAAGTTTACATGGATCCACCACCCGGAATTAATATTAAGCAAGGTCAAACACTTCGGCTTTTAAAAGCATTGTATGGCCTTAAACAAGCTCCTAAGGCTTGGTATGATCGTTTCATTGATATCATGATAAAGTTAGGATTTCACTCTTGTTATACTGACACTGCTATTTTTGTTAAAAATGCAGGTACTAGTATCGTAATATTGTTACTTTATGTTGATGATATGATTATCACTGGGAATGATCAAAATAGTATTATTGATGTTAAAAATATGTTAAAAAATAATTTTGATATGTCTGATTTAGGTTTTCTTAGATATTTTCTTGGAATTGAAGTTGCATACTCTTCTCGAGGATATATTTTGTCACAGATGAAGCTTGCTGCAGATATCTGTTCTAAGTCTGGGATTTCTGATGACAAAAAAGTAGAGACTCACGAGGTTATTAATGCCAAATTACGGTTGGAGGATGGGGTTCTTCTAGAAGACCCCACAACCTACAGACAACTCATTGGGTCTTTCACCTATTTAACCATCACCAGACCGGATATCACCCATGCGGTTCATTCAGTTAGCCAATTTGAGCATGCTCCTATAACTGTGCATATGAGTGTTGTTCTCCGGATCATCTGTTACATTCGGAATACCATCAATAAAGGGCTATTTCTATCATCCTCTTCTTCCTTGAATCTTCTTGCTTATACTGATGCAGATTGGGGAGGTAATCCTAATGATCGAGTCTCAACGACTGGTTTTTGTGTCTTTTTAGGGGACTCTTTGATTGCCTGGCGATGCAAGAAGCAACAAAAAGTTTCACTATCATCTATTGAACCTGAGTATCGGGCTATGGCAACCACGACAATGGAACTTGTATGGCTTCGCAGTCTGCTTAAAGACATAGGGGTTGATATTACCGAAGCTTAAAAATTATGTTGCGACAACAAGAGTGCCATCTATATTGCAAGCAATCATACCTTCCATGAGTGTACCAAACATATTGAAATGAATTGCCACTATGTTCGTGACGAATACTTACGAGGAACAATTGCTCTACCGTATGTGTAATAACCGCAATTTTTACCGTTAAAAATTTTAGTATTTTAGGAGTAAAATGGGCGAATCTGGGCACGGATCCAAGTTTCGGATCCAGCACCCATATTATACAAGATAAACCTATTTAAATATTAAAATACGTAATAAGAAAAGAAATAAAATAAATATATAAGTGGGGTTTTTGGATCCAATTAAGAAGCCAGAATTTTTTTATAAGACCCGGATCCAACATGTGATTGGATCCCGAGTGCGGGTCGCGGGTCAGACTCGGACCCGGCCCACACCTTGTAAAAAGGATACAAAGGGGGGGGGCCGATAAGGGGGTTGCCCGAAAAAAAAAAATGAAGAGGGAAAACCCCCGATAAGTCACTGGTTAGGGTTCTTTTGAACCCTAACATTTGGAAATGGGAGGGGGGGGAAGCCGAAGCCGCCGGGCTTCCTTCCTTTTTGGAAGGTCACCCACCTACAAAGGGGGACCCCAAACCCTTCCTTCTCCCTCTCTCGCTGTCCCATGCTCCCTCTCTTCTCTCGCTAACCCTCGGATTCCCCTCCCCCGAGCTCGGGCCTGCTGTTTGAAGCCGTGTCAGGAGACGCAACCGACCTCTCCGGTGGTGGTGCTGTCCAGGCCGACCGACCCCTCTCGTGGATGCTGCAACACCCTCGCCGGATAATGGTAGGGTTTCTGTGATTGTTTTTCCGGTTAATCATGGGTTTTGGTCGGGTGCGGGTTGTCTAAAACCCAAATCGATTGGTTTAAGGGAGGGGAGTGCGTATAATAAAGTGTGAGGGGCTGCGAATGGGATAAAATTTTGGCTGAGTCCTGTCAGGGGATTCTCGAATCCCTAATTAGTTGTATATGTGCATTGTGGTTCAAGGGGATTCCCAATTTGGGGTCGTCTGTCGACCCCAAACCGAAAGCCCCAAATCTGCGATTTGGGGGTTTCATATTATTATGGAAAAAAAAAAAGAGACTTTTATGCAGTTAGGGGGAAATCATGATCTGTCCCTTTTTAAAATTATTTTTTTTATGGGTTATTACCTGCGTATGTCTCTGGGAATTTCATGATTTAGTGGATCTACCTTATTGAAATTTATGATTTCAGTTGTATACACATTCCTCTGAAATTTCTGATATATGTATATATGTATATAAATATATATATACATTCCTGTAAATTTATGATTTAGCGTCGTATATAACCTTTGGGACTGCATGACTTGGCTGGGACTATATTTTCTTGAATTTTAGAATCTATGTTGTGCAAATCCTTTGTGTTGAATAGGAAATTTGGTGTTTTATGCTTTCTTAGAAAATTCCCGGTAACAGAATTGATACTGCTGGTAATTTCATGCAAAAGAGCCGATGCTTGATCCGTTATCACCAATGTATTTCATGTTTGAGTCTGGTATAGGTCCAGTAGCTGTTTCTGTTTGCTGGTTCTGCATAATACGACATGCGGTTTAATACTTAATAATCCTGTAAAATGCAGTAGCATGGCTGAAATCATTATTTGATGTATATGCTGTATGATGGCTGAACTGAAAAAAAAAAAAATGTGTTTAGTTCATGCGGCTGAATGAATTCCGGTTCTGTCTTTTAGATTTCTTGTGTAACTCAACATGCTATGCTATACTTAGTACGATAATTGGCTGATCCGATAGCTATTGTACATGCTGTATTTTAGTGAACTGTAATGTTAAATGATACTTAAATTAATATGGCTGAACAGTGTCTAGTTGGATTTATTGGTCTATTGCGTAACCCAGCATGCTATGCTATACTTAATTATCAAAAAAAAAAAATATACATTGTAATGATTGGGTGATCTAGTACCTTGAATTTCCTGTGGTGTATAACTGAGATAGGCAAAATAGGATTACAGACTCTATTAAGTTCGGCCTGCATTGTGATGCACATCAAAAGGTTATGTTTTGGCATATTGGCTATAAACACTGCATATGTTAGTTTCAACAATTGTAAATACTTCAAGATCTTTAGGGGATGCATACTTCCCTTTTTACATGTGGTAAATAGTATGCATAGGAATCTTACGTTCCTATAAATGAATTATCCATAGTGGTTTGTGAATGTGCCAATCATCATGTTAGTAAATTTTATCACCATTGGTCCTTATAAAGGGCCGAACTAAGTTAATGATCATGCAAGTCAAAGAGAGTTGTAATCACTCTTTTAGTTTAAGAAATCCATGGTAGTGATTGATGAATAAGAGTAAATTTTCATTTATGTGTAATTGTTTGTGGATTAAGGCTGACAGGTGAACCACCAAGCCTGGTACTTGCAGGCTTTACCTTGGCACTCAAGTTAAAAAAGGTTAATACCCACATAAATTTTAACATTCGTGCTTGACTGGTTTAAAGGCACCGTAGCACTTTGGGTGGGTTATGAAATCAATATGACAAAGGATTGAGACGACTCTATACCTTGGGTAAATTGACTAAGGGTGGGAATTCTACTGCCATGGTAGTAGAAGGAAGTTGGGGAAATGCCCTGTACTTCGGAAACTAAATTAAATGAAAAGATTAACCCACCCAGTTCTTGGGCTTACCTTAGAGAGGGTAAGTGGTACAAAACTCTGGGGACACGTGTTTTGGTTTCGAGCGTAAAGCGACTCGTTGGTCCCAGTCCTCAGAGTTGGGGGACCCAGACTACCAATTTATCCTAGGTGGTAGTTCTTTTGTTCTTCTGCAGAAGTGAGGGATGCATCCTGTTTTGGTTTTGGCCTTTGGGATTTTCTCTCGGTCACTGGCCGCTCCCTTGGGATTTCAGTCACAGTTAGAGTGTTCGGGTTAATAAAACAACCCTGAATAATATACCCCCGGACATTCTCTTCTGTGATGGTTGCTTTGGCCCGTGTGTACCCGCGGGATAAGAAAAGATAAACACTAACTAGGACAGTTAGGTATCACTGTATGGGAGTCATTAAAGAGACAATTGCTTACTCTTCCATCATGTTTTATATTCGTTGCTTATGTTGAAACGACATCCTAAATTGTGTATTTATTAGTTAATTGAATTCATATTATGGATGTTGTTCATGTTAGGGTAAGTTCTGCTTGAATTGCTTAATACCTTACTTAATTGTTGTAGTTGCATAAAATGCTTCTTGTGCTTAAGTATAATTGTTACATAATCTACCTTTCTATTCAGATATATGTCTATGATTGCTATTGCATCGAAATCCTTATGTGGTTATGTTTAGACTGTAATTCAAACACGACACCCACATCACACTTGACACATGATCTACTTGCAAGAATAATTACAGTTTTCCTACTTAGACGTGGTAGTCTAATTCCTATAATTTCTATTATTTTCAGGAGAAGAGTAGTTCTATGAGCGATGCGGGATGAGGCGCTGACCGAGACTTGATCCATTGTTCCCTGGCGGTTCTGCTTACTTTCAGATTGAGATTTTTGTTTTGAGACTAAATGTGAAAACTTTGATGTTGGATTTTATTATTATTGAAGTGGAAATAAATGGTGTGGTTTGCTTTTACCTTCCTGTATCGTTCTGAAATGCTTAACCTTAGACTTATTAGTTGTTTCCGCTTGAAAAAAAAAAAAAAAACCCTAGAAAATTTGGGTTAAATTTCGGGGCGTTACAGTATGTCACTTCAGAATATCAGTTGATGGACTTCTTTACTAAAGCTCTTCCGGCTCCCCGCTTCATGTTTCTTCTTGGCAAACTTTCCGTCATTTCCCCGTAAAGTTTGAGGGGGGGGTGTTAAAATGTACTTCATATATATATATATATATATATATATATATATATATATAATACATCAATACCCGATAGGGTATTTTTGTAATTTCACATAGTTGTTTTAGAAAACAACTATTTTCGAGTTTTGTTAAAATGTAATTTTCTTTTTTATTTTTTATATTTCTTTTTTGTATTTTTTAGGGACCAAAAGGGGCTCCAACCATAGAGTCGTTGGAGCCCCCAACAATCACAAATGTGACCGTTGGGGGCTCCCAACGACTCCATGGGAGCCCCCTTTTGGGCTATCCTTTTGAGGCCCTTGGCCTTCCTTTCTCTCCTCTCCCTCTTGTATAAATAGGGGTGAACCCCTTGAATATTTTTCATTCTTGAGAGCTCTCTCTCTTTTCAATAAGAGGCTTTTTAAATTGTTGCCTTCTTAAAGGCGTGTGCTTGTATTGTCCCTTAGTGGACTTGTGATATTGTCTCTTTTATTCATTGTTGTAAGTGCTTATAAGCACTCTTTATATTTTTGCAATATCTCATTACACATATATCACCTTTCTTAATCTGCACACCTTCTGACATTCCCCCTCAACCTCGAACCCAAGAAGTTGTTGCATGTATACTATCTCAGACAGATCCCCTGTAATACCCGCAATTTTTATCAGAAAAATAAACTTAGATTTTTAAGTCATTGAGGTGATTCAAGAATATTTTATTGTTTTAATTATTTATTCGTAATTGGATCTTGGATAACCTATTTGGATCTTCAATGTTGGATCCCAAATATCCAGTTTAGAACTCCGATATTCCATTCGAATCTTAGATATCAGACCACGAACCTTAAATTGCATATTTAATAATGGATTTCGGTCAAATGGATTGGATTTCTGGTAATGGATCCTCATTATCGGGATCAAATTTAATATTGGATCCAGGATGAATGAAGCGGATCAACGAAGTTTAATTCAGATTCTTAATAAAGAAAAATTTTATATCAGATCTATAACAATTTAGAGGGGTCTGTAATAGCATATGTGAGGGGTGGATCCACATTACAACATTTGGATCCTGGACCTCGGAGATTCTAATGTTGTATGGATCCAATTAAAAATTTTAATGTTGGATCTATAATAAATTGCTGGAATCCACGATTCGAACCCGCGACCCATATCAATTAGGGTCCATATATATAATATCATATACACATATTAGAAATAAATAGATAAATAATATATATAAATAATTTTAATCAATTTACGATTGGATCCATATGGATCCACCTTACAGATCCACATCGCATGAGGGACGCGGATCCAACACTCGGTTGGATCTCGGGTCTCGGATCCAGACCGAGCCGCGCCCCGCGTACGCAAGTTAAGGGTTTACATTTGTTTTACCCGATACTGGACTCCCGATATGCTGCGTAGGGTTCTGAGTGAACCCTAACGCAGGGCGATGGTGTGAAAGGGGAAGGGTTGTGCGCAGCCGCCGGGGAGGAGGTAACTACCTCCTTCCGTTTCGGGGCCACCTGCCCTATTTACTCCCCTCCCACACCTCTCTTCCTCTCATGCCCTCTGTCTTCCCCTTCCTCCCACGCTCTCTCTTGTTCCCTGTCTCTCCCGTCCCTCTCCCTCCCTATCAATTCCTCGGCATGGCTGAGGATCGGACGTGGCCGGTTGCATTTCAGAAATCAGGGCTGTTGGAGGAAAGGGGTGGTCGGCAGCACCTCCATCCATGACATCTCCCAGGAGAAACGCCGGAACAGGTAGGGATTCTGTGATTTTTCTTGCTAGGTCATGGATTGATTTTAGTGGCATTGGGGGTTGTCAAGAAAAAGGGGGGGGTTGCCTCTAAGAGTCTCCTTGAGCTTGGCAAAAGAGGGTCTATTCTTGCTACAAATTAGAATATTTGGCTGTTAGAAGGTTTTTGTTTGGTAATTAGGTATTATCTGAATACATGCTAAAGTCTCTTGTTTCAAACCATGTTACAATTAGGATTACGATTCACATCTGCATTGGATAAATAGTAAGTAGTGCGAAAATTGCATGTACTGTTTAGGGAAATCCATCTAGAATAAGTTGTTCATCGTTTTGCTGAAGTATGGGTAATACTTCACGACTGTATGTACTGTTTCATAACACAATCTAGGTTTAGAAAAAATCTGCAACAGGTTTGGATGAATCTGTTTCATTTAATTTTTCTGAAATTAGATGGCAATGTGGTCCATATTTTATCTGTTGAGAATAGGTGGTTTTAAGTAGAGTTATCTTTCATTAAGGTGCTTTTTGTAATTTAGTTCTTTATAATGGGGCTGTATTGTAATTAGGTCTTTAAGCCTCTCTCTATTTAACATAGAGAGAGGCCCTAATCGGATTACGAGGTCTGAGGTTTTCTTTGCAGCCGTCTCTCTCTCTTCTCTCTCTTCTCTCTCTCTCTTCTCTATTTCTAGGGTCTAGGCCATCGTCTACATGGTATCAGAGTTGTACCGACCGTGGGAGCGTGATCGAGCGTGATCGTGGGAGCGTGATCGTGGGAGCGTGATCGGGTCTGATCAAGGCTCGATCGATCGTGGAGGCCATCAGATTGTGGAGGCCACCAGATCTGTCAACAGATCTAATGAGTAAAAGGAAAAATACCTAATCAGGTCAGCGATGAAATTTTTTTTTTCTGGATCTGTTGACAGATCTGATCACGCAGTTGGTCGTGGATGCTTGCTGTGAGTTCGCAGCTTCTTGTCGTGGATGCTTGCTGTGAGTTCGCAGCTTCTTGTTTTATCATTTCATGACTGCCTACTGTCTCGGTTTCGTGGCTACCTGTTGGGTGTTGATTGTTGTTGGTATAGTATACACTGAACATGTGAGATATTGCTATAGTTGCTGTTGGGAGTCTGATTACTGTTGGTGATTTTACATATGGTTGGGGGCCTGTTTTGTGTATCTTGATATCGTGGTTGTGTGGAGTTTGATTGGTGCTGGTACTCTTTGCACTGAAAATGTTTTGTGTATCTTGATATCGTGGCTGTGTGGAGTTTGATTGGTGATATCGTGGCTGTGTAGAGTTTGATTGGTGCTGGTACTTCCTGCTTATTTTTTTTCTCTCCAGCAATCCAACTCTTAGTGGTGTTGCTCGAGAAAAATTAATGACGTATTGTCAAACTGTATATGTCTGGGGAGCTGCCCCTGTTATGAATTTTTTTTCTGCATATGCAGAAGTCGTGTTAGCTGTGAATCACTGAAGTGCTGAATTATCTGTCTGCTTGTGGGCTGCTGCTCACTACTGTAGTGGGTTTTTTTTTTTTATTGTTGTTCGTAAGTGAACAACTGCTGGTTGGAATATCAGTTGGCGTGTGGGTGTAACACGCGGGTTTTTTTTTTGGATAGTGTGGAGACTGTCCAGTTTTTTTTTACCTGCAGTATGGCTGAAACTTCGAAAGGTGATTCAAAATTGGAACATATGGGAGAATATAAGGCATTTGCCAATCCCTTTTCGTACGGCTCGTCTGTGAGGTTAAATGAAACCAACTATGCCAGGTGGTCCAGAACATTTATGATGTCGGTATCTGGACATCGTAGAAAACATATCTTGTTAGAAGATGGACCCACTGAAAAGGTGGGAAAATATGTTACTTGGGATGAAGATAATGACATAGTCATGTCATGGATTATGAATAGTGTCGAACCCCATATTGCAGATGGTTTAATTTATTATAATACCGCCAAACAGATGTGGGACAATCTTCGAGATACATACTCACAAGAAACTAATGTGAGTCGTATCCTACAAGTCGAACAGGAAATATACAATTTACAGCAGGGAGATCAAACCTTGGCCCAGTACTATGCCTCCGTAAAAGCTGCTTTTGAAAGACTTAATGCTCACAGACCTCTCTGTTGTTCGAAACAAAAGGATCATCAAGAACAAACTATGGTTGCTAGGTTTCTTACAGGTTTATCTTCAGAATTTTCTGTTGCAAAAGTCCAAATGTTGACTGGGTCGGATGTGCCTACTCTTGCTGAGGCATATAACCGACTAAGCAGACTTGTTATATCTCTTCCACATTCTCAGCCTGTGACTCAATCTTCTGCCTTAGTTGTCTCATCTGGTTATGGACGTGGAAATCTTCAGAACATCAGAGGACGAGGTTGCGGCCGAGGTGTGGGAGGTAGAGGAAAGCTTCAATGTACATTCTGTGGAAAATCTGGACATTTAGAAGATCGTTGCAGGGATAAGCATGGCCGACCAACCTCATCTTCATCAAAGTCATATGCTCCAAGAGCTAATACTACTTCTCTCGAGGCAACAAAGGCACAAGACAATATTTCTGCAAGTGACAGTAGTATAACCCTCAGTCGTGCTGAATATGATGAGCTAATAGCTCTTCGTCCTTTGAGCTCTACCTCTCCTGTTGCTGGTGTTGCCTATTCAACCGGAAATCTTCTTCATCCGACTGACAGTAAGTGGATTATTGATTCTGGTGCATCCAGGCATTTGTGTGGAAATTCACTTGTTTTTTCAGATCTGAAGGATATTAAGGCTCAGCTTGGAGTCTCATTAGCCGATGGGAGTACCTCCCCGGTTGTTGGTCAGGGAAATATTTCTATATCCTCCTCATTACAGTTGAAAAATGCTCTTCATGCCCCAAATTTTCCTCAGAGTTTACTTTCTGTGAGTTGTCTTGTAAAAGAACAAAACCGTAGAGTAATATTTGATCCAATGGGTTGTCATTTTCAGGATTTGCTGACGGGGAAGAAGATTGGTGGAGGCTATGAAGAAAATGGAATCTACTACTTACATCATCCAATGGGTACTGTGCATGCAGCAGTGGACCATTCATTTAGTCCTGTTCAGTGGCATCGTCGTCTTGGTCATCCTTCATTGTCAAAGCTTCGTTCGGTCTTTCCTCAGATTCCCTCCACCACATCATTTCAGTGTGAAGCATGTCAGCTGGGCAAGCATCATCGAAGTTCGTTCCCTTCGAGTCAGAGTCAGTCTAGTAATAAAGTCTTTGAACTTCTTCATGCAGATGTATGGGGTCCTAGTAAGATTCCTACTAGGACTCAGTGTCGATACTATCTAGTTATTGTTGATGATTTCTCTAAGTTATCATGGGTGTTTTTAATAAAGGAACGATCTGATGTTCCAAATATTATCAAATCTTTAATTCTTGAAATAAAGACTCAGTTTGAATCGAGTGTCAAGATTGTTCGCACTGATAATGCTCTCGAGTTTAAATCAAAAAGTCTGTTACAATTTTACCATGATAGTGGCATCCAACCCCAAACTTCCTGTGCCTATTCATCTCAACAAAATGGGGTGGCTGAGCGAAAACATCGTCACCTACTTGATATTGCCAGGACCGTTATGATCCAATCAAATGTTCCTGCGTTATACTGGGGAGATGCAATTACAACTGCTTGCTATCTGATCAACCGCATGCCTTCCTCTTCAGTGGGTGATCAAATTCCAATTCATATCCTAAAACCAAATACCCCTCTTTTCTCCCTCTCGCCCAAAGTGTTTGGATGTGTTTGCTTTGTACACAAACTTGGCCCTGACCGTGATAAATTAGCTGCTCAAGCTACAAAGTGCATATTTATAGGTTATCCCAAAAATCAAAAGGGATATCGATGTTATGATCCTACTTCTCGCCGAGAGTATGTCAGTGCGGATGTGTCTTTCTTGGAATCCACTCCATATTACTCTAATCATGATTCCCCGCTGCAGGTTGATCCAGCTGAGTCTTGCCCATTACCTATACCCCCTTTTCCCTTGGAATCCGTGCCCTCATTCCCGAACCACACTTCATCCTCTTCCAGATTTCATAATCCTCCATTGGTATATGTGCGTAGAGATCCACCTCCTCAAGTGCCTCCATCTTCTTCCCCTGAGGTAAGTTCTACTGACAATAATGATCTTCATGATGATGATAACAGGCCGATTGCTCTACGAAAGGGGACACGACAATGTACTTTATATCCCATGTCTCAATTTGTCTCTGAAGCCAGAATTGGAAATCAGATGAAATCCTTTATTTCAACTTTATCTGCTGAAGTTATTCCTCGGAACTATCAGCAGGCCGAGATTCATACTCACTGGAAGAGGGCTATGCAAGAAGAAATGGATGCCTTAATATCTCAGCATACTTGGGACCTAGTTGATTCCCCTGCAGATGCTGACATTGTTGGATGCAAATGGGTATATACGATAAAGTACAAATCTGATGGTTCCATTGAACGGTACAAGGCCAGATTAGTAGCCAAAGGGTATACTCAGACATATGGTATTGATTTCTTTGAAACTTTTTCTCCTGTTGCACGAATGGGTACCATTCGTCTTGTTCTCTTAGTAGCTGTGCAGCATGGTTGGAGCCTGTCTCAATTAGATGTGAAAAATGCATTTCTATATGGGGACCTATCTGAAACTGTTTACATGCAACAACCTCCAGGATTCGAGGTTGAGGGGGAGTGTCAGAAGGTGTGTAGATTGAAAAAGGCAATTTATGGCTTGAAACAAAGTCCTCGTGCATGGTTTCAGAAGTTGTTTGAAGTAATGTCAGGTTTTGGCTTTAATAGGTCAGCAGCAGATCATACACTATTCATAAAGAAAACTAGCTCTGGCATAGTGGTTATGGTGGTATATGTGGATGACATCATTCTTACAGGTGATGATGTGAAAGCTATTGAAGCCACAAAGGCTCATCTTCACAAACACTTTGTTACAAAAGACCTTGGTTCACTCAGGTATTTTCTGGGTATAGAAGTTGCCAGGAGCCGTGAAGGGATGGCTTTGTCTCAACGAAAGTATGTTCTTGACTTATTAAAGGAAACAGGAATGTTGGGAGCTAAACCAGCAAATATTCCCATGGACCATAAAGTTCAGTTGTTTGAAGAAAGGTCAAAACTGGTTGATAGCAAAAGCTATCGCTCCCTAGTTGGGAAACTACTGTATGTAACTGTGACCAGGCCAGATATTGCTTTAGCAGTGAGTAAAGTCAGTCAGTTTATGGACAAACCTACTGAGGTACACTGGAATGCAGCTATTATGATTCTCAGATATCTAAAATCTTCTCCTGGAAAGGGGTTATTGTTCAAGAAAGGTGGACCTTTGGATATAGTGGCCTATTCTGATGCTGACTATGCAGGATCTGTAGTAGATAGAAAATCTACCACAGGATTTTGTGTGTTCCTGGGAGACAACTTAATCTCTTGGAGAAGTAAGAAGCAAAATGTGGTTTCGAGGTCTAGTGTAGAATCAGAATATCGGGCTATGGCCCAAACAGCTGCTGAATTGATGTGGGTTCGTACTGTGCTTCTTGATCTCCAGGTGAAGGTTTCTTCTCCCATGACCATGATGTGCGATAACAAAGCTGCAACATATATAGCGAACAATCCTGTATTTCATGAGAGAACAAAGCACATTGAGGTTGATTGCCACTATGTAAGGGATATGGTTCAAGCGGGTCATATCACTACCCAATATCTAAAGTCGGAAGACCAAGTTGCAGATATGTTCACAAAACCTCTTGCCAGACCAAATTTTTCAAAATGTTGTGACAAGCTGAGCATGATCGATATCTATGCTCCAGCTTGAGGGGGAGTGTTGAGAATAGGTGGTTTTAAGTAGAGTTATCTTTCATTAAGGTGCTTTTTGTAATTTAGTTCTTTATAATGGGGCTGTATTGTAATTAGGTCTTTAAGCCTCTCTCTATTTAACATAGAGAGAGGCCCTAATCGGATTATGAGGTCTGAGGTTTTCTTTGCAGCCGTCTCTCTCTCTTCTCTCTCTTTCTCTCTTCTCTCTCTCTCTTCTCTATTTCTAGGGTCTAGGCCATCGTCTACATTATCTATGTAGCTGTTAAATTGAATTACAGTAATATAAAGCTTGACATTTCATTTTAACTTATATCTAAACAGAAGCAGTTAACTGTACTGCGTGTGTTATACAAATAGTGGTTTTGAATACATTACTCTTTAACGCATGATAAATAAGTCACACAAATGAATACAATACCGTCACTACTGGCAGATGCTTGTCGGTATCGTTAGATGTGCAAAGAAGACCAGGTGGTGTTTTGATAAAGAAAATCGTTCTACAACCTTACTTGAATAAGCTTTGTTCTATCGATTGTACAACTGTATCCTTAAGTCCCAAGAAGACAGAGTTTCAAGTCTGGAGGATGAACAAACCACCCAATGGCTTGCCTGTTAGGTATATAGCAGAGGTCAACCATTGTTTGCACTTAAAGGACATTGAAATGGTAGAAATTATGTTTTTAAAGGTTTTGCAAATACATTCTGTAGTTGTCAACTGCAATATAATGAAAGTCTGGATCTTATTTGAACAACCATGGGAGTGATTGATATAGTTGTTTATTAGGTGGAATCAACTTTTTGTTACCATATGGGGATTTGTGATTTTCTGTTCAGGATATTAAGCTGCATGCAAATTTGGTGTTCAACTGCAGATATTTAGTTGCATATTAAGTTACACAATTTATGATGTTAAATTGCATATTTCTTAAAAAGTTCCAATGCCCATTACATGTATATCATCTAGAAGGTGCAAGTGGCTGGTAAGATGGTTATTCTCCAATGTCCATATGCATGTTAAACTGTATATTTTTCTGAAGTATTGCCTAACACTACATAATTGCTGAAAGTATCAAATGCCAACTAAGCTGTATATCTTGTGGAATGTTCACATAAGAGTATGCTGGGAGAAATGTATATAGTTGTATTACCAAACCTCTAGGACTATACTGCATGCTCAATAAAGGACACCAACAGTGTCTTTGCTTGTTGGCAGAGTTTTTAATACATGCCACCCTGTGTTGGGATGTCACAAGTCAAAACCTAATGGTACATTGTGGCAATTTGCTATTGAAGAATAAATAAATAATAATAATGATGATTAATGAGGATCTAATAACAGAACCTATGGGTCGGTTTGTTGTGGACATATGAATGTCAAGCCAGTGTGTTGAGGGTCATGCATAGACCATCGAAGTTATGATGTGGATCCACATGAAAATGAAAATATAATATTGTTGTCCGACCGGTTTAAAGGCACTGGGGCATTCGTGTTTGACTGGTTTAAAGGCACCGGAGCACTTTGAGTGGGTTATGCAATCAATATGATAAAGGATTAGGACGGTTTTACACGCCTTGGTAAAATGACTAAGGTTGGGAATTCTACTGCTATGATAGTAGAAGGAAGTTGGGGAAATGCCCTATACTTCGGGAAAATAATTAAATGAAAAGATTAACCCACTCAGATTCGGGCTTACCTTGGAGAGGGTAGGTGGTACAAAACTCCGGGGACGTGTTTAACTGTTTCGAGCTAAAGTGACTCGTTGGTCCCCAGTCCTCGGAGTTGGGGGACCCAGACTACCAATATGTCCTAGGTGGTAGCTCTTTGTTCTTCTGTAGAAGTTAGGGATGCATCCTGTGTTTTGGTTTTGGCCTTTGGGAGTTTCTCTCGGTCACTGGCCGCTCCCTTGGGATTTCAGTCTTAGTTAAAATGTTCGGGTTAATAAAATACCCTTGAATAATATACCCCCGAACATTTTCTTCTGAGATGGTTGCCTTGGCCCACGTGTACCCGTGGGATAAGAAAAGATAAACATCAACTAGAACAGTTAGGTATCACTGTGATGGAGTCATTAAAGAGACATTTGCATATTTTTCAGTATGCTTTATATTGTGAAATTGTAATGATCTGAAATCCTAAAATGGGTAAATACGAAATGATTGAACTATTACATGAAAGTTATGCATGTTATTGTTATTGTTGTTGCGTCGCCTACCTCACTTGCTTATTAATGTTGCATACTATGCCTTACCTGCTCAGTTGTTGTTATTACATAATTGTTTACCTGCTCAGTTATTGTTATTGCATAATTGTTTACCTGCTCCTGTATATGACTGTTGATTTCTGTTGTTGCTTACTTGCTTATGTATATGTTAAAAATCACCTATGACACCCACATCTCATACTAGACTCATGATATACCTGCATTAAGAGTTACAGTTTTCCTACTTAGACGTGCTAGTCTAATTCCAATCAATTTACTATTTTTCAGGTAAAGAATAGGGTTTATGAGCGGCTGCGGGATGAGGCATCGGATCGAGATTTTTGGATTTATTGTTTCAGGGATCGCTTGGGTTCCTTTTATGATTTTAACTCTGATGATTTTCATTGATATTGAAATGAAATAAATGTGTTGGGTTTTCTCTCCATCGTAATGTCTCGAAATGTTTAACCTTATTTTATTTCTTGTTTCCGTTGTTATAAAAAAAAATTCCTCTAAAATTTGGGTTAAAATTTCGGGGCGTTTCAAATGGTATCAGAGCTTGGGAACAATAAATCAAAGATCATGGTCGTGCCACACCCTGCAAGCGCTCTGTGAGTATGAGTTATTTTGTTTTGTTATTTATCATAATACTTGTTCTTTTATTGTGATTCTCATATGAGCATATAGGTGAATTCACCCCTACAATTGATTAATTTTCACTTATTAGGGAATGATACATAACGCCTACAAATGATTAGCTTTTAGGTTGTTGACTTATCACGCCAACAAATCATTAGTGTCAACCTACTAGGTGGATGTACCACGCCTATATAGTTTCATTGTAGATGACCGAATTATGAGTGTCTGAATGGATCTATCATACTTGTATAACATGATTGATGTGTGTATTATGGATATTTGACTAAATTTCTTAGTAGATATGTGCGTGTGTTTCATGTCGAAATAATTGAATATGATATAATGTAAGAATTATCAATGCACATAAAATGAGGAAATGATCTGAATGTCTCATATACATATATGATTGGAAACTTATCTGCATAACTCGAACTACGTAGAAGTTACGTGTCTTGAGGTTTAGTTGGTTCTTGATATATACATGATCTCATTGTATAGAACCCATGCTTTGGGTACGCATGCTTCGAGGTTAGATTTGAAAAATGCAATGTTCCTGGTGGCAATGATATGATACATAGGATAATAGGCTTTTGCATGATATGATTGAAATGCCACAGCATGCAATATATGCTTAAGTTCAATAGTGAACTATGATTCATGGAACCATAATGGTGAAAGGTGTAATTTTATGATTTATGTGCCAAATGAAGTAATGGTGCATATTGATGATATATATGCTTGTGCCCACATTGGTGATTACCGACCTTGAGAGCGGTAATTTGTAGTATCACTATTTTGGCACCTATTGAGGACCTTTTCCATTAAGGATTAACTGTGAGGGTATGTTTGACCAAGATCAGGTAATCCGTCTAGAGCGGTAAATTCCTGTGAGGAAGTGTATTGTCCAAGACCGGGTATACCATCTAGGACGGTAATTCCTTGTGAGGTCGTGCATTCTCCAGACCGGGTGATCCAACGTGGATCTTGTTAATCTTTAATTAATAAAGAGTCATGTCAAATTAGGAGAATCTGCTGAGATTAATTGATATAGCCTATTAGAGATCAATAGATTTGGCTTTAGTTATAGCAGAACTGGATCAATATTGATTTTAAATCTTGATATAACGACATGTTTGCGTCTTTTGTGAATAGAAGAGTCACTCTTTGAGAGATTCTAGACCTTGATTTGAGGATATGTTTGGGTGCTTTGTGAAAAGATGGTACCATTTTGAGAATAACATCTTGAGCGAAGTTACGACAGGTGACAACTGGCCACGCAAAACCTTGAGAATTAGGAATAAGTGAAGGTCATTCAGGACAAAAAGTCTGTTAGAAATAGCGAGGACAACAAACAACGTTGTGATTATGATAAAATAAAGAAAACTCCACCCAATAATCCAGAACAAGCTAAAGGAATAGCACGTCGTGTCTATCAGTTGTGACTAAACAAGTATGAAGTAGTGAACATACACTCTAATTGTCTTAGGTTAAGACTTTCCTGTTATTTAGTACGTTTTCGCCATCAAAAGAATCATGTATGAATTTTTGACGAGACCGACTTTTAGCTCCAAACGTCTCTTAGAAACTCATTGTGCATTGTCCTGCTCCTTATATGTTGGGATATATGTTGGGAGCTTGCACATATATGTGCATCCTTGTCGATACCAACTCCCTCAGACTACGATCTCTATGAGAATCCTGCAATGAAATTTCGAGGACGAAATTCTTTTTAGGGGGAAAGGATGTAATACCCGCAATTTTTATCAAAAAAATAAACTTAAATTTTTAAGTCATTGAGGTGATTCAAGAATATTTTAATGTTTTAATTATTTATTCGTAATTGGATCTTGGATAACCTATTTGGATCTTCAATGTTGGATCCCAAATATCCAGTTTAGAACTCCGATATTCCATTCGAATCTTAGATATCAGACCACGAACCTTAAATTGCATATTTAATAATGGATTTCGGTCAAATGGATTGGATTTCTGGTAATGGATCCTCATTATCGGGATCAAATTTAATATTGGATCCAGGATGAATGAAGCGGATCAACGAAGTTTAATTCAGATTCTTAATAAAGAAAAATTTTATATCAGATCTATAACAATTTAGAGGGGTCTGTAATAGCATATGTGAGGGGTGGATCCACATTACAACATTTGGATCCTGGACCTCGGAGATTCTAATGTTGTATGGATCCAATTAAAAATTTTAATGTTGGATCTATAATAAATTGTTGGAATCCACGATTCGAACCCGCGACCCATATCAATTAGGGTCCATATATATAATATCATATACACATATTAGAAATAAATAGATAAATAATATATATAAATAATTTTAATCAATTTACGGTTGGATCCATATGGATCCCACTTATAGATCCACATCGCATGAGGGACGCGGATCCAACACTCGGTTGGATCTCAGGTCTCGGATCCAGACCGAGCCGCGCCCCGCGTACGCAAGTTAAGGGTTTACATTTGTTTTACCCGATACTAGACTCCCGATATGCTGCGTAGGGTTCTGAGTGAACCCTAACGCAGGGCGATGGTGTGAAAGGGGAAGGGTTGTGCGCAGCCGCCGGGGAGGAGGTAACTACCTCCTTCCGTTTCGGGGCCACCTGCCCTATTTACTCCCCTCCCACACCTCTCTTCCTCTCATGCCCTCTGTCTTCCCCTTCCTCCCATGCTCTCTCTTGTTCCTTGTCTCTCCCGTCCCTCTCCCTCCCTATCAATTCCTCGGCACGGCTGAGGATCGGACGTGGCCGGTTGCATTTCAGAAATCAGGGCTGTTGGAGGAAAGGGGTGGTCGGCAGCACCTCCATCCATGACATCTCCCAGGAGAAACACCGAAACAGGTAGGGATTCTGTGATTTTTCTTGCTAGGTCATGGATTGATTTTAGTGGCATTGGGGGTTGTCAAGAAAAAGGGGGGGGGGGGGGTTGCCTCTAAGAGTCTCCTTGAGCTAGGCAAAAGAGGGTCTATTCTTGCTACAAATTAGAATATTTGGTTGTTAGAAGGTTTTTGTTTGGTAATTAGGTATTATCTGAATACATGTTAAAGTCTCTTGTTTCAAACCATGTTACAATTAGGATTACGATTCACATCTGCATTGGATAAATAGTAAGTAGTGCGAAAATTGCATGTACTGTTTAGGGAAATCCATCTAGAATAAGTTGTTCATCGTTTTGCTGAAGTATGGGTAATACTTCACGACTGTATGTATTGTTTCATAACACAATCTAGGTTTAGAAAAAAACTGCAACAGGTTTGGATGAATCCGTTTCATTTAATTTTTCTGAAATTAGATGGCAATGTGGTCCATATTTTATCTATGTAGCTGTTAAATTGAATTACAGTAATATAAAGCTTGACATTTCATTTTAACTGATATCTAAACAGAAGCAGTTAACTGTACTGCGTGTGTTATACAAATAGTGTTTTTGAATACATTACTCTTTAACGCATGATAAATAAGTCACACAAATGAATACAATACCGTCACTACTGGCAGATGCTTGTCGGTATCGTTAGATGTGTAAAGAAGACCAGGTGGTGTTTTGATAAAGAAAATCGTTCTACAACCTTACTTGAATAAGCTTTGTTCTATCGATTGTACAACTGTATCCTTAAGTCCCAAGAAGACAGAGTTTCAAGTCTGGAGGATGAACAAACCACCCAATGGCTTACCTGTTAGGTATATAGCAGAGGTCAACCATTGTTTGGACTTAAAGGACATTGAAATGGTAGAAATTATGTTTTTAAAGGTTTTGCAAATACATTCTGTAGTTGTCAACTGCAATATAATGAAAGTCTGGATCTTATTTGAACAACCATGGGAGTGATTGATATAGTTGTTTATTAGGTGGAATCAACTTTTTGTTACCATATGGGGATTTGTGATTTTCTGTTCAGGATATTAAGCTGCATGCAAATTTGGGGTTCAACTGCATAGTAACTTGTATATTCAGTTGATATTTAGTTGCATATTAAGTTACACAATTTATGATGTTAAATTGCATATTTCTTAAAAAGTTCCAATGCCCATTACATGTATATCATCTAGAAGGTGCAAGTGGCTGGTAAGATGCTTATTCTCCAATGTTCATATGCATGTTAAACTGTATATTTTTCTGAATTACTATTGCCTAACACTACATAATTGCTAAAAGTATCAAATGCCAACTAAGCTGTATATCTTGTGGAATGTTCACATAAGAGTATGCTGGGAGAAATGTATATAGTTGTATTACCAAACCCCTAGGACTATACTGCATGCTCAATAAAGGACACCTACAGTGTCTTTGCTTGTTGGCAGAGTTTTTAATACATGCCATCCTGTGTTGGGATGTCACAAGTCAAAACCTAATGGTACGTTGTGGCAATTTGCTATTGAAGAATAAATAAATAATAATAATGATGATTAATGAGGATCTGATAACCGAACCTATGGGTCGGTTTGTTGTGGACATATGAATGTCAAGCCAGTGTGTTGAGAGTCATGCATAGACCATCGAAGTTATGATGTGGATCCACATGAAAATGAAAATATAATATTGTTGTCCGACCGGTTTAAAGGCACCAGGGCATTCGTGCTTGACTGGTTTAAAGGCACCGGAGCACTTTGAGTGGGTTATGCAATCAATATGATAAAGGATTGGGACGGTTTTACACGCCTTGGTAAAATGACTAAGGTTGGGAATTCTACTGCTATGATAGTAGAAGGAAGTTGGGGAAATGCCCTATACTTCGGGAAAATAATTAAATGAAAAGATTAACCCACTCAGATTCGGGCTTACCTTGGAGAGGGTAGGTGGTACAAAACTCCGAGGACGTGTTTAACTGTTTCGAGCTAAAGTGACTCGTTGGTCCCCAGTCCTCGGAGTTGGGGGACCCAGACTACCAATATGTCCTAGGTGGTAGCTCTTTGTTCTTCTGCAGAAGTTAGGGATGCATCCTGTGTTTTGGTTTTGGCCTTTGGGAGTTTCTCTCGGTCACTGGCCGCTCCCTTGGGATTTCAGTCTTAGTTAAAATGTTCGGGTTAATAAAATACCCTTGAATAATATACCCCCGAACATTTTCTTCTGAGATGGTTGCCTTGGCCCACGTGTACCTGTGGGATAAGAAAAGATAAACATCAACTAGAACAGTTACGTATCACTGTGATGGAGTCATTAAAAGACATTTGCATATTTATCAGTATGCTTTATATTGTGAAATTGTAATGATCTGAAATCCTGAAATGGGTAAATACGAGGTGATTGAACTATTACATGAAAGTTATGCATGTTATTGTTATTGCTGTTGCGTCGCCTACCTCACTTGCTTATTAATGTTGCATACTATGCCTTACCTGCTCAGTTATTGTTATTGCATAATTGTTTACCTGCTCAGTTATTGTTATTACATAATTGTTTACCTGCTCAGTTATTGTTATTGCATAATTGTTTACCTGCTCCTGTATATGACTGTTGATTTTTGTTGTTGCTTACTTGCTTATGTATATGTTAAAAATCACCTATGACACCCACATCTTATACTGGACTCATGATATACCTGCATTAAGAGTTACAGTTTTCCTACTTAGACGTGGTAGTCTAATTCCAATCAATTTACTATTTTTCAGGTAAAGAATAGGGTTTATGAGCGGCTGCGGGATGAGGCATCGGATCGAGATTTTTGGATTTATTGTTCCAGGGATCGCTTGGGTTCCTTTTATGATTTTAACTCTGATGATTTTCATTGATATTGAAATGAAATAAATGTGTTGGGTTTTCTCTCCGCCGTAATGTCTCGAAATGTTTAACCTTATTTTATTTCTTGTTTCCGCTGTTATAAAAAAAAAATCCTCTAAAATTTGGGTTAAAATTTCGGGGCGTTTCATCCCTATACAAAAATGCATTTTTCACATCAAGTTGACACAGACTCCATCCATGATGAACTGCTACGGAGAGAACAAGGCAAATGGTGCCCATCCGTGCGACAGGAGAAAAAATTTCAAAGAAATCAACACCATATGTCTGAGTATACCCTTTTATAACTAATTTGGCCTTGTATCTTTCAATTGAACAATCTGATTTGTACTTAATGGTATATACCCATTTGCATCCAACAATGTCCGCATCCAATGGTGGATCAACTAGGTCCCATGTCTGTTGAGACAATAAGGCATCCATTTCATCTTGCATTGCCTACTTCCACCTGCTATCGAGCTCTGCCTGTTGATAGCTCAGAAGAATAGTTTCAGTAGATAAGGCTGAAATAAAAGCTTTCATCTGACTGCCAAGTCTAGCATCAGACACAAAGTGAGATATAGGATATAAGGTACATTGTCGTGTCCCCTTCCATAGAGTGATTGGCCTGTTATCATCAACATGTAGAACACTTTTATCAGGAGCACTTACCTCAGGAGAAGAAGATGAAGGCACGAGAGGAGATGGAGCTCTACGCACATATACCAAAGGAGGATTATGAAACTGTGAGGAAGGTAGAGTTGGATTCGGTAATTGGGGCACAGATTCCAAGGGAAAAGGAGGGATATGAAGGGAAAAGGAGTCATCTTGATCAACTTGCATCTGAGCACCAGTACTAAAATAATATGGAATGGACTCCAAGAAAGATACATCTGCACTGACATACTCTCGCCGGGAAATAGGATCATAACATTGATACCCCTTTTGATTTTTTGGATAACCTATAAACATGCACTTAGTTGCTGGCCATGTGAGTACGCACAAGCCACGAAACGCAGAAATAACCAAGATCAATCTGAGGGTCTATTATGTTGTGTTTTATGATACCCCGAATGACTGACTGAATCCGCTCCTAAGGGGATGGTCAATGACCAAGAGAGGATTCCCCAAAGGTCACTCGTTCAAAAGATGCATCGAACTTCTGCAGAAGTGCCAAAAGCTACCTTTTGTAGCCCATTTTCCCTCACTCCGATGACTGGAGAAGCCGAGTCTTTTGCCCGTAATAACCATTAATGGCCTATCTATCAGAGTTTTTGTACCATTCATCCTCTCTCTTGGTGAACCATATCGAACGAGCACGATTGAGGTTTCTTAACTGTTGTCCTGTTCTACATGCTTTGGTCCATTAGACTCACTCGAGCATCTTGCCTGTGAAGGCGCATAGTCACCATTTTGTGAATTTCAACAATTGTGCTCATTACACGCCATGAGGTTCATCAACCTCTCGTGCTACTCATCGTAGTGCAGCCCAACGTCACTGTCCAAAGACGCGACTACGATGGTAGACAAGGGATACTCCAAGGCACCCCTCATACAGAACAAGTCCGAGCATGATTGCATTCTCGAGAAGTCAAAAATCCCCGTAGGACATGTTTTCTCGAGATCATAGCGGCGGTACCCAATTTCACATCTTATTGAGAAGAGCGAACATTGGTACATGTGATTGCAAGCTTCGCAAGGTTTTGTCTTGAAAGAAACGCAAAAGGCAAAAACCTCACAACCTGCGAGATAGCTCAAACCAAGATAACTGCATGTAGATACTAACAATAGTACAGCGAGAGCAAATAAGACAACAAACATAAATATAAGCAAGAAAGTGATGAAAGGAAACACCTGAGCATGTAAAGCGCGGTGACAACAAAAAAAGGAAAGTGCAAGAAAGTAAAGACAAAAAAAGAAAAGACAGAAAAATAAAAGCTTGGGAACATAAAGCGCGGTGGCAATAGAAAAGAAAAGATAAAGAAAGTAAATGACTGAAAATAAAAGCTTGGGCACATAAATCACAGCGGAAACAGGAAAAAAAAAAATACAGGAGGAAAGTAAAAAGGAAAAGGATCGCGAAACCGCATCCTTGAGTTAAAAGACGTACATATATATTTTTACACATACAAATATATAATTGTCCTTTGCTTTCCAATTTTATTATCTTTTCTTATTTTTAGCTTTTGTCCGTTCATAATCCTTTTTACGCAACTTTCCCCTACCATGAGGGGTTAGGGTTATGCGTACGCTTGTGAGCCTAAGTATGTACGTGCTTGGTCCACGGGGCATGAGAAGACTCCGTCGTGCAACCTGCAAGCCTATAGGTGTTAGAACAATCTTATTATAAAAAGCAAAAGGAGGCATGCAGGCTCCACTGCCAAAACTGCAAAGGCAGGGAGGGGCAAGGGCAGGGAAACCGGCTCCCGGTCGGCAGAAACATTTGAGGTAGGGGCACAACCTCTGCCAGACGAAACGAAAAGGAAAGGCAACCCAGCTCCCTGACTACCAAGACCCAGGTGGCAGGGACAAGGGGGCTCGATCCCCTTGCCTGCCGGAAAAGGAACAGAGGCAGGGGGGCAGAGCCCCCTGTCGGCCAGAAAAAAACAAAGGCAAGGGGATCTGCCCCCTTGCCTGACAAAAAGAAGCAGAGGCAGGCTGCCGGCCGGAGAAAAACACAGGCAGGGGGCTCCGCCCCCCTGCCGGATGAAAAGAAGCAGAGGCAGGGGGTGAAGCCCCCTGTCGATCGAAGAAGAACAAAGGTAGGGGGCTCCGCCCCCCTGCCGAACGAAAAGAAGTAGAGGCAGGGGGGCGGATCCCCCTGCCGGTCGGAGAAGAACAAAGGCAGGGGGCTCCACCCCCTGTCTGACGAATAAGACAGACAAAGGCAATCGACCAAAGAAAAACGACGACATGGGGCTCTGTACCCTACCTGACAAAAACAAATCGCGGCAAGGGCTCCGCCCCTTGCCCAACGCAAAAAGACAAAGGTAGGGGGCAGAGCCCCCTGCTTGACAAAAGAAACAGCGACAGGGGGCTCCGCCCCCTGCCCGACGAAAAGAAGATGAGACAAGGAAGAAGGATAAAAAGAAGGAAGAAGAAGAAGATCGGGGGAGGGGGTTACCTGAGAGGGACCCAACTCAGGGGGAGTCCGGGGATGGCACAGGTGACGGCGTCGGGACTTCCTTCGATGGGCAGAAAGAGACGAAGGAAGGAGAGGAGGTGGCCAACGAGGTCGGGAATGGAGGGTGCCGGCTGGGAAGGCGCCGACGAAGCCCCAGAGCGGGGGCGGCAAGAGGGGAGGCACAACCGAAGAGAGAGAGGAGGAAAGGCAGAGAGGGTTCGGGAGTGTCGCCGGTGTGTGGCTCCGACGAGCTGAGGGAGCAGCAGACACAGAGAGAGGGGAGCGAGCGATGGGGACTGTCGCCGACGGGGGTGTCGGGTGAACAAGGAGAGAGAAAGGGCAGGGGAGGGTTTTGCGCAATGCAACATGCATTTAATGCATGTATAAAATAAATAAAAACAGAGAAATAAAAATAATAAAGGGAAAAAGAAAAAGAAGAAAAGCATAAAAAAGACTAAAATGCCCCTGTTGGGCAGAATTACAGAAATACCCTTAGTCGGGTATGATGGTATTATATATATATATATATATATATATATATATATATATATATATATATATATGTATATATATATGTATATATATATATATATGTATATATATATATGTATATATATATATATATATTTTAACAACCACCACATTCATCTTGATTCAATGGACTAAAGAAAATAAATGGTTGTGGGATTATAATCTTCGGATGACTCACCATTGCATCTCTTAGATCCCTAGCCTTGAGATAAATTGGATGTGCTACATGAGAATAGCCCATTAAACGTGGTACTGTTGGAATGATGTCTCTGTGATTAACAATTCTCCAACTGTCCTTCACAATCTGCAAATTTCAACAATAACAGGGACCCATAGATATTTGTACCAATGCAAAGGAAAAATAATACATGCAATTTGCAAAGAACAAAAATGATATTCAATTACCATTTCTGAAGGCATACAAATCTACCACATAATCAATGGGCAATGGGTTACATGCAGCAATTTACACAGAAATCAAATTAACTCAAAACACTGGTTAATGTCAAAGAAATAGGCCTTTTTTTTGTTTTCTTTTAAAGGGCAAAGAAGAGGGCAGGACAGTAATGAGAGGTCACTGTCAAGCAGCAACTGTAGCAAGAGAGCTTCATCAACAGTTGTAAAATTGGTTAATCCTGATAAGCAACCATGAGACAGGTCAATTCAGGTATGGTCAGGTCTTGTGCACATTCAATCCAATGCAATGTTGTAAAGATAGGATTGGTTGCTCAAACTTTAACATAGAACTGATTCATACATGACAAATTCAGTTAAAAAATCGTGCTTATGTGTCATAATTAACCAACCCGAGATCTGTCCCCATAAAACCGAGCATGTAGATTGCATCCATACAGTGAGATTTAAGGAAAGAAACAAGAAAAACACAAAAATCTCCAGTAAACATATTCTAGTGACCAATGTTGTAAGTATCGTACTGCATCGTACGATACGTATCGTAACTATGGCCTAACTCGATACAATACACACTCGTATCATGATACGAGTGTGTACCGTATCTGTATCGTTTGTAGCATATGATATGTGGGGTATGAGTTGGGGTCGTTACAATACGTGTCTGGTGCATATTTAATTAAAGCACTTGTGCACGTTTATTTGCGCATTTTTGCAACCATGAGTTGCGAAGGTCCCCAAAATGTGCAAACCTCCTTTAACTAAATACTTTCACATTTGCGAATATCCTCGAGAAAAAAATGGCATAGTCAGGAGGACATTCGCAAATACAGTACAACATTCACAACTCATAGTTACGGAGGTCGTACTATATGTGTGAATGTCCTCCTTCATGTGCCAGTTTTATGGAGGATCACACATTTTGGGGACATTCACAAGAGTTGTGAAGGTCGTACTGTATTTGCGGAAGGGTAAAAATGTCCTAAAAAAGTTGAGAATATGTGCTTCATATGTGATTTTATGGTTATATTTTGTGTAATTCATCATTGTTTCATGTGTTATGATTTTTTTAAAAAATTTGCTATTTTTCTGATTATTTTTTTTTTGGAATTTTTGAAAAAAATATTAAAACTTATGATTTTTTACAATATATATCTAACTTTGGGCCTGTCAATTACAGGTAAAGATACGCTACTTACAACCTTGCTAGTGACTATATGTATCTATCTATATATCTATATCTATATTTATATCTATATCTATATCTATATTTATATCTATATTTATATCTATATCTATATATATACATACATACATTTAATTTCATCAATCTTACCATTTTTCTCACATGCTATGATGTTGAAACATACATCATGCATCTGAAGAGAATTCAACTCATACTATCATATGGTGGGATCGGGATTCAGTATACAGGGGTATGAAAATGTAAAGAAGCCTTCATGCCAGCATGGAGTATGTATTGTTTATAAATTTGATTTCCATGATTCTCCTAATAATGAAACAATATTATCATACTATAACTAACTGAAGCGTTAGGAGAATGACAGCGAGTAATAAATATATACAATGATAGTTGTCGTACATCTAATGCACAATTAATCTCAAATTTCAAAACCAAGCATCTATTCACTCAGCATACACAGATGCCTGCATGTGCACACACATGACAGATTGATCAGCAAGAAACATATTAGGGACCTACCCCATTGTACACATCTGCGAATCTTTTATTTCCAACTCTTGGAGAGCCAAAGTTGTACATGGTCACTGAAATTGCCCTTCGTCTGATCAAATTAAAAAAAGGAATAGAATATCTAATAAATTTGATAAAATATCAATATATCAACTGTGAAGAGTTAATTTACCAAAGTTGAATATGTCTTTTGATTCATGAAAGAACTCAAAATCTAAAAACTGAAATCAATCTGAGAAATGTTCTGAATTAAACTGAAATAAAGAATGCAAGAAACATCAAAAATAAGATTAGCAAATTAAACCAACTTATAAATAATATGTAAAATTTATGTTCAAATAAAGGAAGGATACAGGGATCTAGTGCAAAAACAACAGGTCACACAGCAAATAACAGAATGATAGGGACAAGTTCTTAATAACAGGATACAGGTCAGTGATATATACAAGCAAGTGGTATGACAACATCTATAAGAAGAGTGATGCTGGGACTTGCCCAAGTATACATTTTCAGAGTCCAAAAAATGTAAATAATTGACATTTTAAATTCACCACAATTTTACATTTTTTGTTTTGAATTTTTAGTAAATTCATGATTTTATCATGACAATTCAAATTGACATAGATCCAAAAACAATGTTGTAATGATTGATATCATGTATTGCAGCATATTTATGTGTTGACATAGAAGTTTATGAAACATTTTGTGCTACAACACGCATCTACATGGGGTCCGCTAATATCATATAATTGCCTTGCCAAATCTACTCAACATACAAAAATATCGGAACTACTGCATACTTAAGTGTGCATTATTGGCTTTTGCATGTGATAAGGGTGTAAAGAGATCAACCACCAAAAAAGTGTTCAATTGGCACCAAGATCACAATCTCAATCCAAGAAGTATGCTAAGCAAACCTCCAAGAGGCACAATCACAAGAACCAAGGGCACAAGCACAAAAGCCATTAAGGGATAGAGAGAGCACTCACAAAACACTTAAAAAATATTTAATTTATTGAGAAGAAATGCAAAGAATGCATGCTGTACAATGGGAAAGAGTCCCCAATATATACACAAAAGAGGGCCCCAACTAGCCATTAGACTAGTAACGGCTAGTAATCCAGCCTTAAAAAATAAATAAATAAATAAATACAACAAAAATTAAAAAATGTACAAAAAGAAATGTACATATACATATATGTACATCTATATATATAGAGAATTACATACATGTACATACACATATAAAGATATATATATGTATGTACATATGAACATATATACAATTTGACAAGGGGCAGTATCTCTAGTAAGTTTTTTTTCTTAGAACAAGTATTTCTACTAACTTTTAAAACTCCTTTTTTGATATTTAACCCACAACAAGTGCATTACAGTTGACACACTGAAAAATTTTAACTCACAAATAAAATTTACATTAACATTTTCTATGTGTTTGAGCATTTGGGTAGCAACCTAAAGCTGACTACCTGGTGAACATGATACTTCTAGCATCATTACATAACATTTGCTATAATGAATAAATGAACCATAACATTTTTTATGATAGAAAAAGAGGACATCATCTATTCCATGTACTCATAAGCATCAGAAAAGCATTACACTGGTAATAACTAAAATATGACCAGACATAAAGTCAAAACATCAGATTATTCCTGCTCAAACTCCATTTCATTACAAATTTCTGCATGTTTTTCAAGTCAGTATCTTGAATCGAAGTATCAAGATTAAATCAAATCCAATATGTACATATCATATGATCAATCCGTATGTTGAATGCCCAAAACTTGAAAACTTGCAAATTACATAATGAACTTTTTTTAAGATGCACAAATCACGATGGATAGAAAAGGCAAAAAAAATCAGTTGAAGACAAACTGAGAAAACTCACTTTGCCATTTGACTTGATGAGAGCTCCAGAGCAAGCAGGGTAGCCAATGCACCACCTAAACTATGTCCAGTCACATAAACATGCCAAATGGGTCTGATTTCTAAATTATCCTCCCTGTAACAATAAAATATTCTAGAACCATCAAACTGTATAGGAAAAGCCTTTAACAAAAATCAACAAATAATTAGAAATCCAAAAACTATAAAGATGTGACCAGCACAGAGTTGCAGCTTTGCCATAGAATTGGGATTCAAAGGGAAAACTTTATAATGACTTTAGATTCAGAAATATCTATAAAGGCCTCAAAAGGAAAAATTGTAGCCTGGAACTGGAGTACTTATCTAATATCATACTGGACTATTGTTAAATAATATGTAATAAACTAGGCTAACTAGGAATTACTTTTTTTTCTTTAGTTTAGTTAGAATAGGATTTTTTTATCCTTTTTATTTTTTACTTTTTCAGCTTTTTGACTAGTCAACTTTTGACTAAAGTCAAAAAGCAAAGAGTCATTGGGCTCCCAACGACAATGACTCCCTCCTCTACACCTTCTATGATGTATATAAATATGGGGCTTTGCCCCCTCTCATTGTATGAATTCAAGGGGTGTTTTCCCATTCAAATAAAAATATTTTTTTCCTCTTGTTTTGTATACCCTTTTTTGGGTATTGTGTATGAACCTTTGTGGTTCTTGTGAATGATCTTTTTCGGTATTTTGGTTGGAGCTACTTGAAGCTTCGTTTGGTGATAATCCAAGAACTCATCTTCTTACAACTATGATGTAGATTCAACATTGTATCAAAGCAATCATAGTTGATGGGTGAGATTAAAAACCCATTGATGGTTTAAGTCCATGATATAAGTGGCCACATCTATTATTAACCGAGTGATAAGAGTAGAAAATTTTTCTTATTGCCATAACCTGCAAGGATGAGGAGCATTCAATTTAAGATAGAAGATGTCAATCAGCCATAAGGATGATGATTTAACAAGTGAAGAAAATGGTGCAAACAAAATTGTTCTCTTGCATGCATATTGGAGTTGAAGTGTTGTACTAAATGTGTGTGTGAATGTCAGAAATAAGATTTGTGCAACATTTAGGGGAAAAAAAAGTGCCTAGAAACAATGTCTATGGATGGTGATGCATGGGATGATTTAGCTTGTGAGGCATTGTGATTGTCAAAGTTGAAAGGTGACTTAATCAACTTGTAAAAGAAACGAACTCCAGCTTCACTCCGGAAGTGGAGGGGTGCTCTGGTGTTCTCTACTGTCGAGGCTCCACCATTCCTGCAAAATACTCGTTCTAGAAAGCGTCGCCGTCCCATACTGCTTCATCACCCTCTGTGCGGTACTGCTCGCCTGGATGCTGGTGCTGACGAACTCCACTAATGGGTGGTTGGCGCTCAGGTCGCGCCGCTCCCTGTTGATTCTGTCTCTATCAGGCTTGCCCATGGACGGGAGCCATCTGCGGCCGGCGTTAAGGCACCGGGATGACAGGAGGTCCAGGGTAAGGTGGGTGGGTCTGGTGGCTCTCGGGTTCTAAATGGGTAGGAGCAAGGTAATACGGGTTTGGGTTATGACAGTGTTGTCGGATCAGGTGAGGTATTGGGTTTTGGATCGGTAAGGGGTTAATGGGTTGGTTGGAGTTCGGGTATCGGGTTGGGTTGGGATAGGACTGAGATGATTCGCTCGACTGGATATGGGTCGGGCCTAATCCTAGACTATTCGTCAGACCCAGATTTGGATAGGTTGGATCGTGGATCGAGTTGTGGGGGTAAAAGGCTTGGTTTGAACTCAATCCATGATCCATATGATGATGGGTCTAGTTTTGACTCGGCTCAAAATCAAGCTGGAGCTCCGTCCGGGTCCGATACAAGTTTGGGTCGCGATAGGATCCATTTTGGGGTTCAAAGATAACGGGTTGGGCCAGACTCGTAGTGAACTGCGAACCGAACCCAACCGGGTAGGCTGGGTATGGGGTTGTTGGACCCAGACCCATTCCCGAAAACCCAAAGGGTGGTCCTCGGAAACCGGGTCCGGACCCATTTAATAAAGGTTCTTGACCAGACCCTAAGGGGTCCGGATTGCTCCACAGGGGATCAATCCCCTTGGCCCGAGAATGGACTGTGACTGTGCCCCCACGCGCAAGCGCTGGGAGGGTCGACAAACCCATCCCAGGCCAGGCTGCCGCTCGCAAGCCTGCTGGCTGATCCGGCATCATGTTTGGGCCACGCAGGCCGTGACGGGCCTGCAACCCCTATTGAGTGGGCTGCGTAGTCAGGCCAATGACGGGGAAAGTTCCAATAGAACTCAAGGTCGACTGTGTTGTGGTCGCGCCAGGGTTCGGCAGCGGCGTACCTTGATGGGGCATCTCCCGATTGGTAGTTTTGCGCAGATCTTCTTCAACGCCCTCTGACTGTAACGCCCCGAAATCTTAACACAAAAATTTGAGGTTTTTTTTTTGAAACAGCGAAAACCAATCATACCATAGGGCTAAGCATTCCAAAACATTACAGGTGGAGCAAGACCAAAACATTCATTTCATTTCAATATCAATAAAAATTAAGATCAGAGTTCTCACACTATCCTTGGAATAGTAAATCCAAAATCCCGATCGAAGCCTCATCCCGCAGCCACTCCTAACTCAAATTCTTCACCTGAAATTTTATAGGAATTAGACTACAACTGTCTAAGTTGGAAATCTGTAACTTTTAATGTGATACATCATGAATCCAGTATGTGATATGGGTGTCAAATATGATGTTCAGTATATACCAAAAATAAACAAAGGTCTATACTACGACAGTCAACAATTTATCAGAAGCTAACTGGCAGGTAACATTAATATCAACATTTATATATCACACAACCACAATTACGAATCCACACAATTATTCAGAGGAAGACAATTATGACAATTCATAATTCAGGCAAGCATTCATACCACATGGTACATCCATTAGGCATAAAAGAACATCAATCAATACCATGAATTACAAATCAAGTAGAATAGGACATTTAACATGCATTAGAAGTTAAACATGTATCCATCAAACATATAACAATTAAAGGAACATATAACATATGCATGTTCTAATGGATAGCATGAATATACATCATTTATATGCAATGCATGAATCCTTTATTATTTTTCCTTAAGATCTTCATTTTCCATATGCATGCCCTATTAAATGCATACAATTTAAATTTCTCTTTTTAATTACTGTTGAATACACCAAACGGGTAAAATCACCGAGGTTAAGTAGGTTCCCAGGGTAAGCTTAACACATAATTTGAATTTTATTACTGGGTTCCAAACTTAGCCCTCGACCGAATCAGCTTCGGAACATTAGACCTTCACATCTAATGTCGGGGACACAAGGGACACCCCACGCCCACAAGTGTCACTTCCTTGGTACAAAAAACAACAGTTGTGTCAAACATACCACCCCCAGGTAAAGTGGCGGATTCTCCCTAAAACCGTGGCCAGGAGAAAGAACTTCAATATCGGGTTTAGGGGACCAAATTTACGCACAAGAAGCTTTTGTATCCTCACAGTCTCCCCAAGACCGGAACTCTAAGATTCTCATTCTCCAGATGAGAGATCCTAGAACGTATATTACACTGTTCTTAATTATTATCTTTTTATTAAAAGCCAATTATTTAGTTTTGTAATCCAATATGCAAAAACAAGGCAAAAACTCGCATCTACCCCTGCGAGAACTGTAACGCCCCAAAAATCCAGGACTTGTAACTTTTAGAATAGTTTAGAAAGCTTTGAAATCATACAATAATCAGAGTTTAAATAGTACTTCAGCGGAAAATAATATTTTTAAAACCACACGTCAATGGACCTTGAGCGCATTACAGCGTAAACTTTCGTTTGCCGAATTTCGCACAACTATTGAAATCAAATGGTTTTGAAATGCAATTTCAATGATGGAGAATTTGTTTGTTGAAACCGAGAAGAAGTTTACTAAAACAGCTTTAGTAACTCAAGGTTTAATAAATAGAGAAATTTTGGAATACCCTTTATACCAAATTTACCAACATGTCCTCTTGAGCGAAACATCAGGGAAAGAGCTCTATCTTGACCTCATCACGCCATCGTGCCATCGCAGACTGTATTACCTTTCTAAAACCTACCCATAAAATGAGTCAGTTTCACTAAAAACTGGTAGGTGCACAAACATGACAATATTAAACATAATTAAGCAGAATAATTTAATATGTCAAGTAGACAGGCAATTATATAGCAATTTAATTTCAACAGATTCACAGAGCAACTATCATGAGCACAATGCTAAAATTATTACAAGCATTTTACTGGCACAAGTAGGCTAACTATTACAAGCAAAGCACTGCACAAGAAAGTTAACTAGCAAAATACAATGCTTCATCAACCACACACACAATTCCATAAGTATTGAACCTGTTGTACCCTATAACTTTCATACGTGCATAATTGAACACATTGTGTGATCGGATTTAAATTATGTTTCGATATTAACTGGCCAAGCGGGTACGCACAAGGCACGACTCTAGAAACAGCCTAGACTGATCCGGGGGTTTATTATGCTATGTATTTTATGATAACCCGGATAGCTGACTGAGTCCGCACCTAAGGGGACGGTCGATGACCAAGAGAGAAATCCCCAAAGCAGCATAAACAATGGATGCATCCCAAACATGGAGAGCTACCACCTAGGATAATTATGGTAGTCCCATTCCCCTAACTCTGATGAGTGGGGAAGCCGAGTCTTTTGCTCGTAACTACCATTAATGGCCTGTCCATCGAAGTTTTGTACCTTCCTTTCCTCTCTCCTGACAGGAGTCAGCGATTCGAATGAGTACATCAGGGGTAGTTAACTGAAGACCCATTCTACATACTCTGGTCTTTCGACCAATTCGAGTATCTTGCCGGTGAAGGCGAAAACATCACTCATTTAGGTGATCACAACATTTTGTTATTTGCACTCATCGAGGTTGCCACAACCTACTCATCCAATTATCGCAACGTAAGAAGACGTACTTGTCAAAAAGTACGGTCGTACTTGTCAAAAGTACGACTACAATGAAAGGGAAATGGTTTCACAAAAGAAACCCCAACAGATATTATCTGCAAAAGAATTAATACAACACAACCTGGCAAGATAAGTCTTGAATTCACTTTAACAACATTTTTCATATTTCATGATGCAAGGTCATCTCGGATCTCTCGTCCGATCAACAAAGTACTTAACATGTTTTGCATGTCTAAAAGTACGTTATACTGAACAAGGGAGGTCTGTGGCTTCTCAAAAGGAATACCCAACACACAACTTCATAACAATTCAAAGAATATAGGAGTGCTCATTTGGCACGATTCATCCTTAAAAGCCATAATGCCACATTAAGTCATTCACACAAGGCACATCACTATCAATCTTGCATCCAAAATTTATCTTAGTATCGACATGCGACACTAGATTGATAAATAAAGAATGGGTCCTTCAACAGAACCCCACTCATCCATAGGCTCATGCCCCTGATCGGGGTTATTCGAATTGGGTCGCAACTCGAATCAGGGTTATAAAATATTTCTCCCAAGTGTGTGGACCTGGGAGGGCCTATATGTGACTTCGAAATCCGACATGACTTAAAACTTAACTTTGCAAAAGCTGTGTATTTTGAAGAGCTCTGGGTTTGCAGAAGGAAATCCTCTTTAAAAGAAGTATAGCGCACAAGTGCAACTTCTAGTGTTTTGAAAACAAGTGATAACATGATAGGCACAAGACTACATTTATGTAAGTACATATTTACCATGAGTGTGAGCATATGCAGGTTATAACATGTCAACAAACAACTCTCGACTTGTGATGCTGCACATCGAGGGAAAAGCACATAAGTAATACGCGAGGTACCAAAGTCATACATTGACCACTTAGATAGGCAAACACATAAGGTGTAACGCCCCAAAATCGTGGACTTGAAACCTTTTATGAAAAAGGTTGAAAGCTTTGAAATCAATAATTTATCAGAGTTTAAAACAGAAGTTCAGCGGAAGATCAGGTTCAAAACAACAAGTCCCTAGACCTTGGGCACATTACAACCGAAAGCAGATTTCCCCTTACAAACCGATTTGCAATTCAAATATATATTTTATTGAAATGAAAAGAAGAACCACATTTTGGTAATACAGTTTTAGAAATCCAGAGTTCTAATCAAAAGAGATGCTTTCAAGGAAACCTTATACCACATCCATCATCAAAAGAGTCCCCAAAAGCGCAACGTTAGGAAAGGGCATTGCCTTGAATGCATCGCGTCATCGTGCCATCGCAAGCTGTCTCAACCTGTTCACCACCTGCCCATGAAAATAGGTCAGTCTCACAACAGACTAGTAGGGGTGCAAAGGACAAGAAAGAGCAAAAGCTGCAATAAGCAAGATAAACGCTAGCTCAAGCAGGAACAAGCAAGACTAGCAGATCTAACCAAATATGTTATAGAGTAAGCAATGCTCTAGTAAAGCAAACAACTGCACACAAGAGCAGGAAGAATCAGAGTGTTAAACAAACAACTATAGCAATCTCACAGATATAATAGGTGAAGAGTAACTAACTCTATTCACCAGCCAAGGAAAGCAATTGCATAAGACAGGTATTCATAACAACACTCGTAATACATATACAAGTACCATAGGATGGCTCAATCCATCGACAAGTGATTTAATCGTGAGGCACAAGCTATTGCATCATAAGCAATACATAAGCTACACAGGATAAGCAATCAACTAGTATGTGAAGCTAGTTATTACTAAGCAAGGAACTGCGTAAGCAAGCAAGGAACTGCGTAAGCAGTTTAACCAACAAGGGTAACGCCTCAATAGGCGTACCTAGCTCAACGAGTAGTATACCGAACTATCGAGCTAACAAGCAAGCAAGCAACGCACGTCACAACATGCATATCCCATGATCATGTGTATAAGTTATATCTTATCTCATTACTGAGCAGGCCGTTGTGGGTACGCACAAGGCAAAACGTAGAAACAGCCGAGATCGATTCGAGGGTCCATTATGCTATGTATTTTATTATACCCCGAATGACTGACTGAGTCCGCTTCCTAAGGGGACGGTCTGTGACCAAGAGAGTAAATCTCCAAAGGCAAATAAAGGCCCAATGGATGCGCATCCGTACTTCTGCAGAAGTGGCCCAAAGGATTTCCCCTAACCTCCGATGACTGGGGAAGGTCGGATCTTTGCCCGAGATTGCCATATATGACTGTCCATCGGAGTTTTGTACCATCCATCCTCTCTCTTGATGAACCGTCCCGAATGAGCACGACGGAGGGTTTCTTAACCGCCGTCTAATTCTCATGCTCTGGTCTTTCAACCCAATCGAGCATCTTGCCTGTGAAGGCGCATGATTATTATTTAGGTGAGTTATACGCACCATTGCGCGTTCGAGGCAAGCACACAATTCACATCCTACTCATCGCAGTACGCATCGTACCTATTCAAATGTATAATCACGATGAAAGGGATCAATCCTCAGTGAGGGTAGAAACATCACTCTTATGATCTTTAAACACATGCCATTGGATGTTCGAGGCAGACATAGACCTCTCATCCTACTCATCGTAGTACGCAACGTACATGTTCAAAAGTACAACCACGATGAGAGGGGTATGGATCTCTCGCAGGAAATCCCAATACTTCTACTTTACAGAAGCCCACAGTGAACCATTTCCAGTTCCAACTGATCGTGCTCGGGTCCTTTAGACAATCGCGAGCAATCGGCCTATTAGGCGAAATCAACATAACAGGATTAGCTTAATGTGTCAATACACGTTTAGATGTTACTATAGACCTCTCGTCCTGCTCTTCGTAGTCCAAACATATCGTACGTGACTAAGGGTACAACTACTAGAGGAGGAACATGGATCCCTCGTAAGAGATCCAAAAATACCTTCACGAAGGAAGGCGCTACAAACATGGTTGAACCAGAAGGCCTAGAAACTAGGTCTCGTATCAAAGGTGAGGAAACGCCGATCTAGTGATGGCGCAAGTACCTCGCTAGGATCCCCGCCCTACTCGTGCACAGGATCCTAAACAAGGTTATCTAAGTCGTATCCAATAGGCAAACTAAGGTTGTACACATTTATCTCAAATACATCGATTTGAGAGGTCTGGACGCTATCACTTTACAAGCTATACATTCCTGAAAATAGGATCGCACCTAAGACCATCGTCTTTGGAGAACCGAAGTGCATAAGTGTGTGTCGAGACCTTTAAGACAAGTGAAACGATATACACTATACACTCGAAGCTGCACTCAGGGAGTGCAAGCTGACAAGAGGCAAACTCGTGCACATACTAATACAAAGGCAAAACAAAGGACAAGACTCGGTGGGCGAAGCCGCACCGCGAGGGTAGAACGCTAAAACTCTACACGAGGTATGAGATCATACATCGATCATCGTAACGCACAAGCAGGCAACTACACAAGCAACTCGTGAGGTAGGAGATCATATACTGACTACGCAAGTGTAAAGGACAACTCACGAGGCATGGGGTTGCACCTCGATAGGTCGATAAGCGTAAGCAAGTGAAGAAGCATACGACGAAGATAGAATACATGCATGAGCAAGGCATATGCATGAAGTGCGGCAACAAGATAAAGACGAATACATATAAAAGGTAAGAGCAAGAACAAGCACGACAACACAGGAAAGTAAAGTACGGAGAGTAAGGCAGAAGCAAAGCCATGGCGCATAAAGCGCGAGGCAACAAGTAAATACAGGAAGTAAAGTGCAAGAACGTAAAGGAGGACCAGGACTTGCATCATGGAGAACAAAGCAGACATAAGCAAGTAAATGCCAAGGCGCAAAGCGCGGGGCAGCAGGAAAGTAAAGTGCGGGAAAGTAAAGAGGACAAGGATCGCGAAACCGCATCCTTGAGTTAAAAGACATGGAATGTAAAGGCAGAAATAGAAAGCCTAGGCACATATAGCGCGACGGCGACAGAAAGGAAAGTGCAGGAAAGTAAAGAGGACAAGGATCGCGAAATCGCGTCCTTAAAGGTAAAGACATACGTATATATATTGTACGTATACATATATCGTCCTCTTTTAGTTATCTTTCTTATTTTAGCATTTATCAGTTCATTGTCCTTTCACGCAAGAATCCCCTACCTTAAGGGGTTGCGGGTCCTCGTACGCATGCAGCGTAGGCAAGCAAGAGCTCAAGCCACAGGGGGCGAGCTGGATCCACCGTTCAACCTGGAGAGCTTAGAACGTTAGCATATGCCGAAGGTAAACAAGAAGCAACTAGGCAACCAGGCCTCTTGCCTGCAGGAGGCAAAGGCAGAAGCTCTGCATCCTGCAGACAAGGGTGCCAGAGGCAGGGGCCTCAGCCCTGCTTGGCAACAACAGCAGAGGCAGGGAGCAGGAGCTCCCTGTCTGCCAGCACAAGGAAAGGCAGGGGAGGGTGCGGAAGCTCCCCGCCATGCCTGCCGCAACAAGGCAGCAAGAACAAGGCAATGGGGCAGAGCCCCCTGCCAAAAAACAGCAGAGATGCAGGGGGCAAGCCCCTGCTCGAAAACAAGAAAGCAGGGGGGCTTCGCCCCCTGCTGGCACAACACAGGAGGCAGGGGGACAGAACCCCCTGCCGAGGAGCAACAAAAAAGCAGGGGGGCTCCACCCCCTGCAGGGGAAACAACAGAAGGCACGGGGGCCTAGCCACCTGCCGGCAAACAAAAGAAGGCAGGGGGGCGAAGCCCCCTGCCGAGAAGCAACATAAGAGCAGGGGGGCGAAGCCCCCTGCCGAAAAACAAAAGCAAAAACAGGGGGACAGAGCCCCCTGCCGAGAAAGCACAAGGACAGGGGGACAGAGCCCCCTGTCGACAGATCCTCAAAAAGGAAGGCAGGGGGGTTAACCCCCTGCCGACAAGAGGTGATGACAGGGGGCTCAGCCCCCTGTCGATCGACCCCAAAAGGAAGGCAGGGGGGGTAACCCCCTGCCGACAAGAGGCGACAGGGGGCTCAACCCCCCTGTCGACCAAGAGCAAAAAGGCAGGGGGGTTAACCCCTGCCAAAACAAGAGGCGACAGGGGGCTCTGCCCCCCCCCCCCCCCTGTCGTCTAACAACAAAAAGAATGACAGGGGGCGGAACCCCCTGCCAAGAAGAGCCAACGACAGGGGGCCCAGCCCCTTGTCGACCAATAACAAAGGGAGGCAGGGGGGTTTAGCCCCCTGCCAACCGGCAATGATGACAGGGGGCTCAGTCCCCTTGTCGATCCACCCAGCACACAAAAGAGAGAGAGGAGGAGGGTTATACCTCCGAAATCAGGGGAGTCGCCAGGTCGGAAGATCGAGGGCTACCGGACGGAAAGTGGTGGCGCTGCCGAGGCTCACGGGCTTCCAGAGCGTCTGCCAGACGTAGGGAGGAGCAGAAAGGGTGGTCGAGGCTGTCGGTTGTCGAAGACCACCAAGAGATGAGATGAGTGGCGAATCGCCGGCGCTCGGCGACTGCAGGGAGGAACGTAGGTGCTCGGAGGCCACTGGGTTGCCTGAACTCAGAGGGGAGGCGAAGAGGTGGCCGCAGGGAGGATCGCCGGTCGTCGGCGGCTGAAGGGGAGACTACTGCTTCTCGGCGGCAGCTGCAGGGAGAAACGGCAAAAAAAAGGGGGGAAGGAGGTGGCCGGACGGAATCGCTCGCCGGCGTCTCCGATCGCCGGCGTCAGCGGCGTGAGGTGGGGTGGAGCAGATGAGAGAGAAGGGGCGAGGGGTTCTGCCCCTCACCCGAGACGCCTGTGACTTTTTAAAGTCACAGGCTTCTCGATCGTTCGAGAAGCCGGGTCCGAGTTCGGGCTCGGGTCCAGCTCGGATCCGGGCCCGACACGGGGGGTCAAACGCTGACTCGTGTCCGACACGTGCCGGGCACGTGTCTGACACGAGTCGGACAAGATTTTTTTTTTCACGGGCTTACATAAGGTCATAAGTAATACATGAGACACGAAGTCGTACCTCACTCAAAGGAAACGTGCAGGCAAAAATATATGCAAGCAAACGAGAGCATGGGTATTGCACGAAGTACGAAACCACACCTCAAACTCATAAGCAACTATGCCAAATAATGATCGAAGAATGAAATTGTACCTTGACCCATGAGCATACAAACATGATAATACACAATGCAGAAGCAATATAACTCTAAGCATATCTAGCATGGCATCTTAATCATTTCAACTTAAATACGTTCATCAATTGCCCTTTGTGCGACTTTACCCTACCTCGGAATGTTGTGTAGCTGCGTATGCCTACGCGTGAGGATAATACGTGGGTCGGGCCGCGAAGCACGAACGGGGCCTATTGCGTAAGCTGCAAAGGTATGTTATCAGTATGCATTTGAATGAATAGGGAAAACGACAACAAAGGACTGGGGTATCAGCTTCTCTGAAAAATAAGGCAGGGATCAACGGTCCCTGCTGACCTGAAACAGAATGGGGTAGGGTCCAATGACCCATGCCGCCAAAGGAAACAGGTGCAGGGGCCATCGGCCCCTGCAGGATATTTAAAGAAGGGCAGGGGCCATCGGCCCCTGCCAGATGACTAAGAGAGGGGCAGGGGCCATCGGCCCCTGCTGGGTTTTCGAAAAGGGAGGCAGGAGCCGAAGGCTCCTACTGGCTTTAACGGAAGGGCAAGGGCCATCGGCCCCTACCAGAAAGAGAAATGGCAGGGGCCGATGGCCCATGCCGAAAAAAATGAGCAGAGGGAGGGGAGCGCAGGGGCCAAAGGCCCCCCCACGACTTCCAAAAGAGGAGGCAGGGGCCAATGGCCCATGTCGTTCATGGAGAAAAAAGGCAGGGGCCATCGGCCCCTGCTGGTCTTTAAAAGAGGAGGAGGGCAGGGGCCAAAGGCCCCTGTCGGGCTTGAGAAAGAAAATGGCAGGGGCCATCGGCCCCTGCTGGGTTTTAAAAGAAGAGGGGCCGGGAGACAGGGGGACGACCGACCTCCTGTCGGTCGCCCGATCTCTCACAGGGAAGAGAAGTATACAGGGGGCCCGTAGGCCCCCTGTCGGCCTCTGATGGATACGCAGGGCGCGGCAGGGGTCGAGCGCCGCCTGCCGGCCTCCCTGCGAACCCCTAAGAATGGGGAAAAAGAGGGAGGTGAAGAGGGAGGGCAGGACAGGGGCCACCGGCCTCCTATCGTGCCTTCCGGCGAGATGACAGAGAGAGAGGTGAAGGGAGGAGACGGCATACCTGGGGAGAGGATCGTCGGCGGTGGTTGCAGCAGCGGCGGCGATCGAACCAGCAGGAGGAGGCGTCGGCAGGCAGACGAGGGAAGAGGGCACGAGGGGGAGGAGGCGTCGGTCGGGGTTGCCGGCGAGGTTGTCGTCTGTAGGGAACGAGAAGGGGGGTGGGGCATCGATCCTCCCCTCCCGCAACGCTCTTAAAGAGCTCGGGGAGGGGCGACAAATGGGGAAACCCCGATGGGTTTCCCTTATCGGGTCGAAGGAGCGGTGGGGTGCGGCGCACAGGAGAAAGACCTCCTGTGTCGGGTTTTAAAAAACCCTAACGACGATGGGCCCGAGTCGGGTCCGGACCCGACCCGGCCCGGGTCCGATAAATTTTTTTTTTTTAAATGCGGGTTTTACAAGAACCATCACGAGACTCCCGCCCGTGGAACCACATAAAACAGTGCAATATAGAGCAATAGAATCACATTTGCAAAATCAACATGCAAAGTTAATCATAGGCTTGCAAATCAACATGCAAACATAAGCTCGCAAATCACCAATGCGTAGCTCTTCACGGCCTACCACCCGTGGCAACCATAGAACAACACAATTAAAACCATCATATAAATATGATTATTGCGATGCATTTAAACAATTAAATAAAGAGCAAACTCAAGCTCAAGGCTCTCCAGGCCTGTGATGATTCATTTAGACCACCGATGCATCATATGCAAAAATCATAACTTGCAATTTATGCAATGAGGTCAGCATGCCTCCAAATGTACATCCATTCAAACCAATTTAACAATGTGCATGAGTTACCATAATGATAAGCATGTGTTCACCATCCATGTGCAAGTGCTTTTATGTAATCACTTAACACACATGCATTCATCCATAATTCATAAGTACATGAGAACATTTATGCATGATTTTACATGCTAAAGACACATTGATTTCATGTATGGACTTTCCAAAACCAACTTTGCAATAATATGTTAACAGGCACCAAATACCTCACATGTTGCAAACTATAAAGCATGCTGACATGTGCCAAATACATGTGCACCCACGCAAATACAAACCCAATCATAATCATGCCATTTCCCAATCATATGCATCCTCACTATGTGCGTTACCTACATCACATACGTGTATTAACCAATGCATATCTCCTTTGAGTGTGTGAGTGTGCACATAAATTACACACGCTCATCAAAAATATCACTAACCGAGCCATGATCTCATTCATAAATGCACAACCAGTACAATGAAATGCTAAGATAACATTTCACGTATTCGCCGGGCAGAAGTGTAAGTTTTTGCATAGGCTAAGGAAGGTGGTCGAGCTTACCAATCCCGGACCCCCATCCTTCTAGCTAAAACTAGTCAATTCAGTCCAGCCGACTAAATTCAGTCCATCCGACTAAATTCAGTCCAGCCGACTATATGTCAGCCAATCATATTAAAATTTCATGGACTTCCATGAGAGAAGAATACAGCTTGCATAATACCAGGAGCTGATACCACAAAATGAACACATTCAGCTAATCAATAATTAACATAAGGATGCTCGGTTTGTCAGAGATAGTTTGGGTAGTATCCCAAATTCGAGTCTCTATGGTCATATACACAAAAGATGCTATTAGTCCTCCCAAGTTTTCAAAGATCTAGTTTATGATCTTTCGAGATATGCAACCATTGTCATAAAAATAGTTTTCCCTCTCAACCAAATAAATTGTAGAGACATTGTTTACATTGAAAATATCTTAACCTGGGCATTCTCTAACAGGGCCAGTTTGTATAGCAACCTAAAATATAGTCATGGTGCAAAGACATGAAACACCACTATCATCATTTTCATAGACCAGATTACAATGATCCACAAGATGATATCCTCTCAGTTGTAGGTTAATAGTTATTAGCAACTTATAATAAGCTTCAGCCAAGTGTCTTCAAACTGATCATCCCAAAAGCCACAAATACTTCCAAAAGCACATTGACCAGATTTCTTTTCCACAGGCATATGGATCACATGTATATTAATGTCCTCTATAAAGCATCCAGAATCAATAATGAAAATCCCTAATAATGTTAGATCCTTTTTCCCTTAAGAATGTTTTTCCAAAACCTAGAGGTACCCAGTATGTCCACATCTGATCATAACCAACACCATCCACAAGTCATTACATCATCATGCATGGTTAAGTAGTCCAAATTTTATGATCCCTAGTCCAAGTTTACTGCTCCGAGCATAACCAACTCCCAATCAGTAAGGTGCATCCCTCATTCTCTGCCATCCTCTTTTAGTTGGGAGGCCTTCACCGCCTTTCAACAACTATTGAAATCTACTAGCGATAACAGGACAATGATGCAGACATACAAATGGGTAAGGTCTCAACAATCATACAGCCATCCAAAACCCTTTTTAATTTAAGGTACTGCTCAAAAATACTAGTCGTAGCATATAAAGTCACCAACTAAGCATAGGCACCTATTAGGAGGAAAGTCATCAAACATTAATTCAATTATTTAATAACATTTCCAGCCAATAGGTAATGAAAGTTTCATGTTGCAATATCAGATATCATCTTGAAACTCCAGCATGCCATCATAAAAAAAAAAGATCCAATGATACACAAGAAATTTGAACCACCAGTGTTAGTCACTTGATGTACAGAAACAAAAACAGAAATCAAAACAAGAACTAGGCATGTTAAGAACATTAAGAGAGGAAACAAAGAAAAAGCATACGGAAGAAAATAAATCTATGCTCAGAGTACCAAAGTCACAGGGACCCCCAATTTCTTGACAAACCCCAACTCATCTAGATCAATCTATACCCAACAAGAAAGATTTCGGAATCCATACCATACCACCTATGAACCAAGATCTTTGAGTAAATCACATCTCCCGACCCCCCCCCCCTTCCTCATTCAGTTTATCGAATCCAAAAATAGGAAAATCCCCAAATCAGGGATTATCAGACACCAAGAATCGGACCCCCCCCCCCCGGCTGGCCATCCAATACCTCAGCCAAACCCCCGATCCATTTTGATTTGAGGGTTTTTCAGGTTGGGGTTTAAACAGGAAAATCCCCAAATCAAGGGGATTTGGGACTTCCGGTGTAGGGTCGGGCAAAGGAGCTCCCAACTTCAAGTCCCTGCTACCGGAAAATCCCTGACTCACAGAGTTGGGTTTTTCCAACATCCATGGAAGGCATTGACATGCTTGAAAAATCACGATCAGGTTTCCCCATGACTGACCCAACCCCAGACAGATTCAAGCTATATTCACAAAAAGGCAGAAAACCTACCTTTCCCGGCGACTGGAGAAGCACAGGACGCGGTTGATGTGGTTGGGGAGGTCGCTGGCACCGTGGACCTGCTATCGCCTGATGAATCGAGAGAAAGACGAGAGGCGGAGGGAAAGAGAGAGATGAGCGACAAAGACGAGGAGAGACCCCCCTCCAGCCCCCTTTAACGAGCTGAACTCCACCCCTTTCTCTCCGAGAAGGGTGGGGTTGGTTACCCTCTGTAACCTCCCCCTTCTTTGGCTCTCTTGCAAGAATAGGCACGATTCTTGTAATTGGCCCCCGTTTAAAATGGCGTCGGGTCCGAACCCCGTGACCCGCTATGCCGGATCCACCGTTGTGTGGATCCGGGTTAGCTCTCCCCTAGATCCACGATGAATGTGGATCCGTAACGGATTCTCGATCTACAGGTTGAATCCATTTGGGTCCAACCACGGATCCAACCCCAAGTAATTCATTTTTATACTAATATTATTCTCTTAAAAAATAATTTTATTTATTTATTAAATATTGTTATTATATATATTTTTAACACTCATATATAGATATATTCCCTTTTTGGATCCGGGTAACGAATCCCGGGTCCAATATGAATAAAACTACCCATCGTATTTTTTTACGGGTATTACACCGACAACATGACAGGATGGTGGTCCACTCGGGTTGAGCTAATCGCAGCAGCCGTGATGATGCCGACTACACTGTCACCCACAATGGTACCCACTTGTTGGGTTGGCGTCGGGAGCGACCCCGCTAACGATTTGATGGCAACGAGCCGATTGTCCATTCCATCCAACCTTTTTGAGATTCCGGCTACTTTTTTATTCATGCGCAGCATGTTTTCTTGCATTTTCGTCATCATTTCCATCATACGCATCATAGGATCGTCAGTACCGATCTCCTCCCGTTCCTTGCCGCGTGCTGGATCGTCCCTCGCCTTTTGAGCCATGCTGCTGCCGAAGGAGGATGTCGTAGCTCTGATACCACTTTGATGCAGCCTTCACGCGTTTTGCTGGAGGTAGTGAAGGCATAACCACGTGATGCAGTCTTCAGCCCTCATGTTTGCAGATGGTGGTTGTGAAAGGTAATACCCACACGATTGTGAACTGAACAAGCTGGAGTAACAATCCCCAACCACAACGGCGAGGCTGGATTCCTTTTATTTCAATCTCAATAACAATGAACAAAGTACTTAATAAAATGAAAGGTAAAGACAAATACTGACAGTAACAGGGAAGCAAAGAAAATGACTGGAAAAAGAAAAGGAATGCTGCTGAAAAGAAACTACGGTTATTCTTCAAAACAAAAAACCCCCTCATGCAACCCTAGAAAGGTTTTTTTTAAAGTTGATCACCAGATCCGGGTCTTGGGTCCGGATCCGGACCCGAGACCATTTCAATTTGGAACTGGGTCTTCCCTCTTCTGGAATAGGTGCGTATTACATCCCTGCATCGGGTCCCCTCACCTGTGATCGGATGCTGCTACTGGATCCGATCGTCTATTCCTTGTGATGGGTCGGGTTCCCTGATCGTGCCAGGGTCACGCGGTTCAACCTGCTATGGTACAGCCTGCTCTGCATCAGAGATTGGTCCATACGTTGGTAAGATGTAGCCTGAGTATATGTAAGATGACATCGCAGCCAGTTTTCTTGGCTCTAAAAACTGGTGTCTACTGTAATACCCATGAATTTTATCAGATAAATAAAACTTAAAATTTATGTCCTTAAGTTGGTACAAGGATATTTTTATTGTCTTAAATGTTTATTCGTATTTGGGTCTCGGATATCCTATTTGGATCTTCAATGATTGGATCCCTAATATCCAGTTCGGATCTTCGCTATTTCATTTGGATCTTAGATATCGGATCACGAACATTAAATTGGATAATTAATAATTGTTTGTGGTCAAATGAATCAAATCTCTGGTTTTGGATCCTCAATATCATGGTCAAATTCGATATTGAATCCAGGACAAATTGAATGGATCCGCAAAGTTTAAACTGGATTTTTAATAAGAAATTTTTTATATTTGGACAACACTTTAGTGGGATTGGTATAGCGGCTATAGCCTATGCGATGTTTGGATCCACAATATTTCTTTTTGGATCCTGGACAATGGAGATTTAAATATGACAAGGATCCAAGACAAATTTTTATGTTTGGATCCACATTACTTTAATTGGATCTCGGATATCGGGTATCTTGAAATTTTAATGGAGATTGCACATTAGAAACAACAAAGCCAAAAAAAAATATTTACTTTTGGATGCATAGTTTCAAATCCTAGTAATAAGGAGAAAATTTTTTGGATCCTTGGATCCGGATTTGCTTATATGAGTCCATGAACAAATTGAACCATGGATGCATACCACATTAGTACCCATTAGGGAATGTTTTAAAACTTTAAGGAATCGGATCCTTGGATGGATCCGAATAGCCCAAATGTGGACCCCATTTATAAGTGGGTCGTAGGTCACGAGTTTGAACGATCCAAACTCACACACGTATGTGTGTTAAAGAAAAAGGAAATACACGTTAAAAAGGGTTAGAAAGGAAGCATACCTTATAAGTTAAAAAAAAAAGAATGCAGGAGAACGTGAAACCCTAAGAGGGGTTTACGCTCTTAAGCAAGGGAGAGGAGAGCAGCTGCGTGAATACGTTATTCACGCAGTTGTGAGGTGGGTAAACGACCACGATCTTCCTCATTCACCCCCCCCCCCCACGATCTCCTCCGATTCTCTCTCCCTCGCATCTCTTAAAATCCCCCTCCACCCTCTCTCATATGTCTCTCTTCCTCTACCTCTCGTTATCCCTCTCTCGTTCACGAATCAGCGTAAAGGGTGATCGGGTTCAAGGCAGCAGGAAGGGAAAATCGACAGAAAATCAGGGATCTGCGATTCACAGGTAGGGTTTTTCTATGATTTTGTGTGTGTATTGTGTTTTAAAGTCAGCACTGTGTTGTATCTCACCTCAAATCAAGAAGTTTTGAAATTTTGAGGGGTTTTCATATGGATACCACGATGGTGTTTTCGTGTAAAGCTAATTGGTAATAACCTTTGGTATGAATAGCTTAATGGATTACGTGTTGTTTAGTTAGTGTATAGCACAGTTTAGCGTGAACTCTAACTTATTTAAACAAAACCCATCTCTGTAATAAGTGACAGATGAAAAAAAATTAGGATGACCACATTAAGTTATTTGTTGAACTTGCGACTAAATGGAAAATCATTGTTTGATATACCATTTAAAATCTGTTGTATCGCTCACCTTTCTTTACTTTGTTAATAAAGTTAGATAATTGTTGTTAAATATAAAGGGGCTTCACTATTGGTTAATCAGGTTAATGGTTGTGGAATGTTGAGTTGTTGTCTATCGATTGTTTTTTTTATAGTGTTTATGAGTTCCTTTCGTTAACGGTACGAGTATATTGGGATTCAATTGCTTAACTAGAAAATTTTGATATGCAATACCATTGGTTGGTAGATTATACATGCAGTCCAATTGGTTCCATGTGTGTATGCATAACAGGTAGTTGGGAAAGATGCTTAAGTATTACGGGTGTTTGTGAGAGTTGCTTTCAAAAAACATACGTTTTGTCAATTATGACTTTCACTTTCTATGATAGGCTTTATAAAATAGTGATTGTTCATGCTGTGAATTTTCGAGAAGTATTTATTTCAGTGGTATTGTGGTTTAACATAAACAATGTTGTGGGTGTGTGTATTGATATTTATAGTAGGTGTGTAAACCGCATCTTTTATTTCCCTGCAAATGAATGCAAGCTACTGGCAGGATGATTTACTTTCGTAAATTCTTAATTCATGTAAAATGAATATATATCGCATGTTCTGAAGTTCATGATGCTCAAACTAATGCATGATCTGATTTGCTTCCCTACGTAAAGTAGTGCATGTTTTGAATTTGTTTTAGCACTCAGAGTGGCTAAGTATAAAGCGTTATGTAGGTTCCGAGTAATTTCCCTGTTAAACTTTATTGTAGGATCTGATATTTGAATGCTCAAGTTTTTACATATTCGGAGTATGTTCCCATGGTTACATTACCGCATGTTCTGAAATGTTGATACTCAGATCATAGCATATGCTAAATTATGGGTTGCACATGACAGCTTATTATAAGCATGTATAGGATATACAGTGGGTTAACTCAATGTTAATTACTCTAGTTGTTAATATATATAGATGGGTTCTGAACATATAGTTGCACATGTCAGCATGCCTACATTTTCTGCATTTTCATACTTACTTGAGCTAGAGCGACATTTGATTCTGAAATATTATTCGAGCCTGCGATATTCCTACCTATTAAGCAAATGTTCAAATGCCTATTAAGCGGTATACTTTCTAAAATGTTTAAATGCTAATGTGTTTGGAGAAAAGTGCATGTGGTTGCAATACTGAATCTCCGAGACTGCAATGCATGTTCTCTCTAAGTGAACCGACTACTGGGGCGCTGCTTGTCTTGGTAGGAGCTGTTAGTGCACGTCACCATGTGTTGGGACGTCGCAAGTCAAAACCTAAATGGTATGTTGTGGCAATTTGCAATTGAAAAATAACGATGATGAAAGATGATATGGTAACCGAGCCTGCGGGTCGGTTTGATGTTGGCACATGAGTTGTCAAGCCAGAGTAAAGAAGGTTCCGCATTGATCCTCGAGTTTATAGAGTGGATACACATGAAAATTTAAATACTATAATTTTGTTGCCTGACTGGTTTAAAGGTACCGGGGCATTTGTGCTTAACAGTTTGAAGGTACCAGAGCACTCTAGGTGGGTCTGCACAATTAAATGGACAAAGGTTGGTTAACATACCTATTTAAGGTACGAATGGTTGGAGATCTACTACTACTGTGGTATGATTCAAAATTTTGAGAAATTCTAGTGACTTTTAGCTATTGGGCTCAAATCAGGGAAAACCCTGACAAATCGGGTAATACAAATTAATAAGTTAGCAACCCACTCAGATTCGAGCTTACCTTAGAGAGGGTAGGTGGTACGCAACTCCGAGGACATATGCTTCTTGCTTCAAGCGGCAATGACTTGTTGGTCCCCAGTTTTCTGAGTTAGGGGACCCAGACTACAAAATCTTATCCTAAGTGATAACTCAATGTTCTTCTGCAGAAGTTAGAAATGCATATTGTTTGTTAGTGGCCTTTGAGAGGTTCTCTCGATCATTCAACCGCTCCCTTAAGATTTCAGTTTCAGTTAGACATTCGGGTTAATAAAACACAAATACATAATAAACCCCTGAATGTTTTCTTCTGTTACGGTTGCCTTGGCCTGCGAGTAACCGCGAGACAATTCAAGAGAAATATTAATTTAAACTTCTTGTGTATATCAGTCAGACAAAAGATTGTAAGCTTTGTACTTGAACATGTTATTAGTTATTTACAATATGTAATTAGTTAATCGAGCATGAGATGAATTATTTAAACCCTTGATTAGTTATTTGATCATATGATTATTCATGTTATGCTAGTTAGCTTGTGAAATGCAATGGATTAATTACCTTGTTACTTGTTCAATTATGTCATACTTAATATCATACTTTATTGTTCATAACTATTCAATTACATTGCATACTTATTACATAGTACATCTGCAAAATCATAGTATACTTCTATGCAGACTAGTTGTAGTCTGACACAAATTATTTTACTATTTTTAAGGAAAAGAGTAAAAGATAAAGAACGGTTGTGGATGATGTGCGGATCAGGATATATGATCTATTGTGTTCAGGGGATGTTAAATTCTAATTTGGTTATTGTAATTATGTCATTCAGTTATTCCAAACTCTGATATTATGTTTTAAACTTTTATTAGAAATAAAATGAATGCTAGCTGCTTTGATGATTCATGTGATGTGCTTGAAATATTTAACTCGGTTAATTTGAATTTTTCCACTGTTATAAAAAAAATTCCTCAAAAATTTGGATTAAATTTCGGGACGTTATAGTTATGGTATCAAAGCATGGGAATAATAAATCATAAATCATATAATATCACATATTTTCATACTTAGTCATTTTCAGATTTTTCAAAAATTTGGCTAAGCCTGGGAGAAAGATCGTTTGGGCTTTGATATTAGATCGATGCTTTTGAGTCCGAGCTTGGTCCAAGTCTCACCAACTAGGTCCAAACGAGCCACTTAAAACGTGAGAAAAAGTTTAATTTTTGACTTTTAAATTCAAGCAAAATTTGAGCAAAATTCGGGTTATTTTCGGGCAAAATTTAAAATTTGATATTCGTGTAATATGTCGTTGGATGCGTCTCAAAATACTGAGCGCAACGGTATGTTGATTTTTCGAATTTGAGTTTCGGTTGGCTTGAAAGTCACATTTTTTGAAAAAAAAGACCAGTTTGTCGATTCGTATCCGGATTTGGATCGGACTGGATTCGATAGATATAATTCAAACTAATATGGATTTGGACTCTATCCAAGACCCACATTAATCTGGATTTGGTCCATTCCAAAATCTATTTGAATTTTTGGAGATGGATTTGGATCTTGGATTCGGATCCAGATCCAAATTCATACCCAACATTTTTCTAGCTTTAAATTTAATAAAAAGCTTTAATTTGGAGTTAAATAAAGTTAAGAAGCCTCTTAAGTTAATTTTGATATTTTTGGAAGGTGTTAGATAATTATTAATTAATTAATAATTAATTAATTAATTAGTTTTTATTAATTTCGAATTTTAATTAGGGTTGAGAAGGACTTCTAAATGGAGTCCTTGTATATGCCTAAAGAGACTTATGTTAGTTTTGGAAAAGACTTTTGAAAATTTTGGAAACTTTGAAAAAAAGTCAAGTTTTAAAAGAATTGGAATTTTTTTAGAATCCTCAAAAGAGAAAACTCTCTTCTCCAGCCCATCTAAAAGAGGCTAGAGAAGTGGGAGGGAATCACCTCTCTCTTGGCCTACTTAAACAAAAAATGAAAAAAGAAAGAAAGAAAAAGAGAGAGAGAGAAGTAGAGGAAAAGAGAGGAAGAAGAGGAGGAGAAGCCTTCTTCTCCAACCGTCGAACGTTTTCACCATTCAATCCGTATTTTCTTTCAATCTTTGCATAAGGTGTAACGCCCCGAAATCTTAACCCAAATTTGGAGGATTTTTTTTGTTTTTCAATACAGCGGAAACCAGTCATACCGTAGGGCTAAGCATTCCAGAACATTACAGATGGAGCAAGACCAAAATATTCTTTTCATTTCAATATCAATGAAAATTAAGATCAGAGTTCTCACACTATCCTTGCAACAGTAAATCCAAAATCCCGATCAAAGCCTCATCCCGCAGTCGCTCCTAAATCCAACTTTTCACCTGAAAATTTATAGAAATTAGACTACAACTGTCTAAGTAGGAATTACTGTAATTTTCCTTGCAGGTATATCATGTGTCAAGTATATAGTGTGGGTGTCAAATGTGATTTTCAACCCATATAAGAATAAGTAAAGAACTACGCTACGACAGTCAACAATTTATGAGAAGCAATCTGACAAGTATCATAAAAAACAATCATTTAAATATCCCATAACCACATATACGAATTCATACAATGATTCAAAGAAATACAATTATGACGGTTCATAATTCAGGTATGCATTCATACCACAAGGTACATCCATTATGCATAAAGAACCATTAAACCATACCATGATGCATAATTTTAGTACAACAAGACATTTAACATACATCATGCATCCACCAAACTTATAACAATTAAGGAAACAGATAACATATGCATGTTTTAATGCATAGTAGGAAAATGCATGACTTATGCGAAATACATGAATCCTCTTATTATCTTTCCTTAAATTTCCCTTTCATATGCATGCCTTATTAAATGCATACAATTTAAGTTGCTCTTTTTAATTACCGTTGCCCACGGATACACCAAACGGGTAAAAACCCCGAGGTCAAATAGGTTCCCAGGGTAGCTTAACACACAATTTGTATTTTATAACTGGGTTCCAACTTAGCCCTCGACCGATATCAGGAAACAGCAACATCCATCGGAACATTAGACCTCCACATCTAATGTCGGGGACACAAGGGACACCCCACGCCCACAAGTGTCACTTCCTTGGTACCATAAACAACAGTTGTCTCAAACACACCACTCCCGGGTAAAGTGGCGGACTCTCCCTAAAACCGTGGCCAGGAGAAAGAACCTCAATATCGGGTTCAGGGGACAAAATTTCAGCACACGGAGTTTTTGTATCCTCACAGTCTCCCCAAGACCGAAACTCTAAGATTCTCATGATGAGATATCCCAGAACGTATATTACAATGTTCTTATTCATTACCTTTTTATTAAGAGCCAATTATTGAGTTTTGCAGTTTCACATGTAAAAACAAGGCAAAAGCTCGCATCAACCCCTGCGAGAACCATCACGAGACTCCAGCCCGTGGAAACACATCGAACAGTGCAATATAGAACAATAATATAAAGTATGATTTTTGCGATGCATTTAAACAATTAAAGAAAAAGCAAACCCAAGCTCAAGGCTCTCCAGGCCTGTGATGATTCATTTAGACCATCAATGCATCGTATGCAAAAATCATAAAACTTGCAATGTATGCAATAATACCAACATGATTCCAAATGCATATTCATTCATATCATTTTAACAATGTGCATGAGCTTCCACAGTCATATGCATGTGTTCACCATCCATGTGTAAGTGCTTTCATGAAATCACTTAACACACATGCATTCATTCATGATTCACAAGTATATGTGAACATTTATGGATGATTGTACATGTCAAACACACATCGATTTCATGTATGCACATGTACGGGAAATCAATGCATAAATGCACGATAATCAAACATGTCCCATAAATGTAGACATGAAAATTTTCATTCATAACATATGCTAACATCCAGACACATGAACATAACCCAGATCTAGAATTTGAAATTTCAGGGTTGTACACATTCATATCATGTATGCACCTGTACCAAAGCAATAACATATTAACAAAAATCAAATATTTCTCATGTTACAATTTCTACAACACAAACACCGATGCCCCGGTACCTTTAAACCAGTCGGGCAAAAGCATTGAATTTACATTGACTTATGTATTAACTTTATTAACTCAGGGTACAAAAGGTGAACCCCTGGTTCCCAGACATAGCAATTCAAGTGCCAACCGCAATCGACCTATAGGTTCGGTTATTAGTTCACTTCTAGGAAATATACATTTTCAAGTCAATCATATAAAGGACCTTGTAAAGTTTCATAGATAATAACTTATAGCACTCTATGCCCTCCCTGAATTCATGAATTCCCTATACAGTCTATTTGCTATTATTTTTATGGGGGCTATCATCAACCACTAAACTTCCCAAGGGTATAGTTCATCTTTTCTATCATTTTTTTTTCTTTTTTTTTCGGTTTGGGGAAATACCCAAGAGCTGAACATAGGATTTTACTCAGGGTTCCTGTAATGACAAAAATCTGTAATAAGGTGTACTCAGTAATAGATAACTCTTACATGTTCAAGTGTAGATAAGATGCAAGATTGCGGACTCATCACTATATACACATACATTTTCTTAAATACACAACATATAGCACATGAAAGCACCCAGACTGGTCAACATAATTGCATCAGTCATCTTCAAATGCGCCCGCCAATACACGCATAAGTAAGCAGATCAATTCAACGAATATGACAGGAACTTCTAAAATGTGCATGAAATTACTTTTCACATATCCAGCAACAGGTATAGGAAATACGAAACAAAAACCACATGTGCGTGAATAAACACACATAGGCAAAGGCATTTATACATGCAGATGAAGGCCAAAACATGATAATAGTAGCAGTATATGCTACTGATCCTCGCAAGGGGCTGAGAAACAGAAAGTTAATGCGATCTGTAGTTATAAGTGGAAATCAAGAGCTCAAGCCCGAGTTCCACAGGGTGACGAAGGTTGGCTCATAAAAGTAAATTAAGGGTCAGTCCTAGCAGGAATTAACAAAACAGAAACGAAGATGGATAGTACAACCGAGGATCAAGACCCCAACCCAAGCTCGATAATTTCCCACCACAGTCCATTCTGCCTCATTTCAACGAGTTACACATATGCGAGTCAGGACTCGTTTAAGGGGGTTTAACATATATTCCCAAATAGGAACCCTCTGAACGAGTGACTTGTTGATTATTACACTCGTTGAACCTAGATTAACAGGTTTCAGAACATAAATTTCAACACACAGACTGACGCAGGCTGCATTAGAATGTATATACACATATCATTATTCACTTAACATCATGAACGAAAAGGAAATGACATACAAAATAAAACACACCGGGGTAAAATGAATGAAACCACTATCCGGTCCCAACTCAGAATGAGGTTTGGGTAAACACATAGGGTAAAAACGACATACTTTCCTCAAATTGGGTTCCATAGCAGCCGAAATCCCTAAATCTGCCGATTTGGGGTTTACGACAGCCATTAAAACCTTTCCCATGATTTGGGGATTTGCAGCACCCTTAAATCCCTATTCACTGTACCCGCACTCCATGCTTAACCCACATAATACCCAAAGAAAAAAAACAGGAAAACCTACCTTTTTCCGGCGAGATGGTTGTTGCTACAACGAGAGGAGGTGAAGATCGAGAGGGAGAGAAAGGCTCGGCAGGGCCGGCGGCGTCGACCCAGTCACACGTAGCGAGGGTGTCGTCGAGAGAGGCTGAGGAGGGCCAACCACGATGGTCGACCACGGCGTCGAGGCTCCAGCGAACTCCAGGGCATCGCCGATGGCTTGTGCAGAGGGAGACGAGAGAGAGAGAGAGAGATGAGGGATGAGAGGAACAGGGGTTCGGAGGCCCCTTTTTGAAGGGGGCGACCACCAAAAAGGAAGGAGTATCCCTTTTCGGTGGCTGCGCAAAAGCCCTCCCCTGAGCCAATGCTATTTCCTGCGTTAGGGTTCTGAGAACCCTAACGCACTTTCTCATCGGGCAGCCCTGTAGCACCGTTACATTTCTTTCTTTCTTTTTTTTTCACTTTATACAGTAAGGGTCGGGTCCGGTTCTGAATCCCCGCAACCCGTGACTCGGGATCCAACAGTAAAGTGGATCCGGGTCCGGTTCTGAATGTGGATCCAAGTCAGAAAAAGGATGTGGATCCAAAATGTTGGATCCGTTTGAGTCCAACCGTGGATCCAATCCTACATAACTAATTCTTTTATTATAATATATTTTTTAATTATTTATTTATTAAACTTTATTATTACATTTATGCCTTTAATACCCATATATATTTCTTTTGGATCGAGGTAACGGATCTAGGCCCAATATGTATAAAACCACCCACGCAAAACGGATTCTTTACGGATCTTGGATCCGAAATGCGGTTCTCAAGCCCATTTTTTTTTTAGAAAAAAAAAATCTTATTAATTCCAAATAAATTTGAATAGCTAAAGCCAACAATCCGGGTTGTTACGTCCTTTTGGATCCGGGTAACGGATCCTAACCCAAAACCTTAAAATTCGTAGATATTACATAAGGTACGGGTCTCCTCTCTTGATTCAAGTGAGAAATCGAGTGTAGAGGGGTTTTCCATGCATGATTTAGATGGAAATCCATGGAAAAATGGTAGATCTATATGTCTACCCTAAAATTTATGAAAGAGGATTTAAGGATCCTCTTCCATGGAGTCATTTTTTTATTTTATTCACTTTTTCAAAAAGAAATTTTTTTGTATGTTTCTTTTTATGCCAAAACAGAATTTATCCCATGTTAAAATAACCTATTGAGTGCTTGTTCATGTTATATTTCTGAACATGCATGTGGTTTTTATTTGTTTTTTGAATCATACGTAAATATATAGCTGTGTAAGTATGTGTAAGTGAGCCTTGATGCTTGTGAATGTAGGTATGCACAGATCTGAGCAAATTTGAAAGTAATCGTGTATGTGTTAATTCCCCATGTGGAATAGACAAAGATTGGTGATGGTGACCTCTGACCTTGTCCAATCAGAATAACATCAAAGAACAAAAGTTTCATGACACACAATAGTAAATGCTGGCTGCAAAGTCTGATGCCTTGTTTATCTTAACGTGAAATTGATCTGCCATCAGCATCTCCAATAGTATCATCATGACTCATGATAATATAGAAAGGCCAATGAAGCTCAACAGTCGTTATAACGCCCCAAAATTTCGACTTGTGATTTCGAAAACCTTATCGAAAAAACCATTCAATGATTTAAAGTTTAATATTTAAAAACAACAGCGGAAGACATTTAGAAAGTGACACAAGTCAACAATCCTGGGTACGTTAGCTGAAAAACCATCATTCACATGTACAACATCTTAAAGGAATTTAAGAAATAAGGCAATCGATTAAAATCTGCAGTTTATTACAAAATGGGTCTTTTATTCCAAAGTTCAATAAATCTAAAAAAAAAATCCCAGAGTCAAGCCGTCAGCAGAAAGAAGATGAATCTTGATCCACGTTGCACCACGCCATCGGCTGCCCGTAAGGTCCTACTCCTCACCTGCCCATGAAATGTAGTCTATTCTAGCAAATGTAATAAGTGCAAAGAGAAGCAGTGTAACTCTCAGTCATCTATATCTATTCATGAATATATTATTTAAGTTCTGATATTAACTGGCCTGTGGGTACGCACAGACGCGAAACGTAGAAACAGCCGAGACCAATCCGGGGGTTTATTATGTCAGGTGTTTTCATCAACTCGGATGGCTGACTGAGTCCGCTCCTAAGGGGACGGTCAGTGACCAAGAGAGTAAATCCCCAAAGGCATTCGTGGCCCATGGATGCATCCAACTTCTACAGAAGTGCCTGGGAGTTACCACCTAGGATAATTTATGGTAATCCCAATTCCCCTAACTCCGATGACTGGGGAAAACCGAGTCTTTTGCTCGTGGGGTGGTTGTTAACAACCTGTCCATCGGAGTCTTTGTACCATCCATCCTCTCCCTTGATGAACCGTGAAGATCGGATGGGTACGACGGGGGTTTCTTAACCGCCGTCCCATCCTACATGCTCTGGTCCATTAGACCCACTCGAGCATCTTGCCTGTGAAGGCGAAATGGTCACCATTTTATGTGATCTTAGCATTTTGCTAATAGCATTCATCGAGGTTGCCACAACCTCAACATCCCACCATCGTAACCCACATGGGACGTACTTGTCCAAAAGTACGATCGTACCTTCCTAGAGGTACAACTACGATGAGAGGGCAACATAATGGTTTATGATTCTTTTGTTTCCTACATGACATGTTTTGTTTTTTTCTGAACAATTGGCCTGTGGAGGCCGATATTACCATATCAAAATCAGTAAAGTATAGATTTCACCCTTCAATACCCTCCATGATCTTACATAAAATTCATACCGTACCTGCCTTAAGGTTTGGTTATAATGGCAATTGCAGTGGTTTTGAGTCTCTTCACAAAATCTATCTTAAGTATGCAGTTTCAAAGGAACAAGCATGCATAATAGACAATTATGAGTTAAGTAATTGTACACGTAAACAGGCATGCCAAGTAAACTACTTGATTTTTTTTCTAGAATGAGTCTACCCAAAGAATTTACATTATGCAATTTCAAAAGAATCACACAGAGTAAAACATGGATCAACACATACTTCTTCAGATACGCAAATATGCAAAAATAATTATTCTATCTCAGAAGTCTTATTTTATTTAGTTCATACACACTATTCGTGCGACTTTCCCCTACCTCGGGGTGTCTTGCAGCTGCGTGCGTCTACGCGTGTAGATGATACGAGGCTCGGGCCGCTGAGCCAGAGCGAGGGGTCCGATGCGAGGTCTGCAACAGTGCTACGTTAATTATCATGCGGAAAGTAAAAGAAACAAACCTGCCTACAGGAAAAGAGAGAGGCAATAGGGGTGTGCCCCTACTGGCTGAAATCAGGAAAGCGACAGGGGGCGAACCCCTGCCTGCCGACAACAGTGGGGCGACTGGAACAGAGCCCCTGTCGAAAACAGCGAGGCGACAGTGAGGCCAGCACGAGACGGCAGGGAACCAGCCCCTTGCCGGTAGCATCGATGCGGCAGGGGGGGCAGCCCCTGCCGACAACCCAGAAGCGGCAGGGGTTGAGCCCCTGCCGACAGCCAAAAGACGGCAGGGCTAGCCCCTGCCGACAGAGTGAGGGAGAAAGCTCGAGACGGGGGGGGTGACAGGGGAACAAGCCCCTGCGTGCCGAGAATCAAGGGGCAGCAGGGGAGTATCCCCTGCCCTCCCAGAAGCCAAGAGGCGGCAGAGGACGAGCCCCTGCCAGCCTAGCAAAACTAAGGGCAACAGGGGCATTGCCCCTGCTAGCCGAGCAAAACTAAGGGCAACAGGGGCATTGCCCCTGCTAGCCGAGCAAAACTAAGGGCAACAGGGGCATAGCCCCTGTTAGCCGAGAAAAAAAACAAGGGCGACAGAGGCATTGCCCCTGTCAGCCGAGCAAGACAAAAAGTGACAGGGGCATTGCCCCTGCCAGCCGAGCAAGACAAAGAGTGACAGGGGCATTGCCCCTGCCAGCCGATCAAGACAAAGGGTGACAGAGGCATTGCCCCTGCCAGCCGATCAAGACAAAGGGTGGCAGGGGCATTGCCCCTGCCAGCCGAAACAGGAAGGCGGCAGGGGCACTACCCCTGCGCGCCAAAACTTTAGAGGCAGCGGGGCTAGCCCCTGCCTGCCGGGAATCATGAAGCGGCAGGGGCACTGCCCCTGCCTACCGATGATCGGGGGGTGGCAGGGGGACTAACCCCTGCCAGAGAGAGTGAGGGCTTGGGACGGGGGTGACAGGGAGGGCACCCGACCTCCCGTCGGTTCCCTATCACCCACCGAGGAGAGGGAGTGTCGCAGGGGCCATTGGTCCCCTGTCGGCACTCCGGCGCACCCCCAGAGGGAAGAAGGGACGACAGGAGCCTTGCAGGCCACCTGTCGGCCCTTTGGTGAATACCGGAGAGGCAGGAGGGCACGGCAGGGCTGTACGCTGCCTGCCGGCCTCCCGGCGAGGTGACAGCGAGGGGGGGTGAGGAAAAGAAGAGGGAGGAGAAGAGAAGAGGGAGGATGGCATACCTGGGAGCGGTGGCCGGCGTCGGCGACGTGCGCAGCAGGGAGGAGACCGGCGTGGAAGGGGGGCGAGGGCTGCGAGAGGGAGGAGAAGAGAAGAGGGAGGCGTGATCCCCCCCTCGCCCTCCATCCTTTCTCTTAAAGCCGCAGGGGGCACCCGAAAGGGGAAACCCTCGATGGGTTTCCTTATCCAGCCCAGAACGAACGGGGAGAAGGGGGGGGGGAGTGCGGCGCTCGGGACCCTGCGTCGGGTTACGCAAAACCCTAAAATAAGGGGCCCGGGTCGGGTCCGAACCCAACCCGACCCGGCCCGGCCCGGCCCGGGTCCAAACAGTTTTTTTTTTTTTTTAAATGGGATTTTACATCCTACCCCTCTTAAAAGAATTTCGTCCGCGAAATATCTATTACCTTGAAGAATCAAAATACAGGTCAGGATATTTTTCCCTGATATCGTTCTCGGGTTCCCAAGTACATTCGTCAATCCCATGATGTTGCCACCGAACCTTTACAAAGGAAATGGTCTTTGATCTAAGCACTTGGTCACGACGGTCGATGATCTCCACTGGTCTTTCTTCGAAAGTCAAGTCCCCTCTAATGTCCACATCATCATAATGAATGATATGCGATGGATCGTGAACATACTTCCTCAACATGGATACGTGAAAAACATTATGGATCTGAGCATACTGCGGAGGTAACGCCACGCGATAAGCTGCTTCTCCAATCCGCTCCAGGATTTCGAACGGTCCGACGTATCTAGGACTCAGCTTTCCCTTTTTCCCGAACCGAAATACGCTCTTCGTCGGAGATACCTTAACAAAAACCATCTCACCAATATCGAAGGTAAGCTCTCGTCGGCGTTTATCTGCATAGCTTTTCTGCCGATTCTGAGCGGTACGGAGTCGTTCTCGAATCATCTGCACTTGTTGAGTATAGTGTTGCAAGACTATAGGTGCCTCCAATTTTCGCTCGCCAACCTCGTCCCAGTAAACAGGTGATCGACATGGCCTCCCATACAAAGCTTCGTATGGGGCCATCCCGATGCTCGCATGATAGCTGTTGTTATACGCGAACTCCGCCAAACTGATGTGGGAATCCCACTCTCCCTTCCAGTCCATCATACAGGCTCGAAGCATGTCTTCCAAGGTTTGAATCGTACGCTCCGACTGCCCGTCCGTCTGAGGGTGAAACGCAGTACTAAACTTTAACTTTGTGCCCAACGCCAACAGAAGTTGTCCCCAAAACCTTGAAGTGAATCTAGGATCACGATCGGAGATAATCGAGACTGGAACACCGTGCAATCTCACAATCTCTCTAACATAGAGATCAGCGAGACTATCTAACGATTGATTGAGACGGATAGGTAGAAAGTGAGCCGACTTGGTGAGTCTATCGACGATCACCCAAATCGCGTCATGCTTTCTCCGCGTCCTCGGAAGACCGACTATAAAGTCCATGGTAACATCTTCCCACTTCCATAGAGGGATCTCTATCTGCTGCATGACCCCACCGGGTCTCTGGTGCTCGATCTTGATTTGCTGACACGTTAAACACTTCGAGACATACTCAACCACGTCTCGCTTCATACCGTTCCACCAATAACTGCGTTGCAGGTCCTTGAACATCTTCGTGCTACCCGGGTGAATTGTGTACCTAGACTTGTGGGCTTCCGCAAGAACTTCATTTCGAAGAACCGGGTCATCAGGAACCCAAAGGCGCTCCCTCAACCATATACTTCCATCCTCCTTCAGACGAAAAGGTGTATCTGCCAATATCGCTTGAGCCTTCAACTTTTCGTAGCGTGCATCAGTTTTCTGCCCATTGATGATCCTCGCAAGCAGCTCAGGTTGAGCAACAAGGTGAGATAAGCCGATTAAACCTTGAGTGACCGCGAAAGGTTCCCATGAGGCTAGGTCTTCGACCAACCTCCATCCAGCAAATAAAGCATTTATCGAGATTTCCGGTGCTTTGCGGCTGAGAGCGTCAGCCACAACGTTCGCCTTTCCTGGGTGGTAGGAGAGGGTGAAGTCGTAATCCTTGAGGAATTCAAGCCAACGTCGTTGTCTCATGTTCAATTCTTTCTGCGAAAATAGGTATTTAAGGCTCTTATGATCGGTGAACGCCTCAAATTGCTCTCCATACAGGTAATGCCTCCATATCTTTAGTGCGAACACCACCGCAGCTAACTCTAAATCGTGAGTTGGGTAGTTCTTCTCGTGAATTTTAAGTTGTCGAGAAGGGTAAGCGATCACCTTCCCATTCTGCATCAGCACGGCCCCTAGGCCTGACCCAGAGGCATCAGTATAAATCACGAACCCGCCCTTACCAGAAGGTAAGGTCAAAATAGGAGCACTGGTAAGTCGTTCCTTCAACAACTGAAAACTCGCCTCGCACTTCTCGTCCCATAAGAATTTAGTCTCTTTCTTCAGTAACTTTGTCAGGGGTAACGCAATTTTAGAAAAATCCTGAATGAATCTTCTGTAGTAACCCGCTAGTCCAAGGAAACTCCTGATATCACGCGCGTTCTTTGGTTGCTGCCAACCAAGTACAGCCTCCACCTTTGCAGGGTCCACGGACACTCCTTCTTTAGAAATAACGTGTCCCAAAAACATGACTTCCTCGAGCCAGAATTCACATTTAGAGAACTTGGCATACAAACGTTCCTTTCGCAAGGTCTCCAACACAACTGTTAGGTGCTCTCGATGTTGCTCTCGACTTTCTGAGTACACCAAGATGTCGTCGATGAACACGATCACGAAGGTGTCCAAAAATGGCTTGAACACCCTATTCATCAAGTCCATGAAAGCTGCGGGGGCATTGGTCAGTCCGAACGGCATGACTGTGAACTCGTAATGTCCGTATCTCGTCCGAAAGGCCGTCTTAGGAATATCCTCATTCCTAATTCTGAGTTGATGGTATCCGGACCGAAGATCGATTTTCGAGAAAACCTTGGCCTTCTGCAACTGATCGAACAAGTCTTCGATACGCGGCAATGGGTACTTGTTTTTTATTGTGGCCTGGTTGAGCATTCGATAGTCGATGCACAATCGCAAAGTCCCGTCCTTCTTCTTCACGAAGAGCACAGGAGCTCCCCAAGGAGAAACGCTGGGGCGAATGAATCCTTGATCCAACAACTCCTGCAACTGCTTCTTCAGCTCCTCAAGCTCAGCTGGCGCCATTCTGTAGGGTGCTTTGGAGATTGGTGTCGTACCTGGTAGCAATTCAATACTGAATTCTACCTCACGAGACGGTGGAAGTCCCGACAGCTCTTTAGGAAAAACGTCGGGGTAATCGCGAACAATATCAAGCTCACTGATGGGAATGGGTATTGGATCTGACTGGATAACACTAACCAAAAAGGCAGTGCATCCCTTCCGCAAGAAGTTCTGTGCCTTAAGTGCCAAGATCATCCGGCTTGCTCGAACAGGTCTGGGAATTCTGAATTCTACTCTCGAAGAGCCTGGAGGTGATAAAACGATCTTGCCATCACGGCAAAAGATCTTGGCATGATACTTGTGCAACCAATCCATGCCTAGGATGACGTCAAATTCAGTCATCTCCAGCAGGATAGCACAAGCAGGCAAGTGCCGCTCTGCCACAACTACGTCCAATTCAGGTATGAAAGTGGTGCAAACCGTGTTCTTCCCAACGGGGTTATACACGTCTAATGCATTATCAAGCGTTTTTACCGTTATATGCAATTGTTTTACGAATTTTTCTGAAACAAACGAATGTGTGGCACCACAATCAAAGAGTGCAAAAGCTGCTTGATCAGCAACAAGAATGGTACCTTGAACGAGATCCCCTTTGGTCAATTGATCGACCGTGGCTGCATAAACTCGACCCGGCTCTCTGCCACTGCTTGGTTGTGCTCGCTGTTGTTGCTGATGAGGTGGTCGAGGAGGCTGAGATACGTTGCCGGTTCGCTTGAGGTCATCTGCTGCTTTCTTCCGGCAGTCGCGTATGAAATGGCCCATCTTGCCACAGTACAGGCATCCGCCAGTGTCCCGCAGACAAGATTGTCCCACATGAGGCGTCTTGCACCTGGGGCAGTTATCACTCGACGGTTGCCTGGGTGGTGGAGGGCCCTGTTGTCGCTAGCGTTTTGCTGGAGGAAACTGTTTCTTCCCTGCTTCAGTCTTCACTGGAAAAGGTGGTCGTTGCCCTGGGCCGCCGGAAAATGTCTTCTTCTGCTCGCCACCTGACGCGGTTGACTTCTTGGCTTGCACACTTTTTGAACGCTCCCAATCCTCATTCAGTAGGGTGGCTGCTGCTACTGCCGCCGAAAAAGTCGCGGGCATGCTGGTGAGAACCCTATGCCTGAGTCCTTCCTTCAGTCCGCGAATAAACTTCCCGGCCCGCTCATGATCATCCTCGAATAGGTGAGGACAATAGCGCTCCAACCGTTGAAATTTGGCGATATAGTCGTTCAAACTCAAGCTGCCCTGGCACAGCTCCAGAAATTCCACCTTCTTCTTTTCCCTCGCATGAGGAGGGAAATAGTTTCCGAGAAAAACCCTTCGGAAGGCCTCCCACGGAATCACCTCAGCACCCGAAAACTGCACCTCCCGCGTAGTGTCCCACCATTCGCGAGCGTCGTCCTTCAAACGAAAGGACCCGAACATTGTCTTCTTATCATCAGGAACGGACAACACTTGGAACACCCGTTCCACCTCTTTAACCCAACTCTCCGCCAAGTCAGGATCAACCTTGCCAGAGAAAGTAGGAGGGTCCAGCTTCAGAAATTTTTCATATGTGGCGGTTGGTGCATTCCCAGCAAGGGAACCCGGATCCTGATGGGGGCGACCCTGGTTACGAATCGCCTCAGCTAAGGAGTTGAGGGTATCCATCATGAATCCCCTCTGTTCACGCAACTCATCGGCCATGATGTGGCTTGAGTTTCCCGCCATCCTTAAAAAACAACCCAGATTAAAGTCAAAAATATTGAAGACGTACCAGTAGGCATAAGTATAGAAACAAAGGCAATAACATAAATCTTTATTCCGAGAGTCAAATATTTAGAATCCAGCTGTGCTGGTACATAAGCAAAAGTTATATTCCGCAGTTATAAATGAGTTCACAGACTCCAACAAAACTGGGTGCGTGCTACCTCCCCCTAGGGACGACTAGAATACTTCCTAAGATATTCCCTTCTATTGCCTGTGCACCTGAATCTGCGCTTAGGGGTGAAGGGAAGTGGCTCATCGTAGAAGGGCTCCTGCCCGTAAAGGGGCGTCGCCGGAGTATACTCCGGTGAGCCAAGACTATAATCTGAAGAATCCGTCGCAGGTGTGTATGTGGGTGATACACCGCCCACTGGGTCTGCCGGAGGTGGCGGTTGCTCGCCGGCAGTTGAAATTGCGATCTTGTCGTCATGCTCAGCCTTGTGGAAGCAAGCATCCATGGTGTGGCCTGTTTCTCCGCAGAAACCACACTCCTCTGTTAACTCAGGGGGAACAAAATCTCCCGATGACTCCTGTGGTGTCTGATGGTGCACCTGAATGTGTGAAGGCGCGAAACCACCTTCTCGAGCATGCACTTCAGCCCACGCTGCTGCCAAGGGTATCTGGTAGGCGATCGGTAGTGCGAAGCCTTGCTCATCCGTAAAAATGGGTAGAGGAGGGCGGTTAGCCCAGTAACCAGCCCCGAACATCTCACGTCCGCCCCTCCCCCTTACGGAACGACCACGTACACTACGCGTGCTCCTACCGCGAATACCATTAGAACCAGTAACTGGATCCATATATCCAACGGTACTACGAATAAAACAAGAATATCATTTAGTCTAAACATGCTATGAAATATCAAAGATTTACTTACAGCGCGATGGGATGCTCAATAGTCAAGATTCACTTCTTTCTGAACCTGGCTTTGATACCAAGTTGTAACGCCCCAAAATTTCGACTTGTGATTTCGAAAACCTTATCGAAAAAACCTTTCAAAGATTTAAAGTTTAATATTTAAAAACAACAGCGGAAGACATTTAGAAAGGGACACAAGTCAACAATCCTGGGTACGTTAGCTGAAAAACCATCATTCACATGTACAACATCTTAAAGGAATTTAAGAAATAAGGCAATCGATTAAAATCTGCAGTTTATTACAAAATGGGTCTTTTATTCCAAAGTTCAATAAATCTAAAAAAAAAATCCCAGAGTCAAGCCGCCAGCAGAAAGAAAATGAATCTTGATCCACGTTGCACCACGCCATCGGCCGCCAGTGAAGTCCTACTCCTCACCTGCCCATGAAATGGGTCAGTTTCATAACAAACTAGTAGGTGCACGAACAGATAAGTAGAATGAAAATAAAACAGGACATTCATGAGATAAGCAATTATGATATTTAAGCAATTAAAGCAGTTGTAGTCTATTCTAGCAAATGTAATAAGTGCAAAGAGAAGCAGTGTAAGTCTCAGTCATCTATATCTATTCATGAATATATTATTTAAGTTCTGATATTAACTGGCCTATGGGTACGCACAGACGCGAAACGTAGAAACAGCCGAGACCAATCCGGGGGTTTATTATGTCAGGTGTTTTCATCAACCCGGATGGCTGACTGAGTCCGCTCCTAAGGGGACGGTCAGTGACCAAGAGAGTAAATCCCCAAAGGCATTCGTGGCCCATGGATGCATCCAACTTCTACAGAAGTGCCTGGGAGTTACCACCTAGGATAATTTATGGTAATCCCAATTCCCCTAACTCCGATGACTGGGGAAAACCGAGTCTTTTGCTCGTGGGGTGGTTGTTAACAACCTGTCCATCGGAGTCTTTGTACCATCCATCCTCTCCCTTGATGAACCATGAAGATCGGATGGGTACGACGGGGGTTTCTTAACCGCCGTCCCATCCTACATGCTCTGGTCCATTAGACCCACTCGAGCATCTTGCCTGTGAAGGCGAAATGGTCACCATTTTATGTGATCTCAGCATTTTGCTAATAGCATTCATCGAGGTTGCCACAACCTCAACATCCCACCATCGTAACCCACATGGGACGTACTTGTCCAAAAGTACGATCGTACCTTCCTAGAGGTACAACTACGATGAGAGGGCAACATAATGGTTTATGATTCTTTTGTTTCCTACATGACATGTTTTGTTTTTTTCTGAGCAATTGGCCTGTGGAGGCCGATATTACCATATCAAAATCAGTAAAGTATAGATTTCACCCTTCAATACCCTCCATGATCTTACATAAAATTCATACCGTACCTGCCTTAAGGTTTGGTTATAATGGCAATTGCAGTGGTTTTGAGTCTCTTCACAAAATCTATCTTAAGTATGCAGTTTCAAAGGAACAAGCATGCATAATAGACAATTATGAGTTAAGTAATTGTACACGTAAACAGGCATGCCAAGTAAACTACTTGATTTTTTTTCTAGAATGAGTCTACCCAAAGAATTTACATTATGCAATTTCAAAAGAATCACACAGAGTAAAACATGGATCAACACATACTTCTTCAGATACGCAAATATGCAAAAATAATTATTCTATCTCAGAAGTCTTATTTTATTTAGTTCATACACACTATTCGTGCGACTTTCCCCTACCTCGGGGTGTCTTGCAGCTGCGTGCGTCTACGCGTGTAGATGATACGAGGCTCGGGCCGCGGAGCCAGAGCGAGGGGTCCGATGCGAGGTCTGCAACAGTGCTACGTTAATTATCATGCGGAAAGTAAAAGAAACAAACCTGCCTACAGGAAAAGAGAGAGGCAATAGGGGTGTGCCCCTACTGGCTGAAATCAGGAAAGCGACAGGGGGCGAACCCCTGCCTGCCGACAACAGTGGGGCGACTGGAACAGAGCCCCTGTCGAAAACAGCGAGGCGACAGTGAGGCCAGCACGAGACGGCAGGGAACCAGCCCCTTGCCGGTAGCATCGATGCGGCAGGGGGGGCAGCCCCTGCCGACAACCCAGAAGCGGCAGGGGTTGAGCCCCTGCCGACAGCCAAAAGACGGCAGGGCTAGCCCCTGCCGACAGAGTGAGGGAGAAAGCTCGAGACGGGGGGGGGTGACAGGGGAACAAGCCCCTGCGTGCCGAGAATCAAGGGGCAGCAGGGGAGTATCCCCTGCCCTCCCAGAAGCCAAGAGGCGGCAGAGGACGAGCCCTTGCCAGCCTAGCAAAACTAAGGGCAACAGGGGCATTGCCCCTGCTAGCCGAGCAAAACTAAGGGCAACAGGGGCATAGCCCCTGTTAGCCGAGAAAAAAAACAAGGGCGACAGAGGCATTGCCCCTGTCAGCCGAGCAAGACAAAAAGTGACAGGGGCATTGCCCCTGCCAGCCGAGCAAGACAAAGAGTGACAGGGGCATTGCCCCTGCCAGCCGATCAAGACAAAGGGTGACAGAGGCATTGCCCCTGCCAGCCGATCAAGACAAAGGGTGGCAGGGGCATTGCCCCTGCCAGCCGAAACAGGAAGGCGGCAGGGGCATTGCCCCTGCCAGCCGAAACAGGAAGGCGGCAGGGGCACTACCCCTGCGCGCCAAAACTTTAGAGGCAGCGGGGCTAGCCCCTGCCTGCCGGGAATCATGAAGCGGCAGGGGCACTGCCCCTGCCTACCGATGATCGGGGGGTGGCAGGGGGACTAACCCCTGCCAGAGAGAGTGAGGGCTTGGGACGGGGGTGACAGGGAGGGCACCCGACCTCCCGTCGGTTCCCTATCACCCACCGAGGAGAGGGAGTGTCGCAGGGGCCATTGGTCCCCTGTCGGCACTCCGGCGCACCCCCAGAGGGAAGAAGGGACGACAGGAGCCTTGCAGGCCACCTGTCGGCCCTTTGGTGAATACCGGAGAGGCAGGAGGGCACGGCAGGGCTGTACGCTGCCTGCCGGCCTCCCGGCGAGGTGACAGCGAGGGGGGGTGAGGAAAAGAAGAGGGAGGAGAAGAGAAGAGGGAGGATGGCATACCTGGGAGCGGTGGCCGGCGTCGGCGACGTGCGCAGCAGGGAGGAGACCGGCGTGGAAGGGGGGCGAGGGCTGCGAGAGGGAGGAGAAGAGAAGAGGGAGGCGTGATCCCCCCCTCGCCCTCCATCCTTTCTCTTAAAGCCGCAGGGGGCACCCGAAAGGGGAAACCCTCGATGGGTTTCCTTATCCAGCCCAGAACGAACGGGGAGAAGGGGGGTGGAGTGCGGCGCTCGGAACCCTGCGTCGGGTTACGCAAAACCCTAAAATAAGGGGCCCGGGTCGGGTCCGGACCCGACCCGGCCCGGGTCCAAACAGTTTTTTTTTTTTTTTTTAAATGGGATTTTACAGTCGTAAATATTTTCAGTATTCTGTTTGGCTGCTGATCAATATGTTTAATGCTTGTCCCTAGCATCTTTACAACCTCAAACTCTAACCATATTACCCATCTTTTCAGATAATGTTGATTTCTTCTGCAAAGTAGCCTGCTTCCTATGGAAGTCAGAATGCTAATGAGCAAGCTTCTCATTCTATTTTGATTGGAAAACTTTCAAAATGACACCTAACTGATTGGCATAAATCAAGAATGCACTGAATATTCACCTACTTATGATATGCATACAGGGTTACAAGGCTGGCCTTTGGTCGGCTCACGCAGAAGCACACACATACACAGGAAGGAGAGGAAGGAGTAGAGAGTCGGGCGCCCTCTGGCTTGCCAAGAAAACTGAAGAAGAAGAAGTCGCAGGAGGGAAGCAGGGGCTTCCTGCCCACCTCTCTCGTCTGGCCAGGAGCAAGGAAGGAGAAGAATCAGAGGAGGGGCATTTTTCCCTCCTCTCTCATCTAGCCGGAAACAACGAAGGGGATAAGGAAAACGGGAGGAGGGGTGCAGCCCTCTCCTGTCGTGCGTCCATGCTAGCTATCGGAAGGGAGGCCCAACGTGGGCTTCACAGCAGTGGCAGGACACCCAGTTGGGTTATCACGATGGTGGAGGCACCCGACTGATGCTGTCGGCGGCCTCTGCGCGTCGGTGGAGAGCGGTCACCCTGGTGGCTCCTCTACGAGTGGCCTCCGCCTGGTTCCCAACAGAGAGGAAGAGGGAGCTTGGATGGGTGCCGCTCGGGTGGAGGAGAGAGGGGCGAGACAGGTGGGCGACGACCTCCTATCGATCACAAAGAGAGGGAGAGTGAGGACATGAGAGAGAACGAGAGAGACTTACAGGGGAAGCCCCTATCGCGGTCCAGATCCAAAACGCGTTTGATTTAGCGCCAACCCTTTTTAACATCCAAAAGTTCATTGATTAATAAATATCGATGAATCCCTCATAAAAATACCGATAATAATCCCTTGTTTTTTTCTGAAAAATCCAGAAAATTTGTGAACTTTATACTAACTAAATTAAAAACCAAATGTAGGCGGTCAGTGACCGGAAAGAATCCTCGCATAAGTATCGTACAAACTAGGATGTATCCTATACTGACTGCAGTAGTCGTGGGAATCTACCCACCTAGGACAAAATTTGGTAGTTCTGGGTCTCCTACCTCCCGAGGGCTAGAGACCAAGTGAGTCGTGATTCAGCAATACTTTCACCTAACATTTTAACAACAGGGTCACTCAGGGGGTTGTATCATCTACCCTCTCCAAGGTAGACCGTAAATCTGAATGGGTTACTAGGACCTCTTTATTACATGATTTTTATTTCACCAAGTGTGACTAATCCCAATAGATCACGCACCCACTATCCATTCCAGGTAGATACACTATTCATTATTTCGATATGTTCCTAACTCAATAGTATAGGCATACATTTTGTGCCTTATATCTCAACCCATGCAAAAAGCATACATATGAGAGGGGGTCTAACCCCTATTTATACACAAAGGAGAGTCTCCAAAAAGGGACATTGGGAGAGAAACTAAAAAGAAAAATAAAAAGGTAAACTAAAAGCTAACCTAGTTAGGTACTAACCTAGTTACTATTTACATATATATATATATATATATACATACAAATATGTATATGTATACATATGTATGTATACATATATGTTGTATATATATTTTTTCATTTTTAACAGGAGCTAGTCCAATAGATCTATTTGTAGCCGTTGGACTAGCTCCAACAGCTATTCAAACTAGTCAACATTGTGTTGACTAGTTCGAAATGAACTAGACAAAAAGAAAAAAGAAAAGAAAATTATTTACAATAAATATATATACATATATAATACATACATATATATATATATACACATGTGTATATAATACATTTACATACATTGGTATGTATAAAAAGAAAAGAATAAAAAATAAAAGAAAATTATTTACAACAAATATAAATAAATATATATACATATATAATACATACATATATATACATATATGTGTATATAATACATTTACATACATTGGTATGTATACATATAAATACATATATATATATATATTATATATACATTATATGTATAGATATATATACAATTTAACAAATAGGAGGCCACAGCTGAGCACTGCTGAAATTGTATTGTGAGAGCTACAGTAAGGGTTTTGTACATGCTTAGTGCATTTCAAGGTGAGGAGAGTCCAGAACCAGCAAGCACAACATGCAACTGCTCAACATTGATTAGGGACAGATAATTGTTTCATCGCCATATTAGAACTACAATAAGGAGCATTCCAAAAGTTGTGAAGTAAGACTAAAGGATAATGTTAGTGCAACATTAAGAAGAAAACATTTTAGAAGCCAACCAAAACTGATAATTCCTGAGCTGATGAATGAACACAGAAGAAGCACCAACAAGGATGAACAAGTTCTGAAAAAAAAGAGGGAGATTCCACATGGCCTTCAATGTTATCAACTTGAAAAGGATAAATACACGGAATAATCAGATTATAGCCACTGAAGCAGGAAGAGCACACAATTTGCATCCATTGCATGAAGCTAAACGATTTATAAACTAAGATTCTAAGAGAAAATTTCAAACAAGCAATCATGAAAAAAAGAAAGGCTACTTACACAAAGCCTATGGAGGTTTTGATCAAGGAAAGAATCCTGCTTCTGACTGAGTCATATGCACTCAAAAACCCAGAATGAACCTGGGAAAAACATATCGAAAATAATAAAATATATAAACTGTGTAATTTATGCAGCAATGGAGAACAACCAATAGGTTCCCTGTGCATAAAACATTAATATGAACTTTCACCTGAATTTCTTGTTTGAAATCACCTCCTATCCTCTCAGGGTTTAATCTATTAAAAGAAAATAAATTAGAACACAGAGACCATAGCACCAATAGATAAACATAATTCATTGACAGATTAAAAATAAATTCAGGAATCACTAGCTTTCACATAAGTTCCAACCAAATCAAGTAAATAATTGTCTAAAAAGAAAGTTTCGAGTCCAGTATATCATTTGTCAAGAAAATGAAGATCAAATATATAAACTCGCAGGAACTTACCATGTGAGATGCAGCAAACAAGAAATCATGCTGTTACACAAATGTCGTGTTTGATGATAAGGGTGAAATGAAAACAGGTTGGATTTGGACTGAAGTCCAAATCCAACTTCAGTAAATAAATTAAACTATAGTAACCATAGCAACAATAGATAAGCATAATGCTCATCGATAGATTAAAAATAAATTCATATATTTCACATAATATCCAATCAAATTGGGTCAATGATTGTCCAAAAAAAGGTTCAATTCGGGTATACCAGTTGGCAAGAAAATGCAGACCAAACACAAGTATACTCATAGGCACTTAGCATGTGAAAATGAAGCAAACAAGAAAAAAGTGCAATTACACAAGTACCTCAAATGACAATAGGGGTGAAAAAAGGTGGGATCCTAATGGCCAGTCCAGAACCAACTTTGATACTGTGAGACTGGTTCCAAACCAGTTCTGAGCTGGATTGACAAATGCGAACTGGGAGCCATCTAGGATCTTAGAATGATAACACCAAAAAAAGGCTTTTACGCAGAAAGAATGAAAAAGGTTTGGATCTAATCCATATATTACATAGATCTGACTCGAACATAGTGGCCCAAATCCACATCCAGATCAGAAAAAGAACTAATGAGATAGATCTGACCAACCTAAATTTGCAATGCGCCCTAGTTGTCTGATGTTGCTTGGAGGTCCTACCAGATCCAACCCATTTCCACCCCAAGTAACAATAGCCTACATCACGTGGACATTTCAATTATCATGTGTCTCCTATGCTGATACGACAGCTCATGAACATAGTCAAACCTGTCTAGGCCAGTACAAGGAGCCTGGTAAGCATGGGTCGGGTAGTTTAAGCCAGCCCGGGCTCACCCAAGAGTGTAAATGAGCTGAGCCTGGGTGCCAAGCCCAGGCTCTTCTATGTAAATGAGCCAAGCTTGATCAAATAAGCAAGCTTGATTAATCTCAAATAATAGGGTGATCCAGGTATGTGGATATGTTCTGTTGCATAGAAAGACAAAAAATAAGTCTTACCTAACAGATAGGGCATTCATTCTCTACCCAAAAGGTGGCTTGTTTGGATCCCACCAACTAAAAAATGAACGACAATTTTATTTTTAATAAAAGCAGTTGGCTCGAGCCCAGTGAGACTTACTCGAGCTTGACCCAAGTGGAGCACCAGTATTCTATTTTTTAAGTGAGCTGAGCTTAATCGGCCTAGGCTCAGCTTGTATGAGCCCTACCTGTGTCAAACACTGTCAAGGACATGACATTTAATTTTTTCCCTTCTTTTAAGATATTGATTTTTGTTTTTATTCACTCATGTTTTTTCTTTAAAAATTTATCGTTGTACAATACATTTCAATTTTCAGCATAAGTTTATTGTTTAATGTTTTTAATCATGATTTAGAACTATTATCCAAGGATTCACACTTAAGATCACATGTGCTCTCTCTCTCTCTCTCTCTCTCTCTCTCTCTCTCTCTCTATATATATATATATATATATATATATATATGTAAAACCCGAAATAAAAAACTTGGATTCGGGTCAGATCCGGACCCGGACCCGACCCGGACCCAATGGAGGCACCGCCTCCCTCGTGTCTTTTAAAGACAACGAGGCAAAGGGGGGAGGTTTCTCGAAACATCCTTCCCCTCTGCTCTCGCTCTCTCCCCCGATCGCCTCTCCCACTCCCCTCGCGTCAGCCGAGTAGCCGCCACCGGCGACCCCCTACGGCAAGCTCCCTTCGGCGACCCCCAGGTACGCACCCTCCTATTCCCCTTTTCTTTTCTTTTCTTTTCTTTTCTTTCTCTTCCGTTCTTCCCCCCTTTTCCTCGGAGAGCCGATAGGAGGCCGGCAGCCCCTGTCATGCTTTCCCCCTCCCTCTCTTCTACTTTGTCAGGCAGGGGCGCAACCCTCCCTGCCCTCGCTTTCTGAGGGCAGGGGTGCAACCCCGTGCCTCCTCGTAGTTTGTTGACAGCAGGTCAGCAGGGGCTCGCAGTCCCTGCCCCTGCTTCTTGCGCTTATAGCAGGTGCGCAAGGGCACGATGCCCCTGCCTCTGTTTCCTTCACGTTAGGTCAGCGGCATTGCCCCCAACCTTTTGTTTTTGGTGTTAGCTTGCTAAGATTGTCGCTTTTGCAGCTCGTACGACGGATCTCGGTTGCGCTCCGCGACCCGTCAATGGTTTTCACCTGCAGGCGCCAGCAAGCTTTCAACTCCCAAAGGTAAGGAAAGATTGCACGGAGGACTTGGACAATTGAATTGAGTTCAATTAACTAAAAAGGGCAATTAAATAAATATATATGCATATATATATATATATATATATATATATATTTATACGAGTACGCATTTAACTCAAAGATGCGGTTTCGCGATCCTTGTCCTTTACTTTCTATCAGTCTTTACTTTCCTGTCGCGCTTTGCGCCCAGGCTCCTGCTCACAGTCTTTACCTTGCCGTCGCACTTTGCGCCCAGGCTCCTGCTTTTGCAAATGTTTTGTCACTGTCTTGCCATTGCAGATGACGCTCAGGTTTTTGCTCATTGCATGTGTTATAAAAGCATCCTCGTGGAGGATGCAAAGGCATTTACCGCTCTCCCTCTTACGACAAGAGTTGAGTCGAGAGCTTAACGATATATCCTCGTATAAGGAGATGGATACCTCGCAAGGATCCTGGCTTTTCGAGTGAGCAGTCCTACAAAGTAGACTTGAGATTTTAGGGAGCTATGCAAAAGCATCAATGACTGCCCAAATCAAAGTATTTAAAAGAATGTGATTGGCTGGTTCTGTTCGCCTATTCGACATATCTCGGGTAACCTCGAATTGGGGCTTGAGCGAACTTCTTAGCAGGGGTTCTGTTGAGAAACCCATATCCCATCTATCGAGGTCAGTATCGAGTCATGTGAGGCATGTAGATAGCACGATAGCGGATGAGATTCTAGAAAATCGCATGTCAAATGTTGGCACAAGCTGTTGACTGTTTCAAAAGATAAAGAATGTCAAAAGTAAAGTTTGAGAAACATTACATCTTTATGAAACACTTTTGTTGAGGCTCCTATTGAGGAACTATACCCTTTTCATCCTAGAGTACTTGTAGTCGGGCACTACACGCTAGTACTGCAATAATCGGATAAGACGGTCGTGCGACCCCAAACAGTGCTAAATGCATAATGTTGTAAACACGTAAAAATAGGATCGCCTTCACAGGTAAGATGATCATTTGGTCAAAAGACCAGAGCATATGGAATGAGTCGTCAGTTAATTTACCCTTGACGCACTCATTTGCCCTTGTGTTTCTATCAAAGAAAGATGATGGATTGGTACAAAACTCCAATGGACAGGTTGTTAACAACCACCCCACGGGCAAAGATCCGGCCTCCCTAGCCATTGGAGTTAGGGGAAGGGACTACTAGACATTATCCTAGGTGGTAGATCTCATGGACTTCTGCAGAAGTTGGATGCATCCGTTGCCAAGTACCTGCCTTTAGGGAATCCTCTCTCGGCTAAAGTCGTCCCCTAAGGAGCAGACTCAACTAGCTATTCGAGTTATTGAAAATACATAGAATAACAGACGACCGAACTAGTCTCAATTGTTTCTATAATTTGTCTACGCGTACCCGCAGGCCAGTAATATTGAAACATAAAGTATGTTAACACTGGTTGATGGGTCATGAGACATGCTTGTTGCGTGGTAGTTACAACTAACAATCAAATGAATCGTCATAATTGTTTACCTATTTTGAAGTGCTTACCTGTTTAACTGCATATCTGCTTTAAACTGCTTAGCATACTGAATTAAATGTACTTAATCCAGTTTTCTGTAGTCTCTCTTGTGCACCTACTAGTTTTTCGTGAAACTAACTCATTCTATGGGTACAGGTGATGATTAGGTACACCACGGGCGATGACGCGATGACAAGATGGCTTCAAGATTTCATCTCCTTGCTCTTACCTCACGTCCTGGACGTTTTTGGGTTTTGTAACAGATATTCCTTGGGATGTTCAAATTTTGTACTATTTGAGAACTTCTTTTAATGAAAGTGTTTTGCAAGTAGCATGGATTGTGAGTTTTGGTTCTTTTAGCTAACGTGCCCAAAGTTGTCAGTTTGCCTTTCTGAATTTAACAAAACAATAGTCTTCTGCTGATTTTATAAGCAAACTCTAAAAGGAAAGAGATTTTTTATAGTCGCTTGCTTGTTTTCTGAAACATTCCCAAGTTTGAAATTTTTGGGTGTTACAATATATATATATATATATATATATATATATATACCACTACTAGCAATCAAAAAGGACACCCAAAAAAGGGGAAATGCTGAGAAGATTATTCTGGAATTGAACAAGAAACCAGGAGAATATCTCAAGAAGCATTAACCAGCCTAGAGATAAGAAGAAAGACATTTCAAGATCAAATCAATGATACTCTTTGCTAGCCATGAAATATGCCACAGACTAAAAAACAAGCAACAGAACAGGAGCTTGTTGTTTTTGATTTATAAAGAAAAACTGTGCATCTGCAGGAAGTTGAGAATATAAAGCTCAAAAGCAGAAAGGAACAAAGAAATAATTCTATTAATCAAATGTTCATATGCACTATAGCTTGATATCAGAGTTTGCAAGGTGCATAAAAAGAATATCAATGAAGTTCTAGTTGAATCCATGTTAAGGCATTGTTCCCTCAGTCTCTATACTTTGTTAAAGTTTCAGTGCATGAACACAGATGTTAGATGACATTATTGCCTATTAAACTAAGAAAACTCACATGTCATCACCCTCGATTCCAATATTTATGCTTCAACTCCAAGTTGAAGTTGAATCCTATCCATGATTTAAAATGCCCAATAAATGTTAAATTCATGTATAATTTGAAAACTTACCAATAACTGTATATAAAATGACACTTCAGAAGAAAGGGGGAAGGTGCATATGGTTGGGTATACATGAAGTACAATACCAAATATACAGATCTACATTACTAAAAGTTTACGACTCTCTTCCTGGTTAACAAGCAATGCAATGTAAGGCACTACATTACGTAGATGGAACAGAAGCTGAAAATCCTAAACACAACACAAAATACATATGTGCAAAAGATAATCCAATGATTGAAGTGAAAAGGAAGCTAAAACTCAAGTAGTAAGAGCAATGGATGAAAGACAATTAGGCACCATCATTATGAATGTCCAGCAACTAATGACTACACTCATCCAAGCATGCTAACCTAAGAAACAGGAGGAAAAAATGTCTAGCCCCTGTACAACCTTTTCTACCTATCCATGCTGCCAAAATTGTCTCTCATCAAGTAGCACAAGGATGGTGGTTCATCCATCCAGTAGTCTGCCTTCTCACTGCTACCACACAGCTTACATCAAGTGACACCAGTGCCAGATCCAGTTCCCTAACAACCTCAATGAGGTTTGACTAGTACCTGGTGTCCAAAGTGGTTTCTAGAGAAGCCTTCCAAGGATATGAAGCTTTTGATATTACAGCAAAAGCACTACTAGTTCAACAATTACAATGTCATTTGTAGAAATCAAAACAAAAAATTTAAAGAAAAAAAAAGCCAGTCATCTAATACTATTTGAAATAAAAGAAATTACCCAGCAGGAACTAGCATTAAATCGGTTCGCAAGTCCTTCCATTTTGACTGATAAAGAGAAGACATCAGGAGAAAGAAAATCCTTAGCATGCACCAAAAGCGTATAAAACCCAAAAAAAAATTTCTAAAAATCTTACTTGCTCAGTTCCTCTGAAAGCAATTACCAACCTTTTCTGCAGAGAATCACGCCAAATGGCCACCTGAAACACAAGAACTTGTTTTCTGAATTATAAAAGTGAAGCATATTAAAAGTATTACAAGATGTCCACGGTTTATTTGTCAGTATCCTATATTATCGTTATAGCAAATAACCATTACAACTTACAAGATACCCATTGTTTGTTACATAAGCATCTTACAAACTGAAGGGACAAAATGAATCTGATTTTAATGTTGAAAGCAAGTGAAACTAGATCTGCTGAAAAAACAGTGCCTGTGTATCAGTTGATGGATTATCAAGGAAGCAGATCTTCTCAAACTCAGATTTGATAAAACTTGGACAGCCAAGTGAAGTCGCAAGCATAGCCCAAGCCTCCATCGCACTCTCTGCAGTTGAGAATAGTGTCTTTGCTTCCTCTGCACAACTTTGACCCAGAGATGACACCACCATGTTGTCTTCTGTATTATCATCATTGGGGCAATTATCCATGGAAGTGGTACCTGAAATTGGTCCACCAGCCTCTATCTTTTGTGTGGACTCCTTTTCCTCCTGAGCTGCAGTAAGCACCATCAATGCTCCAAGGATGTTGTCTGCTTGCCTCAACATGTGCCATGAAGCTTGCTTCATATCCCCGAGCGAAGATTGAGACTCCTCAACAAGGGATGATGGTTCACCAACAATATCATCTTTTTCCCTTTCTGGAGATGCTAATCCAGATTCAACATACCCCTCATCTGCATTTCTCATGGATAACACACCCATCCTACTTATCATATCAAATCCATCCCAATTTAGTTTCTCAGCAATAGGAAAACCAAGCTTCTGTACAATGACACCCTCTACAGTTTGATTGACTACATCTGCAATGTTCTTCCAGAAGTAGTCATAAGATTGCCGCTGATCATCTTCTTTGTTGTCAGGTTCTTTTCTGCCTTGATCACCTCTTTTGATAGCACCATCATCATTTTCTTTTTCCTCAGAATTATAAACAGAGCTCTCTCCACTTTGTCTGTTTAGATCTAATTTGCCATTCAAATTTGACTCAGATAATGAACTACCGTTCAGGTAAACATCAGTCAATGATTTTAACTTTCCAAATGCGAATTCTACAAACTGCCGAGTCTGTACACTCTCAGAGCCATGAACAAACTTTAAAGCAGAACCTAAACCATTAACCTTAAAAAGATCTGAGACAAAAGGCATTCTCCAGTGCTGCCTCTCAGTATCTATTTCTTCAAAGCTTTTGTATTCAACCTGATTCATTTCAACACAAGAAGAAATCAGTGATCCATTCAACGCTTTGTAGAATGAAAAATGAGTAAACAAAATCAAGAAGAACAAATAAAATGAACATGGAGGCCAAGACTGTGTTTCCTTGAGCCGTTCCTGCCTGGGCAAATTGTACTTGTAGATGACTAACAAAACCAAAGTTAATTACAAAGTTAAAAGTTTACCATTAACTTTGTGAAACACACACAAGCGCACACGTGTGTTAAAATATATGTATACATGTATGTATATACCTATGTATACATACATATATTCATATATATAGTTACTAATCTTGTAATAGTTAAATGCCCTATAGGGGCATTTTAGTCATTTCCCTTTGTAATAAAACCCTTTATTAAAACAGTTATTTTTCTTTTTATTTTATTTTTCTATTTGTTGTAATTAGAGGAGCCATTAGGGGCTCTATGGTCCTTTTGACCATAGTCGTTGGGAGCTCCCAACGACTTTATTGGGAGCCCCCAATGGTCTCTCTTCTCTCGTTTCTCATGTATAAATAGGGGTGTAATCCCCCTTATTCTTTTATGCTTTTACTCGAGCACTTTCTCAATACGATCTTATATCTTTTACTCTTGTATTTGCCCTTTGTTGGCTATTTGTGTTGTCCCTTAGTGGACTTGTGCTTGTGGACATTGAGTGTGATCTTGTTTAGCCCTTAGTGGCATTGGCTTGTGCACTTTTGTGATTGCCATCTTGTAAGCCCTTAATGGCAGTGTTTTTATCGCTTCTGCTATTTCATTACAATGTGCACATACACATGCAAACAGAGAGTGATGAGACAAACATTAAGCTGATAAAGAATTTTTATATGAGGTTAAGTAAATGAAAGAATAAGTTTGTGACCTTCAAAAAGAATGATAAAGTGCAATATATTAAATTAAGGTAATATTCTCTGTAAAGTTAATAATTTTTGCATGTAATGCAACCCTTTCAACAGCTTGAGTCTGAGCCATGGTTACTGAAAGCTTCTAAGCTTGCTTCCTGAGAATCAACTTTGGAAGTAAAATTATATATATATATATAATAGATATATATGTATATAAGAGTCTTAGTTTAGAGAGACTTCTATTTCCATAAGAAAATGGAAGACTTTCTATTTAAAAAAAAATATGGGACGTCCCCTCAATAGGAGGAATCCTATTTTGGCTATAAAAAAAAAGTGAGCCTCTCTCTCTCAGTCACGAGTTTGAGAAAGAGAGAGAGGGTTGTATTGTGTGAAAGAGAGAATGAGCAGCGTGTTGTAAAGACCTCAACTCCTACCCCTTGAAAATGCAGATTTTTTTTTTTAAATCAATTGTGGAAATCTTCTCAGAAACCCGGGGCCTTTACAGTTCCACTCCCAATTGGATAAAACAACCAACCACAATAGAGCTTACAATTATCATCCAAACCAAACCAAACATTTATTGAGATAATAAGTAATAAGTCTCGAGACAATTGCATAAATGAAAAACTCAGAGTGCAATAACAACTAAACGAAACGAAAAGAAAATAAAAAAAAAGTCACGTTGTCCATCTGTGAAATGTCTAGCAAATGTGTGACACCCGTAACTCCCCCAGAAGTCAGTCGCTTCACTGATCACCTGCGGCTACGAAAAACCATAGAAGTATGGTGTCTGAACCAAAATCCTGAACACAAGTACTTCTAATGAAACAAGTGAGCTAAAGAACAAGATACGATTTTTCAAGCAATATTTCAGAGGAATACAATTATGATATTTACATAACTCAATTAAGCATCTATGCAGCAAAGAGCATTTATTAAGCATGAAAGAACATTAATCAATAACAGGAATCACAATTTAAGTAAGCAAGTCATTTAACATACATTAGAAATTAAACATCAAGCACCCATCAACATGTAAAAATTAAGGGAACAAGTAAAATATGCATGTTCTGATGCATAGCAGGATTATGCATGATTTATGTGTAATGCATGAACACTTTATTATTTTTTATTAAAGTTTTCATTTTCATATGCATGCCCTATTAAATGCATACACTGTACACAGTCAGTGGCTCTTATTAGAGACGTTGGGAATCAGCTCAACGTCTATCTTTTTAAAATTGTGTGCACAGTCAGTGGCCGACTGTTGTACACTGTACACAGTCAGCCACTGACTGTGTACAAAAACATTATATAAAAAAAACAAAAATAAGAAATGGAAAAAAATTACAAAAATAAGAAAAAATAAAAAGGAGGAATTACAATCATATTCAAAAACATGAATATGCGTAAAAATGCAGAAATAACTAAAATACCCCTACAGCCAATACAAGAAAGAAATATATATTTTATATATACAAGTAGATGGATACATGCACATATATATGAAATATATATGTATATGTATCTTCTTTTATATATAGAAAATACATTGTCTTATAAATTACAATTTAAGACCCCCCCTCAAACTTAGGGCAAGATGACCAAAAGTTTGCCAAGGAGGAAATTGAACCGCGGAGCACACAAATCTTTGGTGAAGAAATCTACCAACTGATATTCTGAAGTTACATATGGAAGATCTATAACTCATTTCAGATATGCTTCTCGAACATAGTGACAGTCCATCTCAATGTGTTTAGTCCGCTCATGAAAAGTATGATTTTGGGCAATGTATGTTGCACTCTTGTTATCACAGCATAGCTTGGTGGGCCCTTCTATTGAGATTCCCATGTCTTCTAATAGCTGATGAATCCATACAATTTTCATGGTAGTAGTCGTTATAGCACGATATTCAAACTTTTGTTGAGGATAGAGACATTTTTTTATGCTTCTTACATATCCATGAAATCAACGAGTCTCCTAAAAACACACAAAAACCAGTGGAGCGACGGTTATTTGGGTCACCTCCCCAGTCAGAGTCAGTATAAGCAATTAATTTTAATTCAGAAGAAGATGATAAGAATACTCTCTTGTTTAGTGTGCCTTTTATGTATCTCACAATCCGCAAGATGGCACTCATGTGAACTGATGTTGGTGCATGTTGGAATTGACTTGCAGTATGAACTGCATGAGAGATATTTGGTCTAGTAATACTCAGATACATCAAAGATCCCACAAACTGTCTGTAGGGGGTGGGATCGGAGAGAGGAATACCATCATCAATCTTCATTTTAGCTCCTACTATAGTAGGAGTTTCACAAACCTTATCATCTGTAATACCTGACCGGTCAATAATCTCAGAGGCAAGCTTAGTTTGAGATAAAAATATCCTCTATGAGAGTATGCTACTTCAATACCCAAAAAAATAAGTTAGAAATCCCAAATCAGACATTTCAAACCTATCCTTCAAAATTGATTTTATGCTTTTAACCATTTTAGAATCACTTCCGGTTATAAGCATATCATCCACATATAAGAGCAGAATGACAATCCCTGCATTCGTTTTTCTAACAAATAAGGCAGTGTCAGTGCAACAGGAAGAAAAACCATTTTCTAACATTACGGAGTTAAATCTATCATACCAAGCCTTGGGGGCTTATTTTAAACCATAAAGTGTTTTTCGAAGACGAAGCACTTTCCCTTTGGGAGTCTCCATTTATGGTGGAGCATCCATATATACCTCTTCATTCAGATCACCATTAAGGAAGGCGTTTTTAACATCCATTTGATAGATGTTCTATTTGTTGATTGAGGCAACGGAAATAAGACATCGGACAGTGACCATTCGGGCCACAGGGGCAAAAGTTTCTTCATAGTCAAACCCGTATTTTTGACTATATTCATTTGCAACTAATCAAGCCTTATATTTCTCAAGAGATTCATCGCTCTTAGTTTTTACCTTAAATACCCATCTACACTCTATTGTTTTCTTACCCTTAGGAAGATCTTGGAACTCCCAAGTCTTTGTCCTGTTGAGAGCTAAAAGCTCACATTCCATTGCTTTCAGTCATTCATCATTCTTTTTGGCTTCTTCGAAGTTTTTGGGTTCTATATAGGAATGAATTGTAATAACCGCAAATTTTATGCAGTTACCTAGAAATTTTATATATATATATATATATATATATTTTTTATAATTAACGTAATTTGGGCCTAGAATCTGTTACCCGGATCCAAAAGAAATATATTTATATGGGTATTAAAGTATATATATAATAATAATACTAAATAAATAAATAAATAAGATTAATTGTTATAAGGAAATAATAATAAATAAATTTGTCAAATCCACAGTTGGACCCAAATGGATCCAACCCATGGATTCACTGTTATTTGCGTGACCCGGATCCACATTTCTAAACATCTGGATCTAAATCGTGATCGGATCCAGCATCGCGGGTCGCAGTTCGGACCCAGACCCGGCCCGCACCGTGCGTAATGAAAAAGAAAAAGAAAAGGCAACCTGATATGGGTTGCCCGATAAAAACAGAGAGAAAGGAAGTTAGGGTTCAGTGTGAACCCTAACTGATATCGCATGGGAGGGGGTGGGCCGGAGCGCAGCCGCCGGGGGTCGCCTCTAGTTAAATGGGGGAGAGGACCTCGCCTCTCTACCTCCTGCTCTCGCCTTCCTCTTTGCTTCACACCCACCGTCTCTCATCTCCCTTTTTCCTCCTGCTGCCTCATCTCTCACTCTCTTCTCGGTCGACGACTCTGACCACTTGCTGCCACCGTCGCCAGCAACCAATGTCGTCGGTGACCTCCTTCTCGCAACAGCGTCAGCCATCTCTTCCTCTGTTGCATCTCGGCAGACCTCTGCAACATCCCTGCGCTCTTCCTCTCTCGCCTCTTTCTCTCTCTCTTTGTCTTCTCCTCTCTGCCTCCCTGTCCCTCTCGACCCGAGCTCGCCAGCAGGTGCAACCGACGTCGGCGATCTCCCTGACCGCGACAGCCACGTCCTCGTCGTTGGAACAGGTAGGTTTTCCTATTTTTTTCTTTTGGGTATTTTGTGGGTCAAGCATGGGGTGCGGATGCAGTGAACAGGGATTTACAAGTGCAGTGAATCCCAAATCCGACAAGAAATTTTGGGGATTTAGGGTTTAAGCTACCGAATATCCCAGAATCTCTGATTTGGGGATTTTGGAATTTCAATAGTAAAGAGATAGAGTGATAAGCATGGATTTAAATCTGGGGGAATCGAGTTGCTATGTCTGTTGTGAGTTTAAAATTCAGGATTTCACGGTGAGCCCCCAAACCGAAACCCCAAATCATTGATTTGGGGGTTTTGTAAGTCTGTCAAAGAAGTATAAGAAGGGTAGAAGGGTTTGGTTTTGGATTCTCGACTGCCATGATATATATATATATATATATATATATATATATATATATATATATATATATATATATATATATATATATATATATATATATATATATATATATATATATATATATATATATAATGAATGAATTTCGTATACGTAAATGCTTGCAGATTTCAACTCATGATCAGTAATTTGATTCCTGTTATAAATTTTAGTTTTCATTTGGTAGCCATCTGGTAGATTTGGATGTAAAGGTCTTCTTAGCATTTCCTGAGATTTAGACGTGATGCCTCTATTAAATCAGTTATGCGGGTACTGTGACTTGGTGGTTCCTGAAAGCTATATTGTTATCAGTTGTGGTAATAAGCATTGTGTTGCCCTATTGTAAATCCCTCAACATTCATTTAGATTGGCCAGATTGTGTTGACTTAAAAATGAAATTGTGTTGGTTGATTTTCTCTCTATGGTGATGTTCAGTCCCTTACTGTTAGCTTTATATGTAGATCCTATGTCGGGTATGATTAATACATGATAACTTAATGTGTAATACTGCTTGCAACTGTACACATCTTGTGATATTCATGTTAACTGTTTTATCAATATAGACTGTCAATCTTACACTGTCATGTCAGAGTCTGCCTGAATGCATGAGTCTTATACACAATCAGCCTTATAATTTGAATAGTTGTTCCACGTTTATTGCGTACACTTCCTAATCGGTGTGAACTACAACAAAATATAGATTTCCTTTTGAGTCAGCTCACGGGTGAAAGCTGGGAGTGAAGCATATTTTCTGGTACATATAATCCCTGTGAGGCATGCCTTACATTTTGAAATACGTATACATATTAAACACTGGTCGGAATGCTCGGAATTAAATTCAATACTTGAACTCTTAATCTGCATGCTCAACTTGGACATTATGCCATGGTATATCCATAATTCTGATATGAGTGTGTTATATATAAAAAAAAGGTGAGAAGAGGGATTCTCAGTTTTATTGTCGTATGCACTTGTAGTGTGGCTAATACTCACCAGTTCAATGTGGTGAGTATTAGCCACACGCTTGAGTAGCTCTGAAATTTGCAATCTGCTATATAGTTGATGTAACCATCATTGCATTCATCACTGTACACCCGCAGCTTGTTGTACCACACACGCACAATAGATTGACTATATCAGGACTGCATGTATGTAGCCTCTATGTGTTCGTTATTTTAAGAGCATTTGTAGTTGACAATACCAGCATATGTTGATGTGCCAATTATGTTTTATTAAAAAGACCCACATGCATGCGAATGTTTTTAGTTACGAGTTACATTATGTCATGCACATCCAGGGGTTTTGATTATGCCATAGTTCATGCTTATTATGTTTAACCTTGGTTAGTGACCAGCATGTAATAAATATCTGTGAATACATGTCCATTTCAGGGTTGGTATAAGTATATGTCTTGAGTTGTTGGGAAACCCTGCCTAATGGGCAATATGGGTTAAATACCCGATGTGGGTACTTAGACTGTTAGCTTGTGTGCTATGGCAATGAAACCGATGAAAAACTTAATCTTAAGTGTTGTGTGTCCGACTGGTTTAAAGGTACCGGGGCATCGGTGCTTACCGGTTTAAAGGTACCGAAGCACTCTGGGTAATAACCATAATACTGATGAAAAACTTAAATTTAAATTCTTTGACCTGACTGGTTTAAAGGTACCGGAGCTTGTGTGCTTGACTGGTTTAAAGGTACCAGAGCACTTTGAGTGGGTTTGTGCAATCAATATGAAAAGAAAATTTGGGATGAGTATGCCTTGGTAAAATGACTAAGGTTGGGGACCTACTACTATGATAGTAGGAGATAGTTTGGGGAAATGCCTGTGTACTTTGGTTAATTTAAATAAATGAAAAGATTAACCCACTCAGATTCGGGCTTACCTTGGAGAGGATAGGTGGTACAAAACTTTGGGGACGTGTTTTCCTGTTTCGAGCTAAAATGACTCGTTGGTCCCCAGTCCTCAGAGTTAGGGGGACCCGGACTACCAATACATCCTAGGCGGTAGCTCTTTGTTCTTCTGCAGAAGTTAGGGATGCATCTTGTTTTGGTTTTGGCCTTTGAGAGGTTCTCTCGGTCACTGGCCGCTCCCTTAGGACTTACAGTTTCGGTTAGAACGTTCGGGTTAATAAAACACCCATGAATAATAAACCCCCGAATGTTCTCTTCAGTTACGGGTGATTCGACCTGCGTGTACCCGAATGATAAGAAAAGATAAACATCAATTAGAATATTTTAGGTATCACACTGAGTTGAATTACTGGATTGCAGTTTCATAGTTAAACAATTATTTCAGAATGTATCTCTTTACTTTTAGCATACTTTAGAAATTGTAACATGTGAGATGTTTGAATCCTGTCGATGTACATTGGTTAGCTAAATGTTATCCATGTTAATGTTGTGGTTGTGAGTTAAATGATATACATGTTACTGTTGTTGTGTAATTTCTTTATTTAATCTTGTATATGTTGAAAATCACTCACGACACCCACATCACATACTTGACACATGATATATCTGCAAGAAAAATTATAGTAATTCTTACTTAGACAGTTGTAGTCTAATTTCAATCAATTTACTATTTTTTCAGATAAAGAATAGGGTTTATGAGCGGCTACGGGATGAGGCATCAGATCGAGATTTTTGGATTTACTGTTCCAGGGATCGCTTGGGTTTATTGTAATTTAATTGTTCATATCATTTATAACTCTAATGTTAATTTTCATTTATATTGAAATAAAACAAATGTTTTGGGTTTTATCTCCACTGTAATGTTCCGAAATACTTAACCCTATAGTATTTCTTGTTTCTGTTGTTATAAGAAAAAAAAATTATTCCTTAAAAATATGGGTTAAAATTTCAGGGCGTTACATGAATGGCGCTAAGGCAGGCTCTATGTTTAGGAGTAAACAAATCATATGAAATAAACCTAGAAGGCAGCTTTCTACTTCTCTCAGTTCTTCGTAGGTTTTCATCATTTATTGAATTGGACCCACTAGGTTCACTGATTTTTTCAATTGCACTCCTAAAACTGTTTTTATCTCTATGGGTATATGTTATAGGATCTCTCAATGCTCCTTCATTTCTATGTTGGGAGAGGGGTGGATGGGAAGAGCCATCTTCTTTATCATTGTCGTCATTATGAATGAAATCGTCATCACTATCATCATCATGTGCTAACATTTCAAATAAAAAGGAGTAATCCATGTTTTCTTCAAAGGGTTCACTCCTTTCAAAACCATTAACATTTTCCAGAAAACTCACATTTCTGGAAACATATAGCTTGTCATTCTTAATATCAAAACAACGAAACCCTTTTTGGATTTCAGAATATCCAAGAAAAGTGCAGGCAATGGCTTTTGGTGAAAGCATGTCGTTCTTGTGAGTAAGAACGAAACATTTGTAACAAAAAATTCTCAACCGACTATAGTCGGGTTCTTTGGTATACAATTTTTCAAAAGGCGAGATATTATTCAAGTTTTTAGAAAGTAGCTGATTTATCAGATAAACAGATGCTAAAGCCGCTTCAGCCCAAAAACCTTTTGGGATGTTTTGAGAAACAAGTAATATTCGAGTTGTCTCTATTATATGTCTATGCTTCCTTTCGGCCAATCCATTTTGTTGAGGGGTTTTGGGACAAGATCTTTGGTGAAGAATACCATGACTTTCAAGATAATTTTTGAATTCACTTGAAAGGTATTCTCCACCAGAGTCGGTTCTAAAAAATTTTATATTTCCATTAAATTGATTTTTAATCATCATATGATAGGTTTTAAAAATCGAGAAAACTTCATATTTGTGTTTAAGAAAATAAATCCAGCAATATCTCGTGTGGTCATCAACAAAAATGACATAATATACAACGCCTCCTTTTGATAGGACGGGTGCCGGTCCCCATATATCCGAATGGATAATTTCAAAAGGTCTTGTTGTAAACATAGATCTTTGACAAAAAGGTGATTTTTTCATTTTCCCAAAAATACAGTCATTACAAGTGAAATCGCTTTTACATAGACTTTTTTTAACAAAAGGTAAATGAGAAATTTTTGCAATATTTAGATGTCCAAGTCTCTTGTGCCACACATTAATATCCTTTTGTTGGACAACATTACAAAACGGGTTCTTTGGAATTTGAAGGGAATCGACATAGTATAGATCGCCCTTCATAGAGCCTTCCCCAATCAATCTCCCGGACCGGTGATCCTGTATCCAACATTTGTTAGATGGGAACTTTATATCACACCCATGATCCGAGAGTTGAGAAACAGAAAGCAAATTTAAGTTTAATTTGGGTATAAATCTAATTTTTGAAATAAAGAACCCTTGTTTTTCAAAATTTCATATTCCTTTTACTTCAAGAGATGTTCCATCCGCGGTTGAAACAAAAGATGGAGAGGGATTTTTTGAGTATTCGAAAAAAGAACTAAAACTTGGGGTCATCTTAAAAGAAACACCCGAATATAAAATCCAAGAGGTCTTACCAGGAGGAGAAGAGGTTGACATGGCGGCTCCGGAAATAGCCCCTTTTAGAAGAGGTTGAAGTACATTCACAATTTGTTGCAATGAAAGAGCTCTATTTGAAAATGACGAGCACTCTTCCTTTTGAAGGTGGGATGTAGTAGCCATGGCAAGTAACTTTTTCCACTTTGGGCAAATAGTCTTGATATGCCCTGATTCCTTACAAAAATGGCATAAAAGCTTGCTATAATCCTTCTTCCCTATTTGACCACTTGAGTTTTGATTCTTGAAGTGAGGAGGCTTGTAGGTCCTTAAGTTGCTCCCCGATCTTGAGACGACATTAACTCCTTCATTTTCTTCATTATAGAAAAGTGTAGCTAGAACACTTGGGTTGTTCTTGCTTATACTCATACGAGTCTCTTCTCCACTTTGTTTAGTAATTACATCTTCAAGAGAGGGGGAAGTGAAGGCGGATAAAAGAGAAGATCGGATTTGTTCAAATTCAGGCCTAAGCCCATTCAAAAAATTTAAAAATTTATCTTCTTCCAATTGTTTATGACGAAGCTCTATGGCTTCTCCACTCCACTTGGGTTCAAGCATAGCAAGCTCATCCCAAATAGAAAAGAGATCGGCAAAATACTCTCTTATAGTCATCTCTCCTTGATGAAGAGTTAGACCTCTCTTTTAGAGATAATATTTATGAGACAAGTCCCTAGAGGTGTACATCTTCTCAAGGTACTACCACGCTTGAGAAGCCTTCTTAAACTTGATAATATTGGCGTTAATTCTTGTTTCTACGGATGAGAAAATCCATGAGAGGATTTTAAAATTCTTCATCTCTCATTCTTCATGCTTTTTTGTGTAGTCTTCAAGAGCCTTGGTTCTTTTTTCGCCTTCAAGGATTTTTATTTCTCATTTCTCCATCAAGGTTACCTTTGGCTCCGGTTCGAGAATCGAGCCTTGAACATAACCCCAAAGCCCTTTTCCTTTAATATGAGTCTCCATGTTTCCGGCCCAGACATGATAGTTGGACCCATTGAGTTTGAAGCCGAGAGAAAAATGGGAGTCTTTTTCACCCATTAAAGAGGAGAGATGATGAAAAAAAAATACGTACTAGAAAGGATTTTTAGACCTCTCTTGATAGAAGAGTCTTCTAAAATATTGGATGAACAAGCGAATCCACTTCAGTCACTAAAAAAATCGAGGGCATGCTTTTCGAGGAACCCGAAAAAGTGAAAATCCACACGCTCTTTTTTTTTCCACCTTGCTCTGATACCATGTGAAGAATCCTTGCAAACAATCAAGTTTTCAAATAACTTGATACTTAAAATACTCAATACACAAAATAAATGTACAGTGTTTATAAGCTTTACACTACAAAAGATGTAACGACCCCAATCCATACCCTTTTAAAAATGCGGAATTTTTTTTTTCTAAGAGTTGCGGAAAACTTCCCAGAGACCTGGGGTCCCTACAGTTCCAATTTCAATTGGATAACCACACACCACAAACGAAGTTGCAATTATCATCCATATCAACCAACTAAAACTCTTTTATAAATGAGTAAGAAAATTTCAAAGACAAGGTTTTCTTCAACTGAAAGTAAAGTGACAATTGCAGAAATTAAAAGAACTAAAAGACAAAAGAAAGAGTCACTCTGTCCTCTGCTGAATCTGTCAAGCTCAAGTATGACTCTCATCCATCCCCAGATGCATGTCCAACTTCACTGTTCACCATTTCCTGTGAAAAACCAACAAAGTAGGGTGTCAGAACCGAAATTCTGAGCACAGCTACTTCTAAAGAAACCAGGCGAGAGAAAGAACATGGATTAGATTTCATGCAGTGATTTGAGTGAGTGCAGATATAAAATTTGCAACATTTAAATATTCATAACTACCAATAATTGCATTTACTCACCAGTCAAGAACAGTAAACAGTGTCATATATCAATAACTAAATGATCAAACCTTTCAGCATGATTTCACAAAGTCATATGCTACCAACAAATGATGTCATGATATCAAGAATGAGTCAAACATGCATGATCTAATGCATAACAGAAAAATGCATGATTATGTGCAATGCATGATTTCTTCTGTTATCTTTCAATTAAGTTTCCTCTTTCCATATGCATGCCCTATTAAATGCACACATCTTTAAGTTCCTCTTTTTAATTACCGTGGCCCGCGGATACACCAAACGGGTACAAACCCCGAGGTCAAGTAGGTTCCCAGGGTAGCTTAACACACAATTTGTATTTTATTACTGGGTTCCAACTTAGCCCTCGACCGATATCAGGAAACAGCACCATCCATCGGAACATTAGACCTTCACATCTAATGTCGGGGACACAAGGGACACCCCACGCCCACAAGTGCCACTTCCTTGGTACCATAAACTCACAACTGTGACTAACACACCACTCCCGGGTAAAGTGGCGGCTCTCCCTAAAACCGTGGCCAGGAGAGGAACCTCAATATCGGGTTCAGGGGCAACAACGCACACGGAGTTTTTGTATCCTCACAGTCTCTCCAAGACCGAATAACTAAGATTCTCATACTCCAGATGAGATATCCCAGAAGGTATATTACACTGTTCTTATTCATTATTGTTATTTAAAGTTCTTTCTTTAAGTTTGCAACACCATATGCAAAAGTAAAGTGAAAACCCGCATCCTCCCTTGCGGGGACCCATTCGGGACTCCAGCCCGTGTAAACATATAGAACAGTGTAGTAAAGTGCCAAACCATCTTATGTGGTTTAAGTGATGCTTTTAAAAACATAAATAAAAGAAAACCAAACCCACGGCTCTCCAGGCCGATGATGGTCCAATTTGGCCATCGGTGCATTACATAATAAAACCAAATTAGTGATAAATTTACAACACTAGGCCAAAATGCCAAAAGCATATATATTCATGCAAATATCACCCCAAACATATGCACGTCATAATTTATTCATATGCATTTTCAATGTGTGTTACCTACATCACATAGGGGTCTTAACCAATCCATAGTTTCTTTAAGTGTGTGAGTGTACATGTACCCTTTCACATATAAATCAAGTATACATGTTCAAGAATAATTACTAATAATTGAATCATGCTCACACTCATGCATACCATAATCATAATAGTCAAGTGAAAGCATAATTCCCCACAGCAAGTGTTTCCAAATGCACATTGAACTAAGCATATTAATTTTACCATGACAACTGACAACACAAAATTTTTATAATCATTCAAATTCAACCTCTACTATCCTTAGATTTAGTTGACTGTCCAAGACAGATCGGTTTTACCACTTTCTAAACAAAGTTAGAGGCAACAAAAATTCAGATTCCATTTGAGTTTCCAAACAGATTTCTTGTACATGCCAGAAATTTAATTTCCTTATAGAATCAGATTGAATTAAAATTCTACAACAAAACAAATTGCAACAATCATTCAGTTTAGTGTTAGTTGACTATTCAAGACGGGTAAATTTTTGTAGTTCCAAAAGTTAACATTCAAGAATCTACCTCGAATCTATCAGCCCCAAAATCGGTCAGTATTACTATTAAAACTTAACAAACTCTAGGTCAAGGAATCAAAACCATATTATTTTTTTATTTTTTTTTTAACTAATCACATGCATCTGAACTTTTGCATCTACATATTTCTCAAAACAACACGCGCTGAACCAAATTTTCTTTTGACACTCTCGTGCACAGAAAATTATACAGATTTATGTGTGGTTCCTGTTCACACAGAAAAATGACAGGATTGAGTGTGGTATATGTCGACACCCACACACAGGAAAACATATGTGTGTTCCAGCTCTCAACAACACATTTAATCAATGCTTAAGCAAATCAGCAATTTAAAATCAAGTTTATGCTAACAAAAATATTTCGCCTTTGTTACATATCAGATTCTCATTAACTATTTGATTCACATGAAAATAAGTGGAGACCCAAGATAAAATTGGGAACATAGAAACTAAAACAGCAAAAGGAACAGATAAAGAAAACATTGAACAACACCTAAGTGTTTCTTCTGACAATCCAAATTCAGTTCAAGAGATCGCACAAGAACAATGCACAGAGAAACGAGAAGAAACATTAGATTTGAATTTTGAAGAGCAAGCTCAAGAAAAGGAAATCACACAGGCTAAGCTTGACTTCATTCCTCTTTCAAAGGCTTCAGTTCAAATCATCCAACAAACAGAAACTGTGAAGCCAAAGGAAGCCTCTGATTTTATTGCCATAGCAGAGACTGATCAAGGTACAGGTGACAACAAGAAAACAACCACCTCTGAAGAAAGAAAATGCATTGATAGCGAAAGCTAGAAAAAGCTCCAGAATTTGGGACTGGTAGGATGTTTTCCGAAATAAGTGATGAAAATAAGAATAAAAATATGGAAACTACAAAAGAAGGTAACTTAATTAACTATGAAAGTTCACTAATCTCTCAAGCTTTTGTGAATGTAGGCTTGCAGATGGATGAAATAGGATGCATAAACCATGCACTACTGATGAAACTCCATCATGTTCATAGAACAACATGAACAATGCACCACTAACAAATCTTGTATAAGAGCTTGTGATGCCCAATTTTTAAGCAGCAACTTAATCTAAGCCTTCAACCCAAATAAACTCACTTATCCAGAATTTCAGGGTATCGTGGAAACTCTCACTGTACTTCAACAATGCAATCTCCAACTTATCCCATGTGGTTGGATAAGTGGATGCATGCAGACACCCATGTAAAATAAAATCTTAATCACACCCAAAACCATAATCTAAAATCAATCTTCAGTTTGATTATTCAAATTCTAGGGAAACTCTTCAACTCAAACAATTCAAGAAGAATCAACCTGCTCAACAACATATATGATCAAGAACATCATTGTTTTCCAGAGAATGAATGAGTTAAGGGAAGGAATGACCCCCAAACTGTTCCGATTTCAAGATTTAGGGTTTATCAAGAAAACCCCCAAATCAACGTATGGAATCGAACCCTTGTTCGATTCCTCACCCAGGTTCGAAGAAGAACCGTACCTTTTGAAGAGTATTCCGGCGATCGGATGCTGGGGACGCGAAGACACGGTCGGCTGGGGTTGCTCCTTGCTGCTGCCGTGACAGGGAGCTCGCTGGAGGGCTTTTGATGGCTGTCGCAGCTTTCCAGCGACCTCCTTTCCTCCGGCGTGTGCGCACCGAGCAAGCGAGAGAGATGGGGAAAGATGGGGAAGAGAGGGCCCGAGTGAAGAGGGCATAACCCTCTCTTCACTCCCCTTTTATCGACCCCAGGCCCCCTCCTTCCTCGCCGAGATGGGAGGGGGAGGTCAGTTACGCCCTGCGTAACACCCCCTTCCCCCCTTTCCTTTCTTGTTAGGGTTTATCGGGCAACCCTTATCGGGTTGCCCTTTCTGTTTTAAAAGGGCTGTTAGTTGGGGTGGGGCTCGGGTCCGAACCCGGGACCCGCAACCCGGCCCCAAAACAAAATGGGTCCACAAGTGGATCCAAATGGATCCACTGTGGATCCTCGAATTAAATTAAAATTTTAAATCAGAAAAATTTTCATTTATCTATTATTACCCTTTAAATCAAGATTTCAAATAAATCAATCCTAATTACCCCCTTTATGGGTCCTGGATCCGTAATGTGGATCTAGGCCCAAATTGAAAAATTTGAAATATTTTCTAATAAAAATCTCGGGTTTTACAAAAGAAGTGCAATAAATGCACAATGTTAATAAGCTTTACACCAAAGAAAGTGCAATAAATGCACAGTGTTTATAAGCTTAAGGAGACAACTCTTTTCTGTAATACATGCATACAATGGGCTCACATAGCCCTTATTTATAAGCAGACTTAAGAGACGTTAGGCTATTCCCAACGGCTCTTATTAGAGACGTTGGGAATCAGCCCAACGTCTAGCTTTTTAAAACTGTGTACACAGTCAGTGGCTGACTGTTGTACATTGTACACAATCGGCCACTGACTGTGTACAAAAACATTATATAAAAAAACAAAAATAAGAAATGGAAAAAAATCAAAAAATAAGAAAAAATAAAGAGGAAATACAATCATATTCAAAAACATGAATATGCGTAAAATGTAGAAATGACTAAAATACCCCTACAGCCAATACAAGAAAGAAATATATATTTTCTATATACAAGTAGATGGATACATGTACATATATATGAAATATATATATAAATGTATATGTATCTTCTTTTATATATAAAAAATATATATAGAAAATACATTGTCTTATAAATTACAATTTAACAGTAAAGTGGCAGACTCTCACCAAAACCGTGACCAGGAGAAAGAACCTCAATATCGGGTTCAGCAGGAAACATTAGTGCACACAGAGTCTTTTTTTATCCTCGTGGTCCCACAAAACCGAATCTATAAGATTCTCATTCTTCCGATGAGAGATCTCAGAATGTATATTACACTGTTCTTATTCTTTATCTTTTTATTAAAAGTCAATTATTGAGTTTTGTAACTCAACATGTAAAAGCAAAGGCAAAAGCTCGCATCTACCCCTGTGAGAACCATCACGGGACTCCTGCCCGTGGAAACACATAGATCAGTGCAACATCGTGTAATAAAAATAAAGGTGATTTTTACGATGTATTTAAAAGTAAATAAAGAGCAAACCAAAGTTCAAGGCTCTTCATGCCTACGATGATTCATTTTGATCATCGATGCATCATATGCAAAAAACTATAACAACTTGCGATATATGCAATGATGTCAACATGCTTCCAAATGCATATATATATATATATATATATATATATATATATATATATATATATATATATATATATATATATATATATATATATATATATATTTCAATTTAATCATGTGCATGATATGTCACATTTATATGCATGTGTTCACTATTCATGTGGATGTGCCTTTATAAAATTATTCCACATACATGCATTCATCAATGAATCATTTCAATTTGGACAAGTGAACAACGCATGCATTTATGTACATGCAAAACACACATCAATTCATGTATGCACATGCATTTGAAACAAACTTCATATACTATGATGCTTAAACACGTCACATCAAGTCAAAGCATATAAATAATTCCAAATCTTGACATGTCTCGAGAACCAAAATACATGCACACAACACATTCTGAAAATTTATATGCACATTCAATTTGTATTCCAGATTTAAGCAACAACTAGGTGTTAAGATGTATTATAATTTTTTTTTATTTTTTTTAAGCATATCAATAACCTTGTCAACCCCGTCGACTGGGGGCTCAAACCCAACCCAGCTGAACCCGATCAACTAGGTGTGACAGGCCACCCACCTATCACCACCCTAAAAGGTTCTTAAAACTTTTTCCTTTTTATTTTCAGTCCTCTTTTTTTTTTCTTTTAACCAGGTGCAGCCCCAGCGAGCCCACTCGGCTGGGCCTCGTAGGCCCAAGTCAGATATACCTGTTTTAACAGTGCCTAAGGGAAATCAAATTTATTAAACCCCAAAGTTTAACATCAATATATATATATATATAACCAAGAGCTGATATGCTGGCCAGCATGGTTCAGGCTCAGCCCCCATGCATAGGCATGACAGAACACGAGACCAAAGGAATTGCGTAACCTCAAAGCATGGTAGAGACTGTGTAATGTTTAGTCATACAAGGCTTAATATGAATCCAAGTAAAGAAGGCCGATTACAGGAAAAACTAAATTTGTACATGGTCAACCTGCACATCTACTTATTTCTCTAAACAACACATGCTAAACTTGGTTTCCTGAGCACACGATAGGCTGAAATTGGAAAAGGTTTAAAACATGTGATAAAATCATGGTATATATGTTAATCTAGGCACACGAAAAGCAATCTGTCTATGATCAAATCAACATCAAACTGATTCAAACCCAAACACAGGAAAATTTCCAGATTGAACACTATGATCCGATCATGCGCGAATAAGAGAGTATAAACATGACAGCTAAAGTCTGTACAGAAATTTCTGATTCAACATAAACCAAGCAATAAATATATTTGTTCCTTCTGGAACATCAGATACAAAATTTTCAAGGTAAAATACCCATCGTGAATTCAATCCCAAGTGATATGCAGGTCAGGATATGCAATCCCAACGAATCTAACTCTGACAAGATCAATTCCAATCACAGACCAGCGTGTACCCAACTCAAGGACAGATCAACATATAACCCAATAAGTCCCATCCCACTAGAGTTAGATTTCAGCAAAGGACCTTACGATTAGATCTTTTAGGTTCAACAAAACCCAAATCAGGAAACCGATATCCAAACCAACAGAGACAACCATGGTGAAAAGAATTGGAAAGTTGTAAATCTGTACTCGGATTCATAGGTGTCCACTTTGTTCTTAAACCCATGCTAATCTGATTTAATCTAAACCCTTACCACTGGATTAAGAGGGATACCCATACACAGATTTTTTTTATATGAAAAGAACAGAAAACATCTATATAAAAGAGGATCTATAGATCCTCATCTATGTAATCTAGAGTGAACACAGATTCACTCTCTAACCATGGATTTGCACTAAATATTACATGGAAATCGAATCGGTATTTGATTTCTCTCATGATGCAAAAGAAAGAACCCGTATCTCAGAATCGACGCGGGGGCGAGCGTGCTCTGTTGAGCCAGCTGCGAAAAAGGTAATCAATTAACCATTTGAAAGGAAACTGGAGGGGCGGGCGGACCCATCTGCGAACCGGACCCAACCCGGCGTTAAATAAGATAGACAAAGGCAGGAGCGACTCCTGTCGACCTGCTGAGACTGCAGGGGGAAGCAGAAGTATTAGAATATGGATCGGATATGGATTCAGTAGAGGATCCATATCCGACACGAGTTTGTATATGGATGTAATATATATATTACTTATACAGGATAGTTTTGTCCATGTAAAAAGAATTGTAAACCCTATTAATGTTAATGAAGGATTAATGCAGCATAGCAGAAAAAGCTTCTGGCTGCTGATTCCAGCATAGCCGAGTTCTTCTCTCACTCCTCTTTGCCTCCATTCCTTCTCGGTTTTCTCGACAAAGTTTGCCAATCAAAGGCAGTTTTCACATGGTATCAGAGCAGCGCAACTTCTCGGCGTGAAAAGTTGTCAGGACTTTGCTCCGTCAACGTGAAAGGTCGGCTTCCACTCATGGTCGACAAGTCGCGCTATTCTCATCCTTTTCTGCATTCTATTTCTTTCCCAGGTCACGCTATTCTCATCCTTTTCTGCATTTTATTTCTTTCCATTTATTTTTTTTGCTAAGTTCTTCTATCGCAGATCTGAAACATATTCAAATCTGTTGTCGTCTCCTCTTGTTACCTTCTTCTGTTCACTTGGTGAGGTCTCCTATCGCAGATCTGATCTGCTGTCGTCCCCTCTTGCTGCCTTCTTTTGTCGCAGATCTGAAATCTATTCAGATCCACTGTCGTTATTGCCTTCTTCCTTTCACGCAGAAGCCAAAGTCGACTTCTAGCCTTTCACATGATCTGCCTAGTCACGTGATATGTCTTTTCTTCTCCACCTGCATCACGTAACAGCCGAGTTCCCTACATTCTTTCTCATATCACGTTTGCTTTTAATCTTTGGTCTAGAAACAACTCTTTCTCGTTCCTTTTACATGCGTCTCACGCATCTGAATATTATTTCAGATCTACTGGGTGTCTCATAGAGTTCTGAAATTGTATTTAATCTCAGATGTCGTTCCCCATTCAGTTTCTGTCAAGTTTTTTTTACACACAAATATATATATATATATATATATATATATATATATATATATATATATATATATATATATATTGTCGTGACATTGCTTTCTCTGGGTTGATTTCTATCATAAATCAATAGTTGTGTCAGTTTATGATAAAATAGTCCAGTTTCAGTCACTAGTGTTTTTCCGTTCAAACTCTAATTTATGTCAACAAGTCTGCAAATGGATACTTCTGTTAAAATGTATCTCTCTTTATGTAAATAGTTACATATATATATAAAGAGAGATACATATCAGAGTTACCGGAAACGCCTATAGAATAGGGGAAGCGCGCTTCCCCGGGACGCGTTTCGGAAGCGCGAAACGCAGCGCTTCCGAAACGCGAGGGGAAGCGCAGGTTCAATTGAGGAAGCGCGTCCCCCTTTAAAGGGGTACGCGTACCTCTTTAAAGGGGTACGCGTACCCTTTTAAAGAGGTACACGTCCCCCTTTAAAGGGGTACGCGTACCCCTTTAAAGAGGTACGCGTACCCCTTTAAAGGGGGACGCTATTATGGAAAGGTCGAGTTTGCCCTTAATTTTTTTTTTTTACACATGAATTTATATTTTTTACCGAGGTTAAAATGGGTATTTTATAAAACCCGTGAAAAAATAAAATCAAAAGGGGCTTAGGGTTTTGTTTTTTCACGCGTTTCGACTCCTCTCTCTCTCTCTCTCTCGAGTTTTCGGCGAGCTCCGAGTTCCGGCGACCTCAAAAAATTCCGGTGGCCTCCACCGACTTCCGAAGATGAAGATGTTCACCTTCAGGTACGCTATCCCCCTCTCTCACGCTCTGTCACTCTCTCTATCTCTCCGTGACTCTCTCATGGCTGCTGGTGGCTGAGGCAAGGGCACCCCCCATGTCTCGCACTTCTTCTTCATGGTGCTGGTGCTGGTGCCGGGTGGAGACAGAGGAACACCCTCTATCTTCCGCCCCCTCTTTTCCTCACAGTGGGCGATAGGGACAGAGGGTGGCCCTATGTCCTCCCCCCTTTCTCCCTTTTTTCAGACGATGTTGACAACCACTGTGGTTTTTGACTCGTCTATTTCTCATAACTATCAAGGGTTTTTTTTTTACTGTAGATCAAGGGTTTGTTTGTAGTTTTTTTAGTTTCTGATTCATTATCGCAGCCGTTTTTTTTATTCATTCTGCATGAAGCAGTGGGTTGTTTTTTATTGTCTCCATGATACTAGTCTATTGATAGCGTAAGCAATGTAATATTAACTTCTTATCTAAACAGATGGTATGCATTCGTCACAAAACTTTTCTGATATAGCTGGATTGTTAATTTGCATTGGCCATTATGTGCTGTAGCTTCTTATTTAACTCTTCAGTTGTTTATGATATGATGGTGATAATGTATGTGGAAGTTCATTTTATACTTCATCAGTTGGCAAAGAAAATCAGTGCACCGGATGGGGTGGAAGTATCATTAGAGATAACATGATATTGTTGATGGTTTTAATGATCTTAACTATTCTACACTGATGAATAATTTTTTTACTAATTGGTGTATAACGGGTATAATATGCAATATTATTGTTTTATTGGAGAGCATTTGAGTGTGTTGTTCCCACATTTTAAAAGCTATTTCTTCAGTCTGATGTACAGTGAGAGGCTGAGAGCTGCTGGAGGATGTGAGCTGGTGCCTGGTACAAATAGTAAATGAACATTATCATGAAGAAGATAACTGTAATGATTTAGAACCTCAGTTCTAAGTCTATTGTCTCAGAGATCAATGTTTGCCAAGGCTGGTAGCACTTTAATGTTCTCCATTTGTGCAAAATTAAGTTGATGGGTACTTGGAGAATTTCCCAATGAGTCGGGTATTGAACTTTAGTGGAGTCCTGAAAGAAAACTGGATTTATATGTTCTTGATCTGATTTAGCAGTTCAATCAAACTATTCTCGCTCTCTATATTCTCAGTTATTTATGTTGCTTGTTTCTTATTAGAACTTGAAGTGCCTGTTTGAGTATTTAGTTCAGTGATAGTCAGATTGCACGTAATTTCCCCCCCTTTTTTAGCTTAGTCTTTTGTTTACATCCCCATGCTTTGTGTTCTTCACTCTCCATTATTTACTGTTAATAATAGCTTTTTTTAAGTGTTTTAGGTTGATTCTGATACTTTTATGATGCAGATATATTTGCATGTTCTTTGCTTCATTAATGACCATCTCAAGCTATGATCACGATAATTCTGATGACGATGACGATTCTTTGTACAATTTGGAGCATGAATCATCTAGTGGTGTTGGGAAGGGCAAGAAGAGGTCTTCTGCTTGTCCATATCAGTTTGAGGACCGAAACGAAAATTGTTTTGATGAGGAAGATGAAGAATATGACTTGGATGACTACTATTCTGAAGATGACCAAGATGATGAACCACCTAGCATGCATAAAACAACAGTGTTATGGCGCCATGTATTGAAACAAGATTCATAAGATTGTCTCAAATAGATGGGACAGAATGAATGTGCCTCTCCATAGTCTAGCCCACATGCTTACTCCAAAATATTACGAGTCGGAGTATCTCAAAATCCCAGCAGCAGGAGGGGTCAAACGAGTTTCTCCTGGTAAAAAATTAATTCTATCTATTTAATAAAGTTTAAAGTTAAATGATTTAATTATTTTATTATTTCATTTGCATTTCTCTTGTTATAGTTACTAAACATTTTTTTTTGCAGAAAAGGATAATGATATCTTAGACGGTGCAATGCTTGCGCTTGAAGTCATATCTTCTGGAAATGAAGAGTTATCTACACTTTATAGGTCACAACTTGTGGCTTTTGCATCAAGAAGTGGAAGATTTAGCCGAAATGCAGCACGAATAGATGCACTGAATCCTACAATGTCAGTGCTTAATTGGTGGCGTTTTTATGGTGGTGATACACCGGAGTTGAGAGCATTAGCCATTAAGGTTTTATCTCAACCTATTAGCACATCTTCTGCAGAAAGAGTGTGGAGCACCTATAGTTACATTCACAATGTTAAAAGAAATAGGCTCAATGAAGATCGTGCTGATACCTTAGTGTATATTCATTCCAATCTTCGATTGATTGACAGGTATAATTAAACTGTGTTGTACTTTTGTTTTGGTATTTTTTTTCTATTTTTTTATCATTGATTGTTTATTAACATTCATATTTTATATTCTTGTTATAAAAGGTGCAACAATCGCTATAAAGAAGGGCCTAGTCGAAAATGGGATATCAATCCAGAACTTCCTATTGTAGAAGAAAATACGTTGAGATTAGAGGATATGCGATAGAGAGATTTGGATGATAGTGCACAACAATCAAGCACTATTTCCAAATCTAAACATAAAGATGCACAACCAAGAGCTCCATTACCTCCAATAATTATACGTACAAATGAAGTTCAAGAGGATACAAATCAATCCATCAGAGCTAGTAGAACTGCAGATATACAAGAGCGACCATCAGTTCCTCATGGTCGGATTGATCGTTTCTTTAGCCGGAGACCTAGGCAAGGTATGTTGATATTGTGTTTTTTATATTTTAAATTATGGTTTTTGAACATTTTAACTTTTTAACGTATTCATTATAGGAAATGAAGGAAGGAGCAGAAGACATGGTCGTGGAGGACAAGATGCACGTGATGATGCAGAAAGTTCGCGATCTATTGCTGACTTGAAGGGGAAGAGAAAAATGACAGATTAATGAAGTCTTGAATTATTATTTTTTTTTTATGATGTAGTTGGAGTTGTCCAACTTAAAAACTTTTATGTTACTTTTTTGTCATGGTCTTATAATATTTTTTTGGTATACTTTTATTTTGAATCTTGCATGATGAAGTGAAGTAGTGGATTATGTTAATTTTAAGGTTAGACTTAGAGTTTAGAACATTGTAGCTTATAATTTACAATTTAGAAATTTATAGCTTCTTAGGTCGCTTCCGGTTCGCTTCCTATGTCGCTTCCGGTTCGCTTCCTATGTCGCTTCCGAGACGCTTCCCGGTTCGCTCCTAAGTGGTCCCCCGCTTCCCGCTTCCTAAATTTTTGAAAGTGCCTCGCTTCCCGTATCGCTTCCCGCTCCCGCTTCCTCGACTGGCAACTCTGATACATATACATATATACATCATGTATATATGTATATGTATCTATCTTTATATATATATATATATATATGTAAATATATATGTTTCCTTTTTCTTGTAAAACCCGCAAGGGTATTTTAGTCATTTCTCTTTTGCGCATATTCATAATTATGAATATGTTGTAATTCTTTTTGTATTTTTTACTTTTCTTCTTTTTCTTTTTTTCTTTTTATTTTTTTGTCTTTTTTGATTGTTGACTCAAAGTCAACTTGGAGGGCTCAACAGTAGCTGTTGAGCCTCTCCAACGGTTAGAATTCTAACCGTTGGAGGGGCTCCAACAGCTAGTGGAGCCCCTCCAAAGCTCCTTTTCCTCTTATAAATAGGGGAGTTCCCCCTTTGTAAAAGGCACTTCTTGGAGCTTTTGTTCTCCATTCTTCTCAATAAAATTCTTTATATTTTGTATGCCTTTGTGCATTTGAGTTTCTTTATTGTACCTTGGTGTACATTTGTTCTAAGTGTTCTTGTGCATTTGTGCACATTGGTAGTGTTGTGATTATCGCACACTTTATCTTATTTTTGAGATATTTTCACATGGTATCAGAGCTAGGCTTAAAGGAAAAGAAGATCGTGCTTTTTTCTCTCTTCGTTGGAGTACCTCGTGAAGCGTGCTATTAAGTTGTGGTGGTTGGAGTGAAGACTCGGCTCTTCATTCTATATTTTAGAAGCTTCCTACATCAAGAAGGGACTCATTTCGCATTGTGGTACGCATTTATTTCTCTTTGTATCCTCTCTAATGGGCGAAAAGGATTCTCACTTCTCTCTTGGCTTCAAATTGAATGGAACGAATTAGCATGTATGGGCCGGGAATATGGAGGCCCATATAAAAGGAAAGGGTCTTTGGGGATATGTTCAAGGAACTATTCCCGAACCCGAACCAAAAATTACTACCCTTGAGAGAGGGGAGATCAAGGTTCTTGAGGGAGAAGAAAGAGAAAAGGCTTTTGAAGATTACAATAAGAAGCATAAAGAGTGGGAAATGAAAAATTACAAAATACTCTCATGGTTCTTCTCTTCGGTTGAGACCAAAATTAATGCCAACATTCTAAAGTTCAAAAAGGCATATCAAGTATGGGAATATCTTGAAAGAATGTATACTTCAAGAGATTTGTCCCATAAATACTATCTCCAAAAGAAGGCTTCAACCCTTCAACAAGGAGAAATGTCTGTTAGAGAGTACTTCGCCGAGTTATCCACTATTTGGGATGAGCTTGCCCTCCAAGAACCTAAATGGAGTGGTGAGGCTATTGAATTGAGGGCCAAACAACTAGAAGAGGATCATTTCTTTAACTTTTTAAATGGGCTTAGACCCGAGTTTGAACAAACTAGATCCTCTCTCTTATCTTCTTTCTCTTCCCCTCCTTTGGAAGATGTGCTTACCAAATTAAGTGGAGAAGAAACTAGATTGGGAATGAATAAAACCAATCTAAGTGTGTTGGTCGTTCCCTCTAAAGATGAGGATGAGGGTGCTTATGCCGTCTCAAGACCGGGGAACAATGTTAAAACCTATAAACCCCCTCATTTTAACAAAAATTAAGGAGGAAGAGAAAATGGTGGGCATTATGGAAGAAGAGATTATAGTAAGATCGTATGTCATTTTTGCAAAGAACCGGGTCACATTAAACCGGTATGCCCTAAATGGAAGAAGATGGTGGCTATGTCTACTACTTTTCAATCAACCAAGGAGGAAGGTCCTTCTACTTCCAATCATGCTACTTTGTCTCTCAATCAAATCATGGAAGCTCTTCAACCACTCCTCAAGGGATCCGTTTCCGGAGCCGCCATGACCACCTTCTCTCCTCCCAGTAAGACTCTTTGGCTCTTAGACTCGGGTGCATCCTTTCATATGACTCCAAATGTTTTTTCACTTTCTAAATACTCAAAAAATTTGTCACCCTCTTTTGTCTCCACCACGGATGGGGCTTCTCTTGAAATAAAAGGAATTGTCGATTTTGAAAGACAAGGTTTTTTTATTCCAAAAGTTAGATTTATACCAAAACTAAATTTATATTTGCTTTCCGTCTCTCAACTATCGGATCATGGGTGTGATATCAAATTCTCATCAAATAAATGTTGGATACAGGATCGCCGGTCCGAGAAGTTGATTGGAGAAGGCTCTAGGAAGGGAGATCTTTATCTCATGGAATTTCTTCAAATTCCAAAAACCTCTTTTTGTAATGTTGCCCAACATAAGGATATAAATGTTTGGCATAAACGCCTTGGGCATCCAAATATTGTCAAGCTTTCGTATTTACATTTTGCTAAAACCTTATGTAAAGACAATTTCAATTGTAATGATTGTATTCTTGGTAAAATGAGAAGCTTACCTTTTGGACAAAAAACTATGTTTTCAACTAAGCCTTTCGAAATTGTGCATTCGGATGTTTGGGGACCGGCACCCGTTGTGTCTAAGGGAGGTTTTTTGTATTATGTTATTTATGTGGATGATTTTTCAAGGTATAGTTGGATATACTTCCTCAAACATAAACATGAGGTTTTCTCTACTTTTAAGGTTTTTCACATGTTAATACAAAATCAATTCAATAGTAAATTACAAATTCTTAGAACCGATTCCGGGGGAGAATATCTCTCAAATGATTTCAAAAGTTATATTGAAAATAATGGGATTGTTCATCAAAGGTCTTGTCCCAAAACTCCCCAACAAAATGGGTTGGCCGAACGAAAACATAGACACATAATTGAAACTACAAGAACTTTGCTAATTTCTCAAAAAATTCCAAAAAGATTTTGGGCCGAAGCGGCTCTTGCATCGGTTTATCTCATCAAACCGACTTCCATCCAAAAACTTGAATCAAATATCTCCATATGAAATCTTGTATAAAAAAGAACTCGATTACAATAGGTTAAGAATTTTTGGTTGTAAATGTTTTGTTCTCACCGATAAGAATGATAAATTATCTCCCAAAGCTATTCCTTGTGCGTTTTTAGGATATTCGGAAACCCAAAAAGGTTTTAGGTGTTATATTAAGAATGATAAACTATATGTTTCAAGAAATGTAACCTTTTTAGAAAACATAAGTGGTTTTAAAAAACACAAAACTCATGAAGATAATGCCGATTATTCTTTTTTGTTTGAACTATTATCTAGAAATGAAGATTTTTTTAGCGATGATGAATTAAATGAGAATGAGGATATAAGTGAAAGTATTCCTCAAACCATTCATGATGAAGAAGAAATGATAAATGAACCAATTACCTATACTCATAGAGATAAAAGCACTTTTAGAAGTGCAATAGAGAAATATAGTGACCTTAGTGAATCTTTCAACAACTCTCGAAGAACTGAAAGATCTAGGAAAAATCCTTTTAGATTTATATCCTATGAGTCTTTTTCTCCAAAGCATAGGGCATGTCTTAGTGCCATTCACTCATATCAAGAACCTAGAAATTTTAAAGAAGCTAAGGAAATAATAGAATGGAGGGATGCCATGGACAACGAACTTAGAGCCCTCAACAAAGTCAAAGCGTGGGTTTTTCAATGTCTTCCAGAAGGAAAGAAAACAATAGGATGTAGATGGGTTTTTAAAGTCAAAACCAAGAGTGATGGCACTCTCGAAAGATATAAAGCCCGTCTTGTCGCAAAAGGATATAGTCAAGAATACGACATCGATTACAAAGAAAACTTTGCTCCTGTTGCACGAATGGTTACTGTAAGGTGTTTGATCACCAATGCATCTATTAAAAAATGGAATATTTACCAAATGGATGTTAAAAATGCATTTCTAAATGGGGACATTAATGAAGAAGTCTACATGGATGCTCCTCCTGGTATGAACGTACCAAAAGGGAAAGTCCTTCGTTTGCAAAAAGCGCTTTATGGTTTAAAACAAGCCCCTAAGGCTTGGTATGATCGATTTAATGATGTGATGGTTCAAAATGGTTTTTCCTCATGCTATACTGACACTGCTTTGTTCGTCAAAAAGTCTGATGCAGGAATTGTGATTTTACTGTTGTATGTTGATGATATGTTGATAACAGGTAGTGACATAAAGGGCATCAGAAACATTAAAACCACTTTAAAAGAAAGGTTTGAAATGTCAGACCTGGGGTATCTGACTTACTTTCTTGGTATCGAGGTAGCCTACTCTCATAGAGGCTATTTTTTGTCTCAAACTAAACTTGTCTGTGAGATTCTTGACAGATCAGGTATTATTGATGATAAAATCTGTAAGACCCCTGAAATTGTGGGATCAAAAATGAAGATTGATGATGGGAAACCTTTGGAGGATCCTATCCCCTACCGGCAACTTGTGGGATTTCTAATGTATCTTAGCATCACAAGGCCGGACATCTCTCATGCCGTGCATACTGCAAGCCAATTTCAGCATGCTCCTACATCTGTTCATATGAGTGTCGTTCTCCGAGTTGTCAGATACTTAACGGGAACTTTAAACAAGGGAGTTTTCCTTTCCTGATCTTCTGAGTTGAATTTAATTGCATATACTGACTATGATTGGGGAGGTGACACAAATAATCGTCACTCCACTACAGGCTTTTGCATTTTTTTAGGTGAATCCCTGATCTCATGGAGATGTAAGAAACAACAGAAGGTGTCTCTATCATCCACCGAAGCAGAATATCGAGCCATGGCGTCTACAACTATGGAGATTGTCTGGATTCATCAGTTGCTGCAAGACATGGGGATTCCAATTCAAGAACCCACAAAGTTGTGTTGTGATAATAAGAGTGTAATCTATATTGTTAAGAATCACACGTTTCATGAGCGGACAAAGCATATTGAGATAGACTGCCATTATGTCCGAGAGGCATATCTACAAAAAGTCATCAATCTTCCTTATGTAACTTCAGAATATCAGTTGGCAGATTTCTTCACCAAGGCACTTTGCTCATCAAGATTCATCTTTCTCCTTAGCAAACTTTTGGTCATTGTGCCCTAAGTTTGAGGGAGGGTGTTAAAATGTATCTCTCTTTATGTAAATATTACATATATATATAAAGAGAGATACATATACATATATACATCATGTATATATGTATATGTATCTATCTTTATATATATATATATATATGTAAATATATATGTTTCCTTTTTCTTGTAAAACCCGCAAGGGTATTTTAATCATTTCTCTTTTGCGCATATTCATAATTATGAATATGTTGTAATTCTTTTTGTATTTTTTACTTTTCTTCTTTTTCTTTTTTTCTTTTCATTTTTTTGTCTTTTTTTATTGTTGACTCAAAGTCAACTTGGAGGGCTCAACACTAGCTGTTGAGCCTCTCCAACGGTTAGAATTCTAACCGTTGGAGGGGCTCCAACAGCTAGTGGAGCCCCTCCAAGGCTCCTTTTCCTCTTATAAATAGGGGAGTTCCCCCTTTGTAAAAGGCACTTCTTGGAGCTTTTGTTCTCCATTCTTCTCAATAAAATTCTTTATATTTTGTATGCCTTTGTGCATTTGAGTTTCTTTATTGTACCTTTATGTACATTTGTTCTAAGTGTTCTTGTGCATTTGTGCACATTGGTGGTGTTGTGCTTATCGCACACTTTATCTCATTTTTGAGATATTTTCACAACTTCATCCAATTCTAGTCTTTCTTCCAATTTCCTAGGGCAGCTGGTTTCGGAAAAGCTAACCACCAACAACTATTTGACTTGGAAAAGACAAATTGCTTGTAACGACCCCAACTCATCCCCTTTGAAAATGCGGAATTTTTTTTTTTTCTAAAACAGTGCGGAAAACTTCCCAGAGCCCCGGGGTCCTCACAGTTCCAATTCCAACTGGATAGCCACAAATCACAAAGGAACTTGCAATTAACATCCATAACTAACCATTACATTTATTCATGAATGAAAAACAAATCTAAAAAATAAAGTGTCTGACTCAAGTAACTACTAATGACAATAAGCAAATAACAAGAACACTAAATAAAAAAAAACAAAACAAAGAGCCACTCTGTCCACATAGAAGACTGTCAAAACTCGTTGTGACTCTCGCGCCCTCGCAGTAGCTGTCGACTTCACTGATCACCTGCTTCTGCGAAAAACCAACGAAGTAGGGTGTCAGAATCGAAATCCTGAGCATAGCTACTTCTTAATGAAACAAGTGAGATAAAGAATGAAGATGAGATATCATGCAACAATTAATGGAAATACATACAAGACAGTTTATAGCAATTGAGAATTTAATCATGCAACAATCATAATTGCTAAGCACGGAAAGACAGTAAAGCAGTAGCATCTACTAAAATTTCAGCATGCAACCAGAATTTAACATTCAACATCTACCCTCATGTACTGAGTAAGGAAACCATTAAAGTATGCATGATCTAATGCATAACAGGAAAAATGCATGTCTTTTATGCAATGCATGAATCATTTTATTATCTTCCATTTAAGTCTTTTGTTTCCTTATGCATGCCCTATTAAATGCATACAACTTTAAGTTTCTCTTTTTTAATTACCGTTGCCCGCGGATACACCAAACGGGTGCAAACCCCGAGGTTAAGTTAGGTTCCCAGGGTAGCTTAGCACACAATTTATATTTTATTACTAGGTTCCAACTTAGCCCTCGACCGAATCACCTTCCGAACATTAGACCTCCACATCTAATGTCGGGGACACAAGGGACACCCCACGCCCACAAGTGGCACTTCCTTGGTACAAAAAACAACAGCTGTGTCAAACACACCACTCCCGGGTAAAGTGGCGGACTCTCCCTAAAACCGTGGCCAGGAGAAGGAACCTCAATATCGGGTTCAGGGGACCAAAATTAAGCACACGGAGTTTTGTATCCTCACAGTCTCCCCAAGACCGGATTTTTAAGATCCTCATTCTCCGGATGGGTGATCCCAGAAGGTATATTACACTGTGCTTTATAATTCTTTTATTTAAATTTAATTTCTTAAGTTTTGCAATATCATATGCAAAAAGAAAGATAAAAGCTCGCATCTATCTCGCGAGAGCCATCACAGGACTCCGGCCTGTGGAAACATATAGAACAGTGCAATAAAACTGAAATATTAATAAGGCATGATCTTTGCAATGCATTGAAATGAGTAAGGGAAACATTTCCACAACTCGGGTTTACCAAACCCGCGATGATTCATTTGATCACCTGAGCACTAATGCACGAATCACAATCATATGTAAAGTATGCAATGGTATTAACATGTCTGCAAAGTGTAGTCATATATGTAACAAATTAACCAATTGATAATGAACATGAAATATGACATTCCCGTATGCAAATTAAACTGCCCATGTTATGCCCAAAGTGCTCCTTCTCTATGGCCTTCCCCAATCAGCTTCCCTGACTGGCGATCCTGTACCCAACAACCATGAGAAGAGAAGGAGATATTACATCCATAATCAGATATTTGCGAGACAGATAAGAGATTCAAATTAAGTTTAGGGATATATCTAACTTCTGGGATAAAGAATCTTTTGGATTTTTGAAGATTTTCAAAACATCCTATTCCTTTTACTTCAAGAGATGTGCCATCGGCTGTAAAAACCTTTGACACACTTGAGTTATTTTTAAGACATTTGGATAGACTATTAACATTTGGGGTCATATGAAAAGAAGCACCAGAATCTAAAAGCCAAGGAAAGTTACCTGGACCGGAGAAAGATGCAACTGCCGCTCCAGTTGAGGCTTCGGTTGAGGAGGATACCCCTTTGAGAAGAGGTTGAAGGATTTCCATCAGTTGAGCCATAGACACAGGTGCATCTTGATCTTTTGACTCAGATTCAACAGATGCAACTCTTTTTTCTTCTCTTCTTTTTAACTTTGGACATTGAGGCCTATAGTGCCCCGGTTCATGACAATGATGACAAATAACTTTTCTTTTATCAAAGTCGTCGTTTTGCCTTCCAAAATGAGGCGGCTTGTAAGTACGAGTATGATTCCCCGGTCTAGATATAGCTAAAACGAAGTCATCATCAACTTTTGGAGTACTTTTTCTAAGTTTATTTTCCTCCATAGTGAGCTCTTCTATAGTATCAACAATAGAAGGAATTTTTCCACGATGTAAAAGGGCCGATTTGGTGGATTCAAACTCCGGCCTTAGACCATTCACAAATTGATAGAAATGTTCCATATCGAGTTGCTTTTGGCGAAGCTCGATGTCTTCGGCACAATGTCATTTGGGCTCAAGAAGAGCCAACTCTTCCCAAAGTTCGGACAACTCATTATAATATTCTCGAATAGTTTTATCTTTTTGAGTCATTGTCCGAACTTTATCTTGTAAATTGCATACATGTGCAATATCTTTAAGGGAATACATGTTTTTGAGGTATTCCCAAGCCTTATCGGCATGCTCAAACTTAGCTAGACTAGAGCATTTTTTAATGTCTATGCTATTGATGAGCCATGACATAATTTTTGCATGCCCTATCCTCCATTCTTTCCATTTCTTTTCATAAGTGGCTAAAGCCTTACTCTTCTCTTCTTCCGTTAGAGGAACCTCTTTATCACCCTCTTTCTTGGTAAGAGATAGTTTAGGTTCCAAATCGAAACCATCCACTATAACCCATAAACCTTTTCCCCAAATGTGGTGCTTCATAATCGAAGCCCACATTACATAGTTAGTATCGTTTAGCTTCATAGGAATGATGGTGATCTTATCATTGTCATCCATCTTTTACAAGGGTAAGAGAGGAATAAATAGGAGGAGAGAGAGAGAAAAATAAAAAGAAAAGAAAAAGAGTAGACAAAGGAATAAGAGAGGATACAAAACTAAAAATTTTTGTAGCACAAGTTCGCCTTTCTTCAAACAAATCTTCTTGAGCCAAGAACAAGGTGATGAAACACCTTTTGTAAATGTGGCACGGAAATCAAGGCGGAAACACTTCAAGATCTAAGGATTTCGTAGCTCTGATACCATGTAATGAAATGGTGGTCTTCAACAAATGCACAAATAACTCACAAACAAGTGTCTATTGGAGACACTACAAGCATGACCCTTGAAAGGGTATAAAAGGAAGAACACTTGAAAAATAAATAATACTTTATTCATGAACAAAATGCTTAAGAAGCATGGATGGTTTACATTGAAGGGGTTCACCCCTATATATACAAAAAAGTGGAAGAGAGAGGAGAGCTCATTTTGAGCTCTCCAAAAGAGACGTTGTATTCCAACGTCTCTTAATATAGTTGTTGGACTACAGTCCAACATCATTTATTATTATAGTTGTTGGACTATAGTCCAACAACATTTATTATAGTTGTTGGACTACAGTCCAACAACTATTTGCACACTCAAGTTCTAACAGGAACTTGTTAGAACTTGATTGAATCAAATATCTAGTTTCTATTGAACTAGATGCTAAAAAAGAAAATAAAGAAAAATAGAAAAAGAAAATAATAAAAGAAAATATAATAATATTAAATAATATATATATATATATATTACAGTTTACATTTTAACAATTTGAATGATCATCTCAAAATCACTTGATTTTTTTGAAGAAAGTTTGAAAAATATGAAAATATAATGTAATTTTATGGTAAATGATGAAATGAATTAAAGAATTTGAACATTGGATATTGAAAAGCATATTTCATTCTTTAGGAGAATTGAAATAAGATTGAAGATATAATACATTCCTGACTATGGCCATTGAATGTATTATATAATAATCTGTATTTAAATTTACATGAAGAATAAAATACATTATGGTGCTTTTATAAAGTTTAAAGTAAAATAAACTCTCAATATATCCTCACTATGGACATTGATATATATTTTGAGTTAATTTCAAGTTAAACTCTGACAAAGGAAAAAAATATTTAAAAATATGATGATTTTTTAAAAGAGATTCAGTGTTGATCCAATGTTATTCCATAAAATATAAAAATCCTAAGCATTGCCCACATTTTGACTATGGCCATCAATGTGAGTCATTTGCTTAGGATTAATTACCTCTTATTTGTAAAACCCCATTTAAAAAAAAAATAATAATATCGGTTTGGACCCGGGCCGGGTCGGGTCTGGATCCGACCCGGGCCCCTTTTTATTTTAGGGTTTTAAGTAACCCGACGCAGGGTCCCGAGCGCCGCACCCCCCCCCCCCCCTCTTCTCCCCCTTCATTTTCGGGTTGATTGGGGAAACCCACCGAGGTTTCCCCTTTCATCTCCCCCCCCCCCCGAGCTCTTTATGAGGAGTGCTGGAGGGCGAGGGGAGGCACGCCTCCCCTCTCGAGCTTCCTCCCCCGCGCCGGTCTCCTTCCCTGATGCGCCCGCCGCCGACGCCGGGAACCCCCCCCCAGGTACGCCGTTCTTCTCTTCTCCTCCCTCTTCTCCTCCTCACCCCCTCCCTGTCACCTCGCCGGGAGGCCGGCAGGTGGCTCACAGCCACTGCCGCGGCCTCCCACCGCCTCTCTGTGTCGCCAGGGCCCCGACAGGTGGCCTACGCGGCCCCTGTCGTCCCCGTCTCCCTCTGCGATTCGCCGGAGTGCCGGCAGGGGACCGGTGGCCCCTGCGGCACCCCTTTTTGTTGCCACCTCGTGGCTTTCGGCAGGGGCTGGCCCCCTGCCGTCTGGTGCTGTCGGCAGGGGTGGCCCCTTGCCGACCTGTGTTGTCGGCAGGGGCTCAGCCCCAGCCACATCATGCTGTCGGCAGGGGCTGGCCCCTGCCGACCTGTGTTGTCGGCAGGGGTTGGCCCCTGCCGACCTGTGCTTTCGGCAGGGGCTGGGCCCCCTGCCGTCTGGTGCTGTCGGCAGGGGTGGCCCTTGCCGACCTGTGTTGTCGGCAGGGGCTCAGCCCCTGCCACTTCGTGCTGGCGGCAGGGGTTGGCCCCTGCCGACCTGTGCTTTCGGCAGGGGCTGGCCCCCTGCCATCCATGTGCTTCTGGCAGGGGTTGGGCCCCTGCCATCCATTGCTTCCGGCAGGGGCTGGCCCCCTGCCATCCATTGCTGTCGGCAGGGGCTCAGCCCCTGCCACTGTGTGTCATTGGCAGGGGCTCAGCCCCTGCCACTTGGTGGCTGTCGGCAGGGGTTGGCCCCCTGCCGCTACGCTATGTTTAGGCAGGGGCTTGTTCCCCCGCCGCTTGTCTGTTTTCGGCCAGCAGGGGCACACCTCTGCTGCCTCTCTTTTCCTATAGGCAGGTTTGTCTTTCTTTTGCTCCGCATGATAATTAACATAGCACTGTTGCAGACCTCGCATCGGACCCCTCGCTTTGGCTCCGCGGCCCGAGCCTCGTATCATCTACACGCGTAGACGCACGCAGCTGCACGACATCCCGAGGTAGGGGAAAGTCGCATGAATAGTATGTATGAACAAAATAAAATAAGACTTCTGAGATAGAATAATTATTTTGCATATTTGCGACTCTGAAGAAATATTTGTTGATCCATGTTTTACTCTTTGTGATTCTTTTATTTCATAATATAAATCCTCTAGGTAGACTCATTCTAGAAAGAATCAAGTAGTTTACTTGTCATGCCTGTTTACGTGTACGAGTGCTTAACTCATAATTGTCTATTATGCATGCTTATTCCTTTACCGAATTGAGGGGTATTGAGGGGTGAAATCTATACTTTACCGAATTTAATAATATCGGCCTCCACAAGCCAATTGCTCAGAAAAGCAAAACATGTCATGTAGGAAACAAAAGAATCATAAACCATTATGTTGCCCTCTCATCGTAGTTGTACCTCTAGGAAGGTACGATCGTACTTTTGGACAAGTACGTCCCATGTGGGTTACGATGGTGGGATGATGAGGTTGTGGCAACCTCGATGAAAGCTATTAGCAAAATGCGGAGATCACATAAAATGGTGACCATTTCGCCTTCACAGGCAAGATGCTCGAGTGGGTCTAATGGACCAGAGCATGTAGGATGGGACGGCGGTTAAGAAACCCCCGTCGTACCCATCCAATCTTCACGGTTCATCAAGGGAGAGGATGGAAGGTACAAAGACTCCGATGGACAGGTTGTTAACAACCACCCCACGAGCAAAAGACTCGGTTTTCCCCAGTCAACGGAGTTAGGGGAATTGGGATTACCATAAGTTATCCTAGGTAGTAATTCCCAGGCACTTCTGCAGAAGTTGGATGCATCCATGGGCCACGAATGCCTTTGAGGATTTACTCTCTTGGTCACTGACCGTCCCCTTAGGAGCGGACTCAGTCAGCTATCCGGGTTAATGAAAACACCTGACATAATAAACCCCCGGATCGGTCTCGGCTGTTTCTACGTTTCGCGTGTGTGCGTACCCGCAGGCCAGTTAATATCAGAACTTAAAGAATATATTCAGGAATAGATATAGATGACTGAGACTTACACTGTTTCTCTTTGCACTTATTACATTTGCTAGAATAGACTACAACTGCTTTAATTGCTTAAATATCATAACTACTTATCTCATGAATGTCCTGTTTTATTTTCATTCTACTTATCTGTTCGTGCACCTACTGGTTTGTTATGAAGCTGACCCATTTCATGGGCAGGTGAGGAGTAGGACTTCACTGGCGGCCGATGGCGTGGTGCAACGTGGATCAAGATTCATTTTCTTTCTGCTGGCGGCTTGGCTCTAGGACTTTTTGGAGTTTTTCTTAGATTTATTGAACTTTGGAATAAAAGGCTCATTTTGTAATAAACTGCAGATTTTAATCGATTGCCTTATTTCTTAAATTTCTTTAAGATGTTGTACATGTGAATGATGGTTTTTCAGCTAACGTACCCAGGATTGTTGACTTGTGTTCCTTTCTAAATGTCTTCCGCTGTTGTTTTTAAATATTAAACCTTAAATCTTTGAAAGGTTTTTCGATAAGGTTTTCGAAATCACAAGTCGAAATTTTGGGGCGTTACATTATTAGAATAGTGCACGTGCCATTTGTGTTCCCATTTGTGAAATTTGAAAAATAAAATGGCAAAATGATATGAAACAAGCAATTCATGATATTTACATGCTCATATATTCTAATCGAATACATGAAAGGTAAATATTCTCATTGATATCTAACTATTACATTACTGGAATTAAAAATTAAAATTATGAAAGTCCCTAATTTAGGGTGGGATGTAGTATTTTCCATGGTTTCCTGCAAAACAAGAGATAGTACAAGAGCAGAACATATATGAAATCCAAAAGGGAATATATTATGCTAAAACTAAAGTGCATATTTATATGCTAACACACATTGCAAAGATACAAATGAACTACAAAGATGCAAATGAAATGCAAGAATGCCAAGAAGTAAGGAATGAAATTTCATTGATAAATCAAATGGCAGGAGGATGCAATGGGTCAGCTAATGCATTTAGGTACATCAACCCGTTTTCCTTATAATTCATCATGATGTCGATTTTTTTAAATTTGAGTTTAAGTCTGAGTTCTCTTTTGCTGTCAAACAAGTTATTGCGGACAATGCTTATCCTAGATTCATAATTGCTTGTCCTAAATACATGAATGCAACTAATTGCGGACAGGATTGAGATCAAAACAGAGCCATAAAATGAAATAAGTAATAACAGCTGTGAAAGCAGTGATAGGTAGTGATATGCTCATGAGTAGGGTATAGGAGTTACTATAGATGTAAGTGCTGGTACACTGTTGCTGTGAAAGCAGCAGGTGCAGTGGGTAGTGATGTGTAGGTATATAGTATATACAAGTGGGAGGTTGTAAGGCTAAGGTGCACTGGGGCTGTGTGCTAGGTAAAGGAAGATGAAGAGGTGGCTGGGTAATGGAAATGAAGGATACAACATAGGTTGTTTGAGAAGATGGTTGCACAAGGGAGGATGCATGAATGAAAGGAAGCAACAAATAATGTGCGGTGATGTGAAGTGGGTAATGCGCATTGTTGTGATGAACAATGTCTTTTGCAGGAAAATGCAGGTGGGTGGTATATGTGTCAGGTGATGGTGAAGAGTATGAAGAAGATGTTATAGCAAAAATGAAGTGAGAGTTATAGAGCCTGCTGTGGGGCCTGAAGCAATGGACCCTGCTGAGGAATCTGAACATAAACTGGCTTAACTTTAAGATAATAACATGCAATCTCAATGTTGCCTTCGGTCTTGAATACAAGTTTGTAGTTGGTTTACTGCTTCAGTTTTGATCAGCACTGTCTTTGGATTGGACCGTTACTTGTGGCTTAGTTTGATTGCCATAACTGACATCATCCAAAGCTTTAGTTACAACATCAAATGTGCTTATATTTCTGTTTCTGAGAGGGGTAAGTAGCATTCCCAATGTTGATCAAGATCCCAATGGTAGATTGAGGGTATGTATAGTTTTAAAACTTGGACAACGTCATGAACTATCCTTGGTAAAGAAAAAAAAAAGAAGGGATTTCGCAAAAGGATGTGTGTAATAACCGCAAATTTTCCATTAAAATTTTTAATATTTTAGGTGTAATATGGGCGGATTTGGGCACGGATCCAAGTTTCGGATCCAGAACCCATACCTAAGTGATACCTCTTATACATATAAACCTATTAAATATCAATATACGTAAATAAGAAAATAAATAAAATATATATATATATATATCATTAGGTAGGGTTTTGGATCCAACTATGGATCCACATTTTTAAACAAGATCCGGATCCAACACGTTGTTGGATCCCGAGTGCGGGTCGCGGTTCGGACCCGGACCCGGCCCACACCCTGTAAAATGAAAACATGTAAGGGTTAAAAAGGGGGCAACCCGATATGGGTTGCCCGATAAACATAACCCCACCCCCGATAAATCGCGTGTTAGGGTTCATTTGAACCCTAACACGTCAAGAGTGAGGGAGATGGGGGGAAACCGCAGCTGCCAAGGGGTTTCCTTCCTTTTCGGGAGGCCACCCTCCTACAAATGGGGACCCCGAACCCCTCTCTCTCTCTATCTCTTTTCCCTCTCTCACTCTCCTCTGCCTCTGTATCCTTCAGATCGCCCTCCGAGCTCCGGCCTGCAGCTCGAAGCCGACCTCTCCTCTACTGGTGGTGTTGTCAAGGCCGACCCTCCCTCGTGGTTGCCGCAACCCCTTCGCCGGAAAATGGTAGGAGTACTGTACTTTTATTGTTCGGTGTTGATTGCATCCGGGTATGTTGGGTCGATCAAGAAAGAAACCTCATTATCGCATAAATTGGGGGTTTCATTTGGGGGTTTCTGATGACTGTGTTCAACAACTTCAGATTTGGGGGTTTCATTTGGGGGTTTCCGATGACTGCGTTCAATCACTTCAGATTTGGGGGTTTTTCAATCTTAGTGTGGGATAAACTCAGATTTTTGAGTTTTTCTAGCTCAATCTTATGTTAAATAAAGTCAGACTTCTGGATGTATATAAACTCATAATCGTGGAGTCCGTTTCTTTTCATGTTGGTCATTAGATTCTGTTTCCATCCTTTTTGCATGTGCTGATTTTGATTTCAAAAAAATTAGGGGGCTTGCCGGATAAGCTATAGGGTAGCGATACTAGAATCGAGGTGCACTTAATTCATATCGCTGACTGGTGTTGGGTTGTTTGTTGTTTTCTTTTCTCTGAGAACACAGCCTACTAGCGGTATAATACTTGTTTATTCTGTAACATCCAGCCTGCTGGCTAAATGATATTTGTGGTATTCTGTGAGACACGGCATAAATAATAAATGTTTTTTTTTTGTGAAATGGAACATGCTTAGCATAGACTCTGTTAATTCATATGGGAGGGGAATTTCATTAGGAAATTTCGCTTCAATATTGACTCTGAATATCCGGTGTGTGTATAATTTGTGGAACTAATAAACCAGGACTACTCTTCTCATGTTGTGGCCTTTATATTGCATGTGGTTCAGATGTCATAATGAGTATTTAACTGACTCTTATAATGATTTGCGATTTTTCTTAAGACATTATGCATTACATATTCTTAAGGACAAGATATATGTCACTTAAAGAGAATATTTTGTTTCCATAATGAGTTGTATATTAATTTGATGTTGGACATTTAGTAGGCAGTCCACTTCATGCTAAGTTGCATGCAAATTTGGTGTTCAACTGCACAGTAACTTGCATATTAAATTTATATTTAGTCGCATATTAAGCTGCATACAGATTTGGTGTTCAACTGCATAGTAACTTGTATATTAAATTGATATTTAGTCACATATTAAGCTGCATGCAAATTTGGTGTTCAACTACATAGTAACTTGTATATTAAGTTGATATTTAGTTGCATATTAAGCTGCATAATTTATGATGTTCAATTGCATATTCCTTAAAATGTTCCAATGCCCATTACGTGTATATCATCTAGAAGGTTCAAATGGCCATTAAGATGTTTATTCTCCAATGTTCATATGCATGTTAAACTGTATATTTTTCTGAAGTACTATTGCCTAACACTACATAATTGTTGAAAGTATCAAATGCCAACTAAGCTGTATATCTTGTGGAATGATCAAATGAGAGTATGTTGGGAGAAATGTATATAGTTGTATTACCAAATCTCCAGGACTATACTACATGTTCAATAAAGGACACCAACTGTGTCTTTGCTTGTTGGCAGAGCTTTTATTACATGCCACCCTTTTAATACATGGAGGCGTTGTGGCAATTTGCTATTAAAGAATAAATAAATAATAATAATGATGATGAATGATGATTTGATAACCGAACCTATGGGTCGGTTTGTTGTAGACATATGAATGTCAAGTCAGTGTATTGAGGGTCATGCATAGACCATCGAAGTTATGATGTGAATCCACATGAAAATGAAAATATAATTTTGCTGCCCGACTGGTTTAAAGACACCGGGGCATTAGTGCTTGACTGGTTTAAAGGCACCGGAGCACTCTGAGTGGGTTTGTGCAATCAATATGAAGAGAAAAATTGGGATGTGTACCTTGGCAACATGACTAAGGTTGAGAACTTACTACTCTGGTAGTAGGAGGTAGATGGGGAAAACGCCTTATACTTCGGAAAAATAATTATATGAAAAGATTAACCCACTCAGATTCGGGCTTACCTTAGAGAGGGTAGGTGGTACAAAACTCCGGGGACATGTTTATTTGTTTCGAACTAAAATGACTCGTTGGCCCCCAGTCCTCGGAGTTGGGCGGACCGGACTACCAATATGTCTTAGGTGGTAGCTCTTTGTTCTTCTGCAGAAGTTAGGGATGCATCCTGTTTTGGTTTTGGCCTTAAGGAGGTTCTCTCGGTCACTGGCCGCTCCCTTGGGATTTCAGTCTTAGTTAGAATGTTCGGGTTAATAAAACAACTTTGAATAATATACCCCCGAACGTTCTCTTCTGTGATGGTTGTCTTGGCCCATGAGTACTCGCGGGATAAGAAAAGATAAACATCAATTAGGACATTGTAGGTATCACAGTGAGTGGAGTTACTAGGGAGACATATTTATATTCTTTCAGCATGTTCTGCGCTTGTGATGAAATGAAATCCTGAAATGTGTAGATACAAGATAATCAAATTAATATTGTGATTGCTACATGAATGTTATACATGACTGTTATTGTTGTTGCAGAATATGATTAATGTCTTACTTGCTAAATTGTTGTCTCTGCATAAAATGCTTTAATTACTTAACTATAACTGCTACATAATTTGTTTGTCTGCTTTGATATATGTTTGTTACTGCTGTTACATAGTCTTCTTTATGCACTTCTTAATAGGCTGAAAATTCACACACGACAACTACATCACATACTAGATTCATGACATACCTGCATTAAGAGTACAGTTTTTCCTACTTAGACGTGGTAGTCTAATTCCTATAATTTTTATCATTTTTCAGGCAAAAAATAGTTCTATGAGCAACGTGGGATGAGGCGCTAACCAAGACTTGATCTACTTGTTCCCTGACGGTCCTACTTTCTTTTAGATTGGAATCTTTGTTTTGAGACTCATAATGTGAAAACTCTGATAGTTGATTCTATTATTTTTGAAATAAAAATAAATGGTGTGGTTTGCTTTTACCTTCCTGTATCGTTCTGAAATGCTTAACCCAGGAATTATTAGTTGTTTCCGCTAATTCAAAAAAAAATCCTTAAAAATCTGGGTTAAAATTTTGGGGCGTTACAATGTGAATAGATATACAGGGGATGACGACAACAGGCAAGGCATGTATATAATGTTATGATGGTGTAAAAACAAAAAGAAGCAACACAACAGTGCATTGGCACTGCTGTGGGTGATGGTTGTGCATTTGTTGAATGGGTGCAAGAGGTGATAGATGCAAAGTATCATCATGCTATGAAGGGGGCAGTGACAATGTGCGTAACATGCAGGAGGTTGTGAAGGGGAACTAGAATGAAAAATAAACCTATGCAAATAAAATGTATAAATGAGAACTAAGATGAAGATGACATAATATACAAATGCAACAGGTACGTGAAGTACGAAGAGGTGCTGTCGTGCATTTGCAAAGGTGTATGTACAAAGTATGTGTGAACGTTGAAGAGGTGAGCAGCAAATGTGGTGTTGTGAGGTGACATGCTGAGGACTGGAGCATGGTAAGGTGAGTATAGGGCAGGTGTAGTATAGCGTACAGTTATTATTTAGGAAGATGGAACAGAACATCACAAAGAAATTGAGGTGCCATATCATCTGAGCAAAACGTGCTACACTGAAATCTTTTGGGATATAATAATAGGAAAAGTTTTTAAAACCAGTCATCCAGACATCGGCAACAATGAACATACGACTTGCATTATAGATTTCCGTTGCAGCAAAACTGTGGTCCATTAAGAATAGCACCTGCGTCCACCCTTTCTACTCTTTTGTTCGATGCATGTTCAAGTAAAGGACCGATTTACCTGAGAGTGCAGACTTGTCGTGGTGGACTTTGAAAGAAGTCATCGATGCAACTCCCTCTAGTAGTGTAACTCTATCATCTCCCTTAATTACTTCATCTCCCAATTCAACCAAACTGACATCTGAGTGTCTGACTTTGAAAGGGGTAGAACTCTCTCTGTACTTCAAAATTCCAGCATAGATCCATGCTAAAAACGTGGGAGTGATCCCAGGGAGGAATGATATCTCAAGAAACATCAGGACACCTCCATTTCATGAACCGAGCACTTTTTGAGAGACACAAAACAGAAGAAAGAATGCAATAAGAGAGCCACGAATTCCCTATGAAGTAGTCACATTTTAGCACACGAATCAACGAGAGGGACCAAGATCATATGAATTCCTTAGCTGCACGTGAGCCAGAGGCCCCAAAGTCACCATCTTTGTCCTCAGATAGATTCGAGAGAAATCACGAAGGACAGAGCGGCATTGTGATCGGAAATCAGAATTCTGACGCTGGAGGATATCAGATCCGACGAAAACTAGAGCTCAACTTCCCCCGATCTCCACAGAGAGCGTGGGAGAGTCACCGACGGTGCCGAGAAAGAGAGAGAAACGCAACAGGATTAAATTGAAAGACTATACGATGGAAACAGAAATCAAGGGAAAAAGAGAAAGAAAGAAAAAAAAAGGAATCAAGATGTAAACAAGCAATCAAAAATCGACAAGAAGATCGAAAATAAAGGAGGAAGACTGGGCAATGGAACGCAGGGGATTCCACGATATAGATGGGATCAATCCTCATAGTTGGTTCAATGGTTGGATTCACGATGAAATCAAATACAGAGCAGATGGATTTCATCGAGAATCGGATCCAAGCAAGTATTGGATCTCGTTGATGGCTAATGGACGTTTGAGGGATCGATAAAACATGATCATGTAGATAAACCAATGAAGCCCCAGAGAACTCAAATCAGAGTGAAAATTCAATAAATCAGAAAAGATATCAGATGTCATAAAGATGTGGTGAGGCAAAACATAACTAAAATGCATGAGATACAACGAATTATATGGATGAAATGCAACTAAAGGTATGATCCAATGCAAACTAAAACGGGAAATCAATACAGACTGCAAATTAAAATGCAATGTTAGAAAACAAAATGGAATCAAGGAGACTTATGATATCTAGAGTGACAGAATTAGTAAACACACAGAGTCAATCGTAGCAATCCGGCTATAACAAATAAAAAAAGGGATATAATGAAACCGGAGAAAATCAGAATATACAGATCCACGAAAAGGGGTGTAGCCAATGATGGGGCCAAATTCTTGTTGCAAAACACAAGTCGATGCTGCCATATACAGATCGACATTGTGTATATTGCTTCAAACGGAAGGAAATGGAAAAATGAAAAAGAGAACAATAAAAAAAAAAATAAAATAAATGATAATAAAAAGAAGCAGAGATCAGACATGAATTCGGAAATTGCAAACAATGAAAGAAAAAAGAAAAATAACATAAGTCATAGACTGGGATACAAAATTAAACAAAATAGCAAAGCATAAAAGGAAATGAGAAGGGAGAAATCGTGTTGAAATGAAACAATTCCGTTGTTGTTGCACGAAGATGGGTTGAGGATGCTATCGGCAACTCAATACCATCGAAGGTGCATTAGTGGGGATTAAAAGCTGAAAAACTAAAAGAGAAATCATAAAGAAAAGAACAAAAGGGAAATAAATACAGAGGTAAAATTAAAGTTCAATAAAAAGAAGGAAGAAGAAGACGAATCGGCTCTAAACGTGCATTAAAACTTAAAGGAATCCATGGGTAAAAGATGAAAGGAGGAGGGTTACTTACCTTGGTCTTGCAGGAACTCTGAAGGAGGGAGGGGAACCTTCTTCAGTAGCTCAGCAGAGAGAAAAGGGAGAAGAATCGAGAAGAGGAAGGGGGTGTTGGGGTGAAATGCGGTGAAGGAGGACGCCGATGATCGTTTTTTTATAGGAGAAGGTCGTTAGGCCATTTTTCAAAAATGGTCTTTTATTTTCAGAGATTTTCAAAAAGAAGGTCCATTTACAAGTATTTCTTAAAAAAAATGGTGTAAAAAACTATATTTTCCGGAATTTTTTTAGATTTTTGATAAAAAGGTCTAAAGATATGAGAAAAATATGAGGGATTTTTTAGGAAAATGGGACCCAAGTGAGGTCTTTTGAAAGATTTTTGTAAAATATTTATTTTGAAATATTTACAATTTTCTGAAAATGAGGGTTTTTTTTTTAGAAAAGTAGGGTTAATTTTGGAAATTGAGTTTCAAAAATGGATCTGGGTTTGGGAATTTTGATAAAACATTAGAATTCGGATTTTAAATTGAGATCGGACCCTGAACTGAGAAAAACCACTGAGAAAATATAAAGAATTTGAAATTTTTGATTTTTTTTAACAATAAGAGTTTCAGGATCAGAATTGGACCCAGATATCCAATTTGGATCAAAAATTGGGTCAGAAATGAAGATTGAGTCTAGATTCCATTGAATCCGAGAAATGAATGGAATTTTGATTAAAGATTGACCTGATTTATTCAAATATTGGGCCAAGGGCAGAAAGAGAATTTTTGGATTTTTTGGAAAATTTTGGGTGTTCACAGAAAACTCTTGAAGATCCAACACCCTATAGACAACTTATTGGAGCACTCTTTTATCTTTCGATTACTAGACCTGATATATCACATGTTCTTCACACAACTATTTAATTTCAACATGCTCCTACTTTTGTTCATATGAGAGCAGTTTTTCGCATTATTAGATATATTAAAACCTCTCTTGCTCGAGGCCTTTTCTTGTTTGCTTTATCTACTTTTGATTTAATTGCTTATATTGATGCTGATTGGGGAGGTCATCCCAATAACAGACACTCAACGAGTTTTTGTGTTTTCTTAGGTCAATCTCTAATATCGCGACAGTGTAAGAAACAACAGAAGGTCTTGCTTTCACCAAACTGAAGTTGAATACCGGGCCATGGCTACAACCATGATGGAGGTGGTCTGGCTACGAAGACTGCTGACAGATATGAGAGTTCAAGTGATAAGAGCCTCAAAAATATGTTGTGACAACAAAAGTGCTATCTATATTGCCAACAACCGTACATTTTATGAGCGTACCAAGCATATCGAGATGGATTGTCACTATGTCTGAAAGGAGTACCTACAAGGCACTATTGATCTGCCCTATGTTACATACAAGTACCAGTTGGCAAACTTCTTCACTAAACCTCTCGCATCTCCTAGATTTCACTTCTTTTTAGGCAAACTTTCGGTTATTTTATCGTAAGTTTGAGGGAGTGTTAAAATATTTAACATTATATATATATATATATGTATATATATTATATATAATATACTTTTTTATTTTTCGCTTTTTGTATTTTCTAATCAACCTAGAGTTGACTATGAGTACTGACTAGCCATGAGTACCTAGTCTCTTTACTCTCTTTCTCCTCTCCCTTTCTGGTATATAAATAGGGACAAACTCCATTGTTCAAGTATGCTTCTTGCATACTTTGAAGAACATTAATAAAATATTTATTTTTATATTGTGAGCCTCTTTTGTGATTACCCATTGTGGGTTTTGTGAGTGTGCCCTTAGAGGCCACATTTGTGAAATAAGCGGAAGAAACCAAGAATGCTAAAGCATTCACTATGTCCCACACGGACAAATGCAACAAGCACAAGAGAGAAAATCCACTAAGGGATATACAAAGGGCCTTATAAAAAGGCTACACACATGAAAAATAATATCACTATTATTGAAGAGGAGCTCTCAAGAGCAATACAACATACATGGGGGGTTCCCCCTATTTATAAGAAGAGGAGACCAAAGGGGCTCCCAATAGAGTCGTTGGGAGCCCCCAACGGTCACATATGTGACCGTTGGGGGCCCCAACGACTCCATTGTGGGGCCCCTTTTCGGTATCCAAAAAATACAAAAAGAAAAATAAAAAGAAAAATAAAAAATAGTGAAATACGAGAAACAAAATAAGTACCCCTATGGGGTACTTTGTGAAATGACCATAATACCCCTATCGGGTATTATGGTATTATTACATATGTTTTAACACCCCCCCTCAAACTTTACGGGGGAATGACCGAAAGTTTGCCAAGGAGGAACAAGAAGCGAGGAGCAGGCAGGGCTTTGGTGAAGAAATCAGCAAGTTGATATTCTGAAGTGACATATGGCAGTGTTACTGTCCCACGAAGATATTCATCACGTACATAATGACAATCCATTTCAATATGTTTCGTCCTCTCATGGAAAGTGTGGTTGCTGGCAATGTAGATAGCACTTTTGTTGTCGCAACAAAGCTTCGAAGCCCCGGTAATTTCGACTCCCATATCTTGAAGAAGACTTCGAAGCCACACCAGCTCCATTGTAGTGGTTGCCATAGCCCTGTATTCTGCTTCAGTAGAAGATAATGAGACTTTCTGCTGTTTCTTGCACCTCCAAGCAATTAGCGAATCTCCTAGGAATACACAAAAGCCAGTAGTTGAGATTCGATCATTTGGGTTTCCTCCCCAGTCAGCATCAGTATAAGCTAGTAAATCTAAGGAAGAGATTGAGGATAGGAATAGCCCTTTAGTCAAAGTATTTTTAATATATCGAATGATCCGGAGCACAGCACTCATATGCACAGATGTAGGAGCATGCTGAAATTGGCTTGCAGAGTGCACAGCATGAGCAATATCGGGCCTGGTGATAGTCAGATAGGTGAGGGAGCCTATGAGTTGCCTGTAGGGCGTAGGATCGTCCAGCAGAACTCCATCCTCCAGTCGTAGTTTAGCATTGATAACCTCGGGAGTCTCCACCTTTTTATCATCTGAAATCCCAGATTTGGAGCATATGTCTGCAGCAAGCTTCATCTGTGACAGTATATACCCTCGAGGAGAGTATGCAACTTCTATGCCAAGAAAGTACCTGAGAAAACCCAGATCAGACATATCAAAATTATGTTTTAACATATTTTTAACTTTAAGAATACCGCTTTCATCATTGCCAGTGATGATCATATCATCAACATAAAGCAGAAGGATGATGATACTATTACCTGCATTTTTAACAAAAAGAGCAGTGTCAGTATAACATGAGCGAAATCCCAATTGTAACATGATAGCACTAAATCTATCATACCAAGCCTTAGGGGCTTGTTTAAGACCATATAAGGCTTTTAATAACCGAAGGGTTTGACCTTGGTTAACATTGATTCCCGGCGGAGGATCCATATATACTTCTTCATTCAACTGACCATTAAGAAAGGCATTTTTAACATCTAATTGGAATATAGGCCATTTCTTAGATGATGCTACCGCAATTAAAGTTCTAACGCTTGTCATGCGAGCCACGAGAGCAAAAGTCTCCTCATAATCGATGCCATATTCTTGTGAGTATCCCTTAGCAACTAATCTAGCTTTATAGCGCTCTAGGGAACCATCACTTTTTGTTTTGACTTTGTAGACCCATCGACATCCTATAGCTTTCTTATTTGGAGGAAGGTGAACTATTTCCCAAGTTTTAGCTTTATTTAAAGCATCTAGTTCAACTTTCATTGCTTCAACCCAATGAGGTATACTTTTTGCTTGATTATAATGGGAGGGTTCATAGTAAGAATGCAAGGCTATTAGACAAGCTCTATATTTAGGTGAAAGAGTTTCATATGAGACAAACCTATTAGGTGGGATTGATTCTCTAGAAGAACGCCTAAGGGAGGTTTCTTCTAGGGTTCATTAAGCCGCAAGAATTTTTCTAAAGCACTAATAGGTTGGGCTTCCTCACGCCGAGTGTATACTTGGAGATTGTCACCATTAGTTGGTGATACATCATCATCATGAGAATCATGAGTATTTTCTAAAATTTCCGGATGACTCAAAGAGTCATCATTTGAATCTTCTAAAAGATCATTGATAAACATATAATCAATTTCATTTGATTTTTCCAATATGTCAAATCCATTTTCATCTTCTAAAAAGGTTACATCTTTGGAGACAAATAACTTATTATTTTTATGATCAAAGCATCTATAGCCTTTTTGATTTTCACCATATCCTAAAAATACAATTCTATTGCTTTAGGTGACAATTTATCTCTTTTATGTAAAAGAACAAAGCATTTACACCCAAAAATCCGAAGACGATTGTAGTCGGGTGTCATATTAAAAAGTTTTTCATAAGGAGAGATATTATTCAATTTTGAAGATGGCATCCTATTGATTAAATAGGTGGAGGTTAACACGGCTTCGGCCCAAAAATTTTTAGGAATATTTTTAGAAATGAGTAAGGATCTAGTGGTTTCCAAAATATGCCTATGTTTTCTTTCCGCTAGACCGTTTTGTTGAGGAGTTCTTGGGCAAGATTTTTGATGACAAATGCCATGTTGTTTTAGATATGCTTGAAAATCATTTGATAAGTATTCTCCACCCGAATCGGATCTAAGAATGGATATTTGACTTTGAAATTGATTTTGAATTTTTGCATGGAATTCTTTAAAAAAGTTAAAAACTTCTGATTTAAAGTTAAGAAAATAAATCCATACATATCTAGTATAATCATCAATAAAAGTAACATAATATGAATAACCACCTTTAGATAGAACCGGAGATGGCCCCCAAACATCGGAATGCACCAATTCAAAAGGTCTTGTTGTCACAAAGGATCTAATAGGAAAAGGAGTAGACTTCATTTTGCCAAAAATGCAATCTTTGCAATTGATATCTTTTTCTTTACAAAACTTGTTTCCAAAAGGAAAAAGATACATTTTAGAGTAACTTGGATGTCCAAGCCTTTTATGCCAAGTTTCAATATTTTTGTCTTGGACATAAGTACAAAATGAGGTATTTGGAAGCATTAAATTATCCATAAAATAAAGGTCTCCCTTCCTATGGCCTTGCCCAATCCGCTTCCCGGACCGGAGATCCTGCACAAAGCACCCTTGGGATGAGAAAGATATTTCACATCCATGGTCGGCTATTTGAGAAACGGAAAAGAGGTTAAGATTTAATTTTGGAACAAGGAAATTTTGAACATTTTTAGAATCAAGAGTTCCAACACCATTTATTTTGAGAAAAGTTCCATCGGCCGTAGAGACACAAGACATTTTTGAATTGGTGTGCACATTGGTTAATGCATTTTCATGAGGGGTCATGTGAAAAGAAGCTCCGGAATCTAAAATCCAAGAGTACGTACCGGGAGGTGATGATGAGGCAATGGCGGCACCGGAGGTGGAAGAAGTGACCTTTAAGATTTGTTGAAGAGCCAAGGAGATTTGTCCAAGAGTGTCTTTGAGATCCCCGTTCTTGCCGTCAACTTCTTTGGTGGTGGATTCTTCAACGGAAGCCACCTTTGGCTTGAATGCCCCATTTAGCTTTGGGCAAACGGGTTTAATATGTCCCGGCTCATAACAATGGTGACATATAATCATTTTTCTTCCACCACTCCCTTGCTTACCAAAATGAGGTGGTTTGTATGTTTTAACATGATTGCCGGGTTTAGATACGGCAAGAACTTCCTCTATGCTTTTACCCATGCTATGCCTAGTCTCTTCTTGAGTAATCTCGGCAATAGCTTCTTCTAAGGGAGGAAACGTGGATCTATGGAGAAGTGAGGATCTCACTTGTTCAAATTCGGGACGAAGCCCAAATAAAAATTGGAACAATCTATCTTGTTCCATTTGTTTTTGTCTTAGAACCACATCCTCCATAGATACCCATTTAGGCTCTAAAAGAGCCAATTCATCCCACAAAGGATTTAGAGCACTATAGTAATCTTGTATGCTCATGTCGCCTTGTTTTGTGGTTCTTACTTTTTCTTGCAAGAAATAAGCTCTTGCAAGATCCTTTTGGGTAAACATACCCTTCATAAAAAACCAAGCTTCATTTGCCCGGCGGAATTTTGCAATATTTGCACATACCTTAAGTTCGACATTATTCATAAACCATGCAAGGATTTTTGCATGGTTGCTCTCCCAATCTTCCATTTGATGATTATAATCTTCAATGGCCTTGAGACGAGCATCGCCTTCAAGTGCTTTCTCTTGATCTCCTTCCATCTTTGTGAGCTTAAGTTGGGGTTCCGGAACGGTTCCCATTACATAACCCCAAAGCTTCTTGCCTTTGAGATTATTCTCCATTGCGGATGCCCACATCATGTAATTTTTTCCATTGAGTTTGAATGATAGATCGATCTTGACTTCCATTGCTACACAAGGAAGATGTGAGAAAGAAAGGAAGTAGAGAGAGACAAGATTTTACCTTTAGAAGATCAATTGGCTCTGATACCATGTAATGAAATAAGCGGAAGAAACCAAGAATGCTAAAGCATTCACTATGTCCCACACGGACAAATGCAACAAGCACAAGAGAGAAAATCCACTAAGGGATATACAAAGGGCCTTATAAAAAGGCTACACACATGAAAAATAATATCACTATTATTGAAGAGGAGCTCTCAAGAGCAATACAACATACATGGGGGGTTCCCCCTATTTATAAGAAGAGGAGACCAAAGGGGCTCCCAATAGAGTCGTTGGGAGCCCCCAACGGTCACATATGTGACCGTTGGGGGCCCCAACGACTCCATTGTGGGGCCCCTTTTCGGTATCCAAAAAATACAAAAATAAAAATAAAAAGAAAAATAAAAAATAGTGAAATACGAGAAACAAAATAAGTACCCCTATGGGGTACTTTGTGAAATGACCATAATACCCCTATCGGGTATTATGGTATTATTACATATGTTTTAACATGAGCCACCTGCCGGCCTCCCGGCGAGGTGACAGGGAGGGGGTGAGGAGGAGAAGAGAAGAACGGCGTACCTGGGGGGTGTTCCCGGCGTCGGCGGTGGGCGCAGCAGGGAAGGAGACCGGCGCATGGGAGGAAGCTCGAGAGGGGAGGCGTGCCTCCCCTCGCCCTCCAGCACTCCTCATAAAGAGCTCGGGGGGGGAAGATGAAAGGGGAAACCTCGGTGGGTTTCCCCAATCAACCCGAAAATGAAGGGGAGAAGAGGGGGGGGTGCGGCGCTCGGGACCCTGCGTCGGGTTACTTAAAACCCTAAAATAAAAAGGGGCCCGGGTCGGGTCCGGACCCGATCCGGCCCGGGTCCAAACCGATATTATTTTTTTTTTTTTTAAATGGGGTTTTACATCCTACCCCTCTTAAAAGAATTTCGTCCGCGAAATATCTAGTCCCCTCCCTGCACCCTCTTGCTCCCTGTTTGCATGTTCGTCAAGCAGGAGTGAAGCCTCCTGCCTCCCCTTTCATTGTTGACAGGCAGGGGCTTTGCCCCTGCCTCTCTTTTACTTTGTCAGGCAGGGGCGCAACCTTGCCTGCCCTCGTTTTTCAAGGGCATGCACCCCCTGCCTCCCCGTCGTTTGTTGACAGCAGGTCAGCAGAGGCTCGCGGCCCCTGCCCCTGCTTCTTACGCTTATAACAGGTGCGCAGGGGCACAATGCCCCTGCCTCTGCTTCATTCACGTCAGGACAGCGGCAGCGCCCCTGACCTCCTATTTTTTGTGTTAACTTGCTAAGGATGTCACTTTTGCAGCTCGTACGACGGATCTCGCTCGTGCTCCGCGGCCCGAGCCGTCAATCGCCTACACCCGCTGACGTCAGCAAGCTCGCAACTGCCCAAGGTAGGGAAAGATTGCACAAAGGACTTGGACAATTGAATTGAGTTCAATTAACTAAAAAGGACAATTAAATAAATATATATATAAATATATATTTATACGAGTACACAATTAACTCAAGGATGCGGTTTCACTATCCTTGTCCTTTACTTTCTGTCATGTCTTTCCTTTGCCACCGTGCTTTGCACCTAGGCTTCGCTTACGCATTCCTGCTTTCGGACTTTTCTTTGCCATCGCTATTTGCGCCCAGGCTTTGCGTTTTCACTCCTGCTTACAGTCTTTACTTTGTCATCGCGCTTTGCGCCCAAGCTCCTGCTTTTGCAAATGTTTCGTCAATGCCTTGTCATTGCAGATGACGCTCAAGTCTTCGCTCATTGCATGTTCTATCAGGCATCCTCGTGGAGGATGCAAGGGGCATTTACCGCTCTCTCTCTTGCGATTAGAGTTGAGTCGGGGGCTTAACGATACATCATCGTCTTAAGAGAGGGATCCCTAGCAAGGATCCAAGCTTTTCGAGTGAGCAGCCCTGCAAAGCAGAGTCAAAGAAACATTATATTTTTATGAAACACTTTTGTTGAGGATCCTATTGAGGAACTATATCTGTTTCATCATAGAGTATTTGTAGTCGTGCACTACACGCTAGTACTACGATGATCGGATGAGACGGTCGTGCGATCTCGAATAGTGCTAAATGCACAATACTGTAATCACATAAAATGGTGACTGGTCGCCTTCACAGGCAAGATGCTCGAGTGGTTGAAAGACCACAACATTAGAATGGGTTGTTAGTTAAACAACACCTAACGCACTCATTCACTTCTTGTTGTCTGTCAAGGGAGAGGACAGAGCGGTATAAAAACTCTAATTGACAGGTTGTTAACAACCACCCCACGGGCAAAAATCAGGCCTCCCCAGTCATTGGAGTTAGGGGAAGAGACTACCAGACATTAACATAGGTGGTAGATCCCATGGGCTTCTGCAGAAGTTGGATGCATCCGTTGCCAAGTATATGCCTTTGGGAAATCCTCTCTCGGTCAAAGTCGTCCCCTTAGAAGTGGACTCAACTAGCTATTCGGGTTATTGAAAATACATAAAATAACAGACGTCCGAACTAGTCTTAGTTATTTCTATGTTTTGTTTGCGCGTACCCGTAGGCCAGTAATATTGAAACATAGAGTTTGTTCACATTTGTTGATGGGTCATAAGACTTGCTAGTTGCGTGAAAGTTCACAGCTTACGATCAAATGAATGGTCATGTTGCGTTTGACAGTTACACTGCTTACTTACTTTTAACTGTTGATCTGCTTTAAACTGCTTAGCATGCTGAATTAAATGCTCTTAATTCAGTTTCTTGTAGTCTCTCTTACGCGCCTACTAGTTTTTCGCGAAACTAACCCATTATATGGGTACAGGTGATGATTAGGTACACCACGGGCGATGACAAGATGGCTTCAAGATTTCTTTTTCCTGCTCTTAGCTCGCGTCCTGGATGTTTTTGGGTTTTGTCACGGATTTTCCTTTGGATATCCGAAGTTTGTACTAGTTGGGAACTTCTTTTAATGAAAGTGGCTTTCCAAGTATTTTGCAAGTTATATGGATTGTGAGTTTTGGTTCTTTTAGCTAACGTGCCCAAAGTTGTCAGCTTGCCTTTCTAAATTCAACAAAAGAATTATCTTCCGTTGATTTCATAAACAAACTTTGAAAAGTAAGATCTTTCTAGTCTCTTGCCTGTTTTCTGAAAAGTTCGCAAGTTTGAAATTTTGGGGCGTTACAACCTATGTATTGGAATCAGATGATCTAAGAGTCTATTCCTATAAAATCAAGCATGTAGAACACGTGTATGGTCAGATTTAAGGAAAACATGGAAAAAGCCCTTCAAAATTCCGGCTAGCTGAAGGTTAGTTAGAAAAGTCAGATAATCAATTCAAGAGGAAATATTGTCCCTAAAATATTCAACTTCAGATGAAAATTTCAAAGAACCTCCAGAAGTATCTTTCCGCCACCACCTATGCCTCCCAATTCTACTTGTAAATTGTGCACATTTCCTGAAAAGAACCAATAGTTATAATTTCAGACACAATATATAGTAACTACAACCAAAGCAGAAGCTACTTAAAACATCTCCAAGTCACCAAGAATGCAAGCATGGCAGCAGAGACTTTTGAATATCTGAAGAAGTCTAAGATATATCCAACTATTATTTGATAATTGCATACACTATAACATATTTGAAGTAGGAATTTAAGGTTTTCTCTTTTTTCTTTCTTGAAGGCGAAAGTGAAACAAGAATTGACAATCTGAATGCTACACCCAACCATATCATTCTACATGAGAAATATCATCAGAAAAACCAACCAGTGCATGTGTGGTGGAAGAAACCATCAAACAACAAAAAGAGTTTAAAAAGTTGAAGAATATCAATCTTACCATCACAAAATAAGTCAAGGGAAATCCCAGCATTCCCCATGCGCTTATGCGAAGTTACAAGGTTTGCATCCCAAGCTGCAATCTTAGGGATCAGGCAGAAAATCAGAAGAGAATGCACTTCAACTTCAATTGACAAAATGATGGCACAAAACTAGGCTGCAAAAGATATAAGATCTACAGAGAAATGAAAGAGTTTACCCATCAGGGACCAACAAATTGCAGTATGACTAACAAAGAAACTGTGAAACAATGAAGTTAATAAAGCAACCTGAAAAGAAACTGTGAAACAACAAATTCAGCAATTCTCAACCTTACTAGTGAACTTTCACATAATTATTGTTATGCTGATGTTTACTAACTGGTATGGGTCAACTGGTCGTTTTTACCTGGACCAGACCCGGACCAAACCCTATGGGGTCCGAGTATGGTGATAAATAAGAAGACCCGATTAAGACCTGGGTCCGGACCTGAAGGTCCGATTAATACATGGATCTGGGTATAGTTTGTGAAAATTTATACCAGACCCAGGCCCAACCCGAGTTCCGATTAAGACCTGCAATTTTTCAATGTAAAACTGATAAAAATATTATTTTACTGGGTATGGTCCTGCAGTTCTTATTGGGTCCGGGTATGGTTTCTCTTATAGTGGACCCGATACCATACCCGAAAATCGGGTCCAAGTCTGGTTCCGCCTGGGTCCGAACCAAACCCGACCCGTTGACACCCCTATCCCTAGGTACAACTTTATATGTATATATTTCAAGTAAAAGGAGGAATGATATTTTGAGTAAAAGAGGGAGGGTTGATATTTTGAATAAAAGAAAAGGGTTGGGGATAATATTTTGACTAAAGGAAAAAGGGAAAGGGGCGATAAAACCCTGTTTTGTGCCTCTCTCTCTCTCTCTCTCTCTCTCTCTCTATATATATATATATATATATATATATATATGTGCGTGTGTGTGTGTGTGTGTGTGTGTATGTGTATGTGTATGTGCGTGTGCGTGTGCGTGTGCGTGTGCGTGTGCGCGTGCCAAGGGAAGGGATTGTCAGGGCCTGGGTGCCAATTTGACCAAAGACAACATTAGAAAAAAGAAAAAAGTGGTCTGGGTATCAGGTCAGGGTTAGAGACCCAACCCAACCTGTACCCATACCAGTGTTAAGATAAATATAATATCGTGGTGTATATGTTGTATATAACTGAGTATACTTAGGTATACTTATCTGTATTCTGTCTTTTTGTATTCAAGGTATACCTAATGGGTATTTAGTCTTTAGTTTGGGTATTTTTTATAATAAGTATACTTAATATTTACTTTTACAGGTAGAATAGGTACTCTAATTTCTTTTAGTCATTGTATAAATGATTAATTCTTGATTTTTTTAAATTTTTTATTTCTTTTATTTTTTGTCAAAGTGGGTTGACCAGCCAGCTGTTAGGACTGTGCCTAACGGCTAGTTGAAGGAGGTCCAACTTGTTAAGATTAAATGTATTCTTTCGTAGATATACGGAATGTGTAAGTATATATGTATATTGTTATTTGTACATATACACACTTATGTATATAGTATAGTATATATGTATACATTCACATGTATGTATATATATATATTGGGGATTAAGTCAAACAAGTTGACTTAGTCCCAACAGCTAGAAGTCTAGCTGTTGTTGGCTATTGAGAGTACTTTTTCTCCTCCTCTCCTTTACTTCTTCCCCGCTTTCTCCTCTATAAATAAAGGGGGTGCATGTATGTGTAAGGTGAGAGAATGATGGGTAGTTTTTGTAATAACCGTATTTTTGTTATTTGTTTGGAATTTTTTTTCTATTATAATGCATAAATTATTTGATTTGATCCTGGGATCCAAGTTTCGGACCCAGGACCCATAAAAGATCCATAGATAAAAATACATATAATATCATGTAAACCTATTTGAAAAGAAAAATATATTTAAATAAATAATAATATTATATATATATAAATATATAATAAACATAGGAAATATATATAGCTCAAGGATCCACTCTTGGATCCATTTGGATCCAACTTGTGGATCCTCATTGTATGGGTGAGGCGCGGACCCAACTATATGTTGGTTTCCGGGTCTCGGGTCAGGACCCGGACCGCGCCCCACTTAAAAAAAAGGGTAGATAAAGGCTACCCAAAACGGGTTGCCCGATAAAAAGAGAGGGTTAGGGTTCAGAGTGAACCCTAACCTCGCAATAAGGAAATCGCAATGGGGAGGGGGCAGGGGCGGAGCGCAGCCGCTGGGAGGTAGGTCGTCTCCTCCCTTTCTGGTCTTTCTCCTTCAAAAGGGGGATCCCGAGTTGGTTCCCCTCGCTCTCCTCTCTTCCTCCCTCTCTCTTTCTGCCGACCACGCCTCTCGTTGTCCCTCTATCTCTCAACTTCCCTGTCTCTTTCTCTCGGAATCCCCTTCACGTCGTCGGAGCAGTCGAGGTCGGTGGAAGCACTCTCTTTCTCGCAACAGCCGCAACCCTCAAGCACCGGTTTGGAGGTACGGGTCTCCTCTTTGAAAATAGATGAAAAATCGAACTCCGGTTTGATTTTATGTTCTTCTCGAGGATATAGATTTACATGAAAAATAGAAGTTGCATATTCTTCTCCATGATATATTTTGTCATAGATGAAGCTTGCTACAGATATGTGTTCTAAGTCTGGCATTTCAAATGATAAAAAAGTAGAGACTCTTGAGGTTATTAATGCCAAATTACGATTGGAGGATGGGGTTCTTTTGGAAGATCCCACACCCTATAGACAACTCATTGGGTCTCTCACCTACTTAACCATCACCAGACCAGATATCACTCACGTGGTTCACTCAGTTAGTCAATTTCAGCATGCTCCTACAATTGTGCACATGGGTGTTGTTCTCCGGATCATTCGTTACATTCGAAACACTATCAATAAAGGGTTATTTTTATCATCTGCTTCTTCCTTGAATCTTCTTGCTTATACGGATGCAGATTGGGGAGGTAATTTTAATGATCAAGTCTTAACTACTGGTTTTTGTGTCTTTCTAGGAGACTCTTTGATTGTCTGGCGACGCAAGAAGCAGCAGAAAGTTTCACTATCATCTACCGAAGATGAGTATCGGGCTATCGCAACCACAACAATGGAACTTGTATGGCTTCGCAGACTGCTTAACGACATGGGAGTTGATATTACTGAAGCTTCAAAGCTATGTTGCGACAACAAGAGTGTCATCTATATTGCAAGCAATCATACCTTCCATGAGCATACCAAACATATTGAAATGGATTGCCACTATGTTTGTGATTAATACTTACGAGGAACAATTGCTCTAACGTATGTCACTTCAGAATATCAGTTGGCGGCTATGTCACACGGACTCGGCTAGGGAGGTGCCGCACCCGAGTCGACACGCCCCGACACGGGTGCGGACACGGGTGCGGCCTCGGACACGGCCTGGACTCGGTCAACGCCGAGTCGGACTCGGTCAACGAGTCCAGGCCGAGTCCGTCTTAATTTTGGACTCGGTCAACGTTGACCGAGTCCAAAAATGTCCATTTTTAGTACCAAAAAAATAAAAAAAAAAAGATCTTTTTATATATTTTTTAAAAATATATATATATAGCATGAGTCTTAAACATTAGGCCCAGAAAAAAAAAATTATTCTTAAATATTATCATTTAATTCTCTCTCTCAATCTTAAAAGCTAATAAATTCTCATCCACGAGTACCAACACTTTTCATCCACCAAGTTCTCTCTCTTATAAAAGCTAATAAATTCTCATCCACGAGTAGCAACACTTTCTCATCCACCGAGATCTCTCTCTCTCTCTCTCTTTTTCAAATCTAGCTTTGAAAAATTAAAAGCTTTTAATGCTTTTAATTAATGTTATGAATTTTAGCAAAAGATATTTAATGCATTTACCAGAACATGCTTTTAGTTAATGCTTTTAATTAATACCTTGATGATGTTTTATTCCCATGGTAGCTAAGACTCGGCTGAGTCAATGATAAACTCAGCCTAGTTTGGTTCTAATCCAGTTATACTACTATTTTAACTCAGTTAGTTCAGGATCTGAGACAACTTGGAAGAGTCACGAGCCGAGTCCAAAATTTATATAGACATATGCACACACTGGATATATATATATATATATTTTTAAATATATATATATATATATAGCCGAGTCCCCGTGTCCAAAATTTTTAAAATTGCGCCGCACCCGTGTCGCACCCGCACCCGCACCCGCACCCGCACCCGCACCCATGTGACATAGGTTGGCGGACTTCTTTACTAAAGCCCTTTCGGCTCTCGGCTTCATGTTTCTCCTTGGCAAACTTTCTGTCATTTCCCCATAAAGTTTGAAGGGGGGTGTTAAAATGTACATATATATATATATATACATTACATCAATGCCCGATAGGGGTATTTTTATAATTTCACATAGTTGTTTTAGAAAACAACTATTTTTATTTTTTGTTAAAATATAATTTCTTTTTTTAATTTTTGTTTTTAGTTTTCGTATTTTTTAGAAACCAAAAAGGGCTCCAACCATAGAGTCGTTGGAGCCCCCAACGGTCACAAATGTGACCGTTGGGGGCTCTTGGCATGTTGTTTTGCAAGCTTATGTTATTAAAATTTTTACATTGCAAATGTAAAAGAGATGAATTAATAATCAGATAAAAGAAAGTAAAGCACAGTATAATTCATTTTCTTCTTGATGTTCCTGCTTTAGCGTGGGAATCTTGGATGTTGCGGTTTGGGGAAACCGTGAGGATACAAAAACTTTGTGTGCATGTTGTTGCCCCGGAACCCGATGTTGAGGTTCTTCTCCTGGCCACGGTTTTAGGGAGAGTCCGCCATTTTTCCTGGGGTGGTGTGTTTTGACACAGCTGTTATTGTTTTGGTATACCAATAAAGTGGCGCCAGTGGATAGTCCGTAGCAACAAGAAACAGTGCAGTAAAAACCATAATATCACCTCTGATTTGCGCAATGCATCAAAATAACTAAAACAGATAACAACTGGTTCTCGAGGCTCACCCGGCCCCTGATGATCCAATTGACCATCAATGCCCTCATAAGCAAAAAAAATCATAAAGAGTATGCCACTTATGCATTCTTTTCACACACTTTTCAATGCACATTCATCTATGACAAAATCAATAATATTTAAATGCATAAGCATGAGTTCCCACACCAACATGCAATGCATACTTTCATTCATTGCACAATTCCTGCCAAATGCATGATTTCATTAATGAATTATTCCAATTAAAACGTACGAACACTCATGCCATTTTGATCTTGCAAAAGCACCTAAATTATGTATATGTACATGCACAAGTAAGCCTGCTTGCAACAACAATTTCGAATAAGTATCACACAACAAGTTTAATCACATAAGGAACATCACCCCTTTGTATGCATATGATTAAGCCCAATACTGTAACGCCCCGAAATTTAACCCAAATTTTTAGGGATTTTTTTTTTTTTCAAGCGGAAACTAATAATTCTCGGGTTAAGCATTTCAGAACGATACAGGAAGGTAAAAGCAAACCACACCATTTATTTCCACTTCAATAATAATAAAATCCAACATCAAAGTTTTCACATTTAGTCTCAAAACAAAAATCTCAATCTGAAAGTAAGCAGAACCGCCAGAGAACAATGGATCAAGTCTCGGTCAGCGCCTCATCCCGCATCGCTCATAGAACTACTCTTCTCCTGAAAATAATAGAAATTATAGGAATTAGACTACCACGTCTAAGTAGGAAAACTGTAATTATTCTTGCAAGTAGATCATGTGTCAAGTGTGATGTGGGTGTCGTGTTTGAATTACAGTCTAAACATAACCACATAAGGATTTCGATGCAATAGCAATCATAGACATATATCTGAATAGAAAGGTAGATTATGTAACAATTATACTTAAGCACAAGAAGCATTTTATGCAACTACAACAATTAAGTAAGGTATTAAGCAATTCAAGCAGAACTTACACTAACATGAACAACATCCATAATATGAATTCAATTAACTAATAAATACACAATTTAGGATGTCGTTTCAACATAAGCAACGAATATAAAACATGATGGAAGAGTAAGCAATTGTCTCTTTAATGACTCCCATACAGTGATACCTAACTGTTCTAGTTAGTGTTTATCTTCTCTTATCCCGCGGGTACACACGGGCCAAGGCAACCATCATAGAAGAGAATGTCCGGGGGTATATTATTCAGGGTTGTTTTCTTAACCCGAACACTCTAACTGTGACTGAAATCCCAAGGGAGCGGCCAGTGACCGAGAGAAACTCCCAAAGGCCAAAACCAAAACAGGATGCATCCCTCACTTCTGCAGAAGAACAAAAGAACTACCACCTAGGATAAATTGGTAGTCTGGGTCCCCCAACTCTGAGGACTGGGACCAACGAGTCGCTTTACGCTCGAAACCAAAACACGTGTCCCCAGAGTTTTGTACCACTTACCCTCTCTAAGGTAAGCCCAAGAACTGGGTGGGTTAATCTTTTCATTTAATTTATTTCCCGAAGTACAGGGCATTTCCCCAACTTCTTTCTACTACCATGGCAGTAGAATTCCCACCCTTAGTCAATTTACCCAGGGTATAGAGTCGTCTCAATCCTTTGTCATATTGATTTCATAACCCACCCAAAGTGCTACGGTGCCTTTAAACCAGTCAAGCACGAATGTTAAAATTTATGTGGGTATTAACCTTTTTAACTTGAGTGCCAAGGTAAAGCCTGCAAGTACCAGGCTTGGTGGTTCACCTGCCAGCCTTAATCCACAAACAATTACACATAAATGAAAATTTACTCTTATTCATCAATCACTACCATGGATTTCTTAAACTAAAAGAGTGATTACAACTCTCTTTGACTTGCATGATCATTAACTTAGTTCGGCCCTTTATAAGGACCAATGGTGATAAAATTTACTAACATGATGATTGGCACATTCACAAACCACTATGGATAATTCATTTATAGGAACGTAAGATTCCTATGCATACTATTTACAACATGTAAAAAGGGAAGTATGCATCCCCTAAAGATCTTGAAGTATTTACAATTGTTGAAACTAACATATGCAGTGTTTATAGCCAATATGCCAAAACATAACCTTTTGATGTGCATCACAATGCAGGCCGAAATTAATAGAGTCTCTAATCCTATTTTGCCTATCTCAGTTATACACCACAGGAAATTCAAGGTACTAGATCACCCAATCATTACAATGTATATTTTTTTTTTTGAATAATTAAGTATAGCATAGCATGCTGGGTTACGCAATAGACCAATAAATCCAACTAGACACTGTTCAGCCATATTAATTTAAGTATCATTTAGCATTACAGTTCACTAAAATACAGCATGTACAATAGCTATCGGATCAGCCAATTATCGTACTAAGTATAGCATAGCATGTTGAGTTACGCAAGAAACCAATAAATCCAACTAGACATTGTTCAGCCATATTAGTTTAAGTATCATTTAACACTACAGTTCACTAAAATATAGCATGTACAATAACTATCGGTTCAGCCAATTACCGTACTAAGTATAGCATAGCATGTTGAGTTACACAAGAAACCAATAAATCCAACTAGACATTGTTCAGCCATATTAGTTTAAGTATCATTTAACACTACAGTTCACTAAAATATAGCATGTACAATAACTATCGGTTCAGCCAATTACCGTACTAAGTATAGCATAGCATGTTGAGTTACACAAGAAACCAATAAATCCAACTAGACACTGTTCAGCCATCTTAATTTAAGTATCATTTAACATTTCAGCTCATTAAATACAATATGTTGTATTATGCTGAACAAAAACAAAAAAAAAACAACCAACAGCTAAACATTCCTCCATGGTGTGATCAAGATACTCGGCTGGACCCAAAAACAAAAGCAGCTATCTGTTAGGTTCTCCCACAAGTTAAATTAGTAAACTCAATAACTCCTACACATATCCGTACACACAGTAGTAAGACATTAATGCTACCCGTAAAGAAACTATTAATTGAAGGCATGCGGTATTCATTATTCAAGTATCCAAAATGATTTCAGCTATGATTCAACGCAATATCAGACCTCATTTGAAACAGTCATACACATTTGAGACTTGAAAGGATTGCAAAAGACCCACAGACTCTTAGTTAGGGCTTTCAATACCAAGGTCAAGAAAAACCTAATTCAAACTAGGGTTTTCGATTAAAAAGGAGATAGATTTTTCCATCTAAATCTCGGTCAAAGTAGCTAATTCGAGAATGAAGGATAAATCTTCAAGCAAAACACCCAATCCGTTAAAAACAAAACAGTCTCCCCCAATCTCCGATCTTATTAACTGTCTGGCAACAAAACCCCCCTTTAAATCAGTCGATTTGGGTTTTAGACAACCCGCACCCCACCAACCCATGATTAACCTGAAACAAAATCACAGAAACCCTACCATTATCCGGCGAGGGTGTTGCAGCATCCACGAGAGGGGGTCGGTCGGCTTCTCCCGGCAAATGTTTCGAACAACAGGCCCGAGCTCGGAGGCGATTCGAACGAGAGAGAGAGAGAAAGAAAGAGAGAGTGGGATTGAGAGAGAAAGAGGTTCGGGGGTCCCCTTTTGTAGGAGGGTGGCCACCCGAAAAGGAAGGAAGCTCCTTCCCCCGGCGGCTGCGATCTCCCCCAACTCCCAGACTCCTTGCATGTTAGGGTTCCATTGAACCCTAACAGGTGATTTATCGGGGGAGGGGTTTTTCCCCCCCTTTGTTGTTGTTTTTTTTTTTTTATCGGGTTGCCCCTCCTTTTTAACCCTGTTCCTGTTTTCCCTTTTTACAAGGTGTGGGTCGGGTCCGGGTCCGACCCGCGACCCGCACTCGGGATCCAACCACGTGTTGGATCCGGGTCTTATTTAAAGATGTGGACCCATAGTTGGGTCCAAATCCCACCTAATAATCTATTTATATATATATATATATATATATTATTTATTTTCTTATTCATGTATATATAGATATTTAATAGGTTTATATGTATAAGGGTATCACTTAAGTATGGTTCTGGATCCGAAACTTGGATCCATGCCCAATTCAACCTATTTTACGCATAAAACATTAAAATTTTTAATGGAAAATTTTGCAGTTATTACAAATACACTTAGCATAATTTGTAATATTTGCATGCATAGCCTAACCAATTTATTTTCATAAACAGAAATTTTGGGCCAGTCCATACCAAACTGCATATATATTATATATATATATATTTTTTTTTGAAAGGGAGGCTGATCCAGCACCCAGCCGACAGACAGTCGGCTGGGACTCGGCTCCAGCCCAGCTGACTTAGTCGGCTGAGCTTGGCAGTCACTATACACGCCCAGCTGGGCCAGTGAGCACCCTGCCAAGGCCTGGCAGCCAACCAAGTATCACTCGGCTGGGATGCTAGCTAGCCCAGACCCAAAAAGAAAATTTTATCATACCAGGCTTTGGGAGCCTGTTTCAATCCATAGAGAGCCTTTCGAAGACGAAGAACTTTATTTTCAGGAATCTTCATGCCTGGTGGGGCATCCATATATACTTCTTCGTTAAGATCACCATTTAAAAAAGCATTTTTCACATCCATTTGAAAAATGTTCCAATTTTTAATAGATGCAATAGTAATGAGACATCTAACTGTAACCATTCGGGCTACAGGAGCAAACGTTTCTTCATAATCAATTCCATACTCTTGCCCATACCCTTTAGCAACTAAGCGAGCTTTATACCTTTCCAGGGATCCGTGGCTTTTAGTTTTAACTTTAAAAACCCATCGACAACCTATAGTTTTCTTTCCCATGAGTAGAGTTTGGAAATCCCAAGTTTCAGCCCTTTTTAGAGCACTAAGTTCATTCTGCATGGCTTCTTGCCATTCTATACATTTTTTAGCTTCTTCAAAATTCCTTGGCTCAAAATAAGAATGAATGGCACTAAAGACAAGCCCTATACCGGGGGGAAAAAGAATCAAAAGAGACAAACCGAGTTGGCGGTCTTCTATTTCTCTCAGATCTTCGATGATCGAGAGTAGGTACAAGCTCACTATATTGGTCAATGGCACTTCTAAAGGTGCCTTGGTTTCTACGGGAGTAGGTTATCGGATCACTTGAAATCCTGTTTTCTTGATCATTGAGAGGGTTATGTTCTTTAACATCACCATCCTCATCGTGGTTTGATGATACATCATCATCACTAGATATATCATCGTTACTAGCCAATAAATCAAAAAGGAATGAGTAATCAAAATTTTCTTGTTGAGAAACATTTTTTCAAATCCACTCTCATTTTCTAAAAACGTTACATTTCTAGAAACATATAACTTATCATCTCGAAGATCATAGCAACGAAACCCTTTTTGAGTTTCGGAATACCCAAGAAAAGCGTAGGGGATAGCTTTGGGAGAGAGCTTGTCGTTTTTATCCGTAAGTATAAAACATTTACATCCAAAAACACGTAACCTACTATAATCAGGTTCAAATTTATATAAGATCTCAAAAGGGGATATTTTTCCTAATATCCTAGATGGTAAGCGATTTATCAGATAAACAGAAGCGAGGGCTGCTTCAGCCCAAAAGTTCTTAGGAATGTTTTGAGAAATAAGCAGGGTCCTAGTGGTCTCAATGATGTGCCTATGTTTTCTTTCGGCCAATCCATTCTGTTGAGGGGTTTTAGGACAAGATCTTTGGTGAATAATTCTGTGATCCTCAAGATAAGTTTTAAATTGGTTGGATAGATATTCTCCTCCAGAATCACTTCTAAAAATCTTTATATTACTATTGAATTGATTCTTGATCAAGAGTGGAAGGTTTTAAAACATGTAAAAACTTCATGTTTGTACTTTAGGAAATATATCCATGAATATCTGGAGAAATCATCCACAAAAATAACATAGTAAGAGAAGCCTCCTTTTGAAGCAACAGGTGCGGGTCCCCAAACATCGGAATGAACAATTTCGAAGGTTTTAGATGAGAACATAGTTCTTTGCTCAAAAGGTAAACTTTGCATTTTTCCGAGAATACAATCATTACAGGAAAAAGAACTTTTACATAGATCCTTTGCAAAATGTAGATAAGATAACTTGGTGACATTAGGATGACCAAGTCTTTTGTGCCATATGTTTATATCTTTGTTTCGGGCAACATTACAAAAAGATTTTGGAACTTGGAGAGATTCCATATAGTATAAGTCTCATTTTCTAAAGCCTTCCCCAATCAATTTCCCGGACCGGCGATCCTGTATTAAACATTTGTCATATGAAAATTTAATATCGCAGCCATGGTCCGTGAGTTGAGAAACAGAGAGAAGGTTTAAGTTAAGTTTAGGTATAAATCTAATTTTTGGAATGAAAAAATCTTGAGTTTCAAAATTACCTATTCCTTTAATTTCAAGAGTGGTTCCATCCGCAGTGGAAACAAAGGATGGAGAAGCATGTTTTGAAAAATCGGAAAGTGAAAACATGTTTGGGGACATATGAAAAGATGCACCTGAGTCCAAAAGCCAAGACACTTTACCTGGAATGGAAGAGGTAGATACGGCGGCGCCGGATGTAGCTCCCTTGAGAAGAGGTTGAAGGGCCTCCACTATTTGATTCAACGAGAGTGACCCACTTGATGAGGCCTCTTCCTTTTGTGGTACACCGGTGGTGGCCATAGCTAGAAGTCTCTTCCATTTGGGACATACGGGCTTGATATGCCCCGGTTCCTTACAAAAGTGACAAATAGTCTTGCTATAGTCCCTCTTTCCTCTTTGTCCACCATCTCCTCCTTGATTTTGGAATTTAAAATGAGGAGGACGATAGGTCTTTACATTATTTCCGGGTCTTGATACGGCATTAACCTCATTGTTTTCTTCATGATTACAAGGAACCACAAGAACATTTGGTCCTTGTTTACATAAACTCATACGAGTTTCCTCACCACTTAATTTGGTGAGAACATCTTCAAGAGATGGCAGGGTAAATGAGGATAGAAGTGATGACCTTATTTGTTCAAATTCCGGTCTTAACCCATTCAAAAAGTTGAAGAACCGATCTTCTTCAAGTTGCTTGTGGCGGAGTTCAATTGCCTCTCCACTCCATTTTGGTTCAAGCATGGAAAGCTCATCCCAAATGGAGGAGAGGTCGGCATAATATTCCCTAATGGACATTTCACCTTGAGTAAGAGAGAGAGCCTTCTTTTGAAGGTAATACTTATGAGAAAGATCTCTTGATGTATACATTTTCTCGAGATAATGCCAAGCTTCTGATGCTTTCTTGAACTTGATAATGTTGGCATTAATCTTTGTTTCGACGGATGCGAAGAACCAAGAAAGAATCTTGAAGTTCTTCATTTCCCATTCGTCGTGCTTCTTGGAGTATTCTTCAAGAGCTTTGATCATTTCTTCTCCCTCAAGAATCTTGATTTCATTTCCGTCCATCATGGTTATTTTGGGTTCCGGTTCCGGAATTGAACCTTGCACATAACCCCATAATCCTTTACCTTTTATGTGAGCCTCCATGTTCCCGGCCCAAATATGGTAGTTGGACCCATTCAACTTGAAGCCAAGCGCGAAGTGAGACTCTTTTTCACCCATTATGGAGTAAAGAAAAGGAGAGGGAGGCGTACCAACACAATGCTTCAACTTCTAGCTTGCACAAGATCCTTCTAAAATATTTGAGAAGCGAGATCCACCACTTCTACTTCTAAGAATCCGAAGGCACGGTTTTCGAGGCACTTGAAAAAAGAAGAATCCCACGATCCTTGATCACCAATAGAGCTTTGATACCATGTGAAATTGTCTACGAAGAGACAATACGCATATACGCACAAATACTTTAGAAAAAGAAGTGCACAAAAGCACTCTCACAACACTTGAAAATACGCAAAAAGCGTATAAATAATAAACATGCAATAATGCATGTATTTCATAAAAAGCAAATGCTTGAGTCTCTCAAGCTTGGAGAATACAAAGGGGGAACACCCCTATTTATACAAGAAAGAAGGAGTGCAAGAGGGGGCTCCCCAAAGGAGTCGTTGGGGAGCTCCCAACGGTCACAATTGTGACCGTTGGGGGCTCCCCAACGACTCTATTGGGGAGACCCCCAATGCACTTTTTGAGAGTGCAAAAAAGAAAAAAAGAAAAACATAAAAGAATTACAAAAATAATGAAAAATTACAGCATATTCCAAATGGAATATGCGCAAAATGTAAAATGACAAGAATACCCTTTCGGGTAAAAAAGGAGAAAAATGTATAAATATATATACTTATATATAGAGATACGTATACATATAATATATGTATACATATCTCTATGTATATAAGTATATATATTTATACTTACAATATTGATTTTGAGTGTACATTTTAACATGAACATCCCATCGCGCTGTAAGTAAGTCTTTGATATTTTATAGCATGTTAGACTAAATTATATTCTTGTGTTATTCGTAGTATCGTTGGATAGATGGATCCGTTTACTGGTTCTAATGGTAGTCGCGGTAGGAGCACGCGTAGAGTACGTGGTCGTTCTGTAAGGGAGAGGGGCGGACATGAGATGTTCGGGGCTAGTTACTGGGCTAACCGCCCTCCTCTACCCATTTTTACGGATGAGCAAGGCTTCTCACTACCGATCGCCTACCAGATACCCTTGGCAGCAGCGTGGGCTGAGGTGCATGCTCGAGAAGGTGGTTTCGCGCCTTCACACTTTCGGGTGCACCATCAGACACCACAGGAGTCATCGGGAGATTTTGTTCCCCCTGGGTTAGCAGAGGAGTGTAGTTTCTGCGGAGAAACAGGGCACACCATGGATGCTTGCCTCCACAAGGCCGAGCATGACGGCAAGATCGCAATTTCGACTGCGGGCGAGCAACCGCCACCTCTGGCAGACCCAGTGGGCGGTGTATCACCCACATACACACCTGCGACGGATTATTCAGATTATAGTCTTGGCTCACCGGAATATACTCCGACGACGCCCCTTTACGGGCAGGAGCCCTCCTACGAGGAGCCACTTCCCTTCACCCCTAAGTGCAGATTCAGGCGCACAGGCAATAGAAGGGAATATCTTAGGAAGTACTCTAGCCGTCCCTAAGGGGAGGTAGCACTTGCCCAGTTTTGTTGGAGTCTGTGAACTCATTTATAATTACGGAATAGAACTTTTGCTTATGTACCAGCACAACTGGATTCTAAATATTTGACTTTCGTAATAAAGATCTATGTTTTTGCCTTTGCTCCTATACTTATGCCTACTTGTACGTCTTCAGTATTTTTGACTATTTAATCTTGGTTGCTTTTTAAGGATGGCGGGAAACTCAAGCCACAGCATGGCCGATGAGTTGCGTGAGCAGAGGGGATTCATGATGGATACCCTCAACTCCTTAGCTGAGGCGATTCGTAGCCAGGGTCGCCCCCATCAGGATCCGGGTTCCCTTGTTGGGAATGCACCAACTGTCACCTATGAAAAATTTCTGAAGCTGGACCCTCCTACTTTCTCTGGCAAGGTGGATCCTGACTTGGCGGAGAGTTGGGTTAAAGAGGTGGAACGGGTGTTCCAAGTGTTGTCCGTCCCTGATGATAAGAAGACGATGTTCGGGTCCTTTCGATTGAAGGACGACGCTCGCAAATGGTGGGACACGACCTGGGAGGTGCAGTTTCCGGGTGCTGAGGTAATTCCGTGGGAGGCCTTCCGAAGGGTTTTTCTCGGAAACTATTTCCCTCCTCATGCGAGGGAAAAGAAGAAGGTGGAATTTCTGGAGTTGTGCCAAGGCAGCCTAAGCCTGAACGAATATATCGCCAAATTTCAACGGTTGGAGCGCTATTGTCCTCACCTATTCGAGGCATAGGGTTCTCACCAGTATGCCCGCGACTTTTTCTGCGGCGGTAGCAGCAGCCACCTTACTGAACGAGGATTGGGAGCGTTCAAAAAGTGTGCAAGCCAAAAAGTCAACCGCGTTCGGTGGTGAGCAGAAGAAGACCTATTCCGGCGGCCCAGGGCAGCGACCACCATTTCCTGTGAAGACTGAGGAAGGGAAGAAACAGTTCCCTCCAGCGAAGCGCCAACGACAGCAGGGCCATCCACCGTCCAGGCAGCCGTCTAGTGATAACTGCCCCAGGTGCAAGAGGCCTCATGTGGGACAATCTTGTCCGCGGGACACTGGCGGATGCCTGTACTGTGGCAAGATGGGTCATTTCATACGCAACTGCCGGAAGAAAGCAGCAGATGACCTCAAGCGAACCGGCAACGTATCTCAACCCCCTCGACCACCTCATCAGCAGCAACAGCGAGCACAACCAAGCAGTGGCAGGGAGCCGGGTCGAGTTTATGCAGCCACGGTCGATCAATTGACCAAAGGGGATCTCGTTCAAGGTATCATTCTTGTTGCCGATCAAGCAGCTTTTGCACTCTTTGATTGTGGTGCTACACACTCGCTTGTTTCAGTAAAATTCGTAGAACAATTGCACATAACTGTGAAACCACTTGATAACGCTCTAGACGTGTATAACCCCGTTGGGAAGAACTCAGTTTGCACCACTTAAATATATATTTATCTATTTATTTCTAATATATGTATATGATAATATATATATATGGACCCGAATTGATATGGGTCCCGGATCCAAATCGTGGATTCCAGCAATCTATTATAGATCCAATATTAAAATTTTAATTAGATCCATACAACATTAGAATCTCCGAGGTCCAGGATCCAAAAGAAATATTGTGGGTCTAAACTTCGCATAAGCTACTACGGATCCCATGAAAGTGTTATAGATCCGATATTGAAATTTTCCTCACTAAAATCCGGTTTTAACATCGTGGATCAACTCCATTTGTCCTGGATCCAATATCCAATATGACCTTGATAGGGAGGATCCAATAATCAAAGATCCAATCCATTTGCTTAAAATTCCTTATTGGTTATCCACTTAAAATGTTTGAGATCTGTTAACTAAGATTCAAATGGAAAAATCGAAGTTCTGAACAGGGTATAAAGGTTCCAACATTGAAGATCCAAATAGAATATCCGATATCTAAATACAATTAACACATACAATAATAAAAATTATTTGATATTCAGTTCAAGAACATAAAATTCAAGTTTATTTATCGGATAAAATTCACGGGTATTACAAATAGGACGTTGCGGAGTTTGTTTCCTGATGTCTTACACCAGAGACCAGGTGAACTACTACAACCTTTAGACATTCCTGAGTGAAAGTGGGATGACATATCAATGGACTTCATCGTGGGTTTGTCGAGGACCCGTCGTTAGGATGATGTCATCTGAGTCATAGTAGACAAAATAACGAAGAGTGCCCATTTTCTGCCGATCAAGCTGAGCCAGAGTTTGGAGAGTCTCGCAAACTTGTATATTGATGAGATTGTTCGACTTCGCGGGGTACCACATTCTATAGTGTCAGACCGAGATCTTCGCTTCACATCTCGTTTCTGGCACCAGTTGCAGAAGGCTTTGGGTATCACGTTGAAGTTCATAATGTCTTTTCACCCTTAAACTGACGGGCAGATAGAGCGCACGATCCAGACACTTGAGGTGATGCTTAGAGCATGTGTGCTGGATTAGGTAGGGGATTGGGACAGGCAGATGAAGCTTGCAGAGTTTTCATACAACAACAGTTACTATGTCAGTATTGGTATGGCTCTGTATGAAGCTGTATATGGTAGACCATGCAGATCTCTAGTGGGATGGGATGAGGTTGTAGCGAGAACAGTAAAGTCTCCAGAGGTGATCCATCAATATTCAGAACATGTGCAAATGATTCACCAACAGTTAGTTACAGCACATAGCAGACGGAAGAGCTACGCTGACCAGCGACGTAGGGAGCTTAGCTTTGTAGTGGGCGATCACGTTTTTGTTCGGATATCACCTACAAAGAGTGTTTTTAGGTTTGAGAAGAAGGGGAAGCATATTCCTATATACATTGGACCTTTTGGAATCCTCGAACGAGTTGACGAGTCAGCTTACCGAGTAGCACTTCAGCCTCAGTTTTCCCAAATCCACAACGTTTTTCATGTCTCGATGTTGTGGAAGTATATACCCGACCCCTCATATGTCATTCAATATGAGGTGATCGAAGTACAACCAGACTTGACGACGGAAGAGAGACCGGTGGAGATTGTGGATCGCCTGTAACGACCTCAACTCATACACCTTGAAAATGCGATTTTTTTTTTGAGTTGCGGAAAACTTCCCAGAGACCCGGGGTCTTTACAGTTCCAATTTCAGTTAGATAACCACACACCACAAACGAACTTACATTTATCATCCATAACCCACCAACTAAACTCTTTTATCGAAGAATCCATAATAGTCTCATACTCAAGTCAAAAGTGAAATAACAACTGCAGGAAATAAAAAGAACTAAAAGAAACAAAAGTAGAGCCACTATTTCCGTAAGTAAAGCAGTCTGAAGCAAATGTGCCCCTCGTATCCCCTCAGAAGCGAGTCGACTTCACTGATCACCTGAGTTGCGAAAAACCAATAAAAGTAGAGGGTCAGAAATCCGAAAAATTCTGCGTACAGGTTCTCCTAATGAATCAATTAAGAAAAAAAACATAAATAAGATTCATGTAATAGTTTATAGGGATACCGTTATAACCAATTCATAAGACAATTAATTATTCTTGTAAGAAGAAAATAAATATTAAGCATGAGAAAATATTAACTAAGCAATATAGATCCCAATTTAAGCAATAAGGGCATTTAACACGCTATAGAGAACGACAACATACAATCATCGTTATATAACAACTAAAGGAACAATCAAATATGTGTGATCTAATGCATAACAGGAATATGCATGATTTATATGCAATGCATGAACCTTTTATTATCTTTCGTTAAAGTTTCTCTTTCCATATGCATGCCCTATTAAATGCATACAATTTAAGTTCCTCTTTTTAGTTATTATTGCCCGCGGATACACCAAACGGGTAAAATCCCCAAGGTTAAGTTAGGTTCCCAGGGTAACTTAACAAAAAAAATGTATTTTATTACTGGGTCCCGAACTTAGCCCTCGACCGATATCAGCAAGCAGCACCATCCATCGGAACATTGAAAAATAGCATCCAATGTCAGGGACACCATGGAAAACAGCATCCACCGACGCCACTTTCTTGGTATACCAAAACAACAACAGTTGTGTCAAAACACACCACCCCAGGCAAAGTGGTGGACTCTCCCTAAACCGTGGACAGGAGAAGAACCTCAATATCGGGTTCAGGGGCAACAATACGCATACGGAGTTTTTGTATCCTCACGGTTTCCCCAAACCGCAACATCCAAGATTCCCACACTAAAGCGGGGACATCAAGGAGACATGAGTTACATTGTTCTTTACTTTCTTTTATCTTGTTATTAATTCATCTCTTTTATATTTGCAAATCAACATGCAAAAATTAATAACATAAGCTTGCAAAACAACATGTCAAGCTCTTCACGGGACCATAGTCCGTAACAACAAAGAACAGTGCGATAAAAACAATAATACCACTTCTGATTTGTGCAATGCCTCAAAATAACTAAAACAAAGAACAACTTGTTCTCGAGGCTCACCCAGCCCCTGATGATCCAATTGACCATCAATGCATTCACAAGCAAAAATCATCAATCATTATGCATTCATTCCACATCCCTTTTCATGCACGATCATGTACGTTAATATAGAAATGTGCATTAAACAACAATATCCTCATGCATGCGTATGAGTTCACATATTCATGTTAAATGTAATTCTTTTGCACAACCCGCAATTTAATCACACCTGTGGGCATTCTAGTAATAGTGCACGTGCCAAAAACATCATTTAATATAAACATAAACATATAGAGAGAAGGTTTACACCCAAAACTCTTCATTCATAACATGTATTGGAATTAGCACTTGTGTTCATGACCACAAATCTGAAATCTATCATGCAAACCAAGGTAAAATTTCATATTTGAATGTCAGGTATGCATAATCATGTATGTTGTATAATCACAATAGATTGCATGTATATTTCAATGCAAGATCTCTTTACACGTACACATACTTGTCAATGAACTATGTTCTTTTTTGGAATAACCCATGCATATATATATATATATATATATATATATATATTTGTTAGAACAAGGATCATACAAGCCGAAAATCTTTAACTGGAAAAGATGCTATACACAAAGCATCAAAATATGCTAGTTGGATCAACAGGTTAACCCAAAGGTTTAGAAATCCAAACCTAAGTTGTCTGGCAATATCTCCATAAACCAACGATTTCACTGATGGATTTCGCTACTAGCTATATGCAAAAGGTTAAGCATCAAAGAAGTAATAAAAAAATGGAGAGAAAATCTTGACTACTTAACCTATGATTTAGACAAATATTACTCTCAGGCTACACTAGCTGAGGACAACTTAGTCTACTTAGCAACACAGATGACATGGCCAATCATTTCCAGTGAGTTAAGAATCAAGAATTATAAATTTTGTTCTGAGTTTGGCTTGGAACCAGATCCAGCCACAGATCATCATGAAGTACAGTAGTGAAGTACCTATTTTCTACTGTGAATTAAAATTTCGAAGCCTTTTCACAATTTATATGCCTGTTGGAATATGAAAAAAGGTCCTATGCAGCAAAAACAACAAAAGTTAGAGCTTGAGTTAGTTATCCATAAATTTTATTGTCTTGAAGGATTCATAGATCTTGGAATAATAAACACTGAAACTAACATTTCGAAAGTTTGAGAAATAAAATCATTAAGTGGGATCACCAGAAATTTCTACCCACACATACAACACGTGCACAGTACACAACCACATGACTACCCATGGAAAACTGGAAATACTAAAATTGCCAACACTTGATGCATTTCAGATAAAACTCGAGTATTCTGAAACACCTATCCTCAATACACAAATACACCAATACTATGTATGGCTGAAACAAACTGGTCACCAAGACTTAAAATGATATACAGTTTGTGCACATGATGCCTAGTTAAAACATGAGAAAATCCCATTCTTAACATGCATTGAAATACACACAGTTAATGAAATCTGGGAATTTAGGAAACACACCACATGTATCTATATAAATAAAAAAAAAAAATTTTTTAAGAACAAGTGGCCCAGCCAAAACTGGGTCTAGCACACAGCCAGACCCACCCTGCCGACCTAGTCGGCTAGGTCAGGTACTCAGCCCAGCCGACTGACTGCCTGGGCCCTAACATGAAAATAAAAATTTATTAACTGTTTTTTTTTTTAGAATTCACAGCAACCGAAATTCCCCAAATCTGTCGATTTGGGAGTTACGGAAACCCAAAGCAAGCTTGACAATAATACATCTGTAAGAACACTGAAACCCTACCAAACTATTGCATGGGATACAAACCTATGTTCCCATTCTTATTTGAAATCAAAAGAAAACTCGTACCTTTGAATCAGTGTTTGGGGTTGCTGTTGTGAGAGAAGGAGGTCGTCGGCAGCGGTGGTCCTGCTCTCGCGCACGCAAACAAGAGGGAGAGAGACGTCAAGGAGGTCGTTGGTTGCTGGTGACAGTAGCTAGGGGACTGGCTTCGTCAGCGGTTGTCGCACGCAAGGGAAAGGACGGGAGAAGGGGGGGGAGTGAACGAGAGAGATGAGAGGCAAAGACGAGGAGGAGAGGTGTGGGAGAGCGAGACTCGAAGACACCCCCCCCCTTCTTGTAGGAGAGTGCCCGAAAAAGGAGGAAACCTCCCCGGCGGCTGTGAATCGCCCCCCCTCTCCCCCTTTGCGAATTTGGGGTTTTGTTGTGTTAGGGTTCATTCAGAACCCTAACTCTTCGTTTTATCGGGTGTAAGCCCCCTTTTTTTCGTTACTTACCTCCTACGAGGGAGGCGCGGTCCGGGTCCGAGACCGAGACCCGGGATCCAGACATAGTCTGGACCCGCGACACCCCATTGCGGTGTGGATCCGTGTCTTACCTGCAATGTGGATCCACAAGTTGGATCCAAATGGATCCAACTGTGGATCCCCTGCACTAAATTTATATATATATGACATTAATTATAAATGTATATGCTCCTTTATGGGTCCTGGATCTGAAATACGGATCCTAGGCCCATTTTGCACATTTTGCATTATTTTATAAAAACACGAAAAAAAATTTGTGGTTATTACATCGCCAGTAGAAGATACTTCGCAGTTGGATGATTTCGTTCGTGAAAGTGCGTTGGCAACATCATGGGTTGGACGAGTGCACTTGGGAGCCTAGGGCCGATATACGTGAACACTACTCACACTTGTTTGGTATATCATAATTTCGTGGACGAAATTCTTTAAGGGGGTAGGGATGTTATATCTAGTAATTTTTCCCATATTTTTCAACTCGAAAGTGTGAATTTTAATTTGATATTAATATAAATATATATCAAAATTTACTGGAAAATCGTAAGATATGGGCTAACGCCATAGGGTCCTGGACCTCGTCCAGGGCCCATTTAAGATATTTAATGATGATTTGTAAAATAGGTGAAATTTATTTATTAGCAAAATTCAGGTTAAAATTAAGTTAAATTCAGGCAAAATTCTAGAGCGAAATAGATCTAAGACCATAGTTAGATCTATTTTGAACCGTAGATCTCGTAGGAGATTTGATTTGTCAAAATCGAACGACTGTTAGTTCAAAAAATGCAATTTTCTAAATTGACCAACCTCTGTTTTTGGGTCTTTTTAGGTTTGGATCGCAGTTGACCCGCTCTTTTTGCATTTGATTAATGTTCATATGGATCTGGACTTAGTCCAGGATCCATATTGACTAGAGCTTTGAATGGGTCAAGATCCTAATTTGAGATGGATATGGATTTGGATTGTGGATCCAACTTAGACCCATAATCCATCCATACTCCTTTTTAAAACTAAAGAAATTGAATTTAAACTTTAAAAACATCAAAGTTAATTTTGTAATAGAAGAGGTGATAAGGTAGAGTTCCACCTTGGGTAGAACTCTACCCAAATCATACAATCTAGAAGGTGATAAGGTAGAGTTCTACCTTGGGTAGAACTCTACCCTAATCATGCTTATCTAGAAGACTAGGGGGGGCGTCACCCCTTATAGAGGAAGCCTGTATAAAGAGGAGAAACTAACCCTCCTCTCTCATAATGTGTTGAGAGAGAGAGAGAAGGTGCATCGTGTGCCTCCTCAATGTTGCCTCCACCAACTTCTTCTCCTTCGTCTTTAAATCTTTGAGATTAAAGTACGGGATTCTCTCTATTCCGATGGGTGGGAAGATCTGTGTGGGTTGAATCAAGTATAGGTTTGTAGAGGAATCAAATGTACATATTTTTATACATAAATCTGGAGCCATGATTTATGGGGTCGATTTACTCTTTTTTAGCATATATATATATATGTGTGTGTGTGTGTGTGTAGTTAGATCAGCCATTGATTCTTTTTGGCATAAACATGATTTCTGACCTGCGTGTTATATTCTGCGTGTTTTAAAACTGAAATCTGATCTGCATGCTATATTCTGTGTGTTTTAAAACTGTAAATCTGAATCGGCGTGTTATAGTTGCATGTTTTAAAAGAGTAAATCTGTTCTGCGTGTTTGCATGTTTCAAAACAGTAAGTCTAATCTGCGTGTTATAGTTGTACATTTTAAAACAGTAAATTTGATCTGCGTGTTACAGTTGCATGTTTTAAAACAGTAAATCTGATCTGCCTGTTTGCATGTTTTAGAACAGTAAATCTGATCTGCGTGTTTGCATGTTTTAAAACAGTAAATCTAATCTGCGTGTTATAGTTACATGTTTTAAAACATGTTGTTGACAGCATGTTGCAGTGCATAATGATGCAGCGACAACATGATGTTGACAGTGTGTTGCTGCTCACACAGTTGTGTAGCGACAGCATGCTGATGATAGCATGTTGATGTTTATATTTGCGCAGCAACCGCAGGATTAAGTAAGTTTGCTATGTAACTGTGTGTATGTGTGTGATCAAATGTGTATTCTTTTTTGCATTGTGAGTGTGTTGGAACTGCAACCAAAACAATTAAAAATGGGATTTTTGTTGAAATCGAGAAATCTGAATGGGTTTTGGTTTTTGTGACTTCATTCATTCACTGCTAGGAGTATGCAATAGTGATTATGCATTATGCATTGTAGACATGAGATTTTATGTGTGTGCGTGAATTATATTCACTATAATTTTGTAATGATCTGATTTATTCATGAGTTTGTTTAGTGGTTGTTGTGAGGACCACTGATGGGCCTACGGAAGCTAGAGGCATGTGTTGCCCAAAGCTCTACTGAAACTACTTGTGCATTACAAAATGATTTTTTTCTGAAAAAGTATTGTTTTCTGAATAAATTACACTGTTAGATTTTCGTTGTTGCATGATGATTTGCAAAACAATTGTTCTTGCGTAAAGAACTTCAAATTAATTGAATATGGCAAAAGATAAACTAGAGCCAGTTACAGTTCTCAAGGACAAAAACTAGAGATGGCCTCTTATTTTGTTCAAACTGTTCACTCCATTAGATCCAATTTTTTCCATTAGGCTTTCATTTTCTAAACCTGCTCCTGCATGTCAAAAATAAAACTTTCACCTGCATTTCTAGTAAGCTTGTGTTCCATGACAACATTAAGCATATTGAATCTGACTGAAACTTCATCAGAAGAAATGAATCAGGGTTTCGAAAAAATGCCTACAAGGTTAAGCCTTCACCAGTATGAATATAATAAGTTCACTAATTGAGTGTTCAACTGGCACTAAATGATAATTATACGCAGGTTTCATTGATTCACTAAACTTCACAACAGCAGGATATTAAACGTACAAATTATCCAAATGAGAGTGCACTCCTCCATCAGGTACATAAGAAAAAAGTCAAAAATAAGCATACAAGTGCAATTTCAAAAGAATGTATTAATCTATAAAATAAAATCACACACCTGTAAGCTCTTTATAGGAGGAGTCTTGATATTAATACTAAATTTCTCATTCCAAATTGGCTCTTTTGTCCTGTCATCATCCAATTATGAAAGTGAATGGTCACATGCAAGCCGAGATGGGATTATACCAAAAATGTCCTACTCAATAAGCAGATATAATGTTCTCACTCCTTAATTATCTGAAAAAAAGTATAACAATAACATAGATTCAGTTCATTATTGACAATTTATAATAAAAATTTACTCTATTATCTGCATGGAAGATGACAATCTCCTGTACATGTCAAATCATAAAAAAACTAAAATCAGAATGAGGAAGAAAAAGATATCATGATTTAAGTCAATAATTCCTTGCATCATAGGCATCTTTGAGAAAAAGGAAAGAAAAATCACGTGTGACAGTGACCACCGGCTGGGAATGACATCAGGTTCAATTCCAGGATGAGATAGTTTGGACGATAGATCACCCCCTGTCCAGTCCAAAGCGAGTTCTTTTTCATAAGAGATGCTCTCTATCCTATCTAACAAGAGAAAGGAAAGTTGGTGGTGAAAGATCAGCTAGAGCCAGTGCAACAGGTTTTACACATCTCCAAATAAGATTAAGGCTGAACCGCCTTACTCCATACCAGCAGGTCCAGCACCAAATGGGTGAACAGCAATGATGCAGAGCAGGACTGGGTCCAGTCTACACCGAGTAACCCAGGCAGGGAACTGGGTCTGCACCGTGGGATTGGGGATCGGACCCAAGTAGTGGATCTGATCCAAAGTTCTGTACTGAGACACGGAGAAGAGGTCCCTCTTGGTACCTACTCCAGACAAGCACAGAGAGTACAGGCCGGGACGCCCCCGATCCAGCAACACTCAAAAGTCGTCTCGGGTCCGGGACCGGACCTGATACCCGGATCCAACTGCAGCCTTTAAATACCCATCTTAGGGTTGCGTGCAGTGAAGATGAAAATTTAAAACAGCTTCCTTTGTTATTTTTCCCTGCAGCCGCAGGTTCCTTGCTGCTGTTTTTTTCGTTTTATTCCTCTGGCATTCTTATTCCATTTTGCTTATGTTTTACTGTTAGATTATTTGTTTCCCTTGTTTTCAAATGTAAGCACCATCATTAATAAATAAATCGTGCTCGGATTCATTGATCCGAGTCATCTCTTTGGGGTTCAACGTTGCCATTGCGTCTGTCCGAGCTGTATGATTGGGCATTGGAAGGAGCAGCCACCGTCAATCCATTAGCGCGATGGTTGCGGTTCTCTCACTGCATCAAAGTGGTATCAGAGCCCAGGGTTTTCCTCCTTCGACAGCGACATGGGTCAAGAGGCAAGGAGTGATCCGGCGACTGGAAAAGAATGGGAGGCGACCGGCAGCGAAGACCCAATGGCGCAGTTGATGGCCATGATGACCAAGGTTCAAGAGGGTATGACGCGAGTAAGCAAGGATATCGTTGGTCTATCGAAGCGTATGGACGGGTCGAGGCACAATGGGTGCGCTTGAATCCAAGGTGGATGCGCACACAATACAATTGAATCAGTTAGGCGCGAGCGCGATTAACCTTGTTGATACTACCATCGTCGATCCGGCCCCAGTGATGCTCCAACACACGGTGCGACGAGAAGGCATTGAGGAAACCCTGCACAGGGATACAGGTTGTGGCAGTTCTCCCCATCCGGTACCTCTCCTCCATCTCGAATCAGCAGTGACCGCAGGTTGCCCATGTTCGGGTACACCCCAACTGAATCGCCAAGGGGCGCAGCTGGTCCCTACGACTGCGTCGCAGGCCAGGTCTGAGTTGCAGGACCACGGCGTTACGTTGGGTCCTGTCCCAGGCAGGGGCCCGTGGCCTCGCACCATGGGGATCGCGCCGCAGGCGGGGTCGGACCTGCAGGACCCCAGCGTCCCACTGGGCCTTGCTGGGGACCCGGGTACCTCTGTCCGACCCGAGAAGGCAGTATCTTTCCCCCTTGAACCCGTGCGTGGGAGCCATAAGGCGGCAAACCCACGAGCGGGAGCAGGGGGACCCGTGTGGATGGGTCCGGACCCGAGTTCCTGAAAATGGGGCCCGGGTCTCGAGGACCATCCTTTGGGTCCTCGGGAGCAGGTCCGAGCTCCGAAAACCCCTACCCAGCCTACCCAGTTGGGTTTGGTTTGCGGGTTGCCCCGAATCAAACCCAACCCATTATGTTTGAACCCCAATATGGGTCCAATGCCGACCAAAACCCATATCGGACCCGAACGGAGCTCCAGCTTGAATTTGAGTCGGGTCACAGTCAGGCCCATAATCATGTGGATCGAGTTCAAACCAAGTCTGTTATCCACACAACTCGATCCCCGATCCAACCTACCCAAATCTGGGTCCGACGAGTAGCTTAGGACTGGACCCGATCCATATCCAATAGGGTGAATCAACCCAATATTATACCAACCAAACCCAATTCTCGAACCAGAACCAACCCATTAACCCATTCCAGATCCAAAACCCAATACCACTGTCCTAACCCGACCCATAACTGAAACCCATACTATCCAATTCCTACCCACCTAGAGCCCGAGACCCGACCAGCCCTTCCACCTATCGCAGGACCACCTGTCATACTGGTGCCACAACGCAGGCCGCAAATGGCGCCCCCTCACGAGCGAGCTACACAGAGACAGATTTCTGTGCAGATTCAGCAGGGACCAGATCGACCAGAGCACCGACCACAGGTCATCGGAGGTTCGTCAGCATCTATTACCAGGAGAGCAGCATCGTGGTGAAGGAGATGAGATCGTGATGGGTGATGATGCCTTCTAGAACGAGTACCCCGCAGGCATGGTGGAGGCCCATCAGCAGAGAGCACCAAAGCGCCCCTCCACGTACGGGGTGAAGCTGGGACTTCCAGAGTTCGCAGGCTGGTTCGATGCGGAGCAGTTCTTCGACTGGTCTTATGTCGTTCAGTTCTTCTTCGACTACTACGATGTCGTTGAGCACCGTCGTGTCTCCCTAGCCTCTACTCGGATGAGAAACCTAGAGCAGACATGGTAGGTTGAGCTGCAGAGGTCGAGGGAGCGGCAGGGACTAGAGCACGTACAGACTTGAGAGGAGATGCAGTGGTTGATGCAGTCTAAGTTCGTGTCGTCAGATCACGCTGAGAGGGCCTACAAGGAGTACCTGACCCTGCGTCAAGGCACCAGTACTGTGATGGAGTACACTGCTGAGTTTCATCGTCTTTCCCTACGAGTGCAGATCGAGGAGACCGCCCACCAGCAGGTCACGAGGTATATTTCTGGTCTTCGTCCTGCTATTTCTGACGACTTCAGTTACATCACAGTCGAGTCATTAGATCAGGCAAGCAGTTATGCCATGAATGTGGAGTAAAAATTGAAAAGGAGGCAGGAACATAGGACATTCCGTAGTGATCAATCCAGTCAACCCATGTTGAGTTTCCCAACCAGGGGAGCGAGCTCCCTGGGAAAGAAGACTCAAAGTCCACCCCTAGAGTCGACCTTAGCAAGCCCGATCAGTCCGGACCCGCGTACCACACCAGATCCAAAGGTAAGCCTAGTGAGTCTACCATTTGTTGTTTTAGGTGTCAAGAGTTAGGTCATGTTGCATCCAAGTGCCCCACTGTGCGCAAGAACACCCAGCTCGCAGAGGGCATTGTTGAGTCAGTGTCCGATAGTGAGAGTGAGGGTGAGTCGCTTGTTGAGGGGGATGAGGAGATGAAAGTCGCAGAGTTCGACAGCAGCATCAAAAATTTATTAACCATCTGTCATGTTTTGACCACATCCCGAGAGTCGGTCCTGACAAAATGGTTGCGGAATAATATTTTTAGAACTCGGTGCAACTGTGAGGGGCGCGCGTGTGATGTTATCATTGATACCGGGGCGTGCGAGAATATGGTGTCCGAGAGTGTTGTGTCCACCTTGAACCTAAAAGCGAAAAAATTGTCTCAACCTTATAAGATGGCATGGTTCAAGAAAGGGAACGAGGTACCTATCACCCTGCGTTGTCTAGTTTGGTTCTCCATGGGGGACCATTACCACGATGAAGTGTGGTGCGATGTGGCTCCTATGAGTGTGTGTCACATCCTTTTGGGACGTCCCTAGCAGTTTGACCGTAAGACCATCCATGATGGCCATAGGAACACGTACACATTTATCTTTAAGGGTCATAAGATAGTTCTTTTTCCCACCAAAGAGACCAGGTTTCCCCGGCTCGCAGGCCTATTTTACCGGTCTTACCTCCTTGAGTTGCCTGAAAATTGGCAGCTTTCTCCTATATTTAATGTATCTGATCTAAATGTTTATTGTGGAGACAACAAGTCGTCAGAGCCGACTTCTTCTCAACCAGGGGAGAATGATGCAGAGCAGGACTGGGTCCAGTCTACACCGAGTAACCCAGGTAGGGAACCGGGTCTGCACCGTGGGATTGGGGATCGGACCCAAGTAGTGGATATGATCCAAAGTTTTTGTACTGAGACGCGGAGAAGAGGTCCCTCTTTGTACCTACTCCAGACGAGCACAGAGAGTACAGGTCAGGACGCCCCCGATCCAGCAACACTCAGAAGTCGTCTCGGGTCCGGTCCGGACCCGATACCTGGATCCAACTGCAGCCTTTAAATACCCATCTTAGGGTTGTGTGGAGTGCTGATGAAAATTTAAAACAGCTTCCTTTGTTATTTTTCCCTGCAGTTGCACGTTCCTTGCTGCTGTTTTTTTTTGTTTTATTCCTCTGGCATTCCTATTCCATTTTGCTTATGTTTTACTGTTAGATTATTTGTTTCCCTTGTTTTCAAATATAAGCACCATGAGTAATAAATAAATCGTGCTCGGATCCATTGATCTGAGTCATCTCTTTGGGGTTCAACGTTGCCATTGCGTCTGTCCGAGCTGTATGATTGGGCATTGGAAGGAGCAGCCATCGTCAGTCCATTAGCGCGACGGTTGCGGTTCTCTCATTGCATCAAACAACCAACACACTTGTCACAGAAAATGCATTCAACACATGGATGAGGGGCAAAGAAAACACAATTAGTCTTCATACAAATACTAAACAATGACTATGTTGGTTTTATTTCCCGTCTTAAGCAAAATATCAGTCAAAATCAAATTGCAGCCCTTTTAGACGATGAGTGCATTGGACGCATTGTAATAAACGGTACTGCTAACTGTAATGCCCCAAAATTTCAAACTTGCGAACCTTTCAGAAAACAGGCAAGAGACTAGAAAAAATCTCTTTCCTTTGAGAGTTTGTTTTTAAAATCAGCGGAAGACTATTCTTTTGTTGAATTTAGAAAGGCAAACTGACAACTTTGGGCACATTAGCTAAAAGAACCAAAAAGTACCAAATTCGGATATTCAAAGGAAAACCCGTGACAAAACCCAAAACACGTCCAGGACGCGAGCTAAGAGCAGGAAAAAGGAAATCTTTAAGCAATCACGTCATCATCCGTGGTGTATCTAATCATCACATGTACCCATAGAATGGGTTAGTTTCACGAAAAACTAGTAGGTGCACAAGAGAGACTATAGAAAAACTGAATTAAGTATGTTGAAAGACGCACCCAACCCTAGATAGAGAGAGAGATAGAGGGAAAGATAGAAGAGAGAGAGTGAGAGGGAGAGACGGCTGCACAAAGAAAAACTTCTTCCATTATTAGGGCTTCTCTCTATGTTAAATAGAGAGAGGCTAAAAAGAATAATTACATCTTAGCCCATTATGAAAACATAATTTCAAATAGCCTCTAATATAAAAAGACTTAACTTAAAACCACCTATTCTCAACAATATCAAATAAACATAAAACTTAAAACCTCTTAATCTCAACACTCCCCCTCAAGCTGGAGCATAGATATCAATCATGCTCAGCTTGTCACAACATTTTGAGAAATTTGGTCTCGCCAGGGCTTTGGTAAAAACATCTGCTACTTGATCTTCGGAAGATACATGATCGGTGCAGATAAACCCAGCTTGAACCAGGTCACGAACATAGTGACAGTCAACTTCAATATGTTTAGTCCTTTCATAAAACACTGGGTTGTTGGCAATATATGTAGCAGCCCTATTGTCACACATCATCAACATAGGCAGGGATACTTTCTCCTGAAGCTCGGTCAAGACTGATTTTACCCACATAATCTCAGCTGCAGTCTGGGCCATTGCTCGATATTCAGATTCAGCACTCGACCTGGCTACAACGGTTTGTTTCTTACTCCTCCAGGTAACAAGATTTCCTCCCACAAACACACAAAATCCAGATGTTGACTTTCTATCTTCGACAGATCCTGCGTAATCTGCGTCAGTGTAAGCAACCACATCCAAAGATGGATTTCGTTTAAACAACAGACCTTTACCAGGAGATGACTTTAAATACTGAAGAACCATCATAGTTGCATCCCAGTGAACTTTTGTAGGTTTGTCCATGAACTGACTGATTTTACTCACGGCTAATGAAATGTCAGGTCCAGTAACAGTCACATATAGCAACTTACCCACCAAGGATCTAAAGTTGGCACTATCCACATAGTCAGACTTCTCATCGAACATGTGAGTTTTGGGATCCATTGGAATATTAGTTGGCTTAGCTCCTATCATTCCACTCTCTTTTAATAAGTCCAACACATACTTTCTTTGAGACAACACTAAGCCCTCTTTGTTTCTTGCAACCTCGATACCCAGAAAATATCAAAGGTGAGCAAGATCTTTAGTAACAAAGTGCTTCCGAAGATGATCTTTTGTTGTAGAAATATCTTGGGGACTGCTCCCTGTTAATATGATGTCATCGACATATACCACCATAACAACAATTTCAGTACTGGTTTTCTTGATAAACAAGGAATGATCTGAAGCTGACCTGAAAAATCCAAAGCTCGACATTATCTCAAATAATTTATGAAACCATGCCCACGGACTCTGCTTCAGGCCATAAATAGCCTTCTTCAACTTACACACCTTCTGACACTCCCCCTGAACCTCGAAGCCTAGGGGTTGTTGCATGTAGACAGTTTCATGCAAATCCCCATACAAAAAGGCATTCTTGACATCCAACTGAAATAAGGGTCATCCATGGTGCACAGCAACAGAAAGAACGAGACGAATAGTGCCAAGACGAGCAACTGGGGAGAAAGTTTCAAAAAAGTCAACCCCATAAGTCTGAGTGTAGCCTTTTGCAACCAACCGGGCTTTGTACCGTTCAATCGACCCATCTGAGTTATATTTAATGCTATATACCCATTTGCAGCCTACAATATCTGCATCTGCGGGAGGATCAACCAAGTCCCAGGTGCCTCGAGACCATAGGGCATCCATCTCATCACGCATAGCCTGCATCCAGTTGGAGTCGACTAGAGCTTGACTGTGATGAAGCGGAACAGACGAGGCAGACAAAGCAGAAATAAAATTCTTCATAGATGCCCCAAGATTAGCTTCTGATACAAATTGTGTGATGGGGTAAAGAGTGCACTGTCTCTTTCCCTTGCGCAGAGCAATAGGAAGATCAGCATCAGATGTAGGGGCAACAGTTTGCTCAGAAATACTTACTTGAGGAGTAGGAGGTGATGGTGTAACGCCCCAAAATTTTAACCCAGATTTTTTCCAGGATTTTTTTTTTCTTTTTAAACCAACAAATGATTCTAGGGTTAAGCATTTCAGAACGATACAGGAAGGTAAAAGCAAACCACGCCATTTATTTATTTTTTTTCAATAATAATAGAATTCAAATAGAGTTTATCACATCATCAGTCTTAAAACAAAATTTCAATCAAAAAGCAATTAGGACCGCCAGGGAACAAATAAATTCAGTCATGGTCAGCACCTCATCCTGCTTCGCCCCTGGACTACTCTGAGCCTGAAAAATGATAAAAATTATAGGAATTAGACTACCACGTCTAAGTAGGAAAACTGTAATTATTCTTGCAAGTAGATCATGTGTCAGGTGTGATGTGGGTGTTGTGTTGGAATTTCAGTCTAAACATAAACACATAGGGAATTCGCTGCAATAGCAATAATAGACTTATATCTGAATAGAAAGGTAAATTATGTAACAGTTTATACTTAAGCACAAAAAGCATTTTACTCAACTACAACAATTAAACAAGGTATTAAGCAATTAAAGCAGAACTTACACTAACATGAATAACATCTATATAACATCCATAATATGAATTCAATTAACTAATATATGCACAGTTTAGGATGTTGTTTTATCATAAGCACCGAATATAAAGCATGATGAAAAAGTAAACAGTTGTTTATTTAATGACTCCAACACAGTGATACCTAACTGTTCTAGTTAATGTTTATCTTTTCTTATCCCGCGGGTACACACGGGCCAAGGCAACCATCACAGAAGAGAACGTTCGGGGGTATATTATTCAAGGTTGTTTTATTAACCCGAACATTCTAACTGTGACTGAAATCCCAAGGGAGCGGCCAGTGACCGAGAGAAACTCCCAAAGGCCAAAACCAAAACAGGATGCATCCCTAACTTCTGCAGAAGTACATAAAACTACCACCTAGGACCAATTGGTAGTCTGAGTCCCCCAACTCCGAGGACTGGGGACCAACGAGGCACTTTAGCTCGAACAGATAAACACGTCCCCGGAGTTTTGTACCACCTACCATCTCCAAGGTAAGCCCGAAACTGAGTGGGTTAATCTTTTCATTTAGTTTATTTCCCGAAGTACAGGGCATTTCCCCAACTTCCTTCTACTATCCTAACAGTAGAATTCCCAACCTTAGTCATTTTACCAAGGTGTATAGAACAGTTCTCATCCTTTGTCGTATTGATTGCATAACCCACTCAAAGCGCTCTGGTGCCTTTAAACCAATCAAGCAACAATATTTTACTTTCATTTTCATGTGGATTCACATCATAACTTCGACGGCCTATTCAAGACCCTCAATACCCTAGCTGGACCTCCATATGTCCACAACAACCCGACCCATATGTTCGGTTATCAAAACCTCATTTATCATTCTTATTATCATTTATTTATTCCTTAATAGCAAATTGCTACAACTCCTCCATGTATTATGAAGGGTGGCATGTAATAAAAGCTCTGACAACAAGCAAAAACACAGTTGGTGTACTTTATTGAACGTGCAGTATAGTCCTAAAGATTTGGTAATATATGTATTTCTCCCAACATCCTCTCATTCGAACATTCCACAAGATATACAACTTATTTGGCATTTGATACTTTCAGCAATTATGTAGTGTTAGGCAATAGTACTTCAGCAAATATACAATTTAACAAGCCTATGAACATTGGAAAATAAACATCTTAATGGCCATTTGAATCTTCTAGATGATGTACACGTAATGAATCATTGGAACCCTTTGAAGGAATATGTAGTTGACCCACATAAATTAGGCAGTTTAATATGCAGCTAAACATCAATTTAAATTGCTAGTTACTATGGAGTGAACACCAAATTTACATGCAGCCTAATATACAACTAATCATCTATTTAAATTTACAAGTTACTATGCAGTTTAATATGCAACTAACTAAGCATTTAAACATAAAGTGAATACGAAATTAAATACTAGATTGAATCTCAACCTAATATGCAACTAAATCGACATGGAGCAACAGTTTAATATGTTGTTTCATATGAACCGAATATGATCATATCATGCAGCTAACTAGGCATCTAGCAGTTGATTAATCATGCAGCTTCATATAACATGGGAGACCATTATAACAGACATTTGATTAGTCTTTGCACCCTCTGGAATACATACAACCAACTTTGATTAATTAGGTAACAATCGTTATCACTAGACAGATACAATACTCAAATATTGGCAGCACCTTGGTTTATCATAAGTAATTCAACTAAAAACATAGGAGTTAAACATGCATTCACATTGATTAATCATATGCAAAACAAAAGTCCAGACCTTTACAACCCTCAAGCATGGTCATATGTGCACAGACTCTGTGTCAGTCTACTATAATGCCTCAATTCTGTTACAGCAAATTTTCCAAAACATAAAGCACCACAGCGCAGGAGCTTAATATGCGACTAACCACCACTTCAATACACAAGGTACACAATCTACCGTTTTAGTTCTTTAGTGGGCACCCAGTCCCTACAACCCAAAACCGCAGGTAAATCATAGATCATCCTCTCACGAGTTAGATCAGCCTCTCACGAGTTGGGTAAAGACAATTTCATAATCAGTCCAAAAGATTTGCACAAAATAAATACTAAATTCAAGAGAATATAGTCCCAGCCAAGTCCTGCAGTCCCAAAGATTATATACGATGCTAAATCATAACATTTACATGAATGTATATATATTTACAGATATATATATACATAAATAAGAAATTTCAGATGAACGTGTATACAACTCAATCACAAATTTCATTAGATCAAATTAAATCATGAAATCCCAAAGAGACATACATAGGTATAACCCATAAATGACAAACCCGACAGGAATTAGATCATGATTCAAAAAAAGAAAAGAAGCATCCGAAACCCCAAATCGTTGATTTGGAGTTTTCGGTTTGGGATTGACAGACAACCCCCAACAGGAGATTTTTCCCCATTTGCAACTCGACAGTCTGGGTTTCGAACAACCCACATCCCACCCGATCTATGCTCGACCTGAACAAAAATTTTACAGGAACCCTACCATTTTCCGGTGAAGTTGTTGCGGCAGCTACGAGAGGGGTCGGTTGGCCTGGACAGCACCGCCACCGGAGAGGTCGGTTGCGTCTCCTGACACGGCTTCAAACAGTAGGCCCGAGCTCGGGGGAGGGGAATCCAAGGGTTAGAGAGAGAAGAGAGAGAAGAGAGAGAAAGGGGATGGCGAGAGAGAGAGGAAAGAGGGTTCGGGGTCCCTCCTTTGTAGGTGGGTGGCCTCCCGAAAAGGAAGGAGCTCCTCCTCCTCCCGGCGGCTGCGGTGTGCTCCCCCACCTCCCATCTCCTTATGTGTTAGGGAATCACGCCTGCTGCCAAAAAAAATTAACATGCTGCTTTCACAGCACACACGTTCCAAAGATATTTCTGTAATAAATTAACATGTTGCTTTCACAACACACACTTTCCAGCCAAACAGATCACGACACAGCAGGGAATCACGACTGCTAATATTCATCTTCTAAACTCGAACAACAAAATAGAATCTGAGACGAACTCAACACTCAGATTCACAACCAACTATAGTATGAGCACGCAGAAACATAGAACTTCAAAGCGCTCGGCAACAATACAGTGCAGGAACCACGATACTCCCAGCCATATAATCACATAAACCACGACAATAAAGAACTCGGCAACAATACAGTGCAGGAAATCACGGCATCACGGCAGAGATAAACTCAACAAGAATCACAGCAGGGTTTACGTGGCGTTGATCAGATTTGATTTAAGAAAAGGGTTGTAACACGCAGCTTGAAACCCACAACCGTAACAGGAAGTTTATAACCACCCAAAAACTGAACACAGACTTACCAAATCGACTCCAAGCAGCGACTGCAATCTTGGTTTACATACCCGATGATACCAAGTCACAACTTCAGATCACTGGTTCACGAGCAGCAGCCTCAGCACAACATAGTCACGGTCACAAACAGATCACGATCCACAGGTTGCAGGCTGATCACGATCCAGCGCCACCACTCCTGCTTCACACTTCACTACCAACATCATCCTTGAGCAACCTGAGCAACAGCGTCATCCCAGAAGGGAGACCCGCTCTGATACCATGTTGAAAGACGCACCCAACCCTAGGTAGAGAGAGAGAGAGTGTGTGAGAGGGAGAGACGGTTGCATAGAGAAAAACTTCTTTCATTATTAGGGCTTCTCTCTATGTTAAATAGAGAGAGGCTAAAAAGAATAATTACATCTTAGCCCATTATGAAAACATAATTTCAAATAGCCTCTAATATAAAAAGACTTAACTTAAAACCACCTATTCTCAACAATATCAAATAAACATAAAACTTAAAACCTCTTAATCTCAACAAAGTACATTTAATTCAGTATGCTAAGCAGTTTAAAGCAGATATGCAGTTAAACAGGTAAGTCGTGCAAAACAGGTAGGCAGTTCAAAGCAAGTAAGCAGTGCAACTGTCAAATGTAGCATGACGATTTATTTGATCGTAAGCTATGAACTCCCATACAACAAGCAGGTCTCATGACTCATCAACAAACCAGTGTGAGCAGACTTTATGTTTCGATATTACTGGCCTGCGGGTACGCGCAAGCAAAACGTAGAAACAACCGAGACTAGTTCGGGCATCTGTTATTTTATGTATTTTCAATAACCCGAATAGCTAGTTGAGTACGCTCCTAAGGGGACAACTTTAGCCGAGAGAGGATTCCCCAAAAGCAGGTACTTGGCAACGGATGCATCCAACTTCTGCAGAAGTCTGTGGGATCTACCACCTAGGATAATGTCTGATAGTCCCTTCCCCTAACTGCAATGACAGGGGAGGCCGGATCTTTGCCCGTGGAGTGGTTGTTAACAACCTCTCCATTGGAGTTTTGTACCGCTCTATCCTCTCCCTTGAGAGACAACAAGAAGCGAATGGGTGTGTTAGGTGTTGCTTAATTAACGACTCATTCTATGTTGTGGTCGTTCAACCACTCAAGCATCTAGCCTGTGAAGGCGATCAGTCATCATTTTATGTGATTACAGCATTGTGCATTTAGCACTATTCAAAGTCGCACGACCGTCTCATCCGATCATCGCAGTACTAGCGTGTAGTGCACGACTACAAGTACTCTAAGATGAAAGGGGTATAGCTTCCCAATAAAAGCCTCAACAGAAGTGTTTCACAAAGATGTAATGTTTCTCAAACTTTACTTTTTACATTATTTATCTTTTGAAACAACCAACAGCTTGTGCCACATTTGGCATGCGATTTTTTAGAATCTCATCCGCTATCGTAGTATCTACATGCCTCGCATGACTCTATACCAGCCTCGATAGACAGGATACAGGTTTCTTAACAGAACCCCCGCTAAGAAGTTCGCTCAAGTCAACTTTGCAGGACTGCTCGCTTGAAAAGCCAGGATCCCTGCTAGGGATCCCTCTCCTTAGACGAGAATATATCGCTAAGCTCCCGACTCAACTCTTGTCGCAAGAGGGAGAGCGGTAAATGCCCCTTGCATCCTCCACGAGGATGCCTTTATGGCACATGCAATGAGCGAAAACCTGAGCGTCGTCTGCAATGGCAAGGCAGTAACAAAACATTTGCAAAAGCAAGAGCCTGGGCGCAAAGCGCGACGGCAAAGTAAAGACATGTAAGCAAGAGTGCAAACGCAAAGCCTGGGCGCAAAGCGCGATGACAAAATAAAGACCGAAAGCAGGAATGCGTGAGCGAAGCATAGGCGCAAAGCGCGGCGGCAAAAGAAAGACATGACAAAAAGTAAAGGACAAGGATCGTGAAACCGCGTCCTTGAGTTAAATGCATACTCGTATAAATAAATAAATAAATATATATATGTGCATATATATTTATTTAATTATCTTTTTTAGTTAATTGAACTTAATTCAATTGTCCAAGTCCTTCGTGCAATCTTCCCCTACCTTGGGGAGTTGCAAGCTTGCTGGCGCCTACAGGCGTAAATGATTGACGGCTCGGGTCATCGAGCGCGAGCAGGATCCGTCGTACGAGCTGCAATGCTTAGAACGTTAGTAATATGCCATAATACAAACGAAAAGAGAGTCTGGTAAGACCTGCAGTGGTACCGGATCCCAAATACGAGGGTAGACAGGGGGCTCAGCTCCCTGCAGAAGAGGGACAGAGGCAGCAAGGCAGTTGGAACAGTAAAGGGCCCCTGTCAGGGTCTGCTGGATGCGGGCGACAAACGGTGGCAGAGGCAGGGAGGCCTGCTCCCAGACATCATAGATGCAGAGGCATTGCACCCTGCCTGCAAGGGTGCAGGAGGCAGGGACCTCACTCTTGCCGACAAAAAGCCACAGAGGCAGGGAGCTCATGCTCCCTACCTGCCAGGGCAGAAAAGGCAGGGGAGGGAGTCCCTTTGCAGACAAGAGACGACAACAGGGGGCTTTTCCCCCCTTGTCGACCGAACAATGCGAAGAAGAAGGAAGAGAGAGGTTACCTGAGGAGGAGGAGGTCGATGGTAGCGGAGACGAAGGAGAAGGTGGTGCTCGGAGGGATGGACGGCGGCTTCGGTCGCCGACTGGCGGCGACTGCTCGAAGAACAGGAGCAACGGGAGACGGTGAGGAAGGAGCAAGAGAGGCGAGATCGGAGACTCCAGCATCGAGAGTGCAAGGAAGTCGCTGAAACTCGAAGGCCGCTGGCGGCTTTGGTCGTCGGCATCCTGCCGCACACGGGACAGAGACGGGAGAGAGAGCGTCGGGTGAGAGTGAGAACGAGAGAGCAGAGGAGAAGGGGGTTTCGAGAAACTTCTCCCCTTTGCCGCTGCGTGCTTTTATAAGCACGCAGCCGACTTATCACCCGGGTCGTATCCGGGTCCGGATCCAAACAAATTTTTTTTTACCAGGTTTTACAACTAGCATTTCCCATAATCTTCCTTCCTTTGAAAACTAAGAATTGCCCATCACTTTTAACCCATAACAATCATTAACAGCAACGACATGATATTCTTCTACTCCAACTTGTCCTTGTATCGGGCTAGAAAATATCTTATCAATACATACCTAGCGTTAAAAACAACTACATAATATTCTTCTACTCCAAGTTGTCCTTATATCGGGCTAGAAAATATCTGATCTACACAAATCCCTGCATCTGATAAACAAAAACTTCCTACATCATGCATAGGATTTACTAGATTTGGCATTAGGGTACTGTGCAGATAGTCAAGGGCAACTAAAGACGACCTGGTGTTATGTAAGTGTTGCTCTGTGCATAAGATCAACTTGCATTATATGTGAAATTTGATACTTTGGCAACAATCAATCCTTGATAAAATGCACAGCACGTGAATCAGAAAAAAGCACCTTTTTTTTAACAAAGAAGTAAACTTAACTGTCATGTTTACACATTCATACAACTTCAGTTTCTTGGAAATGCCCAAGCACGTGTATTCTCATAACAGGCAGAAAAAGATTCTCAACACATAATGACTGGCATCTCAGATATAATCAACCAACTCAACAACCACTAACCATGCAACCAAAATTCCAACATATAACCTGGTATAGAGCAGGTCAAGCACAGAGCCAATTCAGACTGATCAAGGCTTAAAGCTACATACTCCTGTATGTAAAGCTACCAGGCAAAAGGTACTTTGCTTTGTTTTCTCAATCAGGCTTGCCAAATGGACATGCACCAGACACTATTATAACAGATAATACCATGAGAATGGTAAAGACCAACACGATTTATTTGTGATGTTGAGTGCAAAGCACAAGTGTACCCCTTTTTTAATGAAAACCATGCCCCTTTTTTTTCTTTTAGTGGCCAAGCTGGACCCTTCAGCTGATAGCAGTTTTACTGACCATGATATCACATTCAACACAATAAATAGCATTCTTAGTATAGATAAATAGAATATTTGATAAAGGCATTCATAATAGTGTAATAAAATGAATTTAGTCAATGATGCCCCAAACCCTAGGTAAAGAATTTGATCTCCAATGACCAAAATTTTCATAAAAAAACTGAAGCTTTTATGTTTAAGAAAATCAAGCTTAAGATTACAAGGCAAGGGTAAACTATAAGCAACCTAATAAATCATGTTAGACATAGATAGAATAAAATGTTTCCAGTAGCATGCACGTGAAAAAGAAGAACCCAGAAAATTCTGATTAAAAAAGGAAACTAATTTTGAGTTTCACTAACATATTAACTAGTGCTGAGAAGGAATAGTTTTGAACTTACGCCCATTTTGTCATGCTTTTCACAACCTGATTGTCATATTGTATGACTGCATAAGGATCGCTTGTTCCCTGGAAATTTTGTATCAGTAAGTGGCATTATTTTCAAAATGGAACATTACTGAAACTACCAATGAGTAAGAAATGCATTTGTTAGAAACTATGTCACAGGGATTCGGCGAACCGGGTGCCGCACCCGCGTCGACACGACGCGACGCGGGTGAGCGTGCGGGTGCAGTCAACCGGACCCTGAGTGCGGTCAATGCACCCAGAGTCATTTGTGTCCAATTTTTGGACAAAAAAAAAGGCTGATTGATGGAGTATTTGTTTGCTTCTTGTAACCTGTGTTTGGTTGGTAAATACTGCCGATACATGTTCCTACTTCCTAGGCATCATGGAAAAAATAATGACGTTACCACTAATGGTTACTTAAAGGGGTTTCATGGAAAAAGAAGAATTAATTCTACATGATTTTTAGTTACTTTTGTCTTGGGAAAGAACTTCTTAGAGGCTACACTAATTGAATGTACTAACTGTATGCATTAAATTCACCCAACAATGTGCTGCATACAGTTAAGAGTCCCGGTGTCTACATCCATTAGGTGCATCTAGTGAAGCCAAAATTAACACAAAATTTCAAAAATGGATGACACTGAATGCCTTCGTAGCTTCTAGCTCTAGAGAGATGGTGGTGGTTGCTTCTGCCACTGAATGCCATAGCTTCTAGCTCTAGCCAAAATGGAAGAAAAAGGAGCAAAGACGTAACAGTCGAGCGATTTAATGCATACAGTTAGTACATTCTACATGAACATTCATTAGTGTTAATGTTGTTAACTGTTAAAACTTAAAAATTATATATATAATATTTATTTATTTTTTTTGCCGCACCCCTGCACCCAAGTTTTTTGAAAGTGCCGCACCCCCGTACCCAAGTTTTTTGAAAGTGCTGCACCCCCGCACCCGCACCCATGTGACATAGGTTAGAAACTATTTTCACATAATAGCATTTCCTTGAGAAAAACATTATATAGCCCAAAGCCACCTAGAACTTCCACATAAATTGGTCAAAAAGACTGACCAAAAAAACTCATCCAAACAGTGTTAGTGTTTTATTTTTCTCTAATGATCAAGAGATGAACCAGAATTTAGAAACCCATATTTCAATCTCAGATGGCTAAAATGCCTGAGGTTAGCTACACCACACCGGTCCTAAGAACAAGGATCCAGACAAAAATACAAAAAAGATAATAAAGATAATGACACATACATACATACATACATACATATATAAATAAACTCCAACTGACAAAGTAAATAGATTGTACCCATATATGATTTACACATTTTCATTACTCAGGACAAATGAAATATATAGAATACGGCAATTGAAGTTTGAATGTTAAGTTGAAGCCCACAATCTACATGTTACTTGTAAAAAACAATATTTTGATAGGATCAAAGGAGTGACCTGGCATGGTATGATGCAGTAGACGAATAGTTTGCCATGCAACTATGGTATAGGTGAATATATTGTCCACATGAGGCCATGATAAAAAGAAACCAGCATCTTCATGACCATGCAAAGGTGTCTCAGTGCCTTATTGAAGTTACCCTAGATGGTAAAGATTCCTTTTCATCTTCTATCACTCCATCCAAAGTGCTTTTCTATGTCCAAAGATCGAGTAGGTGTTAATGTGCATTGTGGTAGATAATTCTATTTGTTTAGGATATCAAAATGCAGATGTTGACTCTGGTTAATTAGCAGGGCTCATTGTCTAGTTTGTCAGGATCATCAGGTTTAGAAACAGTTTTAGCACTTCTCATCCAATATTCACTCGGATTACTAACTCAATCATATTGGTCAACTCAAAATCAGCTTTAACATAAAAGAAAGATGGAAAACGTTTTAGACCAGTCTACATTCTCCAAATCAATTAGACAGCAAACTCCGATTCAACAAATGAATCAATAAGGATAAGGATAAAGGAGAAAAGGAACCAACCCAGGGATCCATGGCAGGCAAATCCACACCATTCTTCAAATTGATAAATAGCTGCCCATCATAAACCTCACGAAGGAACTGCCTGGTCAGATAAATATTTTTGAAGTATTAGAATCGACAAACGAGAAAGTATCCAAGACTCTCTTAACAACTAAATCAATTCACAAAAGTGTGTCAACCTTCACAGACAACACAAATACATCACTTAACCCAGAACTTCTTTGAAGAGAACATGCAAAATCTAAAACACAAAGAACCCTACAATTCACCAATCGAAAGAACCTCGGTTGAGTACAAATCATTCCAAAGGAAGATCGACACAATAGATCATGAATTTCCTACACGAATTTGATTAGAATCAAGAAAACCCGTAGGCGGTGAGTATGCTAAAAACAAATGGATTGGGAAAAAGGAAAATAGTAAACGATCAAACTGTCTTACTCCGAGAGATACACCGTCTGGCACTCCGCAGCATCAATCTCACGCTTCCCCGCGTTCTCCTGCCTCAACGATCAAGAAACCACGCTGAGATCAAAACAATCGCACACTAGACCCACAAAAACCAGAAACGGAGAAAGAAAAAATGAAAATCGAAAGGAAAAGGCTGGAAAACGGCGCGAAACTCACAGGCGGGCTCGTGTACGCTTCGAAGGCGAACCCAGCGAGAACGACGGCGAGGTTGAGATCAAACGCGACGCGATCGTCCTCCCTCTCCGCACATTCCCGGGAATCCTCCATCCGATCGGGTTCCTTCCGGAAGAAGAAACATGCGACGCCGCTCCGCAGCCTAGAACTCGCGTACAGAGAAGGAGATCTCGAGACGAATCGCCTCGAGTCGACGATCATCGCGGAGCTCCGAGCGTACAGAGGCGGAGCGGAACGGAAGCAGAAGCCTCGAGGGAACGGCGACGAGAGTCGGCAGACGACGACGGACGCCATGGACGATGATATTAGGGTTTCGAATGGCCCGGGAATCGCAGATTGTCTCTGGTTCTCGAGGGGAAAGGGGGAAGACGACGATGCGCTCCGCGAGAGCTTCCACAGACTGAAAGGAAGCAGATAACGATTTTAAAATCTGGCTTACTTTCCCCGCTAATAAGCGTGTGGATGGCCGTTGGCACTTGGCGGGGCCTTTGGAGTACTTGCTTAATATGGCCTTCAATTAGCCAGAATTTATTTGCCATTATGTGGGTGGGTAGTTGCGTATCAAATACGCTTTAGGTGTAAACTCTGGTGCGGGTTCGGATCGAATGAAATCGGAATTAAATTCGGTTGAAGAAAACGGATCCAGTGGATTTGGTACTTGTCACCTGCTTCTTTGGGAGCACCATCAAAATTTGGGCAAAAACTTTCAAATTCATTATTGAAGTTGTTTGCGTGGGTGCGGATTTCATAGTTACAGATTCCAAACAGACATGCAAACGTGGTATTTGAGGTGATCTACAGCTCTATTTTGGAGGTGCATGAACTAGGTTCACGCTTTGACTCCACGGTATTAGGGTGAGCAGGTACCAATAAACTTGAGCTAGTGTCTGATACTACAATCTTCACAAAACAGAAATACAAACAAGCTCTGAATTTCTTTTATATGCAAATGCTTAAATCAACCAATACAATTAGTAAGATTATTAAATCCAAACCCAAAATGTTTGAAAAAAGAAAGCCTAAAATAAGCAAAATAGCTAGTCCTAAAAAGGTCGTCAGAAATAAAAAAATTTGTGCAGCCATTACACTCAGTTATACTTGCTTAAAGGCTGCAAAAATTTAAAGGTCGTCTGAAAAATATAAAAACTGTAACTGACAGACTAAAATAGAAATTTTGGTGGGCATCCGAAAATTAGTGTACAATAAGCATTTTAGGGTATCTCTCATAAAATTATTGTGCTGGCCCCAAAACCCCATGTTGAAGACCGTCCATCTAGAAGATGGAAGGTGCCATGGTGGCTCATGCATGGCCCTACTTCAAGCCACCAACGTATACCAATTGGCAGCAAAGAATGCATATATTGGCGGTGGAAGCGGTGGGAAAAAATCGCAACTTTCTTATTCCAAAGGACTCTTCCAACACATATGTTCCATACAACCCTATGAGCATGACGGCGTGAGGAATCACAACCCTTCTCTTCATCAAAAGTTGCTTCACCACCACCTTTAACAGTGGAGCGTAAGAGAAGGGCAACCACACCAATTCGGCGAACGAATCCACGAGCAATTCGACAGTCTCCTCCATCTCCTCCACGGCCATAAGCCTTATCTGTAGATGCCCATGACCCAATTCCCTAACATACAAGAAGTTCTCTAGAATCCTCAGTTTTTGCAAATTCTCTTCACCTAAGAACCCATTCACCCTCTTGAGTTAGAGAACATTGAAAGTTGAGGCCTTGGTCTTATTCTCCCGAGTCCCTGGATCAGGGGACTCTGAATCAGACGCTGACGAGGCAAGGGGAGGGAAAGAGTAGAGATGGGGAGGGGTTTTTATAGGGTTTAGAGAGAAGATGGTGGATTCTTGTGGAAATAGGGAAGGAAGCAGGGAGTTATTGTGGGAGATGGGGATGACATCGGAAGAAGAGGAAAGCATTATAAGCGTGGGCGTCGACGTGGGTGTTGTAACCACCACCTATCCATGGTGGTAGTCAAATCGTGAAACCGGCTTTGGTTTTTCCGGGCTCCTTTCTCTTTGTCCTAAACGGAGGGTTTCGTTGTGGATGCCCTCCGGTCAGGAGATCCCAAACGGTGCCTTGCCTTAATCACTGCTGATATTGTCAATTGCCATTGGACAACTATAATGAAACTTTGTACCTTTAGAACAACAACAGTAAAACATCAAACTGACAGAGTTCATTGGTGTAGGACTTTCATCCCAGTACACTATCTTCAGTCTCATGGGAAAGGCTGAACACTCATGTAAGACCTGCAAAATTTTTAGAAAATTTTATGTAAATAAATGGGTGTTTTTAAAAAAATAAATTTTGAAAAGTTAAAATAAACTAAGTTTTTAAGGAATGTAAATCAAAAAATTTAATTTCGCCAATTAAAATCTAATGGGATTCGGATCTTGATTCAATATCGAAAATATCTGAAATGCACTATTTATGGAAAATGGATCCTGGATCGAGTTCATAAACAAATCCAAGATTTCAATAAAGGATATATAAAAAAATATTAGATATATATGGGTCAAATTTTTGTAATTGAATCCGGATCTCGAAAAGATTCAAATTAGATTTGGATTCTAAGATTCAAAATCCAAAAGGATTTTCGGTATGAGTATGGATCAATGTACATGAGACTGAATCAGAATTTAATGATATAAAATAATATGAAAGTAGTATTAGATATAAGATTTAATATATGAGATGGATTAAATGCAATAATTACATAGTATATACTTAGGAATATATATATATATATATATATTGACTAATAAAGTGAGTGAAAGAGTAAGACGTTAAAAAGGGGGCGTTCTCTTTAGTGAACCTCACTTGAACCAAAGAAAAGGGAAAAAAATAAACATTAAATAAAATAAAGCAAACAGAAACACATTTTTTTCTTAATGAGTTACAAAGTAACTAGATAAAATAAAAGGGATTTTGAGTTCTTTAACCCCCACCCACTTCTCTCTCTCATTAACCCTTCCATACGTGAACACCATTTGAGCTTAACTCCCTCCCCACTACATTAGATAGATGACTCTTGGAAGATGAAACCCCAAATCTTTCACTTAATCCTATGTGAGCTCTCATTTCCCATACTCTTTTATATACCTCTCTCTCTGTTTTGCTACAGCTAGGTAGTAGAATTTGTGATTATAGTTAGCTTAATTCATGGTCGACCACTAGAGTCCAACTGGCACTACATCAATTCGAGGTTTTTTTCATTTGAGGTAGGTACTCTGACTTAGTGTGTGTGTATGGATTTAGGCACTGAATGTCGCTTTTCTTCTCGTATTGCAAGTTCTTGAAATCTGTATTTTAATCAGCCATGTTAATGCCTGTCGTTTTGCCATATAGTAAATTTTTGAAACTTTCATTTCGATCGGCCATATTATTGTTTGACATAAAAAAAAATTAATTTGTGTTTGTCGATTTTTCCCCTATTGTGAATTTCTGAAATTTTTATTTTGAACAACCATGTTATTATTTGACATAAAACAATTAATTGCTATTTGCTGATTTTTCCATGTATGTTGTTGAGATTTTCATTTTTGAACAACACGTGATATTTGTAATATTATGTATTTTCATACTTAGTTAAATTCATAGACTGTTTAAAAAAAAGATAGAAAAAAATTATAACATTTTTGTTTGTGATGCTGGACTGTTGTCGACCCAACCGAACCAGTTTCAGTTGGGCAGTTGCATGACCTATTAGGCCCAGTTGAACCAAGTTCGGCTGGGCAGGTGAAGGGCATGCCAGGCCCAGTGTTTAAAAAAAAAGATAGAAAAAAAAACGTATAACATTTTTGTTTGTGATGTTGGATTGTTGTCAACCCAGCCGAACCAGGTTCAGCTGGGCGGTAGCATGACCTATTAGGCCCAGTCGAACCAGGTTTGGCTAGGCAGGTGAAGGGCTTGCCAAACCCAACCGACTGGTTCGGTTGGTCAAAATTTATATATAAAAAAATTAATACATGTTATTTTTATATGTTAAAATGTCCATGATGTGCCTTATGTTAATCATGCATCAGATTCCATTATATGTCCAATTTTTTGCATAGATGATTTCAAATTTATACATGACAAATTTTCAGTTCATGTATACCAATTAGGCTTATTTAAGCTCGAATAAAATTTTAGTATAGTGTACTAAATTTTCAGATTTGCCTATAATGAAAGATTGGGCGATATGCATGATAAAAATTGGGTTTCGCATGCTTGTGATGAATTAACTATGCAGATCATGTTTCTAATGTAATGTTACTTACAAATGCATGTGCAAACTTGAAAATTAAATTATTTTGGCATGTACATATTTGCATGAGTGTTCACATGTTTAGTTTGAGATGATTCATGAATGGAAGCATGTATGTTGCATGATCATGTAAGCACATGCATCTGAGGGTTTTTATTCATGCACATCCTTGTTTAGCATGTGTGAATGTGCATCTAAAAGCATCTGAAATGAATGCATAAGTGTCTATCGACCCTGAGAGTGGTCAATTATATTGATGCATGTATGACAATAGTTTTCATTGATATGACACCCATTGAGTAACTGTTCTCAAAAGATTCTCTGTGAGGGTGTGTATGACCAGATCAAGTAATCTGGCTAGAGCGGTAAGTCCTTGTGAGGAAGTGCATTGTCTAAGAGCGGGTAGCTCGCGAAGACGGTATATTCCTGTGAGAAAGTGCATTGTTCAAGATCACACAAGCCATCAGTCTAGGGCGGTAACTCCTTGTGAGGTCGTACATTTCCTAAACCAAGTGATCCAGCGTGAATCTTGTAAATCTTTATTATGAATAAATGAAATGTTGTGATAAATGGTAATGATCTTCTAAGCTGAATGAGATAGCTGTTAAACGTCAGTGCATGCATTTTTCGTTGTGTTTACTCACTTAATAATAGCATAAGGATTTTTTTATTTGGATGCTTTAACTTCGAACATTGTTCTACGGAGCTACTAAACGTCGGTGCATGCATTTTTCGTTGTGTTTACTCAAATAATAATAACATAAGGATTTTTTTATTTGGATGCTTTAACTTCGAGCATTGTTCTACGGGGCTACTAAACGTCGGTGCATGCGTAGGCTGACTCCCTAGAGCTTGATTTGATTAAGGCGAGTCCATTGATGAAAAACTTGGTTTAATGATTTCTTTTATATAACGGTTCAATCAGAATCGTTAATGGATGGTTTCGTATTGGATCTGGTACTAGGAGGCTAAGACACGCTCGTGCTTGCGCTCAGGTGAGTCGTATAGCACTTGGTACGATTGGAACATGTTCATTGATGAGACTATTGCATTATTACATTTTAGAAAGAAAAAATAAAGGAAAGAAAAGAATAGATTCAACCTTATAAAAAAATTTATGGTATTTTTTGTTGAAAATCGTTCAGGACATTACAATTAGTATCAGAGCTTGGGATAAAACATCAGCAGTTCACAGCTACCTAGCAATTCGGCATATCGCTGTAAGTATTTTTCATTTAAATTATTTGCTTTTGATGGTTGTATTAAAAAAAACAATAATTGAATTATATTATAAAAATTAAGAACCTATAAATAAAGAGCTAGGTACATCACACAACAGTCTTGACTATAGGGCTTGGGAACTCATGAATTTTATTTTTAAAGTTAAATTATTTAATCAACATGCGCAATGGAAGCGTGATAAACTATATTTGTATAGTTCTTTTGTTTTATGCTTATATCGAATTTTGGGAATGAAATTCTTTTTAAGAGGGGTAGGATGTAAAACCCAAGATTTTTTCTTCATAATTAAAATGAATAAATGATGAGTTTTTGGTGCATTCATTATTATAATCGTGAATTCTTGATTTTGATTCATTATGAACCTTTGTCTCAAGTTATGAAGATTACTTCAATAATAACTCAAAAAGCTAAAATATGTGGACTAAACAAGAAAGTAAATAATTTGTATATTTTTAGATTATGATTTTTTGACTTGGTTCTAATCTTATTGGATTGGACCCCATGGCGTTGGACGCACCAAACAATATCATTATTGTTTCAATAAAATTTTTGGCCGATCAGTGGCTCATCTATTAAATTGGAGTTGACCTTAACGTTCTTCATTTTGAGGGCATCAAAATCAACTATCTACGTGCCCAAATTGGTATTGATTTGAACATTTTATCATTGACCAAAGTTCATGCCTAATTATAGGTCAAAAATTAACGTTTTTCGAAATCAACTAAATTTTCTTGTCATTTTGTGTGCGTACGATTAAATCTAAGACCACCACGATGATCCAAGTTTTGAGAGCTATCAAATCAACTATTTAAACATCCAATTCTGATGAGTCTTTAGGTCTGTAGGCCTCCCTGAAAGTTACCATGTCACTAGAGCCCAAGACAGGGTAAGAAGTTTTCACTTTTTATCTCTAGCTTAATTAATTTTAAAATTTAATAAATTAGGACCCATAATTTATTTTTTAATTTTAATAATAAAAGAGATTAACCAATATTAACTTCTTATATTAGAGATATGACTCTTGTCTCACCCCATCTATAAATAGAGGCCCTTATGAGGAGGATTAATAAGATTAGTTCTCTCTCTCTTTCTTTCTCTCTTATTTTTCTCCTTTTGTTTTTTGTTTCTTCTCTCCTCCAAAACGTCTAGTAGGTATGAAGAACTCTTGTGCAACCATTAGACCTGCATTTATTCGAATGATCGCGGTGGAATAGGAGTTGGATCAATCATTTATTTCATTCTAACCGTAAAAATTGATCGTAGACAAGTAAGATTTACGTAGCCAATGTTTTGTATACACTTGGAGCAAGTATGATTCGATTATTTTGACTTTCAGCAACTTTGAATATATTCTTGATCTGATCTTTACGTTTTCATGGTTGAAGAAGCCATTTCTTGGATCGAAAAACTCAAATAAAGAGTTTTTCTAAAAACGATTTTGAGAAACATGGGAAATTAAGGCTTTGTTATTATTTTGTATTACATCTAATCATAAAATGATTCTTTATGGTGTTATTCATGTATTAACCAATATTAAGTCAGATTAAACAAAAATAAATCAAATTCTAAAGGTTTTATAATATTAAAAAGGTTTTTTAGAAAATCATTTTATGAGAAACCCAAAGCTGTGATGTCTGATAAAATTTTTCTGACCAGTTTCAGACAAAAAATGATAACTCTATGAATACCAGTCTAAAAAATTATAATAAAATCATCACAATCATCTACAGATCTTGATCTTGAATTTAGAATCTTGTTTCATCTGCTATGATCTATATTATTGAAGTTATACTTGTTTTAACAGAGCCCTAAATTCTGGCTCTGTTTACAGAATGATTTCAACCCATCTTTGATAAAAGTTGTAAACTTCTTTGAAAAACGACTCCAAATATTTTATAAAAACTTTGGATAAATGTATTGAAGTTTACATATTCTAGATTGAAACTCCGTCAGAATAGGGTTCGGTAATTTTTTTTTAATTATTTATGTACATATTATTTTTGAGATCTTTTTATTGGGTTGTGTTCTTAAGAGGTACAGGAAACCACGGTAAAAATACCATGAATTTATATGAGCTTGGTTATTCTTGACAAAATTTATAAAAATGGGTCAACAAAGATCCAAATTTTTCTTGAAAACCTATGCTTATAACATGTTAGGAATTTAGAGGTTTAATATGTTTTTGACTTGTATTGCATATTGTCATTGTTTATTAATCATATTGCATCAAAAATAATGTATTTGATATGTGATAAGATCTAAATAAAGGTTTATATAATATATATGCATAAGATATGACTCGATTCGCATTGTCTTGCAAATAAATTATCTTAATTGATTATAAAGGCATACTTAAATGATATATAAATTGTTTGGACTCATATGTCCTATTTGCTTGAGAAACATGTACGTATAATGTACATTGAGATGGTAAATAAGATTTTGACGTACTTTTTTTATACAATTATATCTAAGGTGATATATTGATTTATTTAGTGAAATAATGTATATATGACTTTCATTTTGTGTACATAACTTAGACTATGTAGGAGTTACGTATGTTGAGGTGTAGTTGCTTCGTATTATGAAATATGCATGTTCACATATGCATGCATAGAACTCGTATTTGTTTACGCATGCGTCGAGGTTCAATTTATGAAAATACAATATTCTTTATGGCGATGATTGATGCATAGGATAATATTCTTTTGTACGATATGATTTAAATGTCACGTGATGTGAAATTATGAATGCGTATGATAAATGTTTAAGTTCAATAGTAAACTATGGTTTATGGAACCTTATTTGGTTAAATAGGTGATTTTATGATTTTAATACCATATGAAGTGATTTATGATGTAATGCTTATTGATTGTATACATGCTTGTGCTCGTGTTGGTGGCTATAGGATCTGAGAGTAGTCAATTGTATTGATACATGTATGACAATAGTTTTCACTGAATATGGTGCCTGTTAAGAAACTCTTACTAAAGGATTCACTGTGAGGGTGTGTATGACAAGATCAGGTAATCCGGCTAGAGCGGTAAGTCCTTATAAGGAAGTGCATTGTCCAAGAGCTGATAGCTCGTGAAGATGGTACATTTATGTGAGGAAGTGCATTGTCTAATATTAGACAGGCCATCCGTCTAGGGCGATAACACCTTATGAGGTCATACATTTCCTAAACTAGGTGATCCAATAAAGATCTTGTAAATCTTTATTATGAATAAATGAAATATTGTGATAAATAGTGATGATCTTCTTAGCTAATTGAGATAGCTAGTTATGAATCTATAGATTTGATTTTTCTAGTTGCAGCATGATTATATGTTAAACTCAGATGTGATAATCAGATCCTTATTGATTTTAGATCTTGATATGAGGTTATAATTGTGACACTTATGTTAGTGTATAGGTGAATGACACATCATGCCTACAAATGACTAGGTTGACTTATTAGGTGAATGGCACATCACATCTATATAATTTTGTTGCAAATGATTACATTATGATTGTCTGATTCAAATATATCACACCTATGTATCATGATTAATGTGTATCATAAATATCTAACCTATTTACTTAGAAAGTATATGCATATGTTTGATGCTTGAATGACCAAATATGATTTGACCTATTATTTATAAGATTTATGAATGCATATAAAAATGAACAATGATTTGAATATATGAGAGCAAAAGTGAGTGATCATGATCATCGTTATAATGCAGGTGTCACGCCCCTGAGTAGAGTTCTCTTAGAGCGACAATTTTCTCTCACGATTTTGAGCTCCATCCTTGGGAGATACGATTTAAGGGGCTAATCGGAAAGTTTAAATACATAACATAATAAACACCCAAGCTAGTCAGGCTGTTTTGGGTTGGTCTACGTCATACCTAGGTAGACCGAGAAATCAAGATGAAACATAAATTACTTGCTCACATTACTTTACTGCATTTTGCTTTTATTTACCTTATATTACTGCAAACTATTCTTGGTCCTGAAAGTTGGTAAATTTATCCTCATTGATATATGTTTTATTCTCATATGTAGTTGATGCTAGCATGCTTAAACTTATTATTCCATACTTGCTTATGAATTTTGAATTCATGAATAGCTTGTAAAAATTTTGTATCTGCCTTGTTAATAGTTGATGCAAATTCTGAGATATTTATATCATACAAGCTTTACATGTTGTATTTTACATTAGCTGTATAAATTTTACTGGAACTTTTCAAAGTCTCATTATTTCAAAATAAAATATTTTTTCTAGAGATATGTGATGGCCAGAAAGAGTGTAGAATGCTAGAGGGGGTTGTGCACACTAATGTTTTTGATAATCCCAAGGGCTTCTTTTATTTAAGTTTGAATCATTTCTTAATTTCTAAAGAACTATTTAATCAAACATTTGATTATGAGTTAAATTATGAATTCCAATTACTTTATGCATGGTCAACTTTTATTCCTAGATGTGATGATAGTAGTTCTCTTAATGTAATGTGTCTGGAGATTTAACCAAGAAACCAATTTATAAAATTGATTCCAAAAATCAATATTTTTCTGCTGTGTTTACTCACCTAATAATAACATAAGGATTTTATCCATTGGATGCTTTAACTTCGAACCTTGTTCTATGAAGCTATTAAACGTCGGTGCATGCGCAGGTTGACTTTCTAAAGCTTGATTTGATTAAGGCGATGACATTGATGAAAAACTTAGTTTAATGATTTCTTTTATTTAATGGTTCAATCAGATTCATTAATGGATGGTTTCATACTGGATCTGGTACTAGAAGGCTAAGCCACACTCGCGCTTACGCTCAGGCGGGCCATCTAACACTTGGTACAGTTGGAACGAGTCTGTTGATGAGACCATTGCATTATTATATTTTAGAAAGAAAATAAATAAAGAAAAGAAGAGAATAGATTCAACCTTATAAAATTTTTTTTGGTATTTTTGGTTGGAAATTGTTCAGGCCATTATAATATTATTGAGAATAGAATGTTTAGTTGGTAGAAATATTTAAGATGACATGCGATATCGTTAATTGGTGGAGTATGCACGTAATTAAATTCATTTTATGAGTGTAAGCATATGCTATCTGATTAAAGAGACTTTTTTTTTCTATGTTTCCCGAGTGTCTATGTGAATGCGAAAGAAAGAAAAGAAAACAGGATTGTTCTTAATTCATTTTTTTATTGAGAGTTTAAGATGATTTTTTTTTAAATAAGATTTGTGATATATATAAGCTGCATTTTCTTGAAACAGTCCAACCCGTGTTGGTTTGGTCATAAAAAAAATGTGGTTATTTTCAACATAATGATTTTTGTTAAATCGGGCTTATAAAATAAAGAATGAGTCACATATGATGCAACTCGTGACCGGTGGTTCAAATCTGAGTTCTAGTAAACTCATATTTGGTCTCAAATGTTCATTTTCAATCGGTGATGTAATTCAATATATATATATATATATTACGATATAGGCATTTTATGAACTTCGTAGTGACCTGCGATTAAAATTGGGTTTTTCATGAAAAATGACCCTCGTGAATGATGTCAAGCTTTAAAATCTACAATTTTAAAGTACGTGTTTATAAAAAATGATATGATAAAATTGAGAATTTAAACTCTATATGATATGTTAATCGAGAAGGTTAATTTGGCTCAGAAACTAATCACGATTTAATTTGGATTTTGTATATGCTATAAGTTTTAATGAATTTGGGTAACATTTGTCTTGCATGTCTGTTTTAAGACTGCACATTTTCATCAAGTGAAGATTAATAATTATGTTGTTGTATATGATAGGTATTTTTTACCATAACTTGTATGAATTGTCAAGACATATCATAAATATTATTTGACAAATATGGCACGGATACTAAGCCTTATGGAATGGTGCAGTTGTTTGAATAAGAAAAGTTAACTTGTAATGCATATTGTGTGATTGACAAATGTGTGATCAATGCATGATAGATGTGAATTGTTCATAATGTTAAATGCATCATGATAAGAATGTGAGATACATGCATGTTAATTGATAAATGCAAAGAAAGTATGTGTTGATGCATTATTCTAAGACATTTTGGGCATGACATTGAAATTGACTCACATGGTCGTGAAAAATGTCATATGTGCTCATAACATATGAAATTTAATTTTATTGTTTGTGCCCCAAAGTGGTGGCCAACTACTTTATGATGAGTCAAATGAAAATCATATGTACTTGTTGTAACAATAAAAAAAAATCTTTGGATTCGGGTCGGATTCAGACCCGACCCGAACCCAGCCTGAGGCACCGCCTCTCGTGCCTTTGAGAGACAGCGAGGCAAAGGGGGGAGGTTTCTCAAAACCTCCTTCCCCTCTGCCTTTTTCACTGACTCTCTCGACTCACTCAACTCTCTCTCCCTCACCGACTCTCTTAAGCCCCTGTCCCTTTTACTGTTCCAGTAGGGGCCATTGGCCCCTGCCCTTTTTGCTGTTCCAGCAGGGGCCATCGGCCATTGCCCTTTGTACTTTTCCAGCAGGGGCCAATGGCCCCCTACCTTTTTAAATTTCCAGCAGGGGCCAAAGGCCTCTGCCTCTTTAAAATAACCAGCGGGGGCAGATGGCCTTTGTACCTGTTCTTTTGGCAGCAAGAGTCGTTCGGCCCAGCCCCAACTTTATGTATTGGAGAAGTTGAGTCTTCTCCTTATTTTTGCTTTTGTCTTGGTTGCATGTTAATATCATATATTTGCAGCTACGATGGATCTGGCTCGTGCTCCACGACCCGAGCCATCAATTGTGTACACCCGCAGACGCCAGCAAGCTTGCAACTCTCCGAGGTAGGGGAAGATTGCACGGAGGACTTAGATAATTGAATTAAGTTCAATTAAACTAAAAATGATCATTAAATATATATATATATATATATATATATAAATACATATATTTATATGAGTATGCACTTAACTCAAGGATGCGGTTTCGCGATCCTTACCCTTTACTTTTTGTCGTGTCTTTTACCTTCTATTAGTCTTTACTTGCCGTCACGCATTGCGTCGAGGTTTTGCGTTACACTTCTGCTTATAATTTTTACTTGCCGTCGCGCATCGCGTCGAGGTTTTGCGTTGCACTCCTACTTATAGTTTTTACTTGCCGTTGCGCGTTACACTGAGGTTTTGCGTTGTACTTTTGCTTACTGTCTTTACTTTGCCATCGCGCTTTGCGCCTAAGCTCTTGATTTTGCATGTGTTGTTACTGCTTTACTATTGCAGATGATGCGTAGGTTTTCGCTCTTTGCGTATGCCTTAAAAATATCCTCATGGAGGATGTAAGGGGCATTCACCACTCTCTCTCTTGCAATGAGAGTTGAGTTGGGAGCTAGCGTTACATCCTCGTCTAAGGTGAAAGATACCTCACAAGAATTCTGGCTCTTTGAGTACGCAGTCATGCAGACGAGTTAGGGTTCGAGCGAACTTCTTAGCAAGGGTTCTGTTGAGAAACTTGTATTTCGTCTATCGAGGCTGGTATCGAGTCATGCGAAGCATGTAGATACCCCAATAGCATATGAGATTCTAGAAAACCGCATGCCAAATGTTGGCAAAAGCTGTTGACTGTTTCAAAAGATAAAGAATGTCAAAAGTAACATTTGAGAAACTTTACATCTTTGTGAAACACTCTTGTTGAGGCTGCTATTGAGGAGCTATACCCCTTTCATCCTAGAGTACTTGTAGTCGTGTGCAACACGCTAGTACTGCGATGATCGGATGAGATGGTCGTGCGACCTCGAATAGTGCTAAATGCATAATGCTGTAATCACTTAAATGGTGAGTGATTCGCCTTCACAGGCAAGACACTTGAGTGGTTTAAAGACTACAACATGGGATGGGTCGTTAGTTAAGCAACCCCTAATGCACCCATCCGCTTCTTGTTGTCTGTCAAGGGAGAGGACAGAGCGGTACAAAACTTCAATGGATAGGTTGTTAACAACTACCCCACGGACAATGATCCGGCCTCTCCAGTCATTAGAGTTAGGAGAAAGGGGCTACAATAGTTATCTCAACACTTCTGCAGAAGTTGGATGCATCCGTGACACTGCTTACCTACCTTTGAAGAATCCTCTCTCGGCTAAAGTCGTCTCTTTAGGAGTGGACTCAACTAGCTATTCGGCTTATTTAAAATACATAGAATAACAGACACCCGAACTAGTCTCAGTTGTTTTTATGTTTTGCCTGCACATACCCGGAGGCCTGTAATATCGAAACATAAAGTTTGTTCACACTGGTTGTTAGGTTGTAAAACGTGCTTACACTACTTACTCGCTTGCACTACTTACACGCTTGTACTACTTACGTGCTTGTACTACTTACGCGCTTGCACTACTTACCTGTTTAACTGCATATTTGCTTTACACTGCTTAGCATACTGAATTAAATGTACATAATTCAATTTATTGTAGTCTCTTTTGTGCACCTACTAGTTTTTCGTGAAACTAACCCATTCTATGAGTACATATAATGATTAGGTACACTACGGGCGATGACGCAATGGCAAAATGACTTTAAGATTTTCTTCTTCGTGCTCTTAACTCGTGTTTTGGACGTTTTGCTTTTGTAACAAATTTTCCTTGGGATATCTGAATTTTGTACTATTTGGAAACTTCTTTTAATGGAAGTGGCTTTTCCAAGTGTCTTGCAAGTAGCATGGTTTGTGCGTTTTGGTTCTTTTAGCTAATGCGCTCAAAATTGTCAGCTTGTCTTTCTGAATTTAACAAAAGAATAGTCTTCCGCTGATTTCATAAACAAACTCTGAAGGAAAGAGATATTTTTAGTCTCTTGCCTATTTTTCTAAAAAGGTTCGCAAGTTTGAAATTTGGGGTGTTACACTTGTGCCCTATGAATGCCTTTGAAAGTTTGCAAATAATGTTTAAGTGCGTATGTCATGAGGATTAACTAATTAAGAAAGTGAATGTTAATTGTCATGTTGCTTACAATGAGAGAGTAAGCCAGTTTGATTCGCTCAGTGGGTTATTGTAAAGCACATAGGATTGCTTCTCCAGCCATGGAGACAGAGGATAGATACTACCGGAGCCGCGGGGTGGTAGTGAATAAAGCTTTAGCTTATGAAAAGACTGATATATCAGGTTGAAGGTGTTGGGATTTCTCTCTCGATAAGTTTCGTCCCTCGCTCATGGCCAGAAAGGATGTGCATGGTCAAAGTAATATGACACAAATTGTTTGAATGTACACCTTGGTCGTATCTCCGATCCAGATATTGTCTATGTACCCATAGAGATTGTTAACAAGAGGAATAAAAGTGTATGGAGAATTTAGTCAAAGCATAGAATGCATCATTTAAGAAAGATCATCTAAAAGAAAGAGTTATAAGCCACTCATATCATATATGGACGATCTACTGCATTGTTAAGTCATGCATATTATACATGATCATGCATAAGTGTTGAATTTAGATTTTCAATGGTTCTGTGATTTATCAATGCCATGGTATTTGTTCATGCTTGAAAAATGATGATTCATGTATGCCTGCTTTTATATATATGTACTTTGTCATTGTATTCCTATGGGAGCCTTGTAATTGACCCCCTACACAATTACACGCGTTGAATGATCTACCAGGGTGATGACGAGTAATTGTGGTAGAGTCAGCAAGCCAAACCATTTCTTTTCCTGAAGATTGGATTTTTGGAACTTATATTATATTGTTTTTTATAAACTCTAGTATTGTTTATTTTCATGTTGAACAATACTCTATATGCAACAATGAAACTTTAAGTTGATTTGTTCTTTTTTATAAAAATCTAGTACTAGAGTGATTGACCGACCAGTAACTTGCCCAAGGTTTTTGATCCGAGATATTAAAAAATGTTTCCGCTGATGAAAAAAACTTCTCAAAATTTTCGGGTTAAAAATCTTGGGGTGTTACAACCCATGGATTTCAAACTTGTTGTAATATCGCGTATTTTCATACTTAGTTAAATTTGATTTTTTGTCAAAAATTTGGCTGTCTGGAAGAAAAATTGTTTGAGACTTGATTTTTAGACTGATGTTTTTGAGTTCGTGTTTGACCCAAGTCTCATCAACTAGGTCTAAATGAGCCAATCGAAATGTGAGAAAAAATTTTAGTTTCGACTTTTGAATTCAAGCAAAATTCAAGTTATTTTTGGGCGAAATTCAAAATTTTATATGCATGTAATATATCGTTGGATGCGTCTCTGAATTCTGAGCACAATGATATTTTTTTTTTCTGAATTTGAGTTCTGGTTTGCCCAAAAATTGCATTTTCTTAAAAATTGAGCAGTTTATCGAAATGAATCCGGAGTTAGATTAGATTGGATCCAAGGCCTACGATCCGAACTGGTATGGATTTGGGTCCTATTTAAGTCCTACTTAAATCTGGATTTGATCCAGGTCTTGATCCATTTTCATTTTGGGTATGGGTTTGGATCTTGGATCGAGATCCAAATCAAAATCTAAGCCCAACTTTTTTTCAACTTTAAATAAAATATAAAGCTTTATTTTGAGGTTTAATAAGGTTAGAGAGAAATCTGGGTTAATTTGGCTATTTTTGGACGTTTTTAGATAATTTTAATTAATTAAAACTAATTCTGAATTTTATTTTTGGGGCTGAGTAGGACTCTTTAAAAGTGTCTTTATTCCAGATTAAGAGAGGTTAAGAAAGAATTTTAAAAGGGTTGAAATATATTTTTTTTAAAAAGTCAACTTTAAAAAAGTTTCAAAAATTTTGGAAACAAAAGGGAGAGAGGGTTCTCTTTTTGGAAACTCTCTCTAGCCCTTTTAGAAAGGGCTGGAGAAGGGGAGGGACATCACCCCCTCTCCCATTGTATATGTAGAAAAAAAAGGAGAAAGAAGGGAAAGAGAAGAAAAGAGGGAAAAAAGAAAGAGAGAAAGAGAGAAAGAGAGAGAAAGGGAAGGAGACGAAAGTGAGGAAGAAGAAGAAGAAGAAGAAGAAGAAGAAGAAGAAGAAGAAGAAGAAGATCTTCTTCTCTAGCCATCAACCTCTTTCTATCGTCGATTTCTTTGTTTTTTTCGTTTCTTTCGATCCATGCAAGGTACATGCCTCTTCTTTTGAATATAGGTGAGAAATCGAATGCCGATTCGATTTTATGCGATCCCTTGCATGAAATTCCATGAAAAAGCATTTGTATGGTTGCTTCCTCAAAAACGCATGGAGGATGATCCATGGATCTTCCTCCATGGCTGATTTTCGATGGTTCTCATCTTTTTCATAAAAAAAAAATTTTGGACCTATTATAACAGAATTTTTATTGTGGAAGGAGTGGTCCTTTTTGAACCCTAGTCGGTGAATAATCGATTTCTACGTTTGGATCTTGATATGGATTGGGTTGTGCATGATAGAATAGGTTGAATCACATAGTATTCTTGTATTTTGCATAAAAACTGTGTACAATGGCATGCTTGCTGAAAACATTAAATATATATGTGCATCATTGAAAAAGTATCTTCAATAAAGTTATTGTTCATATGATATTCTGAATATGTATAGGTTTGGATTTATTTTGTAAGCACATATGAATAGTGACTCTTGCAAGTTAAAAAAAAAATTATATATAAATTTTGTTTTAGCTATATTAGGGGGGTTGCCTAGTCCTGAGAGCAAGCACACAGGCCCATCAATTGGGCCTGTGCACGAGCTGTCAGGCCCAATCGATGGATTCGACTGGGCTAGCTCGGCTAATCTGGGTTGGCAGGGACTGTTCGGACCCAGTCCAGCCCTTGGGCTGGACTGGGCCCCTTGGGCTGGATTGGGGTAGGCCTAGCAGTCCATTGCCAGGCCCGACTAGAGTCTGCCCAGACTAGACTCAGTCGACTCGGTCTATTTGGGACCCCAGCCGACTAGGTCGGTTGGGTGTAAGCTGTCAAAAAAGAAGAAGAACAAAACCCCAACCGATCTGCTGTTGGTTGGGTTGAGTATTTTCAATGAAAAAAAAGGGAGTTTCTACACATGGGTTACCTATACAGTTAAAATTCCAGATGTTGCATTTGAATTGTATGGGACAAATATATTCAAAAGGTTAAGATTTTATGAGCATACGTTGGGTTGAGTATTCACATGAGCAACAATTTGTATGTATTTAAGGCAAGTGTTGTTATGAATGCACTAAGAATATGCATTGATGTTTATTTCTATGAGAAACAATTCATTAGTAGTATGGGCACTTGATGCAAGAGCAATTTGATGAGAACATGCACACTTAATGGAAAGATGCATTTACATGAATATGCATACTCGAAGAAAACATGCATTGACTTGAATACGCATACAATGAATACATGTAATTGACATGACTATGCAAAGCGAATGGGAGCATATATTTGCCTTGAATAGGTGCATTACATGAAAGCATGCACATGTCACTATTATATGAAATGAATATAAACATGCCTCTAAACATTCTTGTTCCATGTGCATAGTTGAAATCTGCATCTATGAAAGTGCATTTAGAAAGCATGTGATCGATTTTGTGTATGGCATGTTGTCATGGTTTTTGGCATATGGTGCATCGATGAATCAAGATAAATTATCATGGTCCCTGTGGGCTTCGAGCTATGGTTTGCTCCTTCATTATTTGCTTTTAAATGCATCACAAAAATCATATTTATTTGTATTGCACTATTCCACGTGTTTTCACAGGCGGAAGTCCCGTGATGACTCTCGCAAGGCTAGATGCGAGCTTTTGACTTTGCTTTTGCATGTTTAATTTTAAAACTTAATGATTGACTTTTAATAAAAAGATAATGAATAAGAATAGTGTAATATATGTTCTGAAATCTCCCATCGAAAGAATGAGCATCTTAGAGATTCGATGGGAGACCACGAGGATACAAAAACTTCGTGTGCTTTACTTATTACCCCTGAACCCGATATTGAGGTTCTTTCTTCTGACCACGGTTTTAGAAAGAGTCTGTCACTTTATCTGGGAGTGGTGTGTAGACACAACTATTGTTATTTTGATATACCAAGAAAGTGACACTATTGTATATGGAGGTCCTTAGTGTCACGACATTAGATGTTGAGGTCTAATGTTTTGAAGGTGATTCAGTCGAGGGCTAAGTTTGGAACCCAGTAATAAAATACAATTTGTGTGATAAGTTACCTTGTGAACCCTACTTAACCTCAGAAAATTATACTTGTTTGGTGCATCTGCGGACAACGGTAATTAAAAAAAAGAACTTAAATTGTATGCATTTAATAAAGACATGCACATGAAAGGAAAACTATAATGAAAGATAATAATTTATTCATGCATTGCACTGAAGTCATGCATATTCCTGCTATGCGTTAGATCATGCATGTTTACTTGTTCCCTTAACTGATAAATATTGGTGAATGCATAATATTGTTTCTTAAAGCATGTTAAATGGGTTTATTGCTAAATTTGTGATTATTGTTAATTGTTAAATGTTTTCTCATGCTTAATGATTGTTCCCTATTGTATGATTGCTTAAGTGGATTATGAATTTGTCATAAATGCATACATCTAAGTTATTGCATGAATCTTATCTGTATTTTTTATGCTCATTTATTTCATTAGAGGGATTCGTACGCAAAATTCTTCAGATTTCTGACACCCTTACTTTTATAGTTTTTGCAGCCGAAGGAAATCAGTGAAACGACTATCTTTTGGTAGAGCCACGAGTGTCACACTTTTGATGGACAGTTCATAGAGAGACATCGTAACTCAGATTTCATTTATTTACTTTTATGTCATTTAAATAACTCTAATATATTTCTTGCAAATTATTGTTTAAACACTCTTCTTTTCATAATTAATAAATAATAAGTTGCTATGGTTTGGGATGGTAAGATCGATAAGGGTCTAATTTTTGTGAACAATTTGCACGTTATAGATATATGGATGCAAGGGTGCTTCGTCTTCGACTGGTGCTCCCGCAAACTGGCAGAAGCAGATGGATTTCATGATGAATACCCTCCGTACTCTGACTGAGACCATGATAACGCAGATGGTATATACAACTTAGGCAGCGCAGGTGGCACACGTTGCGCAGGCAGCTGCTCGTGAACATCCTGTCGAGGTTATTCCGAACATAAGCGGCCCTATCTTCGAGTGGTTCCTAAAGTTGGACCTGCCAACTTTTGCAGGCAAGGCCAACCCAGAGTCAACCGAGAGCTAGGTTGAGGAGCACTAAAAGAAAATATGTTGTTAGCGACGGACTTTAGCGACAAAAATATTTCGTCGCTAGTTCACGACGGATTAACGAGCGAAAAACATCCGTCGCTATAATCAATGAAGCTTACGAACATAGCGACGAAATATAGTCCGTCGCCCAGTCCGTTGCTAATTAGCGACGACTTTTGCGACAAATTGTTTTGTTGTTACGACCGCACCATCTGGCGACGACGTTTGCGACAAAAGTTGTTCCGTCGCTAATTAACGACAGACTTGGCGACAACCTATAGTCCGTCGCTCGTTTCATAAATTTGATTTACGTCGGCTTAGCGACAGAATTAATCCGTCGCTAATTTTCGAATAACCCTAATCCCAGACAGCTTTTCCTTTTGTTCTTTCGCTGCTCCCACCGTTCGTCGGTCCCACCGTCCGCATGCCCCGTCGCCCGGAGACAGGTAAAGGACCCCCCCCCCTTCGCGTTTTCCGGCAGGGGGTCGACCCCGGCATGGGGTTAACCCCCAGCCTTTCCGACAGGAGTTTAACCCCCTGCCGGAACAGGCAGGGGGTCGACCCCCTGCTGTTCCGGCAGGGGGTCAACTCATTGGCGGAAAGGCTGGGGGTCGACTCCCTGCCCGAACAGGGGGTCAGTTAACCCCCTATGTTCCGTAAGGGTTTTAACCCCCTATGTTCCGTAAGGGGGTCGACCCTCTGCTGAAACAGCAGGGGAGTCGACCCCTTGTCGGAACAACCTCTTTTTTTTGTGGTGACTTCATTTTAAAACAACGTTTTTTTGTGCAGATTTTTCAACGGAACCAGCTCGTGCTCAGCCACCTGTGGTAAGTAAGTGACAAAAACAATGCAAATCAGGTAAATACCCGTGGTGAGTAAGTGATGCAAGTGTATCACATGCTATTTAATTTATTAGATGTAACACTTTATTGTTCACACACTCAGTTGTTGATATTTAGGGTTGCTTTGTTGGAGTTCGGAGATCATGCTGAACATGATTTTAATGTATGAATATGAAAGTGTTCTTATTTTTGGAGTACGGAGTCCATCTTAGGCATGATAGTAGTTAGTGAGATATTGAAGTGTGTTTGCTGCAGGTACATGTTTGTCATTTGTTTGATATGAATGATTACGATGTATTGCAATATTTGATGTAATTGTATCCATGCTTGCATTTAGTTACTTTTAATTTGATTGTGACTTCCATGTGAAATTGTATAATGAAAGCATGCTTCAAATGATTGTATCGTGTCATTAATAGTTTGCACATGAAAATATTAAGTTATCAATGCATGCATCAAAATTCTTGTTATTGTATGACATCATATATTGCATGATAAATTTGATATTTTCTTCATCGTAGGATTCTGATTGTTCTCTTTTAATTCGTTAGGCTATTATTCGTAAGATCATAAGAAAATGACTGCAAACCGTGAATGGATGTACCGTAGGATAGTGGACAATGAGTTATCGCATGAATATATGGATGGTGTTGACAGTTTTATTGAATTTGCAACGACAAGTGTCAGTACAGTGGATCCCACAGGTCAGATTAGGTGTCCCTGCAAGATTTGTAAGAATAATCAATACTGACTGTTCTTTTCTTGTGTAGGTTGCTAGTGTGTAATTTAGGTGTCACGACAAATGTGTAATTTATTTTATTATATTTTGTTTATCAATACTGACTGTTCTTTTCTTGTATAGGCTGCTAGCGATAATCAGCGTAGCGGAGCTGAAGGGACAGATAAAGGCAATAAACAAGAAGACGCACAAAATCTTGGCGATGATTAGAGAACTGTGTTGAAGAAGTTCTATTTTTTTTTGTTTCCTAATTGTAATTATTGAATTGTAAATAATTAAACTTGTTAATTTTAAGGTGGAACGATTAATTATAGTAGGTTCCTTTTATATAGAATTTTTTGTGTAGTTTGTTTTTTATTTACAGGAAATATAAATTGTACAGGAAATATAAATTGTACCGTTCTCGGTATTTAATTTTCAAATAATTTTTTTATTTTCTTTCGTGTTTGCAACGGATTAGCGATGGAAACATCCGTCACTATGCATATAAATCTAGCGATGGCTTAACAACAGACGTAAATTCATCGCCAAGCCGAGGTCGCCGTTTAGTACCGGTGGATTGGCGACGGAATACATCGCTCGTTAGTCCGTCGCAATTAGCGATGGAACGGGCGACGAATTTATTCCGTCGCCAGTTAGCGTCGAAAAATTCTTGACGTAAGCATACCGTCGCCTCGTCGTCGCTAAGCCAGTTAGCGACGGATTAGCGACGGAATGTGGTCGTCGCTAATCCACTGCTTTGTTGTGGTGGAGGTTGAGTGGGTGTTCGATGTCCTACCTGTCCCCTTTGATAGGAAGACATATTTTGGCACGTACCGTCTAAAGGGCGATGCCTAAAAGTGGTATGACACTTTGCGGAGATTGAAGTACGTTGATATGAATGTGGTTTCCTGGGAGGTGTTTAGGAAGGGGTTCCTGAACACCTATTTTCCTTCATTCGCTCAGGAAAATAGGTGTTCACAGCCCCAAATTCGCAAAGGGGGAGAGGGGGGCGATTCACAGCCGCCGGGGAGGTTTCCTCCTTTTTCGGGCACTCTCCTACAAGAAGGGGGGGGGGTGTCTTCGAGTCTCGCTCTCCCACACCTCTCCCCCTATGATAACTCTATGAATACCAGTCTAAAAAATTATAATAAAATCATCACAATCATCTACAGATCTTGATCTTGAATTTAGAATCTTGTTTCACCTGCTATGATCTATATTATTGAAGTTATACTTGTTTTAACAGAGCCCTAAATTCTGGCTCTGTTTACAGAATGATTTCAACCCATCTTTGATAAAAGTTGTAAACTTCTTTGAAAAACGACTCCAAATATTTTATAAAAACTTTGGATAAATGTATTGAAGTTTACATATTCTAGATTGAAACTCCGTCAGAATAGGGTTCGGTAATTTTTTTTAATTATTTATGTACATATTATTTTTGAGATCTTTTTATTGGGTTGTGTTCTTAAGAGGTACAGGAAACCACGGTAAAAATACCATGAATTTATATGAGCTTGGTTATTCTTGACAAAATTTATAAAAATGGGTCAACAAAGATCCAAATTTTTCTTGAAAACCTATGCTTGTAACATGTTAGGAATTTAGAGGTTTAATATGTTTTTGACTTGTATTGCATATTGTCATTGTTTATTAATCATATTGCATCAAAAATAATGTATTTGATATGTGATAAGATCTAAATAAAGGTTTATATAATATATATGCATAAGATATGACTCGATTCGCATTGTCTTGCAAATAAATTATCTTAATTGATTATAAAGGCATACTTAAATGATATATAAATTCTTTGGACTCATATGTCCTATTTGCTTGAGAAACATGTACGTATAATGTACATTGAGATGGTAAATAAGATTTTGACGTACTTTTTTTATACAATTATATCTAAGGTGATATATTGATTTATTTAGTGAAATAATGTATATATGACTTTCATTTTGTGTACATAACTTAGACTATGTAGGAGTTACGTATGTTGAGGTGTAGTTGCTTCGTATTATGAAATATGCATGTTCACATATGCATGCATAGAACTCGTATTTGTTTACGCATGCGTCGAGGTTCAATTTATGAAAATACAATATTCTTTATGGCGATGATTGATGCATAGGATAATATTCTTTTGTACGATATGATTTAAATGTCACGTGATGTGAAATTATGAATGCGTATGATAAATGTTTAAGTTCAATAGTAAACTATGGTTTATGGAACCTTATTTGGTTAAATAGGTGATTTTATGATTTTAATACCATATGAAGTGATTTATGATGTAATGCTTATTGATTGTATACATGCTTGTGCTCGTGTTGGTGGCTATAGGATTTGAGAGTAGTCAATTGTATTGATACATGTATGACAATAGTTTTCACTGAATATGGTGCCTGTTAAGAAACTCTTACTAAAGGATTCACTGTGAGGGTGTGTATGACAAGATCAGGTAATCCGGCTAGAGCGGTAAGTCCTTATAAGGAAGTGCATTGTCCAAGAGCTGATAGCTCGTGAAGATGGTACATTTATGTGAGGAAGTGCATTGTCTAATATTAGACAGGCCATCCGTCTAGGGCGATAACACCTTATGAGGTCATACATTTCCTAAACTAGGTGATCCAATAAGGATCTTGTAAATCTTTATTATGAATAAATGAAATATTGTGATAAATAGTGATGATCTTCTTAGCTAATTGAGATAGCTAGTTATGAATCTATAGATTTGATTTTTCTAGTTGCAGCATGATTATATGTTAAACTCAGATGTGATAATCAGATCCTTATTGATTTTAGATCTTGATATGAGGTTATAATTGTGACACTTATGTTAGTGTATAGGTGAATGACACATCATGCCTACAAATGACTAGGTTGACTTATTAGGTGAATGGCACATCACATCTATATAATTTTGTTGCAAATGATTACATTATGATTGTCTGATTCAAATATATCACACCTATGTATCATGATTAATGTGTATCATAAATATCTAACCTATTTACTTAGAAAGTATATGCATATGTTTGATGCTTGAATGACCAAATATGATTTGACCTATTATTTATAAGATTTATGAATGCATATAAAAATGAACAATGATTTGAATATATGAGAGCAAAAGTGAGTGATCATGATCATCGTTATAATGCAGGTGTCACGCCCCTGAGTAGAGTTCTCTTAGAGCGACAATTTTCTCTCACGGTTTTGAGCTCCATCCTTGGGAGATACGATTTAAGGGGCTAATCGGAAAGTTTAAATACATAACATAATAAACACCCAAGCTAGTCAGGCTGTTTTGGGTTGGTCTACGTCATACCTAGGTAGATCGAGAAATCAAGATGAAACATAAATTACTTGCTCACATTACTTTACTGCATTTTGCTTTTATTTACCTTATATTACTGCAAACTATTCTTGGTCCTGAAAGTTGGTAAATTTATCCTCATTGATATATGTTTTATTCTCATATGTAGTTGATGCTAGCATGCTTAAACTTATTATTCCATACTTGCTTATGAATTTTGAATTCATGAATAGCTTGTAAAAATTTTGTATCTGCCTTGTTAATAGTTGATGCAAATTCTGAGATATTTATATCATACAAGCTTTACATGTTGTATTTTACATTAGCTGTATAAATTTTACTGGAACTTTTCAAAGTCTCATTATTTCAAAATAAAATATTTTTTCTAGAGATATGTGATGGCCAGAAAGAGTGTAGAATGCTAGAGGGGGTTGTGCACACTAATGTTTTTGATAATCCCAAGGGCTTCTTTTATTTAAGTTTGAATCATTTCTTAATTTCTAAAGAACTATTTAATCAAACATTTGATTATGAGTTAAATTATGAATTCCAATTACTTTATGCATGGTCAACTTTTATTCCTAGATGTGATGATAGTAGTTCTCTTAATGTAATGTGTTTGGAGATTTAACCAAGAAACCAATTTATAAAATTGATTCCAAAAATCAATATTTTTCTGCTGTGTTTACTCACCTAATAATAACATAAGGATTTTATCCATTGGATGCTTTAACTTCGAACCTTGTTCTATGAAGCTATTAAACGTCGGTGCATGCGCAGGTTGACTTTCTAAAGCTTGATTTGATTAAGGCGATGACATTGATGAAAAACTTAGTTTAATGATTTCTTTTATTTAATGGTTCAATCAGATTCATTAATGGATGGTTTCATACTGGATCTGGTACTAGAAGGCTAAGCCACACTCACGCTTACGCTCAGGCGGGCCATCTAACACTTGGTACAGTTGGAACGAGTCTGTTGATGAGACCATTGCATTATTATATTTTAGAAAGAAAATAAATAAAGAAAAGAAGAGAATAGATTCAACCTTATAATTTTTTTTTTGGTATTTTTGGTTGGAAATTGTTCAGGCCATTATAATATTATTGAGAATAGAATGTTTAGTTGGTAGAAATATTTAAGATGACATGCGATATCGTTAATTGGTGGAGTATGCGCGTAATTAAATTAATTTTATGAGTGTAAGCATATGCTATCTGATTAAAGAGACTTTTTTTTTCTATGTTTCCCGAGTGTCTATGTGAATGCGAAAGAAAGAAAAGAAAACAGGATTGTTCTTAATTCATTTTTTTATTGAGAGTTTAAGATGATTTTTTTTTTAAATAAGATTTGTGATATATATAAGCTGCATTTTCTTGAAACAGTCCAACCCGTGTTGGTTTGGTCATAAAAAAAATGTGGTTATTTTTAACATAATGATTTTTGTTAAATCGGGCTTATAAAATAAAGAATGAGTCACATATGATGCAACTCGTGACCGGTGGTTCAAATCTGAGTTCTAGTAAACTCATATTTGGTCTCAAATGTTCATTTTCAATCGGTGATGTAATTCAATATATATATATATATATATATATATATATATATATATATATATATATATATATATATATATATTACGATATAGGCATTTTATGAACTTCGTAGTGACCTGCGATTAAAATTGGGTTTTTCATGAAAAATGACCCTCGTGAATGATGTCAAGCTTTAAAATCTACAATTTTAAAGTACGTGTTTATAAAAAATGATATGATAAAATTGAGAATTTAAACTCTATATGATATGTTAATCGAGAAGGTTAATTTGGCTCAGAAACTAATCACGATTTAATTTGGATTTTGTATATGCTATAAGTTTTAATGAATTTGGGTAACATTTGTCTTGCATGTCTGTTTTAAGACTGCACATTTTCATCAAGTGAAGATTAATAATTATGTTGTATGAATTGTCAAGACATATCATAAATATTATTTGACAAATATGGCACGGATACTAAGCCTTATGGAATGGTGCAGTTGTTTGAATAAGAAAAGTTAACTTGTAATGCATATTGTGTGATTGACAAATGTGTGATCAATGCATGATAGATGTGAATTGTTCATAATGTTAAATGCATCATGATAAGAATGTGAGATACATGCATGTTAATTGATAAATGCAAAGAAAGTATGTGTTGATGCATTATTCTAAGACATTTTGGGCATGACATTGAAATTGACTCACATGGTCGTGAAAAATGTCATATGTGCTCATAACATATGAAATTTAATTTTATTGTTTGTGCCCCAAAGTGGTGGCCAACTACTTTATGATGAGTCAAATGAAAATCATATGTACTTGTTGTAACAATAAAAAAAAATCTTTGGATTCGGGTCGGATTCAGACCCGACCCGAACCCAGCCTGAGGCACCGCCTCTCGTGCCTTTGAGAGACAGCGAGGCAAAGGGGGGAGGTTTCTCAAAACCTCCTTCCCCTCTGCCTTTTTCACTGACTCTCTCGACTCACTCAACTCTCTCTCCCTCACCGACTCTCTTAAGCCCCTGTCCCTTTTACTGTTCCAGTAGGGGCCATTGGCCCCTGCCCTTTTTGCTGTTTCAGCAGGGGCCATCGGCCATTGCCCTTTGTACTTTTCCAGCAGGTGCCAATGGCCCCCTACCTTTTTAAATTTCCAGCAGGGGCCAAAGGCCTCTGCCTCTTTAAAATAACCAGCGGGGGCAGATGGCCTTTGTACCTGTTCTTTTGGCAGCAAGAGTCGTTCGGCCCAGCCCCAACTTTATGTATTGGAGAAGTTGAGTCTTCTCCTTATTTTTGCTTTTGTCTTGGTTGCATGTTAATATCATATATTTGCAGCTACGATGGATCTGGCTCGTGCTCCACGACCCGAGCCATCAATTGTGTACACCCGCAGACGCCAGCAAGCTTGCAACTCTCCGAGGTAGGGGAAGATTGCACGGAGGACTTAGATAATTGAATTAAGTTCAATTAAACTAAAAATGATCATTAAATATATATATATATATATATATATATAAATACATATATTTATATGAGTATGCACTTAACTCAAGGATGCGGTTTCGCGATCCTTACCCTTTACTTTTTGTCGTGTCTTTTACCTTCTATTAGTCTTTACTTGCCGTCACGCATTGCGTCGAGGTTTTGCGTTACACTTCTGCTTATAATTTTTACTTGCCGTCGCGCATCGCGTCGAGGTTTTGCGTTGCACTCCTACTTATAGTTTTTACTTGCCGTTGCGCGTTACACTGAGGTTTTGCGTTGTACTTTTGCTTACTGTCTTTACTTTGCCATCGCGCTTTGCGCCTAAGCTCTTGATTTTGCATGTGTTGTTACTGCTTTACTATTGCAGATGATGCGTAGGTTTTCGCTCTTTGCGTATGCCTTAAAAATATCCTCATGGAGGATGTAAGGGGCATTCACCACTCTCTCTCTTGCAATGAGAGTTGAGTTGGGAGCTAGCGTTACATCCTCGTCTAAGGTGAAAGATACCTCACAAGAATTCTGGCTCTTTGAGTACGCAGTCATGCAGACGAGTTAGGGTTCGAGCGAACTTCTTAGCAAGGGTTCTGTTGAGAAACTTGTATTTCGTCTATCGAGGCTGGTATCGAGTCATGCGAAGCATGTAGATACCCCAATAGCATATGAGATTCTAGAAAACCGCATGCCAAATGTTGGCAAAAGCTGCTGACTGTTTCAAAAGATAAAGAATGTCAAAAGTAACATTTGAGAAACTTTACATCTTTGTGAAACACTCTTGTTGAGGCTGCTATTGAGGGGCTATACCCCTTTCATCCTAGAGTACTTGTAGTCGTGTGCAACACGCTAGTACTGCGATGATCGGATGAGATGGTCGTGCGACCTCGAATAGTGCTAAATGCATAATGCTGTAATCACTTAAATGGTGAGTGATTCGCCTTCACAGGCAAGACACTTGAGTGGTTTAAAGACTACAACATGGGATGGGTCGTTAGTTAAGCAACCCCTAATGCACCCATCCGCTTCTTGTTGTCTGTCAAGGGAGAGGACAGAGCGGTACAAAACTTCAATGGATAGGTTGTTAACAACTACCCCACGGACAATGATCCGGCCTCTCCAGTCATTAGAGTTAGGAGAAAGGGGCTACAATAGTTATCTCAACACTTCTGCAGAAGTTGGATGCATCCGTGACACTGCTTACCTACCTTTGAAGAATCCTCTCTCGGCTAAAGTCGTCTCTTTAGGAGTGGACTCAACTAGCTATTCGGCTTATTTAAAATACATAGAATAACAGACACCCGAACTAGTCTCAGTTGTTTTTATGTTTTGCCTGCACATACCCGGAGGCCTGTAATATCGAAACATAAAGTTTGTTCACACTGGTTGTTAGGTTGTAAAACGTGCTTACACTACTTACTCGCTTGCACTACTTACACGCTTGTACTACTTACGTGCTTGTACTACTTACGCGCTTGCACTACTTACCTGTTTAACTGCATATTTGCTTTACACTGCTTAGCATACTGAATTAAATGTACATAATTCAATTTATTGTAGTCTCTTTTGTGCACCTACTAGTTTTTCGTGAAACTAACCCATTCTATGAGTACATATAATGATTAGGTACACTACGGGCGATGACGCAATGGCAAAATGACTTTAAGATTTTCTTCTTCGTGCTCTTAACTCGTGTTTTGGACGTTTTGCTTTTGTAACAAATTTTCCTTGGGATATCTGAATTTTGTACTATTTGGAAACTTCTTTTAATGGAAGTGGCTTTTCCAAGTGTCTTGCAAGTAGCATGGTTTGTGCGTTTTGGTTCTTTTAGCTAATGCGCTCAAAATTGTCAGCTTGTCTTTCTGAATTTAACAAAAGAATAGTCTTCCGCTGATTTCATAAACAAACTCTGAAGGAAAGAGATATTTTTAGTCTCTTGCCTATTTTTCTAAAAAGGTTCGCAAGTTTGAAATTTGGGGTGTTACACTTGTGCCCTATGAATGCCTTTGAAAGTTTGCAAATAATGTTTAAGTGCGTATGTCATGAGGATTAACTAATTAAGAAAGTGAATGTTAATTGTCATGTTGCTTACAATGAGAGAGTAAGCCAGTTTGATTCGCTCAGTGGGTTATTGTAAAGCACATAGGATTGCTTCTCCAGCCATGGAGACAGAGGATAGATACTACCGGAGCCGCGGGGTGGTAGTGAATAAAGCTTTAGCTTATGAAAAGACTGATATATCAGGTTGAAGGTGTTGGGATTTCTCTCTCGATAAGTTTCGTCCCTCGCTCATGGCCAGAAAGGATGTGCATGGTCAAAGTAATATGACACAAATTGTTTGAATGTACACCTTGGTCGTATCTCCGATCCAGATATTGTCTATGTACCCATAGAGATTGTTAACAAGAGGAATAAAAGTGTATGGAGAATTTAGTCAAAGCATAGAATGCATCATTTAAGAAAGATCATCTAAAAGAAAGAGTTATAAGCCACTCATATCATATATGGACGATCTACTGCATTGTTAAGTCATGCATATTATACATGATCATGCATAAGTGTTGAATTTAGATTTTCAATGGTTCTGTGATTTATCAATGCCATGGTATTTGTTCATGCTTGAAAAATGATGATTCATGTATGCCTGCTTTTATATATATGTACTTTGTCATTGTATTCCTATGGGAGCCTTGTAATTGACCCCCTACACAATTACACGCGTTGAATGATCTACCAGGGTGATGACGAGTAATTGTGGTAGAGTCAGCAAGCCAAACCATTTCTTTTCCTGAAGATTGGATTTTTGGAACTTATATTATATTGTTTTTTATAAACTCTAGTATTGTTTATTTTCATGTTGAACAATACTCTATATGCAACAATGAAACTTTAAGTTGATTTGTTCTTTTTTATAAAAATCTAGTACTAGAGTGATTGACCGACCAGTAACTTGCCCAAGGTTTTTGATCCGAGATATTAAAAAATGTTTCCGCTGATGAAAAAAACTTCTCAAAATTTTCGGGTTAAAAATCTTGGGGTGTTACAACCCATGGATTTCAAACTTGTTGTAATATCGCGTATTTTCATACTTAGTTAAATTTGATTTTTTGTCAAAAATTTGGCTGTCTGGAAGAAAAATTGTTTGAGACTTGATTTTTAGACTGATGTTTTTGAGTTCGTGTTTGACCCAAGTCTCATCAACTAGGTCTAAATGAGCCAATCGAAATGTGAGAAAAAGTTTTAGTTTCGACTTTTGAATTCAAGCAAAATTCAAGTTATTTTTGGGCGAAATTCAAAATTTTATATGCATGTAATATATCGTTGGATGCGTCTCTGAATTCTGAGCACAATGATATTTTTTTTTTCTGAATTTGAGTTCTGGTTTGCCCAAAAATTGCATTTTCTTAAAAATTGAGCAGTTTATCGAAATGAATCCGGAGTTAGATTAGATTGGATCCAAGGCCTACGATCCGAACTGGTATGGATTTGGGTCCTATTTAAGTCCTACTTAAATCTGGATTTGATCCAGGTCTTGATCCATTTTCATTTTGGGTATGGGTTTGGATCTTGGATCGAGATCCAAATCAAAATCTAAGCCCAACTTTTTTTCAACTTTAAATAAAATATAAAGCTTTATTTTGAGGTTTAATAAGGTTAGAGAGAAATCTGGGTTAATTTGGCTATTTTTGGACGTTTTTAGATAATTTTAATTAATTAAAACTAATTCTGAATTTTATTTTTGGGGCTGAGTAGGACTCTTTAAAAGTGTCTTTATTCCAGATTAAGAGAGGTTAAGAAAGAATTTTAAAAGGGTTGAAATATATTTTTTTTAAAAAGTCAACTTTAAAAAAGTTTCAAAAATTTTGGAAACAAAAGGGAGAGAGGGTTCTCTTTTTGGAAACTCTCTCTAGCCCTTTTAGAAAGGGCTGGAGAAGGGGAGGGACGTCACCCCCTCTCCCATTGTATATGTAGAAAAAAAAGGAGAAAGAAGGGAAAGAGAAGAAAAGAGGGAAAAAAGAAAGAGAGAAAGAGAGAAAGAGAGAGAAAGGGAAGGAGACGAAAGTGAGGAAGAAGAAGAAGAAGAAGAAGAAGAAGAAGAAGAAGAAGAAGAAGAAGAAGAAGAAGATCTTCTTCTCTAGCCATCAACCTCTTTCTATCGTCGATTTCTTTGTTTTTTTCGTTTCTTTCGATCCATGCAAGGTACATGCCTCTTCTTTTGAATATAGGTGAGAAATCGAATGCCGATTCGATTTTATGCGATCCCTTGCATGAAATTCCATGAAAAAGCATTTGTATGGTTGCTTCCTCAAAAACGCATGGAGGATGATCCATGGATCTTCCTCCATGGCTGATTTTCGATGGTTCTCATCTTTTTTATAAAAAAAAAATTTTGGACCTATTATAACAGAATTTTTATTGTGGAAGGAGTGGTCCTTTTTGAACCCTAGTCGGTGAATAATCGATTTCTACGTTTGGATCTTGATATGGATTGGGTTGTGCATGATAGAATAGGTTGAATCACATAGTATTCTTGTATTTTGCATAAAAACTGTGTACAATGGCATGCTTGCTGAAAACATTAAATATATATGTGCATCATTGAAAAAGTATCTTCAATAAAGTTATTGTTCATATGATATTCTGAATATGTATAGGTTTGGATTTATTTTGTAAGCACATATGAATAGTGACTCTTGCAAGTTAAAAAAAAAATTATATATAAATTTTGTTTTAGCTATATTAGGGGGGTTGCCTAGTCCTGAGAGCAAGCACACAGGCCCATCAATTGGGCCTGTGCACGAGCTGTCAGGCCCAATCGATGGATTCGACTGGGCTAGCTCGGCTAATCTGGGTTGGCAGGGACTGTTCGGACCCAGTCCAGCCCTTGGGTTGGACTGGGCCCCTTGGGCTGGATTGGGGTAGGCCTAGCAGTCCATTGCCAGGCCCGACTAGAGTCTGCCCAGACTAGACTCAGTCGACTCGGTCTATTTGGGACCCCAGCCGACTAGGTCGGTTGGGTGTAAGCTGTCAAAAAAGAAGAAGAACAAAACCCCAACCGATCTGCTGTTGGTTGGGTTGAGTATTTTCAATGAAAAAAAAGGGAGTTTCTACACATGGGTTACCTATACAGTTAAAATTCCAGATGTTGCATTTGAATTGTATGGGACAAATATATTCAAAAGGTTAAGATTTTATGAGCATACGTTGGGTTGAGTATTCACATGAGCAACAATTTGTATGTATTTAAGGCAAGTGTTGTTATGAATGCACTAAGAATATGCATTGATGTTTATTTCTATGAGAAACAATTCATTAGTAGTATGGGCACTTGATGCAAGAGCAATTTGATGAGAACATGCACACTTAATGGAAAGATGCATTTACATGAATATGCATACTCGAAGAAAACATGCATTGACTTGAATACGCATACAATGAATACATGTAATTGACATGACTATGCAAAGCGAATGGGAGCATATATTTGCCTTGAATAGGTGCATTACATGAAAGCATGCACATGTCACTATTATATGAAATGAATATAAACATGCCTCTAAACATTCTTGTTCCATGTGCATAGTTGAAATCTGCATCTATGAAAGTGCATTTAGAAAGCATGTGATCGATTTTGTGTATGGCATGTTGTCATGGTTTTTGGCATATGGTGCATCGATGAATCAAGATAAATTATCATGGTCCCTGTGGGCTTCGAGCTATGGTTTGCTCCTTCATTATTTGCTTTTAAATGCATCACAAAAATCATATTTATTTGTATTGCACTATTCCACGTGTTTTCACAGGCGGAAGTCCCGTGATGACTCTCGCAAGGCTAGATGCGAGCTTTTGACTTTGCTTTTGCATGTTTAATTTTAAAACTTAATGATTGACTTTTAATAAAAAGATAATGAATAAGAATAGTGTAATATATGTTCTGAAATCTCCCATCGAAAGAATGAGCATCTTAGAGATTCGATGGGAGACCACGAGGATACAAAAACTTCGTGTGCTTTACTTATTACTCCTGAACCCGATATTGAGGTTCTTTCTTCTGACCACGGTTTTAGAAAGAGTCTGTCACTTTATCTGGGAGTGGTGTGTAGACACAACTATTGTTATTTTGATATACCAAGAAAGTGACACTATTGTATATGGAGGTCCTTAGTGTCACGACATTAGATGTTGAGGTCTAATGTTTTGAAGGTGATTCAATCGAGGGCTAAGTTTGGAACCCAGTAATAAAATACAATTTGTGTGATAAGTTACCTTGTGAACCCTACTTAACCTCAGAAAATTATACTTGTTTGGTGCATCTGCGGACAACGGTAATTAAAAAAAAGAACTTAAATTGTATGCATTTAATAAAGACATGCACATGAAAGGAAAACTATAATGAAAGATAATAATTTATTCATGCATTGCACTGAAGTCATGCATATTCCTGCTATGCGTTAGATCATGCATGTTTACTTGTTCCCTTAACTGATAAATATTGGTGAATGCATAATATTGTTTCTTAAAGCATGTTAAATGGGTTTATTGCTAAATTTGTGATTATTGTTAATTGTTAAATGTTTTCTCATGCTTAATGATTGTTCCCTATTGTATGATTGCTTAAGTGGATTATGAATTTGTCATAAATGCATACATCTAAGTTATTGCATGAATCTTATCTGTATTTTTTATGCTCATTTATTTCATTAGAGGGATTCGTACGCAAAATTCTTCAGATTTCTGACACCCTTACTTTTATAGTTTTTGCAGCCGAAGGAAATCAGTGAAACGACTATCTTTTGGTAGAGCCACGAGTGTCACACTTTTGATGGACAGTTCATAGAGAGACATCGTAACTCAGATTTCATTTATTTACTTTTATGTCATTTAAATAACTCTAATATATTTCTTGCAAATTATTGTTTAAACACTCTTCTTTTCATAATTAATAAATAATAAGTTGCTATGGTTTGGGATGGTAAGATCGATAAGGGTCTAATTTTTGTGAACAATTTGCACGTTATAGATATATGGATGCAAGGGTGCTTCGTCTTCGACTGGTGCTCCCGCAAACTGGCAGAAGCAGATGGATTTCATGATGAATACCCTCCGTACTCTGACTGAGACCATGATAACGCAGATGGTATATACAACTTAGGCAGCGCAGGTGGCACACGTTGCGCAGGCAGCTGCTCGTGAACATCCTGTCGAGGTTATTCCGAACATAAGCGGCGCTATCTTCGAGTGGTTCCTAAAGTTGGACCTGCCAACTTTTGCAGGCAAGGCCAACCCAGAGTCAACCGAGAGCTAGGTTGAGGAGCACTAAAAGAAAATATGTTGTTAGCGACGGACTTTAGTGACAAAAATATTTCGTCGCTAGTTCACGACGGATTAACGAGCGAAAAACATCCGTCGCTATAATCAATGAAGCTTACGAACATAGCGACGAAATATAGTCCGTCGCCCAGTCCGTTGCTAATTAGCGACGACTTTTGCGACAAATTGTTTTGTTGTTACGACCGCACCATCTGGCGACGACGTTTGCGACAAAAGTTGTTCCGTCGCTAATTAACGACAGACTTGGCGACAACCTATAGTCCGTCGCTCGTTTCATAAATTTGATTTACGTCGGCTTAGCGACAGAATTAATCCGTCGCTAATTTTCGAATAACCCTAATCCCAGACAACTTTTCCTTTTGTTCTTTCGCTGCTCCCACCGTTCGTCGGTCCCACCGTCCGCATGCCCCGTCGCCCGGAGACAGGTAAAGGACCCCCCCCCCCCCTTCGCGTTTTCCAGCAGGGGGTCGACCCCGGCATGGGGTTAACCCCCAGCCTTTCCGACAGGAGTTTAACCCCCTGCCGGAACAGGCAGGGGGTCGACCCCCTGCTGTTCCGGCAGGGGGTCAACTCATTGGCGGAAAGGCTGGGGGTCGACCCCCTGCCCGAACAGGGGGTCAGTTAACCCCCTATGTTCCGTAAGGGTTTTAACCCCCTATGTTTCGTAAGGGGGTCGACCCCCTGCCGAAACAGCAGGGGAGTCGACCCCTTGTCGGAACAACCTCTTTTTTTTGTGGTGACTTCATTTTAAAACAACGTTTTTTTGTGCAGATTTTTCAACGGAACCAGCTCGTGCTCAGCCACCTGTGGTAAGTAAGTGACAAAAACAATGCAAATCAGGTAAATACCCGTGGTGAGTAAGTGATGCAAGTGTATCACATGCTATTTAATTTATTAGATGTAACACTTTATTGTTCACACACTCAGTTGTTGATATTTAGGGTTGCTTTGTTGGAGTTCGGAGATCATGCTGAACATGATTTTAATGTATGAATATGAAAGTGTTCTTATTTTTGGAGTACGGAGTCCATCCTAGGCATGATAGTAGTTAGTGAGATATTGAAGTGTGTTTGCTGCAGGTACATGTTTGTCATTTGTTTGATATGAATGATTACGATGTATTGCAATGTTTGATGTAATTGTATCCATGCTTGCATTTAGTTACTTTTAATTTGATTGTGACTTCCATGTGAAATTGTATAATGAAAGCATGCTTCAAATGATTGTATCGTGTCATTAATAGTTTGCACATGAAAATATTAAGTTATCAATGCATGCATCAAAATTCTTGTTATTGTATGACATCATATATTGCATGATAAATTTGATATTTTCTTCATCGTAGGATTCTGATTGTTCTCTTTTAATTCGTTAGGCTATTATTCGTAAGATCATAAGAAAATGACTGCAAACCGTGAATGGATGTACCGTAGGATAGTGGACAATGAGTTATCGCATGAATATATGGATGGTGTTGACAGTTTTATTGAATTTGCAACGACAAGTGTCAGTACAGTGGATCCCACAGGTCAAATTAGGTGTCCCTGCAAGATTTGTAAGAATAATCAATACTGACTGTTCTTTTCTTGTGTAGGTTGCTAGTGTGTAATTTAGGTGTCACGACAAATGTGTAATTTATTTTATTATATTTTGTTTATCAATACTGACTGTTCTTTTCTTGTATAGGCTGCTAGCGATAATCAGCGTAGCGGAGCTGAAGGGACAGATAAAGGCAATAAACAAGAAGACGCACAAAATCTTGGCGATGATTAGAGAACTGTGTTGAAGAAGTTCTATTTTTTTTTGTTTCCTAATTGTAATTATTGAATTGTAAATAATTAAACTTGTTAATTTTAAGGTGGAACGATTAATTATAGTAGGTTCCTTTTATATAGAATTTTTTGTGTAGTTTGTTTTTTATTTACAGGAAATATAAATTGTACAGGAAATATAAATTGTACCGTTCTCGGTATTTAATTTTCAAATAATTTTTTTATTTTCTTTCGTGTTTGCAACGGATTAGCGATGGAAACATCCGTCACTATGCATATAAATCTAGCGATGGCTTAACAACAGACGTAAATTCATCGCCAAGCCGAGGTCGCCGTTTAGTACCGGTGGATTGGCGACGGAATACATCGCTCGTTAGTCCGTCGCAATTAGCGATGGAACGGGCGACGAATTTATTCCGTCGCCAGTTAGCGTCGAAAAATTCTTGACGTAAGCATACCGTCGCCTCGTCGTCGCTAAGCCAGTTAGCGACGGATTAGCGACGGAATGTGGTCGTCGCTAATCCACTGCTTTGTTGTGGTGGAGGTTGAGTGGGTGTTCGATGTCCTACCTGTCCCCTTTGATAGGAAGACATATTTTGGCACATACCGTCTAAAGGGCGATGCCTAAAAGTGGTATGACACTTTGCGAAGGGTGAAGTACGTTGATATGGATGTGGTTTCCTGGGAGGTGTTTAGGAAGGGGTTCCTGAACACCTATTTTCCTTCATTCGCTCAGGAGCATATGCAACAGCGGTTCCTTGAGCTTGCTCAGGAAAGCACGAGTTTGGTGGACTACTCCACCAAGTTCAGGAGTTTGGAGTGCTATTGCTCAAACTTGTTCGCCAATAAAAAAGCAAGGGCGGCCAAGTTCGTGCGCTAGTTGAAGGATGAACTGCGGACTCGTGTGTTGATAAGCCGGCCTACTACCCTGACTGATGCGATAGAGTTTGCCACAATCCTGACATAGGACTGATAGAGGTCTAAGACTATATTTCAGAAAGGAGGTGGTAATGAAGGAGGTTCTTCGAGCGGGACGAGGAAGAATCCACCTACAGGTAGAAAGGTGCAAGGTGGCAAGAAGCAACAAACCCGTGATGGGCGACAGTAGGATGCACAACAGGGTCGACCCCAGCAACAGAGACAACAGGAAAAGGCCCAGTCAGTATGTCGCAAGTGTGGCAAGAACCATCCACTGGGTTTTTGCCCGATGTTCAAGGGGGTCTGCTATTAGTGCCAGCAACCAGAGCACATTGTTCCATTCTGTTCGAACAAGCCAACGGCTCAGGGAGGACAACAACAACAACAACAACATCAACAGAGGCCTCAACAACAACAAGGACAACGCAAAACCAACGAACGAGTCTATGCGGCTACAACAACCACTCAGGGTGATCAGACTGACCTGATCAAAGGTATCTTCTTAGTTGATGATCACTTTGCTCGAGTGATGTTTGATTCGGGTGTGACCCATAGATTTATTTCTGCGTCATTCACGAAATTGCTCGATTTGGTTCTTGTTAGCCTTGAAAGGGCTCTGGATGTGATGTCACCTACGGGTGCATCCTCTTCCTACAGAAAGCATTTTCTGGCAGTTAGCATTGTTATCGAGGGGCATGAGTTGTCTACCAACTTGGTCATACTAGATATAATGTTTTATGCTGTCATTCTGTGTATGGACTGGTTATCCAGACATAATGCTACCCTCCAGTGTCGGGGCAAGAAAGTTATCTTGGAACGTCCCGATTTGTCTGTATTGTCATTTCATTCGACTAGACCGGTAAGCGAGGTGAAGATTATTTTCGCTTTGAAGATCTTCAAGTACCACAAACATGGTTGTATGGTGTTCTTGGCTAGTGTGTCCATGCAAGACAGCCAGGCGACACCCTTGAAACAGTTAGACGTTGTCCACGAGTTTCAGGATGTCTTTTATGAGGACTTGCTAAGTTTGTCACCGCATCGAGAGATTGGGTTCTCGATCGAGCTAGTGTCTGGTACGACACCAGTTTCTCAAGCTTCGTATTATATGGCACCTGCAGAGTTAGTAGAACTGAAGAAGCAGTTGCAGGAGCTTCCTGACAAAGGTTTTATCAGGCTGAGTGTGTCTCCCTAGGGTGCACCGGTCCTCTTTGTCAAAAACGAGGATGGTTCAATGCGACTTTGTATCGACTACCTTATGTTAAACCAAGTAACGGTGAAGAACAAGTACCCATTGCCTAAGATCGATGATTTTTTCAATCAACTGAGGAATACAAATGTGTTCTCGAAGATCGACCTTTGTTCTGGTTACCATCAATTAAGAATCAAGACGGAGGATATTATGAAAACAACATTTAGGTCCAGATATGAGCATTATGAGTACCTATGGACTCACCAATGCCCCTGCAGCGTTTATGGACCTAATGAATCAGGTTTTCAGTTTATGGCTGGATTCGTTTGTCATCGTGTTCATCAATGACATTCTTATCTACTCGGAGAGTATAAAAGAGCATCAAGAGGATCTACAGATCATACTACAGACACTGAGAGAACACCAACTTTATGCCAAGTTCTCAAAGTGCGAGTTCTGGATTGATAGGGTGATGTTTCTCGGTCACGTGATATCCGAAAGGGGCATGGAGGTTGATCCAACCATGGTGGAGGCCGTTTTGTCTTGGGAGCAACCAAAGACGGTGACTGACATCAGGAGTTTCTTGGGATTGACAGGCTATTACCATTGATTCATTCAAGACTTCTCGCGTATAGTTACCCCGATGAATCGACTGTTGCAAAAAGGAGTGAAGTTTGAGTGGTCACCTCGATGCGAAGACAATTTTCAACAACTAAAGAAAAGATTGACCACGACACCCGTTTTGACGTTGCCTTCTGGTATGGGTGGTTTCGTTGTGTACAAAGATGCTTCGAGTACCGGACTAAGTTGTGTCCTTATCCAGCATGGAAAGGTCATAACGTATGCTTCTCGACAGCTGAAGGTGCACGAGAAGAATTACCCCATGCATGACTTGGAATTAGCGGCAGTGGTCTTCACATTGAAGATCTGGCGCCACTATTTATGAGAAATAGTTTGAGATCATGTCCGATCACAAGAGCCTCAAGTACATATTCACACAACGTGATTTAAATTTGAGGCAGCGTAGGTGGTTGGAGTTCCTGAAGGACTATGACTTCTCCATTGCTTACCATCCTGGTAAGGCGAATGTGGTGGCAGATACGCTTAGTAGAAAGGTGTCGGTCACAATAGCTAGCATGATTGGGTGCAGTTGGGATCTGGTCGAGGAGTTCGTCAGATGGTAGCCTTTTGTGAATGACTCCAAACGCATCCTTTATGCGGGGATGCAGGCAAGACCAAAGATCATAGATTGGATCGAGGAGCTTCAGTCAATCGATCTGGATTTCGAGAAGCTATGCGTGAGTGCCCAAAAGCCAGAGGCACAATTTCGCCGAGAAGAGGATGAAACCATCATGTTTGGAGACAGATGGTGGGTTCCGAAGGCGTTGCAGGAGGAGCTGATGAGTGAAGCCCATAGGTCTAGATATTCCGTTCAGTCTGGTTCCACCAAGACGTTTAAAGATCTTTAGAGGACTTACTGGTGGAATGAGATGAAGCACGACATCGCGGAGTTCATGTCCCGGTGTCTCACTTGTCAGTAGGTGAATATTGAGCACCAGAGACCTGGTGCACTTCTGCAGCCACTTCAGATCCCAGAGTGGAAGTGGGATGATATCTCAATGGATTTCATAGTAGGGTTGCCTAAGACCCGATGATAGCGCAATGCCATTTGGGTGATAGTGAACCATTTGATGAAGAGTGCTCACTTCCTCCCGATCAGAATCAGTCAGAGTTTGGAAAGTTTGGCTAATCTCTATGTGGATGAGATCGTTAGGCTTCAAAGGGTGCCACGTTCGATAGTGTCAAATCAAGATCTGTGTTTCACATCTCGATTCTGGCACCAATTACAGAAGGCTTTAGGCACTACATTGAAGTTCAGTATGATGTTCCACCCACAAACGGATAGGCAGACAGAGCGTATAATCCAAACCCTCGAGGACATGTTGAGAGCATGTGCTTTGGATTGGGCAGGCGAGTGGGACAAGCATATAAAGCTTGCAGAGTTTTCGTACAATAGTAGCTTTCTTGCCAGCATTGGTATGGCCCCGTATGAAGTTCTATATGGTCGACTTGTGATATCCCATGAACTTGGTAACTTTTATTAATCGGTCACACTAGATGGGTGGAACACATATGGTCTCCAATGCAATGCTCATTAAAAAAGAAAATGAATTTGAAAAGCTTTAGAGTTTTGCCATTTTTTCCCTTTCTATTAATAGTGACTCAGATTGACCAACTTCAGTCGTCTATGTTAATGAGTTTGAATTTTATTGCGTAGATCATATATGGTGCTAGCCTAATTTGTTTTTCACCCTCATTATTTCTACCTAAGACCCCACAATTACCAAAAGCTTTTAAAAATCTATGAAAGTCGCTTAATTGGAAGTTCATTTTCAAAGCGTGAGCCATGTACTTCTTTCATAATTATGATACCTTGTAAGAAACCTGCTTCCCATTATACAAATTTGAGCTTTTGCAAAGTTGGAAATGCAATTTCATGTTAAAGTAATTATATTTTTTAAAATTTATTTATTATTATAAAGCATATATATATATATGATAGGTACTTTTGAGCAAAATGGTTAAAGACGTGGCCAAGATAAAAGTCGAGTTTTGTCTATTGCTTCTTGCTCGCTTCTCCTTGTGTTGCTTACAAGTTTCATGTTTCATGCATTGTGGTGTTTTTTTAAAATACACCATGCACTTGACATTTTGCGCATCACTTCTCGCACCCACTTACAACTTTAGCAAGTATGGATCCAACATGGGTGGTGCTTGGCACAAGGCTAAGAAAGGTCCTGTCTAGGTGTAACACCCCAAAATTTTAACCCAAAAACTTTAGAGATTTTTTTTTTGTTTAAAAAAGCGAAAACCATCTTTTTCTTTGGGTTAAATATTTTGAGTGTGTTACAGTAAAATCAATCATCATAACTGAATTAAAATGTGAATAATATTCACTATTAACATTTAATTCAGTTCTAATAATTTAAAATTTACATCAAAGTATTTTCAATTCAAAATAATAATAATTGTTTTTTTTAAACTATCTCCAAAAAAGGAAAAGGCTGGCTCTCGACGCCACCCAAATATTTCGCGTCCGCTCCTCTGCTGCACATCATAATTTACCTAAAACGCATCAGACTTGTGAAAGCCTGATAGAAAATGTTATTCAGTACTCATAAATTAAAACAAGTATGCAAAAGAATATTCCTATAACTCACACATGCAATCAAATAATCATCAATTTAAAGATACATGCATTATATTGAATAGAATGATTTTTAATCACATACAGTTGACATTTTATGCATGAACAATTAAATGTGCATGCACTTACCATTGCAGAACGAATGACCATTTAAGCATGAGTGACTTACTTATCTTTGATTAGGCTTTTTTTTTAAAGTGATTCATGCTATTTCAATTTAAATGTACAATCAATTTAGGTTCTCACTTCTTAGCTTTGTGGGTATGACACAGGCAATAACCTGAATCAGGGCCATAAAGCAGGGAGTGTATTCATACAATTTGTGGCTTCGTACCTAGCCGAACATCTTTCACTAGTCTCGGGTCAGGGTCGATCGTATCGAGAGAGCGCTCCCAACACCGTCATCCTAATGTATCAGATTTCCACTCATGAGTTTCTAATCATCCACCCCATGGTCTACTACTGAGGCTTCCTCTATGTTTGTGGTTGGGGAGGAGCGACCTTTCATGCTCAAAATAATATCCGTGAAGCCAATATGTACCACTTATCTTCTCCTTGCAAGCATCAATAGTTTAGTGTCGCATGGTTAACCTTTTTAATTTGTTAAGTCCATACAGTTCACAATATGATTCTAATTAAAGATTCAGTCTCCCTTCATGGCTCATGGATGCACAGTTACAAATGTCAATCAATAGTCATACACAATTGTACATTTTTAACATTTTAAATTTTAAACATTCATTCATCAATAGGCACTGTCCATATATAATTAGATGCATTCATACACATCCTCGTTCAATGCATGTTTCATTTATTTTGATCATAGTTTGCAATAAGGCATATATGTGCAATAAATGCCTTATTCAATTTATGCCTCCATTTGAGTACTCACACCTATATAATATCTGTGTTGAGATTGTATTTACAGATTCAATATATCCTTAGAAACAAAATTTGAAATCCAAACATGCATTGCATTCATTGTGGTTCTGGTCTTTAGCTGGTCCGGGACTTGTTAAACTGACCTGGTATTGTAACTACCACAATAGTGTGTACAGTCTAGAAATATAGCTCAATTTTTGACAGAATCTATAAAATTTTGTCATCTTTCCGATGTCACAAACTGCTCAAAAAAATTTCTTCGAACGAGGGAGATACAACCAGTTTAGTGCTTGTCTGTACTTTTTTATTCCGGTTGTCGCTATTACGTGCACAGTCTGAGAATAAAGTTGAAAATTTCACAGGTTATGTGAAATTTTGTTAGCTTTTTAAGACCGTTTGTAAAAACTCCTCCGAATGAGGGAGATACGAATGATTTACCTGATGTATGTTAGGTTGGTTTTGCAAAATAGCAAGCAAAGTGCGTTCAAGTGACCAAAAATACGCAAACCGAATTGAACTTTACATAGTCTTTCACTAACAACATATCAGACATGAAAAGAATAAAATTTACATATTAACAACATAAATTTTTTGGCATATTGACCCCATATCCTCAGCCATTTAATCGGGTAAATGGCCCATCATCCCGAAAACGTTTTTCTCATAAAAGTTTTCAGTATTATTTATACACTGAATTTATTTTGGAACAACAATTATTTTCTATTTTAATTTTCTTATATTGATATTGTAGTCCACAATTGAGAGAAATAACAACATAACATCAGTTCTTTCATAGAAAATACAACCCATACTGAGTCCAAAATCATGAACTTACAGATTTTCCTGAAAATTGGGCAGTATAAACCCATGAGTCTTACTTTTTCTCAGAATCGGGCAGAGATGGCCCATCCAGGGAATGATCTAGATGGTTTAGGGGATTGCTCATAACTGATCCATGTGTGGGTCAATTCGATACAACTTCCCATACTCGATTTTGTGAAGGTTTGGCCTAAATCCGTTTTTTTTAATTGCGACAACACATGCATGATTTTGCACATTATAGTTTTTTTTCTCTAGGGACTGAGATGACCCCACCTGTGGTCTGATCAGACCCTTTCCTTCACTGATCAAATCTGATCCATGAGGGTTTTTGTTCGAAACCCCTCATGCATCCAGTTTCAGGCCAATCGGCTATGCTTGATTTCGCCGAATAAGGCTATAATATGTCAAAATCTATTTTTTTTCTATATTATAGCCCTGTCCGAAAACCCATTACATTCATATGTATATATATCAGATCTGATATGTAAATTTTCCATACATATGCAACCAAAATTTACCTTATCACTGGGATCGATTCGGGTTTAAATCGAGTCCTAGAAGCAATTTTTGATTATGAAAACATTTTTGTATGCTAAATATGGTAGAACCAACATTGAATCCACGTATGAATGGGTTGATGTATGGTTTCACCTATTCAACCTCGAAATATACTTGTGTATATGAGTCTTGATCTAGAGGTAAAGAATAGAAAAGTTTTTCATCAAAATCGGCGTAAACGTCAAAACAACCACTTCAATGGATCGATCCGCACCACTCCTTCGATGTGTGGCTACAACTCCTTGATCAACTGACCTTCAATGGATGTTCAGACCACCTACACTCAATAGAAAAAAGAGAAGCAAGAAAAAAAGAAAAGGAGAGAGAATGAGAGAGAAGAGAATAGAAGAGAGAGAAAAACTTGGAATATTCTAAAGAGACCAATACGGGGCATACCTCCTTGGTTCTTTATAGAGTTTCTCTCATCTTTCAAACCTTTTCTAATTCCTTAAGTTCCAACACAAACTTACCACTTTCCAAAACCACTTAGCTTAATACTACCATACCACTTATTTGGTAAGTTTTGAATTTATTTATTTTATTTTTCTCTTACTTGTTTTGGTTGTAGGAAACTTTTAGAAAAATATTTTAACTAAGTTTTTTAACATACACTTTTAAATTAAATTCCAGCATGATGTGCCATATAGGATGGGCCCACATAGGGGGATGCTCCACCCTATGGACCTCTACCATTTTATTAAACTTAGTTAATTCAAGTTTTTCATTTCATAAAATTCTTATTTAATATTTTGTATTATTTTAGATTTGGGATTTCAAATCCATACAAACCCAATCATAATTTAATACAATTACATTACCTACATATCAAATTAAATTCAAATTCACCTTAAATTTAATTCAAATTAAATTAAATTATAAATATAAATTTGTTCAAATTAAACTAAATTCTAATTCTAATTAGATTCAATTTCAAACCTTAATTACATTTTGATTTCTTTTATCATGTTAAATCTTAAGTTAGCATCAATTAAATTTCTAAATTTTTACCTAATCTAAATATAAATTCAAATTTTAATTATTTATTAATTACCAAAAAAATTATAGGTATTATATCTGGTATAAGTTTTATGAAATAAATTTTTAAAATTATATTTTTGATAAAAATATTTTGTAAAAGCCAGACACCAAATACTAAAAACCGGCTCGCACGAGTGGTGGAGTCCGAGTCGATTTCAAGGAATGGGAGAAACACTTTATATTCCACAGAAAACTAATCTACTCTTTATTGACTTAAAAAATAAAAGAATTAATTAACTAAGAGTGTAACCCTATGTAGAGGGCTTAAACAAATAATAATTAGTTAAGTGGCCTTATTACAAACCCAGAATAAATGAATGAATAAATCCTAAGCTAAAAATAAAAGAAAAGGGTCTTCAATGATGGATTTCTGGTCCCTTTTGATGCCTCTACTTTATTTGATATTCCTTTGCTTATTGTTGAGGACTCCCTGAGGGGTTCAAAGGGCCATTTGAGGAGACCTTTTGGGAACTTCAGAAGGCACTTTGGGGATACTTTTGAAGGCTTATCGCACGTTTAACCACTTTTCTGCAAGACAGAAGTACAAAACAGAGAAGAACTAGACAAAAACTCAATGTTAATTCAAAGAAAAATCACAAAAACAAGAATCTAACTACTAATAACAAACTAACTACATGTAACAAATATAAACTAACATATAACAAACTAAAACACTAAATGACAAAATAACAAAACTAACTAACAATCAAGAAACTAACTAATGTAACAAACGAATAACAATCTAACTAAATCAAGAAAGTAAACTAGCGAAACATCAAGAAAGGAATTAAAACTAATATAACTAACTAACTAACTAATTAATTAATCTAACATTAATAAATAACGAAAACTAATAAGAACTAACTAACAAAGGAAATTAACTAGCTAATTAACAATGCTAGCCGTCTAACATAGAAAATTCAAAACTTTACTAACATGTTAAATAAACAAGAACAAAAAAATAACAAACTAACTAACCTAATATCTAACCACTACTATACATAAATAACAAATTTAACAATCTAGAAATAAAGAAAACTAACTTAAATCAAGAATTCAATTTAACAAACAACTAGCTAAATGACAAACACAAAAAACTAACTAACTAATTAACTAATTAGCAATTACTATCTACTGTACGGATCAACAAAGCTAACTGATTAGATCTGGAAATAACTAATAATAAAAAAAATTAACTTAGGCTATTTAATCTTCTTAACTAATAAAATAAAGAATCAGCTATTCTATTTCTTTAATAAACTATGTAAGATAAACCCAATCTAAACTATAACTAAGTAACGTGACTCTATTTAAAGCTATACTAACTAATATATTAGACTAACATTAATATGGAACAATAAATAAATTAATCTAGGCTATCTACCTAACTAACAACGAATTGAAATAAAAGAGAAATCGACAACTACTATTATAACTTATCTACATGGTGTACACGATATAAACTAATTAAATTACTTGAATCAATTAACCTAATCTAACTTCATTAAAAATTACCTTAATATGTAGCTACTCACATAAAAAAAAGCTATTCTATTAAAACAAAAAACGATAATTGGGATAAAAACATAATTCGGCTAATCTAATTAAATTTAAGCTATTTAATCTAATTTAAACTAATTTACTTCTAATGTAATTAAACTAAGTACAATTCTAATCTAATCAATAAGAAAAGGAATTAACATAAAATTAAAAACTATTAAGCAAAAAGAACTATTCTTTATCTAAATCAGCTAGATTAAAAACTAATTAACTTTGCTAAAAACAATAATTGAACTAGAGCATGATTAAATATTTAAATAAGCATTGAATTTAAATTCTAGAAATAAAAATCACAATAAACTAACTAAGGAAGACAAAAACTTAATCTATCCTATTCGGTTGTAAAAAAATGTAATTATAATAACTAATTATTCTATCGATTAATCTAATCTAATCTAATAATTGAATAAAACTAATTTAAACAACTAACAAAAAGCAAGAACATGAATTAATCACTAACTAAACTATTCTAATACTGAAAATAAATAGAAGATATTCAGATCTAATTGATAAAAAATTTAAAAAAAATAAAAAAGAAATAAAAAATATTTACAAAAACCCTAAATCAGCTATTAAAGAAATCTAATTAATTAATGTAAATAATACCAAATAATAAAAAACCTAATCTAAATGAAATCTACATCAAATTTGAACCTAAACTAAATTAAAATGACGTGAAACACAAAAATAATCTAATCTAAACCTAACAATTTCAAGAAAAACCTAAAACTTTGCCTAAAAATTCAAGAAATTCAATGAAAACTAATTTTCCCTAATTTATTTGTAGAAAAACCTAAATCTAAGAATAAAGAAATTCAAATCTACTCTATTTTAAATTATTTTTATTTTTCTTTTGCAGTTGATAAAACAAGACTCATCTAAACTATCTCTAATGTGTATGCTATGCTTTAAGAATTGAAACACTACAAACTATGGAGAAATGAGAGAGAAGAAATGTATCTCACGATCCATTTTCGATGGAGGGGTTGAGAAAAAGAACGTGGTCTTACTTTTGAGCTGCACATGCCTCTATCAAGAGGGGGTAAGAAGAACTGGCACCAGAAAAATGTTAGAAGCAAGGCGGAAATGGGGAGAGAAAGGAAGAGAACGAGGGAGAACCGATTGGAAACGAGGAGGGGGAAGCGAAGCGAAGAAAAGAGGGAGAAGAGGCCTGTGTTTTCTCAAGAGAGAAAAACGTGTTCTATCGCTAAAAAGAAGGTTTTTATATTAGTTAGTTAGATCAAAACACGATTTTCTAAAAACACTCCATTAAATTTTTAAGTATTTCAAATAAGCTCCTCTAGAAAAATGTGTTTCTCAAAAATACACTCATAAATAAAGAAAAATACTAGTTAAGCACTTCTAAACTAATAAGACTAATAATTAAAAGAGTTCTAAACTAAACAAAACACTAAAAAATGCAGAGAAGAACTTGAAATATGTGATTTTTTCTTTATTTTCAATTTGAAGTAATTTCTTGAAAATGCTGATAAGAATAGGTTTTTAATGCAATTTTTTGATGAATCATGCATAGAATAGTATGAATAAAATGCAAAAATTATGCATGATCAATATCCAAATTCAATTTAAATTCTGAATAAATCTGATTAAAAATCAAAACTCGATTCAGAATAAATTCTCGATTTGAAATTTATTTTGAATCCAAATTAAAGCTCAAATTACAATTTAAATCTCATCTTAATTTCAAATAATATTTTGAGATTCACCTTTATTTTACGTTAAATATAAAAAATTCGTGGGTTTTACACTAAGGGCCGATATTAGGTTGAGTAAAAGCAAAATTTTCTGATAACTCACTGAAGTTACATTTGTTCCATGCAACTTACATGAGAAAGTGCTGAGATGGCAACCTTGTTGTAATCATTTTTCACCATGAATGAAACAAAGATTAAATCATCAGGCTGAGAAAGTGTCATGTTGACACAAGTGGGCTTCGATACCTTCCCCTGTCACATGGGCTGAACTGGTAGCAAGTGTTAGAAATCAGTGCCCATACTATCATGTAAAGCCTTTTTACATGAGAACGAAACAAAACAAGGCCTAACGATAGCAATGGGGGCTCTTCTTGATATGTAGGAGCAATTAATGCTTGTCACCATGTGATGAGACATTGCAAGTTCAATACTTACAGGTATTTAGGTGGTGGTGTAGCCATTATAAAATGAGGGAGCCTTAACCCAAATGAGATAGCTTGGGTTAAGAAAGAAGAAAAGCTCACTAAGGATAGCTTGGGTTTCTGCTGTCCATGCAATCAGCATCCTGATAAGACCCAAGCTTGACCCATCCAGAACAATAAATCAGCCTGGAATCGTGTTTGAGTGGAAATGAATTACAATAGGGTCAAGTCCGACTCCAACTCATCCATAATTTGAATTTCAACGCAGCATGATCCAACCTTGCCTGAGCCAAACCCAATAAGACCTGGGTTCACACTAAATTCAGCAAGGGTCAGGTCAGGTAGGGTGGTTGGTGGGTTGGTGTAGCAGGCTGGCCAGTTAGGCTCTAATGAGCATTGGGCAGGGTTAGGCCTGGCTGACCCCCAATCATGTCCAACGAGCCATCTATATGGACCATTGAAGTGGGCTAGGAAGACTCAATGTGGGTTGGTACTTGGTAGAATCAGCTTTTATTTCCTTACTCATAATATTTCCAGACATGTATCCCATTATATGCAACATTAGCAATAATGTGCAGAAAAAATTGATTATGGTTATTCTGCCAATATGCTTTGGCAAGTCTATTACCAACATGGATGTTAACAGAGCCATGTACACGCTACAACCAGAGACCAGCAGTTGATGTGCACAGCAAGTCCCATGTATGTCAAATTGTCAATGCAAGACTGTCAAATGCTTGGGTGTGCACACGCACATGAATATGAGGCGAAGTAGTGGTTTCTTTCTTTTCATTATGAACGACACATTTTGCCTGCTACTTCCCCATTTCCATTAGCGCTCCTGTCCTGAGCAAAGAGAAGGCGAAAAAGTGTTGCCAATGCAACACGAACATCCTTCTATCTTCTATGGCGTAACAACAATAGAGTTGGATAGCATTTTGCGTCCACGTGTGAATTTCAGGGTAAAGATCCCTCTTGTTATACAGACACACCCCGAAGAGTAAAGCAGCATTCCATTCTTTTCAGTGGCAACCTTCTGCATTGGTGGTGAGTGGAGTGCCACAATCCTGCCCATCATTTTGGATCTACACAAGCCAAAAGCCCATAGCACTAGCAACATCTTCTGAGTCGTGTATGGCAGACGAGAGCCCGAGCCCCCCCCCCCCCCAAAAAAAAAAAAAAAACAGAAAAACAAGGGGGTGCATCTTACAATGCTCAAAAAGTCCCAAACTTAAGCCAAGAAATACAGGACCCTATTTCAATTTGACATTCTATTGGGCCAGATAATGAACTCTTAATGTGCAAAAGCAAATAGAATAGCTTTCATAGTACCTCTGATTCATGATGAGGAGTCCAAGTCACAGATGACACACAACAATTAACAAATCAAACAACTTTCATACAATACCCAGTTTCAACCGTGTATAAAACGAAAACAAATCCTTTCCCAAAGCATCCTATTGTTGATACCAAGTACTAGTAATAGATGGCATTTGGCAACTAACAACAATGCAAACTAACATTCATACAACTGCATTACACTATTAATGACCCAAGTCCTCAAAGTTCAAAAGAAGAAAAGGGAGTAACAGAAATCCAAACAGAAACTAACACTCACACAACTGCATTACACTATCAATGACCCAAGTCCTCAAAGTTCAAAAAAAGCAATGGGAGTAACAAAAATTCAAGCAGGTCATCAATGAAATTATAGTTGGACACATCTTCCACAAGAAAACTAATAAAACCCAACTGAAATAACAAAAATACCAGAAAACAATTGTCACAAGATGCTGTGACACATGATTATTTATCTACTCTAACAAACCAGCAATACTTATTTGAATAAAAATCAAACCTATGTTGAAGATGGTCACTGAGATAGGTCATATACAAATACACTATACGCAACATTCAGCATCACCTATTGCTCAAAATGAATTTCCCTAGCTATATCCAGCATAATTGTTCATCAAAGGGAAAAATTGTTTTCCATGTCTTCAGTAAAACTTTAATAAGCCATAAAAGAAATATCACACTTGACCCTACAAGGAAGGGTCACTTTGGTAGCTTTGGGTGGTTTGAACGTGATTACGATTACTTAAAGCATCTTTTATCTTGAAGTAAAAAATGTTTCGGAAGATCAATCATTACATTACCATCAGTTGTACTATTATATCATAATGATATGCTAAGAGTACAGCCTCGAATATCATTCACTGTATATGACACAGCATGGTTTGAAAATACCTGACCCATGACTGGATTCACAACCAAACAAATCAACCTGATGAACCAGCCAGGTCATGTTAAGTTTCAGTTTCAGTTTCAGTTAAAGAAAGATATTCATGTAATGCAAAAGTAGGTGTACAAGGGTAGAAAAAGCATGTGATACCAACCAATGAACGGATTAGAAATTAATATTGAACATTACACATTATAGAAGCAAATCACGAACCATCCAACATTGGTCATGTTAACCAAAGGGCTTATGACCATGTCATACTCTATATACTATAAAAATATATCAAAAAGAGAAGAAAAATTATATCTTTTGGGTTTAGTACTATGCCAATATGGCTCTGTATGTGTGCATCTATATCTTAGAAATATGGCTTGAATCTGTTATGGCCTGGCCCAGCCAGCCATCAGCTGCCACTGACTTGGGTTAGTTACACAAATAAGAGGTCACATAGCTGGGTATTTTGACTTGACACAACACCAAACTCATGGTAGAGATCTTTAATTGTAAGCTCATCTATAAAGTCAAGGAATCATTGGCAGAACAAAATGCATAATCAGTTCAAAATGTAGTTTGACATACATGTTCACACAACTCTTTAGGTCATACACGACCAATCACTTTCAAAATGAAATGCCTCATTTTATGCATATTATCAATAATAGGTTCAACCAAAGTGATGCAGGAGCGGAGCATGGCTGACTGGGTTCAGGATCCGTTTGGATTAATTAAATGTTTAGCTTAGGATTGGATTTCAGGTTGTAGTAAGGTTTCAAATCTATCTTGGATCCATATTAGAATTAGGGTTTTGTTTTTTTTCTCTATAAATACTTCTTGTAGATAGTTGAGTTGGAATTCAGATTTGTCTTATTTCCCATTTTATTTCAATTATTTTCAGTTTCAGCTAGTTCTTTGCAATTTCCTGTTATTTCTCACATTTTTCGTTATAATTCAAATTTTTTCCTAAATAATCTTGCAGTTTGTTAGATTTTCTCGTAAATCGGGCCACCAATTTACATCATATCAGAGCCAAAGGTTATGCTTCATTCCGATGGTAACAAGTTTGAAGATTGATCATACAATGGAGAGATTCAATTATAGTTCGAATCAATTTGAAAGTAATCTTGATCGGCTTGAAAATACACGGCATGAAAGATTCAAGAAGACGATGGCAACTCTTGAGGAAATGAAGTTCATTTTGATGCAGCAATTTTTGCATCTTCCACGGCCACAAAGGGATCAACACACATATTCAAGTTCTGCTATAGGGTTGCCGGAGTGCAAGCAGGGGAGCGTCAACAAAGCAACACCACCATATTCTTTTCATCATCCTGCAACAGATCAACCAACGGTTTAGATGCAACAGAGCATACTTTGGCCGATTGCCTAAAGGACAGTAGTAAACGGTGGGGAGAACCTGTTAAGCGTATCCATCTTTGGATATGCACCTGCAGTTGCCTTGTTGCGGAGACCTACCATCAGGGAATGTAGTTTCTGGATCTTTCCTTATCTAGTGGCATTCATTTACCCTGATAAGGCTGACATAGATTCTGTTGTTGGGTTGCCTCATTTATCACAATTTAGAGAAGGAAACCTGTTTTCGAGCTCTTATATATATATATATATATATATATATATATATATATATATATATATATATATATATATATATATATATATATATATGCTGCGGGTGTCTTGTTATACCTCTTAATAAGATGAGTTCCTTTTCTCATGGATGTAGGTTGTATATGCCGAACCATGTATATCTTTGTCGTGTGGTGTTTCTTTATAGTTTTTCTGTTCTTTATGTTATCAGAGTGAGGTTGTGAAGAAACTCAAGGTATTTTTCTTTCATGGCGGATGAATCACTACAAAAAAAAGATAGCTCAACCATTGAGCAACAAGTTAGCATGCTTGATAATGTGAATCCTGCACTCAGAATCACTACCGAACCTCTCACTGGGTTCAATTGTTTGACATGGGCTAAATCGGCTAAACTCTTCTTGAGTGGAAAGTCGAAACTTGGCCATGTCACCGGAAGCAAGCCAAGACCACCTGCAGGAGATCCAAAGTTAAAAGAATGGGAGTCAAATGACCATACGGTCATGTCATGGCTTTTGAACTCGATGAACAAGAAGACTGCTTGAAGGTTTCTTTTTCTTGAGACAGCCAAAGACGTTTGGGAGGCTGCTCATGAACTCTACGGCCAACAGTTCAATATTGCTCAAAGATATCAACTCGTTCAAGAAATCAATGGCTTGAAGAAATGAGACAAGACCTTCAGTGAATACCTTGGCCAACTTAGAGCTTTATGGGACGAGTAGGAGTCATATACCCCCTTGATCGCCGATGCTGCTACGCTTCAGAAATGGAGAGAACACGATAAGATCTTCCAAATGTTGGCTGGTCTGGGACCCAAATATGAACAACTCCGGAGCCAGGTACTTATGACACCCGATCTCCCTAAACTTAATGCCATTTGCTCTATTGTTATGCGTAAAGAATGTAGGAGACAAGTTATGAACACCTCAAGTAAACCAGAGGAATTACTTGAGTCTCAAGCAACTATGTTGACCAAGCAAAAGGACTATAGTTCCATGTCTAACAATAAGTTGAAGGATAAGAAAAAATTATATTGCATATATTGTAAGAAGGAAAACCATACTTGTGAGAGGTGCTGGAAATTAAATAAAAATTCCAATGAGGGTAAACACAAAGCTGCTCAAGTCTTTTATGAAGAGCAAGGTGAGACTCCAGTAACAATGGAAAAAAGCTTACTCAACTATTGCAAAATTTTACTAGGCAAAATTCAGCAACATCGGCTACAACTCACGAGAATACCGATGAGACAGGTAACTTTGGTTTTTTCTCTCAATTGGCTGAAAATAATAGTTGGGTTATTGATTCAGGGGCATCGGATAATATGACCGATTCTAAAGAGGCTATAGTTAACGTAAAAAATGACTCGAATATCAAACCTATTACTATAGCTAATGGTGGCAAGATTAGTGTTACAGGGAAACGAGATGTTCAGTTTTTTACAAAGAAAAAATCCATTGATGCTATGTTTATGCCAGAATTAGCTTCAAATCTTTTGTCAGTAAGCAAGATAACCAAGGCTTATAACTATGATGTAATTTTTTCACCCTCAAAGGTTGTGTTTCAGGATCAGATCACAGGGGAGACAATTGGTGAAGGTTCATAGTTTTATGGATTTTACTACCTATCAAATAAGGCGTTGGCAGCCAATTCAAATAAAACCGATGATGAAGTGTGGCATTGCAGGTTGCGATAGCCATCCAACTTTGTGCTAAAAAATTTGAAGCCGAATTTGAACTTTGAATGCAGCTCCTGTGAAATATGTCGGTATGCCAAACTTACTAGGCCTCCTTTTTATTCCTCAGAGTGCACGTCTGAAAGTATGTTCGACTTAGTTCATTCTGACGCCTGGGATCCAGCCCCTATTGAATTGTATAACGACTTCAAATATTATTTGTCGTTTGTTGATGACTATTCTAAAGTTGGCTGGATATATTTCTTAAAAACAAAGGATGAAGTCTTCCAAATTTGATTTTTTTTACAACAAGATTGTCACTCAGTTTGGGGTCAAAATTAAAACTCTTCACACTAACAATGGAACCGAGTATATAAATCAACAATTCACAAATTTTGTAAATCAAAATGGGATTGAGCATCAGACCTCTTGCAGTGAGACTCCTCAACAAAATGGAGTTTCCCAGAGAAGAAATCATCATCTTCTAGAGGTTGCCCGTGATCTGATTTTTCAAAGTCAAGTTCCTGAGCATTTTTGGAATGAAGCTGTTTCTACTACCAACTACATTATAAATCGTCTTCCTAGACGTGCCCATAAAAATAAGGCTCCTATCGAAATCCTAAAGGGAAGAAAGCACTCCATCGAGCATTTTAGAAAATTCGGTTGTGTGGTCTATGTTTGGAGGTCATCAAAACATAGAAATAAACTACAAACTCGGGCCATCAAGCCTGCTTTTTTGGGTTATTCCCCAACAAAAAGGGCTATCATTGCTATGATAAATTTTCAAAAATAATGTTTATTTCTCATGATGTAAGATTTGATGAATCTCAAATCTACTTCAACACCGTTGTTGGTCAGGGGGAGTACGAAGCTACCAACAATGATCAATTACCTCTCCCAAATATAACTCCTCAAGTCGAGTGTATACCTCTTCAAAAAGAAACTCAGACTCAAAATATTGAGTCTACTATTGAAGAAGACAATATTGGGCAGAATGAAAACAACAACATGGTCCCTCTTCGACGGTCATAAAGGATACAAGAACCTTCCACTAGACTGAGAGACTATGTGATGTATAGTTCTGTCAAATATCCCATTGAATCTCACGTTAAGTATGGCAATTTTTTTCGTGAACATACGACTTTTCTTACATACTTGTCAAATATGATTGAGCTTGAAACCTTTGAGCAAGCTTATCAAAACCCAGAGTGGAGAAAAGCTATTGAAGATGAGTTAGATGCTTTAATTAAAAATGAAATGTGGGATATTGTTTCCCTTCCACCAGAAAAAAAACTGGTCAGTTGTAAGTGGGTGTTTAAATTGAAATTCAGAAGTGATGGCTTGTTGGACAGACACAAGGCTCGTCTTATTGCTCGGGGGTTTTCTCAAACTGAGGGAATTGATTATACAAAGATGTTTGCCCCTGTTGCCAAGATGACCACACTTAGAACTCTACTCTCAATTGCTTGCAATATGAAGTGGTAATTATTTCAGTTGGACATGAAAAATGCTTTCGTTCAAGGAGATCTCCAAGAAGAGGTTTATATGATGATACCACAAGGGTTTGGATATAATAAACAAGGTGAGTTTATTTGCAAGCTAAAAAAATCTATCTATGGACTTAAACAGTCTCCTCAATCATGGTACTCAAAACTAAGCTCAACTCTATTAGAGTTTGGATATGAAAAGAATGTGTCAGACAATTCTCTCTTTACATATAGATCCACTAACCAAATCTCTCTAGTACTCGTGTATGTTGACAATATTGTTATTACAGGAAGTGATCCCTTCATGATTGAAAAAATGAAGAAATATTTACATTAAAAGTTAGACATCAGATACTTGGAAAGGTTAAAATACTTTCTTGGAATAGAAATAAGTCATTCAAAAAAGGGGGTTATATCTTTCTCAAGAAAATACACTTTAGATCTTTTGAAAAATACCAAAAAACTTGGAGTCAAACCAGTTGTGACGCCTATTGAAGTCAATCACAACCAAGATATGGTGGACCAAGGAGAAGTTGAAGACATAAAGAGATATCAACAAATCGTGGGAAAGCTCATCTACTTGACTGTCACTAGACCAGACATCACATATGTCGTTAGTGAGGTAAGTAAATACATGCATGCTTCTCGGCCAACTCATCATTAGGTTGTAAATCGAATACTTAGGTATTTAAAAGAGGCTCCAGGACATGTTTTGTGGATGAAAAGAAATGGCAACACTACTATTAAAGGGTATGCAAATGCTGATTGGGCAGGGAGTGCGTCTGACAGAAAATCCACTATTGGTTTTTGTATAATGATTGGGGAAATTTGGTTTCATGGAAAAGCAAAAAACATAAGGTTGTCTCAAGATCCAGTGTCGAGGCTGAGTACAGGGCCATGACCAATGCAACGTGTGAACTCACATGGCTAAATGCTCTCCTTAAGAAAATGGGGTTGAAACAAGATAACCCCATGAAATTCTTTTGTGATAATAAGGCGATGATACATATAGCAACCAATTCAGTTTTTCACGAAAGGATCAAGCATATCGAAATCGATTGCCATTTTGTCCGTGATAAAGTTCAAAACAAAGAAATTGTAATGCCGTTTGTCAGAAGTGAAGATCAATATGCAGATATTCTCACTAAATCAGTGACAAAGGAAAAATTGCTTAGTACAATGTCCAAGTTGGGAATTGTGAATCTTCACGCCTCCCAACTTGAGGGGGAGTGTTAAGCATATCTATCTTTGGACATGCACCTGCATTTGCCTTGTTGAAGAGACCTACCATCACAGAAGGTAGTTTCTGGATCTTTCCTTATCGAGTGGCATTCAGTTACCCTGATAAGGCTGACATAGATTCAGTTGTTGGGTTGCCTCCTTTTATCACATTTTAGAGGAGGAAACATGTTTTTGAACTCTTGTATATATATGATGCGGGTGTCTTGTTGCAGGTGTGTGAGTACCTTTTAATAAGATGAGTTCCTCTTCCTCGTGGATGTAGGTTATATATGCCGAACCACATATATCTTTGTCATGTGGTGTTTCTTTATAGTTTTTCTATTCTTTAGAACCTTCACTATAGCAACTTCTCTCATACGCCAAAAATAAGCCCAGATGGGTTGGGGTCTCCCTGCGGTTGAAATCCAGCCTGCAAATCACCGGAGCCATCCGATCACCCCCCCCTTGTCTGAGCGGTACACCGACAGTTGTCTTCCCTTCTTCCCCACCATGTTCTCTACCACCAACCAACCATCATCGTCTTCTCCAACACCACTGTCACCTTCCTTTCCCTCTCCTCCTACTCAACTGCCGACATCCCCTTTCCCATCTTTCCTTTTCATCTCCTCATCCACCACACTTTCTTATCCTTGGCGGATGGTTGGCTGCCCACTAGCCAGCCATTCCCCACCACCATCCTATTCTTTTTCCAACTCTTCTCCCATTTTGCACACTAGGAAACCACCATCCTCTGGCTGGATTCCGGCAAGTGGGTTGCCACCGCCTAACCCTGGCAGGTGCCGCCTACTGATTTAGTTGATGTAAATCAGTGGAAAGGCCCCTTCCCCTACTAGTAAGAGTAAAATCTCACGACACAAAATTTAAAAACAACTAGCCTTCCCTGCTTAAAGTGCGCTGCGAAAAGTAGGTCTGCACATGAAATTGCAAGTCTTCCACTCTATATTTGGGTTATACCATCAGGAGCCACCTCAAAGCACTCCTTGAATATGGTTGTTAGAAGCATGTCATATAACGACCCCAACTCGTACCCAAGAAAAAGTGCAGTTTTTTTATTATTTTTTTTTAAAATCATTGAAAAAATCTTTCAAGAGACCCGAGGCCTTTCCAGTTCCATCACTAGAAAATCCGAAGAACCATAAGGGATCTTACACCCATCATCCAAACCATAGCATTAAATGAAAAAAAAATAATAGTCATGAGACAATTGAAAAAATATCATAGTGCATAAACATTAAATGAAAAGAAAAGAGTCACGTTGTCCAAGAGAGTTTGTCAAAGCAGTCATGTAACCCCCTCGTAGCTCCTCTCACTCTCATGAGCAAGTCGCTTCATTGGGTATCTGAGACTGCCAAAAAAATACAAAAGTAGGGGTGTCAATACAAAAAAATTTATGTACAAATCTCTCTAATGAAACAAATAAGTAAAAAGAACATAAATAAGATTCATGTAATATTTTAGAAGAATGCAATTTTGACAAATTCGTAATTTAAGCAATCATTTAAACAACAAAGAACAAGTGCTAAATAAGAGAGAACAACTACTATCAATAGGGAACATTAATTATGCATTAAAGACATGTTATCATACAATCGAGAATACATATCATGCAATCACTCATATACCATAAGTAAGGAAACAAGTAAATAAGTATGATCTAATGCATAGCAAGAATATGTATGATTTCTATGCACATGTATGAATAAATTATTATCTTTTATCAAAGTATTCTTTTCATATGCATGTCCCTATTGGATGCACACAATTTAAGTTCATCTTTTTATTACCGTTGCACGCGGATACACCAAACGGGTAAGAATTCCCGAGGTCAAGTAGGGTTCTCAAGGTAATTTAACACACAAGTTATATTTTATTACTGGATTCCAAACTTAGCCTCAACCAAATCAACCTTTGAAACATTAGACTTCAACATCTAATGTCGGGACACTAGGGACTTTCACATCCATAAGTGTCACTTTCTTAGTATACCAAAACAACAACTGTGTCTACACACCACCCTCAGGTAAAGTGGTAGATTTTTCCTAAAACCGTGGTCAGGAGAAAGAACCTCAATATTGAGTTTAAGGGTAATAATAATGCACACGGAGTTTTTATATCCTCGTGGTTCTCAAAACTGAAACTCTAAGAGTCTTATTCTAACGATGGGATATCTCAGAACGTATATTACACTGTTCTTTTTCTTTATCTTTTTATTAATAACCATTCTATTAACTTGCAATTCAACATACAAAATTGTAACATATGCTTGCATATCCAAATACGAGACTCGTCACGGGACTACAACCCACGAAAAACATAGAACAATGCAATATAGTGAAATAATATCCATGTGACTTTTGCAATGCATTAAAACAAGTAAAAAAGGAGCAAACATAAGCTCAAGGCTCACCAGGCCTACGATGATCCATTTTGATCATCGATGCATCGTATGCAAAAACCATCACAATATGCAATGACGTCAACATGCTTTTCATATGTACATTCATATACACCAATTTAACCATGTGCATGAACAATAATATTCATATGCATATGCTTAAGTTCGCATCATCATGTTAAATGCATGCCTTCATTTAATTCACATGTTCATATCAAATGCATACTTTAATTCATGAATCATATCACATAAAACATGTGTATACTTATGTAAGCAGCTTCACACAATGGCAGATCAACTTCATCTATGCCCATGCCCGTGGAAGCAAACATGCAATGATGATGAGATTGAGCATGTTATACCAAGTGTCAACATATGAACTACCATTCTTTTGCGTGCATAAGCCAAGTCCAGTGCAAATAACAAATATGAAAATTTTAATTACATAGCTGCACACATTCATTTTATATATGCGCATGCACTAGAAACAAGCCTGAAATAACATTTTGCGTAAGCATGTCATAATAAGTCCAAGCATATGAACAATTTTTATCTTAACATGTATCAAAATACATTCACGTAACACATTCAGGAAAATAACGTGCATTACTGAATGTTTTTTTTTGTAAAACCCACTTACCCAGCCGAGCCCACTCAACTGGGCCTATATGGTCTGACATGCCTGGTAACCGGGCCTGTCAACCCTGTATGGATGTTGTCTAGGGCTGGCCAAGTATGGCTAGACCACACAAAAGTTTTTTTTTTCACAGACCCACCTGTTCAACCGAGTCCACTTGGCGACAGGCCTGGTAACAGGACCTGTCAACTCCTGCCTGGTTGTTGCCTAGGTATGGTCCAATCTGGCCAGACCACCCATTGAGTCTGCTTTTAAAAAAAATTCTTTACTAACTTTTTTTTTGTATACAAGATGGTCCAGCGCCCAACCGACCAAATCGGTTGGGACTCGACTCTAGCCCAACCGACTGGGTTGGCTGGGCCTGGCAGGGTACTAGACAGCCTAGGCTGGGCTTGTGCACTACCTGCCATGGCCTGGCAGTTAGTCGAGTCAGCCAGCCCAAACTACAAAAACGATTTTTTTTTAAACACAAACTGTCAGCCCATTGGCTGGCCTGACAAGACCTACCAGGCCTGCACCAGCCCAAACTATTTGCCTGGGCTGGCAGGGCCAGGGTCTGCCCCAACCGAGCCAGTCTAAAGCATAAACAAATTTGCAGGTAAACAAATTTCTCACTTTGATATGCACACATAAACAAAACTACACTTTCTTATATGTTGTATGCAGATTTATAATATGATTTACATCAATATACATATTAATATTCAAGAGTACATGTTTATGCAGATTCATTTATAAAAGTACATGGATATGCAGATTCACAATCAGGTTTACATGAACATGCATTCATTTTTAATAGTATATGTATATGCAAATTTATAATCAAGTTCACATGAATATGCAGATTCATATTTAAGAGCACGTATGTGTAGGTTTATAATCAGGTTCACATGAATATACAAATTCATATTTAAGAATACATGCACCTAAAATATTCTATCGCATGCTTACAAGCATCTGACAATCCATAACATGGATCATCAATGAAAATCGATAAAATCATAATGCAAACACATGACATGCTATTTTTATCATGAAATAAATTCTGTTTTAGCATAAAAGAAAGCATACACAGAAATTTATTTTTGACAAGGTGAATAAAATCGAAAACGAATTCATGGAAGAGGATCCATAAATCCTCTTTCATATATTTTAGAGTAAAAATATATAGATCTACTCTTTTCACATAGATTTCCATCAAAATCATGCATGAAAAACCCACCTATATTCAATATCTCATTTGATTCAAGAGAGGAGATCCGTACCTTTATCGCAAATAAAAAAAATAAGAAATAATGGTGGAAAAGCGTTGGATGGTTGGAGAAGAAGGCTCATCCTTCTTCCTCTTTTTTCCTCTTCTTCTCTCTCCTCCTTTCTTTTTCTCTTTCCTCTTTTCTGTCTCGGACCGATCTTTCAGAATGAGGCATATGCAGTGCGGATTTCTACTGAGTGAAAAATGCATCGAGTGTAAGAACGTGTATGCGTTCGCTTGATTAGTGACATGCAGTGGTAGCATGACATGCAATTGTTAAATTATGTAATCAACCATATAATCTAATATATATTTTATATATAAGGTAACATATACATATATTATATATATGTATATGTATTTACTTATTATATATATAAAATATATATATTTTCCTATTGATTAGCCTAGGGGTAGTTTAGTCTTTTACAACATATTCTTTTTTGAATATGTTTTGTAATTATTATTTTTTTTCATTTTTTTTTGTAAAAGGTAGTTATACCTTAGAGGGGCCCACCATCTAGTTGTTGGGCCCCTTCCAACGGTCACATTTGTGACCGTTGGAGGGGCTTCAACGACTAGAAGTGGAGCCCTTCCAAGGCCTCCACTTCCTCTATTTAAAGGGGCTCTCCCCTTGTGTATTTTTATGGCTTTGGGTCAAATCTCAAGCATTCAATAAAGCCTTTTATTCTTTTAGTGCATTTGTGAGATTGATTTGTGCTTCTGTGCACAAGTGTTCTTATTGTTCATGCGTGCACACATTTGTTATCAAGAATATTAAGGTCTTGATCTTAGTATCTTGTTGAATATACTTTCACATGGTATCAGAGCCTCGTTGAAGAAGGAGGATCGTGCATTTCTTTATTTTTTTGAGTGCCTCGAAAAATATGCCTTCAAGCTATTGAACTTTGAGGTGGATCATCTTCTTCGGGCAATATTTTAGAAGTCTCTCTTGTCAAGAAAGACTTGAAAATCTTTTGAGGTACGTGTTATTTTTCAACTTCTATCCTCTCTAATGGGCGAAAAGGACTCCCACTTCTCCCTTGGGTTTAAACTTAATGGTTCAAATAATCATGTTTGGGTCGATAATATGGAAGCCCATATTAAAGGAAATGGGCTTTGGGGGTATGTTCAAGGTTTGATACTGGAACCCAAACCAAAAATTACAATCCTTGAAAAGGGGGATATTAAGATCTTTGAAGGGGAAGAAAGACAAAGGGCTCTTGAAGAGTATTCAAGAAAGCATGACGAATGAGAGATGAAAAACTTCAAGATCTTGTCTTGGATTTTTTCATCCGTTGAAACCAAGATAAACACCAACATCATTAAGTTCAAAAAAGCTTCCAAAACTTGGTTATATCTTGAGAAAATATATACTTCAAGAGATTTGTCACACAATTACTATATCCAAAAAAGGGCATTGACCCTTCAACAAAATGAGATGACTATTCTGTAATATTTTGCCTAATTATCTTCTATTTGGGATGAGCTAGCTATGCTTGAACCAAAATAAAGTGGAGAAACAATCGAATTAAGACACAAACAACTAGAGGAAGATCGGTTCTTCAATTTTCTAAATGAACTTAGACCCGAATTTGAATAAATTCGGTCATCCCTTCTCTCCGCCATCACATCTCCCTCAATTAAAGATGTAATAACTAAGTTAAGTGGTGAGAAAACTTGTATGAGGATTAGTAAGAGTAATCCTATCATTCTTGCTACCTCTTCTACTCAAGAAGATTGTGAAGGGGTAAATGTTGTGTCAAGATCAAGGAATAATGTAAAGACCTACAAACCTCCTCACTTCAAGAATCAAGGTCAAGGAGGAAACAATCGATATGACAAAAGAGACTATAGCAAATTAAATTGATATTTTTGTAAATAACCGGGCATATCAAACCCATTTGCCCTATATGGAAAAAATTAATTGCGATGACTATGACATCCCAATCGGAGGAACGAGCATTATCATCAAATGGGTCTCTTTCTCTTCAACAAATAGTGGAAGCTTTACAACCTCTTCTCAAGGGAGGCATTTTCGGAACCACTATGTCAACTTTTTCTCCTCCCGGTAAGACATCTTGGCTTTTAGATTCTAGTGCATCTTTCCACATGACCTCAAGTGCTTATTCTCTTTTCGATTTTTTTAAAATTACTCTTCCATCTTTTGTCTCAACGACTGATGGAATACCTTTTGAAATTAAAGGAATAGGCAATTTTGAAAAACAAGATTTTTTTGTTCCAAAAATTCATCTTATACCAAAATTAATTTTAAATTTACTTTTGTTGAGAAACTATGTTTTGATGATACATGATAAATATGATATGCTTTCATGATGCATATATATGATACATGATAAATACATGATATGCTTTCATGAGATATGATAAATATGATATGCTTTCATATGTGAAACTGAATATGTTATATTATGACTAGATATGATGTGCTATGTATTTAACGAGTATTTGATGCAAGGTTATTTCACTTAAGAAGAGTGAAGACAACTTGATCAAGTGCAACTATTTGATGCAATCATACTACTTTGAAGAAAAAGCTTGATGGGCCATACATTCATAAAGATTATCCAAGAAGATCGGCTACCTCAAGATGAAGACTTTTTTCTTCTTTAGAGTCATATGTAACAGAACCTTCAGAAGCATGCATATTTCATATTAGACTATATGCTTTGAAATCATACAAGCCATTTATTTACAAAAAGTTAAGCTTTCATAAAAGGATACGTTATGTGTATTGTAGCATTTCAAAAACACCTTTTTGAAACAAATCATTGTACTTCCTATAAGCATTTATGAAAAAGACATTTTGACAAGATATAATAGCTCATGATTTCAAAAGCATTAATTATACTTTCTTACAAGCATTTATGAAAAAGTTATTTTGACAAGATATAATAGCTCATGATTTCAAAAGCATTAATTGTACTTTCTTACAAGCATTTATGAAAAAGACATTTTGACAAGATATAAAAGCTAATGATTTTAAATATGAAAGAAAAAGACAAAATGAATTAATTCATAATACACAAACATTTACGTAAGAAATTTTGGTTCATAATACATAAGCATTTATGAAGAAAAGACAAAATGTGAAAAGATGTATTGGTTCATAATACATAAGCATTTATATAAGAAAAGACAAAATGTGAAAAAATGTATTGGTTCATAATACATAAGCATTTATGTAAGAAAAGACAAAATGCATTAGTTCATAATACACAAATTTTTACGTAAGAAATTTTGGTTCATAATACATAAACATTTATGTAAGAAAAGACAAATTCTGAAAAGATAATACACAAGCATTTATTTGAGAAATGACTATTTGTAATATAAGTATTACTCAAGCATTTAGTGTACTTCACAACCATTCATGTTAGAATTGACGATTTGAGAAAATAAATATTATTTTATTAAAATAAGAAATGACCATTTCTTTCTCTAAGCATTAAATGCCACCTCAAAAAGCAATTGAGAAATGACTATTTATTTATAAATAAAACCCATACTCAAGAATGTCGACTTACTTAAAGTCATCATTCCTTTTGTAAACATTAAATGCTATTCCAAAAAGCTTTTAAGAAATGACCATTTATAAATAAAGTACTCAACAAACATTTATGACACTTACATACATTTATTATAAGTGACGACTTGTAAGAAAAATATTAATATACTAATATTCATTAAATTGAGTAAAGACAAAATTACATGATAGAATATATTCCAACGTTCAATGTACTACAAACCATTAAATTGAGTAAAGACAAAACTACACGATAGACTACACTTCAACGTTCAAAAATACTACAGAACATTTATTATGAGAAAAGACCTAATACAAAGAATAACTCATTTAAAATACACCAACGAATAGTGTACTCCAAAAATGCTTCGTATGGAAAGAAGACTTTTTGAAAAAGCAATATAGTACACTTATCTTTTTTTACACTAAGTTGTTTTTGAAATGACCTGACTTCTCATATCCCAAAAGAACAATCATTTCAAAAAGACAACGACTAGTTTTCTAAAGACTATATATATACAAACACAACAGTGTGAAAAGACAAGCAAGCTTTCAATGAGAAATATTCTTGCTCGACACTCTGAGAAAAGAGCTTAGAAAAAGAAAGAGAAAAAGAAAGAGAATAAGTCAAGAAAAGCTCTCAGAAAAATACAAGAGTGTGTAAGAAAAGAAAAAGATCATTCTGAGAATCTTCATACGTGCATTCATACTCTGCATATCATTCTGAAGGTTCTATAGGAAAGTGTTGTAACTTTCTGATTTCTGTTGTATCCCTTCTCTGTTGAGAGAAGTAGACCTCTGTGAAAGAGGGTGTTTCCCTTCTCTGTTGAGAGAAGTAGACCTCTGTGAAAGAGGGTGTTTCCCTTCTCTGTTGAAAGAAGTAGACCTCTGAGGAAGAGGGTGTTTCCCTTCTCTGTTGAGAGAAGTAGACCTCTGAGGAAGAGGGTGTTGTACTATTTATCCCGTAACACGGATTTTATAGTGAAAGGCTCAAGTGTTTTACTTGGGGACTGAATGTAGGTCAGTAACTCGACCGAACCAGTATAAATTCTGTGTTTATTGTGTTGTGCCTTATTGCCTTATATTTTTATTTTATTGATCTGTATCATATTCCACTATTCACCCCCCCTCTAGTGGAATTTCATTTGGTATTAGAGCAGGTTCTGCTGGTTTCGACATAACAAGTCTTCCGGCACAAAAATGGCATCAACTTCTTATGCTCGTGATATTGAAGGTCAACACTCATCTCGCCCTCCTTTTTTTAATGGCACTAACTATGGCTACTGGAAATGTAGAATGACCATATTTCTCAAGTCTGTAGATTTTGCTGTATGGAAAATCGTAGAATGTCCATATTCTTCTCCTACAACAAACTATTCTTCATGGACTGATGAAGAAAGAAAAATGGAAAACCTAAATGCAAAAGCCATGAATGCATTATATTGTGCCATAGATAAAAATGAATTTAACAGAATATCTATTTGTGATTCGGCTTATGATATTTGGCACTCTCTGAAAGTTATTTATGAAGGAACAAACAGAGTAAAAGAAGCCAAGATCTCATCTTTGGTTCGTAAATATGAACTATTCAGAATGATCAAAGATGAAACCATTACTGAAATGTTCACAAGATTCACCAACATCACAAATAATCTTAAATCATTGGGAGAAATTTATTCCCAGACTGACAAGGTAAAAAAGGTGTTGAGATCTCTTACTTCAGATTGGGAGAAAAAGACTACGGCCATTGAAGAAGCCCAAGACCTATCCAAACTCACCTTGGATGACTTAATAGGAAATCTTATGGCCTATGAAGTCTATATGAAAGAAAGAAGGGAAGAAGAACAACCTACACAGAAAAATCTTGCCTTCCCAAGTCTCTCAGAGGATGATGATTCAGAAAAAGATTCTGAAAATGCTCTTCTTACCCGAAGATTCCAACGCTTCATGAGAAAGGACAGGTTTTCCAAAAAGCTCAAAGAAAAGCAGGATAAAAAAGAAGAGACTATGTGCTATGAATGCAACAAGCCAACTCACGTGAGACATGACTGTCCTCTCCTAAAAAGAAAATCCAAAATCGAGGAACCAAAGAAAAGGTTCTTCAAGAAAAAGGCTCTACATGCTCAATGGGATGATTCAGAACCATCCACCAGTGAAGAGTCAAGTGATGATGAAGCTGAAACTGCAAACATGTGCTTCATGGTAGAAGAAAGCTCTGTAAGTGAAACTTCTGACTTTTCTTTTGAAGAACTTCAAAATGCTTTTCAAGAACTTTTTGAAGAATCCAGAAAAATAATTCTCAAAAACAAAGTTTTAAAATCCGAGAATTTAGAGCTTTCCCAGAAAAATGAAAAACTCAGTATTGAAAATTCTGAGTTGAAAAAGAAAAATTTTATGCTCACTTCTGAAATCACTTCTACTAGCTTCAAGACTAAAAATCTTCAAGTAGAAATTTCAGAATTAAAAAGTAAAACTGAAAACCTTATGAAAACAGTTTTCAAGTTTACTAAAGGAAAAGAGAACCTGGACAAACTTCTTTCCTCTCAAAAATTCTCTTTTTACAAGAATGGTATTAGTTACTCTCATTATAGTAAACCTTCTTGTACGAATCAAAATACCACTTTTGTCAAAGGTTCTATTGAACCTAAGCAGGAGTATTATAATTTCAATTCCATGCACTCCTCTAAGATTATAGATAAACCCAAATCAAAGTGGATATGGGTTCCAAAATCTAACAAAAAAGGACCCGATCGGGTACCAAAAAGAGTTTCTACTTGATCTATTGCAGGCATTGAAAAAGAAGAACAGATGGATATCAGACAGTGGATGTTCAAAACATATGACAGGACATCCAGATCTTTTTACTGTTCTTCATCATAAAGAAAGAGAAACCGTCACCTTTGGAGATAACAACAAAGGTTTGATAATTGGTATTGGCAATATTGGTAATATCGATAAACCTCTTATCAAAGACATTCTCCTTGTTAAAGGTTTAAAACATAATCTCTTAAGCATCAGTCAAATGTGTGACATAGGATATAATGTCAGTTTTAAACATGATGCATGTCTCATAGCAAACACCAACGAAAATATTATTTTAAAAGGTATAAGAAGAAATAATATATATGAATTGTACCTAGAGAATATTATTGAACACTATCTTATAGCTAATAATGACTCTCAAAATTTATGGCACATGAGAATGGGTCATGTTAACTCTAAATATATGTCTAAATTAACTAAGAACAACTTGGTACGTGGGTTATTTAAAATACCATTTAAAAGGAATATTTTTGTGATGCATGTCAATTAGGAAAATTGTCAAAATCATCTTTCAAATAAAAAATTGTTGTTTCAAGTAAAAGACCTTTAGAGCTTCTCCACCTGGATCTTTTTGGTCCTTCTAGGGTAGCTAGTCTTAATCATAATAAATATGCTTTTGTCATTGTAGATGATTACTCAAGATTTACTTGGGTAATATTTTTGAAAAACAAAAGTGATACGTTTTGTGAATTTGAAATTTTATGTAAAAAGTTACAAAATGAAAAATCTTCCACTATTATCAAAATTCGTAGTAACCATGGAGGAAAATTTGATAATGATCTTTTTGTAAATTTTTGTAACTTGCATGGTATTTCACACAACTTTGCCTTTTCTAGAGCTGCACATCAAAATGGTGTAGTAGAAAGAAAGAATAGAACCCTTCAAGAATCTGCTAGAACTATGCTTCAACATAACAATCTTGCTAAATATTTTTGGGATGAAATTGTTAATACTGCATGCTATATTTCAAATAGAGTACTTATTAGACCTTTGTTGAATAAAGCTCTCTATGAATTATTCTATGACAGAACTCCAAGAATAGACTACTTTAAAGTCTTTGGGTGCAAATGCTTTATCCTGAACACAAAAGATAGCCTTGATAAATTTGATGATAAATTTGTTGAAGGCATATTTCTAGGATATTCAAGTCATAGTAAAACATACAGAGTTTTCAATAAGAGTACTAATACTATTGAAGAATCTATGCATGTCAGTTTCTATTGGTCAATCTGTTCATAATAAGACTAATGATGATGATCTTGAAAGTACAGATTTTCTTTTAGATAACATAGCTGAATCTAATGAAGATGATCATCAAAGAACATTTGCTGAAATCAGAGATCATCCTCAAAAGCAGATTTTGGGAGACCTGACCAAGGGGGTTCAAACAAGAGCTGAGTTGGAACATATTGCAAATATGGCCTTCATTTCTCAACTTGAACCTAAAAAGATTGATGAAGCCATCATAGACGAGTTCTGGATGCTAGCAATGACTGAAGAACTTAACCAGTTCCAAAGAAATGATGTGTGGGATCTTGTACCAAAACCAAAAGATCATCAAATCATTGGGACAAGATGGATCTTCAGAAATAAGCTGGATGAATCAGGTAATGTTGTAAGAAACAAGGCAAGGCTAGTGGCGCAATGATACAATCAGGAGGAAGGTATTGACTTTGATAAAACATTTGCTCCTGTTGCTAGACTTGAATCTATAAGAATGTTTTTAGCATATGCAAGCTATATGGATTTTAAACTATATCAAATGAATGTTAAAAGTGCTTTTCTAAATGGCTTTATAAATGAACCGGTTTATGTAAAACAACCTCTAGGTTTTGAAAATGAACAATTTCCTGATCATGTTTTTAAACTAAAACGTGCTTTATATGGATTAAAACAAGCACCTCGTGCGTGGTACGAGACTTAAAACTTTTCTATTTTACACTCGAACTAAACACATTCAAATTAGACACCACTTTTTAAGAGAACAAGTTCTAAACAATATAATCAAACTGGAATTTATACCCACTAATAAACAATTAGCAGACATTTTCACTAAACTTTTAAAAAATGAAGACTTAGTAAGAATTAGAAGAGATTTAGGAATATGCAAACTAAGTGACTTATAATTAATCACATTTATTAAGACTAAAACTTTTTATGAGTTCTATTAAAATCTTATTTTTCTTCTTATCAATTTTTTTTATATGTATTTTTTTTTCACTATTCAAAGTCAAACTATATTCACGTATACTCTAAACACTCATAAAAACACATTCATCATGACACATTCTTTATGTCTTTCAACCTGTCATCTTTCAAGTACACATCAATAATAACTCCTTGTCCTATTTCCTTTTCACTCATATCCATAAGAAAAATTAATATTAAGTAAAGCTATCATGACTCTGTTCACATCACTCATCTCATAACACCTTTTATCACTTTTGTCTTCTTGTGAAAACCTCTCTTACGATAAGCTATCCAAGATTCAACATGATATTGTGTTCCTCACTTATGTTATTTTTTCAAGTGATATATCCATTTTCATGACTTCCTTTCCTCCTATTAAGACACTTCACTAAACTTTATGGTAAATAAATCGAGTGTTTATCCTTCTTATTTTCTTCACCACCTTTTTCAAAATCAAGCTGTCATATTTCACGTAAAATCTTACTACATCATCTATTATATCATATCCTAAGTATAATCTATTATCGTCCTTTCATCCTTCACACCTTTTATAAAAAATTATTCGAAAAACTTGTCCTTCATTTTTTATTCTCATTAGTACCTTTAGTACCATCCTTCTCACTCTCTCTCTCATACGAATTGAGCCTCCATTCTTTTCAATCCGTGATTTTGACTCCTTTACTAGTTTAAAACTTAACTTTATTCTCTAAAAACTATGAACTTTCTCCAATCGAGTTTCTTTAAAAATATGTTTATCAAATAAACATTAATTCATGTCAATCATAACTTTATTTTATGTCTTTCATCTCATATCAATCATGAATTTTTTCTTGTTTTTTTATTCCTATCCTACTCAAAAATCCATATATGTCATCTCACTTTTCTTTATGTCTACTCTTACTCCTTCAACGCATATCCATAAAAATACTTCTTATATAAGCAATGATTACTCTTCACTCATGAATATCTTTTGTCTCCTCATTTCATCTCTCGAATACATTTTTTATTATATATTTTAGATTTTTGAATCCGACACCTTCATGTCTATTCTTATTTTTTAATCTATCATTTATCAATTCTTATTTTTTTTCAAATATATTTTTGACTCTTTCTCTTTTTGTCTCATCATCTCTCTTACCACTATTCAAAGTCAAAGTGTGTCCTTCTCATATTTACGTATACTCATAAAAATTACAAATGTGAAAACACATTAATCATGACACATTTTTTAAGTCACTCTTTTCTTTAAAAAATGTCATATCTTTCAAAGTACACATCACATGATCACCCTATGACCTATTTCCTTTCACGTCTATCCATAAAAACTATTTATATATTAAATAAGCAATCATGACATTTCTTTATCTCTTTCATCTCATATCACTCATTAATTATTTTTGTCCTCTTCTCTATCCATGTCTTATTTGAAACTCCATGTTTGTCATCACTCTCTTCATACGCCCAACTTAAAATTTCTCATTATGTCTTTTCAGCTTGACTTTATCTCTATTCATCTCTCTCACATGAATTGAACTCACTTCTTTCTTTACTCTGTCTCAAAACAATGGATCGCCCCATGTATTATTTGAAATCCATTTCTTGACTTGTTGTCTTCAACTTGCTTCAACCTGGTCTATAATATTAACTCTTCGACTCTGATCCCTTCTTTTTGTCAATGACAAAGGGGGAGAGAAAACTTACCTCTCCTATGTAGGAGAAAAACGTTTAACACTTTATCTCATACACATCAAGTATACACAAACTTTTTTATGTTAATTCTGGTGTTTTTTATGATTATCATTTCTATGCATTTTTTATTTATGATATCATATTTAAATCATCATAATATATATGGCTTAGTGACAGGGGGAGCATATATTGTCATCATCAAAAAGGGGGAGAATGTTGAGAAACTATGTTTTGATGATACATGATAAATATGATATGCTTTCATGATGCATATATATGATACATGATAAATACATGATATGCTTTCATGAGATATGATAAATATGATATGCTTTCATATGTGAAACTGAATATGTTATATTATGACTGGATATGATGTGCTATGTATTTAACGAGTATTTGATGCAAGGTTATTTCACTTAAGAAGAGTGAAGACAACTTGATCAAGTGCAACTATTTGATGCAATCATACTACTTTGAAGAAAAAGCTTGATGGGCCATACATTCATAAAGATTATCCAAGAAGATCGGCTACCTCAAGATGAAGACTTTTTTCTTCTTTAGAGTCATATGTAACAGAACCTTCAGAAGCATGCATATTTCATATTAGACTATATGCTTTGAAATCATACAAGCCATTTATTTACAAAAAGTTAAGCTTTCATAAAAGGATACGTTATGTGTATTGTAGCATTTCAAAAACACCTTTTTGAAACAAATCATTGTACTTCCTACAAGCATTTATGAAAAAGACATTTTGACAAGATATAATAGCTCATGATTTCAAAAGCATTAATTGTACTTTCTTACAAGCATTTATGAAAAAGTCATTTTGACAAGATATAATAGCTCATGATTTCAAAAGCATTAATTGTACTTTCTTACAAGCATTTATGAAAAAGACATTTTGACAAGATATAAAAGCTAATGATTTCAAATATGAAAGAAAAAGACAAAATGAATTAATTCATAATGCACAAACATTTATATAAGAAATTTTGGTTCATAATACATAAGCATTTATGAAGAAAAGACAAAATGTGAAAAGATGTATTGGTTCATAATACATAAGCATTTATGTAAGAAAAGACAAAATGCATTAGTGCATAATACACAAATTTTTACGTAAGAAATTTTGGTTCATAATACATAAACATTTATGTAAGAAAAGACAAATTCTGAAAAGATAATACACAAGCATTTATTTGAGAAATGACTATTTGTAATATAAGTATTACTCAAGCATTTAGTGTACTTCACAACCATTCATGTTAGAATTGACGATTTGAGAAAATAAATATTATTTTATTAAAATAAGAAATGACCATTTCTTTCTGTAAGCATTAAATGCCACCTCAAAAAGCATTTGAGAAATGACTATTTATTTATAAATAAAACCCATACTCAAGAATGTCGACTTACTTAAAGTCATCATTCCTTCTGTAAACATTAAATGCTATTCCAAAAAGCTTTTAAGAAATGACCATTTATAAATAAAGTACTCAACAAACATTTATCACATTTACATACATTTATTATAAGTGACGACTTGTAAGAAAAATATTAATATACTAATATTCATTAAATTGAGTAAAGACAAAATTACATGATAGAATATATTCCAACGTTCAATGTACTACAAACCATTAAATTGAGTAAAGACAAAACTACACGATAGACTACACTTCAACGTTCAAAAATACTACAGAACATTTATTATGAGAAAAGACCTAATACAAAGAATAACTCATTTAAAATACACCAACGAATAGTGTACTCCAAAAATGCTTCGTATGGAAAGAAGACTTTTTGAAAAAGCAATATGTAACTTATCTTTTTTTACACTAAGTTGTTTTTGAAATGACCTGACTTCTCATATCCCAAAAGGACAATCATTTCAAAAAGACAACGACTAGTTTTCTAAAGACTATATATATACAAACACAACAGTGTGAAAAGACAAGCAAGCTTTCAACGAGAAATATTCTTGCTCGACACTCTGAGAAAAGACCTTAGAAAAAGAAAGAGAAAAAGAAATAGAAAAAGAAAGAGAAAAAGAAATAGAAAAAGTCAAGAAAAGCTCTCAGAAAAATACAAGAGTGTGTAAGAAAAGAAAAAGATCATTCTGAGAATCTTCATACGTGCATTCATACTCTGCATATCATTCTGAAGGTTCTATAGGAAAGTGTTGTAACTTTCTGATTTCTGTTGTATCCCTTCTCTGTTGAGAGAAGTAGACCTCTGTGAAAGAGGGTGTTTCCCTTCTCTGTTGAGAGAAGTAGACCTCTGTGAAAGAGGGTGTTTCCCTTCTCTGTTGAGAGAAGTAGGCCTCTGAGGAAGAGGGTGTTTCCCTTCTCTGTTGAGAGAAGTAGACCTCTGAGGAAGAGGGTGTTGTACTATTTATCCCGTAACACGGATTTTATAGTGGAAGGCTCAAGTGTTTTACTTGGGGACTGGATGTAGGTCAGTAACTCGACCGAACCAGTATAAATTCTGTGTTTATTGTGTTGTGCCTTATTGCCTTATATTTGTATTTTATCGATCTGCATCGTATTCCACTATTCACCCCCCCTCTAGTGGAATTTCAACTTTTGGTCTCTTAACTCTCAGACCATGCTTGCGATATAAAATTCTCGTCTAATAAATGTTGGATACAGGATCGTCGGTCCGGGAGGTTGATTGGGGAATGCTCTAGGAGAGAAGGCCTCTACTACATTGATTTTCTCCAAGTTCCCAAGAATCAATTTTGTAATGTTGTTCAAAACAAACATATTCATGTATGGCATAAGAGATTGGGACATCCCAACATTGTTAAAATCTCTTACTTGCGTTTTATTAAACATCTTTGTAAAAGAGATTTTTAATGTAATGAATGTATTCTTGGGAAGATGAAAAGTCTACCTTTTACTCAAAGATCCATGTTTACGACAAAACCCTTTAAAATTATTCATTCTGATGTATGGGGTTCGGCTCCTGTGATATCTAAAGGAGGATTCTCATATTATGTGATTTTCGTGGACGATTAGACTAGGTTTTGTTGGATATACTTTCTTAAACATAAACATGATTTTTTTTTCAATATTTAAAACTTTTCATATGATGGTTTTAAATTAATTCAGTGGAAGTTTAAAAATTCTTAGGTCTGACTATGGAGGTGAATAACTTTCAAACGAATTCAAGAGTTATCTTGAAATTTTTAGTATTCTCTATAAAAAATCTTGTCCAAAAACTCCTCAACAAAATGGGTTGGCTGAACGAAAGCATAGGCATATCATTGAAACAACTAGAACCTTGCTTATTTCGTAAAATATTCCAAAGAAACTTTGGGCTGAAGCAGCTCTTACTTGAGTCTATCTCATAAATAGACTTTCATCAAAAAATTTAAACAAGATTTCCTCATTTGAAAAATTATACGAAAAAGAACCTGATTATAGCAGGTTAAGGGTTTTTTGATGTAAATGTTTTGTCCTTACTGATAAAAATGACAAACTTTCTCCAAAGGCCATTTCTTATGCCTTTCTTGGTTATTCTGAAACCCAAAAGGGTTTTAATTGTTATGATTTTAAGAATGACAAATTTTATGTTTTCAGAAATGTGAGTTTTTTGAAAAAACTAAGCGGCTTTGAAAGTTTTGAATCTCATGATAAGAATATAGATTATTCCTTTCTATTTGATCTACTAGCTAAAGACGATGATACTAGTGATAATGAGTTAAATCAAAATTATTCAAGTGATATTAAAACCAAGGAAATCATTCTTCTGATCTCACCATCTCATCAACATATTGATGAAGGAGCACATAGGGATCCTATCACCTATATTCATAGAGATAGAAACACTTTTAGAAGTGCTCTTAAAAGATATGATGATGCTAGTAGGATTGTTCCTCAAAGTGAGGAAAACCTTCGTAGAACCGAAAGAAGTAGAAAAGCTCCCTCTAGTTTATCTCATATGATTCTTTTTCACCTAAATATAGAGCTTGTCTTAGTGTCATTCATTCTTACATAGAACCTAGAAACTTTGAGGAAGCACGTAAGTGCCTTGAATGGATAGAAGCAATGGAAAATGAACTGAGAGCTCTGAGAAGAGCCAAAACGTGAGAATTTCAAGACCTTCCTAATGGTAAGAAAATAATAGGGTTTAGATGAGTATTTAAAGTTAAGACTAAGAGTGATGGATCTCTTGAGAGATATAAAACTTGATTGGTTGCAAAGTGATATAGTCAAGAATATGAGATTGACTATGAGAAAACCTTTGCTTTTGTAGCTCGAATGGTCACTGTCTGATGTCTTATAATTGTTGCCTCAATCAACAAGTGAAACATCTATCAAATGGATGTTAAAAATGTCTTTCTAAATGAAGATCTAAATGAAGAAGTTTATATAAATGCTCCACTAAGAATGAAGACTCCCAAAGGGAAAGTGCTTCGTCTTCGAAAAACACTTTATGGTTTAAAACAAGCTCCTAAGGCTTGATATGATAGGTTTAATTCTGTAATGATAGAAAATGGCTTTTCTTCCTATTTTACTGACACTGCTTTGTTTGTTAGAAAATCCAATCCAGGGTTTGTGATCTTACTGTTGTATGCGGATGATATGTTCATCACTGATAGTGATTCTAACGGGGTTAAGAGTATAAAATCAATTTTGAAAGATAAATTTGAAAGGTCTGATTTAGGTTTTCTAACTTATTTTTTGGGTATTGAAGTAGCATACTCTCATAGAGGGTATTTCTTATCTCAAACTAAGCTTGCTTCTGAGATCATTGACAGGTCAGGTATTACAGATGAAAAGGTTTGTGAAACTTATGCTATTGTAGGAGCTAAAATGAAGATTGATGATGGTGTTCCTCTTTCGGATTCTACTCCCTACAGATAGCTTGTAGGATCATTGATGTATCTGAGCATTACCAGACCAGATATCTCTCATGCAATCCATACTGCAAGCCAGTTTCAACATACACCAACATCAGTTCACATGAGTGTCATCTTGCGAGTCGTAAGATACATAAAGGGTACTCTAAATAAGGAAGTTTTTCTTTCATCTTCTTTTGATTTAAAATTAATTGCTTATACTGACTCTGATTGGGGAGGTGACCCAAATAACCGTCACTCCACCATGGGTTTTTGTGTGTTCTTAGGAGACTCACTGATTTCGTGGAGATGTAAGAAGCAACAAAAAGTTTCTCTATCCTCAATTGAAGCCGAATATCGTACAATGGCGACCACTACCATGAAAATGTATGGATCCATCAATTGCTAGAAGACATAGGGATCACAATAGAAGGGCCCACCAAGTTGTGCTATGACAACAAAAATGCAATTTATATTACGAAAAATCACACTTTTCATGAGTGGACTAAACACATAGAGATGGATTGTTACTATGTTCGTGAGGCGTATCTCAAAGGAGTCATTGACCTTCCATATGTCACGTCAGAATATCAGTTGGTAGATTTTTTCACTAAAACTTTGTGTGCTCCGTGCTTCAACTTCCTCCTTAGCAAACTCTCGGTCATCCTGCCCTAAGTTTGAGGGGGGGTGTTAAATTATGTAATCAACCATGTAATCTAATATATATATTATATATATAAGGTAATACATATACATATATTATATATATGTATATATATCTACTTATTATATATAAAAAAATATATATATTTTCCTATTTGTTTTTAATATGTTTTAGAATTATTTTTCTTTTTCCTTTTCTTTTTATTTTATTCTTTTTTGTAAAAGGTAGTGTGCACTTTGGAGGGGCCCACCATCTAGTGGTTGGGCCCCTTTTTACGATCACATTTGTGACTGTTGGAGGGGCTCCAACGACTAGAAGTGGAGCCCCTCTAAGGCCTCCACTTCCTCTATTTAAAGGGGCTCTCTCCTTGTGTATTTTTATGGCTTTGGGTCAAAGCCCAAACATTCAATAAAACCTTTTATTCTTTTAGTGTATTTGTGAGATTGATTTGTGCTTCTGTACACAAGTGTTTTAAGCGTTCTTATTGTGCATGTGTGCATATATTTGTTATCAAGAATATTAAGGTCTTGATCTTAGTATATTGTTGAAGATACTTTCACAACGATAGGCATCAGTATCTTTGTTAGTGCATCGTTGTGTGGTGGCACAAACGTAGAGCGTTGTTCGGTTAAGCAGTGCCAACAGATCAGAGGATGTTGCCTTTGAAGATTTGGTTAAGGACCTCTCGGCTTGCAAGAGTTTCCCATGCGTAGCGGTTGGATGCACGAGGGTGCATGTGAGTTAGGGATAATTTTCTCAAGAATCACCTTAGGTGATTTCAACAAAATATAGTGACTCGAGGCTAGGCGAGTAAATGCCTAGGCACAGACGAATGAGTCTGGGTGGTGCGCTTCGCTATGGTGTTCAATCATCAACTGGTCTTCGGACTAGGGGCCGCAAGGTCTTATTCCTTCAGTGCCGAGGTTTTTCTATGTCATGTGCATGGAGCTGTAATACGCTTCATGGCACGCAAGGCTAAGGCAAAGTTTGTGCCTCTTTCGAAAGTGATAGCTGGTATGAGACAACTATGCACTAAGCGACATAAATTACATTGAATGACCATTTGGAAATACGCTTGATTAGCTTCCGCTAGGCAGCTGCGCAGGGCCAATGAAAATGATTTAGCACATGAAAATATGTTGGTACGCGGCCTTTGGTAATTAGGTTGGCCAGCTTGGGCAGTTTGGCGCATCGCAGGTTTGTGAAGCATTCTATATCTGTGACATAGCGATAGAAAGACTTTCGGCGGTAAGTTAGGACTGTCACGCAACACTAGCGTATTGAAAAAAGTAAGCCCGTGATAATTTGGCACCAGAGCAGATATATTTACGGAGACCTTGTTCTTCATTGTGTGCGACATTGAAGAGGACAACGATGATTTATCTTGGTTATATAATTTTGCGCAGCTGAAGTGTGGTTGATCGAGCACAGAAGCAAGATGTTGGTAGGATGGTATGTGACATCGTGTCGATGATAAGCAAAAGTATAAAGTTGTTGTTCTGTTGGCTAAGGAAATGTAGATAAACCAAGGATTCCTTCCAGTTGTGCGTTAGGTTCACAGGTGGAGCGTGATGTTTGCCTTGTGCATGCAAAGAATGCATGTTGGATTTGGCTGGATGGATTTGTACATTTGGGTATAAGAGATTCAATTAAACTTCTAGATACTCTCCCAAGATTGTGGGTTAGCGGAGTGCCCACGTTGAGCAAAAGGCTCGTTGTTTTGGTTCCTTGAGTTGAAAAATCTTCAATGGATTACGCATGTAGAAAAAGTTGTTGTTTGTGGCTTGTTGGTTTCTACATGAACGTTTTGCTGACTCTGAAAAAGAGTACAATGTGCTGGCTTCGGGAGGGGAGTGCAGCATTGGGGCAAAGTGCCCTTATGAGGATTAGTGTCCATGAAGATACTTTGAAGGACCGCATTGGGGTGATACGTAAGCAGGCATCCCCCACTTGAGGACTAGTTTGGACTATTGGAAAACTGCAAGTTGATGCTTAAGAGAGTAGATATCTCTGTGGCACGCATTGGTAGTCATCTTTCTCTATGAGGACCACGAAGGGCTTAGACTTTCCCTTGCTGGGGTTGGAAGGTACCTCAACCATGAGCATGAAGACGACAAGTTTGTCGTGCAGACGAAGATGACCCATTTGTGTTTGAGACTGCACTAGGGTCTCACGAGCAGAGAATGCTCATCGTTGATAAAGAAGAAGACCACTGTCTAAGTGATCGTAGATGCGTTAAAGGTATGTGACTTGACATGTTAAAGGTTGCGGCGATGGTGGATGTAAAACAGAACAAGTTGAGTAGGCTGAAGAAAAAGAGTAAACCAAAGATAAGTACAAAGGAAAACTGACCTATTAGTGAAGATTGTGTTCTTACCTGCACCAGCATTGTCGAGGACGACAATGGTTTTGGGTGGGGAGGGGAATGTTCCGGACCGATCTTTCAGAATAGGGCATGTGCAGTGCGGAGCTCTACTTAGTGAAAAATGCATCGAGTGTAGGAACACACAGTATGTGTTCGCTTGATCGGTGATGTACGGTGGTAGCACAACATGCGATAGGCATTAATATCGTCGTTAGTGCATCGCTGTGTAGCGGCACAGACGTGGAGCGTTGCTCGGTTAAGCAATGCCAACGGATCAAAAGATATTGCCTTTGTAGATTTGGTTAAGGACCTCTCAACTTGCAAGAGTTTTCAACGCGTAGCTGTTGGATGCACGGGAGTGCGTGTGGGTTAGGGCTAATTCCTTCAATAATCACCTTAGGTGATTCCAACTGAGTATGATGACTCGGGGCTAGGTGAGTGAATGCCTAGGCACCGATGAATGAGTCTGGGTGGTGCTCTTCGATATGACATTCAATCATCAACTGGTCTTCGGATTGGGGGCCACAAGGTCTTGTTCCTTCAGTGGTAAGGTTTTGCTATGTCGTGCGCATAAAGTTGCAATACGCTTCATGGCACACAAGGCTAAGGCAAAGTTTGTGCTTCTTTCGGAAGTGATAGTTGGTATGTGACGACTATGCACTAAGCGACATGGACTACATGAAATGAACATTTGGAAATGTGCTTGATCAGCTTTCGCTAGGCAGCTGCACACGGGGTGGTGCGCAGGGCCAATGAAAATGATTAAGCACATGGAAACATGTTGGTACGCGGCCTTTGGCCGTTAGGCTGGCCAGCTTGGCGCATTGCGGGTTTACGAAGCATTCTATGTCCGTGACAGAGCGATAGGAAGGCTTGCAACTGTAAGGAAGGACTATCGCGTCACACTGGCTTATTGAAAAAAGTAAGCCTGTGACATTTTCTTTCTTTCTCCTTTTTTTTAGGCTTAAATATCCAAAAAGGGGGTGATGCACCCCCCCCCCCCTTCTCCAGCCCTCTCTAGTTGGGCTGGAGAAGGAGAGTTTTCTCCCTTAAGGACTCTCTCTCTCTCCTCTTTCTAAAATTTTTAAAACTCTCATATTTGACTTTTTTTTTTCAAAGTTTTCAATTTTTTTAAAAGTCTCTCTAAAACCTATTTTAGCCTTCTTAGGCATGTACAAGGACTCTTTTAAGAAGTCCTAGTCATCCATATAATTAAAATTTGAAATTGAATGAAATTAATTAATTATTTAGTATTAAATAAGTAATAATTATCTAAAACTTTCCAGAAATAGCTAAATTAACTTGGGAGACTTCCTAACCTTGTTTAAGGTCAATTTAAAGTTTTTTAATGAGTTTAAAGCTAGAAAATTATTGGGCATGGATTTGGATTTGGATCCAAAATCCAAATTTATTTCAAAAAATCCAAATAGGTTTTGGACTGGACCAAATCCAGATTAATATAGGTCTTGGATAGATCTCAGATCCATATTAATTTGGATCATAAGCATTAGATTCAGTTCAATCCAAATCGGGACTTAACCTGTCGAGGCAGTCCTTTTTTGAAAAAAATAATGATTTTCAGACCAACTGGAACTCGAATTCGAAAAAGTAACATGTTGTGCTCGGCATTCCGAGACGCATCCAATGATATATCACATTAATATAAATTTTGAATTTCACCTGAAAATAACCTGAATTTCGCTTGAATTTAAAGGTCGAAAATAAAACTATTTCCTATATTTTGAATGGCTCGTTTAGACCTAGTTGATGAGACTTGGGCCAAGCCCAGGCTCAAAAGCATTGGTCAAAAAATCAAGGTTCAAACAATTTTTCTCTTAAGACAAATTTTTGAAAAATCTCAAAACTAAGTATGAAAAATACGCAATATTACATGTCAATCTATTAGGCAAAAGTGCAAATCCAGACACAATTCTTCTACCAAGTCTGTTAGCATTTTGCAAGTTCTACAGCAGATACATGAATGACTTCGAGGAGTAATAGAAAGTTGTTGGAAATTTGTACTAAAAAAACACCAGGGTTCATAAAAAAAGGGCACCCTTCACATCAGAAGCCTGAATGGAATCGCACTCCATGTCACCAGACATGAAGCCATGAAAATGAGGCACCTATAAAAGTACGAAACTAGATATGAGTCACCACTAATAGCAAAAACAGCTATTGGACTCTTACCACCATTATCTGAAGAGAAATAATCTAAGGAACCTTATGGAAAAATCATAGCTAAACACCGCAGGTTATTATGAATGCGCCTCATTGATGCTACAAATCCTAATAGAAATCACTCCTGTAAATGCCTCCAGCTTTTCTATCCATTCCACGGCCAAGATATGCATCTATTTTGCATCCTGACCATGTATATGCATAACAGTGGGCCCATATTACCCTTTAGAACTTACAATAATTTCTTGAATTGAAAGCTACCTGCCTGCTACCATTGGAATAAACCTTGATGTGCCGACTCTTCCAATCCTACCAAATCAAGAGAATGCCAAATGTGCTGATTTTCTACTAGATTAAGCTACCATTTCCACAAAAAAGTGTGCATTCTCTACTATTACTTTTTATCTGCATTTTTCTGGAGAAGGATCAAGGATGAAAAACTGATAAGAATAACGATGATGCTGACCTTACAAGAACAATAGAGGCATATTTCAATCCAACCATCCATTCATTTCAGATTTCAATGCCTTTGCATACTTCGGCCATTTCATTTAAGTTTTTATTTGGAGTCATCATAACCAGAGTTAACAGAAACACCTAGGTAACTGGGGAAGTGCGCTTCCCCGAAGTGCATTTCGGAAATACGGAATGTCATGCTTCTGAAATGCGCTGGGAAGCATGCTTTTTTTGGGGAAGCATGCTTCCCCCTCGCTTCATTTTTTTCTCTCTCTTTTTTCGCTTCCCCCTCGCTTCCGGTTCACTTCCTGATTCGCTCCTAAGTTGTCCCACACTTCCCGCTTCCTAAAATTTTAAAAGTGCCTCACTTCCCACTTCCCTTATCGCTTCTTGCTCCTGCTTCCTAGACCGGCAACCATGGTCATAACCATATATTTTTTTTCTGCATTTGACTTTGAGCTATCATACAGAAATGATTTTTACAGAAACATGAAACTGAGGCTACCAACATGATCATGACTTAATTGTGATGAAAGATTTCTATGCCTATAATAGTTTGTTGCCCTTATGGTAGCCCATTTGATCCAAGATCACTAATATTTCTTAACATAGGGCAGATTGCAGTTATGATTGTCTAAGGTAGGATTTCTTCAGGGTAATTTCAGAAATTATAGTTGTCAATGGTTCAAATCCTTTAACTGTCAAGATACGAGGAAAGAATATTTTCCAATAGAAGCTTGAAATCAAGTAAATCTAATGGCTTTAACTAATTCTGTTGGTTTCATGACTGCAGTTTTCCCATTCTTTTCCAGAAAAAACAATGTTTTTTAATTTGACACAATGCTAAGTGGAGATGAGAAACAACTAATGTATCAAAAATTTCCATTCCTGATAACCACGCAGTCAAAGAATTACATTCATGTTTGACCATAGCTTGTATTCTTCCTATTGTTCATCATTCATCATCTAGACTAAAAAATAGGTCACTTTACAATCTTCCATGTCACCTCCAACTGCCTCCTTCCAAGTGTTCATCTTTTCCTAGCTTATATTCTTCCTATTATACATAGACTGATGTTTGAAGACCAAATTGCTGCAGTTTCAGTCATCATTTCTGTATAAAAAATATAACAAAACAAGGAAAACATGAAATAAGATCCCCTCTACAAATCAAAGTTCTACGCTGTGGATAACGTGAAATATATCTATATTTTCAACTGATAATACACAAGAAGTTCTTGTAGTAGTCCATCAGCATAAAGTTTCTGAAAGACCCATTGCTAGGACTCTGACAACTCACATTTGCACTTCTCTCGGTTCATTATATATGCATTACAGTATTATTTGAAGTCAAAACCCAACTAATAACTTTTGTCTCATTTATTTCTGTTTGCATTTTTCTTTCCGGAATAATGATAGTGAAATTCTTGAGCTTCACATTAAGCACACAGCAGTGACAGTGAGTTTGTGTAGACTACAAACTTCAGCAGTTGATATGGAGTAGGACAACAAACGCAATAAAATGCGTTACTGGAATCCCAACCAAAAAAATGCAACACAACCAAACATAAAAGTATGGAAATACACATTACTCTGATCTCCAACACCCAAAAGAAATTCTTCGTTTTCAACACAACGAATGGTGCTGAATGTAATTGAACAGAAGCAATGGCAGGGAGATAGTAGCACACTTTCAATCCCAAAAATTTATGTGTCCCCTTTTTCTCGCAAACGTTCCTTCTTCTTTTGCTTACACAACAGCAAGAGTCGATGTCAATTGACAAAGTAATCCCCACAAGAACACGTCTCCAAACACCAACAAACCAAAAATCAAAATCAAATTGCCCAACACCCTCGCATAAATGATAGGTCATTCAACAAACCGAAGTTTCAAGAGCTTCAGACACATCAATGGTGAGTTTGGGTGTACCAACTTATCCGGATAACCGGGATAATCCACGTTCCAGTTTATCTTGATAAATGGGTGCATCCAAACACCACTTTAGAGATAAAACAGAGCACAAAAAGGAAAACCCCAATAAAGACGGATTACTCGTAACAAAAATCACTCGTAATAACAAAGGTTTTCGCAGTTAGGCGATCAATCCGATCAAAATAGACGGTTTGTAATACAGTAAAAAGAGTGCTAACGTATACTGGGGAACAAATTGCGATAAAGGGGGGTGGTCAATTGATGTCGGTATCGTCGAAATCGTCCTCGAAGGCGTTGAAGAAGAAGTCGTCGGTGAGGGGCTTGTCCGGCAACGCGTCGGTGATCAAGTCGAGGGGATCGCCGTCGTCGACGTCCATGGCGATGGTGGAGGCCTGTTCGTCCATCGTGTGGTAGACGTAGAGAGGAACGGACTTCAGAGAGAGAGAGAGAGAGAGAGAGAGAGAGAGAGAGAGAGATTTGGTGGGGAATGCGCGGTGGAGAGGGAAAGAAGGTCTGGCGAAAGGTCTTGGTCCGTTCGGATCGGGTCTGATGATCCGGATCCGATCCCACTTCTGGACAGGCTGTTCCAGGTTGCAAACGGTTCGGAATCAGGATGGTGGTTTTGCAGATTTTGGCTGTTCTAGATCCGACCAGATTCGACTCCCGAATGCATTTTTTTTTAATCCGAAATTTGAACCATTTGCATGGATCCTAGTTATAAGTCCAGTTTGGTGAGTTTTTTTTTTTTGGTCAGACAGACTTTCCCGCCTTAAGTCTAACCCAGCCCTGATCTTGGTCCTAATTTCAGGTAGGGCTGGGAAATAAGCCTAGCCACTCATGGCTCAGCTCATGTTCCGCTTGTAAAAAGCTCGTTCATACATATACCGGGCTCAGCTTGACTTCTATGAGCGTGTTAAGTAACAAAAAAATATAGTTTAGATATATTTTACATCATATAGTGGTTTGCAAAAAATAAGTTTAGTGGTAAAATCTTATTACTTCTAGCTCCGATGCAATGCATTTTTTTAATCTTCCTTCTTCCAGCTCTAAATCAATGCATTTTTAAATCTTCTTCCGGCTCTAAAGTATTGTTGTCCACTCATACCAAGTAAGCCAATTGGACCCAGAAAGTCCTATGGTCTTATAAGAAACTAAGAAAGAGCTTAAATTACTCTGCCCAAGGGACTTCTTCCATAGTAGGCTTTGGAACTACATTATGCAACATTTCCTCTGCATTTCTCAAGACTGTAATTCACCAGCACACATCAAATATCAGATTCTAAACTTTTAGATGCATCCATGGTGTCTATCGTTTGATAATCTCTTTGGAACAATTGAAAAAGGACTTCACTAGATCTACAATTCGGCATTTCGTTTCGCAGGTCGGCGCCGAGCAGAGATGCTAGGGACATTCATCATGATGTTGTCTGTATATGGTATAATCTCCATCACAGAGTTTACACGGGGGGATTGGTCTTCTTGAGTACTCATCCACTGGAGGGTTCGCTGTTATTCTCTTGGTTTTCGCCATCGGACCCATCTCCAGAGCTCATGTCAACCCTGCAATAACAATGGCATTTGCAGCCGCAGGCCAATTCCCATGGTCTCAGCCTCTCAGGTAGGCCACAAGGGGATGACTTTGGGTTTGAATGTACTTGTACCAATGCGATGGACCAAGTCACTCTAGTCCATTAGTAAAGATTCAGCTGTACTGTGCTTATAATTGGCTGATATTCAGGTACCAGCGTATGTTTTGGCACAAATTGGAGGGTCCATACTTGCAAGTTATGTGGGGATGACTGTATATGACGTGAAAGGAGAGGTGGCCTTGACAAGGCCACTTCATGGCTAAAAGGCAGCGTTTTAGGCTGAATTCTTTGAAACCTTCTTCATTATGTTTCTTGCCTCTTCACTATCCACCAATGCTCATCTTGTAAGCTACTATTGAACCATCACACACACACAAAAACAAGTTGGTGTTGGGCCTAGGGGTATCAATGGGTCAGGTGTGTCCTAGACCCTACCTGTTCCAAACCTTATAGGGTCAGGGTTTGGTGATAAATAAGAAGGCCAGATTAGAATCCCGGGTAGGACCTGAAGGGGTTCGATTAATATATGGAGTCGGGTATGGTTTATGAAATTTCATACCGAACCCATGCTCAACCTGAGCTTCAATTAAGATTGATAATTTTTCAATGTAAAAATGATAAAAAATATTATTTTACTGGGTATGGTCTGGGTCTGGTTCATGTAATCCTTATAGGATCTAGGTATTGTTTCTTTTATGGTGGGTCCAATTAGACCCAGGTCCAGATCTGTTACCATCATCTCAAATGAGGTTTGGGTAGTTTCACCTGTGTCTGAACCAAACCCTACCCGTTGACACCCCTAGGTGCACCTTATTTTTTTCCACCCTAAACTGTCAAATTGAATGGCCAGATAGTAAAAAAAACTTGAGAGTGCATCAGGTCGAAGGCAGCTCTGATGGTATGTTGTTCATCCATTTTGATGAACGGCAGCCAAAATACCATAGATGGATAGGTTAATTCTTAGATGGGTCCCACAGTTTTTTTGAGAGCCAATCAAGTTTCGGATGAGCGGCATCTACAGTGTAACAAAATGATTGGCTGAAACAAAAAATAAACTTGATGGTGTTCCTCTCATCTGATGCAGTCTCAAGAAAGCCCTATAAATGTGATCTATGTGTGGCAGGTTTTATATCATATCTTTTTGTGTGTTAGGGTACAAAAATTCAACAGCCCATGATGCATCAAAATTTTGCAATTTGAAAAATAATATCATTAATTTGGAAAACATGTTTCAAGATCAAATCAAAGGATGGTCCAAAATCTATAACCAATGGCAATTAGATGTCTCCCTTTCTTCAATGTTTAAGTATCTCATCTATCAGACCTGTCGATAAATTTTGTAGGAAGAATTGATTCATCTGGATTAGGTAAAATCCTTTTTGAAATTCCTACAGAAAATGAGGATGTTTTGTTATCCTTGTTCCAAGAAAAAGGTAAAGCAAAGACAAGTTTTTGGATTTTCACAATTTGAAACTCATTGCTACGGATTAAGATATGCAAAGACATAAAAAGTGTATGAGTATCGATTAACAAATGATAATGAATCAAAAGGAATAAACAAATTGATATAGAAAATAACTTTTTCAGACTTTGAGATCCATTTAGTTCTTTTAGGCTACTCTTTGGTTCAACAGCACTTCTACATATCTACATAGATTCAAGAATTCTTAGAATGGCTTCAGTAGCAATTATACTCAGTATGACTATTTAGGGCTTAGACCAAAAGGGCCAAAGTGAAGGCAGAGCTAGGGTAAGAGTTCTCTCTAGGGCCAACACTGAGACAAAGGATTTTTAGATGTTTTAGGCTCTAGGCAGCTACCTCTGTTTATAATAATCCTAGATGAGATATAGATCAAGAGATTTTTATGTTTGAATCCAACTCAAATGGATTTGTTTTTATTCTTATGAAGATAAGATTCATCCCGAAGAGTCCCATATGAAAATGCTCAGAAAGAATAAGATTCATCCCGAAGAGTCCCATATAAAAATGCTCAGAAAGAATCCAGCTTAGATTGAGACACACCCCTTCAAAAGCTTATCCATTCAGCCAACGTTGCAACCGACAAAAGAGAGTGTCGTCCCCATAATAGGATAGCAAACCCAATTGTCATCCCATGTGTGGGATGGCAAATTTGGACCTTTTTTCAAAGGAATTCTCTTCTCCGAGCACAAGGGCTTATTATTTCTTTAAAATTTTTGGGTGTCTATAAGACCTCATATATTTGTTCTTTATAATTTATTTAGTAAGAAATATGCTATATACAAAGACATTACGACAAATAAACATGTTTTTCAAAACCTAAGAAATCAATGCCTCACAATGCATTTAAAACTTTACAATACAAAGTATTGTGGGCAGTTGATTTTTAGCGCTTTAAAAAACACATCTAAAAATCGAAAGTTCATAATCCAAAACATGTCGCTCACTAAATGAATAATAAGAATACAATATATAAAGTCTAATAGATGAAAAACTTGATCTTTAGAAAATGAACACCATCAATTATCATCGGTTATAGATTTTAAAACTTTTGATTGGATGGTTCCCCTTCCCTCTCAAATATTTATATATATACATGTGTGTGTGTGAAAGATAGGGAGAGAGACTCCATGTTTGAAGGGATGCAAACACAATTTAGTCTTTATTCAAGAGCCGTTGTTGGACAGGAGATGAGAGGGGTGACAAGATTAATCAAGATGAGGCTGGAGATGTCTTACATAGTTGAAAATGGCCCATCTCCACCCCTTTTTCCACTCTCAATATCATTTTCATCTCCTCTAACAAGGTTGCCAAACCTAGTAGGGGTTGGTGGTATTAATTAAGCCCTCATTAAATACCGTCTAAGAAAAATATACAGAGTTCACATAGAGAAAGTATAGTTGATTTTTTTTTACCCAAACCCGACTTGGTCTGGTTTACCCTAGACCGAGTCGGCTTTGCCGACTCATCCTGTAGAGGTTGCCAGCTTCCTCCCCTTATCCCTCTCTTTCTCTCCCTCTCTGTTACGATGTCGACAACCATGGCGACAAGCTCTCTCCTCAAACTCGTCGTGTAACACCCCAAAATTTTAATTCTAAAATTTCAGAGAAAACTTTTTTTTTTAAACAACAAAAATAACTTCTTTTTTTTGTTAAACATTCTGAGTGTGTTACAGTACAATCAATTAACATAATTGAATTAAAATGTAAACATTGAGATTTAATTTAGTTTTAATAACTTAAAATACATATCAGAGTATTTTGATAACAATAATTATTTTTCCAAAACTATCATCGAAAAAGGAAAAGACCGGGTCTCGATGCCTTCTAAGTATTTTGCATCTGCTCCGTAGTTGAACATCATATTCTACCTGAAACCCCATAAAATGGATCAGACTCGTGAAAGCCTGGTAGAAAATAACATACTTGCAATAAATGCATCATATTAGAATACATTTAAACACAACCTCATATATTAATCATGTAACACATATTTTGGTAGGCAATAAACATAAAATCATGCTATCAACAAAATAATTGTTCAATATAATGCACAACTATTTATGCTAAGATTTGCAGCAATACAATAAATTATTCATGTGCATGAACATTTATAAAATGCATGAATATATATACAATTTGAGTGAACTTACTATTCCACTCTTGTGAATCCTTCGTGTATGAATAACTTCTTATCTTCACTTATTATTTTCTTGTTTAAATGATGCATGTCATGTTTTATCTATATGCAATTCAAAATCTTATTTCACTTTCCAATATCTATCTGTGGGTACAACACATACTCTCCAAGATGAATGTACGACTCAGGTTTCTATTTTTAAATAATTGTGTCTTATTAACTTACGTGATGCCTTAATTATGCATACTTTGGAGACAAAATATAATTTTATAGAGAAAGTTCTCAACTCCTGCAATCCTGACATATCAGAATTTTCTTATAAGTTTTACCTACCACACTGCTGACAAATCATGGTAGTTCCCTCGGTTACTGGTCTTGTGAAGAAAAAACAAAAGCAATCTTTTGTGCTAAGCCAAATATTCCACAGAATTGTCAGTACCATGCTTACTCTCTCAATAAGCCCCAAGAGAATTAATTTTATTTGATTTTTTTAATTAACACTCTTGTTAATCATGCCAATGCAAACATGCAACTACATTTAGGGTTTAAATGCAATAATATTCATGGCACTTTATGCATGCTTTTGATTAGTCTCTACCATAAAATCAATGCAATAATGCAATCATTATGCATTTACACAGTCAAGGTAGGCTAATCATTGATATTTATGCATGCTTAATTCAATCAATAATGAAATACATTCATTTAACATGCATATTAGTCCAATATCTCATTTAAGCATCAACAAACATACAGCTAAAGTAAAATAAAACTCAACATTAACACATGTCATATTGTGTAGTTCGAATTTCCATTAACCCAATTTTGAAAAACCCACCAAAAATCATAGGTACTGAATTTAACTCTTAAGATTTTACTGAGATTACCCCATCATCTTAGGAATACAGTTCAAGAAATAGAATTACAAAATTTGCTGTAATAAAATCAGGGAAATTTTGGAACTGAACCCTGTTTAGAAAACATATGAGATATCCTATTAACTACAGAAATTTAATCCAGTTTGAGGAATTTTTCAAGATTTACAAAAAAATCTTTTGACAAAATCCTTTTTATATAATTGTTCTATACATGTTACCTTTCACCTAGATTTTTTACAATTTATTTTGATAAGTTTTAATTAGGGTTTTAGAGCTTTAAAAATCTTTGGTCTGAATAGTCCTATTGACAAGGAAGAAAATTTGTGCTTTGTTGCAATGAATGTTTTAGCCTCCAAACTGAATCAAATGGGACGAAACAAGATTCTCAATTCAAGTTGTGGATGTGTATAATATTCAATATTTTTATTTTTATTTATTGACCTTGTTTTTATAGAGATATTGATTTTTTTTTAAGACTGGTCAGACAAAAAATGATAGAATAATCAAGATCCAAACTCATGCAAGATCTATTAAACAAGAACAAAAAACATGGTGAAACTCATACAATCATAATTTTTAGATACTTTATACATATTTACAATATCATACAGCATATCTTTGATCATATTTAGGCTAATCTTGCTAAAACATTAATAAACATAATCCAAAAATCACAAAACTTTCATGGAACATCTCAAATATGATTTTATCTATGCAAGAATCACAAGAGACATAAAAATAATATAAAATCATGAATTATTTATTCAATAACAAGTTGTTTAACCATGCTATACATGTTCCAATCTACCATATATGATCAGATTAACTTTTTTTATCATAAAACATCAAAACCTTAAAATATTTTTGGCAAAACCTTCTTTAAAATGATTTTCACATATTTTTAACTAAGATCTATGCAAGAGACATATTTATAGCATCAAGATCCATGAAAAAATACTCAAAAATATGCTTCTACATTCATTATTCATGCTGAACAAACAAATAAAATATGGATCTATCTATTCACATATTTTTGCTTTTTAGGGTTTCAAAAATAGTCTTTTTCAAATCATTTTCTCAAAATTGATCTTCCAAAATACCGTTTTGGGTTTTTAATTTTTTTTTTCATATAGATCTAATAGTCATAAATGTTCTAGGCATAGACTAAATGAAGATCCAAGCCCTAGATAAAAAAGAGGGCATGTTAATGCATCCCGAAATTGAACATCATAAAAGTATATATTCCCTACCGAAAACATGCTTCCCTACACGATACCATCATTTTTTCTTCCATTCGTACCTCGTTACGGGCTGGATTAAACCTTTACCAATATGGTCGCAGATCTCTAATGGAGGTCTAAACTTTTCTAATGGCTTGGAGAAAGAAAGAGATGTAAGGAAGAAGGGAGATGCATATCTCTATCATGAGAGTCTCTATTTATAGATGGGCCTAAGCAAGAGTCTCATCTCTAATATAAGAAATTAATATCTATTAATTTTCTTTATTAATACAACAAGTAAATAAATTATGAGTCATAACTTAATAAATTTTAAAATTAATTAAGTTAGAGAAGAAAGGTGGGGTATTCTTACCCTGACTTGGTCTCTAGTGACATGGTAATCTTTCGAAAAGCCTAGAGACTCAAAGACAACCAAATTCGATGTTTAAATAACTGATTTGATAGTCTTCAAAATGTAAATTATCGTCGTGGTCTTAAATTTAATCATATGCTTACAGACCAGCAAAAAAAATTAGTTAACGCTGAAAACATTGATTTTCTACCTATAATTAGGCATGAACTCCGGTCGATGATAAAACACTCAAATCGATATCAATTTGGGCATGTAAATAGTCAATTTTGATGCCCTCAAAATGAGAATCATAGAGATTGACTCCGATCTAACAGGTGAGCTACCGATCGACCAAAATTTATATCAAAACAATAATAACACTGTTTAGAGCATCTGAACCTATGGGTCCAATTCAATGAGAGTGAATCCATATATCCTAAGTTATATCTAACCCAATTAATCCTTAATTAGATTCAAATATCATGGATTGCATCCAACCTAATTGGATTAGATCCAAATACCATGAGTTAAATCTACTACCTAATTTAAGGTCCAAATTCATATTAAACCTAAATGCTAAGATTTGGATCCAAGTCCAATATCCATAATCTAAACATATAAAAATCATTTACTTTGTTGTTTAGCTCATATATTTTAAATTTTATAATTATTCTTGCAATATTCTTCGTAACTTGAGACTTAATTTTATTATAATTCAAAATCAAGAAAATCAAGGAATTCAAGAATTTTTAGAAAACTAAGAAATTGCACTCATGTCATAGATTCAAATAAAGTTTATCATTTATTCATTTTAATTGCCAAAGAAAAATCTCGGGTTTTATAAGTTGGCAGCCCTGTCGGTAGTGCTCCAACAACTGCCTCTCTCTCTCTCTCTCTTAAACCCTCTCTTGACTCTCATGTTTCGGGTGGGGCTAAATAGCTTACCATTATAGAGCCCTCACGGCGGGTGAGGATAAGCCTCACCCTTTTGATAATGGAGGGGGGTGAGGTTTATCCTCATCCCCTGTAACGAGAGGGCAAAGGGGATCCACATTTTTAGAAATCGTTTTCCTCACATCTAGTTTTTAAATAAAACTTATCTTCCCCACCCGACACAGCAAAAACTTAGTCAAATTAGCAGCTTATGTAGTATCTTAGGAGTTAGGCACCCTGGAGTAAGCACTTGGTGTTTTAAAGCTATATATATATATATATATATATATATATATATATATATATATATATATATATATATATATATATATATATATATATATATATATATATATATATATAGGGTAAGAAAGCTAGATGGTAATTCTAACACAAGCAATCTCTTCTTTGACATGACCAACAGGTAATCAAGTTACAAGCAAATTAACCAAAATAAGAAATGGAGCCTTATACCATGAACTCATGAGATTTCTTGTTGCAGGTTGGGCAACTATCAGGTGTTGCATCTGGAGCTTCAATTGCAATGGCAGTTAAGATCACAGGGTAAGCACTTGATGCTCACAATCTTTTATGGAAATTCATGATGAGTTTTATTTTTACCATTGCTTGGTTTAATACATGGACCTCAAGTTGTGAAGTTCTTAGCATCAATCACTAATTATGTAAAATGGTCGGGTCAGATGTCCGACCAAACACAAATCCATTTAGTCAGATTCTGTAAGCAAAACCAGATCCAAGTCTGTTTCGGATTCGGATTCAATTGTAACATTCTCGCATTTGAGTTCTACAAGGTCCAGCCATATTATATAGGGTATGTGCTCTAATCAGATCTGGGTTTGGTATAGACTCCATGCATCGGAATCCAAATCCAATTATCTTCAATTTAATAAAATCCAATGCGAGACCCGTTTACATCCCTATTGCAATCACCTCTTGTACAACATAGTTTACACTGTACAGTATAAAGTTAATGGTGCAGTACTGTTCCGTAGCCTATAAATCTTTGGCTGCTAACATTTCCAATCCAAGCAGGTCCTGTCCTCTTTCATTATGAGGTCAGATCCAGATCCATGTGTTGGACCCAGTCCGAAATTCTATGAGGCATAGGGCCAACCAGAACTTGACGAAGGAGATATTTAACAAGTGATATTTGTATTGGGTACAACTAGGTTTGCAACCATTTCAGGGTTGACCTGCACTGGATCGGACTTCTAATGAGTATATTCAGATCCGATTCAAAACGCGTGATAGATTTCCAGATCTGGATATGATCTGACCCCTCTGATATTGAATTATTTTTTTTCTTAATCTTTATGTATATTATTTGACTTTTGTTCTTTTCCCCTTATATCTCATATATTTTCAACCTTTTTTTCTTTTTGGTGATAAAAACAAGGGAATATATATATATATATATATATATATATATATATATATATATATATATATATATATATATATATATATATGGTAGATGTCTGATGCTTTTTGTGCCTACCGTGTACCTACCAAGTTTGGAACATGTTTTTTGAGAAAAAATGATTTTTAAGCATTAGTTTTTTTAAATTGTAGACCGTTGATTTTTGAATCTTATAAAAACCTGACTTGGTTTGGAATCGGAGGATTCAAAAATCTATTCTATCAAGCATTACATCTGTATGGTCAGATATTAGAAAAAATAGAAATAATCTTTTTAAAGCTCGGTAGACACAAAAAAGTGTAAGGCACCGACCATCACTAATATATATATGAATGAAAACCTACCCACCAAAAACCATGATAACCTATCTACTGAAAATTTGTTAGTTTTTTTTTTCAAAATTTCTACTCTACAGATGTCTTCACCATAATTGATTTACTAGAAATTGACACTTGGATTATGAATTTTTGATAGAGAAAATGGTATTTGGAGCCTCAAAAATTTATGAAAATTGTACAGGGTTGATTTTTGAAACTTATAAAAACTGATCCATGCATCCGAATCAAATGCTTCAGGAACTGATTCTTATACAAACAAGCATACATATCACATATGCACAGTTAGAATTAAAAAAATTACCAAAAATCCAATAAAACGTGTGGTTGGTAGAGTTTTTAGTTAGTAGGTTTTCAAAATCATATATATAGGAAAATGAAGACCTACCCACTAAAAAATATGCCAAACCTACCCAATGAAAAATTTGTAATGTTTTTTTTTTTCAAAATTTTGATCGCATAGATATGTTCAGTATATTGATTTACTAGAAATTGACACTTGGATCATGAATGTTGGATAGAAAAAATGATATTTGGAGTCTAAAAAATTTATGAAAATTATACGCCATTGATTTTTGAAACTTATAAAAACCTATCCATGCATCATAATCAAATTCTCCAAGAATTGATTCCTATAAAAACAAGCATGTTGATCAAATCTGTACGGTCAGAATTTCGAAAAAGCAACAAAAATCCAATAAAATGTGTGGTTAGTAGGTTAGGAATGTTTTTTGGTGAGTAGGTTTTCATTCCTCTGTATATATATACATATATCACCATATAGTCATGGCAGATAAATGTTGCCGTTAAAAACGTTTGTTACTGTGGTTGGAGACACGTGAAAGCATGTGTGCATGCATGATGAGTGTGAGTTTTGGTATGGTGATGCAGGACATATCAGGAGGCTCGATGAACCCGGTGAGGTCTCTTGGCCCAGCAGTGGTCTCAAGTAGGTATGAAGACATATGGCTGTACTTATTGGCACCCACAGTTGGGGCAGTGGCAGGTGCCTTTGCCTTCAGAGTGGTGAGACTAGAGCACCCCCACTGCCCATCAGCACCTCCTCCCCATGAACCCAGCAACCTTTCAAGTGATTGTGCTGAACCTTGAAGTCTTTAACAGTAGGACATGAGCTTGTGCATGATCCATCCGAATCTAAACAAGATCTGAACATGAAATTTGAAATATTGAATCCGTCTCACCCCCGTTTGAACCGGGGATGGAGGACATGAAACAGGGATGGAGGCGGGGGTGGAGGTTAAAATCCATCCCCGTATGGGGATTGAGGCGGGGATGGAGGTTTGGATTTTGAGATGGGGGTGGGGGTGGGGACCTTGTCCCCTGCCCCCCGGTCCATTGCCAACCCTACCATTAACATCATTGCATCGTCACAAGTTAACCAACTTGGTTTACACCTCAAATACATCTTTGACAGTTTTATAGTTGATTTCAAGTACATAGTTTGCAATAATGCCAACATAAAGGGCTCTTCTCAGCTGGTAAGGGTGACTTGTGAATGTCAGCAAGTTGAGAAGATGTCACAAATTAGAAACTCACTGTTGGCATCCCTTGCATGTACTCTTAGATGGGCAGGGGAGCTAGCTTGTGTGTTATCGGTGATGGTTTTTTTTTTCTCTTAGATTACCCAAAAATAAATAATGCCAACATTAGGGGCGTGAGGATGGATTTGTGTCACCATTTTCCTATCCGATTGAAACTACTCCCCCCACTTCAACAGATAAAATAGTTACTTAGATTATTGCACAATTAACAGCACATTTGCAGCCTACAGGTGCTCCACACACCTCACTTGATGGGTCAGCGCAAGGCATTTAAGCTGAAGGAATTCGCCAGTTAGATATGGAGGGTACGGTTGCTGTTGCGGTAATCATGAACAAACTGTTGGATTTTTAGATTGGATCTGATCCAACCTATATTGACATGGCACATCAAGAAACAACATGGAAGAGGCCTTTCAGTCCTGGGGGGTTACACGACAATTTCATGCATGCCTATTATGGACTTTCTACCAGATCTCACTGTAAATAGGAGACCCATAGTAGTGTGATGAGTACTACACACATGAAATCAATTCTCTCACCATGTTTGGAGTTCTAGGGTCATGGGCACATCTCAACATTGTGGCCTGAACTCATTGAAGGAAATTAGTTGGCTGATGAGAACGCCGACCACCCACCTCCACTATGTCGATAGTCATCACTTCTCCCCTACTAGATTCTCATTCGGTGTTTGGGAAGTCGGCGGCAAAAGGGTAGGTGTTGATCAACGACTTGCCACCTACAGGTTGACAGGTGATGCTATCCCCAATTCGGAGGGTAGTGGTGGTTGCTCGGGTCTTGGTCCGATATTGAGTCGAATCATGTCTAGAGCCGGACCATGTTAACTATTATGGAACTAAATCGATTTGGGGCATTTTGAAATCGGTTTCAGGTGTTTCAGGACTGATTCAATGGTTTCTGAGACTTATTTAAGGGTTTCTGTGACAGTTCAAGGTCTTTAATGACCCGTTCAGAGCGTTTTCATACCCCAATCTTGGATATTACTTATAAAATCATGTATTTTTCATAACTCTCATATTTTTTGGTGACCTTAGCATAATATTTCTGTGCATTTCATATTGTTTTAAGTTGTCCATGATTATTTAAGCATGAGATTGTGATTGTATACACTGTATTTGTGTTGTAGCATGCTTTGCAATATTAATATACTAACGGTAAAATATCTCGATCAACTCAATCATGTAATCACCAAAGTGATCTGAGTTGTATTGATTGAGGGTTCTTTAGACCATGTTAAGATTGAAATTCAGTATTGTGATTGTGTATGATTTTATGAAGCAATGATTATACCCAAAGGCAGGTCATTGTATTCTAAATTCATAAAGGGTATAATGGTAGATATGTATACCAGCTCATGAAGCATGTTTGTACCCAAATTTGCAGTATTGAATTGTCATTGATTACATGATCTGCTAGTTTTACCAATTAAGTGTCAATTTCTTAAGAATTGAGCAGTCGAAGCAACTATGACTATTATTGTTTTCACCAAAGTGGAATGATAATGACCCTATTGTGCTTGCCTTAGAAAATGTGAATAATAAAGGGTCTCAAGTTTGTCGTTTCAATATGAATCTTGTATAAGCAATTATTAAGTAATTTAATTCATTTTTGTAATACCAGGTTACTTGATCGTTGACGGTTCTAGCAATATCATCTTTTTAGATGGATCTAATTTTTTTATTGTAAAATTATTGTATTATTTGCTTTGGGAAACATGAACCTAAATTTAGCTTTAAGAATTGACGAACCTCCCATTTTGACAGAGCAACATTTGAAAAATTAAAACACTCAAATAGGCTTAGCCTGTTGTTTTTGCAATCTCGAGTGATTAAGAATATTCAAAGTATTATTCATCACTGCAGGACAGTGAAATTTTTTTTGAAAGTCATTGAGGCTCAATTCGTCAGCTCTAATAAGGCTAAGACCAATACTCTCGTGTCTAAATTGGTATCTTTGAAATATTTTGGAGATAGTTACATCTAACAACACATTTTTAAAATAGAGAATATTGCATCACAACTGAATGACATGAAGCTATCCATTTTTAATTTCTTTTTAGTTCATCTAATTTTGGCCTCGTTGCCTATATAATAATAGCAACCCTTCAAAATCTCCTCTAACACATATAATGATCAATTGTCCTTTAATGACCACCTAACAAACTGTGTTAAAGAAAAAGAAAGATTGAAGGGTGAAAAGGTGCAACGTGCATATATGACTTCTCATAAGGGAAAGTATAGGTTTGGGGCAAAGAAGGGTTTCTTCAAGAAGAAAACCTCTAAAGAGTCACAGACTTGAGGTACTTTTATAAAGTACTTCTTCTTTAAAAAGAATAAACATAAGAATCTAGATTGCCTGAAACATAAGAAATGACTCAAGAAAAAATGTAACAAGTCATTTGTTTCTTATGAGAGTAAATTAATTTATGTTTCATTGTACAGTTGGTGGATTGATTCTAATGTCACAATACACATTGTCAACTCTTGGGAGGCATTTTTAAATAAAAGAAAACTAACAGAGCATGAAAGAAGCATCTTCTCAAAAAATAAGATGCCTTCACATGTACAGAACATCAAGACCTACATAACTGTTTTGAAGTTTGAATTCATTTTGGACTTGGTTGATATATTTAGGTTTCATCTTATAGTTGAAATATTATTTTGTTTTCAAAACTTGATATGTTTGATATTGCATTTAATTTTGAAAATTCAAAGCTTATTATTGTTAAAAATTCTATTCATATTGGTTTTGCATGTGTCTGTCATGATTTGCGTCATTTAAGAACCAAAATCCATATCCAGGAATCTCACTCTATTGATAATACAATGATTGACAATAAATGTGGTTTAAAGGATAACCAATCTTATTTGCATTGGCATCAAAAGTTAAGACACATCTCGAAAGATAGAGTCCAAAGACTTGTGAAAGAAGAGACTCTTGGAGCCCTTAACTTCACAAATATAGAATCTTGTGTTGACTACATAAAGGCTAAGCAGTCCAACATACAAACGAAACATATCAAATGCAACAATAAAAAATTAGAGATTTTGCATACAAATATTTGCGGGTCCTTTGCCCACATGGGTAAAAAGTTTTTTTTTTACCTTTATAGATGACTACTTGGTGTAAGTTTTATGAAATAAATTTTGAAAACAATATTTTCAATAAAAAAAATAGTATGAAAGTCAGACACCAAATACTAAAAAATGGCTCGCACGAGTGGTGGAGTCAGGGGTGATCTCAGGGAACTGGAGAAACACTTTATATTCCACAGAAAACTAATCTATTCTTTATTGCCTTGAAAATAAAAATAATTAATTAACTAATCAAATGAGAGTACGGCCCTCTACGGAAGGCTTAAACAAATAAAAATAATTAAGTTACCTTATTACAAACCCAATTAATTAAATAAATCATAAGCTAAAAATAAAAGAAAAATGGTCTTTAATGCTTGAGCTTCTAGTCTCTTTTGATGAATTTAATTGATATTCTTTCTTGTCAATTTGAATTTTTGGGAATCATTGAAGGGCTTGAAGGTCCTTTTGAGAGAACCTTTTTGGGACTTCAGAGGGCTCTTCAGGGGCTCGTTTGAGGGCTCATCGCACAATCAACCGCTTTCTTGCAAAACAAAAACACAAAATGAGAATAAAACACATATAAATTAAATAAAAATCTAATGTTAGTTCAAAGAAAAATCACAAAAACAAGAATATAACTACTAATAATAAACTAACTACATGTAACAAATGTAAACTAACATGTAACAAACTAAAGCACTAAATGACAAAATAACAAAACTAACTAACTAACTAATAATCAAGAAACTAACTAATGAAACAAATTGACTAAGAGACAAAATAACTAAAAACAAACTAAACGAATCTAACAAAGACTATAGGCTGTACGGATTTTTAGAATCAATAAAACTGAAAATAATATAATAACTAACTTAAGCTATTCAATAATCAAATGAAATAATAGAAGCAAAAATTGGCTATCTATTTGTTTACCTAAATATGCATGATGAATCAACAACAAAAAAATCTAAAGTAAATAACGTGACTTGAATCTGATCTAAACTCACTAAATTGATTAAGCACTACTCTAAGCTATAGAAAAACGTGATTAACAAAGTATTCTACACTATACAAAAATGATAATGGAGAAAGAATAAAAATCGGCTAAATTTATTTCTAATTAAGAAAAATGATAATCCAGTGAATAACAATATTTTCTAAACTAAATACAGGAAATAATGTGCTGGAGTTAAAATAACATAACTAATTCATAAAGAACAGAGAATAATCAGCTGAATAAAAAAAACAAATTACTCTAATTTATTTTAACTATCGATTAATCAACTATTCACCAACTAACAACAATTATAATTAATAAAACTAATTCAATCATGATGAAAACTACCAAGAATGTGATTCACTCAATAAAAAAAACTAACTTGTTAAAAAATATAACTGGAAACGTTAGATCCAAGGACCAAAAATCAAGAAGAATTAAAATTATTTAAAAAAAACACTAATCGGCTAGCATGTATTAAATTTAATTTAAATTTTAACTAACTAATTTATGTTGAATGAAAGCAACCAACTAATTATGATAAAATACAACACTTAACGTAAATTAAATTTAAGAAATAATTATATAAAATAATGTAACTATCTAACTCAGCACACAAATCAAGAAAAATGGCTAAACTAAATTGTTTCATAATTTATTTATTTTTTAGATTTTTTGATAATAAAACTAAAACTAAAACTAAAACTAATCTAATTTATATGCAATAAATATGCAATGACATGATGAACTACATGCAATGATATAATGTACGTATGGAGAAACTAAAACTATGAAACTATAGAAAGATGGGGGAGAAGAAACATACCTTCCAATCCATTTTTGACGAAGGAGTTGAGAAAAAGAAAGTGGTCTTACCTTCGAGCTGCACTTGCCTCCGTCGAGTAGTGGTGAGAAGAATCGGTGCCAGAGAAACATTATAAGCAAGACGAAACTGGAGGATAAAGAAAGAGATCGAGGGAGAACCGATTGGGAACGAGAAGGAGGAGGAAGAGAAGAGGGAGAAGAAGCCTGCATTTTTTCTAAAGGCAAAAAATGTGGTCTGCAGCTGAGAAAATAATATTTATAATAAAAATTCTAGGTTACACAATTTCTATTGAAGTTTGGATAATTTTCAAAAAATCTAAAAAGGGTCTTTCTCTAAAAATGTGTTTAAAAAAAAGACATTTAAACTAATTAAAAATATTAGTTGAACACTTCTAAACTAATTAAACTACAAATTAAAAAGTTCTAAACTAATTAAAACACTGAAAATTGTAGGGAAGAGTTTAAATATGCAAAATTTCCTTTATTTTCAATTTAAAAGTAGTTTCTCAAAAATGTTGATAAGAATGAGTTTTTAATGCAATTTTCACTGGATCATGCAAAAAAATATATGTATAAAGTGCAAAATATATGCATGATCAAATTCTCCCATGCTTATCGGTTGTTAATCCTCGAGCAAACTGACTTTGATCAAAAAACAAAATATAAACTAAATAAAGCAAAAACCTAACTCACTTTCGTAGAAATCATGGTTGCATTTAGCGTATGCAACAAACCATTTAAACCCCTGAGTTACCTTAGTGAATGAGTAAGGTCTCGTGAGGGGTTGGAGTGATGCTATCCACAAACATCTCTTTCATGTATGCATAAAAATTTTAATTCAAGAGTCATTAGGAAATTAAGGAGTTTGTTTTCACAAATATTTAATGTCATTGCACTCTCAAAACATATTTAGAGTCTTTTACATGCCACCACAAAATAAAAGCATTTTTCTTTACTTTTTCAAATATCGTAATCATTTATGCTTTATTCTCGAAAAATCAAATATACACATATCATTATTTATTTATCCTCACTTATAGGTTTTCTGCATAGGTTTCTCAAAAATTATCCCTAAGCAGTGAACTTTATCTTTATGCTTTTGGTTTTTTTCTTTTTTTTTCTAGATTTTCACTTTTTTCACACTTTTACTTTCTTTTTGTTGAGCACTATTTCAAATTTTTAGTTTTCGTGACCCGTGTAACGAGCTTTGGGTTAGTGACTCTCAGGCCACACAACCTTAGGGCACCAGAGGCAAAGTATCCCTCCAACTTAATTGCTCAAGTCACTAGATTTTCAATTTTTATAGTTTACGTATAGCTTGCTTCTTGTCATGTGCAATGTCAACATCTATTAGGCTCTCTATAAAGTCCATGTTACAGGCTTTCGAGCCGACGGCTCCCAAACCAGATGGCTTTAGGGCATCAGGTGTAAACACCCTTCAGGCTCTACTTGCTCGAACCAAATAGGCCACATATATTAACTTAGTCATAGAAGTGATTTTCTTCATTATTCTTTTCAACATGGGAATCAAACACTTTAACTTGTGTATGAGCTCAACTACTGGAGAATACGAAGAGATCAAACAACTAAATGTATGCTTTTTTTTCACTTTTGATCTCTTATTTTTTATGTTGTTCATTTACTTAGTTTTAAAAAATAAACTATGCATATTCATACTTGTGATTCAAAATAAACTTTAACATGCATCTATCACATTTTCTTTGAAATCCATATAAATAATCATGTTTTTCTAGATTATTTTCGATTTTTTTTTGGGCTTAAAAATTCTCTAAAAATATTAGATTATGTAAAGCATTTATATAAGGTCAAACTCACTCCTTAAAAGCCCAATTTTTATAAGTTGTCATCAACATGCAGATACATAGACAAAAAAATATTTAGGTGTGCAAACTACACCCTCCCCCATGCTTGAATGACACTGTCCTCAGTGGCACTCCCCCATGCTTGCATGAAACTATATGAATGCACATGAGAAACATAAGAAATAGGAGGAAGGTAGTAGAAGTCACTTGATCCACATTATGGAATCTTACCTGATGCTGCTCTGTATTGGCTCTACAGAGATTCTTCCTGTCTTAATGTTTATAACTCATAAAAATGTACATAATGCAATGCATACATGATCTAACATTCATGCTCATAAACAAGAAAATAACAAACACAACCTAATAAAAGTATAAAAGAACAAAAAATCTAATCCTAAAAATACAACATACAAACATTGTGCACTGCCTCACTCATCAACAAGGTCAATGACCTCGATGTCCTGACTAACTATGACATCAGAAATATAGGGCTTCAGTTGTTGCCCATTGAACTTGAAGGTCTCATTCATACGAGGATAAAAAATAAGTATTGCGCCATGTGAGAACACCTCTTGTACTATGAATGGGCCATCCCATCTGGATCTCAGCTTCCCTGGAAAAAGTTGGAGTCTCGAATTGAAAAGCCAGACCTTCTGTCCAAGCTCAGACCGTTTCCTCAAAATATGTTGATCATGAAAATGCTTAGTTCGAGCCTTGTAGATCTTGGCACTCTCGTAAGCCTCATTTTGCAACTCCTCAAGCTCACTCATCTGCAGTTTGTGCTCTGCGCCAGCTTGGGCCATATCAAAATTGAACTTCTTAATTGCCCAGTATGCCCTATGCTCCAACTCAACAGGGAGATGACATGGCTTCTCAAAAACCATGCGGTAAGGGGACATGTCAATCGAAGTCTTCGAAGCAGTCTTATAAGCCCATAATGCATCATCAAGGTGCTGGGACCAGTCCTTTCAGTCTGGTCGGATTGTCTTTTCGAGAATCCACTTGATCTCCTTGTTGGAGACCTCAACTTGGCCACTCATCTGTGAGTGGTATGATGTAGCAATCTGATGCTGTACAGAGTACTTCCTGAGTAAGGAAGCAATATGCACATTCTTGAAGTACTTACCCCTATCACTAATCATCGCTCTCGGAACACTGAACCTACTGAAGATGTGCTTGATAAATCGAAACACCTCTTTATGATCATTGGTTCATGTGGCCACAACCTCAACCCACTTGGGCACATAATCGACTGCCACTAAAATGTAAACAAAGCTAAACGTTGGCAGGAAGGGACCCATAAAGTCGATGCCCCAAACATCAAAAATCTCTACGACAAGAATGAGAAGAAGGGGCATTATATCATGCTTCATGTTTGCTGACAGTGTTAGCACTTCCTACAAAACTCATGAGCATCTCTATGTAGTGTCAGCTACCAAAATCCAGACTGGAGGACCTTTGCAACGGTCTTTCGGCTAGAAACGTGGCCTCCATAGGCCAAAGAATGACAAAACTCTAGAATAGACGTGAACTCCTCTTCGAGGATGCACCTTCAAATCATTTGGTCAGGACATAATCGAAACAACTCTGAATCCTCTCAAAAATAATGTTTCACCAGGCAAGAAGTTGATGATATGCACGAACCAGAGCAGACGCTTGACATGAAGAAGTTGCTTATCTGGGAAGGAATCATCAATCTGTCCCTGATCAGTGGATGTCTTTACGGTCAGTTTGGACAGATGATCTGCTACAAGATTCTCGCATCCACTCTTATCTCAAATCTTGAGATCAAATTCTTATAGCAGAAGGATCCACCGGATGAGACGCGATTTGGTATCCTTTTTACTCATCAGATACCGCAAAGCGACATAATCAGAGTAAACGATAACCTTGGAGCCCAATAAATATAAACAGAACTTTTTGAGGGCAAATACCACAACTAGCAGTTCCTTCTAAGTGGTCACATAATTCATCTGAGCATCGAAGAGGGTCCTGCTAACGTAATAAATGACATGAGACCTTTGTTCTATCTTATGACCCAGAATGGCTCCTATCGCATAATTTGAAGAGTCGCACATGATTTTGAAAGGTACCGACCAATCGGGATCTCGAAGAATAGGTGCAGTGGTCAGGTCCACCTTTAGAGACAAAAATGTCTTTAGACAGGCATCATCAAAACAAAACGGTTGATCTTTAGAGAGCAGGTTGCATAATGGTCAAGAAATCTTGCTAAAATCATTGATGAACCGTCGATAGTAACCTGCATGCCCTAAGAATGAACGTACCTGCCACACAGAGGTCGATAGAGATAATTTGGCAATCAATCTCTTTCTCGAACATAATGTGTCCAAGAATAATTCCCTACTAAACCATAAAATAACTCTTCTCCCAGTTAAGAACAAGTTTTGTCTTCATACAATGTTTAAGCACTCACAATAATTTTTGGAGACAATCATCAAATGAAGAGCCATACACTGAAAATTCATCCATAAATATCTCAAGGACGTTATCCGCCGTGTGAGAGAAAATGACCATCATGCACCTCTGAAATATTGTCGGGGCATTACAGAGCCCAAACAACATTCTCTTAAACGCAAAGGTGCCATAGAGACAGGTGAATGTGGTCTTCTCCTAGTCGTTGGGGTGAATAACCACTTGATTGTATCATGAATAACCATTCAGAAAATAGAAATACTGCTGACCTGTGAGTCTTTTTAAGATCTGGTCGATGAACTGCAACGAGAACTGAACCTTCCGTATTGCATTATTCAACTTTCGATAATCAATGCATACTCGACACGCCCATGGTAGTCCTCATGAAACACTTTCTTCCTTCTCATTGATCGCAATAGTGAGCCTAGACCTCTTGGGGACAACCTGGGTGGGGCTCACCCACTGACTATCGAAGATAGGATAAATGATCCCTGCATCCAACCATTTGACTACCTCCATCTTCACCACCTCTTTCATGTGGGGATTTAACATCCTTTGCATCTCTCTTGAGAGCTTGGCACCCTCGTCCATGATAATCCGTTGCATATAAAAGGAGGGGTCTATCTCCTTCAGATCTGCCATAGACCATCCAATCACTTATTTATGCACGTGCAGAACCTAAAGAAGCTGACGCTTCTGAGTGTCAGTCAAGGCTATGAAAATGATGACAGAGAGAGTCCTATCCTTGCCTAAGAAGACATACTTAAGCGAAGCCGGTAGGGGCTTTAACTCAAGTTTGGGTGGACTCTCAATGGAAGGTCTAGCAAGCTTCTCTGCCAAATCAGGGAGTGATTCGAATTGCCAGGTCCACTGCACTTCTCCTGTCAATCTATCAAGCAGAGCATGTCCCTCTCCCATGAGTGAAGCACCATTCTCGTCCTAAGGTGGATCACTCAACGTCCATACCGACTCTGCTTCTACCAAGTCATGAATGAAATCAACCTGGAAAGAAGCATCCGCAATTACAGGGCTCATTGCAACGTTGAAAATGTACAACCTCGTCTTCCTATTGCCAAACGAAACATCCATCGCACCAGTGCGGCAATTGATGCATGTGTTGGCAATAGCCAAGAAGGGGCGACCAAGAATAATAGGAGTCTGTCTCACATCATCCACTCCCTTTATATCCAAAATGATGAAGTCTATTGGGAAATAGAAATCCTCCACCTTGACCAACACATCCTCAAGAATCCCTCGTGGGACCTTGATGGAGCGATCTGCCAACTATAGGGTCATCGTCGTCGGCTTCATCTCCTTTAATCCAAATGCATCATAAAAAAACCTGACAAAATGATCACACTTGCCTCGAGGTCGAGCAAAGTATGCTCGACTGTAATGTCTCCTATGATGCAAGAGATAATAGGAGCCTCTGGGTCCTTGAGCTTTGGTGGAGTTTAGTGTTGGAGCACTGCACTCACCTGCTCAGTCAGATAAGTCTTCTTCAATATATTGGACCACAACTTTCGTTTCTGCGTACAAAGCTCTTTCAAGAACTTTGCATATGCAGAGACCTACTGGATGGCGTCAAGTAGGGAGAGGTTTATCTGAACGTACTTGAATATCTCAAGCATCTCCTGCATCTTTACCCTCTGCTTGCCGAACGACTTCGACTTCTCTAGCACATCGGGAAAGATGGCTTTGGGTATATAGAACTTGGAAGGCTCAGATGGAGGAGCCCTCTCACTTTAATGAGGTATGACAGTAGGGAGCGACTACTCAACACTAGATCTCGCGCTTTCTTCTGCAACCTTCCTCGCTCTATATTGCTCTTTGTTCTTAAAGATTATAATTGTTTAAGCCTGCTCTTGATGGGTATCTGTTCTATGCAGGCCATGCATCGGCTCCTTACCCCTAGGGTTAACCACCGACTGACTAGGTAATGTCCCCTCGCTCTGCCTGCTTAGCACTTCGGCGAGCTATCCCAACTGTATTTTTAATTTGACAATAGACTGCATGTGGGAGCTCAGATTCACCTTGATATCTGAGAAGGCCCACAACATCTTATCCTTGAAGGACTAACTAGATGCAAGCTCGTGGGATGGGAGCTAACTAAACGAAGGCTCGACTGAAGGAAAGCTGGATCGCTGGAAACCAAACGCATAACCGCCATGTCTGGGTTGGTTCTAGGAAGGGATAGGGGGTTGTTATAGATTTCTCCACAAGAAATTGAGATGATTTCGCCAACTCAGGTTATAAGTACTAGAATATGGGTTGGACACGGGTTTAGTGAAACCCTGCACCATCTGAGCTTGCTCCTGGACAAACTCAGAGTATTGTGGCATCGCGGGGTAGTCAAACTCATGGTATTTTGGGCTAGTACATAATGCACACATTTGCACGACTGAGGAGGGATTCAACAGTAGCTGATCTAATTTACGAGAAACCTTGTTTTGTAACTCAAGGTGCATCCCTATCTCGTAAATGCCAGCCTTCTTTGCTCCATCTTGAGCAGGTATAGCCCTTTCTCAACGTGAAAACGACGCGTGATTCATCAAATTCTCGCTCAGAGTCTCAAACAAGGCCCACGCTTCATCCTCACTCTTTAACATGAAAGTGCTCTCACAGGATGCACCAACCATCTAACGGTTCTTCTCGGTCAGCCCATCATAAAAGTACTGCAGCAGTTGCCAATGAGGCATCTGGTGATGGGGACACTTTTAGAGAAGATCTTTCATCCTCTTCTACGTCTTATGAAATTATTTTCCCTCGATCTGTGAAAAATTGGTGATGGCTTTTCGATACTGATTCGTCTTACCATTCGAAAAGTATTTATTAAGAAATTCTCTTTGCATCCATTCCCAAGTGGTAATTTGAACTGTATATAAGGTCTTCAACCAGTGCTTTATTTTGTCCTTGAGGGAGAATGAGAACAACGCCAACCTCAATGTGTCATCTTCAAAATTATTGATCAGCACCGTAGAGTATATCTCGATGAACTCATCGAGATGATGGTAGGGGTCTTCGTTGCTAAGACCATAAAAGGATGGTAACATTTGGACTATACTAGCCTTGATCTCGAACTGTGGTGCTCCTACAACAGGTCTAGCGATGCAGGAGGTGGGAGTTTATTCATTATGAATGAAATACTCCCTCAGGGGATGGGTCAATTGTTGATCCTAAACTATGGGGATGGATTGATGAGCTCTCCTAATAATAGACTCGGGATCCTCAACAGGCTCAACAAACTCGAGGTCAAGTGAGTGTCGTCCTTGCATACACCTCATGGTAGATTGGTGTAGAAACCATCCTAAAGTAGGGCTTTCTACCTACCTAACGAGTAGCGTGATCAAAGCACAATAAACCATGAAGCAGGTAAAATAAAATAAGAAAATAAAGCAGTAAACACACACTACACACTTGCACCCAAACAAATATTTTGCGAAAAATAAACTATGAGCACGGTACCAATCGTGCACAATCACCTCCCAAGAAGAAACCTAATAGGTGGGCCATGCAGGAATAGTAAACTGGTATCTAGGGCTCACAAGCATGTGGTTTTACCATCCTAAGTACTGAAATAAACTAGCAATCTTAAGTACTAAGCACGAAAATAAACTAGCAACCCTAAATAATTAATAAAAAGGAAACTAGCTATTCCCTTGTGATCTACTTTGTATAATTTTGTCTAGAGTCTGTTTTGCTTTGGTTAAGTCATGATGTAAGTGTTGAGTCACTTGTAACTTTCTCTGGGCCACCCTTGTACTTTGGTTTAGGTTAATTAATACCCTAAAGGGTTAGCCCATAGATCTAAACTGTAATGAACCTTCGGGCAAAATAGTGAATGAATTCAAATGCCTTGAGCTTTCTCTGTTCACCCTCGTTGTGATTACCTTTAAGTGATTGCAATTTCTCTTCTCTTTCGCTCTCTTGTACTCTCTATACTCAAAGCTTCTGCAGTGGCAAGTGAGTGACAGAATAGGCTTGCAGTGGTAAGGAAAAATCGTCGTACTGTACTAGCCTGTTGAAGAAATAGGTTCGTGACAAGTGGTGTCAGAGCCCATTTTGAGCTGGGAAAGAGACTCTGGAGTCGGTGTCGAGAGACGCATCGACAGGCTGCAATTTATGAGCAAGACATCGTGACACCCCAATACAACTTGCGTAGCACCAAAGGTAAGGCAGTCACCGAAACTGAAGAGATGAGTTCACCTTGGGGCCAAGAGCAAATGGCCGAGACTGTCAATAAATTGGCAGTTGATGTGACTTCGCATGAAGAAGTGATTGCACGTGCATTGGAGTCATTCGGAGGACTAGACGATGATGTTAATAACCTGCAAGAGCAAGTGAACTTGCTGATGGGATAGGTTACTTTGCTGACTACAACAACAACCATCCTGGAGACTCAAGAAGGGGAGCTTCAGTTGAAGAACCGCACATTGCAGTGGACAATGACTATAAATGGTGAAAATGAAGATAGGACATCAAAGATAGATGTGTCAAGGCCAACAAAGTTCAATGGTTCTAGAGACAGCAAGGCCATAAAGAATTTTTCGTTCCAATTGGAAGACTATCTGGATATTCAGAATGTATTGCCTGAGGGTCTTAGGGTAAAGGCTGCAACAGCTCTGCTCGACGAAGATGCTATAGCTTGGTGGAGAAGGAAACGTAGCGACATGGAAAGAGGGCATTACGTCATCGATACTTTTAAGGCCTTCAAAGCTGAGCTACGAAACTACTTTATGTCGTAGAATATACAACTTCAAGCATATCAGATGGTGTCAGAATTAAAGCACACTAGAGCTTTGATAGATTATATTAGGATGTTCTAGAAGCTTATGTTGGACGTACCCAATATGCCAGATAAAGACATACTCAACTGGTTTAATATTGGACTATAGCTGTGGGCACAGTCCAAAGTGGAAATGAGCAATCCTGTGACTTTGAAAGATGCATATATGACAGCCGAGCGCTTAGCAGATATTCAACGCAAGACTTTTACTCCATCAACCAAGGTCGGGAAAAAGCCAAACCATGGAGGCAAGAAAGAGGATTGGTACAATAACAAGGGTGAGGTGTCAACCCAACACCATTTTGACAAAAAACAAAACTACAAGAAGTATAACAACAATGATAACAAAAAGCAGGTTGTGACTTATTGGTTTTGTGACGATAGGCATATCGCAAGGCAATGTCCAAAGCGCCTCATGAAGGACAATGGACAAGCTAATGCGGTACAAGCAGAGAGTAGTGATACTGAGGGCAGCCCAAGATGAGAGCCATGCAGACCATAAATGCGATCAGAAGTTGTGCAGTGGAGAGCATACCAGTTAGCAAAGAACCCGTGTACTAGAAAGTCATTACGAATGAGAAGCCTATTATGGCAATGGTAGACTATAGGGCCACACATAACTTCATCTTGTGGGAAGAGGCACAACAGTTGGGCTTAAAGATTGGGCCAAAGCAGAGGACCATCAAGACGATGAACTTTGACACCAAGCTCATCCTTGGTGAAGCAAGGGATGTGGCTATCCAAATTGGGAGTTAGGCCGACAAAACCAACTTTTCAGTGGTGTCCCTAGATGATTTTCAGATGATTTTAGGCATGAAGTTTCTTTGCAGACACAATATAATGATGTTGTCGAAGGTTAATTCATTGACAATCATGGAACCAAATTCTTTGCACATGGTGCAGTGCCTCAATCTTGGAGGCAAGACTTCAATGCTATCTGTGATGTAATTGAAGAAGGGTATCAAGCAGGGAGAGTAGACATTCCTAGTTGTTGTGTGCATCGAAGAAGGGAAGGTAGAAGCAATAGTGTCACTGACCCTTGCCCCACTGTTGGCAGAGTTTTGAGAAGTGATGCCCCCGAAACTGCTGAAGCTTCTGCCACCAAGATGCGAGGTCAACCATAGAATTGAGTTGACCCCGGGAGCAAAGCCCCCTGCCATGGTCCCTTATAAATTAAAGGAGCTTCACAGGCAGCTAGACGAGATGTTAGAAGCAGGCATCGTTCGTCCTTCAAAAGCACCCTTTGGCACTCCTGTACTCTTTCAGGTGAAATATGATGGTTCCAAGAGGCTATGTGTGGATTACTGCGCGTTAAACAAAGTCACGATGAAAAATAAGTATATGTTGCCACTGATAGGAGACTTGTTTGATCAATTAGGCAATGCTCGTGTCTTTTTAAAGCTGGATTTGTGATCAGGTTACTAGCAAGTGAGGATTGCAAATGGTGACAAACCAAAGACAACATGTGTCACTCCCTATGGTGCCTATGAATTTCTGGTGATGTCATTCGGGTTAACGAATACTCTGGCCTCATTCACGGTATTGATGAATAAGATCTACTTTTTCTTAGACAAGTTTGTGGTAGTCTATCTTGATGATATCGTGATTTATAGCAGTAATATGGAGGAACATATCAGACACTTGTGAATAGTGTTTCAGGTGCTGATGGAGAATGACCTATGTGTTAAACGAGAGAAGTGTCTCTTCGGGTAAGAGGAGATCAACTTCCTTGGCCATATTGTGGGTTGTGGTTTGCTGCGTATGGACGAGTAGAAGATACGAGCCATCCAGTAATGGTGTCCGCCAACCAAAGTGTCAGAGTTGAGGTCATTCCTTGGCTTGGTAAACTACTATCGACGGTTTATTAAAGGTTACTCACTCATTGTTGTGCCCCTCACAGATTTGCTGATGAAGAATTGGGTATGGCTCTAGACAGAAGCCTGCCAAGATGCCTTTGATGGCTTGAAGAAAGCCTTGGTAAGGAAACCTGTGTTGTGATTGCTAGACCACATAAGACCCTTTAAAGTCCATACAAATGTTGCAGACTTCACCATCGACAGAGTTATCATGCAGAAGGGACATTCAATTAGTTACGAGATCTAAAAACTGAAGGATGTGAAGAGGTGCTACACGATGTACGAACGTGAGATGACGGTCATCATGCACTACCTCAGTACGTGGCGCCACTATCTTCTGGGTGCCCAGTTCATCGTCAAGATGAACAATATTGCTACAAGCTATTTCCAGACGCAGAAGAAGCTGACACCCATGTAAGCTCCATGACAAATGTTTCTAGCTGAGTTTGATTTCGCTTTAGAGTATAAGATGGAAAAGACCAACGTTGTTGTTGATGCCCTGAATCACAAGGCAAAATTGGCGGTTGAGTGGGCAGAACCTTCCAAAGTTCACTTCGATGGTGCATTACTGAACCGCATCCACGAAAGTATACAACAGGACACGACAAAGCAACACCTTGTCTCCTTGGCGCAGGCGGGAAAGACTCAATGATTTTGGCTATGGGACAGTCTTCTCATGGCTAAAGGGGGACGCGTCTTCGTGCTCCGGGGAAGCCTTCATTGTGAATTGCTTAAGGAGTGTCATGCTACAATATAGACCTATCATCTAGGTCAGGAGCAGACCTTAGCACTTCTTAAGCATGACTACTATTGGTCCTAGATGAGAGAACGTGCCTCGTCTGCCAACAAGACAAGGGGACCAACCAGAAGACTGCCAACCTCCTTGAGCCTCTGCTTATTCCAGAATGTCTTTGGGAAAGCATTTTTATGGACTTCATTGTTAGTCTGCCAAAGGTAGATGGCTTCAACTCCATCCTAGTGGTAGTGGATCATTTTTCTAAGTACGCCACCTTCATCTCGGCTTCGAAGGAGTGCCACGTAGAGAAGACTGTGAAGCTATTCGTCAAGCATGTTGCGAAGCACTGGGGTGTACCAAGAAGCACTATGAGCCATCGTGATGCTCACTTTATAGGCAAATTTTGGCATGAAGTGTTTCGGCTGAAAGTGCAGTAGGATCAAGTCAACGAGCACTAGACGGGGGGTGAATAGTGCTTTTAAAAATTGTCTGCGAAATATTGACGGATTTTGCAATTTGAAAAGCAAACACACAAAGAACACAATAATTTATCCTGGTTCGGTCTTTCCCGACCTACATCCAGTCCCCAAGCAAAACTCGCTTGAGATATTCACTATCAACCTTGTGTAACTACAAGATCATACATACCAAATCCGGTCCCACTTTCAGTAACACACCTACTGAAAGTAAACAACTCCTTTAAACCAAGGAGTCCTTCCTTTTACAGAAAATTGAAACAAGTAACAACTTACAATACAACCTATGAGCCCTTCTTATGAATGCAAATGAGATGCAATTGGCTTTTGAGGTTGTTGAAATACTCTACTCACGAATTCACTATCTCTCAAAGGAATTTGAGTGAAAAACTGAAGTGAAAAATATCATGTGAGTGAGAAAATGAATATAAGTGAAAAGCAAAGAGTAATTGATTCAAATTGATTGAATTGCAGTGCTTTTGAGTGTAAAATGCACTCATATTTATAGTTGAAAGTTTCCATACATTGACGGTATGAAAGGGTGTTAAAATAGTCCATTTTCAATGATCAAAACGTTTGAAAAATGAAAAGACACGCCTTTTTAAAGTTTCAGGAAAAATGACAAAATTAGTCGACTGGAACAGTAGTTAGTCGACTAATAATTAGCTATTAGTAGACTGACAGTTATCGTCGGTCGACTGATCTGTTAATTGAGCTGTTTGAAAATCTAAACTTTTGAAACTTAGTCGACTAGAGAAAAGTTAGTCGACTGATAATATCATCAGTAGACTAAAAAACCTTTCAATCGACTGCTGCTAAAATTTCCTAAAAAACATACATTCTGTTCGATCGACTGATAAAAGCATTAGTCGACTGCTGCTAAATTTCCAGAAAACACATGTTCTGTCCGGTCGACTAATAAAACCTTCGGTCGACTAATTTGATAAAAATGACATTTTGTTTAGAAAATTTGGCACAAAAGGATTAGTCGACCGGTGAGTCTATTGGTCGACTAATAAACATGAAAATTTAAGAAAAGAGTTTTCTAAAAAGATTTTCATGAAAGGTTCTTTTAGAAAAGTTTTTCTAAAGACTTTTTAGCTGAAATGCAACTGAAATATGCACTCTAAGTAAGGCTCTTACAGGAATCTAAGACTTTTAATGAATATAACATTTGCACACTAGTCTTCAAAAATTCTTCATCGAATTCTTCAATTTCTTCATCGAATTCTTCAATTTCTTCATTGCCTTAGCTGAAATGCAGTTGATTCACTTTCTCATCATCAAAACCTTGTACTTGAAGTATCATGTATGGCCTTATTGTCGTAACAATCTCCCCCTTTTTTATGATGACAAACTTAATCAAAGATGAAGCAGTTAGATGCATAGATGGAGATTTTACTCCCCCTGTCAATATGCTGCAAAACATTAAAAGTTAGTACATTTCAAGCACATATATCACATATTGATTGGTTTGCATTTCCATCATTACTTCATGCATTTTTTAAAACTTTTTCAAGAATGCAATTTTCAATGCTTTCTCATGATGTAATTTCCATGTCATAATGCAATATTCAATTTCTATCTTTTTCTCTTAATTTCTCATTTCTCATGCAAGGTCTATCTTTTTCTCCTGCAATTTCCATCATGTGTCTACCAAGAGACACCAAGTTCTATCTTTTTCTCTCCCTTTGTCATAATAAAAAAGCGTAAGGGCAGAAATAGCATAAGCAAAATGTAAATTCAAGTTTAAAATATTACAACCCATAAAGTATCAAAGTTTAGTAAAGACAGAAAATAAAGACCAGAAAACTGCGTTAAGTAAGTCCTTGATTGCAGTAATATCTTTCTAAATCGAAGAAAGTTGTTGAGTCACATCTTCACGAAAAGTGTGTTGATGCAGCTCCAAAGCTTCCAGTCGCTGCAAAACTTCATTATTGTCTTGACTTGTAGAAAATTTCTTTCGTTTTGCTTGAGATGAAGGTGTCGCAAAAGATGGTGAAGGTTCAGAAATTGATGGTTCAGTAGGATCAGATGGTTCAGTTTGCTCAACATTTAAATGAGGCAGATATTTGATTTTCATTCGTTTAAAAATAGTTTGATCAAAGAACTCCTTTTACTCAATATATTTTTCATTGGTTAAAGGAACTTTGAAATGTCTGAAAACACGAGTTTGAAGACATCCATAAGGAAGAAATGGTTTTTGTTTCCACAAATTAGTAAAATACACGTTGGCCCAATTTACAGAAATATTTCCAAATAATACATAAAGAGTCGTAGAAAGATCTGTAGAATAATAATCAAAAAAACCAGTTTTAGGTAGAACATTGTGGGCAAGGATTCATCCAGCAATGCGTGCACGAGTTTGAAGATTAGTATTTTTGAAAAGAGGGCAATGAGGTGCACCAGAAAGAAGAATTTGTTCAAAAATTCTTTCATCATTAAGTTCAATAGTATTGAAAAGAGTGTCTGAAGGTGGAATTTCTAGGATTTGTCCAAGTAGTTTAGAATCAAACTCATTTTCAACATCACAAACAAGAGAAGAAAGAACTCCAGTTTCATGATCAATTTATAAATTTGTATAAAACAAGTGGATCAGAAAAGGATAATGAAGGGTATCTGCACATGCATCTAATTTTGTAATGATGAAACATGTGAAAGAGGACATTTCAGCCTGGTAAAATAGGAAGTGCAGAAACTGATCCAAAAGTATCATATAAAAGAGGATTTCGGAGTAATCTGAGAGAAAATCCATATTTTGCTAAAGGTGTAGGAGGAGGAGAACCTTTTGCGGATGCAGTCTTCTGACGAGGCATGGTTGAAACAAATTCACCCAAAAAAAAATTCAGTTACAGAGAATGATTGATCAACACAGTTGTTGAGAAGAATAGTTGATGTCGGCTTCCAAATGGCGTTCGGCGGGAGGAAGATGTTGTCGTGCATCGTGCAACAGAAATAGAGGAGGATACGGTGGTTGACGGTGAGTGAAAAGGCTGCCACAAGGGGATTCCAAGAACTGAAGATGCACTGATCACAGCAAGAGGATTTTGGCAACTCCCTGTCACGGCCAGAAGATTCTGGCGAGGAGAGGTTCGAACGACACTCCGAGGGTTTTTCGAAAGAAAGAGAGGAGAGAGAGAGAGGGTTTCGTTTTTCAAAGGGTTTTGTTTTTAAGAAAAATGAAAAGGTGCAAAAAAAATATGAAACAATGCCCTTTAAAAAAATTGGGTGTTAAAAAAAATCCAAGGGGTATCGGGTCCCTTCAGTTGAAATTTAAAAAAAAAATTAGTCGAATCAAATTTTATCGGTCGACTAATAAGGTGCGACTCAAAAAATTTTTAAAGCATCAGTCGACTAGAAATTTATCGGTCGACTAATATGGTGCGACTCATTCTAAAAAAAATTTAAAGTATCAGTCGACTAGAAATTTATCGATCGACTAATATGGTGCGATTTTGAGATTTTGTTCAAAAATCAGCATTTTATAAATCCAAAAAACGAGCAAATGCCTAGTTCTCTCCTAATTCTCATAAAATCTTCATTTTTAAGTGGTTTAGTGAAGATATTGGCATGTTGTTCATTAGTGGAAATAAAATTTAACGAAATGTCTCCTTTTAACACATGATCTCTTAAGAAATGATGTCTAACTTCAATATGCTTAGTTCTTGAGTGCTGAACAGGATTTTTCAAAAGATTTATAGCACTAGTGTTATCACAATAAATAGTTGTTGTGGAGTAATTCAAACCAAAATCTTTTAAGGTATGTTTCATCCATAGTACTTGTGAACACGCTAAACTAGCCGCTATATATTCTGCTTCAGTTGTTGAGAGTGACACTGAATTTTGTTTTTTACTAAACCAAGAGACTAAGGAATTTTCTAAGAAATGACAAGTTCCGCTAGTACTCTTGCGATCAGATTTACTTCCTGCAAAATCTGCATCACTATATGAAACTAAATCAAAGGAAGATGATTTTGGGTAAAACAAACCAAAATCTGAAGTATCTTTCAAATAACGAAGAATTTGTTTTACCGCAGTTAAATGAGATTCATTTGGATTAGCTTGAAATCTTGCACACATACAAACACTAAACATAATATCAGGTCGACTAGCAGTTAAGTATAATAGAGATCCGATCATACCTCTGTAGAGCTTAGTATCTACATTTTCATCTTTATCAAGAGAAGTAGTGTACTCATAAGATTTCTTCTTGATTTGGATGAGTCCATCCCAAATCTCATGAGAAGTTCTTTTATATACTTAGCCTGATTGATGAAGATTCCTTCTTCAATTTACTTTATTTGAAGTCCAAGGAAGTAGTTTAATTCGCTCATCAAGCTCATTTCAAACTCTTCCTGCATAGCTTTAGCAAATTCTTTACAAAGAGAATCATTAGTAGAACCAAATATTATGTCATCAACATAAATTTGCACAATAAGAATATCTGAATTAAGATTTTTAATAAATAAAGTGGAGTCTACCCGACCAATGGAAAAACCAGATTGTTCTAGAAAATTTTGTAGTCTTTCATAGCACGCTTTTGGTGCTTGTTTAAGTCCGTACAAAGCTCTTTTCAATTTGTAGACTTTTTTTGGATATTTCTCATTTTCAAAGCCTGGAGGTTGCTCTACATAAACTTTTTCATTGATGTGTCCATTTAAGAATGCACTTTTAACATCAATTTGATATAACTTGAAGTTCATGTAACTAGCAAAAGCAAGCATCATTCGAATTGACTCTAATCGAGCCACTGGTGCATAGGTTTCATCAAAATCTATGCCTTCTTCTTGATTATAGCCTTGTGCTACTAGCCTTGCTTTGTTTCGAATGACTTCGCCATTTTCATCCAGCTTATTTTGGAAGACCCATCTTGTTCCAATTATTGAATGATTTTTTGGTCTATCAACTAGATCCCAAACATCATTCCTAGTAAATTGGTTAAGTTCTTCAGACATGGTCAAAAGCCAAAATTCATCATCACAAACCTGATTGATATTCTTTGGTTCTATTTTAGATATGAAAGCAATATTTGCAATATATTGCAATTGCCTTCTAGTTTGGACACCACTCTTTATTTCTTCAATAACTTGTTCATGTGGATGATTGGGAACTTCTTTCCAAACTGGTTGAAGAGGAACATTTTCTTGAGAAGTACTCTATATCAAAGGTTCTTCTTGAAGTATTACTTCTTCTCCTTCGCTTAGAGGTATAACCTGCTCACAATTCTCATTAAATGCAACATGTAAAGATTCTTCAATGCAAGATGTTCTTTTATTAAAAATACGATAAGCTTTACTTCTAGAAAAATATCCAAGAAATATTGATTCATCTGATTTTGAATCAAATTTATCAAGATTATCTTTGGTATTTAACAAAAAGCATTTACTACCAAAAATTTTGAAATATGAGATCTTTGGTATACGATCATAATACAATTCAAAACATGTTTTATGTAAAATTGGTCGAATAAGAACACGGTTTAAAACATAATATATTGTATTTATTGCTTCAGCCCAAAATTATTTTGGTAAATTTTTATCTTGAAGCATGGTTCTAGCACATTCTTGCAAAGTTCTATTCTTTATTTCAACAACTTCATTTTGTGGAGCCGCTCTAGGAAAAGCAAAGTTGTGAGATATACCATGTAAATCACAATACTTTAGAAAAGATTCATTTTCAAATTCACCACCATGATCACTACGAATTTTAATAATAGATGTAGATTTTTCATTTGTAATTCTTCTACAAAGTTTGGAAAATTTAGAAAAAACATTATTTTTTATTTTTAGAAAAATCACCCATGTAAATCGAGAATAATCATTTACTATAACAAAAACATACTTGCTACCATTCAAACTTTGAATTCTAGATGGTTCAAATAGATCTAAATGTAAAAGTTTAAGAGGACGTTTTGTTGAAACTATATCTTTTGCTTTAAAAGAACTCTTGATTTGTTTACCCCTTTGGCAAGCATCACATAAGTGATCTTTCTTATATGGTATTCTAGGTAGGCCTCTTACAAGATCATTCTTGGATAACTTGGAAATAATTTTAAAGTTAACATGTGCAAGTCTCTTATGCCATAACCATTGAATTTCATTTGAAACAATAAGACATTTTTCATTAAAAGTGGGTAACTCATCTAGATAAAGTTCATACACATTGTTTCTTCTTTTACCTTTAAAAATAATTTTTTTAGATTGAAAATCAGAAATTAAGCATAAATCATGTTCAAAAGAAACATGAAAACCTTTATCACATAATTGACTAATAGATAATAAATTATGCATTAAACCATCTACTAAAAGAACATTTTCTATCAAGGAAAATTTTGGATTACCAATATTACCAATACCTATTACTTTTCTCTTGTTATTGTCACCAAAGGTGACGGTTCCTCCATCCTTACTTTGGAGGGTGAAAAATAACTCCGGCCTTCCAGTCATATGTTTGGAACAACCGCTGTCCAATATCCATTTGCTCCTTATTTTGTGTACCTACAACAAAATTAGAATACAAAGCATTTGACCCCTTTCTATTTTTGGGTCCATGAGAGTTAGTCTTAGGAACCCATATCCATTTGGATTTTGGTTTTCTTTGATAATAAATATTCTTTTTATAAAAAGATTTAGCATTTCTAGAATAATCATGTCTAGGTTTATAAGCATTATAAGTTCCATGATTAGATGCATTTTTATTAGAACTGAAAAATTTAGTTCTATGAACAAATGGTTGAGAATATTGTCTTTGATTCTTCACCACATAGTTTGGTCTATTTTGAGTATCAAAGAAGCTATATCCCAATCCGGTTTTATTAACCGAGCATCTTTGAGAACGAAGAAGTCTTTCTATATTCTCTTGACCATTTGTGAATTTGGTCACTATAGAAAGAAGATCATTTGATTTTTCTTTTAGACTAGTTATTTCTTTTTGTAAGAGATTGGTTCTAATTCCAATTTCTTTTATCTCAAATGCTTGACAAGAGTTTTCCTTCTTGAGATCTTCTATCTCTTAAAGTAACACTCTATTTTGAGAGTCAAGAGTTGAATTTTCAGTTTTTAACTCTTTGTTTTTAGAACTTAGACTCTTAAATTTAGCATATAAATCATTGAATGCTTCTAATAAATCATCATAGTCAAATTGACTTACCGAATCTTCTTGTGCTACAAAGCACATGTTGGCGACTTCTTCATTTGATTCTTCATCGGAAGAGGAGTCACTATCATCCCAACATGCTTGAAATGCATTTTTTTCTTGAATTGGTCATTGGGCTTGGTTTTGAGAAGAGGACAATCTTTCTTGATATGTCCTGCCTTTTTGCAGTTAAAGCACTTGACTTCATTAGGATTGAAAGAATCCGCTTTCTTTACCTTTCTTTGAAATCTTCCCTTTTTGATGAATCTTCTGAATTGCCTTGTAATGAGGGCTATATCTTCATCTTCATCTTCTTCTGAATTTTCAGAGACAAAAGTAGCCTTAAAAGCAAGAGATTTCTTCTTGGGTTCTTCTTCTTGTTTGTCTTGAAGTTGAACTTCGTATGCCATTAGGTTACCAACCAAATCTTCAAGAGTGAGAGTGTTTAGATCATTTGCCTCTTCAATAGCTGTGGTTTTTCTCTCCCATTCAGGAGTTAAACACCTTAGGATCTTCCTGACTAAATCTACTTGTGAATATTCTTTTCCAAGGGATTTCAGAGTGTTAGTGATATCGGTCATTCTTGTTACCATGTCCGATATAGATTCATTTTGCTTCATTTTAAATAATTCAAATTTATGAACTAAAGAAGCAATTTTAGATTCTTTTACCTTTGACGTACCTTCGTGAGTCACGAGAAGAGTATGCCAGATTTCATTTGCTGTAGAGCATTGAGAGATGCGATTGAACTCTACCTTGTCAACGGCACAATACAATGCATTCATAGCCTTGGCATTAAGTGAAGCCGTTTTCTTTTCTTCATCGGTCCATCGACTGAAATCAGTTGATGGCATTTGGTACTTTTCTGAAACGACTCTCCAAATTTCAAGATCCATGAATTGTAAGAATATTGTCATTCTCACTTTCCAGTATCCATAGTTTGTTCCGTCGAAGAGAGGAGGACAAACAGAGGAGCATTCTTCTTTGTGCTAAGATGTTGTAGTTGCCATGCTAGATGATGGTCAAATCAAAATAATAGAAAACTTGCACTGATACCAAATGAAAGTGCAGTTGGATCGATGCAACGAGCACTAGAGGGGGGGTGAATAGTGCTTTTAAAAATTTTCTGCGAAATATTGACGGATTTTGCAATTTGAAAAGCAAACACACAAAGAACACAATAATTTATCATGGTTCGGTCTTTCCCAACCTACATCCAGTCCCCAAGCAAAACCCGCTTGAGATTTCCACTATCAACCTTGTGTAACTACAAGATCATACATATCAAATCTGGTCCCACTTTCAGTAACACACCTACTGAAAGTAAACAACTCCTTTAAACCAAAGAGTCCTTCCTTTTACAGAAAATTGAAACAAGTAACATCTTACAATACAACCTATGAGGCCTTTTTATGAATGCAAATGAGATGCAATTGGCTTTTGAGGTTGTTGAAATACTCTACTCACGAATTCACTATCTCTCAAAGGAATTTGAGTGAAAAACTTAAGTAAAAAATATCACATGAGTGAGAAAATGAATATGAGTGAAAAGCAAAGAGTAATTGATTCAAATTGATTGAATTGCAGTGCTTTTGAATGTAAAATGCACTCATATTTATAGTTGAAAGTTTCCATATGTTGAGGGTATAAAAGGGTGTCAAAACAGACCATTTTGAACGATCAAAATGTTTGAAAAATGAAAGACATGCCTTTTTAAAGTTTCAGGAAAAACGACAAAATTAGTCGACTGTAACAGTAGTTAGTCGACTAATAATTAGCTATTAGTAGACTGATAGTTATCGTCGGTCGACTGATCTGTTAATCGAACCGTTTGAAAATCTGAACTTTTGAAACTTAGTCGACTAGAGAAAAGTTAGTCGACTGATAATATCATCAGTAGACTGAAAAACCCTTCAGTCGACTGCTGCTAAAATTTCCAAAAAAACATACATTATGTTCGATCGACTGATAAAAGCATTAGTCGACTGCTGCTAAATTTCCAGAAAACACATGTTCTGTCCGGTCGACTAATAAAACCTTCGGTCGACTAATTTGATAAAAATGACATTTTGTTTAGAAAATTTGGCACAAAAGGATTAGTCGACCGGTGAGTCTATTGGTCGACTAATAAACATGAAAATTTAAGAAAAGAGTTTTCTAAAAAGATTTTCATGAAAGGTTCTTTTAGAAAAGTTTTTCTAAAGACTTTTTAGCTGAAATGCAACTGAAATATGCACTCTAAGTAAGGCTTTTACAAGAATCTAAGACTTTTAATGAATATAACATTTGCACACTAGTCTTCAAAAATTCTTCATCGAATTCTTCAATTTCTTCATTGCCTTAGCTGAAATGCAGTTGATTCACTTGCTCATCATCAAAACCTTGTACTTGAAGTATCATGTACGGCTTTATTGTCGTAACATCGGCTACTTGGCTCCAATCTACTATTTTCAATAAGTTTTCACCCACGGACGAATGGGCAGATGAAGCGCATCAACAGATTGTTGGAGCAGTATCTCAAGCACTTTGTTAGTGCCAATCAGAAAGACTAAGTGAAGCTCCTAGATGTGGACCATTTCTGCTACAATCTTTAGAAGAGTGAGTCTTCAGGCCATAGCCCATTCGAGATAGCCATGGGGCAACAACCGGTGACTCTGCATACTTTAGCCGCATAAGAGAATGAAATGTCATCTTTTGCCTATCAGTTTGTTTAAGACTGGCACGAGCAGACCGAGCTGGCAAAGGCATTTTTGCACAAGGCGGCTAAGAGGATAAAAAAGTGTGCGAACAAGCATCATCGATCAGTTGAGTTTCGTGTTAGGGACCAAGTGTTGGTGAAACTTTATCCTGATTGCACTGACATCTTTCGTAGATAGCATCACAGACTGATCAGGAAGTACAAGGGACTATTCACTATCACAAAGAGAGTGGGCAAGTTGTCATACAAGTTGAACCTGTCCCCAGACTTTAAGGTACACCTGGTATTTCATGTGTGCAACCTAAAACCATTCTATGCAGACAAGGGGGATACGAAATGTAGCATGCCACAACGTGCTCCTATCCTACATAGGGCCCTGGCAGCACAACGAGCCGAGAAACATCTCAGCAAGATCCTTCGTCACAAGGTCAACTACTTGGACAAAGCGAAGAAGCATTTTGTACAGTGGGAGAAGACAGTGGAACCGACGTGAGAGCCAGCATTTCAGATGAAGAGCCCATATTCAGATGAAGTCAGGGCTTACCATGAAACAGATGGCGTAGATGGCGGCGCATGATTTAAAGGGGGGCGCATGTTCTCTTGTGACCTACTTTGTATAGTTGTGTCTAGAGTCTGTTTTGCTTTTGTTGAGTCATGATGTAAGTGTTGAGTCACTTGTAATTTTCTCCGGGCCACCCTTGTACTTTGGTTCAGGTTGATCAATACCCTGAAGGGTTAGCCCATAGATCTAAATTATAATGTGCCTAAGGGAAAAATAGTGAATAAATGCAAATGTGTTGAGCTTTCTTTGTTCACCCTTGTTGTGATTACCTTCAAGTGACTGTAATTTCTCTCCCTCTCTTCTCTTTCACTCTCTTGCACACTCTATACTTAAAGCTTCTGCAGTAGCAAGCGAGCAACCAGATAGGCTTGCGGCGGTAAGGAATGACTATCACGCCGCACTGACCTGTTAAAGAAATAGGCTCGTGACACTAGCAATCCTAAGTAAAACGAGAAGACACAATGAGCAATAAAGTGAATACTCCTATTTCTATCATCGTTCCCTGGCAACGACGTCAAAAATTTGGTGTAAGTTTTATTAAATAGATTTTTAAAACAATATTTTCAATAAATAAATAGTGTGAAAGTCAGACACCAAATATTAAAAACTGGCTCACACGAGTGGTAGAGTCCGGGTTTATCTCAGGGAACAAAAGAAACACTTTGTATTCTACAAAAAACTAATCTACTCTTTATTGCCTTGAAAATAAAAATAATTAATTAACTAATCAAATGAGAGTACTCCCCTCTGCGGAGGGCTCAAATAAATAAAAATAATTAAGTGACCTTATTACAAACCCAATGAATTAAATGAATCCTAAGGTAAAAATAAAAGAAAAAGGGTCTTGAATGCTTGAGCTTCTAATCCCTTTTAATGAATTTGATTGATATTCTTTCTTGTCTATTTTAATTTTTGGTAACCCTTGAGGGGATCTCTGAAGGGCTTGAAGGGTCTTTAGAGAGGACCTTTTTGAGATTTCAGAGGGCGCTTTAGGAGCTTGTTTAAGAGCTCATCGCACGATTAATCGCTTCTCTGCAAAACAAAAATGCAAAACATAGAAAAACTAAACAAAAATCTAATGTTAGCTCAAAGAAAAATCACAAAAACAAAAATATAACTACTAATAACAAACTAATAAATAACAAATGTGAACTAACATATAACAAACTAAAGCACTAAATGATAAAAGAGCAAAACTAACTAACAATCAAGAAACTAACTAATGTAACAAATTGACTAAGAGGCAAAAAAACTAAAAACAAACTAAACGAATCTAACAAAGACTATAGGCTGTACGGGTTTTCAGAATCAATAAAATTGGAAATAATATAATAACTAACTTAAGCTATTCAATAATCAAATGAAATAATAGAAGCAAAAATTGGCTATCTATTTGTTTACCTAAATATGCATGATAAATCAACAAAAAAAAATCTAAAGTAAATAATGTGACTTGAATTTGATCTAAACTCACTAAATTGATTAAGCACTGCTCTAAGCTACAACAAAATGTGATTAACAAAGTATTCTACACTATACTAAAATGATAATGGAGACAGAACAAAAATCGGCTAAATTTATTTCTAATTAAAAAAAATGGTAATCCAATGAATAACAATATTTCCTAAACTAAATACAGGAAATAATATGCTTGAGCTAAAATAACATAACTAATTAATAAAGAACAGAGAATAATCAGTTGAATAAAAAAAACTAATTACTCTAATCTATTTTAACTATCGATTAATCTACTATTCACCAACTAACGACAATTACAATTAATAAAACTAATTTAATCATGGTGAAAACTACCAAGAACATGATTCACTCAATAAAAAAAACTAACTTGTTAAAAAATATAACTGGAAATGTTAGATCTGAGGACCAAAAATGAAGAAGAATTGAAATAACTAAAAAAAAACTCTAATCGGCTAGCATGTATTAAATTTAATCTAAAATTTAATCAACTAATTGATGTTTAATGAAAGCAACTAACTAATTTTGATAAAAGACATCACTTAACATGAATTAAATTTAAGAACTAACTATATAAAATAATACGACTATCTAACTCAACACACAATCGAGAAAAATGGCTAAACTAAACTATTTCATACTTTTTTCCTTTTTTAGATTTTCAAATAGTAAAACTAAAACTAATCTAATCTATATGCAATAAATATGCAATGATATAATGTACGTATGCAGAAACTAAAACTATGAAACTATGGAGAGATGGGATTGAAGAAACGTACCTTCTGATCCATTTCTCACAGAGGGGTTTAAAAAAAGAAAGTGTCTTACCTTCGAGCTGTACTTGCCTCCGTCCAGTGGGAGTAAGAAGAATTGGCACTATAGAAATGTTAGAAGCAATACTAAATCGTGGGAAAAAGGAAGAGATCGAGGAGAACCGATTGAAAATGAGAAGGAAGAGGAAGAAAAGAGAAGAGGCCTACGTTTTCTCTAAAGGAAAAAAAATGTGGGCTGCAGCTAAGAAAATAATATTTATACTAAAAATTCTAGGTTACATAATTTCTATGGAAGTCTAGATAATTTTCAAAAATTCCAAAAAGGGTCTTCTTTTAAAAAAGTGTTTTAAAAAAAAAGACTTCTAAACTAATTGGAAATATTAATTAAACACTTCTAAACTAATTAAAACACTAAAAAATGCAGGAAAGAGTTTAAATATATGATTTGTTCTTTATTTTCAATTTAAAAGCAGTTTCTCAAAAATGTTAATAAGAATGAGTTTTTAATGCAATTTTTCATTGGATCATGCATAAAAATATATGTATAAAGTGTAAAATATATTCATGATCACTACTCTTAGTACATGTATCTCTACTTACTATTTGAGAAATATGGAGTCTTTTAGGATTTTAAAGACTTCAAGAGAAAAGTAGAGAAACAGACCAATGAAGTTGTAAAAGTAGTCAGGTCGGATAGAGGTAAAAAATACTATGATTGTTTCACTGAGATAGGATAAAATAAAGGGTTATTAATGTAGTTTCTAAAAGAGGAAGGTATTATACCTCAATACACCATGCCTGGAAGTGCCTACCAAAATGGTGTAGCTGAAAGGAGAAATTATACGGTTAAGAAAAATTATTCGAGCAATGTTAAATTTCTCAAACCTTTCATTGATCTTGTGAGGTAAAACATTTAGAACAATAGTGCACATAATGAACAATATTCCTATAAAGATTGTCCAAATGACTCTTTAGAAGTTATAAACTGATAGAAAACTTTTATTGTCATATATGTGCATATGGAGATACCCAGCTGAAGCCAAATTATACAAGTCCCATATAAAAGCCTTTGATCTTATAACTATAACATCCCAAAATTTAACCCAAAGTTTTAGAGGAATTTATATATATATATATATATATATATATATATATATATATATATATAACAGCAGAAACAATTAACATTATCGGGTTAAGCATTCAGGCGTATTACAGGAATGATGAAGCAACAACATTTATTTTATTCCAAAATCAAATACATAATGACATCAGCGTTTTGAATAACATGAATCACAATAATTAGAAAATTATGATTTATTATCCCGAGAACACAATAAATCAATATCTCGATCAGCACCCCCATCCAGTAACCTCTCATGACATTCTATTCTTCACCTAAAAAATGGTAAATTGATTGGAATTAGACTACAACTCTCTAAGTAGTTTTCTTGCAGGTATATCATGTGTTAAGTATGTGATGTGGGTGTCGTGTGTGATTTTCAACATATATAAGAACAAGTAAAGAATCTACACTATGACAACATTTTATGAACATTAACAAATAGGTAACAACATTAGCAAAATTTAAACATCTCATAACCACAGATTCCATTGTATGCAAAAAGTAAATGCCCACATGTCAAAAGTAATTGTTTATGGGTACAATTGTAAATATGTCACTATATACTCAGATGTGATACCTAAGATGAGCTAATTCAAATGTTTATCTTTAGCTATTGTGCGGGTACACACGGGCCAAGACAACCGTAACAGAAGAGAACATTCGAGGGTTTATTATTCATTGGTTTTTTATTAACCCAAATATTCTAACTGAAGTTGTAAATCCTAAGGGAGTGGTCAGTAACCGAGAGAACCTCCCAAAGGCCCAAACAACAAAAAATGCATCCCTAACTTCTGCGGAAGAACGCGGAACTACCGCCTAAGACAATTTGGTAGTTTGGGTCCCCTAACTCTGAGAACTGAGGACCAACGAGCCATTGTCGCTCAAAGCAATAAACACATATCCCTGGAGTTGTGTACCACCTAACTACTTCAAGCTAAGCCCAAATCTGAGTTGGTTGCTCTTTTAATTATTTGTATTTTCCGATAAGTCAGGGTTTTCTCTGATTTGAACCCAGTACTCTAAGACACTAGCGTTCCCCAAAATTTTAAATCATACCACCTTAGGAGTAGATCTCCAATCATTCATACCTTAAATGGGTATAGTACCCAAAACTTTAATCATTTAATTATGCAAACCCACTCAGAGTGCTCTGGTACCTTTAAACCGTCAAGCACAAGTGCTCCGGTACCTTTAAACCAGTCAGGCAAAAAATATTTATGTATTTCCATTTTCATGTGAATTCACATTATAATTTTGATGGTCCATGCATGACCCCTCAACACTCTGGCTTGACAACCCTCTGTCTACAACAAACTGACCTGCAGGTTCGGTTAGGAGGTTATACATACATATATATATTTTCATACCATTAGGGTTTAAGCTTGCAACATCCCAACACATGGTAACGTGCACTGACAACTCTTGCCAAAGAAATAGAGACCCGTTTGTTTCCTTTAGAGAGTATGCAGTGTAATCTCAAAGATTTGGTAATACAACTATATGCTTTTCTCCAAACACATTCAAATTTGAACATTCCACAAGATATACAGCTTAGTTGGCATTTGATAATTTCAAAAAATATATAGTTTGTTAGGCAATAGCACTTCAGAAAAATATGCAACTTAACATGCATAAGAACATTGGAGAATAAGCATCTTAATAGTCATTTGAACCTTTCAGATGATATACACTTAATAAGCATTTTAAGAAATATGCATTTGAACATCATAAATTATGCAGCTTAGTACTATGCAGCTAAATATGCATTTCATAATGCATGATATTTAATTTTACATACCTGCTTGCAAGAGCCTGACCCCGGTAGTAATGGGGCATAGGTAATAAAGAATAAGGCATTGCAATGGCTGGATGTGCAACATTTTCCAACATTTTTGAGCGTCTGCCGATATACTTTGGACTATGGACCTCGGTACATGGCAAAGGGGGATCAACCCAAATGGGTGGCCCAGTTGTGAGGCTTTGTTCCGAACTATGATTCTAGAAGAAAGCCCAAAAACGTGATGGCCAGGTAAAAGTAGGTGGGGTTGTTTTTGAAAAATGATCAACATGCAAGAAAATATGAGGCTCTAATGACCTAAAGAAGTAGATTTTTGAAAATTTTATGAGAAGCAAACATCGTTTTCAATCAGATCCTAGATTGAGGAGGATTGTATGAGACCTAAGTCTATGTGAGAATGAATAATGCATCCTCAATCGGTCCTACCAAACCATGCCTAAGTCTACATGCAATCCATGTCAGATGGGTTTGATTCTACGCTCCTAAGTTCACAAGATATAAAGCTGACATGGTAGAACATGATTTTGACAATTGAACAGAGCAAAGCATTAGATTGATCAGGCGAAGACATGTCTCATCATGGTCCCTTTATCATTGCAAAATTTTACTTTTTGCAAATCAAACTGACCTTTGAAAAAGTTTTGAAAATAATTTGCCTCCGTTTTAAAATGTGGGAAAATTCTAAGGAATGAGACTCGCCTGTCGGTACGAAGTTCAACCATTTTGGGCACCATAACCAGAGGTAATCGAACCAAAGATCAATCTTATGCTTTTCTTTGCTCAACTTGTATAAATCGTTGTTCTATTTCCTAAATGCACAAAGAATCAGACATGTGCTATGAACTTTGGAAAATGCAGATTAAAAACATGATGTATGTTTCAAAGATTTGAAAATACTTGAAAAAAAGGAGACACTTTGAAAATCGTGAACCACATCTGGGAGATATTTTGAAGAAAAGAAAATTCGATTTCTGAACAAATCCAGATGTTTTGAGAAAAATCCAAATGACTGAGAAAATTGATTTCTCTGAATTTAAACTCTAAAATTGGGAAATATTGAAGCTTGCAAAATCATGAATCTAGACTTAGAAAAGATTGAAAATTTCTTGAAAATTTAAGGGTTTTGAGAAAATTTATTTTAAGGAAAACTCAGGTGACTTTGAGAAAAAACAATTTTTCTGAGGTTGATTTGTGAAAATTGGTCAAGAGGATGGGCGTGTGGCCTTGTGAAATCTTTTCATGATGCACTCTAAACCTAGATGATGCATGGATGCAATTTGAGAAAATATTTTTTGAAGAATTTTGAGAGAAATCAATGATAAAAGGATTCTTGTGTATTATAGAATTTAGCTAAAATAAATTCATCACATATCCCCGACTATGGCCACGAATATGTATTGAATATAGCCCATTTAATTCTAAAAGGGAAAAATACTTTGAAAAGTTTTGAAAATATACTATGATTTTTGAAAATAGCCTAAGAGTGTAGGTCGTTTGTGGCTTAAAAGTAGATAAATCTGGATATTGTTTGTATTCTAACTATGGTCATAAATACGAACTCAATCGAGTTTATTAACTCCTTAGAAGCGAGTGCATGTGTCATTCGTGTTGACTATTGTGTGTTTGAAATATGCATGAATTATCATACATCACACGAATCATATTATTAAAAATAAACTATATGCAATGTTGCCCTAATCTAAGCAGAAAATTGAATTCTTATTCTAAATTTACAATTACAATTTACATCAATAATTGAAATAAAATAAAGAAAAGAAAGAGAAAATATAATCTTGAATATATCTACAAAATTAGCAAGCTTGTTAGTGGACAAATGTCGGCTTTTCAGGATTTATCCAACAATATCTGAAATAAGAGATTTGTCCGGATATAAGCCTTTTTTCATGTTTCCCTTGGGCTGCAACAATGGAGGCTGCTGGACTTGAGGAGGAAGAAAGAGCAATGAGAGAGGGAGAGAAGATGATGTGTGGGTCAAAATCCTAGAGGACGCTATTTATAAATTTTTTTAAAACTCTTAATTAAGAGTTGGATTTGTTTAAAAGAGTTTTAAAAAACTAAAACTAAGGGGAGGGGGGGCGATTTTCCTTGGGAGTTCTAACCTAACTAAACTCTAACTAATTAACCTAATTAAATCCTAATTAACCTCTAAAAGTATCAAATGTGATGCCACCTAATGTGGGCCCACATTTGGTTTTTAAAACTCTAATTAAAAGTTAAAAACCAAAGTTAAAAATACTAAAGTGAAAATGGAGTTTTAAAATCAATTTTGACTTTTTTCAAACTTCTAATTTAAGTAGGACACTAACTAAACATAAACTAACCTAAATATCCTCAAATATGGTAACACCTACTGTGGGCTCCATTTGATTTTTTAGAAAATGATTTTAAAAAAATTTGAAAATAAAGGGGTTAAAAATGATTTTTTCGAAAAACTTAAAAAAGACACCTAGACCCACTAATATTTTTGTATTTTTTTGAAATGGACAAAACATGAAAATGAGATGAAATTGGACAAAGATAAAAAAATTAGGGTTTGCACCCCTGCAGGGTGGGCCCCACTTGAAGAAGTTTTTGACAAAATTGGAAATTGGTTTAAAAATTAAGTTTAAAACAAATCTAGATCATTTTCTAAGGAAAATGTTTTATAAATGAGGAATGTAAAGCCCTGGGGATTGACCAAATGACAAATGTCGATTTAAAACCTAGGTTTTTGAAATTGATTTCGAAATAAGGTTTTAAAACTCGAATCCAGATTTAAGATTTTGGAAAACTAGTGTTGAACCTCGAAGATGACATGCAATGACATGAAATACAATAAAATGATATGACATGACAAGAAATGATATGAAATGGCATAAATGATATGAAATGATAACAAAATGTAAACCATGGGTGAAGGATTTGAAGTCTCGGATCCCTGGCAAAGACAAAGGATTGAACATTCCTATTCGCATATGAAAATTAATAATCAAATATAGGATCGTTTGTTGGATCTGATCCAAATGTAAATTGGGTCTTGGATATGACTAAAATTTTAGAAAAGGAACTGGTCTAAGCCCAGACTGGGAGTTGTACCAACTTGGAGAACGATAAAATTGATGTTTCAGACAAATGATCTGAGAAATGATTTTGCCCCTGCAGGGCATGGAGTGACACTAAAAAATGGGGTTTTAACTGGTTGTGACTGGTTTACACTAAATCCTAGGTTTCTAAACTCAGAGGAACTAAAAAAACACTGACTCGACAAAACTCCTAGATTAAATGATTGAGAAATGGCACAATTCTCAAAGAAATGGTGACACATGACTACTGGAGTGAAGTGGACCACATAAATGCACTAGGTTTGAGCTAGAACAAAGATTAGAAATATTGAGGTAAACTAATTTTAGAGCTCAAACACTAGCTAGACCGACTGGACTTAACTCAATTTCAGCTGAAATAGGCTAAAATGAACTCTTAGACCGCGAGAAATGTAATTGAACTGAAACTGAGCTAATTGAACTCCGGTGAGCTCAAGTTAGGCTCAGAGGAACATGATTGACTGAAATTGATAGACTCAGAAACAATTGACTGGAATTCAAGTTAGAATTGAGCTCATTTCTGAGGAAATGAACCAATTTTAACTGAAATGATCAGAAATGAACAGGATTCACTCATCGTGAGCTTAGGTGAGCTAGAAATGATAGACATTCTAACTAGTTTGAACTTAAAAATGAGCTTGGTCGGTTCTGACTGAGTAAGATTTAAGGTGGCCTAGGGGTAAAATGGTAATTTTTTATAAAAAGGGATGAAATAACACCTAAATTGGGATCGACATAGGGATAGACTCCTAAGGGGACTGGCATCCGCTGAAAGGGGGTGTATGAGGAAAATTTGGGGTGTTTACAGTAGTGCTCTCTGCTTTTTTTGCCATCCTTTGGCAGACAGGGGCCTCTTCTGTTTGGGCATGCAGGGAGCAGGGCTCTCTGCCTCAGCCACTCCGAGATGCCCCTGCCTCTGCAGCTTTTTACAGGGAGCTGAGCCCCTTGCATGCAAGGAGTGGAGCTCCCTACCTATCCTCGCATAGGGGTCCAGTCTAACGACCTCTACGGATCTTGCTGGACCTGCCTCATGTTTTGATAATGGACCTGCCTCATGTTTTGATAATGGTGTACTAACTTTTTCACATCGCAGGTTGCACGATGATCATGCATATATTTCAGAGTTAATTAACATTAAAATATGCATGATTCCATGAAAAAAATGTTTTAAAAACCAAATTTTATGTTAGTTTCGAGTAAAAGTGCTAAAAGGATTTAAAATTAGAAAATGCTTGAAAAAGTAGCTTTATTTTTAATTTTAGTACATATTTTAATGTTTGTTATCTACGTAGTAGTTTTAGTTTTTAATAAAAATAAAAAAATAGAGAAAAATAGTTTTATTTTGCAAGTGAGTATACATTTTTATATTGTTAATAAAATCATTTTAGTTGTTTGTTTTTTTAGAAAAGAAGAAAAAATTAAATATACATATAAATAGGTAGAGTAGTTTTATTTTTTCAAATGAGTTTCTTTGTAAATAAGTTTTGTTTTCAGAGTTTTTTTTAATTTTTGAAAATTTTCTAACAAACCGGTTTACACGGTTTGTGCCTTTTGAAAATTTGAAAAAAAATAACAAACCGGTTCAAACCGGTTTGCTTTCTTTAAAAACCAAAAAAATGAAAAATCAAAGGCGTCTCCCCATTTGCACTTGAGCTTCTTCTTTCCCCTCTTTTCCCTCTCTTATCACCCTTTTCCACCATCGCCGACTCTTCTTGACCTTCCTTCCCCTTCTCCCTCTTTCTTTGTTGATCTTCCAGCCGGTGGAGGTGCCTCTTCACTCCGGCGACGGCATGAGCGGTGGACACCGCCACCTCTCTTCTAATCCCTCTGATCTTTACGGTAATTTCCTGCAACTTCTTCTTCTTGTTCTTCTTCATCATCATCTTCTTCTTCTTCTTCTTCTTCTTCTTATTATTATTATCTTTGTTTACATTTCAGAAAAAATAATAAGATGCATCAGATTCCCTATTTGTTTCTCTCCTATCCCGATTTCTTGTATTTCAACATCGCACTTCCTGTTTTGTAATTTTTTTCTCATACATTCATTTGTGCATTCTGTTTTCATTCATTTGTGCAATTCTCACTTGATCTAGCTTCACTCATGAATTTCATTACATCTGAATATCTGTGCATGCTTGAATTCATTGGATTGTGAATCTGCATTTCCTGAGCTGCCGGATTTGCATTATAGCTGTTGGAATTTCACTGTTTACCAGCATTCTCTGTTCATCGGCAGAACATACTTGATCTACTGTTCTGGAATCATCTGCATTTGTTTCTGTCAGATTTGAGTATGCATCCACTGTGAAGGCATCTTAAATATCTGGATTGTCCGGCATATGGCAATTCATCTTCATCGACATCTTGTTGTCGTGAATCAAACCACTAGAAGAATGTGATTCACCTTATCCGGCAGTCTCACCTGAGTTACTCACGGTACCTGAATTTTATTTTACAGCAGATTTTGATTTCATTTCACGGATGAGCACCTGATTAGTGTAACTTTTGTTTTTAATTCCCAATTTTCAGTTGTTTTTATCATATTTGATTTCCTGTTTTGCTTTCTTACATTCAGTTTTTTTTTTAAGTTTGGTTTTTACACGATTTTCTGTTTTACAATTCACTCATTTCCTGTTTTCTAGATTTCCTACATTTTCTTGTTGTATAAATGTTATAGTTTCTTGTTTTTTATTAAATTACATTTCAGTATTTCTTATTTCTGTTTGTTTTACAAGTCTTCTTGTTCTTTTAATATAGTCATTTCCTGTGTTAACTAGGTGTTAGTTGTTAAGTGAATTTACTTAGTTGCTCAGTTAAATAACTAGTGAGTTGTTAGTTTATCAATTTGTGGATGATTAGTATTATCATTAGTCATTAGTTAATATAGTTTTAATTGTCATTGGATTCTGTTGATGATATCTTTCAGTGTTTTTAGTGTTGAGCTAGTTTAATATTATTTTTTACTTCTATCTCTGGTACTGCTCTTGTTCGTTTGATTTGTGTAGGATAGTACAGGAGTGGAGTTGAAGCACATATGTGACACGAAAGTGCAAGAGTAGAAGCTTCTTTTTACTTTTCAGTTTAAAATTAGGAATTTAATTCTGGGTTTGTAAATATTGTTTTTTACGCCCTCTGCGAAGGGTATTCATTTGTTGTAATAGTTAGTTGTTTTTACTTTTCTCGTATATTTTACATTTAATAATGTGGCAATAAAGAATAGTTTTGATTTGTGTGCTTGAATACGAAATATTCTCATTCCCTGAGTTCAACCTGGTCTCATCCACTAGTGAGAACCGGTTTTTATTATTTGATATCTGGTTTTCACATGTTCTTCATTTAAAAATCTTTTCAAAACTACAAACGATTTAAAAAATAGACATCACACGACAGATCTCGCTTGTGCCTTATGGCCTGAGCACATACGTACCTTGCCTACAGGCGTACAAGAACTTGCAATCCCCCAAGGTAGGAGAATATTGCGTGAAAGGACAATGAATGGATGAATGCTAAAATAAGAAAAGATAATTAAAAATGGAAAGAAAGAGACAATTATATATGTATATGTATAAAAATATATACGTATGTCTTTTAACTCAAGGATGCGGTTTCATGATCCTTATCCTCTTTACTTTCCATGCACTTTACTTTTCTGTTGTCGGCGTGCTTTATGTGCCCAGACTTATACTTTCTGTGTTTTTACCTTTCTGCATTCGTTTTTCTGTTGCCCCACACTTTATGTACCAGGACTTTTACTTTCTGCTTTTGATTTCTGTATTTTCCCTTCTGTTGTCCTGCGCTTTATGCGCCATGGCTTTTACCTTCTGCTTTTAATTTTTGTATTTTCCCTTCTGTTGCCCTGTGCTTTATGTGCCATGGCTTTTTACTTTCTGTCTTTTATTTTTTATATTTTTCTTTCTGCTGCCCCACACTTTATGCACCTAGGCCTCTCCTTTCTTGTTTTACTTTCCTGCACTTTACTTTTCTGTTGCGGCCACGCTTTATGCGCTCAGACTTTGTTTTTTGTCTTTCTTGCTTATATTTATGCTCCTGTATTTTTTTACCGCTTTACTACTTGCTTTCGTTATACATTGCTATTACACCCTTGCATTGACTGCTTTTGGGTTTTGCCACACAAGATGCAAAGTTTTGCCTCTTATGATTGCTTACAGGACAAAACTTTGTATGGTACGAGTGCACGCGCACCAAGGTTTGCTTTTTCAATAAGATATGAAATTAGGTATCGACGCCTTGATCTCGAGAAAATGATTTTCTATTTAGACTTCAGATTTCTCAAACATGCAAGCATAGATTTTTGGCTTATACTATGGTAGTTTCACCCTCAGGCGAGATGTTACGTTCCACTATGATGAATAGTTGGTGAAGTCCATGAAACCTCAATACGTGCGATATGGCACAACTGTTGAAACTCACAAAATGGTGACTATGTGCCTTCACAGGCAAGATGCTCGTTTGGGTCTAATGGACCAGAGCATATAGAACGAGACAACGGTTGAAAAAAACTACATTGTGCTTGTTTGAAATGGTTCATCAAGAGAGATGATAGATGGTACAAAAACTCTGATGGACAATCCATTCATGACTATTACGGGCAAAAAAGTCAGCTTCTCCAATCATCGGAGTTAGGGGAAAGGGGTTACAAAAGTTAGTTCAACACTTCTGCAGAAGTTGGATGCATCTTGTGAACGAGTGACCTTTAGGGATTTACTCTCTTGGTCATTGACCGTTCCCTTAGGAGTGAATTCAGTCAGTCATCTGGGGTATCATAAAACATATAACATAATAGACCACTGGATCGATCTCGACTATTTCTACGTTCTGTGCCTTGAGCGTACCCATTTGGCCAACTAATATCAAAACATAAGTTAATCTATTCATATTATTTGAGATGTGTGTGTTGTGACATGACTTGCCTATTTACTCAATAGTTCAGTATACTATGTGTTGAATTATGCACGTCTGTGGTAGTGTTACACTAGTTCTTTGCTAGTAATAACTAGCTGCTCGTACTTGGTAGCATTGAATTATGCATGCATGTGACAGTGCAGTAGGATTGAGGCAACGAGCACTAGAGGGAGGGTGAATAGTGCTTTTAAATATCGTCTTCGGAATTTTGACAGATTTTGCAATTCGCAAAGCAATCACACAAAGAACACAATAATTTATCCTAGTTCGGTCTTTCTCGACCTACATCCATTCCCCAAGCAAAACCAACTTGAGATTTCCACTATCAACCTTGTGTAACTATAAGATCATACAGACCAAATCCGGTCCCACTTTCAGTAACACACCTACTGAAAGCAAACAACTCCTTTAAACAAAGAAGTCATTCCTTTTACAGAAAAATGAAATAAGTAACAACTTACAAAACAACCTATGAGCCCTTCTTATGAATGCAAATAAGATGCAATTGGCCTTTTAGGTTGTTGGAATACTCTACTCATGAATTCAGTGTCTCTCAAAGGAATTTGAGTGAAAAACTAAAGTGAAAAATATCAAGTGAGTGAGAAACTGAATATGAGTGAAAAGCAAAGAGTAATTCAATGTAATTCGATTGGATTTGATTGTAGAATACACTCATATTTATAGTTGAAAGATTTCATACGTTGAGGGTATGAAAGGGTGTCAAAACAGTCCATTTTGAATGATCAAAACGTTTGAAAAATGAAAAGATACGCCTTTTTAAAGTTTCAGGAAAAATGACAAAATTAGTCGACTGGAATAGTAGTTAGTCGACTAATAATTAGCTATTAGTAGACTGACAGTTATCGTCGGTCGACTGATCTGTTAATCGAGCTGTTTGAAAATCTAAACTTTTGAAACTTAGTCGACTAGAGAAAAAGTTAGTCGACTGATAATATCATCAGTAGACTGAAAAACCTTTCAGTCGACTGCTGCTAAAATTTCCTGAAAAACATATGTTCTGTTCGGTCGACTGATAAAAGCATTAGTCGACTGCTGCTAAATTTCCATAAAACACATGTTCTGTCCGGTCGACTAATAAAACCTTCGGTCGACTAATGCATGATTGAATCGCTAAGTCATGAAGACTTGAGCGGATGTTCAACTTATAGCCTTGAGGAGGCTCTTGCGATATACGCTAAGTCTTGGAGGCTTGAGCATCATTATTACGAATTGCGACCCTGAGTGGTCAACGCATTTACTTGATTTGAATGAATATGTGTTTGCTTGCATACCAGACCATCAGTGGATCTGATCCCGTTTTATGGGTATTTCAGGTGTGGAACCTGCGTGGCGATATGGGGAGCAAGGCGGCATCGAGTTTCAGGGTTTCTCTAGACAAAGTTGTACTGCTTCCTTTTATTGAACCTATACTGCTTTTCCAAGCAGTGATGTTGTAATAAACATGTGGTTTTCGATAAAATGGAACATTTTGGTGGTTAATGAGTTGCTTGGCCACATATCTATAATGTGCTCGGAGCTTTTTAAAACTGACGACTCATTATTGTCTGATTTCGCTGTTTAAAGCTTTTGTAAGTTCCGCTGCAAAGAAAAAAGAAAAAAAAATCATGAAAATTTTAACTTAGCTTTGTTTTGAAAATTTGGGGCATTACAAGTCTCTTCAGGAATTACCAGAGTTTGCCTTAACTCAAAAACATGATGAACCATCAGTTGTAGTCCAAGTCCTGACTGAAGATGTCAATATAGGTTTAGAAGACAATCCCAAGATTCTCAAGATCGGTACCAGTCTAAGTCCAGAAGAGAAGAAAAGGCTCACTAATTTTCTCAAGCAACATGAAGAGGTGTTCGCATTGACATATGAAGACATGCCAGGTTTAGATCCAAAATTAGTCGAACACCACCTTGTTTTAAAGCCAGATGCTAAGCCAATCAAGCAGAAGCTGAAGAAAATGGATCCCATAATAGAACAACAAGTCAAAGAAGGACTCGAAGATATGCTCAAAACAGGATTCATTCAAACTATTGACTTCCCAGATTGGTTAGCCAATATTGTCGTTGTTCCAAAGAAAAGTGACAAAGTGAGGATCTGCATAGACTTCAGAGATCTCAATAAAGCAACTTCGAAGGATGATTATCCACTTCCAAGTATTGATCTTCTAATCAACAGCACTGCAGAACATGCTATGTTCTCTTTTATGGATGAATATTCCGGCTATAATCAGATTAAGTTGGCAGCTCGCGACCAATCAAAAACTTCCTTTACTACGCCTTGGGGTACTTTCTGCTATACAGTTATGCCTTTAGGGCTTAAGAATGCTGCAGCAACATATCAACGTGCGATGGTCGTCATCTTTCACGATCAGATGCGCAAAATCATGGACACATATGTTGATGATATCCTCGGGAAATCCAAAGAGAAAGAAGATCACCTCGAAGCCCTTGATCAAGTTTTTAAGCGACTCATTCTTTATAAGTTAAGACTTAACCCTCAAAAGTGTGCTTTTGGAGTCGAATCAGGCAAACTGTTGGGTTTTCTAGTCAGCAAAAAGGGAATTGAAGTTGACCTAGGCAAAGCAAAGGCTATCATTGATATGCCACCCTCGACAAATCTCAAAGAATTGCGTTGCCTTCAGAGATGCATGCAATCAATTCAGCGATTTATTTCCAACTTGGCAATGAGATGCGAGCCTTTCAATCACTTACTCAGAAAAGGAGTGAAGTTCGAATGGGGACCAGAATGTCAGCAATCATTCGATTGTATCAAGAGGTATCTTCTCAACCCTCTTATCTTGAAGTCGTCAGAATTAGGAAAACCTCTTTTGCTATATATCTCAGTCAATCAAGTCGCATGCAGCGGATTCTTGGCACAATACAAAGAAGGAAGCTTGATAGAGCATGCCATTTATTATGTGAGTAAGACTTTCATAGACTATGAAAAGAAATACTCTCAAATAGAGAAGACCTGCCTAGTGAAAGTGCAGTAGGATCGAGGCAACGAGTACTAGAGGGTGGGTGAATAGTGCTTTTAAATATTGTCTGCGGAAATTTGATGAATTTTGCAATTCGCAAAGCAATCACACAAATAACACAAGAATTTATCCTGGTTCGGTCTTTCCCGACCTACATCCAGTCCCCAAGCAAAACCAGCTTGAGATTTCCACTATCAACCTTGTGTATCTACAAGATCATACAGACCAAATTTGGTCCCACTTTCAGTAACACACCTACTGAAAGCAAACAACTCCTTTAAACCAAAAAGTCCTTCCTTTTACAGAAAATTGAAATAAGTAACAACTTACAAAACAACCTATGATCCCTTCTTATGAATGCAAATGAGACGCACTTGGCTTTTGAGGTTGTTGGAATACTCAACTCACGAATTCACTATCTCTCAAAGGAATTTGAGTGAAAAACTGAAGTGAAAAATATCAAGTGAGTGAGAAAATGAATATGAGTAAAAAACAAATAGTAATTCAATATAAATCGATTGGATTGTTGTCCTTTTGAGTGTAGAATACACTCATATTTATAGTTGAAAGATTACATACGTTTGAAAGAGTGTCAAAACAGTCTATTTTGAACGATCAAAACGTTTGAAAAATGAAAAGACACGCCTTTTAAAAGTTTCAGGGAAACTGGCAAAATTAGTCGACTGGAACAATAGTTAGCCGACTGATAATTAACTATTAGTAGACTGACAGTTATCATCGGCAGCCTAATGTGTTTATCAAGCTGTTTGAAAATCTGAAGTTTTGAAACTTAGTCGACTAGAGAAAAAGTTAGTCGACTGATAATATCATCAGTAGACTGAAAAACCTTTCAGTCGACTGTTGCTAAATTTTTTTCTGAAAATACATGTTCTGTCTGGTCGACTGATAAAATCATTAGTCGACTGCTGCTAAATTTTCAGAAAACAGACATTCTGTCTGGTCGACTGATAAAACCTTCGGTCGACTAATTTGACAAAATTGACATTTTTTTTAGAAAATTTGGCGCGAAAGGATTAGTCGACTGGTGAGTCTATTGGTCGACTAATAAATACGAAAAATTAAATAAAGAGTTTTCTAAAAAGATTTTCATGAAGGGTTCTTTTAGAAAAGTTTTTTTCTAAAGACTTTTTAGGTGAAATGCAACTGAAATATGCACTCTAAGTAAGGCTCTTACAAGAATCTAAGACTTTTAATGAATTTAACATTTGCACACTAGTCTTCAAAGATTCTTCATCGAATTCTTCAATGCTTGTCATCTTTCTTCATTGCCTTAGCTGAAATGCAGTTGATTCACTTGTTCATCATCAAAATCTTGTACTTGAAGTATCATGTATGGCTTCATTGTCGTAACAGCATGTGTTAAATGCTTATGATAATAGTATTATGCTAGTTGCAATATGATACATGTGACTTGCTTTACTACTTGGTTGAGCTATTTGTGTTTGTTGCAATGTAGCATTTGTTGGCTTGAGTATCTTATGATTAATGTAACTGCTTATTGCTCATAATCTATGAACTGTTTACAACTAGGACTAATATAGCTGCTTGTCTTATAAGCTGCCTACATCTTGCGATTAATATATAATTGTTGTAGTGTGATTACTTATCGCGTGTAGCTTATAGATTGCTGATTATGCTTATACCTTATGATTAATATAGTTACTTGCCGGTTGACTAAAGAATTCAGTGGTAATTGCATGCATTGTGAGCTCTGTTATGAATGCTTATCTTATTCAGTTACTTTGCTTACTATGTTTGACTGCTTGGTGGAGTTAGTTACCCTCCACTTGTAGAATCGGTTAGGCTGCTATAGTTGTTTAATTTGCTTGTTTAACACTTTGTTCGTATTGGTCTCATATTTAACTACTTGATTTATTTGAGTTTTGCTTGCAATACTCGACAACATGTATGGTTAGATTTGCTAGATTTGCTTCTCCTGTTTAGTTTAGTAATTATCTTGCTTATTGCAGTTTTTGTTGCTTCTTGTCTTTTGCACCCCTACTATTTTTTTGTGAAACTAACACATTTTATGGGCAGGTGATGTTTCAAACTGTGATGACATGATAAGTTCAAGATGAGGTTATTTTTCTGACGTTTCGCTCCTAAGGATATTTCAGTAACTTTATATAAAGGTTTTCCTGAAAATCTCTCATTTGTGCAAGTCTTAAACTATTAAAAAGTTATATTTTTATAATCTATTTGATTTCTTAAATATATGGAGTTTCAAATCTCTTGTGAAGGAAAGTTTGCACTGTAATGCGCCCAAGGTCCATTGACTTGTTATTTTGAACATTATTTTTGGCTGAATTACTATTTAAAAACTCTAATAAATGAATGATTACAAAGCTTTCAAACTTTTCATAAAAAGTTACATTATAGGTCGATCCTCTGTCTCTCACTCAGTCTCATTTTTTTTATGCTTCTTTGCAACTTGCCCGCAGCAATGGTTGTCGGCCTTCAGATTGCCTAAAAAAGCAAGAGAAAGGAGGAGGAAGAAGAAGAGGGTGAAGGCCCTTACCTCGTCACTGGCCGAAATCTGGTAAGTCTCCCTTGACATTTTTTTTCTGGTCTCTCTCCCTCGCTCTCTATCGCTTTCTCTCTCTTGCTCGACTGAGGGGGAGAGGCGCAACATGAGGGCTATAAACAGCCCTCACAGTGGGGTGAGGTTTATCCTCATCCCCCAAATCTTTTTATGGGGTAGGCGGTTCCCTCAAATAGGGAACCGTCTTTCCCCTTTTCAAATTTTTTTTTTAACGATCTTATCCCCTCTGACGAAATCGTCGGATGGGGGATTCTACCCCCCTTAAAAGAAGATTCATTTCAAATCTTACCTGGAAATAATTGTAAAAATTATTCATGGATGTCGGATTCGCACAACCATGTAACCTCATTTTTGTTGTGATGACTCCATCTAACTAATACCAGATGTATCTCTTTGTTTCTTAGTTTATGTACTTTTGCATCTAAGATTTCTATAAACTTTTCACTCATGCTTAAATCATCTTGCATTTTCAACACTGAATCAAATGTATCCAATATGTGAGAGGGATCAGACACATATTTTCGCAACATAGAGACGTGAAACATGTTATGAATTCGAGACAAGGAAGGTGACAAAGCCAATTGGTATGTTGTTTGACCAACTTTCACAAGTATTTCAAAGGGTCCAATATATCTTGAATTCAATTTTCCTCTTCTACCAAAGTGCATCACTCCCTTAAAATAAGATATCTTAAAAAATACATGATAACCATACTAAAATTCTAACTCACGATGTCTTTGGTATGCATAACTTTTTTGTCGACTTTGCGCTGTCAAAACACGCTCTCGAATAAATCTCACTTGGTCTGTCATCCACTGAACCAATTCAAGCCCTAGCAATCTTCTTTCTCGGATCTCATCCCAATACAATGGTGTTCGGCACCATCGACCATACAATGCCACAAATGGATCCATGCCTATACTTGCTTGAAAACTATTATTGTAGGCAAATTCTATCATAGGTAGGATGTCATTCTATGAGTCACTATACTCTAAAGTATGTACTCGTAACATATCTTCTAGGGTCTAAATGGTTTATTTTGACTGTCCATTTGACTGTGGGTGAAATGTTGTGCTCATTTTTAATTGCGTTCTCGTTGCTTCTTGAAAACTCTGCTAAAATCATGATATAAATTTAGAGTCTCTGTATGAAACAATCGAATCTGGTACTCCATGAAGTTTGACTATTTTTTGGATTAACAATTGAGCCAACTGGTTACAAGGCTGAGTTATCTTACAAGCCAAGAAGTGAGCTGACTTAGTTAGCCTGTCTACAATCATCCATACTGAATCCATCCCATTCTTGGTCTTTCGAAGTCCTGAGACGAAGTCCATAGTGATATTTGTCAATTTTTATTCAAGTATGAGGAGTAATTGTAGTAGTCCACCAGGTTGTTGGTGCTCAATCTTCACTTGTTGGCACACCAGACACTTGCTTATGAACTCAGCAATGTTTCTCTTCATTCTGCTCCACTGAAACGTATCTTCCAGATCTCGATACATTTTAGTACTGCTAGGGTGGATGGCATATCTAAAGTGATATGCCTCATCCAACAACTGATTCCTGAGTTGATCATCCTTACGAATGCACACTCTATGACAAAATTTGAGAAGTCCTTGATCATCAATTTGAAGTCTGACTCCTCACTTTCTAATTTTTTTTTCGCTTGGGCTAACTCTCAATCTAAGGGTTACTTTTCCTTAATTTTCTCCCATAATTCTAACCTTAATGTGGTTTGCACAAACAATAATTGACCTGGTAAGCATTAAACTTTTGATTTTTTATGTACGACCAAAGAAAATAAATCCCAATCTGCGAGTTTGTCCAATGCTCATGACTTTCTTCTAAGAGCGTCATCGGCTACATTCATCTTTTTCGGGTGATATTTCAGCTTGAAATCACAATCTTTTTAAAATTGCAGCCATCTCCTATGCCTTAAGTTCAAGTCTCTTTGCGAAAACAAATATTTGAGGCTTTGATGATCAGTAAAAACCTTAAATTGTTTGCCATACAGGTAGTGTCTTACAACTGCTGCTAGCTCTAGGTCTTGCATCGAATAGTTGATTTCATGTGTTTTGAGTTGGCGAGATGCATAAGCTATAACCTTACCATGCTACATCAGTACGCAACTCAATCCCTTATGAGAAGTATCACTATAAATAGTGAAACCTCCAAATCTAGAAGGTATGACCAATACTGAAGCAATGGTCAAACTGTAAGACCCATGAAATTTTAGGTATTTTTCTTATATCTCTCTTATTTATAATTCATGTTTCTAAGATCTAGAATAAGGAATTAATAGGACTAATTAAACCTAGAATAATTAGTCAGAAATGAATTTTAGAAAAAAATATAGCCTTGTATTTGAATTTTGAAAACAAATGCAACCTTTGATATGAATTTAGAAAAAAATATAACCTTGTATTTGAATTTGGGGAAAATATAGCCTTGTATTAGAATTTAAAAAAAATATAACCTATTATATGAATTTTGAAAAAAATATAACCTTGTATTTAAATTTTGAAAAGTATGACCTTGTAAATGAATTTTTGAAAGTATAGCATTCTAATTGAATTTTAGAAAATATAAGATTCAATATAGAGTTATCTTAAAGTAGGTAAACAATATTTCAAAGAGTAAAAAGTGCATAGTGAGAGTAAGTGGAAAAGATAACTAAATAGTTAGATTCTAATTAAAAGAAATAATATAAAAATTAAAGTAACTAGAAAGTAAATAAGTACACATTAGGTAGAAACTACCAATTAGATTCAAAATAAGCAAGTTCACTAATGATTAGATTGATTTTCTAAAATCCAATGAAATATCTACTAAATCTAAAAATATCTCCTACAAAGTTAGAAAGGGTAGTTTAATAGGTCTTCTAAATAAAGTCAAGGGTTATGTTTGAGAGAAAAGTGTTGGAAAAGTAAGATGTGTTAATCTCCACCATTGATTCCTTGAAATTAATCTCAACCCTCTATTTCAAAAGTAATCATGACTCAACCCCTATAAATACCCCCTCAAATAGAGAGTTTCAAGCATCCAAGAGCTTCTCTCTTCCTTCTCCCTCTTGTTTTCTTCTCTCCTTTTAGTTTTAGTTTTTAGTTTTTGACTTCTCTTCTTTCTTCACTTAAGAATAGTGAAGGGTGCCTCTCTAGGAACTCTTTCCTATTCTCTTAGTGCCTTGAAAGACTCCAAGCAAGAAGAGGCAAGTCCAAGCCTAGGTCCCAAATCAAGGTAAGTGAAATTATCCCTTATGCATCTTGATATCATTCAATTTCTATTTTCTTCTCTAATTCCTATTCTCATCCATATAGGCAAGTGTTTTCATAACACATGTTGAGTTATGAAATGAGTTGTTATTATGCTTTTGATTTTTTTTGTCTTTGTTTTATCCATATTCAAGATACATGATTTTCTTTATGATGCTTCTATGAAAAGATGAATGAATTTCATGTCTTAATGATAGTCCATTACCATGAAGATGCTTAATTAGTATTATGAAGCAATTCCTTGATATATGCATTAATGCATTTTAGAATTATGCATGTCATGTTTCATTCAAGTTCTTGAAAATCCATGGGCTAATGACAAGAGAAAAAATATACTCTTGCAAATTCGTATGAAAAGATATTCAATTTTTTAATTTGATTCATGTGAACATGGAAGAATGAATGCTCAAAATTCGTGTGATATGAAAATTTGATTTTTTGAGAAATCTGTACAACCATCATCTCTAGAGTCATACCCAAGCAAAACAATTTGGATAGTTATGGTTCATTTTAATTAAAAACAAGATTCTTGATCTCATCCAATAAAAAATTGGATTTTTTGGAATGCCTATTGGTTTTTGAAATAATAGATTTATCGATTTCAAAATTTGGATCTTGGATCCATCTCAAATAGATTTGGATTTCTAAAATTGGATCTTGGATCCATCTCAAATGGATTTGGATTTTTAAATTTGGATCTTGGATCCATCTTAAATGGATTTGGATTTCTAAATTTGGATCATGGATCTTTCTCAAATGGATTCACTTTTGGATCTTCCTAATTTGGGTTTGGATCTTTTTAATCAAATCTTAGATCTTTCTCAAATGGATTCAGTTTTGGTTCTTCCTAATTCGGATTTGAATCTTTTCAATCAGATCTTCAATCTTTCTCAAATGGATTTGGTTTTGGATCTTTTTAATATGGATTTGGATCTTGGATCTTTCTCAAATGGATTTGGTTTTGGATCTTCCTAATTTGGATTTAGATGTTGGATCCTTCTCAAATGGGATTCGATTTTGGATTTTCTTAAATGGATTTGAATTTTCTAAATTGGATCTTGGATCCTTCTCAAATAGATTTGGTTTTGGATCCTCTTAATTTGATCCTGGTTTTGGTTCAACTTAAATGGATATGGATTTTCCCAAAAGGATTTGACTTTATCCAAAGGGTTTTGGATCCTCTCAATTGGATCATGGATTTGGGTCAACTCAAATAAGGATTTGGTTTTACCCAAAAGATTTTGGATCTTCTCAATTTGATCTTGAAATTAAAGCAAATGAAGTCAGATTCATTTAATAGAAGTTTTTGTAGTTACATAAAAGAACTTCAAAGAAATCATATTTCCCCAACCACACCTTAGGAAGACGTCAAAAATACTCTACCAAAAGAATATGGTGGTAATATGAATCTTATGAATGGATTCAATGTGATACCACACACCTTGAGGGAGTAATACTCAAAGAATTGAGGCTACCAAGAATTCTACATAGAAGTTATTACGATTTCGATCACCATACGATTCACAAAATATTGTTGCCTTGAGAAGGCTAGGCTTGTCTATACTTAGACGATGCCCAAATGTTGAAAGGAGTTTACGTATGCAAAGATACGCTATGAACTCGAGCCTAAGGGCCAATAAAACAAGGATGCATATAAAGCATGCATATGTGTGCTTATAAATATAAAGAAGGTGCATTGGCTTAGACATACAACTTATACTTGAATTACATGCGTGTCTATATATCAAAGCCAAATATCATGAGGTAATGTATGATGCCTACAAACATAAAAGTGTTAGGCAAAACAAATGTGCACATGATAAATGAAATGCACAAGTAGCACATGTTGCTTATAGGCCAGTGTTATGGATGTTCATACTCTCATACATAATGCCTTTTTGAAATACTATACACTTAACTGAGCATTCTAAGTTTTAATGTGTTAAGGCATGATGAGCATCTGACATGTGTGTGGAATGAAATAATTGCAAATGGCAATAAGTGCTCTATTGAAAGTTGGGTGGATGAACCCCGTGAGATGAAGTCTCACTACTTATACTAACTCCCACACATTTGAATATAATATTTACACCGTCAATGACAAGGTGCTTTTCGAAGGGGCACGTGATTTGGGCTGGGTATAGACTTGGTCATGACATACTAACTTGCGGGGGGAGTATAGGGTTGTTGAGCCTTTAAACCTCGTATGACACAAGAGCATGACTACTAACACTATCCATAATGAAGATGGAGCCGCCTATGTCACTCATTCACACAATGATTAACCTAATAGAGGGTGTATGTTATAACCTTAAGTAACATAATTAGTTGATATATATTTGAGTGTATGAGTATGTTATTCTTATTGTTATTCTGAGATTATAGTTCTTATTGATATCTCAATCATGTTGTTACCAAGCTTATGAACATGTCATTTTATTTGTCTAGCATATTAGTTACATTGATATTATATTGGAGAATATGACAGATATTTGATTTTGTATCATAATTAACACCATAGTAACTCTTGTTGTCACGATGACGACCTCTGTATACCCAGAGGAGTAAAACTATTCAAACTTAATATTGATACTGCTAACTTATTGACATAGCTATATATAATTTATTTTGATTATATAGTTGAAATCATGTTGTTCTTAATAATATTTCATTATCATCTTACTACTATTGTCAATTCATAATCATTACATTTCATATGATTCTAGCATGTTACATACTGCATAATGGATATTGATGCATTATCATAATGTATGATGTTTAATTTTACATACTTGCTCGCAAGAGTTTGACCTCGGTTGTTATGGGGCGCAGGTAATAAAGAATAAGGCATTGCAATGGTTGGATGTGCGGTGTGACCCTGATCTAAACCTCAATCTAACATGCAGCTAAATATCAACTTATTATACAACTTAATATGTTGTCGAACCTCAACTTTATATGCAGCTTAATATCTAGATCTGGAAATCACAAATTACCACATGGTAACCAAAATTGTCGAATCCACTGAATACATACCTATACCAGTCACTGTCATGGCTATTCAAATAAGATACAGACTTTCAGTATATAGCAATATACAACTACATGATACATTTGTAATATATTCAAAATAGAATTTCTAACATTTTCAATGTCCTTACAATATAACTAGTGGTTAACCTATTCTGTGTATCAATCCAGCAATCCATTGGGTTGTTGGTTTCATCTTTGTTTTAATAAAATTTTCTTGGCCATAGCAAACACTTCCATTGAATCAGTAAAACCAGAAAGAGAACAACTTTCATAGTTGTATGAATAAAATATCATGTAATGCTTGAGTAAGAGCAGCTGCAACTCTGCCACGTTTTTCAATAGTGTTGTTGTATAAACTTAAAATTACAACCAGCAACTAATCTCTGATAGGTGGATAAGAGGGAAACCATTGAAGTCTTGGTTTCCTTCAGGTTTAAATTTTTTTATCCTTGGCAGTAGCTAATATTTCGTTTGATTGGATAATAACAAGAATAACAAATCTGCAATTAAAAATGGTTTACTGTTTAAGTAGAAGGAACTGCCACATCTGTTACTTCTTTCTAGCAGTGGCAGCGTCGAGAGTATGGTGTTTGATTGAAATAACCATCTATGTCCAGGTGTAAATCAAGTGAAAATAATAAACAGGAACCACTATACCAATTTCCTAAATGTATACAAAACTGGTTATCCAAATCTACCCTAACTAAATGAGACACTCTTTTGTTTAAAAGATTGAAATAGCAGTAAGTAGAAAATGTGCAATAAAGCAACACAGAGTACAAGTCTGAGTGCAGATTTTATTTATTTCAACTACTGCGTTAACTCAACTAAGAAGAGGAATGAAAAGGAATAAGTCTGTAAAGGTAATGTAAGAGATGGCTAAAACAAATCAAGCATGATGATTTTGCATGTCCTAAAATTATTCCATCTGGAAACAATTAAACTTGAAAAGAATATTTTGGAAGAAATGAAATTCCAAGATTAAATTTACTAACAATTTAGCAGATTTGGGTCCTTTTTTTTTTAAAGCAACTCTCACAATCACCCGTAATGCCTACGCATCTTTACCATCCACTAGTGATGCATACACTTATGGAACCAATTGGACTACATGTATAATCTAACAACCAATGTTATTGTACGTAAACATTTCCTCATTAAGCGGCTGAATCCCAATATGCTAGTAATGACAACAAAAAGAAACTCATGACCATTATGAAGACAACTCAATAGACAGCAAACTCATTCAGTCGCATGATAAAAAAAAAACTTAATGTGTCAACAGTCATTAATAGAGTACAGTAAGGTGAGCGGTATGCATATTTCATATGCTACATCAACCGGGACTTTCCATTCCGAAATCCGATAGAAGTACTAATAGAAAAAAAATGCCCATTAGTTACCAACTCAGACTCTAAACCCTCAGTCTGATCATAAACCATAAACAAAATTCTAAATTTCTCTCTTTATGTCCCTTGTTTTTTGATTAGCGGTTCACGGCAACCCAAATCCTCAAATTTGTTGATTTGGGATTTACGGCAACCCACTGCATGCTTGAAAATCAGTGCATATACTAAAATCATCGTAGAAAAACTACATTACATGCTTGCAGCGCAGTACACTTGCAAAAACACAGTAAAACCCTACAAAACCGTAGCCAATCCTACTGTCAAAAATCCGAGATTTGGGGGTTCCCAGGCACCTCAAACCCCAAGTCCTCCCTTTTTACTATAGATTTTTGGCAACCCACACAACATAGTCGAACACACGACACATCCAAACAAGGATAAATAATAGTAAATCATACCTTGATGTGCGAGGTGGCTGTTGCCACGAGTGGAAGGGTCTACCTGCCTCAACCACATCGCCGCCTTGCAAAGGGTTCGAGAGGGAGAGAGAGAGAGAGAGAAAAGGAACAGGAGGCAGTTAGGAAAGACCGAGAGAAAGAGGGTTATGCTAAATGGGAAGGGAAGGAGGCGAGATATGGAAGGGAGCCCCGAAAATTAGAAGGAGATCTGTTATCCTCCCCTTTACCCGGCGGCTGCACATCCCCCTTCCTCAGCCTCCTCACCTCTACGCTGTGTTAGGGTTCAGAAACGAACCCTAACACTCATTTTTATCGGGTAGGGCTTTTGCTTTTGCTTTTGCTTTTGTTTTTGTTTTTTTTTTTTTCACGGGGCACGGCCTGGGTCCGAGACCGAGACCCAGGATCCGAATGCAGTCTGGATCCGCAGCACCTTCGCAATGTGGATCTGCAGGTTGGATCCAAATGGATTCAATTGCAGATCCCAGCGTTATGTTTATTTATTTATTATTATTATTATTATTATTTATTTTTCTTTCTTTTTCTAATAGGTTTATATGTAGAAGAATTTATACGTATATATGGATCCTAGTTAAATCATTATGGATCCAAATACGTTATCATGGATCCCAAATGATCTCATTTTGGATTCAAGTAGAGTTTTAACTGGACCCAAGTATTATCGATGTAAAATTGGCATTGAAAATTTAAGGATCCGACGTCAAAGATCCAAATGAAGTAATATAGATCCAAACATCGCCTAGGCTATTACAGATCCCAATAAAGTGTTATAGGTCCAATATAAAAAATTTCTCATTAACATTTGATTTAAACTTCACAGATCCATTGAATTCGACCTGGATCCAATGTCAAATTTGACACTGATACTGAGAATCCAAAACCAGAGACCCGATCCATTTGACCAAAATCTATTATTGGTTATCTAATTAAAATGTTCGTGATGCGTTATTTAAGATTTAAATAGAATATTGAAGATTCAGACATGATACTAAGAATCCAACATTGAAGATCCAAATAGGATATCTGAGATCCAAGTACGAATAAACAATTAAAACAATAAAATATCCTTGTACCAGCTTAAGGATCTAAATCTCAAGTTTATTTATTTGATAAAAATCATGGGTATTACAATAATGACTAGTGGTTTTTTTCATTGGTTATCAAGAAAGATTAAAGGGTTTTAGGTTTTTATTTATCATCTCATGAACCATAAATAGTGAAAACACATAAAGCAAATTTTTTTAATATGGTTCATTGGGATAAATGTATTTCAAAGACTTTCATTTTAGGAATTGTAAGATTCAATTTCTATACCTGCGAAGTAAAAAGACTTGGTTTTCTTGATAATTGTCTCTTTGGTTGATGTTGGAGAAAACCAGATCAATGAACATTAATCTCAAGTAGAACAAGTTATTGATGAGGATACATAATAACAACATGATACAAATGTTCAATTTGAACCACCAGTAGCACATGTATGGAGGTCAACAAGAACCAAGAGATTTGTTATATACCCTAATTATGTGATTTATTTATAAGAGCTCAACAATTTCATAGATATTAATGATGTTCTCTTATCATTTGCAGAAACCATTAATACTGATAAATCATCACATTGGATCAATACCATAAAAGAATAGTTTGTCTCTATAGCAAACAACCAAGTGTGAGATTTAGTACTTTGACCTACTAGAGTTGGACCTATTAGTTGTAAATGTGTCTTTAAGTCCAAAATGGATTATAAAGGGCGTGTTGAGAGGTACAAGGCTAGGCTTATTGCAAAAGGATCACTCAAATAAAGAACATTGATTTTAATGAAACATTTTCTCATGTCTCAACTAAGAAATCGTTAAAAATAATCATGACCCTTATAACTCATTTTAATTAGAGCTACATCAAATGAATATGAAAATGGTTTTTCTGAATAAAGATATGGAAGATGAGGTATATACGCAACAACCTCCTAGTTTTAATGTAGATAACTCAAATAATTTAGTTTACAAATTCAAGAAATCAAAATATGAATGTAAACAAGCTTTTCACTAGTGGTATAAAAAGTTCAATCAAGTGATTTTGAATTTTATATTCACTGAAAATATTGTTAATCAATGTATGATGTAAAACCTGTAAATTTTTAAGAGAAAATAAATAAAGGAATTGACTCTTTTCGAGTTAAAATTGGTGATTTTACCTTCTATTGTCAAAATTGTGTGTTTACACGCTCAATTTTATCTTTCTGACAAGGAAAGGTAAAATGGTTATTTTAAATTATTGTGGTAAATAAAATATTAATAAAATAGCCAATTTAATCATTTTAATGAGTCACAAAACCATTTAAACATTTTTGAGGTGTTTCGAACTTAACAAGATATATTTTAATGGTTTTCAAAATATTTTTGTAAAAGGGGTATTTTGGTCATAAGATTAATCCTAGAAAATATTTTTATTGAATGAAGTATTATTTTTAAAAACTGAATAGTATAATTTTTAGTATTATTTTATTTTATTTTATTTTTATTTACTTTTCCTATTTTCTTATAGAAATTCTTTAGTTATTATTATTGTTATTATTTTTATTATTATATATATGCTTTGGGTTCCTCAGGCCCAAACCGGACCCAATGTTCACCCCCCGTAAAGTCACGTGAAACCCTAAGCCCCTACACATTCTTTTTCTCCCCCTTTCCTTTTTCACAGCCGACCCCCCTCAACGAGTCTCCTTCTCCTCCTTCCTTCCCCGTTGGCAAGCCGCTGGAGTAGCGCCATCGCCGACCCCCGCCGACCGACCTCGTGCCGCTGCCGTGAGCCCCATCTGCGGCATGACCTTCTCCTCCTCCCTCTTCTCTCACTTCATCTTAGTCGTCGTGACCACCACCGCCTCTCCCCCTTTCCTCTCTTCTTCCCCTTCTCCTTTCTCCTTCTTTTCTTCTTTGTTCGGGCATCGATCGGAGGTTGCCATCACTGAGATCGCCTTTCGCCATCGACGATTGAAGCTGCCATCTCCCTCGATCTTCTTTTGTTAGCTGGAAGCAATGTCTGCTTCTCCGTAGACGACACCATTGGTGCCATTGGCAGAACTTGCACAATTACCACATCATTTCGGTGACCCCTTTTCTTCTTAAACCCTCCACTGCCAACGTCGGGATTTTTGGTGAGTCGCTACACCTTGTTTGATTTTTTTTTCTCTTCTTTGTTCAACAAAGCTCGCCCGTAAGCATAGATTTCTTTTTTGGGGGTTTGATTTCCCTGTTTTAGCTAGATCCGGACCACCGTAGGTGGTTGGACCCCTGTACTGTCGGGAAGTGACCCCTAGCCGTGAAGGGAGGGGGGGATATCGCCATTCTAGAATAGTATGTTCATTTTTCTTTTCTTTTCTCTGTGTTTCCCTATTTGTCCTTATCGCATGGCTCCGATCGGGGTTTCACAAACTAAGAATGCGTGATTTGCCAAATCAACTAATCGGTATTAGTTTTTTTTTCATTTTTGGCATTGTTAATGCCGAATTTCATGTATGCGTTAGAGTAAAGTTGTAATTGCTGAGTCTTCTTTTTTTATATGACAGTCAACTTTTTGTTATGCTTCACGATCTGGCTTATGCTTTGATTCTCGGCATTGGGAATTGTGCAGGGCTGCCATCACGTGATAGCAAGTATATTTTTTGTTTTAACGACATTCTTGTCTTGTTTTCCCCGTCTCAGATTGTATTCCCATCGAAATATGAAATTCTTCATAATCGAGTGCCTCAGTTTTTGTGTCGTCATGAAGAGTGATGCTAGGAACTGCGTGCAGCCATGGGATTTACTCCACATGGTTGTCCAGCATTATTTGGTCTTATTAACGCATTACTTTTTAATTTTCCTTCTATGATCAGATTACTGATTCGCGTCCTATCCTTTTTGTCACTCATTTACGAGAGCGAGGTTCAATAAGTGTGCATGTGCGTATGTGCAGTTATAGCACTTTCTCCTTGTGAGTGGGTCAAGTAGATCGTCATGTGTGGTGGTTGCATTGGACTTTTCAGATCCCGAGTTTTACTTTATTTTTTGTTGTGTCGAAAAGGTAGGATTCATAAACTAAAGTTTTATAATGTTATTCATGTTGTATGATAAAAATCTAAATATTAGAATTGTATTGTATTGCCTATATAAATGTGCATTGAAGGTGTATAGTAGAGCAAAATGTGTGATCTTAATGCTAAGCATCGCATGCGGCTTAAAATGTCATGTGAAAAGAAATAAGAAAAATGCAAATGCAAAAGCATGCAAATTGGGTAAATACTCATGGTAAGTAAGTGGTGCAAGTACACCACAGGTTAATTACTTTCTTGAATACAACACTCTCCTACCCACATACTCACTTAGTTGTGGATATCTAGGACTATTTTGCTGGAGTTTGAAGATCATGTTGAGCATGATTTGAATGTATGAAAATAAAAGTGCTCTTGTTTTTGTAGTTCAGAGACCATGCTAGTCATGGTTATAGTTAGCAGGATATTGGAGTGTGTTTGTTGCAGGTACATGTTTGACATTGTTGTGGTATGAATGATTGAATGTATTGTCATGTTTGATGTGACTGTATTCATGCTTGCATAAAGTTATTTTGAAATGTATTATGCCTTCCATGTGAAATTGTATCATAAAAATATGCTTAAAATAAATGTATCGTGTTTATGAATATGATTTCATCTTTCTAATTATCCTTATAATGAATGCAAATATGATGTGATGGTTTTGCACGTAAAAATATTGAGTTATCGATATATGCAAAATAGTTCATGTGATTGCATTTTATGTTAACCATGATTGAGATTAAACCATGCATGCAATCATGTTAAAAATTGAATCATATATGTGAGCATGTATAGTAAATCATGACATGATAGGATCATGCATGAAAGTGAATACAAATTTGTTATAAACATTTATTAGAGCATGTAAATTTGAATGATGCAAGTGACATAAATTTTGATATCAAGCATGAAAGCATGTAAATTTGAATGATGCAAGTGACATAGACTTTTATATCATGCATGAGAGCATGTAAGTTTAAGTTATGCAAGTGACATAGACTTTTTAATTCGTGCATGAGGGCATGAGAGGATTATCTTGTAAGTATATAATGTTTGGTTCTGACCTGTGACTTAATAATAAAGATAACCTCGGATCATGGGTCCATTTGAGGTGCCAACAAGGCTGGGCTCTTTGAGATGGCTGGATTCGTTCTGATCTCGTGTCTTTCTGGGAGAGAGAAGGGTGGTACAAGCCTCATGAGACATGTTGTGTTTCGAGGGCTGAAGACGTCTCTTGTCCCTGTCCTACGGAGGTTAGAAGACATGTCTATCAGTGAGTCCTAGGTGGTAGTACCACAATTCTGCAGAGTTTAGGGATGCATGCTCGATTTTTCATTGGCAATTTTTGTTTGGCGTAGGTCAAGACCTGGGATCATGGGTTTGTTCTCCCAACCTCTACACTGCAAGGTTGAATCGCTCGGGAAAGACCCAGTTAAGCCATAGGAGGGTAATAAAAAAAATACATAGAATAATGAATACTCCTATGATTGTTTCTGGATGTCTATACCCTCTTTTGTACAAGATGGGTTTGAATAACAAGATAAACAATTAATTAGATTTTTAAGATAACTGCTCCCATATGCATAATCATATATTGTAAACTTGTAGAGACTTTTAAGTTTGCATGATTATTGCATATGAATTTTATTACATGTGAATGAAAAATATATGTTTATGCTTGGTCATATGATTTGACCTGTTGTTACAAGCCAAGGGCTTGGTTGATGCACATGAGGTGCTTGTGCGTGTGAGGCACATAGGAAGGGTCAAGATATGACATGTTCCATTTTGTTATTTGAATTATAAAGTTCATAAATATTCTGATAAATGACATGTGAATATGTATTTGAAATAATGTATGCCTTAGCCATAAGTTAGACATGAGCATATTTTCTTTTTAGCATAAATAAAGTGAATGATGGCATTACATGATATATTGTACTTTTACTTCAATTTGGAGTGTGCTATAAACTGTTAATTTTATTCATTTATACAAATGATTATCATGTATAGGAATGAATATGAAATTAAATGCCATGAATTAAAATAAGAATGACTTTGATGTTTTCATGCATACGAGTAATGTGATTATGAATGACATGCAATGAATGATGGTTTATGTGATTGAATATCATGTTCTTATTATGATGTAGATTTCCTTGACTCTCATTTCTAAAATGATAGAAATTTTACTTGATTACATAATTTCAACTTGAATTGCATTATTCAAGTTTAGTTTTGGTTTCCTACGGGCATGTGGTTGATGCCCTACAATATTTACAAATAACCTCATGGAGGATTGAAGTGAAGCGCGGGTTGTTGCATGGCTGAAGGCTCCACTCTTACCTACTACGATTTCTGGAGGGATCGGACAAAAGTTTTGAGATAGTTAAAAACTTGTGTAAATTTTACTTTTTGTCTGAATCCTTATATTTAAAGAAGTGTAATATTTTGGACGAACATTTTTAAAATGTCATTTCATTCCTATTATGTTCTTGCATATGGTTTAGAACTTTAATTTTTTACGTAACTCCTCAATCATCTTAAACTTTGATATACTTTATCTTCCGCATTTCTTTTTTCACATGTGAGAAGCTCTTAGAGTAATAGTCGCAATCAAGTTGTGTCTATAGAGGATTCTGTACTGGATCTGATAAAGAGAGGCTAATATACACTCACGCTTGCGCTCAAGTGAGCCGTCTAGTATTTGGAACGATTGGAATGTGGCCATTGATGAACTTGTTGGCATATTACTTTTGGGAACCATGTGAATGGTTTATATAAATAAAAAATTTAAATTTTTCTAAAAAATTGGGGTTTGAGAAAGTTTTAAAAGGTTAGACTTTTTAGGGATGTTACAATATACCTTAAGGCTAATGGGAATAAGTTCATAATTTTTGTTTTATATGTTGATGATATTCTTCCTGCAACTAATGGTTTGGGTCAACTACATAAAACAAAATAATTTGTTTCCTCTTATTTTGATATGAAGGACATAGGTGAGGTCGCTTATGTTATTGGAATTGAGATTCATCGTGATAGAACTAAGGGTATACTCAATCTCTCTCAGAAATCCTATATCTTTAAAATTTTTAAAATGTATAAGATGAAGAATTGCTCTCCTAGTTCTACACCTATAGTAAAATGGGATAAATTGAGCTTAAATGACCATTCTCAGGATGTTAATGAAAAAGTTCATATGGCAAGCGTCATGTATTCTTCGACGGTTGGGAGTTTATAATATGCGCAGACTTGTACCCGATCAAACATCACATTTGTTGTTGCAATGCTAGGTAGATATCATTCTAATCTAGACATTGTACTTTGAAAAGTTATGAAGGACATGCGCTATTTGTAAGGAACAAATGAATATATGTTGGCCTATATAAATATTGATTATCTAGAGGTTGTTGGATACTCTGATACAAACTTACGAGGATGTCTCAACAATAGAAAGTTTACTACGAGATACATCTTTATATTGGCAGGTGATGTCTTCTCATGGAGAAACAGAAAGTAGTATAAAATTGTAGCTCATACCATAGAAGTAGATATGAATCAGAAACTTCATTATGGACTTTGGTGTTGTAGACTCTATTGAGAGATCACTAAAGATCTTATGTAATAATAAAGTTATTGTGTCTTTCTCTAATAACAATAAGAGCTTCACCTATTGTCGATACATGAAGTTAAAATACTTTGTTGTTGAAGAAAAGATTGAGAATCATTTAGTGTGTATTAATACAATCAGTACAAAAGAAATGGTTGTGGATCATCTTACTAAAGGGCTATATTTTTAACATGTAATGAATGTAATGAAGCTGAATTAATTTGTTTTTTTTTATGTATGACAATATATTATGGTTATATGTGATCATATTTATGAAATTAAATTGATTTTTTATGATTTTGTGCATTGTTGATTCTGCTTACAATGTCTTCTTATTTTAAAGAGAGAATAGCATAATAGGAATATTAAAAAGATGAATAAAATGTTTTAGAGACCAACATATTCATAAAGGTATTCTTAACATGCTAAACACTTAAAATGAATAATATTATAGTAAATGAAAATATGACATCTTATATAGAAATGTTTATCTCTATGATTCATTCTTGTGATACAGGATAGCATGTGAACTCACATGAAAATTGAATCGAGATACAGTGAAAGAACTTCGATAGTGTACTTTTTCATGTTAACGGGTAAAGTGAGAGAATGTTGGATTTTTGGATTGAATCATATTCAACCTATATGTAACTCATATTGACATGGGCACATCAAGGGACAACATGAGAGAGGCTTTTGAGTTTTGGGGGGTATGCATGTCCATTATGGACCTCCTACCAGATCTCACTATAATTAAGAGACCCATGATAGTTTGATGAGTACCACCTGTTTGGGGTTTTAGGGTCTTGCTCACCACTCAACATTGTGGTCTGGGTTCATTGAGGGTGTCGATTGGTTGAGGACAATGCCGACTACCCACCTCCACCAAAGCCTAATTTCGATCGGCCATAGTCGTTTCCGGTAAGTGACTCTTCCCGGTCCATTTTATGCTAACACAAACTAGACATTTCATACAAAATAAATAAAAATAATAATAAGAGAATACACGAGATTTACATGGCTCAGCGTCAACCAGGCAAAAAAGGAGCAATATCCACTATCATATGTGTGAGATACAATGGCAGAATACAAAGCTCTCAAAACCCTAATCCCCAAATACACCCAAAATCTCTCTCTTAATCTCACAAAGGAAAGAGATAGCTCCTTGTAAGAGAAGGCAGCCCATTCACATCGATTTGATTCCAGAAACCAATTAGGCCACATGCAATTATGTTGGGTTCAGTATCGCCTACATCTAAACCAAATCCAACCAGTTTATCGATTTTTCAGAATATCGTCACGATCCATCACGACCCTTCATTGTGCAAACAGTGGGGCCCACCACAATGGCGCTCATAATGTCATCAGCGGCCCCAGCCCCACCAATTGTCCTAGATCGTCACAATAGGCAGTGATTTGGCATATCACCTGATCTCTTCATGGCTCCAAAAGTGGAGCCGTATCCTGGTCCAACCTTATTGGATGGACCACTTATGAAAGATCCAGACATGTGTCCACTGTTTCTGGCAAGATCTTTATTTGGGCAAAACTGCACCAACTGAACAGGGGTCCAGCTAGTAAGCCACGGACTCACCAACCCAATAGCCATACTGGACCCACTTCCGTATCCAGGATTTGGATCATACCACAATGTCAGGCCCGGCCAAATTGACAGAGTAAAATCAGTGGTGGAATTGAACGTGGAACGTGGAATCATTTCCAGAGAGGCCAAGTTCAATGGTAAATCAAGGTAACTGGCAAAGTACGGAAAGTGGATTTTACCACTCCCAATGCGATCCATGACCAGACACCACCAAAGCACTCATCCTGTAGCATTGACTAGACCATTAACCATCTTTCTAAATGAGAGAGAGAGAGAGAAGCAAAATAACCATTCTTGATATAGGGTGTCTTAGGTTAATTGGGTTGGGGCAAGGAACCTGTATATATAGAGAGATGTAAATGGTTCGGATTAGGATCAGATGTTGGCTAAACATATTCAAATTTGGATGGTGAAAAACTCATACCAGATCCACTTTTTTACACGCAAATGGATTATGATATCCATCAAATTTAGATATCTGTTGGATTCGATAGCAAAAAATCAAAACAATATCCACATTTGATTATAGATAAGCTTGTGAATCAAGGCAGCCAAAAAAGATCATGTCGGTTCAATACAAGGAAAGCAGAGGTTCAACACACAAGAAAAGTAGCTACACCAGCAAGCAAGAGGATCAAACATGTAAGGAAGTAAACCAAACAAGACAACAGGGGAAAGGAGATGACACAAATCATCACCTGTTAGAAAAAGTCATAACTCAGTATAGGAATCCTGGAGAAACAGGGTGGCACTAACTTACCGATATGGCAACTGAGGAATATTCAAATCAGACTGAAATCGTCCTGCCAATATGATATGAAAAATCATATGTGGCAACCTGTCTCTCAAGAAAAATCACCACTCATAGAGGATATGGTAACTGTGATTCAAGAAGCATCTTATGAAATGAAACTTTCCTATCTTACCTTACTGCATGTGAAAGATCTTTTTGTCAATTAAATATCAGCTCTCTAATAGAGAGGCATGTAATGTGAAAGAAAAAATTTGATAAATAAAAATAAATTCTGAGGGCTTCCCGTGGATGTAGGCATTCATAACCAAGCTAATCCTAGGTGTTCACTGGTGTGTTTGTACGTTCAATCTCTGCATTATCTATCTTTAACTGTTAGTTGGGATGAAAATGTATTAGGTAAAAACTTCAAATTACCTCAGCAGTGGATGTTTAGAAACTAATAGCTGAGATGAGAGTTTATGCATTCGAGATGGGAAGTGAAGCCCTCTTCCCTATGCATTTGTACTAATGAATGGATATGGTAACTACTACATCCTAGAGATGGAGAGCAGATCAAGTGATCTTCACCATCCATTGCTTCATCCCACAATAACCTCATGGTCCTTGTGTACATTGAGGATGCCAAATCACTTGATCTTGCTCTCCTAGAAATGCAGCTGCTAAATCCAAATGCACCCTTTTCAAATGCATAAGCTGTCTAGTACTACCAGTTTCCAAACAGAACCTAAGAGAGAGAAAATATGAGCCACTCGCCGGTTCTGCTGCTCATGAGGCTGCTATAAAGAGCTCGTTCATATTCATAAAATAAGCCCAATGAGACAGACATGAACAATACATGCTCAGCTCGACTTGGCTCATTAATGAGCAATAAATATATTTTGCATGATAACTGTAATGAAAAATAAGTGACTGAAGTGCTCAGATTGCAATTTATATGTTTTCAACTCATTGCTTCTAGCTTCAAAACAATGCATTTTTTTGCCTACAATACAGCTTGGGCTTGGCTCCCAATAGCTCTAGAGTCGAAATGCTATTGCTTTCAGCTTCTAAACTATGTATCTTTTCTGCAAACAAGACAGCTCGAGCTCGGTTCATTGAGCTCACGTTTGTCATGAACACAAGCTCAACTTGGCTTGCTATAAGAACCAACTCGAACACCTCGAGCTCAGTTCCTTTGACTCATTTACCAGCCCTAGATAAGGCAAAAAAAAATGAAAATAAAGGTTTGGTATTGGGTGTCTTGGGCTTAGTGGCGTTGGACAATATTAAACAAGAATATACAAAATGAAGAGAGAGAGAGAGAGAGAGAGAGAGAGAGAGAGAGAGACTTGGGTTACGGAGAAAATGGAACAACAATTGCACACAAATCAACGTTGCAAAAAAATGTGTATAATATTAGTTGATTAAAAAACTACGTTACTTTCCCAAGTATGGGCCAACAAGAAAGCCCCTGAGCAATGACAAATGCTTCAAACATCGAGCCAACAGTGCAAGTTGTCGGTTCAGTTGTGGCTTCACTTCTTCATCACCAGCATATGTCAAACCAACCCTACCCATTGGATGTGACTCATGCATGGGTGCTGGGTTTTGGGGCGGCCAGGCCCACCTAACCAGAGGTGTCCTTTTTTAGCACAAGATCCAGACATGGAATTGATCCAGTGAACTCGCTGGCTCGGATTACGTCCATGGACCGGGTTTGGTTCAGACCGAGGTGAAACTAGACCTAGCCTCGTTCGGACCCGAGTCTAATCGGACTCACCATAAGAGAAATCATATCCTAACATGATAAGAACTACATGAACCAGACCCAGGTCATACTTGGTAAAACAATATTTTTTATCATTTTTACATTGAAAATTTGTGGGTCTTAATCAGAACTCGGGTCAGGCCCGGGTCTGGTATAAAGTTTCGCAAAATATACCTGGGTTCATGTATTAATCGGACCTTTGGGTCCAGGTCCGGGTCTTAATCAGGTCTTTTTATTTATCATCATACCCGAACCCTATAGGGTTTGGTTCAGGTCAGGTCGTGGTAAATCCGACCTGTTGACACGCCTAGTACTGGGTCATAGTCATATAGTTCATGAAATCATGTCTAGCCGGGACCATTGTGAATATAATTTTGTGAATATAATTTTGTATATTTCATGCACTTTTATTGGCAAGAAATAAATTTAAAATGAAAAAAGTGGTACATTTTTTAATAGATAAAAAACAAAAAAAACTTAATTTTCCTCAATATTTTGAATATAAAAATGTAAACATCATAATAAAATCACAATGCTTTCATTTTCTTGGCATGAGATGTACCAAAAACAGGTGATAAAACATCACCATATTTTCTTGACATTTTTAAAAATTACATGATATTTGTCACGATGGTTGAGGACTGCTTTAATGTAGACGAAAATATTGCAATATTTTAAAATATCATGATTTTTATTCAGTCTAAAACGGGTGATAAATTTTTCACTGTATCGTCTCAATATTTGTTACTAGTGGTCTGGCATTAGGAATCTAGAGATCATGTAAATTGGTAAAAAGCGTCCTAAATTTTTCTTTAAAAAAGTAGAAGAAGAAGAAGAAGAGAGAGGTGAAACGGATAAAGTTGGAAGAAATCTAAAAGAACAAGAAAGATGCCTAGACCCATAGGCCACAGGTTGTGTGATCGGTACAAGGGTGACAGCATGGTCATCACTTAAAAAAAGGATATCTTTCCAATACGGGGAGCATTGCTTGACAGCTACTTGCCTCAAACACTGTCTTCATGTCATAATGTCAACCAGAGCAGGTTGTACCTCTAGGCCTAGCATCACTCATGTGAAAATGGGTCTTTTCAGGTCATGAAAAAAAAAAGCTCATCTTCATACGAAAATGGGTCTTTTCTCACGATTGCGGAAACAAATGTACCCGCGGTAGAAAGGTTGTGGGGCACGTGTTTTTCATACGAAAACCACATTTTCACACTAAACCAACGTGGCACGCCCCCCTCCCAATTAGGGGTATCAACGGGTCGGGTTTGGTTCAGACCCAGGTAGAATCAGACCCAAATCTGATTTGAGATCATGGTACAGGGTTTAATCGGACCGTAAGAAAAACCATACCCAGATCCTATAAGGAGTACATGAACCAGACCTGGTAAAATAATAATTTTTATCATTTTTACATTGAAAACTTCTAGATCTTAATTGAAACTCGAGTCGGGCCTGGGTTTGGAATGAAATTTCACACACCATACCCGGTTCCATATATTAATCTAATCAGGCCTTCTTATTTATCACCTGGACTTATAGGGTTTGGTATGGGTCGGGTCTGGGTCAAACCCGACCCATTGACACCCCCTACTCCCAATGCTAAAACATTTTCTTGCAGGAGCGCTTCTTGGCAGACATCTGATTGGTAGACCTTGCCGCAAAGAGATGCCCCGTGGGTTTTGAACCCGTGACCTCCCGTCGTCTTTGGTGCCTTTCACCAGTCACATTACTAAAGGAGATGATACACACTTGGAGAGTTGAGATCCCAATATTCTATCTTTCGACAGTTAAAATGCTAGGTGGGACCCACAGGGACCTTCAGTCCAAGCAGATCGTGGTCCTACCAGACCCATCCACCATGCAAGGTCCATAAGCATTTTGGCTCGTGGGAGCTCATGGAGGCTCAACTCAGAAAGTCGGCCTGTCGAGCCAGGTCACTACGTACATGGTGGGCTCAATGAGTCATGAGTTGACCTAAGATTTCTGATAATGGCCGGGCCAGCAAGGTGAAAAGATTTGGAGATGGGTTCAGGTCGATCAGAGTGTGCTCTAATTAATGGTATTCTGTTAGAGCACCTCTGGATGTCGTTGATCTCAAGATGAACAGCATAAAAAAACTGTATGAATGGGATGCCCATCTTTTAGATGGGTCCCACTCTTTTTTCCTATATCGGTCATATTTTGGATGGACGGCATCAAAATGGTTTGAAATGAACGACTCACAATGAACTTGTTGGTTGTTTTGATGGGTGTCATTCATTTTTAAGATGAACGTCATCCAAGGCACTTCTCACGTGATCCTCGATGAACGTCATCTAAGGCATCAAAAAACACTGTTTATTATTTTATTTTTTTTAAAGACCAGCTTACCACCTCGGTGGCCTGAAACACTGTTTATGATATTGTAGGCGAACACTCAAACCACACAGTTGCACAGTCCATTCATTAAGTCAATGGCAGTGTCACAAATCTAGGCATCTGGATTTTCTCATAAAAATATACTAAACAATATGAAGGAAAAAAAAGTAAAAATATAGCTTTGTCAGTTAAATATAGGGTTGATATATATAGGGTGCTCTCAGAGCACCTATTCCCACTTGACAGAAGCATCAAATTTTCAAAATTTGAGTTTTTTTTCGTTGATCAGATCTACAATCAATATTTAGTGGAAAACAAGTTTTGAATCATGTGATTAAGGCATACATGAAGGTTTTTTAAGATCTTTAAAAATCATAGACTCATAATGTACTAAAATTTCATGATTTTCAAAGACCTATTTTGATGTCCAAAAAACACTACCCAAAACATAATTTCTATCAAATAAAGTATGTTAAGTACATGAGAAGACGGAACCTAGAATTATTATTTCTAATATATATATATATATATATATATATATATATATATATATATATATATATATATATATATATATATGTGTGTGTGTGTGCGTGTGTGTGACTAAAATATGTTTACTAGTATGAACCAAAATTTTACCGTTGGGATGTGGTCTAAAAGCTTGTTTTTATAGAAATGGACTCTGGGATCATCCAATTACGATGAATAAGGATATTTTAAGAGATGAAAATCAATGGCTTAAAATTTTCATAAATATTCAAACATAAAAAATTGCATTTCTTGATCCGATTACAATGATCCAAGAGTCTATTCCTAATAAATGGACCATACCGGATGCATTTTCAGGGTTAGATTTGCAAAAAAAAATGTATAAAAAACTTAATTCATAGATTTAACATAATTGTTTGGTAAACATATTTCAGTTTCCTATATATATATATATATATATATATATATATATAGAGAGAGAGAGAGAGTAACTAGAATATGAAAACTACTAATATGGCCATTTGCTTAGTATAGTGAATTTGCTAGGAATCAACCATTGGATCATGTATTTTCTATGAAAAAATGTGACCCTTTAAATGATTGAATATTTATAATGATTATGAGCCATTGATTTTAAAACCTTAAAAAAAATTGTGTTTATGCATCAAAATTGGATGATTTAAGAACGGGTTCTTATAGAAATCAAGCATGCAGACCACATCCATATACTTAGATTCAAGAGAAAAGAACAAAAAATCTCTGAAAATAACAGTTCACACATTAGTTATCATATTTTCAGTTCTCATGTTATATATATACCATAATATATATATATATATATATATATATATATATATATATATATATATATATATATATATATATATATATATATATATATATATTATGGTATATCGTGATGGTTTTTGTATGTGATAAAATCATTAAATATCCGAGATATTTGTGACGTAGGTCAATGGCAGTCACCTGAATGCAGAGATGTCGCGAGTCGAGTTTTATATAGCCCCTTATGTATTAAAAATTTGTTTTTTTAAGAAAAGCTTGGGAATATATCACACGTATGAAATTTAAAAATACAAAGTAAAACTATAAAATTTTTAAAAATAAAGTGTTAAAGCTACGTTAATATTGCGAGAAATTTATACTACTTATATATAAATGATATTTCATTTTCAAGGTTTTATTGGATTTAACCGGATGGAGCAGACCTCAGACATGTGATCCGGATCCACCTCGACCTTCCATCTTTGTATTTTTTTTTATTAAAGCGAAGCATGTACCGACTAGATTATGTTTCAAATCTGACATGCTGCAATATAACTAGCACGCCTAGAGCTTTTTTTCTTTTTTTTTTTACACTCGGGTCGAGTTTAGACTTTTCGAAGACCCGTAAAACCAAACTCACCTCAATTCCAGAAAATTCAGAACCAGAACCTCACCCCACCGCAAGGGTTCCTCCTTTTCCAGGCCGAACATATGAGTTTGGGTCAAGGTTTTGTAATGGTCGGGTACCTGACCCACCAGCGTGTACCCGACCTGCCCAAATAATAAACTTGTCGGGTTCGGGTTTTGTCTGGTTATGAAAACAAAATTCTAAATCCAGATCCATATAATTTCAAATTACTTTTATTAAAAGTACATATCGAACGCTCGGGTCAGGTTGGGTACCTGTCAAAAAAGCCGAGTTGAATCAGGTACCCGGAAAAAATCACAACCTAAACTCAGCCTGTCGGGTTCGGGTCAACTCAAATATTATTCCGGTCAGCACTTTTTATCCTCATATCCAGAAATTTTGGTTCGGATATGGTCAGGTACCCGATACAAATCTGACCCTTTGACAACTCTAGGGTCTTCGAGCTGATCTAGTTACAGGTCAAGACTTGACTGAGCACGGGCTCTAACTGAGCTAATCAGGTAAATTTGGTATTTTCATGGCATGGTCAATTGGATCATATTTTCCTGGATCTCGGGACTGGATCCTATGTAACATAATAACTCCTTCGGTCGAGCGGTAAGCCCTCGGAGTTTTAGGCTGACATGGACAGAGATAGTAAGTACAGCAGGCTGAGACAGCGCGGCTAGGTCACTGCTCCTGAAGCGGTTTCTCGTTTCACAATTTCACTTCAGGTTCAAAGTGACAAATATTGTTACTATATTTTTAAATCATGACTAAGCTGTCGTTTAGAAAAGTATCGAGATATTGTCACAAACTTATAATATTTTACATTTACATTGCTTATATTTTGAAAAAAAAAACCTCCAAAACAAATTTTAGTGTGATACTTTTATATTTATTCATTTTTACATGTTTTTTTTTAAATATTTATTTATTTTTAGATGCTTTAGAACAAAAACACGAAAAAACCAAAAAATCTTCAATTTCTCACAAGAATTTGGCTGCCTTATTTAGCCGTTTTGCAGTTTTATCACTGTGGTCAGGTTTAAAAATCATCCTTGAGCTACTTCGAGAGTAGGGATGTCAACGGGTTGGATCTGGTTAGTACCCAGAGAGTTTGAACCCAGATCTGTTTTGAGGTGCAGGTACTGGGTCTGAACCTGGATCCTGTCAGATCCGTTATAAGAAAAACTATAAGCAGACTTTATAAGGATTACATGAACCAGACCTGGTCCATACCCTTTTTATTTTTTATATTAAAAATTCATGAGTATTAATCGGATCTCGGCTCGGACTCGAGTCTGGTTTGAAATTTCACAAATCATACCCAGCTCCATATACTGATGGGACCCATTGGGTCCGACCCGGTTTATAAATGGACTTGCTTTTTTTCACCAAATCTTGACTCTATAGGATTTGGTACGGGTCAGGTAGGAGTTAAACCAGACCCATTGCCATATATATATATATATATATATATATATATATATGAGTAACGTGGGTTCTGCCCCCGTTTTCTAGTTAGGCCCCTTCAAAAATTATAGTTTTTGGTATTTTTTCTCACACCATATATGTGATATATAGTTTTTGTAGTGGAAATCGGCTTTTGGATCACCGGAAAAACCTGTATACAGGTTGGATTTCAGTGATCCAAAATCAATGGCTACGTTGAAATCAATTTTTGTTGGCTCATAAAAGCATATTTTTTGGTCAAAAAATATGTTCTAAGAGCCGATTTCTACTAAATTGAGCATTGATAAACACATCTAATGGTTCAGTAAGCACTTCAAACTATGGGGCCTAACCGGGCAGAACAAGAAAATAAGCCTAATATATATATATATATATATATATATATATATATATATATATATATATATATATATATATATATATATGAAAACTGAACATATTAGGTCCCATTTCTTGTTCTGCCCCATTCTGATCCATAGTTTTGAAGTGTTTTATGATAGATTTAAACAGTTAGATGTGTTTAACATGCTCGATTTAGTGAGAATCGACTCTTAAATCATTTTTTTTTATGAAAAAATATGTTTTTATGAGTCTAGAAAATATATTAGGTCCCATTCCTCATTAGGCCCGTTCTGCCCCATAGTTTTGAAGTGTTTTATGATAGATCTGAACCCTTAGATGTGTTTAGCATCCTTGATTTAGTGGAAATAGACTATTATCACACGTTTTTTTTTGACAGAAAAATATATTTTTATGAGCTGAAAAAAACTGGTACCTTCATGGCCATTGATTTTGGATCACTGAAAAAACTTGTATATAGGTCAGATTTGGGTGATCCAAAGGGTGATCCAAAAGCCCGTTTTCACTAAAACAAAACTATGAAGTTAGATGTAAGAAAAAATGCTAAAAACTGAGAGGGCCGAATGAGGTGAAAGATGGAATATATATAGAGAGAGAGAGAAAGAGAAAAAAACTGAAAACGAAAGAGGGGTGGGTGGCCTGGCTGGCTGGTCTGGCCTCGAAAGGAAGCACGCCGCCGCATGGCAAACTCGTGCCCCAACAACTGAGAAAGATTACCAACACATACATTACAATTTACATAGCTCCTCACTTTTTATCTTTTTTTTTAAAAGAGAGAGGGAGAGAGGTCCCCGTCGACCAGCCAGCAAATCGGGAAAAGAGGTTTGAGAGACATGACAAATTTATGCAGCAAAAAGCAGAGAAAACACAAAGAAAGAAAAGAAAGGACATCCCATTTCTCTCTCTCTCTCTCTCTCTCTCTCTCTCTCTCTCTCTCTCTCTCGATAAAAGCCTATTGTCGACTCGGTCAGACTTTCGGAAAGCGACCTCTCCTTCACTCTCCCACCCTCTGCTTCCTCCTCCATAAATCAGAACCCAACTTTGGGATATGACCAAAGTGCCCACACTATATAATTACAGCCTTATACGCACAAAATATTCAAGTTGGTAGTCTCTAGAAAGGCTTGCTACAAGCTCCCTACTATTTACTAGGCCCGATTGGTTCAAGAATCAAGGAGTCAAGACCCCTGCGCGTTTAGCAAAGCTGGCTTATGGACTTGCAGGGCTCAGCTTTCAATGCTTGAACCAATCCTTGGCCTTTGAGATTTCCAATTTTTATTACTTTTAATTAATTCCAAAATCCAGTGCTTAATAAGAAAGAAAATCATAAATTTAAAATCACTTTTGAATATCAATAATCCAAAAAAAATTCAAAAATGGTGGTAAAAACCATGGCTTGTGCAAAGCCCCATGCAACTACAAAGTCTTACGACCCACAATCCGTCATATTAATTGATAAACTCTATCCCTTCACTATACATAAGCGAAGAAAAGCAAGTCCAAATGGGTACCAACCTAAACTTTCAAATCACATCGAGCCATTGGATTCCAAGTCCCCAACCAAACTAGACCTCTCTCTCTCTCTCTATACTTAAAAAGAAGAGGACAAACCGGTCTTTTTTGTTCACGAAAAATAAACCAGTCAGCTACTCGAGTCCACCGCTAAAGGAGTTTCTCGCAGCCTGTTACTCAAAAACATCCCTTCTGCTCCACCCCACCCTTGCACTTTTAAGAATCCTTTCACAACAAACAGGTTATCACACCACGCCCTCATTTTATCTTTTCCTTCAACTTTAAACACGTCATGTAACGCTGCTTATAAATACGTTTATATTTTAAACGGATACTCTGCAGATACTGCACGCGCTCGTCCCTTCTGCTCTCCCTCTGCAAAGCCCCGACGTTTCTGTCCCTCCTTTTACCGGTTTTAGTTACCCCCTTCATTCCCTCTCTCTCTCTCTCTCTCTCTCTCTCTCTCTGGTTCATGGTAGCACAAAGAAGACGATGATGAGTAAGGACAAGTTAATAGTGGAGGTGGTGGCCGCACACAACCTCATGCCGAAGGACGGCGAGGGCTCCTCGAGCCCGTTCGTGGAGGTCGAGTTCGAAAACCAGCGTCTGCGGACCCAGTCCAAGCACAAGGACCTCAACCCGGTGTGGAGCGAGCGGTTGGTGTTCGCCATAAGCGACCTCATGGACCTCCCCTACCGCACCATCGAGGTGACCGTCTTCAACGAGAGGAGGTCCGGCAACAGCCGCAACTTCCTCGGAAAGGTCCGCGTCCCGGGCTCGTCGGTGGCTCGGCGCGGCGAGGAGGTCCCCCAGCTCTACACCCTCGAGAAGCGCAGCCTCTTCTCCCACATCAAGGGGGAGATCAGCCTCAAGCTGTGTTACGCAGAGGAGGCCGGCGGCGGCCCCACCATCAAGGGGCTGAGCTCCTCCGCGTCCTCCGCCGTCGACGAGAAGAAGGCAGCGGCCAAGCGGGAGGTGAGCTCGACGGCCGCCACCCACCACGCGGAGCCGCCTAAGCAAGAAAAGCAGCAAGAGAAGGGGAAGCATGTCGAGCCGCCGAAGCAGCCGGACATTTTAAAGCCGACCATCATCATCGCCAGCGGTGGTGGTGGTGAAATGCATCCTCCGGCGGTTCCGGCCGGTTCCTGGCTGCAGAACGACTATGCTTTGAAGGAGACCAACCCCCACCTCGGTGGTGGTGGTGGTGGTGCTCCTCCTCGTCCGGCTGGTTCCGGCGGTAGTTCCACCATTGGTTGCTTTGGTAGGGAGAAGACTTGTTGGACGTATGATCTAGTGGAGCAAATGCAGTACCTCTATGTTCGAGTCGTGAAGGCTCGTGAGCTCGGTGTGGGCTCCGACGGTCTGGTTGAGGTCAAGGTTGGGAACTACAGAGGGGTCACCAAGCAGGTGGAGAAGAGGAGCAACCCCGAATGGGACCAAGTTTTTGCTTTCTCAAAGGACAGCATCCAATCTTCCTTTGTAGAGATCATAGTGAAGGACAAAGATGAGTTTTTGGGGAGGGTGGTCTTTGATTTGAGTGAGGTGCCCGTGAGAGTCCCTCCCGATAGCCCCTTAGCGCCACAATGGTACAGGATGGAAGACAAGAAAGGCGAGAGCAAGGTGAAGGCAGAGGTCATGGTGTCGGTGTGGATGGGGACACAAGCAGATGAGGCCTTCTCGGAGGCATGGCACTCCAAAGCAGCCAGTGTACCCAGTGAGGGCCTAAACACCATCAAATCGAAGGTATACCTCTCCCCTAAACTGTGGTACTTGAGGGTTAGTGTCCTAGAGGCGCAGGACTTGTTCCCTATAGATAAGGGCAGGTTTCCCGAGCTGAGTGTCAAGGTGCAGGTCGGTAGTCAGGTGTTGCGCACCAGGAGTGCGGCCACTAGGAGTGTGGTGAACCCTAGTTGGAACGAAGACCTCATGTTTGTGGTTGCCGAACCTTTTGAGGATTATGTGATGGTGGTAGTTGAAGATAGGGTAGTACCCACAAGGGAAGAGGTTTTGGGTAGGCTTGTGGTGCCATTGACGTCCATAGAGAGAAGGTCGGATGATAAGTCAGGGACTTCAAGGTGGTTCAATCTTGATAGGCACCACCATGGTTTGTCTGAAGTTTTAACAAAAGGGTCTAGATTTGGCAGTAGGATTCATCTAAGGATGTGCCTTGAAGGTGGGTACCATGTTTTAGATGAGTCCACATTGTATAGTAGTGACCTAAGACCAACAGCTAAACAACTTTGGAAGCCACATATTGGGGTGCTAGAGATTGGTATTCTTGGCGCTAATGGGCTGTTACCCATGAAACTGAAGGATGGGAGGGGCACCACTGATGCTTATTGTGTAGCAAAGTATGGTCAGAAGTGGGTTCGAACCAGGACTGTGGTTGATAGTGTGTGTCCCAAATGGAATGAGCAGTACACTTGGGAAGTGTTTGATCCTTGTACTGTGATCACTATTGGGGTGTTTGACAATTGCCATTTGGATAAAGGGGGAGGAGGGAGGGACTTGAGGATAGGTAAGGTCAGGGTTCGGCTCTCGACTTTGGAGTGTGATCGTGTGTATACTCATGCCTACCCTCTGTTGGTGCTTCACCCTTCTGGTGTGAAGAAGATGGGTGAGCTCCATCTTGCGCTGCGCTTCTCATGCTCCTCTGTGGTCAATATGTTGCATTTGTACTCTTGGCCATCGCTGCCCAAGATGCACTACACGCACCCACTTTCAGTTAGCCAGCTCGAGAGCCTAAGGTACCAAGCCATGAACATAGTTGCAACTCGATTGAACCGAGCCGAACCGCCTCTATACAAGGAAGTTGTGGAGTACATGCTTGACATAGATTCTCATGTGTGGAGCATGCGGCGCAGCAAGGCGAATTTCTTCCGATTGGTATCGGTTTTATCCGGGTTCGTATCAATCGGAAGGTGGATCGAATCGGTCTGCAGCTGGCGGAAACCAGTGGTGTCCGTGTTGGTGATGGTCTTGTTCCTGATCTTTGTATGCTACCCTGAGCTCATACTGCCTACCCTGCTGCTGTACTTGTTCGCCATTGGCATTTGGCGATACCGGCAGCGGCCCCGTCAGCCGCCGCACATGGACACCCGGCTCTCGCACGCAGAGTCGGTGTTCCCAGATGAATTGGATGAGGAATTCGATACGTTCCCAACGAGCAGGAGCGTGGAGGTGCTGAGGATGAGGTACGACCGGCTACGGAGCGTAGCGGGGAGGGTGCAGACCGTGGTGGGGGATGTGGCTACGCAGGGGGAAAGGGTGCGGGCATTGTTGAGTTGGAGGGACCCAAGGGCCACCTTCCTGTTTGTGGTGATGTGCTTGGTGGGTGCGGTTGGGTTCTATGTGGTGCCGTTTCAGGTTGTGGTTGCCTGCACCGGGGTGTACCTGATGCGCCCTCCCAGGTTCAGGAGTAGGCTGCCTTCCCCTGCGCTCAGCTTCTTTAGGAGGTTGCCTGCAAGAGCTGATGCCTTGCTTTAGCTGAAGCCAAGAAATGCATTCTAACTAGAAGTTGCTCTTTAGTTTAATTTCTCTTTTTTCGTTATTTGAAAGTGGCTTTGTTTTTTTTTTGGTATTGCCATTGTAGTAGCATGGGCATCTAGTGTTTTAGGGTGTGATGTAAAAAAGATGGTACAAAGGTGGTGGGGTTGTAGTGTTTTTTGACCAACTGCTGATGATGATCATGGTCATCATCATTGATGAATGTATTTTGATCTTAAATGGTCGTTGACTGACTTATAAGGGTGATGTACTGATGTCTGTGTTTTAATTTTTTGTGTTTGTGATGATGTTGGTGATGTCTGTATGTGGTGCGAATATTTATGGAGGTTTGAAATTAAGGAAAGAGAAAAGATAAGTTTGTTTCTATCATAATCGACTAGAGTCGGCCGATTTGTGGTGTCCATTCATTTCATATGTGAATGTGAACTTTGAATTTACCATGAAGTAGGTACAAAGGTAAACCGTGCAACTCTGTTCTGTTATACTGATTCTGGTCATAAATATATGCGTGCCCTGATACTGCCACTGCTACGGTAATGCCCACATTAGTTATGAACTGTGACACAATGTGCTCTAGTAAACTTGGGATTGTAATACAGTGTATGATGATTGGGATGCTGCCCATCTTGCTTAAGAGTCAACTGATGGTGTGACACTAATCGTTTTGCAGAATCAGCCTCTTCATTTATGGCGTTTCAGTTTGGTTGTAAATTCTCTTGCCAATCTGAAGTTTCTATTTCTTTCCCTGAGTACTTTTTTTGGGGTCATTTATGGGAGTACAGGACCCTATAATCATTAATTGAAGGTCTGTTATTTACTGTTTTCATGAAGAATGATGAGCTTTAGCTAAGGCTAAGGACTACTGTCTTGAGTGGTATAGAATTGGACCAAGTGCTTTGCACGTCCAAAGTCCAAACCTTGAAGAGAAACCTGACATGACTGCTCTTGTTCAGATTTGAGGCCAGATAAATGTGCATCATATTCACGGGCTCCAATCTTATCCTATTTATGGGTAAAATTATCAAACTACCCTCCAAAATCAAGGTATAAATTAAGATCCAAGCTCCTACCACAATCAAGTCGTTTTTATAAGACAAATTTAAAGATTACTTTTGTTTAATTTTATTTTGTATAAATACATTTTCAACTATTTAAGTGAATTGATTCGGAACACAATCAGATGATTCGACAAAAATTGGCTGATTTTTTAAAGGCTTGGAATCAACCCCTGCATCGTTTCAACAAAAGGGCCGATTTGATCTGAATCAAACAATTCAGGCAAATTTCAATAAAACTGCTACTCCATATCAATAGCTTTGTCACAAAGACTGGAAGTTGAAAATATCGTGACTTTATCATGATATATTCATAAGCGATGTTATACTGAAATACAATGAAATACGCATAAGATCATGATATTTGCAAAACATCACGATGATAACGCTTTACTTTTACTTTTTTTATATTTTCAAAAAACACAACTTTTTATTTATCACAATATTTTTGCTAGTAGAAATTACAAATAAGATGCCTAATGAGTGGAGGAAGAGTACTTTGGTGCCTCTATATAAGAATCAGGGTGATATACAAGATTACACAAACTATCGTGGTGTAAAACTCATGAGTCATACTATGAAACTTTGGGAGAGGGTGATTGAGTCTAGGTTGAGGAAGATTGTCATGATATCGAAGAATCAATTTGGTTTTATGCCTGGAAGATCAACTATGGAAGCTATACATCTTCTTAGACAACTTATTGAGAGAAATAGAGAGAGGAACAAAGATTTGCATATGGTTTTTATTGATTTGGAGAAGGCTTACGATAGAGTACCTAGGGACGTTCTCTAGGTGGACAATGATGAAGAAAGGTGTTTCTCTCAAGTACATTAGTATAATTAAAGATATGTATGAAGGAGTAGTAACCAATGTCCGCACTTGTGGAGGGGTGACAACCAATTTTCCTATAACGGTTGGGTTACATCAAGGATCTGCTTTAAGCCCTTTCCTATTTGCTATAGTGATGGATGAGCTTACGAGATCAATTCAAAAAAATGTGTCGTGGTGTATGTTGTTTGCTGATAATATTGTTTTGATTAATGAGTCTAGAGCTGGAGTTAATGCTAAGTTAGAATTATGGAGACAGACATTGGAAGCAAGAGGTTTTAAGTTGAGTAAGAATAAGACAGAATACATGGAATGTCGATTTAGTAAGCAACGAAGTAGTGATGGGAGTGTAGTGAAGCTTGGTGAGCACGAAATACCGGTGGATGATTCTTTCAAATATTTGGGATCTATCATTCAAAAGTATGGAGAAATTGATGGAGATGTAAATCATAGGATAAAGGTTGGGTGGATGAAATGGAAGAGTGCAACTGGAGTGTTGTGCGATCGTAGAATGCCATTGCGGTTGAAGGAAAAGTTTTATAGGACGACTATTAGGCCCGCTTTACTATATAGTACAGAATGTTTGGCTGCCAAGAGACATCATATTCAAAAAATGAGTATAGCTGAGATGCATATGCTGAGATGGATGTGTGGAAATACAATAAAAGATAAGATTCGGAACGAGGAGATACGTAAGAAGGTAGGCGTTGCACCCATTGAAAATAAGATGAGAGAGAATCGTTTACGGTGGTTTGGACATATTCGACGAAGGCCTAATGATGCTCCAGTTAGAAGGGTGGAGAAATGAGAAAATATATTAGTTAAAAGAGGTCGGGGTAGGCCTAGGAAGACATGGATGGAGGTGATAAGAAAGGATATGAATGCTTTGAACCTCACCGAGGACATGGCATTGGATAGAAATGAATGGAGGAGAAGGATTTATGTGAAAGACCCATAATGATTTTCTTTGTTGGTTCATATCGCAGACCCCAATTGTTTTGGGATGAAGGCGTAGTTGTAGTTGTAGTTGTTGTTGTTGTTGTTGTTGTTGTTGTTGAGAGAAAGCCATAATACCAACGTGTCAAATAGAATGATCCTTCATGTTTTAGATTATGGTAACGACCTGCATTAGTATCAAGAGTAATGGGTTTTCTTTGCAAAAAATAGACATATGAACAGTTTGGGTTTTTTGGCTCGGATGTATGAGTATATGATACAGGAGCAAAGCAAAAGACCCGATCCATAAGGATCTATTTGGATATGATTCATAGTTTGATTTTTTTATCATTTAGATATTTTGTATTTAGATCATTTTTTACATTTTGGTTCATTTGTGATGAATATTGAATACACAAATCAAATCCAATATCTAGATCTAATTAAATTAGGATAAGCATATCTTTTAAAAAGGTTATCAAGTTAGGTAGTATACTTTAACTAGAATTAGGTAAAATTTCATCTATTTATAGATGAGAGGTCTCTGTAAATGGACAGTTAGAGATCAATGAATTATGAGTGTTTTTTGTGATTTTCTTTCAATTTTCTGTTGATTTCCTACTTTTCATAGTTTTTTAGTTTTGTAGCTGCGCTAGGGTGCCGATTCGTATGGGATTCAGGAGTGATCATCCTGACCACTGCATCAGTATATCGATTTTTTTATTTGGTTGTCATGCCTTTATTTAGATTTCTTTTCTGTTTTCCTAATTTTGAAAATAAGTGCTTTCATTTTCTCAAAAATCCTCATCCAATTATTTCCATTTAAGATGTAAATTTAAGTCCGGTGCGATTAGACTTAAATTGGATCCTAGCTGCGATGGGTCGCCCAACCAGACTTAATGCGCCTAGATCAAGTTGGTAGTGCCTGAATTTGATTACAGATATGGGACAGGTTGAGGCTTGATCCAATACTCTGTCCATTTTTTGATGAGTGGGTGTGCTTCTAGATCCAGATCTAATCAGTTCTCACAAAGAAGTTTGAGCTGACGTGAACTTCTCTGGCATTGGATGCAAAATCTGTGAAAAATGTGTTCGGCGGGACTAAACCTGATCTTGACCCAGACATGATCATATTTGGAAATCTGTTGGATGTGAATAGACATGAGCACAGTCGTTGTGGATCGGACCCATATTTGGGATATATACCACATGGATTTGAAAATCTAGGTCGGATCCTGTTGGGAACTGGGTCAGAAGTTCAACCTGTTTGTACCCACAGACAGATGAGGCACGGCTAACAAGTTCTCGTAGTACTTGATATATGTCACTACTGAGAGCCTTATTTTTTTCTTTTTAAATTTTTCAAGACTAAGTCAAGGGAAAATCCTACCCCAAAGGGGTTTGGTGTAGTGGGATGGGACCTAGGCTGCCAGGCAGGTGGTCTTGGTTCAAATCTCAAGAGTTCAACCCTTGTGCAAGCCTAAACGTGGTGACTCTCCAGAGGCAAGGGGTAAGCCCACAGAGTTTTACGTTGTCAGAACAGCGGCCTTAAGTACGGCAGGCAAAGCCCCTAGGTCTATGATCCTGGGGTGCCGTGTAAATATAAAAAAAAGCCAAGGGAAAATTGGGTTCTTATGGATGACAATTATGTTATTTGATAGAACTTTGTAAATCTATGTATGGGTTAATTTATGGTCAGGTCACCATGACATTCGACCTTGTTTTTTTTGTTTTTTTGTTTTCATGAAATTAACCTTACGGACGTTATCTTACATGGTTTGATTAGTGGGAATCAGCTCTTAAATTGTCCGATTACAACATGTATGATTTGATGAGTCTTGAAAAATCAATGGCGTATAATGTGCCATATTCTCTTAGCTGAGCTAGCGTGACCAGGTCTTCGTGCTGGGTGCGGCCAGTTGACATGACCTCTGCCTATGATTTCTAGCACATATGGGTCATATCGACATTACCAAATATTAACCTTGTATGTATTGTGTAATTAATTTGGTTATCCAAAAAAGAAAAAAAGAGACGAGATCTAAATTTCCAAACCAAAACCTAAGAATTACTCAAAATCAATGTCACGAATCTCTCTTTATTGAGATTTCCCTGGTGAGGTAAATTTCCTGCAAATCTCAATAATAAGATATTGGCAAACATAGAATATTTAGAAGACTTCACATTATATGCAGCATCGCTGCATGGTGAGCATGAAGCGACCTGCTTGACAGCCACCCATCTTGACGTTTCTTGAGATGGGTGTGGTGCCATCTCGAGAAGTGTGGAGATGGATGGTCATCAGCAACAGAGCTTCACGCTAAGCGTGTGGAGCCGCTGAATAAAAAATTATCTCTATTAAGTAAAAATTATAAAATAAAATGTCTTTTTATCATGTTAATACCATGATATTTTCAGACTGACAACGTCACGATATAAATCGCGTTATTTCAAATACACTTCTGACATGCGTTAAGAAGCTTAATGCTGTTATTTTGAGAATTATCGTAATATATCAGTGATTATATCGGCTTCTGACAGCTTAAAATTTGGTTGGCGTATTTCTCACGCTATGACGGCACGCAGCAACAAAGGCTGTCATAAGCTAACCAATCAAAGATTGAGCAAAAAACACCGTAAAAAAAATGACCTCAACCTTGTCCGTCCATCTTGAGATGCACGGTCAAATCTAACAGTGCTGTACACGTAAGCAAAACAGCCTTGCAAGGGTGTGTAAGAAGCACGAGGGAAGAAGAAGAAAATCCCTATGATCAGCCGTCCATCTGAAGATGGACGGACATAATAAAAGATCCGTTTTCTCGTGGCTACACCATCTAGTCCGTCCATCTCCAGATGGACGGTGTAGGAAAGAGAGCTTAACCTACTCGAAACTGTCCGAATCCCCCACACACTGGACGCTATATTCTCTCCGCCATTCCCTCTCCTCTCTGCCCCTCAGTGTTCTGTGCAAGTTCCCGTTTGGAACGCGACCAACATCAAGAACTACAAGCAAAAATCCAACTTTGAGCGATGGGTAACGTAATTTGGAAGCTCTTTGATGCCTTCTTCGGCAACAAGGAAATGAGGGTACTCATCCTTCTCACTCTGATCACCATCTTCTTCTTGATATTCACCTCCCCATGCGGGTATTCTTCTCTTTGATTGTGTTATTGATAGCATGGTTCTTGTGACCACCATCCTTTTAAAGTTCGTTCTCTCTTGGATTGTGGGTTGTCTACTGAATTTCGTTTGGGTGGTTGCTTCGTTTTCCTTCTTTGATCATGTGGGTGTGGATTTTTTTTTGCGCTTCCTTTGATGGGTGAGATGGGATTGGGATGGACACCCTTTGAAAGAATGTGTAAAATATATGTTTGGGTAGTTGTGTGAAAGTTTGGATTGAAAAATGAGATATGGTGCTTTCCTTTTCTGTGGAAGACCGTGGTGTGAACAGAAAGACTTCACAAAGTTGCTTGTTTCTTCACCTATGGCCAAGCCCTACATGTGTTTAACTGATCCCTTCATGGGAATTGCCCCCCAAAAGGAACCTTTCCTCTCCACAGCCGTTTTATTTCGGATTAAGAAGATGTGGAAGCGCGTTTTTCTCTACTCTGTACAGATTATAGACAGTGCGAAGTGGGAAAATGGTATGTCATAATTAGAGTTTTAGCTAAGGCACTTATTCATGTTCTGTTGGGAAAAAAAGTGACTGAAAGACATCACTGAATTGAATTTGGTCCATGAATCTAAGACATATGGAGAATTCTTGATCTCTTTAAATATCTCTCTCAATTCACAAGACAGGATTTGAATTGATGCCTCCTCGTTGATTTCTCCTAAACAAAAGATTTTGTCTATAGGATTTAGTGCGGCAATTGGTTGGGTGCCCAAAATGAGATGTGTGGACTTGTTAACATGGAGGCATATTAGGAATGCTTATAGTTTAGTCTTCAACTCAACCATGAGATGTGTGGATTTTGTTGAGAATATCAAACTTCCCAAACTTCTCAAGTCTAGTTCATGATGGTGTATTTGCATAAATTAAAATTGGAATACAAAATAAGCACGTACAAGCAGACGCCATGGTCAATGTGACGTGCAGGTGCTCGGCGTTTTTCTCAACCTATCGACGTCCACGATGAGCTCAGGCCTTGAAGTCGATGGTGAGGAGGACCCTAAACCCAACGACAGTTACAGGCAATAGGCTAGAGGCTATCATTTACGACCATTCTCATCATACAATCCAGCCCTCCATTTATAATGAAAGGTAGGGGGTGGTTACAGAATGTGAGCTCTTCACATTCACATAACCTCCACCCCACTAAACACTCATTTAGTGCCTACTAACCCACTCATAGTGTCAAATCGGGTCACACTATGGGTTGGACCCAAACCCAAATGTCCATCATTCTCCCACTTGACCCATTGACACTAAAAGGGTACTAAATTGAGGTTTATATTTTTATCTCGATTTAATTCTTTATGTGGGTTCACATGCTATCCTGTATCACAAGAATGAATTATATGAGTCATGAAGATGATCATCTCTTTATGAAATGTCATATTTTCATGTACTACAATACAATTCATTTTCAGTGTTTTAGCATGTTAAGATTACCTTTATGAATAGGTTTGTCTCTTACCTATTCTATTGGTCCTTTAATATTGTTATTCTGCTATTCTCTCTAACCAAATGAGAGATCCTTTATGCAAAATCAACAATACACAAAACCATAGAGAATCAATTCATTTTCACAAATGTGATTACATAATATATTGTAACACATAAGAAACAATAAAAAATACCCATCCCTTTTACATGTTGGGAATATAATCACAGTGCTACCCCTTTAGTAAGGAGATCCTCAGTCATTTCCTTCGTACCAATTATATCAATACATACCAGATGATTGTCAGTCATTTCTTTAACAACAAAGTATTTTAACTCCATGTGTCGACACGAGATTGAGCTCTTGTTGTTATTTGAAAAGGACACGGTTGCTTCATTATCATAAAAGATCTTTAGTGGTCTCTCAATAGAGTCCACAATCCCAAGACCCATGATGAAGTTTCTTATCCAAATGGCCTAAGACGAAGTCTCGTATAGAGCAATAAATTTCGCCTCCATGGTATAAACAACAGTTATAGACTGCTTTTCACTTCTCTATGAAATAGCACCACCTGCTAGTAGAAAAATGTATTTAGTAATAGACTTTATACTGCCGAGACATCCTCCTCAGTCCACATCATAGTATCCAATGACCTCTAGGTAGTCAACTTTTCTATAGGTTAACATGTAGCTCTTTGTTTCTTACAAATAACGCATGACGTTTTTTTTTGCTTTCCAGTGTGCAATGTCTAGATTTGATTGATATCTACCAAGCATTCATACAGGAAATACGATTATCAGGTCGTGTGCAGGTGTGCGCATACTGCAAACTCTCAATTGTTGAAGCATATGAGACAGTTGCCATCTGAGCCTTTTCATTATCATCCTGAGGATAGTCCTTTAGGTTCAATTTATCCCCTTTCACTATGGGTGTCAAACCAAGAGAACAGTTCTCCATCCCATATCTTTTAAGAACCTTAAGGATATAGGATTTCTAAGAGAGGCCAAGGACACTCTTAGTTCTATCACAACGGATCTCGATTTTAAGGACATACCTGGCCTCACCCATGTCCTTCATAATGAAATGAGAGGAAAGAAAATTTTTTGTCTCATGTAGTAGACTCAAATTATTAGTTGCGAGAAGAATGTCATCAACATATAAAACCAAAATTATGAACTTACTCCCACTAGTCTTAATATATATGCACTGGTCAACAATGTTTTCAATGAATCCAAAGTTCATAATTACCTGATTGAACTTCTTATACCACTGGCGGGAGGCTTGTTTAAGTCCATAAATTGACTTCTTTAATTTCCAAACTAAATTATTTGAGTCATCTACATTGAAACCAGGAGGTTGTTGTATGTATACCTCCTCTTCCAGGTCCTTATTCAGAAAAACAATTTTCGCATCCATTTGATGTAGCTCTAAGTCAAAATGAGCTACGAGGGTCATGATTATCCTCAACGATTTCTTAGTTGAGATAGGAGAAAAAATCTCATTATAATCAATGCCCTCTATCTGTGTGAAACCTTTTACAACAAGCATAACTTTGTACCTCTCCACTTGACCTTTAGAGTCTGTTTTGGTCTTAAAGACCCACTTACAACCTGGTCTAACTTTATCAGGTCGAGGTATAAGAGCTCACACTTGGTTCTTTGTCATAGGGTCAAGCTTTTCTTTCATGGCATTGATTCAATGTGTTGATCTTTCACTTTCAATGGCTTCTGTAAAGGTGAAGGGATCATCATCAATATCTATGAAATTATTAGACTCTTGCAAATACAACAGATAGTTTGGATGGATAACAAATTTTCTGGTCCTCGTAGACCTCCATACAAGTGCTACAGGTGGTTTGAACTGAACTTCTGTATCATGTTATTGTATATCCTCATTAACAACTTGCTCTATTTAGGATTGATATTCATTGACCGGACTTTCCCTGACATTATCCAAAGAGACAATGACAGAAAAAAATGGGTCTTTATCCTTTGCATGCATGGATTCTGAATTCAGCATTTTCTCAAATTCAATACTTTGAGATGCATCTATCCCAATAGAATCATTTTTAAGAAATCTCGCTTTATCTGCTTTCACTATCTATAATGTATGAGATGAACAATAAAACCTAAAGCCCTTTGATCTTTCTAGATAACCAATGAATAATCCACTAGTCGTCCTAGGATCAACGGCTTTTATGTGGGTTATACAGTTTAACTTCTACTAGACATCCTCATATGCTCATATTTGACAAAGAAGGTTTCCTACCAGTCCATAACTCGTAAGGAGTCTTTTGAACAGACTTCGTAAGAACCTTATTCAAAATATGCAATGTTGTCCTAAGCACTTCACCCCCACAAGGTCAATGAAAGTTTTGAGTGATTCAATATCGCTCGAACAATTTCTTTAAGCGCACAGTTTCTTTTTTCAGCTATACCATTCTGGTAAGCACTACCTGGCATGGTATACTGAGGTACAATGCCTTCCTCTTTTAGAAACCACGCTAATGGTCTTTTCTTTTGTCACATATCAGTGAAATGATCATAATATTTGGCACCTCTATTAGACCTAACAACCTTAATAACTTCACCGGTTTGTTTCTTTAATTTTTTCTTGAACTCTTTAAAAATTTGAAAGACTTAATTTTTCAAATAATAAGTAAAGATATATATACTGTGAGTAATCGTTTATAAATGTGACAAAATACTTTTCACTCGTATGACACGGTGAAAAAGGGCCGCAAACATCCGTATGCACTATCTCCAACTTTCCATTATTGCGATTGGTATCTTTCTTATATGTATTAGACTGTAGCTCTATATTCGTAAACTTAAGGGATCGAAGGATTCTTTCTTTCACAAGTCTTTGGATTCTATCTTTCGAGATGTGTCCTAACCTTCGATGTCAAAGCAAATAGGATTAATCTTTCTTTAAGCCACGTTTATTGTCAATCATTGTGTTCTCAAAAGAATGAGATTCCTGAATTTGGAATTCGGTTTTTAACCTATACAAACCATCACATAAATATGCAAAACCTACATTAATAAAAATTTTGATAATAACAAGCTTGGAGTCTTCAAATTTAAAACTAAAACCAAACTTATAAATTTTCGAAATTGAAATCAAGTTCCGACTATAGGATGAAACATAAAATGTATTAATCAAATCCAAAATGAATCCCAATTTCAACACAACTCTGTAGGTCCCAACGTTCTTGACATGCAAACACATCTTATTTCCTGAGAAGATGCTTCTTTCATGCTTTGTTGGTTTCCTTTTGATAAGAAATGCCTGCAAGGAGTTGGCAATATACACTGTGACACCATAATCAATTCACCAACTATGCAATGGAACATGAATCAAATTTCACTCATAAAAAATGAATGACTTATTACATTTATTTTTGAGTCATTTTTTATGCTTCATGCAGTCCACCTTCTTATGTCCCTTTTTCTTATAGAAGAAATACTTTATAAAAAAGCCTCTTGCCTGGGATTTAACTTTCGCCCGAGAGTTTGAATTCTCTCCAGTGGTTTTCTTCTTGTTCTTCCTTTTGAAGGAACATTTCTTTGGCTCTGGCCTATGTTTTTTCTTATGAAAGGCCATATGTGCACTCGACACCCTTTCACCTTTTAGTCTTTTTTTCTCTTCAAGACATTTGGTCAAGAGGTCATTAAAAAATCACTCATCATTATGTGTCTTGTAGGAGATTTTGAAGGGTCCATATTCAGTAGGCAATGAGGTCAAAATCAGATGGACCAGGAAAGAATCGGAAATGGTGAACTTCATGTCATTCAGCTGAGATCGGTCGTCAGACCACCGAGCTAGCTGAAACTCCAAAACCCTCATTGGATGGGTTCCTATCAAAAGGGTTTCGGCCATGGGTCATCGTCGGGGAACTGCTCTCGGCAGAGACCGTTGGGCGCAGTGGTAGCCGCCGCCGGCAGACCTTTTAGCTAGCCCACTAAACACCCATTTAGTGCCCACTAACCCACTCATAGTGTCAAACCGGGTCACACTATGGGTTGGACCCAAACCCAAATGTCCAACATTTCGCTCTTTCTAAATTAGAAGATGCCTCTTTCTTTGTATTTCAGTTGCCATTCTCCAAGTTGATACGATTATGGACCGATAGGGTTATTGGAGCGGCTTCTATCATAACCTTGGTATGGGGGTGACTATCATAACCTTGGTATGGGGGTGAAAGGTCTAGTTGACAAGAACCTCAAGTGAATTCGACTCCAGGTATTGGAGTATCAACCAAGTCCTCAAAATATTTAGGCAATAAGATCAAAATCTACAACACTTCATTATAGTTGTGGTAGTGTAACAGTCCCCACCTGTGCACCATGGCTCAGAAGTCAGAGAGAAGCCTGTTAAAGTTTTTAATATAATTTTCTACAAAATTTAACTCAGGTTGTCTATAAACTAGAATTAATAACAGAGCTCGAGTATGTTCCCTAGAAATTGAAGCTAGATCAATACTGATGCACATCTATCATCCTCTGAGCCACAATAACTTGGAGAATTCCATTAAATTCTAACGTACTGGAGTACTGCTGGATGGGAGACAATAAACCCAAAACCCCGCCAGATATGTGGGAAACCAGAAACCCACAATCTGGTGTCTTTTCTCAAATTAACTATTACTCTAATAATTGAGTTTCAAAGTTGGATCCTTATGGAGGGAGGAACTTGTTTGAAGTCCGATAATGTCCATGTTATACTAATGCATGCATTTATTACATCCCTGTTATGGCTTTCTGATGCAATAATCGATGTGGACTCGGTATGCACTGATCCACGATCCAAGATCTAAACGGATCTTGATACGCGCGGAAGCTTGTACAATAATGACTCTGAACAGGACTCTGAGAAACAAAATTTTGGGACCCAAACACTCTGTTTTGACATATGTGATACAAATGAAAGTTGTGCGCAACTCGCGTAGCTTTCCAACGAATCCAAAAACACGGGATTCGGATCAGAGGTGTCTGAGCTACGGACTCGAAACTGGGACTGACAAACGAACCTATGACAGACGTCTAGATTCTGTGGACAGTCTGTTCGAAGGGGTTTTCGACCTTGCAAACAGTAGAGTTTGTGAAAACTCCCAACTGAGAAATCGAAGGTCAGAGCTAGACCTTTCTAACAAGCTATAATTTGGAATTTTCTGAGTTTTCTACAGGGCTCTACGAAATTTTGAAGTTAGAAATGATATGAGATATTATCAAAGGAATTAAAACTTCAAATATTTGACAGCAGCAAAGAGATTAATATTTTTGAAGCACTTAAACGATATTCAAGTAAAACTTAGAACATGAAAACTTTAGATCTAGGTCCTAGCTTTCCACAGAATCAAATAAAAGGAATTTTCATGCAGGGAAAGTCAAGATAATTAAGAAATACATAACACCTCCAGGTATGTTCTGTAACAGAAATGTGACAGTGAACTTTTGTCAGTCCGACACCTTGACAGCTATTTTCAGGGATTCAGACGGCCGATTCACGAAACGGCCTCAACTACAAAGTTGTAGACAATTGTCTTAGCTTTCCAAAAAGCTAAAGAACTCAAACTTTCATGAAGGGAGTCGGAAGGAATCTCCAAAATACGGAACATTGTTCCCAGTGTTATGGACGGGACAGGGTCTGATAGATTCAATCCGGCCGACTGCTTGATAGAGATTTTTTGGTATCCTTTCGGCCGAATCAGGCTGTGACTTCAACAGAAATGTTGTAGATCTGTGTCTTAGCTTTCCAGAAAGCCCAAGAACACCAGAATCTGACCAGTATCAAGGCTGATACGGTCGATTTTTTTGGGTTCTCTGACAATCCTAGACTCGGGTAACTCATTTCTTGACAGAAACCGAGTTAGGTAAAATAACAATGCTCAAAGACAAGATGGAATTGAAAATCATATACAATAGCATAAAATACTCTTAAGCAATAAATACATCAACAACACTCAATTAGTTTGTTGTTATAATCAACAAACATCAAGAACGAAATATCAAAGTAACAAGAGAGATTGAAATATCAAACAAAGTTTTTCGAGGAAGGCAATGGGGAAGGTGCAACTGGGTAGCAGCCGACCCCAACACTGGGTGATGGATGATTTGGAGGATGTAGACTCCTCCGGACTGTAGCTACCGTGGCCTTCACCTACGAGATCCTTCAACCCCAACTCAAGCTTCCTTCCCTTCCACTAAGAACCACTCACAACACTCCCTCACAAAAATCCTTGATGCCGTCAGCAGACAACTTGTCATGAACTTTATCAACTTAACCGAGTTGAATCAAGCCAAGTGATAAAAAACAAACTTGTAGATCAGGATCTTAGCTTTCCAACGCGCTAAAGATCATGCAATTTGGACAAGTATCTAGGGAGATACGATTAAAATACCGGGATTGTCTCCAACCTCCCAACCTTTCCTCTCCACTCCATTTCGAAATTCTTTTCTTTTTTTTCTTCTCAAAACAACAATCACCCCTCATGGTTGACCCCCATGAGGGTCTTAAGCCTTCCAGATGGTGTAATGATCATGCTGCCCATTTGCCCCAATCACTCACAAAGGGAGGTGGGTTTCTCTAAGTCACCGCCCACTTGCCCAATGCATAGGCTTCTTTTGAAAATGGGCATCATTGCTACTCCAACAGACCTTTTAACCTCCTACGGTCAAACTAATTCAAAAAAAGGGTTATATTTGTCCAACCCAAAGTGGTGCCAATTAGGGTTTGGGTTGAATTAGATCTTGGATAAGATCCAAGATCCAAATGATGTTTTTGCTCCGAAAAACCCTTCGCGATATTGGGTTTGTAACGAAAAACGAAACAACAAACGCCTTCATCCCAAAACAATTGGGGTCAGCGATATGAACCAAAAAAGAAATTCATTTTGGGTCTTCCACATGAATCCTTTTCCTCCAATCATTTCTATCCAATGCCATGTCCTCGGTGAGGTTCAAAGCATTCATATCCTTTCCTATCATCTCCATCCAAGTCTTCCTAGGCCTACTCCGACCTCTTTTAACTAATATATTTTCCCATTTCTCCAACCTTCTAACTGAAGCATCATTAGGCCTTCGCTGAATATGTCCAAACCACCGTAAACGATTCTCTCGCATCTTATTTTCAATGGGTGCAACACCTACCTTCTTACGTATCTCCTCGTTCCGAATCTTATCTTTTATTGTATTTCCACACATCCATCTAAGCATCCGCATCTCAGCTACACTCATTTTTTGAATATGATGTCTCTTGGCAGCCCAACATTCCGTACCATATAGTAAAGCGGGCCTAATAGTCGTCCTATAAAACTTTCCCTTCAACCGCAATGGCATTCTACGATCGCACAGCACTCCAGTTGCACTTTTCCATTTCATCCACCCAACCTTTATCCTATGATTTACATCTCCATCAATTTCTCCATACTTTTGAATGATGGATCCCAAATATTTGAAATAATCATTCACCGGTATTTCTTGCTCACCAAGCTTCACTACACTCCCATCACTACTTCGTTGCTTACTAAACCGACATTCCATATATTCAGTCTTACTCTTACTCAACTTAAAACCTCTAGCTTCCAATGTCTGTCTCCATAATTCTAACTTAGCATTAACCCCAGCTCTAGACTCATCAATCAAAACAATATCATCAGCAAACAACATACACCACCGTACATTTTCTTGAATTGATCTCGTAAGCTCATCCATCACTATCGCAAATAGAAAAGGGCTTAAAGCAGATCCTTGATGTAACCCAACCGTTATCGGAAAATTGGTTGTCACCCCTCCACAAGTGCGGACATTGGTTACTACTCCTTCATACATATCTTTAATTATACTAATGTACTTGAGAGAAACACCTTTCTTCATCATTGTCCACCAGAGAACGTCCCTAGGTACTCTATTGTATGCCTTCTCTAAATCAATAAAAACCATATGCAAATCTTTGTTCCTCTCTCTATATCTTTCAATAAGTTGTCTAAGAAGATGTATAACTTCCATAGTTGATCTTCCAGGCATAAAACCAAATTGATTCTCCGATATCATGACAACCTTCCTCAACCTAGACTCAATCACCCTCTCCCAAAGTTTCATAGTATGACTCATGAGTTTTATACCACGATAGTTTGTGCAATCTTGTATATCACCCTTATTCTTATATAAATGCACCAAAGTACTCTTTCTCCACTCATTAGGCATCTTATTTGTTCGCCAAATCAAGTTAAAAAGATTTGTCAATCATTCTAAACCTTTCTCTCCCAAGCATTTCCAAGCCTCGATAGGTATACCATCTGGGCCAACTGCCCTTCTTGATTTCATTTTCTTCAAAGCCTCTGCAATTTCTTTCTTTTGAATCTTGCGCATGAAGCCACGATTTATCTCATGAAAAGGAATGGAGAAGTCTCCAAGATCTTGAGCATGACTATCATTAAAAAGCTTATCAAAATAATCTTTCCATCTCTCCTTAATCTCCTCATCTTTGACTAAAACCCTTTGCGTTTCATCTTTGATACATCTAACCATACCAAAATCCCTCGATTTCCTATCTCTCATCTTTGCAAGCCTATAAATATCCTTCTCGCCTTCTTTGGTATCCAACTTGTCATAAACCTCCTTATATACCTTAGCCCTCGCGTTTCGAACTACTTTTTTAGCTTCCTTCTTTTCTATCATATACTTCTCCAAATTCTCATTATCACGACTCTTACTTAGATTTCTATAACACTCTCTTTTAACCTTAATAGCTAATTTGACATCCTCGTTCCACCATGATGTATCCTTACCTAGTGGTGCACCGCCTTTAGACTCACCCAATACCTCCTTAGCCACTTTTCTCATGCCACCCGCTATCTTATTCCACATTGATTCTGAATCCTCCTCGAGACACCAATCAACTTCCTTAACTACCTGCTCTACAAACATTCCTTGTTTAGCTCCTTTCATTGCCTACCACTTAATTCTAGGATCTATCCTATGTCTATCCCTTGTGCGGCATTGTCTAATTCTAAGATCTAAAATTAAGACTCTATGTTGTGTAGCTACACTTTCTTCCGGTATAACCTTACAATCGATGCAACAACCCCTATCTCTCTTTCTAAGTAGGAAAAAATCTATCTGACTCGTATTAACCCCACTTTTAAATGTTACTAGGTGAGACTCCCTCTTCCTAAACCAAGTGTTTGCTAAGATCATATCATAGGACAAACAAAATCTAAAATCCTTTCTCCACTTTCATTTCTTTTTCCTATACCATAGCCTCCATGGATACTCTCAAATCCATCCCTACTAATGCCTACATGTCCATTAAGGTCACCGCCGATGAAAAGCTTTTCTCCATAAGATATCCCTTGTACTACTCCATCTAAATCTTCCCAAAATTGATGCTTAATGGAGTCATCTAAACCTACTTGAGGTGCATAAACACTAATAATATTAATAATATCCGTACCTAATACTAATTTAATAAGTAAAATTCTATCACCCTTCCTACGGACCTCAACTACATTATCTATAAACTGACGATTCATAATAATCCCTACTCCATTCCTATTCCTATTTATTCCTGTATACCAAATCTTATATCCCAAGGTTCTATCACTTTTGCTTTCTCACCTACCCATTTGGTCTCTTGTAGACATAAAATATCAATATTTCTCCTACACATAACATCTACTAACTCTACCAACTTACCAGTTAAAGACCCTATGTTCCAAGTGGCTAATCTAATTTTATGGTCTTGGACTAACTTCTTTACCCCCACCTGTCCAACAAAGTGAGGGAACCCTTGCCTATTTGACACCACACCCGGGCGCCGGTGTGACGCGTCGCTTCTAGGCGACGACCTAGCAACCCTTGCCCATTTATCACTGCCTCCGGGCCTAGAGAGTACAGCGTGTCGCTCAGTAGGGAACGCCCCAACGAAATTCTCATATTGGTTCATTTTCATAGGGTATGACTAAGTTTTTATGCTGGCTGTCACAGGCCTACCGCAACCCTCCTCCTTTATCCGGGCTTGGGACCGGCAGTGTATAACTAAACAGTTACACACAGGCGGAGTTGATATTGGGTTTGTAAATCGAAAAAAAAAGAAAAACTACCCGGAGTACCCCATACACCCTCTAGTGCCGCAAAACAATCTTACAGGGCACTAGAACTATCCGGATCCGTAGAATCCGACACCTAAAAAAATAAAAATAAAAAAATAAAAATTATATAAAATAAAGATTGACAACAAAATGTCCAAAATGTAATTCCATGAAGAGCGTAATGAAATCAAGCGAACGATCAAGGCAAGCATCAACTAAATTGCGGATCCACTAAGACAAGGGATGTCTTGCAAGTGGGTGGATTGCCTCAGGTAACGATGCCCGGATCGGGTCTGGAGAGTTGGATTGGGGTCCAACTCTGCTTCTGAACTCTGAACCTCTGGATGCTCTGCATCATTCCCCCCTGGGTTGAAAGGCTTCGTCCTCGGAGCCTGGTTCTTCTTAAGCACAACTTCATGATTCCTGCACCAATTCAAAATATAATCAGTGCAATATCTGTCCAAAGCATTAAGAACTAAACTATGCAAGGCAATAAATTTCATATAAGAATGACAATAATAATTTATGCAATGTAATTCAATATTCTTTGCAACATGAAATTCAGAAAAATGTGATTGATGCACAAAAGTATCTAAGACATTATATTTGATAATTTTACCTTGCATTAAAGCTCTACTGATTATTACAAAATGCGGATCAACAACATATATCCATTGACAATATATCATGCGATTCAAAATTTTAAATTTTGCACTAAGATTTTGACAATTACAAGATAAGTTACAAGTAATCTATGTCACACGGACTCGGCTAAGGAGGTGCCGCACCCGAGTCGACACGCCCCGACACAGATGCGGACTCGGGTGCGGCTTCGGACTCGGCCCGGACTCGGTCAACGAGTCCAGGCCGAGTCCGTCCACATTTTGGACTCGGTCAACTTTGACCGAGTCCAAAAATGTCCCTAAAAAACCAATTTTTTATATTTTTTATTTAAAAAAAAATATATAAAAAGAGTGACAGTGTTGCAGTCACAGACTGTGACTGTGCTGCAGTCACAGACTGTGCACAGTCTGTGCAGTGTGCACAGTGCACAGTGCTGTGGACTATGCACAGTCACAGTCTGTGACTGTGCACAGTCACACGGACTGTGCTGTGGCATTTTAAAAATAAAATAAAATTATATATATATATATATATATATATATATATATATATATATATATATATATATATATATTTGCCGAGTCCCCGTGTCCAAAAATTTTAAAATTGTGCCGCACCCGTGTCGCACCCGCACCCATGTGACATAGCAAGCAATACAATGTAACAACAAAGCAAATTTATTATCAAGATTTATTAAAGAGACAAAATCAACATTATGTACTAAACCCTGATGGTCATAAACAAGATTTGGGGCTTTAATGCTAGTTAGACCTAATGTGTTCGACTCATCTTCAAGACTAACATGAGTCTTTAAATTCTCGAACAATTCAACAGGAAAAATTCCAATGTCTAAGCTTTCATTGTCACACAATTTAACAAAATCTTTAATGGATGTTTTAATTTTATCATTTTTCTTAAAGCTAGGTTCAGAAATGAGACTTGACAGATCAATGTTGACAATACTGTCAGACACATCTTGAGGAAAGTTCGCTTCTTCTATGTGTGCATTAAATTTTTCGACGACCGGGTCGTCAAGACTGATACCAAGCTGGTCTTCGATAGGATCTATTTTTCAAAAAGATGAGACGTGGGGTATCTCTTCGTACATTGTTTCAAAAACTGGATCAGTAATGAATTCACTCATAGGAACATCCTCAAATTCAAGTGAGGGTTCCTTCTCAATTTCCTCATCGACCTCGTCGAATATTGGATCCCTAAAGACTTCGCAAAAAGGTTCCTCTATGAAATGGACTTGAGTATGCTTGATTTCTTCGGACTTGGACTCTCTTTTGACATTCGAATTAATTTCGAAATCGTTACTCTCGACTATGCCTTCTTCAATTTGTTGAGGTTCTAAGTCATACGAAATGAGATTTTCTTCATCCTCGCATCTCACGTACAACGTTTACTCAAACCTAACCCTAGCATTAACGAATTCAAATGAAGGGTTGGGTCGGGGACTAAAAGCTGAGACAGACTTACAAGGGTCATGCCCCCATTCTCTAGGCGAAGAGTTTGCGTAGTTGGACTTTAGATTTGGAGTTCTAGGTTCCTGACTGGACCTCCTGGGCGGATCCAACTGACAACACGAGTATGAATATCGATGTGGGTCAGACCCACAAATGAAATCAGACCTCAAAGATTGGAGCTGATAAGGCATGTGATGATGCTCTTCCTCTAACTCCAATTCACAAAGTCTAGATTTTATCCTTGTCATCCGAGTTTGTTCAGCGAACAATTGACTTTGCAAAAACCTCATTTTCTTATCCCGTTCTGACTCCAATTCATCATCAGAGTCATAAGGAAGTGTCCTATATGTTCCTCGAGAACCATGTTGAATTCGCTCGAATAACTTCTCTCGTTCCTTGGTAAAATCTTTTATTTTACGACGAAGATCATCGATTTGATGCCGCAAGGTTCGAGTTCCATCCATAAGGTGGCAGATGTCCTTTTCAGAGATATACTCGCTTCGACTCCTATATTCGGTTCGCCCAGACATGGCGCATGAATCCTAATTTTTTTTTTTACCTTCCCACTACACTGGAGATGGTGTTAGATTGAGAAATCCGGCAACCCTCGCTCTGATACCAAAATAATGCAATAACCGATGTGGACTCGGTATGCACCGATCCACGATCCAAGATCTAAACGGATCTTGATACGCGCGGAAGCTTGTACAATAATGAGTTTGAACAGGACTCTGAGAAACAAAATTTTGGGACCCAAACACTCTGTTTCAATAGATGTGATACAAATGAAAGTTGTGCGCGACTCTCGTAGCTTTCCAATGAATCCAAAAACACGGGATTCGGATCAGAGGTGTCTGAGCCACAGACTCGAAACTGGGACTGACAAACGAACCTTGCAAACAGTAGAGTTTGTGAAAACTCCCAACTGAGAAATCGAAAGTCAGAGCTAGACCTTTCTAACAAGCTATAATTTGGATTTTTCTAAGTTTTCTACAAGGCTCTACGAAATTTTGAAGTTGAGAAATGATATGAGATATTATCAAAGGAATTAAAACTTCAAATATTTGACAGCAGCAAAAAGATTAATATTTTTGAAGCACTTAAATGAATATTCAAGTAAAACTCAAAACATGAAAACTTTAGATCTAGGTCCTAGCTTTCCACAGAATCAAATAAAATGAATTTTCATGCAGGAAAACTCAAGATAATTAAGAAATACAGAACACCTCAGTCTGACACCTTGACAACTATTTTCAGGATTCAGACGACCGATTCACGAAACGGTCTCAACAACAAAGTTGTAAACAATTGTCTTAGCTTTCCAAAAAGCTAAAGAACTCAAACTTTCATGAAGGGAGTCGGGAGGAATCTTCAAAATACGAAACATTGTTCACAGTGTTCTGGACGGGACAGGGTCTGATAGATTCAGTCTGACCGACTGCTTGATAGGGATTTTTCGATATCCTTCTGTCCGAATCAGGCTGTGACTTCAACAGAAATGTTGTAGATCTGTGTCTTAGCTTTCCATAAAGCCCAAGAACACAAGAATCCGACCAGTATCAAGGCTGATATGGTCGATTTTTTTTTGTTGTCTCTGACAACCCTAGACTCGGGTAACTCATTTCTTGACAGAAACCGAGTTAGGTAAAATCACAATGCTCAAAGACAAGATGGAATTGAAAATCATATACAATAGCATAAAATACTCTTAAGCAATCAATACATCAACAACACTCAATTAGTTTGTTGTTATAATCAACAAACATCAAGAACGAAATATCAATGTAACAAGAGAGATTGAAATATCAAACAAAGTTTTTCGAGGAAGACAATGGGGAAGGTGCAGCTGGGCAGCAACCGACCCCAACACCGGGTGATGGATGATTTTGAGGATGTAGACTCCTCCGGACTGTAGCTACCGTGGCCTTCACCAACGAGATCCTCCAACCCCAACTCAAGCTTCCTTCCCTTCCACTAAGAACCACTCACAACACTCCCTCACAAAAATCCTTGATGTCGTCAGCAGACAACTTGTCATGAACTTTATCAGCTTAACCGAGACGAATCAAGTCAAGTGATAAAAAACAAACTTGTAGATCAGGATCTTAGCTTTCTAACGAGCTAAAGATCATGCAATTTGGACTAGTATTTAGGGAGATATGGCTAAAATACTGGGACTGTCTCCAACCTTTCCTCTCCACTTCATTTCGAAATTCTTTTCTTTTTTTTTTCTCAAAACAACAACCACCCCTCATGGTCGACCCCCATGAGGGTCTTAAGCCTTCCAAATTGTGTAATGATCATGCTACCCATTTGCCCCAATCACTCACAAAGGGAGGTGGGTTTCTCTAAGTCGCCGCCCACTTGCCCAATGCATGGGCTTCTTTTGAAAATGGGCATCATTGCTACTCCAACAGACCTTTTGACCTCTTACGGTCAAACTAATTCAAAAAAGGATTATATTTGTCCAACCCAAAGTGGTGCCAATTAGGATTTGGGTTGAATTGGATCTTGGATAAGATCCAAGATCCAAATGATGTTTTTGCTCCGAAAAACCCTTCGCGATATTGGGTTTGTAAATCAGGAAAAAAGAAAAACTACCCGGAGTACTCCATACGCCTTCTAGTGCCGTAAAACAATCCTACAAGGCACTAGAACTATCCGGATCCGTAGAATTTGGCACCTAAAAAAATAAAAATAACAAAATAAAAATAAAAATAAAATAAAAACTACATAAAATAAAGATTGACAACAAAATGTCCGAAATGTGATTCCATGAAGAGCGTAATGGAATCAAGTGAACGATCAAGGCGAGCATCGACTAAATTTTGAATCCACTAAGACAAGGGATGTCTTGCAAGTGAGTGGATTGCCTCAGGTAGCGATGCTCGGATCGGGTCTGGAGAGTTGGATTGGGGTCCAACTCTGCTTCTGAACTCTGAACCTCTGAATGCTCTGCATCACTTTCACCTCTGTTGGAGGCATATCTAACAAGCTTGAAACATTCTAGCCAATGGCTTTGTGTCCTCTAATATTTTAAACATAGAAATATCCAATGTGATGTCAAATACAGAGTGGGCAAATAACTTAGTGTACTCTTCCAGACCCCAACAAGCAGGGCAGAACCTTTAGTAGGTTTTCTGTATTACTCAATCATGCATTCACGGTTAACATTTCCCAATGCCATGAAACTAAAGACATAGTGGAGGGGAGAGATGTGGTCAGACTAATTGGTAAAGACAGTATCAACCCTGAGGTAAGGTTGGCAATGAGCGGCAGTGAGTGTGTTGAGAAGATGGTCAGGGAGACTGTCTTGAGGAGAGTAGTTGCAACAACTAAGGAAGAAGCAAGAAGGGTTCATTGAAAGGGGAAATGGTTGATGAGGACTACATGGAGATATGCTTGCAGGAGGACAGGTGCACAGGAGGTCAAATATGGAAGATTATGAATATTTTTCTGGGATGCATGTCAGAATTGGATAAGGTGACTTTTCAGTATCTGGTGAACCACGCACTAGAAGGTTACTTTTTATTTTTTCAGCAAAAGTGGAAGTATTGGGACTAGGTGAAACCCATGTGCTGGGATGGATGATTGAATGTGCAATAAAAAATAATAAAATAGAAGCGAAGAGGGATTTACAGTTTCTAAGTTTAAGGCGCCATTAAAATGGAATGGTGAGATTGGGGGGCAGTCCAGGATGCCGAACCTGCTAAATATACATGACAATATGACATCTGACGTGAGTTGTGACCCAACAGTACAAATTTACTTGTATGTTTATACTGAATTTTAATGTAGATAGACATGTCTGTAGAAACATGAGTGTAAGCATTTACAGAAGCATATAGATGCATAGAGGCAGTATGGATATGTCTAGATGACTGAGTACGCATTGGCATGTTCATTGAAACAGATGAATGCACGAAAGTACTGTGTGTGTGTGTGTGTGTGTGTGTGTGTGTGTGTGTGTGTGTGTGTGTGATGCAAATAGAATTTATTTGTTTCAACAATATGGAAAAAGATGAAAGTCAATTACTATGTAACCAGTTTTTTTTCCCTGATGACTGTACAAAAGTTTTCCCTTTTTTTTATTGTCTGTAATCATAGGTTTAACCATTCTTTGTGTTATCTCTTCAAGTATTCAGTTTTCCTGAATTTCTTAAAAATTTCATTCCAATTTACTTGTAGGTTGTTATGCTTGGCTTGGATGCCGCTGGTAAAACAACAATACTTTACAAACTTCATATTGGTGAAGTTCTTTCAACCGTGCCCACTATAGGTTTGCTTTTTTTTATCTTATTCAGTGTCATATGATTATAATTCTCAAAACTGACTATTAGTTGAGTAGGTCTTCAAGTTGATGTGATTCCTTTGTATACTGACAATGATTCTTCATCAATTATCTTATATGAATTATTCATATATGCTAATGAAATGCTTGTGTGTGAGTTTTAACTCAGAATGCTAATACGTGTAAATATGCAAGTCAATTGCCTGAATGGTGAACCGGAAGGCAGACAATTTGTTCAAGGCTGATATATTTGTTGGAGCTTGTAGTCCTTGTCTTGTTCTATTTTAATAATATTTTGCTTTTACCTTACCATTGACTTTGAGTTATATGCACAATACAGAGTCAAATGATGCTATTTCCAAATATTTTATTGTTTATATCATGTGGTGATCTTTGAATGCATTTAAACAGGATGAGCTCATATTGTGATTATGGTTTCAGTACGAGTTGCCTGCTAGAAAATAAATGTGAAACAGGAACACATATTTACCTTAACTATTATAAGCTCTTTCAAACTGGTTTAGTTAATGGAGCAGAAAATGTGTTGGAGGTCCTATTTAACACAGCTAGTATTACCAGATCTGTCCAAGATTTCAGGCCAGTTTAGCAAACCTGATCTTCAGTTCTTGGTTTAACCTGCCTGACCCATCTTAGTTTTTCTACTATGGTGAAAATCTGAATCCAATTTGAAGTCCATGAAGACTTGACAAAGACATATCCAGTTCTATGTACAAGCACCTGGCGTCAACATGGCTGGATCCAGCCATAGACCCAATGGGTCAGCCCAATCCATCCAGAGATATGATGCCCAGTACACAGCCAGGTTGATGCCTCAAGATATGTACATCTAATCCACGAACCTAAACGGTCAAGTCTAACACCCAGATTCCAACCAGTTGATCCATTGTGAGCCCTGCTTGGGCCAGTAAGGGTTGAGTGGTACCTGAGATATTAATCAAATGCTGGACGTCATTGGTTGTGGTAACCCTGCTTGAGCTAGTAAGGATTATCCTGTATCAGCAATAATATTGTGATTTAGGATTATATTGGTTAACATGCTGAAAATGGGGGCAACCATATGAGCAGTCCTGTAAACTCCACTTTGGATTGTTGAAGAGGCAAAAGTGCATGCTGTTTGGCATGTTGAAAGCCTGTTGTAGATCAAATCTGCTTCACTTTGTATTGATGTGTCATGTACTTAGAACTTTTGTAACTACATGCGTTCATTACATTTCTTTCAGCTAATGTTCTCGTGATTCTAAATATAAATGATTAGTTCTCTTAATCTCTGCTGATTAGGATGGTCATCATGTTAATCTCTGCTTGTTTTAGTTATAAATTTGAAATCACAGAAATATACTTCTCTGTTCTTGAACTTGGCTTCTGAGTTCTTGTTAGTTGGCCTTCACTTTCCTAGAGTTGTGATGACAAACATCTGAAGCTTGTGTGATACAGGTTTTAATGTTGAAAAGGTGTAGTATAAGAACGTTGTATTTACTGTATGGGATGTTGGTGGACAGGAAAAGCTTAGACCGCTTTGGAAGCATTATTTCAGTAATACAGATGGCCTGGTAATGGGATTACTCTTCAGTTGTATTATCTTACTATGTCATTGAAAACAAGATTTTTGTTACTCTCAATCATCAAATGAGCCGACTATTGTAACACAGTTTGTATTATCACTGACCGCAATGTATTTATAGCTAAAAGTCTGGTTCTATTTTGACAGATATACGTTGTCGATTCACTAGATAGAGAAAGAATAGGGAAGGCATCATTGGAATTCCAGGTCAGTTTGCTTTCTTTTGATTTTCTTATTTGCACCAATATGTTCTCCTAACTCAATGGATTGTCCTACTTGAACCAGGCAATTGCAAGTGACCCTTTAATGAGGAATAGTGCGATCCTGGTATTCGCCAACAAGCAAGATATGGTCAGATGCTTATTTGAATTTGAAAGTATTTTCTTTTTTGCTTTTGAATATCAGTCTTAGATCTAATGCATTTACTGAATCATGATGTTTTGAATTTTGATCCAACAGAAAGGAGCCATGTCTCCTGCTGAAGTATGTGATGCTCTTGGCCTCCGTGACATGCACAACAGGAGGTGGCATATCCAGGCAGCTTGTGCCATAAAAGGCGAAGGCCTGTATGAAGGTTTGGATTGGTTAGCTTCAACTCTCAACGAAATGCAGGCATTAGGCATCCCAATGTCAGTTGGTGGAATGGGTCGTTGACTGAATCAGACTGGAGTATGTCCTGCTTTATTTCCATCATACAACGAATTAAAGTTCGTTGAGACTTGATATGTGCTTTCAATTTCTGTTTTTCAAGTCTCTCAAACACGTTATTACAAGCTCAACTTACCGCCGTTTTCTGTGTTTTGTTTTCATCTGTAGCCTTGAGATTGATGTACAAAATTATTGCCCAGCTTTGTAAATGTCCAGTTTTTAGTATGAATAAAAACAGCGAGTGTTATCAAACAATGTAAGGGTATTCCAATTGGATTTAGGTCATTCAATTTAGGCAAATTGATTTTCACCATCAGACGAGTGAGCTTACCTCTAATGTGGATGGCATAATCATTTAGGCATTTGACCTAATTTACACTATGCGGCTGTGGAGTGTAGTTGAATCTAACTTTTCAGCAACACCACATACTGATCGATTCCTTGGAATGCTTTTCATTGAGATGGGATCACAAGAAACAATGATTCTTAAGTTAAAAAATTTGTACTTTTCATGTGTTAAAGTTTTGGGAGAAGATATTGTTAAGAAACGGCTTTGAATACATTAGGTTCAATAATGAATCAATACACATGCACATGAAGTGCGGATATACCCACTAAAGGGGAAAACACAAGCACATAATGTGCTAACACATAAACCCACGAAAGGAGTAAAAATGCATATAAGGCATAAGTTAATATTATTGAAGAGAAAAAGGGTGTAACACCCATTACAATGAAGCAAAAGCTCCTACAAGAAGTAGTGAATACAAAGGGGAAAGCCCCTATTTATGCACAAAGAAGAGAGGAAAAGGAGAGGCCAAAAGGGGCTCTCCATAGAGACGTTGGGAGTCCCCAACGATCACATTTGTGACAGTTGGAGGCCCCAACGAATCTATGTGGGGCCCCCACTTGCGTAAAATAAAAAACAGGAAAAATATAAAAAATAAAAATATAAATTATAAATTAATTCTAAAAAATAAATAGTTGTTTTCTAAAAACAACTATATAGCAAATGCAAAAAGACAAAAATACCCCTATCGGGTATTGCATACATATATATATATATATATATATATATATATATATATATACATATATGTGTACGAGTACACATATTTTAACACCCCCCTCAAACTTTGCGGGAAAAAAACCCGAAAGTTTGGAAAAAACAAAAGAAAGTCTTGAAAAGAAGTCCAATTCTTCAAAAGTTTTCAAGGGAAAACTCCATCTTCATGACACTTGAGCTAAGTCTTCAAGTCCAATTCTTCAACATATGCTTTCACATGTAAGTCTTCAAAAAAAAAGTCTTTATTGGCAATCATCCTCATAGTACCTCCATTGATCGAATCCATGATGTATCTAAGGTACCACATCTTAGCGATCCTGTAGAGAAAAAAAAAAACCAAGAGAAGACTCAAAGTATACAAGAAAAATAAAATATTCTAACTCAAGAATTGCAACAATAATATATTAACAAGCAAGAGTGGTTTTAAACAAGATAGTAATAATTTTTCAAATCATTAGATAAAAGGCAACATTCCTTAAGGATGACGATAAATCATGATTTACTAAGATGAAATATGTCTATTAAGAGACATTTAAAACAAAATACAAAAAAAAATGGATATCTAAATGAAAAAAAAAACTACTTAATCATTTCAATACTATGTGAAAAAGTCTTCAAGAAAAACAATATATATGAAGTGCACCAACTTCCACAAACCATTTTGCACAAAGGCCCAATAAGTACTCAAAGGAATTTATCAATACTTGAAAGAAAGAAGTGTGGGCACAAAAGAACACGGATACAAATGTCCAAAGGCATGACGGATATGAACTTCAATAAGAGGGGCTTTATAAAAGCATATTTAACATGCATAGATCAACAATAGAGTTTTTCACATATTTAGGGAAAAGATCTATGTCAAACAAATGTCATATATAAGAAGCATGATTTGACTAAGTATATTAAAACATTCACCCAAGATTCAAGAATGAATGTTATTTGAGTAGAGAACCTTACATATTTAGGAACATCTCACTCAAATGATTGCAATTCCAAAAACTCATTTTGCATATCAAATACAAAGGTGGTCAAAACCATAAGCACTTAGTATGTAGATTAAATGCCAAAAAATCAAATTGATTTTAAAAATATGCATATTAATGATATTATTCACTTTTATCTTTAAAAAGACAAAATATGAATAAAATTTCACAAATTTCAACAATAGTTCATCCACTACAAGCAACTACCTCATTAGTCCTCCAAAACCCACAAATCAAGTATATAAGCTACTAGAACAAGAACATAATCATAATGTCATTAAAGGCCAAAAAACACATACAAAGGTGTGTATAAACACCTCTTGTCTACATATAATAATACTTGAAATGAGTGTATCAACGACAAGAACAAGAGAATACACGCCAATATGGACCAAAAGCATATTTTGTCTTCGTAAAAAGTCACTCAAAAACAAGTATGCTCGGCTACTAGAACAAGAGTATCAAGCCAACCATGGGCTAAAACACAATACATCTCTTGTCTACATAAAATGAAATTTGAAATGAGTGAAAAAAGTCAACCATGGGCATACATTTCAGCGACTAGAACAAGGACACAAATGCCAACATGGACTAAAATCACACACCATGGTGTGAATCAACGTGCCTTGTCTACATATAATAACACTCAAGACAAGTGTGTTCAGCTACTAGACCAAGATAACAAAGTCACCAAAGGGCTATCAACACACAAAGGTGTAATAAAAATCTTGACTACATATGATGACACTTAGATAAGAGTTATAAAAGGAGAAGACTTTTGAGGCAATAAGACTTATAATGACAAACGTATAACAAATAAAACATTGATTTTAATATACCTTAAAACATTTAAGGTTCCAACAATCATATATCTATCACAAGTTCACATATATCTATCACAAGTTCACATAATAAAGAGCATCCATAAAAATAATGGCCAAAAATGAGTGACACACTCATAATTAGAGATCACATAACAAGTCATTTTAGGGTCAAACTACAAGTTGACAACCTAAAAAGACATAACACTAGGTGCCCATAACTCACCTCAACAAATATCTCTTAATACAACAATAACAAGGCCAAAAAGGATTGATGCATCATATAAAAAATAAATGTCATAAAAAGGCAAATAACACATAAGGAAATCATTTTCCAAATACGTGATTTTACAAAGCGGGCCGATTTGAAAAAATCAAATCAAAAGTCCAATATAATCAATCACAACAATAATTTTGCATAAACACGAATTATGCTTAATCATGATCAAATCTTTAAAAAGAAGTCATTTATATCAAAAGGCTTATTTATGCCACAAACACAACATAGAATATTAAGCAACGTCATGTGCAAGAACCGATTTGGAATAATCCAAGAATCAAATCAAGCCTTTAACTATGATAGATATAAAGTGCAATTATATGCACATCAAATGATAATAGATGCATTTTTACGCAATACAAGATGTCAAATGACAATAATCTTAAAATGAGCAAATAACAAATTTAGGACAACATATAACAAGATATTGCGGAAGCACTTACAACGATAAAAGAAACAATCTCACAAGTTCACTAAGGGACAAAACAAACACAAGCCCTAAAGAAGACAATATAAACAATTCTTATTGAAAAAAGAGAAAGAGCTCCCAAGCATTCATGAAGATGGTAATATTTAAAAAATCTCATAAAAACCAATATTGTCATTTAAAAAGAAGCTTATAACAATCATGAAATCTTCTCAAAGAGTATATACTCATAAGAAGATTCACAAGGATCAAAAGGCCTCTCAAAGAGAGATTCAACACAAAAACAAATCCCCAAAAGAGGGTACATACGAAAGGAAGAGGGAAAACTTCATTAAAGTGGAGAAAATCCCAACAAAAAAGAATAATAGGATTGTGTTATGGCATAAATCTATAAACGAAAATTTATAATATTATTAAAAATATATGACTTAATAGATTATAACCAACTCCTAATGTAATAAGTATGCAACAAACATTGATGAAGACCATAAATTTTATAATAAAACACATTCTTGAAATTGAATTGAAGAATGTAAAGAAAATAACTATATTTCATGAGATCATTTTTAAAACTTAATTCAACCGGTATTATAAAATGCCTTCTTAATCAAATATTGCTCATATGAAAAGAACTCATTAGGTAGAAAAATAAAAAATTAATAAGGAACTTTTCATAGTTAATATATGTCAATCACACGATATTATGAAAAGCCTCATATAGGACATTTTAGTGGATAAACACATACCTTTAATATGAACCAACAATTATGATGAGAGTATGTGAGCAATGTTACATATCTCACAAACATTTTACTTTTAACATAACTTTCTTAAAAGACTTATTTTTCATATAAACGGTATTCTTACAACCAAAATTAGGTATAAATTCAAAAATTCAAATGGTCATAATTTTTTATCGACCCATTAGACCATGTTTTGAGCAATCACATATTTAATTATTCGAAAAACAAGTTCACCGGTTTTAGAATTTACCAATAAAAGACTTTCAAGAAAAGACAGACGAAAAAGAATAATATACGAAAAAAGTTCAATGAAATGTTAAGAACTCAAACTCATAATGACAAAGATAACACATATGCAAAACATATCTAATTCTTCATAATGCACAATACTTAAAGAAATATAATGCATACCGAATAATTTTAAGAAACAAAAGAGAGAAATGAGGACTTCACCATTTTTCTTTAAAATTTCTTGAATAGCACGCTTCCCGATGCAACAAAGAACAACTCGATCTCAACCTTGCTCTGATACCATGTTAATAAACGGCTTTGAATACATTAGGTTCAATAATGAACCAATACACATGCACATGAAGTGCGGATATACCCACTAAAGGGGAAAACACAAGCACATAATGTGCTAACACATAAACCCACGAAAGGAGCAAAAATACATATAAGGCATAAGTTAATATTATTGAAGAGAAGAAGGGTGTAACACCCATTACAATGGAGCAAAAGCTCCTACAAGAAGTAGTGAATACAAAGGGGAAAGCCCCTATTTATGCACAAAGAAGAGAGGAAAAGGAGAGGCCAAATGGGGCTCCCCATAGAGACGTTGGGAGTCCCCAACGATCACATTTGTGACCGTTGGAGGCCCCAACGAATCTATGTGGGGCCCCCACTTGAGTGAAATAAAAAACAGGAAAAATATAAAAAATATAAAATATAAATTAATTCTAAAAAATAAATAGTTGTTTTCTAAAAACAACTATATAGCAAATGCAAAAAGACAAAAATACCTCTATCGAGTATTGCACACACACACACACACACACACATATATATATATATACACATATATGTGTACGAGTACACATATTTAAAAAGATATGACCAATTTACTAAAAAAAAATGAATATAAGACTTCTCTGAAGATGCCATTTTTGGTAAAAAAAATGCTAATATAACTGTTAAGAGGGCATAAGATGTTTTTTCTTTTATGAATATTTGGCATTGAGGATGGCAATTTTCAATTCTGCCATTGCGGTGTCAGAAAAACTGCAATGAAACTTCAGTACAAGAATCGGCTGATACGGATTCTCAAGTGAATCATTCTGAATCGTCTAAAAAATAATTAAAAAATATTTCATGTCAATCAGAATGTGACACTTGTTAAAACCATAAAAACAATATTAAAATAATAAAAAATAATTTTAAGCATTTTTTACATTTATTAAAAAAAGCCAACTCAGGTTAGTATCGTATTGATTTTCTGACGATACATATCGGCTGGTACTGACAACATCGCTTCAGTACAACTGCTGAAGAGCTGTATGGATAGGGATGGCAGTGGACCGGGGGACAACAGAGCCCCACCCCACCTCGCCCTGTTTGGACCGGGGATGAAGGGCATGAAACAGGGATGAAGGTTAAAATCTATCCCCGTGCGGGGATGGAAGCGAGGATGGACTTATGCTTCCCCCCCCCCTCCCCCACCAACCCGCATCCCAATCCCCGCCTAGCCCCGCCCCGTCCTCAATCCTTTAAGGGATGACTATAGACTAAGGGGAAACGGGGCCCCACCCTGCCTCGCCCCCGTTTGGACTGGGGATGGAGGACATGAAACGGGGATGGAGGTTAAAATCCATCCCGGTGCGGGGATGGTGGTTCGGATTTTGAAATGGGGCGGGGGTGGAGACCTTGCCCCCGCCCCAGTCCACTGCCATCCCTATGTATGGATCAGCCAAAGTTGCGCTCAGGTTGCATTCAAGATGGCATGTCATGCCTGCAAGAAATCCTGACCTGCTGCCAGTCCAGTTCAACTCTAATTGCACTCATGCTAGCCTGAGTTTTGTCAGACTAATCTCAAACCCAAGTCCATTTGCATGCATTTGCACTAGAGCTCATTCAAGAAAAATTTTACCTAGACCCAAACTCAGCTACCTGCCTATCAGGTCAAGCCCCAAATCTAGTTGGCACTCTTCGACACCAGAAAGTAAGATTAAAAATGAATATCTAGTGAAGATTTAGGATCATTATTGATACAAAAATATATTTGAATTATTGAATAAAATGGTTCAAGCTATATCAACCAACCTTTTTTATCACATTGAGAAAAGGTTGGCTGATATAATTAGGGGTGGGCAACGGGCCAGGCAGCCCGATGAGCAAAGCCGACCCAGCCCGCCATGGGCCAGGTTTGGGCTAAGGTTTTAGGCCCAGCCCCATTAGGTACCGAGCCGAAACCCACCCGTTATATACGTGGGCCAGCCCGATGGGCTTGAATTATTTCTTAATTTTTAATAATATAAAATTTAAAAATTAATTGTTGCATAGTAACTTGGTAACTATTACTATTTACTTAATTAGTTACATTAATTTTATGAAAACTAGAAAGATAATTAATTGGGTGCATGAGAAATTGGGAACTTGTTAATTATTACTATTTACAAATGGATTTGGGTCGGGCCACTGCTCTTCAAACTGAACCTGTTAAGAACCGGGCCATCTCCGGCCAGGCCGCACTTAAAGCCCGGTGGGCCGAGCTCTGAACCGGCTGGCCCAATTCCCACCCCTAGGTATAACTTCGCTTGAACCATTTTAGTCAATAATTCAAACATATTTTTGTATCAATAATGATCCTAAATCATCACTAGATATTCATTTTTAATCTTAACGTTATTTATTATTTTCTATGTCTACTTTACTTTCTGGACCAACCACCAACACCACAAGCAGAAATGTTTGTTTAAGCATAGAGATTCATTTATCTCACTTACCACATAATGCTCAACTAGCTTGTTTCCTCTTTATTCAACAAATACAAATAAATGTTAAAACCTCAGTATCGATTTTGTTTTAGGGACATGTTTCGTCAAGATTTTTTGCATGTGGTAGTTGCAGTCAACATTTGATGCAAAATTTATGAAAAGTTGAGAGAATTTCACATGAAATTGACTTTAAGAGATGTGAGATTTCATTTTACATTGGAAAATTCTTGAAAGGTTTGTGAAAGTTACTGAATGTTTGCAAAAATTGCAAAGTTTAGCTTGAGTTGATGTGAAATTCCTTTTCATCGTGAGAATTTCACAAGCATTTAATGAAGTTTTTTTGTTTCTTAACCCTATTTTTGTGCAAACCGATGGTCCCCAAAGCTCTTCCTTCTTAGCAAAATTTTCGACAATTATTTTCGGCGACTCACACATTGGCGACTGTTTCAGCCAATCATTCTAATTTTTCTGTAAGGTCATTTTCCAGCTAATCATTTTTTTTTTAAAAGAAAAATAGAGAGATTTGTTCATGTTGCAGATATTCTATATTTTCATCCACATAAGTTTAGATATATGTTGTTTTTTGTGATGCTGATGATGTTTTCTGTGTTGTTTTTTATGCTCTATTAAACTGAGAGATTATGCTATTTTTAGATATATTGTGTTGTGTGATTATATTGTTTTTTGTGCTTTATTATCACATGATTTTTATGCTCTATTAAACAGATAGATTATGGTTGCTATTTTTACCATAACCCTCTACAGATTTATGTTTTGTGCCCTCCGCTGCCTACCAGCTTTTTTTACCATTTTCAAATTTATGATTGATAACTACAATAAGCTTGTTTTAACTTGTTTTAACTTGTTTTTTGAGTGAAGCTATTTTAGTATTTAACAATTGTTTGTGCTTCTCTTTGTTATTAGGTGCAACTCTGAAATGCAGACAATGGCATGTGATGCATTCTATCATGGTGCTGTAGGAAGCCGTGGATGGGGATGAATAAGATGTGGTTGTGGCAGCGAAGGGCCTCGCGAGGAAGAATATTTGGTTGCACAACATAAATGGAATTGAGCACCAACTAACCAGCCATGTGATTTAGTAATTTGGTTTTGTTTAGCAGCAACCACTTCATTCGACTGATGTAGTAAGCAAAATTGTCCATGACACATACAAGGATTGGAAGAAGGATTACCCGATGTTATTTGAATTCAAACCTAAAGACTGATACATTGGCGAAGAAGACATCGACACCTCATCCATGGTATCTGATGACGATGAAGTTAAGTTTCACACTGAAGAGGAGGAAGTTGGGGCAAGGAATCCGAAGCAAATTGTTGGAGAAACCCTTTTAAAAGAAGAAAACAAAATGCTAAAAGACTTGCTTAAGGCAAAAGACGCAGAACTCTGGAACATGACTGGCTTTATCGATAACATGGATAGAATCAACAAGTTATTGTCGTGCCTTAAGCAATATAAGTAGTGACATCAAATTTTTGTAATTTAATTGTACTTTGCTAGACAATTTTGCATTGTTATGTATATTATTGCAAATAAAGTGTAATTTAATTGGTCTTAACAATTATGCTAATTTGATTTGTATATAACAGGAGATTGGCTAAATAAAAATTAAATTGTGTAATAATTTATGGACTGTTATTATTGTATGTAAATTTGTAATTTAATAGGTGAATGTTTGACTAGTTTGAATTGTATATACCAAGTGGTTGTGTTTAACTAATTTCAATTGTACATGAAGTGTGTTTGAGGTGTGTTTGATGTGTAATCAAACTGTTTTGAAATGTGTTTGAAATGATGATTGATTTGTTGCTTTATATATAACATGAGTGATCGCACGTATGCTGAACAATTTGCAAGTATACATGCAAATTTCCTCATTACGTGCAAAATTTCACAAAAGGATAAAAAATTCGCACGTATATAAAACAATTTGCAAGTATGCATGTAAATTTTCTCATTACATGCAAAATTTAGCAAAAGGATGGAAATGAAACTAAAAAACTAATTGGAGAAGTCAATGAGCGTCACATTAGAGCAAAAAAACTTTCATAGGAATCACCACAAAAGGAATTTTGCATCAACTCAAGCAAAACTTCACGATTTTCGCAAACATTCAAAAACTTTTGCAAACCTTTCAAGAATTTTGCAAGGTACAACAAAATTTTGCATCTCTTAAAGTGGCTATCATGTGATGTTCCTTGAATTCCACAAACTTTTCATAAATTTTGCATAGAAGACTTTCACAAGTACCAATGCAAAACTCTTGACAAAATTCGCACGCTGAATCTTGCATCTCTTAAAGTCAACTTCATGCAAAATTTCATGAATTCTGAAACTTTTCATGAATTTTACATAGAAAGTTGACTTTAGCAATTATCACGTGAAAATCTTGACAAATTTCGCACTTAAGGGATTTTTGCAAGAGCTATAGCAATTATCGTAGCATAACTGCAAAAATCATGAAAATTTTGCATTGTAGGTGCAGCATGCGAATTTCATGATTTTCACATAAATATCATGTGAAATTTATTTTTAATGATATTTAACATGATCGGGAGAGTGTTGCAACGTAACGTGCAAAACTCAAGAGATCTTCACGTTGTAAGGGTAAAATGGTCATAAAATAGTAGAGAATATGCAAAATTGGACATTTGGTGGATTTTAAAATTTGTACGGCATTTCCCAAAACACATCAAATTTATGGTACAGTACCATCATTTTTTGTTTTTTTAGGTTGCCTTTATTCTGCCGACTTAAAATCATTTTATCAACGAGAGAGAGTAGTAATGATAGGATGTATCATGTTTCCGATGCACCTATTCCCATTTATCAGCCGTTGGATCACTTTAGATTAGTTGTTGGACGATGCCATTTCAGCTACTTCCTAAAATTTAAAAACATAATTTTTTAAATTAACCTACAAATTGCCTCAAAGGGGTTTGGCGTAGTGGGATTGGACGTAGGCCACTAGGCGGGTGGTCTAGGTTCAACTCCCATGGGCGTCACCCCTTATGCAAGCCGAAGCCTGGCGCACCGGGGGTAAGGGGTAAGCCTGGGGAGTTTTACACTGTCAGGACAGTGACAGTAAGTATGGCAGGCAAAGCCAGTGTGGCTAGGTCTCTGATCCTGGGGACGGTTTCTCCGTGTAAATATAAAAAAAAAAATTAACGTACAATTTAAAAAATTTAAGTTAATGACATCCCATATAACAAACAACACTAACAAGTTCACAGCAGTTGGAATCTAGTAAATAATAAAGGAATATTTTTATAAGCATACATGAAGATCACATGCACATATTAATTCATTCTTGCAATGGACTTCAATATGTATAGAAAAAAAAACATGCGAGAAATACAATTTTGCAAACTAGACTTCACATCAAACTACTTGACAACTTTGAAATGCAAGCTTACTGAACAAATGAACTTGAATTGCTGCACTAGAGTGCAGTTTTCAAACTGATGAAGATAACCATAACAATTTACAAAGGGAAACCATATTTGTCAATTAGCTTAGGTAAGACCACTCTTCCATCCGAAGTGCCTGACAAGTGACAACCAATGTCCTTCAACAGCTCACCAAACCCCAATTCAATGACCATGATTTATATTAAAATCCAAGATCACAGTTACATTAACAACAACCATTTGTTGGTGGTTGATCTTCGGGCTTATGTTTCAAAATATTTCGCTTCACAAGGGTGGATCCCTCTTCCAGTAGACTAGGCACATCTAGAATCTGTGGTATATCATACAAGCTGGTGTCTTCAACAATACATCATGACAAAACACACAAAGAACATCTTGCAAGAACAGGAATGAACACACACACACACACACACACACACACACACACACACACACACACACACACACACACACACACACATATATATGTGTGTGGAGAGAGAGAGAGGGTGATGGCAATATGTAAACTGGGTTTTTCAGTTTGTTTGTTTTTTTGACAATACAGAGGTGATCTACATGCATGGTTTCATATGAATAAGCTCTTGGATCATCTACATGTGGGTAGGATTTTTATAGTGTGAAAATCAACGGCCAAAAAATTTCATGAATATTCAAGACTCAAAAAATCATATTTTTTCATCAGAAAAAAATGATCTAGGTGTTGGTTCCTAGCAAATCGATCATGCCGAACTCATCTATGGGGTTGGTTTTGTAAAAAAAAAGTGCTTGAAAACCTCAAACACCCAGTTAGCATATTTTGGTCTGAATATTCTCATTGTCCTATATATGCATACATACATACATCACACCCAAAATTAATACAAAGGGTTAAAACTTAGTTAAACCCTAATATATGAGGGTTTTAAATTTAGATAAACCCATAAGCACACCCTCCCACCTACCATGCACATATATAATAATAATTTGTAAACTCTTAGACAGTTTCTTTATCTGACACTAAAAACATCCTCAGATAATGTCAAAATAATCAAATTGTGATTATGTTTATTTTTATTCTATATGTTTTCACTCTCTTTTTCCTTGTGGATAGCAACTAAGATTTCTTCAACTCAAAGAGTTAAGAAGATTGACTCTTATTTTTTACCATCTCCTTCCTCATACATCTAGTATAGTATCACAATATTACCGTGAAATATACACCATATGAAATTATCATGACTTTTTGAAAACAACATTAGACATCATGATATTATTATGATATTTCCACAGCAGGGGAGGTGCATTTCTGGCTATGGTCAAATATAAATCATAAGCTACCAAAAGATATCCAGAGAAGGGCCTGTATTGAAGTTGCTATTGCAGATTATGGTCTCATCAAATGCAGTTTGTATATCTGCATCCCTTGGTCTAGAATGCACATTGATTGTGCTCTTCTCTTTCACTAAATTTTGCAATGTCTATCAACTGAGAATGTCGCACATATTTCTGACACTGTTATGTTGAAATAAGGTGCATTAATGGAACCTAAAATGTAGAAATAAAACTAAATCTAATTCAAACATTTCAAATTATAAGATGTCTCTATCAGTATCACATTCAATGTTGGAATTTAAACAAGTCTTAGAAAATTGTAGAATGAATGAACCTCATAAAGTCCTCCATTAAATAATTTCTAAGGGCATCAGAAAGATTCCTCGTGAGAAAAATCAAATCTATGAAACGTGTGACAAAAATTTGTAAATCATATGTTCAGTTATAGAAAATCTCCTTTTCAAAAAAATAAAGAAGAGCTCTAGAAACAAGCTCATTGCATTTCACATGATAGTGTCATTTGTTACATATAGTCCCACTGGATCTTGTTTCTTGGGATAAATTTTAGCTACCAAATAACTCCAGACTGATGGAATACCTATTTTCCATGTCTAATTAGGTACATATAGTGTCCCTCAAGGTTATCCAGCTCCAACAGCCACCAATTCTTTTGTAATATGACCCTCCTTAGTTAAGGTTCTAATCATAGTCACCTGTATTCTTAAAGGTAATTTCTTGGGGAGGGTATTTCTCGGAGAGATTTTCAAAAGTTGATAAATCTTGGGAATATCTCAGGAGTTTAAAAATTGAAAAAAATATAAATAACAACAAAAAAGCTAAGAAAATAATAAGTTTTGCATTATTTTTCTTTCAAAAATATAAAGAAACATGTTTTAAAGGTTTTAAAATATAAAAGAAACAACAAAACAGGAAATGCAAACTTAAAATTAAAAATATCTCAAAAAATAAGGCAATATTTTGAAAAATATTGTGATATACTCCCAATATTATCGGCTACCTTGAAATAGCCAATAATATCACAATATTTTCAAAATATCAGCGATATCATTGATAGTGGTTCTAATATAGGGCTATAGATGCAATTCTTGGGTGTGTATGTCACTATAGCCTGTGCAAATCTATACCATGGTTTGGCAATCAGACTTAGGTAAGAAATTCAAAAATTTCAATCCAACAATATTAGAGTTTTTCAGCGAATAACTTTCATTGTAGACCAGAGAGTTAGATATTTAAACTTCTCCCAATCCACCCTCTGGGCTGGTCCCTTATACTCCAGTCAGGTTTCAGGAGGGCCTAATGTACACCCCAGGGTTCCCAAAGTAGAGGAGAGGGGGATACCTTTCAAGCTTTCATCAAAATAAGTGAATAAACAAGTCAATTATAGTATAAATTTACCCTTTTACTTAGATACATTTTTTTACTTTGAAAGTCAATTAAGTAAATTGATTGTTACACCTACAAGATAGTTTATTCCTGAAGACTCGGTGTGACTATGGCTTGAACAACTTAGAAATAATTTTCCAGTGATAACTAGGTCAACTCTAAAGACTGTCATTCAGTGTTATCTTTAAGCACGGGGGCAAAACTCACTAATCCAGTTTCCCAACCATCATAGAAAGTCAGTTCCAAGTCAAACTTCCCAATTTAGCAGTGCCCATGCTGTTTGAGACTCGTTCCATACATCCCTTTAAAAATGATGATATTATCATACTACACTATAAAACAGACAATAAAGTACCAAGAAGATTTTATGTAATACTGATAAAGTCTAATGGACTAATGAAGCATACCTTCAATGCAAGTTCTACAAAGCACTTCTCAACATTTATGCTATTTTTTGCACTGCATTCAAGAAACAAGCATTTATATTCTTGTGCAAGTGCAAGACCTTCCTCCCTCGTAACAGCTCTTTCACTTTCCTAACATGTACATCGAACAAGGTTAGTCACAAATCCCATAACTTATGAACAAAAAGGCTTCCTGTAAAAACCCAAAGTTGAAAACTTCAACAGAATTACACAGAATTCAAGACTAGATGCTAGCAGTCAAGAAACTAGAACATATGAAATTTTACAAAGGCCTACTGGTCCTCCTGTAACTTCTCAGGAATGAAAGCACAGCATGAAGGAACATAAATCAGAGGGAATATGGACATCCCAAATTCACCATCAAATAATTTTAAATGTATTCAGAAGATGTAATTTGAGGGCATCAAAGAAGCTCCTATGGACAGCACAATCTTTGCTTGAAATCTTTTGGACAGACTGAATGCAGCTTCAGCTTCAAATATCCATGAGAAAGATAAGATCATCAAAGATCCACTCAAGTTGTTAATTCCTTTTAAACAACCCTAATCCTTATTTCAAGCCAAACCATAAAAGGGAAACATCCTTGACACTTGCCAGATTAGTGTTGGTGCTAAAGAAAAAAGCTCCTTAATAAGAATAAATTGCCTAAAAACTAGCATAAGGTTAAGGACTAAAGCCTGAGTCCGTAACGACCACAACTCATACCTGTTAAAAAGAGCGTAAATATTTTTTTTCAAGTGCAGAAACATTCTCAGAGATCCGAGGCCTTTACAGTTAAAACACAACTACCACCACAAAAGATCTTATACTCATCTTTCGTACCAAACAAAACCAAACAAAACTTTATTTATTCAAATGTAAAGAGTCTGATACATAAGTAAATGAAAGTAAAGAAAGCAAAAAGAAAGTGAAGGAAAGAGTCACGCCGTCCTAAGAATCTGCCCTACAGTCGTGTAGTCCTCTCGTGACTCTTCTCAGAAGCAAGTTTTTCACACTAAGCATCTGAGGTTGCGAAAAACACAAAAAGTAGGGTGTCAGAATCCAAAAAATCTGCGTATGAATTCCTCTAATGAAACAAATAAGCATAAAAAACACAGATAAAATTCATACAATAATTTAGAGGAATGCATTTATGATAAATTTGTAATTCAATTAATCATTTATGCAATAGGGAACAATTGTTAAGCACGAGGGACAATTTAATAATCAATAGGAACTACAAGTTAAGCAATATAGACATTTAGCATACGGTAGAGAAGAAACATCATGCATTCATTAATATATCACAATTAAAGGAATAAGTAAATATGTATGATCTAATGCATAGCAGGAGTATGCATGATTTCAATGCACATGTATGAACACATTATTATCTTTAGTCAAGTTTTCTTTTTCATATGCATATTCCTATTAAATGCACACAATTTAAGTTTCTCTTTTTAATTACCGTTGTCCGCGGCTACACCAAACGGATAAAATTCTTGATGTCAAGTTAGGTTCCCAGGGTAGCTTAGTACACAATTTGTATTTTATTACTGGGTTTCAAACTTAACTCTCGACCGAAACAGCCTTCGGAACATTAGATCACTCATCTAATGTCGAGGACACCAGGGACCACCCATCCACAAGTTTCACTTTCTTGGTAAACCAAAACAATAGTTGTGTCTACACACCACCCTTAGGCAAAGTAGTGGACTCTCCCTAAAACCGTGGCTAGGAGAAGAACCTCAATATCGGGTTTAGGGACAACAACAACGCACACAGAGTTTTAGTATCCTCACGGTTTTCCCCAAACCGCAATATCCAAGATTGTCACACTAAAGAAGTGACATTAAGGAAACATAAATTATATTGTTCTTTACTTTCTTTTATCTTGTTATTAATTCATCTCTTTTACATTTGCAAATCAACATGCCAAGCTCTTCACGGGACCAAAGCCCGTGGCAACATGGAACAGTGCAATAAGAACAATAATAATACATTTGATTTTTGCAATGCATTTAACAACTAAAATAAAGAGCAATACATGCTCAAGGCTCACACAGCCCGGGATGATCCATTTGATCATCAATGCATTCATATGCAAAAATCGTCAATCGCATGCCACTATGCATTACCTTCACATGCCTTCCAATGCACATTCATATATGCAAACTTTTGAGATGTACATGAAATAATAATAATACTCATATGCATGTGTGCGCGTGCCTCTAGTCATGTTAATTTCATGCTTTCATTCAATTCGCACGCTCATGTCAAATGCATATTCAAATTCGCATGCTTATGTCAAATGCATATCCATGTCATATGTAAAGCTTTCACACAACACGCACTTTAATCACACCCGTGAGCACTCAAGTAATGGCGCACGTGCCAAATGCATCAATTTAATATATGCATAAACATATAAGCATAAGGTGCAACCTTGAAATGTGAATCTGAGTAAGCATGATATATCATATGCCAAAATGGTGAAACCGATTGTTCTTTTACATGCATTAATCTCCTAACTAACTGACTATGTCCACGTTAGGCATGTACTCGAAGCCAAGACTTAAAATGACATATTGTTTGTGCACATGTTACCTAGTTAAAGCATATGAAAATCCATTTTTAACATGCATTGAAGTACACAGTTAATAAAATCTGGAAATTTAGAAAACACACACACACACACACACACATATATATATATATATATATATATATATATATATATATATATATATATATATATATATATATATATATATATATTTTAACATGTGACCCAGCCGACCCAGTCAGCAGGGTCTGGCACACAGCCAAACCCCACCCAGCCGACCCAGTAGACTGGGGCTAACGCCCATGGCTCAGCCGACTGCAGGTCGGCTGGGCCCCAATGTTTTAAAACCTGTTTTTTTTTTTGTGCAAGACGCTGCCAGCACACAACCGACTGGCTGTGCCCTGATCCAGTCCAGCCGACTGAGTCGGCTGGGCCTGGCAGAGCACTACAGTGCACAGGGTGGGCCTGTGCATCACCAGCCAGAGCCAGACAGACAGGTTTTCACATAAATTTGATAGCAGTATATTAATATAAAACATGCTGCAACATGCGCTATTCTAGCATGAATGCAAATCGAAAACAAATTTCTGATTTAGCATAGGAATAAGCCTACAACAATACAGACCTCTAATGGTTTCCTCGTTGGGTTATACAGAGAAACATGCTTACCATTAAAACAGGTACAAAACGTGTCACAACTTCAATCTATATGCAGATTTCCCTATATTTTTCTTTTTCTTTCTTTCTTTACAATTTTTTTTCTGCTTTTCCTAACCTACCAGTCGACCCCACTCGGGTATGTCCGGCAGGCTCGGCAAACCCGGCAAGCCCAGGCCAGCTGAACTCGGTTCAGCTGGGCCTGTCATGGCTGCCAGTACCTAGCACGAGCTACCAGCACCCGCAGGGACTGGGTATTGCCCAGACGAACCCAGCTCGGCTGGGCTGCCAGCTGGTCCAGCATGAGCACACATATAGATTTTTTTTTCCTCTTTCAAAACGTGTGAGCATAGGCATATTTTCAATTAGTCTAGCATGCAGATACTCCACACTTCAAATATATATACTAACTACCTCCAGCTTGTATACGCAACTTAAACACTTAGATGCTCATGAGATGACACCTACAGCCTCAACGACACATGTGACACATGTGTTACCCGTTATTGCACCCCATTGCAATTATTATATATGCACCAAACCTAGACCAAATTTGCACATGTTATAAACATGGCAAATCTGTCCCGATTCAGGGATCCTCAAATACAAACATCAAGATATGTATTTTTCCCGAAATAAACTTCGAAAATAATGCAAATACATTAATCTTAACCATGGATCTTAGGGTAAACATTTAGATTTACCCTTTCACATGGATTTCTACCAAAATACAACAACAACAACTACGCCTTCATCCCAAAACAATTGGGGTCGGCGATATGAACCAAAAAAGAAAATCATTTTGGGTCTTCCACGTGAATACTGCATGGAAATCGAATCCATGTTCTTTTTCTCACTCAAAACAAGAGAGAAACCCGTATCATGTGAAGAAAAACGATGGTGGATGTTGAAAAACGTGGGTAAATGGTTGGAGATGGCCCAAACTCCTCTTCTTCCTCCTTGTTCCTCTCTTTTTCTCGCTTTATCTCTCCTCCTTTTTTCTTTTTCTTTCTCTTTTCTCTCTTTTTTGAAGTCTTTTTATAGGCCCTATAGGGGAGGATGCCCCCCTCCCCCCCTTCTCCAACCCATCTAAAAGGGCTGGAGAGAGAGAACTCTCATGACAATAAAACTCTCTTATATGAGTTTTCCGAAAATTTTAAAACTCTTCAGTTTGACTTTTCGAAATTTTGTTAAAAAAGAACTCTTAGTCTCTCAAATCTTCTTGAACTCTTCCATAGGTGTTTAAGGGCTCTTTCAAGAGTCCTAAACAAACCTCAAAATAAATTTTCGGAATTGCATTAAATTAATTCATTATTTATTTATTTAATATTAAATTACAAATAAATTTCTAAAAGTTTTCAAAAATTACCAAATTAATGTGGGAGGCTTCTTAACATAAATAAACCCCAATTTAAAAGATTTTTGATGAATTTAAAGTTAGAAAAATCGTTGGGCATGGATTTGGAACTGAATCTGGATCCAAGATCCAAATCCATATCCGAAATCCAAATGGGTTTTAAACTGGATCAAATCCAGATTAATATGGGTCTAAGATAGGGTCCAAATTCATATTAATTTGGATCAAATCCCTCAGATCTGGTCTGATCTAAGTTCGGATCCGAACCGACAAACTGCTCAATTTTTGAAAAAATGCGATTTTCGGCCCAATCGTAGCCCGAATCGAGAAAAATAAAATATCGTTGTGCTCAGAATTCCGAGACGCACTCAACGACATATTACACGAATATCAAATTCTGAAATTTCACCTAAAAATAACACACATTTCGCTTGAATTTAAAGGTCGAAAATAAACCTTTTTCTCACGTTTTAAGTGGCTCGTTTAGACCTAGGTGATGAGACCTGGTCCAAGCCCAGGCTCAAAAGCATCGATCTAAAATCGAGGTTCAAATGATTTTTCTCTCAGTGCACTTCCTATCAAGCTCCTTCCTAATAATCAAGCCACAATTTTCATGGATTTGAATCTCTCATGTGATGGGAGGGCACAACCTACCGATGTGGATTATCACTTTTTATAGGAAAATACTAAAATTCAGTTGCCCTGTATCTTGTGTTAAGTTAAAAGAGCAACCTGAATTTGCCTCTATCCTTTGTGAAGCACATATTTATATGGTTATGATTCAACATCTTACACCAATTTGTGGTTGATCTAGGAAGCAATGACTATTAGGGTTTAATTTCTTGGCTATATTTGCTAAAAGATATCCATGTCATCTTTGTAGTTTTTCATAACCGTGTTGGCGGATAGCCTCTGTTGGGATTCAAACCAGAGATCTTTGGTTAGGTTGGTGTGACTGGGACTGCACAATTATCATGGTAGATTCTATAATATCGTGTATTTTCACACTTAGTTAAATTTGAGATTTTTGGAAAATTTGGCTAAGTTCTCCTAGACTGATTTCGATGATAACAAAACTATCTAAAGGACTAATGGTTAAACCTTAAGTGTGCAGGGATTTTAACTGACATTAAGTGCAAGAAACATTCACATTTCAATGCCAAAAATTCCTTGAAAAAGTGTCAAAAAGATCACACTTTTAAATGAGGTGTTTAAGTAAAAATGTAAAGAGTTTACTGATTAAGTGTTGACCCATGGAAAGCATATGTCGACCCATGAAGATGTAAAGAAACGGCTTTGAATACATTAGGTTCAATAATGAACCATACACATACACATGAAGTGCGGATATACCCACTAAAGGAGAAAACACAAGCACATAATGTGCTAACACATAAACCCACGAAAGGAGCAAAAATGCATATAAGGCATAAGTTAATATTATTGAAGAGAAGAAGGGTGTAACACCCATTACAATGGAGCAAAAGCTCCTTTTTGGAGATGTAAAATACAAGGGGGAGACCCCTATTTATAACCCTTTGGAGGAGCCACATAGGGGGCTCCCAAAGGAGTCGTTGGGAGCCCCCAACGGTCACATTTGTGACCGTTGGAGGCTCCCCAACGACTCTTTTAGGGAGCCTCCCTAGGTGGCGCAAACCACAAAAAGAATAAAATAAAAAAGAAAAAGAAAAAGAAAATTACAATCACATTCCAAATGGAATATGCGTAAAAATAAGGAAATGGCTAAACTACCCCTATGACTAAAAATAGAGAAATATATATTTTATATATATAATTAGGAAGATACATATATACCATATATGTATATGTATCATCCTTTATATATATAAAATATATATATGATTACGATGATTGAATAATACATTTTAACACCCCTCCTCAAACTTTGCGTGGGGGAACGAAAAGATTGAAGAATACAAGAAGAAGAATCTCAAGGCTTCAAGAGTCTTGAGTACGAATGCCATTGAAATTTGCAAATGTCTTCTTCCAAAGTCTTTAATGGTGAGCATCTTTCATGATCTATCCAAGGTACTTCTTTTCCTCTCATTCTTCAAGATCCTGTGGAACAAACCAAGAAAAGGTCCAAGTAAAAGATATCTTTGCATTTTAATCAAGTGAAATATTTCAAACAAGATGAATTAACCAAAAATCATATCATATGATTCATCCAAAAGTAATGGCGCAAAAAGATATTCTATGCATAGTAAAAACACAATTATTTTATTTGAAGCACAGGATTTGATAGAACAAGATAATTACTTATGTATGCAAAATGATTTTAGAAAACTATTTTTCATAATCATATACCATGTTAAAGAGTGAGCGAAAACAAATTACAAAAATGCATAATGCATTCATAAGGTCCAACATTAGACAAACATAACCTCATAACGAGGAATAACATAATGGTCCACTAAGGGACACCACAAAAAGCCTACGAAGAGGCATAAGTTGCACATAATTTATTGAATGAGGGCCTAAAAACCATAATGAGCATATGCATATAATATCATGAAATGAATCAATACTCAAAAGAGTCATTAATGAACATGCTTCAATCATACTTTAGTCAAGTAATATTACTTGAGCTTACAAGATAGAAAGACAAGTGTTATTGATTTTAGCAATTCTTTTGAAAGCGATTTCAAGAAAGAAATGCTCAAGAGCATAAAAGGAGTGTATAAAACACAAGAGTTTCAAAAGGTTTTAAGTCCACTTAAGAGGCAAAATAATGAGTGTTATTTGAGTAGAGAACCTTACACATTTAGGAACATCTCACTCAAATGATTGCAATTATAAAAACGCATTTTGCATATCAAATATAAAAGGTGACCAAAAAATCAATTTGATTTTAAAATATGCATATTAATGATATGATTCACTTGTATTAAAAAACAAAATATGAATGAAATTTCAACAATAATTCATCTACCACAAGCAACTACTTCATTAGTCCTCCAAAACCCATAAATCAAGTGTATAAGCTACTAGATCAAGAATCATAAATATAAAGTCATTAAAGGCCAAAGACACACACAAAGGTGTGCAAAGGAACCTCTTGTCTACATGTAATAATACTTGAAATGAGTGCATCAACGACAAGAACAAGAGAATACACGCCAACATGGACCAAAAGCATTTCTTGTCTACGTAAAAATACACTCAAAACCAAGTATGTTCAGCTACTAGAACAAAAGTATCAAGCCAACCATGGGCAAAAACACAATACATCTCTTGTCTACATAAGATGACACTTGAAATGAGTGAAAGAAGTTAACCATGGGCATACATCTCAGCGACTAGAACAAAGACACAAATGCCAACATGGACTAAAATCACACACCATGGTGTGAATCAACGTGCCTTGTCTACATATAATAACACTCAAGACAAGTGTGTTCAGCTACTAGACCAAGAGAATAAAGCCAACAAAGGGCTACCAATACACAAAGGTGTAATAAAATTCTTGTCTATATATGATGACACTCAGATAAGAGTTATAAAAGGAGAAGACTTTTGAGGCAATAAAACTTGTACTGACAAACATATAAATAAAACCTTGAATCAATAGAACAATATTTTTTAAAAAGAATACCCATAACAATAACATTTTGGAGAAATATATATGTGAACATAATACGCACACCAAGAACACTTGAAACACTTGTGCTCAAAGCACAAAAACACGAAATCACAAATGTGCAAGTGCACTCATAAGATTCATAAACAATAAAAGGTTGGGCAATAATCCCGAAAACCTTGATTTTAATATACCTTAAAACATTTAAGGTTTCAAACACCATATATCCATCACATTTTATATATAAATAAGAGCATCCATAAAACCAATGGCCAAAAAAGGAAAAATGAGTGACACACTCATAATTAGAGATCATATAACAAATCATTTTAGAGTCCCAAGGTGCCCATAACTCACATCAACAACCATCTTTAATATGGCAAGTGGACAATCTAAAATGACATAACACAAGGTGCCCATAACTCACCTCAACAACCATTTCTAATATAACAATAAGGCCATACAAAAAAAGGATTAATGCATCATATAACTTGTGATGGATAAAAATAAATGTCATAAAAAGGCAATGAACACTTAGGGAAATTATTTTCCAAATATGTGATTTTACAAAGAGGGACGATTCAAAGGTCCAACATAATTAATCACAACAATATGCCTTATAACCATAAGTTTGCATAAACACGAAATTATGTTCAATCATGATTAATTCCTTAAAAAGAAGTCATTATCAAAAGACTTAATAAACATAACATGAAATATTTAAGCAATGTCATGTGTGAGAAAGGATTTGGAATAATCCAAGAAACAAATCAAGCCTTTATAATTTGCAATTATATGCATACCAAGATGTAAAATGACAATAATCTTAAATGTGCAAATTTAGGACATGTACCAAGATATTGCGGAAGTACTTACAATGATAAAAGAAACAATCTTACAAGTCCATTAAGGGACAAAAACAAACACAAGCCCTAAAAAAGGCAATATAAACAACTCTTATTGAAAAGAGAGAGAGAGAGCTCTCAAGCATTCATAAAGAGGTGATATTTAAAAAATCTCATAAAAACCAATATTGTTATTTTAAGAAGAAGCTTATAACAATCATGAAATCTTCTCAAAGAACATATACTCATAAGAAGATTCACAAGGATAAAAAGGCCTCTCAAAGATAGATCCAACAAAAACAAATCCCCAAAAGAGGGTACATATGAAAGGAAGATGGAAAACTTCATTAAAGTGGAGAAAATTCCAATAAAAAAAGGAATAATAGGATTGCGTTATGGCATAAATCTATAAACACAAATTCATAATATTATTAAAAACATATGACTTAATAGATTATAACCAACTTCTAATGTAATAAGTGTGCAATAACATTGATGAAGACCGTAAATTTTATAATAAAACACATTCTTGAAATTGATTTGAAGAATGTAAAGTAAATAACCATATTTCATGAGATCATTTTAAAACTTAATATAAAATGCCTTCTTAATCAAATATTGCTCATATGAAAAGAACTCATTAGGTAAGAAAATAAAACATTAATAAGGAATTTTTCATAGTTAATATATGTCAATCACACGATATTATGAAAAGCCTCATATAGGACATTTTTAGAGGATAAACACATACCTTTAATAAGAACCCACAATTATGATGAGAGTATGTGAGCAAAGCTACATATCTCACAAATATTTTTCTTTTAACATAATTTTCTTAAAAGACTTATTTTTCATATAAATAGTATTCTTACATCCAAAATTAGGTATAGATTCAAAAATCCCAATGGTCATATCCAAAAAATTCAAAAATTATCGACCCATTAGACCATGTTTTGAGCAATCACATATTTAATTATTCGAAAAACAAGTTCACCGGTTTTAGAATTTATCAATAAAAGACTTTCAAGAAAAGACATACAAAAAAGAATAATATACGAAAAAAAAAGGTTCAATGAAATGTTAAGAACCCAAAATCATAATGACAAAAGAGAACACATATGCAAAACATATCTTTAAGAAAGTTCAATGAAATGTTAAGAACCCAAAAACATAATGCACAATACTTAAAGAAATACAATGCATACCGAATAATTTTAAGAAACAAAAGAGCGAGATGAGGACTTCACCATTTTTCTTTAAACTTTCTTGAATAGCACGCTTCTCAATGCAACAAAGAGCAACTCGATCCCAACCTTGCTCTGATACCATGTAAAGAAACGGCTTTGAATACATTAGGTTCAATAATTGTAAAACCCACGTTTTTCAAAAACAAAAAAAAAATTCGGACCCGGGCCGGGTCGGGTCCGGACCCGACCCGGGCTCGCCTGCGATAGGGTTTCATAACCCGACGCAGGAGAGGTTTTGTTTAAAACAAAACCCCCCTGTGCGCCGCATCCCCCCACCGCGCCTTCGGCCCGATTGGGAAACCCATCGGGGTTTCCCCTTTTGTCGCCCCTCCCCGAGCTCTTTAAGAGCATTGCGGGAGGGGAGGAACGATGCCCCGCCCCCCCTTCTCGTTCCCTGCAGGCGACAACCTCGCCGGCAGCCCCGACCGACGCCTCCTCCTTCCCTGCGCACGCCGCCGACCGCCAGCCACCTCGCCTCCTCTCCTTCCAGGTATGCAGCCTCCACCTTCTCCTCCTCCCCCTCCCATCTCTCTCTGTCACCTCGCCAGGACGCCGGCAGGCGGCGCACGGCCTCTGCCGCGCCCTCCCACCTCCCTCTTTGCCCATTGGAAACCCGACAGGGGGCCTACAAGGCCCCTGTCGTCCACTTCTCTCTTGTGGGGGTTCGCCGGAGTGCCGGCAGGGGGGCCAATGGCCCCTGCGGCACCTCCTCACCCCTGTGGGTGATAGGGAAACCGACGGGAGGCCGGTTGCCCCCTGTCACCCCCATCCCGAGGCCCTTGCTGTCCCTTGATTCGTCAGGCAAGGGCTGGGGCCCCTGCGATTCCCTAGTTTTGTCAGGCAGGGGCCAAGGCCCCTGCCATATCATGTTCTTCAGGCAAGGGGGCCGAGGCCCCTGCCGTTCTCTATTCTGCGGGGTAGGGGTCGATACCCCTGCCCTTCATTATTCTGTCTGGCAGGGGCCGAAACCCCTGCCATTCTGAGCTGGCACGCAGGGACCAGTGTCCCTGCCACTTGTTACCTTCGTGAGGCAGGGGTCGAGGCCCCTGTCAGCTGTTTTGTCAGGTAGGGGCCGATGCCCCTGCCATGCGTGACCTTGTTTGGCAGGGGCAGAGGCCCCTGCCCTTCGCTTCCTCGTCAGGCAGGGGCTGAAGCCCCTGCTATTTTATTGTTCTGTCGGAAGGAGCCGAGGGCCCCTACCGCCTTGCTGTTTTCGGCAGTGCCTGTCGCCTAAACCTACCCATGTCCTCATCGCACCATTAATTAAATTAGCTTAATTAAATGTTTCGCACTCTTGCAGATTTACGCAACAGGTCTCGCTCGTGCTCTGCGACTCAACCCTCATATTATCCTCACGCGTAGGCGTACGCAGTTGCACGACATCCCAAGGTAGGGTAAAGTCGCACAAGGGGCAATAAGATCTAATTAAGTTGAAATAATTAAAATGTCTATGCTAGTTGTACTTAGATTTATACTGCTTTTGCGTGACTTATTATTCTTGTCTCCATGTTTATGAGTCGATGTACGGTTTTACTCTTCGAGTAGTAATTTGTGTATTTGCTTACGTGTTGAAGGTGGTTTCGCACTTTTTGCAATACTTATGCCCTAAGTTGCTCGCATGTATACTTGCCTGTACCTTTCTATGGGTGGATGTACAATTTCATTATTCGGTTATTATTTTGCGTAGTGTTTATGAATTTGAGGTGTGGTTTCGTATTTCTTGAAATACATATGCCCTTGTTTGCTTGCATCCATTTTTGCCTGCACGTTTCCTTTGAGTGAGGTACGACCTTGTGTCTCGTGTATTACTTATGACCTTATGTGTTTGCCTGTCTAAGTGGTCAATGTATGGTGTTGGTACCTCATGTATTACTTATGTGCTTTTCCCTCGATGTGCGGCATCGCAAGTCGAGAGATGTTTGTTGACATGTTATAACCTGCATATGCTCACACTCATGGTAAATATGTACTTACATAAATGTAGTCTTGTGCATATCCTGTTATCACCTGTTTTCAAAACACCAGAAGTTGCACTTGTGCACTATAGTTCTTTTAAAGAGGATTTCCTTCTGCAAACCCAGGGCTCTTCAAAATGCACAACTTTTGCAAAGTATGATTAAGTCTTGCAGGATTGCGAAGTCACATTTGGCCCCTCCCAAGTCCACACACTTGGGAGAAATGTTTTATAACCTTGACTCAAGTTGCGGCTCATTTTGAATAACCCCGATCAGGGGCATGAGCATATGAATGAGTGGGGTTCTGTTGAAGGACCCATTCTTTATGTATCAATCTAGTGTAACATGTCGATACTAAGATAAATTTTGGATGTAAGATTGATAGTGTTGTGTCTTGTGTGAATGACTTAATGTGGCATTATGGCTTTTAAGGATGAATCGTGCCAAATGAGCACTCCTATATTCTTTGAATTGTTATGAAGTTGTGTGTTGGGTATTCCTTTTGAGAAGCCCACAGACCTCCCTGGTTCAGTATGGCGTACTTTTAGACATGCACAACATGTTAAGTACTTTGTTGATCGGACGAGAGATCCGAGATGACCTTGCATCATGAAATATGAAAAATGTTGTTGAAGTGAATTCAAGATTTATCTTGTCAGGCTGTGTTGTATTAATTCTTTTGCAGATAACATCTGTTGGGGTTTCTTTTGTGGAACCATATCCCTTTCATCGTAGTCGTACTTATGACATGTACGACCGTACTTTTTGACAAGTACGTCTTTGTACGTTGCGATGATTGGATGAGTAGGTTGTGGCAACCTCGATGAGCGCAAATAACAAAATGTTGTGATCACCTAAATAAGTGATGTTTTCGCCTTCACCGGCAAGATACTCGAGTGGGTCGAAAGACCAGAGTATGTAGAATGAGTCTTCAGTTAACTACCCCTGATGTACTCATTCGAATCGCTGACTCCTGTCAGGAGAGAGGACAGGAAGGTACAAAACTTCGATGGACAGACCATTAATGGCAGTTACGAGCAAAAGACTCGGCTTCCCCAGTCATCGGAGTTAGGGGAATGAGACTACCATAATTATCCTAGGTGGTAGCTCTCCATGTTTGGGATGCATCCATTATTTATGCTGCTTTGGGGATTTCTCTCTTGGTCACCGACCGTCCCCTTAGGTGCGGACTCAGTCAGCTATCCGGGTTATCATAAAATACATAGCATAATAAACCCCCGGATCAGTATAGGCTGTTTCTAGAGTCGTGCCTTGTGCGTACCCGCTTGGCCAGTTAATATCGAAACATAATTTAAATCTGATCACATAATATGTTCAATCATGCACGTGTAAAAGTTATAGTGTACAACAGGTTCAATACTTATGGAATTGTGTGTGTGGTTGATGAAGCATTGTATTTTGCTAGTTAACTTTCTTGTGCAGCGCTTTGCTTGTAATAGTTAGCCTACTTGTGCCAGTAAAATGCTTGTAATAATTTTAACATTGTGTTCATGATAGTTGCTCTGTGAATCTGTTGAAATTAAATTGCTATATAATTGCCTGTCTACTTGACATATTAAATTATTCTGCTTAATTATGTTCTATATTGTCCTGTCTGTGCACCTACCAGTTTTTAGTGAAACTGACCCATTTTATGGGTAGGTTTTGGATAGGTAATACAGTCTGCGATGGCACGATGGCGTGATGAGAGCAAGATAGAGCTTTTTCCCTGACGTTTCGCTCCTGAGGACATGTTGGTAAATTTGGTATGAAGGGTATTCCAAAATTTCTCTTTTATTAAACCGTGAGTTAATAAAACTGTTTTAGTAAGCTTCTTCTTGGTTTCAACAAACGAATTCTCAATTATTGAAACTCTGTTTCTAAACCATTTGACTTCAATGGTTGTGCGGGATTTGACAAAAAGGAAAGTTTACGCTGTAATGTGCTCAAGATCCATTGACTTGTGGTTTTAAAAATATCATTTTCCGCTGAAGTATTATTTAAACTCTGATTATTGTATGATTTCAAAGCTTTCTAAACTTTTCTAAAAAGTTACAAGTCATGGATTTTTGGGGCGTTACAACTTGGTATCAGAGCGACAGGGAAAATAGTGATTCTTGACCATCCGACATCTGCATCGCTATTGATTTTGTTGTTTTGTACTTAATTTGATTAAAATATCTTGCTTCGATTTAGATGTCGTATAATGAGATGAGCGAGGCAATAAATGTTTTGACTGGAGCCGTTATGCATCTCCAATCTATGGTTCAGAACCTGAGTCATAGTGTGGCTTGCGAGAACACCTTTCAGGGTCAGTGCGATAAACAGATGGATAACCATCAAGTTACCCCTAATCTATTGTACCCCCGAAATTCTATTGTTTGCTCTTTCTGTGGTAACGTGGACCATTCAGGGAAGGAATGCCGCCATAAGCGAAAGTACGATAAATGGCATCTGGCCACACAAGGCTTGGAACAAGGGAAGCAAGTTAAAGATTTTCAGAACAAAAAGTCAGTTGGTAGTAAGGAAGTTAGCAAATGCCGACTTGCCAATGATATAATGCAAGGATCCCCATCTAAGAAACAAAAGCAAGGCAAAAGAATCAAGCTACATCGATCGTCTAGTCGAAAATGCTCGAAGTGTAATTATGGTCATCCGGGACAACAATGCCCTCGAGACACTGGAGGTTGTTTCTATTGCGGAAAGATGGGACATTTCGCCAGAGTTTGTCGCAAGAAGGAAGCAGATCTGAAGAAGCGAACTGCGAAGGAAAGTCAGCAACAACAACCCAAGTTGCCTCACTAGTAGCAATGAAAGTAGAGAACCATTTTTTATTTTCGTTATGACGGGTTAGGTAGAGAATTAGCAAATAGACACTTTAATAAGTTCGGGTAAGACTTTTTATTTTCCAGTACGGATCTTGTAGTAAAAGTTTATTAATGAAATTACGTATGAAGTTTGTTCAACCCAGACCCTTATGAGTATGATGCTTATGCAGGTAAATGACATGTTACGCCTACAACTGATTAGTTTTTGTGTAGTTAACTTGTTACGCCTACAAATGATTAACTTTTAAGTGGTTGACTTATACGCCTACAAATCATTAGTTAGACTATTTAGAGGAATGACACCTCACGACTACAAACACTTAGTTTTTATGATACATCACACCTACATAGCCGTGTTGTAGAGGGTTGCATTATGATTGGTTGTGAGAATATATCATACCTGTATAGCATGATTGGCGGATATCATATTGGACTAAAATATCTTGTAGATCTGTGCGTGTGTTTCACACTAATATGGTCGAATGCGATGTGCTTTGAGGTAAAATTATATATGCATATGATGGTACCATGATTTGGATGTCTTAGATGCATATAGAATTTGAATTCTGTGTGCGTAACTCGAACTGCGTAGAAGTTACGTATCTTGAGGTTTAGTAGATTATTGATATATACATGATCACATTGTATAGAACTCATACTTTGAGGTTAGATTTGGATAATGAAATGCTCCTGGTGGCAATGATATAATGCATAGGATAATATGCTTTTGTATGATATGATTGAAATGCATGTGACCTCAAATTTTGAAAGTATGGAACCTTATTGGTGAAAGGTGTGATTTTTGATGTATGTGCCATATGAAGTGATGTGATGCTCATTTATGATTATATATTGGTTTTAGATTAGAAAGTTGGATCCTTGCTGATTCTAGATCTTGATACAAGGATATGTTTTTGTCTTATACTAAAGTTAGGGTCATTCTACGAATGATAACTTAAGCGAAGATAGGATAACTGGCCATGTAAGGCCTTGAAGTATAAGCATTAATTAAGGCTTTTCCGGACATAGAGTCTGTTAGAATTAGTAAGGGTAACGAACGACAACCTGATTATGATATAGGACAGAAACCTCCGTTAAAGGAACGTAAACAAACTAGAGCAATGTCTTGTTGTGTCTCTTCATTCGTATCAAATCTAGTAGAAGGTGACGAATAAACATTCTTACAGTCTTCTGCCAAGCCCTTTTTGTGACTCCGTATAAACTCTTGCGAAGACATAAATTATTAACAATTTACCCACATTTTGTTCGATCGAGTTGTTGGCTTCGAACCTGTCTCAGGAATTTATTATGTGCTATCCTGATTACTTTAATAGCATACGTGTTTCAGATCACTCACACATATTGTGTATCCTCGTTAACAACGATTAACTAAGAACCAGATTGTCGCAGTTAATCTTTTAATAAATATTTCGCGGACGAAATTCTTTTAAGAGGGGTAGGATGTAAAACCCACGTTTTTAAAAAAAAAAAAAAAGATTCGGACCCGGGCCGGGTCGGGTCCGGACCCGACCCGGGCTCGCCTGCGATAGGGTTTCATAACCCGACGCAGGAGAGGTTTTGTTTAAAACAAAACCCCCCTGTGCGCCGCATCCCCCCACCGCGCCTTCGGCCCGATTGGGAAACCCATCGGGGTTTCCCCTTTTGTCGCCCCTCCCCGAGCTCTTTAAGAGCATTGCGGGAGGGGAGGAACGATGCCCCGCCCCCCTTCTCGTTCCCTGCAGGCGACAACCTCGCCGGCAGCCCCGACCGACGCCTCCTCCTTCCCTGCGCACGCCGCCGACCGCCAGCCACCTCGCCTCCTCTCCTTCCAGGTATGCAGCCTCCACCTTCTCCTCCTCCCCCTCCCATCTCTCTCTGTCACCTCGCCAGGACGCCGGCAGGCGGCGCACGGCCTCTGCCGCGCCCTCCCACCTCCCTCTTTGCCCATTGGAAACCCGACAGGGGGCCTACAAGGCCCCTGTCGTCCACTTCTCTCTTGTGGGGGTTCGCCGGAGTGCCGGCAGGGGGGCCAATGGCCCCTGCGGCACCTCCTCACCCCTGTGGGTGATAGGGAAACCGACGGGAGGCCGGTTGCCCCCTGTCACCCCCATCCCGAGGCCCTTGCTGTCCCTTGATTCGTCAGGCAAGGGCTGGGGCCCCTGCGATTCCCTAGTTTTGTCAGGCAGGGGCCAAGGCCCCTGCCATATCATGTTCTTCAGGCAAGGGGGCCGAGGCCCCTGCCGTTCTCTATTCTGCGGGGTAGGGGTCGATACCCCTGCCCTTCATTATTCTGTCTGGCAGGGGCCGAAACCCCTGCCATTCTGAGCTGGCACGCAGGGACCAGTGTCCCTGCCACTTGTTACCTTCGTGAGGCAGGGGTCGAGGCCCCTGTCAGCTGTTTTGTCAGGTAGGGGCCGATGCCCCTGCCATGCGTGACCTTGTTTGGCAGGGGCAGAGGCCCCTGCCCTTCGCTTCCTCGTCAGGCAGGGGCTGAAGCCCCTGCTATTTTATTGTTCTGTCGGAAGGAGCCGAGGGCCCCTACCGCCTTGCTGTTTTCGGCAGTGCCTGTCGCCTAAACCTACCCATGTCCTCATCGCACCATTAATTAAATTAGCTTAATTAAATGTTTCGCACTCTTGCAGATTTACGCAACAGGTCTCGCTCGTGCTCTGCGACTCAACCCTCATATTATCCTCACGCGTAGGCGTACGCAGTTGCACGACATCCCAAGGTAGGGTAAAGTCGCACAAGGGGCAATAAGATCTAATTAAGTTGAAATAATTAAAATGTCTATGCTAGTTGTACTTAGATTTATACTGCTTTTGCGTGACTTATTATTCTTGTCTCCATGTTTATGAGTCGATGTACGGTTTTACTCTTCGAGTAGTAATTTGTGTATTTGCTTACGTGTTGAAGGTGGTTTCGCACTTTTTGCAATACTTATGCCCTAAGTTGCTCGCATGTATACTTGCCTGTACCTTTCTATGGGTGGATGTACAATTTCATTATTCGGTTATTATTTTGCGTAGTGTTTATGAATTTGAGGTGTGGTTTCGTATTTCTTGAAATACATATGCCCTTGTTTGCTTGCATCCATTTTTGCCTGCACGTTTCCTTTGAGTGAGGTACGACCTTGTGTCTCGTGTATTACTTATGACCTTATGTGTTTGCCTGTCTAAGTGGTCAATGTATGGTGTTGGTACCTCATGTATTACTTATGTGCTTTTCCCTCGATGTGCGGCATCGCAAGTCGAGAGATGTTTGTTGACATGTTATAACCTGCATATGCTCACACTCATGGTAAATATGTACTTACATAAATGTAGTCTTGTGCATATCCTGTTATCACCTGTTTTCAAAACACCAGAAGTTGCACTTGTGCACTATAGTTCTTTTAAAGAGGATTTCCTTCTGCAAACCCAGGGCTCTTCAAAATGCACAACTTTTGCAAAGTATGATTAAGTCTTGCAGGATTGCGAAGTCACATTTGGCCCCTCCCAAGTCCACACACTTGGGAGAAATGTTTTATAACCTTGACTCAAGTTGCGGCTCATTTTGAATAACCCCGATCAGGGGCATGAGCATATGAATGAGTGGGGTTCTGTTGAAGGACCCATTCTTTATGTATCAATCTAGTGTAACATGTCGATACTAAGATAAATTTTGGATGTAAGATTGATAGTGTTGTGTCTTGTGTGAATGACTTAATGTGGCATTATGGCTTTTAAGGATGAATCGTGCCAAATGAGCACTCCTATATTCTTTGAATTGTTATGAAGTTGTGTGTTGGGTATTCCTTTTGAGAAGCCCACAGACCTCCCTGGTTCAGTATGGCGTACTTTTAGACATGCACAACATGTTAAGTACTTTGTTGATCGGACGAGAGATCCGAGATGACCTTGCATCATGAAATATGAAAAATGTTGAAGTGAATTCAAGATTTATCTTGCCAGGCTGTGTTGTATTAATTCTTTTGCAGATAACATCTGTTGGGGTTTCTTTTGTGGAACCTTATCCCTTTCATCGTAGTCGTACTTATGATATGTACGACCGTACTTTTTGACAAGTACGTCTTTGTACGTTGCGATGATTGGATGAGTAGGTTGTGGCAACCTCGATGAGCGCAAATAACAAAATGTTGTGATCACCTAAATAAGTGATGTTTTCGCCTTCACCGGCAAGATACTCGAGTGGGTCGAAAGACCAGAGTATGTAGAATGAGTCTTCAGTTAACTACCCCTGATGTACTCATTCGAATCGCTGACTCCTGTCAGGAGAGAGGACAGGAAGGTACAAAACTTCGATGGACAGACCATTAATGGCAGTTACGAGCAAAAGACTCGGCTTCCCCAGTCATCGGAGTTAGGGGAATGAGACTACCATAATTATCCTAGGTGGTAGCTCTCCATGTTTGGGATGCATCCATTATTTATGCTGCTTTGGGGATTTCTCTCTTGGTCACCGACCGTCCCCTTAGGTGCGGACTCAGTCAGCTATCCGGGTTATCATAAAATACATAGCATAATAAACCCCCGGATCAGTATAGGCTGTTTCTAGAGTCGTGCCTTGTGCGTACCCGCTTGGCCAGCTAATATCGAAACATAATTTAAATCTGATCACATAATATGTTCAATCATGCACGTGTAAAAGTTATAGTGTACAACAGGTTCAATACTTATGGAATTGTGTGTGTGGTTGATGAAGCATTGTATTTTGCTAGTTAACTTTCTTGTGCAGCGCTTTGCTTGTAATAGTTAGCCTACTTGTGCCAGTAAAATGCTTGTAATAATTTTAACATTGTGTTCATGATAGTTGCTCTGTGAATCTGTTGAAATTAAATTGCTATATAATTGCCTGTCTACTTGACATATTAAATTATTCTGCTTAATTATGTTCTATATTGTCCTGTCTGTGCACCTACCAGTTTTTAGTGAAACTGACCCATTTTATGGGTAGGTTTTGGATAGGTAATACAGTCTGCGATGGCACGATGGCGTGATGAGAGCAAGATAGAGCTTTTTCCCTGACGTTTCGCTCCTGAGGACATGTTGGTAAATTTGGTATGAAGGGTATTCCAAAATTTCTCTTTTATTAAACCGTGAGTTAATAAAACTGTTTTAGTAAGCTTCTTCTTGGTTTCAACAAACGAATTCTCAATTATTGAAACTCTGTTTCTAAACCATTTGACTTCAATGGTTGTGCGGGATTTGACAAAAAGGAAAGTTTACGCTGTAATGTGCTCAAGATCCATTGACTTGTGGTTTTAAAAATATCATTTTCCGCTGAAGTATTATTTAAACTCTGATTATTGTATGATTTCAAAGCTTTCTAAACTTTTCTAAAAAGTTACAAGTCCTGGATTTTTGGGGCGTTACAATAATGAACCAATACACATGCACATGAAGTGCGGATATACCCACTAAAGGGGAAAACACAAGCACATAATGTGCTAACACATAAACCCACAAAATGGGCAAAAATGCCTATAAGGCATAAGTTGATATTATTGAAGAGAAGAAGGGTGTAACACCCATTACAATGGAGCAAAAGCTCCTTTTTGAAGATGTAAAATACAAGGGGGAGACCCCTATTTATAACCCTTTGGAGGAGCCTCCCTAGGTGGCGCAAACCACAAAAAGAATAAAATAAAATAAAAAAAAGAAAAAGAAAATTACAATCACATTCCAAATGGAATATGCGCAAAAATAGGGAAATAACTAAACTACCCCTATGACTAAAAATAGAGAAATATATATTTTATATATATAATTAGGAAGATACATATACATATATACCATATATGTATATGTATCATCCTTTATATATATAAAATATATATATGATTACAATGATTGAATAATACATTTTAACAGAAGAGCCCATAAACAAAAGTTTAAAAGAATATCAAGTTTAAAAGCAATATATGTCGACCTGCGTGAAAGACATGCCGACTCGTGAAAAACCGAATGCATGCCTATTTTGAACTGAGCTCAAGGTGTCGACCCTCAGAGATGAAGTGTTAACTCATGAAGAAAACAAGTATTGACTCTCGGGATTGAAGTGTCGACATCCTTGAATGACTTGTCGACCTCCAGCAATCGAATGTTTGAATATCCACTGAGCATAGAAGTATTGACATCCGTGAAGCAAGTGTCGACCCCTCTAGCAATCAAAAGTGAATTGTCGACCCCTGAATCTCAATGTCAACATCTGTTGAAGAAAGGATCTTTGAACAAAGTTAAAAATATGAATGAAGTGTTTACCCGGATGACGACATGTTGACACTCAGGGAATATACGTCGATACATGAAATTAAATGTCGACATGTAAGAGCAGGCGATTCTAACGGTCATGAATCCGTTTGAAATTCTTGGTTTGTGTGCCCAACGGCTCTCCCAACGGATCAAAATTATTTCCAAGAATTTATTGAAGAGGAAGAACTACTCTAGCATTATTGAATTTGTAGAAACAAATCAAATCATCAAGTTCTTCAATATCAAAGCTCTCAAATGTTCTAAAGTCTTCCAACAAGCGATCTTCATCGATTTCTTTACTTAGTGTTGGGATTATTTGGGGCTTTTTTGTATTGGGTTTCACTCACCCTTGCACATAGCTGTGTTCACATTTGTATGGTGTATAAGAGTGATTGTATTCAACCATATGTATTTGTAACTCTTGGGTTGAGTTACGGTGAGTTGGTAGAGCTCACGGTTGGGTTTCACAAGCGGTGTAAAACCGTTGTTATTGGTTCCTAGCACCATGGAGCTAGGGGATTTGATTCCTAGTACCGTGAAGCTTGGGATATAGTCGATTGGGCAAGAGTGCCAAGAGAACATAGGCCAGGTTTGGCCGAACGTTTATAAACCTTGTGTTGTGGTTTGCTTATTTCTTTTGCATCCACATCGCTTTCCTTGATTTACTTATATCCGTCTATGTGAAAAGCGAAATAGTTTTAAAACCCAATTCACCCCCCCTCCCCCCCCCCCTCGTGTGTTTCGCCATATCAAAACTCAACACACCCTATTTGAAAGTTGTGTTACATGTGTATGTTTGTGTGTCACCTACTTGGACATGCAATCTTCAGTCAATGTTGTGTTTTCCTAGAATAGCATGTAAGAAAAACTAGTAGTGACTGTAGGTTAATCTCTCTATAGACAACTTATCAATATCCCCATAACTAGCCATCAGTTTGGATTCAGAGATTAGCTCATGCCAAGCGACATCAGAATTATACTCGTCTATAGTTCAACTAAATAAATTAGTTACCCCTTATTGAAAAAGGTATTGTAGCACCTTTAGATGCTTTGATTGAGCTTATGCAGAGACATGCATATTCTCATCCATCAAGCAGATATAACCAATGAAGCAACAGTAAAATAAATAAAATAAACTGACAGTTATGCACAACAAAAGGTCTCTCGTATTTACAGCAAAAAGGTTGTCATGCCAACATAATATATAATAGATTATCTCAGGGTAAAAGTAGGCAGTCACTGTATAAAAGACAGAAAATGTAGTATGTTAGGAAAAGTTCATCCCATGGGCCAAAGACATAGTTTGCTTAAAGTACCATAAGGTAATGTACAAATTACTCAAGGACAATTGCAATGTACTTCCACTTCAGATTTTATAAAGTGTTTTCCACAGAATTTACCATATCAACTTTGTTTCCAACCAGCATTTTGATGCAGTCTTGATTAGTCGAATACAGTCCCACCTCTTTTGCCCATACATCAGTCAAGTTTGTAAATGTCTCCCGTTGGGTAACATCATAAACTATTACATTGCAGTAGAATATGCATGTCAAATAGAATTCAGACTAAGAATCTTTATGTTCTCAGCTAGAAATACATAGTAAGCAGAAAATAAAATACCAAATATAGAAAACAAAAAAGATGGATGCAAAACACCTTACATTAATTGATTGAAGAAAGTTTAAACTATCCCATACTGCTTTACGCCATCACCATGGCAATTAATGTCAAAAGATGTTGCAAATCTGTGTATGACATATTTACATTTTAACTGAAGATCGTGTATTAGCATGTGTATGCATTTGTGTCATGAAGATATCATAAAGAATTTTTCACCACGGCATGGATAAAACACCCAAACAGGAGAACCATATGAGAATCAGGAACAGGCTACATCACATAGATGTGGATGCAGATATGGGTGCGGATGTGGCGATGCAGCACTTTAAAAAAACTTGGGTGCGGGGGTGCGGGGAGGGCATATATATAATTTTTTACAGTTTCAAGTTATCACTACATGTATGTGTGTGTATTTATGTATTTATATATATAATATAGATAAAACTGGACTTGGATAGGGTTAATTGAATCTACTTTTGAACAGAAATGGACCTCAGTGTGGTTGACTTCACTTGACACAAAGGAAGCCGTGTCCAAGTGTTGCACCTACATGGGTGTGGGTGCGACGCGCGGGTGTGGTGCCCTGTTAGAAGAGTCCGTGTTACATAGGGAACAGGTGAATTTGTTTATTATTATTAAAATAGTAGCCCTCAAGAATAGCTGCATCCCTATCTTAACTCTTAATTCACAAAATAGTGAAGCTTATCAGCACTTTTTCTGAATGCAAAGCAAGACAAAATTGGCATGAGAAACAGTTGAAAGTTGAAACAAGGGATCTAGGATATGCACCTTAATTTTTAAGGCAGAGACTCCATAATAATAGGGGAAATTAATATATTAAGAAACAAATGTAAATAAAACCTTCAAATTACAATCTATCCACCAAAGTTTTCATGGGTAGTTGCCCAAAAAGATAAGGATGGTTATTTGGTTGAGACTTATCACAAGTGGGAAGCCCTGGATTGCCAGGATAGGAAGCAAACATCTAAAGAAATATCAGAAGAGCAGGCAAGAAAAATGGGTAGTAACAAATAGGAAACATAAAATGTTAAAAAAGATTACAGGTTTACCGTCCTACAACATCCTGCAGTAAACATTGCAGAACCATTGTAGGAAGTACAGAGAATTATACATGGCAAAAATGTTTTTCACCAGGAAGCAAGCCTGGGGCTACTAGAGAAGATTCAAATGACCATATCTAAACAGTATATAGCAACAAAAGATTAGCCCAAAAAGTTAAAAGTTTCCCTATCTTCTTTTCTTTTCCTTCCTATACAGAAAAGACAGCACTCAATTGTCTTGGCCTCTTCATATATAAATAGAGATCTCTAACAATCAAAATTTTTGGCAGAGAAAACCATCATCTTTTTGCATAATGACCTTTTTTTATGCACAGATACAAGATAATTTAATATGATACTACAAAATATACATTGATATGTACTTTCATCTTTTTGCATAATGGCTATTTTAGTGTTACAGAAATATAGTAGTACTATGCAATATACATACATATTTGCATTGTATTTTTGCAACATGGTATATGCATCTCTGTACACATATATGTGCTCATGCAAACATGTGTACCACATGGAGAGAGCCAATGGGAACATGAGAAAGCTATTCTTTGAAATCCTCTGCTAAGAATACCAACAGAGGGGTAAAATACAGGACTAAAAATCAACCATCTGTGTGCGTTCATTGATCACACTGACCAAGCAAGTCACATCCTCACTCAACATAAACACATAATGCAATCCATTTGGCCACAAATCAAAATGGATAACATGTGATCAAGTGATCTCTGTCTCAGATATGTGTTCCTACAGGCCATCTTAATAGTGAATTAAACAGTCACATCAAAGATCCAAGCTGACCTAAAACAAGAAAAGAGTTGTTTGAAATCACTTGTATATCATTTCAATTTGATTTATTAATATCATTAAATTCAGGAAATTAGTTAGAAAAGGTTACACCAAATTCAAGCTATCTCAAGAACCTGCTTGATGAGATCATGCAGTACTGCAGCATGCATTCAAAATGCTTTCATTTTATAAAGAAATTCTTAGAAAGTTATTTATCTATAATTCAATAAAAAAATGTTTTGAAAAAAAATCTGATAAAGTTAATATTCCAAACCATTAAGTCGTCATTTTCATGATCACAAAGTACTTTCAGTTGGACTATCAAGGACCGAAAAAACATTGCTCTCCAAAGTTGACAAAAATGTCTAAAATTATTTCTGTTAAAAAAGCCTTGACTGATTGGTTCTTGCACTAAGGATAGAAATTGGCAGATTGTGGACTCCTAATACCATGGCTACAAAAATATCTACCTCAGGAAGGATGTTTAGATTTAGTGATTCACTTGTTTCGGCATGTCCTTGTGTCAACAGACTCAAAGATGGATATGGTATAGAGTTCTTTCCTAGAGGCCAACAATCCAACCCAAGTAGAAAATATGTATCATATATCCTGTAGAAGGGTGGACTTGCTACACCCAATTAAATGACAGGAAAATCTTTCTAATTCAACCTGTGTCACCTGCAAGAGCTTGAACAGTGGGTGGGAATGGAGGTGCCCTCTCTTATATCAAATCATTTTTCATGCTATACACCACATTGAGAAAGACCATCCTCCAGAGATTGCTAATGCTAACCCAAAATTGTTGCAACCAGCACATCTGGGCCAAATTTTCCATTATCAACAAATAAAAAGAAAAGGGTGTGTCAGTCTGTTTCATGTCTATCATTTTTCTCATCTGAATACAGATCAAAGTCATGGTCACATCATATGCACCTCCTCCAGAGTCTAGACAATTTTTCTACTGACAGATCTGGCACACTTACATCCGGTAAGTTCAGCAATTCTTTGACCTGTTTTCAGCCTAGCTGCATGGATTGGCTATACAAAATGAAGAAACTGTGTTTAGTTGGGAATTTGCAGCCACTCACATCAACCCCTTTACATTGTAGTCTCATTTTTTCCTTTCAGATCTTGATGAAGATTGTTGTTTTCTCATATGAAATAACATTGCCACTTCTGTTTTTGTGTAACATGAGGTCTTACCCCATGATGGCCCACATTTCATCCATTTAATCAACAGGAATCATACATAATTTCATTTTAACTAAATTATTTTCAGTTACTCAATCCTACAAAATTTTCCATGATGTTGAGTACATAATAAAATATCCAGTGGATGAAATTAACCGAAATTTCATCCACTCAATCAACAGGCAACCTACATAGCTTCACTTCAACTGAATTATGTTCAGATACTCAAGTCTACAAAATTTTCCATGACGAGTACATAGAAATATATCAACAATTTTTCTTGTTTAACATCCCAGGAACAGAGAAGTCAAGTATTAAATTAATCCATTAGAAGTTTACCACAAACAAGATCCGCAGTTATTCACTTGACAAGAATTATAGTGTATAGACCAAATTCTTTACAGATGAATCAAAGAAAGGGCATACAACTGGGAATTTTATATAGACGGCAGAAAAAAAAAGTCCAAAGGAAAAACAATTAGAGACCCTGAAAATCCTAGAGGGAATAGAACATACCAAGAATGATCCCTTGTGCACCTCTGTAGTAAGAACTAGTCAATGTCCTGAATCGCTCCTGTCCAGCTACATAAAATAAGGTGGAAGGCATACAATGAGAATATTTTAACAGTTTCATGAGCACAAAATAAACCATCATGATTCACCTACTGTTGCATCACATAATATTTAGATTGTTCTGCTATCAGGATAGGAACTAGGAGTGATCGCTTTACTTCCTAGTGCATGAGAGTGCATGGAACTCGTGGACATCTATGTGACCCTGCGGCCTGACCAGAGTTACCAGTCGAGGAAGCGGGAGCGGGAGGCGAAGTGGGAGCGGGAAGCGAGGCACTTTCAAAAATTTAGGAAGCGGGGAAGCGTGGGACTACTTAGAAGAAAATTCCGAACCGTTTCGGAAGCGACCTAGGAAGCGAACCAGAAGTGAGGGGGAAGCGAAAAAATGGAAAAAATGGGGAAGCGAGGGGGAAGTGCGCTTCCCAAAAAAGGGGGACACATCCCCTCACACTTCGGAAGCGCGACGTTTCGCGCTTCTGAAGCGTGCTTCCCCTTTTACCTAGGCGCTTTCGGTAACTCTGGGCCTGACTTACAAGTACTCCATAAGGCTGGGAAAAAACAAATTGATAATTATATGTTACCAAAACTCTCTAATGTGGCACTTGTTGTAAAACCCACACTTTTTACAAAAAAAAAAACATTGGGCCCGAGTCGGATCCGAACCGCGTCCAGGGAAAACCCTAAGGGTTTTCCCTTTAAGAATTTTTTTTTCTTTTCTGTTACGTTCACGTGGCCGCGGCCTTTTGTTTCCCCACTCTGCTAAAAAGGGAAACACCTTAAGGGTTTCCCCGATTAACGCCCCCCATGCCCCTTTTAAATTGTGCAGAGGAGAGGAAGGGCTCTCAACTTGCGCCCTCCAAGCTCCCACTTCCGGTGACCTCCTCTCTGCAACCCCCAGCGAGCCAGACGCTCGCTTCCTTTCGTCCGACTTACCCAGCGCAGACAACCCCGCGTCCGATGCCTCCTCCTCCCTCTTGTTTTGATCAACGCCGCCTCCGCCATCGCCGGCGTACCTCGACGACGCCCTCCCTGCTGCACCTCCGAGCAACGACGTCGGCCCTCGCAGGTAAGTCGCTATCTCTCTCTACCTGTCTTTTTCTCTTTCTCCCTTTGTTTTCTCCTCCCTCCCCGCACCTCCCCTTTTCTCTCTGTGTATGATGGGAGGCCGACAGCCCCCTGTCGCGCCTCCCCTCTCCCTCTGCGTGCGTCGGGAGGACAGCAGGAGGTCGACGCCCCCCTGTCGCACCTCCCCTCCCTCTCTGCAATCGTCGGGAGGACGGCAGGAGGCCAGCGGCCCCTTATCGTGCCTCCCCTCTCTCTCTCTCTCTCTGTGATCGCCAGGTGGGCGGTAGGAGGCCGGCGGCCCCTGTCGTGCTCTCTCTCTCTCTCTCTCGCTCGCCTGTTCATGGCTTCGGCAGGGACAGTCGCCCCTGCTACTGTTTGCTTCTTGGCAAGCAGGGGCACGCCCCTGCTGCCGTGGGTCTTCCCGGCTGGCAGAGGCACACCCTTGCTGCCGTGGCTCTTCCTGACATGCAGGGGTATGCCCCTGTTGCCGTGGGTCTAACCGGTAGGCAGGGGCACACCCCTGCTACCGTGGTTCTTCCTGGAGGGGCACACCCCTGCTGCCATTTGTCTTCCCGGCAAGCAGGGGCATGCCCTTGTTGCCGCAGATCTTCCCATCAAGCAGGGACATCGCCCTTGCTGCCTTTGGTCTCTCGGCAGGCAGGAGCACGCCCCTGCTGTCGTCTGTTCCCAGTAGGCAGGGGCGTAGTCCCTCGCCTCTGTTATGTTTCTGAAGGCAGGGGTGCACCCCCTGCCGCCTTCCCTTTGTTCTCCTTAGGCTGGCAGGGAAACGCTGCCCCTGCCCTTGTTGCGGGCACGGGCAGCGCCCCTGTCCCCTTTCCTTTTTACCCCCTTTCCTTTTTTGTTGCCATCAAAGTGGTGTGCAGGGGTTATACCCCTGCCCCTTTCCGAACACTATTATAGCTATATCATGCTAAGTACTTTTACCTTTTCAGTTCGCGCGATGGATCCCGTTCGTGCTCTACGGCTCGAGCTCCGCATCACCTACACTAGTAGGCACACGCAGCGACGCAACCTCCCGAGGTAGGGAAAAGTCGCACGAGGACTTTGGATGAATTAAATAAAGATTTAGGAAACTGAGATAATGACAGATGATACTCATATGACTTGTGTTCTTTACTTGTCTTTATTACATGCTTCCTATAGTTGCCATATTATGCATCATAGATTAGTTCTGCAGTTAGTTTTCTGCCATTAATTTCCTTTACTTGCTTTACTCGTTTACTTATACATTGGCAAGTATATGAACACTTAAAGAAATTACGCCTTAATGTGGATATGTGTATGCAATGCAAGTGTGCAATTGACATGAGTATACTTAATGAAGGGAAGTGTGCAATGAGCATTAAATGAGTGTTTGCATGTATTAATTGGATTACACTTGGTTTTATGCAAGCAAGAGAATATGGCATTGCACATATCTCTAGGTTGTTTATGACATTCATGTTTATGGTATTAATGCATAGTTGTTTCTTATGTATGTAAAGACCTAAAATTATCATGTCTTGCATGTAATCAGTGGCATGAGTGTTCACATGTTCAGTTGTACGATTCATGAATAAAATCATGTATTGGTTCACATGTTTAATTGAATTGGCTCATAAATGGAAGCATGCATTTGGCATGATTATATGGAAGCATGCATTGTAATAATGAATACATGTATATGAATATTATTATTTTGTGCACATCTCTAAATTGGCATTCATGATGATGCATCGAAAGGCATGTGATATGAACAGAATGCATTGGCATGTTCCTTAAGATTGTTTACATATGAATGAATGGATGATCAAGATAGATCATCATAGGTTGTGGGATGCCTTGAGCCGGTGTGCTCATTGTTGTACTTGTTTTTGCATTGCAAAAGTCATATTTGGTATTGTGGTTTTAATTGCATTATTCTATTATTGCCACGGGTGGTAGACCGTGATGAGTTGCGCATGCTGATTTGCGAACTTATGTTTGCATGTTGATTTGCAAATTTATGAAATTAATATTAACAATAAAATAAGAAATAGAATAGTCAATTAACGTTCACTTGATGTTCCTTCTATGGAAAGGTAATCTTGGGCTTAGCGGTTTGGGGGTCGTGAGGATACTAAAACCCCGTATGCGTTGTTGCTGCCCCTGAACCCGATATTGAGGTTCTTCTCCTGGCTACGACTTTAGGGAAAGTCTGTCATTTTGCCTAGGGGTGGTGTGTAGACACAGCTGTTGTTTTGGTATACCAAGAAAGTAGCGCCAGTAGATGCTGATTTTCATGGTGTCCCCGACATTGGATGCTGATTTCCAATGTTCCGATGGATGGTGTTGTTTCCTGATATCGGTCAAGGACTAAGTTTGAAACCCAGTAATAAATCACAACTTGTATGTTAAGCTACCCTGGGAACCTAACTTGACCTCAGGGATTTTACCCGTTTGGTGTATTCGCGGGCAACGGTAATTAAAAAAAGAAACTTAAATTGTGTGCATTTAATAGGAACATGCATATGGAAAAGAAGACTTGACTAAAGATAATAATGTGTCCATACATGTGCATTGAAATCATGCATACTCCTGTTATGCATTAGATCATGCATATTTACTTGTTCTCTTAACTGTTAAATGTTGGTGAATGTATAATTTGTTTCTTAATGCATGTTAAATGTCTTTAGTGCTCAAATTTAATTTCTCGCAAATTACAAATGCTATTACTGCTTTCAATGGAATAAATTGCTTATCTTGTGATATCCTACTTTATTTATTCTACATTATCTATTTGTGCACCTACTAGTGTCTACTCACCACTAGGACTTTACAGACAGCCGATGGCGCGATGCAACATGGCTCGAGATCACCCTCTTTCTGTTGGCATCCTAGCTATTCTCTGTAAGTAAGATTGGTTTGTAAGCTAACGTTCCCATAATTGTTTAACTTGTTTTTTCTCTCTAAAAGAAAATGGCTTCCGCTGTCGATTTTAAAGATCAAAATCTTGAACTTTGAAAGGTTTTCTCTAAATGATTTCAAAATTTACAAGTTGAAATTTTGGGGCGTTACATTTGTTCCTTCAGGTTATCAAACAGTCAACTCTTTTACCATCCCCTTTTTTACCATCCCCGGTTATTTGCATTTTATCAAACTTACAAAATTTCTAATTGAATAATAACTTTAAGGGGAAAATAGAGTTCACATTACCTTCATATAGAGGCATGAGGACAGATTTTATTTTTTAGTTTCTTAGACACTTTTATATGCTGCCATATTTTCACATCATCCAAGGATATCAAAATATTGGTTCAATGTTTTAGTCAGAAAGGATGTGATCCACCTATTTCATTAATGAAGATTCATTTTTATGTTTCCAACATCATGAGAATGCACTAAATAGGAAGAAGCAAGTGTCACGTAGAAACAGGTGAAAAGGGTACAAAATAAATGATTACAAAGAAGAAAAAAAGGTTATATGACCCAGTGGGTCAACTCATGACTCATCTAATTTGGCTTGGATCTGTGCCAAATCAGGTTGACAGAGTAGGCTGACCAGGTTTTCAAAAAATAATCAACTCACTGGGCTGACCCAACTGAGTCACAAGTTGGCTTTGAAGTCATGAACTTGATGCACTTTGTTTTGTTAGCTTGCCCTGATCCCAAACCATATACATAGACAATCATTTTCATCTGTTATACAAGAATAAATGCCTGTGCAGCGACATGTACGCATGTGCATAGTTTTTTTTTATGACAAGGAACCTTTGCCGAAGCGAGGAAAACCCCAGGTGGGGCCCCACGACCACACTGCCTTACGTTGCCCACCTCTAAAAGCTATGGACAAACCCGTGCGCCAGTGGGGTTTGATCTGGTGCCTTCATCTTAGCACCCGCACAACCACCCCACTGATGCATGGGGGTAGTTCACACAGAGACACATATAGTCCATCAAAGAATACTAACATGAGTACAAATAAGATAGCCGAATGTAAGACCCAAGAATTTTCGAGAAAAAAATGTATATCAGACCCGGGTCGGATTCGGATCCGGATCCGACCCGAACCCGGGTACCCGATAACACCCCCTCCCCCCCTGCTTATTTAAGCAGCAAAGGGGGGTAGGGTTTTCTCATTCGAGAAAACCCCTCTCTCCCATTTCGCCGCTCTCTCTCTCTCTTCCCTTATTTCGCCCAACGCCCCCCTCCGTCCTCCATCCCCTGCAGCTCGCCGGCGACCCCACATCGCGTCCGGCCACTTGCCGCCGGTAGCCTAGCTATTGTTCCCCTCTTCTCTCACCCGCTCTCTCTTCTCTCTCGCTGCTCTCCTCCTCCAGCAACCTCACCAAGCGCCCGACGTCGACTGACCCCGTTTCTCCCTCTGGTGACCTCGCCGGATTGTTGATGTCGGCGCTCGCCCACCCACCCTATCGTCTCTCTCTCTCTCTCTCTCTCTCTCTCTCTCTCTCTCTCTCTCTCTCTCATTGGGTTGGCAAGGAAGGGGGTCGAGCCCCTTCCCAACCTCCCTGTTTACTGTCTTCGCAAGGGAGGGGTCGAGCCCCTCCCTGCCTTCTTTGTATGAAGGGGAGGGGTCGAGCCCCTCCCTACCTCCTTGGGTTTGTCCGACGGACAGAGGGGCTCGTTCCTGCCTCTTCCGGACCCCTTGACCGACAAGGGCTTCACCCCCTATCGCCTCCTATTTGCAAGGGAGGACACGCCACCCTCTCTTTATCCCTTTTACCGGAGGGAGGGCCTGCCCCCTACTCTTCTTCAACAGGTCGGCAAGGGCATGCCCCCTTGCCCGTGACTCTTTTGCAGATTCCCTCTCTAATGATCGACCGGCAGGGGTTGCGCCCATGCCCCTTCTTTTTCTCCCTTCGCATATCATACTAATGTTTTAACTTTTTGCAGCTTGCGCAACGGAGCCCGCTCGCGCCCCGCGGCCCAAGGCGTACATTACTTACACTTGGAGACATACACAACGTTGTGACTCCTCAAGGTAAGGAAAAGTTGCACAAAGGACAATGGACGAACTAAAATAAAGCAACTAAAATTAAAATTTAAAATGGAAAAAGAAAGGACAAAGGACAATATATATGTATACATGTATCTATATACGTACACCTTTAACTCAACGACGCGGTTTCGTGATCCTTGTCCTTCATATTTTCCTGTCTTAAATGTTTTCTTTTGTCGCCACGCTTGATGTGCACATGCTTTTATTTTTGTATCTACTTTTCTGTCTTTACTGCTTTTTGTCTTTACTGTTCCTGTATTTTCTTTGTCGTTGCGCTTGATGTGCACAGGCTTTTATTTTTGCAGTTACTTTCCGTTCTTTACTGCTTTTTTGTCTTTCCTGCTTACATTGCCGCCGCGCTCTAGTGCACAGGCTCGTCTCTGCATTTACTATTTTGCACTTGCTTTGCCGACGCATTTTATGTGCACAGGCTATTGCTTTCGCATTTCTGCTCTTGTTTTTCCTTGCTGCGCACTTAGAGCGCAGACTTACATTTTAGGGTACTTGTTACTCCTTAAATGCAAGTCTCACAGGCCGCACAAGCATGCGTACCATTTTTGCTATTTTCGAAAAAGATGTAAATTTGCGTACAGGCGCTACGGTCTCGAGCAGAGGTTTCCTTGCACAGACCCCAGCTTCTCGAGTTCACAGTCTTGCAAAGCAAAGCTAAAAGATGTGGGTTGCAAATGGGCAACTAACTTCCCCTCAAGTTGGTACACTTGGGAAAAACATTTCTTGGAGATTCTAAATCATGCATGTTGTTTCCTGTTTCGCAAGACTAAGCATGTTAAATTTTAAAGTTCTTATTGCATGTACTTGTGAAACTTTGTGTTGGGTTATCTTTTGAGAAACCCATGCCCCTATCATCATAGTCGTACCTTTAGACATATACGACATGTTTGTACTACGATGAGAGGTCGATGGTAACCTCGAAACGTGCAATGAGCACCTTGTTGAAATCACATAAAACGGTGATGATTCGCCTTCACAGGCAAGATGCTCGAATGGGTCTGAAAGACCAGAGCATGTAGGATGAGGTGTCAGTTAAGTAACCTCTGACGCGCCCATTCGCCTCTTGTTTCAATCAAGGGAGAGGATGGATTGGTATAAAAACTCCGATGGACAAGTTGTTAACAACCACCTCTCGACAAATGACTTGGTGTCCCTAGTCATCGAAGTTAAGGGACAGGACTACCAGAAATTATCCTAGGTGGTAGATTCCATGGACTGTTGCAGAAGTAAGATGCATCCGTGGCCACAAATGCCTTTGAGGAATCCTCTCTTGATCACTGACCGTCCCCTTAAGAGCAGACTCAGCTAACTATTCGAGGTATCATAAAATACATAGCATAATCAACCCCCAGATCAGTCTCGATTGTTTCGACGTTTCACGTATGTGCGTACCTACAAGACAACTAATATCGAAACAAAGATTATCCTGCTCACAATATTTGCTTGATTATGCATTTTTGAAATTAATGAACTCATATTATGTATGCTTATATCCTGTGTTAGTGAATTGCTTTAGTTAATTGTTCTCCGCTTATGGAATCAATTATCTATGCTAGAAATAGATTATATTCTGTGTAGTTAACTGCTCGTGTTAGTGTAGCTGAATTACTATTTATCATGCTAGCATAATATTTCTTGCTCTAGTTTTGGTTTCATATTGTCTTCCTTGCGTACAGGTGACTTGTCTTACTTTTTAAGAAAATTTTGCAAAGTTTTGTAATCAATCCTTTTCAGAGTTTAAAATAGCAGCTTAACGAAAAATGGTGTTTGAAATGACAAGTCAACGGACCTTGGGCGCATTACAGGCGAACTTTCTTTTACACAACAGATTTGTAACTCCGTACATTCATTGAAACCAATTACATTCAAAATGAGGTTTTAATAATTAAAGTTTATACAAAAGGTAGAATTTTAAATAAACCCTTATACCAAATTATAAAAATGTCCTAAGGAGCAAAACATTAGGGAAAGAGTTTCATCTTGATATCATTATGTCATTGTGCCATCATTTGTCGTACCGACCTAATCATTACCTATACCTATGAAACGGGCCAGACTTATAAAAATCTGGTAGGTGCATAGATATCAAAATTAAAAACAAAACTAACATATACGTTGTTCCTTTCGTGATGTGCAGTTCAGAATAAGCAAAATGAGCATGATAATCTTGTTTCAATATTAACTGTCCTAAGGATACGTATAGGAGAGAACATAAAAACAACTGAGACTGCCCGGGGGTCTCTTATTTTATGCATTTTTATACCCTAGACAACTAGTTGAGCCTGTTCCTAAAGGGACAGCCAGTGACCGAGAGAGAATTCCCCAGAAGCATTCGTAGCAAGGGATGCATCCAACTTCTGCAGAAGTCCATGCCATCTACCACCTAGGATAATTTTTGGTAGCTTCGTCCCCTAACTCCGATGATCGGGGACACCGAGTCAATTGCTACTCGAGGAGCGTAGTTGTTAACAATCTGTCCATTGGAGTTTTTGTACAATCCCATCATCTCCCTTGACGGAACCAAAGACACGAATGGGTATGTAAGGTTCTATTTTAACTGACGACACATTCTACATGCTCCGGTCTTTTAAACCAAATCGAGCAACTTGACTATGAAGGCGATCATCACCATTTATGTTATTTTCTTTAGATCATTGTGCATTTTCACGCTACGAGGTTACCATAAACCTCTCATCCAATTATCGTAGTACTAACATGCCGTGCATGTTTGATAGTACCACTACGATGTGAGGGATATTTGTTTCTTTAATGTTTCATGCATTAGGCCAAGAATATCTGAGTCATTTCGGATACCAAAACGAAAGACCGAACATATATACCACCTAGGGCTACGTAGTCGATGCCCTTTCGTTACGTAGGGTTGAGGAAAATACTTGGTTGCGAATATGCAAACACCAAATATTCATTTTTGCTTTTCGAAACAATGAATATTACAAGCTTTGGAATCTCGCATGTGAAATCCCCTTTTTCTTTAAAGACTTGGCGAGTATGCACAAATCTGCATCTTTAAATGCAAGCGTAATTCAAAGTAAGCAGGAGTACGGAAAACTGCATACTTTACAAAGTTATATATATGTATATATAATATATATATATATATCAAAGCATAGGCCTCTGCACATTAGAGCGCAGCGGCAATGTAAATGATATAAAGCATGACTCGATGTGCGAAACCACACATCAAGCTAAATAAACTGCATAAGCGATACACGATGTACGAAACTGTATATTGGCTAAATAAACGGTGTAAGCAGTGCATGATGTACGAAACCGTACATCAGCTAAATAAATTGCGTAAGCAATAGTCTCTGCACATAACAGTGCGGCGGCAAAGTAAATGACATAAAATTTAAATGGACAAAAATACGCAAAACTGTGTCCTTGAGTTAAAAGTATATATATATATTGCGCTGCAAAAAAAATGATGTAACCATTTTAATTTAACGAGTAACTGGGGTCGAACACGAACCCAGTTCGAGCCGACCGGACCAAGCCGGGCTCGATACAAGAGGCAGGTAGAAAAACTCGACTGAGCCGGCTCGGTCTGAAAGCGGAGACCGAGCTGAGCTCGGTTCTAGCCGAGCTTAGCTCGATGGGCTATGCGACAAACGGGAAGCGGGTGTGTGGACCCGGATTGGATCCGATCGAATCTAACCTGGATCCAAAACATTTTTTTTAATTCACGAGTCTTACACAAGTGATCTTGGCTCATATCATCTATTCTTGCCTATCTTCAAAACGTTGGATAACTTTTATAACTAAAATCAGGAGGGTGAAATGCCTTCTAAGAAATATCATGGAAAAACTGTGAAAAACTCTTACAGTTATAAGTACCATAAAAGGCAAGAGAGAAGCAACCAGTTCAAACATTATTAATGAATCACGCACATAACTAAAGATAATTGAAGTATGCAGATGAATTTGGCAGACATTATATTTTTAACAAAAATGTACAGAGATCGATATAAAACCTACAAGTTCATGTAGATCCAGAATGCTGATAATAAATCTAATAATTGGCAAACAAGCTTCAAAATAAGAAAACTCGCAATTCCAACAATTTATATACTATCAAAGGACACAATTTTACCAGTGTCCCAAATTGTAAGCTTCAGTTTTTTTCCCCCAACAGCAAGCTGCTTGATCTTGAAGTCAACTCCTACAAGTCACATATAGCATCCAAAATTACTCTTTCACAAGAAAGAACACTATCAATAAAAAAATAGGAGGTAGGACAGCATAATAAGTTATATCTGACATATTAATAAAAAAAAATCCCTCCTGAAGAAAATAGAAAATTGCAAAAAAATCAGGAAAAAAAGCACATATATATCCTCAAATTTTTGTTTTGTGAATTTAAATTTTCTTTCTCCAATATTCCTGAACATTAGTTTCTACTTTCTACTCATTAAAAAAAAAACTCTAGCAACAGCCCTTAAAATAACACTCGTGAACACTTCCATCACAATCAGTTTCATCGACAACTGTAACATTTAAGGATTGCCTATAACCGGTTCTCATAGTCACCACCATAATTGTTGCATTAGCAAAATCCTCAAAATGCAGTACTAAGCACTTCATTCTTCTCTAAATACATAATTTCCATGTGTGATGTGAACAAACCCATATGCAGCAAGCAAGCAAGCATGCCAATGCGGTGGGCAACATGCAAATTTGTACATTGACATTGTAAGGCATCGTTTAAAGATAACAGAAAGATTGTACAGCAAAGTATGTACTTTTTTGCATGCTCTTGGGCATGGATCCATTTCTCAGCCTACAATTACTTGAGATCTTGAGGTACAAAACTAACTTTAAGAGGGGAGAGAAAAGGAATGTTGACAAGAAAGTATGCACAATATACAAAGTTAACACTGAAGATTGGTATGTTACTCATTTATGACAAAAACATTATTGAAAAAAAAATGTGAGCTCCTTAATTTCTTCAGACTACATACTACAACATGGGTACAAGAAAACCTCAAACAAATAAGCTGACATGAAAAGGCATAATGTCAAAAGTGAGCTCCTTCATTTCTTCAAACAGACAACATACTATAACATGGGTACAAGAAATCCTCAAACAAATAAGCTGACATGAAAAAGCACAATGTCCTTATAAAGAAAGGATGCATCTGTATGCTAAGGTACACAAGGTAGCATCACAAACCTACGATAGGAACTATCAGCTTTCCTTCTAGCAGTACATACAAGAGGACAAATTGCATGCCCAGTCAAATTTAAAGTATCTATCACCAATAGCATCTGCTAAAGTCTGTTGAAACGAGTGGACATAAATGTCTAATGCAAGAAAAATATCCCAGGACCAAGTTAACCTTCCACTAAGGCCAAAATTTCCACCCAAGTTACAGAAAGGCACACACTACCCTAACCCCAATTATTGCATTCACTTTCAAAGGTATTATAGTTCAGCTTCATAGAGTTTATCTTGCAAATCTAGGAAACATCAAGACTCCCCTTGAAGATAGAACCCCACACTACCTATCCAAGAGATACTACCAAACAGATGTTACAAAATTTATAAAAAAAATCCTTCTTTCCTTATAGCTATGCAACTTCCCATCTTATATAATCACACGAAGAAAGTAGATTTTTTAACATATATGAGAATCAAGGTTGCGACAAGCACTCGAAAAAAAAAACCTTTAACAGTACAATCTTGATGAAATCCTTCTAGAAAGGTGCTTTCACCTCCATAGGAAAGTAAAGGGTTTCTATCATCATTGACACCTTAATAAAAAAAATCACAAAATTCCAAGTAGTTGAGCCATAAGATATCGGTAGTATCACACCAAAGCCTGTCCAACTCCACCCCTATTCAGTAAGCGCTAGTAGCATTGAACCTCATCTAATTCTCCAGTGACAACCTCTCAAAAATGGCACGCTAAAAGATCCAACCCCACAGAATCCACAGCCAGCACAATCTTAACCACCTACACACTGCATGCACCAATTACTTTTGCTCCCAATCTTTTATGGGCATATATTAGCAAGATTCCCCACCTCTTCCCTTTAAAGACTCAATTGGACTCACCACTCAAAATTCATGATCCCTGTATGCATGACACATCCAATCAATGGCACTAAGAATGCCAACGCAAGAATACAACATGCAGTGATTCTAGATCAATAAATGCATTTTTGCTAAGAAAAAGAAAAACATAACAAGGAAAGAAAAAAAAAACCATTCTCGGCACTTATTTTAGTTTATATCTTTAATAAAAGAGTTACCCATTTCTCATCCTTTCCAACAAGGTCATATTCTGCAATCCTTAACCAAAAGCAAACCAAGATACCCACAAGAAAGAGTTGAGAAACAGACAAGATACCGATGGTGGGAGCGAGAGACTCCAGGGAATGAGATGTGAAGCTGAGGAGGAGACTGCTCTTTCCAACTCCTGAATCACCAATCAGCAGAATCTTGAACGAGTAATCATAGTTTCCATGCCCAGAGGCCGAACCCATCTTCACCACCCTCTTGGTTTCTCTTTATACTTTTGATTGGATAGTTGTGATATTAACACAGGGTGGGCTGCTTCCGTGTGATGAATAAAACGAGATCTCGTTTGGTTTTCAGCAATAAAATATGTTTTACTTTCTCTTTCTTTTTTTTTCTTTCAGGAGCGTTATTCTTTGTATGTTTTGCTGGTAAAAGAATAAAGAACAGTATGAGAGAGAGAGAGAGAGCAAAGGAGGCTTCCAACAGCCGTGATGATGGGTGTGGCGGCAACATAAAGCAGGACACAAATGGATGCTTTGGTTGACGGGATCCTTTTCTTTACACTGCTTTGGGCCCTTCCCCACATTGCACGGATACCTGTCCTGACAGTGACTTGTAGACTTGAATTTTGGACATTCTACTGGATCCATATTAAGGCCCCAAGTTTCTAATAATCAGTAGATCAGATATATCCGATATTCGATCTGATTCTAAATCGGATTAGTCAGATTTGGTTAAGAAAACTGAATCTGATTAGTAATCAGATTCAGATTCAGATTCAGTTTAGTATATTGTAAGGGAATCTTATAGATATCTGATTTTTTTTATGGATATCCAAATCTGATTGTAAGTATTTTTTTGAATTCAGTATTGGCTTTTTTCCATCTGAATCTAAGTTCGATTAGCCAATATCCTATTAGTCAGATTTGATATTGGATACATATGATCCAAATTCCAACCATTTACATCCCTACTAATAATGTCTTATTTATTAAACGGATTTGACTTAGGTCTGAATGGAATGGGCCCTGTCGGAACTTCGTTTGTAACGCATCTTTCTTAAAAAACCTTGAAAACCAAGAAAACAAATGAAAAACTGTCTTTTACCGAAATTTCAGCAAAAAAAAAAAATTTGTTCTTTTTACTTGACCGTTTAGAAGACAAGAATGAAGACTTTAATAACATCTTAGTTTCTATGCCCAACTTTATTCACAAGAAAAGCTTTTATATGCATGCTGATATTTACTTACTGTGTTTGATAAAATTAAAAACCAAATCAATCCCGTGTGTTTATTATTTACTATTTTATTCCTTTGGCACCTTCCCTAGGAAATGCAACAAACAAGAGAACGGTTTCACTGCTATGTGTGGCGTCAAACAAAAAGGATGGTTTGTCGACCAATCACCACCGATGGCATTTCCTTATTTTGAGAAGTTATGGCAAAAGACGATGACTCTTTGAAGATAAGGCCATTGACTACCTCAGACCTTGCTCGCAAAGACTATCAACCTTCAGCATTTGGTACTGAGGTGAGCCAACCATTATTATTCATTAAGCACCTAAACCTAAGCAAGAGATGGAAAAAACACACCTCTCAAACTGGGATTAACGAATTATTGTCGGTTCATCATCTATTGCTAGCTATGGGCCTGGTGAGTAAATAGCAGTACAGCATTCATGCAGTAAAAAAGGGGAATTGGCAGACTGGGATGATCATTCTTGATCGTTTACAATTCGTTTCACACTTCCTGGCATGGACCTATTTTTGGTGCTAATTGCATTTGCTTTGCTAATTAAGGGTTCAATCGTTGGTTCATTAATTAATCTTGCCAGGACAGAGCTTCCTTTTCGGCCCATAAAATTTCATGCTTCTCAGGCTTGAGTAAACCCTCCGGCAGCCCGCGAGGCTCTGCTCATCTCGTGAATGTCACCAAGCTGATTGGACGTCAAGAATTCGAAACCCATGGGTATGCATCCTTTGCTGTAAGGCCAAAGCTAGGTGTACTTCTTTGTGGGTAAAGAGACCTGGGGTTCTTACGCCAACGAGCTCCCAAGTGATGTGATTTTCCCAGGTTATCTGAAACAAACTAAAAAAAAAACTTCAAAACACCAGCAATATGTCCTCAGCTGGGTATTGTAGTGAACCTGGCTATGAGATCAGGCACATACCCACTAGTAATGAAGGGCCTTTTGGCCCAAAGCAATAGCTTTGAAATTTGTATGCCTTTTTTATGTGGATCCAAGCCCAACTTGAATCGGATCAGGTCCAGTGCACCATTCCAATTTTCCAAATTATCAAGTGTGGGTTATTTAAGTTGGAATCACGTGCCTTGTCTTGTCCTCATCAGGGCAAGCTTGCCCCCCGAGGGGGGAGTGTCTTTCCTCCCCTCCCAAAGGAATTGAAAATGACCCCTCCACTATGGTTCATTTATAGGCAAAAACAAAAACTAACACCAAGAACCACAATTTTTGGTTTGGTATTATTTATAGGTAAAAACAAAAATCAACACCAAGGAGCACAGTTTTATTTGGTACACAATCCAACCTTGGATTTCACGTTTTGAGGTGTAGGCATAAGACCACGTGAGAGAAAAGGAGAGAGAGAGAGAGAGGCAAGGAGCTTACCTTGCGCCAACATGGGATACAGACTGTAAGGCCCAAAAAAAAATCATTATAACTTGGATCCGGGTCGGGTCCAGACCCGGACCCGACCCGGACCCAATGGAGGCACCGCCTCCCTCGTGTCTTTTAAAGACAACGAGTCCAAGGGGGGAGGTTCTCGAAACCCCCCTTTCCCCTCTGCTCTCTCGTCTCTCTCTCCCCCGACCGCCTCTCCCACTCTCCTCGTTTTTGCTCGTCGACGAACCACCGCCACCGACGACTTCCCGTCCGACAGCCCTCTGGTGACCACCCTCACCTCTCCTGTCCCTCTTCGGTCGGGATCGGCACAGGTGACCCCCCTCCAGGTACACGCTGCTTCTTCTTCCCCTTTTCTTTTCCTTCTGTCGCCTCTTCTTCCTCTTTTCTTTTCTTCTCCCTTCCGTCGACAGACAGGGGCAAAAGCCCCTTCCTGTCGATTGTTTGCGGCAAGGAAGGGTCGTGTGGCAGGGGCTTTAGCCCCTACCAGTTTGCCGATAGGTCGGGAAGGGTAAAACCCCTACTGCCTATGAGGAGGGTTTCGGTAGTGGGGGTTTGGGGCACAAGCCTGCCCTTTGTCTTCACCAGGAAGGGTCGAGACCCCTCCCTGTCTCCTTTTCACAGGGAGGGTTGAGCCCCTCCCTGTTCCCCTTATTTAGGTGTGCAGGGTAGGGTCTGACCCTCCCAGCCTCTCTTTATTGCAGGGAGGGGCTCGAGCCCTCCCTGCCTTCGATCTTCGCAGGGGAGGGCTTGACCCTCCCTGCCTTCGTTGTACGGAGGAGGGGTCGAGCTCCCTCCTTACTCCCTTTGATTTCAGGGAGGGGTCGAGCCCCCTCTCTACTCCCTGTGCTCCCTGCGGCCATGAGAGGGGTCAAACCCCCTCCCTGCACCATCTTTAGCAGGGGAGGGTCCCAACCTCCTCCCTGCTCCCAGCTTTTTCTATTGGTCAGGGGAGGGGTCGAGCCCCCTCTCTGCGCCCTTTTCTCTCTTTAGGCAGAGGCAAGGCCCCTTGCCTCCCTCTTCTTTGGCATCAGGCAGGGGCTTCGCCCCCTGCCTGTTTGCGTGTTCGACAGGCAAGGGCCAAGCCTCTACCTCTTTGCGTATTCGACAGGCAGGGGCGAAGCCCCTTGCCTCCCCCCTTGTGGCTAACAGGCAGGGGCCTAACCCCTGCCTCTTTGCCTTTTGGTTGGAAGGAAAGGCAGAGCCGCCTTCCTCTCCCCCGGCACCAGGCAGAGGCTTCGCCTCCTGTTTGTTCGCATAATCGCCAGGTAGGGGACAAGTCCCTGCCTCCTTGCATGCTTGACAGACATAGGCGAAGCCCCCTGCCTCTCTACTACTTTGTCAAGTAGGGACGCGACTCTGCCTGCCCTCGCTTTTTTAGGGAAGGGGTGCAACTTCCTGCCTCCTCATAATTTGCTAACAGTAGGTTAGCAGGGGCTCGCAACCCCTTCTTCTTGCGCTGATAGCAGGTGTGCAAGGGAACGATGCCCATGCCTCTACTTCCTTCACGTCAGGTCAGCGGCAGTGCCCCTGATCTTCTATTTTTGGTGTTAGCTTGTTAAGATTGTCGCTTTTGCAGCTCGTACGATGGATCCCGCTCGTGCTCCGTAACCCAAGTTGTCAATCGTTTACACCTGCACGCGCCAGCAAGCTTGTAACTCCCCAAGGTAGGGGAAGATTGCACGAAAGACATGGACAATTGAATTGAGTTCAGTTAACTAAAAAGGATAATTAAATAAATATATATGCATATATATATTTATATGAGTACGCATTTAACTCAAGGATGCGGTTTCACGATCCTTGTCCTTTACTTTCTGTCATGTCTTTCCTTTGCCGCCGCGCTTTGCGCCTATGCTTCGCTCACGCATTTCTGCTTTCAGTCTTTACTTTGTCGTCGCGCTTTGCACAAAGGCATTGTGTTTGCACTCCTGTTGTAATAACCACAAATTTTATGCGAATTTTTATGCAATTAGGTAGAATTTATGTGTTTTGGGCCTAGGATTCGCCTTCCGGATCCATAAGAATCATACCTATGTAAATTAGTATATATATAATAATCAAAAGAAATAAAGAAATAAATAAAATTATTTTGGGTTTGAGTCACAATTGGACCCATTTGGATCCAACCTATGGATCCACCTTTATAACGTGATCGGATCCATATTCAAAATTGGACCCAGATCCACTTTACTGTTGGATCTCGAGTCACCTGTACCCAATAAAGTGAAAAAAACAAAAAGAAAGAGGATATATGTTAAGAGTCGCTACAGGGCTGCTCGATAAGGAAGGGCGTTAGGGTTCTCTCAGAACCCTACTGCCAAAAAGATCGATGTGGGGGGGGGGGGGGGCATATTTGCGCAGCCGCCGAAGGTGAGGGTAACAACCCTCCCTTTTCGGGCTCCCCTCTGCAAAAAGGAGCCTTGAAACCCTCCTCCCCACTCTCGTTGGCTTTCCCCCTCTCATCCTTCTCTCTCTCACCCAAATTTCTCATTTTCGTGTGTGGCGGCGGAACCACCGGCGCCGACGACCTCCCAACCGCAGCAGTCTCTTCCTCCTCGCCGAAACAGGTAGGTTCACTGTGATTTTTCTGTGGTTATAGCATTTGCTCGGATATATGTGTGGTAGACCGAGAATCCCGAATGGAGACAGGGATTCTCGGGCTCACGGTGCCGGAAATCCCTAACCCTTAGAGTTTGGGGATTTTGGAACCCTGAAAGAAGGAGATGGATGGGATTTCAGTGGTTTTGAAAGGAAGATCAAATCGAACATTAAGTTGGGGTTTTCTGATTTTGGGTCAGTAATGGGGTGTATTGCAAGGGTTATCGAAAACCCCAAATCACTCGATATGGGGATTCCGACTACCAGGAACCCAATTGAAAAAAAGGGTTGGGATCTGCGATTTGTGAGGTAAGGTTTTTGTGGTTTTGCATATGCATCAATTTCTAGCATGCATTGTGTTGTTGTTCGAGCTTGTTTTAGGATTTTTCAATTCAAAGGTAGGGTTCTTATGACTCTTGCAGTGTATTGGGTATCCAGCATGTGACGAGTTGCTTCATGACCCATATGCGTGAACCTAAAGTGTTTAAAATCCCTAATCTGAGGGTTTTTAGCGTTGGAATATGCATGTAAATATGAGAAACTTTGATCTACGTGTAGATATGAAAAATTTCCGATGCACTTTCAATTACTGAGTTGGGTATCTTGTTTTGAGAATTATTCATTACGTATGTTTAATTTGAGAATCTCTGTATTGCATGTGTACGATGGAAATACTCTGAAATATTTTTCCATTTGGGGACACGCGTATTTTTGCTTTAGAAATGATTTCAGATTGACCGACTTACTTGGGCTTGTGATCAATTCTAATTTTGGCTTCAAAATCCTAAATGAGATTAAACTCTCGAAGAAACTGATTTTTGTCACGAAGGAAAATCAAAGCATCGTCTGAAAAATGAGTGGCTCCAACTTAACCCTCTGATAGAGACTAGAATAATGGAACTTTCCCTTTCTTGCTGATGAAGACTATGACTCTTTACATTACCAGTAAAGACAAAAAAAGGGAATAAAGAGTTCCCCTGACCAACACCCACAGATCTCCTTAGAGATCCACACCATTCAAACGACTCCATTAAATGTTTCTAGCTGGACCTCATGAATTAACTATGACAGAATGACTGGTGGCTGGGATGTACTTAGTTTTGGTTATATCAAAAATCCTGCATTATATGCACCTGATTTTTGACACCATCATTGTTTCCTATTACCTGGTTCTATCTCCATCTATCAGGAACCTAAAGTCGGATTAGGAACACAATCCATCGGGTTCTCTATTGAATTGAAGCAAGTTCTGAAACTCACCTGGGACAAATTGTTCATGGAAGTTATAAGTTGAAAGAGGCTAATGAGAGAATGTTGGTTGGATGTGGATATTGGGTTCAGATCCATACCCAGATTCAGTATGTCTATATTGTCCAGAATTGATGTTGGATTTTATTTATTTATTATCATCTTGCCCTTACAACTGATTTATTGTAACATGTAAAGTATGGGCAATATTTAAAAGTTGCCTTGTATAGCCTTGTACGGATTCTTGTAATGATAAGTACTCTATGATCTCTCCTATTGGGATTGTTAGACAGATAAACAACACCCTAAAGCACCATCTCTCCTTTCTTCTCCTTGCAACTGATTTGGGACGTCGTTGGAAACCAAATCTAACACAACGCAGACGTCTAGTATAGCCAAGGTGGTGAAATTTATGTTCTGCAAATAGGGTATCTGTTGGAACTAGTATTTTATATTAGGGGCACACTAAGTGGTTTAAAAGCTGAGGTTAATGGGGGATAGAAGTTTATGGCAAAACTTACCAACAGTTAAATATCTTTGGTTGTGCTACTTGCCCGCTTTAAGATGCATAGGGTAAGCAACACTCACTTCAAGGTTCTCAAAAAAATTATAATTGGTAGCCACCTAATTAATGCTGACCACAATTGTGTTCTCAAAACTTCTTAACTTGGACCAGACTCGTATATGCTCATGATAAAGATGTGACAATATTGTTGTCCTCTGGTTAACTTTAGAGTACATGTTTAGTGGTCTTCTTGTGATCGTTATGACTCTGAATGTTCAGCTGGTAGATGTTTCAATCAATGAATCATGAATGTTCAGCTGGTAGATGTTGTTTCAGGAAATGAATATTATATTGTATTGAGAATGCTTGCAAAACTAGTATAACTGAATGTGATGGTTTAGATGGATATAAAACAAATCTTTGGCAAATATTTTGTTTCAAAAAAATTTGGGAGGTTTATCTTGAATTGGAAATTCATGCATTTCTTTTAGGCATGGTATCTTATCATGTTTTATTGTTGGCTATGTATTTTTAGTATGAGTCTGGGAAATACATCATACTTATTTTAGGCTATGTTTGCTGAAAGAGTGCCTGTTATTTTCTGTGAAACAAAGCATGTTGTGTGGTAGCCGAGCTGCATTAAAAATTCATGTAGTTCTTTTCGGCATAGGGTACCTAGCCATGTTATTATGGTTGTCTGTGCATTTTAGTAAAGTATGAAATATGGCATACATAATTTAGACTATGTTAGCAAAATGGTGCCAGTTTTGAGAACACTTTACTTCATATGAAATCCACCATTGATGAATATGTACAGAAACCTGTATATGCTTAAGATTGTCACACTGAGTTCAAATATATGATGGTGCACTTAGTGACATATGGATATGTGCCTTTCCGCGAGGTAGTCACTTGAGAAACCTTGCCTAATAGGCAATATTGATTGAATAGCTACTTGGGTTGTTAACTTGGGTGCAATAGAAATAAAGTTGTTGAAAAACTTTGGGATTTTGGTACAGATGTATACATGATATGAATATGTGCAATCCTGAAATTCAATTCCTAGGTCCGGGTTATGTTCATGTATATGGATGTTAACATAAGTTATGAACGAAAAGTTTCATGTGCCTACATTTATGGGACATGTTTAATTATCGTGCATTTATGATTTGGTTTCAAGTGCATGTGCATACATGGAATCAATGTGTATTTGGCATGTACAATCTTGCATAAATGTTCTCATGTACTTATGAATCATGAATGAATGCATGTGTGTTAAGTGATTTCACAAAAGCAATTTCACACGGATGGTGAACACATGCACATGACTGTGGTAGCTCATGCACATCATTATATTGGTATAAATGAATGTGCATTTGGAATCATGTTGGTATCATTGCATAAATTGCATATTATTATGTTTTTTGTGTATGATGCGTCGATGATCTAAATGAATCATCACAGGTCCGAGGAGCCATGAGCTTTGGTTTGCTCTTTCTTTGATTGCATCGCATAAATCACATTTATACCATGGTTTTAATTGTGTTGTTCTATGTGTTGCCACGAGCTTGGCATATTGTTTTGCAAGCTTATATTTGCATGCTTATTTGCAAATTTATGAAATTGATATTATTGTCTTATTGCACTATTTTCTTATTGCCACAGGTGCTAGACCGTGAAGAGCTACGCATGCTGATTTGCGAGCTTATGGTTGCATGTTGATTTGCAAGCCTATGTTATTAATTTTTGCATGTTGATTTATAAATATAATTTTATTGCTCTATATTGCATTGTTATATGTGTTTCCACAGACAGGAGTCCCGTGATGGTTCTCGCAGGGGTAAATACGAGCTTTTGTCTTGTTTTTGCATGTTGAATTGGAAAACTCAATAATTGGCTTTTAATAAAAAGATAATGAATAAGAAAAGTGTAATATACGTTCTGTGATATCCCATCTGGAGAATGGGGATCTTAGAGTTTCGGTCTTGGGGAGACTCTGAGGATACAAAAGCTCTGTGGGCTTTATTTTGTCCCCTGAACCCGATATTGAGGTTTCTTCTCCTAGCCACGGTTTTAGGGAGAGTCCACCACTTGACCTGGAGCGGTGTGTTTGACACAAATGTTGTTGTTTTGGTATCAAGAAAGTGACATTTGTGGGCGTGGGGTATCCCTCGTGTCCTCGACATTAGATGTGGAGGTCTAATGTTCTGATGGATGGTGTTGTTTCTTGATATCGGTCGAGGGCTAAGTTTGAAACCCAGTAAATAAATTATAACGTGTATGCTAAGCTACATTGGGAACCTAACTCGACATCAAGGATTGTACCCGTTTGGTATATCTGCGGGCAATGGTAATTAAAAAGAATAACTTAAAGTTGTGTGCATTTAATAGGGCATGCATATGGAAAATAGAAATTAATGAAAGATAATAAGAGGATTCATGCATTACACATAAGTCATGCGATGTCTTCTTTTAAATCATTGTAATTTTGAAAAGATTTTTATATGTAAAACATGTGAAAACCAGACATCAAATAATAAAAATCGGTTCTCACTAGTGGATGAGACCGGGTCGAACTCAGAGAACGAGAATATTTCATATTCAAACACATAAATCTAAACTATTCTTTATTGCCGAATTATTAAATGGAAAATGTATGAGTAAAGTAAAAATAACTAACTATTACAACAAATGAATACCCTTCGCAGAGGGCGTAAAAAGCAATATTTACAAACCCAGAATCAAATTCCTAATTCTAAACTGAAAAGTAAAAAGAAGCTTCTACTCTTGCACTTCCGTGTCACATAGTCGCTTCAGCTTCACTCTTGTGCTATCCTGCACAAATCAAATGAACACGAGCAGTACCAGAGATAGAAGTAAAAACAATATTAAGCAAATTATACTACTTAATTGCTAAAAACAAAATATACTATGAAAGAAATCTAATGATATTCTTAACTGACATTGACTTCTAATTAAAACTAACTAACTAATTACTAATTACTAATTACAACTAAGTACAAATGCTAATTATCTTGCTTAACTAACAACTAACTCAATTAACTAACAAAATAGTAAACTAACTACGAAAACAAAACAGGAAATCAATGAAGGAAACATGAATTGATTGTATTAAAAGAACAAGAATCCAGTAATTTAAAAAACAACATTAACTCAAAGAATTAAAGAAAACAGGAAATTTAATGCATTAAAAACATAAAATACATGTAACACAAGACATGAAACTTAACAAAATAAAAACATGAATTCAGAAGGTGAAAAACAGGGGAACAATGAATCAAACAGAAAATTAAATCAGCAACTGAAAAAAAAACAATAACTCTAGAAATGAACAAAACAGAGAAACAAGATTGAAATACAAACAGGAAAAACAGGAAATCACTTAAACTTCAAGAAATAAAAAGAAAACAGGAATTTAATGAGAAAATCAAACGATAACAAAACGTTATGATGATGATCAAAACACAAATTTACTAATAAAAAAAAATGCTATTGAATAATTGTGCATTCAAAAAGACTCAGCTACAGTTAACTCGATTGCTGTGAAAACAAGATTCTGTAATAGTTAATTTGACTTACCGTGAGAATGAGATGTTGATGAGTGGTTCGGATGAAGCACAAATGAAAACTCACAACCGTTAGCTATTATTTCACAGTGGATTCATAGATTGTAGTTTACTGATTGGAATGATGCTTAGTTCACCCGATTTCACAGAGGAACGAAATCAACAGATAGGCCACAACAAATATGAGCAGATTATGCAATGAAGAACTTGATGCATATGTTGAATATACGATAAGAAATCAAAGAACAATGCTATGATCTACATTCAGAATGGAAATTGAATCAACGTGAACAATCAAAACAAAAAAAAATATGCTCACCATGAACTCAAAACGAAATCGCAGAAAAAACAACTAAGAACAGGAAATTAAAACTATGCGTGAAAAACAAACAGGACGATAGAAGAAACAGAGAACAAATGCATAAATCAATATCCGATTTACATCTTTTCTTTTGTTTTTTTTCAGAAACAAACACAGCCTGAGAATCGATTAAAAGGAGAAGAAGAAGAATAAAGAAGCTGAAGAAGAAGAAGAAGAAGAAGATGATGATGAAATTTCAGACTTACCGTAAAATCGGAGATGGATTGGAAGAGATGATGGCGGTCATCCACCCGTGCGCCGTCGCCGGACTGAAGAGGCACCTCCACCGGCGTGAGGAAACAGAGAAATAGAGAGAAGGAGAAGAAGGAGGTAAGGAACAGCCGGCGGTGGTGGAGAAGGGTGAGAAGAGAGAGAATAGAGGGAAAAGAGGGAAAATAGGGAAAATAGGAGAAGCTCTGGCGCAAGAGGGAGACAGGGGAACAATTCCCCTTTGTTGGGTTTTTAAAAACACGCAAACCGGTTTGAACCGGTTTGTTATTTATTTTCAAAAAAAAAAAAAAACTGTTTTAAAAAAACTTATTTGCTAAAAACCTCATTTAACTATTTTTTTCTAAAAAATATAACTATTCTAATATGTATATTTAATAATTTTTTTTCTTCTTTTCTATAAAGAAAACCAAAATGATTTTATTAACTAAATTGCAAAATAAAGCTATGTTTCTCTATTTTCTCTATTTTTTTTAAATTTTTTTATTAAAATACTCTATCCTAGCATAAAGATGAGTTTTTTAATTGATTTTAATATGAAATCATGCATGTTTTTATGTAAAATTTACCTAAAATCTATGTATGATCAAATACCCTCATGCTTATGTTTTGCTAGTCCTCGAGCAAACTAGACAAATGCATGAAATCAAACTATCACCTAACTTACTTTCATAGAAATCACAGTTGCATTTAGCTCATGCAACAAGCCCTTTCAACCCCTGGGTTACCCCAGTGGACGAGTAAGGTCTCGTGAGGGTTTGCAGTGATGCTACCCACAAACATCTCTGTCATGTATGCAAAATATTACACATCCTCATAAGTAGTAGGTACTTAAAGATTTTGTTTTCACAAATATTTCGTGTTACAAAAAAAATCAAAACATAATTAGAGTCTTTCATATACCACCACAGAAAAAGAATTTCTTTCACTTTTCTAAATATCACAATTATTTATGTTTTATTCTTAGAAAATCCAATAAAAATATATTATTATTTACTTATCCTCACTCATATGTTTTCTGCACAGGTTTTCTCAATCACACTTAAGCATTGAACTTTGCTTTCTTTTTAAGCTCTTTTCTTTATTTTTTATTTTTTTTACGCTTTTTCTTTTTGCGTATTCATTCTTCTCTTATAGCTTGCGTGTGGTCTGCTTTTATGTCTTGTGCAATGTCAATATCTTCTATACTTTTTCAATGCATACCAAAAGATATCAACTAAGACATAAAAGTGACTTCCTTCATTCACCTTTGCAACGTGAGAGTCAAACATTTCAACTTGTATATGTTCTCAGCTACTTAGGATCACAAAGTTTTCCACTATCCTTTTCGAAATGGAATTCAAAAGTTTCAACTTGCATCTAAGTCTCATCTACTAAGAATTGTGGAATTATCCAAACAACCTAACGCATGCTCTTTTTTCACTTTTTGAGCTCATTTTTACGCTTTTGTTCATTTGCTTAGTTTTTCAAAAATAAACTGTGCATATTCATATTTGTGATTCAAAATAAATTCTAACATGTATTTATCATCATTTCTTCGAAATCCGCATAACCAACCATAATTTTTAGATCCATGTCAGAAAAAAAAATTGTAGGGCTTAAAAATCCTCTAAAAACATCAGATTTAAAATAACATTCATATAAGTTCAAACTTTTTCTTTAAAAATCTACTTTTTATGAGAGATATGTAAACATGTGCAAGAACTTAAACAGAAATATCAAGGTGTGCAAACTACACCCTCTCCCATGCTTGAATGACACTGTCCCAGTGGCACTCCCCCATGCTTATATGAAACTAAGTGAATGCACATGAGACGAAATCAATGAGGGAAAAGAGTAGAATAACCTGACATGAATTAAAAATGCATGTTCTATGAATGTAATGAAAGCAATGTATACATGACATGACATGAAACTCATAAAAAGAGATAGAAAACGAAAAATAAAACCAAAGAAAATCTACAAATCCTAAAAGTGAATGTAATACTGTACAAAATATGGGTTGCCTCCCATAAAGCGCTAAGTTTCACGTCCCCAGCCAGACGGATCCCTAGAAAAACCTTTATCGTCCATGAGATCAATGGACATGAAGTCAGGCTCAATCAGGCTCTATGAAGAAAAGAGTGTAATCTGTGACACTACGCACTGTGTTTTCATCCCGTCTACCTCTAAATGTGGTATCATAACTCTCTTGACATGAAGAACGGAGATTAGTCTCATCTGAGAGACTGGTCAAGAAATGACAGTCTAGAACCGACCGACTATCAATTAATGCAATTTCAGACAAGTGGTGAATATGATATGGCTTGACTTGGTCAAGCACTTTCTACATCTGTACCTCTTGATTACTAAAAACAATCGGTGATCCTAAAGGCTGAGAAAATGGGGCTTTATGAATATGTGATGATAATGCATGTTGTGGGCCAGGCCCCTTCTGTTGAGGTATCATGGAAATTGACTCGTCAGTAGAAATGATATGGGGCTCATGAGTCAATTCCTGAATGAGATGATACGCATTCCCATACTGAAGGGATGTAACAGATTTAACCTGCTCATGATGTGAATCAGTGGGTTACAGGTTAAATGACACGGAATCCTCTCTCTTTGAGATAACAGGCCTACTAGATGGATTCCCCTCACTTTGCCTACTGAAGGTCTCAACCAACTGTCCCATTTGAGTCTCTAGCTTGGCTATTGACTGCGTATGGGAGCTCAAAACTTGTAATATCTTATCTTGGAAGGATTGACTAGGTGAAGGCTCATGAGAATGTGGTTGAGTATAAGCAGGTTGGGCTGGGGGATAACTCGATTGCTGAAATCTAGCCGCATAACCGCCTTGCCTGGGTTGGCTTTGGGAAGTGTTAGGGGGTGAACTGATGAGATGGTTTCGCCATTCCGAGTCATATGGTGGTGTAAATGAATCAAGCATGGGTCTAGCGAAACCTTGGGCAGCATTCACCTGCTCCTGAACGAATTCAGGATATAGCGGTGCTGCCGGACACTCTGAAACACAATGTGCAGGGTTAGCACATAGCTCGCACACTCTTCCTATTGGACTTCGCGAAGAATTGGCTAGGAATTGATCTAATTTCCTAGACAACAGGTCAACCTTGGTACGCAATTCTAACTCAGACCCAACTTCGGAAATCCCAACTTTCCTAGGACCACTAGACAGAGATGTAGTCCTATCGAGCCGTGAAGACAAAGCATGATGCATCGTGTTTTCACTCAAGGTCTCAAATAGAGACCGCGCCTCATCCTCACTCTTGAGCATAAAAGTACCCCCACAAGACAAATCAACCATTTGACGGTGCTTCTCAGTAAGCCCGTCATAGAAATACTGCACCAACTGCCAATGAGGCACCTGGTGATGGGGACACTTGCGGAGAAGATCTTTCAATCTCTCCCAAGACTCGTGAAACTGTTTTCCCTCAATTTGAGAAAAACTGGTTATAGCTTTACGAAACTGATTTGTTTTACCAATTGGGAAGTACTTTTTGAGGAATTCGCGCCGCATTCCTTCCCAAGTAGTAATACGAACCATCTCAAGAGATTTTAGCCAGTGCTTGGCTTTATCTTTGAGAGAGAACAGAAACAAAGTTAACCTCATAGCATCATCTCCAAAGTTATTGATTCGCACTATCGAGCAAATCTCAAGGAATTCGTCGAGATGACGATATGGGTCCTCATTGCTAAGGCCATAAAACAAAGGTAGCATTTGGATCACACTGGCCTTTATCTCAAAATGGCTCACTCCTACATCAGGTCTCGTCATGCAGGAGGCGGGAGTATACGTATTTGGCATGAAGTACTCCCTCAAAGGACGGATCAAATGATGATTGTCATTCATTGCATACACCTTGGAGTAGACCGGTGTAGCACACGTCCTAACTTTGGGTTTTCTACTTAACTAACGCACTAAGCGGCCAAACCACGCAAACCACAAAGCGAGTAAACTAAAAACAACAAAACTAAGCAAACACCACGCAATTGCACATAGCAGAGATTATGCATAAGAAATATGAAATCTATGTGTACGGTACCAATCGTACACAGTCACCTCTAAGGGAATCCTAGTGGGTGGGTTATGCAGAAAAGTAAGCTCGTCTCTACGATATGCACATACGTGGTTCTAAACCTAAATAGAAAACAAACACTAGGCAATAAAGTGAATACTAGTATTTCGCCGTTCCACGGCAACGGCGCCAAAAATTTGATGTCTTCTTTTAAATCGTTGTAATTTTGAAAAGATTTTTATATGTAAAACTTGTGAAAACCAGACATCAAATAATAAAAACCGGTTCTCACAAGTGGATGAGACCGGGTCGAACTTAGGGAACGGGAATATTTCGTATTCAAACACATAAATCTAAACTATTCTATATTGCCGAATTATTAAATGGAAAATGTATGAGTAAAGTAAAAACAACTAACTATTACAACAAATGAATACCCTTCGCAGAGGGCGTAAAAAGCAATATTTATAAACCCAGAATCAAATTCCTAATTCTAAACTGAAAAGTAAAAAGAAGCTCCTACTCTTGCACTTCCGTGTCACATAGTCGCTTCAGCTCCACTCCTGTGCTATCATGCACAAATCAAATGAACACGTGCAGTACCAGAGATAGAAGTAAAAACAATATTAAGCAAATTATACTACTTAATTGCTAAAAACAAAATATACTATGAAAGAAATCTAATGATATTCTTAACTGAAATTGACTTCTAATTAAAACTAACTAACTAATTACTAATTACAACTAAGTACAAATGCTAATTATCTTGCTTAACTAACAACTAACTCAATTAATTAACAGGATAGTAAACTAACTACGAAAACAAAACAGGAAATCAATGAAGGAAACATGAATTGACTGTATTAAAAGAACAAGAATTCAGTAATTTGAAAAACAGCATTAACTCAAAGAATTAAAGAAAACAGGAAATTTAATGCATTAAAAACAGAAAATACATGTAACATAAGACATGAAACTTAACAAAATAAAAACATGAATTCAGAAGGTGAAAAACAGGGGAACAATGAATCAAACAGAAAATTAAATCAGCAACTGAAAAAAAAGCAATAACTCTGGAAATGAACAAAACAGAGAAACAAGATTGAAATACAAACAGGAAAAACAGGAAATCACTTAAACTTCAAGAAATAAAAAGAAAACAGGAATCTAATCAGAAAATCAAACGATAACAAAACGTTATGATGATGATCAAAACACAAATTTACTAATTAAAAAAAATGCTATTGAATAATTATGCATTCAAAAAGACTCTGCTACACTTAACTCGATTGCTGTGAAAACAAGATTCTGTAATAGTTAATTTGACTTACCGTGAGAATGAGATGTTGATGAGTGGTTCGGATAAAGCACAAATGAAAACTCACAACCGTTAGCTATTATTTCACAATGGATTCATAGATTGTAGTTTACTTATTGGAATGATGCTTAGTTCACCCGATTTCACAGAGGAACGAAATCAACAGATAGGCCACAACAAATATGAGCAGATTATGCAATGAAGAACTTGATGCATATGTTGAATCTACGATAAGAAATCAAAGAACAATGCTACGATCTACATTCAGAATGGAAATTGAATCAACGTGAACAATCAAAACAAAAAAAAATATGCTCACCATGAACTCAAAACGAAATCGCAGAAAAAACAACTAAGAACAGGAAATTAAAACTATGCGTGAAAAACAAACAGGACGATAGAAGAAACAGAGAACAAATGCATAAATCAATATCCGATTTACATCTTTTCTTTTGTTTTTTTTCAGAAACAAACACAGCCTGAGAATCAATTAAAAGGAGAAAAAGAAGAATAAAGAAGCTGAAGAAGAAGAAGAAGAAGATGATGATGATGAAATTTCAGACTTACCGTAAAATCGGAGATGGATTGGAAGAGATGATGGCAGTCATCCACCCGTGTGCCGTCGCCGAACTGAAGAGGCACCTCCACCGGCGTGAGGAGACAGAGAAATAGGGAGAAGAGGAAGAAAAAGGTAAGGAACAGTCGGCGGTGGTGGAGAAGGGTTAGAAGAGAGAGAATAGAGGGAAAAGAGGGGAAGTAGGAGAAGCTCTGGCGCAAGAGGGAGACAGGGGAACAATTCCCCTTCGTTGGGTTTTTAAAAACACACAAACCGGTTTGAACCGGTTTGTTATTTATTTTCAAAAATTAAAAAAAAAACTGTTTTAAAAAAAACTTATTTGCTAAAAACCTCATTTAACTATTTTTTTTCTAAAAAATATAACTATTCTAATATGTATATTTAATAATTTTTCTTCTTCTTTTCTATAAAGAAAACCAAAATGATTTTATTAACTAAATTGTAAATTAAAGCTATGTTTCTCTATGTTTCTCTATTTTCTCTAGTTTTTTAATTTTTTATTAAAATACTCTATCCTAGCATAAAGATGGGTTTTTTAGTTGATTTTAATATGAAATCATGCATGTTTTTATGTAAAATTTACCTAAAATCTATGCATGATCATCATGCATTTTTCTGCTATGCATTAAATCTTGCATATTCCAATTGTTCCCTCAATCATTATATGATGGTGAGTGTATGATGTTTACTTCCTAATATCTGTTAAAGGTTTGTTATTTGCTCCTGTTTTAATGTTTCTGCATGCCTAGCACTTATAACTGTTGCATGAAAAATTCCTTAAATGCTATAAATTATCGGCTAAGTTTTATACATGTTACTGTTGTTGTGTAGTTTTCTTTACTTGTTTCTGTATATGCTGAAAATCATACACGACACCCACATCGCATACTTGACACATGATATATCTGTAAGAAAAATTACAGTAATTTCTGCTTAGACAGTTGTAGTCTAATTTCTATAAATATATCATTTTTCAGATAAAAAGTAGAGCTTATGAGCGACTGCAGGATGAGGCATCAGAACGAGATTTTGGATTTACTGTTCCAGAAATAGTTTGAGAAACTATGATATTAATTTTCATTGATATTGAAATGAAATAAATGTTTTGGACTTGCTCCTCACTGTAATGTTCTGAAATACTTAACCTTATAGTAATACTTGTTTTCGCTGTTTCAAAAAGAAAAGAAAAAACTCAAAATTTGGGTTAAGATTTTGGAGCATTACAGTTGTGGTATCAGAGCATGGGAGCACTAAATCAAATATCACAATTGTGCCACACCCTGCAAGCGCTCTGTGAGTATGAATCTTTCAATTGTTATAATGATTGCATTATATTTCCTTGTATAAAACTAGTTGTGTATAAGGGTAATATAGACCTATTAAAATGTTTTGACATGGTGTATAACTTTGTGTAATGTTGAAATATATTAGACGCATATAACCCTATCGGATATAATTTTATGTGTGTAAAATATATACTAGACACATAAATATTATAGGACGAGAAGAAATTTCTGCTGACCTCACCCTACTCGAATAGACCAAGTATGAAAACATAGTGGATATAGATTAGTTATATGAATATCAAGACAACATTATTTATCGTCAAGGTTAGATGCCAGTATTACAATATCGATGAAACCACACACGAACCGGAGGCCAGTATGCGAGAAAAATAAATGAGTCTTTTCGAGTAGTCCTTACATGTGAATTTCGAGGACAAAATTCTTTTTAGGGGGGAAGAATGTAATAACCAAAAATTTTATGTGAATTTTTATGCAATTAGGTAGAATTTATGTGTTTTGGGCCTAGGATTTGCTTCCCAGATCCATAAGAATCATACCTATGTAAATTAGTATATATCTACTAATAATAAAAATAAAGAAATAAATAAAATTATTTTGTGTTTGAGTCACAGTTGGACCCATTTGGATCCAATCTATGGATCCATCTTTATAACGTGATCGGATCCACATTCAAAACTAGACCCGAATCCACTTTACTGTTGAATCCCGAGTCACCAGTACCCTACAAAGTGAAAAAAACAAAAAGACAGAGGATATATGTTAAGAGCCGCTATAGGGCTGCCCAATAAGGAAGGGCGTTAGGATTCTCTCAGAACCCTAATGCCAAAGAGATCGATTGGGGGGGGGGGGGTATTCGTGCAGCCGCCGGAGGTGAGGGTAACAACCCTCCCTTTTCGGGCTCCCCTCTGCAAAAAGGAGCCTTCAAACCCTCCTCTCCCACTCTCGTTGGCTTTCTCCCTCTCGTCCTTCTCTCTCTGTCTCTCGCCCCGATTTCTCATTTTCGTGTGTGGCAGCGGGACCACGGGCGCCGATGACCTCCCAACCGCAGCAGTCTCTTCCTTCTCGCCGAAACAGGTAGGTTCACTGTGATTTTTTTGTGGTTATAGCATTTGCTCAGATGTGTGTGTGGTAGACCGAGAATCCTGAATGGAGACAGAAATTCTCGGGCTCACGGTGCCGAAAATCCCTAACCCTTAGAGTTTGGGGATTTCAGAACCCTAAAAGAAGGATATGGATGGGATTTCGGTGGTTGTGAAAGGAAGATCAAATCGAAAATGAAGTTGGGGTTTTCTGATTTTGGGTCAGTAATGGGGTGTATTGCAAGGGTTGTCGAAAACCCCAAATCACTCGATTTGGGGATTCTGACTACCAGGAACCCAATTGAAGACAAAAGGGTTGGGGTCTGCGATTTCTGAGGTAGGGTTCTTGTGGTTTTGCATATGCATCAATTTCCAGCATGCATTGTGTTGTTGTTCGAGCTTGTTTTAGGATTTTTCAATTCAAAGGTAGGGTTCTTATGACTCTTGCAGTGTATTGGGTATCCAGCATGTGACGAGTTGCTTCATGACCCATATGCGTGAACCTAAAGTGTTTAAAATCCCTAATCTGAGGGTTTTTAGCGTTGGAATATGCATGTAGATATGAGAAACTTTGATTTGCGTGTAGATATGAAAAATTTCTGATGCACTTTGAATTACTGAGTTGGGTATCTTGTTTTGAGAATTATTCATTACGTATGTTTAATTTGAGAATCTTTGTATTGCATGTGTATGATGGAAATACTCTGAAATAATTTTTTCATTTGAGGACATGCGTATTTTTGCTTTGGAAATGATTTTGGATCCACTGACATACTTGGGCTTGCGATCAATTCTAAATTTGGCTTCAAACTCCTGAATGAGATTAAACTCTGGAAGAAACTGATTTCTGTCACGAAGGAAGATCCAAGCATCGTCTAAAAAATGAGTGGCTCTAACTTAACCCTCTGATAGAGACTGGAATAATGGAACTTTCCCTTTCTTGTTGATGAAGACTATGACTCTTTACATTACCAGTAAAGACAAAAAAAGGGGATAAAGATTACCCTTGACCAACACCCATGGATCTCTTTAGAGATCCACACCATTCAAAGGACTCCCTTAAATGTTTCCAGCTCGACCTCATGAATTAACTATGACAGAATGACTGGTGGCTGGGATATACTTAGTTTTGGTTGTATCAATAATCCTGCATTATATGCACCTCATTTTTTACACCGTTGTTGTTTTCTATTACCTGGTTTTGTCTCCATCTATTAGAAACCTAAAGTCGGATTAGAAACACAATCCATCCGGTTCTCTGTTGAATTGAAGCAAGTTCTGAAACTCACCTGGGACAAATTGTTCATGGAAGTTATAAGTTGAAAGAGGCTAATGAGAGAATGTTGGTTGGATGTGGATATTGGGTTCAGATCCATACCCAGATTAAGTATGTCTATATTGTCCAGAATTGATGTTTGGTTTTATTTATTTATTATCATCTTGCCCTTACAGTTGATTTATTATAACATGTAAAGTATGTGCAATATTCTAAAGTTGCCTTGTATAGCCTTGTACGGGTTCTTGTAATGATAAGTACCCTATGATCTCTCCTATTGGGATCGTTAGACAGATAAACAACACCCTAAAGCACCATCTCTCCTTTCTTCTGCTTGCAACTGATTTGGGATGTCGTTGGAAACCAAATCTAACACAACGCAGATGTCTAGTATAGCCAAGGTGGTGAAATTTATGTCCTGGAAATAGGGTATATGTTGGAACTAGTATTTTATATTAGGGGCACACTAAGTGGTTTAAAAGCTAAGATAAATGGGGGATAGAAGTTTATGGCAAAACTTACCAACAGTTAAATATCTTTGGCTGGTGCTACTTGCCCACTTTAAGATGCATAGAGTAAGGAACACTCACTTCAAGGTTCTCAAAAAAATTATAATTGGTAGGCACCTAATTAATGCTGACCACAATTGTGTTATCAAAACTTCCTAACTTGGATCAGACTCGTATATGCTCATGATAAAGATGTTACAATATTGTTGTCCTCTAGTTAACTTTGGAGTACTTGTTTAGTGGTCTTCTTGTGATCGTTATGACTCTGAATGTTCAACTGGTAGATGTTTCAATCAATGAATCATGAATGTTCAGCTGGTAGATGTTGTTTCAGCAAATGAATATTATATTGTATTGAGAATGCCTGTAAAACTAGTATAACTGAATGTGATGGTTTAGATGGATATAAAACAAATCTTTGACAGATATTTTTCTTCAAAAAAATTTGGGAGGTTTATCTTGAATTAGAAATTCATGTATTTCTTTTAGGCATGGTATCTGATCATGCTTTATTGTTGGCTATGTATTTTTAGTATGAGTCTGGGAAATACACCATACTTATTCTAGGCTATGTTTGCTGAAAGAGTGCCTGTTATTTTCTGTGAAACAGAGCATGTTGTGTGGTAGCCGAGCTACATTAAAATTCATGTAGTTCTTTTCGGCATAGGGTACCTAGCCATGTTATTATGGTTGTCTGTGCATTTTAGTAAAGTATGTGAAATATGACATACATAATTTAGACTATGTTAGCAAAATGGTGCCAGTATTGAGAACACTTTACTTCATATGAAATCCACCATTTATGAATGTGTACAGAAGCTTGTATATGCTTAAGATTGTCACATTGAGTTCAAATATATGACGGTGCACTTAGTGACATATGGATATGTGCCTTTCCGCGAGGCAGCCACTTGGGAAACCTTGCCTAATAGGCAATATTGATTGAATACCCGATGCAGGTACTTGGGTTGTTAACTTGGGTGCAATGAAAATAAAGTTGTTGATACACTTTAGGATTTTGGTACAGACGTATACATGATATGAATGTGTGCAACCGTGAAATTCAATTCCTAGGTCCGGGTTATGTTCATGTGTATGGATGTTAACATATGTTATGAACGAAAAGTTTTATGTACCTACATTTATGGGACATGTTTAATTATCATGCATTTATGATTTTGTTTTAAGTGCATGTGCATGCATGGAATCGATGTGTATTTGGCATGTACAATCTTGCATAAATGTTCTTAGGTACTTATGAATCATGAATGAATGCATGTATGTTAAATAATTTTACAAAAGCAATTTCACACAGATGATGAACACATGCATATGATTGTGGTAGCTCGTGCACATCATTCTATTGGTATGAATGAATGCGTATTTGGAATCATGTTGGTATCATTGCATAAATTGCATATTATTATGATTTTTGCATATGATGCATCGATGATCTAAATGAATCATCACAGGCCTGGGGAGCCATGAGCTTTGGTTTGCTCTTTCTTTAATTGTATCGCATAAATCACATTTAAACCAAGGTTTTAATTATGTTGTATTATGTGTTGCCACAGACTGTGGTCTCGTGAAGAGCTTGGCATGCTGTTTTGCAAGCTTATATGTACATGTTGATTTGTAAATTTATAAAATTGATATTATTGTCTTATTGCACTGTTCTCTTATTGCCACGGGTGGTAGACTGTGAAGAGTTGCACATGCTGATTTGCGAGCTTATGGTTGCATGTTGATTTGCAAGCCTATGTTATTAATTTTTGCATGTTGATTTGCAAATATAATTTTATTGATCTATATTGCATTGTTATATGTGTTTCCACGGGCGGGAGTCCCATGATGGTTCTCACAGAAGTAGATGCGAGCTTTTGCCTTGTTTTTGCATGTTGAATTAGAAAACTCAATAACTGACTTTTAATAAAAAGATAATGAATAAGAACAGTGTAATATACGTTCTGGGATATCCCATCTGAAGAATGAGGATCCTAGAGTTTTGATCTTGGGGAGACTGTGAGGATACAAAAACTATGTGGGCTTTATTTTGTCCCCTGAACCCGATATTGAGGTTCCTTTTCCTAGCCACGATTTTTGGGAGAGTCCATCACTTGACCTGGGGGTAGTGTGTTTGACACAGATGTTGTTGTTTTGGTACCAAGGAAGTGGCACTTGTAGGCGTGGGGTGTCCCTAGTGTCCCCGACATTAGATGTGGAGGTCTAATGTTTCGATGGATGGTGTTGTTTCCTGATATCCGTCGAGGGCTAAGTTTGAAACCCAGTAAATAAATTATAATTTGTGTGCTAAGTTACCTTGGGAACCTAACTCAACATCGGGGACTGTACCCATTTGCTGTATCCGCGGGCAATGGTAATTAAAAAGAGAAACTTAAAATTGTGTGCATTTAATAGGGCATACATATGGAAAATGAAACTCAATGAAAGATAATAAGAGGATTCATGCATTACACATAAGTCATGCATTTTTTTGCTATGCATTAGATCATGCATATTTCAATTGTTCGCTCAATCATTACATGATGGTGAGTGTATGATGTTTACTTCCTAATACCTGTTAAAGGTTTGTTACTTGCTTCTGTTTTAATGTTTCTGAATGCCTAGCACTTGTAACTGTTGCATGGAAAATTTCTTAAATACTATAAATTGTCGGGTAAGTTTTATACATGTTAATGTTGTTGTTAGTTTTTTTTACTTGTTTCTGTATATGCTGAAAATCATACACGACACCCACATCACATACTTGACACATGATATACCTCCAAGAAAAATTACAGTAATTCCTACATAGAGAGTTGTAGTCTAATTCCTATAAATATATCATTTTTTAGGTGAAGAGTAGAGCTTATGGGCGGCTGCGGGATGAGGCATCAAATCGAGATTTTGGATTTATTGTTCCAGGGATAGTTTAAGAAAATCTGATGTTAATTTTCATTGATATTGAAATGAAATAAATGTTTTGGTCCTGCTCCCCACTGTAATGTTCTGAAATACTTAACCTTATAGTATTATATGTTTTCGTTGTTTCCAAAAGAAAAAAAATCCTCAAAATTTGGGTTAATATTTTTGGGCATTACACCTGCTTACAGACTTTACTTTATCGTCGTGCTTTGCACCAAGGCTCCTGCTTTTGCAAATATTTCGTTAATGCCTTGCCATTGCAGATGACACACAAGTTCTTGCTCATTCCATGTGTCATAAAGGCATCTTCGTGGAGGATGCAAGGGAGCAATTGCCGTTCTCTCTTTTGCGAATAGAGTTGAGTCGGGAGCTTAACGATACATCTTTGTCTCAGGAGTGGGATCCTAGCTTTTTGAGTGAGCAATCCTGCAAAGTAGACTTGAGCGAACTTCTTAGCGGGGGTTATTTTGAGAAAGTCGTATCTCATCTATCGAGGACGGGTTCGAGTCATGCGAGGCATGTTGATACCGCAATAGCAGACGAGATTCTAGAAAATCGCATGCTGAATGTTGGCACAAGTTGTTAGTTGTTTCGAAAGATAAATAATGTCAAAAGCAGAGCTTGAGAAACATTACATCTTTGTGAAACACTTTTGTTGAGGCTCCTATTGAGGAGCTATACCCTTTTCATCCTAGAGTACTTATAGTCGTGCACTACATGCTAGTACTTCGATGAACAAATGAGACGGTCGTGCGACCTCGAATAATGCTAAATGCATAATGTTGTAATCACATAAAATGGTGACTGATCGCCTTCACATGCTAGATGCTCAAGTGGTTGAAAGACCACAACCTAGAATGGGTCGTTAGTTAAGCAACAACTAACGCACCCATTCGCTTCTTGTTGTATGTCAGGGGAGACGACAGAGCTGTACAAAACTCCAATGGACAGGTTGTTAACAACCACCCCACGGGGAAAGATCTGACCTCCCCAGTCATTGGAGTTAGGGGAAAAGACTACCAGACATTATCCTAGGTGGTAGATCCCATGAACTTCTGCAGAAGTATGATGCATCTGTTACCAAGTACCTGCCTTTAGGGAATCTTCTCTCGACTAAAGTCGTCCCCTTAGGAGCGGACTCAGTTATCTATTTGGGTTATTAAAAATACATATAATAACAGATGTCTGACCTGTCTCAGTTGTTTCTACGTTTTGCCTACACGTACCCGCAGACCAATAATATCAAAATATAAAGTCTGTTCACACTAGTTGATGGGTCATGAGACTTGCTTATTGCGTAGAAGTTCATAACTTACGATCAAATGGATCGTCATGCTGCGTTTGACAGTTGCGCTGCTTACCTACCTGAACTGCTTACCTGTTCTGCATTGCTTACCTGTTTAACTACATGTCTACTTTAAACTGCTTAGCATGCTGAATTAAATGTTCTTAATTCAGTTTCCTGTAGTCTTTCTTGTGCACCTACTAGTTTTTCGTGAAACTAACCCATTTTATGGGTACAGGTGATGATTAAGTACACCACGGAAGATGGCGCAATGGCTTCAAGATTCCTTTTTCCTACTCTTAGCTTGCATCCTGGACGTTTGGGGGGATTGTAACGGATTTTTCTTGGGATATCTGAATTTTGTACTATTTGAAAACTGTTTTTAATGAAAGTGGTTTTTCCAAGTGTTTTGCAAGTAGCATGGATTATGAGTTTTGGTTCTTTTAATTAACGTGCCCAAAGTTGTCAGCTTGTCTTTCTAGATTTGACAAAAGAATAGTCTTCCGCTGATTTCATAAACAAACTCTGAACGAAAGAGATTTTTTTCAGTCTCTTGCATGTTTTCTGAAAGGTTCGAAAGTTTGAAATTTTGAGGCGTTACAGATTTGGTATCAGAGCTAAGGGAAGCAAGGATTTTTGACCATTGAGCATCTGTATAGCGCTGTGAGTGGTTTGACATGTTCTGCTTATGTACCAGCATTGCTGGGTTTTTGTAAACTACTAATGTTACGCATGAATAGTACATATATTTTTGGCTTCTTTCTCAAGTTTCTTAAAATTTCTGATCTTTGGTATCTCTTGTTTACTTCAATGATGGTAAGGAACTTGAACGATGATTCTGCTGACGAATGGTCAAAATAACGAAAATTCATGATGGATTTCCTAAGTACCCTTGCAGCGGTTATGCGAGACCAGATTTGTTCCCAAAGGGGTCAAGCGCCCTTTTTTGAACCGAGTCAGCATACCGCAGTGACTTATGAGAAATTTTTGAAGCTTGACCCCCCAACCTTCAATGGCAAGCCCGACCCAAACATGTCTGATAATTGGGTAAAAGAGGTGGAATGAGTGTTTGAGGTCTTGTCAATCCCCGACGATAAGAAGACGTTATCCAGAACCTTCAGGCTGAAGGATAATGCCCGTAGTTGGTGGGACATGGTCCGGGTGTGCAGTTTCTGGGAGTTTCACAAATTCCTTGTGAAGCTTTCAAAAAGGCTTTCTTGAAGAACTAATTTCTGCCTCATGCGAGGGAGAAGAAGGTGGAGTTCTTGGAACTCAGCGAGGGCAATTCGAGTTTGACAGATTATATCGCCAAATTCCAGAGTTTGAAACACTACTGCACCAACCTATTCGCGGATGATCGCGAGCGGGCAGAAAAGTTTATTCAGAGGCTGAAGGAGGGGCTCATGTATCGAATCCTAACTAGTATGTCATCGACCTTCTCTGCGGCAATTGCTGCCGCCACCCTCCTGAGTGAAACTTGGGAGCACTCTAAGAGTACTCAGAGCAGAAAGCCACCCGCTACAGGTGGTGAGTCAAAGACACCATCCGGCGGCCCAAGCAAACGGTCGTTCTTTCTCATAAAGATCGAAGAAGGAAAGAAACAGTGTCCTCCTTCAAAGCGTCAACGGCCTCAGGCCAATCCTCTAGCCAGGCAGCAGGCTGGCAATGTATGCCCCAGATGTCGACGATCTCACTATGGGCAGGCGTGCCCGCTCGAGACAGGCGGATACCTGTATTTTGGCAAGATGGGTCACTACCTCCGTGATTATCGCAAAAAGGCGGTTGATGACCTCAGGCAGAACAGCGGAGCACCTCTGCTCCCTCAGCCACATCAGCAGCAGTAGCAGTCGCTGCAACCGCAGTCGAGCAGTCAAAGGAAGGTGTCGGGACGCGTTTACACCGCCAAGGTCGAGCAGTTGACCAAGGGCAAGTTACCCTTTTTTACGCTAACCAAGCGGCCTTTGTATTTTTTTATTACGGTGCCACACACCCTTTTATTTCGGTAAATTTTACCGAGTTTTTGCACATACCTGTAAAATCCTTGCATAATACCCTTGAAGTGTATAACCTGATTGGGAAAATGCCATTTGTGCGGCCTACGTACCAGAGTTGGACGTAGTCTTGGTAGATCGACATTTACCGGCTTGTACTATCCTGCTAGTTATGATGGAATTTGACGTCATCCTAGGCATGGATTGACTGCACAAGTATCATGCCAAGATCTTTTGCCAAGTTAGCAGGATTGTCTTATCTCCACCAGGAATGCCCAAGGTAGAATTCAAGATCGTGAAACCCGTTCGGACGAGCAAGTTGATTTTGTTGCTAAAGGCACAGAACTACCTGAGGAAGGGATGCACTCCCTTCTTGGTCAATGTCATCCAGTTCGAGCCGACGCGAGTCCTGATTGGAGACTTGGAGGTGGTTCAAGATTTTCTAGACGTCTTCTCGGAGGAACTGCCAGGACTTCCTCCACCTCGTGAGGTGTAATTCAGCATCGAGTTATTGCCAGGTACTGCGCCAATTTCAAAGGCTCCATATCAGATGGCACCAGCAGAGCTCAAAGAGCTCAAGAAGCAGTTGCAGGAGTTGATGGATGAGGGATTCATCTGCCCCCGCGTCTCGCCCTGGGAAGCTTCTGTCTTGTTTGTGAAAAAGAAGGATGGATCATTGCGGTTGTGCATCGACTATCAGATGCTCAACCAGGCAACAATAAAGAATAAGTATCCGTTGCCACGCATCGAGGATTTGTTCGACCAGTTGCAGAGGATCAAGGTCTTTTCAAAGATCGAACTTAGATCTGGGTACCATCAGCTCAGAATTAAGGGAGATGATATCTCCAAGATGGCCTTATGAACCAGATATGGACATTACAAATTTACGATCATACCCTTTGGACTCACTAATGCACCTGCAACGTTCATGGATCTCATGAACAGGGTGTTCAAACCCTTCTTGGACACTTTCGTAATCGTGTTCATCGATGACATCCTTGTGTATTCAGACAACTGGGAGCAACATCGTGAGCACTTGAGAGTTATTCTCGAAACCTTGCGAAAGGAGCATTTGCTCGCTAAGTACTCCAAGTGCAAGTTTTGGCTGGAGGAGATCATGTTTTTAGGGCATGTCATCTCCAAGGAAGGTGTGTATGTGGATCCAGTGAAGGTAGAGGTTGTACTCAGTTGGCAGCAGTCGAGGAATGTTTGTGACATTAAGAGTTTTCTTGGATTAGTTGGGTATTACCGAAGATTTATCCATGACTTTTCTAAAATCTCTCTACACATGACGAAGCTCCTAAAGAAAGAAGATAAGTTCGTGTGGGACGGCAAGTGCGAAAGCAGTTTTTAGATGTTGAAGAAACGTCTTACGACTGCTCCTATTTTGTCCTTACCTTCGGGTCAAGGCGGTTTCATGATCTACACCGACGCTTTCGGGACATGCTTGGGTTGTGTCCTAATACAGAACGATAGAGTGATCGTCTATGCATTGCGCTAACTTAAAATTCATGAGAAGAATTATCTGACTCATGATTTGAAGTTAGCAGCGGTGGTCTTCGTATTGAAGATATGATGACACTATTTGTACAGGAAGCGATTCGAGGCTTTTACAGATCACAAGAGCCTAAAATACTTATTCTCACAGATTGAGTTAAATATGAGGCAGCGACATTGGCTGAAATTCCTCAAGGATTATGACTTCACCTTGTCATACCGCACAGGAACGGCGAACGTCATGGTCGATGCCCTAAGTCGCAAGTCTCCCAACGTTTTCATAAATTGTTATTCGTTGGGTAGAAGCTAATCGAGGATCTGGTATCGTGGGAACCGTTTGCGGTCACTCAAAATTTGATCAGACTTTCCAGTATGGTAGCTCAACCTGAGCTATTGTCCAAGATCTTTGTCAGACAGAAGATCGATGTGCAGTACGAAAAGCTGAAGGCTCTAGCGCAGCGGGCCGATACCTCCTTCCGTCTGAGTAAGGAAGGAAGTGTATGGCATAAGGATCATCTCTGGGTGCCAGAAGATCCTATTTTGAGGGATGAGATTCTCGCAGAAGCCCACAAGTCCAAGTACACTATTCACCCTGGTAGCACGAAGATGTTCAAAAATTTGCAATGCAGATATTGGTGGAGCAGAATAAAGCGAGACGTAGCCGAGTACGTTTCAAAGTGCTTGAATTGCCAACAGGTTAAGATCGAGCACCAACGACCAAGCGGGGTGATGCAGCAGATGCAGATTCCACAATGGAAGTGGGAGGACATCACAATGAACTTCATCGTCGGTTTGCCGAGAACGCGGAGGAAACATGATGCGATTTGGGTGATTATGAATAAACTCACTAAATCGGCGCATTTCCTCCTTATCCATCTCAATCAGTCACTAGACAACTTGGCGGACCTCTATGTCCGGGAGATTGTGAGATTGCACGGTGTTCCTATGTCAATCATTTTCGATCGTAACCCGAGGTTCACCTCCAGGTTTTGGGGGCAGCTGCAGTTGGCCTTGGGTACGAAACTGAAATTCAGCACTGCCTTCCACCCTCAGACAGACAGACAATCTGAACACACGATTCAGACTTTGGAGGATATGTTGTGAGCTTGCATAATGGACTAGAAGAGAGAATGGGACTCTCATACAGGGTTGGCAGAATTTGTGTATAATAATAGTTATCACGCGAGCATTAGAATGGCCCCGTACGAAGCCTTATACGGGAAGCCTTGTCGATCATCTGTTTACTGGGATGAGGCTGGTGAACGGACACAGAATTCACCAATAGTGCTACAGCACTATACACAGCAAGTGCAGATGATCATGGAACGTTTGCGTTCCGCGCAAAGTCGACAAAAGTGTTACGCCGATCGTCGACGTCGAGAGCTTGTGTTCTCATCGGAAGATATGGTTTTTGTTAAGGTATCTTCTACAAAGAGCGTTTTCCAGTTCGGGAAGAAGAGAAAGTTGAGTCCCCGATTTGTAAGACCATTTGAGATCCTTGATCGGATCGGTCAGGCAGCTTACCGTGTTGCGTTGTCTCCTCAATACGCTCAGATCCACAACCTCTTACATGTATCTATATTGAGAAGATACGTTCACGACCCATCACACATCATTCATTACAATGATGTGGATATCCAAAAAGACTTGACGTTCGAGGAAAGACCTATGACAATCGTTGATCGTAGAGACCAAGTGCTCAGATCGAAAATGATTTCTCTAGTAAAAGTATGTTGGCAACACCATGGAATAAATGAATGTACATGGGAACCTGAGTTTGACGTCAGAAAAAAAACCCTAACTTGTATTTTGATCAATGAATGCAATAGAAATTTCGTGGATGAAATTATTTTAAGGAGAGTAGAATGTAAGGCCCAAAAAAATTATTATAACTAGGATTCGGGTCGGATTCGGCCTCGGCCCCGACCTGGACCCAATGGAGGCACTACCTCCCTCATGTCTTTTAAAGACAACGAGGCAAAGGGGGGGAGGTTCTCGAAACCCCCCTTTCCCCTCTGCTCTCTTGTCTCTCTCTCCCCCGACTGCCTCTCCCACTCTCCTCGTTTTTGCTCGCCCACGAGCCACCGACGACCTCCTGTTTGGCAGCCCTCTGGTGACCACCCTCACCTCTCTTGTCCCTCTTCGGTCGGGATCGGCACAGGCGACCCCCCCTCCAGGTATGCGTTGCTTCTTCTTCCCCTTTTGCTTTCCTTTCCCCGCCTCTTCTTCCTCCTTTCTTTTCTTCTCCCTTCCATCAACAGATAGGGGCAAAAGCCCATTCTTGTCGGTCGTTTACGGCAATGAAGGGTCGTGCGGCAGGGGCTTTAGCCCCTACCAGTTTGCCGACAGGTCGACAGGGGTAAAACCCCTGCCGCCTGTGAGGAGGGTTCCGATAAGAAGGGTTTGGGGTACATGTCTGCCCTTTTGTCTTCACCAGGGAGGGTCGAGACCCCTCCCTGTCTCCTTTTCACAGGGAAGGTCGAGCCCCTCCATGTTCCCCTATTTAGGTGCGCTAGGGAGTGTCTGACCCTCCCTGCCTCTGTTTATTGCAGGGAGGAGCTCGAGCCCTCTCTGCCTTCGGTCTTCGAGGGGAGGGCTCAACCCTCCCTACCTTCGTTGTACACAAGAGGGGTCGAGCTCCCTCTGATTTCAGGGAGGGGTTGAGCCCCCTCGCTACTCCATGTGCTCCCTGCGACCATGGGAGGGATCCAACCCCCTCCCTGCACCATCTTTAGCAGGGGAGGGGCCCAGCCTCCTCCCTGCTTCCTCTATTGGTCAGAAGAGGGGTTGAGCCCCCTCCCTATGCCCTTTTCTCTCTTTAGGCAGGGGCATCGCCCCTGCCTCCACTGTTTTTCGACATACAGGGGCAAAGCCCCCTGCCTCCCTCTTCTCTGGCATCAGGCAGGGGATTCGCCCCCTACCTGTTTGCGTGTTCGACAGGCGGGGGCCAAGCCCCTACCTTTTTGCATATTCGACAGGCAGGGGCGAAGGCCCTTGCCTCCCCCCTTAGTGGCTGACGGGCAGGGGCCTGGCCCCTGCCTCTTTGCCTTTTGGCCGGAAGGGGGGGCAGAGCCTCCTTCCTCTCCCCCGGCATCAGGCAGGGGATTTTTCCCCTACCTGTTCGCATAATCGCCAGGCAGGGGACAAGTCTCTGCCTCCTTGCATGCATGACAGACAGGGGCGAAGCCCCCTGCCTCTCTGCTACTTTGTCAGGCAGGGACGCAACCCTGCCTGCCCTCGCTTTCTGAGGGCAGGGGTGCAACCTCTTGCCTCCTTGTAATTTGCTAACAGTAGGTCAGCAGGGGCTCGCAGCCCCAGCCCCTGCTTCTTACGTTGATAGCAGGTGCGCAAGAGCACGATGCATCTGCCTCTGCTTCTTTCACGTTAGGTCAGCGACACTGTCCCTGATCTTCTATTTTTAGTGTTAGCTTGCTAAGACTGCCGTTTTTACAACTCGTACGACGACTCCTGCTCATGCTCCGTGACCCGAGTCGTCAATCGTTTACACCCACAGGCGCCAACAAGCTTGCAACTCCCCAAGGTAGGAGAATATTGCACTGAAGACTTGGACAATTGAATTGAGTTCAATTAACTAAAAAAGATAATTAAATATATATATATATATTTATACGAGTATGCATTTAACTCAAGGACGCAGTTTCGTGATCCTTGTCCTTTACTTTCTGTCATGTCTTTCCTTTGCCGTCGCGCTTTGCGCCTATGCTTCGCTCACGCATTCCTACTTTCGGTTTTTTCTTTGTCATCGCGCTTTGCGTCAAGACTGTGCGTTTACACTCCTACTTACCGTCTTTACTTTACCGTCGTGCTTTGTGCCTAGGCTGCTGCTTTTGCAAATGTTTCGTTAATGCCTTGCCATTGCAGATGACGCACAAGTTCTCGCTCATTGCATGTGCCATAAAGGCATCCTCATGGAGGATGCAAGGGGGCAATTGTTGCTCTCCCTCTTGCGAATAGAGTCGAGTCGGGAGCTTAGCGATATATCTTTGTCTCAGGAAAGGGATTCCTAGCAGGGATCCTAGCTTTTCGAGTGAGCAGTCCTGCAAAGTAGACTTGAGCGAACTTCTTAGCGAGGGTTCTGTTGAGAAACCTGTATCTCGTCTATCGATGTCGGTATCGAGTCATACAAGGCATGTTGATACCACGATAGCAAATGAGATTCTAGAAAATCGCATGTCGAATGTTGGCACAAGCTGTTGGTTGTTTCGAAAGATAGATAATGTCAAAAGCAGAGCTTCAGAAACATTACATCTTTGTGAAACACTTTTGTTGAGGCTCCTATTGAGGAGCTATACCCCTTTCATCCTAGAGTACTTATAGTCGTGCACTACACACTAGTATTGTGATGAACGGATAAGATGGTCGTGCGACCTCGAATAGTGTTAAATGCACAATGTTGTAATTACATAAAATGGTGATTGATCGCCTTCACAGGCTAGATGCTCGAGTGGTTGAAAGGTCACAGTATAGAATGGGTCGTTAGTTAAGCAACACCTAACGCACACATTCGTTTCTTGTTTTCTGTCAAGGGAGAAGACAGAGCGGTACAAAACTCCAATGGACAGGTTGTTAACAACCACCCCACGGGCAAAGATCCGACCTCCCCAATCATTGGAGTTAGGGGAAGAGACTACCAGACATTATCCTAAGTGGTAGATCCCATGGACTTCTGCAAAAGTTAGATGCATCCATTGTCAAGTACTTGCCTTTGAAGAATCATCTCTCGGCTAAAGCCGTCCCTTTAGGAGCGGACTCAACTAGCTATTCGGGTTATTGAAAATACATAGAATAACAAACACCCGAACTAATCTCAATCGTTTCTACGTTTTGCATGCGCGTACCCGCAGACCAGTAATATCGAAACATAAAGTTTGTTCACACTAGTTGATGGGTCATGAGACTTGCTTATGATATAATAGTTCACAGCTTACGATCAAATGAATCGTCATGTTGCGTTTGACAGTTGCACTGCTTACTTGCTTTGAACTGTTTACCTACTTGAACTGCTTACCTGTTTAACTGCATGTTTGTTTTAAACTGCTTAGCATGCTGAATTAAATGTTCTTAATTCAATTTTCCGTAGTCTTTCTTGTACACCTACTAGTTTTTCGCGAAACTAACTCATTTTATGGGTACAAGTAATGATTAGGTACACCATGGAAGATGACGCGATGGCAAGATAATTTCAAGATTCTTTTTTCCTGCTCTTAGCTCACGTCCTGAACGTTTGAGGCTTTTATAACAGATTTTTCTTGGGATATCCAAATTTTGTACTATTTGAAAACTTCTTTTAATGAAAGTGGCTTTTCCAAGTGTTTTGCAAGTAACATGGATTGTGAGTTTTGGTTCTTTTAGTTAACGTGCTCAAAGTTGTCAGTTTACCTTTCTAAATTTCACAAAAGAATAGTCTTCCGCTGATTTCATAAACAAACTCTGAAGGAAAAAGATTTTTTTTAGTCTCTTGCATGTTTCCTGAAAGGTTCGAAAGTTTGAAATTTTGGGGCGTTACACAGACCGATCCCCAACCAACTCGACTGAGCTTGAACCAACCCCATGCACCATTTCACCTACCTTGGACGACCTCATTCAAAGCACAAGCCAGGTGGACTAGAACTTGTTGGCGTTGACATGTGATGTGATGTTTTTTTTTATAATCAGAAAAGTGATGTTGATTTACAAGGGCACTAGCCACTACAACATGGGAAGCCCATTTGAATCCATTACAAGGCAACTATTTCTAACAGGAACCAGTAACAAATACAAATAAAGAATTATATAATAAAGCAGCAACTAGAAGAAGAGAAAATACAGAAAAACAACAATAAATGTAATAGTATATAAAATATCAGAGCATTGTATAGCTGTTGGATCAATTGAACATCCAAAAGACAATGTCCAGGAAGTTTTATCAGCAGCATATGTCCAGGCATAAATGTACCTATGATGATATCATATAGCAGAAATGCAGCTTCGCAGCTTATAACTTACTGCAAGAAGCATGATCAAAACAAATAAATGAAGGCAGGCTCTAAGAAATAATGTGAATGCCTTCCTGCTAGAGAAGTCTAAAATGGCAGGGAAGCCAACAAGGTTAGAAAGAGGCTCTGTAGAATAAATATCGTCTTTAATTGAGACAACAGAGAGGTATCCTGAAATGCCTGTCTTGTAGAGAGGCCCTTCATTCATTGCACCGCATGATATGTGGACAGTCGCAGCTGTGACATGGATGGAGCTGGGGGCATAGACTGCTGGTGTCTGAATCACAGACTTGTCTACTTTCAGAGGGTATTCTGCAGCAGATGCAGGGGGTGCAGGAATGGATTCCAGCATACCGTGGACCCGTTTTGAAAGCGAGCTAACCCATCCACCCTCATATTCGGTATCTGCACCATGAAGGTTCAAACAAAATGAGCAAATTTCGGTCTTCAAAGGCATGACAAATGAGCAAATATCTGCACCATGAAGGTTCAACTAGACAAATCATAACCAAAATTTCCTCTGCAGAAGCACGATTCTCGTCTTTCATTTGTTTCCTCGCTTTACGTACATTTCCTTTCAACTTATCGAATTGCCAGTTGACACACTAAAATGAAAAGAAAATACCCTCTTTATCATACCCGGTGTATGAGTAACCTTGTTTGATTTGCTCTTGAGAATCTTGTCACCTGACCCGGGATAGGTATCTAGCACTTGCTTAGAGGATGATTGTTGTTCTGCAACATGAATGTGTGAGGCATCCGGCTGTTTTACATCTGGTACCAAATCTTCATCCAACTGCAATTGAAGAAAAAATGGCTGGCATACTTAGATGATGCATGCACAAAAGATTCATTTTGAGAGACTGAGACACCCTTCAATGAGGTTGGGTGTTTAAGTTTTTCATGCATGAAGAAAACCTTTGTGAATAAACTTTACCTCTGATTTGATGTTTGAATGCCTAGTGACCACGTCTACTTCCTCTGGAACCCTAGAAGAACTTGAACCAACCTCGTATAAATTACTTTCAGTGGCATCAAAGAAGTGTATGAGTTCATCAAGCATTTCAAAACCACTTGAGACTGCTTCCATAGGATTTGAAAGATCATTAATCTCTAAAAAGGAACCATCTTCAATCGGAAAACTAGCAGCAGAAGCATCAAAATATGCAAGGGGATTGTCAATCATTTCAGTCATTTTAACAGCAGAGCTTTGAGGATCAACAGGTTTTGAAAGATCACTTAGTTCCAAGTAACTGTCTAGGTCTGGCATGTGAATAGCTTCACCAGTGCCAAGTAGATGTGGATCAGGATGCTGCTGTTCAAGGAAGCCCTGAGCACCTTGAGAATATGCAAAAGTATCATATTCATCCCACTCTGCTAAAGGTAATGCCTTCTCACGCAGAATGTAGCAACCTAAATTCTGCAAACAATGAAAACTAGTATACTATAAAATTCCAGAGGTCATGTTACGAACAATTTTGAAAAACTCATAGAATAAACATGCTAACTGTCAGGAAAATATGAAGAAAAGAAGAAACAATAGAGGATTAAAATATTATGCCGCATTGACAATGCCTAAAAGAAAAAAAAGTCAACACAAACATCAGAACCAACACTATTACCCACCACCCCATAATCTTGCCTAAAGTTTACCTAGTATAGAAGAACACCCCCCACCCTTAACGGTGTGTTTGAATTCCCAAGACAAATTGTCTCTTGGTGACTTTTTCAATTGGGAAAAATCTTTCTTGGATGTTTTCCGCGCATGACCTTTTTTCCGTTGTTTGATTTGTTACTTGCAAAAGTGGAAAAACATGTGATTTTTTTTCTTTTCATGCATTCAATTGTGCCTTGGAAAAAATGAGAAAACATTGTAAGCAGACAAAGTATGCTGATATGGATTCCGATTTTAGTAACAACCCCATGAAGAGGTTAATAAACTAATGAGTACCGCATAGAAAAGCAAATGTTAGTCATCATAAAGACAGTTTATATTCTGTCATCGCAAAGAATACCCAAAAGCAAATGAAAATGTTAGCCATTACAAAGACAGTTTATAATATGCAGAAAACTAAAAAGATTTCTTCCTCTATTTGCCTACAATGACACCAATAAAAGCAAAATCATCAAATGGTGGTATCTTTCTTCACCAATGCACATATCCATCAAACTAGATACAGAAATACAAATTTCTATCTATGACAATCACTGAACCTCTTCAAATGTAGTCATGTTAAACCAAAATATAAAATCCTGTTTCCATATCATTATCAATACATCCAAGAACTCTAAAGGTTCCTGGCAATAAAATGGCAATCTGGTGAATGCAATCAGAGAGAGAGAGATGATTTATCTTTGTCCTTTGATCAATAGAATAACACAAAAAATGTGATTGAACAACCAACCTTCATGAGGTGTCACCATGAAAATTGAAAGAAAGGGTGTCATTCCAATTTTCTGCCCACACTTTTTTGGTGGAGATTGTCCCGTTGAAAGATGGACATTTTCTCACCTCTTCACTTCTCAGTGGAAAAGCAAGCCGGTCCCATGCTCGTTTGGGAGTAAATTGTGCCTAGAGACAATTTTCTCATGCATCCTAACGGGCCACAAAGGATGATTAATCACCTCTTGTTTGATAGTTAACTACATCTCAAATGTATGATGTATTCACCTCATGATGCACATAGAACGAAATAGACATTTCTCTGTTTCTGGGTTTTCGCACTTATTATTTACAAGGTTTCCTTGCTATTTGTGATCTCACACTCTCAGAGATATGGATGATCCATGTTCAAGTAGGGCATTTAGCAAGTCGGGCAGTGCATATGCAAGTAGCCATACAAGATCCAACTCTCAGTTTTTCACAAATTCAAGGTGAGTTGGCAGAGAACCATTCAGGAACAGTTATAACCAAAAGTACCTAGTTCGTGACTTTTGAGTCAATGTGCAAAAACTCAGATCATTTGCAGATAATGCTGGGAGCCATTAGGGCTGTATTGTTATATATACCAGAACAATCTATCAACTTGATAGACGATGACACTGATTGCTAGCATACTAAAAGTATATCTTTGACCATAAGCTGATGAGAAGATAAGCTCCAACCAGTTGCAAAAAAAAAATGACGATGGAAAGATAACTACAGTTTGTTATTAAATCTGTGTACAGGTATTTCTGTCATCATTCTAGAAAAGACAATTTTCAGCAATATATAAGTACAAACATTATAGATTGTTCCAACACTATAAATTTTATCTTTGTACGAACATAGTTCAAAAGCCAATTCTACAGGAATTTGCTTTTTGGGCAATAGAATAAGCATTGTGTCAAGACTCAAGACCAAGTGACCAACCACTAGACCGTGAACCTATTACTATAACTAATCACTGTTTTGATTCATGTTACATCCAGTCATGCTTCCCATATTAATATATCAAGAAATGAAAAGATCTCCAGAAAAAAGAATCATACCTAGTTAGGATCATGGTTCAAAACCACCCGCTATATCTATGACTTGGGGACTGAAGGTGCAAAGTTTCATCTCTATAGATTAAGGTTCATTGGCAATTAAAGGTGCAAGTAGTAAGGAACTAGCCATATAGGGTGCCCCCTTCCAAGTATTTAAAATTAATGCAGTTAAAAAAAGAAAAAAGGCATCCCCATCTAGTTAACACAATTTTCTCTTGTTTGCATATCTATTCTTCTATTTTTTGAGTATTTTCTGATCTGAAGTATCAAAGAGCATTATTTATCAGAAAGAAAGCCCAACCACCGAATTGCTCCACATATAGTTCCTCGAAGGTGCATCACCTGGCTTGATTTTTGTGCCATCAAATATAATGCTCGACAGAGGCTTGTTCTTCATTGTGGATACTATCACAAAGGGGGAAGAAATCTTTTTCCCCGTATGATGGAATGTACCAGTCTTGAACCCTTGACCACACGTAAAGAGTGCACGGTTATTGCCATAGGTTTGCCACTAGCCCAAGAAGCCCTACCGGTAAGGAAAGAAGAACACAAAAGATGAGTAACACCAACTTTTCCTTGTAAGCCTGTAATGGGTAGTTCAATTAGCAGTATAAACCCATGAACATTAACCCTGGTAATGTGGTTTATGATAAAGGTCGCTGCTAGAAGCTATCTTACCATAACATTAGAAAGGATTTTGAAAAGGCATAACTACACCAGATTCTAATCAAGCAGCAAGACATTGATTCTGTAAGAAGGAACCCCTTAATACCAGTAATTTAATGCTACTCAACCCAAATGAAACATTAGATAATAAATTTCTTCTAGAGATAACTTCGATTCCGAGAGTAATATATTATTTTGCAGGACATTCTAAAATAAGAATGCCAAATCCTTGATAAGACCTTGACTGAGTTCGCAGATAATTGGAACTCAGGTTTTTTCAACTCCTGGTTTATTCAGTCCAACTTTTTGGATATTTAGTGCACAGAAAAATACAGAAACCAAAGTTATAATCTACAGTGAGGGAAAAAAAAGAAACAGATGGAAACCATGAAATACCTTACCAGACAAAGTGCAGAAAATAGCAATAACCAGAATATATTCATCAAAAACTGTGACCAGATGTAGTTAAAAAATAAAAATTCACAACTATGAATAGTTCTCCAAGAGTTACCAATATTTACCCGCTCAAAGTCATCCTCTGGAGCAATCCCACCACCCGAAGAAGAGTTCATCCCATCCTCACTCTGCCCATCAGAATGTAGCAGATATTGATCAATCTCATCCTGCAAATTGATCGGGCCCTCCTCAGAATCAACAGAATCTTGCCCCAATTCAAACGGCACTGAAGACAGACCGAGAACATGCCCAGAAAATGCATCATCCTCAGCCTCTGGAGCCAAAACCGATTGATCAATTGGCGCCGCCCGCTCGGGGGAAGACGCCTCATGATACGTGAAAGCAAGCGGCATCTCCGACTCGACGACATCGTCATCCTCCCATTCTTCCTCAATAAACGGTGCCCCATATTGCTCGCCGTTCTTCGGCCCCGGACCGCTCTTCTGAAAGATCCTGCAAATCACGAATGCATCCTTCCTCCCCAAACAAGGCAAATAACCCAACTCAACAAACGACCAAATAACACTAAGAAAAAATCCAATTCCAAGACAATGACTGTTTCGTTCGATTTACCAACGTTCCACCGTTTGCAGCCGACGGCTCCCCTTCCTGAAGACGGTACTCGTGCATCACCCAATTGGTTCTTTCCCCGCGAGGTGCCCGGCCTTTATGATAAACCAAAGTCTTCTTCATCCCAACCGTCTTCGAACTCCGCCTGATCGCCCTATCCTTCCCTGTGGTCTTCCAGAACCCGAGCCCCGTCGCGCGGTTCGTCCGCGACCCGTTTCCATACTTCCTATCAAGAGGGCTGAAGAAGTACCATTCCAAGTCCCTGCTCTTCAAACATGAACGAACTGTACACGTCGAAATTCTACATCTCAGACTCAATTAAACAGAATACTAAACCTTTTCAGATACCGAATGGTTCGCGATGAAGGTAAATCGAAATAGAAAGAAGATGCGACGATTTCTTCCAGAAAATTCTAGGGTTTTCACCCAGAAGAAGAGAGAAAGAGTACCGGGGAGATCCCATGGCTCGGATTTGTAGACGTCGATCTCGGAGATGGCGTTGAAACGGATGGGCTTGCCGTGGACCTTCCTCTTGAGGTAGTAACCCACCAACTCCTCGTCGGTGGGATGGAATCTGAAGCCCGGCGGAAGCGACACCTCGCCGCCCATCAATTTTTTTCGCACAATCAGATTCTTTTTGCTCGATGGATCAGTTCACTTGCGCCGGAATCAGAGCTCGGTTCGATCGATCGATCGATTCTGCTCTCTCTCTCTCTCTCTCTCTCTCTCTCTCTCTCTCTCTCAGGGCGCCCGTCGATGGAGGAATTCGAGCACGCCAAGGAAATCGAGAGTTGAACTTGAAGAGTTGCTGCTGACGTGTCAGAAGGAGTGCCTTCAGTCTAAAGTCAAAATGTCGACAATATGCATTCCGTCAGCGCTAGAAAAAATCTCCATGGCACGTTTGGAAGAGAGAAAGAATGATGCAAAATGAAAAATTAGTATAGATTTTTTGACCCATTCAAACGAGTCTTTTTTGCTGAGAGAATTTTTCTAAGGGCACGTTTGGAATCAAGAAAAACTCATGAAAAAAAGGAAATTTTATCTATGAAAAGTTTTGATACGATCACTTTTTCTTTAAAAAAAAATCGCTTGTTTGTGTTTCTTGAAAAAAATAGTATAAAAACAAAAACACTGTACATGAAAAAATGTTCCTCCTATATAAAGTGCTAACCAATGTAGCTTTCAAAATATTGCTAATAAAACCAAATATGCATTAATAAAATACATTTTAACATTAAAACATCAAAATATTAGTTTTTTTATTCATTTTGGCAGGTTTGATCAAACAACCAAAGTGGGGGCATCTCAAAGAGCAACACAGGGCAATTAAACTCTCTGATTTAGTTTCTGCAAATCCAATTATAACTTTTCTAAAACAATTTCAAAAGATCCATTATCCATGTTTAGCTTTCCAAAGCTTTGTTTAAGCATGTTTTTCAGCACGACCAGCATCACAAATTCACATTAGTAGACAACACAAAAGGACACCTCAGTAAACAGATGTTGGTTCAAATGTTCTTATCCTAGCTTAATGGGGTATTTCAACACCTAACAAACACATCATCTTTCTCAGATAACAACTCTATGTTCACCAGTCAAAGCATTCAAACATCCAACAAGCTTATCTTCAATAAATTTTCTTCTTTTGTAGTCCACAGATTTCAAATGATTTCTTAAAAACTAATATAAACATCATGATATGCATAAACATACACATTCGAGAACTCTATTATTATGTTCTCTACTACTATGTTTCTTATATTTGAGATGTAAATGTAAAAGGATTGCTCAATTCTTCAACTTCAACAACTACATTGCCAGTTCACTCGGTTAATTTGGAAGTACCACGATAAAAAATTATCCTAAAAAAAAAACTTCTTTTTTTTATCCTAAGGTATGGATTAAGATTAATAGATATACTCCTATGTCAAAAAAAAGATTAATATATATGATGCCCATTGATCGAATTAGCAAAAGCTTCAAGAAACGTGTGCACATCAAGAACTTGAAATGGAAGCAAAATTAGGAAGAAGAAAATTTGTCAAAACACTTCTATCAAAAAAAGGAAAAAAAAGCCTCGTAAAAATGAATTAATTTCAACAAAAACTCAAGATCAAAAGAAAGAATAGAGACACTAATTTTTTGTTCAACTCAAAAGTTGACTATGCTGAAACTTGGAAAACCATAAACTAAGACAATATTGACCACAACATTCAAAAGAGCGCCTTCAAATTTCTGTATGTTTGAGTCCATGGGTTTCTCCAGGTAAACTAGTGTAGCTGCTGAGCTAATTACATATTCAGAACCTTGTGGAACTGGCGTAAACTAGAAGAACCACAATAAACATACAAATCAAAACAGAAGACAAAGGACGGAGTACCGACAAGAAAAACAATAGAGAGAGGGGTGACTGGGAGAAACACAACGGAGAGAGGGAGTACCAACGATGGAGGAGGTCACTGCAAGAAGGCGTCTCACTCAAGCAGTAGTAAAACCAAAGGGGTGAGAAAGGGGCTTAGTGCCCTAGCCCCAAAAAACTTCCAATGGAAAGACTCTTTCCTATCAAAATAGAGCTTTTTTAGAAAAACACTCTTAAAGATAATTTTTCTCTTGTTTGAGCATCGAAAAAACTCTGTTTTTTTTGACTTGTATCACTTTTCTTACATCTTTCTCACTTTCAAACGTGTCCTAAAAAGTACACTTATTGATAGAAAATATTCTTCCATGAAGGGTGATTGGGGAATGTTTTCTACCAAGAAAAAAAATATTTTTACACTCCTCACCGTCACCACCACCCACCATCTTACCATCACCATCACCATCACCATCACCATCACCACCCTCCTCCTCCTCTCTCTCATTTTTTTTACATTTTCTCGTGTTACACAAACAAGCGGACAACTTTTTTTTGGAGAACTTCTCATATCAAAAACTCTCATAAGAAAATTTTCTTTTTCTATGAGAGTTTTCCTCTCTTCCAAACGAGTCCTTGAGAAAGATGTAAGAAAAGTGATGCAAAATGAAAAATCCATATGGATTTTTCCACCTTTCCAAACGAGAGAGACTTTTTCACTAGGAGAGTTTTTTAAAACATACACTTTTTAATAGCAAACATCCCTCTACGGGGAGGTGGAGGAATCCTTTCAACCAAGGGAAATTTATTTTTACACTCCTCACCACCCTCCTATTCCTCTCTCTCATTTTTTCACATCTTTTCACTATGGTTTTCTCATGCTACACAAACAAGCAAAAAAACTTTATTTTGGAAAACTTCTCATATCAAAAACTCTCATAGGCAAAACTTTGTTTTTTTATGAAGTTTTTCTTTCTTCCAAACATGCCCTTAGGGGCATTTCCATGTCACTAAAACTGAGAAATAAATCATTTCCTCGCAAAAAAATAGCCCAAAATCCACGGGAACCCACACTTTTAGCAAAAAAGGGTTCCCTTGTGGTAGCCCAATTCTGTGTAAAGGAAAGGGCAGGCACTCTCTTCTGTGCCACGCAAACGCCCCATTAAAGCATGTTTGGAAGTGAGAAAGATATAGAAAATTTATAGAAAATAAAAAATACGTATGGATTTCTTGACCCTTCCAAACTAGAGAGATTTTGTTGCTGAGAGTTTTTCTAAAAAGTATACTTTTTCATAGGAAACATTATTTCATGGGAGATGGAAGAATGTTTCCTACCAAGAGAAAATTTAATTTTATACTCTCCACAACCCACAATCTCACTACGCACCACCACCGATCTCACCTCTGGTAGCCTCCATTCGGCGAGCTGACTCCATCGGTGTCGAGTGCGGTCAATTCAATGGAGCAGTGGGTGATCTCGATCGTTAGCAAGCTCCATAACATCTTTGCTCCACTGAAGAGCTCATCGACAATCAACCTGCTGCAGGTCACTGTCGTCGGGATAGACGGTGCTTGAGGCACTCATCGGGAGGGATTTCCTTTCCAGGGGCACTAACATATGTAGCTCATGCACACCCCAAAACAGGATGATCGGGCCAAGAGTACATATATTTGCACTTGTTGGCAATAGTGCAACCTTCATCCAGTTGAGGGAAAAGAGAAAATGGTGAAAAAAATGAAAAAGGTGGCCACCCTCCTCTCTATCATTTTTTTCACGTTTTCTCATTGTGTTTTTCATGCTACACAAACAAGCAAAAAACTTTTCATATAAAAAACTCTCATAAGCAAAACTTTCTTTTCCCATAAGAGTTTTTCTCTCTTCCAAACATGCCCTTACTTTTTCCCGAAATATAAAATATCGCTTATAAGTATCGGTTAGCTCTTATGTCATGGGAACACATCATTTTAGCCTAGTGTCCTAGTAACAAGAGAAGACAGAGTGATTCAAACATGGATTTGTACAACCATTGAATGCTTTAAACAATTCTTATTACATTTTAATAATAAATTAATGGAAAACAAATGAAATAATTTTTGTTGATTGAAATTTTAAAATTTATAAGTCACGTCCTTGTGTCCCATTTTTTAAAACAGAAATGAACTTATGAGTTAGCTATCGCTTTTTGACTTATGTATTGATTAATGTTTGTAATTATGTTATTTATATTTAATCTTTAATAAACATTCAAGTTGAACATATGGTACATAAAACTTCCTTCTCTCTTGGTTTTTAGTTATATTTATAAAATAGTTCTCTCATATACCGCCATCACTGCATCAGAGAAAGATGGCTCATTTTGTTGATGTTGGATGTAAAAAGAGGAGGTTAGAGAATTCAAATATGAAAACGTGGGTTGTTTTACTTTTTGGAAAAGGTTGGACTTGATGATGCATAATAGTTCCATATTGAAGAGGTTTGAGTTTGTTGTAGGCTTTATAACATACATGTAAACTCTTACCCTTGTTCCTAAAAACAAGAGGATGGGATGACTAACACACACACACACACGCCGTGTCGTGCCGTGCCAAGCTCGGGTAATTGGCCCTTTAGGGCCAAATCAAGACCAAAGTACTTAACGGATCTCGACTCTTTGGAGTCCGTTAACGGGTCTTGACTCCTCGGATTTCGTAATGGATCCCTTCCACGTTTTTGTAACCGTTCATGGGTTATAAAAATGTGGTTAGGGTTGGGGTTACGAGTATGCTGTAACACAGAATTTTGAGGAAGACTGCATTTTCTCTCTCCATGTTGCTCTCTCTCTCTCCCTCCTGAGTTTCTCCTGAAGGGGTTTTCTGCAACATCGATTCGAAGAGGTTGTCTTCGAAGGACGATCCGTCGGAGTGCACCGGTTCTGATCGTCGAGGCTATTGTATCCTGGGGGAAGGACGTCAGACCATGTTTGCATTGTATGTGAGGGTGAATCTTCTCTAAGGGAAGCACTTACGTACGCTTTAGCCTATTACATAATCTAAACATGTTTCTGTTGTTTTTATTGTGTTCTATGCAACTGTTTGTCGACTTGCTTTTGTCTGGATTTTGGTATGATGCGAAAACTGACATGCTTGCTCCCTGTTCCTATTTTGATCTACTGTTAATCATGATTCTTATACTGCTGTATATCTTGATTTATATCATGTTTTATGTCATGATGTTGATTGTGAAACTGCGTGATCTGAAAAACGATTCAACAGTTGAGTCACTAAAATATGAGAACTAGAAATATGGGCACTTTCAACACCTTTTTTTTTGCAAATCCAACCATGTGGATATGCTAGACACAGTGAATTTGCTAGAAATTGGCAAATGGATAGTGTATTTTTTATGAAAAATGTGATTTTTGAATGCCTCAATATTTATGATGATTATGAGTCGTTGATTTTAAAAACCTTAAAAAAATCAAGAGTAGGTTACTATAAAACCAAGCATGTAGATCACATCTGTACGGTTGGATTCAAGAGAAAAGAACAAAAAATCTATGAAAATTGCAGTTAAACATATTTTCAACTCTCATATTCTATTGACTCAGTTTTGTTGACTCGTATTAATAATATTTAATCTTAGATGACAATGAGGGTATACAATAGAATATACTTTTTCTCTAATCTTAGATAGTAATAATTAATTTACATAAATACAATTACCAACCGTTGTTTGATACTTTTTGCAAAAATAGACTGGTTAGAAGGAAGTTTTCAAATAAGCAGTTACTGATCATTATGGCCATTAGTAGACGTTTTTTTTTACCGCTAAAATGGTGTGGTCAGACCGGGACCTCGGGTGGGTCCATTTTTTCTTTTAAGTCTTGCAGTTTTGAAGAATCTTTTTCTTCAACTCTGCACATTTGCTTAGCTTTACTAAATTTCTTCTTTCACCACCGCAGGGTCGCCTGCATGGCCAGTGGGGTCGTTGTGAAGGTGCTGAGATATTCGTCACAAAGACCCGATATCAATACCTAGAGGTTTTGGAGGTGGGCCACTTAAGGCCAGTAGTCATGGGGCCCCACCCCAGGTTTTCCTCTTTTCGGGGAGCGTTCCTCATCATAAAAAAATAATAATAATTCTTTCTAGAAAGGACTGGAACCTTCATTTTTTTTATGATTTAAATATACAATTGTGCACAAACCAAATGCAAGTTCAAAACTAAGATTTAATTAAAATTAAATCTTGCATATTATAACGGAAAATATAAAAAAATATGTAGATTTTACTGTATTTGATTCTTAGTATCCAAATCTTAGTTTGGGTCAAGTTCAACCACTCCGAACTTAGACCCAATGTCAATACCTGAAGGTCTGATCATTTAGATCCGGCTAAGATCTTCTGTAGCTTTTTAGCCAAGTGGATATGATGTTTTCATCGCAAGTTAAGCCCAGTCAGACTTACACCTTGGGGTCTAACTCAATCAACTGGATAGCTATGATGAACCAGATGGGTGCTTTCAATACAAGTCAAGTTCAGCCAGATGGCAACTTAGACCCAATATCAATACCTAGAGGTAGGTGTGGGCAACGAGCGGAGAAGCCCGATGGGCCACGCCGACCTGGCCTGCCATGGCCCGGGTTTTGGATATGATTTTAGGCTTTGGACTGTTAGGTATTGAGCCCAAATTCGAGCCTTTACATACGTGGGTCGGGCCTAGGTCGGCCCGATAGACCTAACTTATTTATTACATTTTTAATAATATAATTTAAAAAAAATAACTATTACATAGTAACTTAAATAACTATTACTATTTACCTAATCAGTACACATCACCATGTGTTGGGACGTTACAAGTTCAAAACCCAGGTCTGCCTAACCCTAGCCTATCAAAAAAATAAAGCTACTAAACGAGACTTGGCTGTTCAGCTTGGCTTGGCTTAAGAAGTATACGCGTCGAGCCAAACTACAAGTCAACTAGTTCAGGCGTTCCAGCCAAACCTCAGCTTGGCTCAGCTCATGTAGGTTTCTTCTATAGATTTACATTTATATATTATATAGTTCATTTATATTATAATATATATATATATATATATTATCAAAAATTAAAAATACTTAAAAATAAATTCTTCTTGTGATCGACAGGTAGGACTGGAGGAGTTGAAACCGCGTATGAGGGAACGCTATACTCTTCTCTGTTGGGTGGTTTCAAAACAAAAATCAAATGAATGTGAACTGGAGTTTAGTCCCATATCAATCAGCGAGAGATGTCGGAGCCCCACTCTCTCAAATATAAAGGGGTGGGATGCAAGTTTTCGAATTACGCAGCCGCGTGGTGAGCACAGAGCGAACTATTCTTTCGCCTTTTACTAAAGAATACCGTGTGCTCGCCACTTTAAAGCGGCATACGCCTAGATTTTTTTTTTGAGGAAATTCTAATAACGAGATTTGTAACTTATTATAAGCTTTTATACAATTAAAGGCTTGGGTTTAAACCAGATTGAGTTCTCACCCTATGATAAACTTTTTTTCGGCAAAATCTTGTTTTTCAAAAACTCATGAGAAATTGAATTTTTTTAATAAATTTTGCATTTTTTGGCAAAATCTCTGCGATAAAAAATGAAAAAAAACAAATGTTTTTTATAAGAAAATATTAATAAAAATTAAAAATGCATGTTTTTTTTTTACCACAAATAGTCTTTTAAAACCTAAATATCACGTTTAAATCATGGTATTTATGTTTTTTTCATAAATATCATGAAATTTTGAAAATCTCACAAGAAATTGCCATTTTAAACTTTCAGGCAATTTCTCATGATATTATCGCAAGATTTTCATACATCTCGCGATATTTGTTAAATAGGTTCTCACATGGACTAATTGGGGACGAGGGGACATGTAAGTTTGGGCTCACATGGAACGTTAATTGAGTATTTGTTGAAAATAAACCCATGCACCTCAATTTCTTTCTATTATGTTAAGCACATAATTGGGCATTTGTGAAAAACATCACCATTTTTTTTAAGGCAAGTTGGGGTTTGGCAAACCCTACGAGTCATACAAGATACCATTGTGATTTGAACTTGCAACGCCCCAACACAGGGTGACGTGCATGTGAACACCTTAAATTTTTCAAAAGGTTATAAATATTCCCCTTTTTTGCCCCTGACCCCATTTTCTGAGTAGTTGAGTCAGTTTTAAACCTAAATTTCAGCTTATTTCTCAAATTTTATTAAAATTAAACTCATTTTATATATCTGACTCGATTTTGGATCCGGGTCCAATATCAGAATCCAAATCTGAGCTTCGTCGTCCAAATTTTAAACCAAATTCTCAAAATTACCAAAATAACTTTTGAAAAACTCAGACAGTTCGTCCGGTATCCGTTTGGATCCATCACGTTGTATTTCTCGATTTGAGGTTCAAAACTCGAATATTTTCTCAAAACCTGGATCCAAGCCCGTTTTCTGAAGAAATTTTTCCAAAAATAACTCTGATTTCTCAGAAAAGCCTTCTTTTGTAAATATTTTTAAAAAATTTGCAAAATTAGTTTAAAGTTCTTAGTTTTTTTTAGAGTTTTATTTCAAACACATAAAAAAATGCAAAAAACATGAAGAAGAAAAAAAAGAAGCAAAAAAATAGAAAAAGAAAAGAAATTCAGAAAAATATAGCTTAAACTCTTTTTTTCTCAAATAGAAAACCTCTTTTCTAAAAAATCTTGTTAAAAGAGTCCCCTTTTTATAAATTTTTGATAATAAGGAGGACCCATTTTGAAGAAGGCGTAACGGACTTCTGTTATAAAAACAGAGCCGATGTCGCCTCTTCCGATTATCCGTTATCACCCCTCCATCTCGACATTTCTTCTTTCCTCTTCCCCCATTTCCCCAGCTTTCTCTTCCTATCGTGTAAAGAGATTCGACCTTGCAGCAGTGTTACCCTGAGAAAGAGTCCCTCTCTAAATATCTATCTCTCCTCCCTCTTTCTGCAAACTAACCTCCTCCCTCTAGCCCTCTTCTCCGTCACTTGAAAGAAGCCAATCCCAGCACCGATCGAGTAAGTAATCACTTTCCTCTCCCCTTTTTAATTCTCTGTGAAAATCTCTTTTGGTTTTTCTATTTTTCATTTGATTGTTTGTTTGCTTTAGTTTCATTTCTCCCTTTCTTTCTTTTATCCAAAGGCACAACGGTGAGATCGACCTGCATATAGCAGGATCGACCCACCCTACACGACATCAATGGAATGTACATTCCAACATTCTCCATCCTTTCTTTGCAATTTATCTCTAATTTTATTTTATTTTATTTTTTGTTTTAAATACCCGTTTACGCTGTTATGTATCCGATCCAATGATTCTTTATCATTTTTTTTCTTCTTTTTCCTGTTTTACTTATATTTTTTCCCCTGTTTTACATGTATTCATTTCCTGTTTTTACTGGTATTCATTTCCTGTTTTATGTATATTCATTTATTGTTTTACTGATCTTCGTTTCCTGTTTTTCTTATATTCATTTTCTATTTTATGTGTATTCATTTCCTATTTTACTGATATTCGTTCCCTGCTTTTTTTTTTCTTATATTCATTTCCAATTTTATGCGTATTCATTTTCGGCTTTACCTGTATTCATTTTTAGTTTTATGCATATTCATTTCTTGTTGCTAATCTCTCTTTGATTCACTATATTCGTTCCATCCACTGCCTTACATCTATCCCCCCCCCCCCCCCCCCTTTATCTTAGATCGGTTGCATCTTATTGGTTCAGTCTATCTATGTTGCATTTGCATAAACTCCTTCTATCGTATGCTTATTAGCATTTTAAACCTAGCATCACGCTCATGTCAATTGGACCAGGCCAACATCCATCATGCATGTATTATGCATCGCCTGCATAAGTCTTTTCTGCATTATTGCACTTTAGTTTGCAACTGTATTACTGCACTCTGTTCAGCATTGCATAAACATCCGACATCTTCTTTCGCAGTGGGTTTGATCCAAGATTAGGACTGTATTCTCTGTGACATTTGATTCCACTAACCATGCCATCATTCACATTCAATTTCTATTAAATATGAGCATGTACTCTATACTCATCAGAGAGAATCGTGCATTTGTTGTGTCATAAGACCTTCTGCAACAGATTCGTAACCCATATTCCCTGTGCTTTTGGTTTAGGTCGCATGAGTATATCTCCTACGTGTCATGTTACCATAATCTTGTGCATCTATCCATAATCTCATCTCATCCCATCAATCCATCATCCAACCTCGCACATCATTAGCATACATATTGTTTTATTTTACTGCATCACTAATGAAAATGCATTCAGATTAGATCTAGAGTCATCTGGAATGAACATCGACATCCCAATCGTAGCACTGTGTTTCAGAATTCAATCTTGATAAAAAAAATGAATACTTCAACTGCTCCCTATCTACTACACCATTGGTTGATTCACGTTAATAACCAGTAACAGGGAGTTCTGACTTATGGCTGGATCAAGGAGGACCAGCAGTTGGTTCATGCAGAGGATCGATGCATTCCTTGGGGCATTATTACTAATTAGGCTTTGGTGTATCCGTTGTTCATTTTGTTTTACCAGCTGCATCATCCAAGTTGCCTCAGAATCTTTTTGTATGTATAGTATGAGAGACTGTCTTATGATGGGAATTGCTTTCGCTTTCGATTATGTGTTTGTTCAAAATTTTTGTATTGTTAAAAGTAGATAACTGTCACAACGTATGATACATCTCTTCCAGTTATTGAAAATTACTTAAAAGGTTGATTTTAGGTGCATCTATAAGTGATTTTGTCATTATTTTCTGCTATGTCTAAATTAACTTTGATTTTCAAATATTGATGGTATACATAGTCTACACATACCAGGTTTTAAGTAAAGTTCAGGTTGCTTTGGTTTGGAATTCAAAAAGTAAGAAGTCACCTGGTGTCGAGAAAGTAGATGCTTCGTTGGGTGTAAACCCATTGGTCAAATTTTTCCCAGTTTTTTTTAGCCAATACATCTTAGTTACTAAAAAGATTTGAAACTTCGTTGTTTGCCTGTAGAAGTTAATTGTGAGTTCATGGGTGCTTGAGCACACTCTGGCACAATACCTACACCTTCAATTTCTTACCCAATCTCACCATCCCACAACACAAAAATTTCCTTCACGTAGCATGTTAGTAAAGATTGCTGCATTTTACACCTTACATTTGGCACCTAGGCACCCACACCATTTGGACATACGATGTATATTTATTCCATCAACACCCATATTTCTGCAATTTCAAATCCCCATATGTTACAGAGCATATCACATACCAATACCTTCACATTTCCAGCTCTTCAAACATCTACCCTGTTGCACATCCCTCCTCACAGTTGATGTCCACATTTCACCATTTCTAGACCCCTACACCGTCAATCTTATTCCCTCTTGCTCCAGCACCTCCAATATCCCCCTGCTATAACCACCATCAAAAACCTGCCACCTCTGTGGGCAGTGTCCCTTCACCTACACCCACTTATTCTATGTACAACACACACTACCTCACTATCTATATACCTTCTTCATAGCTACAACATACACAGTTTTACCAACCATTTCACTCATCCATCAGCCCACTCTTCAGTCACATAGCATCCACTGTTGTAATAGTCCATCTTCCCTTGTCACTTCACTTACCATAGTATTTCATAGCATCCCCATGTGGCTGCATATTCTCACCACTCAGAAAATGCTGAATGTGTTGCTGACATAGTTGTTACATCATCGATAACCCTTCTCCTATCATCTCTATTTCACTGCAACAACATTCACATAATCATCCACTTTCTCTGCTGTACTCCACCTTCCCATACACTCTACACCTGTATATTCACCTTTTTCACAGCCACCTGCTCTATCACATCTACAACGTCCCTTTTCAACACGACTCCTAATGCAACAAGTTAATATTCTGTTGTAAAGGAGTTAGCAAGTGTCTGGATTGCAAGGCGAGCTGGAGTAGTTTTTTTTTTTTTTTACGAAATGAGCTTTCCTTGATAATCCATGTATGAAATTGAGCAAAGTTTTGCTCCCCCTACCAGTAAGAATAAGTCATCATATCCATAGTTGTATCATATGATTACCTTCAAAACAGAAACAGTAATGTTTAGAGCATTATGTATATAATCCAAACACCCATTTTTAGCATATTATATATGCATCTTTGGACATTCATTTCTTCATTCAATTCATCCCAAGGTATGTGTTTTTTCATCCATGATATATTAAAAGTTCATTAGTTCGGAGCATAGACACGAGCATTCCATCATCTTGTATCTTAAAATACAATATTATGTTTCCCTTTTATATATATATTCTCTTGCTTGTGCTAACTCTGTCTTTTGCAGAAGATACATGAAAAATGCAATTTTCCCTCTTAGTTTAAATTTTTTTGATTTAATTCAATAATGTAATAGCTAGATATTAATGAGATTCTTACATTTCTAGCTTAGATTAGAATATACTTTTATAGAATTATGTGTTTCATATCATTTTGCGTTTTTCTTTCAAAAATTCACAATGAAGAAACACGAATGACGCGTGCATCATTTTATAAAAGGTGATCAAATCCTAAGTTGATGATTTGCATCAATGACCATAGTCAGAATGTGAACAAAACTTAAGATTTTCATCTTTTATGAAATAACACTGGACCCACACTGGATCACTTTTTAAAAATCACCATATTTCTAAATATTTTCTTCTTTATCAGAGTTTAACTTAAAATTAACTCAAAATGTATATCAATGGCCATAGTCAGAATATATTGAGTGTTAATTTTATTTTAAACTCTATAAGGGCACAAAATGTGTTTCATTCTTCACCTGAATCTAAATATGATTATTATATAATACATTCAATGACCATAGTCAGGGATGTATTATATCTTCAATCTTATTTCAATTCATTTAAAGAATGAAATAATGTTTTTAAATTCAATTTTAAAATTCTTCAATTCATTCCATCACTTATGATAGAATTACATCATATTCTTTTCATATTATTTCAAAATCCAAGTGATTTTTTTGAGACAATTCTTCAAATGCCTTCTTCATTTCTCAAATCAATTCTTATTTATAAATTCAAATTAAATTCTATCTCATTTCAAGATTCAAAATTCAAATTCAAAGTCCAATTTGACTTTGAAAAATCAAATCCATTTTTTATATTCAAAATTCTATCTCAAATTCAAATCAAATTTCAAAGTTCAATTCAACTTTGAAATTCCAAATTCATTTTCAAGATTCAATTTCAAATTCAATTTAACATTTCAAATCAAATTTCAAAGTTCAATTTAACTTTGAAATTTCTGATTCATCTTCTGATTTCAAATTCAAACTTAAAAAAAAAAACAAGTTTATTCTTTATCTTCACAACGCTATCTGAAGATTGAATCTTGATTCTCAATGCAAAATCAAAGTTTTTGAGATTGATTCTGACTCTCAAAAATCGATTTTTTCTAAGTTTTAAATCCAAATCTGGATTTCTAAAAACCAAAATCCATCAACAAGTCTCATTTTGGATCTTCAAAATACAATCTCATCTTGGATTCTAGACTTCAGATCCAATTCCATTTAGAATTCCAAACTTCGGATCCAACTTCATTTTGGATTCTAGACTTCGGATCCAATTCCATTTAGGATTCCAGATCTCAAATTCAAGTCCATCCCAGATTCCAGACTTCGGATCTAATTCCATCTAGGATTCCAGATCACAGATTCAACTCCATTTTGGATTTCAGATTTCAAATCCAATTTTATCTTGATTTCCAGATTCCAAATCCAATTCTATTTTCAAATTCCATTTGGATTTCTTAAATCTAAAATTCCATCCTGATTTCAAACTTTAAATCTGGAATTCAATTCCATTTCAAATTTTATCTCTACTTTGAAATCCAGATTCAATATTTAAATTCAAAGTCCATTTTGACTTTGAAAACTTCATTTTTTCTATCGCAGCTTCAAAATTCCCCTTTTTCTTCATTCTTTTTTTAAATCAAACATTTATTTTCCCAGCTCTGATTATTTCAAGACTTAAAATTCCAAATATCTTTTCAGATCTATCTCAAGTTCTAAGTTAGATTCAACTTTCAAAAACCATTTATTCACTCCATTATCACATTCATTTTGTAGAATCACTTGGAGAATCTCAAATTTCCAAAAGTGTTTTCTCGAAAGCATACATTTCTGCATTTGCATTACACAAGCATGATTCTTTGTGCATTTTAGACAGGATAAATTCTTAGAAAATATTTTAGCAAAACAAAAAGGCATAAATTCGATCTTTGGTTCGATTACCCTCGGTAAAGGCGACAGGAACGGTCGAATCTCGTACTTACGAGCGAATCCCGTCTCTCCCAATTTTTCCCGCAAATATTTCAAAAACGGAGGCGAGTAATCTTTTAATTTTTTTTTCAAAATTAAGGTCAAGTGAGACCTTCGCAAAAGAGTTCATCTCCTTCTTTCTTTTCTTTTCTCTTCTCTTTTCTTTTTCTGCATTGTTATTTTTCCCTTTCAAAAAGGAAAAATAGAGGTTAGAAAGGAAAAGAGAAGGAAGAGAGAGAAACAAAAGAGGAAAAATTTTGCGATGATCACAGTGCACTGACTACTACTACCAGACAAGTGGAACCCTCATTGGTGAAAAAAGATATGACCATGTATCATTTTCTGTTTGATATGTGAAACAAATAATTAGTTTTTTAAATGAAAATATATTGTTATATCCATATGCCTTCACATGCAAGTAGGGGTGTCAATGGTTTGGGTTTACCCAGACCTGAACCAGACCAAACCCTATAGGGGTGATAAATACGAAGAGCTGATTAAGACCTGGGCTTGGACCCAAAGGTCCGATTAATACATGGATCCAGGTATAGTTTCTGAATTTTTATACCAGACTCAGGCTTGACCTGAGTTCTTATTAAAACTAGCAAATTTTCAATGTAAAAATGATAAAAAATATTATTTTATCAGGTATAGTCAGGGTCTGGTTCATGTAGTTTTTGTCGGGTCCGGATATGGTTTTTCTTATAGTGGACCTAATTAGACTCGGGTTCAAACCAACACTATACTCAAAAACTGGGTCCAAGTCTGGTTTTACCCGTGTACAAACCAAACCAGACCAGTTGACACTCCTACATACAAGTAGTTGTGGCCAAACAAGTGGACCTTAAGTACTTGTATTTAAAGGTTACCAAGTACCAATGGGGGGCTCGACCACGTCACCTTGTATTGGGAAGTTACAAGTTCGAAACCCAATAGGTTATCAAGTCCTACTATATTCACGACAGTCTTTAGGACTTTCCTACAAAACTGTTGTGATGGGCCAGATAAGGAATATAGATGGTCCTGCCGGTTTAGATTTAGGCCAGATCGTGAATTGAATTTGAATCGTATTTTTTGAACGATATATCTGGATCAGAGGACGGGTCGAGAATTCATTAAAAAAAAGGATTAAATCTGATAGAAAACATTGACCCACGTTTGAAACCATACTCAACAGGATTCAATTGGATAAACCCAAATCAATATGAATAAATTGATGGATCCTAATATCGAACCAAGATCCGAGAAAAGTGCACCATATTTATCCTGCTCAAGGGTTCGACCAAACCAAGTATTTCTGTTGACCATTAATTAGGTGCATCTTGAGTTATTTTTTAGCCAATGCCAAGCCTTTTGGATCTACCACTTTGACCTTCCACGGCATAATGGATCCGGTCCAAGGAACATTGGACGAAAAACTGTTCGAACTGTCCAAGGTACCCCCGATGCGGTCCATCATCTAGATTTATGATACCCAAAAGTCAAAAGCCTCAAACCTATGAAAAAGGATGGTCCTAGGGTTGTCAAAGGGCCGGGGCTGGGTTAACCCAGACTTGCCCATATAACTAATAACCGGGTCCGGGTTCAAATTTTGTCTGGTCATGACAATAGAATCCCAAACACAGACCTGGATAATTTAAAAAAAAACATTTTTATGAAAACTATATATAAAATACTGTGGTTGGGTCGGGTATCCAGCAAAAATGCTGGGAAAGGACGGGTACCCGACAAAAATTATAACCCAAACCCAGCCCACATATTGTTTGGCTCGGCACTTTTCATGCCCATAGCCAGAAATTTGAGTTCAGATATGGGCTCCACATATGGATGGAAAGTGCTTTCCCATGGAAGGAGATACAAACACATTTTGACAGGAAAGCTATTTTTTTGCATTTATTATGTGGGTTGTACCTAGGGGTGTCGACGGAACTGGTTTACTTGAACCCGACCCAAACCAAACCCTATAAGGTCCAGGTATGGTGATAAATAAGAAGACCCAATTAAGACTCGAGTCTGGACCCGAAGGTCCGATTAATACATGGACATGGGTACAGTTTGTGAAATTTTATACCAGACTCGGACCTGACCCGAGTTTCGATTAAGACCTGCAAATTTTCAATATAAAAAAAAAAAAAATAGTTTTAACGGGTATGTTATGGGTTTGGTTCTTGTAGTTCTTATCGGGTTCATGTATGATTTTTTTATAGTGGACCCGATTAGACCCAGGTCTGGACCCAATACAATACCCAAAAATCTGGTCAAAGTCTGATTCCACCTGGGTCTGAACCAAACCCAACCCGTTGACACCCCTAATTGTACCACATATTCCTCGTGGACATTATTTTTTGCATCCATTAAAGAAAAAAAGGTTTTATTTCTTACCAAATAGAGAATCTTTCACAGAAAAAGAGCACGAAACAAACACCCCCTAAATGTAAGGCTGAAATTTTAAAAAATAAGAAGCTTTTCTGTCCACGGTCCCTTGAACCTGATATGCTCTTTAGAATATGCATTATTCTTGAACCTTATCTATTTCCATTTGAGGAACAAAGACAAGACTGTAGTCTAATTCATGTTGGTTGTGGCTATTACTAGTCTGACTAATTGGATGTTGGTTACACGGATTGGGTTTTGGATTTGGATTCATATAGTGACAAGCTCATATCATATCAATTTTAACATGTAATAAAATTCTATAACAATGAAATCCACAAAAAGTCAAACCCATATTTGCATCCGATTATAATCAGTTATGATTTTGTCTTAGCAAATACACTAAACTCAGTCAAATTTGGTCCTACATCAAATAAATAAAATCTGATCCATTGACATCCCTAATGCCACTAATAACATGGCGTCACAGCTCACAGTATCTCCTCTCTTTCTTGAATAAGCCCTTTGATTTGATTGGATTCAGGTGGTCTTCTGCTCCCTGGGCATGTCTCCTTTATACTTTTGGAAGCCAGAAAAATGTAGAAAAATTCATGCAAAATGAAAAATTCGTACAGATTTTCTGACTCTTCCAAACAAAAGAAACTTTCACTTTGAGAGTTTTTCTACATAGAACACTTTTTCATAGGATGTCTTCAAAGAGGTAGAAAAATGTTTTTTTATCAAGAGAAGATTGTGATTTACACTCCTCACCACTCATCTCACCACCACCATTCATCTCACCACCATCACCCACCACCACCCATGGATGATTTGGAATTTTTTTTTCTCATAATACACAAACAAAAAACTTTTCATTTATAACAGTTATCTTATCAAAACTTTATTTTTCCTATCAGAGTTTTTCTTGCTTCCAAACATGCCCTATATGACCTCGTCTTTTAATTTCTGGCCGGTTTTCTTTGTCCTTACTGAAAAATGGATGAGAAAATACCTTTTCACTTATAACAGTGTCATGGGGCTTCCTGTCCCTTACTGCTTCTTTCATTTTTTCTCATTATTTTCTGCTTGACAGCTCAAACAGCCACATGGAAGTCTATGTCTGAGCTGCATGTGCTTCATCTGAACACAGGCCATGAGTGATTCCCTATCCAAGTTTTGAGAGTCCGAGTGTACTCGATCAACTTTAAAAATAGTGATTATTAAGACCATATATGCTATTATGTTCATGAGTATGGGATTACACATGCTCCTTCAAATACATTGATTCCAACATCTAGTTATTGTTCATTAACACAAATACACTAATTATTAAATATATTTCATAACAAAATTTACAAAAAAACTTGTTTAGCAAATAATGACTTTTATTCAATTATATGCGTACTTACTAATATATTAACCGATACCACATTAAAATATGTATTTATGATATTAATATAAGACATACTGATTGTCTAAGACCAAAGTTCACATAGTTAATCATGTATTCAAGGCAACTAAATATAATGATTATTAAGTGTTGCTTATGTTTTATGCATATCAAATTGCCTAACTTGTATTGAGACAATATTAGGTCTAGAGTCTTTGTCAGGTTCTAGAGTAATTTCTTTATACTAGCATTGTGAATAAGTTTATCTTTTAAAGGCCTTATCTTTAAGAGACCCTATTACAAAAAAAGGATTAAGATACTTCACCTCAACTCATTAAAGCATATATCCTAACTTAATTCGTGACACATAAAAAGCACAGCATACAAAATTCTAAAGTTTTATTTTCTTGTATTCAAATTGATACAACTTATACAAGTTTTCAAACGAGCTCATCTTGTAACAAAAAAATGGTAAACCCAAGATATGATTTTTACCCAGTTTATGAACATAATCAATGCCATATTTGATTATTCATAGATTTCATTAAAAAGTTATATAAAATATCTAACAAAAATATGATGTTTTATACAACTTCTAAACCCCTTGTTTTCATAAACTGCGAGACATTGATTTTTACTATGCCAAAAAAAGGATATTTTGATGTATTACCTTTTAACATAGTAAATAAATCATGTCAAACACATGTACGGTTAGATCTACCATTTGGTGGCTAGACCCCAGAAAAAATCAAATACAGCTGATATCAATGATTTTAGTTCAGGCTAAAGTCATGTGAACCATGTTGCACGCCATATTGTGGATGCGTTTTTTTTTTTTTTTTGCAAGAAAATAAAAAACAGCCATATTAAAAAAGGTTGCTGGTGCTTGATTCATTATTTGCAGTTACAGCGTTTCGTCGATCCATAATTCTATCACACTTCGGGTGCCTCAACTCACATGGGATTTGAAATCAAAATGTTGTACATGAGATTTCAGGCTTTTAGAATCACTTTCTCATATTCCTCTAAGAAAGCGATTCAATAGGAACAAAGAGAATGTACCCTTTTTTGTCATTTGTATGCTTTTTGTTTGCTTATGGACCCTAAAAGGTCCACCGCGTAGAAAACATTGTTTTAAAGTAGAAGAAATGAAATTGCAAAAACACTATATATATATATATATATAAAGAGAGAAAGAGTCATTAGAATATGAGAATTAATGTCTATATATATAAAAAGAGAGAAAGAGTCACTAGAATATGACAATTAATGTGTGATCCACTATTTTCATGGATTTTTTTGTTCTTTTCTCTTGAATCTAACTGTACGGATGTTATATACATCTTGATATTATAAGAACACAGATTTTGATGCATAAACGAGTTTTTTTCACGACTTAAAAATCAATGACTTGTAATTTTCATAAATATTCAAGCATCCAAAAATCACATTTTTTTTATGAAAAATACATAATCCAATGGCTGATTCCTAGCAAATTCCCATACAAAACATATCCACATGGTTGAATTTGCAAGAAAAACTGTTGAAAATGCCCATATTTATAGTTCTCACATTTCCGTTCTTATATTTTATTGACTCTCTCCCTTATATATATATATTACTATATTTAACTGGATTATAATAGCCGAGCTGAGCCAAATATCTATTCAGATTGTCAAAGCTTATTTTATGAGTCTTAACATGAGTTGAATCAGCTTGGCTCGTCCGGTCGGATGTGGCTAATCCCATATACCGATCAGATATGTTACCCGGAGTAGGATTCAGATTCGGATGCAGAAAAGATAATACGGAAACTGGCATATATGTAACAAGATTCGGATATCCATTAGATATAGCTAAGAAATTCTAACCCAAGACCCGACCCTATTATTAATCAGATATGGCTTTCTTTACCGAATCCAACTGATTGGGGTCGAATTCGGGTCGGATATCGGATAACATCCGATCCGTTGACGTCCTTATTTCCGAAATTATCGGACCTACCGGCGGTCATTTTGAATTTCCCGGCATTTCTCCCTTTTTCCCGAGAAATACTTTTCCCTTCCACTCTCCGTTCTTTTTCCCCTCTGCGGATTTCCTAGGGTTTCCTTTTCCTCCCCTTCCATCCTCTCCACCGCCGTCGTCGTTTTCTTCTTCATCGATGCGACGGCAATGGAAGATCATCCCTAGGCCGTTGCTCGAGACCGTGCTCAACAACCACGCCGGCCACCACAGAGTCGCTAACCCTCTCATCCTCCACGGCCCCCGCGGCGCCGGCAAGAAAACCCTAATCCTCCACCGTAAACCCTAACCCTAACTCTCCCTTCTTCTTCTTCGTTGGTTTTGATTTGGGTTTCCTTTTTCTTTCTAGGGTTGCTAGATCCATGGAACAGGCCTCCGCACGTAACCGCCTACGTCGACTTCAGCCGCGAGGACGAGCCATGGGCGCTGGAGATGGGATCGGTTAGCGTCGGCGATCTCCGGTCCCAGCTCGAGCAGAGCCTCGAATACCTCGCCCAGAAAGCCGTCCGCATCGGTTGCATCGGCGGCAACGACGTCCTCTCCACCCTGAAGAAATGGCACGGCATCGACGGCGCCCTTCGTCAGATTGTGGGCAAGACGGAGGTGAAGGAGAAGGAGACGACGGCGACATTGTGGAGGAAGGCCCTGCGTGCCGTCTCTTCAAGGGAAACGGTCGGCGATTGGGAGGAGTGGTATCGCGAGCATCTCTCGGAGCTCGGTGCTTGGAACGAGGCGTTGCATCCCGGGAGCGGCTCTGTGCATGTTAGGAACACGGCATTGCTTGGCACCGGGAAGCTTGATTTGAAAACGGTGGAAGAGTTATCGTACTTCAAAGAAGCGGTGCTTTCTCTGCGATTGGCGAAGGAGGTGCTCTCCGTCCATGAGCGATGGATGGCAAAGGCCGTGGAGAACCTGAACCGCACTGGAAAGTACTCTAATTCGTTGGCTAATCTGTCGACCAATTGGCCATTGCTGCTGCTGGAACTGTTATCTGCAGCGGCACACATGGGGTATTTCCAGGTTGGACTTTGTTGCTTTTATTGTTCTTTGCTGCTTGGTATTGAATGTTTTCTGCAGCGCATCTAAATTCTTGCTCCTAGTGAAACTAGTCGTACTCCTTGTATTCCTCTTGTATTATATTTTGTTTCAGTTGCCATCCGCAGACGCTTGTGAATTTAAGCATTGTATTGCTTTAAATCCGTCTTGGCTTAGTTATTCTTGATTGGATTATAATGACTTTCATGGTTAATTTGGCTTGTTTTCCACATGAAGATTGATGGCATTGTACTGACTGGAATTTAGTTCAGTGTTGTAATTATCGGATTTAGTCATATACAATAGCTTGTGTATAACTGTTTAGTTATACACTGCCGGTCCCAAGCCCGGATAAAGGAGGGGGGTTGCGGTAGGCCTATGACAGCCATCATAAAAACTTAGTCATACCCTATGAATATGAACCAATATGAGAATTTCGTTGGGGCGTTCCCTACTGAGCGACGCGCTGTACTCTATAGGCCCGGAGGCAGTGATAAATGGGCAAGGGTTGCTAGGTCATCGCCCGGAAGCGACGCGTCACACCGGCGCCCGGGTGTGGTGTCAAATAGGCAAGGGTTCCCTCACTTTGTTGGACGGGTGGGGGTAAAGAAGTTAGTCCAAGACCATAAAATTAGGTTAGCCACTTGGAACATAGGGTCTTTAACTGGTAAGTTGGTAGAGTTAGTAGATGTTATGTGTAGGAGAAAGATTGATATTTTATGTCTACAAGAGACCAAATGGGTAGGTGAGAAAGCAAAAGTGATAGAACCTTGGGGATATAAGATTTGGTATACAGGAATAAATAGGAAGGAATAAATAGGAATAGGAATGAAGTAGGGATTGTTATGAGTCGTGAGTTTATAGATAATGTAGTTGAGGTCCGTAGGAAGGGTGATAGGATTTTACTTATTAAATTAGTATTAGGTACGAATATTATTAATATTATTAGTGTTTATGCACCTCAAGTAGGTTTAGATGATTCCACTAAGCGTCAATTTTGGGAAGATTTAGATAGAGTAGTACAAGGGATATCTTATGGAGAAAGGCTTTTCATCAGCGGTGACCTTAATGGGCATGTAGGCATTAGTAGGGATGGATTTGAGAGTATCCATGGAGGTTATGGTATAGGAGAAAGAAACGATAGTGGAGAAAGGATTTTAGATTTTGGTTTGTCCTATGATATGATCTTAGCAAACACTTGGTGGGGTTAATATGAGTCAAATAGATTTTTTCCTAGTAACATTTAAAAGTGGGGTTAATATGAGTCAAATAGATTTTTTCCTACTTAGAAAGAGAGATAGGAGTTGTTGCATCGATTGTAAGGTTATACCGGGAGAAAGTGTAGCTACACAACATAGAGTCTTAATTTTAGATCTTAGAATTAGACAATGCCGCAAAAGGGATAAACATAGGATAGATCCTAGAATTAAGTGGTGGGCACTGAAAGGAGCTAAACAAGGAATGTTTGTAGAGCGGGTAGTTAAGGAAGTTGATTGGTGTCTCGAGGAGGATTCAGAATCTATGTGGAATAAGATAGCGGGTGGCATGAGAAAGGTGACTAAGGAGGTATTGGGTGAGTCTAAAGGCGGTGCACCGCTAGGTAAGGATACATTGTGGTGGAACGAGAATGTCAAATTAGCTATTAAGGTTAAAAGAGTGTTATAGAAATCTAAGTAAAAGTCGTGATAATTAGAATTTGGAGAAGTATATGATAGCAAAGAAGGAAGCTAAAAAAATAGTTCGGAACGCGAGGGATAAGGTATATAAGGAGGTTTATGACAAGTTGGATACCAAAGAGGGTGAGAAGGATATTTATAGGATTGCAAAAATGAGAGATAAAAAATTGAGGGATCTGGGTATGGTTAGATGTATCAAAGATGAAACACAAAGGGTTTTAGTCAAAGATGAGGAGATTAAGGAGAGATGGAAAGATTATTTTGATAAGCTATTTAATGGAAGTCATGCTCAGGATCTTGGAGACTTTTCCATTCCTTTTCATGAGATGAATCGTGACTTCATGCGAAAGATTCAAAAGAAAGAAATTGCAAAGGCTTTGAAGAAAATGAAATCAAGAAGGGCAGTTGGCCCAGATGGTATACCTATCGAGGCTTGGAAATGCTTGGGAGAAAAATGTTTAGAATGGTTGACAAATCTTTTTAACAAGATTTGACGGACAAATAAGATGCCTAATGAGTGGAGGAAGAGTACATTGGTGCCTCTATATAAGAATAAGGGTGATATACAAGATTGCACAAACTATCGTGGTATAAAACTCATGAGTCATGCTATGAAACTTTGGGAGAGGGTGATTGAGTCTAGGTTGTCATGATATCGGAGAATCAATTTGGTTTTATGCCTGGAAGATCTACTATGGAAGCTATACATCTTCTTAGACAACTTATTGAGAGAAATAGAGAGAGGAACAAAGATTTGCATATGGTTTTTATTGATTTGGAGAAGGCTTACGATAGAGTACCTAGGGACGTTCTCTGGTGGACAATGATGAAGAAAGGTGTTTCTCTCAAGTACATTAGTATAATTAAAGATATGTATGAAGGAGTAGTAACCAATGTCCGCACTTGGGGAGGGGTGACATCCAATTTTCCTATAACGGTTGGGTTACATCAAGGATCTGCTTTAAGCCCTTTCCTTTTTGCTATAGTGATGGATGAGCTTACGAGATCAATTCAAGAAAATGTGCCATGGTGTATGTTGTTTGTTGATGATATTGTTTTGATTGATGAGTCTAGAGCTGGGGTTAATGCTAAGTTAGAATTATGGAGACAGACATTGGAAACAAGAGGTTTTAAGTTGAGTAAGAGTAAGACAATACATGGAATGTCGATTTAGTAAGCAACGGAATAGAGATGGGAGTGTAGTGAAGCTTGGTGAGCAAGAAATACCGGTGGATGATTCTTTCAAATATTTGGGATCTATCATTCAAAAGTATGGAGAAATTGATGGAGATGTAAATCATAGGATAAAGGTTGGGTGGATGAAATGGAAGAGTGCAAATGGAGTGTTGTGCGATCGTAGAATGCCATTGCGGTTGAAGGGAAAGTTTTATAGGACGACTATTAGGCACGCTTTACTATATGGTACGGAATGTTGGGCTGCCAAGAGACATCATATTCAAAAAATGAGTGTAGCTGAGATGCGTATGCTGAGATGGATGTGTGGAAATACAATAAAAGATAAGATTCAGAACGAGGAGATACGTAAGAAGGTAGGCGTTGCACCCATTGAAAAGAGAAATGGGAAAATATATTAGTTAAAAGAGGTCGGGGTAGGCCTAGGAAGACATGGATGGAGGTGATAGGAAAGGATATGAATGCTTTGAACCTCACCGAGGACGTGGCATTGGATAGAAATGAATGGAGGAGAAGGATTCATGTGGAAGACCCAGAATGATTTTCTTTGTTGGTTCATATCGCCGACCCCAATTGTTTTGGGATGAAGGCGTAGTTGTTGTTGTTGTTGTTGTAGTCATATACAATAGAGTGGTGCATTAGGGCTTCAAAAGACTATCACACATCTTGTATTAGGAAAAAACGGCGTACCGTGCCTAATTGCATGATACAGTGGCGTATCACATTCTATCATTTGATGTAGTCTACACATAAAACACACACATATAGATGGATAGATAGATATGTATATATTAGTCAATATATAATCAAAACTAAGTGTTTTCTAGTGTGTTTTTCTTTATTGATCATTTTGCCTTTTTTATAGAACAATGGGATCGTATGACTTTTCACACCCAAAACAAAGCTGGGAGGATTACGCACTCCTCCTAAGGCACTAAATATTGCCTAAAAATCTGTTAGGAAGCTTGGTTGTACCTGGTGATGTTAAATCTTATACATTTGGGAGTTGAGAGGTAGTAATTTTTTTACCATGCTTTACCCTCTTTTCCAAGGCACAGTTTGAGAGCCTTGTATTCAGATAGAAATACCATTTCCATATGTTGCCAAAATGTGTTATTGGGATGGAGTTGCCAAAACATCCTGTCATGAATGATCTTGAAACGTGGCAGAGGGTATTGGGGAAAGCATAATGCACCTCCAATTCAAGGGTTCCAAACAGAGTTCAACAGTACATTTCAACGCCTGCTGTCTTGAAAATAGGCAAATTCCACCTGCATCCCATTAACTTAGGTTACTTTAGTTTATCTTTAAACTCGTATTGTAAACTGATTATAAGTACCTTTTGACATTCACTTTCATGATACCTACCCCAAAAAAGGTTATTTTCATCTATAAATAAGGTTCAAAATTGGAATCTGTTTCATCTGTTCCTACAGATTGCAGGATGAAAGCATGGTGCCTCATTTTCTATTTTCAAAAAACATGTTTTACAAAAATTTGGAAAAAGGTGTCATATTTTGCATTGACCATGTTACCTTCCTATTTTTTCCATAAATCTCTAAAGATCTGCCAAATGCTGCAAATGAATTACATTCTTACTTGAAATAAAAAAAGCAAGGACATGAGAGGAAGCAATAACAATATACATTCCAATTATAGGAAAAAATTGCTTATTGACGAAGTTGAAGACATTATTCGATCTGGAGCTAATGCTAATAGCCCTATTGAGAAGGTGGTTCAAGTTCAAAGGCCAGGTTTGACATTGGCTGGAGTAGAATTGAAGCATGCTGAGAGGCAATTTAGGGAGGGTGCTTTGCGGGCAAGGTGCTGCCTGAATGACCTTAAGAGCCTACATGTTACCTGTTTGGGGATGACTTCTAAGTGGATGATCGTTCAAGTTCAAAGAGAAGTGGTGTAACCATTGACAGGACTAGAATTGATGTACATGTACCTGGTGATATTAAGAGGAGGGAGTTTTAGGGAGTGTGGTTTGGGGGCAAGGATCCAAGCCTAGCCTTTATCCACTTGGTCGTGGGTTTTGGTAGATGATTGTGTAGGTAAATATGGAAATTGATTCTTCTTAATGATTGTATACTATTTAATGCAACAATTTAACAACAATGATATTACAAGGCCCAGTCATAAGATGCTCTCCTGCCATGCATTAAGGGGTTGGATCTTGGATGTAGTTATGAAGCATTGTCAAATGAATTTGGAATTTTGGAAAATTGAGTGTTGCACAATAATAACAGATGGATGTGTAATAGAAAAAGAACCTTTGATAATTTCTATATCATGTATCTTAAATTATGTTTCTAGAATTAGTTGAGTTTGACTGGTCATTGATAGCAAAAGCATTGGCAAAGTTTGTTTAATGTCTAGTTGTTGCCTATTGTTTGGCACCAACAAAATACTCAGATGTAAGTTGGACAGCACTTGTTGAAGGCAACTGCAAGTGAAGATACAGATAGTGAAGAAACCAATATAATTATGTAGGGTCAAGGTTAGAAGATGAATGACTTTGAAGAAGGAAACATCATCTTATTCATGATTGTTGAACACATTAACAATAGTGGCTAAGGGACTTTATCTTTACTGTTTTGTTGAAGCTCTTTTTCTTTTTCATTGTTATTTCGGACTTGTTATACTCTTATTCATAATGTTTGATATTCTCAGTGTATTTATATTTATAGTTTTTATTTGTGGTAGCTTGTCACTTTCTTTGAATATATGTGCATATCTCCCCAGACTACGTGCTTAATAGGTGTTGCTGTGTTATTCATGAATTATAGTTGTCTTTTATTGTAAATATTATGTGTCATTTATTAACTATTTATTTATGTGCAAGCTTTATATTGTAATTTTTTTATTATGTACGTCCTTCCCCTTTTGTGATCTTTTTTTATTCTAATTTTAAAGATTACGGCTTCTCCAATTTCTACATTTTCTCATTGTGCTCTTTTACACTCATTCTGTATGACACAATATCATGCAACATGATAAATCTGTACGTCAGCTGTCATGATGATTGTCTGAATAATCTTTTCATAACATTGGTTTGGTTGGCTAAACCTTTTTACGCTGGTGTAAACTTTAATGGTTGAGTGTGACATTGGCTTGGTTCGCTAGACCCTTTTAAATCTGCTGTAAACTTTAATTATTGAGTGTGATTTTCTTAAATGGGCCCCAAACCTGTAGCATATAGAAGATAGAAGATAGAAGAGAAGAGGAGAGAGAGAGAGAACAGACTGGTTAACCCTTGATTTGATTTCTCGGTGAAGGGCTGCACCTCAATCATGTATTATATATCACAACCCGGCAGAATACAAAGTGTACACAATAAATGAAAGAATTACATCAGCACCCCTAAGGGGGTCGACCCATACAGAAATTACAAATAAACCCTCAATAAGATTTTTAACTCCAATGGCGTTTTTGCCCCTGATATGTGTCTTCACATATTCCAGCACTCCCCTTCAAGTTATGCATTTCATCTGTCATGAATAACTTGCTTTTCATAAACTTATGTTTGTCCCTCGATAGCCCCTTTCTGAATATATCAGCTACTTGCTGATTCGGAGTCATTGAATCTGGTCTCTACTTCTTCAGACTCTATCCTGTCCTTGATGAAATCAATTTGGAGGTGTTTGGATCTATCATGCAAAACGTGATTTATAGCAAGTGCAATAGCACTTTTATTATCACAATATAGGACAGACCTTGAAATCCTCAAACTCTTTGAGAAAATCTCTCACCCAAGGATTTTTTGTGACTAAACTGCCCAAGGCTTTATACTCTGCTTCGGTACTAGATCTAACAATGCTTTTCTGTTTTATGCTCTTCCAGAATATTAAATTTTTTCCCAAATAAACACAATATCTTGACATAGATCTCCTTTGATCTGGATCTCCAGCCCATTCAGCATCAGAATACCCAATAACATGACTCACATAACTTTCTTGGATCATTTTTGTAATATAACAAACCTTGATTAAGTGACCCTTTAACATACCTCATTATCCGCTTTAGGGCTTCCATATGAACATCTGTGGATGAGTGCATAAACTGACAAATCTGATTCATCGCATAAGCTTTATCATGCCTAGTAATGGTCAAATATTGTAAAGCTCCTTCCATACTACAATATCTTTTCGGATTAGCAAGAAGAGTACCTTCATTCATAGACAGCTTTCTATTCATACATGCTGGTGTGTCCATGGGCTTACCATCCTGCAACATGTCATATGCATACTTTTGTTGTGACAACTTCATTGTATCAAAGCTCCTATCAACTTCAATGCCCAGAAAATATTTGAGTTGACCGTGGTCTTTCATTTTAAATCTATTACTAAAAAAATTCTTGATATTTTGAATAAGCACATTTGAACTTTCTGTTACTGCGATATCATCTACATATAATTGGATGACTATGACACCATCATGACCATTATATATAAACAGTGAATTATCAACAGGAACCTTCACAAATCCACGTTCCTTAATAGCATGATAGAAACTTTCACACCATCTTCTTGTGCCGGCTTTAATCCATAAATAGAACGATTCAACTTACAAACATACCTTTTTGGATCCACCTGTAGAAACCCAATAAGCTGCTCCATATAGACTTCTTCCTTCAACTCACCACGCGAAAATGTGTTTTTCACATCTAGTTGAAATATTGGCCAGTCAAATGATAATGCAAGTGACAATACAATTCTTACATTGGTGATTTTTGCTATTGGACTAAACATTTTTTCGTAATGCATACCTTGTTGGTTGTAGCCCTTACCAACCAACCTAGCCTTAAATCATTCTATACTTCCATCCTATTTATACTTAATTTTATACACCCACTTGCTGCCCGCTACATTATTGCTTTTGGGCCTCTTAACAATGGACCACGTACCGTTTTGATACATGACTTCAAGTTCAATCTCGTCTTTCATAGCCTCCAACCATCATTTGTCTTTGATGGCCTCACCATGATTATTTGGTTCTTTGGCTTTAAATACTTCGATGATAAACACTTGAAAATCAATTGTGAAACTTTTGTAAGATACAAACCTCCGAATCAGATGCTTGGGTCTGTTGAATCTCCTCAATTCTTCTTGCTGAATAGGATGACTTGCTGCTGCGTCATTTGATATACTGGACATTGGTCGGTGTTGCTGCTGTGCCTGCTGGTTCTCTGTATTTATTCTTCTCCTTGTGCATGTTATGAGCTCTTTCTGAGGTTGTTCCCTTTCAGGTGCAAGGCTGGTCTGATCATCTTGAATTTCAGTGGCTTGTTGGGAGTCTTGGGACTGTCTTCTCTATTTAATTCAATGAATTGCTGAAACTCGTCTTCAACATATGACTGCTCCTGAACTTCTGTTAGTGGTATGCTGATTTTGAGAGACTGACACACAAAGAATGGCTCATTATGCTGCTCATGAACTTGCCTACTAAAATGATTTTTGACATAGGATTTAAATTTCTTAAACTTATAAAAACTTCTGATTTATGTTTAAGGAAATAAATTCGTGTGAATTTAGAGAATCATCTTCAAAAACAACATAATAACATGAACCAAAAAGAGACATGGTAGGGGTTGGTCCCCAAACATAAGTATGAATAAGATCAAGAATAGAAGAACTTTTATTATTACTCGACTGAAAAGGAAGTTTAGTGTGTTTGCCCAACTGACAATCATGGCAAATCAAAGGACCAAAACCAATACTAACTGATGGAATAAATCCCTTTCTATGTAACTTATTTAAAGACTCAATTGAACAGTGTCCCAAACGATGATGCCACAAATAAACAACTTTTTTATGTCCAACATACCCAAAACGATTGACGACATAAGAAAGAAACTTCTACGGAACCCCACCATTGTCAATTACATATAGTTCTCCTCGGCGATCTCTTCTAACGAATGTTGTCCCAGATTGGTCCTTCAAGAAAACATATGTACGAGTAAAAACACAGGAAATACCAGAGTTACCGAAAGCGCCTATACAGTAGGGGAAGCGCACTTCCCTGATACGCGTTTCGGAAGCGCGAAACATCATGCTTCCAAAATGCGCGGGGGAGCATCCCTTTTTTTGGGAAGCGCGCTTCCGCCACGATTCCCTCTTTTTTTCAAATTTTTTATTTTTTTCTTCTTTTTTTGCTTTTCCCTTGCTTCTTAGGTCGCTTCTAAGTCGTCCCACGCTTTCCGCTTCCTAAAATTTTGAAAGTGCCTCGCTTCCCGCTCCCGCTTCCTCGACTGACAACCATGGGAAATACCAAGGTCATCACCCAACTAAGAAATGAAAATCAGATTCTTTTTAAAGGATTGGACAAGAAAGACATTCTTAAGAGTAAGGACACCAGAAGTTGAGGAGATTTTAGCACATCCAACATGTGTAATAGGTGTCCGTGAGCCATCACCAATTATAACAACACCCTTACCACAATAGGGAATAATGGAAAAGAGTACATGAATTTTTGGTAACATGATTTGCAGCCCCACTATCAATGAACCAAACATGTGCTTGTGATGGCACATTTATAGACATGTTTTCAAGGGAATGAGTCACATTATTAATGCTGCTATCTTTGTCATTAGGGTCTCTCATTTCCCCTTGATAACCAGAATTATATATTCCCAAATTTCCACTGTTATTCCTTGCACCCATCTTCTCATGACAATATTCAACAAGGTGATTACACACTACATATATAGCATGACATAGGGTTGTAGTTACTCCCATAATTTGCATTGGGCCGATTGTAATTATTACCAAAACCTTGATTCGGGGTAGGAAGAATGTAATGAAATGAGTGAAAGATAAATACAAGCCAACAAAGGGCACACAAAAGCACAATTCAATGTTCACAATCACAAAGTTCACTAGGAACAACACAAAAAGCCAACTCGTGCTTGCAACAAATGTAACAAATAAAGAATTTTATTGATAATATGCTTAGCTAGAAGCATAACATGAATGGGGACAATGTGTCCCTATTTATACATAAAAATACAAGAGACAAGGAGCCTTGGGAGTTCCCATAGAGTCTTGGGAGCTCCCAACAACTATTTTTATAGTCGTTGGGAGCAATCCCAACAACTCTGGATATTTTCCATAGAGCCCCTCAATGGCTAACCTAATTACATTATTTAGAAAATAAAAATATAACTAACTAACTTGTCACTATTAGACCGACCTAGTTACATGAGTTGAAATGACCAAAATGCCTCTATTGGTAATTATATATATTCTTTACATTTAAGAATATATATATATATATATATATATATATATATCTATACACTTTATTACCACTCGTCAAACTTACAGTGTGTACACACTGAAAGTTTGTTAAGTAGAAATATGAAATGAGGTGCAACAAGAGCTTTGGTGAAGAAGTCAACAAGTTGGTACTTAGAATTAACATATGGTAGCTCGGTAACTCTTCTCAAACATTCATCTCGTACATAATGGTAGTCCATTTCAATATTCTCGGTGTTCTCATGGAAGGTGTGATTGCTGACAATGTAGATAACACTTTTATTATCGCAACAAATCTTTGAAGGTTTACATATGTCTATTCCCATACCTCTGAGAAGATTCCTTAGCCATACAAGTTTCATAGTTGTCGGAGTTGTAGCCCTATGTCACAGGGACTCAGCCAACTGGGTGCCGCACTCGCGTCGATGCGACACAATGCGGGTGCAGCACCCAGTGCGATTAACTTGACCTTGGGTGCGGTCAACCCACCCAAGGTCATTTATATCCAACTTTTGGACTATATATATATATATATATATATATATATATATATATATATATATATATATATATATATATATATATATATATATATATTTGCCGCCGCCCTGCACCCAAGTTTTTTGAAAGTGCTGCACCCATGTGACATAGTTGTAGCCTTATTATTCAACTTCAGTAGATGATAGTGAAACCTTCAACTACTTCTGGCACCTCCACAAAATCAAGAAGTCCTATAGAAAAACACAAAATTCAGTGGTTGAAACCCTATCATTGGGATTTTCTCCCCAATCAGCATCAGAGTTGCCAGTCGAGGAAGCGGGAGCAGAAAGCGATACAGGAAGCAGAAGCGGGAAGCGAGACACTTTCAAAATTTTAGGAAGCAGGAATTGTGGGACGACTTAGAAGTGAATTAAGAATCGTCTCGGAAACGACCTAGGAAATGAACCGGAAGCAACCTAGGAAGTGAGGGGGAAGCGAGCTTCCCAAAAATTGGAAGCGTGTTTCCCAAAAAAAATTTGTGCTTCCTACCGTGTTTTGGAAGTGCGATGTTTCGTGCTTCCAAAACGCGTCTCAGGGAAGCATGCTTCCCCAATGCCTTTGGCGTTTTCGGTAACTCTGATCAACATCGGTATAAGCAAGTATATCCGATGTGGATGAGGATAAGAAAAACCCTTTATTTATAAATTCTTTTATATTCTTAGAATTTTTAACACACTCATGTGTATGGTGGTTGGAGCATGCTGAAACTCACTAGCAGAGTGAACAACATGAGCTGAGCTATGTCTGGTCTGGTAATAGTCAGATAAGTGAGTGACCCAATCAACTGTCTATATGGAGTAAGATCTTCCAAAAGTGTCCCATCTTCGTGCCTTAGCTTTGCATTGACAACTTCAGGAGTATTCACTTTCGTGTTATTTCTATTCTCAGACTTGATACAAATATTAACAGAAAGCTTCATGTGAGAGAGAATATAGTTCTTGGGAGAGTAGGCAACTTCAATACTTAAAAGATATCTTAAAAATCCCAAATCAGACATATCAAAATTTTCTTTTAAAACATTTTTAGTTTCATTAACTTCTTGTTCATCATTCTCTATTATTATCATGTCATCCAAATATAGTAGAATAATAATAATATTGATACATATACTTTTAACAAAAAGAGTAATATCAGTATAACAAGAATGAAAACCTAAATGAGTCATAACATTATTAAATCTATCATACCAGGCTTTAGGAGCCTCTTTGAGACCATATAAGGCCTTTCTAAGTCTAAGGATTTTTCCTTTATTAATATCAAAACCCGGTGGAGGATCCATATAAACTTCTTCATTTAATTCTCTATTGAGAAAGACATTTTTGACATCAAGTTGATAGATAGGCCATTTTTATATGGAAGCAACGACTATGAGAGTTCTAACACTAGTCATCTTAGTTACAGGTGAAAATGTTTCTTCATAGTCAATCTCATATTTTTGGGAATAACCTTTGGCTACTAACTTTACTTTATATCTCTCTAGACTTCTATCACTCTTAGTTTTAACTTTGAACACCCATGTACAACCTATGGTTTTCTTTTCTAGTGGTAGAATAGTTATTTCTTATGTCTTGGCTTTCATCAGGGCATCTAGTTCCACTTTCATAGCCTCAATCCAATGAGAGAAGTTTTTAACTTCATTATAATTAGATGGTTCATGATAAGAGTGTAATGCTATTAAGCAAGCTCTATAGTTTGGGAACAAGGAGTCATAAGACACAAACCTATTGGGTGGAATGGAAGTACGGTTAGATCTTCTAAGACCGGATTCTTTTATAGGAGAATTATGATCAATCTCTAAATTACTATCTAAGGTCTTTTCTTCAAGAGAAGAATATTTTTCCAATACATTTTGAGGGTTGCTCTGCCCACATCGGGTATAAACACATATATCTTTAGTAGATCTTTCATCTACTATATCACTATTTTTAGTACGACTGTTAAAAGGTTCTATACTCTTATTATTGGGATGATCATCATTAACATCTTCATTATTTTAAAACTTATTAATATCATCATTTCTTGGAGGACGATGCCATATCAAAAGGGCCTGAAAACAAGGTCTCACGTTTTTTTTAGACCAATGATATATCAGGTTTGGTTATGAACTAGAACAACAATACACAATGCTACTAAGGCCCATAGGACCAGAAAAAATAAGAATAAAAGGTGGCACGGTTCCCAATAAGATGATGTAAGCACAAGGAATCGACCTAACAATCTAGTTCAAAAAAAAGATTCTTTTTGGGAAAAAAAACAGATGGACACAATAAAGATCCAGGTAAAAACGGTCAAAGGAGAAGAAAAAATTAGGATAATGTTAGTTGGGTCACAAAAGATTGAAAGAAATAAAAGGATTAGGACTGATGGATCAAACAAAGGGATTTAAAGAAGATAATATGCCTGATTAAGAAATATCAAAATCAACAAGAATATTAAGAGAAATGAGTAGATTATAGAAGAGGAATAGAAAAGAAGTGGAAAAGGAGAAGGGAGATAGGATGACCTTTTATTCAACACTGAAACTAGCGAGATCCACGTATCTTGTCTCTGATACCATGTTAAATTGGCCCCCAAACCTGTAGCATATAGAAGATATAAGATAGAAGAGAGAGAGAGAACACGTTGGTTAGCCTTTGATTTGATTTCTCGGTGAAGGGCTGCACCTCAATCATGTATTATATATCACATCTCTAATAGGGACAAATTACAAAAGAGTACACAATAAATAAAAGAATTATATCAGCACCCCTAAAGGGGTCGACCCATATAAACCCTCAATAAGATTCTAACTCAAATGACTTTTCTTCCCCTGATATGTGTCTTCACATATTCCAACGATTTGTGAGTTCTGTTAGGTTGATTAAGTTCATTTTTTATTGGATTTTGTTATGTTTGCATTCTTTCTTTCTTTTGGTTTATGTTTGTCTGCTCATCATAGTTTAGGATTTATCCTTTATCACCTTGTCTGTGTGTGTGTCCCCGTGTGTGCATGCATGTGTGTATCTGTGTGCGTGATGCAGTTGCTGAATGTTTTTCTAGTTTCCCTTTCTATTTTCTCTATTACTTTTTTTAAAACTTACTTTTTGGCTCTCTTTTCTTGCATTACAGTTTCACTTTTCCTTTTTTCCCTTTTGTGGCTAATCAAGGCGGGATGATTCTATTCATTTATAGGATTTGGTTTCATTTATCTTGAAATCCATGCCCTTAGAATGCCATTTGTGTGGTTTGTCTTTCTATTGGAATTCATTCCAATTTTCAAGCCATTATTGGCCTCCATTTTATCACAATAGGAACATCTAAAAAGAAAAAAATCAAATTAAATGAATATTGTTGCTAGCAGCTGCATTTTATCTTAAATAAAGGCAGATACATGATGTTTTTTTTAACAATCATTGTGAGATCAAAATGATGACTAGGGTTTAATTACACCTATCTGGTTGGGGACTGACTTCTATGAGCTTCCATCCAATTATATAATTCTCGACAATTTGTGAAAGATCTAATAAAATTACTCGCGATAATGGACTTTCATGTAGTTTTGGGAGTACACCTTATCCTCTACTTCTGCAGCACTTACACTGAATGTAAATTCAAAGGATAACTGCCATGAAAAAAATTAATTTGGTTTCTTATGCACACTGAAGCTGCTAGAAATAATTTATGTTACGAAATGATAAATTGTTTAGTGGAACTGCAATGGCTGAAATTCATTTTCTTGGAAACTGGAGATGGAAAGGACCTTAGTTTGTTGTACAACATATAGTGGGTAAGGATGGAAATACCAAGCACATAGCACGTTTTCTTCTTTTCTTTCCCTTTTCTTCTTTAACTGTTACGATTTATGTTCTGCAAACACGGACTTGTGTCCATTGATTATCAGCATGAACCTGTCACCTGCTCCGTCGTGGTGGTTCTTTTCACCTTTCTCTCATAGTACCAGTTAGCTATTGGCCACCCATGAGTATTTAGCCTTGCAAGGTGGTCCTTGCTGATTCACACATCAGGTGTGCCACAATGCTTAATGGACATGGTCAAATATAAGTATGATGCCTATGGTTTCATCTTTTTTTTCTTAGTCATCATGCCTTAACTTGGCAGTCTAGATTGCAATTTAGAGTCATGGAATCTTACGTGCTCATATTTGGAAATGCATATTATGTATCCTAATTGTTTAATGATTGCATCTTGATGTCCTATTTTTTGTAAAATTCCCATGTCCTTGTATCCTTTTTTGTATTGAGAAGTGTAGTATAATATATGTGTTTTACTCTGTTTGTGGTACCTCTTTACTATCTTGTACATATAATTATTTATAAGGGCACTTTAGTATTTTTGCCTTAGGTTGTTGTAGAGTCAGCTTGTCTTGTAGTGACTTAGAGGGGTCGACCCCCTTATAATCTTGTAATCTCTCAATTAGTGTGCAATGAAGCTTCTCTAGAGGCCTATCTAAAAAAAACAGAAGCTTCTCTAGAGTGTCCTGCTCATTTTCCCTGTTGAGTATTCATCTTCTTCTTGCTTAGTGTTTTGTATCCGTGCACCATATCCATGTGATATAACTTTAGATTGTTAGGAACGAGGTATTTTTTATATTTATAAATAAATAGTACTTCATGGACATTGCCAATGGAGTACCTTTTCTCTGTATGGTCTCTTGTTTGCAACACCCAGCTTTAAGGCATTTGGTTTATGCATGCTGAACCCATATAACTAAATTTATATGTTTTGAGTTTATATTTATTTCACAAACTCATTTTTATCCAAATTGTTGTGTTTGTTGTTTCCTCTCTTCATAAAAATTCAATATGTAATGTTGGTTTTTTTCTGTCTGGTGCTATACACGTATGATACTATTTACTATTCTGTTCTATGACCCTTATAAACTGTTTATTTACTTCTGTTCAACCTCATTTTTGAACAGCCAAAGCTAGTGATAAACAATATAGATGTTCTGCGGAAGGCAACCTTAGCAGACTATCCAATGGTAACTGCAGCTATGTACCATGATAATCTGCTTTGGAGACTGGTGACCTTGGGTGTGAATGAGAGATTCTTGCCCATCATGCTTGTGACCTCGGACGGGTATGGATTAGAACTTGAATCATTGAGTTTTGTTCATTATTAGCTACTCACTCCAAATTTTGCTACTTCAATTTGTGCATGTTAATTGTTCTGAAGTGAGCTTCTGACAGGGTTCATGTGATACTTTTAATGGGATTTCTCTTGTTGAATGTCTGTGTTATCTTAGCTCATTTCATCTCCTTGATGTACAACCATGAAATTGTTAGTTATATGCATGGTTACTATATATGCAAGTTTTAGCAACCACTCTTACTTTTTGAAGGTTTGTGTGGACTGTGTCACAGAGACACAGACAAGTACAAATTCTTGAACAACAATTCTAAATCATTATAACAATGAAGGTGAGTTGAAAATTGAAATGTTATCTGATCAGTGACAAACTAAAAAACTGCACAAGTAAATATAAACAAATAATCAAGATAATAAAAAGAAACAGATAAAGTTAAGGACACGGTGTTGACCATGTCTGACACATGTTTGACTGTGTCAATGAAGTGTCATGGTTTGTCCGGTGTCTCGAACAGTGTTGTGCCATGTCGATATGGGGCACACATACCAAGTGAAGTGTTTGTGCTGTTGCCTGGACATATGAATGGGAACACAATATGCACAAAGTATGGTTGCAACTAGTAAGTTTGTCAATGTTAAGACACAGGGACATAGATGATGTGCCATATGGATGGAAACACAGTATGACACAGGTATGGATGCAAGGAATTTTAGGACATTGGGATAGTTATAGTCGTCTCTTGAAAGAACTAAATATTACACTTAAATATAGTTAAATCCCAATTCACGAGTCATCTGAGTCAGGTCAGTTTTAGTAACATCTTTAACCACTTGGCTAGAAGTCGTGGACAGCACCATCCATCAAGATAAAAGGAAAAATGGCCAAGAGATGAGCTTTATGTGATGCACATGCATGTTCAGCAAAAGACCAAGCCTGTCGCTTACCCAAGTAAAAGAAAATGTTGAGGTTATTGCATAGTGTTTCTGGTACTTTGAACACTTAGGAATTTAATGATAATTAATTTTGATAGCTGCTCTTCTTTTTCCATTGTCAGTTATTATTCATACCAGATATTTAGGGATTTTGGCTATTCTGAGCTGTTCATCTCCCGTGAGGTATTAAGTGAAACTTCTCTCTGATTTCATCTCTTCTGCAGGCTTGATAGCAGCCATTATTTTTCTTATTGCCATTTATTTTGACATAGATTTAAACTAATTTGGTGAGTTTTTGTTTTTGTTGTACATAATCCTGAAATGAAGACATTTGGATGGACACTGAAAGAAGCTAAAATGCATATGGTCACTGACTTCTTCAGTGAAGCTGAGGTGAACATTCTTTTCTAATTGCTTTTATAATGTTTTGATTTGAGCTGCACCAGGTCCTGTTAACTTATGTTATAATGCTTTTGTGGTTTGAAAGCAACTTGGGCTCTCATACATGTTTATTTATCTGCACAGTTTGTCTAATAGCTGACTTCAGGTTATTGGACATGTAGTGGAAGGTGATTGCTGATGTACTAGGGTCCAACCCTCGACATCTTTCTGAACTGTTTGCCCTTAAGCAAAGCTTGTATGACAAGTGAGTATTCAGTTTCTGTTCATCCATGGGAGAATCTTTTACGAAAATAGCAGCTATGATGACTCAATACATGTTGAATCGTTGATGAATACACTGAAATTAATAGAGCTACTGTGTCTGGTGGAATATTTTAATTTTGTGTTTGAATCTGACTTGATAACTGGTATGCTACTTCTGTCATGGAAACGATTGACATTTTCACTTTTTTACTTTCAGGGCCTAAACTGTAGGTGCCTGTTCTTTTGTTCATATTATCTGATCCCTTCATCCAGATGTTATCACCATTTTCATTTTTTTTGAAATTAGGAGCATGAAGGATGTTAAAGAAGACAATTTTGAAGACATTGTAGATGCATACCTTGCATATTTACAAGTAAGTTGACCTTTTCTAGTGTTATTTTTAAATGTACGTGTTCCATAAAGAAAATATTATATCCTCATGCGTATTACTACTTTCTTATGTTGAGTTTTAGGTTTTGCTCCTTTTTTTGGAGAGTGATTTTTATTAGGTGGAAAAATATCCTGTTTATAAAAATCTCTTTATGTTTAACATACATATATTTTCTGTTTATATGTTGACGTTAATGATTTTTTGTTGTTTATCTGTGGGAGATTATTTGCATGATCATGACTGTTATTTTCCAATAGGTGACTGTTGTGAACCCTCGCATGGAATCAGCATTGCTCATCCTGGAAAGATTTGCGTTTGATGCTTATAATGGGAAAATTCCTAAGGAGATATTGTGTTTTGGAGCCCCTTGGAGACACCCTCCACGTGCAGATAATAAATTAGAGCGTTTACAATGGGCCAAGCTTCAAGCAATAGATTTTATTGAGTCCCTAGTTAATGCTGAATTTGGGGTAAATTTATCAATCTATTATCCTTCTAGTTTTATTTGGTTGAGCATCTAGGAGTTGGATGGGAGTCATGCAGACACCCTCACATTTGAATCCATCTTTATTTTCATGGTTCTTGTGTTACTTGCATTGTTTAGTTTTTCCTTCATCCAATGGGGCAGCGGTTGTAAAGCATTACTTTTTGGGCTGGTTCCCTTATCAAGTAATTCGCAGTTAGAATATGCCTTTTTCATAAATTGGTTTCAATATATGATGGATTTGATGATGAATCTTGATTCCATTCAGTATTATTGTGTTGCCAAAATGAGCATACTTGATTCTTATTCTTATGATGCAACTAGATTGTCATTGGTACTGCACTACTGCTTCAGTCAGAGCAGTTCATATTCTGTGTGAGGGTATCATGTTGAATTGGTCAATCCCCATGATTTCATTCTGAATACAGAAAAATATGGTGATCTCTTGATTAGTGATGGGTAGACTCTTTCTTTGATTTCATTTCTAGCATTTAAATCCTTGAGAATCCAACTGTGAATTTAGGTATTCTAATTTGGCCTTGGTCTCTTCCTGAATCAGAAGGGAAAATGGCTTGCATGGGTCTATTTACTACTTAATGGGATTGACCTAAGTCACTTCTAGTCTCCCAGTTGCTGATTTGTTCCAGTATTCATTCTTGTGTTGAAGTTTTCATTGCAGTTAAGTGAATAAATTATTACTCATTTGCATTGAATTGTTGCAACTTGTTGGTAAGACTAAAGACAGGTTGCTTTGGGGGTAGTCTGTGTCCATCTACATCTCAGATGAAGCAGACACCGATATGGTTCATTTTAGGTAGTTATGGCTAGGTGAACTCATATCTGATTTCATATCCAGCTCGATCAGTCCATATCCTACACACCATTTACACCATCACATGTGAGAACTGTTAAATAAGTCGACCTCTTAAAGTTTTATTTAAGTCTGATTTTGGTATTCTCTAAATAATGAGGGACCCATATGTAATTTCTTTCTTATGGCTGATCTCTATTTAAACAAGTAGAGATTATACCTAATACAAGATTAAGACGTCTCTCTCTACCTCTTTTTCTTTTCTACATGGTATCAGAGCCATCGACCTTGGGGGTGTGACTTTGGGGTCTGCGCCAAAGTGTGCGTGAAGGGTACCAGATCGCGTGAAGGGGCGTGACTTTTGGGTCTGCGCCAAAGCATGCGTGAAGGGTACCAGATCGTGTGAAGGAGACCCGACCTAAGGTGTCTTCGAATTTTTTTTTGGAATCAAGTGGTATAGATCTGATAACAGATCTGCAGTCTGACAAAAGTCATGACTCAGATCTAAAAGTCGATGTGGAAGTATGGGTTTCGGTCAATCAAATCTGGTGGATACAGGTACAATGCAATAATGTTGTAGTGAAGTGGGTGGCGACCTGTTTTTGTCGTGGATGTGGGTGACGACCAGATTTGTCGTGGGTCAGTTTTTTTGTGTGTTTTGTTGTTTTGGTTGTCGTAAAATAAGTCGATCTGATCATATGTTGTGGACCAGCATATTCTTTTGGATCTGATCGTTTGTTCAAGCTGCTGGGATAAACATGGACGACCTGCATTTTCTCCATTGAAGCCGAATGTTCCAAAAGCTAATGTTACAAAACTAGAAGTGGAGCATGAAACCAATTCTCCTAGTGAATCTATCACTCTTAGTCGTGCAGAATATGAGGAGCTGGTTTCTCATCGTCCTTCAAGTTTCTCTTCTCCTGTTGCTTGTGTGGCCTACTCTACTGGAGACCATCTTTCCCCTCGTGATAGTAAGTGGATTATTGACTCTGGTGCATCTAGGCATCTATGTGGACACTCTAAAAAAATTTCAGATCTAAAAGCTATTACTGCACATCGGGGAGTCTCTTTAGCCGATGGTAGTTCCTCCCCAGTTATTGGTCAGGGAAATGTCTCTATATCCTCTTCTTTGCAGTTGAAAAATGTCCTTCATGCTCCTTCATTTCCTCAAAGTTTATTATCAGTAAGTTGCCTTACAAAAAAAGCTAAATTGTAGAGTGATATTTGATCCTGTGTGTTGTCATTTTCAGGATTTGCTGACGGGGAAGAATATTGGTGGAGGCTATGAAGAAAATGGAGTCTACTATCTACATTACCCTGTGGGAAACATTTATGCTGCAGTCGATTCTTCCTCGAGCCCTATTCAGTGGCATTGTTGTCTCGGACATCCTTCATTGTCGAAGCTTAGTCGTGTCATTCCTCAAATTCCGTCTACTACATCATTCCAGTGTGAAGCATGTCAGTTGGGCAAGCATCATCGGAGTTCGTTTCTTTCTAGTCAAAGTCAGTCCTGTCATAAGGTCTTTGAACTTCTTCATGCGGATGTATGGGGTCCCAGTAAGATTCCTACCAGGACCCAATGTCGTTATTACCTTGTTATTGTTGATGATTTTTCTAAGTTGTTTTGGGTGTTCTTAATAAAAGAAAGATCTGAAGTTCCTAGTATCCTCAAGTCATTAGTTATTGAAATAAAGACTCAGTTTGAATTTGTTGTCAAGATTATTCGCACTGATAATGCCCTTGAGTTTAAAACCAAACCACTATTGCAATTTTATCGAGACCATGACATTCAACCCCAAACCTCTTGTGCCTATACTTTCCAACAAAATGGGGTGACTGAGCAAAAACACATGCACCTCCTTGAGCCCACACCCTTATGATTCAATCCAATGTTCCTGTTTCATATTTGGGTGATGCGGTTATCACAACTTGTTATTTGATCAACCGCATGCCTTCATCATTCGTGGAAGACCAAATTCCTTTACAAATCCTGTATCCTAATGTGCCTCTCTTCTCTCTTTCGCCCAAGGTATTTGGGTGCGTTGTTTTGTGCACAGACTCAGACCTGACCGTGATAAATTAGCCTCTAAGTGTATGTTTATAGGCCTTCCAAAGATTAGAAAGGGTATCGATGTTATGATCCTATTTTCCGTCGGGAGTATGTCAGTGCAGATGTATCTTTCTTGGAGTTTATTCCATATTATTCCAGTACTGGTGCTCAGTTGCAAACTGATCAAGATGACTCATTTCCTCTTCCTGTTCCTCCTTTTTCTTTGGAATCGGTGCCCTCATTTCCGAATCCAACTCCACCTTCAACTCCACCTACCTCACGGTTTCACAATCCTCCATTGGTGTATGCGCGCATAGCTCCACCTCCTCCAGTGCCTCTATCATCTTCTTCTCCTGAGGTAAGTGTTCTTGATAGCAATGACATTCATGTTGATGATAACAGGTAAATAGCTCTATGAAAGGGGACACGACAATGTACCTTATATCCTATGTCTCAGTTTGTGTCAGATGCCGAAATTGGTAATCTGATGAAAGCTTTTATCTCAGCTTTATCTGCTGAAACTATTCATCTGAATTATCAAACAACCGTTCTCGATAGCAGGTGGAAGCAGGCTATGCAAGATGAAATTGATGCTTTACTATCTCAACAGACATGGGATCTTGTTGATCCTTCAGTGGATGCAGACATCATTGGATGCAAATGGGTATATACCATTAAGTACAACTCAAATGGTTCAATTGAAAGATATAAGGCCAGGTTAGTAGTAAAAGGTTATACTCAGACATATGGTGTTGATTTCTTTGAGACATTTTCTCCTGTCGCACGGATGGGCACCAACCGTCTTGTTCTCTCGGTAGTTGTTCACCATGGATGGAGTTTGTGTCAACTAGATGTGAAGAATGCATTTCTATATGGGGATCTGTCTGGGACAGTATATATGCAACAACCTCCTGCGTTCGAGGTTGAGGGGGAGTGTCAGAAGGTGTGCAAATTAAGAAAGGCGATATGGGCTGAAGCAAAGTCCTCATGCATGGTTTTAAAAGTTGTTTGATGTGATGTCAAAGTTTGGTTTTGATAGGTCAGCGTCAGACCACTCATTATTTATTAAGAAAACTAACTCATGCCTAGTCGTTATGGTGGTATATGTGGATGACATCATCCTTACAAGAGATAACATGAAAGAGATTGCAGCTACAAAGGCTCATCTTTGTTACCAAAGACCTTGGTCTGCTTAGATACTTTCTGGGCATAGAAGTGGCCAGGAGCAGTGAGAGAGTGGTTTTGTCTCAACGGAAGTATGTTCTTGATCTATTAAAAGCGACAGGAATGTTGGGAGCTAAACCAACAAATATTCTCATGGATCACAAAGTTCATTTATTAGGCGAGGGGTCAAAACCCGTCGATAGCAGGAGTTATCGCTCGTTGGTAGGGAAGTACTGTATGTGACACTGACTAGACCTGATATTGCTGTGGCTGTAAGCAAGGTTAGCCAATTCATGGACAAACCGATAGAGGTACACTGAAATGCTACAATGATGATACTCAGGTATTTAAAATCTTTCCCTCGAAAATGGTTATTATTCAAGAAGAGGGGTACTCTGGAGGTAATTGCTTACTCTGATGCTGATTATGCTGGGTCTGTAGAGGATAGAAAATCTACTACACGATTCTATGTATTTGTGGGAGGTAACTTAATCTCTTGGAGAAGCAAGAAGCAAACCGTGGTCGCTAGGTCGAGTGCCGAATCTAAATATAGGGCTATGGCCCAAACTGCAGTTGAATTGATGTGGGTTCGAACTGTGTTGACTGATCTTCAAGTGAAGGTTTCATCTCCTATGGTGATGATGTGTGATAACAAGGCGGCTACATATATAGCAAATAATCCGGTATTTCATGAGAGGACAAAACATATTGAAATTGACTGCCACTACATAAGAGATATGGTTCAAGCTAGACATATATCTACCAAGCATGTAATCTCTGAGGATCAAGTTGCAGATATTTTTACAAAGCCTCTTGCCAGGTCCAGTTTCTCAAAATGTTGCGGCAAGCTGAGCATGACAACTTGAGGGGGAGTGTTAAAATAAGTCTACCTCTTAAAGTGTTTCTTATTAAAGTTTTACTTAAGTCTGATTTTGGTATTCTCTAAATAATGAGGGACCAATATGTAATTTCTTTCTTAAGGCTGATCTCTATTTAAACATGTAGAGATTAGACCTAATACAAGATTAAGACGTCTCTCTATACCCCTTTTTCTTTTCTACAAGAACAAGTGTTGCAGTCAATCATGTCTCCATATGGACCATATTTGATAGCATTTGCAAGATGTTTGCATGCATATCGACTACAGTGTATTGCTACATTGCACATCCTTGTCGTGCCCATCTTTATTATTGAGATACTGAGGGCTTATGTCTATGAAAATGGATATCAGGTATCCATGAGGTTATTTTGAAATACTGCATTTGTCTGCAACAAAAGTGCTACCTCCAACTGTTTGTTAGCGAATGAAGGGGTCTAGAGCTTTTTTCTTGCAACTGCTTTATCTGATTTAAACTGTGAATGTTACTTGAGTGCTACTTCATACTGGCTGATGTTCTTAATATACTCTATATATTCAGGTAAACTATTTAGGTGAATATAGTCTTGAAATACTGGGTGATCCTTCTGCCACTGCATTGATGGAGGTAATTTCAACATGAATTATGCAACATTTGAGAGCAGATGTATTATCATTATTATCATTATTATTATTATTATCCTACTAATGCTTTCACTCCCTGGTTTTCCCCAGGTTGGTTTACTGTATGTTCAGCGTGACCCACCCTACATCCGTCCAATTTCCTGTGCTATACAGAGGTGCCTTGTCAGATGGTGAGTTGTGTCATTGTCATTAGCTGTTGAATAGGACTGCACATGAGCCAGGTTTGAGCCGAGCTCAGACTGGCTTGAGCTCGGCTTGTAAAAAAAAAGTCTGTTCAAGCTTGGCTTGAGGTTGAACAGGATATATCCATGATCAGCCTTGGCTCGAGCTGATCACCTCTACTTTAAAAACTTTGTGCTTAAAGCAAAGACTGCTGGATTCAAACCCAGCACTCCTGTATGAATGTCCAACGCCTTAACTGTTAGGGTGAAACCTTTTTTGTTGTGCATATTGTCAACAAAATATCTACATATACTAAATTTAGATACATTATTAACTATATGAACCGAGCTTAATCCGGCCAATTGAGCTCGATTGCCTTTCAAGCTTGGTTTGTTTTTGTCTATCAAGCCTAAGATTATGTTCAAGCTCCGCTCATTTATTCTTTCTAACAAGTTCGAGCCGAGCTAGCTTGGCTCATTGTGCCGACCTAGCTGTTGAGAGTTGTGGTCCATTGCAGAAAGGTTAATTCATGATCTTTGTGTGCAGGCTTGTGCAGGAACTGATGCAGATGAATCTTAAGCAGTCATTCATGTATATGTGGCACCGCATCATACGCGGCAGGACTTATCGGCATCTAATGAGGAAATAGACCATTGTATTGGAAAGTGTATCTGGAAGCAATTGAGCAATTCACTTGCTCCAATAATAGTACCCCTGTTTTATGGTAAGGGGGCTTTCATTGATCGTTATTCCCATTTCCTTTTTTTTTTTCATTTTTGTATTTTTTGCTTCATTCATGTTGTATGATTTGTACGTGAATCATGTCGCAGGCCATAAAATTTCACCCTTACCCCAAGGAAAGCATTTGTTAGTAGTCATCTTAGATCTTATGGAATGTGATCTTGATGCACCTTGTATATAAATATGATATTTCGTGTGAACCTAAAATATAGATTCAACAGTTTGCAAATTTTACTCTTGGGGTGCATTTGATTACCTCAGATTTCATCCCCATCTGATCTTATGATTTGTGACTGGATTTGAAAATTCAGAGAGAGAGAGAGAGAGAGAGAGAGAGAGACGAGCATCTCTGGCCTGAATCTTTCCCCTCTGCAAGAGATTTGTAAATATAAGGTATTTTCTAATCCTGGATCATAATATCATGAGGAAAAAAAAAAGAAAACATGAGATAATGCCCCACTGATAAAAATTAAAACGCATATATTCGCTAGAAATAAATTTTCTATTTCTTAAATTGATTTTCTTTGTTTTTTATTAATTTGCTTTTTTTGCAGAAAATTGTAAGATATATTAAATTTTCAATTTATCACCAGAAATTGGCTGCTGTATAGATGTTTAACCCCCCAAAAAAACGTTTGCCCACTATGTCTTGGATCGAAGGAATTAAACCGTGCATAACCAGGTCAAATCCAATTGCAGTTGTTAAGCAGCTTTGGGTAGGACTAGATTGGGTTCTTCAATTTCATCAATAGGTTCCTTTGTACAAAATTGGGTACAACAAAGATCCCTGATGGGTGGGTTCTATTCTATTTCAGTTTAATGTCATCAAGGGCCCACTTATTGAGGAAGATGAAAAGTTTTACCGGGTCGCCCTTGCTTTCCTTTTCGATCAATTACCGTGTGGGTCATGGTTTGAATTTGAATTTGAATTCTAATCAATGGATTCAAACCTCTTAACTGAGGTAGAGTTGAATATGAGTCTAATGGATATGAAAGAATGGATTCTATGAACTGAGAACAGGATCCAATCCAGTTAAAAATCCAGGTCTTATATAAAAATATATTTATTATTGAAAAAATATGATTAACATCATTAGAAGACTAATTAATAAGTTGCTTTGAACATGGGTTTAAAGACCCAATGTCCAAGTTGATGGCACCACCGGGCATTCTTACCCAGCTCGGTGAGGCCTAGCTTCATTTGCATGAAGACCCAAGACCCAATCTCATTTACATGTGTCTCAAGCTCATGCTATTGACTAACTGGGTCTGGAGCAGCACATGCAGTTGACCCAATCCAATATTCACAACTCTTAAAAGATCCCACGTTACACATTGTGAACACCCCAAAATTTTCAAAATGTTGTAAATATTTTCTTTTTTGCTCATAGCCTCATTTTCTGAGAAAATTGAGTCAATTTCAATATAAATTTCAGTTATTCTTCGGATTTCCTAGAATAAGCTTCATTTTTATTCATTTGACTCAATTTTGGATCCGGATCCATTGCCAAATTCCAAAGCTGAGCCTCGTTATCCAATTTTCAAAATTAAATTCGCAAAATATACCAAAAGAATTTTCGAAAGGCTCAGACAGTCGATCCAGTGTCCATTTGAATTCAATGATCTGTATTTTTCGGTTCGAGGTTCAAACAACAAACAGAGATCCAGATACATTTCATTATCTGAGAAACAAAATTTGGCTAAAATCGTTGAATCTTTCTTTTTGTTTCAAGTGATTTGAACACCTAATTAAGAAGGAACGATTAAGTGAAAAATTAAAAGCCTCCAAGTGTTTCCATACAAGTTTGATTAAAATGATCAAGTGGTTACCGCCCCTTTTCAGGCTCTTTGGTGGCCTTGTTCGTACAGTTATGGCCAAGATAATTGTGGTCAATGCTGGATATTGTAAGTGGATACTCTTGGTCTATGTCCACTCCCTCTAAATTCTCCCAGTTTTGTATATGATTGTAACAGAGCAAGATATCACAGCAGGATTCAAAAATCAGTTGTGAAATTGATTTGAACTGATGGCATGCTCAAAAGCCTCTACAGACATGTTACCTGAGCAATGTCTTAAAAAAATTATTCTCGGCTTCTCTAACCGGGATCTAGCTTGTTGGGAGTCTGGTGTCTCTTTTTCTTTTTTTCTTTTTTGTTTTGTATCTGATATGACATGCACAATTACTAATATCTGTATATTTCACAGCATATACATTCAATACACTTGTACATTTTCCATTCGTATATATTGCATTGTTGCACTTGCATTCCACCACACTTTCCTCTTCCAGCCTCTACACAAAACACCATTTCACTGCCACCTACATTCAACATCTATATCCCTGCACCTGCTACAGCATGTCATTTTGCACACCATGGTCCTGCATATGCATTTGATCTGACAGGCATCAGTATATGGGCTTACCTCTGTCTTACACCTCGTAGATGTCGGCACCTAACCCTATATATCACCCAATTCACATCTTATATGATATCTGGGCATATCCCGTCACTGCCTATCAGCTGCTGGTTGATCCATTGTGCATTGACAACTTATGTAGTTGACCCATCCTCGATGTGTGGCTGAGGAGATTTCACTCATCTGCTGTAACGCCCCAAAATTTCGACTTGTGATTTCGAAAACCTTATCGAAAAACCTTTCAAAGATTTAAAGTTTTAATATTTAAAAACGACAGCGGAAGACATTTAGAAAGGAACACAAGTCAACAATCCTGGGTACGTTAGCTGAAAAACCATCATTCACATGTACAACAACTTAAAGGAATTTAAGAAATAAGACAATAGATTAAAAATATGCAGTTTATTACAAAATGAGCATTTTGTCCCAAAGTTCAATAAATCTAAAGAAAACTCCAAAAAGACTCAGAGCCAAGCCGCCAGCAGAAAGAAAATGAATCTTGATCCACGTTGCACCACGCCATCGGCCGCCAGTGAAGTCCTACTCCTCACCTGCCCATGAAATGGGCCAGTTTCATAACAAACCAGTAGGTGCACGAACATATAAGTAAAATGAAAATAAAACAGGACATTCATGAGATAAGGAGTTATGATATTTAAGCAATTAGAACAATTGTAGTCTATTCTAACAAATGTAATAAGTGCAAAGAGATGTTAGTTGAAGCAACGTAAGTCTCAGTCATCTACAACTATTCATGAAGATATTCTCTATAACTATTCATGAAGATATTCCTTAAGTTCTGATATTAACTGGCCTGTGGGTACGCACAGACGCGAAACGTAGAAGCAGCCGATACCGATCCGGGGGTTTATTATGTCAGGTGTTTTCATTAACCCGGATGGCTGACTGAGTCCGCTCCTAAGGGGACGGTCAGTGACCAAGAGAGTAAATCCCCAAAGGCATTCGTGGCCCATGGATGCATCCAACTTCTGCAGAAGTGCCTGGAAGTTACCACCTAGGATAATTTATGGTAATCCCAATTCCCCTAACTCCGATGACTAGGGAAAACTGAGTCTTTTGCTCGTGGGGTGGTTGTTAACAACCTGTCCATCGGAGTCTTTGTACCATCCATCCTCTCCCTTGATGAACCGTGAAGATCGGATGGGTACGACGGGGGTTTCTTAACCGCCGCCTCATCCTACATGCTCTGGTCCATTAGACCCACTCGAGCATCTTGCCTGTGAAGGCGAAAGGTCACCATTTATGTGATCTCAGCATTTTGCTAATTGCACTCAACGAGGTTGCTACAACCTCATCCTCCAACCATCGTAACCCACATGGGACGTACTTGTCCAAAAGTACGATTGTACCTCCCTAGAGGTACGACTACGATGAGAGGGCAACATATATGATTCTTTTGGTTCATAAATGACATGTATTGCTCTTTTGAGAAATTTGGCCTGTGGAGGCCAACATTAAATCATCTATATAAAGTGTTGAGTTCCTAATTCAAGGTTCTCTATGACCTCTCATCAAATTTATACCATTTAAGGTTTGATTATAACAGTAATTGCAGTGGTTTTCTTTCCAGGAATGAGTCTATTCACAAAGTCTACCTTAAGTATGCAGTTTCAAAAGAATAAGCATGCCGAACAGACAACCACGAGTTAAGTAATCCTACACGTAAACAGGTATGCCAATTAAACTACTCGATTCTTTCTAAAATGAGTCTAACCACAGAATTTACATCGAGCATGCAATTTCAAAAGAATCAAAATGAGTAAAACTCTGACCAGCCAATACTTCTTCAGATAAGCAGGTATGTAAAATAACTATTCTATCTCAGAAGTCTTATTTTATTTTGTTCATACAAACTTTTCGTGCGACTTTCCCCTACCTCGGGATGTCGTGCAGCTGCGTGCGTCTACGTGTGTAGATGATACGAGGCTCAGGCCGTGGAGCCAGAGCGGGGGTCCGATGCGAGGTCTGCAATACGCTAATTATTATGCGGAGAAAAAGATAAACAAGCCTGCCTATAGGAAAAGAGAGAGGCAACAGGGGTGTGCCCCTGCTGGCCGAAATCAGAAAAACGACAAGGGCGAGCCTTTGCCTGCAGACAGCAGCGGGGCGACAGGGGATGAGCCCCTGCCGACAACAACGAAGCAGCAGGGGCTGAGCCTCTTCCGACAACCAACAAGTGATAGGGGCTGAGCCCCTGTCGACAGCACCGAGGTGGCAGGGGGGCAGCCCCTGCCGACAACCACCAAGTGGCAGGGGCTGAGCCCCTACCAACAGCACGAAGTGGCAGGGGCCGAGCCCCTGCCGACAGCTACCAAGTGGTAGGGGCTGAGCCCCTGCCGACAGCACAGGACGGCAGGGGGCCAGCCTATGCCAACGGCCTCAAAGTGGCAGGGGCTGAGCCCCTGCCGACAGCACAAATTTGCAGGGCCTGAGCCCCTGCCGACAGCAATGAGATGGCAGGGGGCCAGCCCCTGCCGATGGCCACAAGGTGGCAGCAAAAAAAAAGGGGGTGTCGCAGGGGCCTCAGGTCCTCTGCCGGTACTCCGGCGAACCCTAGAGAGAGAAGGGGACGACAGGGGCCCCGTAGGCCACCTGTCAGGCCCCCGATGGGCACAGGGGGGTGGTGGGAGGCCGCGGCAGGGGCTGTGAGCCGCCTGTCGGCCTCCCGGCGAGGTGACAGGGAGGGGGGTGAGGAAGAGAAGAGGGAGGAAAAGAGGGCGGCGTACCTGGGAGTGGTGGCCGGCGTCGGCGGCGTGCGCAGCAGGGAGGAGACCGGCGCGGAGGGGACGAGGGCTGCGAGAGGGAGGCGTGACTCCCCTCGCCCTCCAACCTCTCTCTTAAAGGCGCAGGGGGCAACTGTTAAAATGTACCCATCAATTGTTGTAATTAGACATATTTTATATATATAAAAGATGATACATATATATATATATATATATATATATATATATGGTATATATATATGGTATATATGTATCCTCCTATTTATATATATAAAATATATATTTTCCTTTTGTTTAGCCGTAGGGGTATTTTAGTCTTTTCCTCTGTTTTACGCACATTCACTTTATGAATGTGATTGTAATTTATTTTCTTTTTCTTTTTCTTTTATTTTTTATTTCTTTTTTCTCAAGTACCAAAAGGTACCTTGGGGGGCCCACTCAAATAGACGTTGGACCCCTTCCAACGGTCACATTTGTGACCGTTGGAGGGGCTCCAACGTCTATGAGTGGAGCCCCTCCAAGGCTCCTTTTTGTTGTTATAAATAGGGGCTCTCCCCTTTGTATTTCTTAATCCTTGAGGGAGCTTATGCTCCATTGTAATGGGGTTTTTACCCCTTGTCCATTATTTCTTCAATGATATGCAACTTATGACTTTATGTCATATTTTTTCCTTTTTATGGGTTAGCACATTATGTGCTTGTGTTGTTTCCCTTTAATGGGTATATTTGCACTTCACGTGCATAAGTATGGGTTCATTATTGAACCCAATGTATTCCAACTCATTTTCTAACATGGTATCAGAGCCCGGTTGAGATCGAGTTGCTCTTTGGTGCATCGGGAAGCGTGGTGTTCAAGAATTTTAAAGAAAAAGGGTGAAGTATTCATTTCTCTCTATTGTTTTTCTTATAGTTATTCGGTATGCATTCTATTTCTTTGATGTATTGTATGAAGAATTTAATATGTTCTTTGTTTTTTATGTGTGCTCTTTGTCATTAAGTCCTTTTATAAAAATTTGAGTTACTTGCTACTCCATTGAATCTTTTTCGTATGTTTTTCTTTGAAAATTTTTAAATGATAACTTGTTTTGCGAAAAATTAGATATATGATTGCTCAAAACTTGATTTAATCGGTCGGTAAAAAATTATGCCCTTTGGAACTTTGAATCTACTTTTTAAACCTAACCTTGTTTATGAGAATACCTTTATATGAATGTTTAGTCTTTAAAGAAAGGTATGTTAAGATTAAAATGTTTGTTAAATGTAGCTTTTTTGAAAATTGTTTGTCATATATGAAAAATTCCATATTATGTTCTCTTACCCAATGTGTCCGTTTTATATGAGCAACATTTAATTAAGAAAGTTTTTTTTTTATATATAATACCGGTTGAATTAAGTTTTAAAATGGTCTTATGGAATATGGTGATTTTCTTTTCATCTTTACACTCTTAAGGATGTTTTCAACATTTAGAGAGCTCTATCTCTTTTCAATAAGAGATATTTATATTTTTATGTTGTATTGTCTCTTGTGGGTTTGGGTGTTTGCCCTTTTGTTTGTTCATTAGTGAATGTTGTAAGTGCTTAATGCACTCCTTGCTTTTCGGCATATTTTCATTATAAAAGTTATGGTCTTCCCTAATGTTTATTGCGTACTTATTTCATTAGGAGTAGGTAAGAATCTATTAAGTCATGTTTTTTGATAAAACTAAGAGTTTTTTAATTTTTCCCTCAATAAATGTTTAATTTTTATTTATGCCATAGTATAATCTTATTTTATCATAAGGTTTTGTTAATGAATCTATTTTGTTGGGATTTCTTCCACTTTAATGGAGTTTTCCCCTTCGTTGGGAGTTTTATTTGTGTTTAAGCTCTCCTTAAGGAGCCTTTCGGTCCTTATAATCTTCTTGTGAGTATATACTCTTTTATGTAGATCTCATGATTGTTTATGAGTATCATTTTTAAGTTGCAATAGTAGATTTCATAAGTTTTTTGAACTTCACCATCTTTATGAATGCCTATATTGGCCTAAGTTTGTTATTTTCGAACTTCACCAACTTCACCGCTTAATTGCACCTTATATCTTTCATAGTTAAGGCTTGTTTGTTCCAAATCGGTTCGTACACATGATGTTGCTTAATATTTCATGTTATGTTTGTTGCATAATAAGCCTTTTTGGTGTACAAGACTTCTTTTGAAGATTAAGCATAATTCGTGTTTATGCAAAATTGTTTTGATGGATTATATTGGACCTTTGATTCAATTTGTTAATCGGTCCTCTTGGTAAAAACTTTTATTTGGAAAATGATTCCTTATGTGGTTACTGCCCTTTTGTGGCACTTATATTTGTCCATCACATGTTATTTAATGCATCATTTATTTGGCCTTATTATTGTTATATTAGAGATGTTTGTCGAGGTGAGTTATGGGCATCTCGTGTTGTATCATTTTAGATTGTCCACCTTCCATATTATAGATGGTTGTTGAGGTGAGTTATGGGTACCTTGGGACTCTAAAATGATTTGTTATTTGATCTCTAATTATGAGTGTGTCACTCATTTTTTCTCTTGTGGCCATTGATATTATGGATGCCTCTATGTAAATGTGATGGACATATGGTGTTTGAAACCTTAAATGTTTTAAGGTATATTTAAAATCAAGGTGTCTTGGGATTATAGCCCAACCTTTTATTTGTTTAAGAATCTTATGAGTGCACTTGCACATTTGTGATTCCGTATGTTGGGCTTGTTGTGCACATGTGTTCTTGTGTTTTTTCACAAGTGTTCTTGGTGTGTGTATGTTCACACATTTGTTCTCAAGAATATTATTTTATCGATTGTAGTATCTTGTTGAAGATACTTTTTACATGCATTTATTCCAAAATGTTATTGTTATGAGTATTCTTTTTTAAAAGGAATATTGTTTCATTCGAGGTTTTATTTATATGTTGTCATTACAAGCTTTATTGCCTCAAAAGTCCTTTCCTTTTATGCCCATTATCTAAGTGTCATCATATGTAGACAAGAATTTTATTACACCTTCGTGTGTTTTTAGCCCTTTGTTGGCTTTTGCTCTCTTGGTCTAGTAGCTGAACACACTTGTCTTGAGTGATCTTATATGTAGACAAGACACGTTGATTCACACCATCGTGTGTGATCTTAGTCCATGTTGGCATTTGTGTTCTTGTTCTAGTCGCTTAGATGTATGCCCATGGTTGGCTTATTTCACTCATTTCAAGTGCCATCTTATGTAGACAAGAGATGTATTATGTTTTAGCCCATAGTTGGCTTATTACTCTTGTTCTAGTAGCTGAACATACTTGGTTTTAAGTGCATTTTTACGTAGACAAGAGATACTTTTTAGTCCATGTTGGAATGTATTCTCTTGCTCTTGTCATAGATGCACTTATTTCAAGTATTATTATATGTAGACAAGAGGTTCGTTTACACACCTTTGTGTGTGTCTTTTGCCTTTAATGGTTTTATATTCTTGATCTAGTAGCTTATACACTTGATTTATGGGTTTTGGAGGACTAATGAGGAAGTTGTTTGTAATGAATAAACTATTATTGAAATTTGCAAAATTCCATTCATGACTTGTGTTTTTCAAGTAAATCATCTTTTTGATATGCATATCAAGTTGATTTCTTAGCATTTAATCTATATATTAAGTGCTTATGGTTTTTGCCACCCTTATATGTAAAATGTTTTTTTTTATTAAGTGTGACTTTCATAAATGTTTTTAAAAAACCTTGTGAACTCTTGGGTTTATTTTGCCTAAAGTATGCTTGGAGACTTTGTTTCTCTTTTTTGGATCTTCACTACATGTTTGAAGCATGTTTTAGTTCTTTGAGTATCAATTCATATTATGATTCGTATATGCATATGCTCTTTATGGCCTTTTTTGGGCTCTCATTCAATAAAGCATATGTATGTTATGCCTCTTCGTAGGCTTCTTGTGGTATCCCTTAGTGGATCATTTTGTTATTCCCCATTATGGGGGTTATATTTGTCCAATGGTGGACCTTATGAATGCATTATGCATTCTTGTAATTTTTGCATAATTTGCTTTCGCTCATTTTGTTTTAACATAATGTATGATTTAGAAACTTTGGTTTTCTAAATTTTTCGTTTCATACTAAAGTAACTATCATATTATGCATAAATTTTGCACCTTGTTAGGAATGTTCCTTTTTGAGTAAAGTGCAAAGATATTGTTTACTTGTTCTTTGTTGTTTTCTTTTCTCAGGATCTTGGAGATAGAACAAAGGGAAGTACCCTGGATGGTTCGGGAAATGGGTTCATCATTTGAAGACAATTGGAGGAAGGCTATTTCAAGTTTCATTGCATCCTTGCCGAAGCCTCTTGGAGTCGCCGAAGCCTCGTGGAGTTTTGCCCTTTTTTCAATCTTTTCGTTTCCCTGCAAAGCTTGAGGGGGGGTGTTAAAATGTACCCATCAATTGTTGTAATTAGACATATTTTATATATATAAAAGATGATACATATATATATATATATATATATGGTATATATGTATATGTATCCTCCTATTTATATATATAAAATATATATTTTCCTTTTGTTTAGCCGTAGGGGTATTTTAGTCTTTTCCTCTGTTTTACGCACATTCACTTTATGAATGTGATTGTAATTTATTTTCTTTTTCTTTTTCTTTTATTTTTTATTTCTTTTTTCTCAAGTACCAAAAGGTACCTTGGGGGGCCCACTCAAATAGACGTTGGCCCCCTTCCAACGGTCACATTTGTGACCGTTGGAGGGGCTCCAACGTCTATGAGTGGAGCCCCTCCAAGGCTCCTTTTTGTTGTTATAAATAGGGGCTCTCCCCTTTGTATTTCTTAATCCTTGAGGGAGCTTATGCTCCATTGTAATGGGGTTTTTACCCCTTGTCCATTATTTCTTCAATGATATGCAACTTATGACTTTATGTCATATTTTTTCCTTTTTATGGGTTAGCACATTATGTGCTTGTGTTGTTTCCCTTTAATGGGTATATTTGCACTTCACGTGCATAAGTATGGGTTCATTATTGAACCCAATGTATTCCAACTCATTTTCTAACAGCAACCGAATGGGGAAACCCTCGATGGGTTTCCCTAATTTGCCCGGAAGCGAAGGGGGAGAAGGGAGGGGGGGGGGGTTGCGGCGCCCGAAAGCTTGGGTTTTTAAAACCCTAATAAAAAAAAGGGGCCCGGGTCGGGTCTGGACCCGACCCGGGTCCAAACATTTTTTTTTTAAATGGGGTTTTGCATCTGCCGCTGTATATGCAGTTGTATCAGCCTATCTGCTGCATCTCCTGCCAACATCCAGTCACTCCATTGTTGTAATTCACATTCAGTACAAAGTGTCCCCCTTCTTGTATTCCCAAATCATGCACAACATCTCATCATCTCACTCTTCCCCACCACCACTCATAAGCATTCTGTACATTCACATCATAGCAGTGGTTGTCTGCACTTTACCTGACATGAATCACTTCGTTATCTCCTCCTATAGTTTCATTTATACCCATGCACAACTTCACAGCCACTTGCAGTCACCACTATCACTTATTTGTGCATGAACACAACCCTTCACCTTCATCACCCCTCCATAGTCCAACCGCCATATGCCTCTCATTTGCAGCAGCATCACTGCATTTACAACAATACATATGCTATCACCTTCCTGTTAATACCCATATACAACACCTTACTCTCCTTTGTTCTCCTGCTGCATTCCATCTAACATAGGCGTTCATGTCAAACTTAGGCACATGTATATGTCTTCCCCATTAATATAAGCACTGCATGTAAATTTTCTTTTCATATATGTCTTTCTCTTTAGCCTGAACATTTACCCACACATTTCTTTTAATTGATATGTATGTCTGCATATGTTTTTTTCATTGGCATGCATATATATATATATTTCCTTCATTAGAAGTAGATGTCACACTTAGTTATAAGTATGACAATTCTGCCATGATATCTTCCACATCCTTAACATATTGCTTTACATTAACCTTGTTTTGCAGGAATATGTAGAAATTGTTGGATTCCTATTTAGATTAGGAGTTTTTATTTCTAAAAGTTGTAATAGCTAGAGTGTAATGAGAAATTTTCATTTCCAGCCCTAGATTAGAATGTATGAACATGCATATATCATAAGAAATTGCTTGTTTTCATATCATTTTTTTTTATTTTAAAAATTTACGAATGGAAACACGAATGACACGTGCACCATTCTAATAAAAGGTTATTAAATCCTAAGTTGACGATTTGCATCAATGACCATAGTCAAGATGTGAACAAAACTTAGGATTTTCATCTTTTATGGAATAATATTGGATCCACACTGGATCATTTTTCAAAAATTATCATATTTTTCTAAATATTTTTTCCTTTATTAGAGTTTAACTTAAAATTAACTCAAAATATATATCAATGGTCATAGTCAGGATATATTAAGAGTTAATTTCATTTTGAATCATATTGGTGAAAAAAAAGAGGTTTGTTAAATTACAAGAAGATGTCAAAGTAAATCAAAGTAAGCCAATCAAGTTGTATTGTAACCTGCTCCAGGAAGCTGCAATGGTCTACACACTGTTGAGTGAATAAGGAGGCAAATTTTAGCATTTAGTTCCATTAGAACGGAGGGAACTGATGCAACTTTTCGTGAAAGTATTTTTCAATAAAAATCATTTATGCAAACCGTGTACTAAATCTTAAAATTTTAGTTCACACTAACAGTGAATTCCAGGTCGAACACAAGAAACGTGGTTAAAAAAAAATTGTACTCCACACAATGACAAGCTTTATTGCCTTGAGAAAAGAAACAAATCAAACATTCTACCCTATTACAGATTGCTCAAGCAAAAAAAAAAAATAGTACAATACAACTTAATCAAATGGCCGGTGGCCCAAAAAAATAAAATAAAGAAAAGCCAAAATCAATTAACTAACTACAAAAAAATTCAAAATAAATTTAACTAACTGACTGTGAAATATCAACTTAACAAACTAACTACAAAAGACGTTAAATCAATCTAACTAACTGATGACATAAAGTAATAAAAAAAATATCTGATCTAAACTAACTAAAAAAATTAAAATAAATCTAATTAGCTAACACAGCTGGGAAAAAAATGCAGGCCAAAAATTGACTAGCGTCAATCACGCTGGTGATGTGCGTGACCCGGTTCACGCTAGTGTGCAGGAGCTGAATAAAAACGCTGGATAGATTGAAATCGTGATTTAAAGATTACACTGATCAGATCAAAACATGTTCAGCAATCACGCTAAATTAGATGTACACCAACTGCATGATCTGCGTGACATGTGCACAGTCTGCTGAAGACATTCCAACAATAAAAAAGTTTATTTTAAACCGTGTGTTCGCCGGGTTCCACAGACCGAGAATCTTGCTGATCCAAAACATAAATCAGGGTTTTGGTCCATGCCAAATCCGTCAAACATGCTCTTCTGCGTGATTTTGACAAACACGTGACCATTCACTGAATCTGATCAAAAGCAAAAAAAAATCGCTGACTCTGTTTTTGTAAAACTTGATTTCCCTTGCGCACAACACTGTGGATCAGAAAAACATGATATGCACATAACGAAAATCTGTGTGATTTACAGATGATATTTTTCTAAAAAAAATGTCAGATCAAGTTTTTGAGTGAAACCGGAGATTCACGCTAGTCTCTTAATGTTTCGCAAACCAAACTCGCCTACGTGAATGAGAGATCACGCAAGTCTATTTGCTGGCCTAAAAATATAAATATAGACTGCATTTTCTAAAAAGTATATTATTAGAATGAAAAGAAAATAAAAGAAACTACTTTACAATGCAACGTGTTCCCAACCTAAGATGCAGAAAACGCAAATAGGAAATCAAACTATCCTAAATGAAACAAGATTGTTGAAAATAAAATATGTTTTTATGCATGCGATGAAGCAAAATAAATCTAAACTACATGTAAAACAATTAAAGAGATTGGGGAGAAGAAGCAAACCTCGCAGTTGCTTCTGATGGAGGAGTTGAGAAAAGAAGTGGTTGTTCCCGAGGTGAAACAGACGCTCCGATGACGAGAAAAGATGCACCGGCAATAGACAAGATTAGAAGAAAAATGAAATCGAAGAAAGAGAAGAGAAGAGAAGAGACGGGGGAGGAACCGGCGGTAGAGAGAGAGAGAGAGAGAGAGAGAGAGAGAGAGACTGGCATTTTTCCCAAGGGAAGACGTCGGCTCCTCCTTCAATAATACTATTTATAATAAAATATTAGGTTAAAACGATATTTTCTAAAACTCTACTTAAGTTTTCAAAAATTCCTAAAACTACATTTTCTAAAAAGCATTTTCAAAAGAAGACTCCTAAAAGAAATCAAATACTTAAAAACATTCAGCTAAAACTCCATTTTGTGTGATTTTTCATCTTTTTGAAAACTAATCAGTGCCCTAAAAAATGTTGATAAATATGGGTGTTTAATCCATTTTCGCAATGAATCATGCACAAAAACTTGTATCTAATATGCATAAATTATGCATGATCAGGAAAGAATATCTTGTTTCACTTGATTCATCCAAGAATTCAATTACCTACAGTTGTAAGAAATTTGAATTTTGTGTCGCCATGCAATAAAGATACTAGATATTATGGGCATTAAGTATATTCCTGAATAATATATTTTGAAAAGGTGGACAAAGGATGTCAAAAGTGGAGTAGCTCAAGCTCATTGTAGAAGGTTGGATGATGTTGATGAAAAATCAACAATTGCAGCTCGATATAATCTTATGAGACATTCTTTGGAAAAGAAAGCAATGAGAAAGAAAGGCACACAGAATTTACGTCCACTAAACGATCTCTTTTTACTGTATTATTTTCCTATATGTTACATTTTACATCCTTCAACTTTATAGATCTTTGTCATCCTTATCGGTGACACTATTTTGGTTAGGCATTTTATCTTTAATAACAACATTTGATTTATTGTCATCTAGGATATGTTTGCTTTTAGTAACTGAATCCTAATTTGCAGGAGGGTGTGATCTTCATTTGATAGTGGCCAGCACGATAATCACCTGTGTGGTTATCTGCAGTTTCTCCATCTTTAGCATCTCCCCGCAAGCAGTGAGCCATCTATAAGGCCCATTATGTTATATCCTTTAAGTAGTGGAACAAACTGCGATTCCCATAGCAGGTAATTATTGGCAGATAATTTTGTTAGATTTCACTAGGATCTGTCACATGTGAAAAGAGAGATGAAAGATAAATGAGGAGTTGTGGTTGTCACGATTTTCAATAATGAAATTGTGACCTAAAACATGTATATATATCCTTCGTTTACAATATAGGTCGGGTCTGATATATTATCCAGACCCAGAATACAAAATAACAAATACAAGTAAAGGATACACATACAATTAAAGAGTACACAGACAATACACAGACAAATAGACTTTTTCACCCCCCCCCCCTCAAGTTGATCATGGTTTTGAACCATGAACAATTTGCCTTTTGTAAATATGTCTGCAACTTGTCTTTCAGTGTTAACAAATTTGGGTTCGATCTCCTTTTCTTTAACCTTTTGTCTCACAAAATGTTGATCTATCTCAATATGCTTGGCACGACTATGATGAACCGGATTGAATAACATGTTGAGAGCACTTTGATTGTCACACAGCAAGATAGACCAAGATATCACTTCTCCCCCTTCAGTTAGCAAATGTTGGACCCATGTGACTTCAGCAGTAGCGTCAGCCATGGATCTGTACTCAGCCTCAATACTTGAATGGCCTTTTGTTTTCTACTGCTTTAGGATACTAAGTTTCTTCCAATGAAGATGCAATATCCTGATGTAGACCTTCATTCATCTGGATCCCTTGCCCAGTCTGCATCACAATATACAGTAATCCCACGCATGTCCTTGCCAGATGGTTTTGGAGAATATATCAATCAATCCCCCAACTGTGTCTTTCAGATATCTGAGTATCCTTTTAACAACCTCCATATGCCCAGTACGCGGTTCATGCATGAACTGGGACACCTGATTGATTGAATAAACAATATCAGGTCGAGTGAATATGAGATAGTGTAACATCCCTATTAGGCTGCAGTACCTGGTGGGATCCTCACACAAGTCTCCATCATGGGCACTCAGTTTTTGGTGAAGAATACTTGGAGTCCCTAGAGGTTTACAATCCTTCATACCTGCTTTGGTTAGAACGTTCATCGTATACTTGTGTTGGGTGAGAGTCAACCCATATGCTCGGCTATCAACTTCAACTCCAAGAAAATAACGCAGGGCTCCAAGGTCTTTCATTTTGAATCTCTAACTCAATAGTTTATTTACTTCTTTGATATGATCCTCAGAGTTTCATGTGATGACAATGTCATGAACATAAATTAGCAATAAGGTGATCACATTTTGCCCTCTAAAGATAAACAACGAGTGATCTAATAGGGAGTGAGCAAAGTCATGCTTCTGGATCTCAAGAGAGAAGCTATCAAACCAAGAGTGAGATGCTTGCTTTAGACCATAGATAGCTCTTTTTAGTCTGCATACATTTGTCTTACAATCTTCCTCACAGTATCCAGGTGGTTGTTTCATGTAAACTTCTTCCTTCAAATCTCCATGCAAAAACCCGAATATAACATCAAGCTGACTCCGTGTTCATCCATGTTCAACAACTAAGGAAAGAATGATTCGAATCGTTCTCATTCTCACCACTGGACTAAAGGTCTCATCATAGTCTTGTCCTGCTTCTTATGTGAAACCCTTTGCTACGAGTCTTGCCTTGTATCGTTCAATGGTCCCATCTGGTTTATATTTTATTTTTAGACCCATTTGCATCCTACCACAAGTCTGTCAGGTGGTCTGGGAACAATTTCCCAGGTTCCACATTCATGCAAGGCTTGCATTTCATCATTCATGGTTTCTACCTATTTCTTAGAAGTGGTTGCATGGTAGTACATAATAGGTTCATCCTCCTTGTTGAGAGCAGTCAAAAAGAGTTGAAAATTCATGGAGAAATTATTGTAGCTAACCCACCTATCAATAGGATGCCGCATGCGACTGGACCTCCTGACGTCAAGGGTGTGTGAGGAGGTAGGTGCAGCCTCTTGAGCCCGATTTAGGAGTCCTGAAGGAGCCGTTCTCTGTTTGGTGTAGGAAATGCCCTTACACCTTCCCGATTCCAATGGTGGTGATGCTTTACAGCTCTGTGATTCCGATATACCAACGATCTTGGAACTCTCTTCTTTGTGTTGCACACAGTCCGAATGACATTCTTCTGAGGTAGAGGACATGTCACATGTGTCAATTTTATGATCGATGTTCAGCTCGTCAAAAATAACATTTCTCGAGTTTTTGATGTGTCTGCTAATGGGATCATAACATCTGTATACTTTGTAGTCATTCGCATATCCCAAAAATCTACACTTCTGAGCCTTATCCTGAAACTTGTTTATCAAGGACTGATCAATATGCACATAACAAACACATCCAAAAACACGTAAGTCATGATAACCAAGATGAATTCCAAAAAGGCAATGATAAGGCGACTTATTTTCTAAAACAACCATGGGCAGTCTATTTATCACATGTACAACAGAATGAAAAGCTTTTGTCCACAGATTGATGGAAAGATGACTGTCATGAAGCATACTCATCGCACTTTCAACAATATGACTATGTTTGCACACAGCAATCCCATTCTGTTGTGGTGTGTGAGGGCATGACACTCTTATTGCTATCCCATTATTTTGAAGAATGGAAATGAAGTCACTGAATGTGAACTCCCCTCTTCCATCACATTGAAAAAATTGAATGGACTCGGAGAATTGATTTTTTACTAAGGACAGGAGGTTCTGAAACAAAAGAAAAACTTTAGACTTATTTTTCATGAAGTATATCCAGGTATATCGAGAGTAACTGTCAACAAAAATTAGATAGTGCTTGCTTCCAGATCCAGAGATGACTGGAGCAGGCCCCCATACATCAGAACATATTATCTCAAAAGGTTTTGAAGCTATCTTATTAATGGAACGAAAAGGTAATACATGACTTGCATAAAAGACAACTGGAACACTTTTGACTTCTCTCTCCCACATTGAGACTTTCTTTTGGAATGAGATTATTAGAAACAAGTTTCTCAATAAAATGACTCCCACAATGTCCTAAACAATTATGACATAGAGAAGGCTTATTACATTCAGAAATACTAAGAACATTTTCAGAAAGATATAACTCTAATAGAGACTTCAAATCCGGGTGAGCCGGATAGGCCGAATGACATGGGTCTTCTTGAAAGACATACATATTGCCTTGTCTCTTTCTTTCAACGAATGTTTTTCTCGTGCGAAGGTCCTTGACCTGCACAGAGAAGGGAGCAAATTCGATTGAAGCATGATTATCATCAACAAGTTTAGAAACATAGACTATTTTTCTTGATATTGGGAGCATGAAGGACATTGAAGAGTTCAAGAGTAGAATGTGACATGAGGATGATAGACTTTTCAATGTGAGTAACAAGGTGGGAAGATCCATCTCCAGTGACAATCTTACTTTTTCCAAAATAGGGAATAGGTTTGAAAAGTTTACCTACATCACTGGTCACGTGAGTTGTTGCCCCAGAGTCAACGAACCAAGATCCTTGTTCATTTTGCTTTAGATTCAATCCCGACAAGGCAGATATTAACAACTCTTTAATCTCTTTACTGTCTTTGGTGTTGCTGAACTTCCTTTTGGATGTTTCCTGATGGGACTTTTATTTATTTTCAGGATTATGCCAACAATTCGCCTTGATATGCCCCCTTTTGTTGCAAAAGAAGCACGTGGGAATGAGTCATGATCCCTGGGTAACGGTGGGTGTAGGAAGTAATCCATGTCCCCCGTGTCCATTTTTCCCTTGTCCTCCTCGCCCTCGTCCTCAACCATAAGTCATTAGTGTGGCAAAGACCTCTTGGGTATTCATATGAGTGTGATTATCCTCAGAAAAGCCTTTCAGGGTCATTTCATACTGAATTAATTTAGCCTGAAGCTCATCAAAGGTGGGAAGAGCAGGCAAACACATTAATGAAGTAACAATCATGTTATATTTTGATCCCAATCCACTCAAGATTTATTATACCATATCATTGTCGCTCACAACACATCATATACAAGTTGATTTGTGATGGTCTTCATCTTGTTTAGATATTTCATGATAGTCATGGAATCTTTTCTCAGTAGCTGAAATTCTCTCTTGAGAAAAATCATTCTTGCTTGAGAAACTTGTGAATATGTCTGAACCAGTCTCTCCCAAAGTTGCATGGTTGTATAATTGTCAGGAATTGCAATAAGTACCTCTTGAGAGTGTAGAGGTAATGTACGCGACCACTAACTGATCTTTCTTTTCCCAGTTGAGATATTCTGTAGTTTTGACATACACAATAGAAATTGCCCATTTATCATCATTCTCTTCTCGTGCAACGAATTCCAGTGGAGCTGAAGCGGTTCCATCTAGGTGACCTAAGAGACCTTGACTCCTTATAAAAGGAATGATCTGTCTTTTCAAATCAAGAATTTTGAGGTAGTCAATTTTTCAGAAACAAGTTGATTGAGAAAACTCGAAGAGAGACCAGAGTGGAAAGAATGGGAGGAGTCCATATCTTAAAAGTTAACAAGGTATTCACGAGATGCACAGTTCACTGCTTGATAAACTTGTTGGTCGTCCCTTCTTGCCTTTTTTTTACGACTGTGATAGATGCAGGAAAGGGAGCAGAACAGCTCACGCCGAACAAACTTTAATAAATCGCAGATGGAAACTATGTTGGTTCAAGAACAAAGAGTTTCGTGAATATGGAATTTGACAACAAGTGCATTTCATGCACAACGATTTGCAGGCACAACGATTTATAGGCACGACGATTTGTAGGCCCAACGATTTGTAGGCACAACAATTTGTGGACATAGCGATTTGTAGACACAACGATTTGTAGGCCCAACAATTTGTGTGATTCAGCAATCAAGAAATATGGTAATGTAGATCAGATACTGATGGAAGATCAGAGCAAATTGTTTCAGACAAGGTTTGGCAGAAATAGGAATTGCGAGACCAAGAGTATTCACGATCAGATCTGAGTATTTCAGATATGACAGAATGAGGAAGTGCGAGACAGAGAATATGCACGATCAAGAAAATTTGAGATCTGATGCAATGATTGAATATTTCAGATCTGACACATGTACACAATTAGATCTGAATATTCAAGACAAGTTGTGAGACGCGAATAGAAAGAAGAACTGGGAGAAAGAAGAAATAGAGCCTTTCAGGTCTAATGCAAATTCACGTCAAATCTGAATACTCAGGCACGAAAAATAGTAGAGGAGTAAATGAAAGAAAGAAGAAGAAGAAAGAAAAGTGTGGAAGAAGAAAACCTCTTGATTGGATGCAAGTCGATCTCTCAGGTCAGACCTTTTGGAAGCAGCTTCGAAGCCCTAGATGGATCTCTGCTTTGATACCATGTTAGATTTCACTAGGATCTCTCATACGTGAAAAGAGAGATGAAAGAGAAAGGAGGAGTTGCGACTGTCACGATTTTCAATAATGAATTTGTAACCTAAAACATGTATATATATCAGTCGTTTACAATATGGATCGAGTCTGATATATTATCCAGACCCGGAATACAAAATAACAAATACAAGTAAAGGATACACAGACAATTAAAGAGTACACAAACAATACACAGACAAATAGACTTTTCCAAGTTTTACTGACAAAAAATATTGTAGGTTGTTGGGAGCAGAGAGATTAGGGAAGAGGGCACATGTTTGCTGAGAGCCAATCAACGTTGATGAGGATGCACCTTGCGACGCCATCGAATTGTGAACAATCAAGCAGCATGGTGCTCTGATACCATGGAAAAGAAAGCAATGAGAAAGAAAGGCACACAAAATTTTAAAGTGGTTCGACTGTTGAGCCTACGTCCACTAAACGATCTCTTTTTAATTATTTTCCTATATGTTACATTTTATATCCTGCAACTTTATAGATCTTTGTCATCCTTATCTGTGACACTATTTTGGTTAGGCATTTTATCTTTAGTAACAATATTTGATTTATTGCCATCTAGGATCTGTTTGCTTTTAGTAACTGATCCTGATTTGCAGGAGGGTGTGATCTTCATTTAATAGTGGCCAACACGATAATCACCTGCATGGCTATCTGTAGTTTCTCTATATTTAGCATTCTTTTATTAAAATTGCAGCAAAGGCTTCTGATAGTGAGGACGCATATCAATATATTGAAAAACAAGAGTTGATCATGATGGGTACATTGGATAAAATGTTTAAGAACAAAGCTAGTCGGAAACCATTCAAAACAAGTGAGGTGCATCAAAGTAGTGAAGTTAGAGCCCCAAGTGAAGTCATAGACAACATGGAGAATGAGTTGCAGCCTTCTTTGTCTACTCAGCAAACATGTTCCTTTAAAGATGTTATATATGACAATTGTGAAGTTAATGTGGTTGAGTATGAAAAGGCAAACACAATCAAGGTTAGTGGTATTAAGAAGAGGAAAACTTGTGATAAAAGCACTCGTAGGCACAAAAGTGCACTTGAAAAGGGGAATAAAAAAAAGGCTACAAAAGCGTGCAACATTTGACAACAGACAAAAGCAAGTTTTAGACAATTCACAAGTAAGTTTATTTTCATGTGATATTGAAAATAGATGAATAAATATTTTGCTTTGTCTATTACATATCTTTAGTAAAATTTACTTTTTTAAATGTCAGATGCATAAAGTTCATGGTGGTCACGCTCCCGCTGTCTCTTATAGTTTTCTTTAAGTTGGTCCTAGTGCGTTGACTTGTACACAATTAATGGTAATATCTTTATCTTTAATATGAGAAATTTACACTATTCTTTCGAATATTGATTTTGTATATTATGTGTAGATGCAATTTCAAGAACAAAAAAACCCATAATGAAGGTACTCTAGGTATGACTCCATGTTTTTTTTCTCTTATTTCTATTGTAAGTTCAATGTTGAGAGAATGCATTTTGGTCAGGTACTTCTTGAGGAAGCTGAAGAAAGTGAAGAGTAATGGGCAAACACTTGCAATATATATGTCTTCCCATGCTTGTGCTCTAGCTGTCTTTCTTAAGCCATGTCAATGTGCTGACAACTTTTCATTCTTTGTCTTTGCTTTTTAATACTAGTTAACTACATTCGTCATACTTGGTTTAAATATATTTTACTTATGACAGATGCAGGTATGGATAAAAGGGGCTCACAATAAAGCAATGTCATATAAGTTCCTTGGGCAGTTTTGTTTGACTATAACTCCACCTTTTTGAAGTCCATGACCCAGTTGCAGCTGCCGTATTTTGTGTTTGTGAACTTATTATTGGTGGTTGTGCATATGTGCAATAGTATCTTTCCCCAGATTCAGTGTGCTGAAGAAATGATAAAATATTTTGTCTTGTTTGGCAACTTAAAAGGAAGCAGATCATGTCATTTAAAAAATGACCCTTTTGCTCATCCGAAAATCCGGACCGTCCCTTGTTCAAAGCAATGCCAAGAAAGCATTAATGGCTTCCTTATCTAAGGTAACTTGTTTGCCATGGTTATTATTTACTTTTGATGTTTTGAAACTGTGATGTACATCTTGGAGGCTCAAATTTGATACACGAAAGTAAAGAGTATCTTGGCATATCTTGGCATCTGATCTCTAATATTAGATTTTTAGTGAGAGCTGGCTTTTGAATAGCTGAAATCTGACCTGTATACTGCTATGTGTATATGTGGTTCTGCTAAGATTTTCACAAGAACAACATATACATTAGTAAACTAATGTATATGTGGTTCTTTTTTCCCTTTTAAGGATGCTTTTTAGTGGTTTAGTGGTCAATGCAAAATAAATAAAACTGACAAAACTAAACCATGAATTTTAATTTTCTTGCAAAATATTTCGAAGTATACCTACAACAAATAAAACTGACAACTGCCTGAGAACCATTTCCAAAGATTAACACATACAGGTTCCACATCCCTGCAACACTTTCAATGCTTAGACCGCCAAAAACAAACCAAACAGCTCTAGATCATTCCACTGGAGGTATAGTTCTGCGTACCTATGCAAGCCAATCAATATTATATATACAACACACAAGGTCCTCAAAACACAGTGATTAGAAAAAAGGAAAAGAAAAAAAAATGTTACCCAAATAGGTTACCTGGCAATAATATCAGTTGCAGCTGATATTATTGCCAGGCACTCAGCCTCTTCATATAACTGATATTCAGTGCACGGAAGGAAAAGAATATGAAAGATACGCCAATAAGTAACAGCTAGCATATAAGCAAATAAACTTCTGAATCTCATTTAACAAGAAGACCACATAACATACAGCCTATCAGACAGCTAACAGTTCAGAGTGCTTCTCCTGTTTGACTTAGTCACTTAGCCAAAGTAAGAAGGCTCAAGAAATGAAAAGTATGCAGTCAGGCCCGGACAAATTTTCAATCAGTATATCCCTAACCTGGTGAACCTATTCTGCATAACATAATAGATCTAAACCTTAAGAAGTAACCACGGAAAAGCAATGACTTTCATCAGCTGCAGTTTTTTTCATTTTTTCTTTTACTGCTACCACAAATGGAAATCAGCATCAGACATTTGTGTGCAGGACACAGTGACGCATGCCAAATAAGTCAGACATTCAAATTAAAATATGAAATTCATTAAAGTTGAAATACAGCACTAATTTGTCCAATTTCAAATTGAAAGCCTGGTGGCAATCTGAGAAGTTTTTAAGCAAAGTGAGCATCCTACTGACAGTTATTCTTACAAATATTTTATGTTGAATAATTTTAAACTGTATTCCAACACTGAAACAAGGGGAAACTCATTGGAACTTGTTCTCTTCAAGGTTAAAGTGACGAAATAAAAAATTTCAGACATGACTCAACACAAATTCCCTGTTTAGCATCAAGTGGAGGTGAAAAAGGTAAAAGGATATCTGTAGAAAGACCGATACCAGAATTCTTGATAAGACAAGCCTGGGAAGAAATCCAGCTACAGTAGGAACAAGTGCAGTATCCATGGACCAAGCAAAGACCCCAACCTCAAGAACTTTCCTGCACAATAAGGAACAAAATCGAGTGATTTTTATACACTCAAAATGAACTAAAAAGTTTGAGCTCACAACAAGAGTATGCTCCTGTATTTCTTGCTGTGGCCACATGGACACTTCAGTTAACATGCATATCCCATGTTGACATGACACAACACTCAGAAACACCAGGGCACTTCATAGACACAGTCAAACAAGTGTCATACACAGTTATCATACTGACATTAACTTCATCTATTACCTTTTATGATCTTAGCCACTTATTTTGAATTCACTTGCACTCTTTTTCTTTTAAATTTTGTTATCAATATGTTACATTTCAATTTTAACTTGGTTTTATTATTTGATGATTTTAATTATAATGGTTTAGAATTGTTGTTCGAGAGTTTGCAATTGAGATGATATTCATGTTTTATAGATTTAGGTTAGAATTTATACATAAATAAATAAATATGTTTGAGTGTATACTATCCTCGACTTTACCGTACACTCTAGTAGGAACAGACCGTTCACAATTTCACATTTTTTCTTGGATTAAGCCCTATGGATATGATCTATACGGTTTGTTTGTTCAAAAACACATTCTAGATTGTCCAGTTGTGTTGTACAGGCACAATTTTCAATGACTACAAAATTCAACAGCCCACAATGTGCCAAAATTTCATGATTGAAAAAATTATGTTTTTATGACAGAACCACCCGATCTAAAGTTCTAAAGTTAGATTCATCAAATAAAGCTTGCCATATGCGTGTGTGTGTGTGTGTGTGTGTGCACATCTATGCGTGTATAGCCATGTCTTCATGTCCTAATTTTTGAGAACTGATGTGTCGGACCCAAAGTTGCCAGTCGAGAAAGCAGGAAGCGAGGCACTTTCAAAATTTTAGGAAGCGGGAAGAGTGTGATGACTTGGAAGAGAACCAGGAATCATCTCGGAAGCCACCTAGGAAGCGAGGGGGAAGCGAAAAAAGAGAAAATAAAATAAAATAAAAAATAAATATAAAAAATGAAAGAAAGGAGTGAAGCGAGGGGGAAGTGTGGGGGAAGCGAGAAGGAAGCGTGTTTCCCATAAAAGGGGAACACATTTACCATAAATGAGAAACGTGTCCAAAAAATTTTTGGCACTTCCCAGTGTGTTTTGGAAGCGCGACGTTTTGCGCTTCCGAAACGTGCTTCCCCACTTGCCTAGGCGTTTTCGGTAACTCTGGCCATACCAAGCCTATCCACATGGTATCTCATTCTCTCATCCACATATCTATGTGTATATAGCCATGTCTTCATGTCCTAGTTTTTGAGAACTGCTGTGTCATACCAAGCCTATCCGCATTGTGTCTCATTCCCACGTCCATATCCATGTGACATAGGTTGAAATTGATGATGTAAAATGGATTCCACAATGAGAACAACTAGTATGAACTCAAACAATCCAGTTGGATCAATGGAAGCCAAATATAAACCCTCAATAGAGTCTTGAAGCTAAATCTTTCGGATTATGCTGGTGTGACAACTACATCATGTAGTGTTTAACAGTTCAGGGTGCTTCTCCAAATATGTAGTGTTTAAAACTCCAAATTCTTGCAAGTTACCAAGTCTCAAGATCATAAAGAAATGTGAATGTAGTCATGTCGGAAAAATTCAAGAATGTTGAAGGACAAACAGAGAATCATTGTAACAAAAAAGAGGACAAAATTAAATACCGTTTTGATCATGCTTCTGGAATTTTGATTGTGACCATGAAATGTTGTCACGTCTCATGTCCATGTTGATATCTATTGTGTCAACAAGGGATACCACACAGGTGAATATTTAGTAAAATAGCCAGCAACAAAATGATCAGAGAAATGAAATGGAGAAAGATTATGAAGGAGAATTAACCACCTCCAATGGAGAAATGGCAGCAAAATGATTCAATCATTGATATGTTGATTGTGTTATTCTACTAATAAGTAAGAAAATTCACACATTCAGAAAGATATGATGAAGAACACATATATGAAGAAAAAGAGAGATTCGTTACATAAACTATATGAAAAATGCAGAAAGTCTCATCATAATTCAAATCAATAGATAGAATATCAAATAGAGGTTTTTTGGTGCAAAATTCAAATATTAACTGAATTCCACTGAAACAAAAATAAGAAAATAATATACCAAATGCATAGTATACAACAATGCAGATCTTCAAAATGATTATGCGCATAAAAAGTTAGCACTTGATGTATGAAATCCTTCTTCCAGCTTCAAATGTTCTAGGATAGCATAGGCATTAAAACTGACCTGACACCAAAAAACTTTGCCTGACAGCCACCAGGCAACTGGCTTAAGGAATATCCCCAGAAAAATGATAATTGCACTAATCCTTCTGCCTAGGAATTCCAACCAAATTGATGAGACATTGGAATGGTGGCAATGCTTAAATTCACCTATCAATCATAAACCACAACAGGATCATTTCGTTAAAAAGAGAGAAGAAGAAACGCTTAAGAAAGAAACCACAACAGGATCATTGGAATGGTGGCAATGCTTAAGAAAGAAACGCTTCATTTCGTTAAAAAGAGACGGTCATCGCGCAATAACAAAGACGAGAGAAGAAGGGGAACGGAAAGGGAAGGGGGAGGGACTTACCAGGGAAGTAGTGATTGGATTTCTTGAAACCGCGGTTGGCGCTGAGTGCGGGCGGTTCGACATGAAAACGGATCGACCCACAGCCGACCGACATGCAAACAGCTGGGGTGAGAGAGCTCCGGCGAGGCTGCTCTCGAGCTCCAGCCATGCTCTGCTGGTCTTCCGGTTACAGGGAAGGAGAGGGAAAGGGAGAGAGAAGGAGAAAGAGAGGGAGGCGAGTGCGAAAAAGGGGGGAAAGGAGCTGGCTGGGTCAAGGGAAAGAGAGAGGCAGATCGAGGAAAGAGCATACCTCTATTATGCGGGTGGGAGAGGGTCATGGATACGATGTGAGCATGGGCTTCCTCCGGCGTGCAGGCGGTGGGATCTCCGGCAGTGGCACGGGTGGTGGGTTGGCTGCAGAGATCAGAGAGGGAGGGAGAGCGAACACGGAACGACCAACAGAGAGGGAAAAGGAAAACGAGACGGAAATGGAGGTATGCGTTTTTTTTTAATAACCTTTTCATTAAAAAAATTGACGGCACTTAACGGAAACGTTAAGTGCCACCTGGCATTCATCCGAAAACTACAATGGTTGGTTGGGATTTTAGCAATGAGCAAAAGGCTCATCATGTTCAGCATGACCCGATCTGCTTCCTAATTGGTCAAAGAGCTTTTTAGGTATTACTAGTACAGAGAAAAAGACAGGTGCATGTAAATAGTAGTAGTAGTAAATGCCATCATATTCTTCTTACCTTATGCCGATTGCTTTTAGGAAGCAAAGATCTCAGTTTGAGGTAGAGAATGTTCTGACTGAGGCGATGCATCAAAGGGAGACCGATAAATGATGGTGGGTGGGAGGAAGATTAAGATGAATGAAGCTTTTCTTGTGGCAGCTTTGCCCTAATCAAAAATATTTTTTGATAATAAAAATTCCCGCACTTCTAAAGGGATTTTTTCTATCAAAAATCCCTCGAAAAACTTTCCTTTAAAAAGATTTCTCTCGCGTGGAATGGTTGGAAAAGTTATCCTTTTTTTCTTACCATTTCTCGCTTCCAAACATGCCCATAGTTTCACAAGATTATTTGTTAGAGAACGAGATATATGACTACGCTCCTACTCCCTAGTGGGTAGGGGTGTCGACGGGTAGAGTTTGGTTCCGATTCATGTCAGATCAAACCCGAATATAATTTGAGATGCTAATACCTATTCTGGACTCAGGTTCAATTGTATGCACCTTAAGAAAAAAATCATACCCGGATAGTATAAGGATTATCAGACCCGCACCATACCTGGTAATTTTTTTTACCTTTTTACATTAAAAAATTACAAATCTTAGTCAAAATTAGGGTCGATCCTGGGTTTAGTATGAAACTTCAAAAATCATACCCAACTCCTTATATTAATAGGACCATCTGAATTTGACTCGGATTCTGATCGGACCTTCTTGTTTATTAGGGTTTGTTATAGTTCGGATCCGAATCAAACCCGACCCAGGTGGGGCCCACGAGAGCGGGGAAATCGGCACATAAAGGGAATGGGCGGGCTACCCCGACTCTCTCTCTCTCACATATATACTATATATATAATATATCACACAAATATACGACCCGTGTCTGTTTGGTTTGGAGTTTGAGGGGGTTTGGTGGGCGTCTTCCTCCTTCTTCCTCGACGGAGATCAGGTGCATCTCTCTCTCTGCGCGGTCACAGTTTTCTTCGTTGCGATTCCATCCATTTTTTTGTGCTAATCTTTTGAGATATTTTGTTATCCTGGTTATCGATGGATTCATGTGGAATGCGGAAACTACAGATACGGATAGGGTTTGGGTCTTTTCGAAGTGTCTGTAATTTATTGTGTTTTTTTTTCAGAGATAGGACTAGGTTTGGGGTTGGAATTAGGTTTCTTGCTTCTTTTTTTAGTTTATTTTTCATCCAATCTTTATATATGCATCATAGAGTGATTTAGTGAAATTTTGAGTATTTGGATATGAAATAATCTTTTCTCTGTTCTAGTTTTGATTTGGGCGGCTTACTGCTGTGATCGTATGGAGAACAACTGTCTTTTTTCTTTTTTGTTTGATATGCTTAGCATAAAATTTAAAGATATGCGTATAAAAGTCCCCTGTTGTTAATTTTGAATTTTATTTGACATAATTCTTTTGATTATCCGCACGATAACATCCTTTTTTTCCTTCTCTTATAATCTACCTTGTTAAAAGTTGAAGATGTATTTTGACTTTGGGGGAAAAAAGTTCAAAATGCATCATGTATTTATGGGGGCATGGTGACTTATGTGCTTTTTTATGTTTATTTGTGCTGGAGCATTTGATATTATTTGTCTTGTATGGTTAAGCGTTTATGGTACAATGCATGAGGGACCGTGCATGTCTGTGCCAGTTTGAATTATGGAGTTCAAGCTGTCCAATTTTCTTTGTACTCTTCATGATTGGAAGTTTTTTTTATCCATGTTTTAATATCTCAGGATGTGTTCCTAGTTGTGGGGTGGAAGTTTGTCCATCCAAGTTTTAATATGTCATGTGCGTGATGATTTAACATCAAAATTTCAAGTGTAATTCGCTCACTGATCATTAGGCCACAGAGATTCTCTTATGATCTTATTTTTTTGTGAAAGTGGAGATAGTTGCTTGAGTAATCTGATGTGTATCAACAATCAACATTAGGACTGGACAATCTCTTGACCTCATTGTGAGTTTGAACTTGAAGCAGATCCTTTCCTTTTTCTTCTTGTCCGTTAGATTTGTGCATGATGAGATTTGGGAGTCTTTGATACACAATTGTCTACATTTCTATAGAATTTTTTTTTGATGAGAATAAAAAATGATTAGGAAGCTTTTCATAAATTACTCAAAGGAAAAAGGAACAAGGGAAGATTGGTCCGTGTCAATGCCATTTGTGTGGATGGACTAGCACCACATTGTCTTGCATAGACGAAAGGCCTTTCTAAAGATCTTTAGTGACTAAAGGTCATTTTGAATGGTTTGACGTGGTATATCCAATGATCCTTGTTGGTCGTCAAGCTTGTCCTTGGGGACATGGTTCACATAAACCACTCACTCATGGAACAAGAGTATTAATCCTTCGATGCAATCCATTCAGAGCACAAATGACATTAAAAAATAGGGAAGACTAATAGTCTAAATGTTGTTCATCTTGAGAGCACAGTTTCCACGCACTCTAATGGTAACATCTTTGGAGCAACCCTAACCTGATCTGGTCCCATGGACAAGTATAGGCATAAGAGGAAAGCCTCCATTGTCTCTACCTAAACACAAATTGAGAATTATGTGTTTACAATCTTAAGGGCAACTGAAAGGAGAGGGATTTTAGTAAAGAGAAAGGAAAAAAAAGAGTGAGGGCAACAAAAAAGGTGCATGATTCATGAGAGGGAGTTCAAGTAAATCAGCTTTCCGTCCTTTCTATTTCCATTTCGATTTGGTTGATCACCTTTCCTGTTGAATTGGAGTTGTAATCAGACTTTGTGGATTTCAAGTTGCTGGTATCGATTTAAGGGAACCCTGAATTTTTTTCATTTCTTTGTTGGTTTGGTTGTTTTTGTTTCTCTGTTTAATTTGCTTCTCTGGTTTGATTTTATTTTTTTTTGTGTTGGTGAGTGAATTCCTTTCATGGATCATGTTTGTAATCCTTTTTGGTTATATGTATTGGTGATTCTTTGATTCTTTATTTTGTTTTTTGTTTTTAGACACAGCTTCTTGTTCGTTTTGGATTTTGTGAATCCGAGTTGCATAAGCATACAATTGTGGATTTCAAGTTGTGTTTGGGGTTTCTCTTCAAAGTTTGAAGGATTTTTATGTGATTTCCTCAATAGACTTTGCTTTTTCCTTTTGCTAATTAGGTTTTTGCTAGATTTAGGAGTTTTCCCCCTGTGATTAGCATTTTGAATTTGGAGTTATGTTGTTGCAATCAATCTGAATTATTTCAATTGTGTTTGAGAGTTTGGTTGGATTTTTAGGAAGATGACCAAAGTCCCAAACATGGGTGAATTTATTCCTTTTTTTCTGGAATTTGCAATTCTCGTGATTAAAATTGCAAATGGCTGTCACCATCAATTTCAGGGCTGGTAAATGGAATTAAAACAATTAACTTTGAGGCACTGCAACTAAAACATGTGGAGTGAAAGGAAAACTTGAAAACAATCAAAAGTTATACCACTTGATTTCTAGAAATCTTTGTTTTCCTACTTGTTAACTTCAAGGCCACAAAAATCTAAATCCAATTAACATTTAAACATTTTTCCCGCATTTCTTCTTTTTTCTATTTTCTCTTATTAATGAGAAGTCATATTATAGGGGGCAAAAGCGATCCAACTGTAAAAAGTTACTGATTACCATAAAAGGGTAGCAACATGAACCTGAAATTTAGCATCTTAAAGGCATAGAGAAAAATCCAGAACTAAAGAGACGAGATGCAAAAGAAGTAATGTACTTTCTCAACTGAACAGGGTGACTTTTCTCAAAGAGCAAGACCGAACACTTGGAGAGAGGTGGTGTGAAGGACTGTAAGGTAACTGAAGATGTAGCTCTAGACAGCAAGAATTGTAGATACATGACTTGTAAAGGTGACCCCATGTAGTTGTGATAAGGCTTGATGCTGCTGCTGCTGATGATGATGATGATGATGATGAACTCTCTCACAATGACCTTCCCTGTTAGGTCATTGTCAACTTCCCCACAAATTTGAAAAAGAAGATGCATTTGAATGTCTACATTAACAGATTGTTGTTGCATCAGCTTAATGTTTAATGTTGTCTTCTTTTCATTTTTATCGTATTGGTCGAAGCACATGCACATATATTTTGAGTTGGGCGTGTGATTGTCTCTGATCATCAATTATTTATTATAGGCTTATTTTTATGAAAAAATACAAATCCCTCTTTGATCGCATCTATTCACGGAAATTCTGTTCCCAGCTTTATCATTAAAATATGTATTCCTGAATAGTACAATTTTTCAATTCACCAACTATTTTATTTTACGAAGTTCATCATTAACCAGATAGTCAACATTTCTATTTTTTGATGCAACAGTGATATTTTGTTTGTAACAAGTAGTTTTTTGGTCTGGTTAGTCCGTAACATTTTATTGATAAAATGTATTGGCTTAGTATTGTCTTAGCCATGAAAAAAAAATGAGATCTGATAAGTATCTTGTGTCAAAATGGAGGTATTATTATTTATTTTAGGCTAGTGCCATGTTTACCATCATTGATATTGTCTTCTTTTGGTGACAGGATCTCATACTAACTTGGTGTACATATCAGTATCATGAAATTCTCCTTTGTTATGCGCTAGTGATGAGATATATTTCTGAAGAATGTGGGGCAGCTCTGAATTGGTCATTGAATCCTGCTTTGTGACTTGAGGATTTCGAAATCATGAGCAAGATGGGTGGTGTTGGCCGTGGGTATGGAATATTGGGCATTTAGTTGCATCATATCAATAATTTGTACTTGTTTCTTCATGGATCTCTTGATAGTTGGGATTGTTGTTAATTACCTAAGTGAATGCTACTCTTGCACCTTGGATTGGTGACTTTTATTTTTTCTTTCCAGTGGCATCATAAGAAAGCCTAATGAGACAATGAGACTCATAATTACAAGTATCTTTGGAGTTGTGTTTGGTTTCTTGATAGGAATTTCTTTCCCCACAGTTTCTCTGACAAAGGTATTATTTTGCTTTGTTCTTTTTGCATGAAGTTCATTTCCTTTTTCAGTTCTGACCATTTGTTTTGCTTATGTTTTGAGCATTGACATGTATTATTGTGGACCTCATTTTGTCAGTTCAACTTTCCGTCTAGCCTTTTGCGTTCCATAGATCTGTCATTCATTGAGGACAGACACTCTGGACTCTCCACACAGACATTGTTAAATCATGCTTGGACATCTCGAAATCACACAAATCATGACCACGACGTCAATGATACTTCTAAGGTATTTCTAACTTTGGATCCTAGATAATTATTTTTATGACATTATACTTGCTTGCCTAAGAGTGGGAAAAAGCTGTTTACATTGCATGTCTGCAATTTGATTTGTGAATGATCTGACATGCAAAAAGTGATGTCTCAGGCATGTAAAAAAAAAAGATGAAGTAACTACTCTTTTATATATTTCTGTCTGAATAGTGCAACATCACCTGAGCATTCTGTTAACATTGACACTTTGGTTTTGGTAACTCATCTCTCCATGCTGAAATTACTAAACATAATGGCCTTAGACACTATTATTACCTTGTCTAACAATTTTTATGCAGTAGTACACACATATGCATGCACCAGAGGTTTGAGAAGCCAATCATGCTTTTCTCATGTGTTTCCAGTTACTCTCATGTTCTGTCCTACCTTATGTCCATGTAGGTGTGAGTTTATTTTCTTTTATAGAAGTTCATTTTGCATTCTTTGGTATTTTTTCCATAGTCATTGAAAGGTGACCCAAAGCCATTTTATGCAACATCGGTTGATCCCCATGTGACTATAATGCAGATTTATGTTCCATCAAATCCTCGTGGTGCAGAGAGTCTACCCCCTGGCATTGTCGTCCCTGAATCCGACTTCTCTTTACGCAGATTGTGGGGTAAGCCCAGTGAGGTGTGTGCCTTCAGATAATATATATAATTTTCTGGTTTATCATTATTATCTGTTTTTATTTTCTACGGGGCATGTATATGATAATATGTGCATGTGATGCAGGAGACGTAAAACATATTCATGGTTCATCATATTTCTTGCTTGTCTCTCTCAACTTGTATTCTTCTGTGAAAATATTTAAATCTAGGCTTTATGGCCACTAATAAATTTGATCCAGTGGGAGATGCTGCTGGTAATAATTGGTTCAGAATGAGGTGAAGTGTTGATGAAGGATCCTGTCTAATCAAGTCTGATCGTTTTCATTATTTTGTTAGTATAATTGATTGTGTTGTCACCTATGAGAGCGTCACTGCGCTTATATATTCTACCATATAGCAGCTTTGAACTGAATCGACTTTGACATATGCATCATTTTAAATGGAATTGGAATAGACTTTCAGCAAGCTAGCTTATGATTAGGATAGTCTATGGATGGGTATGTGGAGCTATGTCAAGTTGTGATTTGAGCACTTATTGGCATATTGCTTATTTCTTCATAAGGAGGACTCGTGCTTGCCTTATGCAGGCACCCATTTTGGTGATACTCATGATTTACAATCCCTATCTTAGGAGAGCATTCTCGGTGCCCACATCTGTGTCCTAATTAGACAACGGATTGATATATCTTGGTAATTCCTTTTGGCTTAAACATGACCAAGAATGTTGATGCAATTTTTTGGTAAAGTATTTTTAAAAGATATTTTTCAAGAAAAGCATTCGTGTAAACCGTGCATCAAATTATAAAAAAAAATGGTTCACACAAATGGTGAATCCGAGTTGAACTCAGGGAACGGGATGAAAAACTTTGTATTTCACAGAAATGCAGTTTTTATTGCCTTAAAAGTAAAAATAAAAATAACTAACTATTTACAATGAGTTACCCTCTTGCAGAGGGCTCAAAAATAATAAATGACCTTATTACAAACCCAAATTAAAAATAAATAGACCTAAAGCTAGAAGAAGAAAAAAAAGAATAAAGAAAAGGATTTTCCTGCTTGAGCTCTAGTCCCTTGATCATCATTGCTTCGCTTGAATCCAAGTGCTATTGATATTTCTTCTTGATTTGCCTTGCATTCATTGCTTACATTTCTCACACATCTTCTGAAGGGCCTTCTTAAAGGTTCTCTTAGGGGCCTTGAGGGGACCTTTTAGGGACCTCTGAGGGCTCTTCAAAGGCACTTTTGAGGGTCTTTTTGAGGGCTTATCGCACACGCAAACACTTCCCTGCAACACAAAAAGACAAAAACAAAAACAAAAGAAAAAAAAAACTATCCCTACAACTAATGTTAGTTTGACAAGAACAAGAATCAACAAGTAAAAACTAACACTCTAATAAACGTTTAACAAACTAACTAAATATAAATCACAAATAAAATGTTGAATCTAAACTAGCTAGAGTTTTAAATCAACTAATTAAAAACATTATCAAGAAATCTAATATCACTAATCAAACTAATTTGAACAAGTAACTAATGCTGAATGAAATTAACTAATGCATAAGCAAAACACGAAATCAAACAACTAATTAATCATGAAACTAAAATGCTCTATTGATGAATAACAGCCTAACTAATTAATACCGAAAAGATTTCCGCTAGGCTAACTAAATAATGCTGCACCATTGTAGCTATTGCAGGCCTGTGAACGCTCACCAATGTTAAATACGCTGGTTCACATAAAACACTTATGGCTGCAACTCGCACGACTTGCTAGTGCATGATCTGCGCAAGAGCACTGGACATCACGTTACCAGCGTGATCAAGTCCAGCCCTCAGCGTGATTTGCCTGCACACCTATGATATCGACCAGAATATGCTGAAAAAGATTATAAACAGATCACAAGTAGGATGCAAATCAATGCCTTGCAGATATGCGTTTCAAGAGAGAAAATATGAGATCGCAGATCTGATCGAGGCTCAGCGATGTGGTCTGGTCACGCGCTGAAGGTGCTGTGCAGGCTGCTGAAGATCCAACGCATAAAAAAAATGATCTAACAGCGTATTCACGCTGGTTTATAATATTTTGGCAAAACCAAACCGGCATGCGTCTATTTGCAGGCCCTGAAAAGAATAAACGATGCTGCATTTTCTAAATTATATATATATATATATAAAGTTATAAACTAAACTGAATCAAAATGCACGAAACTATTTTACGATGCAATGCATGCATGCCTAATCTACTATGCAAATCACAAATCAACTATTCTAGATGAAGCAAGATTACTGAAAATAAAATAAGAGATATGTAATGCTAAAGTATTTTTATGCATGCAATAAAATAAATTAAATTTAAGCAACATGCAAAACAAATAAAGAGATGAGGGAGAAGAAACGTACCTCACGATCCGTTTTCGAAGGAGAGGTTGAGAAGAAGAAGCGGCCTTTCTCCAGGCTGCACGTACCTCCGACGATGGAGACAAGAAGAAGCCGACAAAAGCAAGAGTTAGAAGTAAAGACGAAACAAAGAAGAAGGAAGAACCGAGGAAGGAATCAGCCAAGAACGAAATGGGGGAAGAAGAGAGGAGAGGGAGGAAGACTGAGGGGGGCGTGAATCCTTAGAGGAAAGACACCCCCTCCTTGAAAATTTGTTTTTATACTTAAAAAAATAGGTCAAAACACTATTTCCTAAAAACTCCAATTAAGTTTCAAAAATTCTAAAAACTACACTTCTAAAAATATATTTTAAAAAACAATCAATTATAAACTAATTAGAACACTAATTAAAAACTCCTAAAACTATTGAAACATTGTAAAACACGCATGAGAGGGTTTGAAATGTGCATTTTTTATCATTTTGATTTTATAGCAGTATCTTGAAAAACGTTGACAAGAATGGGTTTTTGATGCATTTTTTCGACGGATCATGCATATATATATATATATATATATATATATATATATATATATATATATATATATATATATATATATATATATATATATGCAGAAATTATGCTTGATCAAATGTCTTTAGATGGCACACCTATTCTCCACAAGTTAAATAGTGAGAGTTTTAAGGCTCTATAGATAGGAGGAGTTTGAGCCATTAGGGTGACAACGTGTCGTGTCTGACATCAAGCTTGGGTGGGATATCCTTCACTTTGCGCACTCTAACCGACTGGTTTTTTCTTAATATTAAAGATTTTTTTGTTAGTTATTACATAGCATTTCGATGTTTTTTATCATAATGCTTAAATTTGATTTCTTCTTTTCTATTGCATTTTATGATATTTCTTAAATTATTCTGATTTTTTATGTATTTTTTATCTTTTGTAAATTTTTAAATGAGTTTTTCCCGTATCTTATTATATGATACAATACAGTTCCATACACCCGTATCCCTGGCCATTTTGATATGGGTTCCCATACATTTTTTCCAATGTTGCTATTTGTATTTGCTAAGATTGATTTCATAATGAAAATTTGAGCTATTTCTAAGCCATTGTTGTGTTGGTGTGCTGTAGATTGCCAGTCTTTTAATCCCTTTTGTAAATGAGGCTTACAACTTAGTGGATATTGTCAACCCTACCAGAAAGTAAATAAGACATGTTGTGCATATCTGAAGTGGCAGCTCCTGCTTTGGTGAATAGTCCTATGTCAAACCAAAAGAGCACATCATGATAATGTATTATGGTTTATGGACCATAATGGAATTACACACATGCACAAACACACGCATGCATATATCCAGGTCTTAATTTTTTCCTTCAACACTTTGAAAACATTCTTTTTTTGTACCGTGTTCTTTGGCATTCAACTCCTTGTGTGGACTAATCTGGAATTCCAGCACAAATACTTGAACTTTTTAGTTTTTCAATTTATAACCCAATGAAACCGCATCCGACCAAAAACCTGGTCGCGCTGGCTCAGCTTGCCATACCTACGGTTGTCATGCCAGCGGCGTAAAACTCCGAGGCTTGGACCCCCACCCCCGGGGCCTATGCTGGGATGATGCCCATGAGTAAAAGATAGTTGAACGCTTTAGTTTGTTAATGGCCTTTGTATATGCTAGGCAGCAACTTAAATAGTCTAGCCATTCCTGTAATTTTATAATAGGGATTCTGTGTCACATATGTGTATTTTGGGATGTGCACAATAAATCTAAAACCTGGTAAACATTCTCTTATTTGTTCACTTTTTTGGTCAGTTCTGTGGGTGTTAATTGTTGTGAATTTTCTTAGGCTGCCTTATGCTGGCTGTTTCAGGCTTGATGCTTTCACTAATTCAGTAGAGCTAAATGACTGTACATTTGCTTTCTTGTGCAGGATATACCAATTAAGCAGAAGTATCTGGTGACTTTTACTGTTGGTTATGAACAGAAAAACAACATCGATGCTGCAGTGAAAAAGGTACACCTAATTTGTTCTGCATAAGCCTATATCTTTACCTCTTTGCACTTCTTTTTAATTGATGTTGTTTCATTAACAGTTCTCGGAAAAATTCACTATTCTACTCTTTCATTATGATGGACGGACTACTGAATGGGATGAGTTTGAGTGGTCAAAGCGGGCGATTCATGTTAGTGCGAGAAAACAAACTAAATGGTTTGTTAAGGCTGGCTCTACTTTCTACTCATTGTTAATGTACCACTTGAAAACAAGGCGGAATGACGACCAACAATTAATTTCAGGTGGTATGCCAAAAGATTTTTGCATCCAGACATTGTGGCTGCATATGACTACATATTTATCTGGGATGAAGATCTAGGGGTTGAGCATTTCAATGCTGAAAGGTATTTATCTAGGTTTGATTACTTCTGTCCAAGTTCTCAGCCTTTGAACTTTGTATTCTGGTTTGCATTCAGATATATAGAACTGGTAAGGAAGCACGGACTTGAGATCTCGCAACCTGGACTGGAGCCAAACAAAGGGCTGACATGGCAAATGACCAAAAGAAGAGGCGATCGTGAAGTTCACAAGTATGTGCCATTGCTCTGCACTTTGGTTAATTCTGCCCCTTCTATCGTTTCATGTAAAAATGTCTGCTTGCTCTGTTCATCTTATTTAGGCGGAGCATCAGTAGGAAGCATATTTCTAATCTATGGTATTTTGTGTGTGCATTTGTTTTATTCAGAGAAACTGAAGAGCGACCTGGCTGGTGCCAAGACCCACATTTACCACCATGTGCAGCGTATGAATCTATCTGATTGTGCTAGTTTTCCATACTATTTTGCATCAATGACCCCCCTTAATGATGTATTTCCATCTCCAGGTTTGTGGAGATAATGGCACCTGTGTTCTCTAGAAGTGCATGGCGTTGTGTGTGGCACATGATTCAGGCATGTATTTCTGTTTGTTTTAATCTCCCCAAAACCTACTTCAGTATTTACGACTGGTTACCTGCTGCTGTATCTCTTGGTTGCAGAATGACTTGGTTCATGGATGGGGTTTGGATTTTGCTCTTAGAAAATGTGTAGAGGTAAGTAGTAACCTTTCTTTCTATATCTCCACTTGAATACTAGCCACATGCCTCATGCTTATATTTATTATTATTATTTTTTTAATACCATGGATCCTGCAAAGGTTTGAGGATCTGTTTTGTTGCACTAAGGAACATTTCTAAAATTGTGCCATTGTTCTTGGATGAAGGATAGTATCGAGGGTTTCTGTCTAGGAACATCTTTGATACTGTAACATTACATCTGAAAATATTTAGGTGGTAGATGAATATCTTTTATATAAAAAAAATTACCTTATGATGTATGGGAACGTGTAAAGAAAATATGTCAAATTAAGAAAAAAGAATAATTTTGTAATGGAAAATGATCATATTGTACGGGTAATTTGACTTGTTTCCTTAAAAGCCCTACAATTTTTTATATTCTCTCCATGTCCAAAATCACAAATATTTGGATTTAAAAAGACTTTTTTACCTTTCGTACATTCGAACTTCGTCCTATATGCGCGAACTTTCTTCTAAATATGTGATTACTTTTTTTTTTAGAATAGTCTTTGTTTTCATATATGTATCTCTCGGATCTGACGTCAAAAACTTGTTTTTACGGTCGTTGGAAAATTGAGATATAGGTATATAACTTTCATGTTTTGAGTCAGAACCAGTGTTGTGAAAAGCATTGAGGCATAGCGAGGTGCTCCACCAAAATCTGAGGTGAGGCGTAAAGCGTAAGCCTTAAAAAAAATTTTAAAAATTAAAAAAAAACTATAAAAAAGATCTAAAATTACAAATAAATAAAAAATGCTTTATTGATGAAGCAACAACCAATAAGAAATAAAAAATCTCAAATAAATATTGAAAAAATATGAGATTAACATATAAAAGCAACATTAATGCAACAACTTGTTCTACGTAAGTATCTAAAAAGTAAAATATGAGCATTCATTTGATAAAAAATTAATATTAACAACGAAATGCATATTAGCATTAAGAACCAACATGTCATAATTGGAAAATGCATGTTAGCATTATCAATCAAATGTTAATATATTTGTCCAAAACTCTTCAAAACGAGAGTGTTAACATTCACAAGTGCAAATGAAAGACCCAAAAAACATATAAATGTCCATAGCCCTATGATATGAATTAGGGCCTAGGCTCTTCTTGTGTCTCGTCATCATCAATATCTAAGTCTTCAATGTCATCATCTGAGAAATTCATATAAATAAGTTCTCCTTCTTCCTCATTCTCTGACTCTTCATCATCTGCACTTTCTTCTTTTACATCCTCGATCACTTTTTTTGCTTTTCTTTTTTCTTCAATAAAAAATCATGTATTAAATACTTATTTTATCTAATTAAAAATATATATTTATATTTATAGCAAGGTAAAAGTAATATAGATTTACCTCGATCTCTTGAAGACTTGTTTTGCCTAGAACCACTTTGTGAATGATGAGGTGAAGTGACTTTTTCTATAGGCACATGTTTAATGGCATTTATGCCGAAGTTCGGATCCAACCATGAATCCTCCAACTAATTGGGATCACTAGGCAACACTGAATCTTCTTTCTCCACAATCCACTCAGCGTCTGAGTCTACATGATATAGACATATAGGGTCTTTGGTAACGCTTTTCCTCATATTTCTCTCTTAATTTCATATTGTACATTACAAAAACCAATGCATTCATCTTCTCTTGTTCAAGTCTATTCCTTCGTTTTATATGCACCTATAATTTCAAATCCTTGAAAATCAATTATAAGATAACTATACTTATAAAAATGTATTTCAAAAATAAAATACAAAGTCACAAACCAATGAGAAAGTACTCCAATTCCTCTCACAGCTCGATGCATTGCACGTCAAACTTAGGATTCGAATTGCGAAATTCATCAATTCGAGATTTTTCGTGCCCAAATGAACTCCACCAATCAACTGCATTCAAATTAAACAATAAAAAATTGATAAAAACATTAAGGATGTCATAATTAACAAAAAAAAATATTAACAAATAACAACATAATTGCAAACTTACCAGGACTTTTTAATTTTCTTGTTGTAACAGTTGCCTCTCTACAAAACAACCCCTTTGCCTTTTTAAATGCATCGATTTGTGTTGTAATTTTCAACCGAACATTTGCATAAGAAACCAATTTTTCAACACAATCATAAAAGTCACTCATAAGTTCTCCATCCGGGTTGAAGTTGTCAGCATAATGAAAATGAGGATTTAAATAATAGGCAGCTGCATGCAAAGGCTTATGAAGTTGCAAGTCTTCGTCTATCAATGGTATCCCAAATAGGTTTATATTTTTTTTCAACTTTGTCAAGATTTGAAGAAATTTTCTCCTTTGCTCTATCCATTGCCTCGTACAAAAATCCCATAACAGGCTCATCTGCATCTACTAATCGCAGCACTTTCACGAGAGGTAGTGTAGCTTTAATTGCATATGATATGGCAACCAAAAACTTATGATCATTAAGAACAATATGAGAAATGTTCTTAGCATCAGATTTTTTATAGTAATTAGATGATCTAAAATTTGAAGACAAACTTTTGGCTATTTTTTTTTGAACTCTCTTAAAATTTCATGAGTACAATCTACCTCATCATTTAAAATTCATGTTCTGATCTCGTGGTAAGAAGGCAGTTTAAACCTTCGTCCATAATTTGCAATAGTTTCTACCATTGCACCATAATATGGATTGTTGCAAAGATTAAATGATAATACATTTGAATAAAAAAATTTACCAATGACACAGCATACACTTTTTCTCTCATCTCTTTTGAAAGCAGTGTTTATTATGGTTTGTCGTGATTCTTTATTCACAAAGAGGTCTATGGGACCACTTGTGTTTGTTTTTGCATCACTACATTATCCACTGGTTTTTTTGTTTACATTAACGCTTGTCGATGATACAAAATAAATGCTCATCCCGATTTCAAACTTTTTTTGTTTCTCCTCTTGTTTCTTTTGTTTCTGATCCTTTAGATGATTCTGAAAAAACCTTTTCACGTCTGATGGAACCGCTTCACGCATGCTTACACCATGTTTCGTACCAGCTAAGTGATGTTTCAAACCTATAGATGCCTCATGTAGTCTCTTTATGACAGTAATTGCAAATTACATGTCCTACGAGTTTGGGATCTTTTGTGGGATTTAAAACTTTAGTTCCATGATCCCATCCTACGTCTTTTCCCATTGTTCAACTGCAAAAATGCATATAAAAAAATATATTAACACAAATTTATATTACAAATGCCATTCTTTAATAAGAAACACATTCAAAATCTAAATAAAAGAACATTTACAGTTCTATGGAATCATTCTTATGGAACTAAATCATTCAACAACAAATGGAAAAGACCCAAATACTCAAATGTGTATCAACAACTAAAAACACTTTACAAAATATGCAGCAATCACAATTACATCAATTATTTAGATGAAAATAACATGTATACATCTATTGAGAAAAGGTGCATCTATGAAGAAATCTATATTAAAATCTCTTCATAAACTCATACCAAACTAAAATAAGATCACTTGATAATTTCGGAAAGATGACTTCCACTAAGGAAAAGATGTAGTTGGCCAACATAATAGTTTTTTGTCATATTTTGTGTTTTTTGGTCCAAACTGGATGGTACAAATCAAAAACTCATTTAACAGTGGCAGAAACACTAAAAAGTCCATGCCTTTTTCATTTTCTAATAAATTCTTGATCCATGTTTTGCTTATTTTATTATAACCTCTTTCCTCTGGGAAGAGGCTTTTCCACCTTCCATCCTGATAGCAGGGAGCACTCAAGCATCAGAAAATTAGCACAAGATTGAAAATCACCAAAAAATGGTTGAAGCATAGACAACATGCTGGAAAATCTCTTGGGCTTTAGAGGCATGACAAAACAAAAAGCAAAAAGATTTTGCAAATTATCCTCAAACCATAACTACCCAGAGAAAATCTGTCATAAAATAGAACATACTGCCTAAATAAACAACCCATAAGATAAACCACAATGGAAACCCCAAGCAAAAAGACCCTACAATCATGGATAACCTCATGAAGATTTGATAAGGCTTGAATGAATATGAAAACGGAAATAAACAGAATCATGGACAGAAAAAAAAAAGAACTGCATTGATAACAATAGAATATATAGAACATATGAAAGATAATAGATAAATATGTGTGTGTATGCACATGCGCACGGTGTGAAACTACAAACACAAGAAAGAACACCTAAGTTGACGCTATTATGGTTCGTATAGGACGTTCACAGTTTGAGACGGATACTCTGAATAGAAAATTTAATTCTATAATGGCACCTCTTGGTGCTCGCGCTGAACTGCCATATATGAATATTCATATGAATTAAATGAGAGAATTGAGAGAATTTTTTAGGGTAACCTTTTTAGCATTTAACTTTTCAAAGGAAGATTCAAGTTGGCAAATGTAAACTGCTTTCATTGTTAGAGAAGGGTTGGACTGCTATTAGACTCAGTGAGCTTAATGAAATAGTCTTGTGAACTGAACAGTTGGCAACACTAGTAAGGCTCCATTTAGAAATTGGCAGTCGGATGGGGATTACGAATTTAAGAAACTGGCAGTCGGATGACTGAAAAATTCATTTTTTTCAAGTTTTAAGGCACAGCCAGCCATTTTTCAACTACTCACCAACCGTGAATAGCAGCGGCTGGCCGGAAAATAGCCAACCACCCAAAAAACAGAACAGTTGCGTGAGAGACGAGAGAGACAGAGCACCTATTTTCTAGGCTCGACCATGAGAGAGAGAGAGAGAGAGAGAGAGACTGTGTGTGAGCGACGAGACAGCGAAGCTGCATGAGAAAAATATGAGCGAGAGAGGGCCCCCAACCCTAATTAGGGTCGGGCGCTCTTTGTTTATACCCCAACTTTTAGTCAAATTAGGGCTTTGACCCTCATTTGACCAAAAGCAGTAAAGGCGTATACGCCTCATTTTGAGGCGCGTCTCGCCTCGAGGCGTGCGCCTCAAGGCGTATGAGGCGCACGCCTCGAGGCTTTTGCATTTTATTCATGCGCCTCAAGGCATAAAGCCCCTCGCCTTGAGACGAGGTGCGCTTTTTGCACCTTGAGGCGCGTTTTTAATAACACTGGTCAAAACTGAAAACCACTCTAGGGTTTTCGTTTCTAAGTTTCAAACCGGCATAGAAATATGCTCTGCAGACTAGAATAACCAAATAATCTATCTTTTCAGAGGATGTTTCAACCCAGAAAATGAAAGATTTTGAAAAAATACATAAAAGAATAAAGGAACTAGACAAAAATACCTTTTCAACGACACCTTATTCGCTGAAAAATGACAAAAGGGCGCTAAGATACAAGCCCAACAACATTCATCAAACAAAAGATGAATCAGAGTGGTTGTGCCTTTTCCGTTATTTTGTGGACACCTATGTCAGAAATTTTGAAAAAAAAGGAAAAAGACAGATCGAAACGTTAATTTTTCACTGCTACCAAGGTCACCTTGATCTGAAGAGCGGTTTGGGAGAAACATCCTCTTCAAGATAGTTTGTTCCATCTAAACATGCGAACAACGAACATCAGCAAGGATGAGAAAGTTCACATAAAATATATGCAGCCTTGTGGAAGTCTGCATAAAATATATGTGAACTTCATTTTGTTCTATGTTTACAGGATGTTCGCAAATATTATTATGTGAACTTTATGAAGTCCGCAAAAAAAAAATTGTGCGGACTTCATTTTAAGTGGGAGTTTGCAGCACTTCATGGGTTCCGCGCATACAAAAGGTAAAAAGGACATTTTAAAGCTGATTATTTGTGATTTTGGACATGGAGAGTATAAAAAGTTGTAGGGTATTTTGCAAAACATGTCAAATTACCCTTACAGTACAGTCATTTTCTGATTTTGTAATATTACCAAATCTTGCACTAGTACAATATTGATCGAAAATAGCCTTTGAGAGTTATTTAATTCTCCATCTGTCCGCTTAATTTTTCTGTTCTTGGTGGTATGCCACGGTTGTGTTTCCAGTATATTGTTCAGATCTATTGGATGTCTCAATCTGCATTTTCTGTTGGATTCATATGAATTATGTAGCCGGCACACGAGAAGATAGGAGTCGTGGATTCTCAGTGGATCGTGCATCAAGTTGTTCCATCTCTTGGGAACCAGGTAATGAATATTTGTCAATAAAGACATTTTTGTTCAGGAGAAAAAATGACACACTGGGTTTATTGGTTTTTTTCTTTTTCCTCCTTTTTTCCTGTCTCAGGGCCAAGCACAGAACGGAAAAGCACCATGGGAAGGGGTATGTTATTAGCAATAAGAAAAGAACTTTGCATACACATTTCTGCAAACACGTATATTTGACTTGCTGTTTTGTTGGAACTAGCAGGTTAGGGAGAGATGTAGAAATGAATGGACCATGTTTCAGGGTCGTATGGCACATGCAGAGAAGGCATATTTTGAAGCGATGGGATTAACTCAATCCAATTCTTAGACAACGAATTAGTAAATAGTTAATCTTGAGAACCCGCCAGAACATTGGCCATGTGTTATTGCATAGCGATTTAAATTTTTGGTTTATTTCTTGTTTGTTTGTAAATATGGTATTTTTGTAATGTGATTGTATTTGTTTAGAATGGAGGTCCTCTTAAAAAAACAAAAAAAAAAACTCAGACACAAGTTACTTTAAATGGCACCCCTACATAGCGTTAGATTAGTAATGTCAACTTGTTCAGCTTATGAGTATACAATAGCGAATGAAACTGGGGTTGGTTTATAAAATTTAGACTTCAGTTTTGACTAGGATTTATAATTTTCAATGTAAAAAATATTGTTTTTCTGAGATTTTTATAGAAAATGATTGTACTGTTTGGGTAATTTGATGCATTTCTCTAAAACTTTGCAATTTTTTATATTCTTTTTATGTATAAAATTGTAAATATCTGAATTCAAAAAGACTTTTACTCTTAGCACATGCGAACTTTTTTTATATATGAGAACTTGTAAATATTTTTTGCAAAATAATCTTTGTTCTGTGATGAAAACTTGTGTTTTCACAGTCAGAAAGTTGGGATACAGTCCTGTAACTTTTATGTTTTGAGTCCTTTTAGGGTTTTCCTTTTTGAGTTTCAAAATCATAATAAAAATATTTTCTGCAGCCTCTAGGATTGCATAGTTTTTGTATGTTCTATGCAACTTTTTGATTATTTACACAAAAAATTCAAAAAAAAAGAAATATATTGAAAAATTAGTTTCCTACTGCCACTAAAATACATTGATGAGATGAGAGGTTGATTAGAAATGTCATTTGGAAGATAAATCATTTTTTCTAAACATGCAAACAATGAACATGAAGTTCATATAAAATATAATCAGATTATTTCAAGTTTGCATAAGACTTTCTTAAGGTCATATAAAATATGTGAACTTTCTCAAATCCTTATGTTTTATGCAAACTTGAGGAAGTCTATATATTTTATGCAAACTTAAGGATGTTCCCATAAAATATATGTGGATTTAAGAAAGTCCGCATAAAATATGTACGGACTTTCTCAAGCCTGCATAAGATATGAAGTTCGCATAAAATATATGCAGACTTCTTCATTTTGTTCAAGTTTAATAGGAACTTCACATATAATTTTATGTGAACTTCACAAAGTTTGCAAAAAGAAGTGCAAGTCTCATTTTAAGTAGGTATATGTAGCACTCGAGGAGCAGAGCGATATATTGTGCAAACTTGGTCAGGTTTCCGCGTGAAAAAAGTCAAAAGAACATTCAAATGCTAACTATTTGTGATTTTGGACATGATACAAATATTGCAAATTGTGAGGTTTTAGGAAAATTCATCAAATTACTAATAGAGTATGGAATTTTTATTGGACTGAGTATGGTTTTTGTTATGGTGGATTCAAGTTTGGACTTAGTACAAGTACTTCTTAATTGGATTTTTATTTGGAACTACCCAATTATGATGAAGGTCCTCCGACCCATCAACCCTCCTAGTGGGTACTACTCTACTGCCAATGCGCATTTCCAAGGTTCATGCCTATCGAGAATGGCGCAGCGAAGTTTGATTCGTTAGACTGAACTAATCAGGTTAGCCTCTAGGCAGAAACGCGGGCTTGTGATTTAAGGGTCACTGGTAAAAGTCAACCAGCCGACTGTCACAAAACTCCATAAAGGTATGATGAGGGTTAGCACAGTCTGGTGTGAACCGACTGCCTCCCAAAAGTGTCCTTTGTCCTGGTTAGAGGGGTGCTAGTTTGTAATAAATGGTTTAACCAATATTTCCAATTTCCATGTACGGCCCCTTGTTTCTTGTAAAAATGTGAGCTCATCAATATGTGATTTGGAATCACAAGAAACGTGAGTAAATTCACTCCGGTTGTGATTTTTAAGGGCCTTGTTAAATCTTTCAGAAATGATCCTACTATAGGACGAACATGACATGTTTTTTAAAGAGCCTCATAATTTTTGAAATTCACCCAAAGTTAAAATTCATAAATGCCCGAGTTTTTTAAAGTTCTTACTTTTTACACGTGTGAACCTCATGATGTTTGTGGGATGTATAAGTACGTTATCCTGATCTCATAATATTTCACTTAAAAGAACGTTTGCATGATGTTTTCACGAACCTCAAAAAGTTTGCACAACCAAATTTGTGAACCTCTTGTAAATGAAATTTTTGTACCTTCACAAATGTTGCGTAAAATTCGCATATATAAACGACATTTGCAAGCTATCATGCAAATCTTCTTTAAGTAATTGATTTTCAAGGAGGTCCATAAATGTGTGGCGGCATTTATAGAATAATGTTTGTGAATGTCCTCGACCTTTATATTCTAATCGATCTTCGCAAATAAGGTACTACCTTCGCATATGTAGTACAACATTCAAGAGCAACTATGCAAATATCCTTTAATTAAATAATCCTTAAGGAGGTCCGCAAATGTGTGGTGATGTTCACATATAATTTTTGCCAATTTGCTTTGTATATGCGGAAGTTCTAACTCATTTGCAAAGTTCCTAAACATTCATAAATTTGGGGAATGACTTGCATGTTGATTTCTCTAGTTCTTGTGAATGTCATTAAAAGCATTAAATGCGATGATTGTCAATATAAAAGCGACAGTTTGGATTCCAAGACTTTTCATATAAACTAAAGTTTTTTGTGGTCCCCAACGTTCTTTCAGCAACAAAATTTTTTGATGTTTTTTTTAAACTATTTTTGGTGATTCATCGGAGGCACTTCAGATGATTTTTTTTAGAATCATCGACAATGAGCTTTTTGGGTAAGTAATAGTTGAATCAATTATTTTTTAAAACAATGGCATGAATTAGTAAATAACTAAAACATTGTCATGAATCATTTATTTTATGAAAGAATTGCATGGTTTTCAAGTTATCTTTGCATGTTTAATAGTGTATTCTATTTTTTTTATTTAAATCATTTGTCAATGAGTATTTGTTCATGTAGTGGAGGAGAGTGAAGGTCCTTTGGCTAGATTAAATACTCGGCCAAAGGTTGAGGTTGCGCTGAAAAGTTTACAAGAAGATCCTGAGGGGGATCATTTGGAGGGATCTGAGAAGGATCTTTAGGAGTCTGAGGTGAAGGTATTAGATAATAAGGTGGTAGATTAGTCTTTGGAGTAGCAAGTTCATGCTCTAAGGAAGAGGTTGCAAAGGCAAAGAAGGTCTAGTGCTAGTGGCCAGATACTTTCTTCATTTATTAATATATATATACATGTTTGTAAGATATTTTTAGGATAACTAATTTGATTCTTATAGTTTAATGTTTAAAATATTGCATATGTTTGTGTTTAAAGCATGATTATAAGATAATTATGTTGAGTATTGCAATTTAATAAGCAAAAGAATAATTGGTTGGATATGATGCTACTTAGGCAGAGACATGACCATTAAATTCATGCAGGTATGTGTTTATATGCCATACTTTGATGTGTTTTAGGGATGTAATCTATAGTTAGTTGTTTGCTAATAACCTTGTTTTGAGGATGATGCAACAAACTACAGTAAGTATATGGTCAAATTCTATAATCACCTGATGAAGAAGAAGGAAAAAGTAGTTACCCAAAACAAGGTTGAGGAAGAGGTAAATAACCAAAAAGGTCTAAAGGCCAAACAAAAGGCGGATGAGAAGGAGACATCAAACGATGATGTGTCGGATAACCTTGCTCAGGAAGTTGAGTTGTGGACAATTCTAGGGCATCGTTGTTGATTACTATTGTTAATTTGTCAAAAAATTGATGAATAATTCATTAATAAATATTTTATTTTGCCTTTTGAGATATAGAGTTGATATATTTGATGTAAATTTGATAGAATTTTGGATATTTAACTTCAGTTCTATGTTAGATGTTATGTAAATTTTGGTTGTTTTATAAATTTAAGATGTTATAGAAATTGCCTGATGATAGTAACACGATCATATTCATTTCACAAACATGAAAAATTCATGTATTTAGTTCATAAACGGAGAAAATCTGCAAATGCATGGGATAGTTTGCATGGAGAGCTCATATGATAAACGACATCTTATATAACAGAATACTTTCATAAATACATGATGCGAAAGTTCCAAACATTATGACCTTCACATGTGAGCTGCCTGCGGATCTCAAGTATATAATAACTCTAGTTAAAAAATGATATGCTCAAATAATGGAGTACATTTACATATAGATGATATGAACGTACTGACAACCACATGTCTTTCATGTGGACGTTGTGGTGCACTTTCACAAGTGAAAATTGTGAATGTGATGACGTCCGTGCATGAGGTGTATGTGAATCTCACTTAAGTATATAGTAACTTCAATTGGAAAACGACGTCGACAAAAAATGGAGCACATTTGTATATAGGTAATGTGAATGTACCAACAATCACAAGTCGCACATGAGGACAGTGTCGTGCACTTTTGCAAGTGAAAGTTGCAAACATGACAACCTTCACGTGTGAGGTGTCTGCGGATCTCACTTAAGTATATAGTAACTTAAGTTCAAAAATGGCATCTGTAAATAATGGAGTACATTCGCATATAGATGGTGCAAACGTACCGACAGTCTCAAGTCCTTCATGAGAATTATGTGATGCACTTTTGCAAGTAAAAGTCGCGAACATGATGACCTTTGTGCATTGGAAAATGACATCCAAAAAAAATGGAGCACATTCATATAGATGTTGCGAACGTTATGACAATTGCAAGTCCTTCATGAGGACGGTGTGATGCACTTTCGCAAGTGAAAGTTGTGAACATGATAACCTTCACGCGTGAGGTGTCTGCGGATCTCACTTAAGTATCCAGTAACTTCAGTTAAAAAATGGCATATGTAAATAATGGAGTACATCCGCGTATAGATGATGCAAGCGTACCGACAATTACAAGTCCTTCCTAAGGACACTGTGATGCACTTTCAAAAGTGAAAGTTGCGAACATGATGACCTTCACACATGAGGTGCCTGTGGATCTTACTTAAGTATACAGTAACTTCAATTAAAAAATGACATCCGCAAATATTAGTCAAAGTTCGCAATGTTTTATTGCAGACTTCCCTACCCTTACAACACATGCGTCCTCAAATAGGTAACAAATTTCGCAAATAAGCACATCATGTTTGCATGTTTTTGTTGTGAATGTTCTGAAAAAGTTGGGCATATGTTATTTTGGACATGGGGTAGATTTTGCAAATTATGGAGCATTTCGAGAAATATGACATTTTTTTGGTACAATACGACTATTTTTCAAATTTTAAATCTCATAAAATCATATCTTTTGATAAAAGAACTTGATCCAAAACTCAATTTCTAGCAAATGGGTCATGCTGAACACATTTGTAGGGTTTGATTTATCAAACATAGCTTGCAATGTTGAAAATTAGTGTTGTAATTATTTGGTAATTATTTTAATAAATAAATATGAATTTTATGTCTAATTTAAGGATTTTTATTCATTCAAATATGCATTGAGATTAGAATTCACTGGCTTAATAATTTAAAAAGTTAATCTCACTTGAATTAGAATTTTAACTAGAGTTATATTGAGATTCAAATTTAACTCGTTAAATTCATGCAAATTAGAATTTAAATGGAATTTAGATTTAGATTTAATTATAAATGAACTTGGATTTAGTATGTGGATTTAGATCCAAATTTGGTTTGAAACCATTTGGATTATGTATGATATCCAAGATTTAAAATAGATCTAAAATCCAAATAGAAATTAGGGAGTTTAGTAAATTAAATAAAATATAATTAACTAATTAATTAAGTAAGCTAATCCAAGAAGGTGAGATGCCCCCCTAGGTGGGCTCACACCCCCTTTGTTGGACATTACTTTCGAAAACCTTGTATTTATGTAAAATTTATTTAAAATATAATAAAGAAAATAAAAAAATGAGAATGTAAAAAATTACCAAAAAAGTGAAGTCAAGGCTTGGCAAGGGAGTCATGAGCCCAAGTTGGACTCATGTGGCTAGCAAGGCAAGTAGAGGGAGCCCACATAGGATGTCCTTACCAACTTGTATGAATTCTGGAATTTATAAAGCAAAGAAGAAATAAATTCAAAGAAAAAAAACAAGAATAAGGAAGATTGAAAGAAGGAAAAAAAAAGTAGAGAGTTTTTTTTGGAAAGTAAGTATAGAGAGAAGGTTGGGCTTTTAGAAACTTTGGCCCAACCCATGGAGCTATAAGGGGGGACCCCTAGGGGGTGTCCCACCCTTTTTTATTTTTTTGAGCTTTCCTCTTTCTCTAGTCTCCTTCTTTGTGTCTTCATCAAAGGGGCTGGTCCAACAACCATTATACCTACACTTTGAAGAAGAAATACTTGAAGTTGAAGGTACCTTGCTCACATGGAAGCGTTAGAGCGTACGGATGAAGGATCTTGGTGTGAATTCACGAATAGAGGTAGGTGCATCAATCACGTAGATTTGGGTTGATTCAAACAAATGAGTTATGAGTAACATTAATTTTTAGATATGAGCCAATATGGATCAGACCTTAAAACATTGATTTTCGCTTTTGAAAAAACAATTTTGGCGAATCCATGTCACCAAGAGATTTTTTAGAAAAAAAAATAGTTTGTAAAACTAGTTTTTTTTAAGTCGCTAAACAAAAATCAAGTTGGGGAGGCTTAGGTTCTATTTATTTGGTAGATCTTGATTAATTACATAATATTTAATGTATTATTATTAGATTATTAAGATGCAAACATGAGTTCTAAATTCTGGAATTTGTATATGCCGAGATCTATGTTCAATAATGCAAGATCGTTTTGTAGAGAGGATTCAACAAAATCAATATGGGGTTTTATATTTTTGGTTATATTAGATTCTAATTAGCATGTTAGTGAGTTAAGTTTATGTTAGTAATGTCAATCAGCGTGTTATTTATGACGATTATGCTTTGGTTGATTTCTAAATTGTTTGTTGGTTAAGTCTAAGCTTTTAGAGTGAATACATGAAAGAACCATGATTTCAGAATAATGAATGTGGTTATTTCACATTTTTTTTACGTATCAAAGCTTTAATAATTATTGTGATGTATTGTCAATGTGAGTAAATATATCAAGTTATGGTTAATCATGCATTTATAGCTTTCTTGATCTTAGTTATTGTTGAATCATGAACTTTGCAAATTACTGTTATGATGTTCCCATTTTTTACTCGATCAGTTTCAGAAAAAAAAACTATATCTCTCAAAATATGAATCCAATAAATACATTTAAAATACTGAAATGACCTACATATCTGAAGCTTGAATTTATGTTGTTGTTTGGTTCCGTTTAAGTCAGTTTTGAGGGCAAAAAGTATATTGCAACATTGCATAGTTTTTTTGTCCTGTTGGTAGTACTATTTCAACAATTTGTTTTGAAAAATTTAGAAACCTAATCAAAATGACTCAAAATATCTTGTGAAATTTTTTAGTAAAATCCAAGACATAGTAAAATACTCTATAATAAGGGTTTTGTCAAAAGAGTTCATAGTAAATCCCCAAAAAAAATTCAAGTTGGAAAAAATTATGCAGGTTATACAATTCGTCCTATAATTTTGCTGAATAGAGGGTTGTCAGAATTTTCATTGATTTATGGGGAATGAGTTTGGGGTTGAAACATTAGATGCTTTGTTCATGACATTTTAGAGCAACTTCAGTTAAATTTTGGAGGCCAAAATTGGTTTCTACGATTTTTTGTGATTTTTCTAAAATCAGGTAAACATGGATCCAAATTTCTCAGATAATACTTGTTAATGCCTAATTATTTCTACATTGCAAAGCATGATGAGTGATGGTCAAGAAATGATTGGTAAGATGTTATGCATATTAACTGAATGTTCTTTATGTTGATTAATGTGTGTTTAAAACACATGTCATATATGAGAATGTGTACCAAGCATGATGATGCATAATCTTAAGATTGAATGAAATGCACATTTAATTTTGTTAAATTAGCATAGTCATGAATGAAATGATGCATGTAGACTTTGTGTAAGCATGTGAGCATGTAAGCTGGTGTATATATGATGATAATAAAATGTGGTATGAGTATGAACATGGCTCATGAGTGAGCCTGGGTTTGAAGGAACTCATGAGTACTTGTTGAACACTAAATATAGAAAAGACTTAAAAATATATTAACATAATCACATAACTGCCTCGAGAAAGTTGTTCTCAAAGTTACCCACAGTTTGAATGGGTTAAAAATAATCTTGTGTTATGAAATCTTTTCGAGTGAAGTTGGGCTACAAAGCCCAAGTGCTAAGAGCACTTGAAATTAATTTATATTCCTAGATTTAAATAACACCCAATGACTCATTCAAATTCAGAATCACCTTGGAGAGGGTGATGACACACTCGACTGGTTGATCATTATTTTTTGGAGAGGTAGGCATCTTCATTGGTCTTTAGTCGTCCATCCTAGAGGGGTGGACTACCGTCTAGCCTTGGTGGTATGTTACGAATCTCTGTAGAGTAGAAATCAATTCTTTACGAACCATTAGGAGTTCTCTCGGTCATAAACCGCTCTAGTGAGAAACTCAAAAGAAGTTGACAGATTCTTCTAACAAATAGGGCTAATAAATTGCATGGCATAAATCACAGTTAGGAACCCTGATTGTGTTCTCTTCAGGGCAAAAAAAGAAAAACAAAATATTAAGTACTGAATCACTGATATTAGTAGGGTTTGTGCATGAATATGTTTATTGAGTTTAGATTGATATGTTGTATTAAATGTTTTAGTTGCTTGTCTAAAGATGTACCAATGCTTATCTCTTATGTTCGGGTTATATCCATGTTTATGTATATTGTTGTATCATACTCGGACCATGTATTAATGCCCCATACTTTAACGTTTTTCAGATAGTGCATGAGCTGGTGTGATGGCGGGTTGCTTAACAATGTTAGACGGATCATCATCGTTCTCTTTCCTGAGAGATCCAACTTTATTTTGAACATTTTTTAATTAAGTTGGATTTTTTTTAAGACATAAACCCTCAATTGATTTGAGTACCATTTTTAATTAAGTTCTTTAATTAAGTTCTTTGAATGTAGTTGTGTGTGATGATACGTTATTGTAACTCACCCAATGTTTGAATTGGTTTTACAAGAATTATTCCACTATGTTTTACATTCGTTATGTTGTTAAAAAAAATTCCTTTAAATTTTTTGATAAAATTTGGTTGCGTTACATTTTTAACCATGGTAAAATATGACATATATATTAGAAAGATGTAATCCAAAGAGAAGTTTCTACTAAACTTAATATGTGGATCACATCTAGAGGGTCACGTTTTTAAACATGCACACACATATCTCTAGCCTACTGGGCTTTAAAGGTTTTTTTTCATGTTTTTTATCAAAACCATTCATCTAAATGTGTTATAAGTGCTCGATTTTATGTGAATAGGCTATTGGATCATCCAATTTTGACATGAGGGTTGGTTTTTATAAGCTTTGAAAATTGATGGTCTACAAATTTTAAAAATATTCAAGCTAAAAAATTCACACATTTTTCATAAAAAAACACAATCCAAGTATATTTATCCCAACAAATCGACCATGTAAAACACATATGTGGGGGTCAAAATTTTGTAGAAACACCTATAAAACCCTGTTTGCTTGTGGCAGCCTCTTAACATTGGTAGGCATATCCTTCGCACTATATATATATAGTGAGTGGTAGCTGCTTAATCCATACATGCTTGATGAAAATGCACTCACGTTGAGCATCCATTGCATGCAATAGACACTCATTGTTTTTTCGGGCAAAAATTGTCATTTAGCAGTGTTCTGAAGTGCCACTAAAAACAATTGAAAATTGATGGGCGCGTCCCTACAAGGGCTTTTAGTGGCATTTTAAAGCACTGTTAAATCATAGTTTTTGCATTTTAAAGCTCCTTTGCATGTTTTTTTGCGCTAACCGTCCTTCACACGTCCATGAGCATTCCATCTAGGCAACTATGGATTAATCAACTACCACTTTTCTTATATATGTATGTATATATATAAAGAGGGAAGGACGACTAACCGGGCTTTTATAGGGTTCTTCTCATGTTTTTTCTTTCTTAAATCTGACCATACTGGTGCATTCAACATAGTCGATTTACTAGAAAACGACACTTTGATAATGTTTTTTTATAAAAAATATAATTATGTAAGCCTTGAATATTTAAGAAAATCTTAGATCGCCCATTTTAAACATGATCCAATAGTCATTTCCTATGAGATCAACTGATCAAGCATATATAACTCATCTGTACAATCAGATTTAAGGAAAACATGGAAAAAACCTTCGCAAGTTCAATTAGTTAGAAAAGCGGTTACCACCTTCTCTCCCTCCTATATATATATATATATATATATATATATATATATATATATATATATATATATATATATATATATATATATATGATTATGATGCATAAACAAGATTTTTTAGGGCTTTAAAACCAACAACTGATAATCCATATAAATATTCAAGCAGCCAAAAATTGTATTTGTTTCATAGCAAACTCACCATGCTTAACACGTCCACATGGTTGGATTTGCAAAAAAGTGTTAGAAATGCCTACTTCACACGATAATTCTCATATTAGTGAGTGGGTGCATGTCTCTCTCTCTCTCTATATATATATAGAGAGACTATTTTAATTGAATCTTACCGTACAAATGTGTTCTACATATTTGATTTTTATAGAAATTAACTCTTGATTGTCCAGTTCCCACATGTGGATAAGTTTTGAAGATCGATTATATATAATTTCACAAGTATTTAAGGGTAAAATTCATGTATTTTTTTTTCTTCATCGAAAAGAACGCACGTCATTTTTTAGCAAATCAACCACGCTGAAAGCATCTGTGTGGTTAAATTTACAAAAAACACCCTGAAAACCCCTACTTACTCATGGTAGGCACCAATTCTCGTGTGTGCATGGTAATGATACGGCTACTCCCTCTTATAAACCGTTGGATAAATTTCAATCCAACGGTTTAGAAGAGGGTTAAATATTTTGTGTCTTTCTATAACTACTGAAAATAGAAAAGTAAACGAGGAGATAAGAGCCAAACTTATAAGTATTTTTTATCAAATATGGGTTTAGATTTTATTAAAAACCAAACTCATATTTGAAAGAAAAATTATAAATACAAGGCTAACTTTTGAGTTAATTACAAGTGCCACCTAACTTTGAAGATATGATGAATGGGTCCCTGGGTTAGAAAAATATTTACCAAACACCCGCCTCTCTCAACGCATTCGAGTTTTCCATGGACAAACCATGGTTAGTTGAAATACACTTACTTGAAAAGCCTTCTGTTGTCATTAACCAATTCTACAAAACCAAGGGTCTTCTTCCGTGGGGATTATGGTTTAGGGCAGTGAATTCCTGGGTACCTATTATTGGTCGTTCTCATTGGATGGGAGTTGCGATAATGTTTGGGGCCTTGCATCAGTTTTTTCTGGATTTATAACCCGAAGAAACCCCACTCGGCACAAAGATCTGATCACGCTGGCTTAGCCTGCCATGCCTACGGTCATCGTGCCTACATCGTAAAACTCCGAATCTAAGACCCATTCCCGGGGCCTATGATCTCTTATGTTCGGGTTATATCCATGTTTATGTATATTGTTGTTTCAAACTCGGACTATGTATTAATGCCTCATACTTTAACGTTTTTCAGATAGTGCATGAGCTGGTGTGATGGTGGGTTGCTTAATAATGTTAGACGGATCGTCATCGTTCTCTTTCCTGAGAGATCCAACTTTATTTTGAACATTTTTTAATTAAGTTGGATTTTTTTTAAGACATAAACCCAGAATTGATTTGAGTACCATTTTTAATTAAGTTCTTTAATTAAGTTCTTTGAATGTAGTTGTGTGTGATGATACGTTATTGTAACTCGCCCAATGTTCGAATCAGTTTTACAAGAATTATTCCACTATGTTTTACATTCGTTATGTTGTTAAAAAAAAAATCCTTTAAATTTTTTGATAAAATTTGGTTGCGTTACATTTTTAACTCTGGTAAAATATGACATATATATTAGAAAGATGTAATCCAAAGCGAAGTTTCTACTAAACTTAATATGCGGATCACATCTAGAGGGTCACGTTTTTTAACATGCACACACATATCTCTAGCCTACTGGGCTTTTAAAGGTTTTTTTTTCATGTTTTTTATCAAAACCATTCATCTAAATGTGTTATAAGTGCTCAATTTTATGTGAATAGGCTATTGGATCATCCAATTTTGACATGAGGGTTGGTTTTTATAAGCTTTGAAAATTGATGGTCTACAAATTTTAAAAATATTCAAGCTAAAAAAATTAACACATTTTTCATAAAAAAACACAATCCAAGTATATTTATCCCAACAAATCGACCATGTAAAACACATATGTGGGGGTCAAAATTTTGTAGAAACACCTATAAAACCCTGTTTGCTTGCGGCAGCCTCTTAACATTGGTAGGCATATGCTTCACACTATATATATAGTGAGTGGTAGCTGCTTAATCCATACATGCTTGATGAAAATGCACTCACGTTGAGCATCCATTGCACACAATAGACACTCATTGTTTTTTTGGCAAAAATTGTCACTTAGCAGTGTTCTGAAGTGCCACTAAAAACAATTGAAAATTGATGGGCGCGTCCCTGCAAGGGCTTTTAGTGGCGATTTAAAGCACTGTTAAATCATAGTTTTTGCATTTTAAAGCTCCTTTGCATGTTTTTTTGCGCTAACCGTCCATGAGCATTCCATCTAGGCAGCTATGGATTAATCAACTACCACTTTTCTTATATATGTATGTATATATATAAAGAGGGAACTAACCAGGCTTTTAAAGGGTTCTTCTCATGTTTTTTCTTTCTTAAATCTGACCATACTGGTGCATTCAACATAGTCGATTTACTAGAAAACGACACTTGGATAATGTTTTTTTATAAAAAATATAATTATGTAAGCCTTGAATATTTAAGAAAATCTTAGATTGCCCATTTTAAACCTTATAAAAACCAACTAATGTATCAGATTGGATGATCCAATAGTCATTTCCTATGAGATCAACTGATCAAACATATATAACTCATCTGTACAATCAGATTTAAGGAAAACATGGAAAAATCCTTCCCAAGTTCAATTAGTTAGAAAAGCGGTTACCACCTTCTCTCCCTCCTATATATATATATGATTATGATGCATAAACAAGATTTTTTAGGGCTTTAAAACCAACAACTGATAATCCATATAAATATTCAAGCAGCCAAAAATTGTATTTGTTTCATAGCAAACTCACCATGCTTAACACGTCCACATGGCAGGGGCGTAGCTAGGATACATGTGAGGAGGGGGGTAAACAGGGGTGTAGCTAAAAAAAATATATTTGTGCGATAGTCGGGGGTTCGGGGCAGCACCCCCGAAATATTTTTTTTTTAGATAAAATAAAAAATGACTACAATTATTAATAAAAATCTATTTTATGTGGACAAATCAAACTATTTGCTGCAGTCAGGGCTGGGCTAGGACTGGGATGGGCTACAAAAATGGATAAAAATCTATTTCATATGGAATCAGGGCTGGGCGAGGACTGGGCTTTTAAAAAAAAAATATTTTTAACTGTTTGGGGAGGCAGGACTGGGCTACAGCCCAGTCCTGCCTCCCCCTAGCTACGCCCCTGCCGCATGGTGTTAGAAATGCCTACTTCACACGATAATTCTCATATTAGTGAGTGGGTGCATGTCTCTCTCTCTCTATATATATATAGACTATTTTAATTGAATCTTACCGTACAAATGTGTTCTACATATTTGATTTTTATAGAAATTAACTCTTGATTGTCCAGTTCCCACATGTGGATAAGTTTTTATAAGGTTTGAAGATCGATTATATATAATTTCACAAGTATTTAAGGGTAAAATTCATGTATTTTTTTTTCTTCATCGAAAAGAACGCACGTCATTTTTTAGCAAATCAACCACGCTGAATGCATCTGTGTGGTTAAATTTACAAAAAACACCCTGAAAACCCCTACTTACTCATGGTAGGCACCTATTCTCGTGTGTGTATGGTAATGATACGGCTACTCCCTCTTATAAACCGTTGGATAAATTTCAATCCAACGGTTTAGAAGAGGGTTAAATATTTTGTGTCTTTCTATAATTACTGAAAATAGAAAAGTAAACGAGGAGATAAGAGCCAAACTTATAAGTATTTTTTATCAAATATGGGTTTAGATTTTATAAAAAACCAAACTCATATTTGAAAGAAAAAATTATAAATACAAGGCTAACTTTTGAGTTAATTACAAGTGCCACCTAACTTTGAAGATATGATGAATGGATCCCTGGGTTAGAAAAATATTTACCAAACACCCGCCTCTCTCAACGCATTCGAGTTTTCCATGGACAAACCATGGTTAGTTGAAATACACTTACTTGAAAAGCCTTCTGTTGCCATTAACCAATTCTACAAAACCAAGGGTCTTCTTCCGTGGGGATTATGGTTTAGGGCAGTGAATTCCTGGGTACCGATAATGTTTGGGGCCTTGCATCAGTTTTTTTCTGGATTTATAACCCGAAGAAACCGCACTCGGCACAAAGATCTGATCACGCTGGCTTAGCCTGCCATGCCTACGGTCATCGTGCCTACATCGTAAAACTCCGAATCTAAGACCCATTCCCGGGGCCTATGCTACTCGTTGGCTTGCACAGAGGGGTTCTGCTCTGAGTCCACTGATGCCAAATTTTGACAATTTTGGATGTTGGGTATGTGAAAAATCTTTTAACAGCATCTTCACCAGTTCTGTGGATTCACAAACAAAGTGTCACAAAAAACGAAACCAACATTAGTGGCATTAGTATAATTATTGAAAAAGACTTCAGTTTTGAATTGTAAAAGATGGTTAATGGTGAAATAGAGAGATAAGGGGCAATCAAATAATTTTATTTAACGACCATGCTAGACCCACCTGAGTTGAGAGAGGCGGGTGTTTGATTTTTTTGTAACATAGGTACCCATTGTAAAATATAAAAAGTTTAGACCGGAGTTATAAATGTTTTTATATAAAAGGGTGAGTTTGGGTTGGATTATAATCCAAATTCCAAACCCACATTTTTTCTGCGTAAAAGAGGGGCGAAAGGGTTTCGCGCTTCTCTCTCTCTCTCTCAGAGAAAGAAGAGGAAGGCGAAGGAGAAGGAGAAGGAGAAGGAGAGGAGCAACAAAGGCGAAGAAGAAGAAGAACAAGAAAGAAAAGGAGGAGGCAGGTACGCCCTCTCTCTCTCTCCGCTCTTTCTTCTTGTTCCTCCTCTTTCTACTGCTACTTCTTGTTCTTGTTCTGCGTTTTTTTTTGAAAAATCCCATCACCGACCGCACATTGGCTGGCCTCCGGTTGTTAAAACCCTTGAGGTCCACTCTACCCACCGTGGAGTACACCTTCTACCTTGCAGTAGGGGAGGCCACTCGTGGGTTTTGAACTTGTGACGTCCTTCAAGTTGGTTACAGTCACAGATAAGGGGAGCCCTCGTGGGATGTTCTGCGGCTGTAGGTGAAGGTCAAAAATATGAAAAAAGAAGCCCATTTTTTTTGTGGGACCCAGTCCACAACTACGGTTCCGGCACCCGTACCGTGCCGTGTAGACACGGGTCCGGGAGCCCATACGGCGTACGCATGTGACATAGGTGATGAACCTGTCAAAGACCATTATATTTGTCATAACCATATCAAGCCAAATTGTTTGCATCTTTGTACATGCAAGAAACATGTAGGAAATTTAATAGTTTGAATTTCGGGTCAGTTAAACCTGTTAGATTTGGTAGAGAAAACATCATCTGATTCATAATTAACTTCAAATTCGTGTTTACATCTGAAACTGAATCTGCATTGAATCTGAATTTGACTTGTATCCTAATCCGTTTGTCTGAAACATATATGCTGTTAGATATTCAAGCTAGTTGGATCTGAACTAAGTATCATATTTTCAAATTGATTTGAGTTTGACTCCAAATCAGATTGGCCAATAGTCGATTGTGTTGGTTTCAGTAAATTTCAACATCCTAACTGTCGCTTAAAAACTTGTTTAGGTTCCAGCCCTGTTCATGAGGTCCAACATTACCATATATTATTTGGATTTGGATTCAACTTCACTTCAGTAGATTATTTAGAAGCGGATTCAAATTGAATATATTGTTTAAATTCACATTTGGATTTTGATTAGCCATAGTATCACCATTCGCACAAGGATGCAAACCAAATAACAGTTATCACTTGGGTGCAAACAGGATCCAACTCATATTCTTTTGTCCTGATAGTAATTCAGATTCAAGTAATAATCAGATAATGGTAATTGGTAATGAATATGGCTATATCAAGGCCAAAATATTTGTCTAGCTAAACTGTTTTCTGTTTTATTTTCACAAGAAAGATTAGTAGATTTTATTTATTCAGTAGATCTAATACTATAGAGACTTAACTCTTAAGTAGTAACCAAATCTGAATTTACCATCTAGCTGGGCTAAGATCCGGGGTTAGAGTCACTTTTTAGAATCGAGTCCAATGTCAAACCAAATACGCCCAACCTGTATTCAATCTTTTTTGCATATCAAGCCTCTGGTCTTTCCCCTTTGAGGGCTGCACATGTGTCGAGCTGAGCCTGAGGGCTTCAAAAATCAAAGGCTGACATGTACCAAAACCAAAACTCCATGGCTCAAGAAGCTGTTTTATTATGTTGGAAAATCATTATCCAAGGTCAGATCCTTAGTTATCAAACCGTGCTGAACACATCTATTTGGTCAGATTGAGTCAATATAGAGTAGATTTCACCTATGATTTCCAGCTCAATACTTCTGTGCTTTCATTAGTATCAAATATTTACCCTGATCACCCTCCATCTTGGGGACAGGGCTGTCAGGTGTGGGACCCAAGACTTGATGGAGGGCAATCAGGTGCTTAATGCGGAAATTTTTGTGCAATCATATTGCACCCGATCTGGACTCGGGGATAAGGTGGCTTCGTCCCCTCCCAATCGAAAGCGGAGTAGATGGATCTAAATTTTGGGAAGACTAAAGAAGCAAAAAGCAAAAAGCAAAAAGCAAAAAGCAAAAAGCAAAAAGCAAAAAGCAAAAAGCAAAAAGCAAAAAGAAGATGACATCAAAACTCATTTGGAAAGAAAAATAGTAAAAGGTTCGAGGAGGAGAAGAAAAAAATAATAGGAAAAAAAGAAAAGGAAAGAATAAGGAAATAAATAGAAGGAAAAAAGGAAAAAGAAAAAAAGAAAACAAAGAGGGTGGAAGGCGAGAGGTCAGAGGAGGAGAAGAAAATCAATAACAGGAAAATAAAGAAAAAAAATAAAAAAAGGGAAAAGGGAAAAAAGAGAGAAAGAAGAAGACGACGAAGAAAAAAGAGGAAAAGAAGCAGAAGAATAAAAGAGGAAAATAAGATCAGAAGGAAGAAGAAGAGAGAAAAAGAAGGGGAAAAAGATAAAAAATATTGTGACCCGAGAGAGAGAGAGAGAGAGAGAGAGAGAGAGAGAGAGAGAGAGAGAGAGAGAGAGAGAGAGAGAGAGAGAGGTGTACCTGTAATGATCCCATCTGACCCTCGTAAAAATAGTGGATTTTTTTTTAAACAATTGCAGAAACTAACCCAAGGATCTAGGGCCTCACAAAATTAATATACCAAACTACAAACCAAACTATGCATTGATACAAATGAAGAATAAACCAAATTTTATTAATTTATATCAACTGTCAAAATACACTAAGACAAAAAATTGTCTATATCACAAATGAGCCACCTGTCAGAAAACCAAAACACTAGTCACAAGGCTTTCAATCTCCCGCTAGTTAGTTAAGAAATCACTGAACATCCGTGCTTGTAAACAATTTTAAGAAAATGGGTAAGAACCAAAGTCCTTTTTACTAATTTCTCTAAAAATCCAAACAGTAAAGAAAATAACATAAACCAAATTCATATATAAATTTCAGAGGAATATCACAATTAACAACTTGCTACAATCAACTTACCATTCTAGCATTTAAACAAGATATCATGCAATAACAAGTATCATACTAAACAGAATAAACATGAATGTATGAACTAATGTTGAATAGTAAATATGCATGAATAACTTATTAAGTTATCTATCAGAGTTGCTTTTGCATGTATGTCTTTATTAAATACACAAAATTTAGTTTTCACTTTTCGTTAAACCCGTAAATATTCAAAACGGGCAAAAATTCTCAAAGTCCAAGTTAGGTTCCCAGTTGTAGCTCAACATCCAATTTATATTTTATTACTAGGTTCCACACTTGTTCCTCGACCTATATTAGTAATCCTCACATTCCATTGGAATATTAAAAATCCTCACCTAATGCCAGGACATCAATGAAAATCCTCAACCATTGACGCCATTTTCTTGGTATACCAAAACTACAGTTGAATCAACAACACCACTCCTAGGCAAAGTGACTGAAATCTTCCTAAATTCGTGGCCGGGAGGTGAACCGCCACATCGGGTTCTTGAGCACAACCACACACGGAGTCTTTGTATCCTCATGATCCCCTAAGACCGTTATTCAAGATTCTCACACTATGGAAGGGACATCAAAGAAGAGATTAATTATACTGTTTCGTCTCTTTTACCTTTTCAAATAAATTTCAAGTTATTTTCACAAGAACCGTTTTGCAAATGCACATGCAAAATCAACTTCAGGCAGTGGCCCGCACAATTTGATAGGGCAATTAATTTTGAAAAACCATTAAATTTTCAAAAATAAATTTTGCAATGCATAAATAAAATCAATAATAATTGGAGCAACACATGCTCCTGGCCTATACGGCCTGCAGTGGTTCACATCTGACCACCAACTCATCTCAAGAGTGATTTATGCATCTTTGCAAAATTTTAGTGAACATGCAATACACTTATTGTTTTCAAACATGTTCACAATGCACATTCAAACACACAAATGAATGCACTTGAAACCAAATGCATATGCATGCCAATCGATGCTCGTAGAACACATTAACATGATAAATTACATGCATAAACATCCAAACATGCATATGATCATATTTATCCAAACATAAAATAAACTTTAGATTCATGCGTATGATACGCACAATTGCAACATGATCAATTCAAATGCATGATTATGTATCATTTCAGAAAGAATGTATATATTAATCTTAAACGTGTACATGACCGAACTCATGTACTCAAATGACTATGCAAAAATTTCTTATCGATACAACAACCGGGCGGATCTGAATTCACAAATCAGACAATCATCTATTCGGTAGAATTGGACCAGATCTGCTTAATGCATACACTCGGCAAATCTGATCCATAACAATTCACCTACACTTGGCGAAACTGATCAGATTTACGTACCCATGAAACTTTGCAAACAAGAACCAGATTTGCGTATACAAGAAACTCGACAAGTCTGATTAGATTCACATGCATATAAAGCTAAGCAAGTCTGACCAGAATTGCATACTCAAGAACTTCACAAGTCTGATCAGATTCACACACTAAAGGAAATCAACAAGTTTGATCAGATTTGCATACCAATGCAACTCAACAAGTCTGATCAGATTTGCTTACTAAGGAAACTCAGTAAGTCCGATCAAATTTGCACACATGAGACTTGACAGATCTGATCAGATTTGCATACCATAAAACTGGGTAGATCTAATCAGATTTACGTATCATAAAACTGGGCAGATCTGATCAGATTTGCATATCTATAATAATAGACACGTCTGATCAGATGTGCAAACAGTGGAACTTGGTAAGTCTGATCAGATTTATACACAATAAAAATCAGCAAGTCTGATCAGATTTGCACACTAATAAAACTCTGCAAGTCTAATCAAATTTGCATACAAATAAAAGTCTGCAAGTCTGATTAGAAATAATGCACCCAACCTGATAGATCTGGCCAGATTTGCACACTTAAGAAAATCAACAGATTTGGATCAGATTTGTCAACCCATGCACTTGGCAGATCTGTTCAGATCTGTCACTATGTGAAAGTCGGCAGATATGTCCAGGTCTGTATGCATTTTATATAAATCTGGAACACTAAAACTCATTGAACTATATGCATGTCAAGAAATTATCAGATTTGCTAAAGTGTATATATATATATATATATGCAAAAACAAATATGAACCATATGATATTTTTCAGAAACATGCTAAAAATTCATCACACATGGACCGTATGCACTTGTTCAGCAGTATGATCAAAAGGTCGGTAGAAATATATATATATATATATATATATATATATATATATATATATATTCGAAATGAAAATCCATTAAAAGAAAATCGATAGCATGTATTTTCAAACACAAGGAATAGGTAAATCGACATCTTTATGAATAAATATACACATGCATCTATCTACATAAAATCGACAATACATTTACATAAATATATATATTGTTTTGAAATCAGATTTTCCTTTTTCCCTCTAATACCTATCCATGAATTGATTTAAACATATTTCTTTCTCTAAGAACTTAGAGTGAAGCCCATACCTTGATCGAAATTTAGAAAAAAGACCAAAAAATCGATGGATGTACGAAGAAAAACTGTTTTTTCTTTTCTTTCTTTCTTGCTTCTCTTTTTCCTTTTTTCTTTTTTTCTCTCTCTCCTTACACGATTTTGGTTCTCTCATCTTTTCTCTCTCTCTCTCTCTCTCTCTTTAGAACACGAGTTCTAGAGAGAGGGAGAGATCAACCCCTTTTATATTAGTTCTTATTTTATTTTATTATTTTTTAATTTGACTTAATCTAGGGGGTGACGTCCCCTCTAGCTGGCTTAATTAAGTAGAGTTTTACTCATTATCCTCTAGATATTATCCCTTTACATAATTATTGTATTCAATCATTAAATATTTTATTTAATATAATATTCTAAAGAAGTCTCTATGGGGTAGAGCAGGTAGAACTCTACTTCATCCAATTTAAATTTTAAGTTGGTTTTAAAGTTTTAAATTGACCATGAATGGATCTAGGATCAAGATCTGGATCTAAGATCCAAATCCATATGGATCTTACATGGACTAGATCCTAGTCAACATGGTTCATGGATTGGGTCCAAATCCATATTAACTTGGATCAAACGAAGCGGATCCAGTCTGATCCAATCCAGAAAAAGTAAAAAATAGAGGCAAGTTATTTTTGAAAAATGCAATTTTTGGGCCAACCGTAATCCGATTTCGGAAAAACAGGCCGCCAACACAATCAGAATTACGAGGCCAGAGAGAGAGAGAGAGAGAGAGAGAGAGAGAGAGAGAGAGAGAGAGAGAGAGAGATGCCTTGACCCTAATTAGGGTCAGGGCGTTTGTCTTTTTCCCCTTTTTGGGTCAAATTAGGTCTTTGACCCCATTTGACCCAACCTTACAAATAACGCGCGCCTCATGTTGAGGCGCGCTTTGCCTTGAGGAATACACCTTTGGGGCAATACCGCTTTTTTTGAACACCTCAAGGCAAAAGGCCCCTTGCCTTGAGGCAAGGCACGCCTTTTGCGCCTTGACGCGAAGCACGCCTTTTGCGCATTGACGCACATTTTTAATAACACTGCTCCACTTTCTTTATTTTTGGTGGTATGCCTGTTAGACAGGGCAGCTATCGTGCATTTGTATTGTATTTGTATTTAAGTTTGGATCTGGATCCAAACTACCTTTGTGTAACATGTCCAGCCAATATTAGGGCATACTTGTAAATACCTGTATTAGGTTTTGTTTTATAAATTAAAAGGTAGAGATCACGATTTTCACATAAGGGAAAATCGTGAATAGTTGCAGCCCCATTCTCTTTTCTTCTCTACAGTTTCCTGATCGTTGATTCTGGAGAAAACTTTCATGGTATCAGAGCGAGTCTGATCCGAAGGCTGATATTCTTTCCAGCATGTGTGTCCTCAAGAGATCTTATTCCCTTTTCTGTCTCTCCTCTATTTTTTTTGCTATTCTACGTTTTTCATTCTATTCTTCATCTTCAATATTTTGTTTCCAAGTATTTCTTGATCTCTAGATTCTCGTTCTTATTAATCTTTTCTCTCAGACCTGATACACAAATCAGACCAGTCATCTGGTTTGCGTCAAATCAGGTTCAGACCTTTCCCCTCTTTTTGAAATCAGTTTCACGACAGCCCTTCTATTCCAAATCAGTTTCGTGACATCTTTGGTATCAGTTTTGCGTGAAACTGATTTGGGTCGAGTTATTTTTCACACAAATCAGTTTCACGACAAACCCAAATCAGTTTCACGACATTTCTTTTCAGTTTTGCGTTAAATTCATTCTCGTTGTTCATCGGATCTGTGTGATAGGTCTGACACTTCATGGTATTTCCCAGATTGATGCATTAAATCTGACTAATGGTTAGAGTTAGTCTGTAGACTTGGTTTCACCTGTTCTCCTCTGTTTTCATTATTGCTGTGTGCAATCTCAAAAAAAAAAATCGTGATATATAATCTTCATTTTGGTCACTTCACTTCTTTGATGCAATCAAAATAGATCTGAGACCTAACTTTTCTCATTCACGTTGAATATTAGAGCTCTCCCCCCCCCCCCCCCCCCCAAAAAAAAAAAAAAAAAAAGGGGGGGGGGGACGAGACTTATTTGTTGCATCTTGGTCTGAGACCATTTTACATTCTGATTGCACACGTCAATTTTTTTTCTCTTTTAAGTCATGGATTCTTCTTCCCATTCATTTCTCTCATCCAATTTCCTCGGTCAACTCATTTCTGAAAAGCTTACCAATTCCAACTTTTTGATTTGGAAAAGACAAATTCTTCCATTCATTAAAAGCCAAGGTCTCTCTGGACATCTGAATGGATCAATCTCAGCTCCTCCAGAATTTGTTATACAAGAAACTAAGAATGAAAATGAGGCTGATTCTACACAACAAATTCCAAATCCCCAATACGAGATTTGGATGAAGCGTGATCAAGCTGCAGTTACCTTTATTATTTCTACTATCTCTCAAGAAATATTGGTGGGAATTCCAGACGAGTGTTTAGCAAAGGAATTGTGGGATAGGCTGGTCAAGACATACTCTCAGATATCAGAGGCTAGAATTTCTTTTCTTCGGCGTGAATTTCAACTCTTGACTAAAGGCTCCATGTCCGTCATGGAGTACTTGAACAAAGTTAAGAGTATCAGTGATCAACTAGCCGTTATAGGGTATGAAGTGACAAATAAAGACAAAGTCAGGCAAACCTTGAATGGCTTGGGACCGGAATTTCATGTTCTTTCAACTTCATTGCTATGTCTACCCGACTTACCGTCATTTGAGGACTTGCAAGCAAAACTACTTCAATATGAGATGACTTTGAAGGGGATGTCACATGAGACTGGTGGACAAGTTCTTGCTACTGGAATTTCTTTTGGTCAGGGACGTGGGGATAGTAATTTTGGATGTGGCAGAGGACGAGGTACTCCAGGGGGGCGTGGGTTACTCCCTACTCCGAATGTTACACCAGTTTATAATGTAAAAAATGTACCAACATGTTATCTCTGTAACAAGCGAGGTCACATCAAAGCCAATTGTTGGCACAATCCATAGAACAAAGGAAAGTTCCAAAAGGGTGAGAGCTCGTCAGGACAAAAAGAGAACTCTTCAAAGTTTGGTGGGGATGTGAAAGAGCTTCTCTTGGCCATGTTGTCTGATCTTGATCTGAAGCGTGATGATAAAAGGAGTGTGGTACACTGATTCAGGGGAAGCTACTCATGTCACAGGTAATGCAGGTAAATTCTCTAATTTAATCCCCTATCTTGGAAAAAGTAATATTGTCACTGGAGATGGGTCACACCATCTCATCACTCACATTGGAAATGTTTCTATTCCCTTGTCTAAATCCCCACTTCATCTTTCCAATGTCTTGCATGCTCCAGATATTAAGAAAAATATAATTTCCGTTTCTAAGCTTGTTGATCATATCAATTCTTCTGTTGAATTTACTCCGTCTTTTGTTTATGTCAAGGATCTACAAACGAAGAAAACGTTCGCTAGAGGGGAACGCCGGGGAAATATGTATGTCTTCCAGGAGGATCCTTCTACTTGTGTCCGACCTACCTTGAAGTCTCCTCAATCTATGTCGTCAAAGAGTATTCGTGTGTTCAGTTTGCAATCTTCAAATAAATATAATAAACCTGATTTTTGGCATTCTCGTCTTGGTCATTGTGGTCGAGTCTTTGTTGAACGACTGGTATCTAATGGACTTATTCCTGAATCTAGCTTGATTCCTAGATCAGATGATAAAATATGTTCCAGTTGTCAACTGTGTAAGAGTCATGTTCTTCCTTTCCATTCAATAAATGAGAGAGCTTCAAGGCCTTTTAAAATCGTCTGTTCTAATGTGTGGGGACCGGCCCCTGATTCCTCTAATTCTGGCAGCAGATACTATGTTATTTTCATCGATAATTTCTCTCGTTTCACCTGGATATACTTCATGAAGAATAAATCGGAAGTCTTCTCTATTTTCCGTTGTTTTCATGCGTTTATTAAAACTCAGTTTTCTTGTAATATTTTACATTTCCAATGTGATGGTGGGGGGAATACTCCTCTAGGGAATTTATCAATTACCTCCAAGATAGTGGAATAAATCGTAGAGTATCTTGCCCGCATACACCTCAACAAAATGGAGTTGCAGAACGGAAACACCGTCACATTGTGGAGAGTGCTATGAGCATGATGCACGAATGTCGTGTTCCTATAGGATTATGGACAGAGACTTTTCATTCTGCTGTTTACATCATTAATCGTCTGCCCATGAAGATTTTAGAAAATGAATCACCTTATTTCGTTTTATTTGGGAAGCATCCTAATTATGATGAACTAATTTTTTTTGGCTGCATGTGTTATGTTCATATTGACTCTTCTCTGCGAAATAAGTTTCAGGCTAAGGCATCAAAGTGCAGATTTGTTGGATATGCAGATCACCATAAAGGGTACAAATATTATGATCCTGACAACAGGCGAATCAAGATATCTAGAAATGTAGTTTTTGATGAAAATGATTTTGGAGATGGAGAATGTGCTTCTGCCCAAACCAATATGAACGCTTTTTTCTATGATCCATGGCTTAGTGCAGAGCTTTTTCCTGAAACAAGCAATGAGTGCTCTTCCTCCTGTGCTCCAGGGATATCCTGTCAAGATGGAACCAACAGAATACAAGAACTTGAAATAGACAATCCTCCAGAGATTGATAAGTTTGCTGGGCAAGTTTATAGGAGAAGAGAAAGGTCCCTTTTGACCCCAAATAATATTGATCAAGGAGCTCTTACGTCTTATTCACCCAATGACCCCCCTACTTCTCCAATTCCGAATACCGTAGCATTCCCGATCAGACGATCAGAAAGTGCTCGGCATCCTATTGAAAGGTGGGTTAGTTATGAGAATTTCACCATGGATTTTCAGTTATTTTTGTCTCAGATTGAAAAAGAGACCGAGCCTAGACATTTTCATCAAGCTATTAACTCCAAGAAATGGATTCAGGCCATGAATGAAGAGATGAAAGCTTTATACCAATGTCAAACATGGACAGTTGTCCCTCGACCTTCAGGTAAGAATGTTGTTGGATCGCGATGGGTTTACAAGATCAAATACAAACCAGATGGGAGTGTTGAGCGATACAAAGCTCGTCTCGTAGCAAAGGGATTCACCCAAGAATTTGGACAAGATTATGATGAAACCTTTAGTCCAGTCATGAAAATGGGCACAATTCGCATTGTTCTGTCATTGGCTGTAGATTATGGTTGGAGAATAAGCCAGCTAGATGTGAAGAATGCTTTTCTTCATGGGGATTTGAAGGAAGAAGTATACATGGAACAACCGCCAGGGTACACAGAAAGAGATTCAAAGGAGTATGTCTGCAGATTAAATCGAGCCCTCTATGGCTTGAAACAAGCGTCTCGATCTTGGTTTGAGAGTTTCTCCCTAGAAATTCAAAGACATGGTTTTTATCGATCGCAATTGGATCATTCTCTTTTTATTCATCGAAGTAAGGAGTCTACTACCTTCTTATTGATATATGTCGATGATATAATTATTACAGGAAGTAGTGAGAACTATGTTCAAGAGACTAAAAATCTTCTAAGCCAAAGATTCAAAATGAAGGACCTTGGAAATCTTCGGTACTTTCTTGGAGTAGAAGTGGATAATCAAGAAAATAAGCTTACTTTGACCCAACATAAATACACTCTCGATCTGTTAGAAAAGGCTGGAATGAAGGATTGCAAACCTCTTGCTACTCCTAGTGTGCTTAACCAGAAATTAAGTACGCAAGACGGAGACTTGTATCATGATTCCACCAAATATCGGAGTTTAGTGGGAATGCTTCAATATCTCACGTTTACCAGGCCTGATATCACATATTCAGTCAATCAAGTTTCTCAATTCATGCATGAGCCAAGAACAGGACACATGGATGTAGTAAAAAGGATACTGAGATACTTGAAGAGTACTGTTGGTGATGGACTTTTGTACACTAAAAGCAGAACCATAAGTACTGCTCATGACATCATTGCTTATTCAGATGTAGACTGGGCCAGAGATCCTGATGATCGAAAGTCAGTTTCAGGATACGGGGTTTTCATTGGTGCCAATCTTGTTTCCTGGAGTAGTAGAAAACAAAAGGCAGTGGCTAGATCTAGCACGGAAGCCGAATACAGGGCGATGGCTGCTGCTACGGCAGAAGTAACATAGACTAGACATTTGTTAACAAAATTAAAGGAATCGATTGCTAGTTGCTTCCTCCTTTGTGACAACCAAAGTGCTATTCAAATATCTCTTAATCCTATTCATCACAGCAAAACCCAACACATTGAGATTGATCAACATTTTATCAGGCAGAAGATTGAGGAAAAAGTGATTGAGCCCCATTATGTTAGAACAGAAGACCAAGTGGCTGATTTGTTCACTAAGGGACTCACAAAGTGTCATTTTTTGGTTCCTAAAGAACAAGTTGTCCATGATTCAAAATCATGCACAACTTGAGGGGGACTGTTAGACAGGGCAGCTATCGTGCATTTGTATTGTATTTGTATTTAAGTTTGGATCCAGATCCGGATCCGGATCCAAACTACCTTTGTGTAACATGTCCGGCCAATATTAGGGCATACTTGTAAATACCTGTATTAGGTTTTGTTTTATAAATTAAAAGGTAGAGATCACGATTTTCACATAAGGGAAAATCGTGAATAGTTGCAGCCCCATTCTCTTTTCTTTTCTACAGTTTCCTGGTCGTTGATTCCGGAGAAAACTTTCAAAGCCTTCCCTTAAAAAATGAATGAAAGAAAAAGGACATACCGTCTTCCCCTTTTTAGGTTTGTTTCTGTATATTTGTGTGACCGTTCTCCCTATTTTCCCCATTTGTGATGTCTCGACTTTGGCTGAGTGTGAGTTTCAATTTCTCACTGATAAGAAATTGGTGAAAAACATTGAGGAAATCGTGGTTATACAGATTGTGATCATACATGTTTTGCTTATTTACATCAATCATATTTTTTTGGTATATTTCCTGTGAAATTGAGGTGATCAACTGGAGTTTGTCAATATTGTGAAGGTTTTTGATGGGATGTTTGCTTCTATACATTTACATGGTTCGGTTGCTTTTGTGGTAGGTAGGAGGCTCAGGTTAGCGATGTCTCAATGCAGTTTGGTGAGGATTAAGAAGGCGTTTTGGCATCTAAATGGCAGGGGTTTTAGGATTGCTTGGACCCATCCTTTGTTGTTTTCTTCTCGTGGTTTCTGTAATGCCTCTGAAGCAGTTAGACAAGTTTCTGTTGATGAACCCATTTCATGGCATCACATCTCTGGTTAGTTGTTAGTATTTAAGTTGGATTATATTGAATTCTGATAGAGATCAGTCTCTTGGAATCACAGAGATACTTGGCTCATGATTTAGTTGATACTTTTGTGTGTATGCTTGTGGTTTGACCGGTACAGGTGGTTCAAAGTGTATGTAATCATTTTAATGTTACTTTGAATTTGTTTATGCTTTGTTGATGTTCGTGTGTAGCATGACCGCATATAGCTGTAAATTTGTAAAAGTACTTGCTTGGTTGGTAACAATTGGTTGAGTCCATGAGGTTTTGGCTGTTGATGTCGTGATAGCTCTAAGTTTTCTTCGCAATGTTCGATAGAAATTTTTGATCTATTTGATAATGCACTTACTTTTTAGATATTTAGATGTTGTTTGATATATAATGCCAAGATTACTGCTGCTTTTGTGTAACTTTGTGCTTTGTATATCTTGACAACACCTTCGTTGGATGGTTACAAATATTTTAATACAAGGCCATTACCTACTTCTTTCTAATTCTCGAGTGTCCTCCTACCTGCACTATTGACATTGAATATTCAAACTGATTGGCATCAGGTGTTTCTAATACCATAATATTGTTTGGCCACATTGCGCCCTTCCTTTCTTAACATTCAATTTCCGTGAAGCTGATCAAGGGAATTCAGTTCTGTTCTCTTCATAAAAGCATTCCATGCATGACTCTAAACTAAGGTTCATTGCTGTTAGAATGATCACTTTAAATTGAATAGGTTGCAAAAGAAATATAGAAGACCAAGGTGCAAATGTGTATTCCTGCTAGCATTAAGCATATGCTATAGCCTTGAATTGGCATATTACGTGCTTGGGCTTGCTTTTTGAACAACTGGTGTCTGTTATCATCTCAATTTTCTTTGGTCCTGCAAAAACATATGTACACACACGTAAGAAAGGGAGAACTGAAGTCCAGTGTAACTCTTGATTGCAGGACGGAGTTTCATTTCGAGAATTGTGATTCCGTATGATGAGATGCCAAAAGATGGGCAACTAATTAAGCTGGGAGCAATAGCAAACCAATGGAACTTAAAGTGATGCTTTATCCCCTGTTAGCAACAAGAGTGTTACGTAGGCTTTGCAAATTCATGAACACTTTGGTAAGAGATGGTTGGTCCTATTTAGATGTGATAGAACAGAAAATGGGTCTTTGTAGTCGTGTATGGCAATTGGTTTGATCTAATTGGAGTCCCATTCCTATACTTGTCATTGGTAAATTGTAGTTTGATCCCATAATGATCCCTGTAATGAAACCTAATTGTATGAACTTAGAAAATTCAGAAGTAGATATTTACAAGCTTGTCTAATTGGGAGCTCCCAAGCCTGTCACATTGAAAGGTGCAGCAATGAATAAGGACTAAACTAGCCTTTATTGGAGGATGCTGAAGTACATAGTTTTGATGGAGGGATATTGTGGCAATTCCTCGAAAACAAAGTAGTATGCAAAGCATTATCCTACTACCTCCATAGTTCTCTTCTTCAGCTCCATTAGGTTAAGATTGCAATGCTTGTCAGTAGGTGTATGGTGGAATGTTCCAACTTCACAATGACCTATTTTTGAAGTAATCAAGATGCGGTTTTTTGATGATTGGGGAAACAAAAAAATACTCAGTGTCAAAATAAATACATGAGATTGAGTTGCTTATTTGTAGCTTTCAACCTTGCAAGAGAATGTAAGGCACCAAGTCGTTCAATGTCATCCATATGGCTAGCCACTCCCATCCTTCATTCTCCGTGCATATTGCCTTTTAACATCGGGGAATCCTTCTCATTTTAGCCTCTTTGTTCACGTTCTCTTCACTTGATGTCATCTTTTTCCAACATTTGTTCACATAAAATTTCAATTGACTTGCTTTCTCTTGTTTATTGATTTCGTTCAATGGCTAGTCTATCTTCTTTTAAGCAGTGTTGTAAAAAACGTATTAGAACCCATATTGGAAGGGTCAGAGAGACTGGTGTATCGTAATGTATTGTATTGTATAGTAAGATACATGAAAAATACACTTAAAATATTGCAAAAAATCAAGAAATCACAAAAAGTACAATCATATGAAAAAAATTTAAAAATCATGTAATTACAAGAAAAATAAATCTATCGGGTCATTGGTAAATCTTATCACCACAAATACAATTAGTTGGAAGGAGTATCACTAAATACACAAGCCAAAAGATTTTCATAATTTATTGCAGAAGTGATAGTTACTATTTTATAGAACAGGATGCTAGGACCAAAGGCCATGCAAGTAGAGCTCAAATATGTATATGTGTGTGTGTGTGTGTCCGCTGAACCTCCAACCAATATTTAGGAATGCTTAATTGAAGGAGTGATATCTCCAAGTGTGGCATCTAGTAATCAAGCAGAACAAACGAAAGTCATTGAAGGTTTTTTTCCACGGGCTTGAGCCAGCAACATCTTTAGGCACTTATCTTACACAAAGATGGGATTTGATCAATGACTCAAAATTGCCCCCATCAATAGACGAAGCGACATGCTTGAATGGAACTAATTCCATTGGGTGTTTATGAATTACCGTACCAAGCCTGCTCTTTGTCCCTTTGAACTACACACTAAAAGTTCTCTAAACCATCGTGACTATGATTAGAGGGAGCTATTGGGTTTCCTGCCTGCCCATCCTCATTTCTGCTGAACTGATTCGATGCTGAAATGTCATCCTCATTTCTGCTCACCTAGGGAGAGTCATTTTCCTTCAGAGTAGTAGTACTGGGCCAGACAATGGCGATTGACTCATGATCTGCATTATTGCTAGTAACATATGTAATGAAATGATGGTCTTCAACAAATGCACGAATAACTCACAAAAAAGTGTCTACTGGAGGCACTACAAGCATGACCCTTGAAAAGGTATAAAAGGAAGAATACTTGAAAAATAAATAATACTTTATTCATGCACAAAATGCTTAAGAAGCATTGTTGTTTACATTGATCACCCCTATATATACAAAAAAGTGGAAGAGAGAGGAGAGCTCATTTTGAGCTCTCCAAAAGAGACGTTGGACTCTAGTCCAATGACTCTTATAATAGCTGTTGGACTAGAGCTATTTGCACTGCCAAGTTCCAACAAGAACTTAACAGGATCAAATATCTAGTTCCTATTCAACTAGATGTTAAAAAAGAAAATAAAGGAAAATAGAAAAATAAAATAATAAAAGGAAAAATATAATAATAATATTAAATAATATATATGTATTATAATTTACATTTTAACTGTAACGACCCCAACTCATACCCTTTGAAAATGCGAAATATTTTTTTTTATAATAGTGCGAAAACTTCCTAGAGAACCAAAACAATTGAAAACTTCCTAGAGAAGTAACTGCATAACTCAAACACCACAAACGAACTTGCAACCATCATCCATAAGAACCAAAACAATTTCTTTATTTATGAATAACACTAAATTTCAGAGATAATATTTTATTCGACTGAAAATAAAGCAACAACTGAAAAAGCAAGAAGAACTGAAACAAAAGAGCCACTCTGTCCCCTGCTGAAGCTGTCAAGCCCAAGTATGACTCTCATCCATTCCCAGTAGCCAGTCCAACCTCACTGTTCATAATTTCCTGTGAAAAACCAACAAAGTAGGGTGTCAGAACCGAAATTCTGGGCACAACTACTTCTAAAGAAACTAGGTGAGACAAAGAACATAGATAAGATTTCATATAATGATTTGAGTGAGTGCAGATATAACAATTTGCAGTGTCTAACAATTCATACATGCGACAGATTATATATACTCACCAATCGAGAACAGTAAAGTAGTACCATATGTCAAGAACTAAATAACCAAACCTTGCAGCATGCTTTTAAGTAAATTACATACCACCACCATATCATGTCATGATATAAAGAACAATTCAATTATGCATGATCTAGAGCAGAACATGAGAATGCATGATACCTTTTCAATACATGAATTTCTTTATTATCTTACCTTTAAGTTTCCTTTTTCCTTTCCATATGCATGCCCTATTAAATGCATCTAACTTTAAGTTCCTATTTTTAATTACCATTGCCCGCAGATACACCAAACAGGTACAATCTCCGAGGTCAAGTAGATTCTCAGGGTAGCTTAGCACACAATTTGTATTTTATTACTGGGTTCCAACTTAACCCTCGACAGAATCACATTCGGAACATTAGACCTCCGCATCTAATGTCGGGGACACAAGGGACACCCTACGCCCACAAGTGCTACTTCTTTGGTATCAAAACAATCACAGCTGTGACCAACACACTACCCACAAGTAAAGTGACACTCTCCCTAAAACCGTGACTAGCAGAAGGAACCTCAATATCGGGTTCAGGGGACAAAATTACAGTACACAGAGTTTTTGTATCCTCACAGTATCCCCAAGACCGTATCTCTAAGATCTCCATTCTCCAGATGGAAGATCCCAGAACATATATTACACTGTTCTTTATTATGTTTTTAATTTACCTCAATTCTTTAAGTTTGCAACACCATATGCAAAACTAAAGTGAAAATCCGCATCCTCCCTTGCGGGAACCCTTACGGAACTCCATCCCGCGATGACAACTAGAACAGTGTAGTAGTGTGCCATACCAACTTATGTGGTTTAAGTGATGCAGTCAAAAACATATGTGAAAGGAAAACAAACCCACGACTCTCCAGGCCGATGATGGTCCAATTAGGCCATCAGTGCATCACATAATAAAACCAAGTAGTGTTTATTCATAATACTAGGCCAATAGTGCCAAAAGCATGTGCACTCATGCAAACATAACCCAACCATATGCATGTCATTTCTCAATCATATGCATTTTCACTATGTGTGGTACCTACATCATATACGTGTATTAACCAATGCATATCTCTTTTGAGTGTGTGAGTGTACATGTAAAATTTCACATATTCATCAAATATATATACTCCAGAAGAAATATCAATAACAGAGTCATACTCACATTCATGATTAAACAACCAGTATCAAGAAATGCAAAAGAAATAACATTTACAACTACCCAGCAGAAGTGTAAGCTTTGGCATATGCTAGGGAAGGTGGTCGGGCTTACCAATCCCGGACCCCCATCCTTCTAGCTAAACATTCCAGCATAGTCTCAAAGTCTGGGATTCTTGACATACACATAGGTACAGGTAGGTTCCAAAAATTTTCTTTTGTTCAGATCAAAACTTAGATCATACACAACATCTATTAAATCTGGACCAGTTTTTTTTTTTTTTGGGACCAACAAAAACTGATTCCTATCGGTCAACATGTAATGATATACTTATAATCTTCAGGCTATAGGATATTAGGTTGATGTCCAACATTCTGTCAATGTGAAACCTGAACATATAAGTGAAGATATTCCAACTTCTATCAATAGACAACCTAACGAAAGTATTGTGAACACATTCAAGATTCTGTCAATGGGCAACCTGAAATATCAGTGAGAATATCCAAGATTTCTGTAAATGGGTAACTTAAAACACATCAACGAAGGCAGTCAATTCTCAATAAGCTTTTGAAAACAAACCAAAAATTCAATGAGCCAACATGACAAATGCGCCCAATTTACACACTACACCGAATATGAATGGGACTGTAAAATGTATAGTTCAACTCGTGTGTGCAGTTTCCTGTTACACACTCATTGCCTTATTATTCTCGAACCACTGGTAAATCAACAATTCTTATGTAAATCTGGTGGCAACCCAAGTCAGGTTTCCAGAATCTCGTTCTGCATCTCTTTCGTACCTTACACTGTCATGTGTACAGGCTGCACACAAGGATATGCTTGTGCACCTAATAAATTATCTTCATACTTAATATATCACAATATGACAGTAAGTGCCAATAAAGAAACAATTACAGACAATTGGAACAAATTTCTGATTCTTGATGACTCAATCCAAGCATGGTCGTTATATGGCCCTTTTACCTACGCATATGCATGTACATCCCATTTAAGAATACGATACTCAAATGGAGACAACGAATACAAATCAAGTCTGGAATCATGTATTCGATCCAAGATTTCAACAACAAAGAAGATCAGTTGGGTTCATTAGCATGCACATCATTTTCTTTTCAAACACAAGAACAAAGAGTTTGGCAAAGAAACAAGAGGGGAAAAAGACTCAAGCCATGAGAGACATTCCATGGTCGGCCATTACCCACGAAACCTCAGTGGCCCAACCTGTGTTTTTCCTTGTTGGAAAACAAAAACAACACAGAAAAGGTGCCAAGAACACAATTCCAAGAATACGATACCTCAAAACGAAATTCAATTTAAATAGCAACCAAGATTTCAACAAGAAAGACACTCAGTTTTCCTTTTTTGTAAATTCATTTACATACACAACAATTCCCTTTTTAACCAAATGAAAGGAAAATAGGCGAGCAAGAAGGGGAGTAAATCGGGCCATGGGAAACCATTCATGGTCCGCCCTTTCCCCAAGGTTCTTGAAGGGAAACAACCTTCTAAGGGCGTTCCATAGATTCCCATCGCAAATCAGTATACAGAATCAAATCCATATTCGATTCCTCACACAGTTTCAAGAGAAGCACCATACCTTTTTCGGTGATTTTCCGGCTATCGGAGGTTACAGTCGCGAGGGCAGGGTCGGCTGGTGTCGCTCCACTCACCGCCGTGACAAGGGGTGCTCGACGAGGCCTTTGATGGCAGCAGGTAGCCGGAGCTTTGCCAGTGATGGAGCTCCCTTCCGGTGCGCACGAAAATGAGAGAGAGATGAGAGAGATGGGGGAGGAGAGAGAAAGGGTTCCGACCTTTTATGAAGAGGGAGGAGGCCCTCCGAAAGTGGCGGAGGCCGTTACCACATCTCCGGCAGCTGCGGCCCATCCACCCCCTTCTCTTCCTTGCGATCGGGGTTAGGGTTCTCTTTGAACCCTAATGCCTGTTAAAAGAATCGGGCAACCCTTATCGGGGTGCCTTATTAAAACCCACCCCCTCCTTTTTATTATTTTAACGAGAGGGCCGGGTCCGGGTCTGCGACCTGCGACTCGGGATCCAAACCCGGTAGCGATTCTGGACCCGCGCCTCCCACTCGGTATGGATCCACGGATTGGATCCGAATGGATCCCATGAAATCACTTGTATAATATATATGTATATATATATATCGTATTTTACCTATATCCATAAGGATCCTATCTGGGTCTTGGATCTCGAATGTGGATCTCAAGCCCATTTATGCCTTATATAAATAGCTATCACTTGAATAATTTGGTTAATTAAAAATTTTCTTTTTTGCACCTATGTATATACATATAAGTTTATACGAGATAAATGTTGCGACAGTTCATGGAGCACTCAGGAAGAGAGAGAGAGAGAGAGAGAGAGAGAGAGAGAGAGAGAGAGAGAGAGAGAGAATCGTTATCTCATTAGGGCTACTATCCTCTAGTTTAAATAGAGGTTAGCTTAAAAAGAAATTACATATGGGTCCCTCATTTGTATATTAAATATCAAAAAGGAACATTTTAAGAATAAAACATAATTCAGACGACTAATCTTAACACTCCCCCTCAAGCTGGGGCATAGATATCAATCATGCTCAGCTTGTCACAACAATGAGAGAAACTAGGCCTCGCGAGTGCCTTGGTAAAAACATCAGCTACTTGATCTTCGGAAGATACATGATCTGTACAAATATAACCAGCCTGAACCAAGTCACGTACATAGTGACAATCAACTTCAATATGTTTAGTCCTTTCATGAAAAACTGAATTGTTTGCAATATATGTAGCAACCCTATTGTCACACACCATCAACATAGGTAGGGATACTTTCACCTGAAGGTCGATCAAAACTGATTTTACCCACATAATCTCAGCTGCGATCTGAGCCATAGCTCGGTATTCAGATTCAGCACTCGACCTCGCTATAACAACTTGTTTCTTACTCCTCCATGTAACTAGATTTCCTCCCACAAAAACACAGAATCCAGTTGTTGACTTTCTGTCTTCAATAGATCCCACATAATTTGCGTCAGTGTAAGCAACAACGTCCAAGGAAGAATTTTGTTTAAACAACAGTCCTTTACCAGGAGTTGACTTTAAATACCTAAGAACCATCATAGCTGCATCCCAGTGGACTTTGGTAGGTTTATCCATGAATTGACTGATTTTACTCACAGCTAATGCGATGTCAGGTCTAGTGACCGTCACATATAACAACTTACCCACCAAGGATCTAAAACTGGTACTATCCACATATTCAGACTTCTCATCGAACATATGAGTTTTGGGATCCATAAGAATGTTAACAGGCTTCGCTCCTAGCATTCCAGTCTCTTTTAATAAATCTAACACATACTTTCTTTGTGACAAAACTAAGCCTTCTTTGTTTCTCGTAGCCTCGATACCCATAAAATAACGGAGGGAACCAAGATCTTTAGTAACAAAGTGTTTCTAAAGATGATCCTTTGTTGCAGAAATATCCTGGGCACTGCTCCCTGTCAATATGATGTCATCGACATATACCACCATAACCATAATTCCAGAACTAGTTTTCTTCACAAACAAGGAGTGGTCTGAATCAGACCTGACAAAACCAAAATCCGACATTACCTCAAATAATTTGTGAAACCATGCCCTAGGGCTCCGCTTCAGGCCATAGATAGCCTTCTTCAACTTCCACACTTTCTGACACTCCCCCTGAATCTCAAAACCTGGGGGTTGCATGTAGACTGTTTCATGCAAATCCCCATACAAAAAAACATTCTTGACATCCAACTGAAACAAAGGCCATCCATAGTGCACAACAACAGAAAGAACAAGACGAATAGTGCCAAGTCGAGCGACTGGGGAAAAAGTTTCAAAAAAGTCAGCACCATATGTCTGAGTATAGCCTTTTGCAACCAACCGAGCTTTATATCGTTCAATTGACCCATCCGAGTTATATTTAATGGTATATACCCATTTGCAGCCAACAATATTTGAATAAGTAGGAGGATCAACCAAGTCCCAAGTGCCCCTAGAACATAGGGCATCCATCTCATCCCGCATAGCCTGCACCCATTTGGGGTCGAATAGAGCTTGACTGTGATGAAGCGGAACAGAGGAGATAGATAGAGCCGAAACAAAATTCTTCATAGATGCCCCAAGATTAACTTCTGAAACAAATTGTGAAATGGGATGAAGGGTGCACTGTCTTTTTGCTTTGCGCAGAGCAATAGGAAGATCATCATCAAGAGCAGAAACTTCAGTATGCTCAGAGATACTTACTTCAGGGGAAGAAGATAATGGGGGCATGGTGGTAGGTATTAACCTGTGAGTGTATACTATAGGAGGGTTTCAGTAGCGAGACTCACCAGAGGATGGAGCCAAAGGCTGTTGAGGAAACGACTCTAAAGGAAAATGAGGAATTGGCAGAGGGAGGACATCACCATGGTTCTCCTGTAACCTTGGAGTAGCACTCGAAAAATATGGAATAGACTCAAAGACAGTAACGTCCGCACTGACATACTCTTTATGGGATATAGGGTCATAACAACGATATCCTTTTTGATTCTTAGGATACCCAAGGAAACACATTTAATAGACTGCGACACAAGTTTATCTTGATCAGGACCCAGTTTATGCACAAAACACACATCCAAAAACTTTAGGGGGGATAGGAAAGAGAGGAACCTCTGGATAGAGAATTTGGATTGGGATCTGGTCTTCTACAGAACTTGAAGGCATGCGATTTATAAGAAAACCAGCAGTCAAAACCGCATCTCCCCAGTATGACGCAGGCATATTGGATTGAATCATTAGACACCGAGCGACATTGAGGATTTGTCAATGCTTCCTCTCAGCCACACCATTTTGCTGGGATGTATGAGGACATGTAAATTGAGGTTGAATCCCATTAGCAGAATAAAATTGAAGCAAGTCTTTGGATTTGAACTCCAGAGCATTATCAACACACGTCAATTTGAGTTTTTATTTCAGCTTGAAACAAAACTGAAGGAGGTATATGAGGAATGACACGACGAAGTTTTGGCACTAGAAGGTGACCCAGACGACGATGCCACAATAAAGGACTTGAGGACGATATAACAACAGAGTAGACCGAGCCCACTGGTTGATGTAAATAATACACACCACTTTCCTCATGGCCGCCATCGATCCTCTTTCCCGTCAGCAAGTCCTGAAAGGTGCAACCCATAGGATAAAAAATCACCCTACAATTCAACTCTTTTGTCATTTGACTGACAGACAACAGATTCTGTGGAAAGGCAGGAGCATGAAGAACATTTGACAATTGAAGAGTGGGGGAAATAGACATGCTTCCCTGCCCTACAATTGGAGAAGAACTGCCATTAGCAAGAACTACTCATTTTTTATCAGGCACAGGTTTTAAATTTGAAAAATTACACGAATTTCCACACAAGTGTCTAGATGCTCCTGAGTCAATGATCCACCTACCACTGTGGCCTGATAGATCATCACTTCCAAAGTATGCAACCTCAACAACAATAGATTTCGAAGTGGATGGGCGTAAGGCTAGAAGCTCTTCATATTCAGTCCTGCTAAGAGTTACAAAATCATTGGAATAATCTGCATCTGATTTCTGCTCCTCTTTTTGTGAATCAGCCATTACTATTACTATTTAATATAAACCGTTCTTCACGGCAACCAGATATGGGCAAACAAAAGGTAGAAAGAAGGTTCACGACAAAAACAATATATATAATCTGTATCCACGACCATTACTGAACCATTTTCAGCATAAAAAAAAACAGCACAAAGATTGGAAAGTCGTAATAGAAAGTTGGCCAACTGAATCAGATGAGGTCTGTCACCGTACACTTAGATAATATTTTTCCATACCTGACGTCGAGATTCATCAGAACCTATAGAAGCATGACTCCAAAAAAAACTCCAATAGATTTTTGACGTCAGATCTGGTACCAGATCAATGTCTGACACTCATAGAACAATTCCCTTATAGCCTTTAACAGACCCGATCCCCACTTGATCAGTCTTCTCCACGATCCACACACCACAATCTTCAAGATTGTATCACTCTGGCTGACCTGCTCCAACAAATATAACTTCAGCCATATTCAGATCTGGCTGAATTTAGACCTTCTGAAATCAGGCCTCGACAGTGACCTAGACACAGATCTGAAATCCAGATCTGCCTTCCACACGTTGGTTCAATCATAGAGGATACAACAACGACTCCTTATCGTACAGGATTCTCGACAAAAAAATACTAAAAGAAAGCGCTGTATAGTATTCACGGCAACCCCAGATCAATCGGAAAGAGCCAATCCAAAAAAAATTTCAGCATCCAAATCCACTATAGTGAATTGCCTTCACCACAACATCCAGATCTGTGATCAGATTTGAACATACGATCAGATCCAAAGAAAGATTCAGATCTGCGACTATAAGAGTTCCCATGACAAATCTGGTCGTCACCCACATCCACGACAAAAAAAAAAAAAACAGGCCGCCACCCACTTCACTTCAACATTACTGCAGCGTACCTTTATCCACCAGATTTGATCAATCGAACCATACTTCCACCTCGACTTTTAGATCTTAAGTCTAGTCCCCTTCAAGCGATCTGGTACCCTTCACGCACGCTTTGGCGCAGACCGAGAAGTCACCCCCAAGGTCGCCAACTCTGATACCATGTTGCGACAGTTCGTGGAGCACTCAGGAACCGAGAGAGAGAGAGAGAGAGAGAGAGAGAGAGAGAGAGAGAGAGAGAGAGAGAGAGAGAGAGGGAAAATCGTTATCTCATTAGGGCTACTATCCTCTAGTTTAAATAGAGGTTAGCCTAAAGAGAAATTACATATGGGTCCCTCATTTGTATATTAAATATCAAAAAGGAACATTTTAAGAATAAAACATAATTTAGAGGACTAATCTTAACAATAAATATATACGTAAAGATTCTTTTATGGGTCCTGGATCCGAATTTGGATCCCAAGCCCAAATTTAGAAAAATACCCATTATTTTCAAATAATTTGAACAAATAATTGTCAAAAATCGAGGTTATTACATTAACAACATAATCCCATTTGTGAAACACGTCTAGAAATTAAAAGTTTTTGAGTCACATGATTAAAACATCTATAGCCCAGATATTTATCATCGTACCCAACAAACGAACACTCCTGTGCCTTTGGTGCAAATTTATTATGCACGGAGCTAGGCACATGTACAAAGCATTTACTACCAAAGGCACACATGATAGAATAGTTTGGTTGTTTTTTATGCAGCAAAAATATGGTGAGTGTCCTCCAAGATTGGAGAGGGGCATGCGATTAATGCAATAAACTGTTGTGTGGAATGCTTTCGTCCATAAATCCTTTCTTACCTTCGACTCAACCAACATAGTTAGGACTATTTCAACTATATATCTATGCTTCCTCTCAGACACCCCATTTTGTTGAGGTGTCTTCAGGCATGACATTTCTCGCAATATACCGTTTGTAATGAAATGGTGGTCTTCAACAAATGCACGAATAACTCACAAACAAGTGTTTATTGGAGACACTACAAGCATGACCCTTGAAAGGGTATAAAAGGAAGAACACTTGAAAATAAATAATACTTCATCAAATTCATCAAATAGGAGAACGACAGGGAAATATGTATGTCCTAAAGGAATCTTCTTCTGTTCATGGTGCTTCATCAAATTCATAGGTCATTCAGCCAGTCTAACTAGTGTCGTCCAAAGCTTGTTTTAGTTTATCTCAGTGTAATAAGCTAGAGATTTGGCATCATCGTTTGGGTCATTGTAATGGTTCATTTATTGAGAAACTTGTGTCGAGTGGACTTGTTCCACAGTCTAGTTTGAGTGTTGAGTCTGATACTTTACTTTGTTCCAGCTGTCAACAATGTAAGAGTCATGTTCTTTATTTTAATTCAATAAATCAGAGAGCTTCTGTGCCATTTGAAATTGTCTATTCTGATGTCTCGGGACCTGCCCCACAATCTTCTTTATCTGATAGTCGCTATTACATTACATTTATTGATAGTTATTCCATATATACTTGGATTTATTTTATGAAACATAAATCCGAGATGTTTAAGCTCTTTCGCTCATTTTACGCTTTAGTCTGTAATCAATTATCGTCTAAAATTCCACATTTCCAATGTAATGGGGGGGGGAGTTTTTATCAAAGGAATTTACTGATTTTCTCCAAGATAATGGAATAAGTCGTCGTATATCTTGCCCACATACACCACAACAAAATGGTGTGGCAGAAAGAAAACATCAGCACATTGTGGAAAGTGCCTTGTGTATGTTGCATGACACTCACATTCCCTTGAGTTTGTGGACGGAAGCCTTTCACTTTGCTGTGTATATCATAAATCGTCTACCCATGAGATTGCTAGAGAACCAATCCTCTTATTTCACACTTTTTGGGATTCAACCTTATTATATTGAATTACGAGTGTTTGGTTGCATGTGTTATGTTCATATTGATAACTCACAATGTGACAAGTTTCAGGACAAGGCATTCAGGTGCAAGTTTGTTGGATATGCTGATCAATACAAAGGGTATCGATGCTATGACCCCACCACTAATCACATCAGAGTCTCACAAAACGTTGTGTTTGATGAAACCACTATTGAGGACTCAGGGAGTATAGATGGGCACAACAGGGACGTTGAGTGTTATCACCCATGGCTCGCTACCGAGTTACTTAACCAGATGGAGATGCATGACGTTCCCTCATGCCACACATCACCCGTTGAACGAAGTGAGATCGATGCAAAGCCTCATCTGGAAGGGCGGACAAATACGCAGGCTCCTATCATGTCCACTTCAGATGCCATAAAATTTCAAGGAGTTGTCTATGTACGACAAAACAAGAATAATGCTCAGCGAACCGATGTGCAGCCCAGGAGGACTGAAAGAATCCGTCACCCTATTGAGAGATGGGTAGTTATAACTTCTCCACGGACCTACAATTATTCATTTCTCAGATTGAAAAGCAGGATCGACCCATCAGTTTCTCGTAGGCATACATGTTAGTCAAGTGGGTTGAGGCTATGAATGAGGAGATGGAAGCTTTGCATGAATGTGAAACTTGGGAGATTGTTCCTAGACCCTAGGACAAAAATGTTGTAGGTTCTAAATGGGTCTATAAGATCAAGTATAAACCTGATGGATCCATTGAACACTACAAGGCGAGACTTGTAGCCAAAGGCTTCACTCAAGAATACAGGTAAGACTATGACGAGACGTTTAGCCCTGTGGTCAAAATGAGAACCATTGGATTAATTTTATCTTTGTCGGTTCAGTATCGATGGACTCTCAGTCAACTTGATGTCAAAAATGCATTTTTGCATGGCAGTCTGAAAGAAGAAGTGTATATGGAGCACCTCCCTGGTTATGCAGAACACAGTCCCAACACCCATGTTTGTAAATTACGAAGAGCCATCTATGGGCTAAAGCAGGCCTCTCGTTCTTGGTTTGATAGCTTCTCTCTCGAAGTTCAACGACATGGGTTCATTCGATCTCACCTCGATCACTCTCTATCTTTCGAGATTGTCAGGTCGGTATTTTACTTCTCATATATGCGGATGATATTATCATTACTGGGAATTCTAATGAACATATAAAAGCTACAAAAGCTCTCCTGAGTCAAAAGTTTAAGATGAAAGATTTTGGGGTTCTACGTTATTTCTTGGGGGTTGAGGTAGACCGGTGGGATAGATCTCTTTCGTTAACTCAACACAAATATACCTTGGATTTATTGGATAAGGCAGGTATGAAGGATTACTATCCACTCCCAGTGTATTGAATCATAAGCTCAGTGCTCAGGATGGGGAGGCATATGGAGATCCCAGGCAATATCGCAGCCTCGTGGGTATGCTTCAATATCTCACTTTCACTGGACCAGACATTGTGTATGCAGTGAACCAAGTCTCGTAATTCATGCATGATCTGCACACAGAGCATATGAATGCTGTCAAGAGAATACTTCGATACTTAAAGGGAACTCTTGATTCTAAGACTAAAGGGGAGCAACATCGACTAGTTTTATAAGCAGATGCTGATTGGGCTGGAGATCCAGATGACAGAAGGTCGGTTTCTGGGTATTGTGTTTTTATTGATGGAAACTTAATAGCATGGAGTAGCAAGAAACAACGTGCAATTGCACGATCTAGTGCTGAGGCTGAGTATCGGTCTATGGCAGCAACTACAACAGAGGTTACATGGCTGAAGCATCTTTTGATTGAAATAGGAAAAACTTATTCTACCCACTACTCTTTTATGTGATAATCAGAGTGCCATCCAGATTACTTTCAACCCCATTCATCACTAGGGGTGGCAAAACCTGACACGAACCGCCAACTCGCCTCTTAGGCGGGTTCGGATTTGGAAAAAACGAACCCGTTTAATAAACGGGCCGACCCGCCTAACCCGTTTATTAAACGGGTCGGGTTCGTGTTAGGGGTATGCCAACCCGCCAACCCGCTTGACCCGTTTAATAAACGGGTTAGGCGGGTGGGTCAATCCGCCAACCCGCCAACCCGTCTGCCAACCCGCCAACCCGACCCGTCACCCCGCCAACCCGACCCGCCAACCTGACCCGCGAACCTCAGAACCCGTTTACCCGACCCAACCCATTTAATTAATGGGTTGGCGGGTTGTGTCGGGTTACCCGTTTATTAAACGGGTCGGGTTCGTGTTTGCCACAACCGACCCATTTAATAAACGGGTCGGGTTCGAGTTGAGGTATGCTGACCCGCAAACCCGTCGGGTCGACCCACCAACCCGCCAACCCGACACGATTGCCACCCCTATTCATCACAGTCGTACAAAACATATAGAGATTGAACACTTTATTCAACAAAAGGTAGAAGACAAAGAAGTTGAATCAGCCTACATTCCGACGGTTGATCAGGTGGCGAATTTGTTCACTAATGGTCTTACCAACATACGATTTTGGTTCTTGAAGAGCAAGTTGTCCATGGTGCACTACCATGCACAACTTGAGGGAGCGGTATTGAGACTGGGATGTTTCACTCATATTTGTTTATTTTGTTTGTTTACGCGTTTGGATCTGGCCCCGAAGTCTATGTATTAATCCTAACTCCTTTGTAGCTTTTATATCGGGTCTGGAACTAATGTAATATTGTGTAATATCCAGACCCAATATATATGTTAAAAGTAATATTCATAAGTCTGGTGGGGTGGTCATACATAATTTAGCATAATTACGTATGCCTTCTTGTAATCTTGTTCCACCTAATCACCTATTTAAATAGGTGATTAGGGTTAATGAAATAATTGAACTCTCTCTCTCTCTCGTCCATCTCTCTCTCTTTCTTGTTTCTCTGAAACAAAATCTAGGTCTGACAGACTTTAACATGGTATCAGAGCGGGTCTCCCTTCTGGGATGACGCTGCTGCTGAGGTTGCTCAAGGATGCTGCTGGTTGTGAAGTGTGAAGCAGGAGTGGTGTCGCTGGATCGTGATCAGGATGCTGCCAATCGTGAAGGGTGAAGCAGGAGTGGTGTCGCTGATCTCTCTCCAGGATGATGTTGGTCGTGAAGTGTGAAGCAGGAGTGGTGTTGCTGGATCGTGATCAGACTGCTGCCAATCGTGAAGGGTGAAGCAGGAGTGGTGTCGCTGATCATCGTGATATGCTCGTGGATTTAAAAAAAATGAAGGAAACTTCTGCACAGGTCTTGTGTGCTGGTGTTGTGACCGTAACAGTGTTGCGTTGAGGCTGTTGCTGATCGGAAAGTGTTTGGCACCTATGTATCGTGATCTGTTTGTGGGTCCGTTGTGTGTGCTCGTGTTGTGACCGTGACTATGTTGCGTTGAGGCTGCTGCTGATCAGAAAGAGTGTGTCTTATCATCATGAACCAGTGATCTGAAGCCATGACTTGGATCAGGTTGGTGTCGTTCCAAGTGGAGATCTGGTCTGTTTAAAGTTTTTGTCAGTCGCTGATCTTAAATCAGATTTGATCGCAATTCTGGAAGGAGAAGAGCAGAAAATAGTGTTGCGTAGAAACAACAAGTGTCTTGTTGCTGTCCTTGGTGAACAAATTTTATTGTTGTTATGACTGATTCAAGTGCTCTAAATAACGACAAAAAATCAGAGGCCATTGGTGAATATAAGGCCTTTGCGAACCCCTTTTCATATGGATCCTCAGTTAAGCTGGATGATACTAATTATGCAAGGTGGTCTCGCACCTTCATGATGTCTGTTTCTGGCCATCGAAAAAAACACATCATGTTGGAATTGGAACCCACTGAAAGAACAGGAAAATATGTCTCCTGGGACGAAGACAATGACATTGTGATGTCATGGATAATGAACAGTGTTCAACGTCATATAGCTGATGGATTGATTTATTATACCTCAGCTAAACAAATGTGGGACAATCTCCGTGATACATATTTTCATGAAACCAATGTGAGTCGTATTCTACAAGTTGAACAAGAGATTTATCAATTGCAACAAGGAGATCAGGCATTGACCCAATACTATGCCTCTATTAAATATGCTTTTGAGAGGTTAAATGCACACAAACCCTTATGCTGCACCAAACAGAAGTCCCATCAGGAGCAGACTATGGTTGCCCGGTTCCTTACAGGATTATCATCTGATTTTTTAGTTGCCAAAGTTAAAATGCTAACTAGTTCTGATGTTCCTACTCTTGCAGAAGCCTATAATCGTTTGAGTAGGCTTGCCATCACTCTTCCTCAAACTCAATCTGAGTCACAGGCATCCGCCCTTGCAATCACCTCAAGTCGTGTAAGAGGTACTTTCTTGAATTTTCGAGGAAGAGGTTTCGGTCGAAATATTGGAGGAAGAGGAAGGCTTCAATGTACATATTATGGTAAACTGGGACATCTTGAAGATAGGTGCTGGGATAAGACTGGTCGATCTCGTATCCTATCATCCAAAACGAATGTGTCCAAGGCTCAGGTTGCTAAACTCGAGGCAGAGAACCCCACTACCTCCTCTAGTGATTCGGTTATTCTCAGTCGTGCAGAGTATGATGAATTGATGTCCCACCGGCTTCCAAGTTCGAGTAGTCCTATGCCTGTTGCTGATGTGGCATGCTCTACAGGTGATAACTTATGTTATCAAGGTAGTAGATGGATTATTGATTCGGGTGCCTCTAGGTACTTGTGTGGGACTTCCCATAATTTTTCTAAGTTGCATCCTATTGTTGAGTATCACAATGTTATACTTGCTGATAGGAGATCTTCTTCGGTTGTAGGCCAGGGAAACATCCCTATATCCCCCACACTTCAATTGACTAATGTCCTTCACGCCCCTTCATTTCCTCAGAACTTACTATCTGTTAGTCATATTGCTAAGGAAAATAACTGTAGGGTGATATTTGATCCTATGTGTTGTATTTTTCAGGACTTGCTGACGGGGAAGAGGATTGGTGGAGGCCATGAGGAAGGTGGTGTCTATTATCTACATCAGCCGGTTGGATCAATGAATTTTGTGTCTGAGCCATCCTCCAGTTGTAACGCCCCAAAAATCCAGGACTTGTAACTTTTTAGAATAGTTTAGAAAGCTTTGAAATCATACAATTATCAGAGTTTAAATAATACTTCAGCGGAAAATGATATTTTTAAAATCACAAGTCAATGGACCTTGAGCGCGTTACAGCGTAAACTTTCCTTTTGTCAAATCCCGCACAACCATTGAAATCAAATGGTTTAGAAACAGAGTTTCAATAATTGAGAATTCATTTGTTGAAACCAAGAAGAAGCTTACTAAAACAGTTTTATTAACTCACGGTTAAATAAAAGAGAAATTTTGAAACACACTTTATACCAAATTTACCAACATGTCCGCAGGAGCGAAACGTCAGGAAAAGAGCTCTATCTTGATCTCATCACGCCATCATGCCATCGCGACAGTATTACCTATCCATTACCTGCCCATCCCGAGCCTCGTATCATCTACACGCGTAGACGCACGCAGCTGCACGACATCCCGAGGTAGGGGAAAGTCGCACGATGGGTTTGTAAGAATGAATTAAAATTATAAGGATTTTGTGATAGAATAGTTTATTTGGCATGCATTCTCACTCGTAGAAATTCCTAACTGGTGATTGTCTGTGTTGTGTTTCTGCATCTGTATTCTTTTGAAATTTCATACTTATTGTTGAAGCTCTACGAGTAGACTCATTGCTAGAAAGACCTTATTCCTGTATGTTCGCCTGACTCACTGTTATAAGTTATTATAAATGCCTTATTGATTATTGCCTGATGAATCTTGGAGGTGACTTCTTGATTCTTAGTATTCGAGCATGCCAAGCATAATACAGACATTTATAAAACCTTGTGATAGGCTATCTATCAAGAACCCACAAATTTACTTTGGTAATTAGACCTGAAGAAAAGTATGATACAATAATACGGGAGGTCATTCAGTACCTCAAAGTGATTAAGAAATTCCTTATTGATATCCATGAGATGATACCGGCCTCCCCCGGCCCCTCTGCTCAGAGAGCAATTCATGTTACGTATGAACCAAAAGAATCATAAAGCATTATGCTGCCCTCTCATCGTAGTTGTACCTCTGGGAAGGTACGATCGTACTTTTAGACAAGTACGTCCCATGTGGGTTACGATGGTGGGATGATGAGGTTGTGGCAACCTCGATGAGTGCAATTAGCAAAAGGCTGAGATCACATAAAAAGGTGACCATTCGCCTTCACAGGCAAGATGCTCGAGTGGGTCTAATAGACCAGAGCATGTATGATGGGGCGGCGGTTAAGAAACCCCCGTCGTACCCATCCGATCTTCACGGTTCATCAAGGGAGAGGATGGATGGTACAAAGACTCCGATGGACAGGTTGTTAACAACCACCCCACAAGCAAAAGACTCAGTTTTCCCCAGTCATCGGAGTTAGGGGAATTGGGATTACCATAAATTATCCTAGGTGGTAACTCCCAGGCACTTCTGCAGAAGTTGGATGCATCCATGGGCCACAAATGCCTTTGGGGATTTACTCTCTTGGTCACTGACCGTCCCCTTAGGAGCGGACTCAGTCAGCCATCCGGGTTAATGAAAACACCTGACATAATAAACCCCCGCATCGGTCTCGGCTGTTTCTACGTTTCGCGTCTGTGCGTACCCACAGGCCAGTTAATATCAGAACTTAAAGAATATATTCAGGAATAGATATAGATGACTGAGACTTACACTGCTTCTCTTTGCACTTATTACATTTGCTAGGATAGACTACAACTGCTTTAATTGCTTAAATATCATAATTGCTTATCTCATGAATGTCCTGTTTTATTTTCATTCTACTTATCTGTTCGTGCACCTACTAGTTTGTTATGAAACTGACCCATTTCATGGGCAGGTGAGGAGTAGGACTTCACTGGCGGCCGATGGCGTGGTGCAACGTGGATCAAGATTCATTTTCTTTCTGCTGGCGGCTTGGCTCTGGGACTTTTTGGAGTTTTTCTTAGATTTATTGAACTTTGGAATAAAAGACCCATTTTGTAATAAACTGCAGATTTTAATCGATTGCCTTATTTCTTAAATTCCTTTAAGATGTTGTACATGTGAATGATGGTTTTTCAGCTAACGTACCCAGGATTATTGACTTGTGTCCCTTTCTAAATGTCTTCCGCTGTTGTTTTTAAATATTAAACTTTAAATCTTTGAAAGGTTTTTCGATAAGGTTTTCGAAATCACAAGTCGAAATTTTGGGGCGTTACACCAGTACCTATCAGTGGCATCTTCGTCTTGGTCATGTTCCGTTGTCAAAGCTTCGTAGACTTATCCCTCAGATTTCTCTCTCCGATTTCTTTCAGTGTGACGCTTGTCAATTGGGCAAACATCACAGAAGCTCCTTTCCATCTAGTCAAAGTTCATCGAGTCAAGCATTGTTTGACATTTTGCATGTTGATGTATGGGGACCTAGTAGAGTACCTTGTCGATCTCAGTGTCGTTATTACTTAGTTATTGTTGATGATTTTTCCAGATTGTCATGGGTTTTCTTAATAAAATAAAGGTCAGAGGTTGTCTCCATTCTTATGTCTTTTGTCATTGAAATAAAGACTCAGTTTCACTCTCTTGTCAAGATTATCCGCACTGATAATGCTCTCGAATTTAAGTCAAATGAATTATTACAATTTTATCGAGATCATGGCATCCGTCCTCAAACCACTTGTGCCCATACATCTGAGCAAAATGACATTGCGGAGAGAAAACATAGGCATCTTCTAGAAGTAGCTCGCACTCTTATGTTGCAATCAAATATGCCACCCTCATATTGGGGAGATGCTATTCTCACTGCTTGTTATCTCATTAATTGTATGCCGTCTTCATCCTTGGAAGAACAAATTCCTTTTTAAATTCTCTATCTTAGTGCTCCACTATTCCCTATTTCTCCCAAAGTATTTGGATGTGTTTCTTTTGTTCATAAACTTGGACCTAACCGTTTTAAATTATCTGCCCAAGCCATCAAGTGTGTCTTCCTTGGATATCCAAAAAATCAAAAAGGCTGCTGGTGCTAGGGGTGGCAATCGTGTCGGGTTGGCGGGTCAGCATACCTTAACCCGAACCCGACCTGTTTATTAAACGGGTCGGCTGTGGCAAACACGAACCCGACTCGTTTAATAAACGGGTAACCCGACACGACCCGCCAACCCATTTAATAAATGGGTTGGGTCGGGTAAGCGGGTTCTCTGGTTCGCGGGTCGGGTTGACGGGTCGGGTTGGCAGGTCGACGGGTTGGTGGGTCGGGTTGGCGGGTTGACTCACCCGCCTAACCCGTTTATTAAACGGGTCAGCCGGGTTGGCATACCCCCAACCCGAACCCGACCTGTTTAATAAACGGGTTACGCGGGTCGACCCGTTTATTAAACGGGTTGGCTTAAGCCCAACCCGAACTCGCCTAAGAGGCGGGTTGGCGGGTCGGGTCAGGTTTTGCCACCCCTAGCTGGTGCTATGATCCCATCTCCCGTAGAGAGTATGTTAGTGCGGATGTATCTTTCTTTGAATCTGTTCCTTATTTTTCCACCACTGCATCCAGACTACATGTTGAACATGGTGATACATTGCCTCTTCCCATTCCTCATTTTTCCTTGGAGTCGTTTTCTTAGACTATCTCTCATTCTCAGTCTTCCCCAACTGGTCAGTATCATGATCCTCCTTTGGTGTACACTCGCAGATTACCACCTGAATCAACACCTACATCCCTGCCTTCTTCAGAAGTAAGTTCTCCTGAAAATATTGAGATGTCTAATGTTGATGATGATAAACCTATCGCTCTCAGGAAAGGTAAAAGACAATGCACATTACATCCTATTTCAAGTTTGTTTCTGAGGCACACCTTGGGGTTCACATGAAGAATTATCTCTGCTCTTTCCGCCACTTCTGTACCACTTAATCATCATCCAACGTTATTAGATCCTAAGTGGAAGCAAGCGATGCAGGTTGAGATGGATGCCTTGCTCTCATATGACACATGGGATTTGGTTGTTCCTCCCACTGATGCAGATATCGTTGGATGTAAGTGGGTCTACACCATTATGTACAACTCGGATGGCTCAATCGAAAGGTACAAGGCCCGGTTGATCGCCAAAGGGTGTACTCAAACATATGGGGTTGACTTCTTTGAGACTTTTTCTCCAGTAGCTCGTCTTGGGACTATTCGGTTGGTCATATCTGTAGCTGTTCATTATGGATGGAGTTTATGCCAGTTAGATGTGAAAAACGCCTTCTTATATGAGGATCTGTCTGAGACTGTGTACATGCAACAACCTCGTGGGTTTGAGATTCAGGGGGAGTGTAACAAGGTGTTTAAACTAAAAAAGGCTATATATGATCTTAAACAAAGTCCCCGTGCATGGTTTCAGAAGTTATTTGAAATTATGTCTGCATTTGGCTTCAACAGGTCCTTTTCAGATCATTTTTTGTTTATCAAGAAAACCTCCGCGGGTATTGTGGTTATCGTTGTATATGTAGATTTTATTCTTACACGGAGTAGTGCAAAGGACATTTCAGACACAAAGATTCATCTTCAAAAGCACTTTGTCACAAAAGATTTCGGTTCTCTTAGATATTTCTTGGGCATAGAGGTGGCCAGAAACAGTGAGGGGTTAGTTCTATCACAGAGAAAGTATGTACTTGACTTACTGCAGGAAACAGAGATGTTAGGTGCCAAACCAACCAATGTACCAATGGATCCTAAACTGCATACGTATGATGAAAAAGCAGAACCTATTGACAGTAAAAGTTTTAGATCATTGGTTGGTAAGCTTTTATATGTCACTGTAATAAGGTCAGATATCTCCTTAGCCGTGAGCAAGATAAGCCAATTCATGAACAAACCTACTCAAGTGCATTGGCAGACAACTATGATGATTCTCAGGTATTTGAAATCCTCCCCTGGAAAGGGATTGTTATATAAACAAAGCTCCAACCTAGATATAATTGCATACTCAGATGCAGACTATGCAGGGGCCATTGATGATAGAAAGTCCACCACAGGGTTCTGCGTGTTTGTCAGAGGAAACTTGATTACTTGGAGAAGTAAAAAACAAACTGTGGTAGCTCGCTCCAGTGCTGAATTAGAATATAGAGCTATGCCTCAAACAACTGCTGAAATGATGTGGGTTAGATCCATTCTAAAAGACCTTCAAGTGATGATTTCATCCCCAATGTTGATGATGCGTGATAATCGAGCAGCTACCTGTATAGGTAACAATCCAATTTTTCATGAAAGAATGAAACACATTGAAGTTGATTGTCACTATATACGTGACTTAGTGCAGGCTGGGCATATTTCTACTAGTCATGTGACTTCTGAAGACCAAGCCTCTCGCAAGTGCAGGTTTCTCAAGATGTTGCAGCAAGCTGAGCTTGATAGATATATATGCTCCAGCTTGAGGGGGAGTGTTAAAAGTAATATTCATAAGTCTGGTGGGGTGGTCATACGTAATTTAGCATAATTAGGTATGCCTTCTTGTAATCTTGTTCCACCTAATCACCTATTTAAATAGGTGATTAGGGTTAATGAAATAATCGAACTCTCTCTCTCCCTCTCTCTCTCTCTCTCGTCCATTTCTTTCTCTTTCTTGTTTCTCTGAAACAGAATCTAGGTCTGACAGACTTTAACAATACATATGAAATATAGGGCACGACCCCTAGTACGTGGGATTGTACCATCTGTTGCAGCCACCCCTCTTTGTCTTAATCTTCTCCTTCTGCATCAACCGAACGCTGGTGGAAGAATTTTTACTTCTTTATTGCTTATTGAGTACTTTCTATCTTCCAACCTTCTGCCTTCACTTCCATATGATTCCCTTTACTGTTCAACTTTCTTGTTCCCTTCATGCCACCTCCTAAAAAAAGTTACCATTGAATTGAAAAGAGGAACGAAAAGGAGAGAATTATTGCGGCCAAGTAAAGGACAAGTATGTTTTGGATTATGTTACACAAAGTCGTCTTAGAGCCCGCCGTCAACACGTTCTTAGGGCTAGGTGTCACCATGACCCATGTCTGATCAGACCTGGGCCTTTTTCAACCAAAGACTGAATCATACCTGGTTCAAAGCAGCCCAGGTCTGATTTGACTCAGACCTGGTTCAAAGCAGATAAGATCTGATTTGACTCAGACCTGGTCTTGTTTTGACTTTTGACCAAGGTTTGAATCAGGCCTGGGTCAAAGCAAACCCAGTTCTGAGTCTAATAGGTCAAAAACCATTCAGGTTTGAGTCAGCTCAAACTTGGGTCTCCTTTAAGCTAGGTTTCACTCGCGCACCCATGTTTTTCCAAATTGGGGTGTTGCACCCACACCTATATGACAGGTTTTGGACGTCTCATCATATATATGAGTAAGTGGTAGCTGCCTAACACCAGCCTACCAGACTTTTAAAGGGTTTTTTCCATGTTTTCCTTAAATCTGATTGAACAAGTGTGTTTTACATGCTTTACTTTATAGGAATTGACTCTTGGATCGTCCGAATCTACAAAGATAGGTTTTTATAAGATTTAAAAATCAATGGTCTAAGATTTATGTAAATATTCAAGGCTTAAAAAATCATGTCTTTTATAAAAAAAACATGATCCAAGTGTCCTTTCTTAGCAAATCGACCATGCCGAACACATCTTCAGGGTCAGATTTGCAAAAAGCAACCTGAAAACACCATCCACTCCCGGTAGGTTGGTGGTAAGCTAGAAAAGTGTTAGGCAGCTACCACATTTCCATATATATATATGATGACTTAGTAATAGCGGATCCTAAAGTTGCAGAATGCTATCTAGCAATCATGCGAGATGCTGAAGTGATATCGAAAGAGAAGTCACTCATATCTCGTATGGGGGCATTGGAATTTGCCAAACGGTTCAAAACCGATGGAGTGCATGTTGATTTGTCTCCTGTATCTTTCAAAGTTCTGAATATGTTTGGTGGTTTCATGCCTGCCTTCCACTTTAAAGAGTTGGGGATTTCATTATAAAACTCTTTTCATCTAAGAGGTGGTGGCTACCGATGTTATACCTCTGTGCAGGTTCCGAAGTCCCACATATGGCTACGACATTGGTTGCTAGTTCATTCACCAAGTGGCATCTGCCCGTTACCGCTCACGATCTGGTTTACACTCCACCCTGAGATTTCGATCCAAAAGAGATCAATGGGTTGCGTCTTACGTATGATAGAGATGATGAACTATTCAAAACGTTATTTGAGCAATGGATGAAACAACATCTCGAATATTGATTGCAGGAGCGAGAGCCCCAGGAAGGCAGACATCGAGGCACAAGCACGAGCTACAAGAAAGACAGACTGGGCTTGTTGCCTGGCCGTCAAGTGCCTAAGAGATAGGGAAAAAAGATAGATGAAGAAAAGAACCCTTCACTCTATCAGTCGTCTTAACTTGCTCCTTTCTTGTTTGCAAGACCTTCGCTAGACGTTCGCATTAGACCTTCCAACCCAACAGACCAATGAGACTTCCCAATTCAACGAGCTTTGCGGGACGAGAAACTCTCTAGCTTGATGAGATTTGTGAAACCTCCCTCCTTACTTAACTAGAGTAGACAGATTAGCTCATGCAGGAAAGTTTGACATACCACCTCTCGTGCTTGACGAGAAACAGAGATCTTGGTTGTGCCGCTTGCAACACATGAATGACTCGATAACTATTCATCTCGAGCTCCATCGTATATGGAGCTTTAGCCTAGCCATCAGTTAAGGCTTATTGGTTGTGTCACAAAGAAAGACCTTAAAGAAGGCTGGCTTCGTCTTTGAACGAACCTTCTGGCCTCTTTTTTATCTCCCGTACAGCTCAAGTGTGCGACTCCGACTCCGACTCCGTATGAGGTCCTCCTTTCCTTCTGTCCACTCTCTGTTCACACGATTCTCAAAGCGGAGGAAGGGTGAGGGTAGCAGGTACCACCAGCCCTTTGTCCCACACATCTATCCAGAAGCAAGTATAGTTCACTGATTCCACCGAATGCTCATATGTCTCGGCAAAAATGGTGTGAGTGTGCAGTCTTGCTTCGGATGCTTCGCCGTAGAATAGATCAACCCAGTTTCTGTTCTTTTCCGGTGCACTCGCTTTGTATCTCTGACACACAAGAAAGGACGTGGTGGGAAGGAAGCCGCCCTAGCCCCTGTCCGGCCAATCATTCAGTTGGCATCTCACATTAACACCCCCGTTCGACTGCCTCTTGGGGATGTAGTTGTCTATACGTTAGTCTTTTTGGGTCAACCAATATATATATATATATATATATATAAACGTTTCTTGGTATAAATATATTTGTGTCCTTACTATTACAATACAAATTATGCACAAACAATAGATGACTATGCCACATAAAGTGAAGATAATATTGGTTCCAGAAACTCCAAACAACTGCAGGCCATTTGTGGTAGGAGATCCATCGGTAAAATGACCTAAACACCCCTGGTGGCCATGGTTTTTTGAAAATGCCCTGACCATTCTAAGGTATTATGGAGCTTTCTAGAGCCTTTCCATTGCTTCCTCTGGCAACTTACTGAAAATTGTATTTGGGTAAGAACCATGGACAGTTTGCTTTTCAAAACCAATTTCTCGTAGAGATAAGGGGCTTGATAAACAAATCCGCAGTTTGGCACTCTACATGTATGAACTGAGGGCTGATTTCCTGATATGCAACCTTTCATGGAAAAATGTTGGTCCAACTGAATATGCTTGGTTTTAAATTGGGTTCATGATGATAGTGTTGGCGCCATGGTCATCACAATGAAGAATTGACCTTCTAATAGACAATGCAAGAGTTATTAATATAACTCAATGAGAAATGCAGAATTTAATATTAATAACAATAAGAGAGTTATATAATCAGTTATTTCAAAAATAGGCATGTGAGAAAATACTGCTTTCCTACAAGTGTGTCTGTTTTTCGTGCATATGTGTTTTCAGTTCCAATGCTTGCCTCTTGATTATGCTACTATGTGGAAGATTAATTGTGAGGGCATGGTGCAAATATATGTGCTTATGTGTTTGCATCATATAATTGTCTTTTGGAGCATGGTGTGTGCTTTTCCAGTTAAGTTGGTGAGGTGCTTTAACTTTTCATCATGTTGAGAGACTACAAACCTATGTCTTTGTGTAGAGTTCAATTTGTTTGTATTTGAAGGTTGGTGTTATTTAGTAGAAAATATGGTATCACAGTAATTGGACATGATATTTGTTGTTTTTTGTGACTTAATAGATGCTGGTAATGTGTACTATGAAGAAGTTGAAGTAGGATCTCGCCTTATCACATTCGAAACTGGGAAAGTTGCTAGGGTAGCAGCTGGTGCTGTTGAATTGGGAGTAAAGAATTCGAAAGTGTTCTCGAGTGTTGTATCAATAGAAGGCGAAGGAACTCATGATTTTTTGCCATTAACTGTATGATCTTTTTCATCTGCACCTGATTAGTTTAAGTTGACCTTTTTGTTTTCATCATGTTCTAATTTTTTCTATTGTTTTCTTCTCTTTCGTCGTCTGAGTGTGCACAATCAGTAGCCTGTCTCTTCATTTTTCTAACATGAATAATATATCTTATGCAGCACTTAAATCCAAACCTTGAATTTATTAACTTAACATCAAATCAAGATAATGTTGATTAACCATTCTGCTTGTGTTCTGATTCCTCATGATCTGGTTATTAGATTACAGGCTTACTGCCAATTTGCATGATTTCATCTTTAGTTATTGTGGCATTTGAGCTATCACAAGAGTGTTCTCTACATTTTTATGTCATTATTCAAGCTTTTTCCGTCCATTGTTTGCCAAGAATTTGTACATGCATATGGTATCCTGATATTAAGTGGAATCTTAGGTAAAAACTGTAATATCTCCCAAATTTTGCCTAAATATAAAATTTAATAAATGTAAATTTTATTAAATAAATATATTTTTATTATTTAAATTGATATAATATATAATATACATATGAGGCTCATGTTAAATGGATCCTAATATGAATCTTGGACCCTTTGGGCCGAGATGAGTTTTATTGTGGAAGGACTTTTATTTCCTTGTGGAAATAAAACACCTATTTTGATAAGGGCGTCCCTCTCTAAGAGGAGTCCTTTTCATGTTATAAGTTGAGAGAGAACCCTCTCTCTCAACATCGGTTTTGAGAGAGAGAGAGAGCAGCAGGTCAGAGGAAAAAAAAGGGGCTGCAGCTTCAACGTGTTCTTTTTCCTTTACAGTTTCGCAAATCTGAAAGCAAGGTACGGGTCTCTCTCTCCCTTAATTCAACACGGAAGGAGGTTAGCATGAGTCGATTTGGGCATGGGGTTAAGAGCAAAGCAAAGAAAATAATTTAAGAACATAGATCTGCTTACCCCTTTGGATTGTCTTTTGTTAGAATCCATAGGTTGATACACATTCTGTTTCCTGATGTCTTCTCTCTCAAAACCGATGTCCCTGTTCAGGCCCTGATCTTCACAGCTCAATCTTTTCCTAAGAGACGTGATTTGATTTGCTTCATGTTGGGTTGTTAAGTTAAGCCCAAAGAATCTGCCCAAGAATCAGATTCACGTTGGGATTTAGAATCAGGTTAACGTGTGCTCTGAAAACTTCCATACACAGTTGGTCGTGTGTTCAGAAATTTTGTTTAGCACATGTCGAATTCGATTGTATAAGTGTATGTACAGATTGACCATGTTCAGGTTTGGATTTTTCTTGAAATTTGCCTTCTGTCTAATCTAGATTGATCTTTGATATGATTGGACTTTGCGCAGATTTTTTTACCATGCTTTGATTTTTGCGTGAAAGTCTGATTAAGTACAGTTTCTTTTTTTATTTTCTTTTGTTCTGTCATGCCCTATGCTTGGGATCGGTCATGCTGTCCGCGTTTTTGGTTAGCTGTTTGCTTAAACAAAGTGCCAGTCTTTTTATTTTGATAAATCTGATCCCAAGTGACAAATAAAAACCACAGTTTTATTCTTGATTTGTTAAAACTGGTTTCTTCGATTCGTGCATATCATGATCGTGCTCCGAGAAGTCTGGAATGCAGTCATATTAAATCTGGACACAGCTGATTAAATCAGAGTTATGGTTAGGTATTGTCTTAAATATGGGTTTTCTTTCTTTTTCTAATTAAAACTGAGTTTTTCATGAATATGTAAAATTTGGGACTTTATTCATAAACCTGAATTTCATGTTGTACTGACAAATTCTGATTTCTTTTAGGGAAAGTCCTAAATCTGGATTTTTGAAGAAACAGAACCTGAACTGTCGTTTAATTGAGATTGAGGGGAAATTTAATAGAAACAATCTGAGTTTTATTTAAACTTGTGGATCTGGATTTTTCTGGACAAAAATCTGAGTTCTTGTGTCATGTTTGGGTGGGTCGAGCAACATATATATCAAGTGCTGCAGTCAATGCATTCTGAATTCTTTGTTATCCGGTTCTTTATCCAATATCATACTTAATTCCTTGCTTTAGCTTAGGTTTCGTGCACAAATTCAGTTATGCGCTTACTATGCTTCAAATTTGATTTTAGTATTTTGTTGTCATGCCTTAAGAAATCTGATTATAGTAGTTGGAGCTTTGCATACATGAGATTGGTTTTATGAATGGGATTTGCTTCTTTCAATTTGAGTAAATTGTTTTGTCAAATGGATTAGAAATCCGATTTGAAGAGTTGTTTGAAAAACTGAAATTCTTTTTACGCTGTCCCCAAAATGTGATTTCTGTTGGAGCTGTGAAATCTGGTCTGTGATGGGTATTTAATTGAATCTGAACCTAATAAGTCCTGAACTTGGGTCACAAAAAGTTTTGATTTTATACCAATATGCTAAAGCTGATGTGCTTGATAAAGTTTGCATTCGTTTACTAGCCTTGAATATTATTTGATATCATGTGTTGTGCACTGTCAATACTAAATTGTATTCATCCATGGGTGATTGGTGTTCTTTGAAAATTTTGCAATGTTATTTAAATTACATTAAATTGTGTAGTGGTCATGTGTGAACCAGAAATGGGCCTTTGGAGGCCAGGAGCATGTGTATTACTGTTGAATTAATTACACTGTTGAAATTGATAGGGCAATCGCCCAAATTTGTTATTGTATGTGGATTTGCATAATTGTTCGTGTAAAGAACTCTTAATTGATTAAGATTGGTAAAAAATATCAAATAATGTAATAACTTTTCTTCCTTAAGGGCCCTCTAAAAGGGTGAAAATCTCTGATGGCAGTCACGGGGGACCGTGAGGATACTAAACACCGTGTGCATTGTTTTATCCAAGAACTGGATGTGTGATTTGTGTTCTCGATAACGGTTGTAGATAACTCTCGTCACTTTGTCTAGGGGTGGTATTGTTAGACTCAATTGTAATTATTGGTATACCGAGAAAGTGATGTCAATGAATGTTGATTTCCTTGTCGTCTCGGCGATGATTCCTAATGTTTTGATTGATGGTGGTGATTCGTGACGTTGATCGAGGAACATATTTAGAACCCAGTAAATAAAATACAAATTATGTGTTCAGATACCATTGAGAACTACCTTGAACCTCGAGAATTTGGCCCGTTTTGAGTATCCGTGGGTTTTATATAATTGAGGACTTAATTGTGTGCATTAAGTAGGGACATGCATGCAAAAACAATACTGATAATTAAAGTTAAAAAGACATTTATGCATGTTGTATTAATTCATGCATCCCTAAATGTTTAATTTAGCATGGAATTGTTGATTGCTTATTTAAACTGTTTGTACTGAAAGCTTAGAACGAATATGTGATGATTGTTGAACCTTCTTAAACTTATGTTTGATTTGATTTATGCCAATTTTCTTATTGTTGGATTTCAAGAAGGTCTCACATGAAATCTTCGGTTCTTACCCCGTTTTTAAAAACCCTTTTCATGTACTGAGACACAATGATGGAGGGACCAACTTGTTGGAGGGAGTAAGAGTTATAATACTGTAATGTCACATATTCTCACACTTAGTCGTTTTGAGATTTTTCGAAAATTTGGCTAAGTATAAAAGAAAAATCGTTTGAACCTCGATATTAGACCGATGCTTTTGAATTTGGGTCTGACCCAAGTCTCATCAACTAAGTGTAAACGAGCTATTTAAAAGGTAGGAAAAAGTTTTATTTTTGACCTTTAAATTCAAGCAAAATTCAGGTTATTTCGGTCGAAATTCAGAATTAATATTTATGTGATATAGTGTTGGATGCATCTCGGAATGCCGAGCACAAGGATATGTTACTTTTTCGAATTCGAGTTCCGGTTGTCCCAGAAATCGTGTTCTTCCAAAAAAAGAGCAGTTTGTCGGTTCAGATCCGGATTTGGATCAGACTGGATCCAATGGATTTAATCCAAATTAATATGGCTCTGGACTTTATTCAAGACCCATATTAATCTAGATTTGGTCCAGTTCAAAATCCATTTGGATTTTTGAAAATGAATTTGGATCTTGGATCCGGATCCAAATCTAAATTCATGCCCAACGATTTTCTAACTTTGAAGTCATTAAAAAGCTTTAAATTAGAGTTAATTAAGGTTAAGAAGTCTCCCAAGTTAATTTGGTTTTTTTTGTAATCTTCTGGATAATTATTAATTATTTAATACTTAATAATTAATTAATTTTATTCAATTCCGAATTTTATTTGTATGGATGTTTAGAACTTCTAAATAGAGTCCTTAAAGATACCTAAAAAGGCTAAAGAAGGTTTGAGAAGAGATTTTTAAAAATTGAAAACTTTGAAAAGTCAACTTAAAAGGAATTTTTAAATTTTTGGAAAGGGTGCGAGAGAGAGTACTCAAATGAGGAAACTCCCCATCTCCAGCCCATCTAGAAAGGGCTGGAGAAGGGGGGGGGGGCATCACCCCCCTCTTGGTCTATTTAAGATCAAAAAAAGGAAAGAAAGAAAAGAGAAAGGGAAAAAGAAAAAGGAGAGAGAAGAAAATAGAGAGGGAGCGAAAAGAGAGGAAGAGGAAGAGGAAGAGGAAGAGGAAGATGGAGGAGCCTTCTTCTCCAGCCATCCAACGCTTTTCACTATTTTTGTTGCTTTTTTTTCGACCTACGGTTAAATGTATGGGTTTCCTCTCTTGAATCAAGTGAGAAATTGAATGGAGATGGGTTTTTCATGCATGATTTTGATGAAAATCCATGGGAAAAGAGTAGATCTATATGTTTACTCTAAAATATATGAAAGAAGATTTATGGATCCTCTACCATGGATTCGTTTTTTATTTTATTCACCTCTTCAAAAATAAATTTCTGTGTATGCTTCTTTTTATGCTAAAACAAAATTTATTTCATGATAAAATAGTTTGTTATGTGCTTGCATTATGATATTTTCGTTTTTTTCATAGATGGTCCACGTTATGGATTGATAGATTCATGTAAGATTATGGTGGAATAATTCCTATGCATGCGTTCATCATTAAAAATGGTAAATCTGAATATTTTTTGGAGTGGTTAGTATGTTTATGTTTTCATATTTGTTGCTGTATATGCATATTACAAGTATTTCAAGGTTTATGCTCATGTGAATGTAAAATTGCATATAAAAGCATGTGTTAATGAAAATATGTATATGCATGTGTTCTTCTTTTGAAACCGGTATTTGAACCACTTGTGTATAAGATGATACATGCACACACATGTTGGGAACATCAAAAAGAAAAAAAAAATTATATATATAGCAGTATGCTGGTTTACTTTGGGCGTCATGGTCTGACCCGCACACCAGTCGAGCCCTGCTCGGCTGGCCAGGCCCAGCCAGACTTGGACCGTTGGGGTGCAGCCTCGACAGGTCTGACTTGGGCTTGCAGGGCCCAGCCGAGTGGTTCCGGCTGGGCAGCCTGCTGTTTCTTAAAAAAAAAGAAAACAGAGTTGTGATTTTTTTTTTATAAATAAAATTTTGGGCCGGCTGGCAGCCAGTCGAGGGATTCTCGGCTGACTGCCAGGCCCTGGCAGAACATACACGGGGCCAGGCCAGGCCAGGCCTGTGCATGGTCTGTCAGACCCAACCGAGTGAACTCGATTGGGCTGGCAGGGCCCTGTCAGGCCTAGTCCAGCCTCCTCGCTGGACTGGCACAGGCCTGGCAACCTCCTGCTAGTCCCAGCTGGGTTTGACCAGACCAGACTCAGCCGACCAGGGTCGGCTGGGCCTGATCTGAACCCCAGCTGACTGGGTGTTAAGACCCCTTTTTAAAAAAAAAAAGGATTTGGTTTGTGGCAGGTGGGTGGCCTTTTGCACCCAGCTAAATGGGTTCAGCTGGGTTGGGTTTAAGCCCCATGCCGACGGGGTCGGCTAGGCTCGATTGGCCTACTTAAGTCAAGAGTGATCATTGTTAAGAATAGGCATGCCTTTGTGCAATAGCTTAAGCTGTAAGTTAGATTGTATTCACTTTTGTGTTCATGCTGTGGGCATTTATGTTCCCGAGAAGTATAGTGGATTAACATAAAAGGATGTAAACCCTACCATCTGGGGTTGTTCTCTTTTCTTGGCTGCTATTCTGTTCTCTATTCTTTTTCCTTCACGTCACAGACTCCATAAGGCACTATTCCCAAGGCAGGCCTGAACCCCATGACATCTTATTATAGTATCAGAGCAGGGGTGAGATGTAAGTGCTCTTCATATTGAAGCTTCTGTTGATCTCCTTCACTCCTTTACAAGATAAGTTTCACCTTTTGTTTCTTCTATTCCTTCGTGTATCCTCAAAAAAAAATTTGTCCTCTTTGAACTCTTTTGATTTCTACTTATTTTTTTCCCTAATCTGATCCATCACAGATCTGATCTTTGTCTTTGTTAATCACGTCTGTCATATCTTCATCCTATTTTTGTTGGAGTTGGCTATTATATTTTTTAAATCTCATTTGAAAAAACGAGAAGACCTCTAAGAAAAGGGGGGTCATCTGAATCTAGCTGATTCAATATATATATATATATATATATATATATATATATATATATATATATATATATATATATATATATATATATATATATATATATATCTGACCAGATCAAATTAAAAAAAAAAGAGAGAAGTGGCTGTCATGATTCCTGTCATCAGCACCATTACCGACCTGCTTCTGCTGGTTCCAGATTACCTGATTGTGTCTTGTTTTATGCCTTTCATTATCCCTATTTGTCATTTTGTTGCTGCTACATTGTTTCTTGACTTAATGAAATTTGTCTTCTCTATATTTCCTCTTAATATTAGAAAAGAAAGTTTTATGTTTCGTCCAGATCAGATCATTTTGTTGATCTGATTCTATTCTTTTTACTGAATCTTCTTTTGTGCATTTCTTTTCTTTTATTTCTTTATTTCAATATATTGCCATCCAATCCCAATTCAACTCCTTTCTTAATCAGCTTTGTCCCAAACAAGTTGGATTCTCCCTACTTCATCACGTGGAAGAAGCAAATCACTCCACCAACATCCAAGATTTGATGGAGCATCTCAACTGGACTCTACCAGTGCCTGCCGAGTTCTTGTGTATGTGGAAGTGGATGAAGGCAGCCATCTCAAAGTTCTACTGTTAAGAATCTTGAATATGTCTCTAGGAAAAAAATTGATCAACCCACAATGGCTTTTATTGTTGTCACTCTTCAAGAGATGTGTTGCTGTAAGTTTCTATGGGTGTCTATGCTAGGGAGTTGTGGTTGACCTTGCATCATTGGAAGAACAGGGATTCTTCCTACACTTTACGGACCTTGATAATATTACTTTCCAGATGTGTGGGACATGTGGTCAACTTGTAACGACCTGAAATCCAACCTGAATTTTTGAGGATTTTTTTTATTTTTTTATACAACAGCGAAAATATTCAATTTAAACCAGGTTAAGCATCTAGGGCACGTCACAGGGAAAATCAATGCAAATACCATCCATTTCATTTCTAATAACAATTAATTATAAACCAAGTGTGCTGAACATTTTAATAATAGAATGAAAACTAACTAAACTAATTCTAAACATCCCGCAACCGCTCTTATTCCTTTATTCTTCTCCTGAAAAATGGTAAAGTAATTTGAATAAGACTATAACTAGTCTGAGTAGGAGAATACTATGATTATGCTGATGTACCTTGTAGCAAGCATGCAATGTAATTGAATATTTAACGAAAAACATAACTGAGATAAAGCATGACATATTTAAACAAGTAATAGGGAACCAATCAATTGCATATCACATTTCTGATTCATAAACTAGCATAAAATGAATAATCACATGTTCAAGTACATAATCTCAAAATCTTTCATACGACTGAAACACATAAGAAGTTTAGTTTAAGTTTTTCTTGAATTATCTCGTGGGTATTCGCAGGCGAAGGCAACCATAACAGAAGAGAACATCCAGAGGTTTATTATGCTTGATGTTTTATTAACCCGAATGTCTAACTGAAACTGAAATCCTAAGGGAGTGGTTAAATAACCGAGAGAACCTCCTTAAGGCCAAACAACATGATGCATTAATGCAAATAAAATCTGCTGTAGATTAGAAGGTATAAACGCCGATTTATTAAAGCAAAAAACACGGACAATTTTTGGCATGTAACTGTTAAAAATGTAATCCCTTATATATATATAGAAGATCTGAAAACAAACACAGAAACCGAGGCAAAGAGAGATAGATAGATAGATAGATAGATAGATAGATAGATAGATAGATAGATAGATAGAGAGAGAGAGAGAGAGAGAGAGAGAGAGAGAGAGAGAGAGAGAGAGAGAGAGAGCTGTATAGAAATGAGAGAACTCGTTACTGTAGATTAGGGCTAATCTCTATATTAAATAGAGAGAGGCCAAATCAAGAAATTACACACAAGTCCATCATTAAACATTAAATTTCAAATAACCTATAGTTTAGAAAAAAAACTTTAAGTTAAAACCTCTTAGTCTCAACAGTCCCCCTCAAGCTGGAGCATAGATATCAATCATGCTCAGCTTGTCACAACATTTTGAGAAATTTGGTCTAGCAAGAGGCTTTGTAAACATATCTGCAACTTGGCCTTCCGACTTTAAATATTTGGTAGTAATATGACCAGCTTGAACCATATCTCTTAAATAGTGGCAATCAAGCTCAATATGCTTTGTTCTCTCATGAAAGACATGATTGTTCGCTATATATGTGGCAGCCTTGTTATCACACATCATGGTCATAGGAGAGAAAACCTTCACCTGAAGATCATGAAGAACAATACGAACCCACATCAATTCAGCAGCTGTTTGGGCCATAGCCCGATATTCTGATTCTGCACTCGACCTAGAAACCACATTTTGCTTCTTACTTGTCCATGAAATCAAGTTGTCTCCCAAAAACACACAGAATCCTGTGGTAGATTTTCTATCCACTACAGATCCTGCATAGTCAGCATCAGAATAGGCCACTATCTCCAGAGTTCCACCTTTCCTGAACAATAACCCCTTTCCAGGAGAAGATTTTAAATATCTGAGAATGATTATAACTGCATTCCAGTGTACCTCAGTTGGTTTGTCCATAAACTGGCTAACTTTGCTTACTGCTAAAGCAATATCCGGCCTGGTCACAGTTACATACAGTAGCTTCCCTACTAGGGAGCGATAACTTTTGCTATCAACCGATTTTGACCCCTTTTCAAACAGCTGAACTTTATGGCCCATAGGAATATTTGCTGGTTTAGCTCCCAACATTCCCGTTTCCTTTAATAAGTCAAGAACATACCTCCGTTGAGACAAAACCATCCCTTCACGGATCCTGACAACTTCTATACCCAGAAAATATATAAGTGAACCAAGGTCTTTTGTAACAAAGTGTTTTTGAAGATGAGCCTTTGTGGCTTCAATATCTTTCACATTGTCTCCTGTAAGAATGATGTCATCCACATATACCACCATAACAACTTTGCCTGAGTTAGTTTTCTTGATAAATAGTGTATGATCTGCCGCTGACCTATTAAAGCCAAAGCGTGACATCACTTCAAACAACTTTTGAAACCATGCATGCGGACTTTGTTTCAAGCCATAAATCACCTTTTTCAATCTACCCAACTTCTGACACTCCCCCTCAACCTCGAATCCTGGAGGTTGTTGCATGTAAACGGTCTCAGATAGATCCCCATATAGAAATGCAATTTTCACATCTAATTGGCACAAGCTCCAACCATGTTGAACAACTACTGAGAGAACAAGACGAATGATACCCATCCGTGCAACAGGAGAAAAGGTTTCAAAGAAATCAATACCATAAGTCTGAGTATGCCCTTTTGCTACTAATCTGGCCTTGTACCTTTCAATAGAACCATCCGATTTGTACTTTATTGTATATACCCATTTGCATCCAACAATGTCAATATCTACTGGGGAATCAACTAGATCCCATGTATGTTGAGACACTAAAGCATCCATTTCTTCTTGCATAGCCAGCTTCCAACGGTTATCAAGCTCTGCCTGTTGATAGTTCGGAGAAATAATTTCAGCAGATAAGGCTGAAATAAAAGTTTTCATCTGATTTCCAATTCTGGCATCAAAGACAAAATGAGATATGGGATATAAGGTACATTGTCGTGTCCCCTTGCATAGAGCAATAGGCCTGTTATCATCATCATGAAGATCACTATTGTCAGTAGTACTTACCTCAGGAGAAGAAGAAGATGAATGCACTTGCGGTGGTGGAGCTCTACGCACATATACCAATGGAGGATTATTAAATCTTGAAGAGGATGAAGTTTGGTTCGGTAATGAGGGCACAAATTCCAAAAGAAAAGGAGGTATAGGTAATGAAAAGGACTCAGCTGGATCAACCTGCAGCGGGGAACCAGTACTAGAGTAATATGGAGTGGATTCAAAGAAAGATACATCCGCACTGACATACTCTCGGCGAGAAATAGGATCATAACATCGATATCCCTTTTGATTTTTTGGATAACCTATAAATATGCATTTTGTAGCTTGAGCAGCTAATTGATCACGGTCAGGGCCAAGTTTGTGTACAAAACAAACACATCCAAATATTTTTTTCGAGAAAGAGAAGAGTGGGGCATTAGGTTTTAGCATATGTAATGGAATTTGATCACCCACAGAAGATGAAGGCATGCGGTTGATCAGATAACAAGCAGTGGTAATTGTATCACCCAATATAGCGCAAGGGCGTTGGATTGAATCATAAGGGTCCGAGCAACATCAAGCAGGTGCCGGTATTCTCGCTCAGCCACCCCATTTTCTTGAGATGAATAGGCACAGATAGTTTGGGGTTGAATGCCATGATCTTGGTGAAATTGTAACAAAACTTTTGATTTAAACTCAAGAGCATTATCAGTGCGAACAATCTTGTCAACAGATTCAAACTGTGTTTTTATTTCAAGAATTAAGGATTTGAATAATACTTGGAACTTCAGATCGTTCTTTTATTAAAAACACCCATGACAACTTAGAGAAATCATCAACAATAACAAGATAATATCGACACTGAGTCCTAGTAGGAATCTTACTAGGACCCCATACATCTGCATAAAGAAGTTCAAAAACTTTATGACTAGACTGACTCTGACTCGAAGGGAACGAACTTCGATGATGCTTGCCCAACTGACATGCTTCACACTGAAATAATGTAGTTGAAGGAATTTGAGGATAGACAGAACGAAGCTTTGACAATGAAGGATGACCAAGACGACGATGCCACTGAACAGGACTGGAGTGTTCCACTGCTACATAAACATTACCCACTGGATGATGTAGGTAGTAGACTCTATTTTCTTCATAGCCTCCACCAATCTTCTTCCCCGTCAGCAAATCTTGAAAATGACAACCCATCGGATCAAATATTACTCTACAGTTTAGTTCTTTTGTAAAGCAACTAACAGAGAGTAAACTTTGAGGAAAGTTAGGAGTATGAAGAACATTTTTCAACTGTAAGGTGGAGGATATGGAAATATTTGCCTGACTGACAACCGGTGAGGAACTCTCTTCGTCTTATGAGACTCCTCGATGAACAATAATATCCTTTAGATCTGAAAAGACAAGCGAATTTCCGCACAAATGTCTGGATGGACCAGAGTCAATAATCCTCTTACTATCATTCAGATGAAGATGTTTCCCTGTTGAGTAGGCAACACCGGCTACAGGAGGGGTGGAACTCGAAGGGCGAAGAGCTATCAGCTCATCATATTCTGCTCGACTGAGGGTGATACTGTCATTTGCAGAGGTATTATCATGTGCATTTGTTGCCTCTAGTGTAGTAACATTTGCTTTTGGAGCATTTAACTTTGATGAAGAAGAGGTTGGCCGACCATGCTTATCCCAGTAACGATCTTCTAAATGTCCAGATTTTCCACAGAATGTACATTGAAGTTTTCCTCTGCCTCCCATACCTCTGCCACGACCTCGTCCTCTGATATTCTAAATATTTCCACGCCCATAACCAGATGAGACAGCTAGAGCAGATGACGGGGTCACAGGCTGAGATTGTGGAAGAGAGATCGCAAGTCTACTCAGACGATTGTATGCATCAGCAAAAGTAGGTACATCTGATCCAGTCAACATTTGCACTTTTGCAGCAGAGAATTCTGAAGATAAACCTGTGAGAAACCGAGCAACCATAGTTTGTTCTTGATGATCCTTTTGCTTCGAACAACAAAGAGGCCTATGAGCATTGAGTCTTTCAAACACAGCTTTGACGGAGGCATAGTACTGGACCAAAGTCTGATCTCCCTGCTGCAAATTATATCTCCTGTTCGACTTATAGGATACGGCTCACATTAGTCTCTTGTGAGTACGTATCTCGAAGATTGTCCCACATCTGTTTGGCTGTATGATAGTAAATTAAACCATCTGCAATATGGGGTTCGACACTATTTATGATCCATGACATAACTATGTCATTATATTCGTCCCAAGTAACGTATTTTTCAACCTTTTCATTGGGTTCATCTTCCAACAAAATATGTTTTCTACGATGTCCAGATGCCGACATCATAAAAGTTCTGGACCACCTGGCATAGTTAGTTTCATTGAACTTTACAGAGGAACCATACGAGAAGGGATTTGCAAAAGCCTTATACTCCCCAATATGTTTAATTTTGGAATCACATTTCGAAGTTTCACCCATACTGAATATTGAATTCTATTTCAACTGCAAAAAAAAATCAGATTTACTCACGTGAACAACGTGTTTTATAATCAGACGTCAGGCAAGTCCACGACTACACAGGTTGCCACACCAGAAATGAAATCTTGACAGGCGACAAGTGACCCACACAATAGCATGTGGTACAATCACACATCAGCCAATACTACGACCAACAACTGTACTAATTAAAAGCTTCCCACAAACAACATATGTTTCCACACAGCAGGGAATCACACCTGCTGCTTCCACGACAAAAAAAATTGATATTAATATTCTGTTTTCACAGCACACATGTTATGGCTGAAAAAAAATTTCACGACACGGCAGGGAATCCCGACTGCTGATATTCATATTCTGAAAACGAACAACCAAATGCTTGTGTGTGAGTTCATGTTGAATAGCTAACCCAGGGCCGAGCCAAACCACATGAACTGAACCCGGGTTGGATAGCTAACCCAGGGCCGAGCCAAACCAACCAGCAAGGCTGGTCCATGTGATATATACTATTATTTTTATTAGTTTTTTTTTATGAGGATTCTCATTCTCGGTGCATGCGTGTGTGTGAGTTCATGTTGAATTAAATCACTAAATGTACATTTCATGAATGATAACCACATGATGATGCTGAAAGAAAAGAAAAAAATATATTTTCTTAGAACAGTGCAGCAGTATCAATAACTATAACACATGGACCCAATGCTTTATTTCCTGTATACAACTGTGCATTTTACTTGAAACATAAGGATATCGATATTAAGAAGACTGTAAAACAAGAACATATCTATCTATATATATATATAAATCCATACTCTTCTCCTTCACTTGAGTTATATCAAACACGAGATTGTGAGCTATTAACATGTAAGTGATTGCATCTTGCATCTAATGTAATCTCAATAGCAACTCAGCATAACCAATACCTTTGTTCCGGCAGCATATACTAGTTAGATTAAAAGCTTCCAAGAAAACAGTTTGCAGTATCCATGTGGAACAACATAAATGGAAAGATGACAAATGGTGTGCAAATCTTGAATGCTGCCCTATCGGCCAATAATTCATCTTATCATGTATGTCGCACAAATCTGGTAAAGACCCAAACTGGCATTTGGACTGACCTCTTGCCCCAACCGATCAAAATGTTATGAATATGCAGATTCATGATCTGAATCTGCACCTTCATCTCAGCACATTGCATTGCTTGAAACAGAGCACACTTGCAAAAATCACAGCAATCCTACCTGTGAATCGCAAATCCCAATTTTTTTTTGTCGATTTCCCCCTTTCAGCTGTCGTGTCTCCGTGGAATCCCTTCTTTCCGCACCGTGCAAGGGAGAGAGAGAGAGGGGGAGAGAGAGATAATGAAAGGGGGAGAGATAACGAGAGGGAGAGAGTCAGGGCAGGTCTTAAAGAGATGAGGGAGCGAGGAGTCGGTTTTCCCTCCAGCTGCGTGAACACGTTTTCACGCAACCCCCTTTCCTCCCCACTTACTAAAAAGGTAAACCCTTCTTTAGGGTTTACGTGAGTTTTTTTTAAATGTGATTCCCTTATGTAACCCGTGTTTTACCCTTTTTAACGCATGACGTTTTTTTTTTCCAAGTTTGGATCGACCCTCGACCCAATTACATTATAGATCCAAACCTATGCTATTCGGATCCAAGGATTCGATATTTTTTTTCCTTTTGTTTGGACCTTGCAAAGTGGGTGCCAGTGTGATATGGGTCCATGATCCAGTACATTTATGGATCCACCCAAATTATCCGGATTTGCCCAATTAATACGATTTTTTTTTAAATCTTAACTTAGTATTTAAAATTTCGGATTTGGACCTAGTTAAATCACTATGGATCCAAATATATTATCTTGGATTCCAAGTAATTTATTATGGATCCAATAAAATTTACTTTGACCCTTATGCTTTCGATGCACAAATCCACTTCAATATTGAAGTTCCGATGTCCAAGATCCAAATAAAGAAATTTGGACCCAGACCTTCCGGTCATATGTTTTTAGGATCCAAACATTCAGTAGATTAATACCGATCCAATTACAATGCTATGGGCTCTATATAAGTTTTTTCCCTTTCAAGATCTGCTTAAAAATTTGCGGATCCACATAATACGTTTTGGATCCAATATCAAATCTAACCATGATATCGAGGATCCAATATCAAGGATTCAAACCAAAAATTAAAATCTACTATTAGATATTCATCGGGATCCAATATCGAAGATCCGAATAGTATATTGGGGATCCGACATCGAAGATCCAAACAAGATATCCAAGATCCAAATAAGAATAAAATAAAAAAATGAGAATATCCTCGTACCAGCTTATGAATATGAAATTCAAGTTTATTTAGCCGATAAAATTCACAAGTGTTACAACACTAGTTCAGATTGCTATTGAGATATGTTTCTATTTATCGAGCACCCACTGTCGCTATTTCAACTCTCTTCAGAGCTCTTGTTGCTGGTGGTGTTCCTCCTTTCCATGGACCATGCAATGCAAATCTACCAAATACCGCCTACCCTCCTTATCAGGGAGCATCTTATGCAACTTATGCTCCATCACATACTAACACACCGAATGTTGATACATCCTATACTAACTTTAATCAGAGACATGTGGATCCTAATCCTCATGCGATTCCTTGTGCTTCTTCGATTAATGTGCATAATTCAGTGCTAGCTGATAATGATATGCGATCTGAACAAATGAACAACATTCCAATGCCTGGTATATTGACTCTAGAGTTGCATACCATGTGACGAGTGACTTAGGCAAGCTTCTCATTGCTATTCCTTTATGTCACACAAACTCGTTAAAAAGGCCGTTGCACCCAAGTCGAAGCGACGGGATGCGAGTGCGGTCAACTTGCACCTAGGGTTATATTTGTCCAAAATGGACTCAGTAAACTTTGATCGAGTCCATTTTGGTCTAATTTAAAAAAATTGAATTTTGGGGGGTGGTGGTGGTTAGGGCATGATCGCGACACCCCCCCTCCCTGACTCCTCTTCCTCCTCCCCCTTCCCCCTCGACTACTCTTCCAACGGTGGCGACGACGACGACGTAAAATAGGTCCTCTCTCTCTTTGTTCCTCCTCCCCCTCTCTTTCTTCTTCTTCCTTCTCCGCCTCCTTCTTTCTTTCTTTTTCTTCTTCCTTCTCCTCCTCCCTCTGCCACCTCCTCCTTTCTTTTTGCTTGACTTGTTGATTGTTTTCTTAATTCACTTAGCGTAGCCATAATATATTTAGGTTGATTTAATTGTGGTGTTATTTTTTTATTGATGAGGAATAACAATTGTAATTTGTTAATTTAATTTATTGCCTAAATTTATTCATGATGAATTAATGATATGTTAATTGTTTTTATTTCATTAGTTTTAACTTAAAAATGTTAAATTATATATATATATATATATATATATATATATATATATATATATATATATATACATATATGCCCTCCCCACACTCCCGCACCCAAGTTTTTTTCTAAAGTGCCGCATTGCCGCATCTGCACCCGTATCCGCACCCGCATCTATGTGACATAGATTCCTTATCATAGTGTAAGTAGGATAGTCACTAGTGATAGAGAGAACATCCCATCACTCATTGGGGACAACCGTTATTCCTAGCAAGTCTGAAAATGTGTTTTATCTTGTAGCTTGTTCTTGGAATTGAACGTAATCATATTTCGGTTTTCCAATTATATGATTAGTTGAATTCTTGCATCTCCTTTACTCCGTCTTCTGTTCCCGTGAAGGATATTTACATGGAACAGATGTTCGTTGAGGAAAGATGTGAAGATCTCTTTGTAATTAATCAAGTTTAGCCTTCATGGTCTTCATCCAGTCATGGGTTGGTGTCCAATGTGGAGAATCAGAATTAAGATACTGAGCTATGGTATCGTAGGCTTGGTCATTGCCATTTAGGTTTTCTTGGTATCTTCTATAATAAGACTTTTGTTTTCCTAAAGTTCTCTTTCTTTGTTTTATGTGTCAAATTTGTAAGAGCCATGAGCTCCCGTTTGGTATTTCGAATAAAAGATCATCATTTTCCTTCGAGTTAGTTCATTTTATTCTTTACGTGTCCTGCCCCAGTGCTTTTATTATCTAAACCCCGTTTTTAATGTTCTAGTAGTTGAAGTAGCTATTGTGAACTTTTTCCTTGAATACATGGATCACATTTTTCATGTCTTCCAGCATCTTAATAATTATGTTGAAAATCAATTTTCTCGCAACATTTTCATCCTCAGTAGGGATGGTGATGGTGAGTGCACCGTTAGTGCATTCAAATAATACCTTCATGGTAATGGAATTTTGCATGAGATGTCCTGCCCAAGGACATTCGAACTAAATGAGGTTGCAGAACATAAGCACGGGCATATGGTAAAGACCACCTTCACTATGATTATTGAATCCAATTTGAGAATATATTTGTGTACAAAGGCAGTTTATCTTAATAATTCGATGCCTTTGTCTAATTTAAATGGATATACTCCATATTTTCTGTTTGCAGAAGATCTAGATCATTTGCGTGTTAGAGTCTTTGCATGCATGTGTTATGTTCATGTCCATAAGTTTCTTTGAGATAAATTTTCCCTTATATCACAGACTTGTCAGTTCATCAGATGTGATGATGATGAGCACAAGGGATATCAATGCTTTGAACATAGTTCTCAGAAACTCATTAATATCACAAGATGTCTTTTTTGATGAGAGTAGGGCAGGTGATTGGAGAAATAAGTTGAATCATATTCAGCCAAATATACTGTCCAGGTGATTGGAGAAATAATATCACGAGATGTCTTTTTTTTGGTGGTTATATCTATCAATGATTCAAAACAATGATTATAGCAATATTGTGAACCTTTTACATATTAATACGATTATTAAAATGTAGTTTTTGTCATTATGTACTATTTGGTGCATTATATCATTTGCATGCAATGTATGTGTTGGGCTTCTTGTCCATCTAAAAAGCGCCATAAAATATCAGTGTTGATCCTGGAACAATATTTAATGAAAATGATTGATGATTTATAATAGTTTAAGCTTCTAGCAACTCTAGCCATAATATGATCTATTATTGAACTTTTATGCCATAAAATATCAGTGTTGATCCGGGAACAATATTTAATGAAAATGATTGATGATTTATAATAGTTTAGGCTTCTAACAACTCTAGCCATAATATGATCTATTATTGAACTTTTATGTAATTATGAGCTTTGATGACATTAAATGTTTAATATATTTTTAGTTATAATTTGTGTCATTTCTTATTTATTCATTTCAAACTATTTGGGTGTTCATTGTTTTATATTTGTTGGTTTGTTATTGTTCTTTTTTAGATACTATTAATGTTTCTTAGTTTTAGTAGTCTACCTCTTAAGTTTTTTTTGTTCTAAAATTTTCGTAGTTTAGTGTTTAAAACCTTAAACATATGCATGCACACACATTTCATTGTTTTTCTATGATGTTCTATTTTTTAATCTTTTGAATTTTAAAATATTTTTGGATGCATATCTTATGATACAATACAGCAAGGTCTGAACTTGTATTTTAGATCTGCCTGATATGCTTTTTACAGCATTCGTACTGATCCATACCCATGTCCATCTAAATATTTGTTTTGACTGAACCCAACATTTGAGATATTGAGAATATATATATATATATATATATATATATATATATATATATATATAGAGAGAGAGAGAGAGAGAGAGAGAGAGAGAGAGAGAGAGAGAGAGAGAGAGAGAGAGAGTAATGGGTAGGTGCAAAATGATAGGTACTAAATGAAACATGCTAAATGCATTTTTCAAGGTTTTTTTGTTTTATTTTTAAATTCTGACCTTACATATGTGATCTATGTACTTGATTTTATAGGGATCAGCTCTTGAATTGTTCGATTCCGACACATGGGTGGTTTTTATAAGGCTTGAAAAGTCAACTGTCCAAAATCTTTGTAAATTTTGAAGGTTCCAAATATCATTTTCTTCTTCCAAAACACATGATCCAGGTGTGGATTCCTTTTAAATCGACCATGCCCAACACATTTATGGGGTCAGAATTGCGAAAAAAACACCGGAAGGGCAGAAAAACCCATTTAGCACGTATTAATTTCGCACCTACCCATTTCTCTCTCTCTCTCTCTCTATCTCTCTATCTATCTATCTATCTATCTCTCTCTCTCTCTCTCTCTCTATATATATATATATATATATATATATATATATATAGAGAGAGAGAGAGAGAGAGAGAGAGAGAGAGAGAGGTGTAAACATTGGAAAATCCTTGCTATATGAATCTTGTCTGTCAAAAAGCAACACTTGTTTGTGGCAATGCATGTGTGAAAATGAACTGCATTTTGAGAAACTTGTGTATGTGGTATGGATTGACATTAAGAATCCTTTTGTTTTTTCCACAGGTTGACTACCGGGAAATGCAGTACGCCAAAGGAAGAATTCCTGGGACATTCCTGAGAAGGGAAGGGCCACCAACAGAGCGAGAACTCTTATGTGGTCGTGTAATAGATCGATCCATCAGACCTCTATTTCCTAAAGGCTTCTTCCATGAAATCCAGGTTAGGTTCATCCATTTCATTTGTGTGTGTGTGCACATATATTTATTTATTCATGTGTATTATGTTTTGTATGACTGGTGCTATTTTGTAGGTGTCAACAGAGGTTGTTGCTTTTGATGGTGCGCAACATCCAGATGTAATGGCTGCTAATGCATCATCTGCTGCTTTAATGGTATCAGATATACCTTGGAATGGTCCAATTGGAGTAGTGCATGTCGGGCGAATTGATGGAAAATTGGTTGTCAACCCTGATGTGGATGAGGTAATCTTTATATTTGTATAGGTATTTGGATACTCTTCAAATCATGTTGAATCAACTACCCATGTTCCTCTAAGGGATGATTGACTTAGAAACTTTTCATCCTTGGCTTTCATTAGTAGGTTAGGCTTGTAAACGTGTCTCAGTAAACCTCATAATTTTGTATGACGGACCTTTGCCTACCTTTTTGAAGCATTGGATTTGTTATCCTTAGACCTTTAAGGAAATAATATATCAAACAGTACGAGTTGGTTCTGCTTCATGCACAAGGTGGTCAAACTTGCACTGTAAAGTCCGTGAATTTTCTCGATTTTTCAGAAAAAAAGGGATTATTCTCTGTATTTTTATAAGAAATTCATCGATATTTATTAATCGAGTAACTTTTGAACGTTATCAAGATATTTAACGTATACAAACTTTTTAGACACTTGGATCTAGATCTCGCCATCTCGGTAAAAGATCCACGCAGATCGACATCCATAAAACCTAGTATTGAGGGTGTTATTGACACTTGAGAGATTCACTGAATCTCTGGGTTTACTATGTTCGGATCCAGTATGGATCTGAGCTTATAAAGCTTATAACAAGGACTCAGATCCATTTAGTGGATCCGGTTTGGGTTCAGGATAATTCAGAGCCGGATCTCTAATGAGATTCGGAACACTCAAAACCTTCAAGGCATGAGATTGTATCCGTTAAAAAAATAATAAAGATCCAATCCCAGAAAACAATTTGGATCCAAATATAGATCCATATCAATAAACATCTATTTCAGAAAGATGGATCAATTCTCAAAACATGCGAAAACCTTATTTTATATATATATATATACATACTTGTGTTTGGATCCGAGATCCAAACAAGACCCAAGATGGATCTCACATAAGAGAATGAGGATTTTTGGATCCATTCAGATCCACACCATACTCCATGCAGTATATATATATATATATACACACACATGAGCATAATTGTATGTAGGGTACAAAATCAAGATTTAAATAAGAAATACTTATCACTAAACATGCACATAATGATCTCCATAGGTTGAAACATGTGAAACCAAAATCAGATTTATGGTTTCCTTGATAAATATCGCCTAAATCTGATCTAGGTTCTTTTTTTCCTCCGAATAAAAAGAGAAAACCTGTACCTTGCTTTGAAGTTCGAAAAGAGACTGGAAAAACTTTGGAAAGCCGAAGAGGAAGAAGCTCCTCCTTTTTCTTCTTCTTCTTCTTCTTCCTTTCTCTCTCTCTCTTTTTCTTTTTCCCTTTTTTTTTTAGTTTATATAATGAGGGCCTTTAGGGCTCTCTAATACGGCTGGAGATAGAAGTTCCCGTATGGTATTTTATGTCCAACTTCCTTTCCATATCCCATGAGATTTTTGTTTGACTTTTTCAAACCTCTTTTCTTTTTTGATTATCTTGCTTCCTTCTAATTAACTATTGGGTCTTTCTAGAAACCCTAATCAGCTAACTATCTCTCTCCAATAAATTTTGGAATTTACTTATTTTAATAATAAATAATTATTTATTATTTATTAAATTCTCAAAAAATTACGGAGGGTACCTTATCCCTCTGGGAGTCTTTTAAACCTTATATTTACTTAATTTAAACATATATTTTAAATTTAAAGCTTTATTTTTGTTGGATTTGGATTCGAATCTAAGATCCAAATCTATATCCAAAATTCATTTTGATCCTAAGCTAGATCTTATCCTAATTAATATGGGTCTTGGACTGAGTCCATATCCATATTAATTTGGATCATATGGATCGGATCAGGTCCTATCCAATCCAAACCGACTCTATCGAGACGAGCCTTTTTTGAAAAAATGTGATTTTCGGGCCAACCGTGGCCCTAATTCAGAAAAGTAAAATACCGTTGAACTTAGAATTCTGAGCCGCATCTAACGATATATAATTTGATTTTCGCCTTAATTTAACCCGAATTTCCCTTGATTTTAAAGGATGAAAATACAACTTTTTATCACCTTTTAATTGACTCGTTTAGGTCTTGTCAATAAGACCTGGACCAAGCTCAAACTCAATTATCACATCCTAATATCAAGGGTTCAACCTATATTTCTACAATACTTAGCGAAAATCTCAGAAATCTCTAAATTTAACTAAGTATAAAAAATACTCGATATTACACCATGTAGTTGAAGCCATTCAATTTGAGGGGAGAACCATAATCCTTTATTTGTCACCTATGGCAAAGAATGATTGAGAAGGAATGAATCAAGGACGCTGGATTCAATATGGAGATTCGTGGGACCATGAACACTTAAGCTACTGATCCCGCAAGAAGTGATAAGCACTCCAATCACGAAAAGGGTCCCCAAGCATCAGGAGCCAAAGGCGTTGATACCATGGTTGCCAGTTGAGGAAGCGGGAGCGGGAAGCGAGGCACTTTTAAAATTTTAGGAAGCGGGGAAGCGTGGGACCACTTAGGAGCGATTCGGGAAGTGTCTCGGAAGCGACCTAGGAAGCGTCTCGAAAGCGAGGGGGAAGCGAAAAAAAAAAAAATAAAAAATAAAAAATACAAAAAAATTGAAAAAAAACAGGGGAAGCGTGGGGAAGCGAGGGGGAAGCGTGGGGGAAGCGTGATGGGAAGCGCGCTTCCCATTAAAGGGAAGCGCGTCCCCCATTAAAGGGAAACGCGTCCCCCATTAAAGGGAAACACGCTTCCCAAAAAAGGGGGACGCTTCCCCCCACGCTTCGGAAGCGCGAGGTTTCGCGCTTCCGAAGCGCGCTTCGGGGAAGCGCGCTTCCCCTTTTAGCTAGGCGCTTCCGGTAACCCTGGTTGATACCATGCAATAAAGATGTAGAGATCCTCAAACACAAAGTGCTTCACAAGCACACAATCATAAAATCTCACAAAAGAATTACAAGGATTTATAATCTAGTATGCAAGAGAAAACACTCGCAGAATATAAATTAATGGGATTTTTTTATCATTTAAAATGCTTAAGATAGCATACTTATAAAGTGGTTTCATCCATCCCTATTTGTAGCACACAAGTGAACTGGCTGTTAAGAGGTCTAATGGTGCTAGTCATTAGACCATCCCAGCAGAGAGTGAAATGGTAATGGAATTAGCTAGTCTGATTGTAAAAGTTCCCTTAGGCACAAAAATTAAAAATACAAAATTCAAAGACGGAACAAAACAAGAAAGAAAAAAAAGGCAAAGTTAATCTTAACTCTATCATATGTACGAAAGAGAGAAGAATCTGTGTAAAAAGTACATGTATACTTTATAGCACCAGCTTGTTCAGCAAATAATAACACCAACACCAACACCAACACCAACACCAACACTTTGGGAAACATCGATCTTAATGCATTGGGTATTCAAGTCTTTTTTGGAGATTTAGCTTCAAAGTCTCTCTTTTTGATCTAAAATTAGAAGTATCTTGATGGATTCATAACAAAATCCGATCTTTGTGGTTTTACTTGAACTAAAGAACTGTCGAATAGCACACCAGTATTATGCAGAACTTCATGGTTTTATTTGAAATGAAGAATTAAGGAAAAAAACACTAGCATGATTGACCTATTTTCATAGATACTAGTTAGATGCCCCTTTGTTTGCAATTCACTGTTCAATCATGTTTGCCCATTTCTTTGTGGTTTAAACTGCACAGTTCTCTTTCATGTTTGCGTGAGCATGCATGTAGGTGGGCAGGCATGTCTATGTGCGTCTGCAAGTGCAAATGTGGGTGTGTATGTGTGTCTATGTGTATGCTTATGTTTGTGTTTGTGTGTGTAATATCTGTGTATGTGTGCACATGCACAGACATGTATTTGTTATGTCTATGTTCTATCTTGTAATATTCTTTTCTTGTTAATATCTTCCAGCTTAGCTTAAGTGATCTTGACCTAGTGTACTCTTGTACACGAGACAAAACTCTCATGTTAGAAATCCAAGCTTGGGAGATCACAAATCGAGATTTCATTGATGCTCTGCATTTTGCACATGCTCAGGTGAGAGATGTTCCTTAAGGAAACTATTGTCATTATATTGACAGTTATACTAATGGGCTTCAAAATCTTGGTATGTTAGGCTAGCAAATTGATTGATCCTCAAATAAGACTTGCTGCTAAGGTGAACAATCCGAAGAAAGATGTTAAGCTGTTTACGATAATGGATGGTACACTTGAGAGAATCAGGAATTTGTCAGAGACATCTATTGAGAAAGAATTCTTTGTCCCTACGTATGACAAGGTGGTTTATTACTATTGTTGATCCTACTTCTATTGATGACTATTCATATCATATATGTCCATGTATCACCTTGGTATTTTGAGACTGTATCTGTAACTGTACGCCAAAACAATTATGTTTATACTTTGTTCATGTAGGAATAAATAATGATATGAACTTTTTGAGCTTTACACTTATTTGACATTGCATTTCCTTATTTTTATGCATGAAATTGTTCAATTGACAGCGTGAACGTGGAAAAGCTTGGAATAAGATTACAGAAGATACAAAAAGGATACTTGAGGAAGAATGTGATGAGGAGAGCTTAAAAGTTCTTCCTAAGGCACTTGACACAGTTCGAAAAAAGGTGAGAAACTTTTGTAGATGTGTGTGTCATTTTATATTATCTTCTCACAAATAATTGGTGATAAATGTTTTTTTTTATAGAACCTTTTAAAAGATTTGTTCTTTAGTTTTTTTACTTTCATAGCAGTGTATGCATGCGGACACTTATTTTATTCTTAAACTCAAAGGATAGTTTGGTTTCTAGCCCTTGTAAGCACTTATATGTTTACAGGCATTCCGAATATAAGGCTTTGAAGTTTGACTGGATGTTTTTAATCAGCAGATGTACATTGATTTCCTTGACAGAAATGAATTTTTCCTGTTCTCCATCAAGTTTCTTGTCTTGGAAATATCTTAGGCATATTGTGAAGTATTTCATATGAAATATTGGACTTTGTTTAAGTGACGAGTTTAACCGGGTTAAATTTTGTTCAGTAATTTAAAGCTGCCTGACTAATCAGCTCTTTAGAAAAGCTGTCTAACATTTCAGTAAATCACATTGAGCCGCGAGCTTCTGTAGACACACTTGGTCTTGGAATCATTCAGTTAACCTCTGTCTAGTCAAACTAAGTGATCAAATATAGCTTCATTCTGAAAAGAAGCGTGTATTCACGACTGGGTTTGGATCTTATCCAAACCCAATTCGAGTTCATCTAATTACATATTTAAGCACATGTTCATTAAAGGCATTAATGGCATATTGTAAAATACCTTTGTTGTGTGATGGGTATTTTCGTACCCTAGTAATTGTAACAGCATGTATTTAATGGGAAGCCCAATACCACAGTCGGCTATTGGGAATTCTGTAGCTCTCTTGTCTCTCTCCCATTCGGTGCTTGCTCTTGTGTATGAAACAGGGAACTACGATTTCTATCATGGTATCAGAGCGTCAGATCCTATGTCACATGGGTGCGGGTGCGGGTGCGACACGGGTGCGGCACAATTTTAAAATTTTTGGACATGGGGACTCGGCAAAATATATATATATATATATAATTTTATTTTATTTTTAAAATGCCACAGCACAGTCTGTGTGACTGTGCACAGTCCACACAATCACAAACTGTGACTGTGCACAGTCCACAGCACTGTGACTGTGCACAGTCTGTGACTGTGCGACTGTGCACAGTCACACAGTCACAGACTGACAGTCACACAGTCACAGACTGTGCACTGTGCACACTGCACAGACTGTGCACAGTCACAGTCTGTGACTGCAGCACAGTCACAGTATGTGACTGCAGCACTGTCACAGTTTTTATATATATATTTTTAAATAAAAAATATAAAAATTTGGTTTTTTAAGGACATTTTTGGACTCGATCAAAGTTGACCGAGTCCAAAATGTGGACGGACTCGGCCTGGACTCGTTGACTGAGTCCGATTCGGCGTTGACCGAGTCCGAAGCCGCACCCGAGTCCGCACCCGTGTCGGGGCGTGTCGACTCGGGTGCGGCACCTCCTTAGCCGAGTCCGTGTGACATAGGTCAGATCCAACCTTAAGGATCTTCTTGCTTCATCTGGTAAAGGTTCTTCCCATTCTTCTTGTCTTCAAATCATTTCTCCTGTCTTCAAATCGAATCAATCGAATCCTTCAAAATAACGTGTTCTTCCTTCTTACATAGTCCAACGTATTTTTCTTCCAAAAACTTGGATTTCTTCACGTTATCATATTTCTGTTTCTCTGTTTGCTGAACAACCTTCTTTTCATAGCCTAACTCTTCACGTTTCCTGTTTCTCTATTTTTCTTCACGTTATCATATTTCTGTTTCACTGTTTGTTGAACAACCTTCTTTTCATAGCCTAACTGTTCACGTTTCCTGTTTCACTGTTTGCTGAACAGCCTTCTTTTCATAGCCTAACTGTTCACGTTTCCTGTTTCTCTATTTTTCTTCACGTTATCATATTTCTGTTTCATTGTTTGTTGAACAACCTTCTTTTCATAGCCTAACTGTTCATGTTTCCTGTTTCTCATATTTTTGTTTCATAGCACAAATAATCAGGCAAGATCGGATTCACATCATTTGATCTTTGCGTGATTCCAAGGTTCCAATAGGATCACGTCAAATGCTTTTACAAGTTGAATGCACATCAGATTCAGATCTGGAAGTGATCCCAGGTCTGTCCTGATTAACTAGTATCACATTAGTTAATCATTCTCTATATTCTTCCCTGTTTCGCACTGCCTGTTTATATTCCTTCATATTCTAAAATAACACACCTTAATTTCAAAGTAACGTGCCTCTTTGATTAAATTCTAATTCAGAACAGGTTCTTACTGCATAGTTCTGGTTTCCTGCCTCAGTTTTATCATACAAATAGTAAAAAAAAAAAAGCTGACAGCAGAATTTTCTGATATTAAGTTTCTGTTTTGATTTTCATTAGAATTCAACCGCAATTGGGTCCTTGTTGTAAAGCCATTTTCTTATTTCTTGTCACTTCTTATTTTTTGGTTTCGATAGAATATGAACTCATTTCCTCACTCTCAGTCTGGTCTTTCCTCAAACTTTATTAGTCAACTCGTGTCTGAGAAACCGAACAATGCCAATTTTCTAACTTGGAAGCGACAAATCATACCATTCATAAGAAGTCAGGACCTTTCTGGACATCTGGATGGTTCTGTTCCTGTTCCTCCAGAGTTCATACCACAAGAAAAAAAGAATGGTGAGGGAGATCTTTCTATTACCTATGTCAAAAATCCAGAATACGTATCCTGGATGAAGCGAGATTAGGCATTGGTTGCCTATATCACTTCTACATTGTCACAAGTGCTTGTGGCAATTCCAGATGACTGCTCCGCAATGCAATTATGGCATCGATTGGTTCAGACATATTCTTAAGTTTCTTAGGCCAGAATATTATTTTTGAAGAGTTTCAAATGTTGAGAAAGGACTCCATGACTATCATGGAGTACTTGAACAAAATGAAGACCATTACAGATCAGTTGGCCATCGTGGGATGCGCAGTTAGTGACAAAGATATGGTGCAACAAACTTTGAGTGGGCTGGGATCGGATTATCATATGATGGTTACTTCCTTATTGTGTTTATTAGATTTACCTACCTTTGAAGATCTTCGTGCCAAGCTTTTGCAGTATGAGATGACCTTAAAGGGATTTTCTGAAGATACTCATTCTCAAGGTGGAGCACACAATGTTCTACCACAGGAGTTGCCTATGGACGAGGACCTGGTAGAGGAAATAAGGCAATAAATTAAAAATCTGCAGTTTATTACATAATGAGCATTTTTCCAAAGTTCTATAATCTAAAGAAAAACTCTAAAACTCAGAGCCAAGCTGCCAACAGAAAGAAGATAAATCTTGAGTCATATTGCACCACGCCATCGGCCGCCTGTAAAGTCCTACTCCTCACCTGCCCATGAAATGGGTCAGTTTCATAACAAACCAGTAGGTGCACGAATAGATAAGTAGAATGAACATAAAGCAGAACATTCATGAGATACACAATTATTATATTAAAATAATCAATACAATTGTAATCTATTATAACAAGTGTAATATGTGCAAAAAGGTATTGTTTGAAACATCTCAAGCAGTGTAAGTCTCAATCATCTACAACTATTCAAACAGATATTCTTTAAGTTCTGATATTAACTGGCTTGTGGGTACGCACAGACGCGAAACGTAGAAACAACCGAGACCGATCCGGGGGTTTATTATGTCAGGTGTTTTCATTAACCCGGATGACTGACTGAGTCCGCTCCTAAGGGGACAATCAGTGACCAAGAGAGTAAATCCCCAAAGGCATTCGTGGCCCATGGATGTATCCAACTTCTGCAGAAGTACCTGGGAGTTACCACCTAGGATAATTTATGATAATCCCAATTCCCCTAACTCCGATGATTGGGGAAGCCGAGTCTTTTGCCCGTGGGGTGGTTGTTAACAACCTGTCCATCGGAGTTTTTGTACCATCCATCCTCTGTCTTGATGAACCGTGAAGGTCGAATGAGTACGACGGGGGTTTCTTAACTGCCGCCCCATCCTACATGCTCTGGCCTATTAGACCCACTCGAGCATCTTGCCTGTGAATGCGAGTTATCACCATTTATGTGATCTCAGCATTGTGCTAAATGCACGCATCGAGGTTGCTATAACTTCATCATTCAACCATCGTAACACACATGGGACATACTTGTCCAAAAGTACGATCGTACCTACCTAGAGGTACGACTACGATGAGAGGGCAACATATAATGTTTTATGATTCTTTTGGTTCATACATGACATGTATTGCTCTTTGAGCAATTGGCCTGTGGAGGCCGGTATTATCTCATTGATATCAATAAAGTGTTGATGGTTCACTTCGAGGTACTCAATGACCTCCCGTACTATTTGTATCATACCTGTCTTAAGGTCTGATTACGATAGTAGGTACGTGGGTTTCTCGATAGATAACCCATCACAGTGTTTCATAAAATCAGTATTATACTTGGCATGCTCGAATACTAAGAAGCAAGAAGTCTCATACAAGATTCATCAGGCAATAACTAGTAAGGCATCTACAGTAACTTACAACAGTGAGCAAGGCGGAAATACAATAATAAGATCTTTCTAGCAACGAGTCTACTCGTAGAGCTCACAATAAGCATGTCATTTCAAAAGAATACGGATGCGGAAACACAACACATACAATCACTAGTTAAGTAATCCTATAGGTAAGCATGTATGCCAAATAAACCATTCGATCATGAAATCCTTATATCTTATTTCATTCATACACAGTCTTCGTGCGACTTTCCCCTACTTCGGGAGGTCGTGCAACTGCGTGCGTCTACGGGTGTAGATGACACGAGACTCAGGCCGCGGAACCAGAGCGAGGTTCGATGCGAAGTCTGCAAAAGTGTGAGTAATTAACGCTACACTATTTATCATGTAGATGAAATAGAAAGTCAGACAGGGCATCTCCCTCGGCCTGTCGATCAGAAAAGAGAGAGGCAGGAGGGGTGTGCCTTTGTTTGCCGAAATCAGAAAAGCGACAGGGGCGAGCCCCTGCCTGCCGATGACAGCGGGGCGACAGGGGATGAGCCCCTATTGAAAACAGTGAGGCGGCAGGGGGCCAGCCCCTGCCGACAGCAGCGAGGCGGCAGGGGGCCAGCCCCTGCCGACAGCAGCGAGACGACAGGGAGTCCAACCCTGCCTACAACAACGAGGTGGCAGGGGCTGAGCCCCTGCCGACAGAGAGAGAGAGAGATCGGGACGGGGGGTGACAGGGGGCAAGCCCCTGCGTGCCGAGAACCAAGGAGCAGCAGGGGGATATCCCCTGCCTTCCCAAAAACCAAGAGGCGGCAGGGGGCGATCCCCTGCTTGCCCAGCAAAACAAAGGACGACAGGGCATCGCCCCTGCCAGCCGAGATAGGAAGGCTGCAGGGGCATTACCCCTGCGTGCCAAAACCCTAGAGGCAGCGGGGGCGAGCCCCTGCCTGCCGAGGAAACAGGAAGCGGCAGGGGCACTGCCCCTGTCTACCCGAGATCGAGAGGCGGCAGGGGGACTAACCCCTGCCAAAGAGAGAGAGACCGGGGCGACAGGAGCCACCAACCTCATGCCGACACCTTCGCAGGCCATAGAGGAGAAGGGGGGGGGTGCGGCAGGGGAGCGAAGGGCTTCGAGAGGGAGGCGTGCCTCCCCTCGCCCTCCCTACAGTGCTCTTAAAGAGCTCGAAGGGCGAAAAATCGGGGAAGCCTCGATTGGCTTCCCTTATCGGGTCGCAGGCGTGGGAGGGGTTACGGCGCATAGGGGAAAGGGTTTTCTCAAAACCCTTTCTCCTGTGTCGGGTTATTAAAACCCTATGGATGAAGGGCCCGGGTCGGGTCCGGACCCGAACCGGACCAGGTGCGATAAAATTAATTTTTTTTTTTAAAAACTGTGGGTTTTACAATAAGCAGAACGTGTCAAGCCACTTAGCTGAACAATGCAAAATACAACTACAAAGCACGAGAAATTGTGTACTAACAGCGCGATGCCGGTGCTCAATGGTCAAGAATCCTTGCTTCTCTTAGCTCTGATACGAATCTGTAACATCCCAAAATTTCAAACTTGCGAACCTTTTGTTAGATTTTCAATCTCCAGGTCGTTCCACGCGTGAGAGCTGAGAAACAGAGAGACATAGAGAAAGGGAGAGAGAAGTTGGGGAAAAAACCGATACCCTATTATCTTAGGGTCGGCTGCTGTGAATACTCATTTATATTAACATTCTATTGCAAAAATTAGGGTACTAAAGTACCCTCATTACAATAAATTATATTGCACAATGCCATTAATGAGAAGTTAATGTCACGGGTCTGGATCTCCAGATCCATGACCCGTAACAAGGGAAAACACTTCTTTTCACCCTCCCTCAAGTTGTGCATGATCTTGAACCGTGAACAACTTGCCTTTTAACATCCAAAATCTGTCTTTTGTCAATCCTTTTGTAAATATATCCGCCACTTGATCTGTAGTTCGTACAAATTCAGGCTCAATCTCTTTCTCTTGTTCCTTTTGTCTCATAAAATGCTGGTCTATTTCAATATGTTTGGCACGACTGTGATGGATTGGATTAAAGGACATACTAATGACACTCTGGTTGTCACACAAAAGAAGTGATCGGGAGATCGATTCTCCTACTTTTGTCAGTAGGTGTCTAATCCAAGTAGCCTCAGCAGTGGTGGCTGCCATTGACCTGTATTCAGCCTCTGTACTGGATCTGACAACAACCTTTTCTTTCTTACTACTCCAAGAAACCAAATTCATCCCAACAAACACACAATAGACGGATACTGATCTGCTGGGTCTCCTGCCCAGTCCGCATCAGAATAAACAATGATCTCATGTGCATTTTGCCCATTTGTCTTTCGCTTATATATGAGGCCATCCCAACCGTTCCCTTCAGATATCAAAGTATCTGTTTAACTGCTTCCATATGCCCTTCACATGGTGCATGCATAAACTGAGAAACTTGATTCACCGAGTAGACTATATCAGGGCGAGTAATAGTGAGGTATTGTAACATACCCACTATGCTACGGTATTATGTGGGATTATCAAATGGATCTCTGTCTTGAGAGCTAAGCTTTTGATGAAGAACGCTAGGAGTGCTCAAGGGCTTGCAGTCTTTCATACCCGCTTTATTGAGAACATCAATGGTATACTTATGTTGAGTGAGAGTCATCTCTTCAGAAGTACTGTCGACTTCAACTCCAAGAAAGTATCGTAGTTTGCCAAGGTCCTTCATTTTGAACCTCTGATTCAAGAGATGTTTGACTTCTTTAATGTGCTCATTGGAATTACCAGTGATGATGATATCATCCACATATATCAACAACAGAGTAATTGTGTCTTGGTTCTTAAATATAAATAAGGAGTGGTCAAGAAGAGATTTCTTAAAACCATATTTTTGTATTTCAAGAAAAAAGCTGTCGAACCAAGATCGAGATGCCTGCTTCAATCCATATATCGCCCTTTTTAGTCTACTGACATATTTTGTAGGATTGCCTTCTGCATAACCAGTGGGTTGTTCCATGTATACTTCTTCTCTCAAATCTCCATGAAGAAAAGCATTCTTCACATCAAGTTGGCTAATAGTCCATTGATGTTCAATAGCTAAAAAAAGTATGACTCTGATTGTCCCCATCCTCACCACTGGACTAAAGGTTTCATCATAATCCTGTCCTTGCTCCTGTGTAAAACCTTTGGCTACAAGTCTCGCCATGTATCGCTCTATAGTCCCATCTGGTTTATACTTTATTTTGTACACCCATTTTGAACCAACAACGTTTCTGTCAGGTGGTCTTGATACGACATCCCACGTACCACATTCATGTAGAGCTTCCATCTCCTCATTCATTGCCTTAATCCATCTTCTGGAATTTGATGCTTGAGAGAATGTTGTGGGTTCATCTTCTTTATTCAATGCTGTTAGAAAGAGTTGAAAATCTAATGAGAAATTTTCATAACTGACCCACCTTTCAATTGGATGGCGAGAACGTGTGGATCTTATGGTATCAACGATGTTGGATGTAGAGGATGCGTCCATATCCGAATTAACTATGTTGGGCGGCTCTCTTTCTCGTCGAGTGTAGACGAGGCCTTTATACCTTTCTGGATTCAAAGTTGGGTCTGTATTTTCATGGGCAATCATTTCATCAGTAGACACAAGTTTCTTATCCTTTTGAGTGCAGTTTGAGCAAACATCACTAGCTCTTGAGAGAAGTTCATAATTCAACCAAGGATAATAAACCTCAACTTTAGGTTTTGATTCTGAAGAACTAGTACATCGACAATCAAAATTCAATTCATGGAAGATGACATTTCTTGATATTTTGATGCGCTTGCTCACCGGATCATAGCACCTGTATCCTTTATAGTCATCAACATAACCCACAAACCTGCACTTCAGGGCCTTGTCCTGAAACTTATGTCTCATTGAACTATCAACATGAACATAGCATAAACAATCAAACACATGCAAATCATAGTAGTTGGGATGTACACCAAAAAGAGACAGGTAAGGAGACTTGTTTTCCAAAATAGTCATGGGCAATCGATTTATCACATGAACTGCAGAATGAAAAGCCTCTGTCCATAAAGTGATCGGAAGATTACTGTCATGCATTATGCTCATCGCACTCTCAACAATATGGCGATGCTTCCTTTCAGCAATCCCATTCTGCTGAGGTGTGTGTGGGCAAGACACCTTTTTCCTTATCCCGTTACTTTGAAGAAAGTTAGTAAAGTCAATGGAAGAGAATTCACCTCCTCCGTCACATTGGAAACTTAGGATGTTTTCAGAAAATTGGTTTTTGACAAAGGAATGGAAGTTTCGAAACAACTTGAAAGTCTCAGATATGTGTTTCATGAAAAATATCCAAGAATAGCGAGAATAACTGTCAACAAATAAAGGATAATATCTAGTTCCAGATATGGAAGCAACTGGAGCAAGCCCCCAAACATCAGAACAAATAGTCTCAAAAGGTCTTGAAGCTCTTTTATTGATAGAATGAAATGGTAAAACATGACTCTTACATAAGAGAAAACTAGAACATTTGTTGTCATTGACATTTATTCCTAAACTTGACTTGAGAATGAGGTTATTTGAAACAAGCTTTTCAATGAAACTACTACTGCAGTGACCTAGACGACCATGCCAAAGGTTTGGCTTATTGATTTCAGAGACACTAAAAACACATGTAGGATTTTCAGAAGGCAACGGTGATTGGAGCTTCAAGTTTGGGTCTGCAGAGCGAATATGTGCTGAAGGATCTTCTTGAAAGACATACATATTGCCTTGCCGTTTTCCTCTAGCGAACGTCTCCTTCGTGCAAAGATCCTTGACAAGAACAAAAGATGGAGTAAATTCAACTGAGGCTTTGATATCATCAACAAGTTTAGAAACTGAAACGATGTTTTTCTTGATATTAGGAGCATAAAGAACTTTTGAAAGGTTGATGGAAGATTCAGGCAAGGGTATAATGCAGTTTCCAATATGAGAGACAGAGTGGTGTGATCCATCTCCAGTAACTATACTACTTCTACCAATGTAAGGAACAAGTTTTAGGAGCTTACCTGCATCACCAGTAACGTGGGTCGCTGCGCCAGAGTCCACATACCAAGTACCTTGCTCATTTTGTTTCAGATTCAATTCTGCTAAAGTTGACAACAATAACTCCTTTACTTCTCCGTTGGTCTTTGTACTGTCTGTGCCTCTTTTTGCTTCAGTTTGTGTTGATTTTCCTTTATTTAGGGGATTGAACCAACAGTTAGCTTTGATATGCCCCTTTTTATTACACAGAAAGCAGGCATGAATTGACCTCTGTCTTTGTGGATTGGTATATGTGTTGGGTGTAGGAAATAATCCACGACCTCCTTGACAACTTCTCCCTTGTGCTCCCTTTCCCTTGATATCATAGTTTCCTCGTCCTCGTGCATAAGTAACCCCTATAACAAGAACTTCTTGTGCCCCAGTATCCATAGATGATTCTTTAGAAAATCCCTTTAGATTCATCTCATATTGTAACAATTTTGCACGCAGATCTTTAAAGTTGGGCAGCTCTGGTAAACATAACAGGGAAGTGACAATCATATGATAGTCGTGTCCCAATCCACTGAGGGTTTGCTGTACCAAATCTTTATCAGTTACTGTACTTCCAACAACTGCTAGCTCATCTATGATAACCTTCATTTTGTTCAAGTATTCCATGATGGTCATGAAATCCTTTCTTAACATTTGAAATTCTCTTTTAAGAAACATAATCCTGGCCTGAGAAACCTGTGAGTATGTCTGAACAAGTCTGTTCCAAAGTTGCATGGCAGTACCTCTTGTGACAGTGTAGATGTAATATAAGCAACTAGCACTTGGTCTCTTTTCATCCAAGCCACAAATTCAGGATTTCTAACATATATTGTAGTAGATTCCCCTTTGCTGTCCCTTTCTTCTCCTGATATGAACTCAGGAGGAATTGGAATAGATCCATCTAGATGTCCAGAAAGATCCTGACTCCTAATGAAAGGTATGATTTGCCTCTTCCAAGTCAAGAAGTTACCATTATTTAATTTTTCAGACACGAGTTGGCTGAGGAAACTGGAAGAAAGAACCGACTGGCTAGGAAGTGAATCCATGTTTCACAGTATTAAGAGTGTGTTCAGCACAATCTGCCTACAGTTTCTGTAACCTTTTTTTTTGCGGAAACTAATTCAGATCAATGGCTATCAGATTGCTGATTTGAAACAGAAATTGAATATCTATTAGATTTCTGATTTGTATAGGAAATGGAATATTGGATATGAAAATCACAAAAAAAATTTTGAATATGAATTCCCACTAGGTATTGACGCAATGCTTTCAAGCTAAAGGAGATAAAATGGTAGAAATGAGAGTGTATCGGCTTGATCAGATCTGATCAAGGGTGCAACTCGATCAAAAAAGGGCCCCGATTGCGTGATTAGATCACGCTGTGATCAAGAATGATAAACAGGGTATACTGATGACAAAATTATGAATGAAAGAAAAAGGTATATTCAACAAAGGGTTTGGGGTCGAAAATCTGGGCTGAGTCACTCAGTCCTCTCAGAGTTGACTCAGATTAGGTAGGAAGATAGTTTGATCACATCTGATTAACGTCAGATCTGAAAAAAAAAGGAAAAAGAAGGAAGGCAGATCTGATTTTCGTCAGATCTGAATAATGTCAGATTTGATTGAGAAGAAAAGAATGGACTGGGTCAGACGCAAACAGAAAAAAAAAATTCAGACGAGATGGGGAGACAGAAAAGAATTTTTTGACTTAGAAGAGAAAATCGAGAAGAGATAGATCTTTCAGACGTACCTTTGAGATCGATTCCAATTTCAGCTAAAGCGTGGCTCTGATACCATGTTAGATTTTCAATCTCCAGGTCGTTCCACGCGCGAGAGCTGAGAAACAGAGAGAGATAAAGAAAGGGAGAGAGAAGTTGTGGAAAAAACCGATACCCTATTATCTTAGGGTCGGCTGTTGTGAATACTCATTTATATTAACATGCTATTACAAAAATTAGGGTACTAAAGTACCCTCATTACAATAAATTATATTACACAATGCCATTAATGAGAAGTTAATGTCACGGGTCTGGATCTCCAGATCCATGACCCGTAACAAGGGAAAACACTTCTTTTCACCTTTCAGAAAACATGCAAGAGACTAGAAGAAAATCTCTTTCCTTTCAGAGTTTGTTTATGTAATCGGCAGAAAATTCTTTTTTGAATTTAGAAAGGTAAGCTGACAACTTTGGGCACGTTAGCTAAAAGCAAAAAAAACTCACTACACATGATACTTGCAAAACACTTAGAAAAACCACTTTCATTTAAAGTTCTCAAATACTACAAAGTTCGGATATCCAAAGGAAAATCCGTGACAAAACCCCAAAACATCCAGGACGCGAGCTAAGAGCAGAAAAAAGAAATCTTGAAGCCATCTTGCCATTGCGCCATCGCTCGTGGTGTATCTAATCATCACCTGTACCCATAAAATGAGTTAATTTCGCGAAAAACTAGTAGGTGCACAATAGAAACTACAGGAAACTGAATTAAGTGCATTTAATTCAGCATGTTAAGTAGTTTAAAACGGATCAACAATTAAACAGGTAAGCAGTTCAAAGCAGGTAAGCAGTTCAAAGCAAGTAAGCAGTGCAACTGTCAAACGCAACATGACGATTCATTTGATCGTAAACTGTGAACTACCACGCAACTAGCAAGTCTTATGACCCATCAACCAGTGTGAACAGACTTATGTTTCGATATTACTGGCTTGCGGGTACGCGCAGACAAATCGTAGAAACAACTGAGACTAGTTCGGGCGTCTGTTATTCTATGTATTTTAAATAACCCAAATAGCTAGTTGAGTCCGCTCCTAAGGGGACGACTTTAGCCGAGAGAGGATTCCTGAAAGGCAGGTACTTGGCAACAGATGCATCCAACTTCTGTAGAAGTTCATGGGATCAACCACTTAGGATAATGTCTGGTAGTCTCTTCCCCTAACTCCAATGACTGGGGAGGTCGGATCTTTGCCCGTGGGGTAGTTATTAACAACCTGTCCATTGGAGTGTGTACCGCTCTGTCCTCTCCCTTGACAGACTACAAGAAGCGACTGAGTGCGTCAGGGGTAAATTAACTGACGACTCATTCTATATGCTCTGGTCTTTTGACCAAATAAGCATCTTACCTGTGAAGGCGATGCCATTTTTATATGTTTACAGCATTGTGCATTTAGCACTGTTCGAGGTCGCACGACCGTGTCATCCGATCATCGCAGTACTAGCGTGTAGTGCACGACTATAAGTATTGTAGGATGAAAGGGGTATAATTCCTCAATAGGAGCCTCAACAAAAGTGTTTTACAAAGATATAATGTTTCTCAAACTTTACTTTTGACATTATTTATCTTTTGAAACAGCCAATAGCTTGTGACAATATTTGGCATGCAATTTTCTAGAATCTAATCTGCTATCGTAGTATCTACATGCCTCGCATGACTCGATACCAGCCTCGATGAAAAAGATACGGGTTTCTCAACATAACCCCCCTGCTAAGAAGTTCGCTCACGCCCCAATTCGGGGTTATCCGAGATATGTCGAATAGACGAACAGTACCAACCAATCACATCCTTCCAAATACTTCGATTTGGGCAGTCTTTGATGCTTTTGCGCAACTCTCTAAATTCTTAAGTCTACTTTGCAGGACTGCTCACTTGAAAGGCCATGATCCCTCTCCTTAGATGATGATGTTTCGTTAAACTCCTGATTCAACTCTTGTCGCAAGAGGGAGAGTGGTAAATGCCTCTTGCATGCTTGACGAGGATGCCTTTTATAGAACTTGCAATGATCGAAAACTTGAGCGTCATCTGCAATGGCACGACAATAACGAAACATTTAGAAAAGCAGGAGCCTGGGCGCAAAGCGCGACGACAAAGTAAAGACATGACATAAAGTAAAAGACAAGGATCGCGAAACCGCGTCATTGAGTTAAATGCGTAATCGTATAAATATATATATATATATATATATATATATATATATATATATATATATATATATATATATATATGCATATATATTTTTTAATTATCCTTGTTAGTTAATTAAACTCAATTCAATTGTCGAAGTCCGTGCAATCTTCCCCTACCTTGGGGAGTTGCGTGCTTGTTGGCGTCTGCAGGTGTAAGCGATTAACGGGTCGGGTCTCGTGGCGTGAGCGGGATCCATCGTACGAGCTGCAAAAGTAAGACGTCAACATGCTTTCTCAATCAGAAAGATTGAGACGGCAGGGGCGTTGCTGCTGTCCTGACATGAAAGAAGCAGAGGCAGGGGCTTCGTGCCCATGCAAACTTGATGAATGCGAAAGAAGTCGGGGCAGGGGCCGCGAGCCCCTGCTGACCTGCTGTCAGTAAACAATGGGGAGGCAGGGGGTTGCACCCCTGCCTGTCGACGATTCAGGCAGAGGCAGGGGTTGCACTCCTGCCTTCCGAAAAATCGGATAGAGGCAGGAGCTGCACCCCTGCCTTTCGAAAATGAGAGTAGGCAGGGGTTGTGCCCCTGTCTGACAGGGTGGAAGAGAGGCAGGGGTAAAGCCCCTGCTTAACAAAAACAAGGGAGGCAGGGGGCTTCTATTAGAATATGGATTGGATATGGATCTTATAAAGGATCCATATCCATTTATGAGTTTTGTTTTGTATTCTAATGTAACATGTGTTACTAATACATGGCACTTTTGTCGTTGTAAAATTATTGTAACCCTATTAAGACTAATGAAGTATTACTGCAGCCATCAAGTTAATAGTGACTGCCGATTTATTCTTTCTCATACTTTCAGCAGAACAAGTCAGTTCATAAGCAAATTTATCATGGTATCAGAGCAGCGGATTCTCTGTGTGTGAAAGGCCTTGCTCAGTCGACGTGAAGATCGACTTCTCCTTGTCGTCAACAAGCAACAGAACTTCTGGGCGTGACAAGCTTGCTCAGTCGACGTAAAGGTCGACTTCTCCTTGCTGTCAACAGGTCTCGTTCCTCTTCCTACTTCTTTATCCTATTACCTTCCTGTCGTCATCATCTCTTGTTGCCTTGTTCTTCTTCTTCTAATATCGTCTACTTTGGATTTCTGTCACAGATCTGAAATATTTTCAGATCTGCTATCTGTTTCCACCGTTTCTGAAATAAAATTACATTTTAGCATCTTGGTCGACTTCTCCTTGCTGGCAACCCTGCGTTTGTTACTTGGATAAAGTGCGATCAGGCCCTCGTCGCGTACATCACTTCCACATTGTCACAAGAAGTCTTGATTTCCATTCCTGATGATTGCACATCTAAAATTTTGTGGGAGGCTTTAGCTCAGACTTACTCCCAGATATCGGAGGCTAAAGTGTTGTTTCTTAAACGCGAGTTTCAGATGTTAAAAAAGGGTGCAATGAGCATTATTGATTTCTTAAATCAAGTCAAAAGCATCACATATCAATTAGCCATGGTTGGGTATCCAATGTCAGATAAAGAAAACGTGCAACAGACACTGAATGCACTGGGTTCAGAATATCATGTTCTTGTTATATCCTTATTATGCTTGCCTACGTTGCTCAGTTTTGAGGAATTACGCACCAAACTCTTTCAGTATGAGATGACACTGAAAAGCATGTCTAAAGCCTCAACAGGACACTCATCTACGCATGAGGTTCTTGCCATATGGGTGATAGCTGATCGTGCACGAGGAGGACGTGGCAGAGGCAAGGGAAATCCTATCCAAGGTGGACGTGGGTTACTACCTACACCAAATTCCACTGTCAGTTTTTCCCAGAATGTTTCCACATGCTATCAGTGTAACAAACGAGGTCACATCAAAGCCAATTGCTGGTTCAACCCACAAAATCAGAATAGAATGCAAAACACTAGAAATGTTGGTACATCAGGAACTGCAGGTACATTTCGGGTCAGTGATGATGCTAAGGATCTTCTACTATCTGCAATGGCCAACTTGAATCTGAAGCAAAATGATGATGGAATATGGTATGTTGACTATAGGGCAGCAACCCATGTCACTGGCAATGCAAGTAAGTTCTCTACTTTGACTCCCTATTTTGGAAAATCTAATATTGTAATTGGAGATGGGACTCACCACCCTATTTCAAACATAGGCAACGTCCTCATTCCTTTGTCTGAGTCATCTATTCCTTTATCTAATATTGTTCATGCACCAAATATAAAGAAAAATATTGTCTCTGTTTCTAAGCTTGTTGATTCTACCAATTCATGTGTGGAATTTACTCCTACTTCTGTCTTTGTCAAGGATATTCAAACGAAGGAGATGTTTGCTAAAGGAGAGCGACGTGGAGACATGTATGTCTTTAATGAAGATCCAGCTTCTAATGTCCTGAAGCCAAAGTCTGATCTCGTCTGTAAAAGCGTTCTAAGTATATCCAAATGTAATAAGTCAGATCTCTGGCATTCTCGTCTTGGTCATTGTAGTCAAGTCTTTATTGAAAAGTTAGTGTCTAATGGTTTTCTTTCAGAGTTTGTTTCACCTTCATTGAAGGATAAAATGTCTCAGTTGTCAGGTCTACAAAAGTCATGTACTCCCTTTTCATCAAATAAATAAAAGAGCCTCCATGCCCTTTGAGATAATATGTTCAGATGTTTGGGGCGCAACCCCCACTCCTTCCTCTTCTGGAAGTAAATATTATGTATTTTTTATTGACAGTTTATCTCGTTTTACCTGGATATTCTTTATGAAACACAAATAAGAGTTTTTTCTCATTTTTCGTCACTTTCATGCCTATGTTAAAAATCAATTCTCTCAAAATATTCAAATTCTCCAATGTGATGGAGGTGGTGAGTATTCCTCCAAAGAGTTTTTAGATTTTCTCCAAGATAATGGGATGCATCATAGAGTTTCTTGCCCATACACTCCACAACAAAATGGAATTGCTGAACGTAAACACAGACATATTGTGGAAAATGCAATGAGTATGATACATGGGTGTAACTTACCCATTAGTCTTTGGACTGAAGCTTTTCACACTGCCACTCTTGTGATAAATCGTCTTTCTATGCCTATTCTTGAAAAACAATCTCCCTATTATCTTCTCTTTGGTGCACATCCCGATTATAATGAGTTATGAGTTTTTGGATGCACATGTTATGTACATATTGACAAATCTATGAGGACTAAATTCCAGGACAAAGCCTCTATATGCCAATTTGTAGGTTATGCAGATGAATACAAGGGTTACAGGTGCTATGATCCCGCCAATAAGAAGATTAAAATTTCTAGAAATGTTGTTTTTGATGAAAATAGTTTTCTGGGAAAAGAAGCAAACGTCAATCGTGAGCATATTGGTGCAGTTGCTAATTGGTATGATCCATGGCTTAGTGCTGAACTTATTTCACATACTTTCGTACATACTACTTTGACCCCTGAAAGCATACATGGTGAGACGGTTTCGGATGATGCGTCACAAACAGAATGTCTGAGATACAAAGGTAATGTTTATACCAGGAGACCCAAAGAGCAAACAAATGTACCTGTTGAAGAACACAACATTGTCTAATAACAGAGAAGCACCAAGAAGATCAGGCAGGATAAGGCATCCTATTGAAAACTGGGTTAGTTATGACAACTTTTCTATGGACTTTCAGATTTTCGTATCCAAGATTGAAAAACACGATGAACCACTTGGTTTTTATCAAGCTATCCAATCCAACAAATGGATTGAAGCGATGAATGAGGAGATTGAGGCACTTCATGAGTGTCAAACATGGGAGATAGTTGGCCGTCCTCCAGATAAAAATGTTGTTGGTTGCAAATAGGTATATAAAATTAAATATAAACCGGATGGTAGCATTGAACGGTACAAGGCACGTCTTGTAGTCAAGGGTTTCACTCAAGAATATGGTCAGGACTATGATGAGACATTCAGCCTAGTGGTAAAAATGAGAACTATTCGCATTATACTTGGCTTGGCAATTGAACATAACTGGATCCTTAGTCAGCTTGATGTTAAGAATGCATTCCTTCATAGGGACTTAAAGGAAGAGGTCTACATGGAGCAACCTCAAGGTTATGCAGAGGGAGACACAAAGGAATATGTATGCAAATTAACCAGAGCTTTGTATGGTTTGAAGGAAGCTTCTAGGTCATGGTTTGAAAGCTTCTCCTTAGAAATTCAGAAACATGGTTTCTTTCGTTCCCAACTTGACCATTCTCTGTTTATATACAGGAATAGTACCACTATGGTTTTCTTACTCATATATGTTGATGATATTGTGATCACCGGTAATGCTCCAGACCACATTCAACGAATTAAAGTTTTGTTGAGTATGCGGTTCAAAATGAAAGACCTTGGGGATCTGAGATATTTTCTTGGTGTAGAGGTGGACAGACAAGATGAAAAAATGTCATTAACTCAACACAATACACTCTTGATCTTCTGGCTAAAGCAAGAATGACATATTGTAAACCTCCGCCCACACCCAGTGTTGTCAACCAAAAGCTCAGTATTTGTGATGGTGAGTTATATCCTGATGCAGGCAAATATCGCAGTTTAGTGGGTATGCTACAATACCTTACTTTTACTCGACCAGATTTTGTATATTCTGTTAATCAAGTATCTCAATTCATGCATGAACCAAAGACTGGTCACATGAATGCTGTCAAACGCATCCTTCGCTATTTAAAAGGAACAGTGGGTGATGGATTCATATATACTCAATCTTCATGGAAGACACCAAAACATGACATACTGGCCTATACAAATGCAGACTGGGCAGGGGATCCAGATGAGAGGAGGTCTGTTTCAGGATACTGTGTTTTCATTGGGAGAAATCTTGTCTCATGGAGTAGCGGAAAATAGAAGGCTGTGGCAAGATCTAGCACAGAGGCAGAGTATAGATCTATGGCAACTGCCACAGCAGAAGTGACCTGGATTAGGCATCTACTTACAGAGATGGGAGAGAATATCTCAAATTCGACACTTATGTGTGATAATAGAAGTGCTATACAAATTGCATTCAATCCTATTCATCACAGTCGGCCTAAGCATATTGAGATTGATCAACATTTCATCAGACAAAAGATAGCAGACAAAGAGATTGAACCAGTTTATGTGCCTTCAAAAGACCAAGTTGCCGATATGTTTAAAAAAGGCCTTACAAGTCACTGTTTATGGTATCTGAAGAACAAGTTGCACATGGTTCACTCCCATGTACAACTTGAGGGAGGGTATTAGAATATGGATTGGATATGGATCTGATAAAGGATCCATATCCATTCACGAGTTTTGTTTTGTATTCTAATGTAACATGTGTTACTAATACAGGGCACTTTTGTCCTTGTAAAAATTATTGTAACCCTATTAAGACTAATGAAGCATTACTGCAGCCATCAAGTTAATAGTGGCTGTCGATTTCTGAAAGCTCTCTCCTTTCCCTTCATTCTTTCTCATACTTTCAGCAGAACACGTCAGTTCATAAGCAAATTTATCAGCTTCACCCCTGCCTGCCGAAGGAGCAAGGAGGCAGGGGAGAGGCCCCTGCCCGTCGATCAAAAAGGGGGAGGCAGGGGGCTTCACCCCTGCCTGCCGAAATTAGCAGAGGCAGGGCCAACACCCCTGCCTACTAGAAGGAGAAGATGCAGGGAGGGGGCTCGGCCCCTCCCCCGCCAAGCTGAGGGTGCAGGGAGGGGCTCGACCCCTCCCCTGCAAAACGAGTGCACAGGAGGGGCTTGGCCCCATCCCTGCCAAAGGGCACCCAGGGAAGGGGCTCAACCCCTCTCTTGCATACAGGGGGTACAGGGAGGGGGTTCCACCCCTTCCCTGTCGCTGGAAGGTGCAGGGAGGGTCGCAACCCCTCCCCTGAGCAACGAGGGTGCAGGGAGGGGGCTCGACCCCTCCCCTGCCGGAAAAAGGTAGTAGGGAGGGGCTCAAACCCCTCCCTTGCCGTAAAAGGGTGCAGGGAGGAGGCTGGGCCCCTCCCCTGCTAAAGATGGTGCAGGGAGGGGGTTCGACCCCTCCCTTGGCCGCAGGGAGCACAGGGAGGGCTCGACCCCTCCTCTGTCAAAAGGAGACGCAGGGAGAGGGCTCAACCCCTCCCCCGCCAAATACGGCACGCAGGGAGGGGCTCGATCCCTCCCCTGCAAACAGAGGCATTGGGAGGGGTTGGGCCCCTCCCTCGCAAAACACATCGTAGGGAGGGGGCTCTGCCCCTCCCCTGCGATTTAAGGCTGCAAGGAGGGGGCTTTGCCCCTCCCTTGCGATTGAGGGAGGCAAGGAGGTGGCTCGGCCCCTCCCTACGCAAACAAAGAAGTGAGGGAGAGAGAGAGAGATAGAAGGAAAATGAGAATAAGACGAGAAAAAGGGTGCGTACCTGGAGGTCGCCGGTGGCGATGGGTTGTCGGGGGGTCTCCGGCGAGCAGAAACGAGAGAGACAGAGTCGGGGACGAGTGGGTGAGAGAGCGAGAGGGGGTCGGTGAGAGAGAGAGAACTGGAGATCAGAGGGGAAAGGGGGTTTCTATTTGAAACCCCTCCCCTGCCTTGCTGTCTTTAGAAGGCACGAGGGAGGCAATGGCCTTAGGTTGGGTCCGGGTCGGGTCGGGGTCCGGATCTGACCCGAATCCAAGTTATTTTTTTCGGCTTTTACAAAAATGGTTTGACTTCTATAACTATTTGTGAAAATACAAGAATATCCCTATACATAATGATATGTACAAGAGAAAGGGTAGCACACGGAAAGGTAACACATATTACACTTCTCAACAACTGATAAGTTGGGTGGATTTGTAAATTGTTTAAAATTTTGTTTGACCCTTTTGTTGCAGCTAGGGATGTGAAAGGTATAGGTTTGGGTTGGATACCCTACTGAACCGATTTCTTTCATCAGGTTTAGTAAAATATTATACATCCGAATATGAAATGGTTGGGTTTTGGTATTGTAGGATGGAATTTGATATCAGATTAGGTTTTGTAATAGGATCTGATGGGACACTTTAAAAAGCAATGTTCAGTATTCCAATATTTAAAAGTTTTGAAAAAAAAATCACCTTGGCAAATGTGTAGTGTAATAAATATACTAGAGTTTGCAGCAGAGTTACCAGAAGCGCGCTTAACGCTGCACTTCCGAAACGCGCTGGGAAGCGCAATAAAAATTGGGAAGTGCGCTTCCCATTTAGGGGGAGCTCGCTTCCCCTCTTTTCTTCATTTTTTTTTTGTATTTTATTTTGTATTTTTATTTTTTTTCGCTTTTTTCACTTCCCCCTCGCTTCATAGGTTGCTTCCGGTTCGCTTCCTAGGTCACTTCCGAGACGATTCCTGGTTCGCTTCTAAGTCATCCCACGTTTCCTGCTTCCTAAAATTTTGAAAGTGCCTCGCTTCCCGCTTCTGCATCCCAAATCCCTTCCTGTTCCCGCTTCCTCGACTGGAAACTTTGGTTTGCAGCCAGGTATTTAGGTTTATGGGTTTTGCAAAACCTATAATAAATGCAATTCAAAATGCAGTAAACACCATGCGTCCCCAGTGATAAATGTTCGTGCAGGCTTCAAGTAATAAAAGGACCTATATCGATTTCAACTGAATCCAGTTACTCTACCAGATGTCAACCAGGTCCTGGTTTTATACTTATACTCAGATGCAGATTCAGTTTGAACGCTTTTGCATTCAATCCAAACTTTGAATCTGAATCCAATTAATGAAAATCCAAAAAGTCGGATTTGCTAAAATCTATGTCTGAACCGAATTCTGTCTGTTTAAATCCCTAGTTGCGGCTGATTTGGATATTGCAAAAAATCATCTAGGTGATTGACTGGGTTTTTCAGGCACATCTCTCTCTCTTTTCAGAGTCCAGGCATAATCCATTTGAAGACAGTCGATATGGTGATTATCGGGTCAGGAAACTGGCCAAAGATGTTAGGAATACTTGGTCAGAAAACATGCCTGGCTGCTGTACTAAACTATTTTTTGGCGATGATATGAACCTAAAATATTAGGGAGTGCAAAGGTAAAACAAGTTGATCATAAAATATTAGGGAGAATGCCATCCAGATACTCGGGGGTTATTTTATAGCTGGATATTGACTTGGAAAATATATAACAAGTTGGCTACACTCCCTTGTACTGTCTGGCTGAAACTCATATGCGAGCTTTATTTGATCATATATCTATATGTATAGCTACAGTTGATTGATGTGCAATCTAGTTGCAATATATATATATATATATATATATATATATATATATATATATATATATATATATATATATAATCAGATCAAACCATAAACCATATACTAACAACTATTTTGAAAATAATGGAGGGTTTTTTTAATCAACTTAAGAACACAGCTGTTTGAGGTTTTGGAACTGGAGGTTGAGGAGGTTTTAGTTGAGGACCAATTAGTTTTGTTACAAATAGTGGAGGTTCAGGATTATAGCTGCCATGTAGTATGTAATTAAGCCTTTGGTTGCATACAAAGGAACTTGTTTCAACATGATTTTCTATTTATTTTGTCTGCTTGCTTTAGTGAATTGGAACATCATTCTTAAGCTTCACGGTAAAGTTAATGCCATATGGAGCATTCAAGAAGAAAGCTTTGATATATCTATCACAATCTATCAAGTGCAACAAATCTCATGGTTGATAGACTTTGTGAACTAAATTGGCTAAAAAACTTTGATTTGTATTTGGTTGGTTGACATATGGTGACTTGGAGGAGTTCGCTCTATTTTTTTCTCAGAATATGGTAATGTACAAAATATGGACAAAAAATAAAATTGCTAAAGAAGATATTGTCTACAAATTTATGAAATTTGTAAGAAAATGCATAAAAATTGGAAAATTAACTATAGTTATGAAGCACTACAAAAGCAATAGAATAATAAGGAGAACTAAAAGCTTTGAATACATTTTGTTAGTCAAATCTAATATGTTCCAAAAACTGAAAAGAGAAATTATGAATTAGTAAATGCTAAATATTTGTGTTAAGCATATTAGTCCAATTAGAAAACAAACTATGAACTGTACAAACATTGGGAATTGGCGACATATGTAACTACAGAGTACAGGTATGGTGCCAGAACTGCAGACAAAGCTCTGCACTCTTAAAAAAGCATAAACTATTTCCAATCACATACAAAATAGCTACATTTTTTCCTAAGCTCATAATTTGCTGTTCTGTGAGTCTAGTCTTTTGGACTAATGGACCAAAATAAAATTTCACCATGTTGATATATGAGGTATTTGAGTTGGTTTTGGTGAATCAAGAGTTGATTATCTTTCCGACCATGGGGTGCTTATCATGTTTTGACCCATAATTTTGGTAAGGTTCTAGTTTTGGAAAAAGATTCACACAGAAGGTTAAAGCCATGACAATTGTTAAAATATATATAATCTGTTTTGTATTAGTTTGCTTGATAGGGGCATTTTTGTCTTTTCACATGTAATTATAGTTGTTTATTAGAAACAACTATATTTTTGTTTTTCTTATTTTTCTGTTTTTATTTTTATTTCCTTGCCATCGGGGGCCCCACTCCATAGAGTTGTTGAGGCCCCAACTGTGATAAATATGACCGTTGGGAGCTCCCCAACCACTCTATGAAGGGAGCTCCAAATGGTCTCCCCTTTATGTTGTTGTATATAAATAGAGGAGGGTTCCCCCTATTTCTTCCAGTGCTTTTCAAGCATATTATTAATAAAATTCCTATTCTTTTACTTGGTGGTGTTGCCCTTTGTAGGCATTTTGTATTGTCCCATTGTGGACTTTTGTGCCTTTGTAATTGTTCACTCTTGGACTTGTTTTGTGCTTTTGCACCTTATTCTTGTAATTCTGCATATTTCATTATAACATATGGTACTGGACGACTACATTTTTAATAAATGCATGCAATTATTTTGATATTTGTGAAGATTGAAATAAATTACATTTTAATGTTATAGTGAATATCCTTTTTGGCTGATGTAACTTTGTAATGTCATGTTTATGAGGAGCAGTCTACAACTTCAGTGTTGATGTGCCACACCAAATGGTCTAATTCAAATAGAAGTTCCATTACTCTGAGAGGTTTCAACGAGAAATATTGCCAATTCTTTGCTTTTTCTTCAGTAGTTGAAGTTCACTCAGATATTTTACTTCATTTGACATCTGTGTAGATTCTTGGATTGCTTAGCTGTGTTTTTCACATGTGTGCCGGTAATTAAGTGTTGGCTAAGTACTGATTTAAAAAACTGATATGACTTGTTTTCTTTCTTTTCAGATGGTTCAACAAAGGAGTTTTGAGAAAGGTATGAGAGTTGATGGGAGACAACTGGATGAAGTTAGGGCTTTGGATTGTGAATCTGGCCGATATCCAGCTGTGCATGGATCTGCATTGTTTTCACGTGGAGAAACTCAGGTATTTCATTTCCATTAATTACATGTCATAAACTCACTCAATTTTCTTCTGCAAATGTGTGAAACTATTTGTTGTTTTCACCAGTTGGTGAAATTAGGTTTTTTTTGAAACTTTGAACAGGTTCGTTGCATAGTGACGCTAGGCACACCTGACAATGCACAAAGGTTGCAATCACTGGTTGGTCCATCGAGGAAGCGTTTCATGGTTCACTACAGTTTTCCACCATTTGCAGTAAATGAAATTGGTAAACAAGGTGGCTTGAACAGAAGGGAAGTTGGGCATGGTAAGCATGATGTAATACAAAACTTTCTTTTCCATCTTCAGCTTTCTTTGATATCAAGTTTTCTGCTCTCACTTTGTGAAAAGTGCTTAATGCTGCTATAATGGCAAAGAATTTGCATGATGTGTTACTTACAGTTCAGGGCAATGCAATTAATTTTAGTTATGCTCTATTATATCTTTAAAGGTTCTGTGTGGGGCTGATGAAAACTTTTATATGGCGATTTTCTAGAGTTTGTGTTGGTTTTGCATTTTTCATCACTTGGATCATGAGACCTCTTGTTACATATGCATGTATAAATGTCAGTTTTGCGTTTTCCCTTCCTTTTTTCTTCTTTGAACGGGAGCCAGCTAGGGTTTCTTCTAGCACATCAATGTGAATGTTGTGGATGAAACCTAGAGAACAGAAAACAATCATCTCTAGTTGTGGGAAGATTAAATTGGTTCTACTTTTAATTTGTTTTGTTTTTAGAAGTCATCAAATGAAGTTCAGAAATTTCAAACACTCAAAATACCAAAGAAAAAACACTGATAAGTGATTGGAAGACCTCATAATTGTTAATTTTTCTCCAATGTTAAGAAGAGGTGAGAATTTATTGTAATATCGTGTGTTTTTACACTATTAAATTCTGGATTTCTGAAAATTTGGCTGTGTTGTAGATACATCGGTAAAATACCCGATGTTAGGTGATGATATTTGAGTTTTGGCTTGGCTCAGGTCTCATTGACAAGACTTAAACGAGCCATCTGAAATGTGATAAAAACTTTTATTTTTGACTTTTAAAATCAAGCGAAATTCGGGTTAAATTCAAGTGAAATTCAGAGGCGATATTCGAGTTATATATCGTTAGATGCGCCTCGAAATTCTGAGTTCAACGATATTTTATTTTTCTAAATTCGAGCTACAGTTGGCCCAAAAATCACATTTTTTCAAAAAAGGCCCTCCTCGATGGAACCGAGTATGGGTTGGATCGGATTGGATCCGATCCGTATGATCCAAGTTATTATGAATCTGGACTCAGTTTAAGACCCATATTAATTAAGATCTGATCCAATTCAAGATCCATACGGATTTTGGATATGAATGTGAAACTTGGATTTAGATCCATATTCAAAATCTAGGTACAACGAAATTTAAGCTTTAAATTCATTATAAAGGTTTAAATTAAGAGAATTTACAGTTACTAAGACACTAGAGGGATAAGACCATGGTTGCCAGTTGAGGAAGCGGGAGCGGGAAGCGATACGGGAAGCGGGAGCGGGAAGCGAGGCACTTTCAAAATTTTAGGAAGCGGGGAAGCGTGGGACCACTTAGGACCGATTCGGGAAGCGTCTCGGAAGCGACCTAGGAAGCGTCTCGGAAGCTAGGGGGAAGCGAAAAAAATAAAAATAAAAAATAAAAAAAATTGAAAAAATAGGGGAAGCGAGGGGGAAGCGTGGGGGAAGCGAGGGGGAAGCGTGATGGGAAGCGCGCTTCCCATTAAAGGGAAGCACGTCCCCCATTAAAGGGAAACGCGTCCCCCATTAAAGGGAAGCACACTTCCCAAAAAAGGGGGACGCTTCCCCCCACGCTTCAGAAGCACGACGTTTGGCGCTTCCGAAGCGCTTCCCCTTTTAGCTAGGCGCTTCCGGTAACCCTGGATAAGACACCCTCTGGATTTTTTTGGGTATTTATTAAATAATAAATAAATAATTAAATAATAAACAATTAATTAAATAAATATTAAAATTATTAAATTTCAAAATTGCAGATAAGATGTAATTAGGGTTTCTAGAGGGGGCGTCACCCTCTAGAAGAGCTCTTTAGTTACTACAATGTTGTGAAAAGCGTTGAGGCGTAGCGAGGCGCTCCTCCAAAAACCGAGGTGAGGCGTAAGCCTCGAGGCGTAAAGCGTAAGCCTCAAAATTTTTTTTGAAAACTTTTAAAAAATTATAAAAAAATATCTAAAAATACAAATAAATAAAGAAATGCTTTATTGATGAAATTACAACCAATAAGAAATAGAAAATCTCAAATAAGTACTAAAAAATATAAGATTAACATATAAAAGTAACTAAAAACTGATTACATAACTAAAATATATATGAGATTAGCCTACAAAAGTTAAAATATATGAGATTAATCTATAAAAGTTAAAATATATGAGATTATTCTAAAAAATATGAGATTAACATATAAAAGTAACTAAAAAATTGATTACATAACTGGAAAATATATGAGATTAACTAACAAAAATTAAAATATATGAGATTATTCTAAAAAATATGAGATTAACATATAAAACCTAACATCAAACCATGACAGTATATCATACACCTAACATCAAACCATGACAGTATCTGCTTATTATTTGTTGATTTTCTCTTTTGTTATTTGTGTTTGTTTTTTTATCTATCGAGTAATCGATCAAATTTTGAAATCGGATATTTCCGAACAATTTTGATTTAGCCATAATCGGATCTGACATAATTGGATTTGGAGTTCAACGATATCATACAAAACTGAATCTGGATCCAACTAGCTTGAAATCCGATATTTCCGAATCTGGATCTGACTATCTTGAAATCCGATATTTGCATACAATCGAATTTGGATTTTAACTCGGATGCAAAACTCAATGCGAAATTCAGATCCAAATTTGGCTACTGTATCCAACTAATCAGATTCAGATTTAGGCTGGATGTTGGGGACTACATCCGACCTGTTGACATCCCTAATCGAATCTGAATAATTTATTGACTAGCCCTTGTGCTAGCCTGCTTGGGTTGTTTTTGTTAATGAACAAAATCCACATGATGCAATTTGTCCAGAACGTAAGAGTCGGGCCTCTAGGGTTGTGGCTTTTGTGTCTCGAATTTCGAGATAAAACTGCCCCTACCTGTGTGTTTCAAACACCGTGGGGGGCAAAGCGGTCCCGGGGGATGTGTCCTGTGTTTCAAATATACTCACAGACAAATCTATTCGTGGGCGGGATTTTTCCAGCGTTTCAAGTATACTATTGGGGGGTGTTACTCACTGGACACACCAGGTGACGTTTGTCTAGGACCTGGGGGTGCGACTCACTGGTTCCCTTCTGCCCTGTTAAAAGCAAAGAGGTAGGAACCAACGGCTCCCTGTCGGACCAGTTGGTTCTGGCATGTCAAACATCATGCGACACCTAGGCAGGGACTGATCAGTCCCCTCTCAAGCGGCTCCTGCGATTTAAACACGCCCTCCGCGAGCTCCTCTTCTGCACCCCTGGCACCCTCCAGTACCTGAGCGGAGTCATCCTCTTCGAGGAGACCCTCTATCAGAAGACCGCCTCCGGGAAGCCCTTCGTCAAGGTGCTTAAGGAGGGCGGAGTCCTCCCGGTCATCAAGGTCAACAAGGGCACCGTCGAGCTCGTCGGCACCAACGACGAGACCACCACTCAGGTGCTCGATGGCCTTGGCAAGCGATGCACAGAATACTACAACGCCGACGCTCGCTTTGCCAAGTGGAGGGCTGTCCTGAAGATCAAACCCAAAGAGCCCTCTGAGCTCTCCATCCACGAGAATGCCAACGGGCTCGTCCGCTATGCCATCATCTGCCAGGAGAACCGACTGAAAGCCTAGAGGGAGACGTACCTGTTTCGGCTCCACCACGAGAGAGGCGTGCCTGTTTCGACTCCACCACCAGAGAGACAGAGAGAATGCTGCAACTGTGAGAGTCGAGAGGGAGAGATTGCTGTGAGAAAAAAAAACAGAAAGAGGGGTTCGAAAAAACTAAAATCAACACATAAAGGGGCGGGGGTTGTATGTTTATCCCTAATTTTTGGTCGAATGAGGGTTTTGACCCTCATTTGACCAAATGCTTTGAGGCGTGTATGCCTCAGCCTGAGGCGCGCCTCGCCTCGAGGTGTGCACCTCAAGGCCTATAAGGCGCACACCTCGAGGGTTTTGCGCTTTACACATGCGCCTCAAGGCAAAAAGCCTCTCGCCTTGAGGCGAGGCACGCTTTTTGCGCCTTGAGGCACATTTTTAATAAAACTGAGTTATAAGAAAAAAAAGAGGTAAGTATTTGAAAGAGGAAAGAGTTGAAAAAAATCAACAAAATTTTTGGTGAGAAATTTCGAAAGGAGGTTGAAGATAGAATTCCATATGGGAAATTCTATCTCCAGCCCATATGGGGAAGCTCTAGAGGGGCGTCACCCTCTAGAGGCCCCCTCTAATATAAAACTTTAAGAGAGAGAGAGAGAGAGAGAGAGAGAGAGAGAGAGAGAGAGAGAGAGAGAGAGAGAGAGAGAGAGAGAGAGAGAGAGAGAGAGAGAGAGAGACGAAGGCTCTTTTCCTTTCCGATCATCCGATCTTTCTCCTGATTTCTTTCGAGCTTCAAAAAAAAAGTACGGGCTTTTCTCTTGATTCGAACATAGCTGAGGTTTATGTAATGTTTTTGGTGGAAAGGAAAGAAGGGAAGCTGATGTAGAACGTGTATGTATATTATGTATATACATACATGTCGTTACATGGGTTGTGAACATGTATATACATGTATAAGTATGCCTATGTACATATATATATATATATATATATATATATGTTATATTATATGTAAATATATGGTTGTAAATCTAGGTTCTTTCCTTGGTATTATTGATGAAAAAAAAACCTAGGTTTGAAATCTGAAATTTCATGGGATTACTGTCTCTATGTTAAATCTGTTGTAAACCTGCCCAACTGGCCATATGGACAGATCTGTCCCAACATAGTTCTGGAAAGATCTATTTGTTAAAATACATGTAATCTATATATATATGTTTATATATATATATATTGTCTAATATACCCAATAGGGGTATTTTAGTCATTTCACAAGTACCCGATAGGGGTACTTGTTATTTTCCGTTTTCTTTTGTAGTTATTTTTGCACTTTATTTTTCTTTTTCTTTTTTGTTTTTTATTCACATAAGGGGCCCCACCATGGAGTCGATGGGGCCCCCAACGGTCACATGGGGGCTCCCAACACTCCATGGGGAGCCCCCTAGGTGGCTCTTCTTTTAAGGCCATAAGGCCATCCCTCATCTCCTTTTTTTGTGTATATATTAGGGGTGAACCCCTCTTGTATTTTTCACTCTTGAGAGCTCTCTCTCTTTTCAATAAGAGACATTTATATTTTTATGTTGTGTTGTCTCTTTGTGGATTTGGGTGTTATCCCTTTTGTTTGTCCATTGGTGGATATTGTAAGTGCTTATCACACTCTTTGTTTTTCCGCATATTTCATTACATGGTATCAGAGCCTTGGGTATGCTTTTGATTCTTAATATAGCTAGTTGAGTAGTTATATATTGTTTTTTGTTTTTTTCTTTTGTATCTCTTTTTGTTTGTCCTCTTGTGAGAGATTAAATGGAAGGGGAACAAAAGATTGATCTGTCCTTCAAGCTTAATGACTCCAACTACATGATGTGGGCCGCCGTCATGGAGAACAACCTCAAAGGTAAAAAACTTTGGGGATACGTTATGGGCACCATTCCGGAACCACAACTCCAACTTATCAAGATGGATGTTGATCAAGAAAAAACTCTTGAAGAAAGTGCTCGCATGAAGGCCATTGAAGATCACCAATCTAAAGTGGATGATTGGGAAAGTAAGATTGCGAAGATTCTTGCTTGGTTCATGAACAATGTGGAGCTCAAAATTTGCGCCAACATTGCTAAATTTCGGATGGCTAATGAAGCATGGTTCTTTATGAAAGATATGTTTACTCAAAAAGACCTTGCTCGTCAATTTTCCCTTCAAGAAAAATCCAGACTATCAAGCAAGGAGAAATGAGTGTAAGGGATTATTTTAGCACTCTTGGACCCTTATGCGATGAGCTATCTTTACTAGAACCCAAGTGGGTTTCTAGTGTGGATGTGGAACTAAGAAGAGAACAAATGAAAAAAAAAACATTTTTTCCAATTTCTACATGGCCTTAGGCCCGAATATGAACAAGTTAGATCTTCCCTTTTTCATAGATCTAAGCCTTTTCCCTTGGAAGATGCTATAGCCGAAATATGCCAAGAAGAAACTCGTCTTGGTATGATTAAAGGGGGAGATGATGCTTTGACCGTATCTAAACCCGGCAACCATATGAAAGCCTATAAGCCTCCACACTTTGGAAGGCAAAATAATTATAATGACAACTATAGAAAAGCCATTTGCCATCATTGCCAAGAATCGGGTCACATAAGACCTAATTGCCCTAAGTTGAATGAAGCACCTAAAAACAAGGTTGCCTCCGTTGAAGAAACTACTCAAAAGGAGGAAACTATCAAAGGGAAGGAGTCTTTTTCTCTTGCTCAATTATCGGAAGCACTTCAAACTCTACTCAAGATACCATCAACCTCGGGTGCCGCCATAGCTTCTTCGTCTCCTCCAGGTATGTCTTCTTGGATCCTTGATTCTAGAGCTTCCTTTCATATGACCCCACTTGAAAACGATCTTTCCGATTTATGTAATAACTCTAAAAATTCCTATGTTTCAACTGTCGATGGTACATCTTTACAAGTAAAAAGTTTTGGAACTTTAAATTTTTCCAAAGATTTCTTTGTGTCAAATGTGAGAGTGGTACCTTAACTTAATTTAAATCTCCTCTCTGTTGCTCAAATATGTGATCATGGATGTGAAATCTCCTTCTCAACTAAGGATTGCTCTATACAGGATCTTCGGTCCGGGAAGCAGATTGGGCAAGGCCATAGGAGGGGAGATCTCTATTACATGAGCAACTTGAAACTTCCCACTAACTCTTTTTGTAACCATGTCCAAGATAAAAATATTGAAATTTGGCATCAAAGACTTGGACATCCAAATTTCTAAAAAATGTACTCCTTTCCATTTGAAAAGAAATTTTGTAATGAGAAACATTTTGTTTGCAAGAATTGTATTTTTGGCAAAATGAAATCCACTCCTTTTCCAAATCGAACTTTTGTGTCCAAAAGACCATTTGAGTTAGTCCACTCGGACGTTTGGGGTCCTTCTCCGGTCATGTCTAAAGGAGGATACTCCTATTACGTTACTTTCATTGATGACTACACTAGGTATGTTTGGATCTACTTTCTTAATTTAAAATCCGAAGTCTTTGACTTTTTCAAGAAATTTCATATGTTAGTCAAAAATCAATTTTCAAGTAATATCTTTACTCTTAGATTTGATTTAGGTGGAGAATATCTATCAAATGAATTTTAAAATTATTTAGAAATAAATGGAATTTGTCATCAAAGATCGTGTCCTACGACTCCTCAACAAAATGGTTTAGCCGAAAGAAAGCATAGACACATCATGGAAACCACTAGGACACTCCTTATTTCCAAGAAAATTCCAAAGAGTTTTTGGGTCGAAGCCGCCTTAACCTCAACTTACTTGATAAATAGAATGATATCTTCATCCTTACAAAATACATATCCATATGAAAAACTATTTGAAAGAACACCCGATTTCAATAGATTAAGAATTTTTGGGTGTAAATGTTTTGTCCTTACACGTAAAAGAGACAAATTATCTCCTAAAGCTATTGAATGTGTTTTCTTAGGATATGGAGAAAATCAAAAGGGTTTTAGATGTTTTGACTTGAAAAATAGCAAACTCTATGTATCCAAAGATGTAACCTTTTTGGAAAATGAAAATGGTTTTATGAAAACTAAAGATATTGACGAAAGTGAATATGCTTTCTTATTTGATCTTCTCTCCCAAGAAGATGAGACTCCTCAAGAAGAGGAAATCTCTAATGAGTCGTTGAATGACTTAGAGGATATTCCTCTTAACAATGTTGAAAATGAAAGTGATAGACCAATTCAAACCTATGTTAGGCGTGGTCAACAAGCTCAAATGAGCGCCTTAGAAAAATACTCTCAAGATTCTAACATAGAAGAAACCTCTTTAAGGAGATCAGGCTGAATCTCCAATCCTCCTAATAGGTTTGTTTCCTATGAGTCTCTAACTCCAAGGTATAGAGCGTGTCTAATTGCATTACTCTCATTTCATGAACCTTCACATTATAACGAAGCAAAAAACATTCCCCAATGGGTTGAAGCCATGAACTTAGAGTTTAATGCCCTTGAAAAGGCAAAAACTTGGGAAATAACTTCATTACCCACTGAAAAGAGATCGATTGGATGTAGATGGGTCTTCAAAATTAAAACTAAAAGTGATGGTTCACTAGAACGCTATAAAGCCCGTTTAGTCAAGGTTTTAAAACCCGTGACTCGGAATTCGACTCGTTCTTTATTGACTCGTGACTCGACGGGTCAACTCGGTGACTCAGACCGGGTTTTGTTAACTTTTGATTTTAAAACAAAGACAATATATAAATTGTCATTTAAACATATAAAGGTTTGCAGAATGACTTAATTACTAGTTTAATTGATTAATAAGTAAAATAACATCAAGTAAAACTGCTCTTAATTCAAATCTCACATTTACTAAAGAAACTACACAAGCAGGAGCAATAATAGCCATGCTCGATCATGGTTTACATCCTGAATATATGGACATAGCTGTTGTGTTGCAGGGCCTCAGAAAATCCTTACAAAATTTTGGGAACATTGAACTTTATCTTGATATTTGTAAGTGTGTTTCTGATGTAGAGTTGATTGGACCATGCCTTATATATCTGCACATAAATGCATATAAGCTTTGGATAATGAGAATGCTGTGATGTATATATATATATATTAATGATAAATATGGGCATTTTATGTTGTTGGTTTTGAACAGGCTGGCTGCCAACTATTGTGTAGGTCTCAGAGATGGTTGCATGAGGGATCAAGTATGTTAGCTGGATTAGTGGATTCACTCTATGTTCATTGAGGGGTACTGGGTTTGATTCCTTACCTGGAGCTACCAAAAGGAATGAATGATGGACATGTGAAATTTGATTGACTTTTACTAATTTTGTGATTTTATATTAAGTTGGTAAGCCTATTGTTATTATGTTATTTGTTCTTTGAAAAATGAACACTTACATATGAAAAAATTGCCCATAGCCTTTGAAAAATGAAAAAAGAAAAAGGCGCCCAAAACTCGCCCGAGTCAACCCGAGTCAGGCCGAGTTTTCGCAGAACGAGTTTAGCTTGCCGAGTTGACTCGTTGGAGGGCCGAGCCGAGCTGAGTCAGCGAGTTGACTCGGCGAGTTTTAAAACCATGCGTTTAGTAGCAAAAGGATATGCTCAAGAATACGGTATAGACTATGAAGAAACTTTCACACCCGTAGCTAGGATGACTAGTGTTAGGACTCTTATCGCCGTTGCGTCAGTTAAAAAATGGACTATCTATCAACTAGATGTTAAAAATGCATTCCTAAATGGTGAATTAAATGAAGAAGTTTACATGGATCCTCCACCAGGAGTATGTATTGGTAAAAATAAAATTCTCAAACTTAAAACGGCATTATATGGTTTGAAACAAGCCCCAAAGGCTTGGCATGATAGATTTAGTAATGTAATGACAAATTTGAATTTTCGTTCATGTTATACTGACACTGCTTTGTTTGTAAAAAGTGCAGGGTCTTCAGTAGTTATTTTACTACTTTATGTTGATGATATGATCATCACTGGAAGTGATGAGCAAGGAATTTATGATATTAAGAAAGTTTTAAAAGAACATTTTGACATGTCTGATCTTGGCTTCTTAGGATACTTTTTAGGGATTGAAGTGGCGTACTCTCCTCGAGGGTACATTCTCTCTCAAATGAAACTGACTGCTGACATTTGTTCTAAATCTGGTATCTCTGATGATAAGAAGACAGAAACCCCTGAAGTCATCAATGCAAAGTTAAGGTTGGAAGATGGAACACCTCTCGAGGATCCTACTCCCTACCGGCAACTTGTTGGGTCTCTAACCTACTTATCCATTACTCGGCCAGACATAGCTCATGCTGTCCACTCTGTCAGTCAGTTTCAACATGCACCTAGAACCGTGCACATGAGTGCAGTCTTAAGGATCGTCAGATACATCAAAAACACCATAACTAAGGGAGTTTTTCTTTCCTCCTCTTCATCACTTGATTTAATTGCTTATACTGATGCTGATTGGGGAGGAAATCCCAATGTTAGAGTCTCAACTACGGGTTTTTGTGTTTTCTTAGGTGACTTTATGATTTCTTGCAGATGCAAGAAGCAACATAAAGTATCCTTGTCCTCAACGGATGCCGAATATCGTGCTATGACCACTACAACCATGAAACTTGTATGGCTAAGAAGTCTCCTCAGTGATATGGGCATTGTCATCTCTACTCCTTCGAAGATGTGTTGTGACAACAAAAGTGCAATTTATATTGTAAGCAATCACACCTTTCATGAACGTACTAAGCACATCGAGATGGACTGTCATTACCTACGTGATGAATACCTAGGATGAACCATAGCACTACCTTACGTCACATTCGAGTACCAGTTGGCGGACTTCTTCACTAAAGCACTTGCTGCTTCTCGTTTTTTGTTTCTCCTTAACAAGCTTTTGGTTATATCCCCGTAAAGCTTGAGAGGGGGTGTTAAAATACATGTAATATATATATATATATATATATATATATATATATATATATATATATATATATGTTTTTATATATATATATATATATTGTCTAATATACCCAATAGGGGTATTTTAGCCATTTCACAAGTACCCGATAGGGGTACTTGTTATTTTCCCTTTTCTTTTGTAGTTATTTTTGCACTTTTTTTTCTTTTTCTTTTTTGTTTTTTATTCACATAAGGGGCCCCACCATGGAGTCGATGGGCCCCCCAACCGTCACATTTGTGACCGTTGGGGGCTCCCAACGACTCCATGGGGAGCCCCCTAGGTGGCTCTTCTTTTAAGGCCATAAGGCCATCCCTCCTCTCCTTTTTTTGTGTATATATAGGGGTGAACCCCTCTTGTATTTTTCACTCTTGAGAGCGCTCTCTTTTCAATAAGAGACATTTATATTTTTATATTGTGTTGTCTCTTTGTGGATTTGGGTGTTATCCCTTTTGTTTGTCCATTGGTGGATATTGTAAGTGCTTATCGCACTCTTTGTTTTTCTGCATATTTTATTACACTATTTCTATTGTACCAGTGGGCAGATCTTGACAGGTCTGCATAACTCTTTTGGTACGCAGATATGTTCCAGACCTACCAAATTCGTTTGTTGTGCAAGCAGGCAAGACTGATATATATATATATATATATATATATATATATATAGACACACACACACACACGAGAAACCTATTGGTCATAGCTAACAAAACTGCACTTGATAGCCTTATATCTAGCTTGCCTTGCATTATGTTTTCAAGTGTTGCAAGTCACTCCTTTACGTGGCATGCTTTAACTATGTTTCTGTTGCTTTTTCTTTTAAGTCTTATTCTTTTAAATACAACGGTATAGCTCCCAGGGACCCTACTGCGAGTGTAAATGAATTAAGTGTTTGATTGGACTTCAAAGCGAAATTTATATGACATGAAGTTTATCATGTTTGTTTTGAAAGTTTCATTGCCCTTGTTAGCTTACATGAATATGAAAAAAGAAAAAAAATTTAAATAAAATGGGGATCAACCCAGCGGACTGTCATCGGCTGGGGTTGTGGGCAAATACATCGAGCCCAAGCAACTGACATCGGCTGGGGCTGATGTCATTGAGTTTTGCTCAGCCGACTGTCATCGGCTAGGACCCCTAACCAGCCTTGTTTGATGCTGCCATTTAGTGTAGCATCAAACAACCTTTAAACTCCATCTTGTGATCTAAGTTAACATCATGATCGAAAATTTTATGAATGCTGCCATGATTGGATTGAACATGTATTCGTTTTTTTTGCTGCCACATGAGCTGTTTTCATGCTATTAAATATGTTCTAATCAAGACTATTTGCGGGCTGTTTTTGGGTGGTACTTCGCTGCATCTTTTTGGTGAAGCGTTGTCCGGTGCCCTAACACTATTTGGCCGCATGTTTATACATGAGAAACATACTGCCAATGGTGTCTTAGTGCTGTCCCGTCTGCAGGGCAGCACCGCCCAAGCTTGCCTGAATTGGCAAAAATATTTGTTTATGTATGCTCATGAGATTTAATACAATGATGGCATAGATATGCATATTATGAACATGTGGATTTTGAAGTTTTAATGTTAGTTGCATCAACATGATCATGTGCATGTTTGCATGTTATGTATGACATGAGCCATGAAAACAAAAATGTATATTACAAGCATGTGTTTATATGCATACGAAATTTGTTATTTATCTATATTCGTATTGTGCGTGAATGAATGTGCATTTGTGGACATGTTTGGATGATTGTGTGATCACATGTTCACTGTGGTTTTTGTATGAGATGCACCATTGGACTGATGTGAACCATTGTAGGCCAAGTGGGCCACGAGCAGGTGTTGCTCTAAATCTTGTTGTATGCATTGCAAAAATCCATTTGAAATATATTGAATTAATTGCACTGTTTCATTTTGTAATGGGCCAAGGTCCCATGTTGTGTTTTGCATGTTGATTTGCAAAACGAATCTTTTATAAAGAATCTGTCTTTTGATAAAAAGATAAAAGATATAAAATAGTATAATTAATGTTTATTTCTGGATGTCCCTTCTACAGTGTGAGAATCTTAGACGACGGTTTTGGAGAATCGTGAGGATACTAAAATTCCGTGTGCGATTGTGCCCCTGAATCCGATATGGTGGTTCACCTCTCGGACACGGTTTTAGGGACCCTGTAACGACCCCAACTCATATCCCTTGAAAACGTGATTTTTTTCAAAATCATTGCGGAAACATTCCCAGAGACCCGGGGCCTTTATAATTACACTCACCATTGGATAACCCAACCAACCACAAGGGATCTTACATTTATCATCTATGCCAAACAAAACTAAACTTTTATTGAATAATTAATGATAGTCTCGAGACAATTGCATAAGGAAATTTAGAGTGCATAAACAATTAAATGTAAAAAAAAGTAAAGAAAAGCAGAGCCACGCTGTCGCTCTGTGAAGCTGTCTAGCAAACGTGTAGCACTCGTAGCTCTCCCAGAAGCGAGTTGCTTCACTGATCCTCTGCGGCTGTGAAAAAAATCACATAAATAGGGTGTCAGAAATCCGAGGAATTCTGCGTACGAATCCCTCTAATTAATCAAATGAGCGTAAAAAATACAGATAAGAATTCATGCAATACTTTAGAGGTATGTAATTATGATAAATTTGTAATTCGATTAAGCATTCATGCATTAAAGACAATTATTAAGCATGAGGGAACATTTAATAAGTAACAAAGATAACAATTTAAGCAATACAATCATTTAACATGCATTAGGGAACACCATTAAACATTCACCAACATTTAACAGTTAAGAAAACAGGTAAACATGCATGATCTGATGATAGCAGAAATATGCATGGCTTCAGTGCAATGCATGAGTAAATTATTGCCTCTTATTAGAATTTTCTTTTCATATGCATGTCCCTATTAAATGCACACAATTTAAGTTCCTCTTTTTAATTACCGTTGCCCGCAGATACACTAAGTGGGTAAAATTCCTGAGGTCAAGTTAGGTTCCCAGGATAGCTTAATACATAATTGGTATTTTATTACTGAGTTCCAAACTTAGCCCTCGACCGAAACAGCCTTCGGAACATTAGACTACCCATCTAATGTCGGGAACACCAGAGACCACCCATCTACAAGTGTCACTTTTCTTGGTATACCCAAAACAATAGTTGTGTTTACACACCATCCCCAAGCAAAGTGGCGGACTCTCCCTAAAACCGTAGCCAGGAGAAAGAACCTCAATATCGGGTTCAGGGGTAATCAAATAGTGCACACAGAGTTTTTGTATCCTCGTGGTCCCCCCAAAACCGAATCTCTAAGAGCCCCATATTCCCGACGAGACATCTTAGAAAGTACATTATACTGTTTTTTTATTTTTATTAAATTATTTTTATCTTATTTCTTTAAATTGCAATTCAACATGCAAACAAAGGCAACAACTCACATATTCCTCTGCGAGAACCATCACGGGACCATCGCCCGTGGGAAAGCATAGAACAATACAAAATATTAATGTGATTTTTGCGATGCATTTAAAATAAATAAAGGAGCAAACCACAACTCGAGGCCCACCCGGCTCACATTGATTCATTTTGATCATCGATGCACCATATGCAAAAACCATAACCACATGCCACATATGTAATAAGGTCACATGTTTTCCAAATGCACTTTCATATATACCAATTTAACCAATTAAAAATGTGCATGGAATATAACATCCATATGCATGTATTTGCCATTCCATGTGCAAGTGTATTAAGTGTGGTCATTTATGCATATGCTTTTATGCAATTCATATACTTATGACAAGTGCACGCGTTCACTAAATGCACCATATTCACGTCAATGCATACTTCTACCTGTGAACATTCATGCAACCGTATACCTGAAAACCCTCATGTATACTCAAGCTTTGGAAACACGCTTCATATTAACTTTTTACTTAGGTCATATCTCATCAAGGCAAGTGAAAAAATCACATTCACAATCTAAATGAGAATCAAAATGCATGCTTACAACAAAATCTGAAAATCTTATGATGAAGCCGAACCCATTTGCTCTAGGTTTGCTCATGCATTGATAACAATATGGAAGTAACATAATACTAAAACATGTTGTGTCAAGCTAGAACATGTAAATAAGGCATTCCCATTTTCGGCATGTGTTCAACTCAAATTGCATACACTTAGTTACGTTTGAAAGATTTTAGATACATCTCAAAGCATATATATATATATATATATATATATATATATATATATATATATATATATATATATATATACTCTTTCTTCTTCTGCTTTCTCTTCCTTTTTTTTTTTCAAAGACTGTGTGCAGCCCTAGCCGAGCCCCCCTCGGCTGGGAGGGATCAGGGTACCCTGCACACAGGCCCTGCACAGGCCGGTCAAACCTTGATGAAACACTCAGTTTTTTTTTTTTATCTATTTTGTTTGTCTCCTCTTCCCACAAATGCATTAAATTGTATTTTCTGCTATGTATATTGCACATTTTGCCAACAAAAATATTTTGACTGCACATGTGCAGCCATAGGCTAACTTCCTTATCATGGATTAATTCATCACCACCGTCGTCGTCATGATGCTTTCTTCCATCTATATCTCACTGACCTTAAGTATTCCCTAAATTATACCTTTTCCTCAAAGGACAAAAAAAATTATTATTGTTGTTGGAGCATCCAGACTATGTACTATATTTCCTGGAAGATTCTACCATTTGAAACATCAGTGAGTCTTGTCACAGTGACCACCTCCTAGTAAACTAAAGAAGAACAAGGACTCCACCTACATGACTTTTTTCCAGATGTAGTATCAGAAATGCATACACAAGATAAACTACAAAACATGTCACTCCATCTTTATTTGGTAATATCTGTTTCGCTCCATCCCAAAGAGACATATAGCGGTTACTTTCTCCACCAATTCTGATAAGACCTACAGAAACAATGCTAGAGACTAACACAATGGAAGAATTATCACGTAATGGAAGGTAAACACTGTTAAATTATGTAATCAACCATGTAATCTAATATATATATATATATATATATTTGATATATATAAGGTAATACATATACATATATTAATATATATGTATATGTATCTACTTATTATATATATCAAATATATATATTTTCGTATTGTTTAGCCATAGGGGTAGTTTAGTCTTTTTACATATTCTTTTTGGAATATGTTTTGTGATTATTGTTTTTCTTTTCCTTTTTTAATTTATTCTTTTATTTCATTTTGTAAAAGGTAGGATGGACCTTGGAGGGGCCCACTATCTAGTCGTTGCCCCCTTCCAACGGTCACATGTGACCGTTCGAGGGGTTCCAACGACTAGAAGTGGAGCCCCTCCAAGGCCTCCACCTCCTCTATTTAAAGGGGCTCTCCCCTTGTGTATTCATAGATAACTTATTGCAAAAACTATCGTGGTATAAAACTCATGAGTCATACTATGAAACTTTGGGAGAGGGTGATTGAGTATAGGTTGAGGAAGGTTGTCATGATATCGGAGAATCAATTTGGTTTTATATCTGGAAGATCAACTAGATCAACTATGGAAGCTATACATCTTCGTAGACAACTTATTGAGAGATATAGAGAGAGAAACAAAGATTTGCATATGGTTTTTATTGATTTGGAGAAGACATACGATAGAGTACCTAGGGATGTTCTCTGGTGGACAATGATAAAGAAAGGTGTTTCTCTCAAGTACATTAGTATAGTTAAAGATATGTACGAAGGAGTAATAACCAATGTCCGCACTTGTGGAGGGGTGACAACCAATTTTCCTATAACGGTTGGGTTACATCAAGGATCTGCATTAAGCCCTTTCCTATTTATTATAGTGATGGATGAGCTTACGAGATCAATTCAAGAAAATGTGCCGTGGTGTTTGTTGTTTGCTGATGATATTGTTTTGATTGATGAGTCTAGAGCTGGGGTTAATGCTAAGTTAGAATTATGGAGACAGACATTGGAAGCAAGAGGTTTTAAGTTGAGTAAGAGTAAGACAAAATATATGGAATGTTGGTTTAGTAAGCAACGAAGTAGTGATGGGAGTGTAGTGAAGCTTGGTGAGTAAGAAATATCGGTGGATGACTATTTCAAATATTTAGGATCTATAATTCAAAAGTATGGAGAAATTGATGGAGATGTAAATCATAGGATAAAGGTTGGGTGGATGAAATGGAAAAGTGCAACTAGAGTGTTGTGCGATCGTAGAATGCCATTGTGGTTGAAGGAAAAGTTTTATATGACGACAATTAGACCCGCTTTACTATATGGTATGAAATGTTGGGCTGCCAAGAGACATCATATTCAAAAAATGAGTGTAGCTGAGATGCGTATGCTTAGATGGATGTGTGAAAATACAATAAAAGATAAGATTCGAAACGAGGAGATACGTAAGAAGGTAGGCGTTGCATCCATTGAAAATAAGATGAGAGAGAATCGTTTACGGTGGTTTGGACATATTCGGCAAAGGCCTAATGATGCTCCAGTTAGAAGGATGGAGAAATGGAAAAATATATTAGTTAAAAGAGGTCGGGGTAGGCCTAAGAAGACTTGGATGGGGATGATAGGAAAGGATATGAATGCTTTGAACCTCACTAAGGACATGGCATTGGATAAAAATGATTGGAGGAGAAGGATTCATGTGGAAGATCCAGAATGATTTTCTTTTTTGGTTCTTATCGCCGACCCCAATTGTTTTGGGATGAAGGCGTAGTAGTTGTTGTTGTTGTATACTGACTCTGATTGGGGAGGTGATTCAAATAACCGTCACTCCTGTAATGAGATATTGCGGAAATATAAAGAGTGCATACAAACACTTACAACAATGAATAAAAGTGACAATATCACAAGTTCACAAAGGGACAATACAAGCACAAGCCTTTAAGAAGGCAACAATATAAAAAACCTCTTATTTAGAAGAGAGAAAGCTCTCAAGAATGAATATACACAAGGGGTTCACCCCTATTTATACAAGAGGGAGAGGAGGAAAAAGGAGGGCCGAAAGGCCTCAAAAGAAGAGCCAAAAGGGGGCTCCCATGGAGTCGTTGGGAGCCCCCAACGGTCACATTTGTGACCGTTGGGGGCTCCAACGACTCTATGGTTGGAGCCCCTCTTTGGTTCTAAAAAATACAAAAATAAAAGCTAAAAAATAAATAAAGAAATTTACATTTAAACAAAATAGTTGTTTTCTAAAACAGCTATGTAAATTACAAAAATACCCCTATCGGGTATTGATGTAATATATATATATATATATATATATATGTATATATATATATGAGGTACATTTTAACACCCCCCCTCAAACTTTACGGGGAAAAGACGAAAAGTTTGCCAAGAAGAAACATGAAGTGGAGAGCCGGAAGAGCTTTAGTGAAGAAGTCTGTCAACTGATATTCTAAAGTGACATATGGTAGAGCAATAGTGCCTCGTAAGAATTCGTCACGAACATAGTGGCAGTCCATTTCAATATACTTTGTACGCTCATGGAAGGTATGATTGTTCGCAATGTAGATGGCACTCTTGTTGTCGCAACATAATTTTGAGGCTTCAGTAATATCAACCCCCATGTCTTTAAGCAGACTGCGAAGCCATACAAGTTCCATTGTCGTGGTTGCCATAGCCCGATACTCAGCTTCAGTGGATGATAGTGAAACTTTCTGCTGCTTCTTGCATCGCCAGACAATCGAAGAGTCCCCTAAAAAGACACAAAAACCAGTAGTTGAGACTCGATCATTGGGATTACCTCCCCAATCGGCATCAGTATAAGCAAGAAGATTCAAGGAAGAAGAGGAGGATAGAAAAAACCCTTTATTGATGGTATTCCGAATGTAGCAGATGATTCGGAGAACAACACTCATATGCACAGTAGTAGGAGCATGCTGAAATTGGCTAACAGAGTGAACCGCATGGGTGAAATCTGGTCTGGTGATGGTTAAATAGGTAAGAGACCCAATGAGTTGTCTGTAAGGCGTGGGGTCTTCCAGAAGAACCCCATCCTCCAACCGTAATTTGACATTAATAACCTCGGGAGTCTCTACTTTCTTGTCATCAGAAATCCTAGACTTCGAACAGATATCTGCAACAAGCTTCATCTGTGACAAAATATATCCTCGAGAAGAATATGCAACTTCAATTCCAAGAAAATATCTAAGAAAACCTAAATCAGACATATCAAATTTATTTTTTAACATATTTTTAACATATTTTTAACATCAATAATACTATTTTGATCATTTCCAGTGATAATCATGTCATCAACATAAAGTAACAATATTACGATACTAGCACCTGCATTTTTAACAAAAAGAGCAGTGTCAGTATAACAAGAATGAAATCCTAACTTTACCATGATATCACTGAAACGATCATACCAAGCCTTAGGAGCTTGTTTAAGACCATACAATGCCTTTAAAAGCCGAAGTGTTTGACCTTGCTTAATATTAATTCCGGGTGGCGGATCCATGTAAACTTCTTCACTTAAACTTTCATTTAAAAAAACATTTTTTACGTCAAGTTGATAAATAGGCCATTTTTTGCTTGATGCGACAACTATTAAGGTCCTGACACTGGTCATTCTAGCTACGGGAGCGAATGTTTCTTCATAATCAATGTCATATTCTTGGGAGTATCCCTTAGCGACTAATCTAGCTTTATATCGTTCTAAAGAGCCATCACTTTTAGTTTTAACTTTGAAGACCCAGCGACAACCAATAGGTTTTTTGTGTGAGGGTAGATTAACTATTTCCCAAGTATTGGCCTTTTTTAAAGCATTTAGTTCAACTTGCATTGCTTCAACCCAATGTGGTATAGATTTAGCTTGATTATAGTGAGCCAGTTCAAAATAAGAATGTAGGGTTATTAAACACGCCCGATAGTTGGGGGTTAAGGAATCATAGGATACAAACCTATTTGGGGGTATTGATATTCTAGAAGAATGTCTAACTTGTGGTTCCTCAGTGGATTCAGAAATTTGAGAGTATTTTTCGAGGGCACTAATAGGATTTTCTTGATTTCTTCTTGAGTAAACATTTATATTGGTATCACTATCATGAACATTTATATTTGAATCTCTATCATTTGAGGGTGTTATGTCAAGAGGGGATACCTCACATGTATCGTCTATGTTTTCAAGAAAATCTTCTTGTATGTCATCAATAAGATCATATAAGAATATATAATCAATTTCATTTGTTTCGTCTATTTTATCAAAACCGTTCTCTTCTTCTAGAAATGTTACATCTTTTGAAACATATAGTTTATCATTCTTAAAATCATAACATCTATACCCTTTTTGATTTTTACCATATCTTAGAAAAACACATTCAATTGCTTTTGGAGATAACTTATCTCTTTTATGTAATAGGGCAAAACATTTGCAACCAAAAATACGAAGACGATTGAAATCGGGTGAATATTTAAAGAGTTTTTATAGGGAGAATCATTTTTTAGCTTAGAAGAGGGCATTCTATTGATTAAATAGGTTGAGGTTAGAACGACTTCGGCCCAAAACTTCTTTGGAATATTCCTAAAAACAAGTAATGTTCTAGCAGTTTCTATAATGTGCCTATGTTTCCTTTCCGCTAGGCCATTTTGTTGGGGAGTCCTAGGACATGACTTTTGATGGCAAATGCCATTTTGGGTTAAATAGTTTTGGAATTCGTGAGATAAGTATTCGCCACCAGAATCGGATCTTAAAATAGATATGTTATTTTGAAATTGATTTTGAACCTTTTTATGAAAATCTTTAAAGAAAGTAATTACTTCCGATTTATGACTAAGAAAATAAATCCAAACATACCGAGTAAAGTCATCAATAAACGTAACATAATATGAATAGCTCCCTTTAGACATAACCGGAGAAGGCCCCCAAACATCCGAATGCACCAATTCAAAAGGTCTTGATGAAAGAAAAGTTCTAGTTGAAAATGAAATAGACTTAATTTTTCCAAAAATGCAATCTTTGCAATTAATTTCTTTTTCCTTACAAATTTGTTTCCAAAAGGAAAGGGATACATTTTGGAATAACTTGGATGACCAAGTCTTTTATGCCAAGTTTCCATGGTTTTTTCTTGGACATAAGAACAAAAATATTTTGTAGGGAGATCGAGATGGTCCATATAATAGAGGTCTCCCTTTCTATGGCCTTGCCCAATCCGCTTCCCGGACCGGAGATCCTGCACAAAGCAACCATTAGATGAGAAAGATATTTCACATCCAGGGTCGGCAATTTGAGAAACCGAAAATAGGTTTAAATTTAGTTTGGGAACAACTCTTACTTTTGGAACACAAAATTTTTGAGAATCTTTAAAAGAGCCAATACATGAAATTTTTAAAAAGGTTCCATCGGCCGTAGAGACACAAGAGTCCTTTGAATTGGTGCAAACATCAATAAGTGCATTTTAATGAGGGGTCATATAAAAAGAAGCTCCAGAGTCAAGGATCCAAGAATACGTACCGGGTGATGATGTCGGGGCAATAGCCGCACCCGATGTGGAGGAAGAAACTTTTAGTATTTGTTAGAGAGCCATAGATATTTGTCCAAGAGTTTCTTTGATGTCATTGTTCTTGCCTTCATCTTCTTTGGTGGTGGTTTCTTCAAAAGAGGCCACCTTAGGCTTGAAGGTTCCAATAAGCTTTGGACAAGCGGGTTCAATGTGACCCGGCTCATTGCAATAATGACAATCATTTTTCTTCCTCCATTGTAGTTTCCTTGTTTCCCAAAATGAGGAGGCTTATAGGTTCTAACATTGTTACCCAGTTTTGATACGACAAGGACTTCATCAACATGCTTACTCATGCCAACCCTTGTCTCCTCTTGAGTGATTTCGGCAATAGCATCCTCAATAGGAGGAAAAATAGATCTATGGAGAAGTGAGGATCTCACTTGCTCAAATTCGGGACGTAGCCCAAAAAGGAATTGAAACAATCACTCTTGTTCCATTTGTTTTTGTCTTAAATCAATATCTTCCATAGAAACCCATTTTGGCTCCAAAAGAGCCAATTCATCCCATAGTGGGTTTAGGGCGCTATAATAGTCTTGAATGCTAGAATCACCTTGCTTGGTGGTTCTAATCTTTCCTTGCAAGAAGTATGCTCTCGCAAGATCCTTTTGGGTATACATACCCTTCATAAAGGACCAAGCCTCATTGGCTCTACGAAATTTAGCTATATTAGCACATACCTTAAGCTCAACATTGTTCATAAACCACGCAAGGATTTTTGCGTGATTGCTTTCCCAATCTTCCACTTCTTTTTGATGATTTTCAATGGCCTTGAGGCGAGCATCTCCTTCAAGAGCCTTTTCTTGACCTTCTTCGTCCTTTGTGAGCATAAGCTTAGGTTCCGGAACGGTACCCATGACAAAACCCCAAAGCTTCTTTCCTTTGAGATTATTTTTCATTGTCGATGCCCACATCATTTAATTCTTTCCATTGAGCTTGAAAGATAGGTCAATCTTTGCCTCCATGATGTTGCCAAGAAGTGAGAAGATATCCACTAAATATGAGATACACGAACCACACCTTTCCTTCAAGAATCGAGTGGCTCTGATACCATGTAATGAGATATTGCGGAAATATAAAGAGTGCATACAAGCACTTACAACAATGAATAAAATAGACAATATCACAAGTCCACAAAGGGACAATACAAGCACAAGCCTTTAAGAAGGCAACAATATTAAAAACCTCTTATTGAGAAGAGAGAAAACTCTCAAGAATGAATATACACAAGGGGTTCACCCCTATTTATACAAGAGGGAGAGGAGGAAAAAGGAGGGCCAGAAGGCCTCAAAAGAAGAGCCAGAAGGGGGCTCCCATGGAGTCGTTGGGAGCCCCCAACGGTCACATTTGTGAACGTTGGGGGCTCCAACGACTCTATGGTTGGAGCCCCTCTTTGTTTCTAAAAAATACAAAAATAAAAGCTAAAAAATAAATAAAGAAATTTATATTTAAACAAAATAGTTGTTTTCTAAAACAACTATGTAAAATTACAAAAATACCCCTATCGGGTATTGATGTAATATATATATTTATATATATATATATACGTATATATATGTGGTACATTTTAACAACTCCACCACTGGTTTTTGTGTATTCTTAGGAGACTAACTGATTTCGTGGATATGTAAGAAGCAACAAAAAGTTTCTCTATCCTCGACTGAAGTTGAATATCGTGCCACAACGACTACTACCATGGAAATTGTATGAATTCATCAGTTGCTTGAAGACATGGGGATCACAATAGAAGGGCCCACTAAGTTGTGTTGTGACAACAAGTGTAATTTATATTGCGAAAAATCACACTTTTCATTAGCAGACTAAACACATCGACATGGACTGTCACTATGTTCGTGAGGCGTATCTCAAAGGGGTCATTGACCTTCCATATGTCACGTCAGAATATCAGTTGGCAGATTTCTTCACTAAAGCTTTGTGTGCTCCGCTCTTCAAATTCCTCCTTAGCAAACTCTCGGTCATCCTGCCCTAAGTTTGAGGGGGGGTGTTAAATTATGTAATCAACCATGTAATCTAATATATATATATTTGATATATATAAGGTAATACATATACATATATTAATATATATGTATATGTATCTACTTATTATATATATATATATATATAATATATATATATTCGTATTGTTTAGCCGCAGGGGTAGTTTAGTCTTTTTACACATTCTTTTTGGAATATTTTTTGTAATTATTGCTTTTCTTTTTCTTTTTTAATTTATTCTTTTATTTCATTTTGTAAAAGTTAGGATGTACCTTGGAGGGGCCCACTATCTAGTCGTTGGGCCCCTTCCGACGGTCACATTTATGACCGTTGGAGGGGCTCCGACCACTAGAAGTGGAGCCCCTCCAAGGCCTCCACCTCCTCTATTTAAAGGGGCTCTCCCCTTGTGTATTCTCAAGGCTTTGGGATTATTGCCCAAGCTTATTTTCTTAATGCTTATGATTCTTGTGTATGCATTTGCGCATTTGTGAGTTTGTATTGTGCTTTTGTGCACAAGTGTCTAAAGTGTTCTTGTTGTGCTTATGTGCATGTATCTATTTCCAAGAATATTGTAATCTTGATCCTCGTATCTTGTTGGAGATACTTTTACAAACACGTGTCTAGCAAAGCAAAGGACTTTCTCAGTTTTATAGGTTACCATTAAAAAAGCATTAGCTAAATATTTAACATAAACAGAAGAAACCCTCTCAGCATATCTATCAACAAATTTGATTCTATCTGTCTGTCTGTCTGTCTCTAACCGCCAAAACACTACCACATTATCAGATTCCACATAATGCATTTACGACAACTTTCTATCCTACGAGTCGCAAGATCAGCGGCAGGCAATTGACAAGAGCACCTAGACATCAAGAAAAAATCATCTCACTGCAGTCGTTTGTAGCACTACCACTAATTAACATCTTACACAGGATATCAAGATATTGCCATCAAAAGGCTAATAATTTGCGGTGCCCAAAATTGATGTATGTAAAACTATGTAACGGCAGGATAAAGCCTAGAATTTTTCCGACGAACCACAAACGGGAACCACCCAAAGTTACTATTAGATACACTCCGTTAACGAATTCTGAAAGCAAAATTGAACCATACATATACACAGATTGAGAGTGCCAATGGACATATAAATAATCAGATACATTAGAAAAAGTGAGCTATTGTTGATGTAATTTATCTATTTTGCCAAGTTCATTTGTGTGATTAACATGTCAAAAGTACATAACGAGGTCATGTTGTCAATGTTTGAAATCTGTGGTTATAAAACATCAGAATGTAAATTTTCATGCATATATTATAGATTAGATAACCAAAATATTTCATTAAAAAGATGATAGATCTCCCATCAAGATATTACAGGGAATCCGATCCACATTCCATTTCTCACTCGATTTCAAGAGAGCGAACCCGTACCTTGTTTTCTCTTTTTTTTTTGAAACGCAAAAGTTGAGGTGAAAAGGCGTTGGACGATCGGAGAAGAAGGTGAACCCTTCTTCTTCTTTTCTTCTCTTTTCCTTCTTCCTTCCTCTCATTCTCTCTCTCTTTCTCCTTTCCCCTTTTCTTTATTTTTTTTTATAAAGTGAGGGAGAGGGGGTGACGCACCCCCTTCTCCAGCCCTCTTTAGATGGGCTGGAAGGGAGGGTTTCCCCCTTGGTACCCTCTGTCACCTTCTTTCTTTTCAAAATTTCCAAACTTTATTTTTTTTTACTTTTCTAAAACTTTTCAACTTTTTTTTCGAAAGTCCTTCTTAAACCCTCTTAGCTCTTTTTAGGTAAGTATGATGACCCATCTTAGGAAGCCCTAATCAGCCCTAATTACAAACTCGGAATTTATAAAATTTAAATAATTAATTTTTTGTATTTATTAATTATTAATTGTTTAAAAGCTTCCAAAAATAGTCAACTTGACTAGGAAGGCTTTTTATACTTAATTAACTCCAATTTAAAGCCCCTAACTGAATTTAAAGCTTGTAAAAACGTTAGGCATTGGATTTGGATCTGGATCCAGGTCCACAATCCAAACCCATATCCATACCCAAAATGAAAATGGATCAAGATCTAGATTAAATCTAGATTAAAGTAGGTCTTAAATAAGATCCGAATCCATAATAATTCGGATCATACGCATTGGATCCAACTCGATCCAACTCCACAATTTTTGAAAAACAACGATTTTTGAGCCAACCGAAACTCGAATTTAAAAAAGTAAAATATCATTGTGCTGAAAATTCCGAGGCGTATCCAACGACATATTACACGAATATTGAATTCTGAATTTTGCCCAAAAATAACCCGAATTTTACTTGAATTTCACTTGAATTTAAAAGTAAAAAATAAAACTCTTTATCTCGCTTCGATTGGCTCGTTACGACCTTGTCGATGGAACCTGGGCCAAGCCCGGACTCAAAGACATCACTTTAAAAATTGAGACTCAAACGATTTTTCTCCCAGTCGGAAATCTCATAAAATGGCTAAGTACGAAAATACACGATATTACAGACCCGACCACAATTTTAGGGAGTTTTTCTCCACTTTGCCTGGGGGTGGTGTGTAGACACAACTGTTGTTATTGGTATACCAAGAAAGTGTCATCAATGAATGTTGATTTCCCTGTTATCCCGACATTAGATGTTGATTTCTAATGTTTCGATAAATGATGTTGATTTCTGATATCGGTCGAGGGCCAAGTGTGGAACCCAGTAATAAAATACAAATTGTGTGTTAAACTACAACTGAGAGCCTATCTTGAATTTCGAGAATTGTTGTGCTCATTTTTAGTATCCGCAAGTTTTAATGAAAAGTGAAACTAAACTTGTGTGCATTTAATAGGGATATGCATGCAAAAGAAAACTCTGATAATAACTTAATAAGTTATTCATGCATCCTTATCTGTTCTGTTTCATGTGAGATATAATTGTTGCATGATAATTGTTGTTAAATGCATGAATGGTTAATTGAATTGTGAAATTGCTTTAGCTTATTTTTCTTTAAAAATATTACATGAATTTGATCTATGCTTTTCTTGCCTATTTGAATTGTTAGTGAAATTCATACGCAGGATCTTTGATTCCGACCCTGTGTCCTTTATGTTTTTCATAGGATTTGAAGCCCAGTGATGAGGATGTCTGCTATATGGGGTTTACAAGGCTGCGTGACTACCTTCTGATATTTTGTTTGGGACTATCTGGCTTCATAATTTTGGACATTTATTTGATTATGTTCTTAAACTTTAATTAGTGGGTTAATGTAAGATCTCTTGTGATTTGGATTGTGTTATGTCTGTCAAGTCCCCAGGTCTCTGGGTTTGATTTCCGCAATTGTTTAAAAAAAAATTCACTTTTCAACGGGGATAAGTTGGGGTCGTTACATTTATGGAGAAAACAATTCTTGATTTGTCCATTGACTTGTTAATGCATGGATTTGTCGATTGGCTTGCTAATATATGGTGTGATCAATGTCTTATGTGATATTACAGGAAAATTACCCGCAAGTTGTACATTGTGCTTAAATTTTATTTTTCTTGCTTATTGTGTGCATGTTTTCTTGATGAACTTTCACTTATGTATAAGTTTTTTGCTTTTGAAATTCTTTACCCTCTATCACCATCCTTGAAAGATTATAATGTTTTTCCTGTAGAAAAAGACTTTTACACGCATACAGTTGGTTCTGTTAGGAACAGTAACAAATATCGGTGATATATTAAACTTATGACAAAAAAAACATGATATTTTCAAAGCGAAATATTTATGATGACGTGATATATTCAATATATCAATTAGATTTGAATATTAATTCAATGGTGATACCTTAATCAAAATGTAAAAAATATACAATGGCACCACTCTTTTATATGGCAGGTAGGGGTGGACATTAGACATGCCCGACACAGATATCAATATGCCGAGAGCTCGACCTGACAATTGTTGGGCCAGGCTCGGCCCGACATCATTTGGTCTCGGGTGTCAATACCCTGCTGGATACCCACTGAATAAGATATTTTCGGGCTGGGTCAGGTTGGAGCAAGATAACGCAAGAGCCTCAAAAGATCTAAACATTGTTTTGCAGGAGCCATCAATTTATAGTTTTAGGATAGGTCTTCTCTCTCCTCCTTGATCGTTATGGGCTAATCCCAGACAATATACCTTTTCAATGTTATGCTTAAAAAATAAAAAAAGCGTGTGAATGCTCCTATTTTGAGAAAGATGCATTTATATGAGAGAGAGAAAGAGGACATTAATGGCAATATTTTTTAAAGACAACTTTACATTTTTTTATGCAAACCATGCATGATGTAAAATGAAGCTCATGGGACAGTAGTCCCATATCGATGGGTTGAAGGGTGTGGAGAGCTTCCACCAAGCGCACCCATGAAAATCCTAACAGGTTGGGTTGTGGATTTAATTAAACATGACCCGTTATGTGATAGAAGCAACTCAAGTCAAATTATGCTCCTAGGTGAGTAGGCCTGTGGTGGGCTAACACAACCATTTTTCTTTAACCAAACCTAAAAAAAAATTTAACCATATCATCTTACCCAAGAGGTCTCATGTTCAATAATTCATTAGTGGTTATCCTTCTGGCTTGCCTAACATGTGCATATGTGCACATCCGCATCTGAGTTTTCATATTTCTGTTTGCACATGCATATAGACTTGTATGTGTGAGCTCCAAATACAAAGCTGAGCGTCTAATTTGCTTCAGGTTGGATAAAATATTGAAAATCAAACCTTACATAGGATGTTCTAAGGTGGGCTGCATATCGTGCCTGCACGCATGTGTGAGCCCAGCACTAGAGTTGCAGCTCTAATTATACTGGAATTCTGGGGAAGCCTACTACAATTCTTGAAGATTGATGGTCCTGTGCTAAATCTCTTCTTCCCACTATGATGAATCCTCTTCCTTTTCTTATTAGCATCACATAGTTATTGATCCATCAGCTAGTGACAAATTACTCGAATATGGTGATGCTCTTTTGATGGTATTGGTGGAAGATCAGAAACAATGTGTTCTTTAAATCTTAGATCATCAGAATAACCTGAATTTGAATGTCTGATTTTTGAATGTTTAAAAGTATGAATGATGATTATCAGTTTATTTAGTTATTAATATTATGTTTTTTTTTTTGCAACTTATCAAGCACCTTTGTATTTGAATGGTTAAGTAATTGGAAAGTTATTTAATTAAATGGTTCGCTGTGTACTGTGTACCTATAATTTGTACAACATATCTTCTAAACCTTGACTTTTCCTTTTGAAATTATATGATATTGAAGCTTATAGTTTATTGTTTTTCTTTATTCACGACCACTTGAGCTGCTATGTACTCATCTATGGGAACCTTTGATAAAGAAAGTGTTTTGATTGGATCGTTGTATTTGTTCTAGTGCCTTAGGAATTTCTTCAATACTTATAATATTACAGTTTCTGTTTGTTTTATGTAGGTAGACTGGCTGAGAAGGCATTGTTCCCACTGCTTCCATCAGAAGAAGATTATCCATATACTATTCGGATTCATTCAAAGGTGATGGCATCTGATGGATCTACGTCTATGGCAACTGTTTGTGGAGGTACTTCCTGCAACATGTGTATTATATTTCTATGTAGTTTAGATGCAGATATCATGTATCCTAGTATGCGTCATATAGTTTTGCACATGATTGGTCCTGTTTTAATTCGGTCAAGCACTGAAACTGCATTCTGTCACAATCTGCAGACTGACATGGAAAATTCTTGGACTGCACCTTTCATGTTTAGATATGGTTGCGTGGTGTAATTGTTGTTTGGATAGAACTTTGGCACATATAAAAAACTATGAAGATATTAGTGTAGTCATTTTGATTACTAGAAAACTGTTTGTGACAGTACCTTCTCTATTTACTTGTATCATGATTCTTGTTTGAGCTTCCTTAGTTGTCATAAGCGCAAGCACAAGTCAGAGACTAGGCGGAAGACCTCTAAAATGTCTAGTCGGGGCTTAGGCAGGACCAAAGTTGCCAGTCGAGGAAGAGGGAGCAGGAAGCGTTCCGGGAAGCGTAAAGCGAGACACTTTCAAAATTTTAGGAAGCGAGAAGCGTAGAATGAGTTAGAAGCGAACCAGGAATCGTCTCGAAAACGAACCAGAAGCGAACCGGAAGCGAGGGGGAAGTGAAAAAAGAGAAAAAATAAAATAAAATAAAAATAAAAATTCAAAAAAAATGAAAAAAGGGGGAAGCGGCTTCCCCTAAATGGGAAACATGCTTCCCAATTTTTTTGCTCTTCCCAGCACGTTTCGGGCTTCAGAAATGTGCTTTGGGGAAGCATGTAACGACCCCAAATTATACCCTTAGAAAATGCGAAATATTTTTTTTTCAATGCGGAAACCTTCCCAGAGATCTGGGGTCCTCAGTTCCAATTTCCATTGGATAGCCCAAACACCACAAACGAACTTGCAACCATCATCCATAAGAACCAGAACAATTTCATTTATTTATGAATAAGAGTAAATTTCAGAGACAAGGTTTTATTCGACTGAAAATAAAGCAACAACTGAAAAAGCAAGAAGAACTGAACAAAAGAAAGAGCCACTCTGTCCCCTGCTGAAGTTGTTAAACGCAAGTATGACTCTCATCCATTCCCAGTAGCCAGTCCAACCTCACTGTTCACCATATCCTGTGAAAAACCAACAAAGTAGGGTGTCAGAACCGAAATTCTGAGCACAACTACTTCTAAAGAAACCAGGTGAGACAAATAACATGGATAAGATTTCATGTAATGATTTGAGTGAGTGCAGATATAAAAATTTTCAGAATTTAATTAGCCATACATGCAACCGGTTACATATGTCAGGCAGAAAGAAACAGTAAAGCAGTACCAGATATCAAGAACTAAATAACCAAACCTTGCAGCATGCTTTTAAGAAGTAAATTATATACTACCACCATATCATGTCATGATATAGAGAACAATTCAAATATGCATGATCTAATGAATAACATGAAAATGCATGATTATGTGCAATGCATGATTCCGTTTATTATCTTTCATTTAAGTTTCATCTTTCCATATGCATGCCCTATTAAATGCACACAACTCTAAGTTCATTTTTTTAATTACCGTTGCCCGCGGATACACCAAACGGGTACAATCCCCGAGGTCAAGGAGGTTTCCAGGGTAGCTTAACACACAAATTTGTACTTTATTACTGGGTTCCAACTTAGCCCTCGACCGAATCACCTTCGGAACATTAGACCTCTACATCTAATGTCGGGGACACAAGAGACACCCCACGCCCACAAGTGCCACTTCCTTGGTACCATAAACAACAGTTGTGTTAAACACACCATTCCCGGGTAAAGTGACAGACTCTCCCTAAAACTGTGGCCAAGAGAAAGAACCTCAATATCGAATTCAGGGGACAAAATTACAGCACACAGAGTTTTTGTATCCTCACAGTCTTCCCAAGACTGAATCTCTAAGATTCTCATACTCTATATGAGATATCTCAGAACGTATATTATACTGTTCTTATTCATTATATTTTTATTTAAGTCAATTCTTTAAGTTTGCAACACCATATGCAAAAGTAAAGTGAAAACCCGCATCCTCCCTTGCGGGGACCCTTACGGGACTCCAACCCGTATAAACAACTAGAACAGTGTAGTAGTGTGCCATACCAACTTATGTGGTTTAAGTGATGCAGTCAAAAAAATAAGTGAAAGGAAAACATACTCACGGCTCTCCAGGCCGATGATGGTCCATTTAGGTCATCGATGCATCACATAATAAAACCAAGTAGTGTTTACTCATTACACTATGCCAATGGTACTAAAAGCATGTGTACTCATGCAATCATAACCCAACCATATGCATGTTATTTATCAATCATATGCATTTTCACTATGTGTGTGTTACCTACATCACATACGGGTATTAACCAATCCATGGTTTCTTTGAGTGTGTGAGTGTACATGTACCATTTCACATAATAAATCAAGCATTCATGCCCAAGAAGAATTACCAATAACCGAATCATGCTCACCCTCATGAGTACCATAATCATAACAATTAATCTTCTTCTAAATAACATTCCAGCCTGTTCTTAACACATAGATAGGTGTGTGTAGGTTTCAAGATTTTCCTTTATTCATATCAGAATTTAAATCATACACAATATTTATAAATTCTGGAACATATTTTCATTAAACCTGATTCATATCAGTCAATTGAAATCATAAACATCCTTGGCAAACCAATATACCAACCTTTAAATCACTCATAGAATTTTGAACAAGAATATAATGTTCAGCTAGAGACAACAAGGCAAGTCACAGTATGTATTAAATTCAGTTTTATGTGTCCATCCTTCTTGAACAGGGTATGATGACCCCTTATTTTACATGACTGAAAATTTCAATTATGACTCAATAATCCACACTGCATATTACAAATATGTGCTTAAGCCACACTCAAGAACCAACTTGAGATACTTTAAAGCAACTCGTGTGTATAGGCATTATGTACTGAAATGACAATGGGTGCCTATGCAAGCAGCAATAGTAATGATAGAAAAAAAATTCTGCTTCTTTCAGGACACGCACTCAGCACGCGGATTCCACACAAAATTCAAGATCATACAATCAATCCCAGAATACCCTATCCTTTCCCCAATGGAAGTAACAACTTGAACGAAAATCAGAAATTACTATTTTCACAGGAAAATACAATAATTTCCATGCAGTTACAGAACAAACTTTTGAAATTAGAATTTCTGATTGGCTGTATTCATTGAGGAACAACATACATTGCTAAACATCAAAGGTCCAATTATTCAGCATGGACAACAAGAAAACTTTAAAAAAAAAGAACAACGATCACTCTGCCCTTCATCTTAGAGGCGTTAACTCCTACCCTCAGCATGATTGCAAAGATTACAAAAAGAAAAACTATCAGATTCAAGTCCTCCTTTCTTTTCTTTTCTTTTTTACATCTTAAGCATATACCTTGATTTCCAAATCAAGAAAACCCCAAATCGGGTTGATTTGGGAACTCAGGAGGTTAGGGTTATAAAAGAAATCATTCAAGAACCTCCAGATGCAGATTCCCCCTTTCTTTTTTTTCTCATCCTATGCATATTTATGGGTTCCCAGCCAGGGAACTCCCAAATCGGGTACCAAGACCACTGGAAACCCCCTTTTTCACCTTTTGAAAACGGAAGACACATTCGCCGATGGGGTTTTCTGTGGACACTACCTCAAATCACACACACGAAATCGAACCCCTGTTCGATCCCTCACCCCATTTCCAGGAAGACCCGTACCGGTTTTCAGTGGGTTTTCCGGCGATCGGAGGCTGGAGACGCGAGTACGGAGCCGACTGAAGTCGCCCCTCACTGCTACCGTGACAGGGATGTTTGCCGTGGCCTCCAATGGCAGCCGATGGCCCCAGTTATCCGGCGTGCGCACACACACACACACACACACACAGAGAGAGAGAGAGAGAGAGAGAGAGAGAGAGAGAGAGAGAGAGAGAGAGAGAGAGAGAGAGAGAGAGGGCCGAGTGAAGAGGGCGAGACCCCCTCTCCACTCCCCCTTTATCGGCCCAAAGCCCCCTCCCCTCTTGCCGAGAGGCACGGGGTCGGTTACGCCCTGCGTAACCCCCCCTGCCCCTTTCTTTTTTTCTGCTACAGACTTATCGGGCAACCCTTATCGGGTTGCCTTTTTTTTTTTACTCTGATGCTCGTTACATAGGGTGTGGCCCGGGTCCGGACCCGGTAACCGACCTCGAGTGGGGTTCGTGTTTTACCCTTTTATATGGATCCACAAGTTGGATCCGAATGGATCCAACTGTGGATCCTTGTATTAAGTTTATATATACATATATATATATGTATTTATTCGCTTTAAATATTTATTATTTATATTTTTATTATTAGTTTTATTATAAATGTGGATATAAAGACCACTTTATGGGTCCTAGATCTGAAATGTGGATCTGAGGCCCAAATTGCATATTTCGTAATATAAACAAAATTTATTAGCGATTTTTTTTTTGTTTTTACAAAGCATGCTTCCCCACTCCATATGGCGCTTCTGGTAACTATGGGTAGGACTAGTCAGCCTAGGTGGGACCAAAAATATAAAACATTAAGAAAAACAAAAATATTACAATAAATAGTTAAATTCAGTAACATATGATTGTAACTATGATTAAAGTGTGTAATTCTGTATACACACCTGTGAAACTAAAAAATATATTTTATTTATATATATGTATATATATTTGTGAAAAATACAAGCATACATGTAAAGATAACAAATAAAAAAAAGGAGGAAAAAAAAGAGAAAGGGAGAAAAAGGAAGAAAAAAAAGAAGAGTGGAGGGGGTGAGAGGAGGAAAAAAGGAAAAAGAAAAAAAAAGAAGGAAAAAAGAAGAAAAAGAAAAAGAAAAAGAAAAAGAAGAAGAAAAAGAAGAAGAGGAAGATGAAGAAAAAGAGAAGAAGGTGGACGGTTGAAAGGAGGAAGAAGAAAATGAGAAGAAAAGTAAAATTGTTTGGGGGTAGGTGGAAAAAAAAACAAAAAGAAAAAGAAAAAGAAAAAGAAAGGAGATCAAACAATGACAACCATGTCCCTACGACTTAGGCAAGGACAACTTAGGCGTCACCTAGGCAGGAAAAAAGGGCCCTAGACAGTACCCCTGCACCTAGCCTGCCTAGGCACCACTTTTGACAACTAAGTGAGCTTCACATGCTTTATTCACAAGTTTACCAAATATGTATTGCAACGCCCCAAAATTTAGAACTTGAAAATACAAGATTTTTTTTGTCTTCGATGCAAGGCCTTTTCTATGGCATTGCTTTAACCAGACTAAGCTCTAGGGAGTCAGTTTGTGTGCAAGCGCTAGCGTTTAGTAGCCCACTAGAATTGAGTTCGAGAAAGAATCAACCAAGGATAATAACTCTTTATCAAATAATTACCGAAAACACACCGAAAAACAATCATTTGATTTTGGTTAAAATTTTTGGGCGGGTTATAGATTTGATAACTCAATATGAGACAATTCAATTTCTGTATTGGACTTTGGGTCTAGATCCAACTCATGATTTGGTTCTAACTCAGAAATCCAATATCTAAATAACAATTAAATAATAACATTCATGAATTTGATTAAATTAGTTGGAAAACATAATCAGACAAAATAACAAGTCTTGACAATTCATGAATTGTTTTCAAAACAATCCCAGATCTAAGAATTTGTCATTGACACCTTCTGCAGCATTTCACCATCGCTCCAACTCCCTATTCATTACCTAAAATTTTGGTAATATAGGGGTTAAACTAGAGTTACCAGAAGCTTCTTAGGTAGGTGGGAAGCTCGCTTCCCGAAAACTTGCTTCGGAAGCACGATACTCCTCGCTTCCGAAACTTCATGGGAAGCTCGATTCCCCCACGCTTCTTTTATGCTTCTCATACACATGGTCTAGGAATACTATATATTTTTCTCATGTTTCTTTTCTTTTTCATGTATTTTCTCTCATTCTTTCACTCATTTTCCATGTACTTTCTTTAAATTGGTGACCATCATTGTTAGATTTTAACAAAAATTTAACTCTTTTATAGAAAAATCATGAAATATAAGAATAATCAATTTTATTTTAGTTTTTATTTGTTTCTTGTTTGATTTCATATTGCTTCATTTTTTATTCATATTTCACTTTTAAATTGAAACTTCGCTTCCCGCTTTGTATAAATTTTAAAATGTGTCGCTTCTCGCTTCCGCTTCCCGTATCGTTTCCTGCTTCCGCTTTCTAATTGGGCAACCTTGGGTTAAACTCATTGAATCTCAATAGGAACACAATAACCATGCATGCATATACGAAACTAAGTAGACATGAAATCAAAGATCTTTTAAAATATGTATGCTGCAACAATTAAATCACAAGGCAATCATCTGAACATGCATTACCAATACTTTTATGCAACATGTCACATAACAAGAACAATCTCATGATTATGCATATAAATTATTAAGGTATGTTTTTACATAAGTTTTCACAAAATAAATGTGATCAAGTTTAAGGCTTTATGGTTCTCTTTCTTACCCTTCTGCGGGTACTCGCAGTACAATCGTAGGATCAAAGGAAACCACTCAGGTGTTATGCTTGTATTTTAATTTTTCGAGTGACTTACCGAAACTGATCCATAGTGGCCGATATTCCAGTGATGCATCCTAACACTTGTGCAGAAAAATGAACCTACCACCTAGGACACGTTGGTATTCCGACCCCTTTAACTCGTAGGACTAGGGACCAAGTGAGACACCTTACTCTAAAAAACACATGACGATTAAATGAAGTTTTGTACCACTTATGCTCTCTAAGGTAAGCTCGAGTCTGAATAGGTTATTGGGTGTTTTTATTAAAGCAAGGTTCTATGCATTTTTATTATATATGCCCACGTAGCATTCCAAGGCTCAAAAGCCCAACTACCCCTCCAAGGCAATGTTGTCAGACTAGGAAGTGAAAGCGAGAAACGATACGAGAAACAAAAGCGAGAAGCGATGCATTTTAAAATATATAGGAAGCAGGAAGCGAGGAATAAAAAAAAGAAATATAAGAATTGAATAAGAATCAAAATGAAACACAAATAAAAACTAAAATAAAAGTGACTAATATTAATTTTCATGATTTTTTAGTGTAAGAATTAAATTTTTAACAAAATCTTAAAATGATGACTATAAATTTAGCAAAAGCGCATGGAAGTGAGTGAGAAGAGTCAGAGAAACCACATAAAAACATGAAAAGTTGAGTAAGAGAATATATAATAAGAATAAATGAAGCGTGTGGAAAGCATAGGAGAAGCATGGGGGAATCGAGGTTCTCATCAAGTCTCGGAAGCGAGGAGTATCGCGCTTCCGAAGCGAGTTTTCGGGAAGCGAGTTTCCCACCTATCTAAGAAGCTTCAGTAACTCTGCTTCTGGATAACTTCCCATATTGCTCTTCAGGCATGAGCATCATACTACCTATCCTAGTGGTTATATAATTATATTTGCTCAATCATGTTCATAACCCATTCAATATGCTCTGGTGCCTTTAAATCAGTCGAGCATCTTGCATGTGAAGGCGATCCCCAAATTATTGTGTGTGCATGTATGCACTTATTTTCATATCTTGGTGCACTTTCTGAAAAGAAGTTGTGTCGTCATTGTGTATATGGCTGACCCGATCCACTTATATAATGGATCGGGTCCAGATCCAATTAGTGTTTAATGTAAATTAGCATGTTGTTAAGGGGTATTTCTGTACCCTAGTTTTATACTCTTAACTTTTAAATAGAATGAAAGGTGCAGCCACGATGGACTGACGACCTTTTTCTGAAATCTCTTTTTTTTTCTCTCTCTCTCCCCCCTCTCTCTCTTTCGTTCGATGACAGGCCTGCACAGGAGGATGAGGGCTCCCTTTTAACATGGTATCAAAACCTGGTTTAGAAGGCCACGATCTGCCGAGTCTGATCGAGCCTTCTCCACCCAGAATCAGACGAGTTTCTTCAGCCACGATCTGCAAGTCTGACGAGTTTCTCCATCACGCCTGCTCTGTTTTCAGTCATCCAGAATCACGCCTGTTCCATTCCAACCTGTCAGTCGCTGAGCCAAGCCTGTCACTGAGTCTTCCTTCGTCATCCTTCAGCCGAGTACATATGGAAACATCCTTGTGATTCCTCCCCTTTCTTGCTGTGAGAAAACTCGACCTCTGTGGTGACGTAAATCTGTTTCTTTTTTTTCAGATCACTGTGATTCCTTTGATTTTCTACAATCTGCACGTGTTAATCTTTGTTAATCTATGATTCCTCATTTTAATCTCTGATGTTTTCGTTGTTTCTGAGATTATTTTTGTTTTTCTGTCTGCCGAGCACCTGTTAATCTGTGATTCCTCATTTTAATCTATGTTGTTTTCATTGTTTCTGAGATTATTTTTGTTTTTCTGACTGCCAAGTATCACCTGGTACATCAGCCTGTTAGCCGAGCTCTCTGCAGCATCTTCTTTTTGTCACCTGTCAGCCGAGTGTCCTGTTAGACGAACCCGCTGTTTTGTTTTGTTTTTTTTATATACCTAAGTGTCAGTTCAGATTTTCCCTCAAATGGATTTTACTCATGGGCAATCATGTCTGTCCTCAAGTTTTCTCGGTTAACTAGTTTCTAAAAAGCTGAATAACCTCAATTTCTTAACCTGGAAAAGACAGATCATCCCATTTATAAAGAGTCAGGATCTCTCTGGTCATCTGGATGGATCAGTTCCACCTCCTCCAGAATTCCTTTCGCAGGAAAAAGCGGACGATAAAGAAGAACAATCTGTTGTTCTAGTCAAGAATCCAGAATATGTTGCTTGGATGAAAAGGGATCAATCGCTAGTGGCATACATCACTTCAACTCTCTCACAAGAGGTCCTTATTGCTCTTCCTGATGATTGTTCGGCCAAGAAACTGTGGGATATGCTAGTTCAAACATATTCTCAAATTTCTGAGGCAAGAATTATGTTTCTTAAGCGAGTGTTTCAAATGCTGAAGAAAGATTCCATGTCCATTATGGAATACCTGAATAAAATGAAAAGCATCACAGACCAACTGGCTGTTGTTGGGTGTCTTGTTAGTGAAAAGGATAAAGTACAACAAACCTTAAGTGGATTGGGGCCAGACTATCATGTTATGACGACAACCTTACTATATTTACCAGAACTTCCAAAGTTTGAAGATCTTCGTGGGAAATTATTACAATATGAGATGACTCTGAAAGGATCTTCTGAAGATTCTCATGGGCATTCAGGAACACAAGATGTGCTGGCTATGGGAATGAGTTATGGTCGAGGACGAGGAAGTTCTTTTCGAGGAAAAGGAGGCCAAGGGAGAAATACCTATGGAGGTCGTGGCATACTTCCAACACCCAATATGCAAGGACAAAGACCCATTCCCACATGTTTCCTATGCAACAAGAAAGGGCACATTAAAGCGAATTGTTGGTTTAACCCTCAAAACAAAGGGAAAGCTCCACAAGCGGAGGCTAGGAAGGATGGAGAAGTAAAAAAGTTGTTGTTGGCAGCCTTGGCAGGATTGAATATGAAGCAAAATGACAAAGGAATTTGGTATGTCGACTCCGGAGCAGCTACTCATGTCACGGGTGATGTAGGTAAACTCTTGTCTCTCACTCCTTATGTTGGTAAGAACAGTATAGTCACAGGGGATGGATCTCATCACGCAATCTCACATACTGGAAATGCCATTATACACATGTCAAAGTCCTCTCTTAAATTTCCAAGTGTCATCCATGCACCTAATATTCAAAAGAACATTGTTTTTGTCTCAAAACTTGTTGATGGTGCTAATGCTTCAGTTGAATTTACTCCCTCTTCTGTTTATGTTAAGGACCTTTGCACGAGGAAGACATTCGCTGAAGGAAAACGATGAGGCAATATGTACATCTTTCAAGAAGATCCTTCCTTCATTCATTCCAACTATTCATCCTTGAAGCTTCACCAACATCATTTTTTTGATCCTGATTTTATATTTACTATTTCAGAATGTAATAAGCCAAGACTTTGGCATAGTCGTCTTGGCCATTGTGGTCACAATTTTATTGAAAAACTTGTCTCGAATAATCTCATCCCTAAGTCCAGTCTGAGTTCAGAAGTCGTTGATACAAAGTGTTTTAGCTGTCATTTATGTAAGAGTCATGTTTTACCATTTATTTCCATTAATAAAAGAGCTTCAAGTCCATTTGAGGTCATTTGTTCAGATGTCTGGGGTCCTGCCCCACTTACTTCTCTTTCTAACAGTAAATACTATCTTATCTTCATTGGTAGTTACTCACGTTATACTTGGATATTTTTTATGAAGCACAAATCAGAAGTCTTTGGATTGTTCCAGAGATTTCATTTTTTTGTTCAAAATCATTTCTCTACCAACATTCTCAATTTCCAGTGTGATGGAGGAGGTGAATTCTCCTCGAGTGACTTTGTTAGTTTCCTTCAACATAATGGGATAAAGAGAAGAGTGTCTTGCTCGCATACACCTCAACAAAATGGGATGGCTGAGAGGAAGCATCAACACATTGTTGAGACTGCAATAAGCATGATGCACGGGAGCAACCTCCCTGTATCATTATGGACTGAGGCTTTTCACTCCAGAATTCATGTGATAAATCGATTGCCCATGAGTATCTTAGAAAATAAGTCACCATATTTCTCTCTTTTTGGCATACAACCTGATTATCATGAATTACGTGTGTTTGGATCTGTTTGCTATGTTCATATTGACAACTCACTCAGGCACAAGTTCCAAGATAAAGCTTTAAAATGCAGGTTTATAGGATATGCAGAAGACTACAAAGGATACATGTGCTATGATCCCTTGAGTAAGCGTGTCAAAATATCAAGGAATGTAATTTTTGATGAAATGAACTTTGATGGTCAGGATGCTAATTCAATCCTTCATGTTGATAACTCAAGCCCTAGCATTGAGGTATACTACCCATGGTTAAATTCAGAACTCTTTTCCAATGGTAAAGTAGACTGCTCAGAAAATTGCAGTCAGAAGGAAACACGAGGAATCGGCCAATGAAACTCAAACGGAGGAGAATGTTACACATGACTTGGAGCCAACAAGGTATAAGGGTATTGTGTACACCCGGCGAGAGAAAGAACCCTCATTCATTTCTTGCACGAGTACAGATCCATCTGGACCATCCGCTTCGCAGACGATGGATATCAGAAGATCCTCACGGATTCGACATCCGCTTGACAGGTGGGTAAGTTATAAATTTTTTTTACTGGATTTTCAATTGTTCTTGACATCCATAAGTAAAGAGAATGAGCCCCTCATGTTCTATCAAGTTGCGAGCTCTAGAAGATGGGTAGAAGCAATGAATGAAGAAATGGAGGCCTTACATGAATGTGGGACATGGGAGATTGTACCTAGACCACTAAACAGAATTGTTGTTGGGTCAAAATGGGTGTACAAGATAAAGTATAAACCAGACGGAAGCATCGAAAGGTATAAGGCTAGACTTGTAGCCAAGGGATTCACACAAGAGGAAGGCCAAGACTTTGATGAAACTTTCAGTCCTGTAGTCAAAATGGGGACCATTCGCATTGTGTTGAGTCTAGCCATTAAACATGGATGGACATTGAGCCAGCTGGATGTAAAGAATGCATTTCTGCACGGGGATTTAAAAGAGGAGGTCTACATGGAACAACCCACTGGATATGCAGAACGAGACACCAAAAAATATGTATGCAAGTTAAAGAGAGCCCTCTATGGTTTGAAACAAGCTTCTCGTTCTTGGTTCGATAGTTTTTCTCTAGAAATACAGTAGCATGACTTCTCTCAGTCCCTTCTGGATCACTCATTATTTATTCACAATGAACAAGGAGTCACTACTCTTCTATTAATATATGTAGATGACATCATCATCACAGGGAACTGTAAAAGTCACATTGAGCAGGTGAAGAAGTTATTAAATCAGAGATTTAAGATGAAAGATTTGGGAGAGCTGCGATATTTTCTTGGGGTAGAAGTTCATAAAAGAAATGATACACTCACCCTTACTCAACACAAATACACGTTGAACATTCTTAGCAGAGCAGGCATGACAGATTGTAAGTCGTTAACAACTCCAAGTGTCATTCATCAGAAACTGAGTTCAAAGGAAGGGGATATATATGGAGATCCCACTAAGTATTGTAGCTTAGTTGGCATGTTGCAATACCTGACTTTTACTAGACCTGACATAGTATATTCGGTTAATCAGGTATCCCAGTTTATGCATGAACCTCGTATGTCACATATGGAAGCAGTCAAACGTATACTTTGTTACCTGAAGGGTACAGTTGGTGATGAGCTGGTATACAAGAAAAGAGACTTAGATCAGGCGGGGATCGTGAGGGCCATAAGATCGTCACTTATGCTGATGCTGATTGGGCGGGTGATCTAGACGAACGACGATCAATATCCGGTTATTGCAGCTTCATTGGGCCAAACTTGGTATCCTGGAGCAGTAGAAAACAAAAGGCGGTTGCTAGATCAAGCACTGAGGCTGAATACAGATTGATGGCCACTGCCACGGCCGAAGCTACATGGATAAGACATCTCCTGACAGAAATGGGAGAACCGATTGCTCGATCACTGTTGTTGTGTGACAATCAAAGTGCCAGCAACATGTCCTTCAATCCCATCCACCATAGTCGAGTAAAGCACATTGAAATAAATCAACATTTTTTTAGAAAAAAGGTTGAAGACAAAGAGATTGAGCCCATGTATGTGCCAACTGAAGAACAAGTTGCTGACATCCTCACTAATGGGTTGACAAAGGATAGATTTTGGTTTCTGAAAAACAAGTTGTTCATGGTTCAACACCATGCACAACTTGAGAGAGGCTGAAAAGAAGTCGTGTCGTCATTGTGTATATGGCTGACCCGATCCACTTATATAATGGATCGGGTCCAGATCCAATTAGTGTTTAATGTAAATTAGCATGTTGTTAAGGGGTATTTCTGTACCCTAGTTTTATACTCTTAACTTTTAAATAGAATGAAAGGTGCAGACACGATGGACTGACGACCTTTTTCTGAAATCTCTTTTTTGCTCTCCCTCTCTCTCCCCTCTCTCTCTCTCTCTTTCGTTCGATGACAGGCCTGCACAGGAGGATGAGGGCTCCCTTTTAGCACTTTCGGCACCCCTTGCTCATTCATGAGCGATCCCGTGTGTATGCATATTTTTCATACCATACAACATAATAATATCACATGCTATACGTATTTGTGCACCCATGACACCACATTGGTTCCTTGAATCACAAATCTATTCATCAACATGTGCATACATGCATTCTTATGTCTTACAACATATCAAACATAAGCGTATGCAATGTATCAAATTCGTGCTCTCATAGTACTAAATCGGTTTCTTGAACCATAAGTTCACTCATGAGCATTCACACGTGTAAGCATGTATTTCATGTCTCATAACACATAACCACAACATATATCATCAAGATGTATGCCAGGACATCATATTACATTATCATAACTTCATGCTGCATGTCATATTATCATGTTGTATATCATGTCATCATACAAGCATATTAATAAAGCATGCAATTCATTTTAGCATGTTAAGAAAAAAATTTAGCATATGAATCAACACCTGCTCACAAGTAAAGGTACAACCACATAGTTTCATTAGGCTCACACATTATACTCTAACAAAGTTTGTGTTCATCTGGTCCAACTCTAGAACCCATTCATGACAACTGGTTCACTTTCTAAACCATGACATGTATGCAAACAAGAGTTTCAACTTTGGAACTGCATTAACAAAATTTATAGTCATGACCTGTATACAATGAATTTAGGTCTATGATTTTTACTGTAGGTGCACATATGTGTTGGTTGTCTACAGGCGAAAACCTAGACCCAAACTCATTCCGGATCAGAGAATAATAAATCTCTAACTGAAACCTGTTTTTTGTTTAAATAACAGTCATGAGTGAGGAGAAGAAGAAGAAGAAGAGAGAAGAGGAAAGAATGGAAGGAAAATGGATGAGAAATAGGGGTCAAGGTTTTTGGCCCATTCCCTTTTCTATTCTCATTAGAATGCTACGACAAAATTACCCCTGTATATAAAAAATGTCAACTATGTACATGACAATAAAACATGTGGAAATATGCATAAGGACAAAAATAGACTTAAGACAAAATTTGTATCCCATAATAGTCATGGAACCTGTTTACTTTGTTTTGATGAAACACAGCACCTCTCATTTAACCTTGTCATTGGAGATGCGAGCTGGCCTTAGTGTGAGAAACCGTTGGAAGAAGTTTCCTGCACAGAAAACAAACAAGAGGAAGAAGAATAGAGAAAGCTACTGCACCACAATAGTCGACCCTGTCAAAACTAGGGTGATGTATCCTTTATTGAATATATGTAGGGAACATTACAATTTTACCCCTCTTATTGAGGAGCTGAATAGACAACTTCTACATGTGTATTTGGATCTGGATCTGCATCTTGATCTATTTGAATCCATTATATTCTTAACACGCCCCCTCAAACTGAGCATGGTGAAGAACCTTGGACAGTTTGGGCTTCAACAACCAATGTCGGTTTGCAGTAAGAGCCTTAGTGAAAAGTTCAAGTACCTGGTCCTCTCCTCGAATAAAGAGTGTGTGGATTTCTTTAGCCTCTACCTGTTTCTCTGACAAAATGAGATATTCAACAAGGTTGGAATCACCCTTTTTTAGATCTGCAAACTCTGCTTTTAACTGAAAAACCTTTTGAGTTAAAATTTCCTCATATCACTTGTGAAGAACGTTCCACAACTCTTTTGCAGGAACTTCTAACAGAATATGAAGCAAAACTTCGCGAGAAAAGATAGTCGTAATGAAGGCTACAACAGACTGGTCCTGTTTTTACCAAGAAATAAATTCGGTATTCCAAACCATAGTGGTTGAGACTTTCTCTGAGCTCCCATCCTGTACTATAGCTGTTTAGGAAACAAATTCCAAAGGCACAGTAATCGACCCATCGAGGTGCCCCATAATGAATCATGGCTGCAAAGAAAAGGAATGATTTGTTTCTTCCAGTTAATAAAATTGGAAGAATCGAGTTTCTCAGTAATGCGATGGCTGAGAAAGGATGCATTGATATCAGCCATTGGATTGAAACAGGAAGTAATGAAAGGAACGTAGAAACAAAGAAGAAGAAAGAAGAGCAAGAAGGAAATTTTCAGAGGTAATGAAAAAGACCTGCTGGGTTCCCAATCAAAATCAAACTGTCCCTTTTTTTTTGCAGGAACAACAGAAACACAAGGTTAAGAATCAAAGATACCCAGGGAACAAGTTAGATTGGACTTGACATGATCTAAAAGAAAAGGTCAGGTTGGACATGATCTAGAGAAATCAGTCACGAAATATTAATAAAATTGTTTTAGGGGCTGATGTGATCAAGAGGAAACGATCACGCAACGAATTTGTTTTTTTTTTTAAACTGCCGTGATCAACAAAAGTCGATGACGTGATGGAAGAAGATCATATTTTTTTATCAGATCCGACTCCAAGAAAAGGGTTGATCAGATCCGACTCCAAGAAAAGGGATGTGAATAAATTTAATCCCTTTCTTTTTTTTATTAAACTTTATCAAATCTGATGTGATGCAGTTTTTTTTTTTTGAATCTAGCGATAAAGAGGGATAGGAAGAACGATAGAGGTGAAAGAATGAGATTTTGAAAGGAGTTTTTGTTTGGAACCAATGCTTAATGGAGCTTACCTCTTCGGATCTCTGATACCATGTGAGAAACTGTTGGAAGAAGTTTCCTGTACAGCAAACAAACAAGAGGAAGAAGAATAGAGAAAGCTGCTGCACCACAATAGTCGACCCTGTCAAAACTAGGGTGACATCTCCTTTGCTGTATATATATATATATATATATATAGGGAACATTACAATTTTACCCCTCTTGTTGAGGAGCTGAATACACGACTTCTACATGTGTATTTGGATCTGGATTCATTATATTCTTAACACCCAGTTCCTTCGTTGTATGCCTAGTAAACATTACTATACCTTAATGTTAGAAAGTGACTTTGAATATATTAGGTTCAATAATGAACCCATACACATGCCCATGAAGTGCAAATAAACCCACTCAATGGAACAACACAAGCACATCATGTGCTAATACATAAACCCATAAAAGGGGTAAATATGACTTAAAGTCATAAGTTGAATATTATTGAAGAAAAAGGAAGAAGAGGGTAAAAACCCTATACAATGGAGCAAATGCTCCTCCAAGGAGTAAAGAATACAAAGGGGGAGACCTCTATTTATAACACAAGAGAGGAGCCACATAGGGGGCTCCCAAAGGAGTCGTTGGGAGCCCCCAACGACTCTTTGGGGAGCCTCCCTAGGTGGCGCAAACCACAAAAAATAATAAAAAAAGAAACTAAAAAATAAAAGAAAAATTACATGCATATTCCAATTGGAATATGCGTAAAATGACAAATTACAAGAATACCCTTAAGGGTATTTTAGGAAGAGAAAAAATATGTATTTATATATATATAAATAGAGATACGTATACATATATGTATACGTATCTTTATATATATATATATATAAATATATACTTGTACATTTAAGAATTATATTTCAACATACATATATGTGTATGAGTACACATATTTTAACACCCCCCCTCAATCTTTGCGGGGAAACGAAAAGATTGAAAAAAGGCGCAAGACTCCAAGAGGCTTCCGTAAGGATGCTATTGAAACTTGTAAATGCCTTCTTCCAATTGCCTTCTAATGGTGAACATATGTCTCGATCCATCCGGGGTACTTCCTTTTATCCTATCTCCAAGATCCTGTAGAACAACAACAAAAAAACAAGTAAAACATATCTTTGCACTTTACTCAAATGAAACATTTCTAACAAGATTAATTGAAACCATATCGGATGACACATCCGCAAAACAATGGTGCAAAAATATAACTTATGCATAGAAATTTGAAGCACATGATAGGATAATTATTTTAGCATGAAAAGTAAATTTAGAAAACCAAAGTTTCAAAATCATACATCATGTTAAAGAGTGAGCGAAAGCAAATTATACGGAAATGAATTGCAAGAATGCATAATGCATTCATAAGGTCCAACATTGGACAAACATAACCCCATAATGGGGAATAACACAATGGTCCCCTAAGGGACACCACAGTAAGCCTACGAAGAGGCATAAGTTACATATGCTTTATTGAATGAGAGCCTAAAAGGCCATAAAAAGCATATGCATATACTATCATGAAATGAATTAATACTTAAAGGAATCATTAATAAACATGCTCCAAACATGTAATGAAGTGCCAAACAAGAGAAACGAAGTCTCCAAGCATACTAAAATGAACACAAGAGTTCAAAAGGTTTTAAATCCATTTAGGAGGCAAAATAATGAGTGATATTTGAGTAGAGAACCTTATACATTTAGAAAAATCTCACTCAAATGACAAAAAACTCATTTTTCATATCAAATACAAAAGTGGCAAAAAATATCAATTTGATTTTAAAATATGCATATCAAATATATGATTCACTTGTATCTAAAAGAAAGCGACATATGAATGAAATTTCATAAATTTCAACAATAGTTCATCCATTACAAGCAACTACCTCATTAGTCCTCCAAAAGCCCATAAATCAAGTGTATAAGCTACTAGATCAAGAATAAATATAATGCCATTAAAGGCCAAAGACACACACAAAGGTGTGCCAAAGAACCTCTTGTCTACATGTAATAATACTTGAAATGAGTGCATCAACGACAAGAACAAGAGAATACCCGTCAACATGGACCAAAAGCATCTCTTGTCTACGTAAAAATACACTCAAGACCAAGTATGTTCAGCTACTAGATCAAGAGTATCAAGCCAACCATGGGCTAAAACACAATACATCTCTTGTCTACATAAGATGACACTTGAAATGAGTGAAAGAAGCCAACCATGGGCATACATCTCAGCGACTAGAACAAGGACACAAATGCCAACATAGGCTAAAATCACACACCATGGTGTGAATCAACGTGCCTTGTCTACATATAATAACACTCAAGACAAGTGTGTTTAGCTACTAGACCAAGAAAACAAAAAAGCCAACAAAGGGCTACCAACACACGAAGGTGTAATAAAATTCTTGTCTACATATGATGACACTTAGATAAGGGGCATAAAAGGAGAAGACTTTTGATGCAATAAAACTTGTAATGAAAAACATATAAATAAAACCTTGAAATAATATTCTTCAAAAAGAATACCCATAACAATATCATTTTGGAATAAATACACACACCAAGAACTCTTGTGCACAAAAGCACAAAACATAAATGTGCAAATGCACTTACATGATTCATAAACAATAAAAGGTTGGGCAATAATCCCCAAAACCTTGATTTTAATATACCTTAAAACATTTAAGGTTTCAAACACCATATATCCATCACATTTACATGTAAATGAGAGCATCCATTAGATCAATGGCCAAAAGAGAAAAAATGAGTGACACACTCATAATTAGAGATCATATAACAAATCATTTTAGAGTCCCAAGGTGCCCATAACTCACCTCAACAACCATCTATAATATGGCAAATGAACAATCTAGAATGATATAACACGAGGTGCCCGTAACTCACCTCAACAAACATCTCTAATATAACAATAATAAGGCCAAAACAATGATGCATTAAAAAAACATATGATGGACAAATATAAATGCTACAAAAAGGCAATAAACACTTTAGGAATCATTTTTCAAAGAAAAGGGAACCGATTAAAAATTGAATCAAAGGTCCAATATAATCAATCACAATAATATGCTTTATAACAACAATTTTGCATAAACATGAATTATGCTTAATCTTCAAAAGAAGTCATTTATACAAAAAAGACTTATTATGCAACTAACACAATTATGAAATATTAAGCAACATCATGCGTAAGAACCGATTTGGAATAATCAAAAAGTCAAAAACAAGCCTCAACTATGATAGATATAAAGTGCAATTAAATGCACACCAAATGATAATAGATGCACTTTTATGCAATGCAAGATTTTTAAATGACAATAATCTTGAATGAGCAAATAACAAACTTAGGCCAATATAGGCATTCATAAAGATGGTGAAGTTTGAAAATCTTATGAAATCCACTATTGTAACTTAAAAAATGATGCTCACAACCAATCTCAAAAGATCCACAAAGGGTTACAAGTATTAATGAATCTTTGAAGGATATTATGCAAGGGAAAAGATACAAACAATCTTCTCACAACAACCATGAAATCTTTATAAAAGAGTATATACTCACAAGAAGATCATAAGGACCGAAAAGCTCCTTAAAGAGAGCTCAAAACACACAAAATTCCCAAAGAAGGGGGAAACTCCACTAAAGTGAGAGAAATCCCAACAAAGAAGAATAATAGATTTGTTAAAAAACCTTATGATAAAGTAAGATTGTACTATGGCATAAATCTATAAAATTAAACATTTATTGAGGAAAAATTCAAAAGCTCTTAAGTTTTATCAAAAAACATGACTTAATAGATTATTACCAACTCCTAATGTAATAAGTACGCAACAAACATTAGTGAAGACCATAAATTTTATAATGAGACAAGCTCTTTAAATCAAATTGAAAAATCTTTTAAGAGTATAAAGATGCAAAGAAAATCACCATATTCCATAAGACTATTTTAAAACTTAATTCAACCGGAATTATAAAAAAACTTTCTTAATTAAATGTTGCTCATATAAAAACGACACATTAGGTAAATGAATCAAAACTTATTAAGGAATTTTTCATATATGCCAAGCATTTTTCGAAAAACTACATCTCACAAACATTTTAATCTTAACATACCTTTCTTTAAAGACTTACCATATATAAAAGGTATTCTTATAAACAAAGTTAGGTTTAAAATATAAATTCAAGGCTCCAATGGTCATAAATCTTTACTGACCCATTAAGTTTTGAGCAATCATATATCTAATTTTTCGCCAAACAAGTTATCATTTTCAATTTTTTCAAAGAAAAATATACGAAAAAGTATGTATACGAAAAAGATTCAATAGAGTATCAAGTAACTCAAATTTTTATAAAAAGACATAATGACAAAGAGTACACAAAAAAACATATTAAATTCTTCATACAATACTTAAAGAAATAGAATGCATACCAAATAACTTTAAGAAAGAAAAGAGAGAGAAATAAATACTTCACCATTTTTCTTTAAAAATTTCTTGAATACCACGCTTCCTGATGCACCAAAGAGCAACTCGATCTCAACCTTGCTTTGATACCATGCTAGAAAGTGACTTTGAATATATTAGGTTCAATAATGAACCCATACACATGCCCATGAAGTGCAAATAAACCCACTCAATGGAACAACACAAGCACATCATGTGCTAATACATAAACCCATAAAAGGGGTAAATATGACTTAAAGTCATAAGTTGAATATTATTGAAGAAAAAGGAAGAAGAGGGTAAAAACCCTATACAATGGAGCAAATGCTCCTCCAAGGAGTAAAGAATACAAAGGGGGAGACCCCTATTTATAACACAGGAGAGGAGCCACATAGGGGGCTCCCAAAGGAGTCGTTGGGAGCCCCCAACGGTCACATTTGTGACCATTGGGGGCTCCCCAACGACTCTTTGGGGAGCCTCCCTAGGTGGTGCAAACCACAAAAATAATAAAAAAAGAAACTAAAAAATAAAAGAAAAATTACATGCATATTCCAATTGGAATATGCGTAAAATGACAAATTACAAGAATACCCTTGAGGGTATTTTAGGAAGAGAAAAAATATATATATATATATATAAATAGAGATACGTATACATATATATATATATGTATACGTATCTTTATATATATATATATATAAATATATACTTGTACATTTAAGGATTATATTTCAACATACATATATGTGTATGAGTACACATATTTTAACACTTAATTCCTGGACATGCATATGATTAGCTAGAGGTGTTGACCTTGTGGTCAATATGAGTTATGGTGGCTTTAAATGTTGAATATCTATAGCTCAAGGCTTGAACATGCACATGATTCAACTGGAGCTGGCCTTTTGCTCAATGTGGCTTTTGCTGATCTCTCTAAGGCATGGATTTTTCTAGCTTCTGTAATACCTTCTGCTAATTCATTTAAATTTTTTCCAAATTCTGACAACTTTGTATTTAAACATTAATTTTTTTTGAGATTAAAGTATATTGACATTGTAAGTATATGATGCTTTTTGTAGGAAATAACAAGTTAACATACTTTTTGCTCCTACCAATTTATGAAATTCATAGCAGTGCTTTGCATAATTGTCACTGGCAAGGGTAGTTTTGTGATTTTTTTATTTATAAATGGATCTACGTCTCACTTCTTAACAGTATCTTCTACATTCCAAATGGTGTATATTTCTGTGTGTGTATGCATCATGCTCTTCTCTTGCTGCACTACTTGGCATTAATTAGTTTTCTAAGTTTTGATCTGAAATCTATGGAGGTCCTTGCTGGGTCTTATGTGGTTTTGGATGTTGCCCAAGTGTTGAAAGGCCTTAGACATGGTTTATGTTTTGGCTCTTTTGAATTGACGTTGGTTAATTTTCAGAATCTCTAGGTGCGAGTATGTTGAGCTGAGAAATTTGGTGCTATGTTGTATGAATGAGGTTGTTTCTCTGTTTGAGAAGTTTTTTACATCTTCTTGTAGGTAGCATGGCTTTGATGGATGCAGGTGTTCCATTACGCAAACATGTGGCTGGCGTTTCTGTTGGGCTCTTTAGTGATGTGGAACCTTCTACTGGCATTATTAAAGATTACCGTATATTGACTGATATACTAGTGAGTACCATGATATGATGCTTAATTTTTATCTAATCAGGTCCTTTGTAGAATTATAAACCAATCCAATGTTATCCATTTAAAATTACTGCAGGGCCTTGAAGATCACTTAGGTGACATGGATTTTAAAATTGCTGGTACAAGAAATGGGATAACTGCAGCACAGTTAGATATAAAACCTGCTGGTATTCCTCTCCACATAATATGTGAATCCTTAGAGCCTTCTTTGAGAGCTCGTAGGCTCATCCTTGACCACATGGAGCATGAGATAAATGAGTCACGCAACCAAAAAGATGAAAACTGCCCTCGTTTAGGTTGGATGTTTTGATCTTTTTAAATTCATACTTTGGTGGTAACACTAGCACATTTTGTCTGTCTAAATTATTGTTTTGAGCAATCTTGTATTATGACAGCAACGTTGGAGTACAAGAAGGGATCTCTTTGGTGCCTGATTGGGCGTCATGGTTGTCGATTGAAAAAAATTGAAGAAGAAACAGGTATTCATGCATTCTTCTTTAAAATATAAAATTCTTCTTAAATGCTAGAATACCTATTTCCTTTTGTTCCTTGATGACAACACTTTGTAACAGAAAATATGATGGGTGTGTCAGATTTTCAGATCTCCAATCTTTTACCTGTAGAAGACAGAAAGACAATAGGAAAAGGGGAATACACGAAACAGAGAGGGAACACGCACGCTGGGCATCCTTTCTCATTGAATATATAGGTATTACAAGACATATTAGGGTACAAGTTTACCCTTAACAATAATTAAAAAATTATAACATGTCCACCTACAAGTGACGTCTGGAATATTAAGCATAAATGATTGGATCGGGATCTTAAGGATCCAGTCCAAGATACATACAAATGAAAACTAACGTTATCTTTTCACCCTCCCTCAAGTTGTACGTGGCCTTGTACCATGGACAACTTGCCCTTTTGTATCCAAAACTTGTCCTTCGTTAACCCTTTGGTGAATAAGTTTGCAACTTGATCTTCAGTTCTTACAAATTGAGGTTCAACCTCCTTGTCTTCTACCTTTTGCCTCACAAAATGCTTGTCTATTTCAATATGTTTAGCCCAACTATGATGAATGGGGTTGAAAGACATATTAATCGCACTCTGATTGTCACACAATAAGAGTGTTCGTGAAATATGTTATCCCACTTCAGTCAATATATGTCTTATCCAAGTGGCTTCAGCAGTGGCAGCAACCATTGATCTATATTCGGCTTCTATACTTGATCTTGCAACAACCTTTTGTTTTTTACTGCTCCATGATATTAAGTTCAACCCAATATAAATACAATAACCTGAAATTGACCTTCGTTCATTTGGATCTCCTCCCCAATCAACATCGCTGTAAACAATAATCTCATGTTTGGTCGTTCTTGACAAGCTCAGTTTATACAGAAGACCATCTCCAATCGTCTCTTTTAAATATCGAAGGATCCTTTTAATGGCTTCCATATGCCCTACCCTGGGTTCATGCATAAATTGTGAGACTTGATTGACCAAGAAAACTATGTCAGGTCGAGTAAAAGTGAGATACTGGAGCATGCCAACCAAGCTTTGATATCGTGTAGGATCTTCATATAAATCTTCATCTTTTGAGCTTAACTTCTGGTGAAGGATGCATGGAGTGTTCAGAGGTTTACATTCTTTCATACCTGCCTTTGTTAAGATATCCATGGTGTATTTGTGTTGAGTGAGACTTAGGGCATTTGATTTTCTGTCAACCTGAATTCCAAGAAAATACCGCAGCTCCCCTAAGTCTTTCATCTTAAACCTTTGACTTAGAAGTTGTTTGACCTTTTCAATATGATCTCTAGAGTTCCCAGTAATAACAATATCATCAACATATATGAGCAACAAGGTGATTACATCTCCCTGTCTAAATATAAACAAAGAATGATCTAAGAGTGATCATGAAAAACGGTGCTTCTGTATTGCTACCGAATAACTGTCAAACCAAGAACATGATGCTTGTTTCAATCCATAAATTGCCCTTCTTAACTTACATGCATACCTTTGTTGATCTCCTTCAGCATATCCTGTGGGCTGCTCCATGTAAACTTCCTCCTTTAGATCACCGTGAAGAAAGGCATTTTTAACATCAAGTTGGCTTAGTGCCCATCCATGTTCAACGGCTAGAGAGAGAATAAGCCGAATTGTCCCCATCTTTATAACATGACTAAAAGTTTCATCATAATCTAGTCCTTGTTCTTGGGTGAAGCCTTTGGCCACAAGCCTCGCCTTATATCTTTCAATGGTGCCATCTGACTTGTATTTGATTTTGTATACCCATTTTGACCCAACAACATTTCTATTTGATGGTTTTGGAACAATCTCTCAAGTTCCACACTCATGTAGTGCCTCCATCTCATCATTCATGGCCTCAACCCATCGTCTAGAATGTGTTGCTTAGTGAAAGGTAATGGGTTCATCCTCTTTGTCCAAAGCAGTTAAAAATAATTGGAAATCCATGGAGAAATTCTCGTAACCCATCTCTCAATTGGATGTCGAATTCGATTGGACTTTCTAAGATCAGAATTTTGTGAGGATGCATGACCAAGCATACTGGCCGTTGGCCTGTGTTGTTCTTGTCGAGTATATACAATGTCCTTGTACTTGCCGGGTTGTGGTGAGGCTTCTGCATTTTCCTGGTGACTCAAATTGTCATGTTGTTCAACTCTCTCTGTTACCTGCCTACATTCTGCAGGATAACTGATATCGGCTTCAGTAAATAATTCTGAGCTCAACCATGGATAATAGAATTCAACAACACTCGACGAGGAATCTGTGAAGCCTGAATGAGAATTAAAATTCACCTCATAAAAAACGACGTGTCTGGAGACTTTGATGCGCTTTGTCTTTGGATCATAACACCTGTAACCCTTGTAGTCATCTACATATCCTTCAAATCTACACTTTAGAGTATTATCTTGAAATTTGTGCCTTAATGAGTTGTCAACATGAGCATAACATACACATCCAAACACACGTAGATCATGTAATTGGGATGGACTCCATGTAGAGTAAAATATGGAGATTTATTTTCCAAAATATTCATCGGTAATCTATTTATAATATGAACTGCAGTATGGAAGGCTTCCGTCCATAAATTTATGGGTAAATTACTATCGTGCATCATGCTCATTGTCGTTTCCACAATGTGTCGATGCTTCATCTCAGCAATTCCATTTTGCTAAGGGGTGTGTGGGCAAGACACCTTTCGTCCTATTCTATTTTTCTGGAGAAAACTAATAAAGTCACTAGAAAAAAATTCACCTCTCCCATCGGATTGTAGATACTGAATATTTTTGAAGAATTGGTTCTTGACAAAAGAGTGAAATCTTTGAAACAAGTAGAAAGTTTCTGACTTATGTTTCATAAAAAATATCCACGTATAACGAGAATAGTTATCAATAAAAATGAGATAATATCTAGTACCAAAACAAGAATTGACTGGAGCAGGTCCCCAGACATCCGAACAAACAATTTCAAAAGGCCTTGAAGCTTTTTTATCGACAGTATGAAAAGGGAGCACATGGCTCTTACATAGTTGACAACTAGAACATTTTTGTTTACTCTTTTCAAGACTCAGACTCTTACTAGGAATAAGATTATTAGTGACAAGCTTTTTAACAAAATGATCACCACAGTGACCCAACCGACTGTAATGAAATATGCGGAAAAGAAATGTATGTCCTACAATGGACATTCACACATAGAAATCAAAGAACAAGTCCAAAAGAGGACATACACAAAAGCCAATAATGGCTAGAAAGCATAAAATCTTATAAATGCACAAAAGGGCTTGAAGAAGCCACACCTTACAAAGGGGGAGACCCCACTTATTTATAGGCAAGAGAGGAGTGAGGGAGAGTTAGAGAAAAGCAAGAGAGAGGGACCATTGGGAGTCCCAACAAGGAGTCGTTGGGCTCCCAACGGTCACAATTGTGACCGTTGGGGGCCCAACGACTCTTTGTTGGGGCCCCCAATGGCTGTGCATTAAATGCACAAAAAGAAATAAAAAAAGACAAAAAAGAAAAAGGAAAAAATAGAAAAAGAAAAAGGAAAAAAAAAGAAAGGAAAAAGTCTAAAATGCCCCTATTGGGCGAGATTACAAAACTACCCCTTATCGGGTAGTGAATGAGAACTATATTATATATATATATATATATATAAATATAGGTATTACATATATTTTAACACCCTCCCTCAAGCTTTACGGGGATACAACGGAAAGCTTGTTGAGAAGAAACATGAAACGAGGAGCAGCAAGAGCTTTGGTGAAAAAGTCCGCCAACTGGTACTCGGATGTGACATAGGGCAGTGCTATGGTTCCTTTTAGGTATTCATCTCGAACATAGTGGCAATCCATCTCAATGTGTTTAGTACGCTCGTGGAAGGTGTGGTTGCTTGCAATATAGATAGCACTCTTGTTATCGCAACACATCTTCGAAGGAATTGAGATGACGATGCCCATATCACAGAGGAGACTTCTAAGCCACACAAGCTCCATGGTTGTAGTGGCCATTGCACGATATTCCGCTTCAGTTGAGGACAATGATACTTTATGCTGCTTCTTGCATCTCCAAGAAATCATAGAGTCACCTAGGAAAACACAAAAACCAGTGGTTGAGACTCTATCATTGGGATTTTCTCCCCAATCAGCATCTGTATAAGCAATTAAATCAAGGGATGATGAAGATGAAAGAAAAACTCCCTTAGTTATGGTGTTTTTAATATATCTGACAATTCTTAAGACTGCACTCATGTGCACAGTTGTAGGTGCATGTTGAAACTGACTGACGGAGTGAACTGCATGAGCTATGTCTGGCCGAGTGATGGATAAGTATGTCAGAGACCCAACGAGTTGACGGTAGGGAGTAGGATTCTCAAGAAGTGTCCCATCTTCTAGTCTCAGCTTTGCATTGATAACCTCAGGGGTTTCTGTCTTCTTATCATCCGAAATTCCAGACTTGGCACAGATGTCAGCAGCAAGTTTCATCTGAGAGAGGATGTACCCTCGAGATGAATATGCAACTTCAATACCTAGAAAATATCTTAAGAAACCAAGGTCAGACATGTCAAAATTTTCTTTTAAAATTTTCTTAATATCATGGATTCCTTGCTCATCACTTCCAGTGATGCTCATCACTTCCAGTGATGCTCATCACTTCCAGTGATGCTCATCACTTCCAGTGATGATCATATCATCAACATATAGTAGTAGAATAACTACAGAGGACCCTGCACTTTTCACAAATAACGCAGTGTCAGTATAACATGAACGAAAATTTAAGCTAGTCATTACAGTACTAAATCTGTCATGCCAAGCTTTCAGAGCTTGTTTTAACCCATATAGTGCCTTTTTTAGTTTAAGAATTTTGTTTTCACCAATAGATACTCCTGGTGGAGGATCCATATAGACCTCTTCACTTAGTTCGCCATTAAGAAATGCGTTCTTAACATCCAATTGATAGATAGGCCATTTTTTAACGGATGCAACCGCAATAAGAGTCCTAACACTAGTCATTCTAGCTACGGGAGCAAAGGTTTCTTCATAGTCTATTCCGTACTCTTGAGCATATCCTTTGGCTACCAACCTAGCTTTATAACGTTCTAATGACCCATCACTTTTAGTTTTAATTTTGAAGACCCATCTACATCCAATAGACTTCTTTCCAGTGGGTAATGAGGTTATTTCCCAAGTTTTAGCCTTTTCAAGGGCACTAAGTTCAAGTTTCATGGCTTCAACCCATTGAGGAATGTTTTTGGCTTCATTATAGTGTGACGGTTCATGATAAGAGTGTAATGCAATTAGGCATGCCCTATATTTAGGTGTTAGGGACTCATAGGAAACAAACCTATTAGGAGGATTGGAGATCCGGCTAGATCTCCTTAAAGAGGTTTCTTCTATGTTGGAATTTTGAGAATATTTTTCTAAAGCGCTAATGGGAGTTTCTTGACCACGCCTAGCATAGGTTTGAATGGACCTATTTTCAACATCATTACTTGCATTTTCAACATTACTAAGAGGAGTATCCTCTAAATCATTAGGAACATCCTCTTTGTGAGGAGTCACATCTTCTTGAGAGAGAAGATCAAATAAGAAAGCATATTCGCTTTCATCAATATCTTTATTTTTCTCAAAATCGTTCTCATTTTCTAAAAATGTAACATTTTTGGATACATATAGTTTGTTGCTTTTGGGATCGAAGCACCTAAAACCCTTTTGATTTTCTCCGTATCCTAAGAACACACATTCGATAGCCTTGGGAGATAACTTATCTCTTTTATGTGTAAGGACAAAGCACTTACACCCAAAAATTCTTAACCTATTAAAATCGGGTGTTCTTTCAAAAAGTTTTTCATATGGAGATATATTTTGTAGGGATGAGGATATCATTCTATTTATCAAATAAGTGGAGGTTAAGGCGGCTTCGGCCCAATAGCATTTTGGAATTTCTTTAAAAATAAGAAGAGTCCTAGTGGTTTCCAAGATGTGTCTATGCTTTCTTTCGGCTAGACCGTTTTGTTGGGGAGTCCTAGGACATGACCTTTGATGACAAATTCCATTGGTTTCCAAATATTCTTGAAATTCATTTGATAGATATTCTCCACCGGAGTCGGATCGAAGAATGGAGATATTAGTTGAAAATTGATTTTTGACAATCATATGAAATTTTTTAAAGAAGTTAAAAACTTCGGATTTTAGATTGAGAAAATAGATCCACACATATCGAGTGAAATCATCAATGAAAGTAACATAATATGAGTATCCTCCTTTTGATATGACCGGAGAAGGACCCCAAACATCCGAATGAACTAATTCAAAGGGTCTTTTTGACACAAATGTTCTCTTTGGAAATGAGGTGGATTTCATTTTTCAAAAAATACAACTCTTGCAAACAAAATTTTCTCATTACAAAATTTCTTTCCAAAGGCAAAGGAGTACATTTTTGAGAAGCTTGGATGTCCAAGTCTTTGATGCCAAGTTTCTATATTTTTATCTTGGACATGATTACAAAATGAGTTAGTAGGAAGTTTCAAGTGGGTCATGTAGTAGAGATCTCCCCTCCTATGGCCTTGCCCAATCCGCTTCCCGGACTGGAGATCCTGTATAGAACAATCCTTGGTTGAGAAGGAGATTTCACATCCATGATCACATATTTGGGAGACCGATAAAAGATTTAAATTAAGTTGAGGTACTACTCTTACATTTGGCACAAAAAAATCTTTTGAAAAATCTAAGGTTCCAAAACTTTTAACTTGTAAAGAGGTACCATCGGCGGTGGAAACAAAGGAATTTTTGGAGTTGCTACATACATTGGATAGTCCATTTTCAATAGGGGTCATATGAAAAGATGCTCTAGAGTCAAGGATCCAAGAAGGCGTACCTGGAGGAGAAGAAGCGGCAATGGCGGCTCCCGAAGTTGATGGCGACTTGAGTAGAATTTGTAGTGCTTCGGATAGTTGAGCAAGGGAGAAGGACTCTTTCCCTTTCATTGTCTCCTCCTTCTTTTGTGGGATTTCTTCAATAATAGCAACTTTACCTTTTGGAGGTTCATTTATCTTTGGACAATTAGGTCTTATATGACCCGGTTCTTGACAATGATGGCAAATGGCTTTCCTATAATTGCCATTATAGTTATTTTGCCTCCCAAAGTGTGGAGGCTTATATGCTTTCATATGATTGCCGGGTTTAGACACGGCAAGAACTTCATCTCCTCCTTTAATCATGCCAAGACGTGTTTCTTCTTGGCATATTTCGGCTATGGCATCTTCCAATGGAAGTGGTTTGGATCTATGAAGGAGGGAGGACCTAACTTGTTCATATTCGGGCCTAAGCCCATGTAAAAATTGGAAAAAGTGTTCTTTCTCCATTTGTTCTCTCCTCATTTCAACATCTTCACTTGATACCCATTTAGGTTCAAGAAGGGATAGCTCATCCCACAAAGGGCCAAGAGTGCTATAGTAATCTCTTACACTCATTTCACCTTGCTTAATGGTACGAATTTTTTCTTGGATGAAGAATTGACGAGCAAGGTCTTTTTGGGTATACATACCTTTCATAAAGAACCATGCTTCATTTGCTAGGCGGAATTTAGCAATGTTGGCGCAAATCTTTAACTCCACGTTGTTCATGAACCATGCAAGAATTTTTGCATGCTTACTTTCCCAATCTTCTACCTTGGATTGGTGATCTTCAATAGCTTTCATGCGAGCATTTCCTTCTAGAGCTTTTTCTTGATCACCATCAATTTTCGTAAGTTGAAGTTGAGGTTCCCTAATGGTGCCCATAACGTATCCCCAAAGCTTTTTACCTTTGAGGTTGTTCTCCATGGCGGCGGCCCACATCATGTAGTTAGTACCATTGAGCTTGAAGGAGAGATCAATCTTTTGTTCTCCTTCCATTATATAATCAAGAATGGAGGACAAACAAAGAGAGATAAAACAAGACAACTAGCAATATGAATCAAGAGCACAACCAAGGCTCTGATACCATGTAATGAAATATGCGGAAAAGAAATGTATGTCCTACAATGGACATTCACACATAGAAATCAAAGAACAAGTCCAAAAGAGGACATACACAAAAACCAATAATGGCTAGAAAGCATAAAATTTTATAAATGCACAAAAGGGCTTGAAGAAGCCACACCTTACAAAGGGGGAGACCCCACTTATTTATAGGCAAGAGAGGAGTGAGGGAGAGTTAGAGAAAAGCAAGAGAGAGGAACCATTGGGAGTCCCAACAAGGAGTCGTTGGGCTCCCAACGGTCACAATTGTGACCGTTGGGGGCCCAACGACTCTTTGTTGGGGCCCCCAATGGCTGTGCATTAAATGCACAAAAAGAAATAAAAAAAGACAAAAAAGAAAAAGGAAAAAATAGAAAAAGAAAAAGGAAAAAAAAGAAGAAAAGGAAAAAGTCTAAAATGCCCCTATTGGGCGAGATTACAAAACTACCCCTTATCGGGTAGTGAATGAGAACTATATTATATATATATATATATATATATATATAAATATAGGTATTACATATATTTTAACACCGACAATGCCATAGATCTGGCTTATTACAATCTGAGATACTGAAAAGAAAATCAGATGAGACAAGGGAAGACACAGACGGAGGCTTCAAGGCATTACTGATTGGCTGACGACATGCAGGAGAATCCTCTTGAAAAACGTACATGTTACCCTGTCGCTTGCCTTCAACGAATGTTTTCTTCGAATGAAGATACTTCACATGAACAAAAGGAGTGAATTCAACAGAGACATGATTATCATCAACAAGCTTGGAAACAAAAACAATGTTCTTTTTAATATTTGGGGCATGAAGAACACTGGAAAGTTTGAGAACGGACTTGGACATAGAGATAACCGAATTTCCAACATGAGAAATAGAGTGATGGGATCCATCCCCAGTGACTATACAGTTTCTGCCAGAATAAGAAATAGGATTGAGAAGCTTACCTGTGTCTCCAGTAACATGGGGTTGTTGCTCCAGAATCAATGTAAAGACCATGAAAAAAAAAATCGTGTCCGACTCGCGTCAGACACGTGTCAGACGCGAGTCAGGGTCTGACCCCTGTGTCGGGCCCGGATCCGGGCTGGACCCGAGCTCGAGCCGACCCGCGCCCCAGGTTCTCGAACTCTCGAGAACCTGCGTCTTTTAAAAAGACGCAGGCGTCTCGGGCGAGGGGCAAACCCCCTCGCCCCTTCTCTCTCTTCTGCGTCGCCCCCATCACGCTCCCGCCGGCGATCGGAGACGCCGGCGAGCGTTTCCGACCGGCGATCCTCCCTGCGGCCTCCCGACGGTGCGAGCACTCCCCTCTTCGCCTCCCCTTTGAGTTCCGGCGACCCAGTGGCCTTCGAGCGCCGACGACCTTCGACAGTCGGCAGCCTCAGCATCCCCCTTGTTCTGCTCCCTGCGTCGGCCACCAACGACCTTTTAGCTCCGGCAGAACCCCCCTTTTCGTTCCCTGTGTCGTGGGAGCCGCCGCCGACCCCCCCCCGAGCGCCGGTATCCTGCAAGCACGGCCATCACCTCTTCGCCTCTCACCCTTCGAGCGAGGGTTCGTCGCCATCGGTCACCCCTCTGCTATTCCTCCCTGCAGTCGCCGAGTGCCGGCGACTCGCCGCCGGTCGCCGCTCGTCCCCTCCTTGTCTGGCCATCGGTGGTGCCAGGGACCCCGTGTGCCGGCGACAGCCTTTTCGACTTCGGCAACACCACTACCCTCCGTTCGGTGACCTCAGTCGACGCCAGCCTCCGACGGCCCCGTTTGCTGCGATTTTTCGGAGGTATAACCCTCCCCTTTGTTCTCCTTTGTGCTGGGTGGATCGACAGGGGGGCTGAGCCCCCTGTCGTCACCACTTGTTGGCAGGGGGTTAAAACCCCCCCTGCCTCCCTGTTTGCTGATGGTCGACAGGGGGTTGAGCCCCCTGTCGTTGACCCTTCTTGGCAGGGGGTTCCGCCCCCTGTCACTCTTTCTTTGTTCTCGGTAGGGGGCGAGCCCCCCTGCACTCCTATCGTTTTCTGGTAGGGGGGGGGGGGGGAGCTCCCCCTGCCCTCCGTTGCTTCTCGGTAGGGGGATCGGCCCCCTGCCTCTTTTGCTTTGTCGGCAGGGGGCTCCGCTTCCCCCTGCCATCCTTGTTGTGCTGGTAGGGGGTTCCGTCCCCCTGCCATTTGTTTTGTTGACAGGGGGTCCCTCTCCCCCTGTTCCTTTTTGTGTTTGCCTGCAGGGGGCGAGGCCCCCTGCATTTGTTTTCTGGCAGGGGCCGAGCCCCCTTGCTCCCTTGTTGTTTCTGGTAGGGGGAGAGGCTCCTCCCCTGCCTTCTGTTTTTCCTCAGCAGGGGTTGAAGCCCCCTGCTCTCCTGTTGTTTCCCCTGCAGGGGGCGGAGTCCCCCCTGCACCCTCTGTTGCTCTTCGGCAGGGGGTTCTGTCCCCCTGCCTCCTGCATCATGCCAGCAGGGGGCGAAGCCCCCCTGCTTCCCTGTGTGCATCTTTGTTCTCTGGCAAGGGCTTTGCCCCCTTGCCTTGTTCTTGTTGCCGGCAGGGGGGCTGCGCCCCTGTCTCGTGTTCTGACAGGGGGTGTCCCCCCCCCTGCCTTGTTGTGGCAGGGAGCTTCTGCTCCCTCCCCTGCCTTTCTTTGTGCTGGCAGACAGGGAGCTCCTTCTCCCTGCCTCTGCAGCTTTTGCCAAGCAGGGCTGATACCCCTGCCTCTGGCACCCTTGTCTGCAGGATGCAGAGTTTCTGCATCTGCCTCCTGCAGGCAAGGAGGCCTTGCTGCCTTGTGTTGCTTGTTTATTTAGGCATATACTAATGTTCTAAGATCTCCAGGTTGAACGGTGGATCCAGCTCGCCCTCTGTGGCTCGAGCTCTTCTTTGCCTACGCTGCATGCGTACGAGGACCCGCAACCCCTTAAGGTAGGGGATTCTTGCGTGAAAGGACAATGAACTGATAAATGCTAAAATAAGAAAGATAACTAAAAGAGGATGATATATGTATACGTATAATATATATACGTATGTCTTTACCTTCAAGGACGCGGTTTCGCGATCCTTGTCCTCTTTACTTTCTTGTACTTTCCTTTCTGTCGCCGCCGCGCTATATGTGCCTAGGCTTTTCATTCCATGTCTTTTAACTCAAGGACGCGGTTTCGCGATCCTTGTCCTCCCTACTTTCTCGCACTTTACTTTCCTGCTGCCCTGCGCTTTGCGTCTTGGCATTTACTTGCTTATGTTTGCCTTGTTCTCCAGGATGCCTGGTCCTTCTTTACGTTCTTGCACTTTACTTCTTGTATTTACTTGTTGCCCTGCGCTTTATGCGCCATGGCTTTGCTTCTGCTTTACTCTTCGTATTTTACTTTCCTGTGCTGTCGTGCTTGCTCTTGCACTTACCTTTTGTATGTATTCGTCTTTACCTTGTTGCTGCGTTTCGTGCATATGCCTTGTTCGTGCATGTATCCTATCTTTGTCGCACGCTCCTTTTCCTACTTGCGTTTATTGATCTATCGAGGTGCAACCCCATGCCTCGTGAGTCGTCCCTTACACTCGCGTGGTCAGTATAGGATCTCTTACCTCACGAGTTGCTTACGGGTTTGCCTGCTTGTGCGTTACGATGATCGAGGTATGATCTCATACCTCGTGTGGAGCTTTAGCGTTCTACCCTCGCGGTGCGGCTTCGCCCACCGAGTCTTGTCCCTCGTTTTGCCTTTGTATTAGTATGTACATGAGTTTGCCTCTTGTCAGCTTACGCTCCCTGCGTGCAGCTTCGAATGTATAGTGTATATCGTTTCACTTGGCTTACAAGCCACGACACGCACTTATGCACTTCAGTTCTCAAAAGACATCGCCTTAGGCGCGATCCTATTTTCAGGAATGTATAGCTTGTAAAGTGATAGCGGCCAGATCTCCCAAATCGGTGCATTCGGGATAGGTGTGTTACAACCTTAGTTCACCTATTCGATTTGACTCAGATAGCCTGGTTTAGAAGCCTGTGCACGAGTAGGGGCGGGAATCCTGGCGAGGTACTTGCGCCATCGCTAGATCGGCGCTACCTCACCTTTGATGCGAGACCTAGTTTCTAGGCTTTCTGGTTCAACCATGATTGTGGTGCCTTCCTTCGTGAAAGTATTGTTGGATCTCTTACGAAGGATCCATGTCCCTCCTCTTGTAGTTGTACCCTTAGGCACATACGATATGTTTGGGCTACGAGAGCAGAACGAGAGGTCTACAGTAACCTCTAAGCGTGTATTGACACATTAAGCTAATCCTGTTATGTTGCTTTCGCCTAATAGGCAGGTTGCTCGCAATTGTCTAAAGGACCCGAGCACGATCAGTTGGAACTGGAATGAGTTCACTGCGGGTTTCTATAAAGTAGAAGCTTTGGGATTTCCTGCGAGAGGTCCATACCCCTCTTATCGTGGTTGTACTTTTGAACAGGTACGTTGCGTACTACGATGAGTAGGATGAGAGGCCTATGTCTGCCTCGAACATGCAATGGCATGTGTTTGAGATCACAAGAGTGATGTTTCTACCCTCACTGAGGATTGACCCCCTTTTCATCGTGATTGTATATGTGAATAGTTACGATGCGTACTGCTGTGAGTAAGATGTGAATTTGTACTTGTCTCGAACGCGCAATGGCGCGTATAACTCACCTAAATAATAATCATGCGCCTTCACAGGCAAGATGCTCGATTGGGTTGAAAGACCAGAGCATGAGAATGGGACGGCGGTTAAGAAACCCCCCGTCGTGCTCATTCGGAACGGTTCATCAAGAGAGAGGATGGATGGTACAAAACTCCGATGGACAGTCATATATGGCAATCTCGGGCAAAGATCCGACCTTCCCCAGTCATCGGAGGTTAGGGGAAATCCTTTGGGCCACTTCTGCAGAAGTACGGATGCGCATCCATTGGGCCTTTGTTTGCCTTTGGGGATTTACTCTCTTGGTCACAGACCGTCCCCTTAGGAAGCGGACTCAGTCAGTCATTCGGGGTATAATAAAATACATAGCATAATGGACCCCCGAATCGATCTCGGCTGTTTCTACGTTTTGCCTTGTGCGTACCCACAACGGCCTGCTCAATAATGAGACAAGATATAACTTATGCACATGATCTTGAGATATGCATATTGTGACGTGCATTGCTTGCTTGCTTGTTAGCTCGGTAGTTAGGTATGCTACTCGTTGAGCTAGGTACGCCTGTCGAGGCGTTACCCTTGTTGGTTAAACTGCTTACGCAGTTCTGTGCTTGGTGATAACTAGCTTCTCATACTAGTTGATTGCTTATCCTGTGTAGCTTACAAATTGTTTGTGATGCAATAGCTTGTGCCTCACGATTAATGTAGCTGCTGGCCGATAGGCTGAACCATATAATGGTACTTGTATGTATTACGAGTGTTGTTATGAATACCTGCCTTATGAAATTGCTTTGCTTGGCTGGTGGATAGAGTTAGTTACTCTTCACCTATTATATTTGTGAGATTGCTATAGTTGTCTGTTCAGCACTCTAATCCTTCCTGCCCTTTTACGTAGCTGTCTGCTTTACTAGAGCTTTGCTTACTCCACAACACATTTGGTTAGATCTGCTAGTCTTGCTTGTTTTTCCTTGGGCTAGCGTTTATCTTATTTATTGCAGCTTCTGCTCTTTCTTGTCCTATTCACCCCTACTAGTCTGTTGTGTGACTGACCCATTTTCATGGGCAGGTGGTGAACAGGTTGAGACAGCTTGCGATGGCATGATGATGCGATGCACTCAAGGCAATGCCCTTTCCTGATGTTGCGCTCCTGGGGATACTTTTGATAGATGCGGTATAAGGTTTCTTTGAAAGCATCTCTTTTGATTATAACTCTGCATTTCTAAAACTGTATTACCAAAATGTGGTTCTTCTTTTCATTTCAATAAAATATATATTTAAACTGCAAATCGGTTTGTAAGGGGGAATCTGCTTTTGGTTGTAATGTGCCCAAGGTCTAGGGACTTGTTGTTTTGAACCTGATCTTCCGCTGAACTTCTGTTTTAAACTCTGATAAATGATCGATTTCAAAGCTTTCAACCTCTTTCATAAAAGGTTTCAAGTCCACGATTTTGGGGCGTTACAATCAACATACCATGTTCCCTACTTATTCTGCTTTAAATTCAACGCTGCTAGAGCTGACATGAGCAATTCTTTTAATTCTCCATTTGGTTCTGTGCAATCTTCCCCTACCTCAGGGGGTTGCAAGCTTGTTGGCGTCTGCGAGTGTAGCCGATTGACGACTTGGGTCGCGGAGCGCGAGCGGGATCCGTCGTACGAGCTGCAAAAGCGACAATCAACATGCTATCTCAGTCTGAAAGGTAGAGAGGACAGGGACGTTGCCGCTGTCCCGACGTGAAGAAAACAGAGGCAGGGGCATCGTGCCCTTGTGCACTTGCTATAGTGCAAGAAGTAGGGGCAGGCTGCGAGCCCCTGCTGACCTGCTGTCACCAAATTACGAGGAGGCAGGGGGTCCACCCCTGCCTGATGAAGGCAACGAGGGAGGTCGAGGCTTCGCCCTGCCTGCCAGAAGAACAAAGAGGCAGGGGGCCAAGCCCCTACCCGTTAGCACAAAAGGGGGAGGCAGGAGGCTTGGCCCCTGCTTGCCGAATACGTAAACCAGCAGGGGGCAAAGCCTCTGCCTGACGCTCGAGAAGAGGGAGCAGGGAGGGGGCTTGGCCCCTCCCCTGAACAACGGGGGTGCAGGGAGGTGGCAGGGGCTCGACCCCTGCCCACCCAATCGAGAAAAAGAGAGGGAGACAGGCGAGGAGGGGTGCTCGGCACCACCCTCCTGGTAGACCCAGATAGAGAGGCAAGGGGGGAGTCCTGCCGACGAGAGGCGACGACAGGGGGCTCTGCCCCCTGTCAATCGACCCAAAGAGAGAGGCAGGGGGGAGTCTCCCTGCCAACGAGAGGCGACGACAGGGGCTCAGCCCCCCTGTCGGTCGACCCCGAAAGGAAGGCAAGGGGGGTAACCCCCTGCCGACGAGATGCGACGACAGGGGCTCCGCCCCCCTGTCGGTCGACCCAAGGAGAGAGGCAGGGGGAGTCCCCCTACCGACGACAGGGGGCTCAGCCCCCTGTCGGTCGATCCCAATTGAAAGGCAGGGGGTAACCCCCTGCCGATGAGAGGTGACAACAGGGGGCTCCCCCCCCCCCCCTGTCGGTCGACCCCCTTATGGAGAAGAAGAAGAGTAAGAGGAAGAAAAAGAAAAGAAGAGGGGAGGTGGATGTGTACCTGGGGGTCGCCAGAGAGGAGCTCGGCGGCAGCGTTGGCAGACAAGCGCGAGAGAGAGGGCATCAGGCGAGAGTGAGAACGAGAGAGTGACAGAGGGGGAGAGGGTTTCGTTTCGAAACTCCTCCCCTCCTCGCTTCACTTTATAAGCAAGAGGGAGGCGGTCGGGGGGAGAGAGTGCAGAGACTGAGAGACGCGAGTGGGGGAAGGAGGTTTCGAGAACCTCCCCCCTTCGCCGCTGCATGCTTTTAAAAGCACGCAGCCGACTCATCACCCGGGTCAGATCTGGGTCCGGATCCAAACGATTTTTTTTCCTAGGTTTTACATTCACGATGGACGAGTGCTATGAATGAAGAAATAACAACCCTTCATGAGTGCAATACATGGGAAATAGTTCCTCGACCAGCAAATAAAAACGTGGTAGACTGTTGTTGGGTGTACAAAATTAAACATAAATCCGATGGTAGCATCGAGCGCTTTAAATCCAGGTTAGTAGCTAAAGGATATACTCAGGATCATGGACTCGATTTTGATGAAACCTTTAGTCCAGTTATTCGCATGGGAACGATTCATATTGTTTTGTCTCTCGCCATATCTAATGGATGAGATTTATTCCAGTTAGATATTAAAAATGCATTCCTCGATGGTGATTTTTGTGAAGTATATATGGAGCATCCACCTGGCTATCCTAGGGGAGATGCTCAAAACATTGTTCTCTGACTGAAAAAGGCCATATATGGCTTAAAACAGGCTTCACGGGCATGGTTTGATACATTCAACAATGTTCGTTCTCTTGGTTTTCGGTGCAACCATTATGGTTACTCCTTGTTTGTGCATCATGACAAATCTGCGATCACAATCGGCTTGGGTTATGTGGATGATAGTCATCATAGGCAGCAGTCATGCAAAGATTAGTCAGCTGAAATCCATTCTTCATAGTAGATTTCACATGAAAGATTTGTGCCTCTTTGGTTCTTCATGGGTGTGCAGGTGGATCAACAATCAGACCGTCTTATTCTTTTACAACAAAAGTATGCTAGAGAATACTACATCATAGTGGAATGCTAGCATGCAAACCTGTACTCACTCCCATGGCTATTCCAACTCAGTTGGGTAATAGTTTTTCGGATGATGTTGATTTTCCCGAACCTGAAAAATATTGAAGCATTGTTGGTGTCTTACAGTAGCTGACCTTCACATGTCCGGATTTGACTTTTCCAGTGAATCAAGTTTCTCAATTTATGCATAAACCTCAGATGCGTCATATGGAAGCGATGAAGAGGATTCTTACATATATATATAGGGCACTCTTTTAGATGGCCTCACATGTCTCCAACATTCTTCGGTGAGCCCTCATGTCTCCATTAAGGTTCTAGCCTATTTTGATGCATATTGGGTCCATGATCCTCTCACAAGGTGTTCGGTGACTGGTTTTGGTGTTTATTTGGGAACACACTTGGTCTCTTGGGCTAGTCGAAAACAGAAAATTGTTGCCCACTCAATTACAAGGCGAAATATCAGGCTATATCTGTTGTTACTAGGGAAGTTTCATGGGTTAAACAAGTATTGTTTAGCTTGCATCATCATATATTAAGCTCTTTGCTCTATTGTGATAATAGAAGTGCAGTAGCTATCTCTACTAATCAAGTTCACCATGGTAAGATGAAACATGTAGAGATTGATCAACATTTTGTTCGAGAAAAGGTTGAAGCCAACGAAATTCAGCCAGTCTTTATTCAAGGAGAGTACCAGGTGGTTGATCTTTTCACAAGGCTCCGAATCTGAAATCCAAACTGTCAATGGTCGTCGACCACGCTCAGTTTGAGGGGGTGTTAGAATATAGACGAGTTTTGGATCATTATCAAGACCCAATATGCATTATGTAAAAACGTGTGAGAAAGGGGCATTATTGTTACTGTAACAACCACATATATATATCTAAAGACGGCACCCAGTTAGGGTGAGACATGTTATTATTCCTCACTGCTTTCTCTTTGTGTTTTTCTCTTCTTCTTGTCAATGTTGTGCAGGGACTTCAAGAAATCTCGCACATGCTACACATAAAATGATTACATAAATGGAAATGCAAGAGTAGAGAGTGACGGCCATAGCAAATCTTGTAAAATTTCAGACTTCCCTTGATGTGTTTTCTAGATGACAAAGAGAACATGAGCGGATGTGTCCAAGGTTATCCAAGCTACAAAGTTGAACATGTAAAACCCGAGTTTTTGAAAAGAAAAGGAAATTTTTAAAAACACTAGGACCCGAGTCGGACCTGACCCAGACCCGTAACCCGGTAGGGTTTTAAAAAAAAAAGGAAACTTGTAACTGCCTTTCCCCTTTAAAGCAACGCCGAGGGAGGGGAGGCCCTCACGCGCAGCCTCTCTCTCCTTTTCCCTTCTCCTCTCTCGCTTACCTGCTCTTCTCCCTGCATGAGGCAGCCACTGACGACGCCGGTCCTCCAGGTAAGCTATGTTTCCTCTCTCTTCTCCCTTCTTCTCTCTCTCTCTCTCTCTCTGTGGTTGCCGGGAGTTCGGCGGCCCCCAACCGTATCCCTCTTCCTCTTTTTGTGTTCGTCGGGAGGCCGGAGGCCCCCTGCCATGCCTCCCACCTTTTCCCCTCTCCCTTGGGGCCCTGCCGAGGGTCGGCAGGTGGTCGACGACCCCCTGCCGCCCTTACCCCCTCCTTTGTGGCTCAGCAGGGGGTCGGCAGGCCCCTACCGCCCTTTTCCCCTTCTGTTCCGGCCAACAGGCAGGGCCCCTCTGCTTGATTCCCCTCTTTTTGGGTAACCAACAAGGGCCCTGTTTGTCTTGTAAGAACAGCTGGTGCACGGTACCTTGTGTTGGGGCACCGCAAGTTCAAAACCCTGTGGTGTAGTGGTATCACCGGTAGGGACCTGCCCGATTCCTCTTGTCGGGGAGAACAACGGGGACTCCAGTTGTTTGGTGCGAGCTGTGAGTGCACACCACCTTGTGTGCGAACGCTGCAAGTTCAAATCCCATTATATGATTGTATAGCCACCAGGGATCTGCCTGATCTTGCTTTTCGGGGAAGCCAGCTGGGCTCTGTCAGTCTGGTAGGAGCAGTGGATATGTGAAACCTTGTTTTGGGGGAGGAAGGGGGTTGCGAGTTCCAACCCCAAATGAATTTGGCATGACTTAATGGAACTCAGGCAGTTAGGCCGGTGGTATTGGTTCAAATCTCAAGGGCATCAGCCCTTGTGCGAGCCGAGGTGTGGTTCGTGTTCTGAAGACAGCCCTTGGGACCATGGGATAAGCCCGCGTACGTTGTGAAGACAGCGACCATAGGCACGGGCAGCAGACATAGGTTCGTGTTCTGGGAAGTTGTTCTCCTCTCTTCATTTCTTTCAATCTTTTCCCTACTGTGACCTCTTTTTATGTTCGGCAGACACCTCCGACGACCCCTGATTGAGCCGTTCTTCGCCATCGGCATCCTTGGGCTTTCCCTCCAAAGCATCAATTTAAAATACGGGTTCTTTCTTTTGAATTATGTGAGAAATCGAATACCAATTCGATTTCCATGCAATATTTAGTGCAAATCCATGGTTAAAGAGTGATTCTATGTGTTCACTCTAGATTACATGGATGAGGATCCATAGATCCTCTTTTATATGAGTGTTTTCGGTTCTTTACACATAAAAAATCAGTGTATGGGGTTTTTATACAAAAACGAACTCATATTGGGTTATGATCGAGATTTATTTCTGTCTGTTATGATCAAGATTTATGCTTGTATATATATACCTTAATCTGCATTTTCTGTTATTGAATTGGGTTCATCCTATGCTTATAAAACTAATTTTTTTTAGGTACAATTAAGATCAATGCTTAGGTGATGATTAGGTTTGCAAAATTGTTTTCAAGTTTATTGACTCAGCAAATTGCATGTGGCTATATACAGATTCTCATATGAAAAGTGTTTATGTTATCCCCTGGTTTACATGTGTTAAAGATTTAGTTTTCCTTTCTACACATGTGAATGTATGGACATGTACATGTATTGAAAACATAGATCATGAAAGTTTATTGTTATTGCACTCGCATGCTTATATACTTGTATACATGTTTTGCTAGAGGTGAATCAAGGAAAGAATGATATTTCTCTTGTGCTTAGAATCAACATGTTATGCTTGATTAAGACATTAGTGCAAGGTTGCTTGCATATGCATGTGCATACGTGGAATTGATGTATTTTGGTACGTACCTCATGGCGTGCGTGTTCACATATTTTAATTGGAACTGGTTCATGAATAAAAGTATGCATTTGACTTGAGTATGCATCCGAATTGAACAAAGACATTCTTTTGAATATTTTTGTGGCATACACATGATGCATGTTTGCATTTTTGAATGTGCATATAAATTTCCAGAAGGTGTGGTGTGCATGTATTTTGGTTCTCGAGACATGTCAAGATTTGGAATTATTTATATGCTTTGACTTGATGTGACGTGCTTAAGCATCATACTATATGAAGTTTGTTTCAAATGCATGTGCATACATGCATTGATGTGTGTTTCGCATGTACATAAATGCATGAGTTGTTCACTTGTTCCAATTGAGATAATTCATGAGTGAATGCATGTATGTGGAATGATTTCGTAAAGGCACATGAATGGTGAACACATGCTATATGAATGTGACATATCATGCACATGGTTAAATTGAGCTATATAAATATGCATTTAGAAGCATGTTGACATCATTGCATACATTGCAAGTTGTTATGGTTTTTGCGTATGATGCATCGATGGTCTAAATGAACCATCACAGGCCTGAAGAGCCTTTAGCTTTGGTTGCTCTTTCTTTAATTGTTTAAATGCATCGCAAAAATCACATTTATAGTATGGTTTTAATTGTGTTGTTCTATTGTTGCCATGTATGGTAGACCGTGAAGAGCTGCGCATGATGATTTGCGAGCTTATGGTTGCATGTTGATTTGCAAGCTTATGTTATTAATTTTGCATGTTGATTTGCAAATGTAAAAGAGATGAATTAATAACAAGATAAAAAGAAAGTAAAGAACAATGTAATTTATGTTTCTTTGATGTCCCTTCTTTATTGTGGGATGAAATGAAATGGGGATCTTCGAAACACGAGCTTTGATTAACAAGAGCAAGTGTCAAGAATGACACTAAAGCATAACCCTTAAAAAGGGTATAACTGGAAACAAAATAAAAATAAAAAATGTATTCTTTATTGATATGAAAAACCAATTGCTTAAGAAGCATTGGAGTAAAATACAAGAGGGGCTGCACCCCTTTATATACACAGCTGAAAGAGGACTCAATAGAGTTGTTGGGCACAGTCCAACAGCTCTATTTAGAGCTGTTGGAATGTGTCAGTCCAACAGCTCTATTAAGAGCTGTTGGACTGTGTCAGTCCAACAGCTCTATTGCTAGTCAAGTCTGGACAGGACTTGACTAGCAAGAGTCATTCTAGTTCAAACTGAACTAGATGACATAAAAACAAAAAATAAAAATAAAGGAAAAAAATACAGAAAAGAAAGAAATTAAAAATGTATTTATATATATATATATAATAATATAATATTATTATATATACATATATGTACAGTTTTACATTTTAACACTCCCCCTCAAACTTACGGTACAATGAGCGAAAGTTTGTCTAAGAGAAAGTGAAATCGGGGAGCAGCGAGAGGCTTTGTAAAGAAGTCTGCTAACTGATATTCGGAAGTGACATATGGCAGATCAATTATCCCGTGTAGATATTCCTCTCTGACGTAGTGACAATCCATTTCGATGTGTTTGGTGCGTTCGTGGAATGTTCTGTTACTGGCAATGTAGATCGCACTTTTGTTGTCACAACACATTTGTGAAGCCTTTGTTGCTTCAACTCCCATGTCAGCAAGCAGTCGTCGGAGCCAAACTACTTCCATGGTCGTGGTTGCCATGGCTCTGTATTCAGCTTCGGTGGATGAGAGAGATACCTTCTGCTGCTTTTTACACCTCCACGAGATTAATGATTCCCCTGAAAAGACACAAAAGCCAGTGGTTGAGTGTCTGTTATTGGGATCACCTCCCCAATCAGCATCAGTATATGCAATTAAATCAAGAGAAGAGGAGGAAGATATGAAAAGTCCTCGTGAAAGAGAGGACTTGATGTATCTGATAATACGCATGACTGCTCCCATATGAACAGAAGTAGGAGCATGTTGAAATTGACTTGTTGTATGAACAGCATGTGCTATATCTGGTCTGATAATGGATAGATAGGAAAGTGCCCCGACAAGCTGTCTGTAAGGAGTAGGGTCTGCAAGAAGTTCTCCATCATCAATCTTCATTTTAACATTAACAACTTCTGGAGTGTCAACTTTCTTATCATCAGTAATACCAGACCTGAAAACAATATCAAAAGCAAATTTAGTCTGAGATAATAAATATCCTCTAGGAGAATAAGCAACTTCAATGCCTAAAAAATATCTCAACAAGCCCAAATCAGTCATTTCAAAATGAGATTTAAGAAGTGTTTTGATTGTTGCAACTCCCTGTTTATCGCTTCCGGTGATGATCATATCATCCACATAGAGAAGAAGCACAATGATCCCTGCATCAGAATTCTTAATAAACAAAGCAGTGTCAGTTAAACAGAATTGAAAACCAATATCAATCATAACACGACTAAACCTATCATACCAAGCTTTTGGTGCTTGTTTAAGTCCATAAAGAGCTTTTTCTAAGCGAAGGACTTTACCCTTAGGAATACTTAGACCAGGAGGGGGTTCCATATATACTTCTTCAACTAGCTTTCCATTTAAAAAAGCATTTTTAACATCCATTTGAAAAATAGACCATTTTTTGATAGAAGCTAAGGCAATTAAGGTTCAGACAGTAGTCATACGAGCCACCGGAGCAAAGGTTTCTTCATAATCAATCCCATATTCTTGGGCATAACCTTTGGCTACTAAACGGGCTTTATATCTTTCAAGAGTACCATCACTCTTGGTTTTAATTTTATAAACCCATCGACATCCTATAGTTTTCTTCCCTGGAGGAAGATCTTGAATATTCCATGTAGAAGCCTTTTCAAGTGCATCTAATTCAGCTTTCATGGCTTCTATCCATTTGATATCATTTTTTGCTTGAAAATATGTGGATGGTTCTTCATATGAGTGAATTAATGCAATAACTGCCCTATATGTGGGTGAGAAAGACTCGTATGATACAAACTTTTCTGGAGGCCTCGAGATTCGGGATGATTGTCTAGTTGGAATGTTAGAATATTTCTCAAGTGCACATGGAGTATTAGACTCTTGTCGCCTGGAATATTGAATACTAGTATCTCTATGAACTTCTTCATTTTCAACATTAAGATCAATAATTCTGTGATCATCATCAAAGTTACAATCAAGGTCATATTCATCAGATGTTGATGTTAGATCTAGCAAAAAGGAGTACTCAGTGACGTCTTTTAATTTTCTAAAATCAAAGAAGCTCTCCTTTTCAAGAAAGGAAACATTTCTAGACACATATAGTTTATTATTTTTGAAGTCAAAACATCTATAACCTTTCTGGTTTTCAGCATATCCTAAAAAGGCACAGGGAATCGCACGAGGGGAAAGTTTATCATTTTTGTCAGTAAATATGAAACATTTGCACCCAAATATTCTTAATCTAGAGTAGTCTGGAGAAATGTTCATAAGTTTTTCAATGGGAGTGATATTTTGTAACGAAGAAGATGGCATCCTATTAATGAGATAGGTGGCAGTTAAGGCAGCTTCTGCCCAAAAGTCTTTAGGGACTTGATTTGCTATTAATAAAGTTCTAGTGGTTTCTATAATATGGCGATGTTTTCGTTCTGCCAGTCCATTTTGTTGAGGTGTATAAGGACAAGATCTTTGATGTGTGATGCCATGCAATTTAAGATAATTTTGAAAATCTGTGGATAAAAACTCTCCCCCTGAATCTGTGCGAAAAATAGTAATATCATTTTGAAACTTGTTTTTAACCATATTATGAAAAGTTTGAAAGTATGAAAATACTTCAGACTTATGTTTGAGAAAGTACATCCACGTATGTCGGGAGAAATCATCGACAAAAATAACATAGTAAACAAATCCTCCTTTAGAAATTACTGGTGCAGGACCCCAAACATCCGAGTGTATTAATTCAAGTGGTCTTGAAGAGAAAAAGGTTCTGTTCTGAAATGGTAATTTTTTCATTTTGCCGAGAATACAATCTTTACAATCAAATGATTCAGAGTTACAAAATTTCCCTAGATTTGGAAAATGTTGGATTTTGGCTATATGTGGGTGACCAAGTCTCTTATGCCACAGTTCCAACTCTATTTTTTGAATATTATAACAAAAAGCTTTCTTCGGCATTTCCAAAAAATCCATGTAATAGAGCCCTCCTTCTCTATGGCCTTCCCCAATCAGCTTGCCTGACTGGCGATCCTGTACCCAACAACCATGAGAAGAAAAAGAAATATTACACTCATAATCAGAAATTTGAGATACAGATAAAAGATTTAAATTTAATTTGGGAACATGTCTAATTTCTGGAATAAAAAAATTTTTTGTTTTATAAATTTTTTCAAAATTTCCTATTCCTTCTATTTCAAGAGAAGTCCCATCAGCAGTAAAGACCTTTGACACACTTGTTTTATTTTTAACACATTTGGATAGACTTTGATTATTTGGGGTCATATGAAAAGATGCACCAGAGTCAAGAAGCCAAGAAATTTTACCTAAATCAGAAAAAGATGAGGCTGCTGCGCCGGTTGAAGCTTCAGATGAGGAAGAGGCACCTTTGATGAGAGGCTGAAGAATCTCCATTAGTTGGGCCAGGGAAACTGGTGCATCCTGATCTTTAGGCTCCGATCCAGCAATTGCAGCTCTTTTTTCTCTCAGTTCCTTAAGTTTGGGACATTGTGGCCTGTAGTGTCCCGGTTCATGACAGTGATGACAAATAACTTTCTTCTTATCATAGTCACCATTTTGTCGGTTAAAGTGAGGAGGCCTATATGATCGAACATGATTCCCTGGTCTAGACACGGCTAAAACGGAATCATCTTCAATTTTTAAAGAACCTTTCCGGAGACGATTTTCTTCCATTGTTAACTCTTCAATAGTTTCAACAATAGAAGGAATTTTTCCCCTGTGAAGTAGGGCCGATTTAGTGGTTTCAAATTCCGGCCTTAATCCAGTGATAAACTGGTAAAAATGTTCAGCATCGAGTTGTTTCTGACGAAGCTCGATGTCTTCGGCACAATGCCACTTTGGTTCTAAAAGGGAAAGTTCTTCCCAAAGTTCGGACAACCCATTGTAATATTCACGAATAGTTTTGTCTCCTTGTGTCATCATTCGAACTTTTTCTTGGAGGTTGCACACGTGTGCAATATCTTTAAGGGAATACATATTCTTAAGGTATTCCCATGCCTTATCGGCATGATCAAATTTGGCAAGACTTGAGCATTTTTTAATGTCAACGCTATTGATAAGCCATGACATTATCTTCGCATGAGATATTCTCCATTCTTTCCATTTCTTCTCGTATGAGGGAATAGCCTTGATTTTCTCTTCTTCCGATAGAGGGACCTCTTTATCTCCCTCCTTTTTAGTAAGAGATAGCTTAGGTTTCGAATCGGAACCATCCACAATCCCCCATAAGCCTTTTCCCCATATATGGTGCTTCATGATTGAAGCCCATGTTACATAGTTCGTATCGCTTAGTTTCATAGGCATGATGGTGACTTTATCATTGTCATCCATCGATTACAAGGAGAGAAAGAATAGGGATAGAAGAGAAACAAGAAGAAAAATGAGAAAGAAAGAAAAAAAAAAAACAATACAACAAGATGTGAAATCTTCTCCAATGAAGTGATAAAACACTTCTCTTCAAGTGGCGAACACTTTTGCAAACGGGCACGGAAACCGAGGCAGCTTTTCCTCAAGATTTAGTACTTCCGCGGCTCTGATACCATGAAATGAAATGGGGATCTTCGAAACACGAGCTTTGATTAACAAGAGCAAGTGTCAAGAATGACACTAAAGCATAACCCTTAAAAAGGGTATAACTGGAAACAAAATAAAAATAAAAAATGTATTCTTTATTGATATGAAAAACCAATTGCTTAAGAAGCATTGGAGTAAAATACAAGAGGGGCTGCACCCCTTTATATACACAGCTGAAAGAGGACTCAATAGAGCTGTTGGGCACAGTCCAACAGCTCTATTTAGAGCTGTTGGAATGTGTCAGTCCAACAGCTCTGTGTCAGTCCAACAGCTCTATTGCTAGTCAAGTCTGGACAGGACTTGACTAGCAACAGTCATTCTAGTTCAAACTGAACTAGATGACATAAAAACAAAAAATAAAAATAAAGGAAAAAAATACAGAAAAGAAAGAAATTAAAAATGTATTTATATATATATATATAATAATATAATATTATTATATATACATATATGTACAGTTTTACATTTTAACATGGGAGTCTTAGATGTTGCGGTTTGGGGAAACCGTGAAGATATAAAAACTTTGTGTGCGTTGTTGTTGCTTCTGAACCCGATATTGAGGTTCTTCTCCTGACCATGGTTTTAGGGAGAGTCCGCCACTTTGCCTGGGGGTGGTGTATTTGACACAACTGTTGTTGTTTTAGTATGCCAAGAAAAGTGATACTTGTGGATGCTGATGTTTCAGGTGTCCCCGACATTAGATGTTTTTTAATGTTCCGATGGATGGTGTTGTTTCCTGATATCGGTTGAGGGTTAAGTTTGGAACCTAGTATAAAATACAAATTGTGTGTTAAGCTACCCTGAGAAACTAACTTGACCTCGGGGATTTTACCCGTTTTGTGTATCCGCGGGCAATGGTAATTAAAAAGAGGAACTTAAATTGTATGCATTTAATAGGGTATGCATATGGAAAAAGAAAACTTTAATGAAAGATAATAAAATGTTCATGCATTGCACATAAGTCATGCATATTCCTGTTATGCATTAGAATATGCATATGTTATCTGTTCCCTTAATTGTTACATGTCGGTGGATGCATGATGTTTAATTGCTAATGTCTGTTAAATATCTTGCTTACTTAAATTGTGATCCCTGCTCTTGCTTAAATGATTCTTCATGCTTAGAAATTGTTCCTTGTTGCATGAATGTTTTATTGTATTATGAAATTATTATAATTGCTTTCCTCTAAATGATTGCATGAAATCTTATTTGTATTTGTTATGCTCACTTGTTTCATTATAGGTACTTGTGCTCAGGATTTCGGTTCTGACACCCTACTTCTATGGTTTTTCACAGTCGCAGGTGATCAATGAAGTCGACTAGTTTCTGAGAGTATACGAGAGTCACCTTTGCTTCAGACTGCTTCACCTACGGACATAGTGACTCTACTTTTTGTTTTTTTTAGTTCTTTTTATTTTCCTGCAGTTGTTATTTCACTCTTGACTTGAGTATGAAATTGTTATTGATTCATTAATAAAGAGTTCGGTTTGTTTGGTTATGGATGATAAATGTAAGTTCGTTTGTGGTGTGTGGTTATCCAGCTGAAATTGGAACTGTAAGGACCCCAGGTCTCTGGGAAGATTTCCGCAACTCTTAAAAAAAATCTGCGTTTTCAAGGGCTGTGAATTGGGGTCATTACAGAACATAAAGAACCTGTTGATAGCTCTGCTTCAAAGCACCAACGTAGACAACATCTCTTGGAAGAAAATTCACAGTTGGAGTTGTGTGATCCTAAATCTAGCTCTAATGGTGCCACCATCCACGTGGAGTGGACACAGTGCATTATAAATAGGATTCTTGAAAATTTGGACTGGATTCTCTAGAAGTGCTTGCGGTTTGGAGCTTTACTGTGACTGAAACAAAGCAAATATGGTGTTTTGATCTCTTAACCGGAAGTCATAGTGAAGGCTCTTGTAGACCTTCAAAGACGCTATGTGTGTGAAGGCCTCACAAAATTGTGTTGAAATTGCAATTGGTGTCCAATACCCTCTCTTTACCCTACATATTCTTGCATTGAAAAATCTAGTTGTTGTTACTTAAGACATGGCTGGGAAGATGGGTGCTCCAAAACCTGTTTCAAACCCAAGAAAGGAAATCTCTCACCATGAGTACAAGGTGTGACTTGAAGTAGAGGAGAATGTTATGACTCCACATTTATGAAGTGGGTTCAGGTGAGAATAAAGTTGTGGCGGGTTTCAGCTTTGTATTAGGTGTTTTGGTTTGTGGGTTTAGGTAGAGAATTAGATCAGGCTGTGAGGAACTGGATCTGTAGGACTAGATAAATTCTTTAATAGAAAGGGGTATCCTCTTTGTAAGGGGATTTTTAAATGTTAATGAGAATTTACCCACTTCAGTATTTTGGAAGTTGTTTCTGCTCAAAGTGTTCTAAACCCATGAGTGGCATCCCTTGCTGTAAAGTCCAAGCTGGGTGTACCCCGATGGGCAGGGGGGACCTCAAGGGTTTTACCAACCAGAGGCCAGCCAATATGCGGTTGGTGATGGGGGTGTTTTCCCTTTGACTATAAAAAAAGAGTGAAACACCTCTCTCTCCCCTCTTCTTCTTCTTCTCTACCTTGTTATGATCAAGGATCATAACACTCTCAAAGTTTGTTGAAGTTTATGGTTGATTGGTTCCATTACTGACATGTGAATGGACTCCTTTAAAACATATGTAAAGAAATCTTTAGTCATCATAAATGTTGCCCATGCTCAATAATTTTCAAGGATGGATCTTCTTGTTTCTTTTTTGTCTTTTTTTAAGGGAAAAGAAAACAATCACTTGTTTTGCTTTTTATTGAAGCCAAAGTTAAGAATAAGAGATATGTTGTGTGCCTTTTAAATGGAGATTTTTTTTATATGTTCTCTTATTTATTTTTTGGAAATTCTTGTATAATAACTTGCCATAAAGATATTTTAAAATCTTTGAAATTTCATTGCCATGAACCTTCTATCTTGACTCATCACCAATGTTGGTTACATCTGTTCTGGTTCTTTACTCTTGTATGTGATTTACAATTTTTAATTGCTATGGTTGCTAATGCTATTGTTTCCATTACATGGTTACGAAAAGCTTGTACATGTCACTGGAAGCTCTCTTTTCAGCCATTTTGAGGCAGAAAGCTAGGGGTTTCTAGACAAGATAGTTGAGGAAGGAAACTGTGAAAATAATTAACTAAAAATCTTGTTTGCACATTCATCTAGTCGGAAAGTGCAAAAGAGAAAAAAGGAAAGTTAGTATTAATATATTTTCTATGGTTAAAGGTGTAAGAATAGTAACAGCATACCAATTGGGTTGAGCAACTTTTGGCACAAATGTGGGAGAGGCATGCTAAACATGTCAGAGAGAGGGCGTGTTCTTTGGTATAGTTGTGGAACTTTTACCAAGGGGTAAGGTAATTTTAACAAAAAATTGGAGAATGAAAATTAAGAAAAATTAGGAGGGTTGTCTCCTTTAAGATGCTAAAATAATTTATTCAAGATAAAAATTAATAAAGACAATTTACACAACCTTCGGGAAGGGTGTTTGTAACAATTTTCTAGTAAAACAGTAAGGATAAATAAAACAATTTTAGAACTGATTCACGTATCTTCCAACTATCATGTCATTGCATAGAGTATAAGGGTAATAATTTTTTGTCATTCTATTCTCATTTCGCCTTTTATGTGATCTATGATTAATTGACAAAAGACTGGATTTTAGTATTGGCAAAAGAATGGGAGAACGATCCATCTTTTCTGATTTGATAATTAGCTAGTAGGCTTTTCTACTTCATTGGGTATCCACACAATGCTTTTCTGTTACATATCATTTTGTTTGAGTTTGTTTTTTTTATGATGCTAACTGGATGCTTGTCAGAGGGTTTGTTTATCCATAGACTCATCAAATTCTACATCTTTTATCAGCTGATTTACTTATTTGAAGAATCTCAATGTGGTGTTCAACGTGCAATTTCAAGCTTTGGGAACATAAAAGTTATCTGTTGTTTCAGTTTATCTTCAAGATCAGTAATTCTGAATACATATGCACATGCATGACTCTCTCTCTCTCTCTGTGTGTGTGTGTGCAGGGTCATGTGTGCAGGGTCATGTTTGCATGCATGTGATCCTTCTGCCGGGCAGCTGATGCATGTACTTATTTTACTAATTTTTTCTGCAATGTGATTCACCTGTAGGTGCACATATTGAGATCAATGATGATGATGGAAAAATCATCATTATTGCAAACAACCAAGCAATTATGCAGAAAGCTCAAGAGAAGGTTCAGTTTCAGTTTCTACTTATTCTCTATCATAGGATGCATTTCCTGTATTTGCTCGTTGCTGATTTTGTTCATCTCAATTACCTTTTCTGTATAGAAGCTGACTATTGATGCTCACTCAAAAGGAATTCTTGCTGCTGCTCATGGTTTTCTAAGTTTTAACACAATGAAAAAGTTCTTGACACAGGAAGAAGCCTGTTCTGATCTCATTGAAGAATAATGATCTGTCAGTATTGGAGATGTTGATGAAGAATTTTTCTGAAATATCTGCATAAGGATAAACCATAACTGTCTTGGAAATGATAAATTGATGGCTTTGTCAAGCAAAGCACTATCAGAAAAGTCTGAATAATGCATTTCATTAGTATTTTTTGCATAATTAACTTGCTTTAGTCCACTATACAGCTCTGCTAGGTTCTTGTAACCCCATTTTCCTTAAAGTTCCCATCATTGAAGTCCATAGTATTTGATCATCTGCAGTCTTTTTTTGCTTGTTGTCCACGATTTTCATAAATGATTTTATATGGCACTCAAATTTTATATCACCCTGCTTTTGGTTGTCTTTATTTTAATACTTTCTTTCTTCATGAAGATGTGGTGGATTTTGGTTGCCTTTTATTAATTACTCACCATTAGATTGGAAAGTGTTATTCTAATGTTGGATTTTTTTTTTCCATTTGAAAAGCCATTTTCCAGATATGGACCATTTACCTGATTTTCCATGTCAGGGACCATCCTTTTTGAAATTCCTGACGCAGACCAAGGTTTTTCTGACAATGATCAAATAAAGACCTTGGTTAACCTCTCTCATACCTAATGGTGGGCAACTTTTGAAGTGTTCTAAAATGCCTATTTTACCGTATTCACTTAAAATACATCATTGTGCTTCTAAAACAGATAGAAATACTACCCTCTTGCATATTATGAACCTGAATATACCCACCCTTAGATGTTATGAACTTGCAACGGCTCAGAGTATTGAAATGGATGAAACGGATCAGGATTCTAACCTAGATCCAAAAAGACTTTATGGAAAATGGATCATTTGTGTGTGTGTGTGTGTGTGTGTGTGCGTGGATCAGGATTCTAAACGGATCAGCATATTTTATATATATATGTGTGTGTGTGTGTGTGTGTGTGTCATCCCTACATTTGTCGCAATCTGATCAAGGTTCATTCCCACTGCCAGTTTTTATGTTCGCTTCTACACACACACACACACACACACACACACATATATATATATATATATATATATATATATATATATATATATATATATATATATATATATATATATATATATATAATTCGTTCAGATCCAAGATAAATATATTTAGGTTTATTTGGGTTTGATTGGAACCAATGATTATTATAGTTGGATTGGTTCAGATGAGGCTGTTAAAATATATATAAGAGTATATATATATATATATACTTATGAACGTATATATATATTCATATATATATATATATATAATTGTTTTGTAATAGCTAATGCCCATTATGGGCATTTTTGTTGTTTCACACATGAAATAAATAACTGTTTTAGAAAACAGTTATTTCTTTGTATTTATTTTTCTTTTTATATTTTGTAAATTGAATAAGCCATTGGGGGCTCTATGGTCAATTGACCATAGAGACGTTGGGGCTCCCGAAAGGTCACAAATGTGACCGTTGGATGCTCCCAACGTCTCTATGTGTAACGACAACAACTCATACCTTTTGAAAATGCGGATTTTTTTTTAATAGTGCAGAAAACTTTCCAGAGACCCGGGGTCCTCACAGTTCCAATTCTAATTGGATAGCCAAACACCATAAAAGAACTTACAATCATCATCCATAGGAACCCAAACAACCTTTTTATTTATGAATCAAGAATCAATTTCAGAGACAGTGTTCTACGCAACAGATATTAAAGTAGAAACTAACTGAAAAGACAAAAAGAAAGAGTCACTCCTTCCACAAGTGAAGCTGTCAAGAACCAAGTGTGACTCTTGTGCCCTCCCAGTAGCTGCCGACTTCACTGATCATCTGTTCCTAGGAAAAACCAATAAAGTAGGGTGTCAGAATCGAAATCTTGAGCACAACTACTTCTTAGTGAAACAGGTGAGACAAAGGGTTAAGATAAGATATCATGCAGCATTTGAGGGAAATGTACTCAAGACAGTTTATAGCATTTAAGAAATTTTTCATGCAACAATTATAAGTGCTAAGCATGCAGAAACATTAAAGCAGTAGCAAGTAACAAAACTTCAGCATGCAATAAGAAGTAAACATTACACACTCTCCATTATGTAATGATCGAGAAAATAATTAAAATATGCATGATCTAATGCATAACAGGAAAATGCATGTTTTTTGTGCGATGCATGAAATCTTTTGTTGTCTTTCATTTAAATTCTTCATTTTTTCCTATGCATGCCATATTAAATGCATACAACTTTAAGTTCCTCTTTTTAATTATTATTGCCCGAAGATACACCAAACGAGTATAATCTCCGAGGCAAGTTAGGTCCGCAGGGTAGCTTAGCACACAATTTGTATTTTATTACTGAGTTTCAACTTAGCCCTCGGTCGAATCATCTTCGGAACATTAGACCTCTACATCTAATGTCGGGGACACAAGGGACACCCCATGCCCACAAGTGACACTTTCTTGGTATCAAAACAACAGATGTGTCAAATACACCACCTCTAGGTAAAGTGGCGGACTCTCCCTAAAACCGTAGCCAGGAAAAAAAAATTCAATATCGGGTTCAGCGGACAAAATAAAGCACACAGAATTTTTGTATCCTCAAAGTCTCCCTAAGACCAGATCTCTAAGATCCTGATTCTCCAGATGGGAGATCTGAGAACGTATATTACATTGTTCTTACTTCTTATCTTTTATTAAAAGTCAACTCTTTAAGTTTTGCAACACCATATGCAAAAAGTAAAGATAAAAGCTCGCATCCACTCCTGCGAGAATCCTTTCGGGACTCCAGCCCGTGAGGACTACTAGAACAGTGTAGTAGTGTGCAATATCAACATCTATAGTTTAAGTGATGCAATAAAACATATAAGAAAAACAATCAAGTCCACGACTCTCCGAGCCGGTAATGATCCATTAGGCCATCGATGCATCACACAACAAAACCAAAGTGATGTGTTATATAACATTAGACTAATGTGTCAAATGCACGTGCGCCCATGCAAAACAAGGTCAATCATAAGCATGTAATTTTCCACATCACATGCATTTTTGTCATGTGTATTTCCTACCCATGTCAACGCATACTCCCTTTGAGTGTGTGTGCACGTGAACAAAATTGTTTATTATGCATGTCCATGTTAAGTGAAACCTTAATCATTTAGCATTTGCATAACATAATTTTCATGATTTGATGCATAACATGCGTCAAATTTAAGTTCGGCATGTATAGAATTCACCTTTCTCCCTTTTGTCCAACAGTTATATTTTGCACATCCTTAAACTGTTGGTCGGGTAGGACGCTCCCGGACCAGACAACCTGCTGGCCGGCTAGTCATAACAACTCAGCCAAATGCACCTGCCAACCAGTCCGGCCGACTCCCTGGCTATATCACCCCATACCCCTATGCTTCGGATATAACTTTCAAGCACATTTATGATAAATCAACAGTTAACAGAGTATGAAGATATAATTATGTACATTAGTTTGACTATCAATGCTTAAATAAAGTCAGAGATAAATTAGGTGCAAAGAAAGTGTAACCGTCCGTATTACAAGTACATACATGATTAACCAGAAAGCGACTGCCCTTGGGCCAGTGTTAAACCCCCATATAATTTTTTTTTTTCACCAAACTATCCAACCCATACACAACATACATATTTTCTTTGCTGAAACCAATAAAAATACCAAAATACATATAGGTAACGGTGGAAAATGTAGATCCACTGCTCTTCCCTGCATTTCCATCCAAAGATTGCATGGAACCCAATCTCTACCCGATTTCTCATCCATTTCAAGAAGAACTTGTACCTTAAAACCGACGCTTGAAGGAAAAACTCAGAAATGCTGATGGTGAGGAACGACTCAGTCTAGTGTCGTCGAAGTGTCTGCCAAGCACAGGAAAGAGGTCACCACAAGCGAAACGCATCCCTGGCCTGTGTTGCTAGTCTGAGCTAGGCCCCGAGTCGGCGAGCACCGAGCGAGAATATTGAGGGCGTCGACTAGTCCCCCAATAGCCACACTCGGTTGGACCCCAATCGAGCTGAGATTGGCTCAACAAAAAGGAAAGTGTGGGGTTAAGCAGACCCTACCCGATTACTAGTCAACTTACCACTGGGTTTCAAATTTGCGACGTGCGGTTAAGCGGACCCCTACCAGTTTTATAACTATACCATTGGGTTTTGAACCTGCCGCGTCCCAACACAAGGTGGCGTGCACCACCTGCTCCTACCAGCCTCCTGGAGCCCCCGTTGGGTCTCCTCGAAAGAGGGGGATCAAGCAGGGGAAAACCCTGCCTGTTGGCTGGAACTGAGGGGAAAAAGGGGAGGCAGGCCCCCCAGCCCTAGCCCCCCTGACGGGCCACAAAGGAGGCGGCAGGGGCCACCGACCATCTGCCGACCCTCGGTAGGGCCCCAGGAAAAAGGAAGAGCGATGGGAGGGGAAGAATCGTTGCACGGGGCCCGTCGGCTCCCTGCCGACCTCCCTGTGACCTCAAAGAGGCAAAAAAAAGAGGGACTGTCGGGACCATCGACCTCCCGCCGGTCCCTCAGCAGAGCAGATAGGCACCAACGGGGGGAAAAGGAAATCGCCGCGACATCCCGGCGATCGCAGCTCGTAGAAGAATCACAACAGGGAGCGACCGTCGGCTCCCTTCCGGTCTCCCGACGCACGCAGAAGGGGGAGTTAAGGGAGAAGACAGAGTGACGGAGAAGGGAAGCGTACCTGTATCTCGCCGGCGCCATCGGTTGTTGCACGCATGGAGACGAACGATAGGGAGGGGGAGAGGAGTTGCGCGTGAGGACCTCCTCTCCCTCTGCGTTGCTTAATAGGAAGGCACAGGGGGAAGGGGAGGAGATCATGGCCCCGTCGTTTACGGGGAGCCCCTTTTGTGCGAGGCGGCTACAGGGAGGAAGGGAAAAGAAAACTCGGGGCCAGGGTTTTAAAACCCTACCGGGTTACGGATCCGGGTCGGGTCCGACCCAGCTTCTGATTTTTTTTTAACACTGGTTTTTACATCCTAACCCTGTTTAAAGAATTTCGTCCGCGAAATTAGAACGTACCAAACAAATGTGGGTAGTGTTGACGCATATCCGCCTCAGGTTCCCAAGTGCACTCATCCAGCCCATGATGCTGCCAACGCACCTTCACGAACGGAATCGTCCTACTGTGTAGCACCTTTTCATGGCATTCCACAATCTCTAACGGCTTTTCATCCATAGTTAGGTCAGGTTGTACCTCGATCGCCTCATAGTGAATCACGTGTGAGGGGTCAGGTACATACTTTCTTAGCATCGAGACATGGAACACATCGTGAAGCTACGAAAACTGAGGAGGAAGAGCTACTCGATAAGCGGTGTCCTCGACTCTTCCAAGAATCTCAACGGGTCCGACATACCGAGGACTCAACTTTCCTTTCTTTCCAAACCGGAAGATACTTTTCGTAGGCGAGATTCGAATAAACACATGGTCGCCTAACTCAAAACTGAGCTCTCTATGCCGCTGATCGGCATAACTCTTCTGCCTACTTTGAGATGCAATCAACCTTTGCCGGATTAAACGCACCTGATCCGCATAGTGCTGGATGATTTTTGAAAACTCCTCAGCTCTCACCCCAACCTCATCCCAGCACACAGGAGATCTACATGGTCGGTCATACAGTGATTCATACGGGGCCATACCAATACTAGCATGAAAGCTATTGTTATATGAAAACTCTGCAAGCTTCACATGCTTGTCCCTATCACCTGCCCAATCCAAAGCACACGCTCTCAACATATCCTCGAGCGTCTGGATCGTTCGTTCCGACTGCCCGTCTGTCTGTGGATGGAAAGCGGTATTGAACTTTAAGGTAGTGCTAAGGGATTTCTAAAGCTGGCGCTAAAATCGAGATGTGAACCTCGGATCTCGATCTGACACTATCAAACGAGGCACTCCATCAAGTCTAACAATCTCATCCATGTAGAGATCGGCCAAGCTTTCCAAGCTTTGACTGATCCTGATCGGAAGAAAATGAGCACTCTTTGTCAAGCGATCCACAATCACCCAAATGGCATCTCTCTGTCGTCGGGTGTTAGGCAACCCTACAATGAAATCCTTTGAAATATCATCCCACTTCCACTCCGGAATCTCGAGTGGCTGCAGAAGTCCGCCAGGCCTCTGGTGTTTAATCTTCACCTGCTGATAGGTGAGACACCGGGACACGAACTCCGCGATGTCCCGCTTCATCCCATTCCACCAGTAAGTCCTCTGAAGATCTTTGAACATCTTGGTGGAACCAGGGTGAACATAATATCTAGACCAGTGAGCTTCACACATCAACTCCTCCCACAACGCCTTCAGAACCCACCATCTGTCTCTGAAAATGATGGTTCCGTCCTCTCGGCAAAACTGTGCTTCTGGCTTCTTGGCACTTTCGCATAACTTCTCAAAGTCCGGATCTTCTGAGTGGAGTTCCTCAATTCGATCTATGATCTCTGGTCGTGCCTGCATCCCAGCACAAAGGATACGTCCGGAGTCATCAGCAAAAGGCTGCCACCTAACGAACTCCTCGACCAGATCCCAACTGCATCCAATCAAGCTAGCAGCTGTGATCGACGCCTTTCTGCTAAGTGTGTCCGCCACCACATTCGTCTTACCCAGATGGTAAGCGATGGAGAAGTCGTAGTCCTTCAAGAACTCCAACCACCTCCGCTGCCTCAAATTTAAGTCTCGTTGAGTAAAAATGTACTTGAGGCTCTGGTGATCGGACATGACCTCAAATTGTTCCCCATAAAGGTAGTGACGCCAAATCTTCAGCGTGAAAACTATTGCCGCTAACTTCAAGTTATGCATGAGATAATTCTTCTCATGCACTGTCGGGAAGCATACGCTATGACCTTTCGGTGTTGCATAAGAACACAACCCAGTACAGTCTCTGACGCATCACTGTATACCATAAAACCACCCGTACCGTAAGGCAACGTCAAAACCGGTGTCGTGGTCAACCTCTTCTTTAGCTCTTGAAAACTATCTTTGCATCGAGGGGACCACTCGAACTTCACTCATTTCTGCAACAACCAGGTCTTTGGGGTAGCTACACACGAAAAATCTTGAATGAATCGACGGCAGTAACCTGCCAATCCCAAGAAACTTCTAATGTCTGACACCGTCTTCAGTTGTTCCCATGACAAAACGGCCTCCACTTTGGCTAGATCAATCTCAACTCCTCTCGTGGATATCATGTGACCGAGAACCATCACCCTATCAATCCAAAACTCACTTTGAGAACTTTGCATAAAGTTGATGTTCTCTCAGTGTCTGCAACACATCTCGCAGATGCTCTCGGTGATCTCCACATTCTGAGTAAATCAAAATGTCATCTATGAACACATTGACAAAAGAATCCAACCACAACTTGAACACCCTATTCATCAGATCCATAAAGGTCGCAAGGGCATTAGTAAGTCCAAAAGACATTACCAAAAACTCATAATGCTCATATCTAGACCTGAATGCGGTCTTAGGAATATCCTCAGTTTTAATCCTCAGTTGATGATATCTCGAATGAAGGTCGATTTTCGTGAACACTTTTTCTTTTCTCAACTGATCAAACAAATCATCGATCCTAGGCAGAGGGTACTTGTTCTTCACCGTGACTTTATTCAACATACGATAGTCAATACAAAGTCGCATTGAACCATCTTTCTTCTTCACAAAGACGACTGGTGCACCCCAAGGGGACACACTCAGTCTAATAAATCCTTTGTCATGAAGCTCCTGCAATTGCTTCTTCAGTTCCCCTAACTCTGCAGGTGCCATGCGATACGGAGTGCGAGACACTAGTGTCGTACCAGGCACTAGCTCGATCGAGAACTCAATTTCTCGATGAGGTGGCAAACCTGGCAAATTCTCGGGAAAGACATCTGGGAATTCTCGGACAACATCTAACTGTTCCAAGGGTGTCACCTGGCTATCCTGAGCGAACACACTGACCAAGAACACCATGCAACTTTGCTTGTGGTACTTGGAGATCTTCAACACTGAGACGATCTTTAACCCGCTCCTCGCTCTCGTCGAATGATACAACAATGCAGACGAATCGGAACGCTCCAAGATAACTTTCTTGCCCTGACACTGGAGGGTCGCATTATGCTTGGACAACCAGTCCATGCCCAGAATGACATCATAAAATGTCATATCCAAAATGACCAAATCGGCAGACAACTCATGGCCTTCTATCACCACGCGTACTGCCGGGAAATACTTTTCGGAGGAGAATGCACCCATAGGTGACATCACATCAAAAGCCCTTTTGAGGCTAGATGGAACCAAATTGAGCGACTTTGCAAACGAAGAAGAAATAAAGTTGTGTTGCACCTGAATCAAACATCACACGTGCAAAGTGTTCAGCAACTATAAATATACCTTTGATTAGATCTGCCTAATCGCCCTGGTAGGCTGTTGTCGCTGCGTAGACCCGCCCATTGGTCTTGCGCTGACCCTGCAGCTGTTGAGGCCTCTCTTGCTGCTGCGGTGGCTACTATTGTTGTCCTCCCAGAGCCGCTGGCTTGTTCGGACAGAAAGGAGCAATGTGCCCTGGTTGCTGGCACTGATAGCAGACCCCCCTTGAACGATGGGTAAAAACCTAATGGATGGTTCTTGCTGCACCTGTGACATGCCGGTTAGGCCTTCCCCTGTTGTCTCTAGGGTTGAGGTCGACCCTGCTGCGCGCTTTGTTGTCGCCCATCATGGGTCTGCTGCTTCTTGCCGCCCTGCATCTTCCCTCCTGCAGGTGGGTTCGTTCTCGTCCCGCTCGAAGAACTCCTTTCGTTGTCACCTCCCTTCTGGGAGTCGTTCCTGGATCACTCTCAGTCCTCGGTCAGAACTGTGGTCGACTCTATCGCCTCGACCAAGGTAGAAGGACGACTCACGATCACACGAGTCTGTAACCCATTCTTCAGTCTGTGCACGAACTTGCCTGCCCTTGCCTTCTCACTGGAGAATAAGTTCGGACAGTACCTCTCCAAACTCCTGAATTTGGTGGCGTACTCCACCAGGCTCATGTTCCCTTGAGCGAGGTCCAAAAACCGTTGTTGCATCTGCTCCTGGGCGTAGGGAGGGAAGTAGGTGTCTAGGAACTCCTCCCTAAACACTTCCCAAGGGATCACCTCCATATTTGCGTACTTCACCCTTCGTAGGGTGCCCCACCACTTCTTGGCATCGCCCTTCAGACAGTATGTGCCAAACAATGTCATCTTGTCCTCAGGGACAGGTAGGGCGTTGAACGCCTGCTCAATCTCCTCGACCCAGCTCTCTGCAACCTCTGGGTCAGCCTTGCCTGAAAAGGTAGGCAGGTCCAACTTTGGAACCTTTCGAAGGAAACGCCACCCACATTCGAACCAATGTCGACCGGAGGGTCACGCGCGGTTGCCTGTGCCGCCTGCATGGCCTGAGCCGTTTGCGTTGCCTGTGCAGTCATGGTCTCGGTTAGTGTGTGGATAACTTCCATCATAAAGTCCCTCTACTCCTGCCAGTTCGCGGGAGCAGTAGTGGAAGACGAAGCACCTCTGCGTGAGTACGACATCTACAACGCATATATTTTCTACAAATTAGACTCTTACCGATCCTACCCCCTTGGGGTTGATCACGAACAATAATCGTTCATACAATCACACTAAGACTTTTAATTTCACACTAATAAAAATTGAACTATGAATGCAATCAATCATACAAAGTTCATATGCTTTAAATAACAGTATTAAATAGCCTTACCAGTGAATAAGACTACTTTGGAGGACGAGTTACAACTTGTCGATGCTTCAGGAGAGGGCTCACATACCAAAAATAAAAATTTTAATACTCAAAGATGATAAAATTACAAGTCTTTGTGGTGGCTCTGATATCAAACCTGTAACGACCCCAACTCATACCCCTTGAAAATGCGATTTTTTTTTAATAGTATAGAAAACTTCTCAGAGACCCGGGGTCCTCACAGTTCCAATTTCAACTGGATAGTCAAACACCACAAAGAAACTTACAATCATCATCCATAAGAACCCAAACAACCTTTTTATTTATGAATCAAGAATCAATTTTAGAGACAGTGTTCTACGCAACAGACATCAAAGTAGCAACTATCTGAAACAAAAGAACTGAAAAGAACAATAGAACTAAAAGACAAAAAGAAAGAGTCACTCTGACTACAAGAGAAGTTGTCAAGAACCAAGTGTGACTCTCGTGCCCTCCCAGTAGTTGCCGACTTCACTGATTATCTGTTTTTGGGAAAAACCAATAAAGTAGGGTGTCAGAATCGAAATCTTGAGCACAACTATTTCTTAGTGAAACATGTGAGACAAAGGGTTAAGATAAGATATCATGCAGCATTTGAGGAAAATGCACTCAGGACAGTTTATAGCATTTAAGAATTTTTTCATGAAACAGTTATAAGTGCTAAGCATGCAGAAACATTAAAGCAGTAGCAAGTAACAAAACTTCAACATACAATAAGAAGTAAACATTACACACTCATCATCATGTAATGATCGAGGGAATAATTAAAATATGCATGATCTAATACATAACAGGAAAATGCACGAATCCTTTTGTTATCTTTCATTTAAGTTCTCTCTTTTTTCCTTATGCGTGCCCTATTAAATGCATACAACTTTAAGTTCCTCTTTTTAATTATTGTTGCCCGCGGATACACCAAACGGGTATAATCTCTGAGGTCAAGTTAGGTCCCTAGGGTAGCTTAACACAATTTGTATTTTATTACTGGGTTCCAAACTTAGCCCTCGGTCGAATCACCTTCGAAACATAAGACCTCTACATCTAATGTTGGAGACACAAGGGACACCTCACGCCCACAAGTATCACTTTCTTGGTACCAAAACAACAGTTATGTCAAACACACCACCCGAAGGTAAAGTGGCGGACTCTCCCTAAAACCGTTGCTAGAAGAAGGAACATAAATATCGGGTTCATGGGACAAAATAAAGCACACGGAGTTTTTGTATCCTTACAGTCTTTCCAAGACCGGATCTCTAAGATCCCCATTCTCCAGATGGGAGATCCTAGAACGTATATTACACTGTTCTTACTTCTTATCTTTTATTAAAAGTCAACTCTTTAAGTTTTGCAACACCATATGCAAAAAGTAAAGGCAAAAGCTCACATCCACCCCTGCGAGAATCCTTTCGGGACTCCAGCCCGTGAGGACTACTAGAATAGTGTAGTAGTGTGCAATGCCAACATATGCGGTTTAAGTGATGCAATAAAACATATAAGAAAAATAACCAAGTCCATGGCTCTCCGGGCCGGTGATGATCCATTAGGCCATCGATGCATCACACAACAAAACCAATGTGATGTGTTATATAACATCAAACTAATGTGCCAAATGCATGTGCGCCCATGCAAAACAAAGTCAATCATAAGCGTGTAATTTTCCACATCACATGCATTTTTGTCATGTGTATTTCTTACATCCATACACACGTATCCATGTCAACGGATACTCCCTTTGAGTGTGTGTGCATGTGAATAAAACTGTTTATTATGCATGTTAAGTGAAACCTCAATCATTTAGCAATTGCATAACAACATAATTTTCATGATTTGATGCATAATTAATAGCATTACATGTGTCAGATTTAAGTTCGGCATGTATAGAATTCACCTTTCTCCCTTTTGTCCAACAATTATATTTTGCACATCCTTAAACTGCTGGTCGGGTAGGACACTCCCGGACCAGACAACTTGTTGGCCGGCTAGTCATAACAACTCAGCCAAATGGACCTGCCAACCAGTCCGGCCGACTCCTTGGCTATATCACCCCGTACCCCTATGCTTTGAATATAACTTTCAAGCACATTTATGGTAAATCAACAGTTAATAGGGTATGAAGATATAATTATGTACATTAGTTTGACTATCAATGCTTAAATAAAATCAGAGATAAATTAGGTGCAAAGAAAGTGTAACCGTTTGTATTACAAGTACATCATGATTAACCAGAAAGTGAATGCCCGTGGGGCCAGCGTTAAACCCCCATATAAATTTTTTTTTCCGGCAAACTATCCAACCCATACACAGCATACAGATTTTCTTTGCTGAAACCAATAAAAATACTGAAATACAGATAGGTAACGGTGGAAATCGTAGATCCACTGCTCCTCCATGGATTTCCATCCAAAGATTGCATGAAACACAATCTCCACCCGATTTCTCATCCGTTTCAAGAAGAACCCGTACCTTAAAACCGACGCTTGAAGGAAAAACTCAGAAATGCTGATGGTTAGGAACGACTCAGTCTAGCGTCATCGAAGTGTCTGCCAAGCACAGGAAAGAGGTCACCACAAGCGAAACACAACCCTAGCCTGGGTTGCTAGTCTGAGCTAGGCCCCGAGTCGGCGAGCACCGAGCGAGAATATTGAGGGCGTCGACTAGGCCCCCAATAGCCACACTCGGTTGGACCCCAATCGAGCTGAGATTGGCTCAACAAAAAGGAAAGGGTGGGGTTAAGTAGACCCTACCCGATTACTAGTCAACTTACCACTAGGTTTCAAATTTGCGACGTACGGTTAAGCGGACCCCTACCAGTTTTATAACTATACCATTGGGTTTTGAACCTGCCACGTCCCAACACAAGGTGGCGTGCACCACCTGCTCCTACCAGCCTCCTGGAGCCCCCGTTGGGTCTCCTCGAAAGAGGGGGATCAAGCAGGGGAAAACCCTACCTGTTGGCCGGAACCTAGGGGAAAAAGGGGAGGCAGGCCCCCCCAGCTCTAGCCCCCCTGTCGACCCCCTGATGAGTCACAAAGGAGGGGTCAAGGGCGGCAGGGGCCACCGGCCACCTGCCGACCCTCGGTAGGGCCCCTGGAAAAAGGAAGAGCGATAGGAGGGGAAGAATCGTAGCAGGGGGACCGTCGGCTCCCTGTCGACCTCCCAGTGACCTCCGATAGGCAAAAGAGAGGATGCACACGGCAAGGTGGTCGTCGGCCTATTGTGGGTTCCCCCGACAACCAACTTGGAGGAAAGGGGAAAAAGTTGCTTCAGGGGGGGTCTGTAAGATTTTGATATATGTGGGCTGTAACAAAAGAGAGAGATAGAGAGGGAAATAGGAAAACCTGAGAGAGAGGAAGAGAGGAGAGATAAAGTAGGGGCGCAGAATACTTCTCCCCCTTTGTATCATTCTATTTATACTCAAAATGTACATTTTACAAAATACATAATAAAAAAGAATGTAATTACAAGTATGCCACCGCCTAGAGGCGCGTGCCTTAGGCGGTGTTATGGATTGGATCAAGATCTGATCCAATCCAAATGTGTCTTCTTAACAGCCCCCCTCAAGTTGGGCATGGGGATGAATCATGCACAACTTGTTCTTCAAAGTCCAGAAGTGCTCGCCTGTAAGTCCTTTAGTAAACAAGTCTGCCACCTGTTGTGATGTAGGAATATATGTTGGAGAAATGACCCCGTCTTCAACCTTTTGACGAATGAAATGTTGATCAATCTCTATGTGCTTGGTACGACTGTGAGAGATGGGATTGAAAGCCATTTTAATAGCACTCTGATTATCACAAAGGAAGGAGGAGCTGGCAATGGGAAGTAAGAGTTCTCCAAGGAGGTGTCGTAACCATGCAACTTCAGCAGTGCCGGCAGCCATGGCTCTATATTCTGCTTTTGTGCTTGACTTGCAAATGGCCCATTGTCTTTTGCTACTCCAACAGACGAGATTGGAGTCAAGAAAAACACAATAACCCGAAACAGACCGTCTCTCATCTGGATCACCCCCCCAGTCAGCATCAGTATAGGTATAAAGATGATGTCCATCCAAGACATTTGAGGACCTTGTGTAAAGGAGGCCATCTCCAATAGTAGCTTTGAGATAGCGTAAAATCCGCTTAACTGCTTCCATATGCTCTTCTGTGGGAGCATGCATGAATTGAGAGACCTGGTTCACTGCATATACTATGTCAGGACGGGTAAAAGTGAGGTATTGCAACATGCCAACAATACTTCGATAAAACCGAGGATTAGGATATGCATCACTTCCATCAAGAGCACGCAACTTGGAGTTAAGAACACTGGGAGTATTTATGGGTTTGCACTGCGACATCCCTGCCTTGTTTAATATGTCAAGAGCATACTTATGTTGAGTGAGAGTCATCTCATTATCTTTTCTATCAAGTTCAACCCCCAAGAAGTATCGTAGCTCGCCAAGATCTTTCATTTTAAAAGCCTCTTGTAGGACCTCTTTAACATGAGCGATATGAGAGGAAGAGTTTCCCGTGAGTACTATATCATCCACATATATGAGAAGCCAAGTTACAGTTTCACCTGACCGATATAAGAATAAAGAATGATCAAAAGCTCTTCGAGTGAAACCAGCCTGCTGAATATGGAGAGAGAACCTGTCAAACCATGATCTAGATGCTTGTTTGAGCCCATATAATGACTTCTGTAGTTTGCAAACCCATTGAGTAGGATCACTTGATGCATACCCTGGAGGTTGCTCCATATATACTTCTTCTTTCAAATAGCCATGAAGAAATGCATTCTTCACATCCAACTGATATAAAGGTCATCCATGTGACACTACCAGTGAAAGAATAACTCGTATTGTCCCCATCTTGACAACTGGACTGAAAGTTTCATCATAATCCTCACCATACTGTTGAGTGAATCCTCTGGCAACAAGACGGGCTTTGTATCGATCAACACTGCCATCGGGTTTATATTTAATCTTATAAACCCATTTGGAACTCACTACATTTTTCCCGTCTGGTCGAGGAACAAGAGCCCAAGTTTGACATTCATGCAAGGCAGACATCTCCTCATTCATGGCATCAATCCAACGTCTATCTTGAGAGGCTTGATCATAACTCTTGGGCTCCTCATTTTTGTTCACCTCTGTCATAAAGATCTGAAAATCTAAAGAAAAATTGTCATAGCTGACCCACCTGTCAATTGGATGTCTCACCCGTTATGATCTGCGTGGAAGAACATCGGTTGTGTCTGAAGCACGGATAGAGGGAAGCCTTCTACTATAAGTCATCCCTGAAAAATAACCAGATGGTCGAGGATCACATGTGGATGGTTCTGAATCAACTTGGGATGAGGCAAAGGAAGTGTCATGACATATTGGAGCCGAAGATTGATGTGGATCACCCTGTGGAGATAAGATTTCAGCACTTAGCCATGGATCATAAGACTGAGGATCAGCATTGGATTCCACAAGTGTGTCTGTCGAGTCCTTGAATCTGAGTTCATCAAAAACAACATGACGGGAAATGTGTACACGCCCAGTTTTGGGATTGTAACATCTATACCCTTTATAACTGTCAGAATAACCAATAAATCTGCACATAATAGCCCTATCCTGAAATTTGTTTCGTAAAGAGACATCAACATGAACATAACAAATACACCCAAAAACCCGCAGCACATTGTAATCAGGGTGTTCATGATGTAAAAGGAAATATGGAGAGTTTCCTTCAAGTAATGACAATGGCAAACGATTGATGATATATACGGCAGTATGGAAAGCTTCAGTCCAAAGAGTCATGGGGATGCCAGTATTATGTAACATGCTTAATGCAGATTCAACTATATGTCTGTGTTTTCTCTCTGCTATGCCATTTTGTTGAGGTGTATGTGGACAGGAAATCTGTCTAGTGATCCCATGATTTAGTAAGTACTCAGTAAATTCTTTTGAGATAAATTCTCCCCCACCATCACATTGGAAATGCACAATATTAGAGGAGTATTTGTTGCGGACTAAGGCATGAAATTGAGTAAACAAGTGAAACACTTCGGATTTATGCTTCATAAAATAAATCCAAGTGTATCGAGAGTAAGAATCAATAAAAACAACATAATATTTGCTCCCAGAAGAAGAAGAAAGAGGAGCTGGTCCCCAAACATCAGAATATATTGTCTCAAATAATTTGGAAGCTCGTTTATTTATCAACTGAAAAGGCAAGGCATGGCTCTTACAAATATGACAATTAGAGCACATGTCTGACTCATTGGCAGGACTCAGACTGGACTTGGGGATGAACCCATTCTTAACAAGATCACGAATAAAAGAATGACTGCAATGACCTAAACGACCATGCCAAATGAATGACCTATCATACTCTGTTAAAGCAACAGGATGAGGACTAGGAGAAGACGGAACAGAGACACTTGACGAAGACACTGTTGGAGCTTCCTCAAGAACGTACATGTTGCCCTTGCGAACACCCTCAGCGAATGTCTTCTTGGTTCGAGCATCCTTGACATAAACAGAAGATGGAGTAAATTCAACAGAGGAATTAGAATCATCAATAAGCTTAGAGACAGAAATAATATTTTTCTTGATATTTGGAACAACTAGAACATTTTTCAAGGGTAAAGAACAGTGAGACAAAGACACTTGTGCATTTCCAATGTGGGATATCTTATGATGGGATCCATCTCCTGTAACAACTGAGCCTTGAGCTAAATAAGGGAGAGCACTAGAAAGTTTACCTGCATTATCAGTCACATGAGTTGCTGCACCAGAGTCCACATACCAAGTTCCTTCCTCATTCTGTTTAAAATTGATCTTGGACATAGCAGTCATAAGAATTTGTTGCACATCTGGAGGAATATGGTTGCCTGGCACATGTGAACTCGTCTGCGTGTTATCGCGTCGAACCCCTTTGCCTTTGTTCTGCGGATTGTGCCAACACTCAGACTTTACGTGTCCCTTTTTGTTACAATAAAAACAAGTAGGGATCCTCCGTGGGATATTGCCCTGTGTGGTAGCCTGAGGAGTAGGAAGGATTCCTCTTCCCGTCCCTGGTTGCACATGGAACCCTCTAGCACGATTCCCTGGATGAGAATAAGTGTTTGTAACAAGAACATTGTGTTGACCATGCGGCAATAAGTTCTGACGTTGCAATCGGCTGGCTTCATGTTGAAGCAGTTTTGCCTTGAGATCTTCAAATGAGGGAAGGGAAGGCAACACCTCTAAAGCAGTACAGAAGACATCGAAATCAGGTCCCAACCCACTTAGGACTTGTTGAACTTTGTCTTTATCGTTAATAGGGTGTCCCACAATGGCCAGTTGATCGCTAATATTCTTCAGTTCAGTCATAAACTCCAAAACTGATCTAGTACCATGCTTGCAATCTTGAAATTGCCTCTTAAGTTGAAGAAATCGGGCTTCAGAAATTTGGGAATATGTTGTGGCTAAGGCCTGCCACAACTCCATTGCAGTGAGATCATCATCAATCCCTGCGAGCACTTCATCTGAAAGGGTTGATGTAATATAAGCAACAAGAGCTTGATCACGTGCCGTCCATGTATCATAATCCGGATTAGGCTCAGTTAATGTGCTTTCAACTTCCCCGGCAGCATTCTTCACATCAGTCACATTGAACTCAGGTGGTGCAGGAAGAGAGCCATCAATGTGGCCATAAAGTCGATGACTCTTGATAAAGGGGATGATTTGACGTTTCCACGTCAAATAATTGGTTTGATTGAGTTTTTGAGAGATAAGTTGAGAAAGAAAGCTGGAAGAGAGGGCAGCCATAGAGGGATTTAAGATAAAATCAGACGAATTTGGGATTTAGGGCAAAATTAGGGCAAAATTTGAGAAAATTAGGGGCGGATTGAAAATTAGGGCAGAAATTAGGGCACAGTAGAGACAAAAACAGATGGTGTTTTCGGAGTAAAAGGAGATCTTCACGGTAAGAAAGAAGAAGAAGAGGAGAAATAGGGTTATTTGGGAGAAAGAGGGATTCACGGCAAGAAGGAGAGAGGTTTAGGGATTTTGGGAGAGAGGAACTTACGATCAAGAGAGAGATCCCGCACGATATGTCTTCAGCCTGAACCTGGCTCTGATACCATGTAAGATTTTGATATATGTGGGCTGTAACAAAAGAGAGAGATAGAGAGGGAAATAGGAAAACCTGAGAGAGAGGAAGAGAGGAGAGATAAAGTAGGGGCGCAGAATACTTCTCCCCCTTTGTATCATTCTATTTATACTCAAAATGTACATTTTACAAAATACATAATAAAAAAGAATGTAATTACAAGTATGCCACCGCCTAGAGGTGCGTGCCTTAGGCGGTGTTATGGATTGGATCAAGATCTGATCCAATCCAAATGTGTCTTCTTAACAGGGTCGTCGGCTCCCTGCGACCTCAGAGAGGCAAAAAAAAGGGGGACTGTCGGGACCATCGGCCTCCTGCCGGTCCCTCGGCAGAGGAGAGAGGCACCAACGGGGGGAAAAGGAAATTGCTGGTGGGAGGCCCGTCGGCTCCCTATCGGCATCTCGGCGATCGTGGCTCGGAGAAGAATCGCAGTAGGGAGCGACCGTCGGCTCCCTGCCGGCCTCCCGATGCACGCAGACGACGGAGTTAAGGGAGAAAACAGAGGGACAGAGAGGGGAAGCATACCTGTATCTCGCCGTCGTCGTCGGCTGCTGGACGCAGGGAGACGAACGATAGGGAGGGGGAGAGGAATTGCGCGTGAGGGCCTCCTCTCCCTCTGCGTTGCTTAATAGGAAGGCACAGGGGGAAGGGGGGGGATCGTGGCTCCGTCGGTTACGGGGAGCCCCTTTCGTGCGAGGCAGCTGCAGGGAGGAAGGGAAAAGAAAACGCGGGGCCAGGGTTTTAAAACCCTACCGGGTTACGTATCCGGGTCGGGTTCGACCCGGCTTCCGATTTTTTTTTTAACACTGGTTTTTACACTATGTGGGAGCCCCCAATGGCCTCTCTCTCTTCCTTTTTAGATATGTATTTTTCTTGAGTATATTATGCCTGTCGTGGTGGCTGCATTCCTAGTGTGCAGTGATAGTAATACTACCAGTCGTTGTATGACTGAAATGGTGTTATTGTGAAAAAAAAAGGGACTCGTATTCGCATGGTTACTGTGCACAGACTTGTTTTCTCCATAGGGAAATTCGATGTATCTGTGTGACTCGGTGACATAAGCCTGTCGGTAAGTATATTTTGGGGTTTATACTTGTGTCATGTTCAGTAATAGCAAGAGATACATGGATGCTACTCTAGTTCGTGATTCTGGTTCTTTGGGTTTACTATTAGGTTCTGAGAAATATTAAATCTTTGTTATTTTGCGAGTTTAATTTCTGTAATAGGCCCCTGATCTGCATGTGGGTTGTTAGTTTGTCTTTTGAATGGGTGAGCATAAGCTTTAACTATAATATCTTTTTCTCCCTGTCTTTCTCCCTCATTTTCTCGCTCTCCCTCCCGATCGCCCCCTCACGACAGAGGTTCGGTGGCCGACAAATCTTCTTCCCGCAACAGCAGCATCCCCCAAGCGTCGGTTCTGAGGTACGGGTTCTTTCTTCTGATTCATGCGAGAAATCGAATATCGATTCGATTCCATGCAATATTTAGTGCAAGTCCATGGTTAAAGAGTGAATCTATGTGTTCACACTAGATCACATGGATGAGAATCCATATATCCTTTTTTATATGGGTGTTTTCGGTCCTTTACATATAAAAATTCTGTGTATGGGGTTTTTATACAAAAATAGACTCATATTGGGTTATGATCGAGATTTATTTCTCTTTGTTATGATCAAGATTTATACTTGTGTATATATATATACCTTAATCTGCGTTTTTTGTTCTTGAATTGGGTTCATGCTGGATATAGTTTGAATGACTTGATCGATGCTTATAAAACTGATTTTTTTTAGGCACAGTTAAGATCAAGGCTTAGGTGGTGATTAGGTTTGCAAAATTGTTTTCAAGTTCATTGACTCAGCAAATTGCATATGGCTATATACAGATTCTCATATGAAAAGTGTGTGTTATTCCCTGATTTACATGTGTTAAAGATTTAGTTTTTCTTTCTATGCATGTGAATGTTTGGACATGTACATGTATTGAAAATGTTGAGAATGGGTGGTTTTTAGGTTAAGTTCTCTTATATTAGAGGTTTTCTGAAATTTTATTTTCATAACGACTTAGATGTAATTTTCCTTTTGCCTCTCTCTATTTAATATAGAGAGAAGCCCTAATGAGAATATCGAGTTCTCTGTTTCTTGTCCAGCCGTCTCTCTCTCTCTCTCTCTCTCTCTCTCTCTCTCTCTATCTATCTCCTCTTCTCCCTCTAGGGTTCGATACATCTTCTACATGGTATCAGAGCCTAGCCGATCGTGGGAGCGTGATCGAGTGGCCTAGCCGATCGTGGGAGCATGATCGACTGTGACGTGGGAGCGTGATCGAGTGTGATCAAAACACAGTCGATCGTGGAGGCTTTCATGATCGTGATCAAACTTCGATCAAATGAGTAATGTTTCTAATCAGGTCAGCGATTTAAAAATTTTTTAAGATCTGATGACAGATCTGGGCATGCTGCTGGTCGTGGATGCTTGTTGTGGGTTTCGTAGCTCCTCGTTTTTTTTTCTCTTGGCTACCTACTGCCTCGTTGGTAGTTCCTGCTGTGATTCTCGTGACTACCTACGCTGGGAGTTTGATTGTTGTCGGGAGTTTGATTGCTGTTCAGATCTTAGAAGAAGATCTAAATCTGTTCTCCTCATCTGGATTTCCTGCTGCGACCTAGTGTTGCCGAGTCTTGTTTCTGCTATGACGTTTTTTTTTTTTGGTTCGTGAGTTGTCGAGGGGTATTCCTGATGGTTGGAAGTAACAAAAATTTTTTTCTGTGTTGCCGTGAGTGCTGAGTTCTTGTCGAGGTGTGTTCCTGCTGTTTGGGAGCAACAGAATTTTTTTTTTCTGTATTGCCGTGATTGCTGAGTTCTCGCCTGTGTTGATTGCGTTTGATCAGAAGCTGATTGCGTGTGATACTTACTGGATGTCGTGCCTTATATGTTGGAGAACAACAGGTGTAGTGAATATTTTGCTTTGCGACTGCATTCTATCATTTGTCGTGATGTGTTTGGGTGCAGCAATGTTCGTGATTTCTGTGGTATCGACAGCAACTGAACTTTAGTTGTTTTTAGTGGGTTGGTTTATTTCAGAATGTGGTTTTCAGTGACTCCCTGCTGTGTCGAGTTTTTTTTTAAGGAAGCACGGTAGCTTAAGTTACTCTTCTGTCGTGGAAAATAGCAGGGGTGATTTCCTGCTGGGTTGAATTTTATTTTGTGTGTGGGCTGCTGCTTGTTGTGGAAACAGCAGTTGAAAATTCTTCTTGAACACTTGTTGTTCAAGTGAGGTATTTTTTTTATCTTCAGTATGGCTGAAACTTCGAAATGTGATTCCAAAATGGAACATATTGGGGAGTATAAGGCTTTTGCCAACCCCTTCTCGTATGGCTCTTCCGTAAGGTTGAATGAAACCAACTATGCCAGGTGGTCCAGAACTTTTTTGATGTCGGTATCTGGACATCGTCGAAAACATATTTTGTTGGAAGGCGAACCCATTGAGAAATTGGGAAAATATGTTACTTGGGATGAAGATAATGACATAGTTATGTCATGGATCATGAATAGTGTCGAACCCCATATTGCAGATGGATTGATCTACTATAATACAGCCAAACTAATGTATTATCACCCTTAGTCGTGCGGAATATGATGAGTTGATTGCTCTTCGACCTTTGAGTTCCACCACTCTTGTAGCTGGTGTTGCCTATTCAACCGGAAATCATCTCCATCCGAATGATAGTAAGTGGGTTATTGACTCTAGTGCATCTAGACATTTGTGTGGAAATTCACGTGTTTTTTCAGATCTAAAGGTCATTAAGGCTCAACTTGGAGTCTGATTAGCCGATGGGAGCTCCTCCTCGATTGTTGGTCAGGGAAATATTTCTATATCCTCCTTATTGCAGTTGAAAAATGCTCTTCATGCTCCAAACTTTCCTCAAAGTTTACTTTCTGTTAGTTGCCTTATAAAAGAACAAAACTGTAGAGTAATATTTGATCCAATGGGTTATCATTTTCAGGATTTGCTGACGGGGAAGAAGATTGGTGGAGGCTATGAAGAAAATGGAATTTACTACCTACATCATCCAATGGGTTCTGTTCATGCTGCAGTGGAACATTCATTCAGTCCTGTTCAGTGGCATCGTCGTCTTGGTCATCCTTCATTGTCAAAGCTTCGGTCGGTCTTTCCTTAGATTCCTTCCACCACATCATTTCAGTGTGAAGCATGTCAGTTGGGCAAGCATCATTGAAGTTCGTTCCCTTCGAGTCAGAGTCAGTCTAGTAATAAAGTTTTTGAACTTCTTCATGCAGATGTATGGGGTCCTAGTAAGATTCCTACTAGGACTCAGTGTCGTTATTATCTTGTTATTGTTGATGATTTCTCTAAGTTATCATGGGTATTTTTAATAAAAGAACGATCTGAAGTTCCAAGTCTTATCAAATCCCTAATTCTTGAAATAAAAACTCAGTTTGAATCTATTGTCAAGATTGTTCACACTGATAATGCTCTCGAGTTTAAATCAAAAGGTCTGTCACAATTTTACCAAGATCATGGCATCCAACCCCAAACTTCCTGTGCCTATTCATCTCAACAAAATGGGGTGGCTGAGCGAAAACATCGGCACCTCCTTGATGTTGCCAGGACCATTATGATTCAATCCAATGTTCCTGCGTTATACTGGGGTGATGCGATTACCACTGCTTGCTATTTGATCAACCGCATGCCTTCGTCTTCTGTGGGTGATCAAATTCCATTACATATCCTAAAACCTAATGCCCCACTTTTTTCTTTCTCACCAAAAATATTTAGATGTGTTTGTTTTGTACACAAACTTGGCCCTGACCGTGATAAATTAGCCGCTCAAGCTACAAAATGCATATTTATCGGTTATCCAAAAAATCAAAAGGGCTATCGATGTTATGATCCTATTTCTCGCCGAGAGTATGTCAGTGCGGATGTATCTTTCCTGGAATCCTCTCCATATTACTCTAGTTCCAGTTCCCCGCTGCAGGTTGATCCAGCTGAGTCTTTTTCATTACCTATACCTCCTTTTCCTTTGGAATCTGTGCCCTCCTTACCGAACCAAACTTCATCCTCTTCCAGATTTAATAATCCTCTATTGGTATATGTGCGTAGAGCTCCACTTCCGCAAGAGCCTTCATCTTCTTGTTCTCCTGAGGTAAGTTCTACTGACAATAGTGATCTTCAGGATGATGATAGCAGGCTTATTGTTCTATGAAAAGGGACAAGACAATGCACCTTATATCCCATATCTCATTTTGTCTCCCATGCCAGAATTGAACATCAGATGAAGTCTTTTATTTCAGCCTTGTCTGCTGAAACCATTCCTCTGAACTATCAGCAGACAGCACTTGATAATCGTTGGAAACTGGCTATGCAAGAAGAAATGACAACTTTGGTATCTCAGCATACCTGGGATCTATTTGATTCCCCAGCAGATGCTGACATTGTTGGATGTAAATGGGTATATACAATAAAGTACAAATCTGATGGTTCTATTGAAAGGTACAAGGCCAGATTAGTCGCGAAAGGGTATACTCAAACATATGAAATTGACTTCTTTGAAACTTTTTCTCCTGTTGCACGGATGGGTACTATCCGTCTTGTTCTCTCAGTAGCTGTTCAGCATGGCTAGAGCTTGTGTCAATTAGATGTGAAAAATGCATTTCTTTATGGGATCTCTCTGAGACCGTTTACATGCAACAACCTCCAGGATTCGAGGTTGAAGGGGAGTGTCAGAAGGTGTGCAGATTGAGAAAGGTGATTTATGGCTTGAAACAAAGTCCTCGTGCATGGTTTCAAAAGTTGTTTGAAGTAATGTCAAGCTTTGGCTTTAATAGATCAGCAGCAGATCATACACTTTTTATAAAGAAAACTAGCTCTGGCATAGTTGTTATGGTAGTATATGTGGACGACATCATTCTTACAGGAGATGATGTGAAAGCTATTGAAGCCACAAAGGCTCATCTTCAAAAACACTTTGTTACAAAAGACCTTGGTTCACTCAGGTATTTTCTGGGTATAGAAGTTGCTAGAGGCCGTGAAGGGATGGTTTTGTCTCAACGGAAGTATGTTCTTGACTTATTAAAGGAAACGGGCATGTTGGGAGCTAAACCAGCAAATATTCCCATGGACCATAAAGTTCAGTTGTTTGAAGAAGTTGCAAAACCAGATGATAGCAAAAGCTATCGCTCCCTAGTAGGGAAGTTATTATATGTAACTGTGACCAGACCGGATATTGCTTTAGCAGTAAGCAAAGTTAGCCAGTTTATGGACAAACCAACTGAGGTACACTGAAATGCAGCCATAATGATTCTCAGATATCTAAAATCCTCTCCTGAAAAGGGGTTATTGTTTAGGAAAGGTGGAACTCTGGAGATAGTAGCCTATTCTGATGCTGACTATGCTGGATCTGTAGTAGATAGAAAGTCTACCACAGGATTCTGTGTGTTTTTGGGAGACAACTTGATTTCATGGAGAAGAAACAAAATGTGGTTTCCAGGTCAAGTGCAGAATCAGAATATCGGGCTATGGCCCAAACAGCTGCTGAATTGATATGGGTTAGCACTGTTCTTCATGATCTCCAGGTGAAGGTTTCCTCTCCAATGACCATGATGTGCGATAATAAAGCGGCAACATATATAGCAAACAATCCTGTCTTTCATGAGAGAACAAAGCACATTGAGGTTGATTGCCACTATGTAAGAGATATGATTCAAGCTGGTCATATCACTACAAAATACCTAAAGTCAGAAGACCAAGTTGCAAATATGTTTACAAAGCCTCTTGCTAAGCCAAATTTCTCCAAATGTTGTGACAAGCTGAGCATGATTGATATCTATGCTCCAGCTTGAGGGGGAGTTTTGAGAATAGGTGGTTTTTAGGTTAAGTTCTCTTATATTAGAGGTTTTCTGAAATTTTATTTTCATAAGGACTTAGATGTAATTTTCCTTTTGCCTCTCTCTATTTAATATAGAGAGAAGCCCTAATGAGAATATTGAGTTCTCTGTTTCTTGTCCAGCCGTCTCTCTCTTTCTCTCTCTCTCTCTTTCTCTCTCCTCTTCTCTCTCTAGGGTTCGGTACATCTTCTACAGAAAACATGGATCATGAAAGTTTATTGTTATTGCACTTGCATTTTTATATACTTGTATGCATGTTTTGCTAGAGGTGAATCAAGGAAGGAATGATATTTCTCTTATCCTTAGAATCGACATGTTATGCTTGATTAAAACATTAGTGCAAGGGTGCTTGCATATGCATGTGCATACATGGAATTGATGTATTTTGGCACGTACCTCATGGCGTTTTATTTAAAACTGAGATTTAAATTGAATGAATCTGGATTTTTGTCAAACGATTTAAATATGAGATCTAAATTATAAATATGTATTTTTGTTAACACGATTTAAATATGGATCTTGTCAAATGAATCTAAGTTTTTTTTCTTAAATAGGTAAAATCTAGGACTTTGAATGTAAATATGATAATTTTTTAGTTATGATTATAAAACCTGAATTACAGGTTGTGGATAAATCTCTAATTATTATTTTTAGAATATGGTTGCGGTTGGCTATGTTATGATGTAATAAACGGAAAAAAAAGTGTTTTGACCCGGGTCGGATCCAGATTTGGACCCGACCCGGATCCAAAAGGTGAGGCGGTCGGGTACAGCCTCACCGCCTCCCTCGGGCCTTCCTTAGAAAACATGGCAGGGGGGTTCAAATATGAACCCCCCCCCCCCACCCTCGTTGTCTTTATCCTGCACTCTCGCCCTCTCGACTCCCCTTCTCTCCCCTCTGTTGTATCTCTCTCTTGCTGTCGCCTGCGATTGGAGACGCCGGCGATCGAAGCCGACAGGCGGCCTTCGAGCTCCGATGATCGCATCGTCGGCAGCCTGCTCGAGCCTCCCCTCTGCGACCTCGTTGGCGATGCCTCCCTACTCGACCTTCGCTGTCGCCGCCACCTGCGACCCTCCTCGTCGGCATCTGTGTTGTCGAGCAACCCCATCGAGGACCCCCTCCTTCCGGCAGCCTCAGGTACTCCTCTTCTCCTTTATTCTCCCCCTTTTTCTTCTCTTCTTCTTTTCGTCAACTGATAGGGGCAAAAGCCCCTGTCGATTGGCCTGTCACGGCAGGGGAGGGGCCGAGCCCTCCTCCCTGCCTCCTGTTACGGTTGAGGAGGGGCTCGCCCCCCTCCACTCTGTTCTCTTTGTCACGGCAGGGGAGGGGTCGAGCCTTCCTCCCTGCCTCCTGTTACGGCAGAGGAGGGGCTCCCCCCCCCCCCCCCCCCCCGCCCCTCCTCTTTGTCCTCTCTGTTACGGCAGGGGAGGGGCCGAGCCCTCCTCCCTGCCTCCTGTTACGGCAGAGGAGGGGCTCACCCACCTCCACTTTGTTCTCTTTGTTACGGCAGGGGAGTGGCTGAGCCCTCCTCCCTGCCTCCTGTTACGGCAGAGGAGGGGCTTGCCCCCCTCCTCTCTGTTCCCTCTGCTCGGCAGGGGAGGGGCACGACCCCTCTTTGCTTCTGTTACGTCAGGGGAGGGGTCGAGCCCCTCCTCCCTGCTCCCTGCATCCCTATCATGGCAGGGGAGGGGCTGAGCCCCCTCCCTGCTTCGTGTTATGACAGGGGAGGGGCTGAGCCCCCTCCCTGCTCTTTGTGTTGACAGGGGAGGGAGTCGAGCCCCTCCCTGATTCTTGTTACGGCAGGGGAGGCGCTGAGCCCCCTCCCTGCTCTTTGTTTTGACAGGGGAGGGGGTCGATCCCCTCCCTGCTCCTTGTTGCGGCAGGGGAGGGGGCCGAGCCCTCCCTGTGCCTCTTTTTTCGTTAGGCAGGGGCATCGCCCGCCCCTGCCTTCATTGTTTTTCGGCAGGCAGGGGCGAGCCCCCTCGCCTCGCTTTTCCCTGGCATCAGGTGGGCCTCCGTTCGTTGTTGACAGGCAGGGGCTTTGACCCTGCGTCTCTTCTACTTTGTCAGGCAGGGGCACAACCCTTCCTTCCCTCTCTTTATGAGGGCAGGGGTGCAACCCCCTGCCTCCTCGGGGTTCGCTGACAGCAAGTCAGCAGGGGCTCGCAGCCCCTGCCCTTGCTTCTTGCGCTTATAGCAGGTGCGCAGGTGCACGATGCCCCTGCCTCTGCTTCCCTTACGTCAGGACTGCGATAGTGCCCCTGACTTTCTATTTTGGTATTAGCTTGCTAAGATCGTTACTTTTGCAGCTCGTACGACGAATCCCGCTCGCGCTCCGCGACCCGAGCCGCCAATCGCGTACATCCGCGGACGACAGCAAGCTTACAACTCTCAAAGGTAGGGGAAGATTGCACAGAAGACTTAGACAATTGAATTGAATTCAATTAACTAAAAAGGACAATTAAATAAATATATATGCATATATATATATATATGTATGTATATATATATATATATATCATATATATTTATACGAGTACGCATTTAACTCAAGGACGCGGTTTCGCGATCCTTGTCCTTACTTTGCCGTTGCGCATCGCGCAAAGGTTCTGCGTTGCACTCCTGCTTACGGCCTTTACTTTGCCGTTGCGCGTCGCGTGTCGCGCAAAGGTTCTGCGTTGCACTTCTGCTTACGACCTTTACTTTGCCGTTGTGCATCGCGCAAAGGTTTTGCGTTGCACTCCTGCTTACAGTCTTTACTTTGTCGTCGCGCATCGCGCAAAGGTTCTGCATTGCACTCCTGCTTACGGTCTTTACTTTGTCGTCGCGCATCGCGCAAAGGTTTTGTGTTGCACTCCTGCTTACAGTCTTTACTTTGTCGTCGCGCTTTGCGCTAGGCTCTTTTTTTTGCATATGTGTTGTTACTGCCTTGCTATTGCAGATGACGCTCAGGTTCTCGCTCATTGCATACGCGTTTGAGGCATCCTTGTGGAGGATGCAAGAGACATCTATCACTCCCTCTTGCGACAAGAGTTCAGTCGGGAGCTGGTGGTACACCTTCGTCTAAGGAGAGGGATACCTCGCAAGGATCCTGGCTCTTCGTGTGCGCAGTCCTGCAGAGTCGACTTGAGATTTTAGGGAGTTGCACAAAAGCATCAAAGACTGCTCCAAATTGAAGCATTTGGAAGGATGCGATTGGCTGGTTCTGCTCGCCTTTTTGGCATATCTCGGGTGATCCTGAATTGGGGGTTCGAGCGAACTTCTTAGCGGGTGTTCTGTTTAGAAACCCGTATCCCGTCTATCGAGGCCGGTATCGAGTCATGCGAGACATGTAGATACCCCGATAGCAGATGTGATTCGAGATAATCACATGCATAATGTTGGCACAAGGTACTGTTGTTTCGAAAGATAAAGTAAAGTTGATAAACTTTACATCTTTGTTAAACACTCCTGTTGAGGCTTCTATTGAGGAGCTATACCCCCTTCATCCTAGAGTACTTGTAGTCGTGCACGGCACGTCTAGTACTGCGATGATCGGATGAGACGGTCGTGCGACCTCGAATAGTGCAAAATGCTGTAATCACATAAATGGCCTCATATTCGCCTTCACAGGCAAGATGCTCGAGTGGTTTAAAGACCACAGCATAGGATGGGTCGTTAGTTAAGCAACCCCTAACGCACCCGTTCGCTTCTGGTTGTTCTGTCAAGAGAGAGGACAGAGCGGTACAAAACTGCAATGGACAGGTTGTTAACAACCACCCCCATGGGCAATGATCCGGCCTCCCCAGTGATTAGAGTTAAGGGGAAAGGGGCTACATTAGTTAGCTCAACACTTCTGCAGACGTTGGATGCATCCGTGGCACAACCTCCTTTGGGGAATCCTCTCTTGGCTAAAGCCGGCCTTTTAGGAGCGGACTCAACTAGCTATTCGGGTTATTTAAAATACATAGAATAACATACTCCCGAACTAGTCTCAGTTGTTTCTACGTTTTGCTTGCGCATACCCGCAGGCCAGTAATATCGAAACATAAAGTCTGTTCACACTGGTCGATCGCTTGCTTGCTCGGTAGTTCAGTATGCTACTCGTTGAGCTGTGCACGCTTGTCAAGGCGTTACTCTAGTTGGTTAAACTGCTTACGCAGTTCTTTGCGGAGTAATAAGGAACTTCTCATACTAGTTAAATGCTTATAATAATAGCATTATGCCAGTTGCTACATATTAGCATGTGACTTGCTTTATCCCTTGGTCGAACTGTTTGGTGCTTAGTGTAGCATAGCACTTATTGGCTTGCATCGATTATGATTGATGTGATTACATACAGCTCGTACTCTACGAACTGGTGGCAACTAGGATTGATGTGGCCGTTTGTCTTATAAGCTGCTTACATATTGTGATATAACTGTTGTCGTATGATTTCTTATGAATGGCTTGTGATGCAATCGTTTATGCCTTACGATTAATTTAATTACTTGTTGATGGACTGAGCCATTTGATGGTAATTGTATGTTTTACGAGCATTGTTATGAGTGTTTGTCTTATTCAGTTGTTTTGTTTGGCTGACGGGTAGAGTTAGTTACTCTTCGCCTATAGAATTAACTGGATTGCCATATCTGCGCGTTCTTATGTGTCGTTTACGCATGCTTTGAGGGCCTATTTTCGGATTATAATGTTCCTCGTGGTAATAACATGATGCGTAGGATTATATGCTTCTATGTGAAGTGATACGATGCATAACGCTGATATACATGCTTTTGCCCATATTGTGGCTACTGACCCCGAGGCGGTCAATGGTTCAGAGCAGACGATTATTGATGCATGTATCACTGAGTGGGGTGTCTGTCGAGCACCTGATCTCCAAAGGATTATCTACGAGGGCGTGTATGATCAAGACCAGATACCCGACTAGAGTGGTAGATTCTCTATGAGGATGTACACTGTCCACGAACGGGTAGCCGCAAAGACGGTGAGCTCCTGTGAGGAAGTGTATGGTCCAAGACCAGGTATACCATCTAGGGCGGAATTCCTTGTGAGGTTATACATTTCCCAGACCAGGTGATCCGGCGTTGATTTTGTTATTTGTATTAGTGGCTATCGACCCTGAGAGCGGTCATTTGTGTTGATGCGTGTATCGCAATGATTTTTATTGGATATGCATTTGTTGGGGACCGGTTTCCCAAAGGTTTCACTGTGAGGTTATATATTTCCCAGATCAAGTGACCCGACTAGAGTGAGAGATTTCTGTGAGGATATACACTGTCCACGAACGGGTAGCCGCAAAGACGGTGAACTCCTGTGATGAAGTGTAGGGTCCAAGATCAGTTATACCCTCTAGGGCGGTAATTCCTTGTCCGGTCGTATATCTCTCGGACCAAACGATCCGACGTGGATCTTGTGTTTTTGCTTACCATAAAAAGTTATGGTGAGCTGTGACGATCTTCTGATATTGTTTGTGATAGCCAACTATGAATTTATAGTTTCGACTTTTTGTTTTAGCATGATTACATGCATGACTCAGATGTGAGAATCAGATCGTTAGCGATTCGAGCTAGTGATTATGTTTTGGACCTTTTACGGAAGGGTGGGCTTTTCTGAGAAAGTGTGACGCCTTAGTGAGTCATAACCGGTGACAGTTGGTCGCGTAAGGCTGTGAGAGATGGAATAGATTAAGGTTGTTCAGGACAAAGCGTTTGTTAGAAGTAGTGAACGACAAACGATGTCCTGATGATGATTAGATGCAGAGACCTCGTTATAGGAACGAGAACAAGCTAGTTGCGTGGTGGTTCACAGCCTACGATTAATTGAATCGTATGTTGCGTTTGTCAGTTGAATTGCTTACTCACTTGCACTACTTACTCGCTTGTACTACTTACGCGCTTGCACTATTCACTTGCTTGCATTGCTTACCTGTTTAACTGTATATCTGCTTTAAACTGCGTAACCTACTGAATTAAATGTACTTAATTCAGTTTCCTGTAGTCTCTTTTGTGCACCTACTAGTTTTTCGCGAAACTAACCTATTCTATGGGTACAGGTGATGATTAGGTACACTACGGGCGATGGCGCGATTGCAAGATGGCTTCAAGACTTATTCTTCCTGCTCTAAGCTCGTGTCCTAGACGCTATGGGTTTGTATCGGATTTTTCTTAGGATACCCGAATTTTGTGAGTTTTGGTTCTTTAGCTAACGTGCTCAAAGTTGTCAGCTTGCCTTCTAATTTAACAAAGGAAAAATCTTTCGTTGATTTCATAAACAAACTCTGAAGGAAAGAGATATTTCTAGTCTCTTGCCTGTATTTCGGAAAAGGTTCGCAAGTTTGAAATTTGGGGCGTTACATATGAACTTGGGTTTAGCCAGGGATGTGAATATGTCTTATTCATGTAAAACACATATTATGCTGAGTTAAAAATGTTAATACCTGGCTGTTTTCTTATGCATAAGTCTACATGGTATTGAAGTGTGTCTACATGTGAATGGTTACATGACTGTTCACATTAGTTATTTTCAGTGGGTATTGCAGGAAAGCATGCATACAAATACTAAATGAAATCATGCATTTGACATGAATATGTGAATCAAATCAAAGACATGCTTATGAATATTTTTGTGGCATTAACATGATACATGTTTGCATTTCTGAATGTGCATATAAATTTTCAGATGGTGTGGTGTGCATGTATTTTTGGTTCTCGAGACATGTCAAGATTTGGAATTATGTATATGCTTTGACTTGATGTGACGTTCTTAAGCATCATACTATATGAAGTTTGTTTTAAATGCATGTGCATACATAAATTGATGTGTGTTTCGCAGGTACATAAATGCATGAGTTGTTCACTTGTTCCAATTGAGATGATTCATGAGTGAATGCATGTATATGGAATGATTTCGTAAAGGCACATGCACATGAATGGTGAACACATGCTATATGAATGTGACATATCATGCATATGGTTAAATTGAGCTATATAAATATGCATTTAGAAGCATGTTGACATCATTGCATACATTGCAAGTTGTTATGGTTTTTGCGTATGATGCATCGATGGTCTAAATGAATCATCACAGGCCTGGAGAACCTTGAGCTTTGGTTTGCTCTTTCTTTAATTGTTTAAATGCATCACAAAAATCACATTTATTTTTATTTGCACTATGTTGCACTGTTCTATGTGTTTCCACGGGCAGGAGTCCCGTGATGGTTTTCGCAGGGGTAGATGTGAGCTTTTGCCTTATTTCTGCATACTGAATTGCAAAACCCAATAATTTGCTTTTAATAAAAAGATAATAAATAAGAACAATGTAATATACGTTCTAGGATCTCTCATCTAGAGAATGGGGATCCTAGAGATTCGGTCTTGGAGAGACTGTGAGGATACACAAACTCTGTGGGCTTTATTTTGCCTCCTGAACCCGATATTGAGGTTTTTTCTCCTTGTCACAGTTTTAGGGAGAGTCTGTCACTTGACTTGGGGGTGGTGTGTCTCTTGTGTCCCCGACATTAGATGTGGAGGTCTAATGTTCCGAATGTGATTCGGTCGAGGGTTAAGTTTGGGACCCAGTAAATAAATTATAACTTGTGTGCTAAGCTACCCTAGGAACTTAACTTGACATCGGGGAAATTGTACCCGCTTGGTGTATTCACGGGCAACGGTAATTAAAAAGAGGAACTTAAATTGTATGTATTTAATAGGGCATGTATATGGAAAAGGAAAACCTTAAGGAAAGATAATAAAGTGTTCATGCATTCCCCATAAATCATGCATATTCCTGCTATACATTAGAACATGCATATGTTATCTGTTCCCTTAATTGTTACATGTTGGTAGATGCATGATGTTTAATTTCTAATGTATGTTAAATGTCTTGCTTACTTAAATTGTGATCCTTGTTATTTATTAAATGTTTCTTCATGCTTAATAATTGTTCTTTGTTGCATGAATGCTTAATTGAAAGTATAAAGTTATAATAATTGTTTTTCTCTAAATGATTGCATGAAATCTTATTTGTATTCGTTATGTTCACTTGTTTCATTAGAAGTACCTGTGCTCAAGATTTCAGTTCTGACACCTTACTTTTATGGTTTTTCGCAGCCGTAGGTGATTAGTGAAGTGACTGGCTTCTAGGAGAGTTACGGGTATCACGCATTTGTTAAACAGATCACAGATGGACAACGCGGCTCTTCTTTTATTTCCTTTTCATTGCATTTAGACGTTATTGCACTCTGAATTCTTTATTTATGGAATTGTCTAGAGACTTATCACTCATTTTTTCAATAAAGGTTTGGTTTGGTATTGATGATAATTGTAAGCTCTATTGTGGTTGGTTGTTTTATCCAATTGGGAGTGCAACTGTAAAGGCCCCGGGTTTCTGGGAAGATTTTCGCAATGGTTTAAAAAAAATCTACATTTTCAAGGGGTATGATTTCGGGTCGTTACAATATATATATATATATATATATTATAGCACATTGAAGTTGTCGTCTTTTACCTCTCTCTCTCTCTTTCACCCACGATTCAGCCTCCTCTCTCTCTCCTTTTCTATGTTCAGCCTTCTCCCTCTCTCTCAAAATCAACATTGAGAGAGAGACTGATATGATCCTTTTATAAGGCTGGTGGGACTCCCTAGAAGGGACGCCCACCTAATTGTAATAGAAAGACTTCTATTTCCCTATGGAAATAGAAGTCTATCTAATTTAAAACTCTTATGTATATATATGTATATATGTATATATATGTATATATTATATATATCACTTTAAATTTTAAAAATAAAGATTAATTTATCTTAGCCTAAATGGGTTATGGATCTTGGCAATGGGTCTAAGATCCATATCATAATTGGATCATGGATCTTGGCAACAGGTCCAAGATCCATATTAAAATCCAATCAACATCAACTACTAATATATATATATATATATATTGATTTAAATAATAAAAATATATTTATTTAATAAAAATTACATTTATTAAATTTTAAAATTTGGCAAATTTTGTGAGATATTTCAGAACAGGAGTAGGTCCCCAGAGATCAGTATGAATCAACTTAAAAGGGAAAGAAGACTTTTTATTGGATATTTCAAATGGGAGCTCATGGCTCTTACAATTTGATAGAATGAACAAATGGATGAAGTTATAGGAATCTTATTTTTCAAAGGAACAAGATTCTTATTTCATAAAACACTGAGAAAATTGAAATTGCAATGACCGAGTCTTCTATGCCACAACTCAGTCTCTTTATTCTGATTCTCAAATGTAGACATAAAAACTGAAGTAAAGGACGATGATGACGGAAGCTGAGATCCACTGATTACATAGAGATTCCTGCATCTCCTTTCCTCCGCAAACATCTGATTCGTGTGAACCTTCACAGAAACAAAAGATGGGGTAAAGGAAATGTAAGACTTAGACTGATCACAGAGTTGAACAACTGATGGGGTTACGTTGAATACTGGGAACAAGAAAAGAGTTTGGAAGATGCATAATGTCAGAACTTGTGGGAACAATTGTTCCTATCTGAGTGATGTGGTGGTGTCCTCCATCACCAGTGACTATTCTACCCATGCATTGATAAGAGATTGCATTAAGAAGCTTACCTGAATCACCAGTCACATGGTGTACAGCCCCAGAATCAAAGTACCAAGTGTTGGAGTGCTGCCCATTGGATGCCCCTGATGTGCTACTTGTTGCTGCCCATGGAGATGGATTGGTTGGAGCTGCCCAGGTATTTACAAGAGGATTCTGGTTCACACTTAAGTTGTAAAAGCCAGCGCTCAGATTGTCAAGATCTTGGGCTTCGACTTGAGGTGAATAGGATGCTGCCTGAAACCAAGGAGTAGCATATTTGAAACCCATGTGGGATGGTGCACTTGGTCTTGGAGAAGAAGGAAGACCAGCAACTGCTAAGGCTCTGAAGCGTGTAGGGATGGGATTGTAGGCGGACGGTAGGAAGGCATATCTCCAGTAGCAATCAGAACTAGTATGACCACGCTTCTCGCACATCTGACACATGAGGTTATTTGGTCTTGAACCTGATGGAGTAGGTAGTATACCTGATCCGCGCCCATACTGTTTGCCTCTGCCTTTGCCTGATCCTGGAGGTTTGGGTACAACATGCCGGTGAAAAGATGATCCGCGCCCATACTGTTTGCCTCTGCCTTTGCCTGATCCTGGAGGTTTGGGTACAACATGCCGGTGAAAAGAACTTCATGCTGAGAAGTTGTTGACTTCTTGTTGACACTGGTTGATATATGAAACATCGCTTAATGTTCCAAAAGTTTGCTGCGGAGTTGATCAAAGTTTGGTCGGGGACTTGGGCCAGTATACATTGTAACGAGCATGTCATACTCAGGCCCTAATCCCCTAATGGTCTTCATGCAAATATCCTCATCAGATATTGGAGATCTAACAACAGCCAATTGATCCGTGATAGATTTGATTTCACTGAGATATTCAATGACATGAGAGTCCCCATGTTTCAGTTCAGCAAATTCCCCCTTCAAATGATAGATTTTTGGGGTAGAAATCTGCTCAAACCAATGATGTAGTGTTAGCCACAACTCGCATGCTGAAACTCCCGTAGATACCTGCAATAAAACTTCCTTCGATAGAGTAGATGTAATAAAAGCGACTACGGATTGGTCATTCTTCTTTCAAGCTGAATACGCTGGATTCTTTGTAGCTGGTTGCCCCTCTTTTGCATCTAGGCTTACAACAAATTCATTAGGCATAGGAAGAGTCCCATCAAGATGTCCCAACTAATCAAGACTGCTGATGAATGGTATAATTTGCTTTTTCCAGGTTATAAAGTTTGAAGAATCAAGCTTGTCAGAAAAAATAAGCTGATTCAGGAATGAAGAATTGATGTTAGAATTTTGGGAAGACATGTTAACACAGGATGATTCAACGGTCTCAAAGAAAATAAGAGGGAGAGGTCTCAAACACTAATCTGATTAAAAGCATATCAGCAAATAAATCAAAACAGGGAATGACGTTAGTAAGAAGGAAATAAATGGTTATCGAAATTCGGGATCACATGCAGTAATGATGTCAGAAAAAAAATTGGGACAGATCTGATCACAAAGTTTTTTTTTTGAAAGGGATCTTTCCTCTTATTTTTATTCTTCCTTCTTTTTTATAGTTTCGTCCCTTTTTTTGTCAGTTGTTTTTTTTTTTGAAAAATAAACTGACATTCTTTTTTGGGGGGGGAACGATGGTGCTGCCTTTCAAGAGTTAACGAGAGGAATATCAGACCTGATATGGACTCGGATCTGATTAGGGTCTGATCAGATCTGATTATGATTCAGATCTGATCAGGGTAGACAGGTTAAAGAAAGAAAACATGATCGGAAACAAAGATCAGACCTAGTATGAATCAGATCTGATTAGGATATGATCAGATTTTATTATGATTCAGATCTGATCAAGGTAAACAGATTTAGAGAAAAAGGACACGGTCAGATCTGGTCTGGATTAGATCTGATAAGGATCTGATAAGCCTGGACTTTGATTCAGATCTGATTGGATGCAACAAAGGATATGAGAAACGATTTAGATCTGGACTGGAGTGAAGGGAATAAAGATTTTATATTAAGATATTTTAGATGTACAAAAATACCCTTGAACATATACAACATGTACAAACATTATCCTGATAAGATTAAAATACCCTTATTTTAAAGTACAGGTCTACTCTCAACACTTGTTGTTTGTCTATTATCACATGAATGTCTGTGTGCACAATGTCTCTCTTGGGAAGAGATGTTGCCTTCAGTTCTATTTCTTCAACTTTAATTGTTTGTGTATGTTATTCTTGAAATAAGGCATGCAACACATAAAGATATGCATTCATGCATGAAACATCACATGTAGTGTATTTTGTGTGCATGTTTGTGGGGGATGAATTTGTTTTTTTAGAACATACAGCTGATTAACAATTTGTTTTGCAGATTGATTTTTTAGTTGTACCTGAAATTAAAGTTGGTGGCATTTATAGAGGAATTGTAGTAGCAATCCAAAACTATGGTGCTTTTGTGGAATTTAATGGTGGTCAACAAGGCCTTCTACATATTTCTGAGTTATCACACCAGCAGGCAAGTGAAGGCATGGAGGGCCTGTCCTCAGTATTTATTTTATTCCAGATTTCTAAGTTCTCAACTCCATTTCTTTCTTGGGATAATAAATAAAAGCTCTTTTCCCTAACTAGATAGTTCTTAATCTTGCCCATAATTATTCTGTCTTCCCAGTGCATTTTCATGACTATTTCATCCAAAGAAGACTCTTGATTTGATTCAATTAGTTTGAGCAACTTGTTGCTTACATCAGTTCTGCTGAGACAGTGCTGTCTTGGATGAATTGCTTATGGCTACCTGACATAGGTTATCGAAGTGATGAACATGCTCTTTCATATCTACATGATATTGTTAAATATAGGCTTCATAGTGCATTTTGATGACTATTCCATCCAAAGGAGACTTGATTTGATTCAATTAGTCTTTCACATGGGTGCGGGTACGGGTATGGGTACGGAGGGTACGACACGGAAATTTAAAAAATTGCAGGTATGTAAAAGTCTATAAAAAGAGACCTTGTGTATAAACACAAAGCTTGAAACACAAAGAGTGCATGAAGGCACAAAGGAGAACACTCACAAGTGCACAAAGGCATGAAAAAATATAATCTTCAATATATGAAATCCCAAAAGGAGCTTTACAAAAGCATAGAGAAACCTAAAGGGGTTCACCCCTATTTATAAGACATTGGAGGCTTGGGGGGGGGGGGGCTCCAATACTTAGGTTGGAGCCCCTCCAACGGTTTCCATCCTATGTATTGGGGGTCCCCCCATGTCACATCAAATATAATAAAAAGAAAAGAACAAAAAAAAAATACAAGGAAATAGAAAAACAAAATACAACATATTCTCAAATGAGAATGTGGCGACTTGAATAAGGAGCACCAGAGCCGAGGCAGAGGAGAGGAGAGAGAGAGAGAGAGAGAGAGAGAGGTCGGTTGAGAGAGAACTCGTTCACCTTGATTAGGGCTAATCTCTATGTTAAATAGAGAGAGGCCAATGTAAAAATTTACATACAAGTCCCTCATTAAACAAGAAATATCAAATAACCTACAGTTTAAGAAAACTTAAACTTAAAACCTTTTAATCTCAACACTCCCCCTCAAGCTGGAGCATAGATATCAATCATGCTCAGCTTGTCACAGTATTTTGAGAAATTTGGTCTAGCAAGAGGCTTTGTAAACATATCTTCAACTTGGTCCTCCGACTTTAGATATTTGGTAGTGATATGACCAGCTTGAACCATATCTCTTACATAGTGGCAATCAACCTCAATATGCTTTGTCCTCTCTTGAAAGACAGGATTGTTTGCTATATATGTGGCAGTCTTGTTATCACACATCATGGTCATAGGGGAGGAAACCTTCACCTGAAGATCATGTAGAACAGTACGAACCCATATTAATTCAGCAGTTGTTTGGGTCATAGCCCTATATTCTGATTCTGTACTCAACCTAGAAACCACATTTTGCTTCTTACTTCTCCATGAAATTAAGTTATCTCCCAAAAATACACAGAATCCTGTGGTAGATTTTTTATCCACTATAGATCCTGCATAGTCAACATCAGAGTAAGCCACTATCTCCAGAGTTCCACCTTTCTTGAATAATAACCCTTTTCCAGGAGAAGATTTTAAATACCTGAGAATCATTATAGCTGCATTCCAGTGTACCTCAGTTGGTTTGTCCATAAATTAGCTAACTTTGCTTACTGCTAAAGCAATATCAGGCTTTTTCACAGTTACATATAGTAGCTTCCCTACTAGTGAGCGATAGCTTTTGCTATCAAGCGGTTTCGACCCTTCTTCAAACAACTGAACTTTATAATCCATGGGAATATTAGCTGGTTTAGCTCCCAACATTCCAGTTTTTTTAATAAGTCAAGAACATACTTTCGTTGAGACAAAACCATCCCTTCACGGCTCCTGGCAACTTCTATACCCAGAAAATATCTAAGTGAACCAAGATCTTTTGTAACAAAGTGTTTTTGAAGATGAGCCTTTGTGGCTTCATTATCTTTCACATCATCTCCTGTAAGAATGATGTCATCCACATATACCACCATAACAACTATGCCTGAGTTAGTTTTCTTGGTAAATAGTGTATGATCTGGCGCTGACCTATTAAAACCAAAGCGTGACATCACTTCAAACAACTTTAACCATGCACGCGGACTTTGTTTCAAGCCATAAATCACCTTTCTCAATTTACACGCCTTCTGACACGCCCCCTCAACCTCGAATCCTGGAGGTTATTGCATGTAAACTGTCTCAGATAGATCCCCATATAGAAATGCATTTTTCACATCTAATTGACGCAAGCTCCAACCATAATGAACAACTACTGAGAGAACAAGACAAATGGTGCCCATCCGTGCAACAGGAGAAAAAGTTTCAAAGAAATCAATACCATAAGTCTGAGTATACCCTTTTGCTACTAATCTGGCCTTGTACCTTTCAATAGAACCATCAAAGTTGTACTTTATTGTATATACCCATTTGCATCCAACAATGTCAGCATCCACTGGGGAATCAACTAGATCCCATGTATGCTGAGACAATAAAGCATCCATTTCTTCTTGCATAGCCAGCTTCCACCTGTTATCTAGCTCTGCCTGTTGATAGTTCAGAGGAATAGTTTCAGCAGATAAGGCTGAAATAAAAGTTTTCATCTGATTTCCAATTCTGACATCGGAGATAAAATGAGATATGGGATATAAGGTACATTGTCGTGTCCCCTTTCGTAGAGTGATTGGCCTGTTATAATCATCATGAAGATCACTATTATGAGTAGTACTTACCTCAGGAGTGTTAAAACTGCTTGGATTGGCAGTTCTATCATGAATACCGAGAAGTAGGAGTGGGAAGAGAGGAGAGAGGAGAGGGGATTTCCTTGGAATCGGCAGCCACTTCAATCCCTGCGTGCTGCACTAAACATCATTAATATAGAATAGGTTTACAATAATATTTTACAATGGCAAGATTGCCCTTGGTTAGTAATGTAAAATACATTATGATATATCAAACCACGTGAGACTATTCTATATGGATATGGATCCAGTACTGGATCCATATCCAATCTATATTCTAATACCCTCCCTCAAGTTGTACATGGGATTGAACCATGTGCAACTTGTTCTTCAGATACCAAAAGCGGTTACTTGTGAGACCTTTTGTGAACATATCAGCAACTTGGTCTTCTGAAGGCACATAGACTGGTTCAATCTCTTTGTCTGCTATCTTTTGTCTGATGAAATGTTGGTCAATCTCAATATGTTTGGTCCGACCGTGATTAACAGGATTGAAAGCAATTTGTACAGCACTTTTATTATCACACATGAGGGTTGAACTTGAGATACTCTCTCCCATTTCTGTAAGGAGATGCCTAACCCAGGTTACTTCTGCTGTGGTAGCTGCCATAGATCTATATTTTGCCTCCGTGCTAGACCTTGCCACAGCTTTCTGTTTTCTGCTACTCCATGAGATAAGATTGCTTCCAATGAAAACACAGTATCCTGAAACCGACCTTCTTTCATCTGGGTCTCCTGCCCAGTCTGCATCTGTATAGGCCAATATGTCATGTTTCGGTGTTGCCCATGAAGATTGAGCATATTTGAGTCCATCACCCACCGTGCCTTTTAGATATCGGAGAATACGCTTGACGGCATCCATATGACCAGTCTTTGGTTCATGCATAAACTGAGATACTTGATTTACAGAATATACAATATCTGGTCTAGTAAAAGTAAGATACTGTAACATGCCCACTAAACTGCGATACTTGGTTGCATCAGGATACAACTCGCCATCACAAATGCTGAGTTTTTGATTGACAACACTGGGTGTAGGCACAGGTTTGCAATCTGTCATTCCTGCTTTGGCCAAAAGATCAAGAGTGTATTTGTGTTGGGTTAATGACATTTCTCCATCCTGTCTGTCCACCTCTACACCAAGAAAATACCTTAGCTTTCCAAGATCTTTCATCTTAAATCGCATACTCAGCAAAACGTTAATTTGTTGAATACGTTCTGGAGCATTTCCAATGACCACTATATCATCAACATATATAAGTAAGAAAACTACAGTGGTTCCATCTCTGTATATGAATAAAGAATGGTCTAGTTGGGAACGAATAAAACCATTGTTCTGAATCTCTGAGGAGAAGCTTTCAAACCATGACCGGGAGGCTTGCTTTAAACCATACAATGCTCTGGTTAATTTACATACATATGCTTTTGGGTCTCCCTCTGCATAACCTTGAGGTTGCTCCATATAGACCTCTTCTTTTAAGTCCCCATGAAGGAATGCATTTTTGACATCAAGCTGACTAAGGCTCCACCCATGCTCAATGGCCAGGCCGAGGATAATGCGAATGGTTCCCATTTTCACTACTGGACTGAAGGTCTCATCGTAATCTTCACCATATTCTTGGGTGAACCCTTTGGCAACAAGACGTGCCTTGTATCGTTCAATGCTCCCATCCGGTTTATATTTAATCTTATACACCCATTTTGAGCCAACAACATTCTTATCGGGGGGACGACCAAATATCTCCCATGTTCAACACTCATGAAGTGCCTCTATTTCCTCATTCATCGCCTTAATCCATTTGTCAGATTGAACAGCTTGACAAAATCCAAGTGGTTCTTCATGTTTTTCAACCCTGGATAGGAAAATCTGAAAATCCATAGAAAAGTTATTGTAACTTACCCATTTTTCAATTGGATGCCTTATCCTGCTTGATTTTCTTGGTGCCTCCACATTATTGGGGAATGTCATGTGTTCTCCAACAGGTGCATCTGTTTGCGCTTTGGGTCTTCTTGTGTAGACATTCCCTTTGTATCTCTGACATTCTGTTTCCGACACCTTATCTGAAACCGTCTCATCATGTATGTTTTCAGGAGCCAAAGCGGTACATTCAGTAGCATGTGAGATAAGTTCCGCACTGAGCCATGGATTATACCAATTATCAGCCATATCACCATGTTCACGACCATAGTTGGCTTTATTTTCTGGAAAGCTATTTTCATCAAAGACAACATTTCTGGAAATTCTGATCTTCTTATTGATAGGGTCATAACACCTGTACCCTTTGTGTTCATCTGCATAACCTACAAATTGGCATATAGAGGCTTTGTCCTGAAATTTGTTTCTCATGGATTTGTCAACATGTACATAACATGTGCACCCAAAAACTCGTAACTCATCATAATTAGGCTGTATACCAAAGAGAACATAATAGGGAGACTGATTTTCAAGGATAGGCATAGGAAGACGATTTATCACATGAGTGGCAGTATGAAAAGCTTCTGTCCAAAGGTTGATGGGCAAATTACAACCATGCATCATACTCATTGCACTCTCCACAATATGTTTGTGTTTACGTTCAGCAATTCCATTTCGTTGTGGAGTATACGGGCAAGAAACTCTACGATGTATCCCATTATCTTGGAGGAAGTCTAAAAACTCTTTGGAGGAATACTCACCACCTCCATCACATTGGAGAATTTGAATATTTTGGGAGAATTGATTTTTAACATAGGCATGAAAGTGACGAAAAATAAGAAAAACCTCTGATTTGTGTTTCATGAAGAATATTCAGGTAAAACGAGAGAAACTGTCAATGAAGGATACATAATATTTACTTCCAGAAGAAGAAGCATTGGGAGCTGGACCCCAAACATCAGAACATATTACCTCAAAAGGAATAGAAGATCTTTTATTTATTTGATGAAAAGGAAGTACATGACTCTTGCAAACTTGACAACTGGAACACATTTTATTCTTTAATGAAAATGAAACAGACTTTGAAAGAAAACCATTGGACACTAACTTTTCAATAAAGACTTGACTACAATGACCAAGATGAGAATGCCAGAGATCTGGCTTATTACATTTGGATAAACTTAGGACGTTTTCAGAGACATGATCAGACTTGGGCTTCAAGACACTGGAGGCTGGATCTTCATTGAAGACATACATGTTTCCACGTCGTTCTCCTTTAGCGAACATCTCCTTCGTTTGAAGATCCTTGACAAAGACATAAGTAGGAGTAAATTCCACAAATGAATTGGTAGAGTCAACAAGTTTAGATACAGAGACAATGTTTTTCTTTATATTTGGTGCATGAACGACATCAGATAAAGAAATAGATGACTCAGACAAAGGAATAAGGACATTGCCTATGTTAGAAATAGGGTGGTGAGTCCCATCTCCAGTTACAATATTTGATTTTCCAGAATAGGGAACCAAAGTAGAGAATTTACCTGCATTGCCAGTAACATGAGTCGCTGCCCCGGAGTCAACATACCATATTCCATCATCATTCTGTTTCAAGTTCAAGTTGGCCATTGCAGATAAGAGAAGATCCTTAGCATCATCACTAACCCGAAAGGTACCTGCAGTTCCTGGTGTAGCAATATTTCTATTGTTTTGCGCTCTGTTTCGATTCTGCGGGTTGAACCAACAGTTGGCTTTGATGTGACCCCGTTTATTACACTGATAGCATGTGGGAACATTCCTTGAAAAACTGGCTATGGAATTTGGTGTGGGTAATAATCCGCGTCCACCCTGGATGGCAGTTCCCCTGCCTCTGCCACGTCCTCCTCGTGCTCGATCAATTATCATTCCTGTGGCAAGAACCTCATGCGTAGATGATTGTCCAACTGAAGTATCAGACATGCTCTTCAGAGTCATTTCGTATTGAAGCAGTTTGGCGCGTAATTCCTCAAAACTGAGTAATGTAGGTAAGCACAATAAGGAAGTCACAAGGACATGATATTCGGATCCCAAGGCATTCAATGTTTGTTGCACCTTTTCTTTATCTGATACTGGATATCCAACCATGGCTAACTGGTCCGTAATGCTTTTAACTTGATTTAAGAATTCAATAATGCTCATTGTCCCCTTTCTTAACATCTGAAATTCGCGTTTGAGAAACAACACTTTAGCCTTTGATATCTAAGAATATGTCTGAGCTAAAACCTCCCACAAAACTTTGGATGTGCAATCATCGGGAATGGAAATCAATATCTCTTGAGATAATGTGGAAGTGATGTATGCAACAAGAGCTTGATCGCGCTTCATCCAGGAAACAAATGCAGGATTGCGAATAGTATTCGGCAATCCTCCATCTTCTTTGGTTTCGGTTATGATAAATTCTGGAGGTATAGGAGTAGATCCATCCAAGTGACCTGAAAGGTCTTGACTACCAATAAAAGGAGCAATTTGCCTTTTCCAAGTCAGGTAGTTGTTGGTAGTCAATTTTTCAGAAACTAGTTGTCCAAGGAAGTTGGAAGAAAGACCCGAATTGCCTGAAGTATCCATTGGTAGCTGGTTGACAAGGAGAAGATACGGCTTGCCTGAAGTATTAGTGACTGAAACTGAAATGAAAACTCTAGTGGCTGAAGCAATAAAACGACAGAGCAATTTCAAGATAAAAGGTTAAGTAGAAGATGTTCAGAATTGATGGAGAAGAAAACAGAAAAAAAAAAAAAACGACAGCGTGGGAAAGGATTTTCAGGCGATGAATGGGAATGAAGCTGAAAGGAATCTCAGCAAAGTAAAATAAAAGAAACAGTTGATAGAAAAGAAGTATTTCAGTAGTAGAAGGAAGAGAGAAAGAAATGAATCAGGCGTGACCTGTTTCAAACTCGGTTGAAGGCTCGGCTGAAGAGGATGAAGAGCAGAAGACTCGGCTGAAGGCTCGGCTGAAGGGGATGAAGAGCAGAAGACTCAGCTGAATAGGAGGGTATTAGGCTGTTCTGAAGAGGAGGATGAGAAGACTCAGCTCGTCTGTGAAACTCGACTGAATAGAAGACTCAGCTCGTCTGTGATGGACTGTTCACGATCGCTGATGAGGAAAAAAAAAATCTCAACTGAATGAGGGAAAAATTTCGGCTGAAGGCTTGGCAGGAAAAGGTTCACGGTAGGTCTCGGCTGTTGAGGGACTGCTCACGATCGCTGATGAGGGAAAAATCTCGGCTGAAGGCTTGGCACTTTCACGATCCCTCACGAGAGCACTGTTATGCCCAGATTAATCGGCTGCTTTGATACCATGTTAAAACTGCTTGGATTGGTAGTTCTATCGTGAATACCGAGAAGTAGGAGTGGGAAGAGAGGAGAGAGGAGAGGGGATTTCCTTGGAATCGGCAGCCACTTCAATCCCTGCGTGCTGCACTAAACATCATTAATATAGAATAGGTTTACAATAATATTTTACAATGGCAAGATTGCCCTTGGTTAGTAATGTAAAATACATTATGATGTATCAAACCACGTGAGGCTATTCTATATGGATATGGATCCAGTACTGGATCCATATCCAATCTATATTCTAATAAGGAGAAGAAGAAGATGAAGGCACTGGAGGAGGTGGAGCTCTACACACATATACCAATGGAGGATTATTAAATCGTGAAGAGAATGAAGTTGGTTCGGTAATGAGGGCACAGATTCCGAAGGAAAAGGAGGTATAGGTAATGGAAAAGACTCAGCTGGATCAACTTGCATCGGGGAACCGGTACTAGAGTAATATGGAATGGATTCCAAGAAAGATACATCCGCACTGAGATACTCTCGGCGAGAAATTGGATCATAACATCGATATCCCTTTTGATTTTTTGGATAACCTATAAATATGCATTTTGTAGCTTGAGCAACTAATTTATCACGGTCAGGGCCAAGTTTGTATACAAAACAAGCACATCCGAATATTTTGGTGAGAAAGAGAAGATTGGGGCATTAGGTTTTAGGATATGTAATGGAATTTGATCACCCATAGAGGATGAAGGCATGCGGTTGATCAGATAACAAGCAGTGATAATCGCATTACCTCAATATAACGCAGGAACATTGGATTGTATCATAAGGGTTTGTGCGACATCAAGCAGGTGCCTGTGTTTTCGCTCAGCCACACCATTTTGTTGAGATGAATAGGCACAGGTAGTTTGGGGTTGAATGCCATGATCTTGGTAAAATTGTAACTGGACTTTTGATTTAAACTCAAGCATTATCAGTGCGAACAATCTTGACAACAGATTCAAACTGAGTTTTTATTTCAAGAATTAAGGATTTGATAATAATTGGAACTTCAGATCGTTCTTTTATTAAAAACACCCACGACAACTTAGAAAAATCATCAACAATAACAAGATAATATCGACACTGAGTCCTTGTAGGAATCTTACTAGGACCCCATGAAAGTTTTCCTCTGCACCTGCGTTGAGAAAGAGAAGAGAGAGAGAGAGAGAGAGAGATTATGGCTGTCACGATTTCAGTAATACGAAATCGTGACCTAACTTATGTATTTAAGTTTACATTACAGTATGGGTCCGGGTCTGGTGTATCCAGACCCGATAAATGTAAAAAGAGTTACATGGATTGGTTACATGGATCGGGTCAGATCCTTTGCACCTTTTTCATCCCCCCTCAAGTTGATTATGGTTTTGAACCATAAACAACTTTCTTTTAAGCATCCAAAAGCAGTCCTTGGTTAACCCTTTGGTAAATATGTCTGCAACCTGTCTTTCAGTGTTGACAAACTCAGGCTCAATCTCTTTTTCTTCAACCTTCTGTCTCACAAAGTGTTGGTCGATCTCAATGTGCTTGGCACGACTGTGATGTACTGGATTGAATGACATGTTGATGGCACTTTGATTGTCACAGAGCAAGGTAGTGTGGGAGATCTTTTCTCCTACTTCAGTTAGAAGATGCCTGATCCATGTGACTTCGGCAGTGGCAGCAGCCATGGATCTATATTCAGCCTCAGTGCTTGATCTAGCGATAGCTTTTTGTTTTCTACTGCTCTAAGAGACTAAATTTCTTCCAATGAAGGCACAATATCCTGATGTAGATCTTCGTTCGTCAGGATCTCCTGCCCAGTCTGCATCACAATATTCAGTAATTTCGTGCTCGTCTTGGCCATATGAGTGTGGTAAATATATCAATCCATCCCCAATAGTCTCTTTCAGATATCTAAGGATCCTCTTGACTGCTTTCATATGTCCAGTACGTGGCGCATGCATAAATTGAGACACTTGATTGACTGAATAAACAATATCAGGTCTAGTGAATGTGAGGTATTGTAACATTCCTATTATGCTACGATACCTGGTGGGGTCATCACACAGATCTCCATCATGAGTGCTAAGTTTTTTATAAAGTACACTCGGAGTTCTCAGAGGTTTGCAGTCTTTCATGTCTGCCTTGCCGAAAACATTTACGGTGTACTTGTGTTGAGTGAGTGTCAAGCCATGAGCCTGGTTATCAACTTCTACACCAAGGAAATAGCGTAGAACTCCAAGATCTTTCATTTTGAACCTTTGACCTAATAAGTCTTTTATTTCTTGGATGTGGTCTGCAGAGTTTCCTGTGATGATAATATCATCGACATAATTTAATAATAGAGTGGTCACAGGCGGGCTTTTAAAAATAAATAATGAGTAATCCAGCATGGAACGTGAAAATCCATGTTTCTGAATCTCTAGCGAGAAACTATCAAACCAAGAGCGAGATGCTTGCTTCAGGCTGTAGATGGCTCTTTTTAGCTTGCATACATGGGTTTTACAATTTTTTTCTTGATATCCAGGGGGTTGTTCCATGTATACTTCCTCCTTCAAATTCCCATGTAAGAATGCATTTTTTACATCAAGCTGACTCAACTTCCATCCATGTTCAACTGTCAGGGAAATGATGATTTGAATCGTTCCCATTCTTACAACCGGACTAAAAGTCTCATCATAGTCTTGCCTTGCTTCTTGAGTGAATCATTTTGCTACAAGCCTTGCCTTATATCGTTCAATGGTTCTATCTGGCTTGTACTTGATTTTGTAGACCCATTTGCATCCGACAACATTTTTGTCAGGTGGTCTGGGAACAACTTCCCATGTTCCACATTCATGCAGGGCTTGCATTTCAACATTCATGGCTTCTACCCATTTCATAGAAGCGGTTGCCTGATAATACATGATGGGCGCTTCGTCCTTATTAATGGCAGTTAAAAACAGTTGAAGATCCAATGAGAAGTTGTTATAACTAACCCACCTGTCAATAGGATGTCGTATGCGGTTTGATTTTCTGGCTGCAAGAGTATGAGAAGGCGCAGGATTGGCGACTGAGACATGATTTGAATGGCTTGATGTTGTCGATCTCTGTCTAGAATAGACAATGCCTTTGTATATGCCCGGTACTTCCTCTGCATTTTGTGACCCCGACGTCCCAGTGTTCTCAAACACCTCTCCTTCTTGTTGCACACAATCTGAGGAACATGCTTCATTGGAGCCAGCAAAAAGTTCTGAGCTCAGCCAAGGATAGTAAATTTCAGTTGGCATATTCGTTGTGTCAGCTCTGTGATCAAAATTTTGTTCATCAAAGACAATGTGTAAGAACCACAAATTTTACACTAAAACTTAAGAATTTTGTGGATTTGGGCTGGGATCCGTTATTGGATCCAAAAGAAAAATGTGCATATTTGAGTATTTTATTAATACTATATAAATAAATAAGTATTAATAATTTTTTTTTTAAACCCTGGTTGGACTCAAGTGGATCCAACTCCTGGATCCACTGCTATCCACGCGACCCGGATCCAAACCGCAATCGGATCCGGCATCGCGGGTCGTGGTTCGGACTCGGACCCGACCCACACCCTGTTAAATGAAAAGAGGGGTTAAAAAGGGCAACCCGATATGGGTTGCCCGATAAAAAGATTTTTGAAAGGGGGAAACCTTCTCCCTTGAGACATCGGGTGTTAGGGTTCAGCCGAACCCTAACACATAAGGAGATGGGGAGGTGGGGGAGCACACGCAGCCGCCGGGAAGGTAGGTTTTCCTTCCTTTTCGGGTGGCCTCCCTCTTACAAAGAGGGACCCCCGAACCCCTTTCTCCTTTCTCTCGCTATCCCCTTCTTTCTTTCTCTCTCTCACCCTTTTCTACCTTTCTAAAACTCGAAGCCCCCTCCAATCCCAAGCCGCAGCTCGAGGCCTTGCAGTGAGGCGCCAACCTCGCCGGTAGTGGTGCTGTCCAGGCCGACCGAATCCTCTCGTGGATGCCGCAACACCCTCGCCGAATAATGGTAGGAGATCGGTACTTTTATTGTTTGGTGTTGAGTGCATCCGGGTATGTGGGTCAGTTAAGAAAGAAATCTTATTATCGCATGAAGTGGGGGTTGCATTTGGGGTTTTTCCAATGACTGCGGAAATTTACTTCAGATTTGGGGGTTTTGCAATATTAGCATGGAATAAACTCGGATTAGGAGTTTTCTAGCTCAATCTTATGTTAAAGAAGGTCCGATTGTTTTTGGATGTATAAAGGATCATAATCGGGGGGTACGATCTGTTTATATTGGTCATTAGAGTCCATTTCCATCCCTGTTTCATGTGCTGATTTTGATAAAAATAACAAATTTTAGAGAATCGGCTATGTTTATGACAGTTGTTAAAGTATACAATTTGAGTCTTAAGGTCTCCAACAACCATCTTATCACTGATCATAAAAACGAACTTCCTGTTCGATGTTGACTTGCCGGAAGGAACACCCATTTTTGTTTGAATTAGTGTAATTGTTATTACTTGCTTAACTGTAGTAGCAACTTAGGGTCAACAAGTAACATATTGAATATAGTATGCTGTGGTAATGCGAAAATTGAAACTTTGAGGATGGCTACTTCCATGAAATTATGATTTTCGTCCATTTATGCAATGACTATATTCTGCCCAGTTGTACAGGGAAACACATAGTAGAAGGTTTCTTTAAGTCTGGTTGTTGAAATAAGGTTTCATTGTAACCTGCTCAAGATTCATATTTTTTATGATATCTCTAGACTGAATAGTTATTCACAGAATTATAGACTTGCACATTCAAGCTAAGAAATGAGCAACCGTATGCATAATAATTTAAACTGATAATTAGTGATATATGAAACTGTGTAGTAACTTGGAAACCTACATTGATATTTAGTACATATTAAGTTGCACAGTATACAGTAATCTTAATTGAGGTTTAGTTGCATATTAAACTGCATAGTACTAGTAAATTTATATGGATGTTTAGTTATAGAATAAGCTGCATAGTAACTGGGAAATTGAATGTGAGGATTAGTTGCATAATAAGCTGCATGAAAATTTTTGGTTCACTGCATAGTAGCTTGGGAAGATAAATTGATATTTAGTTGTTGCATAAATTATGTTGGTCAAATTTCATATTCCTTAAAATATTCAAATGTTATTATGTGTGCACCATCTAGAAGGTTCGAATGGCCATTTAGAGGCCTATTTGTCAATATTCCCATGTATGTGAAACTGTGTATTTTTCTGAGGTACTATGTTCAGACCCTACATAATTTCTGAAATTATTAGAAAAAAAAAACTTCATATCGTGGGGGGGGGGGGTGTTGAAATGAGGGTGTATTGGGAGAAGTGTATATAGTAGTGTCACTGAATCTCAAGGCACCAGCTGTGCTTTTGTTTGTTGGTCGAGCTTTCAAATACATGCCATTTTTTTTTTAGACATGGAGGGGTGGCGACCATTTACTATTAAAGGATAAAACAATAATAATAATTATGTTTCGACAACCGAATCTATGGGTCGGTTTGTGGTGGACATACGAATGTCCAGCCAGTGTATCGAGGGTCTTGCATAGGCCATCGAAGTTATGATGTAAGTCCACATGACAATGAAAAATAAAATATTTTTGCTTGTCTGAGTTAAAGACACCGGAGCAATTTGGGTGGGTTATGCTATCAATAGGACAAAGGATTGGGATTGTTCTATAACCTTGGTGTATTGACTAAGGTTGGGATTTCTACTGCTGTGGTAGTAGAAGAAAGTTGGGTAAATGCCCTGTACTTCGGGAAATAAATTAAATGAAGAGATTAACCCACTCAGTTTTGGGCTTACCTTGGAGAGGGTAGGTGGTACAAAGCTCCGGGGACATGTTTACTGTTTCGAGCTGAAGTGACTCGTTGGTCCCCAGTCTTCGGAGTTAGGGGACCCAGACTACCAATATGTCCTAGGTGGTAGCTCTTTACTCTTCTGCAGAAGTTAGGGATGCATCCTGTTTTGGTTTTGGCCTTTGGGAGTTTCTCTCGGTCACTGATCGCTCCCTTGGGATTTCAGTCACAGTTAGAATGTTCGGGTTAATAAAACAACTTTGAATAATATACCCCCGAACGTTCTTTTCTGTGATGGTTGCCTCGGCCCGTGTGTACCCACGGGATAAGACAAGATAAACATAAATTAGTACATGTTAGGTATCACCGTGAGTGGAGTTATTAGTGAGACCGGTTTATATTCTTCCAGCATGTTCTAAATTTGTGATTAAATGACGCCCGGAAATGAGTAGACATGAGATAATCAAATCCGTATTGGGACTGCTATACGAACGATTGCATGACGGTCATTGTGATGCATAAAATGTTTAATTGTTTAAATACTTGTTTAATTATTATGTTGCATAACCTGTTCTAATGTCTTGTTTAATTGTTGAAATTGCATGAGATGTTTAAATTGCTTAATTATAACTGTTGTATAATCTGCATGCCTATCTAGATATATGTCGGTTACTGCTGATGCATACTCTACTTTGTACGATTCTTAATAAGCTGAAAGATTCACACATCACATACTAGATTCATGACATACCTGCATTAAGAGTACAGTTTTTCCTACTTAGACGTGGTAGTCTAATTCATATAATTTTTATCATTTTCAGGCACAGAGTAGTCCATGAGCGAAGCAGAATGAGGCGCTGACCATGACTGGATTTATTTGTTCCCTGGCGGTCCTAATTGTTTTTTTTTTATTGATTGAAATTTTTGTGATAAACTCTGTGTGGATTCTATTATTATTGAAATAAAAATAAATGGTGTGGTTTGCTTTTTTTACCTTCCTGTATCGTCCTGAAATACTTAACCCTGGAATCATTTGTTGTTTCCGCTAAGAGAAAAAAAATCCTCAAAAAATTGGGTTTAAATTTCGGGGCGTTACACAATGTTTCTTGAGGTTCTGATGTGTTTGTTGGTGGGATCATAACACCTATATCCTTTGTAGTCATCTCCATATCCCACAAATCTGCACTTTTGGGCCTTGTCTTGAAACTTGTTTTTCAAGGATTGATCGATATGCACATAGCAGACACATCCAAAAACACGCAGATCATAATAACTAGGACGAGTTCCAAAAAGACAGTGATAAGGAGACTTATTTTCCAGAACAACCATAGGCAGTCTATTTATCACATGCACGGCAGAATGAAAAGCTTTTGTCCATAGGTTGATGGGAAGATTGTTGTCATGAAGCATACTCATGGCACTTTCAACGATATGCCTGTGTTTTCGTTCAGCAATTTTATTTTGTTGAGGGGTGTGAGGACAGGACACCCTTCTTCCTATTCCGTTATTTTGAAGAAAAGAAATAAAATCACGGGATGAGAATTCCCCACCTCCATCACATTGAAAAAATTGAATGGTCTCAGAAAATTGATTTTTGACAAGGGAAAGAAATTTTTGAAACAAAGAGAAGACTTCCGACTTATTTTTTATGAAATATATCCAAGTGTATCGAGAATAGTTATCAACAAATATTAGATAGTATTTACTTCCAGATCCAGAGGCAATTGGGGCGGGTCCCCATACATCAGAACAGATTATCTCAAAAGGTTTTGAAGCTCTCTTATTAATGGATTAAAAAGGCAATACATGACTCTTGCAGGAAAGACAACTGGAACATTTGTGATTGTTCTCTTCCCTATTGAGACTTTCTTTTGGAATGAGATTATTAGATACAAGTTTCTCAATAAAATGACTCTCACAATGTGCTTATCGCCTATGTCATAAGAATGACTTATTACATTCAGAAATACTAAAAACATTAGCAGAAGAGGATGAACACGACTCTAATGAGGGCTTTGAGTTCAGGTGGACAGGGCGAACAGCATGACAAGGAGCTTTTTCAAAGACATACATATTGCCTCGTCTCTTTCCTTCAGCGAATGTTTCCCTCGTGCGTAGGTCCTTGACCTGGACAAAAAGGGGAGTGAATTCAACTGAAGCATTATTATCATCAATAAGTTTGGAAACAAAGACAATATTTTTCTTAATGTCAGGAGCATGAAGAACGTCTGAAAGAGTAAGAGTAGAATATGACATGGGAATGACAGTTTTTCCAACATGAGAAACTGGATGGTGGGATTCATCTCCAGTGACAATCTTACTTTTTCCAAAATAAGGAATGAGATTAGAAATCTTACCTGCATCACCTGTCACATGAGTCGTTGCCCCTGAGTCGACAAACCAAGTGCCTTCATCACTCTGCTTCAATTTCAACTCTGACAAGGCAGATATCAGCAGATCTTTAATCTCTCCACTATTTGAGAACTTCCTTTTGTTTTCTGTCTGTGGACCCTTTCCTTTATTCTCTGGATTATGCCAACAATTCGCCTTGATATGCCCATTTTTGTTACAAAGGAAGCAAGTAGGAATGGATCTTGATTTTTGCGTATGAGCTAACGTATTTGTAGTGGGAAGCAAACAACGCCCTCCGTGTCCACTTCGCCCTTGTCCTCCTCGTCCTCGTCCTCTACCATAAGTCACTCCTGTGGCAAAAAATTCCTGAAAATTTGTGAATGTGAGATTCCTCAGAAAACCCTTTCAGAGTCATCTCATACTGAATCAATTTTGCTCGCAACTCATCAAAGGTAGGAAGGGCAGGGAGACACAATAGTGAAGTGACGATCATATTGTAGTCAGATCCCAATCCACTCAGAGTCTGTTGTACTATATCAGTGTCACTCACCGCGCATCTTATAACTGCAAGTTGGTCTGTGATAGTCTTCATCTTGTTCAAATTTTTCATGATGGTCATAGAATCTTTTCTCAGCATTTGAAATTCCCTCTTGAGAAAAACCATTCGTGCCTGCGAAACTTGTGAATATGTTTGAACCAATTTTTCCCAAAGTTGCAGAGCAGTACAATTGTCGGGAATTGCAACAAGGACCTCTTGGCACAAGGTGGAAGTGATATATGCAACCACCGACTGATCTTTCCTTTCCCAGTTGAGGTACTCTACATTCTTGACATACACAATTGAACTTACTCCTTTGTCGTCTTTTTCCTCTCTCGTAACAAATTCGAGTGGAGCGGGAGTGGTTCCATCAAGGTGACCTAAGAGACCTTGACTCCTTATAAAATGAATGATTTGTCTCTTCCAAATCAAGAAGTTTGAGGTAGTTAACTTTTCAGAAACGAGTTGAGTGAGAAAACTTGAAGAAAGATTGGATTAAGAGGAATGAAGATCTATGAAGAAGAGTTTTAACAAGAAAAAGGAACCCCTTTTTGTGTTACCAGAGTATCCACAGAGTGCTCAATCTGCAGCCAAAGAGGTTTGTTGATCGTCTCCCTTTATTTTTTTTTATTTGACGATTGAGAAACTCAAAAAATTGGCGACAAGAGGCTGTCAGAAGAAATTCAGACTGAGTTTTTTTTTCTTCTACTTTTTGTAAGGTCGGATATTTAAGCAATGAAAAAGAAATTCAGACTGTATTTTCAATGTGGAAGCAATGAGAAAAGGAATAGAAAAAAAATTCAGACTGTATTTTCAATGTGGATCCCACTCGTAACAGTCAAAAGAAATATGATACGAGAAAGGGGTTCTGAGAGTCGAATCAAAAGAGGTTGTCACACAGCAAGCTGGACATCAAAAGGGTTTAGAATCCCAGATTTGATGTCGCAGGTCTGCTCGAAATGCACGATCAGACTTGGATATCCAGCACAGTAGAAGAAGGGATACGCAAAAAAGAGAAGAAGGGATACGCAAAAAAAAATTGAGTGGGTTATAACTTAATCTTAGTGTTTCACGTGAAACAGGACATTCACGTGAAACGAGCTTTTCCCTTTCTTTGATGTACAGGGTTATCGTGAACCAGGATTCACGTGAACTCTTCGTGAACAGCTTAGGGATTCACGTGAGGCGTGAATCCAGTAACAAGAAAAGAAAAGACTGAAAAAAAAAACAGAAAAGGGAGAAAATGAGAGATGAAGATTAGGAATGGAGGTAGAAAGAAAGAAATCTGAAGAAGAAAAGAAGATGGGAGATGAACGAATCCTCAAACCTTTGATCTGTCGCACCTTTGGAATCCTCTTCAACCCCTAGATGGATCTACGCTCTGATACCATGAAAGTTTTCCTCTGCACCTGCGTTGAGAAAGAGAAGAGATAGAGAGAGGGAGAGAGAGAGATCGATTATGGCTGTCACGATTTCAGTAATACGAAATTGTGACCTAACTTGTGTATTTAAGTTTACATTACAGTATGGGTCCGGGTCTGGTGTATCCAGACCCGATAAATGTAAAAAGAGTTACATGGATTGGTTACATGGATCAGGTCAGATCCTTTGCACCTTTTTCACCCCATACATATGCATGAAGAAGTTCAAAAACTTTATGACTGGACTGACTCTAACTCGAAGGGAACGAACTTCGATGATGCTTGCCCAACTGACATGCTTCACACTGAAATGATGTAGTAGAAGAAATTTGATGAAAAACATAATGAAGCTTTGACAATGAAGGATGACCAAGACGACGATGCACTGAACAGGACTGGATGAGTGTTCCACTGCAGCATAAACATTACCCACTAGATGATGTAGGTAGTAGACTCCATTTTCTTCATAGCCTCCACTAATCTTCTTCCCCGTCAGCAAATCCTGAAAATAACAACCCATCGGATCAAATATCACTCTACAGTTTAGTTCTTTTGTAAGGCAACTAATAAAGAGTAAACTTTGAGGAAAGTTGGGAGCATGAAGAACATTTTTCAACTGTAAGGAGGAGGATATAGAAATATTTCCCTGACCAACAACTGGTGAGGAACTCCCATCGGCTAATGAGACTCCTCAATGAACAATAATATCCTTTAGATCTGAAAAGACAAGCGAATTTCCACACAAATGTCTGGATGCACCAGAGTCAATAATCCACTTACTATCATTCGGATGAAGATGTTTCCCTGTTGAGTAGGCAACACCGGCTACAGGAGAGGAGGAGCTCGAAGGGCGAATAGCTATCATCTCATCATATTCTGCTCGACTGAGGGTAATACTGTCATTTGCAGAGGTATTATCATGTGCATTTGTTGCCTCTAGTGTAGTAACATTTGCTTTTGGAGCATTTAACTTTGATGAAGAAGAGGTTGGCCGACCATGCTTATCCCAGCAACGATCTTCTAAATGTCCAGATTTTCCACAGAATGTACATTAAAGTTTTCTTCTACCTCCCATACGTCTGCCACGACCTCGTCCTCTGATATTCTAAATATTTTCACGCCCATAACCAGATGAGACAGCTAGAGCAGATGACTGGGACACAGGGTGAGATTGTGGAAGAGAAATCGCAAGTCTACTCAAACGATTGTATGCATCAGCAAGAGTAGGTACATCTGATCCAGTCAACATTTGGACTTTTGCAATAGAGAATTTTGAAGATAAACCTGTGAGAAACCGAGCAACCATAGTCTGTTCTTGATGATCCTTTTGTTTTGAACAACAAACAGGCCTGTGAGCATTGAGTCTTTCAAACGCAGCTTTGACGGAGGCATAGTACTTGGCCAAGGTTTGATCTCCCTGCTGCAAATTATATATCTCCTGCTCGACTTGCAGGATACGACTCACATTAGTCTCTTGTGAGTACGTATCTCGAAGATTGTCCCACATCTGTTTGGATGTATTATAGTAAATTAGACCATCTGCAATATGGGGTTCGACATTATTCATGATTCATGACATAACAATGTCATTATCTTCGTCCCAAGTAACGTATTTTCCCACCTTTTCATTGGGTTCATTTTCCAACAAAATATGTTTTCTACGATGTCCAGATACCGACATCAAAAAAGTTCTGAACCACCTGGGATAGTTAGTTTCATTCAATCTCACAAAAGAACCATACGAGAAGGAATTTGCAAAAGCCTTATACTCCCCAAGATATTCATTTTTGGAATCACATTTTGAAGTTTCACCCATACTGAATATTTGATGCTATTGCAGCTGCCAAAACAAAAACCAGATTCACTCACTTGAATAGCGTGTTTTATAATCACACGTCAGCCAAGTCCACGACTACACAAAGGTTGCCACACCAGAAATAAATTCACGATAGGCTACAATTGACACAGAAAGTAGCGTGTTTCACAGTCACGCATCAGCCAATACCACGACCTCACCTGACTATTCAACCCACGTCAGACACAATGGGAAAAACAGCTCAGAAATATAGATCTAAGAAAGCCAGAGCAGCATCCAACATGACAACTTGTTCATGGTCTGATTTTAGCACCTGTACTCCACATAAATCCCACGACAGCAAAAAAAAAATTCCACAAAACAGGGAATCACGCCTGCTACCGACGCCTGCTGCTTCCACGACACAAAAAAAAATAATATTAGCATGTTGCTTCCACGACACACAAGTTATGCCTGCTGAAATAAAAAACTTCCACGACAACAGGAATCATGACTGCTGTTTCCACGACACAGAAATTAACAAAAAAAAACTTATTAACAGGCTGCTTCCATGGCACATAAATCACGCCTGAAAAACAAACCTTTCCACGAAACAGAAAATCACTCATGCTCTTCCGTAACTCGCAGCTGCAATCGATCTGTAGATCTGATTACAAATCTGTGTCATGACGTTAGTCAGACATCAGATCTGTGATCAGATCTATGCAATTAGATAAGAAAAAATAACCACACCTGTTTACGATTTGGTGTAGAACGATCACGTTTTCAGGCTCCCAAGATCCACTGCTCTGATTGTAATGAAATATGCGGAAAAACAACGAGTGCATTAAGCACTTACAACATCCACTAATGAACAAACAAAAGGGCTAACACCCAAAACCACAAGAGACAACACAACATAAAAATATAAATGTCTCTTATTGAAAAGAGAGAGAGCTCTCAAGAGTGAAGAATACAAGAGGGGTTCACCCCTATTTATACACAAAAGAAGGAGAGGAGGAGTGGCCTTATGGCCTTAAAAGAAGAGCCACCTAGGGGCTCCCATGGAGTCGTTGGGAGCCCCCAACGGTCCCAAATGTGACCGTTGGGGGCCCCATCGACTCCATGGTGGGGCCCCTTTTAGGTGGGCAAAAAACCAAAAAATAAAAAAAGGAATTTACAAAAAAGAAAGAAAAGAAACAAGTACCCCTATCAGGTACTTGTGAAATGACTAAAATACCCCTATCGGGTATTTTAGATAATACAAATATATATGTATATAAATATATACATATATATGAATTACATATATTTTAACACTGATACCATGTGGCGACTTGAATAAGGAGCACCAGAGCCGAGGCAGAGGAGAGGAGAGGAGAGAGAGAGAGAGGTCGGCTGAGAGAGAACTTGTTCACCTTGATTAGGGCTAATCTCTATGTTAAATAGAGAGAGGCCAATGTAAAAATTTACATACAAGTCCCTCATTAAACAAGAAATATCAAATAACCTACAGTTTAAGAAAACTTAAACTTAAAACCTCTTAATCTCAACAGAGAATATGCGTAAAATATGTGAATTTACATAAATACCCTTATCGGGTTTTGAGATATATATTTATATATATATATATATATACTTAGATAGATACATATACATATATATATATATAAAAGAGACTACATTTTAACAGGGGACACGGCAATTTAAAAAATTGCGGGTACGGGGACACGGCTATATATATTAAATATCACATAATTACAAAATATAGTAAAAATAAACTGAATATAATCTAAATATATATGCTATATCTAAAATATATATTATATACTGAAAATATAATTATAAATTATAAATTGAATACAAACTTGTATGTACGGATGGTAAAATGGCATGTCCAGGTGTCAACGTGTGTCGACACGGGGGCATGCGTGTCGACATGGGTACGGAGGGCATAATGGAGTGTCCGTGTGACATAGCAATTAGTTTGAGCAACTTGTTGCTTCCATCAGTTGTGCTGAGCCAGTGCTGGCTTGGATGAATTGCTTATGGCTACTTGAAATAGGTTTTCTAAGTGATGAACATGCTCTTGCCATAATCCACATGATATTGTTGGATATAATCCTTGTTTATTTGATGTCTTGAAGTGCCTGTGTTCTGAAAATGTAATACGTCTTTCCTTTTTCCCTTTTCAATGCCAGGTATCTCGAGTTGCAGATGTAGTGTCACTTGGACAGGAGCTTTCAGTGAAGTGCATTGAACAAGACTTAAGGGGTAACATTAATTTATCTTTAAAGGCTACTTTACCCCAACCTAAGCCTCATTCACATAATTTGGTTGTTGAAAAGTCTGAGATACCTTTGGATGAAATGCCAAGTATATTATCTGAAAATAGCAAGTTGAAGTGCCAAGAAATTAATGATTCTCTTCTAGCTGGGTCGTCATCGAGTAAATATGAGGATGATGCTGTCAATTTGTATTCATCTCCATCAATAGTAATTCAAAGTGTGGAGGAATGCAACCAGCGTGACATCTTGGGGCCTGAATTGTCTAAGCCAAACAGGAAGAAAAAAATCATCTTTCCCAAGCTAAAAACAGAGAAAGAATATGATACAAAATCCAGGGCAACTCAGTCCAATACAGACAATTACTCATCATTTTCAGATGCTCAACTCTGTGCTGGCAATAATAGCCACATAAAAACAACTCTCAAAACCAACGAGTACAAGGACAGAAAATTAAAAACTGTTGATGAAAGCCAGCATGGATGTGTTACAGACAGTCCAATGCAATCAGCAGAGGTTCCACAACCTGCAGGTCTTAAAGAGATTAATCCAAATTCAGTAAGGATTGGGGACAAGTTTATGGCGAAAGTAGAACAGATCCGTGCACATGGTCTGGTACTTCAGCTGGGAGGTGGGGTTCGTGGAATGTACCGCTTTGAGGTATTTGAAGAATCAATTTATTCCCTTCTAACAAACCTTATTTTTCTGACTTGGCTATGCAGAGATCTTTCTTCTCCAGAGTTCTCTATTAATACCATAAACATTTGGTTTTAGGCTTTTAGCTGGTTTTGTTTTCTATGCAAATATAATTTTCATTGAGGTGTTCCAAGACGTAAATGAAATATATAAAGGTTGAAGTGACTGTGTTGCAAGAATATAGGATTGGTAGTTGACACATTGTAATGCACCTTGTTAATCATGGAATATTTTGTTTGTGAAATGAGCACGACTTTCTGTAGTTGGTTTTGTTGGTTACTTGTGTAGGTTCAATGTCATATTGTTCATAAAAGCTTCATGTAATGTTTCAGTTCTTTATAGATTGAAAAATCGAACACTCATTTTTGTGGTACTATAAGACTGAAATTAACATCAGGCTGGTAGGTGCTTTTCAGAGTAAGATGAATGTCAGTCGTTCTGTTAAAGTTGATAACCTGATCAATGATGGTTTGCCTAGATAGCCTTAATTCAGTCACCTTTTTCTTTTCTGAACCATGAATAAGCATTTGAAAGGGGAAAGAGTAAGCTTGTGAATATTTTCTTGTATCTCTCCATCATTATTGATACATGTAAATTCCCGGGCAAGGTCCAGTGTTCGAAAACCCAATGACTCGGGAATCAACTCATCTGTGATTTGACTCATGTCTCGGGTGGGCCAACTCAGTCACTCGGCTGGGTTTTGTTAACTTTTAATTTATATAGGAATAGTGCATTAATCAATGTATACATATCAGGAGAGCTACAAAATGACATGATTGCTTGTAAAGTCAAGAAATAAGTCGGATAACATCTTGTCAAGCTGCAACTAAGTTACATTTACTCATTGAATAATAAGAAACCGAAGAACTAAGCTAGCTCAACTGTACATTGTTTGACATGCATCATGACTAACTATCAATAACAATGATCAAAACAGAAAATCAACAAAAAGCCCATTAAACTTCACACATTAAAGATATCAATTAGTAATATCACAATTAAGGAAGCACTTGTAAAATAAATTATCAAATTTATTTTATATATATATATATATAGGTAATGATAAGGTGCTCCCGGAGTACCTACTCCCACCTAATAGAAGCTTTAGATTTTCAAATTTCTTGAACTTTTTTTGTTGGTCAGACCCTATAGATATGATCTATAAGCATTATTTAGTAGAAAACAAATTTTGGATGTATGTTTTTTAATACCTTTAAAAATCAACAACTCACAATGTATCAAAATTTCATGACTTAAAAAATCCTACTTTTGTGTCCAAAAAACATGATCCAAAGCATGATTCCTATCAAATAAACTATGTTGAGTACATCTATAAAGTTTAATTAAGAAGATACAACCATGATTTCTAGTATCTGGGAGTAGGTACTCCCGGAGCACCGTAGCATCTCTCTATACATATACTAGCAAAACCCAATTTGACTCGGTTGAGCCAAAATGAGACTCTGCTTGACTCAGTTGGTTCACGGTTTGACTTGGTCGGGCCTTGCCTAGTTTTGCTGGTTCCGGAGACCGTTCACTGGGCTAACCTAGTAAATGGATGAGTCGAACGAGTTGAATTGGCGGGTTTCAAAACATTAGTGAGATCATCTATGTCACACGGACTCGACTAAGGAGGTGTCGCACCCGAGTCGACACGCCTCGACATGGGTGCGGACTCGGGTGCGGCTTCGGACTCGGCCCGGACTCGATCAACGTCGATTCGAACTCGGTCAACGAGTCGAGGCCGAGTCCGTCCACATTTTGGAGTCGGTCAACTTTGACTGAGTCCAAAAATGTCCATTTTAATTTTTAAATTACGTTTTGGATCTGGGTCGGGCCGGGTCCGGACTCGACCCAGATCCAAATTTCTTTTGCAGTCGAACCCTAAAAGGGGTTTATCGACAGGGGGAAGGGCTTACCCTCTCAATTTTTCCTCTCCCCCTCAGCCCCTGCAGCTTTCTTCTACACCCACGCCGGTGATCCAGACTCCGACGACGGTACGCACAGGCAGCCACTGTCTCCCCCTCCGTCAACACTCAACAGGTATGTCGATCGACCCTCCTGCACCCTCTGCTCGCAGCCTCCCTCCTTGCACCCTCTGCTCGCAGAAGAGGGGCTCGGCCCCTCTCTATGCCTCCTATTCACAAAGGAGGGGCTTGGCCCCTCCTCGTTTCACTTATGTCAGGCAGGCCCCTCCCCCCCCCCCGTACCCTCTGCTCACAGAAGAGGGGCTCTGCCCCTCCCTGTGCCTCTGATTCATAGAGGAGGGGCTCAGCCCCTCCTCGTTTCCCTTTTATCACAGGGGTAAGAAGTAGGAGTCGGGGAAGGAGGGGGCTCGGCTGACAGGCCGATCCTTGCCCCGCCAAACAACAGGGGAAACGAGGAGAGGCTTGACCCCTCCTCGTTTACCCTGCTGCCTTTGGCTTTTTGGCAAGGGCGAAGCCCCTGGCACGGATAAGGTTCAGCATGGGCTTGCCCTGCCCCTCCTTTTTGCATTATATAGGGGGTAGGCCCCCTATCTCAAACCTGGTTTGAACCTGATTTGCACAGGAGGAACGAACCTGGAGCTCCTATTACTATTATTTTGAAGTGTTTATTAACTTTATTTTATTTACTTATTTTCTTTTCAGTTTTCACTTTTCAGATATAATGGCGAGTTCTAGCGGTAGTGTCAATACATTTAGTTCAAGTTCTAACCCTGAATTAGAAGTTTCTCAACCACTTTGGAGGCTTGTGACAAAAGGGGTAAAAGCTAGTAGTGGTGGTGGTGGGAATGTGCAGTTTCATTGTAATCTATGTAAGACTGTTTTCACAGGTTCTTATACGCGTGTGAAAGCACATCTTTTGCATATTCGTAGTCAAGGAATTAGGGCAGGTTCTGGGGTTGACAAAGACATGTTAAAGCAATTAAAAAAAAACAAGAGGAAGCTGAAAAGAAGAAAATTGCAGAGATGAGAAGCGATTCGATTAATTTGTCTTTTCCTACTGCTAGTGATATACAAGAAGAGCTTTTAAAGAAAAGAAAGATGGAAAGCAATAAAACAATACAAGTGTCATTCAAAAACATGGCAAAAGCAGAAATTGATAAAAAGATTGGTCGATTCTTTTACTCAAGCTCAATTCCTTTTAATGTAGCTAGAAGTCCATACTGGAAAGATATGATTACATCTTTGGCTAATTGCAATTTGAGTGGTTATGTACCTCCTAGTTCAGAAAAACTAAGAACAGTCATTCTTGCAGAGGAAAAAAATAGAATTGATGACTTGTTAGAGACCAAAAAATTTGCATGGAAACGACATGGAGTGTCGATTGTTTCTGATGGGTGGACTGATATACAAAGGCGACCACTGATAAACCTCATTGCTTACTCACTTAATGGGTCAATCTTTTTGAAGACTGTTGATGCATCTGGAGAGTATAAAGATGCTGAATATTTAAAGAGATTATTGGTTGAAGTGATAAAAGAAGTGGGTGAAGAAAGTGTGGTGCAAATCATTACTGACAATGCTCTAGTTTGCAGTCGTGCAGGAATGAATTTGGCAAGTGAAGATACATATTCACATATTTTTTGGACTCCTTGTGCAGCACACAGTTTAAATTTGGCACTTAAGAGTATATGCAATCTATCAAAAGATGATGCACATGCACATGAAATGTGCTTATGGATTGAGGAAATAGGGCATGATGTTCGAAATATTAAAAATTTTGTTGTAAACCATCATCATGCCCTTTCTATATTTAATAGGCATTCTGATCTCAAGTTACTGAAAGTTGTTAAAACTCGTTTTGCTTCTCTCATTGTTATGATAAAAAGAATTAAGCAACTCAAGAATGCATTGATGATGATGGTGGCTGATCAAGATTGAGATTTTTATCGTACTGAAGATGATGTCAAGGCTCAAGCTATCAAAAAATGCATTTATGATGATTTTTTGTGGGATAAAATTACATATTTTGTTGAATTTACAGAGCTTATTTGGGAAATGTTGAGAGAAGTTGACAGAGATGTACCCATGCTTCATAGAATTTATGAGATGTGGGACAATATGATTGAAAAAGTTCAAAGTATCATTTTTAAACGTGAGAAGAAAGATATTGCACTTGATGATTCAGAATTTTACAATCATGTACATTCAGTTTTAGTGAGAAGATGAGATAAAAGCAATACACATTTGCATTGCATGGCACACTCTCTCAATCCAAAATACTATGCAAAAAAATGGTTGACAGCAGGTGTTGGTCGTGTTTCTCCAAATGAAGATCCTGAGATATCAAGAAATAGAATGATATATTTGGGAAGACTTTTTAATGATCCTCACATGTTTAAGGTTGTAAATAGTGAGTTTGACAAGTTTTCTACTGGGAGATTTGATTCTTTAGCAGCACTTGTGGCAAGGGACGAGGAAGATCCCCTTAATTGGTGGGCAACATATGGATCAGAGACACCAAATCTGCAACGTCTTGCAATGAAGTTGTTATCCTAACCTACTACATCATCTTGTTGTGAAAGAAATTGAAGTACATATGCTCAATTTCACAACATTAAAAGAAACAAACTCACTAGTAAAAGAGCAGAGGATTTGGTTTATTTTTACTCTAATCTACGATTAATTTCTCGCCGCACCAAAGAAGAGTATAAGTACTCTCTTTTTTTGTATTCAAAGTTTGTATTTAAATATTTGTATTCAATACTAATATAGTTTTTTTTTAATGCAGTTGTGGACCATCCAAGAATTGGGATGTAAATCCAGAAGATTTTGACTTGGAGGGAGAACATAATTTACATACTCTCAACATGGACTACCTCGATCATGTTCTTTCCTCTAATTCAGACGATAAGGCAGATTTATGATAAGTTTTGTTGTTTATCACACTCACAAGCTTCTTTATGTGTTATATTTTGGTAAGTTTGTGTTGTTAAGAATTGTTTTTTTATTTTTGCTTTAAAATTTACAATCTTTATGTGTTAATTTATTGTTATATATATAATTATATATATTTAAAATATATATATTTATAATATATATTTTTTAATATATATATATATATAGCCGAGTCCCCGTGTCCAAATTTTTTGGAATTGCGCCGCACCCGTGTCGCATCCGCACCCGCACCCGCACCCATGTGACATAGGAGATCATCTTTAGAGCAACATTTTTCAGAGTTGACAATTTGTACTAGGCTATGGAAGATATGGTCTCATAGGGTGCTCATGTTTGCAGAACAGTGCTGAAACCAGTGTGCTTGTCCAGGTGTGGAGCCGAATAGAAATGTATGGTGTACATGCCAATGTTATTTTAAAATTTATGTCTTATATTTTCCCTAAAAAATTGTGAGAAGTGATGAGAAATCAGCTACTTTTGATATTTCATTCCAAACTTATTTTACTAAATACTCAATTTTGTCCTCTCTCTCTCTCTCTCTCTCTCTCTCTCTCTCTCTCTCTCTCTCTCTCTCTCTCTCTCTCTCTATATATATATATATATATATATATATATATATATATATATATATATATATATATATATATATATATATATATATATATATATTCGTGCAAGTTTAGATATTTATAATATCTTTCCTTGCAAATTTGAAGATTTTGTATAAATATAAGAAACTTTAATGTGCAAAACTGAAATTGGCTCACTGTTTTCAATTCTAAGGTATTCTAGTACACTATCATTTGGTGCATTTCTAAGGTCATTGGTAGTCAAATTAAATATATGGAACTTGCCTCTCATTTTATGATGTGAAGTTTAAATATTAGCATGTATTTAAGTACTGGGTGCTTTCATGTGCTTGGGCCGCAGGTACAGGCAGCCCTTCTTACATTAATGTGTATGCCCATATGAGAACTTTCTGGTTAATAACACTTTGTCCTTCCTTAATTAGTATCATCTAATTTGAACTATTTTGAATCTTTATATAATCCAGATCTGTGTTTTAGTGTTTTAAAAATGTGTTCCTAGGTATTTGCTTGCGCATGCATGTGATTATTCAGGGTATTTTCCTTGCATGTCATGTTTCTTCCGTCCGTTATGTTTTCAGACATCCAGCAGGAGGGATTTCCGAATTGGTGAAGATGTGCTCGTCAGGTGCTCAAGTTTCTCCGCTAAGGGAATTCCGGTACTGTCTTTATTGGAGTAACTAATGTTTGGATAAGAAAGAAGGCTTTATCACGTGAGAAATTGCAGCAGGGGAGCTCCGGAACTTTCTTGGAGCTCCTGCACCACCTTGTCTAACCCCAACTGATGCTCATTTCATAGTAAAGAGCCATTGTTGTATATACTATTGAGTACATGTTCATATCGGCTATCTTCATCCTAATATGTTTATTGATGTCAGCATTGAAAACGATCTGGCTTCAAAAAACGTCACCCTTATGTAGTCCTCAACTTGTACGCAGCTCTTTCATTAAAGGGGCTCAGTCCCATTTTTGGTGGGAAAGCTTGATAAGATGTTAATTTTACGTAGTCTTCAACTTATATGCAGCTCTTCGGCACAAATGCACCCTATGCAGCTCTTCGGCAGTATTTATTGTTTCCTTTTTTACTCGTAGACCTTAACAGATTCGGTTAAGGCGTACCATCCAACACTTGGCTTACAGTGGTAAAATTGGACACTACTTACCGTTGGGGCTTCGCAAAAAGAGTTGTTTGAGGCATATCTACAAACATGGTGAGCAGGGATACTCTTTTGGGGCCCATCTCTTGCTGGCCAATTGATCCCAAAAACTCACCCCTTTGATGCTTTCTTACACACCCACACAGAGTACTGCTGATCGCCGGAAGATGGCTGATGATCATCGAAGGGTGTGACTGGCGGAGGTAGGTTTAAGGCTTGGAGGGGTTGGGGGATTAAAGAGAAGAGCTTTAGAGGAAGGATGGTGATTGATTGGTGTTCTCGTTTACATGTTTCTTGTTTTTCCTCTCTTTGTTCTGCGGTTTTAGTACAGTTGCAGTGGTTTGTTGTGTAGTTTTTCCAAAAAACCCTCTTTGATTTTCATCGTCAACCTAATACTAACAAAAAAGAAAAGGAAAAATTTAAGCAATCATGGTTGATTGCCATAAATGGATGTAAACATCAGTCAGCCCACGAGTTGCTGCCATACAGCTCAAAGTGGCTCATGTTGGAGCCATTGATTCATGCCAATAAACATGAATCACAAGTCGATGTTACTTATTTTAAAATTTAAAATAAGCAACATTGGCAATAAACATAGATTACTATGCCAATAAACTTTATTTCCTAACAACCTTTTTTTTTTACAGGCCAAGTGATAACAATCCCATCACCTACCTCACCTTGTCCAGCCTCTGATTGGCTAGTAACCTTGCAACAAGGAACACTCTTCATGAGTTTGGAACATGCGACGTCTCGTCAACTTGATGACATTCACAAGTCACCCCTTACCTACTGTCAACAGGTGGGGTTTGTACCAGGTATCTGATCCAACCTGAATAATATTCAGGTCAACTCGAACCTGATCTGATCAATATGCGAGGCAGGTTTGGGTTATGATTTTTGCCAGCTACCTGACCTGACCTGGATTTTTTGCTGAGTACCCGACCTGACCCAAGTGTTTTGCATGTATTTTAAATAAAAGCAAACTTCTAGAATTATACGGATTTGGATTTAGGATTTAATTTTTGTGACCCAACAAAACCTAAACCCGACACTTGCTCATTTGGGTGGGTTTGGGTACGACTATGGATCCCATCATTTAACATATGATGGGTTTCATCCTACATTTAATCTTAGCCCTCCAATCAATGGCTAGGATTGGTTCACATTTTCACTTGGATGTGGACTGATCCCATTCGTCCATATGCTTCGCTGGTAGGTTATGATCCACGTAGGATGGGTGGGATCATTTTTGTTTGGGACCCTGATGGATCGGGTACCCGACCCCTTGACAACCCTAACCCTACTAGATGAGCGGAGCCCTTGTGGACTATTTCCAAAACAACTTTTGACTACAAAGGAGAGAGACAGTCTCATAAGTCACCTTATGCTTTCTATACCAGGGATCATTCTCTTAACGACATGAAGTTTACATTCTTCATGCCAATTCTAGGGCATGTTTGTTTTGGTCACAGGTGAGAAAGTATATCTAATTACACAGGTTTCAAGGCAAAAAAAAGCAAAAACAATCACAAATGGCAATCATAATCACATCCACTTTTTCACGTTCCACCAACCTTGAGAAAGTATGGTAATTGTGATTTATAATCATAATAACCAAAAATTACATGGCATTGCAACCATGCTCCAGTGTTCTTCATATTTTGATGCCAAAATAAATCAACTTAATCTAAAGACCTCAACACTCAAGTTTGGCTTGCTTTCGTGGTGACCTAGGGTGCCTTTGGCTTATTTATTTCTGAAATCCAATTCCAGGCCTTTTGGCAATTCAGAATTCAGTGGAATTGAAAATTGGAATCCAATCCATTAAATTCCTTAATCCAAACGTACCCAGCCCTTAACTATTACGATGCCAGCACACAGCTGCCAATCTCTTGAAATTTTCAAAAATTGTATTCTCCACAAGTTTGTCTCAAAACAATCTCTGCAACAATAAAATACATTTAGTAATTTAAAAACATAAAAGAGTCAAATTTTAATGTGTAGAAAGAAAAGACATTGTTCTTAGATTTTGCTGATAAAAATGCCAATATTACAACAGATTCATAATATAATCATTTAGAAGATGAATCTAAAACTAATAAATATTCGGTTGTAATCAAGGCACAAACTAGTGTAAGTCACCTTCACATATATATATATATATATATATATATATATATATATATATATATATATATATATATATATATATATATATATATATATATATATATATATATATATATATATATATATAACTTCTTGTAAATGGAACCCTGTAAATGTGATCTACATAGCTCCTTTAGTAGAAAGATGGGCTTTGAATCATGTGATTCTCATATGAAAGCAGGGTTTTTAACAACTTGCACCTATAATTTACAGTTCAGTAGTTATGTACCTTGATTAGTACCAAATAATTTTTTTTTTAAATATCACATAATATTAAACAATTTAAAATGAACAATAAAATGCCGCATTTTCTGCAATATTTTCAAAAATATTGCAACAATTTGCCACTATGACATCTACCCCAACAGCCAGCTAGAGTGTCTCATTAGTCAACTCCAACTTGCCCTGAAACAGGCTGGCCAACTTGGCCTATCCAGTAGAAGAGAGCTTCATACCTACACAAACTATTCATGCACTTAAAATACCAAAACAAGGAAAATCATATAATCAGCCCTCTATTTCTTTAACATGGTCAGGAAGCAATAGCATTATTAAAGGGCTCTACTACATGATGGCAACAAATTTATACATTAACAATGAGAGCTGAGATGAATAAGCAACTAAACCAAGAATTTCATTATCAGATGAACTACATTCTAATTCCCCATGTAGAGAGAGATTCCTCATCCCATACAACAGAATCAGGCATGTTCGTATGCTTGCATGCATTCTCTCAAGCATCTCATTTGAAGACTGATGCTTTCTCCAACCTGTCAATTTCTGAGCAAAAACCTAATATTCATCTGTGTGTGAATCATCCTGCAGGTAGTGGAGGAATCTTGGCTATCTCAACCAAGTGCTTATGCAAAGCCTGAGGCTTCGAGAAGAACGGGGAGTGATCACTGCCCTTAAGTCGGAAAACTCGCTCTGGGGGATTCGAATTGATCAGGTTCTGCTGCACAGGAAGAGGTATCGCATTGTCTTCGGAGGTCTCTATGAAAAACCGTCTAACCGAACCATACTTCTCATTGGAAAGACATAGTTTCTCCAAAACTGGTGCAAATGGGATGGACCGCATTGAGACTGATGCCAGTGCAACATCCTTGACAAGAACAAGTAATCAAATATCAACCCCATTAAGTTGCAAATGACAGAACTAGACCTACATTTAGACTCTAATGAACGGGCTTTGACAACTTGACTTTTTGGTATGTTCCAGATTCAACACATCTTACTATGACTGCATTCTTGCCTATGTATCTTGACATCTAAGACAGACGTCCCCATGTATGCAACATTACATTCAATACTAAAAAACAATGGAAAAAAATTGGATCAAGAGACCAAGATCCATCTGGAGGCAAGAAATAGCCAAGTATATCGTTGTAGCTATAAGGCCAGATTGCCTTGGGTTCATGGTTTAGGCTTTCATTTGCACATTTTCCTTTCCTCCCACCCTCAAAAGGATATGAGAAAACAAAATCTCTCTTTAGAATAACCCACAAAAATGAAAAGTATAAATCTTCTACTGAGAAAATGCATACCTTGGAAGGACTTTGGTTAAATAACAATTCCCTCAACAATGACTTGTCCAGGTTAATAGATGTTGGTGGTTGGTCACTCCCATTCGCATATAAGAATATATGAGCCTGTTGCATCAGATCATTATGACCTGCCTGCAATGGCAATTCATGTTAGAACAAAAACCCATAGCCCTCATCGTACAGGATAGGCAGCACCAAAAGCATATGGATAAAACATTGCACTCTTCAATACTCGGAAAATTTATTTCTTACTCATTGTCTTGTGAACAAAAGGATTAAATGGCTTCATATGATCCAGTCTAGGCACATGTTTAGATGTATCTTAGATTAATAGGCTGTTTGCTAGCCTCCTGATCAATGTAATTACTATGTCCTTTTTTTTATTACACTTTTCTTTCATTTAAAAAAATTGGAACTTTATGCACAAAGGACTATCTGAAAATGTCAAAAAACCAGGAACCAAGTTATACACGATCATCCAGGTAATCCAAAATAAAATCATGCAGAAAAAGCTCCTCAACTTGCTCGTCTGTCATCAGGCAAGCAACCAGTCAAACTTCAAACTGTGGACTTGGCATGGAACAAGTGTTGCATCAGGCAGAACTAGTTTGCTAATTGACTAGAATTAATATCTTCATCAGTTTCAATTGATACAGAAGCTAAATTATGTAACCAAAACTAAGCCTCCAATTCTGCCCAACTTGTCCAGTTCTGGTCAAGTCAAATGGTGTCAATGATGATGCAACCCTTGAATCCACAGTGAAGATAGTGATTGTGGGTCCACACAACAGCATTGTGGAACAAATCACAATTTAACCGGGCCACTTAATTTGTGCAAAATGATAGATGCACCTCAAAACAAACTGACAGAACTCATGATACAATAGCAATCAGAAGTCCAAAAAAGATGCAAACAAAAACAATACTTTGAAGATATAATTTACGGAAAAATTAGAAAACAGATTAACTAGTGCAGTCTCATGAAAATAACGAAATATCAACTGCTGTAACTTCACTGCAAGGTAGAATTCTGAACAGTCCAAAAATGCAAGCATTGACCAACTATTGCCTAGTTGCTCATATAGTCAGAGCAGTGTGTCAAGAAAAATGTGAAGTTTATGAGATAATTAGGAGAACTCCAAAGGATCCATATACTCCACGACTTAAGAATAAGCTTTTCTAACTTTTTCAAGTAACAGAGCAACATGCAGACCTGTTCAGAAAGCATATTGAAGGTGCTTTGCCCATTTGTCAGCATCGCTGCAGAAATAAAAACAGCCTTTGTAATCTTGCATGGAAAAGCCTCCATTGCATATGATATGCAAGCACCTCCAAAGTCATGGCCAACTAAAATCACCTGCACAAGGATTTTGCAGAATGAATAGTTTTCCAATTCATACACTAGTAAAGGAAATGTCTCAGAGTGCAGCCTAATTTTCATACAAACTGAAATGTATCAAATGATATCCCATTTCCTGAATCAAATGAAAGATTCAGGGAAGTCAATAGAATCAATCGTTTGATCCCCTGAATCTATCATTTCTAAATGTCAGCCATGAAAAGATCTACATTCCCTGCAGCAATTAACAGCAGTATCCTGTTCAAAAGTGCAGAGATGCAGATGCATAATACCACATTCCCTGCAACAATTAACAGCAGTATCCTGTTCAAAAGTGCAGAGACGAAAGAATCAATAATCCAAACTACAAAACCCCATGGACAAAAAAATACGTCTGCAAACATGTGATCCCTCTAAGCGGTGCAAATCCTTTGATAAACTCTTATTTTGATTAAAGCACAAATTATAGCTTAAAGCTTTAGAGGTTTCAAGGAGAACATTCCAGCAGTACCTGTCAAGTGAAAGTGTGAAATCAATTTATTCATGATAAGACACTTAATATTAGAGGTGGACATCACGTCTAGTACCAGATGGGCTTTCAAATAGTTAACCCAGTATGGCCTGGTTCAGAAAGGAGGTTTCCCTTAATCTAATTAATTAATACCAGACTGAACTCGAAGAAGAAGAAGAAGAAGAAGAAGAAGAAGAAGAAGATGATGATGATGATGATGATGATGATGAGGGAAGTTTGGAAAAAGATTGTCAGTCAAATTTTATCAAAAGGCAGAGTCAACCAAGGATAGCACCAACATAAAAAAAATTATGGATACAGGCATTCATATGGTCTTATAAAAATGGGTGTTACTAGCAGTTGCCATCATAGAGATAACATGCATCATTTTCCCTACAACAAAAAGAATTTTGCAAGTGAATCAAAGAGAGATAACTAACCTTCTCTCCATCTCCAAGCTTTTCAAGAAAATCAGTAAGTGGTCTGACATATTGAGAAAGATTTGTAATGTTGTTTGAGTTAAAAGAATCTATTCCCGAGCCAGTTAGATCAATGGCAGTGACCTTGAATCCGCCTTCTTCTAGAAGAGATATGGTTTTGTACCAACACCAGGCACCAAAACCACCGCCATGAATGAGCACAAAATTATTTGTCTCCAAGTCATCTATCTTTAGGTCCTGTTATGAGCAAAGGTAAAAGCAAATAACAAGATTATAATAAGACAAACTAAGAGAAAAAGAGAAACAGGAAACTGATGTAAACAATGCAAGGAAACATCCTATTTAACAATTATGTAAATTCAATTGCAGCAGATATATCATATTAGTTCTGTAAATTTGATACTATTTGCTCTTTCTTAGTGAGGCACACGCATGCAAGAAAGGAAGAGGAAAATGGCTCAAGAGGGACTCACAACAAGAAAGACATAACCAAGTTTCCAGGCATTATAAAAGAAAGCCATTCAAAGTGTTCACAGGTCAAAGCTTCTGCACCTTCAAGTATACACAAACACACATGCATGGCATGCAGATATATGGTTGCTATAGATTTAATATTATTTCAACTTTATTTGTAAGCTACTCATTGTCTGGAGAATGAACTTATTGCACACACAGAGGCACACATGCATGAACATACACAATGAGAAAGTTAAAAGAAAGGGCAGCGGGGAGGGGGACTAAAAGGTTCTTATAACAAGAAAGACATGACTAAGTTCCCAGGAATAAAAGAACAGAGCTGCTAAAAGAGTTCACAAGTCAACTTTTTCACCTGTTTCCAACTAATCAAAGGTGAGTCATCAAATCAAAGTATCAAACATATCTGGACAACTAGAGCACCATTTAACAATGGCAGACAAAATTGGATTTTGCAAAAGCACACACCTCCACAGTGCGCACATGAGAACATGTAAACTGTTGGGAAAACACTGGGAAAACAAACCTTACGCACACTCTCTAAACTATAGAAATATCCTCAATAACATCCTTGTAATGTTACCGTATATAAGTTTGATAAATGTCACAAACATTTGAGCACCTTGTGATGTGTTTCCTACATTTTCTTCATAATCTTAACAACAGGTTCTCTTCTGTTTTCTACTTCAAAAAGAAGAATTTCAAATAATAGAAAAGGAGCCATCTACAAAATGGTTATAACAAAAAAATGAAAAATTACTTACACCAGACATTCACCACAAACCAGAGGGAGAAAAAGAACTTCCTCAAAATCAAGCAAGAACTGCTAAACAACAAGAATTACTTAATTTAAGTAAATCTCTCTCTCTCTCTCTCTCTCTCTCTCTCTCTCTCTCTCTCTCTCTCTCTCTAGATTTGGTTGTCCAGCCTCCCTTTTTTTTATTTTTTGGCTGTTTTTCATGAATCTAACCTTACAGATGTGATCTACATGTTTTACTTAGTGGGAATAGGCTCTTTAATCGCCACGTAGGCATGATTTTATAAGGCTTCAAAAATCGATGGCCTACAATGTGTGATACTTTCCTTGGTCATAAAATCATGTTTCTTCATTGAAAAAACGTGATCCAAAAGCCAGTTCCCACTATTTTGAACATGCTGATGAGGTAGGATTGGATGAAAACAACCTGCGCATGGGAGATCTAGATGTGTTTGTACGTTATGGCGCCATTACCAAATGATATATATACACGAAAACCCGTATCATCGAACAATGCTCGGACGAGCGGCTGCGCGTAAAAAAAAACCCAAAAAAGGGTTTTTAGAGGCGGTTCTTGACTGCCTAAAAACCTTCATCGGACTTTTTTTGCTGTTTGATGATACGGCGTCTCTCTCTCTCTCTCTCTCTCTCTCTCTCTCTCTCTCTCTCTATATATATATATATATATATATATATATATATATATAGAGAGAGAGAGAGAGAGAGAGAGAGAGAGGCTACTCTTGATTGTATCGTACTCTTTAACAGAAATTCATAGGAGCGGAGCTTCATTTGATCAATCTAACACCAAAGCTGCCTTCGACGTCGTTAGTTTATTAAAACATGATTCAACGTAAAAGCATGAATTTGCAATCTCGAAATTTTGGTGTATTGTGGACAGTTGATCTTTCAGAGCTCTTAAAAAACCTGCTTGAACAACACAATCGAACGATGCAAAACATGGTTTATGCTGAAAACATCACATCCTTAGTGCATGATCCAGAAAAAAAAAAGTGGGAAAAAGCGTGTGGTTTCTACTAGAGACTACAGTACAGTCAAGAGTCACACGCACACGCACACGCACACGCACACGATTACAAATTACTCCATTTTAACAAAGGATCAACTAGTGTTTACAAACAGAAAATACTTAAAATCTCTTAAAACAAAGTTTCAAATAAACTAAGTCACGAAAATCGGAATTTAGTCAATGCGATCAAGAAAGAAGCGAGTGAAACAACAAATACTCAATCCCAGCACGTGGAAAACAGAAAAACCTATCTCATTACCGAACTAAGGACAGCAGCGAAAGCATCAAACCTCGATGATTCCTCTCAGAGAAGAATGACCGAGAATCCGGACCAAAAATAAGCCAAAATTCAAACAGAAAATGAAAAAACAAAGGAAGAAGAAGAAACACATCGCGGACTCGCCTGGTGGACGAGCTGCTGAGGCTGGAGAAACGGGTCGGCGAGGGACCTCGCGCGAGAGCTTGAGCACCTCGGCAGTGCGCCCTTGCAAGCGGCCGGCGCCGGGTGCCGGAGCGAGGACGATCGGTCGAAGGGGAGGACGACGCCGTTGCTCCGGTGGCCCCGATAATGCTGCAAGAGGATCTCGGCGAGGGCCTGGTCGCGGGCCAGGGTTTCCTCGAGCTTGTCCCTCCGCGCCGATCCCTCGCCCTCCCTCGACCTCGAGCTCGACCCCGGCGGCCCCTTCGCCTCGAGCGGTTGCGGAGGACGCCTCTGCGCCTTCCTCCTCCTCCGCCTCCTCTCGTCTTCCTCCTCCTCCTCTTTCACGGAGAAGCAACTAGAGAGATTCCCCATTGCCGCCTACATCGAGAGAGAGAGAGAGAGAGGATAAAAATGTAATAAACGGAAAAGCTATCGCAGAGAGAACCCACAAACGTTCATTTCCCACGCGAAACGAAACAAGCCGCTATAAATAAGGGACGTAGGAGATAAATATTCCTTGGATTTTAAACAAATTACGGAAGCACCACTGTGATGCCTATAATTACATAAATATCCTTATTAATTAAGAAAAATAACCGATTCTACCCGTTCCTTAATCGATATTTTATTCCAAACTTAAGAGTACGGATCTGATCCGAATGATCCTCTAAATGGATCGAAGAAGCTAAGAACATCTTGAGAAACGGAAACGAGAAATGAAAATTTTCAGGTGCATGTGAAATGTGAGACGGGAAACAAAAAAACTAAATTAAGAAATGAACCAAGAAACAAATCGAGAAAAGATAGGGAAATGAATAAGAAACACCACAGTTTGGAGATAAAGATCTTTCTTCCTAATCCAAGTTTGAGTTCCGGTGTAGTATGTCTTCTCGGTGATCAAGGGGAGTACACCACAGTGTCCGAATGGTGACCATAGATTTTATTTTATTTTTAAAGACCATCAGGGATTAGTTTGACTCCTACCAGTTATTATACAATGATACCATTGGGATCGGAACTTCCAACGTCCCAACACAGTTTTACACCGTCGTTTATAAATCTTGCAATAATATAGTGAGAAATTGCTTGAAAGTTTAAAATGATAATTTCTTGCATGATTTTCAAACCGTGACAAATATTATGATATTTTTAGCAGATATTTATCATGAAAATTCCCGAGTTTTTTATTTTTAAATGTGTTTTATTTCTATTTTTTATAAAAAAATATTTTTTAAATTTTTTAAATTTAGTTTTTATTGCCAAGATTTTGCCAAAAAAATGCTACATTTATGAAAATTTTCAAAATCTCTCGAGTTTTTTACTGCAGATATTTTTTCTTTTTAAATTTTTGTCACTATGATCCTATTGACCCGTTGTTATATATATATATATACATGAGTAATGTGTTGTGCCACTTCCTCGTTTTGCCCTCCTCAAAATCACAAATTTTTTGGTATTCTTTTGTGCATCTAACACCATAGATATGATCTATAAGTTTTGTTTAGTGAGAAGGGATTTTTAGATCACCTAAATCTAACCTATATACATCAAAACTATGACGCAGAACAAGAAATGGGGTCTAAAATGTTCAGTTCTCTCTCTCTCTCTCTCTCTCTCTCTCTATATATATATATATATATATATATATATATATATATATATACATGAGTAATGTGTTGTGCCACTTCCTAGTTTTGCCCTCCTCAAAATCACAATTTTTTTGGTATTCTTTTGTGCATCTAACACCATAGATATGATCTATAAGTTTTGTTTAGTGAGAAGGGATTTTTAGATCACCGAGTTCTAACCTATATACATCAAAACTATGACACAGAACAAGAAATGAGGTCTAAAATGTTCAGCTCTCTCTCTCTCTCTCTCTCTCTCTCTCTCTCTCTATATATATATATATATATATATATATATATATATATATATATATATATATATATATATATATATATATATATATATGAGTAGTGGGATTGTTGGGTTACCTTTTTTAGTTAGGTCTCATTAAGCCTTTTCAAACATTATAGTTTTAAGTGTTTTATGATTGATTTGAACCCGTGTTTATCATTGCTTATTAATTAAGATTTGAACATTGTTGTAGATTGATTTGATGTAAAAATATGAATATTTTTATAGTAAAATTTTAGTATAATATAAACCATTCATTGGTTAGTTGGTCTCAAAATTTGTGACTGGTTTTTATGCATATATTGCTTTAATACAGGGAAAAGGTAGTTGTGATTCATGCGTAGCATGACAAGCAACATCTGCCGTATTAATTAAAAGGTCTCACATGACCTTTAATAAAGGGTCATCTTATACATCGCAAGACAACCAAACATATGCCCTATTAAAAGGTCTCATGTGACATGCACGTGCACAAGGCCTTTATTAAAGGGTCATGTTAGGGCACTGGAGTTCAATGCTAGCACAAGCTACTAACTACAGAGTGTAGTGACCTCCGTGTAGGGCTGTCAATGGGTTTGATCTGTGATCGATACCTAACTACACTTGAATCCAAACTATAGTCACCAGAATCGCCTCTCTAAGGGGGGAAGCGTGCTTCCCATGACTCACTTTCAAAATCGCTTCCTTTTTCACATTGTTTTTCTTTTTCACTCATTTCCCTTTTGCTTCTCACTCGCTTTTTCTTTGCTTTTTGTATTGTTTATATTATTATTTATTTTTTCATTTTTTTGCTTCCCTCTGGCTTTTCATTTTTTGCTTCTTGCGTGCTTCTATAATCACTTCCAAAATGAATCTTGCTTCTTGCTTCATACTACTTTTTAACACTCTTTTTTTTTTTTATGCTTTAGGCATCATTTTTCCTATTCATTTTGCTTCATGGTAACTTTGATCCAAACAGCTGGATAATGGTATACAAATAAAGACCCGAACAATATTTGCTCAAGTCCCAAATATTATTCAGGTTGTGTTTGAGCTGTGATTTTTGCTGAATACCCAATCCAACTCAACTTTATTTATGTATTTTATGTGTATTTTTAAATAAAATGCAGATTTTCAATACTTTTCGGATTATACATGTTGGATGTGGCCTCATTTTTCGGGCTTAACCCCAACCTATCTATTCATTGGTCCAATTTGGGTGTGCTCATATGGGTTGGATACCTTACTCCTCAACAGTGCTACCTTCTGTATAGACCCGCCGGGACCACCCTGGATTTCAATCCAGAGTAGCCACACGGATCCAATCCAGAGGAGTTGTCCAAGACTCCTAGCTAAGTTGAGAGTCCTACCCAACTTGGGACTCTGCAATTTCTTAATGTCTCTATCTTTAATAAAGATTATTGAGTTTTTCTCTAATTTTAACTCAGAGAGACGCCCCTCTCTCTCTCTCTCTCTCTCTCTTGCCGTGTCCCCTTTCAGCAGGACACGCGCCCCAGCTGAACGACCTGCAGCATCCCTCTTGCCTTCCACACTGCCTGCAGCCCAACACCACGCTGCGCGCAGAGTGACGCCCAGCACGCGCCCTTCCCTCTCTATTCCGCTGTATTCCCCGCCGATAGCACCTCTCTAGATCTAGGTGCTGGGCCTGGATCAGCAAGACCAACCAGCCAGGGGTCCGGTCTTAACACCTCCATGTAAATGATGTGGTAGGCAACCCAACCCGAATTGGATCCAGCCAACTGCCTGCTGAATCTTGATTAGGTCAGATTTTAGACATGTTTGGACCTGTATCAAGATCCAAATCCATGACTATGTACCATGACCTATCGTCCATCCATTTGTGAACGGTATACACAAATTTGTAGCAGGCTATTGCTTGTTATCATCAGTCGTAAATATCGCCAAAATTTTTGAAAATATTGTGATAAAATCACGATATTCTCAAAGGGTGATATTGTACCTATCTAGAAAAGCATGATATTTTCAAAATATTGTCTGTTTTCAAAATACCGCATTTTTTAACTCAATATTAACACAATAAGATCACTTTTTTCCTAGTTTTTATATTGTTTATATTTGTATTATATATATTTATATAAATTGACATTTTTCTGAGACTCCATGGAGGAAAACACACTTTTTCAAAAAATCATGAGATTTTCTCTTGCTGGCATTTTCCTGATAATGTGAGTATGGTAATCATGCCCAATGCTTTGGAATCTGTTAAAGACCAAATCGATGCAGATCCAAATCCATTGTACATCTGTGCATTAGATCCAAACTTTGTAGACATCATCTGGGTTTTGGATCCGATCCGATCCACTACTACCTATTTATTTGCATTTAACTTCTTTTAATTACCCCCTTTTTTATAAGGTAAAGGCAACCGTTTTCTTTGCAATGAATCAATTCACAACAGGACCAGTGTGACGTGAGAGACCCATAGAAGTAGGGCCATAAATATGGCCTGACTTTAGTTGGAAGTTGGATATAGTTATGGCTGCAGACTCAGGTAAGAGGGACCTTCACCAATATTCAATGAGAGCAGTTGTAAGTTGCAACCGTGGAGAGAGAGATCTTATAAATACTGTGCAAAAACATGACATTTTGTTCAAAGTAAAAAAAGATATTCTTGGACTAACACCAAATCTCATGGTGTTCTCAAGGCTGAACTTGAAGCATGTTTTCAACGAGCCATTGACTTGACGCAGCAAGTCCTAGTGAACATGCAAGACACTTAGACACCTGACATCGTATGCAAGACACCCAACTACGGTTCAAAATCTCTTTGAAATTCTGGTGGTGATGCATGACAAGCCAGAGGAGGAGAATGCACAAGGAACCATTTGTGAAGATTATGCGAGAACGGATCAACCTCTCATGAACATGAAGCTTGATAATGTCATTGCCGATCTAGTGGAGACATAAGTGCAGTAAAAAGGTGTTTCACTTCAGCAAGCAGAACAAATTCTTTCTCTTTCTCGCTCTCTCTAAAATTCAGGCTTACTTGTTGAATTAAATGATGTAAGAAAGTGTATAAGCCTAACAATTTCCCAAAATATTAGTTTAGAATGCTGATAAAATGCCCAAGTGGCGAAAGCTTAGTGTAACCAGTGGCATGAGCATTGCCGTGGGACACTCACCGGGGTTACATTGAGAAAGGCAACCCGAAGAAAACTTCTATTTGGAAATTTGGATATATTTCAAAGCTACTTCATCCGATATCCCTTTCACAAGGACACAAACATGGACGTGTCAATATATTCTTGTAAATATCATCATTCTTATTATTCGAAAGTACAAAACAAAAATTAGGATTATCACGAGCTATTTAATACTTAGAACATTTTACATGGATCAGGTAGCACTGAATTCGATTTGGAGCCATTGATTAGAATTTAGAAGTGTAAATATGGGATATGTATGTTATCGGATCTATCCCAATATCCGGATCCAGATTCATCCAGCTGACACAAGTAGATCGACCAGTACTTCCCTCATCTCATACAGGATAATCAAGAAAAGAGGAGTTTTATTTATCTTCATCTCCCATCTAATGTGAAAGTTAGTTAGAATGAGAAAGGATTACAAGAAAAGACTCAAATGGATCCACATGTCATCTCAAGGAAGTCTATTCATTTAATGTGGATCCCACACAGGAGGTCAGCATAGTGACAAAAGTTTAAAACGACAAAATATCGGCAGTCAAAAACTTGGGAGATTTTGAAAATTTCATAAATCTTGCATTTTTTCGGCAAAATCTTGGCAATAAAAAATAAATTTTATAAGAAAATATAAATAAAACACATTTAAAAATAAAAAACTTGAGGGTTTTCATGATAAATATATGCTAAAAATGCAAATATCATGATATTTGTCATGGTTTAAAAATCTCGCTAGAAATTGTCGTTTTAAGCTTTCAGGCAATTTCTCACGATATTATCTTGAGAATTTTATAAATCTCATGATATTTGTCATAGAGGGTTGGCTTATCTAGTGAAAGTTCTAGACTGCATCCAAATGCTGGTATTAAATCATATGTGGATGATCATTGTATACTGTTGTTAAAGATTCAAAAAAGAGATAGCCTTCTTCTCTAAACCTGACAAGAGAGGGACAATTTTTTTTCTTGATGGAGAGGCAAAAGAGAACAACCACTATATATGGTTTTGAGAACCATAACCTAATTATAACCACCTTAGAGTTTATTTTCAATTTAGCCCATCATAAAATAGGAAATTGATAAATGAGGGCACATGAGGTCTCTATACATAATATAACCATACCACATGAGATATCATTTGGCTCAACCGTATGTGATCACTTTATATGGGCATTAACCTTAGACAACATATAATGTGTGATTAAACATATATAGGCCCACACGATTTATCTAACAATCTCTCACTTGGGCCACATATGTCACCTTGCAATCACGCATTATAACCTTATGAGCTTAAAAACATTGTCTTATCAGATGACATCTCTAACAATCTGGTCCATTGATCATGTCAGCATAGAACCAAAGCAGTCTTCATTACAATCATCGTAATTGAACCCACAATAATCATGTATATTGACATAACCAAATGATATAGATCAAGTATGGATGTAAAGCATAAAAATTACATGTAATGTGATCCAAACATGTCTATTTCCAACTAGTCCTGCCTTAATCTTTAGTGAGATCACAATAAATGAGAATAGAATGAAACTGAAACCTGAACTTTATACTAAAGTAGTAAAATAAAACTTTATTATATCATAAAACGTCCAAATACAAACTTTCACTAAACCAGTATATCATTAAATGATAAAACACCCATTCGAGCAGTATACTCGTGAAAGACCTTAGGTGGCAAAACTTTGGTAAGCGGATCCGTAATCATGGAGTTTGTGCTAATATATTCTACAGATATCTGACCATTCAGTACTATTTCTTTAACAACAAGGAACTTAATGTCAATATGCTTTGACTTCGATGAGCTCATGTTGTTGTTGGAATATATCACTGTCGAATTATTATCACAAAATAACTTTAGCGATCTTTCAACATTATCCAAAATTCATAGCTCAGTGACAAAATTGCGTAACCATATTCTATGATTGGATGTCTTATAACAAGCTATGAACTCTGCTGCCATAGTGAAAGATGCAATGAGTGTCTGTTTGGCACTCTTCTAAGAAATAGCTCCCCCGACCAATAAAAAGATAACTTGACGTGGATATGTGACTGTCTTGGCATCCGGCAAAGTCATAATCAGAATACCCAAAAATCTCTAACTGGTCTGACTTCATGTATGTGAGCATGTAACCTATTGTTCTTTGCAAGTACCGCATAACCCGTTTGACTGCTTTCCAATTATCCATCCCTGGGTTAGTAAGATATCTGCCTAACATCCCAACAATGTATGTTATATCTGAACGTATACACACTTGAGCATACATAAGACTCCCTACAACAGATGCATATGAAATCTTTTTCATATCCTTAACTTCAAACTGGTGTTTGGGGCATTGAGCGAGACTAAACTTGTTTCCTTTAGCAACAGGGGTGTTTGCAAATTAAAGAAATCCATCTATGAACTTAAGCAGGTTTTCCGTCATTGGTATCATAAATTTCTTCAAGTTGTCCTCTTATTTGGTTTTGAGATGAATGTGGTTGATGAATGCATATATCATAAATTCAATGGGGGTAAATACATTTTTCTGGTTTTATATGTCGATGACATACTACTTGTCAATAATGATATAGGCTTATTACATGAAACCAAGATATTTCTGACAAAGAAATTTGAAATAAAAGATCTTGGTGACGCCTCTTTTGTATTAGGGATCCAGATACATTGAGATCATTCTCGGGGTATTCTTGTATTATCACAAAAAAGCTATATCGAAAGGATTCTGGATAGATTTGCATAATTTTGAAAGATCTTTCGTAGAAACTTAAGAGAAAGTCTTTGTATAGTTGATGCCTACCCTTTGAGTAAATCCTTTCGCAACAAGGTGTGCCTTATATCTTTTCACATTACTCATCGAATCTCTCTTGGTTTTAAATATCAATTTGCAACCAATGAGTTTCACACCTTCAAGTAATGGAACAAGATCTCATACTTCATTGCCTTTAATGAATTTAATCTCCTCATGCATTGCCTCAATCCACTTTTGAGAGTTAGAACTTTGTATAGCTTGATGGAAGTTAATTTGATCATCTTCCCTTAAGCCATTATCACCTTTATATTTTTTGAGAAAAATAATATAATCATCTAGAATTGTTCTTCTCCTCTCTTTAGTGAATTTTCTTAATGACACTTATTCTTGAGTTACTTAAGGTGTTTCTTGAGGTTATTGAGTTTGTACTCCAGGAGTAAAAGCTTGATTTTGGATAGGGAGATCTAAAGCATTGCCTTATTCTGAATTTGTTAGAACAATGTCAGGAATAAAAATATTATCATTGTCAACAACAACTGTAGGAAGAGAAGTAGATTCTTCTTCAAAAGCAATATCTTTTACCTTATCACTCCTCCCAAACTCAGCTTCCTTAAATAAACAAGTGTTTCTCATCTTAAAAAGGGACTTATTTACATGGTCATAATTTATAACCCCTAGATCTTTCAGAATACTCAACAAAATAGCAGCTAATTGTTCTTGAATCCAGTTTCTTTTTATATGGCCTGTATGACCTTTTCTGAGCTGGACATCTCCAAATATGACAATGTTTCATACTAGACATTTTGTCTGTCCATATTTCATATGGGGTCTTAGTTGTTGCTTTAGTTGGTATCATGTTCAGTACATAAGTTGTAGTCTTTAATGTCTTTCTCCAGATGAACTCTGGTAAAGTAGAATAAGAAATCATACTCATTACCATATCCTTTAAGGTCATGTTTCGTCTCTCAGCAACACCATTCATGCTAGAAGTGTCTAGCATGGTGTACTAGAGATTATACCATATTTTTCTAAGAATTTAGCAAAGGGCCTTGGACATTGTTCATCCATCATATCTTTCATAGTATTCACCACTACGGTTAGATCTGACGACCTTAATCCTTTTGCCAAGTTGGGTTTCAATTTCAATCTTAAATAATTTGAACACATCCAGGGACTGAGACTTTTCATAAATTAAATATAGGTACCCATAACTGTTGAGAAACTCTGTTTTGATGTCACATAATATGATACACTGTCTCATTTGATTTTATATGATATGATAATATGTCCTCTTGAAAAATGTTATATTATGACTGAATATGTTTTGCCATAAATCTAACGAGTATTTGATGCAAGGATATCTCACCCAATAACGATGGAGACTTCCTGTTCAAGTACAAATATGGTGCAATCATACTCCTTGAAGAAAAAGCTTGATGAGTCATGCATTCCTAAAGTTCAAATGAAGAGATCGGCTACCTCAAGTTGAAGACTTTTTTCTTTAAAGTCATATGTAACAGAACCTTCAGAAACTTGCATATTGCATATTACATACTCATTCATAAACACTATATCATAAAAGTATACGATAGTTTCAAAAAGGTCTTTTTTGAAAACCAATAATTGTACCTTCTTACAACCCTTTATGAAAAAGATATTTTGTCATGTAATAATTGTACCTTACACTATATACAAGACAACATGAAAAAGAAATGTAAGAAAAAGACAAAAACATAAAATCAGCTACAAAAGAAAAACAAATAAAATATGTTTTTGAAACGACTTTAGTTGCCTTCTTTAAAGAAATGTTTTTAAATATAAGAAGAAGACAAAAACATAAATCGGCTATACAAAAGAAAAACAAATAAAATATGTTTTTGAAAAGACTTTAGTTACCTTCTTTAAAGAAATGTTTTTTAAAGAAGACAAAAACATAAATCGGCTACACAAAAGAAAAACAAATAAAATATGTTTTTGAAAGGACTCTAGTTACCTTTTTTATAACCATAGAATGTCGACTTACTTGAAGTCATCATTCTCTTTACAAAGCATTAAATACTTCCTGTAACAAATCCTTGTTAATGTCCTTCTCAAAGAATGTCGACCTTCTTTTGGTCCTCATTCTCTCTGGAGACTTTGAAAAACACAACATAAAGAAAACACTTGACATGACTATGTACAAATGAATATCTCAAAGCACTCATTGTACTTACACTCATTTAAAGCAAAGAAGTACTAATATACCTCAAATTATTAATTAGAATAAAGACAAAACTACAACCCAACGTTCAATGTACTATTGTAAGAAATAGACTTTTTACATAAAATATGTATTACCTAAAATATTACAACGACTAGTGTACCCTCTATTTTACTTTTATGGAAAAAGGCATTCTCGAATTTCTCTAAAAGATATTTTTGAAATGACATAACATTTCACATTTCAAAAAGTTACAATTCCAAAATGTAACGACAACTTTTTAAAAGCTATATAAACACAATCAAATAAACTATTCAAACAATGGAATGGAATAGACGTGTTAGCTTACAACGAGAAAAATTCCTATTCGATATTTGAAAAAAGAGCCTTGAAAAAGAAAGAGAAAAATGAAAGAAAGAAAAGAGAAAAAGTCAAGTCCAGCTCTTTGACAAAGAGTATCCTCTGAGTGACAAACAGAACATTCTGAGAATCCTTCATTCGTGCATTCATATCATTCTGAAGGTTCTATAGGAAGTATTGTAACTCTGTTATTCACTGTATTCCTTCTTTGTTGAAAGAAGTAGACCTCTGTGAAAGAGGGTGTTGCCCTTCTCTGTTGAGAGAAGAAGACCTCTGTGAAAGAGGGTGTTGTCCTTCTCTGTTGAGAGAAGAAGACCTCTGTGGAAGAGGGTGTGCCCCTTCTCTGTTGAGAGAAGAAGACCTCTGAGGAAGAGGGTGTTGTACTATTTATCCGGTGACTCGGATGTTATAGTGGAAAGCTCAAGTGGTTTGCTTGGAGACTGGATACTGACCGAACCAGTATAAATTCTGTGTTTTATGTGTTGTGTCTTATTGCTTAATTATTTTATTTTATCGATCTTTATCATATTTCACTATTCACCCCCCCTCTAGTGGAATTTCAATAACGAGAATAGTCATTTATGAACGTAATAAAATATTGTTGACCATTCCAAGAAACCATAAGGAATGGCCCACAAATATCTGTATGAATTAGTTCTAAGACATTTTTTCTTCATTTGGCACCTAATTTTCTTATGTTTGTTTATTTTCCTTTTATGCACTCAACACAAACTTGAAAGTTGGTGAAATCAAGGGGATCAAGGATTTCACTCATCACAATCCTTTCAATTCTTTGTTTAGAAATGTGATATAAGCGCTTATACCATAATAAAGCAGAATTCTCATTTGTTAATTTTGTTTTGCATTATGAGAACTTGAATGCAAGGTTTTATTATATAAGGTAACAATATTAAGAAAATATAGGTTATCAACCACAGATAAAAAACCGGTCCCAATAAGATTTGAATCAAGAAATAATTTAAATTGACTATTTCTAAATAAGCAAGAATAATCAGATTTGTCTAATGCAAAAATAGAAACCAAATTTTATCTAAATGATGGTACAATGTATGTTTCTTTCAAATCTAAATAACTATCAGTATTTAGTAGTAACCTAAATGTCTCTATTGCATTAACTTTAACTAATTTGTCATTGCTCATATAAATGAATCTTTCGGCATTAATTTATTTTTAGCAACTTAGGCAACCTTGCATGGACAAACTTATGTGAGTGATAGCACCAGAATCCATCCACCAAGTGTATTTGGGTACAGAAGTAAAATTAACCTCAGAATAAACAAAAGCAAGGAGTGTACCTTTCTTTTCATGCCAAGCATGATATTTGGTACAATCTGTCTTCATGTGACCATTCTCTTTATAAAAGAAACAACTGAACTTTGGATCCTGATGTCTCTTCTGTTTCTTCTGCAATTGAGAGTTTATTACAACTTCTTTATTCCTTTTTTTCTTAAATTTATCCTTAGAGGCTACTGCCAAGTGACCACTTTCTATCTTTTCTTGCTTCATCCTTTCTTCTTTTTGCACACAGTAAAAAATGAGCTCATTAAGGGTCTATTTATCCTTCTAGTAGTTATAACTGACCTTAAACTGACCATATTATGCAGGAAGATATATCAAAATTGAGTGCACGAGTAAGTCCTCAGATAACTCTAACTTTAGTGCCTTTAGTTTTGAAGCAAGATGGAACATTTTCATAATGTACTCCCTAATATTTCTCTTTACCTTTATACCTCATTGAAACAAGACTCGAAAGGACAGTGCTTGTGTCAGCCTTTTCGTTTTTAGCAAAACGCTTTTTGATTTCCTCAAGAAACCTCTTGGCATTAACCTCTTCTGACATAGTACCCTTGAAGGTTTTCGAAATTGCATGTTTCATGATCATAAGACTCATGTAATTGAATTGATCCCATCACTTATGGTTCATTTTATTCTCATCAGAACTCCTATATGTAAGAGCAAGTAGTTGATCATCTTGAAGTGCAAGGTCCAGATCCATGCATTCGAGAATAATCATAACATTTTCTTTCCAGTTTTTGAAGTTAGAGCCATTAAAAAACAAAACAAGAACAATATTTGAACAAAACGAAAATAAAATAAGGATCAAATTTATATTTGCAGATATCATAGAAGCAGAAGTATTAACTGAATCAAGAACAAAACAAGCTCACAATTAACATATATATTCATATGCATTAACATAAACTGATATATTTAAACTGTAGTGAACCTCATTATAAGATACTCAACACAACATTGATATTTAGTCTTTGAACAGAAATGTCAACTTGTAAGTGGTACTCTCATCACAGTAATCAAACATGAATGATTAATCATGTCAAACAACGAGCATTTCTTCAGACCGACTAGTTATGTACATAGAAAATCGTACAATCGTCTCATATTTATTACTGAAAATATATATGTTTGGGCTCGGTTAAATAGTAATCTAACTTTGGGTCGATCACTATTCGTATGAAACCCAAATATATAAACATCTCAATATTTCAAACAAGTCAATATACACAAGAGAAGTTACTTTGGTAATATGTTTCAATCAACTCGTTTTAGAATATCAGACCCTTATCCTGAAAAGAATATCATAGTTTAAATATATTAATATATGTGTATGAACAAAAAGAAAATATAACTATAATCTGTATAGGGTCGAAAAGTAACCGAAGACAACCCTTTAAAGGGACCCAAAATGCATACTTAACGACCTTGAATCTAATAATAAAATCCTTTAAATTTTTTTTTTTACGAATTTCAGGGCACATGCAAGGGTCCGACCCATGGGGATCGGGCCAGACCCAATTGGTGAGTCCAAATGGGCGTGACCTGACCCGGGTCAGACCCTAATACACCACAGCCAAAAAGGTAGCTGAGCCATCGAATCAGTCCGACCAGGACTGATCTGCGGGTCAGGTCAAACCTGATCCACCATGGGTTTGGCCCCCCATTCAAGCTGGTTTGGTCCCCTTAACCTAATGGGGACCGAAACTGGTCAGCACAAAAGGTCAAACTCGTGTTGGCCCGACGCATAGAGGCAACAACTGACTCGGTTAAGTCCCAACAACTAAATAGGGACTGAATTGAGTCAGTCACCCCCTGAAAGAAACAAAAAACTAGCTCGACCCTGGCTAGAGGCCGAACCCAGCTCTTTTATGGACCGAACCAGTCTCAGGTTTGTCAGCTGAAGGCTAAACCGGCCCCAACTTGGTCGGTTAAAGCCCGAACCGACCCTGGCCTAGTCGGCTGACAGCCGAATCAGAACCAAGCCTAATGGTTGAACCGGTCTGAGTTGTCGTATCGGTTGAAGCCTGAGTCAGGCCTACACTGCGATACATTGGCTAAAAAAAATGATACATTGGCTAAAAAAACAAATTGTCTGGGTCGCCGGATCGACTAAAGGCTGAATCGGCTCACTCGACTGTTGCGGTGGAAGGCAAAGCTGGATCCTAATTGCCATCGATGGAGGGCCAAACTGGATGTTGTCTGCCATCTACAAAAGGTAGAACTGGATGTCGATTACCGCTGACCCTCAAAATACCTAGCGAAGGCCAAAAATGGCCCTGGGTTATTGTCGAACCTAGAATCGTCTTGTCTAAATGGGCGTTTGTTTCTGCCGTCCAGTGATTTGAGCAGGCGACCACCCGTTTGGCATTTAAGCAGGCGATATCCCCATCCGGTGAATAGAAATCCAGTCTGAATGGGCATCCACCCTCGTCGTCCAACGATTTGAGCGAGCGACATCCCCCCCCCCCCCCCCCCCCCATCCAGCCTGCTGAAGGGGGGAGGGTTGATCGACCCTCCCATTTGTCAATTTTGGTGATCCAAATAAGTGGAAGAGCTCTCCGTTGTTTAACGATCTAACAGATAAAAGGGGGAGGGTTGATCAACCCTTTTCCGCCTACACCCCACCATCAGTTAGAAAGAAACTCGAGAAAGGGGATCTGATCCTTCCTCTTTCCTCGAGAACCATGCAAGCATCCAATGATGCATGTTCTGAAAACCAACCTCAACAGATCATCGAACGCAACAAGAAGCATAATGACAAAATCAAATATTTTAACGATTCAACAAGAACAAAATGCTCTGATACCAATTATTGGATTTAAAATCTGATAAAATACTTTATTTGATCGTTAACTTGTTGGTGCTAAATCATTGAAAAGATCATAAACTATACTTGAAGTGGAAGCGTACCTGAATCTATTGGTGCTTTGGTAGTTCTTTTACGGCTATAATCTTTTAGAACCTCTATATGTGGCATTGCCTTATTCTCTAAACCTGATGAGAGAGCGACAATTTTCTTTCTTGTTGGGGAGGTAAAAGAAAACAACCACTATATATGGTTTTGGGGACCATAACCTAATTGTAACCACCTTGAAGTCTATTTTCAATTTAGCCCATTACAAAATATGAAATAGACAAATGAGGGCATATGAGATCTTTGCACATAATATAACCATACCATATGAGATATCATATAGCCCAACCATATGTGATCACTTTATATGGGCCTTAACCGTAGACATCATATAATGTGTGATTAAACATATGTAGGCCAACACGATTTATCTAACATTTTCATCTTATCTCAACCCAGCTACTTAAGGGAAAGAACATGATGTGCCTAAATCTTGGAGATGTGAACATCAAGGACTCAACTTTTACACTTGTTTGTTATTTTTCCTTGATGTATATTTGCTTTAAACTTACCTGTAACATTTTACCATCCCCACAATCAAAGGATTTACTGTAATTGTATAAATACCCGAGAGTCCTATACAAAAATACAAGTCATTTTTCTGAGATATTTTCTTCACATGATATCATAGCATACCAAAGAGAATATATCTTTCTGAATTCATTGCTATCAATCATCCTAGTCGTCATCCCTTCCATTACTTTCCACCATGGCTAATGAAAATGGGAATTAATGGAAGGGTACACCAGACAAAGGCATCTTATTGTCCTCCCATAGTCAACTACAATTAGAGGCCTGTTATGATTCAGATTGGGTTAGCTAGCTGTCCCATGACTCGTAGATCCACTACTGGATACTTTACTCTTTTGGACCATTGTTCAATATCTTGGAAAAGTAAAAAATGTAGGTGTTCTTTCAAAACAGAACCGGAATGTGAAAGCACCAATGCATACTGATAGACACCATGGATGAAATTTGCATGCATGGGTGTTCGGCGTTCTCCTCGGCCTATTGACGCCCACGATGAGCCTAAGCCGTCAAGCTGATGGTGAGCAGGACCTTGAACCCAAAATGGGAAAAAGAGGATACCCCTTGGTTGTTCTCATCAATCCACCAGGTCTCTTCTTATAAACTTCTGAGAAAAGTTTGTAGTGGGCGGTTAGCATGGGCAGTAGCAATAACTGTCATGTAACTCTCATGAGTCATGCTCTCCCATGATGTACCCATGTCAAACTGGGTCACATCAGGTTGGATATGATCTATATTTCCACCCAGGCAGAATATCAGTCAATGGCTGCTCCCACGTGCGAACTCGGATGGCTATGAACTCTTTTGAATGATCTCAGGTCCTTTCACCATCAATCGATGTGGATACATGCGACACTCTATATTGCCACCAACCACATGTTTCATGAGCGTACAAAGCATATAAAGCTTGATTGCCATGTCATACCAAAAAAAAAAATCAGGGAGGACTTATCACCATTGCTCACGTTCCTACTAAATTTCAGCTGGCCAATATTTTCACAAAACCCTTTGGGAAAGAGCAATTCCAATGTGATAAAATTACCAGGCATAAATCAAGCAGGTTACCAAGATTCCAGAAGCATATCTTATCACATTTTCATTTTACAGCTAAGGAAAAGATCAGGATATGTGTAGATCTTGGAGAGGTGACTCAACTATTACACTTGTTTGTTATTTTTCCTTGTTGTAGATCTGCCGTAAACTTTACTGTAGCATTTTACAATCAAGGGATTGACTGTAATTGTATAAATACTAGAGAACCCTATGCATAAATTCAAGTTGTTTCCTTGGGATATTTTCTTCACAACTCGTAAGTCGGACCCCATGTAGTTGAGACTTGGAATAAGATCCTATGGGAGCTTCGATTTGGCTCTGAAATGCTAAATCTAGATATCCCAAGTTCGGGATTTTGAAGCCCTGGGATTTTCCAACACCATTGTTTAGGAGCAGGTATTTGGCAACCAGCTGGAGTTGGCATCTCCCTACCATATACTAGCTCCCAAACAGCCAATGTAATAAAATAAAAGTGAATCGAGAAGCAAAATGAGAAAGGAGATGGCAAGAGTGTAGCCAGATTTTGAAAGATGGAAGACACTTTGAACTACCAAATTCCATCTCCCATTTTTTCGGATTTTGTCCTATTCAAGCTTCGAAACCGTGGTGGGTGTTGGGAACTTTATGAATCCCCTCCAACTACTTAGCTAAGTTGAAGAGATGAGTTTGAAACCCACGACTGCACTTTCGTTGCCACGGGTCTAAAGCTGGGTTTACTCTCCAATAGTTAAAAAAAGACTTAAAGGTAAGTTTGGTTACTTCAAAAGCAATTAAACATAAAACCTCAAAAGCAAGTCTTTAAAAAAGTGAGTTAAAAAAATAACCTCAAAAGTAAGATTTAAAAATAAATCTCATTTGCTTGAGATTCACTTTATCACTAGGTCTTTGAGACTTGAAATCTCATGAGATTTTGAAAGCCTATATTTTTTGAACAGTATTTTCACCTTTCAAAAACACAACCAAACGTAGTGAAGTGATTTTTCTTAGTTATTCAACAAAATAAATATACATTATGGAATGTTGTCTTCTGAGAGGTTAACTTTGACAATGATGTATGCAAAAAGTACCAATGTCCTAATTATTCAATCATAACCATAATATAACAAGTAGGTTGGTCTGCTTCATTCACATGTGCACCAACTACCCGTACCATATCATAAACACTAAAAAACTGATCCACTTCACAAAGAAGCTGCCACAAATAAAAGTTGGCACAACAAAAGTAGAGACCTTGTAATAACAAAGTGCAAGCATTGCTGAACCACAAGGAATCAAACAAGCATGCTGCACCATAATGAGCTCAACTTGCGCCAAGCATATGGACCCCACAAAGCCAACCTGCCTTACCCGTAGGAGGAAGATCATGTGCTTGGCAAAACCAGGAATCCTGTCCCCACAAGCTGAAATAACTAGATAAAATAAATTAAGGGGCCTGCACCTCACCTATACGCTAATCATTTCCCACCCTACCTCTGCCTGTGACTGACAGCAGTTGTCGTTGGGTTTTTTTAGTAGACTCGTGCTGCCAACTACATTAAAAGATTAAAAGATGCAATAAATAAACTTTTATATATGCTTTTAAAAAAACATATATATATATATATATAAGGGAATGAAAACTACCTAATAAAGAAAAGATTTTTTGGTATTTTTTCAAAATCCTGACCTTACAGATGTGATCTATGTGCTTGGTTTTATAGGAATTAGTTCTTGGAGCATCTGATTCTGAAGCATGAATGTGTTTTTATAAGATTTCAAAAATCAATGGTCTATAATTTCATAAATTTTTTAGGCTCTAAATACCACTTTTTCATAAAAAAATAATGCATGATCCAAGTATGGATTTCTAGTAAATCAATCATGTTGAACACATATATAAGGTAATAATTTCAAAAAGAATACTGAAAATCCGATAAATATTTCTTATTGGATAAGTTTGGGAGATTTTCTATTGTGTAGGTTTTCATTTTCATATATATATATATATATTGAAAATCCTATAAAATCAATCATGTTGATAATTTGATTTTAGGGTTTTATATTTTTATGATAAACTTTCATAATTACTGACATTGATTAAATCATTTATATATGAAAAAATATCAATTCTTATTTTTCTCAAATTACTCAAATTTTAAACATTTTTTAGTTTTAAGATCTAATATCTGAGGCTAAAATCAATAATGTGTTTGTTAAAACACTCGTATGGTTTGGTGAATCAAGTTGTACGATCCAAAACTAAGTTATTCAACCCATTATCTAGGTGTATTCATGTTGTCCGCACAGCCTAAAACAAACATTCAACACAAGTAACACGACTTCTTGTACAGCCAAAGCAAACGTTGGCCTTAACAAAACATGAGTTATGTATTTTATGTTCGTTCATTCTATCCAATCTTGAACTAGCCATCAGACAAGCTCAAAGTACATTATTTTTTGACCGTTGGGTCTAAATCAAAACCAATGACTGAAATAGTTAGGCTATGGTCAGGTTGTTTCTTGGTCAAGCAACCATCGACTAATATATATATATAGTGAGTGGTAGTTGTGCAACCCTTAGGTGTGCAACTACCATACTGGTTGTCCATCATGACCTTGATCGATGACAATCTCCAAAAATGCAAAAAAACGATGAAAACAATGTGTTTTTCACCTTTTTAGGCTTTAACGATGCTTTTAGAGCGGCTTTTAAAAGCGTCGGCAAAACACGTAAAGGGCACATCATTTTTTTAAAAAGTGCTTTAACCAAGCTTTTGAGTAGGGGTGGCAAAATCTGACACGACCCGCCAACCCGCTTCTTAACCGGGTTCGGGTTTGGCTTGAATGGGTTTGTATCGTAAACGGGTCGACCCGCCTAACCCGTTTATTAAATGGGTCGGGTTAGTGTTAGGGGTATGCCAACCCGGCTGACCCATTTAATAAACGAGTTAGGCGGGCGGGTCAACCCGTTTACCCAAACCCAACCCACCAACCCGTTTACTCGTACTCGAACCGCCAACCCGTTTACCTGAACCTGACCCGCCAACCCGTTTACCCGACCCGTTTATTAAACGGGTTAACCGTGTCGTGTCAGTTAATAAATAGGTCGGGTTCGTGTTTGCCACAGCCGACCCATTTAATAAACGGGTCGGGTTCGTGTTGAGGTATGCTGACCCACCAACCTGTCGACCCGACCCGCCAACCCGGCCCGATTGCCACTCCTACTTTTGAGCGCCACTAAAGTCTAAAAAACAAAAAAACTTGCTTTTTAGAGAGTTTTTTTGTGTTAGCCGTCCATCAAGGTTGTGCAACTACCACTTTATATATATAATGAGAACTGAACATATTAGGCTCCCTTTCGTTAGGTCTTGTTGAGTGTCCTGAAGTGTTTTATGATAGATTTGAATTGTTAGATGTGTTTATCATGCTCTGTTTAATAGAAATTGACTCTTGGATCTATTTGTTTGACAAAAAGTAGATTTTTATGAGTCAGAAAATTTGATGCCTTTTATAGCAATTGATTTAGGTTGGATTCCGGCGATCCAAAAACGGGTTCCCACTAAACAAAACCTATAGACCACATTGGTGTTAGATAGGGATGGCCGAGTTCGAGCCGAGCCTGGCATGTTCGAACTCGGCTTGATGAAAAATATTTCTATTTAAGCAGAGTCAAGCTTGAATGACTTTGTTCGGACTCAACTCGGCTCCAAGCTCGAGTCAAGCTGAGCTTGAAGGCATTCCAAATAATTTTATTTTTTAAAAATATTGTTGAAGGTGGGTTTAGGAATCCTAACTATTAACTTTCCCAAGTGACCCACCACTAAGCCAAAGCACATGTTTTAGACACTAACACCGAATATAATATATACATACTAAAAGTAGTCTATGTTAACAATCGGAAAAGTGAAAATGCAAGATTCAAACTTCGAGCCTTTTGATAAAACCCAACAGCCTGCCCATTACACAAATAATAACTTGTTGAATAGAATTGCAAATATATTATATATATACTTGTACCGAGCTTTATCGAGCCTATCAAGCTCTGTATGCTGATCAAGCTCGGCTCGTTTACTCATCCGAGCCTTCGAACCATGTTCAAGCTCAGCTCATTTAAAACAGTTCAAGTTCAAGCCGAGCTCGAGCTCGAGCTCGCTCGGTTAGTTGTGCATCCCCAGTGTTAGATGGGAGAAAAAAGCCTAACGAGAAAAGAGGTCCTAAAGAGCGCATTACGGATAACTTCGTAGGAGCGCAATTGTTATATCCACAACAGAGTACAACTTTTCTAGCCGTTGGATCTTAAATCCAACGTCTAGAAATAGCCTTATGTCTCTCTCCTTCTCCCCTTCCCTCCCACCGCGCCGACGACGAGCACCACGCTGCCGTTTCGTCGTTGGACCATCATCGTCAAGCACCACGCCTTCGCCCGGATCCCTCCTTCTCTCTGTCTCTCTCGTCGAGCACCGTCGGAGGTGCCTCCCCTGAGACGTCGAACATCACATCCGCATCCCCTCCTGCTCCTGCCGTGCCGTCTCACCCGGTCTCTCTCCCTCTCTCTCTCATCAGGCGAGGCCTCGCCTGAGGTGAACCCTTGCTTGAGGGAGCCTCAGGATCGAGCCTGCAATGGGTTTTATTTATTTTTTGCAGGGGCGGTTAGAGCAGGGACGTTGCCTCAGGCCCTCAGCCTGAGGTGAACCCTTGCTTGAGCCTGAGGTGAAACCTGTGCCAGCCTCAGGCTCGAGCCTGAAATGGTTTTTTTTTTTGGGAGGGGGGTGGGTGGTGGTTTGATTTTTTGCAGGGGCGGTTAGAGCAGGGAACCAAACCCTGCTCGTGATATTGATATTTAGACGCCTCACAACTGGTTAATCTGTCAAGATCCCTGATCGGAATTAGGGTTAGTAAATCTCCCGATGTTTCCATGCTCGTTTTTGTGTTACCTCTTTTTCTTCTGGTTCTTCCTTGATGTATGCAATCTCTCTCCATGGCATTTCTATCAGGCATAGAATTCTGCTCGTTATCATACTATTTAAGGGGTAATTTCTTTCTTAAGCTTCTTGGTGGCAAATCTTATAATTCTCTGGTTTTCTATGGTGGTTTTGGTATTACGACAATCGACATGATGCTATTTTTTTCTTTTTTTCCCTGCCTCTCAGAAACTGGGCGCATTTTATGGAATTCTAGTCACCTATTATTGTTTTCTTTATTGGATTGTAATACTTGATTTGTTTTAGGTGTTAGGTAGTCTTTGGTACAACTTCAACTAGTATTAAAGCCACCAATTTGCAATGGGGAAGAGTGAATTCCTCACCCCGAAGGCGATCGCCAACAGAATTAAGGCAAAAGGCCTACAGAAGCTTCGATGGTACTGCCAGATGTGCCAGAAGCAATGTCGGGACGAGAATGGATTCAAATGCCACTGTATGAGCGAGAGCCACCAACGCCAAATGCAGATCTTTGGTCAGAACAGCAACCGGATTGTAGATGGTTACTCCGAGGAATTCGAAGGTTCTTTCATGGAACATATGAAGCGGAGCCACCGGTTTAGCCGTGTCGCCGCCACGGTTGTGTATAACGAGTACATTGCCGATAGGCATCACATTCATATGAACTCCACACAGTGGACAACCTTGACAGAGTTTGTTAAGTATCTGGGTCGTACGGGGCAATGCAAAGTGGAGGAGACCCCTAAAGGGTGGTTTATGACGTATATAGATCGAGAGTCAGAGGCCCTTTTCAAAGAGAAGCAGAAAAACAAAAGATTGAAATCGGAAGCGGTCGAAGAAGAAAGGCAGGAGAAGGCCATTGCTAAACAAATTGAAAAAGCAGAGCAATTGAAGCCCAAGGCAGATGAGAACCCATTGCCCGTTGAATCAACAAAATTGGAGCAAACCGGAAAGGTTGCATTTTCGTTGGGTTCTTCAAAGTCTGGGGCTACCGAGCAGGCCGAAAATTCACAGGTTCAATCAAACAGCATTCTAGTTTCTGCTTTTGTAGATCAAGACGATGAGAAGCAATCAATCAAGGCAAAAGCAGGTGGTAAGTCTGCCCTGGATGAGTTGATGAAAGAGCAGGAAAGTGTGAAGGAGAAGAGCAATAGGAAGGACTATTGGCTTTGTGAAGGAATTGTGGTGAAAATGATGAGCAAGGCCTTCATGGAGAAGGGGTATTATAAACAGAAAGGGGTTATACAGAAGGTGATAGATAGATATGTTGGAGAGATAAAGATGGTTGATAGTGGGCACTTGCTAAGAGTAGACCAGCAGGAGCTTGAGACTGTGATTCCTCAAATTGGTGGCCTTGTGAGGATTGTAAACGGTGCATATCGTGGATCAAATGCAAGGTTGCTTGCAATTAACACAGGCAATTACTGTGCTAAAGTTCAGATAGAGAAGGGGATGTACGATGGAAGGATTCTGCAAGCGGTTGATTATGAAGATATCTGTAAAGTTATGCAGTAGCATGTTCAAATTGTGCGCTGTTTTCCTTCCTGAAAAGCACAAAGTTGTTTCTCCAAGTTGGATGTATCATTTTCATGTTTTATCCTGAAAGGTTGGACTACCTTTGAATTTGGTTTCTAATTTGTCTTCATAATGATGATGATGATACTTCTTTTTTTATATTCAGTTCTTTAGTATATAAATAATAACAATGTTGCAGTATTTTGATTTTTCAAGAACATTGCTTCTTGCTTGAATGGATGTGCTTTAAGATAATGTTGATTACAGCCTGTAGCCTCCACAGTTTATATCCATTATGTTAATAGTTTGGTACTATTGGTCACTATGGTAAAGATAGCTGCATGCCATCATTTGAAGATTTGGGGTTTGGATTTTGGGGACTGTCATAAATCCATTTTTGCACATTCAGGCATGTAATCTGGTTCTTTACTTAGGACAATTTTAGGTTACTTTGATCAAATTCTTGCTTTATTGACAGTTCTTTTGTGCCAAACAGTGTCACAGCTGTGCAGTTTGTGCATAACACACAATATGTATTTAGTATTGGAAAAGACCGGTTGGTAAACTATTGGGATGCGGATAAATTTGAATTGCTTTCAACTCTTGAGGGGCACATGCTGCATTGTGGTGCTTATCAATTAGCGATCGTGGTGACTTTCTTGTGACAGGATCTAGTGATCAATCTATCCGTCATTGGGATCGAACTGAAGAGACATTTTTCATTGCGGTTATTTCTCTAATTGTTGGGCACTGAGTCATATGTATTTATATCATGCATTTATTGGAGGACTAATTGTACCTGGCTTTTGCAGGAAGAGAGATAGGAAAGGTTGGAAGAAATGTTTAAATCTGACTTAGATGAGGGTTTATATCCACCCAAGGAAGAACTTCCAGAAGGAGTTGTTGGCTTAGCAGGCAAACAGACACAGGAGACTCTTAATTCAACAGACAAACTTATTGATGCTCTTGATATGACAGAGGTGGAAGCTCAACGTATTCTTCAACACAAGGTATTTTGCTATTTCAAAAGGTGATAATACAAAGTAATGTTTTAATACTCCATGCTGTCAGCATGGGAAATGTGGAAATTTCTAAATGGGACATCTTTTGATCTCTCTTTTCATTTAGCAGATGCTTTTGGTTTCCTTTTTCCATCTTGGTAGGTTTCTCTCACTCGCTCTCTCCTTAATGCTATTAGCAGGAGGATCTAAAAGCTGGAAAGACATATGTTCTCCAACCAAATGTCATGATGCTTGGGCTTTCTCTGTCTGCCTATGTTCTACATGCCATTTCTTCGGTTCATACCAATGATCTAGTACAGACGCTTCTGGTATGTGCACATGTATTTATCATCTGTCTAAAATTGTGTAGAGAATTTTCAAAGGTTCAATATTTTGATTTGGACGATTTAAGTTGCTTTTGTAATGAAATATGCGGAAAAGCAAAAGAGTGCACTAAGCACTTACAACATCCACTAATGAGCAAAACAAAAAAGGGCTAATACCCAAACCCACAAGAGACAACACAACATAAAAATATAAATGTCTCTTATTGAAAGAGAGAGAGCTCTCAAGAGTGAAGAATACAAGAGGGGTTCACCCCTATTTATACACAAGAGAGGGAGAGGGAGAATGGCCAAGAGGCCTTAAAAGGAGAGCCACCTAGGGGCTCCCCATGTAGTTGTTGGGAGCCCCCAACGGTCACAAATGTGACCGTTGGGAGCCCCATCGACTACATGGTGGGGCCCCTTTTGTGTGAGCAAAAAACCTAAAAATAAAAATATGTTTTACAAAAAAAATAAAAGGGAAAATAAAAGAGGAAAAACAAGTACCCCTATCGGGTACTTGTGAAATGACTAAAATACCCCTATCGGGTATTACATATATATATATATATATATATGAATTACATGTATTTTAACACCCTCCCTCAATCTTTACGGGGATATAACCGAAAGCTTGTTAAGGAGAAATAAAAACCGAGGAGCCGCAAGAGCCTTAGTGAAGAAGTCCGCCAATTGGTATTCTGATGTGACGTAAGGTAGTGCTATGGTTCCTCTTAGGTATTCATCACGAACGTAATGGCAGTCCATCTCAATATGCTTAGTACGCTCATGGAAGGTGTGGTTGCTTGCAATATAGATTGCGCTTTTGTTGTCGCAACACATCTTCGAAGGAGTAGAGATGACAATGCCCATATCACTGAGGTGACTTCTTAGCCACACAAGTTCCATGGTTGTAGTGGTCATAGCACGATATTCTGCTTCCGTCGAGGACAATGATACTTTATGTTGCTTCTTGCATCTCCACGAAATCATAGAGTCACCTAAGAAAACACAAAATCCGGTAGTTAAGACTCGATCATTGGGATTTCCTCCCCAATCTGCATCAGTATACACAATTAATCAAGTGACGAGGCAGAGGAAAAAACACTCCCTTAGTTATGGTATTTTTGATATATCTGACGATCCTTAAGACTGCACTCATGTGCACGGTTGTAGGTGCATGTTGAAACTGACTGACAGAGTGGACGGCATGAGCAATGTCTGGCCGTGTGATGGATAAGTAGGTTAGAGACCCAACAAGTTGTCGGTATGGAGTAGGATCCTCGAGAGGTGTTCCATCTTCCAACCTTAATTTTGCATTGATGACTTCTGGGGTTTTTGTCTTCTTATCATCGGAGATACCAGATTTGGAACAGATGTCAGCAGCAAGTTTCATCTGAGAGAGAATGTACCCTCGAGGAGAGTACGCCACTTCAATTCCTAAAAAATATCTTAAGAAACCAAGGTCAGACATATCAAAATTTTCTTTCAAAACCTTTTTAATATCATAAATTCCTTGCTCATCACTTCCAATGATGATCATATCATCAACATAAAGTAGTAAAATAACTACTGAAGACCCTGCACTTTTCACAAACAAAGCAGTGTCAGTATAACATGAACGAAAATTCAAACTTGTCATTACATTACTAAATCTATCATGCCAAGCCTTTGGGGCTTGTTTTAAACCATATAATGCCTTTTTAAGTTTGATAATCTTATTTTTACCAATACATACTCCTAGTGGGGGATCCATGTAAACTTCTTCATTTAATTCGCCATTTAAAAATGCATTCTTAACATCGAGTTGATAGATAGGCCATTTTTTCACAGACGCAATAGCAATAAGAGTCCTAACACTAGTCATTCTAGCAACAGGTGCGAAGGTTTCTTCATAATCTATACCATATTCCTGAGCATATCATTTAGCAACTAACCGTGCTTTATAACGTTCTAATGAACCATCACTCTTGGTTTTAATTTTGAAGACCCATCTACATCCTATTGATTTCTTTTCAGTGGGTAACGAAGTTATTTCCCAAGTTTTTGCTTTTTCAAGGGCACTAAGCTCTAAGTTCATGGCTTCAACCCATTGGGGAATATCTTTGACCTCATTATAGTGTGAGGGTTCATGAAATGAATGCAACGCAATTAGACATGCTCTATATCTTGGAGTTAGGGACTCATAGGAAACAAACCTATTAGGAGGATTGGAGATCCGACTGGATCTCTTTAAAGAGGTTTCTTCTATGTTGGATCCTTGAGAGTATTTTTCTAAGGCGCTCATCTGAGTTTGTTGACCACGCCTAACATATGCTTGGATTGGTCTATTATTCTCATCTATAATATTATCAAGAGGAATTTCCTCTAGGTCATTCAAAGACTCATTAGAGATTTCCTTTTCTTGAGGAGTCTCATCTTCTTGAGATAGAAGATCAAACAAAAAAGTATATTCACTTTCGTCAATATCTTTAGTTTTCACAAAACCATTTTCATTTTCCAAAAATGTTACATCTTTGGATACATAGAGTTTGTTATTTTTCAAGTCAAAACATCTAAAACCCTTTTGATTTTCTCCATAACCCAAGAAAACGCATTCAATAGCTTTAGGAGATAATTTGTCCCGTTTATGAGTAAGGACAAAACATTTACATCCAAAAACTCTTAATCTATTGAAGTCAGGTGTTCTTTCAAATAGTTTTTCGTATGGAGATGTATTTTGTAAGGATGAAGATATCATTCTATTTATTAAGTAAGTTGAGGTTAAGGCTGCTTCGGCCCAAAAATTCTTTGGAATTTCTTTGGAAATAAGGAGTGTCCTAGTGGTTTCCATGATGTGTCTATGCTTTCTTTCGGCCAAGCCGTTTTGTTGGAGAGTCCTAGGGCACGATCTTTGATGACAAATTCCATTTACTTCTAAATAGTTTTGAAATTCATTTGATAAATATTCTCCACCCGAATCGGATCTAAGAGTAGAGATATTACTTGAAAATTGATTTTTAACTATCATATGAAATTTTTTGAAAAAATCAAAGACTTCGGATTTTAAATTGAGAAAGTAGATCCATACATACCTAGTGTAGTCATCGATGAAAGTGACGTAATAGGAGTACCCTCCTTTAGACATGACGGGGGAAGGACCCCAAACATCCGAATGGACTAACTCAAATGGTCTTTTGGACACAAAAGTTCGGTTTGGAAAAAGAGTAGATTTCATTTTGCCAAAAATACAATTCTTGCAAACAAAATGTTTCTCATTACAAAATTTCTTTCCAAATGGAAAGGAGTACATTTTTGAGAAACTTGGATGTCCAAGTCTTTGATGCCAAATATCAATATTTTTATCTTGGACATGGTTACAAAAAGAGTTAGTGGGGAGTTTCAAGTTGCTCATGTAATAGAGATCTCCCCTCCTATGGCCTTGCCCAATCAGCTTCCCGGACCGGAGATCTTGTATAAAGCAATCCTTAGTTGAGAAGGAGATTTTACATCCATGATCACATATTTGAGCAACAGAGAGGAGATTTAAATTAAGTTGAGGTACAACTCTCACGTTTGGCACAAAGAAGTCTTTTGAAAAGTTTAAGGTTCCAAAACTTTTTACTTGTAAAGATGTACCATCGGCAGTTGAAACATAGGAGTTTTTATAATTATTACATAAATCGGAAAGCTCATTTTCAAGGGGGGTCATATGAAAGGAAGCTCCAGAGTCAAGGATCCAAGACGACATACCTGAAGGAGAGGAGGAAGCTACGGCGACACCCGAAGTTGATGGAATCTTGAGTAGAGTTTGTAGTGCTTCCGATAGTTGGGCAAGAGAAAAAGAGTCCTTTCCTTTGATTGCTTCCTCTTTCTTTTGAGTAGCTTCTTCAACGGAAGCAACCTTATTTTTTGGTGCTTCATTCAACTTAGGGCAATTAGGTCTTATATGACCCGGTTCTTGACAATGATGGCAAATGGCTTTTCTATAGTTGCCATTATAGTTATTTTGTCTTCCAAAATGTGGAGGTTTGTAAGTTTTCATATGGTTGCCGGGTTTTGATACGGCCAAGACATCATCTCCTCCTTTAATCATGCCAAGACGGGTTTCTTCTTGGCATATTTCGGCTATGGCATCTTCCAAGGGAAGAGGCTTTGATCTATGTAGGAGGGAGGATCTAACTTGTTCATATTCGGGCCTAAGCCCATGTAAAAATTGGAAAAAGTGTTCTTTTTCCATTTGTTCTCTCCTTAACTCCACTTCTATACTAGAAACCCATTTTGGTTCTAGTAAAGATAGCTCATCCTATAGAGGGCCAAGAGTGCTAAAGTAGTCCCTAACACTCATTTCTCCTTGCTTGATAGTCCAGATTTTTTCTTGAAGAAAGAATTGGCGAGCAAGGTCTTTTTGGGTAAACATACATTTCATGAAGAACCATGTTTCATTTGCCATCCGAAATTTGGCAATGTTGGCGCAAATCTTGAGCTCCACATTGTTCATGAACCAAGCAAGAATCTTGGCATGCTTACTTTCCCAATATTCTATTTTAGATTGGTGATCTTCAATGGCCTTCATGCGGGCATCTCCTTCAAGAGCTTTTTCTTGATCACCTTCCATCTTAGTTAGTTGGAGTTGTGGTTCCGGAATGGTGCCCATAACGTATCCCCAAAGCTTTTTCCCTTTGAGGTTTTTTCCATGGCGGCGGCCCACATCATGTAGTTGGAGCCATTGAGCTTGAAGGAGAGATCAATCTTTTGTTCTCCTTCCATAATAATCACTCACAAGAGGATAAAAGAAGAGAGATACAACACGAAAAAAATATAGCTACACAACTAGCTATATTAAGAAGAAGAGCATACACAAGGCTCTGATACCATGTAATGAAATATGCGGAAAAGCAAAAGAGTGCACTAAGCACTTACAACATCCACTAATGAGCAAAACAAAAAAGGGCTAATACCCAAACCCACAAGAGACAACACAACATAAAAATATAAATGTCTCTTATTGAAAGAGAGAGAGCTCTCAAGAGTGAAGAATACAAGAGGGGTTCACCCCTATTTATACACAAGAGAGGGAGAGGGAGAATGGCCAAGAGGCCTTAAAAGGAGAGCCACCTAGGGGCTCCCCATGTAGTTGTTGGGAGCCCCCAACGGTCACAAATGTGACCGTTGGGAGCCCCATCGACTACATGGTGGGGCCCCTTTTGTGTGAGCAAAAAACCTAAAAATAAAAATATGTTTTACAAAAAAAATAAAAGGGAAAATAAAAGAGGAAAAACAAGTACCCCTATCGGGTACTTGTGAAATGACTAAAATACCCCTATCGGGTATTACATATATATATATAAACATATAAATATATATATATATATATATATATATATGAATTACATGTATTTTAACAGCTTTATATAGATTTTATGTCTTCCTTTTTCCCATTACTTCATGACATAATTCTATTGTGAGCTGCCATTTTTAATCGGCGTTGAATAAAAAGATAAGCTTAACAAAACCAGATCTGCAAGTAGCAATAACATAATCACCAGGGTCCAGTGCCTAATGAATCAGATGCAATGGGTAGGATCATTTGAATTAAAATCATCCTTGTATGTTGAGAATGATGTTTATGAGTTATGGGCCACAACCCAAAGTAGAGAACCTGGTGATCTCAAGTGAAATTATTCCTCTGAAAATTATTTTGGAGCAGATCTGGTGATCGGCCCCAGTACTTTACAAAGTACTCGGGCCACTCAAAACACAGAAAATCAGTGCACAGTGATTTCTGCTTAAAAAATCGCTACATGCATTTCAGTGTTTTGTGTGGCCTGAGTACTTTGTAAAGTACTTGGGCCCGACTACTGGAATATGCCTCAAATTAGTTCCTGTTTGCTGGTTGATAATTGTGTGTTCTGAAATCATGTGGTTGCAAGTTCCAGGTTGCTGCATTTCATATAATTAAGTAGTGGTAAGCCTATAACTGATTTCTACTTGCCTTTGTTCAGATGGGTAATCCCTTCTTGCTCATCTCCTATCTTTATCAACCCAGTGAGAAAGAAAAGTAATAACAGTTTGAGGATCATGAAATAGAGTGAAGAACCATTGCATTCTATAGGTAAAGCTAGTTGTTCTAAGATTGCATGCTAAGCTCAATAAGGCATATAAGAAAAAAGTATTACATGGGCGATTGATGTTTAAACGACATGAACAAAAGCTTAGTTAGTTATAAGGTCTGACTTCATTGAAAGCCTACTCAGACAGTTCTGACCAGGTTGGTATTTATTGTTGCTAGCGAATGGGGCCAAAGTCTGGAGTTCCTCTATAAATTTTTGCCAGTGCATGTTTGGGATTAACATATACAGTAATTCGGTTAACTTGTTTGCGTTAATTACATGAAAAATAACTAAGGATCAAAGTAACCTTTAAACTGCCTATATCGTTAAATGGCTTGTCCCTATGGCATATATTATTAGCACAATACTATCCACAAATCTCAAAGATGGAAAGCCTGTTTGCGTTGGTGTTCTCAGTGTCATCGATATTTTGAAAATATCGTGAGCTTATTTCAAGATCAGCTGATAGTTTTTATAGATTTTCAAAATATTGTCAGAATTGAAAATATCGTGATATTTTTTTTGAAATTTTTCAAAAACATATATTTTTTAATATTTTAAGTATCTTTTTTCATTTTTTTTTATATTTTAAAAGTTGTTCTAATTGTTTCTTTATATTTTTGTAAGAAAAATACTACAAAACCTATTTTTTGTCTTTTTTATTATTGTCTATATTTTAAAGCTTCTGAGATTTTTCTGAGAAAAAACACTTTTTGAAAACATCTCCAAAAAAACTCTCGCCAAGAAATTACCTTGAACGATATAGGTGACTATGGTGTTCTGTTCTCCATTGTTATGGGAATAACTTGTCAGTGTTTGAGGTGCTTCCAATATACGTTGGGATTCAACCTGGCTGCTATGGATCATCTCAAGGTGAGAGCAAAGCTTGTTGCAAGTCGCATCATAATGGCAATAATTGATCTTATCTGCTGATTGTTTTCTTTTTCTTTTTTTTGCCTTCACTTCATTCCATTCTGACATGACAGATAAGAAATCCGACGCAAAAGAGAGTAAAAGGAAAAAACAAAAGAAATCCAACTAGGAGAATTTGGAGCCTGATCTCCTATTCTCGTGGAATCAGCAAAGTGACATTTCCATGCTCCAAACGCATGCCAATTTTGTAGGAAATTTTTGAACGGTACATTACACGGAATTTTCAACTTATGAAAGAGAATTGGCGTTGAACAGTGGAGATTAATAGCGAGACTACACCTTAAAAGTTAAGCCTAACCCTGGGGCTTTATAACAGAGATGGAGATTTGGGGGGGAAAACACAATACATCTCCCACGCTGGCTGTTGTTGTCTTATGTATCAAATTTGAGATTTTATTGGGTAGGCTTAAAATTCTTCTTTGTAATTCTTGGACATTGTGATCTAAGTTAAGCCTAATTTATGTAAAATGTATTAGCATCATGCATGAAAATGATCATTTGTTGCCTATATTCTGTTTATGATTGTGGCAGACCAAGATTTAAATCAAGGTTTCTAGAGTAAGAAGTGGAAGCGGTAAACATTAGGAGAAGCAGAAGTGAGAAGCGATGCATTTTAAAATGTATTGAAAGCGAGAGGCGAGGAAGAAAAAAACAATATAAGAATTGAATAGGAATTGAAATGGAACACAAATAAAAACTAAAATAAAGACATTGAATACATGTAGGTTTAGAAAACCTTTCTTATTAAAATCCTTTCCATCTAAGGATTCCTTGATATTCAAGGATTCTTCGTTCTTTGGAGACAAGCTCTCTTTGTTTCCAAGATTGTTTTCTTTTTTCTTTTCTCTCTCTTCTTGACTGGTTTTTCCATGAGATTAATCTTTCCCAACGTTTAGACTGGTTTCCTTGTAGGAGAGGTCTCTCCCAACGTGTGGACCAAATCCATGTGGATTGGATCCAGCTCCTCTAACACTTTCTGTACATAGCTGATAGGTTAGGCAGTGTTTGTATATCTCTAAAATGACAAAACCCTTTCACGTCTACTTCTTTGATATAAGATAAGATGAAAAAAGGATAAAAAATGCTATTTTATACCTTAGTTCTGGACCATATAACATTGATGGCCTTTATGTTCAGATCATATGCAGTTTCAGCATGTAAGACTAAAGACAACAACCATGTTGATTTTGTGGAATGTTTTCTATGCACGGTAGAACTGATCAAGGCTGAACTTCTATTCAATGATATTAGGGACAAGTGTTGTGAAATCAACCCCCCTTAATATTGTAAGAACTTGTAACACAAAAAGCAAGACTTGCGACTATTTCCTTTCTTTCTTATGAATTTAACAAGTAACGATGTCCTTTAATCTTATCCGTTTTCACAATGATGCTGTTTGGGAATAGTATTTAAATCATGGTCTACCACAATCATAAACATAATATAGGCAACAAATGATCATTTTCCTGCATGATGCTAATACATTTTACATAAATGAGGCTCAACTTAGATCACAATGTCCAAGAATTACAAAGAAGAATTTTAAGCCTACCCAATAAAATCTCAAATTTGATACATAAGCCACAGGAACAGCCAGCCTACCGTCAGCGTGGGAGATGTATTGTGTTTCCCCTCAAAATCTCCTCCATCTCTGTTATAGTTTCCTACAGGTGGCAGAAAAACAATGCAGGCATAACTTTTAAGGCGTATTTTTGCTTGATTAACCTCCACTGTTCAACGCTAATTCTCTTTCATAAGCTGAAAATTCCCTGTAATGCACAGTTCAAAAATTTCCTACAAAATTGGCCTAGTTCCACGGGAGTAGGAGATCAAGCTCCAGATTCGCCTAGTTGGATTTCTTTTGTTTTTTCCTTTTACTCTCTTTTGCATCAGATTTCTTATCTTGAATACTTTGCACGTATCTCCATGAGTTTAGCCTTCGCATCTCGGAATGGAGCATCAAACTTTGAAGCTATGTCACATGGGTGCGGGTGCGGGCGCGGGTGCGGGTGCGGGTGCGGGGATTCGGCACTTCCAAAAAACCTGGGTGCGGAGGTGCGGCAGGGGCAAAAATGTATATATATATATATATATATATATATATATATATATATATATATATATATATATATATATATATATATATATATATATATAAAGGGGGTCAAGGGGCGGGTTTTTTCATATTTCATTTTATATACAGCTGCACGATAGCACAAGCAAGGCTACTACCATCATTGAAAAGTCAGGAGATACAGCTGCACGATAGCACAAGCAAGGCTACCACCATCATTGAAAAGTCAGGAGCTGTGACACAGTTTAAAAAAAAAAAAAATTAGCAGCCCATTTCATAGGGCAATTTTAAAAAAAAAATCCAAAAAAAAAGGATCTAAATGATCCTGGGTGCGGTCAACGCACCCAGGATCGGGTTGACCGCACCCGGTGCCGCACCCGCACCCGCGTCAAGTCGCGTCGACGCGGGTGCGGCACCCTGCTAGCCGAATCCCTGTGACATAGCTTTGAAGCCATCAATTGTTGTAGAATAAAGTGGAGGCAAAAAAAGAAAAGAAAACAATCAGAAGATAAGATCAATATTGCAGTAAGCTTTGCTCTCACCTTGAGATGATCCATAGCAGCAAGGTTGAATCCCAAAGTATCTTTACGCTCCTGAAAGCACATCAAACACAGACAAGTTATTCCCATTGCAATGGCAAACAGAGCACCCATAGTCACCTGTATCATTCAAGGTAATTTCTTGGAGAGAGTTTTTCTTGGAGATATTTTTAAAAAGTGTTTTTTCTCGGGAAAATCTCAGAAGCTTTAAAAATTGAAAAACTATAGACAATTAAAAAAAAGACATGAAATAATAGGTTTTGTAGTATTTTTCTTACAAAAATATAAATAAACAATTAGAAATTTTAAAATATAAAAGAAACGAAAAAGATACTTAAAATATAAAAATATGTTTTTTAAAAATCTTAAAAAAATATAGCGATGTTTTTTATTCTGACAATATTTTGAAAATCTAAGAAAAATATCGGCTGACCTTGAAATAATGATGATATCGCAATAGTTTCAAAATATCGGTGATATCAGTGGCACTGAGGACACCTACTCAAACTTTCATATTTGATTTTGTAAAAACTACTGATTTAAGCATAGTATTGGGTAAGCTAATAATCTATGCTATAGGGATACGCCATTTAATGCCCCCTGTCAAGGAACATACCACGCGACACGTACTGACAATATTCTATTATTTTCTAATATCTTTAATAGTTTTAATAATATTTGATGATAAAAATGTTTGTATATCTTAAAATATCAAAAGATAATTTTACTGTTTTTATATGAGGAAACCTGTCCATGGTACCAGACCATTCAAAGTGGGTATCAAAACCCATGTCGACCAGCCCCTTGGACAAGAAATCTTCAGGATCGCCCCCTCATCTACTAAGGAAGATGCTCTTGGTGCTTTAACAAGAGTGTGCACATAATTAAACAATGGGGGGATGTCCAGGAGAGAATGGACAACCACATGTCACCCTAACAATGTGAATGGGCCCATGGTAGGCTATTTTTAAATCTATTAAATAATTTAAAAAATTGTGTCCTCATGTCTTACCAATTTTTTTTGCAAACCCGTCTTGTACTCATATTGTGTCTCGTTCATGTCGGCATCTTTCTAGCATAGCAAATTACCCCAAACCCACTACTTTGAACAAAATAACTCTTCCAAACAGAAAACATAAAAAATTCCCATCCTCAACAACACCAAAGCCTTCCCCCAACCCAAACCACCCATACAAAAAGGAAAAATCTCTCCCCAAACAAAACAGAAACTACAATTCAGAAAATAAAAGCAAGAGGTTTAGTACATCAAATGTGCAGGCTCAGTGCACATTACATTTTTATTCTCTCAAAACCTAATACCAGTCACAGAACAAAATTGAATAAATCACGGAAGATCACAAAGAAAATGTAAATGAAGATAGAAAGCTTTGTGATTGATCATTCAGCTGTGCACATACGCTGCTGAGTACTGGGTACTGGACAAAAGTTGAGTTTAGATTACCTTAACCCTCTTGTAAAGCATGCCTTGAAGAAGAGTCAAGACTGGCCTAGCTGTAGGTGTTGCAACCAATTGGTTATGATGAATCTGGAGGAGCACTGTGGCAATCCTGCAGACAAGCTCCACCTGTATGCAGTCATAATATAAATAAGCAAACAAAGTTCACCAGAACAGATTTCAACCTATTAACTCATAACAGCTATGATATCCTTCAAATCTAACATTCTCATGCTTTTAATTCTCAACAGATCACAGATACACTCCACAGATGAACACACGTCCAGGCATGCACTCAGAAAACTGCAGACATTTCCCTTCATAAATTTTTTATTTGCCAAGCATTATCAATGTCATATTAGGAATATTAGAAACATATTACGATGAGTTTAACTATTGATTTAGACTTTTTGATTCTGTAGTTAGGCGATGCCAAGGATTCTATTCAGATGCAAAGGGTAGCACTCCTACAGGTTCTTAGAGGTTCTGTGAAAATTTACTGAAAAGAGTAATAAAACAGAAAGCATGTACAGTGAACAGCGTCCACAGCAGGCATGCTAATCGCCACTGAAAAGAGATACAACCTATTCCTTTGAAACACTCATTCTCAAGCTCTTCCCAAAGAAAATTTTCACCCAAACTGTCAATTTTGTATCATAAATACCAATAATTGTTTTTTTCTAAATTAACGACTCACGATGTTGGAATTTTTTGTATGCCTGCATGATATTGAGTAAATGATGTCTTTTACTCACTAATGCATGTGATGTTATTTATTTAAGCAATGGTGTCTAGTATCGAACTTATAGATAGTTATTTATGTCAATATAGTGTATTTATACTGTGTTCTCTTGTCTAAGCATATCTTCACGCTTAACATGCAAAATAGGTAAAGCTATGATGATCTTATATGCGCAAACATAGAGCATTTCAACTAGAACCAATGCCCTGCCCAACAGCGGGTAATGTAAGCCCCTCCTAAGGATCAAAATGTAGCACAAGAGAGGCTCTCATACACATTGTGAAGCATCTGCAACGTCGGGGAACATCTTTAGTCCATGTTGAAACTACTGTTTAGTGAATTATGGAACCAGCAAGGGTCAACTGTTTGCAAATGGTGCATCCTGAAACTACTGCCCTTAAAACATTGTTATGATGTGTTCAGTGGATTCCATTCACCTGATGAGTATTATATTCACATGAAGTCCAGGACGTTGAAATCTCAAAATTACAATTGAGAGAAAAAAACAACCATACCACTTAGTTACAGTACATTAGTGGATTTGTAGACAATCTGCTCATAACATACAAACAGCCCCGACCCATGAGGGTTGTGTTAGAAAAAACATGCAACCCATCCTTCAACTCATTTCTTTCAACCTGAACTACATGAAGTCAAATAATTCAACCATTCAAGTGTGACAGAGATTTTTTAAAGAGCCTCTCCTGACCTAAAGAAATTCCAAATCAGCCATAATTATGGATGTCATCCTGATACAAAATAAACATAAGTTCATCAAGTCAGGATGTTACAATGTAGAGGCATTTTAGAATGCAAACCATTCTGAACGCCAAGCCAAATCACTTCTAGATTGAGGTAATAAATTTATACAACTAGGCTAAACCTATTTAGTACATATATCTAGAATTATTTTGAATTGAAGGATTAAAGGGATACCTAATCAACTATGGAAAGACATTAAGACACAGAAATATAGTTGCTTTACAGTATTACATTCACAGGCATCATTCTTGAGAGTTGAGAGCTTCTCAACAAGATAAGTTCCTTTGGAGTTTTGCAAAAAAGATGCACATTGTTGGTTCAGAAAATAAGGACATAATTTATAAAAAAACAAAGACTATAAAACTTTGAAATTTTCATATTCCCAATGTTGGGGGGGAAACTCGAAAATTGTAAATATCATAAATATCCCTCAAAGATATCTGGAGCCCTCTACTTTCAGAATCCTTTGAGTGCTTATTGTCAATGAGGCTCCTTCATCCTAAAGGACCAGCTTGTGATCTCTCATACTAGTCATGTAATGCAGATGTTTTGTTGTATGTGAATCTATTTGAGTGGAAGTTACAGTAAAACTATATCGTTGAGTCTTTCATTGTTATGCTACTGTGGAATTTCCATACCGGATTCAACTTATTTAACTTTAAAACATCAATCTCTTTCTACGTGCATCTTTCAGAACTATCACTACTACATTTTTGTGATTTTTCAAGCTCTCTCCACTGAAAAATATATTTAGAGTAAGAGTCTCTACTGCACAAAAGTAAAGATTAGCAAAACTTCTACAAGACCAAAATTCATTCTTTTCCTTTTTCCTTTTTCCTTTTTTTCAGTTGTTGCCTATGTCACATAGGTGCACGTGTGGGTGCGTCTGCATGACTGAATGTTACATTGTGTAGTTGTCATGCAGTTAAAGGTCAAATAAATAAGTTTAGCAAGAGTTTGATTCTTTAGAATGACACTTTAACCATTTCTTTTCTTTAAATGACCGAGTGTCACTTTGTGTAGTTGCACTTGTCACACAGTTAAGGCCAAATAAGTAATTTTAGCAAGAAAAGTGACGTGATCATTTGAACAATTTGTTGAAAACATAGGCACCTAAGTGAAAAGTTTTAAATAGTAGGCGGTTAAACATAATTTTTTCATAAGTTAGGTGCCTATATGTAAAATTCCCATATGTATTCCATAAAATGATTTTACAATTATGCAATTATATGTTTTAAGTTTTGTTTAACTTGGACAATCTTGGACTTAGTCAAAGCCAAAATTAGACCAAATTTGTCGGGTACAGGGTTGGCTGCGCCCAAGACTTGTTGAACTGCACTCAGGAATGTTAGGTGCCACACCTGCACCCTCTCCTGTGTTGAACCATGTCGACAAGGGTGTTTTGGGGGTGCAGAAGCACACGTGTCACATAGGTTCTTACTAATGTGCATAACAAATGCACACTTGGCAGCAGAAATCAAAAGCATATGAAAAGGACTAAATTGACCCTATCTAAATCACACAACCCTGCCAATAAAAGTAGGGTTCAGCAGTCAAGAGGCAAACAATGACTATAGCAACAGATGGAATTTTTATTGGCAAACATGAATATAGTGCAATGGAATTTTCATTAGAGGCTCACCTTATCAGGGTATGAAATCCAGCCTTTCAAGTACGACATAAGCTTTAATGCATCTGTGAAAGGTAATAACTGCAAATAAAAAGGGCAATTGCTAACATGGTCAGTGTTCTTCAATAGCTATGCCAGTAATTCATAAATGTGGCAACCAAAATTAAATAAATAAATAGATAAACATAAAAAATGCAATTAAAGGGTATGTATGTTGAATCTTTATCAAGTATAAATCAAATCAACATTATACAAGAGGTGATATCAGGATATCTGTGTGTATCAGTCACAATTATATGGAAAACAAGCAGTACCTGTTTTGAAGCAAATTGACAGCTTAATTCAAAAATGCAGAATAGAAAAATGAACCACTTTTTAATGCAGATGCAGGTTAGTATAACCAGTCCAAAGAAATTACAGTTAATTGCAAGTAGAAAATGCATTTCATGGGATTACCGACCTATGACCATTGACAATCACTTACAAAGTCTAACCAAGTTGCAATCAGCAGAATTAGTTCTGCTAGCTATGAATCATTTGTCCACAACAAAGTCAAATACTAACTTCACTCTGATATTGGTGGTGAAACTAACCAATATAGGCAGTTGAAAGGTTACTTTGATCAGTCCAAACTCCAAAGAAATCTTTATAAAGTATAAATCAAATCAACATTATACAAGAGGTGATATCAGGATATCTGTATGTGACTATCAGTCACAATTATATGGAAAACAATCAGTACCTGTTTTGAAGCAAATTGACAGCTTAATTCAAAAATGCAGAATAGAAAATGAACCACTTTTTAATGCAGATACATGTTAGTAGAATCAGTCCAAAGAAATTACAGTCAATTGCAAGTAGAAAATGCATTTCATGGGATTGCTGACCTATGACCATCGACAAACACTTACAAAGTCTAACCAAGTCGTAATCAGCAGAATTAGTTCTTCTAGCTATGAATCATTTGTCCACAACAAATTCAAATACTAACTTCACTCTGATATTGATGGTGAAACTAACAATATAGGCAGCTTAAAGGTTACTTTGATCTTTAGTTATTTTTCATGTAATTAATGCAAACAAGTTAACTGAATAACTGTATGTGTTAATCCCAAACATGCACCGGCAGAACTGTGTGAGTAGGCTTTCAATGAAGTCAGACCTTATAACTAACTAAGCTTCACATCGATCACCCATGTAATACTTTTTCTTATATGCCTTATTGAGCTCAGCGTGCAGTCTTAGAACAACTAGCTTTACCTATAAAGTGCAATGGTTCTTCACTCTATTTCATGATCCTCAAACTGTTATTACTTTTCTTTCTCACTGGGCTGATAAAGACCAACATAGGAGACGAGCAAGAAGGGATTACCCATCTAAACAAAGGGAAGTAGAAATCAGTTATAGGCTTACCACTACTTAATTATATGAAATGCAACAACCTGAAACTTGTAGCCACATGATTTCAGAACACATAATTATCAACCAGCAAAAAGGAACTAATTTGAGGCATATTCCAGTGGTCGGATCCAAGTACTTTACCAAGTACTCAGGCCACACAAAACACAGAAATGCATGCAGCAATTTTTCAAGCAAAAATCACTGCATGTGCACCTATTTTCTATGTTTTGTGTGGCCCAAGTACGCCGATCACCAGATCTGCTCCGAACTAATTTTATAATTTCACTTGCAATCACCAGGTTTTCTACTTTGGGCTGTGACCTATAACTCACAAACATCATTCTCAACATACAAGGATGATTTTAATTCAAATGATCCTAACCATCGCATCTGATTCATTAGGCACTAGACCCTGGTGATTATGTTATTGCTAGTTGCAGATCTGGTTTTGTTGAGCTTATATTTTTATTTATCGTCAATTAAAAATGTCAGCTCACAATGGAATTATGTCATGAAGTAATGGGAAAAAGAAAGACAAAATCTATATAAAACAGCTTAAATCATCCAAATTAAACTCTACAAAATTTTAGACAAATGATAAGTACATGTGCACATACTAGAAGCATATGTACTAGATCATTGGTATGAACTGAAGAGATGACATGGAGAACATAGGCAGACGGAGAAAAGCCCAAGCATCATGACATTTGGTTGGAGAACAAATTTCTTTCCAGCCTTTAGATCCTCCTGCTAATAGCATTAGGGAGAGTCAGAACCTACCAAGATGAAAAAGGAAACCAAAAGCATCTGCTAAATGAAAAGAGAGACCAAAAGATGGCCCATTTCTAAATTTCCACATTTCCCATGCTGACAACATGGATTATTAAAACATTACTTTGTATTATCACCTTTTGAAATAGCAAAATACCTTGTGTTGAAGAATACGTTGAGCTTCCACCTCTGCCATATCAAGAGCATGCTTGTCTCTTGAATTAAGAGTCTCCTGTGTCTGTTTGCCTGCTAAGCCAACAACTCCTGGAAGTTCTTCCTTGGGTGCATATAAACCCTCTACCGTATCATCTAAGCCAGATTCAAACATTTCTTCCAACCTTTTCTCTCTCTCTCTCTCTCTCTCTCTCTCTCTCTCTTCCTGCAAAAGACAGGTACAATTAGTCCTCCAATAAATGCATGATATAAATACATATGACTCAGTGCCCAACAATTAGAGAAAATAACCTCAATGAAAAATGGCTCTTCAGTTCGATCCCAATGACGGATGGATCGATCACTAGATCCTGTGACAAGAAAGTCACCACGATCACTAATTGATAAGCACCACACTGCAGCATGATGCCCCTCAAGAGTTAAAAGCAATTCAAATTTATCCGCATCCCAATACTTTACCAACCGGTCTTTTCCAACACTAAATACATAATGTGTGTTACCCACAAACCGCACAGCTGTGACTGTTTGGCACAAAAGAACTGTCAATAAATCAAGAATTTTATCAATGTAATCTAAAGTGGTCCTAAATAAAGAACCACATTACCTGTCTGCATGTGCAAAAATGGATTTATGACAGTCCCCAAAATCCAAACCCCAAATCTTCAAATTTTTGTCACCAGATCCACTAACTAGCAAATCACCATCCAATGAGATATCCATGCAAAGAACTGGGAGACTGTGGCCATAAAGAGAAAGAAAGAACTTCAAAGAATCCATAAAGAAAACCTGCTAGATGTCAGGACAACCATGAAGATAACCATAAGAAGAAAAATATTACATTAAAGAGAAGCAGATAGAATTCAAGAACAGCTCAAACAAAGCAAGACCCTTTCCGCTTTCCAGATTCAAGACAGTGACAGCATAAAAGGAAGGAAGAAAAGTAATTGAGATGGAAAAAACCAAAGAAGCTTCATGTAACTCTATCCTTCATTCAACCAATTAACTGAAATAAAGAATTCAATCATTTTGTAGATTAGCATCAAAAGGGATCCAATAATCACTTTAAGTACCCAACCAAGTTCCAATTTTGATCAATATGCACAATGGAGAATTAAGAAAACAATATACTCTTAGCAGCATTTCCTAAAAGCATCATTTGAGGAGATATCGTTAACGAGCAGTCATTGTTAACGATATCAACTCAATTTTATCATTTGAGGAGATATCGATATTCATGCCATCATTTGAGGAGATATCGTTAACGATATCAACTTAATCTTTATCATTTGAGGAGATATCGTTAACAATGACAGATCGTTAATGATATCAAGATATCTTTATCGTTTTTTTGTTGTAACAAAATGTTCAGTAGATAACGATAACAGAGGCTACCATTTAGTTGTAATATTTTTTTTATTCTCTATTTATTTGCATCATTAAAAGTTGAGATTTCAAGGAAATACGAAAGTGATATTTTTCGTGTCTTCAACTTCACATGGTATCAAAGCCGGTGTTTCTGCGGTGGTGATTATGTTATTAGCTGTAGAAAATTGGTCTCGCAGCAAGTCTCATGGCAGAAAATGCAGCAACATCCAATGCTTCAAAGATTGATCTGACTCTGAATATCTCCAGCCCATATTATATGCATCATTTTGATAATCTAGGAAATGTGCTTGTCTCTCAAGTATTGACAGGAGAGAACTATGGAGTAGAGCTATGTCCATGGCGTTATGTGCCAATAACAAGCTCGGCTTCATTGATGAAAATATTGAGAAGCCTATTGTTACTTCATCAGAACATGCTCTGTAGGTATGTTGTAATACTATGGTTCTATCATGGATATTGAATTTTATCTCAAAGGATATTGCTGACAATGTTATCTATGCAACCTTGGTACATGATGTTTGGAATGATCTTTAAGAAAGGTACACGCAAAGCCTTGCTCCTAGAATTTATCAAATTCATACTGCGATAAATCGCTTGCAATAGGATACCTTTTTGGTTGCCGCCTATTTTACCAAGATAAAATCTTTATGGGATGAACTTGGTTCATATACTCTTGTCCCTACCTGGACTTATGGTGCCATGAAAATTGTCTCAGATCAAATTCAGAGAGAAAAGGTCATCCAATTTTTTATGGGATTAATGCTATACAGGGTCAAATCCTTCTTCTAGATCCATTACCAAATGTAACTAAGGTATATGCCTTGGTTCTACAAGAGGAGAAACAATGAGAAGCTTGCTTTACTACACCAGTTTCTGACCACTTAGGGTTGAAGATGATGATTGGGTGGGGTGAAGAAAAAAATGGGCTTTATTTCCTACAACCACGACCACCATTTTTTTCAATCAATGCTTCAGTTTTGTCAGACTATAACTTATGGCACAGAAGGCTTGGACATCCATCAGTTTCTAGAATGAAATTAGTAAAAACTTATGGTTTGCAGTTTCAGTTAAATTTTAATAATTTGCGTCATTGTGATTCTAGTCATCGTGCCAAACAAACACGACTGTTTTTTCCTTCAAGTGATATTATGTCTTTATGTTCTTTTGAAATTATTCACTGTGATATATGAGGTCATTATTCTCAAGCCTCTCTTAATGTAACGACCCCAACTCATACCCTTTGAAAATGCAGATTTTTTTTTTAAATAGTGTGGAAAACTTCCCAGAGACTCGGGGTCCTTACAGTTTTAATTCCAACTGGATAGCCAAACACAACAAAAGGCTTACAATTATCATCTACAAGAACCAAAGCAAACCTCCTTATTTATGAATCAAGAATCAATTCCATAGACAATGTTTTACTCAAAAAAAATTAAAGTAGCAACTAACTGAAACAAAAGAACTGAAAAGAAACAACAAAACTAAAAGACCAAAAAGAAAGAGCCACTTTGTCCGCTAGTGAAGCTGTCAAGAACCAAGTATGACCCTCGTGCCTTCCCAGTAGCTGCCGACTTCACTGATTATCTGTCATTGTGAAAAACCAATAAAGTAGGGTGTCAGAATCGAAATCCTGAGTACAACTACTTTTTAGTGAAATAGGTGAGACAAAGAGTTAAGATAAGATATCATGCAATATTTTGAAGAAAATGCACGTATAACAATTTATAGCATTTAGTGATTTTTTTATGCAACAATTATAAGTATTAAGCATGCTGAAACATTAAAACAATAGCAAGTAACACACTTTTAACCTGCAATAGGAAGTAAACATCACACACTCACCATCATGTAATGATTGAGGAAATAATTAAAATATGCATGATCTAATACATATCACGAAAATGCATGATTTAAGTGCAATGCATGAAACCCTTTTATTATCTTTCCTTTAAGTTTCTCTTTTTTCATATGCATGCCCTATTAAATGCATACAACTTTAAGTTCATCTTTTTAATTACCATTACCCGTGGATGCATTAAATGGGTACAATCCCCGATGATAAGTTAGGTTCCAAGGGTAGCTTAATATACAATTTGTATTTTATTACTGAGTTTCAAACTTTGCCCTCTACTGAATCACCTTCAGAATATTAGACCTCTACATCTAATGTCAGAGACACTCCACGCCTACATGTGTCACTTTATTGGTACCAAAACAACAGTTGTATCAAACACACCACCCCCAAGTAAAGTGACAGACTCTCCCTAAAACCGTGGTCAGGAGAAGGAACCTCAATATCGGGTTCAGGGGACAAATAAAATACACAAAGTTTTTGTATTCTCACAGTCTCCCCAAGACCAGATCTCTAAGATCCCCATTCTTTAGATGGGAGATCCCAGAATGCATATTACACTGTTCTTAATTATTATCTTTTATTAAGAGTCATTTCTTTAAGTTTTGCAAGACCATATGCAAAAATAAAGGTAAAAGCTCGCATCCACCCCTACGAGGATCTTTACAGGATTCTAGCTCGTGAGGACAACAAGAACAATGTAGTAGTGTGCAATACCAACTTTCGTGGTTCAAGTGATGCAATTACATACATCTGAAAAGCAACCAAGCTCATAGCTCTCCAGGCCAGTAATAGTCCATTTAGGTCATCAAATGCATCACATATCAAAACCAAAGTAATGTGTTATTTATAACACCAGACTAATATGCCAAATGCACGTGCACCCATGCAAACAAATCCAACCATAAGCATGTAATTTCTCAAATCATATGCATATTTGCCATGTGTACTTCTTACATCCATATACATGTATTCGTGCCAATGCATACTCTCTTGAGTGTGTGCACGTGAACAAACTCGTTCGTGATGCATGTTCATGTTAAATGAAACATCAATCATATAGCAATTACATAGCGACATAATTTTTATGATCCGTTGCATAACCATAGCACTGCATATGTCAAATTGAAATTTTGCATATATAAAATTTACATTTTCCTTTTGTCCAACAATTATATTTTGCACATCCCTAAATTGCTAGTTGGGTATGACATACCCGAACCGGACAACCTGCTGGCCAGCTAGCTTAAAACAACTCAGCCACATGGACCTGCCAACCAGTCTAGCCGACCGGATCAGTTGGAGTTGTCAAGTCAGCAGACTCCCTGGATATACCACACCATACCCCTATGTTTCAAATATGACTTCCAAACACATTTATGATAAACCATCTGTCAACAGGGTATGAAAATATAACTATGTACATTCGCTTGACTATCAGTGCTTTAATAAAATTAGAGATAAATTAGATACAAAGAAAATGTAATAGTCTGAATTAAAGGTACATGCATGGTTAACATGAAAGTGAATGCTCGTGGGCCAGCGTTAAGCCCACATTTTTTTTGTTTTATATCAACCCATGTCCAACCGACACTCGATTGGACTTACCTGGCACCCAGGCTTGGCCTGTCAGGCCAGCCGAGCCAGGCTCGGTTGAGCTGATAGCCAGCCCAACCCAACATATAATTTTTTTTTTCCTTTATTAAATAACCCAGCCAAATGGAGTATATATATGTTATTATTTATTTATTTATTTTCTATTTAACAGTCTCAACCCAGCCGACCCTGTCGATTGGGTATGACAGCGTATACACAGGCCCAGTTTGGGCATGTGTATGCTGTCATAAAACCACAACATAAAACCACAATAAGACTATCAATATACTTTTTTTTGTTACCTGAGACCACATGCTAGCACCCAGCCGATTGGGTTGGCTGGGCCTGCTATAGCCCTGTCATGGGCTCGCCTAGCAGCCAACCGACTGGGTGTTGGGCCTGGTGCACTCTGCCAGCATGTTGGCAGTCAGTCGAGTGCTACTCGGCTGGCTGTCAGCCAACCACCCACCACACAGTAAGAAAGAAGTTTTTTTTTTAAACAGTCCAGCCCAGCCGACCACTGTCGGCTGGGTCTGACAGCCTATGCACAGGCCCGATCTAGGCCTATGTATGCTGCCAGAAACGACCAACATATGCATAAAAAAACTATATATATTATTTGTTTATTTTTTTTTTGAAAGGAGGGGTCACATGCCCAACCGATCGATCGACTGGGCTTGCTATGATGGGTATGGCCTGATAGGCCAACCGAACCGGGTTCGGTTGGTCTGTCGGCCATCACCCACATCATCTTGAAGGTCCTAAATAAAATCTTTTTCTTGAAAAACAATGAAAAACACAAAAATATATAGATGAAGTGGTTGAAAATCATGGATCCCTTAATCCACCATGGATTTTCATCAAAATGATGCACGAAATCCATCTCCACACTATTTTTCAACCATTTCACAAAGAGGTACCCATACCTTGAGGGAAAAATGCGAAAAGGGGTTGTGGAGAGGAGCTTGGCTGAGCACAAAGCCTCCACTCTTATTCTTCTATCTCCTTCTATCCTTCTCTCTCTCTCTCTCTCTCTCTCTCTTCTTTCTTTTTTCCCTTTTTTTTTTCTTTACTTAAGGTTGAGAGAGAGGGGGTCATGTTACCCCTTCTCCGGCCCTCTCTCTTAAGAGAGTTTCCAAAAATATGGAACTCCTCTCCTCTAGTTTCCAATTTTCTTAAAAGACCCGCAAATGTTGACTTTTCTATTCTTAAGGCTTTCCAAACTTTCTAAAACTCTCTTAACCCTTCTTGGGTATGAATAAGGACTCTTTTAGAGAGCCCCCACCCAGCCTACAATACAAACTCAGAATTAATATTAATTAATTAATTAATTATTAATTATTAATTAATTATTAAGTATTAATTAATTAAAAATATCTAAAATTTTCCAAAAAATACCAAATTAATCCATAAGGCTCCCTAACCTTATTTAACCCCAAAATAAAGCTTGATACTCAGTTTAAAGTTATGAAAACGTTGGGCTTGGATTTGAATCCGGATCCGAATCTAAGATCCAAACCCATACCCAAAACAAAAATTGGAGTAGGACCCGAATCAAGTCCAGATTTTCATAGGACCCAACTAGGACCCCAATCCATAAAAAATCAGATCCTAGGCCTTGGATCCAATCCGATTCAATTCAGGATCCATCTCGACAAACTGCTAAAATTTTAGAAAAACGTGATTTTTGGGTTAACCGGAACTCGAATTGAGAAAAGTAAGATACCATCGCACGCAGAATTCTGAGATGCATCCAGCGATATATTACACAAATACCCAATTCTGAATCATGCTAAAAAATAACCCAAATTTTGCTCAAATTTCACTTAAATTTAAGGGTCGAAAATAAAACTCTCTACCACATTTTGATTGGCTCGCCTCGACCTTGTCGATGAGACCTGGGTCAAACCCGAACTCAAAGGCATCGGTCTAAAATCGAGCCTCAAACAATTTTTTCTCCCTGACTTAGACAAATTTTTGAGAATCTCAAGAAATGTCTAAGTACCAAAAATACACTATTTCCGTCCTCGAAATTAGAATGTCCGAAGAAAGTATGGGTAGTACGAGAATCAAATATAACACAAGCCTAAAGGTCGTAACCAAGAAGATACCTTCGATCAGTTCAGTCCCATCCTCTTGCGTAGAAGTCTTAACGACATAGACTCTCCCATTGGTCCTCCACTGGCCTTGTTGCTGCTGAGGCCTCTGTTGCTGCTGTTGTTGTCCTTTCTGAGTCACTAGCTTGTTCAGACAAAAAGGAGCAATGTGCTCTAGCTACTGGCACTAATAGCAGACCCCTTTAAACAATGGGCAAAAATGATGCAGTGAGAGCACAATATTCTCACCATAACGGGTACCCAAAGGATGCTCTTCGATGCAGCGACAGGGAAACAAACCAGCATGTGATAGCTCGGCCGTTGTTGTGTGGATGTCGAAGCTGAGGGTTGTTAACACAGCGATAGGACCGGCGTCACCTCTTTGATGTAGGGTCGACCTTCACGTTGGCCTCAACAGATAAGGGCACGACCTTTACGACCGAGCAGTATGCAGGGAGAAGAAAGAGATTCACCAGGAAAAATGGTGCATAACTGTATTTCAGTGAATGTCAATCGAACAACTAATGAGACTTCAATCGAACAACCAGATGAACAGTCTGAAGGAGAAGAATGAAGGTCACCGTGAAAATACACGCTGACTGTTTATTTTCATTAACCAAGCAATCAATAGTTGAATGCAATAACAATTAGGAAAAAAAAACAAGAGGAATGACAGTGAAAGCTGCTGCAAAAAGCTAAACGTGACAGATGAATAATAGAAGTAAAACTGCAAAGGACGTGCGGCTGAAAAGAAAACCATAACAGAGAAAACTAAAGCAGAAAAAAAAACAAAAGGCTGAAACAAAAGGCTGTGCTGAAACTTTTTCATCCCCCCACAAAACCCTAGGAGTGGGTTTTTTAAAGGCCTCATCTGGATCCGAGTCTCGGGTCCGGTACTGGACCCGAGACAGCTCTTGTTTCTTGCTAGATCTGGGACGTGCTCTACATCATTCTCTCCTGGTTGGGAAGAAGTCGGCTCCGACGACTAATCTTCTCCACAGTAATCATAGAGATCATACACACCGAAGATAAGCACTTCCATTTAAAATTGTGATCTGCTCCTGAATCTACAAACTTACCAATGACCACATCTCCACCTTGCAAGTTTGCACCAATAAATGGGAATCTATCATCATCAAGGCTGGCCACCCTACCATACCCACGACGTATTTTTCCAAAATCAACCACCCCTTTCATTTTGCATCGCTCCCCTGTCTCCTTCACAACGTCAACTTTAGATTTATAACTTCTGATATGCTCAGCCCTAAACATGCCACGCTGTAATGAAGCTTGATTCAATACTAAAGAGATTTCTTGAATGCTACCAAGATGAACATTAACAACCATAATTGCATCCAGACCCGTCGACCCGTGTCCCTCTGCTCTCACTCATGGGTGTGTCGTCTTATGGCTCCCACACACAGGTTCAAGGGAGAAGGTTAATGCCTTCCCAGGTTGGACAGAGGTACCCGGGTCCCCAGCAAGGCCCAGTGGGATGCCGAGGCCCCGCAGGTCCAACCCACACTGTGGCACGATCCCCATGGTGCGAGGCCATGAGCCCAGACCTGGGATAGAACCCAACGTAACGTTGTGGTCCTGCAACTTAGGCCCGATTTGCGATGCAGTCGTCGGGACCCGTTGCGTCCCTTGGCGGTTCGGTTGGAGAGTACCCGGACATGGGTGACCCGGGGTCGCTGCTGATTCGAGATGGAGGGAAGGTACCAGTTGGGGAGAACTGCCGCAACCTGCATCCCTGTGCAAGGTTTCCTCAACACCTTTTCATCGCGCCGTGTGTTGGAGCGTCATCGGGGCTGAATCGACAACAGTAGTATCAACATGGTTAATCGCGTGCACGCCTAACTGATTCAATTGCACTGCGTGCGCATCCACCTTGGATTCAAGCGCATCCATCCGTGCTTCGACCCCATCCATGCGCTTCGACAAACCGACTACCTCCTTTTCTAGGCATAGCATATCTTCCTGCATCTCCGTCAACTTGTTGAGTAGTTGCTTCATGATCTCCTCTCACGCCTTTTCACTCATAGGATTGTTCTTCGCTTCTTACATCGTCGTTGATGAAGGAGGAGGGGCTGAACTTTGATACCATTTTGATGCAGTGAGGGCACGATATTCTCACGATAACGGGTACCCAAAGGATGTTCTTCGATGCAGCGACAAGGAAACAAACCAGCACGTGATAACTCGGTTGTTGTCGTGTGGATGCCAGAGCTGAGGGCTGTTAACACAACGATAAGACCGACATCACCTCTTTGATGTATGGTCGACCTTCACGCTGGCCTCGACAGATGAGGGCACGACCTTTATGGCTGAGCAGTATGCAGGGAGAAGAAAGAGATTCACCAGGAAAAATGGTGCAGAACTGTATTTCAGTGAACGTCAATCAAACAACTAATGAGACTTCAATCGAACAACCAGATGAACAATCTAAAGGAGAAGAATAAAGGTCACCATGAAAATACACGTTGACTATTTATTTTTATTAACCAAGCAATCAATAGTTGAATGCAATAACAATTAGGAAAAAGAAAACAAGAGGAATGACAGTGAATGCAGTTGAAAAGAAAACCATAACAGAGAAAACTAAAGTAGAAAAAAACAAAAAGCTGAAACAAAAGGCTGCGTTGAAACTTTTCCATCCCCCCACAAAACCCTAAAAGTGGGTTTTTTAAAAACCTCATCTGGATCCGGATCTCGGGTCCGGTCCTGGACCCGAGACAACTCTTGTTTCCTACTGGATCTGGGACGTGCTATGCATCAAAAAACCTAGTGGATGGTTCTTTCTGCACTTGCGATATACTGACTGAGCCTTTTCCTACTGTCGCTCCTCATGCTGAGGTTGTCCCTTCTGACGTCCCTCCTGGGTCCGCTGCCTCTTGCCTCCCTGCTCCTTCCCACCTGTGGGTGGGTTCTTCCTTTCACCACCAGCCGAACTACCCCCATTGCTACCGTTCTTCTGCGAGAAGCCCCTGAATCACTCCCATTCCTCGCTCAGGACCACTGCAGTCTCAATCACGTCTGCCAGTGTAGTGGGTCGGCATCCCAATACTCGTACATGGAGCCCATCCTTCAACCCACACACATACTTCATCGCCCTCGCCTTCTCATTTTTTAATAGGTTCGGGCAGTACCTCTCGAGGCTCCGAAATCTAGTGTAGTCCACCAGGCTAATGTTTCCCTGGGTCAGGTCAAGGAACTTCTGTTGCATTTACTCCTTGGCGTAAGAGGGAAAATACGTATCCAGGAACTCCTCCCTGAACACCTCCCATGAAATCACGTCCATATCGGCAAACTTTTCCCTTCGCAGGGTGTCCCACCACTTCTTGGCATCACCCTTCAGATGGTACGTGCCAAAAGGTATCTTCCTGTCCTCGGGGACAGGTAGGACATCAAATACTCTCTCGATCTCCTCGACCCAGGTCTCAGCTACCTCTAGGTTGGCCTTGCCTGCAAAGGTTGGCAGGTCTAACTTCAAGAACCTTTAAAAAAAATGTCACCCGCATTCAAAACAACGTTGACAGGAGGGTCACAGGCAATTGCCTGCGCAGCCTCTGCCGCCTGCATGGCATGTGCCGTTTGCAAAGTTTGTGTTGTCTGCGACGCCTTAGACGTCATAGTCTCGGTAAGAGTGTGAATGACTTTCATTATGAAATCTCTCTGCTCCTGCCAATTGGCGGGAGCACTAGTGAAGACGAAGCACCTCTGCGTGAATGCAACATCTACTATGCACATATTTGTCACACAAAGTTAGATCCTTACTGATCCTACCCCCTTGGGGTTGATCACAAACAATAATCGTTCATACAATCACACTAAGAATTTTAATTTCACACCAATAAAAATTGAACTATGAATGCAATCAATTATGCAGAGTTCATATGATTTAAATAATAGTATTAAATAGCCTTACCAGTGAAGAAGACTACTCTGGAGGACGAGTCACAACTTGTTGACGCTTCAGGACAGGGCTCACATACCAAAAATAAAAATTTTAATACTCAAAGATGATAAAATTGCAAGTCTTTGTGGTGGCTCTGATACCAAACCTGTAATGACCCCAACTCATATGCCTTGAAAACACAATTTTTTTTTAAATAATGCAGAAAACTTCCAAGAGACCTGGGGTCCTTACTGTTCTATTTCCAACTGGATAGCCAAACACCACAAAGGGGCTTACAATTATCATCCACAAGAACCAAAGTAAAACTCTTTATTTATAAATCAAGAATCAATTCCAGAGACAATGTTCTACTCAACAAAAATTAAAATAGCAACCGACTGAAATAAAAGAACTGAAAAGAAACATCAAAATTAAAAGACAAAAAAGAAAGAGCCATTATGTCCGCTAGTTAAGCTGTCAAAAACCAAGTATGACCCTCGTGCCCTCCCAGTAGCTGTCGACTTCACCGATCATCTGTCTCTAAGAAAAACCAATAAAGTAGGGTATTAAAATCAAAATCCTGAGTACAACTACTTCTTAGTAAGACAAGTGAGGCAAAGGGTTAAGATAAGATATTATGCAATATTTTGAAGGAAATGCATGTATAATAATTTATAGCATTTAATGAATTTTCTATGCAACAGTTATAAGTGCTAAGCATGCAGAAACATTAAAACAGTAGCAAGTAACAAACCTTCAACCTCCAATAGGAAGTAAACATCATGCCCTCACCATCATGTAATGATTGAGAAAACAATTAAAATCTGCATGATCTAATGCATATCAGGAAAATGGATAATTCAAGTGCAATGCATGAAACCCTTTTATTATATTTCCTTTAAGTTTCCCTTTTTTTCATATGCATGCCCTATTAAATGCATACAACTTTAAGTTCCTCTTTTTAATTACCATTACCCGCGGATGCATCAAACGGATACAATCCCAGAAGATAAGTTAGGTTCCCAGGGTAGCTTAGCAAACAATTTGTATTTTATTACTGGGTTCTAAACTTTGCCCTCGACTGAATCACCTTCGGAACATTAGACATTCACATCTAATGTCGGGGACACAAGAGACACCCACATGTGCCACTTTTTTTGTACCAAAACAATAGCTATGTCAAACACACTACCCTGAGGTAAAGTGACAGACTCTCCCTAAAACCATGGTCAGGAGAAGAAACCTTAGTATCGGGTTTATGAGACAATTAAGCATACAAAGTTTTTGTATTCTCACAGTCTCCCCAAGACCAGATTTCTAAGATCCTCATTGTCCATATTGGAGATCCCAGAACGTATATTATACTGTTCTTAATTATTATCTTTTATTAAGAGTATATTCTTTAAGTTTTGCAAGACCATATGCAAAAATAAAGGTAAAAGCTCGCATCCACCCCTGCGAGGACCCTTATGGAATTCCAGCCCGTGAGGACACCAAGAACAGTGTAGTAGTGTGCAATATCAACTTGTGTGGTTCAAGTGATGTAATTACATACATCTGAAAAGCAACCAAGCTCATGACTCTCCAGGCCGGTAATAGTCCATTTAGGCCATCAAATGCATCACATATCAAAACCAAAGTAATGTGTTATTTATAACACCAGACTAATATGCCAAATGCACGTGCACCCATGCAAACAAAGCCAACCATAAGCATGTAATTTCTCAAATCATATGCATATTTGACATGTGTACTTCTTACATCCATATACATGTATTCGTGCCAATGCATACTCTCTTGAGTGTGTGTACGTGAACAAACCCGTTCGTGATGCATGTTCATGTTAAATGAAACATCAATCATATAGCAATTACATAGCGACATAATTTTTATGATTCGTTGCATAACCATAGCACTGCATATGTCAAATTGAAATTCTGCATATATAAAATTTACATTTTCCTTTTGTCCAACAATTATATTTTGTACATCCCTAAGCTGCTGGTCGGGTATGACATACCCGAACCGGACAACCTGCTGGCCGGCTAGCCCAAAACAACTCAGCCACATCGACCTGCCAACCAGTCTTGCCAATCGGATCAGTTGGAGTTGACAAGTCAGCAGACTCCCTGGATATACCACACCATACCCTTATGTTTCAAATATGACTTCCAAACACATTTATGATAAACCATCTGTCAACAGGGTATGAAAATATAACTATGTACATTCGCTTGACTATCAGTGCTTTAATAAAATCAAAGATAAATTAGATACAAAGAAAATGTCACAGTCTGCATTAAAGGTACATACATAGTTATCATGAAAGCGAATGCTCGTGGGCCAGCATTAAGCCCATTTTTTTTTGTTTTATATCAACCCATGTCCAACCGACACCCGGCTGGACTTACTTGGCACCCAGGCTTAGCCTGTCAGGCCAACCGAGCCAGGCTCGGTTGAGTTGACAGCCAGCCCAACCCAGCATATAATTTTTTTTTTCTTTATTAAATAACCCAGCCAAATGGAGTATATATATGTTACTATTTATTTATTTATTTATTTATTTTCTATTTAACAGTCTCAGCCTAGCCGACCCTATCGGCTGGGTATGTGATGCAGCGAAAGAAAGACTGAAGCTTCACGTTAATGGGTGTCGCGTCTACCAGCCTTGATGCAGTGAAGGAGTCGACATAGATGCGCAGATGGGAGTGCTCGTTGATGCTGATTATTCAATGCGTGATGGTGCAACACAAAGTTACTCAAGGGCACGTTGAATCAAAGGCTCAGATCAATGGGTTCGAGCAACATGTTTTTTTTAAAAAAAGGGACTGACAGTGCTTATAGGGAAAGCAACCATTAACTAACAGGAAAAAAGAATGGCATTAACTAACTGACAACTTTATTTCTTTTTTTCTAATCAACTGACAACTGCATGCAATAATAATAGGGGAAAACAGAAGACTGATAGAACAATAAATAAATGCTCAGACTGATAGAAGAAAGCAAATACAAAAGGACAAAGAAAACAATAAAGAAGGAGACTGATTGCAAGAAAATAAAAAAAAATATTCAAAAGATAAAACTGCTGAAAGGAAGGACAACTGCTGCCAAAATGGATGTTCTCTCCCCCTGCACGCAACCCTAAGAAGTTTATTTAAAGGCTTCAACTGGATTTGGGTCTTGGGACGGTCCTAGACCCGAAACACAACTGTGGGTTTTTGGGTATGAGACGTGCTCTGCATCATTCTCCCTGGGTTGGGAAGAAGTCGGCTCCGACGACTGATCTTCTCCATAGTAAGCATATAGATCAGACACATTGAAGATATGCGCTTCCATTTAAAATTGTGATCTGCTCCTGACTCTGCAAACTTACCAATGACCACATCTCTGGCTTGCAAGTTGGCATTAATAAATGAGAATCCATCATCATCAAGGCTAGCCACCCTACCATATCCACAAAGCGTTCTTCCAAAATCTACCGCCCCTTTAATTTTGCAACGCTTCCCTGTCTCATTCACAATGTCAACTTCAGATTTGTAACTTCTGATATGCTCAGCCCTAAAAATGCCACACTGTAATGAAGCTTGACTCAATACCAAAGAGATTTCTTGAATGCCGCCAAGATGAACATTAACAACCATAATTGCATCCAGACCCATCCACCCGGGTCCCCTTGCTCCCACTCGTGGGTTTGCCGCCTTATGGCTCCCACACACGAGTTCAAGGGGGAATGTTACTACCTTTCCGGGTCTGATAGAGGTACCCGGGTCCCCAGCCAGGCCCAGTGGGACGTCGGGGCCCTGCAGGTCTGACCCACACTGTGGCGCGATCCTCATGGTGTGAGGCCACCAGCCCAGGCCTGGGACAGGACCCAACGTAACGTTGTGGTCCTGCAACTCAGGCCTGACTTGCGATGCAGTCGCCGGGACCCGCTGCGCCCCTTGGCGGTTCAGTTGGAGGGTACCCGGACATGGGCGACCCGGGGTCGCTGCTGACTCGAGATGGGGAGAACTGCCACAACCTGCATACCTGTGCAAGGTTTCCTCAATGCCTTCTCATCGCGTCGTGTGCTGGAGCGTCATCAGGGCTGAATCGACGACGGTAGTATCAACAGGGTTAATCGCGCGTATGCCTAACTGGTTCAATTTCAATGCGTGCACATCCACCTTGTGTAAAACCAGTAAAAAAAAAATTATTAAAGATCGGACCCGGGTCGGGTCCAGACCCGACCCGGATCCAACCTGTGCCAGCCCCTCGAAAACCCTTTTCGAGGGGACTGGCAACCCACGGCAGGGGGCCTCTCCGGCGACACAGGGGGCGGGCCCTATGTGCGCCCCCTCCCTATTAAAAGACGAGAGGGGAGAGGGGAGGGCCTACGAGCCTCCCCCGACCCCCCCCCCCCGACTCTCTCTCTCATCTCTCTCCCCTCTGCTCTCTCTTCCCCCGACTCCATCTCCCTCTCCCTCTGCCGACGCAGGCCACCCCCCCCCTTTACGGCGCCACCCTCTCCGGCGAGCTCCCTCCTCGACAACCACCTCCCCGGCGTCCTCCCTTCTCTCCGGCAGCCGCAGGTGAGCCCCCTCCCTCACTGTCTCCTCTCCTGTTACGGCAGGCAGGGGCCAAAGGCCCCTGCGACTACACCCCCCCTCCTTCTGTTCATCTTCCGGCAGGGGCCATCGGCCCCTGCCCCCTTTCTTTTCAGTCCCGCAGGGGCCAATGGCCCCTTCCCCCCCCCCTTTTTTCTCCACGAACGACAGGGGCCATTGGCCCCTGCCGCCTCTTAGATAGCCGCAGGGGGCCTTTGGCCCCTGCGCTCTCTCCCTTCTCTTCTGGCAGGGGCCGATAGGCCCCTGCTTTTCTCTTTTGGTAGGGGCCGATGGCCCCTACTCTTCTCCTTAAAAGAGAAGCAGGAGCCACTTTGGCTCCTGCCTCCCTTCTTTTGGGAAAAAAACCCAGCAGGGGCCGTTTTGGCCCCTGCCCCTCTTTTAACCGACAAGGGCCAGAGGCCCTTGTCTCTTTTTCTGGCGAGCAAGGGCTCGGCAGGGGCCTTTGGCCCCTGCACTCTCCCCCATCCTATTCATTTCATTGGTAGGGGCCATCGGCCCCTTTCTTTTAAAGAAAGGCTGGCAGGAGCCTTCGGCTCCTGCCCCACCTTCTTTTAACACCCAGCAAGGGCCTCGAAGGCCCTTGCCCTCCTTTAGAAATCCAGCAGGGGCCGATGGCCCCTGTACCCATCTCCTTTAAACGACATGGGTCATTGGACCCTACCCCGTTCTCTTTCGCAACGGTAGGGGCCAATGACCCCTGCTTTGGATTGCGGAGAAACTGAGTTTTCTCCCTATCTATATTTATTTTATGCATGCTAAACTACATACTTTTGCAGTGTTACGCAACGGAGCCCGTTCGCGCCCCGCGAACTAAACCGACGATCACTTACGTTCGTAGAAGACTCCATCCTCACAATACCCCAAGGTAGGAGAAGATGCACAAGGACTTAAATAATTAAATCAAGCTTAAATAATTGATAATCGAAAGGACTTAATGATATATTTATATACTTATATGTATATAAGTACACTTTTAAATCAAGGACGCGGTTTCGCGATCCTTGTCCTTTGCTTTCGCATTTCAGTTTGCCGTCGCGCTTTGCGCCCAGGCTTTTACTTTCGTATTTACTGCTTATTGTCTTTTAATTCAAGGACGCGGTTTCGCGGTCCTTGTCCTTTGCTTACGCACTTTCTGTTTCTGTTGCCGTCGCGCTTTGCGCCCAGGCCTTTGCTTTCATAAGTTACTACTTACTGTCTTTTAATTCAAGGACGCGGTTTCGCGATCCTTGTCCCTTGCTTTCGCAGTTCCTGTTTGCCGTCGCGCTTCGCGCCCAGGCACTTCCTTTTCGCATTATTATCTTTTGTTTCTTTTCCTTACCATAGACTCAGTGTATTCGAGAGGAATACCTATTCCTCTTTCCACCCGATATGTTTTGGGAAAACCCTTGATCTGGGGCAAAACCAAGTTGTTGGGTGATAGGTTCCTTTGTGAAACCCATTTACCAAAACCAGTGTCGTGACTTACAAAGCACCCAGACACTGCATCATCGGATGTCAGATTCGAGAAAATCACATGCCTTATGTTGGCAAGATTGTGTGTGGTTTCGAAAGATTTGATATGTTAAAATAGTTTTTTTTTAAAAAACATTATATCTTTGCGAAACACACTCCTGAGGCTCCTATTAAGGACCTGTATCCCTTTTCTCGTAAGTGTACTTCTTAAACATGCGAGACATGTTAGTACTACGACGATTGGATGAGAGAGTCTTATGACTTCGATTAATGCTTAGTGCAGGCTGTTGGAAACACATATAAGAGTGGGATCGCCTTCATAGGCAAGATGCTCGTTTCGGTCTAATGGACCAGAGCATGAAGAATGAGGCAACGGCTAAGAAACGCCGTCGCGCTCAATTCAACCTTGCTTCGTCAAGAGAGAGGACGAAGAGTACCAAGTCCGATAGACAGTCCATTTATGGCTTTCAAAAAGGGCAAAAGACCCGTTTTCCCCCCGTCATCGGAGGTTAGGGGGAGGGATAGGGGCTACATAAGTTAGCCTAACACTTCTGCAGAAGTTGGATGCATCCCTATCAGGCCTTGGGGACTTACTCTCTCGACCATCGGTCGTCTCCATAGGAATAGGATTCAGTCAGACAACCGAGGTATATTAAAATACTTAACATAATGAACACTCGGCTTGGACTCGACTGTTTCGACTCACGTGCCATGTATGTACCCGCATGGTCGGTTATCAAGTAATAACTAAATTGAGCATACACACCCTTTTTTTTTCAGTTTGTTGTACTTAGCTTATTCCTCCAGTCTATCTGCTTAGTTTGCTCGTTACTACCTGCTGCATAAATTATCTATGCCTAATTTAGTTCTTTCTGTCTTTGTACTCTCCTGCTAGTTTTTCGCAAAACTAACCCATTTCATGGGCACGGGTGACGATTAGGTGCATCAGGCGATGGCGCGACTGCGAGATGATTTAAGGATCCACTGTTTCTGCTCGTAGAGTTTCTCCTGGACATTTTTTTTGTTTTTGATACGGTTTTCCCTTGAGGAAACCCAAATTTTGTACAAACTTGATACTCTCTTCAAATAGAAGGAATGGTTTCCTAAGTATTATTGCAGATCGTCCATGGTAAATCTTTGTTTTCTCGCTAACGTGCCCAAGGTTGTCAAACCCGTCTTTTTCTTTTAAAAGAAATCGTTTCCGCTGATTTAGAAATAAACTCTGTAAAGAAAAGGTATTTTCCAACTATTTCAAGGAATTTATAAGGTTCGAAATTTTGGGGCGTTACAACTTGGTATCAGAGCAGATCGAAACAGTGATTCTTGGTCATCGAGCATCCGCATCGCGCTGTAAGTAATTTAATTTCTCTTTTTCTATACTATTAGACTGGAGCATACCTTACATGAGTATTTGGGATTTTTCTTGTCCAAAGAAAATGAACCCTCCGGATGGTGAAAGATTGGGACGCAGAAGGGGCGCAAGAAGAACGCGCTGTCGTTCTGTGAGGGGCAGAAGTTCTGTGGTAGGAAGACTTGAGCGTTCTTCTATCGGTTTAGATCATTGGACCAGCGGGCCGCCCCCTCCCACTTTTGCGGATTCTTGGGGCTTTACGCTTCCGGATACCTACCAGGCACCGCTAGCCGCGACATGGACAGCAGTGCACTTTCGAGAAGGAAGTCGTGTGCCAAATCATGTTTTAGTTAATCGACACACTTCTCGGGAATCCTCTGAAGCAGAATCCCCCTGGCAAGCCCAGATGGGATGCAATTTTTGCGGCGAAGAAGGACATACGATGGATAATTGTCAACTCAGGGAAGCATACGATAGAAGGGGGACTGCAGCACAAGATCTGGAAGACACAGCATCCTCTGTCCAGGGTACTTATGACACACCATCGTGTGATGGACAAATATTATCCCTAGAGAGTGCTCAGGACATCGCTCCACCCACTCATATGCTTTCCCCCAACTCACCAATTTACACACTATCCCCAGACTCGCCACAGTATATATCGGATACTCCGGTAAACACTCCGGCTTCACCGCTATACATATCGGATTCCCCGGTATACACACCAGCTCCACCGCTGTACATACCGGATTCTCCGCTGTACACTCCGGCTTCGCCACCCTATGCACCGGATGCCTCACCACATTACTCCCCTACTACTCCTCTTCACGGGCAAGGAGTCCCGAATGAGGATTTGCATCCTTTTCCCCCTCTACGCGGGTTAAGGCGCACGGGTATCGCAAGAGGGTACTTGAGGAAGTACTCTCATCATCCCTAAAGGATAAAAACTCGTTGGTTTTTGTACCGTGGACAGTTGTTGTTTTAACTTTTTGTAAGTGCCCTCCTATACCAGCACTGCTGGGCTTTTGTAATCTCTATTACTCGGAAATATGATAAACTTTTTGATATTACTCTTCTCTTTCAAGTATTGACTTATGTATCATCTGGGTATTTTAAGGATGGTTCGAGGGTCGAACGAAGGTTCATCTGACGAATGGTCAGATCAACGGGGATTCATCATGGAATCGTTGAGCGCATTGGCTAGCGTCATGCGAAATCAAGCGCACAGCCAAGTACCTACCCCAGAACCAAGCCACCCTGCGACGGTATCATATGAAAAGTTCTTAAAGCTCGATCCTCCAACCTTCGCAGGCAAGCCCGACCCCGATGCAGCTGAAAACTAGATTTTGGAAATAGAACGAGTTTTCCAAGTTTTGACAGTCCCAGAAGACAAGAAGACCCTTTATGGTACTTTCAGACTTTTGGGTGCCGCCCGCCATTGGTGGGACACGACTCGGAACATACAGTTCCCGACAGACTCGTTTATTCCTTGGGAGGCTTTCAAGAAGGCTTTTTTGGAGAACTATTTTCCTCCTCATGCGAGGGAGAGGAAAAAGGTGGAGTTCTTGGAACTTTGCCAAGGTTCGTCAAGTCTGGTGGACTACATCTCCAGGTTCCAGGAGTTGGAGCGTCATTGCCCCAACTTATTTGCAGATGATCGGGAGCGGGCGGGTAAATTCATCCGCGGATTAAAGGAAGGACTCCGACCAAGGGTCCTAAACAGCATGCCATCAACTCTCGCTGCAGCTGTTGCTGCAGCTACTCTCCTGACGGAGGATTGGGAACGCTCTAAGAGCACCCAAAGCAAGAAGCCACCCGTTGTGGGTAGCGATCAAAAGAAATATCCCTCTGGCGGTCAAACCAAGCGACCGCCCTTTTTCGTAAACAAGGAAGGTGGAAGAAAGCCATATCCTCCTTCCAAACGTCAGCGTCCTCAGGGCAACCCTCCCGCCCGGCAGCAGGCGGGCGATGTCTGCCCCAAATGCGGACGACCTCACCCCGGGCAAGCATGCCCTCTTCTTACAGGCGGATGCCTGTACTGTGGCAAGATGGGCCACTTTGCACGCGAGTGCCGCAAGAAGGCGGCTGACGACCTCAGAAGGAATAATGGAGCACCTCTGCTCCCCCGACCACCACCACAACAACAACAACAACAACAACTTTCTTACCAGGCGCAGCAACCACAGTCCAGCGGCCAGAAGAAAGCACCAGGACGCGTTTACACTGCCACGGTCGAACAGCTGACCAAAGGCGAGCTTGTGCAAGGTACCATCTTGATTGCTAACCAAGCAGCTTTCGTACTCTTTGATTGCGGTGCCACTCATTCTTTTGTTTCTGTAAAATTTGCTGAACTCTTGCACGTACCTGTAAGTTCGTTAGATAATGCCCTCAACGTCTATAACCCGATTGGGAAGAGCACTATTTGTGCGACCTACGTGCCAGCTTTGGACGTAGTCTTGGCAGATCGACATTATCCGGCCTGCACTATCCTTCTAGATATGACCGAATTTGACGTCATCCTAGGCATGGATTGGCTGCACAAGTACCATGCCTAGATCTTTTGCCATGAAAGCAAAATTGTGTTATCTCCACCAGGAATGCATAAGGTGGAATTCAAGTTCGTGAAGGCGGTCCGTGCAAGCAAGATGATTTCTTCGCTAAAGGCACAACATTACCTGAGAAGGGGATGCACTGCCTTTTTAGTCAATGTCGTCCAGTCCGAACCGACACTAGTTTCGATTAGAGATCTGGAGGTGGTTCGGGATTTTCCAGACATCTTCCCAGAGGAGCTGCCAGGACTTCCCCCACCACGAGAGGTTGAATTCAACATCGAGTTGCTATCAGGTACTGCGCCAATTTCTAAAGCTCCATACCGTATGGCGCCAGCCGAGCTCGAGGAACTCAAGAAGCAGCTACAGGAATTGATGGATCTAGGTTTCATTCGCCCCAGTGTCTCGCCTTGGGGAGCTCCTGTTTTATTCGTTAAAAAGAAAGATGGATCATTGCGGTTGTGCATCGACTATCGAATGCTCAACCAGGCCACGATAAAGAATAAATATCCGTTACCGCGTATCGAAGATCTGTTCGATCAACTGCGGAATGCCAAGATTTTCTCAAAGATCGACCTTAGGTCATGATACCATCAACTCAGAATTAAGGGAGATGACATCTCCAAGACGGCTTTTCGAACAAGGTATGGGCATTTCGAGTTTACTGTCATGCCTTTCGGACTCACCAACGCTCCTGCAGCCTTCATGGACCTCATGAACCGTGTGTTTAAACCCTTTTTAGACACCTTCGTCATCGTGTTCATTGATGACATCCTGGTGTACTCAAAGACCTGGGATCAACATCGCGAACACCTGATCATCATTTTGGAAACCTTGCGGAAGGAGCGTTTGTTTGCTAAATTCTCTAAAAGCGAGTTTTGGCTCAAGGAGGTTATGTTTTTGAGACATGTTATATCCGAGAAAGGCGTATCCGTAGATCCTGCAAAGGTGGAGGCCGTACTAAGCTGGCAGCAACCGAGGAATGTTCGTGACATCATAAGTTTCCTTGGATTAGCTGGATATTATCGAAGATTTATCCAAGACTTTTCCAAAATCTCTCTGCCTATGACAAAGCTGCTAAAGAAGGAGGCTAAGTTCGTGTGGGACGATTCGTGCGAAAACAGTTTTCTGTTGCTGAAGGAACGACTTACTACCGCTTCTATCTTAGCCTTGCCTTCGGGACAAGGCGGCTTCGTAATTTATACTGACGCTTCCGGGACATGCTTGGGCTGCGTCCTAATGCAGAATGGTAAGGTAATCGCCTACGCATCGCGTCAACTTAAGATTCATGAGAAGAATTATCTGACTCATGACTTGGAATTAGCGGCAGTGGTTTTCGCATTAAAGATTTGGCGACACTACTTGTACGGGGAACAATTCGAGGCTTTTACGGATCATAAGAGCCTCAAGTACTTGTTTTCGCAGAAGGAGCTTAACATGAGGCAACGACGGTGGCTAGAATTTCTCAAGGATTACGATTTCACCCTTTCCTACCATCCAGGAAAGGCGAACGTGGTAGCTGATGCTCTCAGCCGTAAGGCTTCTAGCATTTCCGTCAACCTATTATACGTTGGTTGGAAGTTGATTGAGGATTTGATTTCCTGGAAACCGTTTGCAGTCTCATCAAATTCTATCAGTCTTTCTAATCTGATAGCTCAACCTGAGCTGTTAGCCAAGATCCTTGCTGGGCAAAAGACTGATGCGCAGTACGAGAAGTTGAAGGCTCGTACACAACATACCGATACTCCTTTCCGACTTAAGGACGATGAAAGCATTTGGCTCAAAAACCGTCTTTGGGTCCCAAATGATCCCGTTTTGAGAGACGAAATTCTCGTAGAGGCTCATAAATCCAAATACACGATTCACCCGGGAGGCACGAAGATGTTCAAAGACTTGCAGCGCAGATTTTGGTGGAGCGGAATGAAGCGTGACGTGGCCGAATACATCTCTAAGTGTTTGACTTGCCAGCAGATTAAGATCGAGCATCAACGACCTGGCGGAGTGATGCAACAAATGGAGATCCCACAATGGAAGTGGGAAGACATCACTATGGACTTTATCGTCGGTTTGCCAAGAACACGAAGAAAGAACGATGCGATTTGGGTGATCGTTGATCGACTCACCAAATCGGCTCATTTCCTTCCTATCCGTATTAGTCAGTCCTTAGACAGTTTGGCGGATCTCTACATTCGTGAGATTGTGAGGTTGCACGGTGTTCCGGTATCTATCATCTCCGATCGTGATCCGAGGTTTACCTCGAGGTTTTGGGGACAACTTCAAATCGCGTTGGGTACGAATTTAAAGTTTAGTACCGCATTTCACTCTCAGACTGACGGATAGTCTGAACGCACAATTCAGACTTTGGAGGACATGCTGCGTGCGTGCATGATGGACTGGAAGGGAGAATGGGATTCTCATACCAGTCTGGCCGAATTCGCGTACAACAACAGTTACCACGCTAGCATCGGGATGGCCCCTTACGAGGCCTTGTATGGAAAGCCTTGTCGTTCGCCCCTCTACTGGGACGAGGTTGGCGAGGGAAGGATGGAATCTCCTGTAGTGCTACAACACTACACTCAGCAGGTGCAGATGATTCGAGAGCGACTCCGTACTGCACAGAGTCGGCAGAAAAGTTACGCAGATCGTCGTCGTCGAGAGCTCACCTTCTCGATAGGAGATATGGTTTTTGTTAAGGTATCTCCCACAAAGAGCGTTTTTCGTTTTAGGAAAAAGGGAAAGCTAAGCCCTAGATTTGTCGGACCGTTCGAAATCCTGGAACGGATTGGTGAAGCAGCTTATCATGTGGCTTTACCTCCTCAGTACGCTCAGATCCATAACGTTTTTCACGTATCCATGCTTCGGAAATACGTTCACGACCCATCACACATCATCCATTATGATGATGTAGACATTCAGAAGGATTTGTCTTTTGAGGAAAGACCAGTCGAGATCGTTGATCGTCGAGATCAAGTGCTTCGATCTAAGACAATATCTCTTGTAAAGGTCCGTTGGAAGCACCATGGAATAGAGGAATGTACTTGGGAGCCTGACTCTGCTATTAGGGAGAAGTACCCTGACTTGTACTTTGATAGTTAGTTCAATTTAATTTCGAGGACGAAATTATTTTAAGGAGGGTTGGATGTAAAACCAGTAAAAAAAAAAATTATTAAAGATCGGACCCGGGTCGGGTCCAGACCCGACCCGGATCCAACCTGTGCCAGCCCCTCGAAAACCCTTTTCGAGGGGACTGGCAGCCCACGGCAGGGGGCGGGCCCTATGTGCGCCCCTCCCTATTAAAAGACGAGAGGGGAGAGGGGAGGGCCTACGAGCCTCCCCCGACCCCCCCGACTCTCTCTCTCATCTCTCGTCTCTCTCCCCTCTGCTCTCTCTTCCCCCGACTCCATCTCCCTCTCCCTCTGCCGACGCAGGCCACCCCCCCCCTTTACGGCGCCACCCTCTCCGGCGAGCTCCCTCCTCGACAACCACCTCCCCGGCGTCCTCCCTTCTCTCCGGCAGCCGCAGGTGAGCCCCCTCCCTCACTGTCTCCTCTCCTGTTACGGCAGGCAGGGGCCAAAGGCCCCTGCGACTACACCCCCCCCTCCTTCTGTTCATCTTCCGGCAGGGGCCATCGGCCCCTGCCCCCTTTCTTTTCAGTCCCGCAGGGGCCAATGGCCCCTTCCCCCCCCCCTTTTTTCTCCACGAACGACAGGGGCCATTGGCCCCTGCCGCCTCTTAGATAGCCGCAGGGGGCCTTTGGCCCCTGCGCTCTCTCCCTTCTCTTCTGGCAGGGGCCGATAGGCCCCTGCTTTTCTCTTTTGGTAGGGGCCGATGGCCCCTACTCTTCTCCTTAAAAGAGAAGCAGGAGCCACTTTGGCTCCTGCCTCCCTTCTTTTGGGAAAAAAACCCAGCAGGGGCCGTTTTGGCCCCTGCCCCTCTTTTAACCGACAAGGGCCAGAGGCCCTTGTCTCTTTTTCTGGCGAGCAAGGGCTCGGCAGGGGCCTTTGGCCCCTGCACTCTCCCCCATCCTATTCATTTCATTGGTAGGGGCCATCGGCCCCTTTCTTTTAAAGAAAGGCTGGCAGGAGCCTTCGGCTCCTGCCCCACCTTCTTTTAACACCCAGCAAGGGCCTCGAAGGCCCTTGCCCTCCTTTAGAAATCCAGTAGGGGCCGATGGCCCCTGTACCCATCTCCTTTAAACGACATGGGTCATTGGACCCTACCCCGTTCTCTTTCGCAACGGTAGGGGCCAATGACCCCTGCTTTGGATTGCGGAGAAACTGAGTTTTCTCCCTATCTATATTTATTTTATGCATGCTAAACTACATACTTTTGCAGTGTTACGCAACGGAGCCCGTTCGCGCCCCGCGAACTAAACCGACGATCACTTACGTTCGTAGAAGACTCCATCCTCACAATACCCCAAGGTAGGAGAAGATGCACAAGGACTTAAATAATTAAATCAAGCTTAAATAATTGATAATCGAAAGGACTTAATGATATATTTATATACTTATATGTATATAAGTACACTTTTAAATCAAGGACGCGGTTTCGCGATCCTTGTCCTTTGCTTTCGCATTTCAGTTTGCCGTCGCGCTTTGCGCCCAGGCTTTTACTTTCGTATTTACTGCTTATTGTCTTTTAATTCAAGGACGCGGTTTCGCGGTCCTTGTCCTTTGCTTACGCACTTTCTGTTTCTGTTGCCGTCGCGCTTTGCGCCCAGGCCTTTGCTTTCATAAGTTACTACTTACTGTCTTTTAATTCAAGGACGCGGTTTCGCGATCCTTGTCCCTTGCTTTCGCAGTTCCTGTTTGCCGTCGCGCTTCGCGCCCAGGCACTTCCTTTTCACATTATTATCTTTTGTTTCTTTTCCTTACCATAGACTCAGTGTATTCGAGAGGAATACCTATTCCTCTTTCCACCCGATATGTTTTGGGAAAACCCTTGATCTGGGGCAAGACCAAGTTGTTGGGTGATAGGTTCCTTTGTGAAACCCATTTACCAAAACCAGTGTCGTGACTTAGAAAGCACCCAGACACTGCGTCATCGGATGTCAGATTCGAGAAAATCACATGCCTTATGTTGGCAAGATTGTGTGTGGTTTCGAAAGATTTGATATGTTAAAATAGTTTTTTTTAAAAAAACATTATATCTTTGCGAAACATACTCCCGAGGCTCCTATTAAGGACCTGTATCCCTTTTCTCGTAAGTGTACTTCTTAAACATGCGAGACATGTTAGTACTACGACGATTGGATGAGAGAGTCTTATGACTTCGATTAATGCTTAGTGCAGGCTGTTGGAAACACATATAAGAGTGGGATCGCCTTCATAGGCAAGATGCTCGTTTCGGTCTAATGGACCAGAGCATGAAGAATGAGGCAACGGCTAAGAAACCCCGTCGCGCTCAATTCAACCTTGCTTCGTCAAGAGAGAGGACGAAGGGTACCAACTCCGATAGACAGTCCATTTATGGCTTTCAAAAAGGGCAAAAGACCCATTTTCCCCCCGTCATCGGAGGTTAGGGGGAGGGATAGGGGCTACATAAGTTAGCCTAACACTTCTGCAGAAGTTGGATGCATCCCTATCAGGCCTTGGGGACTCACTCTCTCGACCATCGGTCGTCTCCATAGGAATAGGATTCAGTCAGACAACCGAGGTATATTAAAATACTTAACATAATGAACACTCGGCTTGGACTCGACTGTTTCGACTCACGTGCCATGTATGTACCCGCATAGTCGGTTATCAAGTAATAACTAAATTGAGCATACACACCCTTTTTTTTTCAGTTTGTTGTACTTAGCTTATTCCTCCAGTCTATCTGCTTAGTTTGCTCGTTACTACCTGCTGCATAAATTATCTATGCCTAATTTAGTTCTTTCTGTCTTTGTACTCTCCTGCTAGTTTTTCGCAAAACTAACCCATTTCATGGGCACGGGTGACGATTAGGTGCATCAGGCGATGGCGCGACTGCGAGATGATTTAAGGATCCACTGTTTCTGCTCGTAGTGTTTCTCCTGGACATTTTTTTTGTTTTTGATACGGTTTTCCCTTGAGGAAACCCAAATTTTGTACAAACTTGATACTCTCTTCAAATAGAAGGAATGGTTTCCTAAGTATTATTGCAGATCGTCCATGGTAAATCTTTGTTTTCTCGCTAACGTGCCCAAGGTTGTCAAACCCGTCTTTTTCTTTTAAAAGAAATCGTTTCCGCTGATTTAGAAATAAACTCTGTAAAGAAAAGGTATTTTCCAACTATTTCAAGGAATTTATAAGGTTCGAAATTTTGGGGCATTACACCTTGGATTCAAGCGCATACATCCGTGCTTCGACTCCATCCATGTGCTTCGACAGACCGACTACCTCATTTTCTAGGCATAGCATATCTTCCTACATCTCCGTTAACTTGTTGAGTAGCCGCTTCATGATCTCCTCTCGCACCTTTCCGCTCATAGGAACGTTCCTTGCTTCTTGCATCATGTCGTTGACGAAGGAGGAGGGATTGGGCGCTGATACCATTTTGATGTAGCGAAAGAAAGACCGAAGCTTCACGTTAATGAGTGTCGCATCTACCCGCCTTGATGCATTGAAGGAGTCGACGCAGATGCGCAGATGGGAGTGATCATTGGTGCGGATTATTCAATGCACGATGGTGCAACACACAGTAACTCAAGGGCACATTGAATCAAAGGCACAGATCAATGGGTCCGAGCAACATGTTATTAAAAAAAAGGACTGACAGTGCTTACAGGGAAAGCAACCAGTAACTAATAGGAAAAAAGAATGGCATTAACTAACTGACAACTTTATTTCTTTTTTTCTAATCAACTGACTACTGAAGGCAATAATAATAGGGGAAAACATAAGGCTGACAAAACAATAAATAAATGCTCTGACTGATAGAAGAAAGCAAATACAAAAGGATAAAGAAAACAATAAAGAAGATGGCTGAATGCAAGAAAATAATAAAAAAAAGAATATCCAAAAGGTAAAACTGATGAAAGGAAGGACGGTTGCCGCCAAAATGGATGTTCTCTCCCCCTGCATGCAACCCTAAGAAGTTTATTTAAAGGCTTTAACTGGATCTGGGTCTCGGGTCCGGTCCCATACCCGAAACACGTCTCTGGGCTGTTGGATATGGGACGTGCTCTGCATTAGTATGACAACATATACATAGGACCAGTTTGGGCCTGTGTATGATGTCAGGAAACCACATCATAAATCCACAACAAGACTATCAATACACTTTTTTTTTGTTACCTGAGACCACAGGCCAGCACCCAGCCGACTCGGTCGGCTGGGCCTAATATGGCCATGTCATAGGCTCGCCTAGCACCCAGCCGACTGGGTGCTAGGCCTGCCGCACCCTGCTAGCATGCTGGCAGTCAGTCGAGTGCTACTCAGCTGGCTGCCAGCCAATCACCCACCACACGGTAAGAAAGAAGGTTTTTTTTTTGAAACAGTCCAGTCGGCTGGGTCTGACAGCCTATGCACAGGCCCGATCCAGGCTTGTGTATGCTGCCAGAAAAGACCAGCATATGCATAAAAAAAACTATATATATTATTTGTTTATTTTTTTTGAAAGGGGGGGTCACATGCCCAGCGGATCGATCGACTGGGCTTGCTATGCTGGGTATGGCCTGATAGGCTAACCGAACCGGGTTCGGTTGGTCTGTCGGCCATCACCCACATCATCTTGAAGGTCCTAAATAAAATCTTTTTCTTGAAAAACAGTGAAAACACAGAAATATATATATATATATATGAAGTGGTAAAAAATCGTGGATCACTTAATCCACCATGGATTTCCATAAAAAAGATGCATGGAATCCATCTCCACTCTATTCCTCAAGCGTTTCACAAAGAGGTACCCGTACCTTGAGGAAAAAATACGAAAAGGGGTTGTGAAGAGGCGCTTGGCTGAGCACAAAGCCTCCACCCTTCTTCTTCTATCTCCTTCTCTCTCCCTTTCTCTCTCTCTCTCTCTCCCTCTTTCTCTTCTTTCTTTTTCCCCTTCTTTTATTTTCTTTACTTAAAGGTGAGGGAGAGGGGGTCACGTTACCCCTTCTCCAGCCCTCTCTCTTGAGAGAGTTTCCAAAAATATGGAACTCCCCTCCTCTAGTTTCCAATTTTCTTAAAAGACCCTCAAATGTTGACTTTTCTATTCTTATGGCTTTTCAAACTTTCTAAAACTCTCTTAACCCTTCTTGGGTATGAATAGGGACTCTTTTAGAGAGCCCCCACCCAACCCACAATACAAACTCGAAATTAATATTAATTAATTAATTATTTATTAATAATTATTAATAATTATTAATTAATTATTAAATATTAATTAATTAATTAATTATTAATTATTAAATATTAATTAATTATTTATTAAATATTAATTAATTTAAAATATCTAAAATTTTCCAAAAATTACCAAATTAATCCAGGACACTCCCTAATCCTATTTAACTCCAAAATAAAGCTTGATACTCAGTTTAAAGTTACGAAAATATTGGGCTTGGATTTGGATTTGGATTTGAATCCAAGATCCAAACCCATACCCAAAACAAAAATTGGAGTAGGACCCGGATCAAGTTCAGATTTTCATAAGACCCAACTAGGAACCAAATCCATAAAATTCGGATCCTAGGCCTTGGATCCAATCCGATCCAGTTTCGGATCCATCTCGACAAACTGCTAAAATTTTAGAAAAATATGATTTTTGGACCAACCGGACCTTGAATTGAGAAAAGTAAAATACCATCGTGCGCAGAATTCTGAGACGCATCCAATGATATATTATATGAATACCCAATTCCGAATCATGCTAAAAAATAACCCAAATTTCTATCAAATTTTGCTCAAATTTCGCTTAAATTTAAAGGTCAAAAATAAAACTCTCTACCGCGTTTTGATTGGCTCGCCTCGACCTTGTTTATGAGACCTGGGTCAATCTTAGACTCAAGGCATCGGTCTAAAAATTGAGCCTCAAGAAATGTCTAAGTCCCAAAAATACGCGATCTTACATCCCTACCCCCTTAAAAGAATTTCGTCCTCAAAATTAGAACGTCTGAAGAAAGTGTTGGGTAGTACGAGAATCAAATATAATACGAGCCTAAAGGTCGTAACCAAGAAGATACCTTCGATCAGTTCAGTCCCATCCTCCTGCGTAGAAGTCGTAACGACATAGACTCTCTCGTTGGTCCTTCACTGACCTTGTTGCTGTTGAGGCCTCTGTTGTTGCTACTGTTGCTGTCCTTCTTGAGCCGCTGGCTTGTTCGGACAGAAAGGAGCAATGTGCCCTGGCTGCTGGCATTGATAGCAGACCCCCCTTAAACAATGGGCAAAAACCTAGTAGATGGTTCTTGCCGCACTTGCGACATACTGACTGAGCCTTTTCCTGTTAACGCTCCTTATGCTAAGATTGTCTCTGCTGACGTCCCTCTTGGGTCCACTGCCTCTTGCCTTCCTGATCCTTCCCACCTGCGGGTGGGTTCTTCCTTGCACCACCAGCCGAACTACCCCCATTGCTACCCTTCTTCTGCGAGGAGCCCCTGAACCTCTCCCATTGCTCATTCAGGACTGCCACAGCCTCAATCGCATCCGCCAGTGTAGTGGATCAGCCTCCCAATACTCGTACCCGAAGCCCATCTTTCAGCCCACGCATATACTTCATCACCCTCGCCTTCTCATTTTTTAATAGGTTCATGCAGTACCTCTCGAGGCTCTAAAATCTAGTGCTGTAGTCCACCATACTCATGTTTCTCTGGGTCAGGTCAAGGAACTTCTATTGCATCTGCTCCTCGACGTAAGAGGAAAAATACGTATCCAGGAACTCCTCCCGAAATACCTCCCATGGAATCACGTCCATATCGATGAACTTCACCCTTCGCAGGGTGTCCCACCACTTCTTGGCATCACCCTTCAGACGGTACGTACCAAAAGGTATCTTCTTGTCCTCGGGGATAGGTAGGACATCAAACACTCTCTCGATCTCCTCGACCCAGCTCTCAGTTGCCTCTGGGTTGGCCTTGTTTGCAAAGGTTGATGGGTCTAACTTCAAGAACCTTTCAAAAGAAACGCCACCCACATTTGAAACGACGTCGACAGGAGGGTCATGGGCAGTTGCTTGCGCCGCCTGTGCCGCCTGCAAAGCCTGTGTTGTCTGTGTCGCCAGAGCCATTATAGTCTCGGTCAGGGTGTGAAAGGCTTACATTATGAAATTTCTCTACTCCTGCCAATTGGCGGGAGCACCAGTGGAAGACGAAACACCTCTGCGTGAATACAACATCTACTATGCACATATTTGTCGCACAAAGTTAAACCCTTACTGATCCTACCCCCTTGGGGTTGATCAGGATCAATATTCATTGATATAATCGCACTAATACTTTTAATTTCACACCAATAAAAATTTAACTATGAATGCAATCAATCATGCAGAGTTCATATGTTTTAAATAACTGTATGAAATAGCCTTACCAGTGAAGAAGACTACTTTGGAGGACGAGTTACAACTTGTTGATATTCCAGGAAAGGGCTCACATACCAAAAATAAAAATTTTAATACATAAAGATGATAAAATTGCAAGGCTTTGTGGTGGCTCTCATACCAAACCTGTAACGACCCCAACTCATACCCTTTGAAAATACGGATTTTTTTTAAAACAGTGCAAAAAACTTCTTAAAGACCTGAAGTTCTTACAGTTTGAATTCCAACTGGATAGACAAACATCATAAAGAGGCTTACAATTATTGTCCACAAGAACCAAAGCAAACCTCTTTATTTATGAATCAAGAATCAATTCCAGAGACAATGTTCTATTCAACAAAATTAAAGTAGCAACTAACTAAATCAAAATTACTGAAAAGAAACAACAAAACTAAAAGACCAAAAAGAAAAGTCACTCTGATCACTAGTGAAGCTGTCAAAAACCAAATATGACCCTCGTGCCTTCCCAGTAGCTGCCAACTTCACTGATCATCTCTCCCTGTGAAAAACCAATCAAGTAGGGTGTCAGAATCGAAATACTGAGAACAACTACTTCTTAGTGAAATAGGTGAGACAAAGGGTTAAGATAAGATATCATGCAATATTTTGAAGAAAATGCACGTATAACAATTTATAGCATTTAGTGAATTTTTCATGCAATAACTATAAGTATTAAGCATGCAGAAATATTAAAGCAGTAGAAAGTAATAAACCTTTAACCTGTAATAGGAAGTAAACATCACACACTCACCATCATGTAATGATTGAGAAAATAATAAAAATATGCATGATCTAATGCATATCAGGAAAATGTTGATTTAAGTGCAATGCATGAAACCCTTTTATTATCTTTCCTTTAAGTTTCTCTTTTTCCATATGCATGCTCTATTAAATGCATACAACTTTAAGTTTCTCTTTTTAATTTCCATTACGCACGGATACACCAAACGGGTATAATCTCCGATGATAAGTTAGGTTCCTAGAGTAGCTTAATACAAAATTTATATTTTATTATTGAGTTTCAAACTTTGCCCTTGATCGAATCACCTTCAAAATATTAGACCTCCACATCTAATGTCAGGAACACAAGAGACACCCCACGCCCACATGTGCCACTTTCTTGGTACCAAAACAATAGTTGTGTCAAAAACACCACCCCCAGGTAAAGTGACAGACTATCCCTAAAACCGTGGCCAGGAAAATGAACCTTAATATCGTGTTCAGGGGACAAATAAAGCACACAAAGTTTTTGTATCCTCACAGTCTCCTCAAGACCGGATCTCTAAGATCCCAATTCTCCAGATGGGAGATCCCAGAACGTATATTACATTGTTCTTAATTATTATCTTTTATTAAGAGTCTATTCTTTATGTTTTGCAAGACCATATGCAAAAATAAAGGTAAAAACTCACATTCACCCCTGCGAGGACCCTTACGGGATTCCAGCCCGTGAAGACAACAAGAACAGTGTAGTAGTGTGCAATACCAACTTGTGTGGTTCAAGTGATGCAATTACATACATCTGAAAAGCAACCAAGCTCGCGACTCTCCAGGCCGGTGATGGTCTATTTAGGCCATCAAATATATCACATATCAAAACCAAAGTAATGTGTTATTTATAACACCAGACTAATATGCCAAATGCACATGCACCCATGCAAACAAAGCCAACCATAAGCATGTAATTTCTCAAATCATATGCATCTTTGCCATGTGTACTTCTTACATTCATATACACATATCCGTGTCAATGCATACTCCCTTGAGTGTGTGTGCACGTGAACAAACTTGTTCGTGATGCATGTTCATGTTAAATGAAACATCAATCATATAGCAATTACATAGCGACATAATTTTCATGATTCGCTGCATAACCATAGCACTGCATATGTCAAAATAAAATTCTACATATATAAAATTTACATTTTAGTTTTGTCCAACAATTATATTTTGCACATCCCTAAACTGTTGGTCGGGTATGACATACCTGAACCGGACAACCTGCTGGCCGGCTAGCCCAAAACAAGTCAGCCACATGGACCTGCCAACCAGTCTAGTGGAACGGATCAGTTTCAGTTGACAAGTCAGCCGACTCCCTGGATATACCACACCATACCTCTATGTTTCAAATATGACTTCCAAACACATTTATGATAAACCATCTGTCAAGAGGGTATGAAAATATAACTATGCACATTCGCTTGACTGTCAGTGCTTTAATAAAATCAGAGATAAATTAGATACACAGAAAATGTAACAGTATGCATTAAAAGTACGTACATGGTTAACATGAAAGCGAATGCTCGTGGGCCAACGTTAAGCCAACATTTTTTTTTTTAAATCAACCCATGTCCAGCCTACACCCGGCTGAACTTACCTGGCACCCAAGCTCGGCCTGTCAGGCCAACCGAGCCAGGCTCGGTTGAGTTGATAATCAGCCCAACCCAGCATATAATTTTTTTTCTTTATTAAACAACCCAGCCAAATGGAGTATATATATGTTAATATTTATTTATTCTTTTTCTATTTAACAGTCTCAGCCCAGCCAACCCTGTCGGCTGGGGTCAGTTGGGTATGACAGCATATACACAGGCCCAGTTTGGGCCTGTGTATGTTGTCAAGAAATCACAGAATAAAATCACAACAAGACTATCAATACACTTTTTTTTTGTTACCTGAGACCACAGGCCAGCACCCAGCCGACTGGGTCGGTTGGGCCTGCTATGGCCCTGTCATAGGCTCGCCTTGCACCCAGCCGACTGAGTGTTGGGCTTGGCACACTCTGCCAGCATGCTGGCAGTCAGCCGAGTGCTACTCGGCTGGCTGCCAACCACCACACGGTAAGAAAAAGGTTTTTTTTTTTAAACAGTCCAGTCCAGCCGACCACTGTCGGCTGGGTCTGACAACCTATGCATAAATAAAGCTATATATATTATTTGTTTATTTTAAAAATTTTTATAGGAGGGGGAGGGTCACATGCCCAGTCGATCGATCTATTGGGCCTGCTATGATAGGTATTGCCTGATAGGTCAACCGAACCGGGTTCGGTTGGTCTGTCGGCCATCACCCACATCATCTTGAAGGTCCTAAATAAAATCTTTTTCTTGAAAAATAGTGGAAAACACAAAATTATATATACATAGTGGTCGAAAATCGTAGATCCCTTAATCCACCATGGATTTCCATAAAAAAGATGCATGGAATCCATCTCTACTCTATTCCTCAACCGTTTCACAAAGAGGTACCCATACCTTGATGGAAAAATGCGAAAAGGGGTTGTGGAGAGGAGCTTGGCTGAGCACAAAGCCTCCACCCTTCTTCCTCTCTCTCTCTCTCTCTCTCTTCTTTTTTTCCCCCTTCTTTTTTTTTCTTTACTTAAAGGTGAGGGAGAGGGGGTCACATTATCCCTTCTTCAGCCCTCTCTCTTGAGAGAGTTTCCAAAAATATGGAACTCCTCTCCTCTAATTTCCAATTTTCTTAAAAGACCCTCAAATGTTGAATTTTCTATTCTTAAGGCTTTTCAAACTTTTCAAACTCTCTTAACCCTTCTTGGGTGTGAATAGGGACTCTTTTAGAGAGCCCCCACCCAACCCACAATACAAACTCGGAATTAATATTAATCAATTAATTATTAAATATTAATTAATTACAAATATCTAAAAATGTTCAAAAGTTACCAAATTAATCCAGAAGGCTCCCTAACCTTATTTAACCCTAAAATAAAGCTTGATACTCAGTTTAAAGTTACAAAAACATTGGGCTTGGATTTGGATCTGGATCCGAATCCAGATCCAAACCCATAGCCAAAACAAAAATTGGAGTAGGACCCTGATCAAGTCCATATTTTCATAGGATCCAACAACAACACAACAACAAACAACAACAACAACTACGCCTTCATCCCAAAACAATTGGGGTCAGCGATATGAACCAAAAAAGAAATTCATTTTGGGTCTTCCACATGAATCCTTTTCCTCCAATCATTTCTATCCAACGCCATGTCCTCGGTGAGGTTCAAAGCATTCATATCCTTTCCTATCATCTCCATCCAAGTCTTCCTAGGCCTACCCCGACCTCTTTTAACTAATATATTTTCCCATTTCTCCAACCTTCTAACTGGAGCATCATTAGGCCTTCGCCGAATATGTCCAAACCACCGTAAACGATTCTCTCGCATCTTATTTTCAATGGGTGCAACACCTACCTTCTTACGTATCTCTTCGTTCCGAATCTTATCTTTTATTGTATTTCCACACATCCATCTAAGCATCCGCATCTCAGCTACACTCATTTTTTGAATATGATGTCTCTTGGCAGCCCAACATTCCGTACCATATAGTAAAGCGGGTCTAATAGTCGTCCTATAAAACTTTCCCTTCAACCGCAATGGCATTCTACGATCGCACAGCACTCCAGTAGCACTTTTCCATTTCATCCACCCAACCTTTATCCTATGATTTACATCTCCATCAATTTCTCCATACTTTTGAATGATGGATCCCAAATATTTGAAATAATCATTCACCGGTATATCTTGCTCACCAAGCTTCACTACACTCCCATCACTACTTCGTTGCTTACTAAACCGACATTCCATATATTCAGTCTTACTCTTACTCAACTTAAAACCTCTAGCTTCCAATGTCTGTCTCCATAATTCTAACTTAGCATTAACCCCAGCTCTAGACTCATCAATCAAAACAATATCATCAGCAAACAACATACACCACGGTACATTTTCTTGAATTGATCTCGTAAGCTCATCCATCACTATTGCAAATAGGAAAGGGCTTAAAGCAGATCCTTGATGTAACCCAACCGTTATCGGGAAATTGGTTGTCACCCCTCCACAAGTGCGGACATTGGTTACTACTCCTTCATACATATCTTTAATTATACTAATGTACTTGAGAGAAACACCTTTCTTCATCATTGTCCACCAGAGAACGTCCCTAGGTACTCTATCGTATGCCTTCTCTAAATCAATAAAAACCATATGCAAATCTTTGTTCCTCTCTCTATATCTTTCAATAAGTTGTCTAAGAAGATGTATAGCTTCCATAGTTGATCTTCCAGGCATAAAACCAAATTGATTCTCTGATATCATGACAACCTTCCTCAACCTAGACTCAATCACCCTTTCCCAAAGTTTCATAGTATGACTCATGAGTTTTATACCACGATAGTTTGTGCAATCTTGTATATCACCCTTATTCTTATATAAAGGCACCAAAGTACTCTTCCTCCACTCATTAGGCATCTTATTTGTTCGCCATATTTTCATAGGATCCAAATCCATAAAAATTCTGATCCTAGGCCTTGGATCCAATCGGATCCAATTCTGAATCCATCTCGACAAACTGCTAAAATTTTAGAAAAACATGATTTTTTGACCAACCAAAACTCGAATTGAGAAAAGTAAAATACCATCGCGCACAGAATTTTTAGACACATCCAATGATATATTATACGAATACCCAATTCCGAATCATGCTAAAAGATAACCCAAATTTTGCTTGAATTTCGCTTAAATTTAAAGGTCAAAAATAAAACTCTCTACCACATTTTGATTGGCTCGCCTCGACCTTGTTGATGAGACCTGGGTCAAACCCGGTCTCAAAGGTATCGGTCTAAAAATCGAGCCTCAAACAATTTTTTCTCCCAGACTTAGTCAATTTTTTTAGAATCTCAAGAAATGTCTAAGTACCAAAAAATATGTGATCTTACACTTAAAGGTCACATTATTTTTTAAACATCGTTGATGATTTTACTAGAGCCACATGGGTTTTTCTTATTAAATGAGACCTTGACCCTTGTTAAAAAAAACTAGTGTGGTTTGAAATCAATTTGATAGTCGTATTAAGAATATAAGGTTTGATAATGGCTTCGAGTTTTTCTTGAATGAAATGCAAAACTTCCTAAACGACTATGGTGTTATCCATCAACATAGTTGTGTTGCTACTCCACAACAAAATTGTATAGTTGAACGAAAACACATGCATTTATTGGAAGTCGCCAGAGCCCTTCGATTTCAAGCCAACCTTCCTATTCAATTTTGGGGTGAATACGTCCTAACCGCCGCCATCTTATTAATCACACTCTAACACCATGTCTTAAGGGTCAAACACCTTTTGAAAGGCTATTTGGAAAAAAACCCACTTTTAGTCATCTTTAGGTTTTTGGGTATCTATGTTATGCCACTAACATAGATCAACATAAAATTAAGTTCAACACGAGAGCAAAAAGATGCATATTTATTGGTTACCGCATAGAACAAAAGGCTTATAAACTTTTTTATTTAGAGTCACTAACAGATTTTTACTAGTCGTGATGCGGTTTTCTACGAAGAAATATTTCCTTTTTTCTTCTACAAAAGTAAATCCTGATGGACCTGTGTTGCCTATGTCTATAAGATGTGAGATGATGAAAGTAGCTACAACCCATTACAACCTTGCCATGATTACGATATTCTTGAAACGTCAGCCATTGTACTGCCCCAAACTGAAAACATCTTTGAAGATCCCGTTCAACTTTCCTCTCAAACTGAAACAAGTTGACCCACATCTTCTCATGAAGAAGTAAGTAGACGTTCCACAAGGATAAGAAAGCCCTCCACCAGGCTAAGGGATTTTTATTGCTCTTTTAGTTCTTCACCATCTCCAATCTCTAATTCGACTTAAGAAAAATGAAAAGGTATACGTTATCCTTTATCAAGCTATTTCTCTTTGTCAAATCTCTCACCTTCTCATAAAGCCTTTGTTGTTGCTTTGTCTACCCTACATGAACCTGAGTCCTATGATCAAGACATTCAGTTTAAACATTGGGTAGATGACATGGATTCTGAGATGCGTGCCCTACGAGATAACCACATTTGGACTATTACTTCTTTGTCTGCCGGAGTGAAACCCATTGGATGCAAATGGGTATATAAAGTGAAATTGAAGTCATATGGGACTATTGAACGTTACAAGGTCCGACTAGTAGCCAAGGGGTACTCTCAACAAGAAGATCTTAACTACGTGGAGACTTTTATCCCAGTAGCCAAGATGGTAATTGTTCACACTCTGTTTGCTATTGTTGCTGCACAAAATTGGATTTTATGTCAAATGGATGTGCACAATGCTTTTTTGCATGGTGATCTGTCTGAAGATGTGTACATGCATATTCCACCAGGATATGACACATAGGGAGAGAATTTAGTTTGTAAACTCAATAAATCCCTTTATGGTTTAAAGTAGGCACCCAGGAATTTCTTCTCAAAGTTCTTGCATGGTCTTGAAGAATTCAGTTTTAAACAGTCAAAGGCGGACTATTCCTTGTTTTTCTATTGCAAAGATCATATTTTTATGGTTGTATTGGTCTATGTTGATCACCTGATTATTATAGGAAATCATTTAGCACAAATTGAGAAGTTTAAGCAATTTTTGTCTCAACAGTTCTATATGAAGGATTTAGGAACCTTAAAATATTTTCTGGGTTTAGAAGTGGCACAATCCAAATATGGCATTTATTTGTGTCAACAAAAATATGCTCTAGAGATTGTCAATGAGATGGGTTTGTTAGGATCCAAACCCGCCGAGTTTCCTATAGAACAGAAGCATGGCCTTGATGTAGATCGTGGACCACTGCTATCCGACCCAACAAAATATTGTCGACTAGTAGGACACTTACTTTATTTAAGTATCACAAGGCTGAATGGTTCATGTTCTTAGTCGATACATGCACCAACCACATGAGCTACACTTCAATGCGACTCTTCGTGTAGTACGCTATATCAAATCCCAACCTAGACAAGGTCTTCTGTTTCAACATGGTGTCACTTTGCAACTCAATGCTTTCTGTGATTCAAACTAGGTTGCCTGCTCTCAAACTTGCCGATCTGTTACTGGCTACTGCATTTTTTTTGGTTTCAGTCCCATCTCATGGAAGACTAAGAAGCAGGTGACAATGTCTTAGTGTTCTGTCGAGTCCGAATATAGATCTATGGCAAACACTATTTGCGAGATTCTTTAGCTTAAAGGCTTGTTGCTTGATCTTCGGGTTAAGCATCCTCTCCCAATAAATATTTATTGTGATAACCAGTCAGTCCTTTATTAATATATATATATATATATATATCATCAATACCCAATAAAGGGTATTTTTGTAATTCTACCCAATAGGGGCTTTTTAGTCTTTTTTATTTTCTTTATTTTTTCTTTTTTCTTTTCTTATTTTTATTTGTCTTTTTATTGTAAAAAGCATTTGATGCTTTATGCATTGGGGGTCCCAACTAAGAGTCGTTGGACCCCCAACGGTCACAAATGTGACCGTTGGGGGCCCAACGACACCTTGTTGGACCTCCCAATGTACTCTTTCTCTCTCACTTCTTTGCTTATAAATAGTGGGGTAAACCCCTTTGTAAAGTATGGCTTCTTGAAGCCCATTTTTTGCTTTTCTAAGATCTTTATGCTTGCAAGTCATTGTTGGTTTTTGTGTATGTCCATTGTGGACTTGTTCTTTGCATTCTATGTGTGAATGTTCATTATAGGACATTGTGTTTAATTCCGCGCATTTCATTACATGGTATTCGAGTGAGGTTTATTCTCTTGATTCTTGCTATAGCTAATTGATTAGTAGTAGTTTACATATTGTATTTATTCTCCTTCTTAGTTTGTAATCCTTTTTTGAGTTCTAATGGAAGGAGAACAAAAGATTGATCTCTCTTTCAAACTTAATGGTACCAACTATATGATGTGGGCCGTGTAATGAAATATGCGGAAGAATCCAAGAATGCTAAAGCATTCACTATGTCCCACACGGACAAATGCAACAAGCATAAGAGAGGAAATCCACTAAGGGATATACGAAAGGCCTTATAAAAAGGCTACACACATGAAAAATAATATCACTATTATTGAAGAGGAGCTCTCAAGAGCAATACAACATACAAAGGGGGTTCCCCCTATTTATAAGAAAAGGAGACCAAAGGGGCTCCCAATAGAGTCGTTGGGAGCCCCCAACGGTCACAATTGTGACCGTTGGGGGCCCCAACGACTCCATTGTGGGGCCCCTTTTCGGTATCCAAAAAGCATTTTAAAAAATAAAAAAACAAAAATAAAAAACAGCAAAATAAACGAAATAAAATAAGTACCCCTATTGGGTACTTATGAAATGACCATAATACCCCTATCAGGTATTATGGTGAATATACATCTATATTTATATATATATATATATATATATAGATGTATATTATTACATATGTTTTAACACCCCCCCTCAAACTTTACGGGGGAATGACCGAAAGTTTGCCAAGGAGGAACAAGAAGCGAGGAGCAGGCAGGGCTTTGGTGAAGAAATCTGCAAGTTGATATTCTGAAGTGACATATGGCAGTGTAACTGTCCCACGAAGATATTCATCACGTACATAATGACAGTCCATTTCAATATGTTTAGGCCTCTCATGGAAAGTGTGGTTGCTGGCAATGTAGATGGCACTTTTGTTGTCGCAACAAAGCTTCGAAGCCCCGGTAATTTCGACTCCCATATCTTGAAGAAGACTTCGAAGCCACACCAACTCCATTGTAGTCGTTGCCATAGCCCTGTATTCTGCTTCAGTAGAAGACAATGAGACTTTCTGCTGTTTCTTGCACCTCCAAGCAATTAGCGAATCTCCTAGGAAAACACAAAAGCCAGTAGTTGAGATTCGATCATTTGGGTTTCCTCCCCAGTCAGCATCAGTATAAGCTAGTAAATCTAAGGAAGAGATTGAGGATAGAAATAGCCCTTTAGTCAAAGTATTTTTAATATATCGAATGATCCGGAGCACAACACTCATATGCACAGATGTAGGAGCATGCTGAAATTGGCTTGCAGAGTGCACAACATGAGCAATATCCGGCCTGGTGATAGTCAGATAGGTGAGGGAGCCTATGAGTTGCCTGTAGGGCATAGGATCATCTAGCAGAACTCCATCCTCCAGTCGTAGTTTAGCATTGATAACCTCGGGAGTCTCCACCTTTTTATCATCTGAAATCCCAGATTTGGAACATATGTCTGCAGCAAGCTTCATCTGTGACAATATATACCCTCGAGGAGAGTATGCAACTTCTATACCAAGAAAGTACCTGAGAAAACTCAGATCAGACATATCAAAATTATGTTTTAACATATTTTTAACTTTAAGAATACCACTTTCATCATTGCCAGTGATGATCATATCATCAACATAAAGCAGAAGGATGATGATACTATTACCTGCACGTTTAACAAAAAGAGCAGTGTCAGTATAACATGAGCGAAATCCTAATTGTAACATGATAGCACTAAATCTATCATACCAAGCCTTAGGGGCTTGTTTAAGACCATATAAAGCTTTTAATAACCGAAGGGTTTGACCTTGGTTAACACTGATTCCCGGCGGAGGGTCCATATATACTTCTTCATTCAACTGACCATCAAGAAAGGCATTTTTAACATCTAATTGGAATATAGGCCATTTCTTAGATGATGCTACCGCAATTAAAGTTCTAACACTTGTCATGCGAGCCACGGGAGCAAAAGTCTCCTCATAATCGATGCCATATTCTTGTGAGTATCCCTTAGCAACTAATCTAGCTTTATAACGCTCTAGGGATCCATCACTTTTAGTTTTGACTTTGTAGACCCATCGACATCCTATAGCTTTCTTATTTGGAGGAAGGTGAACTATTTCCCAAGTTTTAGCTTTATTTAAAGCATCTAGTTCAACTTTCATTGCTTCAACCCAATGAGGTATACTTTTTGCTTGATTATAATGGGAGGGTTCATAGTAAGAATGCAAGGCTATTAGACAAGCTCTATATTTAGGTGAGAGAGTTTCATATGAGACAAACCTATTAGGTGGAATTGATTCTCTAGAAGAACGCCTAAGGGAGGTCTCTTCTAGGGGTTCATTAAGCCGCAAGAATTTTTCTAAAGCACTAATAGGTTGGGCTTCCTCACGCCGAGTGTATACTTGGAGATTGTCACCATTAGTTGGTGATACATCATTATCATGAGAATCATGAGTATTTTCTAAAACTTCCGGATGACTCAAGGAGTCATCATTTGAATCTTCTAAAAGATCATTGATAAACATATAATCAATTTCATTTGATTTTTCCAATATGTCAAATCCATTTTCATCTTCTAAAAAGGTTACATCTTTGGAGACAAATAACTTATTGTTTTTATGATCAAAGCATCTATAGCCTTTTTGATTTTCACCATATCCTAAAAATACACATTCTATTGCTTTAGGTGACAATTTATCTCTTTTATGTAAAAGAACAAAGCATTTACACCCAAAAATTCGAAGACGATTGTAGTCGGGTGTCATATTAAAAAGTTTTTCATAAGGAGAGATATTGTTCAATTTTGAAGATGGCATCCTATTGATTAAATATGTGGAGGTTAACACGGCTTCGGCCCAAAATTTTTTAGGAATATTTTTAGAAATGAGTAAGGATCTAGTGGTTTCCAAAATATGCCTATGTTTTCTTTCCGCTAGACCGTTTTGTTGAGGAGTTCTTGGGCAAGATTTTTGATGACAAATGCCATGTTGTTTTAGATATGATGGAAAATCATTTGATAAGTACTCTCCACCCGAATCGGATCTAAGAATGGATATTTGACTTTGAAATTGATTTTGAACTTTTGCATGAAATTCTTTAAAGAAGTTAAAAACTTCCGATTTAAAGTTAAGAAAATAAATCCATACATATCTAGTATAATCATCAATAAAAGTAACATAATATGAATAACCACCTTTAGATAGAACCGGAGATGGCCCCCAAACATCGAAATGCACCAATTCAAAAGGTCTTGTTGTCACAAAGGATCTAATAGGAAAAGGAGTAGACTTCATTTTGCCAAAAAATGCAATCTTTGCAATTGATATTTTTTTCTTTACAAAACTTGTGTTCAAAAGGAAAAAGATACATTTTAGAGTAACTTGGATGTCCAAGCCTTTTATGCCAAGTTTCAATATTTTTGTCTTGGACATAAGTACAAAATGAGGTATTTGGAAGCATTAAATTATCCATAAAATAAAGGTCTCCCTTCCTATGGCCTTGCCCAATCCGCTTTCCGGACCGGAGATCCTGCACAAAGCACCCTTGGGATGAGAAAGATATTTCACATCTATGGTCGGCTATTTGAGAAACGGAAAAGAGGTTAAGATTTAATTTTGGAACTATTCTAACTTTTGGAACAAGGAAATTTTGAACATTTTTAGAATCAAGAGTTCCAACACCATTTATTTTGAGAAAAGTTCCATCGGCCGTAGAGACACAAGACATTTTTGAATTGGTGTGCACATTGGTTAATGCATTTTCATGAGGGGTCATGTGAAAAGAAGCTCCGGAATCTAAAATCCAAGAGTACGTACCAGGAGGTGATGATGAGGCAATTGCGGCACCGGAGGTAGAAGAAGTAGCCTTTAGAATTTGTTGGAGAGCCAAGGGAATTTGTCCAAGAGTATCTTTGAGATCCCCGTTCTTGCCGTCATCTTCTTTGGTGGATGATTCTTCAACGGAAGCCACCTTTGGCTTGAATGCTCCATTTAGCTTTGGGCAAACGGGTTTAATATGTCCCGGCTCATAACAATGATGACATATAATCATTTTTCTTCCACCACTCCCTTGCTTACCAAAATGAGGTGGTTTGTATGTTTTGACATGATTGCCGGGTTTAGATACGGCAAGAACTTCATCAATGCTTTTACCCATATTATGCCTAGTCTCTTCTTGAGTAATCTCGGCAATAGCCTCTTCTAAGGGAGGAAACGTGGATCTATGGAGAAGTGAGGATCTAACTTGTTCAAATTCGGGACGAAGCCCAAATAAAAATTGGAACAATCTATCTTGTTCCATTTGTTTTTGTCTTAGTACCACATCCTCCATAGACACCCATTTAGGCTCTAAAAGAGCCAATTTATCCCACAAAGGATTTAGAGCACTATAATAGTCTTGTATGCTCATGTCACCTTGTTTTGTGGTTCTCACTTTTTCTTGCAAAAAATAAGCTCTTGCAAGATCTTTTTGGGTAAACATACCCTTCATAAAAAACCAAGCTTCATTTGCCCGGCGGAATTTTGCAATATTTGCACATACCTTAAGTTCAACATTATTCATAAACCATGCTAGGATTTTTGCATGGTTACTCTCCCAATCTTCCATTTGATGATGATAATCTTCAATAGCCTTGAGACGAGCATCGCCTTCAAGTGCTTTCTCTTGATCTTCTTCCATCTTTGTGAGCTTAAGTTGGGGTTCCGGAATGGTCCCCATTACATAACCCCAAAGCTTCTTCCCTTTGAGATTATTCTCCATTGCGGATGCCCACATCATGTAATTTTTCCCATGGAGCTTGAATGATAGATCGATCTTGACTTCCATTGCTACAAAATGGAGGTGAGAGAGAAAAGAAAAAAAAAGGAAGTAGAGAGATACACGATTTTACCTTAGAAGATCGTATGGCTTTGATACCATGTAATGAAATATGCGGAAGAATCCAAGAATGCTAAAGCATTCACTATGTCCCACACGGACAAATGCAACAAGCATAAGAGAGGAAATCCACTAAGGGATATACGAAAGGCCTTATAAAAAGGCTACACACATGAAAAATAATATCACTATTATTGAAGAGGAGCTCTCAAGAGCAATACAACATACAAGGGGGGTTCCCCCTATTTATAAGAAAAGGAGACCAAAGGGGCTCCCAATAGAGTCGTTGGGAGCCCCCAACGGTCACAATTGTGACCGTTGGGGGCCCCAACGACTCCATTGTGGGGCCCCTTTTCGGTATCCAAAAAGCATTTTAAAAAATAAAAAACAGCAAAATAAACGAAATAAAACAAGTACCCTTATTGGGTACTTGTGAAATGACCATAATACCCCTATCGGGTATTATGGTGAATATACATCTATATTTATATATATAGATGTATATTATTACATATGTTTTAACAGGCCGCCGCCGCCATGGAGAACCTCAAGGGTAAAAAGCCTGAGGGATATGTTATGGGAACTATTCCGGAACCACAACTTCAACTCACAAAGATGGATGATGATAAGAAAAGCATTTGAAGGAAATGCTCGCATGAAGGCCATTGAAGATCACCAATCTAAAGTTGAAGATTGGGAAAGCAAACATGCAAAGATTCTTGCATGGTTCATGAACAATGTGGAGCTCAAAATTTGTGCCAACATTGCAAAATTTTGAATGGCAAACGAAGCATGGTTCTTTATGAAAGGTATGCATACTCAAAAGAACCTTTCTAGACAATTCTTCCTCCAAGAGAAAATTTGTACCATTAAGCAAGGAGAAATGGGTGTAAGAGATTACTTTAGCACCCTTGAATCCTTATGGGATGAGTTATCTCTACTAGAACCAAATTGAGTTTCTAGTGAAGATGTTGAACTACGAAGAAAACAAATGAAAAAAGAACACTTTTTCCAATTCTTACATGGGCTTAGGCTTGAATATGAACAAGTTAGATCTTCTCTATTTCATAGATCTAAGCCTCTTCCATTGAAAGATGTCATAGCTGAAATATGTCAAGAAGAAACTCGTCTTGGCATGATTAAAGGAGAAGATGAAGTTTTGGCCATGTCTAAACCCAACAATCATGTGAAAACTTACAAGCCTCTACACTTTGGAAGGCAAAATAACTATAATGGCAACTATATAAAAGTTATTTGCCATCATTGCCAAGAACCGGGTCACATAAGACCTAATTGCCCTAAGCTAAATGAAGCTTCCAAAAGTAAGGTTGCTTCCATTGAAGAAACTACTCAAAAGAAGGAGGAGCCCATCAAAGGGAAGGATTCCTTCTCTCTTGCTCAACCATCAGAGGCACTTCAAATTCTACTCAAATCGCCATCAACTTCGGGTTCCGCCATCACTTCCTCTGCTCCTCTAGGTATGTCCTCTTAGATCCTTGATTCTGGAGCTTCCTTTTATATGACACCTTTTGAGAATGGGCTATTCGACTTATGTAATAACTCAAAAACCTCTTATGTGTCAACCGCTGATGGTACATCTTTACAAGTCAAAAGTTTTGGAACTTTAAGTTTTTCCAAAGATTTATTTGTGCCAAATGTGAGAGTGGTACCTCAACTTAATTTAAACCTTCTTTCTGTTTCTCAAATATGTGATCATGGATGTGAAATCTCCTTCTCAACTAAGGGTTGCTCTATACAGGATCTTTGGTCCAGAAAGCAGATTGGGCAAGGCCATAGGAGGGGGGATCTCTATTACATGAGCAACTTGAAACTTCCAACCAACTCTTTTTGGAACCATGTCTAAGACAAAAATATTGAAACTTGACACCAAAGACTTGGACATCCAAGTTTCTCAAAAATGTACTCATTTTCCTTTGGAAAGAAATTTTGTAATGAGAAATGTTTTGTTTGCAAGAATTGCATTTTTGGAAAAATAAAATCTACTCCTTTTTCAAATAGAACCTTTGTGTCCAAAAGACCATTTCAGTTAGTTCATTCGAACGTGTGGGGCCCTTCTTCGGTCATATCGAAAGGAGGATACTCTTATTATGTTACATTCATTGATAACTACACTAGATATGTGTGAATTTATTTTCTCAACCTAAAATCTGATGTATTTACCTTTTTTAAGAAATTTCATATGATAGTCAAAAATCAATTTTTAAGTAATATCTCTACTCTTAGATCCGATTTTGGTGGAGAGTACCTATCAAATGAATTTCAAAATTATTCAGAAACAAATAAAATTTGTCATAAAAAATCTTGTCATAGAACTTCTCAACAAAATGGTCTAGCCGTAAGAAAGCATAGACACATTTTGTAAACTACTAGGACACTTTTTATTTCCAAAGAAATTCCAAAAAGTTATTGGGACGAAGCCGCTGTAACATCAACTTACTTGATAAATAGAATGATATCTTCATCCTTACAAAATACATCTCCATATAAAAAACTATTTGAAAGAATACCTGATTTTAATAGATTAAGAATTTTTGGGTGCAAAAGCTTTGTTCTTTCATATAAAAGAGATAAATTATTTTCTAAAGCTATTGAATGTGTTTTCTTAGAATATAGAGAAAATAAAAAAGGTTTTAGATGCTTCGACCTCAAAAGCAACAAACTACATGTTTCTAAAGATGTAACCTTCTTAGAAAATGAAAATGGTTTTGAGAAAACTAAAGATATTGATGAAAGCAAATATGCTTTCTTGTTTGATATTCTTCCTCAAGAAGATGTGACTCCTCAAGAAGAGGTAATTTTTAATGATTTGTTGGATGATCAAGAGGATATTCCTCTTAACAATGTTTAAAATGAAAGTGATGTCATTGAAAGTAGACCAATTCAAACCTATGTTAGGCGTGGTCAACAAGTTCCCATAAATGCCTTAGAAAAATACTCTCAAGGTTCCAACATATAAGAAACCTATTTAAGAAGATCTGGATGAATCTCCAATCCTCCTAATAGGTTTGTTTTCTATGAGTCTCTAACACCAAAATATAGGGCGTGTCTAATTGTGTTACACTCTTTTCATGATCCATCTCATTATAATGAAACAAAAAATAGTCCCCAGTGGGTTGAAGTCGTGAATTTAGAACTTAGTGCCCTTGAAAAGGTAAAAACTTGGGAAATAACCTCATTACTCACTGAAAAGAAATCTATTGGATGCAGATGGGTCTTCAAAATCAAAACTAAAAGTGATGGGTCATTAAAACGCTATAAAGCCTGGTTGGTAGCCAAATAATACGCCCAAGAATATAGCATTGACTATGAAGAGACTTTCTCTCTCATAGCTAAAATAACTAGTGTTAGGACTCTTATTACGGTTGCTTCAGTTAAAAAATGGCCTATTTATCAATTAGATGTTAAGAATACATTCCTAAATGGTGAATTGAATTAAGAGGTCTACATGAATCCTCCACCAAGAGTATGTATTGGTAAAGATAAAATTCTCAAACTTAACAAAATATTATATGGATTAAAACAAACTCCACAGGCTTGGCATGATAGATTTAGCAAAGTAATGACAAGTTTAAACTTTTGTTCATGTTATACTGACACTGTTTTGTTTGTGAAAAGTGCAGGGTCCTCAGTAGTTATTCTACTGCTTTATGTTGATGATATGATCATCATTGAAAGTGATGAGCAAGGAATTAATGATATTAAGAAAGTTTAAAAAAAAATTTGACATGTTTTGATCTTGGTTTCTTAAGATATTTTTTAGGTATTGAAGTAGCATACTCTCCCCAATGGTACATTCTCTCTCAGATGAAACTTGTTGCTGACATTTGTTCAAAGTCTGACATTTCATATAACAAGAAGACAGAAACCCCTGAAGTTATCAATGCAAAGTTGAGGTTGGAAGATGAAACTCTTCTTGAAGATCCCACTCCCTACCGCCAACTAGTTGGGTCTCTGACATACCTATCCATCACTCGGCCAGACATAGCTCATGCAGTTCACTAAGCCAGTCTGTTTCAACATGCACCTACAACCGTGCACATAAGCTCAATCTTAAAAATAGTCAGATACATTAAAAATATCATAACTAAGGGAGTTTTTCTTTTCTCTTCTTCATCACTTGATTTAATTGCTTATACTGATGCTGATTGGGGAGGAAATCCCAATGACAGAGTCTCAACTACTAGTTTTGTGTATTCTTAGATGACTATGATGTCCTGGAGATGCAAGAAGAAGCACAAAGTATCAGTATCTTCAACAGAAGCAGAGTATCGTGCAATGACCACTACAACCATGGAGCTTGTGTGGCTTAGAAGTCTCCTCAGTGATATGGGGATAGTCATCTCTACACCTTCAAAGATGTGTTGTGACAACAAAAAAAATTTATATCGCAAGTAACCACACCTTTCATGAGCGTACTAAACACATTGAGATGGACTGCCGTTCGTGATGAACACCGAAGATGAACCATAGCATTGCCGTACATTACATCCGAGTGCCAGTTTGTGGACTTTTTCACCAAAGCACTTGTTGCTCCTCGTTTTATGTTTCTTCTCAACAAGCTTTCGATCATATCCCTGTAAAGCTTGAGGGAGGGTGTTAAAATATATGTAATTCATATATATATATATATATATATATATATATATATATATATATATATATATATATATATCATCAATACATGATAAAGGGTATTTCTGTAATTCTACCTAATAGGGACTTTTTAGTCTTTTTTATTTTCTTTATTTTTTCCTTTTTCTTTTCTTATTTTTATTTTTGTCTTTTTATTGTAAATAGCATTTAATGCTTTATGCATTGGGGGTCCCAACTAAGAGTTGTTGGGCCCCCAACCGTCACAACGACACCTTGTTGGACCTCCCAATGTACTCTCTCTCATTCCTTTCACTCTCTCTCTCTCTCACTTCTTTGCTTATAAATAGTGGGGTAAACCCCTTTGTAAAGTATGGCTTCTTAAAGCCCATTTCTTGCTTTTATAAGATCTTTATGTTTGCAAGCCATTGTTGGTTTTTGTCTATGTCCATTTTGGACTTGTTCTTTGCATTCTATGTGTGAATGTCTATTATAGGACATTGTGTTTAATTCCGCGCATTTCATTACACCCTTCACATCGCAGCTAATCCAGTTTTTCATAAATGGACCAAGCACATTGACATTGATTGTCATGTGGTTCGCGATCAACTCATGCTTGGAACTATACACACTTGTTATATCTGCAGCAAGGATCAAATAGCTGATCCTTTCACAAAAGCACTTGGACATGATTTTTTTCAGCACTTGGTTTGCAAACTGAGCGTTCAAGATATTCATGCCACAGTTTAAGGGGGAGTCTTAGCAGCTTATCCTAAAAGCATCATTTGAGGAGATATCATTAACGATCAGTCATCGTTAACGATATCAACTCAATTTTATCATTTGAGGAGATATTGATATTCATGCCATCATTTGAGGAGATATCGTTAACAATCTATCATCGTTAACAATATCAACTTAATCTTTATCATTTGAGGAGATATCTTAACGATATCAAGATATCTTTATCATTTTTTTGTTGTAACAAAATGTTAGGTAGATAACGATAACAGAGGCTACTATTTAGTTGTAATGTTTTTTTTATTCTCTATTTATTTGTATCATTAAAAGTTGAGATTTCAAAGAAATACAAAAGTGATATTTTTCGTGTCTTCAACTTCACACATACCTATTATTAAGTAAACTAGAGAACCATTGAAGGCAAAATCATCAATCAAAGAAATAAAAGGATCCCAAGCAGTAAAATAATAATGTTCAGGTTATCTTTTTTTAGAACAATAAAACTTATTATAGATGTAGAAAATAAAGCAGAAGTGACCTACTGTTAACATGAAGATCCATATGTGTTCATAATTGGGGCATTTTCGCTGGTGTTATTATGTTGATTGCAATCATTGCACAGGTTGGGTATGTTGCAACTTGTAACTGCACACTTTGTTTGGTTCATGTATACCAGTGTCATATGCTGTAATTTATTTTTGTTTTGAACATTGTTTGTGATCTGCCTAAATTAGGACTTCATTATATTCAGAACACGTTAGGTACCACCTCTCACCTTGAAACATTGTTAGAGGTCAAGAGACATCTGCTGCACAATCTTTTCCCCTTCAAATATCATCAAGATACCAATATTTAAATGGTATCACAGCCACACATATCAGTGACTTTCCCCCTTCCTTGGTAATAGCAATGCTTAGCTCAGTTCCTTGCTTTCAGTAAGCACACGCTCATTTATTGATGATGAAGTTACTGTGGGAAAATTGCAAAAAAAAAAATAGACCTGGGACCTCTTAATCATACACAAATTCTCAAGATGCTACAAGGAGTGATGAATCTAAAATAATCTGTGCTCTAGAGAAAGGGAAGACCTTGGCCGAACTGATTGTTGATTACCAATACTAGAATAGTACTATGTGTAAGGCATAAGAATTTTGTCTGCCTATGATACACAAATGCAAACAGATGAAAGAAATGATTACATGTCAAAAATATAAAACAGTTTCGACAAACTTACTCCAAGAAGAAGTTCAAAGCTAATAAGATAACAAGTATAGCATAAAACATAAAGATGTAAAATGACTATATAAGATGGCAATACTATAAGGGGATATGGAAAGTGCGCCAACGGTCATGGATGAATCTTATACGAACCTTAATTGTGGAGTCTAAAAGTGCAACAACAATATATTTAGAATCATGGCTAACCCTGACTACAAGGGCATCATCATTCATCTTCAAAGTCCTTGTGTGATGCACAATTAATTGCTTAGATGCTTGCACAGAAAGAGCAAAAGAATAAAAGTTAAACCGAAGGAGAAAGTGAGCATGAGCCATTGAGTCTGAAATAGTCTACAACAGTAATGACCTAAATTAAACAAATATCCAGCATCATAAAAACAAACATTATGATATCAAACATGAATAGAATAAAAAGCTTGGGTCACTGATATGATATGCATGTCCAGATAAGTACATAACAAACTGCTCGATACATGTAAAAACCGTAAGTTTTGCCATTTAAATTTTGGGGAAAACATGCAATTTGGACCTTAGATCCATATTTCGGATCTCGGACCCATAAATGGGTATCGATGCATAGCTTAGGGCTTTTAAAAAAAATAAAAATAAAAAATAAAAAATAAATATATATATATATATATATATATATATATATATATATATATATATATATGTAAATTAACGTTTGTAATACAGCGAGATATGTATGGCGAACTCGCGGATCCACAGTTGGATCCATTTGGATCCAACTCGTGGACCCATTTTCGTTAAGAAATAGGCGTAGACCCAACTCGGGGTCGGTTACCGGGTCCCGGGTCCGGACCCGGGTCGCCCCTGTGTGTCGAGTAAAAAGAAAAAGGGGGCAACCCGATAAGGGTTGCCCGATTTTTCTGAAAAAGGGGAAAGTGAGAAGGGGGAGGGTTAGGGTGCTGAGAGTAAACCCTAACCCCTATCGTGTGAGGGGAAAAAGGGAAAGGTGAGCCGCAGCCTCCGGCGAAAGGGGAACGACCTCCACCAAATTCGGAAGGCTTCCTCCTTTAAGATGGCAGGTTGGTATCCCCTTCCCCTTTACCTCTCTATTTTCGCCCCAAATCTCTCTCACTCTCCTCGTTTTAGTGCGTTGCTGGAGCCACACCACCGGCAACTCCCCAACTGCGGCAGACGTGCGCACCTCCCTTGGCAAGCGACGGTCCTTCCTCCTCCTCGTTGTTTCCCTACAGCCGGAGCTCGATAGTGGGGGTGGGATCGACCTCAGCCGATCTCTCTCTAGTAAGCTGCATCCGATCATCCGGATTTGCGAAACAAGGTACGGGTACCTCTTTTTGTTTTCAAATGGGGCATCGGTGGAGGTTCGATTTCATGCAGCAGTCGATGGAAAATCGTGGAGAACAGTTCCACTGTTACTCCCTTGCACCTTCTGTGCTTTTGATGTATAGAAAAAAAGGAAAAGAAATTTTCAGTTGCAAAATAAGTATGCTGTTGATTGCTGGCAGCATACACAGGCCCACACTGGGCCTGTGTATATGTTGCTAAGCCCAGCCAACAAGGTCGGCTGGGCTGGGGCAGGTGGGTGTATGCTTTTGAACCCAGCCGACAGGGTCGGCTGGGCTGGGTGTTCTTCTCCCTTTCAAAAAAAAAAAAAAATATATATACATGACATTTTTACAGGTAATGTGCGTAAATAACAGTTCTTTTAATGTTGTTCTTGTTGACAGCATACACAGACCCATATTGGGCCTGTGTATATGTTGTTAAGCCCAGCCATCAAGGTCGGCTGGGCTGGGCAGAGTTGCAACAACAAAAAAAAAAAATCAGTTCCTTGTCGCAGGTATGCTGTTCTTTTTGACAGCACACACAGGCCCAAACTGGGCCTGTGCACATGCTGGTGGACCCAGCCGACAGGGTCGGCTAGGTTGGGCTGGGTGTTTTTCATCTATATAAAAAAAAAAAAAAAAAAAAATCTATAACAAAGATGCTTAAGCTGTTGGATTATGTTATGGTCAGTAAGAGAAGGATGGGATTTAAGTTATAAGCCCTTTTGGGCTGATTTGTGTTTTCATGTATCGATATGATAATCATGTTTAATCATGTTTTTTTTTAGATAACAAGTCTCAAGTTGTATTTTTCCTTATACATGAATATATCACTATGATGCATCTGTGAATCATACAATGTATGTTCCCTTTCAAACCGAATCAAGTGAACTCTCTTTGTGATCCATCCTAATCTTCCATTATGAATATAAATATTTTCTTAGCTTCTGATCCATCCTTGTTGACCCATTTTGCGTTTTCGTATATCGATATGAAATTTTATGGAAAAACATTCGGATTTATCATGCTGTTAGGCATTCTTATTTTAATTTGAATGGTTGGAAAATATTGATATTGTTTAAATGAATTGGCATCAGATTTATCATGCTGTTAGGCATTCTTATTTTAATTTGAATGGTTGGAAAATATTGATATTATTTAAATGAATTGGCATCAGATTTATCATGCTGTTAGGCATTCTTATTTTAATTTGAATGGTTAGAATGAGATGATGATTCATCCATGGTTTAATTCTGATGTCTTAGAAATTAAAGATGGTATTGAAATTGTGATCCCTGTATTAGTATTCCGGTGATCAAAATGAATCATCGAGGGTTTGGTAAACCCGAGTTGTGAGAATATTTTCCCTTACTCATTTCAATGCATTTCAAAGATCATGCTTCATAAAATATTTCAGCTTTATTGCACTGTTCTATATGTTTCCACAGGCCGGAGTCCTGTGATGGCTCTCGCGAGGTAGATGTGAGCTTTTATCTTTCCTTTTGCATATTATGTTGCAAAACTTAAGAAATTAAATTTTAAATAAAAGAAATAATAAAGCACAGTGTAATATACCTTCTGGGATCACCCATCTGGAGAATGGGGATCTTAGAAATCCGGTCTTGGGGAGACTGTGAGGATACAAAACTCCGTGTGCTTAATTTTGGTCCCCTGAACCCGATATTGAGGTTCCTTCTCCTGGCCACGGTTTTAGGGAGAGTCCGCCACTTTACCCGGGAGTGGTGTGTTTGACACAGCTGTTGTTTTTGGTACCAAGGAAGTGGCACTTGTGGGCGTGGGGTGTCCCTTGTGTCCCCGACATTAGATGTGGAGGTCTAATGTTCCGAAGGTGATTCGGTCGAGGGTTAAGTTGGAACCCAGTAATAAACTATAAATTGTGTGCTAAGCTACCCTGGGAACCTAACTTAACCTCGGGGTTTGTACCCGTTTGGTGTATCCGCGGGCAACGGTAATTGAAAAGAGAAACTTAAAGTTGTATGCATTTAATAGGGCATGCATAAGGAAACAAGAGACTTAAATGGAAGATAATAAAATGATTCATGCATTGCATAAAAGACATGCATTTTTCCTGTTATGCATTAGATCATGCATACTTTAATGGTTTCCTTACTCAGTACATGAGGGTATGAGGGTAAGTGTTGAATGTTTAATTTTTGTTGCATGCTGAAATTTTAGTAGATGCTGCTGCTTTACTGTCCTTGCATGCTTAGCAATTATGATTGTTGCATGAATAAATTCTCAGTTGCTATAAACTGTCTTGTATGCAATTCCATTAATTGTTACATGATATCTCATCTTCATTCTTTATCTCACTTGTTTCATTAAGAAGTAGCTGTGCTCAGGATTTCGATTCTGACACCCTACTTCGTTGGTTTTTCGCAGAAACAGGTGATCAGTGAAGTCAACAACTACTGCGAGGGCGCGAGAGTCACAACGAGTTTTGACAGTCTTCTTTGTGGACAGAGTGGCTCTTCGTTTTGTTTTTTTTTTAATCTAGTGTTATTGTTATTTGCTTATTGTCATCAGTAGTTACTTGAGTCAGACACTTTATTTTTGAGATTAGTTTTTAATTCATGAATAAAGGTAATGGTTAGTTATGGATGTTAATTGCAAGTTCCTTTGTGGGTTGTGGCTATCCAGTTGGAATTGGAACTGTGAGGACCCCGGGTCTCTGGGAAGTTTTCCGCACTGTTTTAGAAAAAAAAAAAATTTTCCGCATTTTCAAAGGGGATGAGTTGGGGTCGTTACAGGTTTGGTATCGGAGCCACCACAAATACTTGCAATTTTATTGTCTTTTAATGTTTAATTCTCATAATTGGTATGTGAGCCTGTCCTGAAGCGTCAACAAGTTGTGACTCGTCCTCCAGAGCAGTCTTCTTCACTGGTATGTTGCTTAATACTTTTGCTTACTTTATAAGTCCTATGTGATTATGTTACTTAAAATTTAATGTTCTTTGGTGTGAATTAAAAGTCTGATATGATTCGGGAACGAATATTGTTCATGATCAACCCTAAAGGGGTAGTGTCAATAATAGTCTAATTGGGAAAAAGGTGGTGCATTGTAGATGTCGCATTATACCTGTAGAGGCGCTTCGTCTTCTACTGCTGCTCCCACGAACTGGCAGGAGGAAAGAGATTTCATGATGGAGACCATCCATACCCTAACAGAGACTATGGCAGCACAAGCTGCACAAACGGCCCAAGCAGCACAGGCTGCACAGGCAGCTGCATAGGCAGCCGTGCAGGCAGCGACTCGTGACCCTCCGGTCAACATCGTTCCCAACGCAGGTGGCGTTTCGTTCGAGAGGTTTCTGAAGTTGGACCCGCCTTCCTTTTCAGGAAAGGCAGACCCGGAGGCTGCCGAGAGATAGGTCGAGGAGATTGAGAGGGTGTTTGACGTCTTACTTGTCCCTGAGGAGAGAAAGACACCATTTGGCACGTACCGCTTAAAGGGCGATGCCATGAACTGGTGGGACACCCTGCGAAGGGTGAAATTTGCTGATTGGGATGAGATTCCTTGGGAGACGTTCAGGGAGGAGTTTCTGGACGCCTACTTTCCCCCTTACGCCGAGTAGCAGATGCAACAAAGGTTCCTCGATCTGACTCAGGGGACCATGAGTCTAGTGGAATACACTACTAAGTTCCGGAGTCTTGAGAAGTATAGCCCAAACCTCTTCAAGAATTAGAAGGCAAGGGTGGCTAGATTCGTGCGTGGACTGAAGGACGAGTTACGGACTCGTGTGCTCGGGGGTCGTCCTTCTACCCTGGCCGAGGCGATCGAGTCGGCCACCGTACTGACCGAGGACTGGGAACGATCCAAAGGTGGTTTTCAGAAGAAGGGTGGCAGCGGAGGAGGTTCTTCAGGAGGGACCAGGAAGAATCCTCCAACAGGAGGGGGAGTGCAGAACGGGAAGAAGCAGCGGACCTGGGACGGGCGACAGCAGGGCGCGCAACAGGGCCGACCTCAGCCGCGGAGGCAACAAGGGAAGGCCCAACCGGCATGTCGCAGATGTGGCAAGAATCATCCATTAGGTTTTTGCCCATCGTTTAAGGGGGTATGCTACCAGTGCCAACAGCCAGGGCATATTGCCCCCTTCTGTCCGAACAAGCCTGCGGTTCCGGGTGGACAGCCGCAACAACCACAGCAGCAGAGGCCTCAACAGCAGCAGGGTCAGCGCAAGACCAATGGACGGGTCTACGCAGCGACAACAACCTCCCAGGATGATCAGGCTGATCTGATCGAAGGTATATTCTTAGTCGCCGAACACTTTGCACGTGTTATGTTTGATTCGGGTGCAACACACAACTTTATTTCCTCTTCGTTTGCAAAGTTGCTTGATTTGGTTCCATCTAGCCTCGAAAGGGCTCTTGATGTGATGTCACCTATGGGTGCATCCTCTTCCTGCGGGAAGTATTTTCCGTCCATAGGTGTGGTGATAGAAGGCCATGAGTTGTCGGCCGATTTGGTCATTTTGGATATGACATTCTATGATGTCATCTTGGGCATGGACTGGTTGTCCAAGCATAATGCGACCCTCCAGTGTCGAGGCAGGAAGGTAATCTTGGAGCACCCCAATTTGTCGGCATTGTTGTGCCATTCGACAAGACCAACCGGTGGGGTGAAGATCGTGTCAGCTTTGAAGGTCTCCAAGTACCACAAGAAGGGTTGCATGGTATTCTTGGCCAGTGTTTCTGCTCAAGACAGTCAGGCGCCGTCCTTGGAGCAGTTAGACGTTGTCCGCGAATTCTCGGATGTTTTTCCCGAGAATTTGCCGGGTTTGCCTCCGCATCGAGAAATTGAGTTCTCGATCGAGCTAGTGCCTGGTACAGCACCAGTTTCTCACGCTCCGTATCGCATGGCACCTGCTGAGTTAGGGGAACTGAAAAAGCAGTTGCAGGAGCTTCTTGACAAAGGATTTATTAGACCGAGTGTATCCCCTTGGGGTGCCCCGGTCCTCTTTGTTAAGAAGAAGGATGGTTCAATGCGACTCTGTATTGACTACCGCATGTTGAATCAAGTAACGGTGAAAAACAAATATCCTTTGCCTAGGATCGATGATTTATTTGATCAGTTGAGAAGGGCCAAGGTGTTCTCGAAAATCGATCTTCGTTCAGGATATTATCAGTTGAGGATTAAAACCGAAGATATTCCTAAGACAGCGTTCAGGTCCAGATATGGGCATTATGAATTTCTAGTGATGTCTTTTGGACTTACAAATGCCCCTGCGGCATTTATGGATCTGATGAACCGGGTTTTCAAGTTGTGGCTGGATTCTTTTGTCATCGTGTTCATAGATGACATTCTGATATATTCGGAGAGTGTGGAAGATCACCGAGAGCATTTGCGACTCGTGCTGCAGACACTGAGAGAACATCAGCTTTATGCTAAATTCTCAAAGTGTGAGTTTTGGATCGATAGGGTGATGTTTCTTGGTCACGTGATATCCGAGAGAGGTGTAGAGGTTGATCCAGCAAAGGTGGAAGCCGTTTTGTCATGGGAACAACTGAAGACGGTGACAGACATTAGGAGTTTCTTGGGATTGGCGGGTTATTATCGTCGATTCATTCAAGATTTCTCGCGTATAGCGGCTCCGATGACTCGGTTGTTGCAGAAAGGAGTGAAGTTCGAATGGTCCTCTCGCTGCAAAGACAGTTTCCAAGAGTTAAAAAAACGGTTGACCACAGCGCCGGTGTTGACATTGCCTTCCGGGGCGGGTGGTTTTGTGGTATATAGTGATGCGTCAGGGACCGGACTGGGTTGTGTCCTTATGCAACATGGAAAGGTCATAGCATACGCTTCCCGACAGCTAAAGGTGCATGAGAAGAATTATCCCACACACGACTTGGAGTTAGCGGCAGTAGTTTATGCGTTGAAGATGTGGCGCCACTACCTTTATGGGGAAATGTTTGAGGTCATGTCTGACCACAAGAGCCTCAAATATATCTTCACCCAGAGGGACTTGAATTTGAGGCAACGTAGGTGGTTGGAATTCCTAAAGGATTACGACTTCTCCATCGCTTACCATCCGGGTAAGGCGAATGTGGTGGCTGATGCGCTTAGTAGAAAGGCGTCAATCACAGCAGCTAGCTTAATTGGGCGCAGTTGGAATCTAGTCGAGGAGTTCGTACAATGGCAACCTTTTTCTGACGACTCCGAACGCATCCTTTGTGCCGGGATGCAGGCCCGACCAGAGATCATAGATCGAATTGAGGAACTCCAATCAGAAGATCCGGACTTTGAAAAGTTGTGCGAAAGTGCTCAGAAGCCAGAAGCGCAGTTTCGCCGGGAATAGGGCGGAACCATTATGTTCGGGGACCGATGGTGGGTTCCAAAAGCGTTACGGGAAGAGCTGATGAGTGAAGCTCACAAGTCAAAGTATTCCGTTCACCCTGGTTCCACCAAGATGTTCAAAGATCTTCAGAGGACGTACTGGTGGAATGGGATGAAACGGGACATCGCGGAGTTCGTATCTCGGTGTCTTACTTGCCAACAAGTGAAGATTGAACACCAGAGACCGGGTGGACTTTTGCAGCCTCTTGAGATTCCAGAATGGAAGTGGGATGATATCTCAATGGACTTCATCGTAGGGCTGCCTAAGACCCGACGACAACGAGATGCCATATGGGTGATTGTGGATCGTTTGACAAAGAGTGCTCATTTTCTTCCGATCAAGATTAGTCAAAGCTTGGAAAGCTTGGCCGATCTCTACGTAGAGGAGATTGTTAGGCTTCACGGAGTGCCTCGTTCGATAGTGTCAGATCGGGATCCGAGATTCACATCTCGATTTTGGCGCCAGCTTCAGAAAGCCCTTGGCACTACCTTAAAGTTTAGTACTGCTTTTCATCCACAGACAGACGGGCAGTCAGAACGAACGATTCAAACGCTCGAGGATATGTTGAGAGCGTGCGCTTTGGATTGGGCAGGAGATTGGGACAAACATGTGAAGCTTGCAGAGTTTTCTTATAACAATAGCTTTCATGCTAGTATTGGTATGGCCCCGTATGAGGCACTGTATGGCCGACCGTGTAGATCTCCGGTTTGTTGGGATGAGGTTGGAGTAAGAGCAGTAGAGTCTCCAGGAATCGTCCAGCACTATGCGGATCAGGTGCGTTTAATTCGACAAAGGTTGATTGCAGCTCAAAGTAGGCAAAAAAGTTATGCCGATCAGCGGCGTAGAGAGCTCAGTTTTGAGGTAGGCGATCACGTGTTCGTTCGAATCTCGCCTACGAAAAGTGTCTTCCGGTTTGGAAAGAAAGGAAAGTTGAGTCCTAGGTACGTCGGACCTTTCGAAGTCCTTGGACGTGTCGGAGAGACGGCATATCGGGTAGCACTTCCTCCTCAGTTCTCGCAGATTCATGATGTTTTTCATGTCTCGATGTTGAGAAAGTACATGCCTGACCCTTCACACGTAATTCATTATGAGGCGATCGAGGTACAACCTGACTTAACTACGGACGAGAAGCCGATAGAGATTGTAGAACGCCAGGAAAGGGTACTACGCAGTAGGACGATTCCGTTCGTAAAGGTGCGATGGCAGCATCATGGGCTAGATGAATGCACTTGGGAGCCTGAGACAGACATGCGTCATCATTACCCTCTTTTATTTGGTACGTGCTAATTTCGGGGACGAAATTCTTTTAAGGGGGTAGGGATGTAAAAACCGTAAGTTTTGCCATTTAAATTTTGGGGAAAACATGCAATTTGGACCTTAGATCCATATTTCGGATCTCGGACCCATAAATGGGTATTGATGCATAGCTTAGGGATTTAAAAAAATAAATAAATAAATAAATAAATAAATAAAAATATATATATATATATATATATATATATATATGTAAATTAACGTTTGTAATACAGCGAGATATGTATGGCGAACTCACGGATCCACAGTTGGATCCATTTGGATCCAACTCGTGGACCCATTTTCGTTAACAAATAGGCGTAGACCCAACTCGGGGTCGGTTACCGGGTCCCGGGTCCGGACCCGGGTCGCCCCTGTGTGTCGAGTAAAAAGAAAAAGGGGGCAACCCGATAAGGGTTGCCCGATTTTTCTGAAAAAGGGGAAAGTGAGAAGGGGGAGGGTTAGGGTGCTGAGAGTAAACCCTAACCCCTATCGTGTGAGGGGAAAAAGGGAAAGGTGAGCCGCAGCCTCCGGCGAAAGGGGAACGACCTCCACCAAATTCGGAAGGCTTCCTCCTTTAAGATGGCAGGTTGGTATCCCCTTCCCCTTTACCTCTCTATTTTCGCCCCAAATCTCTCTCACTCTCCTTGTTTTAGTGCGTTGCTGGAGCCACACCACCGGCAACTCCCCAACTGCGGCAGACGTGCGCACCTCCCTTGGCAAGCGACGGTCCTTCCTCCTCCTCGTTGTTTCCCTACAGCCGGAGCTCGATAGTGGGGGTGGGATCGACCTCAGCCGATCTCTCTCTAGTAAGCTGCATCCGATCATCCGGATTTGCGAAACAAGGTACGTGTACCTCTTTTTGTTTTCAAATGGGGCATCGGTGGAGGTTCGATTTCATGCAGCAGTCGATGGAAAATCGTGGAGAACAGTTCCACTGTTACTCCCTTGCACCTTCTGTGCTTTTGATGTATAGAAAAAAAGGAAAAGAAATTTTCAGTTGCAAGATAAGTATGCTGTTGATTGCTGACAGCATACACAGGCCCACACTGGGCCTGTGTATATGCTGCTAAGCCCAGCCAACAAGGTCGGCTGGGCTGGGGTAGGTGGGTGTATGCTTTTGAACCCAGCCGACAGGGTCGGCTGGGCTGGGTGTTCTTCTCCCTTTCAAAAAAAAAAAAAAAATATATACATGACATTTTTACAGGTAATGTGCGTAAATAACAGTTCTTTTAATGTTGTTCTTGTTGACAGCATACACAGGCCCATATTGGGCCTGTGTATATGCTGTTAAGCCCAGCCATCAAGGTCGGCTGGGCTGGGCAGAGTTGCAAAAAAAAAAAAATCAGTTCCTTGTCGCAGGTATGCTGTTCTTTTTTACAGCACACACAGGCCCAAACTGGGCCTTTGCACATGCTGGTGGACCCAGCCGACAGGGTCGGCTGGGTTGGGCTGGGTGTTTTTCATCTATATAAAAAAAAAATAAAAAAAAATAATCTATAACAAAGATGCTTAAGCTGTTGGATTATGTTATGGTCAGTAAGAGAAGGATGGGATTTAAGTTATAAGCCCTTTTGGGCTGATTTGTGTTTTCATGTATCGATATGATAATCATGTTTAATCATGTTTTTTTTTAGATAACAAGTCTCAAGTTGTATTTTTCCTTATACATGAATATATCACTATGATGCATCTGTGAATCATACAATGTATGTTCCCTTTCAAATCGAATCAAGTGAACTCTCTTTGTGATCCATCCTAATCTTCCATTATGAATATAAATATTTTCTTAGCTTCTGATCCATCCTTGTTGACCCATTTTGCGTTTTCGTATATCGATATGAAATTTTATGGAAAAACATTCGGATTTATCATGCTGTTAGGCATTCTTATTTTAATTTGAATGGTTGGAAAATATTGATATTGTTTAAATGAATTGGCATCAGATTTATCATGCTGTTAGGCATTCTTATTTTAATTTGAATGGTTGGAAAATATTGATATTATTTAAATGAATTGGCATCAGATTTATCATGCTGTTAGGCATTCTTATTTTAATTTGAATGGTTAGAATGAGATGATGATTCATCCATGGTTTAATTCTGATGTCTTAGAAATTAAAGATGGTATTGAAATTGTGATCCCTGTATTAGTATTCCGGTGATCAAAATGAATCATCGAGGGTTTGGTAAACCCGAGTTGTGAGAATATTTTCCCTTACTCATTTCAATGCATTTCAAAGATCATGCTTCATAAAATATTTCAGCTTTATTGCACTGTTCTATATGTTTCCACAGGCCGGAGTCCTGTGATGGCTCTCGCGAGGTAGATGTGAGCTTTTATCTTTCCTTTTGCATATTATGTTGCAAAACTTAAGAAATTAAATTTTAAATAAAAGAAATAATAAAGCACAGTGTAATATACCTTCTGGGATCACCCATCTGGAGAATGGGGATCTTAGAAATCCGGTCTTGGGGAGACTGTGAGGATACAAAACTCCGTGTGCTTAATTTTGGTCCCCTGAACCCGATATTGAGGTTCCTTCTCCTGGCCACGGTTTTAGGGAGAGTCCGCCACTTTACCCGGGAGTGGTGTGTTTGACACAGCTGTTGTTTTTGGTACCAAGGAAGTGGCACTTGTGGGCGTGGGGTGTCCCTTGTGTCCCCGACATTAGATGTGGAGGTCTAATGTTCCGAAGGTGATTCGGTCGAGGGTTAAGTTGGAACCCAGTAATAAACTATAAATTGTGTGCTAAGCTACCCTGGGAACCTAACTTAACCTCGGGGTTTGTACCCGTTTGGTGTATCCGCGGGCAACGGTAATTGAAAAGAGAAACTTAAAGTTGTATGCATTTAATAGGGCATGCATAAGGAAACAAGAGACTTAAATGGAAGATAATAAAATGATTCATGCATTGCATAAAAGACATGCATTTTTCCTGTTATGCATTAGATCATGCATACTTTAATGGTTTCCTTACTCAGTACATGAGGGTATGAGGGTAAGTGTTGAATGTTTAATTTTTGTTGCATGCTGAAATTTTAGTAGATGCTGCTGCTTTACTGTCCTTGCATGCTTAGCAATTATGATTGTTGCATGAATAAATTCTCAGTTGCTATAAACTGTCTTGTATGCAATTCCATTAATTGTTACATGATATCTCATCTTCATTCTTTATCTCACTTGTTTCATTAAGAAGTAGCTGTGCTCAGGATTTCGATTCTGACACCCTACTTCGTTGGTTTTTCGCAGAAACAGGTGATCAGTGAAGTCAACAGCTACTGCGAGGGCGCGAGAGTCACAACGAGTTTTGACAGTCTTCTTTGTGGACATAGTGGCTCTTCGTTTTGTTTTTTTTTTAATCTAGTGTTATTGTTATTTGCTTATTGTCATCAGTAGTTACTTGAGTCAGACACTTTATTTTTGAGATTAGTTTTTAATTCATGAATAAAGGTAATGGTTAGTTATGGATGTTAATTGCAAGTTCCTTTGTGGGTTGTGGCTATCCAGTTGGAATTGGAACTGTGAGGACCCCGGGTCTCTGGGAAGTTTTCCGCACTGTTTTAGAAAAAAAAAAAATTTTCCGCATTTTCAAAGGGGATGAGTTGGGGTCGTTACAATACAAGCATGTGAACACATACATATTCAGAGAAAAGGACTAGTTCTTCCTAATCATAAAACCTAATAACTAATAAGAGAATAAGAGATTTGCAACCTTATCCAACATAAGATGGGAAATATTCTTCCAGATTATCCATTATATTCCCCTCACAAGATTCTTATGGTCAAACAACATTATTTTTCAGATTCCTCGCTAATGGATTTCGCCTTATTCCAATGTAAATATTCTCACTCATGACCAAAGATTCAAAACGGATAGGCCATTGACCCATGAAAACATCTAAAGTTTGAGGTGAAAGGTTTTCACTTTCAAATGAGTCTAACATCTGGTCAATTGTGAATGCCCAAAGTGTGTCTATAACCATTATCTTTCTCCAATGTACAAGCAACATCAGCTGTAACGATCACCCTGAATATCTGTTTACTACTGAGATAAAAACATTTGCACCTTCCCGATTCAAACTACTCAACCAACTTTCCAATATTTCAGAATTAATAACCTGAGACTCCATCAACAATCAAACAATGTTGTTTACAGATCATAGTAAAGGCACTCAAAAAAACTTTGATCAACTATTGGACAATTCATGAAGTTCTCAACCCACCAAAAGTATGGTAATTTCCAAGATATGATGTAATGATATTGCATTGTAATATGTGAAGAAAAGCAATTCCATAATCACAAATATTGGTGATATTTCATATTTGTCATGGAAAATGTGATAAAATACCAAACAAAAAATATATATATATATATTTTAAATGCGACATTTTTAAAATACAAAAAAAATCTAAGGATTTTTCAAGTTGGGATTTTGGGGTGTTACAAATCTTGGTATCAGAGCCGTGTTTAAAAGTGTGGTTTAAGACTCTGCACGCATCGACCATCGCATTGTAAATATGTTAAATTAGTAAATTTTCCTTTGATTACTGCTTTATTTATTTTTCTTGTTGCACAAATATGTTTGTGACCAGATGTCATCTGACGGGAGACCCGCCATTGTACTTGAGGCTTTGTATTACTTAGCTCGAGGTGTCGAAGACCTAAACCGAGCGGTTCAAATTATCACGAGCAGCATCCAAGTGATTGCAAACCAGGCACCTCTATGTGCCAGATGCAAGCTAAAACACGTGGGACAAGTTTGTCCTCGTGAGCTGAGTAATGGCCCTTATTGTGGCCTTAGAGGGCATATAGAGGTTGAGTGACAACTTAAGCTGGGAGATGAAATATGGAAGGGCAATGTTGAAACCGTAGAAGACGTAGCATCAAAAACCAGTCCAATACTGCTTAAAGTCGCTGACCATGAAGGAGATTTGTGCACTTCGCCAAACTCTCCCCAATACTCACCAACACCTCATTCGCATTCTCCTGAGTATGTGCCAGCTTCTCCTCCTCTATCTCCAATGTTGAACGAAGTTCCTGACGTAGACTCCGAGATAACTTGGTGTACTTTACCGAATTCTCCTCAATACACACCACCATCTCCTCCTCATCCAAAGCAAAGGCGATGTATGAACCAGAACGACTACCAAGACTATTACACTAGTAGAAAATGAAAGATGATTGCCTTGTTATGAGCATTTTGATGAGACATTGAGTTAGTGTTTCGATTTTGTTTTTCAACTCAGTTGGATATATTTTTGTAACACTATCATAGTTAAAGGGTATTTTGACTTGATATATAATAGAAATGCATGAACTCTTTGTTTATGAATAGAATTTGTGTTTTTTAAGTTGTACTTTTGCTTATACAAAGCAGAAACGATGCGCACCATGGGCGACAATCTTCAACAGGCCGCTAAGGGGCGTGAGACTCCTATTCCAACTCTAACCACGACAGTACCGTACAAGCAGTTTATGAGCATGAACCCTCCATCGTTTAACAGGAAGACTACTCCAAAGGCAGTTGCGAACTAGATTCGAGAAATCAAAGGAATTTTTTGTGTGCTACAAGTCAGTGATGAACGAAAAGTAGATTTCGAAACTTACCAACTTCACGAAGATGCAGAAAGGTGGTGGGCTACCACCCTGGAAGTCAAGTTCGCAAGCGAGCCTGTTACGTGGGAGCAGTTCATAGAAGTTTTCTATGCAGCGTACTTTCCAAAACATGAGCGAAGCAGAAAGATGTAGGAGTTCTTTGATCTTCAGCAAGGGAGCTCTACCTTAACATAATACATCACGAAGTTCAGGAGTTTAGAACGCTACTATCTGAATGTCTACACCACAGAAGAAGAACAAGTGATGAAGTTTGCTCATTGATTGAAGCCAGCCCTACGGATGAAGGTTTACATTCGTGGCCCCAAGACTCTGGACGAAGCCTTAGAGGTGGTCACTCTCTTATGAAATTCCACTAGAGGGGGGGTGAATAGTGAAATACGATAAAGATCGATAAAATAAACTAATCAGGCAATAAGGCACAACACATAAAACACATAATTTATACTGGTTCGGTCAATACCCAGACCTACATCCAGTCCCCAAGCAAACCACTTGAGCTTTCCACTATAACATCCGAGTCACCGGATAAATAGTACAACACCCTCTTTCCCAGAGGTCTTCTTCTCTCAACAGAGAAGGGGCACACCCTCTGCCACAGAGGTCTTCTTCTCTTAACAGAGAAGGACAACACCCTCTTTCACAGAGGTCTACTTCTTTCAACAAAGAAGGAAAACAGTGAATAACAGAGTTACAATACTTCCTATAGAACCTTCAGAATGATATGAATGCACGAATGAAGGATTCTCAGAATGTTCTGTTTGTCACTCAGATGATACTCTTTGTCAAAGAGCTACACTTGACTTTTTCTCTTTTCTTTCTTTTCTTTTTCTTTTTCAAGGCTCTCTTTTCAAATAACGAATAAGAATTTTTCTCGTTGTAAGCTCACACGTCCATTCCCTTGTGAATAGTTTATTTGAGTGTGTTTATATAGCTTTAAAAAAGTAGTCGTTACAATTTTGAAATCGTAGCCTTTTTGAAATGTGAAATGTTATGTCATTTCAAAAAACATCTTTAGAGAAATTCGAGAATGCCTTTTTCCATAAAAGTAAAATATAGGGTACACTAGTCGTTGTAATATTTTAGGTAATACATATTTTATGTAAAAAGTCTATTTCTTACAATAGTACATTGAACGTTGGATTGTAGTTTTGTCTTTATTCTAATTAATGATTTGAGGTACATAAGTACTTCTTTACTTTAAATGAGTGTAAGTACAATGAGTGCTTTGAGATATTTATTTGTACATAGTCATGTCAAGTGTTTTCTTTATGTTGTGTTTTTCAAAGTCTTCAAAGAGAATGAGGACTACAAGAAGATCGACATTCTTGAGAGGGATATTTAACAAGGATTTCTTACAGGAGGTATTTAATGCTTGTACAAAGAGAATGATGACTTCAAGTAAGTTGACATTCTATGGGTTTGTAAAAAGGTAACTAGAGTCTATCAAAACCTTTATTATATTTGTTTTCTTTATGTAGCCGATTTTCATGTTTTGTCTTTTACCCATATTTGAAATCATTTCTTTAAAGAAGGTAACTAGAGTCTTTTCAAAAACATATTATATTTGTTTTCTTTGTGTAGCCGATTTTCATGTTTTGTCTTCTTCCTATATTTCTTTTCATGTTGTCTTGTATATGGTGTAAGGTACAATTATTACATTTTGAAATCATGTCAAAGTACCTTTTTCATAAAGGATTGTAAGAAGGTACAATTATTAGTTTTCAAAAAGGAGCTTTTTGAAACTATCGTATACTTTTATGATATAGGTTTTATGAATGAGTATGTAATATGCAATATGCATGTTCCTGAAGGTTCTGTTACATATGACTCTAAAGAAGAAAAAAAATCTTCAACTTGAGGTAGCCGATATCTTTAGATGGTCTTTAGAGATGCATGGCTCAACAAGCTTTTTCTTCAAGGAGTATGATTGCACCATAGTTGTACTTGAACGGGAAGTCTCCATCCTTTTTGGGTGAGATATCCTTACATCAAATACTCGTTAGATTTATGGCAAAACATATTCAGTCATAATATAACATTTTTCAAGAGGACATATTATCATATCATATAAAATCAAATACGACAGTGTATCATATTATATGACATCAAAACAGAGTTTCTCAACATCTTAGACCAGGATTGGTCTAAATCTTAGAAGATGCAACCGTTCTGAGGAAACCAACTAGGGGTGGCAATCGTGTCGGGTTGGCGGGTCAGCATAGCTCAACCCGAACCTGACCCGTTTATTAAACGGGTCGGCTGTGGCAAACATGAACCCGACCCGTTTAATAAACGGGTAACTCGACACGACCCGCCAACCAATTTAATAAATGGGTTGGGTCGGGTAAACGAGTTCTCACGTTCGCGGGTCAGGTTGGCGGGTCGGGTTGACGGGTTGTCGGGTTGATGGGTCGGGTTGGCGAGTTGGCAGACGGGTTGGCGGGTTGGCCCACCCGCCTAACCCGTTTATTAAACGGGTCAGCCGGGTTGGCATACCCCCAACCCGAACCCGACCTGTTTAATAAATGGGTTACGCGGGTCGACCCGTTTATTAAACGGGTTGGCTTAAGCCCAACCCGAACCCGCCTAAGAGGCGGGTTGGCGGGTCGTGTCAGGTTTTGCCACCCCTAAAACCAACATTCAGGCCAAAAGAGTTGGCCTAGAAAGAGACATTTTCAGAAGAATCTCAATAAAAAGAAATTCACATCCCCAGGAAAGAAGCAGCGACCTCAAAGAAACCGCAATCATCATCACAACCGACAGCACCAGCAACATAAGTCAACGGTAACACTAGGTTGCCTGAAGTGTTCAGTGGATCATCCTGGCCGACCTTGTCCTCGTGACACCGGGGGATGTTTATATTGTGGCAAGATGGGCCACTATATCAAGGACTTCCGGAAGAAGCACTCAGACAACTTGAAGTGAAATAACATGGGAACATCACAACCTTCGTACCAGCGACCGTTACAACAGCAACAATCTCAACAACCGAAGGCGGGCGATCAAAAAATAGTGGCGGGACAAGCTTATGCAGCCACTGTGGAGCAAGTGACCAAGGGAGAATTGGTCCAAGGTACCGTATTAGTCATTGGACAAGCGCCATTTACTTTATTTGATTGCAGAGCTTCTCATTCTTTTATTTCTGATAGATTTGCTAGAACCTTGCCTATTTATGTTGAACCTTTGAATTATCCGTTGGAGGTCCACACTCCGACCAGTGGTCGTTCTCTGTGTGTTGCTTATATTTCAAACATCGAGGTGTCAATGGTAGGTCAGAACTTGCCAGCTGACATAATTCTGCTAGACATGACTGGGTTTGATGTCATCCTAGGCATGGATTGGTTGTTTGAATATCACACTCAAGTTTTGTGTAAAGAAGGCAAAGTTTTCCTATCTCAACCCAATCGTTCGATTGTGGAGATTAGACTCTCTCGACCGATGCAGAATAGTCGTTTGATTTTGTCCTTCAAGGCTCAGAAGTATCTGCGTAACGGGCGTATTGCATTCTTGGTCAGTATCGCCCCAGTTGAACCACATATAGTTCTAATCGAGAACCTGGATGTGGTTCAGAAATTTCCAGATGTGTTCCCTGAGGAACTGCCCAGATTACCTACAAAGCGAGAGATCAAGTTTTGTATCGAGTTGTTGCTTGAAACCATCATATTTGTCTTATCAAAGCACGATAAACAATCCTTAAAAGGCACTCAAACATCAAAAGAAATTTTGTAACATCCCCTACATTATATTCAACATTGGGGCATTATTATAAACACCCACATGCGATATGCTTTTACAATTCTCATGAAAATTACTGAAAAGTATTTGGTGGTAGGGAAGGTGTTTGAGCAGCAAGGCCTTTTATAGCCAAGACATGGGTCCCTTCCCCTCTCACCATCAATATGGGACTAAGTTAGTATTCCATAAACAATAGGCTTCATTGTGCAATTTCAACACTACTTTGAGTGGATTTCTTAAAGATACTTCAAAAGAATACGTAGTGTTGTACAAGTATAAATAAGAAACATTCACATCTAACTAATGAATATTAAACCATAATTAACTATGAATATCTAAGATTTTCCCAGTATTTTTTCAGAGAAAAGGGAATAGTTTCAATTTATCCCAAGGATTTCTCCTGCCAAAAAAATCCCAAGAACAAGACTCGCAACTGATCAATATTGCAATGTCCTATCATAAACTACTAGACATATAATGCAGAAAAAAATTTGGCATACAACACCTAAGATAAGTGAATAGGTTCACTAAGAAATTTACTTAACTAATAGCTAGACAAAACACTCACATGTCCATCTCTCTCTACAATTTGATACTCCCAAAATTTAACGTCATGATCAGCATTGCTAGTGATGAAACCCCTCCTATCTGGAGTTGATACAATTGAACAGACAACATCAGTATGTGCTTCAATTACTTCAGTACGATTGTTGCTTCCAATATCAATGATGCAGGACAGGACCCGACCGGGTCTGTACCTCGTGACCCCGAAACCCAATCCACTCCAGAGAACGGATGATCTGATCGCAGGTAAGGTGACCCGATGCAAGGAGGTGACGCGAACATATTCCAGGCGAGCGCAAGTCCGAGCACCTCAAGTATTGCAGGATACAGGTTCGGGTCGCGTCTCGGGTCCATAGTTGGACCTGAGACCCAGATCCATCTGAGGCCTTTAAAACCCCTGCTTAGGGTTTCGTGCAGAGCAGAGAAGAAAAGACAATCACAACTTTATGTTTTTTTTTTCTGTTCTTATTTCTTTCCCTGTTAATCGTTGTCATTAGTTTTCCATTGTTAAGCTAAGATTAGTGGATTGCTAATATTTCATTCAGTTGATTCCTTTGTTAAGTTAATTCTTATTGAAATAAAAACCAAGGCGGAACGTGCAAATCTATTTACGGGGAGCGGGAGGACATTTTTGTCCAACATATATCTATCTTACGGGAGAACATTTTAGTCAAAAGCATATCTACCTTTTTTTTATATGTTATTTTATTATAAAGTCATCGTGGGCAACATTGGCATATGAATTATCACAACTCCCAAGATATTCCTCCGTACACACCGAAACACACGAATTTGTGTTTCGGGGAGAACACACAACACCCTCTTGTAGAGATACGTCCAACATGCTCCTACATGCTGGTTTGTCATCTAGATGCTAAGGTTCAAGTATCCTACATTGTTGATGCTTGAGAAAAAAAATTCACAAAGATAGACGATAGTATTGTCAACATGTGCACACCTTCCAATGACACCCACTACACAACTCCTCTAATTGGGTCTCACGTACAACCGTGTGAGAGAGAATCAAGAAAAAGAGAGAGATGAAATTGATAGAGTGAAGGAGAGAGTCATTGAGAGATATATAGAAAAGAGGGTGAGGAATAAGGTAAAATGGTGAGAGGGTTGGGTGTGACCTGCTTGCCTTCCCAACTTTCTCACCATATGGAAGGATGAGAGCCCCCCCACCCTTTCAACATGGTTCAAAACAAAAACACGGTAAGTGTTAAATCTTTTCTTAACTATTTATTTAGACTCCTTCCTTTCTTAATTGCCTTTTGACTTTTGTATTTCTTTCTTTCTTTATTCACCTTCATAGAGAGAAGAGGGTGTGACCTACTCTTCCCTTTTCTATTGTGATTTCAAAAAGCCAAGTCCACCTAAGGTGGATTTTCACTTAAGTAGGAGAGACCACTTAGGAGGGATGATTCCCACTTGCTTATATAAGTATTTTCTTATTCCCTTCATTTTTTCTTTCTTAATTTTTTGTATTTTCTTTCCTTCTTTTTGTTCCTATATTAATTTATGTCTTATGTGCTACAAATAGAGAGAGATAAGAGGTCGTTCTTTTCTTTGAAGGCAAGTGGGTGGCACATAAGGGAGGGGGGGGGGGGGGGGGGCGTTCAAATACCACACTTCATTCCCATTTTCATACTTCGGTAATGAAATAGATAAGTGTTTCAAATCTATAATTCTACCATATATATATATATATATATATATATATATATTTATTTATTTATTTATTTATTTATTTATTTAAATGGCACATGCCAAAATGAGTGAAAGAGAGTTGACCTCCTCTCTTTGGTAGGTGGATCCCATTAGGGATTGAGCCACCCTATCCACCTATATTAAAATCAATTAAATTCCTGGTGTTATTGTAAATCCTAATTTAGGTTTCCTAATTAATCAAGATCCAATTGGACCTCCTTGCTACTAAGTTCTCTTTAGAAAAATCCAAACCCAAATCGAAAATGGATTTTAGATATATACCAGGTCCAATGCTCAAACAATAGATCCAAAATTATTGGATCGGGTCCAAATCTAATTTGAATTGGATTTTATATTGGTTTCCAACTAAGTCTTTAGGAAGATATTTATCAAGTTAAATTCTCCATAAACCTTTAATTTTACTTTGAATTATTGTAAAATCTCTTTCTTTTGCTTATAAATAAATTTCATAAAATTAAATACTCTAAAATGAACTAAAATGCATATTTATTGAATTAACTAAATGTTCAAAATTCTTGAATCTTACATTGAGAGCCTAAGTCTAGGGATGCAAATGGGTCTGATCCAATATTGGGGTTCTATTATTTTGGTTATTCTGACTTGATCCAGATCCGAGGTTCACCTATACATTTTGTTGGTCGGAATTCAATCCATTTGCATCCCTACCTATATGGATGCCCAAGTCATAGCAGTGGTTTAAAAAACAAAAAAAATCATCTATAGAACAAGCATATTTAATAACACAGCTCCAAAAAGTTGCTGAATCCATTCTCCATGACGAGATCCAGACATATAGGACCATTTTTTGATTCATATCTGAATCTAAGCAATGAGACCCTTGCTTCGGACCATCTTCAGATCTGATCCACTCTCCACTCTGACTGTTGTGCTTCTGTTGGGTCAATGAAGAACTTTTTTAAATGAAAAAATTATCCCTAGCATTCGACACTATCGAGGGTAAGGATGGCAGTGGATCAGGGCGGGTGCGGGGGACAAGATCTCCACCCCCACCCCATCTCAAAACTTTGTCCTCCATCCCCCACATGGGTTTTGATTTTAACTTTCATCCCGTGTCCATTCTTTGTTTCATCGCCTCCGTTCCCGGTCCAAACAGGGTGAGGTGGGGCTGGGCTCCATTTTCCCCCAGTTCTTTCGCTACTGCCACCTTTCGCCTTCTGCCGTGGAAGGAAGGAAAGGAGAGAAATGGGAGCGCTTGTTAGAAGAAAGAGAATGAGAGATTTGAGAAAGGATTTTATCTTAAAGTTAGGAATATATAACATCTCTAAGGGTATAATAATAATTTCTTTAACATGGATCGAGAACGGAAACGGGGCGGTCCCTTTAATTTTTGGGTTTTAGCGTGATTTTCTGGTTAGATCGATTTTTCTTTTGGTTTTTGGCATGATTTTTCGGTTAGATCGATTTTGGTTTTCGATTCCTCTAAGGTTCAAGTATTTGTTCACGATATTTATTTTTTGCCCATTGTTTCTATTTAGCTTGAGTTCGATTTTTAGTTGAAAATTTTTATTGTCCTCATGTTTCATCGTGTTCATTGATCTTCTTGCCTGCGTTAATATTTCCTTTTTTATTTTAATTTACAGTAGAGAATTTATCGCATATATATAACTTTGAAGTTTACTTCATTCTCTTCTATTCCTACTATTTTTGCCTTTTTAGCCTTTTCGATTTCTGTTGGAGCTTTTAAGGTGGATTGGATTTTTAGTTCGTTTCATTCGCTTTTTTATGTTGCATTTTTCTTTTTGAATGTTTCTTTATGTCTGTTGTTTCCGATTGATCATCTATTTGTAGGCTGTCTATTGTGGACAGTTTACTAATGATGCAGCTGTGAGGAGATCAGGATTTAAGGTATTATACGATTTTTTTATCAATTCCCTCTATTTCTTTATTCAAAAGTTTGAATAATGATGATACAACCATATCGGAAGTGTAGTTTTGTTATGTTTATGCGATCGGTTTGTGTAGCCAAAAGGCTTAGTTTAACAAATGGTTGAATGTGGAATGGCTCTAAGCTGACACTCTATAATACTTGTTAGTGTTGTACTAGTTAATTAATGTAAGATATAGAATCAGATAAGTTTTATGCACAATGCATTATCACTTGTGCAATTTGATGTGTATGAATTGATCCTTTCGATCTGCCTGTCTAGAATTAAGTATTGTATGCGAGCGCACCAAGAATGGCTTTCTTTATTTATACTGTTGAGATGCAAGTGTACCTTTAATGAGTCTTTTCTTGTATAAAATGCTATGTTATCATCAAATGGATCTGAAAAATGATCAGATCATATCAACTAAAGGCCATACTAGTTGCTGAATTGGTTCTCGGAGGTAGCTTGACACGTACTAAGACTTCTTATGCCAAGTCATAAGGAGAATTAACCAAGACTCAAAGAGTTGAATATTTGGTATCTTGACGTGCACGTTGAACGCTCAGGGAGATGCCTGAGGACTTAGTTAATGGAGTCTCAGTTTGTCTTACCAAAGACCTTAAACAAATTTCATGTTAAGCTGTGTTATGAAGTGAACAGAAACTGTTAAATCTGTGAAACCATGCAGAATAATAAATAGAAGGACAATAAGAATCGTGCATATGAAAATCTTTGTTCCAATCATGTGGGGTTGGGTTTTTTGTATTTATGTACTTGCTAAGAAAGCTTTTCATTTTATAAAACTGTAAAAGTTCTTGATTTCGATATCTGTTTTCTCTCTGTTTTAGAATTTTTTGTTCATTTTATCTTTGAATTGAAAATTTCTGTTAATGTTTAGTTCATCCCTTTTGTGAATGTAGGCACATGATCTGAATTTTCGAGGCAAAGCATGTCTTCTTGTCTTCTCTGTGAGTTTGAAATCCAAGAAATCACTTTCAGCAAATGGGTATCGAGATTGCATGTCTGTGCAACAAGCAAGTGAGGTCAAAGTCTCAGTCTCACCCTTAGAGCTCGAGAATACGAAAGAACCTCCTCTAAATGTTTAGAGACCCAAGGAGCCTTATACTGCTACTATAGTTTCAGTTGAGAGGCTTGTTGGTCCAAAATCTCCTGGTGAAACTGTTAAAACATATGTAATAATACCATAATACCCGATAGGGGTATTATGGTCATTTCATAAAGTACCCCATAGGGGTACTTATTTTGTTTCTCGTATTTCACTATTTTTTATTTTTCTTTTTATTTTTATTTTTGTATTTTTTGGATACCGAAAAGGGGCCCCACAATGGAGTCGTTGGGGCCCCCAACGGTCACATATGTGACCGTTGGGGGCTCCCAATGACTCTATTGGGAGCCCCTTTGGTCTCCTCTTCTTATAAATAGGGGGAACCCCCCATGTATGTTGCATTGCTCTTGAGAGCTCCTCTTCAATAATAGTGATATTATTTTTCATGTGTGTAGCCTTTTTATAAGGCCCTTTGTATATCCCTTAGTGGATTTTCTCTCTTGTGCTTGTTGCATTTGTCCGTGTGGGACATAGTGAATGCTTTAGCATTCTTGGTTTCTTCCGCTTATTTCATTACATGGTATCAGAGCCAATTGATCTTCTAAAGGTAAAATCTTGTCTCTCTCTACTTCCTTTCTTTCTCACATCTTCCTTGTGTAGCAATGGAAGTCAAGATCGATCTATCATTCAAACTCAATGGAAAAAATTACATGATGTGGGCATCCGCAATGGAGAATAATCTCAAAGGCAAGAAACTTTGGGGTTATGTAATGGGAACCATTCCGGAACCCCAACTTAAGCTCACAAAGATGGAAGGAGATCAAGAGAAAGCACTTGAAGGCGATGCTCGTCTCAAAGCCATTGAAGATTATAATCATCAAATGGAAGATTGGGAGAGCAACCATGCAAAAATCCTTGCATGGTTTATGAATAATGTCGAACTTAAGGTATGTGCAAATATTGCAAAATTCCGCCGGGCAAATGAAGCTTGGTTTTTTATGAAGGGTATGTTTACCCAAAAGGATCTTGCAAGAGCTTATTTCTTGCAAGAAAAAGTAAGAACCACAAAACAAGGCGACATGAGCATACAAGATTACTATAGTGCTCTAAATCCTTTGTGGGATGAATTGGCTCTTTTAGAGCCTAAATGGGTATCTATGGAGGATGTGGTTCTAAGACAAAAACAAATGGAACAAGATAGATTGTTCCAATTTTTATTTGGGCTTCGTCCCGAATTTGAACAAGTGAGATCCTCACTTCTCCATAGATCCACGTTTCCTCCCTTAGAAGAAGCTATTGCCGAGATTACTCAAGAAGAGACTAGGCATAGCATGGGTAAAAGCATAGAGGAAGTTCTTGCCGTATCTAAACCCGGCAATCATGTTAAAACATACAAACCACCTCATTTTGGTAAGCAAGGGAGTGGTGGAAGAAAAATGATTATATGTCACCATTGTTATGAGCCGGGACATATTAAACCCGTTTGCCCAAAGCTAAATGGGGCATTCAAGCCAAAGGTGGCTTCCGTTGAAGAATCCACCACCAAAGAAGATGACGGCAAGAACGGGGATCTCAAAGACACTCTTGGACAAATCTCCTTGGCTCTTCAACAAATCTTAAAGGTTACTTCTTCCACCTCCGGTGCCGCCATTGCCTCATCATCACCTCCCGGTACGTACTCTTGGATTTTAGATTCCGGAGCTTCTTTTCACATGACCCCTCATGAAAATGCATTAACCAATGTGCACACCAATTCAAAAATGTCTTGTGTCTCTACGGCCGATGGAACTTTTCTCAAAATAAATGGTGTTGGAACTCTTGATTCTAAAAATGTTCAAAATTTCCTTGTTCCAAAAGTTAGAATAGTTCCAAAATTAAATCTTAACCTCTTTTCCGTTTCTCAAATAGCCGACCATGGATGTGAAATATCTTTCTCATCCCAAGGGTGCTTTGTGCAGGATCTCCGGTCCGGGAAGCGGATTGGGCAAGGCCATAGGAAGGGAGACCTTTATTTTATGGATAATTTAATGCTTCCAAATACCTCATTTTGTACTTATGTCCAAGACAAAAATATTGAAACTTGGCATAAAAGGCTTGGACATCCAAGTTACTCTAAAATGTATCTTTTTCCTTTTGGAAACAAGTTTTGTAAAGAAAAAGATATCAATTGCAAAGATTGCATTTTTGGCAAAATGAAGTCTACTCCTTTTCCTATTAGATCCTTTGTGACAACAAGACCTTTTGAATTGGTGCATTCCGATGTTTGGGGGCCATCTCCGGTTCTATCTAAAGGTGGTTATTCATATTATGTTACTTTTATTGATGATTATACTAGATATGTATGGATTTATTTTCTTAACTTTAAATCGGAAGTTTTTAACTTTTTTAAAGAATTCCATGCAAAAATTCAAAATCAATTTCAAAGTCAAATATCCATTCTTAGATCCGATTCGGGTGGAGAATACTTATCAAATGATTTTCAAGCATATCTAAAACAACATGGCATTTGTCATCAAAAATCTTGCCCAAGAACTCCTCAACAAAACGGTCTAGCGAAAAGAAAACATAGGCATATTTTGGAAACCACTAGATCCTTACTCATTTCTAAAAATATTCCTAAAAATTTTTGGGCCGAAGCCGTGTTAACCTCCACCTATTTAATCAATAGGATGCCATCTTCAAAATTGAATAATATCTCTCCTTATGAAAAACTTTTTAATATGACACCCGACTACAATCGTCTTCGGATTTTTGGGTGTAAATGCTTTGTTCTTTTACATAAAAGAGATAAATTGTCACCTAAAGCAATAGAATGTGTATTTTTAGGATATGGTGAAAATCAAAAAGGCTATAGATGCTTTGATCATAAAAACAATAAGTTATTTGTCTCCAAAGATGTAACCTTTTTAGAAGATGAAAATGGATTTGACATATTGGAAAAATCAAATGAAATTGATTATATGTTTATCAATGATCTTTTAGAAGATTCAAATGATGACTCTTTGAGTCATCCGGAAATTTTAGAAAATACTCATGATTCTCATGATGATGATGTATCACCAACTAATGGTGACAATCTCCAAGTATACACTCGGCGTGAGGAAGCCCAACCTATTAGTGCTTTAGAAAAATTCTTGCGGCTTAATGAACCCCTAGAAGAAACCTCCCTTAGGCGTTCTTCTAGAGAATCAATCCCACCTAATAGGTTTGTCTCATATGAAATTCTTTCACCTAAATATAGAGCTTGTCTAATAGCCTTGCATTCTTACTATGAACCCTCCCATTATAATCAAGCAAAAAGTATACCTCATTGGGTTGAAGCAATGAAAGTTGAACTAGATGCTTTAAATAAAGCTAAAACTTGGGAAATAGTTCACCTTCCTCCAAATAAGAAAGCTATAGGATGTCGATGGGTCTACAAAGTCAAAACAAAAAGTGATGGTTTCCTAGAGCGCTATAAAGCTAGATTAGTTGCTAAGGGATACTCACAAGAATATGGCATCGATTATGAGGAGACTTTTGCTCCCGTGGCTCGCATGACAAGCGTTAGAACTTTAATTGCGGTAGCATCATCTAAGAAATGGCCTATATTCCAATTAGATGTTAAAAATGCCTTTCTTAATGGTCAGTTGAATGAAGAAGTATATATGGATCCTCCGCCGGGAATCAATGTTAACCAAGGTCAAACCCTTCGGTTATTAAAAGCCTTATATGGTCTTAAACAAGCCCCTAAGGCTTGGTATGATAGATTTAGTGCTATCATGTTACAATTGGGATTTCGCTCATGTTATACTGACACTGCTCTTTTTGTTAAAAATGCAGGTAATAGTATCATCATCCTTTTGCTTTATGTTGATGATATGATCATCACTGGCAATGATGAAAGCGGTATTCTTAAAGTTAAAAATATGTTAAAACATAATTTTGATATGTCTGATCTGGGTTTTCTCAGGTACTTTCTTGGCATAGAAGTTGCATACTCTCCTCGAGGGTATATATTGTCACAGATGAAGCTTGCTGCAGACATATGCTCCAAATCTGGGATTTCAGATGATAAAAAGGTGGAGACTCCCGAGGTTATCAATGCTAAACTACGACTGGAGGATGGAGTTCTGCTGGACGATCCTACGCCCTACAGGCAACTCATAGGCTCCCTCACCTATCTGACTATCACCAGGCCCGATATTGCTCATGCTGTGCACTCTGCAAGCCAATTTCAGCATGCTCCTACATCTGTGCATATGAGTGCTGTGCTCCGGATCATTCGATATATTAAAAATACTTTGACTAAAGGGCTATTCATATCCTCAATCTCTTCCTTAGATTTACTAGCTTATACTGATGCTGACTGGGGAGGAAACCCAAATGATCGAATCTCAACTACTGGCTTTTGTGTATTCCTAGGAGATTCGCTAATTGCTTGGAGGTGCAAGAAGCAGCAGAAAGTCTCATTGTCTTCTACTGAAGCAGAATACAGGGCTATGGCAACCACTACAATGGAGCTGGTGTGGCTTCGAAGTCTTCTTCAAGATATGGGAGTCGAAATTACCGGGGCTTCGAAGCTTTGTTGTGACAACAAAAGTGCTATCTACATTGCCAGCAACCACACTTTCCATGAGAGGACGAAACATATTGAAATGGATTGTCATTATGTACGTGATGAATATCTTCGTGGGACAGTAACACTGCCATATGTCACTTCAGAATATCAACTTGCTGATTTCTTCACCAAAGCCCTGCCTGCTCCTCGCTTCTTGTTCCTCCTTGGCAAACTTTCGGTCATTCCCCCGTAAAGTTTGAGGGGGGGTGTTAAAACATATGTAATAATACCATAATACCCGATAGGGGTATTATGGTCATTTCACAAAGTACCCCATAGGGGTACTTATTTTGTTTCTCGTATTTCACTATTTTTTCTTTTTCTTTTTATTTTTGTATTTTTTGGATACCGAAAAGGGGCCCCACAATGGAGTCGTTGGGGCCCCCAACGGTCACATATGTGACCGTTGGGGGCTCCCAACGACTCTATTGGGAGCCCCTTTGGTCTCCTCTTCTTATAAATAGGGGGAACCCCCCATGTATGTTGCATTGCTCTTGAGAGCTCCTCTTCAATAATAGTGATATTATTTTTCATGTGTGTAGCCTTTTTATAAGGCCCTTTGTATATCCCTTAGTGGATTTTCTCTCTTGTGCTTGTTGCATTTGTCCGTGTGGGACATAGTGAATGCTTTAGCATTCTTGGTTTCTTCCGCTTATTTCATTACAGAAACATCCCATATTGTTATCGAGAATGGTGGGAATGTGCTATACAGGGAAGGACAAAGCTATGGTGTTATTCCTCTTACATATAAAATGCAGGCTTGTTAGAGATGTTATTGAATGTGAGATAGCAAGGTTAATTATGCCTAAAGAATAGAGAATCAGCTACTCATCCTGAGTTGATGGGGAACCAAGACTTGTACCCTAATCTGGCTACAGCTGCAGGAGATTTTGTGCTTTCTGAGTTCACTGAATCCATCAGTAACTTGCCTTCGCTTGCCAGTTCTGAGATCAATCTTCTTTTTTTCTATACTGGTCAGACATGTCCACGGATAAACTTTGCCATATAATGGGACATTTTAGGTCTATCATCTTAATGTTTGATGTTCTATAAGCATGCAAATATGTTTAAGAGGATTTGTGACCATGATGTAACAAATTTATTTGCCAAAGGGGAAACTTGTTAATCTGTTTGCTTCTTTTGCAAATGAAAGACCCCTGTAATTCTAGAAATGTGAATTTTCCAGAATTGGCAATACAGGTTAAGAATTGGTTTTATGCATCGTTTTCTTAAATGGCCAAAATACTGATTGTTTAGAAAGCTGCGTTGCTTTCAATTTTATGTTTTTTTTTCAGTTTGTGTGAACAAGCCATCAACTTTTCTAGTCAATGTGCCTTTGAATTACTGATTGCTTGGTCTTTCTCATCTGGTTGGGTGGCTCTGTTATGTTGTACTTTCCTGAAACTATCTACTATGTCTCTTTGCAGGGCGAAAATCCTAAGAAACCTGGTAGTTCCCATGCAGTCTGGCTCTACTCAATTGCCTCAACCCGCTATGGGGATGCTTTTGATGGAAAAACAGCTAGTCTGTGTGATCCCGAGACCGGAAAGGAAGACCCTTCAAAGAATGGAGTTTGCAGCAATTTTCCTTGTAACTCCAATCCAGGCGACAAAATCAAGCTCACTGGTACAAGCTGACTTCTGTTCAAGTAGCAAGATGTCTTGCTTTGCATTCTCAAACTTTTTCATTACTATAATGCACCCAAAGCCATGCCTTTTGTTTATATTACTAAACAAATTTGAATTATGAAAAAATTTTGCATCACGATACATAGACTACTCACTGTGCTTGAATAGTCCAAAACCGAAATATTATTTTTGAAAAGAATGGAGTTTGTAGCAATTTTCCTATAACGGTTGGGTTACATCAAGGATCTGCTTTAAGCCCTTTCCTATTTGCTATAGTGATGGATGAGCTTACGAGATCAATTCAAGAAAATGTGCCTATGTTGTTTGCTGATGATATTGTTTTGATTGATGAGTCTAGAGCTAGGGTTAATGCTAAGTTAGAATTATGGAGTCAGACATTGGAAGCAAGTGGTTTTAAGTTGAGTAAGAGTAGGACAAAATATATGGAATGTCAGTTTAGTAAGCAACGAAGTAGTGATGGGAGTGTAGTGAAGCTTGGTGAGCAAGAAATACCGGTGGATGATTGTTTCAAATATTTGGGATCTATCATTCAAAAGTATGGAGAAATTGATTGAGATGTAAATCATAGGATAAATGTTGGGTGAATGAAATGGAAAAGTGCAATTGGAGTGTTGTGCGATCGTAGAATGCCATTGCGGTTGAAGGGAAAGTTTTATAGGACTACTATTAGGCCCGCTTTACTATATTGTACGAAATGTCGGGCTGCCAAGAGACATCATATTCAAAAAATGAGTGTAGCTGAGATGCGTATGCTTAGATGAATGTGTGGAAATACCATAAAAGATAAGATTCAGAACGAGGAGATACGTAGGAAGGTAGGCGTTGCACCCATTGAAAATAAGATGAGATAGAATCGTTTACGGTGTTTGGACATATTCGACGAAGGCCTAATGATGCTTCAGTTAGAAGGATGGAGAAATGGGAAAATATATTAGTTAAAAGAGGTTGGGGTAAGCCTAGGAAGACTTGGATGGAGATGATAGGAAAGAATATGAATGCTTTGAACCTCACCGAGGACATGGCATTGGATAGAAATGATTGGAGGAGAAGGATTCATGTGGAAGACCCAGAATGATTTTCTTTGTTGGTTCATATTGCCGACCCCAATTGTTTTGGGATGAAGGCGTAGTTGTTGTTGTTGTTTGTTGTGGGCTTTAAAATACTTGGTTCTGGCAAAGTGATCCTATTACCTGAGGATGATCCAAATGCCACCCACATCATGATTGCCACTGGAACTGGTGTGGCGCCTTAGAGAGGATACCTTAGGTGCATGTTCATGGAGTCTATCTCCTCCTTTAGATTCACCGGTCTCGCATGGCTTTTCCTTGGTGTGGCAAACACCGACAACCTTCTCTATGATGATGTGCTCAAGAAGTATCTACTCGAGTATCCTAATAATTTTAGGTACGAGTTAGCATTGAGTAGGGTGCAAAAGAACAAAAAATGGTGGGAAGATGTATATATACAGGATAAAATCGAGAAGTACAATGTCTTCAAGCTTTTGGATCAAGGGGCACACATTTATTTCTGTGGGTTGAAGGGTATGTGTGAGATTAAAAGTCCATCAAAAACTAAAAGTGGATTGAATCCATGCCCTTGTTAAATCGTTAAGATAAAAAATAAAATAAAACTTAATGCGGAAGCGATACCTGAATCCATAGTGCTTCAGTTGATCGTTGATGATATGATCTTTTAGAACTTATATGTTTGGCCATTTTCCTTTCTCTAGACTTAATGAGAGAGAGACTGAATTCTCTTTCTGATTTATGGAGAATCTGAAGAGATGACCTTTATATATGGTTTGGAGACCATGACTTAATGTATTTAAAAGTTTGTCTCAAATTCGACTCATTACAGAATTGTAGACAGAGCATGTTTCTTCATATAGTGTACCATACCATATGAGAGCCCATCTGGATTAGATCACATAAACCGGGCCTGAACCTTAGATAGTTTTACGTGTGGTTCAACGTATATAGGCCCACACGATTTTTTAACAGTCTTTCACTTGGGTCACGTGCGTAACCTTATAATCACATGTTGTAACCTTATGAGCTCAAAAATATTATCTTATCCTCTACCAATTCGGTCCATTGATCATGTCAACATAAAACTAAAGCAATCTTCATTACAAATAACGTAATTGGACCCCATCAATGATCATATATATCGATTCAACTAAATGATATGGATCAAGTATGGATGTGAAGTATGAAAATTACATGCAATATGATCAAACATGCCTATTTTCAATTGGTCCTTTCTGAAAACTTTTGTGAGATTACAACATAATGAGTACAAAATGAAACTAAAACTTTAACTTTATACCAAAGTGGCAAAATAAGACTTTATTATATCATAGAATGTCCAAATACAAACTCTCACTAAACTAGTATATTATAAAATGATAAAACACCCATGTGAGCAGTAAGCTCATGAAAGACCTTAGGTGGTAAACCTTTAGTAAGCGGATCTACAATCATAGAGTTTGTGCTAATATGTTCTATTGATATTTGACCATTCTGCACTCTTTCTTTAACAAGGAATTTAATGTCAATATGTTTTGACTTCGATGAGTTCCTGTTATTGAAATATAACACTGTTGAATTATTGTCACAAAATAACTTTAGTGGTCTTTCAACATTATTCAAAATATACAGCCTTATGACAAAATTACGTAGCAATATCTCATGGTTGGATGCCTCATAACAAGCCACGAATTCTTCTGTCATGGTGGAAGATTCCTCCAGGAAATAGCTCTCCCAACCAACAAAAAAATATAGTCTGACGTGGATATGCGACTATCTTGACATCCCACAAAGTTAGAATCAGAATACCCAACGATCCCCAATTGATCTTACTTTCTATATGTGAGCATGTAACCTTTTGTTCTTTGCAAATACTGCATAACCCATTTGACTGTTTTTCAATGATCTATACCTGGGTTACTAAGATATCTGCCCAACATCTCAATAATGTACGCAAAATTCAGATGCGTACATACTTGAACATACATAAGACTCTCTATAACATATGCATATAAAATCTTTTTCATAGCCTTAACTTTAAACTGGTGTTTGAGGCACTAAGTCTCCTTTAGCAACAAGGGTGTCACCTGGTTTACAATCCTTCATGCCAAATCTATCCAGAATCTTTTTTGATATATTTCTTTGGTGATAATCCAAGAATACCTCAAGAATGATCTCGATGTATCTAGATCCCTAATACAAAAGAGACATCCCCAGGATTTTTTATTTCAAATTTTTTTGTCAAAAATCTCTTGGTTTCATGCAGTATGCCTATATCATTACTAGCAAGCAATATATCATCTATGTGCAAAACTAGAAAAATGAATTTACTCTCACTGAACTTATGATATATGCATTCATTCACCACATGCATCTCAAAACCAAACGAGAGGACAACTTGATAAAATTTATGATACCACTGACGAGAAGCTTGCTTAAGTCCATAGATGAATTTCTTTAGTTTGCAAACCAACTTCTTGGCATCGCCTGAGGCAAAATATTCTAGTTGGATCATGCATATTATCTCATCAATGTCTCTATTAAGGAATGCAGTCTTAACATCCATTTGATGTAGCTCTAAGTCATAATGAGTCATAAGTGTCATCATAATCTTGAAAGAGTCTTTCGTAGAAACCAGAGAGAAAGTCTTTGTGTAGTCAATGCCTTTCTTTTGAGTAAACCATTTTGCAACAAGACAAACCTTATATCTTTCCATATTACCCTTTGAATCCTTTTCGGTTTTAAATATCTATTTGCAACCAATGTTTTTACACTTTCAGGTAATGAGACAAGTTCTCACACGTCATTGTCCCTCATGGATTTAATCTCCTTATGTATTGCTTTAATCCATTTTTGAGGGTTAGAACTTTATGTGACTTGATGGAGGTTGATTGGATCATATTTCATTAAGCTAGTATTATCCTCATGTTCTTGTAGAAAGACAATATAATCATATGAAATTGCTCTTATTCTCTCTCTAGTAGATTTTCTTAATGACACTGGTTCTTGAGGTGTTTATTGAGTTTGTTGAGTTTGAACTCCAGGAGTAAAAGCATGATTTTGGATAGGGAGATCTAAAGCATTATCTTGATCCGAATTTGTGAGAACAATGTTAGGAATAAAAATATGATCATTGTGATCTATAATTGTAGGAAGAGAAATAGACTATTCTTCAAAAACAATGTCTTTTACTTTATCACTCCTCTCAAACTCAGCACCCTCAAAGAAACAAGTGTTTTCCGTTTCGAAAAAAAAACTTATTCGCAGTGTTATAAAACTTATAGCCCTTGGACCTTTCATAATACCCAACAAAATAGCAGCTAATCGTTCTAGAATTCAGTTTTGTTTCATGTGGCCTATAGGGCCTAGCATCAGCTGAATACCTCCAAATATGAAAATATTTCAAACTAGGTTTTTGACCTATCTACAATTCATATGGAGTCTTGGTTACTGCTTTAGAGGGTACCTTGTTCAAAACATAGGTTGTAGTCTTTAATGCTTCTCCCTATAGAGACTTTAGTAAGGTAGAATGAGAAATCATACTCATTACCATATCCTTAAGAGTCATGTTTCGTCTTTCAGCAACATCATTCATGTTAGGGTGCCTGACATGATATATTGAGGGACGATCCTAAATTTCGCTAGGAATTTGGCAAAAAGCTCTTGACGTTGTTCATCTAATTCATCATATCTACCATAGTACTCACCACCATGGTCAGATTTGACGACCTGAATTCTTTTATCAAGTTGATTTTCAACTTCGGCCTTATACGATTTAAATACATCCATGGGCTGAGACTTTTTATGAATCAAATATAGGTACTCATAACGAGAATAGTCGTCTTTGAATGTAATAAAATATTGTTGACTATTCCAAGAAGCTATAGGGAAGGGGTCCACAAATATCTGTATGGATTAGTTCTAAGACATGTATTCTTTTTTTAACACCTAATTTTCTTATGTTTGTTCGTTTATCTTTTATACACTCAATATAAACCTGAAAGTCAGTGAAATCAAGAATCTCATTTGACACAAGCATTTCAATTCTTTGTTTAAAAATATGATCTAAGCGCTTATGCCATAATAAAGCAGAATTCTTATTTGTCAATTTTCGTTTTGTACCACGAGAACTTAATTGCAATATTTCATTAAATGAGACAATAGTATCAAGCATATAAAGGTTATCAACCGTAGATAAAGAACCGGTCTCAATAAGATTTGAATCAATAAACAATTTAAATTCATTATTTTCAAATAAACAAGAAAAAACGTATTTATCTAAAATGAAAATAAAAACCAAATTCTGCCTAAAAGATGACACAATAAATGTTTCTTTTAAATCTAAATAATTTTTGGTCTTTAAAAGTAACATAAAAGTTTCTATTGCTTCAACTTCAACTATTTCGCTATCGTCCACATAGATGAATATTTCAGCATCAATTGGTGGTCAACAATTTACGCAACCCTGCATGGACACACTTGTGTGAGTGATAGCACCAAAATCCATCCACCAAGTGTGTTTGGGCACATAAGTCAAATTAACTTCAGAACAAACCAAAGTAAGGAGTGCACCTTTTTTCTCACGCCAAACATGATACTTGGTACAGTTCTTCTTCACGTGACCCTCCCCTTTGCAAAAGAAACAACTAGACTTTGGGTCTTGATGTCTTTTCTGTTTCTTCTGCGATTGAGGGTCAACTGCAGCTTTCTTAGTCATTTTTTTTTCTTAAACATATCCTTAGAGGTTACTGCTAAATGAGCACTCTCAGTCTTCTCTTGTTTTATCCTATCCTCTTCTCGCACACAGCGTGAAATGAGTTCATTAAGAGTCTATTTTTTCTTCTGACAGTTATAACCGACCTTAAATTGGTTGTACTGTGCAGGAAGGGATATCAAAACCAAGTGCACGAGTAAGTCCTCGGACAACTCTAACCTTAATGCCTTGAGTTTTAAAGCAAGATGAGACATCTCCATGACGTACTTCCGAATGTTTCATTTGCCCTTATACTTCATTGAGACAAGACTCGAAAGAAGAGTACTTGTCTCAGCCTTTTCGTTTTTCATAAAATGTTTTTTAATTTCTTCAAGAAAATGTTTGACATTTGCCTTTTCGAATATGGTGCCTTTCAAGGGTTCAAGAATTGCATGTTTGAAGATCATGAGACTCATGCAATTAGATCGATCCCACTGCTCGGAGTTCTTTTTATCCTCAGTAGAACTCTTATCCGTAAGAGAAGGTGGTTGATCTTCTCGTAGTGCAAGATCCAGATCCATACATTCAAGCACAATCATAACATTTTCTTTTCAATTCTTAAAATTAGAACAACTCAAAACAATGATGAAATTAATGTTTACAGATATCATATAAGTAGAGATATTAACTGAATAAAGAACAAACAAACTCACTATTAATATTTATATTTACATGCAATAACATAAAATAACATATTTAAACAATGGTGAACCCCATTACAAGATACCCAATACAACATTAACACTTAGACTTTGGACAGAAGTGTCAACTTGTAAGTTGTACTATCAATACAGTAATCAAAACATGGACAATCAGTCCTGTTAAACAACGAGTTTTTCTTTGTACCGACTCATTATTCACATGAAAAACTGAATGATTATCCCATATTCATTACTAAAAGTATACATTTGGGCTCGGTCTGTCATCGCCTAAAAGGCTGGATTCAGCCTGTCACCATTGAGGAGGCCGAAAAATTGGTATGGCACTACCCTAAAGGCCGAATTCGGCCTGACACCACTCATAAGGCCGAACTGAGTCCCACTCATAAGGCCGAACTGAGTCTGACAACTCCTGTGGAGCCCGAATACCTCCTGACGCCTCCTAACGGCAGAATATGGCTCGACACCACCTGTCAAAGACGCACACAGTCACAACCCAAACTGGATCCCGGACTGAGCATGGGTTGAAGGTGAATGCCGAGATGCTCCCTAATCGCCTAACAGTGTCTTGGCTAACCAGATGCCCAGACCGTCGGTGTCGAGCACCGTTTGACGTTCGGGGAGGATGATCAGGTATTAATTGATGGCCATTCTGTAAAATAAACAACATGAAGGGCCAATATGGCCCTTCCCCTTCATTACGACAGCTATCAGGTGCAAACCGGGCAATGCCGATTTCGAACCACCTGGCAACTGTTGCTGGGGTGAACCACTGCCTCCAGACGCAATCGACCTGAAAAAGTCACTGGCGATGGCTGGGGAGATACAGGTGCCCCAGGCCATCATCCATTCGATCGTCGTTAACAGAGAAGGGCCCAATTGCCCTTCCTACAGAGCGGTCAGGAAAAGAGAAAGGGCCCAATAACCCTTCTTGTCCAGCGATCTGAATAGGGGCAAGCCCCTTCATCGCCCAATGATGATCCGACAAGCAGAAGGAGAGGCTGATTGACCCTCCTCCGCCTACATCCTAAAATCCAACGTGATGGATCGTCACCACAAAAAATGTGAAATATTCAATAAGATCGTATCTTTCAACGATTCAACGAGAACATGATGGCTTTTATACCAATTGTGGGATTAAAAGTCCACCAAAAACTAAAAGAGGATCAAATCCATGTTCTCGTTAAATCATTAAGATAAAAAACAAAACAAAACAAAACTTAATGCGGAAACGATACTTGAATCCATAATTGATCGTTAATGGTATGATCTTCCAGTACCTGTATATTTGGTCATTTTTCTTTCTCTAGACTTAATGAGAGAGAAACTGAATTCTCTTTCTGACTTATGGGGAATCTAAAGAAAGAACCATTATATAAGGTTTGGGGACCATAACCTAATGTATTTAGGAGTCTGTTCTCAATTCAACCCATTACAGAATTATAGACAGAGCAGGTCTCTCCACATAGTGTACCATACCATATGAAATACCACATGACCCATCTCGATTAGGTCACATGAACCGGCCCTGAACCTGAGACAGTTTTATAACGTGTGGTTCAACATATGTAGGCTCACCCAATTTTCTAACAGTATGATGCTTGAAATTCAGGAAACACTGAAGAAAGTTGCTGAGGAGAGGGGAGAGAACAAGGACTAGAAGCTTTCTTAGCTTAAGAAGAACAAGCAATGTCATGTTGAGGTGTATTAAAAGATTGAAGATGGTGTCATGTTGAGGTGTATTAAAAGATTGAAGATGGAGCTAATTGGTAGCTCAGCAATCTTGAGTAGTTCTTTCCCAATTGTTCGAAGGAAATAGTCATTCCGCTTGCTTTAAATTACTATTGTAATGACATTATTTATCTATGTTATTGCTTTGGGATGAATAAGGCTGTTTTTTTTTTCTGGTTTTTGCATTTCATTTAATATGCTTATCAGTAGGTATTCCATTTTGATCCCCTTGTATACTAGTTACACTGAAAACTTCATAAAATGGCTGTATCCTCTATCTTCAGTCATATCCATAACATAGATGTCAAGTCCCCCTTTAGGTAACTCCTACTAATGAGCCAGTAAAGAAATGAAGTAAACAATAAGCAACCTTATCTGTTTATGTTGTCGAATTTGAAAATCATGTTCCAGGTAAAAGCGGGGTTGGAAAATGGTAATACCAAATTCAGATCGGCCGTCTAATTGGATAAACTTTATTTCTGATCGAATTCAGGTTACTCATTAATAGATTTAGATTCGAAAGTAAGACTGCAAAGCCAATCCGAATCTGAATATTAATTAGATGTTATTTGATCTGCTGAATCTAGTTAATCCTCTGTCAATTCCCTTTATATCCATTTCTCTCGTCTTGGAATCCTTTCAGAACATTTTTATCAGTTCCTCCCATTTCTGACAAGCCAAACCTATTGTTTTTCAAATAAAAAATAAAAGAGAAAAATGGCTTGGGTTAAAACCCATTCCGACCCCAAGCCAACTATATATTTTTATCGGATTCCAATCTCAATTGAACAGGCCCAAATGTATTTGTTCTGGATCCAACCCAGATTTTTGATATACACTGTCTGGAACTGAATATGAATAAAATTCAATTCGGATTCGGGTCAAAAACTCCAGCACGTTTGCACCCCTGGTCAGCATTCGGCCCTAGTGGGTCAGTAGGTCAGATTTCCGACCCATCATGGTGCAACCAAACCTGCCCAAATAACTAGATGCCAGATTCAGGATTTCCTAAAGTGTGATTTTGGTAATGACCAGGTAGCTATGAAAATCTGCTGAAAGAAAGAGCATTCCCAAGACAGATGGAATGAGTCTTCATCTTGGGAATAACATAAGATACAGCGGCTTGCCAAAAGTATCTGGTCCCCAGATCCAAGGGGGATGGTGTAGTGGGATGGGGCCAGACTGTTTGATGGGCAGCCTAGGTTCCAATCCCATGGGCGTCACTCCCTGCGTAAGCCAAAGCTTGGTGACTCCCTTGGGATCGAGGGGTAAGCCCTTGGAGTTTTAGGCTGACTGGGATAGCGACCATAGGCTCAGCCAGCTTGACTAGGTTTCTGCACCTGCGGCGGTTTCTCCGAGTAGAACTCAAAAAAAAGAGAAGCATCCGGGTCCCCATTTCTGCATATTCAAGTGGGTTTGGATCTTGTCAAGAGATATGATCCAAACAAAAACTTGTGCCCTTTTAGCTGGTCCGGAGCCATTTCAGGTCTGCATTTTTATGCCCATACCCAGAAATTCAGGTTTGGGGTGTTGGGTACCCGGTACGGACCTGGTCCATTGACAGCCGTAATCCAAACCTACCCAAATAGCTACTTGCCGGATTTGGAACCTAGATCCGATGGAGTGGTATTGGATTCGCTCTTAGTCCCTCCCTACGCACTTCTCCCGTTCAAGAAACCACCAACTGGTCCAACTCTCCTCCAAATCCCGACACAAGAACGCCAAGAGCCGTTTCTCTTGTCTGAATCTTCGCACCGTCGAACCATCGAGGAATTCGAATCATAGTTCATGACCATCCTCTCCGGTACGAAGTTTCTTGCTGAAATCCTCCTGTTGTTAGTCTCTGTTCGATGGTGATGGCAATTTTCTGTGACAAATTTTCATCGATCTTATTGTAGAAGATGCAGTTCTTGTTTGGTAGATTTGTTGTACCCACACTTTCTAGATGAATACCAACGTTAGAATTATCGCCAAGATGTTAATGCGCGAGTTTTTCATCCCCATTGGTGTTGAAAAGGATGAGCTTCTTGATTCAGCAGCTACTGATCCTGGTACCATGTAATCTTATAGGATTTAGAAGTATCGTTTTTCGTTGTCTAACACTATTTTTACGGTCTACTGCTAGGATTTCTCCGATTTTCACTTGATGGGCATTGCCCAATTCGTATCTTGATTACCCAACAGAGAAAAATCAAGAATTCGAGTTAAAGAAGTAGCAAATTGATGTTGGAAGGGACTAGTCGGGTGCGTTCTGATTGAATTTGGGAGTTTCAGGATGTGCCCAACGCGCTTGCCTCCACTCCCAAATTGCCAACCTAATGTGAACCACAGGATCCAATTTTCAGAAAACTGTGTGAGAGCCAATGTGTCTATATTGGTGCGAGACAGATCGATGCCATCGTGCTTCTATATTGATTTTTCTCTAGATTCTGTTGTTTTACGCGATAGAAACATATTCTTTGTCTGGGTAACTAATCAAGCGGGTCTCTGTGTCTTTTTGTTTTTCAGTATTTATATTCAATATCCTTTAAGCAATTTCATGCTGCCATGTTCCTGCACAATTTTGAATATGGTTTTTATCTAGTATTTTTCATGATTGTGTGTAAATGAGCCTCATATATCCTAGAATATCTCTCTCTCTCTCTCTCTCTCTCTCCTGGGATGGTTTGCTTTGGCAACATTCTCTTATCATAAAACATGATCTCTAATGAAAAGGAAGCCGTCGTGATAGCTACGCTTCTATGATTTGCCATTTTGTTTTGCAATATTTATACTTAATACAACATAAGTAATTTCATGCTGCCATGTTCCTGTGCAATTTTGAATATTTATCTTTATTTATCATAATTGTGCGTAAGTGAGCCTGGTGGTGTATTTCTGCATTGCATCAGCAGTAGCTATGTTGAAATAAGGGACTATGGAAGCATTTCAACCGTCGATACCACATGACCAGTGGACACGACTCCCCACATCTGGTTCTCGTCCATCTGCTTGTTACAAGGTTTGATCATAACCAAGTGAAGTTCCATTGTGGTTTCAGCTTTAAGTTTGGTGCTGACTTCTCATGCATCATATTGAGTTTGTGCTATTACTCTTGATTAATGACTTTTGCAATTTTGGTTCTCTTTCTTGTTCTTTTATGCGTCCTTGCACACTGGTGGATTCGGTTGTATGTCAAATGTACAGCACGCAGAAGAAATTGTGCAGGAAAAACTATATGTGATTGGTGGCAGTCAAAATGGGAGATATTTGTCTGATGTACAGGTAGAGTAAAAGGATTGATGCTATATTACATTAACGTATCCGTCCCTTTGTGTCTTATGATAATGCAACTTTGTGCAGGTTCTTGGTTTCAAGACTTTGACATGGTCTGCAGTGAAACCAACTCTTGATCAAGATGACTACCTCAATGGTCGTATTCTTGAACCACTCCCTGCTTCCTCATGCCATCGTGTTGTTAGTAGCATAATGGATCTACAACATCTCAAATGCAGAAAATTCATTGTCAATGCTTCTTCAATTGACAGCGCTGACCTATATCAGATGGATACCAGGATACAGCCATTTTTATGAAGTTTTCAATATAACTAGTATATGACGGGACAAGATACTGGGGCCAAAATGGAGTATCCATGTGACATAGGTGTTGACAGCCTCTGTGTATTTTGGAGTTCCATTCTAGCAGTCTTATGTGTTTCCATGTCTCCCGCACAGGTGAAATGTGGAAATAAACTTCTAGTTATAGGAGAATATATGAAACGGTGACAGGTTTGTTTTTCTTAAAATAGAGAAAGTTGAAAGTTGAATAGGCATCCAGTAATTCTGCAAGGAGCCTCATTCTCTTCTTTTAGTTCCCATGATCCAGTTGATATTTCCTTCTAATAGATATGTCATTTCAATTACTTTTCTAGTTGCTTGACCATCTTATGCATACAGCAGTTCGATCAATTGATGTGGATACTCACTGCTGGAACATTGTTCAGAGATCTGGAAAAATCCCGGTAAAGTCATAAACTGTCTTTTTTTCGGTTTGGTTTAGTTGAATGATATACAAATGACACTTTTGCCTTGTATTATGCAATCTGAAATTGATCCAGTTTCCTGTTCATTTCTGGATGTACAGATGGACTTGTTTCATTTAAGGTCCTTTATCCATTCTTAAGTTTTGTTTTTCTCAATTTTTGTGTCATCGTTACGTTCTTGCGAAAATCTATGAATCCTACTCGTCTTAAGGAGAAAAGTAGAACCTCTGAATCTCAGACACAGTCACACACACACACACACGTGTGCATGCACATTGCACACTCTTATTTTAGGGTTTAAATCTAGGTTTTTTGCATGATTATTTTTTTCTTTGATTTTATGAATTATTTTATGGTTTATTTATGTTTTTTATTTTATGATTTATTTTTCTTGCAGTTTAGGGTTTTATGGTTTATTTTTTCTTTAAATTTATAGTTTATTTATGATTTCTTTGATTTTATGGTTTATTTATGATTTATTTTTCTTGCAATTTAAGGTTTTATGGTTTATTTTTTATTTAATTTTGTGGTTTATTTATGATTTCTTTGATTTTATGGTTTATTTATGATTTATTTTTCTTGCAGTTTAGGGTTTTATAATTTATTTATGGTTTTTGCATTTGTATATCAAAAACTATGAATTCCTATTTTTTTCTCAAATTATCCAAAATTTAAACATTTTTTGGTACTTAGATCCAGTTTGAGATCGATATTCAAGGCTAAAATCCATAATTGTTTGATAAACTTTCATAATTAGATCTAATATGATTCGGATTAAAGCATATATATATATATATATATATATATATATATATATATATATATATATATATATATATATATATAATATCAATTCTTAACTCCGCCTGCTGCCGGTCCCAAGCCCGGATAAAGGAGGGTTGCGGTAGGCCAGTGACAGCCAACATAAAAACTTAGTCATACCCTATGAATATGAATCAATATGAGAATTTCGTTGGGGCGTTCCCTACTAAGCGACGCGCTGTACTCTATATGCCCGGAGGCAGTGATAAATGGGCAAGGGTTGCTAGGTCGTCGCCCAGAAGCGACGCGTCACACCGACGCCCGGGTGTGGTGTCAAATAGGCAAGGGTTCCCTCACTTTGTTGGACGGGTGGGGGTAAAGAAGTTAGTCCAAGACCATAAAATTAGGTTAGCCACTTGAAACATAGGGTCTTTAACTGATAAGTTTGTAGAGTTAGTAGATGTTATGTGTAGGAGAAAGATTGATATTTTATGTCTACAAAAGACCAAATGGGTAGGTGAAAAAGCGAAAGTGATAGAACCTTGGGGATATAAGATTTGGTATACAAGAATAAATAAGGATAAGAAGGGAGTAGGGATTGTTATGAGTTGTGAGTTTATAGATAATGTAGTTGAGGTCCGTAGGAAGGGTGATAGGATTTTACTTATTAAATTAGTATTAGGTACGGATATTATTAATATTATTAGTGTTTATGCACCTCAAGTAGGTTTAGATGATTCCATTAAGCGTCAATTTTTGGGAAGATTTAGATGGAGTAGTACAAGGGATATCTTATGGAGAAAAGCTTTTCATCGGCGGTGACCTTAATGGGCATGTAGGCATTAGTAGGGATGGATTTGAGAGTATCCATGGAGGCTATGGTATAGGAGAAAGAAACGATAGTGGATAAAAGATTTTAGATTTTGGTTTGTCCTATGATATGATCTTAGCAAACACTTGGTTTAGGAAGAGGGAGTCTCACCTAGTAACATTTAAAAGTGGGGTTAATACGAGTCAGATAGATTTTTTCCTACTTAGAAAGAGAGATAGGGGTTGTTGCATCGATTGTAAGGTTATACCGGGAGAAAGTGTAGCTATACAACATAAAGTCTTAATTTTAGATCTTAGAATTAGACAATGCCGCAAAAGGGATAGACATAGGATAAATCCTAGAATTAAGTGGTGGGCACTGAAAGGAGCTAAACAAGGAATGTTTGTAGAGCAGGTAGTTAAGGAAGTTGATTGGTGTCTCGAGGATGATTCAAAATCAATGTGGAATAAGATAGCGGGTGGCATGAGAAAGGTGGCTAAGGAGGTATTGGGTGAGTCTAAAGGCGGTGCACCGCTAGGTAATGATACATCATGGTGGAACAAGGATGTCAAATTAGCTATTAAGGTTAAAATAGAGTGTTATAGAAATCTAAGTAAAAGTCGTGATAATGAGAATTTGAAGAAGTATATGATAACAAATAAGGAAGCTAAAAAAGTAGTTCGAAATGCTAGGGATAAGGTATATAAGGAGGTTTATGACAAGTTGGATACCAAAGAGGGTGAGAAGGATATTTATAAGCTTGCAAAGATGAGAGATAAGAAATCGAGGGATCTGGGTATGGTTAGATGTATCAAAGATGAAACACAAATGGTTTTAGTCAAAGATGAGGAGATTAAGGAGAGATGAAAAGATTATTTTGATAAGCTGTTTAATGGAAGTCATGCTCAGGATCTTGGATACTTCTCCATTCCTTTTCATGAGATGAATCGTGACTTCATGCACAAGATTCAAAAGAAAGAAATTACAGAGGCTTTGAAGAAAATGAAATCAAGAAGGGCAGTTGGCCTAGATGATATACCTATCGAGACTTGAAAATGCTTGGGAGAGAAATGTTTACAATGGTTGACAAATCTTTTTAACAAGATTTGGCGGACAAATAAGATGCCTGATGAGCAGAGGAAGAGTACTTTGGTGCCTCTATATAAGAATAAGGGTGATATAAAAGATTGCACAAACTATCGTGGTATAAAACTCATGAGTCATACTATGAAACTTTGGGAGAGGGTGATTCAGTCTAAGTTGAGGAAGGTTGTTATGATATCAGAGAATCAATTTGGTTTTATGCATGGAAGATCAACTATGTAAGCTATACATCTGCTTAGACAACTTATTGAGAGATATACAGAGAGGAACAAAGATTTGCATATGGTTTTTATTGATTTGGAGAAGGCATACGATAGAGTACCTAGGGACGTTCTCTGATGGACAATGATGAAGAAATGTGTTTCTCTCAAGTACATTAGTATAATTAAAGATATGTATGAATGAGTAGTAACCAATGTCCGCACTTGTGGAGGGGTGACAACCAATTTTCCTATAACGGTTGAGTTACATCAATGATCTGCTTTAAGCCCTTTCCTATTTGCTATAGTGATGGATGAACTTACGAGATCAATTCAAGAAAATGTGTCGTGGTGTATGTTATTTGCTGATGATATTGTTTTGATTGATGAGTCTAGAGTTGGGGTTAATGCTAAGTTAGAATTATGGAGACAGACATTGGAAGCAAGATGTTTTAAGTTGAGTAAGAGTAAGACAAAATATATGGAATGTCGGTTTAGTAAGCAACGAAATAGTGATGGGAGTGTAGTGAAGCTTGGTGAGCAAGAAATACCGGTGGATGATTGTTTCAAATATTTGGGATCTATCATTCAAAAATATAGAGAAATTGATGGAGATGTAAATCATAGGATAAAGGTTGGGTGGATGAAATGGAAAAGTGCAATTGGAGTGTTGTGCGATCGTAGAATGCCATTGCGGTTGAAGAAAAAGTTTTATAGGATGACTATTAGGCCCGCTTTATTATATGGTACAGAATGTTGGGCTGCCAAGAGACATTATATTAAAAAAATGAGTGTAGCTGAGATGCGTATGCTTAGATGGATGTGTGAAAATACCATAAAAGATAAGATTCGGAACGAGGAGATACGTAAGAAGGTAGGCGTTGCACCCATTGAAAATAAGATGAGAGAGAATCGTTTACGGTGGTTTGGACATATTCGGCGAAGGCCTAATGATGCTCCAGTTAGAAGGATGGAGAAATGAGAAAATATATTAGTTAAAAGAGGTCGGGGTAGGCCTAGGAAAACTTGGATGGAGATGATAGGAAAGGATATGAATGCTTTGAACCTCACCGAGGACATGGCATTGGATAGAAATGATTGGAGAAAGATTCATGTCGAAGACCCAAAATGATTTTCTTTTTTGGTTCATATCGCCGACCCCAATTGTTTTTGGATGAAGGTGTAGTTGTTGTTGTTGTCGTTGTTATAAAATATTAATTCTTATTTTTTTCTGAAATTACCCAAATTTTAAACATTTTTTGATATTTGGATCCAATTTGAGATCCATATTCGAGGCTAAAATCCATAATAAACATGTTAAAACACTCATGTAGTGAAGTGGATTGGGTCGTACGATCCCAAAACAAAGAGACCCATTATCCATGTGTCCAAGTTGTTCACACAACAATCAATCAAACATCGGACACAAGGAATACATGCCTTTATCTGGTCTAAACAAACGCTGAACAAGTACAATTGTTCATGTTCTGGACAAAACATGTGTTCTGTCTGTTCTTTTCAACTGTTCTGTCCAAGCTTGGACAAGCAATCAAACAGTCCCTAAAATCTTGGAGGATGAATAGATGATATTTAGCTTCCAAGAAAAAAGAAAAGCACAGAAAAGACCACTACGGATGTGTTTTCATGTTTTCTTCGGTGCAATATTTCTCGGCACGGTCTTTTCAGAAAGAAACACATGATATTTTCCCATGTTTTTTCTTTAGCTTATGGGGTGATTTTTCATGTGTTTTTTTCATTAACGATACTGTAATGGCACACGAATAAGTGGCTGTTGATCAAGGCACCAAATATTGGTAAGGTTTGCTAGTTGGTGCAATTGAGATTATGGAGGTTGGCGTGGCTGCAGTTGCGACTACTAAAAATAATGAGTGAATTAGGCGTGCATATCTGTTGTTCAAGTGATAGTGACATGCTTGTACGGTTGTACCTGAGTTTCATGAGTCACGTGAATCTTTTGGTGTTGCTGCTGCTGCTGCTTGGCCAGAATGCTTGAACAAATGCCAGTCTCAAGGAAGACCGACATAGTTTCCGGTTCTGCACTGCCACACAAGACTCCTAACACCAACATCCTGGTCCGGGTTTAATAGATGATACACAAGAATTATAATATTACAACAAATTTCACACCTTTTGGGATACCATGACCTCAATACATGATAAGTGAGGCTACAACTTCTCTCTGACTGTCTGTATCGATTTGATATTTCTGCTTGATGGGGTTTGCTGAATATTGCAATTATGTGTGGCTGTGAGCTTTGAAATAAGAGCCACCATCGGTCTGGCTTATTGTTCTCCAGGAAGCATGGTATCCTCAGGCAGATCGCAGTATGCATTGCCCTGAAAGTTATTCACTTCTTAATACTAAGGATATCTTATCCTGAATCATACACCGATTACCGATACAATTGAACTGAGACAACTCTAAGTGGTATACCTCTCCTGTTAGATGTGCAACACATCTTTTTTCAGCAAGCAGCTCCGCCTCAGTCTGTTGCAGCAGCTCAATGTCAGGCCATACAGCTTATATGGATACAGATCACCAATTCACGTGATTGGTACCCAATGAAAAAAGAAGAAACAGACCTTTTTTATTCGTTGTCGGAGGTAATCATCAATAATTACATCGTCGACTAGCTCATAATCACCATCACCCTGAACATTACAAAGGAGGGCTTTGAGATTTTCCACACTTGACAGCAAACAAAATATTTGGGTACAGATGGATCTCTGAATGCAAATTATGGACCTTTGATCTGCAAGGCATACTGAAAACAATATCCTCTGCTATACCGTACGGGTTACCATTGGTATAAACCTGGAGAAGTAGACAGGAAAATGTGAGATATAACTGATGTTGCAGACTCTATGAGTATGCACTGGCCATTAAAACATGAACAGCTATTTGGATGGAAGGACCGATGATGATGCCATAAAAGTAGATCCACTGCAAAAGACGAGGTCGTTAGTTGTATGATAGGTTCATCAATAGGCAGCAGCTAAGGATATTTGATATCATTGATTAAAGCTTTCATTTATGTAGCTAGTTATGTGGGTCTGACTGATAAAATAACCAAGCACAAATATGAATAGGAAAATCAACTGAGACTTAAAAGATTTGATTTGTATAACAGACACATAAATGTGGACAAGACCACAATCTGTTAGTAATCAGCTATTTAGACCAAGTACATGATAAAAAAAACAGCACGCCAAAATAGAGTAGAAACATTCTTTGCGTATATATATGTGCATGCCTCTTGTATCATATAAGATTCATCCAAGAATTACATCATCCAATAACTTAAAAAAGAGAAATGGAACATAAAATACACACACTTTTTCCTTCTTTTTCCTAATATGCAATATCATAACTTAGTTGAACAGATATAGTGATCATAATTGATGGGCATATAGCTATTCATGAACATGCTTCACTATAATTTCCAAGAAGCTATTGATAGGAAAAGATTAGATTCCCACTAAACATCATAGAACATCCTAATACTGGAAACAGATGACGCCTGTTAGTGAAACATACCGCTGAAGAAAACCAGTCTCCTTCGGGTGTAGGGATAACGAGAGACCTTATAGCATCAACAGTGGATACAGCTGTTGATGCTGCTGAAGATCTCCCCCATTTCTTGATAAGTTCACCTCCTCTCTGCCAATAAGTTTCATAATTCACCAAAAAATCATTGAGGTTGGTCGGCTAAAAAACAAGGGGTAGGAAAAGGTGGGATCGTCCACCATATTGAAAAAAAAGAAAGATCTTGTAATCATTCTCAGAAGTGGTCAATTTATATACCTTCTGAACCTTTTGAGTGAATTCTTCCTCTAACCATTTGGTATCAGTAATAACTTCCTTCACTGGCAGGCCCAGGATTCTAGCATTTAAAAAATCTGGAACCTGTTATTTTCTATAAACTGATTAATCCTCAACATATATAGTACAAATGGATTTCACATCCAATCTGGAAATAAGATATGAAAAAAGAATTATGACATGCAAGATGAGTACAATGATATGCAACTGAATTCAGCTACCTGAGTTGTTGAGTGGTTTCCCCAAATGGTCATGTTTGAAACCTTATCGTAAAATACACCAGCTTTCAGGGCTAACTGCAAGTTTCCAAAACATAATTCACAATGCAACAGACAAACTTAAGGAGCTAAATGGTTGTTATAGTAAAAAAAGGTTTATAAGCAGGAAGCATACTTGGCATTTGGCTCTATTCTCATCCAACCTTGTTAAAGCATGAAAGTTCTTTGCAGGAATATTTGGAGCATTCTTCAAACAAATCAGCGCACTAGCACAAGAAAGTAGTGAGTACTAGAGTTCATCCAGACTCATTCAAGATACTAAATAGACGCTCATCTTACTTTGTGTTGCATGGGTTACCGACAACTATCACCTTGACATTAGGATATGCAACTGCATTGAGAGCTCTACCCTGCCAGATATAACACATGTTTATGTCATACCAAATATACGTTCTTCTAAGAATAAGTAGTTTCATGACTGTAAAAAATCAAGAATGAGCACTGGCATAAAACCTGTTCAGCAAAAATCTGTCCATTTATATCTAGCAAGCCTGCACGCTCCATTCCTGGGCCTCGAGGCTTTGCCCCAATCAAAAGTGCCCATTCAGCATCCATGAATACGTCATAAGGATCTATACCTATGCTAACCTCTCTCAACAAAGGATACAAGGAGTCCTCCAACTCCATTGCAACCCCTGCGTGATCAGAAAGCTTAGGTCAGCTAAATAAATACAGTCATAGACCATGCATCCAACAAACAAGACTGTAAACCTTTTATGCGACTATGTCATCCAGTTCTACATGCAGCCAAACAGTACTATCTTATGGACATGTTGAAGGCATTGAAGTGCATTAAAGAGATGGCGATCTAGTGGAATCCCTTCTCCAAGGATAAATGAGTGTGGGTTCAAATCATGTTTCCTTATTCCTTCATCAAGGGAAGGATTTTTTCTCAGATGAATGAAATGGAGACCAAGCTGGATCTTGCTTGAGCTCCATCTAGCTGTTCAAGCTCGAGATCTGGATATATGTACTGACTGAAGCTCAAACAGCTCATGCACAGTCTTACCAATGAGTGCTTGCTTAATTAATAATAAATGGTTAAGAGACACAATTCTACAAAGAAAACTTTGTATTAGATGTAAACAATCCAGAGTTGAAAAATATTACATTTAAGCCCTCCCTCCCAAAAAAGAATTAGAGGCTTCCCTTCATATGCAGGTGCCATATAAGGCATCTAAAAAAAAAACGTGTTGTTCAAACCCGAGGCGAAGTGTATGCTGTTACTAAAATACAATGCCAATTCTAGAAGAAGAATTTAGAATTGCATAAAAGATCTGGCAACAGAAACTTTTTCTGGGAGAAGAGGCATGCACCTCATCATGAAGTGTATGCCTCTCGCTGTTATTGGCTCAGGTACATGAATCACAGAAATCTCAATGGAATCCCTCCTCCAAGGATAAATGAGCGTGGGTTCAAATCATGTTTCCTTATTCCTTCATCAAGGGAAGAAGGATATTTTCTCAGATGAATGAAATGGAGACCAAGCTGGATCTTTCTTGAGCTCCATCTAGCTGTTCAAGCTCGAGCTCTACATATATGTACTGACTGGAGCTCAAACAGCTCATGCACAGTCTTACCAATGAGTGCTTGTTTAATTAATAATAAATGGTTAAGAGACACAAATCTACGAAGAAAACTTTGTATTAGATGTAAAGAAGCCACAGAGTTGAAAAATATTACATTTAAGCCCTCCCCTCCCCCAAAAGAATTAAAGGCTTCCCTTCATATGCAGGTGCCATATAAGGCATCTAGAAAACAAAACGTGTTGTTCAAACCCGAGGCGATGTGTATGCTGTTACTAAAATACAATGCCAATTCTAGAAGAAGAATTTAGAATTGCATAAAAGATCTGGCAACAGAAACTTTTTCTGGGAGAAGAGGCATGCACCTCGTCATGAAGTGTATGCCTCTCGTTGTTATTGGCTCAGGTACATGAATCACAGAAATCTCACTGAAATCTGTCCAGTGAAGTACATTAAGATTTATGATAACTGATCTATTTCCTAATTCAACATACCTTCAAGAGCTTGAAATGATCTTTCAGATCCCAACAATCTCAATGCAATTGGTTGATCTGGACCAAAAACCTCACCAGATGCAAGCTGAAGAAGAATAAAGTAGTTATAACCACATTTTACTACACATTACAATGAGACTAAAATTTATAAGAGTTCAAATGGAAGAAAATGATGTTTAACTAATCTGAATTACAAAATGAAAAGAAAAATGACACGTGGAAGTTAAAGAGGAATTGCAAGTGATCTCTTCATAGCATCCCAGTAGCACTCTTCTAATCAGCTAATTTGCGTATGTAGAACTTATGGTTCTTCAAACAAAAATCCTCTTGGAAATAGACAATGCAGATTAACAGTTAAATTAGCACATTTTATTTTTCACAGGAACAAGTATTTCTTGCTACACCTTTACAGATGGTCAGGAGACAGCAGCAGCACTACTGAATAGAAAAAGGTATAGAGCAGGGATACGGTGATCCCTGGATTGAACTGAACTAAAATTAAAACTAGTGTAAGGGATGCTTAACAAACATATGTTGTAGTTCAGGAACTTTAGCTGCTGGACTTTTTGCAAGTGTAGGTTTACCATATGGCAGCACTTTAAAGTGAAAGATGACACTTAAAGCATAAGCACAATTTCAGACTCTCCAATATTCGAAGATTTGCAACATATAATTTCACTGCCATGAGTTCATTATTAGAGATTCCATTTATTTGTCAATATATATATTTTTTCTAAACGAACATCAAACTTTTCTCAGCAGTGCAGGCAGCCATAATCTGAAATATCTTTGATTCAGATGTGCTATTTGCTATGTTATCTATGTGGACATTGGTGTATATATATGTTCCCACATAAAAAATAAGAAAAAACCACTAAATTTCCAAAACTTCCTCTGACCTCAAATCTTATAAGAAACTAAAGTGCTCATTACCTTGAAGAGCAGGTGGTTAGAAATCATTCCAGCAGCACCTGAAACTGCAACTCTTATCAGTTTTTTCCATGCCCGTGTCTCCTCTTCCTGTGAAATAGAAATTTAATAAAAGAGGTTTCTAAAGAGAACATCATGCTAAAGCTATTGAGACAAAAAGGAAAAGTGCAATTCATAAACATGGATGCACATTCACACACAGTGAGTTTTTATTAATGTTATCATATGCTAAACATGTAGAAAAGTTTTGAACATTTTCCTTTTTCTAATGATGTCACATAGGGAACTGAATTCCAATTTCTAGGACCTATTTAAATCATAAGAAAAAAACCCTCTACCTAAGTTATTGATGCTCTGAAGTGTTTAAAGCATGCAGTAAGTTACTAAAAAGAATCAAATGCTTTGATGCAGAATATTGAAATTTTGCTCATTAAGCACAAGCAACCAACACATGGTCAAATCCAAAATATTTACATGATAAAGACAATCATGAATCAATGAGATCAACCATGGGTGGCATAATTGTTGGCTCAATATGTTTTCAATATAACTTCTCATTTATGTAGAAATCTGCAAAAAATGAAGCATTTGAGCGACAAAAAAAGGAAGGTAGCTCTCTTTGTATATAAATTAATGAAAAGGTGACAACCAGATACTATACTTCTGAGAATAGATGCACAGATAATGATGATCTGAAACATTTCTTCGACAAGCAGTCAATGCTGTGTCTAATATCTTGTTTTCTGCATGCATATGTCTTCACTCCACACAAGGAAGCAGAAAGTTATCTGAAATCTCTTTCCAATTGTATGAGTTATGTCTTCACTCAACACAAGGAAGCAGAAAGTTTATTATGTGAAATCTCTAACCAATTATATGAATTTTGAAGTTCCATGCTGAAATTTCTTAGGACATCAGTCTGCTACCCATGTATCAGAAAGAACTATGTTAAATATGAAAATGCACTTGAGAAACTTGTTTGTGAAGTAGCATACTTTTCATCTATTCAGTGCAATGATATGCAAACAAGGCATGCTACAAGGATAGTTTACTATTCACTTCCCCTGATCTTGTACAGAACTTATTTTTCCATTTTTACCTAAAACTTCTAATTTTCCAGCTTTCTGTTTGTCAATCTTTTCCATTCCCTTCTTCTCTTTCTGTGTTAAAAAGTTGTTGGTATGAAGCTTACACTTCATCCCAATGAATTACTTAACCATTTTACTTAATGACGTGACTAGATCGTATTTGTTACATGGCAACAAAGCAGACAACTTCCATTGCAATATAAACTCTAACAAACCAAGATACAAGGATTCCAGTATGCCTCCTAAAGCTCTCAGGCAAGGATGTGCAGATAAACATTTTCCTATATCCTAGACAAATGTAAAACTATAGCCAAGACACTGCCACTAATATAAAATCACAAGATACCAATGAGAAGTTAATTAGCAATCACATATCTCAAAACCTAGCTTTTAGTAGACTCTAGTTTCTAACACTACAATGCTAACTTGTTTTAACATTGTCCTATGTCCATTGCATTCACACAGAGGTGCAATGAAGATCCAACAGCATCAGTTTGAACTTTGAAGCATGCTTTGCAACCAACAACTCTCATCGCTTCTCTCACTAATTCTTGACATTAATTAAGAATTTACTCTAACTTCAAAATAAAAATTTAAAGATCATGGACTTTTCATGGAAGAAAGTAACAAGCAGAAAGGTTTAAAAAAAAAAAAAATCTTCTCAATGATGTCTCACACGCATAGTAGAAGAACCCACAACAAATTGTATGATACAAACACTTGAAAAAGATTTCATGTACACCAAGAGAAGCTACTCAAAAGGAGACCACTGAAACTAATCTCTCAAATAGGTTCCCCTCTTAAGACTTTCTAAAACTTTACACATTATATAGCATGGGGTTTGCCTTTCCCCAATCTTTTCAACGTTTCCCCTTTCAATACAGAAAGGTACTTCACTGCAATCATAATTAGGAAACATAATCTATAAATGACATCTATAAAGTAAGGCCTGTTTCTCATTACCAAAAACTTTACTGAAATCATAATTAAGAAGCGTAATCTATACATGACATCTATAAAGTAAGGCCTGTTTCTCAAAACAACAACAACAACAACAACAACAACTACGCCTTCATCCCAAAACAATTGGGGTCGGCGATATGAACCAACAAAGAAAATCATTCTGGGTCTTCCACATGAATCCTTCTCCTCCATTCATTTCTATCCAATCCCATGTCCTCGGTGAGGTTCAAAGCATTCATATCCTTTCCTATCACCTCCATCCATGTCTTCCTAGGCCTACCCCGACCTCTTTTAACTAATATATTTTCCCATTTCTCCATCCTTCTAACTGGAGCATCATTAGGCCTTCGTCGAATATGTCCAAACCACCGTAAACGATTCTCTCTCATCTTATTTTCAATGGGTGCAATGCCTACCTTCTTACGTATCTTCTCGTTCTGAATCTTATCTTTTATTGTATTTCCACACATCCATCTCATCATACGCATCTCAGCTACACTCATTTTTTGAATATGATGTCTCTTGGCAGCCCAACATTCTCTATCATATAGTAAAGCGGGCCTAATAGTCGTCCTATAAAACTTTTCCTTCAACCGCAATGGCATTCTACGATCGCACAACACTCCAGTTGAACTCTTCCATTTCATCCACCCAACCTTTATCCTATGATTTACATCTCCATCAATTTCTCTGTACTTTTGAATGATAGATCCCAAATATTTGAAAGAATCATCCACCAGTATTTCTTGCTCACCAAGCTTCACTACACTCCCATCACTACTTCGTTGCTTACTAAATCGACATTCCATGTATTCTGTCTTACTCTTACTCAACTTAAAACCTCTTGCTTCCAATGTGTGCCTCCATAATTCTAACTTAGCATTAACCCCAGCTCTAGACTCATCAATCAAAACAATATCATCAGCAAACAACATACACCACGGCACATTTTCTTGAATTGATCTCGTAAGCTCATCCATCACTATAGCAAATAGGAAAGGGCTTAAAGCAGATCCTTGATGTAACCCAACCGTTATAGGAAAATTGGTTGTCACCCCTCCACAAGTGCGGACATTGGGTACTACTCCTTCATACATATCTTTAATTATACTAATGTACTTGAGAGAAACACCTTTCTTCATCATTGTCCACCAGAGAACGTCCCTAGGTACTCTATCGTAAGCCTTCTCCAAATCAATAAAAACCATATCCAAATCTTTGTTCCTCTCTCTATTTCTTTCAATAAGTTGTCTAAGAAGATGTATAGCTTCCATAGTAGATCTTCCAGGCATAAAACCAAATTGATTCTCCGATATCATGACAACCTTCCTCAACCTAGACTCAATCACCTTCTCCCAAAGTTTCATAGTATGACTCATGAGTTTTATACCACGATAGTTTGTGCAATCTTGTATATCACCCTTATTCTTATATAGAGGCACCAAAGTACTCTTCCTCCACTCATTAGGCATTTTATTTGTTCGCCAAATCTTGTTAAAAAGATTTGTCATCCATTCTAAACCTTTCTCTCCCAAGCATTTCCAAGCCTCGATAGGTATACCATCTGGGCCAACTGCCCTTCTTGATTTCATTTTCTTCAAAGCCTCTGCAATTTCTTTCTTTTGAATCTTGCGCATGAAGTCACGATTCATCTCATGAAAAGGAATGGAAAAGTCTCCAAGCTCCTGAGCATGACTTTCATCATTAAATAGCTTATCAAAATAATCTTTCCATCTCTCCTTAATCTCCTCATCTTTGACTAAAACCCTTTGCGTTTCATCTTTGATACATCTAACCATACCCAGATCCCTCGATTTCCTATCTCTCATTTTTGCAATCCTATAAATATCCTTCTCACCCTCTTTGGTATCCAACTTGTCATAAACCTCCTTATATACCTTATCCCTCGCGTTCCGAACTACTTTTTTAACTTCCTTCTTTCCTATCATATACTTCTCCAAATTCTCATTATCACGACTTTTACTTAGATTTCTATAACACTCTCTTTTAACCTTAATAGCTAATTTGACATCCTCGTTCCACCACGATGTATCCTTACCTAGCGGTGCACCGCCTTTAGACTCACCCAATACCTCCTTAGCCACCTTTCTCATGCCACCCGCTATCTTATTCCACATAGATTTTGAATCCTCCTTGAGACACCAATCAACTTCCTTAACTACCCGCTCTACAAACATTCCTTGTTTAGCTCCTTTCAGTGCCCACCACTTAATTCTAGGATCTATCCTATGTCTATTCCTTTTGCGACATTGTCTAATTCTAAGATCTAAAATTAAGACTCTATGTTGTGTAGCTACACTTTCTCTCGGTATAACCTTACAATCGATGCAACAACCCCTATCTCTCTTTCTAAGTAGGAAAAAATCTATCTGACTCGTATTAACCCCACTTTTAAATGTTACTAGGTGAGACTCCCTCTTCCTAAACCAAGTGTTTGCTAAAATCATATCATAGGACAAACCAAAATCTAAAATCCTTTCTCCACTATCGTTTCTTTCTCCTATACCATAGCCTCCATGGATACTCTAAAATCCATCCCTACTAATGCCTACATGCACATTAAGGTCACCGCCGATGAAAAGCCTTTCTCCATAAGATATCCCTTGTACTACTCCATCTAAATCTTCCCAAAATTGACGCTTAGTGGAATCATCTAAACCTACTTGAGGTGCATAAACACTAATAATATTAATAATAGCCGTACCTAATACTACTTTAATAAGTAAAATCCTATCACCCTTCCTACGGACCTCAACTACATTATCTATAAATTCACGACTCATAACAATCCCTACTCCATTCCTATTCCTATTTATTCCTGTATACCAAATCTTATATCCCCAAGGTTCTATCACTTTTGCTTTCTCACCTACCCATTTGGTCTCTTGTAGACATAAAATATCAATATTTCTCCTACACATAACATCTACTAACTCTACCAACTTACCAGTTAAAGACCCTATGTTCCAAGTGGCTAACCTAAGGCCTGTTTCTCATTAGCAAAAAATTCGGAAGCTATCCCATGGTTTTTTATATCTTACAAAAAACACCCCATGGTTATACAAATTTTTATGTAGTTCCAATGACTATGCAATTGCAGAGCAAAACAAAACAAAACAAATAACAAAATAATTCGTCAAAACCACCTAATTGTTAGAAATAAAACAGAGCAACATGGTTAGAACGATTGAACAAAAGCAGACAAACGCTCCTACTAAGATACAACTATAAAGAAGAAAGCTACAAGAGAGGAGGGTGCATTTACCGCCTTCAGGTCGTATGTGAGGCAGAACACACCGTAGCACTCCGATTTATCCGATTTTGGTTTGCCGTTCTGCAAAACGGCCACCGGTGCAGCTGGAGATTGTGCTTGCACTTGGCTACCAACACAGAAAAAACACAAGAAAAATGCTCAACGATTCTAAACCACTCACTAATTTGACTAAACAAAACGAAGACCTCAGAAACTAAAAAAAACAACCAAACCCCAACTCGCGAACAACCGTACATCCAATACCAAGTAACTGAAAACAACAGAAACCAAACAGAGAGAGAGAGAGAGAGAGAGAGAGAGAGAGAGAGAGAGAGAGAGAGAGAGAGAGAGTTTTTCTTACTTGGGTGCAGAAGAGCAAACCAATTTGAGTGGATGGTGGTGTTGACGAGGCTTAAACTGTGAGCCATGAAGATGGGATGGCAACACAAACGATGATGCTCTGTAAAGCTTGGAAGGAAGAAATGAGGAGCATTGGTTGTTGTTGTTGGTGGTGGTGGTGGAGGAGGGGGGCAGGTAGCCATGGCAGGATAACTCAACCACCGCCATTCTCACCGCAAGCAACTCTCAACAATCAGAGAGAGAGAGAGAGTTATGGATTCTGTGGTCGTATCCAAGTGGGAGGAAAGAGCATAGTAGTAGACAAAACCAACGGTGAGGCCCCAAGACATCTGATACAAGATTTTATAGGGCTCACGTCTTGCCAAGTGGCAGATAGAAGGTCATCCGAAGGACCACCGATCTAACATTACCTGGACCAATCTAACGGTCACGAGGTTTAACTGCTTAATCCAGGTAACTTAGTGTCCTTAACACCCTATCTTTTGTCAGCTGAACTCCAAAGTTCTTGGACACTTGAAAGGGACCTCACCGTTGGTTTTTCAGTTTGGACTTGTGTAATCAGGTTCTGTTTGAGAGCCTTGAATTGGAGGTGTGTTGCGCTTTCCCCAGTACTTTCTTTCATGCTATCCGTTGTTTGGGAGCAGTGGCGTTGCCAAAACACTACGTTAGGAAACAAGCTGAGCTGCTCATGGCTCTGCTCATAAAGAGCTCGTTCAAAACTCGTAAAATAGGCTTGGCAAACTGAATATGAACAATAGGTACTTGGCTCGGCTTGACTCATATAAACTTGTTAGGTAGTAAGAAATATATTTTACATATAATTTTTGTAATCTTATTTCTTCTCTAAAACAATGTATTTTTTCTATAAAGAAGCCAAGCTCGAACTCGGTTCATTTAACTCAGGCTGATTATGAGCTTGAACTCAGTTTGGCTCGCAACAATAATGAGCCAAGCTTGAACACTTCAAGCTCATCTCATTCAGCTCGCATGGAATTGGCAGCCCCAACATCATATTTCAACACCATTCACAAGAGAATGATTTTGGCAACTCCATCCTCAACACCACATTTTGGCAACATAGAAATGGTGTTTTCGTATCAATGCAAGGCTCCTAAACATATCCCATGTCTCGATTAGCAAACCACATCTTAAATCCGGGATAATATATAGTTAGGTTCCATGATGTCTAAATGAGTTTATTTTTTTATTTTTAGTTTGTTTGTTGTTTTTGCATGAAATTCACCTTACAGATATGCTCTGCATGGTTTGGTTATTGTGGATTGGCTTTTGGATTGTCCAGTTACAACACAGGCACCATTTTATGAACCTAGAAAAAATCAACGGCATGCAATTTGCAATATTTTCTTGACATAAAATCATGTTCTTTGGTTGAAAATTAAAATACTTTCCAAGAGCTGGTTCCTAACATTTGGACTGTTGAATCTATCTATGAACAATTGGGGTCGACATGCCCATGCATATGATTTCTTAACTCATTTGGATGGTCAGATCGACATGACCAAATACTAACCCCTTTAATCCGAATGTTTTTTGACATCCACATGTGGGTATTAGCAGTTAGGTATGCTAGGATAGTTGAAAAAGACGAGTAAAAAAAAGGATAATGATACTTGGCATCATGGAAATTGTGCCATAGCTCATGAAGTGCCTGTTTATTTTTCATTTGGCCATAAAGATAGACCGATAATGCATATATAAGTTTTATCTTTGGTATCTACCATTAAGTTTTTCTGAAGTGCATGTTTGGATATTCAAGTTCATGAGCCTTAGTCACGTATCCATACCGCATGCTTTGTGAGTTAGAAATAATTGTTATGTAACTTGATACTTTTAGAAAGTTCAACTTCATAAGCTTGGCCAAGTTTCATCGGTAAAGATGGCAAGTGCATTTCATGTTAAAAACTCTTATCATATGTGTTCTTGTCTCTTTAATGAGATTTATTAACCTTTTGTATCTGAAGTGTTTAGTGGACTTCTTGTCCGTGGATTTATGATTTTTTGAAGAATTCTAAAACATCATGTATTGCATATAATTGTATTAATTGACATATTATTGTGCACATCATTGTATTATTTTTATGCTAAGGTTTTTACCTAACTTTATTAGATTTGATTTGAATAAGTATGTATTGCCTTTTTATGGCATTTGGATTGTCCATCACTCAATTTTATATAATGCACCATTTGTTTGTCCTTATCGAGGGGAGTTGTACACACCTCGATGTTGTGGAGTTAAGGTTAGTCATTGAGGTGAGTTACGTGTGTACCTCATGTCATCTTATCAATCTAGATTTTTAAGGGTTACGAGTGATGTGTTGTCATTTGCTTTTGATAGTTGATTGCCTCTGAACTAATTGTTGTTGGAAATTCGAGCAAGTCATTGGTGTGAGTTGTATGTATCGCATGTCATATCTTCTGAGTATAAGCGGGTGATTGACCTTGGTTTCTATGAATGTGTTTTAACATTCATTTGTTTATATGATCATTGAAAGCTTGATATCTTGTGATGGCCCAACTCAAGCTTGGACAAATATTGAAGTTCAGTTAACTCCAAATATTTCTAAGGCTTAATGGGCTATTAGCAGTACCCACTTAGGAACAGTTTGCAACTAGACCCATTCTATTTGCCAAGCATTGTTCAACAGGGGATACAGAGACATAACTGAGCATATCCAAGTTGCTTAAATTTTGCCAAATAATTTGGTCAAGTTGGCTGAGTTGATTACTTTCATTTAAGCCTTTGGCAAGTCTTGCAGTGCCACCAACTCTTCACAAATTCTCAACCAGCCAACATCCTGTCACCAGAAGGTCCTCATGAGTTTGCACAGTGAACATACCTTCAATAACAAATACAAACTGAATGGTTGGGACTGACACCATGTTGTTAGGTGAGCACGTGCAAGAGGTTCCATTTTTTACCAGATGAATACAAATCCGGAGGGAAAACTTTGTTGATTAACAATTGTTCACACAAGGTGGTCTATCCACTACTAATAGTTGGGCTCCACTTTTCATGACTTTGAAATGCTTGATTTTCATACTGAAACTGCGACTTGTTTAGAATGTGCATTATCTTACGCAGCTATTGCACATTGGAAATCCATAAAACCAACATTCCGTGCTCGTGGTTTTGAAGGAAACAGATGGCATGGATGGGGGTTCAATCTTCATGGTTTGGTGGCTATGGTAGGATTAAGTTAACGGGACTGTAAGGTATATCTGCACTCCAACCCAAAAGATTTCTCCTGATTAAGAAAGATATCTTAACTATTTCAATGAGATTTGGCACAACATCACCTTTGACTTGCCATGGCTAAATCGTTGGTGGAGAGACTTTTCAGAGCCATATGGAAAATTTCTCGTCGATGCTTGTCCATTTGTTTGTTGGTTAACTGTCAATTGTCTGTGGGTCAAAGTCTAATGTGGTATGATGGACCCCCAGACTGGTCTGTAACTCTTGAATGTACTTTATAGTTTTATATATTAGAGGGAGCCTAATCCCCCAGCTTGATTATCGAAAAAAAGACCATCTCAATGTGATAAGAATTTCATATCCTTTGCCGCAAGGCGAAAGCAGCAAGCTCCATAATGGACGAAGAGGGTGGCTAAGGAGTTTTAATCACTTGGGAGTGGGCTATACAACAAGATGTCATGCTCGCCCAGACCGGAGCAGATCCAGTGATCGGACCAGAGTACTTCGTAAGGTACTCAGGCCACAGAAAACAAAATTGCCGTGCGTGTAGCAATTTTCCGTGTTTTGTATCACACGGTAAATCGCTGCATGGCGTAGCAATTTTCTGTGTTTGTGTTTTACATACGAAATCACTGTATGCGTGCGTTAGCGATTTTCAGTGTTTTGTGTGGCCCGAGTGAGTATTCAGGCCCAATCACCTAACTACGCACCACCTGACACCTGAAACCCATCACCTGAACCGTAGTTTCCCCTCGTTAAACATAAAAAGGAAAAAGATTCATTTGGTTGTCACTCAACTCTCTCAAAGCGTGCTCTCTCATTAATTTAATCTTAATCATGCTTGGTAATAACCACCAAAATTCGAGGGCAGATCAGGTGCTAAGTGATTGTTGCTGCACCTGATTGCAGCAGCACAATAAAAGTGTGCAATCACATTTCACCTGATCCTTTCTCCCAAAATTCATGCTACCCTCAAGCATGAATTGCATAGAAGGGCAGTTGTGCAGGATATTCAACAAATAAGACAACAATATCAAGAACGATTTCCTTGATGGTGTGCCTACTTAAGGCTCTGTATAAGAAAACCAGGAGTTTCTCAAAGTGAAATGGTCACATCCATTTGTTTTACCCATTTTATTTTGGTAAAAGATCATGCAAATGTAAGAGAAAAAGTCTTGACTATTCAGTAGGGGATGGTTGGTTTGGACTTTGAACTTTAAATAAAAAAAAAAGTAAAGTTGGTATGAACTTTAAACTTTTGTTTTTTTATTTATTTGTAACCCGAAGAAACCACACCCAACACAAAAACCAGGTCTTACTAGCTCAGCCTGCCATACCTATGGTCATCATGATGGCAGCTTAAAACTCTGAGTCTAGGACGCTGCCCCTAGGGCCTATGCTGGGCATTGGCTTGTTCAGAGGGGTGATGACCATGAGAATCGATTCTTAAAAATATTAACACCCCGATCTGGGACCTTGAGAGTTCGAGCTTGGTTGGTATTACTTTTCAGAGGAAAAGTGTACATAATTCACACAGAGAAAACATAACTTCATTTTTTTTTCATTATCTTTCAATAACTCACTTTCTTTACATTGTTCATCATTCATAACAAAAGAAGATAACAATTATATAAATGTTCAATGATAAGAAAATAAAAACTACCAAGTGCTCTGTCAAAGAAGAAGTCGATCAAGTTTTGTCTGTGCTAATGTGCCTAGAACCTACAGTTGTAATTAAACATGGGGGTGAGTTTGCAACTTAGTAAGAAATATTTATAAGTAATTAAATACTTAAACTTACAGCTGTATTGAGCTCTATGCTCCTAGTTTGACTTTAGTTTTCGATACACCACACATGTTTATATGTTTTAATTACCCCTAATATACTCTTAAACACTCTATCACAACACACTACTCTTAGGTTGGCTATACTGGTCATAGTTGTCTATGGGTGTAGCAACCCACGTAGAATACCCAAATTCTACATGTTGACAAGACAATGAACCATACACTCTCAGCAGTTCCCAAACCACTAAGCATTGTAGTGAAAAAAAAGAGACCCCACAGGTAGCTAGTCTGGAGGTCAGACTCAATCTCAATCTCGGTATAGTTCATGCTAGATCCTAACAATGATGGTTCTCAATCATTCATGGTCGTCTAGAGTCCCCAAACACTGTATGAGTGTAACCCATAGTCATAGACTAAGTTCAACACATAAACTCATATTCTCAAGCTCATATTTAACTCATTCTCTCACGAGTGATATCGTAAAATGATCATGGCAGATCACATTCTTTAATCTCAGGATGACATTAAGACTCATACTCATCTCATAATAAGCATGCAACGATGTAGGGTTTCCACATCGTTAAATCACCGGTGGCCTACTCTCCATGGTGGTTGCACTCTGGCCGTGAACCAGGTAGCCCTTACCACATGCCACCATTTCTGAGATTTAAAGAGGTTATGCATGTTAATCTCAATATATTCATTCATACAATATGAATAGAATAAAATGAGACTCAAGTCTAAACACAATCTCATCATAATGCATGTCATAAGCAGTTTATCACATAGATATGCTATCACAAAATAATCTTTCTAACATGCATGATATACAACAACTAACATATATTCTATAATTAACATGTGCATGCAATCATCTCATAATATCATGCCTGGTCAATTTATGCATACAATTTTCACACTTAAAAGCTATTATGTTAATTCATAACAACATGCAACGTAAAAAAGTTTATTCACATCTAAAATTACTTATAATATCCCGTACCTCGAGTGCAAATAACATACTCTAGTCGCAATCGAGTCTCAAAATTTTCTAATAGTAGGATCGGGCCATTACACAATTATATTCATATTAATGCACAAAACTTCTTATATTCTAACAAAATTATCAAAATACTCCTCTCAAATTGACTCGTGAGAACTCAATTTTTGTGTTCCTGATTTGAATAAAACCAGTGAACAGGCAGATTTTTCTCTACTATACGAGTCTAACACACCAAACCTCACTCGATTCTTAGTTTAAAATGATAAGTTATGTCCAATTTACCAAAATAGATTTTGGATACCTACAAGGGCATTTTGGTCATTCCAAAATTATTTTTATAACTCAAAAATAACTCACAACCTTATTCAAATCCATTTCTGATCTACATCCAAAACTGTCTAACTGGATCCAGATCCCTTTCTAATCTGGATCCAAAACAGATCCAATCATATTCAAATCTAGAATTGATGTGAACCAGATCCAGTTCTGTTCTGGATCAAGAATTGTGAGTTCAGATCCAAACCCATATCTCTCTAGATCCAGTTCTAGTTGGATCTGACCAGATCAGTCTAAATTCGACTGGATCCAGATTTGGTATGGTCCAGATCAAATCAAAATGGATATGAGACCTTGTCAGACCGAACCGGTTTGATCTGACCCGGTTTGATCCAAACAGGTTCTGTTTAGACTAGTTTGGTCTGAATCGACTCAACCTGAACTGATTCGGCTAGAACCGGTTTGGTCTGAACCGGTTCAACCAGAACCGTTTCGGTCTAAACTGGTTCAACCAACATTTTTTTTGAACCATGTGGTTTGGTTTGGGTCGCACCCAAGCCAAACCGGCCTCTCATATATATATATATATATATATATATATATATATATATATATATATATATATATATATATATATATATTATGGGCTCGGTCTGGGCGCGACCCAGACCTGTAGGTTCGGTCTGGGTCACATTCGAACCGACCATTTATTTTTTTAAAACCCTAAGGGGCAGGTGATAGGGGGTACCCTTTTGCCTTCCCCTTCTTCTCAAATACAGAGGAGTCAACCCTTTCTGTCTTTCTCTTTGGCAGAGGGGCCGACTGACCCCCTCCTTCTCTCTCTCTCTCTCATAATTCTCTGTTTTTTTTTTTCTGTATTTTTATTGGCATCCATGGTTGTTGGCCCCCTTTGCCCAAAAAAGAAAAGAGAAAACGAAGAAGAAGAAGAAGAAGAAGAAGAAGAAGAAGATAGAGATGGAGAAGAAGGTTACCTCATCGTCGCCGACCGGATTCTGGTAAGCTCTGAAATTTGCTTTTTGATTTCTTTCTCTCTCTCGCTATTTGCCACTCTCTCTCCCTCTTGCTCGGTTGTTGGGGAAAGAGGCGCACTGTGAGGGCTATTTATAGCCCTCAATCACCCCCCGCCGATCATGGGGGGTGAGATTTATCTTCATCCTCCACCCTCTTCGCAGATGGAGAAAGTGGTTTCCCAATTTTGGGGGAACTGTCTTCCCCCCACCTTTTTTTTTTAATGGTTATCCCCTCTGACGATTTTGTCGAAGGTCTCAAATCTTACCTGAAAATAATTATAGAAATTATTTATGGATGTTTGTTTCGCGTTTCCATGTAGCCTCCTTTTTGTTGTGATAACTCCATCTAATTGATACCAGAGGTATCTCTTTGTTTTTTAGTTTATGTACTTTCGCATCCAAGATTTTTATAGGCTTCTCACTCATGCTTAAGTCATCTTGTATCTCCAATACTAACTCAACAATATCTAGTATGTGGGAGGGATCAGGCACATAGTTCTGCAACACAGAAATGTGAAACACGTTGTGAATTCGAGACAAGAAAGGTAGCAAAGTCAGTCTGTGTGTTGTCTAACAAAATCTCGCGAGTATCTCAAAGGGTTCAATATATCTTGAATTTAATTTTTCTCTTCGACCAAAATGCTTCACTCTCTTAAAAAGAGATATCTTAAAAAATCATGATCACCTTGCTTAAATTCTAACTCGCGACTTCTTTAGTTTGCATAACTTTTCTTTTGACTTTACGCTGTCAGAAGACGCTCTCGAATAAATCTCATCTGGTCTGCTGCACCAAATCAGGCCCTAACAATCTTTTTTATTTGACCTCATTCCAACACAATGGTGTTCGACACCGTTGATCGTACAGTACATCAAATGGAGCCATACCTATACTTACTTGAAAACTATTATTGTAGGCAAACTCTATCAGAGGTAGGATGTCATTCTATGAGTCACTATACTCTAAAGTACACACTCACAACATGTTTTCTAGGGTCTAAATGGTTCGCTCCGACCGTCTGACTGGGGGTGAAATGTCGTACTCATTTTTAGCTGCGTCCTCATAACTTTCTGAAAACTCAACCATAATCACAATGTGAACTTCGAGTCTCTATCTGAGACAATCGAATCAGGTACTCCATGAAGTCTGACAATCTCTTTAATGAACAATTGGACCAACTGGTCACAAGAGTGAGTTGTCTTACAAGCCAAAAAGTGAGCTGACTTAATTAGCCTGTCAACAATCACTCATATTGAATCTATCACATTCTTGGTCTTTAGAAGTCCTGAAACAAAATCCATAGTGACATCTGCCCATTTCTATTCAGGTATGGGTAGTGGTTGCAGTAATTCACTGGGTCATTAGTGCTCAATCTTCACTTGCTGGCACACTAGACACTTGCTTACAAACTGAGCAATATCGCTCTTCATTTCGCTTTACCAAAATGTATCTTTCAAATCTCGATACATTTTGGTGCTGCCAAGGTGAATGCCATATCTGGAGTGGTAAGCCTTGCCCAATAACTGATGCCTGAGCTGGTTATCCTTAGAAATGCACACTCTATTATAAAATTTGAGAAGTCTTTGATCATCAACTTTGAAGTCTGACTCCTCACTTTCTGAAATCTTCTGTCTCACTTAATCTAACTATGGATCTAAGGGTTGCTTTTTCTTAATTTGCTCATACAATTCTGACCTCAATGTGGTTTGCACAAATAATAATCGACCTAGTAAGCATTGAGCTTCTGCTTTCTGGTGCGCGATCGAATAAAATAAATCTCAATATGCGAGTCTGGCTAATATTCCTGACTTTCTGTTAAGAGCATCAACAACTACATTCAGTTTTCCCAGATGATACTTCAACTCAAAATCATAATCTTTTAAAAATTTTAGCCATCTTCTCTGCCTCAAATTCAAGTCTCTTTGCAAAAATAAATATTTGAGGCTTTGGTGGTCAATACAAACTTCAAATTGTTCGCCGCATGAGTAGTGTCTCCATATCTTGAAGGTGAAAATGACGGTTGCAAGCTTCAAGTCATACATCGGATAATTAACTTCATGTGTTTTAAGTTGGCGAGATGCATAAGCTATCACCTTACTATGCTGCATCAGAACACAACTCAATCCCTTATGAGAAGCATCACTATAAATAGTGAAACCTCTGGATCCAGAAGGTAAGACCAACACTGGAGCAGTGGTCAAACACTTCTTTATCTTTTGAAAACTCCCTAACACTTGTCATTCCACTCGAACTTTACATCTTTCTTAGTGAGTTTTGTCATTGAAGCTACCAATATAGAGAACTCTTCCATAAATCACCGATAGTACCCAGCCAATTCCAAGAAGATACAAATCTTTGTAGGATTCTTGGGTTTAGCCCAATTGGTGACTATTTCAATCTTCGTAGGGTCTACCATAATTCTATCTTAAGAAATAATATATCCAAGGAATGACACTTGTTCCAACTAGAAGGCACACTTAGAGAATTTAGTATAAAGTTGATGTTCTCTGAGTGTTTACAAGACTATCCTCAGGTGTTCTTCATGTTGCTCCCTTATGGTGGAATAAATAAGGATGTCATCAATAAATACCACTACGAACTTATCCAAATATGGTCTAAAAATCATATCCATCATATCCATAAAAGTTGTTGGTGCATTAGTCAAACCAAAAGGCATGACCAAGAATTCATAATGGCCATATCATGATTTGAATGCCATCTTAGCCACAACTTCTTTTATAATCTTCAGCTGATGATAATCCGATCTCAGATCTAATTTCAAGGAATTTTGAGAAACATACAGCTCCTTGATGTTGATCGAACAAATCATCAATCCACAATAATGGATATTTATTCTTGATGGTCACTACATTCAGTTGCCGATAATCTATACACATTCATAGTAATCCATCATTCTTCTTAACGAACAGAATTGAAGCACCCCAAGGAGATACTGACAGTCGAATAAAACCTTTCTCCAACAATTCTTACAGTTGCTTCTTGAGTTTCTTAAGTTTTGCAGGTGCCATCCGATAAGGAGCCTTCTTCTAGGACAAGGTCGATCTGGAATTTGATTTCTCGATCGGGAGGGAGTCCTGGAAGTTCTTCTAAAAAATTATCAGCATATTCACAAACTATGTCCACATCAGATAAGGTGAGACCCTCTCTCTCTCTTTGATCTTCATGTAGGCCAGAAATGTCATGTATCCTTCTTGAATGTATTTATTGGCCTTTAGACAAGATATGATCGTTGGTTTCAGTAGTTTCCTAACACCCTGATATGTAAAAGTTGGAGTCTGGGAGGTTTAGAAACTGACACACTTCTTTCTACAATTAATAGTGACATGATGGTCCAACAACCAATCTATGCCGAGAACAATGTCTATATCTTTGAAATCGAGTAGCAATAAGTTCACAGGCAACTCACAGTTTTTTATTTTCACTATACAATTATTATATATCGTGTCCACAATGGTGGACTTGCATACAGGTGGTTTTATCAAGTAGAAAACACTTAATCATGAAGGTAAAACATGCAACTATTTCTTAAAAGTTGAGGTAGTGAAACTATGTGTAGCTATAGAGTCAAACAACCCATGTGCTACATTGAAATTATCACATAATAGGCTTATCATTATTTGATTCATTTATACTCGTATAAAATTCTATCACATGTTAGCAATCATGACACTCATTTACTCAAAATATCATATTTTATTTCATTAATCATTTGAGTACGCATAAATAAAATATTACTAAGCAAACAAAAAAAAAATAAAGTAAAACAAGGAATAATCGAACAAAACTAAATAAAGCTAAGTATTCCTAAATGTGTCATCATGTTACTCTTCGATTCATCCGAAGCTTGGTTCTCTCTTTAAACTCCTTCGTGTCTGTTGAGGGTGGGTCATAAGATAGGAGTAAAGTCGGATCAATTGTGGGATCTTCAGGCATAAAAAGGATATCTATATTATATGAGAGTGAAGTGGGAGTGTAGGTAGGTGAGGCGAGATCAACAGTGGAATCTTCATACTCGCCTCTCTCCCATAAATTTCTTGATGCTGCTCATTTCTGAACTAGTCCTCGACTGCTTTCATTCGCTTATGCAGCGAGCCATACTGCCTCTACGACCTAAATTACTACTCTCCTGGTTTTTTCAGCAAGAAACTCCTCGATTGGATTTAAAACTCTTTGATTGGCTGCACTCATGGAAGTCACATAACTGGCTCAGGACATATGTCATCCTCGTGCACTGGTCATAAGAGACCCTCCTCGAGATACAAAGTTTATGCTAGGGGATGCTCTCCTTACGACTCCTCCTTGAGCCGCTATTCAATCTCTTGTCATACGGCCACGTACTAACCGAGCTCTCTGACGGTAGGACTAGTGAGTTCCTCGCCCGTAAGACTGTGGCTGCCGCCCCCGAGTAGTGTTGGGGTAGTCCTGTCGGTAAGCGTCTCTCTTAGGCTATGATATAAATCGATGGGGGTCATGATGTAAAACCTCTAACTATTTGAGTCATACTTGCCATGACTATAATCGTCATCGTCATTGCAGCGATAAACTCCTCTCTTCCTACGACAGGTGACGCCGAAGGGTTTTGTGCTCTAGAGTCTTCGAGATTGTTGAGCTCGCTAGTCATTTCCTAATCACAAAACAACCTAGTTACTAACGTATCTTTTTTAGCAGAGACTTATATCATATTCTATGTTATTGAACTTGTTATGAATGATAAACTTCTTTGTGTGAGTCTGACTTTGATACCATTTTGTAACACCTTGATCTGGGACCTCAAGAGTCCGAGTTTGGTTGGTATTACTTTCCAGAGGAAAAGTGTATAGAGTTCACATAGAGAAAACATAACTTTAAATTATTTTCATTCATTTTCCTTTATCTTTCAATAACTCACTTTCTTTACATTGTTCATCATTCATAACAAAATAAGATAACAATTATATAAATGTTGAATGATAAGAAATGAAAAACTATCAAGTGCTCTGCCGAAGAAGAAGTCAATTAAGTATTGTCTGTGCTAGTGTGCCTAAAACCTACAATTGTAATTAAACAAAGAGGGTGAATCTACAACCGAGTAATAAATAAGTATAAGCAAATAAACACTTAAACTTACAATTGTAGTGGGCTCTAAGCCCCTAGTCTGATTTTAGTTTTTGACACACCGCACATGTTTGTATGTTTTAATTACCCCCAATATACTCTTAAACACTCAATCACACCACACTACTCCTAGGTCGGCTATACTGATTATAACCATCTATGGACGTAGCAACCCATGTAGAACACCTCAATTCTACATATTGGCCAAACAATGAACCATAAACTCCATGGTGGCTGCACTCTGGCCGTGAACCAGGTAACCCTTACCACAGGCCGCCACTTCTGAGATTTAAGGAGTTATGCATACTAATCTCAATATATTCATTCATACAACATGAATAGAATAAAATGAGACTCAAGTCTAAACACAATCTCATCATAATGCATGTCATAAACAGTTTATCACATACATATACTATCACAAAATAATCTTTCTAACATGCATGATATACAACAACTAACATGTATTCCATAATTAACATGTGTATGCAATCATCTCATAATATCATGCATGGTCAATTTATGCATACAATTTTTACACTTAAAAGCTATCATGCTAATCATGTTAATTCATAACAACAATATACAATGTAAAAAAGTTTATTCATATCTAAAATTACTTACAATATTTCTTACTGAAATTCCACTAGAGGGGGGGTGAATAGTGAAATAGTATATAGATCGATAAATTAAAAATATAAAGCAATAAAGGCACAACACATAAACACAAAATTTATACTGGTTCGGTCAAAACCCTGACCTACATCCAGTCCCCAAGCAAACCACTTGAGCTTTCCACTATAACATCCGAGTCACCGGATAAATAGTACAACACCCTCTTCCTCAGAGGTCTTCTTCTCTCAACAGAGAAGGGGCACACCCTCTTCCACAGAGGTATTCTTCTCTCAACAGAGAAGGACAACACCCTCTTTCACAGAGGTTTTCTTCTCTCAACAGAGAAGGGTAACACCCTCTTTCTCAGAGGTATACTTCTTTCAACAAAGAAGGAAAACAGTGAATAACAGAAAGTTACAATACTTCCTATAGAACCTTCAGAATGATATGAATGCACGAATGAAGGATTCTCAGAATGTTCTGTTCTTTTCACTCAGAAGATACTCTTTGTCAAAGAGTTATTCTTGACTTTTTCTCTTTCTTTTTCTAGGCTCTTTTTCAGATATCGAATAGGAATTTTTCTCGTTGTAAGCTCACATGTCCATTCCCCTTGTTGAATAGTTTATTTGAGTGTGTTTATATAGCTTAAAAAAGTAGTCGTTACCTTTTTGAAATCATAGTCTTTTTGAGATGTGAAATGTCATGTCATTTCAAAAAACATCTTTAGAGAAATTCGAGAAAGTCTTCTTTCCATAAAAGTAAAATATAGGGTACACTAGTCGTTGTAATGTTCTAGGTAATATATATATTTTATGTAAAAAGTCTATTTCTTACAATAGTACATTGAACGTTGGATTGCAGGCTGTCATATAGTTTTATCTTTATCCTAATTAATGATTTGTGGTATATAAGTACTTCTTTACTTTAAATGAGTGTAAGTACAATAAATGTTTTGAGATATTTATTTGTACATAGTCATAGCAAGAGTTTTCTTTATGATGTGTTTTTCAATGTCTACAGAGAGAATGAAGACTTTGAACAAGTCGACATTCTTGAGAAGGATATTAACAAGGATTTCTTACAGGAGGTATTTAATGCTATACAAAGAGAATGATGACTTCAAGTAAGTCGACATTCTATGGGTTTGTAAAAAGGTAACTAGAGTCTTTTCAACAAGTATTATATTTGTTTTTCTTTGTGTAGCCGATTTCCATGTTTTGTCTTTTTCCTACACATTTGAAATCATTTCTTTAAAAAGGTAACTAAAGTCTTTTCAACAAGTATTATATTTGTTTTTCTTTGTGTAGCCGATTTTCATGTTTTGTCTTTTTCCTATACATTTGAAATCATTTCTTTAAAAAGGTAACTAAAGTCTTTTCAACAAGTATTATATTTGTTTTTCTTTGTGTAACCGATTTCTATGTTTTGTCTTTTTCCTACTTTTGAAATCATTACTTTTCAAGTTGTCTTGTATATGATAGAAGGTACAATTATTGCTTTTTGAAATCATGAATTATATCATGTCAAAATACCTTTTCCATAAAGGTTTGTAAGAAGGTACAATTATTGGTTTTCAAAAGAAAGGAGCCTTTTTGAAACTATCGTATACTTTTATGAAATAGCTTTTATGAATGGGTATGTAATATGCAATATGCATGCTTCTGAAGGTTCTGTTACATATGACTCTAAAGAAGAAAAAAATCTTCAACTTGAGGTAGCTGATCTCTTTAGATGGACTTTAGAAATGCATGGCTCAACAAGCTTTTTCTTCAAGGAGTATGATTGCACCATAGTTGTACTTGAACAAGAGGTCTCCATCTTTTTTGAGTGAGATATCCTTGCATCAAATACTCGTTAGATATCTGACAAAACATATACAGTCATAATATAACATTTTTTCAAGAAGACATATTATCATATCATATGAAATCAAATAAGACAGTGTATCATATTATGTGACATCAAAACAGAGTTTCTCAACATTCTCCCCCTTTTTGATGATGACAAAATATGCTCCCTCTGTCAAAAAGACATTATGCATAGAAATAATAACAACATAAAACTATTAAAAAAATGTTAGAGTATTTTTCTCCAATAATGGGTATTTTTCTCCAATAATTGAGACATGTTTTTCTCCTCCTTTGTCATGGACAAAAAGGAAGAGATCAGAGTAAGCAGAGTTATTACAGACAAAAAAAAATAAAGTTATTACAGTCCAAAAAAAAGTTAATTTTGAGCAGGAGGAAGGGTGAAACTTTCGGAATAATGCATCTTGGCCGAGTTGTAGTAAAGCTTGATTCTTCAGAAGGAGATCCTGGGTGTTCTGGACATTGACAAGAGCTGAGAAGATGTCAAGGTCAGAAGTTGCTGCTTGATCTGCTTCTTGAGGGCCTTCGTCGTTAGAGTTTAGGTGAGAGGACTCTTCTTTATGGAGAGAGGAGTCATCGATGATATTGTTTGAGTAGTAGACGACATCTGTTGCAAGAAGAATCTGGAAGAATTCAAGAATGAGTGTGATGAAATATCCGAAGGGAAGAGATTTAAAAGAACGAAAGTTGATCATGTTGTGGAAGATGACACTGGACCAGTTGATGGGAAAGGCAGAGAAGATGGCATAAAGAAGAAGGAAGACTTCATTTGCAATAAATCCCCTAGAGGGCGACTTGGGGACGAGATTGGAGGAAAGAATTTTGGACAACAATAGAGCATGAGGTTGGAGATTGCTCTTATGCCATGGGAAGTGAGTGGAGCGAGTGAAGAGGAGGATTTTCTGAAACACAGAGTGGTCGAGAGGAACAATGTTGGGAAGCTCAATATCGTAAGAAGAAATATTCAAAATGTTTCCTAACTGAGATATGTCAAAGGAGAAAAATTTTCCATGTACCATGGAAGTGATAGAAGAGTGATCATGGTCGATAGAAAGGTTGGTGTAGAAAATTTTGATAAGGTGAGGATAAATGGGCATTTGTTTTGGAGAGGCTAGAACATGAATAAGTTCAGAAAGAGAAGTTTGTAAGTCAAACGCTGGAAAGGCTTCAAGGTGAACCAAGCTGCCTGGTAGGATTGTCAAAGATTTTATGGAGTTAGGCGTGAAATGAAGTTTTTCTAAAGGACATGGTTTTAAAGAATCTCGATTGGAGAGAGAGATATAAAATATATGAGGAGGTCATGGTCACGGATGGAGAGTCACTTCATATGAGATAGAGAGAGAGAGAAGAAAAGTGTAAGTTGTCAAAAAGGAGATTTTATAATATTTTTCATAAAGGGTGTGAAAAGTGAAAGGACGATAGTTGATTGTTCTTAAGCAATGATATAATAGATGATATAGTAAAAAATTTACGTGAAATATAACAACTTAAAAGGTGGTAAAACAAATAGGAAGGATAATCACTCGAATTTGATATAAAAGGTATGAAGATTTTAGTGAAGTGTATATTTTTTTTGAGAGGAAAGTTTATGAAAGAGAGTATATTGCATGAATATGAAAAATAGAATAAGTGAGGAATACAATATCATGTTTGAAGATAGGCTAGCTTTTCGTAAGAGAGGTTTTCACTAGAAGACAAAAAGTAATAAAATGTGTTATGAGATGAGTGATGTGAACAATGTCATGATAGCTTTTACTTAATATAATTAGTTCTTATGGATATGAGTGAAAGGAAATAGGACAAGGAGTCATTAAAGAAGTGTACTTGAAAGATGACAAGTTAAAAGACATAAAGAATGTGTCATGATGAATGTGTTTTTATAAGTGTTTAGAGTATACGTGAATATAGAGACATAGTTTGACCTTTTTTTAAAAAAAAAAAACATAAATATGAGAAATCGATAAGAATGAAACCGAATAAAATAAAATTTTAATAGAACTCATAAGATGTTTTAGTCTTAGTAGGTGAGGTTAATTATAAGTCACTTAGTTTGCATATTCCTAAATCTCTTCGAATTCGTGTAAAGTCTTCATGTTTTAATGGTTTAGTAAAGATGTCTGCTAACTGTTGATTAGTGGGTATGAATTCGAGTTTAATTATGTTGTTTAAGACTTGTTCTCTTAAGAAGTGGTGTCTTATTTGAATATGCTTAGTTCGTGAGTGTAAAATAGGATTTTTAGATAGGTTTATAGCACTAGTATTATCACAGAAAATAGTTGTATTTTCAAAATTTAAACCAAAATTTTTCAAAGTTTGTTTCATCCAGATAACTTGTGTACAAGCTAGGCTAGCAACAATGTATTCAGCTTCAGTAGTTGATAAGGATACACAATTTTGTTTCTTACTGAACCATGAAACTAGTGAGTGCCCTAGCATATGACATGTTCCACTTGTGCTTTTTCTATCAGATTTACTTCCATCAGAGTCAGCATCGCTGTATGAGATTAGATCAAATGTAGAGGATTTTGAATAGAATAATCCAAAATCAACTGTGTCTTTTAAATATATCATTATTCTTTTTACAGCTTTAAGATGTTATTCTTTTGGATTTGACTGAAATCTAGCACACAAGCAAACACTGAACATAATATCTGGACGACTAGCAGTTAAATACAGAAGTGATCCTATCATACCTCGGTATACCTTTGTATCAATAGACTTACCATCTTCATCTTTGTCCAAAACAGTGGTTGTGCTCATAGGAGTGGTTTTTGAAGCAGTTGAGTTCATGTTGAACCTCTTCAGAAGTTCACGAGCATATTTAGATTGATTGATGAAAACTCTATCCTTGGTTTGCATAATATGCAGTCCAAGAAAGTAGGTGAGTTCTCCCATCATACTCATTTCAAATTCTTTCTGCATGGACTTAGAAAATTCTTCACAGAGAGTGTTGTTAGTAGATCCAAAGATGATATCGTCCACATATATTTGAACAATTAGGGTATGATTATTCACTATTTTTACAAATAAAGTAGAGTCTGCTTTGCCTACAGAAAAACCAGTTTTTACTAAAAAGGTTTTGAGTCTGTCATACCAAGCACGAGGTGCTTGTTTTAAACCATATAAATCACGTTTTAGTTTGAAGACATAATCTGGATATTATTCATTTTCAAATCCTAGAGGTTGTTTTACATAAACTTCTTCATTTATAAAACCATTTAGAAAAGCACTTTTAACATCCATTTGATATAGTTTAAAATCCATATAGCTTGCATATGCTAAAAACATCCTAATAGATTGAAGTCTAGCAACAGGAGCAAATGTTTCATCAAAATCAATACCTTCCTCCTGGTTGTATCCTTGAGCTACTAGTCTTGCCTTGTTTCTTATAACATTACCTGTTTCATCTAGCTTGTTTCTGAAGATCCATCTTGTCCCAATGATCTGATGATCCTTTGGTCTTGGTACAAGATCCCAAACATCATTTCTTTGGAATTGATTCAGTTCTTCAGTCATGACTAGCATTCAGAACTCATCGATGATGGCTTCATCAATCTTCTTCGGTTCAAGTTGAGAAATGAATGCCATGTTTGCAATCCGTTCTAGCTGAGCTCTAGTTTGAACCCCCTTTGTCAGGTCTCCCAAAATCTGCTTTTGATGATGATCTCTGATTTCGGCAAATGTTCTTTGATGATCATCTTCATTAGACTTAGCTGTGTTATCTAAAAATAAATTTGTACTTTCAACATCATCATCGTTAGTTTGCTTATGAACAGATTGATCAATAGATTCACAGAAACTAACATGCATAGATTCTTCAATAGTATTAGAACTCTTATTGAAAACTCTGTATGCTTTACTATGACTTGAATATCCTAAAAATATGCCTTCAATAGATTTAGCATCAAATTTATCTAGGCTATCTTTTGTGTTTAGGATAAAGCATTTACATCCAAAGACTTTAAAATAGTCTATTCTTGGAGTCCTGTCATAGAATAATTCATAAGGAGTTTTATTTAATAAGGGTCTAATGAGAACTCTATTTGTTATATAGCATGCAGTATTAACAGCTTCTGCTCAAAAAGATTTAGCAAGATTATTGTGTTGGAGCATAGTTCTAGCAGATTCCTGAAGGGTTCTATTCTTTCTTTCTACTACACCATTTTGAGGTGCGGCTCTAGGAAAGGCAAAGTTATGAGATATACCATGCAAGTTACAAAAATTTATGAAAAGTTCATTTTCAAATTCTCCTCCATGGTCACTACGGATTTTAACAATAGAACAAGATTTTTCATTTTGTAATTTTCTACATAAAATTTCAAATTGACAAAACGTATCACTTTTGTTTTTCAAAAATATTACCCAAGTAAATCGTGAGTAATCATCTACAATGACAAAAGCATATTTATTATGATTCAGACTAGCTACTCTAGAAGGACCAAAAAGATCCAGGTGGAGAAGCTCTAAAGGTCTTTTACTTGAAATGATATTTTTTGATTTGAAAGATGATTTAGACAGTTTTCCTAATTGACATGCATCACAAAAATAATCCTTTTTAAAAGATATTTTGGGTAACCCATGTACTAACTTATCTTTAGCTAATTTAGACATGTATTTGGAGTTGACATGACCCATTCTCATGTGCCATAAATGTTGAGTGTCATTATTAGCTATAAGGCAATGTTCAGTGATGTTTTCTAGGTATAGTTCATATATATTATTTCTTCTTATACCTTTTAAGATGATATTCTCGTTGGTGTCTGCTATAAGACAAGCATCATGATTAAAACTAATATTATAACCTGTGTCACACATTTGACTAATTCTTAGAAGGTTATGTTTTAAGCCTTTAACCAGGAGAACGTCTTTGATAAGAGGTTTATCTATATTGCCAATATTACCAATACCAATTATCAAACCTTGTTGTTATCTCCAAAGGTGACAGTTCCTCCTTCTTTATGATGAAGAACAACAAAAAGGTCTGGATGTCCAGTCATGTGTTTTGAACATCCACTGTCTAGTATTCATCTGTTCTTCTTGTTTGGAGCCTGTAAAACATTAAGTAAAACTTCTTTTTGGTACCCAGTCGGGTCCTTTTTTGTTAGACTTTGGAACCCATATCCATTTAGATTTGGGTTTGTCTACAGTTTTAGAGGAGTTCAAGAAGTTAAAATTATAATACTCCTTTTTAAGTTCAGAAGAACCTTTCACAAAAGTGGTCTTTTGATTCATACAAGAAGGCTTGTTGAAATGAGAGTAGACAATACCATTCTTGTAGAAAGAGATTTTTTGAGAGGATAAGAGTTTATCCAAGTTCTCTTTTCCTTTAGTAAACTTGAAAACCATTTTCATAAGGTTCTCAGTTTTACTTTTTAATTCTGAAATTTCTACTTGCAGATTTTTAGTCTTGGAGCTAGTAGAAGAGATTTCAGAAGTAATAAGAAGATTTTTCTTTTGTAACTCAGAATTTTCAATACTGAGTTTTTCATTTTTCAGAGTGAGCTCTAGATTCTCAGATTTCAAATGTCTATTTTTGAGAATCGTTTTCCTTGATTCTTCAAAAAGTTCCTGAAAAGCATTTTGAAGTTCTTCAAAGGAGAAATCAAGGGATTCACTTACAGAGCTTTCTGCCATGAAGCACATGTTGGCGGTTTCTGCTTCATTATCATTTGACTCTTCACTTGTGGATGGTTCTGAATCATCCCATTGAGCATGCAGAGCCTTTTTCTTGAAGAACCTTTTCTTTGGTTCCTCAGTCTTGGATTTTCTTTTGAGAAGAGGACAGTCACGTCTCAAGTGACCTGGCTTATTACACTGGTAGCACATAGAATCTTCCTTTGGGTCTTTTCTTTCTTTGTGCTTATTTGGAAGCCGGTTCCTTCTCATAAAGCGCTGGAATTTTCTGGTGAGTAGCGCAATCTCAATTTCTTTTTCTGAGTCCTCATCCTCAGATAGGGCTGGGAAGGCTAGAGTTTTCTTTAACGGTTGTTCATCTTCCCTTCTTTCCTTCATGTGGACTTCATAGGCCATAAGATTGCCTATTAAATCGTCCATGGTAAGCTTGGACAAATCTTGAGCTTCTTCAATAGCAGTAGTCTTTTTCTCCCAATCAGTTGTGAGAGATCTCAAGATTTTCTTCACCTTTTCTGTTTGAGAGTGGGTTACACCCAGAGATTTCAGATCGTTGGTGATGTTGGTGAATCTGGTGAACATCTCTGCGATGGGTTCATCTTTGTTCATTTTGAACAACTCATATTTTCTGACAAGAGATGAGATTTTGGCTTCTTTCACTTTGTTGGTTCCTTCATGAATAACCTTCAAAGAATGCCAAATATCATATGCAGATTCACATATAAATATTCTATTGAATTCATTCTGATCAATGGCACAATATAAGGCATTCATAGCCTTTGCATTTAGGTTTGCCATTTTCTTTTCTTCATCAGACCATAAGTTATAGTCTGCGGATGGAGATGTGTATGGATGCTCAACAATTTTCCATACAGCAAAATCTATGGATTTGAGAAATATAGCCATTCTGCACTTCCAGTATCCATAGTTGGAGTCGTTGAAGAAAGGAGGACGAGATGCGTGTTGACCTTCAATATCACGAGCATAAGAGGTAGATGCCATTTGTGCTGGAAGACTTGTTATGTCGAAACCAGCAAACCTGCTCTGATACCAAATGAAATTCCACTAGAGGGGGCGGTGAATAGTAAAATAGTATATAGATCGATAAATTAAAAATATAAAGAAATAAAGGCACAACACATAAACACAAAATTTATACTGGTTCAGTCAAAACCCTGACCTACATCCAGTCCCCAAGCAAACCACTTGAGCTTTCCACTATAACATCCGAGTCACCGGATAAATAGTACAACACCCTCTTCCTCAGAGGTCTTCTTCTCTCAACAGAGAAGGGGCACACCCTCTTCCACAGAGGTCTTCTTCTCTCAACAGAGAAGGACAACACCCTCTTTCACAGAGGTCTTCTTCTCTCAACAGAGAAGGGAAACACCCTCTTTCTCAGAGGTCTACTTCTTTCAACAAAGAAGGAAAATAGTGAATAACAGAAAGTTACAATACTTCCTATAGAACCTTCAGAATGATATGAATGCACGAATGAAGGATTCTCAAAATGTTCTGTTTTTTTCACTCAGAAGATACTCTTTGTCAAAGAGCTATTCTTGACTTTTTCTCTTTCTTTTCTCTTTCTTTTTCTAGGCTCTCTTTCAGATATCGAATAGGAATTTTTCTCATTGTAATCTCACATGTCCATTCCCCTTGTTGAATAGTTTATTTGAGTGTGTTTATATAGCTTAAAAAAGTAGTCGTTACCTTTTTTGAAATCGTAGTCTTTTTGAGATGTGAAATGTCATGTCATTTCAAAAAACATCTTTAGAGAAATTCGAAAAAGTCTTCTTTCCATAAAAGTAAAATATAGGGTACACTAGTCGTTGTAATGTTCTAGGTAATATATATATTTTATGTAAAAAGTCTATTTCTTACAATAGTACATTGAACGTTGAATTGTAGGTTGTCATATAGTTTTGTCTTTATCTTAATTAATGATTTGCGGTACATAAGTACTTCTTTACTTTAAATGAGTGTAAGTACAATAAATGCTTTGAGATATTTATTTGTACATAGTCATAGCAAGAGTTTTCTTTATGATGTGTTTTTCAATGTCTACAGAGAGAATGAAGACTTTGAACAAGTCGACATTCTTGAGAAGGATATTAACAAGGATTTCTTACAGGAGGTATTTAATGCTATACAAAGAGAATGATGACTTCAAGTAAGTCGACATTCTATGGGTTTGTAAAAAGGTAACTAGAGTCTTTTCAACAAGTATTATATTTGTTTTTCTTTGTGTAGCCGATTTCCATGTTGTCTTTTTCCTACACATTTGAAATCATTTCTTTAAAAAGGTAACTAAAGTCTTTTCAACAAGTATTATATTTGTTTTTCTTTGTGTAGCTGATTTCCATGTTTTGTCTTTTTCCTACACATTTGAAATCATTTCTTTAAAAAGGTAACTAAAGTCTTTTCAACAAGTATTATATTTGTTTTTCTTTGTGTAGCCGATTTCCATGTTTTGTCTTTTTCCTACTTTTGAAATCATTACTTTTCAAGTTGTCTTGTATATGATAGAAGATACAATTATTGCTTTTTGAAATCATGAATTATATCATGTCAAAATACCTTTTCCATAAAGGTTTGTAAGAAGGTACAATTATTGGTTTTCAAAAGAAAGGAGCCTTTTTGAAACTATCGTATACTTTTATGAAATAGCTTTTATGAATGAGTATGTAATATGCAATATGCATGCTTCTGAAGGTTCTGTTACATATGACTCTAAAGAAGAAGAAAATCTTCAACTTGAGGTAGCCGATCTCTTTAGATGGTCTTTAGAAATGCATGGCTCAACAAGCTTTTTCTTCGAGGAGTATGATTGCACCATAGTTGTACTTGAACATGAGGTCTCCATCTTTTTTGAGTGAGATATCCTTGCATCAAATACTCGTTAGATATCTGGCAAAACATATCCAGTCATAATATAACATTTTTTCAAGAAGACATATTATCATATCATATGAAATCAAATAAGACAGTGTATCATATTATGTGACATCAAAACAGAGTTTCTCAACACTTACCTCAAGTGCGAATACCGTGCTCTAGTCGTAATTGAGTCTCAAGATGCTCTAATAGTAGGATCTGGCCATTACATAATTATATTCGTATTAATACACAAAACTTCTTATATTCTAATAAAATTACCAAAATACCTCTCCTGAATTGACTTGTGAGACCTCAATTTTTGTGTCCCTGATTTGAATAAAACCAGTGAATATGCATATTCTCCTGAATGATATGAGTCCAACACACCAAACCTCACTTGATTTTGAGTTTAGAGTGCAAAGTTATGTCCAATTTACCAAAATGGATTTTGGATACCTAATAGGGCATTTTGATCATTTCAAAAATATTTCATAATTCAAAAATAACTCATAACCCTATCAAAATCCATTTTTAATCTGGATCTAAAACTGTCTAACTGAATCCAGACCCCTTTCTTATCTGGATCCAAAATTGATCCAATTTGATCCATAATTGATATGAACCATATCCAATTCTAATTCAGATCCAAAACTGATTTGAACCAGATCCAGTTTTATTCTGGATCCAGAATAGTGAGTTCAGATCAAAACCTATATCTCTCTAGATCCAGTTTTGGTTGGATCTGACCAGATTGACTATATCGAATTGGATCTAGGTTTGGTCTGATCCAGATCAATTCAAAATGGATATGAGACCCTGTCAGATCAAATCGGTTCAGTCTTACCTGGTTTGATCCAAACCGGTTTGGTTCATACCGATTTGGTCTAAACCAACTCAATCTGAACTGGTTCGGTCTGAATCGATTCGGCCAGAACTGTTTCGGTCTGAACCAGTTAGACCAATAAATTTTTTTTGAACCATGTGGTTCAGTCTGGGTGAGACCAGCTGTGATCATCGCAAAATTTTTCCCCTCGTAATATTCTCTCTCTTCTTTCTCTTTTCCTTTCCAACCTCTTATTTTCCTCCTTTTTAAAGGGAAGAAGATAAAAGACGGAAAGAAAAAAGAGAAGAGAAGAGAAAGAAGAGAAGAGAAGATGAATTCTTTTGCGGGTCTCACTTGACCTTAATTTTTGAAAATATTTGAAATAACTCGCCTCCGTTTTTGAAATATTTGCGGAAAAACTGGGAGACGGGATCCGCTCGTCGGTACGAGGTTCGACCGTTCCTGGCGCCTTTACCAGGGGTAATCGAACCAAGGGTCGAATTTTATGCCTTTTGCTTTGCAAAGAATTTATCTAAGTATTTATCCTAAGTCTAAATGCACAAAGAATCATGCTTGTGCAAATGCAAAGATGTATGCTCTTTTCGAAAATGATTTGAAAAATTCCCAAGTATTGATGATAGTAGTGAAGAAATGGTTTCTAACTTAGAACTTATGATTTAAAGTTCTAAGTTTTTGGAAATAATCAAGAGCTTGGAAAAATAAATGAGAAAGAATGACTTGGAGCTTTGAAATGAAAGAAAATGAAGTTTCATTGTCAGAAATGGACTTTGAATTTAGGAGTTTGAACTTGGATGAATACTTGGAATTGAATTGAATTCTAATTTTGAAGTTTTGAAATTAGAAAAAAATGCAGGAAATCTAAAGAAATTGAGAAATGGGATTTGCAAAAGTTGCAATTTCAAGATGAAATCTGAATCCAAGATCCGGATTCTGAACAGAGTTCAAAGTTGAGTTTTGAATTTAAGATGAGAACTTGATTTGAAATCTGGAATGAAATGGAATTGGTTTTGAAATTTAAAGTGGGATTTGGATTTGGAATTTTGAGGGGAATTGGATTCAAGACTTGGAATCCAAGATGGTATTTGGATCTGAAATCTGAGATCCCAGATAGAGCTGAACTCTGGATCTTAAGATGGAATTGGATCTGAGGTCCAAAGTAGAATTGGATTCTGGATCCTAAAAATTGGAATTTGGATCTGAATCTGAATCTGAGATGCGATGGTAGAATGAGGATCTGGATCCTAAAAGAAATTTGGATCTATGATTGGAGATCCAAAGTGGAATAAGGGTTTGGATCCTAAATGGAATTTGGATTTGTGATGGGAGATCCAAAGTAGAATAAGGATTTGGATCCTAAATGGAATTTGGATCCATGATGGGAGATCCAAGGTGGGATAAGGATTTTGATCCTAAATGGAATTTGGATCTGTGATGGGAGATCTAGAATGGAATGGGGTTTATACTTGGAAATCTGGATCCAAGTTGAGACTAGGATTTGTCTTTGGATTTGGGTTTTGAGAAGTCCGAATAGGACCTTTAAAGATGGATCTGGGTTTTAGAAACCCAAACTTAAACTTGAGACTCAAATCCAAACCTTGATTGAAGATAAGGGGATGAACTTGGTTTTGAAATCAGAAGATAACTTCAAAGTTAAAATTGAACTTTGAATTTGAATTTTGATTTGAGTTGGAAATTTGAATATAAAAGTGATTTTGGAATTTCAAAGTCAAATTGGACTTTGAAATTGGATTCTTGAATCTTAAAATGAAATAGAATTGGATTGGAACAAGATCTGATCTGAGAAATGAAGAAGAAGAATCACTTGGAATTTTGAAAAATAAATTTTGAAAATATGATGCAATTCTATCCTATATGATGAATGAATTTGAATAAGTTTGAAATTGGATTTTGAAAAGCTATTTCATTCTTTAAGTGAATTAAGAATGGGGTTGAAGGTATAATATATCCCTGACTATGGTCATTGGATATATTATATAATAACCACATTTAAATTCAAGTGAGAAATAAAATACATTTTTTTGTGCTTTTATAGAATTTAAAATGAAATTAACCCTCAATATACCCTGACTATGGCCATTGGTATATATTTTGAGTTAATTTTAAATTAAATTCTGATAAAAGAAGAAAGTATTTTAGGAAAATATGATGAATTTTGAAAAATGGATCCAGTGTTATTTTGTAAAAGATAAAAATGCTAATTTTTGTCCACACCCTGACTATGGCCATTGATGTGGATCATCAACTTAGTATCAATTACCTCTTACGAAATGGTGGACGTGCCATTCGTGTTCCCATTTTGTGAGAATTTGAGAAATAAAGGACAAAATGCATGAAAAATAAGTCATTTATGATATTTACAATGCTCATTCATTCTACCTAAAGCAGGAAATGTAAATTCTCATTAAAGTCTAGCTATTACAACTCATAACATTAAATTTACAACTTTAAATAAGAACTTTATCCACATATTTCCTGCAAAACAAACGGGTTAGTACAATCACAAGGAAAGATGATTTATGGAATCAAGAAAGCAAGTAGTAAAATGGATTTTTAAGATATATGTATATACAAAGAGGAACATACATGCTGAAAGACAAGACTTTAGGCCTAATGAAGAAGGACACATGATCATGCTTACTCTATGATGGAGATACCCAGATTAATGATGATGTCCAGATTTTAAAACCCATTGCAAAGATTGAACTCACACATATTTATCTAAATATGATATCTAAAGTTTGATGGAGGAGCTAAAAGTGACTGGAAAATATAACAACAGTAGATATACAAGCAGCAAGTTAAAGTGACTGGTAAGTAGGCAGATTTGATCACTGTAGCTCATAGGCATTGTGAAATGGAGATATCCTACCTTAGGTTATACACAAAACCTCACAAAGGTAAAGGTAACAGTTTGGCATCCTCATTCAATTCCATCATTTGAACTATATACATCTGCTCTGATTTTAACAAACTGATTGACCCAGGAGGTTTATAATGGTCGATGATGAAGAAAGCGGTGTGGAGGTTTCAGCAGGTGATGATATGTTTGCAACCTGAGCTGCAAAAGGTACTATTACAATGGATAGTACCATTTGCAGAAGATATGGATGAGTGAGGTGGGTGTTTGCAGAAAAGATATACAGGGGTCAATAGTGCTGGAGGGACATAGCCACAGGGGGGGCTGTAAACTGAAGATGAGATAAAATGTGAGCAATTGTGTGTGCTACAAGGGCTAAGCCTAAATGCAGCAGGAGGCTGTGGGAACAGCATAATGGGGCTGTTGTGCTGCCAATGACAGCAGAGATACTATGAATGTCAGCAGAAGCTTCGGTGGGATCTTGCTGCTGAGTGGAAATTGTCACTGGAGAGGGTATACATGATGCAAAATGGGCATTCATCTGAGTTGACAACCAGGTGACTGTAAATGATTACAGGAAGGGGCAGATATGAATGAAATGTGATATGGAAGTGGATAGTGTATGCCAACTTATTGATGGCATAGAGGAAGTCTGGCACTACAGGGAGGACATTGCTATGGGTAGCTGGCCCAAAGTTTGAGTCGGAAAGAAGAGGCCTTTCCTGCATTTTCTGATGCATAGCTTGGGACGAGTAGCAGAAATAACTATTGCAGCTTCTATCTAGAAGTTCATGCTTATAGAACTACCCTTAAAACTCCCATTTACCTTGGACATAAAGAGCAAGCTAGGTTGTCAATCTACCCACAGCCGAGGAAACATTGAGGGCTCAAAAAAAAAATTCAATCCTATGCCTTTGAAATAGCCTTAGTAACAGGGGATAAACCCAATTTGGAACGCTACATTCCGCGATCCCGTTGTTGGTCGTGATATCTTGTCTAAAAGTAAACTCAGAATCCATCCATGATAAACAGTGATATCTACGTGTCTTCTCTATTTAGAAATGTAAGTAGCTCTGATCACGCTCCTGAGTCTTCATTTTGGCATCATAATCAGTTCAGGGGGCGAGGAAACTAAACAGAACTAACAATCCTGGTCAATGAGAAATAATAAAAATAACAACCATAATAGTACTGAAAAGAGGTTACATCATAATGTATGCAGGGCATCCAAAAAAAAAATGAATAACGAATGAATGAAGAGTGCAGGCAATGGCTGGAGATCGTGACAGAACCACCTGTCGAAATTTGTTGATGTTTAGGAAAGGAACTTGGACACAGCTATCATAGGAAGGGGAGCAGCCAGAACTGTTGAGACAGCAACGATGCTTATCTTAATCATGGTAACCTCATTCAAAAATAGACCTGGGCCAGCCTTTATTCAGGATTTAACAGACCTGAGCCAATCTTAGAACAAGTAAGCTAAGAACAAGTAAGCTAACAGGTGAGTTAATAAGAACAAGTAAACTTCTTCCCGCCATGAGATTGCAGAAATGCTCAGGGTTTACTGCTGATTGCAGTTACTTTGACACGAAACCCTCTTTTAAACATGCTGTCTCTCAAGGTTTCCTTGCTTGTTGACCAGTGTATATAACATTTCAGCACATAATCTTCATAAAAAAAAAACATGAATCGTGAACCCTTGACAGCATCATTGGATAGCCACTTAGATCCTTAGTTTAGATGATGTTAGTCAGAAAGTAAAAAAAAAAAGAACACTCTGCTACAGCATGCCACACGAGCATTTGCTTATCATGATGCCAAAAATCGATCTAAACTCTTTTTGAATCACCTTTGCAGGGAATTAGTCCACTGAATCAACGTCACCTTGACACTCAAGATCATCAATAAAAGAAAAATTACAAATCTCTCTATCTGGACATGGTCTATCACGTAACATCATCTTGAAGAAAGCCTTTTGCTAAATATGTTTGATATCATTTGCAAAGTCTATTTATGATCATCCTGTATTTAGCAATCAATGGTTCTTACTGCAGTGAAAGATAAGAAAAAAAAAATTTTGTAGCAAGTTGTGTTGCAGAAACTGAACATCTGATTGAAGAAAGTTCAGGACCTCATCCGATGCTAAATCTTCATCAAAAGTGATATTAATTTCCTGATCATCACCCAGATTCAGATTTCTGAGATCCATTTGTATTCTCAGAATCTCGAATATTGTTATGCAGGGAATTCCTAACTTGTGCCGCCTCTCTAACAAACTGGACAAATGGTCAGTAGATCCAATTGAGGTCAGATGAAGGGTATAGCGGGGATGCAGAGGACATGGTGCGATGTAGTAGAGGAAATGACCAATTGAAATCGCAACATATTGTAAATTTAATAATTAACCATAGATATACAAAATCCCCACCATTGAAATGCAAGAAAAGTATAAACATGAGATACCAGAGAGGAAAATGCGAGAGAGAAAGTGCTAAGCCACGGTCATGAAAATGAAGATGACAAAATGTAATCAGAGATATGAAAAATATAATGACATATGGGAAACTAAGCAATGCGGTGCTGTGGTATTAAAGCAGAAATTAAAAGAAAAGAAAAGGGGGAATTAACATAATACCAAGGATAGATTGTAAACAATAGAGAAAAAGTATAGAGGTAAGCATAAAAAAAAAATATCGGAATTGGATTATTCCATCACTGTTGCATTTGAGGTAATCTGATTTGCTCTATGCAAACCAGTGTTACCGTGGATGCGTTCATAAAAAAAGTGTGCTGGAAGATTTGGAGAACAGGAAAAAAAAAATACTCACTTGATGGAGATTCTGATTTAAAGGGGGAAGAGGAATGGCTTTTATATGAAGTCGACTTCCATTCACCAGGATGACGCTGGCTCCTGTTCTTCAGATGATTGTGGTATAGGAACCCGTGATGGAGGCTTTTGGTTTAAAGGGAAGAGGCATTGCTTCACTATGTTCAGGAGAAAAGCCGATCGTACTCAAAATGAAGCTGATATTAGAGGAAGAAGGTGATCGATGGTGGGAGCTTGATGCTTCAATGGAGGGAATTGATGGGTACTTGAAGTGAAAAACCGATCTCCAGAAAAAAAAAATGGGATCCTCAGAAGAGGCTTGGAGGCTTCTTCTTAAAGGTGAAATGGAATACTCGAGAAGGGCAATCCGTTGAGGATTGATGGTGGAGAAGAGAGCATGCGGTTTGCAGATGGAGGGTGGAAAGAGGAGGGGAAAACGCGCGGGAGGATTCTGTTGGAATTTTTGTAATATTTCCTAAAAGAGGCTCCCCTTAAAAAGAATTTTTTGTAAAATAGTTCAGAATTGAGGTTTTCAGCAAAAAGCTTTTTTTAAAACCTTGAGGATTATTTGTCTTCCTTGTAGTTTTTCTCATTTTTTTGGTTCTTTATGTTATTTTTCTATATATATATTTTTTTGTATTTTTAGAATAAAATCCTAAAGCTTTACGAGAAATCAAAGGTTTAAAACTAATTTTTTGTGTTTTTGCAAAAATATTTACAAAAAGGAATTTTTCTGAGAATTTAAAAACTATTTTGAGAAAATTTCCTCAGAAATGGGTTTTTGATTCGGATTTTGAGGAAATATGGATTTAAAGTACTGGATTCGGATCCAGAGTTGATTTTGAATATATCAATATGAATTTTAATTCGGAGAATCTGAAGAAATGACTTAATTTTCTCAGAAAATGGGGTTAGGGGCAAAAGGGTCATTTTTACAAAACTTTGAAATATTTAGGGTGTTTACAGATGCCCCTCTTTGCTACTAAGCCGGTTGAAAGCCGAGCTTAGTGGCAAAGACAACACTCCAAATTTTGAAAAATGCCCCAGTCAGCAGGTCTGAACTGGGTGTGGAAGAATTATTTTGAAAATATGATTTTTCAGGCTTTGAAACCTTATCCTGAATGGTTTTGGGGAGACGAAATCCTCGAAGATGATATGATTGAGTAGAAAATGAGGAAATCGTGATGGGACTTTAGATGGAAATTCTGAAATGGTGGGAAATGAAAATTTTGATCAGGTCTCATGGGTGAGACAAGATACTCTTATCGGAATGATTCAGGCTTAGCCCTTAACTTGGATGGGACGAAAATATATCAAGATGAATTTGAACTGAGGAAAGGGATACACGTGGACCTTGATGGGACATTTTAGAAAATACTTTGTGAAATGAAGCCCGAGTATGATCCTTTCTTTGGATGAATGTATGAAGTATGGGTTCCTTGATAGGAGGAGCCATGATGGGACTGGAAGAAATCATTTAACCCAAACCTGCAAGGAAGATACCTCGCGAAGCGAGGTTCGGGTTAACTCTTAATCTGGATAGAAAATCTACCATATGGGTTTCTCAAAAATGGAGAAAGCACGATGGGACCTTCGGAATTTGGACGAACAAATCCGAGAGGGGTTTTTGCGAAAGGAGGAAATATAGGGTCCCTAAAGCTTTTGAAAAAGGGAGAAGAAATTGGGCATCTCATTGCTGAGACTGAAATAGCTTTTGAAATTAAATGATCTTTCGCAAATGGTTCAGGTTTGACCCTTATCCTGAGTGGGGAAAATCCACCATACAGGTTTCTCGAAAATGGAGAAAGCACGATGGGACCTTCGGAATTTGGACGAACAAATCCAAGAGGGGTTTTTGCGAAAGGATGAAATATAGAGTCCCTAAAGCTTTTGAAAAAGGGAGAAGAAATTGGGCATCTCATTGCTGAGACTGAAATAGCTTTTGAAATTAAATGATCTTTCGCAAAAGGTTCAGGTTTGACCCTTATCTTGAGTGGGGGAAATCTACCATACAGGTTTCTCGAAAATGGAGAAAGCACGATGGGACCTTCGGAATTTAGACGAACAAATCCGAGAGGGGTTTTTGCGAATGGAGGAAATATAGAGTCCCTAAAGCTTTGAAAAGGGGAAGAAATTGGGCGTCTCATTGCTGAGACTGAAATAGCTTTTAAAATTAAATGATCTTTCGCAGAAATTTCAGGTTTGACCCTTATCCTGAGTGGGTAAAAAAAATCTACCATACGGAATTCTTGACTGAAGAAACCGCGATGGGACAGGAAGAGATACTTCAACTGAATGAGACAACTCTTCTGGAAGATATAGACAACGTTAAGTTGCATCAAAATGGATATTGAATGTTTATTTCATTTTTGGAATAGCTAGAAAATTCTGCCAACAAGATAAAATTATAGCTGATTCAAATGTTTGGGAACGTGCACGTATGTGCGAAGATATTCCCTCTTTTACCTAGAGTATTTCCTCCAATGAGGTTAACTCCTCAGCTTTAAGAGTCAAATTCAAAAGATTAATGCTGATGATTTTCTTCAAGGAAGCTATCCATTTCCCTGATATGAGAATAGAAGAAATATTCTTAATTTCATAAAAGCAGAAAATGAAGAGATATTGATAAAAGAATTTTGCATGAAAAGAGACGACTTCTGGCAGTTTGATATCTGGGTGTTTTCCCTACGATGATCTTTTTTTTTTTCACTCTTTTTGAGTTACTGAACTTTCTCGGTTTTTCTCATCATCCTTCATTTGGATGTGTTCTGACTTTTCTCTCTTTTTCGGGGAAGGGTACGTCACAAACTCCTTCATCTTGGAGATGCTCCGATCCTTCTTTTATCTCAGGGATTCTATATGATATTGGCTCAAAAAGGTCTTTAGATGTGGTTGGAATCAAATATCTTTTAGGGTTTGTCGGTAGGTTCATCGCACTCGCCTTCATCTTGACGGTGATCCGAACTTTCCCTGGAAGGATCTGTCACAAACTCCGTCATCTTGAAGATGTTTCAAATCTTCTTTGGCCCCGGGGGTCAACTCGCTTAATTCGCCTTCATCTTGACGACAATTGAGAGATCCCTTTTGCGGATATTTAATTGCAACTTTTAAACGAAAATGAGAAGATATGGGTTGAGTGGATTCTTTTTATAGCTCAAGATATTTCCACTGCCTGATTGCCAGAAAGTCGTTTTAAAACATGCATCATAACCATGATCAATAACAAATCACTTCTGGTTTTTCAACATCATTGAATATTTCTTTTACTGATCATATCGAGGTCATTTCTCACATCCTTTTGGTTGATCAACAAGAAAAGATTTGAATTTTACCTCTTTTTCGCAAAAAGTTTCACCTTTTGGAAGGAAATAGTAGAGGTAATCTGGGGAAATACTTTTTGTGTAGTCAGATTTTTAGAATCAACTAATGCTTTTAGCAAATTGGCAAAGTCTTCATGAATTTCTTGTGAAATAATCACTCAATATAGATTTTGATGAGACATTTAGCTGTAATTTTAAGAAATGGTGTAAGAATCAGACTTTAGAAAACTGAACTGATGAAATACATTAGGTTTTGGAAATCCCGACCAGTTTATGAGAAACTGGATTTTTGATAATCCCGACCAGTGAAAACACTGGATTTCAAATCCCGACCAGTGAAAAATACTGGATTTCAAATCCCGACCAGTTATGACAACTGGATTTCAAATCTCGACCAATTATGAAAACTGGATTTCAAATCTCGACCAGTTATGAAAACTGGATTTCAAATCCCGACCAGTGAAAAATACTGGATTTCAAATCCCGACCAGTTATGACAACTGGATTTCAAATCTCGACCAGTTATGAAAACTGGATTTTTGAAAATGAAGGATTTAATCTGATGGTTTGAAAGTAATTGAATTTGGGAGATTATAACCCGAGGGTTGAGAAAATGATAAGATTTTGAGGATATTACAACCAGAGGTTGGGAAACTGATAGAATTGTGAGATTGGAGAACTTGAAGGTTTTGGAAATGATAGAGTTGAGGAGTCTCACCCCAAGGTTTTGATATTTTGGAATACACGACCAACAGAAGCTGGATCTTTTGGAAATACATGACCAACGAGTGTTGAATCTTTTTGGAAATACATGACCAGCGAGATGCTGGATCCTTTGGGAATACATGACCAGCGAGATGCTGGATCTTTTGAAAATACATGACCAACAAGTGTTGGATCTTTTGGAAATTCATGAATTTTTGGGAGATTTAAGTCAGAACCTGAATTTAGAAGGAGAAAGGTCTTTGGTTAGAAGACTGATTTTTAGAAGGTTTACCGGTGTGAGAACCGGATTTTCCAAATGAGCTCAATTTTGAGAAATAACCAGTGAGAACTGAGTTTTGAAGATGAGCTAGATTTTCAAAATGAGTTTTTAGAAGATAATTCAGGATTCATCCCCTTATCCTGAACGGGGGAAAATAATAAAAAAAGAATATTTCATTAAAAGGAGGCATCAGGTTTATCCCTTATCCTGAAAGGGTACATTTTAAAGATAAAGGTAGATGAAATTTTAATAAGATTGAAAAATTTGTCAAAACTTGACAGGGATGAGCATTAGCTTGATGTAAATCTGATCAAACCAAAATGAATTAAATGAAACGAAAAATAAAGACCGCAAGACTAATTAAGATTTAACAAAATTTGAGGAAAAGAGCTTTCGTCTAATCCTGCCTGCATATGATAGAAGAAGACGATTATAAAAAATGAAATAAAAATGCCCCAGTATCATGGAGAAGAATGTAAGAATTGATAGAAGATTATTGTTTTATTGAAATGACTCTTTGAATAGTACAAAAGGCTTAGAATGAATATTTCAGGTATAGAACTTCTTCAAATGCAAAGCATTAATGGGATCTGACATTTCCACTCCATCTGCATTGATTAGACGATATGAATTGCGAGGAAGTGCTTCCTTAACCACATAAGGGCCTTCCCAATTGGGTGACCACTTGCCCCGTGGTCGATGCTTGAGATGAGTCGTTGATCTGAGTACCAAATCATTAACTCGAATTTTTTTCTCAATGATAGACTTGGCATAATGTCGAGCTATCTTCTGCCGATAAGCTTAAGCGTGCTCTGCTGCTTTGAGCCTCTTTTCATCCAGTAAATCTAGCTGCACCAATCTCTACTGCTGATACTGATCAAGTGGCAACTCTATAAGTGAAGCAAATTTGAGAGCGGGCTTCTGGATATGGAGAGGTAACACCACTTCAGTTCCGTAAACAAGTTCTGAAGGAGTGGCATTAGTCGGAGTCCGAATGGTGGTCCGGTATGCCCAAAGTGCGTCATGAATCTGCTCATGCCAATCTCGACCTGTCTTCATAGTCCTTTCCAAAATACGGATCAAGATCTTATTGGTAGCCTCTGCTTGGTCGTTCCCTTGAGGATAATAGGGAGCTGAGAAATGATGGTAAATTCTAAATTTAGAACAGAAGGTTTTCATCCTCTCATTTTTGAAATGGGTTCCATTGTCTGAAACAATGTCATGTGGTATGCCGAAGCGGCAAAGAATGTTCTTATGAATGAAAGAAACCACATGGCGGCCTTCTACTGTGCGTAGAGTAACAGCTTCAACCCATTTTGTGAAATACTCTGTTGCGGCCAGGAAGTATTTGTGGCCGTTGGAAGCAGAAGGGGTAATTGGGCCGACGACGTCAAAAGCCCACATGGAAAATGGCCAAGGGGAAACAACTGATTGTAGATATGCGACCGGAGCATGAATGTAAGGCGCGTGTAATTGGCACTTGACGCACTTCTTTACAAATCTATGACATTCCTGCTGCATGGTATTCCAATAGTACCCTGCTCGAACGATCTGCTTGACGAGAGTCTGATAGCCGACATGGCCACCACAAATCCCTTCATGCGCCTCTTGGATAACTTCCATAGCCTCTTCTTTATCTAAGCACCTTGAATACTCAGAACTGAACCCATGGCGGTAGAGGACATTGGCAAGAATGAAATATCTGGTAGACATGCGTTGAATCGCACGTTGCTCCCTTTTAGGAATTTCTAGTGGAAATTTACCCGTCTCAATAAATTTTTTGATGTTTTGGTACCAAGGCTTCTCCTTCTGATCGACCTGGTTTACTTGCATAATTGAATCGAAAGCAGGTTGCTCGAGTCTGCCAACTTCGAAAGAACGACATGACTCACCATCTTTAAAGGATAGAATGGAGCCCAGACTGGCTAAACCATCAGCTATTTGATTATGCTCTCTTCTGATATGACTGAGCTGAAATTCTTCGAAGCTGTCCACAAGAGCGAGGACGATCTTCTGATACAGAATCAATTTGGAATCTTTCACTTGCCATTCAGTGTTAACTGACAATAAGTAAGGAATCACCAAAGGCATGTACTCTCTTGATATTGAAACTTTGCAGAATTTTGAGGCCTTGTATTAAAGCTTCATACTCGGCCATATTATGAGTGCATTGGAAACCAAGATTGAGGGAATAAGGGATCATTTCTTTTTCTGGAGTGATTAACAAGACTCCAATCCCAATGCCAGACATATTTTTAGAGCCATCGAAAAACATATTCCAAACTGGGGGCTGTTGGATATTACAGATGTGCTCATCAGGAAAATCATCCTCTGCTTTAATTTCTTCAGTCAGGGGGAAATCCGCCAACTGATCTGCGATCGCTTGGCCTTTAATCGACTTTTGAGAGACATACTCTAAGTCATATTGCATCAGAAGGACTTGCCACTTTGCAATCCGTCCAGTGAGAAATGGTTGTTCCAAGATGTATCTGAGAGGATTAAGCTTCGATAGAAATTTGATTTCAGAAGCCAAAAGGTAATGTCTTAACTTCTGGCACATCCAAACTAGAGCTAGACAAGTTTTCTCCATCTGAGAATACTTCTTTTCATAATCAATGAAAGTTTTGCTAACATAGTAGATGGCGTGCTCTATCAGACTGCCTTCTTCATACTGCGCGAGGAATCCACCACAAGCATTCTGATTGACTGAAATATATAGCAAGAGAGGCTTTCCCAGCTTAGGCGGCTTCAAAACTGGTGGATTAAGGAGATACTGCTTGATGCGCTCAAACGAGAGCTGACATTCTGATCCCCATTCAAATTTAACTCCTTTTCTTAGCAAATGGTTGAAAGGCTCGCATCTCATGGCCAAATTGGAGATGAATCTGCGAATAGACTGAATACGCCCTTGAAGGCTTCGCAGTTCCCTGAGATTAGTTGGAGGCGGCATGTCAATAATGGCTTTTGCCTTGGCCGGATCCACCTCGATCCCTTTCTTGCTGATAATGAAGCCAAGTAATTTGCCGGACTCAACTCCGAAAACACATTTCTGAGGGTTAAGTCTTAATTTGTAAAGAATAAGTCTTTCAAAAACTTGACTAAGAGCATCAAGATGATCCTCTTCTTCTTTAGATTCAACCAAAATATCATCCACATATGCATCCATATTCTTGTGCATTTGATCGTGGAAAATAACGGCCATTGCCCTTTGATAGGTCGCCTCGGCATTTTTTAGTCCAAATGGCATGACTGTGTAGCAGAAAGTTCCCCATGGGGTAGTAAATGAAGTCTTGAACTGATCACGAACGGCCAGCTTGATCTGATTATAACCTGAATATCCGTCCATGAAGGAAAACATGGCATGACCTGCTGTGCTGTCGATCAACAGGTCAATATTGGGAAGCGGATAATCATCTTTTGGGGTGGCCTTATTGAGATCCCTGAAATCAATACAAATTCGAACTTTTCCGTTCTTTTTAGGGACTGCTACGATATTTGCCAACCAAACTGGATAATCAATGGCCCGGATGAAGCCTGCTTTCAGTAAATCTTCAAGTCCTTCCTTGACTTGTTGCTCAATTCGAGGGTCTAATTTCCTCAATTTCTGTTTGATTGGTCTGGCTTCTGGTTTCAACTTGAGTCGATGCTCAACCAACTTGATATCCAATCCTGGCATATCTTCATAAGTCCAGGCAAATACTTCCTGATGCTTTTTGAGGAATTGGATGAGTCTTGCTTTTTCAATTTCGCTTAGACTTGACCCAATTTTGAGAATTTTTGGATCATCTTCCGACCCAATGTTGATATCCTCAGTTGGATCTTGAACCAAAGCTGATGGTTCATCCTGCTTCGGAATGTGAGTAAATTTTGGTAAATCCTGAATGGTGGAATCAAATTCAGCTGGCTCTTCGGTCTGTTCTGGTGCCTGACTGACTTCTACTCTGTCTTTCATCTCAGGAAACCTTGCCAATTTTAGATACTTGGGATTGATAACAAATCTTGTCATTGATTTAGGAGTTAATGGTCCTGAAAATGCCAAAAGAGGTTGTTTTTAAGAGAAAGTACGAGCCAAATCAAAAAAAATTTGTATAAAGCAAGAGTAATGACATAGACAAGGTATAAGAAGTAAATGATGGATACTCGAAGAGAAAATTTTGATCTTTCATTGATTGAAGTAAAGTATTTACAAGACTTTAACAAAAGATGGGACTGTATTGTCCCTACAAGATAAAAAGAGAAGAAAATGAAGCAGGAAAACTAAGGCATCATCTCTTCATTGGCTTCCTCTGATAAAAACTGTCTTGTTGCTGGAATCCGGGCCGGTGAACCCCAACCCTGAACTGTCCGCATGCCGAACTAGAATGATGGGCTCTATCATGCCGTCTTCATCTTTCCCCATGCCTCGGAATGGCTGGTATCCATGTTTTATCAGCAGATCAAATCCCTTTCTGGCTTTAGAAAACTGAGGAAATAAGGGATGATCTTTGAAGGAGGTGTAATTGATTTGTCCTCCTAGTTTGAAAAAACAAGGTCCCTGCCATTGGACTGTAGTTGTGACATTCTCTTCTTCCATGATATCTTTCAATTTTAACATTTCTAGACTATCACTGAGATTGATTTCCTCTGCCTCCCGGATGCTAGGAATATCTGCTGTAAATGTTGGACGGGGAATCATAGGCTGTGGCAGCCTTTTTTCGGGGTCTTCTCCCAAAACGGTAGTAATCATTCCACCCTTGGACCACTTGATGCATTGGTGGAGAGTTGATGGAACTGCATTGGCGTTGTGGATCCATGTTCGTCCCAACAACAGATTGTAAGTTGGCGGCACGTTAACGACATGGAATAGCACCGTGTGTACTGAGTAGTTGATGAAGATTTCTAGGAAGATCTTGCCCTTGGCAGTCTGCCCATGATTATCAAAGTCGTAGATGGTGATGGGATCAGGCATGTATTCGTCTTCCTTCAAACCTAGTGCTTTCGCTGTCATTTCTGGGCAAATATTGAGGTTGCTGCCTCCATCAACAAGTACGTGCGGGACAGTCATGCCCCTGGTCCTGACTACGATTACAGTGCATTGTTGTGGAATGAATGAGGCTTGGGCAAGTCCTCATCGGAGAAAGTGATAGGCGCATTTGTCATTGCCTGATTTACTATTTGTGCCATGCCTTCGGGCGTGGTGCCCGGCTTCACCTTGATCTTCCTTAGTAAATCATCTAACTTTTCCCGATGCTGGGGGGAATCATGAGTCAACTCGAAAATGAAGATGTTGGAGAGCGCTGTAATAGGCTTTTGAAAGCCTTTGGCCCGCTCTTCTGCTGCTTCTGAGGTTTCTGCTTCCTCTGTGTAGGCTTCCTTTCTCAGAAATCTTCTTGGAAAAACTTGGGTTTTTTCAATCTCAACTGACATGTTTCTGATGTTCAAAAATGAGAGGATATCCCCTTTCTGAGATGCAGGCTGATCCTGACGTAGAACCATTACCTGATGCTGCAAACTTATTTCCTCGCTGGAACAAGGATGTATGTGACTATGTGGGAGAAAAGAATCTTCTAAAACGGTTGACGCTGAATGCTTTGGGAATGGGGCGGACAAAATGTTCATTTTGCCCTCTTCTTCATCCTCGATGAAGATGCTTTTATCAATGCAGTCCTGGATCAGATGCTTCAGGACGAAGCAATATTCAGTGTCATGGCCCATCGCTCTGTGGAACTTGCAGTACTGTTTCTTAAATCTTCCCATGAGCACTGGCAGATCTGCCACCTTGGGAAGTTTCACCATCCCGTGAGACAGCAAGTATTCCAGAATTTTTTCTAGAGGCTGGTCGAGGGGAGTGAACTTCCGATCCCTGCTCCAGTTTATATGTTTGGGCTTTTCTTGAAGGTCCCCCTTTTGTTGAGGACCGGCCGGAAGAGGCTTGTCACTGCTCTTGAAGAATTTTCCTTTCCTTCCTCTGTTCTGCTCAGGCTTTGTGCCACTGCCACTGCCACTGCCCTGCTTGCTGCTACTGCCCTGATCATCCCCTGGAACCTCGGTGGAGTAGGTGAAGTGTGCCTTTTTCTTTGGGTCCGAGATATTCTTGGCCAAGGTGACACCTTCATACATTTCTTTTTCCACCTCTATCTCGAGCCATTCTGCTCGCTCTGTCAGTTCGATAAAGGATTTGGAGGGGTATGGGAAGATGAGGCTTTTTAAGGGCTGGGAGAAGTTGTTGAGAATGACTTGGAGAGCATGCTCCTCAGAAATAGGGTTTCTCATTTTGTTGCAAAGGCTTCTCCATTTGTGAATGAAGTCCCTGGCCTTCTCATTGGGCTCCTGTTTCAAGTTGCACAGGTGGTTTAGGGTGGGCAGAGCTTCCGTGTTGAACAGAAAGCGTTCAACAAACATGTTGACGACTTTGTCAAAATCCCTTAGTTCAATGGGATTGACGTGTTCAGCATACCATTTGGCAGCTATTCCCTCCAAACTGCGGGGAAAACAGAGAAATAGGGTGCGGTTGTCTTCGCTGAACCGGGCGCACTCTGCAAAGAACATGGCAAGGTGAGCCTTGGGATCTCCGGATCCATCAAACTTAATAAACTTTCTAGGGAGGTTCTCCAGATTGATTTCCCCTTCCAAGTCGAGGTAGAAATCCTGTCTGGTGTATGACCTTTTTCCTTTATCCCGGACTTGCAGGTCTTTGACTATCTTGGTCGGTGCCTGGATTGAATCCTCTGCGGGGGCCCCATGCTTGGGCTTGTTCACTGACAATGGCTCTTCTACCGGCCTCTTGGACTGTCGCAGATGTTTCGGGATGTAGATCAGCTGCTCTTCTTCCTCAGAGACTTCTTCTGCTGACCCGGAATCTTCAGAGGTGCTGTCACGCTGTACTTTCTGCTTGCTGATCTTGACTGGCTTTTTTATGGGCTTCTTCTTAGCCTTGGTCTTAGAAGCTGCTTTCTTTGGAGCCGCCTTAGCCTGCTCGGCCATCATTTTGGTCATCATCTTTTGAAAGATTCGGTACATGGCCGGATCAACGTCGCTCTCATCCCCCTGAGGCCTGCCTTTTGGAATGTCTAGGAGAATTCATCTCTTCTGGCTCGCTGTCACTGTGTTGTTGAGCAGCCCTCTTATCAGCCCTTGTCTGAACCATTTTCAGATGCCAAAGCTTTCCTGTAGAATATGGGAATGGTTAGAGTATGGAGAAGCTTTTGAAAATCATAATTTCTTTGAGAAAAAGCAAGAAATGAGGGAATTTGGTAGACAATTTCAAGAGATTATCCCATTACCCGGGACTGGGTCATCACACGATTTGTGATAATTATGTTACCATTTGATGATAACAGAGAAATATGCCTTGTTACCTAGGCGAGGTTGTCAACCATGATAAAATATATTGAAGAAATGAGGAAGGAATATCCCTTTTACTCAGGATTAGGTCGTCACCCAAAATTTGTGACTTTTATTTGCGCTATAAACAAAATACAGAAAACAACATTTTTGGCCAAAAAGTAAATTTTTATTGATATTTTTAACTTTCAGAGACAAAGAGAGGGTGGGCAGACAGTTTGCCACCACTCTTGATATTCAGATGATACATTTGGCCCAGGAAATATAGACAGAGAAATAAATGAATCCCAGGTATATTTGGCGACATGATATGCCCCAGACCATTGATCCGACTGCAGGTTGAATTCTGGCACGTTGCCTGTCGGGAAACGGGTGTTGGCACGAACCTGCCGCTGTGAAAACTGCCTCAGACATCGTTCCGGCTGATAATCAACACAAAAGAAAGGGCCCATCAATTTGTAGCGCTTGTCTCGAGCATAGGTGTATCGAGGAACAATCTCTCTTCGGTCAAAGAAGTCCCAGGTAATCTCTTCCTGATGCAGCTTCTCGATCAGAGCTCTGCATTGGATGACTGTCTTTGGCTGCTTACTGTTGAACCTGAAAGAACTGGCCTTGGAGGGAACGTGTCGCAGGAACCACGACTGCAGGGCGTAAGTGCATCCTTCCACCAGAATGGTCTCCCCAAGAGCAAATCGAGCCAAGCCTCTGTAAAGGAAGGCTAATGCGGCCATGGAAACTGAAAGCTGACGGGTCTGCTTGCTTCCCCATCTTCGAAAGAGCTGGGCAACTCTGATATCTATGAAATTCTAACCATCTTGGAAGAAAGCTAATCCAACTGTGCACAGGATCATGGTATGCTGAATTCTGTCTTTCGCTGCTCGAGACAGAGTGTCAACCTCTTTGTAGGCTCCGTACTTTTGATATAGTTCGAATAGGTCGATGAATTGATTTCCACCAATCTCAGTGAGAGGCCAGAATCTGCTCCCCGTCGCTCTTGCTAAAGCTTCTTGAACATCCACCCCTTTGATGTTGATCAAAAACTGCTGCTCGACAGGATCATCTGGCTGACCAGCTGGTTCGGGCAATCCCATAATGTCATTGAACTCATCCATCAGTAGAGTCATCTCTCCCCAAGGAAACCAGAATGTGCAGGTACGTGGATTCCACTGTTCTGCCATAGCCTGAATCAGGGCTCCATTGATGGTTCGCTTGCCTGCTGCTGATGCCATCTCCAACCCACAGTCATCCAAGTGGTCTGGAAACATACGTGAGAAGGTGGCGAACCAAGAATAATACCACCGAGGGAAGAAAGGACAAGACTGGATGACCCACAGATCCGGAGGTCCATCCTGAATCTGATAGAGACATGATCTCGGGGAAAGACAGTATCGAGGGAATTTGACGCCATTGAGATGATACTGGGCAAAGAAAAATAAGGGAAATTAGATAGAATGGAGGACTTTATGGATAGACTCTTTAAAGAATCAGACCTGGAAATTTTGAAAAAGGTTGATGAAATTTTAAAGGAATTTTCCAGGGTTTTGAAGAGAATTTGATCTAAAAGAGAAAAATAAATGTAGGTAGATAGAAATATACACCTGGAGTTTTTGAAAATAAGGGTAAGTTTTGAATAATACACCCAGGGTTTTTGAAAAGGGTCTGATACATATATATGAGAGAATAAGAGAAATATCACACAACCAAAGTTGCACAAACAAGGATGCGCATACAACACTCCCTAAAGGCTGACTCGAAATGCAATAGTTGAAATGGCTTGTAGGACCTTAATCCTAACTCTAGGGTTCAAATTATCTGATTCTGATCAAGATACGCCGATATACCCAAGCCGAAGCTCGAAGTACGTGGCATAGAAATATCTCTCCGGTTCTAAGGTAATGGTTTCCCAACATCCTTGAGCACCTACCGATATACCTCGGATTATGGCCCTTAGGTACGTGGTAGGGGGGCGCGAACCCAAATAAGTGGTCTAGTTGTGAGGCTCTCTCCCGAACTATGGTTCAGTGAGACAGCCCAGCAACGTGAAGACCGGGACAATATAGGTAAAGGATGTTTTTGAAAACATGTTCAACATGCAAAAATCAGATGGCTCTAATGCAAGTCCTAAAGAGATAGATTTAAAATGAAGAGAAGCATACACTTGCATATATTGTTTGCATTCAATCCCTAAAATTGAGGAGAGTTGTATTTCAGACCTAAGTCTAATGTGAACATGGAATAATCTCCTCAATATGGTCCTACCAAACCATACTTAAATCCTATATGCAATGATGTCAGCTTAGGACAAAATCTAGGCTTTCTAGGATTTGCATGGAAATGAAGCTGACATATGTTTTAGAATAAAGACTTAGATAATATCAAAGCAAAGCAAAGGCATCAATTCGACCAGACAGAGACGCGTCCCATCACAGTCGCCAAAACTGTGATCATCGCAAAAATTTTCCTCTCGTAATATTCTCTCTCTTCCTTCTCTTTTCCTTTCCAACCTCTTATTTTCCTCCTTTTTAAAGGGAGGAAGATAAAAGACGGGAAGAAAAGAGAGAAGAGAAGAGAAGAGGAATTTTTTTGCGGGTCTCACTTAACCTTAATTTTTGAAAATATTTGAAATAACTCGCCTCCGTTTTTGAAATATTTGCGGGAAAACTGGGAGACGGGATCCGCTCGTCGGTACGAGGTTCGACCGTTCCTGGCGCCTTTACCAGGGGTAATCAAACCAAGGGTCGAATTTTATGCATTTTGCTTTGCAAAGAATTTATCTAAGTATTTATCCTAAGTCTAAATGCAAAAAGAATCATGCTTGTGCAAATGCAAAGATGTATGCTCTTTTAGAAAATGATTTGAAAAATTCCCAAGTATTGATGATAGTAGTGAAGAAATGGTTTCTAACTTAGAACTTATGATTTAAAGTTCTAAGTTTTTGGAAATAATCAAGAGCTTGGAAAAATAAATGAGAAAGAATGACTTGGAGCTTTGAAATGAAAGAAAATGAAGTTTCATTGTCAGAAATGGACTTTGAATTTAGGAGTTTGAACTTGGATGAATACTTGGAATGGAATTGAATTCTAATTTTGAAGTTTTGAAATTAGAAGAAAATGCAGGAAATCTAAAGAAATTGAGAAATGGGATTTGCAAAAGTTGGAATTTCAAGATGAAATCTGAATCCAAGATCCGGATTCTGAACAGAGTTCAAAGTTGAGTTTTGAATTTAAGATGAGAACTTGATTTGAAATCTGGAATGAAATGGAATTGGTTTTGAAATTTAAAGTGGGATTTGGATTTGGAATTTTGAAGGGAATTGGATTCAAGACTTGGAATCCAAGATGGTATTTGGATCTGAAATCTGAGATCCCAGATAGAGCTGAACTCTAGATCCTAAGATGGAATTGGATCTGAGGTCCAAAGTAGAATTGGATTCTGGATCCTAAAAATTGGAATTTGGATCTGAATCTGAGATCCGATGGTAGAATGAGGATCTGGATCCTAAAAAAAATTTGGATCTATGATTGGAGATCCAAAGTGGAATAAGGGTTTGGATCCTAAATGGAATTTGGATCTGTGATGGGAGATCCAAAGTGGAATAAGGATTTGGATCCTAAATGGAATTTGGATCCGTGATGGGAGATCCAAGGTGGGATAAGGATTTTGATCCTAAATGGAATTTGGATATGTGATGGGAGATCCAAAATGGAATGGGGTTTATACTTGGAAATTTGGATCCAAGTTGAGACTAGGATTTGTCTTTGGATTTGGGTTTTGAGAAGTCCGAATAGGACCTTTAAAGACGGATCTGGGTTTTAGAAACCCAAACTTAAACTTGAGACTCAAATCCAAACCTTGATTGAAGATAAGGGGATGAACTTGGTTTTGAAATCAGAAGATAACTTCAAAGTTAAAATTGAACTTTGAATTTGAATTTTGATTTGAGTTGGAAATTTGAATATAAAAGTGATTTTGGAATTTCAAAGTCAAATTGGACTTTGAAATTGGATTCTTGAATCTTGAAATGAAATAGAATTGGATTGGAATAAGATCTGATCTGAGAAATGAAGAAGAAGAATCACTTGGAATTTTGAAAAATAAATTTTGAAAATATGATGCAATTCTATCCTATATGATGAATGAATTTGAATAAGTTTGAAATTGGATTTTGAAAAGCTATTTCATTCTTTAAGTGAATTAAGAATGGGGTTGAAGGTATAATATATCCCTGACTATGGTCATTGGATATATTATATAATAACCACATTTAAATTCAAGTGAGGAATAAAATACATTTTTTTGTGCTTTTATAGAATTTAAAATGAAATTAACCCTCAATATACCCTGACTATGGCCATTGGTATATATTTTGAGTTAATTTTAAATTAAATTCTGATAAAAGAAGAAAGTATTTTAGGAAAATATGATGAATTTTGAAAAATGGATCCAGTGTTATTTTGTAAAAGATAAAAATGCTAATTTTTGTCCACACCCTGACTATGGCCATTGATGTGGATCATCAACTTAGTATCAATTACCTCTTACGAAATGGTGGACGTGCCATTCGTGTTCCCATTTTGTGAGAATTTGAGAAATAAAGGACAAAATGCATGAAAAATAAGTCATTTATGATATTTACAATGCTCATTCATTCTACCTAAAGCAGGAAATGTAAATTCTCATTAAAGTCTAGCTATTACAACTCATAACATTAAATTTACAACTTTAAATAAGAACTTTATCCACATATTTCCTGCAAAACAAACGGGTTAGTACAATCACAAGGAAAGATGATTTATGGAATCAAGAAAGCAAGTAGTAAAATGGATTTTTAAGATATATGTATATACAAAGAGGAACATACATGCTGAAAGACAAGACTTTAGGCCTAATGAAGAAGGACACATGATCATGCTTACTCTATGATGGAGATACCCAGATTAATGATGATGTCCAGATTTTAAAACCCATTGCAAAGATTGAACTCACACATATTTATCTAAATATGATATCTAAAGTTTGATGGAGGAGCTAAAAGTGACTGGAAAATATAACAACAGTAGATATACAAGCAGCAAGTTAAAGTGACTGGTAAGTAGGCAGATTTGATCACTGTAGCTCATAGGCATTGTGAAATGGAGATATCCTACCTTAGGTTATACACAAAACCTCACAAAGGTAAAGGTAACAGTTTGGCATCCTCATTCAATTCCATCATTTGAACTATATACATCTGCTCTGATTTTAACAAACTGATTGACCCAGGAGGTTTATAATGGTCGATGATGAAGAAAGCGGTGTGGAGGTTTCAGCAGGTGATGATATGTTTGCAACCTGAGCTGCAAAAGGTACTATTACAATGGATAGTACCATTTGCAGAAGATATGGATGAGTGAGGTGGGTGTTTGCAGAAAAGATATACAGGGGTCAATAGTGCTGGAGGGACATAGCCACAGGGGGGGCTGTAAACTGAAGATGAGATAAAATGTGAGCAATTGTGTGTGCTACAAGGGCTAAGCCTAAATGCAGCAGGAGGCTGTGGGAACAGCATAATGGGGCTGTTGTGCTGCCAATGACAGCAGAGATACTATGAATGTCAGCAGAAGCTTCGGTGGGATCTTGCTGCTGAGTGGAAATTGTCACTGGAGAGGGTATACATGATGCAAAATGGGCATTCATCTGAGTTGACAACCAGGTGACTGTAAATGATTACAGGAAGGGGCAGATATGAATGAAATGTGATATGGAAGTGGATAGTGTATGCCAACTTATTGATGGCATAGAGGAAGTCTGGCACTACAGGGAGGACATTGCTATGGGCAGCTGGCCCAAAGTTTGAGTCGGAAAGAAGAGGTCTTTCCTGTATTTTCTGATGCATAGCCTGGGACGAGTAGCAGAAATAACTATTGCAGCTTCTATCTAGAAGTTCATGCTTATAGAACTACCCTTAAAACTCCCATCTACCTTGGACATAAAGAGCAAGATAGGTTGTCAATCTACCCACAGCCGAGGAAACATTGAAAGCTCAAAAAAAAAAAAATTCAATCCTATGCCTTTGAAATAGCCTTAGTAACAGGGGATAAACCCAATTTGGAACGCTACATTCCACGATCCCGTTGTTGGTCGTGATATCTTGTCTCAAAGTAAACTCAGAATCCATCCATGATAAACAGTGATATCTACGTGTCTTCTCTATTTAGAAATGTAAGTAGCTCTGATCACGCTCCTGAGTCTTCATTTTGGCATCATAATCAGTTCAGGGGGCGAGGAAACTAAACAGAACTAACAATCCTGGTCAATGAGAAATAATAAAAATAACAACCATAATAGTACTGAAAAGAGATTACATCATAATGTATGCAGGGCATCCAAAAAAAAAATGAATAACGAATGAATGAAGAGTGCAGGCAATGGCTGGAGATCGTGACAGAACCACCTGTCAAAATTTGTTGATGTTTAGGAAAGGAACTTGGACACAGCTATCATAGGAAGGGGAGCAGCCAGAACTGTTGAGACAGCAACGATGCTTATCTTAATCATGGTAACCTTATTCAAAAATAGACCTGGGCCAGCCTTTATTCAGGATTTTAACAGACCTGAGCCAATCTTAGAACAAGTAAGCTAAGAACAAGTAAGCTAACAGGTGAGTTAATAAACAAGTAAACTTCTTCCCGCCATGAGATTGCAGAAATGCTCAGGGTTTACTGCTGATTGCAGTTACTTTGACACGAAACCCTCTTTTAAACATGCTGTCTCTCAAGGTTTCCTTGCTTGTTGACCAGTGTATATAACATTTCAGCACATAATCTTCATAAAAAAAAAGCATGAATCGTGAACCCTTGACAGCATCATTGGATAGCCACTTAGATCCTTAGTTTAGATGATGTTAGTCAGAAAGTAAAAAAAAAAAAGAACACTCTGCTACAGCATGCCACACGAGCATTTGCTTATCATGATGACAAAAATCGATCCAAACTCTTTTTGAATCACCTTTGCAGGGAATTAGTCCACTGAATCAACGTCACCTTGACACTCAAGATCATCAATAAAAGAAAAATTACAAATCTCTCTATCTGGACATGGTCTATCACGTAACATCATCTTGAAGAAAGCCTTTTGCTAAATATGTTTGATATCATTTGCAAAGTCTATTTATGATCATCCTGTATTTAGCAATCAATGGTTCTTACTGCAGTGAAAGATAAGAACAAAAAAATTTGTAGCAAGTTGTGTTGCAGAAACTGAACATCTGATTGAAGAAAGTTCAGGACCTCATCCGATGCTAAATCTTCATCAAAAGTGATATTAATTTCCTGATCATCACCCAGATTCAGATTTCAATTTCTGAGATCCATTTGTATTCTCAGAATCTCGAATATTGTTATGCAGGGAATTCCTAACTTGTGCCGCCTCTCTAACAAACTGGACAAATGGTCAGTAGATCCAATTGAGGTCAGATGAAGGGTATAGCGGGGATGCAGAGGACATGGTGCGATGTAGTAGAGGAAATGACCAATTGAAATCGCAACATACTGTAAATTTAATAATTAACCATAGATATACAAAATCCCCACCATTGAAATGCAAGAAAAGTATAAACATGAGATACCAGAGAGGAAAATGCGAGAGAGAAAGTGCTAAGCCACGGTCATGAAAATGAAGATGACAAAATGTAATCAGAGATATGAAAAATATAATGACATATGGGAAACTAAGCAATGTGGTGTTGTGGTATTAAAGCAGAAATTAAAAGAAAAGAAAAGGGGGAATTAACATAATACCAAGGATAGATTGTAAACAATAGAGAAAAAGTATAGAGGTAAGCATAAAAAAAAAAATATCGAAATTGGATTATTCCATCACTGTTGCATTTGAGGTAATCCGATTTGCTCTATGCAAACCAGTGTTACCGTGGATGCGTTCATAAAAAAAGTGTGCTGGAAGATTTAGAGAACAGGAAAAAAAAAAAAAAGAAATACTCACTTGATGGAGATTCTGATTTAAAGGGGGAAGAGGAATGGCTTTTATATGAAGTCGACTTCCATTCACCAGGATGACGCTGGCTCCTGTTCTTCAGATGCTTGTGGTATAGGAACCCGTGATGGAGGCTTTTGGTTTAAAGGGAAGAGGCGTTGCTTCACTATGTTCAGGAGAAAAGCCGATCGTACTCAAAATGAAGCTGATATTAGAGGAAGAAGGTGATCGATGGTGGGAGCTTGATGCTTCAATGGAGGGAATTGATGGGTACTTGAAGTGAAAAACCGATCTCCAGAAAAAAAAATGGGATCCTCAGAAGAGGCTTGGAGGCTTCTTCTTAAAGGTGAAATGGAATACTCGAGAAGGGCAATCCGTTGAGGATTGATGGTGGAGAAGAGAGCATGCGGTTTGCAGATGGAGGGTGGAAAGAGGAGGGGAAAACGCGCGGGAGGATTTTTGTTGGAATTTTTGTAATATTTCCTAAAAGAGGCTCCCCTTAAAAAGAATTTTTTGTAAAATAGTTCAGAATTGAGGTTTTCAGCAAAAAGCTTTTTTTAAAACCTTGAGGATTATTTGTCTTCCTTGTAGTTTTTCTCATTTTTTTGGTTCTTTATGTTATTTTTCTATATATTTTTTTTGTATTTTTAGAATAAAATCCTAAAGCTTTACGAGAAATCAAAGGTTTAAAACTATTTTTTTGTGTTTTTGCAAAAATATTTACAAAAAGGAATTTTTCTGAGAATTTAAAAACTATTTTGAGAAAATTTCCTCAGAAATGGGTTTTTGATCCAGATTTTGAGGAAATATGGATTTAAAGTACTGGATTCGGATCCGGAGTTGATTTTGAATATATCAATATGAATTTTAATTCGGAGAATCTGAAGAAATGACTTGATTTTCTCAGAAAACGGGGTTAGGGGCAAAAGGATCATTTTTACAAAACTTTGAAAAATTTGGGGTGTTCACACCAGCCAAACTGGCCTCTTATATATATATATATATTGTTGGCTCAGTCTGGGCGTGACCCAAACCTGCAGGTTAAGTCTGGGTCGTGCACAGACCGACCCAGTTTGGTCTGGTTCATACTCAGACCGACCCTTTATTTTTTTTAAAACCAAGGGGCAGGCGAAAGGGAGTGCCCTTCCGTCTTTCCCTTCTTCTTAAATATAGAGGGGACACCCTCTCTGTCTTTCTCTTTGGCAGAGGGGTTGGCCATTGGTGTCGGCCGACCGCCCCCCTCCTCCCTCTCTCTCTATATCTTTCTCTCGTAATCCTCTATTTTTTTTCTGTATCTTCGCCGACAGCCATAGTTGTCGGCCCCCTTTGCCCAGAAAAACAGAGAAAACAAAGAAGAAGAAGATGGAGATGGAGAAGAACGTTACCTCATCGTCGCCAGCTGGATTTCGGTAAGCTTTGAATTTTTTATTTATTTCTTTCTCTCCCTCGCTATTTGCCACTCTCTCTTCCTCTTGCTCGGCTTGGGGGAAAGAGGTGCACCGTGAGAGCTATTTATAGTCCTCACGATGGGGTGAGGATAACCCTCACCCCCTGTCGATCGCGGGGGGATGAGGTTTATCCTCATCCCTCACCCTCTTCGCAGATGGGGAAAGCGGTTCCCCGATTCTGGGGGAACCATCTTTCACCCCCTTTTTTTTTTTTACGGTTATCCCCTCCGACGATTTTGTTGGAGGGGTTTACATCTTCATACACATGCAATATTGGCCAAAAAGGAAGCACTGAATCCAATTCTGCAAGCACCACTTGCCATTTCTCACGTGAAAACAGATGCAAACCATCTCTCTGACAATCTGTTCCTTGCAGGGACCCTGTGTAAAGGATGTCATATGCCTGTCTTCTGTTATACATCATCACACTAAGCAAGCCAAGGAACTGTTTTAACATCCCCTTTTTATGTTAGCTTCCGTTTGAACAATGAGGTTTAGATCCCATGTACGACTGAGAACTAAGATTGTTGAGCTGCCTTTAAGGAAATGGAAACCAGAAGGTTGTCATCAGATACAAATGAACTGCTTGACAACTCTGTTCTTGATACAACAGGTATTAGCTTTTGTGTCGTACCAAAATCAAAGTGTATTGTAGTTCAGAGTGCTGAATATGCTTGAGAGAGAGAGAGAGAGAGCAACCTCAATAATTTTCAACAAAAATTAATGCAAGCTAGATCTGTAATTTATTTTATTTAGAAACTATTCTTGGTTGGATGCTTCCAGAGTCCAACTTCTCTTAATTAAATTACTTTACTAATTGATTAAAACTTATGACCTTGACTGACTTAAGCAAATGGTGCAAGTGCTATTTATTATTTTCAAGTATTCTCAATTAAGCCAACAAGGGCTCTGCTCATCTGGTATGGGCTGATTGTGAAAGTCACCAAGTTGACAGGACATCACAAGCTTGACACCTATGGGTGGCGCCCCTTGCCGCAAGGATGAGTGGACAGGGGGGACCTCAAGAGTTTTACTAATCAGAGGCCGGCCAATGAGTGGTTGGTGATGGAGGGCTTTTTCCTTGGACTATAAAAAAAGTATTCTCAACCAAGATCAACATGAACAATTTATGTGTTATTTGATGGAGATAGTATAAAATATTTTATTATAATAAAATCATAGTCCAAAATCTAGTCTTTTTTTAAAATATCATATCTCTATCTCAAAATATGTCATCACAATCAAATCTAGTTAAGATTAAATTAGTTACCTTCTTGACTAGCAGACTTTCTTGCTTCTCCCAATCAATATATTCCCAAGTCTCCCCTGTGCCTTCTTGCATGAAAGTGTGTTTATGGAGATAATGTTAATATTTGGCTCAAAATTATACTTTTTTTTCAACCATAGTCCTTGTCAAAATAACCCTTTCTTTGCCTATTTTTTTTAGAATGCATTTTGGAGGAAAAAAACTTACTTTACAAATAGTGTTTAATTCCACATTGAACAATCTTTGAAAAACTCTTTGAATTTAAAATGTAGAGAGTTGGCTTAGAGGGTAAGGCTCTCAAGGGGCTTGTCAATTAAACATTAGACATCGAACATTGAATTTGGATTTTTAGTCTTGGTTTGACTTTGACCAAATTTTGTATTACTTATTTTTAAGAAGTTTTTACCTCATAAAACCACTTAATAAGATTTTATTTTTTAGAAACGTTTTGATTTGATGGTTGACCAAGGTGGTCAAAGGTCATTTGAAACCTTAGTGGGAGACACCTAGCCTTAACGGCTAGCCTCAACCTGCCCATAAATGTTGGGATGTTAGTGAACACATGCAACCTGTTGGTGATCACAAGCAGCCTTTTGTGGGTGGCCATTTGAGCCTTTATGGGTGCATGCTGCCCGTTTGAATTATAAAAGGTGCATGCTGCCCGTTTGAATCATAATGAGCTTTTATGGACCCATCCAAAATGAGTCTATATAAACTCCAGCTGCCTCATGTCTATATGTGAATTTCTTCTTGTGTTCTCTCACAATCCCTCTCTTTGTTATTTCCTGAGAAGTTGTTTAGGATAGATGTGTTGTGGTGACTAGCCTACTCAGTGCTTGAAGAGGCTAGTATTGCAGGTGAGGTGCATGATTGGTTGTATTCCAAAGCAAGATTGCCTTAAACCCTGCACCGGGTTTCAACCGTCGCTTTTAAGAAAGCGCCATTGCTGCATGCCTCCAAGATTCAGTTCCACCGATCACTGCTGAGAAGCTCCAATTTTGCACCAGATAATAACAGTTCATGAGCTATTTTGTGTGGCCCAGCAACATGTCACACAGTCAGATGGAGCATCACAGTTTTTCTGTGAAATACGATCGCCTAATTGGGCCTCATGCGTGTGTTAGAATGCAAGTGATTGTGTGTGATTGCACACAATTGGCATTTAGCAATGATACTGAGTACAGACAGTCCTCATATATATATATATATATATATATATATAGAGAGAGAGAGAGAGAGATGTGCATCTGAAATTCACCAAAGTGGCAACTTTATAACTTGTAAGTTTGCCTGACAATAAGGCAAAGGCTACAGCAGATCAGGTTATATTGTATATAACTGACCATCAGTTATATTCAATCTCCACTGCACATCTCACTTGGCAGTGGAGATTGAATATAACCAAGGAATCGGTTATATACAATATGACCTGTTCTGCATGGACGAAAATGGTTGCTTCCACCAATTGATTAAGTTTTGATGGACATGCCAACGTTAATAACCATTGCCACCACAGCCATATTCCTCGAATAATCTTCCTCGTTGGATACTATGCCTATAAACTCACTTCTGAGATTCCGCTAAACAATTTTTGTTGTAAGATATTGTGACTTTGGGAATTGTTATAGGCTCTAGATATTAACAACAGCTCAGCAGAATCACATCCTATGATAGATGTTGATAATTTCACTGCATTTTCGTATCACCAAAAAATTTAAAAGCCTCGAATCATTCCATGAATTTATTGACACTACCACAAGTAACAATGTACGGAGGAAAAGACACGTTACTAGTTACATGAAATGCAACACAGCGACTAGCTTGTTGTTATGAATATCCCAAATTACACTTGATAGTGAGGCCTAACGCACAAGGCATAGAATTCAAAACTTGTTGAGGGAAAAATACAATATAGTGAATTTATAGAATACCATAGAGTAACACCCATAGAATATACTTCCAAGAAAAAATTTCATGCAAAATATGTTTTCATGGAACATGGAAAATATGAGCAAACAATTTGCAGCTATAATATTGTTTCTTCAATCTACCATGCAAGATGCAAATCAGTTTCTCATGTGGACATCTTACATGGTGCCTGTTCATAAGTTAAATAGGGATTTAGAAACGTAGCTTAGAAGCAGAAGAATTAGTCTTTAAAATGACCAATAGACATCCATAATGGGCAAATATGCCAAGATCAATAGCCAAAAGTTATGTTTTACTGTTATGATAAGAGTGATTCTTAGGCACATTCCTTTTTTCCTTCCAATTGGAGGCAAAAATGTCTCCTTAAATAGCAAATACATCATGGATAATTAACAAAAAGTTGAAGAAAGAAACTGAATGCTTGTAAGTACTAATTTGTTATCATGTATCCTGATGAATTAAAGCATTTTGCTTTGCCCTCAATTGCCTTGATAGTAGGGGTTACATCACATTGAAGGCACCACAGTCCAACCCAACGAGGGACGATCAATGCAATCCTTTACCTTAGAAGACTTGAGAGCCATGTCATGTAGGCTGTATGCAGCAGATTCTTCCTGGATACACAAGAGACCCTTCGGTGCTGCATGAAAACATGGCTCCACACCAATTCCCATCGTGCAAGCCCTATTTTCTTCCCTATCTAGGAAATATGGAACCACCCCACTCAAACCACTTGAGATATAGCCAAAGGTGGACTCCCTACTTGTGATCAAGACATGGCTCATGCTCAACACCCACATATCCAACAATGCCTCCTGATGATGCTTTGAGTCATGCATCTCCTTCCCATCCACCACCTGCCACTGTACTCTAAATTTCTCGCCACTCTCTTCCTGCAGCACCCTCATTGTCTTGTTCATCTCCTCTACATGGCGCTTCTCCATTGTCGCTGTGTAGATGGCAAAGTACTCTCCATTTCGGATTCTCTTTCTGAATCTCCTAGGCAATAATCCACCCTTCTTCTTAATGCATCTGATGATGTTGGCATCATATGCTGATGTATACAAACCTGAGCGGAATTCCCGTATTTGGACTGCAATTCTCCTGGTAGCATCAATGTCCAAGTTGGATTTTATTGAATTCCACATAGCATCATTTGGAACCAGGAGAAATCTAGATAACAGATGAAATGCATTCCTTTGAGGGAATAACACATCAAGCAGAGGAGACAGCAGAGGATTGATATAGAACCCTGGGATCAAGTATTGGTTGCACCTTCTAATATAAACAAATGGAACGTTTCTAAGTCTTGCAAATCCCATTGGGCATGCAATAGACTCATACTCACGTAGAGGAGTAACATGGTCTAGTGATAAGTTCACCGTGGTATCATTGCAGATGCCAGAATTGGAGCTAGTCGTGCTTGCTCCACACTGAGCATCACGAAATTCTACATACCAATGCCCAGCCCATTGGTTCAGCTTGGTAGTTGCAGGCAGTTGGATGCTTGAGCCCGGGAATGGCTCGCAGAAGAGGTCACCCCATTCTGCAAAATCAATCAGCAGTACTCTAGCAGACATAATTGCATAAAGGAAAGAAGAAACCAAAGACAGAAGCCGATTGCCCAGGCCATCTTCAGTAGGCCTCCATAACAAATATCTGCAGTTTGGTCTTCTTGAAGACATATAGATCTCGTTGAAGTTCGCGAAGTCGATACTCTTACAGCGGATGTGCATGGCAACGTATTTGTCTAGTACTCTGTCCAATTCTGGAGATGGATCCATGGCATAGGGATAAAGACTGTAAACATTCTCTTCTTTGAATTTGCATGACTTAGTTGCAGTTGCGGGTGCCTGTGAGGACAGAGTGGTCTTGTTGGTAGCAGTGTTGAGGTAGCCTTGAGCATCCAGGGCACCTTCTAGCTCACACAGAAGCTTGTCATCAGGGGGTAGAGCAGAGCAATGACCAATTTTCTCTTGAACAAGATCTGCGAGGGAGTGTCTATAGTCAGATGGGCTATCATAACCATGGGCTATGGCCAATATAAGATAAGACAGAGAGGTGAAGCATAGAAAGGCGAACACCTTCTCCATGAAACCTTGAAAATGAAGAACCGCAGATGAAGAAGGGGATCAGGAAATAAGTAATTAATAACAGAGAGAGAGATGGTGATAGTTTTTTCTTTGCATCAAGAGCCTTAAGAGGATATGCACGTGGAAAATGGTTGGAGAGAGTGCACAAGGATTTTGACTCCATAATAAAATACTAATATTTGAACAGGTGGATGAGATTAGAAATCAGGCAAAGAGATCTTCACGCATGAGACAAGGCACTGGATGCGCTGAAAAATATTTTGGAAATTATTTAAGATCAGTAGTGACTCTGCTTGATGTATCCGCCCACTTTCTTATAAAAGTTGGGCAGATTGGTTGACTTCACACCTTTTCTCTTAATGGTCAATAATTAATTTCAAGTCCGTCTTTGCTTCTATAGTACTTGGATCTTGGATTCTATAGCCAAACACCACATTCTATACTGAGCTCCTAATTTCCTAGTATTGGCAAGGTTACCAAAAACGCCCTGATGTTTATTTTTTGAATCACCGTAAATCATACTTTGCTCTCACATGCGTTAACTTTTCAATTACGACATCCATCATATAATGAATTTTGGAGAGCAAACCTTCACTTCCACAAAAATAACCATCATCATAAATCCGGGATCAGAGCCCAAGGTCACTTTTGGCGGGGAGGGTGGTGTATTCTCTCCCCCCCCGCCCCATGATTCACTGCATTTCATGTCTGTGCTCGGGGGTTTGAATGAGCACCACGTATATAAGCACATGGGGCTCGTATTTGCGTGTATGTTGACATCACTTAGCATGGGAGTCTGGTGCGGTTGCAAAGACTTAAGTACCCTTTCTTGATATTCTTGTCATAAAATGATGGTTTGAGAAAATAATAAAAATGCCCTTCATTCAAAAAAAAACAAATGATTCAAAAAAAGGACAAACATGTCCTCCATCCAGAAAGTCGAGGATGATGTTGACTCTTCAAAGTTTACACAATTAAACGAACATTAATCGTTTCGCTGATGGTGATCCGGTGAAACGATGGTGAGCCGACGATCCGATGGTGATCCGGCTTAACGAACCTGAGTCATAAAAAATGTTTGTTTGAACTTTTCATCATCTTCTTCTTCTTCCTTCTCCGTAAAACCCTCTCACTCTCTCTCCCTTCTCTTTCTGCTTCTGTGCACATCCAGCAGACGATCATACATTGCTCCATCAAGCACTGACTGACCTGCACACTAACTATAGCATTGTTCAACTTGATGAGTTGTGGAGCCTGATTCAGAGTTTTTGCCCTTATAGCAGGAGGGTTTGGGGGTTCTTCCTAGCGTGGGTAACATAGTTTTTGCCCTTACAAGAGGGGGCTTTAGGGGCTCCTCCTATCATGGGTAGCATAATTTTTGCCCTTACAGGAGGGAGGTTTGGAGGCTCTTCCCAGCGTGGGTAGCATCATTCAACTTGATGAGTTGTGAAGCCCGATTCAGAGTTTTTTCCCTTACAGGAGGGGGGTTTAGGGGCTCTTCCCAGCATGGGTAGCATCATTCAACTTGATGAGTTGTGAAGCCTGATTCAGAGTTTTTGCCCTTACAAAAGGGGGGTTTGGGGGCTCTTGTCAGTGTGGGTAGCATAGTTTTTGCCCTTATAGAAGGGGGGTTTAGGGGTCTTCTTAGTGTGGGTAGCATAGTTTTTTCCCTTACAAGAGGGGGGTTTGGGGGCTCTTCCCAACGTGGGTAGCATCATTAAATTTGATGAGTTGTGAAGCCTGATTCAGAGTTTTTGCCCTTACAGGAGGGGGTCCGGGGGATTCCCCCAGCGTGGGTCTTGCTACGCGATCAGCGAGCGGGGGGGCAGCGCCCCCCGGACCAAAATTTTTTGGGGCCTTTATATGATCTCTTTTATAAATCGCTACTCTGTTATATGATTTTCACTATAAATCGCTATGGTGAGACTCGTCAACACTATAAATCGTTGTGGGACTCATTGGAGACCCAAAAACACTATAAATCGTTGTATGGAGACCCAACAACACCATAAATCGTTATTAGAAGACTAAACAACACTATAAATCGTTGTGGGGCTCGTTGGAGACCCGAAAATACTACAAATCATAAATCGCTACTCTATGATGTGATTTCTATTATAAATCGCTACTCTATAGTCTGATTTCTACTGTAAATCGCTACTCTCTGATCTGATTTCTACTATAAATCGCTACTCTCTTATATGATTTAGGGTAAATCAGATCAGAGAGTAGCGATTTACAGTAGAAATCAGATCAGAGAGTAGTGATTTATAGTAGAAATCAGACCATAGAGTAGCGATTTATAATAGAAATCAAATCATAGAGTAGCGATTTATGATTTGTAGTATTTTTGGGTCTCCAATGAGTCCCATAATGATTTATAATATTGTTCGATCTTCCAATAACGATTTGTGGTGGTGTTTCTACAGCGATTTGTAGTGTTTTCGGGTCTCCAACGAGCCCAACAATGATTTATAGTGTTGATGAGTCTCACCATAGCGATTTATAGTAAAAATCAGATAAGAGAGTAGCGATTTATAAAAGAGATCATATAAAAGCCTCAAAAAAATTAGTCCGGGGGGCGCTGCCCCCCACCAGGGGCAGCCCCCCCTGAACCCCGCCCGCTGACTGCGTAACGGGACCCGGGTCGGGGAGAGCCCCCAAACCCCCCTCCTGTAAGGGCAAAAAATTTGAATCAGGCTCTACAACTCATCAAATTGAATAATGCTACCCATGCTAGGAAGAGCCCCCAAACCCCCCACTTGTAAGGGCAAAAACTATGCTACCCACGCTGAGAAGAGCCCTCAAACCCCCCTCCTGTAAGGGCAAAAACTCTGAATCAGGCTTCACAACTCATCAAATTGAATGATGCTACCCACGCTGAGAAGAGCCCCCAAACCCCCCTCCTGTAAGGGCAAAAACTATGTTACCCACGCTGGGAAGAGCCCCCAAACCCCTCTCCTGTAATGGTAGAAACTCTGAATCAGGCTTCACAACTCATCAAGTTGAACGATGCTACCCACGCTGGAAAGAGCCTCCAAACCCTCCTCTTGTAAGGGCAAAAACTATGCTACCCACGATGGGAGGAGCCCCCAAACCCCCCTTCTGTAAGGGCAAAAACTCTGAATCAAGCTCCACAACTCATCAAGTTGAACGATGCTACAGTCAGTGTGCAAGTCAGTCGGTGCTTGATGGAGCAGTGTAGGATTGTCTGCTAGATGTTCACAGAAGCATAAAAAGAAGGGAGAGATAGATGATTGATGTTCATGGCCTTTTCCAAGGGGGATTCCTTTCTCGGATGATTCTACAGTGCAGGGACTGGGTCATAAATAACCATCTTTAGGGTACTTAAGTCTTTGCAACCACTCTTTTTCTAGAATCGTCATTTTTTTTTTGCACCAATGGAGGAAAGGGTACTTAAGTCTTTGCAATCGCATCAAACTCCAACACTAAGTGATGCTGACAAACATGGGGATACGAGACACACATGCTTATATACGTAGTGCTTTTTGGGACCTCCGATCATGAGATGCCTTGTTCAGGGGGGTAGCATATAACCTGCTTCACTTTTGGCGCCCGACTTTCAGAACGTGAGCCCCATATTTTTTAGATAGAAAGGAGTTTGAAAGCCTTAAATAAAACTTAATGGTGGTGATTCGCGATTGAGATTTCTAGAAGGAACGATATGAGAGCTTTTTTCATAATCAGGATGGTCTCATTCCCATTAATTACCCATTTGCCACATATAAAAATGTGGCATTAGGGTTAGGGGTGGCAAAATCTGACACGACCCGCAAACCCGCTTCTTAGTCGGGTTCAGGTTTGGCTTAAACGGATTCGTGTAGTAAACGGGTTGACCTGCCTAACCCGTTTATTAAATGGGTCGGGTTCGTGTTAGGGGTATGCTAACCCGGTTGACTCATTTAATAAACGGGTTAGGCGGGTGGGTCAACCTGTTTACCCAAACTCAACCCATCAACCTGCCAGCCAACCTGTTTACTCGACCTGACTCATTTATTAAACGGGTTAACCGTGTCGTGTCGAGTTACCGGTTTAATAAATGGGTTGGGTTTGTGTTTGCTGCAACCGACCCATTTAATAAATGGGTCGGGTTCGTGTTGAGGTATGCTGACTCGCCAACTCGTCGACCGGATCTGCCAACCCGACACGATTGCCACCCCTAATTAGGGTTACTTTCGCAATACTTCTCTTGTCCTGCTCGTGTGAACACCATCAACTGCAGCCTCACCATCGTCTGCAGCCCCACCATCGTCTTCTCTGTGTGAATACCATCGTGGCCTCCTCGAGACTTCACCAACGGGCAAACTTCATACTCTCTCTCTCTATATATCTATCTATCTAGATATATATATATATAGTTAGGGTTTTTTTATTTTATTTGATTTTAGGTAAAAATGCTTCAATACGATGTTGATTCATTCATCCTCTAACTTGCTTATACATCCAATAATATATACATGTTCATTTATTCATTTGTAAACCTGTTTATGCATTCATTGAATACAAAAACTTCTTATACTCACCTTGTCTGAGTCATTGAAAGTTGAGACGAGATATTACCTTTAGAGTTTCTACAAGCTTCAAACACTTTATGCCAGGTGCAACAATCCACCTCGCACAAAGTGCACGGGTGGACAACTATGGTAATCCATCGTTGCACTTCACCGTAAGCCAATATTTCAGCTGACGATGCCATCAAAAAGACATCGAAGGTCAAACCTCTACTCATCCTTTATCCATTCCGAGCTCAGAGTGGGGGGAGGAGAAGTGATGCATAGTGTGACCTAGGCAGATGTGCCTTCAACCAAATGGCCTTGGGCACAACTTGCATTCAAAGACTCGATTTATGAGGTTCTGTAATTCACATCAAGTATCACATTTTGTTACGTTCTTCATCGTGGTGTGAGTCAAGATATCCATTGTTGAGAGTCATTTTATCGACGGCAAAGCATCATCCCCACTACTTATTGCAGTGGGGTGCCAGTTCCTCTACTTAAGTTTCTTGACGCATGCAGTGCCATTTTGTGTTGTTTCAGCCACGCGCCTCCCACTTCACCCACTGCAGAAGAAAATAACTTACAACAAGACAATGCGAACAACGATCAGGTCATGCCGAACATGAGCGTTTTTGCTCATGCCGACATCGTGGCCATCTGTTTGCATTTTTTATGAATGCCACGTGGTTTTGTTGACTTTTGAGTTTTTTAAAATACAAATCGGATGGCCACGATGTCAGCATGAGCAAAAATGCTCATGTTTGCTTCAGTGAACAGCAGACAGCTTGTGGAGAGTTGGTGATGCAAAGATCAAACATTCTTCAACACAAGTGAAAGTCATGTGATCATGGGTCTGTCTATAAGGAAACAACAATGATCCTTCCGCAGGTTCACCTACGGAAACCTTGTTTCGATTTCTCCTTCCTCTAAACATGTTCATAAATTCTTTTAAAGAATGCTCAGATTGTTACATATATTAATACCCACGAATAAAATGATCTTAAATAAAATTAAATGCATTAAAGAAATATATTTTATTGAACTGTCAGGCATAATATCTAACAATCTCCCACTTACCCTAAAAGCCAATAAGATACTCATGTTCTCTAAATAAATATTAAAGTATTTTCCGAATAAGGCTTCGGTCATAGGATCTACTATGTTTTGCTTATTGGAAACCTTAAAAATCAACTACTCTTTGTGGTTGACAAAATCTCTTATCAAATGATATTTTTTGTGCCCATGCTTCATAATGTTTTTTTTATATCTTTGCATTAAGCAACTGCCCCATTGTTGTCACAATATTATGTAATGGGAGCTAACGATGAAGGAACAATTCCTGAAACATGAACGTATGGTCATATGGTCATTCTTTTAATTTCATCTATAGTTTTAGGTGTTATATCTTTTGAAAGAGATATCTCATGTCTAAAAAGTAACAGTGCAGGTTTACACTTTTTCATGCCTTGACCAAAATATTGTCAATATAGAAAGATCATTCTGATGGTTCTATTCTTTGTCTCTAAAAATTTTATCAATATAGGAAGATGTCACATATTCATAAAATGGTTGAAAGTTGAAACATCTCAGTGGTAAGCTTACATAACACATGCATATACACGAACCAATCTTATAACCAAGTTCATCAAATGTGGAGCTCAAATAACAAGAATTTTTATGAATTCAAAATAACAAGAACAAACCTTAGGCGACAATAGCGGAAGCTATAAACTACACATTAAAACATGTACACTTGACAAAAATTTAAGATATTAAAGTTTGGTTGGAAAAGACATACAGAGCAACATCCATCATAACAAAGTGTGAACAATCAAATAAATTCACTTGCATAAATGAAAACATGCAAAAGCCCAATAGACTACTCCAACAGTAATTAAAGATTAAAAACCATAAAGACAAGAATTACCTCATGCTCCAAGCTTAGTGACAGTTCCCTTTCCATTTCAGTATCCTTGCCTAAAGCATTTTCATCATTCATTAATCATCCAACGATCTAAACTCTTGTTCACATCAAGCTGCACAAATAAATGCCTTTGTATCCATGTGAAAGAACCCAGATCCGACATGCTATAAATGAAAATATGAGAGCGACAACTGAGAATCTGAATTTAAAATCTGCTCAGAATGTTTTTTAAAGTCAAATCCCTTTTGTTGGTTGTCTCATATCAACAAAGAAAGCTTTAGACTCCTGATCCAACCCACTACTTCTACATGCAAATCCATTCACATACAAAATTTGTTCTCCCTCAATCCAACAACTTTGCAAACAGAAGTGCCACATGGGCATGATTAGGGATGGCAGTGGACCAGGGAAAACGGCCCCCGCCCCACCTTGCCCCATTTGAACTGAGGATGGAGAACATGAAACGGGGATAAAGGCAGGGATGGAGGTTAAAATCAAAACCCGTGCAGGGATGGAGGTGGGGATGGACTTACGCTTTCTCCCACCCCACTCCATCTCAGTCTAGATCTCTGCCTTGCCCTACCCCATCCCCAATCCTTTTTTAAGGATGGCAATGGACCGAGAGGAAATGGTCCCTGCCTCGCTCAGTTTGGATCGAGAATGAAGGACATGAAACGAGGATGAAGGCGGGGATGGAAGTTAAAATCAAAACCCGAGCGGGGATGGAGGTGAGGATGGAGGGCATGATTTTGAGATGGGGCGGGGGTGGAGACTTTGTCCCCTGCCCCTGCACCGACCATCCTTAGGCATGATACTGCACACCCCCTAAGAAAAGCTTTTAGGCTAAGCATGAGATGTTTGATATAATCGGTCATATTGATCCTTTAAGAATTGCAATCAAACCAATAAATTGTGTGACCATTGTTCATTTTAACTTGCATATTAGCAAATGGTAAATTTATAATAAACACGACTTTGATAAATGCTAATTATTGATCCTCTTGTGTAACAAACTTGCCTCCTAAATGTCTTTAATAAATTGAAACATGACTAGCATCGTATTTCAGGTTCAATGGCCTATTACATGAGGTGACTCAACATCTAGATCACCTTTTTTTTGCAATATGTCATTTTTAAGAACAAGATTCCCATGATCAGATCTCACTCGCAATCAATTGAAATCCATTCTACAACCTAATAGTTCATGTTTTTAAAGTACATGTCACGTGCACTAGATGAGAGGGTGGTGTGTGTTCTCCCCGAAACACAAATTCGCGTGTTCCTGTGTGTATGAAAGAATATCTTGGGACCCATGATAATTCATATGCCAATGTTGCCCATGATGACTTTATAATAAAATAACATATAAAAAATGTATATATATTTTTGACGAAAATGTCCTCCCATAAGATAGATATGCATTGGATGAAAATATCCTCTCACTCCCCGTAAATAGATTTCCACGTTTCACCTTTGTTTTTAGCTTGTATTATAACACATGGCCGCGAGTTGTGGAGACTAATTCATAGTTTTTTCTCTTACAGAAAGAGGGGTCCGGGGGTTCCCCCGACGCAGGTCCCGCTACGCGGTCAACGATCAGGGGAGGCCGCCCCTCGCGACGGGTCATGGGGGGCAGCGCCCCCCAAAAGAAATTTTTTTTGGCTTATGTTTGAGAATCAGATTCTTATGGATCAAACCCAATTTGTTTAGGTTTAGGGTTGTCGCCCTTGCCATGTATAAATTCTTTCTTTTCTTCCTCTCTTGTAACTGTTGAAAAGAGTAATAAGATTTCTCTCTGAGCGGTCATAGTTTTTTTTATTCTCTCTCTGTTGAAAAGAGAGATTTACAATAAAAATCAAATCAGAGAGTAGCGATTTACAGTATAAATCAGATAAGAAAGTAGCGATTTATAGTAAAAATCATATAAGAGAGTAGCGATTTACAGTAGAAATCATATCAGAAAGTAGCGATTTACAGTAAAAATCAAATAAGAGAGTACTGATTTACAGTAGAAATCAAATAAGAGAGTAGCGATTTACAGTAGAAATCAGATAAGAGAGTAGCGATTTACAATGAAAATCAAATCAAAGAGTAGGGATTTGCAGTAGAAATCAGATAAGAGAGTAGCGATTTACAGTAGAAATCAAATCAGAGAGTAGCGATTTACAGTAGAAATCAGATCAGAGAGCAGCGATTTACAATAGAAATCTGATTTGTACTGTAAATCGCTACTCTCTGATTTGATTTCTATTGTAAATTGTTACTCTCTGATCTGATTTCTACTGTAAATCGCTACTCTTTGATTTGATTTTTATTGTAAATCGCAACTCCCTTATCTGATTTCTATTGTAAATTGTTACTCTCTGATTTGATTTTCACTGTAAATCATTACTCTCTTCTGATTTCTACTGTAAATCGTTACTCTCTTATCTGATTTTTATTGTAAATCGCTACTTTCTGAATTGATTTCTACTGTAAATTGTTACTCTCTTATATGATTTTTATTGTAAATCGCTACTCTCTGAATTGATTCTTATTGTAAATCGCTACTCTCTTATCTGATTTTTATTATAAATCTCTACTTTACTCAGTTTGACATTGTCACCATTATCTCTGTTGTAAATCGCTATTCTCTGTTTACTCAGTTCAACGTTTTCACCCTGGTATCATGATGAACAATAGACAAAATGCTGATTTTTCTGGTAGTTCAACTATTTCTCACGAACAGACAATGACGACGAAAAAGGGTGCTCCGACGACAGCAGACGATGACAAAGGGTGCTCCGACGACAGCAGAAAGTGACAAAGGGTGCTCCGACGGCAGCAGACGATAACAAAGGGTGCATCATCAATCACAGCTCCTGTTACAGCAGATGGTGCATCGTCAAAGGATGATCCATAATGTTTAGGGCGACATATTGCGAGGAGCTCCTATTAAAGCAGAGGAATTTACTCCTTAGGGCGAAAACAATGATGATTTTAACTCTTTCTAGCGAAAGGACATTTTTGTTATTTCCTCGAAACGTCATTTTATGACGCTAATGGTGGAAAGGGTACTTAACTCTTTGCAAATGCAGCAGACTCCGATGCTAAGTGATGCCGACACACACGGAGAAATGTGCCCCACGTGATTACATACGTCTCTTATTCAGACCCGAGAACACGCACCTGCATGTTTTGAGGGGGGGGGAACATATAACCTGCTTCGGCACTAGAGCATGTCTCCAACTTGCATGGCAAGCAGCCAAGGCTAGTATTTTAAATCAAGTGAACTGGTCTCTCCCACATGCATTGTCAGGTCAACCAAATGACTCGATCTGTATCCGCATTGATATTCGATGGTCTAAATGTTCACTTCAGGGCCAATATGTCAAAGTTTCAGTCAATACTGATTGGATGACAATGGCGTTACCAATTTGAAACTGCAGCAAGCTATGGATTTGTAATAAGTATGAAGAGTACAAAGAAATTGAGCTCACAGTGGTAACAAACCATGAGTAACCACATTGAGTAGATACAATTTGAACCTATGATTTCTAGCTCATTAGTTTTGTATATATATATATATATATATATATATATATATATATATATATATATATATATATATATATATATATATATATTAGAGAGAGAGAGAGAAAGAGTAATGGGTCCGTGTTAAAGCCATTTGGTGCTAAATCATGGGATAAATGGGTTTTTGAGCTTCTTAATCCACACCTAGATCATGCATTTTTAATGAAAAAATGACGTTTGGAGCCTAAAAAATTTACAAAAATTTTGGACCATTGATTGTTTGAACTTTATAAAAACCCGTGTGTTGGAATCAAATGCTTCAAGAGTTGATTCCTATAAAATCAAGTACAAATATCTCGTATGGTCAGAATTAAAAAATAAAATAAGCCCAAAAAACCAATTTAGCAAGCAGATTAGCACCACCCATTATTTTATATATATATATATATATATATATATATATATATATATATATATATATATATATATATATATATATATAGAGAGAGAGAGAGAGAGAGAGGTCTGTGTTAAACCAATTTGATGCTAAATGGGTTTTTTGGGTTTTTTTATTTTCTTTTTGAATTCTAACCATACATATGTGATCTATGTACTAGATTTTATAAGGATCAGCTCTTAAAGTGTTTGATTCCAACACATTGGTGGGTTTTTATAAAGTTTGAAAAATCAACGGTCCAAAATCTTTGTAAATTTTTTAGGCTTCCAACATCATTTTTTTTCATCAAAAACACATGATTCAGGTATGGATTCTTAATAAATCGACCATGCCCAACACATTTATGAGGCCGAAACCACATAAAATTCACTGGAGAAGCCAAAAAAAACCATTTAGCAAGCGGCTTAGCACCAAATTGATTTAGCACGGACTCTAACTTGGATTTTTGGCTTAGTCCCTGCGTGCACTACTTGCCAAACATGATTTGATTTCTTGACAATCTTTGAGGGCTTTGGTAACACTCACCATATATCCTACTTTATTGCGGCTGGAGAAATCCATCCGAGGATAAAATCATGAATGGGATCAAAGGGGGCATGGGGGAGAATTCTTTCCTCCCTAGGTAGACGTGCGTGCGGCAAGCTGCCAGACGGTTGATGATGGCTTTTCTGGCTTTTTCCGCGATCACCAGGTCTTACTTAGAAGCGGGACAAGGCTGGCGTCTTTGAATCCTAAGGGAATAAGAGATCTTTTGTGGGTTTTTGTTGTTTTTCTGGTTGGGTGGTCTCGTTCCTTGGTTCCCCAATCGAGAATGACACCTCTTGATGATCGATTTGATGCCCTCCCTGATGAAGTGATTGAGTGCAACATCTCCTTCCCACCCACAAAAGATGAAGCAGGTTATATGTCCCCCCCCCCCGAAGACGTAGGTGCGTGTTCGGGGGTCCAAATGAGTGCCATATAAAGCATGTGGGGCTTGTATCCCCGTGTGTATCAGCATCACTTAGCGTCAGAGTATGGTGCGGTTGCAAAGACTTAAGTACCCTTTCTCGCCATGAAACGATGGTTCAAGAAAAGAACAAAAATATCCTTCATCTAGAAAAGTGAAACAACGGTTCGAGATCCTCTATCTAGAAAAGTGAAATGTCGGTTCGAGATCCTCCATCTAGAAAAGTGAAACATTGATTCAAGAAAAGGACAAAAATGTCTTTCATGCAAAAAAAAGGATGATGTTAACTCTTCAAAGTCCAAATGTTCTATTTTCGCTCTAAGCAGTAAACATTTGCACCATCTGCTGTAACAGGAGCTCCCTCTAACAACGCACCCTTTGTCATCGTCTGCTGTCGTCGGAGCACCCTTTGCCATCGTCTGCTGTCGTCGAAGCACCATTTGCCATCGTCTATTGCCATCGTAGTACCCTTTGTTGTCATCTGCTATCGCCGAAGCACCCTTTGCCATCATTTGTTATCGTTGGAGCACCTTTTGACATCGTCTACTACTGTCAAAGCACCCTTTGTCATCGTCTGCACAGTGGGAGCATCGTTGCCACCATCAACTACATCTACCTTCTAGGTGTTTCTCCTCTACTGTCGGATTACAAAAAAACATGTTGTTTCGGTAAGTTTTTTATAAGGTTTCATTATGTAAACAAATTGATTTATAAATCTGAATGCTAAATCTTACACTTGGTTATATTATTCATGCTAAATAGCACCTATTTTCATATTGAAACAAATCGATTTGTACATATCCACCTTTTGGGCATCAAAAAATAGTTAGCACGATTTGTTCTTATGAAGGCCAAACATTACAATGATATGTACTTATAAAGGCTAAATTTCTACAATAATTTGTATGTTGGAATGCAACAATGATTTATACATTTAATGTAGTAGTGATTTGTATGTTCGATACAACAACAATTTATACGTTTGAAGCAGTAACGATGTGTATTTATGATTTATGAAGTTACCATGATTTGTACTTAAGTTTGTTAAATCATACAATGATGTTTACATATGAAGCCCAAATGTTACAACAATATGTACTTATGAAGGGTGCAATTTCTACAACGATTTGTACGTTTAAAGCATGAACGATTTATACATTTAAATCAGTAGCGCTTTGTACGTTTGAAGCAACAACGATTTATACGCTTGATGCAGTAGCGATGTGTATTTATGAAGTTACCTCGATTTGTACTTAAGCTTGTTAAATCTTACAACGATGTTTACTTATGAAGCCAAATATTGTGATGATTTGTAATGTTGGTGATTATATAACAAATATGATAATTTGTAATAATATATATTTGGGAAAGCGGTTGTAACATATAATGATGCAGTTAAAATTATGTGTTGTGCAAGTTAGCAATAACTAAAGTTCGTAAGACAAGAAAGCCTTTATCATTCGATAGGATGACTATTAGAGAAATTATTCGCCAGTCCTATATATATGATCGTTATGAAAGGTACCAAAATATAATAAAGATTAAGAATGATGAAGACAGGGACAAAGCGTTGGAATTGTATAATGTGGAGCATTATCCATCATATATTGAGGCTGAAGAGCAAAGGAAGAAAGATAAGGAAGAACAAAAGATGATGAAGAAAAAGAAAGATGACGAAGAGAAAGAAAAGCAAATGAAGAAGGAGGGGGAGAATGAAAAGCAAAGGAAGAAAATGCAAATTAAGAAGAAGAAGGAGGAGAAGGAGAGGGAAAGGCAAAGGAAGAATAAGGAGAAGGAGGAAGAGAATGATGGAGCAACAAGAAAGGCAGAGGATGTAGGGAAGGGATAAAGAGGAGAAAAGTGTGACAAAGGTACGTAAATCACTGTTGTTTATCATAATTTACTATGATAGGTATTATTATGTATAGCAATTATGGTGATAGCGATTACTATGTATAACGATTAATGTGATAGTGATTAATGTGAATGATTTACTGTGATAGGTATTATTATGTATAGCGATTACTGTGATAGCGATTACTATGTATAACGATTACTTAGATATCGATTATTGTGTATACGATTACAATGATAGCGAGTGTGCAATAATTATTATATATAGCGATTACTATGTACAACAAAGTGTAGAAGTATAAATGAGACTAATTTTGATTTGATATGAATAATATGCTATTTTGTATTACAGGGAGGTCAGAAGAGAAGTAGAGCATCAGGTGAAATGCTCAGAGGGTGGTGTCGGTGGCCTGTAGTTCTGTCGTGGTATGGACAACTGAGTGAATATCAGAAGGACCGATTACGAAATATGCAATTCAGTGGCCTTCTAGACCAACATTATTTTGAAACGTGTTGGAACGCCATGACCCACCTAGTAAATAAGTGGAATCATAAGACAAACACATTTTAGTTTGATTATTTTGAGATCACCATGACCTTAAAAGATATGACACGAATTACGAGGCTTAAGTGCCATGAAAGTGTTATCCTAGCACTGGATTCAAACTATAACGCAAGGGACAAGTGCAGAACCCTTCTAGGAATGTCGATGGAAGACTGGGGTCAATGTATTTCTGGTGGAAGCAATTCCACATCAAGAAAAATTTCTTCTTTCCATAATAAATAGGAAGGTTGGTCCGCTGCATGTCCGTATGAAAGAGCTGACCAATAGTTGAGTGGCTTTCTTCTTTATTTTTTTGGACTTACTTTATTTTTGGATTTTTCTAATTCGAGGTTAAGTTACATGTAGTTGCAGTTCTTGAAAGACTTCAATGAAGTTGACAACTATGCATGGGGTGCTGCTATGCTCGCGCACTTGTATTGTAACACCCCGGATTTCCAAAACAAAGTTAAGTTAAAATTTTCATGAATTTCTTTTTTTTTTCTTTGTAGCAGAACTTTAGAAGGCTTTTAGCAGCGGAATCAGACGATAATGAGTCGTCAGTTTTAGAAAACTCCAAGTACATTACAGGTATGTGGCTAAGCAACTCATTGACTACCAAAGTATTCCATTTTATCGAAAACCACATGTTTATTACAACATCACTGCTTGGAAAAGCAATATAGGTTCAATAAAAGGAAACATTACAACTCTGTCTAGTGAAACCCTGGAACTCGATGCTGCCTTGCTCCGCATATCGCAACGTAGGTCCAACACCTGAAATCCCCAATAAACGGGGTCAGAACCACTGATGGTCTGGTAAGCAAGCAATCACATGTCTATTCAACTCAACGAAATACATTTGACCACTTAGGGTCGCAGTTCGCAATAACGACGCTCAAGCCTACACGACTTGGTGTATATCGCAACAGCCTCCTCAGGGCTATGAGTTGAACATCCGCTCAAGTCTTCATGACTTAGCACAAGCATCTTCAGGGCTGTGATTTGAATAACCGCTCAAGTCTCCATGACTTAGCCTTGACCTCTTTCAGGTCTCAAAGGGATGTCTAGCTCAAGTCTTCATACTTGGCACATCTGTATCCCATGCATCTAAGGACAACTCCTCAAGCTTCTTTTAGTCGTGCGGATACAACACGAGTCTTTGCCCAGTCGGTTCAGTCATATACCGATCATGACACCTTCACAAAGGTTATGCAAGACTAACTCAACAACGTCCATACACTCATACATTCAAGCATCGCTGAACCTAAGCTAATATTTTGTTTCGATAATTAACCCCTCTCCCTGAGCTTAAGAGAGGTATATCTAAACACCAACGCGACGATCTGAGGGGTGATTATTCTATGTATTTTTAGATACCCCAGAGGCTTGTTGACCCCATCCCCCTAGTAGGATGGTATAATCATACGGGAAGAAGTCCCTACTAGATATTCGAATGCATTCTGCTACTGCAGTAGTTGGGTTCAATTCTTAGGATAACCACGACCTCCATACCTTTGAGTGACGGAGGTCATCGCGAACTTCATCAGGTTCGAAAGTAATATAAGTCACTCAAGGCTACACCATCACCGTCTTTCTCGGTGAGAAATTCTGAAGGGGTCTACTGGTATGACAAGCTAATTAATGCATGCCTATAGGGCAGCCGTTGAAGAGTATGTACCCGACCCCGTTCAGTATGCCCCTAACACGGTCATCAACCGTGGGGTCTTTTTATTTTATTCATATGCATGCTTGACTCTGATCTCGGCACTACGGCCATCACGAGCATCTCACCTCTTTTAGGTGGACAACGTACTCTGGCTCTGCGGCCCTTACGAGTCTAGTTGTGTAACCGTTCTCAATGAGAATGCATATGACTCGATCTAAATAGATCGGCTCCTTGGCGTATTTTTATGCAACAAGTCCAAACCTAGTCAAGATGCAACCTCTACTCTGGCTCAGTGGCCCTTCCGAGCAAGGTGCCTTCACAGGTATTTGGGAGACGAGCCATTCTGGCATCGTTCCAACGTCGAATATCATTACTTCGGCCAACCATTTCGCCAGCACCTCGCCTGCTCCAAAGGCAGGAGTGCGACAATTTTTTCTACATCGTAGAAAGTGTTTCATGCACTGGGTAGCACTCTGCTATATGATGGAGTATTCTGCTACGTTCTTTCTGAGCTATTTCTAGCTTCTTCAGAAATTTCAGCAGCACTTCCTCTCTTTGACGGAGAAAGTGTGCGTTTATTTTATCCATTTCAGCGGCATCTCCCATCTTTGGCAGGAAATCGCTACGCTTAACTCGGAAAATGGATGCGCACCGTTGTGTGTACCTTGCATCCATCGAGGTTGTTTGGAACTCTGGGCCATAGCCTGACCATACATAAATGACTTAGTATTTACGAAAAAGCATTTTGCCAAAAAGCAAAGCCTTTTCAATAGGGGCTTCATTCGTTAAGCAGAATTTTGAACGAGGAGCAGTAAGGGAATCACATTGGCGATTTGGAGTTGATCTCCATTTGAACACTCATTTACGCGCCATATATGTAATATAAGCATAAGCATGTGCTTTATACAGCGACGGCGTAAAGAAAATGCATATACATATTGTTTAGGGTGTGTAACTGAACGAAATATTCTACATATATATTTGCAGAAAGAAGGAGACTTGGCATCCTTCAACGCGACTGCGTAAGTAAATGCATAATCGGAAGTGCATTAATCGGAAATTGCAGAAAGCAGGAGCCTTGGCATTATACGACGCGATGACAAAAGTAATTTACAAAGCCTGTGCGATATAAGATGTGTCGGCAGTATCCAGTCGATATACACCTAAATTTGTATCCAACAAGAGTTACGAGGCGAGCGAGTGAACACCGAAGTGTCCTAAAGGGCTCAACCAAGAACTAGGGTAAGATACCATTTTTAAAAATGCATATACTGCGTATTCAACATATATATCCGATAATAGTTACGAGGCGAGCGGTTGAACACCGGAGTATCCCAAAGGACTCAACCAAGAACTAAGATCAGATACTACTTCAGAAAGTATATGCTATATACAAACAAGCAAACACTTGAGAGAGATGGATCAACGAAGCAAACTTACTTCAAATCGTGGAAGAAACGACTCAGGAGTGCTCATTTTGCTTTGAGTCTTCCTTCGAAAGGTCAGACTAAGTCAGATGAAGTCGACTTAGTTGAGAAAGAGATAGAGTAGGTCAAGCTACTCAACCTAAGTGGTTTGAACCAAACTGGGTTCGGTCCAAGTCAACTGGGTTCAGTAGGTTCGAACTCAACCCAAGTAGGCTAAGTCTAGGTTCAGAAAACCAAACCGTAATCTGAACCAAAAAGGACCTTGACTTTGACTTTAAACCAAACCAGGTTCAAGTCAAGTCAACTGGGTTTGGACCAGGTCAGGTGGGCTCAGGTGGGCAAGGCTAGGTAGGGGAGGTTTAGGATAGAGAAGAGGAGAGAGAGAAGTTGGCAATTTTTCAAGGAGAGGGGCTCCTCTATTTATAGGCCAAGGAAGGCAAGCCTTCCTTGCCTTTCTAAGGGATAAGCCTTATCCTCTTAAAGGATAAGCCTTAGCCTATTTAATAAACTACCCCTTGCTTTAAAATAAAGACAAGAGGTTCCTTTGGTGTGGGGCCCAAATAAAAATTCCATGAGATATTTTTGTGGGTCCCACCAGATATTTTTTGAGAAATATTTTTGTGGGTCCCGCAAAAATTTTAGGTTTTCGACGATTTTTTTTTCGAAAAATTCTGAGTACGCCATTCCCTTCGTATTGACGTAACTAAGAAAGTTGGCTTGAGGAAATCTCTTGATTTCGTCTATGTAGGAAGTTATGACTTCCAGAGCGTTTGAGCATATATCCGCGAATCGATGAATATCCTAAGTATAACTGGTTCGTAGAAATTGATTCGTTTCGCATTCTCAGAAAAATGTTATTTTTACCTGTAATTGCCTCATGAATTTTTATTCAGAATTTGTCTGAAAAATCACGGGTCTTACATCATTACCCCCTTAAAGAAATTTTGTTCGCGAAATTCATTTAAGAGTACAAGGCTTCAAACGGTGCCATCCTGATACTAGCGTGGTGGCTATTATTATAAGCAAATTCAGTCAACGCTATGTGAGAATCCCAATCACCTTTTCATTCCAGCATACAGGCTCTTAGCATATCTTCAAGACTCTGTATGGTTCGTTCTGATTGCCCATCTGTTTGGGGATATAATGCAGTACTGAACTTGAGTTTCGTCCCCAGGGATTTCTGTAGCTGCTCTCAGAAATGAGAGGTGAACTTCAGGTCACGATCAGATATGATCGATATCGGCACTCCATGGAGTCTAACAATTTTCCGAACGTAGATTTCCGCCAATCGTTCAGTTGAGTATCGAGTGTTGATTGGCAAGAAGTGAGCAGACTTAGTGAGTCTGTCCACGATCACCAATATTGAATCGTGTTGTCTCTTGGATCGAGGTAGTCCTACGATGAAATCCATCGTAATGCTTTCCCATTTCCATTCTGGAATTTCGATCCGTTGCATTTTTTTCCCAGGTCACTGATGTTCGATCTTGACTTGTTGTAAACACCCCAAAATTTCACTCACCTCCCTGACATCTTCATCAATCATCACATTTCAGTTCTCCGAAATCAATAAAGGGCAAAATGGTCATTTTTTGAGATTGGACCTTGCAGAAAGTCCAAAATTTTATTCTCAAGTCTCAAAATTTCTCTATTTAGGCTCAGAAATATCTTCAAACTGCAGATTTTCAAAATCCTATTCTTGACAAGAAGCTAGAATTTTCAATTTCTGATTCAGAGTAGTATTTCTTGAAACATGTCATTGCATAGCATTGCATGAACATTTCACATCATTTCACTGCACAGCATGTCATTTTGAGATCCAGAACTCCTGATTTCCAAAATTATCGATTTAGATTCGAGTTTTAAATATTTCAAAAGTGATTTCAAATCCCTGGGCTTTTCAAAATAGTCAATTTCTCTCGTCTTAACCCCAGGACTCCAAATTACAAAAATTTCCTCAGGAAAACAATCTGGATATTTTGATATTGATTTTAAAAGTTCCTCAGTTGGAAAGAAGGGGACACAATTTTAAATTTAGAAGACTTTATTTCAAACTTTTGCAAAAGGGCTCTGAATTTCTCTGCATCTTGTTATTTTGCCCTAAAGGACCATTTTCTTCTAAGTTTTGAAATCAAGCCAATTTTTACTTCGTATTTTCTAACTAGCCTACTATTATAAAAATCCCAAAAAGAATTTATTCATTTTAAATTTTCTTTTATCTCAAATAAATGATGTGGGACCTACCCTGAAGTGGCGTCACACTTAAATTCTCAAGTATTTCTCTTGTTTTCAAACAGTGCCCATCCGGAGTTGGCACCAATTTATAAAACCCTTTCTTTAAATTTTCAATTCTATTTATTTTAATAAAATAATCAGTGGGCCCACACATAGGTGGTGCCTCACTAAAGCTCACTGCAAAGAAAAACCAATAAAAATTTGTTTTTTTTTATTTCAAAAAGAGTTTTCTTAAACCGGCTGAGGTGGCACCACCTTAAAAAAAAAAGAAAAAAAAAACATTTTACTTACTTTTTCATGTTTTTAGTTTTCCCCCAAATGGAGCCATCGTGAAGCCGCAAGAAAGGGTTCACTTTACCTAAACCTTAGGTAAAGTGAATCAGAGTTTTTCAAATAAACAGAGGGCCGTCCCCTTCCAAAACGGTGAGCCTTTCAAAATATTTCAAAATTTTGTTTTAAAAAAGTTATCAAAATCGGTTAAAGAAGGAGGAAAAAGCTCGGATTTGGGGGAAAAGGAGGAGGCCAGTCATTAAAAGGCCCACACAAGCCAACACAAAAGGGCATCGGTGACTCCATCAGCCATTTTCCCCTTTATCGTTTCACTTCCTCTCCACCCCTCCGAGGGTTTTCCCCCATTTCTAGTGAACCCCCCCTTTCACGGATTGCTTCCACCATCACCCAATGGACGAGCCAAGGGACACAGAAAATCTGCAAGGCACTGAAGGAACACCATCTCCTTGCCATCGGTCCTAGAGATTGAGCATTTATTTCTCGATAAACAAATCTTCAAGGGCCAGCTTCTAGGAGGAGTACAATCCAAGCAATAAGGTAAGGAAATATCATATGCTTGCTATTTTTTAGAATCATACATCATACTCAGGTTGCATATCGTAAAGTAGAAGAGTTCACTATAAAATCCGTGTTATGGGATAAATAGTACAACACCCTCTTCCTTAGAGGTCTACTTCTCTCAACAGGGAAGGAAAACACCCTCTTTCCCAGAGGTCTACTTCTCTCAACAGAGAAGGGAAACACCCTCTCCCTCAGAGGTCTGCTTCTCTCAACAGAGAAGGGAAACACCCTCTTTCACAGAGGTCTACTTCTCTTAACAGAGAAGGGATACAGTTGATAACAGAAAGTTACAACACTTTCCTAATAAACCTTCAGAATGATATGAATGCACGAATGAAGATTCTCAAAATGTTCTTTTCTTTTCACACACAGTTGATTCTTTTGTCAAAGAGTTTTTCTTGACTTTTTCTCTTTCTTTTCTCATTCTTTTGTTAAGCTCTCTTTTTCTAAGCTCTCTTTTTTCGAATATTGAATAGAAATTTTTCTCTTTGTAAGCTCACATGTCTCCTGAAATACTATTTTGTTTGTATATATATAATCTCAAGAAAATAGTCATTGCCTTTTTTAAATGATTGTCCTTTTGGGATATGAGGTGTGAGGTCATTTCAAAAACAACTGTGTGAAATGATATGTGTACTATATTGCTTTTTCAAAAAGTCTTCTTTCCATAAATATAGCATTTGGGGTACACTATTCGTTGTTGTATTTTAAATATGATATAATTTGTAATGGGTCTTTTCTCATAATAAATGATTTGTAGTACATTGAACGTTGGAGTGTAATCTATCATGTAATTTTGTCTTTACTCAATTTAATGATTTGTAGTATATTAATATTTTTCTTACAAATAGTCACTTCTTTAGTTAAATGCATGTAAGTACAATAAATGCTTTGTTAAGTACTTTATTTATAAAGGGTCATTTCTCAAATGCTTTTTGAGATGACATTTAATGTTTACAGAAAGAATGATGACTTTAAGTAAGTCGAAATAGTCATTTCTCAAATGCTTTTTGACGTGGCATTTAATGTTTGCAGAAAGAATGATGGCTTTAAACATAAGTCGACATTCTTGAGTGTGGATTTTATTTATTAAATAAATAAATGGTCATTTTTTGAGTAAATACTTTAGAAGTATCATTTAATGCTTACTAAAAGAATGATGACTTCAAATATAAGTTGTCACTTTTTGAGTGAGTGTTTTTTAAATTATATTCAATGCTTAAAGAAATAAATGGTCATTTCTTAAATTAATAAAATAATATTTATTTTCTCAAATCGTCATTTCTAGAATGAATGATTTGAAGTACCGTAAATGCTTGAGTAATACTTATATTATAAATAGTCATTTCTCAAATAAATGCTTGTGTATTATAAACCAATACATTTTGTCTTTTCTTACATAAATGTTTATGTATTATGAACCAAAATTTCTTACGTAAATGTTTGTGTGTATGAACCAATGCATTTTGTCTTTTCTTATATAAATGCTTTTGAAATCATGAGCTTTTATATCTTGTGAAATTGTCTTTTTCATAAATGCTTGTAGGAAGTACAATTAATGATTTTGAAATCATGAGCTTTTTGTATCTTGTTAAATTATTTTTTTCATAAATGCTTGTAGAAAGTACAATGATTTGTTTTAAAAAAATATTTTTGAAATGCTACAATATACATAATGTATCCTTTTATGAAAACTTAACTTTTTGTAAATGAATGGCTTGTATGATTTCAAAGCATATAGTCTAATATGAAATATGCATGCTTCTGAAGGTTCTGTTACATATGACTCTAAAGAAGAAAAAAATCTTCATCTTGAAGTAGTTGATCTTCTTGGATAATCTTTATGAGTGTATGGCCCATCAAGCTTTTTCTTCAGAGTAGTATGATTGCATCAAATAGTTGCACTTGATCAAGTTGTCTTCACTCTTTTTAAGTGAAATAACCTTGCATCAAATACTCGTTAAATACATAGCACATCATATCCAGTCATAATATAACATATTCAGTTTCATATATGAAAGCATATCATATTTATCATATCTCATGAAAGCATATCATGTATTTATCATGTATCATATATATATGCATCATGAAAGCATATCATATTTTTCATGTATCATCAAAACATAGTTTCTCAACATTCTCCCTCTTATGATGATTTAAATATGATATCAGAAATAAAAAATGCATAAAAAATAGTAATCATTAAAAAAACACCAGAATTAACATAAAAAAGTTTGTGTACACTTCATGTATATGAGATAAAGAGTTAAACGTTTTTCTCCTACATAGGAGAGGTAGGTTTTCTCTCCCCCTTTGTCATTGACAAAAAGGAGGGATCAAAGTAGAAGAGTTAATATTATAGACCAGGTTGAAGCAAGTTGAGAGTTGAATACAACAATTCAAGAAATGGATTTCAAAAAATACATGGGGTGATCCATTGTTTTGAGACAGAGTGAAGAAGGAAGTGAGCTTAATTCATGTGAAAGAGATGAATAGAGACCAAGTCAAGCTATGACATCATGTCATAATAATGAAAAGACATAAAGAGAAATTTTAAGTTGGGCGTACGAAGAGAAGTTCAATAATGTCATAAAGAAGCAAACAACAAGTTGAGAGAGTAGTCAAAGAAAAGAGTGATGACAGACATGGATTTTCAAATAAGACATGGATAGAGAAGAGGACAAAAATAATTAATAAGTGACATGAGAGGAAAGACATAAAGAAATGTCATAATTGTCTTGAATTAATGTTTATAGCCCATATAGGTATAACAAACATATTGTTGAAAGATATAGTTTTAAAGACAAAATAAACTCGACATGGGAGAGTCCATTGTTTTGGAGAATAAAAAGTGAAGTTTTAAAATCTTGTCATAGGGCCAAATCTACGGTTTTGAGATGACAAAAGGTGAATTCAAATTTTGTGAAAGAGAGAGAAAGATGGGACCAATGAAAAAAAAAAGGACAACTAAACTTAATTGATTTGCTATGTAAAAAAATATAAGAAGAAAGACATGATTGTCGAAAATGAGTTTTGTATAGATTCTTATAGAGATGTGTAAAAGAGGTGATTAGACATAAAGTTGAGTGTACTTAAAGATAATATACTTGTGAATAAGGGGTAAAAAAAATGGCGATAAAGAAGAAGTTCAATCATGAAAAACACACAATACATTGAGAGAAATATCAAAGAGAAGAAATATGAGAGACATGGGGGTCGATCCAAAGTTTAGAAACATAAAGGAATGTCATGATTAATTTGTGTTCCCTTATTGATAATCGTGAGAGAGGAGAGGATACGAGGTAATGATGGTGAAGTGACTTGTATTTGATAAAAATAATAATAATAATAAATTTTTAAGAAAGAGGGGCCAAAAATGGTGTGTAAAGATGATGAGACCTAAAGTAGAATAAATTAGAAATAGTATTTGAGAGAGGATACCAAAAGTGGCGAGAAAAAAAATAATTGGTTTTAAAAGAATATAATGCATGAATGAACCAAAGTGAGTGACATGGGTGACAAGATAGAATATAATAAAAATGTAAACACAAGAGTATAAATTATGATTTAAATGTATGATAGTCTAAAATACAATTCGTAAGTGAGTGAGGGAAGACAAAAGATGATTTGACATAAAGTGTTTTGACATGCTTATGTGTTAAACTTTAATTATTATTTAAAATAAATTTCGTAAAGAAAAGTTTATAGTAAAACTATAGTTTAATATTTGAAAAAGTGAACTCGTGTAGAATGATTTTACTATATCCCAATTAGTCATATGAATTTTAATTAAATTAATGATAATTTATAAATCACTTAATTTACAGATTCCTAATTCTCTTCTAATTTGTATAAAGTCTTCATGTTTTAAAGGTTTTGTGAAAATGTCTGTTAATTATTGATTAGTGGGTATAAATTCAAGTTTAATTATGTTGTTTAAAACTTGTTCTCTTAAAAAGTGGTGTCGAATTTGAATGTGCTTTGTACGTGAGTGAAGAATAGGATTTTTAGATAGATTAATTGTCCTTGTATTATCACATAAAATAGTTGTATTTTCAAATTTTAAACCAAAATCTTTTAAAGTCTGTTTCATCCACATGACTTGTGTACATGCTAGGCTTGCAGCTATGTATTCAACTTCAGTAGTTGATGATGATACACAATTTTGTTTCTTACTGAACCATGAAACTAGTGAGTGCCCTAGCATATGACATGTTTCACTTGTGCTTTTTCTATCAGATTTACTACCAGCAAAATCAGCATCATTGTATGAGATTAAATCAAATATAGTTGATTTTGAATAAAATAACCCAAAATCAACGGTTCCTTTTAGATATCTCATTATTCTTTTTACAGCTTTAAGATGTGATTCTTTTGGATTTGATTGAAATTTAGCACACAAGCAAACACTGAACATGATATCTGGACGGCTAGCAGTTAAATATAGTAATGATCCTATCATACCTCTGAATATTTTTGTATCCACAGTCTTACCATCTTTATCTTTGTCCAATACAGTGGTTGTGTTCATAGGAGTATTCTTTGAAGCAGTTGAGTTCATGTTGAACCTCTTCAGAAGTTCATGAGCATATTTAGACTGATTGATGAAGACTCCATCCTTGGTTTGCTTAATATGCAGTCCAAGAAAGTAGGTGAGTTCTCTCATCATACTCATTTCAAATTCTTTCTGCATGGACTTAGAAAAGTCTTCACAAAGACCATTGTTAGTAGATCCAAAGATGATATCGTCCACATATATTTGAACGATTAAGGTATGATCATTCACTATTTTTACAAATAAAGTTGAGTCTGCTTTGCCTACAGAAAATCTGGTTTTTAATAGAAAAGTTTTAAGTCTATCGTACCAAGCGCGAGGTGCTTGTTTTAATCCATATAAAGCACGTTTTAGTTTGAAAATATGATCAGGAAATTGTTCATTTTCAAAACCTAGAGGTTGTTTTACATATACTTCTTCATTTATAAAACCATTTAGAAAAGCACTTTTAACATCTATTTGATATAGTTTAAAATCCATATAGCTTGCATATGCCAAAAACATTCTTCTGGATTCAAGTCTAGCAACAAGAGCAAATGTTTCATCAAAGTCAATACCTTCCTCCTGATTGTATCCTTGAGTCACTAGCCTTGCCTTGTTTCTTACAACATTACCTGATTCATCCAACTTGTTTCTGAAGATCCATCTTGTCCCAATGATTTGATGATCTTTTGGTTTTTGTACAAGATCCCACACATCATTTCTTTGGAACTGGTTAAGTTCTTCAGTCACTGCTAGCATTTAAAACTCGTCTATGATGACTTCATTAATCTTTTTAGGTTCAAGTTGAGAAATGAAGGTCATATTTTCAATACGTTCCAACTGAGTTCTTGTTTGAACCCCCTTAGTCAGGTCTCCCAAAATCTGCTTTTGAGGATGATCTCTGATTTCAGCAAATGTTCTTTGATGATCATCTTCATTTGATATAGTTGTATTATCTATAGGAAAATCTGTACTTTCAAGATCATCATCATTAGAGTTATTCTGTACAGTTTGACCAATAGATTTATCAAATCTAACATGCAGTATTTACAGCTTCAGCCCAAAAAAATAATTGTAATTTTATAATGATGGAGCATTGTTCTGGCAGATTCTTGAAGAGTTCTGTTCTTTCTTTCTACTACACCATTTTGGGGTGTAGCTCTAGGAAAGGAAAAGTTATGTGAAATACCATGCAAGTTACAAAAATTTACAAAAAAGATCATTATCAAATTCTCCTCCATGGTCACTACGAATTTTAACAATTATAGAAGATTTTTCATTTTGTAATTTTTTTTACATAAAATTTCAAATTCACAAAACGTATCACTTTTGTTTTTCAAAAATATTACCCAAGTGAACCTTGAGCAATCATCAACAATGACAAAAGCATATTTATTATGATTAATACTAGCTACCCTAGAAGGACCAAAAAGATCCAGGTGGAGAAGCTCTAAAGGTCTTTTGCTTGACACAATGTTCTTTGATTTGAAAGATGATTTTGACAATTTTCCTAATTGACAAGCATCACAAAAATAGTTCTTTTTAAATTATATTTTAGGTAACCCACGTACCAAGTTATTTTTAGCCAGTTTAGAAATATATTTAGAATTAACATGTCCCATTCTCATACGTCATAAATTTTCAGAGTCATTATTTGCTATAAGGCAATGTTCAGAGATATTTTCTAGATATAATTCATATACATTATTTTTCCTTATACCTTTCAAAATAATATTTTCGTTTGTGTCTACAATGAGGCATGCATCATGTTTGAAACTAACGTTATATCCTATGTCACATATTTGACTGATACTTAAGAGGTTATGTTTTAACCTTTAACAAGGAGAACGTCTTTAATAAGGGGTTTATCGATATTACCAATATTGTCAATCTCAATTATTAAACCTTTGTTGTGACAGTTCCTCCTTCTCTATGATGAAGAATAGCAAAAAGATCTAGATGTCCTGTCATATGTTTTGAACATCCACTGTCTAGTATCCATTTGTTCTTCTTTTTCAGTGCCTGCAATAGATCAAGTAAAAGTTCTTTTTGGTACCCGATCGGGTCCCTTTTTGTTAGACTTTGGAACCCATATCCATTTTGATTTGGGTTTATCTATAATCTTAGAGGAGTACAAGGAATTAAAATTAAGATTATAATACTCCTTTTCAGGTTCAGAAGAACCTTTGACAAAAGTGGTCTTTTGATTCGTACAAGAAGGTTTGCTGAAATAAGAGTAACCAATACCATTCTTGTAAAAAGAGAATTTTTGATAGGATAGAAGTTTATCCAGGTTCTCTTTGGTAAACTTGAAAACCGTTTTCATAAGGTTTTCAGTTTTACTTTTTAATTTTGAAATTTCTACTTGAAGATTTTTATTCTTGGAGCTAGTAGAAGAGATTTCAGAAGTAAGCATAAAATTTTTCTTTTTCAACTCAGAATTTTCAAAATTGAGTTTTTCATTTTTCTGAGAAAGCTCTAAATTTTCAGATTTTAAACTTTTATTTTTGAGACTCATTTTTTTAGATTCTTCAAATAGTTCTTGAAAAGCATCTAGAAGTTCTTCAAAGGAAAAGTCAGAAATTTTACTTACAGAGCTTTCGTTTGCCATGAAGCACATGTTTGCAGTTTCGGCTTCATCATCACTTAACTCTTCACTGGTGGATGGTTCTAAATCATCCCATTGAGCATGGAGAGCCTTCTTCTTGAAGAATTTTTTCTTTGGTTCCTCGACTTTAGATCTTCTCTTTAGAAGAGGACAGTCACGTTTTACGTGACCTAGCTTATTGCATTGATAGCACATGGTGTCTTCTTTAGAATATTTCTTTTCTTTCTGTTTTTTGGACAGTCTGTTCTTTCTCATGAAGCGCTCGAATTTTCGAGTAAGTAGTGTAATTTCAGACTCATTTTCTGAGTCCTTATTCTCAGAGATGGCTGGGAAGGCTAGATTTTTCTTCGGAGATTGTTCTTCTAACCTTCTTTCCTTCATATGGACTTCATAGGCCATAAGATTGCCTATTAAGTCATTCAGAGTAAGCTTGGAAAGATCTTGGGCTTCTTCAATAGCTGTAGTCTTTTTCTCTCAGTCAGTTGTGAGAGATCTCAAGATCTTTTTCACCTTATCAGTCTGTGAATAAGTTTCTCCAAGAAATTTAAGATCATTGGTGATATTGATGAATCTAGTAAACATTTCAGTAATGGTTTCATCTTTGATCATCTTGAAAAGTTCGTATTTTCGAACCAATGATGAGATTTTAGCTTCTTTTACTCTGTTTGTTCCCTCATGAATAACTTCCAAAGAATGCCAAATATCATGAGCAGAATCACAAATGGATATTCTGTTAAATTCATTTCGGTCTATGGCACAATATAAAGCATTCATGGCTTTTGCATTTAAGTTTATCATTTTTCTTTCTTCATCAGTCCATGAAGAGTAGTCTGATGTAGGAGAAGAATATGGACATTCTACGATATTCTATACAGCAAAATCTACAGACTTGAGAAATATGGTCATTCTACATTTCCAATAGCCATAGTTAGTGCCATTAAAAAAAGGAGGGCGAGATGAGTGTTGACCTTCGATGTCACGAGCATAAGAGGTTGATGCCATTTTTGTATCGAAAGACTTGTTATGTCGAAACCAGCAGAACCTGCTCTGATACCAAATGAAATTCTACTAGAAGAGGGTGAATAGTGAAATACGATATAGATCGATAAAATAAAAATTAAAGACAATAAGGCACAACACAATAAACACAGGATTTATACTGGTTCGGTCGAGTTACTGACCTACATTTAGTCCCCAAGTAAAACACTTGAGCCTTTCACTATAAAATCCGTGTTACGGGATAAATAGTACAACACCCTCTTCCTTAGAGGTCTACTTCTCTCAACAGAGAAGGAAAACACCCTCTTTCCCAGAGGTCTACTTCTCTCAACAGAGAAGGGGAACACCCTCTTCCTCAGAGGTCTACTTCTCTCAACAGAGAAGGGAAACACCCTCTTTCACAGAGGTCTACTTCTCTCAACAGAGAAGGGATGCAGTTGATAACAGAAAGTTACAATACTTTCCTAATAAACCTTCAGAATGATATGAATGCACGAATGAAGATTCTCAAAATGTTCTTTTCTTTTCACACACAGTTGATTCTTTTGTCAAAGAGCTTTTCTTGACTTTTTCTCTTTCTTTTCTCTTTCTTTTTCTAAGCTCTCTTTTTCGAATATTGAATAGAAGTTTTTCTCTTTGTAAGCTCACATGTCTCCTGAAATACTATTTTGTTTGTATATATATATAGTCTCAAGAAAATAGTCGTTGCCTTTTTGAAATGATTGTCCTTTTGGGATATGAGGTGTGAGGTCATTTCAAAAAAAACTTTGTGTGAAATGATATGTGTACTATATTGCTATTCTTTCTATAAATATAGCATTTGGGTTACACTATTCGTTGTTGTATTTTAAATGGGATATAATTTGTAATGGGTTTTTTCTCATAATAAATGATTTGTAGTACATTGAACGTTGGAGTGTAATCTATCATGTAATTTTGTCTTTACTCAATTTAATGATTTGTAGTATATTAATATTTTTCTTACAAATAGTCACTTCTTTAGTTAAATGCATGTAAGTACAATAAATGCTTTGTTAAGTACTTTATTTATAAAGGGTCATTTCTCAAATGCTTTTTGAGATGACATTTAATGTTTACAGAAAGAATGATGACTTTAAGTAAGTCGAAATAGTCATTTCTCAAATGCTTTTTGAGGTGGCATTTAATGTTTGCAGAAAGAATGATGGCTTTAAACATAAGTCGACATTCTTGAGTGTGGATTTTATTTATTAAATAAATAAATGGTCATTTTTTGAGTAAATACTTTAGAAGTATCATTTAATGCTTACTAAAAGAATGATGACTTCAAATATAAGTTGTCACTTTTTGAGTGAGTGTTTTTGAAATTATATTCAATGCTTAAAGAAATAAATGGTCATTTCTTAAATTAATAAAATAATATTTATTTTCTCAAATCGTCATTTCTAGAATGAATGATTTGAAGTACCATAAATGCTTGAGTAATACTTATATTATAAATAGTCATTTCTCAAATAAATGCTTGTGTATTATAAACCAATACATTTTGTCTTTTCTTACATAAATGTTTATGTATTATGAACCAAAATTTCTTACGTAAATGTTTGTGTGTATGAACCAATGCATTTTGTCTTTTCTTATATAAATGCTTTTGAAATCATGAGCTTTTATATCTTGTGAAATTGTCTTTTTCATAAATGCTTGTAGGAAGTACAATTAATGCTTTTGAAATCATGAGCTTTTTATATCTTGTCAAATTATCTTTTTCATAAATGCTTGTAGAAAGTACAATGATTTGTTTCAAAAAGGTGTTTTTAAAATGCTATAATATACATAACGTATCCTTTTATGAAAGCTTAACTTTTTGTAAATGAATGGCTTGTATGATTTCAAAGCATATAGTCATATGCATGCTTCTGAAGGTTCTGTTACATATGACTCTAAAGAAGAAAAAAAAAATCATCTTGAAGTAGCCGATCTTCTTGGATAATCTTTATGAGTGTATAGCCCATCAAGCTTTTTCTTCAGAGTAGTATGATTGCATCAAATAGTTGCACTTGATCAAGTTGTCTTCACTCTTTTTAAGTGAAATAACCTTGCATCAAATACTCGTTAAATACATAACACATCATATCCAGTCATAATATAACATATTCAGTTTCACATATGAAAGCATATCATATTTATCATATCTCATGAAAGCATATCATGTATTTATCATGTATCATATATACATGCATCATGAAAGCATATCATATTTTTCATGTATCATCAAAACATAGTTTCTCAACATATACCTGAATAAAAAAAAGAAGGGAAAAGGGGGTACGATATTATTGGTTCATGGTTTAAGCCAGGTGATTCCACACCTCTGGGGAAATCAAGGGTTCGAGTCTTCCATAATAATCAACCCTCGGGAGACCAAATATCATCTCTGGCGAGCTCCTGTAGTTTATCAGAATTTGCTCACTCTCTTTTCTCTCTCTATTTCTGTCTTTTTTTTTAGTTTTGTTTATTATAGCTTGTTTATGTTAGTAGCATTCTTGCATCATCATCTCATCTTGCATCCCTTTTCTACCTATGATGTCCAACATTGCAATATATCATTGCATCCACCACTTGCTTGCCACAAACCACCCCCCTGTGACTTTCATCAACTCATGATAGTCCACCCTGAACTACTGTGTTTCCTTTTTCCCTTGTTCACAATGATTCCAGTTTAAATTACTGAGGCTTTGGGCCTGTTACAGCAGTTCATTTGGACTGTTGTAATGATAAGCCTTTCACAGTAGTCCATGTGAACTGTTGTGGCTCTTTGACTCTCACAGTCTTCTCTCAAACTATTGTTGACCTTCCACAACAATCCATTAAATTGTTGTGATCCCATGTTTTTCACAGCAACCTAAGGAATATTGTGATTCCTTTCATTTCATAGCTTTCCATCAAAACCTGTACATATTCTTGTATATCAATGGACCCCCTTTCACACACACTTCCCTTACCTCCACACCTCCATTCTGCGTTATCTCCAGTACTGGAAGAACCATATGGTTTCTTTCCCTGTGTATAAAGTAGTCCCAGTCCAATCAACTTTCTTCTTACTTCTCATTTTCTGCAACCTACCCTGTATAAGTTCGTTATCCCATTCACAGCACTATATGCACTTTCACAATCATTATGTTTTCCTCAAAGTATTACCTGTTACACTTACATTTCCCTGTACCTATACTAGCCATCTTCACAGCACATCGTTGTCTCCACACACCTGTTGTAGCCTTTGCATTAACCCACATCACCTTCCCCTGTTCACTACTGCCACATGATTCATCTTACCCATCTACTATACCATCTTCATCTTTATACCTCATCATTTCAGCTTACCACCTGTCCTCAACTACATACAGTAGCATCTATCATCATTTAACAACATCACCTACATAATGCTCTTCTTCACTCCATAGCATAAGCCCATTCACCATCCCCAGCAGGTTTGGCATGTACATTGTTTTCTTATCAGCCCCGCACTACTTATATTTCAGGTTGTATATATGATCAGTCTGACCTATTCATTATTCGTATGCATCCAGTCTGGTCTATGTATTATGTATGTCCAAATATACATATGTTCCATCTTGCCCATGTCCTACGTATCAGTACAAGTGCATTTCTCATTAGGCTTAAGCATCGCTTTTGGGTATATATATGGCATTTTTTCATGAGTATATGTATCCTCATGTGCATCTCTTTATTAGTGGAAACTTGATCATATGTATATTGGTTTTAGCATGATAGCTTCCATTTGCTTCTATATTTTGCATTTTGCTTTGTGCTAACTCCGCTTTGCAGAAAATATATGGAAAATGTTGTCTTTACTCTTAGATTAGGATTCTATTACTTCAATTTTCATTATAATAGTTAGATATTAGGGAGAATTTTTACATTTCTTGCGTTGGATTAGAATATATGAGCATGCATTTTCATAAAATTATTTGTTTCATATCATTTTCCGCTTTTTTTTTAATTCAAAATTTCACTATGGTGAAACACGAATGGCACGTGCACCATTCTAATGAGAGGTAATTAATCCTAAGCAAATGACTCACATTGATGGTCATAGTCAAAATGTAAACAACGCTTAGGATTTTTATCTTTTATAAAGTAACATTGGATCCACACTGGATCTTTTTCAAAAATCATCATATTTTTCTAAATATCTTCTTCCTTTGTTAGAGTTTAACTTAAAATTAGCTCAAAATATATATCAATGGTCATAATTAGGATATATTGAGGGTTAATTTCATTTTAAACTCTATAAAGGCACCAAAATGTGTTTTATTCTTCATGTGAATTTAAATACAGATTATTATATAATACATTCAATGACCATAGTCAGTAATGTATTATATCTTCAATATTATTTCAATTTATTTAAAGAATGAAATATGTTTTTCAAAATCCAAATTCAAATTCTTTTAATTCATTCATCATTCAGAATAGAATTGCGTTAGATTTTTAAGTTCTCTTCAAAATCCAAGTGATTTTGAGATGATTCTTTACATATCTTCTTTACCTCTCAAATCAATCTTCAATTCTTATCTATAAATTCAAAATCATCTTATTTCAAATTCAAAACTCCAATTTTAAAGTCCAATTCGACTTTGAAATTTCAAATTCATTTCTAGATTCAAAAATTCAATTTTCAATTCAAATCATATTACAAAGATCAATTCAACTTTGAAATTCCAAATTCATTTCCAGGATCGGGATTCAATTTCAAAATCAATTCAATATTCCAGATCAAATTTCAAAGTTTAATTTAACTTTCAAATTCCTGATTCATCTTCTGATTTCAAAACTCAAGCTTTAAATCAAGTTTATCTTTTATTTTTCTAAAATCTCCAAAGTTCCATCTAAAGATTGAGTCTTGATTCTCAATTCAAAATCAAGGTTTTGACATTGATTCTGAATCTCAAAATTCGATTTTTCCTAAGTTTAAAGCTTCATTTTAAATTCAATCTGGGTTTCCAAAACCCAGATCCATCTTCAAAAGTCCCATATGGATTTTCAAAATCTAATTTCATCTTAGATTCTAGATTTAAAACCCAATTCCACCTTGGATTCAGATTTTCAAATCCAAGTTCATCTAGGATTCCAGATCTCAGATTCAATTCCATCTTGGATTCTAGATTTCGGATCAAAACTCCACCTAGGATTCCAGATTTTAGTTCCAATTCTATTTTCAAATCTCGTCTGGATTCTTCAAATCCAAATCCCATTTTCAATTTCCATCTGGATTCCTCAAATCCAATCCCATTTTCAATTTCCATTTGGATTTCTCAAATTCAACTCCAAATCCAATACCATCTTAAAATCCTAATTTCAAATTCAATTCTATTTTTTCTCAAAATCCTCTTAGATTTCTCAAGTCCAGTTCCATTTCTAAATTCCATATGGATTTCAATCCAATTTCAAATCCAGATTTAAAATCCAAATTCAAGTTCAAATCCATACTTCAAAATCCAATTCCAAATACCATCTAGATTTCTTAAATCTCAATCCAACTTTCATTCTGATTTCAAACTTTAAATCTAGAATTCCACTCTATTTTCAAATTCCATCCTGACTTTCAATTCTAAACTCCATTTTTGAAATCCATATTCAACTTTCAATTGTTATTTTTTTTTCTCCCTTCTTCAAAAACAGGTTCATCTCAATCTTTGATTATTTCAAAACTCAAGATCTATTCTAAATCTTAAAGTTAGAAAAACTAACTTCTCCAAGTTCATTTTCAACTTTCAAAAACCATTTCTTCCCCATATTCTCAAAATTTATTTTAAGATCATTTGGAAAATCCCAAAATTTTTAAATCATTCTTCTCGAAAGCATACATTTCTGCATTTGCATTACACAAGCATGATTCTTTGTGCATTCTTAGACTTAGAATAAATTCTTAGACAGTATTTTAGCAAAGTAAAAGGCATAAATTCAATCCTTGGTTCGATTATCCCTAGTAAAGGCATCGAGAACGGTCGAACCTCGTATCGACGAGCGAATCCCGTTTGTCCTTTTTTCCCGCAAATATTTCAAAACGGAGGTGAGTAATTTTCAAATATTTTCAAATTTTAGGTCAAGTGTGACCTTCGCAAAAGAGTTTCTCTCTCTCTTCTTTTTTTTCTCCTCTCTTCTTTTATGTCTTTTATTTTCGCTTCAAAAGGGAAATAGAGGTTAGAAAGGAAAAGAGAAGGAAGAGAAGGAATACAAGAGGAAAAATTTTGCGATGATCACACCTGACCAGCATAGGTTTCTATAAAGCTTATATTATGAAAGATCATGCTAAATAAAATACAAGAAATTTAAGCCACTTGTAGATCAAGGTACGAAACAACAAGGAGCAATGTCTCTATTTTATTTTAATGCTAATGAATTTACCAAAGAACAAGCACAAATGAGAGGAAATTTACATTGTTCTAAATGTGAAGTTTTCAGGGAACGATCCTGGCAGTGCACACCAAATCCCGTCTGTATCCAGTTCAATTGGTCTTCTAATTTTTTTCAACAAGAAATCGAGCATTCTGAATAATTTTAGCACCTGTATAAGTAACAACTCCAGCCAAATCCATAAATTTACACAAAACAATTGTTTAATCATTATCAAACAAATGAAACAAAAGAGGAAAAATTTAAAAAAAAAAATCAATAAAACATAGCCGTCCATACTCAAAGGAGGATGAGTAAAAATGTGAAACTATAACAAAACATGGTTAGCCAGTAGAGAATTCAAAACTCACTTGCGCATAACATATCCATAGAAGGAATTAAGTATACACTTGTGAGCTAACTGAAGTGAATCATATAAAATCACCATATCCTGCATCAACCAGAGAACAAAGGAAAAATTTATCAAACAGTCTAACATTTAGTTCATCTCAAAGTATTACACTCACTTGTGCCTTTTGTATCTGCAACAAGTTTCTCTTAGCCTTTGCCTCTGCCAGTTTTCCCTTCCAAATTTTATTAAAACCTTTGTATTCATATCTTCTATCTCGAAAACTAACTGGTGCAAAAGAAAAGGTAAGTATGCAGGTCCCTAATGTAACAGATCAATATTTTGACATCATTTGCACCCAAACAAAGCTGGTTTGTTACTGAAAATCATAAAATTAGAAGTATTTTATAATGATACACAAGAATTAATACTATGTAATAAGTAAGCAGCAAATCAACATCCATTATGACAGCCATGTTAAAATAAGTTAGTGAAGATTGTATCATTTCGAAGCACATACAAGACATATACAGTAACGTAAAGATGGCCAAACTCACTGATTCGTTTGAGTATTTCTGGTTGCACACCTCAGTGATATTGTGATAGGATGATAAAAAATTTATATCAATAAAAGTGAAGCAAAACATTTTAGAACTCGTCAGAAAAAAGAATCTGACACTGAAATTAAATCCTGGTCTCATTCTCGCATAATAGAAAATGGCTTGAAATGACGAAAATAAATGAAAGGAGGGGAAAATAGTAAAAAGACTAAAAAATTGGGAAAATTGACCCGCTAAACTCAATGGAAACCATAGGGTAAAAATGAAGAAAAGAAACCATGAAAGCCAAAAAAATGATGAAGAACGCAATGGTGAATGAAACCCTAACCGAGAAACTGAAAAGTTGCAGAGAAAGAGAGAAGCTTACTTCATCTCACCGCTAGACGGCATCCACAACCTCATAAACAGGGAATTCCTCCTCAGATTCATGAAGATCGAGGTGTTCCACATGCACGGTTCCTCCCCTTCGGCTCCGGCTACCATCTCCACGCTCTCAGCCAGCGTCCACCTCATCATGATCGACTCTGACTCCTCCTCCCTGAATGTTGCCTTCCTGCGCCTAGACCTGTCTTGCCTCAGTGAAAGGCAAGCCTGGCCCTCGCGGCACTGGAAGGCGGACGAGAACCAAAAAGGCTGGAATCGAAAAAGGAAAAAGAGTCAGAAGAACAGGCTCTGAACCACAAGGAGAGCATGCCAAAGGGATTGCCGAGAGAAGATAGTCTGCCGGAGTTTGCGAAAGACGGGGATGATGTGACCGCTGGCTAATGGCAGCGATACACTTGCAGCCAGAAATACTTAAGCTCACATGTTCAACAGACATTTGTGGAAGAAATAGATGAGGAACGGCTTGTTCGAACGCACATTCTTGTATCCGGCACTAAAGTCCATGGTCTTCTACCGGCATTGCAACCCGAAAACCCCAAATTTAGCCCCAGAACTAACTTGAAAGTATAGAACAAAAACCACATAGAGAGAATGAGGGAGAGAGAGAGATACTTGGTGGCGAGGTGGGCAAGGATGCCGCCCGACTTGGTGCCGTTGTCGGTGGAGGGGTCGTTGCTGTCGCCGGAGATGATGCGGACGACGACGGTGTCGACTTGGAGGAGGAGGTTGGTGAAGCGCCTAAGCACTCTGTAACGAGAGAGAGAGAGAGAGAGGGGGGAAGGAGAATTTAGCGCCCTAATTTGGCATTTCTAATCGAAACTTAGCGACGGAATTAGCGAGGGAAACTTTCCGTCGTCAAATCCATCGCTAATTAGCGACAGAATATTTCTGTCACTTATTCGTCGCTAAGTTGCGACGGATATTGAGACAAAAAATTTTTTGTCGCCAATCTGTCGCTACTTAGTGACGGATTGGCGACAAAAGTTTTTCCGTCACTAAGTTCGCAAATATTTCAAAAGTTAGCGACAAATAGTTTTCTCTCGCTAATCTGTCACAAATTTCTGTCGCTAATCACGGTTTTTCTTATAGTGATAATGCATGTTATTTACAATTTATAACATAGATGTACTATCACAAAAGCAATCACTTTCTAATATGCATGACATATCATGACTAATATGTGTATATAATCAAGTCATTGCAATAATTTCATGCATGATCATTTTATGCATATCATGTTCACACTAAAGAGGTATTTTTCTAATCATGCTAATGCACAACATCAACAATAACATATAACGCAGTATGATTTATTTATAACTAAAATTACTTATAATATTTCTTACCTCAAATACGAATATTATGCTCTAATCGCAATCAAGTCTCAAGGGGTTGTAACAGTAGGATTTGATCATCACACAAGCATGTTCGTATTACACATAACTTCTTTATATTTTGATACAATTAATCTCTCCCAAATTGACTTGTCAGACCTCAATTTTTGTATTCTTGATTTGATAAGAACCAAAGAACAAGAAGATTCTTCTATACGATATGAGTCCAACACACCAAACGTCACTCAATTCTGAGTTCAGAGTGCAAAGTTATGCCCATTTTACTTAATCGGATCTTGGGTACACACGAGAGTAATTTAGCCATTTCAATTCTTATGATTTGACTTGACTTGTTCCTGTTCAAAATAGGTTAGGTCTAAGCTTAGAGCACTATGTTTACTGAACCTATTCTCAACCCATCTGGGTTTGGTTCAAAAACTTAATTGGATTATTAAAATTCATAATTAATCACAAACTAGATCTAGATCCATTTCTGATCTTGATCCAAAACTGTCAGACTGATCCAGACACAGTTCTCATATAGATCCAAAACTGATCCATCCAGTTCTAAGTTGGATCTGAATTCAGCTTTGATTTGGATCCAGAGCTGTCAGACTGGATCCAGACCCAATTTTGATCTAGATCCAGCACTGGTCTGAACCAGCACTGGTCTGAACCAGCTCTAGTTCTATTCTGGATCCAGATCAGTCAAATAGAATCCAAACCCAGATTTGTTTGAATCCATTTCAATTTGGATTGGTTTAGACTGATTGGATCGAACTGGATCCAGATTTGATTTGGTCCAGATCAGAGAAGATCCAACCAGAGAATCGAAACCCACTTAGACTCGTCTCGGTTTGGTTTACACCGAGACCGATTCGATCCGACATTTTTTTTTGTTCACCTGATTTAGTCTGGAGACTGCATGGTTCGGTCTGGGTCGCACCCAAACAGACTTGGTCTTAATAAAAAGGGGTAGAAGGAGATCAACCCCTTCTGTCTCTTTTCTCTCATTTGCAAAGGGGCCGGTAGTCAGAGTCGGCCCTCTCTCTCTCCCCTTTTCTATTGCAGAGGAGTCGGTCAGTCGGTCGGTCGGCCAACCCTCTCCCTCCCTCTTTCTTTGTGTTGCAAAGTTTTTTTCTTTCTGCAACTTGTCGGTAGCCATGGTTGTCGGCTCTCTGCTTGATCCTAAAAAGCAAGAAGGAGAAGAAGTATCGTAGCTAGTGTTGTCGGCCTAGATTCCACTAAGCCTCCCTCCTCTTTGCAACTTTCTTGTTTTTTTTTCTTCACACCTCTCCCTCTGTCGCTCTCTTACTTGATCAAGAGGTGGAGGAGACGCATTATGAAGGGCTTTTTATAGCCCTCACTATGGGTGAAGATAAACCTTAATTTTACCCATCAGATTTATCCTCATCTCTTCCCTCACCACACGATAAGGGAGAAGTCGGTTCCCAATTTTAAGAGAACCGTCTTTCCTTTTATGTTTGTTTTCTCACCTAATGATTTTGTTCCATAGGCCCCACAGCAACAAAACTGTTGGCCCTCATCGGTCAACCAATCTTGTGGAACAGTGACCTCACAAGCCGGGGCCCAGTCAAAAAGATGAACCCCTATGTACCCTGAAATTGTTGAGTAATACTTTTTTTTACCTTTTTGGAGAGTAAAGTGTAAGTTTCTCTCTCTCTCTCTCTCTATATATATATATATATATATATATATATATATATATTTATATTGTACTTTTCATTTAAAACACCTCTTTTATTTTGATATTTTACTCAGAAAAACTGCCTTAGGCTATCAAACCTAATATGTTGGCCTAGCCTGCCGTACTCTGAAGGCTTATTCCTCAATCCCAAGGAGTCGCCATGCTTCGGCTTACACAGGGAGTGACACCCATGGGATTGTTTAAAACACCTCCAGTGGGGTCCTGTGTCAAGCTGAAGGCCCAGGTTCGAATCCCTCTGCCACATGGGGCTTAAGAGATATCTAATTTCTCTCTCTCTCTCAACCGTATTTATGAGTTACTTTATAACAATGCATTAGCTTTTTGCATTAGGGGTTGAAAATGAATGGAATCCAAATTAGACCATGCCGTCTGATTCTGAATCCAAAATGACAGAATAAAACCTAAATTCAAAAGCACGTCCATGAGGTAAGATTGAAGCTGGATGTAAAATATACGTAGTTAAATTGGATCCGGTGAAAAATAAATACAAGCAAAACTCCTAAGTGCAAAGAAATGTAATCAGGCTGGATTTTATGTATCCAAGTTAGATCTCACTAAAAATGAGAATTCTTTGTGGCAAATCTGAATCCCATCCCAATGTAAATTTAAATATTTCTTTGAAGATCTGCATTTGAGGATGACATGTCAAATATGGACCCTTTAAAAAAGACGTTCAATTTGGAGCTAGGTATGGGTTTGGTACCAACCACAATAAATATATATATATATATATATATATATATATATATATATATATATATATATATATATATATATATATATATATGTGTGTGAGAGAGAGAGAGAGAACTGACCATATTAGGCCCCATTTCTCATTCTGCCTTATAGGTTTTAAGATATATTTGAACCGTTAGATGTGTAAAACATGCTAGATTTAGTAAGAATAGACACTTGGATCATGTTTTCTTAACAAAAAAATATAGTTTTTTGAGCTGATAAAATTGGTACCTTCGTAACCATTGATTTTGGATCACCAAAAAAACCTATATACAGGTCATATTTTGGCAATCGAAAAGCCAGTTCCCACTAAACAAAACCTATAGATCACATCTGCGATACTAAACGTGAGAAAAAATACTTAAAACTATGATTTTTTAAGAGGACTAATGAGACCTAACGAAAAAGGGAGCCTAAGAAAAGCATTACTCTCTCTCTCTCTCTCTCTCTTTCTCTCTCTCTCTCTCTCTCTCTCTCTCATTGATTTTGGATCACCAAAAAAACCTATATACAGGCCATATTTTGGCAATCGAAAAGCCAGTTCCCACTAAAGAGAAAAAATACTTAAAACTATGATTTTTTAAGAGGCCTAATGAGACCTAACGAAAAATGGAGCCTAAGAAAAGCATTACTCTCTCTCTCAGAGAGATAGATAGATATCGTGTGCATGCTATGCAATTTTTTTTTTTTTTTGACAGAGAAAGCTGGGGTTAGGCAGACCTTACCTGTTAGAACAGCAAAGTTCTTGTTTTCATCTTTGCATTTTTTTTGCAAGTTATATAGTTGTCTCTTTGTACGTAGTTCCACCTAAAAGTTCAGAAACGGAGTTCGAGACCTTCATAATAAAGTTCCAGAACTTTAAGCCGTTTTATATGGTGTTTTTGTTTTCACATTAATCTTATATAGACTTGTTCTCCGGAACCTAGCCACGTTAACCAGGGTTTTCTCTCGTTAAATATTGATCAGAAATGTGGCTTATTCGTGATAGAATCTGTTATGTGGTTGCTCCAAATTCATTCGACTTATACTTTTGAAAAATATTTGCTACTAATTAAGGTAAGGAACTAATTTGCAAGTTGTATCCATAGTGACAAATATCGCGAGATTTATGAAAAATCTCACGATAATATCGCGAGAAATTGCTTGAAAGTTTAAAACGGCAATTTCTTGCGAGATTTTCAAAATATTGTGAGATTTATGAAAAAAACATAAATACCGTGATTTAAACGCGATATTTACATTTTAAATGGGTATTTATCGTGAAACAATCATGTATTTTTATTTTTAAATCATTTTTATTAATAGTTTCTTATAAAAATTTATATTTTTTAATTATTATTTTTATTTCTGAGATTTTGCCAAAAAAAATGCAAAATTTATGACATTTTTTCAATTTTTCACGAGTTCTTGAAAAACGAGAAATTTCCCATAAAAACGTTTGTCACTGTGGTTGTATCGACTTAATCTAAATACACCGATACGTTCAGCATGGTTTTTTTGCCAAGGATTAATCCTTGAACCGTGTTTTTTTATGTTAAAAATGTGGTTTTTTTTTAGTTAATAAAAATTTTGGCACATTTCCTGCCACTGATTTTTTAACCCCTTTAAAAACCTAATTGCTTGTCATAATTATCATATGACTCAAAAACAAACTATGTAGACCACATTCATAATATTTGATTAAGGGTGTATTTGAGAAGTTGAATTAGAGATGGGAGGGTGACACGTCATGCATGGGCTGATGATGATGTGACATAAGGCCCATGCTCTGACACAATGCTATTCAAACGATGAATTTCAGATTGAGGATCTGATCTTGCACTTGTAAAGGGAAATAGAGCAAGATCCAATAATTTGAGAGGGCAGACCTCAGCTGAGGTTAGGCAGACCCCTGAGCAACCTCAGTTTTTTTTTTTTTTTGGACAGAAAAAGCTGAAGTTAGGCAGACTCCTAATATACCATTGGGATTCGAGCTTGCGACATCCCAACACAAGGTGACATGCACTAACTGGGTGTCTACTCAAATGTTGGGATCTCAGACCAGAGGATCTAATTGAGATCTGAGTTTTTTTAAATGGATGGTTCCTGATGGATGAAGGACAACTCAAACACTATTAAGATGTGGAAGCAAGTTTACTCTATAAGAACAGTGCGTTATTCGGCCGTGTAAAGTGAAAAAAAGAGTGTCACATAATTAGAGTTTTGAATAAGATGACATTTTCATTTAATAAGAAAAAAAGGTGTTAGCTTTTTATCATTTTGACGCCTAAGCTATTTTTTTCATGACTTCCTCTACCGCCACCGCAATAGAGTTTAACCACCAAGTTCGGGATGGATTGGTGTGGTTCCTCTACCCCTAATATCTTCCAGGGGTCCAACAAAAATTTTCAAGGCATTTAAAGCACAAATAATGAACAGCTGAAAAACAAGGAAAATTTGTTGTTGTCAGTCTACAAGCGTTGCTTTCCTCTCAAACCACAAAAGCATGGGGAGTGATTGCTACTCAATGTGTTTAGTGGACCAGATTTTGGTTCAACTGCATTGGTTGGATAAAAATGATAGATTTTACCTAAAAGAAATTGGTTTAAATTCTCTTAATTTAGTATTTTGTCATCTAATATTAGGGCTGTAAATGTGTTGGACATGGTTCAGATCCATTTGGAGACGGTTGTTCAAAACGCTTTGCCGGGTGTGATCCATGTCCAAATAATCATCCAATTCTCCTTTTCCAGTTTTTCCAACTGCATATGTGTAAACAGGTTGAACACTGTTTGCAGTAACTTAACCAATTCTTAAAGTTATTTTGATGAAATCAGATAGGTTTCTGATATGATTTTTGGACTAGTTACGGGTATGTTTGATTACCGTGGATTTGAGATCCGAGGACCCAATGTGGCAACGGGCTCATGCCTAGATCTGAGGTAATAATATGGTGCATCTCAGATCTTCATCTTTTGAGGATCCAATATTCATTTTTAAAGAGAAACCCACGTATCTTTGGTCTGACCCGGGGGAGGTTTGGAATAGAGATCCCTGGTTCTCAAGTCCGATCCTTGGAATCGAAAACCAAGTCATCCAAACATGCCTTAAGTGAACCTTGGTTCAATCAAACTATGGGACTGGACTCAGCATGCACCAAGCGAATAGGTAAGGTCAATGGGTCAACTTTGACTCAAACCCGACCAGTACCAAACCCTATAAGATCAGGGTTTGGTGATAAACGAAGAAGGACCAATTAAAATCTAAGTTAGAGCTAAAGGGTCCGATTAGTACATAGAGCCAGGTATGGTTTGTGAAATTTTATACCAGACCCAAGTCCGACCTGAGTTCCGACTGAGACCCGTGATTTTTCAATGTAAAACAGATAAAAAATAGTATTTTACTAGGTATGAACTCAGACTGGCTCATGTAATTTTTATAGGACTCAGGTATATATGTTTTTTTTTATGGTGAACACAATTGGACTCAGTTCTGGATCTAGTACCAAAACCTCAAAGAAAGATCCAGGTTCGGACCAAATTCGATTAATTGACACTAAAGGTGTCAACGGGTCAGGATTGGTTCAGAGCCAGACCTGAATTGAGATATTGGTACTGGATTTGGACACAAGTCCAATCGAACCCACCATAAGAGAAACCATAGCCGAATCCTATAAGGATTAGATGAACGAAACCGGACAATACTTGGTAAAATAATATTTTGTATACTTTTTACATTGAAAAATTGTGGATCTTAATCAAAACTCGGGTCAGGCCTAGATCTGGTATGAAATTTCACAAACCATACCTGGCTCCATTTATTAATGGGACCCTTCGAGTCTGACCCGAATTGCAATCAGACCTCTTATTTATCACCAAACCTTACCTTATAGGGTGGTACTGGGTGAGACCCTTAGTTGACACCATAGTGACAAACATTTTTATCGGCAATTTTTTGTTTTTCAAAAACTTGTGAGAAATTGAAAAAATTTCATTAAAATTTGCATTTTTTTTCGGCAATAAACAAATAAATTTAAAAATATAAAATTTATTTTTTATAAGAAAATATTAATAAAAATTATTTGAAAATAAAAATACATGATTTTTTACAGATAAATAGCCGTTTAAAACATAAATATCATGTTTAAATCACGGTATTTATGTTTTTTTTCATAAATCTCACGATATTTTGAAAATCTTGCAAGAAATTGCCGTTTTAAACTTTCAGGCAATTTCTCAGGATATTATCGCGAGATTTAATATTTGTCACTATAGTTGACACTTCTACCAATTGGCAGATCCAGGAGGAGTTGATGCAAAGAAAAGCAAGATGTGCAGTGAAGCATGTTTGAAGATTTGATTAAGCATTGCAATCCAATCACATACATTACTATTCCACTGTGGTTGGTGAAAGAGTTTTACCACATGGTTGGCTGGTGAAAGTGTTCCATCCTCTGCTAAAATATTCCTGTGCAAGTAATTGACACTCGCTAGATCAAAAAGATGCTGTCACAGAATCCTATGTGCACTGACTAACCTATCCAGTCACTCCCCTGCCACCTTTTAGGTTCATAATTGACTATTATTATAAAGAATCCAATAAACTCTAATTGCAAAGTACAAAAGCTAAAACCCCTCTTGGTTTTAGAAGTTTGTGTATGGTTAATCTTTTTGGCTATTGTGCAATCCATGCAACCTCAATGATGCAATGGACACTGTGTACTATTTCTTTTGGCATGAATCAAATGGAAGGTAGTGCAGATGGACAGAGGATGGTACTGCTGCTTTGAGGAACAAGGGTGACAGTATCCACACATTGAGCAGCTTGAATGACAAAGAGAGCCAAACAATTCGTTTGTTTGTTTTCATTTCTCTAGCTTCACTCACTTGATCCAATGCACTCACACATGGGTGTGCAGCAAAATTCATGTACCAACTTTTCCATTTCAGATTATCAGATATCCTTAGATGTGGAAAATTGTGGTGTTTTTGAGATCTGTTGTGAGGGTTTGGCTCATAAAGTTGGGGACAGGCGACACTTCATAGGTAAGTGAGGAACGAACTTGCACGTTCCTCTATCCCATCCTAGCTGCTAAAATTCATGCATGCTTGTCTGGCTATTGATAATCTCAAGACATAAAATATTGCTGTGTGTATGTAGTAGAAGGGACTAGTTCAATCATATAACCGTGTGCATACACCATTGGAAGTCTGGTGTGCACATGGTTGGTAAAATTTTGTATGTTTTCAATAAAACCTTGAAAAAAAAAACTCCCATCCTTTTAAAAAATTTGGCAAAAAAGTGTTCTTTGATAGAAACATTTTTTTGTGTGATATTTACACACAGGACAGGAACCACTTCCAGGATCATTGTCCTTATGGTCATTGTCTTTGCCTGTTGTACTTATGGTCATTGTCGCGTAAATTCAGTAGGCTTACCTCCCTTTGCCCTCAGAAAAATATACTAAACACGAAAAAGTATATTTAAAATAAATTATCTTTTAGAAAAACTCATTTATGAACCCAATTTTATCAGGTCTTTGGTTTGGACTTGAATCACATCAAGTACTGGATTGGAAGCTCTTAGTTTTTATATCTTAGCTCAATTTTTAAGGATAAGTCTCATACTTATGTCAGAATTTTTGCCATATTTTGTAAAATTAAAACTGAATTAAACCTGACTCATTTTTTGTCATCTTTTTTCAATGTAAAACCTTCTCTAAATTCTCATCATTTATTCATTTTTAAAGATTTGAGTTGCCGTGATCAAATCTGACCCTATAGATGGATTGGGCATGGTCCATTTAATATGAATAGACTCTTGAATTGTATTTTTTAATGAAAATATGTTTTTTTTATGTTACAAAATTTTGGGTTTTGTCAACAGTTGATTTATGAATTGCTGAAAAATCCTGCACACGAGTTGAATTTCAGCTATTTAAATGTAGATCTTCACTAAATGAATGACCTAGATCACATCTATGAGTTTGATTTAATCAAAAGAACTTGTATTACTGAAATCCTAAGGAGGGGTATGAAGATAGGTATGACTTCAGGGATGAGTGGAACTGATTTGTCATTGGTACACGTGTCTCCTATGTAGTGGAACCCACAGAAGAAAGTGCATCACCTGTTGATCTTCGAAAATAGACGGTGCATAATTGGTGATTGTGGATAATATAGAAATGAATGATTGGTGTTGAGTTGGATCTTGTATTGCTGAAATACTAAGGAGGGGTACGTAGATAGGTATGACTTCGGAGATGAGTGGAACTGATTTGTCATTGGTACACGTGTCTCTTATGTAGCGGGACCCACAGAAGAAAGTGCATCACCTGTTGATCTTCGAAAACCGACGTTGCATAATTGGTGATTGTGGATAATAGAAATGAATGATTGGTGTTGAGCTGGAACTTGTTAAAAACTGTGAATGGCATTCTTACACGCATGTGGAAAATGGAAGCATTTTTGTCGACCGTTGAAAAATCCAATCATGCTCTACCACTGAGGTGACAGACCCATAAGATTTTGGCCTAAGGGAAAAAAAAAAGGATAGATTATAAAATACAAACACTATAGGCCCAAATATATCCAAATTACTCAAAATGAAAATGAAACCTTCAATTTCCTCCTATAAAAATTTACCTTGAACATCAAAACCATAATAATAATAAAGTTATGAAAATCACAAAGTCCTCCATTGTTGTTGAGCTTGCACATCAAATGCATAAAAGTATGCCCCCCAAGACCGCCAAACAATCAAGGGATTAAGCCCAAATTTAGATTGTGGTCATTATTAAATCCAAATAAACTCGGGCGTGGATTCGCGATCATATGATTACAAATCACAATGTTTTTGATATTTACACAGAGAAACCACCCCCAGGATCAGAGACCTAGCCATGTTAGTTTTGTCTGTCGTACTTACGATCATTATTCTGGTAGCATAAAACTTTGTGAGCTAATTAACCCTTGCTCCCAAAGAATCTCCACGCTTCGGCTTGCTCAATTACTAATCATGGGGTGGACAATGTGATTTAGTTATCGGAGGCACCTCCCTAAGGGAGGAAACACACTTCCAAAGCAAGGTGGACATTATCTTCACTATTTGTTTGAATTTGATTCAAGGTAGCATGTTGAGCCCATGGTCAAGCCTCTATGTGATTAAGACCCATGGCACTACACTCACTATATCAAGATATCAATTGTGGTCCCTTGTTTACTTGCCACTTAAGCTTAGGTCAAACAAGTTTATTTGCGTGGCGGAAAACATATTATAATGTCCCCATTTCAAGAACATTCTCTCATGTTCTCATATTGACTTTCCAATTTATCAACAGGTATTTAATTATATATTTTAATAAATTAATATCACAACACGCAATCTTCTATATATATATATAGAGAGAGAGAGAGAGAGAGAATGTGGTAACTGCTAAAAATTTGTTTAGCTAACCGCCGTGTTAACCGGGCTTTGCAAGGGTTTTCTATGGTTTTCTTAAATCTGATCATGCAAATGCGTTCAACATGCTTGATTTTATTCTTGGATCGTTTATGATTTTTCCATATGCAGGTAGGTATTTGTAAGGTTTAAAAAATTTGATCGTTTATGATTTTTCTAAATATTTAAGGCTTAAAAAAATCATGTTTTTTTATAGAAAAAACACAATCCAAGTGTTGTTTACTAATACATTTTCTTGCCAAGCTCGGCTGGTGTGCATCCCTACCACTACTAAAAGCTATCCAAATATTTTCTTTCAACTGTTTATAAACTTAGCATTTATGAAAGTCAAGGTCGACCATTAGCTACAAGTGGTGGATAAAAAAACAGGATTATGGCCAACAATCAGAGTCAAGGACGGTAAGAAGACCCGATGCATCATCTTTTTGGAGTCTTTCACAGAAGGGGACGGGAAAGTTTTAGACGAAAAAAATACGCTTTTTGATGAAAACTACTGAAATGTCCCTAATTTCACCGTAGTGACGAAAATGCCCTTGACTGAGGTAAAGACTCGTGAGGTCGGTTCGCCAGCACTTCTCCCAAAACAAAACAAAAGAAAAGAAAACTGAAACTGGGTCCGGGGACCAAGATAGATTTTGGTTTGGTTCGGGCCCGAGGGCTATCAATGGGTCGGGTACGACCCGGTACCGACAGAAACACTTATTGGGCTTAATATGTGTAAAGTATATGGGCTATATTTTGAAAAAATAATATGATTTTTATCGTGATATTTTGAGTTCTGTTGTGATATTAACCTCATACGAAACAGTTTTGAAGGGAAGCAGATCAGGTCATGCTGAACATGAGCGTTTTTGCTCATGCCGACATCGTGGCTGTCCTGAAGCAAATCGGATGGCCACGATGTCAGCATGAGCAAAAAACGTTCATGTTCAGCATGACCTGATTTGCTTCTTTTTTGAAGCGGATTTGAGTATTTACACTGTTCACAATTATATATTTATTTGTTGTTATTTTCCAGAGCTTTTTCATACAAGAATCATAATTTTCAAGATATCATGAGATTACCTGTGGCCACGATTTTTGGAGAACCTCCACTGAGCAGTGCGGGGCAGCCATAGGCGGAGCTGGGGGAAGGCAGGACTGGGCGGCCCAGTTTTAAAAAAAAAAAAATTTAAACCAGTCCTAGCCCAGCCCTGATGAGGAGAGAAAAAATGTCACCAGTAAAAGCAACATTACTGGGGCTATGACTTATGCAAAATAAAAAAAGTGAAAATAATAAAAGATTATAGTGAAAACATTAAAGAATATAATATAAACATGAATAACAATAAAATCTATAACAATACTGTCCATAAATAGACATATATATTGAGAGGATGACCTACTGATCCAGTTGCAGGAACTCTTAGAATCACAAAAAGAAATACCCTTGTGGTGGTACTGCAGTTGCAGAAATACCTAGTTATTCAGTTGTTCTGTCAATGCAGAAAGACATTGATGAGAAGAACAAGGAGATCGAGTATGAAAGAGATCTTAAGGACCAAGTTGTGTTAAATGTTGAAGCTAATGGAAACATAAATTATCTACAAAGAAAAACCAAATTATCAAACTGGAGATGCAAGTCAGACTTGCTTAACAATCATTCTGTGCAGAATTTGTTTCATTCAAACAACAATAATTTTGAACTATTATAAGAATTTGGTACAATCAAGCAACGGTAATTCTGACTACAAAAGGATCTACACTTGTGATGGCACAATCATATGAGGTGTCAATGGTTGTGATTTCTCTGATGTTAATTAAGTATTCCCTATGAAATCTAGATAGTTTGCTGCAAATCTAGATACAATACCCACTATGCTTGTCGATTTTAGAGTACATTTTCTGTGTGAGTATGTGTGTGCAATGATCTTGTAAGGATTTATCTCTTTATGCTTTGCAATCATGTTAGAATAGTTTACAATTTTGCAGAAGCCATCATGTTGCAGAAATCTCTGGCAATCTTTTCAGCTTTTATTCTTCTGCAAGATGGTCCTTAGGTTGAAAAAGTTTAGTTATACAGAAATGATCCTCTATGAAAAACTGAGAGAAAGAAAAAAGAAAAGAGAAAAGCAAGAATTCTCAGCAACTATGAAACATTAATAACAAATAAAATTCAGCAACTATGAAACTTAAATCAATAACCAAGAGTTTTCTCTCCCCATCTATGTCACATGGGTGCGGCACTTTTGTATTTTGATTTATTTTGTCATAAATAAAATGTATGCATTGTTATGAACTTCAAATTATCGCACCAGTGTTATATATTGCCATTAGATAATGTTGAAGAACTTTCCGTTGAGGTTGAGAAAGACTGCAACAGATAGTTTGATTTGTCCATATGAAATAGATTTTTATTAATAATTGTAGTCATTTTTTATTTTATCTCAAAAATAAAAATTTCGGGGGCGCTGCTCCGAACCCCCCGACTATCACACCAATTTTTTTTTTTTGCTACACCGCTGTTTGCTCCCTCCTCACATGAATCCTAGCTACGCCCCTAGGGGCAACCTTTAACTGGTGGCCTCCATTTTAACTGGTGGCCTCCATAAGAACTTCAGTGTTGGGGACCCCAACCGAGGTTTTCCTTCAAAAAGAGGAGACCCATTAAGTGACCTGGTTCTGGATGAAGATTCTTCATCATTAAAAAATATGGGAATGAAGTTTGTGACATTGATGGGGTGTTTGATTGCGCGTTCCGTACATCATGTGGGAAGCCAAGAACGTGCAGGACCAAACGGTGATCTCTCTCTCTCTCTCTCTCTCTCTCTATATATATATATATATATATATATATATATATATATATATATATATATATATATATATATATATATATAGAGAGAGAGAGAGAGAGAGAGAGAGACATCGAGCAAAGGCCAGCAAATTGCGGCAAGGTAGAAGGCTTGCACTCTCTCTCTCTCACTCTCTCTTCTTTTCTAATTATGGTTTTTTCTTTTATTAAGGTTTTTTTATTTTAATTGATTAGTTTTCTTATGATTTTCATTGATTAAGATTTTTTATTGATTAGTTTTTTCTTTGATTTTCATTGATTATATTTTTTATTGATTTGGGTTTTTTTCTTTGATCTTCATTGATTAAGGCTTTGAACCAAATATCTTTAATTAATGTTTTTGTTATTCTATTTTATTATCTCTTTCCTTTGATTTGATTAGAACATTTTTCTTTGATTTTTTTATTAGGGTTTTGAGTCAAATATATTTAATTGGGCTTTTAGAGATTTAATTTGATTAGGGTTTTGATTTATTATTTTTAATTAGGGCTTCTTTTCCTTAATTTAATTAGCGCTTTTCTTGTATTTGCTTAGGGTTTTTTTATCTTCTTTCATTAAGGTTTGGATTAGGGCTTTTATATTTAATTTTATTGTTGATTGATGGTTTCTTTGATTTTATGATTTTTTCTTTTAACTTACGATTTTATGGATTATTTATGTTTTATTTTTTTGTATTTCAAGGTTTTTTTATTTATTTATGGTTTTTGTATATAAAAAATATGAATTCTTGTTTTTCTTAAATTGCCCAAAATGTAAACAATTTTTTATACTTGGATCTAGTTTGAGATCCATAATTGGTGCTAAAATCCATATTTTTTTGTTAAACTTTCATAAATAAATCTAATATGACACTGATTAAAGCATATATTACAAATATATATAAATTCTTATTTTCTCAAATTACTCAAATTTTAAATATTTTTTATTTTTTAAATCTAATTTGAGATTCTTATCCGAAGCTAAAATATATAATAAACATATTAAAACACTCATATAGTTAGACAAATCAAGTAGTATGATCCAAAACAAAGTTATCTGACCCATTATCCATATGTGTTCAAGTTGTCTACATAGAACACAACTTTTTGCTATGTTGAAACAAACACTTTACGTAGTTGTAGAACATATATAACATATGTTCTATCTGTTACGTTCTATTATTCTGTCCAATTTTGGACGTGTCATGAAACACAACCTTAGCCAAATCTAGCTAAACTTGTATTTGGTTTGAAATGTCATAAGCCAAACTCGATATTGGACCCAAGATCGAATATTGGGATGCATTGTAATTGGCAAGATTTTGAAAACCTACCAATGGTATTGAGACTCTTAGGAAGTGTTTGATTGTGCATCCCGATCGTCGTGCGAGACACCGCAAATGCACATAATGATGCAGCTTACGCGTACATGTTCGCCGCATATGTGGAACAGTGTTTTAGCGTTTCACACCCCCCTTTTAAGGTTAGAACAGGACATGGGAACATTCATTAAAAAAAAAAAGAAATCGAGTGAGAGGGATCCCCTGTCACACACACTCTCTCTCTCTTCCACCTATGCAACAGTCGAGCGACGAGGATACCAAAGAGGGTCTGGTGGCGAGAGTCTGTCGACATCTCTCTCTCTCTCTCTCTCTCTCTCTCTATATATATATATATATATATATATATATATAAGGATTTAGGGATTTGATTTTTTTATTGGGGCTTTGAATCAAATTTCTTAAATTAAGGTGTTTTATAGTTAATTTGATTTGTGTTTTTTATTTATGTTTTTTATTTGTTTTTCTTAGATTAGGGCTTTGAATCAAAAATTTAAATTAGGGTTTTTTATAGTTAATTTGATTACGGTTTTTCTTGGATTTTATTTGATTAGGGTTTTTTATAGTTAATTTGATTGGGGGGTTTATTTTATTTTTTATTAGCACTTTTAATTAATTTTTTAAAAATTAGGTTTTTTATAGTTAATTTGATCATGATTTTTCTTAGATTTTATTTGATTAGGGATTTGAATCAAATTCTTAAATTTGAGTTTTTTTATAATTCATTTGATTGGAGTTTTTTATTTGATTTTTTTATTAGGGCTTTGAATCAAATTTTTTAAATTAAGGTTTTTTATAGTTAATTTGATTTGGGTTTTCTTTTATTTGCTTAGGGCTTTTTTCATTTTCTTCTACTAGAGTTTTTTATTTAATTTTATGGTTTATTTTTCTTGTAGTTTAAATTTTTTGGTTATTTATGATTTGTTTTCTTGTATTTTTGAATTTTATGATTTATTTATGGTTTTTGTGTTTGTATATAAAAAATATGAATTTTTTTTTATTAAATTACCCAATTTTTAAACATTTTTGGTACATAGACCGAGTTTGAGATCCATATTCGAGGCTAAAATCCATAATTTTTTGATAACTTTCATAATTAGATCTAATATAGCAGTTTAAAACATTAATATATCAAAAAGTATCAATCCTTATTTTTCTCAAATTATTCAAAATTTAAATATTTTTTGGTATTTAGATCCAATTCAATATCTAGATCTAAAATCTATAATAAACATGTGTGATAATGATTTCTTTATAATAAAATATATAATAAATGTGTTAAAGCACTCATATGGTAGGGCGGATCGAGTCACAGAGTTGTATGATCCAAAATGAAGTTATTCAACCCATCATCCATATGCATGCGTACAAGTTGTTTGCACAACCTAAAAATCAAATGTTACACACAGTGAACACAATTTCTTTTTCAATCAAAACAAATGTTGGACATAGTACATAATTTGTTATGTTTCTTTTTCAATCAAAACAAATGTTGGACATAGTACATAATTTGTTATGTTATGTTGTTCCATTCAATCTTGGATGTGCCATTTGATCATGCATACATATATATTTGTATTTTATTCATCTTTATTTATGCATGATCCATGATAAAATCATTTTAAAAACCTATTTTTATCATTAGTTTTAAGAAACTACATTGAAATTAAAATGATCAGAAAATCATGAATTTCAAGTCTTGCCTTGCATTTTTAGTATTTTTATTAGTTTAAGGTTTTACTAATTGTATTTTAGTTAGAGTAGGTTTTAATTAGCTAAGTTTAATCAGTTTAGAAATAGTCATTTTAGAAAAAGAAAAAAAATATTTTTTCAAGCAGAGCCTTTATAGAAATTATCAAAAATCTTTGGACTCTTTTTAAAAAATTGGTTTAACCTAATTAAATTAATATAAATAGTATGGGTTCATTAGGAGAACACATTTTTCCTGGATTGGAGTTCACGCCCCTTTGTTGTCTTTCTCTCTCTCTCAATTTTCTCTTCTCTTTTTCTTTCTCTTCCTTTTCTTTTTGCTTCTAGCTTCTTTCATTGTTGACAATCTCATCTTCTTCGTCAGAGAGGAGCATCTGCAGCACGGGAATAACCACTTCTCTCAACTCATCCGTCGAGAACGGATCATCCGATTCATTTCTTCTTCCATTTTTTCACTGTAGTTTAGGTTTTGCATCTCATAAAGCATAGCATCGCATGTAGTTTTAGTTGATCTTCACATCATCTACATATTTAAATTAGTTTAGTTTAGTTTCTTGCATATATATATATATATATATATACTTCGTTTTAATCTAGATTAGCCATTTTCTTGATTCTAGCATAGAATAACATTATTTTAAGTAAATCGGTAGATTGAGCATAGGATATTCTTATATTTTCCCGAGATTTAATTTAGTTTATGTTAGATCTAGGTTAGATTTAGTTCATATTAAATTCTTTTTATTCGGTAGTCATTAGGTTGATTAATTAGAGTTTTCTTTATTAGTCGAGTAGTTTTCTTTTAATCCTTTGAATTTCTTTTTAGCTGTCATACTTAGATTCATGTCTTTCTTGATTATTTCCAGCATTAGGTTAGTTTATTTAGTGTTCAATCCATGTTATTGATTGTTTTCAATTATTTTAGTTGATTATTAGATTCAATTAATTTTATTAACTATCGTTTGTATATAGAAATAGTTTTAACAGAAATAGGAATAGTTAGTATTTTGTTTATTTGTTAAATTCAGTCATGATAATGTTGTTAATTAGATCAGTCTGATAGTTAGTTTGAGGTCATTAGGTTAATTAGATTGTTTAAAAAATAGTTTAGATGTAAACAAATTGGCCGATTAAGTCGTAGTGTAATTATAGTGTTCTTGAGTAGCTTATGTCTTTATTTTATTTAGCTGTTTTAGATTAATCATAGTCTTTATAGTTCAACGTTAGTTTAATTCAATTATTTAATTTAGTTTTAACTGGATTCTCGTTACTTGGATTTGGTTAAGAACTTTTTAATGCTTGTGTTGCATAGTCATAAGTAAATACATAGTTGCGGGTTTATAGTTATTTTAATTCATTTACTGGTTAGAGTAGATAGGTTAGTAGTTAGCTCGTTCGAACCAGCGACAACAAAAGGTGACATTTTCGTAAAATGTCCAAATGAACAGGGGTATTTCTTAATCATACAATCTGAATGAGACAAAGGGGCACGTGGCACGCCACCGTGGCTCAAGGAAACAATATGACGAGGAGGGAAAATATGAAGCGGTGATCTCTCTCTCTCGCGCGCGTTGGATGCCGCAATTCCGTTCCATGGTGGGAAGAAGGCGACGAACTCTCAACGGCGCCCTCTTTCCTTCCCCCAACCCGTCTCCCTCTCGCTCTCATCGTTTATTTATGCGAACGAAGCATGCAAATGAACGAGCGAAGGAATCGACGGAATCGCGAACTTCCCCAAGAGCCGGTTGATCCGTTTTCTTCCTGTTTTTCTTCGTCTTCTTCCCCTTCTTCTTCTGATTCCGAATTCACCATTCTCGGAATCGCGGAAGGGAACGCGAGTTCTCGCTTCCGATTGCGCGAATTGCAGCAGGAGAGGGGTCTGAGTTGATTTCCTTAGTCCTCACGCGAACGCCGGTACGTTGTAGCAGTGGCTCGTCTCTTTCCCGTACCCTTAATTGCTTTCCCTTGCCGGAATTTTCTGTTATTTGAATGGATTTGTGACATTGTGTTTTGATGATGACTCTATAGCGGGAAATTATGTTGGGTGGTTGTTCTTTGTTGTGTTGATGGAACTAGGGTTTATGATCTCTGCTGTTATTGTTCTTTCCGGGTTTTTTCTCGTGCTTGTTTCGTTCGAAAATGGTGTTTGGTTGGTGTCTTGGTGAGTGCTTGGTTGAATTTTGGAGGGATTTCCTGTTTTGTGATGATAGGGCGACGAGTTTTTCGTTGTGTTTCAGGGATTGATGACGGTGATGGCTGTTTGGGGGTTTCTGTGGCGGAGTGAGTTCGGTGGTGGTTTGTCGATTTAGAACATTTTTGTTTTTTTGGTCGAAAACCATGGCCAATATCCAACTGCTGCAGTCCAAACAGGAAACAAGTGAATTGGATGCCCGCGAGGCATTCAGGCGAGGTTTCGAGGAGCTCGTGAGGGATCACTTGGATTCTTGCATGTCGCTCGCCTCCTGTAGTAGTTCCCCTCTCGAGCCTGGCTCCGGAGTTCGCCGCGACTTGGGCGAGCGCCGGTGCCGGAGATGCTTTGGCGATGGAATGCAGTGCGAGGCTGTCGATGTCCGGTGCCTTCACGAGGATAGGCCGGAGGAAGAAGATGAAGACAGCGACCAGTTGGCTCGCCGCAGGAGGCGGTCTGATCTCGGGGACGATGACGTCGCGGAGTCTTCCGCCGCGAGGAGGCGCTATTCGCGCATTCTCAGTAGGTGGGCTGCCCGACAAGCTCAGGATATGATCACCACGATAGAGCAGCACAACCGGGAATCGGAGTTGATGGCACTTTCCCGTTTACATTCTGTTTCAATGCTGGATGCATCTTTTCTAAGGGAATCATCGGCTTCAAGAGGGCAGGGTGTGGTGGAGAGGCCGAGCACTCAGGCATCTTTGATCCGTCAAATGTGGAGGGAGCTGGAGGATGAGAATTTGATCAATCATGATCGAGAAAGGCCACGGTCTAGGCATTCTGACACGGACTCCCCTAGACATGGCAGGCTGGGAAGTGTTACTCCATCACCCCGTGCAAGTGAAGATAATCAGGGTGCACTCACAAGTACAAATATGTTACTTAGCCAAGCTAGCGAGCAGAGAGGTATCGAGGAGATCAGGAGTGATGATTCAGAGGTGCCTCGATGGCTGGACCGCGAGCATAATGGTGCTGAGGTTCCGAGGGCCGAAAGTGAAAATGAGTATGCGACATGGTCGAATGGCCAAGCAGATTCTCAGAATGATGAACTTGGTGATCGAACCTCTAGCAGGGAACAGTCCCCAGATCTTGGTGAAGGCGAAAGAGAAAGAGTGAGGCAAATATTTCGGGGTTGGATGGCAGAGACTGCGATCAGTAATGAAACCTCTACTTTGTCAAGAAGAAACAGTCCTAGGGCTGAATTGCTTGGTGAAACTGAGCGTGAGAGAGTGAGGCTGGTCAGGGAGTGGGTACATATGGCAAGCCAGCAGAGAGATGCTCGTGCTAATAGAATCCCGCAAACCCTGTCTTCTGCTGTTGAGCCGAACAACATCCAGAGGCAGGCCATGGAGAGGGAAACAGTCCAAGAAGGGCTTGCTGCCGATTCTGATGAAAGCCAACCGGAGCATATACGTAGAGACTTGCTCAGGCTGCGGGGCAGACAGGCATTGCTTGATCTGCTGGTGCAAAATGAGGCAGAAAGACGGAGAGAACTTCAGAGGTTAGTGGAGCATCGGGCCGTTTCAGATTTTGCTCACCGCAACCGTATCCAGGTGAATAGGCTTTCATCAAGGCAAACCTTGAATTATGGTTTTTGGGTTTATTTTTAGTAAGCCTTATTCATCATGGTCCTCTTATGCATATTTTGTGAAGATCATTTGTTTTTTCATGGCCTGTAAAAAATGTCTATCTACACAGTCGGATAGTTGCTGTTCTAGTTTTGCAGTGAAACAGTGTGTCGTTTGAGAATTATAACAAGCATTTTCAGGAGATAAGTTTCTTGAAGCTGGGTATATTGTTTTCTAACACGTGACGTTCTTTCAGTCACTTCTCAGGGGGAGGTTTCTACGGAATGGGAGATCGAATGATGAAGAAAGACAGCCTTCAGTGGCTGCAAGAGAACTGTCACAGTTAAGGCAACGGCATACCGTTTCCGGTCTGAGGTAGGCCTCTAGTTTTGTCCGCCCTCCTTAGCCCCCTCTTGTTGAAAGCATCATTACGTTTTGACTTGTACAAAATTTTTTTCTCTTCTTATCACGCTGTTTACTTAGTAGCTGTATCTATATGCTCCTTTTTTGTTCTGTTTTGTTCTTCCCCCTGCCCCTTTCTGGCTTTGATTTCCTATCACATTATGTACTTATTAGCTAGATGAAAGTTATCAAACAAAATCTATCCTATGATGGATAAGATGATATTGGCTATGGATCAAATTTGAAAATTAATATGTTTCCTTCATTGAATATATGGAAGTTATCAAATAAAATCTATCCTATAACAGTGCACAATTGATGACCTGGCATGCTCTTCCACAATCTCCAAAGTCAGTCAATCCCCTAGTCACAATTGTCATTTTCACATGCTGATTAGGCAAGTATCATTCTTTCCTGAGAGGATTGATCATCTATGCTTGGTTAGCCTAAATTTTTATACCTCAAGAAGTACAAAACAACACATCACACCTTGCTGGAGTATGCAAAGTAGTGGTCATAGCATCTGTGCTAGCTGAGGTATAGCAACTATCCTATCCTTGGGAAGACAACTGAAATGGTATCTGCAGCTTTACATGATCTCAGAAATCTGTGACCAAGATTTACAGTTCCTAGATGGATTGCATGGCTCATATGCTATGCCCCTTTAAGCTTTTATTCATCATTTAAAAGATTGAGACTTTGTGTAAATGGATACAAGGAACACAAGATAGGATGACAAAAGCGCATTTGGTAAATGTGTCATCTAGAAGGTGCATAAAGCAGGGCTCAGTACATGATGAGGCATCTGACTAAAAAGCATAGTTTTAAAACCCAGTGACTCACGATTTGACAAGGAATGGGTTGACTCGTGACTCGCCCAAGTCATGACGACTTTATAATTCTATAGAAAAATATGTATATAGTATGTTTGTATATGTATAACTAATTTTTCCATATGATGTGTATTACAACATAATATTATGTAATCAAAGTATATATATTATGTTATTAGTTGTGCAAATATATCATTTATATATAATATACATGATATGCATATATATACATAAAAAATACATCATATATGTATGACTCAGCTGAGTCATTCTATACTACAGAAAATTAACTAAACTGAAATTCTTGGAACCAGCAATTTTAGGCTCGTTTGGAGACTAGCAGTTAGATTGAGTTTATGCATTTGGAAAAGTGCCATCTGCCAAATCCTGGATTTGGCAGCTAAGACCTCTAGGAGATGGTAGTTGCCAAATCCAAGATTTGTGCAAATACAAAGGGGAGACCGTCTCCCTTCCTTTCCCAAATGCATAAACTCCCATCCCAGCTAACAGTTCCCAAACTAAGCCTTAAATAAAATTTCCATTTACCATTTCACTTTCAGAGGTTTCATCATATCTGTAACTTAAAAAGAAAAATTCTAGTAACAAACTATTCCTGGTCCTTTGTTTAATTTGTTAATCAGGAAGCATCAGGAAAAGCTTCAAGATGGCAAGAAGGTTTTAAACTCCATAGCCTTCATAAAAGCAAGTAAACCAGAACATATTCATAAATATCTCTTTCTTGTCCCAATGAATAATTATCAGAATCAAACATCCATGTTTATCATGAACTGAGAAAGTTGAGACCACTAGTAAATATGAGCTCAATGGAAACGTATTAACTTTCAAATCTGATCCATAGCCAATATCATCTTATCCATCAGGTTTAACATACTGAAGTGCATCTATAGTGCTGTGGTACTTCCATGGTCCAGGAAGTAGCTCAGCTAACTTTTCTGTAGCCTTGTGAGTGTTGGAAATCATAGTTGGTATACAATGCCACATTATTGTTTTTTTTTTGTCTGGTAAATCAGCTGCATCTTCAATCTTAGAAAACACCTAAGGATTCTATGTACTTCAGCTGCAAAAAGAAAAGTTTTCATTTCCAAGATCTCATTTTTAAACTTGGCAAAAGATATCTGTTCATGCACTCTATGTGAGAAGGTGAACTGACAGCAGAAATAATACAATCAACATATTGAAATATGGTAATACCATAACATATACTGCTATAAGAATGATTGTGCCCCAAATTTTTGAATAGACAGAATGTTCAACCTGGAGTCAATGACATTCAAATGCCTTTATATTATTTATAACTTGAGATGGCTTCAAGCTAGCAGTAAGTGTATTGACTAATTTATGAACTGTTTAGATGGCAAACTTGCGCTGAGGGGATCCTGGTAGATCCTAGAGTGTTAGTTAACTTAGTTGCAGTTCTTTTTTTTTCCTTTGAGCTAGCTAAAAAATATGCAGTTCTGATGTCTAATTATTTAAGTGTTCATCCATAAAAACAGAAGGAGAAAGGACAATATCAACAGTACCCATCTTCATGACTGAACTAAAGATTACACTATTGTCCAGGTCATGATCTTCATAGTATCTTTTGGCAACCAACCTTACATAATAATTTTCATAATTAAGCCAGCCTTGCATTAGGAAGGAAAAAAAAAACAGAAAAGGCAAAAAAAGAGTATAGAAGGTTCTCTTTGTAGTGTGATCCTTCTGAAGCCTGAAATCTGCTGATCTAAGCTGCATTCCCTGATCGCAATCCTAAAAGTGCATGATGAATGCGTGAAAATTTTGGAAAGCTTGTGAGGCCTAAGAATTTTCATGGTCTTTCAGATGTGGTCTTTTGGCTGTTCTGAAAATGAACTTTTTGAAGAGCTCCACTATTTATTTAACATGCTGTAATGTAATATGAAAATGCTTTCTCTCAAACTCACTGCATTTATGTTACTGCTTTTATGCCAAGATGTAAAGTGTAAACTTTAGTCTTGTTGAAATTGTAATGGTGTATACCTTATGTGATTAGGGATAGCTTTCGGTTCAGATTAGAAAACATCTATCGAGGTCAAGCAAGCAATCATTCCGATTCTGCTGCTGGTAATCATGTAGATGTTTCTAGAACCGATCATCCAAGGCCAGCTTTGGTGGTTCCAAATGAAGTTTTGAATGAGTCTCAGCCAATAAATGAGGAATCTGATGCATATCCAATGCCAGAACATATGGATACCATGGAAGACAGCACATCAATACCAAATGCTCAGGAACTAAATTTGCAGGAAGAATCTGCAGAAGACATAAGAAGGGATTGGCAAGAATCTGCTGAGGTCCCGGTTGATGAACGGCAAGATGGAGTTGTGGAAGGACTGCAGGGCGATTGGCAAGATCAACTTCAGGATCAAACACAAGCAAATGTGCTTGAAGATAGGGATGATGGCGATTTGCAAGAACATGATGGTTGGCATGAGGCAAGCCCCCAGGATGATGTAGAAAATTGGCAAGACGAGCCTCATGATACTTCAAGAACTCAGAGAAGTTTCTCCATTGAGAGAGTTAATGGATTTCAGCCTCCTGATGATGATAATGTGTATAGCATGGAACTCAGGGAACTCCTCAGCAGGTTTTGTTATCTTTCAATTAGAACATATATATGTGCCCTTTCCGTGTCTTCTCTTCAGCTTTCTGAACTATGCCTGTTACTGTTTGGTGTACTTTTGAAAGGTGAATAAGCAAAATGTCTTTTTTTTTTCTTTTTTAATGACATTTTCTTGCAGGAGAAGTGTTTCAAATCTTCTTAGAAGTGGATTTCGTGAAAGCTTGGATCAATTGATCCAGTCATATATTCAAAGGCAAAGTCGAACTCCGGTTGATTGGGATTTGCAAACTCTGCAACACGATGAGGCCTCTGAGGAGCAAACTCAGGATCAGCCAGGAGAAGTTGGCCAGAATGAGGATCAGACTAACGCTACCATTAGACCTATAATGACTCTGCCAACTCCTCCACTCCCACCACCACCACCACCGCCCCTTTGGCATCAGGATCTGCAAATTACTAACTGGCCCAGGCAAGGCTTGCAACGTTCAGAAATGGTATGTATGTTTTCTTTTCAAGCTTGTATATTATGTCCAGCTATGGTGACCAATGCCATCATTTGGGATGGTGGATTTCAATAGTAGGAAATAATAAATGTACACGCGACAGGATGGAATGACTATTACTCTTTGTCCTTTTTTTATGCTGCACAAACAAGGGTTTCTGAAAGCCAAAATCGATTAGCATATGCATAATGAGGCTGAAAACTCAAAGTTGGTGCATGGATACATTTGATCACATATGCTGGCTGCAATATATATGCATTTGAGCATGTATCGACCTGTTTCTTGAGATGTAGTGCTTTAGGATGGGGGATGTAGGAACCCATCTTTTATCTTATTTTCTTAAAAAGATCTACCTTTTCAAATAAAAATACAAACCGAGGACTGATGGTCAAAATCTGCTAGAGTGCAAAAGAAGAGACAATTTACCCTCATTATTGAAAAAAAATCAGCCTTTTCCTTGGGAAAGTATTCATGATTGATTTTTCAAAGAGCATTTTAGTCAATTTATTGTAGATAACTAGTAGTTAAAATAAAATAACCTGAGTTAATGATATATATCTAACCATAGATTCATCTTTGTTTACTTTTTTAGAAAATATAAGTTTGAAATGAACTTTTTGAAAGTGTGGATCTTTTCCAGAATATTGGTTGAAGGTGTGTGTGTGTGTGTGGAAATTTTCATTTGGGAAATGATCTAGAGCAATTTGCTTGTAGTATGGTTATGGATCTTGGCTCTTGGGTTGTGGTATGGTGGGGTTGCTTCATTTGCTGCTGCTCTCTCTCTCTCTCTCTCTCTTAGATATGTCTGCTTGGACAAACTGATGCTAAGGTTCATGTTTTGGTATGTCTTTAGTTACTATGTTCATACGCTAAGGTTGGTCATCAAGATGGTTTGAGCTGTTTTATAGTCCACATTTATCTTTGTAAAATATAAACTGACGGTTTTCTGAGTAGGGATGCAAACAGGTCAGATATGTAAACCCAACCCATTACTTTTCTCACATTAAAATTAGTAGCATTTTATCCATCTTCACCAGAATCAGTATCACAGGATCCAGACTAGATGCAGATCCAGGAGTCAATCATGAGATTCAAGTTGGGTCCTATGTCACATAAGTGTGGGTGCCAAGGGTGCGATGCAGCAGTTTCAAAATATTTGGGTGCAGGGTGCATATATATATATATATATATATATATATATATATTGCGTGTGTCTATGTGTGTGTGTGTGCTTATATGTATTTATGTATATACTATAGATAAAATTGGATTTGGTTGGGGTTAATTGAATCCAGTTTTGGACAGAAATGAACCTCTTTGCAGTTGACCGCACCTGATACTACGGAAGCCTCGTTAGCCTGTTTTAGAAGCATCCGTGTTACATAGGTTGGGTCTGGATCCAGTACCGCACTCAATTTTCAAAATTTGGATAGTGTGCAGTCAAGCATGACACAATCTGTCATGATATTATTATTTTTTATTGGCATTATTTTGAGAGTTTTTTGAAATTTTGGCAAATATCGTCAGAATATCACCCAACTTCTCTCTCTGTATAATAATTTGGCTGGATGGAAAGGCCAGCCTAAGTCTTGGTTCTTGATAGTTGAAGCCAAGCTTTGTATGATTCTTGCAGAACATAATATAAACATGAACATATGAAGAGATGGTATGATGTAATACAGGATTTAGTTTCTAAGGTAAGATCCAGAGAGTGCACTCCTAAAACTCTCGCTTGAGAGAGAGAGAGAGGAGAGAGAGAGAGAGCGATGCTTGTAAATAGGAACTTTAGCATTATGATTGTCACAAATATGGGTCTTGCAGTAAGGTCAGCAAGGGTTTTCCTTCGGATAATTTAAAAATAAATCTTTTTCTTGTGAAAAATAACTGGAAAATGAAAATTTCAAGAACATATAATGATATTTTTTATTTTGGATTTTTTAATTTATCATGTTTCTTTGAGATCTATAAAAAAACTTTAATTGCAATAAATGAAGAAACTGATGTTTGCAGCTGTGAGCAGGATCTGCTATCATCTAAAGTTTGTTAACGTTAATTATGCCTATAATTGGCAGCTTTTGATTATATTCTACATATTTAAGATTGCAAAACTAAATTCAAATCATAGTACATAATCTTAGTGGGTTTTTTGTATGTTAAGGATGTTCAGGCAGGAAAAATTATAGCAAGAGAAGATTTTTGCAACTAGGGCTAACTGTTTCATCTTTCTATCTAAATTGGAACCATCACTTATTGTGCAGATGATAAGTATCTACATCTTTCATTTCCTAGTCATACGTTGTGCATAAAGTAGGGAATAAGAGGCTATTATCTGATGTTTTTGGAAGTTGTACTGTGTTTTCCTGCATTTTAGTTTTCTTGGTTGACTCCTTTAGCTAAGTGTGATTGCCATTATCCTTCAGGAGTGGGATATAATTAACGACTTAAGAGCTGACATGGCTAGGCTTCAACAAGGGATGAATCACATGCAACGTATGTTGGAGGCCTGTATGGATATGCAATTAGAGTTGCAGCGCTCAGTTAGACAGGAAGTCGCTGCAGCTTTAAATCGGTACAGTGAGGGGAAAGGTCAGTTCTCTATAGTATGATCTTCATCTATCCATTCATGCTTACTGACAGAAATTTTCTTCAGTGAGACTGATTTCAAGATTCTGTGTTATTGTCCTCATGTTTGTTTTGTACATTTTTTGGCTTAAAGTGTGGGGCATCCTTTTCACCTGATTTGTATAGTTCATGAGAGTTCTAGCTGGAACTGTAATACCAGAAGAAATGGTATCCTGGAAGTGTCTCTTCTTCCCAAAAAAAGAAAAAAAAGTTTCAGATTGTATTGTTGGTCAGTTAACTACCTTGCTTCTTTATGCTTATCTTGCATGGCTGCATCGAGCTGTTAATTTCATTAAGGGAGAGAAAAGGAAAAGGAAATGGAAGGCAAAACAAAAAGTTAAAAGTATATATATATATATATGGGGAAGGGGACTGTCCAGCACATGAACGGTCCAAAATCTACAGTTCACCCAAGACTGTCGGATCGTTTGATTGAAAACGGCCCTGGTCTCTCTCTCTCTCTCTCTCTCTCTCTCTCTCTCTCTCTCTCTGATGGTGCGGCCTCCCCACCCTTTTCTCAACACCTTGCCCTCCCAGGCAGCCACCCTCTCCACCCATTTTCTTTATCAACTGCTGGCAGCCAGATGCCAGCAGCCAGTAAGACAGTGGAGGGAAGGGGTGGGTGGGCAGAATGGGTCGTTGGAGGGAAGACAGAGAGGGTCAGCCGGCAACCATCCGGTGGTTGCCTGATGCTGCTTAGAGGGAGAAAAGGGCAGGAGTGGGGGAGTGCTGCAGTGTGAGAAGAAAGAGGATGAGGGGCACAAGGGGAGTCAATGGAGAGAAGAGGGAGCATCATAGATCAGAAGTGAGTTGGGTGGATAGGAAGAGGATGGCTATAGCCGGCCACCCGGTGGCTTGAATGGAGGTAGAATGAGGTGGAGTTGAGAGGGAAGCAGGGGCAGTTGCAGTGAGAGAATGGAGGAGGCGGAGGGGAGGGATAGGCTGGAAGAGGACGGCAAATGCTGGCCACCCAGTAGATGGAGGTAGAAGGTAGTGAAGATGGGAGGGAAGCAGGGGCAGTTACAGCGAGATAATGGACAAGGGAGTGGAGGAGAAGGGATGGGCAGGAAGGGGATGGCAAATGCTGGCCATCCGGTTGTTAAAAATAAAATTGTATTCAAATACCCGATAAGGGTATTTTTATCTTTTATCATATATTACAGTCCACTAGGGACTGAAATGTAATTTAGCATTGTTTTAAATAAACTGCCCAACAGTCATATTTATGACTGTTAGGTACAACAGACATTTATGACTGTTGGGAGGCAGTCCAACTAGACGTTGGACTGCGCCACCAATGACTGTTGGAAGGCAGTCCAAAGAGCTTAACTGCCTCCCATGTGCTGGAGTGAGGCTCTATAAATAGAGCCTCACTCCCTTGTTATTCTTTAATGCTTTTAGAAGCATTTGAGGGTTTTCTTTAGAGTTTTTTTTCATCTTATAGGCTTGTATGCCTCTTGTGCTGTTTGGTATTTTTATCTCTTTTGAGATTGTATTTGGTCCATTAGTGACCAACCTTAAGTGAGTTTATTAAAGCCCTTTGTTGGCATTGTGTTTGTTTCACTATTGTTTCATTGTACCTTGTTTCATTACACCGGTGGCTTAGATGGAGGTAGAAGGTGATAGAGATGGGAGGGAAACAGGGTTGTGTGCAGCCAAAGAATGGAGAAGGGGGCAGTGGAGGAGAGCGGGAGGGAAAGGAGAGGGATGCAGGGAAGGTCCAGGTCAATCTGAACCATCCAAATGAAAGCAGTCAGATGGTTTTGATTGTGCTGTAGATTTTAGACCAGCCATGTGCTGGACGGTCCCCCTACCCTATATATATATATATATATATATATATATATGTGGTACACTTGATTTACATAGATCTAAACTGGAAAAGCAAAATATAACTCTATTTGTTACTTTCATGTGTTAAAGTTGACTCTAAAATGATGTTTCATGCCATTTTTAAACCACCCTTATTTTGTATCTTAAAAATACAATCATATGGTGGTGTATTAGGCGTGATAAAATCTTCTGATATAGTAAATAAACCATGCTAATCTGTACGGTTAGATTCACCATTTGGTGGCTAGATCTATAGAAACAAGAGTGTGTACCACTATATGGTTTCATGGTTCAGAACAACCATATATATATATATATATATATATATATATATATAGAGAGAGAGAGAGAGAGAGAGAGAGAGAGAGAGAGGATTATCCTACCCCTTTTTCGTTAGTCATCATTAGGACCCTCCAAAATTATATTTTTAGGTGTTTTATGCACAATCTGAACCGTTACAAGCTTTCTTTCAAATTGATTTGATGTAAAAATGTGAATATTTTATCACCAAATTCTAGTACAACATCAACGGTTAATTTTTTTACCTCTTTAAAATACACATCTAAACATAAAGATGCTTGATCAAATACATGCCCTCTGTTGAGTAAACAATGATAAACACATCTAATGGCTCAGATCAAGCATAAACCACCTAAAAATATGATTTTGGAGGGTCCTAATGGTGTCCTAACGAAAAAAAGACAGGATGATCCCCATTCTCACATATATATATATATATATATATATATATATATATATATATATATATATAGAGAGAGAGAGAGAGAGAGAGGGGCTCCGGTGCTCCAGTGCTCCAGGAGCACCTACTCCCACCTACAAGAAATCATAGTTGTAGGTTGCATCTTCTCAGACCTTATAGATGTACTTACCGCAGTTTATTTGATAGGAATCATGTTTTGGATCATATTTTTTGGACATCAAAATAGGTTTTTTTGAGTCATGAAATTTTGGTACATTGTGAGCCGTTGATTTTTGAAGATCTTAAAAAACCTTCATGTATGCCATAATCACATGATCCAAAACTTATTTTCCACTAAATAATGATTTTAGATTATATCTATAGGGTCTGATTAACAAAAATATACTCCAATTTTAAAAATTTGAAGCTTCAATTAGGTGGGAGTAGGTGATCTGGGAGCACCACATCATTACTATATGGTAACCCGTATCTTCAAACGCGAATGCAGCATCGCTGTTTGATTGTCAGTGATCAAATGGCGACGCCACATCTAATTTTTTTTGTGCACTCGGGACTTTTAGCGGTGGTCTTGACCGCCGCTAAAAGTTTGGGCGGAAAAAGAGAATTAGCGGCAGTTCAAAACCACTGCTAATTCTCTTTTTTTTCAAAAAAAAAAAAACCCGCGCGACGTTACACCACACATTTAAACATTTCAATGGAAAACCCGTTCGAAGATACAGGTTTTTCTATGTGTATGTGTGTGTGTGTGTGTGTGTGTGTATATATATATATAATGATGTGGTGCTCCCAGAGCACCTACTCAAAAGATCCAACAGCTGTGATGCATGCAGAAATATGGCTGTGTTGCACTTTAAATATGCATGCAGCTTACTTGGTAGTTGCATGCCCACCAAATTCCTATTAAAAGGGAAACTGAGCATTTAAGATAGGGTTCTCTCTCTCTCTCTCTCTCTATCGCACACATGACATGGATGGTGGCAAGTGAGCACATGCATCCATGTCCTACAACCTTTGGTCTTCTGAATAAAAAACTCTTTCTTTTGTAAAGTCTCCCTCTTTCCAAAAGAATTCCATTGTGCACCCTACACCAATTTGGCTAACGCCTAACTGAGTACACCCTGCACCAGTTCACAAATTTGAACTGAAAAAAATTTGTTGCACAAACAAATTTCAAAAAAATAAAAATAGAGAAGGACCAAGAGTGTTTTGCAGGTGAAGAGAGAGTGCAAGAGGGAAGAGGACCAGTTGGGTTGCTTTCTGAAGGCCTTGAGGAGCCTTATTCCCTGGTGGCAACCAGATGGGGATGGATGAGCTTTTCTGTGAAGTAGGGAGCTATGTGGCATGCCTCAGAATGTAAGCGAACATTCTTGAGAGAGAGAGAGTAAATCTTATCTTAAATCCTCAGTTTCCCTTTTAATGGGAATTTGGTGGGCATGCAGCTACCATTTAAGTAAGCTGTATGCATATTTAAAGTGCAACACAGCTGTTGGATCTCAAAAGATCCGTTTGAGATCCAACGGCTAATAAAAGGAAGTAGGTGCTCCACCGTATCTTTTAGTGTGGGCAAGTTTATTCCATCTTTCAAAGTGTTTGGTTAGGTGTTTATTCATTTCCGTTGCCATTGAAACCAGCCAGGATTAATATAAAATAGAAATTATGGTATGAAGACATCCACAAGTTCCATATGCTTTTAGATGCAAGATGTTGCGGTGCCATGTTTGGCCTGACATAACTGCTGAGGAAAACAAGATGAACAAAACTAATAAACCTGATTTTTCTTGTCATTTGCCCTTTTATAACAGCAAGTAATCTCATTGACTGTTCACAGCCTTCTGCTACTGCTGGTTATGCATTCCGATATGTTATGGTAGAGATTGTGCATTACATGTAATTCATGCGAGTAGAAAAGCAAGATATCTGATACATCTTTCTTTCAGAATCAGGAGAAGAATCGTCAAAAGATGGCTCAAAGTGGGGAAATGTTCGCAAAGGGACGTGTTGTGTGTGCTGTGATAATCAAATTGACTCTCTGTTGTACAGGTCCGCCTCTTCGTTAACCCTTTAGAATGTGGCAACTACTTGCAGTTGATGTGTTTTTCAGCGATGTTGGTTCTTTGTTTGCAGATGTGGGCACATGTGTACATGTTATAAATGTGCGAATGAATTGGTCCCAGGTGGAGGCAAGTGCCCACTCTGTCGCGCGCCAATTGTGGAGGTGATTCGGGCTTACTCTATACTGTAAATAGGCAAAGGTTTTGTCATTGTGATCATGTGACTCCCTCTCTCATTGTTTTTGAAACCACAGTGTATGATGATCAGGTGAATAGCAACGCCGCCCCATGTTCATGATTCGAGCCAATAAAAGCTTTAATTGCAAGACTTTTTCTTTATTTCCCCTGCATTTTTTTGAATTTTGTGAGTGGATGTTTTGGTTTATAGACACACATTGAGCAGTCTGCACCAGCTGTGTGAATCTTTTACCCTACTACTAACTTGGACTGCGGGCTTGAATCGCTGCTGCCCAATCTGTCATTTTTCAAAAACCATGAAGATGCCTTCTCACCCGAGGGTTTTTGGAAGTCTGCATTTATGTAGTTTTCCCTTTTTGTTTTGCCCAAACGAAGATGATAATGTGAATGGCTTAGCAATCTTGCAACAGCAAAGACCAAAATGCCCATATGTGTCTTTGCCCGATGATCCATGGATGCAGCATCAACATAATACCTAGCTCCAAATTTGACATCTTTTTTTTCTTTTGAGAGTAAAAGGTCCAAATTTGACATGTCATCCCCAAATGCAGATCTTCAGAGTGGGATTTAAATTTACATTGGGATGGGATGGGATGGGATCCAGATTTGCCACAACAAATTATCATTGGGTTCGGATCCAATTCAAATCATTATTTTTTAGTGAGATCTAACTTGGATTTGCATGAAATCCAATCTGGTTGCATTTCTTTGCACTTAAGTGGATTGCTTTTAATTTTTTTCACCAGATCCAATTTAACTACATATATTTTACATCCAGCTTCAATCGTATCTCCTTGGATGTGCTTTTGAATTCAGGTTTTATTCTGCCATTTTGGATTTAGAATCGGATATGATATGGTCTACTTTGGATCCTTTTCATTTCCTGCCCTTATCGCTAAAAGATTAATGCATTGTTATAAAGTAACCCATAAGTACGGTTGAGAGAGAGAGAGACAAATTAGATTTGTCATTTTTGAGGTGCTTTAAATAACACAATTTAAAAGAGGGAGAGAAAGAGAGAGAGTAAAACTTGTGCCAGGTGAGTGTGCTTTTGCACTTGTCTGTCCTCCATCTTTGGTTGACATTCTGTCAGTTGTGGGGTCAAAAGTAGTTGAAGGGGGCAGCTAGGCTCAAAGGCATACTCAAAGTGTGCCATGTGTGATGACACCTGATCCTGACTCTTAAAACTTACACTACAAAAATAAAAAAAATGCTTTATTACTAAACTCCGGGGGTAGATAGGGCACATCTTTTTTAGGAGGGTACTTTGGAGAAATTTTTGGGTCAAGGTGGGCACGTGTCCACCCTGGCCTCTACCTAGCTCCACCCTTATCAACAACCACTGTGTGATAGCAACTGTTAAGAAATTGACATCCTTTTGTGGTTTGGTTGGTGTGTCCCTGTGTGGATGGGCCTGCAGATCCTGATGCTTCAGTTTGTGTATTTGTTCCCAAGATTTGCAATGCTTTTGCTCACAACAAATACTTGACAAATGCCTGTGATGTCCACCTAAGAAAAAGGAATAACAATCATAGTCAGGCCCACTGTGTTGTTGTAGCTTGTGTTTGGCCAAAGTGATTGTCTAGGGAACGTCTAGGCCTGTATGTTTGGCATTATAGGAAAATTGTGACCGAGTTCATGAACTCTGGCATTTCTTACCTCTGGGAAGTTCATGAACTTGTTCATGCTCTTTGTGGGGGCCAACATACCTTTCAAGGTGCTTTACATGATTACCAAGTTTGTTCAGCCTTATGTGTAATTTCAAATTCAAGATCTCTCTCTCATACATGTACACGCTCATTTCGTAATTTGTTTTGTACAGTTCTAATTGCTTTAAGCAAGAACTAATACCATTCAATCTTAAAATAAATAAAAAAAAAGCCACTTTTTTTAAACATTTGTGAACCTAAAATTTTAGACAACAGTAATTTCGAAAAACACGGTACCTTTTTTTGGCGATCTTATTACAGATATTGTAGTGATACATTTTGTGTTTCAATTTACTGTTATGGTTTTCTTTTCTCATTTTGTAAAGAAAACTTTATATTCATGATTGACAGGGAAAAAAGAAAAGAAGACATACCGTCTTTTTTCAGAGAAAAAAGAAGACATACTGTCTAAAACATGGTTTATGTGTTTTATCTTCCAAAGCTTGGTTCTCTGTGGCCTACTGAATCAATATCAAGATGGCTGACATCTGTCTGCAAGCTTGGTTCTCTGTGGTCTTATGCTCAAAAAATCCCACTCAGTTATGATGCCCTTCTGTTAAATTTGTTCAATCATTGAGTACCAAGCTTACACATTAAAAACATCTATATAAGTGATGTTGAATTCCCTCTGACTTAATTTGATATTGTGGATATGTGCGGATTTATTAAGAATCAATCCTTGAATCTTGTCTTTTTTTATCAAAAGTAGATTTCATAAAAAAAAATTGAAGCATTTATGGCCATCAACTTTTGCATAGTTGGAAGACCTACTCACGTTTCGATATCCAGTGATCCAAATCTCGATCCTCACAAAATATACTATGTATATCGAATTTATATTATTAGATTTATTAAAAACAAAGGGTTCGTTAAGGCCTCATTTGGATGACACCCAAAACCTAGTCAAGTCGACTGTCAAACCCAGTTTGTGCACTGTTTGGGTGAAACAAACTGGATTTGCAAAACCTAGTTTTGTCTCACAAAACCAAGTTTTGCAAAAACATGTAGACCATGTTTTTTCACCGGGTCAAAACCTGGTTTATCGTGCAAGAGGGGAGAGGAACAACCTTCTCCACCACCTCTATCCGATCACATGAAACTATGATGCAGGAGCGGAGTGATGCATATCCGGGTCCACTTCTTTTATTAGATTATTTGATATCCATAGTTTTTAGTTTAAATATTTTTATTATTTGAATCATTTTATAATGGTTCTTAGATCCGATATTCAGATTTAATTAGATTAGGATAATTAAGATGGGATTTATCTTTTTAGGAGTTTATCAAATTAGGTCGTTTACTTGGATTGAAATTTGAGACTTCATCTATAAAAGGATGAGACCTCTATGTAGAGTGGGCAGTTGAGAGTTGATTTGAGATTGAATTTTAGTATTTCTAGTTATTTCAATTTCTTTTTTATTTTGTGTAATTTTCAGCAATTTCCTTAAATTTCTCATATTTTCCTATTTTTCAAAAGCATCTTTTCAAAAGCCGCAAAGTTTAGATGTAATAAATATTTGTAAGCATGCAAATTAATCAATCAATTTGCATATATGAAATAATCAGCATGCACATGCTTTTAAAGTACAAGAAAAAGAAATCATAATACATACACATAACAAGATGCATTTATAAACAAACCTATATCCTATTATTTAGGAAGTTATTTACAAATGTTTTCTTACCTCAAATGCAAGAATTGAACCCTCAAGTCTCTCGTAGAAGTAGTCAGATATATTGAGTACAGAGACTAACTTAATTTACCAAATTGATATTTCCTTAACTTTGTAAAATTACCAACTACCCCTCCCAAAGATGGTTTGTCAGACCTCATTTTTTTTGTCAAACCCAACTCCAAGTTCAGGGTAAGAAGTTATGACCAATTTACGAAGTACATGCTATAAGTGTATTTTGGTCTTTTTATTGAGTTGTGGGTCTAACCTGACCCAGTCCAAGTCAGAATTGAGCTTGGTCTGTGTTTAATCTAAACTTGACCAATTGGGCCCAAGCTTGATTGACCCAAGTCTCGCATTTCATATATATATATATACATTTAAGTACTCAAATAGGGTTTAACCCAACCCAAGTGGGTCCAAACCATTATCTCTCTCACTTTCTTTCTCATCCACTTCTTTCTGGATTCACTAATTTATCAAGGTTTCAATTGTGAATCTATATATACATATATATACCTATATATGTATATATCTATAAAATGTACCAAATTCACTTCTTTTCTCTCTCTCTTTCATTTTTCTTTTCGGTTCCACTGAATCTAACCCAGGCCTAACTGGATCTAGATTCAGTCTGAACCGAACATGAGACAAAGCCTAGTCGTTGTCTCTCTTTCTCACAAGTTATTCAAACTGGACCAAGACCTGATTCGGTTTGGGTTCAATTTGCAACCTAAAACCGGGACATAGTGTTTTCATTCTCTCTCTCCGTCTTGTCTTGTATGGTCAGACTCGATCTGGGTTCGAACCCAGGCCAAATCAGCCTGGTCTGCCCCAAACGGGTTGAGATAGAGAGTGCCCACTTTCTGTCTTGCTTCCACCAACCTGACTCGATCTGGGTTCGAATCCAGACCAAGTTGGTCTGTCTGCTGACGAGAACCCAAGGCAGAGAGCGACTCACTCTCTGTCTCACTCCACCTAACCAGACTTGGTCTAGTTTCACCCAAACTGGGTCAGTTTTTCCCTTATTGACAGGTCGAGATAGAGAGTGATTTCTCTCTCTGTCTCGCTCGTCCTGGCCAAACTTGGTCTGGTTCCACCTAGATCGAGTCAGTTTGTCTGCCACCTATGGATCGAGATAGCGAGCATCTGCTCTTTGTCCTACACATTGGAATAGACTCGGTCTGGTTTAAACCAAGTTAGTCTGGGTACGAACCATGATGGGTCGAGACAGACAAGGCTTTCTCTCACCCGTCTCTATCAGAAAACCTAGGTCATATTGGTTTTGATTCAGATACAAACTGAGTCAATTCCTGTTCTTCCGCAATAGTAGTCATGATGGAGGTCGCTTCCCTCTGTCTCGTTGTTCTCACAGCCATGCACAAGCGACGCTGGACTCTTCACTCTCTCTCTCTCTCTCTCTCTCACACACACACACACACACACACATTTTTATGATGATGCTGACAACCTCTCCCCAATTCGTCGATGTCATATCTCTCTCTCTCTCTCTCTCTCTCTCTCTCTCTCTCTCTCTCTCTCTCTCTCGTTCGACTAATGTCGACAACCCTTCCCAAGTTGCCAGTGTCGGCCTCCCCTCTCTCTTTCAAACGATGCTGACAACAATGCATGGTTGTCAACAGAGATAGATGTACACTCCCTCTATCTCTCATCTCTCTTTCTCTCTCGTTCAAGCGATGTAGGCAACCACCCTAGGTGGCGGGCTTCTTCTCTTTGCCCCTTGTTCAGGTGATAAAACCAACCACCATGGTTCCGAGACTTGTCTCTCTCATACAAAAAAGTGAAAGGGTGGGTGGCTTACCTGTTGGTCACTCTCCTCGATCAGATGACGCTTCGACATCCCACAAGCTCTTTCTCTCTCTCTTTCCCTCTATCTTACCTCTCTTTCTCTCTCTAAAAATAAGGGAATGGGAAAGACTTCCCATGGGTTTATATGGGGAGGGTTGTGTATGTTCGCCCCCGATGATTCACTGAATCCCACGTCCGTGTTCGGGGGATCGAATGAGCGCCACGTATTCATGCACATGGGGCTCGTATTCCCGTGTATGTTGACATAACTTTGCATCGGTCTCTGGTGTTGTTACAAAGACTTAATCACCCTTACTTGCTTTTCTTGCCCTGAAATGACGGTTCGAGGAAATGACAAAAATATCCTCCATTCAAAAGTTGTGAAACGACGGGTGGGGAAAAGGACAAAAAAGTCCTCCATCCAGAAAGTTTGATGTTAACCATTTAAAGTGGAGACGTTCGCCTGCGCCATCTGCTGTAACAGTTGCTCCCATTATCAACCCAAACTTTGCATTCGTCTCCAGTCGAGCTTTGCGCCTTGTTTTTTATCCTGTTGTACAACACACTGTCGCCTTCTCGTGCCTGCCTTGTGTTACAAAACATTCCAGTGTCTTCTCCTCATTTCTGCTGTCGTTAGGCATCATGGAAGAAAGCAATGATTCACAAACATTCCAACCAGTGCCATTAAGGCACCGTGAGTAGCTTTTCATCTCATCATGCTATTGATGAAGAAGGCATGTCGTCTTGTGTGCCATTAAGGCATTGTTTGGTTATTGCAGGTAGATCTTGTTATTACGAAGGTTGGAAACTTATCGATATTTGTAAGACGCTGGGATCTGTTGACAAGAACGCTTGTTTGCAGATGCTAGGAAGGGCCTCTACCCCATCAGGTATCCTACAGTCACTCATCATATGCATTGTATCTCAAACCGCTGTATTAGTAACAGACTCTCATTTTTGTGAGATACATTTTTGTTAGTTAATATCGATTTGTTTGCTATTATGTTCAAGTTCTTCCTTATCGATTTGTAATTTATTGTGCGATATATTTATCGACCTTTTAGATAATATGTTTTTGTATCGTCGAGTTGTAAGTTATAAATACTGAACTGCCGTATCGATTTTCAATATCTGACAAATCGCTATACATATCGTTTTGTAAGATATTATATGTTTTGTAATATGTATTTGTAAGATATTTGTACACAGACTTTGAAAACGTTTGGGTGCAGAAACACATCTTGACATGCATGGCGGGGCGATTTTCGCATGCATATCGTTGCTCTCTCAGCGACTTCTATTGAACTCACTTTAGAGCCTCGTGGATATTATGAGAGCGTTATCGTCAACACACATGTACGACATGTGTATTTTATTGGCATGGTAAGCGACACGTCGATGCTCAGCATAAGCAAACATCAAACCGCACTTGCTTTGATACTTTCATTCATTAAATCGTTGCTTTGACTTGCGTAACCCTAGTGGTATCCGTTCTTATATGCATCCTGATTAAATCGTAGTAAACCTATGCCGCTTGCTAACGGAAATTGATATATTGCTTACAAAACATTCGACTGTCTTCTTTTATTTGTCGTTGTTGTTAGGCATTAAGGAAGAAATCAATGATGCACAAACATTCCAACCAGTTCCATCAAGGCGGCGTGAGTAGCTTCCCAGCATCATGCTATCGATGAAGAAGGCATGTCGTCTTGTGTGTCATTAAGGCTTTGTTTGGTTATTGCAGGTAGATCTTGTTCTTACGAAGGTTGGAAACTTATCGATATTTATAAGACGCTGGAACCTGTTGACAGGAATGCTTGTTTGCAGATGCTAGGAAGGGCCTCTACCCCATCAGGTATCCTACATTCACTCATCATATGCATTGTATCTCAAACCGCTGTATTAGTAACAGACTCTCATTTTTGTGAGATAATATCGACTTGTTTGCTATGTTGCTGCAAACACAAATTGATATATTGCTTAAAACATTATTGAGCTTATCATCAGGTTGTAATAAAGACGATGTAGCTCAATCAATAGAAAGATCTGGAGAATTGAATATCTATACTTATGACCCAACTGAAGAATTGAACATCTGCACTAACGATGCACATGAAAAGAAGGGTGCAGGCATTAGACCCACTATTGACTTGAATGTTCCAGTGGAAGGAATGCAATTCAATGATGAGGTAGACTACCATGACAGCGCACATAATAAAAGTGTATGCACCGGGAATGTACACGGAAGTACACTTGACTTCAATGTTCCAGGAGAAGAAATGCAATCAATAATGATCCTGATTTTGATGTCAGTACACTTAATAAAACTGTAGGAACTGGGAATGTACATGGAATTGCACTTGACTATGTTCCTGTAGAAGGAATGCATTTTAATAACGAAGAAGATGCATATAAATTTTACAATGATTATGCCTTAAAAGTTGGCTTCAGTGTGAGAAGGTTTTCTTGGTCAAAAAATGCACAGGGTGTCTTGGTTAGAAAGACATATGTCTGTTCCAAGCAAGGTTGGAAGAAATCAATGGGAAATCCAACTAGGAGCACGCCAGAATCAAGATGTGGATGTCAGGCGAGATTGGTTTTGAGAAGACATCCGAATGGGAAATTTGTCGTGCGTACTTTAATCAGTGATCATAATCATGATTTATCTGCATCATTTATGACTCCTATGCTAAGGTCACATCGTAAAGTAACTGTAGCGCATGTTGCAATGGCTGAAATAGCCGATAGCGCCGGCATTGCACCAAGGAAGACATACAATTTGTTTACCCGCATAGATGGTGGTCGCAAAAATGTGCCATTCACACCTTTGGATCTTAGAAACCACTTGAGCAGGAAGAGGACAGATAACATGAAGAACGGAGAAATATGTTGTTTGGTTCGTTACTTACAGAATAAATCAAGCAATAAACATGGTTTCTTTAGTGCAATGCAAGTGGACGCAGATGGATATGCTGTGAATATGTTTTGGTCAGATTCAAGGTCTAGATTAGATTATGAATGCTTCAATGATGTATTTGTGTTTGATACTACAGTAAAGATTAACACTGAACAGTGGTCATTTGCGCAGTTTGTGGGAGTGAACCATCACGCACAGTGTTGTATATTAGGCGGTGCTTTTGTGTATGACCAGACCAAGGAAACCTTTGAGTGGTTGTTCAGAGTATTTACACAGGCAATGAACGGGAAGCATCCTGAAACTGTACTTACAGATGGTGATCACGCAATTGCGGCTGCAGTGCTTCATGTGTGGCCAGATGCACATCATCGCCTGTGTTTGTGGCATATCTTTCAAAATGCAGCAAAGAACATAGGACACATATTTAATCAGAATACAGGGTTTGACAAACATTTTACAAGGTGTGTACTTCATAGCATAGACGAGGTCACCTTTAAGTCAGATTGGGACAAAATGATTAAGACATACGACCTTGCTGACTGTCTGTGGTTACAAAATTTATATGCAGAAAAAGAGAAGTGGGCATTGGCATATGGAAGACAATACTTTTGTGCAGGTATGATAAGCACACAAAGAGCCGAATCTATGAATGCCACGCTGAAGAAAACCCTGTATTCATGTTTAACAATGTTTCGTTTCATGGAACAATATGAATTATTTGTAGACGGTCTAAGACAGAATGAGCTTGAACAAGACGTGAAATGCTTCAATACACGACCTCTAACTTTTGGCATGAAAATATTGATGCGACCTGCAACTCTGTATACACTAACTGTATTTGAATGGATCAAGAAAGAGGTGTTGCATGTCATGAATTGCAAAATAGAAGAACTGGTGCAAACCGAGAATATGCACAAATACCATATTTTTTGTCAGGGCGAAAAGCATCAGGAAAGGCAAGAAGCACATGTCACGTACAATGTCGACAACGAAAGGGTAGAATGTTCGTGCAAAATATATGAATTCAAAGGTATCCTATGCTGTCATGCATTAAAGGCACTCAATCAAGAGAAGATACAAGAAATACTTGAGTCTTATGTAATGCAAAGATGGACGAGACGCGCGAAGATTGAAATGCTCGTTATGGACAATGCGAGTAAATCTGGTGTTGATGAGAAGTGCCACATAGCCTCCCGTTACCAACAACTGTGTAAGTCATTCATGCATGTTGCTGATTTGGCATCGAGAAGCGAAGAAGGCTATGCATGTGTGAGAAAAGCTGCAACGGAGTTACTTGAAAACGTGGAGTTAATTCACATTAAGTCTGTTGCAGCGAATGAATACCAGCCGAAGATAATGGGATCGAACAACGTAGGTCAAAATCATGTCTCGCTTGACACTCCCGAGAAGTTGCGCCGAAGCGTAAACATTATCTTCAACAAGTCAGTAGTAAACGTTGTTGATTATGATGGACATATTCATGAAGCGCAGGGTATCAAAAGAAAACCTGCCTCTGATCGCAGTCGTCGGAGGGCAAAGGGTGCACTAGAATTGGTTGGCAAGAAAAGGACTAAGAAACAACCAACCTGTAATAAAAAACAACAAAGCCCTTCGAATGAACAGGTATGTAAAACATTATATTGCTTTCCATTGCGTGAAGCTTGTCAAATAGCTAACTCGTGTAATGTCCATCATGCAGCAATACCCTGCAGAAGTACCAGCAAACGTTCAAACCTACATTCCTCCCGACCAGATTTCCGGCAACGATCGCTACAGTTTTACAAGGCTTTTGGTATGTAATCGATGTTGCGAGGAGGTATGCATTTCTTGTGAAACTTAATTCAGTGTCTAATATTTTCTCTTTCATGACAGGCTATGATGCAGTCGACAGATAGGTTTGGGACACAGGAATCTCGTGTGGGCTATTAACTTAGTTGTCATGCCTCTTTGCATGACCCGATCTCCACAATGCCAGATTTTTTGAGAGTTTATAGTCGTTTGTCATTGACGACTTGCGGTTCGTGGTTGAATTTGTTCAAATCGATAGATAGCGAGTTTTTGCTTCTGCAGGAAGGCGAATGATGACATCACTGTATGGCGATTTGTGGTTATCGTTGAATAGCGATATGTGGCATCGCAGCGTAGAACGTTGTTGATTATTGTTGGACTGTCAATCTTAGCGTGATGCGAAGGATTATTCAAGTGTGCTGCGATGTGTGGCATCGCAGCGTAGGACTGTCAATCACTGTGCTGCAATGCCACAGATCGCTATTCAACGATAACCACAAATAGCCATACACCTCCAGTCAACTTCTTCTCCAGCAAATCTTTCGTGTTCCCAACACCTCCACTGGCCTTTTGAAATCATTATTGTTATCTTGTGAAAAGTTGTATCCATATATTATAAATAAAAGGCTACTCAATGTGTATTTTCCAACGGATACCCATAAATGTTTGAGTTGTCGTACAGTATTTATTGATCATGTTGGTTGAGCAGTACATCTTTTAGGTCATAAATAGTCGCACAAGCACTGGAAGGTGTGTTTGTCTTCTACTTCGTGAACCAGCAACAACCAAACTGACGGTTCCTTCATAAACCTGGAGATCCGCCCTCGAACATAGAAAATTGTAGTCGGTGAGGCAGACGAAGACAGCTACACGACCAACAATGGCGAATCATGGGTATATTGTCTACACATAGTCTACATGTTCAGCAAAATTCGTCTCTTTCATGCATTTTTTGCGATTTGTTTTTGTGTACTATATAATGTAATTTAAATATCAGTCGTTGCAATGTCCGCATTCATTTCAGTCGAACATCCACCTACGAAGTTGGGCGAAAACTTAGTCAATCACTCCTGAAGGACATCAACCGAATGTGCAGTGAATTCGCACAATGCAACATGATCAGTAATTTTGTTAGTATGAAACTAGTAGTAGTTGTCTATAAACGTAAGTCATGTGTACGTATGATCAATACAACACCATATTTGCTGCAAACAGACTATATCCGATTTCGTAAATTATATTAAAAGCAACGCACCAAGCCAGACTGTGAGCGTCGTCAGCCCATATTTCATGGTATATCGGTTGTATTTTATGTTGCTTTTCATTATTGATTTAGTCCAATTGATTCGTATGTTAACGTTGGTGTTAACAATGTTTCTTTCGGTTTGCAGACTATATTACGCCATTTGCCATACTCCAGTGGATTTCAAGACGGCAAACCTTATTGGGTTAACGGTAATCACTGCAGAGACCTTATGACAAGTGAAAAGGTAAGCAAACAAACCTACAGTGCAATATTACAGCGTGACAGTGGTAACAACATTTTTTCGATCTATTTGCAGATATTGATTCCTACACTCTGGCAGTCTGAAAAGCATTGGGTCTTATACGTGATGGATTTACGCGAAAAACAACTATGGTGTTACAATTCGTTGGAAGTTGACAGTGGTTTACGGCTAGACATTTCCCATCTCGTAAGATTCCATCTATATGAGTATCGTGTAGTGTACTGGGGTCATGAATTTACTTTCGGTCGCATTATTCTCAGATCGGTTTCCTCATAGCCATTTTGGGAGTCGATGTCAGCGAGTGGATCTATCGCACGGCATACCATGCTCCTTTACAAGATAATGGCGTTGATTGCGGCGTATTTGTAATGAAGTACATTGAAGTGATATACAATGGTGCAGAACCCTGTTTCGACGCTGTATGCCATTCCTTGGCCTCTGTTATTGGGAATTAAGGGCATGTCTATTGCTTCTAGTTTACAATCTGTTTTTGCAGGTTGATATACCCGGATTCCGCGAAGAACTCTGCAAAAAGTTGACGTCCTTTCTAATTTCGGAGGAGAAACTGACGGAGGCATCGCGAGGATCTAAAAGGCTTGTAATTGATAAAAGATGTGCGCTCAACCCGCGTGATTGACAGTCGCAGGGTGAGACTGTGATGTGTGCAATGAACAAAGACTTCTAATGTTCGAAATGATAATATTCAACATCGCTATGAAATGTTGTATGCTTAAACATCGCTTTATTGCTGGCATATGAAAAAGGTGATGAATAAGAGCCATTAATGTCGCGTTCGTATTTTAAACGACCATGTAAACCTGTGCCAGCATTTGAAAATTGCTTGAATTTTAAACAATGGTTTCTTCAATTATGATCTTACAGACGTATGAAAAAGGTATAGACGGATACGACAACTGCGTCGAAGCCGCCTATGCACTCGATTCAAGAATAAGTCATTTATGCAGGAATTGTCGATTTTGTCGGTTCCTTATTCGCGAAGCAAAGTGGAACTGTGTGTTGTGTCATTCAAATATTAATGAAACGTCTTATCACCCTCCGTCAGTTTTTGAGTATATACGTCAGTTTCATTAAACCAAAAGCAAATCTTAAATAAAAAAGCACTCCGCATTAATGAAAACAATGTCATGCCAGAGGGCTATTCTGAATCGTAGTCAATGCGATTGGACCGAATCTTTGGGTCTCAAATAAATCCACAAGTACGTCTCAAGAAATCGCCTTAGGTGTACATTACCGTCGGTTCATCAATACAGCGATTTCTGAGAACAAACCTTTCTTATTGATAAGTTCACGTAATGCGATATTTAGAAATATCTTTCGCCGTACAGTATTCTTCATTGCTTAAGAACAACTTTACCAGCATTGGTTATGTGTATACAACACAAAACTATTTCTAAATACAATTTACTTTTCATAGAATACCCGTCACCGGAACGAGATGAACACCCGTCACCGGAACGACAAATCCGCTGAGACCTCGTTAGGGAGAGGAAGAGGACTTGGCGGAGCTCCTGCTGGCCACCCTCAGCGCGACTGCACTGACTGGGTTGCTGTCGAGGAGGACGGCGAGAACGGTGATGGAGGGGCTCGTTAGGTTGTACAGACAGAGCAATCGATAGGTTTCACTTTATACTATTCTGTCTGCCGTTCGTTTTAAACTCAATCAATTTTCCGCATATTTCATCGCATATTACCGGCATATGTTCCTGCAACAAAACAGGTAATGTGAAACCAATATATAACAGGAATACCCAATAACATCGGATACGAAGCTCATACAGCGTGGAAACAAGGTTCTTCTCCATTGTATATTGCTTCAATATGCTTCATTACGAATATGCCACAATCGACCCCATTACTTTGTAACGGAGCATCGTCAGCACAGAGCAACATCCACTCGGCAATGTCGACACCCATAAGCCCGTTAAGGAATCCCGCCTGTGAAAAAGGGATAATATATTACAGTCCGGTCCACCTCGAATAGCTACTTCACCTTTGGGCACAAGCTTACCAAATGCATAGCATCGCGTTCCACGCCGCTGTGGCAGTCCAATGAGTTGTAGCACCATAGTTGTGTTTACCTGAAAATTCATCTCGTATAGGACCCAATGGTCTGGATGTTGCCAGAGTGTAGGAAGTAAAATCTGCGAATCGATAAAATCATTTTTCGTTCCAGAGACTTATCGTGATGGGGATGTTACGAATAAACCTTGGATAAGAGGTTTGTTCACTTACCTTTCCAAATTTCGAAATGTCTACGCACTCATCATCGTTGTTCCAACAAAGTAGTGCATCTGCGAATCCTATGCCGTATGGCTTTCGCCGGGCGTACATCTGTTGCACGAAATAGCAAGGTTTAACCACCAAGAAACGTGAGTACGTCATGAAAGCAAACAGAACAACAGCGGCCCAGACATACCATGAAATACGGGCTGATGATGCGTACTGTATTGCTCGTTGGGTTGCTCTAAATGTAATTGATAAAATCATACATTGTCTGGTTGCACAAATTTACGAACTTCAGAACATGCAAACCGATGACCTAGAAATTGATAGTGGACAAATACTTACAAAATTACTGATAGTGTTCCCATCTGCAAATTCATCTTGCATCTGCTCGATGTCATCTACGAACTCGTCAGGGCGTTGCCGCCCACCCGAGACTGTGGATGTTGCACTGAGTGCACCATGAGCGTGGTATTCAGGATTGGACATTGAAATTATTGTCTACAGTAAACAACACTAGTCCAAATACGACATGAAAAGGCAAATGTTCACTAAACCGCTCAGGTGTTTCAAAAAATATACCTCTTAAGCGCTAGTCCTGGTACTGTGGATGTGGTTGTCTTCTTGTTCAGGGCCGTGCGTGGCCGTTTTGCTCCCATCGTCCACTCCATTGGCGCCGTGCCTGGTCGTTTAGCTCCCATCCTCCTATCCGTTTGCTCTGTGCCTGGTCGTTTTTCTCCCCTCGTCCACTCCTCTGGCGCCGTGCCTGGTCGTTTTGCTACCATCGTTCTCTCCGTTGCCGCTGTGCCCGGTCGTAGTGCTCCCATCGTCTTTGGCGTCGTGCCGGGTCATATTGCTCCACTCGTCCTCTTCTTGGCCGCCATGGCTGGTCGTACTGCTCCGATTGTCCCCTTCTTCGGCGCCATGCCTGGACGGAGATATCGATGGCACCTTTGCAACGCAGATACTGAAACGCCGTCCTCACAAAGGTAAAGTCCTTTAACGTGCAGCCATTTTTTGAAAACAACCCGCTAATTAATTGATTGCGTTTAAAAAAATATAAATACGGCTTTTCGCATGCCGCCTTTTTTTGATAACCGCCGTCAAATTAAATGCTTGCGTTCGAAGTATTCAAAAATACGTCTTTCCATGCCGCTCATTAAGTTTTAAATATTCAAAAATGCGTTTTCCACGTGTGATTTGACATTCGAACAATACCCACAAATCACTATGCTGCGATGCCACAGATCGCTATTCAAACCTTTGTGCCGTCAGAACTCGTTAAATTATTGTTCATGGCTTAGATCGCCAATACTTTGTGCGATATTCTTTCGAGGCGAAGACAAATACAGCGATTGCTAAACAGAAATGCTATATCTTAGCGATGCCAAAGAGGTTAGGCAATGTCACGATTTCTGAAGAAACATCTATTTTCGTTTAAAGTTTATTTATTACCGAGACCCAAAGTCGGAAAGATGTAATAATAAAGAATTAAACAGTAAAAGAATTTCACGTTACCGCAACTCATTATACAATTACAACAAATGTATAGCGTGATAAAAATGAAAATCTAGGATTTATTCCGAGTCACTGGACGAATCTGATGAAATTTCATAGACTTGTCTCTCACTTTTTATTGGTGGACTGTCTATCCTGGGTGGCCTCTTCGTTGCGAAACCTTGCCTATGAAGACTGGTCATCATGTCCACCACTGCATTCAATTGAATGCCCATAGTGCTTACTTATGTCCTTAATTTCTTATTCTCCCTCTCAATAAGTTCGAACCTTGCGGCAGAGACAGTCTTCTCTTTTGGAGCAAGTGTTCGGTCTTCCTCGTGCTTTGTTACTAAGGGACTAGTCGTATTAACCAGAGCGAGACGACGTTTTGGTTGTAGAGGTTGGGCTACAACATGAGAAGGGACAATTGGGAGGCATGGGTTGACAATTTTCTCAATCTTCCGATTTCGCCGCATTGGTTCCCAATAGCTTTCGAAATAGAAGGGATCAAATTGTCGTCCTTCATGATCATACGATACGGCAGGGAAACCACCTGAGTTCCAATTTAATAATTTGTCCCTATAGCGATCGCTCCAATTCACGTGCCTGCCCCCACCAATATTCATCTTCCTTCTCACCTCCAAAGGCTTATTTGGGATAGACTGCCCCAAGCCAGATTGTAGGAGAACTCGACTACCTTGCTGCAACTCAACTTCAAAATTGCAGAATAGCCACAAATCACGGTCAGACAATCTGGCAGCCTCCGCAACAACGTCTTCATCATCGCCCCCATCTCCATAAGGTCTCCACAAAACCTGTACATTGGTAATTCTTTTTAATAACGAATGACAAATATATTAAAATTTATTTACGCATGATATGGGAACAACGATATGCACTACGGAAGACAATCCTGCAGCGATGTATACTTAAGAATGCTGAACATTACAACGATTTATAATACTCAATGGTAAATGCTGACGCGATTGTAAAAAAATTTTAGAACGTTTACCTCGTTTAATTGCAGCCCATCTAAAATGGACTTAGCATTATAAACTGCGATGTTTATTCTGGCCCAGCGACCGATCTTTGGAAAACCACAAATCGGAGGGTCACACCGTGGACGCAATGGGATAATATGTTCCAACGCCCAGGCCTAACAAAAAAAATATTATTAGCAATGCCACAGACTGCAATGAGATTTGTCTACAAATACTAAGTATGTAATCAACAAATACCTGAACAAATGGCCAAAATCCGCCAACTGTTTTCGTACCATTACTCGCACGGTGGAGTTGACTGTACAGGTGTGCGAGCATAGCGGCACCCCAGGCATAGTTGTCGACTTCGTCTAAGTCTGCCAGGTACTGCAGCCACATGGAACTTATTCTCGAACCAGAACAATCGGAAAATAATGTAAGAGCAAAAAAATATAGAAGGAAGCCGCGCAACTCTTGGTCAGCTGTTTCAGATGCACAAGTAGCGGAGTGGCCTTCCCATTTATTACGAAAAATTGAGACCTTCATTGATGTTGAATTGCTTCCACCAGAAATACATTGACTCCATTCGTCCATCGACATTCCTAGAAGGGCAGTGCAGTTTTCCCTTGCGTTATAGTTTGAATGCCGTAATAGGACAGCACTGCCATCGCACTTAAGGCCAGTGATCCTCGCCACATCTTCTAGAGTCATGGTGATCTCAAAAGAATCAAACTGGAATGTGTTAGTCTTATCATTCCACTTATTTACCAGGTGAGTCATGGTATTCCAGCAAGTTTCAAAATATTGCTGGTCCAAAAGGCCACCGAAGTGCATATTTCGTAGTCGGTCCTTCTGATATGCACTCAATTGACCATACCAAGACAGAACTGCAGGCCATTGACAGCGACCTTCGAGCTTTTCACCTGGTGCTCTACTTCTCCTGTGACCTCCCTGTAACACAAAATAACATATTATTCCTACAAATTATAAATTACTTCCATTTGTACTTATAAATACTATTCTACTAATCGCTATAAATAATATCGGTTGCAGACATACTATCGCAGTAATCGCTATAAATATCAATACCTAACACAGTAATCGCTATACCAAAATCGCTAAACATATTATTAAATCTTCGCAGATAGGACGGATATATTTACCTTGGTCGCTATTTTCTGTTGTTCTCCCTCCAACCTGGGACTTTCTGGTGGGTCCACTGCCTCCAACTGCCTTTCAATCTCCATCTCTACCGGCTCCACCGTCGCATGCCTTTCTCTCGCCTTCCTTTTCTCATCCTCCTTTTGCTTCCTTTCTCTGTCCCTATTCTCCTCCTCCTCCTTCTGCTTCCTTTCTCTCTCCTTTACCGCCTGCTCCTTCTGATTCCTTTCTCTCTCGCGTTTCTCCTCCTTCTTCTCCTTCCTTTCTCTCTCCCTTTTCTCCTCCTCCTCCTTCTCCTTCCTTTCTCTCTCCCTTTTCTCCTCCTCCTCCTTCTGCTTCCTTTCTCTCTGCCTTTTCTCCTCCTCCTTCTCCTTCCTTTCTCTCTCCCTTTTCTCCTCCTGCATCCTTTCTCTTTCTTTTTTCGCATCCTCCTCCTTCTCCTTTCTTTCTCTCTCCTTTATCTCCTCCTCCTTCTGCTTCCTTTGTCTCTCCCTTTTCGCCTCTTTCTCCTGCTTCTTCCTTTCCCTTTCCTTTTCTTCCTCCTTCTTCTCCTTCAGCCGCCTTTCTTTCTCTTCGATTTCTTGTTTCCTTCTTTGCAGCAGTTCTTTTACCTACTTCTTCCTTTCCCTTTCCTTTTCTTCCTCCTTCTCCTTCCGCCGCCTTTTTTTCTCTTGCAGTTGTTGTTTCCTTCTTTCCTGCAATTCTTCCTCCTGCTTCTTCCTTTCTCTTTCCTTCTCTACCTCCTCCTCCTTCTCCTTCCGTTGCCTTTCCTTCTTTTCCTCATTCTCCTTCTGCTGCCTTTGCATTTCCTTAGCTTCCTCGAACTCCAACTCCCTCCTTCGCCTTTCCTTTTCTTCCTCAAACTGAGGAATATTATGTTCCTTCTCTTCCTCCTTATTCATTTGCCTTCGCCTCTCCTCAGCCTCCTTCAGTAGCCTTGCCTTGTGTCGCATTGCTCTACTCTCCAAGTTTCTCCTATAAGCCTCCGCCAGCATATTGCTAACATCCCTTTCCCACTCCTCCGCCTTCTTCTTCCTCTTTTCCATCTGCTGTGCGTTAATCCTCCGCCTTCTATTTATATTCTCATCAATATTTCTGGCCTTTGCCTTCTCTTCGTCATCCTTGTTCTGCATCTTTCGTTCTTCAGAGTTCTTCCTTTGGTCCGCAGCTTCAATATCTGATAGATAATCCTCCGCATAATATGATTCCAAGGCTTTTTCCCTGTCTTCATCGTTCTCAATCTTAAGTATATTTTGGTATCTTTCAAAAACTTTAGATAGATGGGACTGGCGGATCACTTCTCTAATAGACAACCCATAGAACGACGGGGTATCTCTAATTTGATGAGGCGCAGACATTGCTAACCTGCACAACACAATACACGATCATCATCATTAGAAATCGTCGGAATATTTGAGTTCATAATACAAATCGTTGTATAAGAAGCAATCTTCAGATTGAAGAAAGAAAACTTACACGAAACTCACCGAAACGATGGGAATTTGGATATTCCAACTGTAGAGTAAGCAACAGTAACAACTAATACGCAACAGAAGGTGGCAACGATGCTGCGACTGCGCGTAAGACGGAAACAGATGCTCTGGTAAAAAGGAAAGGATGCTTCGGCAACTCGAGATGAAAGCAAAGAATCTCCGGTAGAGTGCTTAGAGCGAGAAAGGATTTTTTTGAACTGTTTGTATCATACAACATAACGCTTGCTACATACGCAAACTCTAAGGAATGTTTTCCCGCGATATCGATAGAGGGCAGTTTTGTCATTTTCACGAACCGACGATTCAGTTTTCTAGAAGGAGAGCATTTATGTCCGTCCGAGGAAGAGGAAGCGAATGGCAGTAAAGGTTACTTAAGTTTTTGCTGCGGCACCAAATTACGATGCAATATGATGGCGACCCACATGGGGATACATGCCGGTCTGCATCTTATACGTGGCGCGGTTTGGAACCCCCAAACATGAGATCTCAGTACCGGCTCTGTAAATTCTTCTGCTCCGCAAATCGCTATAGCGATTTGTAGTGTTATTCAGTAAGCAAATCGCTGTAAATCGCTACTCGAATTAGGACCAACTTGTCAGGGCCATATCTCCCTAACCGGAGGTCATATTCCAAATCCGTAAAAAGTGGTGTCTTCGTTATTGAGTCTAGTTTATTTCTGTAAATTTTCAGCGATTTCTATTGTCATTTCATTCCCCATTTTAACTTCAACGATACATTACAACCACAATCATCAAAAGAAAGATTGTCCAAACTAAGAGTCTTGAGAGAGTAGAGGAGGGCCTCACCACCCACCAAATAACAAAAAATACAATGACTCAACTTCAAGTGCAGTAAGGACCCAGAGTCGTATAAATTTAGAGGCAGCTCATCAGTAAGGACCCACAACAGTCAATGTGCAGGTCAGTCGGTGCTTGATGGAGCAATGTAGGATCTTCTGATGGATGTGCACAGAAGCAGAAATAGAAGGGAGAGAGAGCGAGAGAGGGTTGATGAGCCCCCGGACCCCCCTTCTGTAAGGGCAAAAGGTCATGAACACGCTGGGAGGAGCCCTCAGACCCCCCTTCTGTAAGGGTAAAAGCTCTGAATCAGACTCCATAACTCTTCAAGTTGAATGATGCTACCCACACTGGGAGGAGCTCTCAGACCCCCCTTTCTGTAAGGGTAAAAACTCTAAATCAGACTCTACAACTCTTCAAGTTGAATGATGCTACCCACGCTGAGAGGAGCCCCCAGACCCTTCTCCTGTAAGGGTAAAAACTCTCAATCAGGCTCCACAACAGTAAATGTGCAGGTCAGTCGGTGCTTGATGGAGCAATGTATGATCTTCTAATGGATGTGCACAGAAGCAGAAATAGAAGGGAGAGAGAGAGAGAGTGAGAGTTGAATGATGCTACCCACGCTGGGATGAGCGCCCAAACCCTCCTCCTGTAAGGGTAAAAACTTTGAATCAGGCTCCACAACAGTCAATGTGCAGGTCAGTCGGTGCTTGATGGAGCAATGTATGATCTTCTAATGGATGTGCACAGAAGCAGAAATAGAAGGGAGAGAGAGAGAGTAAGAGGGTTGATGTTCATGGCCTCCTCCAGGGGAGATTTCTTTCTCGGATAATCCTACAGTGCAGAGACTGGGTCTTAAATAATCATCTTCGGGGCACTTAAGTCTTTACAACCACTCCTTTTCAAGAACCGTCATTTTTTTTTTGCACCAATGGAGGAGAGGGTACTTAAGTCTTTGCAATCGCATCAAACTCCAACGCTAATTAATGCTGACAAACATGGGGATACGAGACGCACATGCTTACATACGTGGTGCTCTTTGGGACCCCCGATCATGAGATGTAGCTAACTGCCCTGTTCAGGGGGGGGAACATATAACCTGCTTCGGTTTATATGGCCCTATGAGTAAGTGAGGTTACCCCACTAATCTCTTGTTTCAATGCAAGGTCTCCCCACTCTCTCCACTTCTGCAATACGTGCGAGAAACTCCCATTACACTTGAATGGGGCCGCTCCACTCTCCCCCAGAGAGTCCCCTTCAGGTAGGGTTTTACATTCTTTGACTTAAGTCGATTGCATCTTGTACTTTTGAATTAGAGAAAGTTTTTTTTTTTATTATCTATCATTGAAATGTTACATGTTCCCATACGAGGATAACAATCATATAGCTAAAAAATGTATGACTATTGTAGCTAACATATTGTTGTGACATTTTTATGAAACAAATAAGGATGGAATAACAAATTATCAAAAAAAAATGCAAGAATAATGGATATATGTGACAGGAAGAAATGAGGTTTATGCTAATGCCTAGAATGAAAGAACCTATGATACCTAGAACTAGGGGTGTCAATAGGTTGGGTTTACCCAAACCCAACTTGTAACAACCCAAATATTTAACTCGAAATTTATGATTTTTTTTTCTTTTTCACAGCGGAAATATTAACAAATCAGTCGGTCAAATAAATGGACAATTTACATAAATCAAATTGTCGTTAATAACCTCAGGCTAAATGAAAACTTGTCCATCATTATTACAATGAATGAAATTAATCAGAGCTCCTCAGGACACTAATAGAAAATAGAGTCTCATAACTCCGCTCACAGCGACGCCATGATTGCTCCGGTATTTTTATTCGCTAGTTGAATATAATAATTCAGATGGGGCCAGACTTCACCCCATCTGAGTAAGAAGCATAATATCAATATGAATGTACTTAGTGTCATGTGTACAAGTATATGTGCAACACATTTGAATGTTAATATGCAAACTGCAACAATTCATGCAAGTTCTATGAGATTCACCTAATAAAAAACAACTCATTGTTGAATACATAAAGATAAACATTCATAAGTGATGTATCATATGAATGAATGTTATAATAATGTGAATATAAAAGAAACCATTACCAAGCTATGTGTCTCATGAATTAATCATATTCATACTAAAACAAATATAATATCAAGCATTGTATGTACTGGAAGACTTTTCGAAAGTGCATTGACTTTAAGTTTCTCTTATTAATTACCCTGTGGGTACACACTGGTATTCGACACTGTAGCGGGCTAAGACCACATGGGAGTCTGTTATGCCTCTCCAATTAATACCCGGTGTGACTAGCCATATGGGTATCCATTGGGGATGGTTTGCGATCGAGAGAGTACTCCTCAATGGCAAGAACTAGAATTAGGATGCACCCTAGTAACTTCTGCAGAAGACTTAGATCTAATACCTAGGACGCATTGGTAGTCCTGGCCCTCTAACTCTGAGGACTGGGGACCAGGTGAGACACTGCGATCTCACAAACATAATTGTCCCGCAAAGCTTATACCATCTACCCTCCAAGGTAGAACATGGGTTCAATAACATACACCGTCTTTCAGGTGTACCCAGAACCCTGTAAGTCAGGTTGTGTGTGCAAAACTTAATCTTTTATTTTTAGTGCAATACATGGCACCTCGAGGGTAAAAAAGAACACAACTCATATTTGGGTGATCCAATAGTGGGTTTAACCACGAACTAATGTGCAAAAAGCACCAATAAGGTTCTCACTGAAAACCAAAGACTCGTATATGAGCCTAATCACGAAAGTTTGTTTGTCCATGACCATATAAACTTGTATTATTCATACTTTGAACCCAAATCGGGTCATGTGTAGTTGAAATTCCAGTCTATATTTTTTTTTCTTAATTCACAAGCATACCCTTGTATGCATTTGTACAATCACTTTTCTGTGTGGATCATCCACTAACCCATAAGCGCACGTAGGTTCTCAAACTGCAGATTCACACACATAACAGATTTGTATATATGATAGATTACATACATACCAGACTTGCATATTTGACAGATTGCATGCATACCAGAGTTGCATATCTAAAAGATTGCATACATACCGAATTTTCGCATCTAACAAATTACATACATACCAGATTTGCATGCTCAACTATATGATATTCACATATTTATAGGCACACTCTTGTGTGCAATGACCTTTATATAGGCCCACCCTGGGATCACTTTGCCGCTCCAACACACCGTCATATATATGCACTGGTTTCCCCCCCACACACACTCTTGTGTATTACACATGGCCATTTCCACATGAGCAAAGTTTTAGGCTTAACGTTGTCTAATCCTTTATGGTTTACCCCTAATAAATGGAGTATATGCTGGATGATTAACTCTGTAAGCGTGGTTCATTTGGAATCTATGGTATTTCATGGTACTATAAGTCGTGTAACAGCCTTATGCGCCTAAGCACAAGCTGGATGTCTGTCATACCGGTATATGAGAAGAAACTACTTGCTGGAAATATAATTTTTCTTGCCACATGTGGGCGATGTATTGTGAATGATCAGGACTATGAAATTTATAAATTATTGTTTGATTATCCATTGCGTGTGCAGGTCTTGTGATCTAACCTATACATTTGAATGAAGTGTTAACTATAGATCATATTGATCATTGCTCTATATGCTGGAAATTTTCTTTGTAATAGAATATGTGTCGTGTGTGCAGGTTGAGTGATCGGGTCTATGCTCGCAACACATACATACATCATTTTTATGTTGGGATAATATTTTGATTGTCTAACATGTTGTGTGCAGATCCATTGTGTTGATCTATACATTTATATGCTCGATCATACAATGCAACAACTATATAAATGCTAGAATAATTTTTCCAATATTATAATGGGTGAAGATCGAGTGATCAAATCTCTGCACTCGCATACTCATTTCAATAGTATAATGGGTGCAGATCAAGTTATCAAATCTATGCACTCGCATATTTGATCCTGCCATGAAACACTCAAATAAACGAGTTATGTGTTCATGCTCTCCCACGGAAATGCATAGAAATTTGAAAGTGAGGTTGTTTCAATCTCTAGCATGTCTGGCAGCAGCCATGACAGACTTACCTACCTATATTTTTTTCTATTTTTTTTACATCGAATATCTTGATCTACACTATACGAGCCTTCCATGGCACTATGTGAAAAAAAAATATAGTGCCAAGACTATTCTAAGTGGTTGCATATCAAGGCTTTAGCTGAGTTTCTTATTTGGGATTTTCGGCTAGCCTTTACCTTAAAACGTGTGATTTTATAATTAAATCCAGATTTTATGATAAAATGAGAAGGTTGTAGTGTATCACAACAGAACCCATGTGCACGGGGGATTTAAACTCGAGATATTTCCCCAAAGAGGCAATGAACCTCTCCAATGCACTATCTTTCATTTCATTGTAAATTATGTCTTACTTAATTTACTTAAATGCTTGTAGATGTTAGGCATTTTTGTTAAAAAGGAAATCCATGTCTTCTTATTAGAATCCGTGTGAGTGTGGTTAATGGGATTTGAACTCAGGTTGCCTCACAACTAGGCAATACCCCTCACCACAACACCACTCCACAACTTGTTGTGCTTTATGTCTACTTTAATTTCTTTATATGGAAACGGTTTCCTAATGGATCTCAGTTCTGAGTTGGATCCACATAATAATTTGATCCTTTGAAACTCCTTAAGTTGGATTTCAGATCTTGTTTAAGGTTATACTCCATTTGGATCTACAAAAATAATCCAAATTAATTCTCACTGGGTTTCAGATCCCTCCAAAATCCAAAACCAAGTGCTATATCCAAAACCTCATAGTGGGTTCGATATGCCTACATCTTATCCAAGATATTTAATATTAAAATATTCCTTGTTTAGGAGATAATTTCTCTTTTATTTATTTCTAAACATCACCTAATTTTTTTTTGGTTTTACATCCTTTTCCCCTAAAAAGAATTTCATCCCCGAAATTTTTTACACATTCAGTTCAAACAAATAAGGGTACTTGCCTTGCATTGCCGCCTCGAGTTCTCAAGTGCTCTCTTCGAGACCATGATGTTGCCATCACACTTTAACTAATGGGACAGTCTTGTTTCGCATTACTCTTTCTCATCGATCTATAATTTTGATTGGTCTTTCCTTCACTATCATATCTTCCTCTACCTGTAGGTCTTCAAACTGAATCACATGCAAGAGATCTTGTATGTACTTCCGCAACATCAATACATGGAATACATTATGAATTTTTGCAAACTAAGGAGGTAGTTCCACTCAATACGCTGTCTCACTGATCTGCTCTAATACGACGAATGGTCCCACATATCTAGGACTTAATTTTCCTTTCTTACTTAATCAAAAAATGCTTTTGGTCGGTGATATCTTTACAAACACAGAATCTCTCACCTCAAAAGTGAGTTCTCTGCGTCATTGATCCACATAGCTTTTCTATCGACAGTGCACAACCTATCCTGTATCATTTGGATCTGTTTCATATAATATTAGAGTATAATTGGTGACTCTATTATCCTTTTACCAACTTCATTCCAATGTACTGGTGATCTGCAGGGTCTCCCGTACAATGCCTCAAATGGAGTCATTCCTATGCTTGCATGGTAACTATTGTTGTAAGTGAATTCAGCCAGTATCACGTGAGCATCCCACTCTCCTTTCCAATCCAATATACAAGTACGCAACATATCCTCTAATGTTTGTATGGTTCTCTCTGACTGCCCATCTGTCTGAGGGTGGAAGGCTATGCTGAATTTCAACTTTATGCCTAGAGCCTTCTGTAATTGACCCCACACTCGAGAAGTGAATCAAAGATTCCTGTCTGATATAATTGAGACAGGTACTCCATGTAGCCGCACTATCTCTTTAATATACAAATCAATCAAGGTTTCTAGGGATTGTCCTTTTCTCATTGGTAGAAAGTGTGCTGATTTGGTAAGTCGATCAACCACTACCCAAATAGCATCATGATTTTTACGGGTTCGTGATAAACCCACTGATCATGCCTAATATTCACATTTCATTCATTTGTATTTATGTATGATCTATGATAAAATTGCATTAAAACCTTATTTTTATCATTGCTTTTGAGAAATTGCTTTAAATTTAAAATATCAGGAAAATACCGCATTTTCTGATCCAGCCCTACATTTTTAGTGTTTTTATTAATTTTAGAGTTTTTGTAATTATAATTTAGTTAGATTAAGCTGTAATTAATTTATTTTAGTTAGTTTACGAATTTTGATTTTAGAAAAGCATGTTTTCTAGAGGACACCTCTTTTGGAATTTTTGAAAACTATCCAGACTTCCATAGAAACTGTGTAAACCTAATTTTTTAATATAAATAGTTCTTTTCTAGCATTAGAAAACATTTTTCCCTATTTTGAAAACATGCCCCCCTTACTCTCTCTCTCCTCTCTCTCTTTGCCGATTTCTTCTTCTTCCTTTTCTTCTTGCTTCTAACCCTTCTCATCGTCGGCAACATCATCTTCTTCGTCGGGGAGGCGTGTGTTCAGCTGGGATCAGCCATCTTCTTCTCTCATCCAATCCTTCGGAGGTAAGTCATCGGGTTTGCTTCTTCTCCCCCATCTCCGTAGTTTAGGATCATTCATTGCATGCATCATATTTAATTTTTGCATCTTCATCGCATATATAGTGTAATCTGGATTTTTTTTATGTGTTTCATGCTTTGCATATTTAAAATCGTTTATGTGCATCATACTCATTTTGCATTCAGCATAGGTAAAATAGTTCATTTAGAATCCAGTAGTTTTATTTGTTAAATTAAATATAGAAAAGTATGTTGTAGTTAGTTTTTTTTTATTCTTAGACAGTTAGATCTTTAGTTGTTCTTGAGTTTTAGTTTTTTTTACGTCTGTGCAGCAACGTTTTCTTTAACATCACAGCAACGTCTTTTGTTTTTTTTTAGTTTTGTCATTAGTGCCCAGCAATGTTTTTTTTAGTTTTTTCATTAGTTTCTTTGCAGCAACATTTTTACTTGTTTTCAATCAATGTTTTAGTTTTTTTTTATTAGTCGGTTTTCAATCCACGTTTTTAGTTTTTTTTCTTTTTATGAGTCATACGTCTCCATTAGAATTACGTCTTAGTTGTTTTAATAGTACTTCGTTAGACATTGTTTTTTTAGTCGTTGTTTGCATTAGTTAGTGTTTTAATTAGTTATTTCATTAGATCAGGTCATGTTGATTGCTTTAATGGCTTATTGCATTAGACGTTAGTGTTTTGATTTATTTCATATGCTTTAGATTGTCATTGTAGCTTAGTCTAGACGAGTGTTTCCATTATCGTTTTGCTGACATGCTTGGTTAACTAGTCATAATTTTGCTTGTGTTTTCTTTATATTTTATTTAATGTATTTAAGAATCCAGCAGCATGCTGTTTAGAATTGCTAGATTAGTTTTATATTAACTAGTTAAATTCAATTGTTCTAGTCGCATAATCCCAATTAGTTAAGGTTAAATTAATGTGTGCTTGTAATCAGATTGTGTAAGTTGCTTTGTTATTAAAGCTAGATTTCATTAAGGGTTAGTTTAGGTTCACATTCTTTATATTCTAGTAAGTAATGGGTGTTAAGTAGTTCGTTTTATGTGTTTTAAGTTAGTCAATTAGTTACATAGTTGTTAAGAAATCTCATAAATTGTTTTAATTAGTTAGCCCTTTATTGTTTAGTTGTTAGGTTGTTTTGCTATTTCGTCTTTTAGTAATTTTTTTCTAGCTAGTTTAAATCTTGTTTTTACTGAATTTTAAGTGTAGATCTAGTGTAGTTTGTTTTGTTTTGCTATGTTTCATGTTTTTTATTCTTGCAGGGAAACGATCAGACGTGCGATGAGCCCCTTTTTGTACCCTCGAAGTGCCATTTGAGGTCCCTTCAGGCCCTCAGAAGTGCCCCCAAAGAGTCCTCAGAGAGCAAAAAAATAAACATTACCTGAACCATCAAGGAGACTAAAGACTCATAGCACTGAAGACTCTTTTATTTTCTTTTTAGATTAGGTTTTATTTTATTTTAATTAATTGAGTTTGTAATAAGGTCATTATTCATTGTTTAAAGTCCTTCGTAGAGGGCTGCACTCTCTCCCTTATTTACTCAATTAATTGATTTTTATTTTTGGCAATAAAGAGTAGTTAGTTGTGTGATTGAATACAAAGTATTTCCCGTTCCCTGAGTTCGACCTGAAATTCACCACTCGTGCGAGTCAGTTTTTATGATTTGGTGTACGATTTGCACAAATGTTTTTACTGAAAATATATTTTTAAAATACTCTATTAAAAAAGTTGCATCACCCATTATGAAGTCCATCGTGATATGCTCTTATTTTCATTGAAGAATCTTCATCAACTGCATCGTTCCTCCCAGTCTCTAATGTTCAATCTTAATTTGTTGGCAAGTTGAGCATTTTGTGACAAATCTGTAAGCACACCAAGGTTTTGTATCATTAATTTGAGTTGACAAGAAGGTAATCTAATTAAGATCTATAGAGTGTGTTCAAGATTTTGCTTACCTAGCAACATCGTGTTTCATTCCGTTCCACCAGTACTTGCGTTCTAGGTCCTTAAACATCTTGGTATTGCCCGAGTGGATGGTGTATTTGCTTTTGTGCACCTCCACTAATAATGCTTTCCTTAATTCTGAATCATTTGGCACCCAAAGTTGATCCTGTAACCATATGCTTTCATCCTCTTTGAGCCGAAATGTGGTATCCTTCGGTTGTGCCAGTGCCTCTATCTTTCCATATTGCAGGTCTTCCTTTTTTTACCCACTATTTTCTCTTGCAATTTCGATCATGCAGTTAGACTCATCATCCTGATCGCGCCTCGATCATCTGAGAAAGGCTTTCATTTTGTGAATTCAGTTACAATTTTCATCCTATATTTATTAGATATGCCAAATTACCCCCAACCTTGTGACTCAGAGCATCAGCGACCACATTGGCTTTTCTAGGATGGTAGGCGATAGTGAATTCATAGTCCTTTATGAATTCAAGCCACCTTCTCTGTCACATGTTAAGCTCTTTCTGTGAGAACAAATATTTCATACTCTTATGGTCTGTCAATAATTTGAATTGTTCTCCATACAGATAATGTCTCCAGACTTTTGAGGCAAAGACTACCGCCACTAGTTCTAGATCATGTGTTGAATAGTTTCTTTCATGGGTCTTCAGCTGTCGTGATGCATAGGCAATGACTTTGTCATGTTGCATCAATACGCAACCCAACCATGTACCAGAAGCATCGGTATAAATCACAAATTTGTCGTTTCCAAATGACAAGGCTAGTACTGGTGTCGTTGTGAGCTTCATCTTGAGGTTCTGAATGCTCTCTTCATATTTGTCACTCCATTCAAACTTCACTCCCTTTCATAGGAGTTTCATCATAGGCATAGCGATTCGTGAAAAGTCTTGTATATATCGCTTATAATACCCTATCAATCCGAGAAACTCTGGATTTTACTGACATTATTTGGTGGTGCCCAATTCATTATGGCCTCAACCTATCCAAATGTTGAATTTTTAATTCCAAAGGACAAAAATATGCCAAGCAAAATTATAAAATTTTCCAGTAGAATTAAGCAGTCACTTTGCTGGATCCACTCAGATTGCATCCTTGGAGATCACATGTCCTAGGAACATGACCTTGTCAAGCCAAAATTCACATTTCAAGAATTTGTCATATAATTGGTGTGCTCAGAGGGTCTCCAACACGATCCTCAGATGTTCTTGATGTTCATTTGCACTCTCAAAATAAATTAATATATCATCGATGAAAATAATAACAAAGGTGTCCAGGTATGGCCTGAATACCCGATTCATCAAATTCATGAAGGTCGTTGGGGGATTTGTGAGTCTGAAGGGCATTACTATAAATTCATAATTGTAAACACTCTAAATTTTTCTCATTCATCCTCATACACCCCTTTCTCGCAAATTTTTCAAAACGGAGGCGAGTTATTTTTAAAACTTTTTCAAAGGTCAGTTTGACTTGCAAAAGTAAAATTTTGCGATGATAACAGGTTTGGCGATCGGGAAAGGGGTGTATGAGGATGAATGAGAAAAATTTGGGCTGTTTACAATAATGTCTATATCTGGTTTGAAATGCTGACTTTAGAATGTCTTCATCTTTTATTCTCAGCTGATGGTAACCATATCTTAAGTCGATCTTCGAAAAGACCTTTGCCTTTTTCAACTGATCGAACAAATCTTCTATATGTGGCAATGGGTACTTGTTCTTTACAATCACTTGATTAAGAATTATGTAATCAATGCATAATCTCATAGACCCATCTTTCTTTTTCATGAACAAGACTGGTGCTCTCCAATGAGATATGCTTGATCGCACGAAACTACGCTCCATTAATTCTTGCAGTTGCTTCTTTGGTTCTACTAGTTCTGCTAGTGCCATTCTATACGGTGCTCTAGAAATTGGCTTTGTACCAGACATCAAGTCAATCTCGAATTCTACTTCTCGTTATGGAGGTAATCTTGATAGTTCTTCCAAAAATACATCAGAAAAGTGACAGACGATTTCCAGATCTTTGATTGCTAAGTGTTTGGCTTCTCCTCCTATCACATTAACCAGAAAAGCCATATCTCCTCTTTGCAGATATTTTTGAGCCTTCAGAGAAGCTATCATCTTTTGCTTTATAATCGGCCTCGAAAGACAAAATTTGACCTTCGATACATCGGGTCGGGATTAGATCACTTTTTCTCCCTATATAGGACTCTTGCATAATGTTCAAAGAGTCAATCCATACCCAATATGATATCGTATTCTGTCATGTCGAGTAGGATTAAGTTGTCCGGCAACTTTTGTTCTCCCAGTATGACTTCTACTTTTGGCATATAATTCACACATATCTCATTGAATCCTATGGGACTATACACTACTAGTTCTCGATTCAAGGATTCAGTGGGTATTCTAAGTTGTTTAGCAAAATGTATAGATATGAATGAATGTGTAGCTCCACAATCAAAGAGTACCAAAACAGCTTGACCAGATATAAGCACAGTACCTTACACTAGGTTTCCCTTCTGCAGTTGTTTCATCGAGATAGCATAGACTTTACCTGCCATTTTTTTCTGAGTTAGTTGTGGTGGTGGCGATGGTTGTTGTTGTTGTTGCCCCCTAGTAGCATGCCTTGCTTCATCCGCCTACTTCTTACGACATTCCTTAATGTAATGCCCCATCTTCTTGCAATAGAGACAAGACACTATTGCCCGGGGTGGAAAAGATTGCATTTTGGGCACCTTTGATTTGGTACCTGCTTTTTCTTGTTTACCTGTTGTCGTCGCGAAAATTTTTTCCGTCTTCCCTTCCTCGCGGAAGAGAAAAAGGAAATGCTTTCGCGATTCAAACTTGACCGGATTTTGAAAATTGTTTTGAAATACTCGTCTCCGTTTTGAAAATTGCGGGAAAATCCATGGGATGGGGCTCGACCTGTCGGTACGAGGTTCGACCGTTCCTGCCGCCTTTAACAGGGGTAATCGAACCAAGGACCAAAATTGTGCTTGACTTAGTGAAATTACCGAAATTGTGTTCTATCCTAAATGCACAGAGAATTCAGGCATGTGCTATGAGATTTTTTAAAAATGTAAGTTGGAAAACATGATGTATGCTCAGAAAAACCTTTGGAGTTGAAAGATATTTCTCAGAGAAAAGGTCAATTTCTCAGGAAACTCAAATGAAAAAGGGTTTTTGAAATCACGAGAAAGCTCATAAAGATGTGGGAAAATCATGAATAGTTGAAAATCTTGGGAAAATAGAAGTGATTCTTGAGAAAAAGGTGAACATTTGAAAAGAGAAACACTTCTCAGGAAAACTTAGACTTTGAGAATTTTTTTAGGAAAATGATGGAAATCCTGAGAAAATGGAAAGAATTCTTGAGAAAAAGGTAAACGTTTGAAGGAAAAATGCTTGTCAGGAAAAGCTTCAAGTTTTGAAAGCTTTCTTTGGAAAATGATTGAAATTCATTGGAAAATTCTTTGGAGATGGAGAATTAAAACTTGGAAAACTGAAATCCCAAGAATTTTGGCCTTGAAACACTTGGAAATTGAGTTTGATCTTTTAGGAAAATTGGAAACTTCTTTTGGAAATCTTAAGAAAATAACCTTTTCCATGGAAAATTGTGGAAAAACTTGACTTGGGAAAACCGATTTTGGAAAATCCTTAGGGTTTCTTGAGAAATTGATTTCTTGAGAATGAAACTTTCTTAAGAAAATAATGGGAAAACCAATGATTTCATGATGCAAATGATATGAGTGAATGAATGCACTTTGAAATATTTTCTAAGAAATTTGTTGGAAAATGTGCATTAAGTCAAAATAAATCCTTCACATATCCTGACTGTGGCCATGAATATGTTTAGAGTTTAATTGATTCAATGCACAATACTTTGAAAATATTAGAAATATGATGTCATTTTAAGATAGCCTAAGAGTGTAGGCTCAATGTGACTGATAGAAAGATGATGGATCTGGGTCTCGTCCATATTCCGACTAGGGCCGTAAATATGGATTCCACCGAGTTCATCAACTCTCTAAGAGTTGGTGCACGTTCCATTCGTGAACATCCATAGTGCTTTTGAAATAAAATGCATGAATCATAGAAACAGGATATTGCATAAATTTAAACTATATGATATACATCCTAGTCTAAGCAGAAAAGTAAATCTCTTATTCCAAAATTTACATTATTACATCACTAAATAAATGAAATAAAAGCTATTTTCAGACTTCAGCTCCTTCATTTGAATGTCTCTGCCAAACTTGAAATAAGGTTAGCTCAAATATGTAGGTTTTCCCAAGATTTTCCAATAATATTATGAAATTATTGGATTTAATTGGATATAAACCCTATTATCATGCTTCCTTGATATTTGAAATGATGAAAATGCAAGAAATTCGGTGGAAAATAGTTTGAAATTCGAAATGGTGGTCAAAATGACCAAAATACCCCTAATTATAAAGTTATACCTTTAAAATCAGGGTTTTTTGAAGGAAAACTTGGTGAAATTGAGATTTTGAAATTCAAATTGAATCAAATGATGATGAAATGCAATATGAGGCATAATGACATGCTGATAAACACATTAGGACTGTAAAATCAGAATTTGACATTTTGCAATTTATTCAAAATAACGAATTTCGCTTGTTTTCGCTTGGATCCGGGTCCCGCAGGGCCCTATTTTGATGCTATGGCTAAATCAAGCCTCAAATGAATTCCAAATTGCACCAAATTCGGTATGAAGCATCTACCTACTCTGATAAACAGCCTAGAATGCTAAAATTCATGAAATGATATGATTTAAATGCTAAAATTTGAAGAAACTCCTAAAAATGGTGGATTTTGCCTATGGATCCGAACCAAATGCAATGCTTAACATGATAATGCAATATTTACACCATGACAACTTCTAATATTTTGCAGACTGCTAAAGGACCCAAAATGGAACATTTTTGGTTTTTACATCCTCAGGATTTTAGCCATGGTGAGTTCGGTAACATGGCATTAGTTCTGACAGAGGTAAAAATCGATCTGATCTAACCTAAAATGCTAACTAAATAAAAAACAGCCATGAAAATTTCTAATATTTAACAGAGCTACTCAAGACACCTATATGAACAACTTTCATGTTCATGACGTCGGCATTTGATCAACATAAACACGGATAAAAATATAACTTTTCATTCCTAAATTAACAGAACAGACAAATGTGACCAAACAGAAGACTGACAAGAAAAATCCGAAACAGGTATCACAACGGTCCTAAAAGTCACAGGCTTTCATATGCAAACAGAGGACATCTTGGATATAACTTTCACTTTTTACAGTTTTGGATTTGGAGCAATACCCAAGGAGAACCCATCGACCTAAGTCGATCCAAAGTTTCAGAGGCCCAAATCAGGCTCTGACACATGTCCCGAACTCTCGGATTTTTTTCAGATATTAAAAAAATCATAAAAATCGGATAAAATCAGTTTAAAAACTAGACATTCTTCTGAGTTCAGAACATCTTTCGGATTGAAAATCGGATCTTCCATGAGGGAGATATCGATTTTACAAGTTGGAAAAGATATTTTAAAATGCATCCCGAGTAGTAAAACCCGCCTTACCTTTTTGAACGTTTACCGCAGTAAACGAATTCAAATGCTTCCGAATTTTTTGGCAAAATTCTAGGGACACCTAAGGGCGCATTCCATGATTTTTTTTTTTGGATTTTTAATAAAAAATAAATGCATGAAATGACGTGTGGACTGACTGACAAAAACAGAGAACTACTGAAAATGAGCAGAATTGAAATAAATACTAAATTAATCCTAATTAATTCATGAAACGTGCTAAATGAATGAAATAAATTGCAAATTAAACCTAGCTAAATGCATGAATGCTAAAAATCATCAAGGAATCATAATCATGTATTTTTATATATGTCGTTTTATGAGAATAGCTCAATCCATCTCTCGGTTGAGCTCTTTCTTCAAACGACTCCCGAATCGAATTATGAAATCAAATCAAGAGGAAAAGAGGTGCACCTTGCTTCGTTAAGCAGCGTTGAAGCTCTTGAAAGGGACGGCTATCACGAGCTTCGTTCGTCCTTCACTCCGGGCTTCGAATGATTTACCAAGTTCAATCCACTGCACCTTCTCCACTGAGCCAAAGGGGGCGTGAATTCCAAAGTTCAAAATTGGGTTCTCAAGAAGGCTAGGTCGAATTTTCAAGTCCAAAAGGAGTTCTCCAAAGATGGTCTCCCTATGCTTGGCGTGGAGCCTTGTTTTTATAGATTTTCTAAAAAAATCGAATTTCAAACAGGCTCAATCTGAGCCCTCCATGTGGCGCCATCTCAGGGGATGCTATTTTGATTTTTTTGAGAAAATAAAATAGGAAATTTGTGGGTGAGACACCTCAGCAGGATTTGAAATTTTTCAAAATTTGGGTCTGCTTGATTTTTTCTGCAGGAAGCTCCCAGATTGCGCCACCTCAGAGGGTGCTCTCTTGGAGTTTGAAATTCAAATTTGCCTTTTGTAGGGAGCCCTCAGGTGGCGCCACCTCATGGTGGGCTACTTTTATTAAAAATAAAATAAAATAAAATTTGAAGCCAAGTGGGACTCTGGATTGGCGCCACCTCAAAAGGTGTTCTGAGATGTAAAGCTGGAAACAATAGGAGCACACCATGTGGCACCCTCTCTGGAGGCTCTTGACATGTGTCAGAAGGACAGGAGTGGAAGAATCAGACTGTGCCACCTCAGAGGAATTCAAATTCTACTTTTCTGCAGGAAAGGAGAGGCTGACATGTGGCGGTTCCTCAGAGTGGCTCCTACAATGCCATGTGGCAGGAGAACAGGACTGGAATAAGCAGAATGCGCCACCTCAGAGGGGGGGGGTTTCTACTTTTTCTAATGCAGGGAGGTTTGGACATGTGGCAGACAAGTGTCAGTTGTCTGGAGAGGCCTTCTCAAATGGCGCCACTTCAGAGGGAAATTTGAATTTCAAATGGAGGTTGGCCTTGGAGGAATGGAGAATGGACATGTGGCATTTCCTCAAAATGGCTCCTACGATGCCATGTGGCAGGAGGGAAAAGCAAGGAACATGTGGCGCCCTCATATTCAAAGTAGAAAAAGGTAGAACTCCAGGATTTTCGCCACCTAGCTCTTGTCTTAAAATTTTTGAATGGTTGCTTTTCTGAAGAAAGCCAAGAGTGACATGTGTCCTCTACTTTTTCTGAAGGAAGCTGGAGATGACATGTGTCCTCTACTTTTTCTAAAGGAGGTAGAAGGAGACATGTGTCATCCTGCTTTTTCTGAAAGAAGTAGAGAATGACACGTGGCAGAGGGAAGAGAAGGAGGTCCAAGCCATGTGGCGTCATCTCAGACAAAATGGAAAAGGTGAAGTTCAGGATTTGCGCCACCTCTGGAGAGATTTGAATATTTGAATTCTAGCTTTCCCTGAAGAGAGCAGGAAGTGACACGTGGCATTTACTTTTTCTGAGAAGAGCAGAGAATGACACATGGCATTTGCTTTTTCTGAGGAAATGAGAGATTGACATGTGTCCTCTGCAGGAGACACACTCCAAATGGCGCCACCTCAGAGGAGACAAGCCTACCTTTTTCTGGAGAAAGCTAGGAGTGACACGTGTCTCCTACTTTTCTGAGAAAAGTAGGAAGAGACATGTGTCAGTCTACTTTTCTGAAAGAGGGAGAGGTTGACACGTGTCCTCTGCAGGAGACACTCTTCAAATGGTGCCACCTCAGAGGAGACAAGCTTTACTTTTTCTAGACAGGACAACACATGACACTTGGCATCTCATGGTGACCTTGGAATGACACATGGAACAGGGTGAAGATGGTGGACACTGACACGTGGCATAAAATGAAGAGGATGTCTAATGACATGTGGCGGCATCTTAAGATGGCCCCTACACTGACACGTGTCGAAGGATGGCAGAAGAGAGAAGGTGACATGTGGCACCACCTCTAGGTGAACCCTATGCTGACACATGGCAGGTAAATGGGAGGAGAGAGAAAGGACAAGTGGCGCCAATCTAGGGGACAAGGCTCTTATATTTTTGGGTTTTTCAAAATTCAGGTTTTTCAAAAGAAAAGCCTGTGTGACACCACCTCAGTGTGGGTCCCACATTGCTTCTTTATTGAAATAAGAATAAGACAGTAAAACCTCTTTTTGGAATTTTCATAAAATCTGGACTAATCGGTAAAACGGAAATTTTGAAAAGAGTTAGCCCCTGTAGGGCAATTTTGTAAAAGAATCATAGTTGAAATAGCTGACAAAAGGCAAAATCCGAGTTGAAATTTATTAAAAATTATCCAGATTGTTTTCCTGAGGAAATATTTTGAAATTCAGAGCCCTAGGGGTAAAATGGGAAGAATTGATAATTTTAAAGACCTAGGGTTTTGAAATCAATTTTGAAAAGAGTTGGAACTTGAATCTGGATTGAAATTTTTGAAATCAAGAGTTCTGGACCTCGAAATGACATGTTGTGCAGTGCAGTGATATGAAATGCTCATGCAATGATATGCAATGCCATGTCTTATGAAATGCAATCTTGAACCAAGACTTGGAGTTGTCTGTCTCCTGTCAGGAATAAATTTTTGAACATCTGAGTTAAAAATAGAGAAATTTTAAGAGTTCCAGATGAAATTTGGACTTTTGCAAGGTCCGGGCTCAGAAAATGACCATTTTGCCCTCCAGCGATTTCAGAGGCTGGATGATGATGTTTGGTGAAAATGTTAGGGAGGTGAGTAAAAATTTGGGGTGTTTACATTACCCTGTTTTGTTTCTGCTTATTTGCCAATGGGGTGAACCTTTTTCCTCTGAATCGCTTTTTAAACTTGGGTTTTTGTATCTCGGTTTTGTTCCTTTAGGACTTCTGTCCCTCCTTTCAGTCATCCTCGAGCAGTGTAGCAACCTGTTTAGATGATATCAGATTTGAGGGTTAGATTTTTCTAACGCCCCTTAAAACACTATTTGATTTTAACTACAAGGTTTAAGAATGGAGGCCTTTGTTACCTGAATGGCCTCATTGAGAGTTTTTAGCCCTCGAGTGTACAGGTGGTTCCTTAGACCCGCCTTCAATTCTTAGGAAAATTTTATTGCCTTGTCTTCGTCGATCATGTGTATGTTTAGGCAATACCGCTCCAGACTATGAAACTTGGTAATATATTCTGCCAAGGATTTTCTTTCTTGCTATAGGTCCAAAAATTCTTGTATCTTCTTGGTTCGCTCATGTTTTGAAAAATTTGTGGCATTGAATGCCTCTACGAATTACGCCCAAGTCACCAGACTGATCTAGAATTTGACTTCATGGGTGGTCTCCTACCACTTCTCTGCATGCTCCTTGAGACGATAGGATCCACAATCAACCTGTTGGTTGGCCGGAACCTCGAGTACTCAGAAAATTCGCTCTATCTCACTTAGCCAATTCTCTGTCGCTTCAGGATCCGTCTTTCTCATAAAGGCAGGTGGGTCCATGTCCATAAACTTCTTGTAGGACATGCCCCTGCCAGTGGTCTCTTTGGCCACCTGTTGCAAGTTGTTTCCCATTTGTTGCATGGTCATCGCATGTTGTCCAACAACCTCGGTCAAGTTGTTCAAAGTGTCCATGATGTCATTGCATCGATTAGCCCATGTCATCTATTTACACAGAAGAAAAAGCACAACCTAAAGGCTATTCTAATTTACTTAATTGTATATAGAGTTGAACACATTATTATTTATTATTCTATTTTATTCCACACATGTAACCTTAGTCCCTTTATACTTGCAGAGTGATTGTAGGTCACCAAGGAAGTCATGAGCACTATATTTTTGTCCTTCTCTGACACCATAATTGTAATAGGCCAAATATTTAACTCAAAATTTACATATTTTTTTTTCATAGCAAAAATATTAAGGAATCACTTGGTCAAATAAATGGACGGTTATAGAAATCAAATTGTCATTAATAACCTCAAGCTAAATAAAAACTTGTCCATCATTATTACAATTAATGAAATTAATCAGAGCTCCTCAGAACACTAATAGAAAATAGAATCTCATAACTATGCTCGCAATGACACCATGATTTCTTCGGTATTTTTATTCGCTACCTGAATATAATAATTTAGAGGGGGTCAGACTTCACCCCGTCTGAGTAAGAAACATAATATCAATATGAATGTACTTAGTGTCATGTGTACAAGTATATGTGCAACATATTTGAATGTTAATATGCAAACTGCAATAATTCATGCAAGTTCTATGAGATTCACCTAATACAAAACAACTCATTGTTGAATACATAAAGATAAACATTAATGAGTGACATCATATGAATGAATGTTATAATAATGTGAATATAAAAGAAACCATTACCAAGCTATGTGTCTCATGAATTAATCATATCCATACTAAAACAAATATAATATCAAGCATTGTATGTACTGGAAGACTTTTCGAAAGTGCATGAAATTTAAGTTGCTCTTGTTAATTACCCTGTGGGTATGCACAGACATTCAACATCTTGCGGACCAAGACCACACAGGGGTCTGTTATGCCTCTCCAATTAATACCCCGTGTGACTAGCCGTACGGGTATCCATTGGGGATGGTTCGCGAGTGTGAGAATATTCCTCAATGGCAAGAACTAGAATTAGGATGCACCCTAGTAACTTCCACAGAAGACTTGGATCTACCACCTACGACGCATTGGTAGTCTTGCCCCCCTAACTCCAAGGACTTCAGACCGGGTGAGACAACTCACTCTCACAAACATAACTGTCTCACGAAACTTGTACCATCTACCCCTTTCAAGGTACAACACAGGTACAATAACATACACAATTTTTCAGATGTACCCAGAACCCTGTAAGTCAAGCTATGTGGGCAAAACTTAATCCTTTGTTTTTAGTGCAATACATGGCACCTCGAGGGTAAAAAAGAACCCAACCCATATTCAGGTGATCTAGTAGTGGGTTTAACCATGAACTAGTGTGCAAAAAGCACCAATAAGGTTCTCACTGTCATCCACTAACCCATAAGCGCACGCAAGTTCTCAAACTGCAGATTCACATACATAACAAATTTGTATATATGATAGATTGCATACATACCAGACTTGCATACTTGATAGATTGCATGCATACCAGATTTGCATACATACCAGATTTTTGCATCTAACAGATTGCATACATACCAGATTTGCATGCTCAACTATATGATATTCACATATTTATAGGAACACTCTTGTGTGCAATGACCTTTATATAGGCCCACCCTGGGACTACTTCGCCGCTCCAACACACCATCATATGTATGGACAGGTTTCCCACGCACACACTCTTACGTGTTACACATGGTCATTTTCACATGAGCAGAGTTTTAGGCATAACGTTGTCTAATCCTTTATGGTTTACCCCTAATAAATGGAGTATATGCTAGATGATTAACTCTGTAAGCCTGGTTCATTTGGAATCTATGGTATTTCATGGTACTATAAGTCGTGTAACAACTTTATGTGCCTAAGCACAAGCTGGATGTCTGTCATACCGACATATAAGAAGAAACTACTTGCTGGAAATATAAATTTTTCTGCCACATGTGGGTGATGTATTGCGAGTGATCAGGACTATAAAATTTATAAATTATTGTTCGATTATCCATTGTGTATGCAGGTCTTGTGATCTAACCTATACATTTGAATGGAGTGTTAACTATAGATCATATTGATCATTGCTCTATATGCTGGAAATTTTCTTTGTAATAAAATCTGTCATATGTGCAGGTTGAGTGATTGGGTCTATGCTCACAACACTTACATGCATCATTTCTATGTTGGGATAATATTTTGACCGTTTAACGTGTTGTGTGTAGATCCATTATGTTGATCTATATATTTATATGCTCGATCATACAATGCAACAACTATATAAATACTAGAATAATCTTTTCAATATTATAATCGGTGCAGATCGAGTGATCAGATCTCTGCACTTGCATACTCGTTTCAATGGTATAATGGGTGTAGATCAAGTGATCAAATCTCTGCACTCCCATACTCGATTCTACCATGAAACACTCAAATAAATGAGTTATGTGTTCATGCTCTCCCTCGGAAATGCATAGAAATTTGAAAGTGAGATTGTTTCAATCCCTAGCATGTCTGGCGGCATCCATGACAAACTTACCTACCTATATTTTTTTCTATTTATTTATTTATTTATTTTTTTACATTGAAGATCTTGATCTACACTATACAGGCCTTCCATGGCACTATGTGCAGAAAAAAAAAACATAGTGCCATGACTATTCTAATCGGTTATATGCCCTTACATACAATCGAAAGGTGTTGCAGCATATTTGTTCTACATGTCACCAAACACATGCATATAGATATGATCCCCTTACCTCTATTGACGAACAAGCCTTCGAACATGTCCAAAAATTTTGGTTGGGTCAATGGGCTGTCGTGCTCCTCCTAGTTGCACAGCTTACACTAGAGTCTATCCCACGAATGAAGAAGGGAATGGCAAAGAGGAAAGAAGAGATGGGAGAGGAGAAGAAGGTGCTGGAAAGATTTTCACTTAAGGTGAAAACCAAGAGAGCTTTTGGAAGTTTTCTAAATGGAACCTCCTCTATAAATTCGTTCCTAATTTGTCCACCATTTGAATCCACCCATGCAAATTCGTGGGAATGGAAGAGGAATTTAATAACTTTCCTTCAATGGCATTTTTTTCACCCTTCCACTCTTTCTTAAAATGCCATCTTAATCCCCTTTAGGGAATACATGTATTATATAAGGAAGTCCTTCATGCTTTTAAAACTTTGAGATTTCAAATTTTAAATCCCAATTAAGTCTCCTTAAAAGTTAAATATTCGGCTAGCCTATATCTCTCTTAATTAAAACATGTGCCAACTAAGGAATGTTATACATGTTTTCAAAAAAAAATCTGGATTTGCATATCAAGGCTTTAGCTGAGTTTCTTATTTGGGATTTTCGGCCAGCCTTTACCTTAAAACGTGTAATTTTACGATAAATTCAGATTTTATGATAAAATGAGAAGGTTGCAGTGTATCACAACAAAACCCATGTGCACTGGGGATTTAAACTTGAGTCATTTTCCCAAAGAGACAATGAACATCTCCAATGCACTATCTTTCATTTTGTTGCAAATTATGTCTTACTTAATTTACTTAAATACTTAGACGTTAGGCATTTTTGTCAAAAAGGAAATCCATGTGTTCTTATTAGAATCCATGTGAGTGTAGTTAATAGGATTTGAACTCAAGTTGCCTCCCAATTGGGCAATATCCCTCACCACAACACCACCCCACAACTTGTTGCGCTTTGTGTCTACTGTAATTCCTTTATACATAATAATTTGATCATCTGAAACTCTTCGAGTTGGATTTCAGATCTTGTTTAAGGTTATACTCCATTTGGATCTATAAAAAAAAAAATCCAAATTAATTCTCACTAGGTTTCAGATCCCTCCAAAATCCAAAACCAAGTGTTATATCCAAAACCTCATAGTGGGTTCGATATGCCTACATCATATTCAAGATATTTAATATTAAAACATTCCTTGTTTAGGAGATAATTTCTCTTATTTATTTCTAAAAATCACCTGAAATTTTTTGGGTTTAAACAACCTGTACTAAACCCTATAGGGTCTGGGTATGGTGATAAATAAGAAGATTCGATTAAGACTCGGGTCTGGACCCAAAGATTTGCTTAATATATGGATCCGGGTATAGTTTGCGAAATTTTATACCAGACCCAGACCCAACCTGAGTTATGATTAAAATCCACAATTTTTCAATGTAAAAATAATTAAAAAAATAATATTTTACTAGGTATAGCCCGGGTCTGATTCAAGTAGTTCTTATCGGGTCTGGGTATGGTTTCACTTATAGTGGGTTTGATTAGAGCTGGGTCGGAACCCGATACCATACCCGAAAATCGGGGCCAGGTCTTATTGCACCTGGGTTCCAATCAAACCCCACCAGTTGACACCCCAACCTAGAACAATGGGTACAATAATGGATCATATGTTGGGTCCAACTACTATAATGCTGCTCTCTTACCTTAGTTCTAACCTGGAAAACTTGGCAATTACTTCACCTCTCTAACTATGGATATGCAAACTCCCGAGGGTCAGTTTTGAAACTAAATTGCTAACCCTTAATACTATGCCATCTTTTCCCTTCTCTCAAAAAAAAGCCCATGAACTTACCCAATAATCTCTTTTGGATAAATATGTTTGAGCAAAGCCAAACAAGTTAATGGGCAAAGACATCTCTTAAATTATTCAAATAATCTTATTTGAAAGCCATGAAGGAAGATTATCACATCGCAAATTAGGCATATCACTTGCATGGTTTTAGGTAGTTGTATCTATGGCATTGTCATTAAAACTAGGGGTGTCAACGGGTCGGGTTTGGTTCGGACCCAGGTGGAACCAGACTTGGACCAGATTTTTGGGTATGGTATCGGGTCCAGACCCGGATCTAATCGAATCCACTATAAGAAAAATCATACTCAGAACCGATAAGAACTACATGAACCAAACCCGGACCATACCCCATTAAAACCATATTTTTTATCATTTTTACATTGAAAAATTGGGAATCTTAATCGGAACTCTGCTCGGGTCCCAGTCTGGTATAAAATTTCACAAACTATACCCAGGTTCATGTATTAATCGGACCTTCGGGTCCGGGTAAACCAGGCATGTTGACACCCCTAATTAGAACTAGTAAATGACCTGAGGTTGTAGGGTTCACGCTTTGCTCATTCTTGTGGAGAGCATAGATGAGTTCAAGCTCACAATGAGCTCGATGTAAACGAGTTGGGCTTTAGTTGGATTGTGTATAGAAAATATACATTGTTTCAAAACTAGAATTAATAGAATTACAAAAAAATGCATTATTTGAGAGCTGAAAGTAATAAGATGTTATCTCTAAGCATATGTCTTGCAAACCAAATATTTCAATCTTGTCTATACTATATTATATGATGAATATATATATATATATATATAATGTTGATCGTTACTTAATGAGTTTATATGAGCTGAGCAGAGACGAACATCTATTGTTCTTGTTCAGCTTAGCCAGCCTAATTACGAGTTTCAATGACTTCTCTACAAGCTGAGCCATGAGCGACTAAGTTTGTTTCCCAGCTGTAGTTATCTCATCATCTGACCTTCTTTAACGAAGTACGTAGAAATTTGCACATACATATGTATAGAGGAATGGGTCAGTGCTAAATGGGTTTTTCAATTCTTTTCATGTTTTTTTTGTGTTGGGCATGTTCTATTTATGAGGAATTCACATCTGGATCATGTGTTTTCTATGAAAAAAATGATACTTGGAACCTCAAAAATTTATTATATAAACCTACCCATGTGTCAGACCCTCACTGACAGGCCCCTGTCCCCAATATTTGTTCAATAAAATAAGTATATAGATCACATTTGTACAGTCAGCATTTAAAAATAAAACCAAAAAAACTCGAACTAAATGGAAGGTGTTAAATGCTAAATGGAAGGTGCTAAATGAGCTTTTGAGGGGTTTTTTGTTTTATTTTTAAATTTTGACCATATAGATGTGATCTATGTGTTTGATTTTATAGGGATCAGCTCTTGATTCTGATACATGGGTGGGTTTTTAAAACGTTAAAAAAATCAATGGTCTAAAATCTTTGTAAAATTTTGAGGCTCCAAACGAAAACACATGATCCACGTGTGGATTCCTCGTAAATCGATCATGGCCAACACATTTAGGGGGTTGAAACTGCGAAAAAAATACCGGTAGCACATACCCATTACTATATGAAATATGCTAAAATGATACTTGTTAAATGGGTTTTTCTGCTCTTTTGGTGAATTTTTTTGCAGTTCCAAACCCATAAATGTGTTGGGAATGGTACGATGAATCCACACTTAGATCATGTGTTTTCAATGAAAAAAAGGATATTTAGAGCTTTGAAAATTTACAAAGATTTTGGACTGTTGATTTTTTGAACTTTATAAAAACCCACCCATGTGTCACAATCCAACACTTAAAGACCTGATCCCTATAAAACTAAGTACATAGATCATATATGTATCATCAAAATTTAAAAATAAAATGTAAAAAATCCAAAAAACACATTTAGCACATATCATTTATCATATTCCATTTAGCACGCACTCCTTGCTATATATATAAAGGAAGTACCCCAATTGGTAGAAAAAACCCACTCCTTGGGGTTATCCTGTGCTTGGAAGAAGAAGAATTCTTCATTTTAAGCTTTAGCCAGGTCGATCAGATACTAGGGAATTATCTCTTTATGTGTACAGACAGAGAGAGAGAGAGAGAGAGGTGAAAAGATCAGGTGCAACCCAAAGCCTGATGGAGGGTGATTAGGTGCTAAATGCACAAATTTTGTGGCATGTGATTGCACCCAATCTGGAAGAGGGAGAAAGAGAACTAATTAAAAAAACAATCTATTTTCATTATACATTTCTATTTTAGGTAGTTTGTTTTATCAAACAATTTTTTTTAAACATCACTTACTGATCCATGGAACTAATTAAACGAAAACCAATCTCTAATTCATTATAAGTTTCCATTTTAGGATGTTGGTTTATAAAACAATCATTTCTACACCACTTTCAACTTTGCTTGCATCATTAACTCAATGGTGCTAACAAGTAAAGGCTTAGTTAAACTTGTGCATTGGGAACTTTAACCATGCTTATGTTACTCCTTTGGTAGCAGATTATCACTAAGGACTTTTTTTTGAAAGGCAAGCTGGAGTTAGGCAGACCCCTGCCAGTTATACAATTATACCATTGGATTTTGAACCAACAATATCCCAACACAAGGTGACGTGCACTAGTTCTTAGATATTTTATGTGGGCCTACATATGTAATTGATCACACATTATAAACTGTCCAAGATGAAGGTCAATATAAAGTGATCTTATACGGTTGGGTCATATGACATCTTATAAAGTATGGTTATAATAATATATAGATACCTTATGCATCCTCATATATCAATTTCTGATTTTATGATGGACTGAATTGAAAAGAAAACTATAGGGTGGTTACAATTAAGTTATGGTCCCCAAAACCATATACAGTGGTTGTTCCCTTTTGCCTCCTCATCAATAACGAAAATTGTCTCTCTCTCATTATTTTAAGAGAAGAAGGAAAGGCCACATATAGAGGTTTTGAAAGATTTAACCCATCAAGATCTATCGGTGCAACAATAAATTCGGGTACACTTTTGCATTATGTTTTATTTGTTTGTTTATGATTTTTTCAATAATTTAGCATAAACAAATTTAGGAATCAAGAAATATGATTTTCCTAATCAGGAATTCAATAATTGGTATCAGAGCATCTTGTTGTTAAATTGTTAAAATGTTTGATTTTGTTATTGTATTTTTTGTTGGGTCACCGAAATCTCATCGGATTCGATTTTTCCCTTTGACCGCCGACATTAAGGGTCGTTAATAAAAAAAGTTATTGTTTTTGCCATAAACGGTAGTGTAGGTTGAGGTTTGCTGGGACTGGTGACCAACTGCGGGGATGCATGCCACCGGACGACATCGGGCGGCTTGTCAGACACTGTCCGGTCTTTAGCGCAGGAATCGTCGGGTGCCTGCACAGGTAATGAGGAAAAGGGGAGGATCGGACGGTCCTCCTCAGTCTCTCATCGGCTTTAGTGAGGGTTGAACCCCCCCCCCCCTTCCCGTTCGGGGTCAGGGTGTAGGTGGAGGAGGACCAGGGGGTGTCGATCGGCCCTTCCCCTTTGGTTTCAAACGACCAGGGGGTGTCAGCAGGCCCTCGACTCGTCACCCTCGTCGGACGTCGACCGTCGCTCAACGCAATGGTTTGGGGCATTCGGTTTGCCCCAGCCACTATCGGGTGACCAGAAGTCGGTGGTCGGTCTGGTTCGGTCCCCATCCGGTTTGCAAGGATCGACCTGGGTCGGGTGTGGTCTTACCCGCGTCAGATGAGGTCTGACCTGATCCACAGGTCGGGTCTAGTCCGACCCAACCCGATGGGCTAGACCCCTTTGCATGTGCTATAGACTCTTTAAAAAAATGGAGAGAAACATTTAAAAAAAAATCTTTATTGGGTCTAGGTCATTAAATATGAATTTTGAATCCCTTTAAAGGGTTGACTTCAGATATATTTTTGACCCTATTTGGATTATGGCTTTATTTTTATTTTTTTTGATACACATGTAATCACATATTATATTTAAACTATGGTATTCTTTTCGAAATAAGGGTATGATATTCTAAAATGAGTTGATTGAAACATGTTACCAAAGTAACCTCTTTTGTGAAAATTAACTTATTTGGAATATTAAGATGTTTGTATATTTGAAATTTATGCAAATAGTGATCGGCCCAAAGAAAGATTACTATTTGGCCGAACTTAAATATATTCCCAGTAATAAATATGGGATGATTATCAAGTTTTTTATGTGAACAATGAGTCAGTCCAAAGAATGGCTTGTTGTTTGACAAGATTAATTATTTGTATTTGATTGCTATAATAAGAGTATCACTTATAAGTTGACATTTTTGTCTAAAGACTAAATGTCAATGTTATGTTGGGTATCTTATGATGGAGTTCACCACAGTTTAAATATGTTAGTTAATGTTAATGCATGTGAATTTGTATATTAATTGCAAGCTTGTTATTGTTTCTTTTATTTTTTATTCAGTAATTTTTTTTGCTTCTACAATATCTGCAAATATTAATTCAATCCTAGTTTTAAATGGCTGAAACTTTAAAAACTGGAAAGAGAACATTATGATTGTTCTCAGGTGTATGGATTTGGATCTTGCACTTTGAGAGGATCAACCTACTGCTCCCACAGATAGAAGTTTCACTGTGGATAAAAGAAAGTATGAGAAGTGGGATCGATCAAATCGCATGAGTCTTATGATCATAAAACGTGTAATTCTGAAAACATTCATGGGGGCTATGTTTGAAGAGGTTAATGCCAAGAAGTTCCTTGAGAAAATTGAAAAATATTTTGTAAAAAATGAAAAAACTAAGACAAGCACTCTCCTTTCGAGTCTCGTTTCGATGAGGTATAAAGGTAAATGGAACATAAGAGAGTACATTATGAAAATGTCTCATCTTGCTTTAAAACTAAAGGCACTAAAGTTAGAGTTGTCTGAGGACTTACTCGTGCATTTAGTTCTGATATCTCTTTCTACATAATAAAGTCAATTTAAGGTCAGTTATAACTGCCAAAAGAATAAATGAAATCTAAATGAGCCCATTTTACATTGTGTGTGAAAAGAAAAAAGAATGAAACAAGAAAAGACAAAAAATGCTTACTTAGAGGTTATTTCTAAAGACAAATTTAAGAAAATAAAAAAGATAAGGAAGTTGCAGTGGACCCTCCATCATAGAAGAAACATCAGGATTCAAAGTTCAGTTTTTTTTTTGCAAGAGCAAGGGTTACATGAAGAAGTATGGTACTAAATATTATGTTTAGCGTAAAAAGAAAGGTACCCTCCTTTGATTTATTCTGAGGTTAATTTAACTTATGTACCCAAACATACTCGGTGGATGGATTCTAGTGCTACCACTCACATAAGTGTGTCTATGTAGGGTTGCCTAAGTTGTCGAATGTCAATTGATGTTGAAAGATTCATCTATATGGGTGATGGCAAATCAGTTCAAGTTTAGGCAATAGGGACTTTTAGGTTATTATTAAAGGTTGGTTGTTATTTAAATTTGAAAGAGATATACATTGTACCATCATTTAGACAAAAATTGGTTTTTATTTCCACATTAGACAAATTTGGTTATTCTTGTTTATTTGAAAATAGTCAGTTTAAGTTGTTTCTTAATTCAAATCTCATTGGAACTGGTTCTTTATCTGTAGTTGATAACCTATATTTACTTAATATTGTTATTTCATATCATGAAACCTTGCATTTAAGTTTACGTGGTATAAAATGAAAATTAGCCGATGAGAATTCAGTTTTATTATAGAATAAGCGCTTAGGTCATATTTCTAAACAAAGAATTAAAAGGCTTATGACAAGTAAAATTCTTGATTCCCTTGATTTCACCGACTTTCAGGTTTGTATAATGCATAAGAGAAAAACAAACAAGCATAAGGAAAATAGGCGTCGACAGAAGAACAGACATCTTAGAACTTCCTCATACAGATATTTGTGAGTCATTCCCTACAACTTCTTAGAATGAGCAATAATATTTTATTACGTTTATAGATGACTATTCACGTTATGGGTACCTATATTTGATTCATAAAAAGTCTCAGTCACTGGATGTGTTCAAATCATTTAAGGCTGAAGTTGAAACTCAACTTGGCAAAAAGATTAAAGTCATCAGATCTGACTGTGGTGGTGAATATTACGGTAGATATGATGGATCAAATAAACAACGTCCAGAGCCATTTGCTAAATTCCTCAATAAATGCGGTATCGTCTCACAGTATACCATGTCAGGCACTTCTAGCATTAATGGTGTTGCTGAGAGATGAAACAGGACCTTAAAGAATATAGTAAGGAGTATGATTTGTCATTCTACTTTACCAGAATTTCTCTGGGAAAAGGCTCTAAAGACTGCAGCTTATGTACTGAATAGAGTACCAACTAAAGCAGTAACCAAAACTCTATATGAAATGTGGAGAGGCTCATGGCAATGAACAAGAAGACGTACAAAATCTTGGCGATGATTAGATTAATGTGTTGAAGAAGTTTTATTTTTATTTTTTCGAAATTGTAATTGTTGAATTGTAAATAATTAAACTTGTTAATTTTAAAGTGGAACGATTAATTGTTGTAGATTCCTTTTATATGAAATTTTATGTGTACTTTGTTTTTTATTTACAGGAAATATAAATCGTACAGGAAATATAAATTATAGCGTTCTCGATATTTAATTTTCAAATAAATTTTTTTATTTTTTTTCTTGTTTGTGACGGATATATTCGTCGCTATACATATAATTTAGCAACGGTTTAGCGACGGATGTAAATCTGTCGCCAAGTCGAGGTCACTGTTTAGTACCGACGGATTTGCGACTGAATCCGTCGTTCATTATTTCGTCGCAATTAGCGACGGAACTGGCGACGGATTTATTCCGTCGCCAGTTAGCATCAAAAAATTCGCGACATAAGTTGTCCGTCGCCTCTTCGTCGCTAAGTCGGTTAGCGACGAATTAGCGACGGAATAGCTATGGAATGAGGTCGTCGCTAATCCACTGCTTTGTTGTGGTGTCAATTACTTAAAGGAGATTCACATGGTAGTTCATGAATGTCATTATATATATATATGCGAATTTTGTACAATATTTGCGAAGTTTTGCATATTTTAGTTACATAAGGTTCACAAATTTGGTTATGCAAACTTTGAGAGGTTCGCAAAATCATCGTGCAAATATACTTTTTAGTGAGAGGTTGCGAGATCAAGATAACATACCTATATATTGCACAAACCTCAAGAGGTTTGCTCGTGAGAAGATTAAAAAGGTCCTTAAAAGGTTAGGCATTTGAGAATTTTGATGTTGTATTTTCATATTTGGATATGTTCAACTGAGGCAAGGTCTTATTTTGAAAGATCTAGGGGTTATAAATTTTATGACTCTATGAATAAGTCCTTTTTTTAGACAAAAAACACTTGTTTCTTTGAGGATGTTGTGTTTAGGAGAGGTGATAAGGTAAAAGACATTGTTTTTAAAGAAGAATATGTTTCTCTTCCTACAGTTGTTGTTGATAATGATCAGATTTCAATTTCTGCCATTGCTCAAACAAATCCATAACAAGCCAATGTTCAAGATCTCTCTATCCAAAATCAAGTTTTTACTCCTTGAGTACAAACTCAACAACCTCAAGAACAAGTGTCATTAAGAAAATCCACTAGAGAGGGGAGAAGGGAATTTCTAGATGATTATATTATTTTTCTCCAAGAACATGAGGGTGATATTGGCTTAAAGAAAGATGATCCAATCAACTTTCAGCAAGCTATACATAGTTCTAACTCTCAAAAGTGAATAGATGTCATGCATGAAGAGTTTAAATCCATGAAAGACAATAACGTGTGTGATCTTGTTTCATTACCTGAAGGTGTAAAACTCATTGGTTGCAAATGGATATTTAAAATAAAGAGGGATTCAAATGGGTAATGTGGAAAGATATAAGGCATGTCCTGTTGTAAAAGGGTTTACTCAAAGGGAAGACATTGAATATACAGAGACTTTCTTTTTAGTTTCTACGAAAGATTCTTTCAGAATAATGATGGCACTTGTGGCTCATTTTGATTTGGAGTTGCATTAGAGGGATGTAAATACTGTATTCTTTAATGGTGACATTGATGAGACAATATATATAGTGCAACCAAAATATTTTTTCTCAAGCGATACAAAAAAAATGATTTGCAAATTAATGAAATTCAGCTATGGACTTAAGCAGGCTTCCCGTCAATGGTATCATAAATTTTATCAAGTTGTCTTCTCATTTGGTTTTAAGATAAATGAGGTCGATGAATGTATATACTATAAATTTGGTGGGGTAAATTCATTTTCCTGGTTTTATATGTCGATGACATACTATTTGCCAATAATGATATAGGCCTATTGCATGAAATCAAGAAATTTCTAACAAAGAAATTTGAACTAAAAGATCTTGGCGACACCTCTTTTGTATTAGAAATTCATATACATCGAGATCGTTCTTGTGGTATTCTTGGATTATTGTAAAAGTGCTATATCAAAAGGATTCTTGACAGATTTGGCATAAAGGATTGTAAACCAGGTGACACCCTTATTGCTAAGAGAGACAAGTTTAGTCTCGCTCAGTGCCCTAAACACTAGTTTGAAGTTAAAGATATAGAAAAGATTCCCTATGCATCTGTTGTAAGGAGTCTTATGTATGCTCAAGTGTATACATGTCTGCATATAGCATACATTATTGGGATGTTAGGTAGATATCTGAGTAACCTAGGAATGGATCATTGAAAAGCAGCAAAACGGATTATGTAGTACTTACAAAGAACAATGGATTACATGCTCACATACAGGAAGTCAAATCAGTTAGAGATTATTGAGTATTCTGATTCTGACTTTATTGGATGCCAAGACAGTTACAGATCAATGTCAGGTTATGTTTTTCTATTGGTCGAAGGAGCTATCTCTTGAAGGAGTGCTAAGCAGACACTCATTGAATCTTTCACTATGATGGCAAAGTTTGTAGCCTGTTATGAGGTATCTAATCATGAAATATGGTTATGTAATTTTGTCACTAGGCTGCAAATTTTTTATAACATTGAAAGACCATTAAAGTTATTTTGTGACAATAATTCAATCATACTATATTTCAACAATATCATAAGCTTGTCAAAGTCAAAACATATAGACATTAAGTTTCTTGTTAAAGAAAGAGTGTAGAATGGTCAGATATCTATTGAACATATCCATGATTGCGGATCTGCTTACCAAAGGTTTACCACCTAAGGTCTTTCACGAGCATACCGCTCGAATGGGTGTTATATCATTTAATGATATGATGGTTTAGTGAGAGTTTGTATTTGGATGTTCTCAGATAAAAAAAAGTTTCATTTTATTACTTCAATATAAGGCTCAAGTTTCAGTTTCATTTTATACTCATTTATTGTGATCTCACTAAAGAATAAGGCTGGACCAATTGGAAATAGGCATATTCAGATAACATTATATGTAATTTTCATGCTTCACATCCATACTTCGTCTATATCATTGGTTATGTCGATATATGTGATCATTGATGGGTCTAATTATAATGATTGTAATAAAGATCGCTTTGGTTCTATGTTGACATGATTGATGGACCAGATGGTTGAAGATTAGTGTTTTTTGAGCTCATAAGAATATTGTATAATGTGTGATTGTATGGTAACATATGTGGCCCAAGTGTGAGATTGTTAGATATTTCATGTAGACCTACATATGTAAATCACACATTATAAATTGTCTAAGGTGAAGGCTCGTGTAAAGTGATCTTATATGGTTGGGCTATATGGCATCTTATAAAGTATGGTTATAATAATGTGTAGATATCTTATATGCCTTCATATGCCAATTTCTAATTTTATGATGGGCTGAATTGAAAAGAAGACTATAAGGTGGTTATAATTAGGTTATGATCTCCAAAACCATATATAGTGATTGTTCTCTTTTGCCTCCTCATCAAGAAATTGTATCTCTCTTATTAGGTTTAGAGAAGAAAAAAATGCCACCTATAGAGGTTTTAGAAGATTTAACCCATTAAGATCTACTGGTGCAACAATGAATTTGGGTACGCTTCTGCATTATATTTTATTTGTTTATTTCTGATCTTTTCAATGATTTAGCATGAACAAATTTAGGGATCAAGAAATATGATTTTCCTAATCAGAAATCCAACACTAGCAGATCCTACTGGACAAATGGAGCCCTCGTTGGTCCTCCTTTGAGGATTTTGGTTAGTGGTTTGCCGGTGAAATAAATTTAACATTTTCTTAATATTTGTTATTCACATAAATGATTGTGTGTATGTGTTTTATGACTAGGAACCCTCATAGAGAATAAGGCCATTTAGTAGGCCCACTCTTCTGTGAGGTAAACCCCAAGTGGGGTCGCCGACACCCAAACCTTTTATGATGGAGCTCACCAATGAAAGACACATATACACCTAGTGAGTTGAACCTACGATGAAGGGGTCAGTATCTTCTCTCAGCCCACTGGGTGTATATAAATGATTGTGATTGAACTTGCAAAGACTGCAATTGTCCAAGGTCCATTTAGCCAAAGATATTCGACCCAAGACCAATAAGCACCTTAGCAACCCAAACCTGATGAAGCTCCCTCGGGTCATCATGGGTCAAGAAGGTCTTGCTAGATCAAGCATGCTTTTTTGGGGTGGCTTTGGGTTGGGCTTCATGCATACTTATCGTGATGGAAACACTTATTGGATACTTCAATTTATGCTTCTGTCGTGTCCCCTTATATGTTATTCCTAAGAGAACAATAAACAAAATGATGTGTCTTGTTCAGGGATGGTAAACTAGCTGAGCTTGGCTTGTTTGAGTTCGAGTCATTAAAGGGGTGTTTGATTGTTTGTACAAGATTGGAAGGAGCAGTTGAACACATGTTATGTCTGTTTTGTAACAACTACACTATATCCAACATATGTTTCGATTGAACATAAAGTGTTATTTGTGTCCAACATTTGATGTTTATGTTGTGCATACCACTTAGACATATAGATAATGGGTCCAATACATTGTTTTGGATCGTACGACTCGATCTGCCCTAGCATATGAGTGTTTTAACATGTATTATGGATTTTAGTCCCGAATATAAATCTTGGATTTGATATAACTGGATGCCATCTTGAATGAACCTGCCTCACAAGAAGGTTCTCTGAAAACAAATAAATAAGAGATGATGTGTTGGAGTATTGATAGCATGCAATTGACCATCACCTTAGAAAAAAGATTGTTTTTATAAAAAGTTGCATATAACTCAAAACAAGAGCAACAAGAAGAAACCTTATCTAAGGTCATTAACATTCTAAATACCAATAAATGTTTAAATTTTGGGTAATTTGAGAACAAATAAGAATCAATATTTTTAACATATAAATGCTTTAATCAATGTCATGTTATATCAAAATTTATCAAAAAATTGTGGATTTTAGCCCCGAATATGGATCTTGACCTAAGTGATAAAAAATTTGTTTAAATTTTGGATAATTTGAGAAAAATAAGAATTCAAAATTTTTATATACAAATGCAAAAATCATAAATAAATCATATAACCGTAAAAGTACAAGAAAATAAAACATAAATAAACCAAAAAAACCCAAACTACAAGAAAAATAAATCATAAAATTAAATATAAAAAACTCTAATGCAAACCTTAATCAAAGAAAATAACCAGGTTAACTATAAGAAGCACTAATTAAAAAAATTTGATTCAAAGTCCTAATTAAAGAAAAACAAGAAAAAAACCTTAATTAAAGCAAAGATAAAATATCAAAACCTCTAATTAATGAAATTTGATTCAAACCCCTAATAAAACATCAAAAAAAAATACAATCAAACTAAATATGAAAAGCCCTAATCAAAGAAATTTTGTTAAAACCCTAATTCAAACTCTAGTCAAAGAAATACAACTCTAATCAAATTAACTAAAAAATTGGATTCAAATCCCTAATCAAAGAAAAACCCTAATCAAATTAAAGAGAGAATAAGAGAGAGAACAGAAAGACTAGAAAGTAGAAAAGGGGAGAGTGCGAAAAAGGGTAAGAAAGAAGAGAGAGAGGCCAGGGTGCCATCGTCGGTCGACAGCCTCTTGTTGCACGGCTGCTAAACAGGGGTGAGAGAGTATGTGTGCGTTGTTGCCGGCATCTTGTCGGTGGCCTCAATGCCAGCCTCTCGCTGCACAAGAGAGAGAGAGAGAGAGAGAGAGAGAGAGAGAGAGAGAGAGAGAGAGAGAGACCCTTCACCTCCCCTGTTAATCCGTGTTCCCCCATTTCCATTCTCGGCATTTTTTTTGGGGGGGGGGAGGGGGAGGGGGGGAGTTGAAACAGTGAATCACAATGTCTGCTACGTTCATAGTTTAATTAGCGCAGCGTCCCACAGGATGCACAGAATGCACAATCAAACACACCCTAAAGGCACACCTCTGCTCAGGCTTGGCTCGTGGGCTTGTCATGATCTGGGCTGAGCTTGAGCTGGCTGGGTTTTTGAAAAAATTGTTTTTAAGTGTTTTTTGAACTTGATAATATATAAATATATATATATATATATATAATAATACATATAACGCATATAATGTATGTATATTCATATATAAAACATACATAATATGCATATTATATATATAATACATAATTTATGTGTATAATATATAATATATAACTATACCAGCCTAATTTGCCATGTTCTTGCTCAGCTCATTTAATTAAACGAACTAGCTCTTAACTCGGCTCACCAAACTCAATTTCTGAGTTCAGCCGAGCTTGTTGCTAGTCTCTTCTACCAGCCCTAGTATTATGTCCTCTCGGGTGTATCGTACCACCCAAGATAACAATGACCTAGAACTTTAATCCAACTCAACCAAGACTTGTGCTCCTAGATCACTGGAAGGCCAGTTGGTATGGGAATTGGACTCTCCGGAAAAAGTGTTTGACACGGGCTGGAAAGTAGGGGTGGCAATTTCTGACACGACCCGCCAACCCGCCTCTTAGGCGGGTTCGGGTTGGGCTTAAGCCAACCCGTTTAATAAACGGGTCGACCCGCGTAACCCATTTATTAAACAGGTCGGGTTCGGGTTGGGGGTATGCCAACCCGCCAACCCGGCTGACCCGTTTAATAAACGGGTTAGGCGGGTGGGTCAACCCGCCAACCCGTCTGCCCGACCCGTCAACCTGCCAACCCGACCCGCCAACCTGCCTACCTGCCAACCCGATCTGTCAACCCGCCAACCTGACCCGAGAACCTGAAAACCCGTTTACCCGACCCAACCCATTTATTAAATGGGTTGGCGGGTCGTGTCGGGTTACCCGTTTATTAAACGGGTCGGGTTCGTGTTTGCCACAGCCGACCCGTTTAATAAACGGGTCGGGTTCGGGTTGAGGTATGCTGACACGCCAGCCCGCCAACCCGACCCGATTGCCACCCCTACTGGAAAGGGAGTTCTTGATCATAGCAACATTGACTTAGTTTGGGTATGGATCAAGATTCTTATGCCCGAGTTTGGTTCATTGGGTAGGGATCGAGATTCTTATTCCTGCCCTAAACACTAATTCATCGATCACACCTTGACATCAAGTGATGAACCCGTAAACGGATCACGGTCCATAACCCACAAGGCATGATACAATCATCCCGGAGCCCAAGTCATGACAGATTAGACTAACTTCAAAGACAGTTTCCAGACCACACGTCGCCGTGTCCGACAAGGATAGGCCTCAGTTTTTCGATACTGCAACTATAAGGGCGGATCCAAGGGGTGAGGAGGGGCTCAAGTCCCTCCTAAAGTTTTGAAATTTGTTATTATTTTATTATAAAAAATTATATTATTTTATTTTATTATAAAATTTGTTTACCCCCCTTTAAACAAAATCCTGGATATATTTTAGTTTTATATTTTATTTTATTATAAAGAAATTTGCCTCCCTTTAAGAAAGTTTTGAAAATTTTCATTATTTTATTATAAAAATTTATATTGCCCCTTTATATTTTAGTTTATTATAAAAAAAATTGCCCCCCTTTAAGCAAAATTCTGTATATATTTTAGTTTTATATTTTATTTTATTATAAAAAATTGTGTTCTCCTTTAAGCAAAATCCTGAATCCGCCACTGACGGCAACCCGAATTGTCGAGGTCCAACTCCACCAAGATCCGATCCACACCTATTAAACCCTAAAAGTTGTACCCATATCCACTAAACCCGTAGAAACCCTAAAACCCCTAAATGGGCATCAGAACCACCCTAAAACCCTAATCTCCTAATAAATGAAGGCCAAATCACCGAAAGGCAAGACAATCCATGTCATGCACGTGTCCATAGGACCAATGATTGTCCCCATCCGAATCCGGATCCCTATTGGTCAAGAGTCGGGTCCAGTTCGGTAAAGAGGTCTGATTGCCCAACCCTCAAACTTTCATGGAAAAGGGAAGCCCTCGCCTTGCACCCATTTTGGGGGGCACCTTCCTCCCCACGTCCGCCAAACCCCAACACCCTATGAATAACATTTTGGAGAACTGCACAAACATTTTAGCGTTTTTCATAATGCCCCTCAAAATTTCAGCCATGCGCAAAAAAGCCACCCAACATTATTTTTTTTACATTTACGTGAGAAAATCATCCCAGAATCAATGACCTAATCGTGTTGGCTCTGTCTGCTATCGCAAAATGCCCAAATGATGAAAGTTTGATATTTTCAAAATATCACTTATTTTGAAAAATACTATGCTTTTATTGTAGTATTAGTGTGGTATTTAATAACACGTGATAACATAGTTTTTTCGTTGAATTTATGTTTTTTAATTTTACATCTTTGTACAACTTTTTATATAGTTTGGATTTTTATATATCTATAATTTCCCTTGATTTACTAATAGAATAAAAAGCATTTGAAAAAAAAAACAGTTTTTTAATTGTTAAGTTTTTCCTTGAGAAGGAGTTTTATGATGCTATTTTATTAAACAAATCAATAATGAGGGAATTTGACTAAGGATGGCGGTAGACGGGGCGGGGGACAAGGTCTCTTCCCCCGCCATCTAAAAATCATGCCCTTCATCTCCGCCTCCATTTCGACATGGGTTTTGATTTTAACCTTTATCCATGCCTTCATTCTTGTTTCATGTCCTCCATCTCCTGTCCAAATTGAGCAAGGTGGGGGCGGACCTTAATTTTCCCTCGGCCCACTGCCGCATAACTCCATCCTTGGAGGCCCATCCTGCACATATTTTGATTTTAACCTCCATCCTCGATCCAAACAGGGTGAGGCCAGTTTTCCCACAATCTACTGCCATCCCAAAATTTGACTCATTTTCTTGGACTAAACAAAATGTCAACTCGACAGCTTTAGGATCAAATTTCTTTATTTTTTATGTTTTAAAGATACGATTAAAGTCCAGGCTTATCTTTATAAAAATATAAAGTAAAAAAGTGGTTGAAAGTAATAACCAAAACATTAGACGTCTCCTAATAAACATCTTATACTTTAGTCCGGTTTTACGTAAATTCTTGTAAATATTTATTCCCACCCATCTCTTTCCTTTTCCCCTTATCTCTCTCTCTCTCTCTCTCTCTGAGTAAACGAAACATCCTCTACGTCTTCCCGAACCATCAGACGAATCTCGGCCGTCGATCGGTGTTCGCCGGTGAATCTGACGCGGAAAGACGCCGGGGTTTGGTGGTTTCCCCGCTGATCGAAGCGGTTTCGGTGAGCCCTCTCGTCGATTGGAGTCCGTCGCTTTGCCTTTCCTTCAATGAGTTGATCGATTATGGTCGTCGCTTCCGCTGATTCGGACTGGTCGGATTGGTGGTTTTAGGGTTTCCGTCGGAGAATGGCGGAGGGGGTTCTCTGCGGGGAGTCGGGATCCGGCGATCTGCCCCAGACGTATATCTTGGGACTCGTGAGCCCCAGGATCGGGCACAAGCGCGAGTTCGAGTTCGCGGCGAAGGTTCAGTTGGAGATCATCGGGTCGTTGGGGGAGCGGAGGTCCCGGGCGAAAGAGGCCGGCCCTCCTCCTGAGGCAGCCGGCGAGGAGAATCAGGGCGCTGAGCAAGCCAAGAGCGATCCTTCTCCTGCTCCAGATGCAGCGCCCAAGATTGATCATTCTCCTGCTCCAGATTCTGCGCCCAAGATTGATCCTTATGCTGCTACAGATGCAGCGCCCAAGATTGATCCTTCTCCTGCTCCAGATGTGGCACCCGTTCCGGTGGAGCCGGTGGAGAAGGCACCGGAGGTAATCGAGGCTGTCAATGTCGTCAATGAGGCTGGCACGCAGAAGCACGAGAAGACGCCACTTTCTAGGCCATGGGTGTCGCTTAGGAGGATCACCAGATCGGAATTCAAGAGGTTGAATGGCAGTAAAGAGGCCCCTGGATCGGACAAAGGGGAGCGTTCTTTGATCAAGCAACCCAGGGCTTCCGAACCCGTCCGTGTTTTCAAGAGGAGGCGTCTCAATGGCGACGCCGATGCCCTAAACCAGTGGTCCAGTGGTGATGGCGTTGCCAAGCAGGGACGGCCGGATGATGATGAGAATGCCAAGGAAGGGAAGACGGGTGTGGAGGGAGATCCTTCTTCTGTCCTGGTAACGAGTGTGGATCAGGGGAATTCGGCTTCGGCTGAATCAGTTGAAGGCTTGTATTTGAAGGAATCAACACGCCACAAAGTGGAAGAGGAATCAGGATTGATAATAGCAGAGAGGTCATCTTCAGAGGTCGTTTGTGCCAGGGATCAGGAGGAGTCTGGTTCATCTGCCAGCAATTCGGGGATCAATCATGCCAATCTACAGGATAATTCGAATAAGCTGGAATTGAAGATGTCAAAGAAGATTGCCTTGACCAAGTTCCCAACAACAATCAAGGAATTGCTTGCAACTGGTTTGCTTGATGGATGCAAAGTACGCTATCTATGTCGTGCTGCAGGGAAGGTATTAATTCTGAATTCAATGGCTTAATTTATAGATAATGTCATCTTTGACTCACGTTTTGGATGTAGTCCTGCATGCTTTTGACATATGCTGTTGTAAATTGTTAGGATGGACTCAGTGGCGTAATAAAAGATGGAATGATCCTCTGTTTCTGTTCATCCTGCAAAGGCAAAAAAGTGAGCATATGGTTGCTGTTTCGTGTGTTATGTGCTTAGATTATTTGAAGAAAACTCTGTTTTGACCTGAAATGGATGAATTTTTCAATTTGCAGTCTGTTACGCCTGTTCAATTTGAGCTGCATGCTGGTAGTCATAATAAACGTGCAATTGACTATATTTACTTGGAGAATGGGAGGTCAATACGTGATGTATTGAGATCGTGTGTCAGAAGTCCACTAGAAATGTTTGAGGAGAGGATTCAAACTGAAATACGTTTGTCAACGAAAAAAGGAGTCACTCGTGAGCCCTGCAAAGGTAATAAGCTATTCAACAATCTCTGTTTTTTGCGTGGCTTTTGACATGTGGAGAATTTTGTCAATATTTTGTTATGCCTGATGTCATTGTATAATCTGTAATTTTGCCCGATTTAATTCTTCTGATTTTATGTCATTTAGGATTGGTTGATGCCACAAGCCATGGAAGATTACGCCAGTTTTGCAAGAAGCCCTTGGCACCTCAGCAAACCCCTGCAAAGAAAACCCATAGTGCAAGGTGAAGAAATATTAATTCATCTATCTGCTTGAACTATTTCATATGAAAAACTTTTAGCTGTATATGCAAATAGATTCAGTTAGTGTTTGGTGTTTCTTTTCTCGTTTGATGAGGTATGGATATCATTTGGTCGTATGAACAAGTTGTTTAGGTTCATTTTCCCATATGTTACCTGGACGCTGGTACAGTGTGTTGGTGTTGAACACTTGTACGAGTGTTGGACACATTGAGCACAAGTGAGCGAGAGGGAAATGACGTGGGACAAGAGTGAGAAAGAGAAGGAAGGTCACCAATTCTCAAATAGAAGATTGAACAACCCCTTTGTCATGACATGAAACAATATATGAAAGCAAGAGATATGGAGGAGGGGGAAAAAGCTATACGGAAGCCCAAAAAAAGAAAAAGAATTGAATGATAATAAATTAAAAAAGGTAATTGGTAAATTTTTCTTGAAGTTCAGATGGAAATTTGCTAGGCTCTTCTTAAAAATGAAACTCAAAAGACTATTTGGTGCTAGAGGTCATCACAGTTGATACTTGAAGAAACACAAGGTAGTTTGTAAAATATCAAAAACCACAAGTACCATGTACAAACAGTTTTCTCCCAAGCTCAAGTTCTATAAATCTGAGCTTCCAGTTTTTTTCCCTTTCACTATGTTAGAATGCTCTGTATACTTTTTTGCTTTTTCATTTGGGTTCTGAATTTGTGTACCATTTCCTTGTAAATGAGTTGATCTCATTGTGATAGATGCACAACATTTTCTTTGAATGAGACAGTATGCCACTTTGTCAATTTACCTTTTCACATTGATTGGTCCATTCAAATGCCCAGGCCTTTGTTATTTCTTTTTATCTTAGGCAGGCTGCAACACTGCCACTTGTATTAGATCTCCGAGCATGAATCTGGTATATCCTGGATTTCACAAAATACTATGAGAGACATTCTCTCTGTGATAAACTCTGGCTTCTTCTTTTATGGAAGAAAAGGGAATTTTTGCATATGAAATGAGACACATTTTAATGCTTTTGAGAGTTGGGTGGAGTAAGAAACTAAATTGGTGGAAGCCTAAAGATACTGGAGGTACCATCATTGTCAATTTGACAATAAATCAATATCACAAGTACAATGTTATGAGTTTGCATATGGATAGACGGTTCTTCTTTGCTCTTTTTTCCTTTATGCTATTTTACCTGGACACTGACACGAGTGTTGGTATCATAAGTACAATCCTCTGTCTATGTTGTGACTGAGCTATAAAATTTCATAGGGAAACTGTTTTCTGAATTCTGATAGATGCTTCAGGTTTGAAATCTAGATAGCAAAACATACTATTTTTTTGTTATTATCTCTTTCATTTGTGCTTCTACTGCAATGAATCCTTTTGCATAACATGTGGAAACTGTCTTTTGATTGTCCTTATGCACATGCAGATTGCCAAAATCAACCCTTACTTCTAAATCCCCCAGTACCATCGCCGGGCATAATGTGTCAAAAAATAAGAGTGCACAGGCTAAGCTGACCAAGAAGTTTGTGCCCTTACCTTACTTTACAGCATTTTTTCTCCTATTCATGCTGGTTCTTCTGTGTTGTTATTTGAATCATATTGATCTGATGAGGGTGACTATTTTGTTTGCAGGGACTTGGGCCTGCATAAGTTGGTGTTTATGTCAAGGGGGCTACCTGATGGAACTGAAGTGGCATATTATGCCCGTGGTCAGGTTGTTCAATACTAAATAGTGAACTTATAAAGTAATTTTACTCGCTGTTTGATATCTTTTTAACTTGGTCATTCCTGTCATTTTCCCACAGAAATTACTTAAAGGATATAAACAAGGATATGGCATATTCTGTTATTGCTGCAAAACTGAGGTACATAATATATTCTGCTGCCATATCTTTTCATCTATGTACATACACACATATTCACCCAGACACTTGTCCAGTTGTCCCAGTTGGATTAAGCTTCAAGTGTTCAATTTTCAGGTCAGCCCCTCGCTGTTTGAAGCTCATGCTGGCTGGGCATCACGTCGTAAACCGTGAGCTATCCAGGATATATTTAGCTTGTTTTGGCTGTTTATTATGACATACTGGCATGTGATTCTTATGCATCTAAGGTGTTGTGTCATTCCAGATACCTACACATCTACACCTCAGATGGAGTTTCCCTTCATGAGTTTGCCATGTCATTATCAAAGGGTCGGAAGCTTTCCGCTAGTGATAATGATGACCTTTGCACCATTTGTGGAGATGGTGGAGACCTTCTGCTTTGTGATGGATGTCCAAGGGCCTTTCATACAGGTGAATTCTCTTTTATGTTACTGCATAATGCTGGTTTGTGTTTCCTTGTGGTAATGTAATTTCACTACTTATGTGGTGCGATTATTCATTCTCTTACTATATAATGTTGGTTTGTGGTTCCTTTTGTGTGTGAACTCGGTGCCTGTGTGGTATGAATATTCATCATCTTCTTCGTTTAAACCAAATGACTTGTTATAAAATGAAAATTAATACCATGACTGTATACGAATTTCGAATATAAGCCTAATTACGTTATCTTTTTTATTTCATTTGAAATTTCAGCTGGAATCTTTGTACATTTTAACTGATTGTGTGTTATGGAATTGTTGAGAATAAGATTGGTGTGATTTCAATAAGATCACAAATTTCTGTATTTTGGTAACAATGTTAAACAACAAAAGTTAGAAAGAGCCATGCCTTGGTTTGAATCCACCATGATTCAGTTAGCAAGAGCTTATAGTGTGGGTAGGGGAGGAGAGCTTGGTAATCACCACGGCATTGCATTCCTTGGGCTAGGCCATTTGGCAAGAAAATTTCTTTTAAAAGACGTGCAAACCAATGGTTTTTTTGGTTTCTTGAAGCTCGCATGAGACTGGTTACTTGTCATATTTTGTGATGATTACTTAGTGCTAATCACTTGGAAAGTCTGTTTTTTTTTGCTGCACATGTTAGATGTTCTATGAGCTTCTTGTTTTGTTAGTTTATGCTCTTGTTGAAACTTGATCACTTTGATGTTGATTTCAGAATGTGTGGATCTCTCATGCATCCCCCGTGGTAATTGGTATTGTTCATATTGTGAACGTAATTTCGAACAAGAGCGGATTGCAGCTTGCAGTGAAGATGCATTAGCTGCTGGGAGAGTTCCAGGGCTGGAGCCTTTGGAGAACCTGCATAATCGTTGTACTCGTGTTGTCAAGAAACCACAAGTTGAAATTGGTGGTTGTGTGTTATGTAGGTCAGTATGCAAATATGATTTCATCCATATATCTTTCTCCAAGATTTTTATTATTATGGTAGTCATTTCTTTTATTCTACTTTTATTGTAGGCAACTTTTTAGGAAAAAAGTGAATGCATTTATATAGGGTGTTGTATTTTCAATTTTCTGTTTATATTTGTTGGCTTGCATATTTGATGTTCAATGCACAGTGTTGATGTTCCGTTTTTTCTGGTTTACTTATTTGTGGTGCTGCTGGATTCAGGGGTCATGATTTTAGCAAATCAGGATTTGGTCCTCGAACTGTTATGCTTTGTGATCAAGTATGCTTTTTCACATCCTATTTGCAGCTTTTTTATGTGTTAACTAGGTCTAGTTCAGTTGTTCTTGATGTTAGCTAAGTCATTCACTTTGTTTTGTACAGTGTGAGAGAGAGTTTCACGTTGGTTGTCTGAGGGATCATGGACTTGGTGATCTGAAGGTATGGGTTTACTGGAGCGTTTTTCTGTTTATAAGTGCTGTTGGGAAAATGTGAATTTTTGACATCCAGTGGCTCTTCTTGCATGTTCATTTTTTGTTTTTTTAAATAGGAATTGCCAAAAGAGAAGTGGTTCTGCTGCACGGATTGCAGTAGGATTCATGCTTCTTTGCAGAAGCTAATTCTCCGTGGGGCGGAGAAGCTTCCTCCTCCTCTTTCAAATGTGATTAAGAAAAAACTTGAAGAGAAGGACGTGGATAGTGATCTTGATCCTGATATAAGTTGGCGGCTTCTTAGTGGAAAAAATGCCTCTCCTGATAGTAGATTATTACTATCCAAAGCTGTTGCTATTTTCCAAGTAAGTATCTTATATATTAGTCATTCAAATTTGTACATTCTTGGCTTCCTGGTTTCATCTGCCTTGGTGCTAGATTGGAATCATTACATGCTGAAATCAAAGGGTCCTCGTTTCGTCGCCAACAATATGTGATATTGTTACTTGAAATGCCTTTGCCCTTCTTTATGTAGTAAAAAAAGTGAGGCAACCATGGAAGCAGGATTCCATCTGTTCATCTTTCCCATTTTATTTGAAAGAAATGCCACCAGTAGGAAATCAGAGATCTATTACAAAAAGAAATGTAGAGAAAGTGGGAAAAAATGACAAGAAAAAACGAAAGCAAGCTAAAGTAAGATACATAGACCAAAGGAACTGTTATTTTGAAAAACAAGTAGGAATTCTTAATTTTCAAAGATTGTTGCATTTGTATTTCCTGATGTGGAGTACTTATCTCTTTATGGTTTAATGTCCCTACCCTGTATCCTTCTTTTCCAGGATTGCTTTGATCCTATAATTGATGCAGCATCAGGTCGGGACCTGATCCCACCAATGGTCTATGGGTGAGCATTTGTCTTTATTGCTTGTCTTGCTAAGGCTACGGCGGACCTCTTTTAACTGTTTCCATTCTACTATTTGACTTCCAAGCAAAAACTTGTAACTGAAACTGATCTATGGTCTTTCAACTTCTGTAGAAGGAACATAAGAGGTCAAGAATTTGGCGGGATCTATTGTGCAGTATTGACAGTAAAGTATGGAAAGTTCAGTTAATATGGAACATCTATCTAGTAGTTCTCTCGATTTAAGGGTTTCCTGACAATTGCTGCCATTTGTTCATGCAGCTCAACTGTCGTATCAGCAGGAATTCTCAGAATATTTGGGAAAGAAGTTGCAGAGCTCCCATTAGTTGCAACGAGTAGTGGAAATCAAGGAAAGGTGTGGTAGCAATCCAACTTCTCTCCTGCATTTTGTGCATTTGTCTGTACAGTCAATGGAATTATTCATCTTTTATCCTACTGACACTTCATTTCATCTGATTGTAGTCAATAATTTCTTGAAGTTCTCTAACTGTCAAATTGCTGATATTGACTTTAAGATATAGAAGGCTGAAATATTTTAAATTGTAATAATGCCAAAACCGTTAGACCATCCTTTCCATCCCTAGGGTCGCATGTTTATACTTTTATTGATTGTATCCTAGCATTTTACTCTAGATGCATCCTAGGTTCTTTGGAATTAGTGGCTCTTTCGTGGTCAGTTTTACAGCTTGTTTAGTTGGTGATTGCCTTTGAACAGATCAGTGGATATGGTTGGTTTGCTTTCAGTATCTGCCAGACAAATCTAATATTTATCTGAAATTGCTGGCGAAAGAAAGATCAAAATATACATGCTTTGAATACTTCATGGTTTGTATACTGCATTTGAACTTTGAACAAAAGAAGGGAACTTCAACTTTTCTAAGAAATTCTCCAATACACTGAAAATAGCAACCTTAGAAGAGTTTCTTTATAGTTTGAAAGCATCATGTTAACTTTGAACTATCTAATTAGATAGATTTTGTGAGCTCCAACACATTTAATCATTGTATTCTTGAATTGTAGCTATTTCAAACCATTTCTCCCATTTTTTTTATTATTCTGATTCATATCACTTGTAAAGTTAACAGGATAGAATTTTTAGAAGTCAATTATAGGCCATCTTGAAAGCATGTGAACAGTAGACACATTTGATTCATGCTATAATATGGAAATTGATGAATGAATCACATCAGTTAAAAAAAAGTTGCATCAGTTCCATGCTTCATGGTCTCCATCACATTAAGATTGCTTCACTTGGTGCTAGGAAGCATTGGCATGCTTGCTTCACTTCTTACATTAAACTGATGTTTTCTATATTACTTCCATTCCCCCCATGGGTTTCGTGCATTCTCTCCCACTCTAGTTTACTAGGTGTAGCTTGAGTTCATGTCCAATAAAAATAGTATACAATTTGGTGCTTAGTTTAGGACTTGTGGCTTGCTTCATTCCAATGTGGGATCCGAGTTTATTATCATTGTGTTTTCCTTACAGGGTTATTTCCAATCATTATTCTCGTGCATAGAGAGATTTCTTGGATTCTTAGAAGTAAAGAATCTCGTGCTCCCGGCTGCTGATGAAGCTGAGTCTATATGGACTAAAAGATTTAGTTTCTCAAAGATGAGCCAGGATCAGGTGCCTTTTTTTCCTGCTAATTCATAAAGCATGCGTGTGCATACATTTTCTTGAGTGTGGGCTACTAAAAGGTTATAGACAAACTTCTGCAGGTTTCGAAATACACAAGGGACATACAGATGATGACTTTTCAAGGCACATCGATGCTGCAGAAATCCGTTCCCAAGTGTCGTTTGGTTAACCGCCCGGTGAATGCTAGCCCGACCAACACTAGCTGACATGACATTTTGTGTCCATACGGGGAAGCTTCTTTTTGTTCTGGAAATGAGGCGCTTGGACTGGCATGCATATTTTTTTTTATGTACAGGAAAGTTGCCTCCTGCTGTTGGTTTCTGATTGTGCTATTTTTGTATAGAAATGGGAAAGTAGTAGTTCAATTCATAGAAGGCAGGAATTTGAAGATGCTTATTTATGTAACTGTATAGAATTTTATGCTGTTTTTCCCTTTTTGAGGAATATGAAAAGGAATTTTTTAGTGTCTTTTCGAGAGAGAGAGAGAGAGAGAGAGAGAGAGAATTGTGAAAGGGGCTAAAGAGGGGATACCTGTGGACCTTTTGGAGGATGGTGGCCTAGGGTTTAGTTAGGTTTGGTTCGGACCCAAGTGGAACCAAACCCAGACCTGATTTGAGATGCTGGTATTGGTTCCAAACTTGGGTTCAATCGGACACCATAAGATAAACTGTACCTGAATCCTATAAGGATTACATGAACCAGACCTGGACCATACCCGATCAAATAATAATTTTTTTCCTTTTACATTGAAAATTTGCAGATCCTAGTTAGAACTGGCATGGAATTTTACAAATCATACCTGGCTCCATATATTAATCAGACCTTTCAGGTTAGACACGGATTGTAATCACACCTTATTTATCACTAAACCCTGACCTCATATGGTTTGGTAAGAATCGGGTTTGGGTCAAACCCGACCCATTGGCACCCCTACCTTTGGCTCTAAGAAAGGGGCAAGTTTATGTCTTTTACAAAGCGTCATGCTTTCGATAATGGACGGTGGGTACCTGCCAAATGATTGGAGTGGGACCCATACTTTCCGGGGGATCTCTCTTCCTAGTACTGGTGTACAAAAGCCATAAGTACGTACCACTGTCACAACTTTAAAAAAGATTCTTATAAGTTAAGAGACAGAATCAACTTGGTAGTCAGTCAGAGGCCTAGTTACTTCTTGGGCCTGGAAGGGCTTGACTCACAGAGTGTCACGACTGACCAGTCCACTTGTTCGGACCTGCCTAGTCAGGTACAGTTTCGACAAGGGAAATGCTTCCGTCAACATGCACTAACCTTAAAACTTAACCCCATAACTGACTCACGTGTTGCACACGTGGCAAGCAGAGTTGTTGAGAGTGCTGAGATGAAGGCACCGGATCAAACCCAGCTGGTGCACGGGTGTGTCCGTGGCTTTCAGAAGTGGGTCACATAAGGCAGGGTGGTCATGCCACCCCCCCCCCCCCCCCACAAGGGGTTTTCCTCATTTAGGCGAGGGCTCCTCGTGATCAGAAGAAAAAACAAATGACGTGTTGTCAGGTGTTAGACAAGAAGTTGGTTTTCCAGCTCTACAAAGGGTTCATCAAACAAAAAATGACCATAATGTAAAGTAAAAATGAAGTGTTTTTTCCAAAAACCCCACAATTTGTGATATACCTTCTCATGTCCAAAATCACAAATAGTCAGCGTTGTCATATCCTTTTTACCTTTTGCATGGGCGAAAGTAATGAAGTTTGCGAGATATATCGCTCTACTCTTCAAGTAATGCATACACTCACTTAAAATGAGGTCCGCACAAATTTTTTGCAGACTTTACAAAATTCACATAAAATTATATGCGATCTTCCTATTAAACTTGAACAAAATGAAGAAGTCTACGTATATTTTATGCAAACTTCCTCAAGTCATATTTTACGCAGACTTACAAAAATCTGCACATATTTTATGCGGACTTCTTAAAGTCCACATATATTTTATGTAGACTTCCTCAAATGCGCATAAAATATATGTAGATTTCCTCTAGTCTACATATATTTTATGCGGACTTAAAAAAGTTTGTATATATTTTACGCAGACTTAAGGAAGTCCGCTTATATTTTATGTAGACTTACTCATCTTCACTTATGTTCATTGTTTGCATATTTAAAAAGAACAGTTTATCTTCAGATAATGTTTCTTCCCACTCATCAGATCAAGGTGATATTGGTGACAGTAAAAAGCTAACGTCTCAATCTGTTTATTTCTTTTTTTCGTTTTTCTGAATTTTCAATTCAAGTGGCAAAAAATAACATAAATAGGACAAAAAATGTATAACTCTAGAGGATGTAGAGCATGTTTTTATTCTGGTTTTAGAATTCAAAAATAAAAACCGGAAAGAAGTTTTCAGTTCTCACTCAAAACATAAAAATTATAGGCTTGTATCTCAACTTTTCAACGACTATAAAAATACATCTGATCGAAGAGATATAGATATGAAAACAAAGATTGTTATGCAAAAAATAGTCACATGTTTAAGAGAAAGTTCACATATAAGAAAAGTTTGTATGTACAAAGAGTAAAAAGGTCTTTATAAATTCATATATTTGTGATTTTGAATATGAGAAAAATATCAAAAATTATAAATTTTTTAAGAAAACACATCAAATTACACAAACAATACAATAATTTTTCGTTCATCAAACTCATAGTCAGCAACAACAATGAAAACCTTTGTTGACTTCACCAAGTTAACTAATCTCGTTTTGGAAGCAGTGGCATTCGGATCATTTTTGTGGCAGGTTGAAGGCTATGTTGATTCCAGATACAGCTTTGTGAATGGTTGAGAATGCATCACATTGTTCACTTTGCCTTTATAAGTAGATTCCTACCTTGTTGATTGAAATCCATGCATGAAATTTTGGCACATGCAAGCTTTATCTGACAAGCCCATGCATGTATTTTTATGTGCACACACACTCACACATACATCACTATTCTTGAAATATCATTGTATAATCAATAGCACTTTTTTATAAAATGATTTTAAGGCAGTTTATCAAAATTGGGTCAATATCAGCACTTTTCACTAATTATATTTTTATTTTTATTTAAATAAAAATTTCCTCTACATTTTTTAATCTTATTGTGGAATTGTTGAGCTTGTTCAAATGATGGTTATTTTTAAAATATGCAAACAAATTGCAGATGTCTATACGGGTCTCACTGTCATGAAACTTGTGTTGTGCTGTTTGTTTGTTTGTTTTTCTGGAGTGAATAAATAATTATTTGATTTGGTCTATTTGGGGAATTTGTCTAAGTGTATAAATAAATCTGCAAACATATTGCTGATATCCATATGAATCTCGCTAATGCTCATAACGGCTCTGTGCACCTATCTAGGTGGGTCAGCTCAAGGCATTCAAGCTGAAGGATGTAATGAGTTTGATACCCAGTGGGCAACGGGCGATCGATGGGTTTAACAGATTGGAGATGGGTCATATGGTAGAGCATCAATCTCTCTCAGGTGTCACCACCTGAACTGGGGTTTCCCTCGAAGCATATCTTTTTTTTTATGACGACGAACCCTCACTGAAGCAAGGAAGCACACCTCTGAAAGCTATGGACACACCCTTGCGCCAGTTGGGTTTGATCCAAAACAATGACAATGAATTCCTTTGTATTGGTATATTTATTTATTTTTTTAAGAAAGGCAAGATGGGGTTAGGCAGACGCCTACCAGTTATACAACGATACCATTTGAGTTCCCCTCGATAAATATCAAAAAACTCAATGTGGGTCTCCCTGTCTGCACATGCTTTATGTCAATGTCTGGTTTGCACACTGATATTTAAGACATGCACAGTGAGAATGCTTGGCTTGAATTTTGGACATTTTTTCAAGGTCATCTTATCACTAATTTTGTGGAACAGAGCATCGAAAAAACAAAAAAACATGCAGTTGTTCATGTAAAATTTATAAAACTTGGCCAATCCACTACGCCAAAAAGTACTTATAATTATGGTCACTATAAGTAGCAAAAACGTCACTATAAGTAATAGTGACGGCTTAGTGTAACACTATAAGTCCAATCACTATTACTTATAGTGACTACTTGGAGCCAGCACTAATTCTTTTTTGACCGTCACTATAGGTCCACACAAGTGACATCATGAGTATTAGTGATGGATCAGTTCTCAAAGGAACATTAAAAAAAAATGAACATTGGTGACAAGACTGTCATCAATACTCGTTCAAGTAGAGAAAAAAAAATATTCTCAGTTGGAAGGCCAATGTGGGAAGAGTGACTTAAGAAAACACTCCCATAGATCAAAATATTAGAACTATAATCAAGTCTTTAGAATCACATTTCTTCAGTTGAGAACTTTGCAAGAATATGAAATCTTTATCATTATTGTTTTCCTAGATGACATCTATTTTAGACGTTGGATCACCGAGAATCATATGGTAAATGTTGATTGGAACCCAGTGCATATAACTGGTTCCGTTTATACTCGGTATACATTTGCACTAACTTCAAGGTGAATCTGACCATTTTACACCAACCTTGATAACTCAATTCATAAGCATTAACCAACAGATAATCTGACCATTTTACACCAACCTTGATAACTCAATTCATAAGCATTAACCAACAGAATTTTGAATGACAAGAAATGTATAAAGTGCCTAGGCTGATTCTTGGGGCATGAGTGATCTTCAAAGAGACAATTTCAGGGAAAAAAAATTAATGAAATTTGTATAACATGATAAAAGCATGCTCAACAAATGGAGTATACCATGCAAAGATCATCAACAAAAAACCCAAGTTATGAATCCCCTGTATGCAGATGGCAGAAAGAAATCTTCAGGGATTCCTGTTAGCATAACTCTAGCAAACCAAACAAGTTAAAAAAAAGTCACTTCTTCATGAATTGGAATAAACAACCACAAAAACCAACTGGAGAACCAATAATTTCAACATCTGATCTAGACTCAGCTGTAGAAGTATCACTACTACTTCCCTATTTCTCATTGAAATAAAAAGTACATAAACCAAAGTGCGTAAAATTTTACCTTTAAATATGGCACCCTAGAATTTGGTTTTCTTCTCTGCCATGCATCTGAAACTCTAGTGACTTGTCTGACTTTAGCTTCCCCACTATGTACAAGCTAAACAAACAAAATGAGTGAACTTTGAAATTTTCAGCATCAAGCTTTCAATAATCCTTACTCTATATTTCATAGGAAGAAATAGTTGAAGCCAATGTAAGATCCACAAACAACACCTTCATAATTTCAGGATCATTCCATGACCCTTTGCCAGATTTTAGACAACCTCCTTCAGCAGAACATGTGCAACATCCACCCAAGAACTCTAGAAGCTGGATGAAGATAGTAAAAAGAAAATAAAGGAAATTAGCATTTCAACTATCCATCTTCCACTCAACAAGAAAAAAATAGATAGAAATGAACATATCATGAGTCAATGTTTTCAAGTAGTTTAGTCTGGTATTTTGGGCCCAATACCTGCAATTCATAAGTGTAATTAGAATTTGGCAGCTCAGACACTGTTAAAATTATTTAAGAGCTATGTCATCCATACATTCATCTTTGCAGCAGTCATTGGGTCCAAAAAACACTTAACAGTGTTCCAAAGCAGCTTGAAACCAGGTCTTGCATTTATGATGAACATTTGATGCAAAGTCTACACAAAAGAATAAATATAAGAATGTCGCAACGCTTTTGTGAAGTGACCTCAAAAATTCCAGGTGATGGGATAAATACCTCTGGATAATAATCACTATTAATTTGCTAAAGAAAATGGCACAAAATGAATGGAATGAACCAATAGATGATATTGCAGGAAGCAACTATATTAGACCTTTGGTGTGGAGACAGTTTCTTCAATAGAAACTTGAGACACACCAAGGACTTAGTGATTGGTGCATCCAATTTATAATTTGATGGTTGGTCAACCATTTGACCAACAACCATGAACCATTTCTAAATTCAAATGGCATCTTGGAGGCACTGTGTGGTTCATCGGTAGTATGGTAGATAACACACAATAAACATTTTTTAGTTGACTGTATAGATGTCTTGCTTAGGGTAATTGATCTTTTACAATGCACATGTTGGATGGTCTATGGCCCATACATCCACTGATGGTCAGCAAGAACAATATTGCAGTCTTACAAGCCCATAGAGATAGATGGTTTGCTGACCTGATGGGATCAAAACTCACCATATGTAAAGACATGATGATCGTGGGTCACCCACCAGACCATTGTTTGACACTTTAACTTTGAATCAACACCCTAGAAGTAGGCTTTATTCACTAGCCAAATAAAAATAGGGCCAAGGTTAATTAAAGTTGGGCCATCCATCAAACTTATACTAGCCAAGGTTGGTCCAAGATTAACTTAAGGTCAACTGACTTTGAACAGGCTTTGGTATTTTTCCATCCATACACAAGTAGAGCATCTAGATCCAAAACTCATTTGAAGTTTTAGGGATTGACCAGAGATGAGTTTCAGTAGGTTTCCCTTCAAGGTTAGAACAGGCCAAAGCCTCAAGGCCAAGCCATAACATGTGTACTTCTGAAAGGGTGTGATGCCTGTGTTGACATGGTATGCTGTTTCATCATCTTCAGTATACTGTAAGATTCAATTTCAAGATAAAGAAAAATAAAGGGCTCACATTTCAGCAAACAATTTTAAATGTTAAAATTTACAAATAATGCAACTGTGAAAATGAATAACTGAAAGCTTTCAGCAAACAATTTTATATGTGAAAGACATCATTTAGAGTCTCAAAACTAAGGTGTGATTCTAATAGCAAAAAACAATTAGAAGACTATCATTCTTCCTAAAACAAGGTTCCTTTTCATCTCAAAAGGAAAGCAAAAAGAGAAAAAGAAAAGAAATAAGAAAAAGCTTCTGCATATATAATGAGTAAAGAAGCTACCAAGCAAATTTCTTCAAAAGTCCATCTCCTTCAAAAGTGCATATAATGGGTTTTCTAATAAGACTACTTTTAGAACAGAAATAAAAAGCCAACATGGATTGGTATCTCAAAGAGGACAAGAATATGTGATTGGATTGATTTGACAATGATCAACTTTCACAGTTCTACATTTCCCAAGATTCCTTTGCATCATTTCTCCAGTGGGCAAAACCAGGTGATTTTGCACCACCAGAAAAAAATCACCTGAAAAGGAGAGGCAATGAAGTTTAATACAAAAAGGAGAGGCATGTTAAATTATGTATATATAAATATATTTCTTTTCTTGTACCCCAAAAACCCGATAGGCTATGTCACACGGACTCGGCTAAGGAGGTGCCGCACCCGAGTCGACACGCCCCGACACGGGTGCGGACTCGGGTGCGGCTTCGGACTCGGCCCGGACTCGGTCAACGCCGAGTCGGACTCGGTCAACGAGTCCAGGTCGAGTCCGTCCACATTTTGGACTCGGTCAACTTTGACCGAGTCCAAAAATATCCCTAAAAAACCATTTTTTTGCTTAAAAATATATATAAAAAAAGGCACAGTGCAGACTGTGACTGTGCTGCCTGACTGTGACTGTGCACAGTCTGTGCCTGTGCACAGTGCACAGTCTATGCCTGTGCCTGTGCACAGTGTTGTGCAGTGTGCACAGTGCACAGTGCACAGTCTGTGCCTGTGCACAGTGCACAGTGCACAGTCTATGCCTGTGCCTGTGCACAGTGCTGTGCCTGTGCCTGTGCACAGACACACAGACACACAGACTATGCTGTCAGCTGTGGCATTTTAAAAATAAAATAAAATTATATATATATATATATATATATATATATATATATATATATATATTTTTTTTTTTTTTTGCCGAGTCCCCGTGTCCAAAAATTTTAAAATTGTGCCGCACCCGTGTCGCACCCGCACCCGCACCCGCACCCATGTGACATAGCCGATAGGGGTATTTTGGTAAATCCTCATGTAATCTTTTTCTTTTTGTATTTTTTCCTTTTCTCTCCTTTTTTACCTTTTCTTTTTCTTTTTTCTTTTTTTGTTTTACATATTGTAAGACTACAAGGGGCCCCACTCATCTAGTCGTTGGGGCCCCAACGACTAGATGGGAGCCCCCTTGTGGTCCCTCCTCTTTAGTTTCCTCCTCTATAAATAGAGGAGGCTTTCTCTTGTATTAGCAAGGGTTTTTCACCCTCTTCTTTCTTTCTTCAATAATATTCAACTTATGACTTCGTCATTTTTCCCTTTAGTGGGTTTTGCATACACTTACTTTTAGTGTTTGTGTTCTTGGCTCTTGGCATCACTCTTCAAGAGTGGTTTGCTTTATTGGTGCTTCCGCCCTTTTTCATTACATGGTATCAGAGTGAGGTTGGTGATCGGGCTTCTCTTCTTTTTTGGTGTCTTGGGACATATGCCTCTCAAGCTTTTGAAGAAAGGAAGGTTATTCGGTAACTATGAAGCACAAATCTAAAGTAGAGCTCTCTTTTAAGATCAATGGATCCAATTACCTTATGTGGGCCTCCGCTATGGAAAATCATCTAAGAGGTAAGAAACTTTGGGGTTTTGTTATGGGAACTACTCCCGAACCCTCTCTTGTTCTCACTAAAATTGAAAGTGGGATTGAAAAAGCCTTAGATGGCGATGAGCGCATCAAAGCTATCAATGACCATCAATCCAAAGTTGAGGATTGGGAAAGTAACCATGCCAAAATCTTGGCATGGTTTATGAACAATGTTGACCTCAAAAATTGTGCCAACATTGCTAAGTTTAGAAGAGTCAATGAGGCATGGTTCTTTCTTAAGGGTATGTATACCCAAAAGGATCTAGCTAGACAATTTTTTTGTCACGAAAAAATTTGTTCTATTAGACAAGCGGATACGAGTGTCTGTGATTACTTTAGTTCTTTAACCCCTCTTTGGGATGAGTTTGTTCTTCTTGAGCCCAAATGGGTGGCTCCGGAAGATATTGAGTTGAGAAGAGAACAAATTGAAAAAGAGCATTTTTTTCAATTCTTCCATGGTCTTCGGCCGGAATTTGAACAAGTTAGGGCATCCTTCTCCATAGAAGTAAAGCCTTACCCATTGAAGGTGCTCTTGCCGAAGTATGCCAAGAAGAAACTCGTCTTGGCATAAGTATTAAGAGTGATGAAATTTTGGCCGTTATTAGGCCCAGATCAAATGTAAAAGCATATAAACCTCCGCACTTTAACAAAAATAATGGATATAGAAAGGGAGTGATTTGTCACTATTGTAATGAACCGGGGCATATCAAGCCGGTTTGCCCAAAGCTTAAAGGAAAAGTGGCCGCGGTTGGAGAAAATTCTCCAAAGAAGGAAGAAGAAAGTGTCAAAGAAGGAGATATCAAAGAAACTCTTAACCATATCTTCGAAGTTCTCCAACATCTTCTCAAGACTTCTTCATCTTCAACATTAGGAGCCGCCATCGCCTATTCTTCATCACCTCCAGGTATGTGGATACTAGACTCCGGTGTTTCTTTTCATATGACATCTCATAAAAACTCTCTTTCTAATGTTTTTTCCGAACCCATATCTTCTTATGTTTCAACGGCCGATGGGACACCTTTAAAAATTGAAAGTATTGGAACACTTGATTTTAAAACTTCTCAAAACTTTTTCGTTCCAAAAATTAATCTAAATCTTTTTTCTGTTTCCCAAATCACCGATCATGGATGCCAAGTCTCTTTCTCACCTAAAGATTGCATTGTGCAGGATCTCCAGTCAGGGAAGCTGATTGGGCAAGGCCATAGAAGGGGTGATCTTTATTTTATGAATTTTTTGACTCTTTTATCGAAGTCATTTTGTAATCTTATAAAGGATAAAAGTATTGGAATTTGGCATGAGAGACTTGATCATCCAAATTTTGTAAAGATGTCTCTTTTTCCTTTTTTGAACAATACTTGTAAAGACAAACACATGACTTGTAAAGATTGCATTTTTGGAAAATCTAAAGCTATTCCATTTTGATGCAGGGCAGGACCCGATTGGGTCCATCGTACCACCCGATCCGCCATAAAGGGCAGATGAAGGACTCCGCGCATATGACTCACTTGCAGGGACGGAGCCATGACGCAGGGAGGTACCCCTGCGCACCTACGTCAGGCGTGGTGGAGCTCGCACGCCCCAGAACCAGCTGCAAAGAGAGACTGACCCGGATCGTGGGTCGGATCCAGATCGGGACCCACGACCCGGTCCAGTAATCAGCCTTTAAAAGGCCCTGCCTAGGGTTGCGTGAAGGAGAGAAGATTGAAACTCCAGCCGTCTTTACCTTCTTTCAGTTTATTCCTGTTTTCTTTCTGCCTACTGTTTTCCTTTATATTCTTTATTGCTTATTGCATTTTCTCATTGTTCATTGAAACATTTTGTTGAGTTTAATAAAGAGTTCAGCCACCGATTCACGGTGGCCATTGTCTTTACTCCTCCTCCACGCTGTTGCATCACATTTCCTCCAAGAAATTATGTCACCACTCGGCCTTTTGAACTTGTTCATTCCGATGTATGGGGACCTTCCCCTATTTTATCCAAAGAAGTTTTTTCGTACTATGTGGTCTTTATTGATGACTTCACTCGATTTACATGGATTTACTTCTTAAGTCGCAAATATGAAGTTTTCTCCTTCTTTAAAGAATTTCATGCAATGGTTAAAAATCAATTTTTGGGAAACCTATCCATTCTTAGATCCGATTCGGGAAGCGAATATATGTCCAATGAATTTCAAATCTATTTGAAAGAAAATGGTATTTTTCATCAACGTTCTTGTCCAAACACTCCGCAACAAAATGCTCTTGCGGAAAGAAAGCATAGACACATAATAGAAACCACAAGAACTTTATTAATTTCAAAAAACATTCCAAAATCCTTTTGAGTCGAATCGGTTCTAACCTCAACATATCTTATCAATAGAACCCCTTCATCTTCTTTGAAAAAACTTTCTCCATTTGAAAAACTTTACAATATGTCTCCCGATTATAAGACTAAGAATTTTCGGGTGTAAATGCTTTGTTCTAACTCACAAAAATGATAAAATTTCTTCAAGGGCAATTAAATGTATTTTCTTAGGATATGGCGAAAAACAAAAAGGTTATTGATGTTTTGACATATTCAAAAACAAACTTTATATCTCAAAAGATGTCACATTCTTAGAAGAAGAAAATGGTTTTTCGCATAAACTAAATGAAAATATTGATTACTCCTTTTTATTTGACTTGTTACCTCAAGAAAATATTATAGATGATCATGTTGAATCTAGTGAAACTCTCGTAGAGGATCATTTTGAACCTCCAAATGATGGGCAACATGACCAACATGAAAATTTAGAAGAAAACACAAGTTTACTCTAGAAGGAATGAAAGTAATTCTCCTTGTGCCCTTGAAAAATTCTCTCAAAACGAGTCGATTGAAGAATCCTCTCAAAGAAAATCAAATCGTATTTCTAAAATACCAAATAGATTTGTATCTTATGATTCTTTTTCTCCAAATTTCCGAGCATGTCTGTTAGCCCTTCACTCATTCCATGAACCGTCTTATTATAATGATGTTAAACAATATGCTCATTGGAATAAAGCAATGGAACTGAAACTTAATGCACTTAAAAGGGCATAAAGTTGAAAAATTATTGATCCACCCAATGGCAAGAAACTCATTGGATGTAGATAGGTTTTCAAAGTAAAAACCAAGAGTGATGGCTCTTTAGAAAGATATAAGGCTAGGTTAGTAGCCAAAGGATATGACCAAAAATATGAGGTGGACTATGATGAAACTTTTGCCTCAGTTGCACGAATGACTAGTGTTCGAGCTCTTATTGCAATAGCCTCTATTAAAAAATGGTCAATTTTTCAACTTGATGTTAAAAATGTCTTTTTAAATGGAAATTTGAGTGAAGAAGTTTATATGGAACCACCTCCGGGTATGAATTTAAATGGTAAAATTTTAAAATTAAAAAAGGCTTTATATGGACTTAAGCAAGCTTCTAAAGCTTAGTATGACAAGTTTAGTAATATATTAATCAATTTGGGATTTACTTCTTGTTATACTGACACTGCTCTTTTTGTTAAGAAAACAAGTGATTTCATTGTTATTCTACTGTTGTATGTTGATGATATGATCATCACTGGGAGTGACAAAAAGGGGGTAAATGATGTGAAGTCCATGTTAAAGAAAACTTTTGATCTGTCTGACCTTGGATTTTTGAGATATTTTTTAGGTATTGAAGTGCCTTACTCCTCCCGAGGATACATTCTATCTCAAATGAAATTAGCAATAGACATTTGTACCAAGTCAGGAGTATCTGATGAAAAGAAAGTTGAGACTCTTAAAGTTATCAATGCAAAACTGAGACTTGAGGATGGTGTTCTACTTGAGGATCCAACCCCCTATCGTCAATTAATTGGATCTCTTACCTATTTATCCATCATCCGTCCAAATATAGCTCATGTGGTTCATGCTGCAAGCCAGTTTCAGCATGCACCTATTTCAGTTCATATGGCGGTCGTGATGCGAATTGTGCGATACATCAAAAATACCATCTCCAAAGGGCTTTTTTTATCCTCTTCCTCATCTCTTGAATTAACTGCTTTTACTGATGCTGACTGGAGAGGAAATCTCAATGATCGTATCTCAACTACTGGTCTTTGCATTTTTTTAGGTGAATCTCTCATTTCGTGGAGATGCAAAAAGCAACAAAAGGTCTCATTATCATCCACTGAAGCTGAATATCGAGTCATGACAATGACAACTATGGAAATCGTATAGCTTAGAAGTCTCATTTGTGACATGGGTGTCCTCATTTCCTCCTCCACCAAGCTCTGCTGTGATAACAAAAGTGTGATCTACATTGCAAGCAATCATACTTTTCACGAGCGGACAAAGCATATCAAAATGGATTGCCATTATGTTCGAGACGAATATCTCAGAGGAACTATCACATTACCATGTGTTACTTTAGAATATCAACTGACTGACTTCTTCACCAAAGCGCTTCCAACTCCGCGATTTATGTTTCTTCTTAGCAAACTTTCGGTCTTCTTCCCGTAAAGTTTGAGGAGGCATGTTAAATTATATATATATATATATATATATATATATATATATATATATACATACATATTTCTTTTTTTGTTTTCTTGTACCCCAAAAACTCAATAAGGGTATTTTGGTAAATCCTCATGTAATTTTTTTTTTTTTGTATTTTTTTCGTTTTCTCTCCTTTTTTACCTTTTCTTTTTCTTTTTTCTTTTTTTGTTTTACATATTTCTTTTTGTATTAGTTGCTTCCTCTACAAATAGAGGAGGCTTTCTCTTGTATTAGCAAGGGTTTTTCACCCTCTTCTTTCTTTTCTTCAATAATATTCAACTTATGACTTTTAGTCATTTTTTCCCTTTAGTGGGTTTTGCATACACTTTTAGTGTTTGAGTTCTTGGCTCTTGGCATCACTCTTGAAGAGTGGTTTGCTTTATTGGTGCTTCTGCCCTTTTTCATTACAAAGGCATTCACCTGAAAAGACCGATGACGACTATGTTTAAGCTTTGTACTTAAATATAAGCAGTGAAGGAAACAAAATAACAAATCATAGAGATTCTATAAGATCATTATCACATCCCTGCTAGTTCTATAAGATCCGCTTCAGAAAATCAACCCCTTTTTCTTACTAGCAAAAATAATTCTGATCCTACAATGAGTGAATGGTGATAAGCAAGAACGATAATAAAAAAAAATCACAGACAGCCACAAAACTAAAACGTTAACATTTCTCAATCATGATAAAACCAACACCTTAACATTTCTCACTCGCTAAGAAAATGAAACAAAAAATAAATAAAAACGGGTTCATCTAAAGTTGAATTACCTCTATCAAAATTAAAAAAGGAAGAAAACAATAGTATTCACAAAATCCCCTTCCATCTGAAACCCTAGTTCCATCAGATTCATCACGATTCACCAAAACCCCAAAGATTTAGTGATAGACGAAATCTACCTGCAGTTCGTGTAGAAATAGACGACATCCACCGCATTCTATTTCAATAAAATCAGAGAATCGTGAATCTCTCCATTGTCTTCAAAAATCAGATTGTGTTTCTCTTCTCTGCAGATTTTCTAGGAAAGCAGATGAGAGAGAGGGTTTCTTTGAAAACGCTAAGCTGAGAGGGAAAGTGATAGAGCAAAAGGAGATAATCAGGCAGAAGAAGTTTGCCAAATGATCTTTACACCAAGACCGATCAATAGAAATAAAAAAAAACAGAAGCCAATCAATGGAATTAGGGTTTTGAAGAAACCCTAGATCTCGAGATTGGTAGAGAACAGGAGAAAAAAAACGAGGAAAGGAAAGAGTGAGAGAGGTGATTTATTTGCAAAATGGTAAGAACAATGACTGCCCCATTATCCATCACCACTAAATAGAATCACTGAATCAGTGACGGCCCAAGCCGTCACCATTAGGTGTTTTTTGTGGGAGTCTTGCTGGGCCGTCACTAATTACCATTTTTGACGTAGTGATCGAAGATTGAGCAAAAGAAAACAGGAATTTGCCGGCAAGGGCTCTGTTCATCAGGTAGGGACAACTTATCAATGTCACCAAGTTGACAGGACATCATAAGTTAGAAACCTACTGATGACATCCATGGTTGCCAATACGTGGTCAGTGATGGGTCCGCCCCGCCTCGTCCCATTTGGACTCGTCCCATTTGGACTCGTCCCATTTGGACCAGGGATGGAGGACATGAAACAGGGATGAAGGTTAAAATCAAAACCTGTGTGGGGATGGACTTATGCTTTCCCCTGCCCCGCCTTCGCCCCATCCTAGATCTCCATTGGTAAAATAACTAAAATGTCTTGAAGGATGGTAGTGGATAGGGGAGAAACGACCTGCCTCACCCCGTTTAAACCTGAGATAGAGGACATGAAACGGGGATAGAGGCGGAGATGGAGTGCGGAATTTTGAGACGGGAAACCCCGCCCTGGTCCACTGCCATCCCTACTTCGAATTATCCAAAAAAAAAAAAATCATACAACAGGATTTAACAACCAATTTCATTTATTCAAATAGCCATAAGAGAAGGGAAATACATTATGTAGATGGCATAAGGCAAGTTTTTAAAAGAATCTAAAAGTGAAACGGTACATTCCACCGAAACTTTGCAGTGAAAGAAAAAGTATTTTTTCCATTTAAACAATTATATCCAAAGCATTTTTCCTAGGGAATAAACACATTTACATCCTCAGGTTAATAAAAAGCACCATTTCAAGGTTTTAGGCCTGATTTTCAAAAAATATATGGGATCAAGTGGGATTATACATCAAAGATCTTGTGTTTATACACCGCAAAAGGAAACATAGTCATATAATTAACTACTGTAACCCTTCTAATTTCAAAACAAGGCCCAAAATAATTTTTTTATCATTTTTACATTGAAAATTTTGGATCTTAATCGAAACTCGAGTCGGGCCCAAGTCTGGTATAAAATTTCACAAACTATACCCGGCTTCATGTATTAATCAGACCTTTGGGTCAGAACCCAGGTCTTATTTATCACCATACCGGACCCTATAGGGTTTGGTTTGAGTCGGGTCTGGGTAAACACGACCTATTGACACCCTTACATATAATAATAGCCTGTAAACTGTGCAGAAACCAAGAGGGCTCCACCCATCATGTCGGTTAGACAAGTGATTCAGTTGGCTGGTCAGGGGACCAGCCCTACTGTGGTGCAGCCAGCTGTTCAGGAATCAGAACTACTTGGACCAAATCAAGTGGAAAGTGCAGTCAAAACGAGTGTCCAGACCACCTATGTCACAGGGATTAGGCTAGCAGGGTGTCGCACCCGCATCGACGCGATGTGACGTGGGTGCGGGAGCAGTCAACTCGACCCTGGGTGCGGTCAACGCACCCAAGGTCATTTTGGTCTAATTTTTGGACTTAAAAAATTTGCCAAGAAATTTTTTTTTGCCCTATATGTCTCAAGAATTCTCCAACTAGGTGTCGCACCCGATGCGGTCAACCTGACCCTGGGTGCAGTCAACACACTCAAGGTCATTTATGTCCAACTTTTGGACTATATATATATATATATATATAATTTTTTATATTTTTGCCGCACCCCACACCCAGGTTTTTTGAAAGTGCCGCACCCCCGCACCCATGTGACATAGCAGACCACTAATCCAATAAGCTTCCTTTGTGATAACCGCATTACTGGCTCTAAAAAATTAAAAAAAAAACTAATTGCATGTAATTATTGATTTTGATTCATTCTAAATATGAACCGATGTTGACATAATTTCCCTTCTTTTAATGGACATTTGTCATTTTAAATTGATAAATTGGTTAGTTTTCAAATAATATTCTTTTTATCTTTAATTTTGTGCATACTTTGTAATAGTGATCTTTAATAAGCTTTACAAATTACAAAGTGTTTATAAATTATGATAAGGCTTTTTAATGTATAATCTTTTTTTTTTAAGAGAATGTATAATCTTGTTAAAGGAGTAGACAACTAAATTAAGAATGAGCTCGTGACAAACACAACCCATTTGTACCCTAACCAGTATATACTTGAACACATCAACCCCTACCGGTTAACAATACTCAGTCTTGAACCCAAACCCCAAACAAATGATGACCAACCTGCTTTGTACTTGAACCGATTAACACATGGGTTTATGGTTTTCAGCCATACTCAAACCTGGATCAAATTTTTATACCAAGTTAAAAAACGGGTCTACTTAAGACAGGCCCATTTGCAACTCAACCTGCTAAAACCCATATGGGTACACAAATTTCAGCCATACCCAGACTGGTCCAACATAAAGTTGGATCGGTTCCAGAACTATTTTGTCGATAAAAATAGTTCTGAACATCGACAGGATACATGGATCTGATTCTAGAATGAAAAACGCAGAAATCAATATATAACATTTGCAAAATACAAGGATTTGATTCCTAAAAAAAACAGAGATCAACACGTGTAAAAGAACAAAAAAAAAACATAGCTGGTCCAAATGAACAGGGGAAAAATCGCATGGTCTTTGAACATAAGCAAAAACATTGATGCCTGTTACATTATATATATATATATATATATATATATATATATATATATATATATATATATATATATATATATATATATATCATCAAAGAGTGGGAATGTCCTACCCTCTTGGGTCCTATGTACTATATCATAAATCCAAATTGATCTAATTAATATCTTGAATCCCCAAATACATTAAATAAAATTAGTACTGGATTCATCTCTAAAATATCTAGATTCACACAAAAACCACTAAGTTTTAAGATCTAAATAAAATTTATTTTCCTAAACACTAACCCAGATATGAATAAAAATCTATTCTACAAGAAATTTAACAGGTTAACTTACAGTAAGTTGCAGAAAAAACAAACAGATGTTACAAAAAACTCTCATATGTTTATGTTGATCGAGTAGTACAATCCAAAAAGAAGTTATATGTCCCATTATCCATATTTGTCAAAGTTGTTTATACAACATAAAAATCAAACGTTGGACATAAAGAACACAACTTCTTATCTAGTTAAAACAAAACGCTAGGCATAATATGTCGGCCACCCACCTCTGAGTTCCCTCTATGTTGTCGGATGCAGGCAACCCTTCAATCCTCTTCATTGTACGTTCGCCATCGACCTCCCTCCTGCCAAAACCAGTTGAGCCTCTATCGCCGGCCTCCTTGCCGATGTCAGTCGAGCCCCTATCACTGGCCTCCTTCCCGTTAAGGCCAGTCAAGCCCTCCGCATTAGCCTCCTATTGTCGCTGCCCCCTTGCACAACCACCACTGCCATGCCTCCGAAGCCGATCAAAGCAGGTTATATGTTCCCCCCCCGAACAGGGCAATTAGCTACATCTCATGATCGGGGTCCCAAAGAGCACCACGTATGTAAGCATGTGCGTCTTGTATCCCCATGTTTGTCAGCATTAATTAGCGTTGGAGTTTGATGCGATTGCAAAGACTTAAGTACCCTCTCCTCCATTGGTGCAAAAAAAAATGACGGTTCTTGAAAATGAGTGGTTGTAAAGACTTAAGTGCCCCGAAGATGATTATTTAAGACCCAGTCTCTGCACTGCAGGATTATCCGAGAATGAAATCTCCCCTGGAGGAGGCCATGAACATTAACCCTCTTACTCTCTCTCTCTCCCTTCTATTTCTGCTTCTGTGCACATCCATTAGAAGATCATACATTGCTCCATCAAGCACCGACTGACCTGCACAGGAAGAGGGTCTGGGGGCTCCTCCCAGCATGGGTAGCATCACCAGTATGGGTAGCATCATTCAACTTGAAGAGTTATGGAGTCTGATTCAGAGCTTTTACCTTTACAGAAGGGGGGTCTGAGGGCTCCTCCCAGCGTGTTCATGGCCTTTTGCCCTTACAGGAGGGGGGATTTACATTTCGTAGAACACCCGTCACCGGAACGAGATGAACACCCGTCACCGGAACGACGGCTCCGCTGAGACCTCCTCGCTAGGGAGAGGAAGACGACGTGGTGGAGCTTCTGCTGGCCATCCTCAGCGCGACTGCACCGACTGGGTTGCTGTCGAGGAGGAGGGCGAGAACGGTGACTCTTAGCTTGGGCAATCTTTCTTTTGATGATTATGGTTGTAATGTATCGTTGAAGTTAAAATGGGGAATGAAATGACAATAAAATTTGCTGAAAATTTACAAAAATAAACTAGACTCAATAACGAAGACCCCACTTTTTACGGATTTGGAACATGACCTCTGGTTAGGGAGATATGGCCCTGACAAGTTGGTCCTAATTCGGGTAGCGATTTACAACGATTTGCTTACTGAATAACATTACAAATTGCTATAGTGATTTGCGGAAACACTACAAATCGCTATAGCGATTTGCGAAAGAATCTACAAATCGCTATAGCGATTCACGGAAGACACTACAAATCGCTATAGCGATTTGCGATTTGTAGTGTCTTCCGCAAATCGCTATAAACAATACAAATCGCTATAGCGATTTGCGAAAGAATCTACAAATCGCTATAGCGATTCACGGAAGACACTACAAATCGCTATAGCGATTTGCGATTTGTAGTGTCTTCCGCAAATCGCTATAGCGATTTATAGTGTCTTCTGCAAATCACTATAGCGTTTCGTTAGAGACCCGAAAATACTACAAATTGCTGTAGGAAAGCCCGATAATACTACAAATCATTGTTGGAAGGCCCAAAAAAAATTTGGTCCGGAGGGCGCTGCCCCCCGAGCCCCCTGCCAGGGGCGGCCCCCCCTGGACCCCCGCCTGCTGACCGCGCAGCGGGATCTGCACCGAGGGGGAGCCCCCGGACCCCCCTCCTGTAAGGGCAAAAACTCTAAATCAGACACATAAGTAAAGAGAGAAGGGAGAGAGAGTGAGAGGGTTGGTGTTCATGGCTTTCTCCAAGAGGAACCCTTTACCTCCCTTGATTTCTTCTCTAGAGAAAGAGAGGGTTTTACAGTGTTTTACGAAGAAGGAAGAAGAAGAAGATGACGATAGAGCAATGTAGGATCGTCTGTTGGATGTGCACAGAAGTAGAGAGAGAAGGGAGAGAGAGTGAGAGGGTTGATGTTCATGGCCTTCTCCAGGAAGAACTATTTGTTTCCCTTGATTTCTTCTCTAGAAAGAGAGAGGGTTTTACAGTGTTTTACGGAGAAAGAAGAATACATGTTTGTCCTTTTTTTGAACAGAAAAAGAGGAAGACTTTGAAGAGTCAACATCATCCTCGACTTTCTGGATGGAAGACATGTTTGTCCTTTTTTTGAACTGTTTGTTTTTTCTTTTTTGAATGAAGGGCATTTTTGTCATTTTCTCAAACCATCACTTTATGAGAAGAATAGCAAGAAAGGGTACTTAAGTCTTTGCAACAACACCAGAGTCTGATGCAAAGTTATGTCAACATACACGGGAATACGAGCCCCATGTGCTTATATACGTGGTGCCCATTCAAAGCCCCGAACACAGACGTGGGATTCAGTGAATCATCGGGGGCGAACATACACAACCCTCTCGAAGCCGATGTCATTGTCTCCTCAGGTCATGTGGGTTCTGCTGACGCCGGATAGTTTATGTTGTTGTAGTTGCATCACACGCTATATGTGTGTATTGTCGCGTACCTACACCACAACCATCATCGTTATTATTTTTGCATACCCCACGTGTAGTCAATACTACACCAAAGTGTGTGTCGAGTTCATGTAGTTCGATAAATTCTCGAATGGACACATCTAGAAAAGTACGGTTCCTCAGGTCTTTATTGTATTTTTAGGACAATCGTGCGAAAATATGGCAAGCTTTGCCCTGACTTATGGTGAGCTATGTAGACAAAAAAAAAAGGTATCTTGGGGTTCATAATATATAATTATTTTATTAAATTAATCAAAGTTAAAAAAATTGGTGAAAGAAAAATTATAATTGTAGAATCGAATAATCAGAAACTTTAGAAGTGCCTTGTTTTGTAGAATGAATGTTAAACATTAAAAGAAAATTTATATTAAACTGTGTGTTTTGTAGGTAAGACTCCTAAAAGTGTATTTTGTGTGTGTGTGTCTCATATGATGTGATGTGTATGCATACGATTATGACATACATACAAAAAATATATTGTTATATGTATGTGTATATCAAAACTACATATAAATGAATGTTTGTTTGTTTGTAAATGCAATAGAAGCATACACATGATTGTGTGTATTATGATGCATACATATGCAATTATGTCACATATATGAGAATTTTAATTATGTGCATGTACTTGAAGTGTGTATGATTATTACACACTCATTTTTAGGAGTCGAGCCCTTGTCTGGTTTGTTTCTTTCGCGAACTAGTTCTCAGTTAGCTAATATGTGCTTATGTTTACACATAGGTGAGTCCCATATTGCTCAGTTTCGTTGGTGTGTCACTATCACTAAGATCTTGTATTCATTGGGAAAGAAGAGCGACCAATAATATTCATGAGGTACATGTGCTCTAGGTGGTTTGTATAATACCTAATGTCGATATTTAACACGTGTGTATGCCACTAAGGCATATGTATGAATATTTGTGTTGTTTATGTTTGTCATTGTGTTATGACAAAAAAAAAGTAACGATGGCATTGCTATATGCCATACGCATTAATGATCGATGTTGACCCTGAGATGCATTTATGCTAGTTGGCATATATTATAGGTTTGGGATTGCACTATTAAGCAAACCTTTGATATTAGATTGTTAATGAGACAAAATGAATAGATGCATTCATTAGAATTTAATTCATATGATATATTTCATGCATTAAAAATATTTGTTTATGATAGGACACATATAGATAGGTGGATATATACCTGTTTATGCATGGTTTGATTTTGCTATTGGATTAAGGGGTACTTACCCTAAATAATTCCTGCAAAGGCGTGGTTTCACCATCCATATTGACATTTGTGAATGAGCCAAATGGTGGATAATAAAAGAGAAAATGTATGATTATATACACTTTCAAATGTGAAGGTGATGGGCAGTGACCCAAAAGTTCTCTCAAATGCATGTTTTCACCTTTTGAGTTGGTTATTCGCAAGTGGTGAATAATATGTGTTAAACATGAGATGCATGTTTGATGATATGAAATGTATGTGCTGTGAATGTGAAAATATTTAAGTGTATGTATTCCTTGTGAAAAGATATACATCAAGAAAAAAATCCTCGTAAGACAAAAAAAAAGTTGTACAAAATCATCACACTTTAAAAGGTATGGGATAACTTTGGCTCATACTATTGAGGTTAAGCAAGTGGGGGCATATGCCTGCACTACACCGACCCTATGGAAAAAGGTAAACGTAAACAAAAGTTGTTCTTGTCAGGTCAATTTTAGACTATTTCCCTACCATGGTGGTCTAAGGAGATTTATACTCGAAGTTTTGAGCTATAGCTATTTACCTCTATAGTGTTACAAGGTTTTCAGTCGAGTGTTGACGTGACGATATATCCCAAACTTTGGTTTGAGTTCTCTTTGCACCTTGAGGTTAAAATGTAAAAAAATACATATATGGTGAATACCCCTCTTGTGAGACATGACTTCTTGTAGATTAGTCAGGAGTGGTGAGTAACAAGATAAAATAAACATGTATAACTTTATTGATGGGTTGTTAGGTGAACAAGATTACAACCCTGTAATCCTAAGTATAAGTTGTGGTTGGCTAAAGTAAATGACTGTATATACATCAACTGCATGAAATTACCTGAAAGTTAAAAATGAATTTTTTTTTGTGATATATTCAAAATATCATATTTTTTTTGGCAAAACATAAATATCATAATTTAAGTGCAATATTTGTGTTCTCATCGGCTTTTTATCATGAAAAAATATGATTTTTAATTCTAATTTATTTTTTTATATTTTATTATAAAATCAATTATATATTTTTAGTTTATTTTTTTATTATCGAGATTTTGCCAAAAAAACACTAAATTTAAAAAAAATTCAAAATCTCAAGACTTTTTTGATTGCCCAAAAAAGGCGTTTTAAACTTTTGTCACTATGGTCTTGCGTACCCATCCCAGTATCTCGTACCCGTACCTGTCTCTCACAACTATGTCATGGTTGCCTGTATTATCACCATGACCCCACATTTAATGATTCAACATTTCTTTTAAACTGTTATGCGTGATCCAGCATCATATCATAGAGGTCAAGTTCCACTGTTCCAGTACAAAGTCAAGTACCACAAAAAAGGTATTTCAGTCATATTCGGAAAAAGTCTATAGGCATGTTCGTCATCTCCCCCTCACAGCACTAACTTGCAAAAAATCTTCCGATATAGTATCTAATCTCTTCCTTTCTAGGGTTTTGGTCTCTCTCTGTCTCTCTCTCTCTCTGTCTCTGTAGGTACATTGTTGCAGCTGAACTGTTGCTTGATTTGGATCTTTCTGTGGTTTGATTTTAATGAGCTATTTTTTTTTTCACAATTTTATTGATTTTTCTTGTGGTTTAGATTGATGTGTACTTGAAACTGTAGGTGGATTATGATTTTAGCCTTGAATTTATCTATTTTTGCTACCACTTTTTTTCTTTAGGGTGTTTGGTTCTGATTCTTCATGTAGATCCTGTTTCTGTATTTTGATAGTTTTTTATGTAGATATGGCTGTTCTTTGATTGAAATCTCTTGTGGATATGCGTTGGATGACTGCCATGGATTGTTGTTTTTTCGTGCTGATCTCTAATTTGCAGTATCTTCCACTTGCATAGCCGCGCGAGCGATTGTTTGAGCCATTGGTCTTAAGTCATGTTTTCGTATACTGAAAGTTATGATTATATTTGGTGGAGAATTGAAACGAGCCTCGAAAAAACCCCGGTTTTTTTATGCCGATTTAGGCAGTTTACTCTAGTGGACTAATAGCATTGATCTTGCCAATTGTGTGTATGCGTATGCATGCTTGGTTGTGCAGTATTTGATTGCATAGATCTAATTACCAGAAGCTATATCTAACGCTTTAGATGGGTTTGTCATGGGAATCTGCTTATTGAAGGTTATCTTGATAGTATTTGTCGTGGTTCCTGTTGCTGCCTCCAATTAGGAAGGCAAGCCGGCAGATGAAGAACGAGCTAGGCTGTCTTGTTGATGACTGCCAACAATATGCGTGGTATTGTGTGGTGCATAGCATATATCAAGCTTTCACAAGCTTGTGCATATGGCTACTGGAAGTCAAGCATATTGGTCTTATTTCTTTAACACTGATTTGTACTCAAGACATTGCTCTTTGCTCAAAATTAATAACATAAAATCATATATCTTATTTCTGTTTTAGTATGTACGTAAGTAGCTTGTTGATGACCCCACATCGATTAAAAGGACACTGTCACAGCCTTTTGTATATGATGACTTTTCCTTTTCTGATCTTTGCAGAGGACTGTATAGAACGAAAAATCCATGTGTAAAATGAGTTAGTTATTGTGGTCTAAAAATTGTTCTCAAAAATGAAGTTTTTTTTCGTAAAGAACCATATGTCGGACTTCATGAAGGTTTTGTATGAAATTGCCTATCAATTATGGATTCCGTATGCTGAAAGCTATGGCTTTTTTGGTAGGAGAAAGCTATGCTTTATTGAAATTCATCTTTTAATTTTTTTAAAATGATTCAAGAATCTGTAGCTACAATTGCTTAGGGAAATATTGATCCGACTGGTTGTTGATAAAAAATAGGTGTGAAGTTGGAAGATTAACAGCTTCGTCATTTCTCACAAGATAGCCATTCTCTTTCCATTGGTGAGGGTGATAATGCCAGTTTCTATCAGGATTGTGCTGCAAGTGGTGGCTTATATGAAGAGCCCTACTATGGAATCAGCATCTGATCTCCTAAGGCATGTGTGGATGAGGTTAAATCATGAAATTCTTGGTTTATTATAAATGAATTGATCTTTTACTTAATGACAAATGCCTAGGGAAGTCCTTGTGTAACAACTTCCTGTTACAAAATCAGTTTGAGGTTGCAAGGGCAGCTTGTTAAAGATGGTTGTTGATCATCGATTCTGTTGTACATGATTCTTGGTCTGTTCGATGCCAATTTGGACTGGGTGATAGAATCATGTTAACAGAGTATTTTGAACGAGTGTCTCTATCAAGTAAAGGCTGGAAAGAAAAGAATATGGAATATGTGGCTGATGACACTAGGGGTCGTTTGCATGCTGCAGAAACCCGAGTGTTTCCACGGAAACACACGGGAACCCATGCGTTTCCATGGGCCCCACTGTGGCAACGCAAACATGGGCCTCCCTTTCTGCAAAGGGAGGCGTGTTTTCAACGATGACCACCCACTTTCCACGGAACCCTTTCCTGTGTGGTGGGGGGAGGGGTGTGGTCCAATTCCTTTTCAGTGGAAAAGGACTCTGCAGACGAGGTGCCGCGGCGCCCTCTTCCGTGACAAGCAAACGCCCCCTAGAAGATGTTTATCATTGGATGGAATGATTTAGTGACAAGGTTTGAAGACTGCAGTGTGTATTAGTAGTTTACATATGCCTGCACATATTGGTTTATTAATAAGGTTGACCCCTTCCCCCTCTTAATGTACTTTGATTAGGTTAACAATTTACCAATGCCAAACAGTGACCTCTTGGCCACCCATTGTCAGTAGGAAAAATTTGCCAAAATTTTCAGCCCTGACCCTTCGTTTCTACTCTTTGGAGCCCTAATGCACACTCTGAAACTATAACATTTTTGAGAAACTCAATTGTGAGGTGTACAACTTATTAGGGCATGGCTTTGGTGCAACTATGACCCTAGTTTGCCAGGAAGGATGTTGTTAGAGATTAAGATTCTGGGCAATAGACCTTGATATGGGTTGGTATCATTACATATTCGTGGGGTTTTCACAAATTATGAAATATTTTCATTCATATGATGGATGAAAGTTACCCAATGACAAAAGGAAGAAGTGAATTGAATGCGTGGTGGTCAAAATAATAGGAGAATGACTATTGGTTGTCTAAGATAGTCTTTCTTTTGTTTTCCCTTTTATTCTTTGTGAGGGGCTGTGAGATTGCTAGGTGTATATACTATATTCTAGTTATTTCTCACAGTTCATGTGCATTACATTCATAAAAGAAGAGATGAAGAAAAGGAGGAAAGAAAGAGAAAGGAAAAGAAAAGTGTAGAACACATCACCCATCTGGGCCATGTCATTGCTTAGGGATGTATATTTTACGACTAGATTAATATCACCTATACAATTGATGGAGATATCTGTTAATGTAGGTGACCTCCAGCACCTTAGCTATGTGTGTAGGTGAAGGCTGGTCTAGAAACAAATGTGGGGCTTTAGAGTGTGGCAAGAATTTGGGTGCGAAAAATAAAACACGTAACCAATTTAAACAAGATTCATGGTGAATGTAGAAACAGCAAAACTGAATGAAACCTGAAAAGAAGATCTGGATAAACCAATGTATACTCTATGTCATACTTTAGTTCAACCATAGAAGAGTTCCAAACAGGCTCATTTTTTGTTCTTCTTGTTCTTTTAATTGAGTTATATCTATGTTCCATTTGAGCTTTGATTTCAGGTTCATAGATTATGTCCTATGTATCTTGTAAATAGATGATGGCTTTGAGTCCCATGCAGAAGGAAGATTAATTGGAAAGAAATTTATGACGAATTAAGAGATCTGCAGGACAGGCTGCAAGCTTAGGGCTGACGTGTTACAAATGGCATATTCTCGTTTATGCTTTATAATGGATTCTTTGACATATTGGACTTGTTAGTTGCTGTCGTAGTGATGTGGATATAGCTATTTGATAGAAATTAAGGTATATTTAAGACCTAAACTACGTATGGTTTAAAGGGATGTAGACTGGTAGGTTGATTTGGAGTAGTGAAAGTTTATGCACATACGTATTCTTTGAGAATCATTATATCTTGGTGCTTGAGGGCATGTTTGATGGTTTGTCCAGGATTGGATGAAATGAACAAAAAAGACGGAACAAAACATTGATTCTGTGCATTCCATAACAAATGTACCATGTCCAATGTTTGTTTGGACCGTACTCAGATGTTATTCCAAATGTCCCATGTTTGATGAGCGAACAACTTGGACAAGAGTCAGAAAACAAAAGATACTACAAAATGCAGAAACCGCTTATACATATGCCTTCCAAAGGCGAAAAACAAAATCATTTCATCTTTCACCTTGTTTGTGCAAATTCCTAAGGTTGTACAAATTCGGGATTGTCAATTCAAATTCAAGTTCAACAAACTTGAATATGAATACCCATCAAAGAAAAACAAAAGGATCACACATAGAATTGAGTGAGACAACAACCAATTCAATCTAAAACCAAAAATCGTAGATTTCACAAAAAAAGTCAATATGCGTAAGAATGACAGAGACAACATCAACAAATTCAATCAAAAACCAAAAATCCTAGATTTCACAAAAAAAGGTCAATACACATAAGAATAACAAAGATGGCATAAACAAATTCAATCAAAAACAAAAAATCCTATATTTCACCAAAAAAGTCAATATGCATAAGAATAACAAAGACAACATCAACAAATTCAATCTAAAACCAAAAGTTCAAGATGGGGAAGAGGAAACCATCAACCCCAACTGCAGAAAAACACTTAAGCACGATGCCCAGATCATAAAAGCAGCAAAAATTTCACTTGAGCACAAGAGATATGTGCAGAGGGATGATGATCAAGTGGCTGACCTTTGCTTCCTTTGAAGGGTTGGGTGAGAAACCAAACGTCCCCAACAACTGACGCGGTATGCCCTGACTCTTCAACTGATTTGGGCCAACCCTTCTTTGTAACTCTCTGTCGGCCTCGCCGACGGTGACCCTCCGCCGAACTCGCCGTTAGCCCTCTACTGACTTCATCTCCGCCCCTTTGCCGTTGCACACACACAACGAGAGAGAGAGAAAGTCGGGCACCCTCATCGAGGTGTAAATATTTTTTTTGGTTTCCCCCGTCCTGTTATTTTCGTAACGGGTGGTGGTGGAACGAAAATGGCGTTCATTTTTTATTGCAGCGGACGTGTGGAACGCCGTCCTCCACGTCCAATGTTTGAAACAAAAAGAGTCTTTTTTGTCTTTTTTGTCCCGTGCGACCTTATCTTCTATGAAAGCTTTGTTCGCTATTTAAGTTTCTTAGCAGGCTTTTTTGGTTGAAAGTTTCTCATTGATTCATGTATTTATATACCTCTAGCTCCTATTATGATCCTATTTGATAATAATTAGTATTTGTCAAAGTCATGCTTATTACAAATTTACCATTTGCTAATATGAAAGTCAAAATGAACAATGGTCACAAAAATTTATTGGTTTCATTGCAATTCTTAAAAGATCAATAAGAACGATTATATCAAACATCTCTTGGTTAGCCTAAGGGATTTTCTTGGGGCAGTGTGCAGTATCATGCCATGTGGCACTTCTGTTTGCAAAGTTGTTTGCTTGAGGGATAACAGATTTTGTATGTGAATGGATTTGCATGTACAATTAGTGGATTAGATCAGGAGTCTAAAGCAACATGAACTACTCGCTATGGTTATAAATTGTAATAATGATCTTGTGCAACAAGAGCTTCAATTAGGATGTCCTTGGGTACATTGAAACATGACTAGTTTCTGCTATGAGGTTGTTCTGGTATGGATCAGTGTTTTATTGTATGTGTCCAGCCATTTGGGATTATTGGAAACCTTGTGCTAGAGAGCAACATGCCACTCACTACCTATTAAGGAACCTAGCCAATTGAGTTTCTAAAATTGAGGTAAACTTGATGAATAGATTTGTGTAACTGCCATCTAAGCAGGACTTGAGTGTTACCTGACACTAGGTTTTGCTGTGATCAATTGGAACTTCATCAATCATGTCTAGCCAAACTTTAGTTTCATTAAACATATGAGAATAACTATGCACTTGCAGATACCAAACAATGGAGAAATAAGCCACACTTTCCAATTTTGATTCTTAAACACCAATCAACCACCATGGGTCCCCATATCACATTTCTCCTAAAAGTCAGTCTTTGGTTCAGTAATGTTGGGTTAGGACCTCTATAAAATATAAATTTTTTATTTTCATCAGGATATGAGATGAGGCAATATAATCAAAATGCAAACTTTTGTAGAGTATTGTTACCTAGATGGCCTTTTTTTTTTGAAATGTTTATTCCGAATTTGTGCAAATTCTGTCTTTGTTTGGTTGAGCTAATAAGGGCTCCCCTGGTATATGGGTAGATTCCGTTCTTTCTGCTGGTAAATATTGTTATCTGATGCCTTCACCTATTATCCATTAAATAGATGCAGACTAATATATTGGCTGTTATTTGAATTCTCATGATTAGCCATTTGCAGTACTATATACTATGTATGATCTGCTTTTTTTTCTCTGTGATATTTTCTGAGATCTATAATCATGCTTGCTAGGGGACTTTCCTGCTAAGCTTCTGTTATCTCTTGTTTTAGTCGGAAGTCTTGTTTTGTAGTTGGCAATTGATATGAAACATGTGGAGTTAATTTAGGTTTCTGCTTTATTTTTCCTGCCCAATCAGAGAAAAAGACTTTATCGATTTCTTAGATGGCAAAAGTGGTAGAGAAATATCTGGGATAGCTTGGGGGATGATAAATGATCAAGGACTTGTTTAGGTGAATCAGTCAGACTTCTGTCTCCTGGAACATCAGCAAAAGTTTGAAACATCCTGTAGCAATGAGAAACTGTGTGGATAAAATAGTAAATAAACAACATACTTCTCATCATCCTGCAAAAAACCTTTATTATTACTGATTTTTTCCAAGTTGGAGTGCTGAGAATCTCGAGGATTGACCTGTTAAAGAAGTATATGGACTTACCTATGTCTGTTTTGTTAGCCATCTGCTGGCTGAAGATTTATGTAAGTGGCATATTTGGAAGGCTAGTCAATTCATTCCTTTAGATAAATCATTAATGACCCATCTAGCTATTATTCCATCCCCTGTGTTGTTTTCTGTTCTATTTGTGCATATATTGATAGTTTTGCTTATTGATTCCATGATCAAATGAAAAAGACAGGTAGATTGCTATTTTCCAAGGATGAAAATATGTGTACATGCGAGTAAGGGTAATAGAAAGAGCTACCTTCCTAAAGTGGTTTGTGTGGTACAAGTAGATAAAAAGCTGGCTATGATGGATAGTGTGTTCCAAGTTTCTCTAGTAAAAGTACAGGAAGCTTGATTTGAAATTTAGGAAACTTGTTTGATTTTCATGCTTGCAGTGATGGATATTTTCGACCAATTTTTATTAACGATTGATGTTTTGAAGAACTATAGTTTTTGACATTTCTCTTGTAACCAGTGGACTTAATCAATGTTTTGGGCATAGTTGCAGGTACTGTACTTATAAAATTCGTGCATTGTCTGACCCCTGTACCAGACAAAATGGTGTGTGTCCATGCTTTCCTTTTGTTTCCTTTCTATTTCCATCTGGCTACTCATGTTAACCTTGTTGAATTTCAGGTGAAGTTTACAGTAGAAGAGCTTCGTAGGATCATGGATCTGAAACATAACATTCGCAACATGTCTGTTATTGCACATGTGGATCATGGTATGAAATATATTCTAGCATGTCAAGCCTTCATGATTGCTAGACTGTGAGTATAAGTACTGAACATCTGGTCCTCTCCCCTCTTGCAGGAAAGTCCACTCTGACAGATTCTCTTGTAGCAGCAGCAGGAATTATTGCTCAAGAAGTTGCTGGAGATGTTCGTATGACTGACACTCGCCAGGATGAGGCAGAGCGTGGTATTACCATCAAGTCAACTGGGATTTCACTGTTCTATGAGATGACAGATGAGTCATTAAAGAACTTCAAGGGGGAGAGGTCCGGAAATGAGTATCTAATCAACCTGATTGATTCCCCTGGGCATGTGGATTTTTCATCGGAGGTTACTGCAGCTCTACGTATTACAGATGGTGCACTGGTTGTGGTAGATTGCGTTGAAGGTGTCTGTGTCCAAACAGAAACTGTTCTTCGTCAAGCTCTGGGAGAGAGGATCAGGCCTGTGCTTACTGTCAACAAGATGGACCGGTGTTTCCTTGAGCTGCAGGTTGAAGGGGAGGAAGCTTATCAGACATTTCAGCGTGTGATTGAGAATGCCAATGTGATTATGGCTACATATGAAGATGCACTGCTTGGTGACGTCCAGGTCTACCCAGAGAAAGGAACTGTAGCATTCTCTGCTGGACTGCATGGTTGGGCATTCACTCTGACAAACTTTGCGAAAATGTATGCAGCCAAGTTTGGAGTAGATGAAGCAAAGATGATGGAAAGGCTATGGGGTGAAAATTACTTTGACCCTGCCACAAAGAAATGGACCACTAAGAATACTGGTTCTCCCACGTGCAAGAGAGGATTTGTTCAGTTCTGTTATGAACCTATAAAACAAATCATAAACGCTTGTATGAATGATCAAAAGGACAAGTTGTGGCCAATGTTGCAGAAGCTTGGCGTCACCATGAAAGCTGATGAAAAAGATCTGGTGGGCAAGGCTCTGATGAAGCGTGTTATGCAGACATGGCTTCCTGCTAGCGATGCCCTTCTGGAAATGATGGTATTCCATCTCCCATCACCTTCTAAGGCACAAAAATACCGTGTGGAGAACTTATACGAAGGTCCTCTTGATGATCAGTATGCTAATGCCATCAGGAATTGTGACCCTGAAGGGCCACTGATGCTTTATGTCTCAAAGATGATTCCTGCATCTGACAAGGGTCGTTTTTTCGCATTTGGGCGTGTATTCTCTGGTAAAGTATCTACTGGCTTGAAGGTCAGAATTATGGGACCAAATTATGTTCCAGGCCAGAAGAAGGACCTCTACGTGAAGAGTGTCCAGAGGACTGTTATTTGGATGGGGAAAAAGCAAGAGTCAGTTGAGGATGTTCCATGTGGTAATACAGTTGCTATGGTTGGTTTGGATCAGTTCATCACCAAAAATGCAACCCTGACGAATGAGAAGGAAGTGGATGCACATCCGATCAGGGCCATGAAGTTTTCTGTTTCACCTGTTGTTCGTGTTGCTGTTCAATGCAAAGTTGCCTCTGATCTTCCCAAGCTTGTTGAAGGTCTGAAGCGGCTAGCCAAGTCAGACCCAATGGTTCTCTGTATGATTGAAGAATCTGGTGAGCATATCATTGCTGGTGCTGGAGAATTGCACCTGGAAATCTGCCTCAAGGATTTGCAGGAGGATTTCATGGGTGGAGCTGAGATTGTGGTTTCCGATCCTGTTGTTTCATTCAGGGAGACGGTGTTGGAGAAATCCTGCCGAACAGTCATGAGCAAGTCTCCAAACAAGCACAACCGGCTGTACATGGAAGCAAGGCCGATGGAGGATGGATTGGCCGAGGCCATTGATGAGGGTCGTGTAGGTCCCAGGGATGATCCAAAGGTGCGGGCAAAAATACTGTCAGAGGAATTTGGATGGGACAAGGATCTTGCTAAGAAGATTTGGTGTTTTGGGCCGGAGACTACTGGTCCCAATATGGTGGTGGATATGTGTAAGGGTGTTCAGTACCTGAATGAAATCAAGGACTCTGTTGTGGCTGGATTTCAATGGGCATCAAAGGAAGGTGCCTTGGCTGATGAAAACATGCGTGCGATATGCTTTGAGGTGTGTGATGTTGTTCTTCATGCTGATGCAATTCACAGAGGTGGTGGCCAGGTTATTCCAACTGCAAGAAGGGTTATATATGCTGCACAGCTGACTGCTAAACCAAGGCTTTTGGAGCCTGTCTACCTTGTCGAAATCCAAGCACCTGAGCAAGCTCTTGGTGGTATTTATGGAGTTCTTAATCAGAAGCGTGGGCATGTCTTTGAGGAAATGCAGAGGCCTGGTACACCACTATACAATATCAAGGCTTACTTACCTGTCGTTGAATCATTTGGATTCTCGAGCACTTTGCGTGCCGCAACCTCAGGTCAGGCTTTCCCACAGTGCGTTTTCGACCACTGGGATTTGATGAACTCGGACCCACTGGAGTTAGGGTCACAGGCTGGGCAGCTGGTCATCGACATTCGCAAGAGGAAAGGTCTCAAGGCTCAGATGACTCCTTTGTCTGAGTTTGAGGACAAGCTCTAAATGCTTTAAACTGGTTAGTTTTTACCTGAAGAAGTGGCCTGTGTGAGATGCCAAGCAGGTGCATCTCCTTTTCAAGTCTTGTAGTTTTTTCTATTTTCTGTGTTTTTTTTGTCTATTTTGTCTTTAAGAGTGTATGAGATGGATTTTTGTTCCCCACTTCTAGAAATGTCTCCCTGGATTATGTGCTGAAGTTACTATTAGTATTTAATTTGTAGATTGATTCATCTTAATTGTTGGGCACACTCTGGCTCTGTTGGTGCTTGTGCATCTTCATAGGAGGGAAATCCTTTCCAATTGATGGTGAGTTACAGAATGGTTCAGCAAGCTTTGGCTTGTTCGTTTTGCTTGCTTGTATGCTTAGACATTTTTGTGATTCCAATTTGTTATTATAAGGTTATATTGTTCTGTTGGCTATCATAGAGGTGTTTAAAGAAGTGAGACTAGTTGCAGAGATTATACCAGGGGAGCATTACAGGTTTGTTTCTTGCTTTCACAATGGTACAAGTGTGCTGCAACAAAAATCAAATGCATCAAAGAATATTCATGTATGTAGCAGAATTATTTTTGAGATATTGAACCATGACGACAATTGGAAGCGGTTTTGTTGTGATTAATGCTTGTGCATTGCTAATAATGATCGGTGCGGCTTTGAAGGATCTGCCCAAGAAATGGTTGTTGCTCCGATTTCAGATCTGAGAGATTTGTTTTGCTCTAGGGCTTATGCTAAGGATCTAAGGTAATCAAATGCTGCATCTTGGGTCCCTTAAAACTGTTTTTTGCTCTTTCTTTTTGAGATGTGCAAGCTGGGGGATAAGAATAGGGCTGGGAAATGGGACGTGGTTCAACTTATAAAGAGCTCGTTTGAACTTGTGAAATAAGCTTTGTCAAGATGAACATGAGCAACGAGTTTTTGTTTTGGCTTCAGTTCTTTAAGTAGTTTTAAAATATTCTAGATACTTATCTTATATAATATACTGTAAAATATAAATAGTTGAAGTGTTCGGCATACAAGCAACAGAGTTCAAATCTGATCAATTTCAAGTTTGAAACAATGTAAAAAGCTTTTCCTTCTTTTTTTTTGGTGAGTGACCAACTTGAACTTAATTCATTGATCTTGAGCTCGGCTGGACTCACGCTTGAAAGCGGCATGTTGGGTTTGTTTCACCTCGTTTACCAGTGCCAGGGTTCAAACCTGAGACCCCTCAATTATGCCCGGCTATCTCATTTGACCCACTTCAAAATGTGGACTTGATATGCATACGTTGGTTGATACACTAAGGTTTGCTGGCACAAAAAGAGCAGTTGCTTCTTGTATTGCAATGAAGCTAAATTATATGGTGAAAACCTGTGTTTTGGCGTTCCACAATTCTTGCTTATATCTAGATCTTGGACCCTCCATACCTAGGAAAGAATCATGGCCTTGTTTCAGATCTGAGCTCAACCTGACCAATCCTCGATCACAAGGGGGTGAAAACTCTGATAATCCCTGCAGTAAGGATGGCAGTGGACCGGGGAAAGTGTTAGGTGTAAGAAAGAATGGAGAGAAATTCAAAGAAGGAATGAGGTGTTTAAGATAGAGGTCTTGATGAGGTGGAATAGTCCCATATTGCTTTTGCATGAGTTTTCTGAGAGCTTTATAAGCAATTAGTGAACTCATACACTTGTTCCTGAGAACAAGGGAGTGGGATGACCACCACACGCGCGCGCGCGCGCCCGCCGTGCCGGGTTCGGGTTCGGGTTCGGGTTCGGGTAATTGGCCCTTTAGGGCCATATCCAATCAAGACAAGTATCTTTTTACCCAAAGTTTCTTTGGATTCGGATTCAGTTACGGGTTATGGGAATGGATAACGGGTCACGACTCCTCGTATTCCGTGCCCGTTATGACGCTTCGGATTCCGTAACGGGTCTCGATCTTTCGAAGACCGTTAACGGATCACGTCCCCTCGGATTCCGTAACGGGCTCCTTCCACGTTTCATAACCGTTCGTGGGTTATAAAAGCGTGGTCAGGGGTGGGGTTACGGAGAGACTGATACAGACGATTTCTGAAGAAGCATTCTGCGATTTCCCATCTCTCTCTTTTTTTTTTCCTGTGAGTTATCCCGAAAGGGGTTGTTCTGCAACTGTGGTTCAAAGAGGCTGTTTTCGAAGGACGATCCATCGGAGTGCACCGTTCGGTTCGTCGTGGCTATTGTATCCTGGGGGAAGGACGCCGGACCCTGATCTGCACAGTATGTGGGGGCGAATCTTCTCTAAGGGGAGTACTTTCGTACGCCTTAGCCTGCTGCATATTCTAAACATGTGCATGTTGTTTTCTATATGTTCTGTGCCTGTGTTTGTTTATATGCTTACGTCTGGATTTTGGTCTGATGCGGAAAATGCCATGCTTGCTCCCTGTTACTGTTTCGGTCGTTTGTTAATCATGTTATTTACACTGTTATATTTCTTGATTTATATCGTGTTTTATATCATGATGACGATTGTGAAACTGTGTGATCTAAAAAATGATCCAACAGTCTTAGAGAAGATTCTAAGCATGTCGACTTCTTCTGCGTTTGTACCAAAAGTGGACATGTCCGGTATGCCGGAAAAGTTTGCCGGGCAGAACTTCAAGCATTGACAGCAACGCATGAAGATCTGGTTCACTACGATAGGGCTGTTGAATGTTCTGGAAATCGACTGCCCTTCGGTGCCTGATACGAACCCTGACCCTGCTGCAGTCACTGCGGCTGTAGAGTGGAAAGAAAAGGACAGTATATGCCGTGGTTGCATACTGTTGGCTCTGTCCAACACATTGTTCGATGTGTACTGTTCTTCGTCTACCACGGCTAAGGGTTTGTGGGATCAACTTGACAAGAAGTACAATACCGAAGACCAAGGTCTTGAAAAGTACTCTGTTGCCAAGTTTCTGAAATATCAGATGGTAGAAGGCAAGTCGGTCACTGAGCAGGCACACGAGTTTCTGCTACTGCTCCATAGTTTGGCTGAGGCTGAAATGAAACTTCCTGAGAAGTTTCAAGTTATGACCATCGTAGAGAAATTTCCTAAGTCTTGGGTAGACTTCGGTATGTCTCTCAAGCACCGTAGAGGAAAAATTTCTCTAGATGATCTTATGGTAGCCATTGCCATTGAAGAGGAGCATAGGAGCCAGAAACAGATCGTAATGCCAACTGAACCGCCTAAGGTGAACATGATGACGGGAGCTTTTAAGGGCAAAGGACAAAAATCGAAATCTGCAATGAAAAACCAGTTTAAACCTAAGGCCAAAATCCAGAAAAAGGCAAAGAACAAACCTTGCTGGAACTGTGGGCAGGTTGGGCACTGGGCTAAGGAATGTCCTTCCAAGAAAGCCAAAGCTCATGGGACCACAGAAGGAACGCCTCAAGTCAACATGGTGACTGAGGTCGTTGGGTCCAGTACTGGGTATGTTTCTGTTAACCCACAAATCTATCACGTTTATGAGCCAACTGAGTGGCTGGTTGACACTGGGGCTAATGTGCACGTCTGTGCTGATAAGTCTGTCTTTGTCTCATACCAGGCTGCTGCAGGCAGATCCGTGACTATGGGCAATTCAACGGCTGCAAAGGTGTTAGGAATTGGACGCGTGGATCTGAAGTTTCCTTCAGGACGAGTTCTATCATTACACAGAGTGCACCATGTGCCTGTAGTTAGAAGGAACATTCTTAGTGGTTCATGTCTTGTTAGAGAGGGTTATGAATTTAACTTTAAATGTAATAAAGTTGTTATTTTACATTCTGAAACTTTTATTGGCAAGGGGTATTTAGATGATGGTTTATTTAAAATTCGTGTTGAACATGTTTGCAGTGATAAATTAGAAAATGATGTTTCTTTTGACTCATTGTCTAATGTTGCTTATAACATAGAATCATCTGACTTATGGCATAATAGATTAGGTCATGTGAATTTCAACTCTGTGAAACGCATGATGAACTTGAAAATGATTCCTGAACATTCCATTGATAAAACTAAAAAATGTGAAATTTGTGTGCAAGCAAAGCAATGTAGGAAACTATTTCATACGATTGTTAGAGATTCTGAAATATTGGATCTGGTGCATACAGATATCTGTGAGTTTAATGGAGTGTTAACTAGAAATCATAAAAAGTATTTTATCACTTTTATTGATGATTGCACTAAATACTGTTACGTGTATCTGCTAAAATCAAAAGATGAAGCTTTTGATAAGTTTCTTAACTTTAAGAATGAAGCAGAAACACAAACTGGTAGAAAACTTAAAAGATTGAGGTCTGATAAAGGAGGAGAATATACCTCTAATAAACTCGATGAATATTGCAAATCTGTTGGAATTGTTCATGAGTTTACTGCTCCATATTCTCCTCAATCCAATGGGATTGCAGAAAGAAAGAATAGAACCCTAACTGACATGATAAATACTCTACTTGGGAGTTCTGGATTACCTACCTATATGTGGGGGGATGCTCTGAATACGGCTTGCCATATTCTGAATAGAGTACCTCAGAAGCATAAGGATAGTAGCCCTTTCGAACTCTGGAGAAATAGGAAAGCTAGCTTAAAATACCTTAAAGTGTGGGGGTGCCTTGCTAAGGTACTTGTCCCAGAGCACAATAGGAAGAAGCTGGGTCCTAAAACCGTAGATGCTGTCTTTTTGGGTTATGTAGAGAACAGCTATGCCTACAAGTTCTTAGTAATTAAGTCTGAGATAACTGGCATAGATGTTAACTCTATTGTAGAGCTTCGAGAAGCTACATTCTTTGAGGATGTATTTCCCATGAAAGTTGGTGTACCTCAGAATCTGTCTTCTGTAGATATACCTTCAACTTCTGGTTCCATTCCTGAACATGTGGAAAGGATGACAGATGTGGGGGTAGAACCATCTTGTTCCCATCCTAGACTCGATGAGTCTGAGGAAGTGGTTGAACCTAGAAGGAGCAAGAGACCAAGGATTACCAAGGATTTGGGAAGTGACTTTATCACTTACCTTATCGAAGATGATCCTCCCACTTTCCGAGATGCAATGGCTTCACCTGAAGCAAAGCATTGGAAAGATGCCATCAAGAGTGAAATGGATTCCATTATCTCTAATGGTACTTGGGAACTGGTTGACCTCCCTCGTGATAGTTCCACAATTGGGTGCAAATGGATCTTTAAGAAGAAGTTGAAACCAGATGGATCCATTGACAAGTACAAGGCGAGACTGGTTGCCAAGGGGTTCAAACAAAAGGAGGGAATAGACTATTTCGATACCTATTCTCCGGTTACCCGGATGACCACTATTAGAGTGCTTATAGCACTGGCTTCCATTTATGATCTCTCGGTCCATGAAATGGACGTGAAGACCGTTTTCTTGCATGGCGATCTTGAAGAAGAGATCTATATGGATCAACCTGAGGGTTATGTGGCTCCTGGTAATGAAGATAAAGTTTGTAGACTTGTTAAGTCATTATATGGACTAAAACAAGCCCCTAAACAATGGCATGAGAAGTTTGATAATATTATATTATCATTTGGCTTTGTTGTCAATGAATCTGATAAGTGTGTTTATTGTAAAGTTAAAAGTGATGGTTGTATTATTTTATGCCTGTATGTAGATGATATTCTACTGTTTGGTTCCAATATGGGAATCGTTAATGAGACAAAGTCGTTTCTTAGTAGTAAGTTCGATATGAAGGATATGGGTGTTGCAAGCGTGATCTTAGGCTTAAAGCTGACTCGTTCAGCTGAAGGGTTAACCATTTCACAATCTCACTTTGTCGAGAAAGTACTTGTGAAATTTGGTTATAACCAAGGGAGATCTGTAGCAACTCCATATGACCCTTCTATCCCTCTTCATAAGAATACGACTGATGTTCCTGTGTCTCAATTGAGATATTCCCAGATTATTGGAAGTTTGATGTATCTTGCAAATTGTACGAGACCGGATATTTCGTTCTTCGTGACAAAATTAAGTAGATACACAAGTTGTCTAAATCGCTCTCATTGGAAGGCATTGGACAGGGTACTTAGATACCTGAAAGGAACTATTTCCTTGAGTTTGCATTACAAGAGATTCCCTGCAGTTCTTGAGGGATATAGTGATGCAAGCTGGATAGCCATGAACTCTGGCAGTTATGGCGTGACTGGGTATGTATTTACCTTGGGTGGCGGCGCAGTCGCCTGGAGATCAGTAAAGCAGACCATCTTGTCTCGGTCTACTTTTGAGGCTGAACTCTGTGCTTTAGATGTCACTGGATTGGAAGCTGAATGGTTAAAGGGACTTCTTGAGGAACTTCCTTTAATGTGCAAGCCAATTCCTGCGATATCTGTGCATTGTGACAATATGACCACTATTGCAAAGATTAAAAGCACAAAATATAACCAAAATCAGAGGAGACACATCCAAGTCAGAATAAAATCTGTAAGGGAACTGGTGTCTCAGTTAGTGGTTGCTGTGGACTATATTGGATCCAAAGAAAACACAGCTGACCCATTAACGAAAGGACTAGATAAGTCTTTAGTCCTAAAATCCAGAGAGGGGATGGGACTGAAACCCATCAGTAGTTCATCTACAGTAGCAACCCAACCTATCTGAATGGAGATCCCACAAAGTAGGTTCAATGTGGTAATAACAAGCTGTAGGGTGAACTGGTTAGCACCTTACTAAAGATGATACTTTGTATCTGTGTCTGTTCCTCTGTTTACTCTGGAAAGGTGTTGTAGCTGCAAGTTAAGGAAGAGTTAAAACTCTGAATGGGTTCAAAGTCTTCAAGGCGAGATGTTAGCAGTGCATCTTTGGAGAAGCCCACCTATGTGAGTGTGACTGTGTGGCCGCAGTTCAAGGAATTGGGTTATTCCTGAAGTCACTCATGAAACAGGATTCGGGCGCATGGCCATTAACGCGCCGCCCCTAAAGATTACAACCAGAACCTTTATCATGTTGTTGCTGATGGACACTCCTACACCAAAGGTTCAAGTTCAAGACTTCAGTTCACTTCGTTCCTGTGGGGGTAAAGTTAGTCAACTAAGGTAGTGGTTCAAACCGGAAGGTACCATTGCTGAAAGCATGATATGTCTTGTTGCAGAATGTCTTTTTTTTAGCACTTTTGTTTCCTCCCGCTTCATTCTTTGAATTTGTGGGGGAATGTTAGGTGTAAGAAAGAATGGAGAGAAATTCAAAGAAGGAATGAGGTGTTTAAGATAGAGGTCTTGATGAGGTGGAATAGTCCCATATTGCTTTTGCATGAGTTTTCTGAGAGCTTTATAAGCAATTAGTGAACTCATACACTTGTTCCTGAGAACAAGGGAGTGGGATGACCACCACACACACGCGCGCGCGCGCGCCCGCCCGCCGTGCCGTGCCGTGCCGAGCCGGGCCGGGTCGGGTCGGGCTCGAGCTCGGGCTCGGGTTCGGGTAATTGGCCCTTTAGGGCCATATCCAATCAAGACAAGTATCTTTTTACCCAAAGTTTCTTTGGATTTGGATTCAGTTACGGGTTATGGGAATGGATAACGGGTCACGACTCCTCGTATTCCGTGCCCGTTATGACGCTTCGGATTCCGTAACGGGTCTCGATCTTTCGAAGACCGTTAACGGATCACGTCCCCTCGGATTCCGTAACGGGCTCCTTCCACGTTTCATAACCGTTCGTGGGTTATAAAAGCGTGGTCAGGGGTGGGGTTACGGAGAGACTGATACAGACGATTTCTGAAGAAGCATTCTGCGATTTCCCATCTCTCTCTTTTTTTTTTCCTGTGAGTTATCCCGAAAGGGGTTGTTCTGCAACTGTGGTTCAAAGAGGCTGTTTTCGAAGGACGATCCATCGGAGTGCACCGTTCGGTTCGTCGTGGCTATTGTATCCTGGGGGAAGGACGCCGGACCCTGATCTGCACAGTATGTGGGGGCGAATCTTCTCTAAGGGGAGTACTTTCGTACACCTTAGCCTGCTGCATATTCTAAACATGTGCATGTTGTTTTTTATATGTTCTGTGCCTGTGTTTGTTTATATGCTTACGTCTGGATTTTGGTCTGATGCGGAAAATGCCATGCTTGCTCCCTGTTACTGTTTCGGTCGTTTGTTAATCATGTTATTTACACTGTTATATTTCTTGATTTATATCGTGTTTTATATCATGATGACGATTGTGAAACTGTGTGATCTAAAAAATGATCCAACAGAAAGCGGGGCCCTGCCTCACTTCACCCCGTTTGGATTGGGGATGGAGGACATGAAAGGGGGATGGAGGTTAAAATCAAAACCTGTGTGGGGATGGACTTACACTTTTTCCCGACTTGTCCCGTCCTCGATCCCGGCCTTGCTCTGCCCCATCCCCGATCCTTCTTTAGAGATGGTAGTGGATTGAGGGGAAACAGGGCCCTGTCCTGCCTCGCCTCGTTTGGACCGGGGATGAAGGACATGAAACAGGGATGGAGGTTAAAATCAAAACCTGTGGAGGGATGGAGGCAAAGATGGAGGGTAGGATTTTGAGACGGGGAGAGGGGTGGAGACCTTGTCTCCCACCCCGGTCCACTGCCATCCCTACCCTACAGTGAAGAGTGGCTGAGCGTGGAGGGTAAGGGTTTGTTTGCATCTCGCGGAAGGAGGCTCCATGGCAACATACTCACCATAGAGCCTCTCTCTTTCTGCGAGGAAAGAAAACTCCCTGTTTGCGTTGCCAGGGTGGGGCCTGTGAGAACACCTCTTGCTTTAAACATTTCCATGGAAAACCTCAGTTTTCTATGGCATGCAAACGCCCCCCTAATGGGTTTGCCTTGTGCATTTTTCGCACAGAAAGCTCCTTCCCTGTTTGGTTATGTGGCACTGCGCAATGTGGGCCCAATGTACACTTCACCCTTTTCCAAGGAAAAGGGCCCTTTCATTAGCACAAACGGGTCGTAAAAAGATATTATGAGAGCTTGATTTCCACGGAAAGCAGAATTTCGTAATGTAAGCGGTTCTGTTAGGGGTGCAAACGGATCAGATTTGGGCTAGATGCTGCTGGATCCTAATCTTAATCCAAACTTTAAGTAGTAGATTTTGATCCAGATCCAGATCCAGATCCAGATCCAAGGAAGTTAGATTGAATCCAAATTCGAAATAAATGTGGCAGTACTTGATACGGAAAAAAATGGAACAAAGCAATTTACATGTAAAAAATGCATTCGAGTTGGATTTTGATTGGGATAAACTCTAGATCCGACTTAAGATGCTGATCGGAATCCTACCTGTATCTGAAAGTGATCAGATCCGAATCCACATTCAGACTAGGACAAACATGCAGGGATGCGGATCAACCAAATAATTCAAAGCCCAATATGGACGGAACGCCGGAGGCGGCTAAGTTCAATTTTTGAAAAGATTCAGTGTCCATTTTGCCCACATCTTTAAATGATATCCCTAAAGATCCAAAGAGAAAATTCTTGTAATTTATGAACATTACAAGAACAAAGTAATAAACCACCCGTACTAAAACCAGCCACTCCGACGGAAAGTCCGTAGAAGAAAAAAGAGAAGAGCAAAAAGCCGCGCTTTCTCCTTTGCCCTCGTCTCTCCATTCTAGGGTTTCGAGTTTCTCTCTCTCTCTCTCTCTCTCTCTCTCTCTCTCTCCTTCGAGGTAAGATCTGAATCCGTTTCCATTTCTGTTGATTTTTCTTTGATTTTTTCATTGGTTAATGATCTGGATAGTTTTTTCTTTTGATTTGTTTCCTGCATTTTTCGAGTCTTCTTTGGATGGTTTCGTGCGTATTGTGATGAAGATTTCGATAATTTGGGTTTTTTAATTAGCCTTCTTTGAGTTTGGTTCTTCTGTCTTTTTTTTTTCCTTCTACTGGCGTGCGATTTATGGGCGTAGTTGGTTAGGCTGAAGAAAGGATCGAAGATGAATTTGGGTCTTTCTTTTTTCTTTAATAAATGGAGTCGTGGTTTTCTTGATGTTGTTTGTGTTGGACGTTTTTATTTAATGCTTATGGTGAAATTTGATTTGTTGATTAGCTTTGTTTGGTGCGGGTATTGTAGTTGAAGTGCATAGGTGTATTGATGGAATCTGGATGTTTCTAGTTGGTAGTGGTTGATGCTTTGGGTTCGGGATTTTCAATTGCAGAGTGTGGTTTTGCTTCCTCTATGGCTTCTTATGGGTTGGTATTCTACAGAATCCTCCTTGATTGACCAATTTTCATATATGAACTAGAACACTAACACCCTTATTCCTTGCTTCTCCTTTCTCTCCTTGAAATCCTCTTCCATGGTGTTGATGAATCCTGAGGCTTAAAACCTCATTCCTGTGAAACTTGGGTACACTGCAATGAGTTCATGGTTAGTGTTCTCACTCATTATATATGAATGATGGAAACTCATTGGGTATTTTTCTTCTTGTAGAGGAGTCAAAGTTTTCCCCTGAAAATTTTCTTATAGAACGTGAAAATTGAAGGTTTTAACTTACACTGGAACTGATGTCTACTTGGAGCCACTGAACCTTTTTGGTATTTTTGCCTGCATTCACTGTCATTTTTATTCATTTTGAATTAAGTTTGTGTCATTTATCAAAAATTTCAACGACGATTCATAAACAAGAATATGGCCTTGTTTGTTTTCAACAGGTATTGCTTCTTGAAACTTGCACGTACTTCATTTGGAATGTGATATGCCACTTCTCTGATTTTGTTTAAATTGTGGGAAGCAGATACCATCCGAATGTTCAGCTAAAACTCCCTATTAGAGGCAATATGGTGCCATTGAGTGGTTATGTGGTATTTTCTTGGAATAAAAACCAAATAACTCAGAGGAATAACTAGATTTCTTGCATATGCATGAATTTTGCAATTCTACACAAATGTTCCTGGACTCCTTATATATATGACCATTTCATCTTATCATTCGTGTGGATGTGGGGTTGACTAGAGAGATTATATTGTTAATAGGTATAATCTTTAGTGAGGATTGGGAAGGAGAAAACATGAGACCATGGTTCTTTGAAATCCTTAGAATCAGTGTTGTGAAAAGCGTTGAGGCGTAGCGAGGCGCTCCACCAAAATCTGAGGCGAGGCGTAAAGCGTAAGCCTCAATATTTTTTTTAACTTAAAAAAGATTATAAAAAATATCTAAAATTATAAATAAATAAAAATTTCTTTATTGATGAAACAACAACCAACAAGAAATAAAAAATCTCAAATAAATACTAAAAAAATATGAGATTAATATGTAAAAGTAATAGTAATGCAATAACTTGATCTACGTATCTAAGAAATAAAATATGCGCATTCATTCAATAAAAAATTAACAACGAAATGCATATTAGCATTAACAACATCATATGGACATAATTAAAAAATGCATGTTAGCATTAACAACTAATCAATTCAATGGATTCAACATATCTTTTAATTTTTTTTTCTTCCTCAACCGAATGTAGCAAGTTGTGCATGGCTTGCCAAATCAATTCAATGACTGGCAACTTTTAAATCTTTTTTTTTTGTCACCACAATAACGTGCTCAACTGACTACTAAAAGAGATAAAAACCATTAAGAATTGGTTTAGGATGATGACCAGCCAGTGTACCCACTAAGTTTTTTTTTGTTATGAGAAGCACCCTTGACAAAACGGTCTGGACCAAAGGTTCGCCGTAGTAAATCAAAAGAAAATCCTAATTTAAGTAATTTAAGCTAATAAACTAGAATAAATCAAACAAAAAATAATTAATGTTAAAAACCTAAAGAGGATTCTCAAAGCTGCAGTAACAAAGTCTCATAATCAACACTCAAAAGAAGTAGGGCATTTATCCCACACCTTAAAGAAACCTAAAAAGATGACGAGCAGATCACAATCTATATAGGAGATCTTGGATAGAGGGCTGCAGTCCATTCATCCTTCGCAAATCAAAGATGAAAAACCTATTTTGTGAACCAATGCTTTGTCCAAAAGATGGAAAGATAAGTCGAAGAAAAAACATAAAATACAAACTGAGAACAAGAATGGGGAAAAAGTGAAACTTACCCAAAATGTACAAACTACATGTTTCAAATGAACGAACTCATCTCCTCCTTTCTCTCCGACAACAAACCCTAATACACCCAAACAAATTTTTGGCCTCCGAACTCATCTCCTCCTAACTCGTCTCCTCGGCTCTCTGTTTTTCAGAAAACAACAGGCCCCCAACTGCGTGTTTCTCAGAAAATATAACATTAGGGTCGGGGGGCCCTGTTGTTTAAAACCTAATTTTTGGTCAAATGAGGGCTTGGACCCTCATTTGACCAAAAATTTGAGGCGTATACGCCTCACCTTGAGGCGCGCCTTGCCCCAAGGTGTGCACCTCAAGGCGTATGAGGCGCACGCCTTGGGGCATTTGCGCTTTATACTTGCCCCTCAAGGCACAAAGGCCCTCGCCTTGAGGCAAGGCTCGCTTTTTGCGCCTTGAGGCGCGCTTTTAATAACACTGCTTTGAATTCTTGTTACCACTTGGGGAGGTATAAAAGGTTATGGTTGCCTCCTTTTCTGGAGAAGTAAGCAAGTCGACATTTCTACATTCTCCTTTTTCATTTCACCCAAAAATATGATTCGTTGGTGAAAATAATCATTAATGGGATTTCAACTTCTTATATAAAGTTCAACCTTACTGTCTATGTTTCAATTGTTTGTAGATATGGAATTGTATATTTCTTATTTCAATTATTTTCAGAGTGATTAGATGCTACCATTTTGTCTGCATAGTGCTTGCTTTCTAGATTATTTTTTGCTATTTTAGTAACATTTGTTTAGTTATCTGTGAGGCTTTGCCGCACTGCTTCGATCCCTATACCTTGCGTCGTGGGTTTCATGGAGTCTCACTTTGCTTTACCTTAAGAGTATTTCAGATGAAGTTCTACTGCATGAATATGGAAAGGAACAGATCAATGTGAAAAATTAGCAAAAGTTTGGTGCAAATGATGAACAAAGTATCTATCTTGGTGATGTTAAGAACTTAAGACGTGTGTGAATATTTTCGGATAATTGTCTATCTTTGACAGTCCAGTGAGTGTTTGCACTATTAACAAGAGTTAACAGGGTTGTTTGGTAATGTCGATTTGAAGATTTTTCCTCTTGGATTGCAGAGATGACACTTTTTGGGAAACTTTATGATGGTACATGACTGTGTTGAGATCCCAAAAGATACTCCTTATGTTGATCAAAGCTTAAAGTTTGTTGCAGTTCTACTGTTTATGTGTTAACTCCAAAATAAGTCCACAAATTGATATTTGAGGTGATCATTTAAAGAAGCAGTTTGATGACTTCAGGTTGTTGGAATAAGGCTTGATAATAATGATGATATGTACAGAGGCAGTTAAATCATATTGGACATTTTGTTAACCTCTTCAGTTTCAGTCAAAATGAAATGCAAGGCTGTCCATTCCATTTTGTTAGTACCCAATCTGCCCATGATCCTCTCATGGAGAAATTTTAAAATTTTTAGCAGTAATCTCTATAATGATGTCGGTTAGTTGCTTATGTTTCATGTAATGAAATGTCAACCATCATCTTTGGGCATGAGGACACTCTTTTCTGTGGGGAATTTTGTATTTTTTGTGGTAATTTTCGCTGATTTATTTATTTTCTGTCTATTTTTTTGTTTAACTGTTCATTTATTGTATGTTTTTTTCTGTGTTTAACACCCCTGAATGAAATATCATAGTATAATTACGCATCAATGCATGCATTAACACGTTTGACATTGAACTTCACCTAGCCTAAAATGTGATTCATAGAGCATTCAGTTGAGTCAACATGGATTTGACTCAGTAGGAAGGTTCTTCAAGACGATCTATATCCTTCACCTTGATGATAGATCATGTTTTGTAATAGTTCTGCTTCTTTCCAACTGGAAGTTCTTATATTTTTCGATGTAGTTACCAGTTCATTAGTGGGTTCTAAGTGGTGTACCAAAAGGTAAAACCTGTACATTAGGTTATTGAAATATCCAAGTTTCTTTCCTGTTTACCCTTTTCAGACTTGCAATTAGCTTATTAGCAGGACATCGTACCAACAAAAATGGTCTATTTGACAATGGGATTAGCAATGCTGAAATTTGTGACTTACTTTTTTTATTAGATAGATATTTGGAAGGGGAGAACCATCCAATGAATGTCTTTGCCTGAGGTTCAGGGTTGGTTTTGATTCTTTGGCTATTTAGAATTTAGTTGGACAAAGGTTGGCATGGTACCCCTCTCATGCATCTTATCCGAAATTGTCTAGTTTTTTGTCCCTGACATTTGCAAATAAATGAGTTAAAATTAGAGTTAGGATCAGATCAGTTTTTCTGCCTGAACATTTTACATGGTGCAACTTGAGTTAAAAAACATGATAGATCCAATTTCTTGGGAAGTAAAAGACTGTCGAATTGCATTGGTTAACCCCTCAATACTTGTATGTTACCATTTTTTGACATGCTATATTTTTCCTTATCTGAAGACCATCCTTTGCGGAATGCTATATTTTTCCCTTCTCAAAATCCCCTTTTATGTTATGTCCCTTCTCTCAAAAATCTATCGTTGTAGTAATCTTAAGAACTACATATGGCAGGTAAAGAACAAAGACAGGATGGGCCAGATTCAGTATTCTGAGAAATACCTTGATGACACTTATGAGTACAGGTCTTGCTTCCGTCCATTTTTTGCCTTTTCAGATTCAGTTTGTATTTCTTGCTTTGCCTTAGATTCTTGCTTGGCTTGTTGTAGGCATGTCGTTCTTCCTCCAGAAGTTGCCAAATTGCTTCCAAAGAACAGGCTTCTCTCAGAGGTAAGTTGTGTTTAGTGAAAAGAAGAAGAAAAATCACAATTGCCTGGATCAGTTTTGTTTAATGTGATTGTGGTGTTCTTGTAGAATGAATGGAGAGCAATTGGAGTTCAGCAGTCACGTGGGTGGGTGCACTATGCAATCCATCGTCCTGAACCACACATCATGCTCTTCAGGAGGCCTTTGAATTACCAACAGGAAAACCAGCAGCCAGTACAACTAGCTGGTAAACAGTGACTGCTCTGGCTTTTCTTTTGAATATGCTGTTCTGCTTTCCCTTCTCTATCTTTCTGGATGGAGATTGTGAAGCAATAGTAGAGGCTGTGGGATTTCGATGGTCTAGATTAGGATATTGAAGACAATTGTGACTCTGCTTGTTGTTTTCATTGGCTAGACATTAAAACAGTGTTTGTTTTCTACTTTCATCATAAGTATGTCTCTGAGATTAGCTCAATTTCAATATGGTTTGATTTTGTAAAGTATTGCTATGAGGCTGCTGGCCTTGCCTTGAATTGCGACAAGTTTGCTCTCTCTCTCTCTCTCTCTCTCTCTCTCCATGGAGTTAAATTCAAGTCCTTTTAGTAAGATGTGCTGGGTTAATATGGGTCAATCTTTGTCGTCATAGCTGATTAACTGATTACAAAGTAGTATGAATCTAAAATAAACTGATTACAAAGTAACAGCCCAACCAGTGTTCCATCTTTTGGAATTTCAGAGTGCAACCTTGCCAATGGGTCAAGGCTGTTCTCGTAAGGTCAAGGACCTAGTCTAAGCCTGATCCTTTGTGTGCAATGAGTGGGCCTTGTTAATTTATAACCAATGTTATTGGATTCAGGTTCAAGTTGAGTGGATCCTATAATCTCATGTCGTATTGGGTCTATGGCCGATCACATGGTGCGGCCTACATTCAATGCGCCATGTTAATGGGTAATGATGACCCGTGCTATGAGACATGAGATCATTGTGTCCCCTTCAAAATTCTGATACCATTACAGGTAAAGTCTGACTAGTGTATTTTTGATACTTTCGTTTTTTAAATAAAAATGGCTCCGTGAAAAATTGCAGGAATCTTGTTACGTATAGGTTATGGCTTGATATGCCTTACCTACACACAAACTTGGTTTGGATTTAACTGGACTATCTGACCCAGACCCGTTCATGGATGTCACTTGGAATTAGGGGTGTCAATGGGTCGGGTTTGGTTTGGAGCTTGTTAGAACCAGACCTGGCCCTGATTTTTGGGTATGGTATCGAGTCTGGACCTGGGTCTAATCAGACCCATTATAAGAAAAACCATACCCGGACCTGATAATAACTACATGAGCATACCGGGGCCATACCCAGTAACATAATATTTTTTTTTATCATTTTTACATCAAAAAATTGCAGGTCTTAATTGGAACTCAGGTTGGGCCCAGGTCTGGTATAAAATTTCGTAAACTATACCAGGATTTAGTTGGACCTTCGGGTCCAGGCCTAGGTCTTAATTGGGTCTTCTTATTTATCACCATACCCGAACCTTATAGGGTTTGGTACGGGCATTGACACCCCTACTTGGAATACTCTAAAATTTGTTATCTCGGAAACCAATGGGAAATAATTACAGACTAACAACCATTATTCATACCCTTTTTTCTAATTAAAACTGCACCCGGCACAAAGACCTGCTAGTGTTGGCTCAGCCTGCCATACCTACAGCCGTTGTATCGGCGATGTAAAACTCTGAGGCTAGGACCCCAGCCCTCCATTATTTATAACTTGTATGTTAAATTAGTTGCCATCTCTTTAACTCTCATTCTTCAATTCCCCCCTTCCCCACCAAGAGGATGACAAAGAAAAACTACTCAGGTCCAATAATGGTATCATAGTTATCAAAATTAGCAACCGTGATCATAACTCTCATGGTTCAGCTACAATGATAATGAGATGGGACCAAAGGAAAGAAGTAAGCATCTCATCCCTTACTAACAAGATCTGAAAACATTTTCAGATACACTAAGCTAATTTCTTTCTTCATTTGGGTTCACAAACAATTTTCGATAATGCAAGTACGGTAAGGATAATATAAGTAGTTAACAAGATTGAAGACCCAAGGGAGACAGAGCTATGGCTCCCAGGACACAACACTAAACAAAGAAGGATGCCAAAGGATCTAGGTTGCCCTGAGGAATGAACCACCAACCTTATAGTAAGGCAGCTCCATGGCCCACTTGATCGCTGGATTCGCCGAGAAACTCCTGATTGGTAATTCAATGCATTAGACATTATCACATAAAGATGGTGAGGAAGATCACCTGGAACTGCACGAAGCCACCCGAAACTAGTCCGGGCACACCCAAACCCAGTGTGTCCGATTGAGGAGTCTTATATGGTCACATGGTGTTCGCCCACAGCCAAGGTGGGGCTCAGGAGGCCGAGTCCAGGGAGGTGTTTATAGGTAGTGACATAGGAGATGTATATAGTGAACGTAGGAGGTGTAACTAAAGGTAAAGAAGACTAGGGTAAGGGTGCTGCTTTTTGTGTACCAAAAGTGGTTTATGAGAGGATCTACTAAAGTATATGCTAGAGCCATCACCTCTTTTTCTACTTTCATGATTTCTCTCATCATCTAATATGCCTACCCACATGGTATATATCGAACGCATCCATTTTTTTCGACAAAGAAAGTTGGGGTTAGGCAGACACCCTACCAGTTATACAACCATACCATTTAGGGTTCGAACTTGCAACGTCCCAACACAAGGTGATGTGTACTAACTTATCCTGCCAGACAAGAGGAGTCCCTCGTTGGTCGAACACATCCATTTTGACAACAAATTGTGCAAGTTTTTCTAATGGCTAAGATTCCACAAATTTGAAGTCAGATTTTCTCTTTTCCAAGTATTGAATGGGAAAATGAGTCGAGCATGTAAGTGAAGGTTGAGGACCTACTAGGGTTCTGCACACCTGGCTAGATGGGTCAGCTTAAGGCGTTTAAGCTAAAGGACGTTGAGAATTTGATGCATGAGGTGCACGTCTCTTTGCTTCATGACTGAAGCCGCAAGTTTTCTAGTAGGCGGCATCGACGGGGTTGACGTAGTGGGGTGGGACCTTGGCTGCACACATAGGTCCTAGCCTCAGAGTTTTACACTGCCAGCATGATAACCGTAGGTATGGCCGCTGAGCCAGCATAACTGGGTCTTTGGGTGCGGTTTCTTTTGAGTTATAAATAAAAAAAAAGTTCTCCGGTATGGGGGCAGCTGAAAAGTTTTAACTGCATGAGAGTGGGCCATATGGCAAAGTGTCATTCTCTACCGAACGGTCCGAACCCCACTACCTGAACTAGGGTTTTCGAAGGTTGAAGGGTTAAATCAACGCACCAAGGACTTCAAACGTGTAAAGCTGCTTGGCACTAGGGCATTTAGTAGGTCATTGTGGCATTTCTTACTGTTGCTACGGATCATTGAGTTTTGAGTAGGGATGGCAGTGGAACAGGTCTGGGGCAGGGGACAAGGTAAATAAGGATTGGGGATGGGATGGGGCGGGGTGGGGCAAGGCGGGGAAAGCGTAAAGTCCATCTCTGCATGGGTTTTGATTTTAACCTCCATCCCCGGTCCAAACGGAGCGAGGCGGGGCAGGGCCCCTTTTCACACTGGTCCACTGCCATCCCTAGTTTTGAGCTTGCAATGTTCCAATACAAGGTGACGTGCATTAACAACTCCTACCAAACAAGTGAAGACCCAGTTGGTGTACTACAGATCAAATTACAAGACTTTTGTTAGTAAAGTAATAAATGTTTCTCTCGAGGGCTCTTTCCCTTTTAAAGGAATATATGCATGACATCACCCATATGGTTTTACACCGACCACATGTCACTAAAAAAAAGGTTTAACTGTTGGAACTTGTAGGTTCTTCAAACTTGATTTTGGTTCGGGTCAGGCATGTACTAGAAGGAGGGCTTGAACCTCTAACTTCGTGAAGTCACTAACTCTGTCAATGAGTTATTCTAGCCCCTCTCCAAGTATGCTCTCTCTCTCTCTCTCTCTATATATATATATATATATTTATATACATTCTTCTGCTCCTCTATCTGTCCTCCTTCCCTCCAATCCTCTTCCAATCTCACATCTTATACTTCATGTGTCCTCTTTCCTTTCATTCCTCTTCCAATCTCATTCTCCTACTCGTCCGTGTATTCTCTCTCCCTCCATTCTTCTTCCAATCCGATTCTGCCATACACTGATATTTCCTGGGGCCAGATTCTGCACCACAGCAGACCCCATGTGAAAAACCACTTCAGGATTCATGCTTTGCTAGAAAAGATCGAGAGCATGGCAATCACCATGAGTGAGAGAGAGAACATCACCATCAAGAACACCATTCATTTTGATAGAAAAAATATAAGGGAGAGTAATTATGTAATTTTTCAGTCTAACCATTGTTTGTTTTACCATGGTAAAGCCACCTGAGTCGAGGCGGGTCTTTGAGAATTATTTTGTTAATTAAGCATATCTCAAAAGTTAGGCGTATGTCTGTAAATGTGCCAAAAGTTAGGCGGGTTTTCATAAATTTTGTAAAATCTTCATATCGTTGTAATATGAATTTGTTAAAGCCTAATTGACTCCCCCCTTTGTAAATAATTTTGTTTTAATTCCCAGTTAATAAACAGGTAGGGGTTTCGCTAACCCCATCTTTCTTCGTCCTGTTAACGCCTTGATTGATTCATCCTGGGGTGACTCAAGAGAAGTTGAGGCCCTAGGCGAAGCCTCCAAATGAGGCCCTATTTTTTTTATTGTACATAAAAATTCTATTATTTATTAAAATTAGGGTTGCACTTTTTTTTCTTAAATTCTTAATATCTTTCATATTTACTAATTGGGTTATATATATATATATATTCATCATACTATACCAAAAAACAAAAAATAGTTTAAAAAATATTATCTAAAATTTATATTTTTTGTTTTTAATAATACAAATGTATTAATTAAATATTTATAATCAATCTTTGTCATTATATCTCTTTTCGATAGATAGCATAGTTAATCCACTTAATCTTTCTTGTGACAGTTATTCTTAGAGTTATCATTTACAATTTTTAAAATCTCTCTCTCTCTCTCTCTCTCTATATATATATATATATATATATATTAGTGGTCATCTCAAGTGTACCATGTCCTCCAGTAGAAACTCGATCCATCACATTTTAATTATTTTTTTATGCGTCAAGCCCTGCAGATGTCATTCATATGATCTGTCTGGTTAAAAATCATTTAAGTTCATCTGATATCATTGTATAAGGAGCTTTTTTGAATGCTTAAGTGTAAAGATTTCAGGATTGAGAAAATCATGTCTTTACATCGAAATTACTTAAGGTCCAGTCCCTACTAAATGGACTATGCTAACCCCATCTATGGGGTCAAGTTGATGAAAAACCTTGCACCTATGAATTTTATATAGAAAGTATGGTACTCTAGAGTGTACACAATATTTTCTCACAATGTCCTAACTAGATAATTAGTTTACCTATGTTATTTAAGATTCTACCTCCCATCTCTCTCTCTCTCTCTCACACACAAAGATTCGTGGACTATGCTGTTTGACTTGCAAGTCTGGAAAAGTTTTCAAAAATGGGGAACAAGGGTACATGATTTTTTTTTTATTTTTCACCATTTTTTTTGATATTTTGCTATTTATAACGAATTATTTATTGAGATGCAATAAAAATTACTAAAAAATATAACAAATATTAACAGTACGAGTTAGTGACCAAATATGCATGTCTATGCTTGTCACCAAGGACATTTAGCCAAAATGACGTCCCTGACGGCTTTTGGTAATCATGTATGTTTGGAGAGTTACCATTGCAATATCTAATGACTATTTTGGATAATTATTTATATTATATTATTCAGGATTTTACCATTCATATTTTTATATGACTACTTAATTATTGCCTTACTATTTATAATTACTTCACCTACACTGTATTCAGGATTTTTCTTTTTTCTTTTTGTCAAAACTACTAACTCGTCCCCTCCAAAATTGGAGACCCAAGGAGGTGGCCTCAGATCTCAAAATGGCCAGCCGGCCCTGGACTCATCAAACTTTTTCCAAGAAAAGTACAAGTGAAAGAACCTTCAACCAGGAAAGCGCTAAAGCTAATAGTGTCATTTCTATGCTAACTATAAATCATGATATCATGGTGAGAATCAAAGTTGCCTGTTGGACAAGCCAGAGCGGGAAGCAATGCACTTCCAAATTTTTAAGAAGCCAGAACCGTGGGATGACTTAGAAGCGAGTCAGGAATCGTCTTGACCTAAAAAGTGTACCAGAAGTGATTCAAAAAGCGAGAGGAAAGCATAAAAAAAAAGAAAAAGTATGAAAAATAAAAATAACACAAAAAATAAAAAAAAACAAGAAGCGAGGGAGAGCGAGCTTCCCCTAAATGGAAACTGCGCTTTCTCTAAATTGAGAAGCATGCTTTCCAAAAAAATTTGGCGATTCCCCGTACATTTCGAAAGCACCATATTTTGCAGTCTTGAAACATGCTTCCCCATGTGCTATGGCGCTTCCGGTAACCTTGGTATGAATATCATGTTAGTTTCGAACAATTAAACCGCATAATTTAGTTCACGAAGACAGTATGCCAATCTAGATTTTCTTCATGATCCAGTAACTCTAGTCCTCAACATCACAGTCAGTGCTGTCAATGCCTCTTGATGAAGAGCCTAGTGCATTGATCCAACATAACACTTTCAAGTAATACCTCTTTGACTTCAAGTGCATGACTTAGAAATGTATTTCAGACACTAGTCTCACTTCTACATCATTGAGTTCATGCTTGGAGCTGGTCTGTTGTCTCATATCATTCCATGACTTGGATTGAAGTGGCATTGTATCAGCCACTGCAACTGCATCCAGCTTTGTAATGTTACGGCGCAGCTGAGTAAACGCGGATATGCTACCAAAAGCAATAGTCTGACCGTCATACCACACCGATACATCCATCGAGTTGTATTCAATTGCGATTCTCTTGTTAGTATTCCTGGCACTTATGTCTAAAACAAATGTGGCATTCATCTTTTGGATTGACAAACTGAAATTTGATACATGCACATTCTGCAATGTGTATGCTACCTTGGAGGGTTGCAGAACCAGCCATATGATCAACACTACTAGTCCTGCCTAGCACTATGATGGCCAAGACAGTGAGAGCAATGCACCTTACAACTAGGCCATATCGATGCAGAGCTCCGGCTGCAATGGCCTTGTCTGCTACTCCACCTGCCATCTCAGTGCTAGTCCACTGTTCTCGCCAATTGCCTGTCTCACTGAATGGTAGTAATATGCACAAGGGTCTTAGAGATGGCCTTATTGCTTTTGCTTTTGTAAAAATATTCTTTGCCCACAAGAATTGGCTTGGTATCTGGAGCAAACAATAATGTGAACAGGTAGCTTCTGAAGATGTTTGTGCTTTGCTCCTTTGTCTAGGATCAATTGCAGCCTAGGTGATCATGCATACATTTTAGGGTTTAATTAATATTAAATTATGCATGATTTTATAGAAAAATGTATTAAAAACTCATGTTTATTGTTAGTTTCGAGAAAATGTGCAAAAAGAATAAAAATTGAAAATTGCTTGAAAAATCACCTTATTTAGCAATTTAATTCAAAGTTTATCAATTGTAAATAATTTAGAAGGTTAAGTTTGAAAAATAATAAAAAAAATGTTTAGAATAGGTTTAGTTTTAGTTTTAATAAAAGATAGTGAAATAGAAGTTTTTAGCAAATAAGTTTTGTTTAGAAGTAATGTTTTTAGAATTTTCTGAAAATTATTGGAGTTGTGGTAATTTTACCACAATCCACTTTAAAAGCACACGTAGAAGAGGGAAAGGGGGTCTTCCCCCTTGCAACGCTCATCTTTCCTTCCCCTTCCTCTCTAACCGGCTCTCTCTCTCTCTCCTCCCTCTTCCTTCCTTCTCTTTTCTCTACCTCTCTTCTTTCCTTTCCCCTTTTCCTTCTTCTCCGGTGGAGCAACATACCGGCGACGATGCAAATGGTGGAGGCCACCCTCTTTTCCCAACCAAGACCGCAAGTAGATCATTTCCCCCCTTTTTCCTCATCTTCTCCTTCTTCCCTCTTCTCCTCTTTAAGTTTATGCTTTAGGATTACTTTGATTTGATTAAAAAAAAAAAAAAAGATTAAGCCTCTTGTGTTGTAATTAGTTTTAACATTTTTTATTTATTTTCATTTCAGCATTCTAGCATTCAACGATTTCACGTTTTAGCATTTTAGCATTTTTTGTTTTTGTTAGCATATGCGTGTTTTGATTCTACTACATTCCATTTCTTTTATTTTGTTTCATTTCTACAATTATGTGATTTTTGTTTCATTCCCTATGCATCATTCTATTCTTTGCATCACACATTGCAAATCATATTTTCCGCATTGCATTGATCCATTCTTTGCACAACGTAGCATCACGGCACACAACATCGTTCGATCATCTGCTGCATCTTCAACATCAGATCTGATTTAGCATTTTTGCATCTGCATTGTTTTCACAGCAGATTCTGATATGCATTCTGCATCCAGCTTTGATTTACATTCTCATCAATTGCATTCATCTGTATGTTTTGATTTCATCGTATGTTGTTGTTTCACCTTCATTCATCATCATGTTTCCCTCTTTTTCTGTTTAACCTGCACAACATCCCTGCATTTATTTGTTTTGTATTCAACACGTTTTGTGTTTTAAGTCATAACATATCATCTGCTGTAATTTGCTTGATCTACATCGTCATTCCATTAGCGAATCTGTCATTAACACACGATCGTGAAAAGAGTAGCAGATCTTATCTGCGTTGAATTTATGCATTCGAGTCTGCTGTGAAGCTATCAACAATTCGAATTTGCAAAGATCTCTGCAACTTATGTACACTCTGATCATCTTTTCACAACCGAGCATCAATTGGGCCTGATTCTGTCATCTACACTCATCTGTTTAGATTCAGCACCGCATTTGTCCGGTGTATTCATTTCATATGTGCTGTAGCATCCCTTCATCATAATCATCCTCTGCACTGTTGTTAATTCACTGCATTCCATTAGCAGATCTGAGTTGCAATTGGATCCTCTGCATCGGTTCACTAAAGCTTAGCATTTGCATTCCTGCACTTTTGTCACTTTATTCACCATCATGTCTGATTTGCTTCTCAGCACACCGCCAGGATACCTGTATAGTTCATGTCATACATTGTGATGCATTACTCCATAGTGGCATTTCCTTTATATTGTTTAGTTTAGCTAGCTTATGCTTTGTTTTTATTTCTGTAATCGCATATGCATTTTCCTTGTATGTTTTGAGTTTCATGTTATTCATCTCATATTCTAGAGTTTGTTGCTTTCACATTGCTGCATTTTCAATTTTATATTCATCTCATATTCATCTTATGCTTTCAATTTCTATATTGTTTTTATTTCTTTTATACTCTAGCATTTAGGGTTTAATTTTGCATTCATTCCATTACATTTTCAAGTTTGTATGTGTACTTAGTACACTTTTCATTTTAACACATTTAGCATTCATTTAGTGCACTTATTTTCTTGCTTACGTAGTCTATTTGCATTTCGTGTAGTGTCCTTTACTTATTTCTATCATATTCTAGAGGTTAGTTCATTTCTGCATTAACATTCTTTGTAGCATAGGTGTTAGTTTTCCTTTTGTGCTGCTTGTGTGCTCGTATTGTGCAGGAAGGCGTGGAGTGGAAGCAAGCAAGTCATACGTTAAGCACGCATCCGACACGCGACATGAGGCACAAGTGCATACGACACTTTTGTTTTCTTTTAGAATTAGGAATTTAATTCAATTTTTGGGTTTGTAATAAAATCATTTTAAACCCTTCGTGTAGGGTAAACATTTGATGTAATAGCTAAGTAGTTTTATTTTCTTGTACTTTTCTATTTTGGGCAATAAAGCGTAGTTTAGTTGCGTGTTTGAATACAAGTATCCCTTTGTTCCTTGAGATCGACTCGGACTCCACCACTCGTGCGAGCCAATTTTATTTTTGGTGTCTGGCTTTCACGTTGCTTTCATTTAAAAATATTTTCAAAAATCATCTTACAAAATAAAGTCATCAAATTTTGATGTCGTTGGCGGGGAGCGACGCAATACGAGTATTCACTTTATTGCCTAGTGTTTGTTTACGTAATTTAGGTTGCTTAGTTTACATTTCAGTTGATTACTTAGGATTATTTAGTTTGTTTTTCGCATTTAGGATTAGAACCACGTGATTGCACAACGTAGAAAACAATTTACTTTTTCTGCACAACCCACCCATTAGGATACCCCTAGAGGTGACTGTGTACGAATTGGTACCGTGCACATAGATTTCATTTTTCTACATAATCCCTACTATGTGCAACTATATGGTGTGTGTTTATTTCCAGTTTTTAGTATTTTCTTTTACTTACTGGCTTTGTGTTTTGTGTGGGTTGGCATCTAGTGCGTTTGCTAGGTAGAAAACCCAAAGTTAGGACGTTTGTCGCACTGGTCTACTCCGTTGGTGCATGCAAGGGTGACGATCGCTTGACCCCGAGCTAGTTGAGTCTTTTGAGGATTCCGAGTCTTTTGTTAGGAGAACACCTCGTCCCATCACCACGGCCGACGACCAGCCTTTGATTCATCCTCTTAGGGAGTATTTCATGCCAAATCAGTATACTCTTGCATCCTGTATCACGAGACCTGATGTAGGAGCGAGTCATTTTGAGATTAAGGCCAACATTATCCAAATGTTACCTTCGTTCCATGGCCTTAGCAACGAAGATCCCTACCGTCATCTCAATAATTTTTTTGAGATTTGCTCGACTGTGCGAATCAACAACTTTGGAGATGACGCGTTAAGGTTGACATTGTTTTCATTCTTCCTCAAAGATAAAGCCAAACACTAGCTAAATGCTCTCGATACGGTTTGGATTACCACTTGGGAAGGAATGCAGTGCGAATTCCTCAAAAAGTACTTCCCAATTGGTAAGATGAATCAGTTTCGTAAAGCCATAACCAATTTTTCTCAGATCGAGGGAGAACCGTTTCATGAAACTTGGGAGAGGATGAAAGATCTTCTTCACAAGTGTTCCCACCACCAGGTGCCCCGTTGGCAACTGGTGTCGTACTTTTATGATGACCTGACCGAGAAGGACAAGCAAATGGTTGATTCGTCTTGTGCGGGCAATTCATGTTCAAGAGTGAGGACAAAGCTTGGTCTTTTTTTGAGACCTCGAGTGAAAATGCGATGCATCATGTCTTGCCTTCATGGCTCGATAGGACCTCATTTGTGTCTAGTGGTCCTAAGAAAGTGGGATTTTCGAAGTAGGGTCCGAGTGCAATTTGCAAACCAAGGTCGACTTGTTGACTAGGAAATTAGATCAATTCCTAGCCAATGCTTCATGAAGTCTAGTAGGAAGAGTGTGTGAGCTATGTGATAGCCCTGCACATTATGTTTTTAAGTATCCGGCAACACCACTTTATCCTGAATTCATTCAGGAGCAGGTGAATGCTGCCCAAGGTTTCGCTAGACCCGTGCATGATCATTTTGCACTCACATAAAACTCAGGATGACGAAACCAACCCATCAACCCTCCCAGACACAACATAGACAGAGTACTTTTTCACAAGGTTACTCGCGTCCCATAGTTCTACAGGTCCACCCCAAGTATAATCTGCCTTCTCCTCAGGATCCCACATCGCGCATATCATTTAAAGAGAAGATGTTAGAGGCCTTTTCTGACATCAAGGCCACGCTTTGTTCCCATACGCAGTCGATAGCCAAGCTAGAGACTCAAATGAGACAGTTCGCTGAGGCCTTCTGCAGGCAAAGCAAGGAAAATCTATCTAGTCAGCATGTTGTCATCCCAAAGAGAGAGAATTACATGTCATTTGACCTGCAGCCGACAGATTCACTGTAAAACCCCATTTAAAAAAAAAAAATCTGTTTGGACCCGGGCCAGGTCGGGTCCGGACCCGACCCGGGCCCCTTTTTATTTAGGGTTTTAAGTAACCCGAGCGTTCGGGCGCCGCAACCCCCCCCCCCTTTTTCTTTCCCCTTCGCGTGCGGGCAAATTTGGGAAACCTACCAGGGGTTTCCCCTTCCGATTTCTCCCTGCGACTTTAAGAGAGAGGTTGGAGGGCGAGGGGAGTCACGCCTCCCTCTCGCAGCCCTCGCTCCCCCCCCCCTCTGCGCCGGTCACCTCCCACGCTGCGCCCTGTCGCTGACGCCGGCCACCATTCCCAGGTACGCCATCCTCCCTCTTCTCTTCTCCTCCCTCTTCTCTTCCTCACCCCCCTCTCAGTCGCCTCGCCGGGAGGCCGACAGGCGGCGCACGGCCCCTGCTGCGCCCTCCCACGTCCCCTGTGCCCTTCGGAGGGTCGACAGGGAACCCTCAGGCCCCTGTCACCTGTCTTCTCCCCTTTTTTTCTCTTGTGGGGCTGTCAAAGGGCCGGCGGGGGTCCAGTCACCCCCTGCGGCACCTCTTTGCCTGTCGTCATCTTTGGGGTTGCCGTGACTCGGTCTGGCAGGGGCCTCAGCCCCTGCCATTCGTTGACTCTTCCTAGCAGGGGCCTTGGCCCTGCCACTTTCATTGTTGCTGGCAGGGGCTGAGGCCCTGCCACTTTCATTTTCGCAGGCAGGGGCTCAGCCCCTGCCACTTTCATTGTTGCCGGTAGGGGCTGAGCCCCTGCCACTTTCATTTTCACAGGCAGGGGCTCAACCCCTGCCACTTTCATTGTTGCCGGCAGGGGCTCAGCCCCTGCCACTTTCATTTTCGCAGGCAGAGGCTCAGCCCCTGCCACCTAATCGGTTCTGGCAGGGGCTCCGCCCCTGCCACTTGGCTGTTGCTGGCAGGGGCTCAGCCCCTGCCACTTGATTGTTTATGGCAGGGGCTCAGCCCCTGCCACATTTATTTTGCCGGCAGGGGCTCAGCTCTTGCCGCTTCTTTGCGATTGGCAGGGGCTGACCCCCCCTGCCGCCTCGGTATTATTTTCGACAGAGGGCTCAGCCCTGTCACCCCGCGGCTGTATGCAGGCAGGGGTTCGCCCCCTGTCATTTTCCTGATTTCAGCCTATAGGGGCACACCCCTATTGCCTCTCTCTTTTCCTGTAGGCAGGTTTGTTTCTTTTACTTTCCGTATGATAATTAACGTATCACTGTTGCAGACCTCGCATCGGACCCCTCGCTCTGGTTCCGCGGCCCGAGCCTCGTATCATCTACACGCGTAGACGCACGCAGCTGCACGACATCCCGAGGTAGGGGAAAGTCGCACGATGGATTTGTAAGAATGAAATAAAATTATAAGGATTTTGTGATAGAATAGTTTATTTGGCATGCATTCTCACTCGTAGAATTTCCTAACTGGTGATTGTCTGTGTTGTGTTTCTGCATCTGTATTCTTTTGAAATTTCATACTTATTGTTGAAGCTCTACGAGTAGACTCATTGCTAGAAAGACCTTATTCCTGTATGTTCGCCTGGCTCACTGTTATAAGTTACTATAAATGCCTTAATGATTATTGCCTGATGAATCTTGGAGGTGACTTCTTGATTCTTAGTATTCGAGCATGCCAAGCATAATACAAACATTTATAAAACCTCGTGATAGGCTATCTATCGAGAACCCACAAAGTTACTTTGGTAATTAGACCTGAAGAAAAGTATGATACAATAGTACGGGAGGTCATTCAGTACCTCAAAGTGATTAAGAAATTCCTTATTGATATCCATGAGATGATACCGGCCTCCGCAGGCCCCTCTGCTCAGAGAGCAATTCAGGTTATGTATGAACCAAAAGAATCATAAACCATTATGCTGCCCTCTCATCGTAGTTGTACCTCTGAGAAGGTACGATCGTACTTTTGGACAAGTACGTCCCATGTGGGTTACGATGGTGGGATGATGAGGTTGTGGCAACCTCGATGAGTGCAATTAGCAAAAGGCTGAGATCACATAAAAAGGTGACCATTCGCCTTCACAGGCAAGATGCTCGAGTGGGTCTAATAGACCAGAGCATGTAGGATGGGGCGGCGGTTAAGAAACCCCCGTCGTACCCATCCGATCTTCACGGTTCATCAAGGGAGAGGATGGATGGTACAAAGACTCCGATGGACAGGTTGTTAACAACCACCCCATGAGTAAAATACTCAGTTTTCCCCAGTCATCGGAGTTAGGGGAATTGGGATTACCATAAATTATCCTAGGAGGTAACTCCCAAGCACTTCTGCAGAAGTTGGATGCATCCATGGGCCACGAATGCCTTTGGGGATTTACTCTCTTGGTCACTGACCGTCCCCTTAGGAGCGGACTCAGTCAGCCATCCGGGTTAATGAAAACACCTGACATAATAAACCCTCGGATCGGACTCGGCTGTTTCTACGTTTCGCGTCTGTGCGTACCCACAGGCCAGTTAATATCAGAACTTAAAGAATATATTCAGGAATAGATATAGATGACTGAGACTTACACTGTTTCTCTTTGCACTTATTACATTTGCTAGAATAGACTACAACTGCTTTAATTGCTTAAATATCATAATTACTTATCTCATGAATGTCCTGTTTTATTTTCATTCTACTTATCTGTTCGTGCACCTACTAGTTTGTTATGAAACTGACCCATTTCATGGGCAGGTGAGGAGTAGGACTTCACTGGCGACCGATGGCGTGGTGCAACGTGGATCAAGATTCATTTTCTTTCTGCTGGCAGCTTGGCTCTGAGACTTTTTGGAGTTTTTCTTAGATTTATTGAACTTTGAAATAAAAGACCCATTTTGTAATAAACTGCAGATTTTAATCGATTGCCTTATTTCCTAAATTCCTTTAAGATGTTGTACATGTGAATGATGGTTTTTCAGCTAACGTACCCAGGATTGTTGACTTGTGTCCCTTTCTAAATGTCTTCCGCTGTTGTTTTTAAATATTAAACTTTAAATCTTTGAAAGGTTTTTCGATAAGGTTTTCGAAATCACAAGTCGAAATTTTGGGGCGTTACAACTTGGTATCAAAGCCAGATCAGAAAGAAGTGAATCTTGACTATTGAGCATCCCATCGCGCTGTAAGTAAGTCTTTGATATTTCATAGCATGTTTAGACTAAATTATATTCTTGTTTTATTCGTAGTACCGTTGGATATATGGATCCGGTTACTGGTTCTAATGGTAGTCGCGGTAGGAGCACGCGTAGTGTACGTGGCCGTTCCGTAAGGGGGAGGGGCAGACGTGAGATATTCGAGGCTAGTTACTGGGCTAACCGCCCTCCTCTACCCATTTTTACGGATGAGCAAGGCTTCGCACTACCGATCGCCTACCAGATACCCTTGGCAGCAGCGTGGGCTGAAGTGCATGCTCGAGAAGGTGGTTTCGCGCCTTCACACATTCGGGTGCACCATCAGACACCACAGGAGTCTTCAGAAGATTTTGTTCCCCTTGAGTTAGCAGAGGAGTGCGGTTTCTGCGGAGGAATTGGGCACACCGTGGATGCTTGCCTCCACAAGGTCAAGCATGACGACAAGATCGCAATTTCGACTGCAGGCGAGCAACCACCCCCTCCAGCTGACCCAGTTGGCGGTGTATCACCCACATATACACCTGCGACGGATTCTTCAGAATATAGTCTGGGCTCACCGGAATATACTCCGGCGACGCCCCTTTACGGGCAGGAGCCCTCCTACGATGAGTCACTTCCTTTCACCTCTAAGCGCAGATTCAGGCGCACAGGCAATAGAAGGGAATATCTTAGGAAGTATTCTAGTCGTCCCTAAGGGGAGGTAGCACGCACCCAGTTTTGTTGGAGTCTGTGAACTCATTTATAACTACGGAATATAACTTTTGCTTATGTACCAGCACAGCTGGATTCTAAATATTTGACTCTCGGAATAAAGATTTATGTTCTTGCCTTTGTTTCTATACTTATGCCTACTGGTACGTCTTCAGTGTTTTTGATTTTAATCTTGGTTGCTTTTTAAGGATGGCGGGAAACTCAAGCCACAGCATGGCCGATGAGTTGTGTGAACAGAGGGGATTCATGATGGATACCCTCAACTCCTTAGCTAAGGCGATTCGTAACCAGGGTCGCCCCCATCAGGATCCGGGTTCCCTTGCTGGGAATGCACCAACCGTCACATATGAAAAATTTCTGAAGCTGGACCCTCCTACTTTCTCTGGCAAGGTTGATCCTGACTTGGCGGAGAGTTGGGTTAAAGAGGTGGAACGGGTGTTCCAAGTGTTGTCCGTTCCTGAGGATAAGAAGACAATGTTCAGGTCCTTTCGTTTGAAGGACGACGCTCGCGAATGGTGGGACACTACGCGGGCGGTGCAGTTTCCGGGTGCTGAGGTGATTCCGTGGGAGGCCTTCCGAAGGGTTTTTCTCGGAAACTATTTTCCTCCTCATGCGAGGGAAAAGAAGAAGGTGGAATTTCTGAAACTGTGCCAAGGCAGCTTAAGTTTGAACGAATATATCGCCAAATTTCAACGGTTGGAGCGCTATTGTCCTCACCTATTCGAGGATAATCATGAGCGGGCTGGGAAGTTTATTCGCGGACTGAAGGAAGGACTCAGGCATAGGGTTCTCACCAGTATGCCCGCGACTTTTTCTGCGGCAGTAGCAGCAGCCACCCTACTGAACGAGGATTGGGAGCGTTCAAAAAGTGTGCAAGCCAAGAAGTCAACCGCGTCAGGTGGTGAGCAGAAGAAGACCTTTTCCGGCGGCCCAGGGCAGCGACCACCTTTTCCAGTGAAGACTGAAGCAGGGAAGAAACAGTTTCCTCCAGCAAAACGCCAGCGACAACAGGGCCCTCCACCGCCCAGGCAACCGTCGAGTGATAACTGCCCCAGCGCGATTACCCCAACGTTTTTCCTAAAGAGCTGTCGGGACTTCCACCGTCTCGTGAGGTAGAATTCAATATTGAATTGCTACCAGGTACGACACCAATCTCCAAAGCACCCTACAGAATGGCGCCAGCTGAGCTTGAAGAGCTGAAGAAGCAGTTGCTGGAGTTGTTGGATCAGGGATTCATTCGCCCCAGCGTTTCTCCTTGGGGAGCTCCTATGCTCTTCGTGAAGAAGAAGGACGGGACTTTGCGGTTGTGCATCGACTATCGAATGCTCAACCAGGCCACAATAAAAAACAAGTACCCTTTGCCGCGTATCGAAGACTTGTTCGATCAGTTGCAGAAGGCCAAGGTTTTCTCGAAAATAGATCTTAGGTCCGGATACCATCAACTCAGAATTAGGAATGAGGATATTCCTAAGACGGCCTTTCGGACGAGATACAGACATTACGAGTTTACAGTCATGCCGTTCGGACTGACCAATGCCCCCGCAACTTTCATGGACTTGATGAATAGGGTGTTCAAGCCATTTTTGGACACCTTCGTGATCGTGTTCATCGACGACATCTTGGTGTACTCAGAAAGTCGAGAGCAACATCGAGAGCACCTAACCGTTGTGTTAGAAACCTTGCGAAAGGAACGGTTGTATGCCAAGTTCTCTAAATGTGAATTCTGGCTCGAGGAAGTCATGTTTTTGGGACACGTTATTTCTAAGGAGGGAGTGTCCGTGGACCCTGCAAAGGTGGAGGCTGTACTTGGTTGGCAGCAACCAAAGAACGCGCGTGATATCAGAAGTTTCCTTGGACTAGCGGGTTACTACAGAAGATTCATTCAGGATTTTTCTAAAATTGCGTTACCCCTGACAAAGTTACTGAAGAAAGAGACTAAATTCTTATGGGACGAGAAGTGCGAGGCGAGTTTTCAATTATTAAAGGAGCGACTTACCAGTGCTCCTATTTTGACCTTACCTTCTGGTAAAGGCGGATTTGTGATTTATACCGATGCCTCTAGGTCAGGCCTAGGGGCTGTGCTGATGCAGAATGGGAAGGTGATCGCTTACGCTTCTCGGCAACTTAAAATTCACGAGAAGAACTACCCAACTCACGATTTAGAGTTAGCGGCAGTGGTGTTCGCACTGAAGATATGGAGACATTACTTGTATGGGGAGCAGTTTGAAGCATTCACCGATCATAAGAGCCTTAAGTACCTATTTTCGCAGAAGGAATTGAATATGAGACAACAGCGTTGACTTGAATTCCTCAAGGATTACGACTTCACCCTCTCCTACCACCCAGGAAAGGCGAACGTCGTGGCTGACGCTCTCAGCCGCAAAGCACCGGAAGTTTCGATTAATGCCTTATTTGCTGGATGGAGGTTGGGCGAAGACCTAGCCTCATGGGAACCTTTCTCGATCACTCAAGGTTCAATCGGTCTATCCCACCGTGTTGCTCAACCTGAGCTACTTGCGAGAATCATCAATGGGCAGAAAACTGATGCACGCTACGAGAAGTTGAAGGCTCAAGCGATACTGGCAGATACACCTTTTCGTCTGAAGGAGGATGGAAGTATATGGTTGAAGGAGCGCCTTTGAGTTCCTGACGACCCGATCCTTCAAGATGAAATTCTTGCGGAAGCCCACAAGTCTAGGTACACAATTCACCCTGGTAGCACGAAGATGTTCAAGGACCTACAACGCAGTTATTGGTGGAACGGTATGAAGCGAGACGTGGCTGAGTATGTCTCGAGGTGTTTAACGTGTCAGCAAATCAAGATCGAGCACCAGAGACCCGGTGGGGTCATGCAGCAGATAGAGATCCCTCTATGGAAGTGGGAAGATGTTACCATGGACTTTATAGTCGGTCTTTCGAGGACGCGGAGAAAGCATGACGCGATTTGGGTGATCGTCGATAGACTCACCAAGTCGGCTCACTTTCTACCTATCCGTCTCAACCAATCGTTAGATAGTCTCGCTGATCTCTATGTTAGAGAGATTGTGAGATTGCACGGTGTTCCAGTCTCGATTATCTCCGATCGTGATCCTAGATTCACTTCAAGGTTTTGGAGACAATTTCAGTTGGCGTTGGGCACAAAGTTAAAATTTAATACTGCATTTCACCCTCAGACGGACGGGCAGTCGGAGCGTACGATTCAAACCTTCGAAGACATGATTCGAGCCTGTATGATGGACTGGAAGGGAGAGTGGGATTCCCACACCAGTTTGGCGGAGTTCGCGTATAACAACAGCTATCATGCGAGCATCGGGATGGCCCCATACGAAGCTTTGTATGGGAGGCCATGTCGATCACCTGTTTACTGGGACGAGGTTGGCAAGCGAAAATTGGAGGCACCTATAGTCTTGCAACACTATACTCAACAAGTGCAGATGATTCGAGAATGACTCCGTACCGCTCAGAGTCGGCAGAAAAGCTATGCAGATAGACGCCGACGAGAGCTTGTCTTCGATATTGGCGAGATGGTTTTTGTTAAGGTATCTCCGACGAAGAGCGTATTTCGGTTCGGGAAAAAGGGAAAGCTGAGTCCTAGATACGTCGGACCGTTCGAAATCCTGGAGCGGATTGGAGAAGCAGCTTATCGCGTGGCGTTACCTCCGCAGTATGCTCAGATCCATAATGTTTTTCACGTATCCATGTTGAGGAAATATGTTCACGATCCATCGCATATCATTCATTATGATGATGTGGACATTAGAGGGGACTTGACATTCGAAGAAAGACCAGTGGAGATCATCGACCGTCGTGACCAAGTGCTTAGGTTAAAGACCATTTCCTTTGTAAAGGTTCGGTGGCAACATCATGGGATTGACGAATGTACTTGGGAACCTGAGAACGATATCAGGGATAAATATCCTGACCTGTATTTTGATTCTTCAAGATAATAGATATTTCGTGGACGAAATTCTTTTAAGAGGGGTAGGATGTAAAACCCCATTTAAAAAAAAAAAAATCTGTTTGGACCCGGGCTGGGTCGGGTCCGGACCCGACCCGGGCCCCTTTTTATTTAGGGTTTTAAGTAACCCGAGCGTTCGGGCGCCGCAACCCCCCCCCCCTTTTTCTTTCCCCTTCGCGTGCGGGCAAATTTGGGAAACCCACCAGGGGTTTCCCCTTCCGATTTCCCCCTGCGACTTTAAGAGAGAGGTTGGAGGGCGAGGGGAGTCACGCCTCCCTCTCGCAGCCCTCGCTCCCCCCCCTCCGCGCCGGTCACCTCCCTCGCTGCGCCCTGTCGCTGACGCCGGCCACCATTCCCAGGTACGCCATCCTCCCTCTTCTCTTCTCCTCCCTCTTCTCTTCCTCACCCCCCCCCTCTCAGTCGCCTCGCCGGGAGGCCGACAGCCGGTGCACGGCCCCTGCCGCACCCTCCCACGTCCCCTGTGCCCTTCGGAGGGTCGACAGGGAACCCTCAGGCCCCTGTCACCTGTCTTCTCCCCTTTTTTTCTCTTGTGGGGCTGTCAAAGGGCCGGCGGGGGTCCAGTCACCCCCTGCGGCACCTCTTTGCCTGTCGTCATCTTTGGGGTTGCCGTGACTCGGTCTGGCAGGGGCTGAGGCCCCTGCCATTCGTTGACTCTTCCTGGCAGGGGCCTTGGCTCTGCCACTTTCATTGTTGCTGGCAGGGGCTGAGGCCCTGCCACTTTCATTTTCGCAGGCAGGGGCTCAGCGCCTGCCACTTTCATTGTTGCCGGCAGGGGCTGAGCCCCTGCCACTTTCATTTTCGCAGGCAGGGGCTCAGCCCCTGCCACTTTCATTGTTGCCGGCAGGGGCTGAGCCCCTGCCACTTTCATTTTCGCAGGCAGGGGCTCAGCCCCTGCCACCTAATCGGTTCTGGCAGGGGCTCCGCCCCTGCCACTTTCATTATTGCAGGCAGGGGCTCCGCCCCTGCCACTTGGCTGTTGCTGGCAGGGGCTCAGCCCCTGCCACTTGATTGTTTCTGGCAGGGGCTCAGCCCCTGCCACATTTATTTTGCCGGCAGGGGCTCAGCTCTTGCCGCTTCTTTGCGATTGGCAGGGGCTGACCCCCCCTGCCGCCTCGGTATTATTTTCGACAGAGGGCTCAGCCCTGTCACCCCGCGGCTGTATGCAGGCAGGGGTTCGCCCCCTGTCATTTTCCTGATTTCAGCCTATAGGGGCACACCCCTATTGCCTCTCTCTTTTCCTGTAGGCAGGTTTGTTTCTTTTACTTTCCGTATGATAATTAACGTATCACTGTTGCAGACCTCGCATCGGACCCCTCGCTCTGGTTCCGCGGCCCGAGCCTCGTATCATCTACACGCGTAGACGCACGCAGCTGCACGACATCCCGAGGTAGGGGAAAGTCGCACGATGGATTTGTAAGAATGAAATAAAATTATAAGGATTTTGTGATAGAATAGTTTATTTGGCATGCATTCTCACTCGTAGAATTTCCTAACTGGTGATTGTCTGTGTTGTGTTTCTGCATTTGTATTCTTTTGAAATTTCATACTTATTGTTGAAGCTCTACGAGTAGACTCATTGCTAGAAAGTCCTTATTCCTGTATGTTCGCCTGGCTCACTGTTATAAGTTACTATAAATGCCTTAATGATTATTGCCTGATGAATCTTGGAGGTGACTTCTTGATTCTTAGTATTCGAGCATGCCAAGCATAATACAAACATTTATAAAACCTCGTGATAGGCTATCTATCCAGAACCCACAAAGTTACTTTGGTAATTAGACCTGAAGAAAAGTATGATACAATAGTACGGGAGGTCATTCAGTACCTCAAAGTGATTAAGAAATTCCTTATTGATATCCATGAGATGATACCGGCCTCCGCAGGCCCCTCTGCTCAGAGAGCAATTCAGGTTATGTATGAACCAAAAGAATCATAAACCATTATGCTGCCCTCTCATCGTAGTTGTACCTCTGAGAAGGTACGATCGTACTTTTGGACAAGTACGTCCCATGTGGGTTACGATGGTGGGATGATGAGGTTGTGGCAACCTCGATGAGTGCAATTAGCAAAAGGCTGAGATCACATAAAAAGGTGACCATTCGCCTTCACAGGCAAGATGCTCGAGTGGGTCTAATAGACCAGAGCATGTAGGATGGGGCGGCGGTTAAGAAACCCCCGTCGTACCCATCCGATCTTCACGGTTCATCAAGGGAGAGGATGGATGGTACAAAGACTCCGATGGACAGGTTGTTAACAACCACCCCATGAGTAAAATACTCAGTTTTCCCCAGTCATCGGAGTTAGGGGAATTGGGATTACCATAAATTATCCTAGGAGGTAACTCCCAAGCACTTCTGCAGAAGTTGGATGCATCCATGGGCCACGAATGCCTTTGGGGATTTACTCTCTTGGTCACTGACCGTCCCCTTAGGAGCGGACTCAGTCAGCCATCCGGGTTAATGAAAACACCTGACATAATAAACCCTCGGATCGGACTCGGCTGTTTCTACGTTTCGCGTCTGTGCGTACCCACAGGCCAGTTAATATCAGAACTTAAAGAATATATTCAGGAATAGATATAGATGACTGAGACTTACACTGTTTCTCTTTGCACTTATTACATTTGCTAGAATAGACTACAACTGCTTTAATTGCTTAAATATCATAATTACTTATCTCATGAATGTCCTGTTTTATTTTCATTCTACTTATCTGTTCGTGCACCTACTAGTTTGTTATGAAACTGACCCATTTCATGGGCAGGTGAGGAGTAGGACTTCACTGGCGACCGATGGCGTGGTGCAACGTGGATCAAGATTCATTTTCTTTCTGCTGGCGGCTTGGCTCTGAGACTTTTTGGAGTTTTTCTTAGATTTATTGAACTTTGAAATAAAAGACCCATTTTGTAATAAACTGCAGATTTTAATCGATTGCCTTATTTCCTAAATTCCTTTAAGATGTTGTACATGTGAATGATGGTTTTTCAGCTAACGTACCCAGGATTGTTGACTTGTGTCCCTTTCTAAATGTCTTCCGCTGTTGTTTTTAAATATTAAACTTTAAATCTTTGAAAGGTTTTTCGATAAGGTTTTCGAAATCACAAGTCGAAATTTTGGGGCGTTACATTCACACCCTGCGTAGGTCAAATCTATTACATCCCTTCAGAATGGGACAACATATCACCCCATTCAGGAATCAACTCCTGATCCCAATTTCATACCCACTGACGAGTCGAACTCCTTCATTCGGCCCCAGGAGAAGGGCAAGGCCCACATCATGAATTATCATCATATATTCACCGAGGCCCAATTTTTCAGGCTTTAAGGCTGCCGATTGCTTTTAACAAGCAAGAGGTGCATATGAAAAAGATGCTTGACCTAGTCAAGCAGGATCACAGTCACCCCTTGTTTGATGTTGCATATATAGATAGTCAATCGGTCCTAGACTCTTTTTTTGAGAGTAGTCTTCCAAAGGAGTCTATTCTACGTCCTTCATATAGCGAGAGTCATGATATCACTTTTTAAGGTAGAGTGGGCGGGAACACAGTGCGTAGTGTCACATATGACACTCTTTTTCTCAGAGAGCCCGATTGAGCTTGACTTCATGTCCATTGATCTCATGGACGATGAAGGGTTTTTCTAAGGATCCGTCTAACTGGGGACGTCAAACTTAGCGCTTTATGGGAGGCAGCCCATATGTTGTATATTATTAGATTTCCCCTTAGCGTTTGTAGATTCCCTTAGGTTTTACCTTTTCTGTTTCATTCATGAGTTTTTATGTCATGTCATGTGCATATTTTCTTCTATGTAGTCGCAGAATGTAAATTTATATTTTATGTCAGGTCATTCTACTCTTTTCCCTCATTTATTGCGTCTCATGTGCATTCACATAGTTTCATATAAGTATAGGGGAGTGCCACTAGGACAATGTCATTCAAGCATGGAGGAGGGTGTAGTTTGCACACCCTGGTATTTCTGTCTACGTACTTGCATATTTTTTTACACATTTTTTTTTTTATGAAAAGTAGGTTTTTAAAGAAAGAGTTTGAACCTATATGAATGTTATTCAAAATCTAATGTTTTAGAGGATTTTTAAGCCCCACAATTTTTTTTTCGGACATGGATATAGAAATTATGATTGTTTTTGTGGATTTCAAAGAAATGACGATAGATGCATGTTAGATTTTATTTTGAATCACAAATATGAATATGCACAGTTTTATTTTTGAAAAACTAAGCAAATGAACAAAAGCACAAAAATGAGCTCAAAAATGAAAAAGAGCATGCGTTAGGTTGTTTGAATAATTTCTCAATTCCTAGTAGATGGGACTTAGATGCAAGTTGAAGTGTTTGAGTATTATTTTGAAAAGAAGAGTGAGAATGTTCGTGATCCTTAGTAGCTGAGAACAGACACAAGTTGAAGTGTTTGAGTCTCATATTGAAAAGGTAAATGAAGGAAGTTACTTTTGTATCCTAGTCAATATCCTTGGCATACATTGAAAAAGTATAAAAGATATTGGTATTGCACAGGGCATAAAAGTAGACCATACACAAGCCATAAAATAAAAATAAGTGTGCAAAAAGAAAAAGCGTGAAAAATTGAAAATCAAGAAAAGAAAAGAGCTTAAAAAGAAAAAGTTCACTGCTTAGAAGTATGATTAAAAAAACCTGTGCAGAAAACATGAGTGAGGATAAGTAAATAATAACTTATTTTTATTTGATTTTTCAAGAATAAAACATAAATAATTGTGATATTTAGAAAAATGAAAGAAATTTCTTTATTCTGTGTTGGTATATAAAAGACTCTAATTATGTTTTGATTTTGCAGTAACAAGAAATATTTATAAAAGCAAAGTCTTTAATTACCTACTATTTGTGAGGATGTGTAATATTATGCCTACATGACAACAATGTTTGTGGTAGCACCACTGCAAACCCTCACGAGACCTCACTTGTCCATTGGGGTAACCCAGGGGTTGAAAGGGCTTGTTGCATATTCTAAATGCAACCGTGATTCCTACGAAAGTGAGTTAGTTGATAGTTTGTGTTTCTTGCATTTTTCTAGTTTGCTCAAGGACTAGCAAAAGATAAACATGGGGGTATTTGATTATGCATACATTTTAGGGTTTAATTCATATTAAACTATGCATGATTTCATAGAAAAATGTATTAAAAACCCATGTTTATTGTTAGTTTCAAGAAAACATGCAAAAAAAATAAATTTTATAAAATGCTTGAAAAATAAGTTTATTTCTGCAATTTAGTTCAAAGTTTATCAATTGTAAATAATTTAGAAGTTTAAGTTCAAAAAATAAAGAAAAAAAAGTGTTTAGAATAGGTTTAGTTTTAGTTTTAATAAAAGATAGTGAAATAGAGGTTTTTAGCAAATAAATTTTGTTTAGAAGTAAAGTTTTTAGAATTTTCTGAAAATTATTGAAGTTGTGGTAATTTTACCACAATCTATTTTAAAAGCCCACATAGAAGAAGGAAAGGGGGTCTTCTCTCTTGCAATGCCCCTCTTTCCTTTCCCTTCCTCTCTAATCGTCTCTCACTCTCCTTCCTCTTCATTCCCTCTCTTTTCTCTTCCTGTCTTCTTTCCTTTCCCCTTTTCCTTTTTCTCCGGTGGAGCAGCATACTGGCAGCGACGCAAATGGTGGAGGCCACCCTCTTTTCCCAACCAAGACCGTAAGTAGATCATTTCCCCCCTTTTTCCTCATCTTCTCCTTCTTCCCTCTTCTCCTCTTTGAGTTCATGCTTTAGGATTAGTTTGATTTGATTAAAAACAAAAAAAAAATAGATTAAGCCTCTTCTGTTGTAATTAGTTTTAACATTTATTTAATTATTTTTATTTCAGTATTCTAGCATTCAACGTTGAGCACGCATCCGACATGTGACACGAGTCGTGAGTGCAGAAGATACTTTTGTTTTCTTTTAGAATTAGGAATTTAATTCAATTTTTGGGCTTGTAATAAAATCATTTTAAACCCTCTGCGTAGGGTAAACATTTGATGTAATAGCTAAGTAGTTTTATTTTCTCATACCTTTTCATTTTGGGCAATAAAGCATAGTTTAGTTACGTGTTTGAATACAAGTATCCTCTGTTCCCTAAGATCGACCCAGACTCCACCACTCGTGCAAGCCAATTTTATTTTTGGTGTCTGGCTTTCACGTTGCTTTTATTTAAAAATATTTTCAAAAATCATCTTACAAAATAAAGACATCAAATTTTGGTGTCATTGTCGGGTAACAGCGCAATATGAGTATTCACTTTATTGCCTAGTGTTTGTTTATGTATTTTAGTTTGCTTAGTTTACATTTTAGTTGATTACTTAGGATTGTTTAGTTTGTTTTTCGTATTTAGGATTAGAACTACGTGATTGCACAATGTAGAAAATATTTAACTTTTTCTTCACTACCCACCCATTAGGATACCCTTAGAGGTGACTGTGTACGAATTGGGACATTGCACATAGATTTTATTTTTCTGCATAATCTCTGCTGTGTGCAACTGTGTGGTGCGTGATTATTTTCAGTTTCTAGTATTTGCTTTTGCTTACTTGCTTTGTGGTTTGCGTGGCTTGGCCTCTAGGACGTTAGTTAGGTGGAAAACTCAAAGTTAGGACGTTTGCCGCACCGGTCTACTCCGTTTGTGCATGTAAGGGCGACGATCGCTCGACCTCGAGCTAGTTGAGTCTTTTGTGGATCCTGAGTCTTTCGTTAGGAGAACACTTCATTCTATAACCATGGTCGACGATCAACTTTTGATTCTTCCTCTTGGGGAGTATTTCATGCCAAATCAGTATACTCTTGCCTCCTGCATCATGAGACCTGATGTAGGAGCAAGTCATTTTGAGATTAAGGCCAACGTTTTTCAAATGTTACCTTCGTTCCATGGCCTTAGCAACAAAGATCCCTACCATCATCTCGACAATTTTTTTGAGATTTGCTCGACTGTGCGAATCAACAACTTTGGAGATGACGCATTAATGTTGAGGTTGTTTCCATTCTCCCTCAAAGATAAAGCCAAGCACTGGCTAAAGGCTCTCGATGCGGTTTGGATTACCACTTGGGAAGGAATGCAGCACGAATTCCTCAAAAAGTACTTCCCAGTTGGTAAGACGAATCAGTTTCGTAAAGCCATAATCAGTTTTTCTCAGATCGAGGGAGAACAGTTTCATGAAACTTGGGAGAGAATGAGAGATCTTCTTCACAAGTGTTCCCACTACCAGCTACCCCATTGGCAACTGGTGCAGTACTTTTATGATGGCCTGACCGAGAAGAACAGGCAAATTGTTGATTTGTCTTGTGGTGGCAATTCATGCTCAAGAGTGAGGACATAAGCGAAGATGAGGAAGTCCACATAAAATATATGTAAACTTTCTCATGTCCGTGTAAAATATATAAGAATTTTAAAAAGTTTTTATAAAATTTATATAAACTTCCTCATTTTGTTAAAGTTTAACAGGAAATTCGTATATAATTTTATGCAAACTTCATAAAGTCCACAAAAAAAACATGCATATCTCATTTTAAGTGGGCATATGCGGCACTCGAAGAGCAGAACGACATATCACACAAACTTCATCAGTTCATACATGCAAAAGGTTAAAAATATATTTCAGTGTTGGTTATTTGCGAATTTGGACATAAAAATAATATCACAAATTATGAGGTCTTTAAAAAAACATGTCATTTTTATCGTATGGTACGATCGTTTTCCATTTTTTTTATTGGTAAGCTGGTGTTACTGACTAGAATACAAATATATTTAGATTTTGTATTACAATTTATTCAGATCTTAAGACCAATCAGGTGGTATCCTTCCAAATGTGATCATGCATAACGCTCATATAGGCCAAACCATGCGCCAACCAAAGAGGTGTAGAGAGCTTTTTATTTTTTGAAAGGCAAGATAGGGTTAGGTGAACCCTAGCAAAACAACAGCTGCCCCAATGTGGCAGAGGGATTCGATCTTGAGCCTTTGGCTTGACACATGGCAAGATGGGTTAGGCAAACCCTGACTAAAATACAAATATATTTAGATTATGTATTATAATTGATTTAGATCTTAGGACCAATCTGGTGGTTTGTCCTTCTAAATATGATCATGCAGAACGCTCACATAGGCCAAACCACACACTATCATACTACAACCTCTTCTCTCACTCTCTTTTTTTGTTTGAGATGCGTTCAAAACATAGAATGGTGTCAAAAGTGAGTACTATCTATGTCTTTCTTGGTGTTTTATAGACAATGACATAGACGACATTAATTTGTAGCACAATATCATAACCAACCTTGAACTAAAAAATATAACAAACATGGTCACTTTATTGTTTTCTTGACAGTTTAACTTTTTTGTTTAGCCAAAATCATGGCACCTGATTTTTTCAGGCGATAACTTATATAGCGCCTGATTTTTCAGGCACCAATTTAAACAAGTGGTTTGATCAAGGTGCCTAACTTTTCAAGAGACAAAAGGGTAAAACTATTAAAAAAAATCAATTAGCCAAATTTGTCATATTTTGAGTCATGAATTGGTCATGTTTGTCATATTTTGGTCTCAGTCGAAACACAAAATGGTGCCAAAAATCAATGTCATTTGCCTCTCTGTCATTTTTTCTTTTCCAAAAGAACTGTGTCAAATATACAATCTAACAATTATCATATTGAAGCAATGTGGGAATTGAATGTGAAGTTGGCAATTGCATTGTGAGGCTGACTCATCTTAGTTGAGAGGTCTTAGACTCTAAATAAAGAAAGAAACTGGACTATGCAAGTTTCTGCCTTGCATTTATGCATCCCAACTACCAATGGGGGCTCTGCTTGTTTGGTAGGAGCTGTTAGTGCACATCATAATGTGTTGGGACTTTGCAAGTTCAAAACCCAATGGTATGTTGTGTAACTAGCACTACAAAAAAAATGCGGATTAGCGATGGCCGCTATCCGTCGCTAATCCATTGCAAATCCATCGCTAGTCCGATTAGCGACGGATTGGTGATGGATTAGCGACGGATAGCGTCTGTTGCATATCCTTGGTCGCTAATTAGCGACATAACTGACATGTCGCTACTTTCGTCGCTAATTTGCGATGAATTAACGACATACATGATCTGTCGCTAAATAAGCACGGATTTGGTTTTACGACAAATATATATTCATCGCTAATCCTTCACTATTTTAGTAACGAATTGGCAATGGATTACATTCCATCGCAAAACTAAATATTAATGATGGATATTATCCGTCGCTAATCCATTGCAAAAATTTTAAAAAAAAAATTTAAAAAATTTGTTTGAAATATAAATATCAAGAAACGCTAAATTTGTGATAATTATAAAAGAAAGGAAGTCATTGATAGTTCATAATAACCCACCCACAAACAAGCATCATATTCGACATTTTTTTTCTTGGGTGCACAACCTTAGTGCTTCCCATATATATGCATCATTGCTGAGCAATTTTTAGATGCCATTACTTATATCATCATTGACTACCATATTTGTTATAAAATGTCAAAAAATGCAAAATACTTGGTAATGTATGATTTAAAATACAACAGTTGATGAAGAAAACAATATATGTACTACATGAAACATCTTCTATGAAGAAGATGTACATCTGAGATGAATGTCAACTACATTATAAAAAGCCTTAGTTGACTAGACAAGAAAATCCAAACATATCATGATATCTTTGAAGAGTGAATGTCATCAGAGAAGAATCTCACATGAGCTTCCGATGACATCCTCCTGTCTTTTTCACATTGCGGTTTCTGAAAATCTTGCAAAAGTTTCTCCTCTAATGCCTTCAACCTAAAATGAATGAACCAAAAAAATAAATAAATAAGAAGTTCACGAGTCATCATACTAGTGCAATAAGTAATGAAACAGTTCAATTAAGTACAACCTTTCTCTTAAGGAGTGATTTTCATCTTCCAAATGCTTTAGACTGTCAGGGTCTAACTTTCTAAGGACAGATGCATTAGATTTATTAAGAAAAAGAGCTGGTTCACTTCCATCGACAACAATGCCATTTTGAAGATTAGCAGCAAAATGTTGTTTCGGTGTCTGTGTATGAAATTAACAAAACATGCAAAAGCAGTCAGTATGCACACCTTAAATTGCAACACAATTTCATTATTTAAAAGAATAATACAACTACAAAGGCTGTAAACTGTATGACTTAAGTAGGGTGGCAGATGCAAAAGACAAGTGTTTAACATTTCCATTAATTAACAAGGAAGGCAAACCATCATATAGTAAAGATGAAAATACAACCTCACACCCCATCTTTCACTTAATAAAAAAAGAATAACCATTAAGACCAACAAAGTACTCTCAAGCTTAAGCAATATCCAAACTTAAATAAATCTTCATATCCATAACTAGATGCATAGATAGATTAAGGATGTGTACTCAAGATACTGTATTCCCTAGAAATAGAGTCCTTTTTTATAGATGCATACTTCCCATGATATTGTATTCCTCTTGCTATGTGTAGACTGTAAAATGATTTTTTATTTTTAATAATGATGTGGTCCTTTGCTTTGCTTAAAATATTAGGGCTTCAGTTGAATTCTCAATTTATTTTGTTTGCTAACATCAACAAATTTTGATGAAGCAGAAACACATGAGCAAAGTGTATCGATTTAGAAAAGCAAAAAGAGAAAAAAAGGTGGTCATATCCGAAATAATATCCTAATATCAAGAACTCTCTCACCACTAGATCTTTAATCCTGAGAATATTCGTCATAAAAAAAAACAAAAAAGCATTAGCCATGTCACATGAGGAGCAAGATAAAACCAGATGTGATTTGAGAGCCTGACCCTTCTCCCTTGTATTTAAGCAGGCCAACATAACGTTCAAAAACATTCTCAATATTCATGTGCCAACAAAACCAACATTCAGAATTCAACAAACGAGAGAGAGAGAGAGAGAGATGACCTTTTTCTACTGGAGAACAAGTGGAGTCGCTCAAATTTATAGAATTATAACCAATACCAACCAAATACAAATAATAAAAAAATGTATATATCACAAAATTGGTCCCCCTGTACAAAAAAAACACCGAGTTACCAAGATTTATAGAATTAGGGCTTTCAGTTTCCCCCTCAACAGAACCAAGACAAGAACACAAAGACATGGTAAGTCCTTCAAGAAAATCAACATAAACTACATCCCGCGCCAACTAAAAAAGAAAAGAAGAAGAATAACTAAAAACAAAATAAAACAAAACAAATTTCAGCAATAGACCTCGGCTTTAAGCTAAATCATGACCAAGCAAGTTCAATTGGCAACTTGAAACATCCCTTAAGACAAATGCATACATCAATGGATACTGACCAAAAACATTGATAAAAACCATCGGGGAAATTTATTGCTTTAGAAATATGAGGAGACTGGAAATTACATTCCTACAAAATTAGTCTCGAACTAAGCTCACTGGCTTTTAATAATCACAATAGCAGCACTAACATAATGGAAGAAATGTAGAACAACAATACAATCAAATTAGTAGACTCATAAATTGTATCATGATACATCGATAATGCCTAATTTTGGGGGAATCAAAAGATTGTCACCTTCAACAAAGGAAAGAAAATCAACAAGTTGGCACGATCTGCAATATGTAATTCCATATTCTTTGCAGTCTTGTACCGAAATTGAGCCGGTAATATAATGCTAGAGAATTTGATTGCCAAGCAAAAGGATGTTTCAATATAAGGTCTATGAACTAAGCAAACAAGTATCCTGCATTTTCCTTTTTAGCAAAACATTTAAATTGATGCTACGAGAATATAATAGTAAAAGCATTTAACTTTTCATACCTGATGCACCATGTTAAGGAGAATTGTGTGACGAGTCCACCACCATCAATCGCTTTTATGGGTGCATAAGTTGGTTGAGGATCGAAAATGAAAAAAATGGAGGGGAAGGCAAGAAAAGGAAGACACAAACATAGAGAGAGCACCGGGCAAAACAGCCCTGCGAAACCCTCCCCCAAACCAAAAATTATAACTTATATTAAGCTTTTTGGCTGGCCCGCAAGCGCATCGGCTAAGGCACAACCACTTCAACACAACCCATTAGCGCCCAAACAGGGCATCCCCCTTTCTAACAAACCCCATTCCACCCCCTCCCATATCCAGCCATAAGAAAACAACCAACAATATTCTGACTATGATAACAGAACCATCCCACCCAAATCATCAAGGAGAACCCCCAGAGCCATCCTCAAAATCAAGCACATAGCAAAGAGCAACACCAACACTTAAGAGAATCTGAGCACCCACTCACCCACCCTTCCATGGCAAACCAAAACCAAGGACACGAGTGATCTTCAACAAACAAAATCATAAAAATGGTCACACTTTAAGAAATCCAAGCATTTCTCACCCATCGCCTCTTGAAAACACCGTAAAACTCTCTGATCTCATGTTTTTGGCTCAAAAAGCAGCAACAAAGCCTGCAAATAGTCGGACCCAACCTGTGAAAGGCAGTCCCTGTGAAAGGGAGTTGTCGGTCGATGCTGCGAACATCTGTGAAAGGTAGTCCCTGCAGAAGCCATGGTCGCAGTGGAACAACATTGGAACCCTAGGCCCCTCGTCGTAGCTCATCTGGCACACCGAGCAACACAAGATCTTCCCCATCCCCGCCGACCACACACCTCCAGATGCTGAATCTGAGGCACCCACCTACTCACCCTATGCAGAAACCCTTAGAAATGACAAACTCTAGGATGCTTGGGGAAGCCAATTTGAGGTATTCAGAGAGAGAGAGGGAGAATTTTATGCACCATTTTATATTGAAAAGTAGCGATGAATTACGGAATTGAGACAAAATTTTTTGTCGTTAATCCGTCGCTAAGTTGTGATGGAGTTTGACACAGAATGTTTCCGCCGCTAATCCATCGTGAAGTTGTGATGAAGTTTGAGACAAAATATTCCCGTCGTGAATCCGTCGCTAATTAGCGACGGATTTTGAGACAAATTTTTTTCGTCGCTAATTTTGCAACAAATTTCAATTTTAGGAACGACTAGTTTTCTCTAGCTAATCTGTCGCAAATTTGCGACGGAAATAATCCATCATAAATTTTCATCGCTAATTAACATTTGTCTTGTAGTGTGGTGAGGTCTGTCTAACCCAGCTTGCCTATCAAAAAAATTTTTATGCATCCCAGCCATGTGGGACCAACAAGGTTCAAACTGTTGTCCTATGACCTTTGCAATTTTTTCAACAATAATGTGTATGGGTGAGGATGGTCCTTGACAACTGCAATTGACTGCAAGCACATTCACCAACTCCACCAGGTCCTGTTCGTGGCATGAACAAAGATCAAAGTTGTTTGTTATTTTCTTGTTTCTCTTTCAGTTTCTTCAAACGTTTGATCCTGTCATAGTGACAAATATTGCGAGATTTATGAAATTCTCGCGATAATATCATGAGAAATTGCCCGAAAGTTTAAAATGGCAATTTCTCATGAGATTTATGAAAATCATGCGATAATATTGTGAGAAATTGCTTGAAAGTTTTAAATGGCAATTTCTCATGAGATTTTCAAAATATCTCAAGATTTATGAAAAAAACATAAATACCATGATTTAAACGTGATATTTACGTTTTAAACGGCTATTTATCATGAAAAAACCATGTGTTTTTATTTTTAAATATTTTTTATTAATATTTTCTTATAAAAATATTTTTTATTTTATTTTTTTATTGTTGAGATTTTGCCAAAAAAATGCAGGATTTATGAAAAATTTTCAATTTCTCACGAGTTTTGAGAAACGAGATTTTGTTGTTTTAACATTTGTCACTATGGATCCTGCCTCCATTTGGATTATAGTCAGTTAAATGTCCTATCTTCCTTTGTAGACAAGATATGGAACCCTATTGTAACAATTGCAAATGATGTACATGGCATACAAGAGTGTATTATAACGATTTAGGTATGGCTGGTTATGCCAGTGAGATTAGGTCTTCATGTCGGGTGTGGTTTCTTTGGGTTATAAATAGAAAAAAATTAAATTGATACATTTAGAATTCCAATTAATTATAATGACAATGACTATGTGCTTGTGTAAAACTAAACAAGAAGACAACTTATCCTCCTTTCTTTCACTCCATCCCTAAAACTAAAACTAATTCAGTCATTTTTTCATGTTTTAATTGAGCACTCAACCAAAACCAATATCAATAAACTTTTTCCTATTCTTTTTTATATGGCAAGATCCATGAGAGTGCTATATGAATAAAGTGAAATGGAATACATATTATGCAACATATGATAGATGGTTGATTGATTTGAATTTGATATATAAAATTTTGTATTTATTGTATAGCAGTGGCTTTACAGGACTCGAACTTGCAACTAATCTAATGGAGTAGATAATCTCCTTGATACATGGCTTACAAGCGCATATTATGTATCTTCAGCTGTGTATAAATAGAGTCTTATCCAAATAACTTGTACTATGGCAAGATTAGCATATGATTGAATTCTCTGCTACACACTTTTGAAACATTTGGGAGGGTCATCATAATTGATTTCATTTTTTTTTACTCGGAGGAACCGCACCAGGCACAGAGACCTAGCTGCGCTTGCTCAGCCTGTCATAATTATGGTCATTGTCCATGCCAACGTAAAACTCTGAGGGCTTACCCCTCGACCCCAGAGAGTCACCAAGCTTCGGTTTACGCAAGGGGGTGATGCCCATGAGATTTGAACCTAGACTGCCTGTCAATCGGTCTAGTCCCCCCATCCCACTACTTCAAACCCCTTGAGTTCATCATAATTGATTTCTTTGGTACATACAATTGAAAGGGTAATCGACATACCCTTGTAAGTAGCCAAAGGGTATCTTTGTGGAAAGGGTAGCTTTATGCAAAAGGTGGTGCACGACATTTTTACCTATGTCTTGAAATTGAGGGACAAACGAGCCCATTCCTCCCACCCCCTAGGGCTGGTATAGGAGCCAAACGAATTGAACAGGGCATGTTCAGGGGCTTGGTTCATTTTCGTTTTTAACCGAGTCGAACTTGAGCACAATTCGTCCCTGAATGAGACGAGCTGGTTTGTGTAAAAACATTCAGTGTTATTTATACATGGAATATATATTATACTTAAAATAAATATTTTTTTGATATATTATACTTAATAATTCATATTTTATGTATATATTTTTCATTTATTCTTCTTTTTTTTATATTTTATGCATTATTTTTTATTTTACTTAAAATAAATATTATAATAAAATTAAATTTTTTTATCTATACGAGCTCTCCCGAGTTGATCTGAGCTCAAACACCATGTGTTCAGGCTTGTCTTGTTTAAGCTAAATGGAGCTGCTTGTGGCTCATCTCGGCAGCTATACGAACCCATCACGAAAGAGTTTGCGATGAGCTGAACCAAGCCAAGTCACAAGCTGCTCGATTCGTTTACCAGACCTACCCATCCCACGGGCCAAGGGAAACGTTACCGTGAGGCTGAGTGGCATTGATTTTGAGGGCCCGAAAGAGGTTGTGTGTTTGCATCGCCATGGTAGGCCATGCAGAAACACATTTCAACGGGAACATGAGGCTTTCTGCAGGATGCAAATGGGCCCACCTGAGGCCTAAAGAGAGAAAGAGAGAGAGAGAGAGGTGTTTAATTCCATTAGTATGGGGCCCACAATATTAGGTTTCATGTCTCGTGGAGGACCTCTGAACCAACAGTAGGCTTGCAAATTGTGTAGAACAGGCTTGTCTGGATGAGAGGGTGGTGTGTGTTCTCCCTCGAAGATGGTCGTTAGCCACAGTGCCTGTTCGGGGGTCCCAATAAGCGCCACATATATAAGCACATGGAGCTTGTATTCGTGTGTGTGTCGGCATCACTTAGCATTAGAGTCTGATGCAGTTGCAAAGACTTAAGTACCCTTTTCTGCTATTCTCACCATGAAACGATGGCTCAAAAAATGACAAAAATGTCCTTCATTAAAAAAAAAGAAAACGATGGTTAGAGAAAAGGACAAAAATGTTCACCATCCAAAAAGTCAAGGATGATGTTAACTCTTCAAAGTCCAAACATTCCGTTTTCACCCTAATCAGTAAACTTTTGCACCATCTGTTGTAATAGGAGCTCCCTTTGACGATGCAAACTTTGTCATCGAAGTAGTAGCATTTGCCGTCGTCTCGAGTCGAGGTTCTCGCCTTGTTTTCTAGCTTGTGTTACAACACATTGCCGCCTTCTCGTTCCTGCCTTGTGTTATAAAACATTTTCTGGTTCGCGATCGACTGGTTCGATCATTGGTGGGCGTCATAGGGCATTTGCCAGCCATTTCTTTTTACAGTCTTCTCTTCTTTTTAGTTGTCGTTAGGCATTATGGAAGAAAGCAATGACGCACAAACATTCCAACAAATGTCATTAAGGCGTCGTGTGTACCTTTCCATGTCATCATGCTATCGTTGAAGAAACTCTGTCGTCATGAGTGCCATTAAAGCATTGTTTTGTTATTGCAGGTGGATCTTGTACTTTCGATGATTGGAAACTTAACGATATTTGTAAGATGCTGGGATCTGCTGACAAGAATGTTTGTTTACAGATGCGAGGAAGGGCCTCTACCCCATCCGATATCCTCCATTCACTCAGTATATGCAATATATCGCAAATCGCGGTTGTAGTAACATACTACTGATTTGTGAGATATTGTTTTGTTTGTTAATATCAATTTGTAACCTATTATGCTGAATTTTCGTATCGATTTGTAATATATTTTGTGATATGTATATCGATTTGTAAGATATTATATATTTTATAGTGTCGATTTGTAAGCTATTATGCTGAATTGCCGTATCGATTTGTAATATATTATGCGATATGCATATCGATTTGTAAGATATTATGTATTTTCTAGTATCGATTTGTAAGATATTTGTATAAAGACTTTTAAAATATGCGCGTGCAGAAATACATTGTTACGCACTTGCGGTGGCGATTTTCGTATTCAAGTCACAACTCATTTAGTGATTTCTATTGAAATCGCTTCACAACATCATAGATATAATTAAATCACTATCGTCAACACATATATACAACAAATCGTTTCTTTTATTGGCATGGTAAGTAACAACTCGATACATAGTATAAGCAAATAACAAATTGTCATTGCTTTTATACTGTGATTCATTCAATCGTTTCTTTGACTTGCTTAACCTTATCAGTATTCATTGTTATATGCATCTTGAATAAATCTTAGTAAACGTATGCGCTTACTAACGCAAATTGATATCTTTCCTATGACAGTGGTGAGCTTATTATTTGGTTGTAATGAAGATGATCTATCTCAATCATTTGAAAGATATGGAAAAGTGAACATATGTACTAATGACGCACTTGAAGAAGTGAACATGTGCACTAATGATGTACATGATAACAAGGATACAGGCATTGGATTCACTCCTGACTTGAATGTTCCAGCAGAAGAAATGCAATTCGATAATGAGGTAGACGATCGTAACAATACACTTGATAAAGGTGCAGGCACTGAGAATGTACATGATAGTACACTTGACTCTGTTCCCGTAGAAGGAATGCAGTTTAATAATGAGGATGTTGCATATAAATTTTATAATGATTATGCCTTAAAATTTGGCTTCAGTGTTAGAAGGTATTCTTGGTCAAAAAATGTACAGAGTGTCGTGGTGAGAAAGACATATGTTTGTTCTAAGGAAGGTTGGAAGAAGTCAAGTGGAAATCCAATAAAGAGCATGCCAGAATCAAGATGTGGATGTCTAGCGAGAATGGTGTTAAGAAGACTTTCGAATGGGAAATACGTAGTTCATACTTTAATCAGTGATCATAACCATGATTTATTTGCTTTATTTATGACTCTTATGTTAAGGTCACATCGTAAAGTAACTGAAGCGCATGTTGCAATTGCTGAAATAGCTGATAGCGCCGACATTGCACCAATACATATAATTTGTTCGCGCACATAGATGGTGGTCACGAGAATGTGTCATTCACACCTATGGATCTAAGAAACCACTTGAAAATGAAGAGGACAGATAACATAAAGAATGGAGAAATATGTTCTTTGGTTGATTACTTATAGAATAAATCAAGCATTGACCCTGGTTTCTTTAGTGCAATGCAACAGAATGAAGATGGATATGGTGTGAATATGTTTTGGGCAGATTAAAAGTCAAGAGTAGATTATGAATACTTCAATGATATGCTTATTTTTTATATGATAGTGAAGATTAATACTAAACAATGGCCATTTGCGCAGTTTATTGGAGTGAACCATTACTCACAGAGTTGTATATTAGGCAACACTTTTTTGTACGACCAGACCAAGGAAAGCTTTGAGTGGTTGTTTAGAGTATTTACACAATCAATGAATGGGAAGCAACCTGAAGTTGTACTTACATATGGTGATCACGCAATTGTGGCTACAATGTCTCATGTGTGGCCAGATGCACATCATCGCCTATATATGTGGCATATCTTTCAAAATGCAGCAAAGAATATAAGACACATATTTAATCAGAAGATAGGGTTTGACAAAAAGTTTACTAGGTATGTACTTAAGAGCGTAGACGAGATCACCTTTATGTCTGATTGGGAGGAAATAATTCAGATATACGACCTTGAAGATTATCTGTGGTTACAAAATTTAAATGCAGAAAAAGAGAAGTGGGCATTGGCATATGAAAGACAATACTTTTGTGCAGGTATAATAAGCACACAAAGAACAGAATCTATGCATGCCACACTGAAGAAAACTCTGTATTCATGTTTAACAATGTTTCACTTCATGAAACAATACGAATTATTTGTAGTCAGTCTTAGATAGAATGAGATTGAACAAGATGTGAAATACTTCAATACACGCCATGTAACTTTGGGCATAAAAATATTGATATGACCTGCAGATCTGTATACACTAACTGTATTTGAATGGATAAAGAAGGTGGTTATACACATCATGAATTGCAACATAAAAGGACGCATGCAAACCAAAAATATGCATAAATACCATATTATATGGGAGGGCGGAGAGCAACAGAAAAGGCAAGAAGCACATGCCACATACAATGTTGACAACAAAACAGTTGAATATACATGCAAAAAGTATGATTCAAAGGTATTTTATATCATCATGCATTAAAGGCACTTAATGAAGAGAAGATATGAGAAATACATGAGTCATATTTAATGTGAAGATGGAGGAGACAAGCAAATATTGAATTGCTGGATACAGATAATGTCAATCAATCTAGTGTTGATGAGAAGTGCCACACATTCTTCCGTTATCAACAACTGTGTAGGTCATTTATGCATATTGCAGATTTGGCATCGAATAGTGAAGAAGCCTATGTATGCATAAGAAAAGCGTCAAGGGAGTTGAAAAAGTGCAGTTAATTCACCATCAGTCTGTTGCAACTCATGAAGACTAGTCAAAGAAAATGACAACGAACAACGAAGGTGAAAATCATGCTTCCCTTGACACTCTTGAGAAGTTGTGTCGAAGCGTAAACATCATCTTCAACAAGTCAGGAGTGAACGTTGTAGATTATGATAGAAAAATTCACCTAGCGAAAGGTATCAAAAGAAAACTTGCCTCTGATCATAGTCGTCGGAGGACAAAGGGTAGACTAGAATTGGTTCGCAAGAAAAGGTCTAAGAAACAACCAACCTCTAAGCAAAAACAACCAAGCCCTTCACATGAACAGATATGTAAGACATTATATTGCTTCCCATGTAAACTCATTGCGTGAAGCAATATCTAACTTGTGTAATTTTCAACATGCAGCAATACCCTATGGACGTAATTTCTAATATGCAGCAATACTCTATAGACGTAATTTCCAATGTTGTAACCTTTAATCCTCCCGACCAGTTTTTTCAGAATGATGGCTTCAGTTTTACAAGTCTTTTGATATGTAATCAATGTTGGGAGGATGTTTGCATTTCCTGTGAAACTTAATGTAGCATCTTATATTGTTCTGTTTCATGATAAGCTCAGATCAATTCGAAAGTGAGATATGGAACACAGGAATCACGTGTGAATTCTTTGTAAGTCTTACCATAAAGTTAGTTGTCATGCATCTTTGCATGACCCAATTTCCACATTGTCGGATTTGTTAATTGTTTAACAAAATAAGAGGTGAATACTCTTATACACTGGATGGTCTTATTAAGAAAGAGTTTTTGGATGAAACCATTTTCATGAATCGTGAGCCACAAAAATAGAATTGTATCTTTCACATGTATTAAAAATAGAACTCTATTTAATAATGTATCTTTCACATGTATAAATCCTTGTAATATGTATCATTCACATGTATAAATCGTAGTTAGTAAAAATCATGAAAATCGGGTATGAAAATCAGGAATTGTATGCGAACTCAGTGTTTATATAATTAGTGAAAATTGTTTTCTCATCTAGACTTCACATATACAAATCGTTATATATAAATTGTATCGTCCATATTGTATGTGAGGGACTCCACAACATTCGGTATTGTCCGAGAATAATTCATTCACAAACAAAGCCACACGATGTACAAACTTAGTAAAGAACAAATCATGAATAATTCAATAATACAAATCGATGTAACTTTATAAATACAAATCGATTTCGCTCACAAAGACTAACAAAGATATATTGTTGTCAGGGTAACTTCATAAATACAAATCGATTTCTCAGCCCTGGGTAATTAACGGGAATGGTTTACAACTGATGTCATTTACAATCGATAACTTTAAAACTACAAATCGATGTCATTTACAACCACAATCATTTACCAAAAAACCTAGTATTTTTTACCTGACCACAATGGTTTGGCTTAGATAAAATACATGACCATCATCATCAACAAAACAGATATCATCACCAGTAGGTAATTAACATGACGTCTAATTGTATAAAAAAAAATAGATATATCGTTGTTTGTCTATGTGAACGATATCGATATGTAATATAGCGATTTACTCATAACATTTTGCAACTGTTAATTGGATTTGTACTTTACCAAGATTACACATCGTGTCGATGCCTATACACCTGCGTAAAACCCTAATATAGATCTATATATAAAACCCTACCTGAGCCGACCCATTGTCCAGGTCTTAAACCCTAATCTATTTAACCTCACTTCCTCTTTCTTTTCTGCGTCAGTGCAACTTATTCTTTTTTTTCTTTTTTCTCCTCCGCCTTATTCTTATTCTTCTTCTTCTTTCTTGTATTTTTCTTTCTTCTTTGTTCTTCTGTGTTCCTTCTACCTGTGCTTGATAGACAGGAGGGTGATACAAATGTCTATCTATTTAATCTATTCCTACTGTCGGACCCTACATTGTTCGTAAACCATACTTTACAGTTGAAAAAATATCTGCCTAATCTTCGATATACTTCATGACAAATACGTAGGGTGAGCGATCTATCATGTAGCCCCTCGACTCCTTCAAGGGAACGATTTCTGACCTTTGAAGCTTATTTTCAAGAGCACACCAATGCTAGTCTCTAAGAATCGACCTCAGTCCGAGGAAATGGTGCAGTGGGCTGCCATTACTAATGAGCTCATTTGCTTGCAGAGGATGTATCCTCAACATAGAAGGACGCGACGATAAATGATACGGATGTTTTGATGATCTCTTCTGTAAAAATTTGAGTCTCTAAAAGATAGATATGTGTTCGACGGAATTATCCTCCCATAGATATTGTAACTAAATACTAATATTTTTTCTATATGAATTTTGTTGTAAATCATGTGGATTTGTAGTTACAAAGTTACGACGAGAACAATATGTCTTTGTTTGTATTTGCGAACAAAATTGATTTATATTTAAGAATTTAACTCGTTTTGTATCGTTAAAGTAAAACCCAAAATCCTTAAAACCTCAACCCCAATCGCTCAAAGAAGCGACTAGAAAATTTTGTTGACATAGACATTGCTTGTAAAAGCAAATCACGATAGCACGTAGCCTTCATACGTTATTGTGTAAATCACAATGGTACTTATGGTTCACTTAGAAAAAGCTCATTGTCTTAAAGACAGACTTCATTGTGTAAAATGCAATGGTATAATGATTTACATAATGATATCTATGTCGGTCACAATTGGATAAAAATCGCTCCGTGCATGAGTAGAAATCGTGGTACAAGTGCACTGTCAATGCATGTGCAACTTGTGATTGTTGTTTATGAATGTTTGTGCAAATCATTTAAGCCTTATATAAACGCTTATTTGATTTTAATTTATGAAGGCTGATCATTTCAACTATTTGTTCAGTGACATTTTTGTGCTACACTGATTAAAATAGATTTATACACTTATATAAAGTCACGTTAAAGAAAATTGTCAATGCTTGTGTAAATTGTGATCGTTGTTTATGAATGTTTGTGCAAATTGTTTAAGCGTTATATAAACGCTTGTTAAATTTTAATTTACAAAGGCCGATCATTACAACTATTTGTTCAGTGACATTTTTGTGCTACACTGATTAAAATAGATTTATACACTTATGGAAAGTCATGTTAAAGAAAACTGTCAATGCTTGTGCAAATCGTGATCGTCGTTTATGAATGTCTGTGCAAATCATTTAAGCCTTATATAAATGCTTGTTCAATTTTAATTTACGAAGGCCGATCATTACAACTATTTGTTTAGTGACATTTGTGTGCTACATTGATTAAAATAGATTTATACACTTATAAAAAGTCATGTTAAAGAAAACTAACTCATTTCTACTTTACGCAACGCTGATCCCTTTTACGACTTTCAATTACAAAGGCCGAACATAACAACGATTTGCTTTTACTATATAACAGTCCAACTTATTTGTCATGTTTAGTGAAATTGAAATTTTATTTATTTCAACCTAGAGATATTTACATAATTTGTATACAGAGTCTTATAATTTTTTTATACAAAATTTGGTTGTACAGTACATAAAATCTGTTAGAAGTCGATGTACATCATATTACACCTGGGGGGGGGTCTCATCGTTTGTTGCCTTCTAGGTATTCTTGCAGGTTGAGTTTTTTTCCCTTTCGCAATTGGATACTCTGTCAATTTTCTGCATAGTTCTGTGCAGAATCCAGGCATATCAACCTGCAACAAAAATGTAATATGACACCAATATATACATTGAGTCCCCAATAATAGAGGGTAGGTAATAAACAATATACAACGTCAAAATCAGGTTCTTGTCCATTGTATATTGCTTTAATATACTTTATTACAAATACGCAACAATCGACGCCATTATTTTGTAAAGGAGCATCTTGTGCTGAGCGAAAGATCCACTTGCCAATGTCGGCACCCAAAGCATCTTTGACGAATCCCACCCGTGGTTCATGCAAAAGAAAGTAAATTCTTGACCTCCATACAGGATACAATATCCTTATAGTTGGAAACTTACGAAATGCAAAACGTCACGACGTACACCATTGTGTAACTCCAATGAATTGTAGCACCATAGTTGTTTTTCTTTTAAATCCATCACGTATAAGACCCAATGCGCTTCATTTTGCCAGAGTGTTGGAATCAATATCTGCAAATCGATAGGACAAATCGTGCTAGGACTGTTATGTCGAAACCTTGCACAAGAGGTTTATTCACTTACCTTTTCACTTGACCAAAAGTCTCAGCAATGATCATCGTTACCCCCAATATAGTAGTCCATCTTGAAATCCAATGGAGTATAGCAATCAACGGACAATACTCTGTTAAACGAAACAGTGATAATAGTAATGTTAAAACATGAAGTAATAAGAGTAAATAAAAAAATAAAATAAACATAAAATAGAACCGATATACCATGAAATAAGGGTTGACCATACGTCTAGTATTGGTTGTTACATTGCTTTGGATATACTTGACGAAATCGGATATAGTCTATTTGCAACAAATATGAACTTGTTAACATACATACCATGGCATACGTAAATATATTACTGATAGTGGTTTCATACGTATAAAATTACTAGTAGTGTTCCCTTCTGCATATTCGTTTTGCATCCGTTTGATGTTATCTTGGAGCTCTTTGTTGAGTTTTTGGGCATCGCCTTTTATAGATGTTCCATTGACATTAACAGAATATTCAAGAAATGATATTGAAATTCCGTTACACAGTACACAACACAAATCGCATAAATGTCATAAAAGAGATAAATTTTAAAGAAAATCGACATGAAGTTTAAACAATATATGCCTGAATAGTCGTCGTTGGTCGTGTAGATGTCGTCTTCTCCTTTCTCGTCTCCTTCATCGATAACGATACCCCATTTGCAATGAAGCAGGTTATATGTTCGATTCATGAACACGCTGTTTATAAAAGAACCGTCTGTTTGTCTGTTCCTTGTTCACGAAGCAAAGTGAAGCCACACCATCTAGAACTTATGCAATGTTTCATTCATATATAAAGGAAATGTCATTTCACAGACCGCCAGTTTTCTAAAAATAACGCCAGTTTGCAAAAAGCGCGAGCAAATAAATTGCATTGTGCATTAATTAAATTAAAAAATGTCATTTTATCTACCTTTCACAAAACTAATCAATGTGATAGGACGTACCAATCGAATCACGATAGCACATCTCGTATAGATTTGTTTTTTAACCTCTTTTTGGTCTTTTATATGTCATTGTATAAATCGTGATAGGAAAATCATTAACTTAGACAAATCTCATCAAACCAAATCGCGATAGGATAAATTGTTGCAGCGATATCGATTTGCAACTCTGACTTGAATCAGCATGATGTAAATTATGATAGGATATATTGTTCACATAGACAAAGCTCGTCACCCTAAACACTAAACCCAAATACCTAAACCAAAAACCCAAAAACCTAAAACACAAAGCTCGTCAAATCGTGATATTATATATCACTATCGTTCAGAAAGACAACGATTGATATATCATTGTCACGGTAACTTCTTAACACCTAAAACCCTATACCCTAAACACTAATCCCTATGCCCTAATCCCAAAAGCCTAGACACTAAACCCTAAACCCTAAATCCTAAACCCTACACTTGAAACCCTAAACCCTACTATCTAAACCCTAAACATTAAACACTACTACCTAAACCCTAAATCCATACTATCTAAACCCCAAACCCTAAATCCTAAACCCTAAACCCTAAACCCTTCTACCTAAACCCTAAATCCATACTATCTAAACCCATAACCCAAAACCCTATACCCTAAACCCTACTATCTAAACCCTAAACACTAAACCTTAAATCCATACTATCTATACCCTAAACCCATAACCCAAAACCCAAAACCCTAAACCCTAAACCCTACACCCTAAACCCTAAACCCTACACCCTAAACCCTAAACCCTAAACCCTAAACCCTAATACCTAAACCCTGCTACCTAAACCCTAAGCCCTACTATCCAAACCCTAATTCCTAAAACCTAAAACCTAAACACTAAACCCTAAACCGCTTATGAAAGTTTTTGCATGAGTACACATCTCTAATCTTTTATAGGATGTTCATTTACGAAGGCCGAACATTACAAGCCTTTGTACACCGCATACATCGTTAATCCCTTTTGCGATTTTCATTCACGTAGGGTGAGCATTATAACGATTTCTAAATAGTACACATCTCTAATCGCTTATTGGATTTTCATTTATGAAGGGCGAACATTACAAGCCTTTGTTTACTGCATACATCGCTAATCCCTTTTTCGATTTTCATTTACAGAGGGTGAGCGTTACAACGATTTCTGAACACTACACATCTCTAATTGCTTATAGGATTTTCATTTACGAAGGGCGAACATTACAAGCCTTTGTTCAATGTACACAATGGTAATCCCTTTTGCGATTTTCATTTACGTAGGGTGAGCATTACAACGATTTTTGAACAGTACACATCTCTAATCTTTTAAAGGATTTTCATTTACAAAGGGCGAACATTCCAAGCCTTTGTTCATTGTACACAACGGTAATCCCTTTTGCGATTTTTTTTTACGTATGGTGAGCATTACAACGATTTCTGAACAGTACACATCTCTAATCTTTTATAGGATTTTCATTTACGAAGGGCGAACATTACAAGCCTTTGTTCACTGCATACATCGTTAATCCCTTTTGTGATTTTCATTTACGGAGGGTGAGCATTACAATGATTTCTGAACAATACACATCTCTAATCTTTTATATGATGTTCATTTATGAAGGGCGAATATTACAAGCCTTTGTTCACTGTACACAACGGTAGTCCCTTTTGCGATTTTCATTTATGGAGGGTGACTATTACAACGATTTATGAACAGTAAACATCTCTAATCGCTTATTGGATTTTCATTTATGAAGGGCGAACATTACAAGCCTTTGTTAACCGCATACATTACTAATCCCTTTTGCGAATTTCATTTACGGAGGGTAAGCATTACAACGATTTTTTAACAGTACACATCTCTAATCGCTTATAGAATTTTCATTTATAAAGGGCGAACATTACAAGTCTTTGTTCAACGCATACATCGCTAATCCCTTTTGCGATTTTCATTTACAGAGGGTGAGCGTTATAATGATTTCTGAACAGTACACATCTCTAATCGCTTATACAATTTTCATTTATGAAGAGCGAACATTACAAGCCTTTGTTCATTGTACACAACGGTAATCCTTTTTGCGATTTTCATTTACGTAGGGTGAGCATTACAATGATTTCTGAATAGTACACATCTCTAATCGCTTATAGGATTTTCATTTACGAAGGGTAAATATTACAAGCCTTTGTTCACTGTACACAACGGTAATCCCTTTTACGATTTTTATTTACGTAGGATGAGCATTACAACGATTTTTAAACAGTACACATCTCTAATCTTTTATAGGATTTTGATTTACGAAGGGCGAACATTCCAAGCCTTTGTTCACTATACACAATGGTAATCCCTTTTGCGATTTTATTTACGTTGGGTGAGCATTACAATAATTTCTGAACAATACCCATCTCTAATCTTTTATAGGATTTTTATTTACGAAGGGCAAACATTACAAACCTTTGTTCACCGCATACATCGCTAATCCCTTTTGCGATTTTCATTTATGTAGGGTGATGAGCATTACAATGATTTCTGAACAGGACACATCTCTAATCTTTTATAGGATTTTCATTTACGAAGGGCGAACATTACAAGCTTTTGTTCACCGCATACATCGCTAATCCCTTTTGTGATTTTCATTTACGGAGGGTGAGCATTACAACAATTTCTGAATAGTATGCATCTCTAATCGCTTGTAAGATTTTTATTTATGAAGGGCGAACATTACAAGCCTTTATTCACTATACACAACGATAATCCCTTTTGCGATTTTCATTTACGTAGGGTGAGCATTACAACAATTTTTGAATAGTACATATCTTTAATCGCTTTTAGGATTTTCATTTACGAAGGGCGAACATTACAAGCCTTTATTCACTGTATACAACAGTAATCCTTTTTGCGATTTTCATTTACGTGGGGTGAGCATTACAACGATTTTTGAATAGTACACATCTCTAATCGCTTATAGGATTTTCATTTACGAAGGGCGAACAATTTAAGCCTTTGTTTACTGTACACAACAATAATCCTTTTTGTGATTTTCATTTACAGAGGGTGACCATTACAACAATTTATGAATAGTACACATCTTTAATCACTTATTGGATTTTCATTTACGAAGGGTGAACATTACAAGCCTTTGTTCATCGCATACATCGCTAATCCCTTTTGCGATTTTCATTTACTTAGGGTGAGCATTACAATGATTTCTAAACAGTATACATCTCTAATCACTTATAGGATTTTCATTTACGAAGGACAAACATTACAAGCCTTTGTTCACTGTACACATCGGTAATCCCTTTTGCGATTTTTATTTACGTAGGGTGAGCATTACAATAATTTTTGAATAGTACACATCTCTAATCGCTTATAGGATTTTTATTTATGAAAAGCGGACATTACAAGCCTTTGTTCACTGTACACAATGGTAATCCTTTTTGCGATTTTTATTTACATAGGGTGAGCATTACAATGATTTCTAAACAATACACATCTCTAATCGCTTATAGAATTTTTATTTACGACGAGCGAACATTACAAGCCTTTGTTCACTGTAAACAACGGTAATCCCTTTTGCGATTTTCATTTACAGAGGGTGAGCATTATAACGATTTCTGAACAATACACATCTCTAATCGCTTATTGGATTTTCATTTACGAAAGATGAATATTACCAGCCTTTGTTCACCGCATACATCGCTAATCCCTTTTGTAATTTTCATTTACGGGGGGTGAGCATTACAACAATTTATGAACAATACACATCTCTAATCACTTATAGGATTTTCATTTACGAAGGGCAAACATTTATGACGGAGAACATTACAATGATTTATTCATATAGACAAACTTCACAAAAAGTAAATCACGATAGGATAAATACTATTTGCAAAAAGGCGTCTATGTCAGAGCCAACATACGCATGGTATAATGAGGCATAATGCCTTCTTGTTTTAGAAACCACGCTAATGGCCTGAAAGACTGAAGATTTCTCAAATTGTAAGTAGAGATACATGTACAGAGAGTAGTCATCTATAGAGGTGACAAATAATAGTCTGACTTATTCGCTTGTTTAGTAAAATTGAAATTTTATTTCAACCCAAAAAGATTTACATAATTTGTATACGGTCTTACAAAATTTGTATAGAAAGTTTGGTATACACAGTCTACAAAATATGTTAGAAATCTCTGTACATCATATTAATCCTGGGGGGTCGCGTCATTCATTGCCTTGTAAGTACTCTTGTCGGCTGATTCGTTTTCTCTTTTGTATTTAGAAACTTAGTCAATTTTTGGCATAGTTTGGTGCAGAATCTTGGTATATCATCATGCAACAAAAATGTAATGTGACACCAATATATAAATTGAGTCCCCAATAACAGAGGATAATAAAGAGCATACAACATCAAAATCAGGTTCTCTTTCATTGTATATTGCATGAATACACCACAATCGACGCCATTACTTTGTAAAAGAGCATGGTCTGCACAGAGTAAGCTCCACTCACCAATGTCGACACTCAAAACGTCTTTTAGAAATCTCTCATGTGGTTAATGAAGAATATAGTAAAATCTGGGCCACCGTAAAAGATACAATACACTTATAGACAAAAACTTACCAAATGCATAATGTCACGTTGTACACCAGTGTGAAAGTCAAATGAGTTGTAGCACCATAGTTATCTTCTCCGTAAATCCATCACATATAAGACCCAATGCTCAGTAGTTTGTCAGTATGAATCAATATCTGCAAATTGATACAATATATTAGAAATCGATAGACAAATTGTGTTAAGAATGTTAGGCCTAAACCTTGGACAAGAGGTTTGTTCACTTACCTTTTCACTTGACCAAAAGTCTCCGCAGTGATCATTGTTACCCCAGCATGATAGTGCATCTTGAAATCCAATGGTGTATGGCTTTCGGCGGACGTAAGTCTGTTGAATGAAAGAGTGATAATAGTAAGGTTAAAACACGAAGCAACAAGAGTAAATCATAAAAAAAAAATAAACAAATAAGAGTACTGATATACCATGAAATAAGGGGTGACAATACATCTAGTATTGTTTGTTGTGTTACTTGTAATATATATGACGAAATCGGATATAGTCTGTTTGCAACAAATATGAACTTGTTAACATACATACCCATGGCATACATAAATATATAACTGATAGTGGTTTCATATGTATAAAATTACTAATAGTGTTCCCTTCTGCAAATTCATCTTGCAGCCGATTGATGTTCTGTTGGAGATCTTTACAACGTTTTCGCCCACCTTTTTTTGTGGATGTTCCACTAACATGAGCAGAATATTCAGTAAACGACATTGAAATTGCTTTCTATAGTGCACAACACAAATCAAATATACGCCATAAAAGAGGCAAATGTTGTAGAAACTAGTTACGAGGTTTAGAAAATATATGCCTGAATTGCCATTGTTGGTCGTGTAGCTGTGGTCATCTCCTTCATCGCCATCACTGGTTGTCTAGCTGTCATCGTCTTCTTTGTCGACATTGTTGGCCATGTAGCTGTCGTCGTTTCCTTCCTCTATATGGATACCCCCTTTACAATGAAGCATGTTATATGTTTGTTTCATGAACATGTCGTTCTAAAGGAATCGTCGATTCATTTGTTTCTTAATCACGTAGCAAAGTGAAGCAACACCCTCCTAAACTTGTGTGACATGTCATTCATATATAAATAAAATGTCATTTCACCTACCACCCATTTTCAAAAACCGCACACAAATTAATTGCATTGCGCATTAATTAAATAAAAAAACATCATTTTACCTGACTTTTATAAAACTAGTCAATGTGATATGATGTATCAGTCTAAACATCATGTCGATTTGTTTATTGTTTTCTTTTTTGCAATTTATGAATCAATCATTATGTAAATCGCGATAGGACATATCGTTCACGTTGATAAAGTTCGTAACAACAAATCACAATAGGATAAATATTGTTAAATTATGAAACTTAAAGTATTGTGATTGTAAGTCGATTTATATTTATTAAGTTACCTATATTTGTATTTATTAAATTATCTAGATTTGTAGTCTGAACAATGTCTCGATTTGTGTGATGGGTTTAGGTGGGGGAGTGACAAGACCCTACCCGTTGTCCAAGTCTAAAACCCTAATCTATTTAATTTGTCTTCCTCTTTCTTTTCTGCGGCAGAGCAACTTCTTCTTCTTGTTTTTTCTCTTATGCCTTCATCTTCTTCTTCTATTTTTCTTTCTTCTTTGTTCTTCTGTGTTTCTTCTATCTTTGCTTGATGGATGGTGTTTGATGCTGATACCGTAGTTGTTTCATGCCATGCGAAAAGATTTGTATAATCTTTGATGATGATTATAGTGGTTATCTTTTGTGAATATATCGATATATTCATGACACACATGACTCTGGCGTATTTATCGTGAAGTATATCGAAGCTTATGCAGAATATAATGACCATAATCATCCTCAATCTTTGCCACCATACCAGAGCAAGCACAAATATTCTGCATGATAGACAGGTTGGTGTTGATGACAATCTAGTTGATCTATTCCTACTGTAGGACTCTTAATCGCTCACAAACCATACTTTTCAATTGGAAAAATATCTGCCTAATCTTTGATATACTTCATGACAAATGTGCTAGTTGTGCGAGCTGCATCTTCTCTGCTTGTTGGGATCCATAACTTTATTTGCTGCCAATATACATCGTGACAAAAAACTTGCAAACAGATAAGGACCTCCATTGGTAGATAGATTTGCCTTCAATCGTTCTCAGTGACTAGCGAAGGCCACTGATGATGTCTGTTTCAAAGCACATCACTATTTGGACGTGGGTTTATGTTGATGCTGATGTTTGTTTTCTTTGATGCTGATGATGGTCATGTATTGTAGCTAAGTCAAACCATTGGTCATGATGTATTGTAACTAAATACTCATGTAAATGAATGTGGTTGTAATGTATCGTTAAAATTATTTATAATAATGAGTGCTAAATATCTTACAACTGTTACTAAGAATGCCAACGATTACAATGACGTACACTAATAAAAGTTAAATGCTAAAGCAATAACGATTTGTACTAAGGAATACAAATTTCTGCAACGATCATTACTTATGAATGCAAACGATTATAACGATTTATAGCACTGAAATTTGAATGCTAAAGCCATAACAATATGTACTAAGGAATATAAAATCCTATAAAGATCATTACTTAAGAAGGCAAACGATTATTACGATTTACAGTACTAAAAGTTAAATGCGTAAGCAATAACGATTTGTACTAAGGAATACAAAATTCTACAATGATCATTACTTAAGAATGAAAATGCTTACAACGATTTATAGTACTGAAGATAAATGCTAAAGAGATAACAATTTCTACTAACGAAGAGAAAATCTTGCAACGATGATTATTTAAGAATGCTAAACATTTCAACGATTTATAATACTGAATGATAAATGTTGAAACGATTGCAAACGATTTTAAATCATTTACCTCATTTAATTGTAGACCATCTAAAATAAACTTAGCATTATCTTGCTTTACATTAATTCTAGACCACCAACCGATCTTTAGGAAAACCATAAATCGCAGGACAACACTAAGGCCGCAATGCCACAATATGCTCCCACGCCGAGGTCTACAACATAAATATATTGGTAAGACTATAACCTTCAACAATTTTTTCTTTCTACTTTTTTATTTTTATCAGTCATTGTGTAATTCACGATAAGACAAATCGTTGTACATGTATTGTATCTGAATCATTATACCAAATATTATCTCAGAGCGATATACACAATAACGTCTGTATCGGTCAAGTTAACTTGATTTGTTCTTTACTAAGTCTAAACATCGTGTCGATTTATTTATTGTTTCTCGTCTACCATTTTTTGAATGACATTGTGTAAATCACGATGGAACGTATCGTTCTCTAGGACAAAGCTCATGAAGGAAAATCACAATAGGATATTCAAACAGATTTGGCTCGATTATTTGATGAGTTTAGGTGGGATGAATTTACAGATTATGATAGAACACCTTCTATAAAAAACAAATCACGATCTCTTATATACAACTGATTGCAAGCCAATCGTGATCTCTTATAAAAAACAAATGCGATCACTTTTATTTATGAAGGCCGAACATTACAACAATCTATTCAGTGGCACTTATGTGTTATAATTATTAAAAAAAGAATTAAAGAATTAAAGAATGTCACATTACAAAAAATAATTATAGAATTACAACAAAGAATTGTAGAATTACAACAAATAATTATCCGGATAAAAAGAATCGCTATCGTTTATTCAGTGGCACTTGACGACTCATATGGACTATGACATACAAATCGTCTTTCTTTTTCTTGGTGGACTGTCTATCCTCGGTGGCCTCTTAGTTCCTTCGATCTTATTATAAACACTGGTCATCATCTCTACCAGTGACTGCATTTGTCTCAAAAATTGCTCACTTCCTTCCGTAAGTCCTTATTCTCCCTCTCTAATATCTCGAACCTTATGCTGGAGACTATGTTTTCTTTTATGAGTTGTGTCCGCTCCTCATCGTGTACTATTACTGAGGTAATCATTGTTGTAGCCGGAGGAAGATGATGGATATGTTTTCTATGCTGGAATGCGACATGATGGGGGACAAAAGGGAGGCATGGGTTCTCAATATTCTCAATTTTCAGATTTCGACGCATGGGTTCCCAATATTTTTGAAAATAGTTGGGATCATACTGTCATTCTTTATAATCATACGCTATGGCACAGATACCTCATTTGTTCCAGCTATCCAATTGTTTCATGTAGCATTCGTGCCAATTCACGTTCTTGGCCCCACCACTATTCATCTTCCTTCTGACTTCCACAGGTTTCTTTGAGATAGACTGTCTCAATCTAGATTATAGGAGAACTCGACTACCATGCTGCATCTCGACTTCATAATTGCTAAACAGGCAAATATCGTGGTCAGACAGTCTCGCACCCTCAGCAACAAGCTCTTGATCCTCGTCCTCCTCATCTCCATACGGTCTCTACACAACCTATACATTAGAGATTATGATTTAGGTATAGACGATTATTCATGCTAATGAATGTTAAATATTAAAATTATTTATAATAACGAGTGATAAATATATTACAACAACTGTTACTAAGAATGCAAACGATTATTACGATTTACAGTACTAAAAGATAAATGCTAAAGCGATAACAATTTGTACTAACAACGACAAATTTCTGCAGCGATGATTATTTAAGAATGCTAAACATTTCAACGATTTATACTACTAAATGATAAATGTTGAACCGATTATAAATGATTTTAAACCATTTACCTTATTTAGTTGCAGATAATCTAAAATGAACTTAGAATTATCCTCATTGACATTTATTCTAGCCCACCGACCGATTTTTGGAAAATCATAAATCGCAGGGCCACACTGAGGATGCAACACAACAATATGCTCTCACGCTCAGGCCTACAAAAACAATATATTAGTAAGACTACAACCTTCAACGAGTTTAGTCTACAAGTACTAAATATGTAATAAATAAATACCTGAACAAATGACCAAAACCCTCCGGCAGTTTTCATACCCTTACTCGCACGGTAAAGTTGATTGTACAAATGTGCGAGCATAACAGCACCCCATGCATAGTTGTCAACTTCATCTAAGTCTTTCAAGAACTGCATCCACAAGTAACTTGTTCTTGAACCAGAACAATCAGAAAATAAAGTAAGACCAAAAAAATAAAGAAGAAAGTCATGCAACTCTTGGTCGGCTCTTTCAGATGCACATGTAGTGGATCGACCTTCTCATTTATTACGAAAAGAAGAAACTTTCATCGATGTAGAATTTCTTTCACCAGAAATATATTGACTCTAGTCGTCCATCGACATTCCTGGAAGGGTCGTGCACTTTTCCCTTGCGTTATAGTTTGAATCCTATAATAGGACAACACTGTCATGGCACTTAAGGTCAGTAATATGCACCACATCTTCTAGGGTCATGGTGATCTCAAAAGAATCAAACTGAAATGTGCTTGTCTGATGATTCCACTTATTTATCAGGTGGGTCGTGGTGTTCCAGCACGTTTCAAAATAATGTTGGTCCAGAAGGCCGTCGAAGGGCATATTTTGTAATCGATCATTCTGATATTCACTCAGTTATTCATACCATGACATAACTACAGGCCACTAACACTGCCCTCTGAGTTTTTCACCTGGTGCTCTACTTCTCTTCTGACCTCTCTGCAATACAAAATAGTATATTATTCGTATCAATTATAAATTAGTCCCATTTGTACTTCTACACCTCGCAGTAGATAGTAATCGCTATAAATAATAATTGTTGCACACACACTATCACAGTAATCGCTATACATAGTAATCGCTATACATAATAATCGATATCAAAACAATCGCTATACATAGTAATACCTATCACAGTAAATCGTTCACAGTAATTGCTATATATTAATCGATATACATAGTAATCGTTATCACAGTAATATCTATCACAGTAAATCATGACAGACATGATCGATTTATGTACCTTAGTCACAATTTTCTCCTCTTCATCCCCTCCTTCCTTCCTCTGCCTTTCTTGTTGCTTTGCCACCTCCCACTGTTTTTCTACTTCTTTCGTCCTTCGCTTCATCACCTCCCTTCTATGCTTTTCAATTTCTTCCTTCCTTTCCCTTTCCTTCTCTTCCTCCTTCTGCTTTTTCCTTTCCCTTTCCTTCTCTTTCTCCTCCTGCTTCTTCCTTTCTCTTTCCTTATCTTCCTCGTCCTCCTTCTCCTTCCTTTGCCTTTCCTTCTCTTCCTCATCCTCCTTCCTTTGCCTTTCCTTCTCTTCCTCGTCCTTCTCCTTCCTTTGCCTTTCCTTCTCTTCCTCATTCGGATGCTTCTTCCTTTGCCTTTCCTCTTCAATCTTCATCATTTGCCTTTTCTTTACTTCCTCTTCCTTCTTCTTCAATTGTCTTTCCCTCTCCTCCTCCTCCTCCTTATTCTTTTTTTGTCTTTCCCTCTCCTCCTCCTCTGCCTCCTTCTTCATTTGCCTTATCCGCCTTTGCTTTTCAAAATATTTCTGCTTCATTAGTTGCCTTTTCTTCTCTTCCTTCTCATTCTTCTTCTTCAATTGCCTTTCCCTCTCCTCCTCTTCCTCCTTATTCTTTTTTTGCCTTTCCCTCTCCTCCTCCTCATTCTTTTTTTGCCTTTCATTCTCCTCCTCCTTCTTCTTCCTTTGCCTTTCCCTCTCCTTTGACTTCTTTCTTTGCCTTTGCTTTTCGTTCTCCTCCTCCTTCTTCTTTTGTTTTTCCTTCTCTTCGTCATCCTTCTTCTTCTTCTTTATCTTTAGTTCTTCCTCATTCTTCCTTTGGTCTTCAGCCTCAATATCTGATGGAAAATCCTCAGCATAATACAATTCCAACACTTTGTCTCTGTCTTTATCATTCTCAATCTTCATTATATTTTAGTATTTTTCATAATGCTTATATAGATAGGACTGGCGGATAACTTCTCTAATATTCATCCCATAGAACACTGGAGGATTTCTTATCTGACGAGCTTTAGACATTGCTAACCTGCATAATACATAAATTTAACCACAACATTATATGTTACATCTGCCTCCCAAAGTATATAGTAATACAAATTATCACATTTGTTACAGAATCACCAACATTACAAATCATCGCAATATTTAGCTTCATAAGTAAACATCGTTGTAAAATTTAACAAACTTAAGTATAAATCGAGGTAACTTCATAAATACACATCTTTAGTGCTTTAAATGTATAAATTGTTGATGCTTTAAACTTACGAATCGTTGTATAAATTAAAACCTTCATAAGTACATACGTTGTAACGGTTGGCTTTATACGTATACATTATTTTATGATTTATCAAACTTAAATACAAATCATGGTAGTTTTATTAAATCGTTACTGTTTCAAACGTGTAAATCATTTCTACATCGAATGTACAAATCGTTGTAGAAATATAGCCTTCATAAGTACACATCATTGAAATGTTTGGCCTTCATAAGAATAAATTGTGCTAACTAACTGTTTTTTGATGCCCAGAAGGTGGATAGGTACAAATCGATTTGTTTCAGTATGAAAATATGTGTTATTTAGCATGAATAGTAAAACCAGTTGTAAGATTTAGGATTCATATTTACAAATCGATTTGTTTGGATAACGAAACCTTGGTAATTCGACAGTGGAGAAGAAACACCCAGAAGGTAGACACAACCGATGATGGCAACAATGCTGCCACTATGCAGACGACGACAAAAGATGCTCCGACGGCAGTAGATGACGAAAAAGGGTGCTCCGACGACAGCAGACGACGAAAAAAGGTGCTCTGACGGCAGCAGACAATGACAAAGGGTGCTCCGACGGCAACAGAAGACGGTATAACTGCTACTCTAGTGGCAGAAGATGACGACAAAGTTTGTGTCGTCAAAGGGAGCTCCTGTTACAGTAGATGGTGCAAACGTTTGAACTATAAAGAGTTAACATCATTCTCGAACCGGTGTTTCACTTTTCTAGATGAAGGATCTTGAACCATCGTTTCTCTTTTTTTGAATGGAGGACATTTTTGTTATATTCCAGAACCGTCGTTTCATGGCAAGAATGGCGGGAGAGGGTACTTATGTGTTTGCAATTGCACCAGATTATGTTGCTAAGTGATGCAGACACACACAGAGATACGAGCCCCATGAGCTTATATATGTGGCGCTCATTGGGACCCCCGAGCATGCATTGTGGCTAACGACCGTCTTCGGGAGGGGGGGGGGGGGGGACATATAACCTGCTTTGTGTCTGGACACTGCTGGCCGGACTCAGAGGTGTCCAGAAGTAGTTGAGTTTTTGTCTCAAGTGTTCGATTCTCTCTCTTCATTTTTTCAAATATTTTTTTTCTCCCAGTCCCAGGTGCCCCTGACGCTACATACCTAAAAGGTGTTTCACTAGACATGCAGGACAACATGTTCTAGGTGCTTCAATCGTTTAGATCATGACGTTTGAAATTCTGTATTTGTGGAGATCATATTGGAGCACTACACTAAATCTTGATACCATTAAACCCTACTTTTTTTTTATTTGTGTTTTGTTTTGTTTTTACAAATAAAACATAGTGGTGATGCAGAACCTAAAAAACAAGCCTGCTTTATTGACTTAGAAAAAAAACTATCCCCCTTATTTTTTCAAAGTGTATTAGGAAAAAGTTCTTATAAAGAAATAAAGAAATACCTAATATTGTAAAAATGGATAGAATGCTCTCCTAGTTTTTTTGAAGGGTAATTGGGTTTAAGCTGTTCAAAGTGAAAGTCAAGCAAGACTTGTGCAGTTGATCCAACCTGACTCACTTAACACCATTCTAGTTTTTTCTTTATATTTACACGGAGAAACCTCCTCCAAGATCATAGACCTAGCCGCACTGACTTTGCCTGCTGTACTTACGATCGTTGTCCTGACAACGTAAAAGTGGTGTTTTTCTTTTTCTATAACTCATGCAGGAACATGCCAGTTTCTCCTCTCCAATCTGATACATACCCTGAGCATCTGCTGCTTGAGGTCTACCTTTTAAGTCGATCTTTGCATGTGAATTAGCCTACCATTATATATAAACTTAGGGACCTACTTCTTGGATCAAGCCACTTGTACCCTTCTAAGTAAAGATGCTATGGGCAACCTTGTGAAAAAATCAGGTGGAACATGATTGCACAATATTTGTGCATTATGCACCTGATCACCCTTCATCTCAAAGACAGGCCTGGGACCCATGGACGGCAATCAGGTGCTTAATGCACAAATTTTGTGCCATGTGATTGCACCGGATCTAGATTCGGGCACCCTCGACCAATTTAAAATGCTTATCTGAATCCGACCCGAATCTGAAAGTAATCCGAATGTACATTAGGATTTTACTTAAAAGATACATATCCAGAAATGATACATTAGAATAGGATAAAACATTCCGGCCATATCTGATCCGTTTGCAGCCATACTTAAGTTTGGTCTAAGCCTAAGCATAAAATAACTATCAAACTCAGGGTATGCTTTGGAAACACATTTAGGGTGATCAAGTTCCTGATTTCAAGTTGTCCTATTTCCAGTCATTAAGCACTACAAGTTGGAATTGATGAGCTCGGCTTTTGGTGTTTCTGCTGAAACTTTGGAATTAGTGAACTTGTCTGTCAGTACTGGATCTCCTGATTGGCCTTTGTTTTTAGTATATTGATTTTTTTAAAGGCAAGCTGGGGTTACAGACCCCTACCAATTATACAAAGATACCATTGAGATTTGAACTTGCAACCTCCGAAACACAAGGTGACTTACATTAGCTGCTCCTACCAAACCAGCGCTGCGCCACCCATTGGCTGTTTTTAGTATATTGTTGGTAGACCAAGGATGGCTCACTTGGGTAGAGGTGATTGTTCCAGGCTTTTCGAGGAATCCTAGGGAGGGCACGCTAAGGGGAGACCGGAAGCAGATCAGGTCATGCTGAACATGAGCATTTTTTCTCGTGCTCACATTGTGGTCGTCTGTTTGCATTTTGGATGAATGCCACGTGATTTTGTTCACTTTTTAGCATTTTAAAATGCAAATCGGATGCCCACGATGTCGGCACGAGCAAAAACACTCATGTTCAGCATGACCTGATCTGCTTTCGGGGAGGTATGTAGTGGGCATCACTCCCATGGCTTTACACCAGGAAATCTGTAAAAAGGTGGTAAGCCCACGGAGTTTTACATTGTCAGAACAGTGATCATGAGTATATCAGGCAAAACCAGCACAACTAGGTCTCTGATCCTGAGGGTGGTTTCTCTATGTAAATATATAAAAAAAGCTCATGATCCTGAAAAATAGATGCTTCACCATTTAAAAAAAACATGGTGCAACATGGAAGATGGACCTTAGCACAATCTATCACAGAGTCCGGTTTGTCTTGCTAGACTAAGAGTGTGTTTGATGGCGCGCATAGGGCCCTGACCCATTTGCTTGCCAAGACCAAAAAGCCTTATGCATGGATTCTTACTGAATAAGTGCTTGCTGCAATAAGCCACCTCTCCGCTACATTTTTTCCCTCCATGCTGCTTTGTTCGCTGAGTGCCTTTGTTGCCGCTACAAGTCAGACGCACAAGTTTGCACCTTGTTAGAAAGCGGCCTTTTTCTTTCACACACTATCAAACAGAGAATAGATCAAAAAATTAAAAATAAAGGGTGTTATTGTAGTTATTAGTAGAAATAGATCAACTTGATCTCCCACGTTAACTGCAAAAGATTATAGGGTCAGGGTTTGGTGATAAAGAAAGGAGGTCCTGTTAGATACTGCGTCAGACTCAAATGGTCCCATTAATGTATGAAGCCGAGGTTTGTGAAATTTTATATATATACTAGATCCGGGTTTGACCTGAGTTTCTATTAAGACCTGTGACTTTTTAATAAAAAAAGATAAAAAATATTATTTTTACTGAGTCTGGTTCATGTAATCCTTATTGGATCTGAGTATAAGCACCTCAAAGACAGATCTAGGTTTGGACTCACCTGAGTCAAAACCAGATCCGACCCATTGACACCTCTAACTGTATAACGTTAACACCCTTAAATTATACGCCAACTTGCTAAATTAGCTTGAATAATACAACATAAAAAGTTGGAAGCTATTCTTTAGTATAATAGTGCAAATATTCCCTTGGTTTAATTGTCAATGATAAAAGAGAAACCTAGAGGAGAAGCGATTCCTGCAAAGCATATATTCCATAGTCCAATAGCTATGTTCAATATAGATGAACCCAAAAGTACCACACTTTCTCTCTCTTCTTTGACACTTGGGTGGGAAGCTCTTTGACAAATATTGCGAGATTTATAAAAATCTTGCAGATATATCGCGAGAAATTGCCTGAAAGTTTAAAAAGGTAATTTCTTGCCAGATTTTTAAACTGTGAGAAATATCGCGATATTTATATTTTTTAAAAGATATTTATAGTGAAAACCCTTGAGATTTTAATTTTTAAATGTGTTTTGTTTATGTTTTTTTGTAAAAACATTATTTGAATTTATTTTTTATTCCCGAGATTTTGCCAAAAAAATGTGAGATTTATGAAAACTTTCAAAATCTCTCGAGTTTTTTTTTTGCCGAGATTTTGCCGTTTTTAACTTTTGTCACTACGGTGGAAAGTCAGAAAAAAAAAAAAGAAGGGAAAGGGCAACTGGACTTGCAAGTAATTAGACTTTGATTCTATATGCTTTCAATCCTAACAAAGCCTTGTGGACCAGCCAATATTAAGCTTAGCAACTAAAGAATGGGCCCTAACTAAATAAATAATCTGATAGAGACAATTCAAATAAAGATTGAACTTGACACTGGTCGGGTTTGGACTCGGGTAGAACTAGACTTGGACCAAATTTTTTGGGTATGGTATTGGGTCCAGACCTGGGTTTAATTGGGTCTATTATAAGAGAAACCATAATCGAACCCGATAAGAACTACATGAACCAGACTTGAATCATACCCAGTAAAATAATGTTTTTTTTATCATTTTTACATTGAAAATTTGTAGGTCTTAATCAAAACTCGAGTCAGGCCTGGGTCTAGCCTAAAATTTCACAAACTATACCCGGGTCCATGTATTAATCGGACCTTAGGATCCAGACCCAGGTCTTAATTGGGTCTTGTTATTTGTCACCGTACCCGGACCCCATAGGGTTTGGTCCGGGTAGAGTCCCAGTAAACCCGACCCTTACAGTCCCCAGTCATCCTTATTGGGTCACAACTCACAGGACAGCCTCATGAAGTTACTTTTTTAATTAATTTCTTGTGTCTTAAACGTAGAAAACCAAATTGATCAACCTCCCTGCTGACATCTGCCGCCACCAAAATCACATTTTTCCAAAATCTGATTCATCTCGTCTACTCAGAAAAAAAAAGGAAAACTTTTTTTTTTATTTAAAGGCCTTGATTTTGGTTTTAATTAGCAATAAGCTGGTTATGCTTGAAAGATGATTTCCCACCGACTTATGAATGTCATGAAGTTGAAGGTCGTCACAAGTTCTTTTGACAGAGGGAGACCTTAGGGCATGTTTGATGGTTTGTTCAGGATTGGACGAAATGTACAAAAAATGAAACAAAACACAGGTTTTGTTGGTTCCTTAATAATTATAAGTTCAATGTTTGTTTGTTTTGAATGTGTTTCAAATGTCTATTGTTTGATGAAGATGTGCTGATAACTTGGACAGTTATGAATAATGGGTTTGATTACTTAATTTTGAATGTGTTTTAGCATGTTTATTATGGATTTTAACTTCAAGGATCTAAAAACTAAAAATGTTTAAAATTTGGATAATTTAAAAAAAACAAGAATCAATATTTTTTTATATAAATGCTTTAATCGGTGTCTTATTAGATCTAATTATGAAAGTTTATCAAAAAATTATAGATTTTAACTACAAATATAGATTTCAAACTGAATCCAACTACCAAAAAAATGTTTCAATTTTGTTTTCTTAAATTTGTTCCATGTCCTAGTTCTTTTGGTAACATAGGGTTGAAACAAAAATAACACACTTTCATGGATGGCATTTGGCATGTCCACCGCATCCAACATTTGTTAAAAATGAAGTTCTTGTCATTTTTTTAGTTGATGTACGTGCCCTCAAGGGTTTTATCAACAGGACAGCTAATCTGCATAAAAAAAACTGCACCATATTTTTCTTAATTCCAAAGGACCCCTTATTTTTTTGTAAACGTGGCAGGTATGACAACAAGGGCTTGATTTTTACATTTTCAACTTGATCACCCGATCGCTATTTTAGTGTTTCTTTTCACTTCTTTTGTTAAAGAAAATGGTAACCATTCAGTGAAGTATTCGGCGGTAAGCAATCAAGAACCCCGTGATCCACGGTGTACAAGGGTAATTAAACCCTTCCCTTGTTTTCTTTCTTGCTCGTGCTGATGATATAACGATACCCACCAAATAAATCTGCAAAATTTATAATATTCCCTTACATTTTTTTTCATATTCGACTTAAATAATCCTTAAAAGGTACAAAACCATTCACAGAAAAGAGATTTATTTTTTTATTTATCCGTGTAGTGGTTTGGACTTTTGAGAGCAAGAAAAGAGAAACAGCCACAACAGAATGGCTTCTTACGGGCCATATCACAACGCACCAATGATGCCTCCCTTTGGCCGCATAATTTTTTAAATTATGACGCACCCCACATGAGTGAAACATCCAAAAGGCGACCAACCAACCACCCAGAATAGGATTTTGCTGCCTTTTGCTGGATTCCCTCCTCAAGTTACTGAATTCTTGATGCTTTTGGGGAGTTGTAGCGGAAACAGTAACGTGGTCGTCTTCATCCTGGCGTGAGGGAAGGGGGAGGAGGCTTGGGAAGGGAAGTGGAGGGGAAAATGTTCGGCAGATTTCAGAGATACAAGTCGGAGAAGTCGGGAGAGAGAATCGAGTTCAAATTCTCACAAATCCAATTAAATCAGGTCAGGATTTTTTTGTAAGCATTAGTTTTTTTGTTGGTATTTATTTTACTCCCCAGATTTGGTCTTCAGTTGGGTTCTTGAGATGAAGTGGGTTGGTGGTCATTTTTGGGTTGTGGGTGTTTCGTTTTCCCCTTTCTATTGTTGGTTTTGTTACTAAGACGAAGTGTTTTTTTTAGATATGATATGCTATAGCGATAATACAATGAAATTTTTGTGTGCCAAAGAAGCATAATTAGTCGCAAAACCCAGAAGAAAAAACGCAGGATGAGTAGAATAGGAAACTGCCATCAAGCATGCTGTGAAATAAGATGCATTTGATAGTGTAATCCTTGAAATGTGTTGATCTATTCTCACTGCAATCTTATGTTGACTCCTAAAATGATTAGCATAATTCAATCGGATGCTTTCAATTATTTTATTTGTCGCATATGAGAAAATTTTCTTGTTGCAACCTATTACCGTATTTGTTATTTCTGAGCGCCAGTCTAGTGCTGATTACTTGCTTTTTTTGTGTCAAACTGCTCGATAAGAATTTTCACTTCCAAATTGGCATGCGCATTACTCGATAGTATTGTCCAATCGATGCTTTTAAATGTGTTCACATTCTCTGTTTTCTTGCCTTAAGAGAACACATATTGTGTATTATTTAACATGACATTGTCTGTTCTTTGTACAGCTGAAAGTCCATATGTCAGTGCACCTTAGAGCATAGTATAAAAAGCTTGTTTCTTGGATTTGTTTCTCTAGAATGTTATTGGTTAAAGTTTTCTTCTGCTACTGAATTTGGTTTAGTTGTAATTTGTAACAGGTTCCTAGAGGATGGGATAAGCTCATTGTGTTAATTACTTCAGTTGAAACAGGGAAAACAATTGTCAAGTCCAACAAATCATCGGTACGAGATGGAACTTGTCAATGGATGGAGACTTTCTCTGAGTCAATATGGGTTTCCCAAGATGACACATTGAAAGATATCGAAGAACGGCTTTTTAAACTTGTTGTTTCCATGGTCAGATGCCTGTATGCTACCAAAATATATGATTGAGCACATTATTTTTACTGCTTCATATCTACAATAGATTTGGCCACTTTCTTCATGTTCTTTTTTGTTCAACAATTCATCATCCAATTTCATTTAATGGACTCCTATAATATATGCAGGGATCAGTTAGGTCGAGTATTCTTGGAGAGGCTGTTATTAACTTGACAGAACATATCAGTTCAAAAGATCCTCATCCAATCTCATTGCCGCTGGATAAATGCAGTCATGGGACAGTTCTACAAGTGAGTATATACGGATTTAAGCTTTTTTTGATATGGCTAGCTTTCCTTTTAACTCTAGCTCCCAAGTCTTAACCAAAAAAAAGAACACCAGACCCATACAAACAACATGGCAGACCATTGACCAAGAGTTCATATGCTATAATTCATTTCTTTGATCATATGCCCTATATGAGGCCAATTAACTGCTGTAGTTTCAAGTTTGTCTATCTACTTCCTGCAATGCACGTTTGTCTGCTGATGATGTATAACCATGATCTACATCATTCATTTGCCCCTGATGATCATTATAATGTCTATTTTTTCTATGAAATGAATGTTAATTTGTTTTTTACAGGTGAACATTCAATGCCTTACTCCAAAAATGAGATCAAGGTTACTCATCATTTCTGGGTCGAGCTACTTTGCAGAAATTATTCTAGTATGAAGTTTCATCAAGTGCACTTTTTTAATATTTTTCAGGGGCAGAAAACATAGGAGTCGACAATCTTCAGAGGCTGATAGTCTCAATGTTGACCATGATGATAGACTTGAATATGCTCAACCTGACAATATTCTTGCCGGAGGCACTGGAACTTCCTCTAACAAGAATCTGGGTGGCACTAGTCTACTTGTTAACTCAGGAAGAAGGGTTTGTTCCATAACAATAAGATATTTATTGTAGCTCAAGTCAAGATGTTAGCCTTAACTTTTTATTTGACTTGTCCAACTGTGATCTTCTATGTCTGAAATAATGCGTGATAATTTTTTTCTGCTATTCATATGGGTTCTGTTGAATATATTATTTTTCCAATTTTAGGTAGACTACTTGTATAGTCATAGTTCCTCGTCTCTTGCCTGCCTTGTACCTAATTGTGTTAATCCGAGACATGATCCCCCTATTCTACCATCAGTCTGTTATTGCTTGAATTCTCTATGCAGTTTCAGCAGTATATCTCAACATAAGACCGGCTGTCTTCCCTTTGTGATCTGGCATATAAGCGAAAGTCAAGCAAAACAAATATTTCAGCGAATGATTGTTTGAACTGTTAAACAGTAAATCTTGGAGTTATTTTAACAAAAGGCAAAACATTACACATACACATTGTTTTAAGTCAATGGAAAAAACTATAGAGTTCATTTAGTATAGGTTTCATTTTGCATTCCTCTCAAATGAAAAAGAGAGAAAGGGAATAGAAGCCCATATTGTCAAGGAATACCTAAAACCATATAACCTGAGCATCAAAATTACGAGAAAAGTTGGGGTTTGTACATCTTATTGAAACCAATCAGTAGTAAACTTGTGTAACACTAAAAACCAACGAGCCAGCAGTAAACCAGCTAGGATTCTCAAATCGATGAGAAACTGAGGCAGTATCTGGCAGTTGGAATGTTAGCATAGCAGTAGGTAGTCTTTCCTCTTCTTTGGCCTTTAAGCAAGAAACATTTTCATGCCTAATGTCATATTGTTAAATGAGTTGATAAACATCCATATGAGTTGTTAAGGATGGTGTTAGATGCCATTTTAGTAGGAGGTTGAACGCCAAAGGCAACAACCACATCTCCTGTCCTGGCCATTAACTTTATAAGTATCTGAAGGATGAATTGTGATGCAGTTTGATTGTGGATCATAGAAATGACACATATGGGTAAGCACCTTAACAGCAGTCACCTTTTCTAATACACTTTGTATCCAAGATTTTAAAGGCCAGACTAGATATAACTTTGTGACCTAGTCATTCATTAGCTAGTTGGTAGAAGATAAAGAATGCACTTTTTGTGTTAAGCCTTCTCTTCAAACTAATAACTTACAATAACTTGTATATGTTCAGTTCATCAAAGATAATTTTAGCAAAGTTCATATTGTTACCCTTTTTTACATGGTAGGGAAACTCCAAACTCCAAAGTCTCCTTGATGTTTTCTGCTTAGCCGCAAAAAAGAAGCTTCTGCTCTAGGTGAAGATGTTTGTTACAGTTCTTTTTCAGTTTTGAGTACTTTTTGCTATTATCTTCAACCCCATGTTGTTTATCTTCCCTGCATAATCCTTTTCACTAATCACCTCCATCGTTTATTCCTTATCTACCCAATGGGGAAAGGCATCCTATGCAATGTCCACTGCTTGGTGCTCTAGTATCAGCACCATCGTCCATGTGCCAGGTCAACGAGGCAGCATTGGGAAACAGCTACCTCAACTAGAGTGAGAGTTGTCATGGAAGTGGAAAAGGATATATAGAGTTTTTTTAGGCTATGTGGAGTTGATGGTAGAAAAAGAACAGGAACAGTCCCAAACTGTGTTGCATACGACGCTCCATGGAGCATTGTCATCTATTACCATCATGAAGGTTTGACACCATAGCTTTACAAACCTTCATCGCACTAGGGTTTTCAGCATATTGGTTTGGTACCTAATAATTTGTATATTCTGAGATTGTAATATGTTGGCTGATCCCCAATTACAATAAGGTCTGGATCTACCAAATGTCAACGACAGTATCCTGACTAGTTCATAATTGTTGAATGGTTGATCTCTCTATGCTACAAACATCCTCATTGCTTCAAAACTATAGCAGATGAATTTTATCCTCTTTCTATAGTATGAAAACTGAAAAGTCTTCCCTGACTATGTCACATGGACACTTCACTTAGCGTGCATAATCCCATGTCAGCATTACATGACATTAGGGCACTTCATGGACACAACATGACACATTTGGACGTAGTCAAACCAGTTTCACACATAGTCAATATTGTTAAAATGTATCATTCAACTTATGTAATCTTATATATATTTTATATATATAAAGGATAATACATATTCATATATGGTATATATGCATATGTATTATCCTAATTATATATATAAAATATATTTTTTTCTATTTATAGGCATAGGGGTAGTTTAGTCATTTCACAGTTTTACGCATATTCCATTTGGAATATGTTTGTAATTTTTACTTTTATTTTTCGTTTTTATTTTTCTCTTTTTTAGTAGTTTGCGCCACCTAGGGAGGCTCCCCAAAGAGTCGTTGGGGAGCCCCCAACGGTCACAAATGTGACCGTTGGGGGCTCCCAACGACTCCTTTGGGAGCCCCCTAAGTGGCTCCTTGCTTGTATTATAAATAGGGGCTTTCCCCTTGTAATTCCTTTACTCCTTGGAGGAGCTTATGCTCCATTGTATAGGGTTTTTTACCCTCTTCTTCTTATTTCTTCAATAATATTCAACTTATGACTTTATGTCATATTTACCCCTTTTATGGGTTTATGTATTAGCACATGATGTGCTTGTGTTGTTCCCTTGAATGGGTATATTCGCACTTAATGTGCATGTGTATGGGTTCATTATCGAACCTAAAGTATTCAAAGTCACTTTCTAACATGGTATCAGAGCTCGGTTGAGATCGAGTTGCTCTTTGGTGCATCGGGAAGCGTGATATTCAAGAAATTTTTAAAGAAAAATGGTGAAGTATTCATTTCTCTCTCTTTTCTTTCTTAAAGTTATTCAGTATGCATTCTATTTCTTTAAGTATTGTATGAAGAATTTAATATGTTTTTTTTATGTGTACTCTTTGTCATTATGTCTTTTTATAAAAAATTGAGTTACTTGATACTCTATTGAATCTTTTTCGTATACATACTTTTTCGTATGTTTTTCTTTGAATTTTTTTTAAATGATAACTTTTTTGGCGAAAAATTAGATATATGATTGCTCAAAACTTGCTTTAATAAGTCGGTAAAAATTTATGACCATTGGAGCTTTGAATTTATATTTTAAACCTAACTTTGTTTATAAGAATACCTTTTATATGAATGGTAAGTCTTTAAAGAAAGGTATGTTAAGATTAAAATGTTTGTGAGGTGTAGTTTTTTTAAAAAATGCTTGACATATATGAAAAATTCCTTAATAAGTTTTGATTCACTTTCCTAATGTGTCCTTTTTTATATGAGCAACATTTAATTAAGAAGGTTTTTTTTCGGTTGAATTAAGTTTTAAAATAGTATTATGGAATATGGTGATTTTCTTTGCATCTTTATACTCTTAAAAGATTTTTCAATTTGATTTAAAGAGCTTGTCTCATTATAAAATTTATGGTCTTCACTAATGTTTGTTGCGTACTTATTGCATTAGGAGTTGGTAATAATCTATTAAGTCATGTTTTTTGATAAAATTTAAGAGTTTTGAATTTTTCCTTGATAAATGTTTAATTTTATAGATTTATGCCATAGTACATTCTTACTTTATCATAAGGTTTTTTAATAAATCTATTATTCCTCTTTGTTGGGATTTCTCCCACTTTAGTGGAGTTTCCCACTTCTTTGGGAATTTTGTGTGTTTTTTGAGCTCTCTTTAAGGAGCCTTTCGGTCCTTATAATCTTCTTGTGAGTATATACTCTTTTATGAAGATTTCATGGTTGTTGTGAGAAGATTGGTTGTGAGCATCATTTTTTAAGTTACAATAGTGGATTTCATAAGATTTTCGAACTTCACCATCTTTATGAATGCCTATATTGGCCTAAGTTTGTTATTTGCTCATTCAAGATTATTGTCATTTAAAAATCTTGCATTGCATAAAAGTGTATCTATTATCATTTGGTGTGCATTTAATTGCACTTTATATCTATCATAGTTGAGGCTTGTTTTTGACTTTTTCCAAATCGGTTCTTACGCATGATGCTGCTTAAATATTTCATAAATTGTGTTAGTTGCATAATAAGTCTTTTTTGTATAAATGACTTCTTTTGAAGATTAAGCATAATTCGGATTTATGCAAAATTGTTGTTATAAAGCATATTATTGTGATTGATTATATTGGACCTTTGATTCAATTTTTAATCGGTCCTCTTTTCTTTGAAAAATGATTTCTAAAGTGTTTATTGCCTTTTTGTGGCATTTATATTTGTCCATCACATGTTATTTAATGCATCACTTGTTTAGCCTTATTATTGTTTTATTAGAGATGTTTGTTGAGGTGAGTTATGGGCACCTCGTGTTATATCATTCTAGATTGTCCACTTGCCATATTATAGATGGTGGTTGAGGTGAGTTATGGGCACCTTGGGACTCTAGAATGATTTGGTATACGATCTCTAATTATGAGTGTGTCACTCGTTGTTATGTCATTTTAGATTGTCCACTTACCATATTATAGATGGTGGTTGAGGTGAGTTATGGGCACCTTGGGACTCTAGAATGATTTGGTATATGAGTGTGTCACTAGTTTGATGTTGGCCATTGATCTTATGGATGCTCTTATTTATATATAAATGTGATGGATATATGATGTTTGAAACCTTAAAATGTTTTAAGGTATATTAAAATCAAGGTTTTAGGGATTATTGACCAACCTTTCATTGTTTATGAAAATTATGAGTGCATTTGCACATTTGTGATTTCGTGCTTTTGTGCACAAGTGTTCCATATGTTTTTGGTGTGCGTATGTTTCACACATTTATTTTCAAGAATATTGTTCTATCGGTTGTTGTATCTTGTTGAAGATACTTTTATATAGTTTATTCCAAAATGATATTGTTATGGGTATTCTTTTTTAAGAATATTGTTTCAAGGTTTTATTTATATGTTTATCATTACAAGTTTTATTGCCTTAAAAGCCTTCTCCTTTTATGCCCCTTATCTAAGTGTCATCATATATAGACAAGAATTTTATTACACCTTCGTGTGTTGGTAGCCCTTTGTTGGCTTTTGCTCTCTTGGTCTAGTAGCTGAACACACTTGTCTTAAGTGTTATTATATGTAGACAAGGCACGTTGATTCACACCATAGTGTGTGATTTTAGTCCATGTTGGCGTTTGTGTCCTTGTTCTAGTCGCTGAGATGTATGCCCATGGTTGGCTTATTTCACTCATTTCAAGTGTCATCTTATGTAGACAAGAGATGTATTGTGTTTTAGCCCATGGTTGGCTTGTTACTCTTGTTCTAGTAGCTGAACATACTTGGTTTTGAGTGTATTTTTTTACGTAGACAAGAGATGCTTTGGGTCCATGTTGGCGTGTATTCTCTTGTTCTTGTCGTAGATGCACTCATTTCAAGTATTATTATATGTAGACAAGAGGTTCTTTTGCACACCTTTGTGTGTGTCTTTGGCCTTTAATGACATTATATTTATATTCTTGATCTAGTAGCTTATACACTTGATTTATGGGTTTTGGAGGACTAATGAGGTAGTTGTTTGTAATGGATGAACTATTGATGAAATTTGCAAAATTTCATTCATGACTTGTGTTTTAAGATATTCAAGTGAATCATATTTTTGATATGCATATTTTAAAATCAAGTTGATTTTTTGGCATTTAATCTATATATTAAGTGCTTATGGTTTTTTGGCCACTTTTGTATGCAAAATGTGTTTTTTGTCAATTGAGTGAGATTTTCCTAAATGGGTAAGATTCTCTACTCAAATAACACTCTTCGTTTTGCCTCGTAAATGGATTTAAAACCTTGGGAACTCTTGTGTTTATTTTGTCTAAAGTATGCTTGGAGACTTCGTTTCTCTTGTTTGACACTTCATTACATGTTTAAAGCATGTTCATTAATGATTTTATTTAAGTATTAATTCATTTCATGATAGTATATGCATATGCTCATTATGGCCTTTTAAGGCCCTCTTTCATTAAAGCATATGTAGCTTATGCCTCTTCATAGGCTCATTGTGATGTTTTTTAGTGGATCATTTTGTTATTTCCCATTATGGGGTTGTGATTGTTCAATGATGGACCTTATAAATGCATAATGCATTCTTGCAATTCATTTCCGCATAATTTGTTTCCGCTCACTCTTTAACATGATGTATGATTTTGAAACTTTGGTTTTCTAAATTTACTTTTCATGCTAAAATAATTATCCTATCATGTGCTTCAAATTTCTATGCATAAGTTATATTTTTGCACCATTGTTTTGCGGATGTGTCATCCGATATGGTTTCAATTAAGCTTGTTAGAAATGCTCCAATTGAGTAAAGTGCAAAGATATGTTTTACTTGTTTCTTTGTTGTTGTTCCACAGGATCTTAAAGATAAAAGGAAAAGAAGTACCTTGGATAGATCATGGAAGGTGCTCATCGTTAAAGACGTTGGAGGAAGACATTTGCAATGGCATTCGTACGGAAGGCTCTTGAAGCCTTGAGAGTCTTCCTCCTGCTTTCTTCAATCTTTTCGTTCCCCCACGCAAAGTTTGAGGGGGGGTGTTAAAATGTATCATTCAACTTATGTAATCTTATATATTTTTTATATATATAAAAGATAATACATATTCATATATGGTATATATACATATGTATTATCCTAATTATATATATAAAATATATTTTTTTTATTTATAGGCATAGGGGTAGTTTAGTCATTTCACAGTTTTACGCATATTCCATTTGGAATATGTTTATAATTTTTACTTTTATTTTTCGTTTTTATTTTTCTCTTTTTTAGTGGTTTGCGCCACCTAGGGAGGCTCCCCAAAGAGTCGTTGGGGAGCCCCCAACGGTCATAAATGTGATCGTTGGGGGCTCCCAACGACTCCTTTGGGAGCCCCTTAAGTGGCTCCTTGCTTGTATTATAAATAGGGGCTTTCCTTTTGTAATTCCTTCACTCCTTGAGGAGCTTATGCTCCATTGTATAGGGTTTTTTACCCTCTTCTTCTTATTTCTTCAATAATATTCAACTTATGACTTTATGTCATATTTACCCCTTTTATGGGTTTATGTATTAGCACATGATGTGCTTGTGTTGTTCCCTTGAATGGGTATATTCGCACTTAATGTGCATGTGTATGAGTTCATTATCGAACCTAAAGTATTCAAAGTCACTTTCTAACAAATATTGTGTCATTAACTTTATCTATTTTCTTTTATGAACTTGTTTACTTATTTTATATTCATTTGAGTTCTTTTCTTTTAAAATTTGTCACCAATTAAATTGTATTTCAATTTCAACTTAGTTTCATTATTTGATGTTCCTAATTATAGTGATTTACAATTGATGTTTTATATACACACCCACACACATGCATACATTTGTGTGTGTACAACTGTGTCCCTGTGTCCTAATTTTTTAGAGCTATCATACCGTACCAAATTTATCTGTATTGTGTCTCACTCCTGCATCCACATCCATGTGACAGTTCTCTGAAGCTTAATCAATAGTGAACTTTCAAGTTTCGGACCTCACTTCTTTGTATAGGCTGCATCATTCTAGATTAATCATAGAAAATCATGATCTTTCATGGTGCAGTATGGGTTTCTGATTATACTATAAAATGACATTGGTATTGGTTCCAATAGGAATCATCAGAGTCACAATGATTAATCGATAACAAGGCATGTAGAAGTGGTAATTATAGGAGGTCAGGCAGATGGATTGGTCTAAATCCAAGTTCCGCTAGCTTATTTAGGAGACTTAAAAGATTAATTAATTCATTTTTAGGTGCGATTCTGTGTCCAATACAAAGATGAATAGGAAATTGATATCCACTTATGATGATACTATAACATGTATGGAGCCACATGAGCAGGGGAAAAAAAGTCAAATGCAAATTGTAGTGCCTGTCTAATATGATGATGATTTTTGTGTCAAAAAAGTTTTTTTCTCTCATAAAGTTATTTTCTTATAACAAAATCTGTGTTTAGATGGGATTGTGTTAACTACATAAGGGGGTTCATCCATCTAGATATACATGCATGTGTACCATTTGATATTCCCTTCCCCTCTGACTATGTTCTCTTTCCATTTGCAGCAGGATATGAGTTCTTTGGCAGTGCCATCACAAAATAGTTCTTTATCAAGAGAAAGCTCAGTTACAGGTACGCCATCTAGAGACACTTTCAGCAGTGACATGACAACATGGCAAGATTTAGAAGACTCTAAAAATAACACATTCAGAGCTGGTTTTGTTGAAAGCCGGTACAAGTCAAGTTCATCCTTCAATTCAAGTGAAATGGGATCAGTGGGTAACATTGAGAATTTGGATGTAATAGATCAGAGTTCTCCACAGGCACTTTCATCATCCTACACAAGGACTACTGACCCTAAAGGCTTTCTGGAAGCTGCAGAATTGACAATTAAGGAACTCCGATCAGAAGCTACGATGTGGGAAAGGACTGCCGAAAAGTTAAAGCGTGAAGTTGTCAGTCTCAGGAAGGATCTTTCTGACCAAACAGAACTTAACAAAAATCTTGGACTTGAAGTTTCTGAAGCATGTACTGAACGTGACAGTTTGAAGCTGGAGTTACACAACTTGAAGATGTTGCAGACATCTAAAGAAAAGCCTTCTTTTAGAGACAATTCAATGATTAATGATGAAGACATACAGAACAAATTGACGGAACTGAAAGAAGAAATTGAATTTCAAAAAGAGTGCAATGCCAACTTGGCTTTACAGCTAACAAAAACTCAGGAATCAAATTTGGACCTTATTTCTGCTATACAGGAACTTGAAGAGACCATTGAGAAGCAGAGGCAGGAGATAGACAGGATTTCAACACATAATAGAGGACCTCTAATATTGCAGAATGAAGAGCAGGAAGTTGAGGATGGAGACAAATTGCATGCACCACATGAAGGGAAACAGGAGAAGGATTTAGGAGATAATGAAGAAGCAGCTGTAAAATTGCAATACAAGATAAAGGATAGGGAAAATGATGACCTAGTTATCCAGTTGCAGGAACTCCTAGAATCACAAAAAGAAATGCAATCAGTTGTTCTGTCACTGCAGAAAGACATTGATGACAAGAACAAGGAGATGGAGCATGAAAGGGATCTTAAGGACCAAGCTGTGCTAAATGTCAAAGCAGAATGGAAACATAAATTATCTGCAAAGGAAGAACAGATTATCAAACTGGAGGCGCAAGTCACAGACTTGCTTAACAATCATTCTGTGCAGAATTTGGTACAATCAACCCGCAATAATTCTGAACTATTAGAAGAAATTGAGGCATTAAAAACTAAAGTCCAAGAACTAGAAAGAGACTGTAGTGAACTCACTGATGAAAACTTGGAGCTTATATTAAAGATGAAGGAAGCAAACAAGGCAATGGTAAAACCTGTACATGAGCTGCCAACTGGCAATTCTAATGAGACTCATAACCCAGGGACAGAAATTATTGGAGAGGGGAGGCTTGTTAATGCAGTCACAAATCCTGAAAAAGTTGACCAACATAGTTTGGAGGAAGAATTTCTAAAGATAATGTCTGAGATTAAGAAGCAACTAAAAATATCTTCTCAGCTTGTAAATAGTCCATGGTATCATATTGTAAACAATTTAGAAGCTGACAACGGGATCGATCTATTCCATAGTTATATTCTGGATGATGCCCGTTTGGTAGAGGAGACTGAGGATTTATTCAACCATTTCCATGAATTAAACAAAAGTTTGGAGGCAAAGATTCTTGACTGCAGATTTCAGTTTTCAAAAATTGATTCAGGGATAAAGGAGCGAGATACAAATGTCTCAGAGATGCGCCAATTGCTGGAAGATCACAGTGCAAGGATCAATGATCTTACTAATCCGATTAAACAACTTGAATGTGTGAAAACGGGACTGCAATCCGAAATTGAGGATCTAAATAAAGAGCAGGCTGCAAACAGGTGCAGAAAACTCGACTTGGAGACTGGACTGTCCTTGAAAAATGAAGAGATGGAGGCTCTGAGGCTTGAAAAGGGGGATCTAACATCCCATCTTGAAAAGTTACAAAAGGAAAAAAATTGCTTGGATGAGAGTTTAAAAGATGTGCTCAGGGAAAGTGGTCTTGCTTCTAAATGCTTGGATGATACACGTCGGGATTTGAGGATGCTTGCTAGCAGTATGGATTCTCATATTTCTGCCAGGAGGTCCCTTGAAAATAAGTCGGTGGAGCTAGAAAATGTAAAAGAAGAAGTAGAAGCCCAATTATCTGAACTGGAAGGGGAAAATATACAGTTATCAGAGCGCATATCAGGCTTGGAAGCTCAATTAAGGTACTTAACAGAAGAGAGAGAAACTAGTAGATTGGCACTTGAAAATTATAGATCTCATGTCTTAAACCTTCAAAATGAGCGAGAAAGATTTGAAACTGACATTGAAAAAGAAAAGGTGCAGCTAGAGTTAAAACTAATAGAGGCACAAACAAGATTTTCTGAGGCTCAAGAAGAAGCTGAATTTTCAAGACGGGCTCAGTCCAGATTGCAAGATAAAGTTGAATTTCTTGAAAATGAACGTGATTCCCTTCAGAAAATGAATGTAGAGCTTAGGAGACAAAGACTTGACCTGCATGACAATTGTGAAGTCCTAGAGGGAAAATTTCGTGCAATGCAAGATAAGTTTTCTATTTTCCTGGAGAATGTTGAACACTTAGAGAGGAAACTTGACTCCATTCAAAATGATGTCTCTGTGAGAGAGAAATCATTTTCTCTTGAAGCTGAGGCTCTGACCATACAGTGTAAGGAGCTTGAGGAGAAACTCTATGAATCGGAGAATCTACTTAACCAGATGAGTTTAGTTATGAATGTTGAAATTCAGAGCCTTCAAGGTGAGGTAGAATGCCTTAAAGAACAATTGTCCATGACTGATGATCAGAGGGAGGTAGCAGCTTCAAATGCAGTGCTTGAAATATCACGCTCGCAATCTGAGAGAAAAAGGCTTGAATGTGTTCTGCAAGAAGTATATGATAAGGTTAAACAATGTGAAACTGAGCTGTGTATCACCAGACAGCAGTCCGAGAATAAGGTACAAGAGTTGATGGGTTTACTTGCTGCTTCTAAGCAAAATGAGCAAAGCCTGAAAACTGACCTTGAACATATGCAGAAAGTGCTAGAGGATATAAAATCTGGTGATGCCAATTCAAAAAAGATGGCAAATGAACTGGAGTTAAAGGTAAGGACTTTGGAATATGAGAGGCAAAAACTAATGGAGGAAATAGATGGTTTGAGTGACCAGCTACAGAAGGCATGTAATGAAGTGCCGGATGAAGTCTCCAAGAGCAAAACAAGAGAGCACGCACATACACAAATAGCCACTAATGGGCAAAAGAACAACACAACCACTTAAAGTGGTAAGGCACCCAAAAGAAGAGGAAAAATATATATTCCACTCAAAAGGCTTCAAAGAAGCATACTTTACAATGGGGAGAAACCCCTTTATTTATAGACAAAAGAGGAGACCTTGGAAGGGCTCCTAGAGGGACGTTGGAGCCCTTCCAACGGTCATAAATATGACCGTTGGATGCTCCAACGTCCCCCTAGGTGGGGCCCATTCCAAGGTGGAAAAGGAAAAGAATAAAGAAAAATAAAAAAGAAAGAAAAAAAGGAAATAAAAGAAAAGGAGAAAAAATACAATATGCGATAAGAAGTAAAAAGACTGTTTTACCCCTATATGGGTCTATTTACAAAAGATATAAATATATATATATTTATATATGTAGATAGACACATAGACATATATATAATTAATATATATGTGTGTATGTGTCGTGATCTATATATATAAATATATATATGTACAACATATTTTAACACCCCCCCTCAAACACACGGTGAGATCACCGAGAGTTTGCTAAGGAGAAAGAAGAAACGAGGCGATGGCAAAGCTTTGGTGAAGAAGTCCGCCAACTGGTACTCGGTTGGAACATAAGGCAATTGAATGGTGCCTCGTAGGAACTCATCACGAACATAATGGCAATCCATCTCAATGTGCTTTGTTCTTTCATGAAAGGTGTGATTGCTGGCAATGTAGATAGAGCTCTTGTTGTCGCAGCACAGCTTTGAGGGAGTTGAGAATGAGACCCCCATATCTTTAAGCAAACTTCTTAACCATACGATCTTCGTGGTGGTAGTGGCCATCGCACGATACTCTGCTTCAGTAGAAGAGAGTGAAACTTTCTGTTGCTTCTTACACCTCCAAGAGATAAGTGACTCTCCAAGAAACACACAATACCCTGTGGTAGAAATACGATCATCGGGGTTACCACCCCAATCAGAGTCAGTATAAGCAAGTAAAGTAAGAGGTGAAGAAGAGGGTAAGAATAATCCTTTTGTTATGGTGCCTTTCAGATATCTGATAATTCTCATGACAGCAGCCATGTGAATGGTGGAGGGAGCAGTCTGAAATTGACTTGCACTATGAACTGCATGAGAAATATCGGGCCTAGTGATGGATAAGTATGTGAGCGACCCAATTAATTGACGATAAGGTGTGGGATCAGCTAAAGGAGTGCCATCACTAGCTCTCATCTTGGCATTGATTATTTCTGGCGTCTCCACCTTCTTGTCATCAGTCAGTCCAGATCTGTCAATAATGTCGGAGGCAAGCTTCATCTGAGAGAGGACATACCCTTTGGGAGAGTATGCAACTTCAATACCTAAAAAATATCTTAGATAACCAAGATCAGACATATCAAAATTTTCTTTGAGAATATTCTTAATAAGGTTAATACCTCTCTTATCATTACCTGTGATAATCATGTCATCAACATATAATAACAGAATTGTAATGTGATCATTAGAATTTTTAACAAACAAAGCAGTATCAGTATAACATGAGGAGAAACCATTATCAAGAACTACTTTGCTAAAAAGATCATACCAAGCTTTAGGTGCTTGTTTAAGACCATAGAGAACTTTATTTAACTTTAGAATATTTCCTTTACCAATATCAAGACCTGGCGGAGGATCCATAAGCACTTCTTCATATAAATTTCCATTTAAAAAAGCGTTTTTAACGTCAAGTTGATATATAGGCCATTGTTTAATGGAGGCTAAGGCAATTAAAGTTCTCACACTAGTCATCCTAGCTACGGGAGCAAAGGTTTCCTCATAATCAATTTCATATTCTTGGGCATAGCCTTTTGCAACCAAACGAGCTTTGTATCTCTCAAGAGATCCATCACACTTAGTTTTAACTTTATATACCCATCTACACCCAATTGCCTTTTTTCCTAATGGTTGGGGAATAATACTCCAAGTTTGAGCTTTGTTAAGAGCCTCTAATTCAACTTTCATTGCTTCAATCCAATGTGGATGATCTTTAGCTTCTTTAAAGGAAGTAGGCTCATGATATGAATGAATTAACATGAGACAAGCCCTATAATTAGGTGAGAAAGATTCATAAGATACAAATTTTTGTGGAGGTCTACTATTACGAGAAGATCTCCTAGGTGCATTAATAGGTTCTTCTAATGAGAGATCTTGAGAATATCTTTCAAGAGCAGGTTGATGTTCAATTCCTGACCGCCGGGTATATACATTCATTTCATTAAGATTCTCAACTTGAGAATCATTACCATGCTGAAGTATATCATTATGATGGGAGATGCCATCACAAGTATTATCGCAAGTACTTGCATCTGGTGTTTCAATTCTAGGAGCAAGATCAAATAGGAAGGAATAGTCAAGGTTTTCTCTAGATGTGTAAACATCAAATCCATTTTGTTCTTCAAGAAAATTTACATTTCTTGATATATAGAGTTTATTATTTCGAGTGTCATAGCATCTATAACCTTTTTGATTTTCACCATATCCAATGAATGCACATTCAATAGCTTTAGGTGATAGTTTATCTTGTCCTTGAACAAACACAAAACATTTACATCCAAATATCCTTAATCTATTAAAATCTGGAGTAATTTTGAATAATTTTTCAAAAGGTGATACATTTTTTAAAGAAGCAGAGGGCATACGATTGATTAAATATGTTGCGGTAAGAAGAGCTTCGGCCCAAAAGTTTTTAGGAACATTTTTAGAAACAAGAAGTGTTCTTGTAGTTTCAATTAAATGTCTATGTTTTCTTTCCGCAAGACCATTTTGTTGTGGGGTTTTAGGACAAGATCGTTGATGTAAAATTCCATTTGTTTTGAAATAATTTTGAAAATCTTTAGACATGTATTCTCCTCCAGAGTCGGATCTAAATATAGCTATATTGTTTTGAAATTGGTTTTGAATAAGAATATGAAATTCTTTAAAATTATTAAAGACATCGGATTTATTTTTAATAATGTATACCCATGTATATCTAGTAAAGTCATCAACAAAACTAACATAGTAAGAGTAGCCTCCCTTGGACAGAACGGGTGCCGGTCCCCATACATCGGAATGCACAAGCTCAAAAGGTCTTTTTGACACAAAATTACTATGAGAATACGGAAGCGAATGAATTTTTCCAAGGATACAATCATTGCATGTGAATGTATTTGTATTACAAAATTTTTCCAAAAAAGGAAAGAGATACAATTTAGAAACACTAGGATGTCCAAGTCTTTTATGCCAAGTCTCAATATCTTTGGATTGAACATGATTACAAAATGATTTGGTTAGCAATGACAAAAAATCCATATAATAAAGATCCCCTCTTCTATGGCCTTGCCCAATCCGCTTCCCGGACCGGAGATCCTGCACATAGCAATGGGTAGGTGAAAAAGTGACATTACATTCAAAATCGGTAATTTGGGAAACGGAAAATAGATTTAAATTGAGTTTTGGAATAATTCGAATTTTGGGAACAAAAAATTCTTTGTTTTCATTATAAGTTTTCTCAAGATTCCCAATGCCTTCAACATCCAAGGATGTTCCATCGGCAGTGGAGACAAAAGATTTAAATTTGTTGAGACTTGTTTTTGATAAGAGTGATGCATTCGGAGTCATATGAAAGGAGGCACCCGAATCAAGAATCCAAGAGGTCATACCTGGGAAGGAGGAGATAGCGGCGCCGGAAGTGGATGGTGTAGAAGAAAACTGAGAGGAGCTCATCTTCATGAATTGTTGAAGAGTTTCGGTAAGATGAGCAAGAGACTCTTTTATGTCACCATCTTTCTTTGAGTCTTCATTTGGAGGAGCTTCACCAACGGAGGCCACCTTCTTTTTAAATCTTGGGCAATCCGGACGAATATGGCCCGGTTCATTACAATTATGGCAAATGATTTTCCTTCCTCCACCACCATTATTTTTGAAGAAATGAGGTGGTTTGTATGGCCTTACATTGTTGCCGGGTCTAGATACGGCATGAACTTCATCAACATCTCGTTTTAATGCCAAACGAGTCTCTTCTTGACATAAGTCGGCCAAAATATCACTTAGAGGAGTAGAGGCCCTATGGAGAAGGGATCCTCTAAGTTGCTCAAATTCGGGGCGAAGCCCATGAATAAATTGGAAAAATCTTTCTTTTTCCATTTGCTCTTGCCTCATAGCAATAGCACTACCTTCCCATTGGGGTTCGAGAAGGACAAGTTCATCCCATAAAGAAGATAGGGCACTATAGTAGTCCCTAATACTCATATCACCTTGTTTAGTAGCTCTTACCTTTTCTTGTAGGAAGAAATGCCTAGCAAGGTCTCTTTGAGTGTACATGCCTTTCATAAAGAACCAAGCTTCATTAGCCTTCTTGAATTTGGCGAGATTTGCACAAATCTTTAATTCAACATTGTTCATGAACCATGCTAAAATTTTAGCATGCTCACTTTCCCAATCTTCTAATTTAGAAGAGTAATCAAGAATAGCCTTCTCTTTTTCCTCTTCGTTCAAAGCTTTTTCCTCATTACCTTCAAACTTAGTCAACTTCAATTGTGGTTCCGGAATGGTTCCACATACATAACCCCAAAGTTTTTTACCTTTGAGATTGTTTTCCATGGAGGCCGCCCACATGCGATAATTGGTCCCATCCAATTTGAATGAGAGGTCGATTTTTGCATCCTTGTTGGCCATTTGTAGAAGAGGAATATAAATGCACGAAAGAGAAGGATATTACTTGTCAAAAGAAGATCCGATGAAGCTTTATCAACCAATGATCTGATACCATGTAATGAAGTGCCGGATGAAGTCTCCAAGAGCAAAACAAGAGAGCACGCACATACACAAATAGCCACTAATGGGCAAAAGAACAACACAACCACTTAAAGTGGTAAGGCACCCAAAAGAAGAGGAAAAATATATATTCCACTCAAAAGGCTTCAAAGAAGCATACTTTACAATGGGGAGAAACCCCTTTATTTATAGACAAAAGAGGAGGCCTTGGAAGGGCTCCTAGAGGGACGTTGGAGCCCTTCCAACGGTCATAAATATGACCGTTGGATGCTCCAACGTCCCCCTAGGTGGGGCCCATTCCAAGGTGGAAAAGGAAAAGAATAAAGAAAAATAAAAAAGAAAGAAAAAAAGGAAATAAAAGAAAAGGAGAAAAAATACAATATGCGATAAGAAGTAAAAAGACTGTTTTACCCCTATATGGGTCTATTTACAAAAGATATAAATATATATATATTTATATATGTAGATAGACACATAGACATATATATAATTAATATATATGTGTGTATGTGTCGTGATCTATATATATAAATATATATATGTACAACATATTTTAACAAGGCAGTGCGTCTTAAAGATGAAAATTTGGCACTTAGGAGCTCACTCGATGAGATTACATTTGAAAAGGGTAAACTAGAAGCATCTCTGAAATCAGTTTCTGCTGGATATGATGAATTGAAGGCAGAGAGGCTAACACTAACTGAAAAAATATCATGCATGCAGAAAGCTATAACCAAGGGAGAAAATGCAAAACGTAGTAGGGATGCTTTGGAAGAAAAGATTCTGCGTTTAGAGGGTGATCTAGTTGCAAAGGAAGCATTATCCACTCAGGAGGCAGAACTTAGAAATGAACTTAACCGTTTTAAGCGAGCAAATAGCCAATTGCAGCGTAAGATGCAGTTGCTTGAGAAGGAGAAAGATGAAGCACAGAAGAGAATCCATGGCCTTGAGCAGGAGCTCATGATGAAAACTGAAGGGCCTCTGTGGGAGGAGAAGGAAGTCCTTAGCGGGTCAAATGGTGAAGAACCACATATTCTGCAAAATGAAGTAAAGGATCTTGATATTCTCTGCGAGAAGATACATACTGTTGAGGTGAAATTGGTTTCAGATTTACTTTATTACCATACAATGGTGTTTTTTGTATCTACTCAAATTTCTGGTTACATGAATTGACCAGGATGAAATCGAAAAGCTCAACAAGAATGATGAAAGAACACCATCCACAAATCTTGACCAGCCACAACTTTCACTGGGAAAGCAAAGTTTTGATGACAACATAAGTGAAACACAGGTTATCTAGTTTCCTTCATGTCATTCTATTTTCTGTATTGTTTCTTTTTCATCGAAGTGGAATTGAATTTTTTTCGGTTTCCGTTATATCAATTGTTTTTCTTCTAATAATCCCCTCATTCACTGCAAAATGATGTACTAATTGTTTTTTTCTTCTCGGACCATCTGTGTCATCCATAACCACTTTTTCCTGATACTAGTTGCAGCACTATGCTGCTGCCTGATTGTGTGGCTTGCATGTAAGATTCTGATTCACATATTGTTATCAATTTTTGTCCATAAAACTCTCTTTCTGATATACATGATGATGTATAGTTATTTGTAGGAGACTCAATTTCACTCCATCATCCAACAATTGAGTTGTCTTTCCCAGTCACTTGTTTTCTTCATGTTATTTCGTTCAATTCATTTTCCACGAGCACACAAAAGTGTCGAGCTATTCTCTTGCGCCGTAGTACATCTATACCATCTAAATTTTTTGTTCTGACATTATGGCATTTGTTTTCCATAATGATTCTTCTGTTTTCCTTTGGTATACTCAGTTGATGCTGCTGATTCATATTTCTGTATGGAAGCAGAGTATGTTTCTTTCTGTAATAGCACCATATTCTCACTATCAATAATGAAACTCTTTTCCTTCCAAACACCTTTGATGCTAACTAGTGGATCTGATATTTTAAACCAGTACCTGGCTGTGCAATTGGTTGTCCATCTCAGCTACAAAATATTTATTGATTAAATGCATTTCGGTTTTACCTTTGAAGTCTCATTGAGCCAAAACAATTCAAGAATACTACATTAATTTCTGCAATAGTGTTTAAGCTTCTCTCACATTTGTCTTACTGAGTATGCCAACTGGATACTTCTTTTACCATAAGAAATTGACCATGAAGCTCTAGCACCTAAAGAAACGTATCATCTGTTCCATTGGTTGAGATGTAGAACATTGCTGACCAAGCAGAACATGCATAAACACACGTCACATAGATATGTACTCCTTGATAAAATGTGTATGCATCTTACAATTTCTGAATGCTAAAAATTGCAGTAGATTTTGTTTCTTAATATTTGTCCATCTCAGGTGGACAACGAATCTCAGACACCAAAAATGTTGCATGAGGGAAGCACAGGATGCAATCATCATATCTCGAAGATCCAATCTCTAGAAAGTGAACTGGCTAAAGCTTTGGAGGCAAATAAGTTGTACAGAGTACAGTTAAAGAGGTAATGTTTTAACCAAGGTTGTTAAATGCGATGAGGCATAAGCCTTGAGGCGTTGAGCCTGTTATGAAGCGAGGCGTAAGCCTTGAGGCGTTGAAGCGTAAGCTTCATGATCAAAATAATAAAATATATAATATTAATAAAATAATGAAATTTTTAAATAAGAACTACTAATAAACGACAGAACTAAATTCAATGATCTGTTTTATATTTCTTTGGAGATTCACATATGGAAAAAGACTTCCATTTTCTACTCATAAATGAATTTAGACACTGACAAAAAAAATCACAGAAAGCTAGTTACCATTGATCAAAATTAGAAGAAGAAGAAACATTAAAAATAATGGGTATGAAGTTCTGCCTATAGTGACTATCAGGTTCTATTTATTGATCAAGGTCTCGCATCCTGACGCCAAACCACATGCATGTGTGCTTATGCAAAATCCCACTGAACTTAGCTTTGAAAATGCACATAGATGCATGTATACTTCCAACACACGACACATGTGAGTACAATTACAACACTAGGAAACAAACATCAGCATGATTGACACACAGAAAATTGTAGAAACATACTAAATATTGTATACAAGTTAGATAAATGCCAAAAAATTCAAAACTTTGACTGTTTCCTATCATTTCTGCAAGAATCTTAACAACAAATTTGCTTCGACTTTTGACGTGAAAAAGAACTTCAAATAAAGGAACTAAATCCAAATAGTTCTCCGAGCATGCATTCACAACCACCTCAAGTATCAAACTAGAACTGCTATACAAAACTACTTGACTTAAATAAAAAATGCATATGGTAACACTCAAAATGGATGGAGAAATGAAAACATAGGATTTTGTGGACATAATCTCTCTCAAGAATTTTGTCAAATATTTGATATGTAACTTCTCACTCCCCAAAAGACCTACAAAGAATAAACAACGGTCAAAGAAAAAAACATTCACACGCACCTCAAGCATCAAACTAAAATTGTTTTACAACAAGAACTACTTTCTCAAATAAAAAGATACACATAGTAAAGAAACAAAAACATGAGATTCCGTGGATGCAATCACTTTCAGGCATTTCATCAAACAGTTGATCGACAACTTCTCACTCCCCAAAAAAACCATCAAGAATAACCACAACGATCAAAGAAAAAACTGTCGATCTGGTCAAGTTTATCATGTCCATCAACAACAGAAGCATATAACACAAAACTACGTTGAATCATCTTACTAAGTACTGTGGATGGCAGATTGATGCTTGATTGGAGATGCAAATGGGCCTGTTACTTAGAGGAGGGAAGAGAAGAATGAAGTTGGTTTGAAGCAGAAAACAGAGAGAGAGAGAGAGAGATCACTGACCGGAAATAGCCACCAGAGATGTCGGAGATGATGATGCGTACGCCTTAGAAGCGAAACGCGCCTTGACACGAGGCGTGCGCTTCACCCATGTGAAGTGTGCGCTTCGAGCCTGCAAGCGCCTCAGTTCTTTGAGCTTGCGCTTTGCCTCTGAGGCGTACGCTTCAGGTACCGAGGCGTTCGCCTCTCACAACACTGGTTTTAACACTTTGTTTATTTTTTCTCTCCACTGGGCAAGCAGAGGGACTAAGTTGTAAGTCCTAACTGATAAAGTGGTGTTTTGGGTCTGGATATCATACCAGACCCAAATCCACCTGTATAACCTTTATATACAATTGTATATGTTTTATTTCATTCTGGGTCTGGATATTATACCAGACCCGGACCCATATTGTACACTCAAAACATATTAATATACTCTCTTTAGGTCACAATTTGATATATTGATTCCATGACAGCCGCAACCCCTTTCTTCTTTTATTCCTTTTCTCTTTCTCGACGCAGTTTCTGTGAAGATTCTAACATGGTATCAGAGCCAAGGTCCATCGAGGGTTGAAGAGGCTTATGAAGGTGCAACCGATCGACGAAAGGTTTGAGGTCTCCACTGTCTCCTGCCTTGTACTCTTCTTCAGTTCTTTTTCTCGTTCCTCCACCCCCCCTTTCTATTCTCTTGCTGGTGAATTCACGTCCCACGAGGGTCTGATATTCACGTGAACCCTTGTTCACGCAGACCCTGAGTGTCGCAGGAAAATTCTACTAAAGTTGATTCACGTAACGATGCGAATCGCTGAAGTTGATTCAATCGTTCACGTGAATCGACCCACATTTTTACCCACGATTCATCCTTTTCGCCTATTTTTTTTCAAACCTGGTGCACCAGATATGTTTCACTTCTTGCGCATTTCCCTCTACGCATCTACTCTGCGTATTCAGATCTGAGAAATTAAACCCTCTTTGATGTTCGTATTTGCTAAGTGACAATAGTTTGTTTTTAATCTGATTCTCACCTCTTTTTTTAAGTGTCTCATCTTTAAAATAAGTCTTCTCTCACTGTCACAGGTGGTACCTACATTGTTTTTATCTGAAAAACACTTAGTATATTCAGATTAATTTTCTGTTCCATGTGTGAAAATTTTCAACTTTCATTACGTTAATCTCCAATCTTATAAAAGTGTAAGGGAAAGCTTATTTCTAATTCCCTTTAAACTTGACAGTCTCTGATCGCCAGTTTTAAGGTTTAAAAAAAAGAAAAAAAAAGAAGGCTGATCAACAAATCTTACAGGCAGAAGATTGAGCATTTTGTGAACACTCTTGTCACCTTTCCTTTCTCAATGGATTCTTATTCTTCTCAATTGAGTCTCTCTTCAAGTTTTCTTAATCAACTCGTTTCCGAAAAGTTAAACACCTCAAACTTCTTGATTTGGAAGAGACAAATCATACCTTTTATAAGGAGCCAAGGTCTCTTCGGTCACTTGGATGGAACCACTCCAGTTCCCTTAGAATTTGTTACGAGAGAAGAGAAAGATGATAAAGGGGCAAGTTCAATTGTGTATGTCAAAAATGCAGAATATCTCAACTGGGAAAAGAAAGATCAATCAGTAGTTGCATACATCACTTCTACCTTGTCTCAAGAGGTTCTTGTTGCGATCCCCGATAATTGTACAGCCCTGCAACTTTGGGAGAAATTGGTTCAGACGTATTCACAAGTTTCACAGGCGAGGATGGTTTTTCTCAAGAGGGAATTTCAACTACTGAGAAAAGATTCCATGACCATCATGGAATATCTCAACAAGATGAAGACTATCACAGACCAACTTGTAGTTATAGGATGTGCCGTGAGTGACAGTGATATGGTGCAACAAACTCTGAGTGGATTGGGACCTGACTATAATATGATTGTCACTTCACTATTATGTCTGTCTGTTCTTCCTACCTTTGATGAGTTGAGAGCCAAACTGATTTAGTATGAGATGACTATGAAGGGATTTTCTCAAGAAACACATGCTCATATAAATTCCCAAGAAGTCTTTGCCACAGGAGTGACTTATGGTCGAGGACGAGGGCGAGGAGGACAAGGGCAAAATGGACACGGAGGACGTGGATTGCTTCCCACTCCAAATATCTTAACTCATACTCACGGACAAAGGCCAATCCCCACTTGCTTCCTCTGCAACAAAAGGGGGCATATCAAGGCGAATTGTTGGCACAACCCTGAAAATAAAGGAAAGACTCCACAGACAGAACAGAAAGCAAAGCCCACTAATATCAGAGACAATGGAGAGATTAGAGATTTGTTAATATCTGCCCTCTCAGAATTGAAGTTAAAGCAGAACGATCAAGGCACATGGTTTGTCGACTCAGGGGCAGCAACTCACGTGACTGGTGATGCAGGTAAACTTTCTAAACCTATCCCTTATTTTGGCAAAAGTAACATTGTCACTGGAGATGGATCCTATCATCCTGTTTCTCATGTTGGAAAATCTGTCATTCCCATGTCACACTCTACTCTTGAACTTACTGATGTACTTCATGCTCTAAATATCAAGAAAAATATTGTCTTTGTTTTCAAGCTTGTTGATGATAATCATGCTTCAGTTGAATTCACTCCCTTCTCTGTGCAGGTCAAGGACCTTCGCACGAGGGAAACATTCGCTGAAGGAAAAAGACAAGGCAACATGTATGTCTTTGAAGAAGCTCCATGTCATCCCGTCCGTCCTATTCATCTGGATTTGAAGTCTTCTAGAGTCGTGTTCCCTCTCTTCAGCAAATGTTTTTAGTATTTCTGAATGTAATAAGCCTTTCTTATGGCATAGTCGATTAGGACATTGTGGGAGTCATTTTATTGAGAAACTTGTTTCTAATAATCTCATTCCAAAAAAAAGTCTCAATGTGGATGAGAAAAGCCAGAAATGTTTCAGTTGTTCTTTATGCAAAAGTCATGTATTGCCTTTTCATTCTACTAACAAGTGAGCTTCAAAGCCTTTTGAGACGATATATTATGATGTACGAGAACCTGCCCCAGTTGCCTCTGGGTATGGGAGCAGATACTACCTAATCTTTGTTGATAGCTACTCTCGATACACCTGGATATATTTCATAAAAAAATAAGTCAGAAGTTTTCCTTTTGTTTTAAAATTTTCTTTCCTTAGTAAAAAATCAATTCTCTGAGTCTATCAAATTCTTTTAATGTGATGGAGGTGGGGAGTTCTTATCTAGTGACTTTATTTCTTTTCTTCAAAATAATGGGATAGGAAGAAGGGTGTCATGCCCACACACGCCACAACAAAATGGGATTGCTGAGCGAAAACACAGGCACATTGTTGAAAGTGTCATGAGTATGCTCCATGATAGTAATCTTCCCATTAATCTGTGGACAGAAGCCTTCCATTCCGCCGTACATGTGATAAATAGATTGCCTATGGTTGTTCTAGAAAATAAGTCTCCTTATTACTGTCTTTTTGGAGCTCATCCTAGTTATCATGATTTGCGTGTTTTTTGATGTGTTTGTTATGTGTATATTGACCGGTCCCTGAGAAACAAGTTTCGGGATAAGGCTCAAAAGTGTAGATTTGTGAGATATGCCGACGACTACAAAGGATACAGGTACACTAACCCACCAGGATTTGAATCTGTGAACCCTACCACCACGGTGGTTACCCATGTGGTCAACGGGGTCCTCTGTCAAGTTGAACGCCCAAGATTAAATCCTGCAAGCACATGGGGGCAGCCTTTGCTTTATCACAGTTGGAGCACGTAAGGCTGGGTGGTCCTGTCCTCAACTCAGAGTTTTACTTCGCAGGGAGGTGGGCCCATTAAGTGACCCAGTTCTCAGTGAGGATTTTGCTGTCATAAAAAAAAAACCCTGAGAAGTCCTAAGTTGAGAGAGTGCAACTGTACCAGTCTAGCTATTATATTTGACCCAAAACAGAGTAATAGATATTGTGATATTATCATGATGTTTAGATACTTGTTGTTTCAATACTTCTCATTTTTTACATCATTTGTATATTTTAATTTGTAAATTTAAATACACCAATATTTTTCCTGTGATTTGTAACTCACAGAGTCGTTGGGGCATTAATGTAATTCAACCTATAGGGTCTTTGGGACCTCCCCAACGGCTCTATTTGTAGCTGTTGGGGAGTGTCCCAATGGCCCTATGGGCCTCATGTTGTGTATAAATAGGGGAGCTCTTTGTTAAAGAATGCAATCACACATACATAAGAAGCACACAGGTTAATGTGGTTGGGCTGTGACAGCCTACATCCATGGGAAGAACAATCACTCTCTCTCAGACTACACAATATATAGTAAAACCAGCAACAATCAACAATAGTAATTGCTGGAGATAGATGATATCTCCATCTAGAGAAAACATGAAACAACCCACGATAATCTTGCACGATAATGTTGCCTATACTGGCTCCACATTTTGTGGAAACCGAATCCATATCATAACAACCTTTGCTAAAGGACACTTCAAACCGAGTAGAGATAAGATCCTCTCATCTCACGATAACGATAACATTCTCTCCCTCAAGTTGGTGCGCAGATGTCAATCTGTTCCAACTTGCAACTTAACTTGTGGTGTTTTTCGTGGCTTAGAGACTTAGTAAAGATGTCAGCTAACTACTCTTAGCTTGGCTTAGAGACTTAGTAAAGATGTCAGCTAACTACTCTTAGCTTCCCACATATGACGTGTAAACCTCTTTAGCCTGAATCTTCTCTCTTACAAAGTGACAACCGACTTCAATGTGTTTGGTTCTTTCATAAAATACTGGATTAGCTCCAATGTATATAGCAGCCATGTTGTCACACTTAAGCTCCATTGGTTGAGAAGTTGTTATGCCCATATCAATAATAAGAGCCTCAATCCAAATAAGCTCACATGTGCACAGAGTCATGGCATGATATTCAGCTTCGACACTGGACCTAGCAACAAGAGACTGTTTCTTGCTCTTCCAAGTCACCAGGTTGCCACCAACAAATGAGCAGAACCCAGTACTAGATCTTCTATCATTGGGGTCTCCTACCCAATTTGCATCGGTAAATCCCACAATATCAAGGTTTTCCTTTTTTTTCATAAGAACTCCCTTGCCTGGGCTGCTTTTAAGATATCGGAGAATTCCGTGAGTAGCTTCAACATGAGTTGACCGAGGTTGATGCATGAACTGACTGATTATACTTACAGCATATGTGATATTAGGACATGTAATAGTCGAATATATTAATTTTCCCACAAGACGTTGAAAACTCTCTATATTAGTGATCACTTATCCATCATTTTTCCTTAGTTTGCAGTTGGCTTCAAGGGGAGTATCTGTTGTATTTTGCCCCTATCACTCCAGTATCTATTAGGAGATTTAAAATGTATTGTCGCTGACACAAAAAAATTCCTTTGTTAGAATGCACCACTTCACTGCCAAGAAAGTACCTTAGCCTACCAACAACAGTCTTTGATTTCGAATTTGGCATATAAGATTTCTTTTGTTTTTTGTATCATACCTTTATTGTCTCTTGTCAAGATTATGTCATCAACATAGACTAAAAGAATCACAGTACCCTGAGAAGACAGGTGAACAAACATGGTGTAATCAGCAGTACTACGATTAAATCCGATTTTAATAAGAACTTCACTGAGTTTGAAAAACCATGCTCGAGGAGATTGTTTGAGACTATAGATGGATTTTTTGAGTTTGCAGACTTTCCCACAATCACATTTATATCCAGGCGGAGGATCCATATATACCTTTTCTTCTAGCTCACCATGAAGAAACACGTTTTTCACCTCTAATTGGAAGATGCTCCGCTGATTATTAGCGACAACTGATAGAAGGATACGAATAGAACTCATTTTTGCAACATGTGCAAACGTTTCAGTGAATTCAATGCCTTCTTTCTGCGTATACCCCTTTGCCACAAGTCTTGCTTTATACCTTTCCACGGAGCTGTCACTATTATATTTAATTTTATATATCCACCGACATCCCACCATTTTCTTTCCTTGAGGAAGTTCTACAGGAGTCCAAGTAGAGTTTTTAGCCAAAGCTTTCAACTCATCATTCATTGTTGATTTCCATTGAGGATCTTCAAGGGCTTCTTCAAAACTTGATGGTTCACGATGGGAATAGGTCTTGGATAGGTATGTCTGATAAGGAATGGATAGTTTAGAAAGGTCAAACACGTTTTTGATAGAATGGTCAGTAGGTGCTTCAGTGACACTATAGGAGTAGTAGTCACTAAGTCTAACTGGAAGCCTAGTGGGTCGAGATGATCTCTTGGGATTACCAATTTCCTGAACTGGGTTGGACATAGATATAGGTTCTAGGTTTGTTTCGGTAAGAGGGGCAATAGGATCTGAAGTAGGACCAAATTCTTGGTTAGTCGAATCACCCAGTTCATTAGGCCCTGAATCATTGGGAAAAGGATCAATATGGCTCTCAGGAATCGGTAGAATGGGACTCGGGTTGAGGCTTGGCATATCTGGTAGGTTCTTCCCCTCATTAGGATGCTGAAAACAGGGTTCATTTTCAAAGAATTTCATATCCCTTGATATATACAGTTTTGTTGTGATCGGATTGAAACATTTGAAACCCTTCTTAGAGGACGAGTATCCTACAAAAATACACTTGATGGCTCTTTTCTCAAGTTTGGTTCAAAACTTATCTTGAAGATGGACAAAACACTTACACCCAAACACTTTTAAATGAATTTTTTTTATTAATCAAGCTTTCCATAAGAATTTCATTTTCCAAACTAGAACTTGGAACCCAGTTTATAATGTAACAAGTTGTCGCTACAACATCTTCCCAATATGGTTGAGGTATGTTCATATTAAACATAAGAGACCGAGCAACATTAAGGAGGTGACGATTCTTCCTTTCGACGACCCTGTTTTATTAGAGAGTCCCAGCACATGTAGTTTGCGGCAATATGCCTTGCTGAGCGAAAAATTCACTAAGAACCTCATTAATGTACTCTCCTCCATTGTCAGACCTCAACCGCTTGATCTTACAGTCATATTGATTGAAAACCAGGTTATAAATTTTTTTAAAAACTTTGACTATCTCATTTTTATGCTTCAGAAAATACACCCAAGTGACACGAGTTTTATCTTCAATGAATGTGACATAATATTTAAAACCAAACAAAGAGTCGATAAGGGCAGGACCCCACACGTCAGAATGAATTAATTCAAACAATGCGCTACTTCTATCAAATGAATTTTGAAACAGAAGCTAAATAGCTTTAGCGAACTCACAAGCATCACAAGATACCCTAGCGTTATTCAATTCTGTCAGCAACAGTTTTATGATTTTAGCAGAAGAATGACCCAGACGAGAATGCCAAAGGCTGTAAAAGTTACTTGATTGAGCACAACTCAACAATGCCCTCGTCGGTTGATTGAAGATGTATAATCTGTCACGTTCGATGCCTCTACCAATCACCTTCTTCGTTCTCTTGTCCTAAAAAACTACATCCTTTGAAGAAAAAATAGCCAAGCAATCATGAGTTTTTGTGATCTTATTCACATATATGAGATTAACAGCAAGTTTAAGAACAATGAGGGCTTTCGAAATAATATCACGATTGATGAGCTTAACGTTTTTGGTTCCCGTGACCACCATGATTGATCCATCGCCAGTATATACCGGTTTACTCAAACTGGTCAAGCCATCATTAAGGTTTGTCATGTGGTCTGAGGCTCTAGAATCAATAATCCACTCGTTGGAAACACACAAAAGTAATGCATGAGTTTTACCTTGTTGATCGGCAGGAGTATCACTGATGGGAGTGGTGGATGCTAAATTTGTTTTAATCATCTGTTGAAAAAAACGTGTCAAGTCATCTTTGGTGACAAAGTTTGTTGAGTCCTTTATGCTCGTCTCCTTATCACGGTTAGGGCATCCAACTAGATCCCAACACCGATCTTTGGAATGGCCAGTTTTTTTTACAGTAGGTGCACTTGATTTTCGACCTTGGTTTGAGACGATCTTGAATAAAGTCGTTTGGAACCTCAGTAGGAGATTGATTTTTCTTGAAACTTATTTGACACGCCATTTGTTCTGTCAACTCTTCTTTATGTTTAAGGGCTGGATTCATGACTTTCTGGTGTGTTTCTTCATGTTGAATCATGGCGCACACAGTGTTGTAGGACGACATGGGTGTTATCAAAATCTGACTTCATAAATTTTCATAGTCAGGGCCAAGACCTGCAAGAACTTTAAACACCTTATCTTGCTCAAAATGTTTCTTGTTTTCAAGAATGTCGTTGTCGGGGGCGATATTGACTCAATTCATCCCACATTCCTCTAAGTGTACCTATGTACACGCTAAATGGCTTGTCATCACGGGTGTATTTAGCAATCTCCAGTTGTAATTTGTAAACTCTAGCAAGATTGAATTGCTCACCATAGATTTCTTTAACCGCGTCTCAGATTTCTTGTGCGGTATTTATAAACAGAAAACTTCTAGCAATGGCTGGTTCCATAGAATTTAGCATCCAGCTCATTACTATATCATTCTCAGATTCTCACTTATCATAGGCATGATCTAAGAGTTCAGGCTTTGGGTTTTTTCCAGTAATGTACCTTAATGAGTCCACACTATCTAAAAATCAAAAGTTTTGAAACTTTGCAAAAACATTAAACATTTTATATACTCAATGTTAGAATAGTACCAAAATTAAATTTAAACATCTTATTCATTTCTCAAATTTGGGAGAGGGTGATTGAGTCTAGGTTGAGGAAGGTTATCATGATATCGGAGAATCAATTTGGTTTTATGCCTTGAAGATCAACTATGGAAGCTATACATCTTCTTAGACAACTTATTGAGAGAAATAGAGAGAGGAACAAAGATTTGCATATGGTTTTTATTGATTTGAAGAAGGCATACGATAGAGTACCTAGGGACGTTCTCTGGTGGACAATGATGAAGAAAGGTGTTTCTCTCAAGTACACTAGTATAATTAAGGATATGTATGAAGGAGTAGTAACCAATGTCCGCACTTGTGGAGGAGTGACAACCAATTTTCTTATAACGGTTGGGTTACATCAAGGATCTGCTTTAAGCCCTTTCCCAATTGCTATAATGATGGATGAGCTTACAAGATCTATTCAAGAAAATGTGTCGTGGTGTAAGTTGTTTGCTGATGATATTGTTTTGATTGATGAGTCTAGAGCTGGGGTTAATGCTAAGTTAGAATTATGGAGACAGACATTGGAAGCAAGAGGTTTTAAGTTGAGTAAGAGTAAGACAAAATATATGGATTGTCGGTTTAGTAAGCAACGAAGTAGTGATGGGAGTGTAGTGAAGCTTGGTGAGCAAGAAATACCGGTGGATGATTGTTTCAAATATTTGGGATCTATCATTCAAAAGTAAGTATGGAGAAATTGATGGAGATGTAAATCATAGGATAAAGGTTGGGTGGATGAAATGGAAAAGTGCAACTGGAGTATTCTGCGATCGTAGAATGCCATTGCGGTTGAAGGAAAAGTTTTATAGGACGACTATTAGGCCCGCTTTACTATATGGTACAGAATGTTGGGCTGCCAAGAGACATCATTTCAAAAAATGTGTGTAGCTGAGATGCGTATGCTTAGATGGATGTGTGGAAATACAATAAAAGATAAGATTCAGAACGAGGAGATACGTAAGAAGGTAGGCGTTGCACCCATTGAAAATAAGATGAGAGAGAATCGTTTATGGTGGTTTGGACATATTCGGCGAAGGCTTAATGATGCTCCAGTTAGAAGGATGGAGAAATGAAAAAATATATTAGTTAAAAGAGGTCGGGGTAGGCCTAGGAAGACTTGGATGGAAATGATAGTAAAGGATATGAATGCTTTGAACCTCACCGAGGACATGGCATTGGATAGAAATGATTGGAGGAGAAGGATTCATGTGAAAGACCCAGAATGATTTTCTTTTTTGGTTCATATCGCCGACCCCAATTGTTTTGGGATGAAGGCGTAGTTGTTGTTGTATTCGTTTCTCAAATTGTGGATCATGGGTGCAAAATCTTGTTTTCATATAAGGATTGTTTGATACAGGAGCTCCAGTCCGTGAAGTTGATTGGGCGAGGCTATAGAAGAGGTGATCTCTATGTTACGGACAATTTTGAATTATTAAAACATACTTTTTGTAATTTTATGGAAAAGAAAGATATAGAAAATCGACACAAAAGACTAGTGCATTCTAGTGTGTCAAAATTACATATTTTTTTATAAATTATAAAGAAAGAGATTTTGTTTGTAAAGATTGCGTTCTTGGTAAAATAAATTCTTTGCCTTTTGGGCCTAGTCATTCTATTATCAAAGAAATCATTTGAGTTAATGCATTCGGATGTATGAAAACCGACTTTGGTTATATCCAAAGGAGGAGTATCATATTGCGTTATTTTTGTAGATGATTATAGTAAACACTCTTGGATATATTTTCTTAAACACAAGTCTGAAGTATTTGTTTGTTTTAAAAAAATTAATTGTTATACAAAAGCTCAATTTAAAGCCAATATTAAAATCTTTAAAACCAATTTCGGAGGAGAATTTATATAAAAAAAACTTCAAAAACTATCTTGATTTGCATGAGATTATTCACCAAAAATCATGTCCTTATACTCCTCAACAAAATGGATTAGTCGAAAGGAAGCACAGATATATTGTTGAGACTACTAGAACACTTTTTATATCAAGAAATGTTCCAAAAATCTTTTGGACCAAAGTCACCCTACGATTTATTTGATAACTAGAATGCCTTAAAAAACTATTGAAAACATTTCTCTTATTGAAAAATTAATTAAAACATCTCTCAATTACAAAAGGTTAAGAGTCTTTGATTGTAAATGTTTTGTCCATTACAAGAAAAATGATAAACTTTTTACAAAAGCTATTCCTTGTATTTTCTTGGGTTATACTGAAAATAAAAAAATATATAAATGTTATGAAATTAAAAGAGACAGGCTACATATCTGTAGAAAATGTTACTTTTCTTGAAAACGAAAATGAATTTGGTAAAGATAAAATCTAAGAGCATTGTGATTATTTTTTTCTTTTTAACCTTGTCAATGAGCATGATAAAGTTGTGAATTGTGATGACGTTCATGATGTGCATAAGAGTGACAATGAGGGCACTCATGATGCACATGAGAATGAGAATGGGAATGAAGGTCTTGATAATATAGGCCAACCTCATAGTGAAATTCAAATCTATACTCGAAGTACCGAAGACCATCCTCCATATGCTTTAGAAAGATATTCTCAAAATCAAGATATAGATTCTTCTAACATTAGAAGATCCATGAGAATTTCAAAAGTTCCTAGTAAATTTGTATCTTATGATTCTTTTGAACCCAAATATAGAAAATGTCTAATGGCTATATACTCGTATGTAGAATCTTCGTTGTACAATGATGCTAAAAATTGTCAAGAATGGATTAGAGCAATGAATGGTGAATTAAAAGCTTTAGAAAAGGCAAAAACTTGGGTAATTCAAACATTACTCAAAAAAAAAACTATAGGATGCAAATGAGTTTATAAGATTAAAACCAAAAGTGATGGGATATTAGAAAGATATAAAGCAAAACTAGTAGCCAAAGGATATAGTCAATAGTATGGAATAGACTATGATAAAACTTTTGCTCCAGTTGCTCGAATGACCACTGTTAGAACCCTTATTTTTAAAGTGATTTTATTTTTAATTGGATATAAAAAATTGTTTTTTGAATAGTAACCTTAATGAGAAAGTTTACATGAATCCTCCATTAGGATTAAGATTAACACAGAAAGATTATTCAGTTACGAAAAACTTTGTATGGTCTAAAACAAGCCCCTAAGGCTTGGTATAATCGATTTAGTAGTGTGATGACACAACTTGGTTTTAAATCCTATTATACGAACATTGCATTGTTTGTTAAGTCTTTTAGTGCTTGCATGGTGATATTACTTCTCCATGTTGATGGCATGATTATAACAGGAGGTGATAAGCAAGGAGTTTGTCATATCAAATATGTGTTCAAAGCCAACTTTGATATAACAGATCTTGGTTTTCTACGATACTTTCTTGCAATAAGTAGTTTACTCACCTCGTGGTTATTTGTTGTCACAGACTAAGTATGCAACAAATATCATAGAATGGTTAGGACTCTTAGATGAAGGAGTTGATATTCAGAGATCATTAATGCAAAGATGAAGAAGGATGATGGGGAACCTCTGAAGGATCTAACTCCTTACAGATAGATGATTGGAGTTTTTCTTACCTTTCTATTACTCGTCGTGATATTGCACATGCTATCCACTTTGCTAGTCAATTTCAGTATGCTCCTACTATAGTACATATCAGTGTTGTAATGAGGATTATTAGATATATCAGAGAGAAACACTGTTAATTATGGTTTATTTTTGTCATCATCTTTTCCATTAGAAGTTATTGCATATTCTACTTTGATTGGGGAGAGGATGTGAATGATCATTACTCAACTATGAGTTTATGTATTTTTTGTAAGACATTCGTTGATTTCGTGAAAATGCAAGAAGCAATAAAAGGTGTCTTTGTCCTCTACAGAAGCATAGTACCGAGCTATTGTAACTGCTATCTTTGAGTTGGTTTGGCTGAAGCAACTGCTAGAACACTTGGGTGTTCACATAACAGAACCTTCAAAATTATGTTGTGACAACAACAGTGCAGTTTACGTCGCTGACAATCATACTTTTCATGAGAGAACCAAACACATCGAAATTGATTGCGATTATGTTAGAAGAATTCTTGAAAAAGAACATTAAGTTGCCATGTGTACCATCTGAGTATCAATTGACGAATTTCTTCACCAAAGCTTTTCCGTCACTCAGATTTCAATTCCTCTTTAGCAAACTCTCGGTTGTGGCACCGTGAATTTGAGAGACCGTGAATTTGAGAGAGGGTGTTAAGATATGCATATATTCATATCTATATTTATACATATATATGATATAGATATATCATATGTATGTGTATGTACATACATATTAGTATATACATCATGTATATATATTAATATATATGCTTTGCTCATTGTAATAGGCAAATACCCATTAGGAGTATTTTTGTCTTTTCATGGTCATGTAATAGGTTGTGCCCATTAGGGGCACAACAACCTTTTTATTGTTCTTTTTAGAATAGGATTTTATATTTTGTTTTGAGGGCATTAATGTAACTCAGCCCATAGAGTCGTCGAGGCCTCCCTAATGGCTCTATTTGTAGCCGCTGGGGAGTGTCCCAATGGATGTTGTCTATAAATAGAGGAGCTCTCTCCCTTGTAATGTAATGCTTTCTCAAGATTATTGCAATATAATTTTTATATTTTTACTTGTGTTCTTTGTCCATAAGTGGCTTACGTGTGTGTGCTTATGTGATTAACCCGCCCTTTGTAATTTGGTTGTATTCTTGTAAGCCCATAAGAGGCACTCCATTGTTCTTGTTCTTGTTTCATTACACTGCTCAATGTGGATCAGGTTCTAAGATGTCAGGGCTCATGAAATTTAACATTTCTCAGAAAGATGCCCCACATTTCCTTGTGAATCTGAATGCTGTTATGCCTAGTATGAGGAGATGTCAGATCTAAGTTCAACCATCATTTTAACTAGTGGAGATTAGAGCACTCAATAACTTGTGAAGCCATTGCTGGACATCTTTTCCAGCTGTTAAGGATCTAATACTGCCTTAGCAGTTAGATTCTCAGATGAATTTCCTTAGCTTCTTGGTCTTTTTAGGGCTTGCCATGCTTCCAATTTTCGTATGCTTGAGCTTTGATCAGAAATTTCTTGCATGTGATAATTTTAATTCATTGAAGTATCTCACACAGATTAGATGGTTTGTGATATCTTCATTGTCATGGCCTTCATCCTGTCCACTTTTCATGATCAGCTACATCATCATGTTTCATCCCATCTACATAAGGTTTGGTTTTGCTAAATCAACTTATGAAATTGTCCAAAACTTTTGCAAGATAATGACATGACATGCTATGTTTAAGCAGGCTGTTGAGAATTTCAAAATTCTCTGAATCCAGCTTTTCTGACACTGTATTTGCTCATTGAATCCCATCTGAGGCAATGGCATTGCCTGTAAAAGTAGGGTTGACAGGAATTTGGCCATTTTGTATCAGAGAAAAAGAATGGTCACAAACAAATCTTTTAACTCCGGTATAACCTCTTTTCCACATTATCAAATCTAATGCATAAGAAATGTAATTTTTCAAGAGGCAAATAGATACTTAGCAATTCATCATGCAATATTAGTTCTTCAAAGAACGAATTTTGAAACAGAAGGTAATTCCTGAGTTCTTTAATCAGTTCTTTAGCTGCTTTCATGTGCCTGAAAATCCAAGCTTTAAGGTAAGGAACGAGCAAATCCCTAAAGCTTTCCTTTTGTGAGTGCTTTCACGGTTTCACCATTTCATCATAGTGGCCAGTATTGTTCTCAGCAATTTTTTGATGAGGGTTTTTCTTTTGTGTTTTTTCTTGAAAAAATCACAAAAAATCTCAGAAGAATTAAAAATTATGTGTGTATTTTACTCTCCAAATTTCCAAAAATATTTTAATACCATCAAGCTGTAGCCATTTCAAGATATAGTGTTTGATTCTGCAGTCTTTTGTGCGAGCCGCCAAATATTTGTGCATCAACACTTGAGAACCTTGGAACCGTCGAAGAGATGCTGAAGGACTTGCAGGAATATAAACAAAAAACATCTTCTCTTGAAGCAGACCTCAAAGACATGCGCGAGAGGTATTTTCATATGAGCCTCAGTTTTGCTGAAGTAGAAGCGCAACGCGAGGAACTTGTCATGACTGTAAGGACCCTCAGAAATGGAAATTAGCTCTCATGTAATTATGGGCTCTCATCCATGATTATATCCCACTTGTAAATTTTTTATGCATTTTGGAGCTTATTCTTTTCATTATAAGTTTTTCCCTTATAAAGATCGTTAATGTACATAATGAAGGAAAGAATATCTCTAAGTTTTGGCTAGATGTTCTTATTACAAAAACCTCTTGTAAAGGATACTGTGGCGCAGCAGTTCATCACTTAGTTGTATTGTTTCAATGCCTTTATATCATTCATGACGAGTTTTGGTTGCTTGTTGGCTTTCGTTCCAGAAAAAAATTGATCTTCCATGGTTTCAGTCTGCTGTGTGGCATTTGACATAATTTCTTAGCATTCATGAGTGCAGTAATAACATGATATATAGCTTGTCCACTCTACATGGTACATCAATTTTCAGATCATGATACTCATCCAAGCTGCCAACCCCATGAGCTATGTAATTAATCAAGATTCCCCACAGATGGCATTGATTGTGCAAATGTCATGCGAGACTCACAGTTTTCATGGAACCATCCTGGCATTTCTGTCAAGTTTGTATGTTGGAACTTGGAACCCCATTCGCTGATACCCGAAGTGATGAACCACATGCTTTTCCACCCGTATTAATGCCACTAATCATTTATTTGTCTGAGTAATTTGTTAAATCATCATGCACTTATGCATCTACACAAATGAGATAAATAGGGACATTTTGCTCCCCACCCAATGCAATATCCAACTGATCCCATGTATCCATCAATGTAAAGTGGGTGTATGAAAGGTTTCTGACATATTCATACTTAACAATCACCCAGCCCAACCCCCTCTCAACGATGGAAGTTTACCCCCCAAGTGATAGAAGAAAGAACAAGTCATCTTCTTTTCTTTTCTATTATTTCAATCCGTTTCAGTTTCAGACACTTGAATTTTCGACTTCCCTAGCTGTAGTAGAGAGTAGGGGTGGACATCATCCAGCCTGGAAACCAATTGCAATTGCGTACCCACCCGATATGGGTTGAGCCTGAGCTGCAGATTGCAGACTCGGCCTGATTACTAACTGGGTCCAGCTCAACAAGAGTCTGGTAGCGCAAGCTCAGTCTGAGTCCAGCCTCAACCCAATAATAATCGAGTAGGCCCTATTCAAGCTGGCTCAGCTCAGCCCGATGTCCGCCCCTAGTAGAAAGATGGTAAATATATAGTATTGAGCTTAGGCGAACTACTGCAGGTGCTTCTCCCATTATAATTGAGTGGGCTGACAGCATTGTATCAACAGTAACACGTGTACACACAGATCATACCATCAGTTGCTCAGTTGATATCGAGGTTATAAGCTTGTGAAATTAAAAACTGGGGTTCATCAGGTGACACATCTGATAGTATTCAGTTTTTTAAAATCCAATGCAACAAGAAACAAGAGCATGCATTTGCAAACACATGTACATACCATAAGAAAACAATACAACAAATCCTATCTTTAGCTAATAAAGCAGTTATGACATTTTCCTGGCCCGCCTAAGCTTCCGAGTAACTTCTGAAAATTTTCTTGTCAGTTTCAAGAGGCTGCCCTATATGAAGAGTGCAAGGCATCATTGAGACGATGGGCAGAATGTTTTCCATGATTTTCTCTGTTACTTGACCACTTAAAGATGTTAATAATGTCTTGATTAGCCTCTGCAAATTTCCCATTGCTCACCTGTTTAAAAAAAAACAAAGGAAACAACTATTTCAAAAAAGAAAAAGAAAAATTGAGAGAAGACACAACAAGCAAACACGAAGAAGGGAATGCAGAAGTGTGAAAGCATAGAATGATCACATTAGTTATTGGTTCATTGTTCAGAATAAGAAGCAATCCTCTGGTTAATCATTGTTTGTGCTGCCTGTATGGCTTCCTCTGTACCTGAGATTGTTACTTTCCTGCCAAAAGGAGTTGGGTTAGGGATTCCTTCAACGATATCCATGTAAATCAATGTGAACATCGACTCACACCTGTTAGATGTACCAGATATAAAATCACCACGATCTGAAATCTTTATTCTTGCTCCACTAGCCTGCCAAGTGAGGGATCATCGATAAGCATGAACCCACATGATATATTAAAAGAAAAGAAATGATTAAACAAGACCGACCTGCATGATCTCTGTTATATTCCTTCCACCACGACCAACGACTAAGCCAATATGCTCGTCTGCAACTCCAAGTGTCACTGGCTTAGCAGGTGGACTGTTCTGTGCTTCACGTGATGCACTAGATGGCCTCAGTGATATGACTGGTGTCATTAAACCCTAATGAAATGCACATCTTGCATAAGAAATTGAAACTAAAAGAACAGTGACCTATTGAACTCTAATTCGCATATTGCAAGCTCATCTGACTCAGATGTACGAGGCTATATGTCACAACAGAAAGAGGCTCTCTAAAGTCTAAACCAAGTTATGCCATTCCATAATGTACAGAGTCCACTTGCACAATTTTCGTACTACTTAATTATCAAAAGTGTGTAGGCCTAGGCCAGCTGGATTAGTAAAAGCCACACTATCTTATACAAGAGGAAATAGGTTCAGAGACCACAGATTATCCCCAAGTCTCCAAGGATAGGTTCAGAGACCGCAGACTGTCCCCCAGTTTGCCTATCAAGAAAAGAAAGAGTAGAAAAAATGTACCTTGTCCTCTTATATACCATTCTTCACAATACTATCTTAGTGAAGGCATAAATTTCAAGTGCTCGTGTGAGTGTGTGTGGGGGTGTGGGGGAGAGAGGAGGGTGGATTCATGGGGAATCTTTGAAAAACAATAATAACAATAACTGAAAATTAACAAATAAACATAAATTTCTCAAGAAAACTTGTGGATAATATTGCAGAATTATCATGTTATTTTCATTTCCTTTTTTCCGTGCTTTTCAAATAAAAGCCTTTAAAACATGAAACATTGAAAAAAGGCTATTTGTGTCTGTGTGCTCGTGAGTATGCCATCATATTGCAACTCTTTGAATGAAAAACTCTTTTATGCCCATTGCATACAATAGATAACATTAATCTAAAAGGAGAAAAGTTGAAACTTCACACTGCTCTCACAAAAATGATAACTCAAGTTACTTTGGTCATCCCAATTTACTGATCACTTAGACTAGGTTCATCCACAAAAACTATACGCAGCTGCACCGTTACTGATGGAAAATCAAAGAAAACCTAAGTAGATTTTAGAGTCGGATCATTATGCTCGCAGGTGTTGGAATGCTAACCTTCAAACTGAACTCTTGCATCTTGAACATTACTGCAACAAGTTTCAATGCATGTTTTTCTATTGAAATTTAGTATGGCATTTATGGGCGTGAGAAAGTGTTGCTATTATTGTAGTTCAAGCATTTGTCACCGGAAGAACACGAAGTATGCCCTCTTATCCAAATGGTTGTGGCTTCTATACAATAGAGAATGATGGTGGGCATACTTGTTAGAGTAGAAATATAGGCCAAAATGTTGGCATTGGAAAGAGATCTTAGAATGGGCCCTCATCAAATGGCCAAGAAATGACATATCTTTTCCTGGTACCATGAGATTAGGTTTATTATGCTGTTTGTGAAATATTTTCTCTGGTGATATCTTGTCACTTGGTCCGATTTTACTCTTGTTAATTTTACTGCTCCTATTAATAATATGCTTCTACAACAACAACAACTACGCCTTCATCCCAAAACAATTGGGGTCGGCGATATGAACCAAAAAAGAAAATCATTCTAGGTCTTCCACATGAATCCTTCTCCTCTAATCATTTCTATCCAATGCCATGTCCTCGATGAGGTTCAAAGCATTCATATCCTTTCCTATCACCTCCATCCATGTCTTCCTAGGCCTGCCCTGACCTCTTTTAACTAATATATTTTCCCATTTCTCCATCCTTCTAACTGGAGCATCATTAGGTCTTCGTCGAATATGTCCAAACCACCATAAATGATTCTCTCTCATCTTATTTTCAATGGGTGCAACGCCTACCTTCTTACGTATCTCCTCGTTCCGCATCTTATCTTTTATTGTATTTCCACACATCCATCTCAGCATACGCACCTCAGCTACACTCATTTTTTGAATATGATGCCTCTTGGCAGCCTAACATTCCGTACCATATAGTAAAGCGGGCCTAATAGTCGTCCTATAAAACTTTCCCTTCAACCGCAATGGCATTCTACGATCGCACAACACTCCAGTTGCACTCTTCCATTTCATCCACCCAACCTTTATCCTATGATTTACATCTCCATCAATATCTCCATACTTTTGAATGATAGATCCCAAATATTTGAAACAATCATCCACCGGTATTTCTTGCTCACCAAGCTTCACTACACTCCTATCACTACTTCGTTGCTTACTAAATCGACATTCCATGTATTTTGCCTTACTCTTACTCAACTTAAAACCTCTTGCTTCCAATGTTTGTCTCCATAATTCTAACTTAGCATTAACCTCAATTCTAGACTCATCAATCAAAACAATATCATCAGCAAACAACATACACCACAACACATTTTCTTGAATTGATCTCGTAAGCTCATTCATCACTATAACAAATAGGAAATAGCTTAAAGCAGATCCTTGATGTAACCCAACCGTTATAGGAAAATTAGTTGTCACCCCTCCACAAGTGCGAACATTGGTTACTACTCATTCATACATATTTTTAATTATACTAATGTACTTGAGAGAAACACCTTTCTTCATCATTGTCCACTAGAGAACGTCCCTAGGTACTCTATCGTATGCCTTCTCCAAATTAATAAAAACCATATGCAAATCTTTGTTCCTCTCTCTATTTCTCTCAATAAGTTGTCTAAGAAGATGTATAGCTTCCATAGTTGATCTTCCAGGCATAAAACCAAATTGATTCTCCGATATCATGACAACCTTCCTCAACCTAGACTCAATCACCCTCTCCCGAAATTTCATAGTATGACTCATGAGTTTTATACCACGATAGTTTGTGCAATATTGTATATCACCCTTATTCTTATATAGAGGCACCAAAGTACTCTTCCTCCACTCATTAGACATCTTATTTATCCGCCAAATCTTGTTAAAAAGATTTGTCAACCATTCTAAACCTTTCTCTCCCAAGCATTTCCAAGCCTCGATAGGTATACCATCTGGGCCAACTGCCCTTCTTGATTTCATTTTCTTTAAAGCCTCTGCAATTTCTTTCTTTTGAATCTTGCACGTGAAGTCACGATTCATCTCATGAAAAGGAACAGAAAAGTCTCCAAGATCCTAAGCATGACTTTCATTAAATAGCTTATCAAAATAATTTTTTCATCTCTCCTTAATCTCCTCATCTTTGACTAAAACCCTTTCGTTTCATCTTTGATACATCTAACCATACCCAGATCCCTCGATTTCCTATCTCTCATCTTTGCAAGCCTATAAATATCCTTCTCGCCCTCTTTGGTATCCAACTTGTCATAAACCTCCTTATATACCTTATCCCTCGCGTTCCGAACTACTTTTTTAGCTTCCTTCTTTGCTATCATATATTTCTCCAAATTCTCATTATCACGACTCTTACTTAGATTTCTATAACACTCTCTTTTAACCTTAATAGCTAATTTGACATCCTCGTTCTACCACGATGTATCCTTACCTAGCGGTGCACCACCTTTAGACTCACCCAATACCTCCTTAGCCACCTTTCTCATGCCACTCGCTATCTTATTCCACATTGATTCTAAATCCTCCTCGAGACACCAATCAACTTCCTTAACTACCCGCTCTACAAACATTCCTTGTTTAGCTCCTTTCAGTGCCCACCACTTAATTCTAGGATCTATCCTATGTCTATCCCTTTTGCGGCATTGTCTAATTCTAAGATCTAAAATTAAGACTCTATATTGTGTAGTTACACTTCTCCCGGTATAACCTTACAATCAATGCAACAACCCCTATCTCTCTTTCTAAGTAGGAAAAAATCTATCTGACTCGTATTAACCCCACTTTTAAATGTTACTAGGTGAGACTCCCTCTTTCTAAACCAAGTGTTTGCTAAGATCATATCATAGGACAAACCAAAATCTAAAATCTTTTCTCTACTTTCGTTTCTTTCTCCTATACCATAGCCTCCATGGATACTCTCAAATCCATCCCTACTTATGCTTACATGTCCATTAAGGTCACCGCTGATGAAAAGCCTTTCTCCATAAGATATCCCTTGTACTACTCTATCTAAATCTTCCCAAAATTGACGCTTAATGGAATCATCTAAACCTACTTGAGGTGCATAAACACTAATAATATTAATAATATCCGTACCTAATACTAATTTAATACGTAAAATCCTATCACCCTTCCTACGGACCTCAACTACATTATCTATAAACTCACGACTCATAACAATCCCTACTCCATTCCTATTCATATTTATTCTTGTATACCAAATCTTATATCCCCAAGGTTCTATCACTTTTGCTTTCTCACCTACCCATTTGGTTTCTTGTAGACATAAAATATCAATCTTTCTCCTACACATAACATCTACTAACTCTACCAACTTACCAGTTAAAGACCCTATGTTCCAAGTGGCTAACCTAATTTTATGGTCTTGGACTAACTTATTTACCCCCACCCGTCCAACAAAGTGAGGGAACCCTTGCCTATTTAACACCACACCCGGGCGCCGGTGTGACGCATCGCTTCCGGGCGACGACCTAGCAACCCTTGCCCATTTATCACTGCCTCCGGGCCTATAGAGTACAGCGCGTCGCTCAGTAGGGAACGCCCCAACGAAATTCTCAATAATGAAAATAAAAGGATATTCAATAATGAAATAATACACTTCTCTTCCAAAAAAGGATATTTTAAGAAGGTTTGGCAAAGTTACTTCATAAAATTAGGAATATGAATATATGCAAATAGGGGCAAATGGGTTTACAAAACAGGATATGCAACAAGTTAAATTCTAGACATGAACTAGACAATCCATGTTACATATTATAAATAACCGTTGGGTTGGATGTCGAAAAGATTCAGGTACAAAATGCAATTGGACATAAAGGAGTTCGTGTCCAGGTCAGGTCAGGTACATACTACGAAGAACCAATTGGATTGGGTTCAAGAATAGTTCAGGCACAAATTGATTTGATGGCAAAATTGCACACTTTAGGACTGGCACATCCTTTAATCGGGTCTAACTTTTGGACACAATCCATCCCCTGGGTACACAAAATCAGGTCAGTTCAAGATTGAACAGATCAATTCCTTATATTGGGGCAGTTCTATCTGACCCACTTGCACCCACCCTGCACAACAATGCAAAATCAATTGCAATCTGCTGTGCAAAAAAGGGATGTTTCCCATAACTGCAAATTCTAATGCATTCTGGTTCAAAGTGAACTGCAAGTTCTACTGCCTTCTTGTTAAAAGTCAGCGTATTCATAATATGTGCCTTGCCACTGAAGGCAGAAGTCAAGAAAATGTACTTATTTAAGTATGGTGGTTCACTTTGACTGGCTTGCAACACAGTAACAAAGAGAAGCATTAGAATAACTAAATTGAAAAGGACAAGAAGCTTACCTTATTATTGTGAAATTTCCCAGTAGCACCATTAGATCCATAGTTAATCACATTGTAGGCAGATGGAACAATGGAAGGAAGCACATAGTTAACCGGAAGTCCATGAAGTCCGGAAAAGTTAGCACCTACGAACCCAGAACAAAGAGAGTCAGCATATGCATCAAAATTCCACATGCTTGCCCTAGTATTATAGACTCCAAGACCATCAGCAACCACCATCAAACAAGCTAGCAATTTGTCATCACACACTAACATTCCTTCTTAGTGCAGAAGGCAATTTTTTTCTAGAACTCAAAAATGAAAGTGCCACGATTTACAATCAAGCTAGTAATTTCTTGAAGAAGAGATATCAATGACAGAAGATAACCACTAGTCCAGAAAACATATTCCATAAAAACACATTCCCTGCAACTGTTTTTTTGGCAAACAAGAAATACCGAACCAACATTTATTCTGGAAGATTATAACCCTTCAATAGCTACATCACATTAAGACCATATAAGATTTAGCATTTCTCTGGAAAATTTTTTAACAGTCAGAACATTCAAACCAGGATCAGGAGCATTAATGGCTAGTTTCCCATATATTCAGAACTAATAAGCAAACAAAATCAACAGTGAGATGAAGGATAATGCTGTCAAAGAGGACATTACAGTTATTTATTTTTCCTGTAACTTAAAACAATATAATTTTGCAACAGCCTAGTGGCTGTTCTCATAAAATGGTCAAATAGAGATCCTAGATGTCACCGAACACACTCTGTAAGTCCACTTTGCACAACAGAGTCCCAGCAAATACAGAAGAATAACTAAGGAATGGTGAGAGTGAACAAGCCTGAAGAGTAACTTTCAATTTCAGTATAATATTGAAAACCGATACCATATAACACTAAAACTGCATCAAGAAATAGTTCTTGAAAGCTGAATATTAATTGTAGTTTACATCAAATCATAAGCATACTCACCAGCTATGTCACAGGGATTCGGCTAGCAGGGTGCCGCACCCGCATCGACGCGACGCGAGTGCGGGTGCGGCACCAGGTGCAGTCAACCCGACCCTGGGTGCAGTCAACGCACCCAGGGTCATTTTGGTCCAATTTTTCGGACTTAAAAAAAAATTGCCAAGAAAAAAAAAATTGCCCTATATGTCACAGGGATTCTCCAACTAGGTGCCGCACCCGCACCCGATGCGGTCAACCTGACCCTGGGTGCAGTCAACGCACCCAGGGTCATTTATGTCAAACTTTTGGACTTTATATATATATATATATATATAATTTTTTATAGTTTTGCCGCACCCCCGCACCCAGATTTTTTGGAAGTGCCGCATCCCCGCACCCGCACCCATGTGACATAGCTCACCAGTATCCATACCATTACAATAGCAAGAAGCAAAATTTCTCATGAAAGTGCCAAAACAGAAAAAGGTTTTCTCAGAAAAATAACACCATAGCTAAAAACAGGTCAATCAAAAAAGATTGGAAATCTATATTTTATCATTTTCATGATATTTTAGAAAATTGTACAGTTTCTCGTGATATGTTTCTGAAAATATAAACTTCTGGCATAATACCATAATAGTAGTTCTTCAATTTCTTGGCATAATACAATGACAAGTAGGGCGGTCAATGGGTTGGGTATCCGACCCATGAGGATGTATCCAAACCCGCTCAAATAACCAGTTGCCTTATCAGGTTCAGGTTCGATTTTGTCGGGTAAAAAATAATGAAATCCCAAACCTAGGTCTATATAATTCAAAGAGTTTATATTCACTAAAAATCAATATAAAATACTAGGATCAAGCCGGGTCTGGAGGGATCTATGATAAGAATCATAACCACTAGCCAAAACCGCCCTCCTAATGGATGTCTTAGATTGAAGTTTCTCCCTCTCTCAAATGTGCGTGATGAGGGCATTACAAGATAATTTTTAAACATTTCTAAAAAAGGCATTTAAACCCAACAATAACCTATGTCATTTGGAAAAAGTTTCTAAAGCAAAGCATTTGTGTGCACCAATACCCTTCAACCATCTTTACGAAGTAGTAAGAAAGGTCCCAAACCCAGCCCACATATTACTCAGGACAGGCTCGGGTTGACCTGAACAACATTCGGGTCAACATTTACCAAGAATAAAAAAGTGGAAAAATTAGGCCTTGAGGCTTCAAGTGAAGCATGAAATCACACTCAAGGCCCAATAAGTAGATTTTTACACTATCTAGAGAGTTCAAAATAATCCCATGGCAAGAAGCTATCACCAATTAGCGAGAAGACCAACTGATCCACATCTAAAGTCAATTTTAGAACAAGAAGCTTCATGATTTGCCTCTCCAAGGAACAAGCTATTCTTATGCCTTTCTCTTTGCAACATCCAGGAAGACTGGCAGCAAATCACCATCCACTTCATCTTTGGAAAGCATTTTTGAAAACCCTGGTGGATCAACCCAGTCACTAACCCGAGTTGACATGTCTGAGACATACCCACCCACCCACGCACCCCTCTCCACTAAAGTCGCTCATTCATGCATACTTACATATGTGTGTTCTTGTGTAGCATGATGCAGCTCAGTCACCATGTTGACCCAGACAAGTCGAGTGACAAGTTATTGGGTTTTTGGTCCATGTATGGCCATAGTGACCCAAAACCCAGGGGCTTAGGACCTTGTCCAACAAAAATTATATGTGAAACATTGTACAATTGAAGTACTAAAAGCTAAAGAAAGAAAACCTGTGTACGAAAGAGGAGAGTTCGCATATTGTGAGTAATGAGGATCTTCTACAAGTTTGTTTACAATCAAGTATAATGCTCGCATTTGCTCCTCTAGAGACCCTGTCACTGTGACAACTCTATCATTCACACCAGTGAAACTATGATCTTGTGGGGAAATCTTGATGCCAGCTTGAGAGTCTTCTATGAATGACCTGTTTGCGTCGAACCAAAAAATCAGAACAACTTAATTACATCATCAATCAATTCAGATTTATACACATAAGAATTTGAAACACACACACACAGTGCATCTATTCCTTGGCATAGGCAATTAGATCTGATAAGATCCAGTAGCTGTTAGATATGAATAAGGATTAAGAATACCCATTTTAAGAACCTTTTCTTAGAGAACATTTTTAGGCTAGAGATTCAGCTGCTTTGCTATTTAATTTAATTAAAAAAAAAATCAGAGACACCCTGCATTTTCTCTATACACACAGCCAAATACTTCAAATAACACAGGCAGTTTTTTGTTCTTGATACAAAAGACAGATTTTTTTTGCATGTATAGATAATTTTTCTTCAATACTTTCTCTTGGTTGCAATATATCTTTGCCCATACTTTAAATGCAACATGCAGATTTTTACTCTTGATATTAATACTGAGATTTTTCTGCATCTACAGCTAAGTTTTCTTCAATAATTTCTCTTGGTTGCAAGATCTTTGCCCATCGATGCATTTTATCAAATAATTGAGTACAAATAATGGTTTCTAGTTTTTCTATTTGATCAGGCCTCCTAAAGAGAACATGTCTTTTGTTCATGACGAATGATGTGACAGTAAATGCATACTTTATTGTAGAGCCTCCCTTGCCAATTATGCCACCACATGCACTGTTCGGAACAATAAGCCTCAATTTTGATGCAGAATCCGCGTCATCACCATCTTCAACATGTGACTGAATAAAATAATTCATAAAAAAACATATATTTAATAGTGGAATTTCATGATTGTTACATAACCATGTCAGCAATGAATGAAAGAAAAGCCTGAAACTACAATACCTCACTCTGCAGTTTTGAAAGTATAAGCCCCATTGCAGTAAGTATATCACCATCATTCCCAGTTACCATAATGATTCTGTCTGTTGTTCCAGGAAAATATTCATGATTGCGAGACAATTGGATGCGAGTTCCAGATTGCGATTGCAATTCGGTGATAGTTGAACCACCCTTCCCAATGACAGACCCAGCTGCTGCATTTGACACGAGAAACCTGATGCTCGTCGGCTTCTCTTTTTCGTCTAACAATGTTCCATGCATCAGTACAATTATTCAGACAAGAAAATGCAAGTCATCACTTGCAAAGAGCAAACAAAGAAGAAAGCCATGAAAAATAAATAAAAGAACAACTCTGAAATAAATTTAGTGATCCAAGTATTTTGAGAAAATATGCACTGGAAGCAAGAAAAAAAATCACACAAAAATCTATTGCACAAAAAAATTATAAACAAAAGGATTGTCATAACTATAACAATGAATCAGTAAACCCCAATATTGGTTCTACAAGAACCTAAAGTGAGGAGATTGACTAGCAAACATTTTATTAAAACTTGAGTATCCGACCTGAAATGCATAATTCAATAAATGTCACAGGATAAAGGAATTTTTGCAACTGCCAATTTATTTCGGCAGGCTTAAACAGTTGTACAAGATAAGCACTGTTTCTGATAAAAGAGTATCACTACTTAAGATTATAGCAAATAGCTATCCCAATTCCCGGAAGGATGTTCCTTCATAAATTCAGTGGCTACTAACAAGTGTGCATAACTCTAACGTCTATAAACTAGTAGACGATACAATTTAAAAGAAACACTTCAAGCATTTTTCATCCAAACAACAAAGCTTGGCTAGAAAAAAAATGAAATCAAACAACACGATAAATCCTTAACCATATTAGTGATTATGGCCTAACCCAGTTTATGTGTTAATGATAAGAACCTCCAACTAGATGTTTGTGACTTGAGGTGTTCAATTGGTATACATGTTCAATACCATTTTTCGGTGAACACCAGATTTAAGCAGCTTGATTGCACAGCTTTTTCAGAAACATCAATCCTAAGATCAACCAGGCCCAGATTCATATTTATCCTACTTAAATTATTTTGCACTGGAATGGTCTTTTGATTTTTCATTCCTGCAACATAAACTAAATTATGGCAAACTTTGTCCATGTTCAGATTAAAGTACAATCAAACCCACAACAACAAGGGTGAAGCAAAATATCAAGAGCATAATTTATGCACGAGCTAAGTAGTTTGTCACCTGATATCCATACTAACTAGTGCATGAGACTCATGAACCATGCCGGTTTCCATATCCCACTCCTTCCTCTATGTTCCATCAATTACTTTATTTTGCAAAGTAATTATGAACAGTTCCTGTCCGGATTTACATGTGTTTGTTTACATACTATTATTAGCAATTTAGCATCAACAATAATAAGCGAGTTTGCCAACAAAAATAACATTCAGATTCACCAACTAAACTCGTTAAAATCAAACATTTTCTAACAAGTCCATCACGGCTCAGTGCATATCATAACAATAGAAAAAACATAAGTTCAAACCGATCTGGTAAAACCCAACTTCCCAACTTCTTGCTGTTCTATGAGATTCTGTCCCATACTCGAAAATCGGGATTATGAAGATTTTATACATATTTTTACTCAATTACCGACAATGGCAAGGTCTTAAATCGTTCATTACGCATACACATATCCAATCAAATCCCATAAGCCGAGCAACAGCAAACAAAACCCACATCATAGCTAAGCAACACCAACCCAACTCGCCAAAATCCAACTCCACCCATTACAAAACCCAATACCAATTTCAGGAATACAGCCCATCGTTCATATCCAATCATCAGAATCACCACCATTGCGACAAAACGCGCCGCCCTCTCCACGACGACACCCACCGAGCAAAAGAAACGCAAACAAAAAACGACCCAATTTTCCGGTTTCTTTCTTCTTCCCGGAGAGATGAAAAGAAATATATGAAAATACATATCAAGACCAAAAGATCTAGTGAAACGAAGAGGTCCCCTCGTGCCAAAACAAGTGAGATACGAAAGGGGAGAGGATGAAGCGAGGGCTCACCTTGGTTGGTCCTGTTTGGGGGGATTGGTGATCTCTTGTTGGTGACTTCAGGGGACGATGAGATGTACGAGTCTGGGGACTCCATTCCCACAGCACCAATCTCCAACATCTCACGCGCTTCTTCCTCTTCCTTTTCTAACAACTATTGAACTGGGATCATCGGACTCCAAATTTTTCGTTTGGTCCTTTTCTTGTAAAATATCTTCTGCTGAGCACGTGTGTGTGTATATATATATATATATATATACCTTCGACTGTCCACTGTATCGTACTATCTAATGAGAAACCATGGCTGAAAGCTTTGACCAGTCTGACCCCGTGGATGCATTCGATACACTGTATTTGTTAGAGAGGTGAATGCCTCAGTACTCGCAAGCTCAAAGAACCGAGGCGTCGTAGTGAGGCGTTTGCAGGCTTCAAGCACACGCCTTGCTTCGAGGTGCGCTTCGCTTTTAAGATATACACATCATCATCTCTGGTGGCCATTTCTGGCCGGTGAGATCTCTCTCTGTTTTCTGCTTGAAACCAACTTCATTCTTCTCTTCACTCCTCTAAGTAACAGGTTCATTTGCATCTCTAATCAAGCATCAATTTGCCATCCACGGTATTTAGTAAGATGATTCAACATAGTTTTGTGTTATATGCTTCGGTTGTTGATGAAAATGATAAACTTGATGGGATCGATAGTTTTTTCTTTGACCATTGTGGTTATTCTTGATGGGTTTTTTGGAGAGTGAAAAGTTGCCGATCAATTGTTTAACGAAATGCCTAAAAGTGATTGCATCCACAGAATCTCATGTTTTTGTTTCTTTACTATGTGTATATTTTTATTTGAGAAAATAGTTTTTGTTGTAAAACAATTTTAGTTTGATGCTTGAGGTACATGTGAATGGTTTTTTCTTTGATCGTTGTTTATTCTTTGTAGGTCTTTTGGAGAGTGAAAAGTTACCAATCAAATATTTGACAAAATTTTTGAAAGCGATTATGTGCACAGAATCCTATGTTTTCATTTCTCCATCCATTTTGAGTGTTACCATATGTATTTTTTATTTAAGTCAAGTAGTTTTGTATAGCAGATCTAGTTTGATGCTTGAAGTGGTTGTGAATGTATGCTCCAGAACTATTTGGATTTAGTTCATTTATTTGAAGTTCTTTTCCACGTCAAAAGTCGAAGCAAAATTGTTGTTAAGATTATTGCAAAAATGATAGGAAACAGTCAAAGATTTGAATTTTTTGGCATTTATCTAACTTATATATAATATTTAGTATGTTTTTACAATATTTAGTATGTTTTTACAATTTTTTGTATGTCAATCATGCTGATGTTTGTTTCCTAGTGTTGGTACTGTACTCACATGTGCCGTGTGTTGAACCTCATAGTCACTATGGGCATCACTTCATACCCATTATTTTTAATGGTTCTTCTTCTTCTAATTTTGATCAATGGTAACAAGCTTTCTGTGATTTTTTTTGTCAGTGTCTAAATTCATTTATGAGTAGAAAATGAATGAGTAGAAAATGAAAGTCTTTTTTCATCTGTGAATCTCCAAAAAAAATATAAAACAGATCATTGAATTTAGTTTTGTCCTTTATTAGTAGTTCTTATTTAAAAGTTTTATTATTTTATTAATATTATATATTTTATTATTTTGATCATGAAGCTTACACTTCAATGCCTCGAGGCTTACACCTTGCTTCATAACAAGCTCAACGCCATGCTTCGGCTCATCGCATTTAACAACCTTGTTAGGAGCTAATGCATCTAGAAGTGTATCATTTCGAGGTGAAAACATGTTTTGTTGAGTCAGGAAATTTCAGCACGTTATGAGCGGTTGATCTTTTATGCACTTGAAAACACAATTACATGATGCAATTGCATGATTCAAAATATGTTATTCACTTAACAAATCAGGTAGATAGTTTTTTTTTTTTAAATTTTGACCATAAAGATGTGATCTATATACTTGATTTTATAGGGATCAGCTCTTGAAGAGTTTGATTCCAACATATGGGTGGGTTTTTATAAAGTTTGAAAAATCATAGGTCCAAAATCTTTGTAAATTTTTTAGGCTCCAAACATTATTTTTTTTCATAGAAAACACATGATCCAAGTGTGGATATTTAATAAATCGACCATGCTCGACACATTTATAGGGCCTAAACCACATAAAAAGCACCGAAAAAGCTGAAAAACCCATTTAGCACGTGGTTTAACACCAAATGGGTTTAGCAGATACCCATACTCTCTCTATATCTATCTATCTATCTATATATATATATATATACATGTTAAATAGGTACTTTGAAACCTGCTATTAGATTAACGGCCCTTAACCAGTAGCACTTGAAAATAGTGATCATGAATTTGTATATGCATTTACTAGGCTTTTGGCCTCAATGAGGGTTGGCATAGTGGGGTGGAGCCTTTGGCTGCTAGACGAACAGTCAAGGTTTCATTCTCATGGGTGTCAATGAGTAGCATGGTGGGAGTCGTTTTAAGTTGCCAGCACGACTACTGTAGGTATGCATGGCGGGTGCAGTTTCTTCAAGTTATATAAAAAAAATAATAATTTAAAAATTACTCTGATTTTGATATCGCAATTCAGGTTACTTACTTTTAAAGGCAAAACAGAATTATCAAGCCTAACTTTCTTATTTATATGATATAATATATAGTGATCCAAAGGTCAATCACATGTAAGACATTATTTTATAATACAAATACTACGTGGACTCACCATTAGGAGTGTCAACGGGTTGGATTTGACCCGGATTCAACCCGAATCAGGGTTTGGTGATAAATACGAAGATCTAATTAGAATCAGAGATGAACCCGAAGGGTGCAATTAATATATGAAGTCGGGTATGGTTTGTGAAATTTCGTAAGTGTCCCAGGTTTGCCCCGAGTTTCAATTAAGATCCGTAATTTGTCAAAGGAGATTACAAGATATTATTTTATATGGTATGGATAAGGTCTGGTTCATGTAATCCTTATAGGACCCGAGTATGGTTTTCCTCATGGTGGACCCAATCAGACCCAGGATTGGACTTGGTACCCGTACTTCAGAGTCAGATTTAAGTTGGAACCCACCTGGGTCCAAACCAAATCCAACCCGTTGACATCCCTACTTAACATGACCAGCTGGTCCAGACCTATGAATCAAGGACTAATAATCACTCACTGGGATCCAGGACATCTCTAAAATATAAAATAACAAAAAAAACTAAAAGCGTAACACGGGTATCTCCCCAAAACTTTTCAAGTCGTTTGATTTGTCCACGGATCGGACCACAAGGAGTCCAGTCCGACCCGATAGCAGAGTCGGTTACTCAAATCTAAACGAATCCGAAAAATCTGCCCCGACCCGTTCATCAAGTTCAATAGACAATAGCGACGGTAGGCGGACCACAATACCCTAAAACCAGGGAAAAATCTCATCCGTTAGTCCTCCTACCGACGATCCGACGTTCCATCTTCATCAATCCGCGTGCATCAGAACCCAACCAATCAGCGCGCGCTTCCCTCCCTCTATAAATACCAAGCTCTTCCTCATATTTCTTCCCATCTCTTTCAAGCGATTGCTGAAAGCTCTGTAGCAGAATCACTATACCCTTTCGATCTTTCTAGCGACGATGGCGCCCAAGGCAGAGAAGAAGCCCGCGGAGAAGAAGCCGGTGGCGGAGAAGGCTTCGGCGGCCGGGAAGAAGCCGAAGGCGGAGAAGAGGCTGCCCGGCAAGGAGGGGTCGTCGGAGAAGAAGAAGAAGATGAAGAAGAAGAGCATCGAGACGTACAAAATATATATATTCAAGGTGTTGAAGCAGGTTCACCCCGACATCGGGATATCCAGCAAGGCCATGGTCATCATGAACTCCTTTGTCAATGACATCTTCGAGAAGCTTGCGCAGGAAGCTTCCCGCCTCTCCCGCTACAACCGGAAGCTCACCATCAGCTCCCGTGAGATCCAGACCTCCGTCCGTCTCGTTCTTCCCGGTGAGCTCGCCAAGCACGCCGTCTCGGAAGGCACCAAGGCCGTCACTAAGTTCACCAGCTCCTAATCTCGATCTCGTTTCTGGATTTTGTGGTTTTCATCTCTTTTTTCGTTAGGTTTGGAGTAGGTGCTGCCTTTGTTGTGACCTGTGAATAGGTTGTGGAAAGGATGATGAATGTAGTGATCGATACACTCGAAATTACTCTTATTGTTGATCATGAATACAGTCCCTTTTTAATTTTTGCGTTTTCGTCCTTGGTTACCTCTTATCTCAATCCAAAGGAGAAAAATAAGGTGAATAATTAAATGAATCCGGTCCGCTCACAGTATTGCATAAGTGGAGCCGGAACCTTTTCCGGGATGTACTTGGCGTGATCGAGGGTCCAAATTCAGAGGCGTTTGTCGCTTACCATTTGCCGATCAAACTAACTGCATCCGAACTGCCTTTATTTTCGCATCGTTGTTGACTTTTGTCGATCTAAGTAATTACACATATTGATTGCATCCGCCAAAACTCGAGTTCGAATCCCCCAAGAAGCTCACTTGCAGTGGGAAAAGAAGGATGTAAGTGGCTTTATATATATTTTTTTTAATTATTCTAAATTCAAATCCTCTAGGGGTTTCCCTCCAGGTTTTCCTTCGGGAGACAGTTGGCACCAACAAATTCGGATTTGAATTGGATCTGAGGTCCATACCCAGTAAAATAATATTTTTAAGGTTTTTACATTAAAATTCACAGATGATAATCGAAACTCGGGTCAGATAAAGGTCGGTTCATGATTGTCTTGACACTAGATCAAAGAGTGGGCCAAGTTAAGGGTCAGGATAGAGGTGTGAAAGGATCGGATATGACCTGATCCCGTATTGTATCGGATCCTATAGGGTAAAGGTTTGGTTACAAATGAAGGGGTCCAATTAACTACCTGGGTTGGACTCATGAGGTTGGATTATTAAATTGATCGTATGCTGTTTATGAAATTTATACCAAACTCAAGTCTGACCCGAGTTTCGATTATGATCTGTGAATTTTAATGTAAAAACCTTAAAAAATATTATTTTACTGGGTATGGACCAGGTTTTGTTTGTGTAATTCTTATTGGGTTTGGGTATATTTTTTGTAAAATTTTTAGTCAGATCTGAATCCGATACCTGCATCTCTTAGTCAGATCAGGGTTTGGACCCAGCCATTTTAGCAGGGGTCCGGCCAGTTGACACCCCTAAGAGAGGATGCCCAATACTTTGAGATGTTGGGGTACTGGGTCATTTGAAAGCATGTCAAAGATGTTGACTTTCATGTAGAAAAGGCAAAACTGAGTGGATTAGACCTGGTATATAGCCCAATTCTAGACATATCTACTTACCTGATTCTGACCATACACCAGTCTAACATTTGACCCGGAGTTGGATATACTATCCGGATCCGGAAATATGAGTCAGATATAGTTCGTAACCAGGTAGGATCTCCGACCCATCTGCATCCTTACGAGTTAAGGGCCAAGATCTGATAAGGACCCCACAGAAACCGGGAGGAGAAAAGAATCTTTACCGTAAAACGACACGACAATCAACGGCCCTCCTTCTCCATTCATGTCTCCAAGAGCTATCTAATCAGTGCGCAGATTCAGGACCCTATGAGGAGAGGGTGGTGTATGTTCGCCCCCGATGATTCACTGAATCCCATGTCTGTGTTCGGGGCTTTGAATGAGCACCACGTATACAAGCACATGAGGCTCGTATTCCCGTGTATGTTGACATAACTTTGCATCGGACTCTAGTGTTGTTGCAAAGACTTAAGTACCCTTTCTTGCTATTCTTCTCATAAAGTGATGGTTTGAGAAAATGACAAAAATGCCCTTCATTCAAAAAAGAAAAAACAAACAGTTCAAAAAAAGGACAAACATGTCCTCCATCCAGAAAGTCGAGGATGATGTTGACTCTTCAAAGTCTTCTTCTTTTTCTGTTCAAAAAAAGAACAAACATGTCTTCTTTTTTTTTCTCCGTAAAACACTGTAAAACCCTCTCTCTCTAGAGAAGAAATCAAGGGAAACAAAGAGTTCTTCCTGGAGAAGGCCATGAACATCAACCCTCTCACTCTCTCTCCCTTCTCTCTCTACTTCTGTGCACATACATTGCTCCATCGTCATCTTCTTCTTCTTCCTTCTTCGTAAAACACTGTAAAACCCTCTCTCTCTCTCTAGAGAAAAAATCAAGGGAGGTAAAGGGTTCCTCCTGGAGAAGGCCATGAACACCAACCCTCTCACTCTCTCTCCCTTCTCTCTCTACTTATGTGCCTGATTTAGAGTTTTTGCCCTTACAGGAGGGGGGTCCGGGGGTTCATCCCAGCGAGGGTAGCATCATTCAACTAAATGAGTTGTAGATCCTGATTCAGAGTTTTTACCCTTATAGGAGAGAGGTCTGGGGGCTCCTCCCAACGTGGGTAGCATCATTTAATTTGAAAAGTTGTGGAGTCTGATTCAAAGTTTTTACCCTTACAGAAAAGGGGGGTCTGAGGGCTCCTCCCAACGTGGGTAGCATCATTCAACTTGATGAGTTGTGGAGTCTGTTTCAAAGTTTTTACCCATTCATATTTTAAGGCATTAGATCTCATCTTTGAACATCCACGTATGTGCAGTTTGCTTTCATCATGTTCAGTTGTTTTCTAGATTATACTTTGAATTCTAGTGCATTTTAGATCTATCGATTTGTATGTAACCAACGCTCATTTTAATCTGAATTTTTTACTGCAACTTTATGCATATGTCTTAATGCTCTCCACCAAAAATCAGATCATTCTGAGTTTGTTTGACTCACTTTAAAAATCGAGATTCAAAACCTGTTATTTTGCACCGTCATGATTTTAGCAGAATCAGGACCAACTTGCGAGAGTGATTTCTCCCTAACCAGAGATGATCTTTCCAATCCGTAAAAAGGGTTGTTTTTTAAATTGAATTTAGTTTGTTCATATCAAATTTCAGTGATTTATATGGTGTTTTTATACCAGTTTCGGGTAAAAAACCATAACTCTATCACTCTGTGTCATTTTAACGGCTCAGATTTTGATCCATTTTGTTTGAATTTTATTTTCCTAATGGGAGATCATTTTTCAATTCTGTAAAACGGGTTCTCTTCGTTTATGTGTCTAGTTCATTCCTGTAAATTTTCAGAATTTTTCATGGTCAATTATTATTTTATTTTGATTAAATACCAGAATCTTGTATCCAGATTTTATAAATGTTCTGATTTTGGCCCCCATATCATGACTGTTGTAGCATTTCTTCAACAAATCGTTATTTGATTGACAATATTCTTCAGCAAATTGTTGTTATGATTTTTTTGAGTCTCTAATGAGTCCCTACTATAATTTGTAGTATTTTTGGGTCTCTAACGAGCCTCACAATGATTTATAGTGTTGTCCGGTCTTTTAACTATGATTTATAGTGCTTTGGGGTCTCCAACGAGCCCCACAACGATTTGTAGTGTTTTCGGTCTTTTAACTATGATTTATAGTATTTTTGGGTCTCTAACGAGACCCACAGCGATTTATAATGTTGCTGGACCTCGCTATAGCGATTTGTAGTGTTTCTCGCTAAACACTACAGCGATTTGTGATACAAATCGCTGTCCGAATCAGGACCAACTTGTCAGGGTCATATCTCCCTAACCAGAGATCGGATTTTAAATCCGTAAAAAGTGGTGTCTTCGTTATGAAGTCTAGTTTATTCTTGTAAATTTTAAGTGATTTCTATGGTCATTTGATACCTCATTTGGATCTAAAACCAGACCCCTATCAGTCTGCCTTATTTGAGTGACATAGGTTTTTTTTCATTTTTTAAGAGTCATATCTCCCCAACGGAAGATCCTTTTTCAAATCCGTAAAAAGGGTTTTCTTCCTCTATGTGTCTAGTTTATATCTGGAAAGTTTTATAACTTTTTATGCTCATTTGATATTTCAAACCTGTTAAAAACCGAGACATGTTATAAAATGTTATAAAACTTAAAAAGTTTGAAACTTCCTCTATGTGTCTCGGTTTTTAACAGTTTGAAACTTCCTCTATGTTATAAAACTTAAAAAGTTTGAAACTTCCTCTATGTGTCCTCGTAGTTGAAGGTGCTCATTTGATATTTCAAACCTGTTAAAAACCGAGACACATAGAGAAAGTTTCAAACTTTTTAAGTTTTATAACATTTTATGCTTATTTGATATTTCAAACCTGTTAAAAACCGAGACACATAGAGGAAGTTTCAAACTTTTTAAGTTTTATAACATTTTATAACATGTTTTGGTTTTTAACAAGTTTGAAATATCAAATGAGCATAAAAAGTTATAAAACTTTCCAGATATAAACTTGACACATAGAGGAAAAAAACCCTTTTTACGAATTTGGAAAATGATCTTTCGTTGGGGAGATATGACTCTTACAAAATGAAATAAAAACCTATGTCACTCCAATAAGGCAGACTGATAGGGGTCTGGTTTTAGATCCAAATGGGGTATCAAATGACCATAGAAATCATTGAAAATTTATAGGAATAAACTAGACTTCTTAACGAATACACCACTTTTTACGGATTTGAAATCCAATTTCTGGTTAGAGAGATATGACCCTGACAAGTTGGTCCTGATTCGGACATCGATTTGTATCACAAATCGCTATAGTGTTTAGCGAGAAACACTACAAATCGCTATAGCGAGGTTCAGCAACATTATAAATCGCTGTGGGTCTCGTTAGAGACCCGAAAACACTATAAATCATAGTTAAAAGACCGGAAAACACTACAAATCGTTGTGGGGCTCGTTGAAGACCCCAAAGCACTATAAATCATAGTTAAAAGACCGGACAACACTATAAATCATTGTGAGGCTCGTTGGAGACCCAAAAATACTACAAATTATAGTAGAGACTCATTAGAGACTCAAAAAAATCATAACAACAATTTGCTGAAGAATATTGTCAATCAAATAACGATTTGTTGAAGAAGTGCTACAACAGTCATGATATGGGGGCCAAAATCAGAACATTTATAAAATCTGGATACAAGGTTCTGGTATTTAATCAAAATAAAATAATAATTGACCATGAAAAATTCTGAAAATTTACAGGGATGAACTAGACACATAAACAAAGAGAACCTGTTTTACAAAATTGAAAAATGATCTCCCATTAGGAAAATAAAATTCAAACAAAATGGATCAAAATCTGAGCCGTTAAAATGACACAGAGTGATAGAGTTATGGTTTTTTACCCGAAACTGGTATAAAAACACCATATAAATCGCTGAAATTTGATATGAACAAACTAGATTCAATTTAGAAAACAACCTATTTTATGGATTGAAAAAATCATCTCTGGTTAGGGAGAAATCACTCTCGCAAGTTGGTCTTGATTCTGCTAAAATCCTGACGGTGCAAAATAATAGGTTTTGAATCTCGATTTTTAAAGTGAGTCAAACAAACTCAAAATGATTTGATTTTTGGTGGAGAGCATTAAGACATATGCATAAAGTTGCAGTAAAAAATTCAGATTAAAATGAGCTCTGGTTACATACAAATTGATAGATCTAAAATGCACTAGAATTCAAAGTATAATCTAGAAAGCAACTGAACATGATGAAAGCAAACTGCACATGCGTGGATGTTCAAAGATGAGATCTAATGCCTTAAAATATGAATGGGTAAAAACTTTGAATCAGACTCCACAACTCATCAAGTTGAATGATGCTACCCACGCTGGGAGGAGCCCTCAGACCCTCCTTTTCTGTAAGGGTAAAAACTTTGAATCAGACTCCACAACTTTTCAAGTTGAATGATGCTACAGTTAGTGTGCAGGTCAGTCGGTGTTTGATGGAGAAATGTTGGATCGTTTGTTGGATGTGCACAGAAGTAGGGAGAGAAGGGAGAGAGAGTGAGATGAGGTTTTACCTCTCTCTTGTAAGGGTAAAAACTCTGAATCAGGATCTACAACTCATTTAGTTGAATGATGATACCCACGCTGGGAGGAGCCCCCAAACCCTCCTCCTGTAAGGGTAAAAACTCTAAATCAGGCTCCACAAGAGTTAATGTAGAGGTCAGTCGGTGTTTGATGGAGCAATGTATGATCTTCTAATGGATGTGCACAGAAGCAGAAATAGAAGGGAGAGAGAGAGTGAGAGGGTTGATGTTCATGGCCTCCTCCAGGGGAGATTTCTTTCTCGGATAATCCTGCAGTGCAGAGACTGGGTCTTAAATAATCATCTTCGGGGCACTTAAGTCTTTACAACCACTCCTTTTCAAGAACCGTCATTTTTTTTTGCACCAATGGAGGAGAGGGTACTTAAGTCTTTGCAATCGCATCAAACTCCAACGCTAATTAATGCTGACAAACATGGGGATACGAGACACACATGCTTACATACGTGGTGCTCTTTGGAACCCCCGATCATAAGATGTAGCTAACTGCCCTGTTCGGGGGGGAACATATAACCTGCTTTGCCCTATGAGGGTCGACGGAGAAAAAGAAGAAGAAGAAGAAGAAGAAGTGCATCGAGACGTACAAGATATACATCTTCAAGGTGCTAAAGCAGGTTCACCCCGACATGGGGATATCCAGCAAGGCCACGGGCATCATGAACTCCTTCATCAACGACATCTTCGAGAAGCTTGCTCAGGAAGCCTCCTGCCTCGCCCGCTACACCCGGAGGCCCACCATCACCTCCCGCGAGATCCAGACCTCCGTCCGCCTCGTCCTTCCTGGTGAGCTCGCCAAGCATGCTGTCTCCGAGGGCACCAAGGCCGTCACCAAGTTCACCAGCTATTGAAGATCGGTGGGGACGGGATCTTTTTTCTTTTTTTTGGGGTTTTGGTTTCCTGCTTCCTCTTTTTTGGGTGGTGATATCGGTGGAAAAGTGGGTTTTTGGGGATGAATAGCGAATTGTGGTCCGTGTGAATTGAATGAAACTGTTCATATAGCTTTTGAATGAATCTTGTTCAGTTTAGTCTGTGTGTGTGTGTGTGTGTTCAACTCTGGTTGCGTATGCTTCCATTCATGTCTGGTTTGGTGATGTGCTAGTGCTGGTGGTGACGATGAAGAAGAAGATGATCTATGTAGTGGTGGTGCTCTTATTTGATGATAAGATTGTGCATCATCTGATCTTCGATTGTTTGACTGAGTGCGTAATGCACAGCGGGTGATGATTAAAGGCGGTAAGAGTCGATGGATGTTGATGTTATAATGTGGGGGTTCATTAGCTTAAACGTGCTAGTTGTAGGTCTGGTGAAATTGGCGTTTTCTTCTGGTTTGAGACGTAGTTCGGGTTTTCAGTTTCTGATTCAAACACCATATGGGTTTGCATGGGAAACGGCTTCACTCGGCTCCGATCTTTATGAACTTTATTTATTTATTTATTTTGAGCTTGGAGAGAACAGAGGGTTTATAACGTTTATCATTGTCAATGCGTTTCTATTGAAAACTATTTAAATATGGTTTTGGGTCGGTGTGTAATCATTTCTTTTGGATGAGGGATGACACCTGTTACCACCTTTTGAGTTTTGATTTCCCTTGACTGGATATTGGTATGGTACGGGTCAGATGGGGCACCGAATTCATACTTTTCCTGTTGAAGGATCCAATTGCTCTAGTCATACGAGTCATGAACCAGCAAAATCAACTTGGTTTAATTTCTATTTTTGTGTTTTTTTTTTGTTTGCTTGAACGGGTGATAGCCCACATGTGATTGGGACCCGATGCCTCGCCATTTGAATTCCCCTTTATTAATGGGTGATTTGCCTTAACGTACGTAGTGTCTTTACTAATTGAAATAGATGCCCAATGAATCCCATAATTCAGAGATGTACCTAGTTATCTTACTCTCTTTTTCTTGTTGATTTTTTACTACAGAACTCTCATGGTACCGTTCAGATGCATTCACGGTTTTTTTTTACATATCTAAGCATAAAACCATAATTGTCATAATTTCAACGTTGTTTAATAAATTTGCCATTTTACACACCTCTCTCTCTCTCTCTCTCTCTCTAGTCTCTCCCCCACCTCTCTCTCTCTCTCAAGCATGCATTTGGACAAGTACAGGAAAATCTATATGTATGGAAAATAAATTTAATGTAACCCCATGCTTTTCAATCATTTCAAAAGTAAGCCTAGCTGTTTATGAGAGAAAAACCTATACTTGACCGTAACATACCTCGACAACTGTCTTGGTTAATGGTTAACCATAAGAAAAATCGGGTAAGATTTTGATTTATATAATTTATTGGGCATGAATTTGCATTATGGAGAAACACTAGGTATCTTTTTGCAGATATCCCTGGTTTAATTCGATTGCCTTATTTTTCTCCAACAGCTAAGGAAAAATCCTACCTGAATATATATTCAATCTTTGTGCCGGTTCATTCGTTTAAAGTTTTAACTGATCAGCTTCACAAAGGTAACTTATTAAAAAACACAGACCACATAATCATGACTTGGTGTTCAAGCCCATATCACTTCACAATTAAAGACTAAAAAGACTTGAAGCCATACCTTTTTGAAGTCCATCCATCCAAAACCTCTTGTTTGCTTCGGTCCCTTACATCTGATTGGAATCAAATGTGATTTGTAATTTTTATGAATCAGAATCATAAGAGAGCAGATGTGATTCCAATTCTGGTGGCAAATGGAGCATAGACTTTCATTTACAAAACAAATGAGAATTATTTTCTCATTGCTACGTTTGCTAAGAAACAAGTAATTGGAGTCACATGAAAATCATCTCTGGTTTAACGTACACCAAAGGGATCTATTTTTGCTGATTTCAGCCCCTTGCATATAAGAATGGGCAAGGGCAAGGCGACTCGTTGAGGTCAAAGGGTGCGCCAAGGGTTTACACCACCGGAATGCGACTGTAAGTACGACAGACTTAACCTGCAGGACTAGGATTGGCCGTTCCCTTCACCTGTCACTCTGCTGGGTTCAACTTCTGCATCACTCAAGGATATGTGGCCCATTGTTGATGAACGCACGGTCCAGGTTGAGAGAGAGAGAGAGACTCGCTTGCCGTTTTATCTATAAACAAATATACTGACACAGCACGATCAAACAAAGCATTCCGAAACGCATTTTTTGCCCCCTACGGGCAGTTGGGGAAAGAAGAAGAAGAAGATGATTGTGATGATGACCCCTTCATCATTACTGTCCTCATCGTCATCCATGATACGCGAACTCTCCCCTCTCAACTCCTACCTCCCTCGCTTCCCCACCAAAATCCCACTCAGAAACGCCAAGCGAAGAGTGGGGTTTGCTCAGGCTGCTCTAGATCCTCTCATCCGAGAGTCTTCTCCCCGCGCTCGCCTCTTCGCCAGACGCACTGAATCGGCCACCGTCATCCAGAACCTCCAACGCTCACTTGGTATGAGCAATACCCACTTGTCCCATTCTCTTCTATTTGTTTTTTTCGTTGCCTTTTCAGCGTAAGAAACCACCACCCAATTCTTGTGTAGATGAATACATGAGGTTACCCGCTAGCCAGTACTCGGTTTTGGACGCCGAACGCATCGAGCGCGTCGACGACAACACGTTCCTGTGCTACGTCTACAGATTCAAGTTCTTCAACTTCGAAGTGTGCCCTGTTCTGCTGGTCCAGGTCGAACAAGTGCCTAATGGTTGCTGCATTCGCCTCATGTCATGTAAGGTATGCTGGTGCTTCTTTGAATCTGTGGTCATTTTCACTTATAGGCCAATTGGATTTCCTTTTTTCGGTTCTTCGATTTCGGTTTTTATGGTTGGTGGGTTTTGTGCTGATAATCCCTATTTCACGTGGTGGGTGGTAGTTGGAAGGTTCTCCAATCGTTGTAGAGCAGAATGAGAAATTCTCAGGTACAATACCATGCTTATTTTTTTCTATTGCTGTTGCATGGCGAATTTGTTCATGCCCTCTTTATTTTAGCTCTTGTTTTAGCTTCTGTATACTAATTCTAAACTTTTGGTGAACTTTTCTCTTTCCCCACTTGAGATTTGAAGTTGAACGTTTGGACATGAACCTGAATGAGATGAACTTCGTTTTGGTGTTCTTGATTGTTACCCATTCGATTTTAGCTCTTCTTTAATGCTTGTATAATCTATATAGTATTCTTTGTTAGCTATGACAATTTTCATGTGGATATGAATTTGAACATTTTTTTTCAACGAGATGTACTTCTTAATCTGTTAACAAAACCAATGTCTTTTTTTTTTTCAGAATTCAACCTTATATGCTAATTGCTAGAAATAAATTTCATATGCTTTAGGGTACTTATGGTGTGTTTCTTTGATAATAATGTTCCATTATATGATGTAGCATATAACTGAAGGGATAATAATGGAAAAGTCAAGGAAAACACTAACCAAATTTTCAGAACCATGTTTCAACGATTTAGAGAATCAAGTTTTGCCTGGCTTACATATCAAGGTTCTCATTATTTTCAGAAGTGTAGAAAATAATATCTGGAAAGTGAGGCTCCCACAATTATCGGGGACTATGTTAAGTGGAAAACACGGTTTGCATGCCACTGGGAGTATCCCTCTTGATGTCGATGACAAAAAATCTCAGGTGTAGTGCACATGATGCAAGAAGTTGCGAGCAAACTAGCTACAATTTGGCACAGCATGCCTTGTTTAAGTTGTTATAAGAACATATCTAAAATATCGAAATGACAGGAACGAGTTAGCCATTGGGAATAGGCTTGATGGAAAGAGTTGTATGGAATGGTTTCTTGCCATTATAAATCAGTTTCTAGGTAGCTATACTTATAAAGATGCAGTTCGAGTGTGTGCCCCACCTCTCTCTCTTTCTCTCTCTCTCACACACACACAGATACACACACACATTCACATCTTTTCTGAACTTTCTCTATATTTTCATTCTTCTATTTCATGCATACCTAAAGCTATATGCCTGTACATTAGTGTTGTGAAAAGCGTTGAGGCGTAGCGAGGCGCTCCACCAAAAAACGAGGCGAGGCGTAAAGCGTAAGCCTCAAATTTTTTTTTTGAAAACTTTAAAAAAATTATAAAAAAATATCTAAAAATACAAATAAATAAAGAAATGCTTTATTGATGAAATAACAACCAATAAGAAATAGAAAATCTCAAATAAGTACTAAAAAATATGCGATTAACATATAAAAGTAACTAAAAACTGATTATATAACTGGAAAATATATGAGATTAACAAAAAAAAGTTAAAATATACTAAGAAACTGATTACATAACTGAAATAACTGGAAAATATATGAGATTAACCTACAAAAGTTAAAATATATGAGATTATTCTAAAAAATATGAGATTAACATATAAAAGTAACTAAAAAAATGATTACATAACTGAAAAATATATGAGATTAACCAACAAAAGATAAAATATACTAACAAACCGATTACATAACTGGAAAATATATGAGATTAACCAACAAAAGTTAAAATATATGAGATTATTCTAAAAAATATGCGATTAACATATAAAAGTAACTAAAAAACTGATTACATAACTGGAAAATATATGAGATTAACCAAAAAAGTTAAAATATACTAAGAAACCGATTACATAACTGAAATAACTGGAAAATATATAAGATTAACCTATAAAAATTAAAATATATGAGATTATTCTAAAAAATGTGAGATTAACATATAAAAGTAACTAAAAGCTGATTACATAACTGGAAAATATATGAGATTAACCAACAAAAATTAAAATATACTAAGAAACTGATTACATAACTGAAATAACTGAAAAATATATGAGATTAACCTACAAAAGTTAAAATATATGAAATTATTCTAAAAAAATATGAGATTAACATATAAAAGTAACTAAAAAACTGATTACATAACTGAAAAATATATGAGATTAACCAACAAAAGTTAAAATATATTAAGAAACTAATTACATGACTGAAATAACTGAAAAATATACGAGGTTAACCAACAAAAGTTAAAATATAGTAATATACTAAGAAACTTATTACATAACTGAAATAACTGGAAAATATATGAGATCAACCTACAAAAACTTTGTTGATTATGTCTCAAACATCTTGTTATAAATTTTTTATTTTTTTTTGCACCTCAGGCTTGCGCCTTGAGGCACAGAGGGCCGCGCCTCAAGGCAAGGCATGCCTTTTGCGCCTCAAGGCGCGTTTTTGATAACACTGCTGTACATTTTCCTATGTGATGCTTTTTGATGAGTATTTGAATGAGAGTCAAATTGAGTGTGCCACTACATATAAGGGTGTCAGAGGCACATACTGGTCCGTGATGGAAGATTGTGTATGTAGGGAGATCCAGTCATGGTTTGCAATGTAATTTTCTCTTGCAGGTAGATTTTCCCTAATAAAACATATCATGTCAGGTTTTCCTTTCTGTTTACATTCACAGTTTCAAAACCAGAAAGGGTGGAGTAGCGTCTAGCTCAGATGTTTACCATATTCCTTGAAAAGCTTCTCAGGTGTGTATGGACTACATTTGGTAGATTAAATGGTGATGGTAGCTGTTCAGGAGATAAATAGTGGGTACTGTTGCTCAGATATAAATATGGTATTGAAGGCCTGTCATGTAACTGGAAGCCAAATTCAACATGGAGATCTTGATCAGGGAGCGGGGCAGCCTCCCCCGGGATGTGGGTTGGGTTTGCTTGTTGGAAGTCTTAGACAAATTTAAATATAGAATAGCTCTGAAATTAGGTGATGGATCCAGTATTATGTCATTGACAGACCAATAGACTAATAATGTCCACTAGTTGAGTGCGTTTCTAATATTTCCTCTATTGTTAGAAGCAAGGAGGTGGCAGTAGCAGACTGATATAGGAATATGGAGGTTTGGGATATTACCTTCAGAATAAATGTTGTTGACAGTAAAATAAATGAAAGGTAGATGCTCGGGCAGCAGATACACATGTGAGGAAGTTGGCAATATTAGATGGAGTTACACAGAACCAGGTATTTTCTGTAAAATGTGGGTATTCCTTTCTTTTGACACTGATGTTTATCCATTTCCGAAGAGGACCTTTTGGGGGATCCGCTCCTTAGGTAGAGCAGTTACTTGTGTAAACCTCAAGAGAACAGGCTTCTAGATGGCAAGTCGGTGTTCTGTCTGCTGGTCCAAAGAGGAGAATCCTCTCTTCTTCTTTTTCTCGGACTCTCACCATTTTCCAGAACAATCTGCATGGCCAGATTTGGTTACAGACACTTCTGAGACAGGCTTTGCCGGCTGGTTGGGTGAGGCATAATGGGAGGATGTGGATCCTAATCTGGAAATGGTGGAGCACAATGGGTATGAGGTATACATGGTTGGAACACAATAAGGGAAGTTTGAAGAATCAGCATGCAGTCCTTTAATGATTCATTTGAGAGTTCAAAACTTCAAAGCTCCCTCTAAGTTGATGCTTGTGTTAGTTCTGGAGCGATTCAGATATGGATTTCCAGCCTAGGATAGGTCGTATAAGTTCTAGAGTGTTTCAGATATTAGTTGGAGTGGACAGCCTAGGATATGTTGTGAAAGCAAGGGATATTGTTGCTGTGTAGGGCTGACTCTTCTTGTTCTGCTCAGATGTAAATTTTGTTTTCTTTGTCTCTCATTATTGATGGCTTCAAGGCATCTTTATTCATTTTAATTGAAAGCTTACCTTTCTTTCCCCAACACGCCAACCCCCCCCCCCCCCCCCCGGTTAAAATGTAATCCTTAATCTCGTTGTATGTATATATATAGAGAGAGATACATATACATATATACTATGTATATATGTATACATCTCTCTCTCTCTCTATATATATATATATATATTGCTCATAATAACCCAAAAGGGTATTTCTGTAATTTTCTATTTTACGCATATTTCATTTGGAATATGATTGTATTTTTTTCTTTTTTTTCTTATTTCTTTTTTGTGGTTTGTGCCACCTAGGGAAGGCTCCCCAAAAGAGTCGTTGGGGAGCCCGTTGGGGGCTCCCAACGACTCCTTTGGGAGCCCCCTATGTGGCTCTTGTTGTGTTGTATAAATAGGGGACTTCCCCTTGTATTTCCTCAAGCTTGAGAGCTCAAGCTCCTTTACTTTTTCAATATAAAGATATTTTTTATGCCTTTGTGCATGTGTGTGCTATTCTATGCCTTTGTGCATAATTATTCAAGTGTTCTTTGGGCGCTCTTGTGCACGTCTTGTAAGTTTTCCTTCTTGCTCTTGTATTGAGAAAGAGAAGAGAGAGAGAGAGAGAGGGAGAGAGAGATCGATTGCGGCTGTCACGATTTCTGTAAAAGAAATTGTGACCTAAATGTGTATTTAAGTTTACATTACACTATGGGTCCGGGTCTGGTATATCCAGACCCGATAACAAAATACATGATCTTTACATGGATAGTGACATGGATCGGGTCGGATCCTGCACCTTTTTCACCCCCCCTCAAGTTGATCATGGTTTTGGACCATGAACAACTTGCTTTTAAGCATCCAAAAGCGATCCTTGGTTAACCCAGGGTTATCGGAAGCGCCTAGCTAAAAGGGGAAGCGTGCTTCCCCGAAGCGCGCTTCCCTGAAGCGCGCTTCCCCGAAGCGCGCTTCCCTGAAGCGCGCTTCCCCGAAGCGCGCTTCCCTGAAGCGCGCTTCCCCGAAGCGCGAAACGTCGCGCTTTCGAAGCGTGGGGGGAAGCGTCCCCCTTTTTTGGGAAGCGCGCTTCCCTTTAATGGGGGACACATTTCCCTTTAATGGGGGACGCACTTCCCTTTAATGGGAAGCGCACTTCCCATCACGCTTTCCCCTCGCTTCCCCCACGCTTCCCCTGTTTTTTCAATTTTTTTTTTATTTTTTATTTTTATTTTTTCGCTTCCCCCTCGCTTCCGAGACGCTTCCTAGGTCGCTTCCGAGACGCTTCCCGAATCGGTCCTAAGTGGTCCCACGCTTCTTCGCTTCCTAAAATTTTGAAAGTGCCTCGCTTCCCGCTCCCGCTTCCCGTATCGCTTCCCGCTCCCGCTTCCTCAACTGGCAACCATGGGTTAACCCTTTGGTAAATATGTCTGCAACCTGTCTTTCAGTATTGACAAACTCAGGCTCAATCTCTTTTTCTTCAACCTTCTGTCTCACAAAGTGTTGGTCGATCTCAATGTGCTTGACACGACTGTGATGTACTGGATTGAATGACATATTGATAACACTTTGATTGTCACATAGCAAGGTAGTGTGGGAGATCTTTTCTCCTACTTCAGTTAGAAGATGCCTGATCCATGTGACTTCGGCAGTGGCAGCAACCATGGATCTATATTCAGCCTCAGTGCTTGATCTAGCGATATCTTTTTGTTTTCTACTGCTCCAAGAGACTAAATTTCTTCCAATGAAGGCATAATATCCTGATGTAGATCTTCTTTCGTCGGGATCTCCTGCCCAGTCTGCATCACAATATACAGTAATTTTATGCTCGTTTTGGCCATAGGACTGTGGTAAATATATCAATCCATCCCCAATAGTCCCTTTCAGATATCTAAGGATCCTCTTGACCTATGTCACATGGGTGCGGGTGCAGGGATTCGGCACTTCCAAAAAACCCGGGTGCGGGGGTGCGGCAGGGGAAAAAATGTAATATATATATATATATATATATATATATATATATATATATATATATATATATATATATATATATATAAAGGGGGTCGGGGGAACATGCCGGTTTTTTTTTTCAAATTTTGCAGCTGTCAGCAGCTGACAGAACAACTGCTGCAGCTGACAGACAGCTGTTGTCAGCAGCTGTCAGTATAATTTTTTTTAAAAAAAATTTCACAACCCATTTGGGCAAATTTAAAAAAAAAATCCAAAAAAAAATGGACCTTAATGATCCTGGGTGCGGTCAACGCACCCAGGATCGGGTTGACCGCACCCGGTGCCCCACTCGCACCCGCACCCGCGTCGAGTTGCGTCGACGCGGGTGCGGCACCCTGCTAGCCGAATCCCTGTGACATAGCTCTTGACCGCTTCCATATGTCCAGTGCGTGACACATGCATAAATTGAGACACTTGATTGACTGAATAAACAATATCAGGTCTAGTGAATGTGAGGTATTGTAACATTTCTATTATGCTGCGATACCTGGTGCGGTCATCACACAGATCTCCATCATGAGCGCTAAGTTTTTGATGAAGTACACTCGGAGTTCCTAGAGGTTTGCAGTCTTTCATGCCTGCCTTGCTGAGAACATCTACGGTGTACTTGTGTTGAGTGAGTGTCAATCCATGAGCCTGGTTATCAACTCTACACCTAGGAAATAGCGTAGAACTCCAAGGTCTTTCATTTTGAACCTTTGACCTAATAAGTCTTTTATTTCTTGGATGTGGTCCGCAGAGTTTCCTGTGATAATAATATCATCGACATAAATTAATAATAGAGTGGTCACAGACTGGCTTTTAAAGATAAACAATGAGTGGTTCAGCATGGAACGTGAAAATCCATGTTTCTGAATCTCTGATGAGAAGCTATCAAACCAAGAGCGAGATGCTTGCTTCAGGCCGTAGATGGCTTTTTTTAGCCTGCATACATGGGTTTTACAATTTTGTTCTTGATATCCAAGGGGTTATTCCATGTATACCTCCTCCTTCAAATCCCCATGTAAGAATGCATTTTTTACATCAAGCTGACTCAACTTCCATCCATGTTCAACAGCCAGGGAAATGATAATTCGAATCGTTCCCCATTTTTACAACCGGACTAAAAGTCTCATCATAGTCTTGCCCTGCTTCTTGAGTGAATCCTTGTGCTACAAGCCTTGCTTTATATCGTTCAATGGTTTCATCTGACTTATACTTGATTTTGTAGACCCATTTGCATCCGACAACATTTTTGTCAGGTGGTCTGGGAACAACTTCCCATGTTCCACATTCATGCAAGGCTTGCATTTCATCATTCATGGCTTCTACCCATTTCATAGAAGCTGCTGCCTGATAATACATGATGGGCTCTTCGTCCTTATTGATGGCAGTTAAAAACAGTTGAAAATCCAAGGAGAAGTTGTTATAACTAACCCACCTGTCAATAGGATGTCGTATGCGGTTTGATTTTCTGACTGCAAGGGTATGAGAAGGAGTAGGATTAGCGACTGAGACATGATCTGAATGGCTTGATGTTGTCGGTCTCTGTTTGGAATAGACAATGCCTTTGTATCTGCCCGGTACTTCCTCTGCATTCTGTGACCCCGACGTCCCAGTGTTCTCAAATACCTCTTCTTCTTGTTGCACGCAATCTGAGGAACATGTTTCATTAGAGCCAGCAAAAAGTCTTGAGCTTAGCCAAGGATAGTAAATTTCAGTTGACATATTCGTTGTGTCAGCTCCGTGATTAAAATTTTGTTCATCAAAGACAACATTTCTTGAGGTTCTGATACGTTTGTTGGTGGGATCATAACACCTATATCCTTTGTAGTTATCTGTATATCCCACAAATCTGCACTTTTGGGCCTTGTCTTGAAACTTGTTTCTCAGGGACTGATCAATATGCATATAGCAAACACATCCAAAAACACGCAGATCATAATAACTAGGATAAGTTCCAAAAAGACAGTGATAAGAAGACTTATTTTCCAGAATAACCATAGGCAGTCTATTTATCACATGCACGGCAAAATGGAAAGCTTCTGTCCATAGGTTGATGGGAAGATTGCTGTCATGAAGCATACTCATGGCACTTTCAACGATATGCCTGTGTTTTCGTTCAACAATTCCATTTTGTTGAGGGGTATGAGGACAGGACACCCTTCTTCCTATTCCGTTATTTTGAAGAAAAGAGATAAAATCACGGGATGAGAATTCCCCACCTCCATCACATTGGAAAAATTGAATGGACTCAGAAAATTGATTTTTGACAAGGGAAAGAAAATTTTGAAACAAAGAGAAGACTTCCGACTTATTTTTTATGAAATATATCCAAGTGTATCGAGTATAGCTATCAACAAAGATTAAATAGTATTTGCTCCCAGATCCAGAGGCAACTGGGGCGGGTCCCAATACATCAGAACAGATTATCTCAAAAGGTTTTGAAGCTCTCTTATTAATGGAATGAAAAGGCAATACATGACTCTTGCAGGAAAGACAACTGGAACATTTGTGACTGTTCTCATCCCTATTTAGACTTTCTTTTGGAATGAGATTATTAGATACAAGTTTCTCAATGAAATGACCCCCACAATGTCCTAATCGACTATGCCATAAGAATGACTTATTACATTCAGAAATACTAAAAACATTAGCAGAAGAGAATGAACACGACTTTAATGAAGGCTTTGAATTCAGGTGGACAGGACGAACAACATGACAAGGAGCTTCTTCAAAGACATACATATTGCCTCGTCTCTTTCCTTCAGCAAATGTTTTCCTCGTGCGTAGGTCCTTGACCTGCACAGAGAAGGGAGTGAATTCAACTGAAGCATTATTATCATCAATAAGTTTGGAAACAGAGACAATATTTTTCTTAATGTCAGGAGCATGAAGAACGTCAAAAAGAGTAAGAGTGGAATGTGACATGGGAATGACAGTTTTTCCAACATGAGAAACATGATGGTGGGATCCATCTCCAGTGACAATCTTACTTTTTCCAAAATAAGGAATGAGATTAGAAATCTTACCTGCATCACCTGTTACATGAGTCGCTGCCCCTGAGTCGACAAACCAGGTGCCTTCATCACTCTGCTTCAATTTCAACTCTGATAAGACAGATATCAGCAGATCTTTAATCTCTCCACTACTTGAGAACTTCTTTTTGTTTTTTGTTTGTGGACCCTTTCCTTTATTCTCTAGATTATGCCAACAATTCGCCTTGATATGCCCCTTTTTGTTACAAAGGAAGCAGGTAGGAATGGATCTTGACTCCTGCGCATGAGCTAACATATTTGGAGTGGGAAGTAGACCACGCCCTCCGTGTCCACTTCGCCCTTGTCCTCCTCGTCCTCGTCCTCTACCATAAGACACCCCTGTGGCAAAAACTTCCTGAGAATTTGTGTGAACGTGAGATTCCTCAGAGAACCCTTTCAGAGTCATCTCATACTGAATTAATTTTGCTCGCAACTCATCAAAGGTAGGAAGGGCAGGGAGACACAATAGGGAAGTGACGATCATGTTGTAGTCGGATCCCAATCCACTCAGAGTCTGTTGTACCATATCGCTGTCACTCACTGCGCATCCTATAACTGCAAGTTGGTCTGTGATAGTCTTCATCTTGTTCAGATATTCCATGATGGTCATGGAATCTTTTCTCAATATCTGAAATTCCCTTTTGAGAAAAACCATTCTCGCCTGCGAAACTTGTGAATATATTTGAACCAATTTTTCCCAAAGTTGCAGAACAGTACAGTTGTCGGGAATTGCAACAAGGACCTCTTGGGACAAGGTGGAAGTGATGTATGCAACCATTGACTGATCTTTCCTTTCCTAGTTGAGGTACTCAACATTCTTGACATACACAATTGAACTTACTCCTTTGTCGTCTTTTTCTTCTCTCGTAACAAATTCGAGTGGGGCGGGAGTGGTTCCATCAAGGTGACCTAAGAGACCTTGACTCCTTATAAAAGGAATGATTTGTCTCTTCCAAATCAAGAAGTTTGAGGTAGTTAACTTTTCATAAACGAGTTGAGTGAGAAAACTTGAAGAAAGATTGGATGAAGAGGAATGAAGATCCATGAAAAAGAAGTTTTAACAAGAAGAAGAACCCCTTTTGTTTGTTTTTTTTGAAGTATTCACAGAGTGCTCAGTCTGCAGTCAGAGAGGTTTTCTGATTGTCTTCCTTTTTTTTTTTGCACTGAGTAACTCAAAGATTGACGACCAGAAGCTGTCAGAGGAAGGACTGAGTTTTCAATGTGAATCCCACTCGTAACAGTCAAAACAAATATGATACGAGAAAAGACAGATGAGAACAAAGAAATGAACAGATTTTCTGTCGCACAACAGGCTGGACAACAAATTTTTTTTATGTCAGATTTTAGAATCCTAGATTATATGTCGCACGTCTGCCCAAAATGAAGAAGGGATACGCAGGAAAGAGATTTGAATAAAGAAAGAAGATTCACGTGAAGAAGATTCACGTGAAACAGAAACAAAAACAAAAACAAAAACAGGAGATTCAAAAAAAAAATTGAATAAAAAAGGAGATTCACGTGTCCCAGATTATATGTCGCACGTCTGCCCAAAATAAAGAAGGGATACGCAAGAAGGGAGATTTGAATAAAGAAAGAAGATTCTTGTGAAATTCACGACCTTTTTGATGTACAGTGTTCACGTGAACCAAGATTCACGTGTATCCTGCGTGAACAATTTAGGGATTCACGTGAGATGTGAATCCACTAAAGAAAGAAAAGAAAAGGCTAGGAAAACAGAAAGGGGAAAACGAGAGGGGGAGATTGGGAATGGAGGTAGAGAAAAAAAATCTAAAGGAAAGAAAGAAAGAATGGACGAAACCTCAAACCTTGATTTGCCGCACCTTCGAAATCCTCTTCAACCCTTAGCTGGATCTATGCTCTGATACCATGTAAGTTTTCCTTCTTGCTCCTGTATTGAGAAAGAGAAGAGAGAGAGAGAGGGAGAGATCGATTGCGGCAAATCGTGACCTAAATGTGTATTTAAGTTTACATTACACTATGGGTCAGGGTCTGGTATATCCAGACCCGATAACAAAATACATGATCTTTACATGGACGGTGACATGGATCGGGTCGGATCCTGCACCTTTTTCACGTCTCTTGTGAAGTATTAGTGCTTGTATGCATTTTGTCTTTTTGAAGACATTTTTACATGGTATCAGGGCTTGGTTAAAGATTGAAGATCGTGTGATTCTTCGTTTTTTGAGTGCCTAAAAAAACGTGCCTTTGGCTTCTTAGAGATTGGAGTGGGGGCTTCTCTTCCTTTAATATTTTAGAAGGGCATTTCGACAAGTAAGACTTAAAAGTCTTATTGTGGTACGTATTTCTTCTTTCATCTTTCCTCTCTAATGGGTGAAAAAGAGTCTCATTTCTCTCTTGGATTTAAACTCAACGGCTCCAACTATCACGTTTGGGCCGGAAACATGGAGTCTCACATAAAAGGAAAAAGGTCTTTGGGGTTACGTGCAAGGCACAATCCCCGAATCGGAACAAAAAATCACCTTGATGGAGAAAGGTGAAATTAAGATCCTTGAAGGGGAGGAAAGAACCAAAGCCCTTGATGAATATTCGAAGAAGCATGATGAATGGGAAATGAAGAATTTCAAAATTTTGTCTTAGATTTTTTCTTCCATTGAGACAAAAATCAACGAGAATATTATCAAATTCAAAAAAGTTTCTCAAGCATGGGAGTATCTTGAGAAAATGTATACCTCAAGGAACTTGTCCCATAAATATTACCTTCAAAAGAAGGCTCTAATTCTTCTTCAAGGCGAAATGACCATTAGGGAATATTTTGCCAAACTTTCTTTCATTTAGGACGAACTTGCTATGCTCGAACCAAAATAGAGTGGAGAGGCGATTAAACTTTGCCACAAACAATTAGAAGAAGATCGATTCTTCAATTTTTTGAATGGGCTAAGGCTCGAATTTGAGCAAATAAGGTCTTCTCTTTTGTTATCTTTCACTCCTCCTTCTCTTGAGGATGTTCTCACCAAATTAAGTGGGGAAGAAACCCGTATGAGTATAAGTAAGCAAGGGTCAAATGTACTTACTGTTTCATCCAATTTCGAAGAGAATGATGGGGTCAATGTGGTGTCTAGGCCCGAAAACAATTTAAGAGCCTATCATCCCCCTCATTTTAAAAATTAAAATCAAGAAGGAAATGGTGGACAAGGTGGAAAAAAAGATTATAGCAAAATTGTTTGCCATTTTTTGTAAAGAATCAGGGCATATCAAACCCGTTTGTCCCAAGTGGAAGAAGTTGTTAACCATGACCACCACCTCTCAGCCGCAAAAGGAGGAGACTTCTTCAAGTGGATCCCTTTCACTAAATCAAATTGTGGAGGCACTTCAACCTCTCCTCAAGGGAGCCATCTCGGGAGCCGCCGTATCTACTTTCTCTCCTCCAGGTAAAACATCTTGGCTTTTGGATTCGAGTGCGTCTTTTCATATGTCCCCCAAACATGTATTCTCTTTTCGAATATTTAAAAAATATTTTTCCATCTTTTGTTTCTATTGCGGATGGGACTTCTCTTGAAATTAAAGGTGTTGGAAATTTTGAAACTCAAAACTTTTTCATCCCCAAAATTAGATTTATACCAAAATTAAACTTGAACCTTCTCTCCGTTTCTCAACTCTCGGACCATGGATGTAATATTAAATTTTCCTCTGATAAATGTTTAATACAAGATCGTCGGTCCGGAAAATTGATTGGGGAAGGCTCTAATATGGGGGACTTATATTATATGGACTCTCTTCAAGTTCCTAAAAATTGTTTTTGTAATGTTGTCCAATATAAGGATATAAATGTTTGGCACAAAAGACTTGGTCATCTCAATATCACCAAGTTATCTTATTTGCATTTTGTTAAAAATCTTTGTAAAGATACTTTCTCATGTAATGATTGTATTCTTTGAAAAATGAGAAGTATGCCTTTTGAACAAAGATCCATGTTTACTTCTAAACCTTTCGAAATTGTTCATTCGGATGTTTGGGGACCGGCACCTGTTGTTTCAAAAGGAGGGTTTGCCTATTATGTGATTTTTGTGGATGATTTTTCTAGGTATTCTTAGATATATTTTCTTAAACATAAGCATGAAGTTTTTTCATGCTTTAAATCATATTATGTGATGATTAAAAATCAATTTAATAGTGACTTAAAAATATTTAAAGCAGATTCCATATGAGAGTATCTCTCAAATGAATTCAAGAAGTATCTTGAAGATAGTGGTATTGTTCATCAAAGGTCATGCCCTAAAACTCCTCAACAAAATGGGTTGGCCAAAAGAAAACATAGGCATATCATTGAAACCACTCAAACTCTTCTCATAGCTCAAAATATTTCAATTTTTTTTGGGCCGAAGTGGCTCTTGCATCTGTTTACCTTATCAATTGTTTACCATCTAGAAGTTTGGGTAAAATCTCTCCTTTTGAAACACTATATAAAAGGGAACCTGATTATAACAGATTGTGAATTTTTGATTGCAAATATTTTGTTCTTACAGATAAGAATGACAAACTTTCATCTAAAGCTATTCCATGTCCCTTTCTTGGATATTTTGAGACTCAAAAAGGATTTCACTCTTACGATTTTAAAAATGATAAGTTATGTGTTTTAAGAAATGTGACGTTTTTGAAAAATGAGAGTGGCTTTGAAAAAAATGATTCTCACCATGAAAATGTTGATTATTTTTTCTTATTTGACCTATTATCTAGTAATGATGATATATCTAGTGATGATGCAATATCATCAAACCATGATAGTGATAATGAAGTAGACACTAATGACTTCAACTCACCCAGTATTCAAGAAGATAGAACATCAAATGACCCAATAACCTATTCTCGTAGAGATAGAAATACTTTCAGAAGTGCAATTGAGCAATATAGTGATTCTATTCCCACACATCCCAGACGATCTGAAAGAAATAAGAAGCCTCCAACAAGATTTGTCTCTTTTGACTCATTCTCACCTAAGTATAGAGCTTGCCTTAGTGCCATTCATTCTTATTTTGAACCAAGAAATTTTGAGGAAACCAAAAAATGTGTAGAATGGCAAGAAGCTATGGAAAATGAACTCAAAGCTCTCAGGAAAGCTAACACATGGGAATTTCAAACTCTACCTTTTGGAAAGAAAACTATAGGTTGTCGTTGGGTGTTTAAAGTTAAGACTAAGAGCGATGGATCTCTAGAGAGGTATAAAGCTCGCTTATTCAAGAAAGGGTATGGTCAAGAATATGGAATTGACTATGAAGAGACATTTGCACCCGTAGCGTGGATGGTTATAGTCAGATGTCTCATCACTATTGCGTTTATTAAAAAATGAAATATTTTTCAAATGGATGTTAAAAATGCTTTTTTTAAATAGTGATCTTAATGAAAAAGTTTATATGGATGCCCCACCAGGTATGAAAGTTCCTAAAGATAAAGTTCTCCGTCTTCGAAAAGCTCTCTATGGTTTGAAATAGGCACCCAAAGCCTGGTATGACAGATTTAACAATGTTATGTTAGAAAATGGATTCTCTTCCTATTACACAGATACTGCATTATTTATCAAAAAATCTGATGCAAGTATTGTGATATTATTGTTATATGTTGATGATATGTTAATAACATGTGATGATGTCAAAGGAGTCAAGGATATCAAATCCGTCTTGACTTCGAAATTTGAAATGTCAGACTTAGGGTTTCTGACATATTTCTTGGGAATTGAGGTTGCTTACTCCCAACGTGGTTATTTTCTATCTCAAACTAAACTTGCTTGTGAGATTATTGACAGGTCAGGAATCTCAGATGACAAAATTTGCGAAACTCCTGAAATAGTGAGCTAAAAAATGAAAATCGATGACGGGATTCCTTTGACCGATCTTACTCCTTACAGACAACTGGTAGGCTCGCTAATGTATCTTAGCATCAATCGACCTGATTTATCACATGCGATCCATATTGCCAGTCAGTTTCAACATGCTCCCACAACAGTTCACATGAGTGTCATTCTTTGTATCATCAGATACTTAAAGGAAACTGCAAATAAGGGAGTATTTTTGTCTTCATCTTCTGAATTAAAGTTAATTACATATACTGATTCTGATTGGGGAGGTGACCCCAATAACTGTCACTCCACCACTGGTTTTTGTGTTTTCTTAGGTGAATCGTTGGTCTCTTGGTGGTGGAAGAAGCAACAAAAGGTCTCTTTGTCCTCCACCGAAGCCGAATATCGAGCCATGTCATCAACAACCATGAAAATTGTATGGATTCAGCGTCTTCTAGAAGACATGAGAGTCTATATTAAAGAGCCAACAAAGTTATGCTGCGACAATAAAAGTGCAATATATATTGCCAAGAATCATATTTTTCATGAACGCACGAAGCATATAAAGATGGATTGTCACTATGTCAGGGAAGAATACTTGAAGAAGGTCATTGATCTCCCGTATGTGACTTCTGAGTACGAACTGACTGATTTCTTCACTAAGGCTCTTTGTTCGCCTAGATTTAATTTTCTTCTTGGCAAACTTGCGGTTATCGCACCGTAAGTTTGAGGAGGGGTGTTAAAATGTAATCCTTAATCTCGTTGGATGTACATATATATTCGTATATATATAGAGAGAGATACATATACATATATACTATGTATATATGTATACATTTCTCTCTCTCTCTCTCTCTCTCTCTCTCTATATATATATATATATATTTGTTTTTTGCTCATAATAACCCGAAAAAGGTATTTCTGTAATTTCCTATTTTACGCATATTCCATTTGGAATATGATTGTATTTTTTTTATTCTTTTATTTTTCTTTTCTTTTCTTATTTCTTTTTTGTGGTTTGTGCCACCTAGGGAAGGCTCCCCAAAAGAGTCGTTGGGGGCTCCCAACGACTCCTTTGGGAGCCCCCTATGTGGCTCCTGTTGTGTTGTATAAATAGGGGACTTCCCTTGTATTTCCTCAAGCTTGAGAGCTCAAGCTCCTTTTACTTTTTCAATATAAAGATATTTTTTATGCCTTTGTGCATGTGTGTGCTATTCTATGCCTTTGTGCATAATTATTTAAGTGTTCTTTGGGCGCTCTTGTGCACGTCTCTTGTGAAGTATTAGTGCTTGTATGCATTTTGTCTTTTTGAAGACATTTTTACACCCCCCCCCCTGTCCAAAATAAAAAAAAAGGAAAAAGGGAAGAACAATCTACCTGTGTTGAGTCCTGAAAAATTCCTTTAGGTCATATAGATTCTTTTTATTTCAGTTCTACCTCTCAATTGAGATGACTAATATCTTTGCTTTGGCATGTGCTAACACCTTCAGAGGAGTTCTTTGATGCTATTTACTATGGAATGCAGCTTCTATGGTGAATAGAATATCTTGCAATATCAACAATAATGGCTCAACGTTGCAGCAACTTATATCAGATACTGAAATTGAGGTGACTGTTTTTAACAGTTAACTAGTTATACTAGAAATGTTATTCATATTGAAAAGAATGTGTTTTGATTACCTTTTATCTTGGTCTGACTCAGTAATGGATCTCTTCAGGTCATCATAGATATTCCTTTTGCATTTGGTGCAATTCCTGTAGGATTGATAGAGTCTAGTGGAAATAAAGTCATGGAGCAGATCTTGAGGATTATGGTACCACGATTTCTGGCACAGGTTAATCAAGCAGTTTTTACATTGTTTTGAGTAACCATGGTTGTTTAATTCGGCAAAACATGTAGTTTGCAATTTTGAGTTCATCAGAACTGCAGGATGCATAACACTTGTTCTTCTCTTTTGTGCTAGGTATTACATTGGAACTGCCATTCTGTTACTATTAGCCATTTCTGCTATGTTTTAAGGCAATGCTAATGCTATTACTATTTTTTGTTGCGTGAATGTCTGGTAATGCTATTATACAAGCATCTGACTCAACAAAGAGGCTACTATTATGATTAAAAAACCTCAATTGAATGGATAAAGGCAGACAACATATTCATGTTGTCTGCTCAACAAAAAGTGAGATTCATGATCATGTTTAGAAGCACGACGTACAGTTGTAAAAAACAAATGCTCAACATGACAAGATATGCAGAATAAAACCTACCTTATAACAAGATGTCCCCAATTAGAGATACAAGATTAGTGTCAGAGGAGGCAGGTGTCTTTCTGGAACAGATTCTTTTCTGCCTTTGTCATTCACTCAACAACTTGGGTTTAGGATGTCTGATCATTTCATAAGGATTAGAGAGTGATAGATGTCAACATCCCTATGTGATGACTGATGAGGAGATCTTGAATACAATATGCCATGTAAAGCTTCCTTGCTTGCCACCTTTTAAAAAATATCTGAATTTGCAAGTGTTTGAGAATTTGTAATTGAAAAATTTGTATGGAAGAAGTGGCAGAAGCACCAAAGTTTTGGTAACGATGTTTTTTTAATCTGGTACGAAATCATTGGAAAAGAGTTCTGCTTAAAGCATCATCACCAATAAGAGTTCCAATGAGAGGTTCACTGAAGTTGTAGTAATCACATTATAAACTCTGCACCATAATTGCAGAGAAACTTGATGGATCCAGTTGCAAGGAAGAAGATATTAAAGAATCACTATTAAAATGAAGAGATGATTCAGAAAGTTCATTCAATGGAAATTTACTATGAAAAAGAAAAGATGATTCAAAAAGTTCATCTCCTGAATAGCTTTTATTTTTTTCTTGTCTACACGGGATTTTTCAGTTTTTTACCCTAAGTCATTGACGCATGCAGAATCTTGCAACTAAAACATGTTTATGCCAGAATCACTTCGGTAGAACATGTACAGTTAAAAATTTATTTTCATATCACATGATTGCATTAATTTATTTGATGTGTTCCTTAGCTTGTCAAGGACTATGAAGCATGGAGCTCCGGTGACAATTCACGGCAACCTCTTGGTACCGGAGAAATATGAGTATACCCTCCAATTTCTATAGTGGGTGCTCTTGTTATGTTTTGGGGCGGCAGTGGCACCAGTGGCACCAGGCTGCTTGTTTATGTTGTTTCTTGTACCATAATCAACTGATGAATGCTATTGTACTTGATTTCTTCTATATTGAATTGCAATATTTCCATCCTTTCCTTTATTGAGATTCATCGTTTGATGGTGAAACAACCAGAGTCCTTGCTTGAGCTTGAAGCTGTGGCTGCCAATGTCATGTCATGTTTTTCTTGGTAGAAGGTGCTTGCTTTTTGCTGCTTGTATGAAAACAGTGTTCTATATTAAGCCCAAATCATAATGAAATTATTACATCTACCTGGAAACGAGGATCAGATGGGTGTGTGTGCATGCGGCCGTGCATGAAGCATGCACGTAAGCAACCATGATTGCTTACATCCGTCTTCACATTGATACATCTCCCGTGATTTTTGACATTGGAATGTCATTGTCTTACACAATGAATGTCAGAATCTAATCCTCATGTTTTTCCAAGTAGTTTACAGATGGAACTTCTTGGAATTTGAAAAGTTTTCCCTCAAATCTCTGGGTGTTTCTTAACCCAGTCCAAAGTATTCAGTGGTGTGTTTTGCATTTCACTGGAACATGGATGACCAAATTATGACCTGCTTCTCATGAATCAACCCCAGTTCTCATAAATTTTTTGTTCTGATATGTTCCATCTTTTTTTGTCAATTACTTATTGAAGCTCATCTATTGATGTAAAATTTCCATGTAAATGTAAGCATCTGTTGTCTGAAAGATGTCACTCAACAGTCAGTACGGGAGGACCAGGAGGGTTGCTAGCGATCGCATATCCACCTCAAGCTGTCATATAGTACATGTTAAAATGTACAAACTGCACAGAGAATGTTTAAAGGAGACTAGGCTGCTGCATATGCTCCACATACCACTTACAGTGACGCTGTTATGAAATGCTTTCCCTGGCTCACCTGTTGAGTTTGAAGAATAAGATAACATTTTTTTACCATACTGTGCTACGTATAAAGACCAATTCTCTCCTGAAATGCCCTGCATCTTACTGTGAACTGTTCCAACAATGCAGGCCTGCTTTAAGTTTCATTTTTTTTCGGTTGTTCTATCCCCTTACAAAAAGAAAGAAAGTAGGCCAAATTTCTTTGTCAGGCGAGAAAGTCCTTTGGAGCTTTGCAAACATGCGATTCATTTTGTCAAGCAAAACGACCTGAAAAAATCATGTTATTTTAAAATTTTCACAGGTGAGAAAATATGCCTGTGAAAGTTCTCTCCACTCTTGGTCTCGAGGAAGCAAATCTCAACCACTTTTTCTGGGGCAGTGATCTACTGTCTTGCTTGCCAGTGTGCCCAAGTCGCTTATTTGTCAAATAGCCTTTTTCCCCTACAAAAGAGGGTGGTGGTATTTTCTTCTTAAAAGTTTTCTAAGCCTAAATTTAAAGTGGCATCACAATAGGTTGACACCCATATTTATTGGATAAAACAGATAACATGTACTTTTTCATCAGGCCTAACTACTCAAAACCGAACCCTCAACAGATGAAAACATGCTAAAAAAGTGTCATGGTTAAGCACTTGACAAATAAGATTAAATAGGATCATACAGCAGAGGTATGAGAACCCAACAAGAAGATGCTCTTATGGGAGACAACCGTAGGACAATGCACTTTTACAGTTAAATGATTATTATGCAGCTTTTATCAAATAGTCATTCTAGTTGGGATTCATTCAACTTCTAATCAGTAATAAAAGGAGAATACACCCAGGTAGACCAACAGAACAAAGATCTATTATGCGAGTAATTAACCGGACAGAAGCATCAATCATGGACATATTAACAAACAAAATGGCATAGGAAGAACAAACTTTTTTTCCGAATAAGATTCAGATGGGGGATGTGCCCCCCTTCCTTTCATTGATAAAAAAGACTACAAAATTTACACCCCAAAGGGACACAAAAATCAAACCCCCCCGTCCTGTACGTTATGTAACAAAAGCTTTGCAAGTTTGAGCACAAGGACCATTCATAGAGAATACCCGTTTCTGAATATTGTTCATCAAGCCAACTTTTGCCTTCTGACATCTCTTAGGGCTTTAATCCACCCAAGCCAACTTTTGTTGGTCGCTCCAAAAGATCTCAGGTGGGTGCAGTTCAGCAACACTTCTCCTATTATGCGAGTATTGTTGGTCTTCATGGACAATTTCAGAGCTTGAACCACCATTGTAACTCCATCTAATCGCCTTCGAAACCTTTTTCAAGTTAAAAGTTCACTACGATCGCGGAGGATCAGGTCCAATGTAATTGCAGACTTTTAGTGTACTGCTGCGTTGCTTGGGCCTCACAGATGGAGGGTGATCAGGTGCGACAGGACACTAAAAATTATGCAAAGTTGGCTCGTACAAATCTCTTAATTTTACTAAGAAAGTTATGACTTCCTAACTGTTTGAACATATATTCGTAAGGATATGTATATCCTAAGTATAACTGGTCCATTGAAATCGATTCGTCTATTTTCACATAAAATACCTCATGAATTTATTCAAATTTTTTATTGAAAATTTACAGGTCTTACACATTACATAAAAAATGACTCAAAAACAAAAGAATGTTTTTTTAAAAAAATATAGCCGTAAAAACGAGGGTTACCTGTTTTTTCCAAAACCTTGTTTAAACCAGGTTTTACCAAATAAGCATTCATGCTGTTCTAGTTGATTGTTTCAATTCAACAACATGACAATCAAAATAATTATTTTCAATTGACACCATGCATTCGCAAGCTAACAAACTTAAGGCAGCCATTGAAAATTTCAATGGTTGAAGGGTAAGCTCACATAGTTTTTACATTGTCAGGATAGCAACAGTAAGTAAGTAGGGCAGGTAGAACGTGGTTAGGTTTCTGACCCGTGGACGATTGAAACATTTACCTGCACCCCTCAAGTGGTATATCAGAAAGATATGAGATATGAGTGACCCATACGGATGGCAATGGACCGGTCAGGGGGTGGGGGGGACAAGGTCTCCACACTCATCCCGTCTCAACATTTCTCCCTCCATCCCCGCCTTCATCCCCACAGGCATTCCCTCCATCCCCACAGGCATTTTGATTTTAACCTCCATCTCTGTTTCATGTCCTCCATCCTGGGTCCAAATAGGATGAGGCAGGGTGGGACCCATTTTCCCTTGGTCTACTGTCATCCCTAATGAGTATTTTAGCATTTTACTAATGGTGATTAGGGATGGGGTAGGGGAAGCGTAAGTTCATCCCCCTACTGGTTTTTATTTTAACTTTCATCCCCACCTCCCTCCCTGTTTCATGTTCTCCATCCTCAGTGCAAACAAGGTGAGACATTTTTCTCCAGTCCACTGCCATCCTTAGCAACCCAGAGCAAAGACTTTTTTATTTTCTTTTTGCAAAATAAGACACGTGGGAAGATAATTTTAATTTTTTAATCAGTAACAACATTATTTTTTAATATTTTTATATATATATATATTATTAAAATAATGTTCATACATGTCAGAGTTGCGTCAGTGTGCATACCATGTCAACGTGTCATGCACTCTAATTAAATGGCGTGTCACTGTAACAAAGTTACCTAGTTATTTAGGGCTGCAAGCCTTCAAGAGACTGGACACCTTGGTCAAGGTGAGCGCAGAATCGAAAGTCAAGACCAACAGCCAGATCATGAGTGTTCTCAATCAATCTGATAAGACTTAACCGAGTAATCTATTTACAACTCAGAACAGTGACAAAGATGACATCTTGTTGACAGATTGTCCACTTCCTTCAGGCTAGCAAAATATATCCATGATTTCTTGATTTTCAAACTTCCCAGAAAGTCTAAGAATTCTTATGTTCTCTCTAAGTGCGAGGAATTCTGAAAATCTAGAAAATCTAGTAAGTCGCATTTCTTGGCGCAGAAATGAATTGCACCACCGAAAATTCTTTCGTTGGCGTAATGCAGTTTGCGTCAGTAAAAACCGAATGAATTTCTCTGTCGCAACGTTAGATTACGCCAGTAAATCTTATAAAAGTTTTGGGGGGAAAACAAATTTTTTCCCTCCCGCTTTTTCATGCCTTCCCTCTTCCCCAACTCTGTCCTGAGCGATCAGAATGATTGGAGTAGGGATGATGAGGACGATCGGAAGGATGATCGGCGTCGGAGCGGTGGGGGGTCGTAGGTGATCCCACTGGCCGCTCCGACGATGGGAGGAGGGACAACCCGAACAGAGGAATCCTCACTTCACCCGCGAGTTCTCGTTCCGCGTCGCTTCTGCATTTAGTCCATTCTTCTTCTGACTTTCTCTGTTTTTTTTTTTCACAATCACTGGTTTTTCCTGTTGGTTCCTTGCTCAAAGTTTTGTTTTTTCTCGTTTTATCTTTCTTTTTGGTTGATGTTTTCTGCGGTGACCGTCGGGAGGGGTAGGGGCGGTGGTATTCTGTTGGCAGGTGGCTCCGAATGAGGCAGAAAGCTTGTTCAGAAGGTTGGATCTGGAAATCCCTTGTGTTCATTCCTTCTTATGCTGTAATTTCTGTGAAAAGGTTTTTTTTTTCTTAAAGTAAGTTTTCGTTGAAGTTTCGATTTATTGGATCTTAACCTTTCTTTCAACCTTCTTTTGTTCAGGTTGATTCATTGTTTTTGTTAGGAAAGTTTTAAAATATTAAATCTTGATGTTTTTGTTCACTACCAAAAGTGTTTTGAAAAAGTTTAGTCCCATATCTAAGAGCGAAAAGTTTTTCAAGAGGTTTAAATAGAGAGTTTGTTATCTATTCTTTACTTTGGTAAGCTTTGAGTCTTTAAGTGGATTGCGGACGTGCAGCAACGGATGCGCCGTTCACACGCGCGCACGCGCGTGTGTGCGCAAGGGCGCTTGAGGCACAATGTAGTGTTTTGATGACACACTTTGCACTTTGGACAATTTTGAAGGCTTTTGATTGACAGTCAAAGGTGGGTGACCGTTCAAGGACCTTTTCATCCTATTTTCAAATCGTCTGGGTTATGGACATTAATCTCATTTATCTCAAAACGTTTTGGCCTTTCTCACAAGTCTATAAATCTCTTCCTTTTCGGTCTTTTGATCTATCAAAATTTCTGACTCTCCAGTTTTCTCCTTTCTTTCTTCTCAGTTTGGCTTGCAGAGTTCATGTGTGGGAGAGGTCATCTGTTCTTGCGAAGCAGTGACTCTCTTGACGTTCAAGCCTAGTTGTATCCTGGGAACTCAGTCGTAACAAAACCCTTTTTCGCATCTTCAGAATTCCCGGAGTGGGGCGATTGAAGTTCTAAAGATAGCGATCTTAAGAACGTGCCTCTAGGCTTGAGATCTCTTTTCTGAAATCCATTTTTCACAAGGTTCGAACAACAATTTTAGAACTTCAATATGGCCTCTGGTTCAACATCCAACTCCATCAATCTGCTTAGCCGTGACCTTGAAAAACTCGATCGATTTGATGGGTCAAACTTCAAGCGGTGACAATCAAAGGTCTCTTTCTTGCTGTCCGAGCTGCATATTGACTATGTTCTCAAAAAGCCCTATCTCACTGTCGTTGTTGGAGAAGTTGAGACAGAAGAACAAAAGAAAGAGCGAGAGAAGTGGCATACTGACAACTACAGATGCAAAGGGCACATCTTGAACACTTTAGTTGATTCTCTCTTTGACCTGTTTTCACCATTGGAGTCGGCTAGAGAGTTGTGGAATGCTCTCGAGATCAAGTACAATGCAGAAGATGTTGGTAACAAAAGGTTTATCGTAGATCAATATGTTAATTTTTCTATTGTTGATGATAAGCCTATACTTGCTCAAATTCATGAGATGCAAATACTGGCCTATAAGATCAAATGAGAATGTATGTATCTTGATGATGACTTCCAAGTTGCTGTCATCATTGGAAAACTACTGGATTCCTGGAAAGAATATAAGAATCACCTAAAACATAAAAATGAGAAAATCACTTTAGATGGTCTTCTTAAGGACATCCGAATTGAGGAAGAGACTCGTCTTCGTGACAAAAAGAATTCGAGTCCTAAAGAAAGTTATCCTAAAGTGAATTTTGTTAGTAACAAGGGTGGCAAAATCATGAAAACCCAGAAAATAAAAAAGAATTTCGTGAAAGGAAAAAAGCCAACTGATAAAAAGAAAATTAGTTGATATGTTTGTGGCAAGTTTGACCATTTTGCTAGAGAATGCAGAGAACGGAAGAGGATTGATCCTAAGCCAAATGAGTCAGAAGAGAGGCTTGTTGTTGTAATCTCTGAAACCTTTATGGTGGCTGCAAATAAGAACTGGTACCTGGATACTGGAAGCACTGTTCATGTGGCAAACGACAGGAACTTGTTCAAGTTGTATGAAGTAGTGGGGGAGGGATGCAATTTCTTTATGGGAAACTCTTCCTCAACTAAAGTGCTGGGAAAATGGAGTGTGGAAATTAAGTTCACCTCCGGGAAAGTCCTAACACTTGAGAATGTTCACTATGCTCCAGAAGTTCGAAAAAATTTAATCTCTACAGATCTCCTGTCACGAAATGGTTTTAAGATTGTTATTGAGTCTGGGATTGTAACTGTGACCAAAGGAAAAATCTTTGTAGGAAAATGGTTTGCCACTGGTGGTATGTTCAAGATGAGCATAAATGAAGCTACTACTTCTGTTTATATGGTTGACTCCTATTTTCTTTGGCACTCACGATTAGGACATATAAATTCTCGTTGCATTCATAATATGAATAACTTTGGTCTTCTTCCTTGTCATGTTAGAATAAAACATAAACATAAGTGTGAGACATGCATTCAAACTAAGCTAACTAGACTTCCGTTTCCTAGTGTAGAAAAGAATTATAAATTGCTTGAATTAGTGCATTCTGATGTGTGTACGATGGATAATGTTTTGAGTCGTAGTGGCAATAGGTACTTTATTACCTTTATAGATGATTACTCGAAATTCTGTTATGTTTATTTGTTGAAATATAAATCTGAAGCATTTTCTAAATTTCTTCTTTATCTTGCTGAAGTACAAAATAGGTTTAAAACAAAGATTGTACATTTAAGAACAAATAGAGGAGGTGAATACTTAGGTGGAGAATTTGATAAATTCTGTGGAGATAATGGTATTATCCATCAAACATCAGCTCCTAGAACTCCTGAACAGAATGAAGTAGCAGAAAGGAAAAATAGAACACTTGTAGAAATGATGAATGCTATGCTTCTTAATACAGGTTTGCATTCCAACTTGTGGGGAGAGGCTATACTTTCTGCTTGTTATATTCTTAACCGAGTTCCTTATTCCAAATCTGAAAAATCACCTTATGAATTGTGTTTTGGTAAGAAACCTAATCTTAGTTATTTTCGTGTTTGGGGTTGTTTAGCATATGTTAAAATTCTAGAAAATAAAAGGAAGAAGATTGGACCTAAAGCATTTAAATGTGCTTTTGTTGGGTATGCTGAACATAGTAAAGCATATAAATTTCTAGACATTGTTAATAATGTTATTATAGAATCTAGAGATGCATCTTTCATAGAACATAAAAATGCATTTGGTTCTCTTCTTGATGGCAATCACATTACAGTAGATGAACATCCTTTTAATGTCATGATTGAATATTCTAATGATTGTGCTGATGAACCAGAAACTGAAGTTAGACACAGTAAACGCATTAGAAAACCAACTAACTTTGGTTCTGACTTTTATACATTTCTAATTGAGAATGATCCTGTGTCTTTTCAAGAAGCAATGTCTTCTCAAGATGTTGCCTTTTGGAGAGAAGCTATTAATGATGAAATAGAATCAATTATGTCTAACAATTTTGAAAATTAGTGGATTTACCTGTTGGTTGCAAAACTATTGGCTGCAAATAGATTTTCAAAAAGAAATTAAAAGCTGATGGTACAATTGATAAATTTAAAGCTCGTTTGGTTGCAAAAGGTTTTAAACAAAAAGAAGGTATTGATTATTTTGATACTTTTGCTCCTGTAACCAGAATATCTATTATTAGAATTCTGATTGCCATGGTTTCCATATATAAGCTTCAAATCCATCAAATGGACGTGAAAACAACCTTTTTGGATGGAAAATTAGATGAAGAGATATATATGGAGCAACCTGAAGGTTTTGTAGTGCTAGGGCAAGAGCGCAAAGTTTGCAAACTTGAGAAATCCTTATATGGATTAAAGCAAGCCCCTAAGCAATGACATGAAAAATTTGATAATGCTCTGGTACATAATGGTTTTAAAATTCATGATGCTGACAAATGTGTTTACAGTAAAGTAGATTGTAACTCAATTATCATTATTTGTTTATATGTTGATGATATGCTTATTTTGGGTTTCAATAGTGAATGCATAAATCAAACAAAAAGATTTTTATCTTCAGTGTTTTGTATGAAAGATTTGGGTGTGGCAGATGTTATTTTAGGAATCAAAATTATAAGAAATAATAATGGCATTGTATTATGTCAATCACATTATATTGAGAAAATTCTTACAAAGTATGAATATCTTAATAGTTCACCAACATGCACCCCATATGATCCAAATATGAAATTGACTCCTAATGTTGGGGCAAGTGTTCAACAATTAAAATATGCCAGTGTTGTAGGTAGCCTTATGTATGCAATGAACTGCACAAGGCCTGATATTGCCTATGCAATGAGTAAAGTGTGTAGATACACTAATAATCTTGGTCATCAACACTGGAATGCAGTGAACAAGATTCTTAGATATCTTAAGCATACTTTAGACTATGGAATTCACTATACCGAGTTTCCTGCTATTATTGAAGGGTATAGTGATGCAAGTTGGAATACCGACTTTGAAGATTCCAAGTCTATGAGTGGTTGGGTTTTTACCCTTGGTGGAGGAGCAGTTGCATGGGGGTCTAAGAAACAGACCTATATAACTCATTCTACAATGGAATCTGAGTTTATTTCTTTGGCATCTGCTTGTAGAGAAGCTGAATGACTTAAGAATATGCTAGTGGATATTCCACTAGGTGAGAAGCCTATACCTGCTATATCAATGTTTTGTGATAGCCAATCAGCTATATGTAAAGCAGGGAATATGAAATACAATGGGAAGTCTAAACATATTAGTCTAAGACACAGTTTTATAAGACAAATGATTGATGACAATATTATATCATTGAAATATGTGAAGTCATGTCAAAATTTGGCAGACCCATTTACGAAAGGCCTTTCGAGAGATGTCATCAATAAAACATCGAGGGGAATGAGAATTAAGCCAATTAAGTCATCACCTAAGGATACCCAACCTAGAGCGTTGGAGATCCCACATGCATAGGTTCAATGGGAAACGAATTGGTGAATGACAGATATTGAGCATATTTATGTAAGCCCATTACTGATGTGTGCTCATGAGCTGTAACTAATGTGAGGGTTGAGCTAATAGCTCTTAATGAGTTTGTAGGCCTTAAGGCTAAGGTGTGTGTTACAGTACACCTAGACAGACTCACCTATATGAGTGTAGAAGTGTGAGCCATTTCTTATAAGAATTGACAATTCTCTAGAGCACTCATGAATCCAGGGAAGCACAAGGCTCTAAATGTGCCAACATGAAATCCACACAATTGAACTTTTGGAAACCTATGTATGATTGAAAAACTCCGTTAACAATATAAGGAGCTAAGTTCAAGGTAAGTTCACTTAGCACCTTGGTTAATTTAGGTTTTCTTTCAAATAGTGGGGGTTCAAGTCCTGCAGACACTCTCACTGATGCATAAGTTTCTATGCAAGCCAAATATATTTTAAAACTAGTAGGGGATTGTTAGGAAAGTTTTAAAATATTAAATCTTGATGTTTTTGTTCACTACCAAAAGTGTTTTGAAAAAGTTTAGTCCCATATCTAAGAGAGAAAAGTTTTTCAAGAGGTTTAAATAGAGAGTTTGTTATCTATTCTTTACTTTGGTAAGCCTTGAGTCTTTAAGTAGATTGCGAACGTTGCTGCGCATCATGCAGCAACAGACGCGCCGTTCGCGCGCACGCGCGCGTGTGTGTGCGCAAGGGCGCTTGAGGCGCAATGTGGCATTTTGATGGCGCACTTTGCACTTTGCACGCTCGCAGCGGTGCGAGGTGCAAATGTCCGTTTTGGATTTTCGGTTTTGAGATATTTGGTCGTTTGAAAGATTTTAATAGCATTTATATTGGGTTTATGGCGCTTTGTGAATGTTGGACGGTTTTGAAGGCCTTTGATTGACAATCAAAGGTGGGTGACCGTTCAAGGACCTTTTCGTCTTATTTTCAAACCGTCTGGGTTATGGCCATTAATCTCATTTATCTCAAAACGTTTTGGCCTTTCTCACAAGTCTATAAATCTCTTCCTTTTCGGTCTTTTGATCTATCAGAATTTCTGACTCTCCAATTTTCTCCTTTCTTTCTTCTCAGTTTGGCTTGCAGAGTTCATGTGTGGGAGAGATCATCTGTTCTTGTGAAACAGTGACTCTCTTGAGGTTTAAGCCTAGTTGTATCCTGGAAACTCAGTCGTAACAAAACCCTTTTTCGCATCTTCGGAATTCCCGGAGTGGGGCGATTGAAGTTCTAAAGATAGCGATCTTAAGAACGTGCCTCTAGGCTTGAGATCTCTTTTCTGAAATCCATTTTTCATAAGGTTCGAACAACAATTTTAACATGCTTTGACAACTTTAGGTGTTTGCAAAAGGTATCGACAAGAACTGAAAACCAGGATGCTATTAATGCTGCAATGGTTGAAATATCGACAGACCCAAAGGAGGTAGTCATGGAAATCAAAGGATGTTCTTTATCATTTAATAAGTACTGAATTTTAAGTCAAGGCAACTCATTGTTTGTGCAGGCCTGAGAAGGTATAAGAGAGGTTCACTTCCTGCCATTCAACCCTGTGGACAGGCGAACATCTCTCACATACATCGAAGCAGATGGAACCGGGCATTGTGCTAGCAAAGGTGCTCCTGAGCAGGTAACCAGCAATTGATATTGATTTTCAAATTCCCTGCAAATTAAAGTATTGCAAAAATATTCTATAATTAACCATGGAGATGATAAATTTCTTTATTATGGTATTGTGCTTACTGAGCAGATGCTGAATCTTTGCAATGCCAAGGAAGATGTTAGGAAAAGGGTTCATGCTGTGATTGATAAGTTTGCTGAATGTGGACTTCGATCTTTGGCTGTGGCAAGACAGGTATGTCAACCTATCCTTATTTCGCTTATTGAATGAAAATTTCTTAATAAAATGCTGCTTATATGATTTATTAATTTGCATCAGGGGATTCTTGAGAAAACGGAGAGTTCTGGTGGACCATGGCAATTTGTAGGGTTGTTGCCATTGTTTGATCCACCGAGGCATGATAGTGCATAAACCATCCTTAGAGCTCTCAATCTTGGTGTGAATGTGAAGATAATAACTGGTATATCTGATTTATTAAAACTTGACCACAGTTATCAACGGGAAGAGAAAACTTTCGACATGGAAGTTTGTTCTTTTTTTCTTTTAATGATGAAAGATGTGCTCAGTTGAAAGATTTCAATTGATATACATAAACCTGAGCGACATTTGTGGTCTAAGATTTAAGTTTTTCTCCTAGTTTTTTGTCATCCAAACTCAAAATCTGATAGCTTCGCTATGGGTCCAAGTTCAATACCACAAATTTGAGACCAGATTGTCTTGGGGAGTTGCTACTCTTTTGCTCCTTTCACGTCAACTTTCTTTCTTGCTCATGTACTTGTTACCCTTCCAGATGATCAACTGGCTATTTCTATGGAGACAGGGAGGGGGCTTTGAATGGGGACCAACATGTACCCTTCCTCTTCATTGCTTGGACATGACAAGGATGCTTCAATTACTGCACTTTCTGTTGATGAGTTGATCGAAAAGGCTGATGGATTTGCAAAAGCATTTCCAGGTATATTTTTCCAATCTGATTATAGAACTACTAGATGAATTTTAGTTCTTGTTCTATTTTTTATTTTTTGGGATTGTTGCACGCTTACTTGGTACATGGAGTTCCCAAAAGTGAGTTGAAACTCTTCTCTTTGATGCAAAAGGTACAAATTTGATCTTTAGTTCTATTTTTTATTTTTTATTTCTTGTTCTATTATGATGATTTATATGTTTTGCAGAATTTCAAATGGTTTAATATCGAATGGTATAGGTTCTTAATGTTTAAAGGGATAAAGTAGCTGCAGATTTGACATAACATGAAGATCGGTTGAGATTTGAATTTTCTATGTTTTTTTTTGGTATTTTCTAGATTTGATGATGAACAGTGTCCAGATTGTTGAAATATGTTGATTCTGATCTCATCAAGGGCTATTGATGGATTGGATCAATTGCAATAGGGTCATTTTTTACTAAGCTTTTGGTATTAATCTTGGCCATTTTTTTGGAGTTTTGGCTGAGAATTGAGGATGTTTTTGGGTTCTATTGTTGGCGGTAATTGATATTTTGGGCTTCATTTGTCTGGTTTGACCTCTTTGCAACAATCGGACCAACATCACCGAGTATGCCCTTTGTCCTCTCTCCGTTCATTTTGGGTTTCTGCATCTTGCTCTATTGATTTTCTGTTTCTGTTTATTTTTCAATCTGACTGTCGATTTTGGATCCGACTATGTTTCTGTTTGATTTTGGGTTTCTGCATCTTGCGATGGAGATTGAATTTTGGGGGTGCGTTTCTAGTGTTGAGGGTTGTGTGGGTTACGCATGAAGGGGATTAATATGTGTTTCTAGTATTGAGGGTTGTGAGGGTTACATATGAAGGGGATTAATGTGTGTTTCTAGTGTTGACTTATAACAAACTTGTTCTTTGGGTTTATGATTTTTGTGATAGAATTTGTTGAAGTCTTAATTTTTTATTGCTCATTCGAGTGGTGACTTATAACATCATCTATCTTGTGTTGATGAACTCTGACTTGATGCCTCAGTAACATAGCAACATGTCCTAATGCAAAATTCTCATATTTACTCTTGCATGTATAAGACCCTTTAGACATATTTAGTGTATATATTACAGACCAGATTTTTGTGCATAATCTGCAAATTATTACCTTTTGAAGGGAATTCAAGTGGACAAGGTAAGCTGACTTAAAAGTTTGATGACATTTCTCAGGTATTGGTTGTTGATCCTTTTGAAAATCCTGTAATTACAAGCCTTTACAAAGAGTGTCTGGTTCAGGGAAGTCTCAACATTTCATGCACACAAAGTATCACTCTGTGACCAATGCTTAACCTATGATGATAACAAGGAAAAAAGCTTAACCTCTGTTGATAATGTTATGGGTGCATGCGACTGAAGAGGAAGAGTGGTATGAGCCCATGACATTGGCTGATCAGAAGCGATACAAGGATGAAATGGGTACTTATAAAAGTGGACATGCACTTATGTTGCCTGTAGTAAACCATCTCTGTGCAGATGGACGTGCATGTTCGTGCAGCTACATAGATTGTAATTTGTATGACTATCACGTGAGGCAGCAATTTCTGAGACTATGGTGTTTGGCATAATGCTAAAAATTAGATTGCCATTAAGATATGTTTGTGCACATACATCCAGATCACATTTGATGCTTGTTTATCAAGTTATTTGCTTGTCATATTTTTTTTGGATAAGCTATTAGCTTGTCAAGTTACCAATCTGGAAATGTATGAATTTGATTATGATCATATCCAAGTCACAAGCACTTATTCCTTTGAAATCTGTAAATCCCAAATATTACTGGTTAAGCATGACAAGATTCATTAAACAAGAAGATTGTGATGAAAGTATCCAATCCCGGCAAAGCCAGGATCAACCTTGATCCAACCTAGATATATTGAAATGAAAATGTGCATTGTTATGATGAAAAAGGCTACTATTTTCAGTTTTTTGCTTTTGGGGTGTAAGATCATCTTGTGTTGCCATGCATAGCTCCAATATGGTTTTGTAAAAAGATACAGTGTTGAGGATAGAGTTGCCAAAAACATCCTCTTGCGAATGGTGTTGTAGTGTGGTGTTGGGGCTGCCAACTACATCGTTCCAGATGCAGTGTTTTGACAGCAATACTGCACCCAAACAGCAAAGGACATGAGAGCACTGATGGAAACCACAACATAACTCCAATTCAAGGCTCCCAAACAGAGCATAAAAGAAGTAGCAAAATCCATACATTGAATATCAAACTACACTGGCCATAATGATATTTATATCAAATAATGATGCTAAAAATTGAATCAATTCATCCACTGAGGACTCCAAAAGCGCAAGTTCTACAATGGCTATTGTTAGACATGCTTGTTCTCCAATGACCTAAAATCATTCTGCACATTCTTCAGGTTTTCTAGAGTGCAAGGCTGTACCATCTGAATCCCATTTTCTGAAATTGACTGCACCTAAAACTATATATTAACAACTTTGACACAACAACATGCAACACCGAATCTGTAACGCCCCAACTTTTTATAGTGAAAATTTTGGAGTAAAATTTTTTTTTTTTGAAATAGCGGAAGTGCGAAAAACACAAGTCGGGTGCATTACAGGGTAAAACAGAGAAGTACTAGAGATACCATTCATTAATTGAAACATTAATGTCATTAATTACATCCCATAACAGAAATGTAAATCTACAAATCAGAGTTCAAACAGAAAACACTGAAAAACTGAGATCTCTTGACTACTTCCAAATGCGATGCCACGATGCTTCATTTATGCGTTGCCTGAAAAACATTTAAAGCAGAAGGGTCAGACTCCCCTGTCTGCGTAAGAAGCAATGTATTTATATGTGGTGCTTAGTGTCCTGTGTACAAATATGTGCAACAACTGCAGATATAACTAGCATGGAAGTTTATATCATTCTAAGAAGATAATTATGATTTCTAATTCATGATACAGTGCAAAAGATGATTGAACTAAAAGTATATTTATCTACATTAATACAAGTTGTAGATTCCACAAGTTTCACTAAAGCCAAATCAACAGTATATAATTCTTCAGAGACAAGTTTTTAGTCAACTTAAATTATCTAATGCTTAACTTACTCTTACCCTGTGGGTACGCACAGGCATAGACCTCGTAGCGGACCAAGACCATACGATGAGACGCCTAGCTCTCACGAAAACACGAACGCCCATGAAGTTTGTACCACCTACCCTCTCCAAGGTAGACCATGGGTCCAGTAACATACACCATCTTTCAGGTGTACCCAGAGCCCGAAGAATCCGGTAACATATACCGTCTTTCAAGTATACCCAGAGTCTCGAAGGTTTTATATTTCATTTTATATTTTCTTTATAACCAAGTGCGAGCTATCGCACTATAAGGGGTCCAGTAACATACACCATCTTTCAGGAGAACCCAGAGCCCTGGGAAACCAGTAACATATACCGTTTTTAGGTATACCCAGTATCCCGGGAAACCAGTAACATATACCGTCTTTCAGGTATACCTAGAATCCCATAATTATTATATATGTGCATAATTTTCATTCTTGTTTTGTTTGGATCCAGTAACATACATCGTCTTTCAGATGTACCCAGAACCCTAGGAAACCAGTAACATATACCATCTTTCAGGTATACCCAGAATCCCATATTTAGGTTATGTAATGCATATTTTGTATTTTGTTAAATTCTTAGTGCGAGTCATTACACCATAGGGGTTTTCCGAAATCCCAACCCACATTTGGGGTGATCTTAGTGTATGCAAATTACTCACTAGAAGCCCAATAGACGGCAACCATCATTTCTCAGAATTTTGGTTCAACTTTGTGTCGAGTACTTATACATTCGGCATTTTAAATTTTTGTTTATTAGCTCGAGTGTACGTTTCGTACCCCCATTGGTTACGCCGCAACATGTCATTATCCAAGTTTATCATTTATTAAGTGCTTATCTGGCACTCCCAATATTTTGCAAAACCACATGTTCATTTTTGAACTCTTATATTATCCTGAACAAGAAATGATCTTCGTTGTGTAAATATCTGTATCATGTGTGTTCCATGTATTGGACATAATCCTAAGGTCCATATGTGAATCACATATTTAGTTTACCATCAAAACTATTTTCTTCGTAGATATTTCAATTTCATTTCACCTAAAAAGTCTTTAGGGGAACTTTTCTAAAAGAACCCTTCATGAAAATCATTTTAGAAAACTCTTTACTTAATTTTTCATGTTTATTAGTCGACCAATAGACTCACCAGTCGACCAACCTTTTTGCTTCAAATCTTCTAAGCAAAACGTTATTTTTTTGTAAAATTAGTCGACCGAAGAATTTATCAGTCGACCGGACAGAATGTCTGTCTTCTGAAAAAATTTAGCAGCAGTCGACTGAAGGTTTTATCAGTCAACTGATCATAAAATTAGTCGACCGAAAGTTTTATTAGTCGACCAGACAGAATGTCTGTTTTCTGGAAATATTTAGCAGCAGTCGACTAAAGGTTTTATCAGTCGACTGAACATATATCAATTTTTTGGAAATTTTAGCATCAGTCGACTGAAGGTTTTATCAGTCGACTGATCAGAATATCTGTTTTCTGGAAAAAATTTAGCATCAGTCGACTGAAGGTTTTATCAGTCGACTGAACAGAATGTCTGTTATATAGAAAATTTTAGCATCGGTCGACTGAAGGTTTTATCAGTCGACTGAACAGAATGTCTGTTTTCTGGAAAAATTTTAGCATCAGTCGACTGAAGGTTTTATCAGTTGACTGAACAAAGTGTCTGTTTCCTGGAAATTTTAGCAGCAGTCGACTGAAGGTTTTATCAGTCGACTGAACATATTATCAGTCGACTAACTATTATTCCAGTCGACTAATTTTGCCATTTTTCTGTAACTTTTAAAAGGGCGTATCTTTTTATTTTTCAAACATTTTGATTATTCTACATGGACTATTTTGCCACTCCTTTCATTCTCAATGTATGGAATCTTTCAACTATAAATATAGGTGTGTTCCACATTCAAAAACATCAAATCCAATCGAATTACCCTATAGGAATGATATATCTTTATTTTTCTATGATGTAATATTGCAATCACGTATACATAACTTCAGACTTGATTAAGATCATTCAATCTACAAAGTATGAAAAGTGTATTGAACAAGAAAATACAACTAAACAATAATTTCATGAATAATAATCCGAGATACTTAAGGTTCCACGCCATTTGCCTACTTTATTTTTGTTTTGATCTTGAATCCGTCATGACTAACACCCACACCAAAAATATATGCATTTTCCTACATAGATTCGAACTGTAGGTTTTGATATGAGTACTACATATCACCAGGCACACACATAGGAACATAATGCCCTTACAAAGAACACCCCAGTGCCCCAACGTTGGCCATGGGTGAGAACCATCGGCTGAACCACTACATATTGACCTATTGGCGAGTAGGTGTTTCAGCTCATGCCACCTGGGTTTCGAGGCCCTAAACATTCCTACATATAGGTGGTCCTTGTCACGTAAACTCCATGATATTGCAACATAGATGTGCAACAAGGCATCAACCACTTACATACAAATAGCAATGCTCCTTACCTCTTTGGAGTCTCACGACGGCAAGGCTGCAACCCCTTCTCTTCGTTAGAGCGGCACCCCACGTCGATAATGGATATTCACGCGTTCAGCAAAGGAGGTCCACACAGTCCAACAATGGAGGTCGACCACCACCGTGAGAGAGAGAGAGAGAGAAAGAGAGAGAGAGAGAGAGAGAGAGAGAGAGAGAGAGAGAGAGAGAGAGAGAGAGAGAGAGAGAGAGACGTCTAATGTAACTCCTTACCAAAAATCTCTCATTTAAGTCCTCTATCTAGAGGGAAGTTACTAAATTTTCAAAGCATTAAATCTTCACCCAAATCTCACGTTTTTGGTGGGTGATGTCTATTTCCAACAATGCCCTCTCCTCTCTTTGGCATGATTTCCTCTAACTTCCCTCACTATTTGCTTTATGGGTATCCCTCTTCCATGTCGCCTGGGATTCTCCTCAATCCTTGGTAGAGCTAGATGAAAAAGCCAAAAATTTAGGCGTAACATAATCCCACGTTTTTACCCTTTTCACCAAAGGTAGAAATCATCACTTTTTTGAAAAAAAATAATTTATGCACAAGGGGTTTTGAACTTGGGTGGTGGTATCACACACCGTGTGTCCTACCACAACACCACACCATCACTTGGTGTTTACTTTTGCAAAAATATTCTTTTTATGTCATATTGGGACGTTTTTCCTTGTTGATGGATTTCTTTCATTTTCAAGTGGATTTTTCACCCGTTGGTTTTAAACTTGCGCTCGCTTACTTTAAATGTGCTTTGGATCTCACGCTGTCATCCCGAAACCATCGGGTTTCCTTACTTGGCCTCGTGAACCGGGTCAGATCATTGGATCTCGTCAAAGTCCGGATCCAAGTACCCTTTCCAGTATTCGTTATTGGGTTCGCTCGACTGGCCCGCAAGCCTCAAAATCACATTGAATATCTCATAAACCATATTATCTCACGTAAACACACATTTTTATTTCATTGAAAATTCTTTAATATTCATGGGTTTTACAGAATCCGCTTCTTGGCAACATGAAAAAATAAGATATGCTCATTTAATCCTTGACAAGAAGAAGAATGATAACAAGGATTAAAAAATTAGGGAGAACAAGAGCATTGCCTGCACCTGAACATGGTTGAGAGCAGTCATGGTTTTTACAGCTCCAGGAGGGATTACTTATGTCATCTGCAATTCACAACAAACCATTTTTATCCTATATAGGCAGGTTAAGAAATTATTAGTACTGCATGCAACTAATTGCTTTCCGATTAAAATCAATTCAAATAGTTGCCACATTGTATTGCAAATTCAACTTATCATATAACATATCATAGCATGACTGGTCGTGTCACTGGTGTATCCCTGTGATATAGCTTATATCGAATATGCAATAATCATTGGTGATATTTTGAAAAACCAATAAGTTCCCAAAAAGAGATCATTTAAAAAAAATACTAGATTTTAAGATATCGCATTTTTATCATGATATTAACATAATATAAATGTGTCTATATTTTTATGATTTTATAGCTTTCTTTACAGTTTTTACATTCATATTTTCAATTTTTTACATATGCTGATTTTTCCTGGGATTTTTCCAAAAGGAAATTTAATTCATCACAAGATTTATCTGTAGAGATTCTCGCAGTAACATGGTAAATAGACTGATACTCCTGCAAAAGACAAGCACTATGGCCTTACTGTAGCCTACCCATAGATAAGTTAGTATATAGATAACGCACATGTGTGCGTGCACATACACACACACACACACACTCACCAGACCTATATTTTCTGTATAAAAATCAAAATTTTAGACATCAGAAATGTGTCACATTAGCATGGTATAAATTGAAAATATGGAAGAAATCATAACAGATGATTCAGCTTATCAAAATGAAGCGCAAAAATAATAACAAATAGGTAAGTGACAGGTTCAAAGCTGAGACATTGAAATCATGAGAATTAAATATGGGGAAAATGGAAAGGGATCAGAGAATTATGAAATATCAGTGATGAATAAGAACATCATGAACAAAAGTACTCAAGATAAAACTAGAACTTTGAGCAATTGCTAGATATTATGCTAAGTGCCTTTTGTAATACCCATAAAATTTCCAATAATTATTTTAATAAATAAAGATAATTTTTATGTCTCATTTAATGATTTTTATTCATTCCATTATGCATTGGGATTATAATTAACTGAGTATATTAATTTAAAAGTTTATTTCATTGAATGAGAATTTTAACTAGAGTTATATTGAGACTTAAATTTAACTCGGGGTTAAACTCATGCAAATTAGAATTTAAATGGAATTTGGATTTGGAATTGGAATTGGAATTGAATTTAATTACAAATAAATTTGGACTTAGTATGTGGAATTAGATCCAAATTAAGTTTGATGGATTTGGATTTGGATTTGGATTAGGTTTAGGTATAAAATTCAAGATTTAAAATAAATCTAAAATCTAAATTGAAAATTAAGGAATTTAGTAAATTCACTAAAACCTAATAAATTAACTAATTAAGTAAGTTAATCCAAGAGGGTGGGACACCCCCCTAGGTGGGCCCACACCCTCTTTTCAAATCACATAAAGAAAAAAAAATCAAAACTTATAAAAAAAACATTAAAAGAAAGCAAGAAAGTCAAAGAAGTAATTTAAAAAAAAAAGAAATTTTAGAAGGGGTTTTTGGAAACTCAAGAAAGAGAAAACAAGGGGGGTATTCCTACCCTTCTCTCTCTCTCTTATTTCCAAATCCCATCCCTTTCTCTCTCTTATGCTCCCAATCTCTCTCCCTCCTCAAATCTTCTTCTTTTCTTTCTTTCTTCTTCCTTCTCCAACAAGGGGTTGGTCCAACAACCATTGAGGCTGCACTTTAAAGGATAATACTTGAAATTTGGAGGTATTTTTTCGAGTCCAAGATGAGAGAAGAAGGGTTTCGCTGATTCAGAAATACATGTGAGGTAGGTGCATTAAACATGTAGGCATGGGTCAATCTAAACACATGGGATATGAGTAGGAGTTATTCCAAAATCTAAACTAAGAGTGGATTAAACCTTGAAACAATCAAAATAGATTTGATTTTGGTTTTAAAAATCAGTTTTGGTGAAACCATATCATCATATTCGATTTTTGAAAACCGGTTTGACAAAAAAAATAAGTTTTGAAGCCTTTAAGCAAAAATCAATTTTGGAGAGGATTAAATATATGATTAAGAGTTGGATTTCAAGTATTTTCAGTATATTTAATGTATAAATGAGGGGTTTATATGATGCAAGTGTAATTTATAAGTTTTAATTTTTTTTGGGCTTGAATCTTGGTTTAAATAAAGTAAAATGTTAATAAAAGGATTTAGGCAAAATCGATGTGAGATTTTATATCTTATTGTTAGATTAGATTCAAATTAACATGTTAATGAGTTAGATTTATGTTAATAACGTAAATCATCATATTAATACCTCTGCAAAAGAATGATGATCATGCTTTGATTGAATTCAAGATTGTTTGTTGGTTAAGTCTATGCTTTTAGAATGAATACATGAAAGAACCATGATTTCAGTGTATTATCAATGTGATTAAATATCAGAATTTATGGTTATATGATTTTCTAATCTTATTTATTGGATACTATTATGTTGTTCTCATTTTTAATATAACCAGTTTCTCCCAAATTCTGAATAAAAAAAATAATAAAAATATTGAGATGATCTACACATTTGAAGCTTGATTTTAGAATTTTATTTGGTCCTGTTTGAGTCAATATTGAGGGCAAAATGACTATTGTAATATAACACAATTTTTTTGTCTTGGTTGCAGCACTGTTTCGACCTGTTATTTTAAAAATTATAAAAACCTATTCAAAACTAATTAAAATAATTTATGAAAAAATTGAGTAGAAGCCAATACATAGACGAAGACTCTATAAAAGGAATTTTGTCAAAAGAGTTCACAGTAAATCTCAAAAAATTCTCTAAGCTGGAATTTTTTTTATAGTTTACAAAATATGTCCTATAGTTTTCAGAATAGAGTTCAGTTACAAAATTTTTATAATTTTGTTACAAATGATTTTGAAATTCTGTTTCTTGAGTTGTATTCCAGACATGTTAGGACAACTCCAGTTAAATTTTTTAAGTCAAAACTATTCTTTGTGACTTTTGATGACTTTTTTAAAATCAAATAAACATGGATACAAATTTCTTGAATTACATGTATTAATGCCTAGTCAATTCCTACATTGCTAAACATGATGAGTGATGCTTAAAACATGATTTGTGATATGATATGTATGTTAACTAAATGTTCTTTGTGTTGAATTATGAATGTTAAGAATTCATGTTATATATATATGATAATGTGCATTATGCATAATGATGCATGATTATTGAGAAAGAAATGAATGCACATGTGATTTTGTTAAATGAGCATAATCTTGAATAAATTATGTATGCAACCTTTATGTAAGCATGTGTGCATATAATATGGTGTATGTATGGCTCATGAGTGAGCTTGGGTTCGGTGGGATGCACAGGTTCTTCTGAAACACCAAGAAAATAAAATACTTAAAAGGACATGCATATAATCACATAATTACCTCAAGGAGGCCGTGCTCAAAGTTATCCAAAGATGAAGTTTGTACTGCGAGCAATTTGAATGAGTTAAGAAATGATCTTGTGTTATGGAGGCATCATTGAGCGGAGCATGGGCTAAGGAGCCCGTGTGCTAAGAGCACTGAAATTAATTTATGAGTTTAATATTAATTTACACCTAATGACACATTCAAACTCAGGATCACCTTGGAGAGGGTGATGGTACACTCGACTGGTCAACTATTTGTTACTTTGGAGAGCTAGGCATCTCCATTGGTCCTCAATCATCAGTAATCGAAGTTAGGAACCCTAAAAAAGCTTCAAATATGGGGGCCCTAATTTTTCTATGAAATGACCTTTTTTTCTCTTATAAAAATATGATAACACAAGAGCCACATGATTAACCAATCTCATCAATGAGTACAGGCCCCACAATTGACAAAAAAATGGTACCCACAAGAATATTCTCTCCTGGATTGATTAGGCCTCTGATTCCCTTCTGAGGAAGCATTTTCTCAACCCTCATTTTCTTATACTTACGCAAGCATATGCCATGTAAGTATATCCAAAACAAAACTTCACCCTAACTCACTCTCATACCAGTGTCCCAAACACGTCTGCCCAAGAAGTTTTTTTTTTTTTGACGAAGAAAGCTGGGGTTAGGCAAGACCCCTGCCACTTATTACTCAACGTATACCATTGGGTTTTGAACCTGCAATGTCCTACCACAATGAGACGTGCACATACAGCTCTTACACAAACGCCACTCTAAACAAAAAGACAAGTATAACTAATATTCACTAGAATATGAGAACGAAAAATATGGGTATTTCAACATTTGTTTTTGCAAATCCAACCTCATGGATGTGCTTGGCATGGTGAATTTTCTAGGAATCAACCATTAGACCGTGTATTTTTTATGAAAAATTGTAATTTTTGAATGTTTGAATATGTATGAAGATTATGAGTCATTTATTTTAAAGCCTTAAAAAATCTCATTTGTGCATCAAAATCGGATGATTCAAGAGCGGGTTCTTATAAAACCAATCATGGAGATCGCATCCGTACAGTTAGATAAAAAAAAAACAAAAAACTCGTGAAAATCATGGTTCACATTAGTTCTCATATTTCCGGTACTCGTGACTTGTATAACTTATAAATAGATGCCTAAACTATGTATAACAATTTTATCCTGACGTAGGACCAGAGAACGTGAACCAGGCAGGCCTACATCTTCTCAGGGACACTCGAATCTATTTTTATTTCCATATCGTGGGAAAATGTGACCACCTTGGGTTATCTAGTTTTCCTTGTTCCAACGACGAAACGAATCCGACCAGGTACATGAGTAGCTCGCCTCTAGCTCCATATCCCCTGCAGAAATTACAAAACAAAGCTCTCTCTCTCTCGTGCCTTATTGGGAGTCTGTTTTATTGATTTTGCAAGGAGGTGACTCATATATACAGAATGGTACGGGTAACTTGATCTATTGGTTTGGTGCAGAGAGAGAGAGAGAGAGAGTACAAGGACACGCTCTCCTTCCACTATCATCCTTAAAAGACTGTTCTCACATACATCTTTTTACATTGAAACCGACCCTCTCTCTCTTTGACCTGGTCTGCTCTCTTAACTTGCTCGTAGTTTCATACCCACACACACCGCCCACGTCCTCCCATCAATCTCTCTCTCTCTCTCTCAAAAGAAGATGAAGAAGATACTTCAAGAAGCTCGTCAATTCAAATTACCCAAGTGCTGCCAACAACCCAGAAGGGGCGGAACCAAGCCTCGAACCGATTTCACCGATTCCGTCTGGTCTTCCTCTGGTTCATTCTTCTTCCCCCCTTGTGTCCTTACTCTCTCCATTCCTCTCTATTGCCGCCTCAAAATTGAAGAATCCCTTTGTTTTGATATTCTGGGGCATAGCACAGCTTGTTTGATTTTTGTTGGGTGTTTTTCTTTTTATGCGTGCGATTGTTGCTTTTTTTGTAAAGATGGGTTTTCCTAATGTTATCAATTCACCGTCTTATGGGGGAGTTTTTTTTTTTCCTATTTTGTTATTTAATTCAGGAAATCTTTGATACCAATTTGTTGCATTGTAATTTATTCTTCATCCATTGATTTTATATGCTGTTTGTATCATCATTAATTTTTCATGTTTGTGAATTGTGATCATCTTCATGCTCTTCATTGTTGCCTAAAATGCTTGTTGGATTTTTGCCATCTTTCTGCATCTTCTTATAGTGTGGTTTTTACTCACCAGTAAGATATGTTTTCTCTTATTATTGGCATTCTAAACATAAGCGCAAAGTGCTGTTGCACAATCATATTCTTCACATAAGCAAGGAATGCTTTTGTCGATGAAGACTTTACGTGGGAAATCTTCTAGTCTTTCCTAGAAGGATTAGTTCTCTGAAGATAATTTGGTTTTCAACTGGATATAGAACTTGAGCCTGTTCCTTGTTGTCCTGTTAATAGTTCCACCAACATTGTAGGTTTATCAATTGAATTCTTCTTCTTCTTCTCTGGAGGCTCCTGCCACCTGGTAGATTGGATACACCAGCACATGATGTTGCTTGCTTTTGGATCTCATTTTCTTTAGCAGTACATTGCCGACCATAGGGAATCCTTGGCCTCAGAAGCATCTCGAATCTTATAAACTAGCTCTGCAGACATCTGGCACTGGTGGAATAGATGCATTGAGGTCTGTAGATCATACAGCTACTCAACAGAGTGATTTCTTATGTGTTGGCAATAAAGAAAACTAACTGGATTGCTCTGAATCTGATTGGCTGTATTTATTTGGGATCAAGCCAGCCAGGACAGTGGGTGCTGGCTGAGTTTCATATTTGAAGTTAGCGTCTTGGAGTCCAAGGAATGAGTCATGACGATGTTGGCTTGTTTGGTCTAAACCAGCATGAATTGCAACTCTTCGTACACTAACTTCATGTTGTACAGCGATTTCCTTTTGTTGTAGTCTGAGATAACCCTTCTGAGCAGAAGTGTGTCTAAGAAATGGATAGGTCATTGATGGAGCATCTTTTCTAAGTGGTATCTAAGTCTTTTTGTTTAATATTCTAATTAGTCAGTTTAGTTTTCTTTTTCCTTTTCCAGTTTTTCTGGAATATTCATTGGCTGCCATGATTTTTTGGAGAGAGATACTATTTCACCAATCGAGTCACAGGTATCTGACATATTCCCATATGCCTCATTCCATCAAGTAATCAGACTGTTTTTTCGTACAAGATTGTCCTTCATTATGGCCATTATATGTGTGTATGTAAAATATTCAAATGTATGAAATTTAGTACCTTCTATTCAGTTTTATCTCCTACATGTCCTAAACACTTCAAAAAATCAGATATGTTTGTCATTATTTTTTTTACTAAAAATCATGCTTTGGAATCTGGATAAAATCAATTTAACTAAAGGATTTAATTTTTTTAATCACCAACTTTCAGTGTGACAGGGGTCGCTGATTTTTTTTGCTTTAAAAGAACATGAAAAGTGCCTCATCTAAAGCATGTTTTTTATTTAGAAAATCATATAAAATACATCTGTATGTTTAGATTAAGCAAACACCTATATATATATAGCCACACACACACACACACACACACACTGCTAACAGGCATTGATTCTCAAAAGTTATCCATTTATTTATTTATTTTCAATAATAATATGTTTATGCATTTCCTGCAACAGGTTCTTCCCTTGACTTCTCGATTTGCAAAGATGACATATCCACCACCAGAACTACTAGCACAGGTCAAGGAATTTATCATCCTGGTCAAGGATCTATGAAGCAAATCCATAAAATTTCTCCAATTAATTGTGTTTTGGGGGATGAACAACAAAGTCTACCATTCCCAAATCCATTAGACCCTCATTTTGCTGAAGTTGAATCCGTTTCTCAGGAGACATCTTTGGGTACCTTTGATAATGGGTTTGTTTCATTCTTGACTACACATATACCTTGTAGACATCTTATGTTGCAGTTATTACTATTGAAATATATGGATGCCCGTTCCTGCAAGCTGCTTTTTTCATCAGAATTATTCTGTTATCTTTATTATCAGCTGATCTAATGTGTACAGGATAACTGCCAATGACATGCCTCAATATTGAGTACCATATATAAATGGCTAGTGTTTGGGAATTACAATTTGCATTTTTAAGGCATTTACATTTCCTTTTGTTGGAAGCTTTTTGTTGCAACTTATTTCATGCTTAATTTTTCTTTGTCTTGTCTTTTCATGTAGTAAACAGATGTTACAAATTATGATTTTCTAGGTCATTAAAGAAAATTGTACTAATATTCAAGGAAAAGAAAAATGCTCCCTATTGTATTGTAGCAATGCCAAGCTGTAGCTAGCTTTCATTGTGACAAAATCTTTAGTTACCAAGCTAATAACTGAAGCACCTTGAAACTTATGTGCCTAGGGCTTTATTGTAATCATGAACACGTTTTTCTTTTGAGATTATGAGAGGATCAAATTCATGGACGATGACAATTTTATGGCAATTGAAAACCATGTGATCCATTTTTGCTGCATATAGAGCTTCATAGTATTCCTGAACTAGGTCTATGTCAGCAGGCATATCTTTTTTTACATTAATTTGTGACAGTTTTGTACTATTTTCCATTTGACTGTTTCTAGTCCTTTGTTTGTATTGCTTATTATTGCTTACAACCAAATAATTATTATTTTTAATTTTGAAATTTTATAAATTTTTACAAGACTCGTATGTTTTTTCATTTTTCAAGTGTTGAAGTTGTCATTTCTGATTTTGTGATGTGAAATAATACAATACCATGTGTTGGACTTTAAATATTCATGGAAAGGTGTGATCTGTACAAAATGAGTTCTTGATCTTGTTTTTAAGACCCAGTGGTGCATATTGCATTTTGCTGCTTGATCATTTTATGGTCTGGTTGCAACTGCAATACGTGACTGGTTTTAATGGGTGAACCACAGGTTCTACAGTTCAGTTGTTCCTACTTCAAAGTCCTTCAAGTTTTGTTGCTTGGGCACCTATTGACTGCTGAATCTGTAACCCACAACCTTGATCATTATGGTTCTATAGTTTTATGTTTTGGTTAATTAAAAAACCGCATGAAGTCATTCATTTCTCTTTCATCCATTAGTTTGTCCAATGACCTAAGACATTATTTGGTGACATTTATTGTGTACAGATCAAAAGCACAAGGTTTCTGTGAGAATTTTGATGCTGATTTCTCATCTGAAACATTTGATTCTACTCCAGAGAAGGGACCCCATGGAACCAATAGCAACAATGATGTCCAGGCTTTGTGTGGAAATGGATCTGTCAACTCATTCTTACTTCGGGATAAAACAAGTGATGCGCTAAGGATTCCAGTCCAATTCTGTGAATCATCTGGTGTGTATCTTTAAGTTTGATTTTTTCTCTTATATTTCTAAACTCCAACTCGAAAGCCACTATTCCATGTCATTGTCTCCCTAAGATACTCTATGGTGCTTGCACTAGAATGCTATAATTTCAAATCTACTCAAGCGGCATTGCCTGAACACTACTAGGAAACTGGTTTTCTTATATTGGCTTCCCTTATTGATGTATCAGATGTAGCTTCGGGAAATGCATCTTGTTCAAGCAGGTGCGAGGACAATGACCATGAAAGAGGAAGGGGCAAAAGGAAGCACAGGCCAAAAATTCATTTTGATGTGCGTTTTTCTTTGCCATTTGCTTAATTGTTCTTTCTGAAACTCTCAAAATCATGTTTTTGGCTTCGTGTAGGAGATGATTCTCTCACCAAAATCTGTGAAGAAAGTACGGAAGCTGAGGATAATGCGCCGCCTTGGGCTTATTGCTCCTCCTGGCTCTCCATTTGCTGTGGCTTCTCATGTAAGGACCACTTGCAGATCAAGCTGAGGTTTAAGAGCCTAATTTATCTTCCCCACCTTTGCGTTTTCTGTTTTTAGCTTCTCTTTTCCTCTTTTCTGCCTCTCTGCTTGGTTTCATGTGGCTTGGGTTGAGATTGCAGAGTCGAGTCTATCATATTTGTGCAGAGGAAATGTTTTCAATGTTAATAAAAAGCTATTTTGCACTTTGTTTCTTTTGGAAGTTGTTCATTCCATTCCAACAATTGTTTTTTGTCTTGATGGGTTAGGTGCCTTCACAGGTATGTGATATTTTCATCTTTGGTCATTGAGTTTAGTTTGATCGTACCTGTATCTTTGTCTTCGCCACATTCTGAAACTTCTATTTGAGCTTTCACTTTTTAGTTTCTCAAGTTTGTCAGACCCTTATCAATTCTCAGCATGTGAGCTGCCAATGTTCTGAGTTGTGTTCTTTTGTTTGTTGTGGCAATGGTTGAACTGTGTGAGATGTTCGCCATGTCTTAAGTAAACCTGCTCTAGTGCTTCAAAGTTTGTATGGAAAGACGTGTTTCATCTGACAAACCAGGAGTCGAATGAGATAGCTGGACGGTTAGGCTGCACTATGAAACAACAAAGGGTCCCTGGGTTTGAATCCAGCAGGAGCTATCTTTCAACCATGGATTCTTAGGCTGGTGGATTATCGACGTGTAGGATACAGATCGGATTATGGAACATCCTGAGCAGAGCCAAGCAAATGAATGATGGACAAAGAAGTGGCTGAATCTTGATTATGATGGCCCTGATGCCAATCTTGATTGGGCACCTATAAGATGCCTTTTTTTACCACTAAAATGGGATTGGTAATCTCGTCTAGTGTATATGTCAGTGAAAGTGGTAAACCTGAAAATGGCTGAACTATCCAATATTTTTTGCAAAATTTGGAATCAGGCAAAACCTCTTGTTTTTTACAGAAAGTCCATGACCAGACAGAGAATTGTAGATACAGTCTCCCCATAGTTTGGTGACTTGGCAATATATGGGGTGCTCAGCCCAGTTGATTGAATCCATCATTTTGGACTGAGCTTACACATCCGATGATGCAATTGGATCTGCCATTTCTCCTCTTCTTGCTTCTTTGTTTTGGTGCTGACAAAGTCTTTTGTTATTGTTATTGGTAGGGAGTAAGAAAAGACCAATCTATTAAGATATATCTTTTCTTTCTCCCTTAGGTTAACAAAGAGTGCTTTCTTGTTGTACTTAGCTACTTCTTTTGAAAAGGGTCAAAGGTATTGTATTGGTGAGAGAGTATGGGTGACGTATGGCAGCTTCCTATTGAGTTTAATCTTTATCGCTATCACTCTTTCGGTCACTTTGCTCCCTCAATTGTTATTTTCTTAATTGGTCGCCTTGCTCCTTTTTAGGCCAAATGTATTTTTAGGTAGGATTGACTATTGAGACTTGTACGATTGGAGTCTTTTTAAACTCAGAACCACGTATTTTGTCTAATTTTTGCTTGGGCCAGATCGAGTCCATTCAATTTACACACTGTTTTCATCTTTCAACGCACTTTTACCAGATCCAATGGACCTACTTCATTGGATCTATCTTATACTTTATGGGTTTTGTTTGTAGCTATTTTGCCAATATTATCTTATGCTACAAGTCAAAATGGATCATATTCTAGCTTCGGGATTCTACGTTACCTTACTGTTTGGAGACAAGTAAGAGAAAACGGTTGAGACTGTGTCTGTATTGTAACATTTATTTATCTTATTTATTCTTTAAAGATAATATATTGTTAGATAAAGAAAAGAATGAATATGGACCAAAGGTGGGCATATGGTCAGCCAAGGCCTGTTGAGGCCTGTCAGGCCCAAGCCGGACCTAGGTGGCCCAAATTCTATCGGGCTTGGGCTGGGCCTAGTTGCCATCTGGCGACGCCAAGGTGGGTTGGCCCGGATTCCACTGAAATCGTATTTTGGCCCTACATGCGCCCGGCCCCGCCGCCCACCCTTCCAGTGGGAGAAGGATCCACATCCCATTTGAGAGAGGATCAGGTCCAAAGAACCATGGATAAAAAACTGTCCAAGGCACCTTGGTTACCGTCCATCGTCCGGATGAACTGCACCAAAACCTCTGACATGCTTCTTGTTTAGAACAAATTTCAACCATTCACTTCTAAATGGTTGATGCCGTTCATCTAGAAGGTGAATGATATTAAAAATTCTTGTGGGGTCCATCTAGATGGGGACAACTATTTTTGTTGGGTTTTGGGTGTCCATCATCTTTATGATGGACGGCACAACTGTATGTCCAAGGTCCTTGGACCTGATCCTCACTCGTCCCATTTCACTATTATTTGCTCGAGTTATATATATCTACGCCCATATCAGAGTAATTTACAAAAAGTTGATTCACTTATCAGCTATTTACCAATGGCAACCCAACATATTTTATTACATTCAACAGCCTGCTTTATCTGAATTTCTTTCAAACACCTGCCTAAAGTATAAAATTACGTTTCATCATTTTCCTATAACAGAAGTCATTTTATTTCATGTTATGGTCTTTTGTTGACTAAATAAACAATTAGGTGCATTTTGGTCACTTTTTTTACTAAACAAAGGTCAACTCAATGATTTTAGGACCAAACATGTTTTTGAAACATAAATTACAAAAGAAGGCAGCTAAATGCAATAACCAAAATTGCTTGGCGTTTTTGTTAAATAATTGATAAGACAGGCATCTTTTTGTAAATTATTCTTGATATTATATAATTGTGCAGGAAAATTAACAAATCTGAACAAAATATCCCAGTTAGTGGCTCCACTTCTTCGAACGGCCATCCTACGGGGTATGGATTTTTGCAAAAGGCACTTTGCAGTATCAATCACCACAAAAAAAAGTACATAATTAATTTAATATTCTTTTCTTACCAATCATTACAAATAAAAAATTGCATTGTTAATTTAATATTATTTTCTTACAAATCATTACAAATGAAAATTTGCATCATTAATTTAATATTGTTTTCTTTCCTGGAAGGAATGATTATTACTGTTTAAGCCCAGCTATGGGCTAACTTCTAAGAGGATCATGCATCAACTCACTGCAATGTATCAACTATTTCAAAAAATGTGTAAATATTTTTTCAAGAGAAACTATAGAAATGACTAGTCTACAAAGAGAATCCAGCTCACACCTGGGATTTCCTCTGGCCATTTCAACTGCCATGTGCTGGAAAGCAACATTCACGGTCCATTTCACAACTTGGTATTATCTCAATTACAAATAAATAATATAAGAAATCACAGAGAATGATTTTACCAAACAAAGAGAGTCCATTAACAAAACCTCTGTTAAGGGGCCTCAGATCTATGCAAGTCAAAGAATACCTTTCTAATAAGAGTAACTTTTCTGTTTTGGAAAACAATGAAACTTCACTATCAGCTAGCCTGAGCAGGATATGCTGGAATCTAATTCTAATCTCTGAAAGGTGACTGGTGTTTATTTTGAAGAACAAATTCCGAACCCCACAATGGAGTGCCCCCATTTATAAACTGTCTTTCTCATGCCGATCTTCTGATATCAATTTACAGCATTTTCCAGCTGAATCGAGCTAGCAGGACTTACTGTATTTCTTCTTCCTTTCTGATATCTCAACTCTTGTGATTGTTATAGAAAGAATACAATAACACAACCAGATAGAAAATGAACAATCCTGCAATTTTAAGCTGCATGATTGCAATATGCCACTACTGAAAATGTGCGAGAGAACTGCACTGTTTCAATCACTCCTTTTTTACTCTTCCATTAAGTCTTGAAAGGCACCAATAAACAAGGCCAGCTGAAAAGAAGCTGATGAACCAGGCATTGTTATAAGCAATTACTAGCTCCCTTGAAATGGTTTTCAGCAATCCAACCTTATGAAGAAACCCCGGGATGATAGGCAAAATCCCGGCTATTAACGCCGTTAATGCCGTGAGATTGTATCCTCCAAAGTACCAATATGGGCCTAATGGATTTGTGGAATACAGAGCATCTACATCCAATACAGTACGCCGGAGAAGATAGTAATCCACAAGGATGATTCCTCCAATTGGTCCCAGTAGTGCCGAGTACCCAACAAGCCAAGTGTAAACGAAGCTCTTGCTGGATTGAAGAAGCCGCCATGGCTGGAACAGAATCCCAAGGATGGCAGTGAGCAATGCTCCTCCTCTGAAGCTGAACCTCGATGGGCTGAGATTCACGAGCGCATTGGCAGGGGCGACTACATTGGCGGCTATATTGGTGGTGAAAGTGGCAAGGCTGATTCCGACTATGGAGAGGATCACAGGCAATGTGCCACCAATTCTGGACAGAAGCTGAATTGGGCTGGAGATCACATGACCAAATATGACTTCAGTAGAGGAAGTGACTGCAAGGCCGACCAGTGTGAAGGCGCCCATGAAGATCGGAAGCCCGGCTTGGCCGAGAACCTGATCGGCCTGCGTCTTTGCGAACCGGGTGAAGTCCGGGATGTTCAGCGCCAATGTCGCCCAGAAACTGATGTTCGCCGTCAGCGACGGGAAGAAGAGCTGCCAGAATTCACCAGTTGTAAGCGAAGAAGAAGCAGAGAGCATTCTGCCGAACCCGCCGGCATTGGAATAGGCCCAGCAGAGGAGCAAAACAGTGCAGGCGATCAGGATGGGAGCAGAGTACTTCTCCAAATCTCGAACGCCATCCATTCCTTTCCATATAACGCCCATCTGGGCGATCCAGAAAGCGATGAAACAGGCGAATTCGAGAACGGAGGTGCCGAGCCAGGGGACGGTCCCGGTGAGCGAGGCCTGCTTCGCGGGTTCGGGGACGAGGGCGAAGATCGCCTGGCCGCCGATCCAGGTCTCGATGCCGAACCAGCCGCAGGCGACGAGGGCGCGGAGGAGGGTGGGTAAGTGGGCGCCATGGATGCCGAAGGCCGACCTCGCGAGGACGGGGAAGGAGACGCCGTAGCGGGTGCCGGGGTGGCCGGTGAGGACGAGGGGGAAGAGAAGGATCAAATTGGCGGCGACCACCGTAGCAATTCCTTGCCACCAGGCCATGCCGAGCTCGACGAGGCTGCCGGCGAGGTAGTAGGTGGGGACGCCGACGACGAGGCCCACCCAGAGGCTGGCCATCTCCCAGCCGGTGAAGGTGCGCTGGCTGGAGGTGGTGGGTCTGAGATCGTCGTTGATGAGTGATGGGTCGGGCTCAAACGTCGGGGAGGTTCTGTCATTGGTTGCTCTTGCAACCATCTTCAGAGAAAATGGTGCTGGTGGTGGTGCTCTGTGATGGTGGTGGAGTTGCACGAAGGTGGTGGAGATGGAGCGATGGAGGGTTTGTCTGGTTTTGTGTTGTGGGATTAGGAGGAGAAGGGGCTTGAGATGGGACAATCCATGGAGGCATTTGGATTCCATTCTTTTTCTTCCTCGGAGAGAGAGAGAGAGAGAGAGAAGCAATCAAAGGATGACCATCTACTTATGACAACGGCTTTGTGGGCAGTGGGGGTAACCGTCAATAAGGATGAGATGAAAGAAATGACCCTTCTTTTCAACCACAGGTGGAGAGTATTTTATGGTACGGTCAACTCATCAATTATGTTAAAAAAAAAAGGCAAAATTTCATTTCAGAGGTAACCTTTTACCCTAATCTCAAAAGAAAGCCTCACTTTTCTGAGTTTTCTGATACTTGTTTCCTCTTAAAAAAAACTGTTCAGCAGAGACCTCAGGTTACCCTTCATGATCTTGGAAAACATCGTTCTTTTGAGTTTTTTATATTGCTCTTTGGAGTTGAAACATGCTTATTACCCTCATATAAGAGAGAAGGGTAGGTATTTTAGTTATTTGTATGTCTTATTATGCTTTGACTCTATTTATCTGAGATTTACTTGAGTTGATGGTCAATGACAAGAGTGGATCGCAGTTTCTAGTAAAACAAAGGCTCATATCAAGAATTTCAGAAACCTAAAGGCTTTTAAAGAATTACGGAAAAAGGGCTAACGCCTGAATGGAATTTGCCCTAAAAAAAAACAGAAGAAGATTTACAATAGAGAACAAGTTCCCATATAAGAATTCTTATCAAGGAGATCAACTGCACATTATACCATAGTGCGTCAAAAAGTATAAAAATAACAAATCAAACATATTTCGAATTCTCATGAGAAATCCAACTCTTTAATTTTCTAAAGTAAATAAATAAAAAATTTGAGAAAATAAAAAATAACAAAAATGTGTTAAAATTAAGGTAATTTACGTAGAGGAGCCTAACATTGGCTTATTTCTCCCTTTTTGAGAAATTGGTCGGTTCGATGCATACGATACTTTTTGTTTTCACTGCAAAATTACAACTTTTGCCCTCCAAAATATCTTACTTGCCGTTAAAAATGATTCTCTCTCTCTCTAGGATCCACGGCCAGACTATCTGCAACTCCACATGCTTGTGGAATGCTAATACTTTTTCTTCATGTATGATGCCCATCTTGATTTGGATGAGAGTAGTCTAAGAGCTAAAAAGGCCGAATTGGCCCTGTTAGTATATCCAATTCAGGGTTTTAGGCCTTGACCCGTTACAGGATCCATTGAATAATAGCAATTCAGCACAGATATCATATCACAATAGGAAATTTATGCATACATGCAAATGTTTACCACCGTTTCCTAAGTTAATTGAGGCATTGTAGAATTTTGCAGAAGCAATAATATGCAACAGCCAATATGATAATCAACTCTGCATACATATGTCAATCACTCAATTTCAGTCAGCACCTTTTATCATTCACAGCATATTCATGACCCTGCTCTTTCTATCTCCTTGTTCTCCTGCATTCATTGAGACCAGCATGTGAATAGGTCCCCATGTTCAATCATTGATGTATGTAACATATTAGAGTTGAACTATTTGGAAAGGACAGAGGCATGCTCCATGGGGGATTTGTATCACCAGTTTGTACTATTCTCACGTGAAAATATCTCCAATGTGAGAAGAAAACAGATTCTTTACCAATTCTATTTGTGGAATATGCAGAAAGATTACAAACTCTCATAAACTGAATCTTCCTCTTTTTCCTACAAATTGTTCCGTGAACAGAGTGTGTAAATTCTTGACAGCCAATCTTGGGATCTCCCAATCCAATTTCCCTCGGTTTGGATTTCTCAACTCTTCTTCTATAACGTTCACACCCAACCAAAATAACATTCTATTGAAAAGAATTGGGCAAGAGTGGTTCATGCCAGTGTTGCTAGTATTGTACTGTATGCTACAGTACATTATTTTTGGGTTTTGTGATATGATACACACTCGTATCATGGTACACTACAACAAAGCAGTAGATTAGCGACAACCACATTCCGGCGCTAATCCATCGCTAACAGGCGTAGCGACGGATTAACGACGACTAGGCGACGGTATGCTTACGTCGCGAATTTTTCGACGCTAACTGGTAACGGATTTATTCCGTCGCCAAGTCCATCGCTAATTGCGACGGACTAACGAGCGCTGTATTCCGTCGCCAATCCGCCGATATTAAACGGCGACCACGGCTTGGCGACGGATTTACGTCCGTCGCTATGCAGTCGCTAGATTTATATGAATAGCGATGGATGGTTCCGTCGCTAATCCGTCGCAAACACGAAAAAAATAATTTTTTTTTTTGAAAATTAAATACCGAGAACGGTACAATTTATATTTCCTGTACAATTTATATTTCCTGTAAATAAAAAATAAAGCACACAAAAAATTCCATATAAAAAGAATCTACAATAATTAATCGTTTCACCTTAAAATTAACAAGTTTAATTATTTACAATTCAACAATTACAATTAGGAAACATAAAAAAATAGAACTTCTTCAACACAGTTCTCTAATCATCACCAAGATTTTGTACGTCTTCTTGTTCATTGCCTTTATCTGTCCCTTCAGCTCCGCTACGCTGATTATCGCTAGCAACCTACACAAGAAAAGAACAGTCAATATTGATAAATAAAATATAATGAAATAAATTACACACTATATGTGATTCTATCATGTGCTCATGTGTGTGCTAAGACAGGTAAAAAGTTATATATATGATTCTATCATGCTCATATGTGTGCTAAGGCAGTCAAAAAATTGAATATGTGATTAAAGCATGTTCATATGTGTTCTAAGGCAGCTAGAAAAACTTTATATGTGATTCTACCATGCTCAGATGTGCTTTAAGGCAGGCAAAAAACTATATATGTGATTCGATCATGCTCGTATGTGTGCTAAGGCAGTCAAAAATTTGAATATGTGATTATAGCATGCTCATATGTGCTCTAAGGCAGGCAAAGCAAAAAAAATTATATGTGATTCTATCATAAATGATATATGTTCTAAGACAGTAAAAAAACTCTATATGTGATTTGTGCATGCTCATATGTGTTTTAAGGTAGTCAAAAAACTGAATATGTGATTATAACATGCTCAAATGTGTTCTTAGGCAGTCAAAAAAGTGAATATGTGATTATAGCATGCTCATATATGCTCTAAGGCAGGCAAAAAAACTTTATATGTGATTATAACATGCTCATATGTGCTCTAAGGCAATCAAAAAACTCTATATGTGATTCTATCATGCTCATATGTGTGCTAAGGCAGTCAAAAAACTGAATATGTGATTATAACATGCTCATATGTATTCTTAGGCAGTCAAAAAACTGAATATGTGATTATAGCATGCTCATATGTGTTCTAAGGCAGTCAAAAAAACTTTATATGTAATTCTATCATGCTCATATGTGTTCTTAGACAGTAAAAAAAAACTGAATATGTGATTATAGCATGCTCATATGTGCTCTAAGGCAGACAAAAAATTTATATGTGATTATAGCATGCTCATATGTGCTCTAAGGCAATAAAATTTTTTTATATGTTATTATAGCATGCTCATATGTGCTCTAAGGCAGGCAAAAAACTCTATATGTGATTCTATCATGCTCATATGTGCTCTAAGGCAGGCAAAAAGTTATATATGTAATTCAATTATGCTCATATGTGTTCTAAGGCAGACAAAAAACTGAATATGTGATTATACCTGAGAGGGACCTGGAATCGAAGATCCCCTGTTCAGAACAAGATTGTTGATCTCATTTCGGAGAAAGGGGGCGACGGTGTCATTGAAGTAGTTATTCAGTGATTCCGTAACAATCTGGCGTACATCATCACCGGAAAGAATAGTCTGCTGCTTGGAGCTTATGTCGGTGCAAGAAGCCGGTGAACCGTAACTGGAAGAAGCAATAGCTGGTGAAGTGTTCATATTACTCCCAAACCCGAACACGCGACCTTTTTTGGGTTCACCTGTTGCAGTCACCCATGCTGTAGGATCAAATGATGGATGCTGAATAGCGTCATCGCCATATCGCTCTACCATCTGTTGCTCATATGCCTCCTACAAAATAATGTTTAAAGTATTCATTAATAATTAATGATAACATTATGATAACTTGCATATATATTGCAATGATTATTAATAGAATAAATACATACCGTTGTCGTTCTCGCCTTCTCTGATACGAAGACTCCCGTGGTCTTCCGTTTATGTGTTTCAACAAACACATCCTTATATGGTACACTGCATCCTTTTTCTGCTTCCTGCGAAGTTAAATGACAAAAGATTTAGTACACAAGTTTGCAACAATACTTATGAAATTAATATTATATATTGATGAGTTACCATTTTCTTCAGGTGGCTCCCAAATATCTTAGATTCACCTGTGTGTAGATGAGCTTCGGGCATCTTTGATCGATTTTGTACAGCCTTCGCAGAGCGATTTCTAAATGCATCTCCCGCCCACTTATCGCACATTTCATCCCAGTAATCTCTCCTGATAGTAATAGGGCCATGACCCTTCCACAGTAATGGATCATCTACTACGTCAGATGCTTTTTTTGCTGCAGTCTTCATAGTGTGCAACATGTCTGCAAATCGATTGGCAGCCACCTTCTGCCACACCTTCCTTGCATCATTTTCTTTTACCGTAGTTGCGAAGCGATTCGAAGCCTACAAATATTTTCAGAAAGTTAGTAAACATTACTTAAATAAATTAAATATGAAACACATTAACTATGAGGAACAACTGTATACCGTGAATGAGGACCACAATCTGTCTAACACCTCATTTGGGTACTCTTTCCATTGAGCAACCGGTCCTAGTAGATGTTGAAGAAGTGAATTCCTAATCTCCCGTACTACTTCTTGTGGTTCAAACCTCGTGATGCACATGAATTGTTACACAGTAAATATCAATATAAAATATTTATAAGATATACAATAATTGAAAACAAAATACTTACGGTCGATTATCGATATACATTATTCGAATGAGTCTTCTTGTGCCAGACTGAGAAGACTCTGCTTCCTGTGTTGGCTCCTGACTTGTGAGATCAACTGGTGTAGGTGGGTCGTCTATAGGCGAAACATCATCTGTAAAAAAATACGTTAGAAGTTCTCAGAATGCGCATTTGAACTAATCAAGCATCCAATTAGTTAATCAATATACCTATCACAGGAGCCCGTGAAGATGAAGGTTGGGCTTGGCTACTACTGGATGAGCGACCACTGTAACCTCCACGAACCATATTCTAACAAATAACATATGTCATACAATACATTCAAATAATTCACATTAAGTATTACAATACATTCAAGTCATTCGCATCAAGTATTACAATAATTCAAATCATTCATATCAAGTACTGCAATGCATTCAAGTCATTCACATCAAGCATTGCAGTGCATTCAAATCATTCGCATCAAGTATTACAATGCATTCAAATAATTCAAATCATTCACATCAAGTATTGCAATAATTCAAATCATTCGTTGCATAAATTATAATACATTCAAATAATTGAAATCATTCACATCAAGTATTGCAATGCATTCGAATCATTCGTATCAAGTATTACAATAGATTCAAATAATGCAAATCATTCACATCAAGTATTACAATGCATTCAAATAATTCGTATCAAGTATCACAATACATTCAAATAAAATTTTTAATCATTCACATCAAGTGTTGTAATACAACTCATGCATTCGCATCAAGTATTACAATATATTCAAATAATTCAAATCATTCACATCAAGTATTGCAATGCATTCGAATCATTTGTATCAAGTATTACAATACATTCAAATAAAATTTTTAATCATTCACACCAAGTATTGCAATACAACTCACATCAAGTAATGCAATGCATTTAAATAGAGGTTTGTAGTATAAGATTTTGCTCACTAGCTTGAGAATTCTTTCTCGTCACTAGTTTGACTTTTTTTTTTCTTCTTCTTCTTCATTGTTTGCCTATCCACTTGGTACATCATTTGGATCACATTCCTCTATGAATGTTTCATCGGCCAATGGAGATATGACATGCATATCATGCACAACATCTTGACCATAAGCGAAGTCATAGACATCATCTGATTGATAGTAATCGTTGTCTTCAACTAACTCATCTTCCTATAACTAATCATACTCGGGGTATAGTTTGGACTTCACCTTGCAAACTGCACACCATTCATTTCTATCTAACTTTTTTATACTCGGATATGAAGTATAATAAACTTGTTGAGCTTGCGAGGCTAATATGAATGGTTCATATATTCCAAACCTGGATTTATGATTCACCTCCACAATGCCTGAAGCTTTGTCGAGTCTTGTTGCAGTTGGATCAAACCAATGACACTTGAATAAAGTTACCCTGTTATTCATGCCTAAGTAAGTCAACTTCATTATTTCCTCTATAACACCGTAGTAATCATATTCATTTTCACCGTAGCTGCTACCCTTGACACACACGCCACTATTTATCGTTGATTTGTTTATACCGTAATCTTTTGTATGGAATCGATAACCATTTACAATATACCCGTTGTAGCATTGCACAACTTTGGTTGGACCATTTTCTAAATCACATATTCCTTGATCTTTAACATCACCATGGCGAACCTACGCACATACATAAACAATGATTGTGATCACGATCAATTAACTTAGTGTTGTTTATAAGTACAAAATTTATGTTAGCTTCTTTACCAACTGTTTCAACCACTCCACAAACTTAGTTTCACGTTCTTTTTGTACTTCTGCATCAGTGAGATGTGAAACTTCGCTTTGCAACTCCAGATCAAATTGTCTGCAAACCACAAATACTTATATTACCGAGCCATGTATCCACATATAGAACATAAAAGGATTTATAATTGAGTTGCATATACATATACTTACTCGATGTATGGGTCGATCGCTGAGCAATTAAAAAGAATATAGATGTGTGCTGCATCTTGCTCTTGATCTATCAATAGCCTTGATCTGCAACTACCAAATGTATGCCCAAGTGGTTGAAATATCGACAGCTTGTCAGCTACAGTTACTTGTTCTCCATCATCGTTACGGGGCGGGCATGTGTAACGTGTTGGAATATGAGGTTCGAAGTACATAGATGAGAAATTTGAAATCTCTTCTAAAATGTATGCCTCACAAATAGAGCCTTCGACTCTTGCTTTATTACGAACCTTTTTTTTTAGGTCAAACATGCATTTGACAAGAATATACATTTCAAATTTTAAATATCTGTCATTAAAGAGACAAATATAAAACAACATATACCTTTCAAATGGGTACATCCATCGATATTGCACAGGGCCACCAACCCTTAGTTCATATGGCAGATGTATGATCAAATGTTCCATAACATCGAAAAATGCTGGCGGAAATATCTTTTCTAACTGACAAACAGTGGTGATGACAGAGTCCTCGAGATTCTTTACATCTGATAGGTGATGTCTAACGCCATGAGGTTCTACAAATAGATTATTCTTACAAATCTTAACATCGAAAAATGCTGGCGGAAATATCTTTTCTAACTGACAAACAGTGGTGATGACAGAGTCCTCGAGATTCTTTACATCTGATAGGTGATGTCTAACGCCATGAGGTTCTACAAATAGATTATTCTTACAAATCTTGCATGGACACCTAATCCGACCTGTGGGATCCACTGTATTGACACTTGCCGTTGCAAATTCAATAAAACTGTCAACACCATCCATATATTCATGCGATAACTCATTGTCCACTATCCTACGGTACATCCATTCACGGTTTGCAGTCATTTTGTCGTATGATGTTACGAATAGTATCCTAACCAGTTACAAAAGAACCATCAGAATGCTATGATGAAGAAAATATCAAATTTATCATCAATATATGATGTCATACAATCACAAGAATTATGATGCATGCATTGATAACTTAATATTTTCAAGTGCAAATTATTCATGACACGATACATTCATTTGAAGCATACTTTCATTATACAATTTCACATGGAAGACATAATCAAATTGAAAGTAACTACATGCAAGCATGGATACAATCACATCAAACATTGCAATACATCGAAATCATTTCTATCAAACAAATGTCAAACATGTACCTGCAACAAACACACTTCAATATCCCGCTAACTACTACCATGCCTAGCATGGAATCCGTACTCCAAAAATAAGAACACTTCTATTCTCATACATTAAAATCATGCTCAGCATGATCTTCGAACTCCAACAAAGCAGTCCTAGATATCAACAACTAAGTGAGTGTGTGAACAATAAAGTGCTACATCCAATAAATTAAATAACATGTGATGCGCTTACATCACTTACTCACCACGGGTATTTACTCAATTTGCATTGTTTTTGTCACTTACTTACCACGGGTGGCGGGGCACAAGCGAGTTCCGTTAAGAAATCTGCAAAAAACACTGTGTTAAAATGAAGTCACCACCTGCCAAAAAAAAAAACAAGAGGCAGATGCAATTTCACAGAATGCAGGGGGCGACTCCTTTGCCGAAAACGCAGAGGGGCGACCCCCTGCCTGCCGGAAACGCAGGGGGCGACCCCCTACCGGAAATGCAGGGGGGCCGACCCCCTGTGACGTGCTGCCGAAAACGCAGGGGGGCGACCCCCTGTCGGAAACGCAGGGGGGCGATGCGACCCCCTGCTGCCGGAAACGCAGGGGGTCGACCCCCTGCTGGAAACGCAGGGGGAGCGACCCCCTGCGCCTTGCTGCCGGAAACGCAAGGGGTCGACCCCCTATCGAAAATGCAGGGGGGCGACCCCCTGCTGCCGGAAATGCAGGGGGGTCGACCCTCTGCCGAAAACGCAGGGGGGCGACCCCCTGCCTGCCGGAAATGTAAGGGGGTCGACCCCCTTCCGGAAACGCGGGGGGGGGGGGGGGGTCGACCCCCTGCCGACAGAAGCGATTACCTGCGCGTCGCCGGGCAGTGGCGGGAGGCTGACAAGGAGCGACGGCTGGCGAGCGGTGGACGGTGGGGGCCAGATAGAGGCCGACGGGCGACGGGAGGGAAAGGGCGGCGGAAACAAGACAGCGAAACAGGAAAAGAGAAAGAGGGATGAGATTAGGGATTTACACGACATTTAGCGACAGAATAATTCCGTCGCTAAGCCGTCGTAAATCAAAATACCAAAATAGCGACGGAATATATTATGTCGCTGAATCCGTCGCTAATTAGCGACGGATTAACGACGACAAAATTTCCTCTCTAAATCCTTCGCTAAAATGGTTTTCTTGTATTAAGAATTAGCGACAAAAAAATGTTGTCGTTAATATGTCGCTAATTAGCGACGGATTAGCGATGAAAGTTGTTTCATCGCTAATTCGTCGCGAATTAACGACATATTCATGAAGAAAGGTTTCTCTAGCTAATCTGTCGCTAATTAGCGACGAAAAAAATCCGTCGCAAATTTTCATCGCTAATTAACACATTTCTTGTAGTGGTACAAGTGTAGCATATTAGTATCAGGTGTATTATACGATACATTATTGTATTGTATTGTATTGTACGAGCGCACTTTAAAAAGTTCAAAAGTTACTTTTTTCATTTTGAGTTTTAAATACTTTTTTAGGGTCGACTTTTTTATTTGTTTAGAGGTCATTACAAGTGCATTTCTACCATTTTTTTTACCTAAAGAAGTGAGTTAAGGTAAAAAAAAGTGTATTTTATCATTTTTTCACTCAAAAAAATAGTTTAAGGTAAAAAAAAATATTATGAATACAAATTTATATTAAGGTAGAAATGAGTTCCAACATAGCAATGATGCACTCAAGTGATGAATGAAAACGATTGAAAATCTATCGATTGAAAATCTAATGCAACTATTGCTATAATATTTTTGTTTATGTAATATAAAAGTAGGAGTCTTGTGCCATGTTCTTTATTGTAAAATATTTAATATTTTGCATTGTTCGTGTGAGATATGCAAGCAATATTATCCATGATTCTATATTAGTTGATGTTTGCCGTTCATAGAAACATAAATGCTTCATATGTAATTTTATGGTTGTATTTTGTGCAATTCATCATTGTTTCATGTGATCTGATTTTTTTTAAATTTTTGCTATTTTTTTTATTTTTTATTTTTTAAAATTTTAAAAAATTTATTATTAAAAATTTATGAGAAATAGTGTTACTTTGGGCCCAACCTATACGAGTAACCATACGATACTTACAACCTTGATTGTTGCAGTGATGAACCAGACATCATCATAAATCACGACAAATGCAGCAGAAACAACCTTCAGAATTCCCACCTCATAAAGAAAACCAAAAATCACAGGCAAAAATGCAACTACCAGTGCTGCAATTGCCACAAGATTGAATCCTCTGTTGTACCAATAAGGACTGACTAGACTCACAGAATTCAGGTCACCAACATCCAGAACACCTCGCTGGAGCACCCAGTAATCGGCGACGATGTTGTTGCCCCAACAACGGTGAGTATCCAACCAACCAAGTGTCCACATTGGTCTCACTGGACTGAAACATCCTCCATGGCTGGACCAACACCCCAATTACAGAAGTAACTGGAGCTCCACCTCTGAAACTAAATCTCTGGGGGCTATGATTGACGATCACGTTCGTGGGGGTGCCAACATTGGTGGCAATGTTGGTGGTTAAGGTAGCAAGACTAATGCCAATCATGGAATACAAGATGACAGGAAAGCTGGTGCTGTTCCTGGGAAGGAGAAGAATCGGATTGGAAAAGGCTTCGTCGAAGATCACGAGGTGACGGGCCGACGAAGGCGTCCATTTCAGCCTGGCTCTTAGAAAATCTGGTAAAATCTGGTATGTTGAGCAACAATGTTGTCATATCTTTTAGGCTTTTCCTAAGCTAGAGTAAGCAAAATGACTCAAGATTTTGTAATTTTCACCGGAGACCCTGAAAAAACACTTTTTGAAATCGTAAAAAAAATTGAGTGTCTACATTGCTTGAGCTTGATTTGATTTTGTTCATGAGCTTAATCAAGACCATTTTCAGCCTAAAATATTTAAAATGGTCTTCCATATTGGCGACTTGCACAACACTTGATCCAATATTTTTTCAGCCCAGCCACTGCTAAGAGCTCTTGACAAATTTTCTCTGCACATATAAATGTAAGGTACAGTTAGTTGAGTTGTGCATTTGTAGTGTCCATCAGTGTAAAATGAAGGTTCTCCTTGTTGTCTACTAGGGAGTACTCTTGGCGTATTTGTATAATCAAACACAAGCGTACCTGAAGATGCCATGGCATGCGAGTGCAGGTGTTCGGCGTTCCTCTCAGTGGGTCGATGCTCATGATGAGCCCAGGCCTAAGATCGACGGTGAGAGGGACCCTGTACCACGTAAACCTTATGTGGTATATGGGGTAGGCTAATAGCTATGAATCTCTCATTATTTTCATGGCAGCCTACCCCCTTATATAATCGGGGGAAGAAACAGTTACGTAAATGTGGTCTCTCCATATTCACGTAACTTTCACCCACTAACACTCCATTTTGTGGCCCACTAATGGTATCAAATCGGGTCACCCAATGGGTTGAACCTAAATCCGTTATGTCCAACATTCTTTCACTTGACCCATTGACACCAAAAGTGCACTAAATTGAGGTTTATATTGTTATCTCGATTTAATTCTTTATGTGAGTTCACATGCTACACTTTATCACAAAAATGAATCATATAAGTCATGGAGATGAACACTCCTTTATGAAATGTCATATTTTCATGTACTACACTATAATTTACCTTCAGTGCTTTAGCATGTTGAAATTACTTTTATAAATAGGTTGGTCTCTTACCTATTCTATTGGTCCTTTAATATTGTTATTTTGCTATTCTTTCTAACCCATATGAGAGATCCTTTATGCAAAATCAACATTATATAAAATTATAGAGAATCAAATTCATATACACAAATGTGATCACATAATGTAGTCATACATCTCATCCCCTTTACATGTTGGAAATACAATCCCGGTGCTAGCCCTTTAGTAAGGAGATCTACAGTGATTTCCTTTATCCTAATTGCATCAATACATCCCAGATGATTCTCAGTCATTTATTTAACAACAAACTTCATGTGTTGACACGAGGTTAAGCTCTTATTGTTATTTAAAAAGGACACTGCTGCTTCATTATCACAAAAGATCTTTAGTAGTCTCTCAATAGAGTTCATAATACTAAGACCTATAATGAAGTTTCTTATCTAAATGACCTGTGACGAAGTCTCGTATAAAGCAATAAATTCTGCCTGAGGAGGGAAAAGAAAAATAAGATGAAAAGAAAAAGAAAAAGGTGAAGAGGTGAGAAAGTGGAAGGGGGAGAGAGAAGGGACTAGGGGGAGACATTTTTTTCCAAACTCTCAAGAACCACTCGTGTTCTCCCTCCATTCGTCGAACAAGCTGTAAGGTGCGTCTTCTCTCCCTTGATCTTTTAGTTAGCATTGAGTTAAGTTGGGTCATGTCTTCCTAAGTCCAACTATGGGTCTGTCGTGTTAGCTGATTTTATCAGTATAAAAAATGTTTGATTTGCTGTTTAAAGTCACCTTTTGATCGAGTTCTTGCATGAGCAAGAACCAATCATGGTTTTTTTTATTAGCAGATTAGATCGCATCCCGTGATTTTAAGTAAAAGATGCAATCAGCTGCTTAATGTAGATAATGTAAAAAATGTAAATTATTCATTTTTTTATTTTTTATTTATAATTCTCTTAATTAGTAATTTTCTAGAAGTTGGAAACTAGGTCTGATCTACAACAGTTGATGAGGTTAGTGTTATGAATTAGCTTATTCAACTAGGAATAATGTTACCCGATTAGGTTAGATTATATTAGCATAACTTTTATATGCAACATTCATATTAGTTCTAATTTTATTCTGATTTCACAGTGGGTTGACATTAGATAATTAGGGTGTATGTTGTTTTTACTTATTTAGATTAACCATAGTAGCATTCTAATCATATAGTTCTTAGTTTCTAAATAGCCGATTGCTATAGTTTTTCTTAATAATTTTATTGTGACATTGATTAGTAGGAGATCAGAATTAGGTTAGTAATTAGACTTAAGGTAATGTTAGCATGTCCATTTTCATTGCATTGTATTATTTTAGCAAAAATTGACCTTTGCTTAGGATTTTAAAGAAATCGTGAATTACATTTTAGGTAGGTCCTTGTTTGTTTTGGTTGGTTTAGGTAATATTTCATGATTTAAATATGTTCCAGACTTTACTTGATAGATTCAATTAGGTTAGTATTTTATTCTTTGTCATTCATTTTATTTAGTAGGTGTTGACTTTTTATGGGTATTTTGAAAAACCATGTAGATGTTTTAGGTAGTCTTTTGAATTGCTTTATTCATTTTAGGTAAATTTTATACGTGAATTGTTATGTTAACTAGTAGCTTTTGAATCCGTGTGTTAATTATGGTAAATAATAACTTTTGGTAGTTAGAATAGGTAATTTTTGCATGTCATTTATTTTTTTTAGTAAATGTTGACTTTTGCTTAGGGTCATTTTAAAATTCATGTGGAGTGCTATGTAAGTTAGTTTAGGTTTCGAATTGTCATTTTAAAATTCTTTTCCAAACTTGATTGATTAGCCTAATTAAGTGGGTCTATAAAGCAGTGTATTTTATTTTTTTAGTAAAATTTGACTTTTAGCTAGGGTTTTAGGAAGTTCATGTGATGCAATTTAGGAAACTTTAATTAGTTGCTTCCTTTGGTCTTAGATAAAATTTACATTTTGAAGTGATAGGTTAGTCAGTAAATGATGATTCCTTGTTTCAATTTTTAGGAAGTTTAACTTTCTTTGGTAGATACATCTTAGTAATTAGGGTAGTTATACATTTCATTTTTAGTAAGCATTGATTTTGCATTAGATTTTTAAAATTCGTGAGGTGCTATGTTGGCAAGTGAAGTGTTTTCTTTCCCTTAGATTAATTTAGTTTTCATTCTTTAGTCTTAAAATAGATCCTTTTTGAATTGCTTAGCATAAATTTCCTGATTTTAATTGAATTGCTCTAAGTAAGTCTAGTTATTAGGCCTTAGTGTAATTTCCATTTTTTCATTCTTAGGCTAGATTTGGTAGTTGAATTTTATACTTTTTTTTATATTTTATTTGATTAGTATTAATTAGGGTTAGTGAATAGGATTTCTCAAATTCGTGTAGGAGTGTTAAGTTAGGAAAGTGTTAATTAAGTTGGACGTTTAGGTCTTTCTTTCAATTCTAAGTTTAAATGCCTTTCTTTATTTTCAGATGATTTAATTTTAGCATTTGTTGAATTGCTTCTTTAACTTTAGTTTAAATTGATAGTTTTTGTTTTAAGTAAGTATAATTAGCCTTAGTGGGGCCCACTTAGGGGCGTGAGCATCTAAACACAATCCCATTCATAAACCGCCCTCTCTGTGCCCTAATTAGATTTAGTTAATTTTAAGTAGCTTTAATTTGTCTAAGTAAGATTATTTAGTTTTAATTTTTTTCTTAGCTTTAAGTTAAATTAGTTATAAATTTAAGTTAAGTTAGTTACTTATCTTAAGTTACTTACATTAGCATTAGATTATCATTGTAGTTCATTTAGTGTTTTACTTGTTGTTTTAGACTTAATTCGTAGTTCTAGAAAGTAATTTAGGTTTTAATTGTAGATTTAATTTCTTTAGTTTATTTAATTTTTATTTACTGTTATCTAGCTTGGTAGTAGGTCTGTTTTGTAAAAGCCTAAGTTCAATAGTGCGTGAATCACATGCCTTTGAATTGACTTGAATTAAAGTTTGAAACCCTAATTTGCTATTTTTGGCAGTCATTATTTCATGTAAACCTTTTCAAAGTTTTTCTGAAAAATCGATTTTATTCTCTTCATTGATGTGTTGACTGCCTACAGACCAAAAATCAGCTCAATCAGAGTTGATTTGGTCGAGGTTTAAAGCGTTTTTCAAAAATGGGTTTTTTGAGATTTTAAATTTTGGGACAGGTTTGTTCCAGAATTTTATTGGTTTTGAAATGCTTGTATTCGAAGCTCTCAGATGAGTTTTTGAGATCCATAATATCTGACAAACTTCTACACATGTTAGGAATCCAAAAAAACAAAAATCATCTGATTCGGACTTCGTTTGGGCTTTCAAACTCTCTGTTTTTGAAAACCTGTCAGTCGTGCATTTCATTGAGGGCAAAACAATTATTTTGTTAATTAGTTAGTTTTCGATAGTTTTTCCTATTTTTCTGCATATTAGTTAGTGTGTTTGTAGTAGTTAGCTTAGTTAGATTTAAATTAATTAGTTAATTTAATTAGATATTGCATTTTAGTTTATTTTTATTTTAATTATAATTTAGTTTAGTAATAAATTTTAGAATTAGACTTAATTGTAATTTTGACATTAATTGTAGTATTTTCATCACTGACTCTTATTCTCTGTTGTTTTAGGTTGATAAGCTTACGACTGGTCAAAAGGTGTATCCATTCTGAAAGTGCGAATGCAAATGTATGAAATAACAAAAATGCCCCTACAATCTGGAGAAGCATGATCAACTTATTTTAGGATTTATTTTACTTAATTTTTTTATTCTGTACTTAGTTGAAAACATTTATGATATTAATAAATTAGAATTTTTAGATTTAATTTGAATATTCTCTCATTCCTTGAGGATTCGACCCGTACTCGCCACATTTGTGGAAAGTCGGTTTTTATATTTTTGGTTGACGATTTTCCAAATCTTTTAGTGAAAAATATCTTTTAAAAATACTATTACAAAAAGTACAACCAAATTTTTGGTGCACCCGATCCACCTAAAATGGGTTTGGATCAAGATTGTCACTAGGTCAGAATGCCCGGTCCAACCCGGGTTACCCAGAATTAAAAATCCCTAAATAAAAAGGGCGCACATTAGGTTTCTGAGAAATTGAATGCATTCAGTTGCTCAGAAACTGAATGACCACTACTCACATCGCCAAAACGACGACCAGTGGTTGCTGGCCCTGGTGGCCAGCCAAAAGCAAACGACGATGACGACGATAACCAACAGTCTCCGATGATGCATCCCGATAAGAACTCGATGGCCATCATCCCCTTTTCCTAACCTCACCGACGAAAGGTAAAGGGTTCTGAAATCCCTGATTGGCGCATCTGGTGACAGGGGACATCGTCGATGATGCAGCTGGAGAGGCGGTGACCCCCGGCGAATCCAACAATTTCGATGAGGATGACAACTAACAACTACCTACACCCCTCTTTCGGGCGAAACCCCTTGCAGCCCGACAACCACAGGTATAAAAAAGGGGGATTTCAGATGTTGCTTGTCGCTGGACGATAAAAGCACTCTCCTCCTCCTCCCCCCGACGACATCCCGCGGCAACCCCGATGCCGACAGACCATCCTGTAACCTGACGGTGCAGGTAAAATGCGATCCACTGTATTTTTTTTTTGGATGTGATGCCAGGAAACGTTGTCGCCCCACGGCGACAGTCGCCTGCGACTGGCAACTGCAGTCTGTTGTCACTACCTGCATTCAGTGGCACCAACAAAATCACTGGCGACCACTGGCTTTCATATGCCATCTGGGCAACAAACAATCGACAAATTTTTTTTTGCCAGAAAAAATAGCAGATGCCACCTACAGGCGACTGTTTGCCGAAAAACACTATTGCCCCACAACGACAGTCTCAATCTTTAGCAGTCGCCTCACGACGATAGACTGTCAAAAAAAATAGTCACCTCATAGTGACTATCGTCATCAACCTGCAACTTACGCCGCCCCACAATGACAGTCGCAATGAAGGCCAACAGGCCCAAGCACGCAAATACGCCAAAAAAACTCTGGACACACATGCAGTAGAAATGTGCGTTGTGGGCCCATAACCCAATGTTGGCATATCTGTAAAATCAAATACAGAAGCGTACCTGAAGACGTCATGGTGTGCGAGTGTGGGTGTTTGGCATTCTCCTCAGCGGGTCAACGCCATGATGAGCCCAAGCCTAAGGTTGACGGTGAGCAGGACCATTTATAAACCTTATGTGGTATAGGAGGTAGGCTAATAACTATGCATCTCTCATCATTTTCATGGCAGCCTAGCTCCCTTATATAATGGGGGGAAGAAGTGTAACTCCCACTTACTAACACTCCATTATGTGGCCCACTAATGGAGTCAAACCGGGTCATCCAATGGGTTGGACTCAAATCCGTTATGTCCAACAAGTACACCTAACTTTGGTCTTGAGGCGATTAACTGCACCGCAGGTTAGAAAAAAGACATTTGGCCCTTATTTTAAGCCACCCAATTCTAATTAATTAAATTAGTGGCAATAACTATGAGAAGAAACTTTAGATAAAGGATCACGGTCCAAGGGTGCCACCTAACCTATGGAAAGTGTGGATCATGGAACAAGGTTTGGAAAAGGTTTCCCAATAAATATTGCGTTAGTGTTGACTTTGGAAACTATCTAGTTTAAGGCTTCAGTTCGACGCTCCCTGTTTTCTATTGCCAAACAAGGTGTTGTATATCCCATTGTCTGGGTAATAGTATTTTTAAGCAAGGATGATGCAGAAGCCGAGCAAAAGACTCGGGTTTATAAGGATCTATTTTGAATGTAATTTATATTTTATATATTTTTATCATTTGACTCTTTTATATTTGGATCATTTTTTTGTACTTGGATTAGATTTAGGAAAAACATCATTTATTTATATATGTTATATATGAAGGATGTTTGTAGATGGTAGAGTTGATTTGGAATATTGATTTTAGTATTTGCTTATATAGGAAGAATTGAGGATTCGATTTGCATCAAAGAAACAATCAAATTGTGTCAGGTTCATGTTGGGTCAAGCTCTTTGAAACCCAATTGTTACCAGGTCAGGCTGGGCTGAGGCTTCATTAAGAGGGTGATTGTTTCATGCCTTTTCCTGTAAAGAGAAAATAGAGTTTCTTTCATTCAAAAGTTAAAAGCAAACATGTCTATGAAAAATATAGGAAGAGACCCACCTAATAGATACAAAAAATAAGCTTTCTTATCAATGAGTTCATACCTCCCTCCTTGGATATGCACTTTCTTTCCAAAGCTACTCTTTCAAAGAAAAGAGGCTTTCCTTGAGTGAGAGTGTAACAAATGCCCCCCTAAGAAACTATTTTACCCCACTCTATAACTGACCTGTTTACTAATTAGACCAGGTTAGGCGTTGTGAAAGTCCAAACTGACCCATCTCATGTGGGGGTACCCAAACCCTAGTCCACCCCTACATACCCATAATAAACCCCCATAAGTGATAGTACAAGCTAACTTGTACAAGTATATCCTTCCCAATAAAACGTATCTAAGACCATCATAGAATCTCAAATCTTAAGATTAGAGATCCCCGTTTGTGTAATACAATCTTCATATCCAAAATCCAAGGCATTCAAACTCTCTCTTAACATTAGAGAGCATTTTTTTTTTTTTGGGATAATTTAAGCCTCCAAAACTGCACATTGGAGATTACCTCCAATAGGTAAACTGCCCAACGAAAAGTACACCCAGCTTTGACCTTGCAATAAGGGACGCTACCCATGGGTTTCAAACTTGTGACGTCCTGTCAACTTAAGGACATTCACAAGTCGCCCCTACAAGATGAGGGGAGCTCTTATGGTCACATTAGAAAACTCTGTTACCGCATATATACTCATTATAAGAAAAATGGAATTTTTCTCATGAATCTATGATACAGTTTCTACTATTTTCCTCAACTATTTTGCTGACATGACATGTATTTATTTTCTAAATATAAAAGGTCATTCATTTCCATTCTAAGTATAAAGGTCCTCATAGATAAGTAATTTGAGGGGTTAGACCCAAGGGGTTAGACCTAGTGGGATGGGCCCTAGACAGAGAGTCTAGGTTCAAATCCTATGGGTGCCATCTCCTTGCGTAAGTTGAAGCTTGGCGACTCCCTGGAGTCGAGGGGTAAGCCCTCAGACATAAAAAGAGACGGGCAGGCTGCGCCAGTGCGGCTAGGTCTTTGTGCCTGGAACGGTTTCTCCGAGTAAAAAAAAAAAAAAAAGTAATTTGAGTGGTTGAAGACTATTCTCAACATTGTAATGGCATCGTCATCAACCATGCGGGACAACTTGGAAACAATGTCCAAAATGTCATCCTCGGGAAAATCTCAGTGAGGAAAATCTTGTGAAGAATTAAAATTTTATGATTTTTCAATATATATAATAATATTTTTAAAAATTATTTGTATCATGTTAGCATCGAGATAACAAATGCAATAATTCTAAAAAAAGAGGTATTTTGAAAATATCCTTGTTTTTAGATAGTATCAGCCTATGAAAATATCGTGACAAAATTACAATATTTCCATAATTGTGACATAGTTGGAGATCAAGTTTTGCTTGGATGACAACCATGACTCCTGCGATTTTGTGGTGGAATTGAGAACAAAAAGTAAACGTTGGACTTAGAGGTAACGTTGCAGGTTCAAAACCCAATGGTATGTTGAATAATAACTGGTGGGGTCTGCCTAACCCCAGCTTGCCTTTAAAAAAAAAATTTGTTAATGTTATTAGTGGTGGGACATCTATCAGTAAATTTGCTTAAAATCTAACATTTATTATGTTTTTTTTTTTTTTGCAAAAATACTGAATCACTATATATTTTGGTCAGTGAAGTATTAGAGTGCCGAACCCCAAAGGGGTTTGTGTAGTTGTAGCCGGCTTTGGCTGTCAGACAGGCAGTGGGGACTTGATTCCAGCAGGTGGTATACCCTTGAATAAGTCACCCGGCCACATCGTCTCCAGTCCACCAGCCTGTGTTATATATGTGGGTCGGTTTTGGGCTGGCCCGTGGGTTATCGGGCCGGTCGGATGGACTTGAGTTATTTATTAATTTTTTTTATAATATAAATTTTTTAAAAATTAACCATTATATAGTAACTTGGTAACTGTTATTATTTACTTAATTAGTTATATTAATTTTATGAAAACTAAAAAATAATTAATTAAGTGCATAAGAAGTTGAGAACTTGTTAATTATTACTATTTACAAATATATTTGAGTAGGGTTGGGTCAGACCCGATCCACTTCACATTGGCCCTATTTTGCCAATAGGCCGGGCCATGAGCTGCTCTTCAAACTCGAGTCCGCTAAGAACCGGACCAAAACTCGGCCTGTTACCACCCAACCAATAACAGCCCGAACCAACTCTTACATAGAATCAAGCCAACTATTAAATAGGATCACCCATGAAGCAACTCAACCCAAATCAATCAAACCAAGAGAACACCAAACAAACCCTAAAAACAACAGTCACTCCGACCAAAGGAAAGTCAGCCAACCAAATCCATGCAAAGTCATACAGTCGACCCAACTCATGACCCAGTTGGGTTCCAATTAAGCACCTTTACTGACCTTGGCTAACCCCTTAACAATGGGGATGTAAAGGGTTCATATTCAGATCAGATGTAGCCAATGCCATACTTGACTAATCCGATGTTGCCTAAACATATTGGTAGGGATGGCAGTGTCCCGGGTCAAGGGACAAGGTCTTCACCCCAGCCCCATCTTAAAATTTTGCACTCCATCCCCACACGGGTTTTAATTTTAACCTTCATCCCCGGTCCAAACGGGGCGAGGCGGGGCATGCCCTGTTTTCCTTCTATCCACTGCCATCCCTAAAGAGTATTTTTAGCATTTTACTAATGAAGATCGGGGCAAGGCGGGGCGAGGGAAAGCGGAAGTGCATCTCCGCCTCCATCCCTGCACGGATTTTAATTTTAACCTCCATCTCCGTTTCATGTCCTCCATCTCTGGTTCAAATGGGGGGAGGCAGGGCAGGCCCCGTTTCCCAGGTCCACTGCCTTCCTTACAGATTGGGATGGTGAAAAACTCATACAAGATCTGCTTTTTTACATATAAACTAATTTGGGTATTAGCAAAATTCAAATATTTGTCAGATTCGGAAGCAAAACATCAAAAACCATATTCACATCCTCTTATAATCAGACCAAATGCAACTAAACGGAATCGAATTCGGTAGGAGATAGGCTAATGTCCGATTCATTGACATCCTTATGAATGAGCATCAAAATGCTGCAACTTGAGAATCTATGGAAGTCCAACAAATTAAATGCAACTAAAACAAAAACGAACCTTATATACAACACTGCAATTGAATGATAAAACCTATGAATTGTATTTACAAGAAAACAAAACCTTTGTTTCTTCAAAAAAAAAAAAAAATCCTCTGCATTAATCCACAGAAACAGGGGGACTCAGCTGTCTCAAAAACTACAGCTCCTTCTTGGCTGTCCCTCCTCCACCTCAAGTCTACGCGACAAGCTACACCCGCTCCCGCACCTCCAAAGCCCAGACTCCAAGTCTCCGGCCACCGGAAAACTTCTCATCATCCCATTTTCCGGCAACTCACCAGCCTCCACCGGAGCGATTGCCGCCTCCCTGCTCCTCTCTTCCGCTTCCCCCTGCCGCTCCTTTGGAGGCGGGGAAGGAGGGACTAGAGCGGCGCGGCAGAGAGGGCAGGAGGTGTGGGAGGATAGCCACTCGTCGATGCAGTCGGCGTGAAACAAGTGGCCGCAGACGGGCAATAGCTTCGCTGTCTCCCCTTGCTCGAACTCGCTGAGGCACACCGCGCAGAGGGTTTCGTCCTTCGGCGAGGCCCTCTTGTAAGGGAAGGTAGGCAGCGAGCCGACGAGGCCCGGATCGAGCCCCTGGGACAAGGAGGGAGCGGCGCTGGTCAGCCGGGCTCCGGCCCGCCTGCGACGGCGGGTAGCGGAGTCGGCGGAATTCTCCTCGGAGAAGCGGCGGACGTAGACGGAGAAGAATCCCATCAAGGCGAGGGCGGACAGGAGGACTAAGATGGTGACGCCCATGGAGGAATTGAAGCCCGGGGTGGGCTGGTTGTGGGGATTGGGGGAGGTGGCGTTGTTGGTTCCGTTGCGGAGAGGTGGTGGGGAGGGCGCTTCTGGGTGCTGTTGCTTCTGTTGGACATAGGTGGTGGCTATCACTGGTACAGTGAGCAGCACCCTGCCTGTCATTGAGAAACTGGGAGGTGTTGGGTGCTGCCAATTTTTGTAGTGGGGAGAGGTGTGTGGGAGGTTTTTGGTGTTGGGTGTTGAGAATTTTGTGCAGAGCAAGGGTGGCAAGAGTCCCTGTAATTTTGTGTTTTGTTAGAGAGAGAGAGAGAGAGAGATTTCCCTCTATAATAGCCTGAGAATTTTGAGAGAGAGAGAGAGAGATTTCTCTCTTGCAGCCTTGAAAATTTTAAGTGAGGGTGGGAAGAGAGAGTTGGCTTATGGAGAATTGGGGTTTGAGATTTTTTTTTAGAGGGGACAAAATACTGCCGGTTTTGCACGCATCCATGGTTTAGATTTCATTGTTTTGAAGGAGAGACAAAGTATTGACACCAAAAGGCTGTTTAACAAGCCCATCAATTTTAATTGGTCCAGTTGACATCAGTAACTAGATTCCTAATACTTAGCTTGAATTTGCTTCTTTTCTCTCTCTCAAAAAAAAAAAAGGAAAAAGAAAAAAGAAAAAAGAAAAAAGAAAAGACCTAAGCTTTAGATTTGCATGACTACGATATAAATTAATCAATTAATCTTCATACTTGATTACTAAATTTCATTTTCAAATTAAATTTTTCTGGACTAGACCCACTGTAGATTATCAAACCAAAGGCAGAAAGAAAGGAGTAAAAATTCATCATGTATCATGAATGCATGAGTTGTCTTACCATCAAATGTTCTCATCTTTTTCTAATGGAGTGGAAACAAGAAGTTACCCAACTATTTGTTCCTACTTTGCATATGACTACGGGTGTCAACCCGTCGGTTTTACCGGGGGACCCGACCCGAACCAAACTCTATAGCATAGCGATAAATATTGCTAGATTTATAAAAATCTTGCTATAGTATCGCAAGAAATTGCCTGAAAGTTTAAAACGATAATTTCTCCCAAGATTTTCAAAATATCGCAAGAATTATAAAAAAACATCAATACCATGATTTAAACATGATATTTATGTTTTAAATGACTATTTATCATGAAAACCCATGTATTTTTATTTTTAAATTAACTTTATTAATATTTTCTTATAAAAAATATGTTTTATATTTTTAATTTATTTTTTATTGCTGAGATTTTGCCAAAAAAAACACAAGATTTATGAAAAAATTTCAATTTCTTGCAAGTTTTTGAAAAATGAGATTTTGCCTATAAAACTTTTGTCACTATGCCTATAGGGTCTGGGTATGGTGATAAATAAGAAGACTTGATTAAGACACGGGTCCGAACCCGAAGGTCATTAATACATGGTATAGTTTGTGAAATTTTATACCAGACCCGGATCCGATCCGAGTTTTGATTAAGACCCACAGTTTTTAAATTAAAAATGATAAAAGAATATGGTCCGGGTCTGGTTCATATTGTTTTTATCAGGTCTGAGTATGGTTTTATTACAGTAGACCCAATTAAACTTGGATCTAAACCCAATACCATACCCAAAAATCAGGTTCAAGTCTGGTTTCACCTGGATCCAAACCAAACCCGACCCGTTGACACCTCCAACATATGAGCTGCCCTTGCATAAAGGATTGGTGATTACGGGTGAGCAGAGCAATCATGCTATGTATTTTATTGATTAATCTTTACTTGACATTATTTAAGAGAAATGCTTAGTTGCACACATAAATTAAGCCATGATGTAGACTTCTCATCTTCTTATTTATTGTATGTTGCCTGGCTTCTCTCTCACACCTAACATTCTTATCTGACCATTTGGAGGGAGGGGAAGATCAATCGTTATCCAATATGGGAAGCGAATCGTTATCCAATGTGGGAAGCGTCTGGATGATACGAATCCGATCCTTCGTTGCATCAAGGGCTACCTCCTTGGACAAGTAAAGTAGCGGGGACCTTCCTTCCTTCCTTCCTTTTTTTTCTTTATGATGATGAGGAACCCTCACAAAAAAATGGATCACTCAATGGGCCCCCCCACCCACCCACCGACACTTGAATAACTCACCAGTTAAAGGCACACACACCCAGACCCAGTAGGAGTCGAACATGGAACGAAGGTGTCCGCACCAATGTTATCAGTATCATCGTATCGGCAGAAAATCGATACGCTACAAGCCTGAATCGGCTAATTTTTAATAAATGTAAAAAAAATACCAACAACTATTTTTAAAAATTATTTTAATGGTTTTAACATGTGTCTGATTGATAAGTAATAGTTTTTTTAGTATTTTTATATCGATGCAGGACGATTCTGTTGAGTATCGTTATCTGCAGATACGGCTGAATCGGTGGCCAAACATTCAGGGCCGATACCGATACCGACAACATTGGTCAGCACCTTCTCCCCCCAAACCCTCTGCCACTCGGGTGACAATAACAACGAACACCCCCCTTTCACTTGTCATGTACAACATCGAACAACCGCTTTTTCAGGGGGTTTTATGTCTGTTTCACTTTGTACCAAATTGATTGAACCTCAAATCTCTAGACATAGTTTTAAAACCCAGTGAACACGGGTCAACTCGGTGACTCAGGCTGGTGATGCTAAAATATATACTATCTATATTTTACTAATATATTAGATAATATTTTTTATAATATATTTAATATATAATTTTATTAATACATATAAAACCATATTTTTTATATAATATTTCATATAATATATGGATTTTTTTATTTTATAACTCAAAGAAATTGCACCGAAGACCTGGTCACGCTTAGGGATGGCACTAGATCGGGGGACAACGGGGCTCCGCCCCCACCTCACCTCGTCTGGACCCGAGATGAATTGGGTATGAAACAGAGATGAAGGTTAAAATCTATCTCCCTGCAGAGATAGAGGCAGGGATGAACTTACTCTTTTTCCCGCCCCACCCCCATCCCAATCTCCACCTAACCCCTCCCCGCTCCATCCCTAATCCTTTAAGGGATGACTATAGATTAAAGAGAAACGGGGCTCCGCCCCACCTCGCCCCCGTTTGAACCGGGGATGGAGGACATGAAACAGGGATAGAGGTTAAAATCCATCCACATGCAAAGATGGAGGCGAGGACGAAGGTTTGGATTTTGAAACAGGTCCGCCCCTGCCCCCAACCCGGTCCACTGCCACCGCCCCCAACCCGGTCCACTGCCATCCCTAGTCACACTGGCTCAATCTGCCATAACTACAGTCGTTATGCTATGCATTGGCTTGTGCACGTCCATGAGAATTGAACCTTGACTGCCCATTTAGCAGCCATGGTTCCACCCCAGTATACCAATCTTGTTGAAGTATATAATATATGCATGACTAGCCCATGACATAGGATGACAAGTTGCCATACCTAATAAGTGACACTTGAACAATAATTCAATAAAATCAAAGCAGGTAGCTGGTATCGATAACTTGGGGTACTTAAATGCAATACTATTTGTGAAACAACAAGCCTTTCGTGGCGGAAGACAAGTAAATTCCCTATACTGCTTAATGTCCCATCGTGATCTCATAAAAAAAGAAATCTTCAAAGTAGCACCCAACTTTTTGACATAATTAAAAATGCACCTAACATTTTAATTTTTTTAAAAAGCATTAAAATTTTATTTATATAAATAAAAAACAAACTTTTTGCAAATTAATTACAGTTATTGATAACCTATATTGGGTTAGTACAAAAATATTACCTTTTCAGCAACTAAGAATGTAATATTGATTAGAGCATTTCTTAAAAATATTACCTTTTCGCCGTCTTACTTAGGGATGGCAGTGGACCCGGTAGAGCGGGGCAAGGCGGGGATCGGGCAAGAGAAAGCATAAGTTCATCCCTCTTTCATGTCTTCCATCCCCAATCCAAATGGGGCGAGGCGAGGTGGAGCGAGGCCCGTTTCATCCTTGCATTTCTTAAAGATGATCACCAAGTAAGATGATCACTTGCATTTCTAATTCCTATAACATGATTACATGAAAAGAGTGCTCACATATGCAATTTATCATGCATCATAAAATGGTTTTTGTAATCTAATATATTATTATGTGAAAACATAATTTTTAGTAAATTACTTGGTTTTGACAATCATAAACATTGAAAATATTTTTAGGTAATCCTTGATTTTTATAATAAAAAATTCACATACTGTGAAAATTCTTGTAAAATTAAGGCTCTGTTTGAAAACTAATAGCGGGATAGGAAGTGCCATTTGACGAAATGTAAACTGCTAAATCCTGGATTTGGCAGCTTACCACCATAGTGACAAATATCATGAGATTTATGAAAATCTCACAATAATATTGGGAGAAATTGCCTGAAAGTTTAAAATGGAATTTTCAAAATATCATGAGACTTATGAAAAAACATAAACACGGTGATTTAAGCACGATATTTACATTTTAAATGGCTATTTATTGTGAAAAATCATGTATTTTATTTTTAAATAATTTTTATTAATATTTTATTATAAAAAAGATTCTTTAATTTTTTAATTTATTTTTTATTGCCGAGATCTTGCCAAAAAAATGTGAGATTTATAAAAAAAAATTCAATTTCTCACAACTTTTTGAAAAATGAGATTTTGTCATTTTTAAGGTTTGTCACTACGCTTACCACCTCTCCATTCTTTAGTGTAAATGGCGGCTGACTCTTCGGCCGCACACTACAACAACCATTTTTTCTCATAATCCATGGCGCCTCGCTTTGCTACAGGCTTTGCTCGTACCCTAAAGCACTCGCTTTGCCCCGAGGGCTTTGCTCGTTCTGCAAACAGAATTGGGTTTTCTTGCTATTGGACATCGAAGGTTTGCTCATTGAATGAGCGGTGCGATCTGCCCCCACCCAGGGAAAATAGTTGAGTGGGGAAAACTTCTCTTTCTTCCATTCTACCATTCCCGTCTCGAGGAATGACCAACCCTCTTTTCTTCGTTTCTTCATCGGACTATACAATCTTCGGAGAGAGGGAGAGAGAGCGCGCATGTATGAGCACGACCTACTCTCACCATCCCAAATGCATAAACACCAATCCCAGCTACCAGTTTTCAAACGACCACCACAAGATATTTTGACCAAGTTTTTGCCAAATGCATTAGCTCCTAGTTTCCAAACGGGGCCTTCAACACCTATTTGTTATATATAATGATTATGAGTATTTTTACATGTTTTTCATTGTTTTTTTCTTTCGCAGTATGAACATAAGAATTTTTCAGTAGTTTTCAAAAAAATAAAAAAACTCTTCAACTATTGTAAGATTTTTTTTTTTGTGAGGAAAACTACTTCAAGATTATGAACTTAGGCTGTCATCTGAGCAATTTCTTAAAAGGTTAGGCATTTATCTTAAATGAACTTTGATATTCCTCTTGCAGAACAAGGGATGGCAGTGAATGGGGGTGTTGGGGGGAGGGGGGGGCGGGGTGAAAAATGGGGCCCTGCCCCACCTCGCCCCGTTTGTACCGAGGATGGAGGCAGAGATGAACTTACTCTTTTCTCCGCCCTGCCTTGTCCCCAACCCAATCCCTGCCTTGCCTCGCCTTGCCCAGTTTGGATCAGGGATGGAGGTTCGATTTTTGAGAGGGGGTAAGGGTGAGAAAACCTTGTCCCTCAACCTCGCCCCGATCCACTGCCATCCCTATGCAGAACCCACTTATCAATATATTAAAAATGAGGACATACCTGAAATCAACCCGAGCAGCAGACCAAATCGCCCAAGGGCTCCTCAGATCCCACCTAGGCTAGCTTCTCCAAATGACTTAAAAGTATACTCATAGTATTGTTTGGAATGCATCACGATTTAAGAGCTTTCAGTTTATATTTAACTACAAGATTTAATTGTTATAATCAAAATAGTTTGGAATGCATTAGGATTTAAGAGACTTCAATGTCTTGAACTCCAGGCAGGCCAATGAATGTGGTGTTGCGAAGGCTGATCCACATCCTTATTCATCTAAGACATGACTAAATGGGCTGGATTTAATGGGTTAGGGCCTAAAACCCAGACCAGAACCCTGCCCAAGGTGGGCCCTTTTTTGAGGCTCTCCAGTAAAGCGGGTTTAGAAGACAATTCTATTATTTTTAGAGGCTCAACGTGGAGAGGGTGGTGTATGTTCCCCCCGGATGATTCACTGAATCCCACGTCTATGTTCGGGGCTTTGAATGAGCACCACGTATACAAGCACATGGGGCTCGTATTCCCGTGTATGTTGACATAACTTTGCATCGGACTCTGGTGTTGTTGCAAAGACTTAAGTACCCTTTCTTGCTATTCTTCTCATAAAGTGATGGTTTGAGAAAATGACAAAAATGCCCTTCATTCAAAAAAGAAAAAACAAACAGTTCAAAAAAAAGACAAACATGTCCTCCATCCAGAAAGTCGAGGATAATGTTGACTCTTCAAAGTTTTCTTCTTCTTTCTCCGTTCAAAAAAAGGACAAACATGTCCTCCATCCAGAAAGTCGAGGATGATGTTGACTCTTCAAAGTCTTCTTCTTCTTTCTCCGTAAAACACTGTAAAACCCTCTCTCTCTCTCTAGAGAAGAAATCAAGGGAGGCAAAGAGTTCTCCCTGGAGACGGTCATGAACATCAACCCTCTCACTCTCTCTCCCTTCTCTCTCTACTTCTGTGCACATCCAACAGACGATCCTACATTGCTCTATCAAACACCGACTGACATGCACACTGACTGTAGCATCGTTCAACTTGAAGAGTTGTGGAGTCTGATTCAGAGTTTTTGCCCTTACAGGAGAAGGGTTTAGGGGCTCCTCCCAGCGTGGGTAGTATCGTTCAACTTGATTCGTTGTGGAGCCTAATTTAGACTTTTTGCTCTTACATGAGGGGGGTTTGGGGGCTCCCCCCTAGCGGGGGTCCAAGGGGGGCCGCCCCTGGCGGGGGGCTCGGGGGGCAGCGCCCTCCAGACCAAATTTTTTTGGGGCCTTCCAACAACGATTTGTAGTGTTATCGGGCTTTTCTACAGCGATTTGTAGTATTTTCGGGTCTCCAACGAGCCCCACAATGATTTATAGTGTTATCCAGCTTTTCAACAGCGATTTGTAGTGTCTTCCGCAAAACGCTATAGCGATTTATAGTGTTTTTGGATCTCACTATAGCAATTTGTAGTGTCTTTTGCAAATCGCTATAGCTATTTATAGTGTTTTTGAATCTCACTATAGCGATTTGTAGTGTCTTCCGCAAATCGCTATAGCGATTTATAGTGTTATTCAGTAAGCAAATCGCTGTAAATCGCTACCCGAATTAGGACCAACTTGTCAAGGCTATATCTCTCTAACCGGAGGTCATGTTCCAAATCCGTAAAAAATGGTGTCTTCGTTATTGAGTCTAGTTTATTTCTGTAAATTTTAAGCAATTTCTATTGTCATTTCATTCCCCATTTTAACTAAAAACCATACCCTTATTATTTTGTGTTATTTGAGTTGCACAACACCATTCTCGCTTGACATCCACATCTTGATTCTGGCATGCTCCCTATTGGATTTTCCATTGATTTCTTCCAACCTTGCTTAGAACAAACATATGTCTTTCTCACCACGACACCCTGTGCATTTTTTGACCACGACACCCGGGACCCGTGCCGGGGGGAGCCCCCGGACCCCTCTCCTATAAGGGCAAAAACTCTAAATCAGGCTCCACAACGAATCAAGTTGAACGATGCTACCCACGCTGGGAGGAGCCCCCAAACCCTTCTCTTGTAAGAGCAAAAACTCTGAATCGGGCTCCACAACGAATCAAGTTGAACGATGCTATCCACGTTGGGAGGAGCCCCCAAACCCTCATCCTATAAGGGTAAAAACTCTGAATCAGACTCCACAACTCATCAAGTTGAATGATGCTACCCACGCTGGGAGGAGCCCTAAGACCTCCTTTCTGTAAGGGTAAAAACTCTGAATCAGACTCCACAACTCTTTAAGTTGAATGATGCTACCAACGCTGGGAGGAGCCCTCAGACCCCCTTTTCTGTAAAGGTAAAAACTTTGAATCAGACTCTACAACTCTTCAAGTTGAATGATGCTACCCACGTTGGGAGGAGCCCCCAGACCCCTCTCCTGTAAGGGTAAAAACTCCGAATCAGGATCTACAACTCATTTAGTTGAATGATGCTACACACGCTGGGATGAGCCCCCAAACCCTCCTCCTGTAAGGGTAAAAACTCTGAATCAGACTCCACAACAGTCAATGTGCAGGTCAGTCGGTGCTTGATGGAGCAATGTAAGATCTTCTGTTGGATGTGCATAGAAGCAGAAATAGAAGGGAGAGAGAGAGAGTGAGAGGGTTGATGTTCATGGCCTCCTCCAGGGGAGATTTCTTTCTCAGATAATCCTGCAGTGCAGAGACTGGGTCTTAAATAATCATCTTCGGGGCACTTAAGTCTTTACAACCACTCCTTTTCAAGAATCGTCATTTTTTTTGGCACCAATGGAGGAGAGGGTACTTAAGTCTTTGCAATCACATCAAACTCCAACGCTAATTAATGCTGATAAACATGGGGATACGAGACGCACATGCTTACATACGTGGTGCTCTTTGAGACCCCCGAACATGAGATGTAGCTAACTCCCCTGTTCGGGAGGAGGGGAACATATAACCTGCTTCGCTCAACGTGGATTAGTAGCATTAACAAACAATTGGATTTGGCACACGTGTTAAGCAAAGCTACGTTGGGATTTAAGCTCTTTGCTTTTGAACGCTATGCTAAGGAGTCTGCAGTCTGAATAAGCAGCCGAATGCATATTGGCCATCCCTGCAGGTAGGGGTGGGCAACAGGCTGGTCGGTGTAATGGGCGAAGCCGACCCGACCTGACCCTTCATGGGCCCAGATTGTTCTTTCATGGAAGTTCGGGTCCTAACAGTGATATCATAGCAGCATTTTCGGAAGTCAGGTCGTCTAGCCAATTGCCTTTGAAATGCAGCACGGGCATGCATCCTTCGTGATTTTGGTTCAGGTTTGATTCGACACTCGTATTTATTTTTTAAAACATACCCTATTCAGCTAAGTCAAATTTTTATCATCAGTGGAGTTTTTTTTATCATCAGTGGAGTTAGATCAGACACAACAATGATTTACCTTGAATCCACATGATTCAAGTTGATTCATGTTCTCTCAAAACATTTTTGTCTGTCACCAAGAGTTGAATGATAGTCTGACAGCTTGGTAGTTGTGTGGACAGTGTGGTTAAAATTTTTCTTCCTGCTTTCAAAAATTCATCCTGGTGGTTAAACAACCCTAAAATCTTCAAAAAATCATGCTAATTTGTCCTAGCTGCCTTAAATCAAACCCGATTTACAGATCAAACTGTTAGGAAAGTTTTAAAATATTAATGATTTCTACCAAAAGAGTTTTGAAAAAGTTTAGTCCCATATCTAAGAGAGAAAAGTTTTTCAAGAGGTTTAAATAGAGAGTTTGTTATCTATTCTTTACTTTGGTAAGCCTTGATTCTTTAGGTGGATTGCGGACGTTGCTGCGCATCGTGCAGCAACGGACGCACCGTTCGCGCACACACACGCACGCGCGTGCGTGCGCAAGGGCGCTTGAGGCGCAATGTGGCGTTTTGATGGCGCACTTTGCACTTCGCACGCTCGCAGCGGTACGAGGTGCATATGAGGCGCAAATATCCGTTTTGATTTTTTGGTTTTGACATATCTGGTCGTTTGAAAAGTTTTAATATCATTTATATTGAGTTTAAGGCGCTTTGTGACTGTTGGACGGTTTTGGAGGCCTTTGATTAACATTCAAAGGTGGGTGACCGTTCAGGTACCTTTTCGTCCTATTTTCAAACCGTCAGATTTATGGCCATTAATCTTATTTATCGCAAAACGTTTTGGCCTCTCTAAAAGTCTATAAATTCTTCTAATTTCGTCTTTTGAAACACATCAGAATCTCTGACTCTCCAGTTTTCTCCTTTCTTTCTTCTCGGTTTGGCTTGCAGAGTTCATGTGTGGGAGAGGTCATCTGTTCTTACGAAGCAGTGACTCTCTTGAGGTTCAAGCCTAGTTGTATCCTGGGAACTCAGTCGTAACAAAACCCTTTTTCGCATCTTCAGAATTTCCGGAGTGGGGCGATTGAAGTTCTAAAGATAGCGATCTTAAGAACGTGCCTCTAGGCTTGAAATCTCTTTTCTGAAATCCAATTTTCACCAGGTTGGTATAACAATTTTAGAACTTCAATTATGGCCTCTGGTTCGACATCCAACTCCATCAATCTGCTTAGCCGTAACCTTGAAAAACTCGATCGATTTGATGGGTCAAACTTCAAGCGGTGGCAATCAAAGGTATCTTTCTTGCTGTCCGAGCTGCATATCGACTATGTCCTCAAAAAGTCCTGTCCCACTGTCGTTGCTGGAGAAGTTAAGACAGAAGGACAGAAGAAAGAGCGAGAGAAGTGACATACTGACAACTACAGATGCAAAGGGCATATCCTGAACACTTTAGCCGATTCACTATTTGACCTGTATTCACCATTGGAGTCGGCTAGAGAGTTGTGGAATGCTCTCAAGATCAAGTACAATGCAGAAGATGCTGGTAACAAAAGGTTTATCGTAGATCAGTATGTTAATTTTTCTATTGTTGATGATAAGTCGATACTTGCTCAAATTCATGAGATGCAAATACTGATCTATAAGATCAAAGGAGAAGGTATGTATCTTGATGATGACTTCCAAGTTGCTGTCATCATTGAGAAGCTGCCAGATTCCTGGAAAGAATATAGGAATCACCTAAAACATAAAAATGAGAAAATCACTTTAGATGGCCTTCTTAAGGACATCCGAATTGAGGAAGAGACTCGTCTTCGTGACAAAAAGAATTCGAGTCCTAAAGAAGGTTATCCTAAAGTGAATTTTGTTAGTAACAAGGGTGGAAAAATCATGAAAACCCAGAAAATCAAAAAGAATTTTGTGAAAGGGAAAAAACCAACTGATAAAAAGAAAATTAGTTGCTATGTTTGTGGCAAGTTTGGCCATTTTGCTAGAGAATGCAGAGAACGGAAGAGGACTGGTCCTAAGCCAAATGAGTCAGATGAGAGGCTTGTTGCTGTAATCTCTGAAACCTTTATGGTGGCTGCAAATAAGGACTGGTACCTAGATACTGGAAGCACAGTTCATGTGGCAAACGACAGGAACTTGTTCAAGTCGTATGAAGTAGTGAGGGAGGGATGCAATCTCTTTATGGAAAACTCTTCTTCAACTAAAGTGCTGGGAAAAGGAAGTGTGGAAATTAAGTTCACCTCCGGGAAAGTCCTAACACTTGAGAATGTCCACTATGCTCCAGAAGTTCGGAAAAATTTAATCTCTGCAGATCTCCTGTCACGAAATGGTTTTAAGATTGTTATTGAGTCTGGGATTGTAACTGTGACCAAAGGGAAAATCTTTGTAGGAAAAAGGTTTGCCACTAGTGGTATGTTCAAGATGAGCATAAATGAAGCTACTACTTCAGTTTATATGGTTGACTCTTATTTTCTTTGGCATTCAAGATTAGGACATATAAATTCTCGTTGCATTCATAATATGAATAACTTTGGTCTTCTTCTTTGTCATGTTAGAATAGAACATAAACATAAGTGTGAGACATGCATTCAAACTAAGTTAACTAGACTCATGTTTCCTAGTGTAGAAAAGAATTATAAATTGCTTGAATTAGTGCATTCTGATGTGTGTACGATGGATAATGTTTTAAGTCGGGGTGGCAATAGGTACTTCATTACCTTTATAGATGATTACTCAAAATTTTGTTATGTTTATTTGATGAAACATAAATCTGAAGCATTTTCCAAATTTCTTCTTTATCTTGCTGAAGTACAAAATAGGTTTAAAACAAATATTGTACATTTAAGAACAGATAGAGGAGGTGAATACTTAGGAGAAGAATTTGATAAATTTTGTAGAGATAATGGCATTATCTATCAAACTTCAGCACCTAGAACTCCTGAACAAAATGGAGTAGCAGAAAGGAAAAACAGAACACTTGTAGAAATGATGAATGCTATGCTTCTTAATACCAGCTAGGGATGGCAATGGACTGGGGCGGGGCCTGGGTCCGAACGGGGATGAAGTGGGGCGGGGCGGGGCCCACATGGGATACCACGTCGGTATGTGACACGTGTTACTAACAGGCCCTGCCTCCCTGCAAGGTAAAACACCAGGTTGGGGGGACACGGCCACCCAGCTTTACGTGCCGCAACCATGCAAAAGCAACAACAGCCCCACGTGACAGCGGGGTTGGATCCTGGGCCTTCAGTTTGACACAGGACCCCGCTTACCACATGGGATACCACCTCGTTATGTGACACGTGTTAAAGTCAATCAGAACATGACACATGCATGTTAAAGTCATTAAAATAATATTTAAAAAATACAATTTTAAGATATTTTTACATTTTATGAAAATAGCTGATTCAGGTCAGTATCATATCGATTTTCTGGCAACACATATCGGCCGATTCAGGCCTTCCGGCCGATACTGACATCATTGGTCAAAAGCCAAGTTATCCTTCAATCTTGACCCACCAAATGCCCGGTCTGAGTTGACTAGGCCAAGCCAGAGGATGACCAAGCATGCTTAAACCAATCGAACTCTCAAATGAAGGATGTAGTATAAAAATGTTACTACTGTCATACGGAAGGTACACCAGCAATAGGACAACCTTTCTCTTTCTCGGGCCTATCCACTCTCTGACAAAAATAGTAGATTGAAATGCCCTTTTTAAATAGACTTATAAACAAAAAAAAAAAATTTAAAAGGATGTGTGCACCAGCCTGGAATCGAACCCGGGTCTGTACCGTGGCAGGGTACTATTCTACCACTAGACCACTGGTGCTGGTTGAGTTAATTAAGCACATAATAATTTATATAATACTATATAAACTTAATAAAGATCGAGAGCACATAGATATGTCGACGCTCGATGGTAAACTAGAGAAATGATATTAACTCCAAGTAATGCAACACAGGGAGACGCAGAAGCCCTAACAGGCAATAGGGTGTAGGGGGTGCAAACCTGTCAGAATCGGGCTGGATCGTTTCAGATCTGAATCTGAATCCAAAATGTAAGCAGTAGATCTGAATCAGATCCAAGAAAGTAAGATTGAATCCAAATCCAAAATACATGTGGTAATACTGGATCCAGATAAAATAGAACAAAAACAAGCTGTTTACATGTAAAATTTGCAATCGGATAAGATTTTGATTCAAATAAACTCCAAATCTAACTTAAAATGCTGATCCGAATGCAACCATAATCGAAAAGTAATCTGATTGAACAGATTTGAATCTGGTCTGAATGCACATTTGGATTTTACTTAAAGAACCCATATCCGGAAATAGCATGTCAAACTTGGATCGGATATCCGACCATAACCGAACCTTTTGCAGCCCTAATAGGGTGCATGAAAACAATGAAAGAATGTCATAACCTCCACATAAATAAAGAGTCAGGGTATGCAGAATGGAGATTCACTCATAAGAAACAGGTTTAAGATCCAAACATGGGGGCTTAGCATGAGGCCAACATGGGATCTGAGTTCATCACGGTTAGATATCAGATCTGAGACCAACATATTATTTTCGGATTCAGATCCTTGAAGAATGTGCAATCGGATTCGGAGCTGTAAGTCAGATTATTTTTTAATTTTGAACATATTCCAATAAATGTTTTTTGTTTTTTTAAGAAATGTTCTAATCAATACTGTATGCCGGAACTAATTTGGATTCTGATAAAAAACTGGCCTGTTTGCATCTTTTACATGTAAATAGCTTTCATTTTACTGGATCCAGCATTACCACATATGGCTCAGATCCAGGTTCAACCTTACCTCATCAGATTCAGGTCTACCGTTCCTATTTTGGATTTCGATTCAGATCTGGGTTGGCCTGTCCTGAATCCAATCAATTTGCACCCTTAACGGGAACTTGACAGGATCAAGTGCCATCACATGGCACACTTTGAGTGTGCCTCTGCACCTGGCTGCCCTCCATCTGCTTTTGGGCCCCACAATCGAACTGTCAGCCAAAGATGAAGGGCATCAGGTGCAGCGCGGCACATTTCGAAGTGTGCCATGTGATGGCACCTGATCCTGGCTCAACAGGAACACATGTCACGGGAAACATGTCATGTGATTGACCTCCATCCCCGCCTCCATCCCGGTTTCATGTCCCCCATCTCCGGTCCAAACAGGACGAGGCGGGGCCCCATTTTCCCTCGGTCCATTGCCATCCCTAAAGAAGGATTGTGGACGGGGCGGGGTGGGGCAAGGCGGGGATTAGGATAGTGACGGGGCGGGAGAAAGCGTAAGTCCATCCCCGCTTCCTCGATTTCTTTGTTTCGTTTCAAAATAGGCACAAAAAATAGGCCGATTCTGCAGCTTTTTGTTCAATTTCTCGTGGAGTTAAATTCTCATTGGTACGTGTCAATGGAATGTCTCCCGGGGCTCTGATTTCCATATAAAGGACACCGTGAGGAAAAAGACCCTCTTTAACTTCCATTTTGATCCAACAAATATCTCTTATACAGAACCGAACAAAGATGTGACGATTTCTTCCAGGAAATCCCCAACGAAAAATACACACTATTCCTTCTTTTCATGTCCTCCATACCCGGTCCAAACGGGGTGAGGCAGGGCGGGCGCCGTTTCCCCTGGGTCCACTGCCATCCCTAGATCCAGAGTTCAATTGATAAACTGTATTGAACATCTATGGGTTCAGGTTGATCATATAAAGCTTGCACTGTGAACTTCAAATAGAAAATTGGTACAGTGTACGCGCACACACATGAGTCCCTTATTTGTGCTAGGACTTTTTGCACTCAACAGTCAACTTGGGTGGCCACTAGCTCATGCAAAGCGGAGCTGAATTATTTCAAAAAAAAATTGGTAGTGTTTCAGTTCATAATGAATACACTAGATATGGCAGATATATGTTTAACGAACCTGCACCAGCTGAGCCAAGCTGAGTAGCCCTGGTTCGGGACTAGACCAATTGTTTCTTGATAGCCAGTTGGTTAACATAGTGGGACTAGCTCCAACCAATTCAGCTAACTTATCCGATCCCAACCTGGCTCGTTTCACTTACAAAGTTTCATCCACCCTTCGTGGGAAGATTGATTCACTTGGATCGATATGAGGATCCAACTACACTAATTACATTGTCAGAATCCATGTTTGCTCCACTAGTAAAGACTGGTCATGGTTGTAATGCTAGCGTAGAGATTTTTTTGGTGGCCATACTTGTTATGGGAGTGAAGGGCAGGTCTTAGACAAGGGTAAGTCCTACAATGTTGTCAAATATGAACAAAGGGAGTGACCAACAAGGATGTGGGGCTTGAGCCATGTGGAGATTGGGTTAGAGGTCACACCAAGAGTTTCTTTGTGGGCCTAGCTCCAAGTCCGTGATCAAGTCCACTCAATCACCTAGCCTTCTTCTCGGTCAAGTTTGCTGCCCATGTATGATCTCTTTGTGCCAACAGCAACTGAATTGGACTCGGCTTGAATTTTAACCTATGTCACATCACATGGAAAGGAATGCAGTTTTTTTTGGGAAGGCAAGCTGGGGTTGGGCGGACTCCTACCAGTAATACAACTATACCATTGGGTTTTGAACCTGCAAAGTCCCAACACAAGGTGACGTGCACTAGCTGCTCCTACCAGATAAGCGGAGCCCGGTTGGTAGATAGGAATACAGATACCTTACATATAAGGTTCGCCTTGTAATCCCACGTGGTAAGCAGGGTCCTGTGTCAAGCTGAAGGCCCAGGATCGAATCTCTCTGCCACATGGGGCGGCTGTTGTTCTGGTAGGGGTTCTTCTAACCCCAGCTTGCCTTTCAAAAAAAAAAATGGTCTTGTAATAAGGTACACCAAACTAAACACATGAGATGCACTAAGGAAATGGGAAAGTGAAAAGGATAAATGTAAGTGCAAGAGAAAAGGGTACAGTTTTTCCAATTGTTCCAAACAAGAGAAATTTTCACATGAAGTTTTTTCTAAAAAACTAAACTTTCCATGTGAAAATTTCCTCATCTCTGGAGACCAAGATTTTTTTTATAGGACAAGCTGCTCTCTTTCAGACTTATTAATCTGGTTCATAAGGTTTTGAGTGATGTATATGCAATTCTGTGCATATGCATCAAAGATTTGCCAGTTCCGGAGGTGGTGCCACAATATATGGAGTTAGATTCCTGAACCGTTCCTCACTGACTACTACTGCTGTTTATACTTTATTTTTTCTGTTATGATGTTGCTGCTGTTACTTGTAAGCTGATGTCTGCGGGGAGAGGGTTCAATATTCTGTTGACCTCCCACGCTGTGTTTTGTTTTGTTGAATGCAAAAACGTTCGGCTCTCTCTCTCTTTCTCTGAAACTTTTCATATGAGAACTTGCATGTAAAATTTTCTTTTCATATGAGATTTTTTTCATTTCCATACGTGGCCTAAAAGCTCTTCAAGAAGATATTTCTACACATCTTTCATGAAGTTCGCGGTACATGCCAAAGCCCAAATCAACCGGGGGTTGTAGCCCTCGTGTGTCTTCTTTTACAAAGTTGCACAGCCAACAAAATGGAAATCTCAGCAATAACAGTAGCCAATGTGTATTATATGCGAGATTTCAGAGACGATGAGCTATAAATTACAGTTGTTGGTCCCCCTGTACTGGCGGTTGTAATTCTACAATGAAGTCAGTTGTTGAAGCTAAACACATATGGCACTGTAAACAGGCTCAAGCATTACAGTTCTCTGTGCATAAAGTGAATATGACACGCCACTATGTACATAAAACTTCCACAGACCTATATGGCTCCTTCCACCATAGTTAGGCTTGTGTTCCTGAGACTCAGCTAATCCCACCCCATTAACATCTTTCTCACCTCTTCCTCAATCTTGTTTCTCACACTAAACAAGCCATGGTCATCATCCAAGAGGAGAATTCTGTAGATCTCCCACTCCCTATCACCGATCACATGCCTCCCTATTTCAGCCTGTCATGATGCATTAGAAGATTGTAAAACTTACTAGGATTAATTATAATAGAGAGCATAAGATGACAAGTAAAACAGGGCACATTCTCTACCTCATTTGTCTTACACAGTTTAAATGTCCATTGGCGGTAGCACAATTTTCTTTTAAGCACCGATAGGATGGTATTGTATGCCATTTTATTCAAAAGACAAGTAATGTATCATTGCTTAAAAAATGGCACATTCACAAAATACCATGCACAAAATGGCATACAAGGACTCCAATCCCGTTAACTAAAATGCATACAGTGAGGAAATTGGTAGTCCTTATGCTAAGGTGCAGCCACAATAAAATGCTCCAAATGAGTGTCTGCTGACATCTTCACCAAAAGAGAAAGAAAAGTGGGAGGGAAGAAGACATACTAAGAAGATGCATATATTGAGCTTTTTGAGAGCAAGGGTGATGTCATAGAAAACCAATGGCCGACCCCTGCCAGATAGTTCAACCAGGTTAGCAACTAGAAGCTCCATATCTGGATCTCGACTCACCACCTTCACTTGCAGAGGTTGAAGCAGTTCCTTTCGCAACCTGGAACACAAGGCATTCTGTTTCTCGGAATCAATCATCTTCTTTCCATCTGCTTGCACTATAAACAACTCTGCCTCACAACTGCCATTATCCTTTGAAGTAAACTTTCCATAACAGACTTGTATATGGTACTCCTTCAGAGTTCTCATAGTGTCATACATAAGACCTTTATGATCAAAACAGAGGATCTGGACAACAGTGTGAGATGGGCTAAGCGAGTTATTGATTGTAACCGAGATCTTAGTGTCTGCATTCTGATTTCTACTGAATGTTTCTTCAGTAAATAGAGATGAACGAACAGATGAAGAGGAGGCTTGTTGGAAAATTCCCATTTCTGGACCAACCAATTCCAACCCACAGCTTATCATGGATCCTCCCAAAACCCTTCTTAGATGCTCACATGTTTCAGCTCTCCTACTTTCCATGTGGAGTTCCTCCCTTTCCAAAATATAAAAACAATCTTAATTTCATTACTCTAATCACATGGTGCCCGCATGCATGCGTGCGTATAAACAAGTACCAACAATTCTTTTGGAAATCAAATTTGAACAAATACAATCAAAACCAGAAAAAATTAACACCATGGTAAATTTAGCATTCTAGGTGACATGAATTCAGAAGGATGGTATTAAGATCACTTTTCTAAGAGGTCAATATACCTAAGGGAATTGTCCTAACCAGTTTATCCTTCCGACCCACTTAACCATTTCCAAGAAGCATAGTTTCAGGTGCCTTTTACTTAATCTGAACCTGTAGGTGCTTTTTTTTTGTATGACACCTTCGGGATTAGAGACCTAGCCGCGCTGGCTCCCAATGGTGTAAACCCGTGGCACACCCCTTGCCCCCAGGGAGTCTCCCGGCTGAGCAAGGGCTTATCCCTTGCCCTCATTAATGCAAGGGGTTTGACACTCATGGGAGTGGAACCTTGACCACCCGTCTAGTGGCCAAGGCCCCCTCCACTGCACCAAACCCCTTCGGGCTGAATCTTTGGGTGCTTATTTAATAAAAAGAATACTTCAAAACAAATTAAACTAATGAAAAACATCTTTTATTGTAAAAGTTTAGTGAAATAAGAGCCTTTGTTTTTTTTTGTCTCTAGAATTTAATCTAAACATGAAAAATACTTAATTCTATACATGTTTTCCATTAAACAAACTACATGGAGTACATCTGCAGGTTCAAAAGCAAAAATAGCACTGCAAGTCTGCAACTATGAATTTTGGAAAATGGTTGGGACGTTAGGAGGGTAAACTGGTTAGGACCTACCAATTCCTCCAAATGCACATATAAAAAAGGTCATTTGTACTGTACATCAAACTCTTAATATTCAATTTGGATATAGATCTGACAGTACAAATGCGACGGAAACATCATCTGTGACTCAACTTAAGTTGAGAAACATAATGAGATCTCTTTCCTAAAGAGTCAGATAAAAACATGGCTAAAAGAAGAGATAATGTTCATGGAATGTAAAAGAAAGAGGCCAAACTTAAGTTGAGAAACATAATGAGATATCTTTCCTAAAGAGTCAGAGAAAAAATATGGCTAAAAGAAGAGATAATGTTCATGGAATGTAAAAGAGGCCAAACCTGGTGTCTGTTACAAAGAAGAGATCCATAACCTTCCCATCTGGAGTTGTTGAGACCTTCACTTTTCTGATGGTGAGCTCAAGTTCACACAAAGCCTCAGTCACATCTGCTTTTGTATTGAAACAAAAGAGTGAACAAAAGCTAAAACTGAGAAAACAAAAACCAACAAAGAAGAAGGGACAAAATTACCGTGCAGAAGACCCCTCCGATCCAAGGAACACAGTTTCAGCATGTAAACTTCCGACGGTTTTGCCGGAATCTCCTGCCGGAGATACAAAGAAGCCGCCGAAAAACACGATGGGCACACAGACAAGAGGCGCTTCTTCAGATTGCTCCACCTTGTGGGCCGGCCAAGCGGCCGAGGAACCACCCAGAAAACCAAGTAACACCATTTCCCGTCCGTAGAAACGTCTAAAGAACAACACCCACAAATTCCTTTTCTGAGAAAACGATCAACTGAACGATACCCAGAAAGAGAAAACCAAGAAAAGAACGAATAGAAGTGTTACCTCCTCGAGTAATGGTTAAGCCAAACTGCAGAATTATTCGACAGAGATCGCAACCAAGCCCAGTTTTATCTGGGCAATTGACGGTGATGATGGTGGGATCTCCTTCCTTGCAGCCGTTTCTGATGAGAACCACGTCGTCTTCGGATTGAATACCCATGTTGGTCGCAGTCCTTTTCGTCCTTCTCACTGAAAAATCGTAGAAAATCTCGATCTTTGCCTCCTTTGGAGGACAACCATCGTCGTTTTCTTTCGAGTGGGAAGCAAGAAAAAGGAAACAGGGGAGTAACAGAGGAAGGAAAGCAGAGCGCTCTCTCTCTCTCTCTCTCTCTCTTTGTGGCTTGCTTACTGTCAAGTCCCCAAAGAAGTGTGGAGGCAAGCAGCTCTCTCTCTCTCTCTCTCTCTCCTCAAGTATTGAAAAAATGGGGTTGGGAGTATCTTTCTTCTCCTCCTAGATTCCTTTAGGTGCTTTCTTTGACCTCATTCTATATCTAATTAGTCTTTTCAGCTCTTTGAACGATCTTGAAAACACCGATTGCTGAATTTTGTGCTATATATATATATATATATATATATATCACTTGTTATTGGTCTCGATTTGATTATTTTAATCTCTTGATTTAGAAGTGATCAAGAGGGGCTTAAGAGAGACAAAAAGTGATTAAGATGGAGATATTAATCTATGTTTGGATCTCTAACTATCTTGCTCTTGTATGCTAGCCCGGGCAATTTGACCATATGAAGCCGACTTATATTTGTAAGCAAATACAACCAAAAAATAATGTACTAAACCTTGGTTTGTTAGGCTATGAGTCCAATTGGTTACGAGGCTTTCTTGATTCAAGCAGCTAGGGGAAGTCTTGGGCTTTCTTGATCCTACTTGATGCAATAGGTGTCACTGTTCCCATGGAATCCAACCAAATTGATGAATATTGGTCCCTAGCATCTTATTTGCTTGAACCCAGACTACCATAGAGGCATATACTATTAGATAAACAAGTGGTCTGTCTAGAATTTTAGAAACTCCCATGATGATGCCGGATCTATCACAATATTCTACTTCTATTCCCTAATAATATGTCCATCGTATTATTATTGTTATTATAACTATAACTATAAGAAATATTATTATTATTATTATGAGCAGTAGATAGTAGCAGCCTTTTGGGAGAGTTTCTACCCGGGACGGCATTACCAAATTTTATTATGGAAGGGAGCCGGTAGTGTTGTTAGGAGGAGAAATTTTGGCCACATGACAATACACTTTCCTAATCTATAAGACTACATTGTGTTTGTCAAAGTGTGATTGCTTGGTAAGGTAAATGATTCTGATTAGGGGTGTCAACTCTGGTTTACCATACTCGACCCATACCAAACCCTATAGGGTTCAGGTATGGTGATAAATATGAAGACCCAGGTCCAGACCCAAAGGGTCTGATTAATACATTGAGCCGAGCATAGTTTGTGAAATTTTATACCAGACACAGGCCCAACCCGAGTTCTGATTAAAACCTGCAATTTTTCAATGTAAAAATGATAAAAAATGCTATTTTACGGGGTCTGGTTCATGTAGTTTTTATTGTTTCTGGGTAAGGTTTCACTTATAGTGGGTTTGATTAGACCCAGGTCTGAACTCGATACCATATCCAAAAATCAGGTCCAGGTCTGGTTTCACCCGAGTCCGAACTAAACTCGACCCGTTCGACAGCCTTACTTCTGATTCATGCTGGATTCAACTTAGGATCATGATGTTGGAAGTTGGAACCCACATTGTAAGTTGAGGGACAGTGATGTGTGAAAAGGAGGGCATGCTACCATGATGTCCTAATCCCCACTTCGAATCTAGTTTATGTACGAGTTCCAAGATTCACAAGCCCTACAATAAACAACTATTGTTATTACTATCAACTTGCTTCTTAATGACCTTAACTGACTAACTATAATAGACAATTTATACCTTTTCAACCACTTGATCTACTAAATTTTGTATATTAATGGGGGTGAAGTGAACCTTCTCTAGTTCACACTGTCACTAGGGATGGCAGTGGACCGGGGGAAAATGGACCCTGCCCCATCTCGCTCCGTTTGGACCGGGATGAAGGACATGAAACGGGGATGGAGGTGAGGATAGAGGTTAAATTCAAAATCCCTACAGGGGATGGGCTTGTGCTTTTTCCCGCCTTGCCTTGCCTTGCCCCGCCCTGCCTCGCCTCGGTTAGTAAAATGCTAAAATACTCTTTAAGAATGACAGTGGAGTGAGAAATTGAGGCCCCGCCCCGCCTTGTGCCATTTGGACAGGATATGGAGGACATGAAATAATGATGGAGGCAGGAATAGAGGTTAAAATCAAAACCCGTGCAAAGATGAAAGCAAGGATGAAGGGCAGAATTTTGAGACGGAGCAGGGGGTATAGACCTTGTCCCCCACCCCTCCCACTATCATCCCTACACATGACCTTGTCGTAGCAACTGCAATCCCACCCCCAACAACCATGCTGAGCACAATGGCAAGTTAGATTGAGCCCAGGCCATTTAGTCAAGCTTCATGTCTCAATATTGTCTGGCTAAAGCCTTGGTCAAGACCTTAAGTCTATGTTATAGCTAAACAAGAGAATGACATAACCATGTTATTGGGCCAAGAATGCTTAAATAGCTACTCAGTACATAATAATCTATTCGCACACTCTGTCTCATGACCTTACCCTTGAGCATCAAATCATGTGCCACGTGGCACTCTCTCCATTTATGTGAGAATCTCCTAACACCAAATTTTTCTTTGATGTTGGACTATGTCAAAATTGTAATATCATCCATATAGTCTCCAAATGCTTATGATATTGGTACGAATGCAAAAGTCTCATGTGCTACAAAGAAGCCAAGCTCATCTTTTTCTTTTGTAGGTGTAGCAGTCCACCTGCACTAATCCAAGTCATTATTTTCTGAAAATGACCTTCTAATCTAAACCTCTGCACCAGCAGGTTACCCTCCATAAGTTGGCAACCACAAGATCACTTCTCTCCATATGAAGATGCTTGTGGGGCCGGTCACACTTCTCACGGATCTGCATGGAGGGTCCATGTTGATTTTGACCCGGAATTGAGAGGCACATAACTGAAAGAAGTGTGTGAAAGTGCACCAATTGATGCAGATATTTTGATTTATTTAATAGTTAATATAATTTTATCTTTGTTTCTTTGTTGGCTAAGCCAAGGAAAACCCGGTTCTAATCAAAAGAAACTAGGAATGTCAATGGATCGGATTCTATTCGATATCCAACCAAATCCGACTTCGCTTAGCCGAGTTTGTTTAGTGAAAACTATATCCCATTATAATCCGATGCTGATATGGTTTTTGATATTTTACTAATGAACCCGGGCGATATCTGGATTTGACGAATACACAAAACTGATTATTTCATGCAAAGAATCAGATTTGGTATGAGTTTTCACCATCCAAATCTGAATCCAAATCCAAACTGTTTAAATCCCTAGCCGCTGCTGCTAGGAAGAGTGTGAACCCAGCTGGGTCTAGTGCAGGCCTCCACCAACCAAAGCCCTGAGGTCCACCGTACCCCCAATAGTACTTCCAGTCTCCGCTGTTGCAGTACTAATACGTTTGATCCCTAATCTCAATGCCAATGCCAATGCCAATGCAGTGGGTTACTTCCACATAAAGAAATTGATTAATTAAGCTTTGCATGTGGAAGGAGTCTCCACGTTTTTGAATTTGCCTTGCCTCCAAACAAGGATGGCAGTGGACTAGAGCAGGGACAAGGTCTTCACCCATCTCAAAATCCTGTCATCCATCCCTGCCTCCATTCTCGCACAGGTTTTGATTTTAACCTCCATCCCCGTTTCATGTCCTAATTCATCCTCTGTCCAAACGGGGTGAGGCGGGGTAGGGGCCCATTTCTCTTGGATCTACTGCCATCACTAAAGAAGGATTGGGGGACGGGGCAAGACAGAGATTGAAGACAAAGATGGGGACGGGGCAAGACAGAGATTGAAGACGAAGATGGGGATGGGGCGGGGCAGGGAAAAGCGTAAGTCCATCCCCACATGGGTTTTGATTTTAACCTCCATCCCATTTCATGTCCTTCATCTCCGGTCCAAATGGGGCGAGGTGGAGCGGGGCTCCGTTTTCCCCCGCTCCACTGCCATCCCTACCTCCGAGACCCGTTGAAAGGGTTTGCTTTTGCTTTTGCTTTTGTTTTTTGTTTTTGTTTTTTGAAAGGCAAGTTGGGGTTAGGTGGACCCCTAACAGAACAACAGCCGGCCCATGTGGCAGAGGGATTCGATCCTGAGCCTTAAGCTTGACACAGGAGCCCGCTTACCAGATGGCATACCACCTAGGGTGGTTTGAGAGGGGTTATCTCCTTGGCTGGGTGGGGGCAGCAAGTAAACATCAAGCAGATCACGTGAATCTTGTGAATGAAAGAGGTGAAGAATGCGACAACTACTAAACTTAATTATATCAATTTTGGTTGCTTTCATGCTAGGTTGTTCTCGAACTTGGTATTTTACCACTTTTTTTTTTTTATAATCATGGTCCCCTTTTGTTGGCTTGTCCCTTATGTGGTGGCAGATGTGCACATTCTTTTCAACGAGTTTGTGTGTGAGAGTCTAGTGCTGATGGCGTGGATGCTAAAAAGTTAGGTGTTATCCATAAAATTTTAGGAAAAATACCATCAAAATATCAAAAAAACACCCAAAATAAAATAAAATCCAAAATCGACGATTTGTCAGGTTTGCTGTCCAACCTCAGCCTTCAAGTTTGGGACAACAAACCAAGTTTGCGATCCATGGTTGGGATGACAAACCTTGTTGTCCAATGTGAGGATGACAAACCTGGTTTGCTATCCGATATGGGATGACAAACTATGTTTGACGTCCCATCCTATGTTCCTCTTTCATAAATTGGGACGGTAATGTGTCTTTGTTGCCTGTTCACGGGACGATAAATCACTCTGCCATCCAGTACCCCGAATTGAGGGATTATATCCTCCTAACCATTTACATGTGTTTCAGTCAAACTCAAACCTCTCCCTGCAAGGATCAGCCTTATTTTTCATTGGGATAAACATGAATCCATTTGGATTTGGATTTGGATTTGGATTTGGATTGGATTCATATCTTAAAAACTCATGCTCGTTCTATATTCCTATAAATAAGGGTTGACCCTTAGTGTCTTGAGGATCAAGAAATTCCCTAAGTGCTAGTCTTAGAGAGAACAAGTCTTACCCTTTGCCCCTCTATCTCTCGAATCGCCTTACCCTACGTGGAGGTGTTGCAAACGAAAAAAGTTGGTTGTAGCATAAAGGATAAGAGAAATTCAATGTCTGAAAAAGGTGATTTTCTGATTGATCTGATTTTTTATTCATCTCTTTTATTTTTTACATTTAATTTGTTTCGTAAGTGTTAATACACATTTGGTTTTTATTGCATATCTTATTTCGTGACTGAACTATTTTGACGGTCAGCTTTGAGCTTCAAAGATCGAAAAACCTACCCCTACTCTACCATCTCATGTAGAAGGACGATCGATGCTTGAAATGAGTGTCCTATATATTTTTTTTAAACAGATACTAAAGCTTAAGTTTTTTTTCTTGGTTGTCGAAGTATATGCTTCATGTCAAGATCCTTTGGCAAAAGATGCATTGGTCCTATCAGCCAGCTATTCCATTTATGATTTATCCCAGCATACAATTATATATATATATATATATATATATATATATAGGATAATGTTTGCTACCCTCATAGGTAAAAAAATCTCCTTTAGTGAAAAATTATAATATTTTTATTTTTTTCAGTTTTATTTTTTCACATCTGTCTGATGTGATATATATATATATATATATATATATATATATATATATATATATATATATATATATATATATATATATATATATATATATATATATATATATATATATATATATATATATATATATATATATATATATATATATATTAAGTTCAGTACAAACTGATATTTGGATCATGTTTTTCTAATGTGTATGTCAGATTTCATGAGGGTTAAGAAATCAACATGCTAAAAAAAACAAAATTTTATGTAAAAAAACTATCATCCAAGCAGGGTCGTACCGTGTTTTATGGGGCCTGAGGCGGAGGGAAAAAATGGGCCCCTTATTAATAACAAGAGTTCTGGGGCAGAGCCTCGAAATTTTTTGAGCCCCTATTAAAAATGGGCTTCTTAAAAATAGCCCCCCTATTAATAGTAGGAGTTTGGGGGCAGCGCCTCAGAATTTTTTGAGCCCCTTATTAATAGTAGGAGTTCGAGGCACCTCCAATTTTTTTGGGGCCCCTAAATTTTTTTTTTTTTGTTTTTAGTCTCCATTAAAAATGGAATCCCTATTAAAAATGGGCCCCTAAATTTTTTTTTGGCCCAGGGGCCCTGAGGCCCAAGTCTCATTGGCCTCTTGACAGGTCCGGCTCTGCATCCAAGGGTTGATTTTTGTTATTTTGACCATTTTGAACATGTCCATGAGTTAAGATTTGGTTAAAACAATATCCCCATGAGTTTCAACTAGGGGGGTCCTTATCATGGTAACAATATAGGCTACTTATAGCGATATCACCATTTGCTTTAGAACCTATAAATTTCTCATAAAACGGCCAAAAAAATAGGTACCATGATATTTTCTTTTCTTTTGTTTTTCTTTCAAATTTTGTCTTCCAAAATGATGTGGAGTTAGAAAGAAACCTATTTTTAAGGTATTCATTTGGGAGAGTTCATGATTCTTCAATTTATTGATATTTTATCACCCATTTTTATAGAAGGAAATTGTTTTTTATTTTTTGCTATTATCTTTATTGTTTTGTTTTTTAATTTTCCTTTCATTTTGTGGGTTTGTCGTGGCCAGAGGGCTAGTGTTCTTAATTCTGTGCATTTCTTATTTTTATTTAAGCCAAGATTCTTTTAAGTCATGGTATAATCTAATTTTCTTTTGTATGTTCCAATATTTTGGTAGTTTTTATTTTTATTTCTGCTTCACTTGAATATTTGCTGCAGTGAAAATTGCCTTGAAAAAAGCATACTTTTTACAGTTTTTTGTCTTCATCTAAGTTTGCATGGGTTTGTACATAGGCCATTCTTTATTGGCATTTTTATTTTCTTAAGTGGTGGTTGAAGCTAATGATCCTGTCAGGACAGCAATTGGAACAGCAGGGAGAGCCAAAGCGACTATGTCTATGATCCTGGGGTGGTTTCACGGAGTAAAAAAAATGACTATGAAGCATGAGAACAATGCTGTAAACATGGGATTAATGTTACCAAACCATTGTCCCATGCATTGACAAACAAACACCTACCATGTTCATGACTACCCCTTTTAGTCTGCTTGGATATGGGCAAAATCAGCAACACTAGAAAATAGAGGTACAAACAGATCGGATGTGGTTGGATTATCCAACCCAATTTCAACATTATCTCTGTATTCGGGTCCCTAAAGTCAGATAAAAATGTGCATTCGGAAGGCATTCAGGTTTGTTAAATAGAATTGTTTTCGGATTTAGAATGGTGTTTTAAGTTGGATCTAGTTTGGAATTGGATCAAAATCCGATCCTATTGAATTTTGCACATGCAAGAGCTTGTTTTTAATCCTTTATTTTTATGATCCAGCATGGTTACATATATTTTGAATTGTGATTAAACTCTACCTCATCAGATCTGATTCTGACCTACTATTTGCATTTCGGACTTAGATATGGATCTGGTATGAACTGGTTAATATCCGATCAGTGTGTCACCTAACTGCATTCCCCACTTTTCTCCAAATCAGTGGAAAAGTAACGACCAAATCGTTTGACACCGCAATTCCCAAACCTTCTCATTGGAAAACCTCATCAAAATTTAGGACAAAAAAAAGAGAAGTATGAGAAAATAAGAAAATTAACTTTTTTTCTAAGCCTTAAGAATGTAAACACCACGATATTATTATACGATAAATTCAAATCCCATGATATTTTGAGAATACCAGGACCAGCTCAAAATACTACTGCATTGAAAAACCACAGTAAAGGAATATTGGATATTCCTGCACAATTATGTACTCTCAGTACAATCCCCTCCTTCCAATACTGTGGCACACAGTGATAAAGTTACATCAAACACGTGAAATGGCACCATCTTCCAGTGATATTTTGATGTGAGCACTCTCACAGAAATGCTTTTGAGGGAGCCCAAAAAAGAGTCATGTGAATATCTATGATTTTAAATTTTCACTTCTCTTGACATATTTATGTGAATGTGAGAAGGTGAATCTTCTCAGTGATTTTAACTACTATATTAAGAGGTTCACAACTTTTTTTGAGTGAACGTGAGAAAGTGTATACAAATACATTGCAAATTTCATCGGCAATTTTAACCATAACAAATTTGTGCAAACGTTCACACAAATACATTATGAACCTTTTTAATAATTTTAATTATATTCAAAGGTTTGCTGCAACATATTTGTGTGAATGTAAGAAAGTTCCTGCAAACTTATTATGAATCCTTTTTATGATTTTAACCATATTAACGAGCATGTTTGCGTAAACGTCAAGAAATCCGCACAAATATATTTTGAATCTCAACATATTTGTAGGTCAACACAAATATTTGTTGCAAAGGGTAAAATGGCCTTAAAAAGTCTACAATAACTGATTTTGAACATGCGAGGATTTCAATATATTTATGGGTTTTGAAAAAATACACCATATTTTTATATAGAACAGTACAATCATTTTTTGTTTTATCCACGAGTTAGTTCATCTCTTGGACATATTTTTTGGATAGAAAGTTTTTATTTATGTCATCAGGTATTATGACCTGATTATGCTGACTCACCTTGACATACATTGTCTATTATCGGCCTCTATTGGAGAATTAATTAGTTAGGAAGCCTGGTGGTGGTTTAACATTATTTTTGGATAATGTTGATTTTTCGTTTAAAAACACACACTCATAGAGAGAGTTTTTTTTTGCCTTCTAGATGGGATCACCTTTTCTCAAAAAAAGAAAAAAAAAGTTTAAAATGACTTCTTTACTAGAGAAAATCCATAAGGGCACGGCTCATCTGTGAGGAGCAACTTGTGAATAGGGCAGTGAAACGAGACGACCAGCACATGGTTGAACTAGTTAGTGCTCGGTTCATATAGCAGACGAGCCAAGCACGAACAAGAGGTGCTCGGCTTAGTTTTGACTCGTGTAAGCTCATAAATAGAAATTAAGTGCAATATTTAGCATAAAAAGTGGCTTTGCTCAATTGGTTAGATTATATGATGTGTAAGAGAGAGGTTCAATTTTCAATGTCGCAATAAACACACACATATATATATATATATGTATATAGTGTAATGGGTTCGTGCTAAACTGTGTGCTAAATGGGTTTTTCAGCATCTTCGGTGCTTTTTATACTGTTCTGGTCCTATAAATGTGTTAGGTATGATCGATTTACTAAGAATCCACACCTAAATCATGTGTCTTCGATAAAAAAAAATGATGTTTGAAGCCTTGAAAATTTACAAGATTTTGGACCATTGATTTTTCAAACTTTATAAAAACCCACCCATGTATTGGAATCAAACACTTCAAGAGCTGAGCCCTATAAAATCAAGTACATGGATCACATCTATACAGTCAGAATTTAAAAATAAAATGAAAAAGCCCAAAAAAACCTATTTAGCATGCGGTTTAGCACCAACCTATTATATATATATACATATATATATCTCGACTCGTCTAGAGCCTGAACATGCTAAGCTCGGCTTGTTTATCAGCCCTACTTGTGAACACCGCATGTTCAAAATCTACAAGAAGCATCCCTTGCCGCAAGGTTGAAGCTGGGGGTGTTAGAAAATATGCTTCACAAGTGATAGGGTTTTCCTTGGCCTTGACAAAAAAAAAACACTTTATTACATAAATAAATTTATCTATGTTAGGATCTGAAAAAAAAAACAGGTCTAAGGCGCTTTTGAACAATGTTTTCGTTTTAACAATTTTCTCAAAGTAATTAAACGACTCCTCACTCATGAAAATTATTAAGAGAAGCGTGAGCGAATTGATATTTTCATTCATGCAATTGTATATTCATGTGTTCCTTATATACATATTACAAAGTTAGACTATCTCCTATGAAAAAGGAAAAGTTACAACAGTAAAACATACTCTGCGATATCTTTGCCAAAGAGATGAACACAATCCTGAAATATCAATAATCATCACAATGGCAGCTGCTACAACAAAAGCAACTGCCCATACAATATAGAGCACGATCACGATAAGAGGATAACAATATCCACTTATCGTAGAAGGATTCCAACAATCTCCAAGATAAGTGCGATGAATCCAACGAGCCCAACAAGATCCACTTATCGTGGAATGAGTCCAACAATATCCACAGTGAGTGGGATGAGCCAATGAAGTTTAACACTCTCCCTCGAGTTGGCGCATGAGGGTCAATCACGCCCAACTTGCCAAGTAAATAACGAAGTTGATCTCGGCCAAGTGCCTTGGTGAAAATGTCAGCATGGTGATGCATTGCTGAAGTTTTTCTCTGATAAAATAACAATTGAGCTTAATGTACTTGGTATGCTCATGAAAAATTGGATTTGCCGCAATGTGTAATTGTCGCATTATACAATAGTAGAGGCATCACGGGGAAAACCAAGAAGTAAACATCTTAACCAAATGATTTCACTAATGGCCATGGCCATGGATCTGTATTTGGCCTCAACAGATGAACGAGACAAGGTGTTTTGTTTCCTGGTTTTTCAAGAGATAGGATTGTCACCCAAGAAAGTACAATATCTGTTGGTTGAACACCTTGTAATAGGACAACCAGCCCAATCTGAATCTATATAGCACATGGCTTTTAGCACGTAATAGAATTCCTTTGTCAGAGTTTTTCTTCAAATATCTAAGCAGTTTCATGACTGCATCCCAATGAGGTTGGCAAGGTTCATGTATAAAATGGCTAAGAATATGAACATAATATGTGATGTCAGGCCCTGTAATAGTTAAATATATGAGCCTTCCCACAAGTCATCGGTATGTAGTTGGATCTTTAAGTATTTTTTAACTATGATCCAACTTTAAGTGTTGATCCATCAGAATGCCACTGGGTTTGGATCCAAGATACCCATCTTTCAATAGGTCCAAAACATATTTTCGTTGGTTCAAAAAAATCCCATGTTGGGAGCGAGCAACCTAAATGCCGAGAAAATATTTTATTTTTTCTAAGTCTTTTAATGTGAAATTGCTTATAAAGTAAGGCCTTCACTTTAAAAATGAGAAAATCATCATTCCTAATAATGATGACATCATCCACATAGACAAGAACAAATATCATTTTGGTTCCCATTATTGAAGAAAATAAGGAATAATCAGCCAAAAATTACTTGAAACCTGCGTGCTTGAGAGCTTGAGAAAATTTAGCGAACCATTGACGGTATGCCTGTTTAAGTCCATAAAGACACTTATTGAGACGACAAACCAGTTTTTCCCCCTTTGTGGTATATATGGATGACAACTTCATGTATATTTCTTCCTTCAAGTCTCCATGTAAAAAGACATTTTGACGTTTAGTTGGTATAAGAGCCAATGTGAAATAACTGCGACTCATAATAAGCACCTCATTGTGACAAGTTTGGCAATTGGGGCGAAGGTATCATGGTAGTCCAGACCTTCTTGTGTACCCCTTTGCTACCAAATATGCCGTGTACCTTTCAATGGAGCCATTAAAATTATACTTGATCTTGAAAGTCCACTTATTTTCAATCGTCTTCTTTCCTGGGGGCAAGGTAGTAAGGGAAAAAAGTATTGTTTTCTTCCAACGCCTTGACCTCAATTCTCATGGTCTCACACTATTTCTTATCTTTCATGGAAGCATGGTAATTTTTTAATTCATCATGACAAGATATAGAAACCAAGAAAGCTACATGTTATTTAGAAAACTGAAAAAAGACTAGTGTGAAAGTAGAAAATATAACTTCTTTACACAAGTCTACTTTTGGGTCTGGTAGATCTCCTGCATTGATCCGGTGGGTCAATAGGTACTGTGAGGGGGACGGTTTCAGGTAAGTGTGCAGGATCAATTGTATTAGACAAGATGGTTTTTGGATCTTCATGTTGGTCATCTAAAATAGGAAAGGGTAAGACGTGATTACTAAGGGTTTTCTCAATGTGTGAATGAAAGAGAAATACTTCCTCATGAAAGATGACATCATGACTCACAAGGTTTCTTTTTTTTTTTATTAAGATTGAAAACTTTGTATCCCTTTTACCAATGAGGATATCCAACAAAAATACACTTGTGCGCGCATGCATCAAATTTGTGTTTATAATTGGTATTGTGTGCAATACACAAATAACCAAAAAACTTTTAAATGTTAATATTTTGGTTTAGATTTGTATAACATCTCATACAACGTTTTACAAAACTCTTTATCCAATCCTGAAGTGGGTAATTTGTTTATTAAATAAGTTATCGTAAGAATACATTCACTCCAAAATTTGATAGGTAAGTTTGCTTGAAATCTTAAAGCTCTTGCAACTTCCCATAGGTGTCTATGTTTGCGTTCAACTACTCCATTTTGTTGGGGTGTTGAAACACAAAAATATTGTTGCAAAATGCCATTGGTGTAAAGAAAATCACGTATATCATGAGAAAAAAAAACTCAAAACCATTATCAGACCTAATGCATTTAACTTATAAGTTAAACTGCATTGTAATCATACTAATAAATGTCTGAAGTAATTCCTTAGTTTGAGATTTAAAACACATCAAAAATAGCCAAGTGACACATAAAAAATCATCCACAATAGTGAGAAAATAATGTGCACTAGTAATTGAAGGAATATGGTATCCTCCCTAAATATCAACGTGAATTAAATCAAACCAAACAAAGAAGAACGTGAGTCACTTTCAGAGAAAGGTAAACGAGTTTGTTTTGCTAACATGTATATATTGCATTAGCAATTGTTAGAGGGAATCAATTCATTGTGTTGAGATAAATGCCTCTGGCGTTAAGATGATGGATGACCTAATCGCCAATGCCACAGGTCAAAGGATTCTATCTGGTCAGTGGAGGTTGCAACAGTATGACAAAGCTCCATCTCTAGGTAGTATAGTCCTACATGCACTTTACCCATACCAACCATCCCCTTTGATTGATGGTCATGGATTTCACAATGAGTAGAAAAGAAATAAACCTCACAATTTAAGGATTCAATAAGCTTACTAACAGATATTAAATTGAATTTAAAAGATGGTACGTGAAGGACAAAATCTAATACAATGTCTTGAGAAATGATAGCTTTTCCAATATGGGTCACATAAGAAAGTGTACTATTTGAAAGTCTAACGGGTTATGAACAATGGGAGGACAAAAGACAATGTGTTTAGTGAGCAACACATATGATGGCTTACTCTAGAATCAAGAATCCGCACACTAGAAAAGGAATAAGTTAAGTTGGTAAAGTCATTACCTGTTGTGTTCACCATTGGTTCTTTACCTTCTGATATGAGAGATACGAATTTGTTGTATTGATTCATGGTGAGTTGAGGGGCAAGGCTATTGGTTGAGTAGTTCGGATTGAACTTGCACTGCAAAGGTTTGAGAGTGGCGACTTTCTGCATTTGAGGTCCCAACACGTTGATTATTGAAGCTGGCAGGTTTTATTGAAAACCCATGAATGTGATAGCAACAATCCTTAGTGTGCCCCAACTTTTCACAATGATCACATTTTGATCGTTCTCTTTACCCTTTACTCTTGGAGCAGAGGTTATTTGGTAGAAATTTATTCTCGACTATTGGCATTATTCTAAGTTATTGTTGTTTTTCTTCTTGTAATAACAAGTTGTAGGCTTTATTAACATTTGGCAATGGATCCATGATTAAAATTTGACTCCTTATGAGAACATAAAATTCATTGAGACCTATTAAAAAAATTGTAATTCTCTCTTGTTGAAGTAAGTTCGAGAGAGATTTGAAAGCTCTGCAAACACATGTAGGGATAGCCAGTTGTGTTGACAACTTGTCCCGTAGAGTTTTCATCTTTGTATAATAATTAGATATAGATAGATTTTCTTGATGAAGGGTCACAATGGAGCGACAAATCTGAAAAATTCATGATTCATTGGTTTGAGAAAAAACGTTCATGAAGTTCTTTCCATATCTCAGCTGTTGTTTCTCCATAAATCACACTCTCTGACAAATTCCTTGATAACAAATTCAATACCCATGAGAGAACCATGTTGTTGCATCTAGTCCATTAGATAAATGTGGGTGAAGATATGTTCGGTTTCACAACAGAGCCATCAACGAAACACAATTTATTTTTGGCAAACAGGGCTACAGTCATGGCTCGACTCCATGACACATAGTTATCACCTGTGAGAGGGCTGGTAACCAATATTTATCGCGAATTATCCGAATGATGTAAAAAATATGGATTATCATTCAACTCACAGATAGATGATTATGGTTTATGCCCACCAAATCCACTACTCTGAATTGATCGAGCACCTCCATCCACCATGATGAAAAGGTCATAAAAAATGGTTATAAACCTTGCTCTGATATTAAGAGAAGCGTGAGAACACATGAGAACACATGAGAGAGAATTGATTGTTTTCATTCATTGTACATTCATGTGTTCCTTATACACATGTTACAAAGTTAGACTATCTCCTATAAAAAAGGAAAAGTTACAAGACAAATCCTAAAATCTCAATAATCATCACAATGGCAGTTGCTACAACACAAATGTAACAACTACCCATACAATATAGAACACGATCATGATATGAGGATAACAATATCCACTTATCGTGGAATGATTCCAATAATCTCCACGATAAGTGGGATGAATCGAACAAGCCCAACAATATCCAATTATCGTGGAATGAGTCCAACAATATCCACGATAAGTGGGATGAGCCAATGACGTTTAACAAAAATGACATAAAATGTTTATGATTGTACCTTACTAAAAGGACATCTGGAGCAATGTCATAAATATCATTCTTAAGAAAATATCTGAGGCAAAATCTCACAATATTAACAAAAAAATAAATTTTCTTAGAGAAAACCTTGAAAAAATACTAGCATATATAAGAAAGCAAATATATAAAAATGCAAATGACACAAAAAAGTCTATCATGTTAGTATGAAAAAATTTAAGTTTTTTCTCAAAATAAGAGATATTTTGCAAATATCGCATTTTTTGGGGCATTCATGCAAAATATCAGCCATATTTGTGATGTAGGGCTAAAGTAAAACAGAAAGACGTAACTAAAATCCAACTAATAAGCAATTGCATCTTGGGATGCAAAGGGTTCAAATTTAAGATAAAAAAATACATTGAGTTGGATCCAAATCCAGAACAGCTAAAATTTGCAAAACCCCATCCTGAATTTGAACTGTTTGCAACCCTAATTGCATCCCAGGTCACTTTCAGAATCAAATAAAAACTGATCAGAACCGGTCAATTTTTTACCATCAGATGACACAAGCCATTAAAAAATAAAAACCAATAAATATTAAAAAATTATTTAAACCACCTTAAAAATATTAAACTGAAATTTTCCCTCTGTAAAATTGATTTTGAGCTGATTACCAGGCAGATTTGCAACGATTCTTATATAACAATGATGTAAACCCTGCACTGTGAATTTCTTTTGCCATGCAGGGATGTCAATGGATCAAATAAAATCTGTCTCTGTTTAGTTAGAGTTGGCAAGCCAAAACCGTATCCAATTGTAATCGGATGCAGACATTCTACTTTTTTGTCACTGAATCTGACAGATATCTGAATCGGATTACATGTCAAAAATCTGATTTAGTATGATCTTTCTGAATTTGAATACAAACTGTTTAGCCAATATCCGATTAGTTGGATCTAGTATCGGCCACATCCCACTTGAACCCGAACTGCTTACATCCCTATTGTTGTGTTCTCCATTCTGTACTACTCTAATGTTGATTTGGCCAACTTGGTGTAAAAAACCCAGGTCCCCATTAACCACCAGCCTTTGCAGTTTTTCTATTCTGCCTATAAATTTATTCATGCTTCTCACTCTTATATATTTTTCAAATTTTCCGGTAGTTCCAAATACTGTACAAGTGACAGTAAAGCTGTTCATGTTTTCCACAGCCAATTGTAAATACAATCACTTATCAAACCCCACATTTTTTTTACCACATTCTATGTAGATGTGATGTATATGTTTTTGCTGGTGGCTTTTGGATTGCTGGAGTGTGACCCATGTACAGGTTTTTTCGTGATATCTATAGGGCTTGATTTACACAAAGAAAGCCAAGAAAATGCAAGGAATGAGCAGTTTGTACCAAAGAATACATTAGCTGCGATGATTGTTAATATTTTTCATCCACACACACACACACACACACATGTGTGTGTGTGTGTGGAGAGAGAGAGAGTCCTAAAACAATAAAACCTGTAAAATACCTCAACGTCTATTTGTTTTGATTGAAAAAGCCAATGGTTGCCATGTACAAAATTTAAAAGGCACGACTCACTTTTAAGAAAAGAGGCATACTTTTCATTTACTTTAGAGGCACATCGATTGAAATGGCAAAAGGTTTTTCCAAGCACACGGAACCTACAACTTTCAACAAGTCTTGGAAAACATGGGAAATGCTTGGTGGATGATTTTTTCCAAAAACATTAACTTTTTTTTAGAGAAAAGAAGTCCAAATCTTTCATAGTGAATGTTTTTCTCCAAAAATGCCTTATTTTTATTTAGTTACACAGAGAGACCCAAGGCCTGAGAATAGGTGGATCGAAAAATGATAGTAATGTATGATAAAAAGGACATGTTTCTTGAAAAGCCTTAAAAAAATTCAAATCCGTCTACGGAACAAAATCACAAATATTGTTATTTTTATGACCTTTTTAGCCATCACACCTATCATTTTCGATGCAAATTTTCTTCATACGCAAATTTCCTCCGTCTCCACCAAAAACTCCAACAACACAAATATCTAAGTTATTGGACATTAAAAATTTACCAAATTCACATAAAATAAATGTGAGTGACAAACAAATACTTGAGTTACTTCGCATAAAAAATTTCTAAATTCGCATAAAAATCTACATATTTTTTTTAACTCGAACCGACAAATATCATAAATACTTTAGTTACCTCACATAAAAAATTTGTAATTTTTTTTAACTCAAACAAACAAACATAGCAAATACTTGAGCTATCTCGTATAAAAATAATAATAATGTCACAAAAAACTGTAATTCTTTTTTCACTTTAATCGAAAAACATCACAAATACTTGATTTACTTCGCATAAAAAATATAATATCGCAAAAAAAATATATAATTCTTTTTAACTCTAACCGACAAACATAAAAAATAATTGAGTTACCTCACATAAAAAGTATAACAAACGTTACATAAAAAAACTTTTTTTAACTCGAACCATCAGACATCGCAAATACTTTAGTTACTTCACATAAGAGATATAATAACATTGCATAAAATATGTGTGAACGAACTTTCTTTTAAACTCGAACCTCCAACATCACAAATACTTGAGTTACTTCTCACAAAAAAATCTTAAATTTCATAAAAAATCTGTGATTTTTTTTTAATTCAAACTAAGAAACTACGCAAATACCTGAGTTACTTTGCATAAAAAATGAAATAATGTCGCGTAAAAAAACTGCAAATATCTTTTAAATTTTAAAAAGCGCGCCTTTTTTCTGTGTTTGAGATATTAGTACTGGGTCTGGATCAGGGCTATTTTTTACTCGATTCCAACATCTCAAAATTTTTGCTTCTTTTTAAGAACAAAACTCTAAGGTTCTTCGTGGTCCCCAACCTGCAATCCCCAAAATTCTCTCCGCATAATTTTTGAATTTTTCTCCGACAACTTTTTGGGTGGTTTCGACGAGGCTGAAACATTCTTTCCATCGACTTCTCTTTCCATGGACCTCAAAATCCCCTTCGCACATATAGTTTACAAATTTTTTTTAAAGAATATAATATGTTTTTTTTGAAGATCTATGTTGGCTTTTAAGATGTTTTATCGCATAAAAAAATAATGTTTTTGTTTCTTTGAAGATGCTTGTCCATTATTATATGATTTTTTATTTTCTATGCATGTGTAATGAGGCTTGGGTTGACCATGCACAAGGTGTTAATGTGAGTAGTTGGTTTTGTAGATTGGTTGTTGTATGTATTTTATTCTCAATAAATGTATATTTCATGTGGTTGATGTAAGTAGTTAAGATGACTTCAGTATCTGCTAAAGCGCACTACTGTGTCACTGATGATCACAGTTGAAGATCTTTAGTGGTCCCAAAAAACATTCACTTTAATGAATTAGTGGCTAGGTTGTCTCGAAAAACATGACTGAGTGAATAGTTGATCAACCTCCAATATACATATTTGTTATCCATACGTGATGAACCAGACTAAGTAGATATTTTTTACAACGATGACGTAGAAGAGATGTTATTTAGTGACAACGTTTACTTAATGTTTCACATAGTGCAACAAGAAGCAGTTGAAAGGGATGTAGAACAATCTATCGAGGTCAGTGTGTGGTCGAACATCAAACTATCCCAAGCAGTGAATGATGTTGACGAACAAAACATGTAACTCTCCCAAATAATAAATGATAGTAATGTTGTACAAGTGAAGAACATGTGATTACCCGAACCTATTAAGAATATAGATGTTGGATCTGCAGACAACGAAGAACTTCCACAAACAATTGAGGTTGTACGTCAACAAAGAATCACTAGAGATGATGTTGAACCACTTGGGCACCCCAATTCTAGTGTCTTATGTGTTGTATGTATATCTTAGGTAGTTTACAATAAGTACAATGACAATAAAAGGGAAAAAGAGACATGGCAGACGTCAACCCTACAAATCTCCATCCCCAATGCTAGTTGTGTCTGAGGTAAAGGATGTGCAGGAGATTAGCAGGAAGAAAAAAGAATTTGATTTTGATGAAAAAACTTGGATGGCAAGTGATGTAAGTGTGAAGTTGGTATATTCTTTTGTTTGTTCTTTTGTATGTGTACTCATTCGAATATAACATGCATCTACTACATATGTAGCATTTAAGAGGATTCATAAAAAGACTTCAAGTAAAATACAATCGTCTCATGAGATCCTCCTAAAAAGACTTTAAGTAAAATACAATCGCCTCATGAGAAAGGGAGAAAATATGTCAAATACAATTTACCTAAAGCCTTGTTTCTTTGTAAGTAAGCACAACCTTTTGTTTTTGTTGTATTACTACTGAAAATAAAAAAACTAACTTGTATACGTTGACTGGTCACAACAATTGCTCACAACTCCCAGGCATGAAGAGAGGGCAGTTACATGCTTGGACGATGAATCATTGCCTTACATTTGGCTTGAAGCTGACAAGTTATCTCCAAACTGAAATTTTGGGTGCTCAAGTTGGTTTTTAATCTCGATTTATTTTGCAGCTCTTATTTCCTACCAACTGGAACAATAATCAATGAATTCTTTGGCAAATGGACCTGAAGGCGAAGGACTTTACGTTGTACAATTCACTTCACACCACAACTTGCGCAATTGATAATGTTATCATCATAATAAGTTATTGTTACCTAGTTAACAATAATAAGATTGCTTTCTCGTACTCAGTATGTTTAATGTTTTATCGCATGATGTTTTTTTTCCAGGATATATGGGCTACGACTGTTTCACTGATTGGACAGTTATACTTGCAGATGATATCCCTCGGCAATATAACAAGTATTTTGCTTATATGTTTGTTCAATTGTTTTTTTTTACATGTTGACTTGTATTATGATTGTTACAGGAAAAACCTGTAGTCTTTTTATGATTGCCTACATATCACTCTTGGGGCAAGGAGCATGGGAGAATTTCACCCAAAAAAGTGTTTAAGTGTTTTTGTTTGTGATGAGTATCGACTTGTAGTTGTTTTTATAATGAACATAAACTCTTTTGTTAGGCTGATATCATGAACGACAGAAAACAAATAATCGCTTACTACAAGCAAGTTAGGAAATTTGAGTTGGCAAAGGTAGCCGAATCAGAAAAGGCAGCAGGAACCACAATAGCGCAACCAGTGGGATCAAACACTAATGTAATACATAAAACCATAATAGTGCAACCTACGATAAAGGAAGGACTATTGACATCGCTAAAAGAACACACTTCGCTGGTGACAAAGGCAATGCGAGTGAAAGCTCCGCGGTCGGCAAAGGAAAATGAAGTACAAATCGATACTCTGATAATAGCATTCACACAAAAGAATGCGACAACATTAATTTGAGAAAAAAAGCTAACAACTGAACAAGATAATGACAAATTGTGGGGCGAATTTGATAATATTTTCAAATGAAGATATTGAGATGAATGCATGAATGTTATTTAATTTATGGATGATGTTTTAAATTTAAATTTGACAGATTTTATGATAAATCTGAAAAAAAATCTTTTAGACTCGAACCTCAAAACCTCGCAAATATTTGAGTTACTTTGCATTAAAAAAATAGTAAAATTTACATAAAAAATGTGTGAACTTTCTTCAACCTCAAACCTCAAAACTCCGCAAATACTTGAGTTACTTCGCATAAAAAATATAATAACTTCACAAAAAAAAAACTGTGAAATTTCTTTTAGACTAAAACCTCACAAATACTTGAATTACTCCACATAAAAAATGTAATAACTTAGCACAAAAAAAAACTGCGAAGTTTCTTTTAAACTCGAACCTAAAAACATCGCAAATAGTTGAGTTACTTCGCATAAAAAAAGTATGAAATTTGCATAAAAAAATGTGCTAACTTTCTTTCAAACTTGAACATAGAAACTTCACAAATACTTGAGTTACTTAGCATAAAAAAGATATTGGTTTTTGGATCCCAAAACTTCACCACAGCCTCTAAGAGGAGGAGACTGATCTTCCATGGTGAGATCTCGAAGAAACTTCATAAATGCATATCATCAGACATTTCCTTCATAACCGCTAAATAAGTTTGGAACTATTATCGTACTTAGAACCAATAAAAGTGGTGTAAGCGATCGGCTTGTGGCTTCTATTTAGGAGCATTGAACCTTCTTCCACTCTTCGAGGAAATCCTCAAAGCTTGCACTTTCTTCTCGGCATTAGCCCCGGGCCCTTGTTGAGTTGCCTTCTCTCTTTTTTGAGAAGCGTCCTCCTGTTGCACAACTGCCTCCAACCCTAGCTGAGAAGCATCCGACCTTTGTGCAACTCGATCCTCCCCTTGATAAGTTGCTTTCTCCCCTTATTGAGAAGTGTCTTGTTGCACAATTGCCTCCAACTTTGGCTGCCTCCAACTCTGGCTGAGAAGCATTCAACCATTGTGCAACTCGATCATCCCCTTGATGAGGTTCATCATCTATTCTTCTATCATCCACATTTGCAACAATGAGAGAAAGTAGCTCAAGTATATCTCCAACAACCTTCTAGTAAGTGCATGACTCAAACAAAAGCTTTATGGCTGAGTTCCCCTCTACATCCCCTCTCCTTAGATGCTTTAGGAATAGGAGACATCATTGTGACAGCTACCCCATCATCCATTTTTTCGACTGGTGTTTGCGATTGCTTTTTACGGAGTGACAAAAATTTCAACGTGCATTTTCTGTAGCAAACATCTAAAAACCTTTGTTTCGACCACTATTGAAGCAAAAAGAGTGGGGTGTGGCCCCTTCTCTCTAAGGTTCAAGACGTTCACATACTTCACGCACAAACATAGGGTTCTTAGTCACTATAGTGTAAAAAAAAAGTCACCGAAAAGCCAAAAATTGCTACTGAATTATTTTGGTAAGGACCACAATGAAAACCCTAGATTATGCGAGAATAGCGCTAGAATGTGAGCCCTAGAATATGCAATGTCTTGACCACTACTATTTATATATCACAGAGGAGCCCAAGAGTCGATTCGAGTTTAAAAGGCAATTCAAATACCTTTTATGCGAATTGCATATATTTTTTATGCGAGGTAACTCAACTATTTGTGAGGTTTAGAGGTTCGAGTTTAAAAGAAATTTAATAGTTTTTTTAAGAACATTTCTGAATTTTTTATGCAAAGTAACACATGTATTCGGGTAGTTTGAAGGTTCAAGTTTCAAAGACATTTCACAAATTTTTTATATGATGTTATATTTTTTATGCAAAGTAACTCAGGTATTTGGGCAGTTTGTCGGTTCAAGTTTAAAAGAAAATTCACATATTTATTATGTGAATTTAGCAATTTTTTATGCAAAGTAACTTAGGTATTTAAGATGTTTCAAGGTTTGGGTTTAAAAAAATATTCACAAATTGTTTATGCGAACTAACTCAAGTATTTGTAAAGTTTTGAAGTTCGAGTTTAAAAGAAAGTTCACTATGTTTTTATGCAAGTTTGCACATTTTTTATGCAAATTTTATTCATGAAGTAAATCGCGTATTCGCGAAGTTTACACAAACTTCATAGGTTTGCAATTTTTACCTTTTAATAGTTTATGCGAATAAAAAAATGACAGTGAATCCAATTTACAAATGGATTGAATTAACAATGAATCAAATTTACAATGAATCAAAAAATTCATAGTGAATCAAATTTACAATGAATCAAATTGATTCCATTCATTAATAAATGAACCTGCTCATACAATCATTCATTACATTAATTTGTCAATGAATCAAATTTACAATTAATCAAATTGATTTTATTCATTAGCAAATGAACATGCTCAAACAATCATTCATTCCAATGACCCAGTGAGGTGATGTTGCCTTCTTTGAACTTGCATCGACAAGTTTAGGGGAAGCTAAGCCTGCAATGTCGTGTAACTCTTCTCATACAAAGTCTGAGTTCTATAGTGTTTTAGCATCAAATACTCCAATTTTCAAAGTGAGTTGCTTTAACTGTGTAAACGGTTTGCGATGAAAGAAAAAGGTTAACCAAAAAGCACCAACACATTCCAGACAAAGGCCTGGTTTGAGAATAGTTGTAATGAAGCTAACAGATCAAACCAACCCTTTGCCTGCAATGTGTTGATACTTTTGTTAACTTTTTTCTTTTTTTTATTTCATCGCAAACTGTTTACACAGTTCAAACCAACTCGCTATGAAAATTGAAGGAGTATTCGCTCTAACGCGTTGTGAAAATCAACCTATGTATGAAAAGAGTCATAGGACAACACACACTTAACTTCTCCTAAACTTGTTGATGCAAGTTCAAAGGTGACAATAACACCTCACAAGGGCATCACTCCCAGTGTTTGACTACCACCCTTTACTTAAACACATGGTAGCCTCCTGTGTCATCCTCCTTACAAACTTACATACAGGTAACATCCAACTATAGAGAGAGAGAGAGAGAGCAACGAGCATTAAAATTGTTTTGATTTCTTATCTCATGCTAACAATAGAAAGCCTCTTTTTATAGGCCAAGGGAGGCTCCATAAAAGCTTCGCAAATTACAAAATATTTTGTAAATGAAATTACAAAGTCCCAAGAGGTTCAACCCTAATTTTGATTAGGGCATTAAAGAGAGAAGGTCGACCGATCGACCTTTTATCCTTGTGCACGTCCACCTAGGGCATTGAAAATTCCTATAAAAATATTTAATCCAAATTTGTTTGATGAACTTTAAAACTTTTAAACTTGGACATCCAAACATCACAAATACCTAAGTTACATGGCACAAAAAATTTCTAAATTCACATAAAAATTAACAATTTTTTTTTAATTCAAACCAACAAATTGCACAAATACCTAAGTTACTTTGCAGAAAACATGTAATAACATCGCATAAAAAAACTAAAAATTTTCTTTTAAACTCAAACTTTAAAACCTCACAAATACTTGAGTTACGTCACATCAAAAATTTCAAAAAAGCACATAAAAATATGTATTTTTTTTTTCAAACTCGAGCCGACAAACTGCGCAAATACCCGAGTTACTTCACACACAACAATAGGTGTGAAGGCTAAAAAAGTCATAAAAATAATAGTATTTACGATTTTGGACAACAGACAAATTTGAAATTTTTTAAGGCTTATCAAGCAACGTGTCATTTTGATCATACAATATGGTCATTTTTTCGTAGGTAGATCATAAATGGACCCCCCACGGGAAAAACTCCCTAGCTAGGACCCTACAAAAATTCCTCTTAATGCATACTTTAGAAAAGCACTAGAGAAGGAATACCAAACCCTTCAACATTTTTCTCCAAAAATCCTGTAGATGCATACTTTTGAAAAACATTTTTTCCTCAATCAATTCCTTTCATTTTCATGTGAATCTCACAATAAGCACGTTTGGAAGCAAGAAAAACTCTCACAAGAAAAGAAAATTTTGCCTATAAAAAGTTTTGATATGATATTTTTTTTCTAAAATGAAAATTTTTCACTTGTTTGGATAGCATGAGAAAAACAAAAAGAAAAATCTTTAAAAAATGTGAAAGATGAGGAGGGGGTGATGGTGGAGCTTTTCCAACATGACTTTTCGAGAGGTGGGTAATGGTGAGATGGAAGGTGGTGGTGAAAATTCACCACGATGTGGTGGAGGAGGAGCTTCTCCAGCATCGCTTTTCGAAATGTGGATGATGGGTGGTGGGAGTAGCAATTTTTTGGGATGTGGGTGGTAGTGATTGATGGTGGGAATGGTGGTTTTCCAAGAGGTTGGTGATGGTGGGTGGTGGTGAGATGGATGATGGTGATGATGAAAAATCATCATAGGGGGTGGTAAAGGTGGAGCTTCTCCGACACCATTTTTTGAGAGGTGGGTGACAGTGGGTGATAGTGGTGAGATGGATGGTGGTGATGGATAGTAGATAATCATCGTGGGGTGGGCAGGTTTTTCGAGAGGAGGGTGATGGTGATAAGATAAATGGTGGTGATGGTTATGGGTGGTGGTGGTGAGATGGGTGGTGGAGAGTCCACCTCACCATTTTCTTTTTGTAAGAAACATTCATCTACTGTAGAGGAATATTTCCTATCAAAAAGTGTACTGTTTAGAAAAACTCTCTGGGAGAGAAATTATCTCTTTTGAAAGGGTTGAACAAATTGTATGGATTTCTCATTTTGTATCACTTTTATAAAATCTTTCCCACTTCACAGACACATTGAAATCAGGCTAAAAATCAATGTTGTCATAATCTTGTTAGACCCTGAATCGATTTAGGCATCAGCGGATTCCACTTCTGAACCAAATCAAGCTGAATCAGTCAGTTTTTGACCAGCACATGACGTGTCAGGAAAATATTAAAAATATTTGAACTTATCAAAGCCTTGTTTTCTGTGTGTCAACGGATCCTATCACATCTAAATTTTATAATAAAAAAAGCTTGCATTTTCTAATTGAAATAATCTTATCCAAGCCTTGTTTTATGTTAAACAAGCAATGATAAACACATCTGGAGATTCAGATCAAGAAAAACCAACCTGCAACTAGGGCTGCTAAACTAGACGAAGGACCCGAGACAGAGGTGCTCAAGCTTGGCTTGCTCTTGTGGCAAACCAAGCCAAACTCGAGCTTATAACAAGCTCAAGCTAAACAAGAAGAGCTCAAGCTGACTTATTTCCAAAAAAAGCATGCATTGTTTCAAAGCAGGAAGCAACAGGATTTAAACTGTAGATCTATCAACCTGAGCTCGAGCTGGCTCATTACCAAAAAAATGCACTGTTCCAAACTTGGAAGCAATAAGATTTTATCTCTAAACATATTGCTTGCAAGCTAAATACTTCAACCATTTATTCCACACTACACTTTGTGATATAAAATATATTTAAAACATATCAGTTACTACTTAGTGAGCCTATACAAGCTAAATACTTCAACCATTTATTCCACACTACACTGTGATGTAAAATATATTCAAAACATATCAGTTACTACTTAATGAGCCTATAAGAGCTGCGTCGAACACTTATTGTTCATGTTCAGCTTGCTGAGCCTATTTTACAGGTTAGAAAGAGTCCTTTATGAGCTGACCCACAAGTGGCATTTCTCGTCTGTAAGACTGAAAACTAAGACCATCCATTCTTCGTCCACACCATAAGGTGAAAGAAGGAAGTTGGGAACCAATGACCATATGTGTGTGTGTGCAGGAAAGAACCAAAATACCCTTAAAATGAATAGCATTTTTTAAAATACATAATTACTTTTTGGGGTAGATTGAATCTTTGGTTTTGGAGAGAAACAAAATTTTTTAAAAGCAACAAGGTGTATAATAATTCGAATTGCAAAGTGAATGTGATTTTTTTTATCACAAAAAGCATGTCTAATTTTGAGAATACCAATTGCTTTTATGGTCATTTCAGTCAGTTGAATGTTGCTCATATTAATATTGCAGGCTTAGAGTTAGATGAACTCTGTAGAAGATGAACCGGTGAACTGGGCCCTAGAGAGAGAGAAGAGAGAGAGAGAGACGGCTGCAAAGAAAAACCTCAGAACCTTCATCGATATTAGGGCCTCTCTGTATGTTAAATAGAGAGAGGCTTAAAGACCTAATTACAATACAGCCCTATTATAAAGAACTAAATTACAAAAAGCATCTTAATGTAAAATAACTCTACTTAAAACCACCTATTCTCAACACTCCCCCTCAAGCTGGAGCATAGATATCGATCATGCTCAGCTTGTCACAACATTTTGAAAAATTTGGTCTGGCAAGAGGTTTTGTGAACATATCTGCAACTTGGTCTTCCGACTTTAGATATTGGGTAGTGATATGACCCGCTTGAACCATATCCCTTACATAGTGGCAATCAACCTCAATGTGCTTTGTTCTCTCATGAAATACAGGATTGTTCGCTATATATGTTGCAGCTTTGTTATCGCACATCATGGTCATGGGAGAGGAAACCTTCACCTGGAGATCAAGAAGAACAGTACGAACCCACATCAATTCAGCAGCTGTTTGGGCCATAGCCCGATATTCTGATTCTGCACTCGACCTAGAAACCACATTTTGCTTCTTACTTCTCCAAGAGATCAAGTTGTCTCCCAAGAACACACAAAATCCTGTGGTAGATTTTCTATCTACTACAGATCCTGCATAGTCAGCATCAGAATAGGCCACTATATCCAGAGTTTCACCTTTCTTGAACAATAACCCCTTTCCAGGAGAAGATTTTAGATATCTGAGAATCATAATAGCTGCATTCCAGTGTACCTCAGTTGGTTTGTCCATAAACTGACTGACTTTACTCACTGCTAAAGCAATATCCGGCCTGGTCACAGTTACATACAGTAGTTTCCCAACTAGGGAGCGATAGCTTTTGCTATCAACCAGTTTTGACCCATCTTCAAACAACTGAACTTTATGGTCCATGGGAATATTTGCTGGTTTAGCTCCCAACATTCCTGTTTCCTTTAATAAGTCAAGAACATACTTCCGTTGAGACAAAACCATCCCTTCACGGCTCCTGGCAACTTCTATACCCAGAAAATACCTGAGTGAACCAAGGTCTTTTGTAACAAAGTGTTTTTGAAGATGAGCCTTTGTGGCTTCAATAGCTTTCACATCATCACCTGTAAGAATGATGTCATCCACATATACCACCATAACAACTATGCCAGAGCTAGTTTTCTTTATGAATAGTGTATGATCTGCTGCTGACCTATTAAAGCCAAAAACTGACATTACTTCAAACAACTTCTGAAACCATGCACGAGGACTTTGTTTCAAGCCATAAATTGCCTTTTTCAATCTACACACCTTCTGACACTCCCCCTCAACCTCGAATCCTGGAGGTTGTTGCATGTAAACAGTTTCAGATAGGTCCCCATATAGAAATGCATTTTTCACATCTAATTGGGACAGGCTCCAACCATGCTGCACAACTAGTGAGAGAACAAGACGAATGGTACCCATTCGTGCAACAGGAGAAAAAGTTTCAAAGAAATCAATACCATATGTCTGAGTATACCCTTTTGCTACTAATCTGGCCTTGTACCGTTCAATTGAACCATCAGATTTGTACTTTATCGTATATACCCATTTGCATCCAACAATGTCAGCATCTGCAGGGGAATCAACTAGATCCCAAGTATGCTGAGATATTAAGGCATTCATTTCTTCTTGCATAGCCCTCTTCCAGCGAGTATGAAGCTCGGCCTACTGATAGTTCAGAGAAATAACTTCAGCAGATAAAGCTGAAATAAAAGATTTCATCTGATTTCCAATTCTGGCTTCGGAGACAAAACGAGACATGAGATATAAAGTACATTGTCGTGTCCCCTTTCGTAGAGCAATCGGCCTGTTATCATCATCATGAAGATCATTATTGTCAGTAGAACTTACCTCAGGGGAAGAAGAAGATGGAGGCACTTGCGGAGGTGGATCTCTACGCACATATACCAATGGAGGATTATGAAATCTGGAAGAGGATGAAGTGTGGTTCGGGAATGAGGGCACGGATTCCAAGGGAAAAGGAGGTATAGGTAATGGACAAGACTCAGCTGGATCAGCCTGTAGCGGGGAACCAGTATTAGAGTAATATGGAGTGGATTCCAAGAAAGACACATCTGCACTGACATACTCTCGGCGAGAAGTAGGATCATAACATCGATATCCTTTTTGATTTTTGGGATAACCTATAAATATGCACTTTGTAGCTTGAGCAGCTAATTTATCACGGTCAGGGCCAAGTTTGTGTACAAAACAAACACATCCAAACACTTTGGGCGAGAGGGAGAATAGAGGGGTATTTGGTTTTAGGATATGAATTGGAATTTGATCACCCACAGAAGAGGAAGGCATGTGGTTGATCAGATAGCAAGCTGTTGTAATTGCATCTCCCCAGTATAACGCAGGAACATTTGATTGGATCATAATGGTCCTGGCAATATCAAGTAGGTGACGATGTTTTCGCTCAGCCACCCCATTTTGTTGAGATGAATAGGCACAGAAAGTTTGGGGTTGGATGCCACTATCATGGTAAAATTGTAACAGACTTTTTGATTTAAACTCGAGAGCATTATCAGTGCGAACAATCTTGACACTCTATTCAAACTGAGTTTTTATTTCAAGAATTAAAGATTTGATAATATTTGGAACATCAGATCGTTCCTTTATTAAAAAAACCCATGATAACTTAGAGAAATCATCAACAATAACTAGATAGTATCGACACTGAGTCCTAGTAGGAATCTTACTAGGACCCCATACATCTGCATGAAGAAGTTCAAAGACTTTATTACTAGACTGACTCTGACTCGAAGGAAACGAACTTCGATGATGCTTGCCCAGCTGATATGCTTCACACTGAAATGATGTGGTGGAGGGAATCTGAGGAAAGACCAAACGAAGCTTTGACAGTAAAGGATGACCAAGACGACGATGCCACTGAACAGGACTAAATGAATGGTCCACTGCAGCATGAACAATACCCATTGGATGATGTAAGTAGTAGATTCCATTTTCTTCATAGCCTCCACCAATCTTTTTCCCCGTCAGCAAATCCTGAAAATGACAACCCATTGGATCAAATATTACTCTACAGTTTTGTTCTTTTACAAGACAACTCACAGAAAGTAAACTTTGAGGAAATTTTGGAGCATGAAGAGCATTTTTCAACTGTAATGAGGAGGATATAGAAATATTTCCCTGACCAACAACCGGGGAGGTACTCCCATCGGCTAATGAGACTCCAAGCTGAGCCTTAATATCCTTTAGATCTGAAAAAACAAGTGAATTTTCACACAAATGTCTGGATGCACCAGAATCAATAATCCACTTACGGTCAGTCGGATGAAGAAGATTTCCGGTTGAATAGGCAACACCAGCAACATGAGAGGTAGAGCTCAAAGGACGAAGAGCTATCAATTCATCATATTCAGCACGACTGAGGGTTATACTACTGTCACTTGCAGAAATATTGTCTTGTGCCTTTGTTGCCTCGAGAGAAGTAGTATTAGCTCTAGGAGCATATGACTTTGATGAAGATGAGGTTGGTCGGCCATGCTTATCCCAGCAACGATCTTCTAAATGTCCAGATTTTCCACAGAATGTACATTGAAGCTTTCCTCTGCCTCCCACACCTCGGTCGCGACCTCGTCCTCTGATGTTCTGAAGATTTCCACGTCCATAACCAGATGAGACAACTAAGGCAGAAGACTGAGTCACAGGCTGAGAATGTGGAAGAGATATAGCAAGTCTGCTTAGACGGTTATATGCCTCAGCAAGAGTAGGTACATCTGAACCAGTCAACATTTGGACTTTTGCAACAGAAAATTCTGAAGATAAACCTGTAAGAAACCTAGCAACCATAGTTTGTTCTTGATTATCCTTTTGTTTCGAACAACAGAGAGGTCTGTGAGCATTAAGTCTTTCAAAAGCAGCTTTTACGGAGGCATAGTACTGGGCCAAGGTTTGATCTCCCTGCTGTAAATTGTATATTTCCTGTTCGACTTGTAGGATACGACTCACATTAGTTTCTTGTGAGTATGTATCTCGAAGATTGTCCCACATCTGTTTGGCTGTATTATAATAAATTAAACCATCTGCAATATGGGGTTCGACACTATTCATAATCCATGACATGACTATGTCATTATCTTCATCCCAGGTAACATATTTTCCCACCTTTTCAGTGGGTCCATCTTCCAACAAGATATGTTTTCTACGATGTCCAGATACCGACATCATAAATGTTCTGGACCACCTGGCATAGTTAGTTTCATTTAACCTTACAGACGAGCCGTACGAAAAGGGATTGGCAAATGCCTTATATTCTCCAATATGTTCCAATTTTGAATCACCTTTCGAAGTTTCAGCCATACTGCAGGTTAAAAAAAAACTGGACAGTCTCCACACTAAACAAAAAAAACCCGCGTGTTACACCCACACGCCAACTGATATTCCAACCAGCAGTTGTTCACTCACGAACAAAAAAAAAAAACCCACTACAGTAGTGAGCAGCAGCCCACAAACAGAAAGATAATTCAGCACTTCAGTGAATCACAACTAACACGACTTCTGCATATGCAGCAATATTTTTTTTCATAACAGGGGCAGCTCCCCAGACATATACAGTTTGACAATAAGTCATTCATTTTTTTTCTCACGAGCAACACCACTAAGAGTTGGATTGCTGTAAAAAAAAAATAAGCAAGAAGTCACGACCTGAAATCACGACATTTTTAGTGCAAATAGTACCAACACCAATCAAACTCCCCACAGCCACGATATTAAGATACACAAAACAGGGCCCCAACCATATGTAGAATCACCAACAGTAATCAGACTCCCAACAACAACTATATCAATATCTCACGACATGTTCAGTGCACACTATACCAACAACAATCAACTCCCAACAGGTAGCCACGAAACTGACGGCAGGAAATACCACCGAGACAGTAGGTAGTCATGAAACGATAAAAACAAGAAGCTGCGAACTCACAGCAAGCATCCACGACCAGCAGCGTGATCAGATCTGTCAACAGATCTAAAAAAAACATTTTACATCGCTGACCTGATTAGGTATTTATTTCTTTTACTCATTGGATCTGTTGACAGATCTGGTGGCCTTGATCATGATCTGATTAGGTATTGAATCACGATCACGATGGCCTCCACGATCGATCGAGCCTTGATCAGACTCGATCACGCTCCCTCGTCACGGTCGATCACGCTCCCACGATCACGCTCCCACGTCACAGTCGATCACGCTCCCACGGTCGGTATGGCTTTGATACCATGTAGAAGATGAACTGGGCCCTAGAGAGAGAAGAGAGAGAGAGAGAAGAGAGAGAGAGAGACGGCTGCAAAGAAAAACCTCAGAACCTTCATCGATATTAGGGCCTCTCTCTATGTTAAATAGAGAGTGGCTTAAAGACCTAATTACAATACAGCCCTATTATAAAGAACTAAATTACAAAAAGCATCTTAATGTAAAATAACTCTACTTAAAACCACCTATTCTCAACAAACCCTATATATCTATGTCTATGTGTGTGTGTGCGACTGTGCGTGCATTTATATTGTCAAATGCATGCCCAAACGAAGCTAAGTGGTATATTATATGTTTCAACTGTTTCTGGGGCATCATCCTTCATAAAATCACATAAAACACTTTTTTTTTTATAAGACATAAAACTCTAACTTGCAATAGCGAAAGGCAACATGACTTTTACTAACAGATTGCAACTCTCATTCAATATAATAAACATTAGTGATATATGCTGAAGGGGATGGTTATGATGTAGATGGTTGAAGTCTTTGTAGATAGTTGAAGTCTTGATTTCATGCATGTTTTTATCTTCTGCTTTTCGTTAGCATGAACAAGGGCATCTGCCTCTAAATAACTGAAATACAGATAAGAAACTGCTTGTCATTCAGGACTGATCAACACTCTCTGTCATACAAAACCTAGTATTTTAGTGCAGTACCCACAATTTCTCAACTAGATCTCATCCTGTGCATGACCTCAACAGTTTTCAAGTTGCGGATTTCGCCAACTTACTGAAAACTTCCAATTATCCTATATAGCCTACTTTTGTTTTTTCACCTTTTTCTAGTTGAAATTCCTGTCGTTTTGTAGATGTTTGGCATGCCCTAGGTTGGAATGACACTTCCATGAGTATTATCACCAGTCGCAATAGAACCTGACATCTATATTAGAAAAAGAAGTATACTTGATGCTGAAAAAGAATTCTTTCTTCCATGAAGAACCGCTGGCAGTTTCAACTGCCACATCACTCACACCATCCTTCTGTGATCCTCAGCTGTTAGAAATGCCCAGTACTAATCCCATTCTGATCACGCCCCATGCACTAACCCTACTTTGTGACCAGGTTTTCATAAAATGGGTTCCACTACAATCAGTGCCACCAATCACAACAAATCTAATTGATGCTTTATGCTTTATGACCTGCCGAAACCACCAGAGGAAGCTGCGGAAGCATAAGTTAGAAGGAGGACTGATGGGACAGAATCTTCTGGTTGCTATTTGTTAGTATGGATTATAGAAAAATACATGAAATCAAACCCTAAGCCTCAATTGGCACTGGCTATTGATCATGATTATGCCAAGCAACAAGCAGCTAAGAGAATGACCAGTTCTTCATGTATCATTTACAAAATTTACAACAAAAAAAGAAAGACATCTTCATTAATCAAATTAGATAGTGAACGTCAAGAAGAAGGTAAATGAGGTGGCAGAGACTGAGGTATGTGGGCCAGGATATGGGCACCCAGCAACTGTGCAATGTAACTGCACAAAAAAGACTGCCGCCCATTTCCTTGCACACCTATTGCTGGGGCCCACAAAAATGACAAAAACCAGTCAACATTTGTCGGTCCTACAGTCTGAACAGGATACATGTTATGCAGCTGAGGGGAGCTGCGCTATTTTTGTGCAATCACAGTGCACCAAATCCTGCTCCAGCAATAGAGGGGAGTAGGATTGGAGTAGGAATGATCTTTATTAATCTCTATAAAAGACACGGTCCCTCCTCTTCTGCTGTTAAGTTCATTCTAAACGTTTAAATTTTCTTTAATTTAATAGGATGGTCTAAAAGAGAAGGCTTAATTGCTTTTAAGCTGGAGAACAACCACTTCCCAGCTGATGAGAAGAAAAACCTTTATATTAAAAGCACAGAATGTGCATGAGAAATTTCAGTTGTTTCTTTTCATTTTGTATTCATAAGGAGCAATTTTATATACTAATTAATAAAATAATATTGCAAATAGGTAGAGGATAAAAGTCTCAACTATTGATCCATTTCATCATGATACATAAGACAACTCAAAAGAAGAAGTATAAAACTTACCAGAATGACCAACAAATAGGTGCACAGAGTCATCACCTTCATCTATGGCCAGAACCATACAAAGACATTCATCAGTTAGTATTGCCATGATCTTCATTTGTAGCACTTGATAGAGCAAAGGGATCTAAAACTACAAGCTTGATGTTACATGACTAGTTTCCATTTAAAGCAACATTAAATGCCACATTGAATACTACACTAGCTCAGGCATATTTCAAACAAAATAAGAATACCTAGGGTGTAAAACCAAACAAGATTAGGAGAAATGGAGAATGAACAAACATGAAAAAGAATGAGTGAACATTCAGACCTACACAAATTTTACACCAATCACCCTAAACCACAAACACGAACTTATAAATGCTTCATGTTTAAGAAAATTGCATGAGGCATCACAGACAATTTGGAAGTTGGAACCAATGAAATTAACATGCATAATGATAAATATCATCACAATAAATTCAACTCTAAAGAAAAGCACAAATGCTTGGAAAGTTTCACTGGAAAAACATTTTTTAACAACCACAACAATGTAGGTAGTCACCTAAGACGAAAAAAAATCATAAGATATCATTTCATGAATTTTCAAATCTTGGAAAAATAAACTACACCTAAGCAAAAGTTCCAGATTCCTTCAACTGCTTTTAAAAAGAAAAAAATAATAACTACATTTGATGAAAATAATCCAAGAGAGAAAAAGTTACAGAAGCTTGTATCGATGAGAAAATTTTGAAAATAAAACAGAAATGATCTCAATGAGGATATAGCATTAGTTTCAACCAAAGGTCCATAACGGCAATATAAGCTTCTCTAGTAACAAGCTAATTCGAGAATTTGAACAAGGCTGCAAAATTAAATGAAAAATGAATAAAAAATAGGCCAAGCAGAAGCAGCGTTCCTGTCATCAAATGCAGTTATGCCTTAATGCACCAGCATATCTAGAGAAGTGGATAAACTGGGAAAATGCATTATGTTCCACAACATAATATTACACCTTATCCCACTTTTTTGAATACTTTGATGTGTTTAAATGTCTCCTATGGTTGATTTGTACTGTAACTGGAGTTTCACAAATAACCATAGTTCCATTTTAGCATTCATATGCTATATAATATCACTCCAAAAAAGGAAAAACCTGTACAATATCATATATTTAAGAAACGATTCCAACACCTATGTGCTATTGACTGAATAAAAAATGTCTAAATATCAGCTTCTGAGAAAACACCAAAAAACAGAGACAAAAAAGAAAATGCGTGCCACAAAAATAATTGTCACCAAAGAATCATAGTTTTAATAAAAAAGAAACATGAAATAGAAGCAACAACAATATTCAAAACTTTAATTTATTTTTTGACAATGATTAGCAAATCCCAACTAGTGATTCAAAGCTCAACTAGGATATTATCATGAGCATCGGAGTCCACTCCATCATTGGCATCGGGAAGATCTAGTTACATGTAATAAAAAAATGAAAAAATAGTAATGAAAAGGCAAAAGAAGGGAAATAACATAATTAAATTGAAAAGACATTCTATGAGAACAGCGACCTTCATCATCAAGTGTTTCTGCATGTACGATGTCATGTTCATCGATAAAGACATCTCCATCAACTTCATCATTCTCCCAAGTGGATTCATTGTTTTACAAGATATTCAAGTCCAACGGTCCTTGTAAAATCTATCCAACGTTCCTTCTAAAATCTAACACCCTTAAAAATGCAACCACCCCTACGACAGCAAAAGGACAAACAATTAGAGAGGGATCTGCACGCATTCATGAAACACCAGTTTAATACTTGTCTCTCACACTAATCTGTTGTCGCAAGGAATGCCGGTCTAATAAAACTATTCTGATATCACATCCTAGCTGAAAGTTTCTCTATTCGAATTAATTGAAAACCCAATCCGTGTGTTCAAGAATGCTTCGTCATGCTACTCGTTTTTCAAAAGGGTATTATTGTGTTGTGCATGGTAATGGCCTAAGAATAACAGGGATTAAAAAAAAAAAGGCATCATCCACTCAATCCAAAATCTTGTCTATTATAAGGAGAGTGAGCCTGGATAGTTGTGGCCAAGACAACTATTTCCGGTCGTGAGCTCCAGAGAACTCCGTCTTCCATCAGAATTCGATTTCGCCGATTTTCAAACGCAAGGTAACTAATCACCAATATTTCCACAATAGAATCCAGAGCCCTAAAATCCTACTAAGAAAAGAAACGAAAACTCTCGGCCGACAAGGGTCAGCATATGCTTATTACACAACTTCTTCGGAAGAAGAACCCCAAGAACTCGCTAATCACAGGCTTCGGCATGCTAGTGATTCAACAAGAAAACTAAGGAAGTGGTGGAAATAATAAATGCAATGCCAACTAGAAACATATGATGAAGCGCGAAATCGATATGAAGGGGAAATGAAAAACCAAAAAATTAGGAACCAAGAATTGTCGCAGCCATGGCGGGAGAGAGGGAAGACGGAGGCGGCGGGATAAGTCGGACTGAGGAAAGACGTGTTGCATCTTTATAATACCTTTTCTTTTATACATATTTATGGAAAATAACGCTGGTACATTGAATATATCGCGATATTTTTAGGTAGCGGTGGAGGCCCTAGAAATATCCTCAACATTTTAAAATAAAGCTTATTTTATAAATATCATGATTGCTGATTTTAAATTTATCTTTCACGTTATCGGTACACTTTTCTACGGCTTATGTTTCCGACGTTTATATCGGTGTTTTTAAAAAACAGTTTCTTTTATTTGATCGCGAGATCTTCGATTCTACAGTCTACACCGCAAAAAGGCCACTGCTCCGTTATCAGAGATTCGGATCCTACCCGAACCCGGTAGGACCGAGCTCAGTGGAACTCAGTGAGACCGAGCTAGAAATTCCCAAAGCAAACTGGACTCACCCAGGTCTTAATCAGATTAGGTCAAACTCTTGGATCCAGTTGCAGTGAAACCATAGTGGGCATGATATACAACTATATCATTGGATTTTGAACCTGCAACGTCCCAACACAAGGTGCAGTGCCGTAGCTGCTCCTACCAGACAAGCGGAGCCCTGTTGTTCAGTATAATAAAATTCTATGGTACCCTTCAGAGAGACCCCTTGCTTTGGCTTGCGCAAGGAGGTGACACTCGTAGGATTTGAACCTATACCACCTGTCCAGCTGCCTGAAGCACTCTTCTAGCAGCCTAGCCACCCAAGAATCCATGTCTGCATAACTTTTTTTTCGAAAAAAGAAGGAATTCATGTTTGCATAACTGCATCCTGTGCGATGTTGGACCGGGTCTAGATCTCAATGCATTATCATGGTCTGTCAATTGATGCCACACTCCCCTTCAAAGGAGTAACAAATCTATGACTGTGAGACTGGTAGCACTTATATATATATATATATATATATATATATATATATATATATATATATATATATATATATATATATTTATTTATTTATTTATAGGGAGAAAACACCCCAGGATCATAGACCTAATCGCACTTAGGGGTGGCAATCGGATCGGGTTGGTGAGTTGGCGGGTCAAAATACCTCAACACGAACAAGACCCATTTATTAAACGGGTCGGATGTGGCAAACACGAACACGACCCATTTATTAAATGGGTAACCCAACATGACACCGTTAACCCATTTAATAAACGGGTCAGGTCGACACGGTGACCCATTTATTAAATGGGTCGACCCGATAGCAAAGACACGATAACCGCACAGGCGCACACCACCACTGGAGAGGAGAGGTCTCGGGCTGTGGGTTGACGGGTTCATGTAAACGGGTTGACCCAACCCGTTAGAAGTTAGGGTTAGATAAGTTAATATATATATATATATATAAATGGGTTGCGGGTTGACGGGTTGGTGTAAACGAGTTGACCTGCCCGCCTAACCCATTTATTAAACGGGTCAAATGGGTTGGCATAGCCCTAACACGAACATGACTCATTTAATAACACTACAAGAAACCTGTGGATTAGCGACAACCTAAATCCGTCGCTAATCCGACGCTAATTCGTCGCTAAACAGTTTAGCGACGGATTAGCGTCGGATTAGCGATGAATAACTTTCATCGCGAATTTTTCGACGCTAAGTAGTGACAGAACTTATCCGTCGCTACTGTCGTCGCTAATTTACGACGGATTAGCGACGGACATGATCCATCGCGAGTCCTTCGCTATTTTAAATTAGCGATGGATAATATCCGTCGCTAATCCGTCGTTAAATTTAAAAAAAAAAATTAAAAAAAAATTGCTCTCTGCCGGCGTGTTCTCCGGCAGGAAACAATTTTTTTTGCACAGGCGGGTTCCGGCGTCGGGATGCTCTTCCGCAGCGAGCCAATCACGGCGGACGGCCTCAGGCGAGGAAGCGGCAGGACGGGCGGTGGAGACCGGCGAGGGACACCGCCGGGAGGAGGAGAATGGCACGGGGGAGAGGTAGCGTGAGGAGGAGGAGACCGGCTAGGGGCACCGCCGGGAGGAAGAGGACGACGCGAGGGAGAGGTAGCGGGAGGAGGAGGACGGTCCGGGGGCCGACGCCAATCACGATCGAAAGGCCTCAGGCGAGGGAGAGGCAGGACGGGCGGTGGAGACCGGCGAGGGGCACCGCCGGGAGGAGGAGGATGGCGCGCAGAGGAGAGTTAGCGGGAGGAGGAGGACGGTTCGGGGGCCGACGCCAGTCACGCTCGGAGGGCCTCAGGCGAGGGAGAGGTAGGACGGGCAGTGGAGACCGGCGAGGGGTACCGTCGGGAGGAGGAGGAGGACGGCGCAAGGGAGAGGTAGCGGGAGGAGGAGGACGCTCGGAGGGTTGCTGCGCATCGTCAGAGGAAGGGCGATTTAAATCAAACAGGGGGGGGGGAAGAAGGGAGGGAAAATTTCGCGCCTCAGGCGGGATGGTTTAAATCGAAAATTAGCGACGGATTTAGCGAGAGAATTTTTCCGTCGCTAATCCGTCGCTATTTAGCGACGGAAAAATTCCCTCGCTAAATCCGTCGCTAATTAGTATTTTTTTGTAGTGTTTTGGCGACAGAAAATTTTTGTCGCTAATTCATCGCTAAGTAGCGACGGATTTAGCGAGGGAAATATTTCCGTCGCTACGTTTGCAAATATTTCAAATGTTAGTGACAAATAGTTTTCTTTCGCTAATCCGTCGCTACTTTGCGACGGATTTTTTCCGTCGCAAATATCCGTCGCTAATTAGCATTTTTCTTGTAGTGTAAATGGGTTAGGCAGGTCAACCCGTTTATGACACGAACCTGTTTAAGCCAAACCCTAACCCGGCTAAAAATCGGGTTGTCGGGTCAGGTCAGATTTTGCCACCCCTAATAGCACTGGGTCTGCCTGCCATACTTACTAACACTGCCATGGCAGCATTATTGCATTGTTTCTCATGTTCTTGCACCCATTTCTTATTTTAGTATTAGTAACTAGTTATAGGGCTGTGAATGGATTGGATAGGGGCTGGATCCTGTTTTATCTGAACCCAAATTCAAATCTGGTTCTAAATGAGATCCAAGGATGTAAAGCTGAATCCATATCCGAAATATGTTGTGTAATACTGGATCTGTTTAAAGAGGACAATCCTTTTTATATTCTTTTGAAGGGATTTTTTTTTTATATACTCTTATTGAAAAAGCAAAGTTCTAAACCAAGTTTCACCAACTAGGCTCCAAACAAACACAGATCTGGTATTGGATCCTACAATTTCAACTAGGGCTGGATCCGAACATTGTACAGTAAATCCAGATCCGAATGAGATCCGATGATGTAAAGTTGAATTTGGATCTAAAATATGTTGGGTAATGTTGGATCTGGTTAAAAAAAAAAACCTTAAACACGGTTTTTGCATGTAAAAGATGCAAACAGATCAGGTCTGAAACCAAACAAAATATGATTTGCAATGTTAGTCCTTATTCAACCCAAATCCAACAATTATCTGAACCGGTAATTTTGAATCCGACCCGAATGGCATCCCGAATCCCGATCTCTTACTTTAAGAATCCATAATTACAAATATACTGTCAGTTTTGGATCTCATTTAGAACCAGATTTGAATTTGCAGCCCTAACTATTTAGTATTAACATATTGAAAAAAAAACATGCATGAAACATGAAAAACAAGTTCTTGTCACCATTTCCTATATAAAAGGCATAGGCCGTGGAGTGGAGGTCATAGTATCTAAGTTTTGGGCTGCTGCCATGAAAAACAAGTTCTTGGCGGGTTAGCGGGTTGGGTTGGTTGGCGGGTCGACCCGCCCGCCTAACCCGTTTATTAAACGGGTCAGCCGGGTTGGCATACCCCTAACACGAACCCGACCCATTTAATAAACGGGTTAGGCGGGTCAACCCGTTTATTAAACGGGTTAGTTTAAGCCCAACCCGAACCCGCCTAAGAGGCGGGTTGGCGGGTCGTGTCAGGTTTTGCCACCCCTGTATGAAACAAGCAGCAATGTTGTCAGAATGGAAAATTTTCAAAATGATTAAACGCCCAACTTTCCTGAGAAACTTTTTTACCACTCGGAAAACGATGTTTGAGGCAAGGACAACCGGTATTCAAAATCCGTGCCACCCAACCCAAATTACCAAACGAGGGATTGCGGCAGCCGGGAGGTTAGACTCGGGGGAGTCTACGGTTGCGGTCGTCTCCCTCAGGGATTCGCACAGAACGGGAAAAGAGATTCTCGCCAGACTTTCCTATCCGTGGGAACCCAACTTTTCTGCCGATCTAAAAAAGCAATCTCCTCGTCATCATCTCCACCGAATCCATTCTCCTTTCCCTTTTCCTTTAGTCCCTAAATAAGAAGAAGAAGAAGAAGAACTATGGAGACCGTGAAGGCTATGTTGAGGCCAAAGACAAACCCTCAGCAGCAACTCAGGGATTGGCAGAGGCGCCTCCGTCAAGAATGCAGGAACTTGGAACGCCAAATCCGAGGCAAATTCCAAAACCCTAAATTCCCTATTCTCACCGTCCCAGTATCTCCCCGTCCGTTTTTTCTTTGCTCGAAATTAGAGCTTCGTTTGGGTTTTTGATAGTGCAGATACTCAGAGAGAGGAGAAGAACGTCCAGAAGGCGATCAAAGAGTCGGTGAAGAGGAACGATATGGTCTCCGCGAAGGTAATTCTTGATTTTTTTTTTTAATTTTCCCATTTTTGGATGGATTTCGTGATCCTTGGATGCGGTGGTTTGGGTTTCGAGCAGGCGCTTGCTAAGGAGATCGTTAGATCAAGGCAAGCTGTGAGCCGACTCCATGAGAATAAGGCACAGTTGAATTCAGTGTCGATGCATCTCGGAGAGATTGTCGGTACGATCTCGCTTGATCTCAACTGGAATTTGTGATCTCTTAGTAATCCTGATGGTTTCTCTTGATTGGATTGAATTTGATGACTGAGATTATAGGTTTGCTAGGTCGCTGTTTCGAATATTTGATGATACTTTAAGGGTATATTATTCGAATAATGGTCCAATTGGCTGAATTATTATTGTTCTTTTATCTGATCTGAAGGAAGACTATAGTGCCAGCAGTTGATAGCCGGGAGGCCCAGAACTCTAGAAAAAGACATGTTATTTACACTTCAAGATGAAAACAGATAATCGTGAAGCCGATGTTAGAGTTTTTCTAAATGTCTCATTGAATGAATTTATCTGAAATCAAGTAGCAGAATCATGTTGATCTGAAATCCTCTACTGTAGCGCAATGGTAATCTGCTACTTGCTTCTCTTGAATCGATTGGAAAGATCAGACACGAAAAAAAAATTGAAAGATGCTAAATTTATTGGAAACAAAAAAAATTGTAGAAAAAATATTTTTCTTGATTAGGAAAATCGATATGCGTAAATTTCTTGTTTTACTTTATTTTCCTGGCTAAAAGCCTCGTGAACTTTGATGCATGTCCCGATCAAGCATTAGAATGCGTGAGAATTGAACCTTCATTGGAAATCCAAGCATTAGCCAAAATGGAGTATCTGTGTGACATAGTTTTAAGTTGATTCTGTTGAGGCTCAACTAGGCAGTGGAAGTACATATTTTGTTGTTTTCAGGATGAACTTGGTTTTCTAGATAATCTTTTCCCTAGTTTACATATGATGCTAGAGTTGAACTCGACTAGTGAAAGACATACTAACCTCAGATGAGGTATCTTGGGTCCACACCCTGGCAGGGGCTCACCCCTCTGATTCCCTTCAAAGTAAAAAAAAAACTTTTGGTGATTTGTTGATAAGCATGACAGACCAATGTTGTCAGTATCGGTATCGGCCCTGAATAGTTGGGCCACCAATTCAGCTACTGATACTCAACTGAATAGTTCTGTATCGGCCCAAAAATAATAATAAATTATTATGTGTCAATCATAACATGACACATGGTAAAACCATTCAAATAATATTAAAAATTATTATTATTTTTACATTTATTAAAAAATAGCCAATTCAAGCCTGCAGTGTATCGAATTTCTGCGGATACTATGCATATCGGCCGATACACACCGATACTGATAACATTGTGACAGACAACAAGTTCACTATCTATTCTTTCAAATAAGTTAGAAATTATACTACTTCAAATTATGCTGCTTCTGTTGCTCCTGTTACTTTTCAGTTATGTCAGAGAAACAATGTTAGACACCTCGTGTTAGATATTCACTCATATCAGCTTTTGGGAATACTCTTGTGTGAACTCCTTTTATGCCATCTATTGCTACTGATTCTTTATGAATGCCATGTGTCATAGTTTAGTCTTGCTTCCTATTTACTTCTCTTGTTCAAGGATAAAAAAACATGCATCAATTGACTCATTATCTTCTATCTTTCAGACTTCAGCCTACATGTCAACTCATTTTTCTACTTATAGTGTTGATCCTACATCATTAGCCACTGCTTCATGGTGTCTGTCTGATGCATACCTGATTCATTCTTTTTCTTAGTAAGGTTAGTCATATAAGATTAGACCACAAGCTTTCTTAGCTAATTGATCATTGTCATCGACATAAAGATAAGAGGTGTTTGGGTCCTTGGGGATGTATTTTTGCCTTGGTCTAATTTATTTTTTGATAGTTGACATCCTCTATTTGTTTTGGCCTATTCAATAATTTCTTCGCCTAGCTCCTTAATTTGTGCAACAAATGTCCATGTTTTTGTTTGGCTTCGGAGAGTTGTATCTTACTTCTATTTGTTTGTCAGATCATTTATTTTCATAATTTAGAAATAGATGTTGCTTTTCCATTTCAATTGGGATATGGATGGACTATAATGAAATGGAGCCCCTTTGGGATTCCCTATGAAATGAGACATGGAATGGAGCCATTGCGAAGAAGTTCCAAGAGTTATGAAGGAAACTTCGGGCTCATATTGGTCATTGGTTGAAAACGAGAGTTTAAGGCTATAAGGGATGATTAGGCATATTTAGGCATTGGAGGTCACATACTAAGCTTGTGAAGGCATTGGAAGTGGTCTGGTTCTGAATCCTACGGGTTTGATCCCCGAAAAGAACAGTTGACTTGCATGTGTTAAGCATATCGACAATTGAGACTTTTGTGCAGAAAGTGGGAGAATCTTAGGATTGATTGGAAAGTCACATTTTCCGGAAGATTGGAGTCTTATACCGAGCAATTCCTTGAAGTTGGGCCACATACGGAAAATCTTGTTAACTTAGATCGGCTAGGCTATCCAACAGCAGAAGTCATGTCAGACACTCGTAACATGTGCAATGTGGGCTCGCTCAAAAGAAGAGTCTACACTCTATGCTCGTTGCTTTTCTGACGTATCTTGGGGGGGAAGCAATGGAGGTGGGGTTTGTATGGGAGGTTGTCCGTAGTGGTTAGGTTGCATGGGTGGTTGCTGTGGAAATTCCAATCGGAGGACTTTTGACTAGGGTTCTTTCTAATGGGAGAACCCTGTTTCATAGCTCATGGATGCCTGTTACTGCTGCGATGGTTCCCTCTCTTTGATCCTGCTTCAGAGGAGTTCGGCTTCAGTTTGAATTAACCTATAAGACCTTTCAGGCCATTTTAGCTGCTGCCAAATCTGTGTTGCTAGCGCGTTCAAGAAACCGATTATGGTAGACCTTCCAACGCATGATGACGGCTAGAGTCTGCGTAGAGGTGGATCTGGAAGCAGATATGAGGGAAGGAGTCTCCGGTGGGGTGCATTTTGCAACCAGCTAATGATCCTTCCCCAGTTGTGTATGGAGTGCGGCTGCGGCTCATAGAGCAAACAAGTGCGCTATCAAATTCTCTAGTTGTCCAAATGAGAGGCAAGGTAACTGTCACTATGAGCTAGTTGGCTGACAAAACAAGAATCACTGAAGGATGAAACAAAGTAGATCTTGAGGATTGATGCGTTGTATTAGCAAGAGATATTGCAAGAGATGTTGAGAAAAATCATCCACAATCAAATAGAGAGGTGAACCATCATGAAACAATCATGTACACAACATAATATTGATAAACATGATAGAAGGAGGTGTTGGTAAGGCTGGAAAATGCATATCAACAGTTGTGAGCATGAGATTCACATTTTCTAGTCATGGTTATTATTATTGTGATATGTGATGTGGATTTATGTCTTTCTTCATGCTTGTTACATGATATGTTCTAATCAACATTCAACTGTTGGAACTGTCAAGTGCATGGTGAGATACAAAGAGCACCTATTGTAGCATATGCTGGGTATGGATGTGATGCACAATTTTGTCTCTAGTCTGTAAAACATAGATGATGGATGTAACTTTCTGTTCAATAAAGATGATACTGATGCAGGTCTTAGGTTTTTATGCTGCCCGCTATGTCACATAATTGTGGGTGCGAAGGGTGCAACATGGCAGCTACAAAAAACTTGGGTGGCGTGCGCGCGCGTGTGTGTGTGTCTATATATATATATATACCATAGTCACATATATTATTCAAGGTCATTTGTCGTGAGATTTTCAAAAACTGTTTTTTCTCTGGAAAATCTGAGAAATTAAAAAAATCAAATAAAAAGATAAAAAATTAAGTAAAAATATAAATAATAGAAAAATAATAGAAATTATCTTCATTCCCTCTTTTTTTTTTCTTCCCTTCTTCTTTCTCTTTTCTCCTCTTTTTTTTTTTCTTCTCTTTCTTCCTTCCTTCCTTTCATTCGTTTCTTACCTTTTTTCTCTTTCTTTTCTTTCTTCCTTCCTTTCCTTCCTTCTGTAGCTCCTCTTCTTTCCTCTTTTCTTTTCTCTTTCCTTCTCCTCTTCCTTCCTTTCTTAAATCCCTTTCCTCTTTCTTTTCTATTTCCTTCTCCTCTTCCTTTCTTCCTTCATTCCTTCCTTTCCTATTTGAAAAAAAAAACTCCAGATCTCATAAAATCTCACAAATCTATCATTTTGATTTGCTTTTTGAACCAAATCAAATGAAAATTGGAAGATTAGGTTGTCTTTTTGGGAAAGATTTTGATATTGGATTTTTAATCAAAAGGTTAAAAGACAGGTTGTTTTTGTTCTTATATGTCGTGATATTATCACTATAATATCATGATATATACATTTTGCAAATATTTTGAAAATATCGTGATATTTTGCTGATGTTTTTGGCTCATTTCAAAATGCCGATATTACCGTGATATTTTCAAAGTATTGTTGTATGTGCGAATATGTATCTAAGTATATACTATAGATAAAACTGGACTTGGTTAGGGTTAACTAAGTCCAGATCGTGTCAAGTTTTGGACATAAATGGACCCCGATCTGGTTGACTGCACCTGACACTACGAAAGTTGTGTCCAAGTGTCGCACCCACAAGGACGCGGGTGCGACATGGGTGTGTTGACCTTTTAGAAGAGTCTTTATTACATAGGCTGCCAGTGTATTTATAGATGGACTAATAACTTTTTGGGAGTCATTTTCCCATTTCCATGATTTTAATTGGCCTATTTGATATACTGGTACTGATCCACCATATGAACTTTAGAGGGATGCCCTGTAGCCTGTAGGCAGGAACTCTAGCTGATGTAGTGTGGACTTGTATGCTGCTCCAGGTCAAAGTTGATGAATAGTGCCCCTTGATCTGTGTTTTGAATGTGCCTCATGAGTTGGGCATCTGGATGCCAACCGAGGTTGCATCTTTTGTTTGGTGCTGTTGTAACTAGTTTCTTTGAATTTGCCCTAATTCAGGTTTGGGAAGTCCTTTGGTTTCAATTGGTTTATAGCAGGGCTACCAAAAGCATTATAGGACCCAGGGAAGCATGCTTCCTCGAAGCGCGTTTCGGAAGCGTGAAACGTGGCGCTTCTGAAATGCGCTGGGAAGCACGCTTCCTATTTAGGGGAAGCACACTTACCCCAAGTCACAGGGATTTGGCCAACCAGGTGCCGCACCCGTGTCGACGCGACGCGGGTGCGTGTGCGGCACCTGGTGTGGTCAACCCGACCCTGGGTGCGGTCAATGCACCCAGGGTCATAACTGTCCAATGTTTGGACATAAAAAAATGAAGCCCGATAAAAAAGGGCTGAGAGGAGAATTAGAGCAATTTTTTTTTGCCATAATCCCGACCTCGACTGTGCAATGACCCGACGCCGTCGATGACCAGTCTCCCTACCCTGACGCCGGCGACAACCTCGAGCGACACCGTCCGGTATGCATTCTCTCTTTCTCTCATTCTCTCCTTCAATCTCTCTCATTTAGATTGATGAAAAATCTGTAATTTTAGGTGTTGAAAAATCTGGTTTTATTTATATCACGTTGGGTTTTAAAGCAACGAGAATCAGATTTTTTTTACAGAGGTTCACGTTGGATTTTAGGGGAAAATCTGGTGTTATTTATAGATGTTCACGGTGGGTTTTAAAGCAACGAGAATCAGTTTTTTTTTTACAGAGGTTCACGTTGGGTTCTAAAGCAACGAGAATCAGATTTTTTTTTTTACAAAGGTTCATGTTGGATTTTAGGAAAAAACTTGGTTTTATTTATAGATGTTCACGTTGGGTTCTAAAGCAACGAGAATCAATTTTTTTTTACAGAGGTTCACGTTGGATTTTAGGGAAAAATTTGGTTTTATTTATAGATGTTCACGTTGGGTTTTAAAGCAACGAGAATCAGATTTTTTTTACAGAGGTTCACGTTGGATTTTAGGGAAAAAAAACTTTATTTGACAGATGCTCACGTTAGGGTTCAAATTAAAAAAAAAAACTCTGTTTGATAGGGATTGGAATGGGTTTTAGGATTCATTAAAAATTTCTATATTCCCTGTTTACCTATGTGATGTTTGTTATTTTATTGTGCACTGGTTCAATTCAATTGTTTCTCTTTATTGTGCATGTATGCATTGCTCCTGCAAATCTTGATATACTGTGTGTTGGGATTTTCATGCATATCAGTAGGCTATTTGTTTGTTTGTTTTTTCTTTTTCTTTTCTCGGTTAGCTATGTATATCTGCGGTTATGCAAACCTGTATGTGTAGAAGTTGTATATGTGTTTTGGATGATGCCATGTACATGCAGTTTTTAGTGCCTATGTACATACCATTTTGTTAACACTTATACATGCAGTTTTTAATGCCATGTACATGCAGTTTTTATTTAAGAACCCTTTCGGTTTTGGTATTTATTTATACGTACTACTACTATATTTTTTAGAACTTATTGTATATGTTATTGACCTTGCACTCAATATTTTTAATCTTAATAGTGTGCATAATTTATTTTAATATAACATTTTTTTGTTTCCCCACATGTGAGTTTTGCTGGTAGTTGTAGTGGGAGTGTTGATTCAAGTTCTTTAGCTGCAACATGTGATGGGCCACTATGGTCACATGTAGATAAGCTTGCAAAAACTAGAGGAGGTGGTGAAAACAAGAGATTTCGATGCAAGCTCTGTGAAAGAGATTTTATTGGGTCTTACACAAGAGTTAAGACTCATTTGTTGAAGATATCAGAACACAACATTTCAGGATGCAAAAGAGTTGATGAGGCAATGCGAAGACAATACAAGAAAATACAAGAAAAATATGAGAAGAAGAAGATAATGAGTGATTCTTGTGCAATTAGTGTACTATTTTTAAGCCACCAAGAAGATGCTCAAAAAGAAAAGAAAAGTGAATATAGGAGGTAGAGGAATAGGAACGACATAAGCATCATTCAATATATATGGAAGGGAAGAGACATAAAAGTAGGAAAGTATTTTTATTCTAGTTCACTCCCATTTAATGCAGCTAGAAATCCTTATTGGAAGGATTTAGTCACTTCTTTGACAAATTATAATTTGAGTGACTATGTACCTCAAAGCTCAGAAAAACTACGAACTACACTTCTTGCATAAGAGAGGGCAAATGTGGAGAGATTACTAAAGATTAAAAAATATTCATGAGAGCAAAATGGAGTTTCTATTGTTTCTGATGGGTGGACAGATATTCAAAGGCGTCCACTAATCAATTTCATTGCTTCTTCGCTTAGTGAAAATGCAGAGTATTTGAAGGGGCTGTTTATAGAAGTCATAAAAGAAGTGGGTGATCAGAAAGTAGTACAAATCATCACAGACAACGCTCCAGTTTGTAAAAGTGCAACATTGAGTTTGGAGAGTGAGTATCCTCATATTTTTTGGACTCCTTGTGTAACACACAACTTGAATCTAGCCCTCAAGAGCATCTGCAACCCCAAAGAAGAAGAAAATTTACCAGCATATGCTTTATGTTCATAGATTGAAGAATTAGAAAGAAATGTTAAAAGCATTAAGAATTTTGTTGTTAACCACCATCATGGTAATGCTATATTTAATAGGCATTCTGACTTGAATTGTTGAAGGTCGTTGAAACACGTTTTGCGTTCATCATTGTGATGGTAAAGAGGATTAAGGAAGTGAAGAATGCTTTGGTTAACATGGTAACTGATGAAAATTGGACATTCTATCGTGCTGATGATCATGTCAAGGCTTAAGAAATTAAGAAATTCATTGTTGATGATGAGTTTTAGGACAAAGTCGTATACCTTCTTCAATTTACGCAACTTATTTGAGAAATGTTGAGAGAAGTTGATGAGGATGAGCTCATGATTCACAAAGTTTATGAAATGTGGGATAATATGATTGAAAAAATACAAGTTATAGTTTTCAAGCATGAAAGAAAAAATCCTGCTTTGGATGATTCAAAATTTTTTAACCATATTCATTCAATTTTAGTTAGAAGATGGGATAAGAGCAATATTCTTTTGCATTGCATGACACATTTTCTTCATCCAAAATATTATAAAAAAAAGTGACAGGAAGGTGGTATTGATGGTGTCCCTCCAAATTTAGACATAGAGCTATCAAGACATAGAAACATGTGTATGACAAGACTTTTTCCAGAAGCATATATTCTAAATCAAGTCACACAAGAGTTTGAAAATTTTGCATCTTCGAGATTATATGGACAGACATTACTCGCGAGAGAGGAGGATAATATAGATCCTATCACATGGTGGTCAACATTTGGATCATAAACACCTCTTCTCCAATGTCTTGCATTAAGATTGCTATCCCAACTGCCTTTGGGCTGACATATTTTGTGAAGAAATTGATAAAGGAGTGAGGAGAGAGAACAGACTCTTCTTGCGGAATCGGCAACCACTCTCTTTTTTTCTTAATGACTGCACTAATACATCATTAAGCTTAATAGGGTTACAATATTTTACATGGACGAAACTGCCCTGTATTAGTAATACATATTACATTAAAAAATAAAACATGCATGTGCTGTATCGGATATGGATCCTCTACTGGATCCATATCCGTTCCATATTCTAATACCCTCCCTCAAGTTGCGCATGGGAGTGAACCATATGTAACTTGTTCTTCAGATACCAGAAACGGTTACTTGTGAGACCTTTTGTGAACATATTAGCGACTTGGTCTTCTAAAGACACGTAAATCGGTTCAATTTATTTGTCTGCTATCTTTTGTCTGATGAAATGTTGGTCAATCTCAATATGCTTAGTCTGACTCTGATGAACATGATTGAACGCAATTTGTATAACACTTCTATTATCACACATAAGAGTCGAACTTGAGATATTCTCTCCCATCTCTGTAAGTAAATGCCTAATTCAGGTCACTTCTGCTGTGGTGGCTGCCATAGATCTATACTCTGGCTCTATGCTAGATCTCACCACAACCTTTTGTTTTCTGCTACTCCATTAAACAAGATTTCCTCCAATAAAAACACAGTATCCTGAAACATACCTCCTCTCATCTGGGTCTCCTGCCCAGTCTGCATCTGTATAGGCCAATATGTCATGTTTTGGTATTTCTCATGAAGATTGTACATATGTGAGTCCATCACCCACCATGCCTTTTAAGTAACGAAGAATGCGTTTGACGACATCCATATGACCAGTTTTCGGTTCATGCATGAACTGATATACTTGATTTATAGAATAAGCAATGTCTGCTCTAGTAAAAGTGAGGTATTGTAGCATGCCCACTAAACTGCGATACTTGTCTGCATAAGGATATAACTCACCATCACAAAGACTGAGTTTTTTATTGACAACACTGGGTGTGGGCAGAGGTTTGCAATCTGTCATTCTTGCTTTGGCCAGAAGGTCAAGAGTGTATTTGTGTTGAGTCAATAACATTTTTCCATCCTGTCTGTCCACCTCTACACCAAGAAAATATCTTAGTTCCCCAAGATCTTTCATCTTGAACCGCATACTTAGTAAAACTTTAATTCGTTGAATATGGTCTGGAGCATTACCAGTGATCACGATATCATCAATATATATAAGTAAGAAAACCATAGTGGTTCCATCTCTCTATATGAATAGAGAATGATTTAGTTGGGAGCGAAAGAAACCGTGGTTCTGAATCTTTAAGGAGAAGCTTTCAAACCATGACCTGAAGGCTTGCTTTAAACCATACAATGCTCTTCTTAATTTGCATACATATTCTTTTGGGTCTCCCCCTCATAACCTTGAGGTTGCTCCATGTAGACCTCTTCTTTTAAATCCCCTTGAAGGAATGCATTTTTAACATCAAGCTCACTAAGGGTCTACCCATGCTCAATTGCAAGGCCAAGAATAATACGAATAGTTTTCATTTTCACCACTGGGCTGAATGTTTCATCATAATCTTGACCATATTCTTGAGTAAAACCTTTGGCAACAAGACGTGACTTGTATCGTTCAATGCTACCATCCGGTTTATATTTAATCTTATATACCCATTTTGAGCCAACAACATTTTTATCTGGAGGACGACCAACTATCTCCCATGTTTGTCACTCATGAAGTGCCTCGATCTCCTCATTCATCGCTTCAATTCATTTGTTAGATTGAATAGCTTGACAAAACCCAAGTGGTTCCTCGTGTTTTTCAATCTTGGATAGAAAGATTTGAAAATCCATAGAAAAGTTATCATAACTCACCCATTTTTTAATAGGATGTCTTATCCTGCCTGATCTTCTTGGTGCCTCTTTGTCGTTGGACAATGCCACGTGTTCTCTAGCAGGTACATTTGTTTGCTCTCTGGATCTCCTGGTATAGACATTTCCTTTGTATCTCAGACATTTTGTTTCTGATACCTTATCTGAAGTCGTCTCATCATGTATGCTTTCAGAAACCAAAGTAGTATGTTCTGCAGCGTGTGGAATGAGTTCAACACTGAGCCATTGATCATACCAATTAGCAACTGCATCAATATGATCACGATTGTGATCTGCTTTATTCCCCAAAAAACTATTTTCATCAAAAACAACATTTCTGGAGATTCTGATCTTCTTACTTGCAGGATCATAGCACATGTAACCCTGTTCATCTGCATAACCTACAAATTGGCATATAGAGGCTTTGTCCTGAAATTTAGTTCTCATGGATTTATCGATATGTACATAACATGTGCATCCAAAAACTCGTAACTCATCATAATCGGGATGTACATCAAAGAGAACATAATAGGAAGATTGATTTTCAAGGATAGGCATAGGGAGACGATTTATCACATGAGTGGCAGTATAAAAAGTTTCTGTCTAAAGACCAATAGGTAATTTACAACCATGCATCATACTCATTGCACTTTCCACAATGTGTCTGTGTTTGCGTTCAGCAATTCCATTTTGCTGTGGAGTGTACGGGCAAGAAACTCTACGATGTATCCCATTATCTTGGAGAAAATTTAAAAATTCTTTGGAGGAATACTCACCACCTCCATCACATTGGAGAGTTTGAATATTTTGGGAGAATTGAGTTTTAACATAGGCATGAAAGTGACAAAAAATAAGGAAAACCTCTTTTTTGTGCTTCATAAAGAATATCCAGGTAAAACGAGAGAAACTGTCAATGAAGGATACATAATATTTACTTCCAAAAGAGGAAGGATTGGGGACTGGGCCCCAAACATCGAAACATATTATCTCAAAAGGCATGGAAGCTTTTTTATTTATTTGATGAAAAGGAAGTACATGACTTTTGTAGACCTGACAACTGGGACAAACTTTGTCTTTCAACGAAGGTGAAACAGACTCTGAAAGGAAACCATTTGACACTAATTTTTCAATAAAGACTTGACTACAATGACTAAGACGAAATGCCAAAGATCTGGCTTATTACATTTTGATATACTTAGAATGCTTTTAGAGACATGATTGGACTTGGGCTTCAGGACACTGGCGGCTGGATCTTCATTGAAGATATACATGTTTTCACGTCATTCTCCTTTAGCGAACATCTCTTTCATTTGAAGATCTTTGACAAAGACAGAAGTAGGAGTAAATTCCATAGATGAATTGGTAGAGTCAACAAGCTTAGAAATAGAGACAATATTTTTCTTAATGTTTGGTGCATGAACAACATTAGATAAAGGAATGAATGAAGACTCAGACAAAGGGATGAGCACGTTGCCTACGTTTGAAATAGGGTGGTGAGTCACATCTCCAGTTAGAATATTAGATTTACCAAAATAGGGAGTCAAAGTAGAGAACTTACCTTCATTGCAAGTGACATGAGCTGCTGCCCCAGAGTCTGCATACCATATTCCATCATAATTTTGTTTCAGATTCAAGTTGGCCATAGCAGATAAGAGAAGATCCTTAGCATCATCACTGACTCGAAATGTACATGTAGTTCCTGATGTAGCAACATTTCTATTGTTTTGTGTTCTATTACAATTTTGTGGGTTGAACCAACAGTTGGTTTTGATGTGACCTCGTTTATTATACTGGTAGCATGTGGAAACATTCTTTGAAAAGCTGTCAGTGGAATTTGGTGTAGGTAGCAACCCACGTCCACTCTGGATTTAGGCTCCCCTGCCTCTGACACGCCCTCCTCGTGCACGATCAGCAAACATCCCTGTGACAAGAACCTCATGCGTAGATGCTTGCCCTGCTGAAGCATCAGACATGCTTTTCAAAGACATCTCGTACTGGAAGAGTTTAGCACGTAATTCCTCAAAACTGGGCAACATGGGCAAGCATATTAAAGAAGTGACAAGAACATGATACTCTCATCCCAGGGCATTTAGTGTCTGCTGCACCTTTTTTTTATTTGACACTGGATATCCAACAATGGCTAATTGATCTGTGATGCTTTTGACTTTGTTTAAAAATTCAATAATGGTCATTGCCCCCTTTTTTAAAAGCTGAAATTCACGCTTGAGAAATAACACCTTAGCCTCTGATATCTGAGAGTAGGTCTGAGCTAGAGTCTCCCACAATACTTTAGATGTGTAATCATCAGGAATAGAAACCAATACTTCTTGCGACAATGTGGAAGTGATCTACGCGACGAGGGCCTGATCGCGCTTCATCCAAACAACAAATGTAGGGTTGCGAATGATGTTTGGTAATCTTGTGTCTTCTTTTGCTTCGGTTGTGATAAATTCTGGAGGCATTGGAGTGGAGCCATCCAAGTGACCTGAAAGATCTTGACTTCGAATAAAAGGGGTAATCTGCCTTTTCCAAGTCAAATAGTTGTTTGTATTTAGCTTTTCCGAAACAAGTTGCCCTAGGAAATTGGAAGAAATACTAGAATTGGCTGAAGTATCCATTTGTAGACTTATGACAGAAAATCAGCTTTATGACAAAGAGAATAGTGGCTGAAATTGGATTGCTATCATAAAATAACGCAGCTTTATGATTTATGATAGAAATTGGTACAAAGAAATGATTTATGACAGAAATCGTCACAAAGTTTTTTTTTTAAAAAAGAAACAGACAATGTCACGACAAGATTTAAAAAAAAAATAAGAACTCGACAAAAATGAAAGGAAGACTCAATTGATCTTAGATATTATTTCAGATCTTTGTAGGATGCACAACAGATCTGAATATATTCAAATCTGTGAATGAATGAGAAAGGAGAAAGCGTGACCAGGAGAGATTGCGTGAAATAGGAAGAAAGAAGGAAAAGGCGACGCACAACACAACAGATCTGAATCTGAATATATTCAGATCTGTGAGACGAATAGCGAAGCTCGTGCAGGAAAAATGAATGAAGGAGAAGGCGTGACAAGTAGTTGCCAGACCAGATTCACGTGACTAGGAGAAGTCACTCGAAATAAGAAAAACTCGACTTTTGCATGAAACAGGAAAAAAAATGATAGATCGACTTTTCGCGTGAAACAAGAAGAGAAGAAAAGAGAAGAGAAGAGAAGAAGAACTCGGCTTTTCAAGGAGAAAAACAAAAAGACAAAATTAATGAAAGTGACCTGATGAAGAGGAGAAGGACTCGACTTGTCACGTCCCTGATGAAGATCCTTTTTACGCCCAGAGATGCTGCTGCTCTGATACCATGAAAAAACTGCCTTTGGGCTGGCGTATTTTGTGAAGAAATCGATAAAGGAGTGTGGAGAGAGAACAAACTCTTCTTGGGGAATCAGCAACCACTCTCTTTTTCTTAATGACTGCACTAATACATCATTAAGCTTAATAGGGTTACAATATTTTACATGGACGAAACTGCCTTGTATTAGTAATACATATTACATTAAAATATAAAACATGCATGTGCTGTATCGGATATGGATCCTCTACTGGATCCATATCCATTCCATATTCTAATAACATAAAGAGAAACAAACTCACCAGCAAGCGTGAAGAAGATTTAGTATATGTTCATTCAAATCTTCGACTACTTTCGCGAGCCAATGATGAATACATGTACTAATTTGCTCTCTTAGTTATTTGACTATTTCTTAGTTTTTTCATTTAAATATACTTGTATGTAATATTTTCAAATTGTTTAAAATTTTTAATAATGCTGACAAGGATCATCCAAATTTTGGGATGTAAACCCAAAAGAGTGTGACTTAGAGGGAGAGCATGATTTCAACATTACAAACATGGATTTATCTGAGCCCAGTCTTCCTTTTTATGATGCATTTAATGACGAAGCAAAAAATTATTAGGATTCATTACCTCATCGTCATATACATTGTATAGGATATACTTTTGGTACGTAATTATGCAATTTTTGCTTCTTTTACTAGTATACTATATAATTTACTTCTTTTCTGCTTTACTTATTTGATTGTTTGTATAATATATTTAGGTTGATTTAATTATGGTGTTAGTTTTTATGATGTAGAATAAAATTGTAGATTGTTAATTTGATTTATTGTATGCATGATGATGAATTGATTTGATGATATTATGATAATTGTTTTTTATTTCATTAGTGTTATTGTTGTTATTTGTTAACTGTTAAAACTTAAAAATTATATATATATATATATATATATATATATATAATTTTTTATATTTTTACCGCACCCAAGTTTTTTGAAAGTGCCGCACCCCTGCACCCGCACCCATGTGACATAGCACTTACCCATTAATGGGAAGCTCACTTCCCCTTCTTTTTTCTGTTTTTCCTTCTTGCTTTTCCTTCTTTTTTTCCTTTTTTTGCTTCTCCCTCGTTTTCAGTTCGCTTCCTAGGTCACTTCCTGTTCGCTTCTCTTCTCACTTTCGAGATGGTTCCTGGTTCACCTCTAAGTCGTCCCGCACTTCCCGCTTTCTAAAATTTTGGAAGTGACTCGCTTCCTGCTTCCACTTCCCGAATTGTTTCTCACTTCCGCTTCCTTGACTGACAACTGTGGTTTATAGTGTCTGCATGTCATACCATTTAATTCTTTTGATTTGCCGCTCAGTAGTTTTTGAACTCTCTTGCTTCATGACTTTATTCCTAAAAGAGTCGGTCCTGCAGGTTCGGTGCACAAAGCAGGCTGAGCGTGGGGGCACGACGTGCAACAGAGGTTGGCGCAGGGTTGGAGGAGCACAAAGGCTGAGTGTTGGGGGTGTTGCAACAGTGTCACAACAACGGGGAGGGCCGTGTCCCCGTCAGGGGACACAATCACGGTATGAAAGAGTAAAGGGGTGTGTCCAGACGGGTGACACGGCCAAGGAACCCGTGTGACCTTGGGCGAGTCCTAGGGGGATTCAGTCAAGGGGAAATAGGCTGATAGGGAGAGAGAGCAGTGCCTTTCCTTGCTGGCTTGGTATACAAGGCGAGTAGCGTGGGTGGAGGGCAGGGTGACATCTGAAACAGAGAACTTCAATCCCGACAGGTCGACGACAATGGTGGAGGACAGACAAGGGAGGGAGAACATACCTTCCCTCAGAGACAAACCAAGAACGAAGAATAAGAACCTTTGTGAGAAAATCTCTCAAAAAAATTCATCAAAAATAACTAAACCAAAGACACATATTTATAGAGTTTACATAGGAGTTGAAAAGGAAAAGAATGCACACAATCCCACCCTGGATGGGATTCCAAGGGGGGCGTCCCACTAGAGTCCCAGCCTGGGTAGGACTCCAGGCTGGTTGAACTTCTAATAAATTTAGTATCTTCCTAATCTAATAAATCCACTAGAATCCCACATGGGTTGGGCGGCTCCTACTGGAGTAGATCCAAGGCTGAAACAGATCGAGGTAGGGCGGATCTGTTGGGACGGACCTGGAGTAGAAAAGGGTGTGTAACTATCTACCCTTCTCAAACGTGCTTTGTCTTCAAGACGAGAGCTCTCGGGAAACTGTTGCAGCAACCGATCATTGTCACCTCCAGGGTCAAACACTAGGCACATAGTTTACCCATGTGCCAAGATTATCTCCTTCACTAGATGCCAAATCTCCTACTTCTGCGCATGTGCATATTTTTAGGACCGAACATTAGCCAGCTTGGCCCTTGGCTCTATCAGGATCACATGGTCATGTGATCGAGAGGTCGTTTGGCCCTTGGGCTCATCGAACACTGCTAGACTCCTGGAGCAAGGTCTCTAATTCGTTATGTATTTCAACTAGGGTTGTGGGCACCCCACTCACTGCCATCATCATAGACATCTGTGACACACTTTGCCGGACCACCTTGGTGAGTTGTTTAGACTCAGCCAGAGAATCTGGTGTCCGTGGAAGGGCTTGGATAGACACTTGATCACCTCCGTAATCAAATTCCATAATCTTGTCCTTAAAGTTCCACTGGACAAAACCCAAGAGCTGGAGCCACTGCATCTCGAGTACCACGTCCGCACCCTTGATCGACATTATGTACATGTTTGTGGTTAGGATAGTGCCCTGGATTTTTAGACGGACTCCAGGACAAAGGGTGATGCATCTGAGTTTGCTACCATTTCTGACTACTACCTCGAAGGGCTGCTGAGAGGTAGCCATGCACTTGGCTCGTTTAGCTATCTGAGCACACAAAGTTGTGCATCGAACGAGTGAAATCATCAACACACCAATTCTACCAGGTACCCTCATCGTCTGAGGTACCTCCATATCGGCTAGTGCGTGGTACGAGATCTTTGGAACCTCCTCCAGAGTGTCCTCTGCCGAATCCGACAATTCGATGTCATTAATCTCTTCTTGGAGAGTTTCTCCTCAATCACGCATGCCAATTCAAAACTCTGTATTAGGAAAATCGGTCTCGTGGCCTGGACTTCGAATTGCAGGTTTGGTTTTAGACCCGTAAGGAAAGTCCCAATCAAAGACTCCCGGGACCATCCCATGACGAGGTTGCACAATCTTTTGAACTCTGCCTGATAATCGATAACGTTGCACTGTTGACGAATCTTGGACAATGCCACATGATGATTGGTGTAGGCAGATGAACCGAACCGGTTCATGAGAGCCCTCGAGAAAGCCTACCAAGAGAACATGCCTAAGTGGGTCTCTAACCAGTGAAACTATTAGATGACATCCTCTTCCAGGTAGATAGAAGCAAAAGCCACCCGGTCTTCATTCGGCGTTCGAGCAATACGAAAGTATTGCTCAACCCAGAACACCCAACTCGTCGGATTAGAACCAGCGAATTTGGGGAACTGATGTCAGGGTCGACGGGCTTGGTAGGGTCCAATGCTAGACCCCAATGATTGGCCACCCCCACTCGTTTCCCCATTACGGTCTTGAAGACCGGTCATCTAGTCCAATCAACGCTCCATAGAATCCAGCATCGTAAGAACACGTTGGAAACACTCATCCAACTTGTCGTTGAGCGCTTCCACACACATACCCATGGTCCCCATGTTAAGTTGGACCCCGACGATTCTCTTATCGAATAAAGCGGACTTTGCCTTGAAATCCGTACAATACGTAGACCATCTCTTGGGCCCAAGTCATATCGCAGGTTTCCAGGGTTACGGAAACAAGAAGGGCTTGGGCCCTTACTGGCTAGGCTTGGTAAACGGAAAAAAGTTCTGTAACGGTACTGGAAGCGTCACATGCGCAACTAGCGAGTAGGTGTGGAGATCCCGTACGCAAGACAAACACGCCTTGGGACAACGTCAAACACCTGGGTTGGTCAGACCCTCCCAAAAGTGTCTAGGTTGCACCAAAAACGTATCTGGCTCGGTTGGGGATAGGAAAAATCAGCCACACAACTATAAAGCTGCCAGGACTGTCGTTCGGCTCTTTGAAAACCTGGGGAAACAATACAAGGCAATGAAACAAATCCTCTGGATTCAGGTTAGATCAACGTTGAGTTTGATCTAACTCTTCGTACAATAAAAAAATTCAACACGGCCAGATAAAATATAACTAAGAAAATCAGAATGTGCGTTGAAATATACCTTAACAGAATCAGGAAGGGTGTGGGCCCTTGCTACGTCGACTGGGAAGACTGCTGGTCGACGTGACTTGCCAGGAAAAGCAATGCTCTGATACCAATTGTCAGGACCTGATTCCTAGAGGAGTCGGTCCTGCAGGTTCAACACACGGAGCGGGTTGGGTGAGGAGTCACAACGTGCACCAGAGGCTGGCACAGGGTTAGAGGGGCATATCGGCTGGGTGTTGGGGGTGCTGATGTCACAACAGGAGAGAGGGAGGGTTGTATCTCCGGAAGTGACACAGTCACGATGTGGAAGAGGAAGGGGGCATGTCCAGGCGGGGCAGCGAGTGACAGCTAGGGAAGCCGTGTGGCCTTGGGCAAGTCCCAGGGGGGATTCGGTCAAGGGGAAATAGGCCGGCAAGGAGAAAGAGCAACATCTCTTCTTGCTGGCTCAGTTTATGAGGTAGGTAACGTGGGTGGAGGGCAGGGCGACGTTCGGAAGGGAGAACTTCAATCCCGACAGGCCAACAACAATGGTGAAGGACAGACAGGTGAGGGAGAACAAACCTTCCCTTAGAGATAAACCAAGAACGAAGAACAAGAACCTTTGTGAGAAAATCTCTCAGAAAAATTCATTAAAAATAACTAAACCAGAGACACATATGTATAGAGTTTACATAGGAGTAAAAAGGAAAAAAATGCACACAATCCCACCCTGGATGGGATTCCAAGGAGGGCGTCCCACCAGAGTCCCAACCTGGGTAGGACTCCAGGCTGGTTGAACTTCTAATAAATTCAGTAGCTTCCTAATCTAATAAATCCATTAGATTCCCACATGGGCTGAGTGGCTCCCACTGGGGTGGATCCAAGGCTGAAACGGATCCAGCTGGGGTGGATCTGCTGGGACGGACCTGAAGCAGAAAAGGCTCCGTAACACATACCTCCATTAATGCAATTCTAGTTTATTGATACTCCTTTTAAGGAAGTATGCTATTTTTTCACTCCTTTTAAATAATCATTTATTTTCCTCTTTGGCCTGAAGAGAAAAGTAAAATGTGGTTAAATTTCAACTCACAGTAGTGTTAAGATAAATATATCCTTGGTATGTATACATATACCTATGTGTATATGTATATATATTTATACATATATTTATATGTAATATATATGAAGAGCTTAGTCAACCTAGGTTGACTGAGTTCTAGCCGTTGGAGGCTAGTCCAACGGCTAGAAGGGTCTCCTTCTTCCCTTTAATCCCTCTCTTCTCTCTTTGTTGGGCCTACAAATATGGGTGAGTGTGTGACATTGTAAGGGAGAGAGTGATGGGTAGTTTCTTAGGTTTTGAGTGTTTGTAGTGAGGCTCCTTTGTAATTTTTCATTTCTTTTGTATTATTTGAATTTCATCCTTAATGAAATTGTTTATTTTTTTATTATTATGCTCGTACTTGAACGGCATTTAATTCTTGTGGCCCGCTAGTTGATACTTTTGTGATAACTGGTGGAATATTGAAAATATTTTTTTTTATTCTTTGTACCTCTCCACATTGCTGATATTTCTTATAGGTTTTGTTGTAGTCTTTGATGACCATACTGTGTTGTCTGGGGAATTATTTTTTGAAGTTATAAATGAAAAATAAATGATTGAGCAATGTGCATTCATGCAGTAACATGTGTTGTCTGGTATGACTGGCATGTTGATCCAACGCTAAATACTCTCATACCCATCCACATTTGGTTTTCTACAACCATGGTTACCAACTATGTCACATAAGTGTGGGTGTGGATGCAGGTGCAGGTGCAGGTGCAAGGGTGTGACATGGCAATTTAAAAAAACTTGGGTGCAGGTGTGCGGATATATATATATATATATATATATATATATATAGAGAGAGAGAGAGAGAGAGAGAGAGAGAGAGAGAGATCATGTACGTATTTATGTATATATTATAGATAAAACTAGACTTGGTTAGGGTCAACCAAGTCCAGTTTCGGACAGAAATAGACCTTGGTGCGGTTGACCGCACCTGACATTGCAGAAGCTGTGTCCAAGTGTCGGTGTGTTGCCCTTTTAAAAGTGTCCCTGTTACATTGGTTACCAACAGTGGATCTTCTAATCTACCCTAGGCCAGTTGGATGGGATTCTTGATTTTGATCATCATCTAAACTCATCTCATGGAAATAGCCTCTCCGATCCCTAAGAGAGGAACATACGTACCTGAGAGTATTTTTTTCATTTCTTTCTATCTAGAGCTACAAGTTCGGTCACTTTTACAGTCCTTCATATCACTCAGACTGCCTCCTTCCAAGTCATCAGTGGTCTTCTTTTTCTTAGTTCATTCTACTTGTATCTTAACCTTTCTCATAGGTGCCATAATATGTGTCTGCAACATGCGCATGCCATCTTAAACGACACACTTATTTTATCTTTTATTGGTATTACTCCTAGGCACATTATGATATATTTATTTTTAATCTATCCTTTCTCATAACCCCGGACATCCATCGATACTCTCATATGGATATCTGATAGTATCTGTTTTGATTTATCTAATTCCAGATTTGGCATGGAGAGGTCTAGTTAATGGGTTTCTAGTTGGTTTATGGATCCTGCTTACTGTCTTGTGCTATCTTTTGATACAGCTTCTGATTTTTCCCTTCCCCATTCATGCTGATTTTTTGTGGAGTGGCCTTTTGATCCTTCTCCTACCATTCAAGTTCAATCAATTTGCCTGAGTGATTTCCCCAATTGGTGGATTCAATCTACCTGAAGGCCAGCATGCCAACTACATGGTTATTTCAGTGTTCTCCATCCATTCACATGCAGTTGCAAGTTTGCCAACGTATGTAGGAAACATTTCACACAATAGGAATTGCTAATCAATGTGGGAAGATCACAGACACCGTGTACATGGACAAGGCTTAATGATGACAACTACAATGGAAAGGATTACCTGATTAGGATAATGATAGAGATCAGATAGTTAGAAACATGTCAGATGATACCACTGGCACTGTATATGAAATGAGAGGTGCCATTGTGTATGTTGCTGTAGAATATTGAATTAAGCCTTTGCAAATTGACAGCTCATTCCAGGAGCTGGGCGAAAGCTAAGATGCATTAGCACCAGATTGTTCTGCCTAAAAGTTGCTAATTAATACATTGAAGGTTGGTATTACTATTAACACTAAACAAGACCTGCATGATGTCATGTTTATGTTAACGTCCTGTATTAATATTCATAAAAGATTCATTGGGCATATTTTCTTGGATAAGTTGATTTTGTGCTTCGAGTACCATACATATCATGTATTTTCTTTGAGGTCATATTCTCATTAATAAAATAATTTTCTTTCATAAGAATATAATTGTTACGCATCTACCAATTCCTTTATTAAACTATAAATCATTTTCATCATCAATCTATTTATTGCTGCATCTCATGCTTTCTTTATCTTTATAATTGTTCAGCAACTGCTCGTACTGTTGGACACTTGTCAAAGAGTGCAGAGGTCATGAAGCTTGTTAATGGGCTTATGAAAGCACCAGAGGTGGCTGCTACAATGCAAGAATTCACCAAAGAAATGACAAAGGTTAAGTTTGTGCTTGTACTACTACACTCTCTTTGTTGCATAATTTATTTGACATTGCCACTTTTTTTTTCTGAGTTGTATATTACTTTGCCTAGTGCAGCTTGCAAGAGGGCCATCCATTTGTAAGCCAAATTTTATCTGGTTACTTACTATTTTATGAAAGTGAATTTGTTGCCGAAAGATAGATAATGAAATAAATATCTTCCTCTAGGATTCACAAGATAATGGAAGGAAATAAATATACTACATGGGAGAAAGGAAGAACAGTGATCTTTCTCCCCAAGTCATGGACCTACCATGAACAACTTGATGGAGCAGTACTCAAGGATTGACCAAACATGGTCAAGTGTTCAAGGCTTTTATCCGTTGATCAATCTGGTGATGATAAACATTTGCCTATATAAGAGTAGTTCATAGTTCCTGATAGCAAGGTAACCCGATATTGCATTGCCCAAGGGTCAAAATCCAGAAGTTAAACATATGGCTTTTGTGTGCAATTAGTCACTAATTAGGTTTATTTGTTTCATATGTCGTGTGCTGATCTGGCCAATATGAAATTTTTTATTTTCTACAAGAATTAAGCTTTATTATGTTAATGTAGTATGCTTTATATTCAAAAGAAAACACACTTTGCTATTTGCTTTTCTTCTTGATAGTGAATGATCATGCCAATGCAGACATCTATCTTGAATAGAGCAAATGGGTGAGGTACATATTTTGTTCTTCCCTTTCCACTGGGTTAAGCAGTCTTGGTTAAGGCAGATGTTATTAGATTAACTCAAGTCCAGTATCTAAGTAAACTGTGTTGCTCATGGCCAATTTAGCAAACACCATTCACTGGGACCAAGGAATTGAAGTTTAATTAGTTTTGAAGTTCATTGCTCATTTGACCTAAAAATGTTCTATGATCTGTAGGCTGGGGTAATGGAAGAAATGGTCAATGATGCCGTTGACTCTGCGCTAGATTCAGAAGACATAGAAGAGGAAATTGAAGAGGAGGTCGATAAAGTGCTAACACAAATTGCTGGTGAGACTGCTGCACAGTTGCCAGATGCCGTGAGAAGAGAGAAACTAAAGGAACCTGTGCGGGCACAAAGAGTGCAACAAGAGGTATTATTAAAAATACTTGCTAGCTGGATTTTCTTTTCCTCCACATTCTTGAAATTCTGCTCATAGCTTTTTCTCTCACTTCAGGTCGAACCTGTAGCCGAGGGCGTTGATGATGAAGAGGATATGGAAGCACTAAGGGCCCGCCTTGCAAATGTGAGGTCATAGCTCTTGCCTCTCGTGACCTACCTATAGGTCTACTTAAGTTGCACTTTCATGTTTTACTGTGATAATATGCTAACATAATAAAACGAACATGGCATAGCATGTGTTTTAAACACCGAGGTTTGTCTTATCTCCATTTGTTGTCTAACACGTGTATATTGGCACTAGCCCCTTTTCTCTTCCCCTATAATTATTGTTATTTACATTAACAAGATTGTTAGCCATTCTTCTTGTTTCTTTCAAGCCTGCATGCGAATCATGGCATATTTGCAAAGTTGTGACATGCTTGAAGCCTGTAGCAACTCTGCCAATACAAATGCTCTTTGGTCACCAATAATATGATTGTCAAACTAGATGGATATTCCTGTACTTTGCACCGAGAAGGGATCTCACATCTCTGGAAAGTGGGAAGTGAGACTCCAACTTGAAATCCTTCTTGGTGATATAGCCCAATTGTTTGAGAGATTCAAATGCACTCCAAGGACATGTTTGCTTGGCCCCAAATGAGAATCATTCTCTCACAATGGTGAGAGAATGATTCCCATTTGCCCCATTTCTCACTTGCAAGCAAGCATGAGCAAATGGGGCAGTGAGATTTGAAATCATGTTTGGAGCCATTTTACTCAATTCTCGTGTGATTCAGTATTACGTTGTCTGCCCTGTGATTTGGAATCATATTATTTGAACCACGAGATAGAATCACATGAGATGCAGGCAAACGTGCCCTAAGAGCGCAATTGCAAGTGAGAAAGTAGACTGCTACCCCTGAGAAAGTTGATGAGACTAGTTTACTTAGGGTGAAGGATGGAGAAAACTCACAGTTAAATGTTTTCACCTGTGAAATGGCATGCCTTTCTTGGTCATTTTTTTCTGAGAAAATGAATTACTTGCTTACAAAGCTGTGAAGAACTTTCTCATACGAGAAATATGTCCTACTTTCTCAGGTAAGAAACTGTTTCACTGGTTAGCACCATGTGTCTATCACATTTTTTGCAGAAAATGAGTTGGATCTGATCAGGAAATGATTCTGCTGGAAGGGGATTGGACCTCGGGCTTAAGGAAAATAGCTCCTATGTTTGTGTCTACTGTCCATTTCTGTGGCATACAAACACCCCCTAAGGGGGCGTGTTTTATTTTGCGGACAGTCGCATCTGCGGGTCGCTGCTATCCATGCCCCACATGCTCAACACAAATGGCGGACACGTGGTTCACCTGGAGCATGTCATCCTGCGTGCCCAGCAGGATGCCTTTGAGGTGTCCCGTGATGTTCCACTCCTCTCCCTGAAGCAATGGTGTCTGGGACACCTGGGACAAAAAACAAAACAATAAAAACAAATAAAAAAAAAAGAGTGGAACACTTGGAACAAAAACTCGACTTGTTCAGGGCACCTCTGCACCTTGCCAACAGTGTCCAGACACAGGCTTGTTCTACGTAGATTTGTCTGCAAAAATCAAACACCCCCCTGAAGTAGCATTCTGGTCACTGCATGCTCATGTGTGTAACAAAAAAAATCAATTGCCTGCCTCTGACATTCTTTAACATACGGTAAGCAATAAAGGGGAATAATATTGGCTACACTTGTTGGTTCAGGATTTGATATTTTATTTTGTTTACACTTCTGACTCTCCAGATGTGATATACACGTTTGGTTTAATGAAAACCGGCCTTTAGATCATGTTTTCCTGACATGTAGATTGGATTTTCTGGGAGTTCAAAAATCAATGGCATACAATTTGCTAAATTTTATCTTTCTTGGGGTCGAGGGGTAAGTCTTTTTGAGTTTTACACTGACATGGACAGAGACTGTAAGTACCGGATGCTGAGCCAGCACAGCTAAGTCTCTGTGCATGAAAATCAAGAAGAAGTTTTCATCTTTCAAAAAATCATACTTTTTGGTTGAAAAAAAATAAGATGAAAGGCTGATTCGTACTATTTTGACCATGCTGAACACATTCATAAGGTCAGATTTGGTCAACACGACCAGACCTAATGAGTTTCAGCTAGGCGGTTTGGAACCAAGATGGTGTAGGTGGCTGACCGATTTTAATTTGTTACTCAAACCAGTCAGTGCATATCACATTACTTGAATGCTGCTTGGCTTTTGCCTACCGAACAAGCTGCATTTATTTATTTATCCCTCAACTTGGTACTTCCAAGTATCTTACTGATACACGAGCATCAAATATGCCCTTCATCCTGTCTTGGTCAGTTTTTTTTTTTTTGACAGAAAGATATGATTCATTCGGTATACAACAACAAATCGTTTATTGTAGGAAATTCAACAGAAATACAGCTCAGAGGTGGTGATGAGATGTCTCTACTCAGAAAAAGAAATGACTAAAAGACAAACATCGAACAGTAAAAATAGCAGAATGTAGCGTACAGGCCTGGCAAGCCACGCAGACACTATCCTGGCTGAATCCTGCATGATCTAAATGATAGCAGATCCATGGGAAGAAGATGGTACACAAAAGCCTAAACAACCATTCCAATCCAGCCCAAGGCAGTTCTGGGCCATTTTTGTCGGGCCCTAGAGGCGACCTCCCATCTCAACTGGTCATGTAGCGCCATAAGATCAGATTTTGTATTCCTGAAACAATGATGATTTCTCTCCGTTGCAGATTAATTTCCAAGCTGACAATACCCATACCCTCTAAACAAATTTCCATTTCTTTCCTCTTGCGTCCAGCTACAACGTGGAAAAATAAAATGATTCCAACAAAGTGTAATTACATCACCCCATGCCAAGGAAATCAAGGCCCTGAAATAGGGGCAGTCCCAAAATAAATGTGAAAGAGTTTCCTCATCTTTATTGCATAGAATGCACCGACTAGCTAGCGAGATGGATCCTAAGATGCTTTAACCTTGTTTCTGTGTTTAACCAGCCCAGCCCAGCCCAGGAGAATCTGTCTAAGCCAAGAGTGAGGCCTCCCTTCCATAAGGAGCTATATTGTATTATCGGGCCAACGAAGGAGTAAAAAGACTTAGTGCTAATTAATTAACCATCAATGGTTAGTGACCATGTTGCGACAACTTCTGTCATAAGCGCTAGTGGTTGAGTAACTTGAGAGATGAGAGTCGACCATTGTTGAAAGACCAATTCTGAGGGGTTATGGTGAAGAGTCAAATCCCAAAATGCAAGTGAACTTGACCATAGTTCCACGAGTGTAGCGTATTTCCTTCTTGTGGCTAGATACAAAGGAGAAAATACGTCTCTAAGTCGATCATTGGGCCACCATTAGTCCTGACAAAAAAGTGTTGAAGTGACATTCCCAATATTAACACTGACACCCAAATGAAATTCCTCTAATGCCACAACTCATTCCTTCCAAATTCTCGAACCTTTTTCCCAAAACTGGTTTTCAGACCAGCTAGAGGGTCATCCTTGTAGATCATATTTTTCTATAAATACGGTAGCAATCCTACCATCTTTCTTACATATAACCCAAAGCCACTTTCCCAAGAGAGCTTTGTTGAACTTGTACAAGTTATGAATTCCCAAACCCTTTAGATGGAGAGGTTTGGAGATCAAGCACCAACATACCAAAGAATTATATGTGCCCTCTGATTTTTCCAACCAAATAAACCTTTGAAGAAGTCTAGTAAACCTTTTCTCCACTTTCTTTGGAATCTTAAAAACCTGCATTTAGTGTAAGGGCATGGGTATAATGTTAAACTTCACCAATGAAATGTGGTCAGCTTTGGATAGAAGACGGGTTGCACAATTCTAATTTTTTTTGCGTAACCTTATCTTCAAAGAGGGTCCAATGTAGCTCTTTAGAAATACCAAAGTGGAGAGGTAAACCAAGATACTTCATAGGTAGCGACCTAGTCTCATAATAAAAAATAAAGATAGCTATCTGTTGCATTTCCCCCAAGAGATTGTTCAATACCGTGATTTGACTTTTGACATCATTCATACGCAATTTCGAAATATGAAAAAAGATTTGGATGAGGATCCAAAGAACCCAAAGGTTGTGTTTGGTTGCTTCCCCAAACACCAATAAATCATCGACAAACAAAAGGTGGGAGATGATGACACTATCCAAGACCTTGAAGCCCACAAAAAGGCCATGTATTCCCGTCGAATCAATCATAACTGAACGAGTTTCTAAGTCCATGACAAATAGAAGTGGAGAGAGGGGGTCCCCTTGGCACAACCCCCTCTTTGGCTTAAAGAGGTCCCCCTTTTCTCCGTTGATGGACACCGCAATGGATGAGGCATTAAGCAAGGCCTTAATCCATGATGTCCATTTATCACCCAAACCCAAAATTTTCAAACAATATATGTAAGAAGAAGCGCCAATCTAAAGAATCAAATGCTTTTTCCAAGTCAAATTTTAAGATGAAAGATTTCTTACCTAACGCTTTGATGAAATGCAAGGCTTCATGAGTAAGAACACATGAATTATGAAACCTTCTTCTAGGGATGAAAGTGCGTTGAGAGTCTAAAATTATAGGCCCTACAAGAAGCTTTAGTCTAGATGGGAAGACTTTTGAAACAATCTTGAAGATTGTCCTCACCAATGAAATAGGCCGAAACTAATCTATGAATTTCGTGAGTCCTTTGGGATGAGAATAAGAATTAATTTACCCAATACTTGAGAAAGCTTCACATTGCTATGAAAATCAACCATCATTTGGAAGAGGTCTCTCTTAACAAAGTCTCATGGCTTCTTCAAAAATTCAATGGGGAACCCATTTACATCGGGGGTTTTCTCATTGAGTAAATTCCATACCTCATTCTTGATTTATTCCAATGAGAAAGAACCAATAGAACACATGAGGGCAACCTCATTCAACCTTGAAAAGTTCAAACCAAACATATCATATGAGGCCTCAGCAACATAAGAGAACCAATCTTTAAAATAGGTGGTTGCCCAAGGAAGAATGTATGAACCTTGGAATGTTGATCCTTCAATCTCCATTGATAGAATATGATTTGACCTTCTTCTATTCGAGGTGCACATGTTAAAGAATTTGGTATGCAGCTCCTCCGACTTATAGCCAGTGAGCCTTGGCTTGTTGCCGTCATCTAATGCTTTCCTGTATCCTCCATTCGCAAATGTCTTGTACTAATTTTTTCTTTTCCATCTTAATGTCGGAGGCCCTTTTCACATCTACCCCTTCTTTCTTCATGTGTTGCAAAGCCTTCAATTTGGACTTTCATTCATTGACTTCCTTGAACTTAGCTTGGCAATGATTTTTATTCCATTCAATGAACTTTGATCTCATAAAAGATAGTTTAAAATGAATCATCAATGCAGCCCACTTTTGAGGTCAAGGTGCCTCCTCCCACCATTTCTAATTTTTTTCTACCAAATTTGGTTCACGAAGCTACCAAAGCTTCATTCGAAAAGATGACAATGCGCGGGATCCCCTTGTGCCCCAAGATAACCAAATTATTGATCAGTGATCCAAAATTGAAATTGGATCAACCTTAGCACACATGTCATGTTAACATTATAGCATTAACAAAGTGATCAAGAAATGATCCAATCTTCTCATTACCAGTGGCACCCTCTTATTGAACCAAGTAAATTTGGACCCTTGCATGGAGAGATCCAAGAGATGACAATCATCAAGAAGTCATGCAAACTTGCACATGCTATAAGCATACCTATGATTAGTGTTTGAGTCTGCCATTTGTAAAATGGAGTTAAAGTCACCACCAATGCACTAATCTTCTGTGACAAATAAGATTGTGCCATCATGAATTTGTTTAAGCTCTTTCAAAAAATTCTTCTTGAAGGAGAAGATGCAAGACACATATACGCTAGTGAACAAAGTTCGATAACCATGGATGGGGTTAATGAACAATAGTGAAATGAAAAAATCCCCCAAGCCATAGACCGTGGTACCTATCCTCTGTCTCCAAGTAAGTAACATGCCTCTGATTGCCTCCTTGCTGGTTTGAAAGTAAATTCACAATCCCTCCAAACTTCATCCACAAAAATTAGATCAATGAAACTCATTTTTGTCTCTTCAATTGAATGATGTCTGACTTGATATGCTAAATTTTATTTGATAACAAAATCTGCTTGTCGCGGCCATGTAAGCCATGGACATTCCATGATAGGATCTTTATTAATAACCAATTTATTTCAAACCCTTATGAAGGCAAGCCCGACCTCATGTTATGAAAATATGTGAGAGAAGATTATAGTTTTTTATCTGCATAGTTGTTACCATATTTTCACAAAAAGACGTGCAAATTTAGCTTGATTGCGCTTAGAACTTCATTCAGAGTACTATCATTTTAAAAAAAAAGTGACATAAAGCTATTGCCGGCAAGAGAAGGGAGAGATGGCCATGAAGTGGATCTGTCAGTGGCGTCATGGTGGGTGTTGGCAAGGTCGGTGGTGCCATGGTGGTTGTGGGCAAAGTCAATGGCATGAAAAAGGTTCTTAGTGGACATAAATGACATGGTAGACAGAGCGGACACAATCCCCTATTACGGGTGAACCATTGCTAACAGGTGGGATGAGATAAACAAGTTGGACACAACCCCCAGAACAGGATGAATGCTCAATGTCTAGTGAGGCTAGGGAGTTCGGCTTTGGGTTGGGGTCAAGGCAAGGTAGTTGACCCAGGTCCACCCACAAGCTAGAGATAGCTACCAAATTTGGTGGTAGAGGTGGGTTCTCTTGTTCAAAATGTGGGGCCACAAAAATAGACCTTTCAAGATCCAAAATAAGGAAAATTAAGCAAAATGAAACAAATGATGTATCAAAATGCTCATAATCGTTATGAAGACTATGGACTTATCTTAAAAGAATTTAAAATTGACAATTTTTAAGAAATCATGGAAGAAAAATTCAAAATTGAAGGTCTTTTGTCAAAAACAAGAATTTGAGAAAAAGTGAATAGACTTCTGTAATTTAGATGTTTCAAAAGACATATGAATTCAAATTGTACCAAATTTGTGAGAGAAGTTTTCTAACATGATTAGAAAACTTTTCCAAGTTACAAAATGGAAAAATCAGTTCTGGTTTAGAAATGGTGACTTTCGTAAGTCACCATTCTATTTCAAGAAATGAACCTATTACAGAACCTGAAGTTTTGTAACCAGTTCTGATTTTTAATAGAATTAAAATAACAAATAGATATAAAAATTTATAAAAATTGAAAAAAATAAACTAGACATATAAAAGAAGACAACCCTTTTTACAGATATGGAAAATGATCTCCCATTGTGGAGATATGACTATGAGAAAATGGACTAAAATCTATGTAATATAAATAATATAGAATGATAGGGGTCTGGTTTTTAATCTAAATGAGGTATGAAATGACCACATAAATCACTGAAAATTGGTAAAAATAAACTAGATTTAATCACAAAGACACCGCTTTTTACGGATCAGAAATACGATCTTCGGTTAGGGAGATACTTCTCCAGCAAGTTGGCCTTGATTTGAATAGCGATTTGTTGAATAACACCATAAATCACAATAGCGATTTGCTAAAGACATTGTAAATCACAATAGTGATTTACTGAAGACAATTGTAAATCACACAATGATTTACTAAGAGACACTATAAATCGCAATTACGATTTACTAAAGAAAATTATAAATCGCAATTGTGATTTATTGAATAATGTCACAAATCGAATGACGATTTGCTAAAGAGCACTATAAATCGCAATGGTGATTTGTCGAAGGACTCCACAAATCAAAATAGTGATTTGCTAAAGAAAGTAGCAAGTTGAATAACGATTTGCTGAATGACACTACAAATCGAACAACAATTTGTTGAAGGATGTTGCAAATCGAATGATGATCTGATTTGTACTGTAAATCGCTACTCTTTGATCTGATTTCTATTATAAATCACTACTATCTGATCTGATTTCTACTGTAAATCGCAACTCTCTGATTTGATTTCTACTATAAATTATTACTCTCTGATGTGATTTCTAGTATAAATCACTACTCTCTGATCTGATTTCTGTTATAAATTGCTACTCTCTGATTTGATTTCTACTGTAAATCGCTACTCTCTGATCTAATTTCTACTGTAAATCGCTACTCTCTGATATGTTTTCTAATGTAAATCACTACTCTCTTATCTGATTTCTATTATAAATCACTCTTTTCAACAGAGAGAGAATAAAAAAACCACGGCTGCTAAGAGAGAAATCTTATTGCTCTTTTCAACAGTTACAAGAGAGAAAGAAAAGAAAGAATTTATACAAGGTAAGGACGACAATCCTAAACCTAAACAAGTTGGGTCTGATCCATAAGAAACTGAGTCTCAAACATAAACCTAAAAAAAAATCTTTTTTTTGGGGGGGGGGGCTGCCCCCCACGACCCTCGCCTGTTGACCGTGCAACAGGACCTGTGCTGGGGGGAACCCTCAGACCCCCTTTCTGTAAGGGAAAAAACTATGAATCAGGCTCTACAACTCATCAGTCAGGAACGAGAAGGCGACCATGTGTTGTAACACAAGCTAAAAACAAAGGTAAAACATCCAAATCTATTTATGGGGAGTGGGAGGACATTTTCATCCAATGCATATCTATCTTATGGGAGGACATTTCCGTCAAAAGCATATCTACCTTTTTTATATGTTATTTTATTATAAAGTCATCGTGGGCAACATTGGCATATGAATTATTACGGGTTCTAAGATATTCCTCTATACACATAGGAACACGCAAATTTGTGTTTCGGGGAGGACACACACCACCCTCCCGTCGAGACTTGTATACAATCCAGTCTTCCCTTAGTTTGGCAGTCGTGAACCCTATATTCCTGTCGACCGCTAAAAATAGGTATGTATGGCATTGCTCGCGAGGAAAGCTGCATCACAAACACCATGCTATATTCATCTCGTTCAATGTTGCACAGCTTGGGCACCACCATCCTGGGGTCATTGGTTATAACCTGTTTGTGGCTTGCATAAGACACAAGAGGTAGTGTGCAAATTGATCATTCGATGTTTGACCATGAGGAAGGATATGGTTAATATCCTTTTCGGAGAAGGTATCGACTACGTCTGACTATTGAAGACCACCTATCTGTACACAACATACCATGACAGTCACACGTCTCCAGAATTCGTTTGGACTGAGTTGAGACGTCTTGATATCCTTGAGATCAAGGTGATTTACATCCCGAGTTTGTCGCCAGTGTAAACCCTCTATACGATGTTCAATATCCGTAACATATGCGTCACAAAAAAGTCAAAGTTGCAGATGCTTACCACTGGACCTCTTCCATCATTCCAGTTTTGCACTTTGTTCATGAATACATATGGTGTTGCTGGTAAGTTCCTTAACTTAAAGGTTAATGAGCTACTACCCTTTCTTGTGCCCTTGAATCCATGGGTACCCGCGAAGGATCAAGAAATGACCGGACCTTATGGGTCTTTAACAGTAACAATAGTATTGTTGTAACTCGCTTAAACATGAATAACTCCTATTGGTGTTCGACTCCCACTCTTATGTGAACTAATACAACTATTTCTACGTAAACCAATTCTTGGTATAGGTTTTGTCATATTCTATTTATTATCATCTCATAAATATGAGTCCAAGATATACAGATATATCCATTTCACATGAAAACAAATCCTTTATTTATTTGTACTGTACATTAGGTCTCTTACAAAGTTAAGTTCTTATTTATAAATATTATCCATGTCTCTGTTTATGTTTCTGATTGGAACAAATTACTATAATTCATTCTTGCTTGCCTACAGATCAGTTGACATTTTTCACAAATCTTATGAATAAAGGCTCTTATTTTCATATTCATCATGACTTCTGCTCGTTGCATATCCTGGTCTACTACCTTACAAATAGCATTTTCTACTGCGGTTTAGCAGCAAATGGGGGTACCCCTTCTTGTGCTCTTGAATCCACAGGTACCCGTGGAGGACTAAGAAATGACCTGACCTTGTGGGTTTGTAACAATAACAATAGTATTGTTGAAACTCACTTGAATATGAATAACTCCTATTGGTGTTCGACCCCCACTCTTACATGAACTAATACGGCTAATTCTACGTGAACCAATTCTTGGTATAGGTTTTGTCATATTCTATTTATTATCATCTCATAAATATGAGTAAGAGATATTCAGATATATCCATTTCATGTGAAAACAAATCATTTATTTATTTGTACTATACATTAGGTCTCTTACAAAGTTAAGTTCCTTTTTATAAATATTATCCTTGTCTCTATTTATGTTTCAGATTGAAACAAATTACTATAATTCATCCTCGCCTACGGATCAGTTGATATTTTTCACAAATCTTACGAAAAAAGGCTCTTATTTTCATATTTATTATGACTTCTGCTCGTTGCATACCCTAGTCTACTACCATACGAATAGCATTTCCTACTGCGGTTTGAGTAGCAAATGGGGGTGCCCCTTCTTATGCCCTTGAATCCATAGGTACCAGCGGAGGACCAAGAAACGACCCGACCTTGTGGGTCTTTAACAATAACAATAGTATTGTTGAAACTCACTTGAACATGAATAATTCCTATTGGTGTTCGACCCCTACTCTTACATGAACTAATACGGCTATTTCTACATGAACCAATTCTTGGTATAGGTTTTATCACATTCTATTTATTATCATCTCATAAATATGAGTCAGAGATATATGGATATATCTATTTCGGAACCTCATGAAGAAGCCACTCCGTCCTCATTCCATGTGGGGTGATCGGGAGGTTTGCTCTCCGTGACCTCAGTGCCTCGGTATGTTGACCACTTGTAGTCTTGGTCATCTAGTATGAGCCAGGAAACGGGTTACGAGCCTCTCCTCTAGTACCAGCGGCCTGAGTTCTTCACGCTTCGACCACTAGCACTTGGTTCATCTTTACTATACAGTTTCCTCAGCAGTGGGATGGAGGCGGGGATGAAGGTTAAAATCAAAACCCGTGTGGGGTTGGACTTACGTTTTTTCCCACCCTGCCTCGCCCCATTTCGATTGGGGATGGAGGACATGAAATTAACGGGGATGAAGGCGGGGATGAAAGTTAAAATTAAAACACGTGCGAGGATGAAGGCAGAATTTTAAGACTGGGCAGGGGTGGAGACATCTCCACCCCGGTGCCATCCCTACTTAACCTAAGTCACCTTCATAGATGGGAGTTCTGGTTGCTGAGGGAGATATGAACCCGAATATTGCCTTCCTCCAAAGACACCCTTCAAACCCATTCTGGTTCCATGTAAAAGAAAGTTAAGATTTCATGAATGTCCGACAAACTGTCACTTGTCTTGGTCACTTCTTCCTCAAAATATGAATTTGTTTTATGCCATCCGCTGTATTGAGGATAAGCCTCACACGAACAGATCATTATCATGCATCTTCTGCTACAGCAGTATTAATCCCCCACAATCCAAGAAATATCAAGTTGTTATAGCCCAATCTTCCAAGTGACGGGAAAAGATTAGCCAACGTACGTGTAACGGATATGTTCATCTGCATATATTCCAAATTCCTTGCAACTATATATCACCATATTCCATATGTGCTGAAAAGACGTTCACGAACTTAGCATATCTCTTAGAATTGTGAAGATGATAACGATGTGTTCCTGTGAGGCTTATCTTCAAAATTATCACAGAATCACAAGCTAACAAAAGGGATCATAGTCTGCAGCCCTCTCACATGGATTGTAAGCAGTCGATAGATCACACCAGTGTTTCCTTTTTCCAACTTCTGTTGACGTCTTTGTTTTTCTACACGTTACAATTGGCAAGATATATATATATATATATATAAAGGAAACTAGAATAGGTTTATCAGCAAAATATGTTTACAGAACAGAAATTTGTATAGTTTTTTTTCCTAAAATTTCACCGTATGAATGTGATCTAGATGCTTGATTTGTAGAAACATACTCTTGGATCATCCTACTAGGATGTATAAGATAGATCTTTTAAGGCTTGAAAATCAACGACTCAAAATTTTTCAAGCATAAAAAATACGATTACAATGATCCAACAGATGATTCCTAACAAGACCACGCCAAATGCATCCTCTCTCTCTCTCTCTCGATATATATATATATATATATATATATATATATATATATATATATAGTCATTTTTGTTGAAATTTATTAAAAATATTAAAATATTATCCATGCGTGTTCGGATAATGTCAGTGTGTCCTATTTTTGTCGCCCCTAAACTCAGACCCTATTGAGTGTTACTATGATATGAACCCTGGAAATAAAACTTCATAAATACTCCCGACTCCTCTGCCCATTCCAAAAGCTTTCCCTTATGCCCTGGCTTGCGCATGGGACACACTATATATTTCAAACTCGAGATATCCCTTCATCTCAATATAAGTCAAGCAGACTATCTGCCTATATATATATATATATATAAGAACTAATGTATGAACCACTATGTGATCTACATGCTTGGTTTTATAAGAACCCACTCTTGAATCATCCGATTTTGATGCATAAACATGATTTTTTTAAAGCTTTGAAATCAATGGCTCATAATCATCATAAAGATTCAAACATTAAAAAATCACATTTTTTTCATCGAAAATACATGATCTAACAGTTTATTCCTAGCAAATTCACCATGCCAAGGATATCTACATAGTTGGATTTACAAAAAAATTATTGAAAATGCCAATATTTCTAGTTCTCATATATGAGAACTGAAAATATGAGAACTAGAATCACGATTTTCATGTATTTTTTGTTTTTTTTTCTTGAATCTAACCATACAGATGTGATCAACATGCTTGGTTTTATCAGAACTAGCTCTTGAATCATCCAATTTTGATGCATAAACAAGAGTTTTTTAAGGCTTTAAAATCAATGACTCAAAATCATGATAAAGATTCAAGCATTCAAAAATCACATTTTTTCATAAAAAATACATGACCCAACAGTTGATTCCTAGCAAATTCACCGTGCCAAGCACATCCACATAGTTGGATTTACAAAAAAAAAACATTGAAAATGCCAATATTTCTAGTTCTCATATTCTAGCGATTCTCTATATATAGGCAAAGCCTGGTCTTGATAATTAATTATAGCATTATAATGTTTTTCATCTAATGTAACATGTTGCAATAAATATTTTTTCTTTCCTAAAAAAACACATGTAGCAATAAATAACATACCATTTATGCCACTAATAATACACTTTAAACTTATTTTATGTTTACAAGCCAAACCAACTTCTCATTATAGATATATATTACACACCAGTCTCCATCTGTTGCAATGGTTTTCTCATTATTGACGTAAGCTCAAAAGTGTACGTACAGGGAAAGTAAGGAGAGGAAGTGCTCCCTACGTGTGTGGGACTCCTTCCAAGAAGGGCTGGTGGTTTGTTCTCTAGCATAAATAAAGACTGTCGGTAAGGCACCCCCTCACAAACTATGTAAAAGAGAGACGTTTTGGAGTTTGAGTTTTGAGATTTTTGGCATTCAAGATAGGAAGGCCTACACACCCCAATCATCATCTTTGTCCATGCATGCATCCCTCTCTTGCTTTAACTAATCACTATCGTTCATGAGTTTGTTTTTAGGTGGCATCATGGGCCATTATATATTGACAAAAAATACTTCCCTGGACCATGAGAATCTAACCCACCTAAAGACAAGCCTCCCCCCCAATAAGACATGGTGACTCATGCAATGATCTTATTCCATTCATATCTATCTTTTGTTCTATTCGAATTGTGTCCCTTTAAAGATTTATTATGATTATCAATTAAGGTTGCTTCTCATCTTTCATTTGTTTTTCCATGGAGGAGAAATATAACGCATTTAAAGGGAATTTATTTCATTCCAGCTTGTCGGTATGGATCTTTTAACATGAAATTTGGTGCATCATTTTTCCTTTCATTTATTGGAGGTTTAATCTTGATAGAAGCTTTTGATGAATGATTGAAAATTGGTGATCCATCTCTTATCTGGAGCGCTTGGTTTTATTTCCCATGAATGATGTGGGGGCCAACCTGAGATACCATCAAAACTCAGTTATAAATCTTTTTCTTGTAAGCATATTCATATATTAAGGTTACAGGTCTGAGAGGTCTGTATATTGGCTAATTGGATCTGGTCCTACAAAAGCATATCCAAAAACTAGTGGGCTGAAAAACTCGGTGTTCCGAGTACTAGCTGGCCCCGATTTGGTTTATACTGTCTGATCCAGAATGGATTTATGTACCAAACTTAGTTAGATCTAACTGGATCTCTATAGAAATTGGGAAACAAATATGGATGGATGTGGGTAGGGATGCAAACGGATCAGATCCAAATCAGCTAGATACATAGGAAAGTCAGATCCGAATCGTGAGTAGGAACAGCCAAAATTCGTAAATGTGGCATATATACTGGATCTGGTCCGTTTGCATCCCTAGATGCGGGTCGGGCCGGATATGGTCTAATCTGACCCATATTACCCTTTCCAGATGACTTTTACCCGCATAAGACAGGGACTTGGATCATAACTGTATCGATCTGTGACTCCACACTAAGTTCCGAGTTAGATACCCATACCCACTCTTCAAATGTCAAATCCAGTGTGGTGCCAAGCATTAAAATAAAATAAAATAAGACCATACCGAGTGGACGTGAGGGTCAGTCGTAACCTTTTGGATTTTACATTAGAAATGTTTGAGAAGGATGTGGGGCCGACAGCCAGTAGATGAGCCACACACTCCCCTGCCTTGGATTGGGCTAGGTGCGGGGGACAAGCTCTCCATCCCCACCCCGTCTCAAAATTTTGTCCTTCATCCCCGGTCCATCTCCATGCTGGTTTTAATTTTCACCTCTATCCAAAGGCGTAGCTAGGGGGGTAGCCCAGTCCTGCCTCCCGAAACAGTTATTTTTTTTTTTAAAGCCCAGCCCTGATTCCATATGAAATAGATTTTTATCCATTTTTGTAGCCCAGCCCAGTCCTAGCCCAGCCCTGACTGCAGCAAATAGTTCGATTCGTCCATATGAAATAGATTTTTATTAATAATTATAGCCATTTTTTATGTTATCTCAAAAAAAAAATATTCGGGGCCGCTGCCCCCGAACCCCCGACTATCACACAAATTTTTTTTTTTGCTACACCCCTGTTTGCTCCCCCCTCACATGAATCCTAGCTACACCACTGCCTCTATCTCCGGCCTCCATTTCTCGCTTCATGTCCTCCATTCCCGCCTTGTCTCAAAATTTTGCCCTTTAAGCCGACCCCGGTCTATCCCCATGGCGGGTTTTAATTTTCACCTCTAGCTCTGGGGTCTCATTTCCTCCATTCCCACCCCAAATGGAGTGGGTTCAAACGGATCTATGTTTTCTCTTGGTACAGGATTTAACCGTTTTCCCCAGGTCTACTGCCATCCATACTTGGACGGAAGTCAGAAGAACACCATGGATGGATATGCTGTTTCTTAGATGGGTACCACCAATTTTTTGAGAGCCATTCAAGTTTTAGATGAACGGCATCTACAATGCAAAAAAATGAACAGGCTGAAATATGTTTTCCATGCAAAACCCAATTCATCCAAGTTCATGAAGCTTGGATTGTTGAGCCAGCACAACCAGGTCTTGGTGTCGGGTGCAGTTTCTTCGGATTATAAATTAAAAAAAAAAAAATTATGAAGCTTGTTGGCACTTCACGTTTCTCCAAATCATTGCCCAATAAACCATGTTAAGATGTATATTACAAGGACATGTTACTTAGGCCCTTATATCTAGGCAAGGCAACAGGACACGCATGGATAAACCATGTGACACGTCATGAGATGTTCTTAATTATTTTAAGATTATTTTGATATTTTTATTAATGTTTTAAATATATACATCAAATACCAACAGTTTCTTCTCAAGAACAATTAACACAACCATAGCTTTGTGCCCTAATTTTCCAAAAAAATGCACATTGAAGGGACATGGACTAAGATGTAAACATCAAATATTTCACAAAATATTGAAGGGAGTAAGATGGGTTGAACGAGTAATGGTGATGGTGTACGTTTGAGTTGCACTTTAAAACAAGAATTGATTTGATAAGATTCAAGTCCCCATAATTCAAATTCTTATTGTCAAAGAAAGAGGCACTTTGCTTTTGGGTTTATTAAAACATAAACTTTCAGCGGCAGTGAGATGTAGGGCGTGGCTTGACGATAAGTTTAATTATTGAGAATGTGAAAGCAGCTCCAAATTTTCTTTTTTCAGTCATGGGTTCTTCATATTTCTTCAGATGTATAAGATTTCGAATCTATTCTTTGAACTCTCTCTCTCTCTCTCTCTCTCTGATAACGTAGTTGTACTCAGTATGCTTGATTTAGTAGGACTCAACCTTTCGTTTGTGTTTTTTCCATAAAAAACATGATTTTTAAGTCCAAAATTTTGATGCATTACAGTCATTTTGATTTTTCAATAGCCGAGAAAACCTGCCTTGGTGTTGCAAATTTGCAATCTGGCAATCCAAATGCCAATCCCCACTAAACAAAGCATGTAAATCACAGCCATAGTGTCAGCTTAATTAGAAAATAAAAATAACATTTGCTAAGTTTGTAATATATATATATATATATATATAGAGAGAGAGAGAGAGAGTAATGCACTCATTCTGCCCAGTTAGGCCCATTCAAAAATAGTAGTTTTCCGTATTTTTTCTCACATATAACACGATACATGTGATCTATAGGTTTTGTTTAGTGAGAACCAGCTTTTGGATCACCGAAATCTGACCTGTATTCAGGTTTTTTCAGTGATTCAAAATCAATGGCTATGAAGGCATCAATTTTTTTCGTCTCATAAAAATATATTTTTTGTTTAAGAATATGATCCGAAAGTCGATTCACACTCAATCAGGCATGTAAACACATCTAACCCTATAGATCTGTCATAAAACACTGCAAACTATGAGGCCTAACCGGCAGAACGTGAAAAGAGGGCCTAACATGTTCAGTTGTCTTATATATATATATATATATATATATATATATATATATATATATATATATATATATATATATATATATATAGAGAGAGAGAGAGAGAGAGAGAGAGAGAGAGAGAGAGAGAGAGAGAGAGAGAGAGATATTGTATTCTAAAACCTATACCAAAGGGGCCGAATGAGATAGTCGAATGGCTGGGTCGAAATCTCATAATTAAGGGGTCTGGGGTTCGAATCCACGGGGGTTATCACCAGCATACTCATAAAAAGGAAAAAAAATGACAAAAATATTGGTTCCACCCACCAAACCCTTTTTCCCGTATAAGAAAAAGAGGGATGGTCCAACTCCCGCATAATGTGAATCGGTACTATCAAAAGTAGGTTCTCATAGCCATGATTATTGAATTATCAGGATCTTAGTGGTTCCAAAGCCCATGTCAAATATATATATATATATATATATATATATATATATATATATATATATATATATATATGAGGCCCACATTATTTCCTATTTTCAAAGCATTATTATTTAGTACATGGAGAGTGTGGACTAGGGGGGAAGGGAACCCACGTAACCTCATGCTGCAAAGTGTGGCGCCACATAGGAAGACTTTTTGCTTTGCTGATGCAACCTATTTGTCCTTGAAGCTGCTACTGTGTCGGCAGGTGGGCCCACAAAGGCCCTGCCACCAGATCCATAGGCTTCATTGGTGGGCCCCAACAAGTAATGTTACTATTTTGTTGAAAGTGGAATATTACTTGTTAAAAGCCGAGTAGAACGATATATCATTTTATTAATCAATACGTCTATTTGGCTGAAAGTGGAATATTTTTTTGTTAAACAATTTTATAATGCTAGGCATGTTCTTTGTCATATGATTCTTTCACCGGTATTTAAAAACATGACTAAGTTTGGGAACTTCATGTAGAAACATGATCAAGTTCACGTTCTTGGTCACGTTTCACATGAATTTTAGATAGAGAACTTCCAACCACTAAACTCTATTTTGTTAAAGCATCTGGATAGGCTTCACAGGCTCAATGATTTTGGACTTGTATAACGATAATCTAAAAGAGTGCAAACAACTCATCATAGACTCCCATAGAAGTCATTTTGCACTCTTCACAAGTCATAGCAAAATCCTGATAAGTTGTGTTTGTCTAACCAGCTGCACTGGCCACTTGCTCATTGCAATCTGATTGTTTAAGATTAATGATACATTATGACATCAATGTAATCTATCTCTTCATTATTGATGATTATCAATGAAACATCAATAGATTATGCAAATTAATTTGAAACCCCTCTTCTCCAAATGCTATAGAAAATAATATCAACAAAATCATGATCCAGCCATTGCCATCAAAGAGCTAGGCCATAATTTCACCAATAACATGCACCAATCATGCATCTTAACGTTTCGGATTAGATAACCATCAAGTTGTTTTCCCAAAAAATTTGCGTGAATGTCACAAAGTTGAAGGGACGTCACAAGTTCAAAACCCATGGGTCACATCCCTTGTTGTAAGGTCGAAGCTGGGTGTACTCCCAGATGGGCAGGTGGGGGGGGGGCTCAAGGGTTTTACCAGTCGGAAGCCAGCCAATGCACGGTCGGTGATAGGGGGGGTTCTTCCCATAAATAATATATATATATATATAGTTGTCATTTGTGGTAGATGGTGTACAATGAATCATCAAGAAAGTCTTGATTAAGGTTATTAAAAGTCGTGTTTTAGAAAATATGTCAAAATTTTGATGCATTAAAAAAGGAGAATACTGTTCTTCTATGCATTGACTAAAAAATATTCATAGCAAAAGCAAATGTGAAGGTAGACCAGTACTTCATGATTATTTTGAAAAGATCCTCTAATTTTCTGCATTTAGACTAGTCATCAGTAACATTAGGTTTTATATGCCATCAGTACAACATTGTTTTTCAGTGGACCTCATTGATCAACCCTATGTGCTCCCTACTATTCCAACTGCCTCTTCTTATTTTATTTTACAAACTTTATAATTGGGGAAAAACAATGTCATTCTAAATATTATTTACCTAAGCTATCCATGAAGAATATCATTAAGGCAACACCATTAAATATCATTAAATACATGATCAATATAATTAGAGTCAGATGGTGTAATTTCCTTTAAAAAGATTCTTTTATTTATGTCCAATATAATTTTAGCCAGACAATAAGCTTCAATATCATTTAATTTTAAAGAAACTAAGAAATATTAAAGGCACAAATACCATTAATAAACACATGCTGGATTAAATTTCACTAAACTTGTCATGTTTGGCCAAACCATTGCTGATTAGAACAAATTGGACATGCTTCAGAATTTCATAAATGTAACAATCTATCCAAACCGACCATTGCAATAAGATAAGGCCATAGCATTGACAGGAAATGGGGAACACATCTTTTAAGGCTGCCTCCATAATACGGAGGTGGTTGGTCCCATATCTGGTTTGACCAACCAATATTAGTCCTTTGACTGTCCACGTTTCCGTGCCGCCTTGGCTGGAAATTATAGGCCATGGTTCCATGCAGACCAAATGGTGTCAACCCCACCAGTTTCCGGTAGGTGCCTGCGATGTGGTTTGGTACCATGGGGATGTCATATTCAAGTGTATGCATCACATGATTATCCAAGTTTCATATGATTATCCACATTGATACAAAATTTCTGGTGCTCACATTGGAAGCTATGATATGGGTAGTTCTAGGTATGGTTGTAAATGAACATTTTTATTACTTTCATAGGGAGGTATGATACAGTTAGTTTTTTATATGGTTGAAAATGAACATTTGCTATTGCTTGCATAGTAAGATATAGCAAAGCTATTTCTTGATATGATTGTAAGAGACGTATGACAAACAATCTCCAAAAATATGCAGTCATTGTATTCATGTTTGAATTCTTTTGATAGAAAATATTGACTTGCTTAGAGAACGATGCCGAATAAGACATGCATGGGAGACATGGAGTAGGCAGCATTAAATGGGTGCTGATCTTAATCGTGTACTTCTTCCGCCTAAGTTTGCCAATGGCATTAATTTTCCTTAGTAGCAGGTACAAGCTTGTCATGACCTGTGCCCACAACCACAGAAGATCACCGAAAGTGTACGTCATTTTAGTTGATTTATTTAACTTCTGGGCCCTTGGCTTGGCTGATTCACAGGTCTCTGATCCTGAGGGTGATTTCTCTGTGTAAATATAAATAAAAAAAAAAAAGACTCGGTTGAGTGGCCGTAAATTTACTAAATAGGTTCAAGTTGCTTGCAAAATACACCATCTATGACCACGAACTCTGTTACCCAGTTTTATTTGATTCTATGCAGCAAATATCAGTAATATTTCGAAAATACCATGATTGTATCACGATATTTTCAAAAGCCGACATTATCTAAAAAAAGTATGATAATTTCAAAATATCACCTATTTTAAAAATATAGTTATATATATAACCATGATATTAATACAGTTTAAAAAAACTTCTAATAATTTTTTTATACATTTCAAATTAATGTGCAGTTCCTATTTTACATTGTTAATGTTTCCTATGACAATATTGTCTCGAGATTCTCCTAAGAAAAGTTTCAAATTATCGCAAGATTTCCCTCCATACCCATCAAGGCGGTTGAAAAGGACAAACCACCAACTTAACTTATTCCTGCTTCTTCATAAATAAGAGAAACACCTTTCCTTTTTCTGAATTATAGACCAAAACTTTCCCTCTTGGAGAAATGTCACCGTTCCTACCACTTATATCAAAGTTCAATAGTTATGTTCACTCAATGACAAAAGTTTACCCCATGCATGTACGGCATAGTTGCTTTAGTTGACCTAATTCTCCTTGAGAAAGAATAATGGGAGTGATTGTACCCTAGGAGCAAATAAGCATAAGAAATGAATTTAATCATAGGAAACTAATTTCTATGGCTGTCTCCGTATATGATTCCTCATCACCCTCTCTTCATTTCCTTTTCTGACAATTAATGAATTTTTTCCTTCGTTTCAAATAAAAAAAAAGCATAAGAAATGAGTATGATAATAGGAAACTACTTTTTACAATGTAAATGGTTGACTGTTTACTAAGAATGCATTAACCAAATATATATGCTTAATTAAGACCCTTCTTCCCTTTTTCTTTTTTCAAAGAATTGGCATGCCTTCTCGTGAAGACAAAGTGGGTCTAGCCAACTAACTCGTGATGGGATTTGGAGTCATTTTTTTCGATTTATAACCTGAAGAAACTAACTCATGAAGACGGGTCACTGGCTCAGCCTGCCATACCTACGGTTATCATGCTGGTGGCATAAAACTCTGAGGCTAGGAGCACAGGCAAGTTTGGTCCTACATTGTAGTAGATTGTGGCGTACAAGGCATGACTAGAGATAGGCATGCTGAATTGGCGTAACTTTGACTGGTCCGGTCTGTATTTCAACTCTGCCAACTAAAACCAAAATAATTGGCTTGGGCCATTTCCAAATTAATTAGCTTGGCCCAGTGTTGCTGGTGCTAGATTAGGCTTACAGTGAAATTGGCAAAAGATGGGGTATACAAGAAACATGGCATGAACAAAAAGTTGATGTGACCCTCCTCAATTTATCTCTATATAAACGCAAGACAATATGGACATGTACCAAGATATCAAGAATTGTTAGGTCTTGTCCCAATCCTACATATGAGAGAGAGAGAGAGTCTATTTATTGATTGTACCACCCCAACTGAAGTTTCGTATCACTAGGCCCCAACAAGATAACGGACTCATTCACCAGGCAGTAGCTCATCTCTCTTTTTCCCCCAGAAAAAGAAAAACAGTTGCACTTGCTTGTTTTGTATCTTTGCTTCTTCCTATCCTCTTTCTAGCTAGATGGCACTGCCTCTTGTTTTCCTTCTAGTGACCATACTGCAGATATTAAGCCGCAGCAGCGGTCAGAGACCCCCATCTCCTGGCTACTACCCAACCTCCATCTACCCTTCCTCCTCTTTCTATCAATCCTTTGCAAACCTCTGGGGTTCTCAACACCAATCTGTTTCTCCAGACCAATCTTCTGTCACTATTTGGCTTGACAGATACTCAGGTTCTCATCTCTCTAGTTATATATGTGTTTGTGTGTGTCTACTTCTCATTAAACTGCTGATGCTATATTTCTTGTGAAAATCAGGAAGCGGGTTTAAGTCTACAAGGGCATACCGATCGGGTTATTTTGGAGCAGCAATCAAACTCCAATCTGGTTACACTGCAGGAGTCATAACCTCATTCTATGTGAGTTAATATATATATATATATATATATATATATATATATATATATATATATATATGTGTGTGTGTGTGTGTGTGTGTGTGTGAAATTTTGAATTAAGATTGAGTTGTCAGTTGAAAATTTGCAGCTTTCCAATGGGGATCAGTATCCTGGGCATCATGATGAAGTGGACATTGAGTTCTTGGGCACCACGCCAGGAAAACCCTATACACTGCAAACCAATGTATACATCAATGGAACTGGTGATGGGAGGATTATCGGGAGAGAGGTGCAGTTTCATCTGTGGTTTGATCCCACTGCTGATTTTCACAACTACGCCATACTTTGGAATCCAAGGGAGATAGTGTGAGTAACTATTTGTTCAATTATTGTCGTCGCTGTTACTACAGTTTTGCCAACGCTACTTTACTAGAGCACTCTCACCTCTGTGTGTGTCTTTTCCCTAATGACAACTTATCCTGTCATTACTGAAAAATATGTCACAATCGTAATGACCTTTTGATGGAAGTAGATTCGGTGATCGGCCGCCTGCTTTACAAAAGTCCTCGGCCAATCACTGACTGCCACATCCCACACTTCCTCCCTCTTTCAAAAGAGGATCCCACACCTCCCCATTCTTTCAAAATGATCTCAAAGTACTCGGTCCGATCATTGGATCCTTCAGTCTTTTCATGACACCAGTACAGTCATACACACTCGGATGGATTACCTTTTGCTTTCGCCCTCTTTAAAAGTAAGTAGCTAATGGTGTTGGCTTTGTGTCACACATCACAATACTCAATAGTAGACTAAGTGATTTATAATTGAGAGTCACCTTTGTGACTAGTTCAATGTTACTTGTCATGGGGATCGGTGCGAATCGGCTGATTCTTATTGTGTTGGTAGAAAATTGATATGAAACAGACCCGTTTCGGGGTTTTTTTCAAATAAATCATAAAAATCCTATAAATTAATGTTTTTAAATATTTGTAAATATTATTTTAATATTTTGTGACACATGTCAACTGTTAGATTCAGTTGAGAATTGGAATCAACCGATTCACCTGAATCGTTGGCCAAACGATTCGATCGCCCATTTGATAACATTGGACTAGCTAGCTCGTTATTTCCTCTGTATGTGAACCAGCAATTTGTGATACCATTAGCCACTTTTAAGAGAGGGATACACCTGGTGGCTCCAAAGGGTGCCAATCATCGAAAGTGATTGCTCTGATTGTTGGATCCTTGTTCTACATCATTGGAATTCTGTTTCTTGTGCTTCGTATCTTTCATGAAAACACTGTACCTATTTTCTATATCAACTGTTTTTTTCTTAATCTTTGGTTTTCAAATGAAATATAAAGGTTTAAGAAGGTGATTACCTAATTCCAGTGTTGTGTTTAAACGGTAGGTGGGAATGTATTTCCTACCCTATAAAAGTAATTCAGTTGAAAGTCTAAGTATAATATATATAGAGACTTGATAAAAGAGACCCAAGTGCCTATACCTCTATTTTGTTTAAATTGGTTTTGATGAGATAACAAGAACTTGTGGTCATGGGGCGGAGGGGTAAGCCCTCTGAGTTTTACGCTGACATGGGCTGCAACCTAAGTACGGCAGGCTGAGCCAGCATGGCTAGGTCTCTGCGCCTGGAGCGGTTTCTCCCAGTAAAAATAAAATAAAAAAGAACTCGGGGTCATGTCATGTTGGCTTTGTAACTTTGTTTGTAACGTGCAGATTCTACGTGGATGATGTCCCCATTAGGATATATGCAAGGAGGAGCCCATCCACCTTCCCTCAAAGACCAATGTGGGTATATGCTTCAATATGGGATGCATCTTCTTGGGCTACTGAACATGGAAGGTACAAAGCTGATTATAGTTACCAACCCTTTGTGGCAAAGTACACTAGGTTCATAATCACAGGCTGCCCAGTTTATTCGTCTCAGTACTGCCAGGCAGTGTCAGGCTCTCCGGTTGGCACCTTTGGTTTGACCCTCATGCAGAGGTTGGCCTTGCACTGGGCTGAGAGGTACTACTTGGTTTATGACTACTGCAAGGATTTCTCTAGGGACCGTTCCCTTCTCCCAGAGTGTTGGACCTCCTCTAGCACCTCAATTAAGACTTGAACAAAAAAAAAGTTTCAGGAACAAAACATGCAGGCTCTCCCCTTGTTGTCAAAAGGAAGATTTATGGGCCCATTTTGAGGGCAAAAGCTGAAAGTGACGTACAGTTTTATGTGTATACAAATATTGGGTAGTTTGGATACTTTTTTTACATATTGTGTGGCTATGATGTGGGTCTCAAATGATGATTTGTTGTTTTCTCAAATGTCATGTACTAGGGCATAGGACATTGTGTAATACCCCCATGGTAAGGGGCATTATAATTAAGAGATGTTGCTGCTTGTTGTAAGAATGGGAAGATTGCTAATTAAATGATGATAAATGAAACATAAGTGTGTTTTTTTTTGCCTCTCAACTTTTGTATGTTTTTTTTTCCTGTTTTTATGATCAAGCTAGGGAATTAAGCCCCCCCTTTACTTTCCAGTAGACTAGCCCTAGCTACTACTAGCTACTGGGGATTATACAACTCATGTAGTTATTCAACCACCCATACCAGTGGGGCTTGAACTTGCAATGTTACATCAAGTATGTGACTTGCACAAACTACCAAACAGACAGCCCAAAAAAAGCTTGCATCTAAATATGTGAACGGATTTGTTAAGTTCGGTACCACTCATCCCCTATGTCATCCCCCTTCATCTCTCTTTTATGTTGCAAGTTGTTTTGATCAAATCTAACCTTATAGATGGATTCAGCATGGTGGATTTAATAAGAATCGACCCTTTGAATCATATCTGTTTGTTGAAAAACAATGACTTTTTAAATCACAAAATTTCTTGTTTTGTCAACAGTTGATTTTTGAATCGCCAACAAAAAATCCAGCACACAAGTCGGATTTCGGCGCTTTAATTACTGATCTTCACTAAACAAATGATGTAGATCACACCTATGGAGCCTGATTTGATCAAAGTAATTTGCATCAATGAAATCATAAGGGGTATGAAGATTAGGATGACAAAGAGGATGAGTGGAACTGCTTTCGGATTTGTTTCATGTCATTATCAGTATTGAGGATAAGCCTCATCTTTGGCTGAAGCACCATTCATCCCCCCCACCCACACACACACAATCTAAGAGACGTTTAGATTCTCATGTATCATGTTGTTGTATCCTAATCTTCCAAGTGAGAAGAGGTAAGCCAATGTGTAACAGATATATTTCACCTACATATATTCCAAATTCACTGCAACTATCACCATATATAGGTGTCCAAAAGACATTCAGGATCAACTGAGCATCCCTTGTGTGAGAGGGTGGGTGACTACTATTACATTGAGTCCCAAGCACAGAGGCTACTCTTTAAAATTCACTTCTGTTTCTAAAGGAAGACAAAGGACGTGTTTGTTTTGTACACGTTACAATTGGCAACATACATATGTGGGATGTTGACAGGTTAACGGACATGCACTCAGCCAGAACGTGTCCTATAATGCCAAACGAAGGAAAACAAATTTTACACAGATATTAAAATGATGCCTTCGATTGTATGGGGCCAGTGCAATCAATATTTTTGAACTTATCCCAGCAGGTATTGTCAGTAACCAAAGCAATTAGTGATAACTGATACGGCAAAAATTCATTAAAGAATGGATACATGAATAAAAATGTCTGTTTTTTGTTCAAAATATAGTTGAGCAGGGAGACAACTTCTATGGAATTCGAGTTCGCAGGCATATATATGAAATTTCTCCTTGAAAATGAAGCTTGGGAATAGGAATTACAGGATTTGGATCCAATACTCAATGTGATTCCGAATTTCAGATCCAAGATCGGATAAATTTAGAAACATATTTGGAGAGTTTTAAAAGCAATTTTTTTTAAATACAACTTTTTCGTATTCCAAACTAAACATTTCTCTCAACATAACAGTTTTTCTTTTGCTGCCAAAGATGGTTTTGTACTTTTTTTTTGTTTTTTTTTTAAGCATAGCGTAACACAAAAAAAGCAAATCAATACGACATTCAAAAGTGAATAAAGAGATAAAACACACTCTGGTAGGTGAGAAAGACCGGCATCGTAATGACATTCTTTTAGTTGCTAACTATAAAATGCTTGTAACTAAAAAGTGTTGGAATTTAGTTGCTAACTATAAAATGCTTGTAACTAAAAAGTGTTGGAATTTAAAATCCATCAAAAAAACTAAAAGAATCTTATACATGTTTGTGCTAAATCGTTGAAAACCAAAACACAAATAAAATCTTAATACGAAAGCATGTCTAAATCCATTAGCGCTCTGCTAAATCGTTGACGGGTATGATCTTCTAGAACTTGTATACATGAGCCTTTTCCTTTCTCCAAACCTTATGAGAATGACTGATTTATCTTGTTATAAATGAGGAGTCTAAAGAGAGAAGGCCAATATATAAGGTTTGGAGACCATAACCTAATTTGAATCCAACTGAGAGTTTGTCTTCAATTCAGCCCATCATAGAGTTGAAAACAGACAGAACAAGTCTTTTCACATAATCCGATCATACCATATGAGACACCATATGGCCCAACCTGATTAGATCACGTAAACTGAGATTGAATCACAGACAACTTATAACGTGTGATTGCATATATATGTAAACCCACAATGATTTTTCTTAATAATCTTTCACTTGGGTCACATATATAACCTTATAATCATACATTATAACCTTATGAGCTCAAAAACAACCTTATCAATTGATGTCTCTATCAATCTGGTTCATTGATCATGTCAATATAGAACCAAAGTGGACTTCAATACAAATAACGTAATTGGACCCATTAATGATCATGTATATTGACATAACCAAATGACATAGATCAAATATGGATGTGAATCATAGAAATTACATGTAATGTGATCAAGTATGCCTATTTTCAATTGGTCCTTCCTTAAACTTTAGTGAGATCATAACAAATGAGTACAAAATGTAACCAAAACCTTAACTTTATTCTGAAGTGGTAAAGGAAACTTTATTATATTATAAAATATTCAAATATAAACTCTCACTAAACCAACATATTATAAAATAATAAAATACTTATTTGAGTTGTATGCTCGTGAAAGACCTTGGGTGACAAACCCTTAGTAAGTGGATCCGCAATCATGGAGTTTGTGCTAATATGTTATATCAATATCTAACCATTCTGCACTCTTTCTTTAAGAATAAGGAACTTAATGTCAATATGCTTTGATTTTGATGAGCGCCTGTTGTTATTGAAATATAGCATTGCTAAATTACTATCATAAAATAACCTTAGCGACCTCTCAACATTATCCAAAATCCTCAGCCTTATGATAAAAATACATAACCATATTCTATGATTGAATGCCTCATAACAGGCTACAAATTCTGTTGTCATAGTGGAAGAAGCAATGAGTGTCTGCTTGGCACTCCTCTGGGAAATAGCTCCTCCGACCAACAGAAAAAATATAACCTGACGTGGATCTACAATTGTCTTAGCATCTCGCAAAGTCAGAATCAAAATACCCAATGATCTCTAACTGATCTGACTTCCTGCATGTGAGCATGTAACCTTTTGTTCTCTGCAAATACCGCATAACCCGTTTGGCTACTTTCCAATGATCCATACTTGGGTTACTAAGATATCTGCCTAACATCCCAATAATGTATGCCAAATCAGGATATGTACATACTTGAGCATACATAAGACTCCTCACAACAGATGCATAGAGAATCTGTTTCATATCATTAATTTCAGACTGGTGTTTGGGGCACTGAGCGAAACTAAACTTGTCTCACTTAGCAATAGGAGTATCACCTGGTTTACAATTCTTCATGCCATATCTATTCAGAATCCTTTCGATATCGAGAACAATTTCGATGTATTTAGATCCCTAATACAAAAGAGGTATCCCCAAGATCTTTCATTTCAAATTTCTTTGTCAGAAATCTCTTGGTTTCGTGCAGTATGCCTATATCATTACTGGCAAACAATATGTCATCGGCATATAAACAGAAAAATATGTTTACTCCCACTGAACTTATGGTATATACATTCATCAACCACATTCATCTCAAAACTAAATGAGAGGACAACTTGATGAAATTTATGATATCATTGACGAGAAGCCTGCTTAAGTCCATAGATGGATTTCTTTAGTTTGCAAACCACTTTCTTAGCATCGCCTGATACAAAATATTTTAGTTGGACTATATATATATTGCCTCATCAGTATCACCATTAAGAAATATAGTCTTTAGATCCATTTGATGCAGCTTTAAATCATAATGAGCCACAAGTGCCATCATAATCCTAAAAGAGTCTTTCATAGAAATCAGAGAGAGTTTTTATGTAATCAATGCATTCTCTTTGAGTAAACCATTTTGCAACAAGACAAGCCTTGTATCTTTCCACATTACCCTTTGAATCTCTTTTGATTTTAAATATTTATTTGCAATCGATGGGTTTCACTCCTTCAGGTAATGGGACAAGATACCACACGCCAATGTCTCTTATGGATTTAATCTCCTCATGCATTACTTCAATCCACTTTTGAGAGTTAGAACTTTGTGTGACTTGATGAAAGTTCATTAGATTATATTTCCTTAAGCCAATATCACCATCATGTTCTTGTAGAAAGATAATATAATCATCTAAAATTGCCCTTCTCTGTCTAGTGGATTTTTTTAATGCCACTGGTTCTTGAGTTTTTTCTTAATGTTGTTGAATTTATCCTCTAGAAGTAAAAACTTGATTTTGGATAGAAAAATGTAAAGCATTGCCTTGATCTGGATTTATGAGAACAATGGCATGAATAGAAATCTGATCATTATCAACAACAACTGCAGAAAGAGAAAGAGACTATTCTTTAAAAGCAATGTATTTTATTTTATCACTCTCCCCAAACTCAGCATCCTCAAAGAAACAAGTGTGTCCCGTTTTAAAAAAGGACTTATTCTCAGGGTCATAAAACTTATAGCTTTTGGTTATTTCAGAATACCTAACAAAGTAGCAGCTAATCGTTCTAGAATCCAGTTTCTTTTCATGTGGCCTGTAGGGCCTAACCTCAGCTAGACATCCCCAAATATGAAAATACTTCATACTAGGCTTTTTTCTGTCTATAATTTATATAGGGCCTTGGTTACTGCTTTAGATGATACCATGTTCAGTACATAGGCTGCAATCTTTAATGCCTCTCCCCAGAGGAACTCTAATAAGATAAAACAAGAAATCATACTCCTTACCATATCCTTAAAGCTTTTGTTTCGTCTCTCAGCAATATCATTCATGCTAGAAGTGCCTGACATAGTATACTGAGGGACAATCCCATATTCCTCTAAAAATTTAGCAAATGGCCCTAGACGTTGTTCACATGATCCATCATATCTATCATAGTACTCACCACCATAGTCAGATTTGACAACCTTAATTCTTTTGCCAAGTTGGTTTTCAATTTCAGCCTTAAATGATTTGAATAAATCAAGAGACTGAGACTTTTCATGAATTAAATATAGGTACCCATAACAAGAATAGTCATCTATGAACAAAATAAATTATTATTGATCATTCCAAGAAGCTATAGGAAATGACCCACAAATATCTGTATGAATTAATTCTCAGACATCTATTATCCTTTTGGTACTTAATTTTCTTATATTTGTTCGTTTCTCTTTTATACACTCAACACAAACCTAAAAGTTAATGAAATCAAGAGAATCAAGAATCTCTCTTGACAAAAGCCTTTCAATTATTTGTTTAGAAATATGACCTAAGCGCTTATGTCATAATAGAGTGGAATTCTCATTTGTCAATTTTTGTTTTATACTATGAGAACTTAAATGCAAGGTTTCATTATATAAAATAACAATATTAAGCAAATAAAAGTTATCAACCATAGATAAAGAATTGGTCTCAATAAGATTTGAATCAAGAAACAATTTAAATTCATTATTTTCAAATAAACAAGAATAATCATATTTGTCTAAAGTAAAAATAGAAACCAAATTCTACCTAAAAGATGACATAATAAATGTTTCTTTCAAATCTAAATAATTCTCAGTCTTTAAAAGCAACCTACATGTCCTTATTGCCCCAACTTCAACTGTTTTATCATCGCCTACATAGATGAATCTTTCAGTATCAATTGACGTTTGACAACTTAGGTAACCCTGCATAGACACACTTATGTGAGTGGGAGCACCAGAATTCATACACCAAGTGTATTCAGACATAAAAGTTAAATTAACCTCAAAACAAACTAAAGTAAGGATCATACCTGTCTTTTCATGCCAAGCACAATATTTGGTACAATCCTTCTTCATATGATCCTCCCTTTTGCAAAAGAAACAACTCGACTTTGGATCCTGATATATTTTATGTTTCTTTTGCGATTGAAGGTCCACTACAGTTTCCTTAGTACTTTTCTTTTTCTTAAACTTGTCCTTAGAGACTACTGTCAAATGAATACTTTCTATCTTCTCTTGCTTCATCATATTCTCTTCTTTCACACAGTATGAAATGAGCTCATTAAGAGTCTATTTATTCTTTTGGCAGTTATAATTGACTGCATTGTATAGGAAGAGATATCAAAACTAAGTATATAAGCAAGTCCCCAGACAACTCTAACTTTAGTGCCTTTAGTTTCGAAGCAAGATGTGACATTTTCATAATGTACTCCCTAATGTTTTCTTTACCTTTATACCTTATAGAGACAAGACTCGAAATGAGAGTGTTTTTCTTAGCCTTTTCGTCTTTCACAAAATATTTTTTGATTTCTTCAAGAAAACCTTTGGCATTAACCTCTTCGAATATAGTGCCCCTAAAGGATTCAAGAATTACACATTTCAGGATCATGAGACTCATGCGATTGGATCAATCCCACCGCTCAAAATTCTTTTTATTCTCAGCGAAACTCTTATCCGTAAGAGTAGGTCATTGATCATCTCGTAGTGCAAGATCTAAATCCATACATCCAAGAATGATCATAACATCTTCTTTCCAGTTTTTAAAATTGAAATCACTCAAAACAAGGTTAGAATTAATATTTGCAAATATTGTAGAAGCAGAGGTATCAATCGAATAAAGAACAAAAACAAGCTTACAATTAAGACATATTTTTATATGCATTATCATAAAAACAATATATTTAAACAGTGGTGAACCCAATCACGAGATCCCCATCACAACATTGAGATTTAGTCTTTGGACAAAAATGTCAAATTGTAAGTGATACTCTCAATACAGTAATCAAACATGGACAATTAATCATGTCAAATAACGAGTCTTTCTTTAGACATACTCGTTATTCATATGAAAAACTGTACAATTATCCCATATTTATTATTGAAAATATGTATTTGGGTTCGGCCAAATAGTAATCTTCCTTTGGGCCGATTACTATTCGCATGAACCTCAAATATATAAATATCACAATATTCCAAAATGAGGTAATCTACACAATAGAGGTTACTTTGGCAACATATTGATTCAATCAATTCAATTTAGAATATCGAACCTATAATCAAAAGAATATCAAGGATCAAATACGTAAGTCTATACACATGAACATAAAGAAAATGCAATTATAGTATGAATGGGGCCCAAAACATAACCAAAGATGTCTCTCCAAAGTGACCCATGAAGCACACCAAATAGCCTTAGAATAAAATCCTCATATTTTTTTACAGGGCTTGTGCATGGGTCTGGCCAATCGGATCTGGCCGGACCTACCTACGGGTCAAGGCTTGGTCTGACCCGAATTGGGTCAGACTCAACACACTATAACCAGGTGCAGATCTAAACTGGTGTAACTCGAATCGAGTCAGACCCAATAATCTGTAGCTGGGTGTAAGCCTGCGTACTGAATCAGGTCTTAACCAAGCCTGATCTGCATGAAACGACACCTAACTCGGTCCAATCCTTCAACCAAATGGGGTTGAACCGGGTCATTAGACCCTTTTACCGCCCGAAATGTGACCTCAGCTGATCTGGCCCCTTACTGAGCACCGAACCGGCTCAAGTCACAACATCCTGCACAACACAAAGCCGAATTGGCCATTTGCATAGGGGGTTGAGTCAGCTAGAACTAGATGGCTGAAGCGGTTCTGTGCACAGAGGCCGAATCAGCATGGACCAAATGGTCGAACTGGCCTAAATCAAGCACCCGACCTGAGCCGAGATCGACATGTAGATTGCCTTGCCTCACAGAGTCGACAATAAGCACTGAACCGATCTTGGACTCGATCGAATGGTAGTCGAACCAACCCTAGTATAATGGCTAAAATGGTCTTGGACACCGTACCGGCTAGTCCTCGAGTCAGCCTTGCGCGTCGCTGTACAAAAACAAATTGTCTTAGGTTGCCAGATCAGTTGAAAGCCGAACCGACCTCATCTCACTATAGTCACAAACAAAGAGGACTACGACTGTCGTCGGCCTGAAGGTGCCCGACAATGGTGGCAGGCATGAGTCGGATGCTTGACACACCATCACCAATCACAGTTGGCCCTGAAAAGTCACTGTTGCTGGCTTGGGGTGAGTTGTATGCACCATCGGTTGCCGACTGGTCGGCCGAGACCCAGTCGATCCAGTGAACAGAGTGCAAGCAGCAACATGTTGGTCGACGATCCAAACAGCGATGCATCTTCTTATTGTCGATGACCAAAAAAAGGGAAACCCTTTGATCCGAACATCAGAGACATGTTCGCCCGTTGTTCGACAATGAAATAATAGAAGGAGCCTTCTATCGCATGTCGTCCAGCCAGGACAAAATAAATCGAAGGAGGGCTGAATGGCCCTTTCGTTCGATCATCATCAACAAAAAAGGGTCTGATGGCCCTTCTCGTTCAGCCAACAACAAAAGAGAAGGGCCTGATAACCCTTCTCATCTAGCAGTCTGAATAGGGGCGAGCCCCTTTGTCGCCCGACGATGAGTCAGTGATCAAAAGAGGGAGGGTCGATCGGCCCTCCTGCCCATCTGAAAACCCCTAAGGGGAGGGCCGATCGACCCTCCTTGCATGTAGGCATAACTGAATGACACGAGAAAGGTCGATCCACCCTCCTCCGCTAACGCTCTGACACCGATCATAATGGATCGGTGTTGCAAATATGAAATACACAATAAGATCGTATGTTTCAATGATTCAATGGAAACATGAGGTTCTTATACCAATTGTTAGAATTTAAAATCCACCAGAAAAAACTAAAAGAATCGATATACATGTTCGTGATAAATCATTGAAAACCAAAACATAAACAAAATCCTAATGCGAAAGCATACCTGAATCCATTGGCGCTTCAGTAAATTGTTGACGGGTATGATCTTTCACAACTGATCATTTTTCCTTTCTTTAAACCTTATGAGAGGTTTTGGTTTCTCTTATTGTAGATGATGAGTCTAAAAAGAAAGTCAATATATAAGGTTTGGATCTATAACCTAATTTGAATTTATAAAGTAACATGTCTCTTAACATAATAAGATCATACCATATGAAACATCATATGGCCCAACCTGATCAGATCAAGTAAACTGTGCTTGAATAAGAGATTGCATATATATGTGAGCCCACAGGATTTTTCCCAACAAAAAGTGCTTGTGAATCTTATGACACCACTTGAAACGGTGCATACCACTGCGTGTGTGTTGCACAAGGGAATTTCAGGTCATTAGTCAACAGTAAGTTATGTTTTTTCAGTAAACTCCAAAAGATGTGAAAGTTAACAACCATTGGCTAATGAATATTGGCCATGCACCAAAGTTCAGGGCATCCTAAGATGCTTAGGAATTGCTATTTTAATAAGCAACATAAGGACACATTTTGGGTCATTCATCCCTATGACAGGTGCATTTAATAGAACAACTACTACTGATGAAATAACTCCAGCTTTGTGAGCAACTTATCATAGGCAAGTTGTAGCCTCAGTTGTCAAAGAAACTGTAGGCTTAGATAGAGGGGCATCTACTTTCTGATCCAACTATCATACTCAACCAGAAACAACATATAATAAGCGTGTGCCATTTGCTCACGTGTAGGGATGGCAGTGGGGCGGGTGGGGCGGGCGGGGCGGGGCATGGGACAAGGTCTCCACCCCCGCCCCGCCTCAAGATTTTATCCTCCACCCCCGCCCCGCCTCTTTGGCGGGGATGGATTTTATCCTCCACCTTCATCCCCGTTTCATGTCCTCGGGCGGGGATATTGTGGGGAAAAGTGGTCGGGGCGGGGCAGGGAAAAGTGCACGTCCATACCCGCCTCCACCCCCGGATGGGGATGGATTTTAACCTTCGTCCCCGCCTCCATCCCCGTTTCATACCCTTCATCCCCGGTCCAAACGGGGCGAGGCAGGGCGGGGCCCCGCTTTCCCCCGGTCCACTGCCATCCCTACTCACGTGGTTGATATCTGATTTAAAATGCTGGTACTGTGTCTGGACTCGGTTCCAGTCAGGACCCACCATAAAAAAAAAACATACCCGAATCCTATAAGAATTACGTGGACCAGACTCGAACCATACCTAGTAAAATAATATTTTCATCTTTTTTACATTGAAAAATTACAGATCTTAGACATAACTCTGGTCGGGCCCGGGTCTGGTATGAAATTTCACAAACCATAGCCGCTCCATATATTAATCAGACTCTTTGAGTCTGACCCAGAGTCTAATTGGACCACGTTGTTTGACCCTACAGAGTTTGGTACCAGTCAGGTCCAGGTCAAACCCGACCCATTGACACCCTTAGTTATGTCACAAAGATATATCATATACATGGGTATGACCTCACTCAGGGCACAAAGTTCATGAATTTTTCAAAAAAATAGAACACAAGGTCGTAGATTTTTTAAAAGTTAAATAAATTAAAATTAGTTTTCAATTATGAATTTATAATTAAAATTATTTAAAAATATTACAGTAATGTGTATGTGTTTCTAGGTCATGTCTCTCAGAAAGCTTTTCCTTATGCTTGAACTTGTGTATAGGAGACACTCTCCAGGTTTCGAATTCGAGATGTGGCTTCATCAAAGGACAAATCGAGCTGCCCTCTAACCAGGAGTGCATATCAAAGCCTGAATAAGAAGGCAAGGGAGAAGCCTATTAATTATGTTGCAATAAATTCTCGATAATTAATTATAGCGACCACAATAAATTCTTGATAATTAATTATAATGATCCAGTTACAAGTTTTTCATATATTAATGCAGCATGTTGCAATGAACCACTTACCCTTTACGCTGCCAATAGGGGTAGGCATCCGGCCTGGACCCATTTAGAGCTTGGGTCGTCTTGCTCAACCGGGAGATGGTCTGACCTGTTTGCTAAAGGGTCGGGTTTTAGCCCGGTTCTTAATGGCCGCTCGGGTTTGAAAAGCAGCCCTAGTACCTGGCTCATTGGCCCAATGAGCCAATGTGAAGCTGGCCGGGCCTGGCATGATGTGGCCCAAACCAAACTAATTAGTGTAAGTAATTAAAAAATTCTCATGTAATCAAATAATTATTTTTTTAGTTTCATCAAATTAATGCAACTAATTAGGTAAATAATAATAATTATCAAGTTATTATATAATTAATTAATTAATTTAAATTTTATATTAATAAATAGCTTAGGCCCATCGGGCCAGCACGGTAACCTGCGGGCTGATCCGGATCCGACTCACATATATAAAGGTCCGGGTTTTAGCCCGGTACCCAAGGGGCCTGGGCCTAAAACCTTGACCCAAACATGGCCCCATGGCAGGCCGGATCGGCTTGGCCCATCGGGCTGGCCGGCCTATTGCGCACCTCTAGCTGCCAATTCACTCTAATATTCTTTAACTTGGTTTAAGCCAACTCAACCAGTCATTATACATCTATTAAACAACATTGATCTACATCTTTTTTCATGGCTTATATTGAGGGTGTCTTGAATTTTGGACCCGCTTCCATCAGGTCCAATAATATTTTGTACAATGAGAATTTTCAGTGAGGTTTGTGATGGTCACAAAGATCCTGAGCTTGTATAGTTTTGTAATTTTCTTTTTTATGCCGACTAAGGTTTTCTGCTCTTTATCATATATATATATATATATATATATATATATATATATATATATATATATATATATATATATATATATATATATATATATATATATATATATATTGTCGCCTCTTTTTGAAGTCATGTATGAGAGTTTTTTAGTGTATTGAAGATTAGTGATTTGAGACCAACGGAGCTCTGTGTGGTTGGTAAGATCTGTCAGTGCAAGTTTCCTTGTGGTAGGATGTTGCAGGTTCAAACCCCAGTGGTATGTTGAATAATAACTTGTAGGGGTCTGCTTAACCCCAGCTTGCCTTTAAAAAAAAGTAGTAATGTTTTGAGTGCTTTGTGTCTTGCCATTATATTTTCTCACATCTTGTTAGTAGATGTTTGCTTCCCCTTCACCCATGAATGTAAACTTGAGTAAGGAGCAACATAAATCTCATGTACCCTTTATCTTGTTGTTTATATAACAGCTTCTCATTATTAATGTACATGAAAATCTCTTTGTATACCAAAAGCACAAAATTGTATATGAACTCCTTTCAAGAATGGCTTGCTCTTTGGGGTAAGTAAACTGTCGGTAGGGCAGCACACCACAAAGTATATATGTAAAAAGGGACGCATGTAGATTTAAGTTTGGCATTTTTTTTTATGCAAGATTGGATAGCCTACTCACCCCCAAATCATCATTGTCCATGTATCTTTCTCCTTTTTTTTTCTTTCTTTCTTTGTTTTTTTCTATGACATCATGAGCCATTATTGGACGAAGAAAGATCCATGGACCATGAAAACCTAAGCCACTTAAAGACAAGGCCTAATAGGACAATGTGGCTCCTTCCAATGAACCACCTTCTTTCCATGTCCTTTGTTCTGTTTCACTTGTTTCTCTTTAATGATTTATAAAGGTTGCCTCTCTTATTTAATATTGTTTCCATGAAGGCGCATGCATATATCGTATATTTAAGAGGAAATAATTTCATTCCTTGAGCAAACAGTCCACATTGTTGCAACAGTACAGATCTTACCTGAATTTTGGTCACAAGTTAAATCATGATCAGACAAAATCTTCTTGTAAGCACAATGAGTTCTCCCACTTTTTGGTCAGATCTATGACTTGAAGACAGTTTAATTGATAGCATTCATGCTGGGCATTATGGGAGGCTTGCATTTGACACCAGACTTTCAGTCCATGAAGCCAATGCAGCTCCCCTCCATTCATGCAGGTTCAGAATTTCAAGGTTGCCAGAAAGGGAAGCGGAAACAGAAAAGAGAAACGAGGTTTTTCGGACACATGTGAAAGGAACTGAGAAGCACATGAGAAAAGTTTCTTTTACAATTTTCTTATTAGATTCAATAAACTTCTTTTTAAACTCTATCCTCTGAATTGATAAGCTTTATTATCTTCCTGGATCTGAAGCTAGGAATGGCAGTGGACCGGGGCTCCGCCCCGCCTCGTTCCGTTTGGACCGGAGATGGAGGACATGAAATGGGTATAAAGGCGGAGATGAAGGGATGGACCCCATCCCGCCTCACCCAGTTTGAACCGGGGATGAAGGCAGGAACGGAGGTTAAAATCAAAACCTGTGCGGGGATGGAGGGCAGGATTTTGAGACAGGGCAAAGGTTGAAACCTTGTCCCTCACCCCCCACCCACTGCCATCCTTATCTGAAAGATTGTTCTCATTTAACAGATCCATTGAGGACAAGAAATTGCACTACTCTGACAGCCACCAGAACGTGGGTTCAATGATTGGCTGGACTTTCCAATTTGCATCCCTAACCAGCATTGCCTCAGATACTTGCACCTCCATACCTATTGAAAGACAAGAAATCTGCATTTAATCTGGATTTTTTGCCGCATCGTGGGCTCTTTGGTGTGAGCCAAATAATAGGATTTTCGATGGTAAGGTCTCTTCTTTGTCCTTCCTACCACTGAAAATCCAAGATGAAGTTTGTGCTCAAGCAAAATAAGTGGCTTACAGGAGGATATTATCTGGTTAGGTGCAACTGGTAAGAGTAGCTAACACACATCACCTTGTGTTGGGGTATTGCAAGTTTGAATCCCAATGGTATCATTGTATAACTGGTAGGGGTCTGTCTTATCCCAGCTTGCCTTTAAAAAAAAGACAAGTGTTTGATACGGACACACCTAAGCAGAGAGACCGGTTCAGGCAGATGCCACCTGGCTTGTCCAGGCAGCATTCATTCAGAGCATCAAAGATATGTTTGATGGTTTGTTCAGGATTGGAAGAAATGAACAAAAAAAATGAAATAGAACATAGTTCTGTTCGTTCCATAACAATTGTACCAAGTCCAACGTTTGGACCGTACTCACATGTTGTGTTCTAAATGTCTATTGTTTGACGATGACGTGCGGACAACTTGGACAGTCATGGATAATGAGACAGATTACTTCATTTTGGATCTTATAACCCGATTTGTCCACCATTTTACATGTTTTAACAAGTTTATTATTGACTTTTAGCCCGGATAAGAATTTAATTAAGTACGTTCATTATTTTCTAAGCATTAACTTTTTCATTATCAATTTTTCTTCTTCGTAATTTTGTTATTCTTCCTCCTCTTCACATACTGTTCATCATCTTCATATTTGTCCAGATCTCTATCACTCTGCTGCATTATTACGTATCAAAATTGTGAAAAAGAAAAGGGAATCACTATACCAATACACAACAGCGATAAAATCAACCCCCCCTCCCCCCCAACAAAAAAAAAGAGAAAAATAGAGGCAGTATAAAATATAATCATATTCTAAAAATTGCCAGAATATACCAGATTCCATGCTCCATACTCCGACCCCAAAATCCCATGATCTGTGAAACAACCCCAACACTTCCACTCGATCCCCGAGTTCAATAATCTGACTTTTCGATCCCAGAAAAGTAAGATAAGCCAGGAATCGGCACTCAACAACCCAACTTCCCAACTCATCCTAATTTTTTCAAAAAATTAGTGGGCGCATCCAAAAACACCGAACTAGTTCCTCCTTCCACCCACCGACTAAACCTCACCTATACCCTCTGAGAATCAAGATAAAAAGCACACACACAAAAAAAAAACGCTATGCAAGATTCCAACTGTGACAGAGGCCGGCAGAGATGAAAATAACTAAGGGGTGCTTAGTTTGGGGAGAAGGGGAGGGGATTAGTGACTAACGTCTCCAACGAAGATCCCGTTGGGCATGTACTCGTACACCAAGGAGGTTGGTCTCCTGGTTCGAGCAGAACCCCAACAGCCAGACGATGTAGCAATGTTGGATGCAGAGAGATTCCACGAGCAGGCGGGTGTAGATTTCTGGAGGGATCGTGCCTCTTGTTGGCAGGAACCAGCCCCTCCTCTTCTCCGTCTGAAACCCCAGCTGCTGCCTTCCTAAAGGGAGAGCGAGAGACGTGCATATAATATTTTTTTTTGGTTCCCACCGTTCCTGTTATTTTTGCAACAGAAGGTGAAACAAAATTTTCACCTCAATATGGATGCAGCGGACAGCATTCTGCACATCCAACGTTTGTTGGACACCCAACATTCTTTTTAGGTTTTTCGTCCAGCGGGATGCTCCATCAAACAAGCCCTAAAGAATCACTCAACCCCAAGCGAGGGAACAACCATCAATCAAACACCTCCCATCACAACCTAGATTAACCGCCAAACAGCAGAGGGAGAAAACACAGCTCGAGCACTTTAGATGGATCGACCCTTGGATTGTATATTTTGATAAAAATACCATGCTTTTTAAATTGAGAAATTTCGGTGTCCCTTAATTTTTGAATCCAGCAATCTAAAAGCCGATACAATAAAATAAGACGTAGATCACACATTTACAGCTAGATTTACCCAAAAAAATTTAAAATATGAAAGATAAGAATGTACCCAAAATTAACTAATAGATAGATACCTGTGTGTGTGTGTGTGTGTGTGTGAGAGAGAGAGAGAGAGGGGGAGAGGTTATATAACAAGAGATACATTGGCTGACAAGTCGGCATCTCCATGTGGTTACACTAGCCTCCACCAACAAAAGATGACTCAAATAATCTGAAACCTTTTCCTTTAAGCAATAATGATTACAAGAGTAATGTGATGAATAAAATTAAACACCTTTTCTAAATATCCCCTCAACTGATATTATGAATGGGAAATCAACAAAACTTTTGCATTTACATAAAGGAGGGTTGGGTATTTCGCACTGTTTTACACGACAATCACTTGGTGTAAACATAAATTGGCCTGTTGAATCCTGCAACCGTACCAGGAAGTTGTTGGTAATACTCTCCACTGTCCTGAAACCTATCTGCTGGAATAAAACATCAGAATCATGTAGTTATACTTAATCCTACAGTTGAAAGCAACCATTTGAATTAAAATTCAGAATAGCATTTCAAAGAAATCAACATATACAAGAACTGATCAGTAACGTTTACCTTGTCAAGAATAATATCAGGAAAGAGATCCGGGGTGAATCTTATTGCATCAAAATTTGACAACGAGATCTGCAAAAGAATATATAAAATTCATTTTCCCACAACCTCATTTCCAGTGAAATTTTATCCTCCAAAGGCTAAAGGTGAAGTGCAAGTTGTTTTCCTTTTTTATATTTCTTTTACCACAGTGAAGAATCTGAAAAATAAGTAATAAAGAGATAATGGTAGAAGGGAAGACCACGCACTCTTGGGAACGTTAGATGTGGGGATAAACAATGAACATGTATATTTCATGGTGAATGCAAATAGTCCAGTTCAAAAACTAAACCTATAACTGGGTATTACAATTGGAAAAGAAAATGAGCAAAAAACATCGTAAATAAAATGCTTGATATCCATATAATGCTCTATATCCCATCCCTTTAGTAAACATAGACAAAGCAAAAGGATCATCTTCGTTGAAAGCGTTCAACCCCGAATCAAAGAACAAAGCAAAAGGATCATCTGAGTTGAAAGCGTTCCTACTCTGCATCAAAGATTATGCTGACTGTTTTTTTTTCAAAAGCCAAATTATACATGAAGTACTGATAATAATTGGCAGATAAACTAATAAAAATTTTAAAACTCCAATTACTGAAAATGAAGCATAAACAAATAGTCTCTACAATCATCCTAACAAAGAAGTGTTGCCGTTATCAATGTTGAGTTTTATTCACCAACTTCCTTTTATTGATCTAACCACGGGTTACAACACCAATGGACAAACTGCATTGCATGGAACAGCCTGAATACATCTACCTAGAGTCTATTCACTAGCAATGATCAACTAGCTAGAGAGTATACTTGAGAATTAAGATTGATTCTTGTTAGAAAAGTACGACCATTTTCCAATAGGAATTAGATGTGAGAAGGGTAATGATGATGATACACAACAATGAACTACTGCCCTATGTGATATATTACAATATCACAGAAATCAACACAAATCAACCATGATATTGTTAACCAAGGTTGCCAAACTAGGAAGCGAAAGCGAGGCATTTTAAAATTTATAGGAAGCGGGAAGCAAAGTATCATTTTGAAAGTGAAATATGAATAAAAAAACGAAGCAATATGGTAACTGAATAAGAATCAAACAAGAAACAAATAAAAACTAAAATAAAATTGATCATTCATATATTTCATGATTTTTCAGTAAAAGAGTTAATTTTTTGTTAAAATCTAACAATGATGGTTAACAATTTAGAGAGTGCATGGGAAGTAAGTAGAAGCGTGAGAGAAAATACATGAAAAACATGAAAAGAAACGTGAGAAAAGTATATAGGAAACATAGACCATGCGTGTGGAAAGCATAGAAGATGCGTGAGGGAATCAAGATTCCCATGAAGTTTCTGAAGCTAGAAGTATTGGGCTTCCGAAGCGAGTTTTCGTGAAGTGCGCTTCACACCTAGCTAAGAAGCTTCTCGTAGCTCTGTTGTTAACTATCCCCTTAATAATTGACAATGTTAGTAGGAACTATAACAGTTGTATATGCTACAGTGCATAAACTGCTCAATAACACCTGCAATGGAAGGAATTAACTAGGCATACCACCATCCTCTATAGAGCACACGGACAAAACTAACGAGATTTTTGTCTCTAACGAGATCACAATACCATGGTAACTCTTATTCATTAATTGCAACCACTAAGGGAAACAAAAATAATTTCATAAATAAATACACAGCACATTTAAATATTGTATCTTAAGATTTCAAGCATTTGGTTTATTTTTCTAAATTTACAAAACTACCCTTGGCAGTGACAGCTAGTGTAAAGAAACACCATGATGTTTCAAACAATGTCATGAACTTAACATCTGCTAGATGTCATAAACAATATGTGTGTGTAACTGTATTTTGTTTAACATAATTAAACAAATAATTCTTGCTTATAAGATTGCAACAAGATTTAACTGTCATATGTTGCCCTGCTAAGTATTGGTCTATAGAAGTAACAAAATGAGAGACTGCATATGGTTGTGATCCAAATTGTTCTCCGCTAAGATTTAAGGTCGTATGCTAAAGTATATATCTACAATAAGAAAGACTAATAACATCAAAATGAGTATATTAGACAAGGGTTGAGAGTGTTGCCGTCAAACAAAACTCAATGAATGTAATTAAAGGGGGTTTGGGCATGTAAAATTCAGACATGACACAACTCTAATATGAAAGAGAACAATGCAGATCGTGGAAACTATGAAACGGGGTATTAGTCAAGGCTTCAAGAAGAAGTATGCATAGACAAGGAAGAGTGCAGAACAACATACATTTCAGCACTACATAGGAATGAATGGGCAAATCAAACTCACAATGCATAAAGCCAAACCCCGTGGATTGGGCAATGATTATTGATGACATGATGACGATGATGATTTTGGCTAGTCAATACTGATCACTAAGTACTCTTGCTGCCACAATGTGAATGGAGAACTAAGTTGCTAGGCTTTCACAATCCTATAATAAGATTAAAAGCACGAATAAAATTCCATGCAAATGAAATACAAATATAAGGAAATTATCCCTTGTTGAAAAGTATATATTCAAATCATAAAAATCTGTTTCCTTTTGAGAACTCATTTGAGTCAACAGACGACCAGATCAATGCAGCTGCAAAAAATACAACAGGAAAAGCACAAAATTATAAGGAAATGAATCTACCTGAGATACACGATGTTTGCTCTCATACGACTTCCAAGGTTGTGGCTCCAACAAAAGAATGCCACCCTGATAGCAATAAAACAAATCCTCTCACCATCACTTGAACACCAAAAGAAACAAAGCAACCATATGTCACTTCTAAAGCACCAGTTTTTCATAATTTATGTACTTAAGATGCTTTCATCATTAACCAGAGAATTTTTGAACAAAAACTATTCAGAGAATAAAAAGCCATATACCGGTCGAAGTAATTGCCATATCTTGGAAAATAACGTAATCAACCCATCGTCACCCCAATTCAGATGAATCCATTTTGTCACACTCAAACTGAAATTAGAAAATGAAAAAAAAATTGTTACCATCTATCCAGACAATGCATGGCCAAACAACAAAGCTAACTTTTCAATAGGCAGCAGGAAATAATGTCAGCAGGACATTTAAACACACAATAGCAACAGTTACCAACATGCACTTACCAAAGAATGGTGTCATATTTTTCTCTGTAAGAATAGAAATCCTCTAAAAAAAATTCTGTTGCAAATGCCACTCTTTCTATCAAATCCCTTCCCCCGGAAGTGGATGGCGCTTTTGGAAGATGCATTCTTCTCTCATCAACTGAATCACTGAGAAGCTGATGTGAGTCATTTGTATATTTTGGAAGCGCATCCACCTTTGATGCCATCCTTTTGAGGTTGCGACGTGCCATCTGCACTAAACCTAAGAAAGCGAGACACCATGTTCAGATAGAAAGCATATGAGCTGCCATCATGCAACATTGACTATACTTTCAACAGTAACTCCAAATTAACATTAAAAAGAAAAAAACATTTTTTTCCTTACAGCACAACATGCTAAAAATTTGTGATTGCCAAAAAGAGCAAAGCAAACAATTCTAAAGCAGCCACAGTATACAAATAAATAAAATCAAAAGAAAAAAAAAGAGATAAAGAAGACATAAAAATGGAGTCAATCCATTGTTAATATTGAATGGATCCTCCATTTTCACACCTGTAGTACTACAAATTATTGACAATGAAGAGGCTCACAAAGATAGCAGTATCCCACAACTTGTAGCCATATCCTTGTAACATTTCAATTAAGAAATTGCAAAAGTTTAAAATTAAGTATTTACAATGATATTAAATGATAGTGAAACCTACGTCAGGTAATTACAAAGGCCAACCCAAGAGGCCAAGACACAAGTACAGTCTTGAACAAAGCCTAACTGAGCTTTTTAATTCAGCAAAACCTTATCACATGTTTTGCGAAAAAACGTAACTAACTTAGACCACCACGAAGTTTTATTTCAGAGATTCTTCCCAATATGATACATTTAACAATCATGGTTCCATAGGATGGAAAAGGTTTAGATGCCAACCCCAAGAAATCACACTATTACACCAAGTCCTACAACTACATTATAAAACCATGAAATGAATAAAAGATCAAAAAACCTTTAAGACCAAAACAAATTGAGATTTGAGACCCTGTAAAACACCAATCTCTAAAATGCACAATAAAATATATATTTCTTGCACAAGCACATGTGATTAGGTTTCAAGAAATAGACCAAGATATAGTTCAAGGATAAATTGCATAATAGCAGAAAACCGGCATCTTATAGAAAATTTTCCCAAACTTGAAGTAGCTTTCATCAAAATCTAATCACTATTTTTTGTACATATGCAACAAGATCATAGTATGCTGCTTATATTAACATTCAACAAAGCTCTTTTATGTATCGTTTTCAATTTTCCTGCACATTGACTGTGTGACAGTAATGATAACTCAATATGCAATAAATGAGTAACAAAACACACCCAAAGGTAGTTTAGAGAGGTAAAACCATGTGAAGAATCAAAATAAGCATGTCTTGCTAATCAAGACATCTGAATAATCATAGTATCGTGTATAAAATTGCTATTAGAAAAAGAATAAATTTCAAGGAACTTACTATCATCAATATCTATTCCAAGAATACTTCGACAAGAGAACTTCTTTGCTGCACATAAAGAGAGAACCCAACCATTAACTTTTAACTTCCAAAAATATTAGAAATGCATGAATAATCATGGCTAGTAGATTGTGTACAAGCTAACAAATTTATCTCAGGAAAAATATTCAAAAGCTAAGCACCATAAAACCAAGCATGTAGATCGCATATGTACGATTAGATTTGAGAGAAAAGAACAAAAAGTTCATGAAAAGGCGGTTCACACGGTAGTTCTCATATTCTAGCGATTACAGACGTGACTTACTAGGGCAAAGTCATCTAAATTGACTATCTGCAAGAGTTTTTTTCCAAGACACTTAGTTTTCATGAGCAGCAGCTCGTGGTTTTTCTATTCTGATACCTTACAGAGAGTGACTTCAGGGAAACCAGCTTCCATGACATTAAAGAAATGTCACCCACCTCCCTCGTTCCCTTGCACAGAAAACCCCTAAACTTGTGTGTGCACTGAATACCTTTCAACCTTCTGCCAAAGATATATGAGAATCATCAGAAAAGAGGGAATGGAAGATAGGACATGTCTAATCAGTGTTAACATACCCATGCCTTTCCATTTCTGAAGCATGTCCGCCAAACTCTCTTCAGCCTTCTCCATAAAGAAGCATTTCTCGATCCCTTCAGTAGCAATAATCCCAAGTATTCCATGGGCAGGTCATTCCTCACACACCCGAACATGCTCTCACTGCTTCCCTAAACGAGTCATCGACATTGAAAACCAAGAGCTTACACTTCTCTTCATTAGACCTAAAGCCACAGAAAATAACAGTAGAAGCAACCAATCCCTTCCAGAAACGTCATTCACAAATATGACATAAGCTTAGGTCTTTCACACTTGGGGGATCTAGGCCCTCAAGGGACCTCACATGCCTCTTCATCAGAGTTGTGCAGAAGCAGCCTTCAACGACCACGTCAAGAATAAATGGGTACAGGGGGTTCCCCTTGAAGCAACCCCCTTGTGGATTTAAAGGTGAGCCTTCTACCCAGCCAACCACCGAAAACCAAGGTTGTACGTATCGTATCGTATCGTTAGCCGTGTCGGTTTGGCCCAAAGCAACACAGTATTGTATCGTATTGTAATTTTTTAATAAAAATTTTCAAAAATTCCTAAAAAAAAACTAGAAAACTCAGAAAAAATAGCAAAAATTCTAAAAAAATCATATCACATAAAACAATGATGAATTGCACAAAATACAACCATAAAATCACATATGAAGGCCACTACATAATTTAAATTAATAACAAACCATGCAATTGATAATTGACAATGTAAATAAAAGGCAACTACATAATTTAAATTTTAAACACAATTAAAACCTTAACTAACAATATTAAATTCACATCCGTCATACTAAATTATCATAAGTCACAACTAAACTACTAAGAGTTCATGATAACTAAAAATATCATACTTAACCAACGTCTTACATGTCAATCTTCATCTCTAAAGTTTTAAACTATAAAGATCCTAAAACTAAAGTATATTCTAGAGCATATTTGCCAAACATTAGGACAATATTTCCTCAGTGTTGCATCCAATTGTCGCGCGATGATCTCTTTTATTCAGCCATTTTTTTGGCAATGAGGTTATCATCATCATCTTCAGAATCTATGGAAGTCCTTTATCTTTCCATTTTTGCAAAGTTCTTCTTATTTGAATTTCTTCTAGTTCAACAATAACATCAACACGAAAAGTGCCAAGACCAGATGAAGAATCACGTGGACGTACATTTTGATCTTGACCTACAAAATGTTGCTTAAATCTATATAGTACACCTCTAATAATAGAATCACAAAAGAGATATCTCAAATTCAATGGTGACCTTAGTCATGGTACATCATCAATGCTTCTGCAGTATTGCTATGCATGATCATCTCTATAACATGAACGTGAAGACGACATCTAAGGATCTATAATAAAACTCAATAAGACACACTTTTCCCCAAAAAACACTCAATAAGAAGCAAAAAATAGGGATTTTGTACCTAAATCCACTTCCTTAAGTGAAAAAATGGTGGAAACACACTCTTGATAAAATTGCAACAACTCTAACTCTTGCGCACGAATCAGCCCCAAATCGATCTCACGGAACCTAGGGTGTGTGGGTTCCCTTCTAACGAAATCTAAACATATGGAGAACTTGGCCCTCAAGATGCCTTTTAAACCCAAAATAAAAAAATACAACTTTCGACCTTTTTTAAGTGTGTCGAATCTGCCGATACACCTAATACGGGTATGATACACACTTGTAATCATATCACAAAATCAAAAAAGTAACATTATGTACCATACTGTACGATACAATATGATACTTACAACCATGCCCAAAACCCATATGTTCTAAACAACTAATCAAGAAAGGCCACCTCACAAAATCAAAAGCCTTCCCCATCTTTATCTTCAATATGAAGACATGCATCTCATCACATTAATGATTAAACCAAGTGGATAACTTTATTGCAATGATTTTGCAGTTGCGAGTACAGCTCCTAGGGACGAAAGCATGTTGGCTATCAGATATTAAGAATGCCACCACTTTTTTTAGTCCATTCGCAAGGCTCTTGGATATAACTATAAAAAAATATTATTTTTAAGGGTTGGATAGGAATCAGTTTCAAAGATAAAATTACCCTACATGAAGTCCTTATCTAAAATAATGCAATATATCATGATCACCTGCTAGTAGATGAGAAAATTTTATGGAGGTTGAAACTTGCTCATTCTTCTTGATCTAACATTAGCAGAAATTATTGAAAATCAACTTTCAAAGCTTCCAAATTTGGATGTGTAGTTAAGAGGAAAACTGAAAACATCCATATGTAAGATTTCATCGAGGGTTCTAAGATCGCAAACAGATTGTCATGATTTACTTCAATTGAAAGGGTTCACATTTACATTCAAACTCATAAGTTCATCGTGCTTATCTAAAAAAGAGACCAGAAAATTGTTTCAAAGCCTCATTTAAAAGGGAAAACACTTTAAACAAATGCAACCACTTTTATTTGGCATCAGAAGAATGATTGACACTAGTAGATATTAACAAAGCCAGATGATGTTATAGTTCAACACTTTCTACATATTCCTACAATGCACAATTACCTAAACTTTTTGAAAGCGAGCAAAGAATAGGCTTTGGTGAAAAACACACAAGGCTAGATTCTAGATATTTTCACCTTCAAGCATAAGAAAACCTGTTATGCCATGCAGCATGCTCATGACATTCTGAAAAAAGGTGATAGACTAATTTGAAATGGAACCCACACCTCTTCAATAAGAGGGATCAAATGATAACTTAGAATGGCAAGGAAATAAAAAAGAAAAGAAATGGAGGAAATGTTGTCAATAAGATACAAACTAACTACATATTTAATGGAAAGCTAACTACGTGGTGTAGGGCGTAGCTATCAATAGTTGTAGTCTTAATGGTGTAAAGTCCAAGGAAGAGTTTAGTGAACCCAGTGCTAGATGAATTTTGTTGTTTTATCATTGTTGCAAGCTCATACAGACTCCAACACATACAATAGATGGTCAAAAACCAAAGGAACAAAAAATAAAAAAGACAACCTGACAATTTAAATTTGCAGAAGAGAAATTTCACAATAAAAGGCTTCATGTGATACTTCTTCCATGACTTTGCTCGAAAACATGAAGTTTAAAGAGTAGGAAACAAGATATACAAGCTCAAAACTCTTAATAGTTACATGGTGTATCACACTTACCTATATCAATAGTAATTACACCCTCATTGCATCCAATATCAAGGCATTTCTTGTTTTCAAACCATTCCCTGTTCATCACATTCAGTCTAGGATCTTTCTTTGATATGTTGTTGACCTGAAAATTATATGATATGTCAATTCTAAGAGAATATTCAGCCAACTCAACAACACTATGAAATTGATGAATCAATATCATTGCTAAAGATGCAATTTATAACTCAATGAATATCACATGACACAAGGAGTTGATGTTCTCGTCTAAAAAGTGCTTCACGGTTCAATGCAGAAATATCTTCATTGTGTATGTACCAGAGTTGCCAGTTGAGGAAGCGGGAAGCTAGGCGCCTTCAAAATTTTAGGAAGCGGGAAGCGTGGGACAACTTAAAAGCAAACCAGGAATCGTCTCGAAAGTGACCTAGGAAGCGAGGGGGAAGCAAAAAAATAGAAAAATAAAAATAGGAGGAAGCGTTCTTCCCATCTTTTTTTTGCTTCCCTGAAACACGTTTTGAAAGCGCTACAATGCAGAAATATCTTCATTGTGTATATACCAGAGTTGCCAGTTGAGGAAGCGAGAGCGGGAAGCAATTCGAGAAGCGGAAGCGGGAAGCGAGACACTTTCAAAATTTTAGGAAGCGGGAAGCATGGGACGATTTAGAAGCGAACCAAGAATCGTCTCGAAAGTGACCTAGGAAGTGAGGGGGAAGCGAAAAAAGAGAAAAAATAAAATAAAAATAAAAATACAAAAAAATGAACAAAAGGAGGAAGCACGCTTCCTATTTTTTTGCACTTACCAAGGCGTTTCGCACTTCCGAAATGCATTTCGGGGAAGCGCGCTTCTGATAACTCTGCTATGTACCAAGTCCTCATGTTGATACAGTACTATGTCACAGGGATTCACCAAGACAGGTGTCGCACCCGCGTCGACGCGACGCGGGTGCGGCACCCGGTGCGGTCAACCCGACCCTGGGTGCGGTCAACGCACCCAAGGTCATTTTGGTCCATTTTTTGGATTAAAAAAATCTGCTTTGAAAAAAAAAAGAGACCCTTGCTTTAAATTCATTTAAAATGCATTGAACAACATTATTTTCAAGTGAATAAATTCTCATTAAACTCTCTCTCTCTCTCATTTAATAGTAATAAAACTTCCTCTCATCCACCAAAAACATAAAACGAGTTTCTCAAGCTTTGAAAAGTGTTGATAATAGAAAACGGTTTCCTAAAATCTATCTTGAAAATAAAAAGCTTTCATTGAGAATAGGAAAGGTCTCCTAAAGTCCAACGTGTAAATTAAACCCATATTTTGAAGTTTTAAATGATTTTATTTAGATTCTTGGAAATTAAAAGCTTTTATTGAGAGTAGGAAAGGTCTCCTAAAGTCCAACGTGTAAATTAAACCCATATTTTGAAGTTTTAAATGATTTTATTTAGAAGTTTCAATTTTGGACCCCCTTCTATATATATATATATATATATATATATATATATATATATATATATATATATATATATATATATACAACAACAACTACGCCTTCATCCCAAAACAATTGGGGTCGGCGATATGAACCAAAAAAGAAAATCATTCTGGGTCTTCCACATGAATCCTTCTCCAATCCTTTCTATCCAATGCCATGTCCTCGGTGAGGTTCAAAGCATTCACATCCTTTCCTATCATCTCCATCCAAGTCTTCTTAGGCCTACCCCGACCTCTTTTAAGTAATATATTTTCTCATTTCTCCATCCTTCTAACTGGAGCATCATTAGGCCTTTGCCGAATATGTCCAAACCACCGTAAACGATTCTCTCTCATCTTATTTTCAATGGATGCAATGCACCCAAGGTTTTTGAAAGTGCCGCACCCATGCACCCGCACCCATGTGACACAGATATAGTATCATTGCATCATAAATCCAACCTATATCGAAGTATTCAGTCAACATTAGCTGAAATTCAACCTTCTTGCTCATTGGTTTTGTTTCCATCTGACAGCAACACCTTTATTTGCAAATCAGGTTTTGCTTTAAAACATAGAAAGAAACAACGGAAAATCTTCAATTGTCTACTACTTTGAGAATAAGAGGTGAAAAAGAAATCACTTGTGGTGTTCATGTGAAAAAAGAAATCACTTGTGGTGTTCATACTAATAAACAACCTTCAAGCCAGAAAATGTCAAAAAAAAAATGAGTATTCGAGTGTTGACCAAAACAATCATGATACAAAAAACTCATTTTTATCCTGTGAGTCGTGAATAGAATCAAGTGCTGGTGAAGTGTCTAGGAGTCTTTTGGCTGTTGAATTTGTAAGTAAAGATTAACCTGGAAATATTCATAAATCACTACATCAAAACCTATGGAAACCCATAAAAAAGAGTCAATAATTTTAATTGAGAGAAAAAGATCCAATAAAATGAAAAATGGAAAATAAAAAGGCTAAAAGTTTAAGCCAAACACTAAAGTTCACCAAGGAAATGGGAAAAATTACATAAAATTTGACTCAGTGGGCAACAATGAAAAGGAATTTTCCATATAATAATTCAAACATAATCTAACAAGATATGCATATATGAGTAGCCTTTTGCTTGATTTATTATGGTTTTGTTGATTAGAAAAACCAACACATCATACACTAGTCATAAAACTAATTCAACTAGAGGAAAGCAGATGATAAAATAAATTAAAGATATATCATGTGTAATCTTTTATATGGTCCCTTTTCATTTATGGCAAAAAAAATCTAAGTAGTAGTGTTATTTCCATCCTACCTTATGTCTCGAAGTATTACAATTTAATCCAGTTGGACAGGTGATGCTTACAATATAGTCTACTATAACAATATGAAAGCACCTGTGGAGGTAAAAAAAAATCTTTACAATTGATTGTGAAATTAATAGGAAGAATAATGTGGTATGCGTCTAAATTCCGTAGCAAAAATCTTTTTGAAAGTCAAAGGGCATTCTCTGATAAACACGCTGCATAAGAAGGTTCACAGGGAAACTACCAATATAACTGGAACTTTGTCCGTTAGCTAAGCTACAAACACATTAGTTATCATTAATCCTACACATTGAGACAGTATTTTTCTTGTGGTGAAAAATAAAGTTTGTACAAAATTTTACCTTATTTGTACATATCCTTGACTTACATCTCAACGCAGTACGTCTTGTTCTACATTCATGTATACTGTGATGGTAGCTTTCCCTTCTCGTATAGGACAAAATCATTTCAGCTTTGACCTTATTTGTGCAAATCCCTAAGATTGTACAGGTAGATTTTGAATAACATGTCAGGATTGTCAATTCAAATTCAAGCCCTAGGACATGAACAAGTTTGAATATAAGAAAACCTAATTTAGGATAAAAGCAAAACCAACTTCCTCTCTGGTTATTCAGATAGCAAGGGCGCTATCCTTGAACAACAGGTATTCAGGCACTATATTACTATTGTTATTGGCATTACAATTTTACTAGTACTTATATAGGCTGAAAGATTTTAAAGTAGAAATGCAAAGAACAAGGGAAATGACTCGCACACAACACTATCTCACCACTAAAAAAATAAGTCTAACCTTACCAACCTTCGGTCCCTTCTTTTACAGAATCTTAGAGGGGCGAAGGGAAGCGGCTGAGTAAATGGGGAGTACAGGATTGAAGCAATTGAAGGAAATCCATATGTGGGTACTCATCCGGTAACCATAATAACGTTTGTAATTGCCATAGATGAAGACAGGATAGGGTTTTCTCTTCTTGGTCTTCTCCTTCTCGTCCTTCGACATCGGCCACAAACTTTGTTGTTTTAGAGAGAGGGAGAAGAAGAAGAAGCTTGGAGGCAGTGGGAGAAGGGTGTGTCATTTATGCCAAAATAAAGCGACGCCTGGAACAAAGTAGCATACTTCCAAGTCAGACACTAGTATCCACTTATATGAAAACCAAAATCAAAATGTCAACATATGTAATGATTGAGACTGTTCAAGAAGAGCCAAGATCATTAGAAAGGAAAAAAAAAGAGAATACATCACAAAGAAATATTAATCTGTCTGACTCAAATCAATTGCAAATACACTCAATCAAGTCAAGTAAACCATTGAAAGATCCCAAGACACATGCACACTAGTATCAGAGCTAAGTCACAGGACTCGGCAAAGCAGGTGCCGCACCCGCATCGATGCGAAGCGGGTGCGGGTGAAGTCAACACGACCCTAGGTGCAGTAAACGCACCCAGGGTCATTTTCGTTCATGTTTCAGACTTAAAAAAAAACTATGAAAAGGAGGATTAGGGCAAAAAAAAAATTGCCCTAATCTCTCCTCTCTTGCGCAGCTCAGCTCGAGCTCTTTCCTCCCGACGTCCCGATGCCATCTCCTAGGCTCCTCCTCTCCCTTGTCGTAGGTACGTATCCTCTTCTTGTGTCGGCAATAGAGAGGTTGAACCCCCCTTCTCTCTCTCGCTCTCTTGTTGGGTCGGCAGGGGAGGGGTTGAGCCCCCATTGCTCCCTCTGTTTTCGGCCTGAGAGGGACCACCCCCCACCCACCCCCACCCCTGCTCCCTCTGTTTTCGGCAGGGGAGGGGCCGAGCCCCCCACCCTTCTCCCTTTGATTTCAGGGGAGGGGCCCAGCCCCCCTTTTGCTCTCTTGTTGGGTCGGCAGGGGAAAGGTTGAGCCCCCCCTGCTCCCTCTTATTTTGAGGGAGGGGTTGAGTCCCTCCCTGTTTTTGGCAGGGGAGGAGTAGATCCCCCCTCCTTGCTCCTCATTTTATCATATATATATATATATATATATATATATATATATATATATATATATATATATATATATATCAAGATAATGTCTGTATAATTGATTTAAAATTTTGAATGTATTTTTTTTTTATGTTTTCAGGATAAAAATAACAGATAAAGGGACAAGACTTGCGTTATCCTCATCCCAACATGTGAGTTCTGTTGCTAGTTTTGTTGATAGTTGTAGTGGGATTAATAATGTGGGGTCATTGAAAGTGAAAGATCAACACATTTGATTAATGTCATGAAAGAAAAACTTGACTCTATGGCAAAGAACCAAGTGTGAGATCTTGTACCTCAACCTGATGGTGTTAGTCTTATTGGTTGTAAATGGGTCTATAAAACCAAAACAGACTCTAAAGGACAAGTAGAGAGGTACAAGGCTGGGCTTATTGCAAAAGGTTTTACATGGATAGAGGGTATTGACTATAATGAGACTTTTTCTTCTGTCTCAACTAAAAAATTATTGAGGATAATCATGACCCTCGTAGCTCATTTTGATTTAGAGCTACATAAAATAGATATGAAAACTGCCTTCTTGAATGGAGATCTGGAAGAGGAGGTATACATACAACAACCTCCTAGTTTCAGTGTAGATGATTTAAATAATTTATTTTGTAAATTGAAGAAGTTAATTTATAGACTTAAATAGGTCTCCCGCTAGTGGTATAAAAAGTTCAACCAGGTAATTGTAAACTTTAGATTCACTGAAAACATTGTTAATCAGTATATTTACATTAAGACTACTGAGAGTAAGTTCATAATTTTGGTCTTATGTGTTTATGATATTTTTCTTGTAACTAATGATTTGAGTCTACTACACGAGACAAAAGATTTTATTTTCTCTCATTTCGATATGAATGACATGGGTGAGGCCACATATGTCCTTGGAATTGAGATCCGTCGTGATAGAACTAAGGGTGCTCTTGGCCACTCTCAGAAATCTTATATCCTTAAGGTTCTTAAAAGATATGGGATTGAGAATTGTTCTCTTGGTTTGGCACCTATAGTGAAAGGGGATAAATTGAGCTTAAAGGACTATCCCCAAGATGATAATGAAAAGGTTCATATGTCAATTGTCCCATATGCTTCAACGGTTGAGAGTTTGCAGTATGTGTAAACCTGCATACGACCTGATATAGCATTTGTTGTGGGAATGCTTGGTAGATATCAGTCAAATCCAAGCATTGTGCATTGGAAGACAACAAAGAAGGTATGCGTTATTTATAAGGAACGAAGGACTACATGTTAATCTATAGAAAAGTTGACCACCTAGAGGTCATTGGAGACTCTGATGCAGACTTATGAGGATCTCTCGACAGTAAAAAATTCACTACTAGATACATCTTCCTATTAGCAGGTGGTGTCGTCTCATGGAGAAGTGGAAAACAGTCTACAACTTCTACTCATACCATGGAAGCAGAATTTATTGCTTTATACAAGATTTCATCTCATGCCATTTGGATAAGAAATTTCATTATGAGTCTTGGTATTGTGGACTTTATTGATAGACCACTAAAGATCTTTTGTGATAATGAAGCAATCGTGTCATTTTCAAATAACAACAAGGGTTCAACCTCGTGTCGACACATGGAGTTAAAATATTTTATTGTTAAAGAAAGAACTAAGAATCATTTGATATGTATTGATACAATTGGTACGAAAGAAATGACTATGGATCTCCTTACTAAAGGGCTAGCACCGAATTGTATTCCCAACATGTAAAGGGGATGAGTCTTTTTTTATTCTTTCTGATATATGATAATAGATTATGTGATCACATTTGTGAAAATCAATTGATTCTCTATGACTTTGTATATTATTGATTTTGCATAAAGGATCTCTCATATGGTTAGAGAGAATAGTAGAATAATAATACTAAAGGGTCAATAGAATATGTTAAAGACCAACATATTCATAAAGGTAATCTTAACATGCTAAAGCACTGGAAATGAATTTTATTGTAGTACATGAAAATATGATATTTCATAAAAAAATGTTTATCTCTATGACTCTTATGATTCATTCTTGTGATATAGGATAACATGTGAACCCTCATAAAAATTGAATCAAGATAACAGTAAAACCTTGATATAATGTTTTTTCATGTCATTGGGTCAAGTAGAAAAATGTTGAAATATTAATCAAATTCAACCTAATATGACCCGGTTTGACATAGGTACATCATGGGGTGATGCATGACTCATGGGAGTTACAGGACAATTGTTGCAACTGCTCAAGCATTCTAACCATTAGAAGTGATAACCACCTACTCCACCCATTGTAGGTCTTCCTTAGAAGGCTATAAGAAGGGTATGATTGTATGATGAAAACAACCATAAGGTGCATCATCTTCTGTAACGACCCCAACTCATACCCCTTAAAATTTGTGTGTGTGTGTGTTTTTTTTAAACAGTACGGAAAGCTTTCCAGAGACCCGGGGGTCCTCACAGTTCCAATTCCATCTGGATAGCCCAACACTACAAAGAGACTTACAATTATCACACACCATAATCAAACCATACCTCTTTATTTATGAATAAGAGTGAATTTCAGAGACAATGTTTTACTCAAATGAAAATAAAGCATCAACTGACTAAGCAAGAAAATTGTAGATAACAGTAAAACTAAAAGATAAAAGAAAGAGACACTTTGTCCACTACTGAAGCTGTCAAGACCCAAGTATGACTCTCGTGCCTCCAAGTAGCTATCGACTTCACTGAACACCTATTCTTGTGAAAAACCAACAAAGTAGGGTGTTAGAATCGAAATTATGAGCACAACTACTTCTAAAGAAACTAGGTGAAACAAAGAATATAGATAAGATTTCATGTAATAGTTTGAGTGAGTACATATATAACATTTAAGAAATTTTCCATGCAACAGTTATAAATAGTAGTATGTAGAAACATTAAAGTCGTAGCTGGTAACAGAACTCCAACAAGCAATAAGAAGTAATCATTATATACTCACCATCGTGTAAGGATTGAGAGAACAATTAAAATATGCATGATCTAATACATAATAGGAAAATGCATGATTTTTGTGCAATGCATGAATCCCTTTTATAATCTTTCATTTAAGTTTCCCTTTTTTCATATGCATGCACTATCAAATGCATGCAACTTTAAGTTTTTCTCTTTTTATTTACTATTGCCCGCGGATACACTAAACGAGTATAATCCTCGGGGTCAAGTTAGGTTCCAAGGGTAGCTTAACACACAATTTGTATTTTATTACTGGGTTCCAAACTTAGCCCTCGACCGAGTCACCTTCGGAACATTAGACCTCCACATCTAATGTTGAGGACATAAGGGACACCCCATGCCCACAAGTGTCACTTTCTTGGTACCAAAACAACAGTTGTGTCAAAACACACCACCCCCCGGTAAAGTGACAGACTCTTCCTAAAACCGTGGCTAGAAGAAGAAACCTCAATATCGGATTTAGGAGACCAAATGTATGCACACAGAGTTTTTGTATCCTCACAGTCTCTCCAAGACCGAATATCTAAGATCTTCATTCTCCAGATGGAAGATCTCAGAACATATCTTACATTGTTCTTATTTATTATATTTTTATTAAAGTCAATTCTTTAAGTTTGCAACACCATATGCAAAAGTAAAGTGAAAACCCGCATCCTCCCTTGCGGGGACCCTTACGGGACTCCCGCCCGTGAGGATAACTAAAACAATGTAGTAGTGTGTTATACCAACTTGTGTGGTTTAAGTGATGCAATCAAAATATATACGAAAAGAAATTAAACCCACGACTCTCTAGGTCGATGATGGTCCATTTAGGCCATCGATGCATCACATAACAAAACCAAAGCAGTGTTTCATTTATAACACTAGGCCAAAGTGCCAAATGCATGTGCACTCATGCAAAAATAAACTCAATCATAAGCATGCCATTTCTCAATCGTATGCATCCTTGTTATGTGTGTTATCTATATCACATACGTGTATTAACCAATGCATATCTCCTTTGAGTGTGTGAGTGTGCACATAAATTACACATAATCATCAAGCATACATGCTCATAAAAATATCAATAATCGGGTTATGATCAGATTCATAATTGCACAACCAGTACAATGAAATGTTAATATAACATTTTATATATTCACCGGGCAGAAGTGTAAGTTTTCTGCAGATGCTAGGGAAGGTGGTCGGGCTTACCAATCCCGCACCCTCCATCCTCCTAGCTAAACTATCCAACTCAGTCCAGCCGACTGAGCTAGTCAACCAACCCAACTATATACATATGCTGCAGGAATAGAACTGAAAAATCACAGTCATAAGTAATATTTTCATCTATTTCACATGAATGGAATTAGTATTATGGACAACACCAACCATGACAGACATGGTTCGCTTAATGCACGTGTATCAGCACGCATTCAAGCTGTTTCTCTCACGATTTCAGTGTCAATACAACCCACGCACACACAGTTTTATAACAGAAGTTTCATTTTTTGCTCGGCACTGAAACAACCCACGGAAGGTCCCACCTAACAAGTATTTTTCCCAGTCAGAATTTCAGTTACACTAAAGGATATCTGGTTCAGGATATACTGGTATCAAAACCCAAGAAGGCAACCTAAGTTGAACTTCTTCAGGACAGGTCCCCAATAATAAGAAGTAAAATATTAAAAGAAAGTTAATCTTGCTAAGTTTTAAAAGCACAAAGAACTATTTAAACACATTGACTTCATACTGTCTAACACAAACTTCATTTGCATAGTAGATTCAGCCTTTAGAATGAATACAATAGCTGAAAAGCAATTGTTCCAAGACACCACCAGAGAACAATTACTTAAACTACGCAATATATGAAAATGAATAAACATGTGAAACACAGAAAATACAAATTGATCTAATCAATGGGATGCATAAACCATGTACCACAGCTGATAAAACTCAATCATGTTCATAGAACAACATGAACAATGCACCACTAACAAGTCTTATATAAGAGCTTGTGATGCCCAAATTTTTATGCAGCAACTTAATCTAAGCCTTCAACCAAAATTAAAAATAAAATCACCCCCTGTGGATTTAACGTACACAACATACTTATTTTTTTCTTCTTTTTTTTTTTTGAATCATACGAGTCACAGGCCAGCACCCAGTCGATTGGGTCGGCTGGGCCTGCTATGGCCCAGTCCAAAAGATGCACAACATTCAGCCGACTGGGTCGGTTGGACCTGATGCACCCTAATGCACAATATTTTTTTTTCTTCTTTGATTTCATGCTCAGTCGACTGCTCGGCTGGGTCTGCTATCATGGTTGAGGCCTGATCGGCCAAATGAACTGAGTTTGACTGGTCCATCAGCCAATACCCACGAAACCTAAATGATCCAACACATATTTTTCTTGTTGAAAAACAATAAAAACACAGATAAAAACAAAGAACACAGGTAGATCTTGTATTACTCAAAAGGGTTCCCATGGACCCTCATCTAAAAGGATTACACGAGATCAAAACCACATTCGATCCCTCGCTTAGATTCAAGAGAAGCACCGTACATTTTTCGGCGATTTTTTTTTGGTGATCAAAGACAGTCGTTATGAGAGAAGGATCAACTGAGAGCAATCTCCCCACTGTCGAACTAAGGTCGAGGGGAAACAACGAGAAGGAGGAAGAAGAAGCTCCGCTTGACAAGGGTGGCGTGTATGCCTGCCGCGGGTGGGAAGCTGTCGGCGATGGAGGCTCTGACGATGTGCACGAGAATGAGAGGGAGAGATGAGAGAGATGGGGGAGGAGAGAGCAAGGGTACCGACCTTTTATGAAGAAGGAGGAGGCCCTCCAAAAGTGGTGGAGGCCGTTACCACATCTCCGACGGCTGCGGCCCATCCACCTCCCCTCTCTTCCTTGCGATCGGGGTTAGGGTTCTCTGTGAACCCTAACGCCTGTTAAAAGAATCAGGCAACCCTTATCGGGTTGCCTTATTAATCCCCCCCTTATCATTTTAACGAGCGGGTCGGGTCTGGGTCTGCGACCTGCGACTCAGGATCCAAACCCTGTCGCGGTTCTGGACCCGCGCCTCCCACTTGGTATGGATCCATAGATTGGATTTGAATGGATCCAATCGTGGACCCCATGAAAACACTTGTATAATATATATATATATATAATTTTGCCTATATCCATAAGGATCCTATCTGGGTCTTGGATCCCGAATGTGGATCCCAAGCTCATTTATGCCTTATATAAATAACTATCACTTGAATAATTTGATTAATTAATTAATTTTTTTTGCACTTATATATATATATACATATAAGTTTATACGAGATAAATATATACGCAAAGATTTTTTTATGGGTCCTGGATCCGAAACTTAGATTCCAAGCCCAAATCACAATATTATAAAATTTGTATTATAATATATCTAAATAAATGATTAAAAATTTGCGGTTATTACATCTTCTTTCAAATACAGAGTTAGGGCGACCTAAGGCCTGAGCTCATCGTGAGTGTCGATAGGATGGGAAAAAGGCTGAGCACCCGCTCATCTCATCCATGACCTTTTTGGAGGGTGGGACATATTTTTGGGACACCCTCGTTTGATTATTCATTGTTCTGGGTTTTGTCTCTATTGTTTATAAATGACGCTGGATTTTGCTGCTGTCAACATTTTCAAGATTATGCAGAAGGGTTTTTGTTGCATTTCTGTTAAGAAGAAGCCTTTGAGAGCCTTTTTTTTTTTGTTGCCAATGGCAGTCATTTTATTGGCTTTGACATATGAATCCCCATATGGTAGTAGTGGAGCTACCCTGTTGTCCAGTCTTTAATATCCCCAAGCTTGCCTGCTATCCTTCACATCAAATTATACTCTGAAGAAAACATTGTTTTTGATATCTTCTGGAATTTTACTAGCAGTCGCACACAAATTTTTTGTTTATTGGTTGAACGAGTGAACAATCATAAAAAAAAAAAAATTAATTGGTTTGTGGGTTTGTGTTGTTTTAAGTTTTCATTTTTTTTTTCTGTATTTATATTCTTACACGGTGTGTTTTCTCTTGTAAGGTGAGGAATGTTGAGGCTGGTCTTCTGAGGAGGGTGCGGAATCTTTTTAGTACTTTTGGTTTTTGGAGCTGAGGGTATTGGGACTTTTATGGTGTATTTTGGTTTCTATCTACATAAGGTGGGCTTGTGGCTTCTGGTTTCTTTCTTCTGCTTGATTCGGTACCCAAGATCACGAAGTTTATGTCCTGTTCCATCTCCCCCAAAATCACCAAACCCTACACTTTCTCCAACGATCCCGCCGAGAAAGCGAAAGAAAGGACCAATATGTCACCGAGTTCTATAGCTGCGCCCCTGTTACCCTATAACCCAGATCCGTAACTATCCCCAAGCAGGACGATACATGGCGCCCGGAGAAGAAGATGAAGAACATCAACCTCTCCGGTGCCAGTGGCCGTAGACATCGACGACAAGCCGCAAACGAACATAGGGTATGGGCTAAACCTCAGGGATAGGGTTAATGATAGCGACCAACAAGATCGATCCGCTCAGCCTCTGGTGGAGCCGAGCACACCAACATTGGCACTCTTTTGCTTGGAGAGATCAAGGAGAGGTCCTTGGATTCTTACTGCAATTTGGAAAAATGACATATTCTCAAAGGAGAGCTTCAAGAACAAGTAGGGATATCTGTGGACCGGTGCTGGGGCAGGGGACAAAGGTCTCCACCCCGGCCCTGTCACAAAATCCTGACCTCCATCCTGCCTTCATCTCCACACAGGTTTTGATTTTAACCTCCATCTTTGTTTCATGTCTTTCATCCTCGATTCAAACGGGATGAGGTGGGGGAGGGCTTGGTTTTTTCTAGGTCTATTGCCATCCCTATAGAAGGATTCGGGGCAGGGCAGGGCAGGGCAAGGTGGGGGAAAGCATAAGTCCATCCCTGCACAGGAGGTTTTGATTTTAACCTTCGTCCCCGTTTCACGTCTTCCATCCTCGGTTCAAATGAGGTGGGGCAGGGCCTTGTTTCCCCTGAGTCCACTGCCATCCCTGAGAATAACCAGTTACTTAGGTGCACTGAGTGTAGGGGGGTGTCAACGATTTGGTTCAAACCTAGGTGAAACCAAACCTAACCCTAATTTTTGGGTCCGGACCCAGGTTTTAATCAGACTGACATAAGAAAACCCATACTCCAACCCGATAAGAACAAAATACACGGAACCTGAGGCCATACTTAATAAAATAATATTTTTTTTTATCACTTTTACATTAAAAGATTGTAGGTCTTAATTAAAACTCGGATTGGGCTGGAGTTTGGTATAAAATTTCATAAACTATACCCCTGCAACATGTATTAATCGGACCTTCCTCCTGTCCGAACTCAGGTTTTAATCAGGTCTTCTTATTTATCATCATACCTGGACCCTATAAACTTTGGTAGGGTCGAGTCCGAGTGAAGCCGACCGTTGACACCCCTAATCCAGGGGGGAAAGGTGCAAAAAGCTGACAAGTTCCGGATCGCTATAATTTTAGTTTTTTTGCTGTGGAGACGACTTCATAATCTGATGTTGAAGCGATTGAGGCAACGTTGAGGGTCTGGTAGGAGCAGCTAGTGTTGTGTTGAGACGTTGCAGGTTCAAAACCCAATGGTATTATTGTTTAACTGGTAGGGACTTTGGGGGCATGGATCTACCTAGATGTTCCTAGTTATGTTATATTTATATGCCTTGGCCGTTTGATGGTCCTTGTGGCTATTAATTATCTCTCATCCAACCCACATTTGGCTTTTTTTGCAATCTTAGCTGGGTGCATAGTGGCAAATAGCACCCATGCGCCAGTGGGGTTTGATCTTGTGCCTTCATCTCAGCACCTTCACAAACACTCATCTGGCCACGCGGGCGACCCCAACCTTAATTTGGTAATCTTACAAAGGTTTACAGCAATTGAATTTTGTGATAAACCTCATATTGTAATTGTTTAATTGTACTGCTTTGTTTGGCTTTGTGGCGTTCTGGTGTACCACCACTATTGGAGAATCAAATTACCAACATCCCTCGCAAGAATTTGACGAAATCTACCCCCATATCAATTATTATTTACGCGATTGAATTCGGGCGAGCCCATAAATTCCGTGGCCTCGCCGACGCTGACAGAAGCGCGAAGAACGTCACGAGCAAAGAGGAAGAAGCAAGCGAGAAAAAGCGAACGTCCATCTCCCAAACGATGGCGTTAAGCCTTCGCCAGAAGCAAACCAGTAAGCGACTTGCTTCTCTTCTCGTTCTTTCAACTAGAAATTCCAAATTTTCCATCATCGTTTAATCGATTTTTCAAATCATTTGCATCGTCTTTGGGTTTCCGTTAGATTAGTCGTCAACCCAAATTCTCCTTTTTCGATTTGGCTCGTTGATTCGGAAGAGCGATTGAGATCTGTGACAATGGGGGTTGAAATATTGCAGATTGCATCGTCCGGATGCTGAATCTGAACCAGCAGCCGCCGACAGCGTCGGGGGTCGGGGGAGCCCCCACGGAGGAGGTCTACAAGATCCTGATCTTGGATCGCGTCTGCCGAGACATCCTTTCGCCGTTGATCCACGTCAGGGATCTGCGGAAGCACGGCATCACCCTCTTCTTCTCCATCGACAAGGATCGCCAGACCATCCCGGACGTGCCCGCGATCTACTTTGTCCGCCCCGATGCCGCCAACGTCCAGAGGATTGTCGCGGACTCCTCCCGCGGCCTCTACGAGAGCTTCCACCTCAATTTCTCGTCGTCCCTGCCCCGCCCACTGCTCGAGGACCTCGCCTCCGGCACGCTGAAGTCGGATTCGATCGGAAGGATCTCCAGGGTCTACGATCAGTACCTGGAGTTCGTCACCCTTGATGATAACATGTTCTCGCTCGCCCAAGACTCCGTCTATGTCCAATTGAACGACCCTTCTGCTGGTGAGGCCGATATTGAAGCCATCGTCGACCGGATTGTCGTTGGATTGTTCTGCGTCTTGGTGACGCTCGGCATGGTGCCCATCATTCGCTGCGCCAGGGGCGGGCCCGCAGAGATGGTCGCCACGGCCCTCGATTCGCGCCTCAGGGACCATCTCGTTTCCAAGAACAATCTCTTTGCGGAAGGTGGGAATCTGGGCGCCTCACATCAGCGGCCGGTTCTGTGTCTGTTCGACCGGAATTTCGAGCTCTCGGTGGGTGTCCAGCATGAATGGAGCTACCGTCCACTGATTCACGACGTACTTGGGATGAAACTTAACAAGGTAAGTGTTCCGAGCGACATCTCCCGTGTGAAGGGAAAGGGGGCGGCATCGATGGTGCCTTACGAACTTGATAATTCTGATTCTTTCTGGGTCGCGAATGCCTCATCTCCTTTTCCAAAGGTAGCAGAAGAGATTGAGAGCCAATTGAGCAAATACAAGCAGGACGTGGAGGAGGTGAATAGGAGAACTGGGGGGGAGGATGGAGCTGATTTTGATGGGCAGGAGTTGATTGGAAACACGAAACATCTTATGAATGCAGTGAATTCACTGCCCGAATTGACGGAGAGGAAGAAAGTGATCGACAAGCACACCAACATTGCCACCGTTTTGCTCGGAGAGATCAAGGAGAGGTCCTTGGATTCTTACTGCAATTTGGAAAATGACATGTTGACAAAGGGGAGCATCGAGAAGAATCAGTTACTTGGTGTATTGAGGGGGAAAGGCACAAAAGCTGACAAGCTCCGGCTCACTATAATTTACCTTCTTGCGGTGGAGACTACTTCGCAATCCGATGTTGAAGCAATTGAGGCAGCATTGAGGGAATCAGAGGTGGACACATGTGCGTTTCAGTATGTCAAGAAGATAAAGTCTCTGAACATCTCATTGGCATCTGCAAACTCTGCGAGCAGGAGTAACATTGTAGATTGGGCTGAGAAACTATATGGTCAGTCACTTAGTGCCGTAACTGCAGGTATGAAGAATCTTCTTTCTGGAGGAAGGCAGCTCGCTTTGACGAGAACCGTAGAAGCACTAATGGAGGGCAAACCGAACCCTGATATTGACTCTTATCTTCATTTTGATCCACGTGCTCCTAAATCAAGTTCTGGAATGGGTAACCTATTCAAAGGCCCTTTCAAGGAAGCAATAGTATTCATGATTGGTGGTGGGAATTACATAGAATATGGTAGTTTGCAGGAACTAGCTCAGCGACAGCCTTCCAAACATGTTATTTATGGTACAACTGAGGTTCTTAATGGAGTTGAGTTTGCAGAGCAACTCATGATGTTGGGCCGGAAGATGGGTTTGGGTGGCAGTGTGCCATCTCAATAAAGATTCAGATGTGCAATACTTTTTGGCTCTGATGATTAGTGAAATGCAACTGGGCTATTTGAATGATATAGTTGCATAGAATTGTGCTATAGAATGGATATGATCATAGGTGGCTGATATTGAAATATGTGAGGCTTACCCCCATTCATTTTGTGCCTGTTGAAATCTGTGTTACTGTGAGCAGTTCTAAATTTCTTTCTTTAGCAACGATGATGTACCCACAACTCTCATAAGTTTGTAGATCATAGTGTTTAGTTGAGAACTGTATCCATTTTGCATTAAAAGTTTGCCTTTTATATGATCCTAATGTGACATTGAGGTGTTCTGTTGCTTCAAGTGTTCTTATTTCTTTTGGATGTTCCTGCTAAATTTTGTGCATATAGTGCCGAGTGGTCCTTATAATTCTGAAAGTGCACCAATTCAGCCAGCTTTTGGTTCTGTTACTATTTTTTTACGGGAATGGGCTTTGGTAGTGATAATAATTCTGAAAATTTCTCTCAAAGCAAGTAAGAATATTGTCTTCTTCACTATTTGGTTTCAAGCTAAGGGCTTGAGTTGTGTCGTGTTTATAGGTGTTCTATGGATGTATTGATATGCTTCTCTCTAACAAAGCTATGTTATGCTCTTTCTCTGTAAGTAATACTTTTGTTTGCTTGGTATCATTATTTCATGGATATGTATTTCGTAGTTCCTTTGGCAAAAAAATGCTCACTCATTGTTGGGGCAGTATCTAAAAATCATTATAATGCCTCTTATGGTTCTGATCAAGAACGTGTCTTGAATTTTTGTGGTTTTAACACTAAATTGTGAAATATCAAAGCCTTTTATGGCCGGTTACAGTTTTATAATTAGAGACAAGAAATCTCTGCGTAAGTTGACTATTTTGGTTAAAGGTGATAATTTCAAGTTCCGGATGAATTCATTGTTTCATTTACTGTAGTCGTTAATGTTTTCTATATTCATCCATGAGATCTAAATGCGTGTAAACTATGTCACATGGGTGCGGGTGCGGGGGTGCGGCACTTTCAAAAAACTTGGGTGCGGCAAAAATATAAAAACTTATATATATATATATATATATATATATATAAGTTTTAACAGTTAACAACAGTAACACTAATGAAATAAAAAACAATTATCATAATATCATTTATCATGCATGCAATAAATCAAATTAACAATCTACAATTCTATTCTACATCATAAAAACTAACATCATAATTAAATCAACCTAAATATATTATAGAAACAATCAAATAAGTAAAACAGAAAAGAACTAAATTACATACCAAAAGTATATCCTACAATGTATATAACGATGAAGTAATGGATCTTAATAAAATAAAATATCATGATATTTTCAAAGATATTTATAGTATGATAATTTTAGGTACTTTTTTTATTTCTTTTCTATATGTTAAATGTGTCTCCTTTGCATATTTCTTTTACTTATTTCCCTATATTTTACACATGTATTTTATTACCTAAACATATTATTTTTCTTACTTATTTAGGCTATTTTTATTGTGATATCAAGACCAATACATTTGACTACGCATAAAATACCCTGGTAAGTGTAGAAAGTCAGAATTCAGCACTCAACATCTGGACTATTGATCACTGTCAAGAAAGAAAACAAGAGATAAAGATACAAATTGACAAGCTATTCAGCATATTATTTCTATTCTGCCAATGTGAAGTAGAAGAAGGCTATACGTTGTCAATCTCACAAGACCCATTTCTTCTTTTACAAAAGATGCTACAGGGTGTGTTCGCAAGTTAAGACACTTAATCTATCTTTACAGTGAGAAAGCTAGTCACATGAAATACAGTATGGAATTTATCACTTGAAGCCTCGTCTTTATTGTGTCCAATGGAGTAGTCAGAACTGATAAGCAAGCACCGGCCATGGTTCCTGCTGCAGCCTGAACAGTGACCATCTCTACATGGGACGGGCTCTTCCCAACATCATCTCGGTATCCTAATGTCCTATATGAGAGCGAGTGAGAGAGACAGAGAGAAGAGGCAGTGAGAGTGACAGAGAGAGAGCGAGTGAGAATACCTGAGGAGTGAGGAGGAGAGGTCGGAAGGCATCGGCGTCGGAAGGCTTTAGGAGAAAAACTCGGGCAGGAAGAAAATTAGGGCAAAATTTTTTTGCCCTAATCCTCCTCCCCTAAGCCTTTTCAGTGGGCTTTTTTTTGTCCAAAAATTAGACACAAATGACCCTGGGTGTGTTGACCGCACCTAGGGTCCGGTTGACCGCACCGGGTGCCGCACCTGCACGCGCACCCACATCGCATTGCATCGCGACAACGTGGGTGTGACACCCGGTTGGCCGAGTCCCTGGGACATAGTGTGTAAACTTTTTCCATTTTGAGAGATCTGAAATTATTAATCTTGTATTGGATCTACTTGACATTTATTTTTGAGCATTGATGGTGAAGATTGTGAAGTAGATCCAGAATGATTTTCTTTTTTTGGTTCATATCGCCGACCCCAATTGTTTTGGGATGAAGGGGTAGTTGTTGTTGTTGTTGTTTTTGATGGTGAAGATTGTGAATAGGCTCTCTGAGGGTCAGTTTCATCCATTTGTCAGAATTGACTAGGTAGACCTGGCTGGGGCTGTTTGACCTTAATTCTTAGAGCTGATAAGACAGCAAAGAATTGAACCATAGAAAAAAGTAGATAATTTTTTTATTACAAGACAACTTATGGTTACTAAGCATTTGTACAAGCGAACGGCTACAAAAATATATGGACCATTTCTGCCCCTTAAGCAAATAAATACAGGCAAACATGGTTACACCCTCTTTAACCATATAGAGATGTCAGAATGTTAACATTTATGATATGGAACTTTTTGAAAGAAGTGGCTACTATTTGATCCTTATCTTGAAAAGTTTTGTTCTTTACTATGTAGGGAAGCACAACTTATTGGAGACTTCAATGGCTGGAATGGGTCGCTCCAGCAAATGGAAGGAAACAAATTTGGTGTTTGAACTATCAAAATACCAAACTAGGATGGCAATCTAGCAATTCCACATAATTCAAAAGTGAAGTTCCGTTTTAAGTGTACCAATGGAGCATGGCTTGATCGAATCCCAGCCTGGATAAAATAAGCAACAGTAGATCCCATGAGATTCGCAGTTGCATATGATGGAGTATATTGGGATCCACCCCCTTCGGAGATGTTAAATTTTGTCCAGTTGTCCTTTGTGTAGCTTGCTAACTATTTTAACTTGATACATTTGTTTCTCATATGCCTACAAGTATCAGTTCAAATATGCTCGACCAGCAAAGCCTTTGGCACCACGCATATATGAAGCCCATGTAGGAATGAGTAGCTCAGACCCACGCATCAGCTCATACAGAGAGTTTTCAGACAATGTTCTGCTGCGTATTAACTCAAATAATTACAATGCTGTCTAGTTGATGGCTGTCATGGATCATTCCTATTACGCATCTTTTGGGTATCATGTTACAAACTTCTTTTCTGTTAGCAGTAGATCAGGAACACCCGAGGATCTTGAATATGTGATTGGTAAAGCTCATGGTTTAGGCTTGCAAGTATTGATTGATATTGTTCACAGCCATGCAAGTACAAATGTGACAGATGGCTTTAATGGTTATGATGTGGGCCAGATAACACAAGAATCCTACTTTCATACTGGTGAAAGAGCTTATCATAAGCTGTGGGATAGTCGTTTATTTAACTATGCAAACTGGGAAGTCCTGCGTTTTCTTCCAAACTTGAGATGGTGGTTTGAGGAGTTTCAATTTGATGGGTTACGTCCATGTTGTATCATCATCATGACGTTAACATGGTATTTTCAGGCATAACTATACTGAATATTTCAGTGATGCTACTGATATGGATGCCATGGTATTTTCAGGCATAACTATAATGAATATTTCAGTGATGCTACTGATGTGGATGCCATGGTATTTTCAGGCACATCTCCATCCTGATGCCATTGTGATTGCTGAGGATGTCTCTGGTATGCCCACACTAGGTCGACCTCTTTCTGAAGGTGGAATTGGTTTTGATTAACGGTTGGCCATGACAATCCCTGACAAGTGGATTGATTATCTAAAGTACAAAAGGGATGAACTATGGTCCATGAAGGAGATTGTCTTGTGCCTGACAAACATGAGCCATGTGTTTCATATGCTGAGAGTCATAACCAGGTATTGAGAAACTTCTTATTTGGTGTGTACCTCTTTTTTTAGGCTACTAATCTGGTGAAGAAATTCGTAGAAACATCTTTATTTATACTGAACTATTGGACTGGAGAAAGTTTTGTTGTGTATCAATCTGTTTGTGGAACAGTTATTCTGTGTCAACCATAAGGTGAAAGTCTAGAAGATATCATTTATATTAAGTTGTATATTAATCATCAGACTTTTTGTTTTGTAATATTCAAATTGAAGAACATTTCTTCCATTTAACTTAATCGGCATTCTTGTGAAGGACATAATGCTTAGAAGATATGGAGTTTCAGTCATGGAAAATTCTTTTGAACAAGTGCAATTATTTGTCTATTTGCAGGCAATTGTTGGTGATAAGACCATTGTGTTTCTAGTAATGGACAAGGAAATGTATACTGGAATGTCTTGCTTAGGGCCTGTCTCTCCTATTATCGATCGTGGGATTTCACTTCACAAGGTCTGGATCCTGTGGCTTTATGCCAAGGGGGATGGGGTGGGATTGGAATTTTTCTTGTTAGCAATCTTAGATTTTGTAAATTCTTCTAAAAAACATCTCAATTTTATAGATGCTATATTTGTTTGAATTCTTTGTCACCATGGAATGTGGATCATTTCAACCGTTTTTCTTGCATATGGTTTTTTTCTTTTTCTTCCCAGATGATTCATTTCATAACAATGACATTAGGAGGCGAGGGCTATCTTACTTTCATGGGTAATGAGGTAAAACAGCCGTCACTTGCATTTACCATGTGTTTCTTCGTTTTTATGCTAAGGGAATTTTGTACTTTGAGCAATGCCTACATCAAAACAGCTGCCCTGGATACTCCTACTCTATGTATAGATTGTCCCTTGGTACTGCTATTTTATGTGCAATTGTAAATTTTGTTTGGTAATTAGGAGTCTTCGTCTGGTTTCCAGCTATTTTCGGACACAATTTAGGCAAGTAGAAGTGTATGATCTCCAACACCACCTACCTACCTACCCTACATTTTGCGTGCCTGTGTGTGTGTGTGTTGCTGCACAAACTTTAGCAATCTTAGGATTGATGAGCATAATATTCAACTATGGTGATGGAAAATAACAGCTAGTTTAGATTTAATTGAAAATTCAATTGTTATCATGAGTTTGATGAGTTCAGCATCAATGTCTGCTGAAAAAAAATATCATAATAATTAAAGATATGTAAATCATGTCCAAAATAACAGATACTCACAGAACAAACTATGAAAAACTCAAGGTGATCAACTGACCGAGATCAGTCATGCATTGACTGAAAAATATAATGGCTGATTGCTAGTTCTAATATATATGATTGTTTTGTCATAAACTTTATAATACTTGGACTTAATCAAACACAAATTCAATCTTTACTTCTTAAAAGAAAATCCAGTTATGTCAGAGAGCAAAGCAAACTAAGCTGAAGATGATCAGCGAACCCAGATCAATCATTCATCGAATCTAAAAAATATAGCAGCTGATTACTAGGTTTTTTAACATATTTTTTCAGTCATAAACTTTATAATACTTGAACTTGATGTCTGACACATTTATTAAATCAATTTTTATTAAGATAATGCAACTTCGAGTGATTTCAGTCGGATCAAGTCGAGGAAAAACAATGATGATTCATGGTAACCACGGTCGAATGTAAAATCTTACCTATGAACAAAGAAAATTTAGTAACACATGCATCTTCCAAGCCTTTCAGTGCTGTCAAGTGATTGAGAACTTCAAACCGTATCAAATGCAAACATAAAATAAAATATCTGTTCGCAGTAAGTGATCATTCATGCCCTCCCAATTCAAAATACATATATTTAAGATCAACACAGTTTGTTAAGAGTGCAGAATGAAATACATTTAAGTTCTGTTATTAAAACATGCTGAAAAATGATTTCCAACAGGAAGACCAGTCAGGAGCCCAACCATTTCCATAGCTCTAGAAACTGAGCATGTCTGATATCACCAAGTGGTATCTGTTTGAATGGTGCCTAAGAGGCTTCATCTTCTTATAAAATAAAAGGAACAAATGATTCATCCAGAAGAGTATCTCGATTTGACAATCAATATCCAAATATAACCTGGATCCCCAACATATTCTGCAATCTGATCAAGACCCATGCTGATCATTTCAGAGGTTTCTGCATCCTGAACCATCCCAGTCTCTTCTTCTGCATCTCTAGCTGCAAGCTTGCCAAAAATACCTTTATGCTTCCCATGCAGAACGATAACTGGTTTGCCTAGCTTGGGGAGGGAAGTCTCCAGAATATCTTGGTTTACCCTGATTATTTCCTTGCTTCCATCCATGGATATGATGCATTTCTGAGGGCCGATAACATCAACCACTTCAGCCTTTTTCAAGTAGAACTTACCTCCTCTGAATTCTTTGCTTATCACCCTTACCCGAATATCACCGGTAAGCCAAGAAATACCTTTTGCTTAAACTTTCCTTTGATTGACAATCTCATCCTCCCTTCTAATCCCCTTCTCCCTTTTAGCATCTTCACCCTTCTTAACGTGCCCCTTTCCATCTTTGCTTCTAGAGTGAAGCTTTTCATCTCCTCTCCTATTATCATAATTTGTTCTACTCTCTTAATGGTGGGTGGGCTCTACTTCTATCATTATCTGTTCTACTCTCTTTATGGTGGTTTATACTTCTATCACCACTTTTCTTTGACCTCCTCCTATCCTTCTCTTCGTAACCAATCCTTGTGTCATGATCTCTCTTGTCATTTCAAAGAAGGCTTTGATCCATACAAAATATATTCTCGTTGTGGTGGTATTTGACATGCGATTTCACTGTGTGCTTGTTGGGTGAGAAAGAAGCACAAACGATGCAAAGTGTTGTACAATGCACTTGATGATCCTGACTAGCCTCTAGTAATGCTCATAGGTAATTAAATATATATTATGTACATAAATTATATTGATTAATAAATTTTTAATACATGATAAACCAAATGTGTGTACGTAGGCAACTATTATCTTGCAGTTTCTGGATACCCAAATATTGTTGGGTTTTTTACCCCATAAAAAAAAATATTATTGTAACTTGTTAGAATTTAATGCATCTCGTGCAAAACCAATTGATTGACCATAAGATTTATACAACCATAGATACTCCTCATTGCGAACAACAGTAGAACATGTTTTTTATTTACTAAAAGTGCGGTTTCTAATTTTAAAGTGCCATGTAAAATATTCAGTTTTCACTTAGGTTAAAAGATTTCATGCGACATACATAATACATAATTTTATATTAAAAATAACTCAAATGTTGAACAATTCACAATTGACAATGATAATAATATCTTTGTCAATTATGAACATGAGGAGGAAAATTTCACACAACTAGTTAATTGTGGTAGTAACAAGGATTTGAAAGATGCAATAATAGCTCAAATGTGAAATAATTGGCCACACAATAACTATATTTGATGACTTTATTACTTATTATAATTTTTATAATTACAATTGTATGATTAACAAAAGTATTTTTATATGTGCTTGATTGATAATATTATATGTTTAACTTATATTGTTGTCTTAAAGAGTTAAGACGATGATGTCTTACCATAGATATTGCATAGTATTCGAGGAGAGGGTTATAGGCATCTACGACTCTTGAGAGACATAAATCATAAGTTTTCAGATATAGTGGGGTAGTATACAGATCATTCACCAACTTTGAAGAAGCTAATAGTCGGTTGAAGGAGTACATGGCGAAGACAAGGTGAGTGCAACAACGAGAAGTGCACCAAGGAGCGACTACATGATGTTCGAGGGGATGCTGCATTTTTTTTTATCATGTTACTCTTCTTGATTTTATATTTTTTTCTAGTATAGTGATATATTTTTGTTCTTGAGTGATTTACACTTTTGGGGGCTTGGATGTGTGGTTGACATACTATGATACTCTGACATATTGTTGTTATATTGTTTCATTGCTAACATTTTGGATTTACGTATACTATGATACTCTTTGTATACTTGATTTTGAATATATAAATGAATGTATTTGCAGGTTTATTTTGGATTGAATGATATTCTTTTATAGATTTTGAATACATGATTGTATTCAAGATGTGCATGTTCATTTCGAATGAATCAACAAAATGAATGATTATATGAACATGTTCATTCTTTAATGAATATAATAAATGATTGTATGAGCAGGTTCTTTTCTAAATGAATAAAATGAATGCTTGTATAATGATTCATTTTTTAACGAATTAAATGAATGATTGTATGATCATGTTCATTTTTTAATAAATGATTGTATGAGCAGGTTAATTTTTTAATGAATGGAAACTGAGATTATCTAAGTAAGTTTATTTTTTAATGGATGAAATGAATGTATGGATGAGCATATTCATTTCGAATGAATGAATGATTGTATAAGCATGTTTATTTTTTAATAGATTAAATGAATGTATGTATAAGCAGATTCATTTTTTAATTAATAAAATGAATGATTATATGTGCAAGTATATTTTGAATGAATGAAAATCGAGATTATCTGAGCAGGTTAATTTTTTAATGGATAAAATGAATGTATGAATGTGCAGGTTCATTTCAAATGAAAGCACAAAATAAATGATTGCATGAGCATGTTCATTTTTTATTGAATGAAGTGAATGATTGTATGAACCTGTTCATACAATCATTCATTTGAATGTGCAGGTTCAATCATTCATTTGATTGCACGAAATGAATGAATGTACGAATGCGTAGGTGTATTTTTAAATAAATGAAATAAATAATTATATGAGCATGTTTATTTTTTAATGGATGAAAGCTGAGATTATATGACCAAGTTTATTTTTTAATGGATGAAATCAATGTATGGATGTGCATGTTTATATCAAATGAATAAACAAAATGAATGATTGTATGAGCATGTTCATTTTTTAATGGATAAAATGAATGTATGTATATGCAGGTCAAAATTTTAATGAATAAAATGAATGCTTGTATGAGCAAGCTTATTTTTTAATGAATAAAAATCGATCTGCTTCAATTTTTAATGGATGAAATGAATGTATGGATGTGTATGTTTATTTTAAATAAATGAACGAAATGAATGATTGTATGAACAAGTTTATTTTTTAATAGATGAAATGAATGTATATATAAGCATGTTTATTTTTTTATGTATTTAGAACAAAAATCCAATTTGAAATCCATATTTAAGGCAAAAATTCATGATTTTCGATAAACATTCATAATTGGATCCAATATAATACCAATTATAACATTGGAATAGTAAAAAAATGGTTCTTTATTTGGTTTTGCATAAGTTTTATATTGTTTTGGTATTTGAATCTAATTTGATATCCATATTAAGGGCAAAAAAATCACGATTTTCAACAAACATTCATAATTGGATTCAATGTGATATCAATTATAACATTGGGATAGCAAAAAAAATGTTGTATTTGCTTTTACAAAAAAATTATACTATTTATTTAGATCCAATTTAAAATCCATATTCAGGGCAAAAATCCATGATTTTCGATAAACAATAATTGGATCCAATATGATACCAATTATAACAATAAGATATCAAAAAATGGTATTCACACAAGTTTTATACTGTTTTTTACACAAATTTTTATATTATTTTGGTATATGAATCCAATACAAAATCCATATCCGTTGTTAAAATCTATAATATGTTAAAACATGGATATTGGTGGGTGGATCAGATCATACGATCCAAAACAAAGTTATCTAACACATTATCAATGTGTGTTCAAGTTGTCCGCACAACATAAATCAAACAACGGACATAAGTACCACAATCTCAATGGACACTCCAAACAAGCATTGAACTTTATACAGTTGTTACAGAATAGACAGTAGAACATTCGTCCTGTCTTTTTTGTTCATTCATTTTGTTTGGCATCAAACAAACCCATCAAAAAAGTTCTGAAGGGACATTGTCAAATCAACGACGAGGGCATTGTTTGAGAAAATTGGAAGGATAAATGGAAAGAGAAGAAGAGCCACCTCACCGCGTGACTCAGTATCAAACACAAGGAAAATGATGTCATGATCCACTTGTGCCAAATGTTTCACATTGTCACCTGTAACGTAAAAGTCTTTTCTACACAACCTCTGCGCTATGAGGTCCAACTATATACCCTTTTTGTAAACTGGATCTAAGTTTTCATTTTTGTGTAGGTGCATGAATCAATTAAAATAATGTAAGGTTGGGTTTAATTGCTTTGATTTTTTAGATCAAGTCAAATTTGCCCAACCCACTTATAAGTTGGCAAGTTAAGTGATCTGCTAAATAATATTTTAAGATCATCACTAGAGATCAAACGGCTGCTAGTGGATCCATTGATGATAATGATACGTGAGTTGGACCCTAGAAAAGTCCACCTTGCTTATGGAGTTCATTGGCATTAAACCCACCCAGAAAAGATGGAAAAGAACTGCTGAAGAGGAACAGTAGGTGTTCTGTTCTTGGGCAATTTTGGGAAACCTCTTTTGACCATGACTGGTGGTTCTACAACTTCAGATCAAGTTGCACCATGTCCTACTATCAGTTTTACAAAAACAAGTACAAATCTGGTTCTCAAGATTTTTTTTCTTCTTTTCAGCAGAAAAAAGTATCCTACTTTCCTTTGAAGAAATATTAAGCAAACCCTAGTAAGAGTACATTTATCGCGTTAAAAACATTAAAAACACGATATACTGGTGATGTTTGTAACTATGGGAAAAAAAATCACGATAATACCTCGATAATACAGTAACAATTTCACAGTGAATTCAAAATAGATGCATTAAGAATTTCTTTTAATTTTGTTGATACTTTCATGGCATGGGAATTTCTTGCAATCAAATCACAAGAAGCAAAACGCCTACCACTAATGGGAATTTCATGGCATGGGAACTACACTCATATTTCGACTTGAAGAAGAAATAATACACTTTTTTTCTCTAATTGAATACATATTTAATTCAAAAAAATATTGTTTACCGTGGAACAACAAATTTGTAATACAGAAATATACATAGAAATTACATAATCCATGCATACAATTGAGATTGGAATTGCAATTCTATGTTACCTTCTTTCCTAACAATTCATAAGCCGTGGTTGTCAAAGAAAGGCATTCTTGCCTCATTCTCATACTTGCATATACTTGTGATAAATTTTTGCAGGTGGCAGCCCTTACATCATTAGCTTGGGATTGTTTTATGTTTTTTTTCTTTATTTAGTTATTGTCTTAAAATATATAGATGTCAATATTTTGTTTTTACATGTTACTTGAGACATTGGCCCATTGTTTAGGTGATATTTTGATTTTTAATGCTTTTAGTTTTCTTAGCATTTATTTTATCACAATATATGATGGTATTATTATTATAGCATAAATGGTGAGATGTAATTTCCAGAAACTCATATAAATGTTTATTAGAAACTCAAACCAAAATTTTTAGATACAAGTCTCAATAAAAACGTACCCAAAACTTTTGAGGGCCTTGCATACTCGTACCCATACCTGTATCTGTATCCCTACCCGTACCCATCTCTGGCAATTATGCTATATATATATATATATATATATATATGAGAAGTAAACATATTAGGCCCCATTTCTCATTCTGCCCCGTTCTGCCTCATAGGTTTTAAGTATTTTATGATAGATCTGAACTGTTAGATGTGTTTAGCATACTCGATTTAGTGGGAATAGACTCTTGGTTCATTTTTTTTTGACAAAAAAAAGCTTTTTTGAGCCAGGAAAACTTGTTTCCTTCATAGCCATTGATTTTAGATCGAAGAAATCTGACATGTATACAGTTTTTCCTGTGATCCAAAATCAATGGCTATGAAGGTATCAGTTTTTTTTTCGCTCATAAAAAAATATTTTTCTTCAAAAAAACATGATCCAAGAGTCGAATTCCACTAAATCGAGCATGCTAAACACATCTAACGGTTCAGATATATCATAAAACACTTAAAATCTATGGGACAAAACCAGAAATGGGGCCTAATATGGTATTTTTTTGAAATTCTGATCGTACAAATGTTATTTATATGTTTATTTTTATAAGAAACACTTCTTTGAGGATTTGATTCTGATGCATGTATGGGTTTTTATAAGGTTTCAAAATTCAATGCATATAATTTTCATAATTTTTTTGGCTCAAAATACCATTTTTTCATCCAAATACATGATCCAAATGTCGATTTCTGGTAAATCAATAATGTGGAACACATTTATAAAAAAAAATACCAAAAATTCAGTATCATGTTTCATTTAGCATGGTGTCCATTTTGTAGGTATTACACACACATACATATATAAAACATTTGGTAATGACACCATGATGTCATGAAGTCATAGGTGCATGCTGTTTTGATCTAATTAAACCTCATATATGTGTTCAATACGCTCAAAATAGTATAAACTAACTTTTGAGTTGACCGTAATGTATGAAAAAAATGATGTGTTTCCTTAAAAACCTCACAATTTGCCAAAATTAACTCAATGACCAAAATCGTAAATAGCCAACTTTGTTAGGGCCTTTTTTCCCTTCGTGTGTGCAAAACTCACAAAGTTTATGCGATATATTGCTCTGCTCGTTAGGTATCACAAACTCCCACTTTAAAGGAGGTCCACACATTTTTTTGCGAACATCACAAAGTTCACATAATAATATTTGTGAACATCTTTTTAAACCCAAACCTCAAAATTTCGCAAATACTTAATTGAGTGGGCATATATGTCCTCTTAATATGTGAAGTTCCTCAAAATATACAAAGTTACTCCAAATATGCAAAGTTCTTTTCAAATATGTTAATTTTCTTTCAAATATGTGAATTCTCTCTCAAACGATTCACAAATACATATCGTTCTGTACAAATTGTTGGCATGCAAACCTACATAAATTTGTATGCTTTGTTGAATCATATATAAAGTTATTTTTGTTTATTTTGTTTCTTTTTTTTTGTTTATTTCTAGAAAAAATTGTAACCCTTTTTCCTTTAGAATCCTAAGCATTTTTTCTCTTCCCTTACAACGAGTGTTGTAATTTTTTTTTATTGCGTTTCGATGAGGTTGTGGTATTATCCTTCTCATCAACTTCCCTAATTAGGTCGAAAGTTGAGTTTCATATGAACAATATATAATGTGGACTTCCTTATCCTCGAAAATATTAGTCATTTTTTACTTATATTTTATGCAGACTTTGTGAGGACTTCTTGATAAAATATATGTGAACTTCCTCATCTTCACATAAAATATATGAAGACTTGTTTGCATTCATTTCATTCTTTCACAAAATGAAGGCGTTCATGCATTGCATTCATTCTATTTTTTCACAAGATGAAGTTGCTTATACATTATATTTATTTTATTCTTTCACAAACTAAAGTTACTCATACACTGCAATTATTTTATTCTTTCACAAAACAAAGTTGCTCATACATTGCATTCATATCATTCTTTAACAAAAAATAAAGTTGCTTATACATTGCATTCATGCCTATTTTTCACAAAATGAATGAACGGTAATACATTGCATTCATTTTATTCTTTCACAAAATGAAGTCGCTCATACATTGCAATCATTATATTCTTTCATAAGAATGTTGCTTCTTACTGTCTTTTTGATTGGGGAGAAAACAGGGTATATGCAAAGGCACCTCCGTCTCTTCGGCTTCAAGAATGTTGCATATCAACACATCTTTAATCGAGAGAAAACACAATATATCATTGTTAATTCTACACTCTGTGTTGTTCTCTTGATTTTTCATATTTCACTTATGCTATGTGATCGAATGCTCACTTGTGAGATATGTTGACTCTATATTGATGAAGAAAAAATACAATATACCATCGATTCTACATTATCATTGTCTAACACATCTATACGACTATCACATTTCGTTAAAGCCAGAAACTCTCATCGATTCTATATCATTATCATTCATGTTCTCTATGATGAGAACATGTTTTCATATGATTAACTGCAACACTCACAAACAACTTGCAGACTTTCGTTTCTTATTTCATTCATTTCATAAGATGTGCTTACCGAAAAAACTCATCGTTGATGAATTTTCATCAATGAAATATTGTTGATATTCTTACTATCAGTGCTTGGCTTTGAAAAAATAGTTGGCCTTGAAAAAATAGTCATAATTTTTTGATGGTTGGAGACCACAAAAATTATAGTTTCTGTGAAACCCTAGCTTTCCTTTTATACTATGCTTGTATGAAAATTTACATATTTTATAAGAAGATCACATATCTAATTGTGTGAAGAGATGAAAATGTCACGTCCTAAAATTTTTTATGTTCACAACACAAAATAATAAGTTTTCTTCATGAAAATTGCATTTTGTAGGTATCAGATATATACAATTTTATTAAGGTATTTGTGAAGTTACAATTATAATGAGGTTCACAAAACTTATTTTTTCATGTTTTATAAAGATCGAAAAAAAATGTGTGATCATACATTTAAGTGAGGGTTATTAAAAGGATAAAGGAGGTTTACACAGTTTCTTATGACTTTGGTATAAAATATGCAATTTTACTAAGGTATTCATGATTTTACGATTAAATAGATAAGACTGCATAAATAACATAATTTTGTGTGTGCTTCTTGAGGTCTGAAAAAAAAACATGCTGACTTGATTTTAAGTGAAAGTTTGTGATACTTGATGAGCAAAGCGATATATCGCACAAACTTAATGAGTTTTGCACAAAGATAAAAAAAATCCTAATAAAGTTAGCTATTTACTATTTTGGCCATCGAATTATGGCAAATTATAAGTTTTTTTTAAGGAAATGCATAATTTTCACCGTAAAACACTGTCATTAGAAGACCTTTTGCTATATGCAACCTATTGTCCCTTAAGCTGGTACTTGCGTCATCGGCAAATTGCCCCACAAGAGGCCTGATGCGATTTTCTTTGTCGAAGTTTGTCACCTTATCTAGTCGTACCATTGTGTTGTTTACTAGTAAGTACGTTACTATTTGATTTGATTGAAAGCGGCGGCCCCAAGGGGTTTGGCGTAGTGGAGGAGCCCTTGGCTGTTAGGTGGGTGGTCAGGGTTCCATTCCTTTAAGTGTCAGCCACTTGCATTAATTAATACTAGAGCAAGGGATAAACTCTTGCTCAGCCGAAGCTTGGCGTCTCCTTTGAGGGCAATGAGTGCACCACAGGTTACACCATCATAAATACGACAGCCTTAGCCTTAGCCAGTGTGACTTGATCTCTTATTCCTAGGGTGGTTTCCCAGTCCTGCATGGGAAAACAAAATCTGAAAGCTGAATGTTGGTAACGATGGGGTGCTCTTTACACTCACCCATAAGAAACCACAAAAAATTTCATAAGTTTTTTGGTCTCTTTTGTTAATCAAATCTTATAGATGTAATTCTTATTAGAGACATCCATGTACTCAAGATGCAGTCAGCACTCATGATTTCTAGTAAGTGGAAGCATAGTGACAAACGTTTTTTTCGGCAAAATCTCGTTTGTCAAAAACTCACAAGAAATTGAAAATTTTCATAAATTTCATGTTTTTTTGGCAAATTCTTGGCAATAAAAAATAAATTAAAAACTATAAAAAAATATTTTTTATAAGAAAATATTAATAAAAGTTATTTAAAAATAAAAAATACACGGTTTTTTCATGATAAATAGCCATTTAAAACATAAATATTGTGTTTAAATCATGGTATTCATGTTTTTTTTTCACAAATCTCATGATATTTTGAAAATCTTGCGAGAAATTGCTGTTTTAAACTTTCAGGCAATTTCTCGCGATATTTGTTACAGACGGTGGAAGTAGGTGCTCCGGCAGCACCATAGCATTACCCTTATTAAACGACGTCAACTATAGTACCATATATGATATATGTCGTTTAATAATCAATATATGACTATTCTCTGCCTAAAGTGGAATATTACTTTCTCACACTATTTACTTTGTGAACTTCATGTTGAAACATTGGAGTTCACGTGATATGTAGTTACATACCATAACCTTTAGTGGTCAAGGGATACCAATAGAGGCATGTTGCTCAACCGAATCCTCGACTTTCCTCTTTGTTGGACCGGAACAAGAAACGGGAGCTAGTCGTTCCCGCCTCCCCCACCCTTGCTTAGCGTTCCACTAGTGATCCTCGATGCAGTGGAGGATTTGGATAAATGCGCCCGAATCTTTTCCCCAAGATCTCCATAAGACCAAGATTCTCTTTCTCGCCGAAAGCCTCGATAAAGAAGAAATGATTGATTCTCCTCTTTCATGTGAACGACCCTCTCTTGTATCGAATGGTTTTTCGTGCTATACACCGCGTTGAGAAAGACCAACCTCCTATGCTACCTCCAAAGGGAGGTGATCCTTAGAATGCCATGGATGGCTGTCCCAAATGCAATGATGGGTTAAAAAAAGTTATTATTTGTCCAAGTGGTGAATTTAGATAAGAAACTATAAAAAAGAAGGATCCCCACATTTTTAATCCTTTATTATCAAATATTTCCTAACTCATCATTGGTGTAAACTTTTTTTTTTCTTTGACCAAGTTCTTTGCCGAAGGCGCGAGGTGGGGTCACTGACACCCAAGCTCTTATGGAGTCCACCCACGGATGAAGGGATCAGCACCTTCTCCCCAAGCCCGCTACCACTTGGGCGACCCGGACTGGTTTATCATTGGTGGAGACTTACCTAGATGGGACTAAGCTAACCGTTTTGGTTGTCATAAAAGAGAGGTGACAAGCTATAACTTTGCAATTACATGCGACAATCATGCATCTTAACATTTGGACTAGATAACTAACATCGCCCTGGATCACGAGAGCTTTATCAAAAATGAACAATTAATCGTCACATCAAACTGTTCCTAATGAAGCATTAATCCTCAAATGTAGTTGTTCATGCAAGAAAGACACTTGATCAAGTTATTAGAAGTCATATTTATGAAGATTCAAAATTTTGACGCATTAAACAAGGACAAATGATGCTCACGCATTGAGACTAACAAATATTTACTAATACCAGAAGGAAATAAGAAGTTGGACCAGTACTCTATGATTATTAGGAAAAGATTCACTAATTTTCTGCATGTAGTTAGACTTATTTTTCCAAAAGTGGATCTCATTTTGATATTCTTGGAAAGGACATGAGCGCCCAAATGGCAATGGACTAGAGTGGGGCGGGGGACAAGGTCTCCACCCCCTGTCCCGTCTCAAAATCCGAACCTTCATCCCTGCACGGTGATGGATTTTAACCTCCACCCCCCCCCCCCCCCCCCTCATGTTCTTCATCCCCAGTTCAAACGGGGTGAGGTGGGTGGGGGCCCCATTTCCCCTTGGTCTAGTGTCATCCCTTGGAAGGATTGGGGGCCGGGCAGGGCGGGGTTCGTGATGGGGCAGGGGAAAGCATAAGTCCATCCCCGCACGGAGATGAATTTTAACCTTCATCCCCACCTCCATCCTCGTTTCATGCCCTTCATCCTTGGTTCAAACGGGGCGAGGAGGGGCAGGGCTCTGCTTTCCCCCGGTCCACTGCCATCCCTGGCGCCCATAATTGCAGAAAAAACAATGTCTTTGTGAATATTATTTACGTTTATTTACAAAATACATGCCGGATTTTTTTTAATAATTCAAATTCATGACAAAAAAACTTGTAATTCAAATTCATGACTAGTTTATCTTCAGTTATTCAAATTCATACTCCTGGTAACTATTCTCACTTTAACCATGGTTAACAGTAATTTGAAATATATACGAGCTTTATCCTGATGAAATATACTTCTCTTTGCCAATTTTACCCTACTCTCTCTCTCTCTCTATGAGAAGAGAAAAATCAGAAATTTGAGTGAAAATAAGGACCAACTTTGGAACTAAAAGCAGGTATGCTTTTCGTTGACCATAAGATAAATGAGGTATGCGTTTCAATTACCAAATATTTTGGGTGTGAATCCTTCCTAAGATATTAAGGGCACGTTTGGAAGAGAGAAAATGCTAAGAAAAATGCAAGTAGGAAAGGAAAAGGGGCAACGTTTCAATTTATTCTAAACAATATGAATTTTTTAAAAGATATTTTTTTTCTATTTTACCATAATTTTGATAGGAAAATTTTCTTCATAGAGAAAATTCTTATACAAAATTGTCAGTTTTTTTTTAGGGCAGCCCTCACCCTAATCAAAGCACCCTAACATTTTATCACACAAACAACAGAAAATCTTTCACAAAGAAAAGTTCTCATATATATGAAAACTTCTTATAAGCAATTTTTTTTCCTATGACATTTTTTCCTTCTTCAGAGATATCGCATTTAAAGGATTCTTTTTACATATGAACAATATAATTTTAAATATCTTTTTTTTTTCAAATAAGCGTTAAAGACACAAATTGCCTTAAGAAACCCAGGCTGGATTAAATTCAGCAAACTTGCCATGTTTTATCACCAGACCATTGCTTATTAGAAATTAGACATGCTCTAGAATTTCATAAATGTAACAATGTGCCCAAACCAACTATCGCACTACGATCACATACAGTACTGGCAGGAAATTGGACCAACCAATATTGGTCCTTTGATCATCGCTGTTTCGGCGGCCCCGTGGCTGGAAATTAGAGGCCATGGTACCATGCAGACTAAAGTGTCGGCCACGTACACCGGCTGGTTTCTGGTCACTGCCGGAGACGGGGATGGGTATCTATGTTTTGGTGCCGACATGGCTAGAAATTATAGGCCATGGTACCATTCAGTCTTAAGTGTCGGCCCCACTGGCTGGTTTCTGGTCAATGCCGGAGATAGGGTTGGCTATATATCAATGTTTCGGTGCCGTGGCTGGAAATTAGAGGCCATGGTACCATGCAGACTAAGGCCCCACCAGTTTCTGGTAGGTGCCGGAGATGGGGTTGGTTACCATGGGCATGTTATGCTTAAGTGTATGTATCATATGATTAGACAAGTGCATCGTATGATTATCCAGATAGCTAGATACACATTTTCTGGTGCTTCCATTGGGAGCAATGAATGGTTAGTCCTTGGTATGGTTGTAAAGACATTTTGTATTACTTTCATACAGTATAATGTCTGCATGGAGGACAATTACCCCATCAAGTGGAGAATTTTTTTCTATTAAAAATTAAACTTTTTAGAAAAAACTTTTCTTTTTAAATTTTCTCTCATCTGGAACTGTTGAAAAATTTGCTAATTTTCCTTTCTTACATGCATTTTTTTGGCTTTCAAACTTTCCCATGGTATCGATGTTTGAACTCTTTTGAGAGAAAATATTGACTTGGAGCAAGGAGGAGGAGAGGACTAGCCATGCATTAATGGCGAATAAGACATGACATGGACCAGGCAGCATTAAATGAGTGCTGGGCTTAGTCCTTCAGTCCTGCCTAAGTTTTGTCAATGCCTTCAATTTCCCTTAGTTGTTGGTACCAATGTTGTCAGTATCGGCAGAAAATCTATATGATTCTAACCTGAATCGGTTAATTTTTTTAATAAAATTTTAAAAATGCTTAAAATTAATTTGAAATAATATTTTAATATTTTATTAATGGTTTTAACATGTGCCACGTTATGATTGACACAATATTTTTTAATTACTTTTTTTAGCCGATTTCAGAACCATTCACTTGAGAATCGGCGATTCACCTGCATATCGTTGTTCAAATGATTCAGGGTACTGACAACATTAGTTGGCAAAAGTTTGTCATGTCCAATGCCACAACCACAAGAGAATGCCGAGACAACAAGTCATTTTAGTTGATTTTATTTAACTTCTCGGCCCAGATTTGGCTGAATATATATATATATATATATATATATATATATATATATATATATATATATATATATATATATATATATATATATATATATATATATAAAGAGAAATGCTCAAACGCTGGAGCACCTACTCCCACATACTATCATAGTTATAGGTTTTATTCAATCAGACCTTATGGATGAAATCAACATAGTTTATTTGACAGGAATCATGCTTTGGATCATGTTTTTTGACATATAAATAGGATTTTTTAATTCATGAAATTTTGTTAACATGCCTTAAAAAGCCTACACGTATGGTAAATAATCACAGGATCCTAAACTTGTTTTCGGTTAAATAATGCTTATAGATCATATTTATAGGGTCTTATCAACAAAAAAAAGTTTATGAAATTTAAAAATCTAAAGCTTCTATTAGGTGGGAGTAGGTGATCCAGGAGCACCCTATCATTACTAATATATATATATAATATATATGTCACTAGAACATAAGAACTGACATATGGGTATTTTCAACATTTCTTTTGCAAATTCAACATGTAGATGTGTTCGTTGACATGGTGGATTTGTTAGGAATCATCTGTCGGATTGTGTATTTTCAATGAAAAATGTGGTTTTTGAATGATTGAATATTTATAAAGATTATGAGCCATTGATTTTAAAGCCTTAAAAAATCTCTTTTATGCATCATAATCGGATGATTCAAGAGCTGGTCTTTATAAAATCATGCATGTAGATGTGATTTGTACAGTTAGATTTAACACAAAATAACAAAAAAATTCATGTAAATTGTGGTTCACATGGTAATTCTCATATTATAGTGACTCTCTCTGTACCATGATACCTTATGATAGAGAGTCTTGTTTGTATGGATTTAGTCACCAAATGGTAAATCTAACAATACATGTGTTTTTAGTATGTTATATTTAATATGTTATACGGTTCTATCATATCTAATACACCTTCATATTCATTTTCTATGAAAAATCAATGACAAATTATGAAAATAAGAGTAGTTTAGAAATAGTATAAAACATCATATTTGAATAAACTTTAACACATGAAAATAATAAAAATAGGACACGCTAAACATCATCCAAAGTTAAGATTTTGCATCTGGAGCTTAGATCTATGTATCACAATAGAAGCGCGCGCGCACACACACACACACATATATATATATATATATATATATATATGAGTTTATCGTCAAACACACAAAGCATCTGATGAAAATCATATGCTTTTTCGCCGCTGATCACTCAAGATCAGCGACAAAACATGTTTCTTTTGTTAAAAAGTGCATTTAGCGTCGGTCATGACCAAGGCCATAAACACAACGAGAAGGGTGTTCGATGTTACGCCCTTCTCTCTCTCTCTCTCTCTCTCTCTATATATATATATATATATATATATATATATATATATATATACATACAAAGGGTAATTGTTTTTTTCCATGAGGAATGAAATAACTATCTTTGGGATTAGATAACTAATTGCGTTGGCTAAGTCTACCGTACTTACGATTGTTTTCTCGATGGTGTAAACCTATGGTGAACTCCTTGGCCCGAAGGGACATAATATGCGCACAGTACAATGTATGAGGTTCTTGTTTGCTACCCACATCGATAAGGAACTCCTTTAGTAAAAAAACTATAATATTTTTAATTTTTTAATGTTGTTTACACATCTGACCCTTCATATGTGATGGGTGAGTAGGAATCGGTTGGGTCATGCTATTTAATGTGTACTTAAATAATCAACTTGTAATCTACTAAACTTTCAAACATCATACAATCGTATCTTTGCGTTGAAAAACATGATCCAAGAGTTGATCCATACTATTTTGACTATGCTGAACACATCTTGAAGTTTAGATTTGATCAAAAGAGCCTCCCAGTATGAGTTCTAATTAAGGAGTCCCTTGCCACAAGGGTACCAAATACTTGTCCACATAAATATATAAATATTTAAGGGACTCCTATATTTTCACGACCTAAATACTTGCTCTATATTGAATTTTTCCAACGACCTCAACATTTTCTCGAGATTCTCCTAAGATTTTTTTTAATCATCGAGAGATTTTCCCCTTGAGAAAGATAAAAGGGAGTGATAGTAGTTAATTAGTACCCAATGTGATGATATCAATGAAATTTTTACATTGGGACTTGTTGACTGTTTACTAAAATACACTAACCAAATATGCTTAAGGGCCCTCCGTAGCTTTAATTGGCATGCCTCTTGTAAGAACAAAGTGGGTCTACCCAACCAACTCAAGATGGATTTTGAGCTTGGCAGATTGGTCCACAGGCAAGTTTGGTCATACATTGCTGTGGATTTTGACATACAAGCCACGATTAGAGATAGGCAAGGCTGAATTGGTCTGACTTTGACTGGTCCTGTTTGTATTTCGGCTCTACCAACTAAAACCGAAATTTAGGTCCAATTAATTGGCTTGGTTTGGCCCAGTGTTTCTGGTGCTCGATTAGGCTTTAGGTGAAAATGGTAAAAGATGGGTACGAAAAACATGGCATGAATGAAAAGGGGATGATGACCCCCTTCAAGTTATCTCCATATAAACGCGTGACAATATGTCATGCATCAAGGTATCAAGAATTGTTAGGTTTTGTCCCTATCCTACATGAGAGAGAGAGAGAGTACAATCTATTAATTGAGAGTACCACCCCACTCAAGTTCCTTATCTCTAGACCCCAACAAGAGAAAGTATTCAATCACTAGGCAGTAGATCACCTTTCTCTCTCCCCCCCCCTCCCCCCGCCCTCAAAGAAAAAAGATACAGTTGTAGCAGAACTGCTTGTTTTATATCTTTCATTCTTCTAGATGGCACTGCCTCTTGCTTTCCTTCTAGTGACTATACTGCAGATATTAAGCAGCAGCAGTGGACAGAGACCACCATCTCCTGGCTACTACCCAACCTCCATCTACCCTTCCTCCTCCTTCTATCAATCTTTTGCAAACCTCTGGGGTCCTCAACACCAATATGTTTCTCCAGACCAATCTTCCGTCACTATTTGGCTTGACAGATACTCAGGTTCTCATCTCTCTAGTCAATATCTTTGTGTATGTGCACGCGCGTGTGTATGCCCATGTGTGCATTTCTCATAAAACTGCTCACGCTATATTTCTTGTCAAAACCAGGAAGTGGGTTTAAGTCTACAAGGGCTTACCGATCGGGTTACTTTGGAGCAGCTATCAAACTCCAATCTGGCTATACAGCAGGCGTCATAGCCTCATTCTATGTGAGCTATCTAAGTACATGTGCTTTACATATATATATATATAGAGTAGAGCATAGGTGTAAGCACGTATCTCTAGCACCTACTTAAGCTCTCTCTCTCTCTCTCTATATATATATATATATATATATATATATATATATATATATATATATATACGTGTGTATGAAATTTTGAATTATCGGTTGAAAATTTGCAGCTTTCTAACGGGGATGAATATCCTGGGCATCATGATGAAGTGGACATTGAGTTCTTAGGAACCACGCCAGGAAAACCCTACACACTGCAGACCAATGTTTACATCAATGGAACTGGTGATGGGAGTAATAGAATAGGGAGAGAGGTGCAGTTTCATCTGTGGTTTGATCCCACTGCTGATTTTCACAACTACGCCATACTTTGGAATCCAAGGGAGATAACGTGAGTATCAATTTGTTCAGTTATTATTGCTATCGCTCTTACTACAGCTTTGCCAACGCTACTTTCCTGGCGTCCTCTGTGTGGGTGAAGCTTTTCTCAAATGATAATAAAATTGCCAAAATCTGTTATTTAGCACTACAACAAATTGGCTAGATTTTTTATATCTATATATAACTTTTTGACCAATACTTTTATCATCATACCAATATTAAATACGTTAAAAGGAGGTTGGGAGTTTTTTTCCTACCCTAAAAAATAAAATCAAGTGTAATGGGAACATCATCAAAGACACCCAAGTGCCTATACCTCTATTTTGTTTAAGTTGGTTTTGATTAGATAACAAGAACTTGCGGTCATGTCATGTGGGGTTTGTAGCTTTTTTTAATTTTTGTAACTTTGTCTGTTATGTGCAGATTCTTCGTGGATGATGTCCCCATTAGGATATATGCAAACAGGAGCCCATCCACCTTCCCTCAAAGACCAATGTGGGTATATGCTTCAATATGGGATGCATCTTCTTGGGCTACTGAACATGGAAGGTACAAGGCTGATTATAGCTACCAACCCTTTGTGGCAAAGTACACTAGGTTCATAGTCACAGGCTGCCCGGTTTATTCGACTCAGTACTGCCAGCAAGTATCAGGCTCTCCTGGTGGCACCTATGGTTTGACCCTCATGCAGAGGTCGGCCTTGCAATGGGCTCAGAGGTACTACATGGCTTATGACTACTGCAAGGATTCATCTAAGGATCATTCCCTACTCCCAGAGTGTTGGGCCTCTTCTAGCACCTCAATTAAGACTTGAAGAAAAAGTTTCAGGAACAAAACATGCATGCTCTCCTCTTGTTGTCAATGGAAGTTTTGTGGGCCCCGTTTTGAGGGCAAAAAATGAAAAGGACATAAAGACTGTGTATACATGTATTGGGTCGCTCGGATATAACACTTTTTACATATTGTGTGGCTATGAATAAAATAGAGAAATCATGAAGGAATGTAAGAGATGATGTGGGTCTCTCAAAAGAGTAGTTGTTTTTCTTAATTGTCATATATTAAAGGGTATTGTGTAATACCCCCATGAAAAGGGGCATTATAATTAATAGATGTTGCTTTTTTTTTTAGTATTGTTGTTGTAAGAAAGAAACGATTGCTATTAAATGATAATACCATCCCCATCTTCGTACCCCTCATAAATCTTATGATGCAAGTTATTTTGATCAAAGCTAACCCTATAGATGGATTCATCATGGTCAACTTTATAGAAAACGACCCTTGGATTGTATATTTTGATGAAAAAATATAAATTTTAAATCACAAAATCACGTGTTTTGTCAACAGATGATTTTTTAAATTACTATAAAAACCCGTACACAAGTAAGATTTTGGTGACTTGAATTATGGATCTTTACTAAATAATCAAAACAACTTGCATTAATGAAATCTCAATTGTTATTGAGGTCAGTTGTCGTCACTGCCTCAAAATTCATGTGTGATGAAAGTGCAGTAGGATCAAGACAACGAGCACTAGAGGGGGGGCGAATAGTGCTTTTAAAAATTGTCTGCGGAATTTTGATGGATTTTGCAATTTGCAAAGCAAACACACAAAGAACACAATAATTTGTCTTGGTTCGGTCTTTCCCGACCTACATCCAGTCCCCAAGCAAAACACGCTTGAGATTTCCACTATCAACCTTGTGTAACTACAAGATCATACAGACCAAATCCGGTCTCACTTCCAGTAATACACCTACTGAAAGCAAACAACTCCTTTAAACCAATAAGTCCTTCTTTTTACAGAAAATTAAAACAAGTAACAACTTACAATACAACCTATGAACCCTTCTTTTGAATGCAAATGAGATGCAATTGGCTTTTGAGGTTGTTGAAATACTCTATTCACGAATTCACTATCTCTCAAAGGAATTTGAGTGAAAAAATTGAAGTGAAAAATATCACGTGAGTAAGAAAATGAATATAAGTGAAAAGCAAAGAGTAATTGATTCAAATTGATTGAATTGCAGTGCTTTTGAGTGTAAAATGCACTCATATTTATAGTTGAAAGTTTTCATACGTTGAGGGTATGAAAGGGTGCAAAATAGTCCATTTTGAACGATCAAAATGTTTGAAAAATGAAAAGACATGCCTTTTTAAAAGTTTCAGGAAAAATGACAAAATTAGTCGACTGGAACAATAGTTAGTCAACTAATAATTAGTTATTAGTAGACTGACAGTTATCGTTGATCGACTGATCTGTTTATCGAGCCGTTTGAAAATCTGAAGATTTGAAACTTAGTCGACTAGAGAAAAGTTAGTCGACTGATAATATCATCAATAGACTGAAAAACCTTTCAGTCGACTGTTGCTAAAATTTTCTGAAAAACACAAGTTATGTCTGATCGACTCATAAAAGCATTAGTCAACTACTGCTAAATTTCCAGAAAACAGATGTTATGTCCGGTCGACTGATAAAGTCATTAGTCGACTGCTGCTAAAATTTCTAGAAAACAACCATTCTGTTCGGTCGACTAATAAAACCTTCGGTCGACTAATTTGATAAAAATGACATTTTAGAAAATATGGCGCGAAAGGATTAGTCGACTGGTGAGTCTATTTGTCGACTAATAAACACGAAAATTTAAGAAAAGAGTTTTCTAAAAAGATTTTCATGAAGGGTTTTTTTAGAAAAGTTTTTCTAAAGACTTTTTAGCTGAAATGCAACCGAAATATGCACTCTAAGTAAGGCTCTTACAAGAATCTAAGACTTTTAATGAATTTAACATTTGCACATAAGTCTTCAAAGATTCTTCATCGAATTCTTCAATGTTTGTCACATTTCTTCATTGTCTTAGCTGAAATGCAGTTGATTCACTTGCTCATCATCAAAACCTTGTACTTGAAGTATCATGTATGGCTTCATTGTCGTAACAATTTCCCCCTTTTTGATGATGACAAACTTAATCAAAGATGAAGCATTTAGATGCATAGATAGAGATTTTACTCTCCCTATCAATATGCTGCAAAACATTAAAAGTTAGTACATTCAAAGCACATATATCACATATTGATTGGTTTGCATTTCCATCATTACTTCATGCATTTTTAAAACTTTTTCATAAATGCAATTTTCAATGCTTTCATGTAATTTCCATGTCATTTCATGTAATTTCCATGTCATAATGCAATATGCAATTTTTATCTTTTTTTTTCTCCCCCTTTGTCATAATAAAAAAGAGTAAGGGCAGAAATAACATAAGCAAAATGTAAATTCAAGTTCAAAATATTACAACCCATAAAATATCAAAGTTTAGTAACGACAAAAAACAAAGATCAGAAAAGTGAGTTAAGAAAGTCCTTGATTGCAGTAATATCTTTCTGAATCGAAGAAAGTTGTTGAGTCACATCTTCACAAAAAGTGTGTTGATGCAACTCCAAAGCTTCCAGTCGCTGCAAAACTTCATCATTGTCTTGACTAGTAGAAAATTTCTTTCATTTTGCTTGAGATGAAGGTGTCACAGAAGATGGTGAGGGTTCAGAAATTGATGGTTCAGTGGGATCAGATGGTTCAGTTTGATCAACGTTTAAAGGAGGCAGATATTTGATTTTCATTCGTTTAAAAATAGTTTGATCAAAGAACTCCTTTTGCTCAATATATTTTTCATTGGTTAAGAGAACTTTGAAATGTCTGAAAATACGAGTTAGAAGACATCCATAAGGAAGAAATGGTTTTTGTTTTCACAAATTAGTAAAATACACGTTGGCCCAATTTACAGAAATATTTTCAAATAAGACATAAAGAGCCATAGAAAGATCTGTGGAATAATAATCAAAAGAACCAGTTTTAGGTAGAACATTATGGGCAAGAATTCGTCCAACAATGCGTGCACGAGTTTAAAGATTAGTATTTTTGAAAGGAGGACAATGAGGTGCACCAGAAAGAAGAATTTGTTGAAAAATTCTTTCATCATTAAGTTCAATAGTATTGAAAAGAGTGTCTAAGGGTGAAATTTCTAGGATTTGTCCAAGTAGTTTAGAATCAAACTCAATTTCAACATCACGAACAAGAGAGAAAAGAACTCCAGTTTCATGATCAATTTGTAAATTTGTATAAAACAAGTGAATCAGAAAAGGATAATGAAGGGTGTCTGCACAGACATCAAAAAGATGTGAAATACCTGAAAATAATTCTCTGATTTTGTAACGAGAAAACATGTGAAAGAGGACATTTCGGCTTGGTAAAATAGAAAGTGCAGAAACCGATCCAAAAGTATCATATAAAAGAGGATTTCAGAGTAATCTGAGAGAAAATCCATATTTTGCTAGAGGTGTAGGAGGAGGAGAACCTTTTGCGGATGCAGTCTTCTGACGAGGCATGGTTGAAACAGATTCACAAAAAAAAAAATTCAGTTGCAGAGAATGATTGATCAACACAGTTGTTGAGAGGAACAATTGAAGATGGTATTGATGTCGGCTTCCAAATGACGTCCGGCGAGAGGAAGATATCTGTAGTCGTGCAACAGAAACACTTTGTGAAAAGTGAACGATGTGCCTTCAAATTCGTTGGTAGTGGACAAAATAATCAACAGTAACAACCCACTGAAGAGGGATGTTGATTCTCCACAGATTTTAGGCAAGAGGGAAGAGATGAGGAGGAGTCCGCGGTGGATGACGGCAAGTGAAAGGAGGCTGCCACAAGGATTCCAGCGAGAACTGAAGATGCGTCGGTCACTGCAAGAGAATTCCGGCGACTCCCTGTCACGACCAGAAGATTCCGGCGAGGAGAGGTTCAAACGGCACTCCGAGGGTTTTTCGAAAGAGAGAGAGGAGAGAGAGAGAGAGGGTTTTGTTTTCCAGAAAAACGAAAAGGTGCGTAAAAAAATGAAACGATGCCCTTTTTTAAAAAAACCGGGTGTTAAAAAAATCCAAGGGGTATCGGGTCCCTTCAGTTGAAATTTTAAAAAAAAATTAGTCGACTAAAATTTTATCGGTCGACTAATAAGGTGCGGCTCATTCTAAAAAAAAAATTTAAAGCATCAGTCGACTAGAAATTTATCGGTCGACTAATATGGTGCGATTTTGAGATTTTGTTCAAAAAATCAGCATTTTATAAATCTAAAAATGAGCAAATGCCTAGTTCTCTCCTAATTCTCATAAAATCTTCATTTTTAAGTGGTTTAGTGAAGATATCGGCATGTTGTTCATTAGTGGAAATAAAATTTAACAAAATGTCTTCTTTTAACACATGATCTCTTAAGAAATGATGTCTAACTTCAATATGCTTAGTTTTTGAGTGTTGAACAGGATTTTTTAAAAGATTTATAGCACTAGTGTTATCACAATAAATAGTTGTTGTAGAGTAATTCAAACCAAAATCTTTTAAGGTCTGTTTCATCCATAGTACTTGTGAACACGCTAAACTAGCCACTATATATTCTGCTTCAGTTGTTGAGAGTGACACTGAATTTTGCTTTTTACTAAACCAAGAGACTAAGGAATTTTCTAAGAAATGACAAGTTCTGCTAGTACTCTTGCAATCAGATTTACTTCCTGCAAAATCTGCATCACTATATGAAACTAAATCAAAGGAAGATGATTTTGGGTAAAACAAACCAAAATCTAAAGTATCTTTCAAGTAACGAAGAATTTATTTTACTGCAGTTAAATGAGATTCCTTTGGATTAGCTTGAAATCTTGCACATATACAAACACTAAACATAATATCAGGTCGACTAGTAGTTAAGTATAATAGAGATCCGATCATACCTCTGTAGAGCTTAGTATCTACATTTTTACCATTTTCATCTTTATCAAGAGAAGTAGTTGTACTCATAGGATTTCTTCTTGATTTCGAAGAGTCCATCCCAAATCTCTTGAGAAGTTCTTTTGTATACTTAGCCTGATTGATGAAGATTCTTTCTTTAGTTTGCTTTATTTGAAGTCCAAGGAAGTAGTTTAATTCGCCCATCAAGCTCATTTCAAACTCTTCCTGCATAGCTTTAGCAAATTCTTTACAAACAAAATCATTAGTAGAACCAAATATTATGTCATCAACATAAATTTGCATAATAAGAATATCTGAATTAATATTTTTAATAAATAAAGTGGAGTCTACCCGACCAATGGAAAAACCAGATTGTTCTAGAAAATTTTGTAGTCTTTCATACCACGCTCTTGGTGCTTGTTTAAGTCCGTACAAAGTTCTTTTTAATTTGTAGACTTTTTCTGGATATGTATCATTTTCAAAGCCTGAAGGTTGCTCTACATAAACTTCTTCATTGATGTGTCCATTTAAGAATGCATTCTTAAAGTTCATGTAACTAGCAAAAGCAAGCATCATTCGAATTGACTCCAGTCGAGCCACTAGTGCATAGGTTTCATCAAAATCTATGCCTTCTTCTTGATTATAGCCTTGTGCTACTAGCCTTGCTTTGTTTCGAATGACTTTGCCATTTTCGTCCAGCTTATTTCGGAAGACCCATCTTGTTCCAATTACTGGATGATCCTTTGGTCTATCAACTAGATCCCATACATCATTCCTAGTAAATTGGTTAAGTTCTTCAGACATGGCCAAAAGCCAAAATTCATCATCACAAGCTTCATTGATATTCTTTGGTTCTATTTTAGATATGAAAGCAATATTTGCAATATATTGCAATTGCCTTCTAGTGTGGACACCACTCTTTATTTCTCCAGTAACTTGTTCATGTGGATGATTGGGAACTTCTTTCCAAACCGGTTGAAGATGAACATTTTCTTGAGAAGTACTTTCTATCAAAGGTTCTTCTTAAAGTATTACTTCTTTTCCTTCGCTTAGAGGTATAATCTGCTCACAATTCTCATCAAATGCAGCATGTAAAGATTCTTCAATGCAAGATGTTCTTTTATTAAAAACACGATAAGCTTTACTTTTAGACGAATATCCAAGAAATATGGATTTATCTGATTTTGAATCAAACTTATCAAAATTATCTTTGGTATTTAACAAGAAACATTTACTACCAAAAATTTTGAAATATGAGATCTTTGGTATACGATTATAATACAATTCAAAACATGTTTTATGTAAGATTGGTTGAATAAGAACACGGTTTAAAACATAACATGTTGTATTTATTGCTTCAACCCAAAAGTATTTTGGTAAATTTTTATCTTGAAGCATGGTTCTAGCACATTCTTGCAAAGTTCTATTCTTTCTTTCAACAACTCCATTTTGTGGAGCCGCTCTAGAAAAAGCAAAGTTGTGAGATATACCATGTAAATCACAATACTTTAGAAAAGATTCATTTTCAAATTAACCACCATGATCACTACGAATTTTAATAATAGATGTAGATTTTTCATTTGTAATTCTTTTACAAAGTTTGGAAAATTCAGAAAATGCATCATTTTTGCTTTTTAGAAAAATCACTCATGTAAATCGAGAATAATCATCTACTATAACAAAAGCATACTTGCTACCATTTAAACTTTGAATTCTAGATGGTCCAAATAGATCTAAATGTAAGAGTTCAAGAGGACGTTTTGTTGAAACTATATCTTTTGCTTTAAAAGAACTCTTGATTTGTTTACCCCTTTGGCAAGCATCACATAAGTGATCTTTCTTATATGGTATTCTAGGCAGACCTCTAACAAGATCATTCTTGGATAACTTGAAAATAGTTTTAAAGTTAACATGTCCAAGTCTCTTGTGCCACAACCATTGAATTTCATTTGAAACAATAAGACATTTTTCATTAAAAGTAGGCAACTCATCTAGATAAAGTTCATACACATTGTTCATTCTTTTACCTTTAAAAATGATCTTTTTAGATTGAAAATCAGAAATTAAGCATAAATCATGTTCAAAAGAAACAAGAAAACCTTTATCACATAATTGACTAATTGATAATAAATTATGCATTAAACCATCTACTAAAAGAACATTTTCTATCAAGGAAAATTTTGGATTACCAATATTACCAATACCTATTACTTTTCCCTTGTTATTGTCACCAAAGGTGACGGTTCCTCCATCCTTATTTTGGAGGGTGGAAAATAACTCCGTCCTTCCAGTCATATGTTTGGAACAACCATTGTCCAATATCCATTTGCTCCTTATTTTGTGTACCTATAACAAAATTAGAAGACAAAGCATTTGACCCCTTTCTATTTTTTGGTCCATGAGAGTTAGTCTTAGGAACCCATGTCCATTTGGATTTTGGTTTCCTTTGATAATAAATATTCTTTCTATAAAAAGATTTAGCATTTCTAGAGTAATCATGTCTAGGCTTATAAGCATTATAAGTTCCATGATTAGATGCATTTCTATTAGAACTAAAAAATTTAGTTCTATGAACAAATGGTTGAGAATATTGTCTTTGATTCTTCACCACATAGTTTGGTCTATTTTGAGTATCAAAGAAGCTATATCCCAATCCAGTTTTATTAACCGAGCATCTTTGAGAACCAAGAAGTCTTTCTAGATTTTCTTGACCATTTGTGAATTTGGTCACTATAGAAAGAAGATCATTTGATTTTTCTTTTAGACTAGTTATTTCTTTTTGTAAGAGATTGGTCTAATTCCAATATCTTTTATCTCAAATGCTTGACAAGAGTTTTCCATCTTAAGATCTTCTATCTCTTTAAGTAACACTTTGTTTTGAGAGTCAGGAGTTGAATTCTCAGATTTTAACTCTTTGTTGTTAGAACTTAGTCTCTTAAATTTAGCATATAAATCATTGAATGCTTCTAATAAATCATAATAGTCAAATTGACTTACCGAGTCTTCTTGTGCTATAAAGCACATGTTGGCGACTTCTTCATTTGATTCTTCATTGGAAGAGGAGTCACTATCATCCCAACATGCTTGAAATACATTTTTCTTCTTGAATTGGTCCTTGGGCTTGATTTTGAGAAGAGGACAATCTTTCTTGATATGTCCTGCCTTTTTGCAGTTAAAGCACTTGACTTCATTTGGATTGGAAGAATTCGCTTTCTTTACCTTTCTTTGAAATCTTCCCTTTTCGATGAATCTTCTGAATTGCCTTGTAATGAGAGCAATATCTTCATCTTCATCTTCTTCTGAATTTTCAGAGTCAGAAGTAGCCTTAAAAGCAAGAGATTTCTTCTTGGGTTCTTCTTCTTGTCTGTCTTGAAGTTAAACTTCATATGCCATTAAGTTATCAACCAAATCTTCAAGAGTGAGAGTGTTTAAATCATTTGCTTCCTCAATAGCTGTAGTTTTTCTCTCTCATTCAGGAGTTAAACACCTTAGGATTTTTCTGACTAAATCCACTTGTGAATATTCTTTTCCAAGGGATTTCAAAGTGTTTATGATATCGGTCATTCTTGTTATCATGTCCGATATAGATTCATTTTGCTTCATTTTAAACAATTCAAATTTATGAACTAAAGAAGCGATTTTAGATTCATTTACCTTTGACGTACCTTCGTGAGTCACAAGAATATGTCAGATTTTATTTGTTGTAGAGCATTGGGAGATGCGATTGAACTCTACCTTGTCAACGACACAATACAATGCATTTATCGCCTTGGCATTAAGTGAATCAGTTGATGACAATTGGTACTTTTCTGAAACAACTCTTCAAATTTTGAGATCCATGGATTGTAAGAATATTGTCATTCTCACTTTCCAGTATCCATAGTTTGTTTCGTCGAAGAGAGGAGGACGAACAGAGGAGCATCCTTCTTTGTGCTGAGATGTTGTAGTTGCCATATTAGATGATGGTCAAATCAAAATAATAGCAAACCTGCTCTGATACCAAATAAAAGTGCAGTAGGATCGAGGCAACAAGCACTAGAGAGGGGGTGAATAATGCTTTTAAAAATTGTCTGCGGAATTTTGATGGATTTTGCAATTTGCAAAGCAAACACACAAAGAACACAATAATTTATCCTGGTTCGGTCTTTTCCGACCTACATCCAGTCCCCAAGCAAAACCCGCTTGAGATTTCCACTATCAAACTTGTGTAACTACAAGATCATACAAACCAAATCTGGTCTCACTTCCAGTAACACACCTACTCAAAGCAAACAACTCCTTTAAACCAATGAGTCCTTCCTTTTACAGAAAATTATAACAAGTAACAACTTACAATACAACCTATGAACCCTTCTTTTGAATGCAAATGAGATGCAATTGGCTTTTGAGGTTGTTGAAATACTCTACTCACGAATTCACTATCTCTCAAAGGAATTTGAGTGAAAAAATTAAAGTGAAAAATATCACGTGAGTAAGAAAATGAATATAAGTGAAAAGCAAAGAGTAATTGATTCAAATTGATTGAATTGCAGTGCTTTTGAGTGTAAAATGCACTCATATTTATAGTTGAAAGTTTTCATACGTTGAGGGTATGAAAGAGTGTCAAAACAATCCATTTTAAATGATCAAAATGTTTGAAAAATGAAAAGACACGCCTTTTTAAAAGTTTAAAGAAAAATGACAAAATTAGTCGACTGAAATAATAGTTAGTCGACTAATAATTAGTTATTAGTAGACTGACAGTTATCGTCGGTCGACTGATCTATTTATCGAGCCATTTGAAAATCTGAAGATTTGAAACTTAGTTGACTAGAGAAAAGTTAGTCGATTGACAATATCATCAGTAGACTGAAAAACCTTTCAGTCGACTGCTGCTAAAATTTTCTGAAAAACACAAGTTCTGTCTGATCGACTGATAAAAGCATTAGTCGACTGCTGCTAAATTTCCAGAAAACAGATGTTATGTCCGGTCGACTGATAAAGTCATTAGTCGACTGTTGCTAAAATTTCCAGAAAACAACCATTCTGTTTGGTCGACTAATAAAACCTTCGGTCGACTAATTTGATAAAAATGACATTTTAGAAAATATGGCGCGAAAGGATTAGTCGACTGGTGAGTCTATTGGTCGATTAATAAACACGAAAATTTAAGAAAAAAGTTTTCTAAAAAGATTTTCATGAAGAGTTCTTTTAGAAAAGTTTTTCTAAAGACTTTTTATCTGAAATGCAACCAAAATATGCACTCTAAGTAAGGCTCTTACAAGAATCTAAGACTTTTAATGAATTTAACATTTGCACATAAGTCTTCAAAGATTCTTCATCGAATTCTTCAATGTTTGTCACATTTCTTCATTGCCTTTGCTGAAATGCAGTTGATTCAATTGCTCATCATCAAAACCTTGTACTTGAAGTATCATGTACGACTTCATTGTCGTAACATGTGATTCCTTAGAAACGGTGTCATCGCTCTTGAGGCATCGTCGTTTCCACCTCGTTAGCCATGTTGAATAAAGAACACATTCTCTAGAGATATAATTTTGTAGTTCCTCACTGAAGTCCTACTTACGCATAAATATGCATAAATAGACAACCGTGTACAAAAATAGGGTAAGTCTTGCCTCAATTTCCAAAGGTGTTTTAGAACCCGAATTGGGTTCTAACGATACACAAGTGTATATTATTAGAATATTTTAGTGAACTAACTGAAGTTGGATTTAGTGAACGTAGAATTATAATTATAGAACTGATTGATCTGAAACGTTATAAGGTGTTTTGTTTTGCAAGTTGAAATCTTAATATAAAAAGATAAAACCATAATACATTGTTAATTGACTGCAGATAACTGTGGACTTTAATTATGTGTTGTGTGAACCTATGCCAGCAAGACATACACATTGAATGTTTATGATGTATATTGATACGTATGAGAATGTTTATTTGTGTGCATGTGCCTGGGGTGTATATCTTTGTTGAGCTCATTTTCTAAGGTTGAGCTCTTGTTATGGCTCATTCTCTTCACGAATTATGTCCTAGTGGGCCAATATATACTCGTATTTGCACCCAGGTGCCCCCCCTAATACTTACTTCGGTTGGTATGTTACCATATATAAGATTCACATCATCAAAAAAAAAAATTGAGTGAATAGGGATATTCATGAGGTACATGCGATTGATGTGGTTTATAAATATTGAATATTAATGTGATGTGATATATACATATGCAGTTGGGGCATACGTACGAATGTTGATGTGATGTGATGTGATTCATGCATATGTAGTTGAGGCATACATATGAATGTTGTTATATTGTGATACATGCATATACAGTTGAGGCACATGTAGACATGCTTACATATTATGATGTGTACGTATGCAAAAAGCATGCATACAAATAAATGCGATGTATGTGTATGATTATACGTAATATGTGGAAAAATGTATAAAATGAGATAAAATGTATAGATGCATGCATTAAAAATTAACTACATAGGGTTATTTGCACGTATTAGAATGTATCTCCTTAGAGTATATATATATATATATATATATATATATATATATATATATATATATATATATATATATATATATATATATATATATATATATATGGTTGACATATCTGTAATGATTTAGAATTCTCATGTACGTAACGGGCATCAACCTCTTACGATGGTTTCAAATATAAAATCTTTTGATGTGTGTTTAACATTTATGAATGTGGCAAATTGTGGGTTATAAATGTGAGGCATGTTTGAAAGACATGTTTTGTATCAGGTATCGACCCAAACATTTGTTTTGTGTACTAAAATTATGATTTATGCTTTAAATCTTGTAAGCATGGCAAATACTATTTATGCACATGGTGCATGATAGAATAACATGAATTTGATCTATATTGACCTATGTGTTTATTTATGTATTAAAAATTTATGTTATTCAAGTTGAAATATGCATGTATATCAAATATGATGTGAATTGATGGGTGTTGACCCAACTTATTGTTTGTTGTGTTCAATTTCTGTTATTCGGAATTTAATTTATAATTCTGACATATGTGATGCATGATATGCATGATTAAATAACATAAAATTTATTAATATTGACCCGAGTACAACAGCTAACGTGATATTGCCTAACATATATATTTAATGTGTAAAATGACATGCATTGAAAAAGAAAATCTCAAAAATTAAGAAGGTTGCACTAATTCGTCATACTCTTAAGGATAAGGTGACATTGCCTCATATTATTGAGGTCAAACAAATGGATCAAATGTGAACCTATGTTTGCACCAACCCTATGAGAATTATGGTCCCTTCGAACATATACTAAGGCAGTCCCGTTGGGCCAAATGTGAACATTTCTCCTACCACGGTGGTTTAAAGAGACCTTACGCTTACATATGATAGAGTTTGAGCTACAATTGTATACCGATAGTAGTATACCTACAATGTTCCAGTCTGAGGGACGACGTGATGACTTATCCTAGACTCTAGTGTTAGTCTCTTGATCTCCTGGGGATTAAAATATAAAAAATACAAATTATGTAAATGAACACCCTAAAAAAGGCTTGAGTACCCATAGTTGGTCGGGCATGGTGCCCTGAGATAACATGATAAAATTTAAGGTTCGATGTTTGCAAGCATAGCATGAATTACAAAAGAAAGTTAATGAAAAGAAAAAAAAGATACTCATACATGAGGTAAGTCATGACATATCATCATAATTGTATGCATTTAAACTTTGTACGAGTATGTTTGTATGTTTGAATATCATACCTTCATAATTGTATACATAAGGTATGTGTGAACATGATTGCATGCTTAAATAAAATAGATGTTTAATTGTATACATGAATTTGTATGTGAGCATAAGTGTACGCTCAAATGACATGTGCATATAACTGTATGTATGAACACAGGTACATACGATTATATGTATGAATTATATGTGTGCATAAGAGTACACATAAACTGTATATCTTATGTACACATAAATGTATGTGTGCATTGTATGTTAGGCATACACATGAGAAGATGCGTGAATGGTTTGCTTATGTACGCACCAAAGTATGCAGGGATTGTATGTGTATGATTTGTTTGCTCACATCATCATAAGATGATGTAAGGGCTATGTAGGTTATATTATAACCGCTATCTGATGTGTTGTTTGCTTGTTGAGACCTAGTAAGGGTCTGCAGAATTGTGTTGAGGTATGATGTGTCTCATGCACTATTTATTTTCACTTTTCAACTTTGCGAGAAGAGGCGAACGGATGTCAAGGCACACAGGGACTACTGTGTTGGACTGGACTATAGCCTTCTTTTTATGTTTTTTGTGTACAAACTATGAAATTTCATTTATGAAGTAAATAAAATCATTTTGTTATATTCAGATTGTTATAGTTTAGTTCTAACTCTGTGATGCATCCGAGTTTGAGGATAGTTTTGAATTTGTTCAAAGAAAGTCTTTTCCTATGTAAAAAAAAAACAAAATTCCTTGAGTTAAGGCATAGCGTTATACTTTGCCACAAGGCTGAAACAGGGATATTGTCGTGGCCATTGTGGACCTTTGAAGCTGGTGGAGGCCTGCAGTAGAGCATGTTGGGTTCATACCCATCTCAGTCATGGCTTATGAGAACAAAGTTTTCTGATCACTTAGCCAAACAAGAAAAAGGGCATGATCTTAACTCTGATCACTATGGTAGCTATTAGATTAATTAACTTTTCTTGCAGCCAAAATCGGTGATAGGCCCCACTTTTTTGTTCTAACCTGAGATCAAACAGACTCTACCACTATAACCCTCGTCTACAATTCAAACAATATCAAGGTCTATTCGCTTTCTCTATAATCACTAGTCATTCTATGATTACCGTAAAATCCTGACTAAAATGTCATTAGCTCTTTGATTTGTTTTAATGAAATTAATGAATAAAATGACCTAGTTTCTCAAGTCCAATCAATTTAGATTAAGATAAACAGTGATAAACTGATTAACTGTATCCTTGAAGAGGGGACTTTTGTTAGAACACTGTCCAAGTTTCAATCCTTAACGGTCTCAGAAAATGGTCAAGATGTATGTATGCATTGTGGCAGGCATATTGGATGCATTGAATTTCTTGGAGAATTCCATGCTATGTTTTGCATGACATGATGATCATGATGATGATAGCTGACCACATGTGTGTTTGGGACATGACTTGATGATCATGATGTCTTGCATCACATGAAGCATGATTAAGTTCATGATGCCCACCCTTTCTGCTGGTAGTGGAAGAGCTGAAGATCATAAACTTCATCATGCATCACATAATGCATGTTTAGACCAACACATGGCTGACAAAGATTAATTTAGGGTTAAATCTCAAACATTGTTGCTTGATTAACATTAATTAGACGTTCTTCAACAAGATGACAATGGACAATGGTGATGATAACAACGATGAGTATTTGGACCTACAACCTCTGTGACAAATATCATGAGATTTATAAAAAATCTTCAAATAATATTGCAAGAAATTGCTTGAAAGTTTAAAACGGTAATTTCTCATGAGATTTTCAAAGCATGGCAAATATCGTAAGATTTACATTTTTAACAGATATTTATCATAAAAAAACCCAAGATTTTAATTTTAAAATGTACTTTATTTATATTTTCTTATAAAAATATTATTTTTTAATTGATTTTTTATTATAGAAATTTTGCAGAAAAAATGTGAGATTTATGATAAATTTCAAAATCTCAAGTTTTTTTTACTGTCGATATTTTGCCGTTTTTAACTTTTGTTACTATGCCTACAACACACATGACCTATTGAGATAAGCAAAAGGTATGCTAACTGACCTGTTCAATGAATATCCCTTAAATGCGAAGTAGTTTTACTCATCTACGATCACACTTTTTAGCCATAATAACTGAAATTAAAATTACTTTTTCTTTACCATATTTTATTTTTGTAAAATCTGAGATTTTTTCTTGATAATTAAAATAAATAAAATGATGAATTATTAGTGTATTCATGACTATAATCATGAATTCTTGATTTTCTTGATTTCCTTGAAATTCTTGATTTTCTTGATTTTTTATATTCTTGATTTTCTTAATTTTCTTGATTTCAATTAATTATGAACCTTTATCTAAAGTTATGAACATTATTTCAAGAATAATTGAAAAAAAACTAAAATATGTGGACTAAATAAGAAAGTAAATGATTTCAGACTATGGATTTTGGATTTAGATCTAATCTCATTGAATTAGATCAATAGTATCAGATGCCATTATTGTTTCGATAAAAAATTCGAGCAATCAGTGGCTCATCTATTAAATCAGAGTTGACCTTGATATTTTGCATTTTGAGGGCATCAAAATCGACTATCTACATCACCAAATTGGTCTTGATTTGAGCATTTTATTATCAATCAAAGTTCATGCCTAATTAAAGGTAAAAAATTAACGTTTTCGATATCGACTAATTTTTCTTACCATTTTGTATGCGTATGATTAAATCTAGGATCACCACGATGATCTACGTTTTAAGAGCTATCAAATCGACTATTTAAATATCCAATTCTGATGAGACTTTGCACTACAAGAAAATTGCCAATTAGCGACGAATATTTGCGATGGATTTTTTTCGTCGCAACGTTGCGGTGGATTAACGAGAGAAACTAATCCATCGCTAAGATTTGTAATATTTATGAAACTAGCGATGAAAAAACTTTTGTCGTTAACTTCGTCACTAGTTAGCGACAGCTTAGCGATGACAGGTTTTTGTCGCAACACACGCGACGGTTAGCGACGGATTTGGCGACGAAAGTGTTTTTGTCGCTACGTAGCGATGACGTTAGCGATGAAAATCTTTCGTCGCTAACTGGTCATGTAAATTTACGATGGAGTTGTGATGGAATTAGGCCGTTGCCAAATCCATTGCTAATTTTCTCGTAAATTCCTAATCAGATCCCTTTTTTCAATTTCCTGTTTCGTCTCTCCCGTTCGCCCGACGCACTCCTCCACCGCCCGACGCACTCCTCGGTCCGCCGCCTGGCTCGGTGCCCCTCGGTCCGCCACCCGGCGTCTCCCAGGTAAATCCCTCTTTTTTTCCGGTAGGGGGGGGGGGGCGCCTGCCTCTTTTATTTTTTTCGGCAGGGGGTCGCCCCCCCTGCCTCATTTGTTTTTTCCAGCAAAGGGTGACCCCCTGCCACGTTTTGTTTTTTTTGGCAGAGGGCGACCCCTTGCCTCGTTGTTTTATTCGGGCAGGGGGTCTCCCCCCAGCCTCGTTTGTTTTTTCTGGCAGGGGGTGACCCCCTGCCTCGTTGTTTTATTCGGGCAGGGGTCGCCCCCTTGACACTTTTTTTCCGGCAGGGGGTCGCCCCCTTATCTCATTTTTTTATTCGAGCAGGGGGTGGCCCCCCTTGTTTTTTCGGCAGGGGGCGACCCTGCCTCATTTTTTTTTCTGGCAGGGGGGCGACGGGTCGGGTGGCACTCAGTGATCGTCGGGTTCCTGAACCACGGCATTACCCCGTGTCTGTCGCTCCGGGGGATGATCACTGCCTCCGGAGACCTCGTGTTGCTGTCGTACATCGCTGGCCTACTGACTGGCCGGCCGAACTCGAGGGCGGTCGGGCCGAACGGAGAGGTGGTTGACGCCCGAGAGGCATTCCGCGTTACCGAAATCACATCCGACTTTGATATTTATTCTAAATTTTTTCCTTTCGACAGATGGTGACTTCATTTTAACACAATGTCTCTTGCAGATTTCTTAACGGATCCCGCTTGTGCCCCGCCGCCCGTGGTAAGTAAGTGACAAAAACAATGCAAATCGAGTAAATACCCGTGGTGAGTAAGTGATGCAAGCGCATCACATGTTATTTAATTTATTGGATGCAATACTTTATTGTTCACACACTCACTTAGTTGTTGATATCTTGGACTGCTTTGTTGGAGTTTGGAGATCATGATGAGCATGATTTTAATGTATAAGAATAGAAGTGTTCTTATTTTTGGAGTAAGCATGGTAGTAGTTAGCGGGATATTGGAGTGTGTTTGCTACAGGTACATGTTTGACATTTTTTTGATATGAATGATTTCAATGTACTGCAATGTTTGATGTGATTGTATCAATGCTTGCATATAGTTACTTTTAATTTGATTATGACTTACATGTGAAATTGTATAATGAAAGCATGCTTCAAATGAATGTATCATGTTATGAATAGCTTGCACATGAAAATATTAAGTTATCAATGCATGCATCATAATTCTTGTGATTGTATGACATCATATATTGCATAATAAATTTGATATTTTCTTCATCATAGCATTCTGATGATTCTCTTTGAACTGGTTAGGATACTATTTGTAACACCATACAATAAAATGACTGCAAACCGTGAATGGATGTACCATAGGATAGTTGAAAATGAGTTATCGCATGAATATTGGATGATGTTGAAAGTTTTATTGAATTTGCAATGGCAAGTGTCAGTACAGTGAATCTTACAAGTCAGATTAGGTGTCCTTGCAAGATTTATAAGAACAATCGATTTGTAGAACCTTATGGTGTTAGACATCACCTATACATGAAGGGTTTTGTGAGCGATTATCAGAATTGGATGTTTTATGATGAAGAATTTAGAAACAATTTTGATGCACGAGTGAATGTGGTGCACAGCAATCCATATATGGATTTGATATTTGATATCGCAGGAACAGAACTGGGTTCTGCTATGGGTCCTAGTGATGTAACAACTGCAGTCAATGAAGAATCACCAAACGATGCAGCTAGTAGATTTTATGATTTACGTAAAGATGCTGATGATCCACTTTGGAACGGTTGTGAGAGTCACACTATCTTGTCTGCAGTTCTTCAACTAATGAATTTGAAATCTGAGTATAATTTGAGTCAATAATGTTTTGACCGTTTGTGCATGATTGTGAAGAGTATGTTGCCCAAAGATAAGAAATTGCCACAAAATTTTTATCGTGCGAAGGTTATGGTCAACGCTCTAGGTATGGGGTATAAAAAGATAGATGCTTGTCCAAATCACTGCATGTTGTATTTCAAGGATCAGAAAAACAACATATCATACCCGTCATGTGGGCATCCTCGGTTCAAGCCAAAGACAAGAGGCAATGGTAGCACTTGATCAAAAGAAGTTTCATACAAGTCGCTCTGCTACTTTCCTATCACTCCTAGATTGCAACGATTGTATATGCCTTTAAGGACAGCTAAACACATAAGATGGCATGCAAATAAAGTTTGACATGATGCAGACAAGATCGCGCATCATGTTGACACAGAAGCTTGAAAGCACTTTGATTGTACTCATCAGAACTTTGCAATGGAAGTGAGAAATATTAGACTCGGTCTATGTACAGATGGATTTAATTTATTTGGGGGTAGATCAACTTCATACTCATGCTGGCCAGTATTTGTAACTCCATACAACCTTTCACCAAGCTTGTGTATAAAGCGTTCAAATCTTTTCTTATCTCTATTGATCCCTGGGCCGACCTCACATGGCCAAAATCTTGATATATATTTAAGGCCATTGATTGATAAACTAAAAGTATTGTGGGATGACGGTGTTACCACATATAATGCCTAAAAAAAAAAAAATTTCAATATGAAGGTCGTTGTTCTATGGATAATCAGTGACTTCTCTGCATTTTGTATGTTATCTGATTGGAGCCCACATGGGAGGTTGGCATGTTCGTACTGCATGGAGGATACAAAAACTTTTAAATTGATGCATGAAAGGAAGTCTTGCTGGTTTGAGTGTCATCATCAATTTCTACCCAGCGACCATCCGTTCTGACGATAAAGGAATGTGTTTCGAGCAGGCACAACTGAAATGGAAAGTCCACCCACAAGATTGTCTGACATAGAGATTTTAAGAAGATTGCGATACTTTCCAGATGTATTAACATATACCCGTAGTCTGACGCCCTTCCTTGGATTTGGGAAGGATCACAATTGGACAAAGAAATCTATTTTTTAGGAACTACCATATTGGACGACCCTATTGATACGACATAATTTAGATGTGATGCATGTGGAGAAAAATGTGTTTGATAATATGTTCAATATAGTAATGAATGTTAAAGGAAAAACAAAGGATAATCCGAAGGCCCGTATGGATTTAAAAGTAATATGTAAAAGACTAGAATTAGAACTCAAAGAGTATAATGACAAAGTACTAAAACCAAAGACAAGGTATGTTTTTGGACCTGATCAAATAAAGCAGGTATATCAATGGTTGAGACAGTTGAGATTTCCAGATAGATATGTCTTTAACATTGCTCGGGATGTGAAGATTGACGATAGACAGTTATATGGGTTGAAGAGTATGATCATCGCAAAATTTTTCCTCTCTTCCTTCTCTTTTCCTTTTCTAACCTCTATTTTCATCCTTTTTGAAGGGAGAAAAATAAAAGACAGAAAAAGAAGAGAAATAAGAAAAGAAAAGAAAAGAAAAGAAGAGAAGAGGAACTCTTTTGCGGGGTCTCACTTGACCTTGATTTGAAAATATTTAGCAAATAACTCGCCTCCGTTTTGAAAATATTTGCGGGAAAATGGAGAGACAGAATTCGCTCGTCGGTACGAGGTTCGACCGTTCCTGGCGCCTTTACCAAAGGTAATTGAACCAAGGATCGAATCTATGCCTTTTGCTTTGCCTAAATATTATCTGAGAATTTATTCTAAGTCTAAATGCAAAAAGAATCATGCTTGTGCGATGCAAGGATGTATGCTCTTTTGAAAGATGTTTTGAAAATTTCCAAGTGTTTTGAGATGAACTTGATAATGGAGTGAAGAAATGGTTTTTGAATGGTAAAATCTAACTTAGAACTTGAGATAGATCAAAGAAGTTCTAAGTCTTTGAAATAATCAGAATTGGGAGAATAAATCTTTGAATTTGAAAAGAGTGATTTTGAAGCTGAGATAAAAGGGGAAAGGAAGGAAATTTTAAAGTCAGAAGATGGACTTTGAACTTAGAGAAGAGATAAAATTTGAAATTGAATTTAAAATTTGAAATCAGGATGGATTTGAAAAATCCAAATGGTATTTAAAAATAGAAATGGATTTAGGAAGTTCGGATGAGATCTGAAAATGGAATTAGATTTGAAATCTGGAAATGAAATGGAATTGGATTTAAAAGTTGGAATTGAAAATAGAATTTGTTTCGAAATCTGGAATTCAAATCCGAAGTCTGGATCTTAAGATGGATTTTGGATCTTAACATGGGTTTAGAATCTGAAATTTGAGATCCAAAATAGAGTTGGACTCTGGACCCTAACCTGGATTTTGGATCTGAAGTCTGAGATCCAAAGTGGAACTGAGTTCTGGATCGTAAAATGGATTTAGATCTGAAGTCTGAGATCCAAGATGGAAGTTGAATTCTGGATCCTAAAATGGAATTGGATCTGAAGTCTGAGATTCAAAGTAGAATTGGATTCTGGATCCTAAAGGAATTCAGATCTAAGATCTGGAATCCAATGATGAAGTTGAATTCTGGATTTAAAATGGATGTTGGATCTATAATCTGAGATCCAAGATGAGGTTAAATTCTGGATCTAGGATCTTAAATGGGGATTGGATCTAAAGTCTGAGATCCAAAAGTGGAGATTTGTACTTGGAAATCTAGATCCAAGTTGGGATTAGGATTTAACTTTGGATTTGGATTCTGAAAGTCTGAATGGGACTTCTTGAAGATGGATCTGGGTTATGAAAACCTAGATTAAATATAAAATTTAAGAAGGGTTAAGTTTTGGGATTCAGAATCAAACTCAAGCCTTAATTTTGAATTTTGAAGGTGAGAAAGATAAACTTGGTTCTGAATTTGAAATCAGAAGATGAATCAGAGGTTTCAAAGTTAAACTGAACTTTGAAAATGGAATTTTGAAATCTCAAAGTCAAATTGGACTTTGAAATTGAAATCTAAATCTTTGAAATAAGATAGAAGAATGAATTGAAATAGAGATTGAAGAAAGATATTTGAGGTCACTTGGATTTTGAAAATATGATGCAGTTCTATCCTAAATGATGAAATGAATTTAAATTTTAAAAATTGGATTTGAAAATCGTATTTCATTCTTTTAAATGAATGTAAATAAGATTGAAGATATAATACATCTTTGACTATGGTCATTGAATGTATTATATAATAATCTATATTTAAATTCAAGTGAAGAATAAAACATATTTTTGGTGCTTTTATAGAATTTAAAGTGAAATTAACTCTCAATATACCCTGACAATGACCATTGGTATATATATTGAACTAATTTTAAATTAAATTCTGAGAAAAGAAAAAAATATTTAAGGAAAATATGATGATTTTTGAAGAGGATCCAATGTAGATCCAATGTTATTTTATAAAAGATAAAAATCCTAAGTTTTGTTTACAGCCTGACTATGGCCATTGATGTAAATCATCAACTTAGGATTAATTACCTTTTACGAAATGGTGCACGTGCCATTCATATTTCACCATTGTGAGATTTTGAGAAATAAAGGAGAGATAATGAAACAAATGTTATTTATATGTTCATGCATTCTAATCTAAGACTGTAAATGTAAATATTTTCATTATATCTAGCTATTACAAATTGAGGAATACAAAGAAGTAACGAAATTCTAAGTCTAGAAAAAGGTTTCAATATTTTGGACATTTCCTGCAAAACAGAGTTAGTACTAGATGCATGTAGGAAGCAATTTACATAACACCACTTTGAACCTAAGATGCAATTGATGAAGTACTCATGCACATATATTTTAAAATGAAATGCAAATGACAAAATATGCACTAGAATTATGTATTGGATGAATATTATACATGTAATATTCTAAAGTAATTCAGATTTGTTGAAAGATGTGAAAGAATGTTCTGAATTAATTAGGGTATGTATACTATCTAAATGGAAATATGATATCCTAAACTGCTGAGAAAGTGGAAGCTAACCTACATACCTAGTACCCTAAGTTAGTGGTAAGATGAGGTGCCAAGTGTGGTGCAATATGCCATGAGCTGGATGCAAATCCAGGTGGTGCGGTGATGTGACCATAATAAACCTCAAAGAAATGGCTCAACAAGGTGTTGTTTGCATGATTGAGTGGTGATTGTGAGGCGGCTGTAAGTTATCACTATATACCTAAGCAAATATCAGAATGAAGATATGGCTGCAGGAAGATAGTTAACAAGGGTCGGGTATGGAACTGCACTTTTAATCAACCTACAAAGAGCTTAGTTTCACTTCCCCCTGAAATTTTGGATGTGAAGGGGTACTTGCATCTTTCTAAGTTGTCATCCACAGGGAACATCCTAACCTCCTGGTGAGATCTCCTATTAGCCAGGCTAAATAAGATATAATTAGAGAGTCGATGATATCTAAAGATCTAGAGAGAGTACCGAAAAAGGGAAGTGATATATACAGATTCGGTAATGCCATTAGAGCTAAAGAAGAAACAAAAAAAATTTCTTTTTTTTTTCTTTTTTTTTACTAATGCAATTAACAGAACCTTGGCAACGAAACAAGATGTTGTATTTCAAACACAAGGCATAGACAACACTATCCATTAAAAGAGAGACATATCGCCATAAAAAAAAATGGAATGGAAGCAACAAGCATATCCAATTTTGAGTCAAAATCATTCTTATGCAACGAAGAAACATTCATTCACATTCTTTTCAGGACACGCGACAACCCTTGCAGGAGAATGTAAATCTGGTATACAATAAAACCACAAGTTAGTGACATAGTCTAGAAATATATGAAGTGCTTATTGCTGTTTGTCAAAGCATCATGCGACCTCCTTTTTTTTTATTTACCCCTATTGCCGTACATATGGCTCTGGGCTGAAGTGCAGCAGAATAGCACATACAACAAGAGTGGTTGGCCCGAACTTCTACATCATAATCAGTAATGGAGTTCTATATGCATTTGGCGCAATCTTGATAAATGGAAAAGGGAAAAGAGAAAAGAGAAGAAGAAGAAGAAAGAGAAAATAAAAAATAAGAGAATCATCACTTGGATAGAGGTACTGAATTCCATGAATTAGCCTAACGGGCACAACAGATTCTTCTAGGCAGAAGGAGAGCTTCTCTGGGTACAACTTTGACAATTCCTTCTTGCTCCCCCCCCCATGTGGAATGCAAGCAAAAAGTGAACAATGGGACTTGCCCATGCGCAGATTGTAAAATTGTCTATGAAAAGACAATACGCATACGAGCACAAAAAATATAGAAAAGATGTGCACGAAGGCACTCTCACAACACTTGAACAAATACGCAAAAGCGTAAAAATAATAAACATGCACAATGGCATGTATTTTATAGAAGGAACCAAATGCTTGAGACTCTCAAGCTACGGAAAAACAAGAGGGGATCACCCCTATTTATACAAGAAGAAGAGGGTGCAAAGGGGCTCCCAAAGGAGTTGTTGGGGAGCCCCCAACGGTCACTTTTGTGACCGTTGGGGACCCCCCAACGACTCTATTGGGGGATCCCCAATGCACCTTTTGTGAAAAGGTGAAAAGAAATAAAAATAAAAAATAAAAAGAAAAGATACAACATATTCCTATTGGAATATGCGCAAAAAAGAAATTTACAATAATACCCTTATCGGGTGAACAAAAAGAAAATAATATATAAATATATATACTTATATATATAGAAATACTTATACATATAAATATTATATGTATATGTATCTCTAAGTATATAAGTATATATATTTATATTTACATCAACGATTTTAGGAGGAGATACATTTTAACACCCCCCTCAAACTTACGGTGTGATAACCGCAAGTTTGACAAGGAGGAAATGAAATCTGGGCGAACATAGAGCTTTGGTGAAGAAGTCAGCAAGCTGATACTCAGACGTTACGTATGGTAGATCAATGACCTTCTTCAAGTATTCTTCTCTGACATAATGACAGTCCATCTCTATATGCTTTGTTCGCTCGTGAAAGGTGTGATTCTTGGCAATATAAATTGCACTTTTATTGTCACAGCACAACTTTGTTGGTTCTCTAATAAACACTCTCATATCTTCCAAAAGACTTCGAATCCATACAATTTCCATGGTGGTAGATGCCATGGCTCTATATTCGGCTTCAATGGATGACAGGGAGACCTTTTGTTGCTTTTTGCATCGCCATGAGATCAAGGACTCACCTAAGAAAACACAAAAACCAATGGTGGAGTGACGGTTACTAGGGTCACCTCCCCAATCTGAGTCAGTATACGCAAGCAATTTCAATTCAGAGGATGAGGATAGAAATACTCCCTTATTTACCGTTCCCTTCAAATATCTGATGATGCGCACAACACTCATATGAGTGGTTGTAGGAGCATGCTGAAACTGACTGGCGATGTGTATATCATGTGACAAGTCGGGTCGAGTAATGCTAAGATACATTAAAGACCCTACCAACTGCCTGTAAGGAGTAGGATCGGTTAGAGGAACACCGTCGTCAATCTTCATTTTTGCTCCCACAACTTCAGGAGTTTCGCATACTTTGTCATCAGAAATACCTGACCTGTCAATAATCTCGCAGGTAAGTTTAGATTGAGATAGAAAATAACCATGTTGCAAATAGGCAACCTCAATTCCAAGAAAATATGTTAGAAAACCTAAGTCTGACATCTCAAATTTTGAAGTCAAGACGGACTTAATACCCTTGACTCCTTGAACATCATCACCTGTTATTAACATGTCATCAACGTAAAGTAATAAAATTACAATTCCTGCATTAGATTTTCTAGTAAACAAAGCAGTGTCAGTATAACCTGATGAAAAACCATTTTCCAACATTACACTGGTAAATCTATCATACCAGGCTTTGGAAGCCTGCTTTAAGCCATAGAGAGCCTTACGAAGACGAAGAACTTTATCCTTAGGAATTATTATGCCAGGTGGGGCATCCATATATACTTCTTCGTTAAGATCACCATTTAAAAAAGCATTTTTAACATCCATTTGAAAAATGTTCTAATTTTTAATAGATGCAATAGTAATAAGACACCTAACGATAACCATCCGAGCTACAGGGGCAAAGGTTTCTTCGTAATCAATTCCATACTCTTGCCCATACCCTTTAGCAACTAAGCGAGCTTTATACATTTCTAGAGAACCATCACTCTTAGTTTTAACTTTAAAGACCCATCGACAACCTATAGTTTTCTTTCCTATAGGTAGAGTTTGAAAATCCCAAGTTCCTGCCCTTTTAAGAGCATTAAGTTCACTTTGCATGACTTCTTTCCATTCTATACATTTTTTAGCTTCTTCAAAATTTTTTGGTTCGAAATAAGAGTGAATGGCACTAAGACAAGCCCTATATCGGGGTGAAAAGGAATCAAACGATACAAAGCGAGTTGGAGGTCTTCTATTTCTTTCAGATCTTCTATGGTCAAGAGGAGTGGAAAGCTCACTATATTAATCAATAGCACTTCTAAAGGTGTCTTGGTTTCTACGAGAGTAGGTAATAGGCTCACTTGGAACTCTACTTTCTGGATCATTATGTTCACCAATATCTTCATCATTTTCCTCATCATGGTTTAATGATACATCATCATCGCTGGATATGTCATCATTACTAGATAACAAGTCGAATAAGAAGGAGTAATCAAAATTTTCTTGTTGAGAAACATTTTTTTCAAAACCACTCTCATTTTCTAAAAAGGTTACATTTCTAGAGACATATAGCTTATCCTCTCGAAGATCGTAACAAAGAAACCCTTTTTGAGTTTCAGAATAACCAAGAAAAGCACAAGGGATAGCCTTGGGTGAAAGCTTGTCATTCTTATCCGTAAGTATGAAACACTTACATCCGAAGACTCTTAACCTATTATAATCAAGTTCAAGCTTATGTAATATCTCAAAAGGAGATATTTTACCTAATAACCTAGATGGTAGACAATTTATTAAATAAACAGAAGCAAGGGCTGCTTCGGCCCAAAAGTTTTTAGGAATATTTTGAGATATAAGAAGAGTCCTAGTGGTCTCAATAATGTGCCTATGTTTTCTTTCAGCCAACCCATTCTGTTGAGGTGTTTTAGGACAAGACCTTTGGTGAATAATGCTGTGATCCTCAAGATATACCTTAAATTGATTGGAGAGATATTCTCCCCCAGAGTCACTTCTAAAAATCTTTATGTTGCTATTGAATTGATTCTTAATCATTGAGTGAAAATTTTTAAAACATGAAAACACTTCATGTTTAAACTTAAGAAAATATATCCATGAGTATCGGGAAAAGTCATCCACAAATATTACATAATAAGAAAAACTTCCTTTTGAAACAACAGGTGCGGGTCCCCAAACATCTGAGTGAACAATTTCGAAAGTTTTGGAAGAGAACATAGTTCTTTGCTCAAAAGGTAAGCTTCGCATTTTTCCGAGAATGCAGTCATTACAAGAAAAAGAGCTTTTACATAGGTCTTTTGCAAAATGTAAATATGATAACTTGGTGATATTAGGATGACCAAGTCTTTTGTGCCATACATTTATATCCTTATGTCGGGCAACATTACACAAAACTTTTGAAACTTGAAGAGATTCCATATAGTATAGATCTCCTCTTCTAAAGCCTTCCCCAATCAATTTCCCGGACTGGCGATCCTGTATTAAGCATTTATCACAAGAGAATTTAATATCACAGCCATGGTCCGTGAGTTGAGAAACAGAGAGGAGGTTTAAGTTAAGTTTAGGTATAAATCTGATTTTTGGAATAGAAAACTCTTGAGTTTCAAAATTACCTATTCCTTTAATTTCAAGAGAGGTTCCATCAACAGTGGAGACAAAAGATGGGGAACTGTTTTTCAAATAATCGAAAAGTGACAAAAAATTTGGGGACATATGAAAAGATGCACCAGAGTCCAAAAGCCAAGAGATTTTACCTGGAGGGGAAGAAGTGGATACAGCCACACCGGAGGTAGATCCCTTAAGGAGAGGTTGAAGGGCTTCCACTATTTGATTTATAGAAAGGGTCCCACTCAAAGATGCCTCATCCTTCTGTGGTACACCAGTGGTAGCCATAGCTAGAAGTCTCTTCCATTTAGGACATACGGGTTTGATGTGTCCCGGTTCTTTACAAAAATGACAAATAGTTTTACTATAGTCCCTTCTTCCTCTTTGACCACCATTTTCACCTTGATTTTGGAATTTAAAATGAGGGGGACGATAGGTTCTTACATTGTTTCTAGGTCTTGATACGGCATTGACCTCACTATGTTCTTCAATATTACAAGGGACCACAAGGACAGTTGGTCCTTGTTTACATAAATTCATACGAGTCTCTTCACCACTTAACTTGGTGAGAACATCTTCAAGAGAAGGGGGAGAGAAAGAGGAGAGAAGAGATGACCTTATTTGCTCAAATTTGGGCCTTAGCTCATTCAAAAAATTAAAGAATCGATCTTCTTCAAGTTGCTTATGACGGAGCTCAATTGCCGCTCCACTCCATTTTGGTTCAAGCATTGCAAGCTCATCCCAAATAGAGGAAAGATCGGCAAAGTATTCCCTAATCGTCATTTCACCTTGGGAGAGAGAGATTGCCTTCTTTTGAAGGTAATACTTATGAGAGAGATCCCTTGAGGTGTATATTTTTTCAAGATAATGCCAAGCTTCCGATGCCTTTTTGAATTTAATAATGTTGGCATTAATCTTGGTTTCTACGGATGAGAAAAACCATGAGAGAATCTTGAAATTCTTCATTTCCCATTCATCGTGTTTCTTGGAGTATTCTTCAAGAGCTTTGGTTCTTTCTTCTCCCTCAAGAATCTTGATTTCGCCTTCTTTTACTATGGTAATCTTGGGTTCCGGTTCCGGAATTGTGCCAAGAACATATCCCTATAGGCCTTTCCCTTTTATATGAGCCTCCATATTTTCGGCCCAAACATGATAGTTGGACCCATTTAATTTGAAATCAACAGCAAAATGGGACGCTTTTTCGCCCATTAGAGAGAAAAGATATAGAGAAAAAAGCGTACCAACACAATATTTCCAATACCAACTTTGCACAAGATTCTTCTAAAATATTTGAGAAGAAAGATCCACCACTTCAAACTTCAAAGATCGGAAGACACGTTTTTCGACGCACTCGAAAAAAAGGAGAATCCCACGATCTTCAATAATCAACCTTGCTTTGATACCATGTAAAATTGTCTATGAAAAGACAATACGCATACGAGCACAAAAAATATAGAAAAGATGTGCACGAAGGCACTCTCACAACACTTGAACAAATACGCAAAAGCGTAAAAATAATAAACATGCACAATGGCATGTATTTTATAGAAGGAACCAAATGCTTGAGACTCTCAAGCTACGAAAAAACAAGAGGGGATCACCCCTATTTATACAAGAAGAAGAGGGTGCAAAGGGGCTCCCAAAGGAGTCGTTGGGGAGCCCCTAACGGTCACTTTTGTGACCGTTGGGGACCCCCCAACGACTCTATTGGGGGATCCCCAATGCACCTTTTGTGAAAAAGTGAAAAGAAATAAAACTAAAAAATAAAAAGAATAAAAAATAAAAAGAAAAGATACAACATATTCCTATTGGAATATGCGCAAAAAGGAAATTTACAATAATACCCTTATCAGGTGAACAAAAAGAAAATAATATATAAATATATATACTTATATATATAGAGATACTTATACATATAAATATTATATGTATATGTATCTCTAAGTATATAAGTATATATATTTATATTTACATCAACGATTTTAGGAGGAGATACATTTTAACACAGATCACTATGCTGACTCCCACAACTTCTTCAGTATTGTTGTCAGCTTTTGTCTGTAGCCGCTGTTATGAATTACTGGCATATCCACCAAACTTCTTGAAATTGCATGACAGACAATGGGAAATCAGTTTCATTTGTAAAGCTTTTCACCTCACGAAGATTCAGAGAATAACCAATCAATGGGATTGAATGAAACCATGATTATGGCTTCCTCAACAGTAAATTAGATGCAATGGGTATAACTAATGAGATAATGAAGATGCAGGAGGATGTGGCGAGGTGTTGGTAGGGGAAAATGTGAATGTGAATGCTGACAATACATATTACAAGCAGGAATCATATATAAATGACAATGGAAAATAGAAAGACAGAACCACAAAAAAAAAGGGAAAAACTAATGAAAAAGCGTTATGAACGAAATGGACTACTATCAAACACAAACGATCACTGGAGATTCCTACAACTGGAATGCTCATGTTCTTTGATTAAAGCTGGAACATAATCAAAACTTTTAACACCGACCCAGCTGATCGATTTCAATATCAACAACCTCCACTAATTGCCGAAATTCGCAATAACCTTCAGTGACTTCACAGGATTTCAATGATCAACCATGAATAAAAAATTATTCAGATATTATTGATGCCCTACTTATTAAAACTCTCAAGTGTTCAGAAATTAAGGAAAGTAGACTTGCAGACGTCCCGAAATCTGGTCTTGATAATTAAGACTTTTAATATTTGATTATTCCAGCAATTTGGTAAGCGAGCTCTCAAATATGCAAATAGGAATCCAACATCCTTCACAAATCTGGATTCGATTTGCAGATTCGATCTGGATTTCTGATGAAATTTATACTTCCTGATTGATGTCAGATATTCCCTAGATCTGAAGTCGTTATTCACTTGATAAAGAAATAACAAATAACTGCTTAGTGACCGAACAATAAACAGAGTCGGAACTAAAGGAAAATACATGAATCCAAAATGAAAGGCAAAAGCCAAATATGAAGTACAAGATAATACACTGGAATATATTAATACAAATGACCAAATGTAAGATGGCAAATGGACAGAAACATAAAAAAAGGGTGCCTAACAGGATATCGGAAACAAAATCAGATGCAGAGAAAAAAAATTAACCCCTTTACATCAAACGGAATCACTCAATATTTAGTTAGTGTTCGGTAAACCAAGTCTAAATCTGTTCCTAACTTGGAGTGATCCTCACAATGGACATCAAAATTCTGCAGAATGCTAGCATGAGGCCTGGTTTTATATTGAATCAGATTCCATTTCCTTGCAAGACACCAGGTCAGTGCACAAGAGATGAACCCGATACACAGAAGAAAGGAGGAGATGGATCATACAAAAAAAAAGATGCAGATGATCGAGAATGAAACTAAATTAAAGATAGGAAGCAAGTCGTGTAGAAGCAGAGATAAATGGAAAATTATGCCAAAAACGTATTAAAAAGGAAAGAAAAGAAAAAAAATGAACTATGAAAGAAAAGAGAAAAAAAGGAAATAAATGTGGGAGCTCGATCTGTTCCCTTTGATTTTGCGCGTAGGTGGCCCAACATTGCTATCAGCAAAGCGGTACCACCAGAAGTGCGCTAAATAGGGCGATGAACGGGGGAAACACGAGAAAATATTAGAAATTAGGAAGAAAAAAAAAGTTGATTAATAAGGGAAACGAGAAGGAAAAAAAATATCAGAAATAAGAGGAGAAGAGGAAGGAACCTTACCGGATTGCAAGAGTTCTGATGGAGCTTCCCTTCTATCCTCCTCTCAAGTTTCTTTTCTAATGACGAAGAGGAAAGGGGAAGGAAATCTGAAGGAGGGTTGCTGCGTGAAGGTGGATGCGAAATGAGAGGTGATGCCAGAACAGTCCGTGATGCCATCCTTTTACTGCTACCCAGCTTATGTAGAGCCCGAGAAAGCTTCGAGTAGGGGAGAGTTCATTGAGGATCGACAGCCAGCGATGTTAGGCCAGCGATGGGGGGCTGAGAGAAGGGGTTGAAGCCGTTGGTGATGGAGGGCTGAGGCCAATGGTCGTGGCGATCGAAGGTTGGCGATAGGGAAGGCGGTTCTGCGAAAGGGGTGAAAGAGATCAACGACGGATGGAGGGTTCGGGCGGCTGAGGAGGTTCGTGGAGGATCGGCGAAGGATGGTGGATGGAGGCCATGGAGGCTTCGAGAAAGAGGGTTTCGGTGAGAGAGAGGGTTCGAGAGAACGGAGGGAACCCCTGTAACCCTCGGCTTTGTTTTTGTTAAAAAGAAAACTTTTTATCATAGATTTTTTTTAAAAAAAAAAGTCGATTCTTTTTTCAAAAGCTTTTGCAAAGGCTTATTCTTAAAAAAAAGGAAGTTTTTCAAAACCGATCTTCGTTTCCACTTTTTTATATTTTTTTTTGCTCTTTTCTTCATTTTCTACATTTTTTTTGTATTTTTGGAATAAAATCCTAAAACTTACGAGAAAACAAGGATTTAAAACTAATTTTTTTTGTATTTTTGAGAAATATTTACAAAAGATGGTTTTTTTAAGAAATTTAGGTTTGATTTTTTCAGAAAATGGGTTTGGACCCAAGTTTTGAGAAAAAAATATTCGAGTTTTAAAACTTGAATCGAGGAATATAACACGATGGATCCAAACAAATACCGGATGAACTGTTTGAGCTTTTCAAAAGTTATTTTGGAAATTTCGATAATTTGGTTTAAAAATTGGATAATGAAGCTCATATTTTGATCTTTTATCTGAATCCAGATCCGAAATTGAGTCAGATATATAAAATGAATTTAATTTCAACAAATGGAATTCAGATTTAAAAGTGACTCAATTACCCGAAAAATGGGGTCAGGGGAAAAAAGGAGAATATTAAAAAGATTTTGAAAAATTTGGGGTGTTTACAGATGCCCTTCTTTGCTACTAAGCCGATAAAAAGCCGAGCTTAGTGGCAAAGATAACACTCCAAATTTTGAAAAATGCCCCAGTCAGCAGATCTCAGTTGGGTGTGGAAGAATTATGACTTTTTAGGCTTAAAGCCTTGTCCTGAATGGCTTGGGGGAGACGAAATCCTCGAAAATGATATGACTGAATAGATAGAAATGAGGAAATCGTGATGGGACTTTGGGTAAAGATCCCAGAATGATGAAAGATAAGACTTTTGATCAAGTCTCATGGGTGAGACAAGATCAGCCTTTCGGAATGACTCAGGTTTAGCCCTTAACTTGGATGGGACGAAGATATATCAAGAAAATTTGGATGGGGAAAGGAACATAGGCAGACCTCGATGGAACATTTTGAGAGAAAAATGCCTCGTGAGATGAAATTCTAGCATGATCCTTTTCTGGATGGATGTACAGAGCATGAACTCCTTTGTGGGAAAAAACCATAATGGGATTGGGAGGATTACCTCGTCGGAACGAGATTCAGGTTTAACCCAAATCAGAAAGGAAGCTACCTCGTGGAGCGAGGTTCAGGCTTCACCCTTATCCTAAAAGGGATGACCATACAGAATCCTCGAGTGAGGAAACCGTGAGGGGACAACAAAATGCATCGCCAAAGCGAGATTCAGGTTTAGCCCTTGACCTAAGTGGGGGGAAACCATACGAATTCCTCGAATGAAGGAACCACAGTGTGACTAGAAAGGATATCTAGTTGAAACAAGACTCAGGTTTAACCTTAACCTGAACGGAAAGATACCTCGCAAGGCGAGGTTCAGGCTTAACCCTTAACCTGAAAGGGGCGACCATACAGAATCCTCGGATGAAGAAACCATAGTGAGACCTTCGGAATTTGGACGAACAAATTCGAATGGGGTTTGCGAGAAGAGAAAAATAAGGGATTCCCTAAAGCTTGGAAAGAGGATGATCTGGGGCATCTCATTGCTGAGACTAAATCAGCTGTCTAAAGACAGACGACCTCTCACATAAGGTTTAGGGTGATACCTCGAGGAGCGAGGTAACAAGCTTAATCCTTAGCCTGAATGGATACAGGATCCTCAAAGAGCGGGGAAACTGTGATGGGACCTCTAGACTTCGCACAACAAGTCTAAGAGGGGTCTGCAAAAGGATGAAAATGGGGGTCCCTAAAACTTGAAAAGGGGTTGTCCTTGGGCGCCTCATTGCTGAGACTGAAAAAAAAAGAAGCTTTTGACAATAACAGGCCTTATCCTTGAGAGGGAAACTGCCTATGACGAAATAGTGGGGAACGCAGGGAAGTGTGCGAATCTGAGAGCGCTCAGATCAGACGGAAGGAAAGAACTTTTCAGTCCTAAAGATGGATGACGTCAGGATACGTCAAAACGAATATCAAGTTCACACTTCATGTTTGGATAACGGGAAAATATTGCCAATAAGATGCCAAAAATTGTAGTTGATTCAGAATGATTGAATTGTGCATGAAAATATCACCTCTTTCTACCTAGAGTATTAACTCCAATTGAGATAACTTCATAGAATCAGGAATCAAATTCAAATTTGTTGTTGTTGAGTTTCTTCAAGGAAGATATCAATTTCCTTGATATGAAAAGAGAGAAAACATTCTTAGCTTCATTAAAGCAATTGAGCGAGAAGATATTGATAAAAGAATTTCACATAGATAAAGATGATTCCTGACAATTTCGGGCAGTTTGATATCCTGAGGCTTTTCCCATGCTGATCTTTTTGCACTCTTTTGAGTCATGGAGCTTTCTTGGGCTTTTTACATCATTCTTCATTTGGAGATGTCCTGACTTTTCTCTCTTTTTCGGGGAAGGGTACGTCACAAATTCCTTCATCTTGGAGATGTTCTGATCCTTCTTTTTTTTCTTTCTCAGGAATTAGGCTTGATGATATAGTTTCATGGATCAAAATTCTCTAGATGATAGTAGAAATCAAATATCTTTTAGGGTTTGTCGGGAGGTTCATCGCAATCGCCTTCATCTTGACGGTGCTCAAAACGTACCCTAGAAGGATCCTTCACAAACTCATTCATCTCGGAGATGATCCAAATCTTCTTTGGCCCTGGGTGTCTAGCTCGCATATTCGTCTTCATCTTGACGACAATTGAGAGATCCCTTTTGCGGATATTTGATTACAACTCAAATGACTGAGAAGATATGGATTGAGTAGGTTCTTTTTTACTGCCCAGAATATTTCCACTGTCTTATTGCCAAGAGAACGACCTTTAAGGATGTGTCATAGCTATGATCAATATCAATTCGCTCATGGCTTTTCAACATCATTGAATTTTTTTTTTGCCGGTCATATCAAAGATTTTTCTTCATCCTCTTGGTTGACTAACAGAAAATGCTTGAATTCAGTTCTTATTTTGCAAAAGTCTTGCTCTTTTGGAAATAATACTAAAGATAGTTTGAGGTAATTCTTTTATGTGATGAAATCTTTAAGATCAACAATGACTTTTTGATAGAAAATTGGCAAAGTATTTTATAAATCCTTGATGAAAGAAATTGCTTGATATCAATTCGACATGTCCGTGACAAAATTCTCCTCTCTTTTTCCCCAAAAAGAGAGACTCAGGCTTTGCCCTTACTTGAATGAGAAGTTGGAAATACTCCTCTCTTCCCCCAAAGAGGAGGCGTTTGCAAAACAGAACTTTCGAAGAGAAATTAAGTTTTCATCAAAACTCCCTGTCTCTAGGCTTCTCTTATGGAAAGGCGGCCAAAAAACAAAGTTGAGAAAGGTATTGCAGAGGAACGAGTCCATCACACTCTCCCTAGAAGAAGGTCCTCTGTGAAGGGGTTGGCCAAAGATGAGAAAACGGTGGCCACAAAAAGAAACGAGCTTTCGTTGAAGCTCTCCCGAGAAAAAAGTTTTTTTTGTGTAAAGTTGGCTGTTGTTTTGCAAACTGTTCGCGAAGAAAATGAGTCCCTTCAAACTCTCTCTGGAAGAGGGTTCTTGCGAATGAAAGACGGTTGCATGCGAAAGGAACGAGCTCCCTCGAACTCTCCCTAAAGAGGGTCCTTCGCAAGAGAAAAAGATTGAATTTTGGCAACATGATAACCCGAAGGTTGAAATTTGAGAATTTAGAGGTTGAATTGTTGATGATTGGTTAGAACGAAGACTGAACCTGAAGGGATAACTTAATCAGTTAGCCAGACACTAGCACGAGCGCTAGATGTACCAGCATGAGCACTAGATTTGAAGATGTACCAGCACGCACACTGGGTTTTGAAAAACATACCAGCACGAGCATTGGATTTCAAAATGCCCCAGTACGAGCGCTGGGTTTCGAAAATGCACACCAGTACGAACACTGGGTTTTCCCACGGAGAGTTAAGAAAGCGACCGACATTCGAAGATACTTGAGAATTTAAGTGAGAATGATTGTCGGTGTTTCAGGATTATCCCTTATCATGAAGGGGAAGTTCAGGTTTTTGTCCCTTAACCTGAAAGGGAAAGCAAAGAGAATTTCTGGTCCAATACAAGCATTGGATGAATAGGGGAAATTCGAGTCGGAACCTGAGAAAATAAAAATATACAAGAAGCGAAAATCTGAGTCGGAACCCGGTTTTTCAAAATAAATGGATGAATGAGAATTGAGTTTGAGAACTCACATTCTTGACTCAATAATTGGTTCCAATATAAGCATTGGATCAAAAAGGAAGTTCGAGTCGGAACTCAAAGTTTCAGAACTAAGAATATACGAGAGGGAAAAATCTGAGTCGGAACCCGGTCTTTCAAAAATAGAAGAATGAAAGAATGAGAATCGAGTTTGAGAACTCGAATTCTCGACATAGCAATTGGTTCCAACATAATCATCAGATCCAAAGGGAAGTTCGAGTCAAAACTCGAAGCTTCAGAAATAAAAATATACAAAAAGGGAAAAATCTGAGTCGGAACCCGGTCTTTCAAAAATAGAAGAATGAAGGAATGAGAATCGAGTTTGAGAACTCGAATTCTCAACATAGCAATTGGTTCCAACATAAGCATCAGATCCAAAGGGAAATTCAAGTCGAAACTCGAAGCTTCAGAAATAAGAATATACAAAAAGGGAAAAATCTGAGTCAGAACCCGGTCTTTCAAAAATAAAAGAATGCAAGAATGAGAATCGAGTTTGAGAACTCGAATTCTCGACATAGCAATTGGTTCCAACATAAGCATCGGATCCAAAGAGAAGTTTGAGTCAGAACTCGAAGCTTCAAAAATAAGAATATACAAAAAGAGAAAAATTTGAGTCGGAACCCGGTCTTTCAAAAATAGAAGAATGAAAGAATGAGAATCGAGTTTGAGAACTTGAATTCTCGACATAGCAATTGGTTCCAACATAAGCATCAGATCCAAAGGGAAGTTCGAGTCGGAACTCGAAGCTTTAGAAATAAGAATATACAAAAAGGGAAAAATCCGAGTCAGAATCCGGTCTTTCAAAAATAGAAGAATGAAAAAATGAGAATAGAGTTTGAGAACTCGAATTCTTGACGTAGCAATTGGTTCCAACATAAGCATCGGATCCAAAGGGAAGTTCGAGTCGGAACTCGAAGCTTCAGAAATAAGAATATAAAAAAAGGGAAAAATCTGAGTCGGAACCCGGTCTTTCAAAAATAGAAGAATGAAAGAATGAGAATTGAGTTTGAGAACTCAAATTCTCGACGTGGCGATTGGTTCCAATACGAGCATTAGATCCAAAAAGAAGTCTGAGTCGAAACCCGGTTTTTCAAAAATAGAGATAAAAGGAAAGAATGAGAATCGAGTTTGAGAACTCGAATTCTTGACATAAACAATTGGTTCCAATACAAGCATCGGATCCAAAGGGAAGTCTGAGTCGGAACCCGAAACTTCAGAAATAAGAATATGCGAAAAGGAAAAAACTGAGTCGGAACTCGGTTTTTAAAAGATAAAAAAGAGAAAATCTAAGTCGGGGCTCGGATCTTCCAAAAATAAAATAAGATAAAAACAAAATCTGAGTCAGAACTCAGGTGGGAGGAAAATAGCTCCTTCCCAAAAGTCGGGTTTTAGAAGGATTGACAAAAAGCATGAATAGATTCTGACGATGAGGATGAGAAACTTATTCAAGGTCCTTGACCCAAGATGGCCTAAGACCTGAATTTTATTTAGAATGGTTTTCAGGATTATCCCTGGTCCTGAAGAGAATTTGACAAAGTCTAACAAGATTGATAGAAATGGATAAAGGATAAAAAAGGTTGATAAAAGGAATAAATTAATGCAGTTGACAATAAAGATTTAGTAGAAATTGACAGAAATTTGAGAGAAATTGATGATAGAAGGATTTAGGATTATCTTCTGTCTTGAAAGAAAATAAAAGGGCCTCGCGGGATGAAGTTAAGGTTTTATCCCTTAACCTGAAAGGGGAATACCTTATTGAAACGAGGCATCAGGTTTATCCCTTAACCTGAAAGGGTTAAGAATAAAGGAATAAAACTTAATAAAATTGATAAAACTTGACAAAATTGATAAAATTGACAATAAATTGATGAAAATTTGATTAGATTGGTAAATGAAATGAATGCAATTTAATAAAGATAGCAAGATTAACCGAAAAGTTGATAAGATTTTTAGAAAGAGATTCGTCTGATCCTGCCTGCATATGATGAAGGAAGACAAGTATAGATAAAAAATAAAATGCCCCAGTATCAGGGAGAAGTATGTGAGAATTCAATAGAAGATTATTGCTTTATTGAAAAAGACTTTTGAAGAGTACAAAAGGCTAGGATGAACAATTTAAGTGTAAAATCTCTTCAAATGTAAAGCATTAATAGGATCTGGCATTTCTATCCCATTTGCGTTGATCAGGCGATAGGAATTGCGAGGCAATGCTTCCTTAACCACATAAGGGCTTTCCTAATTGGGTGACCACTTGCCCTTCGGCCGATGCTTGAGATGAGTTGTTGATCTGAGCACAAGATCATTAACTCAAAATATTCTCTCAATAACTGATTTGGCGTAGTGCCTAGCTATTCTTTGCCGATAAGCTTGAGCGTGCTCTGCTGCCTTGAGTCTTTTCTCATCTAACAGTTCAAGTTGTACCAACCTCTGCTGCTGATATTGATCAAGCGGGAGTTCTATAAGCGACACAAACTTGAGAGCGGGCTTTTGAACGTGAAGAGGTAATACTACCTCGGTTCCATAGATTAGCTCTGAAGGAGTAGCATTGGTTGGAGTCCGAATGGTGGTTCGGTACGCCCAAAGTGCATCATGCATCTTCTCGTGCCAATCGCGGCCCATTTCCACCGTTCTTTCAAGAATGCAGATTAAAATCTTGTTGGTGGCCTCTGCCTGGCCATTTCCTTGAGGATAGTAAGGGGCTGAGAAGTGGTGATGAATCCTGAACTTCGAGCAGAAGGTCTTTATCCTCTCATTCTTGAAGTGGATGCCATTGGTTGACACAATATTATGTGGGACGCCAAAGCGACAAAGAAGATTCTTATGAATAAACGAAACCACATGCCTTCTACTGTTCGCAGGGTTACAACTTCGACCCATTTGGTGAAGTATTCTGTAGCCGCGAGGAAGTATCTGTGGCCATTAGATGCCGAAGGAGTGATCGAGCCGACCACGTCGAAGGCCCACGTCGAAAAGGGCCAAGGAGAGACCACATACTGCAAGTATGCGGCTGGCGCATGAATGAAAGGTGTGCGCATTTAACATTTGACGCACTTCCTTACAAATTGATGGCAATCCTGCTGCATTGTCTTCCAGTAATACCCTGCCCGGATAATTTGCTTGACGAGTGTTTGGTAGCCGACGTGACCACCACAAATTCCCTTGTGTGCCTCTCGGACAACTTCCATGGCTTCATCCTTATCTAAGCATCTGGCGTACTCAGAACTGAACCCACGACAATAGAGAGTATTGGTGAGGATGAAATAACGTGCTGACATGCGCTGAATCGCATGCTGCTCCTTTCTTGGCATTTCCGATGGAAATTCACCGGTTTCAATGAAGCTTTTGATGTCTTGGTACCAAGGCTCCTTTTTTTGAGTGGCTTGGTTCACTTGTTCAGCCAGAATGTAGGCAGGTTGATCAAGTCTGCCAATCTCGAAGGAACGACAGGACTCACTGTCTTTAAAAGGCAAAATAGAGCCTAGATAGGCTAGGCCATTGGCTATATGATTGTATTCCCTCTTGACATGATTAAGCTGAGATTCTTCAAAGTTGCCTATGAGGGCTAAGGCAATCTTCTGGTAGGGAATCAACTTTGGATCCTTGACTTTCCATTCAGCGTTAACTTGACTGACAACAAGCAATGAGTCACCGAAGGCGTGTATTCTCTTGACATCAAAGTCTTGCAAAATCTTGAGGCCTTGAATTAGAGCTTCATACTCGGCCATATTATGAGTACATTGGAAGTTGAGCTTGAGGGAATAAGGGAGCATCTCTTTTTCGGGAGTAATCAACAAGATCTCAATCCCTATACCGGACATATTTCTAGCTCCATAAAAAAAAAGGGTCCAAACTGGGGACTCCTGAATATTGCAGATGTGATCATCAGAGAAATCATCTTCTGCTTTGATTTCTTCTGTCAATGGAAAGTCTGCCAACTGATCTGCGATGGACTGACCCTTGACTGACTTCTGAGAAACATACTCCAAGTCATACTGCATCAGGAGGACCTGCCATTTTGCAATTTATCCCGTAAGGAAATGCTGTTCAAGGATGTACTTGAGAGGATTGAGTCTTGATAGAATTTTAATTTCTGAAGCTAAAAGATAATGTCTCAGCTTTTGACACATCCACACTAAGGCTAGACATGTCTTCTCCATCTGAGAGTATCTTTTCTCATAATCGATGAAGGTCTTGCTGATGTAGTAGATGGCATGCTCTATCCGACTGCCTTCCTCATACTACGCAAGAAATCTGCCACAAGCATTATGGTTGACAGAAACATATAAGAGAAGCGGCTTTCCAAGTTCTGGTGGCTTCAGAACAGGTGGATTGAGCAGATACTGCTTGATGCGCTCAAATGAGAGCTGACATTCTGGTCCCCACTCAAATTTCACTTCTTTTCTCAACAAGTGATTGAAGGGTTCGCATCTCATGGCCAAATTGGAGATAAAGCGACAAATAGACTGAATGCGACCTTGAAGGCTTTGCAGTTCTTTAAGATTGGTGGGAGGCAGCATATCAATGATCGCCTTTGCCTTGGTAGGATACACCTCTATACCTTTCTTGCTGATCATGTAGCCAAGAAGTTTGCCTGACTCTACTCCGAAGACACATTTTTGTGGATTGAGTCTCAACTTGTAGAGAATAAGTCTTTCAAAGAATTGATCGAGAGCGTCAAGATGATCCTCTCCCTCTTTTGACTTGACCAAGATGTCATCCACATAGGCATCCATGTTCTTGTGCATTTGGTCATGGAAAATAACTGTCATTGCTCTCTGATAGGTTGCCCCAGCATTCTTGAACCCGAACGACATGACTGTATAGCAAAATGTACCCCAATGTGTAGTAAAAGAAGTTTTGGATTGGTCACGAACAGCCAATTTAATTTGATTGTAGCCTGAGTATCCATCCATAAAGAAAAACAAGGCATGGCCTACCGTGCTATCGATCAAAAGATCGATGTTGGGGAGTGGATAATCATCCTTTGGGGTAGCTTTGTTTAGATCTCTGAAATCAATACAAATCCAGAGTTTGCCATTCCTTTTGGGAACTGCCACGATGTTTGCCAACCAGTCTGGGTATTCGATAGTCCAGATGAATCCTGCTTTTAACAACTTCTCAAGTCCTTCCTTAACTTGTGGTGCCACTCGGGGATCCATTTTTCTTAATTTCTGCTTGATTGGTTTGCAAACTGGCTTCAGCACAAGGCGATGCTCGACCAGCTTGGGATCTAAGCCCGACATATCCTCATAAGTCCAGGCAAAGACTTCTTGGTGCTGTTTGAGGAAATGGATGAGTTTCTCCTTCTCATCTGAACTTAAACTGGAGCCAATTTTGAGGATTTTCGGATCATCATCTGAACCGATGTTGACATCCTCTGTCGGATCCTGAACCAACGGTGATGGTTTGTCCTGCTTCTAAATACTGGCAACTCTTGAATTGCTGAGTCGAACTCTGCTAACTCTTCGATATGCCCTGTTACCTTGCTGACCTCTGCCCCTGCCTTTGTCTTGCAGATTTTGGCTGGTTTGGATTTATTTTGAGAAAAGTTGGTATTGATAATGAGCCTTTTGAGCGATTTAGGAGCCATGATTCTGGCAATCCTGAAAGCGCAAAGAAGGTTTTTGAGAAAAGGATAAAAGGTTTGAAAATAGCCTTTTGTACAAAAACAAAGAAGGACAATCATAGAAAAGGATATAAGCAAAGCTTTTGTGTACACCAAGATGAGTAGAGGAAACAAAATTTTCATTGATTAAGTAATTTTGATATTTACAGAGGATTGTTGAAGGAAATAAAGAAACTGGAGCGGATCTTTGCCCTTTACAAGATGACATTGAAAAAAAGAAAAGAGAAAGCAGAAAACACTGGCATTGTCTTCTTCACTGGGCTCCTTTGAAGAAGGTGGTCTTCCTGTCGGACGATTGACCTGTAAAACCCAAGCATGTACCCTTAACATGCCGAGCGGGGACGATTGGCTCCAGGATGTCATCTTCCTTTTTGCCCAGGCCCCTGAAGGGCTGATAACCGTGCTTCATCAGAAGATCAAACCCTCTCTTAGTTTTTGAGAATTGAGAAAACAGAGGGTGATCCTGAAAGGAAGTGTAGTCGAGGCACCCACCCAGCTTGAAGAAGTGAGGCCCCTGCCACAGGGTTACTGTTGCCACGGTTTCTGTCGGCTGAACTTCTTTTAACTTCAGCATGTCCAAGCTTTCACTCAGATTGATTTCATCGACTTCCCTGATGCTCGGAATGTCTGCAGTGAAAGTAGAACGGGGTATCATTGGCTGCGGGAGTAGCTCTTCCGGATCCTCTCCTAGGACCGTGGTAATCATACCTCCCTTCGACCACTTGATGCACTGGTGAAGGGTTGAAGGAACAGCATTGGCGTTGTGGATCCAAGTGCGCCCGAGCAAAAGGTTGTACGTAGGTGGCACATTCACTACATGGAAAAGGACAGTGTGCTCTGAGTAGTTGATGAAAATTTCGAGAAAAACCTTCCCCTTGGTTGTCTGCCCATGGTTGTCAAAACCGTAGATCGTTATGGGATCCGGGGTATATTCTTCTTCTTTCAGACCCAAAGCCTTAGCCGTTACTTCTAGACAGATATTTAGGCTGTTGCCTCCGTCAACTAGCACATGAGGGACTGGCATGCCCCTGGTTCGCACCACTATGTATAAGGCATTGTTGTGAAATGAATGAGGCTTCAGAAAATCCTCATCAGAAAAAGTGATTGGTGCATTTGTCATAGCCTGATTGACGATTTGAGCCATGTCCTGTGGTGTCATGCTAGGCTTGACCTTGATCTTTCTGAGCAGATCTTCTAGCACTTGCTGATGCTCTGGGGAAGCATGGGTCAAATCCAGGATTGAAATGTTGGATAAAGCAGTAATTGGCTTCTGAAATGACCCTGAAGCCTCTTCCTTTTTCGAAGCTGCCTTGACGAAGCGCTTCGAAATCCTGGGGACTAGCTTGGCAATGTTTGCTGCTACTTTAGTTGGTTCTTTGGTTGTTTTTTTGTTGCTGGAAAATGCAGTAATATCTACCCTCTTGGCGAAAGACTGCACCTGACGAAGGACCAGGACCTGATGTTGATCCTGAATGTCCTGATCGAAACATGGTTGAATGCTACCTTGCAGAGAAAATGTTTGTTCTGTGATGACTGAAGCTGAATGCTTGGGAAATGGCTTGGACAAGATTTTTGGTTGTTCTTCTTCATCCTCGATTAACAAGTTCTTGTTAATATAGTCCTGAATGATGTTCTTCAGGACAAAACAGTGCTCTGTGTCATGCCCCACAGTCTGGTGAAATTTGCAGAATTTGTCAGTCCATTTGCCCATAGCGACCAGAGGATCTGCCACCTTGGGGAGTTTGATTATTCCCTTCGACATCATATATTCCAAGATGTCTTCGCGGGATTGCTCTAGAGCTGTAAACTCTCGATCATAACTCCATTCCTCGTGTTTTGGCTTCTCTTGTTGCTTTGCTTCTGGCTGAGGTGCTGCTTGGACAGGCTGCGACTTTACAAATTTTCCTTTTTGAGCCGTCGAATTGGTCATTTCAGCCCTAGAGTGTTCTTCATTCTTGTTGCGGTTTTTCTTGCTCTTCTTGTTGTTAGAGCCGATGCAGTGATCCGAAAACTCTGTAGAATAGGCGACGTGTGCCTTCTTCTTTTAATCAGGATTCCCTCTAACAAAAGGATATCCTTCATACAAGCCATTGTCCAAGCCGGTTTCGAGTCATTCGGCTCTCTCAATTAGTTTTATGAATAATTTGGCAGGCGATGTAGAAATGAGGTTCCTCAGAGGCTGAACAAAGTTGTTCAAAATAATCTGTAGGGCGTACTCTTCTGGGACGGGAACCTTCATTCTGTTACAGGTGCTCCTCCACCTGTGGATGAATTCGCTAGCCTTCCCATTCTCATTCTGTTTTAAATTGTATAGATGGTTGAGGGTTGGTGACGCTTCAACATTGAACATGAAGCGCTCAATGAACAAATTAACAACCTTATCGAACTCTCGTAGTTCAATAGGATTGATGTAGTCTGCATACCACCTGACCGCTACACCCTCTAGGCTGCGAGGAAAGCAAATGAATAATGCTCGGTTGTCTTTCCTGAAACGGCCGCACTCAGCATAGAAAGTGGCCAAATGAGCCTTAGGGTTGCCTGTTCTGTCAAACTTGAGGAACTTGCGAGGGAGATTTTCCAGATTGTCATCCCCATCTAGGCTATGGTAAAAATCCTCACCAGAGTAAGTATGTTTGCCTTTGCTTTTGGCCTGAATATCCTTGATGGCCCGATTCATTTCTTTCATCTGCTCTTGTATCGGATCATTAGCTAGAATAGGTTTGTTTATTGATTCGGGCTCTGCAGTGGTCTTTACAAACTGCGGCGGAGGATTCTGATGGTAAACAAACTGTTCTTCCTCTTCTGATTCTTCCCCAGCTGATTCTGATTCTTCAAAAGTGGTGTCAGGCTGTACTTTCTTTTTGACGATCCTGACCGGTTTTTTCACAGCTTTCTTTTTCGGTTTGCTCTTCAGAACGACCTTCTTCTGACTGGCCTCAGCTTGCTCTAACATTATTCTGATCATCATTCTCTTAAACATGTTGTACATGATAGGATCTATATCATCGGTTTGGTTCTGATTCTGCCCTCTGACTGACTTAGGAGAGTTTGTTGCCTCAGCTTCGTTGTCGCTGTGCTGAGGGGCAGTCTCCTTTCCGGCTCTGGTTTGAACCATCTTGCCAATGCCAATGATTTCTTCTGTGGAAATAAAGGGAATGGTTAGAGCTTAGAGGAATTTTCGAAAACACGACCTTTTGAGAAAAAGACAGGAAAGGAGGAATTGATAGACAATTAAACAAGTTATCCCATTACCAGGGATCGAATCATCACAAATTTTATGATAATTATGTCACCATTTTGCGGTAACGGAAAAAAATATGCCTTATGACCTAGGCGAGGTCGTCTATCACGATAAGAGATAATCGAAGAAGAAGAATATAAAAAAGAAGTCTCATCAATAGGGATGAGGTCGTCACAAGGATCGTGACCATATAAAATTTGGCCATAAAGAGTTTTTTTATCAGGACAAAAAGTTGCATTTTTATTGATGACAAAATTTAAATACAAAGAGAAGGTGGGCAAACAGTTTGCCACCATTCTCGATATTCCGAAGATACATTAGGACCAGGAAATATAGACAAAGGAATGAAGGAGTCCCAAGTGTATTTGGTTACATGGTATGCCCCAGACCACTAATCCGACTGCAGATCAAACTCTGGCATGTGGCTCGTCAGGAAGCGAGTGTTGACACGATCCTGTCACTGCGAGAACTGTCTGAGACACCTCTCTGGTTGATAGTCGACACAGAAGAAAGGGCCAAGCAATCTGTAACGTTTGCTATGAGCATAAGTGTAGCGAGGAACTGATTCTCGTCTGTCGAAGTAATCCCAAAGGATCTCTTCCTGGTGCAGACTCTCAATCAAGGCTCGATACTGAACAACAGATTTTGGCTTCTTGCTGCTGAATCTGAAGGAACTGGCCTTCGATGGAACATGTTGCAGGAACCACGAATGTAAAGCATAAGTGCATCCTTCTACCAGAATGGTCTCTCCAAAGGCGAAACAGGCTAAGCCTCTATAGAGAAAGGCTAGAGCTGCCATGGACACTGAAAGTTGACGGGTCTGCTTGCTTCCCCATCTTCGAAAGAGTTGACCAACTTTGACATTAATGAAATTCTGGCCGTCTTGGAAGAATGCTAATCCCACTGTGCATAGGATCATGGCATGTTGGATTCTTTCCTTCGCTGCTCGGGACAAGGTGTCAACTTCCTTGTAGGCTCCATACTTGCGATAGAGTCCGAACAGATCGATGAACTGACCCCCATTAATCTCGGTGAGAGGCCAAGATCTGCTCCCCGTAGCTCTGGCTAATGCTTCTCGAACATCTATCCCCTTGACATTGATCAGGAATTGCTGCTCGACCGAATCATTTGGCTGACCAGCTGATTCTGGCAATCCCATGATGTCGTTGAACTCGTCCATTAGCAGAGTCATCTCTCCCCATGGAAACCAAAATGTGCTGGTACGCGGGTTCCATCGCTCTGTAATAGCCTAAATCAAATTGTCGTTGATGGTTCGCTTGCCCACTGCTGATGTCATCTCCAATCCACAATCATCCAAGTGGTCTGGGAACATACGCGAGAAGGTGGCAAACCAAGAATAATACCACCGAGGGAAGAAGGAATGAGACTGGATAGCCCGATGATCCAGGGTTCCATCCCTTATTTGACAGAAGACATGATCCCTGGGAAAGATAGCATCGAGAGATTCAGACGCCATCGAAATGATACTGAGGCAAAAGAGAAAGAGAATTAAATAGACTGCAGGACTTACGGGCAGACTTTTGATGAAAGAAGAAGATAGACATAAATCCTGGAAATTTTGAAAGATCAAGGGATTTAGAAAAAGACTTTCCAGGGTTCTTAAAGAAAATCTGACATAAAAGAGAAAAGAAAGTAGGTAAAGGAAAAATATATACCTGGGTTTTTTGAAAATAAAGGAAAACTTTGAATGACACCCCCAGGGTTTCGAGAAGGCTTGATATATATAGGAGAAAACATCGCACAATCAGAGCTGCATAAACAAAGATGCGCACACAGCACTCCCTAAAGGCTGACTCTAAATGCAATATTTGAAATGGCTTGTAGGACCTTAATCCTAACTCTATGGTTTAGATCATCTGATTCCAATCAAGATACGCCGATATACTCAAGCCAAAGCTCGAAGTACGTGGCATAGAAGTATTTCTCTGGTTCTAAGGTAATGGCTTCCCAACATCCTTGAGCACCTACCGATATACCTCAGACTATGGTCCTTAGGTACGTGGTAGGGGGGCGTGAACCCAAATAAGTGGTTCAGTTGTGAGGCTTGGTTTGACTTTTGTAATGGTTATTTTTAACACAGTATTTTTCATTAAAAGCATTCGGAAAATCGTCAACCAAAGATAATAAAAACCGACTTTCCACAGATGTGGCGAGTACGGGTCGAATCCACAGGGAACGGGATATACTCATATTAAAACTAAATATTGCATTTTATTGATATTGAACTTGTCCAATTACATAGAGTATTATACTGGAATCAAAATTGAACAAGAACATAAAAGAAGCGCGCAGTGACTCAAGCCTGTGAACACAAGGGCATTTTCGTCAGTTTACTTGCTGCGTCAATCTATCACTGAGACGAGATGCTCTTACGACAACTTAATATCACCTGCATGATATAAAAACAAAGTTAGTAAACTATATACATGAATGACTATTTCTAGATTAATTCTGAAATTAACCTCTAACCTAATTCTATGTAAAACGAGGAAGTACCAGAGTTAAGTTCCTAAACTACTTATCCTAATGCTACAATTAACCCTAGACGAATGTTAAAAACCTAATAGAATACTAACGATCGCATTAGAAAAACTACGGAAATCAACCAAGTAAATGACTGTTTTATCCCTGAATAGTGCAAACTCGAATTTTGATAGGTTTTCGCAAAATGGAAGTGTAAAGGGTCAAACTAAGTCCGATTCTAAGTATTTCTCTTCTGTTCTCTTTCTGATAGACTCAAGAGTCTGACGGACTTTACGGAATTGAAAAACTCATCCGGGAACTCCGGATATAAGCGTTTCAAGTTTGATAAAAATTATAGAACCGTTTGACCCGAAATCTAAAATCGCGTAAAACCTAATCTTGCAGAATGCTTAAAAGGCAAACCAAACCAACTCTGAACGAGTTGATTTTTGGTTTGCATGCGGTTAACACAGAAATGAATAGCATAGAACAATAATTTCAAGAAAACTCAAATGATTGCATGTAGGATAACAAGTGGAAATCGATGCAAAAACTGAATTACAACTTCAGTGCACTATTCATTTGAATGAATACAAAGCTTGCACTAGTGCTTGAACCATCTGCAATTACAGTCATTCATAGTTCTAAAATGAGCTACATAACAGGAAATATAATTGGTTAGACTACGAAAAGAAAATCTACATTAGCTACCTACGTGATCTATGAGAACTACAATTTAATGATAAAACAAAAGGCTAGGTTAGACTAATTTAAACTAACCTACAATTATGCATTAAACTAAGTTACAGTCATTAACTAACATACTCTAATTACTTAATCTAAACTAACTACTTAATTAGCCTTGAGAAAGCAAACTTAGATATGAAGCTAACTATCGATTTAATTTACATACTAACCTAATTCTAACGAATACTAATGTGTTAATCAAACTAACTACATGACTGAACTCATTTATTTAATCTTAACTACATCACTAACAGCAATTAAATGGATATACTACCCTGCTGGAACAGATTTAACGATCTAACCTAAAACATGATATGTATTTCCAAGTAACACGCAAGACTATTGAAATGAATACCAATCTTTTCTAAGCTATACATATATTCAATTAGCAACTAATACAACATTGAAAGCATCTACTGACTACAACTAATCTGACTAATTTTATCAAACAAAAGATTATACAATAGATAATCTACATGTTAACATGTTTACACTTAAAACGCCTAAATCGGGTAGGGGCAATCTACCCGATTTGTGTTAATTCAATCTATCTACCGAAACTTAAAGCAATAATCCAATAAACTACAATCACTAAATCAGACTTTTAAAATATCTAATCTGCTGCTAAAGCTAACACAACACTTATATTGAAACCTATATGCGTTAATCACAAAAATCGAGTAGAATTGAAAGTTGATAACTAAAATATTGCTCAACTAAAAAAATATACAAAATAACAAAACCTAGACTCGATCTACTGTGCTGGTTCTAAGCACAAAACAGACCTAACTATGGCTGGGAAAACAGGGAAAAACATAAAAAAACAGAAACACTAAAAAAATCCAAAAGCGCAAGTAGGGGTTTTATGCTAAAAGAAGGGGAAAGAGGAAGACATACCTGATTTCGGATGTCCGACGAATGGAGGGATCGTGGGTGAGCGGAATCTGCCTTGTTTCTGCACCTAAAGGTCCTCAATGGTGCTGGCTAACACCTCTTTGCTGCAGGTTTGCTGGAAGGGGCCGAATGGAGATGCTCCGAGCGTGGCGTGCTGGAATGGTGAAGAAGGCCGGATGAAGGTAGGGCCGACTGGCTGGGAAGGGGCAGACAGCACCCCTTCCACAGCTGGTGCACTCCAAGCTGCTGCTACCTGCAAAAACGAAGCATGGGTCGTTAGTTTCAGCAAGGGGAGAAGAGAAGAAAGGTCTGGGCGGTAGAAATGGAGGAAGAAGAATGGCGACTAAGAGTAATGGTTGGCAAAACCGAGCCAAACTCAAAGAGGAAGAAGATGGGGCGTATGATGGCTGAGGAAGAAGGTTGGAGGAAGAAGCATCGGGCCTGGGGGCACAACTTCCAAGGCAAAGACGCCTATTAGGGTTTTAAAATGAGTTTTTATAGCCAAAGCTCAATTTTTGGCATTTTCCAAAAGAAGGATTAAAATAAAACCTATTGTTGGGCGCCCTTTTTAGAGGGGTTTTTAGCAAATATTTTCAAAACTCGAGTTTGGGGTTAATATGGGTTGAAATGGGTATGTTTTGGCCCAGATCCGAGGCCCAAATGGCCCTTTTGGATCCGAAATGTCCCGGTTTGCCCCGAGGTTCGACCCGCTTCACTAAAAATGCGATATCTCTCTCATTTTAAGTTCGATTCGAACGAAATTTGAACCGTAGCTCAATGACATCAATATGAACCTAAGTGTGGGTTATAAACCTATAAATGATGCATTTATGCAGTGAAAATATGTTATGCTTACGCATATTTAATGCATCATCAAGGCTCTCTCCTGAACTATGGTTTAGTGAGACAACCCAGCAACGTGAAGATCAGGACAATATAGGTAGGGATGTTTTCAAAACATGATCAACATGCAGATAAAACCAGAAAGGCTCTAATGCAAGTCCTAAAGAGATAGGGTTTAAATGAATAGAAACATACACTTGCATACATTGTTTGCATTCAATCCCTAGAATTGAGGAGAGTTGTATTTCAGACCTAAGTCTAATGTGAACATGGAATAATCTCCTCAATATGGTCCTACCAAACCATACTTAGATCCTATATGCAATGATGTCAGCTTAGGACAGAGTCTAGGCTCCTAAGGTTTGCATGGAAATGAAGCTGACATTTGAAGAATAGATACTTAGAAAATACCAAAGCAAAGCAAAGGCATAGATTCGACCGGACGAAGACGTCAGTCTCATCACGGTCGCCAATAACTGTGATCATCACAAAATTTTTCCTCTCTTATGGTTTTTCTCTCTTCCTTCTCTTTTCCTTTTCTAACCTCTATTTTCCTCCTTTTTGAAGAGAGAAAAATAAAAGACAGAAAAAAGAAAGAGAAGAGAAAAGAAAAGAAAAGAAAAGAAAAGAAGAGAAGAGGAACTCTTTTGCAGGGTCTCACTTGACCTTGATTTGAAAATATTTAGCAAATAACTCGCCTCCGTTTTGAAAATATTTGCGGGAAAATAGAGAGACGGGATTCACTCATCGGTACGAAGTTCGACCGTTCATGGCACCTTTACCAGGGGTAATCGAACCAAGGATCGAATCTATGCCTCTTGCTTTGCCTAAATATTATCTGAGAATTTATTCTAAGTCTAAATGCACAAAGAATCAAACTTGTGCGATGCAAGGATGTATGCTCTTTTGAAAGATGTTTTGAACATTTCCAAGTGTTCTGAGATGAACTTGATAATGGAGTGAAGAAATGGTTTCTGAATGGTAAAATCTAACTTAGAACTTGAGATAGATCAGAAAAGTTCTAAGTCATTGAAATAATCAGAATTGGAAGAATAAATTTTTGAATTTGAAAAGAGTGATTTTGAAGCTGAGATAAAAGGGGAAATGAAGGAAATTTTAAAGTCAGAAGATGGACTTTGAACTTAAAGAAGAGATAAAATTTGAAATTGAATTTAAAATTTGAAATCAGGATGAATTTGAGAAAGCCAAATGATATTTAAAAATAGAAATGGATTTAGGAAGTTCTGATGAGATCTGAAAATGGAATTAGATTTGAAATCTGGAAATGAAATGGAATTGGATTTAAAAGTTGGAATTGAAAATAGAATTTGTTTCGAAATCTGGAATTCAAATCTGAATTTTGGATCTTAAGATGGATTTTGGATCTTAACATGGGTTTAGGATATGAAATTTGAGATCCAAAATAGAGGTGGACTCTGGACCCTAAGCTGGATTTTGGATATGAAGTCTGAGATCCAAAGTGGAACTGGGTTCTGGATCCTAAAATGGATTTGGATCTGAAGTCTGAGATCTAAGACGGAAGTTGAATTTTGGATCCTAAAATGGAATTGGATCTGAAGTCTGAGATTCAAAGTGGAATTGGATTTTGGATCCTAAAGGAATTCAGATCTGAGATCTGGAATCCGATGATGAAGTTGAATTCTGGATTTAAAATGGATGTTGGATCTATAATCTGAGATCCATAATGAGGTTGAATTCTGGATCTAGGATCCTAAATGGGGATTGGATCTAAAGTCTGAGATCCAAAAGTGGAGATTTGTACTTGGAAATCTGGATCCAAGTTGGGATTAGGATCTAACTTTGGATTTGGATTCTGAAAGTCTGAATGGGACTTTTTGAAGATGGATCTGAGTTTTGAAAACCTAGATTAAATATAAAATTTAAGAAGGGTTAAGTTTTGGGATTCAGAATCAAACTCAAGCCTTGATTTTGAATTTTGAAGGTGAGAAAGATAAACTTGGTTCTGAATTTGAAATCAGAAGATGAATCAGAGGTTTCAAAGTTAAACTGAACTTTGAAAATGGAATTTTGAAATGAAATTTTGAAAAATTGAATTTTGAAATCTCAAAGTCAAATTAGACTTTGAAATTGAAATCTAAATCTTGGAAATAAGATAGAAGAATGAATTGAAATAGAGATTGAAGAAAGATATTTGAGGTCACTTGGATTTTGAAAAGAATTTTGAAAATATGATGCAGTTCTATCCTAAATGATGAAATGAATTTAAATTTTGAAAATTGGATTTGAAAATCGTATTTCATTCTTTTAAATGAATGTAAATAAGATTGAAGATATAATACATCTTTGACTATGGTCATTGAATGTATTATATAATAATCTATATTTAAATTCAAGTGAAGAATAAAATATATTTTTGGTGCTTTTATAGAATTTAAAGTGAAATTAACTCTCAATATACCCTGACAATGACCATTGGTATATATATTGAATTAATTTTAAATTAAATTCTGATAAAAGAAAAAAATATTTAAGGAAAATATGATGATTTTTGAAGAGGATCCAATGTTATTTTATAAAAAATAAAAATACTAAGTTTTGTTTACAGCCTGACTATGGCCATTGATGTAAATCATCAACTTAGGATTAATTACCTTTTACGAAATAGTGCACGTGCCATTCGTATTTCACCATTGTGAGATTTTGAGAAATAAAGGAGAGATAATGAAACAAATGTTATTTATATGTTCATTCATTCTAATCTAAGACTGGAAATGTAAATATTTTCATTATATCTAGCTATTACAAATTGAGGAATACAAAGAAGTAACGAAATTCTAAGTCTAGAAAAAGGTTTCAATATTTTGGACATTTCCTGGAAAACAGAGTTAGTACTAGAGGCATGTAGGAAGCAATTTACATAACACCACTTTGAACCTAAGACGTAATTGATGAAGTACTCATGCACATATATTTTAAAATGAAATGCAAATGACAAAATATGCACTAGAATTATGTATTGGATGAATATTATACATGTAATATTCTAAAGTAATTCAGATTTGTTGAAAGATGTGAAAGAATGTTCTGAATTAATTAGGGTATGTATACTATCTAAATGGAAATATGATATCCTAAACTGCTGAGAAAGTGGAAGCTGACCTACATACCTAGTACCCTAAGTTAGTGGTAAGATGAGGTGCCAAGTGTGGTGCAATATGCCATGAGCTGGATGCAAATCCAGGTGATGCAGTGATGTGACCATAATAAACCTCAAAGAAATGGCTCAACAAGGTGTTGTTTGCATGATTGAGTGGTGATTGTGAGGCGGCTATAAGTTATCACTATATACCTAAGCAAATATCAGAATGAAGATATGGCTGCAGGAGGATAGTTAACAAGGGTCGGGTATGGAACTGCACTTTTAATCAACCTACAAAGAGCTTAGTTTCACTTCCCCATGAAATTTTGGATGTGAAGGGGTACTTGCATCTTTCTAAGTTGTCATCCACAGGGAACATCCTAACCTCTTGGTGAGATCTCCTATTAGCCAAGCTAAATAAGATATAATTAGAGAGTCAATGATATCTAAAGATCTAGAGAGAGTACCGAAAAAGAGAAGTGATATATACATATTCGATAATGCCATCAGGGCTAAAGAAGAAACAAAAAAAAAATTCTTTTTTTTCCTTTTTTTTTACTAATGCAATTAACAGAACCTTGGCAACGAAACAAGATGTTGTATTTCAAACACAAGGCATAGATAGCACTATTCATTAAAAGAGAGACAGATCACCATAATAAAAAAAAAATTGAATGGAAGCAACAATCATATCTAATTTTGAGTCAAAATCATCCTTATGAAACAAAGAAACATTCACTCACCTTCTTTTCAGGACACGCGACAACCCTTGCAGGAGAATGTAAATCTGGTATAGAATAAAACCACAAGTTAATCACACAGTCCAGAAATATATGAAGTGCTTATTGTTGTTTGTCAAAGCATCATGCGACCCCCTTTTTTGTTTTATTTACCCCTATTGCCATACATATGGCTCTGGGCTGAAGTGCAGCAGAATTGCACATACAACAAGAGTGGTTGGCCCAAACTTCCACATCATAATCAGTAATGGAGTTCTATATGCATTTGGCGCAATCTTGATAAATGGAAAAGGGAAAAGAGAAAAGAGAAGAAGAAAGAGAAAAAAAAAGAAATAAAAAATAAGAGAATCATCACTTGGATAGAGGTACTGAATTCCATGAATTAGCCTGACGGGCACAACAGATTCTTCTAGACAGAAGGAGAGCTTCTCTGGGTACAACTTTGACGATTCCTTCTTGCTCCCCTCCCCCCATGTGGAATGCAAGCAAAAAGTGAACAATGGGACTTGCCCAGGCGCAGATCACTGTGCTGACTCCCACAACTTCTTCAGTATTGTTGTCAGCTTTTGTCTGTAGCCGCTGTTATGAATTACTGGTATCTCCACCAAACTTCTTGAAATCGCATGACAGACGATGGGAAACATGTTTCATTTGTAAAGCTTTTCACCTCACGAAATTTCAGAGAATAACCAATCGATGGGATTGAATGAAACCATGATCATGGCTTCCAAGAGCAAATTTAGAACAATAAATTAGATGCAATGGGTATAACTAATGAGATGATGAAGATGCAGGAGGATGTGGCGAGGTGTTGGTAGGGGAAAATGTGAATGTGAATGCTGACAATACATATTACAAGCAGGGATCACATATAAATGACAATGGAAAATGGAAAGACAGAACCACAAAAAAAAGGGAAAAACTAATGAAAAAGCGTTATGAACGAAATGGACTACTATTAAACACAAACGATTACTGGAGATTCCTGCAACTGGAATGCTCATGTTCTTTGATTAAAGCTGGAACATAATCAAAACTTTTAACACTGACCCATCTGATTGATTTCAATATCAGCAACCTCCACTAATTGCCGAAATTCGCAATAACCTTCAGTGACTTCACAGGATTTCAATGATCAACCATGAATAAAAAATTATTCAGATATTATTGATACCCTGCTTATTAAAATTCTCAAGTGTTCAAAAATTAAGAAAAGTAGACTTGCAGACGTCCCAAAATCTGGTCTTGATAATTAAGACTTTTAATATTTGATTATTCCAGCAATTTGGTAAGCGAGCTCTCAAATATGCAAATAGGAATCCAACATCCTTCACAAATCTGGATTCGATTTGCAGATTCGATTTGGATTTCTGATGAAATTCATACTTTTTGATTGATGTCAGATATTTTCTAGATCTGAAGTCGTTATTCACTTGATAAAGAAATAACAAATAACTGCTCAGTGACCGAACAATAAACAAAGTCGGAACTAAAGGAAAATACATGAATCCACAACGAAAGGCAAAAGCCAAATATGAAGTACAAGATAATACGCTGGAATATATTAATACAAATGACCAAATGTAAGATGGCAAATGGACATAAACATAAAAAAAAAGGATGCCTAGCAGGATATCGGAAACAAAATCAGATGCAGAGAAAAAAAATTAACCCCTTTACATCAACGGAATGACTCAATATTTTGTTAGTGTTCGGTAAACCAAGTCTAAATCTGTTCCTAACTTGGAGTGATCCTCAAAATGGACATCAAAATTCTGCAGAATGCTAGCATGAGGCCTGGTTTTATTTTGAATCAGATTCCATTTCCTTGCAAGACACCAAGGTCAGTGCACAAGAGTGAACCCGATACATAGAAGAAAGGAGGAGATGGATCATACCAAAAAAAAAAAAAGATGCAGATGATCGAGAATGAAACTAAATTAAAGATAGAAAGCAAATCGTGTAGAAGCAGAGATAAATGGAAAATTATGCCAAAAACGTATTAAAAAGGAAAGAAAAGAAAAAAAATGAACTATGAAAGAAAAGAGAAAAAAAGGAAATAAATGTGGGAGCTCGATCTGTTCCCTTTGATTTTGCGCGTAGGTGGCCCGACATTGCTATCAGCAAAGCGGTATCATCAGAAGTGCGCTAAATAGGGCGATGAACGGGGAAACACAAGAAAATATTAGAAATTAGGAAGAAAAAAAAAGATGATTAATAAGGGAAATGAGAAGGAAAAAAAATATCAGAAATCAGAGGAGAAGAGGAAGGAACCTTACCGGATTGCAAGACTTCTGATGGAGCTTCCCTTCTATCCTCCTCTCAAGTTTCTTTTCTAATGACGAAGAGGAAAGGGGAAGGAAATCTGAAGGAGGGTTGCTGCGTGAAGGTGGATGCGAAATGAGGGGTGATGCCAGAACAGTCCGTGATGCCATCCTTTTGCGGTTGCCCAGCTTATGTAGAGCCCGAGGAAGCTTCGAGTAGGGGAGAGTTCGTTGAGGATCGATGGTCAGCGATGTTAGGCCAGCGATGGGGGGCTGAGAGAAGGGGTTGAAGCCGTTGGTGATGGAGGGCTGAGGCCAATGGTCGTGGCGATCGAAGGTTGGCGATAGGGAAGGCGGTTCTGCGAAAGGGGTGAAAGAGATCAATGGCGGATGGAGGGTTCGGGCGGCTGAGGAGGTTCGTGGAGGATCAACGTTGGATGGTGGATGGAGGCCATGGAGGCTTCGAGAAAGGGGGTTTCGGGCCAAAGAGGGTTTCGGTGAGAGAGAGGGTTCGAGAGAACGGAGGGAACCCCTGTAACCCTCGGCTTTGTTTTTTTAAAAAAGAAAACTTTTTATCAAAGATTTTTTTTTAAAAGCCGATTCTTTTTCCAAAAGCTTTTGCAAAGGCTTATTCTTCAAAAAAAAGGAAGTTTTTCAAAACCGATCTTCGTTTCCACTTTTTTATATTTTTATTTTTTTTTGCTCTTTTCTTCATTTTCTACATTTTTTTTGTATTTTTGGAATAAATCCTAAAACTTACGAGAAAACAAGGATTTAAAACTAATTTTTTTGTATTTTCAAGAAATATTTACAAAAGATGATTTTTCTAAGAAATTTAGGTTTGATTTCTTCAGAAAATGGGTTTGGACCCAAGTTTTGAGAAAAAAATATTCGAGTTTTAAAACTCGAATCGAGGAATATAACACGATGGATCCAAATGGATACCGGATGAACTGTCTGAGCTTTTCAAAAGTTATTTTGGAAATTTCGAGAATTTGGTTTAAAAATTGGATAATGAAGCTCAGATTTTGATCTTTTATCTGGATCCGAATCCGAAATTGAGTCAGATATATAAAATGAGTTTAATTTTAACAAAACTTGAGAAATAAAATAGAATTCAGATTTAAAAGTGACTCAATTACCCGAAAAATGGGGTCAGGGGCAAAAGGAGGAATATTAAAATGATTTCGAAAATTTTAGGGTGTTTACAAAGAGCCATGATTGTCATATCTTTATGCAACGATTGATACCCTTAGCATTTCATGATATATTAGACAAACCTATATGGGGGTATTGTCTGAGTTGAGTGGATTTTTTAGAATATTTTGTGGATCGAAAGTTGTAGTATCTGATGTAAAGAATCTCGAGGACTCTGTCATCACTACTATTTGTCTGCTAAAAAAGATTTTTCCGCCAGCATTTTTCGATGTTATGGAACATTTGATCATACATTTTCCATATGAACTAAGGGTTGGTGGTCCTGTGCAATATCGGTGAAAGTACCCATTTGAAAGGTATATGTTTTCTTATATTTGTCTCTTCAATGACAGATATTTTAAATTTGAAATATATATTTTTAACAGATGCATGTTTGACCTCAAAAAAAAGGTTTGTAATAAAGCAAGAGTAGAAGGCTCTATTTGTGAGGCGTACACTTTAGAAGAGATTTCAAATTTCTCATTTATGTACTTTGAACCTCACATTTCAACACGTTACACATGCCTGCCTCGTAACGATGATGGAGAACAAGTAAATGTAGTTGACAAACTGTCGATATTCAACCACTTGAGCATGCATTTGGTAGTTGTTGATCAAGACTCTTGGCAGATCGAGAGCAAGACACAACACACATTGTGATCATTAAAAAAAAATTCCTCTTGTGTTTTCTCTTTTTCCTTCTCTTTTCCTTTCTAACCTCTATTTCCCCTTTTAAAGGGGAATTAAAAGACAGAAAAGAAGAGAGAATGAGAAAAGAAAGAAAGAGAGAGGAACTCGTTTGCAAAGGTTTCATCTGACCAAAATTCTAAAAAATGTTTTAAAATTACTCACCTCTGTTTTGAAAATTTGCGGGAAAATGGAGAGACGGGATTCGCTCGTCGGTACGAGGTTCGACCGTTCCTGGCTCCTTTACCAGGGGTAATCGAACCAAGGATCGAATTTATGCCTTTTTGCTTTGCCTAAATATTATCTAAGAATTTATCGTAAGTCTAAAATGCACAAAGAATCATATTTGTTTAATGCAAATGCAGAAATGTATGCTTTTGAGAAAACACTTTTGGAAATTTGAGATTCTCCAAGTGATTCTGAAATGAATGTGATAATGGAGTGAAGAAATGATTTTTGAAAGTTGGATCTAACTTAGAACTTGAGATAGATCTTGAAAAGATATTTGGAATTCTAAGTCTTAAAATAATCAGAGTTAGAAAAATAAATCTTGAATTGAAAAGAATGATTTGAAGCTAGGATAGAAAAAAATGAAGTTTCAAAGTAAAAAAAAAATGGACTTTGAATTTGAATTTGAATTTTGAATCTGGATTTCGGAGTAGAGATGAAATTTGAAATGGAATTGAATTCAGATTTTAAAGTTTGAAATCAGGCTGGAGTTTTGGATTTAAGAAATCCAAATGGAATTTGAAAATAAAATTGGATTTAAGAAGTCCAGATGGGATCTGAAAAAATGGAATTTTGGTTTTTAAATCTGAAATTGGGAATAGAATTGGGTTTGAAATCTGGAATCCAAGATGGAATTTGAATCCAAAGTCTGAATCCTAAATGGAATTAGATCCGAAGTCTGGAACCCAAAATAAAGTTGGATTCGAAATCTGGAATCCTAAATGGAATTGGATCCGAAGTCTGGAATCCAAAATGGAGTTGAATCCGAAGTCTAGAATCCTAAACAGATTTGGATCCGAAGTCTGGAATCCAAAATGGAGTTGGATCCGAAATCTGGTATCCTAAATGAGATTGGATCCGAAGTCTGGGATCCAAAATGAAGTTGGATCAGGAATCTGGAATCCTAAATGGGATTGGATCCGAAGTCTGGGATCTAAGATGAGATTGATTTTTTTTTTGAAGATCTGAATCCAAAATGGAATTTGGGTTCTAAATTTAGAACCCAAGATGGAATTTTGGATTTTTGAAGATCCAAAATGGGACTTTGAAGATGGATCTGGATTTTGAAAATCCATATTTTGAATTTGAAATTTTAGGGAAAACTGAATTCTGAGATTTAGAATTAATCTCAAAACTTTGACTTTGAATTGAGAATCAAGACTCAATCTTTAGATAGAACTTTGAAGATAAAGAATAAACTTGATTTTTAAAGTTTGAATTTGAAATCAGAAGATGAATCAGAAATTTCAAAGTTTAAATTAAACTTTGAAATTTGATCTGAGATGTTAATTTGAATTTTTGAGATTGAATCCTGAAAATGAATTTGGAATTCCAAAGTTGAATTGAACTTTGAAATTTGATTTGAATTGGAAATGGAATTTTGAATATAAAAATGGATTTGAAATTTTAAAGTCAAATTGGACTTTGAAATTGAAATAAGATTTGAAAGATTGATTTGAGAAGTGAAGAAGATATTTGAAGAATTATTTCAAAAATCACTTGGATTTTGAAATAATTTGAAAAGAATTTTGAAAATATGATGTAATTCTATCCTCAGTGATGAAATGAATTGAAGAATTTTAAAATTGAATTTGAAAAGCATATTTCATTCTTTAAATGAATTGAAATAAGATTGAAGATATAATACATCTCTGACTATGGTCATGAGATGTATTATATAATAATCATATTTAAATTCAAATGAAGAATAAAACACATTTTTTGTGCCTTTATATAGTTTAAAATGAAATTAACCCTCAATATATCCTGACTATAGCCATTAATATATATTTTGAGTTAATTTTAAGTTAAACTCTGATAAAGGAAAAAAATATTTTGAAAAATATGATGATTTTTGAAAAGGATTTAGTGTGGATCCAGTGTCATTCCTTAAAAGATGAAAATCATAAGTTTTGTTCACACCTTGACTATGGTCATTGATGCAAATCATCAACTTAAGATTTAATCACCTTTTATTAGAATGATGCATGTGTCATTCGTGTTCCCATTCGTGAATTTTTGAAATAAAAGAGAGAATTGACATGAAACAAACATTTATAGAAGATATGCATGCTCATACATTCTAATCTAGTACTGAAATGTAAAGATTCTCATTGATATTTGACTATTACAAGTTTGGACTTGAATTGAAATTCAAATTTCTAAATTAAGAAAGAAGATAGCCTTTTCTACCTAATTCCTGCCAAATCCAAGTTAGCATAGAGTAAAAGATGCATATAAAAGGAAGTCTATAAAATATACAATGCAAGTGACAAGAGATTCATGCATATGTTTTGCATTGAAATGCAAGTTTCAATGTATCATATGGATGAGAAAAGATACATACTGGATTGATGAAATGTTCATGCCATATGCCAATGGTTTATACAGGGGTATATGTATGTGCATTGATGAAAAAGGGTATAAGTATAGGAATGGTCATGCTAGGGAGGGGATATACATTTTAGAGTACATGTAGATTGTAATACATGTGCCTAACGGATGGATAAAAACATATATGTGCACGACTAATGGGAAATGCATGGTGCATCATACTTTTGAAAGGGATCTAGTACCATGCAAGTGCAGGTAGTATGGGGGTAATGCTGGGAATATGGGAAAACAGAGTGCAAGGGTGTGTGCCTATGCATTGGTGAACAATGCCATTTGCAGGTGGTAGCTGCAAATAGCAGTGGTGGGTGTCTATAAGGATAGTGAGTTGGATATATGCTATGATGGGCATGAAGGGTGTTGTGTAATGTGTGTGGTGATGGTACGGTGTAGGTGTTACAATGAGGGATGGGATATATTGTGCACAGGGAATGCGTGGCAGTGATATATGAAGTGTTGTGCTATGGAAGAGGTGCTACAGTGACAGTTAGTGGGTGACTGGTAAATTGCTGCAACAATAACTGTAGCAGGAAGTATAACGGTGGGTGGCAATGAAGTGCATAGCATAGGTGCAGCTGGTGGTGATAACTGTGTACAACTGCAGTAGAATACTGACCAGTAGACGCCCATTCTCAATTGCTTGAGGATTTGAAGATGATACTCCAAAGCCATTGTTGTGCACCTCCGACAGGAGATCATTTGTAATAATTTGTACGAGGGAAATAATTGCAGCAACAAATGCTTTTTGCTTTGAAAGGAAGATATCATACTCAAAGTAACTTTATAACAAAGCATAATCCTGGACAACTGCACCAAATTCGAGCATCTAAACAAATTCTGGCTACTTGAAATGCAAAATTGTTCGATGCTCTAATTTTCTTTTCTACAAAACTGAATATTTCACCAACTCTAAAATAAGAGATACAGAATGCTCCAAGATCAATCATAAAAAGCTTGTACGAAAAGACTCATCTCAGACCTATGTGCTTGTGTTTGGCATGCACCAGAAGAAACACAGAGCATTGGAAGATGCTACCAAGATGCATGTGATCTGAATCATGACAAGTCTGGAATGAAGTTGTCAAGAAGCTCTTTTTACCGACATGTTATCAATGATTGAAGTGGTGGTGCATGGGTGAAACTAACACAGAAAATGGAGTAAATGCCATGAAATGGTGACATACTAATGTGACATATAGGTGGCTAACTATGTGACAGACAATAGTGCTGTGAGAGGTGACAATGTGCTGAAAGTGAGGAAAATGAAAGTGCAGGTGATGATGTGTAGGTGCTGGTGGATGAAAGGTCATGAGCCGTGGATACATTAAATGGTATGCTCATGAAAATTGGGAGATATTCTGCAAGCATATCAACTGATATGCAATAAGCATATCAAATGATATGTTGTAAGCATATCAATTGATATGTTGTAAGCACATCAAAGGGATATACTATAAGCATATCAACTGATATGTTGTAAACATATCAAAAGGATATGTTGTAAACATATCAAAAGGATATGTTGTAAGCATATCAAAAGGGTATGATGTAAGTATATCAATATATCAAGCATTCTATGGATTTCTTAGTGAGATTGGATGCAGAGAAGGTGATGGTGTGAACAGGATGTGGATTTACAATGCAATTGGTATAATGTAACTCTTATTATTGTAATAAAATGCAAAACACCTATGTGGCATGGAAGAAGTGAAAAACATGAATGCCACATGTGGTAGAATGCAAGAATTGATGAAGGGGAAACAATTGACTTAAATTGAATGAAGGAGATGTAGCTAATGCAATGGAACCAACGATGTTTTTACTGTAAACCAGAGGGTTTTTTAGTGTTCTTATTTTCTTTTCCTTTTTTTTTCTTTTCAGAATTCCTAACTTCCTTCATCCCATCTGATTTTCTTTGGTCTTGTTCTCAAGTTCTCAGGTTTCTACTGTGAGATTATCAAATTTTTTGGAAGGGCTTGTCACCTGTCAAAACGAGCGTCTAACAGAAAACTGCAGAATTGGATACCCTGAGCGAGGGGTGCTATATTGACAACACTTTGATCATGCAATTGTTGAGGGACAACCTTACTCTTTAGGTTTTTGATTTACTAGAAGAGGGGGATGAAGATGGTCTTAAGGCCATGAGCGGCAAAAGGTGAACCCGAACACCGACCAACAATACTTCACTTACCATTGTAACTAGTGGAGTATATGCAGCACAACATGTATCCCGTAAGCTCTTAGAGAGTTTAATTATTATACGGATGATATGAACCAAATAAACATTAACAAGTATAGTGCAATGAAATGATGCGCATAGGGTTCAGAACCAATGCAATGCAAAGACGAATCAAATGAGCAAGACAATGTATACATCCAATGAATGATAGTAGACGAATCAAATGGTTAGTGAACAAAATGCACAATCATAATATTGGCACATGGAGAGTCCCTCAAGCCTATGGCTCAAAATGGTTATGACTCCGGGGCAAATGGGAGGGGTTGGATGCCTATTGCTGGTAAGTACCAGCCTTGAGAACCTGGGAATAGGGATTTCTATCATGACAATGAAAACATAAATGTACGGAATGAACAGAACAAGGGACCATGGGCTCCTCGATTTGAGAATCGAGCGAGCCTCCCTTTTGGCATCATTTTAGCGATGGAGGACTAGAACATTACTCTGAATAGGACTTCAGAGGATTCTAGTAAGATGGGCATAAAAGTATAGTGAGAATCATTTTGAATGTCACTTTGTGATCAAGTCATATAGTGAGGATGATGCGTGTAAGAAGCATCACATACACTGTCTGGACCAACACTTCAAATAGTAACAAAAGCTTGACGCTGCTTAGTGAGAAAACGAGTGGTTATCTGGCCTCCTCATTGTCCTCTGTAAACACAAGTGGGCAGTTCAGATAACATGGTTGATCCAGTTGATTTTAACAAAAATCTGGATTATTGACAGCCAGATAAATGGAATGGGAAATGAATAAAATGTGTGATCTAACAAAATGATGCTGCTCTGCAGCTATGATGATGTTGTTGACGATGGAAATGTTGTAGTGCATCCTGTTGAGGTGCAATGAGTAGACAAAACAAATGACACAGAGTTGAACAGAACAAGTAAAGATATACGGTCGAATTTCGATCAGGTGTTGAATCGAATTCACAGGATTCGAGATCAAAATATCAGCCTCGAATCAACTCTAATTGATTCTGATATTTACGATGTTGGATCCGCTTAATAGAAGGCACAATAAACCGATAAAAGAAATCTCAATGAAAACCAGACTGATGCAGACTCAATGCATATACAGTGCCTACGATGAACATTACACAGACAATGCAAAATTTAAACAGAACACATAAACATGTGCCATCGAATTCTGATCAAATGTTGAATCGAATTCGTGAAATTCCAGATTGAAATATCAGACTCGGATCAACTTTGAGTGATTCTTATATTTACAACGATGGATCCGTTCAATGGAAAAGCACAATGAAAATGATAAAGAAATCTTAAGGACAACAACAAGGAGAAATACAAGAACTACTGTTGTGTAATGGAAGGGAATGTACAGAAAGCAAGTGTCATTGAGAAAGTAAGAGGTGAGAGAGGTATTTGCAGTGAATTTGAGGAGGTAGGAGATGGAGCTTCCTTCTCGGCACGTAGTGGAGCTTTGGAGGAAAAAAGTACTTCCTCTAAATGTTGGGTGGATTCGGCTCCTTCAGAAAAGAAAAGGAAGAAAAGAAGAGCAGAAGGAGAAAAGGAGAGGAGGAGGAAGAGAAAGGGTGTATGCGAGAGATGGAAGGGTGAGAATGGATGCCTTGGAAGACCCTCTGCGTGCTCCTTTTAAAAAAGAAGAGGAATGCTCTGGAAGGGAAAACGGTTGAAGATGAGTGGGAGAGTAAGAGGTTGTTGAAGATGGATGGGCCGAGGCGATCGGGTGAAGGAGAGAGATCGGCCATTGCAGGATTTTTTTCAAAAATTCAGAAACAAGGCTCTTTTAAAGAGAATTTTCTCAAAAGGGGTTTTTGAAAACCATTTTTTGTAATTTTCTTTGTGTTTTGAATTTTTTGTTGTTTTCTTTGGCATTTTCTGTATTTTTGAAATAAAACTCTATAATTTATGAGAAAACAAAGGATTTTTTACATATTTTTGTAAAATTTTAAAATATTTACAAAAGAAGGGTTTTTTGAGAATTCAAGGCTATTCTCTGAAAAAATCTTCAGAAAACGGGTTTGGATCCAGAATTTGAGAAAATTTTCGAGTTTTAAACCTCGAATCGAGAAATATAGAGCAGTGAATCCAAACGGATGCCGGTTGGACTGTCCGAGCCATTCAAAACTATTTTTGGTATTTTGTAATTTCAATTTAAAAAATGAATAACAAGGCTCAGATTTGAATTTTGATACTAGATCTGGATCCAAAATTGAGTCAGATATATAGAAATAGAGTTTATTCCAAAAAATCCAAAGAATAACTGGAATTTAAATTGGAATTGACTCGATTTACTCAGAAAATGTGGGTCAGGGGCAAAAATGGAATATTTATAAAATTTTGGGGTGTTCACAGATGCCCCTCTTTTCTACTAAGCCGGTTGTAAGCCGAGCTTAGTGGCAAAGAAAACACTCTAAATTTTGAAAAATGCCCCAGTCAACAGACCTGAACTGGGTGTGAAAGAATTTATCTTTAGAAGACATGGTTTCTCAGGCTTAATACCTTATTCTGAATGGCTTTGGGGAGACGAAATCCTCGAAAATGATATGACTAAATAACAGAAATGAGGAAATCGTGATGGTACTTTGGGTAAAGGTCTCAAAAATGGTGGAAAATCAGAATTTTGATCAAGTCTTATGGGTGAGGCAAAATCAACTTTTTGGAATGACTCAGGTTTAGCCCTTAACCTGGATGGGACAAAGATATACCAAGATGAATTTTCAGGTTCTACCCTAACCTGAATGGGAAAGGAATATACGAAGACCTTGATGGGACATTTTTGAGAAAAATGTCTTGTGAGATGAAGCTCGAGTATGATCCTTTCTGGATGGATATACAAAGCATGGATTCCTTTGTGGGGAAAACCATGATGGGACTGGGAGGATTGCCTCGTCAAAACAAGGCTCAGGTTTTAACCCAAACCTAAACGAAAGATACCTCGTGGAGCGAGGTTCAGGCTTAACCCTTAACCTGAAAGGGGCGACTATATGGAATCCTCGGATGAGGAAACCATGATGGGACCTTCGGAATTTGGATGAATAAATCCGGAAAGAGCTTGCGAGAAAAAAAAATGGGGTTCCCTAAAGCTTGGAAAAGGGATGATCTTGGGCGCCTCATTGCTGAGACTAAATCAGCTTTAGACAATAACAGACCTTTTGCAGAAAACTCAAGTTTAATCCTTATCTTGAGCTGGTACGACCATACGGAATTCTTGAATAAAGAAACCGTGATGGGAAGGGAAGAGACACCTTTACTGAGCGAGACAACTCTTTTTGAAAACATGCACAACGCTAGGTCGCATCAAAAATAGATATTGAATATTTATTTCATTTTTTGAAGAGCTAGAAAATTTTGCCAATAAGATAAAATTATAGTTGACTCAAACACTTGAAAATGTGCACGTATGTGCAAAAGACATTCTCTCTTTTACTTAGAGTATTTCCTCCAACAAGGTTAACTCTTCGGTCTTAAGAGTCAAATTCAAAATTTTAGCGTTGATGATTTTATTCAAGGAAGTCATCCATTTCCTTGACATGAGGAGAGAAGAAATATTCTTAATTTCATAAAAGCAAGTAGTGAAAAGATATTGATAAAAGAATTTCGCATAAGAAAAGATGACTTTTAGCAATTTGGCAGTTTGATACTTGGGTGTTTTCCCATGATAATCTTTTTGCACTCCTTTTGAGTCATTGAGCTTTCTTGGGTTTTTACATCATCCTTCATTTGAAGATGTCCTGACTTTTCTCTCTTCTTCATCAGGGAAGGGTACGTCACAAACTCCTTCATCTTGGAGATGCTCTGATCCTTATTTTTCTCAGGAATTATATTGGTGATATTGTCTCATTGGTCAAGAATCTTTAGATGATAGCAGAAATCAAATATCTTTTAGGGTTTGTCAAGAGGTTCAGCGCAGTTGCCTTCATCGTGACGGTGATATGAGCGTTCCCTGGAAGGATCTGTCACAAAACTCCTTCATCTCGAAGATGATCCAAATCTTCTTTGGCTCCGGGAGTCTAGCTCGCATATTCGTCTTCATCTTGATGACAATTGAGAGATCCCTTTTGTAGATATTTGATTGTAGCTTAAATGGATGAGGAGATATGGATTGAGTAGATTCTTTTTATTGCTCAAGATATTTTCACTGCCTGACTGCCAGATAGTCGTCTTTAAACATGCGCCATAGCCATGACCAATATTGAGTCGCTTTTGTCTTTTCAACATCATTGAATATTTCTTTCGTTAATCATACCGAGGATATTTCTTATATCCTTTTGGTTGATCAACAAGGAAAAGATTTGAATTTTATCTTTTTTTTTCGCAAAAAGTTTCACCCTTTTGGAAAGAGTACTAGAGGTAATCTGAGGTAATTCTTTTATGTAGTAAAATATTGGTGTCAACAAATGTCTTTAATCAAATTGGCAAAGTTTTCGAGAATCCTTTATGAAATAATCACTTAATATAGATTTTGATGAGACCTTGAGCTGAATCTTTGATTTTGGAAATTTCGACCAGTAAAACTGGGACCTTTTATTTAACGACCATCGAAGGAGCTAGAACCTTTGATTTAACGACCAGTCAAAACTGGGACCTTTCATTTAACGACCAGTGAAGGAGTTGGAACCTTTGATTTAACGACCAGTGAAAACTGAGACCTTTCATTTAACGACCAGCGAAGGAGCTGGAACCTTTGATTTAGCGACGAGTGAAAAACTGGGACCTTTCATTTAATGACCAGTGAAGGAGCTGGAACCTTTGATTTAATGACCAGTGAAAACTGAGACCTTTCATTTAACGACCAGCGAAGGAGCTGGAACCTTTGATTTAACAACTAGTGAAAACTGGGACCTTTCATTTAACGACCAGCGAAGGAGCTGGAACCTTTGATTTAACAACCAATGAAAACTGAGACCTTTCATTTAACGACCAGTGAAGGAGATGAAACCTTTGATTTAACGACCAGTGAAAACTGAGACCTTTTATTTAACGACCAGCGAATAAGCTGGAACATTTGATTTAACAACCAGTGAAAACTGAGACCTTTCATTTAATGACCAGCAAAGGAGCTGGAACCTTTGATTTAACCACCAGTGAAAACTGGGACCTTTCATTTAACGACCAGCGAAGGAGCTGGAACCTTTGATTTAACGACCAGTGAAAACTGGGACCTTTCATTTAACGACCAGCGAAGGAGCTGGAACCTTTGATTTAACAACCAGTGAAAACTAGGACCTTTTATTTAACGACCAGTGAAGGAGCTGAAACCTTTGATTTAACGACCAGTGAAAACTGGGACCTTTCATTTAACGACCAGCGAAGAAGCTGGAACATTTGATTTAACAACCAGTGAAAACTGAGACCTTTCATTTAATGACCAGCAAAGGAGCTGGAACCTTTGATTTAACCACCAGTGAAAACTGGGACCTTTCATTTAACGACCAACGAAGGAGCTGGAACCTTTGATTTAACGACCAGTGAAAACTGGGACCTTTGATTTAACGACCAGTGAAGGAGCTGGAACCTTTGATTTAATGATTTGATCTAAGATTGAGATTGTCTGAGAGACAAACAACACAGGGACTAGATTCTTCAAGTGAACTTGATCTTTGATTGCAAATTTTGAGAAATAACCAGTGCAAGGACCAGGGTTTTCAAAGGAACTTGGTCTTTAATTGAAATTTTTGAGAAATAAACAGTGCAAGTATTGGGTTATTCAAATGAATGGTTCGATCTAGGATCTAGAATTTAGAAGAATGACCAGTTCGAGGATTGGGTTCCAAAAATGATTCGATCTAGGATCGAAAATTTAGAAAAATGACCAGCTCGAGCACTAGGTTTTGAAAATGATTCGATCTAGGATTGAAAATTTAGAAAAATGACCAGCTCGAGCACTGGGTTCTGAAAATGATTTGATCTAGGATCAAAAATTTAGAAAAATGACCAGCTTGAGCACTGGGTTCTAAAAATGATTAAATCTAGGATCGGAAATTTAAAAGATGACCAGTTCGAGGATTGGTTTTTGAAAAGATTCAACTTGAAAATCAACTTTGAAATAATGAAGATTCTTGACAAAGATTTAGAATTTAATAGACCATCATAATTAATTGTATGTGATCTGCTTTCAGGATTATCCCCTTATCCTGACTGGGCACAGAATAGACATTTATGAGAATTTTGGGAAATCATAGAAAAAAATGATTCAAGTTTATCCCTTAACCTGAAAGGGAGGTTGAAGGAATTTGAAGAAAGATAACCTGAGATTTGAATTTAGAAGGAGAATTCTTGATGAAAGATTCTTGATTTTATGAATTAGATGGATCAACATAGTTAGCTGCATGTGGTCCGATCTTCAGGATTAACCCCTTATCCTGAATGGGGGAATATAATAGACATTTGATGAGAATGTAAGAAATCATAAAAAAAATGATTCTGGTTTATCCCTTAACCTGAAAGGGAAAAGAATACCCCGAAGGCCGAGGTTCAGGCTTGTCCCTTAACCTGAAAGGGAAAAAGAAGATTTTGTGAAGAGATAACCTGAGACTTGAATTTAGAAGGGATATGACAAGATTTATGATTTATGATCTATGATTTAGATGAACCAGCACAGCTAGTTGTATGCGGTCCAATTTTTAGGATTAACTCCTTATCCTGAACGGGGAAAAGAAAGAATAAAATTTGAGAAGATAGAAGGAGATAGAATTTGATGGAAGACTGATAAAAATGAAAAAAAAATGAGGAAATTGATGAAAATTTATTTTGTAAAAGAATTCTCACAAGTAGCATTGTTGCTCCTATGAGTGATATCAGGATTATCCCTTATTCTGAATGGGAACACCTCGAAGGACGAAGGTCAGGTTTATCCCTTAACCTGAGGGGGAAAAAGGGAAAAGGAAATACCTCGTGGAAAAGAGGCATCAGGTTTATCCCTTAACCTGAAAGGGTAAAAATTTGATAAAATTTAATAAAATTGAGGAAAATTTGATAAAACTTGATAAAAATTATGTAAACTTGATAAAAATCTGAATAAAATGAATGAAACTAATAAAGATAACAAGATTAACTGAAAATTGATAAGATTTGAGAAAAACTGTTTGTCTGATCCCGCCTGCACGTGGGACCTTTAAAGCAAGAGGAAAATGTTTATTTGAAAGACAAGTGAGAAATTATTTTGGGAAGGAAATCATTCGTAAGAAGAATGATCAGCGCGAGAGCTGATCTTTGAAAGAGAATCAACACGAGAGATCCTCATGAGGGTTAATTTTTGAAGGCAACGGTTTGAAAACCTACTTTTTGAAGAAGAAGATCAACAATAGGTTTGATTTTTTAAGACAATGGTTCAAAACCAATTTTGGAAAATAAGATCAACACAAGGGTTGATTTTTGAAGACAATGGTTTGAAACAAATTTTAGAAAAGAAGATCAACACGAGGGTTAATTTTTGACAAAGGTTGGACCAAAAATATTTGAACTTTTTGGTTATCATAACGAAGATTTTGCAGAAACTTTCAAAATTTCATGATTTTTTAAAAACCCTCATAGGTAATATCATTTTTCTCATGAATGATGCCAGGATCGTCCCTTATTCTGAAAAGGACAGGAATTTAATGCCTCAGTATGGTAAAAGAAAGAAGTATTGGATATCAAAGATATAAAGAAAATTGACATTTCATTGATAAGCAAAGGTTGATAACAAAACTGAATATTTACAAGTACTTTGACGAAAATGGTTCATAAAAGGCTAGGCTGACTTGCCCCTATAAGACGACTGACAAAAAGGAATGAAAGCGAAGAAAAACTTTGGCATCCTCAATTCTTTGAGTGGTCCCGAAATGGCTCGGTCAGAACCGCTGGCTGCTCTTCTTCCTCGTCCTCCACCAGAAGATTTCTATCAATGCAGTCTTGTATCATATGCTTGAGGACAAAGCAGTGCTCGGTATCGTGCCTCGTTGTCCTATGAAACTTGCAGAATTGGTCTTTAAATTTTCCCAAGATTACGAGAGGATCCGCAACTTTAGGGAGTTTGATCATCCCATGGGTTAACATGTATTCCAAAATTGTTTCCAAAGATTGATCTAAAAGAGTGAAGATTTGATCTTTCTCCCACTTGATATACTTGGGTTTCTCTTGAAGATCCCCTCTTGCACTAGTCAGGAGGTTCTTATCATTGTTTTTAAAGAACTTCTCCTTCTGCCCTCTATTCTAATCTATTCTCGGGCCACTGCCACTGTTATTTCTGTTTCCCCTGCTGCTATTGCCATGATTATTGCTGGAGGTATCAGCTGAATGAGTGAAGTGCGCCTTCTTCTGGTCTTAGATATTCTTGACCAGAGGCATGCCCTCGTAGAACCCATTTTTCATTCCTGCCTCGAGCCATTTGGCTCACTCAATCAATTTGATGAAGGATTTCGTCGGGGAAGTGGCGATAAGGCTCCTCAGGGGTTGAGAAAAAATATTGAGGATCATCTGCAGTGCATGTTCTTTGGGAATGGGAACATTTATTTTGTTTCAGGTGCTTCTCCACCTGTGGATGAATTCTTCGGCCTTTTCATTTTCATTCTGCTTCAGGTTGTAAAGATGATTGAGCATAGGTGAAGCCTCAGTATTGAATAAGAAGCGCTCGATGAACAAATTTACCACCTTATCGAACTCTCATAGTTCGATAGGATTGATGTGGTCGGCATACCACCTGGCCGCTATACCCTCCAGACTGCGGGGAAAGCAAATGAACAGAGCCTTGTTGTCCTTTCTGAAACGGCAGCATTCTGCATAAAAGGTGACTAGGTGAGCTTTAGGATTGCCCGTTCCATCAAACTTGAGGAACTTGCGAGGGAGATTCTCCAGGTTATCATCCCCGTCTAGGCCATTGTAGAAATATTCACCAGAATAGGTTTGCTTGCCTTTGCTCTTGGCCTGAATACCTTTGATTGCTCAAGTCATCTCTTTCAATTGCTCGTGCATCGGATCCTCAGCTGGAGTTCCAAACTTAGGCTTGTTCATAAATTCGGGTTCTTTAGTAGCTATCTTCTCGAACTGCCGCGGAGGATTCTGATTGAAGACAAACTCCTCTTCCTCCTCTGACTCTTCTTCCGCTGTTTCTATATCTTCAGAAGTAGTGTCTGGCTGGACCTTCTTTCTGGTGATTCTGACTTGTTTTTTCACAGGCTTCTTCCTTAGTTTGTTCTTAGGAGCTGCCTTCTTCAGATTGGCCTCAGCTTGCTCCGACATCATTTTTGTCATCATCTTCTGAAACAGACCATACATAGCAGGATCGATATCGTCCCCTTTGTTTTGACCCTGTCCTCTGACTGACTTAGGAGAATTCATTCCTTCGATCTCACTGTCACTGTGCTGAGGAATTGTTTCCTTCCCAATTCTTGTCTGAACCATGATGGAGTATTAATGTTCTTTGTAGGATAAAATGGGATATTTAGACAAACTTTGAAGAAAACTTTGACAAAAGCAGAAATTAATTTGACAAAAGATATCCTATTACTAAGTGATGTCTTCTTTTAAATCGTTGTAAATTGTGAAAAGATTTTTATATGAAAAACATGTGAAAACCAGACATCAAATAATAAAAATCGGTTCTCACTAGTGGATGAGACCGGGTCGAACTCAGGGAACGGGAATATGTTGTATTCAAACACACAAGTCTAAACTATTCTTTATTGCCGAATTATTGAAATGTAAAATGTTCATAAAAGTAAAAACAACTAGCTATTACAACAAATGAATACCCTTCGCAGAGGGCGTAAAGTGCAATATTTACAAACCCAATTAAATTCCTAAATCTAAACTAAAAAGTAAAAAGACTTTATTCTTCGTACTTCGCGTGTTGGGTAATCACTTCCGCTCCACTCCTGTGCTATCCTGCACAATTCAAATGAACACGAGCAGTACCAGAGCTATAGAAGAAATAACATGTATACTAGACAAGGAATTAGAAAATGACTGCTACAAGAATAAAAACAAACATGAAACAACTAAGATAATAAGGAACTAATGAACAACAGGAATTTACACAGAATTTATTACAGAATTGAATCAAACAGGAATCTCAAAATGAACAAAAACAAACAAAACAAATTACAGAAGCTAAGCAACTAATTATGTTGAAAACATGAAAGTACAAAACATGCAATTACAAGAAACGAAATAGACACAAATTCGGTATTGACAAACAGGAAATACAATCAATTAAAAACATGAAATTCAATCAAATGACAACAAGAAGACAAACTATAAAACAAACAAAAGACTTTATTAAAGAAATCATAAAATGCAAAACTAGAAAGTCAAAACAACAAAATAGAAAATTAATGAACCGAATGCTTAACTAAAAAAAAAAGGAAATGGAATTATGATAGAACATGAAATATAAACTAAAAAAAACAGGAATTCTAAAATTCAACAAACAGTAATTTGAATGGACGAAAAAAAACAGGAAAATTAGAAATTTAAAAAAAAACAAGAGATTAAACCTATTAGGCAAAACAAGAATTCAAAGTTAAGAAATCAAACAAGAAGTTAATGCATAATCAAAGCAGAAAATACTGAACTAAAACCAAAGTTAGAAAAAAATATTTACTGAACTGAAATTTATACTAGTAATGAATTTGCTAAACTAAAACAACAAAACAGGAATCGAACAAAAATTATGAAAATATGCAAAACAGGACAATCGAAACATCACACAGGGAATTAAATGCATACAAGAAAAAAACTACAAATCAGATGTATAATAAGAAATTCAAGGAATGAAATAAGCTGAAAATCAAACACTAAACAAAAATTAGGCAAATCGGCAAAAACAGGAAAATCTAAACATAACACAGAACTATTTAGTTTTGTTTTTCATTTTCGTTTTTTCAGTTTTTTATTTAATTTTCGTTTTGCAGAAATAACAGGAACATAAAGAAGAAGCTGAAGAAATTGAAAGAAGAAGATGAAGATACAGGATCGGAATAAGAAGCAGAAGAAGATGAATCGGAGGAAGAAGAAGAAGAAGAATCTGAAGGAGAAGAAGAAGAAATCGATAGAATCAGAAAAAGAAGAAGAAGAAGAAGTAGGATAACTCAGCACTCACCGTGAACCTGAGGGAAGAGGTGTTGGCGGCGACCTCCACCATGCTGTCACCGGACAGAAATCTGCACCACCGCCGGCTGCCGGACATTGACTGAGAAAGAGGAAGAAAGGGAAGGTAGGGAAGGAGTGTAGCCACCGGCGATGGTGGAAGAAGGAGAGAAGAAAGAGAATAGAGGGAAAGAGGGGAAAAGGAGAAGCTTCAGCCGGGTGAAGGAGGCGCCCGATTTTTTTCTTCTTTTGGGGTTTTAAAAACAACATACCGGTTTGAACCGGTTTGTAACAGATGCAAACCGGTTCAAGCCGGTTTGTTTATTTATTTTTTTTAAAATTCAAACCGGTTCAGCCGGTTTATTTATTATTTTCTCAATCTTTTCAAGAAACCCAAACCGTGTAAACGGGTTGGTTATTTTATAATAAATTTTTTTTTTCAATTAACAAAAACTATGTAAACTAGTTTATTATAAAGTTTTCAAAAATCAAAACTTATTTATAAAGAAACTAAAAAAAAACTATTCTACTAAAAATAAAAAACAACGGATTGTTTTAAACAAACACTTAAAATGAAAAAATATTTTTCTATATTAATAATTTTTTTTTATTTTAATTGCAAACTAAAACTAAACTACTTATAACAAAAACTAAAATATGTATAAAAATGTAAAAATAAAACTATTTTTCATGCATTTTCTATTTTTAAATCATTTTAGCACATTTACTCAAAAACTAACATAAAATTGGGTTTTTTGAAACATTATTTCATAAAATCATGCATATTTAAATGTTAATAAACCCTGAATTATATGCATGATCAAATACCCCCATGCTTATGTTTTGCTAGTCCTCGAGCAAACTAGAAAAATGCAAGAAATCAAACTATCACCTAACTCACTTTCGTAGGAATCACGGTTGCATTTAGCTCATGCAACAAGCCCTTTCAGCCCCTGGGTTACCCTAGTGGACAAGTAAGGTCTCGTGAGGGTTTGCAGTGATGCTACCCACAAACATCTTTGTCATGTATGCATAATATTACACATCCTCACAATCAGTAGATAATCAAAAACTTTATTTTCACAAATATTTCCTGTTATTTCAAAATCGAAATATAATTAGAGTCTTTTATGCACCACCACAGAAAAGAATTTCTTTCACTTTTCTAAAATATCACAATTATTTATGTTTTATTCTTAGAAAATCCAATAAAAACATATTATTATTTACTTATCCTCACTCATATGTTTTCTGCACAGGTTTTCTCAATCATACTTCTAAGCATTGAACTTTTCTTTCTTTTTAAGCTCTTTCCTCTCTTTTTTTTTTTTCTTTTCACGCTTTTTCTTTTTGCGCACTTATTTTTCTCATATAGCTTGCGTGTGGTCTGCTTTTATGCCTTGTGCAATGTCAATATCTTCTATACTTTTTCAATACATACCAAAAGATATCAACTAAGACATAAAAGTGACTTCCTTCATTCACCTTTATAACATGAGAGTCAAATATTTCAACTTGTATCTGTTCTCAGTTACTTAGGATCACAAAGTTTTCCACTCTCCTTTTCGAAAAATGGAATTAAAAGTTTCAACTTACATCTAAGTTCCATCTACTAAGGATTGTGGAATTATCCAGACAACCTAACGCATGCTTTTTCTCACTTTTTGAGCTCATTTTTATGCTTTTGTTCATTTGCTTAGTTTTTCAAAAATAGAACTGTGCATATTCATATTTATGATTCAAAATAAACTCTAACATGTATCTATCATCATTTCCTCGAAATCCGCATAAACAACCATAATTTTTAGATCTATGTCAGAAAAAAAATTCGTGGGGCTTAAAAATCCTCTAAAAACATCAGATTTGAAATAACATTCATATAAGTTCAAACTTTTTCTTTAAAAATCTACTTTTTATGAGAGATGTGTAAACATGTGCAAGAACGTAAACAGAAATATCAAGGTGTGCATTCTACACCCTCCCCCATGCTTGAATGACACTGTCCCAGTGGCACTCCCCCCATGCTTGAATGAAACTAAGTGAATGCACATGAGAGAAATAAATGAGGGAAAAGAGTAGAATGACCTGACATGAATTAAAAATGCACATTCTATGAATGTAATAAATGCAATGTATACATGACAAAACCTGAAACTCATGAAAATAAAACCAAATAAAATCTACAAATCCTAACAAATGTAAAACTGTACAAAACATGAAACTCATGAATGAAACAAAAACAACATGAAAAACTCATGAAAAAGTAAAAACAAAATAAAATCTATAAATTCTAATCAAATCTAATAATATACAAGATATGGGTTGCCTCCCATAAAGCGCTAAGTTTCACGTCCCCAGCCAGACGGATCCCTGGAAAACCCTTCATCGTCCATGAGATCAATGGACATGAAGTCAGACTCAACCGGGCTCTATGAAGAAAAGAGTGTCATCTGTGACACTACGCACTGTGTTTCCATCCCTTCTACCTCCAAATATATCACCATGACTCTCTTGACATGAAGAACGGAGATTAGTCTCATCTGAGAGACTGGTCAAGAATCGAGAGTCTAGGACCGACCGAGTACCAATGAATGCAACTTCAGACAAGTGGTGAATATGATCTGGCTTGACTTGGTCAAGCACCTTCTGCATCTGTACCTCTTGCTTACTAAAAATTGGTGATCCTAAAGGCTGAGAAAATGGGACTTTATATGATGAAAATGTATGCTGTGAGTAAAGCCCCTTCTGTTGAGGTATCATAGAGATCGACTCGTCAGTAGAAATGATATGGGGTTCATGAGTCGATTCCTGAGTAGGGTGACACGCCTTCCCATACTGAAGGGATGTAACAGATTTGACTTGCTCATGATGTGAAGTAGTGGGTTGCAAATCAAATAACATGGAATCCTCTCCCTTGGATGTGACAACAGACTGACTATGAAGGTTCCCCTGACTTTGTCTACTCAATGTCTGAGCTAACTGTCCCATTTGAATTTCTAGCTTGGCTATTGACTGCGTATGGGAACAAAGAGTTGCCTTGATATCAGAAAAAGCTTCTAACATCTTCTCTTGAAATGATGAACTTGGAATGGGCTCCTGAGGAGAAGGTAAACAATACTGGGAATGAACCTGTGGAAATATAGGATGCGAGTAACCTTGTGAAGGGTTACTGGGTCTATACTGTGTCTGGGAGGGCTGATGGGATGTGGAAATAGACTGGTTTCGCCAACCTGGGTTATATGAGGATGTAAATGAATCAGGCATGGGTTTAGCGAAACCTTGGGCAGCATTCACCTGCTCCTGAACGAATTCAGGATATAATGACGCTGCCGGACAATCCGCAACACAGTGTGCAGGGCTAGCACATATCTCGCACACTCTTTCTACTGGATTTCTCGAAGAATTGGCTAAGAATTGATCTAACTTCCTAGTCAACTGGTCAACCTTGGTACGCAATTCTAATTCGGACCCAACTTCAGAAATCCCAACTTTCCTAGGACCACTAGGCAGAGATGTAGTCCTATCGAACCGTGAAGACAAATTATGATGCATCGTGTTTTCACTCAAGGTCTCGAATAGAGACCACGCCTCATCTTCACTCTTGAGCATAAAAGTGCCCCCACAAGACGAATCAACCATTTGACGATGCTTTTCAGTAAGCCCGTCATAAAAATACTGCACCAACTGCCAACGAGGCACCTGGTGATGGGGACACTTGCGGAGAAGATCTTTCAATCTCTCCCAAGACTCGTGAAATTGTTCTCCCTCAATTTGAGAAAAACTGGTTATAGCTTTACGAAACTGGTTCGTGTTACTAATTGGGAAATATTTTTTTTAAAATTCTCTTTGCATTCCTTCCCAAGTAGTAATATGAACCGTCTCAAGAGATTTTAACCAGTGCTTAGCTTTATCTTTGAGAGAGAACGGAAACAAGGTTAACCGCATAGCATCTTCTCCAAAATTATTGATTCGCACAGTCGAGCAAATCTCAAGGAATTCGTCGAGATGACGATATGGGTCCTCATTGCTAAGGCCATAAAACGAAGGTAACATTTGAATCACACTGGACTTAATCTCAAAATGGCTCGCTCCTACATCAGGTCTCGTGATGCAGGAGGCGGGAGTATACGTATTTGGCATGAAGTACTCCCTCAAAGGACGGATCAAATGATGATCGTCAGCCATTGCGTACACCTTAGAGTAGACCGGTGTAGCACACGTCCTAACTTTGGGTTTTCTACCTAACTAACGCACTAAGCGGCCAAACCACGCAAACCACAAAGCGAGTGAACTAAAAACAACACAAAACTAAACAAACACCACGCAGTTACACATAACAGAGATTATGCATAAAAAGATAAAATCTATGTGTACGGTACCAATCGTACATAGTCACCTCTAAGGGAATCCTAATAGGTGGGTTGTGCAGAAAAGTAAGCTCGTCTCTAAGATATGCACATACGTGGTTCTAAACCTAAATGCACACAAACACTAGGCAATAAAGTGAATACTAATATTACGTCGTTCCCCGGCAACGGCGCCAAAAATTTGATGTCTTCTTTTAAATCGTTGTAAATTTTGAAAAGATTTTTATATGAAAAACATGTGAAAACCAGACATCAAATAATAAAAACCGGTTCTCACTAGTGGATGAGACCGGGTCGAACTCAGGGAACGGAAATATGTTGTATTCAAACACACAAGTCTAAACTATTCTTTATTGCCGAATTATTGAAATGTAAAATGTTCATAAAAGTAAAAACAACTAGCTATTACAACAAATGAATACCCTTCGCAGAGGGCGTAAAGTGCAATATTTACAAACCCAATTAAATTCCTAAATCTAAACTAAAAAGTAAAAAGACTTTATTCTTCGTACTTCGCGTGTTGTGTAATCACTTCCGCTCCACTCCTGTGCTATCCTGCACAATTCAAATGAACACGAGCAGTACCAGAGCTATAGAAGAAATAACATGTATACTAGACAAGGAATTAGAAAATGACTGCTACAAGAATAAAAACAAACATGAAACAACTAAGATAATAAGGAACTAATGAACAACAGGAATTTACACAGAATTTATTACAGAATTGAATCAAACAGGAATCTCAAAATGAACAAAAACAAACAAAACAAATTACAGAAGCTAAGCAACTAATTATGTTGAAAACATGAAAGTACAAAACATGCAATTACAAGAAACGAAATAGACACAAATTCGGTATTGACAAACAGGAAATACAATCAATTAAAAACATGAAATTCAATCAAATGACAACAAGAAGACAAACTATAAAACAAACAAAAGACTTTATTAAAGAAATCATAAAATGCAAAACTAGAAAGTCAAAACAACAAAATAGAAAATTAATGAACCGAATGCTTAACTAAAAAAAAAAGGAAATGGAATTATGATAGAACATGAAATATAAACTAAAAAAAACAGGAATTCTAAAATTCAACAAACAGTAATTTGAATGGACGAAAAAAAACAGGAAAATTAGAAATTTAAAAAAAAACAAGAGATTAAACCTATTAGGCAAAACAAGAATTCAAAGTTAAGAAATCAAACAAGAAGTTAATGCATAATCAAAGCAGAAAATACTGAACTAAAACCAAAGTTAGAAAAAAATATTTACTGAACTGAAATTTATACTAGTAATGAATTTGCTAAACTAAAACAACAAAACAGGAATCGAACAAAAATTATGAAAATATGCAAAACAGGACAATCGAAACATCACACAGGGAATTAAATGCATACAAGAAAAAAACTACAAATCAGATGTATAATAAGAAATTCAAGGAATGAAATAAGCTGAAAATCAAACACTAAACAAAAATTAGGCAAATCGGCAAAAACAGGAAAATCTAAACATAACACAGAACTATTTAGTTTTGTTTTTCATTTTCGTTTTTTCAGTTTTTTATTTAATTTTCGTTTTGCAGAAATAACAGGAACATAAAGAAGAAGCTGAAGAAATTGAAAGAAGAAGATGAAGATACAGGATCGGAATAAGAAGCAGAAGAAGATGAATCGGAAGAAGAAGAGGAAGAAGAAGAAGAAGAAGAAGAAGAATCTGAAGGAGAAGAAGAAGAAATCGGTAGAATCAGAAAAAGAAGAAGAAGAAGAAGTAGGAGAACTCAGCACTCACCGTGAACCTGAGGGAAGAGGTGTTGGCGGCGACCTCCACCATGCTGTCACCGGACAGAAATCTGCACCACCGCCGGCTGCCGGACATTGACTGAGAAAGAGGAAGAAAGGGAAGGTAGGGAAGGAGTGTAGCCACCGGCGATGGTGGAAGAAGGAGAGAAGAAAGAGAATAGAGGGAAAGAGGGGAAAAGGAGAAGCTTCAGCCGGGTGAAGGAGGCGCCCGATTTTTTTCTTCTTTTGGGGTTTTAAAAACAACATACCGGTTTGAACCGGTTTGTAACAGATGCAAACCGGTTCAAGCCGGTTTGTTTATTTATTTTTTTTAAAATTCAAACCGGTTCAGCCGGTTTATTTATTATTTTCTCAATCTTTTCAAGAAACCCAAACCGTGTAAACGGGTTGGTTATTTTATAATAATTTTTTTTTTCAATTAACAAAAACTATGTAAACTAGTTTATTATAAAGTTTTCAAAAATCAAAACTTATTTATAAAGAAACTAAAAAAAAACTATTCTACTAAAAATCAAAAACAACGGATTGTTTTAAACAAACACATAAAATGAAAAAATATTTTTCTATATTAATAAATTTTTTTTTATTTTAATTGCAAACTAAAACTAAACTACTTATAACAAAAACTAAAATATGTATAAAAATGTAAAAATAAAACTATTTTTCATGCATTTTCTATTTTTAAATCATTTTAGCACATTTACTCAAAAACTAACATAAAATTGGGTTTTTTGAAACATTATTTCATAAAATCATGCATATTTAAATGTTAATAAACCCTGAATTATATGCATGATCACTAAGGATTCGGTCATCGCAGGAAATTGCGACAATCACATTGTTTCTTTGTGAGAAAGAATAATTTAGAATATGAACAAATGCTACTTTGAAAAGGACATCTCTTGAAGAAAAGAGAATTTATTTATGAAAAGGTAAACAAGAATTTTTGAAATAGAATCAGAAGATACACTAGAAGATATGAAGAAAGAAGAGTTTGGAAAATAGATGGCAAAAGATTTAAAATTTGAAGAATTGCAGGCAGAATCAGAAGAATTGAAGAAATCAGAAGAAGAAAAAGAAAACTACACCTGGGTTTTGAAAATGAAGAGAAAGTTTTGAATAATTTACCCAGGGTTTTTGAAAAATAAAGGTAATATATAAGAGGTATATAAACTGTTGAGAAATTCGGTTTTGATGTCACATAATATGATACACTGTCTCATTTGATTTTATATAATATGATAATATGTTCTCTTGAAATAATGTTATATTATGACTGAATATGTTTTGCCATAAATCTAACGAGTATTTGATGCAAGGATATCTCACCCAATAAGGATGGAGACTTCCTGTTCAAGTACAACTATGGTGCAATCATACTCCTTGAAGAAAAAGCTTGATGAGCCATGCTTTCCTAAAAGTTCAAATGAAGAGATCGGCTACCTCAAGATGAAGATTTTTTTCTTCTTTAGAGTCATATGTAACAGAACCTTCAGGAACTTGCATATTGCATATTGCATATTACATACTCATTCATAAACACTATATCATAAAAGTATACGATAGTTTCAAAAAGCTTCTTTTTTGAAAACCAATAAGTGTACCTTCTTACAACCTTTTATGAAAAAGATATTTTGTCATATAATAATTGTACCTTCTTACAACCTTTTATGAAAAAGACTTTTTGTCATTGTACCTTACAAGACAACATGAAAAAGGAATGTAGGAAGAAGACAAAAACATAAAATCGGCTACATAAGAAAAACAAATAATATATGTTTTTGAAAAGACTTTAGTTATCTTCTTTAATGAAATGTTTTTTTATATAGGAAGAAGACAAAAACATAAAATCGGCTACATAAGAAAAACAAATAAAATATGTTTTTGAAAAGAATTTAGTCATCTTCTTTAATGAAATGTTTTATATAGGAAGAAGACAAAAACATAAAATCGACTACATAAGAAAAATAAATTAAAATTTTTAAAGACTCTAGTTACCTTTTTCTCATAACCATAGAATGTCGACTTACTTGAAGTCATCATTCTCTCTACAAAGCATTAAATGCCTTCTGTAACAAATCCTTTCTAAATATCCTTCCCAAAGAATGTCGACCTTCTTTTTGGTCCTCATTCTCTCTGGAGACTTTGAAATACACTACATAAAGAATACACTTGACATGACTATGTACAAATAAATATCTCAAAGCACTCATAGTACTTACACTCATTTAAAGTAAAGAAGTACTAATGTACCTCAAATCATTAATTAGAATAAAGACAAAACTACAACCCAACGTTCAAATGTACTATTGTAAGAAATAGACTTTTTACATAAAATATGTATTACCTAAAACACTACAACGACTAGTGTACCCTCTATTTTACTCTTCTGGAAAAAGGCATTCTCGATATTCTCTAAAAGATATTTTTGAAATGACATAACATTTCACATTTCAAAAAGTTACAATTCCAAAATGTAACGACTACTTTTTATAAGCTATATAAACACACACACATAAACTATTCAAAAAAGAGGAATGGAATAGACGTGTGAGCTTACAAAGAGAAAAAGTTCTATTCGTGATTTGAAAAGAGAGCCTTGAAAAAGAAAGAGAAAAAGAAAAAAGAAGAAAAGAGAAAAAGTCAAGTCCAGCTCTTTGACAAAGAGTATCCTCTGAGTGACAAATAGAACATTCTTAGAATCCTTCATTCGTGCATTCATATTATTCTGAAGGTTCTATAGGAAGTATTGTAACTCTGTTATTCACTGTATTCCTTCTTTGTTTAAAGAAGTAGACCTCTATGAAAGAGGGTGTTGCCCTTCTCTGTTGAGAGAAGAAGACCTCTTGGGAAGAGGGTGTGCCCCTTCTCTGTTGAGAGAAGAAGACCTCTTGGGAAGAGGGTGTTGTACTATTTATCCGGTAACTCGGATGTTATAGTGGAATCTCCAGTGGTTTGCTTGGGGACTGGATGTAGGTCTGGATATTGATCGAACCAGTATAACTTATGTGTTTTATGTGTTGTGCCTTATTGCTTAATTATTTTATTTTATCGATCATTATCATATTTCACTATTCACCCCCCCTCTAGTGGAATTTCATAAACATCACAAAATCATAGCCATACAAATAAGGATGCACAAACAGCACTCCCTAAAAGCTGACTCTAAATGCAATATTTGAAATGGCTTGTAGGACCTTAATCCTAACTCTAAGATTTAGATCACCTGATTCCGATCAAGATACGTCGATATTCTCAAGTCGAGGCTCGAAGTACGTGGCATAGAAATATTTCTTTGGTTCTAGGGTAATGGTTTCCCAATATCCATGAGCACCTACCGATATACCTCGGACTATGGCCCTTAGGTACGTGGTAGTGGAGCACTAACCCAAATAAGTGGTCCAGTTGTGAGGCTCTCTCACAAACTATACTTCAGTGAGATAGCCCAGCAACGTGAAGACCGAGACAATATAGGTAGGGATGTTTTTCAAAAACATGCTCAACATGCAATAAAACCATAAAGCTCTAATGCAAGTCCTAAAGAGATAGAATTTAAACGAAGAGAAGCATACACTTGCATACATTGTTTTGCATTCAATCCATAGAATTGAGGAGAGTTGTATTTCAGACCTAAGTCTAAGTGAGCATGCAATAATCTCCTCAATATGGTCCTACCAAACCATACTTAGATCTTATATGCATTATGTCTACTTTAGGACAAAATCAAGGCTCCTAAGGTTTGCATGAAAATGAAGCTGACATTGGAAGAATAAAGACTTAGAAAATATCAAGGCAAAGCAAAAGCATAGATTCGACCAGACGGAGATGAAGGTCTCATCTCGATCGCCAAAACTGTGATCATTGCAAAATTTTCCCTCTTGTGTTTCCTCTTTTTCCTTCTCTTTTCCTTTCTAACCTCTATTTCCCCTTTTAAAGGGGAAATAAAAGACAGAAAAGAAGAGAGAATGAGAAAAGAAAGAAAGAGAGAGGAACTCTTTTGCAAAGGTTTCATCTGACCAAAATTTTAAAAAACGTTTTAAAATTACTCACCTCCGTTTTGAAAATTTGTGGAAAAAATGGAGAGACGGGGTTCGCTCATCGGTACAAGGTTCGACCGTTCCTGGCGCCTTTACCAGGGGTAATCGAACCAATGATCGAATTTATGCCTTTTTGCTTTGCCTAAATATTATCTAAGAATTTATCCTAAGTCTAAAATGCACAAAGAATCATGTTTGTGTAATGCAAATGCAGAAATGTATGCTTTTGAGAAAACACTTTTGGAAATTTGAGATTATCCAAGTGATTCTGAAATGAATGTGATAATGGAGTGAAGAAATGATTTTTGAAAGTTGGATCTAACTTAGAACTTGAGATAGATCTTGAAAAGATATTTGGAATTCTAAGTCTTGAAATAATCAGAGTTGGAAAAATAAATCTTGAATTGAAAAGAATGATTTGAAGCTGGGATAGAAAAAAAATGAAGTTTCAAAGTAAAAAAAAATGGACTTTGAATTTGAATTTAAATTTTGAATCTGGATTTCGGAATAGAGATGAAATTTGAAATGGAATTGAATTCAGATTTTAAAGTTCAAAATCAGGCTGGAGTTTTGGATTTAAGAAATCCAAATGGAATTTGAAAATAAAATTAGATTTAAGAAGTCCAGATGGGATCTGAAAAAATAGAATTTTGGTTTTTAAATCTGAAATTGGGAATAGAATTGGGTTTGAAATCTGGAATCCAAGATGGAATTTGAATTCAAAGTCTGAATCTTAAATGGAATTAGATCTGAAGTCTGGAACCCAAAATGGAGTTGGATCCAAAATCTGGAATCCTAAATGGAATTGGATCCGAAGTTTGGAATCTAAAATGGAGTTGAATCTGAAGTCTGGAATCCTAAACGGATTTGGATCCGAAGTTTGGAATCCAAAATGGAGTTGGATCCGGAATCTGGAATCCTAAATGGGATTGGATCCGAAATCTTTGTTTTTCAGTGTTCTTCTTTTCTTTTCCTTTTTTTTTCAGAATTCCTGACTTCCTTTATCTCATCTGATTTTCTTTGGTCTTGTTCTCAAGTTCTCAGCTTTCTACTGTGAGATTATCAAATTTTCTGGAAGGGCTTGTCACCTGTCAAAACGAGCGTCTAACAGAAAACTGCATAATTGGATACCCTGAGCGATGAGTGCTATATTGACAGCACTTTGATCATGCAATTGTCGAAGGACAACCTTACTCTTTAGGTTTTTGATTTACTAGAAGAGGGGGATGAAGATGGTCTTAAGGCCATGAGCGGCAAAAGATGAACCCGAATAGCGACCAACAATGCTTCACTTACCATTGTAACTAGTGGAGTATATGCAGCACAACATGTATCTCGTAAGCTCTTAGAGAGTTTAATTATCATACGGATGATATGAACCAAATGAACATTAACAAGTATAGTGCAATGAAATGATGCACAGGGTTCAGAACCAATGCAATGCAAAGACGAATCAAATGAGCAAGACAATGTATGCATCCAACGAATGACAGTAGACGAATCAAATGGTTAGTCAACAGAATGCACAATCATAATATTGGCACATGGAGAGTCCCTCAAGCCTATGGCTCAAAATGGTTATGACTCTGGGGCAAATGGGAGGGGTTGGATGCCTATTGCTGGTAAGTACCAGCCTTGAGAACCTAGGAATAGGCATTTCTATCATGACAATGAAAACATAAATGTACGGAATGAACAGAACAAGGGACCATGGGCTCCTCGATTTGAGAATCGAGCGAGCCTCCCTTTTGGCATCATTTTAGCGATGGAGGACTAGAACATTACTCTGAATAGGACTTCAGAGGATTCTAGTAAGATGGGCATAAAAGTATAGTGAGAATCATTCTGAATGTCACTTTGTGATCAAGTCATATAGTGATGATGATGCATGTAAGAAGCGTCACATACACTGTCTGGACCAACACTTCAAATAGTAACAAAAGCTTGACACTTCTTAGTGAGAAAACGAGTGGTTATCCGGCCTCCTCATTGTCCTTTGTAAACACAAGTGGCAGTCCAGATAACATGGTTGATCCAGTTGATTTTAACAAAAATCTGGATTATTGACAACAAGATAAATGGAATGGGAAATGAATAAAATGTGTGATCTAACAAAATGATGCTGGTCTGTAGCTATGATGATGTTGTTGACGATGGAAATATTGTAGTGTATCCTGTTGAGGTGCGATGAGTAGACAAAATAAATGACACAGAGTTGAACAGAACAAGTAAAGATATACGGTCGAATTTTGATCACGTGCTGAATCAAATTCACGGGATTCCAGATCGAAATATCAGCCTCAAATCAACTCTGATTGATTCTGATATTTACGATGTTGGATATGTTTAATGGAAGGCACAATAAACTGATAAAAGAAATCTCAATGAAAACCAGACCGATGCAGACTCAATGCATATACAGTGCCTACGGTGAACATTACACAGACAATGCAAAATTTAAACAGAACACATAAGCATGTGCCATCGAATTTTGATCAAATGTTGAATCAAATTTGTGAAATTCCAGATTGAAATATCAAACTCGAATCAACTTTGAGTGATTCTGATATTTACAACGATGGATCCGCTCAATGGAAAAGCACAATGAAAATGATAAAGAAATCTTAAGGACAACAACAAGGAGAAATGCAAGAACTATTGTTGCGTAATGGAAGGGAATGTACAGAAAGCAAGTGTCATTGAGAAAGTAAGAGGTGAGAGAGGTACTTGCTCTGAATTTGAGGAGGTAGGAGATGGCGCTTCCTTCTGGGCACGTAGTGGAGCTTTGGAGGAAAAAAGTACTTCCTCTAAATGTTGGGTGGATCTGGCTCCTTCAAAAAAGACAAGGAAGAAAAGAAGAGCGGAAGGAGAAAAGGAGAGGAGGAGGAAGATAAAAGGTGTATGTGAGATGGAAGGGTGAGAATGGATGCCTTGGAAGACCCCTTGCGTGCTCCTTTTAAAGACGAAGAGGAATGCTCTGGAAAGGAAAACGGTTGAAGATGAGCAGGAGAGTAAGAGGTTGTTGAAGATGGATGGGCTGAGGCAATCGGGCGAAGGAGAGAGATCGGCCGTTGCAGGATTTTTTTTCAAAAATTCAGAAACAAGGCTCTTTTAAAGAGAATTTTCTCAAAAGGGGTTTTTGAAAACCATTTTTTGTAATTTTCTTTGTGTTTTGAATTTTTTGTTGTTTTCTTTGGCATTTTCTGTATTTTTGAAATAAAACTCTATAATTTACGAGAAAACAAAGGATTTTTGACATATTTTTGTAAAATTTGAAAATATTTACAAAAGAAGGGTTTTTTGAGAATTCAAGGCTATTCTCTGAAAAAATCTTCAGAAAACGGGTTTGGATCCAGAATTTGAGGAAATTTTTGAGTTTTGAACTTTGAATCAAGAAATATAGAGCAGTGAATCCAAACGGATGTTGGATGGACTGTCCGAGCTATTCAAAACTATTTTTGGTATTTTGTAATTTCAATTTGAAAATTGAATAATGAAGCTCAGATTTGGATTTGGATACTGGATCCGGATCCGAAATCGAGTCAGATATATAGAAATAGAGTTTATTCCAGAAAATCTAAAGAATAACTAAAATTTAAATTGGAATTGACTCTATTTACTTAGAAAATGGGGGTCAGGGGCAAAAAAGGATAATTTACAAAATTTTGAAAAATTTGGGGTGTTCACACACATCTATATTCTTTTTAATTGCTTAGCGATTGACCCATACATTGAGTAAGTATATGTAGACGCAACACAATTCTAAATCCTTTTATGTTCTGTATGTGCATATATGGTTCGGTAATATAAGTATTTGTAGTTTGTAGACGATTTGATCTAGAGTTGCAAAGAGAAGTTTCACATCTCACTGATGTAGAAGTACAAAAAGAACGTGAAACTAAGTTTGTGGAGTGGTTGAAAGAGTTGGTAAGGATGCTCACATAAATTTTGTACTTGTAAACAACACTAAGTTACTTAATTGGTCATGATCACAATCATTGTTTATGTTTTTGTGTAGGTCCGCTGTGGTGTTGTTAAAGATCAAGGAATATGTGATTTATAAAATGGTCTGATCAAAGTTGTGCAATGTTACAACGGGTACATGGTAAATAGTTATCAATTCTATACAAAAGATTACAATATAAACAAATCAACGATGAACAGTGGCGTGTGTGTCAAGGGTAGCAGCTACGGTGAAAATGAACATGATTACTACGGTGTTATAGATGAAATAATGAAGTTGACTTACTTAGGCATAAATAATAAGGTAACTTTATTCAAGTGTCATTGGTTTGATCCAACTGCAACAAGAGTCGACAAAGCCTCAGGCATTGTGGAGGTGAATCATAAATCAAGGTTTGAAACATATGAACCATTCATATTAGCCTCGCAAGCTCAACAAGTTTATTATACTTCATATCCGAGTACAAAAAAGTTAGATAGAAATGAATGGTAGGCGGTTTTCAAGGTGAAGTCCAAACTATACCCTGAGTATGATCAGTTACAGGAAGACAAGTTAACTGAAGAGAGTGATTACTATCAATCAGATGATATCTATGACTTCTCTTATGGTCACGATGTTGCGCATGATATGCATGTCATATCTTCATTGGTCGATGAAACATTCATAGAAGAATGTGATCCAAATGATATACCAAGTGGATGGGCAAACAATGAAGAAGAAGATGAAGAAGAAGAAGAAGAATATGAAAGTCAAACAAGTGATGAGGAAAAATTCTCAAGCTAGTGAGTAAAATCTTGTAATACAAACCTCTATTTGAATGTATTGCAATACTTAATATGAATGATTTAAATTATTTGAATATATTGCAATACTTGATGTGAATGATTTGAATGTATTGTAATACTTGATGTGAATGATTTGAATGTATTACAATGATGTGAATGATTTGCAGGTATTCCAATGATTTGAATGTATTGCAATACTTGATTTGAATTATTTGAACGTATTGAAATGTATTACATTGATGTGAATGATTTGAAACAATTTGAATGTATTGCATGATATTTTTTATTTGTTAGAATATGGTTCATAGAGCTTACAGTGGTCATTCATCTAGTGGTAGCCAGTCTCAGCCTCCATCTTCACGAGCTCCTTTGATAGGTATATCATTTAACTAATTGGATACTTGATTAGTTGAAATGTGCATTTTGAGAATTTCTAACGTATTTTTTTACAGATGATGTTTCGCCTGTACATGACCCACCTACACCATTTGATCATACAAGTCAGAAGCCAACACAGGATGCATGGTCTTCTCAGTCTGGCACAAGAAGACTCATTTGAATAGTGTATATCGATAATCGACCGTAAGTATTTCATTTTCACTTATTGCATATCTTATAAATATTGTATATTGATATTTATTGTGTACCAATTCATGTGCAACACGAGGTTTGAGCCACAAGAAGTAGTACACGATATTAGGAATTCACTACTTCAACATCTACCAGGACCAGTCACTTAATGGAAAGAGTATCCAAAAGAGGTGATAGATAGATTGTGGTCCTCATTCACGGTATACAGTTGTTTGTCATAGTTAATGTGTTTCATATTTAATTTTTTGTTATAGTCATGTCTACTAACTTTCTAAAAATATATATAGGCTTCGAATCGTTTTACGACTACGATAGAGGAACATGATGCAAGGAAGGTGTGACAGATGGTGACTGTCAATCAATTTGCAGACATGCTGCACAATATGAAGACTGCAGCAAAAAAAGCATCTGACGGGATAGATGATTCACTACAGTGGAAGGGTCATGGCCCTATTACTATCAGGAGAGATTATTGAGAGGGAATGTGTGACAAGTGGGCGGGAGATGCATTTCGAAACCGCTCAACGAAGGTTGCACAAAATTGAGCGAAAATGCCCGAAGCCCATCTACACACAGGTGGATCTAGGACTTTTGGGAACCACCTAAAGAAAATGGTCACTCATCAATATATATATTGTCAATTTTATAAGTATTGTAGGAAACCTGTTAACTAAATCTTTTATCATTTCACTTTGCAGGAAGCAGAAAAAGGAGACATTGTGCCATACAAGGATGTGTTTGTTGAAACACATAAACGTAAGACCACGGGAGAGTTCATATCAGAGAAGGCGAGAACGACAACGGTATGTATTTATTGTATTAATAATCATTATAATATGCAAGTTATCATAAACATTGTAATTCTTAATTATTAATGCATACTGTAAATATTATTTTGTAGGAGGCATATGAGCAACAGATGGTAGAGCGATATGGTTATGACTCTACTCAACATCCATCATTTGATCATGCAGCATGGGTGACTGCAGCAGGTGAACCCAAAAAGGGTCGTGTGTTCAGGTTTGGGAGTAATATGAATACCTCACCAGTCATTGCTTCTTCCAGTCACGGCTCACAGACTTCTCCCATCAACATCAGCTCCAAGCGTCCTATTTTTTCTGATGATAATGTACGCCAGATCGTTAAGGACACAATGTGTGACTACTCCCATAAAATAATTGTCGACGTTCTCTGAGATGAGTTCAATATTTTTTTGCAGAACAGGGAGACTTCGATTGCAGGTGCCTCTCAGGTATGAAAGTTTCATGTGATATATTGCATGTCATTAGATTTCATATAACTTTGATTGCCTTAACTTAGGTGCATTGGATATAATTTATTTCAGTATATTTTGTTTATCAATACTGACCTTTTATATAATATTTCAGTATAATATTTTTACTGCCTTAGAACACATATGAGCATGATAGAATCACATATACAGTTTTTTACTGCCTTAGAACACATATGAGCATGATAGAATCACATATAAAGTTTTTTTACTGCCTTTGAACACATATGAGCACGCTAGAATCACATATACAGTTTTTTACTGCCTTAGAACATATATGAGCATGGTAGAATCATATATACAGTTTTTTAACTGCCTTAGAACACATATGAGCATGGTAGAATCACATATACAGTTTTTTGACTGCCTTAGAGCACATATGAGCACGATAAAATCGCATATACAGTTTTTTGCCTACCTTAGAACACATATGAGCATGGTAGAATCACATATACAGCTTTTTGACTGCCTTAGAGCACATATGAGCATGGTAGAATCACATATACAGTTTTTTTACTGCCTTAGAGCTCATATAAGCATGATAGAATCACATATAAAGTTTTTTTACTGCCTTAGAGCACATATGAGCATGATAGAATCACAAAAACAGTTTTTTACTGCCTTTAGAATACATATGAGCATGATTGAATCACATATAAAGTTTTTTAACTGCCTTAGAACACATATGAGCATGGTAGAATCACATATACATTTTTTTGACTGCCTTAGAGCACATATGAGCATGGTAGAATCACATATATATTTTTTTGACTGCCTTAGAGCATATATGAGCATGATAAAATCACATATATTTTTTTTTGACTGCCTTAGAACACATATGAGCATGATAGAATCACAAATACAGTTTTTTTGACTACCTTAGAGCATATATGAGCATGATATATTCACATATACAGTTTTTTGCTTGCCTTAGAACACATATGAGCATGATAGAATCACATATACAGTTTTTTGACTGCCTTAAAGCACATATGAGCATGATAGAATCACATATACAGTTTTTTTGACTGCCTTAGAACACATATGAGCATGATATAATCACATGTACAGTTTTTTGTCTGCCTTAGAACACATATGAGCATGTGTGATCATCGCAAAATTTTTCCTCTCTCGTATCTTTCTCTCTCTTCCTTCTCTTTTCCTTTTCTAACCTCTATTTTACTCCTTTTTGAAGGGAGAAAAAATAGAATAAAGAAAAGAGAAAGAGAAGAGAAAAAGAAAGAAGGAAAAAGAGAAGAGGAACTCTTTTGCGCGGTCTCACTTGACCTTGATTTGAAAAAAAAATATTTAGAAATTTAACTCGCCTCCATTTTGAAAATTTGCGGGAAAATGGAGAGACGGGATTTGCTCATCGGTACGAGGTTCAACCGTTCATGGCGCCTTTACCAGGGGTAATCAAACCAATGATCGAATCCATGCCTTTTGCTTTGCCTAAATATAATCTAAGAATTTATTCTAACTCTAAATGCACAAAGAATCATGCTTTATGCAATGCAAGAATGTATGCTCCTTTTGAAAGATGTTTTGAAAATTTCTAAGTATTCTGAGATGAACTTGATAGAGGAGTGAAGAAATGATTGAATCTAACTTTAGAATTTGAGATAGATCAGAGAAGTTCTAAATGTTTAGAGTTGAAAGAATAAATCTTGACTTTGGAAAGAGAATAATTCAAAGCTGAGATAAAGGGGAAGGAAAGGAAATTTTCAAGGTTTTTTAGAAGATGGACTTTGAACTTGGATTTAGGAAAAGAGATAAGATTGAAAATGGAATTGAATTTAAGATTTGAAATTTGGATTTCAAGATGGAATTCGAATCCATGGTCTGGATCTTTGAATTTCAACTCTGAATTGGATCCGAAATTTAAAATGGATTTTGGATCTGAGATCCAAGATGGAATTGAATCCTGGATCCTAAAATGGATTTGGATCTGAAGTCTGGGATCCAAAGTGTGATTAAATTCTAGACCCTAAAATGGATTTGGATCTGAAGTCTGAGATCCAAAAGGTGGAATCGAGTTCTGGATCCTAAGATGGAATTGGATCTGAAGTCTGTGATCCAATGTAGAGTTGGATTCTAGATCCTAGAATGGAGTGGATCTGAAGTCTGAGATTCAATGTAGAATTGGGTTCTAGATCCTAAAGTGGAATTGGATCTGGAGTCTAAGATCCAAAGGTAGAATTGTATTTAGAAAACTGGATCCAAGTTTATCTTATTTTGGGCTTGGAATCTGGGATCCAAAGTAGAATTAGGTTCTGGATCCTAAAGGTGGAACTGGATCCAAGATCTGGAATCCAAAGTGAGATTGGGTCTTAACTTTTGGATTTGGATTTTGAAAGTCCGAATGGACCCTTTGAAGATGGATCTGGGTTTTTGAAAAACCCAGATTTGAATTTAAAGTTTAGAATCAATCTCAAACTTTGATTTCGAATTTGAAGATGAGAAAAAAAAATGAACTTGACTTTGAATCAGAAGATAACTTCAAAGTTAAATTGAACTTTTGAAGTTGGGATGTGGATTTGAGTTTATAAAGATTGAACTTTGAAATTTCAAAGTCAAATTGGACTTTGAAATTAAAATCTAAATATTTGAAATAAGATAGAAGAATGACTTAAAATATAGATTGAAGAAAGATATTTGAGATTACTTGGAGTTTTGAAAAAGAAATTTTGAAAATATGATGCTGCTCTATCCTAAATGGTGAATGAATTTAAAGAATTTTGAAATTGGATTTTTTGAAAAACTATTCCATTCTTCAAATGAATTAAAACAAGATTGAAGATATAATACATCTTTGATTATGGCCATTGAATATATTATATAATAATCTATGTTTAGATTCAGGTGAAGAATGAAACATATTTTGTGCTTTTATAGAGTTTAAAATGAAATTAATTCTCAATATACCCTGACTATGGCCATTGGTATATATATTAAATTACTTTTAAGTTAAACTCTGATAAAAGATGAAATGTTTAAAAATATGATAATTTCTGAAAAAGGATCCAGTGTGGATCCAGTGTTATTTCATAAAAGATAAAAATACTAAGTCTTGTTTACATCCCGACTATGGCCGTTGATGTAAATCATCAACTTAGGATTAATTTACCTCTTACGAAATGGTGCACGTGCCATTCGTGTTGCCATTTGTGAAAATTTGAGAAATAAAGGCAAAAATGCATGAAAAACAAGTAATTCATGATATTTACAATGCTCATTCATTCTATCTAAAACAGGAAAGGTAAATTTTCATTTAAGATCTAACTATTACAACACATAAAGATGAATTTACAACTCCAAGTAATGATGTTTTTCACATATTCCCTGCAAAAACACTTAGTTAGTACAAAAAGAGAAGAGAAATGGCATGCATCGTATAAATATCAAATGGAAAAATTGCTCGTATGCCAAGATATAAATGATGAAAAAGATGGGAAATAACATGCATACTTACATACATATATATACATGTATGCCTACAAATGAATATATATATATATATATATATATATATATATATCACATGTGGCATACACTCGATGTAGATGGATGAGGGTGTTGTTGATGCAGGAAAACATAGCAAAAGATAGGTGGATGCTAGGTGATAGCAGCCAGGTAGGGGTGCAGGGGTTTTTACTACCATATGATAGAATATGTAATGAAGGCAGCTATTGGAATGTAACATAGATGGTGCTGGAGGTAATAATAAAAACAAAGTGATACAACATGGACTCTTAAGTGCAGGGAGCAAGGGCATAGATGAAGAAGATGCAGGGAACAACTGACAGATTGGGTGAAAGTGGAGTGTTTGAAGCTACTGCTGCAAATACAGTGCTGGGAGTTGATGGAGTGTTAATGGCACACACATGGATTTTCAGGTAACCCCTAAAGACAATATCAAAGGTTTTCTCCAAATTAATGCAGTCATGATTAATATGATGAACATAAGCCAAACTTAGTGTTTAGGTGGGAATAGAAGTATAGTATTGTTGTTGTGAAGGCAGCACATACAATGTGCAACTGTAAGTAAAAGTGGCAAGGATGTACATGCCGTGCCTAATAGAAGTATGAATGGCTGAAGGTGCAGAGATGTGGGAGTGAGGTAGCCACAAGGGTGAATGTAGTGTATAACAGAAAAAAAAAATGTGACTGTTATGAAGGTACTATAGATATGATATAGTAAGTGCTGGGTATTGGTGAATGGAGTGGAAGTGAAGACAACACAGTGTACTGCCGCTAGTGCAGTGGTAACTGCTGCACTGATGCTGGGGCTGGACTGGCGATGGATGAGAAAGGTAACAGGTGGTACAGTAGATGGCTGAACAGTGGAAGCATGGCATTCCAGTGATGAAGCGAGTGAGTTGAGGAGAATTGTGCTGAATGTGAGAACACGGTAGCTTGAAATGAAGTGAATGTAGTGGAGAGATGGTATAATGTGATGAATAGTGCATTTAACAAGGAGGTAGTGTGTTGTGGTTCGTGAGCAACTGGTTGGTGAATATGAAAGTTTTAGTAGTGTTAGATGGTGAACAGAGAAGGTGCAGCAGGGTGATGTTAACGACTGTATGGGATGCAAAAAAAAACATGACAGTAGATAGTGTGTTATGAAGAGGTGATACTGCGAAATGTTATGCCAACAAAGATATACAACAAGTGAGATGGGTGCTGGGAGTATGACAGTGAAGATGCAACATCATCAAGATGCTTTTATGCAGGTAACAAGGTGACTTCCCCAGCATCTCAGGGTATTTGATATTCAGAACAAGGACTTGGGGATGTCATAGATGGAGCTGGAAGTATTAGCAGGTAAGGTGGAAGGTAAATGCTGCTGGGATGACTAACAGATGAGTGCAACAGGGCTGTAGGTGATGGTGTGGCCAGAGAGGTGACAGGGAGATGGATGTAAGGTGATAGTAATAATGTTAGTATGTGCAAAGAAAACGAAAGTGATATGAGAGAGATGCGATGTTACAAACTTGCAAAAAAAAATGTCACATCTACAGCTTATAAAACCATGAAACCCAAATAAAATATTATGCATATTAGATTGGCAGCCTGATAGTGATATGCACATGGGCCAATCATCTTCAACCCAGCGGCTACTGGCTGAAACAGCCACCACAAAAATATAATGCTTTATTCCAAGGCATCCCTCCTGTACTCAACTCTCAGCAGCACCTGTTCATTGCATCTTGCAAATACTTGGTCTTGAAAATGTCAGCACAAATATCTTAGAGAAAACAAAAGAATGAATCCAGCGTCACTTCTCTACCAGTCTGGGCATAAAAGGGGATGAACTGGAATTTTCCCCTTAAACTTAGTCATCAAAATGAGCTACTGAAATATCTGTTGCTGAACACATCTTAAGCTTAGACTTCCATGGCTCTTAAATCCCAACGTCCTTTGAAAAATCCCCTCAAACACTTACCTTCTTTCAGGCCAATGTCTATAAACTACAGGCTTTCAGGAAAAAGCAGTAACTGGCATGCTTGTGATAATGACAATAAAATAGGACATTAGCACAGGTGAGGTAAAATGAAATGTGCTGGACATAAGGATTAGAATGCTAATAGCAACAGAGAAAGGAAAGAAGAGAAAAAGAAAAAAAAAAGAGAAGGAAAAGAAAAAAAAATGATTCAATATCCAGCATATATACATATTGTTGGAAGGAAATATTGTAATGCAATGAGAAGAAAACGGGTGGAACTAAAATTTTGAAACAGGAAATTGATCAAATGTAAAAGGAGAAATGGGTATTCAATAATAAGTGTGTAACAGAAAATATAAGTGAAATATAGATAAAACCATGATAACAAGAATGTAACGAGAAATCAACCAAATAACAAGAATATTACAGAAGCTTAAACAAAATTGCAGAAACGATAATGAAAAGGGAAGTCTATCGATTCACAAGGGAATCAAGCTGAAAATAATAATTAAGAGATTTCAAATGAACCAAAACAAAGCAAAATCGGATTGGGATATTAGAAAGTAAAAAGAGAAACCATCAAGGGATCGAATGACGCTAAAATGAGATACTGCTACCTCCAGTTTTAGAAATCTGATACAATGGAGGGTCACTTTTGTAAATGGACATTAAGATCCCTATAAGCTGGCGAGATAAGTTGAAAAATAAAGGAATAAGAGAAATACATTGGAACTACTCGTTCCACTGGTTATCGCACAGAGTTTGATCAGCATTGCCATAGGCAGTCTGGATGTTACCGAATATGCATAAAAAAAATGGGAAAATCTGGTAATATCTAAAACAAAAGGGTAAGAAAACGATGCCAAGATTAATTCAAATGGATGCAGATGTCCAAATGTTAAAGACTGCCACACCAACTAAGGCCAGAACGAATTGATTTAAACAAAAAAAAAAATTAACATCAAAGAGGGGGTTGCGATAATCAAAGTAGAATAAGGAATCGGGGGAGCTACTAAAAAAATGAAAGAAAAACAGAAAAAAATTGATGTAAAAAGGAACGTTAAACACTAATATTTTGTTGCAGAGACGCAGGTTGATGCTGCCATGAAACAAGTCAACACTGCATATCCTGCTTTTAATGGAGGAGAGGTATTGAACCCCTACTATAGGAACAAGAATCAAAGGAGAGAAAGAACGCAAGAAAAGAAAAAGAAAACCAATAAAAGAAAATGAAATCCAGAGAATGAAGAAGAAGAGGGAAGTGTACTTACTTCTGCTGCCCAAGGAGAGGCTTCAAGGAGGGAGAAGTAGGAATGAAGGAGTGTAGAGGAAATCACATGGAAGGGTAGGGGACGGATCCATTGAAGAGGCTCAGAGACCTCTTCTTAAAGGGGAAATCGAGAGTTTGAGCGGGAGATTGGTTGAAGATGGAAGGCTCAGAGAAGAAGAACACTACAAGAAAATTGTTAATTAGCGACGGAAATTAGCGACGGATTTTTCCCGTCGCTACTTAGCGACAGATTAGCTAGAGATAGAATCTATCGCTAATTTGCGACGGATTAGCGAGGAAACGACTTTTATCGCTAATCTGTCGCTACTTAGCGACGGATTAGCGACTGCATGTTTTTGTCGCTACTTTTGATTACAAGAACACCATTTTAGCGACAGATTTAGAGAGGGAACTCTGTCGTCGCTAATCCGTCGCTAATTAGCGACGGAGTAGCGACAGAATATATTCCGTCGCTTTTTTGGTATTTGGGTTTCGCGACGGCTTCGCGACGGAATTTTTCTGTCGCTAAGCCGTCGCTAAATGTCGCGTAAATCCCTAATCCCATCCCTCTTTCTCTTTTCCCTGTTTCGCTGTATTGCTCCCTCCCGCCGCCCGTCGGCTCTCGCCACCGTCCGGCCACCGCCGCTCCCCGTCCACCGCTCGCCAGCCGGCGCTCGCCAGCTGCCGCTCCCCGTCAACCTCCCGCCACCGTCCGGCGAAGCGCAGGTAATATTCTTCTTCTTCTTCTTCTTCTTCTTCTTCTTCTTCTTCTTCTTCTTCTTCTTCTTCTTCTTCTTCTTCTTCTTCTTCTTCTAAACGCAGGGGGTACGCCCCTTCCCTGCCGAAAACGGAGGGGGTTTAACCCCCTGCCGTGCTTTCCGGCAGGGGGGGTCGACCCCCTGCGTTTCCGGCAAGGGGGGTCGACCCCCTGTCGGAAAGGCATGGGGGGTCGACCCCCTGCCGGAAACGCATGGGGGGTCGACCCCCTGCCGGAAACGCATGGGGGGTCGACCCCCCTGCTGTAAAGGCACGGCAGGGGGTCAACCCCCCATGCCGGAACTGCCTTTCCGGCAGGGGGTTTAACCCCCTTCCCTGCCGGAAAGGCAGGGGGTTTAACCCCCTGCCGTGCTTTCCGGCAGGGGGGGTCGACCCCCTGCGTTATGCTGCCTAAGTGACTTGTCAAAAAAAAAAATCTGTTTTTGAATGCCTATGCTGCCTATATGAATCGTTTGAAAAATAAAATCTGTAGTAGGAATAACATGCTGCCGATGTGTATTGCTTTTGAAAAAAACAATCTGTTATGAGATATATTATGCTGTCTATGTGAATTGGTTTCAAAAAAATATGTTTTTTAATGCATATGCTGCCTATGTAAATCAGTTTGAAAAAAAAATCTTTAGTAGGAATACTATGTTGCCTATGTGTTTGTTTTTAGAAAAAAAAATTGTTATGAGATACCTACGTTGCCTATGTGATCTGTTTTGAAAAGAATTTTTGTTATGGATACCTATGCTGCCCATGTGATCTCTTTTTAAAAAAAAAAAAGTTATTATGTGATCCCTATGTTGTCCATGTGATTAGCTTGAAAAAAAAATTGTAATATGTGTATATAAGATGTCCATATGGTTTTAAGTGTAGTTTGCATATATGTTGTCCATATGGATTTTAAGTTGAAATTTTTTTTGTAATGTATATATACAAGTTGTCCATGTTGTTCAATTTGTTAGTTTGTTAATGTCTACTGGTAGTTAGTTTTACTTCAATTTGTTTTCTTGAAATCTGGTTAGTTAGAGTATTTCAATCTATTGGTCTTTTATAATTATATTTTTCTTAGATAGATTGGTATTTAATGTTCTCACAATCAGTTAGTTAGATTAGGGCTATTTGAATTCTTTATGATAGTGGTGGTTAAACGGAGTTCACATCTTTTCTAGTAAACTAATTGATTGATTTACTATTCCTTTGCTAAGTAGTTCAGATTAGAAATTGTCTATGACTTTATGTTAGTCGATTGGTTCAACATGTTATAGCTGGTTTGTTAAATTAGCATCTTCTAGTTAGATTTGGCTTAACATATATACTATTTTTCTTTTCTCTTCTTTCAATTAGTTAGAGTTGTTTTAATTTGTTTTAATTTGTTTTAATTTTTTTAGTTAGTGTTTCATCTTGTTTCATGATTAGTTAGTTTGTTACTTAATTTGTTTTGTTTTTGTGCAGATTTTTCAACGGAACCAACTCGTGCTCGGCCACCTGTGGTAAGTAAATGACAAAAACAATGCAAATCGGGTAAATACCCGTGGTGAGTAAGTGATGCAAACGTATCACATGTTATTTAATTTATTGAATGCAGCACTTTATTGTTCACACACTCACTTAGTTGTTGATATCTAGGACTGCTTTGTTGGAGTTCGGAGATCATGCTGAGCATGATTTTAATGTAGAAATATGGAAGTGTTCTTATTTTTGGAGTACGGAGTCCATGCTAAGCATGGTAGTAGTTAGTGAGATATTGAAGTGTGTTTGCTGCAGGTACATGTTTGCCATTTATTTGATATGAATGATTATGATGTATTGCAATGTTTGATGTAATTGTATCCATGCTTGCATGTAGTTACTTTCAATTTGATTTTGACTTCCATGTGAAATTTTATAATAAAAGCATGCTTCAAATTATTGTATCATGTCATTAATAGTTTGCACATGAAAATATTAAGTTATCAATGCATGCATCAAAATTCTTGTTATTGTTTGACATAGTATATTGCATGATAAATTTGATATTTTCTTCATCGTCGCATTCTGATTGTTTTTTTCTTAATTCGTTAGGATACTATTCGTAACATCATACGACAGAATGACTGCAAACCGTGAATGGATGTACCGTAGGATAGTGGACAATGAGTTATCGCATGAATATATGGATGGTGTCGATAGTTTTATTGAATTTGCAACGGCGAGTGTCAGTACGGTAGATCCCACAGGTCGGATTAGGTGTCCCTGCAAGATTTGTAAGAATAATCGATTTGTAGAACCTCATGGTGTTAGACATCACCTATACAGGAAGGGTTTTGTGAGTGATTATCAGAACTGAGCATTTCATGGAGAAGAATTTAGAAACGATTTTGATGCACGGGTGAATGTGGTGCACGATAATCCATATATGAATTTGATATTTGATGCTGCAGGAACAGAACTGGGTTCTGCTATGAGTTCTAGTGATGTAAGAACTGTCGTAGATGAAGAATCACCAAACGATGCAGCTAGTAGATTTTATGATTTACTTAAAGATGCTGATGAGCCACTTTGGAACAGTTGTGAGAGTCTCACTATCTTGTCTGCAGTTCTTCAACTAATGAATTTGAAGTCCGAGTATAATTTGAGTCAATCATGTTTTGACCATTTGTGCATGATTGTGAAGAGTATGTTGCCTAAAGATGAGAAATTGCCACAAAATTTCTATCGTGCGAAAGTTATGGTCAACGCTCTAGGTATGGGTTACAAAAAGATTGATGCTTGTCCAAATCACTGCATGTTGTATTTCAAGGAGCAGGAAAACGACATATCATGCCCGTCATGTGGGCATCCTCGGTTCAAGCCAAAGACAAGAGGCAATGGTAGCACGAGATCAAAGGAAGTTTCATACAAGTCGCTCCGCTACTTTCCTATCACTCCTAGATTGCAGCGATTGTATATGTCTTCAAAGACAGCTAAACACATGAGATGGCATGCAAATAAAGTTCGACACGATGAAAACAAGATCACGCATCCTGTTGACGCTGAAGCTTGGAAGCACTTTGATCGTACTCATCAGAACTTCGCAATGGAAGTGCGAAATGTTAGACTCGGTCTATGTACAGATGGATTTAATCCATTTGGGGGTAGATCAACTCCATACTCATGTTGGCCAGTATTTGTAACTCCATACAACCTTCCACCAAGCTTGTGTATGAAACGTCCAAATCTTTTCTTGTCTCTGTTGATCCCTAGTCCGACCTCACCTGGCCAAAATCTTGATGTATATCTAAGGCCATTGATTGATGAATTAAAAGTACTGTGGGATGACGGTGTTACCACGTATGATGCCCACAAAAAACAAAATTTCAACATGAAGGCCGCTGTTCTATGGACAATCAGTGACTTCCCTGCATATGGTATGTTATATGGTTGGAGCACACATGGGAGGTTGGCTTGTCCGTACTGCATGGAGAATTCCAAAGCTTTTAGATTGAGGCATGGAAGGAAGCCTTGCTGGTTTGATTGCCATCGTCGATTTCTACCCAGCGATCATCCGTTCCGACGTCAAAAGAATGCATTTACAGCAGGCACAACTGAAATGGAAGGTCCATCCTCAAGATTGTCTGGCATAGAGATTTTAAGAAGATTGCGATACTTTCCAGATGTATTAACAGATGCCCGCAGTCCTACACCCTTCCGTGGATTTGGGAAGGAACACAATTGGACGAAAAAATCTATTTTTTGGGAACTACCGTATTGGCCGACCCTATTGATACGACATAATTTGGATGTGATGCATGTAGAGAAAAATGTGTTTGATAATGTGTTCAATACAGTAATGAATATTAAAGGAAAAACGAAGGATAATCTGAAGGCCCGTATGGATTTAAAATTAATATGTAAAAGACCAGAATTGGAACTCAAAGAGTATAATGGCAAAGTACTGAAACCAAAGGCGAAGTACGTGCTCGGACCTGATCAAATAAAACATGTATGTCAATGGTTGAGACAACTGAGATTTCCAGATGGATATGTCTCTAACATTGCTCGGGCTGTGAAGATTGACGATGGACAGTTATATGGGTTGAAGAGCCATGATTGTCATATCTTTATGCAACGATTGATACCCCTAGCATTCCATGATATGTTAGACAAACCTATATGGGGGGTATTGTCTGAGTTGAGCGGATTTTTCAGAACATTGTGCGCATCGGAGGTCATTGTATCAGATGTAAAGAATCTCGAGGACTCTGTCATCACCACTGTTTGTCTGTTAGAAAAGATATTTACGCCAGCATTTTTCGATGTTATGGAACATTTGATCATACATTTGCCATATGAACTAAGGGTTGGTGGCCCTGTGCAATATCGATGGATGTACCCATTTGAAAGGTATATGTTTTTTTATATTTGTCTCTTTAATGACAGATATTTAAAATTTGAAATATATATTCTTGTCAGATGCATGTTCGACCTAAAAAAAAAGGTTCGTAATAAAGCAAGAGTAGAAGGCTCTATTTGTGAATCATAAATCCAGGTTTGGAACATATGAACCATTCATATTAGCCTCGCAAGCTCAACAAGTTTATTATACTTCATATCCGAGTATAAAAAAGTCAGATAGAAATGAATGGTGGGCAGTTTGCAAGGTGAAATCCAAACTATACCCCGAGTATGATCAGTTACAAGAAGATGAGTTAGCTGAAGACAGTGATTACTATCAATCAGATGATGTCTGTGACTTCGCTTATGGTCACGATGTTGCGCATGATATGCATGTCATATCTCCATTGGCTGATGAAACATTCATAGAGGAATGTGATCCAAATGATGTACCAAGTGGATGGGCAAACAATGAAGAAGAAGAAGAAGAAGAAGAAGAAGAAGAAGAAGAAGAAAGTCAAACTAGTGACGAGGAAGAATTCTCAAGCTAGTGAAAAAAATCTTATACTACAAACCTCTATTTAAATGCATTGTAATACTTGATGTGAGTTGTATTGCAATACTTGGTGTGAATGATTAAAAATTTTATTTCAATGTATTGTAATACTTGATACGAATGATTCGAATGCATTGTAATTTATCTGAATGTATTATAATTTATGCAATTAACGAATGATTTGAATTAGTGCAATACTTGATGTCAATGATTTGAATTATTTGAATGCATTGCAATGCTTGATGTGAATGACTTGAATGCATTGTAATACTTGATGTGAATTATTTGAATGTATTGTATGACATATGTTATTTGTTAGAATATGGTTCGTGGAGGTTATAGTGGTCGCTCATCCAGTAGTAGCCAGGCTCAACCTTCATCTTCACGGGCTCCTGTGATAGGTATATCATATAACTAATTAGATGCTTGATTAGTTCAAATGCACATTCTGAGAACTTGGTGTGTATTTTTTTACAGATGATGTTGCGCCTGTACACGACCCACCTACACCAGTTGATCGCACAAGTCAACAGCCAACACAGGAAACAGGGTCTTCACAGGCTGGCACAAGAAGACTCATTCGAATAGTGTATATCGATAATCGACCGTAAGTATTTTGTTTTCAATTATTGCATATCTTTTAAATATTTTATATTGATATTTACTGTGTAACAATTCATGTGCAGCACGAGGTTTGAGCCACAAGAAGTAGTACGGGAGAATAGGAATTCACTTCTTCAACATCTACCAGGACCAGTTGCTCAATGGAAAGAGTACCCAAAGGAGGTATTAGACAGATTGTGGTCCTCGTTCATGGTATACAGTTGTTCCTCATAGTTAATGTGTTTCATATTTAATTTATTTAAGCAATGTCTACTAACTTTCTGAAAATATTTGTAGGCTTCGAATCGCTTTGCAACTACGGTGGAAGAAAATGATGCAAGGAAGGTGTGGCAGAAGGTGGCTGCCAATCGATTTGCAGACATGCTGCACACTATGAAGACTGCAGCAAAAAAAGCATCTGGCGTAGTAGATGATCCATTACTGTGGAAGGGCCATGGTCCTATTACTATCAGGAGAGATTACTGGGATGAAATGTGCGATATGTGGGCGGGAGATGCATTTAAAAATCGCTCTTCGAAGGCTTCACAAAATCGATCGAAGATGCCCGAAGCCCATCTACACACAGGTGGATCTAAGACATTTGGGAGTCACCTAAAGAAAATGGTAACTCATCAATATATAATATTAATTTTATAAGTATAGTTGCAAATTTGTGTACTAAATCTTTTGTCATTTAACTTCGCAGGAAGCAGAAAAAGGAGGCAGTGTACCATATAAGGATGTGTTTGTAGAAACACATAAACGGAAGACCACGGGAGTCTTCGTATCAGAGAAGGCGAGAACGACAACGGTATGTATTAATTCTATTAATAATCATTGCAATATATATGCAAGTCATCATAATGTTATCATTAATTATTAATGAATACTTTAAACATTATTTTGTAGGAGGCATATGAGCAACAAATGGTAGAGCGATATGGTGAAGACGCTACTCAGCATCCATCATTTGATCCTACAGCATGGGTGACTGCAGCAGGTGAACCCAAAAAAGGTCGCGTGTTCGGGTTTGGGAGTAATATGAACACTTCACCAGTTATTGGTTCTTCCAGTTACGGCTCACCAACTTCTTGCGCCGACATAAGCTCCAAGCAGCCGACTATTCTTTCCGGTGATGATGTACGCGAGATCATTAATGAATCACTGAATAACTACTTCCAATACACCGTCGCCCCCTTTCTCCGAAATGAGATCAAGGCCGCTGTTCAGGATAGGGGATCTTCGATTCCAGGTCCCTCTCAGGTATAATCACATATATAGTTTTTTTGACTATCTTAAAGCACATCTGAGCATGGTAGAATCACATATAGAGTTTTTCTAGATGCCTTAGAACACATATGAACATGCTATAATCACATATTCAATTTTTTTACTGCCTTAGCACACATATGAGCATGATAGAATCACATATATATATTTAACTTTTTTTCTGTCTTAGAGCACATATGAGCATGATAGAATCACATATAAAGTTTTTTTTATTGCATTAGAACACATAAGCATGCTATAATCACATATTCAGTTTTTTTACTGCCTAAGAACACATATGAGCATATTATAATCACATATTCTGTTTTTTGACTGCCTTAGCACACATATGAACATGCTATAATAACATATAGAGTTTTTTAACTGCCTTAGAACACATATGAACATGTTATATATCATTTATGATAGAATCACATATAAAATTTTTGGCTTTGCCTGCCTTAGAGCACATATGAGCATGCTATATTCACATATTCAATTTTTTTACTGCCTTAGCACACATACGAGCATGATCGAATCACATATATAGTTTTTTGCCTGCCTTAAAGCACATCTGAGCATGGTAGAATCACATATAGAGTTTTTTTATATGCCTTAGAACACATATGAACATGCTATAATCACATATTCAATTTTTTGACTGCCTTAGCACACATATGAGCATGATAGAATCACATATAGAGTTTTTTTATTGCCTTAGATCACACATGAGCACATGATAGAATCACATATAGTGTGTAATTTATTTCATTATATTTTGTTTATCAATACTGACTGTTCTTTTCTTGTGTAGGCTGCTAGCGATAATCAGGGTAGTGGAGCTGAAGGGACAGATAAAGACAATGAACAAGAAGACGCACAAAATCTTGGCGATGATTAGAGGACTGTGTTGAAGAAGTTCTATTTTTTTTATTTTTCCTAATTGTAATTGTTGAATTGTAAATAATTAAACTTCTTAGTTTTAAGGTGGAACGATTAATTATTATAGATACTTGTTATATGAATTTTTTTGTGTGGTTTGTTTTTTATTTACAGGAAATATAAATTGTACAGGAAATATAAATTGTACAGTTCTCCGTAATTAATTTTTAAATAATTTTTTTTTGATTTTTTTTCGTTTTTGCGACGGATTAGCGACAGATGATTCCGTCGCTATTCATATTAATCTAGCGACGGAATTAAATCCGTCGCCACGCCGTGGTCGCCGTTTAGTACCGGCGGATTGGCGACGGAATATAGCGCTCGTTATTCCGTCGCAATTAGCGACGGACTTGGCGACGGAATTATTTCGTCGCCAGTTAGCGTCGAAATATTCGCGACGTAAGCATACTGTCGCCGCGTTGTCGCTAATCCGTCGCTAACATGGTTAGCGACGGATTAGCGACGGATTAGCGACGGAAGGTGGTCGTCGCTAATCTACTGCTCTGTTGTAGTGGAAGTTGTTGAAGATGGAGGGTAGGAATGAGAGGGAGGATCGTGCGGGAGATGGTCGTTTCTCCTTTCTCAAATTTCCAAAAGAAGGATTCCCTATTTTTAAGATTTTTATAAAATGGCTCCAAATGAGGTTTTTGGCAAAATCTTTAAAAAGCACTTATTTTTCTTGTAGTTTTTCCAATTTTTTTGTTTTTTTTGCATGATTTTTCCACTTTTTTGTATTTTTGGAACAAAAATCTAAGTTTTTACACGAAAACAAAGACTAAACACTATTTTTTTTGTATTTTTCTGAGAAATACTTACAAAAGTATTTTTCTGAGAATTTCAGACCATTTCGGGGATTTTTTTTTCAAAAGAATGGGTTTGGACCTGAGTTTTGAGAAAATGTTCGAGTTTTAAAACTTGAATCAAGGAATACAATGCAATGGATCCAAACGAATGTCTGATGGACTGTCCGAGCTATTTACAAACTATTTTTGATATTTTCTGTAAATTTAAAAAAAACTGGACAACGAGACTCAGATTTGGATCTGGACAATGGATCCAGATCCGAAATCTATTTAGACATATAAAATGAATTTAATTTCAGTAAAATTTGAGAAATGAACTGGAATTTAGATTTAAAAATGACTCATTTTGCTAAAAAATGAATTTAGGGGCAAGAAGGGAAATATTTAAAAGATTTTGAAAATTTTGGGGTGTTCACAGATGCCCCTCTTTGCTACTAAGCCGGTTGAAAGCCGAGCTTAGTGGCAAAGATAACACTCCAAATTTTAAAAAAAATGCCCCAGTCAGCAGATCTGAACTGGGCGTGGAAGAATTATGGCTTTTCAGGCTTAAAGCCTTGTCCTGAATGGCTTGGGGAGACGAAATCCTCGAAAATGATATGATTGAGTAAAAAATAAGGAAATCGTGATGAGACTTTGGGTGATGATCCCGAAATGATGAAAGGTAAGAATTTTGATCAAGTTTCGTGGGCGAGACAAGAGCAGCTTTTTGAATGACTCAGGTTTAACCCTTAACCTGGATAGGACGAAGATATATCAAGATAACCTGAATGGGGAAAGGAATATGTGAGGCCTTTGATGGGACACTTTTGGAAAATGTCTCATGAGATGAAGCTCAAGGTAGGATCCTGTCCTGGATAAGTATTCAAAGCATGGATTCCTCGATGGGAAGAACCATGATGAGACTGGAAGAAAACACTTCGTCGAAACGAAGAAAACTCGTTGGAACGATATTCAGGTTTAACCAAAACCCGAAAAAGGAAGATACCTCGAGGGGCGAGGTTCAGGCTTAAACCTTAGCCTGAAGGAGACAACCAAATGGAATCCTCGAGTGAAGAGACCATGATGGGACCTTCGGAGTTTGGACGAACAAATCCGAAAGGGGTTTGCGAAAGGAGGAAGGAAATGGGGTTCCCTAAAGCTTTGAAAAAAGGATGAACTTGGACGTCTCATTGCTGAGACTAAATCAGCTTTTGAATTTAATGACCTCTCGCAGGGAGTACAGGTTTTGACCCTTAACCTGAGTGGGAACAACCATACGGATTTCTCGAAACCATGATGGGACAGGAGAGATACTTCGACTGAATGGGGTAACTCTTCTGGAAGATATAAACAACGCTAGATTGCATCAAAATGGATATTGAATACTTATTTCATTCTTAGAATATCTAGAAAAATTTGCCAATAAGACAAATTTATAATTGACTTCAATGCTTGAATAATGTGCACATGCGTGCAAAGATATTCCCTCTTTTACCTAGAGTATTTCCTCCAACGAGGTTAACTTCTCAGTCTTAAGAGTCAAATTCAAAATTTTAGCGCTGATGATTTTCTTCAAGGAAGTTATTCATTTCCCTGATATGAGAAGAGAAGATATATTCTTAATTTCATAAAAGCAAGTAGTGAAGAGATATTGATAAAAGAATTTCGCATAAGAAAAGATGACTTCTGGCAATTTAGGCAGTTTGATATCTGGGTGTTTTTTCCATGATGATCTTCTTGCACTCTTTTTGAGTCATTGAGCTTTTTCGGGCTTTTACATCATCCTTCATTTTGGATGTTCCTGACTTTTCTCTCTTTTTCAGGGAAGGGTACGTCACAAACTCCTTCATCTCAGAGATGTTCCGAAATGTTGAGAAACTCTGTTTTGATGTCACATAATATGATACACTGTCGTATTTGATTTTATATGATATGATAATATGTCCTCTTGAAAAATATTATATTATGACTAAATATGTTTTGCCATAAAACTAACGAGTATTTGATGCAAGGATATCTCACCCAAAAAGGATGGAGACTTCCTGTTCAAGTACAACTAGTGCAATCATACTCCTTGAAGAAAAAGCTTGATGAGCCATGCATTCCTAAAGTTCAAATGAAGAGATCGGCTACCTCAAGATGAATACTTTTTTCTTCTTTAGAGTCATATGTAACAGAACCTTAGGAACATGCATATTGCATATTACATACTCATTCATGAAAACTATATCATAAAAGTATACGATAGTTTCAAAAAGGTCCTTTTTGAAAACTAATAATTGTACCTTCTTACAACCCTTTATGAAAAAGATATTTTGTCATGTAATAATTGTACCTTCTTACAACCCTTTATGAAAAAGATATTTTGTCATGTAATAATTGTACCTTACACTATATACAAGACAACATGAAAAAGAAATGTAGGAAAAAGACAAAAACATAAAATCAGCTACATAGAGAAAAACAAATATAATATGTTTTTGAAAAGACTAGTTACCTTCTTTAAAGAAATGTTTTTAATATAACAAGAAGACAAAAACATAAAATCGGCTACACAAAAAAATACAAATATAATATGTTTTTGAAAGGACTCTAGTTACCTTTTACAAAACCATAGAATGTCGACTTACTTGAAGTCATCATTCTCTTTGTACAAAGCATTAAATACCTCCTGTAACAAGTCCTTGTTAATATCCTTCTCAAAGAATGTCAACTTTCTTTTAGTCCTCATTCTCTCTGAAGACTTTGAAAAACACAACATAAAGAAAACACTTGACATGACTATGTACAAATATATATCTCAAAGCACTCATTGTACTTACACTCATTTAAAGTAAAGAAGTACTTATGTACCTCAAAATCATTAATTAGAATAAAGATAAAACTACAATCCAACGTTCAATGTACTATTGTAAGAAATAGACTTTTTACATAAAATATGTATTACCTAAAATATTGCAACGACTAGTGTACCCCATACTTCACTGTTTATGGAAAAAGGCATTCTCGAATTTCTCTAAAGATGTTTTTGAAAATGACATGACATTTCACATCTCAAAAAGGCTACGATTTCAAAAAGCAACGACTACTTTTTCAAAAGCTATATAAACACACTCAAATAAACCATTCACAAAAAAATGGAATAGACATGTGAGCTTACAACGAGAAAAATTCATATTCAATATTTGAAAAAGAGAGCCTTGAAAAAGAAAGAGAAAAAAGAAAAGAAAGAAAAGAGAAAAAGTTAAGTCCAGTTCTTTGACAAAGAGCATCCTCTGAGTGACAAACAGAACATTCTGAGAATCCTTCATTCGTGCATTCATATCATTCTGAAGGTTCTATAGGAAGTATTGTAACTCTGTTATTCACTGTTCTTCCTTCTTTGTTGAAAGAATTAGACCTCTGTGAAAGAGGGTGTTGCCCTTCTCTGTTGAGAGAAGTAGACCTCTATGAAAGAGGGTGTTGTCCTTCTCTGTTGAGAGAAGAAAACCTCTATGGAAGAGGGTGTGCCCCTTCTCTGTTGAGAGAAGAAGACCTCTGAGGAAGAGGGTGTTGTACTATTTATTCGGTGACTCAGATATTATAGTGGAAAGCTCAAGTGGTTTGCTTGAGGACTGGATGTAGGTCTGGGTACTGACCGAACCAATATAAATTATGTGTTTTATGTGTTGTGCCTTATTGCCTGATTATTTTATTTTATCGATCTTTATCGTATTTCACTATTCACCCCACCCTCTAGTGGAATTTCAAATTTCATAAAAGCAAGTAGTGAAGAGATATTGATAAAAGAATTTCGCATAAGAAAAGATGACTTCTGGCAATTTAGGCAGTTTGATATCTGGGTGTTTTTTCCATGATGATCTTCTTGCACTCTTTTTGAGTCATTGAGCTTTTTCGGGCTTTTACATCATCCTTCATTTTGGATGTTCCTGACTTTTCTCTCTTTTTCAGGGAAGGGTACGTCACAAACTCCTTCATCTTGGAGATGTTCCGATCCTTCATTTTCTCAGGGATTATATATGATGGTATTGGCTCAAAGGTCTATTGATGATAACAGAAATCAAATATCATTTAGGGTTTGTCGGTAGGTTCATCACACTCGCCTTCATCTCGACGGTGATCTGAACTTTTCCTGGAAGAATCCTTCACAAACTCCTTCATCTCGGTAGATGATCCAAATCTTCTTTGGCTCCGGGGGTCTGCTCGCATATTCGTCTTCATCTTGACGACAATTGAGAGATCCCTTTTGCAGATATTTGATTGCAGCTTTAGAAATGGATAAGGAGATATGGATTGAGTGGATTCTTTTTATCACTCAGGATATTTCCACTGCCTAATTGCCAGAAAATCGTCTTTAAACACGCGCCATAGCTATGATCAATATCAATTTGCTTCTGGCTCTTTAATGTCATTGAATATTTCTTTCGCCGATCATACCGAGGACATTTCTTACATCCTTTTGGTTGATCAATAGGAAAAAATTTGAATTTTACCTCTTTTTCGCAAAAAGTTAAACCTTTTTTTTTAAGAAAACACTAGAGGTAATCTGAGGTAATTCTTTTGTACAGTAAGAATATTTAGAATCAACAAATGCTTTTAGCAAATTGGCAAAGTTTTCATGAATTCTGTGTGAAATAAATTACTCAATATAGATTTTGATACGACCTTTAGTTGCAATTTATGATTTTGGACATTCTGACCAGTAAAACTAGAACCTTTCATTTAACGACCAGCGAAGGAGCTGGAACCTTTCATTTAATGACCAGTAAAACTGAGACCTTTTATTTAACGACCAGCGAAGTAGCTGGGACATTTTATTTAACGACCAGCGAAGTAGCTGGAACATTTCATTTAACGACCTAGCGAAATAGTTGGGACATTTCATTTAGCGACCAGCAAAGTAGCTGGAACATTTCATTTAGCGACCAGCGAAGTAGCTGGAACATTTCATTTAACGACCAGCGAAGTAGCTGGGACATTTCATTTAACGACCAGCGAAGTAGCTGGGACATTTCATTTAACGACCAGCGAAGTAGCTGGGATATTTCATTTAATGACCAACGAAGTAGCTGGGACATTTCATTTAATGACCAGCGAAGTAGCTGGGACATTTCATTTAATGACCAGCGAAGTAGCTGGGACATTTCATTTAACGACCAGCGAAGTAGCTGGGACATTTCATTTAATGACCAGCGAAGTAGCTGCGACATTTCATTTAACGACCAACGAAGGAGTTGGAACATTTCATTTAACGACCAACGAAGTAGCTGGGACATTTCATTTAACGACCAGCGAAGTAGCTGGGACTTTTCATTTAATCATTTAACGACCAGCAAAGTAGTTGGGACATTTCATTTAATCATTTAATGACCAGTGAAGTAGCTAGGACATTTCATTTAACGACCAGCGAAGTAGCTGGGACATTTCATTTAATCATTTAATGACCAGCGAAGTAGCTGGAACATTTCATTTAATCATTTAACGACCAGCGAAGTAGCTGGGACATTTCATTTAATCATTTAACGACCAGCGAAGTAGCTGGGACATTTCATTTAATTATTTAACGACCAGCGAAGTAGCTGGGACATTTCATTTAATTATTTAACGACCAGCGAAGTAGCTGGGACATTTCATTTAATCATTTAACGACCAACGAAGTAGCTGGGACTTTTTATTTAATGACATGATTTAAGTTCAAAACTTTTGAAAGACAACCAGCACGAAGACTGAACTTGATCTTTAGATTTAAAAACTTTAGCAAAATAACCAGTGCGAGCACTATTATCGTCGCGAAATTTTTCCCGTCTTCCCTTCCTTGCGGAAGAGAGAGGGAAATGCTTTCGCGATTCAAACTTGACCGGATTTTGGAAATTGTTTTGAAATACTCGCCTTCGTTTTGAAAATTGCGGGAAAATCCATGGGATGTGGCTCCACCTGTCGGTACGAGGTTCGACCGTTCCTGCCGCCTTTAACAGGGGTAATCAAACCAAGGACCAAAATTGTGCTTGACTTAGTTAAATCATCAAAATCATGTTCTATCCTAAATGCACAGAGAATTCAGGCATGTGCTATGAGACTTTGTAAAATATAAGTTGGAAAACTATGATGTATGCTTGGAAAACTTTGGAGTTGAAAAACATTTCTCAAGAAAAAGGTCAATTTCTCAGAAAACTCAGATGAAAAAGGGTTTTTGAAATCACGGGAAAGTTCATAAAGATGTGGGAAAATCAGAAATAGTTGAAAATCTTGGGAAAATAGAAGTGATTCTTGAGAAAAAGGTGAACATTTGAAAAGGGAAACACTTCTCAGGAAAACTCGGACTTTGAGAATTTTCTTAGGAAATTAATGGAAAATTTATAGGGAAACTCATTGGAGAAGAAAAACTGAAACTCGGTAAGTTGAAATCCTGGGAATCTTACCCTTGAAATACTTGGAAATCAATTTTGATCTTTGAGGAAGATTGGAAAACTCTTTTTGAAAATCTTAAGAAAATAACATTTTCCAGGGAAAATCGAGGGAAAACTTTGATTTTGGAAATCCAACTTAGAAGTTTCTTGAGAGACTGGTTTCCATGGAAAATTGTGAAAACTTAACTTGGGAAAACCGATTTTGGAAAATCCTCAGAGTTTCTTGAGAAATCGATTTCTTGAGAATGAAGTTTTCTTGTGAAAATCCTGAGAAAACCAATGATTTCATGATGCAAATGATATGAGTGAATGAATGCATTTTGAAAGCTTTTCTAAGAAATTTGTTGGAAAATGTGTATTAAGTCAAAATAAATCATTCGCATATCCTGACTGTGGCCATGAATATGTTCAGAGTTTAATTGATTTAATGCACAATACTTTGAAAATATTAGAAATATGATGTGCATTTTAAGATAGCCTAAGAGTGTAGGCTCAATGTGACTGGTAGAAAGATGATGGATCTGGGTCTCGTCCATATTCCGACTAGGGCCATAAATATGGACTCCACCGAGTTCATCAACTCCCTAAGAGTTGGTGCACGTGCCATTCATGTACATCCATAGTGCTTTTGAAATAAAATGCATGAATCATAGAAACAGGATATTGCATGAATTTAAACTATATGATATGCATCCTAGTCTAAGGAGAAAATTAAATTTCTTATTCCAAAATTTACATTATTACATCACTAAATAAATGAAATAAATGGAAATTGCAGACTTCAGCTCCTTCTTTTGAATGTCCCTGCCAAACTTGAAATAAGGTTAGCTCAAATATGTGGGTTTTTCCAAGATTTTCCAATAATATTATGAAATTATTGGATTTAATTGGATATAAACCCTATTCTCATACTTCCTTGATATTTGAAATGATGAAAATGCAAGAAATTCAGTGGAAAATAGTTTGAAATTCGAAATTGGGGTCAAAATGACCAAAATATCCCTAATATTAAAGTTATACCTTTAAAATCAGGGTTTTTGAAGGAAAACTTGGTAAAATTGAGATTTCGAAATTCTAATTGAATCAAATGATGATGAAATGCAGTATGAGGCATGATGACATGCTGCAAAACACATTAGGACTGTAAAATCAGAATTTGACATGCTATCCTTCATCAAAAATAATGAATTTCGCTTGATTTTCTCTTGGATCGGGGTCCCGTGGGGCCCTGTTTTGATGATATGGCTAAATCAAGCCTCAAATGAATTCCAAGTTACACCAAATTCGGTATGAAGCATCTACATACTCTGATAAACATCCTAGAATGCTAAAAATCATGAAATAATATGATTTAAATGCTAAAATTTAAAGAAAGTCTTAAAAATGATGGATTTCACCTACGGACCCGAACCAAATGCAATGCTTAATATGGTAATGCAAAATTTACACCATAGAAACCTATGATATTTTGCAGACTGCTAAAGGACTTGAAATGGAACTTTTTTGGTTTTTACAGCCTCGGTATTTGAGCCATGGTGAGTTCGATAACAGGGATTTGGTTCTGACAGAGGTAAAAATCAACCTAATCTAATATAAAATGCTAAAAAACTAGAAACCAGCCGTGGAAATTTCTGATATTTAACAGAGCTACTCACGACATATACAGGGACAACTTTCGTGTTTATGACTTTGGCATTTGATCAACAGAAACACATATAAAAATATAACTTCTCACTCCTAAATCGACAGAACAGACAAATGTGACCAAACAGGTGACTGACAATAAAAATCCGAAACAGATACCACAACTATTCTAAAAATCACAGGCTTTTAGATGCAAACATAGGACATCTCGGACATAACATTCACTTTTTACATATTTTGATTTGGATCAATACACAAAGAGAACCCATCGACCTAAGTCGATCCAAAGTCTCAGAGACCCAAATCAGGCTCTGACACGTGTCCCGCACTCTCGGATTTTTGTCAGACATAAAAAAACATCATAAAATCGGAACAAATCATATTAAAAACTAGACATCCTCTCGAGTTCAGAACATCTTTCGAATCGAAAATCGGATCTCCCATGAGGGAGATCTCGATTTTACAAGTCGGAAATGATATTTTAAAACGCATCCCGGGTAATAAAATCCGGCTCACCTTTTTGAACGTTTACCACAATAAACGAATTCAAATCACTCCGAATTTTTGGCACATTTTTTAGGGACAACTAAGGGCAAATTTCATGATTTTTTTAGAATTTGTAATGAAAAATAAATGCATGAAATGATGTGTGGACTAACTGACAAAAACAGAGAGCTACTGAAATTGAGCAGAATTGAAATAAATGCTTAATTAAACCTAATTAACCCATGAAACATGCTAAATTAACAAAATAAAATGCAAATTAAATCTAGCTAAATGCATGAATGCTAAAAATCTTCAAGGAAGTATAGTTATATATTTTTATATTTGTCGTTTTATGAGAATAGCTCAATCCATCCCTCGGATGAGCTCTTTCTTCAAACGACACCTGAATCAAACCATGATATGAAATCAAGAGGAAAAGAGGTGCACCTTTCTTCGTTACGCAGCTTTAAAACTCTTGAAAGGGACTGCTACCAGGGGCTTCGTTCATCCTTCGATCCGGGCTTCGAATGATTCACCAAGATCGACCCACGCTTGAATCGAAATGGCTACAGTGCGAGCAATATAGGCACTTTACTGCATCTTCTCCACTGAGCTCAAGAGGGGCGTGAATTCCAAAGTTCAAAAATCGGGTTCTGAAGAAAAGCTAGGTTGAATTTCAAAGTCCAAAAAGAAGCTCTCCAGGCTGGGCGTGGAGCCTTGTTGTTATAGAATTTTCTGAAAATTTTGAATTTCAAACAGGCTCAATCTGAGCCCTCCATGTGGCGCCATCTCAGGGGGTGCTATTTTGATTTTTTTGAGAAAATAAAAAAGGAAAATTTGTGGGTGAGACACCTCAGCAGAATTTGAAAATTTTCAAAGTTTGGGTCTGCTTGATTTTCTCTGCAGGAAGCTCCCAGATGGTGCCACCTCAGAGGGTGCTACCTGGGGTTTGAAATTCAAAATTTGCCTTTTGTAGGGAGCCCTTAGGTGGCGCCACCTCATGGGGCTATTTTTATTAAAAATATAAAATAAATAAAAGAAATGAAGCCAAGTGGGGCTCTGGATTGGCGCCACCTCAAAAGGAGGTTTGAGGTGTAAAGCTGGAAACAGTAGGAGCATGCCATGTGGCGCCACCTCTGGAAGCTCTTGACACATGTCTAAAGGATAGGAGTGGAAAAAGCAGACTGTGCCACCTCAGAGGAATTCAAATTCTACTTTTTTGTAGGAAAGGAGAGGCTGACATGTGGCGCCACCTTCAAGTTTCTTCACACTGCCATGTGGCAGGAGAACAGGGATGGAAGAAGCAAAATGCTCCACCTCAGAGGGGGGGGTTTCTACTTTTTCTGATGCAGGGAGGTCTGGACATGTGGCAGACAAGTGTCAGCAGTTTGGAGAAGCTTTCTCAAATGGCGCCACCTCAGAAGGTGATTTGAATTTCAAATGGGGGGTTGGCTCTGGAGGAATGGAGGATGGACATGTGGCAGTTCCTCAGAGTGGCTCCTACAATGCCATGTGGCAAGAGGGAAAAGCAAGGAACATGTGGCGCCCTCATAGACAAAGTAGAAAAAGGTAGAACTCCAGGATTTGCGCCACCTAGCTCTTGTCTGAAAATTTTTGAATAGTTGCTTTTTCTGAAGAAAGCCAAGAGTGACATGTGTCTTCTACTTTTTCTGAAGGAAGCTAAACATGACATGTGTCATCTACTTTTCTGAGAAAAGTAGGGAAAAGACATGTGTCATCCTGCTTTTTCTGAAAGAAGCAGAGATTGACACGTGGCAGAGGGAAGAGAAGGAGGTCCAAGCCATGTGGCGCCATCTCAGACAAAATGGAAAAGGTGAAGTTCAGGATTTGCGCCACCTCTAGAGAGATTTGAATATTTGAATTCCAATTTTTTTGAAGAGAGCAGGAAATGACACGTGGCATCTACTTTTTCTGAGAAGAGCAGAGAATGACACATGTCACCTGCTTTTTCTAAAAAGAGTAGAGGATGCCATGTGTCCTCTGTAGGAGACAAACTTCAAATGGCGCCACCTCAGAGGAGACAAGCTTTGTTTTTTCTGGACAGGACAACACATGACACTTGGCATCTCAGGATGATCTTTGGAATGACTGTGATCATCGCAAAATTTTTCCTATTCTCTTTTTGGTTTCTCTCTCTTCCTTCTCTTTTCCTTTTCTAACCTCTATTTTCCTCCTTTTTGAAGGGAGGAAAATAAAAGAAAGAAAAGAAAGAGAGAAAAGAAAAGAAGAGAAAGAAAGAGAGAGATGACGAACTATTTTGCGGGTTTTCACTTGACCTTTATTTGAAAAAATATTTAGAAAATTACTCGCCTCCGTTTTGAAAATTTGCGGGAAAAAGATGGAGAGACGGGATTCACTCATCGGTACGAGGTTCGACCGTTCCTGGCGCCTTTACCAGGGGTAATCGAACCAAGGATCGAATCTATACCTTTTGCTTTGCCTAAATATAATCTAAGAATTTACTCTAAAAGATCTAAATGCATGAAGAATCATGCTTGTGCAATGCAAGAATGTATGCATCTTTTGAAAAGAATGTTTTGAAAATTTTCCAAGTATTCTGAGATGAACTTGATAAAGAAATGATTGAATCTAACTTAGAACTTGAGATAGATCAGAGGAGTTCTAAGTCTTTGAAATAAATCAGGATTTTGGAAGAATAAATGAGAAGGAATGTCTTGAAGTTTTAAAATGAAAGGAAATGAAGTTTCAAAGTCAGAAATAGACTTTAAATTTTGAATTTGTTTTTAGGAAAGGAAATGAATACTTGAGTTTAGATTTTGAAGTTTTTAAATTTGGACTGGATTTTAAGAAACTCAAATGGTATTTAAGAACAGAAATTGATTTAGGGAGTTCAGATGAGATCTGAAAATGGAACCGGATTTTGAAATCCAGAATTGGGAATGGAGTTGGATCTAAAGATGGATTTCAGATCTGAGATCTGAGATCCGAGATAAAATTGGGTTCTGGATCCTAATATGGATTCGGATCAGAAGTCTACGATCCAACATGTGATTGAATTCTGGATCCTGGAATGGAAATGGATCTGAAATCTGAGATCCAATGTAGAGTTGGATTCTGGATCCTAACGTGGATTTGAATTTGTGTTCTGAGATCCAAGGTGAAATTGGAGTTTGGATCCTAAAGGGGAATTGGATCTGAAGTCTGAGATCCAAAAGTGAAATTGAATTCTGGATCCTAAAGTGGACTTAGACCTGAAATCTAAGATCCAAAGTGGAGGTTGAGTTCTGGATCCTAAAATAGATTTGGGTTTGAGGTCTGAGATCCAATGTAGAGTTAGACTCTGGATCCTAAGATGGATTTGGATCTGAAGTCTGAGATCCAAATGGGAAATTGGGGTCTGGATCCTAAAGAGGGATTGGATCTGAAGTCTGAGATCCATTTTGAGTGTTGAATCCTGGATCCTAAAAGTGGATTTTGGATTTAAATTCAGAAGATTAAATTGAACTTGAAATTTAGAATTTGAATATACAAACGAATTTCAAAGCCAAATTAGACCTTGAATTTTTGGAATTTGGAATTTAAAAGATGAATCAAGAGTCTCAAAGTTGAAATTGAACTTTGATTTTGATTTAGAGTTTTGAATATAAAATGAATTTAGAATTTCAAAGTTAAATTGAACTTTGAAATCTGATTTGAATATAAAATGAGTTTGAAATCTCAAAGTTAGATTGAACTTTGAGATTTAAAAATGAAATAGAATTTTGGAAATTGAAAGAATGAATTGGATTTGAGAAGGATTGAAGATAGATTGAGAAAGGTATTTACATTACTTGGAGTTTTTGAAAAAGACATTTTGAAAATATGATGCAATTCTATCTTATATGATGAATGAATTTAAATTTTTGAAAATTGGATTTTAAAAAGCTATCTTATTCTTAAACTGAATTAAAATAAGATTGAAAATATAATACATCCTTGACTATGGTCATTGAATGTATTATATGATAATCTATATTTAAACTCAAAAGAAGAATAAAATACATTTTTAGTGCTTTTATATTATTTAAAATGAGATCAACCCTCAATATACCCTGACTATGGCCATTGGTATATATTTTGAGTTAATCCTAAGTTAAATTCTGATAAAAGAAAAGAAATATTTTGAGAAAATATGATGGATTTTGAAAGTGGATCAAGTGTGGATCCAATGTTATTTCGTAAAAGACAAGAATTCTAAATTTTGTTCACACCCCGACTATGGCCGTTGATGTAAATCGTCAACTTAGAATTAACTTATCTCTTACGAAATGGTGCACGTGCCATTCGTGTTTTACCATTGTGAGGATTTTGAGAAAAGAAAAAAAATGCATGGAATAAACAATTCATGATATTCTATAATGCTCATTCATTCTACCTAAAGCAAGGAATATAAATTTTCATTAAAGTCTAACTAGTACAACATGTAGAATCAAATTTACAACACCAAAGAATACCCCTTTTTACATATTTCCTGCAAAACAACTGGGTTAGCATGAGAAAGAAAAATTTACACATATCATGTGGTTATCTACAAGATGTTCATATGAATAATTATAAGACAAAGAGAATGATACTCATACATATGTATATACACAAGTTATATAGGCATATACAGATATCTGTATATGGATACATATGGCTTGAGAAATGATATGAGTTTAGTGGTTTGCAAATGGTGGAGCTGGACGATAGTGGTAATGATGCTGAAAGCATGGCCATCAGGGGGCAATAATCAATGACAGAGATGATTATGCATAAGGCCATAATTGTATGAAGGGTCAAAGAACAGCTTACAGTGATTTTTTTTTAACTGCTGTAGTAAACACGATATTGCAGCAACTGTTGGAGTTGCTGCAAAAAAGTTCTTGCAGCAATTGTCGACCTTATGACAGACACAATGAAGCCGCAGCAATGCTTAACATTGTTGTGACTGAATGAGAAGTGAAGAAATGTGGGATGATTGGTGATGTAATGTTTAACAGTAAATGGAGGCATATAACGCTGATGGACCTACACTGGGTGGTAAGCATTCGAGAACATAGTTAACTACAGCAGGATTCATATGTAACCACAATGAAACCACGTCAATAATTGGACATGGCTGTAGGATGGAGGATGAAGTCCTGGTGGACAGGGTGTGAACGAGTTGGCAGCAGTGACTCTAACAGGTGAGTATGTATGGTGGTAGCTGATGAGATAATAGGCAACATGGGACACACAAAGATGCAACAGGATATGTTGTGTGCTAGCTGGATATATACCTGCTACTGCAGGTAGCAGCGAGGTAATGGGGTGGATATGAAGGGTTGAAGATAAGGTAGATGTAAGGTGATGCCATGCACCTCTAGTGAACATGTGATACGTAATGCTACTTTGTATGCATCGAGATTACCATCACTAAGGCAAACTAAAAAAAAATAATGAGCCAATACATCAATTATTTCCAAATGGCTGTTGCTGACATATAAATGAAGTGGTTGGTTTTGACAATACATATTTGGCAGAACTTAGAAAAATTCTGAACCAACAGGGGACCGATTCCTGGACAGCATGCCATTTTGTTATAACACTATCAAAATAAATCATTCAGCTAATATATACATAAAAGAAAAAAACATACCTACCATTGTTTATTGGAAACGTAGACATCCACTGGGTTAAGGTTTGAAGTTAAATTCTGGACATACGACATTTCCAAAGGGATCGATTCTATCAAACTGACTTGGGTGGAGGAATTCTAGTCCGGACCTGAGATCAAGTTCTGCTATTATAGACCCAGTTGAGTGCCCCCACGACATATGCATGATTGGATTGGATCATGGCAGGTTCTATTTAGACGCTCAACTCCAGTGGGTGCGATGACCCAAACCTGTGGTGAAAGGAAACTAATGGCCTTCTTTAATATGTATAGTCTCAAAAGGCACGGGTGGCCCGACTCCATCAAGCTGGTCCCTCAAATCTATATGAAGGGAGCTTAACATAGAAGATGAAGATGAATGGGTGAGGTAAGACAATCAAGAAGCAGAATCAATAAGGCTCAATGCTTTAAGCAGATAATTACTAAAGTGAAATGATCAAATAAATAGATTGGTAGACTGAACAACAGTTAACATTTCCTATATATGACTTCAGCAGAAAGATAGATGGTCAACATACCTATATCAACAAAAAGGGTTCAATGTCAATTTCTGTACCAATCAAGGAATCGATAGACGCAAGCACCTGTTAATAAACCACCTCGCTACGGCAGGGATTCAGAAGGGTTTTGTTTTTCGTCTGAAGATTTTTTTTTTTTAGACGTATTGCAGAGACTCTGAGAGGGATGTTTCCTTGGAGGGTAGATCGAGCCGCAACCTTGTTTTGATTCGAGAGGAAGAGAGAGAGTCCCGGTTGAATACTCTTGCAACTTCAGAACGGATTATAGGAGGGTCGACCTTGAGCCCTTTGGAGAGGAGATCAATCTTCTCGAAACAGGAAAACAACAAGCACCGATAGGAAGCGGGAATGGTCGATGATCGATGCCCCCTTTCTTTCTCGCTGGCCTACCTTTATAGAAAAAGGAGAAGCCTCGAGAAGGAGGGCTTCTGTTGCAGATCGATGGTCCGAATCCGGGGGGGCAGTGATCGGAAGGTGGAGCTTGGTGTCGCACATGGGGCTGGTTGGGGAGAGGAAGAAGGCTTGCAAGGCCGTTGAAGATGAACGGAGGAGGCCAATGGCCATGGCAATCGAGGGTGGATGTTGATGGAAGATGGCAGATGGGGGCATGCGATCAGGAATCTTCCAGAGGAAGAGCGTGCGAGAGGGAAGGAGAAGGTGGTTTGTTGGGGGATTAAAGGTGGAGAACGAACCTGGATGATCGAAGGGTGAGTGGTTGCTCGACCATGGAAGAAGGAGAAGATCGGAGGGTTGAAGAAAGAAGGTCGCATATGGGGGTGGTCGGCCAAGGAGTGGAAGACTCTCCTCCCTCAGAGGCGCCGCCCTCTCCTCTCTTACGAAGGAAAACCCTAAGCCATTAATTTACGAAAAAGGGCTCTTTCAAAAAAAAAGATTTTCAAAAAGGTGTTTTTCTAAAATGAGGTTTTTAGCAAAAGATGATTTTAAAAGTTAAAACTCATTTGTTTTTCTCATAAATTTTCCAATTTTTTTGGTTTTTAGTTTATTTTTCAATTTTTTTGTATTTTTAGGATAAAATCCTAAAGTTTCACGAGAAAACAAAGATTAAAACTATTTTTTTTTTGTATTTTTAAAAAAAATATTTACAAAAAGGGAATTTTTTCGAGATTAAAAAGCTATTTCGAGAAAAAAAATTCAAAAATGGGTTTTGATCCGGATTTTGAGAAAATATGGATTTAAAGTACTGGATTTGGATCCGGAGTTGATTTTGAATATATCAATACAAATTTTAATTTAGAAAATCTAAAGAAATGACTTGATTTTCTCAGAAAACGGGTTTAGGGGCGAAAGGGTCATTTTTATAAAATCTTTTGAAAAATTTGGGGTGTTCACAATGACACATGGTGCTGGGTGAAGATGGTGGATGATGACACATGGCATGGAATGAAGAGGGGGTCTAATGACATGTGGCAGCTTCTTAAGGTAGCCCCACACTGACACTTGGCAGATAAATGGGAGGAGAGAGAAAAGACAAGTGGCGCCAATCCAGGGGACAAGGCTCCTATATTTTAGGGTTTTTCAAAATTCAGATTTTTCAAAAGAAAAAGCCTGTGTGACACCACCTCAGTGTGGGTCCCACATTACTTTTTTTTTGAAATAAGGACAAGACAACAACCACTTTTTGGAATTTTCATAAAATCTGGACTAATTGGTAAAAATAGAAATTTTTGAAAAGAGTTGGCCCCTGTAGGGCGATTTTGTAAAAGAATGATAGTTGAAATAGTTTGACAAAAGGGCAACATTTGAGGTAAAGTGATTGAAATCCATATTGAAAACTATCCAGATTGTTTTCTTCAAAAAATATTTGGAAATTCAGAGTCCTGGGGGTAAAATGGGAAGAATTGATAATTTTAAAGAACTAGGGTTTTGAAATTGATTTTAAAAACAGTTGAAATTCTAATCTGGATTGAAAATTTTGAAATCAAGAGTTTTGGACCTCGAAATGACATGCTGAGCAGTGCAGTGATATGAAATGCTCATGCAATGATATGCAATGCCATGTTTTATGCCTTAGAATCTTGAACCAAGACTTGGAGATTCTTGTCTTTTGTCAGGAATAAAATTTTGAACATCTGAGCTAAATAGAGAAATTTTAAGAGTTACAGATGAAATTTAGACTTCTGTAAGGTCTGAGCTCAGAAAATAACCATTTTGCCCTCCGGCGATTTCAGAGGCTGGATGCTGATGCTTGGTGAAAATGTTGGGGAGGTGAGTGAAAATTTGGGGTGTTTACAAGCACCGAGTTTTTCCAACTGAGAGTCAGGAAGGAGACCGGCATTCTTAAGATATTTAGAGATTGAAGCAGAAATGATTGCCGGGGTTTCAGGATTATCCCTTATCCTAAAGGGGAAATAGAATAGACATTTTGAAGAGAATTTAGAAAAAGAATGATTCAGGTTTATCCCTTAACCTGAAGGGGAAATGGAATAGACATTTGATGAGAATTTAGGAAAAGAATGATTCAGGTTTATCCCTTAACCTGAAGGGGAAATGGAAGATTTTGTGACGAGATAACTTGAAACTTGAATTTGGAAGGGATATGACAAGATTTAGAATTTATGATCTATGATTTTTAGAAAGACCAGGTATGTGGTCCAATTTTCAGGATTTAAACCCTTTATTCTGAACGGGGAAAATAGAAGAAATAGAATTCTGAGAAGACAGAAGGATATAGAATTTTGATGAAAAAAATGGAGAGAATTTAAGGAAATTGATTTATTTTGTAAAAAGAATTCTCACAGGTATCATGGTTGCCCCTATGAGTGATCTCAGGATTATCCCTTATCCTGAATGGGAAAAAGAATAGAATTTTAAGAAGGTGAAGAGAAATTGATATAAATTTAGAAAATCAATAAAGGTTGACAAAACTTGTATTTACAAAAGAATTCTCGTAGGTAGCATTATTGCTCCTACGAGGGGTTTCAAGATTATCCCTTATCCTGAACGGGAACAAGAATAGAATTTAAAGATATTTTAATGAAGGGAAATTGATATAAATCTAGAAAATCAACAAAGATTAACAAAACTTGTATTTACAAAAGAATCCTCATAGGTAGCATTGTGGCTCCTACGAGGGGTTTCAGGATTATCCCTTATCCTGAATGGGAACACCTTGGACAACGAGGGTCAGATTTATCCCTTAACCTGAGCGGGAAACACCTCGGACAACGAGGGTCAGGTTTTTCTCTTAACCTGAAAGGGTACACCTCGGACAACGAGGGTCAGGTTTTTCCCTTAACCTGAAAGGGTACACCTCGGACAATGAGGGTCAGGTTTTTCCCTTAACCTGAAAGGGTAACACCTCGGACAACGAGGGTCAGGTTTATCCCTTAACCTGAGGGGGAAAAATATTTTAAAAAATACCTCATGGGAAAGAGGCACCAGGTTTATCCCTCAACCTGAAAGGGAAAAGAATTGATAAAATTTTTAATAGAATTGAGGAAATATTGATAAACTTGATAAAATTTGATAAAATTGATGTAAACTTGATAAAAATATGAATAAAATGAATGAAACTGATAAAGATATCAAAATTAACTGAAGATTTACAAGATTTGAGAAAAAGGAGTTTTTCTGATCCTGCCTGCATATGGGATTTTGAAAGGAAAATGTTTATTTAGAAGATAAATGAGAAATCATTTTGGGGGAAGAAAATCCACCACAAGAAGAATAATCAGTGCGAGATCTGATCCTTTAAATCAAACATGAGAGATCATCATGAGGGTCAAATTTTGAAGGCAATGGTTTGGAAAACCTTTTTTTGAAGAAGAAGATCAACACTGGATCTGATTTCTAAAAATGATAGTTTGAAATTGATAATAAGATCAATACAAGAGTTGATCTTTGAATATAATGTTTTAGAAACCAATCTTGGAAGATAAGACCGACACAGGGGTTGATCTTTGAATAAAATGTTTTAGAAACCAATCTTGGAAGATAAGACCAACACAGGGGTTGATCTTTGAATATAATGATTTAAAATCCATACAAGGATTGATTTTTGAATGATTCGAAACCCATTTTGAAAGATTTAGACCAACACAAGGGTTGATCTTTGAATATAAAGATTTGAAATCAGTTTTGGAAGATAAGACCAACACAAGGATTGATCTTTGAATATAACGGTTTGAAAATCCATTTCGGAAGATAAGACCAACACGAGGGTTGATCTTTTGAATATAACATTTTGAAATCGATCTTTTGTAAGATAGGATCAATACGAGTTTTGAAATTTTAATGCAATGGTTCGAACACTTTATTTTTTTTGAAAATATGATCAACACGAGGGTTGATTTTTGACAAAGGTTAGACCAAAGAATATTTGAACTCTTTGGTCATGACGAAGACTTTTTGAAATTTCATGATTTTTGAAAAGCCCTCATAGGTAATATCATTTCTCTCATGAATGATGTTAGGATTGTCTCGCATTCTGAAAAGAACAAGAATTTAAATGCCTCAGTATGGCAAAAGAAGGAAGTATTTGAATATCAAAGATATAAAGGAAAATTGACATTTCATTGATAAGCAAAGGTTTGATAACAACTGAATATTTACAAGAACTTTTAAAAGGAAAAGATTCATAAAAGACTGGGTTGACTAGCCCCTACAAGACAACTGACAAAAAGAAGCGAAAGCAAACAAAAACTTTGGCTTTATCAATTCTTCGAGTGGTCCGGGAATGGTTCTGTCAGGACTGCTGGCTGCTTTTCTTCCTTGTTCTCGATCAGCTCACTTCTGTCGATGCAGTCTTGTATCATGTGCTTGAGGACAAAACAGTGCTCTGTGTCGTGCCCCATTGCCCTGTGGTACTTGCAGAATTGGTCATTGAACTTTCCCAAGATTACGGGAGGATCTGCTACTTTAGAGAGTTTGATCATCCCATGTTTTAACAGGTAATCCAGAATTGCTTCCATAGTTTGATCTAAAGGAGTGAAGACTCGATCTTTCTCACACTTGATGTACTTGGGCTTCTCTTGAAGATCCTCTTTCTGTTGGATGCCAGTCAGAAGTGGTTTGTCATTGTTCTTGTAAGATCTTTCCTTCTGCCCCTCTACCCTCAGGCCACTGCCACTGTTGTTCTTGTTTTCTTTGCTGCTACTGCCAAGATTATTACAGGAGGCATCAACTGAATGAGCGAACTGCGCTTTCTTCTTTTGGTCTTGGACATTCTTGACCAGAGGCGTGCCCTCGTAAAGCTCACTTTCTATCCCTGCTTCGAGCCATTCAGCTCGCTCGATCAACTTGATGAAGGATTTCGTCGGGGAAGTGGCGATGAGGCTCCTTATGGGCTGAGAGAAATTGTTGAGGATCACCTGCAACGCGTGCTCCTCTGGAATGGGTACCTTCATCTTATTACAGGTGCTTCTCCACCTGTGAATGAAATCTCCTGCTCTTTCAGTCTCTCCTTGCTTCAGGTTGTAAAGATGATTTAGTGTAGGTGAGGCTTCAGTGTTGAATAAGAAGCACTTGATGAACAGATTTACTACTTTATCGAACTCTCGTAGTTCGATAGGATTTACGTGGTCAGCATACCATCTAGCTGCTACGCCCTCTAGACTGCAGGGAAAACAGATGAACAGAGCCCTGTTGTCTTTCATGAAACGGCTGCACTCTGCATAAAATATGGCTAAGTGGGCTTTAGGGTTGCCAGTTCCATCAAATTTGAGAAATTTACGAGGAAGGTTCTCCAGATTATCATCCCCATCTAGACCATCGTAAAAATCTTCGCCAGTGTAAGTTTGTTTGCCCTTACCCTTGGCTTGAATGTCTTTAATTGCTCGATTCATCTCCTTCATCTGCTTGCTCATCAGGTCCTCTGCTGGAACCCCAGACTTGGGCTTGTTGACGGATTCGGGCTCTTTTGCAGCTATCTTTACAGACTGTCTCGGAGGATTCTGTTTGTAGACAATCTGCTCTTCCTCTTCTGATTTTTCCTTGACTGACTCTGATTCCTCAGAAGTAGTGTCTGGCTGTACCTTCTTCCTGATGATTCGGATTTGCTTTTTCACAGGCTTCTTTCTCAGCTTGCTTTTAGGAATTGCCTCTTTCAGCTTGGCCTCGACTTGTTCCGACATTATCCTCGCCATCATCTTTTGGAACATATCATACATAGCGGGGTCGATGTCATCTTTCCTGTTCTGACCTTGTCCCTTGACTGATTTAGGAGAGCTCATCTCTTCCGCCTCACTGTCGCTGAGTTGAGGAACTGTTTCTTTTTCCCCTCTTGTCGTGACCATTTTTGAAATATCAGTGCTCCCTCTGTGGAAGAAAAGTGGAGGTTTTTAGACCAAAGAAACTTTTTTGGAGAAGTTTTGACAAGAGAAAGGATTTAGGTTGAAATCTAAACAATTGTATCCCATTACTAGGGATCGAGTCGCCACAAAATTTGTGACAATTGCGTTGTTTACTCTGCGGGGGGGAGTAACCAACTAAAAATATGAAAAAGAAAATATTATTTTGAAAAGGATATCTCTTGACGGAAAGAGATTTTTATGAAAATATAAACAAGAATATAAAATCAAAAGAAAATAAGAGGAAAATGGAATTTGAGAATAAATGGTAAAGATTTAAAATTTGAAGAATTTGCAGGCAGGATCAGAAGAATTTTTAGAAGAAGAAGAAAAGGATAAAGAAAAATACACCTGGGTTTTAAAAACAAAGAGGAAATTTTGAAATATATACCCAGGGTTTTGGAAAATATAAGGAAGATATAAAATATCACACAATCACAGATATACAAGCAAGGATACACAAATAGCACTCCCTAGAGCTGACTCTATATGCAATATTTGAAATGGTTGGTAGGACCTTAATCCTAACTCTAAGATTTAGATCATCTGATTTCAATCAAGGTATGCCGATATACTCAAGCTGAAGCTCGAAGTACGTGGCATATAAAGATATCTCTTCGGTTCTAAGGTAATGGCTTCCCAACATCCTTGAGCACCTACCGATATACCTCGGACTATGGCCCTTAGGTACGTGGTAGGGGCGCGAACCCAAATAAGTGGTCCAGTTGTGAGGCTCTCTTCCGAACTATGGTTCAGTGAGACAGCCCAGCAACGTGAAGACCGGGACAATATAGGTAGGGATGTTTTCAAAATATGATCAACATGCAATAAATTTAGAAGGCTCTAATGCAAGTCCTAAAGAGATAGATTTAAATGAAAAAGAAGCATACACTTGCATACATTGTTTTTGCATTCAATCCCTAAAATTGAGGAGAGTTGTATTTAAGACCTAAGTCTAATGTGAACATGGAATAATCTCCTCAATATGGTCCTACCAAACCATACTTAGATCCTATATGCAATGATGTCAGCTTTAGGACAGAGTCTAGGCTCCTAAGGTTTGCATGGAAATGAAGCTGACATATGAAGAATAAAGACTTAGATTATATAAAAGCAAAGCAAAGGCATAGATTCAACCGGACGAAGACCAGTCCCATCACGGTCGCCAAAACTGTGATCATCGCAAAATTTTTCCTCTCGTATCTTTCTCTCTCTTCCTTCTCTTTTCCTTTTCTAACCTCTATTTTTCTCCTTTTTGAAGGGAGAAAAAATAAAAGAAAGAAATGAGAAAGAGAAGAGAAAAAGAAAGAAGGAAAAAGAGAAGAGGAACTCTTTTGTGCGGTCTCACTTGACCTTAATTTGAAAAAAAAATATTTAGAAATTTAACTCGCCTCCGTTTTGAAAATTTGCGGGAAAATGGAGAGACGGGATTCACTCGTCGGTACGAGGTTCGACCGTTCCTGGCGCCTTTACCAGAGGTAATCGAACCAAGGATCGAATCTATGCCTTTTGCTTTGCCTAAATATAATCTAAGAATTTATTCTAACTCTAAATGCACAAAGAATCATGCTTTATGCAATGCAAGAATGTATGCTTCTTTTGAAAGATGTTTTGAAAATTTCCAAGTATTCTGAGATGAACTTGATAGAGGAGTGAAGAAATGATTGAATCTAACTTTAGAATTTGAGATAGATCAGAGAAGTTCTAAATGTTTAGAGTTGAAAGAATAAATCTTGACTTTGGAAAGAGAATAATTTAAAGTTGAGATAAAGGGGAAGGAAAGGAAATTTTCAAGGTTTTTTAGAAGATGGACTTTGAACTTGGATTTAGGAAAAGAAATAAGATTGAAAATGGAATTGAATTTAAGATTTGAAATTTGGATTTCAAGATGGAATTCGAATCCATGGTCTGGATCTTTGAATCTGAACTCTGAATTGGATCCGAAATTTGAAATGGATTTTGGATCTGAGATCCAAGATGGAATTGAATCCTGGATCCTAAAATGGATTTGGATCTAAAGTCTGGGATCCAAAGTGTGATTAAATTCTAGACCCTAAAATGGATTTGGATCTGAAGTCTGAGATCCAAAAGGTGGAATCGGGTTCTGGATCCTAAGATGGAATTGGATCTGAAGTCTGTGATCCAATGTAGAGTTGGATTCTAGATCCTAGAATGGAGTGGATCTGAAGTCTGAGATCCAATGTAGAATTGGGTTCTAGATCCTAAAGTGGAATTGGATCTGGAGTCTAAGATCCAAAGGTAGAATTGTATTTAGAAAACTGGATCCAAGTTGATCAGATTTTGGGCTTGGAATCTGAGATCCAAAGTAGAATTAGGTTCTGGATCCTAAAGGTGGAACTGGATCCAAGATCTGGAATCCAAAGTGAGATTGGGTCTTAACTTTTGGATTTGGATTTTGAAAGTCTGAATGGACCCTTTGAAGATGGATCTGGGTTTTTGAAAAACCCAGATTTGAATTTAAAGTTTAGAATCAATCTCAAACTTTGATTTCGAATTTGAAGATGAGAAAAAAAAAATGAACTTGACTTTGAATCAGAAGATAACTTCAAAGTTAAATTGAACTTTTGAAGTTGGGATGTGGATTTGAGTTTATAAAGATTGAACTTTAAAATTTCAAAGTCAAATTAGACTTTGAAATTGAAATCTAAATCTTTGAAATAAGATAGAAGAATGATTTAAAATAGAGATTGAAGAAAGATATTTGAGATTACTTGGAGTTTTGAAAAAGAAATTTTGAAAATATGATGCTGCTCTATCCTAAATGGTGAATGAATTTAAAGAATTTTGAAATTGGATTTTTTGAAAAACTATTCCATTCTTCAAATGAATTAAAACAAGATTGAAAATATAATACATCCTTGACTATGATCATTGAATATATTATATAATAATCTATGTTTAGATTCAGGTGAAGAATGAAACATATTTTGTGCTTTTATAGAGTTTAAAATGAAATTAATTCTCAATATACCCTGACTATGGCCATTGGTATATATATTAAATTAATTTTAAGTTAAACTCTGATAAAAGATAAAATGTTTAAAAATATGATGATTTCTGAAAAAGGATCCAGTGTTATTTCATAAAAGATAAAAATACTAAGTCTTGTTTACATCCCGACTATGGCCGTTGATGTAAATCATCAACTTAGGATTAATTTACCTCTTACGAAATGGTGCACGTGCCATTCGTTTTGCCATTTGTGAAAATTTGAGAAATAAAGGCAAAAATGCATGAAAAACAAGTTATTCATGATATTTACAATGCTCATTCATTCTATCTAAAACAGGAAAGGTAAATTTTCATTTAAGATCTAACTATTACAACACATAAAGATGAATTTATAACTCCAAGTAATGATGTTTTCACATATTCCCTGCAAAAACACTTGGTTAGTACAAAAAGAGAAGAGAAATGGCATGCATTGTATAAATATCAAATGGAAAAATTGCTCGTATGCCAAGATATAAATGATGAAAAAGATGGGAAATAACATGCATACTTATATACATATATATACATGTATGCCTACAAATGAATATATATATATATATCACATGTGGCATACACTCGATGTAGATGGATGAGGGCGTTGTTGATGCAGGAAAACATAGCAAAAGATAGGTGGATGCTAGGTGATAGCAGCCAGGTAGGGGTGAAGGGGTTTTTACTGCCATATGACAGAATATGTAATGAAGGCAGCTGTTGGAATGTAACATAGATGGTGCTGGAGGTAATAATAAAAACAAAGTGATACAACATGGACTCTTAAGTGCAGGGAGCAAGGGCATAGATGAAGAAGATGCAGGGAACAACTGACAGATTGGGTGAAAGTGGAGTGTTTGAAGCTACTGCTGCAAATACAGTGCTGGGAGTTGATGGAGTGTTAATGGCACACACATGGATTTTCAGGTAACCCCTAAAGACAATATCAAAGGTTTTCTCCAAATTAATGCAGTCATGATTAATATGATGAACATAAACCAAACTTAGTGTTTAGGTGGGAATAGAAGTATAGTATTGTTGTTGTGAAGGCAGCACATACAATGTGCTACTGTAAGTAAAAGTGGCAAGGATGTACATGCCGTGCCTAATGGAGGTATGAATGGCTGAAGGTGCGGAGATGTGGGAGTGAGGTAGCCACAAGGGTGAATGTAGTGTATAACAGAAAAAAAAAATGTGACTGCTATGAAGGTACTATAGATATGATACAGTAAGTGTTGGGTATTGGTGAATGGAGTGGAAGTGAAGACAACACAGTGTACTGCCGCCAGTGCAGTGGTAACTGTTGCACTGATGCTGGGGCTGGACTGGCGATGGATGAGAAAGGTAACAGGTGGTACAGTAGATGGCTGAACAGTGGAAGCATGGCATTCCAGTGCTGAAGCGAGTGAGTTGAGGAGAATTGTGCTGAATGTGAGAACATGGTAGCTTGAAATGAAGTGAATGTAGTGGAGAGATGGTATACTGTGATGAATAGTGCATTTAACAGGGAGGTAGTGTGTTGTGGTTCGTGAGCAACTGGTTGGTGAATATGAAAGTTTTAGTAGTGTTTGATGGTGAACAGGGAAGGTGCAGCAGGGTGATGTTAACGACTGTATGGGATGCAAAAAAAAACATGACAGTAGATAGTGTGTTATGAAGAGGTGATACTGCGAAATGTTATGCCAACAAAGATATGCAGCAAGTGAGATGGGTGCTGGGAGTATGACAGTGAAGATACAACATCATCAAGATGCTTTTATGCAGGTAACAAGGTGACTTCCTCAGCATCTCAGGGTATTTGATATTCAGAACAAGGAGTTGGGGATGTCATAGATGGAGCTGGAAGTATTAGCAGGTAAGGTGGAAGGTAAAAGCTGCTGGGATGACTAACAGATGAGTGCAACAGGGCTGTAGGTGATGGTGTGGCCAGAGAGGTGACAGGGAGATGGATGTAAGGTGATAGTAATAATGTTAGTATGTGCAAAGAAAACGATAGTGATATGAGAGAGATGCGATGTTACAAACTTGCAAAAAAAATGTCACATCTACAGCATATAAAACCATGAAACCCAAATAAAATATTATGCATATTAGATTGGCAGCCTGATAGTGATATGCACATGGGCCAATCATCTTCAACCCAGTGGCTACTGGTTGAAACAGCCACCACGAAAATATAATGCTTTATTCCAAGGCATCCCTCCTGTACTCAACTCTCAGCAACACCTGTTCATTGCATCTTGCAAATACTTGGTCTTGAAAATGTCAGCACAAATATCTTAGAGAAAACAAAAGAATGAATCCAGCGTCACTTCTCTACCAGTCTGGGCATAAAAGGGGATGAACTGGAATTTTCCCCTTAAACTTAGTCATCAAATTGAGTTGCTAAAATATTTGTTGCTGAACACATCTTAAGCTTAGACTTCCGTGGCTCTTAAATCCCAACGTCCTTTGAAAAATCCCCTCAAACAGTTACCTTCTTTCAGGCCAATGTCTATAAACTACAGGCTTTCAGGAAAAAGCAGTAACTGGCATGCTTGTGATAATGACAATAAGATAGGACATTAGCACAGGTGAGGTAAAAGGAAATGTGCTGGACATAAGGATTAGAATGCTAATAGCAACAGAAAAAGGAAAGAAGAGAAAAACAAAAAAAAAAGAGAAAAGGAAAAGAAAAAAAATGATTCAACATCCAACATATATACATATTGTTGGAAGGAAATATTGTAATGCAATGAGAAGAAAACGGGTGGAACTAAAATTTTGAAACAGGAAATTGATCAAATGTAAAAGGAGAAATGGGTATTCAATAATAAGTATGTAACAGCAAATATAAGTGAAATATAGATAAAACCATGATAACAAGAATGTAACGAGAAATCAACCAAATAACAAGAATATTACAGAAGCTTAAACAAAATTAAAGAAACGATAATGAAAAGGGAAGTCTATTGATTCACAAGGGAATCAAGCTGAAAATAATAATTAAGAGATTTCAAATGAACCGAAACAAAGCAAAATCGGATTGGGATATTAGAAAGTAAAAAGAGAAACCATCAAGGGATCGAATGACGCTAAAATGAGATACTGCTACCTCCAGTTTTAGAAATCTGATACAATGGAGGGTCACTTTTGTAAATGGACATTAAGATCCCTATAAGCTGGCGAGATAAGTTGAAAAATAAAGGAATAAGAGAAATACATTGGAACTACTCGTTCCACTGGTTATCGCACAGAGTTTGATCAGCATTGCCATAGGCAGTCTGGATGTTACCGAATATGCATAAAAAAAATGGGAAAATCTGGTAATATCTAAAACAAAAGGGTAAGAAAACGATGCCAAGATTAATTCAAATGGATGCAGATGTCCAAATGTTAGAGACTGCCACGCCAACTAGGGCCAGAACGAATTGATTTAAACAAAAAAAATAACATCAAAGAGGGGGTTGCGATAATCAAAGTAGAATAAGGAATCAGGGGAGCTACTAAAAAAATGAAAGAAAAACAGAAAAAATTGTTGTAAAAAGGAACGTTAAACACTAATATTTTGTTGCAGAGACGCAGGTTGATGCTGCCATGAAACAGGTCAACACTGCATATCCTGCTTTTAATGGAGCAGAGGTATTGAACCCCTGCTATAGGAACAAGAATCAAAGGAGAGAGAATGCAAGAAAAGAAAAAGAAAACCAAAAAAAGAAAACAAAATCCAGAGAATGAAGAAGAAGAGGGAAGTGTACTTACTTCTGCTGCCCAAGGAGAGGCTTCAAGGAGGGAGAAGGAGGAATGAAGGAGCGTAGAGGAAATCACATGGAAGGGTAGGGGACGGATCCATTGAAGAGGCTCAGAGGCCTCTTCTTAAAGAGGAAATCGAGAGTTTGAGCGGAAGATTGGTTGAAGATGGAAGGCTCAGAGAAGAAGAAGTTGTTCAAGATGGAGGGTAGGAATGAGAGGGAGGATCATGCGGGAGATGGCCGTTTCCCCTTTCTCAAATTTCCAAAAGAAGGATTCCCTCTTTTTAAGATTTTTATAAAATGGCTCCAAATGAGGTTTTTGGCAAAATCTTTAAAAAGCACTTATTTTTCTCGTAGTTTTTCCGAATTTTTTGGGTTTTTTTGCATGATTTTTCCATTTTTTTGTATTTTTGGAACAAAAATCTAAGTTTTTACACGAAAACAAAGATTAAACACTAATTTTTTTGTATTTTTCTGAGAAATACTTACAAAAGTATTTTTCTGAGAATTTCAAACCATTTCGAGGAAAATTTTTTTTTTCAGAAGAATGGGTTTGGACCCGAGTTTTGAGAAAATGTTCGAGTTTTAAAACTCGAATCAAGGAATACAACGCAATGGATCCAAACGGATGTCGGGTGGACTGTCCGAGCTATTTACAAACTATTTTTGATATTTTCTGTAAATTTAAAAAAACTGGACAACGAGACTCAGATTTGGATCTGGACAATAGATCCAGATCCGAAATCTATTTAGACATATAAAATGAATTTAATTTCAGTAAAATTTGAGAAATGAACTGGAATTTAGATTTAAAATGACTCATTTTGCTAAAAAATGAATTTAGGGGCAAGAAGGGAAATATTTAAAAGATTTTGAAAAATTTGGGGTATTCACAACATGATAGAATCACATATAAAGTTTTTTGACTGCCTTAGAGCATATATGAGCATGATAGAATCACATATAAAGTTTTTTTGACTGCCTTAGAACACATATGTGCATGATATAATCACATATACTGTTTTTTGCCTGCCTTAGAACACATATGAGCATGATAGAATCACATATACAGTTTTTTGACTACTTTAGAGCACATATGAGCATGGTAGAATCACATATAGAATTTTTTTTACTGCCTTAGAACACATATGAGTATGATATAATCACATATATAGTTTTTTGTCTGCCTTAGAACATATATGAGCATGATGGAATCACATATAAAGTTTTTTGACTGCCTTAGAGCACATATCAGCATGATAGAATCACATATACAGTTTTTTTGACTGCCTTAAGAATATATATGAGCATGATAGAATCACATATACAGTTTTTTTACTTCCTTAGAACACATAAGAGGATGATAGAATCACATATAGAGTATAATTTATTTTAATATATTTTGTTTATCAATATTGACCTTTCTTTTCTTGTGTAGGTTGCTGGCGATAATTAGCGTAGTGGAGCTGAAAGGACAAATCAAGACAATAAACAAGAGAACGCACAAAATCTTGGCAATGATTAGATTCATGTGTTGAATTTGTTCTACCTTCTTTTTGTTTCAAAAATATAAATGTTGAATTGTAAATAATTAGAACTTGCGAATTTTATAGTGGATCGATTAATTGTTTTAGTTTTCTTTTATATGTATTTTGATGTGTACTTTGTTTTTTATTCACAAGAAATATAAATTGTATAACAAGAAATTTTTTCTCAATATTTAATTTTCAATTTTTTTTATTTTTTCCCTTGTTTGCGACGGATTAGCGATGGATATATCCGTCGCTAATTACTATTAGCGTTGAATGTAGTGACGGATTAGCGACTACTATAAATTTGTCGCAAAAACAAAATCACCGTATAGTAACAATGGCCTTGCGACGGATGTTGGCAATCGTTATTCTGTCGCAACTTAGCGACGGAATGGGTGACAGATATATTCCATCGCTAATTAGCATTGAAAAAATCGTGATGGAAGCTATCTGTCTCTAATCCGTCGCTAAGCTATTTAGCGTCGGATTTAGGTCGTCGCTAATCCACAGGTTTCTTGTAGTGTTGGGTTTGTAGGCCTCCCAGAAGGTTACCATGTCTGTAGAGTCCAAGCCAAGGTAAAAAGTTCCTAATTTTCTTTTATAGCTTAAGTAATTTCAAAATTTAATTAATTAGATCTCATAATTTATTTTTTATTTTATTAATAAAAGAAATCAATAAATATTAACTTTTTATCTTAGAGATGAGACTCTTATCTAAGCTCATCTATAAATAGAGGCCCTCATGAGAAGGATTAACAAGGTTAGCTCTTTTTCTTTCACCCTCAAACACCTATCTCCCTTATTCTTCTTTCCTATACTTCAACGTTGGGTCTTCTCAACGTAGTTCAGCATAGGAGGTTTTCACGCATATTGAGAAAGCTTGGGAAGGTCTTGAGTGAGGCCTTTGTTTGCGTAGAATGGCTGGTTTGCGCGAGGAGTGCCATCTATTCTCTAATAATCGATTTTCGTCATTAAAGTAAGGAGTTCTATACTCTATACGTAAACCAGGATTCGTGGGTATGAATACCTTCAATTTTTTATGAGTACAGACCCTAGATCTTTCCTCCCATGTGTGGGTTTGATATAGGACAGTCGGATAATGTATTTGAAAGGGGTTTTTGAAAGAAAAAACACAAGAAAAATCATTTTTCATCAAACCAATTTCTGTAGAAACTAAAATTGTAAAAACAGTAAAAGATCCATAGTAGTTGATTGTTTTCCTGAATATTTTATTTTGGGTTGGTAGATTACAATAATATCAATATTCTATAAAAAATTTATGAATTTCTATGGTCGTTTTTATTAGAAAATATGAGTTTTTCAATTCGTGTTCTTCAGAAAATGTTTTGTTTTTCATTTTCAGCCTCACACCCGACCAGTAAATCATTTGTATCTCTCTCGTCTGGAGGAGTTATAATGGGTGATTTATTGCGTTAGAAAGTTAACAAAATTTTGCATTCACTATAAAATTTTAGGCTCTATTCACAAACTGAGTACGAATCGGTGACTGTCAGAATACAATAGTATAGGTTTGCACAAAAATGTTTGTATCTCCATCGTCCAGAGAAGTTTTAACAAACGGTTTGGGGCATCGGAAAGCTGACATACTTTTCTACGTTTTGAAAATTTTTTAGGTTTGTCCACCATACAAATTTTTTTTTACAACCTCTATAACAGTCAGACATAGTTAGGGTTTTCTCAAAATTTAAGAGTTTGTTCAAGAACGGCTCTTGATATCGGGTTTATGCTTGTTCTTGATAAAAAAAATATAATTTGAACCTCTAGGGAAGGGTATTTTATGTTGAGCATGATTAAACATTACGTTGTTGTGTAAATAATTCATGTTCTATGATTGTTATAGTTTGTTATGATTCTTGCTTAACAAAAAACTTATTCGAGTTATTTTTGGGGAGTTTTACGATCCTTCGATGATGTATGTTAATGTCTTAGCAAGATAAGCTTGAACATGAGCAAATCTTTATTTGTTGATGATGAAAATATGTTTAGACTATTAAAAAAAATCATGATTTAGATACACCTTTAACTTGAGTTTGCCTTTTCTTGATGAATCTTGCATGAACTTGAATCTTGTTATCCCTGTTCTCATTTTTAATCTCAACCTATTTTAGAAATAAATCGATATCTCTTCAATAACAGTCCAATAAATTTAAATAAAAATACTGGAGTGTTTTACACATTCATGGATTGAACTTGAAATTTTAATTTGTTTCGTTTGGGTTTGTATTGAGGCTGAAATGCTCCTTGTAAAAGAGTATAGATTTTTTGCTTCATCTGCAGGACTGTTCTGACCTGCAATTTTGAGGACCTTAAAGACCTACTCAAGGCTAATCAAAATAAATCAAGAAAAATCTAGATGAATCCTAACATATATAAGATGGTTTTGTAAAAAAGGGTTTTATAAAAAGATTTATCTGGAAGTCTAGAGAAATTTCCCAAACCAGAAAATTATTTATGCAGAAATGGGACAGTCATATATTTGTCTAGAATACGATTTAGTCCCAGAAGTTTTCTGATTTATCTATGATGAATTTTTCAGTTCTGTTTCTTGAGTTGTTTTCCTAAACCATATGTGTATTTGCAAAAAAAATAAGAAAATATGATTCATAATCTATAAATTTTGGTGGATTTTTCAAAATCGGGCTGACAGAATTCCGAAACTGCAAATTTTGATATGTATTAAAATTATTGATATGCATGCAAAAATATGAAAGCTTATCATGATAGTTATTAATATGTACACATGCTTACTGAGCAATATGTATGAATGGATGATTTAGTGTCTATTTAAACTTGCAAATTGAGGTCCTAAAGTGGTTGAATTAGCTTTTATAAATTTGGTTATGGTATTGCATGAAAAATACTAATGCAAATAAATAAAACCATAACGCTAAAGCATTGGCTTATTAAGAGAGGGTAAGCGTACATATTGGCTTTGCGGATATTTTTTGAGCACGAAAGGTTGCTCCTTTCTTCACCCACGAAAAGAGGGGAAGCCTTTGCATAGTCTACAGCACAGAGAATACAGAACTCATAAGGGAAATCTAATGCATCAGGTATATTATTATTGTGTTTGGAGTCTCTGTTGCTCTTGGCATCTAACACATAGACCGGTGAAGTGTGCCTGGTCATGCCAATGCCACCTTTGCATAAAATTATGCTTGAACTATGGTCCTTCATTAGGTTGTTGCATGTGTGGTATCAACAGGGCTAACAAGTAAAATTTAATTGTATGTGCATCATTTAAGCTTGGCATAGATCATATAAGAAAGAAAGATAATCAAAGATAAGAATTTATTCATGCATAAAAAGGGCATCTGCATTGGTAAGTTTATACATATTTAACTGTTCATGCATTTTACTCAAGTGAATGATGAATAATGGTTATCTGTTATGATTTCCTACTTATTCGATATACTTGCAATACTTGTTGAATATTGTTAAAATTAAAATATAAGTGCATGAAAGTTTGAAGAGATTTCTACTTTTGAATTCTAGATTACTTGCTTAGTATAGCTCTACTCTACTAAGACATGTTTGTCTAACCCTATGAATATTTAATGTTTTTTAGGAGGTGATTGAATTTACATGCGATAGCGGGAGGTTGCGACAAGGGTCGAGTGAAATCTTTTCTCAGCTCGCCAAAGTTTATGAATAAGAGCATATTATTTGCTCAGGACTCTGATTAAATTCTTGATTTTTAATTTTAATCCAGAACATATGAAATCATGATTTCTATTATGGATGTTCAAAATTCTAAGATTTAATGTCTATCCAAATGTGAATATGAAGGAAAAGTAGTGTGCCAAGTTTTACTCGTGATTGTTTTACCCTGCTATAATTTAAAAAAAATCATGCTTTTTGGGACTTAAAAATTTGGAGCATTACAAACATGGTATCAGAGCCAAGGGAAAGTATGACTCAAACCTGTCCAGCCGACCACCATCGTTGTAAGTATGTTCCATTTTAGTTTAGTTTGATGATATGGTATGCTTAAAAACTCTTTTCCTTTGTTAATTGACGCAAAATGAGAATATAGATGTTATAGGGTCATATGAAGAATAATTTTTTATTTATGTTGAACCTAAAAGTAATTAGAATCCATATATGTATTTATAGATGGATAGCTGACAGCCTGCAGGTTGAACTGCTTAGAGGGACTTCATTTTTTAAACCCTCGCGACTCTGGTAGCCACATGCCAGAACCTTGTTGACAATACGAGTAATAGTAATGGCATTGGCCACCATCCTGATGCACCTGCAACACCACCTGATGTCGTGATTTATAGAGCGTCTTATAAACGCTTCATGGAATTGAGCTCTCCTGCTTTCACTGGTAAGGAAGATTCTGACGCGGCAAAAGAGTGGGTTTGTGCGATTGGTGAGATCTTTGAGATTCTCGAGGTTCCCGCTAAGAGGCGAGTGTTCGTTGCCACTTACCGGCTTCAAGGTGATCACGCCATCAAACAATAGTTCTATTGCTCATACTTTTTTGCCTAAGGTAAAAGTATTAATATCAGGGCAGAATGTAACGCCCCGGTTTTCCAAAACAAAGCTAAGTTAAAATTTCCATGAATTTATTTTTTTTTCTTTGCAGCAAAACTTGGAAAAGCTTTCAGCAGTGGAATCAGATGATAATGATTCGTCAGTTATAGAAAACTTCAGGCAAGTCACAAGTATGTCGCCAAGCACTCCTTGACCACCAAGGTGTTTCATTTATCAAAACCACTTGTTTATTACAAACATCAATGCTTGGAAAAAGCAGTATTTGGTTTAATAAAGGAAGCAATACAACATTATCTAAAGCAACCCTAGAACTCGATGTCGTTTTGCTCCGCATATCTCAACATAGGTCCAACACTTGAAATCCTCATTAAACGGAATCAAAACCACTAATGGTCTGGTAAGCAAGCATTCATCCATACATTCATTCAACTCAAGTAATGCATTGACCACTCAGCGTCACAGTTCACAATAATGATGCTCAAGTCTCCATGACTTAGCGTATATCACAAGAGCCTCCTCAGAGCTATAAGTTGAACATTACGTTCAAGTCTTCATGACTTAACGTGAGCCTCTTCAGGGTTGTGATTTAAATATCATGCTCAAGTCTCCATGACTTAGCGTAAGCCTCTTCAGGGCTGTGATTTAAATATAATGCTCAAGTCTTCATGACTTAGCATAAGCCTCTTCAGGGCCTCAATTAGGATGTTAAAGCTCAAGTCTTCATACTTGGCGCATCCGTATCCCACAAACTTAAACGCAAGCTGCTCAAGCTTCGCTTGGTCGTGCAGATACAACATAGGTCTTTGCCATATCAGTCCAGTAGTATACCGATCATGACACCTTGCTTAAGGTTATGCAGGACTTGACACAACAATGTCCATTCACTCATACATTCAAACATCGTTGAACCTAGAGCTAATGTATTGTTTCGATATTATTTTTTTACCCCCTAGTACGCGGGAGAATTTTTGTCCAAGTATCAACGTGACGTTCAGAGGTTGATTATTCCATGTATTTTAGATACCCCAGAGGCCTGTTAACCCTATCCATAGTAAGGCGGTAGACTCGTAACGGGAGAACCCTACTAGGTCGATTCGGATGCATCCTCTACTATAGTAGTTGGGTTCAATCCTTAGATAATTTAAGGATAACCATGACTTTAAACCCCTTGAGTGACTGAGGTCTCATTGAACTCTGTCAGGTTCATAATCAAATACATGTCACTCGGATTGTACCATCACTGTCTGCCACGATGAGCGATAGTCATGAGGGGGGTTGCCAGTCTTACGATTACTTATCAGATATGTGCATGCCGTTCGAGCAGCTAGTGCCTCCTGCACTGAAGACATATGTACCCGACCCCATTCAGTAATCCCCCCTAACATGATATTTGACCACGGGGTTCATTCAGACTTTAAGTCTTATTCATATGCATGCTTGACCCTACTCTCGGCATCTGCGGCCATCACGAGCATCTCACCTCTTTTGGGTGGACAATGTACTCTGGCACGACGGCCCTTACGAGTCTAGTTGTGTATCAGTATCTCAATGAGCATGCATATGACAAGATCTCAATGGATCGACTGCTCGACGTGAATCACGGTAACAAGTAGTTGGTCTAGTCAAGGTGCGACAACTACTCTGGCTTTGCGGCCCTTACGAGTAAAGTGCCCTTACAGGCGAACATGTAAACGAGCCATTCTAGAGTGTTCCAACAACAGGGCATCCTCGTGCCATTCAACTGGCTTCGGCAACTCTTTTGCCAACCATTTTGACAGCACTTCCTTTGCTTCGACGACAGGAGTGAGTCGATCCTTTCTACATTGTAGAAAGTACTTGACGAAATATGGGCAACACCTCCTCTGTATGATGGAATAACATGTTACGCTCTTTTCGGGCTTGGTTGAACTTCTTTAGAAATTTTTGCAGCACTTCCTCTCTTTATCTGAGGAAGCGTGCATTTCTTTTAAGCTCGGTGAGCATCTTTTCAGAATTTCTGCAGCACTTCTCCTCTTTGATGGGGAAATCGCTACGCTTTAACTTAGGAATGGATGTGCATCGTTGTGCATACCTTGCATCCATCGAGGTTCGATAGAACCTTGGGCCATATCCAAGCCATGCACAAGTGACTTAGGTCTTTACAAAAAAACAGTTTTGCGCAATGGCAAAGCCTTTTCAATAGGCGCTTTATTCGTCAAGCAAAATCTTGATCAAGGAGCAGTAATAGAATCACATCAGCTATTTAGAGTTGATCTCCATTTGAACTCTCATTTACGCGCACTATATGTAATATAAGCAAAAGCCTATGCTTTATATGACAGCGGCGTAAAGGCGTGCATATATATATTGTTCGGGAGGTAAAACCGAACGAAATATCTTACATATATAATTGCAGAAAGCAGGAGTCTGGGCATCGTTCGACGCGAAGGAAAGATAAAATGTATAATGTAAGTGCGTAATGTAAATTGCAGAAAGCAAGAGCCATGGCATTATATAATATGATGGCAAGACAAAATATAATATAAACGAGAATCAATATCCAACGATAGTCATAAGGTGAGTGCATGAACACCGAAGTATCATAGAGGGCTCAACCAAGGACTAGGACGAGATACTATTTTTAAGAACATATATACTGCACATTTAAACATATATATCTGATGATAGTCACAAGGCGAGTACATGAACACCGAAGTATCCTAGAGGGCTCAACCAAGGACTAGGGTAAGATACTACTTCAGAAAGTATACGATATATACAAACAAGCAAATACTTGAGAAAGATGGATTAATGAAGCGAACTTACTTCAAATCATGGAAGAAATGGCTCTCGAACCCTCTAACTGCTTCAAACAAGGTTCGATCCTTCCTTCAAGAGGTCAGACTAGGTCAGATGAGTTCGACCTAGTTGAGAAAGAGGAAGAACAGGTCAAGCTGTTAAACCTAAGTGGTTTGAATCAAACCGGGTTCAGTCCAAGTCAACTGGGTCAAGCAGGTTCAGACTTAACCCAAGTAGGTTGGGTCTGGGTCAAGTGAACCAAATCAGGTTTTGGGACCAAAAGGGACTTTGACTTTGACTAAACCCAACTAGGTTCAAGCCAAGTCAAGTGGGTTTGGACCAGATCAGGCAGGTTTAGACGAGGTTAGGCAGACTCAAGCCAGGTCAGGCAGGCTCAGACCAAGTGGGCTAGGTAGGAGAGGTTTAGGAGAGAGAAGGAGAGAGGGGGGTCGAATTTTATGAGAAGAGAGAGAGGGGATCAAGGCTATTTATAGCCAAAATTACTTGGTCTCCAAGTAATTGCTTTTATTGATTTGCCCCTGTCTTTCTGAATAAGGATAGGAGGTTCCTTTCGTGTGGGGCCCACATGGATATTTTCATGGGATATTTTGTGGGTCCCACAATATATTTTCTGAGGAATATTTTTGTGGGTCCCAATAAATTCTCGTGGGTCTTGCAAAAAATTTGGGTTTTCAGTGATTTTTTTCTGAAAAATTCTGAGTACGTTATTCTCTTCATATTGACGTAACTAAGAAAGTTGGCTTGTATAAATCGCTTGATTTTATTCAGGAAGAAAGTTATGACTCCCTGACTGTTTGAGCATATATTCACGAAGATACGAATATCCTATGTATAACTGGTTTATAGAAATCGATTTGTTTCGCATTTTTAGTTTAAATGCTATTTTCATCTGGAAATGCCTCATGAATTTATTCAGAAAGATACTGAAAAATTACGGGTCTTACATCATTACCCCCTTAAAAGAATTTCGTCTGCAGAATTTCGTTAAGAGTACTAAGTGAATAGCTTAGGATACTTATCTCGCATGTTGAATTCGGGCTCCCAAGTGCAATCATTGATCCCATGATGTTGACATTTCACCTTAACAAGTGGAATGACCTTCGTTCTGAGCACTTATTTTTGACGGTCCTCGATTTCTATAGGTCTTTCCTCCACCGTTATATCTTTCTGAATCTCAATGTCTTTATGTTGGATGACGTGGGAAGGGTCGTGAACGTATTTTCTAAGCATTGACACATGGAATACGTTGTGTATCTGCGCATACTGCGATGGTAATGCTACTTTGTAGGCGATCTCTACGATCCAGTTCAAAACTTCGAAGGGACCGTTAAATCTGGAGCTAATCTTTCCCTTCTTTTCAAAACAGACCACACTCTTGGTTAGGGAGACCTTGATGAAAACCTTATCTCCAACCGCAAAAGTGAGTTCCCTACGCCTTTTATATGTGTAGCTCTTATGTCGACTCTGAACAGTCAGTAGCTTTTTTCTAATCATATGGACCTACTCAGTATAGTGTTGCAACACAATGAGCAAGTCCAAGGTTTGCTCACCCACTTTGTAACTCCCCAATTTTTATAACCCGAAATTGGTGGAATTTTTTTTTTTTTTGAAATACATTTAAATCTTTTAGCAGTTAACAGCGGAAAAACACATTGGGCATAAAACTTGGCGTGCTACTTCAGATGAATGCTTGCAAACATATACTTATGGAATTTAAACTTTAACAACTAATTAACCATGCATGAAATAAAATCAAGTTCCATAATATCCAAAATTTATCACATTTGTCATTGAATTGAATTAAAGTAAAATCAGAGTTCAGAATTCATGAAGCAGAGGAAAGGTAGGCTTAGTCCCCGTCGCAACCTTCCGCCTTCGCACGTAAGTACCTACTCATTACCTGAAAATTTTTAAACCATATAGGGTCAGACAACATGTCTCAGTAGAGTAATTATGCTAAACTTGTAAGACAGAATAACAAGACAAGGATTTCAATAGAAATTTCATGATTTAACATTTAATTTAACTTAAAAAAAATCATACAACAATCATGCATGTTTAGAAGTTTCATATTTAACAGAAAGACATAAATTCATATATTCAAAATACAAAATGCATGAACCATTAAAATGCATGACTTACCATATGCAGAAGCTCTTTCAATGCATGCATATTTTCTTATCTTTAGTTACATTTTCTTAGTTAGATGATGCATGCGATGCCAAATTAATGCACACACCATTTAAGTTATCACTTCTTAGCCCTGCTGATACGACACAGGCAGACATTCTCAGATCAGGACCATGACACAGGACGTGTTTTACATACAGGGGTGGCTTTAGCCTGGCTAGGTCCATTCATTAAGACGGGGTGAGGGACGTTAATACGAGAGAGATTCCCAACACCTTTCAACCCGATGCATCAGTTTTTCCTCATGAGTACTATAACCTCTACGCTGCAATCTAATGCAGAGGTTTTCCCCCTAAAATCGTGGGAGGGGAGGAGCAACCTTCCGTACCCGTAACAGAACTTGCCCCACGAAGTTTTGTATCACCTGCTACTCTCCAAGCAAGTATCTTGAGTTTAATGTCACATGATTACTTGTTTACAGTCATACTTTTTATGCAACATCAAACTTAAACCACTTTATGGTCATGGATGCATTCTTATAAAGCATTGGACAAAGTCATATAATTAAACTTATAACAGACACTAGAGCACATGCGTAGCATAAATATCTTATTCACTTTCACACAATATAATGCATATGCATGTACATGGCCAATGCAACAAGGAGAATATATATGAACATCCGTATCAATGAAACAATCATATCATCACGATATCATGAACATACATGTAGGCAACACATTTTTAGAATTTAAAACATAAACTTGTATTCATTGGACCTTTTGATCCTAAATCTTTAATGTGTAACCTTCCATTTACAATTCATGCCATAATCATATAAGATTGCATACAATCCGACCTACATAATCATTCACATAATGCATACTAATTCTATAAATAATTTGATTAAAAACATATATACTATGCACCCTTTGAGACTTGATTTATGAATTTGTCCTAAATTTTTCCAATTTCTTAACTCTGTCCGACTGGTACAGAGCTCACAGAAAATTTTTGGCTCTATGAACAGAGCTGAAATTTTTACAGTATATAGGAATTGTTGTCAGCTATCCATAGTCGCAAACCGTTCGTAAAAACTCTTCTGTATGAGAGAGTTATGCATGTTTTACTATAGACCTATTTGTTTTTGTTTTGACTCTCACAGAGATGTGCTCGGTCCATGAACAAAGCCCAAATTTCTACAGTAGATGCACAATGGAGTTAGCTTTCCAACGCAACAATCCGTTCATCAAAACTCTTCCGGACGATGGCGAAACGACCATTTTACTGAACGGAGGTCAAGTGGAAAACCTGAAATTCCGAGATTTGCATTTGGGTGAATCAAACCGAGTCACCCGAATCCCAAGAAAAATTAAAAGAAATAGGGAATACGTATGAAATAAAATTATGAAAATTCTAAAATATTCACAGTAGATGAAACACTTCATAATCTATCAATCCAACTAATATTTGCATAAAAATCATGGAATAAATCAAATACAAATATATTTTACGAATCTATTTCTAAGAAACCGATTTTTATAATAAACCCGATTTCAAAAATGGTTTTCTTTAGGGGAAAACGTGTTTTTTTGCCATGGATCATTAGATCTGAGTCAAACCCACGGTTAGGAGGGTTTGATTATGATCTAAACTCATGAAAAGCATCAAAATCCATGCCAAGAACTCCGTTCTTGCAAGAAAAGCATAGAAACCCTACCTTTTGTTGAAAAACATGTATTTCTTGGTAGATGAACGGCCCTTTTTGCTCGATCCACCGATCAGCCCTTTCTTTCAGCAAGGTGAGGACCTTAGATCTCCTCTCCACACCCCTTGAGGCCTGGATCTTGCACTCAAGAACCAAAAGAAACCCTAAAAGAAGAGAATAGGGAAGGAAAATAGAGGAGAGAGAGAAGAGGGTTTTGGGGGGAGAGAGAAGCTCTCCTTTTTTTTCCAGCACAAATGAGGAGGGAAAGGGCTATGGGAGGGTTTTATAACCCTTCTTAAATTAGGTTATGTGCTGGAATTAATTCCAGTCCTTGATCTCATTAATGAAATTCATTTGGAGCCCTTAATCTCCACTTTGACTTTTCAAACTTTAAATAACCTTGAAATTCACTATACCTTTATTTTCAATTTGAATTTGAAGTAAGATGCCACATAGGATGGGACGGCCCACCTATGGGCTCCTACTAAACTAATGAAAATGGATTTTAATTTATAAAAAAGAAAACTATTATATTAAACTATTATTGAATAATCATAAAATTCTAATTAAAAATCGTTTTAGTTTTATATACCCACAACTCATGTGAAAATGTAAAGGAATTGAATATAAGTTAATTTCATCTTATTAAGCATGTTAATATGTATATTTTTAAAATCTACTTTTGTTAATTTACTTTATTTAAATAATTTTACTTAAAAGAAAAATCAACATTTTCTTTTTAAGTAAGACGTTTTCAATTAGACATCACTTAGAATTTTCTCAGATATCCAAACCATGTAGGGTTTATATTTACTACAATTCAATATAATTAAACCCCTTAATCCTTACGAATATACTCAAACATTAATTTTTAAAGAAATTAGGGTTTTATATTGGCACGAAATTCAGGACATTTCACAATGCTATAGAAAAGAACTTAGAAATTTTCGGATATTACACACTTTGCTCCAATGGATTGGTGATTGACAGGGTCGTCCGTATAGCGCTTCGTACGATGTCATCCCAATGATAGCGTGGTGGCTATTGTTGTAAGCGAATTCAGCCAACGCTAAGTGGGAATCCTAATCCTCTTTTCATTCCAACATATAGGCTCTTAACATATCTTCAAGAGTCTGTATAGTTCGTTCAGATTTCCCATCAGTTTGGGGATGGAAAGCGGTACTAAACATGAGTTTTATCCCTAGTGCTCTCTACAGCAGCTCTCAAAAGTGAGAGGTGAACTTTGAGTCACGATCAGATATGATAGATGCACTCTATGGAGTCTGACGATTTCTTGAATGTAGATTCTTGCCAATCTTTCGGTTGAATACCTGATGTTGATTGACAGGAAGTGAGCAGACTTGGTGAGTCTGTTCACAATCACCCATATGGAGTCATGTTGTCTTTTGGATCGAGGTAATCCTACAATGAAATCCATCGTAATATCCTTCCATTTTTATTATGAGATTTCAATCTATTGTATTCTACTGCCAGGTCACTGATGTTCGATTTTGACTTGCTGGCAGGTCAAACACTTTGAGACAAACGTAGCCACATCTCTCTTCATGCCCCTCCACCAGTACTTTTTCTATAAATCTCTGAACATTTTGGTACCTCCAAGGTGGATAGTATACTTGCTATTGTGTGCTTCCTAGAGTACCTCCTCTTTGAGCTCAGAGCTATTTGGAACCCATATCTTTTTTTCATCCATAAACTTTCAGCTTCCTTTAAGTGGAAGAAGGTATCATCCTTATCGGCCCTAGCTTTTAGTTCTAAATACTGGGGGTCCTTGAATTGCTCGGCTATAATTTGATCCAAGATCTCAGGCTGCATTGTCAGACTTGACAATCGAATTCTGCCTGAGTCAGCCAGAAATAGCTTTCAGTTGACGAAATCCTCCATCAACTTCCATTGTCCTGCAAGGCTGGTTAGAGTGCCAACAGTCTTTCGACTAAGGGCATCTGTTATGACATTCGCCTTTCCAGAGTGATAGGAAAGCGTGAATTCATAGTCTTTAAGGAATTTCAGTCATCGTCGTTGTCGTATATTCAATTCTTTTTTAGAGAAAAGGTATTTTAAGCTTTTATGGTTCGACATGACCTCAAATTTTTCCCTATACAGGTAGTGTTGCCAAATTTAAAGCGTGAACACCACCGTGGCAAGCTCCAGGTCATGGGTTAGATAATTTTTCTCATTGATTCTTAATTGTCATGATGCATATCGGTTCACTTTGCCGTGTTGCATCGGTATAAGTCACGAAGCCTCCTTGACCAGAAGGTAAGGTAAGAACCGGGGTCGTAGTAAGCTTCTGTTTGAGAATCTTGAAACACTCCTTACAATGGTCGTTCTATTTGAACTTGACTCACTTTTTTAACAATTTTGTCATGGGTATGACAATTCAGGAGAAGTCTTGTATGAACTTCTGGTAGTATCCGACAAGTCTAAGGAAGTTGCGGATATCAATGATATTCTCTAGTTGTTTCTAATCCAGCACAACTTTCACCTTCGCAGGATCCACTGTGATTCCCTCCTTGGAGATTATATGGTCAAGGAACATCATTTTATCTAGCCAGAATTCACATTTTAAAAATTTGGCATAGAGTTGATTATCCTAAAGAGTCTTCAAGACAATTCTCAAGTGCTTCTTGTGTTGTTCCTCATTCTCTGAAAAAACGAGAATGTCATCAATGAAGATGATGACAAACGTGTCCAAATAGGGCCTGAACACCCAGTTTATCAGGTTCATAAAGGCAGTAGGCGCATTAGTGAGTCCAAACAACATTACTACAAACTCATTATGGTCATATCTTATTCTGAAGGCAGCCTTGGGTATATCCTCCTCCTTAACTCTGAGTTGATGATACCCAGACCTGAGGTCTATCTTAGAGAATACTCTTATTGTTTTGAGTTGATAGAATAAATACTCAATCCTAGGCAACAGATATTTGTTCTTAATGGTTGTCTGGTTTAGCATCTGATAATTGATGCATAAAGTAAGGATCCATCTTTTTTCTTTACAAACAACACTGGTGCTCCCCACGGTGATACACTCGGACAGATGAACCCTTATTTCATCAGTTCTTCCAACTGATATTTTAGCTCACTAAGCTTTGCTTGCGCCATTCGATAGGGGGCCTTTGATATTGGCGTTGTTCCAAGTAAAGATTGAATTCCAAATTCAACCTCACGAAGCAGTAGGAGTCTTGGCAATTCCTCAGGAAATACATAGGGAAACTCTCGTACTACTTCCAAACTCTCAAGGGGCTGGACAGTTGAACTTTCCATTAAGAGACTCAATAGGAAGGTCACACAACCCTTCCTAAGGTATTTTTGTGCCTTAAGAGTTGATATGAGTCATTTCTGCGGAACAGGTTTAGATAATTGGTATTCCACTTTAGGCAATCCCAATCGGGATAAAATAACCCTGCCCTTGCCGCACAAAATTCTAGCATGATTCTGGGCCAACCAGTTCATTCCCAAAATGACATTGTATTGCACCATATCAATTAGGATGGCATCAGTAGGCAAATGTTGCCCTGTTATCTCTATATCTAGGTTTTTTATACACTTGATATATTTGGTGCGTGAACCCAATGGGTTGTATACCTCAATCATTTTATCAATCGGTTGCACCGAAGCATGGGGTTGTTCGATGAAGTCATCAGAGATAAATGTATGAGTAACACTACAATCAAACAAGACATAAGCAGCATGTTCATTCACAGGTATGATGCCTTTAATCAAGTCACCATTTTTTACTTGTTCAGTCGTTACAGCATATACACGACCTGTTGCAGGCCTTTGTTCTACTCTAGGTGGCAGTCGTTGGAGCTGAGGGCATTGTGGTGCTTGTCGAAAGGGCCCGACTGATCCGTCATTCCTCTCATGTTCATCAGCAGCCTTCTTGTTGCACTCTCTTATAAAGTGGCTCATTTGACCATAATAAAGGCAACCACCTATGTCGTGAGGACACGGTCTTCCTAGGTGGTTTAGATGGAATTTTAATCAGTTGGAGTTGGACTGCTGGTTATTTTGAGTCATACTCTGCCTTAGTGGTGGTTTCATAACCTGCTGAGCGAAGTTCTTCCTCTGGAACTCTCTCTTGCGAAAGGATAGTCGTGATCCATGTCCACCTGAGAACATCGTCTTGCGGTTCCCACTATCCGCTATCGGCCTCCTTGCTACGATCACCTTGGATTGCTCCCAGTCAATATGAATTTTTGAAGTTGCTACCACAACACCTTGAAAAGTCTGGGGCATGCTTGTTATGACTCGAGACTGCAGCTCTTCTCATAGTCCATTGATGTACTTGTCGGGCCTTTCCTGATCTGTCTCAAATAACCGGGAGCAGTATCGTTCAAAATTTTGAAATTTGGTGGTATAGTCGATCAAACTCATGCCACCTTGCTCCAATTCCAGAAACTCCAGTTTTTTTTTGTTTCTAGAATGCAACGGAAAATAATTATCCATAAAAGTTCTTCAAAAGTCATCCCAAGGGACAACCTCAAGTTGTGAGAACTGGATGATCTTAGTGGTATCCCACCACTTTCGTGCATTATCCTTCAGCTTGTATGTGTCAAAGTTAGTTTTTTTGTCCTCTAGTACTCCCAATACTAGAAATGCACGCTCTGTTTCCTCGATCCAGCTTTCTGCAAGCTCTAAATCGGCTCTATCGATGAAAACTGGTGGGTCAAGTTTGAGAAACTTTTTATAAATTATTCCTCCTAGGTTTTTATTACGAGGAGGGGCTGGTTCTTATCTTGTTTCACAAATGGTAGTTACCAGATTGTTGAGTGTCTCTAGCATGAACCTCTGCATATGGGACTCCTCACCCAGGATGGTTCTCCTTGTCGTAGGAGTCATTTATCTATTCACACATAAATACATATTTTAATTTCTCAAAGTATATAAGGAAGTAAAACTTTATTTACTTTATATACATTCCATTACACCTACATCATCATTATATACAAGCATCACGCCACACTGGCGGACATTGGCTGCGAGAAACAATACATACAAGTCCACTGACTTCAAACATAACCAGTTTCCTAAGAACTGGATTTCTTTTTTGACATAAATGACCTAAAGTAGGTCCGTCGACTGCCACATCGCCTTGGCTTAGGCACAGTCAGAGTTGGCTCGAGCGGCACTTCCGTACTCTCGAGCGAATCCTATGGATAGATCAGTGATGTTGATCAACTCTCCCATACTGTAGCATCATGACTCGGGGACTCTAAAATCATAATGGGATAATAGGAGTTATATCCTTCACCCTGGCCATTTAGGCTTGATGTATGTGATGCTTCTCCATTCTCCCATACGATAGTATCATGACTCAGGAAATCCGAAATCAAAATGGAAGAATACCATGAGTTGTGTCCCTCATTCAGGCTGTGCAAGCTAGGCGTATGTGATGTTTGTTGATAGCTTTGTAAGCGATTGAATTTCGCAAGGATGTTCAAGTCAAAATCCACCAGATGTGGTAGTTCGCAAGTATGACTACTCCCAACACTTAAGTGATGTGGTTCACTGATGCACGAGGTCTCGTCCTTGAGACCAAGCGATGCCCACCGACCCATATCGACAGTATACCTCCTTTGGCATTCGTTGGCACAATGTCCATCTTTGCCACAATACTGGCAACCTTGGACTTCCAACGAGCATATCCACTCATCATGCATAAACTTGCACCGATAGCAATAGCCATGCGAGTCATGAGTTGCCATCTATACAAAGATGCACCCAAATCAGAAAAAGTATAAAATTTATACTCACAGTGTGATACAGCAAACAAGACGGATCTTGAACCAGGTTTCTCAAACACTTGTTCTGATACCAATTCTGTAACACCCCAGATTTCCAAAACAAAGCTAAGTTAAAATTTTCATGAATTTCTTTTTTTTTTCTTTGCAACGGAACTTAGAAAAACTTTTAGCAGCAGAATCAGACGATAATGAGTCATCAATTTTAAAAAACTCCAGACAAGTCACAAGTATGTAGCCAAGCACTCCTTGACCACCAAGGTGTTCCATTTATCAAAACCACTTGTTAATTACAAACATAGCTGCTTAGAAAAAGTAGTATTTGGTTTAATAAAGGAAGCAATACAACATTGTCTATAGAAACCCTGAAACTCGATGCCGCCTTGCTTAGCATATCATAACGCAGGTCCAACACTTGAAATCTTCATTAAACGGGGTCAAAACCACTGATGGTCTGGTAAGCAAGCATCCATCCATACATCCATTCAACTCAAGTAATGCATTGACCACTCAAGGTCACAGTTTACAATAATGACGCTCAAGTCTCCATGACTTAGCGTATATCGCAAGAGCCTCCTCAAGGCTATGAGTTGAACATTACGCTCAAGTCTTCATGACTTCACGTGAGCCTTTTGAGAGCTGTGATTTAAATATCATGCTCAAGTCTCCATGACTTAGCATAAGCCACTTCAGGGTTGTGATTTAAATATCATGCTCAAGTCTCCATGACTTAGCGTAAGCCTCTTCAGGGCCTCAATTAGGATGCCAAAGCTCAAGTCTTTATACTTGACACATTTGTATCCCACAAACCTAAACGCAAGTTGATCGAGCTTCGCTTGGTCGTACAGATAGAACACGGGTCATTAATTGCCTTATCGGTCCAGTAGTATACCGATCATGATACCTTGCTTAAGGTTATGCAGGACTTGACACAACAATGTCCATTCACTCATACATTCAAACATCGTTGAACCTAGAGCTAATATATTGTTTCGATATTATTTCTTTCACCCCCTAGTACGTGAGAGAATTTTTGTCTAGGTATCAACGCGATGTTCTAGGGGTTGATTATTCCATGTATTTTAGATACTCCAGAGGCCTGTTGACCCTATCCATAGTAGGACGGTAGACTCATACCGAGAGAACCCTACTAGGTCGGTTCAGATGCATTCTCTACTATAGTAGTTGGGTTCAATCCTTAGATAATTTAAGGATAACCTTGATTTCAAACCCCTTGAGTGACTGAGGTCCCATTGAACTCTGTCATATTCATAATCAAATACATGTCACTCAGGTTGTACCATCACCGTCTACCACGATGAGCGATAGTCTTGAAGGGGTCTGTCGGTCTTACGATTACTTATCAAATATGCACATGTCGTTCGGGCAGCTAGTGCCTCACGCACTAAGGATATATGTACCCGACCCCATTCAGTAATCTCCCCTAACATGATATTTGACCATGGGGTTCATTCAGACTTTAAGTCTTATTCATATGCATGTTTGACCCTGCTCTCGGCATTTGCAGCCATCACGAGCATCTCACCTCTTTTGGGTGGACAACGTACTCTGCCATGACAGCTCTTACAAGTCTAGTTGTGTATCAGTATCTCAATGAGCATGCATATGACATGATCTCAATGGATTGACTGCTCGACGTGAATCACGACAATGAGCAGTTGGTCTAGTCAAGGTGCGCCAACTACTCTGGCTTTGCGGCCCTTATGAGTAAAGTGCCTTTACAGGCAAACATGTAAATGAGTCATTCTAGCAGCGTTCCAACAACAGGGCATCCTCGTGCCATTCAACTGGTTTTGGCAACTCTTTTGCCAACCATTTTGACAGCACTTCCCATGCTTCGATGACAGGAGTGAGTCGATCCTTTCTACATTATAGAAAGTACTTGACGGAATATGAGCAGCACCTCCTTTGTATGATGGAGTAACATGCTACACTCTTTTTGAGCTTGGTTGAGCTTCTTAAAAAAAATTACAGTACTTCCTCTCTTTATCTATGGAAGCGTGCATTTTTTTAAGCTCGGTGGGCATTTTTTCAGAATTTCTGCAGCACTTCTCCTCTTTGACGAGGAAATCGCTACGCTTTAACTCAGGAATAGATGTGCATCGTTGTACATACCTTGCATCCATCGAGGTTCGATAGAACCTTGGGCGATATCCAGGTCATGCGCAAGTGACTTAAGTCTTTACAAAAAAGCAGTTTTGCGCAAAGGTGAAGCCTTTTCAATAGGAGCTTTATTCGTCAAGCAAAATCATGATCAATGAGCGGTAATGGAATTATATCAGCGATTTAGAGTTGATCTTCATTTGAATGCTCATTTACGCGCATTATATGTAGTATAAGCAAAAGCCTATGCTTTATATGGCGGCGGCTGTTATCGTCGCGAAAATTTTCCCCGTCTTCCCTTCCTTGCGGAAGAGAAAGAGGGAAACGCTTTCGCGATTCAAACTTGACCGGATTCTGGAAAATGTTTTGAAATACTCGCCTCCGTTTTAAAATTGCGGGAAAATCCATGGGATGGGGCTCGACCTATCGGTACAAGGTTCAACCGTTCCTGCCGCCTTTAACAGGGGTAATCGAACCAAGGACCAAAATCGTGCTTGACTTAGTTAAATCATCGAAATTATATTCTACCCTAAATGCACAGAGAATTCAGGCATGTGCTATGAGACTTTGGAAAATGTAAGTTGGAAAACATGATGTATGCTTGGAAAAACTTTGGAGTTGAAAAGAATCTCTCAGAAAAAAGATGAAAGTCAATTTCTCAGGAAACTTAGAAGAAAAGGGTTTTTGAAATCACGGGAAAGTTCATAAAGATGTAGGAAAATCATGAATAGTTGAAAATCCTGGGAAAATAGAGATGATTTTTTAGAAAAGGGTGAACCTTTGAAAAGGGAAACACTTCTTAGGAAGACTTGGACTTTGAGAGTTTTCTTAGGAAAATGATGGAAAATTTATAGGAAAACTCTTTGGAAAAGGAAAATTGAAACTTGGGAAGTTGAAAACCTGAGAATCTTAACCTTGAAATACTTGGAAATCGATTTTGACTTTGAGAAAGGTGAGAGACTTCTCTTGAAAATCTTGGGAAAATGACCTTTTCCCATGGAAAACTGTGGAAAATCTTGACTTGAGAAAACCGATTTTGAAAGATTCTTAGAGTTTCTTGAGAAATCGATTTCTTGAGAATGAAATTTTCTTAAGAAAATCATAAGAAAACCAATGATTTCATGATGCAAATGATATGAATGAAAGAATGCACTTTGAAAGGTTTTCTAAGAAATTTGTTGGAAAATGTGCATTAAGTCAAAATAAATCCTTCACATATCCTGACTGTGGCCATGAATATGTTCAGAGTTTAATTGATTTAATACACAAGATTTTGAAAATTTTAGAAATATGATGTGCATTTTCAAGATAGCCTAAGAGTGTAGGCTCAATGTGACTAGTAGAAAGATGATGGATCTGGGTCTCGTCCATATTCCGACTAGGGTCGTAAATATGGATCCCACCGAGTCCATCAACTCCCTAAGAGTTGGTGCACGTGCCATTCGTGAATATCCATAGTGTTTTTGACATAAAATGCATGAATCACATAAACAGGATATTGCATGAATTCAAACTATATGATATGCCTCCTAGTCTAAGCAGTAAAAGTAAATATTATTCCAAATTGATTATTACACCTCTGACACAAATCAAAATGAATAAAAGAAATACGAAATTAAAATAATCAGCCTCCTCCAGATTTTCCTGCGAAAGTGGGTTAGTACAAGATAACCAAAGAAATAGGCAAAATATACATGTAGATATAAAAATACTTGAATTTATGATAAATGATATATGATAATGAAGATATATTTACAAGAGTAAGAGAAAAAAAAATATATGTAATAACAGGTATACATGAAGAGATATGAGATATATATATATATATAAATATATATATATATATATACAAGCATATATATGTATATATGCATATGTATATATATATACGTATACATATAGGTAGATATACATATATATATATATATAGATATATACACACCAATAGTGAGAAACTATACATATTAATGGAAATTCCATGTAATGGGCAAAATCAGAAAATACAGGTATATACAGTTTCTGTGGATGATTTCACAAAGCCGTAATTCTCAAATTATAATATAATTTTCAGTAAAAATGGGTATGGAGCTTCCCTATATATCCATAACAAAGCATGCAAAAGATGGTCCATAAAGTCTGAATGGATATGGATATGGATATATCCGTTCCTGAAGATGGCTAATTATCAAGACTGGGTACCCGCAGAAAATTGGAAGGGTAAATATATAGCAATTGAGTTGCCATGGAAAATGCAGGTGGGAACAATGAAGACATTTAAATCCTAGATGGAGCTATAGAGATTTAACAGTATATTGATACATCCGAGATAAATCCACCCTAAAAGAAAAAAAAATAAGTATATGCTTTGATAGGCTATAGGTGTAGTATTAACCAAGGAAAGTGATAACATGATGGGGAATAAGATCGCTGCCAGCGCGCGAGTTAATCGATAGTGAATCATGTTGAAAACCACATCTGCTGTAGGACTTGTAACTGCTGAAAGTTGATGGACAATGAAGGGTGGTTGCAATGGCAAGGTGTTGAACATGAGTTCAAGAGAGGGGAACCAGCCATATTGGCAAGCGCAGGAATTAAAACAGGTGATGTGTGTGCACTAAGTGACTCCTCATAATACAATGCAAACTCCATACAGTCTGAACCTACAGGTTTAACTAGATATCATCGTATACAACAGGAAATACATTGATTGTGTAAATGAATTTTGATGAAAATTTTAGCAGAGCACATGATCCGGCTACAAATAAACCTGCAGCAAAAAAAAAACAGATATATCCTGATAGAAGAAGCCATAATCAAATGCAGCAACTTGAGGAAGGATTATACATTAATCGCAGAGTAAGTTTGCACCAAGCCCAGTCTGCCAGACACAAAACGGATTCTCAATCAACCATTTGACTTGTATGGCCAACAAAGCTCACTCACCGTTGGAGTTCATTCATCTTAACAGAGCCACGTGAGAGGCCATCTTCAGCCGCCAACACACCAACTTACAGCAAGATACAATTTTGGCAAAAGCTAATGGAGTGGACATATATAGCTATTTAATGGCTATCTTGAATGGGCCAAAACACAAAAAAACTATACAGTAACTGGCACCTATGAATAGAACGATATATATGCCCCTTCCCAAGTTTAACTGCAATCCCACATGAATAAGATGACCACTCAATGGTTACAACTGGACGTTGATAATATCAGCAATCCTGTGCTAATGCTTGATGAGGATGCGTCAATGAATGCCTTGGTGAAACAGAGGAAAAGGGAAAAGACAGGTGGACCTCTGTCATATCTTAATAGGAAGCTTGCACTAATATTACAGCATTATAAGTTTATATCAGGAGACCATGAAACAAGGTAATCGGCTCTTCAATGCTTGATTGTATACAACTGGAAAGGTATGAAACCTATGAACTCATGACCAAAATTAACAAGAACCAAGAACATATGAAACCAGAGAAAAAAAAAATTCAGACACCAATAATGATATGGTATTTGAGCTTACATTGAATCTACGTGTAGTGCCTTGGTCCATGGCACTCGTTTGATATACGATGTGTCCTCATGGACAATCGATTTGGCTGATAACAAACAACCGCCATTTTCAAAATCTTTTGGATGTGTAGACAACAACGAAATGCAGGAAAACTGACTGACGTTACAAAAAAAAATATGTAAAGTGTAAATAAACGGTTAAAACAGAGAGATTTAAAAAAAAAAAAACTTGGGGTAAATGGAATATCACGTATGAACAGAAATTCCCACCAGATTTTTGCCCAGGACATGAAGCAGCGACTGAACTTTGAGTGAAATCATCACTTTTCTTTAGAATTAAACTTCAAAGCTTGGATGGGATCGATGACCTCAAATGGGGAAGGCATGGATGGGGTTCTGAAAACTCCAAAAAAAAAAAAACCGTAAACATAGTTTAAAAGGGGTTTACCATTTTGAAAACAAACCATGTTCGATTACAGCCAGCACACCCTTTTGAGGGGTCGATGGGGGCCATTGAGAGGCAACCTCGACTCTCTATACATGAACACCCTGGGATGAAAATCCCATCAACGAGCACAATGGATTTTCAATGGTGATGGAGCAATAATGAGGCCTAACTTACAGAGACTATCAGTATAGGATGACTTCTCACCTGTTTATTCGAACTGGATGCACCCGGATGTCGATCCTTGGAAACACCGAGCTTGCCTATTGAAGCCTTGCAGGTTCTTTTGCTGGAGTTCTTTGACCCTCGGCTGAAAGGAGGGCTGTAACTGGTAAAGGGAGGGGGAAGTCGTGAAGAGGGGCGCAGAAGGTCCTCTTTTGCTGGATGTCGGGCTGAAGGAGGTGAGAGCAGCAACAGTTGTGAACAGGAGAGAGAGCCGGGGTGAAGGGAGATTCTCGATGCCTTTCTGGGCCTTCCCCCTTTCTTTTTAATAGCCAATGCTTTCAAAACTCCTCCTTTTCCTCCCCTTTTTCCGATATCGATCCTTTTGAAACCGACTTTTAAAAGTTTGAAATCCTTTTGAGAAAGGGGTTCGCCGTTTTGAAAAGGGGTGACTCCTATTCTTCAGCCAATGTTTGAAGCTTAGGTGAAAGTGGGGTCTTGGGGTAGGGTTTCACAGTGGCTCTACTTTGGGGCGGAAACGTAATAAAGATAAAGTAAATAAGTAATAAAAAAAACTGAGTAAAAAAAAATGGATTTTGTTTTGGTGATGCCACCTCAACCGAATTTGAAAAAACTTTTTTTTTTTGAGAAAACAAAGATTTTGCTTTTCTTGGCAAGAAGCCTTAGTGGGGCGCCACCTATGTGGGCCCACTAAGTATTTTATTAAAAATCAAATAAAAGAATTCCACTTCCAGATGGGCACTGTTTTGAAAATAAAAGAAATATTTGAAAATTCTAGTGTGACACCACATTGAGGCGGGTCCCACGTCACTTATTTGAAATAAGAGCCAAGTGGAATCTTTGGAAATTTCATAATAGTAGGCTAGTTTTTGGAAAAACATAAAGCAAAATTTAGCTTGATTTCAAAACTTGGAAAAATGGTTCTTCAGGGCGAAATTTTGAAAGAAGTAGGGAAATTCGGAGTCTTTTTGTAAAAGTTTGAAATAAGATCTTATGAATTTTGAAATTGTGTCCCCCTCTTTCCAACTGGCGAGATTTTGAAATGTCAAAACCATCTAGATTGTTTTCTTGAGAAAAACTTTTTGTAATTGCGAGTCCTGGGGGTAAAATGGGAAGAATTGATAATTTTGAAAACCCAGGGTTTTAAAATCAATTTTGAAAAGTTTTAAAATCAAATCTGGATTGACAATTTTGAAAATCAGGAGTTTTGGACCTCAACATGACATGTGGTGCTGTGAAATGATGCAATGCTATGCAAAGACATGTTCTATGAAATGTCACTCTCAGCTCGGACTTGGAAATTCTAGCTTTTTGTCCAGAAAAGGATTTTGAAGATTTTGCAATTTGAAGATGTCTCTGAACCTAAATATGGAAGTTTTGAGGCTCGAGAATGAAATTTTGGACTTTCTGTAAGGTTCAATCTTGGAAAATGACCATTTTGCCCTTCATTACTTCTGGAGGACTGAAATATGGTGATTGAGGGCGATGTCAGGGAGGTGAGTAAAAATTTGGGGTGTTTACAGCGGCGTAAAGGAGTGCATATATATATTGTTCAGGGGAGTAAAACCAAATGAAATATCTTACATATATAATTGCAGAAGTCTGGTCATCGTTCACCGCGACAGAAAGACAAAGTGTATAATGTAAATTGCAGAAAGCAAGAGCCTTGGCATTATATAATGCGATGATAAGATAAAATACAATATACATGAGAATCAATATCCAACTATAGTCACAAGGTGAGTGCGTGAACACCGAAGTATCATAGAGGGCTCAACCAAAGACTAGGACGAGATACTATTTTTAAGAACATATATATTGCACATTCAAACATATATATCTGATGACAGTCACAAGGCGAGCGCATGAACACCGAAGTATCCTAGAGGGCTCAACCAAGGACTAGGGTAAGATACTACTTTAGAAGGTATACAGTGTATACAAACAAGCAAATACTTGAGAGAGATTGATCAATGAAGTGAACTTATTTTAAATCGTGGAAGAAATGGCTCTGGAACGCTCTGACTGCTTCGAACAAGGTTTGAACCTTCCTTCGAGAGGTTAGACTAAGTCAGATGAGTTCGACCTAGTTGAGAAAGAGAAAGAGCAGGTCAAGCTACTAAACCTAAGTGGTTTGAACCAAACTGGGTTTGGTTCAAGTCAATTGGGTTAAGCAGGTTCAGACTTAGCCCAAGTAGGTTGGGTCTGGGTCAAGTGAACCAAACCAGGTTTTGGGACCAAAAGAGACTTTGACTAAACCCAACTAGGTTCAAGCCAAGTCAAGTGGGTTTGGACCAGGTCAGGTAGGTTCTGAGTAGGTCAGGCAGGCTCAGACTAAGTGGGCTAGGTAGGGGAGGTTTAGGAGGGAGAGAGGAGAGAGGGGGGGAAATTTTTATGAGAAGAGAGAGAGAGGGGATCAAGGCTATTTATAATCAAAATTACTTGGCCTCCAAGTAATTTCTTTTACTAATTTTCCCCTATCTTTCTGAATAAGGATAGGAGGTTCTTTTTGTGTGGGGCCCACATAGATATTTCTATGAGATATTTTGTGGGTTCCACTAGATATTTTTTGAGGAATATTTTTGTGGGTCCCACCAATATTCTTGTGGGTTTCGCAAAAATTTTGGGTTTTCGATAATTTTTTCTGAAAAAATTCTAAGTATGTCATTCTCTTCGTATTGACGTAACTAAGAAAGTTGGCTCGTACAAATCTCTTAATTTTATTCAGGGAAGAAGTTATGACTCCCTGACTGTTTGAGCATATATTCACGAAGATACGAATATCCTAAGTATAATTGGTTCATAGAAATTGATTTATTTCGCATTTTGAGTTTAAATGTTATTTTCATCTGAAAATGTCTCATGAATTTATTTAAAAAGATACTGAAAATTTGTGGGTCTTACACAGAATCTTTCTGCCAATCTTATATTGCTAGATATGGTGGGCTATGATGCTATCCTTGGCATGGATTGAATGTACTAGCACTATGCTTGTAAGATATATCACGAGCGACGCATCCGGTTTACTTGCCCAGACCAACCTGTACTTGAGTATAAAGCGAGTAAAAAAAAAGTAAGGGGTGGATGATTTCGGCATTATAGGCGTAGTGTTGTATAAATAAGGGTTGTGAGGCATTTTTGGCTTGTGTGTCTTTGATAGACCCCAGTACGACTCAAATAGAGAACTTGGACATGGTTCATGGTTCATGGTTATGCAAATGTCTTCCCAGATGACCTGCCAGGCATACCGCCTGCTAGGGAGGTGAACTTCAAAATCCAGTTTGTGCCTAGAGTGGCCCCAATATCCAGATCACCCTACCGTATAGCCCCAGCAGAGTTAGAGGAATTGAAGAAGCAACTGCAAGAATTGATGGACAAGGGCTTTATTCGGCCGAGCGTTTCACCTTGAGGATTTTCAGTCTTGTTCGTCAAGAAGAATGATGGGTCAATGCGCCTATGCATTGACTATCACATATTGAATCAGGTGACGATCAAGAACAAGTACCATCTTCTGAGGATTGATAATTTGTTCAATCAACTTCATAAGACTAAGGTCTTCTCAAAGATAGACCTACGATCAGGCTACCATCAATTTAGAACACGATACAACCACTATGAGTTTCTAGTGATGCCCTTTGGGCTAACCAATGCTCCTGCAACATTTATGGATCTAATGAACCAGATCTTTCGGCTCTACCTGGATCTTTTTATTATCGTGTTCCTGATTTACTCAGAGAGCGGGGAAGATCACAAAGAGCATTTGAGAATTATCCTCGAGACACTTCGACAATATCAGTTGTACGATAAGTTCTCGAAGTGTGAGTTTTGGCTAAATCAAGTTATGTTCTTGGGTCATATGATCTCCAAATATAGGGTGTCAGTAGACCCTGCTAAGGTGAAATTAGTCTTAGACTGAAAACAGACTAAGAGCATATCGGATATTCGTAGCTTCCATGGTCTGGCAGGGTATTACTGAAGGTTCATATAGGATTTCTCAAAGATAGCTACACCGATGACAAAGCTACTTTGCAAGGGCATTAAGTTTGTATGGACTCAGCAGTGTGAAGAGAGCTTTCAGAAGTTGAAGTAGAGGCTTACTTCTGTCCTAATTCTCACCTTGCCGACTAGACAATGAGATTTTATGGTATACACTAATGCATCGGGCACAGGATTGGGATGCATGTTGATGCAACATGGCAGGGTGATAGCATACGCGCCACATCAACTGAAAGTGCATAAGCAAAATTATCTTATGCATGACCTGGAACTTGCAGTTGTGGTCTTTGCACTTAAAGTGTGAAGACATTACCTTTATGAGAAATAATTTGAGGTTTTCTCTTATTATAAGAGCCTCAAATACATCTTTTCGCAAAAAGACTTCAACATAAGGCAGAGGTGGTGGTTTTAAAAGATTATGATTTTTCTATATCTTACCACCCAGAAAAGGCCAACATAGTGGTAGATGCTTTGAATAGAAAAGTCGGGAGCCTTGCAAGCCTTATTAGTAGCGAGTGGCGATTACTAGAAGATTTGATTCATTTGAAGCATTTCGCCCCTGACTTAAACCGCATGCAGATGGTCAGTTTGACAGTTTTGACAGAACTTACGGATCAAATCATTTCTCTGCAGAAGTATGACCCATAATTTATGAAGACGGTTGCAGCCTGCAAGCAGGATGAGTCAGTTCTTTATCTCAAGGAGGATGGAAGCATATGGTATGGCCATAGACTTTGGGTAACAGAGGATCCTTAGTTAAGGAAAGAACTTCTCGATGAAGCACATCGGTCTAAGTTCACCATACACCTGGGAAGCACAAAAATGTATAAGGACCTTCAGAGATCTTATTGGTGGCACAACATGAAAAGTGACATTCTTGATTATGTATCGAGATGCTTAATTTGCCAACAGGTCAAAATAGAGCATCAGAGACCTGGAGGAATGCTACAGATGATTGAGATTCTATAATGGAAGTGGGAAGATATTACCATAAACTTTGTGGTAGGTTTACCCAGGACCCGCCAGCAGTACGATACAATATGGGTGATTATGAACCAACTTACTAAATTGGCATACTTTTTATCGATCAAGGTGAATCATATGCAAGATAGCCTAGCAGATTTATACGTTGAAGAGATCGTCAGGTTACATAGAGTACCTGTTTTGATCATCTCCGATAAAAATTTGAGATTTACTTCTAAATTTTGGGGCCAACTTCAGAAAGCTTTGGGAATAAAGCTTAAGTTTAGCACCGCCTTTCACCCACAAATGGATGAACAATCAGAAAGGACTATTCAAGCCTTAGAAGATATGCTTTGAGTGTGTGCCCTAGAATAGAAAGGTTATTGGAGTAAACACTTGAAGTTAGCTGAGTTTGCATATAATAATAGCTACCATTCAAGTATGGGTATGTCCCCTTATGAGGCATTGTATAGACGACCTTGCAGATCCCCAGTTTGTTGGAATGAGGTTGGAGAAAGAATGATCAAATCACCTATAGTTCTGCAGCATTATTTGGATCAAGTTCAGTTGATTCAAAAAAGAATTTTGATCGCCCAAAGCCACCAAAAGAGCTATACAGATATGAAGTACCATGAGGTTACTTTTGAGGTAGGAGACCATGTGTTTGTCAAAGTCTCGCCTACGAAGAGCATGTTTCAGTTCGGGAAGAAAGGGAAGTTGAGTCTGAGGTATGTCGAACCTTTTCTCATCCTTGAAATGATTGAAAGTGTTGCATATAGACTCGCACTTCCTTTTCAGTTCTCCAACATCCACGACGTGTTTCACGTGTCAATGTTGAGGAAGTATGTACCAGACTCTATGCATGTTATTCAATTTGACGAGATAGAAGTGTAGAAAGACCTTACATTTGAAGAATGTCTCATTGAGATAGTGAATCGACGAGATCAGGTGCTATGACACAAGACAATTCCATTAGTGAAGGTTCGATGGTATCACCATGGGCTCGAAGAGTGTACTTGGGAGCCTGAGGCAGATATGAGAGCGAAGCATCCATACATATTTGGTACGTTACCTTAATCAAATTTTGAGGACAAAATTATTTTTAAGGGGGGTAGGATGTAAAACCTGAGAATTTTTCTTGATAATTAAAATAAATAAATGATGAATTATTAGTGTATTCATGACTATAATCATGAATTCTTGATTTTCTTGATTTTCTTGAAATTCTTGATTTTCTTGATATTCTTGATTTTTTTATATTCTTGATTTTCTTAATTTTCTTGATTTCGATTAATTATGAACCTTTATCTCAAGTTATGAATATTATTTCAAGAATAATTGAAAAAAACTAAAATATATAGACTAAACAAGAAAGTAAATGATTTCAGACTATGAATTATGGATATAATATCATTGGATTAGACCAATAATATCAAATGTTATTATTGTTTTCACATAAATTTTGGGCAATTAGTGGCTCATCTATTAAATCAAAGTTGACCTTGGCGTTCCTCATTTTGAGGGCATCAAAATCGACTATTTACTTGACCAAATTGGTATTGATTTGAGCATTTTATTATCGATCGAAGTTCATGCCTAATTAAAGGTCAAAAATTAACATTTTTTTATATCAACTAAATTTTTTTGCCAATTTGTATGCATATGATTAAATCTAATACCACCACGATGATCTACGTTTTGAGAGCTATCAAATCAACTATTTAAACATCCAATTTTGATGAGTCTTTGGGTATGTAGGCTTCCCAGAAAGTTACTATGTCAGTAGAGCCCAAGCCAATGTAAAAAGTCTTTACTTTTCTTTTATAGCTTAAGTAATTTCAACATTTAATTGATTAGGTCTCATAATTTATTTTTTTTATCTTATTAATAAAAAATATTAAATATTAAATATTAACTTCTTATATTAGAGATGAGACTCTTATCTAAGCCTATCTATAAATAGAAGACCTCATGAGAAGGATTAACAAGGTTAGCTCTTTTTCTCTCACCCCCAAACACCTATCTCTCTTATTCTTCTTCCCTACACTTCAATGTTGGGTCTTCTCAACGTAGTCCAGTATAGAAGGTTTTTATGCACATTGAAAAAGCTTGGAAAGGTCTTGATTGAGGCCTTCATTTGCGTAGAATAACCGGTTTGCGCGATGAGAGCCATCTATTCTCTTATAATCGATTTTCATCATTAAGGTAGGAAGTTCTATACTCTACACGTAAATCGGGATTCGTGGGTATGAATACCTTTGATTTTTTATGAGAACGGACCCTAGATCATGCCTCCCATGTGTGGGTTTGATATAGGACTGTCAAATCATGTATTTGGAAGGGGTTTTTGAAAGAATAACCACAAAAAAACTGTTTTTCATCAAACCAATTTCTTCAGAAACTAAAATTCTAAAAACAGTAAAAGATCCATGGTAGCTGATTGTTTTCCTGAATATTTTGTTTTGGGTTGGTAGATTACAATAATATTAATATTCTGTAAAAAAAATATGAATTTATATGGTCATTTTTCTGAGAAAATATGAGTTTTTCAATTTGGGTTTTTTAGAAAATGTTTTATTTTTTGTTTCTAACCTAACACATGACCGGTAAATCGTTCGTATCTCCTTCGTCTGGAAAAGTTTTAATGAGCGGTTTATTGTGTTGAAAAGCTAACAAAATTTTGCATCTACTGTGAAATTTTGGGCTATGTTCACGAACTGAGTACGAATTAGTGACCATTGGAACAGAATAGTATAGGTCTACACTGAAATGTTTATATGTCTCTCATCTGGAGGAGTTTTAATGAACGGTTTGGGGCATCGAAAAGCTGATGAAGTTTTATACATTTCAAAAAAAATTGTCTACCATATATAGAAATTTTTACAACCTCTGTAGCAGTCAGACAAAGTTAGGATTTTCGCAGAATTTAAGAGTTTGTTTAAGAACGACTCTTGATATCAGGTTTATGCTTGTTCTTGATAAAGAAAGATATTCTGAACATCTAGGGTAGAGTATTTTATGTTGAGCATGATTAAACATTACGTTGTTGTGTAAATAATTCATGTTCTATGATTTCTATGATTTGTTATGATTCTTGCTTAACAAAAATCGTATTCGAGTTATTTCTTGGTAGTTTTACGATTCTTCGATGATGTATGTTAATGTTTTAGCAAGCTAAGCCTGGACATGAGCAAATTTTTATTTGATGATGACGAAAATATGTTTAGACTATCAAAAAAATCCTGATTTAGATAGACCTTTACCTTGAGTTTGCCCTTTCTTGATTAATCTTGCATGAACTTGAATCTTGTTATTCTTGTCCTCATTTTTAATCTCGACCTATTTTAGAAATAAATTAATATCTCTTCAATAATAATCCAATAAATTCAAATAAAAATATTGGAGTGTTCTACACATTCAAAGCTTAAACTTAGAATTTTAATTTGTTTTGTTTGGGTTTGTATTGAGGCCAAAATGCTCCTTGCAACAGAGTACAAATTTTCTGCTCTGTCTGCAGAATTGTTTTGACCCACAGTTTTGAGGACCTTAAAGACCTACTCAAGGCTAATCAAAATAAATCAAGAAAAATCTAGGTAAATCCTAACATATATAAGATGGTCCTGTAAAAAGGGTTTTATAAAAAGAGTTATCTGGAAGTCTGAAGAAATTTCCCAAACTGGAAAATTATTTCTGTAGAAACATGGACTATCTTATATTTGTCCAGAATAGGGTTTAGTCCCAGAATTTTCCTGATTTGTCTATGATGAATTTTCCAGTTCTGTTTCTTTGGTTGTTTTCTTAAAAACATGTGTATTTGCAAAAAAATAAGAAAATGTGATTCGTAATCTGTAAATTTTGGTGAATTTTCCAAAATTAGGCTGACAGAATCTCAAAACTACGAATTTTGATATATATTGAAATTGTTGTTATGCATGCAAAAATATGAAAGTTTATCATGATAGTTATTCATATGTGCACATGCTTACTGAGCAAGATGTATGAATGAGTGATTTAATGTCTATTCAAACTTACGAATTGGGGTCCTAAAGTGGTCGAATTAGATTTCATAAATTTGGTTATGGTATTGCATGAAAAATATTAATGCAAATAAATAAAACCATAACACTAAAGCATTGACTTATTAAGAGATGGTAAGTGATACATATTGGCTTCGTGGATATTGTTTGAGCACGAAAGGTTGCTCTTTTCTCCAACCACGAAGAGAAGGGAAGCCTCTGCATAATCTACAACGCAGAAAATATAGAACTCATGAGGAAAATTCGATGCATCAGGTATATTATTATTGTATTTGGAGTCTCTCTCGCTCTTGGCGTCCATCACATAGACTGGTGAAGTGTACCTGGCCTGGCCAAAGATGCCCTTGCATGAAATTATGCTTGAGCCATGGTCCTTCATCAGGTTATTGCCTGTGTAGTACCAACAGGAACAAGTGAAACCTAATTGTATGTCATCATTTGAGCATGACATGCATCATATAAGAAAGAAAGATAATCAAAGATAAGAATTTATTCATGCATAAAAAAAGGGCCACTGCATTGATAAGTTCATACATTTTTAATTGTTCATGCATTTTACTCAAGTGAATGATGAATAATTGTTATCTATTGTGATTTTCTGCTTATTCGATATACTTGCAATACTTGTTGAATATTGTTAAAATCAAAATATAAGTGCATGAAAGTTTGAAGTGATTCCTACTTGTGAATTCTAGATTACTTGCTTAGTATAACTCTACTCTACTGAGACATGTTTGTCTAACCGTTTGAATAATTAATATTTTTTCGAAGATGATTGAATTTACATGCGATAGCGAGAGGTTGCGACAGGGGTCGAGTGAAATCTTTCTCAAGCTCGCCAAAGTTGATGAATAAGAGCATATTATTTGCTCAGGACTATGATTAAATTATTGATTTTTAATTTTAATCCAGAACATGTGAAATCGTGATTTCTATTATGGATGTTCAAAATTCTAAGATTTAATATATGTCCAAATGTGAATGTGAAGGAAAAGTAGCGTGCCAAGTTTTACTCCTAATTGTTTTTACCCTGCTGTAATTTAAAAAAAATCATGCTTTTTTAGAACTTAAAAATTTGGAGCGTTACAATTTTAGTTTAAATGGTATAAAAAAGGTATTTATTTATTTTAGTCATTTTTTGTATTGGTATGATTTTTTAATGTGGATAAAAAAATATCCAATCATATTTTTGCTTTAGTTATTTTAGTTATTAAATTAATTCGAATTTACACCTTTCTTGACCTTTTGGTTAATATCAAGTAACATTACTTAGACCTCTCTCTCTCTCTCTATATATATATATATATATATATATATATATACATATCAAATGGCCAGAAAACTTTTAGTTTAAACCAAGATATCCGCCAAAGTTTTCTCAATTTTCATATTCCCTGGAACTTTTAACATGGTCCAAGCAAATAATCTCATGAGGCAAGTGCAATTAGGCATATACTTCAAAGCAATAAACCCTTATCAAAATAGCTAAATCCCTATTTTAGCTTCAAGATTTTAACCCATCATTGTATTGATTTGGTCATGTATTTTAAAGGTCAAAAAAATCTAAATTGAGCAAAAAAATCAAATTTTAAAGGTAAATTTGATAGTGGTCAACATTAATGTTACAAATTTTGTTATTAAAAGAATGTGGGTGACAAAAATCGTGTAATATGTTAAATCTTTTGTGAAATCTCAAGAAAAAATCAGCATATATAAATATAAACTTATATAATATACAAATTTAAAGTTTATTTTCACGAGTTAGTATAAAAAAGAAAGGTGACATTTTTTCAAAATTTGTAACATTTATCAACATTTCTTTTTTGAGAATGTATCGGATTTTGAAAGTATCACGATAGAATTGCAGTGTTTTTCAAAATATCACGAAAATTTGTTACCTAGCGCTAACCTGAAGATTAAACAAAAAGTGGGAAGAGAAAAAGGGGGCACATCATACTAGGGGTGAGCATCAGCTTGCTAATGGACCGGATCCACCGGGCCAGCTTGGTCAATGGGTTGGGTTTTGGCTCGGTGCTTAACGAGTTTGGGTTTGAAGAGAAGTTCATGACCCGGTTCAATGGCCCAACGAGTCAATGTGAAGCCGGCCTGATCCGGCCTGGCCTAATCTTAAAATGCATAAATGTTTGACTGAAATTATATGTTAATGAGAAAATAGCAAGTTCGCATGCAACTAATTTCTACTTAGTATAATTAATTAGGTAAATAGTAATAATTAACAACCAGCAAGTTCTCATGCAACTAAATAGGTAAATAATAATAGTTATCCAAGTTACTATGTAATTGCTAATTTTTAAAATTTATATATTATTAAACAATTAATAAATAACTCAAACCCATCGGCCGGTCGCCGAGCCTGGCCCACGTATATAATGGGCTGGGTTTCGGCCCAATACCTAATGGACTCGGGAATAAAATTATGGCCCAAACCCGGCCCATGGCGGGCCGGATCGGCTTCCCATGGGGCTGCCGGGCCGCGTGATCATACGTGCTTAAACGTAGCAAAAGTTTGAGGGGTATATTGACTAAGATAAAATACTGGGTGGGTATCTGAAAATTACAAAAGAATATTAAAAAAAAAGGAAGGAGAAACCTTGCATCAGAGGAGTTGCCTCGGGGAAATTTGCTTCCTATTTCGTCCTCTCTCTCTCTCTCTCGATCGTCGCTAGTCGTCTTTCATCCGCAACCATGTTCAGAGCCTTCTGGTTCGTCCCTCTTTCCTCTCCCTTTTTTCCTTTCTTTTTTGTCTTTCCCTCGCTTTCAGTGGTTTGTTTTTCACTTGCCCAGATGGAAGAAGCTTAGGGTTTTCCTTCCTCTTTGACGGTTTTCTTATTGAATCGATTTTCTGTTTTTCGGTTCGTGAATTTATTCAAATTTGCCCTCTTCGGATTTTATCTTTTCCTTCATGTTTTGGGTGGATAGATTGGAAGAAACGATGTTGAAATTTGCAGTATTGCAAGGGAAATAACGTAAATATGCGGAGTGCTATTTCGATTTTCATCTTTTTCTTCGTGTCCTTGGCGACGTAGATTGGAAAGAAATTATGTTAAAACTTGCAGTGTTGTGAAGAAAATAGCGTAAATCTGTAAGCTGTCTGAGGGTTTCGTGTTATCTTCTCTATTTTTCTTCCTTTTTTTGTGGTAAATTGTTATGTTCGCAAATCTATTGTCCTCTGATTGTGTGCCAAATGGTCGTTTTCACTTATTGAATGCGTGCTTATAGTGATCCCGATATGGGATTCCGTTTGACTTGATTCTGGATTGCATGCTAAGATCATCTAATTGCTGCTAGGGCATGTGTGAAACTGAAACAGAGCAACTCTCTTACTCCCATTTTTCTTTTCCCTTCTTTTTTATGATTTTGATTTCAGTTGTGGTTTTGTGAACCCTTTGTTGCATATTTTTCTTTCGGTGGATGTCGTGCTAGATTGCTCATATTCGTATAATTCTTCTGCGGCATAATTTTGAAGCTAAACCCAAATAAAGAAATGGGTTTAATGCTGCAGAGAAAAGTCATATTCTTTTAACCGATTTTTTAGTGGGCTGCTTGGGGTGCCTTGGGAATTTATTATAGCAAACTTTGATGTGCCTGTGATTTTGAGAATAATTTGAACAAATAGTTGTTTATGGATTAAATAGACAGGTTCGAGGATGATATATTTGAGTGACATGTAGCACATACAGCTCATGAATAGAATAACACACCTACTTTAGAGTTTAAAGGTCATACTGTTACAAGTACACCAATGTGTTGATCTGCATATGCAGCTCAGCGTTGGACACTTTTGTTATAAAGACAGAATTTGAACAGGAAATGTAGTCATGGAAAGCGAGCTACTACAAAATTTATGTAGTTTGGTAGAGTTGTTTAGGTCGGACTGAATGTGGTACTGGACATATTGATATGGTGAGGACAAAAAAAAAGATTCGGAAGATATATATCTTGCAAAGTTCTAAACTTGTAAATTAATTTGTTAAGCATTCTATAAGCAGAACAATACTGACTCTCCACAAACTAAGTAAATTGCTCGAAGAAAAAAAGGTGATAATGAATAAAGCTAACTAAGCAGTAATCAAGATCTGCAATACAGAAGAAGACAATGATTAAACACTCATGAATAAGTAACATGAAGGAAATGCATAGTGATTTGGATTAGCATTTGTTTGGGAGCCTCAAATTGGAGGTGTGTTGCAGTTTTCCCTAGTACTCGCATGCTCTTTGCTGTTTGAGAGCAATGGTGTTCCCAAAACACTGCACTAGAAGTAGAGTTGGCAGCCCCAACACCACATTTCAACACCATTCACAAGAGGATGTTTTTGGCAACTCTGATCAATAATAAGCCAAAATAGATAAAACAAATGGAGCGCTAGAAATGAACACAATCAAGGTTGATTGTGGAGCAATTCATACAACAACAACAACAACAACAACAACAACAACAACAACTACGCCTTCATCCCAAAACAATTGGGGTCGGCGATATGAACCAAAAAAGAAAAGCATTCTGGGTCTCCCACATGAATCCTTCTCCTCCAATCATTTCTATCCAATGCCATGTCCTCGGTGAGGTTCAAAGCATTCATATCCTTTCCTATCACCTCCATCCATGTCTTCCTAGGCCTACCCCGACCTCTTTTAACTAATATATTTTCCCATTTCTCCATCCTTCTAACTGGAGCATCATTAGGCCTTCGCCGAATATGTTCAAACCACAGTAAATGATTCTCTCTCGTCTTATTTTCAATGGGTGCAACGCCTACCTTCTTTCGTATCTCTTCGTTCCGAATCTTATCTTTTATTGTATTTCCACACATCCATCTCAGCTACACTCATTTTTTGAATATGATGTCTCTCGGCAGCCCAACATTTTGTACCATATAGTAAAGCAGGCCTAATAGTCGTCCTATAAAACTTTCCCTTCAACCGCAATGGCATTCAACGATCGCACAACACTCCAGTTGCACTTTTTCATTTCATCCACCCAACCTTTATCCTATGATTTACATCTCCATCAATTTCTCCATACTTTTGAATGATAGATCTCAAATATTTGAAACAATCATGCACCGGTATTTCTTGCTCACCAAGCTTCACTACACTCCCATCACTACTTCGTTGCTTACTATACCGACATTCCATATATTCTGTCTTGCTCTTACTCAACTTAAAACCTCTTGCTTCCAATGTCTGTCTCCATAATTCTAACTTAGCATTAACCCCAGCTCTAGACTCATCAATCAAAACAATATCATCAGCAAACAACATACACCATGGCACATTTTCTTGAATTGATCTCATAAGCTCATCCATCACTATAGCAAATAGGAAAGGGCTTAAAGCAGATCCTTGATGTAACCCAACCGTTATAGGAAAATTGGTTGTCACCCCTCCACAAGTGCGGACATTGGTTACTACTCCTTCATACATATCTTTAATTATACTAATGTACTTGAGAGAAACACCTTTCTTCATCATTGTCCACCAAAGAATGTCCCTAGGTACTCTATCGTATGCCTTCTCCAAATCAATAAAAACCATATGCAAATCTTTGTTCCTCTCTCTATTTCTCTCAATAAGTTGTCTAAGAAGATGTATAGCTTCCATAGTTGATCTTCCATAAAACCAAATTGATTCTCCAATATCATGACAATCTTCCTCAACCTAGACTCAATCACCCTCTCCCAAAGTTTCATAGTATGACTCATGAGTTTTATATGACGATAGTTTGTGCAATCTTGTATATCACCCTTATTCTTATATAGAGGCACCAAAGTACTCTTCCTCCACTCATTAGGCATCTTATTTGTTCGCCAAATCTTGTTAAAAAGATTTGTCAACCATTCTAAACCTTTCTCTCCCAAGCACTTCCAAGCCTCGATAGGTATACCATCTGGGCCAACTGCCCTTCTTGATTTCATTTTCTTCAAAGCCTCTGCAATTTCTTTCTTTTGAATCTTGCGCATGAAGTCATGATTCATCTCATGAAAATGAATGGAGAAGTCTCCAAGATCCTGAGCATGACTTTCATTAAATAGCTTATCAAAATAATATTTTCATCTCTCCTTAATCTCCTCATCTTTGACTAAAACCCTTTGCGTTTCATCTTTGATACATCTAACCATACCCAGATCCCTCGATTTCTTATCTCTCATCTTTGCAAGCCTATAAATATCCTTCTCGCCCTCTTTGGTATCCAACTTGTCATAAACCTCATTATATACCTTATCCCTTGCGTTCCGAACTACTTTTTTAGCTTCCTTCTTTGCTATCATATACTTCTCCAAATTCTCATTATCACGACTCTTATTTAGATTTCTATAACACTCTCTTTTAACCTTAATAGCTAATTTGACATCCTCATTCCACCATGATGTATCCTTACCTAGCGGTGCACCGCCTTTAGACTAACCCAATACCTCCTTAGCCACCTTTCTCATGCCACCCGCTATCTTATTCCACATTGATTCTGAATCCTCCTTGAGACACCAATCAGCTTCCTTAACTACCTGCTCTACAAACATTCCTTGTTTAGATCCTTTCAGTGCCCACCACTTAATTCTAGGATCTATCCTATGTCTATCCCTTTTGCGGCATTGTCTAATTCTAAGATCTAAAATTAAGACTCTATGTTGTGTAGCTATACTTTCTCCCGGTATAACCTTACAATCGATGCAACAATTCCTATCTCTCTTTCTAAGTAGGAAAAAATCTATCTGACTCGTATTAACCCCACTTTTAAATGTTACTAGGTGAGACTCCCTCTTCCTAAACCAAGTGTTTGCTAAGATCATATCATAGGACAAACCAAAATCTAAAACCCTTTCTCTACTTTCGTTTCTTTCTCCTATACCATAACCTCCATGGATACTCTCAAATACATCCCTACTAATGCCTACATGCCCATTAAGGTCACCGCCGATGAAAAACCTTTCTCCATAAGATATCCCTTGTACTACTCCATCTAAATCTTCTCAAAATTGACGCTTAATGGAATCATCTAAACCTACTTGAGGTGCATAAACACTAATAATATTAATAATATCTGTACCTAATACTAATTTAATAAGTAAAATCCTATCACCCTTCCTACGGACCTCAACTACATTATCTATAAACTCACGACTCATAACAATCCCTACTCCATTCCTATTCCTATTTATTCCTGTATACCAAATCTTATATCCCCAAGGTTCTATCACTTTTGCTTTCTCACCTACCCATTTGGTCTCTTGTAGACATAAAATATCAATCTTTCTCCTACGCATAACATCTACTAACTCTACCAACTTACCAGTTAAAGACCCTATGTTCCAAGTGGCTAACCTAATTTTATGGTCTTGGACTAACTTCTTTACCCCCACCCGTCCAACAAAGTGAGGGAACCCTTGCCTATTTGACACCACACCCGGGCACCGGTGTGACGCGTCGCTTCCGGGCGACGACCTAGCAACCCTTGCCCATTTATCACTGCCTCCGGGCCTATAGAGTACAGCGCGTCGCTCAGTAGGGAACGCCCCAACGAAATTGTGGAGCAATTCATAAGGGCCAAAAAAATAAAGAGGCAAGTAGCCTCGTGGAAAGAGCATGAAGAAGAAATGAGAAGGAAATTTGAGTTGGGTAATATCAATTCATCATAAATCTCGTGACAGGGTCTGAGCATTATCGGTTGTATGCTGCCTTTGGGCTTGGCTGTAAATTCAGTTCTTCAGCATAAACTCTTGTTCATACTCTTTTCTATGAAAAGTACATGACTGCCAAGCATGAATATGTGTGAATTTGTTCTTGAATTTATTTGATTGCATTTGGTTAGTTGAGGTCTTTCTCATGTGCTATAAAGTTTACCACAGGGGACAAGAGCAGCAAGATGTCCCGGCACAATCTTGGTATCAATCATCTGCAAGTTTTCCACCAAGCCCTAGTATTCCTTCAACACCAAATACTGTTTCTTCTATGGCAACTGTTCAACAGAAATCTCCGGATCATTCCTCATCACTTTCATATGGACAAGTTCCACCCACTGAGGCGGCAGCTATAATTGGGATGCTAAAGGATAAGAGGTGAGCTTGGCAACATTTTTATCTACGTGCAGTCATCTATGATTAACATGACCATCTGGGACATTGTTTGAGCGTTAACAAATCACTTGCTCTTATAACTTCTAAACATGAGATTTTTTGCATCATTTCTCTCTGTGCTACATTTCTTATGAATCAATTCCAAGTACATTTCATTCTTGTTTAATATTTTGAACATTGCTCAGCAAATTCAAAAGAAGTTTGAGACATTGAACTTCAAAAATTTGATGTGATACTGTGTATCAACTGCTGAAATGCTTGAGAAAGTTATTACAATGGAAAGTTGTTGTCATGTTCATTCTCATCATGCTGAATGGAGCAAAAGAATATTGAGCAGACCCCAAGTAGATCAGAGTCATCAGACAATGCCTGATAGAGGTTTTGAAGATGATATTATATTTATGACTCGAGTTCATAAGATTATACTACATGTAACATTGATTCATGGATTCATGCATCTCTCTCTCAGGACGAACTGTTTTGTAAGACTAAAATATAATTTTCATTATTAGATGTTCATAAGTTTATGCATCTGATTCCACTTTGTCTTGTTCATGCAGTGTGGATGAACTGAGAAAGATTTTGAATGATAAGGAGGCATACAATGCACTTCTGCATTCTATTGAGCAAGTGAAGATTCAAAATAGTGTAAGGCATTGATGTGCATGATTAAGTTTCCTTTATGTAGCTTGTTAGATGAAATGCACGCCATATTCATGTTGTATTATCCTATCTAATACTATTTCTTAAGGTATTTTATGCCTGGGCAATTGGGTAGATTAGTTTAAAAAGAATATGTGACCATTCTCCACAGCTTGCAAACTCACAAACTACGGTTTATTTGGATGTTGATCAAGTCTAGTAGATGTGTTAAATCCTGCATCTTTCTTGCTAAGGCTGTATCCAATTAGATTTGACTGCAATAAGAATCTTGCAACTTTTAAACTGATCAACAAAAATATTTCTTACTTTGGCCAGAGAACAATGTGTAGAAAAGAATTACTTGAACGATGAGCATGATGAGCCAGCTTGGATTCCTACGTTCTCTGTAGTTGATTATGTTTTATTGGGTTCATATCTGTTGTTCGTGATGCATGTTACACTCTGATACAATAAAACATAATGACTAATTTGTGAACTGATAGCTCAACTTCAGGATTACTGAATCTCAATAAGACAATCACTAATTTGTGATTCTTCTCTCTCCATGGCTCTTGAAAACTTTAACAAGTTAATAAAAAATGTTTGTCCTGAAATGCCAGATTAATGCTTTTTGCACCAGTTGTCATCATCGTGGTTTTCCCAATAAGCCTATTTTAAATAATATTTATTAATAAAAAATCTTGAGTAAAATATGTTTGAACATTTTTGTAGATTTAATGATCCTTGGTGATGACAAGTAATTTAAAGCATCAACTGGAATTTTGGAAATTGGTGAGGGCAAACAATTCAGAGAATTCAGTAACATCCGCTGGAGGTTATGGCTGATAAACTGCCCATATTGTCTACAGACTCTACGCATTTTGTTGCTTTTATTGATTTCTGTGTTCATTAAGATAGTTTCTCATTCTCTTCAGATGTAATCGCGGGGCTTTCGTCCAAGCATTCATACAGATGATTGTATATTTTGTTTTGTTTTGCTTCCATCTTTATCCAAAGCGAAAATGCTGACCAAATTTAGTTTGTTGATTCACTTATAGTTGCGGAATGAGCTTCTGAAGGAGACCATTCAGCTAGCAAGTAACTCTCTCTCTCTCTCTCTGCCATGTGCGTGTATTTCTTGCATATTGATGTCAGTGATACTGTGCATCAGGGGAAAACCTGGACAAGGAACCCCGAATTTTGGAGCTAAGGAACCAGGTGAGTTGTTGACAATGTGTGTTGATGCACCGTCCAACGTCTAAAGTAAGTGACAAGAAATCTGTTTCTTTGGGACAATAGTGTAGAATAATCAGAACCACAGAATTAGCGGCCGCACAAGAGAAGCTGAATGAGCTAGAGAAGGAAAAGGAAGAGACATTGAGACTCTATGCACCTTCCACGCTTATCCAGAGGTTGCAAGGCGAGTATTCTTGGCCTTTGGCTTGCATGGCAACGTGCTTTGGTCTGAAAAAGAGAGAAATCAATAAACTGTGGTCTGGTTTTGCAGATGCAATGGCCAGTGGAGATGAGGAGTCAGAGAAGCTTCATGAGCAATTTCTTGCAGGAGATATAGACTTGCAAACCTTCCTCAACAAATACAAGAAGCTCCGAACGATCTATCATCATCGGGCTCTTCTGCATCTTGCTGCTAAGACATCCGTCTGATTGACAATTTTCTAAGTGCCTCGTTTATCTTGTGTTTTATAGGCATCTGATTGTATTGGAATCACATATTGTGTGGTTTTTTACCATGTATAAATTTTTACTGGTCAGTCTTTCAACAATGGAGGTGGTGCTCATTGAGTCATTGCACTGGCAGTCTAGAGCATTGGTCTTGACCCCCTTTTGAGCAAACCGAATTACTAAAGAGTTGGTTTCTGAAACCGTAGGTAGCATTTTGAATTGTTTTTTGCTTAAAAACCCAATTCTAGATTCTCATTTTTTAAGGCACCTGAGATTCAAAATATGCCTCTGGATTGTATTGTAGGATTCCATGCCAAATTTGATCCTTTATCCGAAATTCAAGGCATTAAAATACTCCTATGGAGGTACCTGCATTCTATTTTAACATGCCGTTATCATGCATTTTGATGCCCTTCCTAGGGTAAGGTTTTAAAAAGATGATGCTGGAAAGTCGAAAGGGTTGAGGGTGAAAAAGGTTTTGTAGAGAAAATTTCCTCTCTTTTCTCTGCCAAAATTTTCCCTCTCTCAACCAATACCCTTTGGTTAGAATATCACACCTCTTGATGTTCCCTCCTCGAGTCAACAATCACTTCCTGCATCAAAGTCTACACAAACATGCAGAATGCTACTATCATCTGAACTGCAAATGCAACTAGCGACCGACCAATTTGTTCTTACAAGCTTCAAAACATTAGCGGGCAACGACCGAAGATTATTAGATGAGCATCATTCTTCAAGACGCTGCAATTCTTTTTCCCAATTTAGTCCAAACATCTGATGACCAAATGGTACAGTCAGATTATACAGGAAAACCTGGTAGAAGTATGCACAGTGAGCTCATTATAAATCTTGAAGAGCTGGTAATGCAAAATGAAACAGTGATTACTGATATAATCAAGAAGAATCTACATTTGAAAAGCATTTGGATCCACAGATAGCTACCAACAGTGATAAATCATTAAATGGCTTACCATGTCATTGATGGCACGAATCTGTGCCTTCAAAACCTCAGACTCTTGTTTCCACTCAGGTGCAGATTCACCTGATCTGCACGTCCAAGCTTTCCTTAGCTTAGATCTCCGTTCAGCAATTTTAGTTTGTATTTCTTTGCAGATCTCAACACATTCAGGTGCGTATCCATTTCTGGAAAGAATTCTGTACAATGTATCATTTGCAGGATAGGCATGAGAATTATTGCTCAAGTTCACAGGCTTTCCCTTCCCTGGCAAGTTCTCAAATTGTCCTTCCATGGACTGACATATTCTTTGTTCCACAACATTCGTGATGTCAGTTTCTGATCTGTCAATTGAGAAATCAAAAAATTTAGTCTCACACAAGTTGTAAGCATAGAGCAGATATACTACAACCAAAATTTGGGTCAAAGGAGAAAACAATGAATGAAAGCAATCGTGCTGCTTTCAAATATACTCTGCAAAATGCCAAACAGTATGGAGTAGAAGTGATTTTGGTTCAGCAACTTCTGCTTCATATTCTACCGTTCAACTTAATTCTGACTATGGGGAGAACAGATGGTACTAAAAAATGGCCAAAATTTTTCTATTTGGAGAAATACAAAAAAACATTGGGTGTTGGCTTGCGAAAAGATCAGACTCTTCTATAGCAATTGGTCAAGCCGAAGTGGAAGGGTTGACTTTAATAACAAGAGCCGACTCTTCCCTGTAGGAGTCGACTCTTCATATAGAAAGGGTCGACTTATCTTGCAGGAGTAGACCATTTAGGTACAAGGGTCAACCCTTGGGGCCAACAAAACAGATTCGACAAAAGGAGTCGACTCTTGAACTGCAGGAGTCTACTCTCAAGCATATCAGTACCAAACCACCAAAATGGGTCGACTCCTAAGTTGCAGGAGTCGACTCACAGCCAAACTGAATCTAATTTCCTTCATTCTAAAGTTCAAAACACTGAAAACCTTTCATTCCGAACATGAAACTCTTCCCCAACACATACAAGGGCAACAAACAATCCCAGAAATGATGTAACAAGAATCTTTAATAAAAAATACAAATAGTATAGCATCTGAAGTTGGGGATCCTCCTGCAAGGCACAACAAAACAGACGGAAGGCGTACCTGAGGCGGCCATCGAGGAACCGGATGATGGCTAGTGGTTGGTGTTGGTGGCGGGAATAGGATGAGCTTCACTCTCCAGCCGGACTGCAGCCCTCCAATGAGCGCAGGCTCCTTCAGCATTGGGTGAGCAGGATCCATCTTCCCTCTTTAGTCGAAAAAGCTCAGAAAAAGTATGTTTTCTTAACCCTTCTCTGTGATTTCTTCTTTGCATCCGGGTTTCTCATTGACTGTAACGCCCCAAAATCCCAACTTGGAAAATCATTTAGATTTTTAGAGTAATTTTTTTTTAAAACATTGCGCAAAGCGAAAAAATATAAGGAAAATCGGTTGGAATGGGTGAGTTACAGGGTGAACAACAAGAACATAAAACATTTTTATTATCACAGTTTACAAAATGATACAGGAGAAATATACATCATTTTCCTTTTCAAAAGACAACTGTCAAGATCTCGAGTTCTAGAGTGTGGGTTTAGTCCTCTGCCGCACATCGAGCTCCATCGCACCACGAGAAGTAAAGCACTTGCATCCCCATAAAACGAGGTCAATACTCTTGCGAGGTGATGAAATATCATCCACGACTATCTATTTACGAAAAACATAGCATTTATAACATGATATGCATCCAATAACATAAATAACCAAGGTAACAGCATGAGAGAATATATCATGATAGAACAGATAAAATATCGCAAATAATGCATATGTACAAGTGGGCATATATGAGAATCGTGGTGAGATAGTTAGCATATTGGAAGTGATTAAACAAGTGTAACTGCGATAAGTGAAAAAGCAATACGAATTATTATCAAATGGCTAGCATGACTATGTAATTAACATTAGCAATCAATGACAATAATGAACATCTCATTAATTATAACTAAGAGTAGAAACATACAACCCTAAAACACCGGGTTCATATTAAATACTGAATAACATCATTAGATAGCAAATATGCATCTAGGTGCATAACCAAGTGTACATAAGCATTTTAGCCCTTAAGCAATTATGTAAATAAGCAACTGAACAATTTAAGCAATTATGATGATGAAAATTATCATATCATAAATCAACTGTTAATTTTAATTAGGCATATCTAGCAACATTCCCTCCTTCCGAGGTACTTAGGCCCATCCGGATTTGTGTTTCCTGCAGGGAAACATGATTAAAATGTCGAGGTCACACTCAAACATTTAAGAACTCTAGCTCTACAAACCAAAAGGAGTACTTCACTGGTGACGGCGATAACAATCATTTAACATTTAGGGTGTGATACTCTTAGATAAGTGTGCTTAGTTCATGACATGGATCCAATCGCCCATGCTTACTCGCCACGGAGTTCAAACATTCTACAACTTTTGAACCAATGTCAAAACCCTAATATAAGAATTTATGAAATGTATCATATAAGATGTGAAAGTACATGTAACCCCACATTTCTAACATAAGTGAGCTTGACTCACGAGGTGGGTCCATCGCTCACACTAACTCGCCACAGAGTTGCTAGTATTCTACAAGGTCTCACGGACAAGTATGCCACTACAAGGTGCCTCAAGTCCCCTTCATATTTATGGGACGAACCAAGTGTTAAGGTGAATCATGTGTCCAAACTAAATAAACGCGAAAACATTCTATTTTTCATTATATGCTGAGAAATGTTATTGCATATAAGACATTTGAATTATCAACATAATTCATTCAATACATCTAAGTTCAGTGACAAGATGTGCAAGTGAAACGTATTCATTCATGCCATAACATTAATGTTTTCATGTTACATCATGTTCTTTTGTGTACTTGCAAACGTGTCGGAATGTGCGGCAATTGCATGTGAACTATCAATAAGCATGTTGTCATTCACTATCATTTATAAAACACATTAAATAACTTACGAACTTGAACCCTCATGCTTATAAAGTAGCTATGCCATGTAAGGTGTGTCATTAAGCATAATTCAAAACATTACAATGTTTGAATAATCATGCATACGATAGAAATTTGCAACCATGTCAAGATGTGCCCAAGTGATGTGGCATAATCGTGTGTGATGTAAAAAGAGCGTTAATTCCATTTACATATTTCATGAATCAAGATCTTGGGTGAGTGTCTAAATTTCATCGACAAGCCACTGACATATTTCTTACATATTCAATGAATCGTACCAACTAAGTATGCCATACGTGTTTTGCATCAAGGTTGTGCCAAAATGTGGAGCGTAACTTAACATCCATCTAATGCACAAATAATCATAAAGTTGCTTTAAATATGACCCTAGGCATGAATAAAATATATATCTCACATGCTAAGGTGAGATGCCAATGTATGACAGCCATCAAGGTGCTACCACGACGATGAGAAAAAGGTCAACCGATACTTCGTCTATGTAGCGCACAAGGACAATATGGTACCACATAACCCAGTGACCGCAACAAGGAGGGGCAGACCTCTACTTGGTCTAACCCATTGGACTGAGCTCACCCACTCAACCTATGCAATCAAAATATCAACACTCGGAGGCTACAAATTGGTTTGCATGAAAACCAATTTGCCAAAGCCTACCCGATTTTATCTTGTCATCGCATTTCGCAATAACATATCTTTATAAATATATTTTTGTAACTTCGATTGCAGCCAACTCCCACTGACGGACCTCCAGATTGGGCACATCTCCAAGGTGTTTGGCTGCCTTTGGGGCAGCAAGTTGGTGCACCCAACTCGGTCCAACCAAATGGTACACCCGTTGTGCGGCAACCACCCAAACTAGTTGCCTAAGCACCCTAGTCTGAACCGAAGGGGTTCAAACCAGTATAGGGTCTGTCCAATGGACTGACCAGGACTGAATCACATGGTTCAGGCCTCAGTCCATGCCTCTCAAGTGAATCCTAAAGTCTGGGAGCAACGAAAAAGTGACTACCGAAAGCGTATGCGTTTCTATGGTTATTTGAAGAAATGGTTTGACTCGGGTCTGTCATACTTTAACATATATATATATATATATATATATATATATATATATATATATATATATATATATATATATATATATAGATAGATAGATAGATATAGATATAGATATCAACACATTGGGGCAGACCCTAGTGAGCTGGGTAACTAGGAACCTCGGTTGGGCTGCACCCAACTCAGCCAAAAACGAGAAAGATCCAAACAAGATAAAAAAAAAACTATGACTTCCTACAACAGCAGAAAGCTTAATATTTTTGAGATGTTTAAGCAAAGATTCAACCCTGACCCTAAACACAAAGGTTGTAGAGTTATCTCTTAGTTTTCCACAAAATCAAACCAATTGAATTTTCATTGAGGGAGTCAGGAGAAATCCCAAAAATACGAGACGTTGTCCAGGGGCATTATGGACTGAACAGGGACTGACAAAAATATGAATATTTGACAATTTGACAGGGGATTTGAAGGACCCTACAGATCGAATAAGAAAAAGTTTTCAACTACAAAGTTGTAGGATTGCATCTTGACTTTTCAGAATGTCCAAGAACACTGAAAATCAACCTATATCGAGAGAGATACAGTCGATTTAGCAGAGTTATCTCTGACAACTCAAAAAATCATGAAGAACCAGTGCATGCAGAAACTATATTTTTAACATGGATTTTAGAGGACCATGCAGACCAAATCAGGCCAAACCTTTAACTACAAAGTTAGAGGCCTATGTCTTGGCTTTCCATAATATCCAATAACACTGAAAACCAACTAGTATCTAGTGAGATACTGTCGATTCTTCAAAGGTGTCTCTGACAACTCTACAATCAGGAAGCTCGTTCTTGACAATAATACCGAGTATGGACTGGACTAACTGACCAGATCTGAACCATGGGGTTCAGACCCTAGACAGAGCCAACAAACAGTCACAAATAGAAAATCAAGATAAATGAATTGGTTGAATGCCTTAACCACCAAAATGCACACTTTTTTTAAACTGTATGTGTGACATGGAATGCACCACATCTAGTGTTACGAAAAGAAAGTAAAGAGCAGCCACACGAATCTAATCCACCGAATTCACTTGCAACTCACATGTATGCATTGTGGAATCCGGTTTCATGTACACACAAGAAATAAAGAGTACATTACAAAAAAAAATGCAAATTGACAATGAAAGAAAATCTCACTTTTGATGCGTGCAACGGAGGAAACCGAACTCTACTCTTGGCTTAGAGTGTAGAGAGGAGTCCCTCTTCGGTACCCAGCCCTACACACAAGCTCAAGGTAGGTATAATGGAGGTTCACAAATTCGGTGAGAGAGAGAAGAGAAGAAAGGAAGGGGGAAGAAAGAGAGAGAGAAAGAGAGAGAGAAAGAGAGGAGAGAAAATGAGGTTTCTCTCTCTTTCTCAAGGTTTTATAAGTTTGGGTTTTGATGCAACGGTTGGGACTTAATCTGAAAAATGAAGGGTTGTAGTCCATTCACTTAAGTGTCACACCCTTCTAGGCGATGGCACTTTTGTAAATAAACCCTCCAGGCCAAAAATGCCTCAATAGGCTTATTTCATTTGAATTAATTTGAAAATCTTTCAATAGTGCCCCTCCAAGGCACTATTCATGCACTATTCATGAAGGGTCCCACTAACCTTCATTATTTTATTTATTTCATCTTTTTTTTTTGTGAAATTGCATTTAGGTTTTGAAAGTGTCTTTCTAAACTTCCAAAAAACTCAAGCATTCTCTTAAAAACCTCGATTCTTGTCAAAAAAATTTAAAATACATTAAACTTAGGCATTTAAGTTTTTCGATAGATCAATTCAAATGTTTTTATGCATTTCAAATAAAAACTTAAGGATTCTATATAATATCATTATGATGTATGTATATATGTATATATATATTGATTTATTCTAGGGTTATATATATATATATATATATATATATATATATATACACACATGCATATACATATATACAAATATATATGTATGTCCTCAAAAATACATATGAAATTCTTATCATGAATTAAATTTTTCTCAGAAAATTCATGGGTCTTACATTGACACCCGTTTATATAGCCTGTAGCAGAAGAAAACGGTTAGTGTAATTGTTTCCGCTCTGAATTTTCTTATGTTTATCGGAAGGGACACTATAAGGAAAAAGTTACCATATTGTAGGTAACTGCCACGATGTGTGGCTTATCCCAACATTCTCCCACTTGTTCCGATGATAAACCAGTAAACTTTATGGGAATTGCTTGATGAATAGATTGACATTTACAAATTTATTCTACAGATCCTTAGTTAAATCTCTAATCCTTATGAGATTAATAACAAACATAATGAGAATCAATAAATTGTATGTGATTACTTTATTCATATGCATATGTCAAAAAGAGTTTAACAAGCCCATCCTCAATACATGTTCGGAATATAATCTCGGTGCTAGCCCTTTAGTAAGAGGATCAACAATCATCTCTTTGGTACCAATATTAACAATATGTACTAGATGATTCTTTGTCCTTTCTTTAACAACAAAGTACTTTAGCTTCATATGCTTTCATGATGTAGTGCTTTTATTGTTGTTCAAAAAAGGCACTGCAGCTTCATTATCACAGTAGTATTTCAGTAGCTTCTTGATGGAATCGATCATCTTTAACTGTGATATGAAGTTCTTCAACTATATGGCCTATGAAGTAGTTGCATACAATGCTATAAATTTTGCCTCCATGGTGTGAGCAGCAGTGGTCGTATGTTACCCAGTAGTAGACTTTTTACTATCAAGGCATCCTCCTAAGTCCGCATCTGAGTAGCCAACAACCTTGAGATGATCAACTTTATGATGCGTCAACATATAATTTTTTGTCCCTTGCAAATATTGTAAGACTTTCTTAGCAGCCTTCCAATGGGATATGCTTGGATTAGACTTGAATCTACCAAGCATCCTTACTGCGAAAGAAATATCTGGACGTGAACAAGTTTACGCGTATTGCAAGCTACTAACAACTGATGCATATGGATAAGCACTCATCTGTGCTTTGTCAATTTCATTCTGTGAACAATCCTTTAGGCTCAATTTGTCACCTTTTGATATGGGTGTTGAACTAGAAGAACAATTTTCCATTCCATATCGCTTTAATACCTTATTTATATAGGATCTTTAGGAGAGGCCTAGAAAAACTTTTGCTCTGTCTCGACGGATCTCCATGCCAAGTACATAAGCAGCCTCACCCATGTCTTTCATATCAAAATGTGATGCAAGAAACTGTTTTATCCCTAAAAGTAACTTTATATTGTTGGTTGCTAGCAAAATGTCATCCACATACAACATCAATATAATAAACTTACTCCCACTTTCCTTAAGGTGTATATATTGATTAATAATGTTTTCTGTAAACTCGAAAGTCACAATGACTTGGAAAATTTTAATATATTATTGTCAAGAGGCCTATTTCAGTTTATATATTGATTTGTTAAGCTTGTAAACCAAACGATCATCATCAGAGAAACCAAGAGGTTATTCCATGTATACCTCTTTATTTAGATCCCCGTTGAGGAACACTGTTTTCACATCCATCTGATATAGCTCTAAGTCATAATGAGCTACGATGGTCAAAATTATCCTAATTGACTCCTTAGTTGAGACAGGAGAAAAAGTCTCATTATAGTCAATGCCCTCCATCTGGGTAAACCCTTTAGCAACCAATATTGCCTTATGTCTTTCTGTGTTACCTTTAGAGTCTTTTTTGTCTTAAAGACCCATTTACACCCTACGGGTTTTACTCCCTTAGGCAACTCGATAAGATTTCATACTTGATTCTTAGCCATAAAGTCCAACTCTTCTTTCATGACTTTTATCTAGTGTGAAGATTATTTGTTTTCAACAACTTCCATAAAAGTTAACGGGTCATCATCTATATCTATGAAATCATCAGGCTCCTGAAGGTACACCACATAATTAGGATGTATGGCAAATTTCTTAACTCTTGTGGATCTTCAAACAGGTCATTCTTCAAGCTCAGTTTGAACTTGTTCATCTTGTTCGTGCTCTTTTGCATTATCCACAATAGGCTCACTTTAGATTTATGCATTAACAACCGGGTGATCAACCACATCATCATTAGGAATAATAATGTGGTATCTTTCAATGTTTTCTTTAACAAGTGATAAACTGGATCATGTACTTCCTCAAAACCAAGGTTTTGAAGTGCACTTAATCCTACTGAACCATCTCTAAAGAATTTTGCCTTATCCGTTTCAACAATCTGTGGTGAATGAGATAGACAATAAAACTTGTATCCTTTTGATCTCTCTAGATAACCAATGAAATATCCATTGGTTGTTCTTGTATCAAAGCCTTTAATGTGAAGGTTATACAACTTAGCCTCTACAGGACATCCCCACATGTGCATATAAGACAATGATGGGTTTCTACCTATCCATAACTCATAGGGAGTTTTAGGCACAAATTTCGTAAGAACCTTATCACCCCCACAACTTCATAGGAAGTGTTGAATAATTCAACATGGCCCTGACCATTTCTTTAAGCATATGATTTCTCCTTTCAGCTACACCATTCTGGTAGGCACTATCAGACATGGTATATTAAGGCGCAATGCCTTCCTCTTTGAGAAATCACACTAATGGTCATTCTCTTTGCCCCATCTTAGTAAACCTACCATAATATTTGTTACCTCTATCAGACCTGACTATCTTAATAACTTTATTGGTTTGTTTATCTACTTATTTCTTAAATTCCTTAAACATCTGAAAAACATCAGATTTTTAAAAAATCAAGTAGATATATATATATATATCGTGAGTAGTCATCAATAAAGGTGATAAAATATTTCTCGCATGTGTAACAGGGGTAAACTGTCCACATACATTCGTATGGACTATCTCCAATATCTCACTATTACGTTTGACACCCTCTTTATATGTGCTTGTATGCTTAGCCTTTATGCAATCAACACACAAGTCATTGTCGGTAAAATCTAGAGATTTCAAGATCTCTTCATTTACGAATCTCTTTATTCTCTTTTTAGAGATGTGACCTAACCTTAGATGCCAAAGCATGTAGGATTTATCATTAATCATGCTACGTTTATTTTCATCCAATACGTATTCAGAAGTCAAAGACTCCTGTGTTTGGATCTTCACGTTCAATTTATACAAACCATCATAAACTGATACAGAACCAATTTCAATAGAATTTTTGTATATGAATAACTTAAAATTTTCAAATTCAAAGCAATATCCAAATTTATCCAATCTTGAAATTAAAATTAAGTTTCTACTATATGATGGAACATAAAAAACATCATGAAGATCCAAATATACGCTTGTATCTAAAATAATCCTGCAGGTCCCAATACCCTTCACATGCGAACGCATCTTGTTCCCCGAATAGATGCTCTTCTTATGCATTGTTGGTTCTCTTCTATTCAGGAACGATCGTAGATAGTTAAAAATATGAACAATAACACCATAGTCAATCCACCAGTTATTTTCAGGAATTTGTAATAAATTACATTCATGAGAAATAAATGACAAATTACCTTTCTTTTTCAACCACTTCTTGTACTTTATGCAATCTGTCTTTCTATGTCCCTTCTTCTTGCAAAAAAAATACTTTATGGAGCTAAGTCGGATTGCTTGCCTGAGATGTCTTATCCTCTGTTGGCTTCTTCCTAGCATTTTTCTTGAATGCATTCTTCTTTGGTCCTACCTTGAAGCCATGAGAAGTCATATGTGTACTTTGCATCTTCTCTCATTTTAATCTCTCTTCCTCTTTAACACACTTGGACATAAGTTCATTGAATGTCCATTTATCATTATGTGTGTTGTAAGAGATTTTGAAAGGTCCATACTCCAAAGGTAAGGACACGAGAATCAAATGCACTAGGAAAGAATCAGAAATGGTCAGCTTCATGTCATTTAGCTGATACACTATGTTTCTCATTTCTAAAATGTGCTGACGAATATTTCCCCCTCCAAAATATTTCATAGTTATAAGCTTTGACATTAGGGTACTGGCTCTGACCTTATTTGAACTCACAAATTATGCTTCAATAGCACTCAAAAATTTCCTCACTGTCCTGTATTGTGGGATAACACTTCGAATATTCTTATCCACTTTAGATTGCAAAAACAACAGGCTAAGCCTATTTGAGTGCTCTCACTTCTCAAAAGTAATCTTTTGATCGCAGTGCTTTGATCAGTCAGGGCAGCGGGTTCGTCTATCCTTAAGGCCAAATCTAAATCCATATATCCTAATATAAAAAGAGTAGTTTCTTTTCAATCACTAAAGTTAGATCCATCAAAAAAAGGTATACAACTTGAGCCATCTAAAATCACAGAACTAGAAACTGCATGACAAAAGACACGTATCAAAAGAAAGCATATACGAGACAAGTTTGATAAAAAAAAGCAATAAATAAAAGGCCCTAGATATGCTTATTTCCAAGCGAGTGTAGGGGGACATCAGAGTCCTACTTTGGTAAAAGCTCTGATACACGTAATCACTACGCCTACTGACCATAATTGGTAAAATTGAGGCTCATGTGAAGCTAGACCATCAACACATGGTACCTTTGGATACACATATGCAATGTATCTCAACACATTTGCCTCATTTTACTCTACCTAAATTTCAAACACGATAAAAATACCTTTGAGTCGTTTATCATTTTATGAATCTAAGTACAACAGTAATATTGGTCAAATCCATATGATAGTATAAAATTTTGATAACATACGTGTATTCAGTCACTTTGGTGACATGAATTCACTAAGTTATCTAGCTATCCTTGATGCTAATATTATACATTCATTTATGCATGCATAATTGCAAATAAAATGCATGAACAAACAAAATTCAAGCTTAAATGGGTAAAACCTTGGGTTCTTAAGCAAGAACTGGTCTGAAAATACTCTGAACCGGTCTAAAACAACCGCGAACCGGTCTAAAACAACCGCAAACCGGTCATCCAAGGGTCCGAACTGGTTCTAAATCTTATGAACCAATATCAAGTATGAACAAAAGTTCATAAAACCCTATAACAGTATGCCAAAATCCCTGTATCTTCTCATATTTATGAAAATAGGGTCTTAGCATCTCAGAACCGGTGAGAAACTAGAAGGAACCAGTCAAAAATAGCTCTGAACCGATCCCGAAAAGGGCCGAATCAGTCTCTGATCTGGTTCAGGCCAAATAGTGCCTGGACCCTTACTGGATCCGGGTCTGATCCAGTCAAATACTGGATCCGATTTTGACCCAGAATGAAACGGATTCAGGTCTGACTCGGAATGAAACAAATCTGAGTCTGACCCAGAATGAAACAGATCCAGGTCTGACCTAGTACTAACCTGATCCAGGTCTGACCCAGTTCTAATCAGATTCGGGTTAGATCTGGTATTAACCAGACCGGACCCATACCCAGACCCGATCCGGTTCCATCGATAAAAAAAATCAAAAGAAAAAATCAAAGGGTTTCTGTTTAAAGAAATCGGTGAAACCGAAAAAGGGGTTTCACCCTTTCGGCTTGCCGACGACCCACATCACCGGTCGGCTCACGATAGAGAAAAGGCACCAGCCCCGACGGCCTCCGACGACGTATTCACTCACCTCGCCTGACGGAAAAAGGGAAGTCAAAGAGATGTTTCGCCACCTTGGATGCCGCATGACGTCGGACGGACGATGACGGTGGTGAAGCGACCGACGAAGGCTGCCTCTTCTCGACGATGCATCCACGACATTCTGCAGACGATGACGAGAAAAAACCTCGTTGCCCGACGGCAGACGAAACAGGGAGAAGGGGGTTTCTAAAAACCCTTATGCTGCATGTCGCTGAACAGAACGCCGACGATACGACGAAAGCAACCCCCCTTTCGGTGACAGTCCGCGGCTGCCCCCGGAGACGGCTGAAGCTCCAGCAGCCCGATCACCACAGGTAAAAACCCGATTAGTTTTTTTTTTACTTTGTCGCCCCATGGCAATAGTGACGGTCTACCGGTGACACCATGTCGCCCAACGATGACCTGCTGTCAAATGCCTACAACATTGCCCTACGACGACTCCGCTCTGTCAAAAAAACACTATCGCCCCATGGCGACAGTCGCTGAAAAAACGCCATTGCTCATGCAGCGGAGGCATGGCGTGGACCCATAACCCAATGTTGGGGATCTTCCTGCAAGGCACAACAAAACAGACAGAAGGCGTACCTGAGGCGGCCATCGAGGAACCAAATGATGGCGGGTGGTTGGCGCTGGTGGCCGAAATAGGGTGAGCTTCGCTCCTCAGCCGGACTACAGCCCTCCAATGAGCGCAGGCTCCTTCGGCAGTTGGTGAGCAGGAACCCTCTTCCCTCTTTAGTCGAAAAAGCTCAGAAAATGTATATTTCCTTAACCCTTTTCTGTGATTTTTTCTCTACATTTGGGTTTCTCATTGACACCTGTTTATATAGCCTGTAGCAGGGAAAAACGGTTAGCGTAACCGTTCCCTCTCTGAATTTTCTTATGTTTATCGGAAGGGACACTATAAGGGAAAAGTTATCATATTGTGAGTGGGTAACAGCCACATGTGGCTTATCCCAACATAGGAAACACAGATATGATCAGGTTTGCAAGAATATATATAAACATGCCCTAGCCATATAACCTCTTCTAATATGTTCCAAAACAGAATTTCAAAGCATGAATTTTACAGTATATTGAGATCCTATCAAATAAAAAAGATCATAATTCATTCTATGGGCAAAACCCCCTAAAAATAAAACATGTAAACACACAATTCATATTCACACCCAAGAGTTACTAAACCAATGCATAAAAATAACCATATGCAGCATACCGTAAAGGAAAAGTACATGATCATACTTAACTTTGCCCAAACCAAAGTGATTCCACCGAGCTTCATCCTACTTAATGCTCCAAGACCATGGAAAGAGCTCCACCATTAGGGGAGAGAAGAGGACTCAAGGGGGGTGTTGGTGGTGACTTATGCTCACTGGACACCAGGTGAGGTTGGCCACTGACCCATCGTGAGGGAGAGAAGAATGAGTAAAACAAGGAGGGAAGTTGGGTATTTTTTACGTGGCCAACAAGCAAGGGTCGACTTTCGCTTAGTAAAGACCGACTCTTGAAACCCCAAAACTCGTCAGGTGGACTCCGGATGCATCTCAACTCCAATTTTGATAAAATCAAAACTATTTTTCATCAAAATTTTGATATAAATGCAATTATAAACGTCCAAATCACAAAATAGATCTTCAAAGATTTCTATATATATTCTCCTACCGAAAACTAATGATTCTACCTTTGAGTTAAATCGGATACGATCCAAATACAAAAAAGAACCAATTCAATGACGACAATATTAATAAAAGTCCAAAAAATCCAGGGTGTTACATTCACGGAGCCACTGCACCTAATGTGCACGACAAACATGATCAAGGCACTTTCATGGGAAAGCGTCACATTGGCACCTTGTTCTCATTCTGGGCGAAACAAACACTCAAAAGGTAAGGTGGGAAAAACTTTACGTTGGCAGGCTGGCCAAAATTTCCCTCCTACCTCTCTTTTTCACACGTAAACCCATTTGACAATGAAACAAACGGGCCCTCCGTTAATCCAAAGTCACGCGACTGTTTTTGGTTGCTCCTGTAGAAGAATTTCAGAGGGTTTTTGGCAAATAGCCAAAAATGGATAAGGCTGAAATGTAATTTCAAAGTAGCTGAAAACGACCCACATCGTCCATCTCGAGATGAACGGTTTGTCATGAAGCGGGTCCCATCCATAAATGAAGCCCTCTTTCCCACTCTGCGGCACGGTCCAGTCTGCTCGCAACCCAAAACAAACACCAACGGAATCCGACGAGCCCCAGAGAAGGAGGGAAAACGATCGCAAGCGGCCACTGCCTCACTTCCTTCTCCGGCCGATTATTGATCTCCTTCAGAGAGAGAGAGAGAGAGAGAGGATGCAGCAATCTGGCGGGGACGAAGAACCCGGATTCCGTCCGAGCAACAGAGTCACGGTCACCCCGGGGCTTCCTTTCAAGAGAAGCCACCGCGGAGACGACGAGGAGGAGAAGGAGATCCGATCCGATCACAGAGCTCGGACGCGCCCGCATTCCCAGCACTCCAGAGGCCGAAAAGGCGAGAAATTTGCCGGGATCCTGTGTTTCTTTCAGAGCCGGAAGCGATCCGTCGTGTTTTTTACCGTCGTCGCTGCCGTCACCGCCGTCTTTCTCCTCGCCGAGACCCTCGTCATCCAGACGGCGCTCTTCGGCCCGAGCTCGATGCTCGGCCGGTTCGGCAGCGAGGGGAATCTGATCGTCGGGGAGTCGTCCGGGCACTCGTCCTCGTCGATGCGTTTTGTCGTCGGGAAGGATCTCAAGTTCGTGCTGGAGCGGATCCAGCGGAGGTTTGCGCGGCTGCGCGAGCTCGGTTCGATGCGGAACGAGGCGAGAGTCGGCATTCGCCCGCCTCAATTGGCCATTGTGAGATATACATGTCCTTTTTTTCTTTCTTCTTTCTTTGTTTTCACGTTCGATTCGTAGAATGACGCTCTGAGATCCTTATCTTTTCGTTTCTGATTTTTGAGCTTCAATCTAAATTAAATATTTGTTCCACGAAAATGCTGGATTCTTTCTTCTGATGCTCGAAATCATCAGTATTACACGTGCGGAACCTTAAAACCTAAATTCTGGATTGATATTAGCATGACGGGTGCGTCTGTTGGACTTGGATGAAATTATCCGTTGCTTGCAGTATGTGGATCGTTGCTAGTTAGATCCAATGATGTTGCTGACACATATCACGTGAATCAGTTATCTTATAGATCGTTGAACGAATGAATCCGGGTTCCACAAGCATTCTTCGCAGTTACTTTTGTGTCTGAAGTCTTTCTTCTTGATCAATGTGTCTAGCTGCTATATTTTGATATTAAATCTGAAGTTTATAGTATAATAGTCTTTAGGAGACGGTTTCCAAGAACCACATTATTGGTATCATACTGTTTGTTGCTGGTAGTATCCATTGGAAGGTCGAAGAGGGACGGTAGGGTGCTTAAATTGAGTTCAACAATCGATCAGTACAATTTGTAATGTGTTGATTTTTACTTTTTTTTTTCCTAAAACCGAAAGATTCTTCCAATTGCATGATTAGTAAATAATTTATACCTAGCTCAATCAAATTGCGTCTCTAAGTAACCCTTATTTACTTTTTTTTTTCTTTAAAATGTTTGATTAGCAAGCTGTCGGATAAACCCCGTGGGATTAGAACCCAATACCCCTCAGTTATGATGGTGCAACCTAACCTAACCATCCAGCTCTCGCATATTACCACAGCAACCCTTGTTTACTTGCAAGAAAGACTAATGCCGAGAATGAAGTTGACTACTACTGTGACAGTTGGAATGTTTGTATCTTCATAGATAGAGAGGCTGATATATTTGACTAGCTGCCTATGATTTGATGATGTTGTATGTAGGTTGCTGCAGGATTATGTTTTTGCAGATAACATGTCAAATGGTTGCTGCCTTATGACTCCCATCTCTAAGCATATCATTCTTTGCGCATTGTTCTTAAGAAAGTTTGAATAATCTCACGTGTATTTCATGTTGTTGGGTGTTATAGTTGCATTTTTCGTTTGATTGCATGCTGATAATGGATAAGCCTTACTTCTTTCAGGTATTAGGTGGAGTGGAGGTTGACTCCTCATCTCTAAAGCTGCTAACGATAGCAAATAGCCTCAAGTTTCTTGGATATAAGCTTACGGTTAGTTGCATGGCTTCATTCTGGAGCTTGGCATCTTAATTGTTTCACTTTCTCATGGCGTTTCTGGCATATGGGTTATTGCCACTTCATTTCAGGCTCTGTTTGGGAGCCTGTGTTGGAGATGAGGTGAGAGGGGTGATGGGAGTGGAGAAGAAAATGGGTGACGAGGCTGGAATTTTCAACTACAAGTCTACATCCTTGTGAGGATGTAGTTGAAAATGGCCCATTTCCACTCCCTTTACCCTCAACACGATTATCATCTGTGAAAACAGGGTTCACAAATACCTATGATGGTGTTAATTAAACCCTCATTAAATTCCATCTTCCCTCCCATCTCCGGCTCCCAAACAGAGCCTTAGAGTCTTGATTACATTTCTTGCTAGGTATTAATTATCATATGTTAGTCCTTTATATGGGTCATGGGAATCCCCACTTTAAAATTGTCAATATTTATCATGATATTTGTTAAGGAAATAATTCCCTGATTCCCTTCTGATAATCTGATAGGTGTATGCAGTAGAAGAGGCTGAAGTGCATGAGCTTTGGGATAAAATTGGCTGCCGAGTGTCTATTTTGGATCTGGAGATTGCTGATCATTTGGATTGGTCAAAGTAGGTTTATTGCATGACATATGTATTATTTTTTAGTTTGCCTAGGGGTATTGTTTGTATACATACGAACCATATTTCTGCATTTAGCCCTCCAAATAATCTATCTGGTTACCTTTTATTTCATTAAATTGGCGATGAGGAATTTATCTGGGATTTATCAAAATTATGCTCATACTTCAATTGTTGTTACACTGATTGGCATGTCATCTCATCTGTACTGCCATTTTATGATACATGTTCTTTTCAAATACTTGATTAACTTTTACTTGATCTCATTTGACAGTTTTGATGGTGTAGTCTTGAGCTCACTTGAAGCAAGGGCTGTAGTCTCAAGGTAAGCATCTCTCGTCTATAATTCCTTCTCTTTTAATTATGGGTTTCTTTCATGATAAGGACAGATGCTTTAGTTTGTGTAGCATTTCTTCTTTAAACTGATAATGTATATAGTTGAAGATATTTAATGCATCCATTTGGGTTTACGTTTGATGCTCGAATGATCAATTATTTTCCATACAACAAAGTCACATGCTCACACTTTCTTTTTAGGTTTTCCAGGTGTCGATAATCTTGTGGATATTAAGGCACCATGCTTTCATAATCTAGCTTGCAATATGAACAGAATGCATAGTATGCTGTTTAGAATAGCATGGAAACTTATTATGGATCTAGGATCCATTGTGCTTCGTAAATCGCTTTAATAAATCTGGATCCAGGAATCTGAAATTTTGATCTTACTCTGATTTGGAACTATGGATCCAAATGAATTATTATTGATCCAACTAAATGGACATTGATCTTTACAGTTTCGTTACAAGGATCCAGATTAATATTGAAGTTCTGATGTTGAAGATCCAAATGCAATATTGTGGATCCGAACATCGCCTAAGCTATACCAATTCCCACTAAAGTGTTGTAGACCCAATATAGAAATTTTTTCATTAAAAATTCGATTTAAACTTTGAGGATCCAATCTATTTGACCAAAATCTATTATTAAATATTCAATTTAAGGTTCGCGATCCGATATCTAAGATCTGAATGGAATATCAGAGTTCTGAACAGGATATTAGGGATCCAACATTGAAGATCCAAATAGGATATCCGAGATCCAATTACGAATAAACAATTAAAACAATAAAATAACCTCGTACCAGCTTAATGACCTAAATTTCAAGTTTATTTATCTAATAAAATTCACGGGTATTACAAACCCTGTAATTGGGGATGGAAGATTTTATAAACACATGGGAGTTGTAGTCATATGAAAATCTATCCTATGTAGTGCACATTAACTTGTTTAAAAATCTTCTTCTGTCTATTTGGTCTGGCAAATAATTTCACAACATTTAACTAAACAAGTCAAGGTAAGTACAAAATCATTGCTAGAAGAAGAAATGCTTGTCATTGTTAGAGTTGTTCTTCATGTAGGGTATAACAAAGAGGTTATTTGCACAAACCATCTTCAAATGTTTTTTGACATATGACATATCTTATGATGATTCAATGTTTACACAAGTATCATTTGTAACAAATGGTAAGCAATATGTTTCATTGAAGACTCAATAATGATCTTATTGTTTTTTTCACCACTTCTGTGCTCATGTCTGTCATGGAACTTCCCACAGGGAGGGTGCATGTTTATGATAGACCTAAATGGCAAACCCTAAATAGATCACTCGTCTCCTACCTTCTAATTCCATCTAGGTTTTGTGTTCTGCTAGGCCATCCATGCTTCTCATTTGTTTTCTGTGGTCCTTCTACTCCTGTTCATATATATTCTCAATATTTTTCACATTTTCACGAAGTGAATTTATGTAATGAAGCAGTAGATATTGTGCTAGCAAGATAGACTTATAGGATTAAGGGGGGATCCAACATTGGATCTAATAGCTTTTTGCAGACTTAGTTAAAAGGAGCATCTGAAAAGGGAGAATGAAGGAGCAGAAGAGCACTGCTATCACATCAGATTTGGTGAAATGTGAAATGGTGCTATTGAGTCAAGAGACTTGTTAAGATGCATAAAGTTGACAAAGCTGATTGTGTTGCAAAGTATGTTGATTGTCATGTATTGAAAAAAAGAAAAGTGTGCAAGTTGCAACAAGAGGATATAGGTTCCTGTGACAAAACTGATTGTGTTACAAAGTATGTTGATTGTCATGTAGTGAAAAAAAAACAGTGTGCAACAAGAGGATGTAGGTTCCTGTGACATGGTAACGAGGAACATAAGTACATGCTAGTAACTCATTAGGGTGGATAATTCAAGAGTGTTTCTTTGAACGAAAAAGCTTTCTGGGAATTTACTAGAGAGCTGAGTTGAGAACAACATTTTATAAGAACTAGTGGGATCAATTCTTTATTGTTCTTCAGAAAATAGCACTTTATTTAAAGCAGGTGTATATTTCTTGTGTTCAAGGAACTTGTAATGTTTTTTAGTGCACGATGTGGCTGATGCCACGCTTAGCCAAGCCAAGTGGATGTCTACATTCTATGTTGTTAGAAAATGAAAAAGAAAGCAGAAAGGGAAGCATTTGGTTGGAGTTAATATCTTTATTAATTTCTATTGTTTGTGGCTCTGAGTTTTTTATGGTATGCAGTCTTATGCAGGAACCCTTTTCTTCCATACCAATTGTATGGATTGTTGAAGAAGATACCCTTGGAAGGCGTCTCACATTATATGAAGAGACAGGCTTGAAACGACTTCTTGTTGAGTGGGCAAATGCATTCAGTCGAGCAGATGTTATTGTGTTCCCAGATTTCCGCCTTCCAGTACCTATTTCTTCCAGATTTGCTTAATTATCAACTATGTATTTAATGGGATTCTTACCAATTTTATCTTTTTAACCACATGATTTTGATTAAGATTCTGCTTTTATTGCAGCTGTTGTACAGCAAACTTGATAATGGAAATTTTTTTGTCATTTCTGGATCTCCTGTGAATGTATTGGCTGCAGAGAAGTATCTTCAATACCACTCAAAAGACCAGATACGACTAAAAAATGGATTCCATGAAAGTGATTTGATTGTGGTTGTGATAGGAGGTTCTTTGTTCTACAATGGGTTGCCTTTGGATTATGCATTGGCTATGCATGCTATCTCACCTCTGCTGATGAAACTGGTTAAAGCAGATGACCTGAAAGGGTCATTCAAATTTATTTTCTTGTTTGGCAACTCCAGTGATGTAGCCCGTGTTGCTTTTCAGGTGAATTCTACATGATGTGTGGTCCAACAGTTGTCATGCCTGAAGATAATTTGATCTTTTTTTGCTATGTGGTCATTACTTAGATTTCTTTGAAAGCATGTACTGAGCTCTAGTTGATGCATCCCGAGAAAAGAAGAAGAAAAGAAACTGTTAAGTCCTTGATATTATGATATGCCTTAGCTTTACCATCCTTTCTGCTTAGGAGTTAAAAGAACTATGTGAATGGCTAATGGCATCAGTTTATTTTTTATATTGTGGAAAGTCGATTTCCATGGCTACACCTTTTTCAACTTCCTGACACTGCCAAAGAATCCAGGCAAAACCATGGCTCCACTTTCCATGGAGAACAAATGATTAAACTTGTGTATTCATTTCTCCATTTAAAGAAAGAAAGGGATTGGGATGATGCTGAGGAAGGGATGCAAATCGTGTAGAAAGCAAAGTCGCGGCTTCACTTTTCATGACAACAATTATACCTTATAGTTCCATTGACAGCCTTAAATATCAGCCTCTTTTTTTCAATGTCTATTTCTATTTTTTTTCAAAAACATTTACTCCAAAAGATGCAATAAGGTAAAGAAATCTAAAATGAATATCTTGAGTTAATTCTGCCATACTATCACAATAACTTTGTTGAAAAATTATTTTCCAAAAAATTCATTTTGTTTTTTATTAATTATATTTAATCCAAGATTTTCCTGAGAAAACCACTTTTTTCTTTTTATCCAGAGAATAGCACTAAAGTTGATATTATTGCAAGACTATGTTTTGTGCAGCCCAAACAAACATATCATGTTTTTTTTTTCAGAAGATTGATGGAATATGTGTTTTTCCTTGATGGATCTGACAGAAATGTGGTTGGTTGACTCAAAAATGGTGTTATTCGCATTTGCCTATTAGGCAACTGATTCAACTGCACAGAGAGATGTTAAAATGTATCTCCTAAAATCATTATTGTAAATATAAATATATATATTTATATACATAGAGATACATTTACATATAATATATTATATGTACATATCTCTCTCTATATAAATATATATATTTATATATATTTACCCGAAAGGGTATTTTTGTAATTTCCTGTTTTGCGCATATTCCTTTTGGAATATGTTGTAATTTTTCTTATTTATTTTTTGTAATTCTTTTTATCTTTTCTTTTTTATTTTTCGATTTTATTTAAAGTGCATTGGGGGTCCCCCAATAGAGTCGTTGGGGGCCCCCAACGGTCATAAATGTGACCGTTGGGGGCTCCCAACGACTCCTTTGGGAGCCCCCCCCCCCCCCCCCCCCTTTGCACCTTTTGGCACTTGTATAAATAGGGGTGTTCCCCCCTTGTATTTCTAAAGCTTGAGAGTCTCAAGCAATTGTTCTTTTTATTCAATACATGCATTATTGCATGTTTACTACTTTTACGCTTTTTGCGTATTTTGTTCAAGTGTTGTGAGAGTGTTTGTGAACACTTCTTTTATAAAGTATTCATGCTTGTATGCGTATTGTCTTTCCATAGACAATTTTACAAGAGAATCCCATGTTGTTCAGGATAGAGTCAAGGAATAAAAAAGATCCACTATCCTAACAGGAAAATTAACGGAAGAGGAAGAAGTGAGACCTTATGTCTTTTTCTTTTCTAATATGTGTAATTCAACAAAGATGTGAATCAAGGCTTTGAATTGCTTATAGCTGAGCTGTATGATCTTTAGTTAGGCAAGGTCACTCATCCTAAGGATTGTTTTTTGTGCGCACTTGCATATGTAATGCACATCCTGGAAGCTAGTGTTTATTGTACATCCTGGAAATCACTGAAAATTGTGATGTTGTTTTCATTTCTTGTAACTGACATGTTTTATTTACATTTTCTCATGATTTTCTTGTACTTATAGCACTGGGTAATGTTCTTTTTTATATTCTAGGAAATTGCTTCGCATTTGGGATTTCCTGAGGGCTATATAAGACATTATGGCATGGATGTTGATGTCAACAGTGTCCTCTTAATGTCTGATGTTGTTCTATATGGCTCATTCCAAGATGAACAAGAGTTTCCCCCATTACTGCTCCGAGCTATGACCTTCAAAATACCAATTATTGCTCCTAATTTGACTATCATAAAAGAATATGTGAGTCTAGTTTTCTTGAACCTTTTCCTCCCTTTACAGAGTATTTTGCTACAATCCTTGTGCATCATGTTATTCTTGATGTTGTTTAACCTGTGGTGTGCAGGTTGTGGATAGAGTTCATGGCTTGATTTTTCATGCTGATCATCCTGATACATTGACTAGGGCTTTCTTACTTTTGGTATCAAATGGGAATCTGTCTGAACTTTCCCATATACTTTCTTCTTCTGGAAGACAACTTGCACGAAACATGCTGGCTTCAAAGTGTATTGGTGGTTATGCAGAGTTGCTAGAAAATGTGATCCAGTTTCCGTCTGATACTTTGATGCCCAAACCCATTGTTAAGCTCTGGAAACATGCAAATAAATGGGAATGGGATGTTTTCTTTAAAGGAGTGAGGCATTCTGGTAATGAGCACTTCTCCCAAAGCCTTGTGCAGGATGTGGGTGGTATGTCCAGAACATCCAGTGTGGTTTATACACTTGAAGAAGAATGGGAAGGTCACAATCCTTTGTCAAATGCGTCAGAGACTGGATCAACCACTCTGAAATTTGATGTGCCTACCCAGCTTGATTGGTCTGACCTGGCAGAAATGAAATTTTCTGAAGAATCTGAGAGGCTTGAGATAAAGGAGGTAAGTTATTTTTTGGTATTATCAGGTCTAGCATCATTCTTTTCTTAAACCACGGTTTCCTAAGAAGCCAACTTTCTTTGAGATAGTGCTAACCTAAAGTATATTCTGCACACTGTAGCTTGAAGAGAGATCAGAGAAAGTTGTCAGCACATGGGAAGATGTGCACAACAATGTTAGAAAGGTCGAAAAGATAAGGTTTGAAATAAATGAAAGAGATGAAGGGGAGCTGGAAAGGATAGGCCAACCATTATGTATATATGAAACTTATTTGGGTCCAGGTGCCTGGAATTTTCTTCACCATGGTTCTCTGTATCGTGGCTTAAGTCTTGTAAGTTTAATTTTCTTTACAAGATTCAGTTATTTCTAGCACGTACATACAAACTTCATAATTGTGCACACTGGCTTACACAAACTCTTGCACAATATGTAATAAACATTATTAGCCAATATATGTAAGCAGTGAACTTCCATAATCTCTCTCTCTCTCTCTCGGTTTAGTTATGTCTTTTCCTTTATTATTGTACTTGTTATGTTTATGTTCATAACTTGGTAACTTCAGTCATCCAGGGCAAGGAGATTAGTATCAGATGATGTGGATGCTGTTGACCACCTTCCCTTTCTGAACAGTACCTACTACAGGGATCTTCTTTGCGAGATTGGGGGCATGTTTTCCATTGCAAACCGTGTGGACAGTGTTCACAAAATACCATGGATTGGGTTCCAGTCATGGCGTGCTAGTGGAAGAAAGGTTTTTCTACCCTCTTAGTTTTACTATATTTTCAGGTTGATAGCATGCAATATCTGTTACAGTAGAGCATCTGACATTCACTTTTTTGTTTCATGCTGGTGAAGCAATGTCTTCATGTTTCTCAGATTGATTATGCTTGTGTCCTTTATAAGTTGCTTACTTTTTGGATGTTCTCTTTTTTCTGAAGATTTTCTACATTGGTATTCCTTTAGAATTTTTGGCAATAAGATCTTGCTCCAAGAGAAGAATCATAAATATCAAAAGAAGCCCAGCTGCATCGAAAAAATTATGGTAGTCTATTCAGGCCTTGGTAAATAATAGGGAAGTCATGGAATATTTACCTCTGGATTGGACTTATTGACTAAAACCTTATTTTAATTGAGATTCAGTTCATGTGTAGCTTGCTAGTGACGGCACCTATTTGGGTAGTTAACTCATTTCATGTCTCACATTACATGTTTCGGATAATAGTCCATGTGTATAACCATGCTTGTGTGCCAGCATATGCTGCATGCTGGTACATAGACCTACTGGCTAGTTACTTAGAGTGCCTTTTTTCATGTCAGACATGACATATGTTACAAAACACTCCATGTTCAAAGCAAAAATAGTTGTACTTAGAGGCCTCCATCTCTTTCCAGTGGGAACTTTAAAAAGTTATGGCTATATTAGATACAACCTTATCAGGAATGCTGAAAAACAATATGTATTAAGGAGGTAGGCACTGTAGTACTGACTTGATGAAGGATAGCCTCCTTGCAGTCCTTGATAATGTATTTTCTCCTCTGTTCGCTGGAAGTCTCCTAATACTACATTTTTGTTTTTGTCTGATGAGAGTCCTGAAACTGCCATTCTACGTGCTTGGTTGGTAGCATGTTTACAGTGAAAACTGTCTTCAATTTATGTCTCATGCTGTCCGTCATGTTAACGAAAACCAAGTTGACTTCAATCGTGGACCTTAATGCTCAAGGTAGATTAATCATTTGCAAAGGTCTGACTTAATCACTAGGAACACTTTCCATAATTTACATTTGAAGCAGTTGCCGGTATTTCTTGTCTAAACTAAACTTCATAAACGATTTATTTTAGCTACATAGATTTTGAAGAGCTTTTAATTTTTACCATCAAACTTCTGAGTTTTTAAAGGCAAGTGACATGAAGGTGACATTTTTACTATTGTTTAACAAATATAAGGATATTTTGAGTTTGTTGTTGTCAGAATTAATGCACCGGTGTCCAGCCACTACTGAAGAGAAAGAAGATTGAGAGAGAGAGAGGGGCGACAATGAGTGGCACGATTCCCAATGTGGGATTGTGCCCTATATTCAATGATATATATAATACCAGTTGGATCGGGTATGTGTTACATCAGTCCAGACCCGATAGCATCAATCATGGTAAAGAATACAAAAGAAACATTGGGTCAAGATTCGTATAAACATATACATTCTCAATACCCTTCCTCAAGTTGTGCATGGTTTTGCACCATGGACAACTTGTTCTTCAAGAACCAAAAGCGTATACTGGTAAGGCCCTTAGTGAACAAATTTGCCACTTGATCAGCCTATGGGAACATAGGCTGGTTCAACTTCTCTATCTTTTATCTTTTGCTGAATGAAGTGTTGATCATCTCTATATGCTTTGTGCAACTGTGATGAATGGGATTGAAGGCAATCTGTATGGCACTTTGATTATCATATAAGAGAGTGGTGGGCAGAATAGATTCTCCGACCTCAGTCAAAAGATGTCTCAGCCATGTAGCCTCTACTGTAGCAGCTGCCATAGATCGATACTCAACTTCAGTACTAGATTGTGCAACTGCACGTTTCTTGCTCATCCACGCTATCAAGTTTCCATCAAGAAAGGCACAATATCCAAAAACTGACCGCCTGTCATCTGGATCTCCAACCCAATCTACATCTGTGTTTACATCTAGTCAGTGTCGCTCCCCTTTGGACTTGGATTGATGATAAACTAGACCATTTTCAAGAGTTTCTTTTAAATATCGAAGGATTCTCTTAACAACATTTATATGCTCAGTTCGTGGGTCATGCATGAATTGTGAGACTTGGTTCACTGCATACATAATGTTTGGTCTAGTGAAAGTGAGATATTGAAGCATACCCACAAGACTGCGATATTGCTCAAAGTCTTCATATGCTTCCCCATCCTGGGAACTGAGCTTATGATTTAGTACACTAAGAGGGGATAGTGGTTTGCAATCTTTCATGCCTGCCTTATTCAATAAATCCAAAGTATATTTGTGTTGGGTTAGTGAAAAAGATCCATCTCAACCCCCAAGAAATAACGCAAGACTCCCAAATCTTTTATCCTAAATTGTCAGCTCAATAGGACCTTGGTAGCTTCTATGTATTCATCAAAATTTTCAATAATAATAATATCGTCCATATATATAAGAATTAAAGGTGCATACCTAACGATCGCGAAAAATAAACAATGAATGATTGAGGTGAGATCGAATAAAACCATGTCACTGAACTTTAAGGGAAAACTATCAAACCATGAACGAGAGGCCTGCTTTAACCCATAGATAGATCTTCATAGTTTGCAAACATGTGTGTTGGGGCTATGTTCTGCATAACCAGAGGGCTGCTTCATATACACCTCTTTTTTCAGACTGCCATGCAAAAATGCATTTTTGACATTGAGCTGACTGAGAGTCCATCCATACTAAACTGACAAAGACAAAAGTAATCGAATAGTTCTCATCTTGACCACAGTGCTAAAGGTCTTGTCATAATCTTGCCCGTATTCTTGAGTGAAACCTTTTGCTACTAGCCTCACCTTGTAGCGTTCAATAGATCCATCAGGTTTATACTTTATTTTATAAACCCATTTAGACCCTACAATATTTTTTTTGATGGTCTAGGAACAATCTCCCAAGTTCCACACTCATGTAAAGCTTTCATTTCCTCATTCATGGCTTCAACCCATTTGAGTGACATAGATGCTTGTGAGAAACTGATAGGTTCATCCTGCTTTTCAATCTGGGAGATGAACAACTGTAAGTCTGTAGAGAAATTGTCATAACTGGCACATCTTTCAATAGGATGACGAATCCTCTCAGGCCTTCTGGGTGGCACATTAGTTCCCTGAGCATTGTCTTTGTTTTGCCGTCCATAGACAACCCCTTGAAACTTTGCATTATCTGAAACAACGAGCATACTAGTATCCTGTGTATTTGGCGACTCTTCCCTTTGTGAGTGTACATCTGTGTTATTTCGTCGTGCGTCATCATTTGATCAAACACCTCAGCAACGAGCCATGACTGATAACCTTCAACATCCATGTTGTGTTCTTCTACACTTCTTGAGCTATCAGTATGAGTTTCGTCAAATATAACATTCTGTGAAACTCTGATGCGACTAGTAGTGGGATCGTAGCAATGATAACCTCTGTACTGATCAGCATATTCAACAAACTTACACATACATGCCTTGTTTTGGAACTTGTCACGTTGAGAACTATCAATATGAACATAGCATATACTGCCAAACACTCGCAATTCATTATAGTCAGGGTGAACCCCAAAGAGTGTAAAATAAGGAGATTGATTCACTAGTAATTTCATCGGCAATCGATTTATGACATATACAACGGAATGAAAGACTTCCGTACACAAGCTTAAAGGAATATGGATGTCATGTAACATGCTCAATGCACTTTCTACAATGTGTCGGTGTTTTCTTTCCGTGACACCATTTTGTTGTGGTGTGTGGACAAAATATTCGACGACTTATTCCATTATCTTAGAGAAATTCAGTAAATTCCTTTGATAGATACTCTCTTCCACCGTCACATTGAAAATATTGAATTTTAAATGAGAATTGATTACAAACTAAAGCACAGAATAAACGAAAAAGCTTGAATACCTCAGATTTATGTTTCATAAAATAAATCCAAGTGTATCTGGAATAACTATCGATAAAAGTAACATAATAACGACTGCCCGATAAAAAGATTGCAGGGTAGGCCCCCAAACATCAAAATAGACAATTTTAAAATGCATAAAAGCTCTTTGATTTATTCAGTGAAATGGAAGAACATGACTCTTACATAAATGGCAACTGAAACAAAGTGAAATATTAGACTCAACACTTAAACTAGACTGTGGAACAAGTCCGCTAGACACAAGTTTCTCAATAAGTGAACAATTACAATGACCCCGACGACGATGCCAGATCTGTGGCTTATTACACTGAGACAGACTAAAACAATCTTTGAATGACACTGGTTGTGAATTCATTGAAGCATCACAAACAGAAGGAGACTCCTTAAGGACATACATATATCCCTGTCGTTCTCCTTCAATGAGCCTATTTTTCGTGAGAAGATCCTTAACACATATAGAAAAAAGAGTAAAATCGACAGAAGAATTAGTATCGTCGACAAGTTTAGAAACATAAACAATGTTTTTAACAATACTAGGAGAATGGTAAAAATCAGATAAACGTAATGAAGAATTGGGGAGTGGAAGGAAAATATTTCCAACATGAGAGATAGGATGGAGAGCACCATCTCCAGTTTTAATACTAAATTTACCATGATAAAGAATGAGTTTCGAAATCTTACCAACATCACCTGTCACATGTGCAACAGCTCCGGAGTCAATATACCAAGTTGTAATGAAATGGTGGTCTTCCACAAATGCACTTGAAACCACCACAAGAATGTCTATAGAGACACTTCAAGCAAACCCATAAAAGGGTATAAAAGGAAGAACACAACAAGAAATAAATAAATATTTATTGATAATAAAAATGCTTAAGAAGCATTCAAAAGGATACATTACAATGGAGGGGTTCACCCCTATTTATACAAGAAGGAAAGGAGGTATTGTTAGAATCTTCTCAGGAATCTGCGTTGAGAAAGAGAAAAGGAATAGAAGAAGAAAGGGGCTGCGGCTGTCACAATTTCAATCAAATGAAATCGTGACCTAAAGAGTGTTTTAATATGTTATGGGTCCGGGTCTGGTATAATATCCAGACCCGGAATGAAATAGAACAATACAAAGTTGTACATAAAAGCTATTCAGCCCTTGGTAAAAATGTCTGCAACTTGTCTTTCAGTGTTAACAAATTCAGGCTCAATCTCTTTTTCTTCAACCTTTTGTCTTATAAAATGTTGGCCGATCTCAATATGCTTAGTGTGACTGTGGTGTACTGAATTGAATAACATATTGAGAGCACTTTGATTGTCACACAACAAGGTAGACGGAGAGATCGTTTCTCCCACTTCAGTAAGTGTCTGACCCATGTGACTTCGGCAGTAGCGGCAACCATGAATCTATACTCAGCTTCAGTGTTTGATCTAGCAACAACCTTTTGTTTTCTACTACTCTAAGAGACTAAGTTTCTTTCAATAAAAACACAATATCCTGACGTAGACCTTCGCTCATCAGGATCTCCTGCCCAGTCTACATCACAATATACAATAAGTTCACACACATTCTTGCCAGACGACTGTGAAGAATATATCAACCCATCTCCAATGGTCTTTTTCAGATATCTGAGTATCCTCTTAACCGCCTCCACATGTCCAGTACGTGGTGCATGCATGAATTGAGACACTTGATTGACTGAATAAACAATATCAGGTCGAGTAAATGTGAGATACTGTAACATTCCTATTAGACTGCGGTACCTGGTGGGGTCTTCATACAGGTCTCCATCATGAGCACTTAATTTTTGGTGGAGCACACTTGGAGTGGTTAATGGTTTGCAGTCTTTTATACCTGCCTTGCTGAGAACATCTATCGTATACTTGTGCTGAGTGATAGTCAAGCCATGAGCCTGGCTATCGACTTCTACGCCAAGAAAATAGCGTAGGGCTCCAAGATCTTTCATTTTGAACCTCTGACCTAATAGATTTTTTACTTCTTTGATGTGATCTTCAGAGTTTTCTGTGATAACTATATCATCAACATAAATTAACAATAGAGTGATCACATTCTGACTTCTAAAAATGAATAATGAGTGATCCAATAGGGAGCATGAGGATCCATGTTTCTGAATCTCAAGGGAGAAGTTGTCAAACCAATAGCGAGATGCTTGTTTTAGGCTATAGATAGCTCTTTTTAGCCTGCACACATGTGTTTTACAGTTTTGCTCTTGATATCCGGGGGGTTGTTCCATATAGACTTCTTCCTTCAAATCCCCATGCAAAAATGCATTTTTTACATCAAGCTGACTCAGCTTCCATCCATGCTCAACAGCCAAGAAAAGAATAATTCGAATCGTTCCCATTCTCACCACTGAACTGAATGTCTCATCATAGTCTTGTCCTACTTCTTGAGTGAATCCTTTTGCAACCAGTATTGCCTTGTATCGTTCAATGGTTCCATCTGGTTTATACTTTATTTTGTAGACCCATTTGCATCCAACAACATTTTGTCAGGTGATCTGTGTACGATTTCCCAGGTTCCACATTAAGGCTTGCATTTCATCATTCATGGCTTCTACCCATTTAGTGGAAGTAGCTGGCTGATAGTACATGATAGGTTCATTTTCCTTATTCAGAGCAGTTAAGAAGAGCTGAAAGTCCAAAGAGAAATTGTTATAGCTGACCCACCTATCAATAGGGTGTCACATGCGATTGGATCTTCTAACTTCAAGAGTATGAGAGGAAGTAGGTGCAGCTACTGAGGTGTGATTTGAAAGATCTAGTGTTGTCGTTCTCTATCTAGCATAGCAAATGCCCTTGTATCTGCCCGGTACAGATGGTATTTCTTCTCCATCCTGTGATCCCGATGTGCCAATAGTCTCAGACATTTCTTTTTCCTGCTGCCCACAATCTGGAGGGCAGACTTCATTGGAACTAGCAAAAAGTTCTGAATTCAGCCAAGGATAATAAACTTCGGTGATGGTAGAGGACATATCCATTGTGCCAGCTTTGTGATCAAAATTGTGTTCATCAAAGATGACATTTCTTGATATTCTGATACGTCCGTTGACGGGATCGTAACACCTATATCCTTTGTAGTCGTCAGCATATCCCACAAATCTACACTTCTGAGCCTTGTCCTGAAACTTGTTTCTTAGGAACCGATCAATATGCACATAACAAACACATCCAAAAGCACACAAATCATGATAACTAGGATGAGCTCCAAAAAGACAGTAATAAGGAGACTTATTTTCTAGAACAACCATAGGCAATCTATTTATCACATGTACGGCAGAATGAAAAGCTTTTGTCCACAGATTAATGGAAAGATTACTATCATGAAGCATACTCATGGTACTTTCAACGATGTGCTTGTGTTTTCGCTCAACAATCCCATTTTGTTGAGGAGTGTGTGAGCAAGACACCCTTCTTCCTATCCCATTATTTTAAAGAAAAGAAATAAAGTCACTAGATGAGAACTCCCCACCTCCATCACATTGGAAGAATTGGATAGACTCAGAGAATTTATTTTTTACCAAGGAAAGAAAATTTTAAAACAAAAGGAAAACTTCCGACTTATTTTTTATGAAATATATCCAGGTGTATCGAGAGTAGCTATCAACAAAGATTAGGTAGTATCTGCTCCCAGATCCAGAGACAACTGGGGCCAGTCCTCATACATCAAAACATATCACCTCAAAAGGCTTTGAAACTCTCTTATTAATAGAATGGAAAGGCAATACATGACTTTTGCATAAAGAACAACTGAAACATTTCTGACTTTTCTAATCCACATTGAGACTTTCTTTTGGAATGAGATTATTAGAAACAAGTTTCTCAATAAAATGACTCCCACAATGTCCTAATCGACTATGCCATAAGGAAGGCTTATTACATTCAGAAATACTAAAAACATTTGCTGAAGAGAAGGAACACGACTCTAATGAAGGCTTCGAATCCAGATGAATAGGGCGAACAGGATGACATGGAGCTTCTTCAAAGACATACATATTGCCTCGTCTCTTTCCTTCAATGAATGTTTCCCTCGTGCGAAGGTCCTTTACCTGCACAGAGAAGGGAGTGAATTTGACTGAAGCACGATTATCATCAACAAGCTTAGAAACAGTGACAATATTTTTCTTGATATTTGGGGCATGAACTATATCAGTAAGTTCAAGAGTAGAATGTGACATGGGAATGACAGATTTTCCAACATGGGAAACAGGACGATAGGATCCATCTCCAGTGACAATGTTACTTTTGCCAAAATAAGGGATAGGTTTAGAAAGTTTACCTGCATCACCAGTCACGTGAGTTGTTGCCCCTGAGTCGACAAACCATGTGCCTTGATCATTCTGTTTTAATTTCAATTCTGACAGGGCAGATATTAACAGATCTTTAATCTTTCCATTGTCTCTAATAATAGTGGGCTTTCCTTTCTGTTCTGTCTGTGGAGTCTTTCCTTTATTTTCAGGGTTGTGCCAACAATTCGCCTTGATATGCCCCCTTTTGTTGCAGAGGAAGCAAGTGGGGATTGACCTTTGTCCCTGAGTATGAGTCAAGATATTTGGAGTGGGAAGCAATCCACGTCCTCTGTGTCCATTTCGCCCTTGTCCCCCTCGCCCTCGTCCTTGACCATAAGTCACTCCTGTGGCAAAAACTTTTTGGGAATTTGTATAAGCATGTGTTTCTTGAGAAAATCCCTTCAGAGTCATTTCATACTGAATCAATTTAGCTCGCAACTCATCAAAAGTAGGACAGACAGACATAATAGTGAAGTGACAATCATATTATAGTCGGGTCCCAATCCACTGAGAGTTGCACCATATCACTGTCACTCACGGTGCATCCTATAACTACAAGTTGGTCTGTGATAGTCTTCATCTTGTTGAGATATTCCATGATGGTCATGGAATCTTTTCTTAGTAGCTGAAATTCCCTCTTGAGAAAAACCATCCTCGCCTGTGAAACTTGTAAATATGTCTGAACCAATCTCTCCCAAAGTTGCAGGGCTGTACAATTGTCGGGGACTGCAACAAGAACCTCTTGAGACAAGGTAGAATATCCAGACCCGGAATGAAATAGAACAATACAAAGTTGTACATAAAAGCTATTCAGGTGGACTCGGGTCTGGTATGATATCCAGACCCAAAACACACTTTATCAGGTATGAGAGCTCTTCCAATAGAGTCGTTGGTGTAATGAAATATGCAGAAAAGAAATGTATGTCCTACAATGGACATTCACACATAGAAATCAAAGAACAAGTCCAAAAGAGGACATACACAAAAGCCAATAATGGCTAGAAGGCATAAAATCTTATAAATGCACTAAAGGGCTTGAAGAAGCCACTCATTACAAAGGGGGAGACCCCACTTATTTATAGGCAAGAGAGGAGTGAGGGAGAGTTAGAGAAAAGCAAGAGAGAGGGACCATTGGGAGTCCCAACAAGGAGTCGTTGGGCTCCCAACGGTCACAATTGTGACCGTTGGGGGCCCAACGACTCTTTGTTGGGGCCCCCAATGGCTGTGCATTAAATGCACAAAAGAAACAAAAAAGACAAAAAAAAAAGAAATAGGAAAAAATAGAAAAAGAAAAAGGAAAAAGGAAGAAAAGGAAAAAGTCTAAAATGCCCCTATTGGGCGAGATTACAAAACTACCCCTTATCGGGTAGTGATTGTTAAATATATATATATATATAAATATATGTATTACATATATTTTAACACCCTCCCTCAAGCTTTACGGGGATGCAACAGAAAACTTGTTGAGAAGAAACATGAAACGAGGAGCAGCAAGAGCTTTGGTGAAGAAGTCCGCCAATTGGTACTCGGATGTGACGTAAGGCAATGCTATGGTTCTTTTTAGGTATTTATCTCGAACATAGTGGCAATCCATCTCAATGTGTTTAGTACGCTCATGGAAGGTGTGGTTGCTTGCAATATAGATAGCACTCTTGTTATCGCAACACATCTTCGAAGGAATTGAGATGACGATGCCCATATCACAGAGGAGACTTCTAAGCCACACAAGCTCCATGGTTGTAGTGACCATTGCACGATATTCCGCTTCAGTTGAGGACAATGATACTTTATGCTGCTTCTTGCATCTCCAAGAAATCATAGTCACCTAAGAAAACACAAAAACCAGTGGTTGAGACTCTATCATTGGGATTTCCTCCCCAATCAGCATCTGTATAAGCAATTAAATCAAGGGATGATGAGGAGGAAAGAAAAACTCCCTTAGTTATGGTGTTTTTAATGTATCTGACAATCCTTAAGATTGCACTCATGTGCACAGTTGTAGGTGCATGTTGAAACTGATTGACGGAGTGAACTGCATGAGTTATGTCTGGCCGAGTGATGGATAAGTATGTCAAAGACCCAACGAGTTGACAGTAGGGAGTAGGATTCTCAAGAAGTGTCCCATCTTCCAGCCTTAGCTTTGCATTGATAACCTCAGGGGTTTCTGTCTTCTTATCATCCGAAATTCCAGACTTGGAACAAATGTCAGCAACAAGTTTCATCTGAGAGAGAATATACCCTCGGAGTGAATATGCAACTTCAATACCTAAAAAATATCTTAAGAAACCAAGGTCAGACATGTCAAAATTTTCTTTTAAAATTTTCTTAATATCATGGATTCCTTGCTCATCACTTCCAGTGATGATCATATCATCAACATATAGTAGTAGAATAACTACAGAGGACCCTGCACTTTTCACAAATAACGCAGTGTCAGTATAACATGAACGAAAATTTAGGCTAGTCATTACATTGCTAAATCTATCATGCCAAGCCTTTGGAGCTTGTTTTAACCCATAAAGTGCCTTTTTTAGTTTAAGAATTTTGTTTTCACCAATAGATACTCCTGGTGGAGGATCCATATAGACCTCTTCACTTAGTTCACCATTAAGAAATGCGTTCTTAACATCCAATTGATAGATAGGCCATTTTTTAACGGATGCAACCGCAATAAGAGTCCTAACACTAGTCATTCTAGCTACGGGAGCGAAGGTTTCTTCATAGTCTATTCCGTACTCTTGAGCATATCCTTTGGCTACCAACCTAGCTTTATAACGTTCTAATGACCCATCACTTTTAGTTTTAATTTTGAAGACCCATCTACATCCAATAGACTTCTTTCCCGTGGGTAATGAAGTTATTTCCCAAGTTTTAGCCTTTTCAAGGGCACTAAGTTCTAGTTTCATGGCTTCAACCCATTGAGGAATGTTTTTGGCTTCATTATAGTGTGATGGTTCATGATAAGAGTGTAATGCAATTAGGCATGCCCTATATTTAGGTGTTAGGGACTCATAGGAAACAAACCTATTAGGAGGATTGAAGATTCGGCTAGATCTCCTTAAAGAGGTTTCTTCTATGTTGGAACTTTGAGAATATTTTTCTAAAGCGCTTATGGGAGTTTCTTGACCACGCCTAGCATAGGTTTGAATTGACCTATTTTCAAAATCATTACTTCCATTTTCAACATTACTAAGAGGAGTATCCTCTAAATCATTAGGAACATCCTCTACGTGAGGAGTCACATCTTCTTGAGAAAGAAGATCAAATAAGAAAGCATATTCGCTTTCATCAATATCTTTATTTTTCTCAAAGCCGTTCTCATTTTCTAAAAAGGTAACATCTTTGGATACATATAGTTTGTTACTTTTGGGATCGAAGCACCTAAAACCTTTTTGATTTTCTTCGTATCCTAAAAACACACATTCGATAGCTTTGTGAGATAACTTATCTCTTTTATGTGTAAGGACAAAACACTTACACCCAAAAATTCTTAATCTATTAAAATCGGGTGTTCTTTCAAAAAGTTTTTCATATGGAGATATACTTTGTAGGGATGAGGATATCATTCTATTTATCAAATAAGTGGAGGTTAAGGCAGCTTCGGCCCAATAACATTTTGGAATTTCTTTGGAAATGAGAAGAGTCCTAGTGGTTTCCAAGATGTGTCTATGTTTTCTCTCGGCTAGACCGTTTTGTTGGGGAGTCCTAGGACATGACCTTTGATGACAAATTCCATTGGTTTCCAAATATTCTTGAAATTCATTTGACATATATTCTCCACCGGAATCAGATCGAAGAATGGAGATATTAGTTGAAAATTGATTTTTAACAATCATATGAAATTTTTTAAAGAAATTAAAAACTTCGGATTTTAGATTGAGAAAATAGATCCACACATATCGAGTGAAATCATCAATGAAAGTAACATAATATGAGTATCCTCTTTTTGATATGACCGGAGAAGGACCCCAAACATCCGAATGAACTAATTCAAAGGGTCTTTTGGACACAAATGTTCTCTTTGGAAAGGGGGTGAATTTTATTTTTCCAAAAATACAACTCTTGCAAACAAAATGTTTCTCATTACAAAATTTCTTTCCAAAAGGAAAGGAGTACATTTTTGAGAAGCTTGGATGTCCAAGTCTTTGATGCCAAGTTTCTATATTTTTATCTTGGACATGATTACAAAATGATTTAGTGGGAAGTTTCAAATGTTCATGTAGTAGAGATCTCCCCTCCTATGGCCTTGCCCAATCCGCTTCCCGGACTGGAGATCCTGTATAGAGCAATCCTTGGTTGAGAAGGAGATTTCACATCCATGATCACATATTTGAGAGACAGATAAAAGATTTAAATTAAGTTGAGTTACTACTCTTACATTTGGCACAAAAAAATCTTTTGAAAAGTCTAAGGTTCCAAAACTTTTAACTTGTAAAGAGGTACCATCGGCGGTGGAAACAAAAGAATTTTTGGAGTTGCTATATACATTGGATAGTCCATTTTCAATAGGGGTCATATGAAAAGATGCTCCAGAATCAAGAATCCAAGAAGGCGTACCTGGAGGAGAAGAAGAGGCAATGGCGGCTCCCGAAGTTGACGGCGATTTGAGTAGAATTTGAAGTGCTTCGGATAGTTGAGCAAGGGAAAATGACTCTTTCCCTTTTATTGGCTCCTCCTTCTTTTGTGGGATTTCTTCAATAATAGCAACTTTACCTTTTGGAGGTTCATTTATCTTTGGACAATTAGGTCTTATATGACCCGGTTCTTGACAATGATGGCAAATGGCTTTCCTATAATTGCCATTATAGTTATTTTGCCTCCCAAAGTGTGGAGGCTTATATGCTTTCATATGATTGCCGGGTTTAGACACGACAAGAACTTCATCTCCTCCTTTAATCATGCCAAGACACGTTTATTCTTGGCATATTTCGTCTATGGCATCTTCCAATGGAAGCGGTTTTGATCTATGAAGAAGGGAGGACCTAACTTGTTCATATTCGGGCCTAAGCCCATGTAAAAATTGGAAAAAGTGTTCTTTCTCCATTTGTTCTCTTCTCATTTCCACATCTTCGCTTGATACCCATTTGGGTTCAAGAAGGGATAGCTCATCCCATAAAGGTCCAAGAGTGCTATAGTAATCTCTTACACTCATTTCACCTTGCTTAATGACACGGATTTTTTCTTGGATAAAAAATTGACGAGCAAGGTCTTTTTGGTTATACATACCTTTCATAAAGAACCATGCTTCATTTGCTAGACGGAATTTAGCAATGTTGGCGCAAATCTTTAGCTCCACGTTGTTCATGAACCATGCAAGAATTTTTGCATGCTTACTTTCTCAATCTTCTACCTTGGATTGGTGATCTTCAATAGCCTTCATGCGAGCATTTCCTTCTAGAGCTTTTTCTTGATCACCATCAATTTTTGTAAGTTGAAGTTGAGGTTCCCTAATGGTGCCCATAACATATTCTCAAAGCTTTTTACCTTTGAGGTTGTTCTCCATGGGGGCGGCCCACATCATGTAGTTAGTACCAATAAGCTTGAAGGAGAGATCAATCTTTTGTTCTCCTTCCATTATATAATCAAGAATGGAGGACAAACAAAGAGAGAGATAAAACAAGACAACTAGCTATATGAATCAAGAGCACAACCAAGGCTCTGATACCATGTAATGAAATATGCGAAAAAGAAATGTATGTCCTACAATGGACATTCACACATAGAAATCAAAGAACAAGTCCAAAAGAGGACATACACAAAAGCCAATAATGGCTAGAAAGCATAAAATCTTATAAATGCACTAAAGGGCTTGAAGAAGCCACTCATTACAAAGGGGGAGACCCCACTTATTTATAGGCAAGAGAGGAGTGAGGGAGAGTTAGAGAAAAGCAAGAGAGAGGGACTATTGAGAGTCCCAACAAGGAGTCGTTGGGCTCCCAACGGTCACAATTGTGACCGTTGGGGGCCCAACGACTCTTTGTTGGGGCCCCCAATGGCTGTGCATTAAATGCACAAAAGAAACAAAAAAGACAAAAAAAAAAGAAATAGGAAAAAATAGAAAAAGAAAAAGGAAAAAGGAAGAAAAGGAAAAAGTCTAAAATACCCCTATTGGGCGAGATTACAAAACTACCCCTTATCGGGTAGTGACTGTTATATATATATATATATATAAATATGTATTACATATATTTTAACAGTTGGACCTAGTCCAACGACTAGGACTTTAGTCAAGATCTAAATAGATCTTGACTACGTAGTTCAAATTGAACTACAAAATAAAAGAAAAAGAATAAAAAGGAAAAAGAAAAGTAAAAAAAATATATTATATAATTATTTTATTATTATACATATATATATATATATAAAATATTACATGTTTACATTTTAACACGTCTCCTGCTCAATTTGTTTGAAGCTCAACTCTGAAAGAGCAGAAATCAGAAGATTCTTTACATTCTCTTTTTCATTACCTTTAGAGTCGTCTCCTGCTTGTCCTCTAGTAGAAGACCCATCACCATTAAATTTGCCTTTGTTTTGCTGATTATGCCAACAATTTGCTTTAATGTGCTCCCTTTTATTACACTGAAAACATATTGGGCATGAAAAGTAATCCATGACCTCCTTGATTGCCTCTTCTCTGTCCACGTCCTCGACCTGACATCATTCCTATGACAAGAACCTCATGATTGCTGGAATTTAGAGCCATATCCTCACCTCTAATGGTGACTTCATACTGCAATAGTTTCGCACACAGATCTTCAAAACTGGGCAATAAAGAAAGACATAGAAGAGAGGTGACCAGCATCTGATAGTCATATCCAAAACCATTCAGTGCCTGTTGAACTTTTTCTTTGACAGGAATTACATAACCCACCATGGCTAGTTGATCTGTGATACTCTTGACTTTGTTCATGTATTCTGTAACTAATAAATTCTTTTTCTTTAAGAGCTAAAATTCTCTCTTTAAATGCAGAATCCTAGCCTCTGAAATCTGTGAATAAGTCTGCGCCAATATATGTCATAACTCCCTAGCCGAACATTCATCTGGAATGGCCACTAATACCTCTTGAGAGAGAGAGTAGAGGTAATGTAGGCCACCACCTGATCTTTTATTCTCCTTGTTACAAACTCTAGATTACAAACCAATCTGTTGGAAACCTCCCCTTTATCATTTCGCTCTTCTTTTTGGACAAACTCTGGTGGTGCATGAATCGTTCCATCAAGGTGTCCAGAGAGATCCAAACTTCAAATAAAAGGAAAAATTTGCCTCTTCCAGGTCAAGTAATTTGAGGAGTTCAATTTCTCAGATATGAGTTGACCAAGAAAACTGGACGAAAGTGAAGGGAAATCCATGAGGAAAGATAAACAAGAGTTGACGAAAGGAAAATAATCCAAGGGAACACTCTGTTCAGCAGTTTAATGACCTAACAATACAAATTTGCCTTTTTTTTAGTGCGGATAGTCTTGCTGCAGTCAATCAGAAACAATCAGCAGCGCTCCCTTGTGTTCTTGAGAAACATAACAGGACGACAATCTGAAATTTTGTTGGGTCAACACCCTGATTTGAGTTTTAGAAGTAACAGACGTGAAAGTAAGAAAGGAAATTTCACGTTGGGATGATTGGTTAGATCAGATCTGATCAAATCAACTTAGAAGTTTTTTTTCTTTTTTTTTTGTTTTGGAATCTTATTCAGATCTGATTCAACGATATAGACAAAAGAAGGAACAATTAATGGAAGTGATTTGTTCAGATCTGATTTGGAACGATCATATCTGAGTTGAGAACAAAAGAATAATCAGGATTTAGAAGAATGTAAATCTGATCTGATACGATCAAATTCGATTTGACGGTGCGGAAAGAGAAAAGTCGATTTGACGTAACCAGATCTAATTTGATCTGGCTTGGAACGATAAAATCTGATCTGGAATGATCAAATCCGACGTTAGAGAAGGAAATAACAATCGAGATTTAAAAGAAGCAAATCTGATCAGATTTGATTTGGCACGGCTGAAAGAAAATGAAAATCGGTCTGACGTGACCAGATTTGATTTTAAGAAAGTAAGAGATTTTAAGAAAAGAGGGAAGATACTAAACAATTTTAAGAAAAGAAAAATTTGACTCAATACGATCAAATCGATTTTCAGAAAAGAAAGAGGATGAAATCTGATTTAGAATCGAAGGAAGAAAGAAGAGGAACCTTGTAAGGCCCATGCTTTTTTTTAAAAAAAATCTGGACCAGGGACGAATCCAGATCCAAACCCGGTAAGACCCCCCTGTGCCTATTTAAAGCACATAGAGGGGTAGGGTTTATCATTCGAGAAACCCTCCCCCTCCCGTTGCCTTCTCTCTCCTCGCTCGCCCTCCTCCTCCGTGCCGCTTCCTCTCTCCCATTTCGTTTTTTGGCCACCCGCTGCCTTCCCCCGCATCGCCCCCTCTCTCCCTCGTCCTCTTCTGATCGCCAGAGCCCACACTGGCGACCCCCTCTCAGGTAAGACCCCCCCACTCTCTCTTATTCTTTCTTTTTTCGGTTGACAGGCAAGGGCTACGCCCCCTGCCTGTCTCTCTTCTTTTGGCTGACAGGTAGCGGCAGCGCCCCTCTGCCCCTACTTGTCTCCATTTTTTCGGCGGACAAGCAGGGGATATGCCCCTCCCTGTTTCTTTTTCTGGCCGACAGGTAGGGCGATGCCCCTGCTTGTCTCCATTTTTTCGGTCGGCAGACAAGGGTGATGCCCCTGCCTGTTTCTTTTTCTGACTAGCAGGTAGGGGCGATGCCTCTGCCTGTCTCCATGTTTTTGGTCGGCAGACAGGGGCGATACTTTTGCCTGTTTCTTTTTTCGGCCAACAGGCAGGGCCGGCGCCCCTGCCCGTCCCTCTGGGGTAGCACCTGCAGGAGGGAGCCGACCCTCCTGCCTCACCCCTTGCCTCCACTCCCTTATTTTGTCAGGCCCCTGCCGCTTTGTTTTTCAGCATGCAAGGGCAAAGCCCCTGCCTCCTCCTAGTTTCAATAGGTAGGGGCTTTGCCCCTGCCTCCTGACTTTTCGACAACCCAGCCTCCTTTCTATTTTTTTTGGCAAGGGAGGGGACACCGCCCCTCCCTTTTTTCTCTTTTATCAGTTGCCTCCTCCCCTTTTGTGTTAGGTCGATGGGCAGGGGCCACGCCCTTGCCCCCTGCCCCTTCTTTCCTTTCTGCAGGCCGGCGGGCAGGGGCATACCCCTACCCCTGTCTCCTTTCGGACCGGATTGCGAGCGCCCCTGCCCCTTTCCTCTCTATTGATCGGTGGGTTGGGGCTGCGCCCCTGCCCCTTCCTCTCTTCCGCTATTGATCGGCGGGCAAGGATGCAACCCTGCCCTATTTGGGGTCTCAACCCCCTTCTTTTTAAGTTTTAAGCATATGTGTATGATTCTCAACTTTTATTCTTTTGCAGCTGGCGCAACGGATCCCACTCACGCCATGAGGCCCGAGTCCTTCGTCACTTACACTCGAAGGCCTTCGCAACCCTGAGACTCCCCAAGGTAGGGAAAAGTTACGCAAAAAGGACAATGGGCGAACTAAAATTAAAAACTAAAACTAAAATGAAAAAAGGACACACACACACGCTTTTAACTCAAAGATGCGGTTTCGCGATCCTTGTCTTTTTCCTTTCTGTCATTTATTGCTCTCTGTCTTTACTTTGCTGCCGCATTTTAGTGCACAAGTTTTTGTTTTCGCATTTACTGCTTGTATTTACTTTGCCACAACGCTTTAGTGCACAAACTTTTGTTTTCGCATTTATTGTTCCTGTCTTTACTTTGCCACCGCGCTTTAGTGCACAAACTTTTGTTTTTCGCATTTATTGTTCCTGTCTTTACTTTGCCACCATGCTTTAGTGCATAGGCTTTTGCTTTCACATTTACTGTTTCTGTATTTATTTTGCCGCCGCGCTTTAGTGCACAAGCTTGCATTTTGATACATGTGATTACATAAATGTAACCTCGTAGAGCGCATAAGGGCGTATACCATTTTCGCTCTTTTTGGAAAAGACGCAAATTTGCGTATGGACGCTATAGCCTCGAGAAGAGGATTCCTTGCACGGATTCTGACTTCTCGAGTATGCAGTCTTGCAAAGCAAAGTTTGAAAGTATTGTGAATTGCGAAATGTGCAACTAGATTTCTCCAATTCGATGCATTTGGGAGAAGTGTTTCAGATCCATGGCGATCTTATATCATGCATGTTATATTTCTGTTTCAAAAGACTAAACATGTCAAAATGAGTTATTTACATCATGTTTTTGTGAAACTTTGTGTTGGGTATTCTTTTGAGAAACCCATACCCCTCTCATCGTAATCATACTTTTAGACATGTACGGTTTGTTTGTACTACGATGAGTAGGATGAGAGGTCTTAGGTAACCTCGAAATGTGTGATGGGCACTTTGTTGGAATCACATAAATGGTGATGATCGCCTTCACATGCAAGATGTTTGAGTGAGTCTGAAAGACCAGAGCATGTAGAACGGGTCGTCAGTTAAATAACCCCTGACATGTCCATTCGTCTCTTGTTTTCATCAAGGGAGATGCTTGATTGATACAAAAACTCTTATGGATAGGTTATTAACAACCACCCCTCGGGCAAATGACTTGGTGACCCAGTCATCGGCGTTAGGGGATGAGACTACCAAAAATTATCCTAGGTGGTAGATCTCATGGACTTTTATAAAGGTAGGATGCATTCGTTGCCATGAATGCCTTTGGAGAATCCTCTCTTGGTCACCGACTGTCTCCTTAGGAGTGAACTCAGCTAACTATCCGGGGTATCGAAAATAATGCTATAATAAACCTCCGGATCAGTCTCAGTTGTTTTTACGTTTTGTGTCTGTGCATACATACATGCCAGTTAATATCGAAACAAAGTTATCTTATTCACAATAGTTGTTGATTGAGCCTCTGGTGTTAATTAACTGCTTATCTTGTGTTAATTAATTGCTTATATCTTGTGTTAATGAACTGCTTATCTTGTATTAGTTAACTGCTTATTTGCTTGCGTAATCAATTGTTCATGCTAGAGATAGTTTATTTGCTTGTGTAATCAATTGCTCATGCTAGAAATACCTTATTGCTAGTGTAAATCAAATGCTCTTGCTAGTTATAACTTATTACTTGTTAAAATTGCTTATCATGTTAGAATGGCATGCATTGCTTAATTCTGTTTCATATTGTCTTACTTATGCACCTATCAATTTTTCGTGAAACAAACCCATTTTATGGGCGCAACTAACGATTTGGTTTAGCAGATGACTGATGGCGCGATGTGAGATGGCTCGAGATCTCACTCTTTCTGTTTGCGTCCTAGTTACCTGTTTTGGTTTTGGGTTTTTGTTTAAGGGAAAACCTTAATTTTGTACAAACTAAAAGTTTATCTTTAATACATATGGTTCACTAATTGTCTTGCTAAATTGCTTTTGCTGATGATGATTTTTTGTGCTAACATGCCCAAAGTTAACTTTTCTGATTCTTTAAAATAAAAACTCTAAAAAATGAAAAGTTTTCTAGTATTTTTGAAGGTTTATAAGTTTGAAATTTTGGGGCGTTACAAACCTGACCTAATGATTACGCCTCGACCTGCTCTGAAACTATGTAATAATTCATGCACCGGTGTCCAGCCACTGCAGAAAAGAAAGAAGATTGAGAGAGAGAGGGGCGGCAATGAGTGGCATGATTCCTAGTATGGGATCGTGCCATATATATATATATATATATATATAATACAAGTTGGATCGGGGCTGTGTTACATCAGTCCAAACCCGATAGCATCAATCATGGTAAATAATACAAAAGAAACATTGGATCCAGATCCAGACTCGTATAAACATATACATTCTCAATAGTTGTCCCTTGATCTTCCTCCCTTAACCTTGCTGTTCTGACCTTCCATGGAGAAGCCTCGCTCTTGTGATATGTTTGTGCATGCCAAGGAATATTGATCTTGTGCAGGAAATAAATTCCTTCCAGATTATTGCAAACAGTGGAAGACTTTCCTCCTTAAACAATCTTGACATATGGAAAAACATTCTGCATTACATGTGACTTTGCATGGAATCATTTTGCTTACAAGGGAAAACAAAGAACAAAATCAAGAACCATCGTGTTCGATCTTTAGGTTTGACAAGCAAGCTAGAAAGTGGGTTCTTTTGATTCTTCAGTAATTACACAACACATGCATGAACCATGTCTTCTTTTTCTGCTAGCTCATTTTCAGTATATTTAAGGCACAACCATCAGTATCAGTATTGGGATAATATTGACAAAGTAATTTCTCTAAGAAATTAAATAAGTTGTTTTTTAATTCCTTGAGAGAAGCTCAGCAATGTTTTTGAAAAGGGAAAATAATAAAGTTATGAGAAAACTGAAATTTCTTTCAAAAACGACTTTCTTGTTTCTGAGGAAAATATCACAATAATTCAATTATGATGAGTTTATATATATATATATATATATATATATATATATATAGTCTTTTAGACCATCAGTGACATTGTGTATATATGAGAAATTCAAAAATTTGCAATGGTTGGTGGCTATGGTGCGTAGTGATCAACAATTTTAGTCTTTAATGCCACACGTTAATTCTATCTTCTTTCTACTATTTGGTGATTTTTATTCCTCAAGTATGCATTTGTATTCTCCATTTATTTGTTGGAATCCAACATGCTGAATCTGCATCATGACTTTTCTGTAAGTTGGACATGTTTTTACTTTATGAGAAAAGTTTGCAAACTAATATGACTACTTTGTTTTTCCTTTTCTGAGAAACAGGTATCTTTGTCAGCTGAAGCTGAAAAGGTGCTTGAAAATTGTATACATACTGAATCTAAAGGGGACGTAATATACTTCTGGGCACGAACTGAGATAGACAATGGAGTTTATGATGGACGAGAAAAGAATCTTGACTTCTGGTCTCTGTGTGATATCTTAAACAGTGGACAATGCAGGTTTGTTTGCCTTGAAGTTTGTTGATGCAGCTCTTTTTCCTTTTTAATCAATAGTGCTTATTTATAAAAGCTTGGGGTTGGAACGTGTCTCAATGCACACAGTTCAGCATTTTTCTTTTTTGTAGTCTGTGGACTTGTGCGTTAGGTTGAAAATAATTAAATAGGAATAGTGCATCAAGTTTTCAAAAGGCAGTCATGTTTCTTTATGATTTTGTCTGATTTCACTATATTCTGTCAACAAATTTCATATGAAAACAATTCTCCATCATATTTTTGTATGGGTCATTATGTTGCTGCTTAATTTAATTATTGAGAACATATATTCTAAGAATGATGCTTCTTCTAGCATTGCTCTCTCTCTCTCTCTCACACACACACACACACATACAATATTTTCTTTTCTAAATTTGGATTTCTTGGGTTTGACTAATCTAGAGAAGATATTCCATGTACAATGTTTCTAGATGAGAAAGAATTATCTGGTTTTTATGTTTCTAAATGATTGCAGAGATTTATTTGAGAACACATTCCGACACATGTATGGTTCACCATTCAACGTGACTGCACTACCGCCTATGCCTCATGATGGTGGTTACTGGTCTACCCTACACAGCTGGTCCATGCCAACCCCTTCTTTTTTGGAGTTTGTGATGTTCTCAAGGTATGCTTAATATTGACTGCTGATGATGCATCTCACTGGTAAATTGACTTCTCACTGATTTTGGAGTCACCGACTTCGAGATAACAAAAAAAGGGGAAAAAGAGAAAACTCTAGGCCACCAATGGGGTTGAGCAACAAGCTGGTAAATGAGCTAAGCTACTTGCAAGCAACTCAAGCTTGGCTCTCTACAAATATTTGAACTGTGAACTATAATCATAGGCTGATGTCAAGCCTACAGATCAAGCTCAGACTCCTCTCTCGCCATTTGCGGAACCAATATATGTTTTTATCATCATAGTATTGGTAAGAACCTTTTGTTACTGCACAATAGGGCGTTCAGATGCATCTCCCTCTTGTATCTGTTGACTATTATTTCATGAGCTGAGTTCAAGCCTGTACTAGGGTGTAATCTCAGCTTGGCTGGATATCAGATACCCCTACATACCAAGGACAGGCTGAAACCATTTTGTTGGTTAGACTCCACACGGTGCTACCTGGAGCATTGACCTTCACGTCAATGCTCCAAACTCTGTTCTGTACAAGTGCACCTGTGCCTGAAAATGACTGGCACCAGTTCACATGGAACACTGGATCATAGCTTGAATGCTTAAAATGATAGCTGTACTTATTGACAGGATGTTTGTTAGCTCATTGGATATTCAAAATCGCGAGCCAGGAGGAAATTGGACATGCTTACTGGGATCCTCAAAAATGGAGGTATAGTGTGCAGGCTCTGTTCACATTGACATTGAGTGTAGCTTAGGAGAAAATATTTTCCCCCAAGATGATGTTTTCTTGCAGAAAAAGCACTTTTATTGCCCTTGTTTTGGTGCATCTATTGGGTGTAGATTAGGAGAATTCAGTACTTTTTTTTCACCAAGATGTCTTCTTGCAGAAGAAGCACTGTTATTGCCGTGTCTTGGAGCTTCTGGTTAATGTATGGGCTTACCACAGTGCGAGAAAGATGATTTACATCAATCCCATCTCTGGCTTACTTGAAGAGCAGCATCCCCTTGAAGAGCGCAAGGGCTTGATGTGGGTTAAATACTTCAATTTCACACTACTCAAGAGTATGGATGAGGATTTGGCAGAGGAAGCAGATGATGGCGACCATCCAAACGAGCGATGGTTGTGGCCTTTAACAGGGGAGGTGCATTGGGAGGGCATTTACGAGAGGGAGAGGGAGGAAAGATATAGGCAGAAGATGGAGAAGAAGATGAAGATGAAGGAAAAGTTATTGGAGAGGCACAAATATGGTTATAAACAAAAGTCATTAGGGGGATAGAAACATTATTTCTTGTTAAGACTGACACCAACTCATACTGCTATGATAACAGAGTAAGGACTCCATGAATTTGATACTTCTAAGAAGGTTAACCAGAAAACCTGTTCATGTTTTCTTATTCATCTCAGCCAAGACTTAAAAGGTATTGGGGATGCTGGAGTCTGGAACATTTCAAGTGATAAAAACCTAACATTGAGCCCTTTAGACGGTGGAACGACAGACAGAAAAGCATCAGCATTGGTCAGGTTGGACCTAGCATTCTGTTCAGGTTCCTTTTTTTTTCCTGCTGAAGCGCAAGCTGAAATTCTTTTTTTCTTTTTTCTCTGTAAGGATCATGATCTGATCAAATGGCCGTGTACATATCTGTATCATTTTTCTGATGGTGTGTATTCATTCTTTCAAAAATATGGGAAGCATCTTCCCTGCTGAGTAATAGCTATTTTACTTTCTTCTAGACTTTTTATACTATGATTCTGATGGAAGCTGCTGGGATATTCATTTATGTTTCAATCACTTTAAATCTGCTGTGGGAAATGTATTGTTCAGGGTTCGTGTACGTTAAGTGGGATATAAAGTGTTCTTAAGCTAATAGGCATCTATCAACGTGAATTTCCTTGTCATTACTCCATTGTCAAGCACCCTCTTCCAGGGCTTTTTCTGTTCTTCAGGTGAAACTTAGAGGTTTCAGGCACTACCAATGATGAAAGGTGTTGTGGATGCAGTGATAGCAGGACCAAGTTGATTGTGGATACTACCATATCTGTTTTTGTCAAGCATCGAAAAACAGAAGCAATCCCAGAATCCTAACTTCCGCAAAATGTAGTGGTTGTGACATGTATCAGGCATTTATCATGTCTGTGGCAAATTTCTTCTGGGAATTGGGACCCTAAGAACATTTAATGAGATTGATGTCGTATTTAGTTTAGAAAGAATTCAAGTTTTCCATTTACGTTAACCATCTTTGAGCGCTTTTCCAGTTTAGACTCAGAGAAAAGGTTAGTTTGATGCTTGAAATAAAAGGTACGATGAAAATGACATTTTAAGTTCTCTGAGATGATGGTTGGGTACTTCGATCAGAATTCTGCAGTAAAGGTTGTTTAGAAGAAAGGTGTTGAGGAGAATTTTGTGGTGTTTTTTTTTTTCGTATTTGCAACAAAAAACCACCTATAGGGGTAGCATTTAGCAATTTCAGAAAAACGAGGGCGTTCACTGCAACAAATTGGAAAGATTTCTGTACGAAATGCCAAAATTAAATTCTTGCCATGCTGTTCCAAGTGAGATAAAATTTGAGATGAAAAAGTCCGCAACTTCTTTTCTAGCCATATATATGAAAAAATTGTCCATCTAAAGAGGTGGACATATATTTATACGAGATATTGTTGCACCTCCTTTTTTACAGTTGTTGGGTCTTTTGTGAACCAACGGCTGTAATGGCACATTATATATATATATATATATATATATATATATATATATATATATATATATATATATATATATATATATATATATATATATATATATATATATATATATATATATATATATATATATATATATATATAGAGAGAGAGAGAGAGAGAGAGAGAGAGAGAGAGAGAGAGAGAGAGAGTGAGAGAGAGAGAGAGAGAGAGAGAGAGAGAGAGAGAGAGAGAGAGCAGACTATCATCCCAACTTCTCAACCCCTCTGAATTAGGGACGGGGCCGGCCTAACTTAGGGCTCATTTGGGCTTGACATGCCTGACCTAGACGCAGGTCTGTTCAATGCCTGAAACAATTCTCAATGGGTTTGGACCGGGTCTGGCCTTATTAGGCTCACTCCAAGTTGGGTTGGAGCAACGGGCCAGGATGGGACCCATTACGATGTCATTTTTAAGACCAATTACTAGTGGGGCTGAGCCAGGTCGACACTTATTGGGCTTTGGGTTGCACAACGAAAACCCAACTCTTTTTGGGTCAGGTAAATTTCTGCCCATACCATCTTAATTAGAGCTGATAAACGAGCTGAACAAAGGGTGTCCAAGCTTGGTTCATTTCTTCTCCCTAGCCAAGCCACGCTTGAGCTCACAAAGAGCCCGAGCTAAATGCGTCAAGCACGAGCTAGCTCATTTACACAAACCTTATTTTTTCAGAGTTGAAAATAATAGAATTTGGACCCTAAACCTATTGAGCAGAACTCAAATTGGCTTATTTACAAAATAAATATTTATTTCAAACTTTTTTTTTTTTGATAAGCAAGCTGGGGTTAGGCAGACCCCTACCAGAACAACAGCCGCCAATGTGGCAGAGAGATTCGATCATGGGCCTTCAGCTTAACACGGGACCCTGCTTACCACATGGGATGCCACCTCGTTGGTAATTATTGCAAACTTGTGAGCAATAGAATTTGAACTCTGAACTTCTTTTTGTACACCAAGGAACCCTCACAGAGAACTGAGTTACTTAATGGGGTAAAAATCGGAGTTGAGGATACAACCATCTAGCCTTAAGTGCCCCAATGGTGTTAAAAGCAACGGCAACCCCAATGCAAGCCTAACACTTCAACACTCTATGACAAAATATTTCTAAAATATATTTATTATTAATAAGCCTATACGAGCCAAAGCGAGCTAAACATTAGTTATTCGTGTTCACTTTGCTGAGCTTATTTCACGAGTTCGAATGAGTTCTTGATCAGCGGAGCCACGAGAGGCTCATCTTGTTTCCCAGCCCCGACTCTCTCTGATTGTCCGTATGGTTTTCTTTTTTGCGTGTTTGAATAATGGGAAAATCATTGGAATGTTGGAAAATGAGGAACGGGACAAGACTGCTCCCATTCGAAGTAGCCAAACAAGGCTACCCCAAAAATCATCCGAGACCCATCATCCGCGAGCAACATCCTTTTACCATTCGTGCGCGGTAAATACGTGAACATTCCTCAATAAGATAGCCTCTCTTTGGGCTATCGAGGTGAAAATGATGCATGTAGCGACAAAAGGATGAAAGAAAGAATCAAACTCTCTCACCCCCACAGTCACCAATCACCACACTGCAAACGTTAAGCAATTCCAGAGAATTACATCTTAAAAAAGCACTTGGTAACTCTGCGATTCCACTTATTATCCTCTCTCTCTTAGTGGTATAGTGGATGCTTGTTGGTTCTCCTGTTCTTGACCTTGCATTCATCTATTCACTGGCACCATGTTTCTCTCTTTGCTTTCTTAATGAGAATATTTCGTCTTATGCGTTTTCCTTGGTTTATTATTGTTAGCAATATGTTACTTGTTGGGTGTTGTCCAATCTGAACGCTTGCGTTTGTAGCCTTGCTTCTCCCTCTTTCCTCTTTTCTGCTAAATCGTTGTTCGTTTTTTTTATTGGTTTCTGACAGTGAGTTTATTTCTCGCTGTAGTGGCACTTTAGTGTTGAAGGGATGGGCTTTACACGAGAACTGGTGTAACATTATGCTTACGGTGGCGGTGTAAGGTGAGACCCTTTTCTTTCTATTGCCCTCATAAAAAGAGTAGTGGGGAGGCGATAATCATTATGCAATATGTAGGGAACATGGAGTTTTTTTTGTGTTTTTCAGATAACAAATGGAGCTATTTGTTCTTCGAAAGTAAAAAATGGAGCTATTTGGTTTCTTTCTTGCTGTCTCTTTTTCTTTTTTTGGGCTTCTATATGCATGAGATATATTAACAGGGACTATGAACCGCTGGGTGATACTGAATGACGAGCGCAGTTGAATATGTTGGTATCTGGGTGACTGTGATGGCTTCAATGGTTTGCCTTATACACACGCACACGCATAAAAAAAAACTTTCTTTTTTCCTCTGAAGGGGTTTGCTTTAATTCACGGACTTTATAGGTGGGATAAAGTGGGTTTCTGTATTCTGGACCACAATGTTTATTTCAGCTGTTACATTTCTTCTGGATAGATGGGTTTGCATGAATTTTATGAAAAATGAGTTGCAGTTTAGTCACATATATGGATATTGTTGTACCAAGAAAGCTCATGTACATTTTAGGGTTTATGCATCTGCATCAATCAACTGTAGCTGCTCAATTGGGTTTGATATATTTATTGCTGGACTGATAGGACGAACTATTGCAAGGTAGATTAGTTAATTAGTTTGACTAGAACCTACTCTTGATTTTGTTATCAGATTAAAAAGTCGTGAAACTCATATGGATATCCTGCACTTAAAAGGTACAAATGCGTATTATCCTAGTAATGGGTCCATGCTAAATGAAATATGCTAAATGAGTTTTTCGGGTTTTTTTGTTTTATTTTTAAATTCTGACTGTACAGATGTGATCTATGTACTTGATTTTATAGGGATCAGCTCTTGAAATGTTTGATTCCGACACATGGGTGGGTTTTTATAACGTTCGAAAAATCAACAGTCCAAAATCTTTGTAAATTTTTTAGGCTCCAAATATCATTTTTTCATCGAAAACACATGATCCAGGTGTGGATTCCTCGTAAATTGACCATGCCAACACACTTATGGGGTTAGAACTGTGAAAAAAACACCGAAAGAGCAGAAAAAACCATTTAGCATATTTCATTTAGCACAGACCCATTTCTCTTATCCTCCTTAATGACAAATTGTAATTCTTCTTCAAAGAACAGTGGAAAAACAAGCTTTTGTTTCTTTTAGAAGAAAAGGAAATCTACCCAAGAAGGTGCTGTTACAAACTTGTAAGATATCTGTGCAAGAAGACAATGCACAGCTTCCTGTAATAACAAAGCAACACATGAATGGAGGCAAGAGCAGTGAAGCTTGCTTTTTCACTTGGGTCGTTTTCACCTTGAACAATGTTATATTGAAGATTGTAAAAGTTGACAAAGTTTCATATAGATTACTAGTTGAACCTGAGTTTTTTTTTCTTTTTTAATATTTTTTTCCAAACCTGCTTCCAACTTTGGAGATGTGAGCTAATATGTTAATATGGTTTCTCTAAGTTTATTGGTTCATGTTGCACAGTCCTAGTTAACTGGTAGCCTTCCAGTCAGAAGGCAGTCCAAAAAAAGACCGTCATTATGCAAATGGTGGTGCCTCCTGTATCATGAGAACAGATGAGGGGAAATTCTATTGAAGGAGAAATATCAAGTAAAAATGGCGGCCATGGGAGTAAAAACCAGAGTTACAAGAAGCTTCTTAGGTAGGTGGGAAGTACAAATTCCTAGAAACTCGCTTCGGAAGCACGATACTCCTCGCTTCCGAAACTTCATGGGAATCTCGATTCCCCCAAGCTTCTTTTATGCTTCCCACATGCATGGTCTATGCTTCCTATTTGCTTTTCTCATGTTTTTTTCATGTATTTTTTCTCACGCTTCCACTCATTTCCCTTGTACTTTCTCTACATTGGTAACCATCATTGTGGGAAGCATAGGTTGTTAACAAAAAATTAGCTCTTTTACTAAAAAATCATAAAATATAAGAATAATCAATTTTATTTTAGTTTTTATTTGCTTCTTGTTTGATTCCTATTCAGTTACCATATTGCTTCATTTTTTATTTATATTTCGCTTTCAATTGATATTTTGCTTCCCGCTTCCTATAAATTTTAAAATGCCCTGCTTTTCGCTTCCGCTTCCCATATCGTTTTCCGCTTTCGCTTCCTAGTATGACAACCTTGGTAAAAACTGAAGCATAGGTTGTTTAGGGTATCTAGAATGTGGAAAGATTGGCTATTGTAAAGATAGTTCAAGCGAAACTAGGGAAAGGAGTTCCTGAAGATTTTTGCAATGATCACTTGTCTGGGCCGTCCATATTCAATCTGGTTAAGTTTAGATTTTGTAAAGTTATGATGGTTGGGTGAGGAATCCTGGAATGTCATCCTTTGAAGAATCCTTTGGAATCTTAACTAGGTGAACGGTTTAGATTGATCCCACTTTTCTTCAACTGGAAGCCCAGTCATTTGAATGGAATGACTCTTGCAATGGACTGTTTCTCATAAAAGTTCCTTTTTTTATGGAATCATGTTATTATGCAAATTGGAACCTAAGGATGCCTTCCTTGGAAATAAAATTTCATAGTAAAACTCTTTTCATGTGCTACTTAGATCAGGTGGAAAAGAAAAACCAAACTTGAAAAGAACAGAAAAAAAAAGCTCATGCTTTATCTAAAGTATTGTATCCTATCTAAATTCACCTGCTGCAACATTTCAGGAATGATATGATCAATTGATGCCGAATCATGCTTATCTTTTATAGATAGTTGCCTGTTGAAGAGGTTCGGTCTTCTTATTGTTAATTTTTGTTAGTTTAACTATGTTTAGATCATATGGCTTCAGTTTTAAAGATGTAAAAGCTCCTTTTCATTATTAAAGTTAGACAAATGAGGAATCTTAACCAAATGATGTCAGTTGCAACAAAGTAATTGTGTTCTGACACAGGTTCAAGTATGCTAGTTGGTTGTTTAATGAATTCCTGTGTATGTTTAGGTAGAAAGCATTGTAGTATTGATTTTCCTATTTTTCCATATGGCAGCTTGCAAAACTACGAAAAGCTCATGCCATGATTTGTAGCGAGAAATCATGATCTATGATCTGCAGTGCTATTGTTGGTTAGAAGTTTATACATCAGTTGTTAATACCTAATGATGCTTACATCTGTGGTGATCTTTGTTCAGCAACATGCAGGCAGTAAAGGTTGGTTGGGCGTGGAAAACTTTTGCTTTGGCTTCATCAAATGAATCTTTCAGAAAGAGGCCTCGCAGCCGGAAAACTAGAGAGGAGAGGAGGGCTATGGTGGAGTCCTTTATAACAAAGTAATTCTTCTTCCAATAATAGATATAGATCCCATATGGTTTTGAATCAAGATCTGTATGTTCACACAAATGTTATCACTATCTCTCTATTTGTATTGTAAGACAAGTGTTGCTTTATGAAACAATCTTTGTTGAAAACATCTATATCATCTACTAGAGGATCTCTGCATTCATGTTCAAAAGTCACAACTTTTGATTTTCTTAATCATGTTTTCTCATATCTTCCATTAAGCATCAATTTTGGGAAGATTTGTTAAAATATGTGTATTATCGACATTTGTAATGTCGTATATATTTATATTCACATATATATAGATATATATAGATATATACATATATATATATGTATATATATATCTATATATATATATATGAATATAAATATATATACTTTATTTCACCCAAAAGGGTATTTCTGTAAATTCCTGTTTTACGCATATTCCATTTTGGAATAATGATTGTAATTTTTATTTTTATTTTTATTTTTCTTCTTTATTTTTCTTCTCTTTCCCTTTTTTATTTTTTGGCTTTTGCGCCACATAGGGAGGCTCCCCAAAGAGTCGTTGGGGAGCCTCCAACGGTCACATATGTGACCGTTGGAGGCTCCCAACGACTCTCTTGGGAGCCCCCTTTGTGGCTCCTTCTTATGCTTATAAATAGGGGCTCTCCCCTTTGTATTTTGGTATTCTTGAGGGAGATTATGCTCCATTGTAATGGGGTTTTTACCCCTTCTCCATTATTCTTCAATGATATGCAACTTATGACTTTATGTCATATTTTTCCCTTTTTATGGGTTTTATGTGTTAGCACATTATGTGCTTATGTTGTTTCCCTTTAATGGGTATATTTGCACTCCACGTGCATAAGTATGGGTTCATTATTGAACCCAATGTATTCCAAGTCACTTCCTAACAAGATTTAGATGGAGTAGTACAAGGGATATCTTATGGTGAAAAGCTTTTCATCGGCGGTGACCTTAATGGACATGTAGGCACTAGTAGGGATGAATTTGAGAGTATCCATGGAGGCTATGATATAGGAGAAAGAAACGAAAGTGGAGAAAGGATTTTAGATTTTGGTTTGTCTTATGATATGATCTTAGCAAACACTTGGTTTAGGAAGAGGGAGTCCCACCTAGTAACATTTAAAAGTGGGGTTAATACGAGTCAGATAGATTTTTTCCTACTTAGAAAGAGAGATAGGGGTTGTTGCATCGATTGTAAGGTTATACCGGGAGAAAGTGTAGCTACACAACATAGAGTCTTAATTTTAGACCTTAGAATTAAACAATGCCGCAAAAGTGATAGACATAGTATAGATCCTAGAATTAAGTGGTGGGCACTGAAAGAAGCTAAACAAAGAATGTTTGTAGAGCAGGTAGTTAAGGAAGCTGATTGGTGTCTCGAGGAGGATTCAGACTCAATGTTGAATAAGATAGCGGGTGGCATGAGAAAGGTGGCTAATGAGGTATTGGGTGAGTCTAAAGGCGGTGCACCGCTAGGTAAGGATACATCATGATGGAACGAAAATGTCAAATTAGCTATTAAGGTTAAAAGAGAGTGTTATAGAAATCTAAGTAAGAGTCGTGATAATGAGAATTTGGAGAAGTATATGATAGCAAAGAAAAAAAGTAGTTCGAAACGCGAGGGATAAGGTATATAAGGAGGTTTATGACAAGTTGGATACCAAAGAGGGCAAGAATGATATTTATAGGCTTGCAAAGATGAGAGATAGAAAATCAAGGGATCTGGGTATGATTAGATGAACAAAGATGAAACATAAAGGGTTTTAGTCAAAGATGAGGAGATTAAGGAGAGATGAAAAGATTATTTTGATAAGCTATTTAATGGAAGTCATGCTCAAGATCTTGGAGACTTGTCCATTCCTTTTCATGAGATGAATCGTGACTTCATGCGGAAGATTCAAAAGAAAGAAATTGCAGAGGCTTTGAAGAAAATGAAATCAAGCAGGGCAGTTGGCCCAGATGGTATACTTATCGAGGCTTGTAAATGCTTGGGAGAGAAAGGTTTAGAATGGTTGACAAATATTTTTAACAAGATTTGGCGGACAAATAAGATGCCTAATGAGTGGAGGAAGAGTACTTTGGTGCCTCTATATAAGAATAAGGGTGATATACAAGATTGCACAAACTATCGTGGTATAAAACTCATGAGTCATACTATGAAACTTTGAGAGATGGTGATTGAGTCTAGGTTGAGGAAGGTTGTCATGATATTGGATAATCAATTTGGTTTTATGCCTGAATGATCAACTATGGAAGCTATACATCTTCTTAGACAACTTATTGAGAGAAATAGAGAGAGAAACAAAGATGTGGATATGGTTTTTATTGATTTGGAGAAGGCATACGATAGAGTACCTAGGGACGTTCTCTGGTGGACAATGATGAAGAAATGTGTTTCTCTCAAGTACATTAGTATAATTAAGGATATATATGAAGGAGTAGTAACCAATGTCCGCACTTGTGGAGGGGTGACAACCAATTTTCCTATAACGGTTGGGTTACATCAATGATCTGCTTTAAGCCCTTTCCTATTTGCTATAATGATGGATGAGCTTACGAGATCAATTCAAGAAAATGTGCCGTGATGTATGTTGTTTGCTGATGATATTGTTTTGATTGATGAGTCCAGAGCTGGGGTTAATGCTAAGTTAGAATTATGGAGACAGACATTGGAAGCAAGAGGTTTTAAGTTGAGTAAGAGTAAGACAAAATATATGGAATGTCGGTTTAGTAAGCAACAAAGTAGTGATGGGAGTGTAGTGAAGCTTGGTGAGCAAGAATTACCGGTGGATGATTGTTTCAAATATTTGGGATCTATTATTCAAAAGTACGGAGAAATTGATGGAGATGTAAATCATAGGATAAAGGTTGGATGGATGAAATGGAAAAGTGCAACTGGAGTGTTGTGTGATCGTAGAATGTCATTGCGGTTGAAGGGAAAGTTTTATAGGACGACTATTAGGCCCGCTTTACTATATAGTACGGAATGTTGGGCTGCCAAGAGACATCATATTCAAAAAATGAGTGTAGCTGAGATGCGTATGCTTAGATGGATGTGTGGAAATACAATAAAAGATAAGATTCAGAACGAGGAGATACATAAGAAGGTAGGTGTTGCACCCATTGAAAATAAGATGAGAGAGAATCGTTTACGGTGGTTTGGACATATTCGGCGAAGGCCTAATGATGCTCCAGTTTGAAGGATGGAGAAATGGGAAAATATATTAGTTAAAAGAGGTCGGGGTAGGCCTAGGAAGACATGGATGAAGGTGATAGGAAAGGATATGAATGCTTTGAACCTCACCGAGGACATGGCATTGGATAGAAATGATTGGAGGAGAAGGATTCATGTGGAAGACCGAGAATGATTTTCTTTGTTGGTTCATATCGCCGACCCCAATTGTTTTGGGACGAAGGCATAGTTGTTGTTGTTGTTTGTTGTATGTTTTCTCATATCTCATAAATTGTATGAAGCATTGGTTCATTTGTATCAACAACTTCAACATGTCCCATGCGAGTTCTATAAAATCAAGGAAATGGGCTCAGGACATCACTTCTCAAGCTTGTGAACCTCTGGCTGCCAAGTAAAAGCCCATGTGAGTGCTAGCATAAGGATGCACTTTGTTCTACTACCTTGAACTTGTTGACCTCATAGTGACAAGCACAACCACATTGGACTGCCCATAGAACAAACTGTAAAATATGTCATCGAAGGTGACACCTGTCAGATCCATATGCTTGAGTCTTGACCAACCAAGGATTTTGACAGATGGAGACAAGCTAGCCTCTGCTTTCGAGTTTAGAATCCTTACTAATTTTCACGGTCCCTACCAATAATTATATGCTATATGTGTGCATTTGTATGTTATGAAGGAAACCCATGAACTAAATAATAAATATATGAATAGAGAGAATTAATGATTGGTTTTGAATAATACATGTACATTCAACTTAGAAAAGTTAAATAACTTATTTTTTGCATGGCGGTTACGAAGTAACATACTTCTACAAACAAGTGTGAATCTAAGAGTAGTTCAAATGTGCACTAAATAGGATTTCAGCATCACAAAAATAAAAGAGAGCTATTATTTTGATCATTTTGTTCATTGCGAAAAAATGCATGAGGCCAACAAAGTCCAACTGTCATGTTTTCATGGGTCTTTTTCAACATTTCACCTCATTTCTTCAACGAATATTGATTGCATTTTTTTCATAGACACCTCATGATTTTCTAATACATCATCTTCTTATGTAGGGCCTGCTTTATTATTTTTGTTGGCCTTCCATTGTACTCCGAAGGCTGCTATCCCTTGTTACCATTGATAATTGTGATTCGTCTCACTGCTCTTGCATAGTTTTAGAATTTCTACTTTGTCCAGCATCGACTTTTTCTATTGTGAGCTGATGGTTATGCTGCATGTGTGCCAGGTTTAGAAACTCAAATAATGGAAATTTCCCCTCTCTTAATCTTACACAAAAGGAAGTTGGAGGATCGTTTTACACTGTACGGGAAATCACAAGGGAAATAATGCAAGAAAATGAAAGTTCCAGCACTTCTATTTTACCTTTAGAGGATCATGCACTTGATAAAGGTCCCTTCCAAACAGAAGAGTTGTTGAACCTTGCCAGTCTGTCATCTACTGATATTCATGGAATAGGACAGGTGGAGGGATCTTTTGTCCAGAATAGTGATTATCAAAGCTTTATGAAGAGTCCTGAATCACTTACAAGCAGAGAATCTCAGGAAGAAAACATTGAACTGGAGAAATCTTTTTCCCATGATATATCTTCATCTCATCCTGAAAGTCAAACCTCAGTAGAGCACATGCATGAGTCTGATCATAAATGGGAACATAATTTATGGAGTGGAGAACTTGTTGAAAATCTGATTAATAAATCCAACAAAGTTATCACTACTATTGAACCATCAGAGCAGGAACAATTCAAAGTAAAAGATACTGAATCATTTTCTCCTTTAGTTGATGATTGTGAAGAGGAGTATGTAGAATTATCAAGCCCTACTGACAATCGTGATCCCTTCTATAGCCTTGACAACATTTGCAGTTTCAAAGTGGATGAAAATGCTAATGAAGATGAAGCACTTGTGAATGGTCAAATTGTGAACCAGCTAGTTGGCGAACTGCCCAAGAAAACAAATGTGACTGGTGAGAGCACTTTCATTCTTGACCAATTGGAAGGATCATGCTTGGGTGATTTGAAGGCTGCAAATTCAATGATAGAAAAGGAAAGCAGGGATCACATTGATGACCACAACAAGAATGTTATTCTGGAGCATGATGCGGCTTCCAATTCAAGAATGGGATACAACAAATCTGAAGCTGGGGTCTTGGATAATGCATTGGTAGGGAACAGCTCAGTCAAGCCATCCAACCGAGTGATTCCAGTACATTTCTCATCAACATCAGCTACATTACCAGCTGGCTTTCAGGATGGGGCCTTTGTAGAAATGAAAGAGACAATAATACAAAATGGAGCATCTGCACCAGTCGGCGTATCAACTGATGCCAAAACCCATTCTACAGCAAGCATTTCCTTATCTTCCAATTGTAAGAAAGAGCACACATTCCTTGAAAGTCTAAATTCTACTCTTTCTCGAACTTCAGAAAATGACTCATTGGCTTCCAAATTAAACAGTCTACAAGAGGATGGAGATTTTCAAGTTGTTACTTCTCACAGTGATGAGTCATCGTCTCAGAATTTGGATGATCTTGTTCCAGCGCTTGAGGTCAGTGATACTATCCCACCAAAGCTATTTATCAAATTTTGAGAGGCATATTTAACTTTCTCTACAAAGGCTATTTTCATTCTAACCTTTTGTTAACTGTAATCATTTCTGAGATTACATGGTAGTGCTTGTGCTTTGTCTTTGTCTTGAATAATATTGGAGTGTATATTGTAAAAGAATGTAACTAAATTGATTGAAGCATTGCTTTCCCGAGACTAGGAAAAATTTTCAAGAACAAATTTGTTATCAAATACTGCCTGTGATGACATTCAAGATAAGGCACCACCATGGATTTTTTTTCTTTTTCTTATTTTGGTGGGGTTGGGTGGTGGTGGTGGGTGGGGGGGGGGGGGGGGGGTTGTCAAGGAAATCTTCTTTTAACTTGTTAATAAGCCTTCTGTGATGATAACACCAACATTTATATGTTGGACCAAGGCCATGCTTATGAAAGAATATTTTGGATAGTTTCAGGCTGCTCACTGTTGCTTCCAAAGGGCCTGCACCATCAACATTGCTGCTATGCCCTTCTCATTTTCTACTAGCAATTATGTAATTCAGTAGAATTTTGATTCACAGTTACCTAGGTATCTTGGGCTGTCACTGTGTTGGATACAAGGTCAAGTGCCTGAGTGACCTGAATACAGTTAAGAAGGGTTTGGGCGTGTACTGGAGTTTTGAACTGTATTTTGTTTTGGTGTCTAATCCAAACAAACTGAGCATTAAATATGTGCCTTTTTTAGTAAAACACATACTCCAAAATAGCATCTAAATCACACCAATCAGGTTTAGGCTCTCATATGCTCAGCATGACATGCCCTGAAGCCGGCTATACGTGGTCAGGTTGGATTCCGATATATCCAGATGTGGTCAGGCATCAACACTGATAAAAATAATTAGACCAGTTGGTGATATCTTTCAAGGCCTGTTTGATGCTAACTTCCTGTTTTACTACATTCATTTGGGTTTATGGTTCTTTCCCCATCCTAGTTGCTATTTCCTAGTATATTGCCGAGTGATGTTGGTGTTGTTGCAGTTGGAAGTTGGAGGCAATCGCAACAGCTTAAAGATAGTAGACGCCATTAGTGAGATAGATGCTAGCAATAAAGAATTGTTTAAACATGCCATACGACCAGGTGCTGAGGGATTTGATGCTGAAGCAAGTGCCATGTCTAGCAGCAGCTCTAACAACATGAGCAGCAATAATCTAATGCCAGGAACTATGTATGAATTTCATGATACCCTATTGTCTTCTTTCTGATCGTTAAATTTTTAGATTCTTACATTTTCTTTCCATGCCAGTGTATCATCGCCTTCTGAAAGGGAGTTCAATACAATAACAAAGCCAGAGACCAACCCATTGTGGGCAGTGATGAAGGCCTTCCTGAATGCCTTTATAAAGTTTTGGACAGAGTGATGCTGATGTCCAATGTTGGCTCTGAACAAGAACATGAATCCAGGTGTTTCCCTTTATTTTTTCCTTTTAAAACCATAGCAAATGAATGGGTTTTTTTTTTTTCCTGATTCTTCCAAAGCAACCATTATGGCTTGTATCTTCCATGTAGTTGTTCCTCATGAGCTCTTCTTTAGAGGCAATACTGGTAGTATGGTTTGGCAACTGCTTTAAGTGCGCCTGCTATTAAGTTGTATTTTGCTACATTAGTTGGTTAAACTGCTTAATAGGATTTCCCACATTCATTACGCTTTTCGAGGATAAAATTTTCAGATGGAGTGCATGCATTGACAAGTATTTTACCCTATAAAGCATCTGCTATCGTACGGTACAATCTTGATCATATAATTATCATTGTCTCTCTTTGGATGGTTTTCAACATTAGAGATATTTAGCTGACCAGCTTTGAACTCTACAGCTCACTTCTGTTGTTGATCAGTGTAATTCTTTCAAAATCTACTTTATATCTCCATGAAATCTTCACAAGTAGATTTCAAAAGAATTAGACTGATTGACAATAGAAGATAAAGTGAGCTGTAGAATACTAGAATTCAAAGGTGGTCAGCTATATATATATATATATATATATATATATATATATATATATATATATATATATATATATATATATATATATATATATATAGAGAGAGAGAGAGAGAGAGAGAGAGAGAGAGAGAGAGAGAGAGAGAGAGAGAGAGAGAGAGAGAGCATTTTAATAAGGTTGATATTCCATTTGAGTCTTTTAGTGCTTGAAACACCTATCCTTGAAAGAGATTTACAACTCATCCAAGATATACAGCTTCCTGTACACATGTTTTTGCATCGTCCATGCTGGATATCTCATTTTACAGCTCCTGCTGAAGGCATAACTCGGTTGGTCGACTACCCTTGTCTTAACTCTCTGCTTGCCACCAGCCGTTTCTCCTGCCGTAATACCTATCTCATCTTATGTACGTTGTTTGATTGTAATATTTTGTCAGGTGAAAATTTGTCATGGATGCACAGTCCTGCATGATGGTCTGTCTCTAACGAGTTTATTCTCTTCAATATTAAGGAGGGGGCCTAATCCCCCAGCTTTGTTATAAAAAAAAGTTGATATTAAGGAATTAGAAATGCTTGAGATAAAAGAGATGTATTTGACTACAAAACGAAAGGATTGGTAAGGTCGTTGCACTTTCTTTCATATATTAAGATACTTGAAACAGAAGAAAAATCCGTTAGGGGCATTAAGATTAGATAAATGAATTAGGCAAACTGCCATGTTGGTCAGAAAGTGCCAACTTACCTGCAAGATTCTGGTGTATGACCTCGTTGTACAGGCTACTCAATCCCTCCCTTGAAAGCCATACTGAATCTTTTGTTCAAAATAAAAGAGAATGTATATATTCTGTCGAGGAAAATGCATGGTGAAGCAGAAGAGAAAAACTAGGGAAGGAAAGTATGGACATTGAAGACATAGTGAAGAGGCACTGAAATACTAAAACCATGGGTCGCAAATAGCTCGGCATTGGTTGGGGCCTTCGTTCTTAATCTGACATCTTATTCTTGGATATGTATCTTAAAATAAAACCCGAAAGCATATTTGGATTAGACTCAAACTTATTTTATCTGAGACTCCAGATCCGATTTGTATTCAGATTAATATTTCCTATTGTGTCCGACTTCATTTCCAAATCAAAATCGATAAATTTATATATTTTATTCTTCCTAAAAAAAAGATGAATTTATATATTTTACAAGTAAAACCCTTGCTTCCAACCTTTGTTAAGTACACCCGGCAAACCATATAAAATCCAAATTTCGACTCAACTTAGGAATGTCAACGGGATGTAAACCCTACATCCGACCCAAATCCAGATCTGATTAGAAATCGGATTCAGGTTCAGTATTGAGTTCTTCATTGAAACCTGACTGGAATCAGATTAAAATCCAAATCCGGTTAAGTGTAAATATCGGCTAAGTTGGATCCGGATTCAGTTTTAACTTTTTTCATCCAACTCCGAATCTGATTAGGTAGGATCTGATTTTTTTATATTTACATGAAGAAACCGCCTCGATGATCAGAGACCAAGCCACGCTGGGTCTGCCTGATGTACTTACTTTGCCCCCAAGCAGTCACCACGCTTCGGCCTGCACAAGGGATGACACCTAGGGGTGTCAATGGGTCGGGTTTGGTTCAGACCCAGGTGGAACCAGACTTGAACCTGATTTTTGGGTATGGTATCGGGTCTGGATCTGGGTTCAATCAGATTTACTATAAGAAAAATCATACCTGGACCCAATAAGAACTACATGAACCAGACTCGGACCATGCCTGGTAAAACCATGTTATTTTTATTATTTTTACATTGAAAATTTATGGGTCTTAATCGGAACTCTCCGCGTTGGGCCTGGGTCTGGTATAAAATTTCACAAACTATACCCCGGTACATGTATTAATCGGACCTTCGGGTCCGGACCCAGGTCTCAATCTGGTTTTATTATTTATCACCACACCCGAACCCTATAGGTTTTGGTTCGGGTCGAGTCCCGGTAAACTCGACCCGTTGACACCTAATGACACCATGGGATTTGAACCTAGGCTGCTTCCTTAGCGGCCTAGGCCAACCCCTTTCGGGGTGGTTGGATATGATTCAATTTTATCTTTTTTCCATCCGAATCCAACCTGAATCTGACCCGATGGCATCCTTAATTCTACTCAACTCTAATTATGCGGTTTTAGTTGGGATCCAAACATTGATTGCACTTAGTCTTTAAGATTCGGATCAGCCTATACCAAATCCAATGATCAATTTCATCTCAACTCGGGAATTTAAAAAACTTGAGTCATATTGGAGTGGAGGGAAGACATCAATGTCATCCAAGAGCAAAATCAAGATACAAATATTATTTGCAATCTCATGTATGCTATGAATGAAACTAGATCAAACATAGCTTTCAACATAAGTAAGTTACCGATATACTAGTAATGTAGGACAAGAACATTGGGATGCAGTATATCGAGTCCTGAAGTACTTAAGAGAAACTCTAGAATATAAAATATTATATTAAATAGAACTCGTACTTGAAGGATACAATGATGCAAACTGAAATTATGATTCAATTGAGTCATTATTCACAAGTGGTTGAATATTTACTCTTGGATCTGGAGCAATTGCTTAGAGATCCAAGAAGGAAACTATGATAACTCATTCTACAATGAAAGCAAAGTTGATAGAACTAGTCTCAGCTAGTATGAAAACTGAGTGACTAAAGAATCTCTTAATAGAGATACCATTAGGAGACAAACTAGTTAGGAGGGTCGACCAAGCATCTTGTTCTCTCCCTTCTCTCCCTTTCTTCAAGTCCAGCAGCCTCCTTCCTTGAAGCCCAAGGTGAGCTCCTTCTTCTTTCTAATTTTAATTAATTTTTTTAGTTTTTCCATTGCAAACACCATTGCCGCCCCCATTTATGCATGTTTTTCTTTCTTTTTTATTCAAGAAATCAAACTAACTACAACCTAACTTATATAATATCTGTACTAACTAATGCAGGGACAAAACATGGAATGAAAAAAAAGTAAACGTGAATGCTAAGTTGAATACTAAAATAATATAATGCATATGTTAATGTAACTAATATTGACTTAATAAAATTTCTAAGACCTACTTACACTAAATCCAACATTAAGAAATTTCCTAAACCTAAATAGACTTTCTAAAAAAACATTTAAGACCTTGCTGGACCAACAATGGCTGCCATTTTCTTGGAGAAGATGTCAGCCCTATGAAATTCGATTTTACACAAAACACAAAGAAAATGATTTTTAACTAAAGAAATTGCATCAATTCAAAAACTAATTTTTATTTACACTAAACCACTAATTAGACTCGATCTTAAAAGAGAAAAACATGATTTTCAGATACTTTGAGCTATTGTAAAAATCATACTTGAAAACTTTGTAAAACACCAAAAAACTGCTAGACTATGTCTAGCTGATTTTCACAACTAGCTAAAAAAAAGGAAAATAAAGAAATCGACACATGAAAATAATACTAGACTTGATCTTAGGACATGGAAAATTTAAATTCAACACTTTGCTAGAATGAAAAAGCTTTTTGGAAGATAAAAAACAGCTAGACATAATCTAGTTGATTTTTGCAAAATATCAAAAAAGAAAATGAAAAGAAAGAGACGCGGATCTTACCAGATGATCTGCGTTTGGTCCGAGATTTGAGCCCTCCCACGGTTTCTTCTAAGCCTCTGCTGATGTCTGCAACTTCCAGCAGCTTAATGATAGAACGGTGGTTGGTGGTTTGAAGGACGGTAGATGGAAAAGAAGCGCTAGCCCAAAAAACTCCTCGGCTCGAGTGAGAGCCCAAAAATCTCCTTGGTCGAATAGCACACGGAAAACTCCTCGGTGAGAAGATCAAACTCCTTCAATGGTTGCCATGATGCTGCACACAAAAATCAGAATATTAGATGAAACTTGACACAAAAATTAAAAACAACACAAAGACATGAGAAGGAAGAAGACGGAAGACGCCCGAAAAGCTCCTCGGTCGGAAAACACCTAGAAATCTCCTCGGTGTGACTAAACGGTGGTGGTGGTTAGAGAAGATGGAGGTGGCTGGGCTGTGATGGAGAGCTCTCAAAGTATGAACAAATTCTCAAATGAGAGGGGTGTCCCCTTTTGTTTCTTTCATTTCTCAAATTTTTTAAAAAAACTCTTATAAAAAAATATTTTTGCAAACACTCAGAATTTCTCAAAAATAGTTGGGCGCACCTTTTGAAAAATGTGAATGGGTCTATGGATTGGTTCAATGTGATCCAATTCTGATCCCAAATCTAAAAATTCATTATTCCTATTGGGTCTGGATTTGGATCCCGATTGGATTCACTCCATTTCACAAAAATGCTCATAACTTCACCAATTTAACTCAGAATTGGACAAAATAAGAAACGTAGCTTTCTAAGACTTGAATAAACATAAACATGAGTTTTAACTCTAAAAATATGGATAATGACATGCATACTATGTTTATTTTATAATGCATTTCATGCATTATCACCCATTACCCTCAAACTTAGAAAAAAATGAAAAATAAAAGAAATACATATTGATAGTTTTGATCCAAATTTCAACAATCCTCCACGTGAATCAAAACTATAGAAGATGACTCAAGAGGTTGTTCACGAGGATTCAGTGCATAAGTAAAAATACATTTTTGAGTTTGAACTCTCACGTTAGTGTTACTTAGTCTTAGTCAGTCTGAGACCTCAATAGCTTTAGCTTTGAATTGAGAATACTAATTAACTTTTCAAATACCATAACACACACTTTCATTTTAGGTGATCATAATGTGTTTATCAATATATAGAAGCCGCACATTAAGGGTCTTGTGTTACATCTCAATTTCATGAGTACTCTAGAAACAAAGTCTAAGTCCCATCAAAAGTGATCCTTACCTTCAACTCATATAGGTAAGTTCATCACGGGTGTAAATATGTTTGAAACACCCCAGTCATAAGGCCTATAGATCTTATTACGAGTTCAATTCAAACTCAACCTCCTTACACATCAGGAATGAGAAAAATATTAAGTGCTTAGTCCAATCACTTAGAGACTTGTTCTTCCCATTGAACCACTCGACATGGTTTGATCTTTATCATGTAGTTGAGTTTTCATCAATAATAATTGCTTTTATAGACTTTAACCCCATTTTCCTTGATGTCTTAAATATAGAAAAGTTAGATTGAATATTTTCAATGCTGCCATGGGTCCAACTGGAGATGAGGCGTGCTTCCAGATTGACATTGTACATGAGATAGTGGAGGCACAACCTGAGTTGTACATGACATGTGATCCATTAGAGTTGTATTGTACAATAAAAGATAGTCAGGATAACAATATAATGGATGTGTCTTTAGTGGTGTCAGGTACCCGTCCTTGGCAAGAGTATGATGAACCTCTCCCACCACTTGCTGAGACCCCAACCTGATCTTTCATTGAGTCTCCTCCAGCGCTTGAGTTGAAGCCCTTTCCGAACTCACTCAAGTATGAATATTTGAGAGACAGAGACACCGTCTGTGATTATCTCTTCATAACTCACTGAGGAGCAAGAGATTAGATTGATTAAGATATTGAGAGAGCATAAAACAACGATCGACTGGGCCATAGCGGATCTTAGAGGGATAGATCATTTCTTTTGCATGCACCAAATTCATTGTAATGAGAGTTCTAAGCCGATGCGAGATATGCAGAGAAGGGTAAATCCTAACATGAAAGAAGTGGTGAAAAAGGAGGTGGTCAAGTGGTTAGATGCCAGGATAATCTACCCTATTTTAGATAGGTAGTGGGTCAGTCCAGTTCAGGTGGTTCTCAAGAAGTCTAGACTCACTGTTGTACAAAATAAAAAAAGGGAGAGTATTCCGATGAGGACCACTACAGGGTGGTGAGTGTGTATACACTATAGGAAGTTGAACGCTGCAATACAGAATGATCACTTCTCATTGTCATTCATTGATCAGATTCTGAAAAGACTCACCGGACAGAGCTAATACTATTTCTTAAACAGATATTATAGATATAATCAGGCAGCTATCCATCCTGACAATCAGAAAAAGACAATATTTACTTGTCTGTATGGCACATTTGCATTCAGACGTATGCCATTTGGGCTATGTAATACTCCGACAACATTTCAGCGGTGTATGATGGCTATTTTCTTTGATATGGTGGATGACGGCTCTTCATTCGAAGATTGTCTCCATAAATTGACAAGAGTGCTTAAGAGATGTATGGAGACCAATCCTGTGTTTAGTTGGGAAAATAGTCATTTCATGATCTAGGAGGGGATAGTTCTCGAACATATAGTTTCCAAGAGAGGGATTAAAGTGGATAGAGCGAAGGTAGAGTCAATTTCATGATTGACTCTGCCTACTACTGTGAGGCAGGTGCGTTCATTTTTGGGTCACACGGGGTTTCATTGGCGGTTCATTAAAGATTTCAGTAAAATCTCTCGACCGCTATGTATATTATTAGCTAAGGATCAACACTTTGATTTCGATGCAGATTGTAAGAAAGCATTTGAGTTACTCAAGGATGCCTTGACAACGACACCTATTTTGAGATCTTTGGATTATACGTTACCATTTGAGATCATGTGTGATGTCTCCGACTATGCCATGGGAGTTATATTAGGACAGAGGATTGATAGGAAGCCCTATGTCATATACTGCACAAGCAGAACTCTGTCAGATGCTCAGATGAATTACACTACGACAAAAAAGGAATTGCTTGCGGTAGTATTTGCATTGGACAAGTTTAGGTCCTATTTGCTTGGCTTCAAGGTGGTTGTCTATTCTGATCATGCTGCATTGAAGTATCTTCTTGGCAAGAAAGACACCAAACCTAGACGCATTCAGTGGGTTTTGCTACTACAGAAGTTTGATCTCAAGATTCAAAACAAGAAGAGTAGTGAGAATATAGTAGCAGACCATTTATCTAGACTGGTCATGGATTCTCCTGAGGATCAGAGATCGATCAATGATTCTTTCTTGGATAAGCAAATCATGGCAGTAGGAGCATCACAGTCACCATGGTTTGCTGATATTGTGAATTATCTGGTGACCAGACAGGTTCCTGCGCATTGGACTAGGAATGAGAGAGACAAATTTTTCATGTAGGTGAGACACTATTACTGGGATGAACCAACATTGTTCAAGTATTGTATGAACCAGATTATTAGGAGGTGCGTCCCAGAGGAGGAGTATGAGTCCATCCTTCAGTTTTGTCATTCTCTATCTTGTGGAGGTCATTTTTGTAGTAGGAAGACTACCACCAAGGTTTTGCAGTCTGAATTTTATTGACCGACACTCCATAAAGATGTGCATGAGTTTTGTAGGAAATGTCTTTGATGTCATCAGTTAGGGAACATGTCCAAGAGGGACATGATGCCCATGCCTCTGATCTTAGTAGTTGAGATATTTGATGTTTGGGGCATAGATTTCATGGGTCCATTTCTGCCTTCATTTAGCAATGTTTATATCTTAGTGGTGGTAGATTATGTTTCCAAATGGGTCGAGGCTGTAGCCACCAAGACCAACAATCATAGATTGATGCTTAAGTTTATTAAGCATAATATTTTTAGTCAATTTGGTGTGCCGCGAGCGATGATTAGCGATGTTGGAAAGCATTTTAGGAATGTATAGGTTGCTTCTCTTTTGAAAAAATAATCTATACATCATAGATTCACCACTCCTTATCATCCTCAGATCAGTGGATAGGTTGAGGTTTCAAATAGGAAAATCAAAAGAATTTTAGAGAAGACAGTCGGCCCAGACCGCAAGGATTGGTCTCAACGCTTGGATGATGCATTATGGGTGTATAGAACTGCGTTCAAAATCCCTATTGGCATATCACTGTATTGATTAGTCTTTGTAAAAGCATGCCACCTCTCTATAGAATTGAAACATAGGGCTTACTGGGCAACTAAAAAGTTCAATTTCGATATGGCTGAGGCTGACAAAGAGCGTCGATTATAACTCAATGAGCTAGAAGAACTTATGAATGAAGCTTATGAGAGTTCACGCATTTATAAGGCTCACACAAAAGCATTTCATGATAAACTCATAAATCGAAAGGTGTTTGAGCCCGGACAACAAGTATGGTTGTTTAACTCTTAGCTTCAATTATTTTCTGGCAAGTTGAAAAGTAGATGGGATGGACCATATATAGTGAAAACTGTATTTCCTTCTAGAGCAGTGGAGATTAGAGATCTTGGCAACCACAAAGTTTTCAAAGTGAATAGGCAAAGACTAAAGCCCTACTTTTCTGGAGAGGCACAGGCGGAAGAGTGTGAGGAAATTATGGTTATTGAGAGTGTTGATTGAGCCAGCTGATTGTTTGTATCATAGTAGAGATAGATTAGTTATAGGATGAGTGCTTTTATTTCTTTTTTATTATTTTGGTTATTTGTTAATTGTTATTTCATTAATCTTTTGATCTAATCTATGGTGCTAGAATGGTGATTATTTTTACAGGACATGAGGATGAAGTAATAATTAAGATGTCAACTTTATGTCAAGTTCATAGAAAATCGTGCATCTAAGTGTACACGATGGTGGTGCAATGGAGTATTCATATGAGCTTCAACATATAGTCAGGGTGTATCTATCATTGTCTCAATTTATATTTGTTCTTGTGGTACATGCATGCATGCATGCATATAGTTTCATCTAAGCATGGGAGAGTGTTGATGATGACAACATCATTCAAGCATAGGAGAGGGATTATAAATTTTTTTTGTTGTTTAGAAAATCAATTTTCAGTTTTTCATGGAATGTCTTTTGTAAGATTTGACATATGTTTAGAATTTTAAATACCATGTGCAATTTTTTTAAAAAAATTGATCTAAAAAGAGTGATTGTTTGCATAGATTTTTGACAAAATGAGAACATGTGATTGTTGGAGTCCTAATAGAATTACTTGTATGATAATGCATAGTATAATTCAAATAAGAAAACTTTATGATTAAGGAGCAAATATAGTTGTTCTAAGTTGTCACATGAGTAGTAGAGACAGACACTAGTTGACATGTTTCATTTCTACGAAAGTGGGCAACCTGGGAGGTCAAACACTTTGCTTAGACATCGTCAGTGAGGCCAGTTGGGTTTGAGTAAGTAAGTCTGAGGGGTGTTTTACACCTGATGCCCTAAAGCCATTTGGCTTGGGAGCCATCGACCTAAAGCTTTCTATATGGACCCAATAGAAAGCCTAATCGGCGATGACATTGCACACATCAAAGGCTACATATACTATAAAAGTCTAGGACCTAGTAACTCGAGTTATTAAGGTCAAGAAATCTTTGTATTTGATACCTTAAGGTCGTCTGGCCTGGGAGATATCGCCCCAATGCTCGTTACAAGGGTTACAAAGTCTAGTGATGGATATAGAGCTCAATTGAAAAAAAAGAGCTTGAAAGAAAAATTCACTGCATATTATAAAAAATGAGAAATAATTAAACTATGCAGAAATCATACAAGGCGAGAAAGATGACAACATGAAGATGTTTAAATTTCTGAAAAAGGAATGTAGATGATCGCGAATTTGAGAAAAATATTTGTATTGTGGGGATGTGGTTTCTTTGCATATGTCATCTCTTACATTTACATAAAATGAAAGCTAGAATTGATTAGTAGTTAGTTAGTTTTATTGTGTTTTTAGTTTTGGTGTTGCTCGAGGACTAGCAACATTCAAGCATTAGAGAATATGATAATGCATGAAATGAATTATAAAATAAACATAATATGTTGATTTTAGACCCAATAATCCATATTTTAGAGTTAAAACTCATGTTTATGTTGATTCAAGTCTTACAAAGCTACATTTTAAATTTTGTCCAATTTTGAGTTAAATTGGTGAAGTTATGAGCATTTTCGTGAAATGGAGTGAATCCAGTTGAGATCTAGACCCAATAAAAATAACAAATTTTTGGATTTTGGATTAGAATTGGATCACATTGACCCGATCAGAATTGGATTTTTGGATTTTCGGGCGTCTTCCGTCTTCTTCCTTCTCATATCTTTGTGTTGTTTTTAGTTTTTGTGTCAAGTTTCATCTAATATTCTCATTTTTGTGTGCAACATCATGACAACCATTGAAGGAGTTTGATCTTCGAACCAAGGAGTTTTCCATGTGTTATTCGGCCGAGGAGATTTTTAGGCTCTCACGCGAGTCGAGGAGTTTTTTGGGCTAGCACTTCTTTTCCATCTACCATCCTTTGAACCACCAACCACCGTTCCATCATTGAGCTACTGGAAGTTGTAGACATCAACAGAGGCTTAGAAGAAACCGTGGGAGGCCTCAAATCTCGGACCAAATGCAGATCGTTCGGTAAGATCCGCGTCTCTTTCTTTTCGTTTTCTTTTTTGATATTTTGCAAAAATCAGCTAGATTATGTCTAGCTGTTTTTTATCTTCCAATAACTTTTTCATTTTGATTTTTTACAGCAGTAGCAAAGTGTTGAATTTAATTTTCCATGTCCTAAGATCGAGTCTAGTATTATTTTCATGTGTCAATTTCTTTATTTTCCTTTTTTTTAGCTACTTGTGAAAATCGGCTAGACATAGTCTAGCCGTTTTTTGGTGTTTTACAAAGTTTTCAAGTATGATTTTTACAACAGCTCAAAGTATCTGAAAATCATGTTTTTTCTTTGTGTCTTGTGTAAAATTGAGTTTCATAGGGCTGACATCTTCTCCAAGAAGATGGCAGCCATTGTTGGTCCAGCAAGGTCTTAAATGTTTTTTTTAGAAAGTCTATTTAGGTTTAGGAAATTTCTTAATGATGGATTTAGTGTAAGTAGGTCTTAGAAATTTTATTAAGTCAATATTAGTTACATTAACATATGCATTATATTCTTTTAGTATTCAACTTAGCATTCACGTTTACTTTTTTTTCATTCCATGTTTTGACCCTGCATTAGTTAGTTTAGATATTATATAAGTTATGTTGTAGTTAGTTTAGGTCATGATAATTTTAAGTGTTTGAATTTTATAAAGGGCATTCTTGGAATTTCAATTCATAGGCGATTTTGGTATTTAAGTGGGATTCCAAATTTCGTGAGGTCTCATTCTTGGAAAGTCTGGGTCTTCCATGAGAACCCAGCCTAAAGAGGATTTCCTTCTCTGCATATTAGGAAAGTGTATTTAATTTTCAAATCTCTTACCTCAAATTTCAAAATTTATTTGATTTAAGGAAATGATCTCCTCTTAATTAGAGGATTCTTAAGCAAAAATGTGTGGGGCCACTTGGGGCTGGTGTTTTTTACTTTGAACAATCAATTCCCCTCTAAGGCAAGAGTTACATGGGTCCCACCTAAATCTCCTTCAGCCTATATATATATATATATATTTATTTATTTTTATTTATTTCCCTTCTCTTAATTAGGTTAGTTCTTAAGCATAGACGTTTCATACTTCATTTATGTAGGTAAGTCTTAATTAGATTTTTTTTATGTATGTCCATCAGTAACTAACTTTGCATAGTAGGTAAGATATGCATTCTTTAATGGTTAGTTGCCTCCTTTTCTTTTAATTTTTTTGTTAAGAGGTCCCATATAGGGGGCGGTTCATAATAGAGGGCAATTCATTCTAGTGTGTTCTTTAGGTTAGTCTTTTATATGCCAATGTTTTATAGTTCATACCTTTTAATTTTCATTAATGCTAAGTAGGATTCATATTGATTAACATTGATATTAGTTTAGGTTCGTTCATTTAATCTAATTGAGTGTTTACTTGCGTGTTAAAGTTAAGTTAATTCCTTCAAGATAACTTAGGTTTTATTTTTAGGTTTAATTCTTTTTAGCTTAATTAATTGTTGTTTACTGTATTTTAGCAGAGTATTAGTACTAATATGTTTGTTATTGAGGTTGCATAGGTGCATGAATTACATTGCCTTTGATTAAAGTTGAATTGAACTTTAGAACCAAATTTTACAATCGGTTGCACTTGTCATTTCATATATATTTTTTTAGAGTTTTAATGTGAAACCGATTCTATTCTCTTCATCTGCATGTCCTTTGTGTGCAAACCAAAAATCAACTCATTCACAATTGATTTGGTTAGGTTTTTAAGCATTTTGCAAAAACTGGTTTGACAAGAATTTAAATTTTGGGACAAATAAATTTCTGGATTTTAAGCATTTTTTTAAACGCTTATATCCAGAGATTTTGGGCGAATTTTTAGATTCTGTAAAAAGGGTCTGGTTTCTGCATGTGTCAAAAATCCATCAAAATAAATTTTATAATTTTTTATTCCATTTGGCCCTTCAAATCATCTATTTTCGAAAGTTTGTTAGAAAATCAATTATGCACTATAGCGAGGGCAAAATAGATATTTCAGTAGTTAATTAATTTTTTATAGTTTTCTGCAGATTATATAGTTTGATTTTATGATTTAGTATAATTAACAGTAGAATAAATTAGTTGCCTTATTTAGAATTTACATCTTACCGTAGTTTAATTTAAATTATGAATTAGTTGTAGTAATTATTTTTGGAATTAATTTTAGTTCTATTTTTGAATTAATTATAGTAATCTCAATTACTAACTTATGATTTTTGTCTTTATAGGTTGACTAGCATACTGCAGGTCAAAAGATGATTTTACGCCAATGATTTGGTTGTAATACTTGTGAAAGAACAAAAATACTCCTTTGAACTTGAAGGAGTGCTTGAGCAACGTAGTTTAGAGTTTTATATATTTTTTAGTTAATTTTTAGTGTTTGAATTAACTTTTACATTTCACTGTAGACTTGTTAAAATATTAATAAAGTGAAGTAATAAGATTTGATATTGAATATTATCTTGTTCCCTGTGGATTCGACTTGTACTCACCATGATTGTGGAAGTTCGGTTTTTATATATTTGGTTGTTGATCATGCATTTATTTTAACATTTTATTATATTAATTCATGCATGATCCGATGAATAATTGCATTAAATTCTCACATTTATCGTTAGTTTCAAGAAAAAAATCAGAAAATGCATAAATTGTGATTTGATTTGGCGATTTAGGTCGTTTAGAAATTAGTTAGACGTATTTTTCTTTAGGATTTAGATTTTAAGTAAGTTTAGATTCGAGAAAAAAAAATAAACTGGCGAAATAGTTTTTAGGAAGTTTTAGTAGTTAGTGTAGATTTTCAAAAGTTTTTTTTTATTAGAAAACATTTCTTTTGAAAACCTCTTTTTGGAATTTTTGTAGAATAGTAGGAGTAAGTTTTAAAAGTAGCAAAAACTCCTTCTCTCTTTAAAAACCCTACGTATGTGATTGAGAGAGGGGTCTTCCCTTTTTTTTGCCAGAACCTTTTCTTCTAACCCTTCCTATGCATCTCTTCTTACCGCTTCTCCTCCTTCTCCCTCTTTCTCTCATCTAATCTTTTCGGTGAAGATCTTCAATCCAGCCCGACGATGGCATAAAGGTGGAAGTCCAACTTCTCTTCCCAACCCAATCTGAACGGTAAGTTCCATTCATCTTCATCTTCTCTTCCTTTCTTCTTCCTTCTTCCCTTCTCTAATCCCCTTCTTTTTCCCCTTCATTCTTTCTTTTCCTTTCTGCTTTTCTTTGATTTAGTTTGAGTTATGTATTTTTTTCTAATTCAGCATCATCTAGACCTTTTATGTTTTGTGCATCAACATCTCACGCATGTTTATTTCTGTTTAGATCTGTATCTTTTATTTTCATTGCATACTCTGTTGCATTTGATCCACATCAACATCTCTATTTACATAGCATCTGCATCATTGTGCTGGATTGCTCTCACCCACCATGAATCTGCATTGTTCAAATTTTCTCAAGTTCACACACCCCCTGCCGTGAAAATTGGATCCAATCCACCATGAGATTCAGAAATCCTCAGATCTGCCAGTGGATTAACTCTGATTGCCGAATTCACCTTCAGCCACCGAAATCTCTTGTGATCCACTAGTAGATCTATTAACATAGCTTCAGTTGGCTGGAATCTCTTTCAAATCTTTGGCCAGAACTCCTTTGTATCTGCCGAAAGCTCATTGTGAACACTCTCCTGGCTGGATTTTCACCTCTAAAAATCCATCATTCACGGCACATGAGCTTCATCAAATGGCAGACTTGTTTCTAAACGTCTTCACGGCTGAGCACCTGATCATCATTCACTGCAAATGAAACCCTCTGCCAGCCGAAATCTGCAATCAAAGCCACCTGCCAGAATCCCCTTGTAGCTGTCAAAGTTCCCCTTGCATATGCTGTGAAATCCGGCCCATCTTCACACCCATTCATTTTCATGGCTGAGCATTTTCTCTGCTGAAACCCATTTCACAAGCTATTGGTTTTTAAAACAAATTTTCACAGGCCTGTGTTATTTCTAAAACTGAATTTCACAGCAAGTGCTTGTTTTTAAAATTGAGTTTCACGGTGTGCTTTTTAAAAGTGATTTTCATGGGTGTGTTGACTTTTAAAACTGAATTTCACTGATAATGTTAGCTGTTAGTTAGGCAATTAGTTAGTTGTTATTTAATTGAAATAATTAGCATTGACTTAGTGAGTTGTAAATAGTTAGCATAAGTTTACTTAGGTGTTTAGTATTAGATCTTTACATTAGTGTTTAGCATTTAGTTTAGTAGCATTTGATTCATATGCCCAGCCAGCGATGGTCACCTCCCCCAGTGACGTCCCTTCGACAACAACTTCAGCACCGGTAGATCCAGATGGCGATGGTAGTTGATGCTTTGAGGAGCCCTAAAGCCCCGGCAACACCCCAACAGTGCTGGCAAAGCTGTCGACGATCGACGACCGCCCCTCCCGGCATATCGCCCCACGACGATCAACCCATTTCCCCAACGATGGCTGACAGATTCGGCGATTGAAGAAAGTGCAGGGAAGGGTTTCGCCGCACGTCGTCGGTAATCCCTTTCCCTTTGACGATGATCCATGGCGACCTCGATACAGGCATTTTCCCTTGCAGCCCTACGGCCACAGGTAAAACCCTCGATCCTTTGCATTTTTTTTATAGAGTGTCACCTGAGCCAACAGTTGTCCCGAATGGCTGTCGCCCCACGGCGACAGTTGTCTTCGTCCGACAACCAACATCCCCCACGGCGAAGGGTGGTCACCGACTAGAGTGGTTGTGTCGTCAGTGAAGGCTATCTCCCCACGACGACAACCTGCTGAAAATGTTGTCGCCTTTCGGTGACAGTCTGCCAAGAATAACAGTAGCCTCACGTTGACTATCGTTGTCAACCTGTCACTTACGTTGCCCCATAGTGACAGTTGTAGCAAAAACGTCGGAAGGCCCTACACGCACCTGTGCGCAGCGGAAGAGTGGTGGGCCTATAACCCAATGTTGGCATTTTCTGTAAGATCAAACACAAACACAGAAAGCATACTTATAGTCGTCATAGAATGTGCGTGCACAATATCTGGCATTCTCTTCAGCCAGTCGATGCCCACGATGAGCCCAGGCCTTAGGTCATTTTGCAATTAGACTACTTAATTGATTTGAAATAATTCACATTTAATATAGTTTTACTTGTCATTTAGAGTTCTTTCATAATTTTTAGCATTTAGTTTGTATATTTTGTTTAGTATAGTGTCTACTTCTCTCTCTTGTACTTCTCGTGTTCTTTTGATTTGTGCAGGATTGCATAGGAGTGGAGCGAAAGTGATCGAGTTACACGAAAGCACAAGAATAGAAGATTTTTGCTTTTATTTTAGAATTTAATTCTGAGTTTGTAATAAAATCTTTTTATGCCCTCTGTGTAGGGTATTCATTCACTGCAATAGCCAAGTAGTTTACTTTTCTTCATACTTTTTCCATTTCGACAATAAAAAATAGTTTAGTTGTTTGTTTGAATATGAAATATTCCTGTTCCCTGAGTTTGACCCAGTCTCAACCACTAGTGAGAACCAATTTTTATTATTTGATGTCTGATTTTCACATGCTTTTCACTTAAAAAATCTTTTCAAAACTACAACAGATTTCAAAAAGACACCAGTTGCCGATTTTTCAAAATATTTATTGAAAATATCTTTTTAAAATCATCATTACAAAAAGAACAACCAATGGGTTTTCTATAAAAGTTTAGTCCCACATTGAAGGTTTTTGGAAAAACTCTTGTCCTTATATAGAGTGGTGATCCCTTAAAGGGCCAGACCCTTAAGGGCATTAGATCTTGGGCTTGTGCATCACTTTATTTTTGGACCTTGACTTTGATCTTTATCTTGATCTTAACTCTTGACTCTTGACTTTTGACACTTGATCTTTGGACTTAGATTTGGATCTTGAACCTTGGGCTTTGGATTTGAATTTGAATTTGAATTTGGATTTGGGTTCTCTTTTTAGTACTTGGGATGAATTTAATCTCCAAGTCTAAAATCGACCTTTGCCAAGCCTTGAAACTGTCATTGACTTTGCATTGATTTTTCTTCGGATCTTCTAGATCATATTCAGATCTATTTGAAGCTTGCCCAATAGCTTTGCGTGGGGCATTAAAGGTTCAAAATGGTTCAATAGTTGCCCTTATCCTTGACTGGTTTGACTTTTGACTGTTGACCCATTGTTGGTCGAACTTGACCCTTTTAGGGTCATTTTGGACCCCGTTTTGGCGCCCCTCTATTCCCAACAGATTGGTCCTTTGTGGTTGACTGTTTTGGCCAGCCATGACCCATTAAACTAACCATTTTGGGCTTCTTAAAGGCCTTTTATGGCCTTTATGGTTGGCCTTGGGCTGGAGCTGATATAAGCCCTAGCCCTCTCCCATTTCTCTCATCCCTCACCACTCGCCTCTCCTCTCCTCTCTCTCTCATGAGTTTTGCTCTCTCTCCTAGTGAGGTCATTTGCTCTCTTTCTCTCTTGGGTTGAACCTAGATCCAGACAACTTAGATCCTAGTAGAGAGATTCAGTTAACCTGGATCCAATTAGCTCAAATTATTTGGTTTTGATTTGGTCAGCCCAGATCCAGTTACAGTTCATATCCCAATCCAGTTATTATTCAGATCTAGATTAAGTTACTATTCAAATCTAGATCATATTCAAATCTAGTTTCTATTTGGATCTAGATCTAGTATTATTGGGATCTATATCCAGTTACTATTTAGATTCAGATCCATTTATAATTTAGATCTTGATCCAGTTGCTATTCAAATCCAGATCCAGTTACTATTCAAATCCAAATTTATTACAGTTCATATTCTGATTCAATTGCTATTTGGATCTAGATCCAGTTATAGTTTGAATCTAGATCCAATTATTGTTCGGATCCTAATCTAGTTGCTATTTGAATTCAGATCCAGCTACCGTTCTGATTCATATCTATTTTTATTCATAATCCATACTCATACCTAAGATCCATACCCAAATCGATCATGGTCTTCAATCTAATCTCTTTCATACATACTTTGGCCAATACTTCATGAGACGGTAGAGGTTCATATTTCTCAGTGATAGTAACCTTCACATATTCAAATTCTGTCTAAGGCTTTGCATATATTAAATAAATTGTTCTTCTTGATTTTGCATAATTGCATTGTTTAATTTCAAGCCAATGTTATTTAATGATGTTCAATTCCCAATTATTACCCTTGATACCCTTTTGAGTTGTGCACATTTTAGTGTTGTTGACCTTATTCAGATTAAAGGTTTCATGCGGTAAGGAAAAACTGTGGATACCATCCCATCCTAGTGAATAGAATATCTATAAATAATAAATTGTTGCTAATTTTCAAGTAGATTTGACCCCAACCAACAATGAAATCTCCCAAACAAAGCGAAACGTGCATTAAGAATTTCAACCAAAAGCTGACTCATGGAGAAATCCACAACCATTGGGAATATTCTGTAGTTTTATTTTAAAAAGATCACCCCATGAATTAAATTGAGGTAACCTTGAACATCCCAATCTACCTTGTATAGACCACCATCATGCAGAATTATGGGGATTACAATTCAAAGATCCTATGTACTCAACTAAGACATGGTATATGCAAGTTTCTTTTGAGCAGTGCCTGTGTCAGATTAGACCATATGTTGCTAATGAAACGGTAATAATGGATATAAGCTACCTTTTGATGTTAAGTACTACATATGATGTTGGTGGTGACATATAAATCAGAAATAACTAATTGGTCAATAAGAACTTGGATGCTCGAATGCAGAATTACAACGGAGGTGAAGAACACGTTGTTACGCTCAAAATCGCCAGGGAGGTCCACACTCTCAACTCTTTCATAGTTTGAATGCCTTTTTGTAATTGTAACTGTTACTTTTTTTGTGTATGTCTTTGTATGTGTATCATACTCTTTCACTGCATTTATAGTTGTGTAAATAGTTCAAGTTTGGGATATATCCCTAGGAGAAATCTCTTCATCCCCCAAGAGACGTCTTTCTTTGTATTTGAGCATTGTGACTCTTTGAATAGCCTTCAACAGTCACCTTATGGCCATATGGCCTTATATCTCCCACTTGGCTATAAGGGATTTTCTGTGTTTATATGCTTGTTCTCAATCGGAACCTTGCATACACACTTTCTGAGTGATCTTTACACACTCACTACTTAGACATATCTGAGTCTTATCTGACTCACATATCTAGTGAAAACATTCTCAGTGACTACCTTGGTTAGCGGATCTACTACCATGTCACTTGAAGGTATATAGTCCACTGCTATTTCATTTTTTATAAGCATATCATGAATATATTGATATTTAACTTCAATATGCTTACTTTTAGAGCTATCAACTCCTGTTTGTATTAGCCTTATAGCTTTGTTGTCACAATAAAGTTGAATTGGATCCTTTGAAATATCCAATTTCATCTCACTTAGAAAATGATTTATCCACACACCAAATGTGACTGCCATGTTACATGCAATATACTTATCTTCTTGGGTATATTGTGTCACACAACCTTGTTTCTTGCATGATCATGTAATTGCCCCACCTTCTAACATAAATACATAACCAGAGGTGGATTTGTATCATCTCTATCACTAGCAAAGTCAACATCTGAGTAGCCTACAAGCTTTAAACTATTTAACTGATAGCATAGCTTGAGTTCCTTAGTTCTCTTTAGATATCGAAAAAAATTTCTTCATTGCTTTTTGGTGTAAGTTTTTGTGAAATGATTTTTGAAAAGATTTTTAAATGAAACAACGTGAAAGCCAGACACCAAAAATATAAATCGGCTCGCACGAGTGGTGGAGTCTGAGTCGATCTCAGGGAACGGAGGATACTTCGTATTCAAACACACAACTAATCTAAGCTTTATTGCCAAAAACAAAATGCAAAAAAGAAATAATTAACTAATTACATCAGTCTGGCCCTACGCAGAGGGCTTAAATAAATATTAAAATGGTTTTATTACAAACCCCAAAATTAAATAGAAATTAAATCTCCTAATCTAAAAGAAAAACAAATGTCTTTCGTGCTCGCGTCCTTGTGTCGCGTATCAAAGGCATGCTACTAAGTCTTGCTTGCTTGCTCACCTCCACGCTTTCCTGCAAAATACAAACACACAACAACACAAGATGACTAACGCTACACTATGAGAATGAAAATGCAAAAATGAAATGAGTGCTAAAGCAGGATAAAACTAAACAAAGTAAAATATGCTAAATGAGAATGAACATTAAATTGTGAAATTAAAATTGCTATGAAATGAATGCGAAAATGTCAAAACAAAATGCAGAATGAAATGCGATATGCAAATTCAGGAAATAAAAAGAAAACCCAAAACTAGAATGCAAGATGTGCGAAAAGGGAAAATTAGGAACATGTAAAATATGCGAAGTGTAAATATGCAAGTGAGAAACAGTGAAACACAGATAAAAATTAGCAACGACAGGAAATAAAAGAGGAAAATGAAAATCAAAACAGTGAAACGCAAATGAAAATCAACAGAGAAAAATCAAACTTCACCCAGATGCAAAAATAAAAAACACAGCAGATGCATATGAACAAAATGATGCGGATGATGAAATCGAAACACAATGCAGATGATGAAACAGAGAAATGCAAAAGAACACAATGCAATAAAATGCAACATGATGCAGGTAAAAAGATGAAATAGAGAAAAAACAAATGATGTTGTACAGGAATTTCATGGATGAACAAGATGTGATGCATGAATGACACTGTGATGCATATGCAGAAAGGGGAAATATAATGAATGTTGAATGCAAAATCTGAGGTATGGATGATGTGATGAATGAGTTTGATGCAGATGATGGAATGCGATGTGATGCAGAAAATGATGCACAAAATGAAAGAACAAATAACAATGTGAACAAAATACAAAAAATGCAACTGATATAATGAAATGCACTACATACAGAGATGCAGATGCAGGATGAACACGATGCTCAAACAATGAAGTGCGATGAAGCTAAACAGAATGATGCACATGTGATGGAAATATACAGAAAGTAAAATGTGAGATGCGATAGTGAGCAGGACGTGAAATCAACATTGTGAATTAAACGAAAACAAATTGCTGAAACAAAATGAAATAGAAATCGCAGAAATGAGAAGGGAGGAGAGGAGAAGAGAAGAGAAGATGAGCAAGAAGACTTACCACGTGAACCAGATTGGGTTGGGAAGAGAATGGCCTCTCCCTTGCGTCGCCACTTTCATTGAGAGGAGCCACCAGTGAAGGAGAGGTTGAGAGAGAGAGAGGAGGGGGAAAGAAGGGGCAAGAAGAACCAGTGGAGAGGGACTGGGAAGAAGAGGAAAGAAGGCGTGGCAATGGAGGATCCCTCTTTCAATCCCATAGGTGAGATATTTAAAGAGAAGGGGTTTTGTTCTAACTCCTATTAATTTTTACCATTTCCAAAAAGGAGCTTAAAACAAAACTTTTTCCTAAAAACTTCAAAATCTATACTATTTGCCTAAACTACTAAACTTCCTAAAAACTATTGCACCAATTTATTTTTTTTCAAACCTAATTAGATTAAAAATCTAAATCCTAAATAAAATATGAAAAACTAATTTCCAAACAACACTACGTAAAATTAACTTGCAATTTATGATTTTTCCAAATTTTATCTTTTTCATGCGTTTTCTCGAAACTAATGATAAACATGGGATTTTAATGTGATTCTTTATTGGATCATGCATGAATTAATATGAATTAAATTGTAAAATAAATGCTTGATCAAATACCCCTATGCTTATCATTTGCTAGTCCTCGAGCAAACTGAAGCAAAATGCAAGAATCAAAACTACTCAAACTAACTCACTTTCGTAGGAATCACGGTTGCATTTAGCAGATGCAACAAGCCCTTTCAACCCTTGGGTTACCCTAGTGGACGAGTGAGGTCTCGTGAGGGTTTGCAGTGATACTACCCACAAACATCCCTGTCATGTATGCATAAGTGTACTCATCTTCACAAGTTGTAGGTAGTTAAAGACTTTATTTTCACAAATATTTCTTGTTATTCCATAATCAAAACATAATTAGTCTTTTATATACCACCACAGAATAAAAAAAGTTCTTTTACTTTTCTAAATATCATAATTATTTATGTTTTATTCTTGGAAAATCAAATAAATACAAGTTATTATTTACTTATCCTCACTCATATATTTTCTACACAGATTTTCTAAATCATACTTCTAAGCAGTGAACTTTTTATTTTTAAGCTCTTTTCTTTTTCTTTAATTTTCAACTTTTAACACTTTTTCTTTTTGCCTTTTATGCATTATTTTTATTTTTATGGCTTGCATATGGTATGCTTTTATGCCCTATGCAATGCCAATATCTTGAAGCTTTCTATAAGATTCGTGTAACGAGTTTTTTTGCTCAAACAATATAGGCTAAAGATATTGACTAGGACACAAAAGTGACTTCCTTCATTTACCTTTTCGACATGAGACTCAAACACTTCATCTTGTGTCTGCTCTCAGCTACTAGGGATTACAAAGACTTCCACTCTTCTTTTCAAAATGAGACTCAAATGCTTCAACTTGCGTCTGAGTCTAACTACTAAGGATTGTGAAATATATCCAAACAACCTAACACATGCTCTTTTTCACTTTTGAGCTCATTTTTGTGCTTTTGTTCATTTGCTTAGTTTTTTAAAAATAACACTGTGCATATTCATATTTGTGATTCAAAATAAACTCTAACATGCATCTATCATCATTTCTTTGAAATCCACATAAACAATCACAATTTCTAAATCCATGTCCGATTTTTTTTTATGGGGATTAAAAATCCTTTAAAACATTAAATTTTGAATAACATTCATATAAGTTCAAACTCTTTCTTTAAAAACCTACTTTTTGTGACTGATCTGTAAAAATGTGCAGGTACGTAGACAAAAATATCAGGGTGTGCAAACTACACCCTCCCCCAAGCTTGAATGACATTGTCCCAATGGCACTCCCCCATGCTTATATGAAACTAAGTGAATGCACATGTGATGCAGAAAATGAGGGAAAAGAGTAGAAACAACCTGATATGAAAGATGAATGCACATCCTATGACTGCACTGAATGTAATGCACATATGACATGACATGAAAGTCACAAATAAAAATAAAAACACAACCTAAGAAAATCTACAAATCCTAAAGGCAAATCTATTAATATACATACATATAGGTTGCCTTCCATAAAGCACTAAGTTTCACGTCCCTAGCCAGGCGGATCTCTAGAAAACCCATCACCGTCCATGAGATCAATGGACATGAAGTCATGCTCAATCAGGCTCTCTGAGAAAAAGAGTATCATTTGTGATACTGTGCATGGTGCTTCTACACACTCTACCCCTATAAGTGATATCATGACAGGAGGTTAGTCTCCTCGTGGAAACTACGGTCAAAAGGAGAGTCAAGAATCGATTGACTATCACTGTATGCAACATCAAGCAAGGGATGAATGTGATCCTGCTTGACTAGGTCAAGCATCTTGTGCATGCACACCTCTTGCTTGCTAAAAGAAATCGGTTGCCATAAGGCCTGAGGAACTGGGGCTCGAGAAATATATGATGAAAACTCAAGTTGTTGGCATTGCCCATTCTCCTGGGGCCTAGTGGAGGAGATCGATTGGTCAGTAGGTGTGACAATGGGCTCATCAGTCGATTCTTGAATGGGGTGATATGCCTTCCCACTCCAAAAAGATATAACAGGTTTGACCTACTCATGGTGAGAATCTGGGGTATGCAGGCCAAATGACATGGGATCCTTTTCCTTTGTGTTGATAACAGTCTGACTAAGTAGGCTCCCCTCGTTGCGCCTGCTCAAGGCCTTAGCCAACTGTCCCATTTGAGTCTCTAGCTTCGCTATTGACTGCGTGTAGGAACAAAGAGTGGCCTTAATATCATAAAAGACCTCTAACATCTTCTTTTGAAACGATGTGCTCGATGTGGGCTCCTGAGGAGAAGGCAAACTAAATTGGGGGTGGGCCTGTGGAAATATGAGATGCGAGTAACCTTGTTAAAATGTACTTTGTCTATGCTGTGTCTGGGAGGGCTAATGGGGTGGGTCAAAATTGGGGTGGTTTCACCATCCCGGGTTATATGTAGGTGCAAAAGGATCGTGCACGAGTCTAGTGAAACCTTGGATAGCCTTCACCTGCTCCTAAACTAATTCAGGATATAGTGGTGTTGTCGGACACTAGAAAACAAAGTGTGCAGGGCAGGCGCATAGCTCACACATTTTTCCTACTAGACTTCTCGAAGATGAATTGGGTAGGAATTGATCTAACTTCCTAATCAACAGGTCACCTTTAGTTTGCAATTCATGCTTGAACCCTACTTTGGAAATCCCAACTTTCCTAGGACCACTAGGTACCGATGTGGTCCTATCGAGACGTGAAGAGAAAGCATGATGCATGACATTTTCACTCAAAGTCTCAAATAAAGTTCACGCCTCGTCCTCACTTTTGAGCATGAATATGCCCCCATACGACAAATCAACCATTTATATGTCCTTCTCAGTCAGGCCATCATAAAAGTACTACACCAGTTGCCAATGGGGCACCTGGTGGTGGGGGCACTTACAGAGAAGATCTTTCATCCACTCCTAAGTCTCGTGGAATTGTTCTCCCTCAATCTGAAAAAAAACTGGTTATATCTTTACAAAACTGATTCGTCTTACTAATTGGGAAGTACTTTTGAGGAACTCGTGTTGCATTCATTTCCAAGTGGTAATTTGAATCGTATCGAGAGCCTTTAGCCAGTACTTGGCTTTATCCTTGAGGGAAAACAGAAACGTCAACCTCAACGCATCATTCCCAAAATTGTTGATCCACACTGTGAAGCAGATCTTGATAAACTCATCGAGATGACAGTATGGGTCTTCGTTGCTAAGGCCATATAAAGATGGTAACATTTGGATTACACTGACCTCGATCTCAAACTGGTTTACTCCTACATCAGGTCTCGTGATGCAGGAGATGGGAGTATACTGATTTGGCATGAAATACTCCCTAAGAGGATGAATCAAAGGCTGATTGTAGGCCATGGTGATGGGATGATGTGTTCTCCTAACGAGAGACTCGAGATCCTCAATAGGCTCAACAAGCTCGAGGTCGAGCGATCATCACCCTCGCATGTACCAACGGAGTAGATCGATATCACAAATGTCCTAAATTTGGGTTTTCTACCTAACTAACGCACTAAGCGTCCAAACCACGCAAACCACAAAGCGAGTAAAACAAAAAGCAATAATGAAAAGCTAGAAATAAACAAAACACCACACACTTGCACTCAGCAGGGAATTTACGAAAAGCAAACTATGAGCACAGTACCAATCGTGCGCAGTCACCTCTAAGGGTATCCTAATAATTTAGTTGTGCAGGAAAAGTAAACTGGTCTCTACGTTGTGCAAAAACGTGGTTCTAATCCTAAGTATGAAAAGCAAACTAAGTAATCCTAATTAATGAACTGAAAGTAAACTAACAACCTAAAATACAAGAACAAACACAAGGCAATAAAGTGAATACTCGTATTTCACCGTTTCCCGACAACGGCGCCAAAATTTGGTGTAAGTTTTTGTGAAACAATTTTTAAAAAGATTTTTAAATGAAACAACGTGAAAGCCAGACACCAAAAATATAAACGGGCTCGCACGAGTGGTGGAGTCCAGGCCGATCTCAGGGAACGAAGGACACTTCGTATTCAAACACACAACTAATCTAAGTTTTATTGCCAAAAATAAAATGTGAAAAAGAACTAATTAACTAATTACATCAGTCCGGCCCTACGCAGAGAGCTTAAATGAATATTAAAATGGTCTTATTACAAACCCCCAAATTAAATGGAAATTAAAACTCTTAATCTAAAAGAAACATAGATGTCTTCAGCGCTCGCGTCCTTATGTCACGTATCGAAGGCGTGTTACTAAGTCTCGCTCGCTTGCTCACCTCTACACTTTCCTGCAAAATACGAACACACAGCAGCAACACAAGATGACTAACACTACACTATGAAAATGAAAATGAAAATGCGAAAATGAAATGAGTGTTAAAGCAAGATAAAACTAAACAAAGTAAAATATGCTAAATGAGAATGAACATTAAATTATGAAATTAAAATTCCAATGAAATGAATGTGAAAACGTCAAAACAAAATGCGGAATGAAATGTGATATGAAAATTCACAAAATAAAAAGAAAACCCAAAACTAGAATGCAAGATGTGCGAAAAGGGAAAATTAGGAACATGTAAAATATGCAAAGTGTAAATGCGCAAGTGCGAAACAGTGAAACACAAATAAAAATTAGCAACGACAGGAAATGAAAGAGGAAAATAAAAATCAAAACAGTGAAACGCAAATAAAAAACAACAGAGGAAAATCAAACTTCACCCAGATGCAAAAATAAAAAACACAGCAGATGCAGATGAACAAAATGATGTGGATGATGAAATTGAAACACAATGCATATGATGAAACAGAGAAATGCAATAGAACACGATACAATGAAATGCAACACGATGCAAGTAAAAAGATGAAACAGAGAAAAAAATAAACAATGTTGTGCAGGAATTTCATGGATGAACAGGATGCAATGCACAAATGATGTTGTGATGCATATGCAGAAAGGGGAAATATGATGAATGATGAATGCAAAATCTGATGTATGGATGATGCGATGAATGAGTTTGATGGAGATGATGGAATGCGATGTGATGCAAAAAATGATGCACAAAATAAAAGAACAAATAACAATGTGAACAAAATACAGAAAATCCAATTGATGCAATGAAATGCACTGCATACAGGGATGCAGACGCAGGATGAACACGATGCTCAGACAATGAAGTGCAATGACGCTGAATAGAATGATATGCAGGTGATGGAAATGTACAAAAAGTAAAATGTGAGATGCGATAGTGAGCAGAACGTGAAATCGATGCAATGAAATAAATGAAAACAAATTGCTGAAACAAAATGAAATAGAAATCGCAGAATGAGAAGGGAGGAGAGGAGAAGAGAAGATGAGGAAGAAGACTTACCATGTGAACCAGATTGGGTTGGGAAGAGAATGGCCTCTCCCTTGCGTCACCACTTTTGTTAAGAGGAGCCATCGGTGAAGGAGAGTTTGGGAGAGAGAGGAGGGGGAAAGAAGGGGCAAGAAGAACCGATGGAGAGGGATTGGGAAGAAGAGGGAAGACCACTTGGAAATGGAGGACCCCTCTTTCAATCCCATACGTGAGATATTTAAAGAGAAGGGGTTTTGTTCTAACTCCTATTAATTTTTACCATTTCCAAAAAGGAGCTTAAAACAAAACTTTTTCCTAAAAAACTCAAAATCTACACTATTTGCCTAAACTACTAAATTTCCTAAAAACTATTGCACCAATTTATTTATTTTCAAACCTAATTAGATTAAAAATCTAAATCTTAAAGAAGAATGTGAAAAACTAATTTATAAACAACACTACTTCACAAAATTAACTTGCAATTTATGCTTTTTTCGAATTTTATCTTTTTTGCACATTTTCTCGAAACTAACAATAAACGTGGGATTTTAATGCAATTTTTTATTAGATCATGCATGAATTAGTATAAATTAAATGCTAAAATAAATGCATGATCACTTCTTAGTGAGAGAGACCAGGATTGCTTTGATATTTACTTACTAGATTTATAACAAAACTTAAATCAGATCTAGTGCAAAGCATTGCATACATCAGGCTTCTGATTGCTTGAGTATAGGGAATATTCAACTTTTCTTATCCATCTTTTGAACAATCAGCTCTTGTTAAATGGCTAATTGCAGAGGGAGCTTAGTTAGAGTAAGACTTTTTTGGTTTAATTTCATGGTAATTAGCACCATCTTCTAAGTTAGAGGAAGGTTATTTAGTATGGTAGAGATTTGCATTCATTCAAAAATATCATTTTCATCTATGGCTAAGTCCTTAGCCATTACCAGCATTCGATTTGCATGATCGACTACGTTGTCTAACTCTTTCATCCAGCATGAGTCATATTGCTCTATAAGAAGTTGAATGTGGGTTTCTGAAGTCATATTATACTTTTTTGTAACTTTTTTCATCATTCTCATTGCAGTGTCAAAGTCTTCAAACACTTGGATGAGGTCATCTTGCATAAATGTTAGAAGAGTTGCTTGAGCAACATAATCATCTTCTCTTCTTTACTTGATTTATCAGTTAGTGAAGATTTTACATTACTCAATATATATAGAGTCATGTCATGTCATGTGTTAATAAATATTCTATCTCTCTTCTCCATATTCTAAAGTTTGTCTCATTGAGTTTTTTGATTTTGGACAACTCAGTCATGACTATTTGATTGATCGTATTTTTAATTATGAATAAATATTAGAATTAATAAAACTTATTTCAATTAATGTTTATAAATGTAACTAGTTTTGATCCTTCTAAATTAGTTTAACATGCAATATGGTCTTTAAGAATGCAAGAAGTTCACAAAAATTGCTAAATATTATGCAGTATTTGACAAAAAATAGTAGGTGGTTTTCATAAACACATGACCACTTTTCTGCAATTTAAATAAAATAAAATAAGAGGTTTTGTATAAACAATCATCATATAAACCTATTTATGTAGCTTTTTGAGTTAAATAGAAAGTTTTGACCCTCTTTTTGTAATATCAGAAAAGATAAGATGCTTTGTTCTGTAGAAATTCAATAAAGCAGAACACTTTCTAAAATTTTTTAGTTTATAAAAAAAGATAAATCACCTTTCTGCAATTTTTAGAAAAGCAGAAGCCTTTCTAAGCAAAAACAAAAATAGAAACTTTAAATTTTTTTTTTTGAGTTAAACAGAAAGATTTAACCCTCTTTCTATAATTTCAAAAAATATCAATAGTATTTCCATAATTATTCAGCAAGCTCTTTATGTATATGAAATTTCTTGAGTTTAACAAAAAAAGAAGGAACCACTTTTCTATAATTTTTGAAAAATTGGTGTACTGGTTTTCTATTTTTTTTTTCAGAAAAAATGAATTAACAAAGATCATTTTTCGAAATTTTCAGAAAATTTTAGTTTCAAACTGATTTTTTTTTAGTGTCCTCCCTCTGCCATTGCAGTCACTCTCCGGTGAGAGGGCAGATGCCAAAAAGAAATAGAGAAGAAGGCAGCAACCGAACCCTCTTCATCTCCCCCTGCCTTTTTTTTTTCTTTCAGCACTATGACCCTTCCATGAAACCGGGTGGTTCGACGACAGCGTACTGCTACCTTTCTTCGTCAAGGGGCCAGGAAACCCCTATCGTCTGGTGCACATGGAGAGAGTGAGAACGACTGGGTCACCACCGGTGGTGATTTTTTTTCTTTTCTCTAACCAGAAAAAACAAAAATCGAAGAGGGCTGAACCCTTTTGCCTATTTTTTTTCAAGTTTATGCAAATTGGGAACCCTTAGTATACTGATTTTTCTAAATCCGAAAATAAAACTGACATTTTTTTTTATTTATGTGCCGATTTTCTAGCGATGAGTCTTTGTCGTGAAAGGGGTGTTCCGGTCTAATGTCACCGACATTCGATTCCTGCATCAATACACCCTCACGCACAGGCAACTTTCGACACCGTCAGAGATCTGTCGAGCCCGCTTTGATACCAATGTAGAAACTTGGATGCTCGAATGCAGAATTGCAGCGGGGTAAAGAACATGTTATGCTCGAAATCGTCAATGAGGTCAAGACTTGCAACTCTTTTACAATTTGAATATCTTTCTGTAACGGTAATTGTTACTTTTTTGTGTATGTCTGGGTATGTGTATCGTATCCTTTCACTACATTTATAGTTGTGTAAAGAGATAAAGTTTGAGACATATCACTGAGAGAAATTCCTTTATCTTTCAAGAGGCATGTCTCTTTATATTTGATTGTGATTGTTAGAATAGCCCCCAAGAGTTACCTTATGTCCTTATAGCCTTAAGTGGTCAACACTTTTGACTGTAGCATCCAGTTGGTAGGTTTAGGATGCGAAAGTACAAGGATTGCTAAGCAAATGTCATGGTGAATATTTTGCATGACAAGTGTAGTTCTAAAGGTTGTTGAGTGAGATTATATCTGCACTTGAAAGTTATGTTGCTAGTATAGCGTTCTACTAGGGGATGCCGGGGTCGCTGCTTCAATCTTCATGAGACACCAAGATTGCACCATGGTTTCTTAATCTAATTTGTTTTCATGCATCTTATATTGAAGCGTTCTTTTAGATTGTAGATTTACTGTAAATGCCATCTTCCATTAATCTTGTTTGAAGTTTTTTTTTTCAAAGGTTGTTTGCTTCTAACATGACAATTGTTAATAGTCCTGCATCTTCATACTTTTTAGTTATTTGATTCATCACTTTCTCTTCTAATTTTCGTTTAAGCTTTATCAACCTTTTATTATCTTTGAATGTTGCTAGCCGACTTCATCGACTATGGCAGAAAGGAGATTTCCTGCTATGATGGAGGAAGCAACCTTTAAAATAACAAAGACTAAAAAAGAAATATACAGAGCAAGCACGAAGTTATCTTCCAGAAATCGGAACTAGAACTTTTTTTGTCTTTAATGAGAGTCGGTGAAGTACTGGTCTGCTAAGGCAGGACAGCCACGCCCCTCTTTTTCTGTCTTAAAATATGTTATGTTACACATGGCAACCTTTTATGCTCTTTTTGGTTTGTTTTTGTTGACACGGTCATGTTCGTCGTGGCAGCACATTATCCTTTTATACAAGGTTCTGTCACTTCTGGGGTTCTAATGCTTCGTTTGATATAAGGCTGGAAAACACTAGAATCATGTTGTTGCAGTGTTATTGTTGTGCCAAGGAAGTTTACTGAGAGAGAAGAAGAAGAAAGCTTCATGGGTCCGAAACACTCTGGCAAGTTGGTAGGCTCAGTGGTGAAAACCAGGATGGTTGTGGAAGTGACGGTAAAGGTTGCATCCGGTGTCGGCACCAACAGCAACAACAAAGATTCTGCTCCCATCGAGTCCTTGGCTGCAAGCTCTGCCCCTGCTGAGCCCATGGAAGTTAACAATTCTGCTGCTGCTAAGCGGCCTCCTGACGTTGCTGATGCTGCTGCTAACGTTGGTCGGGCGACCACCATCTCTGCCAGAACCAGGACAGTGGTGGCTGTGGTTGGAGTTAATGGGAATCATGGTGTGCCAATAAAGATAGGGAAGCAAGAACAAAGGGTGCCAGCTCGAGAAGCTCCTCCCGTTAAGAGAAAAAAGGAGAAACAAAAGGAGGTAGGAAAGACTAAAGTGGAGGAGGAAGAGTCGCATGTTGAAGACAAAGAAGAGAAGCAAACACCAGCTGAAAAAGCTCCTCCGATTGAGAGCCAAAACGAGAAACAAAAGGAGGTAGAGGAGACTCAAGAGGAAGAAGGGAAGCAAAGAGCACCAGCTCAGGAAGCTCCTCTGGTTGAGAGTGAAAAGGAGAAACCAAAGGTGATAGAAAAGATTCGAGAAGAAGAAGGGCATGCTGAAGATAAAGGGAAGAAAAGGGAATCAGTTCAAGAAGCTCCTCCGGTTGAGAGAGAAAAGGAGAAACAAGAGGATGTAGAAGAGACTCAAGAAGAAGAGGGGCATGCTGAAGATAAAGGAAAGAAAAGAGCACCAGATGAGGAGCTAGAAGAGACTCAAGAGGAAGAAGAAGAGGGGCATGCTGAGGGTAAAGAAAGGAAGGAAAGAGCACCAGATGAGGAGCTAGAAGAGACTCAAGCGGAAGAAGAGGGGCATCTTAAAATTAAAGAAGGGAAGGAAAGAGCACCAAATGAGGAGCTAGAAGAGACTCAAGAGGAAGAAGAAGAAGAAGGAGCACCAGATGAGGAGCTAGAAGAGACTCAAGAGGAAGAAGAAGAAGGAGCACCAGATGAGGAGCTAGAAAAGACTCAAGAGGAAGGAGAGGGGCGTGCTAAAGGTAAAGAAGGGAAGGAAAGAGTACCAGAGGAGGAACTAGAAGAGACTCAAGAGGAAGAAGAAGAGGGGCTCTTTAAAGATAAAGAAGGGAAGGAAAGAGCACAAGATGAAGAAGCCACCCCAGTTGAGACCAAAAAAAACCAGCAGGAGGAGGTACAGGCGGAGGGAGAAGAGGGGCATGTTGAAAATAAAAAAAGAAAGCAAAGAGAAGCAGATGAAGAAGCCGCCACCATAGAGAGCCAGAAGAAACAAAGGGAGGTAGAAGAGACTCGTGGGAAAGAGGAAAAGAGCCCTGTTGAGAAGAAAGAAGGGAAACAAGAGCAAACTAGAAAAAGAAAGAGAAAAAGGAGAGGTGAAGACAAAGGAGTTGGAGCCTACAAAAGCTATGTGTACAAGGTGTTGAGGCAGGTGCACCCAGAGCTGAGCATATCTTCAAAGGCCATGGCTGTTTTGAATGGTTTCATGGCGGATATGTTTGAGAGGTTGGTCGAGGAGGCTGCGAACCTGTCGAAGCACACCGGCAAGCACACACTGTCTTCCCGGGAGATTCAAACAGCAGTCAGGTTGGTGCTGCCTGGGGAGTTAGGAAAGCATGCGGTTGCAGAAGGAAACAAGGCTGTCACCAAATATTGCGCGTATCCTGAGAGTTAGCCTTCATGTCAGTGTTAGTGTTGGTGGAATCTGGATTTTGTTTGCCTGCAGGGTTCAAATATTTCTGTACTTTTTGCCTTCTGTTTCGTACCTGTATCTTAATGTATATAGTGGGACTGTGTACCTGGTGCCATATTTTGTTGTATCCTAATGTATATAGTGGGACTTCACTTCGTGCCAATTTTGTTATATGATATCCCCTTGCTTTCTGGTTTTAAATTGAATCATAGTTCCTCTGGTTATAGTTTTGCTGTTTCCTGCCGGGCTTTTTTATCTTCTTGCATTCTCAATGTTACCAAACACCTGTGCATGAGGGGGGAGATAGAGAGAGAGAAAATTGTTTGTACTTCACTTTTATCATATTATTTACATAGTTGTTTTTTATTGTAATCATCACAAACTCGATGCTGCAAATCCCATCCTTTCCCTTCAAACAAAACCATGGTCATCAAACTGTAGGGGATGTAAAATTGAACTTCCCACGTCCTGATGAAGTACAGAGTCGTGAATCCCAGCCTGGACTTTTCCAAATCGAACAGTACGAAACTGTCCTGTATCTGGTATGATCCAATTACATCATCATACTCTGTTTTATATCCATCATCTACGAAAGTCAAGCACGTGGTGTCCTCATTAACCTGCTTCATTGAATTCACGCTAATATCGTCCAATTCTTACCGTCCAGCATCAGAAGGCACACCAATTTCTCTAGTATCAATTGCTATGGCTGTGTGATCATAGCAAATTTTTTCCTCTTTTGGTATTTCTTCTTTCTTTTTCTCTTTTCCTTTCCAACCTCTATTTTTTTGTTTTGAAGGAAAAAATGAAAGACAGAAAAGAAGAGAGAAGAGAAAAGAAATGGAAGAAGAGAGAGAGGAACACTTTTGCGAAGGACTCACTTGACCTTAATTTTTGAAAAAAGATTTAAAAGATTACTAGCCTCCGTTTTGAAATATTTGCGAGAAAAATTAGGAGACGGGGCTCGCTCGTCGGTATGAGGTTCGACCGTTCCTGACGCCTTTATCAAGGATAATCGAACCAAGAATCGAATTTATGTCTTTTGCTTTGTCTTAATATTGTCTAAGAATTTATTCTAAGTCTAAAGATGCACAAGGAATCATGCTTGTGTAAATGCAAAAGATGTGTGCTCTTTTGAGAAGAATTTTTACCCAAGTGATTTTGAAATTATGAAAAATATGATGAAGAAATGGTTTTTGAAAGTTGAAGACGGATTTGGAGAATTTAGATTTTCTAACTTAAGATTTGAGTTTTGAAATAATCAAAGATTGGGATGAACTTAAATTTTGAAGAAGGGAGTTTAGGAAATAAGAATTGAAAGTTGAATATGGACTTCAAAATGGATCTAGAATTGAGAGTCAAGATGGGATTTGAAAAGTAGAATTGGATCTAAAATCTAAAGTCCTATATGGAGTTGGATCTGAAGTCTGGAATCCAAGATGACATTGGATCCGAAGTCCAAGATAGAGTTGAATTCGGAGTCTGGAATCCTAAATGGAGTTGGATCCGAAATCTGGAATCCTAAATGGAATTTAGAAGATGGATCTCGATTTTGGAAATCCAGATGAGATTTGAAGATGGACCTGGATTTTAGAAATCCAAATGAGATCTGAAGATGGATCTGGGTTTTGGAAACACAAATGGGATTTTGATTTTGGGAACCCAGATAAAATTTGAAATTGGATTTGAGAAACCTTAGATCAATTTTCAAAATTTGGGAAGAAGGATAGAGAATGAAACTTGATTTTTAAACTTTGAGTTTTGAAATCAGGAGATGAATCTGAAAATTTCAAAGTTGAATTTGAACTTTGAAATTTGATTTGAATATTGAATTGAATCCTGGAAACGAATTTGGAATTCAAGGGTTGAATTTGAACTTTGAGATTTGATTTGAAATTGGAAATTGAATTTTGAATATGAAGTTGAAATTTCAAAGTCAAATTTGACTTTGAATTTGAAGTTTGAACTTAAAAATGAGATAAAATTTTGAGAATAGAAGATGAATTTTGAATTTATAAATAAGGATTGAAGATTGATGAAGAAGGCATTTGAAGATACATCTAAAAATCACTTGGGTTTTAAAAAAAAAAATCAAAAATATAATGAAATTCTATCCTAAATGATGAATGAATTAAAAAGAATTTTGAAATTGGGTTTTGAACAACATATTTCATTCTTTAAATGAATTGAAATAAGATTGAGAACATAATACATACATCTCTGACTATGGTCATAAGATGTATTATACAATAATCGTATTTAAATTCAAGTGAAGGATAAAACACATTTCAGTGCCTTTATAGAGTTTAAAATAAAAATAACTCTCAATATACCCTGACTATGGCTATTGGTATATATTTCGAGTTAGTTTTAAGTTAAATTATAATAAAAGAAGGAAATTTCAGAAAATAAGATGATTTTTGAAAAAGATCTAGTGTGGATCTAGTGTTTTTTCATAAAAGATAAAAATCTTAAGCATTGCCCACATTTTGACTATGGACATCAATGTGAGTCATTTGCTTAGGATTAATTTCCTCTTATTAAAATGGTGCACGTGTCATTCATGTTTTACCATTTGTAGATTTTGAGAAATAAGATGAAATTAGTATGAAACAAATAATTTATGATATCTACAATGCTCATACATTTTATTCTAAGACTGAAAAACAAAGAATGCTTATTAATATCTAGCTATTACATCTTTGAATTAAAATGGAAATTAAAATTCCTATTCTAAGGAGTAAGATAGTATTTTCCACAGATCTCCTGCAACAATCAAGTTATCAAAAGGTAAATGAAAGATATTATGTTAAAAGACAAATGCTCATGCCTATATCTACTCTAAATGGAGAATACATGCATGAGGTGCTATACCCAGGCTAAAATAAAGAAATGTATGTGTGTATGCTCATGGAAGTGCCAACATGACAATAACATGTCAAATAGGAGGCTATGCAAAGGCGAAATGGAGAAGTATCAAATGGCTATGCAAATGTACTATAGATATGTAAATATAATTTGCGGAAATGATGAAATATGAATGCAGTACTGATGACGTGATTAAGGTGTGAAAATATAGTAAGAAATGATGAAGGTGTAATAGAGTATAGTGTGACATATATATGTTGTGAAGGTGAAGGTGTCACAAGTGCAGGGGGAAGCATGTAACAGGGTAAGGGGAAGAGGGTACATAGTGGTAGTGGTTGTTGGAAGGTGAAGCATAGCAGCAATGAGGTGGAGGACACATGTTGTGATATGGGATGTATTACTACAGTAGGTAAATGTTACACTGAAGATGTTGTTTTGAAGAAAGCATTAAGTGCCCAAATGTTGTGGGCAGGTGCAACAACAAGTTGTATGCTGCAAGTGGCATGCTGCAAATGGGGTGTATATGTACTGCTGCAAGTGGAGTGGTAGTGATGATAGCAAACTACAGTGAAGGGTGTTGTAGGTGAAGAGGGCAATGAGGCTGCAGCAAGGATGCATGAATGTTGTGTATAGGAGAATGAAGTGAAAGATCACTGCTACAATTATAGTAATTAGATAGTGCTAAGTGTGAAGGTGGATATGTGCAAGATGGTTGTTGTGAAATGCCATGGCATGTGCAACAAGAAGCACAGAGGTTGCAGCTGAGTGTTGCAACAGTGAATGCATGAGGGTGAATGGTAGGTATTGTTGTAATTGTAGAAATGAGGTGAGGCATTGTGTGTAGGGAAAGATAGGGGTGTAGCAGATGGAGATGGCGGGAATATGAAGATGGTGTTGCGAACTATATTGATATCCAGAGGGGATAACAAGCAGGAGAGATTATGACTATCGAAGATGGTGAAAACAACAACTAAGATGCAGTAAGGCGGAATGAGGTGTTGGAAGTGAAGTGATAGGTGCAACAGGGGTGATATAGATATTGTGGAGAGTGTGTGAGGAAATATACTGAATATGAACTATAAAATGAAATGAACAAGCTGTGTGGTTAATTTTAACCTTAGTGTTTATAAACCAAGATTTGACTCAACAACATGTCTAAAGCTCATATCCGATTCAACAACATACTTAATAGGCTCAATCAAGATCATTTTGGTACCATCCATTGGGGTATTATAACTACATATCATCATGGACAATCTCATTGCCTGCAGATCTCAAACTCCCACCTGATTTGGAAATATTGTAGAAGACGATGATTCTTTGGATTTTTACTGTTGGGTCAGACTTGTTGGGAAAAACCCTTTTGGATGTTGTTGGGACATGCTTATGAGAGTCAAAACGTAAACTAGATGTAGACACCTAACCAACAAATTATTACTTTATATTAATTAAATTACAACTAGCAACATAAACTGATCCAGGGGAGCAAACAACCAAATGAACTAAATAACTAATATGTGATCACCTTAACACAGGTACAAAGAGAAAATATGAAAAGATAATTTCATTAAATCAGGAACGCCATCAGATTAATGTTGATTCAAAAGAGGTATATAGAAGAGGCATGCTGGTATAATCAGACTAATATATTCGATATGAACAACTAATGAAATGAGAGGACAGATTTAATACTATTTAGCCTACAAGAAAAGAATTAACATCAACTGGCACAACGTATGTAGGGAAGAGCTGCATAAGCTAAAAAAAAATGAAAAGACATTTAGATGATATGTAATAAAGCAAAATGTATGACAGGGAATTAAGCAAAGATCAGTGATGTTGTGATAGCTTGTATTTGTAAGCAAATGTAGAGTATAGAGAGTGCTAAACAAAATATGCGATGAGGTGGTGGGTGACTTTCAGTAACATGGGGAATTTTCTGGAGGGAACCATGAAGTATGACCAAAGGTTGCCATTGGTGGAGTTTCCTTTATCCCATCAATCAGAAATTGCTCTCTCTCCTGAAGTATTCGAGAGCAAGGCCCAACCTTAAAAGATCGAGTGTCATGTTCTAAGCAAAAGGAAAGAAAATGTCAGTATTTAAACTAATCAAACCCTGGTCATCAATGTCACAATGTGGCCAATCATTATGAGGTAATTCTGAGGGAGACGCTCCACTGAATTTTCCATTACCCTCAGCTTCAGATATGCCATATCCACTTCCAGATGTCGACTCTGGGAATTGCATGGCCTCCACTTCATTAATCATTCTAGTGCTTGGAGGTGATACACTAACTGCCTTTATCTTACTAGGGTAGGACCCGGCCTTGGCGTGACTGTTAGGTGAAAGTTAGCAGAGAGAGAGATATGCAGGGATATGGGTCATGGATGGAATGCTTTACAGAAAATGGAATGTTGAGACTATAGCTAACAAAATGCTACTACTAGTGATGATATGCTCATGGTACAAGGACTGCAAGTGAAAAGGGAATGATATAGAAGTAAAACAGATATTGTGAGTGTGGTAAGTGAAGGTGTGTGCACTAGTGCTAGGTGTTTGGTAGGTGCAAAAAGGTAGATGTAAAGATAACATGCTACTGTTGCTGTAATAGAAGCAGCAGAGGGTTTTGCAGTAGTGTGAAAGGATATCATTATACGCAATGGCTGAAGCAACCGATTCATCTAAGTCTCAGAATTATCGATGCCTATTGTGCCACCATGTCCAACAATATGGGAACCTTGTGGATTCAGGTGTTTTCGCAAGTCAGGTTAACCTTTTATACTAACAAACCTGGTGAGTTGTTTGAATAGATTACCATGGCCATTTATGTTTGCTAAGACCTGATCTACTTGAACCTTATTTTATAATGAGACAAAAGCCTGTTGGGATTTGACAGGAGCCTCAAGCCATCTCTCCCATGTCATTCTTTGAGAAAGAAAAAAAAACAAAGAATAAATAAGAAAACCCATTACAGGATAATTAACTAAAAAAAATACATACTCAGAGTAGATAGAACAGTGTCCTTTGATATTTCTAAAGTTGTGAAACAAATAAACGTCAATGGGATTGTAAAAAAAATTATTGCAAACGACCCAATTGAACTGTATTTGATCCTGGAATTCTGAATGATTCATATTATCCCTGAAATGATTTCCTAATTAAGATCTGTTATGACTCCAGCCCTTATTCTTGATGGATCCAACAGGGCCCTTCTCAGAGGAATCAACATGCAATGTTCCAAAAAAATCCTTCATGACAACAGATTCTATGTGGATTGAATGAGCAATTCAAGGCTAAACAAGTGAAGACACTGGGTAAAAGGGGACGAGTGCATTGCTATAATAAAAATAAATCAGAAAAGACATTTGGATATCACCATTCAACAGATTTCAGAGAAAAATAAAATAAAATAAAATAAAATCTAGCGCTAGTCAGTTACAGACAATATGATGCATAACATAAAGCAACAAATGGAACATAAAGCAGAGATTTGGAATAAACTAGGAAAATCGATAGGGTAACTGAGAAATCATGTACAATAAGCAATTGGACTGAAAACAGGAAGCAATAAAAGGGATGACAGGGGATAAAACAGGAAATTAATGGGAGATCGTCAATAGGCATCAAAGCTAACCAGAATAAAAATGGAAATCAGAAAACATATAGAAATCCAAATAAAAGTAAAACAAGAAAGAAGTGATTAAGAAGCAAAGTATGATCCGAAACAGGAACCAGACAAAAGAAATAATAAAAAATAATAATAATAATAATAAAAAAGAGAAACAGGAAAGAAAACAGAAATCAGAATAGATTAACACGAAATAAAATAGCAGTTGAAGCTAGGATGAAAGTAAAAGATGAAGTGACTCCAAGACAGGAAGCAGAGCGTGGATCAAAACAAGAATTGAACAACAAAAAAAGAAAAGAAAAGAAATCTAAACAAATTAAAATAGAATGTCAAGCAAAAATTGAAAATAAGCTAAAAACAGGAAAGAAACAACTCAAAGAAAAGGAAGCAAATGCTAATTAGAATCAGAATAGATAGAAAATCGGAATAATAGTAGAAAATCAGATAAGATAAAAATCGGCTATAGACTGAAATCATAAAGAAAACAATAAAATATTAAAGAAGAACTAAAAATATATTGGAATCGATCATTCCCTTGATGTTGCACAGTGTAATCCGACATTGCTATATGCAAATCGGGGTTACAGGGTATGCATTAATGGGGCAAAACCGAGGAATCTAAGAAATTGAAAACGACAACAGGAAAGAAAGGAGAGGTTCTTACCGGATTCTTTGCTTTAACTGAAGGAAGAGAGGTGTCTTCTATATTCTTGTTTGCAGAAGACGATTGATGCCTTCAGTTGATCAGATATAACAGGGGAAAAGAGAAAACTCAGAGTGGAAGAAGAAGGGAGGCAGAAGAAGAGGTAAGAAGGGCATGTGATTGTCGATCAGAGTAATAGAGGGGTGAAGTGCGGTCGTGCAAAGAGAAGAGGAGTGCAGGGGTGAGAAGCGGTTTTTCATAAAGTAGATAAACTATTTTTTCCTGAATTTTGGATGGAAAATCCAAAAATATGAGAAAAGTATGAGTACTTTTATCAAGCGGGACCCAAACGAGGCTTTTGAAATTTTCTTGTAAAAATATTTGTTTTTGAAATTTAAAAATTTTTTGAAAATAAGGTTTTGGAAAAAACACTGGGTTAAATTTGGAAATTGATTTTCAGAAATGGATCTGGATCCAAGTGTTTCAGAAAATATTGGGTTTGGATCTCAATTTGAGATTGAATCCAAAAAATATTTTTTTTTTATTTTTTGAAAAATAAGAGATCCGGGATCAGAATTGGATCTAGATATCCGATTTGGATCAGAAATTGGGTTAGAATTGAGTCTGGATTCCAGTGAATCCGAGAAATAAATAGATTTTTGATTAAAGATTGACCTGATTTATTCAGAGAATGGGCCCAGGGTCAAAAAGGGTTTTTTTTGGAAATTTTGGGGTGTTCACAGGCTACCAGCCCTATCCCTCATTAATGGTGTGGGGAAGTGAAATAGCCATCCACTGCTTCCCATTAATGCAGGAAAAGTTGAAGGGTCATCCCTATCCCTCCATTAATGATGTGGGGAAGTGTAATAGCCACCCATTTTCCATTAATGTAGAAAGTTGAAGGGTCAAAACCTCTTTAGTTTCTGGGATGAGTCTAGAAAGCTCACATATAAAAGGTTCACATCTAGAAGGCTCAATGACATCTATAAATAGGGGTGCAGAGGCTGTGTGCTAGGAAAAAAAGAGCAGAGTGTTCTGAGTAGAGTGGATGTGTGTAGCATGAAGAGAGAGAAGTAAGAGAGTGGAGAGAAGAAGAGGAAGGAAGAAGGTTCATCACCACACATTGATCCTTAGAGAGATGTGTTGGTTGGGGTGTGGGTTTTGACTCGGGTTGTACACCCGAGAGGTAATCTTGTATTCCTCTCTTCCTGTGATTCTTTTGTTGTTATTCTCTTTAGCTTTGGGCATTTGACATTGTACTCTCTACTCTTATTATAGTGGATTATTCTCTTTGTGCCCCGTAGATGTAGGTCGTGTTGACCGAACCACGTAAACCCTTGTATCATAATTTGATTGTGCCTTTGTTAAATTCTATATTGCTTCCGCGTGAGTTTTTGTTACCCTCATTACTCAACAAGTGGTATCAGAGGTAGTTCATGAAAAGTCATGTCTTCTAAGTCAGTTAGCTCCAAGTTTGAGGTGGAGAGTTTTGATGACAAAAAAAACTTCTCCTTATGGCAAAGAAGGGTGAAGGCTCTACTTGCACAAGCAAGGGTTGCACAAGGCTCTTGTCAAGAAGGCAAATAAGTCATAGACCATAACCGATGATGAATGAGATGATCTTGACTTGAGGTTGCTGGTGTGATTGAGTTGTGTCTATCAGATGATGTCATATGTAATGTGATGGAAGAGAGAACATTGGCGGGATTGTGGTTGCGGCTAGAGAGCCTTTATATGACCAAGAACTTGTTCAACAAGTTACACCTCAATAAACAACTTTATAGTCTTCGTATGAAGGAAGGTACTCTCATTCTTGACCATCTCAGTGTGTTTAATAAGATTATTATTGGTCTGTTTAGTTTGGATGTTAAACTTGAAAATGAGGATAAAGCTTTGTTGTTACTAACCTCATTGTCCCCGTCCTATGAATATCTTATGACAACCATAATTTATGAAAAAAAATATTGGATATGGAAGATGTCACATGTGCGCTCATTTCAAATGAAATTAGGAGAAGACCATCATCAAATGAGGATTCTGGTGAAGGATTGATGGTGAGTTCATCCAAAGGCAGGGGTCGGTCAAAGGACAGAAAAAATAACCGCAGATATAGGAGCAACTCCAGGTCAAGGAAGGGCATCACTTGCTATAATTGTGGAAAGAAAGGGCACTTCTAGAATCAATGCAAAGAGCCAAAGAAAAATCAGGAAAAAGGAAAACAAAAAAGAATCATTAGAAACCAAAGAAGATACCACAACCATAGTTGAAGGTAAACTTGTGATTTTGTCTACTACTAATGATCCATGTATCTGTGTGTGTCAGGATATAGATTGGGTCATAAACACAGAAGCCTCATACCATGCCACACCACAGAGAGAGTATTTCAGTACATACAAGACCGATAATTTTGGTGTTGTCCGAATGAGAAACACAAAAACATCAAAAATTGTAGGGATTGTAGATATTCATCTCCAAACCAGTCTTGGGTACATGTTGGTGCTCAAGGATGTCAGACATATTCCAGACTTGAGGTTGAATTCGCTTTCAGTAGGAAAGCTTGATGAAGATGACAAAAGCAGTGCTTTTAGCCAAGGACAGTAGAAACTAAGCAGCGGGTTATTAGTTTAGGCCAGAGGAAAGAGATGTTGTACTCTTTACAAAATGTAAGGTAAGGTATACAATGAACAGTTGAGGACTCTTCTATTGATTTGTGGCACAGTCAATTAGGCCACATGAGTGAGAAGGGCTTGCACATTCTTGCTAAGGGGGAGCAACTTCTAGAGTTAAAAGGTACGCATCTAAATCCGTGTATTCATTGCTTAGCTGGTAAGCAACATAGAGTATCTTTTGTTAGAAATATCTTTCATAGAAAATCTCATATTCTGGAGCGAGTTTATACTAAGGTTTGTGCTCCTGTGAGAACAAAAACTGTTAATGGTTTTACTGATATGAAAATTGTCAGTGGTGCACTTTATTTTGTTACTTTTATAGATGACTTCTTCAGGAAAGTTTGGGCATACCCTCTGAAAACCAAGGATCAGATTTTTGATATATTCAAGCAATTCCATGCTATGGTTGAGAGGGAAACAGGAAAACAACTTAAATGCATTAGGTCAGATAATGGTGGTGAGTACACAGGTTCATTCCATGAATATTATAAAATTCAAGGAATTCTCCACGAGTTGACAGTTCCAGGTACCGCTCAGCATAATGCAGTTGCAGAAAGGATGAACCGTACAATAGCAGAAAGAATCGGGTGTATGCTTGCGCAGTTCAAGTTACCAAAGAAATTCTGGAGTGAGGCTTTAATGACAACAATTGATGTGATCAACTTGTCTCCTGCTCATGCCTTAGCAAATGATGTTGCAAATAGGATGTGGTCAGGAAAGGATGTGTCCTATAAGCACCTTAGGGTATTTGGATGTAGGGCATTTACACATATCTCCAAGGAGGAGAGGTCCAAGCTTGATGATAAGACGAGGCAATGCATTTTTCTGGGATATGGTGATACTGAATTCGGCTACAGGCTATGGGATCCAGAGAAGCAGAAGGTATTCAGATCCAAAGATGTGGTATTCTTTGAAGACCAGACACTTGAAGATATCAAGAAAGATGTATCAATTCAGACTTCTGCAGGTGGATCTATCCACTTGGATTCAGTTACTTCTCAAATGGCACAAGTTGAAGGAAGAGTAGTGTAGGAAGATGATGCAGAGGCTGATGTTGATTTACCTGCAGGCCATGTTGAACAGGAAGAAGTTGAAGAACAATCTCTTCCAGAACCTCAGCTGAGAAGATTTTCCAGAGAGTCACAACCTTCCAGAATGTATTCTCCACATGAGTATGTAATGCTTACTGATGCAGGTGAACCAGAGAGTTACCAGGAAGCACAGGAGTGCGAGCAAAAAGAGCAGTGGCTAATAGCTATGCATGATGAGATGGATACATTGCAGAAGAACCACACTTATGACTTGGTGGAACTACCAGAAAGCAGAAAGGCCTTGAAGAACAAGTGGATTTTCAGGTTGAAGACTAAAAAAGAAAGTTCTCAACCAAAGTACAAAGTCAGATTGGTTGTGAAAGGCTTTGGTCAAAAGCAAGGTATTAACTTTGAAGAGATTTTCTCTCCTGTTATTAAAATATCTTCTATTTGTGTTGCTCTAGGTATTGTTGCTAGCCTGGACTTGGAGATTAAGCTGCTAGATGTGAAAACTGCTTTTCTCCATGGTGATTTGGAGGAGGAGACATACATGGAGCAACCAGAAGGCTTCAAAGTCAAAGGTAAAGAAAATCTTGTATGCAAGTTGAAAAAGAGTTTGTATGGGCTGAAGCAAGCTCCAAGACAGTGGTACAAGAAATTTGATTCATTTATGGCTAAAAATGGATACAAAAGATCGACTTCAGATCATTGTGTCTACATAAAATGGTTCAGTGAGAATTTTGTTATTCTCTTGTTATATGTTAATGATATGCTTATCCTTGAAAAAGATATGTCTATAATTGACAGGCTCAAGAAGGAACTGAGTAAGACCTTTGCAATGAAGGACATGGGGCCAGCAAAGAAAATATTGGGCATGCAGATCTCTAGTGATAGAAAAACCAAGAAGATATGGTTATCACAGGAGAAGTACATCGAGAAGGTGTTGGACAGGTTCAGTATAAACAATGCAAAGCCAGTTGGTTCTCCTTTTGCAAGTCACTTTAAGCTGAACTTAGAGCAGAGTCCATCAAGTGACGAGGAGAAGGAGAAAATGAAGAAAGTTCATTATGCTTCAGTAGTCGGAAGTTTGGTGTACGCAATGGTATGTACGAGACCAAACATCACATATGTAGTAGGTGTTGCTAGCATATTTCTTGCAAATTCAGGAAAAGAGCATTGGACAACAGTAAAGTGGATCTTTAGATATCTTAGAGGAAGCTCCAAAGTTTGTTTAAGCTTTGGGGGTGGACCACATGTCTTAACAGGTTACACAGATGCAGATATGGCTGGAGATATTGATACAAGGAAGTCCACATCAGATTTTGTACTCACTTTTGCAGGGAGAGCTGTATCATGGCAGTCAAAATTGCAAAGGTGTATTGCTTTGTCTACTACTGAGGCAGAGTACATTGCTCTTACAGAAGCTTACAAAGAGATGCTATGGATGAAAAGATTCTTGAAGGAGTTGGGTTTAGAGCAAGACAAGTACTTGGTGTACTACGACAGTCAGAGTGTCATTCATCTCGCCAAGAATCTAAGTTTTCACTCAAAGTCAAAGTATATAGATATCATGTTCTATTGGATCCGAGATGTGTTTGAGAAAAATGTACTTCATCTTGCAAAGATCTCCATAAATGATAATGGTGCAGATATGCTGACAAAAACCTTATCGATGGAGAAACAAAATACATGTCGGCAGCTGGCTGGCATGGACTCTAGTTGATTAGTTAAATTGGAGTATCCCCTTGGGTTGGAAGGGGAGATTGTTGGGTCCAGCCCTATCCCTCATTAATGGTGTGAGAAAATGGAATAGCCACCCACTACTTCCCATTAATGCAGAAGAAGTTGAAGGACCAGCCCTATCCCTCCATTAATGATGTGGGAAAGTGTAATAGCCACCCACTTCCCATTAATACAGGAAGTTGATGGGTCAAAACCCCTTCAATTTCTGGGATGAGTCTAGAAGGCTCACATCTAGAAGGTTTACATCTAGAAGACTCTATGACATCTATAAATAAGGGTGCAAAGGCTGTGTGCTAGGAAGAAAAGAGCAGAGTGGCTGTGTGCAGCATGCAGAGAGAGAAGAAGTAAGAGAGAGAGAGAGTGGAGAGAAGAAGAGGAAGGAAGAAGGTTCATTACCACACATTGATCCTCAGAGAGAGGTGTTGGTTGTAGTGTGGGTTTTGACTCGGGTTGTGCACCCGAGAGGTAATCTTGTATCTCTCTCTTTCTGTGATTTCTTTGTTGTTATTCTCTTTAGCTTTGGGCAAGCTATTGAATGTTGTACTCTCTACATTGTACTATCTACTCTTATTATAGTGGATTATTCTCTCTGTGCCCCATGGATGTAGGTCGTGTTGACTGAACCACGTAAACCCTTGTGTTGTGATTTGATTGTGCCTTTGTTAAATCCTATATTGCTTCGGCATGAATTTTTGTTACCCTCATTACTCAACAATGGCCTTGAGTGGGATGAAGTCGTCAAGGGGGTGATTTGGATACTTTACAAGTTGAGTGTAGGCAAGCATAGAGGTGATCTCAAGCTGTGTTGGTGGTAGGAGGAAGAATGGTCCATCACCAAAGAATAGCACTCCTTGCGAGGTTGCTGTGCTTGGCAAACAAACAACAAACTTCTTCTTGAGCTCAGGCATGGCCGTCGCGAAGAGTGATGGACGAGTGAATTTAGTAGGACTAAAGGGAGCCACACCTTGGTCATGGTTGGGCAAGGAAGCAGAGAAGGGGGGGAGGGGCACAGGCAGAGAGCAGATGTGGGATGGGAACTGGTCTAGTTGGGTTTTTTCCATTGGTGGAGTTTAGTGTGAGGGTGGAGTGGGAGAGGTCTGTTGTGGTGCACTTTTGATTGATGGTGTTCTGCAGAGGAATGGTACAGGCATCTCTTGTATTGAGGGGGGTCAGCATGAAAAGTTGACAGAAGGGTCAGATAGTGCAGAGCATTGAGGAGAGTTGCAGGGGAAGGTGGGGTAGGATGGTAGGCAGGATTGCCACAGTACGCAGCTACTTAGATCTATAACAAACGAACGACCATTGTTGACAGATAAAGTGTAGAGGGAAGTAGACTGGTCTATCTTGATCGGTGAAGTGAGGGCGCGGGTGCAAAGAGGTGAGTTGGCGGTTAGTATACAAGGGATGATGGTAGACAGGAAGATGGCCTGAGTTTGTGCCATGGTGATTGGTGTTGCAAGGATGAATGGTTGCAGAGATGGGAAGATATATGTGGTCGAGTTGAGTTGACTTTGTTAATGAGATTAGTCTCTTAGCTTGAATGCATATAATTAATGAAGCCAAAGCAAATTGTGGCATCACTCGGTCAACCATGAGGAAGACATGATGTAAGACCCACAATTTTTTAGAAAATTTCTGAATAAAATTCATGAGGCATTTACCAATAAAAATAGCATTTTTTCTCAAAATGCGAAACAAATCAATTCCTTTGAGCCAGTTATACTTAGGATATTCGTCGATTCGCGAATATATGCTCAAACACTCTGGAATCCATAACTTCCTACCTGAACGAAATCAAGAGATTTCCTCGAGCCAACTTTCTTAGTTACGTCAATACGAGGAGAATGGCGTACTCAGAATTTTTTAGAAAAAAAAATCGTCGAAAACCCAAAATTTTTGCAGGACCCACGAAAATATTGGTGGAACCCATAGAAATATTTCTCAGAAAAATATTCTAGAATATTCTAGAATGTGTCAGCACCTTGCAGCACCTTCCAGAGCCTTCCAGCATGTTATAGCACCTTCCATGGAAGGAATTCTCAGAAAAGCCAGAGGCATTTGGGTAAATGGGGTTGCTTAGCCCCTAAGCAACCTCCCCTATAAATAGAGGAGCCCCCCTCTCTCTAAAAATCGCCACCCCTTTTCTCTCTCTAGCTTCTCTCTCTAGAAAAACCTCCCCTACCTAGCTTAGCCCACCTGAGCCCACCTAACCTGGTCTGAGTCTGCCTGATCTGGTCTTAGCCTACCTGACCTAGTCCTAACCCACCTGACCTAGGTCTGAACCCACCTGATCTATCTTAAACCCAGTTGACTTGACTTGAACCTGGTTTGATTCAAAGTCAAAGTCCAAGTCCTTTTTTGTCCGAAGTCCAGAGTTGATCCTTTTCGAAGTTGAGCCTCGTTCGAAGCATCGAAGCGTTCTGGAGTCGTTTCTTCCTCAAATCGAAGTAAGTTCGCTTTATTGATACATCTCTCTCAAGTATTTGATTGTTTGTATATAGCATATACTTTCTGAAGTAGTATCTTGCTTTAGTTCTTGATTGAGCCCTTTTTGGACACATCGGTGTTCACTCACTCATCTCGTAACTATCGTCGGATATATATATGTTCAAATACGCAGTATATGCGTTCTTTAAAATGGTATCTTGCCTTAGTTCTTGGTTGAGCCCTTCAGAACATTTCGATGTTCACCCGCTTGCCTTGTAACTATCGTTGGATGTGGATCTAAGTGTATATCTGTTGATTCTGCCGACGCGTCCTATATCACACAGGCTATGTAATTTACCTTTGTCGTTGCGTCGTATGATGCCAAGGCTCATGCTTTCTGCAATTTCCGATTATGCATTTACTTACAATGTCGTGTTGAATGACACCAAGGCTCCTGCTTTCTGCAAATATATATGTAGAATATTTCATTCAGTTACACACCCTGAACAATAGTATATGCATTTTCTTACGCCGCCGCTGTATAAAGCACAAGCTTCTGCTTATACTAAATATATGGCGCGTAAATGAGCGTTCAAATGGAGACCAACTCCAAATCGCCAATGCGATTCCCTTACCCCTCCTCGTTCAAGATTCTGCTTGACAAATGAACCCCTATTGAAAAGGCTTCGCTTTTTGGCAAAATGCTCTTTACGTAAAGACTAAGTCAATTATGTATGGCCTGGCTATGACCCAAGGTTCCTGCAACCTTGATGGATGCAAAGTACGCACAACGGTGCACATTCATTTCCCGAGTTAAGCGTAGCGATTTCCTGCCAAAGAGGGGAGATGTCGCTGAAATGGATAAAAGAAACGCACGCTTTCTCTGTTAAAGAGAGGAAGTACTGCTGAAATTTCTGAAGAAGCCAAGAATGGCTCAGAAAGAACATAGCAGGATACTTTGTCATACAGCAGAGTGCTACCCAGTTCATGGAATGCCTTCTACAACGTAGAAGGGTTCGTCGCACCGCTGCCGATAGAGCAGGGGAGGTGCTGACGAAATGGTTGGCAGAAGAGCTGCCGGAACCAGTTGAACGGCATAATGATGTTCGTTGATAAAACGATGCCAGAACGGCTCGTATCCCTGTGCCTGCAAGGGCACCTTACTCGTAAGGGCCGCTGAGCCAGAGTAGAGGTTGCACCTTGGCTAAGTTTGGACTCATTGCGTAAAAATACGCCGAGTAGCCGATCTATTTAGATCGAGTCATATGCATGCTCATTAAGAACGATTACGCAACCAGACTCGTAAGGGCCGAAGAGCCAGAGTGTGTTGTTTCCACCCAAAGAGGTGTGATGCTCGTGGTGGCCGCAGTGCCAAGAGAGGTGTTCTGCATGCATATGAATAAGACTTAAGGTCGCACATACCCCGCGGTTGAAAATCATGTTAGGGGTACCCCCTCAGTTAATGACTGTGTTGGGGCAGACTGAATGGGGTCGGGTACATACTTCCGTAGTGATGAGGCATGGGCTGCCTGAATGGCATGCTTATATTTGTCCAAGTAATTGTAAGACTGGCAGACCCCTTCAGGAATTATGCTCACTGTAGAATGACAGTGATGGTACAACCTTGAGTGACACGTATTTTACTTTGGACCTGCTAGAGTTCACGATGACCTTAGTCACTCATGGGGTTTGGGGTCGTGGTTATCCTTAAGATCTAAGGATTGAACCCAACTACTGCAAGTAGAGGATGCATCCGAATATGGGCCTAGTAGGGTTCTCCCAGTTGAAACACACTGCCCTACTATAGATAGGGTCAACAAGCCTCTGAGGTATCTAAAATACATAGAATAATCAACCCCCAGAATGTCGAGTTGATGCCTGGACAATTGTTTCGCCTGCGTACCAAGGGTGGAAGAGGTTAAATATCGAAATAATGCATTAGCTTAGGTACAACAATGTTTGAATGTATGAGTGGATGTACGTGTTGAGTCAGTCTTGCATAACCTTTGTGAAGGTGTCATGATCGGTATACGAATGGACCGACTGGGCAAAGACCCGTGTTGTATCCGCACGACTAAGCGAAGCTCGAGGAGCTATCCTTAGATACGTGGGATACTGATGTGTCAAGTATGAAGACTTGAGCTAGACATCCCTTTGAGACCCTGAAGAGGCTTGCTCTAAGTCATGAAGACTTGAGCGGATGTTCAACTCATAGCCCTGAGGAGGCTCTTACAATATACGCTAAGTCTTAGAGGCTTGAGCGTCGTATTACGAACTGCGACCCTGAGTGGTCATTGTATGTACTTGAGTTGAATGGATATGTGATTGCATGCTTACCAGACCATCAGTGGTTCTGACCCCGTTTAATGGAGATTTCAGGTGTTGGACCTGCATGGCAATATGCAGAACAAGGCGGCATCGAGTTCCAGGGTTTCTCTAGACAGAGTTGTACTGCTTCCTTTTATTGAACCTATACTGCATTTTCAAGCAGTGATGTTATAATAAACATGTGGTTTTCGATAAAATGGAACACTTCGGTGGTCAATGAGTTGCTTGGCTACATACCTGCAACATGCTCGGAGTTTTCTAAATCTGACGACTCATTATCGTCTGATTCCGCTGCTAAAAGCTTTTCTAAGTTCCGCTGCAAAGAAAAAAAAATCATGAAAATTTTTAACTTAGCTTTGTTTTGGAAATCTGGGGCGTTACACATAATGTGAGGCAACTGGTCTTTAATTACTTTTTATGCATAACTGGATTAGGATTTGACAATAACCACTACTCCATTGATTGTAAACTTTGACAAGAGAGCAAACGACGCTAAGGTTGCCAAGATATAGGATGAAGTTGTTTAATTGGTTCAAACAGGGAAACGTGTTGATGAGGGTGTCATACTGTATAAGGAAAATTTATATGGGGAAAAATGATGATCGCACTATACGACAAAAATGTGTTTTTTTGAAATGCTAATAACTTTTAAAATCCCCCATGTCCAAATTTGTAAATATCTGCCTTTAAAAGACCTTTTTATTTTTTGCTCATGCAAATTTTCACTAGATATATAAATTTTCTTTCAAATATATGATTGTTTTTTGAAAAATAGTCTTTGTTCTTAAATCTATATATCTTCAATCCGATATTGAGAACTTGAGTTTTTACGATCGTTGAAAAGCTAAGATATATACCTACAACTTTCTTGTTTTGAGATAGAACCGAAAAACCCTCTAGGGTTCACGTTTATGAGTTCTAAAACTAGAACTGAAACATGCACTATACTGGAACAACTGAACAATTATATATCTTTCGAAGGACGTTTTGACTGAGAAAATAAAGTATTTCAGAAAAAAACTAGACAGAAATTTCTTTTCAACAACACCTGATTTGCTGGAAAATGATGATAAGTCTATGACACATCCTCGACAAAGTTCCTAAAACAGAAAATGAACAGGCGCAGTTGCACTTGTTCTATCTATTTTATGTTATTTTCGATCACAAGCACCAAAAATCCAAAAAAAACAAAAACAAAAAGGATAGAGACAAATCAAGACATTAGTTTTTTAATACCACCAAGATCACCTTGATATGACGAGTAGTTTATAAAAAACATCATTTGAAAGATAGTTCGATTGTTTAAGTTTGTAGAGCATATTTTTATTTCAATTTTGGAACTCAAAAACATGAACCCTAGAAGGATTCTCGGTTCTAGCACAGAATAGATAAGTTAGAGGCATGTGGTTCAGCTTTCTAATGACTACAAAAATGTAGGTTTTCAATATTAGATAAGAAATATACATATAACATAGATTATTCTACAAAAAATATGTGAATATGCAAATTTTCTCCTAAATACATGTGATTTTCTTTCCAAATATGTGATCTTCTTAAATATATAAATATGTAAATTTTCTTTCAAGTATGCATATTTTCTCACAAATATATGCAAATTTTTTTCTGAATATGCGATTTTTCTCCTATATATACAATTTTTCACCCAAATATGTGATTTTCTCTTAAATATATGTGATTTTTTTTTCAAATATACGATTTTTCTACAAAATATGTGAATGTACACATTTGAGATAAAATATATATATTTGGAAAGAAATTCACATGTTTGAGAGAAAAATCACATAATTTATGAGAAAGTTCACATATTTAAGAGAAAAATCACATATACACGATGAAAATCACACATATTTAGGAAAAAAATCACATATATTTGAGAGAAAAATCATATATTTATATATTTGAGTGAAAATTCACATATATTTAGGAATAAATTCGCATATTTGAGACGAAAAGAGTATATATATGAGGAAAAACACATTTAGGAGTAAATTCACTTATATTTGAAAGTAAATGTGCATATTTGAGAAGAAATTCACATATTTAAGAAAAAATTTGCTTGTTTGAGGAAAATCACATATATTTAGAAGAAAATTTACATATTTGGGTGAAAAATGCATATAATTAAGAGAAAATTCATATATTTAGGGAAAAAATCACATATTTGTATATTTTTTACATAACAATATCCGTTTTCATATATGTATCCCTTTAATCTAACATCGAAAACCTATATTTTTATAGTAATTAGAAAGTTGAGTCACATGCCTATAATTATCCTATTTTGAGTCAAAATCAAAAACCCATCTAGGGTTCTCATTTTTTTGTTTCAAAATCGTAATAGAAACATGCTCTACAAACTAAAATAACCAAGCCATCTATCTTTCAGAGACGTTTCTCTCCAACCACTCATCAAATCAAGGTGATCTTAGTGACATTGAAAAGCTAACATGTTGATCCATCTTTGTCCTTTTTTTCGTTTTTCCAAATTTTTGGTGCATGTGGCAGGAAAATAGCATACAATAGACAGAAAATGTGCAATTATGCATGTTCATCTTCTGTTTTAGGAACACAGTCAAAGATGTATCTCAAAGACTGTCTATCAATTTTCAGCAAATCAAGTGTCATTGAAAATGAATTTTTATCTAGTTTCTTTATTTTTTTGTATTTTTGCAAAATCTTTCATTTTTGGGTCAAAATGTCCTCTAGAAGATAGATTATTTGATTGTTATAGTTTGTAGAGCATGTTTGAGTTCTGGTTTTGGAATTCAAAAATAAGAATCGTTTAGGGATTTTTGGTTCTAACTCAAAACAAGAAAGTTATTGGCATGTATCTCACTTTTTCAATGACTATAAAAATGCAAGTCTTCAACATCGGATCAGAGAGATATAGATCTAAGAACAGAGACAGTTTTGCAAAGAAATAATAAAAGAAAATTCAAATGTGTGAAGGGTAAAAAGCTCTTTTTAAAGTCAGATATTTGCAAATTTGGACATAAGAAAGAATTTAAAAATTATGAGCATTTCAAGAAATACATTACTTTTGTTGTGCAATACGATCATTTTTTTATATATTTAAGTCTCTTAGCTTAGTGGTGTTGGCCTTGTTTTATTTATAGATCATCCAACATGGACAATATATTTAAAGAGCCTTGTTTGCTTGCCTTTGTCAACATATCCTTCAAAGTCTCTTTGCTAGATAGAAAAATATGGTGGCAAACTTTTGTTTGGATCATCGTCAATGTCTGGTTGCTTCAGGGGTCGTTCATTTCATATTGGAGAAAAAAAATCAACGAAAATTGAAATCCACTCAAAGCTCTCCCTTGAGTGAAAAATGCTTCCCCAGGGGAGGTGTGACATGTTTCCAAGAAAATAATTTATTTGAGTGAAAAATATGTGATCCCCACTTACTCTTTTCTGCCGATGTTTGTTTCAACCTAGGCAGAAAAGAGTGTTACTTTCATGTGAAAGATGTATTTCACGTGAAAGTAGGGGTGAAATAAATGACTCCTAAGAAAAGTGCTTATGCTGCTTGAAAATGAGGAAGGTTCTTTCAAAAAAGATTCTATGATATAAGGTCAGTAAAGTTAAAGAAACTTAAAGGTCTTAAGTTAGCAACCGGATCAAGTAAAACTTTTTATGTAAAATGCCTAATAATAAAGTGACACCTATCCATCTATCCTCACTCATGGGACCCACATATATTTTTGACCTAAGATAGCTTAGAACATAGGTTGTGTAAGGAGAGATGGGCCAATGAACATAGATACTAGATGGGGGTTTAGACATAGATCATAAATGCTTGAAATGGGGGCACAAGATCCCTATTTATAGTTGTAGAGATGGATCTTGAACCTAGGTTTAGTGGATTATGAGCCACAAAAAATGGATTCAGATGCCTACATTTGATTGGCCAAGGATTTGAGGTAGCACAATAATGTTGGAAAGGGTTTTTAGCTTAGGGGGCAAGAAATCAGGTTTGGCAGGCGGAGGGGGCTAAGAATTTGGTTTTAGAAGGCAGAATGGGAGGGTGACTTTTGGGCTTTTAGGTAATCTTAGGGTCCAAAACGCCTTCCAAGGGTGAGCTAGGCCTAAAATAGGCAACACTGGCTTGGGCACTGCCTAGGTTGCTTTGGCAACAACCTAGGTTTTTGCCTGTGCACAGACTATAACCTAGGTTGTCACAAATGAAATAGATTTGGATCCTGTTTGAATCCAATCCCTAGACGAAAATTGGGTTTATATAAGCACCAACTCAAACTAGATTTAGCCCAGATCCATACTGCTTGGGCCACAACTTGGCTTGGATCTAATCCAAATCCAAATTGCAAGGGCGCCAACAAAACTGGATATGATCCATATCCAATCAATTCAAATGACAACTTCAGTTTAGATCCATACTGAAATGATAATTGAGATCCAGATCCAAATAAGATGAGCGACAACGTATGTGCAACATTTCAGTATGAGTGACGACCTAGAATGGATCTGGATCCAAAACTATATTCAAATAGGTTTAAAACCTTGTTTTGGCTATAACTTATATTCTCAATATTCACTTGAAGTGATTTTTGATGTGTTGGAAAGATTATGATAACCTCTTCAACCCTTATTTTGGATAAAAAGCTTGAAAACATCATTTTTAGGCCAAAAAATGCATTTAATAGTTTTAGATAAAAGACATCAGTGTTTTAAAAAAACAAATATTTTAAAAAAATTGTAAGAATATGATTGGTCAAAATTAAGGTCGCTACAGATGTTCCTCTTTATTGTGGAGCGTGTAGAACTCAGTAATTAACAAAGAAGTATACATCGATTTTGAATAACAGGGGATAATTGAAAAAGTTGGACAACCATGAGATCTTTTCAAAAGGATTTTCTGACAATTGACAAGAAATGAAGTGCATTCCGTACCTTTGGTATATGTGTGGCTTTACACGAGGGTCTCCTAAACTTTGTACCTAACAAAGTCGGATTTACAAGACAAAGCCAAGATCTTGTCTCACACAAGGGTCTCCTTGGCTTTGTGCCTAATGTGTGTAGGTCTTGCGGAACGAGGTTACATTTATAAGACAAAACAAGTGCTTGTCAGCATGTGAAAAACATAACAAAAAAAACTATGAAAGATACATTGAAAAGATAATCATTAGTGACAGACTTTGTTTGAAAGACACTTGACTTTGAATGCTAACCAAATCATTTTGAAAAATGCACTAGTTCTTCTCTCAAAGAAGACACTGGTTTGCTTGAAGAGGATGTTTCAGATTGATTGTGTTCATCTTTTAGGACTCAGATTTCTCCTTCAGTCTGCAGGACAACCTATGAATCTAATGTTCTTTTATCTACGTGATAATTATAAGATAGGATTGGGTGGGTTTACCTAAGGTATGGTTTGCGACAAAACAGAGAACAGTTAGCATAATAATTGCAAAGATTAATGGGAATGCATGTGAAAATGGAAAGATGCATGTGACACAACTGATTGGACTCAGTTATGAACTCATAGTTAGTTCATCTGACAACTCAGATAGAACAACTCAAACTTGGATGACAAGTTGGCTAAAACAACTTAGCTTAGATGACAAGCAAGCTCAAATAACAACTTAGCTCAAACAAAAACTCAGCTCAGATGACAACGCATCTTAGACGACAACCTGGGTTGTCGCCCGGGCTGGGTTTCCTTATTTCTCAACTGTTTTCAATTTTTTAGCCTTGCCAAACTTATTTGAAGTCATTTTCTGATGAATTTCTCACTATTCTAAACTTGATTCTTCTCTAATTCGCTATGGAGATTAGATGAGAGCATGTTTTCCCTTCCTTTTGTGGCCATGAGCACGAATATTGTCAAATTTGTAGGGGAGACTATAAAACATTGAGACTTTTATGCATTTCTTCTACTTTTCATGCTTTTTTTTCGTTAATTAGGACTCCTTGCTTCTTTTGGCATGTGAAGAACATGAATCAAGTCTTTCCTTCGCGCGAGCGCGTGTGTGTGTGATTTCTTTGGGTTGGTTCCAAGCATGTGAAGGACTTTCTCATTCATCACCAATGGTACTTGACTTCGTATCCTCTTTATCGAGCAATTTGTCTTAGCAAGATTGAGTTAGACAAGAACCTTCTCAAGACATTGATGGAGCATTGGAATCCTTGCACTAGCACTTTTTGGCTTCCTTTGTTGAGATGACAATTAGGTTGGTCAAGACTGTTCATACTCTCATGCTTCGCCCTCCTACTCATGGTTCAGACATGGACAAGACTTTCTTCGTGATTAAGGGAGATTACAAGCCCTTGAGGATACTTGGGAAGCTCACGAGCAATTCTTATTGGCAACTTTCATTTCAACCTTCAGACAGGAAAAAAGGAGTTTCTTCTTTTGCCTCTTGAGCAACTCTATAATCACTTTCGCCCCCAAAAATTTTTTATGCACTCTATGCTCTAGAGAGGAACCACCTTCATGCATCATTCGTGCTTTGCACTATAGTAGTCTTCTTTTTCAATGCGGGCAACGAGATGTTTGATTTATGCTATGCTCACATGATCCAGCACTGACAGCGACTTAGCGACCGTGTCAACTTGTCAATGCCAGTGTTAGCATTCTTGTATTGGGGTACGAGTGATTTTGCTTATTCTCGTTCCCACAACTTTTTTTGATGTACTTCTTCATATATGGACCCGGGAAAAACGGGGATCTATTCAAACCGGTTCTGTTTGGACTGGGGATGGAAGATATAAAACGGGGAATAAACGGGGGTGAAGGTGAAAATCAAAACCCATACGGGGATGGACTTACTCTTGCGTCTGCCCTGCCCCGTCCCCATTTCTATCCCCGATCTCCCCGTTAATGAAATTATTAATATACACTTATATATATATAACCCTAAACCCTTTCTCTCCTTATTTTCTTTTTATTCTTCTCAAAATAGAAATAAAGTTATTTTGAGATGGGGATGAGGACAGGGACCGGGATGGAGACAGCTATTTTGAGATGGGGATGGAGGGCAAAATTTTGAGATGAGAATGGACCGGGGATGGAGGGCAAAGAGAATAGACAGGGATGGAGGGCAAAATTTTGAGACAAGGCAGGGGTAGAGACCTTGTCCCCGCACCCACTGCCATCCCTAGTCTCTTGCCATGAAATTATTCTTTGTGAGCTAAATTACTAAATTTAATTGTGATGTTTTTACGCCTGACCATTGTTTCGTGTAGGATCAGTCATTCGGGAGGAAGATTGGGATTGTGCACAAGTGAGGTCACCTCTACTTGTTTTATTACCTAGGCTAAAGACCGCAGAGTATTGTTGAGATCAATGTTGTAATTATCGTTACACTTCTATTGAAAGGGTTGGCGATACAGGTGTATTGTACCATATCGTGAGATACAGAAAAAAAAAAATCATCTGAAAATTTACAAAAAACAAGAAATATATAAAAAGTAAAAATTAGAAAATTTATAAAATAAAACAAAAAAATTAAGCATTATGAAAAATTAAATATACACATGTACTACTATAATAAGTGAACCGTGTTGTTACAACCTAAAAACTAACAAAACAAAAGGTTTACTATTAAACAGTCACATTAGATAACAACCAAAAGAAAATAGATTTGAGTAAACAAACTATAACAATCACATAATTAAAAAATAAAATAAAATTTAAAATAACTATAAAAATTATAAATATAACCACAAAGAGAAATAAAAGACATTTAAGTAGTTAAACTATATTATTAAGTAAACTTAATTATAAAATAAATTGAGCATGAATAAATATGTAACAACTATCATAAAAACTATATTTATGATGTTATAATAATGTGTCCATTACATATATCAAAAGAGTCTAAAATTAAACATTAAAAAGTAAAAGAAAAAAAAGTAATGGGTCATTTCATAGGTAGTAAGCATAAGTTTCATAATGTCTTTCACTAATTAATTTCAAATTACAATAAGCAGAAAAGTTGAATAATGTTTGCTCTTACATAATAATACTTCTATTCTTTCTTGTCTTAACTAATCACAATAAATTAATAAGAACTTTCTACTTGTTTGTTCCCATAGCTTATGAAATAAGTGAATAAGACTACTAAAATCTTATTTATGTAAAAAGTTATCATTAAAAGTGAAAAGAATCCAAAATAAATTACCTGAAATTTTACAACAAAAAAGTGAAAAAATAGTTGTATCTTACGATACAACATACGGTGTGATACTGTCCGATACACTGCATTTTCAGATTCGCAGGGGTATATCATATGACATGGGCCAGAGTTACTACGATACATTAGGATACGATACTATACTGGTAATATTGATTGAGACCACTTTTGTTGTATTCAATATTGTGACACCTTCATCTTGGTCATGTGTCTAAGTCGAAACTTCAGTTTATGTTATCTTCTACTCTTCTTAGCAATTGTAACAATGATGTGTCCAGTGGTGATAGTTGTTGAGAGAGCTATAAACTAGCTAAGAGTCATGTTCTCTCTTTCTGTCATAGGAAAGTTGAGTTTAGTGACTCTTTTGAGTTGTTCACTTTGATACATAGAGTCCCTCTCCTGTTATGTTTAGAAGAAATACATCATGCCTTGTGACTTTTATTGATGACTTTGATGCGAACCCCGTTAGGCGTTCATCAAAATCTCTAATTAAAGATATTTGATTCAAGGTCCTAATCAATGAAAGTCAAAGGAAAAAAATCTCTAATAAAAAAATAAAATAAAATACCCTAATTAAATCAACGAAAACCCTAATCAAACTAAGTATAAAAAACCCTAATTAAAAAAAATGATTCAAAGACCTAATCAAAGAAATTTCTTATTCAGAGCTAGAGCAGGCATTTCGCCACCAGCCTCTCGTTGCCCAGCCGCTGCATGGGGGGGGGGGGGGGGGGGAGAGTCAGGATTAGACCCCCTCTGGCTGAGGTTTTTTTATTTTTTTAAGTAGTGTTACCATCGTATATGTTCCCAGCATAACGGGGGGAGGCAGGGCTCACCGTTCCACGGACCCGATACATGTATTCAACATGGTTTGGCTGTTGGTGACCCCACCCACTGATTACTTGCTTCGGTGGGAAACTTTATCATAGCAAACATAATCATTCCGAGTATTAGGGCCGCCCGTGTGGCCAGCAGGGTATGTGTGAAGGTGTTAAGACGAAGATGCCGTATCAAATTCTGCTGGCGCGTGGGTGTGTTCTTAGCTTTATGGAGTATTGGGGCATGTAAGGCATGGTGGTCGTGCCCTCAGGGTTTTACCTCACAAGGGGGCAGGCCCATTAAGTAACCCCGTCTTGGTGAAGGTTTCCTAGTCTAAAAAAAAAATTTGTTCGGAGTCAACCATTAAATCGTATTTTTAATTTTTTATAATTAAAAGATAGTATTTTTAGTGAAAAATTTTAATACGCCTACTCACAGATTTTGGCATTGACAACAACAACAACGACAACAAAAACTGCTGGAACGTCGGGGTAATGGCAAAATGTGTACGTTATGTGAATGTGGTGCTGGTTTGATGGAGTTGGAATTAGAACGTGGGTATGTATGTGTCCATTGTAATTCAATTTGGAAAAAGTTCTGCTAATTATGAGTTCCATTGGACTAATTCAAACACATGCTTATGTTCACAGTTGGTATTAAAGATCGCATGCGTTAATTCCAAATTTTAGCTGGCATGGCCTGATCTCATCCTTTATAAACTTTGAGAAAAGTTTGGTTTAAAAATAGTTAAAACAGATAAGGCTGTCAACAGGTCCGGTTTGTATCAGGTACCGACCCTATCTGAACCTGAATTCCCAGGTATGGGCATGGAAATGGCTGACCTTAGTAATATTTGGGTCGACCTGAACCCGACCCAAGCAATATGCGGGTGCGGTTTGGGTCATGTTTTTTCCAAGTATCCAACTAGACCTGATTTTTTTGCCGGATACCTGACCCAACTATTATATATTGTTAATAAAAATAAAATTTTAAGATTATGTGAGTCCGGGTTTGGGATTCCATTTTCCATGACCCGACAAAATCCAAACCCGAACCCAGTTATTAGTTATCTGGATGGGTCCGGGTAAACCCTGACACGGACTTGACCCAACCCGTTGATAGCCCTAAAAAACAGAACCATGTTTTGAGAGCGGTTTTGGGGATTTTTACTTTTGCAAAATTAACATGATAGATTTGAATGACATTACGGCTCTCTTTGGTTTCTAAACATGCTTACAAAGCCCAATTGCAATACAGCAATGCAAAAACACGCTTATAAAGCCTAATTGCAACTTGAAAGACAGCATTGTGCGAGGCCCATAGTACACGAATACCGGCTTCAATCAAATCCAGGCTTTGTTATTCGCATTATGAACTTGCTTATGAGATTTACTGATGTTTGGATCCTGTTCATCCCCAAACAAACCTGACCACTCATATGATTCAACTCATCTCAAGTAGTCTCTTGACCACAAAGTTAATCTTTAGAGTTAGACATCGAATTTAATCAACCAAACATTCTAACCTTGTCTGGGTCTGGATCCCCTTGGGTCCATTTCAAATCCAACTTGTAAACTCCATTCTCAGGGTTTATACTCTCGCTGGTGTTTTCTTTCTATGCTATCACGCAGACAAACCTTCATATATCAAGGCCTCTTCCAATTTATATGAACATATCATAAACACTAGAGCTGGACCCAGATTATATTCACAGATAAGGGGTGTGCAATCGGGTCAGGCATGCGTCAGGATAAAGTTGATCTGCATTTAGATCCAAAAAGAAATGTGCAAACCGGGAAGAAAATGAATAGGACTTCTGACTTATAAAGAAGGATATCAGATCTTGGCTCGTCTATAAAGTTGCTGTTACTGCAAACCTATGTTAGGCGCTTGTTACACTCAATTACTGTGTTACATTTTAAAACTAACGAGGTCACATAATTACTAAACCAAATGAGCAATTCAACGGCAACCAGTCATCTAGACTGTGATTGGTCAAACTTACTGCATCAGTTTCTTAGTACAACAATTTCAAACCACAGTTGAATGCTTGCATGTAAGATACGCCTGAATTCTTTTAGCCTTCCTCCCAGTCTATTTCATCCTCATCTTCACCTGATTCCTCAGCTAGCGCATTCAAGTCTTGAACCTTGTGAACCTCATTTGCATTACCTGTGATGGATAATTTTTTGTCAGAATATTTTAGTGACAAAACATTTTAGCTCTCCACAGAAATTGGTGTTTGCATTCAATTTACATGTTATCAAGCTAACGTCTAGAGTCATTTTGCAGTAGATACATTAATGGACATAAGATGGGAAAAGAAAAGAAAATGACATGTAAAATAGGCAAGTGCTAAAAGATTTTCAACCATCACCAAGTTCATGGTAAATTTACAAGAGCATTAGCTAATTCCATATCATCAGAATACGAAAAGAGACATGGAAAAGATCCAATAATCCAATCAAAAGACAGTTGCATCATCATTTACATGCAAACGTCCTTTTAAATAATGCATTGTTGCTACCAAGGACCATTATATCATGAAGATGACTAACCCATGGTGCCATGAGTACAGAGAGTTATAGGCAGAAAATGTTCAGATATAAACTGTCAGAATGTCTGCAACGTCATAACCAACAGAATAGGGCTTCAATTCACCAGAACTATCTAGCTTCTCGTTTTCACCTGAACTTTTTCATTTTGCTAATAGCCAATATATTATCTTTTAACAATTCCAAATTTCCAAGTGATTGCCATCATTAAACCTGATGGTCATAAGTTCACGTCTTTTGAACATCATTATAGTCCCCACTAAGACTTATTCGTTTTGCTTTGACCAGCTATATTTATGAGACAACTCTACATGGTCAGGGAAATAGCACAAATTCTGTAGTAGTTTTATCCCTAAATTCACTTGGTGAAAATAGGTAGATGTTTAGGCAACAGCCACCCATTGACAGATCTCGGTCTTGCTTTTTCACACAACTACATTCTTACGGGGGCCCTATTTATCATGCTCCTAATAAATCTAGACAACAGTAACAGCCTTTTAGCACCTTAAGAAAACCCTGATACATGCACATGCACATGCACACACACACCCAAGAAGCTAACACAATCATTAAACTTGCACAAGTCTTCAATTCCCTTCAATTAATACTGCAATAAACGTCGTGCTGCAAACCATCCAGAAATAAATCTAACCTACATTTCAAACTACATAAGCTCATCTTTATCAGGCTCTTCATAAATCTAAACTAATGTAACCTCCATTTAGAACAAAAAACAAGGAAAAAAGACGTATATTAATTCCACAATGAACCCGAAAAAGCTATTCCATTTAAAACAAATTAGCTTTGCACTTCCACCACAGATCCAAACTAATCCCAAGACATCCACCCTTAAAATTCAGACTTTATATAATGTAACTACTGCAATTCATAATCTTGAGAGAGCATAGAATGGCAGTGGTTAGTTCACACATGAAGAACATCAGACTTGACAGAGAGTTACAACCTCTTTTAAAGAAAAAATCAACTGGCCTGGAATAAGGCTCCAATACCAGTGTTCTCCAGGGACTGAAAGACTGAAACAGGAAAGGAAGAAAAAAGGAAGAGGAGAAGAATAATTAGGTCACATCGAGGAAAAAATTCACCTAGCCTAGACGTCTCGTGTCAAATCCTGCTAGCTATATCACCAAGACACAGACATGGACATAAGAAACGTGTAATGAGAAAGATCATCCAAGAACAAACAAAGAAAGTAATATGTTACAGAAGAAATTGCCCCACATCAAACATGCCAGACATCACCATGCACAAAATGTCAGTTACATGTCCCTGTCATGCCACCAAAGGCATGGCCCAATAGAAACTATCCAAACTTGCCTAGCAAAGAGAAAGAGTAGAGAAAAACTTTACTTCAAACTTGTAGCAAGGACAAAATTAAGAAGCAACCTAACGAAAATGAGAAATTGACAATCCAAACTATGCCTTCTAACAGCACAGAAACCATCAAATCTACCTGCAGATCGAGCCTCTTCCCATTCGATATCATCATCCCCATCATCTTCTCTTTTTGCCTTCATTCCAACTTGCCGATGAGATAGTGGTTCAGAAATAGTACTCACAGTGATTGATGCAGTGGCACTATTTGCTGCTGCTGCTTTTTGCTGCCTCTCAAGAAGCGCACTGTAGTAGGCCTTGAGATACTCTTCCTATCAGAAGGCAAGAATCACAAGTTGAATGCTCTCTAAAATAATCTTGGTGCATACATGCAATATAAGGACATTTGTAAACACAGATAATCTCAGAGTCACATGCATAAAGATACCTGTAAATTCTGTGCAGCATCTTTTTCATGGTGTCCAGGCTTTTTCTCTTCATATGACCCATTTGAACCTGATAAGCCATCCATCTTACTTTCTTGCTTAACCAAACCCTGTTGCTCTTTTGTAAGATGCATTCCTTGCTTGATCATCCACGGAGGTAAAGTCTTCATCCCTGTGCCAGCAGCTACAGGTTTGGAATCCTCTTCCTTGACTTCTATACCAGAGAGAGAAACTTCCACCTGCCAAGATGCACATGCAATAACCAAAAATGATTTCTTTAATGTATGCAGAGCCTGCTAACTTCTTTAAATTGAACCATCGCCCAACACAAAGCAAGAAAAACCATTAGCAGGAGAAAAGAATAACAAAAGCTGCGATAAAAACTCAAAAAAAAGTCAACAGAACTTTCACAAAGAGTACTGTGGAAGCTAAATGCTGAATTATAAATGATGTGCTGTACTTAACAAGAGAGAAGATGAAACCAACCCTATCCGAAATATATATGGAATCATCTAAACCATACAATCAGATTTGATCTAATAATGTACATTTAATCAACTTTAGATTTAACCACATTGTAATTTAGATTAGTTACAACTTACAGGTGAGATGTCATGTATGGAGGTAACCAAAAGCACGATTGTCATTCTCGAGACCCAGTCTTGGATTGGACATGCCTGTCTCAGTGGCTCGGGCTAGTCATGGATTTTAATTTAATTTATTAAACATAAATAACAAATATATATTTTTATAAATACAAAAAAACAGACTATATTCATTTGAAATGAGGATTTCTCATATCATATATATAGACATAATTAAGAAAATGGAGATGAGACTCGGCCAAGTTCAGTCCCTAACCAAGTCATGTTATTTTTTGACTCAGTTAGGGACTGATATGATACGACTTGCTGGGTTTGCCAACTATGATCGCAAATGAAGGTTCCTATTAGGTTACTCTTTATCTGGATTTGAATTTAAAGTGAGTTTGGGCCTTTACATCAAATATAATCAAGCAGTCCAGATAATTGTGAAAATCTCTATAAAAAAGGATTTTGTGTATAAACACAATACTAGAAACACAAAGTGTGCACAAAGGCATAAAAGGAGAACTCTCACAAGTGCACAAAGGCACGGATACAAATGCACAAACGTAAAAAAATATCAACTTCAATATGTTGGGTCCCAAAAGAGGGCTTTACAAAAGTGTAAGTTACAAGGGGGTAACACCCCATATTTATAATACAAGGGAGAGAGGGAATGAGGGAGTGTTGGGCTCCCAACGGCTCTAAATAGAGCTGTTGGGAGTCCAAAGGCTCTCTCTACTTTATGCTTTTTGACTTTGGTCAAAAAAGCATAAAGCCAAATAAGTCCAAAAACTAAACTAAAAAAGAAAAAGAAACCTAACCTAGTTAAATAAACTAACCTAATCCTAACTAAACTTAAAAGTAAACTGAAACTATGAGATTACATATTGAATTATGTTACATTATTTAACACCCCCCTCAAACTTAGGGTGACATAACCGAAAGTTTGCCAAGAAGGAAGTTAAATCTTGGAGAGCACAACGCTTTGGTGAAGAAGTCTGCTAGTTGGTATTCTGATGTAACATATGGAAGGTCTATAGTTCTTCTTAAGTATTCTTCACGAACATAGTGGCAATCCATCTCAATGTGCTTCGTGCGCTCATGAAATGTGTGATTTTTGGCAATATAAATTGCACTTTTATTATCACAACATAGTTTTGTGGGCCCTTGAACTTGAATATTCATATCTTCCAGTAAGTTGCGAATCCAAACAATCTCCATGGTAGTAGATGTCATGGCTCTATATTCGGCTTCTGTGGATGAAAGTGAGACCTTATGTTGTTTCTTGCATCTTCAAGAAATTAAAGATTCCCCTAAAAAAATACAAAAACCAGTGGTGGAGTGACGGTTATTTGGGTCACCTCCCCAATCAGAGTCAGTATAAGCAATTAAATTCAATTCAGAAGAAGAAGATAGAAATACCCCATTGTTTATTGTACCGTTTATGTATCTGATGATGCGGAGAATGGCACTCATATGAACTGAAGTAGGTGCATGTTGAAACTGACTAGCAACATGTACAGCATGAGAAATATCAGGCCTCGTAATGCTGAGATACGTTAAAGATCCAACCAGTTGTCGGTAAGGTGTGGGATCTTTTAGGAGAATCCCATCATCAATCTTCATCTTTGAACCTACTATTTCAAGAGTTTCACAGACCTTGTCATCTGTGATTCCTGATCTATCAAGAATCTCACAAACAAGTTTAGTTTGAGACAAAAAATAGCCTCTGTGAGAATAGGCAACCTCAATTCCCAAAAAATATGTCAGAAATCCTAAGTCTGACATTTCAAATCTTGAAGTCAGGATAGATTTAATGCTCTTGATTCATTTGACATCATCACCTGTTATTAACATATCATCAACATATAACAGTAATATAACAATCCCTGCATCAGATTTCTTAACAAACAATGCAGTGTCAGTATAGCATGAAGTAAAACCATTTTCAGTCATTACATTATTAAACCTATCGTGCCAAGCCTTGGGAGCTTTTTTCAAGCCATAAAGAGCTTTACGAAGACAAAGAACTTTATTTTTTGGAATTTCCATACCAGGTGGAGCATCCATGTAGACTTCTTCATCAAGATCACCATTTAGAAATGCATTTTTGACATCCATTTGGTAAATATTTCATTTTCTAATGGAAGCAATGGTGACGAGACATCTAACAGTAACCATACGAGCTACTGGAGCAAATGTCTTTTCATAGTCAATCCTGTATTCTTGACTATACCCTTTAGCTACAAGATGAGCTTTATACCTCTCAAGAGAACCATCACTCTTTGTTTTGACTTTGAATACCCATCGGCATCCTATAGTTTTCTTTCCACTGGGAAGCGTTTGAAATTCCCAAGTGTTGGCTTTCCTAAGCGCTTTGAGTTCATTCTCCATGGCTTCTCTCCATTCTATACATCGTTTGGCATCTTCAAAATTTTTTGGTTCAAAATATGAGTGAATGGCACTTAAGCAAGCCCGATATTTAGGAGAGAAAGAATCAAAAGATACGAATCTAGAGGGAGTTCTTCTAGTTCTCTCGGTTCTTCTAGGATTTGAATCATGTGAGGGGATAGATTCGCTAGGTTCACTATATTGCTCAATAGCACTTCTAAAGGGGAGTCTATCTCTATGAGTATAGGTGATAGGGTCTCTAGTTATATTTTCTTCTTGAGAGGTAGTAGGGTTAGAGTTATTGTTGATTTCAACCACTTCATTGTCACTGTTATATGTTGATTCATCATCACTAGAGATATCATCTTTAGATAAAAGATCAAAGAGAAAGGAATAGTCAGCAATTTCTAAATGAGATTCATTCTTTTCAAAACCACTATCATTTTCTAAAAATGTTACATTCCTTGAGATATATAACTTATCATTTTTAGTATCATAACATCGAAACCCTTTTTGGGTTTCGGAGTAGCCAAGAAAAGCACAAGGAATGGCTTTAGGTGAGAGTTTATCATTCTTATCTGTAAGGACAAAGCACTTACAACCAAAAACTCTCAATCTATTATAATCGGGTTCTTTTTCATATAGAGTTTCGAAAGGAGAGATTTTATCTAAATTTTTGGATGGAAGACGATTAATAAGATAAACTGAAGCAAGAGCCGCTTCGGCCCAAAATTTTTTTGGAATACTTTGGGAAATAAAAAGGGTTCTAGTGGTTTCAATGATATGCCTATGCTTCCTTTCGGCTAACCCATTTTGTTGTGGGGTCTTAGGACACGATCTTTGATGGACAATACCATAGTCTTCAAGATATTTCTTAAATTCATTGGAAAGATATTCGCCTCCAGAATCGGTCCTAAAAATCTTTAAATTACTATTAAATTGATTCTTAATTATCATATGATATGATTTAAAACATGAAAACACTTCGTGCTTATGTTTAAGGAAATATATCCAACAATATCGAGAAAAATCATCTACAAAAATCACATAATAGGCAAAGCCTCCCTTGGATATGACGGGTGTCGGTCCCCAAACATCCGAATGAACAATTTCAAAAGGTTTTGTGGTAAACATAGATCTTTGTTCAAAAGGCATACTTCTCATTTTTCCAAGAATACAATCATTACAAGAGAAAGTATTTTTACAAAAAATTTTAATAAAATGCAAATAGGATAACTTGGTGATGTTGGGATGACCAAGTCTTTTGTGCCAAACATTTATGTCTTTATGTTGGGCCACATTACAAAAAGGGGTTTTAGGGATTTGGAGAGAATCCACATAGTACAAGTCTCCCTTCCTAGAGCCTTTCCCAATCAACTTCCCGGACCGGTGATCCTGTATTAAACACTTATTAGATGAAAATTGAATGTCACATCCAAGGTCCGAGAGTTGAGAGACGGAAAGTAAGTTCAAATTCAATTTAGGTATAAATCTAATTTTGGGAATAAAAAAATTTTGAGTTTCAAAGTTTTCAATCTCCTTAATTTCAAGAGAAGTGCCATCCGCAGTTGAAACAAAAGATGGTGATAAACTTTTAGAATATTCAGAAAGAGAAGAGATGTTTGGAGACATATGAAAAGATGCACCCGAATCTAAAAGCCAAGAAGTTTTACCTGGAGGAGAAGGAGTAGATACGGCGGCACCGGAAATAGCTCCCTTAAGAAGAGGTTGAAGAGCTTCCATAATTTGATTTAGAGAGAGAGCTCCACTTGTAGATTCCGCTTTTTGTGATTGAGATGTGGTTGCCATTGCAAGTAGTTTTTTCCATTTAGGACAAACTGGTTTGATGTGATCAGGTTCCTTGCAAAAGTGGCACACAATTTTGCTATTTTCCCTTCTTCCGCCTTGACCACCATTGTATCCTTGATTTTGGTTTTTAAAGTGAGGAGGTTTATATGTCCTCAAGTTGTTGCCAGGCCTAGACATGGCATTAGCTTCATCACATTCATCTTGATTTGTGGGCATTGCAAGAACACTTGGATTTTGCTTGCTAATGCCCATACGAGTTTCCTCTCCACTTAACTTGGTAATAAGATCTTCAATGGAAGGAGATGTGAAAGAAGATAGAAGAGAGGACCGAATTTGTTCAAATTCGGGTCGAAGACCATTTAGGAAGTTAAAGAAGTGATCTTCCTCTAATTGCTTGTATCTAAGTTCAATAGCTTCGCCACTCCACTTGGGCTCAAGCATGGCAAGCTCATCCCAAATAGAGGATAATTCAGCAAAGTACTCACGAATAGACATCTCATTTTGTTGTAGGGTCAAGGCCCTCTTTTGAAGATAGTACTTGTGAGATAAGTCTCGTGAAGTATACATCTTTTCAAGATAATGCCAAGCTTCGGAGGCTTTCTTGAATTTGATGATATTGGCATTGATCTTGGTTTCAACGGATGAGAAGATCCAAGATAGGATCTTGAAGTTTCTCATTTCCCATTCCTCATGTTTCTTTGAATATTCTTCAAGAACTTTTTGTCTTTCTTCTCCTTCAAGAATTTTGATTTCTCCTCTTTCAACCATCGTAATTTTTGGTTCGGGTTCCGTTATGGAACCTTGAACATATCCCCAAAGCCCCTTTCCTTTAATATGAGCTTCCATATTTCCGGCCCATACATGATAATTGGAACCATTGAGCTTAAAGCCAAGAGAGAAATGAGAGTCTTTTTCACCCATTAGAGAAATAAGATGAAGGAGAAAAATGCGTACCACAAAGAGATTTTAACTCTTACTTGTAGTAATCTTCCAAAATATTTGATGAAGAGAAGTCTTCACGCCAATCTCGAAAAAATTGAAGGCACGCTTTTCGAGACACTCAATATTGTGAAGAATCACAAGACTTTCCTTCTCAAGCAACCTTGCTCTGATACCATGTGAAAATCTCTATAAAAAAGGATTTTGTGTATAAACACAATACTAGAAACACAAAGTGTACACAAAGGCATAAAAGGAGAACTCTCACAAGTGCACAAAGGCACGGATACAAATGCACAAAGGCATAAAAGGAGAACTCTCACAAGTGCACAAAGGCACGGATACAAATGCACAAACGTAAAAAAATATCAACTTCAATATGTTGGGTCCCAAAAGAGGGCTTTACAAAAGTGTAAGTTACAAGGGGGTAACACCCCATATTTATAATACAAGGGAGAGAGGGAATGAGGGAGTGTTGGGCTCCCAACGGCTCTAAATAGAGCTGTTGGTAGTCCAACAGCTCTCTCTACTTTATGCTTTTTGACTTTGGTCAAAAAAGCATAAAGCCAAATAAGTCCAAAAACTAAACTAAAAAAGAAAAAGAAACCTAACCTAGTTAAATAAACTAACCTAATCCTAACTAAACTTAAAAGTAAACTAAAACTATGAGATTACATATTGAATTATGTTACATTATTTAACAATAATGCCATAGATTCTCCACGTAGAGTTGGTTGCACACACACACAAACGTCAAGTTAGTGGGTTTAAATGTAAAAAGATGGTAGGAATAAAAGTAAAGTGAAGACAAAGAGAAGATAATAGTGTTCTTCTCTCTTTACCATTAAACTTATAAAAATGACTTTTTAATATTATACATTGAATTCTATACCCCAAATGACAAAGGTTTAAAGTTTAAACTTAGATTAACCCCTATATATATATATATATATATATAAGATAATGGCCTTCTAAGTTGCTGTCATTGTAACGCCCCAAAAATCCAGGACTTGTAACTTTTAGAATAGTTTAGAAAGCTTTGAAATCATAGAATAATCAGAGTTTAAATAGTACTTCAGCGGAAAATGATATTTTTTAAAACCACAAAGCATGAGTTTTATACAATGTGATCATATATATATATATCAAGAATCAACTAAACCTCAAGATACGTAACTTCTATGCAGTTCGAGTTATGCACACAGGATTCAAGTCAGATATGCATTTAAGACATTCAAATCATTGCACCATCATATGCATTCACAATTTTTTTTTTTTTACATCAAATCACATCGCAGTCAACCACATCAGCGTGAAACACACGCACGAATCTTCAAGACATTTTAGTCCAATATGATATTCATCAATCATGCTACACAGGTATGATATATTCTCACAAACAATCATAATGCAACTTCCTGCAACACAGCTATGTAGGCGTGATGTATCATCAAAACTAAGTGTTTGTAATCGTGAGGTGTCATTCCTCTAAATAGTCTAAACTAATGATTTGTAGGCGTATAAGTCAACCACCTAAAAGTTATTCATTGTAGGCGTAACAAGTCAACTAATCAGTTGTAGACGTGACATGTCATTTACCTGCATAAGCATCATAATTATAAGGGTCTAGGTTGGACAAAATTCATACGTAATTTCATTGATAAACTTTTGCTTGACAAGATCCGTACTGGAAAATAAAAAGTCTTACCCAAAACTTATTAAAGTGTTTATTCGCTAATTCTCTACCTAACCCGTCATGATGAAAATAAACACGGTTCACTACTCTCATTGCTACTAGTGAAGCTTGGGTTGTTGTTGCTGACTTTCCTTCGCGATTCGCTTCTTCATATCTGCTTCCTTCTTGCGACAAACTCTGACGAAATGCCCCATATTTCCGCAATAGAAACAACCTCCAGTGTCTCGAGGGCATGGTTGTCCAGGATGACCATAATTACACTTCGAGCATTTTTTACTAGATGATCGATGTAGCTTGATTCCTTTGCCTTGCTTTTGTTTCTTAGATGGGGATCCCTGCATTCTATCATTGGCAAGTCGGCATTTGCTAACTGATTTTTTGTTCTGAATATCTTTAACGTGCCTCCCTTGCTCCAAGCCTTGTGTGGCCAGTTGCCACCTATCGTACTTTCACTTATGGCGGCATTCTTTCATTGAATGGTCCACCTTACCACAGAAAGAGCAAACCATAGAATTTCGGGGGTACAATAGATTCGAGGGAACTTGATGGTTATCCATCTGATTATCGCACTGACCCTGAAAGGTGTTCTCGCAAGCCACACTATGACTCAGGTTCTGGACCACAGATTGGAGATGAATAACTGCTCCGGTCAAAACATTTATTGCCTCACTCATCTCATTATACGACATCTAAATCGAAGCAAAATATTTTATTCAAATTAAATGCAAATCAATAAGATCAACACTTATTGTGCGATGCAGATGTCGGATGGTCAAAAAACACTATTTTCCCTGTCGCTCTGATACCAAGTTGTAACGCCCCAAAAATCCAGGACTTGTAACTTTTAAAATAGTTTAGAAAGCTTTGAAATCATACAATAATCAGAGTTTAAATAGTACTTCAGCGGAAAATGATATTTTTTAAAACCACAAGTCAATGGACCTTGAGCGCATTACAACGTAAAACTTTCCTTTGTCGAATCCCGCACAACTATTGAAATCAAATGGTTTAGAAATGGAGTTTCAATAATTGAGAATTTGTTCATGGGATTTTACAACTCATTATATTTGTTGAAACCAAAAGAAGTTTACTAAAACAGTTTTAGTTACTCAAGGTTTTAATTAAAAGAGAATTTTTGAAATACACTTCATACCAAATTTACCAACATGTCCTCAAGAGCGAAACGTCAGGGAAAGAGCTCTATCTTGATCTCATCACGCCATCGTGCCATCGCAGACTGTATTACCTATCCATTTTTTGCCCATAAAATGAGTCAGTTTCACTAAAAACTGGTAGGTGCACATACAGGACGATATAGAACATAGTTAAGCAAAATAATTTAATATGTCAAGTAGACAGGCAATTATATAGCAATTTAATTTCAACAGATTCATGGAGTAACTATCATGAGCAAAAATGCTAAAACTATTACAAGCATTTCACTAGCACAAGTAGGCTAATTATTATAAGCAAAGCACTGCATAAGCAAGCAAAATACGATGCTACATCAACCACACACACAATTCCATAAGTATTGAAACCTGTTGCATGTTATAGCTTTCATATGGGTATAACTCAACAAATTGTGTGATCGGATTTAAATTATGTTTCGATATTAACTGGCCAAGTGGGTACGCACACGGCACGACTCTAGAAACAGCCTTGACTGATCCGGGGGTTTATTATGCTATGTATTTTATGATAACCCGGATAGCTGACTGAGTCAGCACCTAAGGGGACGATCAGTGACCAAGAGAGAAATCCCCAAAGCAGCATAAACAATGGATGCATCCCGAACATGGAGAGCTACCACCTAGGATAATTATGGTAGTCCCCTTCCCCTAACTCCGATGATTGGGGAAGCCGAGTCTTTTGCTCGTAACTGCCATTAATGGCTTGTCCATCGAAGTTTTTGTACCTTCCCGTCCTCTCTCCTGACAGGAGTCAGCGATTCGAATGAGTACATCAGGGTGGTTAACTAAAGACCCATTCTACATACTCTGGTCTTTCGACCCAACTCGAGTATCTTGCCGGTGAAGGCGGAAATCATCACTTATTTAGGTGATCTCAGCATTTTGTTATTTGCACTCATCAAGGTTGTCACAACCTACTCATCCAATCATCGCAACGTAAGAAGACGTACTTGTCAAAAAGTATGGACGTACTTGTCAAAAGTACGACTACGATGAAAGGGATATGGTTTCACCAAAGAAACCCCAACAGATATTATCTGCATAAGAAGTAACACAACACAATTTGGCAAGATAAGTCTTGAATTCATTTCAATAATATTTTGCATATTTCATGATACAAGGTCGTCTCGGATCTCTCGTCCGATCAACAAAGTACTTAACACGTCGTGCATGACTAAAAGTATGCTACACGAAAAACGGGGGGTGCGTAGGCTTCTCAAAAGGAACACCCAACACACAACTTCATAACGATCAAGAGAATATAGGAATGCTCATTTGGCACGATTCATCCTTAAAAGTCACAATGTCACATTGAGTCATTCACACAAGGCACATCACTATCAATCTTGCATCCAAAATTTATCTTAATATCGACATGATTCGCACGACACGCGACACTAAGTTTAATAAATGAAGAATGGGTCCTTCAACAGAACCTCACTCGATCACAGGCTCCTGTCCCCAATCGGGGTTATTCAAATTGAGTCGCAACTTGAATCGAGGTTATAAAACATTTCTCCCAAGTGTGGACTTGGGAGGGCCCAAATGTGACTTCGCAATCCTGCGAGACTTAAAACTTAACTTTGCAAAAGTTGTGCAATTTGAAGAGCACTGGGTTGGCAGAAGGAAACTCACTTTTAAAGAACTGCAATGCACAAGCACAACTTCTAGTGTTTTGAAAACAAGTGATAACAGGTTAGGCACAAGACTACATTTATGTAAGTATATATTTACCATAAATGTGAGCATATGCAGGTTATAACATGACAAACAACTCTCGACTTGCGATGCCCCACATCGAGGAAAAAACACATAAGTAATACACGAGGTACCAAAACCATACCTTGGCCACTTAGATAGGCAAACACATAAGGTCATAAGTAATACATGAGACACGAAGTTGTGACTCACTCAAAGGAAACGTGCAGGCAAAAATATATGCAAACAAACAAGGGCATAGGTATTGCACGAAGTACGAAATCACACCTCAAACTCATAAGCAACTATGCAAAATAATAATCGAAGAATGAAATTGAACCTCGACCCATGAGCATGCAAACAAGAAAATACGCATTTCAGAAGCAATATAACTCTAAGCATGTCTAGCATGGGCATCTTAATTATTTCAACTTAAATAGGTTCATTTATTGCCTTTTGTAAGACTTTACCCTACCTCGAAATGTTGTGTAGCTGCGTACGCATACACGTGAGGATAATACGAGCATCGGGCCGCGGAGCATGAACGGGGCCTGTTGCGTAAGCTGCAAAGGTACGTTATTAGTATGCATTTAAATGAATAGGGAAAACGGTAACAAAGGACTGGGGTCTCGGCTTCTCTGCAAAACAAGGCAGGGATCAACGGTTCCTGCCGACTAAAAACAGAGCGGGGTAGGGTCCAATGACCCATGCCGCCAAAGGAAACAGGTGCAGGGGCCATCGGCCCCTGCCGAATATTTAAAGAAGGGCAGGGGCCAGACGACTAAGAGAGGGGCATGGGCCATCGGCCCCTGCTGGGTTTCCGAAAAGGGAGGCAGGAGCTGAAGGCTCCTGCTGGCTTTAAAGGAAGGGCAGAGGCCATCGACCCTTGCTGGAAAAATGAGCAGAGAGAGGGAGCGCAGGGGCCAAAGGCCCCCTGCGGCTTTCAAAAGAGGAGGCAGGGGCCAATGGCCCCTATCGTTTATGGAGAAAAAGGCCAGGGGTCATCGGCCCCTGCTGGTCTTTAAAAAAAAGGAGGGGGGCAGAGGCTAAAGGCCCCTGTCGGGCTTGAGAAAGAAAATGGCAAGGGCCATCGGCCCCTGCTGGCTTTTAAAAGAAGAGGGGCAGGGGCCGATGGCCCCTGTCGGAAGGTAAGCAGAGAGAGAGAGAGTCGCAGGGGCCTTTGGCCCCTGCCTACGGCTGTCGGGAGAGGAGAAGGTAGAAGAAGAGAGAAAAAAAACAAAATGGGAGGAAGAGAAGAGGTGGGAGGGCTTACCTGGGGTTGCCGAAGAGGAGGGAGGTCGTCGGGCTGCCTCGACAGAGAGGAGCTCGCCAGCGTCGGCGTCGGCAACGAGAGAGAGATGGAGTCGGGGAGAGAAGAGATGCAGAGGGGGAGAGACGAGAGACGGAGGTGGCATCGCGGTTCGCAGGGGCGTCGGTGCGAGGAGAAGGAGGCTCGAGAGGGAGGCATGCCCCCTCTGCCCTCCTGCGATGCTTTTAAAGAGCTCGTGGGGGGGGGGCGAAATTCGGGGAAACCCTCAAGGGTTTCCCTTATCTGCCGAGGGGGTGGAGCGGCGCGGGTGAGCTGCGGCGCACAGGGGAGGGTTTTGTTTTAAAACCCTCACCCTGCGTCGGGTTTTAAAACCCTAACGAGGGCGGGCCTGGGTCGGGTCCCGACCCGGGTCCGGTAAAAATTTTTTTTTTTTACGTGGGTTTTACAGTCATACTTGTTTTTCTTAACTAGCAGTGAATGCTCCAGAACAATGTGTACAAAAAAAAACAGTATATATTATCAACACCTTCAATAAATATCAATACTAGCACGTTTGTGTAGCCTCCAATAGTATTAAAAAGATGCACAGAAAAAAGAGCTGAATCCTTTTAAGAATCAAGGATTATAGTAGGTCGAACAAATGAAGTGGAATTAAGAATAGAATTGGGAAGTGGAAGGAGACGCAAGGATCTTCCATGTCCATGTGAAGTAGGAAGCAAGAGTGACCAAGAAAAATTAGAGAGTAAATAAGGAAGACATTTTTAAAAAGCTCAAAATTACCATTATATATGGTACCACTACTGCATACAAGATTGACTAGGATTTTTGTCCTTAAAGACACGGTTGTACAAACACCTTAAATCCAGCTAAAATTCACTATTCAACAAAGTGATAAGAACTATTGAGTATCAAATACAATGAACCTGAGCATAAAACTCTGTAACTCGTGCAGAAGACTACATAATAGTGTAGATGATGTTCAGATTCTGAGAAGAAAATTCAGCTAAACTCTTGGCTGATTCATTCTTTTAAATGAATTATTGAAAAATCTTTAAGTTTAATAAAGAAGAAAACATCATTTCCATTTTAGAAAAATAAGAACACTTAGATTGTTATTTTATATGTATCACTCAATCTAATAAAAATATCATCTGCGGTTCTCTTTGTAAATGAGTTGCTTTTAATGGGTGTACTGCCTGTGTAGAGAAGCACTACATCCTTGGAAGCATGCTTCCAATGACTAAAAAAAAATTCAGAAGAACCCAAATCTCCAGCTTCTAAGGCAACTTTCAACAAAACGAGCTTCCCAAGATATGCAGGAGCATCCAGTTACTATGGCCAAGCATGCGTTAAAAAATATCCAGGTAAATAAGACATAAAAGAAAAAACATGCAAATCAAAACAAGGAGAATATCCAATCAGAAAAGGCAAGGCCAAGTATACAACAGAAAAAAACAAAGACAGTGGACAAAAGGACAAATATTTCTAACACTCCTCAAGTGTGTGAAAGCATTAGAATTGACATTTTTACTTCAAAAAGCTGAAGTAAGAACACTGTGAGATCAGAAGTTTAATAGATGGGCCTAAGGTATATGAAACATTCACTGGGGATTAAATTTAAGAGAACGTTTAATATTTTGTGTAATAAAAATATACTACAGACTTGCTCAAGCAGATAAACATGGAGGATCTGAAAGTAGAATCTGAGGGCCCTGGTATATTTCCATTCTGAAGTAGGAAACTAGGAGACAACTAGAAATTTGCCTAATAAAGCGCTTCCAGCATTTGAAATTTACCAAACCAAATATAAAAAAGAAGAGGAACCAGACAGCACATGTTAAAAAAAGAAAAAAAGGCAAAACAAGAAATAGGTCAGGTAAGATACACTTGTCTCGCCAACAAATGGCATTGGTGTTCCACCATGCGTATGTGGTTGAGAAGACTTAGAGTCAATAGCAGTTGAATCACCATTGACAGCACGGCTGGCTACAATTGCACGAGCTTCCCATTCTTGGAGACTACCAAAATAAGGAGCTTGCAATTCTTTCACCCTCCCCAATTGATCCATCAACGGCTTCAGCTGCACCTGCAATTCGTTTTAGCTTGCATTAATTAAACATGAAAAGTAAGGGTGCAAAAATACAAAAAAAACAAAAAAATGACAAGACGTATCAAGAGGAATGATCAACAAAACTCCATCCATAAGATGTTAATAATGATCCAAAGTACATAAGGACGGAAACACAAATAAAACATTTAGTGAATTTGATGATTCATCCTCTATTGGAGTCATTTAACATGAAAATAACTAATTCATTATTTATAGCACATTTGCCACTCACATAGCTGTTTTCTAAGATATAATAAGCTTAAAAGGAAGGTAAAATGAAGATTAGGGATCCCCTCAGAACTTGAGTTGCTCCAAGTTAAATTCACTGGTCCAATATGTCACTAAGGGTGTTAATCAGGAACTCAGCCACAGCCTTGGCAGACACTACCATATATTGTTGAATTGCAGCTGAGACCTCAAAATTTGAAATGCATTTTAGAACAGATTTTGAGTTTCATTGGTTGGGAGGAACATATTTGCATACTAAAGAAAGTGTGAAGTATATCACAAATCATTCGAAAGCATTAACAATCTTTAAAATAAAGAAAAAATTGGAGCTAATAAATATTACAAAGACAATGTTCGTTTAACATTATACTACTCGGAAGCGCTTGCTTGATGTAAGGGAGAGCTTGAGGCTCACTGATAAAACTATGAAAATGAGGGCTATTACGACAAAAAAAATTTGTTTTTGACGAAGAATATTGATATTTTTTCGTTTAGCATTATTGATCACAAAACTTATTTATAAGATGATCAAATTTTGTGATCAAGAAAGCTCTATAATTGGTGAAGTTTATGAAGGCATGGACAATATGTTGGGAGAGAACAAAGACAATCTAAAAGGACAACTAAATTTATGTGAAAAGATTCATAGTAGATTGGATAGAATGAACGTGCTCTGAAATATTATGAGTCAGAGTATCTCAAGATCTCAACATTAGAAAGGGTCAAACGAGTTTCTCCTGATAAAAAATTTATTTTATCTATTTGATAAAGTTTAAACTTTAATGATTTAATTATTTTATTATTTCATTTGCATTTTCTTGTTATAGCTAAACAATTTTTTTCTTTTCTGTACAAAAAAAATAATGATATTTTAGATGGTGCAATGCTCGTGCTTGATGTCATATCTGGTAAAAATGAAGAACTCTCTTCACTTTACAGGTCACAACTTGTAGCTTTTGCATTAAGCGGAAGATTTAGCCGAAATGCAACAAAAATTGATACATTGAATCCTACAATGACAGTCCTTAATTGTTGGCATTTTTATGGTGGTGATACACTCAAGTTGAAAGCATTATCCATGAAGATTTTATCTCAACCTATCAGTATATCTTCTGTGAGCACCTATAGCTACATTCATAATGTTAAAAGAAATAGGCTCAATGAACATCGTGTTGATACCTTGGTGTATATCCATTCGAATCTTTGATTGATTGACAAGTATAATTAAAGTATTTTATACTTTTGTTTTGATATCTTATAAAATATTTATGTATCATGGATTATTTATTAGCATTCATATTTTGTATTCTTGTTATAAAAAGGTGCAACAATCATTACAAATAACCGAGTAGAAAAAGGGATATCAATCCAGAACTTCTTGTTGAAAAAAATACGTTGAGATTAGAGGACATTTATGTCACACAGACTCTTTTAACAGGGCACAACACCCGCCTCGCACCCACACCCAGGTGGGTGCGACACTTGGACACAACTTCCTTTGTGTTAAGTGAAGTCAACCACACATGTCTATTTCTATCCAAAAGTAGATTCAGTTAACCCTAATCAAGTCCATTTTTATCTATATTATATATAAATATATGAATGCACATAGTGTTAACTTAAAACTGTTAAAAAAAATTTTTATATATATATATATATATCCTCCCCGCACCTACAACATCCGCACTCATACCTGCACCCGCACCTATGTGACATAGGAGGACATCGTTGGAGAGACTTGGGTGATAGTGCACAACAATCAAGACTATGAGGTTGAAGAGGATTCAAATCAATTCAATAGATCTAAGGGTAGTAGGAAATGAAGAACTCTTGAATCTTGAATTCTTGATTATTTCTTTTGATTATGTAATTGGAGTAGTCCAACTTGGAAACTCTTATGTTGCTTTGGCCGTTTGGCAATGACTTTTATGTCATGAACTTGTAATATTTTGTTGGTTTGATTTTGGTGATAAGTACTTTTGTTTTGAAGTTTACATGCTGAAGTGAAGTAGTGAATTACGTTAATTTTAATGGTTAAATTTTATACCATTGAAATGCTTGAAATTAAATTGTGTTTTTAGTGCTTAAATGCATAATTTGTTTTGTTCACTTAAAAATTGAACTATATCTCCATGTAATCTTTTAGTTTATTGATTTTTCTATCTTTCAAAGATCACAACCTCAAATAACAAGTCATTTGATTCGTTTCTTGAAAAAGGCACACTTCTTAATCAATTTTATTAGTTTTCTTGATGTATTATTTATTAAATGCTTGCATGCATTTGTTAAATGGTTGCAATAGGGATGTGAATTATGAATTTGTTAGAACCCGACCCTGTAGAGAAACGGATTCTATAAAAGGGCCTCGAGAGGGCAACAACACGGCGCATCTTAAACACAAATAAGTAAAGAAAATGGAGGGGCATGCAACATTGAGGAAGAGAGAGAATTGTCTCTCCTGGTCGGCTACACAGGGAAGCGTGAGGTGGATAGGGAGTCGACGACAAGAGAGGGAGAAAAGACGTTCCTTCTCAGTCGATGATGGGCGTGAAAGAGAGGCAAGGAAGAAATATGTTCCCTCAGAGAACAAGAACCAAGAACGAAGCTTATAGAAATCTATTAATAAACTTCATTAAAAATTAACTTAAGCTAGATACATCTATTTATAAATTTACAAGAGGGCAAAAAAGTAAAAATACACATAGTTCCCACCCTAGAGAGGACTCTAGGGGGCATCCCACCAAAGTCCTAGACTTGGTAAGACTCCAAGCTGGGCAGGTTTTTCTGGGAGTCCTGAGAGAAAGGAAAACTCCTTCCGCGCAGTCCCAGTTGGGCGGGTGCGGATCTGGTTGGTCGGATCCAGAGCAAGAAACAGACCGTAACAAACCACCCCTCTCAAACTCGCCTTGCCCTTAAGGCGAGAACTTCGGGCACTAAGCTATTAGCTGGTCCTCCTCTTTTTTCAATCTTGCTCCACCTTGTGGGTTATGAATCCACAACAATCTCATTCCACCTTGTGGGCTATGGATCCACAATATGGAACCAAATTTCGAGGTTGCTTTATAAACTGAATGAACCAAGCAGGATCTACCCCAACATGTGTATTGAAGCCAAGAACATTCTTTTTTATCCAACCAAAGTCACGTGAGAGGCCTCCAAAGTGGATCAGGTCAAACGAATCTGGAGCAGCTAGTTGAGACAAATTAAAGGTCCATTTTGACAAAACTTGATTTGGTCAAGATAAGTTGAAGGTACGACGCACATTTGGGTTGGATAATATGGATTAGGGAAGGGTTTGAATTTGGTTAGGAAATTGGACATGAGGAGGTTTATAACAGGTAGGGCTAACTAAGGTGATTTTTTTGGATTTTTGGGACTGTCAAAGGCCTGGAATGAATTTTGAAAAATCAAACTAGGATGCAGGCCAGTATCGATCCTTCCTAAGAACAGGCAGAAATTTGGCCTAGCTTTCGAAAGTCAGATCGGGGTCAACAGTGGTCAGATTCTAACGATTCAAAAAATAATTTGGATGCACGAGAATCAAAGAAACTAATACCGGTGTGATTTCCTTGGAACGATCAGAGTAGAGATCATGGGGTGCAGATCAGCGCGGTTGATGCATATCACAGTTGGTGGCGGCTGATCTGTCGTGTAGAGTTGTGCAGGGCTTGGGTTGCGTCTGTAATGAGATATTGCGGAAATATAAAGAGTGCATACAAGCACATACAACAATGAATAAAAGAGAAAATATCACAAGTCCACGAAGGGACAATACAAGCACAAGCCTTTAAGAAGGCAACAATATACAAAGCCTCTTATTGAAAAGAGAGAGGAGCTCTCCAAGATGAAAATACACAAGGGGATCACCCCTATTTATACAAGAGAAGGAGGAGGAAAAAGGAGGGCCAAAGGGCCTCAAAAGGAGAGCCAAAAGGGGGCTCCCATAGAGTCGTTGGGAGCCCCCAACGGTCACATTTGTGACCGTTGGGGGCTCCAACGACTTCTATGTTGGAGCCCCTTTTGGTCCTCAAAAATAATAAAAAGAAAAATAATAAAATAAATAATAAAAATTACATTTGATCAAAGAGGAAAAAAATAGTTGTTTTCTAAAACAACTGTGAAATTACAAAAATACCCCTATCGGGTATTGATGTAATAAACAGAATATATATATATATATAATAGGTACATTTTAACACCCCCCCTCAAACTTTACGGGGGAAGGACGGAAAGTTTGCCGAGAAGAAACATGAACCGAGGAGCTGGAAGAGCTTTGGTGAAGAAGTCTGCCAACTGATATTCTGAAGTGACATATGGCAGAGCAATAGTTCCTCGTAAAAATTCGTCACGAACATAGTGGCAATCCATTTCGATATGCTTCGTACGTTCATGAAAAGTATGATTGCTTGCGATATAGATGGCACTCTTATTGTCGCAACACAGCTTGGAGGCTTCAGTAATATCAACTCCCATATCTTTAAGCAAACTGCGAAGCCATACAAGTTCCATTGTTGTGGTTGCCATTGCCCGGTACTCAGCTTCAGTGGATGAGAGTGAAACTTTCTGCTGCTTCTTGCATCGCCAGGCAATCAATGAGTCCCCTAAAAAGACACAAAAACCAGTAGTTGAGACTCGATCATTGGGATTACCTCCCCAATCTGCATCAGTATAAGCAAGAAGATTCAAAGGGGAAGAGGAGGATAGAAATAGCCCTTTATTGATGGTATTCCGAATGTAGCGAATGATTCGGAGAACCGCACTCATATGCACGGTTGTAAGAGCATGCTGAAATTGACTGACTGAGTGAACCACATGAGTGATATCTGGTCTGGTGATGGTTAAATATGTAAGAGACCCAATGAGTTGTCGGTACGGTGTAGGATCTTCCAGAAGAACCCCATCTTCTAACCGTAACTTGGCATTAATAACCTCGGGAGTCTCTACCTTCTTATCATCAGAAATCCCAGACTTAGAACATATATCTGCAGCAAGCTTCATCTGTGACAAAATATATCCTCTAGGAGAATATGCAACCTCAATTCCAAGAAAATATCTGAGAAAACCTAAATCAGACATATCAAAATTATCTTTTAACATATTTTTAACATTAATAATACTACTTTGATCATTTCCAGTGATAATCATATCATCAACATAAAGCAACAAAATTACGATACTAGAACCTGCATTTTTAACAAAAAGAGCAGTGTCAGTATAACAAGAATGAAATCCTAATTTTATCATGATATCACTAAAACGATCATACCAAGCCTTAGGAGCTTGTTTAAGACCATATAATGCCTTTAAAAGCCGAAGTGTTTGACCTTGCTTAATATTTATTCCGGGTGGTGGATCCATATAAACTTCTTCACTTAAACTTCCATTTAAAAAAGCATTTTTTACGTCAAGTTGATAAATAGGCCATTTTTTGGTTGATGCGACAGCTATTAAGGTTCTGACACTTGTCATACGAGCTACGGGGGCGAATGTTTCTTCGTAATCAATACCATATTCTTGGGAGTATCCCTTAGCAACCAATCTTGCTTTATATCGTTCCAACGAGCCATCGCTTTTAGTTTTAACTTTGAAGACCCAACGACAACCAATAGGTTTTTTGTGTGAGGGTAGATCAACTACTTCCCAAGTATTGGCCTTTTTTAAAGCATTTAGTTCAACTTGCATTGCTTCAACCCAATGATTAGATTTAGCTTGATTATAGTGGGTTGGTTCAAAATAAGAGTGTAGAGTTATCAAACATGCCCGATAGTTGGGAGTTAAAGAGTCATAGGAGACAAACCTATTTGGGGGTATTGATATTCTAGAAGAATGCCTAACTTGTGGTTCCTCAATGGATTCGGAAATTTGAGAGTATTTTTCGAGGGCACTAATAGGTTTTTCTTGATTTCTTCTTGAGTAAACATTTATATTGGCATTGCTATCATGAACATTTGTATTTGAATTATTATCATTTGAGAGTGTTATGTCAAGAGGGGATACCTCGTGAGTGTCATTTATGTTTTCAAGAGAATCTTCTTGTATGTCATCAATAAGATCATATAAGAATACATAATCAATTTCATTTGTCTCTTCTATTTTATCAAAACCGTTTTCGTCTTCGAGAAATGTTACATCTTTTGAAACATATAGTTTATCATTCTTAAAATCATAACATCTATACCCTTTTTTATTTTCACCATATCCAAAAAATACACATTCAATTGCTTTGGGAGATAACTTATCCCTTTTATGTAGTAGGACAAAACATTTGCACCCAAAAATACGAAGTCGATTAAAATCGGGTGAAAACTTAAAGAGTTTCTCATAGGGAGAAGCATTTTTTAACTTAGAGGAGGGCATTCTATTGATTAGATAGGTTGAGGTAAGAACGGCTTCCGCCCAAAATTTTTTTGGAATATTTCTAGACACAAGCAATGTTCTAGCGGTTTCTATAATGTGCCTATGTTTCCTTTCCGCTAGGCCATTTTGTTGAGGAGTCCTAGGACATGACTTTTGATGACAAATGCCATTTTGGCTTAAATAATTTTGGAATTCGTGAGATAAGTATTCACCACCGGAATCGGATCTTAAAATAGATATGTTACTTTGAAATTGATTTTGAACCTTTTTATGAAAATCTTTAAAGAAAGTAAATACTTCCGACTTATGACTAAGGAAATAAATCCAAACATACCGAGTAAAGTCATCAACAAACGTAACATAATATGAGTAACCCCCTTTAGACATAACCGGAGAAGGACCCCAAACATCCGAATGCACCAATTCAAAAGGCCTTGATGAGAAAAAAGATCTAGTTGGAAAAGGAATAGACTTCATTTTTCCAAAAATGCAATCTTTGCAATTAATTTCTTTTTCCTTACAAAATTTGTTTCCAAAAAGAAAGAGATACATTTTGGAATAACTTGGATGACCAAGTCTTTTATGCCAAGTTTCCATATTTTTTTCTTGGACATAAGAACAAAAAAAGTTTGTAGGGAGATCAAGATGGTCCATATAATAGAGGTCTCCCTTTCTATGGCCTTGCCCAATCCGCTTCCCGGACCGGAGATCCTGCACAAAGCAACCATTAGATGAGAAAGATATTTCACATCCATGGTCGGCAATTTGAGAAACCGAAAAAAGGTTTAAATTTAATTTGGGAACAACTCTTACTTTTGGAACACAAAAATTTTGAGAATCTTTAAAAGAGCCAATACTTGAAATTTTCAAAAAAGTTCCATCGGCCGTTGAGACACAAGAGTCCTTTGAATTGATGCAAACATCACTAAGTGCATTCTCATGAGGGGTCATATGAAAAGAAGCTCCGGAATCAAGGATCCAAGAATACGTACCGGGTGATGATGTCGAAGCAATGGCCGCACCCGATGTGGAGGAAGAAACTTTAAGCATTTGTTGGAGAGCCATAGATATTTGTCCAAGAGTTTCTTTAATGTCATTGTTTTTGCCTTCATCTTCTTTGGAGGTGGTTTCTTCAAGAGAGGCTACTTTAGGCTTGAAGGCTCCCATAAGCTTTGGACAAACGGGTCTAATGTGACCCGGCTCATTGCAATAATGACAAACAATCATTTTTCTTCCTCCATTGTAGTTCCCTTGTTTCCCAAAATGAGGCTTATAGGTTCTAACATTGTTACCCGGTTTGGATACGGCAAGGACTTCATCAACATGCTTACTCATGCCAAGCCTTGTCTCCTCTTGAGTGATTTCGGCAATAGCATCCTCAATAGGAGGAAAGATAGATCTATGGAGAAGTGAGGATCTCACTTGCTCAAATTCGGGGCGTAGCCCAAAAAGAAATTGAAACAATCGCTCTTGTTCCATTTGTTTTTGTCTTAAATCAACATCTTCCATAGAAACCCACTTTGGCTCTAAAAGAGCCAATTCATCCCATAGTGGGTTAAGGGCACTATAGTAGTCTTGAATGCTAGAATCACCTTGCTTGGTGGTTCTAACTTTTTCTTACAAGAAGTATGCTCTTGCAAGATCCTTTTGGGTATACATACCCCTCATAAAGGACCAAGCCTCATTAGCTCGACGAAATTTAGCTATATTAGCACATACCTTAAGCTCCACATTGTTCATAAACCACGCAAGGATTTTTGCGTGATTGCTTTCCCAATCTTCTACTTCCTTTTGATGATTTTCAATGGCCTTGAGACGAGCATCTCCCTCAAGAGCTTTTTCTTGATCTTCTTCCATTTTTGTGAGCATAAGCTTCGGTTCCGGAACGGTCCCCATGACATAACCCCAAAGCTTCTTCCCTTTGAGATTATTCTCCATTGCCGATGCCCACATCATATAGTTCTTTCCATTGAGTTTGAAAGAAAGATCAATCTTTGTCTCCATGATGTTGCCAAGAAGTGAGAAGATGTCCACCAAAATAAGAGATACACGAACCACACCTTTCCTTCAAGAATCGAGTGGCTCTGATACCATGTAATGAGATATTGCGGAAATATAAAGAGTGCATACAAGCACATACAACAATGAATAAAAGAGAAAATATCACAAGTCCACGAAGGGACAATACAAGCACAAGCCTTTAAGAAGGCAACAATATACAAAGCCTCTTATTGAAAAGAGAGAGGAGCTCTCCAAGATGAAAATACACAAGGGGATCACCCCTATTTATACAAGAGAAGGAGGAGGAAAAAGGAGGGCCAAAGGGCCTCAAAAGGAGAGCCAAAAGGGGGCTCCCATAGAGTCGTTGGGAGCCCCCAACGGTCACATTTGTGACCGTTGGGGGCTCCAACGACTTCTATGTTGGAGCCCCTTTTGGTCCTCAAAAATAATAAAAAGAAAAATAAAAAAATAAATAATAAAAATTACATTTGATCAAAGAGGAAAAAAATAGTTGTTTTCTAAAACAACTGTGAAATTACAAAAATACCCCTATCGGGTATTGATGTAATAAACAGAATATATATATATATAATAGGTACATTTTAACAGCGTCATCCCAAAGCAATGGTTGGTGCCTCCTGGGAACGATGCTTTGATGTCACTGTTAGAACTCAACCCTAGGAAGGAACGAATTCTACAAAAGGGCATCGAGAAGACAACAAGAGGGCGAGTCTTAAGCATAAATAGGTAAAGAAAAGGAGGGAGTGTGCAGCGTTGGGAGAGAGAAAGAGTTGTCTCTCCTGATTGGCTATACAAGAAAGCGTGAGGTGGATGGGGATTCGACGGCAAGGGAGAGACAAAAGGCATTCTCTTTGAGTCAATGACGGGTGTAGAAGAGAGGCGAGGGAGAAATATGTTCCCTCAAAGAACAAGAACAAGAACAAAAAACTAAGAACCAAGAACCAAGCTTTAGAGAAATCTCTGAATAAACTTCATTAAAAATTAACTTAAGCAAGGTATATCTATTTATAGATTTACAAGACGGGAAAAGGATAAAAACACACAGTTTCCACTAGTGTTGTATGTATCGTACTGTATTGTACGATACGGTATGATACGCATCGTTACTTTTGGGTTTTGTGATACAATACACACTCCTATCGTGATACGAGTGTGTATTGTAGCGGTATCGAGTGTATCATACGATACACCTTCAGCGCACTTTAAAAATGCTGAAAGTTATTTTTTTATTTTAGGTTTGAAATAACTTTTGAGAGTTGACTTCTCCATTTGTCTAGAAGTCATTAGAAGTGCATTTCCACAGTGTTTTTACCCAAAGAAGCGGGTTAAGGTAAAAAAATGCATTTTTACCATTTTTCCACTCAAGAAAATAGGTTAAGGTAAAAAATCTTTATTATGAGTACAATTACAAAGCTACTCAAGAAAATGGGTTAAGGTAGATTAAAGATTTATATCAAGGTAGAAATCAAGATTCACACTCCTCCAACAAAGATGGCATAAGACGATCCGGCATGGCAATGGGGCACTCAAGTAATGAGTGGAAACCGGTTGAAAATCGAGTGCAACTATTGCTATAATACTTTTGTTTATGTAGTATGAAAGTATGAGTCATGTGGCATGTTCTTAATTGCAAGATATTTAATATTTTGCATTGTTCTTGTGAGATATGAATGCAATATTATCTATAATTGTATATTAGTTGATGTTTGATGATGTCTTATGCGGCTCATAGAAACATAAATGCTTCATATGTGATTATATAGTTGTATTTTGTGCAATTCATCATTGTTTAATGTGATATGATTTTTTTAGAATTTTTGCTTTTTTTTGGATTTTTTTAGAATTTTTTTATTAAAAGTTTACAATACGATACGATGTTACTTTGGGCCCAACCAATACAGGTAACGATACGATACTTACAACCTTGGTTCCCACCCTAGAGAGGACTCTAGGGGGGCGTCCCACCAGAGTCCCAGACTGAGTAGAACTCCAAGCTGGGCGGGTTTCTCTGAGAGTCTTGGGAGAAAGGGAAACTCTATCTGCGTAGTCCCGATTAAGACCCGGGTTCGGACCCGAAGGTCCGATTAATACATGGACTCGAGTATAGTTTGTAAAATTCTATACTAGACCCAAACCCGACCCGAGTTTCGATTAAGACCCGCAATTTTTCAATGTAAAAATGATAAAAATACGGTTTTAACGAGTATGGTCCGGGTTTGGTTCATGTAGTTCTTATTGGGTCTAGGTATGATTTTTCTTATAATGGACCTGATGAGACTCGGGTCTGGACCTGATATCATACCCGAAAATTTGGTCTAAGTCTGGTTCCACCTGGGTCCGAAACCAAACCTGACCCATTGACACCCCAGTCCCAACCGGGCAGAACTCCAACTAGGCGGGTCATGGCTGAGGCGGATCTAGTTGGTCGGACACGAAGTAGGAAAGGGCTAGTAACATAATTTTTCTTGATGTATTATTTATTAAATGCTCGTAACATGATACATTTATTAAATAGTTGCAACATGAATATGAATTATAGATTTTTTTGATGTATTGTGTGTTAAATGGTTGAATGCATGTGTTAAATGGTTGCAATAGAATGCATGTTTAAATGGTTGCAACAGGATGCATTTGTTAAATGGTTGCCATAGGATGCATGTGTTAAATGGTTGCAACAGGATGCATTTATTAAATTGTTGCAACAGGAATATGAATTACGAATTTTTCTTGATGTATTTATTAAATGCTTGCAACAGCTGCATTTGCTAAACAGTTGCACATTGCATATATGATTAAGTTTTTAGCTACTCATGTTTTATTTTGTCAATGATCACATAAATCTTATGTTTTGGTAAATTAAAAGAATATATAATTACATTTTTGCTTCCCACTTGAATCCTAGGTTGTTTCCATCTTCGTTTCTCCTTCGAATGTTGGTTCGCTTCCGGTTTGATTCTTAGGTCACTTCCAGTTCGCTTTTCTACTCGCTTCCGAAACGATTTCCGATTCGCTTCTAAGTCATTACAATATATGTAACACAAACTATTCTAACAGGGCACAGCACCCGCGTCGCACCCACACCCATGCGGGTGCGACACTTGGACATGACTTCCTTTGTGTCAAGTGAAGTCAACCACACTGAGGTTCATTTTTGTCCAAAAGTATATTCAGTTAACCCTAACCAAATCTAGTTTTATCTATATTATATACATATATATAAATACATAAATAAACATACATGTATACATACATATATACATGTGAAAATCCTCCGAAGAACTGTTCCTGCACAATAAACAGACAAGAAAAGAAGAAAACAAAGAAAGCAAAAGAGAGCAAACCTATGGATTAGAAAGGAAGACGTCTCAATAGATCTGACGTCTTTTCTTATATTTATATGTATGTGACATGTAACATTATAGATCTGGATCCAGATCCATATACAAACAGTGAGTATTCTTAACATGCCCCCTCAAACTAAACATGGTGATGAACTATGGACAGTTTGGATTTCAAGTACCAATGTCGCTACACAGTAAGAGCTTTGGTAAAAAGGTTGGCAACCTGATCTTCTCCTCGAATGAATACCGGTTGAATTTCTTTTGCTTCCACATTTTCTCTGACAAAGTGTTGATCGATTTCTACATGTTTCATATGAACATGTTGAATTGGATTGGTAGAAATGGCCATTGCACTTCGATTATCACAATATAGTAGTGAGCTAGAGATGTGTTGGTAGAGACTAAAAAGAATATGCTTAATCCACGCAACCTCTGCAATAACTGCTGCCATAGCACGATATTCCACCTCTATGCTCGAACGGGCTACCGTTTTCTGCTTTCGACTAGCCCAAGACATTAAATGAGTTCTCAGAAAAACTCCATAACCAGTCACAGAGTGTCGTGTAGAGGGATCATGAGCTCAGTCAGCATCGAAGTAAGCAATAATTTTAACGGAGACTTGAGAACTCAAGAAAGTAGGTATGACATAAATAAGGCCATCTGAAAGCATACCTTTAATGTACCTGAGGACACTGCTTCCATATGTCTCACCAGTGGTTTATGCATAAACTGGGATACTTGATTCACTGAAAAAGCCAAGTCTGGGCGTATAAAAGTTAATTATTGTAAGGCTCCAACGATACTGTGATATTTCTCAGGCTCAGGCAAATCAACATCATCTGTAAAAGTATTACCCAATTGGGCCTGAATTGCCATAGGGGTATGGACGGGCTTACACTCTAGCATGCCACTACGGTAGAGTATGTCTCTAGCATACTTGTGTTGTGAAAGAATGAGTCGATTTGTTGATCCAACTGCACACCTAAGAAGAATCGAAGAGGGCACAAATCCTTCATGTGAAACCGCCCATGGAGAACGGATTTCATTTGCTTAATCTTATCACCATTGTTGCAAACAATAATAATGTCATCCACATAGACCAAGATAATAGTAATATCAGATTTGTGACAGTGAACAAGCAAATAATAGTGGTAGTGGCTACGCTCAAAACCAAGAGACCGGACCACATTAATAAAAGTGTCAAACCATGCACATGATGCTTGTTTCAGCCCATATATAGCCTTCTTCAATTTGAGCACAATAGACTGAGTATCACCCTCAGGATAGCCAAGTGCATGTTTCATATATACTTCTTCGAATAAATCACCATGAAGAAAAGCATTTTTCACATCTAACTGAAATGGATCCCATTCATTTGATATCGCTAGAGATAAAATAATACGAATTGTAACGCCCCAAAATTTAACCCACATTTTTAAGGGGATTTTTTTTTATAACAACGAAAGCAAGAAATACTATAGGGTTAACATTCCGGAACATTACAGTGGAGAGCAACCAACTCATTTATTTCATTTCAATATCAATGAATAATAACATCAGAGTTTTAAATGACAGGAGCAAGTAAATTACAATGAACCCAAACGATCCCGGGAACAGTAAATCCAAAACCTCGATCGAAGCCTCAGCCCGTAGCCGCTGATATACTCTATTCATCACCTGAAAAGTAATAAATTTATAGGAATTAGACTATAACTGTCTAAGTAGGAAAACTGTAAATTTTCTTGCAGGTATACCATGAGTCTAATATGTGATGTGGGTGTCGTGTGATTTTCATCATATACAGAAGCAAGTAAAGCAGACTATGCAACAACAATAACAGACATACACATAAGCAAGTAAAGCAGATTATGCAATAGCAACATGCACAACTTTCATGTAACAGTCACAATATGAATTAAATTATCTCACAGTGACAATTTTTAAAACATACTGAAATTTAAGGAATATACATTTTGCAAGACAAAGACAAGACTAGCAATATACTAAGTCTACTCAATGTGATACTTAATCTGTTCTAATTAGTGTTTATCTTTTCTTATCCCGTGGGTACACACGGGTCAAGGCAACCATCACAGAAGAGAACGTTCGGAGGTATATTATTCAAAGTTGTTTTATTAACCCGAACATTCTAACTGAGACTGAAATCCCAAATGAGCGACCAGTAGCCGAGAGAACCTTCCAAGGGCCAAACCAAAACAGGATGCATCCTTAACTTCTGCAGAAGAACGTGGAACTACCACCTAGGACACATAGGTAGTCCGGGTCCCCTAACTCCGAGGACGGGGGACCAACGAGCTATTTTTGCTCGAAACCAAAACACGTCTCCGGAGTTTTGTCCTACCTACCCTCTCCAAGGTAAGCCCAAGAACTGAGTGGTTTGATCTTTTCATTTAATTAATTTTCTGAAGTACAAGGGCATTTTTTTCAAACTTCCTCCTACTACCATAGTAGTAGATTCTCATCCTTATTCATTTTACCAAGGTATATACATATCCCATATGTTTCATATTGATTGCACAAACCCACTCAAAGTGCTCCGGTACCTTTAAACTAGTCAAGCACACAAGCCCCGGTACTTTTAAACCAGTCAGGCCACAAAAATTAAATTTAAGTTTCTCATCAGTATTATGATTATTACCCAGAATGCTTCGGTACCTTTAAACTGTCAAGCACCGATGCCCCGGTACCTTTAAACCAGTCGAGCACACAACATTTAAGATTAAGTTTTTCATTGATTTTACTGCCACAGCACACAAGCTAATGGCCCAAGTACCCGCATCGGGTAATCAATTCATATTGCCCACAAGGCCAGGTTTTCCCAAGTGACCGTAAGGCACACACCCAATGTGTCATTAAGAGCGTCATAGTATATTTGAACTCAATATAACAACCTTAAGCATATACAGGCTTCTGTATACGTTCATCAATGGTGTATATGGTCAGTTATCACAATTCAACATGCAAATTTGCCATAAAGCAGAAAATTGGAAAAAGTAAAACAATGTATAGGCATCAATTTCATATGCAGCTGAATAGTAACCCGAACGACCTCATAATAGGCATCAAAAAGGCATTAAGTATCAACTTGATGTGTAGCTTCCTATGAATACAGAATAGGCAGCTAACTATGCAGTGAGACTCAGATTAATGTGAATTTCATATGGAGTAGAATATCCTCATAACAGGCACCATTTTGCTAACATAATATTAAGTATGTATGCCATATTTCACAGACTTTGCTAAAATACACAGACAATAATAATAACATGATTAGGTACCCTATGCCTAAAAGAAATACATGAATTTCCAATGCAGTTCGGCTAACACACAGCCTACATTAAGCATGCTCTGTTTCACAGAAAATAACAGGCACTATTCAGCAAACATAACCTAAAATAAGCATGTTGTATTTCCCAGACTCATGCTAAAAATACATAGTCAATAATAAAACATGATCAGATACACCATGACTAAAAGAAATAAAAGTATCTCACTTACACTTCGGCTAAGCTAACATAATTTAAAGTAAGCTTACAAGTCAATCTTTCCTCTTTGTTGGGTTGTGAAATTGTACAAATCTTATATATTATCTCAGTCAAATCCTAAATTTTGGTTTCTTTTAATATTTTATGCTGAAATGCCCAAGAGTTTCAGGAACTCAATTTTTTTATAGGTTTGTTGCGGCCATAATGTTTTTGTGCATCAGTATCTGATTGCGTTATAAAGTTGACACATCAATATAGCCTGAATATATCTTGACCATCAAATGTTTGACAAATTATAGCATCAATGGAGCTCATAAGTGTGTCGGTTGGCCTCTTTGAAACCAGTGGCTGTGTTTGCCACTTCGGCCTACTTTCAAGAATGATAAATTTTGTTAACGGAGTCACAGAGATCAAGCTTGAGTTTGTTATCAGTACATGTCAAACGATTACATGTAAACAACTTATAATAAGCTAAAAAAATACACACACACACATGCACAGCATCAATCCATTCCTATTCCATTCATCCCTTCATCCCAATTACAACATGAAAAAAAATGAGCACAACACACAGTAACCATCCAAATTATCTGATTCTGCCTGTCGACATATCAAGTACTATCAATAACCAAAGTAAAGTGCACTAATCATATTGAACACCCCAAGATTTCGCCCTACTCATGCAAAAATCAATGCACAATAAATATTATTCTCTATGCCGAATACAAGCCACCAATGTTCGAACTCATATAATAGGCCTACTGATACCACCCAACTACAGCAGAACTCCCATGCACATCAACAATATACTCTCATACTAATAGATTTTAAAGAGGGTGACCAGCATGATGCACAAAATAGGCAACTTGATAGAATCAAAACAGAAAAACACATTCAGAGACTGCATTAAGCATGCTCTGGTTATACTCCCACTGCATACCGAGTCCAAGATGTATGAAATTAAAACAGGAACATCGTGGCTGTGGTGAAGTCAGGGCATATGCCCTTATCAGAAAATCTGACCCCCCCCCAAAAAAAAAAAACTTGACAGTCAAGAATCCCCCATTCTTGACAGTCAAGATCCCCAAATCGAACGATTTGGGGTTTCCAAAAATCCTCAAATCCTTTCCTTAATTAAAAACCCAACCCCCCTCCCACATCAACAATATACTCTCATACTAATAGATTTTAAAGAGGGTGACCAGCATGATGCACAAAATAGGCAACTTGATAGAATCAAAACAGAAAAACACATTCAGAGACTGCATTAAGCATGCTCTGGTTATACTCCCACTGCATACCGAGTCCAAGATGTATGAAATTAAAACAGGAACATCGTGGCTGTGGTGAAGTCAGGGCATATGCCCTTATCAGAAAATCTGACCCCCCCCCCAAAAAAAAAAAAACTTGACAGTCAAGAATCCCCCATTCTTGACAGTCAAGATCCCCAAATCGAACGATTTGGGGTTTCCAAAAATCCTCAAATCCTTTCCTTAATTAAAAACCCAACCCCCCTCCCACATCAACAATATACTCTCATACTAATAGATTTTAAAGAGGGTGACCAGCATGATGCACAAAATAGGCAACTTGATAGAATCAAAACAGAAAAACACATTCAGAGACTGCATTAAGCATGCTCTGGTTATACTCCCACTGCATACCGAGTCCAAGATGTATGAAATTAAAACAGGAACATCGTGGCTGTGGTGAAGTCAGGGCATATGCCCTTATCAGAAAATCTGACCCCCCCCCCAAAAAAAAAAAAAAACTTGACAGTCAAGAATCCCCCATTCTTGACAGTCAAGATCCCCAAATCGAACGATTTGGGGTTTCCAAAAATCCTCAAATCCTTTCCTTAATTAAAAACCCAACCCCCCCCCCCCCCCCAATCCAAGAAATTGGGGTTCTCAGTTTAGGGTTAGTCGTGGCCTTCATCATTCGAAGCCCCCCCCCCCCATGACCGACCCAAACACACCCGGACTCAGTCAATAAACCATAAGAAAAGTTATCGATCCTACCTGTTCCGGCGCTCAGAAGTTGTTGTCGCGGGTGGAGGGTCGCCGGCTCCAGTGAGGGTGGTTGCCGCAGCGAGAAATCGAGACAGGGAGGGGAACATAGAGACAGTGAGAGAGAGCGAGAAACAGAGGGAAGGAGAGAGCGGAGGTGGAGAGGAAAAGAGATGAGAGACGAGCGGCAGCGAGTTAGCGGGATGAAGAAGGGCGAGACCCCTCTCTCCCCCCCCCCCTTTTATCGAGAGGCGACCCCCCTCCCCCTTCCGGAAATGGAGGGGGGTAACACTCTGGTGGTTACAGCTTCTTGCAAGGCACGATTCTTTTAAAATCTTGTTTTATGGTTATAGCCGGGTCCGGGTCCGAACCCCGCGACTCGGGATCCAATCGAGAATTGGATCCGAGTCTGGTTATAAGAGTGGATCCGGGTCACGTTATGAAGGTCTGTTTTCGGGACATCTTTTGCAGAGTGGATCTGCAAGTCGGATCCATCTGTGGATCCTCCCCGAGCAGTTTTATAGTATATACATGTATATCTATATATGTATACACTTATACATCTATATATATAGTTCCATTGTGGGTCATGGATGCGAAAGGTGGATCCCAAGCCCATCTACATAATATTTAAAATAATTATCACTCAAAACATTAAATTAATTTAAAGTTATTGCATTTACATATACCTATAAGTTTGTACGATATAAATATATATGTAGAGAACGCTTAATGGATCCTGGATCCGAAACTTGGATCCCAGGCCCAAATCACAATATTACGAAATTTGTATATAATATTTCTAAATAAATGCATAAAAATTGCGGTTATTACACGAATCGTCCCCATTCAAACTACTAGGCTAAATGTTTCATAAAAATCGAGCCCATGTTCCTGAGTATAACCTTTGGCTACTAACCTAGCTTTAAAACGTTCAATGTTGTCATCGGATTTTTGTTTGACCTTGTACACCCAGCGACATCCAACAACATTCTTGTATGCTGGTCGAGAGATTATCTTCCATGTATTACATTCATGAAGAGTTGCTATCTCTTCATCAGTGTTTTTCAAAACATGCCTCAAGGCGCAAAAAGCGAGCCTCACCTCAAGGTGAGGGGCTTTGTGCCTTGAGGCGCAGGCATAAGGCGCAAAAGTCGTGAGGCGCACGCCTCATACGCCTTGAGGCGTAACCGCCTCACCTTGTCAATGTGTTTTTATAAGAAATCTGCTCAATGAGGTTTGGGGGGACTTTCAAATCAACTGGGGTAACATCAACTTCCCAAGAGTTGTATTGGTTTCAGCACACATGAACTGGAAAGGTAAGAGATGAAAATTTATCTGGCGAGTGTGGGGCGGATTTTTAGAGGATACACAAACCCTACTGCATTACAGGATCTATTAAGGTGGGAAGTTACAAACAGAGAATGGCCTCGATGCTCGACTGAATGGATTGGAGGTAACAGGGCCATTTTTGTGTGGATCGACTAGGCAAATCTGACCTCACAAATCACGACCCTACATGGCTGTTGGTTTCACTGTTTTTAATTCTGTATTTGTTGTTTTATGTTTAAAGGGGTCCTGATATCTCATCACACCCATTCATACGTTCTTTGTGATTTATACTGCTGAAGCAATGGAATTTGTTCTTCAAAAAAAAAATCTCATGAACTTGTTCAGCTCTTCATTTCCCTTACATGCATGACTCAAGGGAAAAAAATAATAGGTTTTGATGTTAATGAAGCCTTATATGCATATACATTATGCATATGAAAGCTTCAACTGTGTATTGTGTCACATGTCACCCGCACAGGCATGAGAGGAACAATATCACCCGTGTGATGGATAGCTTGGTTCCTCAGTATTGATAGTATATTTATCCTGGTTGCATGGGTAGGTGGTGCTTCAAATTAGTAGAACACAAGCATATGCAGATGCTACCATGGTTCTGTACTGTATTCTTTTCCTCAAAAAATTATTGTATTCTGGTGTCTTGTTTCTGAGAGAGTATTTTCAAGTCTTGCCCCTTCATATGTTACAACATTATGTTGTGTTGATGCATACGATTTTGATAGGTTTTCGCTAATTTTTGTCGTTGGTGGTTGTTCATGCTGCTGAGATTATGCAAATGGATCGGTCGATGGTTGTCGACAACAAAAACCCGAGCGAGCGGCCCCAGATTTAGAATCCACCGCAGGTCATTGTGGCACCCCCAATTAATCAAGAGGATGGAGATGGGTTGATCATAAGAAACCGGGTCGCAAACATAAGCCCAAAAAAAATTTTTTCTTCCGAGGGGTGTTGCCCTCCTATGGGCCCCCGCCAGGGGCGGCCCCCTTGGACCCCCGCCCGCTAACCACGTAGCGGGACCCACGCCGGTGGGAGCCCCCGGACCCCCCTACTGCAAGAGCAAAAACTTTGAATCAGGCTCCACAACTCATCATCTAGACAAACTGACGTACCTTGAAATCTGAAGAAGGGTTTTGGGGAGAAGGAAATGATTTTTCGGTTCTTCCTCTGTAAAAGAATGGCGAAAAGCCGAGACCCAGAGAGAGAGAGATTTTATCTGGATTTTGATAACACTTATGCTTCAGTTTTGCGTCAGTTAACTTTATTACTTGCTGAAATTGGATTGAACACAGAAGGGGGCCATGCTTTCTCTACTACATATGGCTATTCTCTGGATGTTTTTTTAGCTCTATTTTTTTTCCTGCAAATGCGGCAAGAGAATAATTTAATTGAAGAGAATTTTGGTTTTTAATGTATGAAAGACAACATAAATAAGAAGATCGCATGCTGTGATTGAATTTTGGTTTCTTAGATACTTAATTAGATCAAGTTGTTGCATTAATGTTACTTTTACATGTTAATCTCATATTTTTTAGTATTTATTTGAGAATTTTTATTTCTTGTTGGTTGTTGCTTCATCAATAAAGCATTTTTTATTTATTTATAATTTTAGATATTTTTTATAGTTATTTTTAAGTTTTCAAAAAAAAAAATTGAGGCTTACGCCTCGCCTCAGATTTTGGTGGAGCGCCTCGCTACGCCTCAACGCTTTTCACAACTCTGCTCTTCATTCATAGCATATGTCCATCAAGAATGTCTGCTAGCTTCAAGGTAAGAACGAGGCTCTTGTATAGCATCGAGAGATGTGGCATACACCTGAAAATCCAATGAAAAGGCTTCATAACCGACCCATTTATCAGGCGGGTGATAGACACGAGTGGATGTGCAAGTGGAGACAACTAGTGGCTTGATAGCATTATCATTCAAGGAGGGAACAGATGCTGAAATCGATGGACTACCAACAGCCTGATTTGGCTGAATTGTAGGCATGCTGGTATCACACATGATGGGCAGCTGGGAAGTATTATGAACAGCATCATCATTGGGTTGATTATGTAAACTTGCTGGCTGATTACTCACATCTAATGAATCCCGATTTTTTCAGATGTACACCTGCTTGAAGAACTGAAAACTGGGCTTCTGTATTGGTGGAATTGCCGACAGAGGATGATATTGCTCCACATACATTCTCATGAAAAACATGGCTTGAGATAACAATTTTATTTACAGCAAGATCAAAACATTGATACCCCATATACTCCTCGTCATAGCCAATAAATTGAACATAGTTGCTTGAGGAGATAACTTATGACACAACGAATCATCAATGTTAACAGAACATTGACACCCATATGCACGCAGCCAAGAGTAATTAAGATATAAACCATGCAGCAAAGAATACGATGAATCACTGTCAATATTGGACAAAGGCATTCTATTTATCAAATACACGGTTGTATGAAAGGCTTCCGTCCACAAAACCAGCCTTGAGATTAACACCATACATCATAGTTAATGTTGTTTCAACAATATGACGGTGTTTGCGTTCAGCCACACCATTTTGCTGAGTTTCATTATCGAGTAAAAATTGAGTGAATTGATTGGACATGTATTCACCACCACTATCACTAAGGCTAAATTTTTTTTAGAGAATTGAGTTTCAACATGAACTTTGAATCTACAGAAAACACCTTATCCTTGGATTTCAAGAAATATATCCAAGTGAAACGAGTAAAGTGATCCACAAAAATAATATAATATTTCGATTTTGATAGAGACATAACTGGAGAAGGTCCTCAAACATCTGAATGAACAAGTTCAAAAGGAAAAGAAGCTCTTTTATTAGATCTTGAAAAAGAAAGTTCATGACTCTTACAAATAAGACAATTGAAGCAAGAAGAAGATTTTTTTCTTTTGACATGAACTAATCCTTTATTAAATATAAGATTAAGAAAACTCGAATTGCAATGACCTAATCTACGATGTCAAACATCAACATATGAATGAACTTTTGGACTTGACGACGACGAAAACAACGAATGAGAGAATAGGGGCTTTAGAGCTTCATTTAGAACATATAGAGTTCTGCATCTTCTTCTCTCAGCGAGTGTCTGATTCGTGTGAATTCCCTTCACAGAAACAGAGGACGGAGAAAAAAAGACACATGAATTAGTATCACGACAAAGTTAGGAAACGAAAATAAGATTTTTATAAATGTTAGGAACAAGCAAAGTGTTGGGCAAAAAAAGAGATCCTTTAGTTGTGAAAATAATGGTTGTGCCTATGTGAGTAATATGGTGGTATTTTTCATCTCCCGTAATCACACTTCCATTACCACGATAAGGTTCAGTATGAGAGAGTTTGCCTGAATCACCTGTGACATGGTGAGCTGCCCCTAAGTTCATAAACCAGCCGTGTGAGGGGGTGTTAGGAGTGGATCCTAAAAGAGCCTAAATACTAACCTACGAATTTCCAACAAGATTATAATGTTGTTGGAAATTAAGCTGCCCAAACCCATCAGTAAGAGCCATTAAGTCATGTGAACCAGCATTAGACAGAGGATATGAGCCAGTAAGAGTAAGAACCTCAATAAAATTTGTTGGAGCATGGGGACCATTAGAGGTGGAGCAGCAAATGCAAGTGCCCGAAAATGAGGAGGAATCGGTACTGTAGGTGGGCGATAGGTAGGAATGTAATGCCAATAACAGTTGGAATAGGTATGGCCCTTCTTCCCACACATCTAACATACTACGGTTGTTTGATTGGAAAAAGAATTCGATGTGGAGAGAATACCTGCTCCACGTCCACCAAAATTATGCCTGCGGCCACACCCACTTCCTCTGTAGGGATTGAAATTTTGGGCTGCAACCATGACCTCATGATGCACTTCTTCCTTCTGAGATCCTGATGATAAATTAAACATGGCCTCATGTTCCAAGTGTAATACCCGTAAAAAATACGATGGGTAGTTTTATTCATATTGGATCGGGATCCGTTACCCGGATCCAAAAAGGGAATATATCTATATATGAGTGTTAAAAAATTATATATATAATAACAATATTTAATAAATAAATAAATAAAATTATTTTTAAGAGAATAATATTAGTATAAAAATGAATTACTTGGGGTTGGATCCGTGGTTGGACCCAAATGGATCCAACCTATAGATCCAGAATCCGTTACGGATCCACATTCATCGTGGATCTAGGGGAGAGCTAACCCGGATCCACACAATGGTGGATCCGGCATAGCGGGTCACGGGGTTTGGACCCGGATCCGGACCTGAGTCGCGCCCTGCGTACCGAGTAAGTAACACGTTAGAGGGAAAAAAATGTTTATGTTAAGGGGCATGCGAAGCCCCGATAAGATGAGAGGGGTTAGGGTGAACCCTAACCCCTGCTAAGGGATATCGCAAAGGGGGAAGGGGGCTGGAGTGCGCCGTCGGGAGGGCAGTGTGCTCCTGCCTCTTCGGGGATCAACCTCTTCAAATGGGGGTCTCGCCCTTCTTCCTCCTCACCTCCGCTCTCTTTTTCTTTGTCTCCTCTCTCGCTTCCCTCTCGGCTTTGCCCTCCCTGCGTGCGACAAAGCCTCCACGCCGGTTCTCTCTGGTACACTCTTCGACCTCTCCTCGGCGTGCAATGGTGCTGACAACGCCGGACGTCCATCGACACCGGCTCCCTCACAGTGGAGCAATCGATGCCGGCGACCTCCCAACCGCGGCAACCACCTCCTCCAATCGCCGAAAAAGGTAGGATTTCTGCACTTTTCTTGTTTGGTGTTGATTGTATCTTGCGTGTGTTGTGGGTCGGTCAAGAAAAAGGAGAAGAAATTTCTGTTAGACCCAAGATGTGCGATTTGGGGGTTTCTTGTTTTTATGCAAGAAGAGGAACTGAAGGCCATCAGGAACCCTGAGGTTTCAGGTGTCGGAAATCCCAAATTTCTGATTGGGAATATCAGATTTCCGACAGTGAGGTACGATGTATGTTAATCCCTGTTTGGGGATCTCGTTTGGGGTAAAACCCCAAACCTAGAATCAGGTAAGTCATTACTGCAAATCTGTCACCATGCTACTCGGCTCCTAGAACTGATTTTTTTTTATGTATCGTAACTCGGGTGCAAATATCAACTGTTAGTCCATTCCTGATTTTATGTTTTTCCTAAAAATCCATAAAGCCTAATGTGAAACAGTGTAGCTAATGATAGATGCATATATATACATCGATCGACTGCCATGATGATGGCCTCTTGTTGGGTTATCAAGTAAAATCGTTTTTGGTTTTTAGAAAATTAAAAATAAGTAAGAAATTTGTAATGTATAGTTACAAGTGTCTTCTTGTAATGTCTGAATGTTTTAAGTTCTGCTTGTTATAAGAATACACATGTTAAAACAAAAATTGTTTAATATATACTTGTTTAATATATCTGAGATGCCAGTCATTCTTTGTTATAAGAATACACAGTGTAATGAGTGTAAATTTCAGTATATTAGCACATTCAGATATACTTGTTTATGTCGATAACATGTAATACTTACATTCTCTTGTTCTGAGGAAATGGCATTAGTACCCATTTTGGATTTTTTTTCCATTGTTGCATCACAACATTGACTCTCAGATGTATGGGTTGTACACAACCTAATGAAGAACGAGTTCAATGACAGTTAATGGAATTCTGCTCTATGTTTCAGAATACATTGATTGTCAGTGTTAAGCATAAAGATGTTCAAGTAATTACATATTGTACATTAACTTCTGTTTATAGTTTTAAGTCCATTGATAATGTTTGAATTTTTGGGGTATTAAATAAAATCAATTGTTGCTATATACTCACAGATATGGAGACTTTTCTGTAAGTATATGACAACCAAATTTGGTTTAATAACACAGAATTGTGACTCGGTATGGAGCTTGTACATGGAAAACAGAAAATTTTCCAGTAAGTGTAAATGAAATTGCATATCAGAACTATGTATTGTATATTTTCCTGAAATTTTATTTCCAGATTATAGCGTGATGAATACTGTGGATTAGCACACCTCTATACACGAAGATTCCTTGAATGAGAATGCATTCTAGCTGCATAATTCTAATGCTAAATACATATTGGGCTAACATTCAAATGTATATTAAGCTGCACTTTTTCTGAAGTTTAAAGACATATTTCTGGATATTCAAATGTTTATTAGAATGCATATTTCTTAAAATGTTTGAATGCCTGTTATTTTGTGAAACAGAGCGTGCTGTGTGGTAGCCAAGCTGCATTGAAGATTCATGTAGTTCTTTTCGACATAGGGTACCTAGCCATGTTATTTTGATTGTCTGTGCATTTTAGTAAAGTCAGGAAAATATGGCATACATAATTTAAACTATGTTAGCAAAAGGGTGCCTGTTTCGAGAACACTTTACTTCATATGAAATCCGCCATTGATGAATGTGTACAGAAGCTTGTATATGCTTAAGATTGTCACATTGAGTTCAAATGAATGACAGTGCACTTAGTGACATATAGATATGTGCCTTTCTGCGAGGCAGTCACTTGGAAAATCTTGCCTGATGGGCAATATTGATTGAATACCCGATGCGGGTACTTGGATGGTTAACTCTGGGTTTTTGGCACAGGCTACATACATAAGTTAATTCAAAGTTAACAAATTTATGTTGATAGCTTTATCCGCTATTATATACATAAAGTTGAGTTTGAATATTTAATGGCTCATGTTAGCATGCTTGATAGTTTGTAACATGTGAAGATGTTTGATGTCCGTTAACATGTTATTGCAAAGTTTGCTTTGGGAAGTGCATATACGATATGAATGTGTGCAACCCTAAAAATTCAAGTTTTAGATTCGGGCTATGTTCATGTGTGTGGACCTTAACACATGAAAAGGTTTCCTGTGCCTACATTGATGGGACATGTTTATTTATCGTGCATTTATGGATTTATTTTGAGTACATGTGCCTACTTGAAGTCGATGTGTGTTTAGCATGTAAAATCATGCATAAATGTTCTCATGTACTTATGAATTATGGATGAATGCATGTGTGTGAAGTGATTACATAAAAGTACTTGCACGTGGATGGTAAACACATGCAAATGATTATGGTAACCCATGCACATTGTTAAATTGGTTTGAATGGATGTGCATTTGGAGGCATGCTGACCTCATTGCATAAATTGCAAGTTATGATTTTTGCATACGATGCATCGATGGTCTAAGTGAATCATCACAGACCTGGAGAGCCTTGAGCTTTGGTTCGCTCTTTCCTTAATTGTTTAAATGCATCACAAAAATCATATTTTATATTATTATTCGATATTGCACTGTTCAATGTGTTTTCACGGGCTGGAGTCTCATGATGGTTCTCGCAGGGGTAGATGCGAGCTTTTGCCTTGTTTTTGCATGCGGAACTGCAAAACTCAATAATTGGCTTTTAATAAAAAGATAATGAATAAGAACAGTGTAATATACGTTTTGGGATATCTCATCTGGAGAATGAGGATCTTAGAGTTCCGGTCTTGGGGAGACTGTGAGGATACAAAAACTTTGTATGCTGCAATTTTGTCTCCTGAACCCGATATTGAGGTTCCTTCTCCTGGCCACGGTTTTAGAAAGAGTCTGTCACTTTACCTGGGGGTGGTGTGTTGGTCACAGCTGTGAGTTTGTTTGGTACCAAGGAAATGGCACTTGTGGGCGTTGGGTGTCCCTTGTGTCCCCGACATTAGATGTGGAGGTCTAATGTTCCGATGGATGGTGTTGTTTCCTGATATCGGTCGAGGGCTAAGTTGGAACCTAGTAATAAAATACAAATTGTGTGTTAAGCTACCCTGAGAACCTACTTGACCTCGAGGATTGTACCCGTTTGGTGTATCCGCGGGCAACGGTAATTAAAAAAAGAAACTTAAATTATATGCATTTAATAGGGCATGCATATGGAAAGGGAAACTTAAGGAAGATAATAAGAGGATTCATGCATTACACATAAGTCATGCATTTTCCTGTTGTGCATTAGAACATGCATATGTTATCTATTTCCTTAATTGTTATATATTTGATGGATGCGTGATGTTTAACCTTCAATGTATATAAAGGTCTTTTTGTAATAAAATTGTGCATCATGGTATGGTTTAATGTTTCTTTATGTATAATGGATGTACCTTGTGGTATGAATGCGTATCTGAATTATGAATTGTCATAATTGCATTTCTCTAAATAATTGCGTGGATTCATATTGTGGTTGTGGGATATATAAATGTTGCTATTAATGTTATCTGTCAATTAACTTCTGATAAATTGTTGACGGTCATAGCATAGATCTTTACTTATCCTTGTATGTGCCGAAAATGATACATGACACTCATATCACATACTGGATTCATGATTTACCACATTAAAAGTTACATATTTCCTACTTAGACAGTTGTAGTCTAATCCTTATAAATTTTCAGGTGAAGAGTTGGATTTAGAAGCGGTTGCAGGATGAGACTTCGATCGAGATTTTTGGATTTACTCTTCCAGGGATAGTGTGAGGACTCTGATCTTAATTTTCATCGGTACTGAAATGAAAAGAATGTTTTGGTCTTGCTCCACCTGTAATGTTCTGGAATGCTTAGCCCTATGGTATGACTGGTTTCCGCTATAAAAAAAAATCTTCAAAAATTTGGGTTAAGATTTCGGGGCGTTACACCAAGAGCGTGGTTCTCAATTTATCAAAAGGTGGGTGAGGCGTAGTGTTAGAGTAAACAGTAATTAACATGTTATATTCTTGGCCAAGCCCTCTAATGGTTTTCGTGCATATATCTTCATCTAACAATGGTGATCTGATGCCAGCAAGTTGATCCACTAGAACCTTAATCCTATCCAGATATTCAGCTACAGGCGAATCCCCTCTTTTATAAATTTTGCTTTCAGCTGATTTATCTGGGGAGTAGAAATCTCTTCATACCATTGATGTAGAGCATCCCAAAGAACTTTTGCCGAAACTCCAGATGGGATGTGTAGAACTTCACGAGAGAGTGGCTATGATGAAGGCTACAGTCGACTGATCATTCTTCTGCCACACGATAAAATCTGGATTTCTGACCATGGTCTTCGAGGATTTCTTTGTACTTCCATTCTGCACGAAAATTGTTTGGGAAACCAGTTCCAGAGGCACAAGGATTGTCCCATCAAGATAACCGATCGGTTCATGGCTGGAAAGGAAAGGGATAATTTGTTTCTTCTAGTTGATAAAATTGGAAGAGTAAAGTTTTTCTGTAACTAAATGGTTGAGCAAAGAGGCATTGATAGCAGCCATTTGATGAGGCGACAGAAATTTTTTTAAAAAAAAGACCAACGGGCAGAGGCACGGGCACGATAAATAAAAAAAGATTCAGAGATCAATGAAAGAATGACAAAGAAAGCACACAGAATCAGTCTAATAATAAAGAGAATTTTTTTCTAACCTTAAATAATATCGGCTTTTTTTTGTTTACGCAGATTTTTGCTTTTGGTCAGATCAGAGTTCGGCAATGAGGATACACGTCAAAAGTGATACGACGTGTTTGGAAACAGAAAAAAAAATCATGTCAACTAATATTGACATTTTTTTTTAATTAAGATTACGTCAGTCATACTGATTGGACGTGATTAGGGTTTTTTTATTCAAAACTAGACTGAAGGAAACGATTTTGAAAAAGAAGTCTGATCGATTTTTTTTTTTTTAAATCGACCCAGGAGACGTCTTGCAAAGAGGAAGGAGGATCAGATTTTGCGAAGAGAAAGGAGAAGATCAGATTCAACTAGGATCTGATCAGATCTATTGTTGATTATCATATTTGAACTTGACACAAAAGAAATCACGTCAGATCTAACTAGGTTCAGATCTTATTCGAAGAGAAAGAAAAAGGGATTTAAGGTTCAAGAAAGAGGAGAAGGATTTGAAGGTGAAACGAAGAAAGAATAGCCAAGATCAATGAGGTTTACCTCTTTTCAGGCTCTGATACCATGTGAAAATCCTTCAAAGATCTGTTCCTGCACAATAAACAAGCAAGAAAAAAAGAAAACAAAGAAAGCAAAAGAGAGAAGACTTGTGGATTAGAAAGGAAGACGTCTCAATAGATCTGACGTCTTCCATATACAAACAGTAAGTATTCTTAACAATACATACATACATACATATATATATGCACCTCCGCACCAGTGTGGTGTTATTTTCTATTGATGAGGAATATCAATTGTAGATTGTTAATTTGATTTATCGCATGAATTTATGTATGATGAATTGATGATATGATAATTGTTTTTATTTCACCAGTGTTAACTTAAAATTGTTAAAAATTATATATATATATATATATGTATATACCCTCTCTGCACACGCACACACACACACCGCACCCAAGTTTTTTTAACGTGCCACATCGCCGCACCCGCACCTGTGTGACATAGATTACAATAATTCCATACAAGTCTGGAGTTATGAGGCTCAAGTCCAGGAAGAGTATAGGTGGGCTCTTATCCTCTCCAGTCCACTCATAAGAGCTTGAGAGCAGAGAGACAGGCCAGCCCCACTGTTGGGTGTTTGATAACCCAAGCTTGACACAACCTGACATCCACTAGGCCACGTTCATCCTTTGCAAACTATCCCCAAGACAAAATGCCGAAATAAATGAATATTACCCATTCAGGGTTTTCTTTTTCCTGAAAGAATTTACTTATTCAGGATTCTGGAGATATAACTGACGGTTAATGGATCAGTCCTGACCAAATTACCAAAAGCAGGGTGAAAGACTTCAGGATGCACAATTAACTAAAAGAATATGGGCCCCTAGTCAATATACCCTATCCTAATAACGATTTTAATAAAACTATCTTCAATGGGTATCTCAATTGTACTTAATGTATGTGCATCTAAGCATTGAAATCCCCATGGAAGTTCAAAAAAAATCAAGTTTGAGATATAAAATGCATGAGTAATCAATCATCACTGGAAGTAATTAAAGAAGAAGCAGAAAAGATTCAAACAACTAAAACTTGTAGCAGGAAATCGTACAAAGGCAATAATAATTTTTTCATAGAAGAAACACATAAAAAGACACAAGTTTTTACTATCAGACCTCAATCTTTTGGAGCATATCCTTAACTTTTTCTCGGCGCCGCCTCCTTGCGTTGTCATCACCATCTCCCATTTCCTCAGCAACAAGCTTATCATTTTCAGCAACAAGTTCCCCATTGCAATTTTCACAGTGAAAGTATTCATCATTTGGGCTTACTAATCGCAGTGCATCCAAAGCAGAATACCTGGACAAGTGAATGTTCTCGTCATCAGGAGTCAAGAAGTTTCTAAATCAAGAAAATAATGAAGTTACTGAAAATAAAACAATTCAGCTGATAATAGCACCTTCTCTTACAATTGGGACAAATGTATTCCTGAATTGTGTTTCTGTTGTCCAGTTCATCTTTCAGTTTTTTCTTCATGCGGTGTATTCTGTACCTCACAACATCATATATCTGCAATATAGTGTTAAACCACGTGAGAAGCATAAGAAATAAAAGATTTAACATGACTCATGTTCTAGACATAGAGAATGACAAAATAGAACATTATGCAAGAATGGACATTCGATAAGAACAATAAACAAGAACCTCGCATATATTGAATGGGAACTTATTTGACAAACTTAATACCAAGAATCCAACACAAAAGATAAGCATAGTTAAAGTTTCTTTTTAAAGAAACTAAACACAATTCCACATTCAAGACATGGCAGAGTATCAATCAAGCAAAATTGAACCATGCATCATATAATGCAAGTTGGTTAATGTAAACAGTTGTATGATTAAGTCTTAAGGTCATCTTCAATATTTTTAACTTCATAATGTTCAATGCTATGCTGCTGGCAAAACATGTACATACATTGAGGCAATGAGAACAAAGTATTACTTTAAATAGATCAATGACTGGAAGAATTTGAATCGAAGAGAATCACCACCCTTCATGTTGAGCACAATGAATCCATCAAAGGCTAACCTGAGCATAGTCCAAGCAGCAATAAGAATGCATATGCTGCTTTATCTTTTCATCACCCTCTTTACCAATATATTGACCATCACCAGTGGCAGCCACAGCGGCACTGTGAAATTTTGCCCCTTTTGCAGTCTGGAGACAAATTAACATGCAACAACATAACAGACAAATTATAATTTGCATACCCAAACACATAATGAAACCTTACTTCAGAAAGTATGCTGTGAATTAGGTTTACTACTGAAACTGATATTAGATATTCCTCTTAGAAAATTACAAATATGAGAAGCAGTTAGATGTTAGGTTCATTATGTGATTATTAATTTCAACAATGTTAAAAAGAATCACAAGCATGTAAAGCATAGCATGCATAAGGTAGTTTAAATTGTACATAAAACTAGGTTACGATACGACACTCTGAGATGAAGCTGATGCTTGGAAATTATACAATCCTTTCATATATAGTTACAGTCCAATACTCCAACAAAGTGATTCACGATTCACAAAAAAATGTTTGCCTATATCATGCTCCCAACTAGATAAAGAACAAAATTGAGATTGCATATTAGCACTTCAGCTCAACTGTAGGAAGAGGTATGTGCAAGCTGATCAGTAGTGATGCACAAGTAATGACGTACCCTAATTTTCCTTTCATTTTTGACAGTTGATCCAATGTTCTTCATCCATTCAAAAAATGCAAGAATGAATGCTATGGTATGGAAGCTTGATTATTGCAAAAAAAAATTCATAGGTTTTTCTCGATACCATGACCAGCCTTAGGCAATCCATGCCATGACAGTCTATTGAGTTTCTTCACTAAATCTGTGTATACCAGTTGTTTTCAACTCTTTCAAACAAGCAACTATTGTGAAGAATCCTTGCAAACAATCAAGTTTTCAAATAACTTGATACTTCAAATACTCAAGACACAAAATAAATGCACAGTGTTTATAAGCTTAAGGAACCAAAACTCCTTACTGTAATACATACCTTTACAATGGGCTTACAGCCCTTATTTATAAGTTTAGCAACTCATAAGAGTTGTTGGGCTGATTCCCAATGGCTCTAATTAGAGCTGTTGGGAGTCAGCCCAAAGTCTCTTATACACTGTACACAGCCAGCTACTGACTGTGTACAAAAATAGAACAAAAAAAAAAGATAAAAGAAAAAAGAAAAAGTTACAAAAATAAGAAAAATTAAAAGGAAGAATTACAATCATATTCAACTACATGAATATGCATAAAATGACTAAAATACCCCTACAGCTAATACAAGAAAGAAATATATATATATATATATATATACATATAAAATATATATTCGAAAACACATTGTCTTATGAATTACAATTTAACACCCCCCCTCAAACTTAGGGCATAATGACCGAAAGTTTGCCAAGAAGGAAATTGAATCGCAGAGAGCACAACGATTTAGTGAAGAAATCTGCCAACTGATATTCTGAAGTTACATATGGAAGATCTATGACTCCTTTCAGATATGTTTCTCAGACATAGTGGCAGTCCATCTCGATGTGTTCAGTCTGCTCATGAAATGTATGGTTTTTTGCAATATAAATTGCACTCTTGTTATCACAGCATAGCTTGGTGTGCCTTTCTACATTAATTCTCATATCTTCTAGTAGTTGATGAATCCATACAATCTCCATGATAGTAGTTGGCATGGCTCGGTATTCAGCTTCGGTAGAGGATAACGATACCTTTTGTTGTTTCTTACATCTCCATGAGATTAGTGAGTCTCCTAAAAACACACAAAAAACAGTGATGGAGTGACGGTTATTTGGATCACCTCCCCAATCAGAGTCAGTATAAGCTATTAAATTTAATTCAGAAAAAGATGATAAAAATACTCCATTATTCAACGATCTCTTTATGTATCTGATGATCCGCAGAATTACACTCATATGAACGAATGTTGGTGCATGTTGAAATTGACTGGCAGTATAAACTGCATGTGAAATATTTGGTCTAGTAATACTCAGATACATCAAGGAGCCTACAAGTTGTATGTAGAGAGTGGGGTCTTTGAGAAGAATTTCATCATCAATTTTCATTTTGGTTCCTACCATAGCAGGAGTTTCACAAATTTTATCATCTGTAATACCTGACCCGTCAAGAATCTCAGAAGCAAGTTTAGTTTGAGATAGAAAATAACCTCTATGTGAATATGCAACTTCAATTCCTAGAAAGTAGGTCAGAAATCCTAAGTCAGACATTTCAAATTTATCTTTTAAAATAGATTTTATGCTCTTAATTCATTTAGAATTGCTTCCAGATATTAGCATATCATCAACATATAAAACAATATTATTATTCCTGCGTTGGATTTTTTGACAAATAAAGCGGTGTCAGTAAAACATGAGGAGAAACCGTTTTTCAACATTACAGAGTTAAATTTGTCATACCAAGCCTTGAGGGCTTGTTTTAATCCATAAAGTGTTTTTCGGAGACGAAGTACATTTCCTTTAAGAGTCTTCATTCCTGGAGGAGCATCCATATACACTTCTTCATTAAGATCGTCATTTAAAAAGGCATTTTTAACATTCATTTGGTAGATATTCCATTTTTTAATAGAATTGATGGTAATAAGGCATCTGACAGTAATCATTCGTGCAACAGGGGCAAATGTTTCTTCATAATCAATCATGTATTCTTGATTATATCATTTGGCTACTAGACGAGCTTTATATCTTTCTAGAGATCCATCGCTCTTGGTTTTGACCTTAAACACCCATCTACACCCTATGGTTTTCTTACCCTCAGAAAGATCTTGAAATTCCCAGGTCTTCGCTTTTCTGAGAGCTCTAAGTTCATTCTTCATAGTTTCTATTTATTCAATATTTTTTTTGGCTTCTTCAAAGTTTTTGAGTTCTACATATGAGTGAAAGACACTAAGGCAAGCTCTATGTTTAGGTGTAAATGAATCATAAGAAATGAAACTAGAAGGGACTTTTCTATTTCTCTCAGTTCTTCATGGATTTGCCTCATTTGAAGAGGTAGTTTCACTAGATTCGTTATATTTTTCTATTACACTTCTAAAATTATTTTTATCTCTATGGGAATATGTGATAGGATCTCTAGTTGTTTCTTTGTCAATATGTTGATAGGTAGATGGGTGCAGTAAAGAGTTATTTTCCTCAACTTCATTATCACTAGAGTCATTATGTAGGAACTCATCATCACTAGCATCATCATTTCTAGATAATACAACAACAACAACGCCTTCATCCCAAACAATTAGGGTCGGCATTTCTAGATAATAACTCAAATAAAAAAAATAATCCATATTTTCTTCATGAGGTTCACATTTTTCAAAACCACTAACATTTTTCAGAAAACTCACATTTCTGGACACATATAATTTGTCATTTTTAATATCATAACATTGAAACCCCTTTTGAGTTTCGGAGTAACCAAGAAAAGCACATGTGATAGCTTTTGGGGAAAGCTTGTCATTCTTGTCTGTTAGAACAAAACATTTGCATCCAAAAATTTCTTAACCTATTATAATCAGGTTCTTTTGTGTACAACATTTGAAAAGGCGAAATTTTGTTTAAATTTTTGGACGGAAGTCGATTTATGAGATAGACAGATGTGAGAGTTGCCTTGGCCGATAATTTTTTTGGTATGTTATGTGAAATGAGAAAGGTTCGAGTAGTTTCAATGATATGTCTATGTTTTCTTTTGGCTAATCCATTTTGTTGAGGCATTTTCAGACAAGATTTTTGATGGAGAATACCATAACTCTCAAGATATCTTTTGAATTCATTTGATAGGTATTCTCCTTCAGAGTCAGTTCTAAGAATTTTCAAGTCACCATTAAATTGGTTTTTGATCATCATATGATATATTTTGAATGTCATAAAAACTTCATGTTTGTGGTTAAGAAAAAATATCCAACAATATCTAGTGTAATCATCAACAAAAATCACATAATACGAAAACCCCCCTTTTGATAAAACAGGTGCCGGTCCCAATACATCTGAATGGATAGTTTCAAATGATCTTGTTGTAAATATAGATATTTGATTAAAAGATAAACTTTTCATCTTTCCAAGAGTATAATCATTACATGTGAAATCACTTTTACAAAAATGTTTAACAAAAGGTAAGTAAGAAATTTTAACAATATTGGGATGTCCAAGACTTTTATGCCATACATTAATATCTTTATATTGGACAACATTACAAAAAGGGTTTTTTGAAATTTGAAGGAAGTCGACATAGTATAGATCTCCCTTCCTAGAGCCTTCCCCAATCAACCTTCCGGACTGACGATCATGTATCCAACATATATCAGATAAGAATTTTATATCACATCCATGGTTCGAGAGTTGAGAGACCGAAAGCAAATTTAAGTTTAATTTTAGTATAAATCTATTTTTTGATATAAAAAAACCTTGTTTTTCAAAATTTTCAATTCATTTTATTTCAAGAGAAGTTTCATCCGCGGTTGAAACAAAGGATGGAGAGAAATTTTTTGAATATTCGAAAAAGGAACAAATACTTGGAAACATATGAAAGGAGGCACCCGAATCTAAAAGCCAAGAAGTCTAAGCGTGAGGAGAGAAAGTTGACATGGCGGCTCCGAAAATTGCCCCCTTTAGAAGAGGTTGAAGTGCTTCCACAATTTGATGCAAAGAAAGAGCTCCATTAGAAGAAGATGAACTTTCTTCCTTTTGGGGTTGGGATGTGGTAGCCATGGCTAATAACTTCTTCTATTTTGAACAAACCGGCTTGATGTGCCCCGGTTCCTTACAAAAGTGGCATACAACTTTGCTATAGTCTCTTTTTCCGCCTTGCCCACTATTTTCTCTTGCTCCTTGATTTTGATTTTTGAAGTGGGGAGATTTGTAGGTTCTCAAATTGTTTCCCAGTCTTGAAACGACATTAACACCTTCACATTCTTCTTGGTTGGAAGGTGTTGCAAGAACACTTGGGTTATTTTTGCTTATACCCATACGAGTCTCTTCCCCACTTAATTTAGTAATTACATCCTCAAGAGAAAGGAAAGTAAAGGCGAATAGAAGAGAGGATCGTATTTGTTCAAATTCGGGTCTAAGCCCATTTAAAAAGTTGAAAAATCGATCATCTTCTAATTGTTTATACCTAAGCTCAATGGCTTCACCACTCCATTTGGGCGCAAGCATGTCAAGTTCATCCCAAATAAAGGACAACTCCGCGAAATACTCTCTAATAGTCATTTTGCCTTGTTGGAGGGTCAAGGCCCTTTTTTGAAGATAGTACTTGTGGGACAAGTCTCTTGAAGTGTACATTTTTTCAAGATATTGCCATGCTTGAGAGGCCTTTTTGAATTTGATAATGTTGGCATTAATTCTTGTTTCAATGACTGTTTCAAATATGTGGGATCTATCATTCAAAAGAATGGAGATGTAAATCATAGGATTAAGGTTGGGTGGATGAAATGGAAAAGTGCAACTGGAGTGTTGTGCGATCGTAGAATGCCATTGCGATTGAAGGAAAAGTTTTATAGGACGACAATTAGACTCGCTTTACTATATGGTACGGAATGTTGGGCTGCCAAGAGACATCATCTTCAAAAAATGAGTGTAACTGAGATGCGTATGCTTCGATAGATGTGTGGAAATACGCTAAAAGATAAGATTTGGAAAGAGAAAATACGTAAGGTAGGCGTTGCATCCATTGAAAATAAGATGAGTGATAATCGTTTACAATGGTTTGGGCATATTCGACGAAGGCCTAATGATGCTCCGGTTAGAAGGATGGAGAAATGGGAAAATCTATTAGCTAAAAGAGGGCGGGGTAGGCCTAAGAAGACTTGGATGGAGATGATAAGAAAGGATATGAATGCCTTGAACCTCACCGAGGACATGACATTAGATAGAAATGATGGGAGGAGAAGGATTCATGTGGAGGACCCAAAATGATTTTCTTTTTGGTTCATATCGTTTCCCCAATTGTTTGGGATGAAGGCGTTGTTGTTGTAATTCTTGTTTCAACGGATGAAAAGATCCATGATAGGATTTTAAAATTTCTTATCTCTCATTCCTCATGCTTCTTACGATAGTTTTCAAGCGCTTGGATTCTCTCTTTACCTTCAAGAATCTTTATTTCTCAATCTTTCTACCAAGGTAATCATTGCTTTCGGTTCCCGAATTAAGCCTTGGACATATCACTAAAGCCTTTACCCTTGATATGGGCTTCCATATTACCGGCCCAAACATGATAATTTGAGCCATTGAGTTTGAACTCAAGAGAGAAGTGAGTCTTTTTCCACCATTTTGAGAAGAAAGAAATATAGAGTGAAGAGGATCTTAACACAAACGAGTCTTTTAGAACTTACTTGATGTGGTATGATTCTTTTGATATATATTGCAAGGAGTCTCCAAGTTGAGGATCAAGAGAAAGGTAGGTGCACGCCTTTCGAGGCACACGATCTTCTTCAACAATCACCTTTCTTCTTCAATAATTTTTAACGGCTCTATACCATGTGAAGAATCCCTGCAAACAATCAAGTTTTCAAATAACTTGATACTTCAAATACTCAAGACACAAAATAAATGCACAGTGTTTATAAGCTTTACACTAAAAAAGAAGTACAATAAATGCACAGTGTTTATAAGCTTAAAGAGACAAAATTCCTTCCTGTAATACATACCTTTACAATGGGCTTACAGCCCTTATTTATAAGCTTAGCAACTCATAAGAGTTGTTGGGCTGATTCCCAACAGCTCTAATTAGAGTCGTTGGGAGCCCTTATTTATAAGCTTAGCAACTCATAAGAGTTGTTGGGCTGATTCCCAACAGCTCTAATTAGAGCCGTTGGGAGTCAACCCAACGTCTCTTATTCTTAACTATGTACAAGAGTCAGTGGTTGACTGTTGTACGCTGTACATAGTCAGCTACTGACTGTGTACAGAAATAGTACATAAAAAAAGATAAAATAAAAAGGAAAAGTTACAAAAATAAGAAAAATTAAAAGGAAGAATTGCAATCATATTCAACGACATGAATATGCGTAAAATGACTAAAATACCCATACAGCTAATACATGAAAGAAATATATATTATATATAAGTAGATGGATACATGTAAATATATAAGAAATATATATGTATATGTATCTTCTTTTATACATATAAAATATATATTAGAAAATACATTGTCTTATGGATTACAATTTAACAACTATAATCAGCCAAAAAAGGTACAACATCTGCAAGTACAATTCCTTGTCTTCAAAGAAATTTCCTCCTTTTAGATAATCCTACTTTTCTTCAAAAAAATTCCACTCAAGCTTGCTTAACGGAAGGCAAGACTGACTTCACTGCGCAAATATTAGCTCACGATGATAAAGTAGGTGAGATCCTTAGTGGGCCTAACTTTTAATTCCCTTTGCCCAAATCAAACTCATGGTTCGTCCAAGGGGGTATTAGCAAGCAGTCCTCGTAAATTTCTTATCCAATATTTTACTGCACAAAGGAATCACCTCAAATTACCTCTAGTATTCTTTCCAAAAAGGTGAAGCTTTTTGCGAAAAAGGATAAAATTCAAATCTTTTCTCTGTTGATCAACCAAAAGGATGTAAGAAATATCTTTGGTATGATTAGCGAAAGAAATATTCAATGATGTTGAAAAGCTAAAAGCGAATTGATATTGATCATAGTTATGACGCATGTTTAAAGACGATTTTTTTGGCAATCAGGCAGTGGAAATATCCCGAGCAATAAAAAGAATTCACTTTGTTCATATCTCCTCATTCATTTAAGTTGCAATTAAATATCTGCAAAAGAGATCTCTCAATCATCGCCAAGTTGAAGACTGGTGGATGAGTTAGATCTTCAGGGCCAAAGAAGATTTGGATCATCTCCGAGATGAAGGAGTTTGTGATGGATCCTTTCAGGGAAAGTTCAGATCACCGCCAAGTTGAAGGCGAATGCGACGAACCTCCCAACAAACCCTAAAAGATATTTGATTTCTGCTATCATCAAAAGATTTTTTACCAATGAGCCAATATCATCAGTATAATTCTTGAAACAAAGAAGGATCGGAGCATCTCCAAGTTGAAGGAGTTTGTGACGTACCCTTCCTAGAAAAAAAAGAAAAGTCAGGACATCTCTAAAATGAAGGATGATGTAATAAACTTCTCGCCAAAAACCCAAGAAAGCTCAATGTCTCAAAAAGAGTGAGGTTTCAACTTTCGTTGGTCGTTAAATCAAAGGTTCCAACTTTTGTTGGTCGTTAAATCAAAGGTTTCAGTTTTCACTGGTCGTTAAATCAAAGGTCTCAGCTCTCTCGTTGGTCGTTAAATCAAAGGTCTCAGCTCTTTCGCTGGTTATTAAATCAAAGGTTCCAGTTTTCACTGGTCGTTAAATTTAAAGGTTTCAGTTTGTGACTGGTCGTTAAATCAAAGGTCTCAGTTTTTCAACTGGTCGTTAAATCAAAGTTCTCAGCTCTCTCGCTGGTCATTAAATCAAAGGTCTCAGTTTGTCACTGGTCGTTAAATCAAAGGTTCCAGCTTTCGCTAGTCATTAAATCAAAGGTTCCACTTTGTCACTGGTCATTAAATCAAAGGTTTCAACTTTTGTTGGTCATTAAATAAAAGGTTCCAGTTTTTCACTGGCCAGTTAATCAAAAGTCCCAACTTTCGTTGGTCGTTAAATCAAAGGTTTCAGCTTTCGCTGATCGTTAAATAAAAGGTTTCAGCTTTCCACTGGTCGGCACGTCAAAAGGTTCCAGATTTCACTGGTCAGTCTTTCAAAATCCAGTGTTACTAGTCAGGATTTCCAAAATCAATGTTTCAACCCAAGGTCCTATCAAAATTGATATTGAGTGATGATTTCACAAAGGATTCTCGAAAACTTTGTCAATTTGCTTAAAAACATTTGTTGAAGCGCCTTTTGTTACCACAACTAAATTGGCAAGAACCATTAACTGACTCTTCCTTTTTTTTAACCACATTCTATTCAAGAATCTAACAACATGATGTTTGGTGAATGGTTCTTTTAATTTCTAGAAAAAATTGAAAACCTTTATCAATGAATTCTCATCAATTGTTTAAGTTAAAAAATTTGACCGTCATGAAGACACTTTGCTGAGTGTGTACCACCCTCTAATGCATATGCTAGTCGCACCACAACAATTCATGGGCATGGTCAAACCTATAGCATGCACACTCAACACTTTGATCCCAATATCATCCATGTTTTAGTTATATGAAGAACTCTTTATTTTGACATCAGGTATTTTTTATTTTAAAATGACAACAATCTACATTTCTCAATGATGTTGAATCTTAAGGTGGTAACTTGTGAAAAAATGGAGCTTTAAGCACTATATGTGACACACAATGTTTAAACAGTAAACACTAAATAAATCTTGCCATATCCTACTTTTCATAAAATTATCATGTTGAAAAAAGACTGAAAAAAAAAACTACTATTATTTCAATTTTACATCCCATTGTATGTATCTACATATTGTGAAAGGAATCCAATAAAAACTATTGATATCCATTCCAGACACTGTAGGTTTGGACCATGGTTGCCAGTTGAGGAAGCGGGAGCGGGAAGCGGGAGCGGGAAGCGGGAGCGGGAAGCGGGAGCGGGAAGCGGGAGCGGGAAGCGAGGCACTTTCAAAATTTTAGGAAGCAGGGAAGCGTGGGACCACTTAGGACCGATTCGGGAAGTGTCTCAGAAGCGACCTAAGAAGCGTCTCGGAAGCGAGGGGGAAGCGAAAAAAATAAAAATAAAAAATACAAAAAAATTGAAAAAAAACAGGGGAAGCGAGGGGGAAGCGCGGGGGAAGCGAGGGGGAAGCGTGGGGGAAGCGTGATGGGAAGCGCGCTTCCCATTAAAGGGAAGTGTGTCCCCCATTAAAGGGAAACGTGTCCCCCATTAAAGGGAAGTGCGCTTCCCAAAAAAGGGGGACGCTTCCCCCCACGCTTCGGAAGCGCGACGTTTCGCGCTTCCGAAGCGCGCTTCCCCTTTTAGCTAGGCGCTTCCGGTAACCCTGGTTTGGACCCAAATCATGGTGAATAAAAACAGCTTTTTGGCTGCTCTACAAGCCTTCCTTCTAACAGACAGCCTTATAGCTCTTCTGGTTTAGCATAGGTAGGATGGAAGCCCTATAGCACAACAGCATATGACTATTTGGAACAGATTTCTAATGGTAGTATGTATCTCCTGACATCAACCAACCAACATACCCTTGGAATACACTGGAGTGTTGAAAAAAAATTAAACACTCAAGTAGAGATGTGGGAAATGTTAAGGATAGGATGTGAAGGGTATTTTGGTCATTAGCAGTATTCCAGTCATATTATGACTCAGACTCTAGATGGCACCCTGCTGAGGGCATTCTGGTCATAATTGTTAAGTTATGTGTATAATTCCATATATATATAATTAATAATGTAATATAGGTTGCCGACTAGAGGTATTTTGGTCATTTTGTACATGTTAGAAAATAGGTTTTCCTTTATTTTCTTTTAATTTTTTTGTATTTTATCTCTTTGCATTCTTGTAAAATGCCTCCATATTGTAAAACCCACAAAAAAATGGATCTGGACCTGACCCAATACACCCCCCCCTCTCGTGCCTATTTAAGGAACACGGGGGGGCGGGTTTTCTCATTCGAGAAAACCCTAACCCCTGTTACTACATCCCCCTTGCTCCTCTGTCGTCGTCCGCTCTCCCCACCTGTCCGAGCTTCAGCCTGCAACTCGTCGGAGCCCTCGTCGGCCACCTCTCTTCTCCTCCCTCGCTCGTTCCCCCTTTGTCGCCCCCTTCCCTCGAGTGAGCCCTCTCATCTGCTCACCGTGTTCTGGCCACCTCCGACCCACGACCCCAAACCCCTTTTACCTCTCCATGCGTGCGTCGGCGACGCCCGATCGACGCACCACCTCCTCTCCTTCCCTCGTCCCCATTCTGCTTCGGTTAGACGGAGGAGCTCCGACACCGGTGCTCGCCCCGTTCGTCGTCTCTCTCAGGTAACTCTCTCTTTCTCCTCCTGCGTTGTCTTCTTCTTTGTCTCCTTCGTCTTCTTCTACTCTCCTTGTGCATTCCTTGGTTATGCAAGCAATCAAAAAGGCTATAGATGTCTTGAACTCAGAACTAGAAGATTATATGTGTCACAAAATGTATCCTTATTAGAAAACAAAAGTTTCTTTGAAACTAAAAACTCTCAAGGGGAACTTTGAAACTACATACTCTTTCTTGTTGGACCTATTTCCAGAAATTAATGAAGAAGAAGTTGATCAAGAAGATCAAAATAGTATAATCAACATTGAATCATCTCGTCCAAACTGCATTCAATACTCTAGAAGAGGAGATCTAGAGCAACCTTGTGCTCTAAAAATATATATTAAAATACAGGATTAAATAAGAACCAGAAAATCATCTAGAGTGTCAAAAGTACTTGAAAAAATTGTATCCTATGAATCCTTTTCACCAAAACATCAAGCATATATTTCCTTATTACACTCCTATATAGAACCACCAAACTAGAATATAGCAAAAAAACATTTAGAATGGGTCGAAGCCATGAGAACCGAGTTAAATGCCTTGAAAAAGGTAAACACGTGAACTATTCAAGACATTTCACCTGGAAAAAGGCACATAGGATGTCGATGGGTATACAAAGTTAAAACTAAGAGTGATGGCACTCTTGAACATTTTAAAGCTTGACTAGTCGCCAAAGGCTATTCCCAAGAATATGGGATAGACAACGAAGAAACCTTTGCACCAGTCATTAGAATGACCACCGTAAGAACTCTAATAGCCCTTGCCTCCATAAAGAAATGGTATATCTTTCAAATGGATGTCAAGAATGCATTTTTCAATGAAAGTCTAGTCGAAGAAGTGTATATGGAACTGAAAAGAAGTGTTTTCTCGGTTCCGGGTCATGGATCTGAAGATCCAGGACCCGTGACATCCACTTCTTCATTAATGGCATTATGTAATATTGTTTATTGTAATGAGGGGTATTTTAGTACCCTAAAATTTTGTAATCACTTGTTAATATGAAGGAATACACAGCAGCCGACCCTATTGCTGAAGGGGTATCGGCTTCTCCCATCTTCTCTCTCCCTTTCTCTCTCTCTCTCTCTGTTTTTCAGATCTCACGCGTGGAAGGACCTGGAGATTCAAGATCTAACATGGTATCAGAGCCACGCTTCAGTTGAAACTGGAATCGATCTCAAAGGTACGTCCGATAGATCTGTCCTTCTCGATTTCTTCTTCTAAGTCAAGAACATATCCCTCCATTCCCTATTTTCATTTTTTTTTTTGGGTTCACGTACGACCCATTTTTGTCTCCCCACATTCATTTCTTCTATATCAGATCTGATATCAATCAGATCTGAAGATAATCAGATCTGATTCAGATCTGACTCCTTCCCATAGTCCTCTTTTCGCCTCTTTCTATTTTTCTTTTACTTCGGTGGTGGCTGGACCTCGGTTTCCCCACAATCTTCTTTCTATCCCCTGAATAACTCAATCCACAGCTCTGGACCTCGGTTTCCCCACAATCTTCTTTCTATCCCCTGAATAACTCAATCCACAGCCTTCTACCAATCCCTTTCCTTTTCTCTTGTTTCAGTTTATTGATCTCTTTATTTCTTTCATATCAGCGTGATCTAATCACGCAGGGTCCTATTTCTCATTCTGTCACTCGCATACCTAGTTTATTGTTGTTGGTAGCAGCGTGATCTAATCACGCAGGGTCCTATTTTGATTCAGCTGCATCCTTGATCAAGCCGATACATTCATTTTCTGTTTCATTTATATCAAATGTTCCATTTCATATACAAATCAGAAATTATTTTGATTTAGCTGCATCCTTGATCAAGCCGATACATTCATTTTCTGTTTCATCTATATGATTGACATTCAATTTCCGATACATTCCATTTCATATACAAATCAGAAATCTGATTGACATTCAATTTCTGTTTCATATCAGCAATCTGAATTAGTTTCTGCAGTCTGATAGCATCGATCTGAGTTAGTTCCTGCAAAAAAAAAAAACTGCAGGTGTAAGCAGATTGCTGAATACATTCTTAATTCTGTGAAACATGAATTCACTTCCTAGTCAATCAGTTATTTCTTCCAGTTTCCTCAGTCATCTCATGTCTGAAAAATTAAATAATGGTAATTTCTTGACTTGGAAGAGGCAAATCATACCTTTCATTAGGAGTCAGGATCTTTCTGGACACCTGGATGGATCTATTCCAGTTCCTCCTGAGTTCCTATCACAAGAAGAAAGGGACAGCAAAGGGGAAGCTACTACCGTATATGTTAGAAATCCTGAATTTGTGGCTTGGATGAAAAGAGACCAAGCGCTTGTTGCTTATATTACATCAACACTGTCACAAGAGGTGCTTGTAGCTATTCCAGATGACTGCACTGCCATGCAACTTTGGAACAGACTAGTTCAGACATACTCACAGGTTTCTCAGGCCAGGATTATGTTTCTTAAAAGAGAATTTCAAATGTTAAGAAAGGATTCCATGTCCATCATGGAATATTTGAACAAAATGAAGGTTATCACAGATCAGTTAGCAGTTGTTGGAAGTACAGTTTCTGATAAAGATTTGGTACAGCAAACCCTCAGTGGATTGGGACACGACTATCATATGATTGTCACTTCTCTATTATGTTTACCTGAGCTGCCCAACTTTGAAGATCTGCGCGCAAAATTGTTACAATATGAGATGAATCTAAAGGGATTTTCTGAAGAATCATCTATGCAAACTGGGGCACAAGAAGTTCTTGCTACAGGGGTTACTTATGCACGAGGACGAGGAAGCTATGATATCAAGGGAAAAGGAGCACAAGGGAGAAGTAGTCATGGCGGTCGTGGATTATTGCCTACACCCAACTCATATACCAACTCACAAAGACAGAGGTCAATCCCTACTTGCTTTCTGTGTAATAAAAGGGGGCACATCAAAGCCAACTGCTGGTTCAATCCCTTAAATAAAGGAAAATCAACACAAACTGAAGCAAAAAGAGGCACAGACAGTACAAGGACCAATGGAGAAGTAAAAGAGTTGTTGTTGTCAGCCTTAGCAGAATTGAATCTGAAACAGAATGAGCAAGGTACTTGGTATGTGGACTCTGGCGCAGCGACTCATGTTACTGGTGATGCAGGTAAGCTCCTAAAACTTGTTCCTTACATTGGTAAAAGTAGTATAGTTACTGGAGATGGATCACACCACTCTGTCTCGCATATTGGAAACTCCATCATATCCTTGCCTGAATCTTCCATCAATCTTTCAAATGTTCTTTATGCTCCTAATATCAAGAAAAACATTGTTTCAGTTTCTAAACTTGTTGATGATGTCAAAGCCTCAGTTGAATTTACTCCTTCTTCTGTTCTTGTTAAGGATCTCTACACGAAGGAGATGTTCGCTAGAGGAAAACGACAAGGCAATATGTATGTTTTTTAAGAAGATCCTTCAGCACATGTTAGCTCTGCAGATCCAAACTTGAAGATCCAATCATCGTTGTCTTCTGAAAATCCTACCTGTGTTTTTAGTGTCTCTGAAATCAATAAGCCAAATCTTTGGTATGGTCGTCTAGGTCACTGCAGTAGTAGTTTCATTGAAAAGCTTGTTTCGAATAATCTTATTCCCAAGTCAAGTCTAGGAATAAATGTCAATGACAATAAATGTTCTAGTTGTCTCTTATGTAAGAGTCATGTTTTACCATTTCATTCTATCAATAAAAGAGTTTCAAGACCTTTTGAGACTATCTGTTCTGATGTTTGGGGGCCTGCTCCAGTTGCTTCCATGTCTGAAACTAGATATTATCTTTTATTTGTTGACAGTTATTCTCGATATTCCTGGATATTTTTCATGAAACATAAATCCGAGACTTTCAAGTTGTTCCGTAACTTCCATTCCTTTGTAAAAAACCAATTTTCTGAAAACATCCTAAGTTTCCAATGTGACGGAGGAGGTGAATTTTCTTCCATTGACTTTACTAACTTTCTTCAAAGTAATGGGATAAGAAAAAAGGTGTCTTGCCCACACACACCTCAGCAGAATGGGATTGCTGAAAGGAAGCATCGCCATATTGTTGAGAGTGCGATGAGCATGATGCATGACAGTAATCTTCCGATCACTTTATGGACAGAGGCTTTTCATTCTGCAGTCCATGTGATAAATCGATTGCCCATGACTATTTTGGAAAACAAGTCTCCTTACTTGTCTCTTTTTGGTATACACCCCAACTACTATGATTTGCATGTCTTTGGATGTTTATGCTATGTTCATGTTGACAGTTCAAGGAGACATAAGTTTTAGGACAAGGCTTTAAAGTGCAAGTTTGTGGGTTATGCTGATGACTATAAAGGGTACAGGTGCTATGATCCGGTGAGCAAGCGCATCAAAATATCAAGAAATGTCATCTTCGATGAATTGAATTTTGATTGTCGATGTACTAGTTCTTCAGAATCAAAACATAGAGTTGAGGCTTATTATCCTTGGTTGAATTATGAACTTCTCTCAGAAGCTAGTGATGCTTGCTCAAATTGCATTCAAAAGGATAAGAAACTTGTGTCTACTGATGGAATGATTGATCATGAAAATACAGACTCAACTTTGAATCCAGGAAGGTATAAAGGTCTTGTCTACACTCGACGAGAAAGAGAGTCACCCACCATAGTTGATTCAGATATGGACGCTTCCTCAACATCCAACATTGTTGATACTAGAAGATCCACACGTTCTCGCCATCCAATTGAAAGGTGGGTCAGTTATGAAAATTTCTCATTAGATTTTCAACTCTTTCTAACAGCCTTGAATAAAGAAGATGAACCCACAACGTTCTCTCAAGCATCAAATTCCAGAAGATGGATTGAAGCAATGAATGAGGAGATGGAAGCTCTACATGAATGTGGTACGTGGGATGTCGTATCAAGACCACCTGACAGAAACGTTGTTGGTTCGAAATGGGTGTACAAAATAAAGTATAAACCGGATGGGACTATAGAGCGATACAAGGTGAGACTTGTAGCCAAAGGTTTTACACAGGAGCAAGGACAGGATTATGATGAAACCTTTAGTCCAGTTGTGAGGATGGGGACAATCCGAGTCATACTTTCTTTAGCCATTGAACACCAATGGACCATTAGCCAACTTGATGTGAAGAATGCTTTTCTTCATGGAGATTTGAGAGAAGTTTACATGGAACAACCCATTGGTTACGCAGAAGGTAATCCTACAAAATATGTCTGCAGACTAAAAAGGGCGATATATGGATTGAAGCAGGCATCTCGATCTTGGTTTGACAGCTTTTCTCTTGAAATAAAAAAGTATGGTTTTAAGAAATCTCTTCTTGACCACTCCCTATTTATATTTAAGAACCAAGACACAATTACTCTGTTGTTGATATATGTGGATGATATTATCATCACTGGCAGTTCCAATGAGCACATTGAAGAAGTCAAACATCTCTTGAATCAGAGGTTCAAAATGAAGGACCTTGGCAAACTACGGTACTTTCTTGGAATTGAAGTTGACAGTTCCTCTGAAAAAATGACTCTCACTCAACATAAGTATACCATTGATGTTCTCAATAAATCGGGTATGAAAGACTGCAAGCCCTTGAGCACTCCTAGCGTTCTTCATCAAAGGCTTAGCTCTCAAGACGGAGATCCTTTTGATAATCCCACACAGTACCGTAGCATAGTGGGTATGTTACAATACCTCACTTTTACTCGCCCTGATATAGTCTACTCGGTGAATCAAGTTTCTCAGTTTATGCATGCCCCATGTGAAGGGCATATGGAAGCAGTTAAACGGATACTACGATATCTGAAGGGAACGGCTGGGGATGGTCTCACATATAAGCGAAAGACAAATGGGCAAAGTGCACATGAGATGTAACGACCCCAACTCATCCCCTTTGAAAATGCGGAATTTTTTTTTTTTCCCTAGAACAGTGCGGAAAACTTCCCAGAGACCCGGGGTCCTCAGAGTTCCAATTCCAACTGGATAGCCACAAACCACAAAGGAACTTGCAATTAACATCCATAACTAACCATTACCTTTATTCATGAATGAAAAACTAATCTCAAAAATAAAGTGTCTGACTCAAGTAACTACTGATGACATTAAGCAAATAACAAGAACACTAGACTGAAAAACCGAAATAAAGAGCCACTCTGTCCACAAAGAAGACTGTCAAACTCGTTGTGACTCTCACGCCCTCGCAGTAGCTGTCGACTTCACTGATCACCTGCTTCTGCGAAAAACCAACGAAGTAGGGTGTCAGAATCGAAATCTTGAGCACAGCTACTTCTTAATGAAACAAGTGAGATAAAGAATGAAGATGAGATATCATGCAACAATTAATGGAAATACATACAAGACAGTTTATAGCAATTGAGAATTTAATCATGCAACAATCATAATTGCTAAGCTCGCAAAGACAGTAAAGCAGTAGCATCTACTAAAATTTCAGCATGCAACAAGAATTTAACATTCAACATCTACCCTCATGTACTGAGTAAGGAAACCATTAAAGTATGCATGATCTAATGCATAACAGAAAAAATTCATGTCTTTTATGCAATGCATGAATCATTTTATTATCTTCCATTTAAGTCTTTTGTTTCTTTATGCATGCCCTATTAAATGCATACAACTTTATGTTTCTCTTTTAATTACCGTTGCCCGCGGATACACCAAACGGGTACAAACCCCGAGGTTAAGTTAGGTTCCCAGGGTAGCTTAGCACACAATTTATATTTTATTACTGGGTTCCAACTTAGCCCTCGACCGAATCACCTTCGGAACATTAGACCTCCACATCTAATGTCGGGGACACAAGGGACACCCCACGCCCACAAGTGCCACTTTCTTGGTACCAAAAACAACAGCTGTGTCAAACACACCACTCCCGGGTAAAGTGGCGGACTCTCCCTAAAACTGTGGCCAGGAGAAGGAACCTCAATATCGGGTTCAGGGGACCAAAATTAAGCACACGGAGTTTTGTATCCTCACAGTCTCCCCAAGACCGGATTTCTAAGATCCCATTCTCCAGATGGGTGATCCCAGAAGGTATATTACACTGTGCTTTATTATTTCTTTTATTTAAAATTTAATTTCTTAAATTTTGCAACATCATATGCAAAAAGACAATAAAAGCTCGCATCTACCTCGCGAGAGCCATCACAGGACTCCGGCCTGTGGAAACATATAGAACAGTGCAATAAAACTGAAATATTAATAAGGCATGATCTTTGCAATGCATTGAAATGAATGAGGGAAAACAATTCCACAACTCGGGTTTACCAAACCCTCGATGATTCATCATGATCACCGAAGCACTGATGCAAGAATCATAATCATAAGTATGCAGTGGTATTAACATGCCTGCAAGGGATAGGCATATACGTACCAAATTAACCTATTGACAATAAACATGAAATATGACATTCCCATATGCAGATTACACAACCCATGTTATACCCCATTTTTCTGTGCATATGCATGGTATGCGCATGCATGACTCTTTATGCAATTATCACCACATATGGTTCAAATCATGAATTGTAATGAGATGAATAAAAGAGCATTCATGTGTTTATGTATATGCAACCACACCTGTTAAGTCTATAAATAAGTAAGCACTCAACAACTTTGTCATGGAATAAAGTGTAAGCATGCTCAAACACACATATGAACCACATCAACGCCTAACATATGTGAAAATCAAAATTTCAGGTACATGACTTATTCCCAAGGTTTAACATGCCGTAAGAGATTTAAAAGCCTAACTTTACTAATTGCAGCCAGCCCTGTTTTTATAATTTAACACACTTATATCACTAGCATGCTACAATACCCACATGAGAAAAAAAATTGTATCTAACAGCGCAGCACAGCCCAGCCGACCCGGTCGGCTGGGTCTGACAGGGTATTCACAGGCCCCTTTTGGGCCTGTGTAAGCTGCCAGGAAGCCCCTCCTGTACAGAAAAATTTTCTGTATAAAGTATACCCAAAAGTTTTCTCAAGGCCAAGGCCCAGGCCAGCACCCACTGACTGGGTCGACTGGGCCTGCCCCAGCCCTGCCAAACCCATCCACACACACCCAGCCAAGCACTTGGCTGGGCCTGTCGGTTCGGCCAGCAGCTGACAGTCAGCCGAGAGCCACTCTGCTGGCTGCCAGCCAGCCAAACCAACAGCCGAAACCTCACTAAAAACAGATTTCACAGTTTTTTTTTTTTTAAGAACAATGCCCAGCCCAGCCGACCCTGTCGGCTGGGTCCACCAACATGTGCACAGACCCAGTTTGGGCCTGTGTATGCTGTCAAAAAGAACAGCCTACCTGCCACAAGAAAACTGATATATATATATATATATATATATATATATATATATATATATATATATATATATATATATATATATATATATATATATATATATATATATATATATATATATATATTTATTTATTTATTTATTTTTATATAAATGTTTTTGTTGCAAGCCTGCCCAGCCGACCTTGTTGGCTGGGCTTAACAGCATATACACAGGCCCAGTGTGGGCCTGTGTATGCTGTCTACAAGAACAGCATAAAAGAAGTTTTATTTACGCACACTACCTGTTAAAAATATCATGTATATATATATATATTTTTTTTTTTTGAAAAGGGGAAGAACACCCAGCCCAGCCGACCCTGTCGGCTGGGTCCAGAGGCATACACACAGGTCCAGTTTGGACCTGTGTAGGCTGTCAAAGGTGACAGCAAAACCCACCCCACAAAAACTGGATATATTTTTTTTGAAAACACATACCTGCCCCAGCCGACCCTGTCGGCTGGGTCCAACAGCTTGTACACAGGTCCAGTTTGGACCTGTGTATGCTGTCAACAACAGCAACACCACTTACTTTGCAAAACTGCAATCTTCCCTTTTTATTTTTTTGAAAAGGATACCCAGCCCAGCCGACCCTGTCGGCTGGGTCCAAGACATGTACACAGGTCCAGATTGGACCTGTGCATGCTGTCAAAGAGAACAGCAAAACACCTCTTTTGAAAAATCTGCCCCCTAGTATGTCATATATATGTATCTATATATATATATTTTTCTGAAACAACAAAAATACAGCCTATACTAATGGAATCACGGTGGAAATCGAGGGTCCACTGTTCCTCTATGGATTTCCACTAAAAGAAGCATGGAAAATCCAATCTTTACCCTATTTCTCATTTATTTCAAGAAGAAGTACCCGTACCTTTTTGGAAAAAGAAAAGAATAGAGGCTATGGGGGCGTGTGGCTGAGCTCCAATGCTTCCAACCTCCTCTTCTACCTCCTTCACTCCTCTTTGCTTTCTCCTCTTTCTCTCTCTCTTCTCTCTCTCTCTCTTTCTCTCTCACTCTCCTGTTTTTTTTTTTCTCTCCAGCCAAAAGAAAGGAAAAGGGCTGCCGCCCCCCCCTTCCTTCTCCTATTTAATGCTGGAAACTCATTAGTGAGTTTCCAGATTTGGGTCTCCCACATTAGGGAGTTTCCAAATTCTAGACTCCTTCCCTAATGTACATTTGGTTGACTATTTGACCTCCTAATCCTAAAAGGTATGAAATCCTCAATACCCTTTTTTAATTAGGGAAGAGGGCTAACCCTAAACCCTCTTAACTCTATTCTCGAAATTAATAAAAATCATTAATTTAATAAATACAATTTTTTGAATTTACTTATTAATGGGTACTCAAAAGTTCCCAAAATTGGTCATGTTGACCCTGGAGACTTTTTATATAATAATAACCCCAATTTAAAACTCCCAGCTGAATTTAAAGTCATAAAAATGTTAAGCTTGGATTTTGGATCGGATCCGGATCCAAGATCCAAACCCATACTCATACAAGATTTGGATTAAGACTTATATCCATTCCAGATTTTTGTAGGACCTAACTAGGACCCAAATCCATAAAAATTTGGATCCTATACCTTGGATTCAATCCGATCCAATTTCGGATCCGTCCCAACAAACTGCTAAAATTTTAGAAAAACGTGATTTCTGGGCCAACCGGAACTCGGATTTGAAAAAGTAAAATACCATTGCACTCAGAATTTCGAGACGCATCCAACTATATATTACATGAATATCAAATTCCGAATTTCGCCCGAATATAACCCGAACTTCGCTTGAATTTAAAGGTTGAATTTAAAACTCTTTGCCACACATCGATTGGCTTGTCTAGACCCTGATGATGAGACTTGGGTCAAACCCAAACTCTAAGACCTTGGTCTAAACTCGAGCCTCAAACGATTTTCTTACCAGACTTAGCCAAATTTCAAAGTTTTTCATGAAGTGACTAAGGTCTGAAAACACGAGATCTTACATCCCTACCCCCTTAAAAGAATTTCGTCCTCGAAATTAGAACGTACCAAATAAAAGAGGATAGTGTTGACGCATATCCGCCTCAGGCTCCCAAGTGCATTCATCTAGCCCATGATGCTGCCAACGCACCTTTACAAATGGAATCGTCCTACTGCGCAGTACCCTTTCTTGGCGTTCCACAATCTCTATCGGCTTCTCGTCCGTTGTTAAGTCAGGTTGTACCTCGATCGCCTCATAGTGAATTACGTGTGAGGGGTCAGGCACGTACTTTCTCAACATCGAGACATGAAAAACATCGTGAATCTGCGAAAACTGAGGAGGAAGGGCTACTCGATACGCAGTCTCTCCGACACGTCCAAGGACTTCGAAGGGTCCCACATACCTGGGACTCAACTTGCCTTTCTTCCCAAACCGGAAGATACTTTTCGTAGGCGAGATTCGAACAAACACGTGATCGCCTACCTCAAAACTGAGCTCTCTACGCCGCTGATCGGCATAACTCTTTTGCCTACTTTGAGCTGCAATCAACCTTTGTCGAATTAAACGTACCTGATCCGCATAGTGCTGGACGATTTCTGGAGACTCTACTGCTCTCACTCCAACCTCATCCCAACAAACCGGTGATCTACACGGTCGGCCATACAGTGCTTCATACGGGGTCATGCCAATACTAGCATGAAAGCTATTGTTATAAGAAAACTCTGCAAGCTTCACATGTTTGTCCCAATCACCGGCCCAATCCAGAGCGCACGCTCTCAACATGTCCTCGAGCGTCTGAATCGTTCGCTCTGACTGCCCGTCTGTCTGTGGATGGAAAGCAGTACTAAACTTCAAGGTAGTGCCAAGGGCTTTCTGAAGCTGGCGCCAAAATCGAGATGTGAACCTCGGATCCCGATATGACACTATCGAACGAGGCACTCCGTGAAGCCTAACAATCTCTTCTACGTAGAGATCGGCCAAACTCTCCAAGCTTTGACTAATCCTGATCGGAAGAAAATGAGCACTCTTTGTCAACCGATCCACAATCACCCATATGGCATCTCGTTGTCGTCGGGTCTTAGGCAGCCCTACGATAAAGTCCATTGAGATATCATCCCACTTCCATTCTGGAATCTCAAGAGGCTGCAAAAGTCCACCCGGTCTCTGGTGCTCAATCTTCACTTGCTGGCAAGTAAGACACCGAGATACGAACTCCGCGATGTCCCGTTTCATCTCATTCCACCAGTACGTCCTCTGAAGATCTTTGAACATCTTGGTGGAACCAGGGTGAACGGAATACTTCGACCTGTGAGCTTCACTCATCAGCTCTTCCCGTAATGCTTTAGGAACCCACCATCGGTCTCCGAACATAATGGTCCCGCTCTCCTCCCGGCGAAACTGCGCTTCTGGTTTCTGAGCACTATCGCACAACTTCTCAAAGTCCGGATCTTCTGATTGGAGTTCCTCGATTCGGTCTATGATCTCTGGTCGTGCCTGCATCCCGGCACAAAGGATGCGCTCGGAGTCATCAGAAAAAGGTTGCCATTGTACGAACTCGACCAGATCCCAACTGCGTCCAATCAAGCTAGCTGTTGTGACTGACGCCTTCCTACTAAGCGCATCAGCCACCACATTCGCCTTACCCGGATGGTAAGCGATGGAGAAGTCGTAATCCTTTAGGAATTCCAACCACCTACGTTGCCTCAAATTCAGGTCCCTCTGGGTGAAGATATATTTGAGGCTCTTGTGGTCAGACATGACCTCAAACGTTTCTCCATAAAGGTAGTGACGCCAAATCTTCAGCGCGTACACTACTGCCGCTAACTCCAAGTCGTGTGTGGGATAATTCTTCTCATGCACCTTTAGCTGTCGGGAAGCGTATGCTATGACATTTCCATGTTGCATAAGAACACAACCCAGTCCAGTCCCTGACGCATCACTATATACCACAAAACCACCCGCCCCAGAAGGCAATGTCAACACCGGCGCTGTGGTCAACCTCTTTTTTAACTCTTGGAAACTGTCTTCGCAACGAGAGGACCATTCGAACTTCACTCCTTTCTGCAACAACCGAGTCATCGGAGCCGCTATACGCGAGAAATCTTGAATGAATCGACGATAATAACCCGCCAATCCCAAGAAACTCCTAATGTCTGTCACCGTCTTCGGTTGTTCCCATGACAAAACGGCTTCCACCTTTGCTGGATCAACCTCTACACCTCTCTCGGATATCACGTGACCAAGAAACATCACCCTATCGATCCAAAACTCACACTTTAAGAATTTAGCATAAAGCTGATGTTCTCTCAGTGTCTGCAGCACGAGTCGCAAATGCTCTCGGTGATCTTCCACACTCTCCGAATATATCAGAATGTCATCTATGAACACGATGACAAAAGAATCCAGCCACAACTTGAAAACCCGGTTCATCAGATCCATAAATGCCGCAGGGGCATTTGTAAGTCCAAATGACATCACTAGAAATTCATAATGCCCATATCTGGACCTGAACGCTGTCTTAGGAATATCTTCGGTTTTAATCCTCAGCTGATGATATCCTGAACGAAGATCGATTTTCGAGAACACCTTGGCCCTTCTCAACTGATCAAACAAATCATCGATCCTAGGCAAAGGGTATTTGTTCTTCACCGTCACTTGATTCAACATGCGGTAGTCAATACAAAGTCGCATTGAACCATCCTTCTTCTTAACAAAGAGGACCGGGGCACCCCAAGGGGATACACTCGGTCTAATAAATCCTTTGTCAAGAAGCTCCTGCAACTGCTTTTTCAGTTCCCCTAACTCAGCAGGTGCCATGCGATACGGAGCGCGTGAAACTGGTGCTGTACCAGGCACTAGCTCGATCGAGAACTCAATTTCTCGATGCGGAGGCAAACCCGGCAAATCCTCGGGAAAAACATCCGGGAATTCGCGGACAACGTCTAACTGCTCCAAGGACGGCGCCTGACTGTCTTGAGCAGAAACACTGGCCAAGAATACCATGCAACCCTTCTTGTGGTACTTGGAGACCTTCAAAGCTGACACGATCTTCACCCCATCGGTTGGTCTCGTCGAATGGCACAACAATGTCGATAACTTGGGGTGCTCCAAGATTACCTTCCTGCCCCGACACTGGAGGGTCGCATTATGCTTGGACAACCAGTCCATGCCCAAGATGACATCATAGAATGTCATATCCAAAATGACCAAATCGGCCGACAACTCATGGCCTTCTATCACCACGCCTACGGACGGAAAATACTTCCCGCAGGAAGAGGATGCACTCATAGGTGACATCACATCAAGAGCCCTTTCGAGGCTAGATGGAGCCAAATCAAGCAACTTTGCAAACGAAGAGGAAATAAAGCTGTGTGTTGCACCCGAATCAAACATAACACGTGCAAAGTGTTCGGCGACTAAGAATATACCTTCGATCAGATCAGCCTGATCATCCTGGGAGGTTGTTGTCGCTGCGTAGACCCGTCCATTGGTCTTGCGCTGACCCTGCTGCTGTTGAGGCCTCTGCTGCTGTGGTTGTTGCGGCTGTCCACCCGGAACCGCAGGCTTGTTCGGACAGAAGGGGGCAATGTGCCCTGGCTGTTGGCACTGGTAGCATACCCCCTTAAACGATGGGCAAAAACCTAATGGATGATTCTTGCCACATCTGCGGCATGCCGGTTGGGCCTTCCCCTGTTGTCTCCGCGGCTGAGGTCGGCCCTGTTGCGTGCCCTGCTGTCGCCCGTCCCAGGTCCGCTGCTTCTTCCCGTTCTGCACTCCCCCTCCTGCTGGAGGATTCTTCCTGGTCCCGCCTGAAGAACCTCCTCCGCTGCCACCCTTCTTCTGAAAACCACCTTTGGATCGTTCCCAGTCCTCGGTCAGTACGGTGGCCGACTCGATCGCCTCGGCCAGGGTAGAAGGACGACCCCCGAGCACACGAGTCCGTAACCCGTCCTTCAGTCCACGAACGAATCTAGCTGCCCTTGCCTTCTCATTCTTGAAGAGGTTTGGGCTATACTTCTCAAGCCTCCGGAACTTAGTAGTGTATTCCACTAGACTCATGGTCCCCTGAGTCAGATCGAGGAACCTTTGTTGCATCTGCTCCTCGGCGTAAGGGGGAAAGTAGGCGTCCAGAAACTCCTCCCTGAACGTCTCTCAAGGAATCTCATCCCAATCAACAAATTTCACCCTTCGCAGGGTGTCCCACCAGTTCATGGCATCGCCCTTTAAGCGGTACGTGCCAAAGGGTGTCTTTCTCTCCTCAGGGACAAGTAAGACGTCAAACACCCGCTCAATCTCCTCGACCCATCTCTCGGCAGCCTCCGGGTCTGCCTTTCCTGAAAAGGAAGGCGGGTCCAACTTCAGAAACCTCTCGAACGAAACGCCACCTGCGTTGGGAACGATGTTGACCGGAGGGTCACGAGTCGCTGCCTGCACGGCTGCCTGTGCAGCCTGTGCTGCTTGGGCCGTTTGTGCAGCTTGTGCCGCCATAGTCTCTGTTAGGGTATGGATGGTCTCCATCATGAAATCTCTTTCCTCCTGCCAGTTCGTGGGAGCAGCAGTAGAAGACGAAGCGCCTCTACGGGTATAGTGCGACATCTACAATGCACCACCTTTTCAAATTAGACTATTATTGACACTACCCCTTTAGGGTTGATCATGAACAGTATTTGTTCCCGAATCACATCAGACTTTTAATTCACACCAAAGAACATTAAATTTTAAGTAACATAATCACACAGGACTTATACAAAGTAAGCAAAAGTATTAAGCAACATACCAGTGAAAAAGACTGCTCTGGAGGACGAGTCACAACTTGTTGACCCTTCAGGACAGGGCTCACATACCAATTATGATAATTAAACATTAAAAGACGATAAAATTGCAAGTATTTGTGGGGCTCTGATACCAAACCTGTAACGACCCCAACTCATCCCCTTTGAAAATGCGGAATTTTTTTTTTTTCCTAGAACAGTGCGGAAAACTTCCCAAAGACCCAGGGTCCTCACAGTTCCAATTCCAACTGGATAGCCACAAACCACAAAGGAACTTGCAATTAACATCCATAACTAACCATTACCTTTATTCATGAATGAAAAACTAATCTCAAAAATAAAGTGTCTGACTCAAGTAACTACTGATGACATTAAGCAAATAACAAGAACACTAGACTGAAAAACCGAAATAAAGAGCCACTCTGTCCACAAAGAAGACTGTCAAACTCGTTGTGACTCTCACGCCCTCGCAGTAGCTGTCGACTTCACTGATCACCTGCTTCTGCGAAAAACCAACGAAGTAGGGTGTCAGAATCGAAATCCTGAGCACAGCTACTTCTTAATGAAACAAGTGAGATAAAGAATGAAGATGAGATATCATGCAACAATTAATGGAAATACATACAAGACAGTTTATAGCAATTGAGAATTTAATCATGCAACAATCATAACTGCTAAGCTCGCAAAGACAGTAAAGCAGTAGCATCTACTAAAATTTCAGCATGCAACAAGAATTTAACATTCAACATCTACCCTCATGTACTGAGTAAGGAAACCATTAAAGTATGCATGATCTAATGCATAACAGGAAAAATGCATGTCTTTTATGCAATGCATGAATCATTTTATTATCTTCCATTTAAGTCTTTTGTTTCTTTATGCATGCCCTATTAAATGCATACAACTTTATGTTTCTCTTTTAATTACCGTTGCCCGCGGATACACCAAACGGGTACAAACCCCGAGGTTAAGTTAGGTTCTCAGGGTAGCTTAGCACACAATTTAGATTTTATTACTGGGTTCCAACTTAGCCCTCGACCGAATCACCTTCGGAACATTAGACCTCCACATCTAATGTCGGGGACACAAGGGACACCCCACGCCCACAAGTGCCACTTTCTTGGTACCAAAAACAACAGCTGTGTCAAACACACCACTCCCGGGTAAAGTGGCGGACTCTCCCTAAAACCGTGGCAAGGAGAAGGAACCTCAATATCGGGTTCAGGGGACCAAAATTAAGCACACGGAGTTTTGTATCCTCACAGTCTCCCCAAGACCGGATTTCTAAGATCCCATTCTCCAGATGGGTGATCCCAGAAGGTATATTACACTGTGCTTTATTATTTCTTTTATTTAAAATTTAATTTCTTAAATTTTGCAACATCATATGCAAAAAGAAAGATAAAAGCTCGCATCTACCTCGCGAGAGCCATCACAGGACTCCGGCCTGTGGAAACATATAGAACAGTGCAATAAAACTGAAATATTAATAAGGCATGATCTTTGCAATGCATTGAAATGAATGAGGGAAAACAATTCCACAACTCGGGTTTACCAAACCCTCGATGATTCATCATAATCACCGAAGCACTGATGCAAGAATCATAATCATAAGTATGCAGTGGTATTAACATGCCTGCAAGGGATAGGCATATACGTACCAAATTAACCTATTGACAATAAACATGAAATATGACATTCCCATATGCAGATTACACAACCCATGTTATACCCCATTTTTCTGTGCATATGCATGGTATGCGCATGCATGACTCTTTATGCAATTATCACCACATATGGTTCAAATCATGAATTGTAATGAGATGAATAAAAGAGCATTCATGTGTTTATGTATATGCAACCACACCTGTTAAGTCTATAAATAAGTAAGCACTCAACAACTTTGTCATGGAATAAAGTGTAAGCATGCTCAAACACACATATGAACCACATCAACGCCTAACATATGTGAAAATCAAAATTTCAGGTACATGACTTATTCCCAAGGTTTAACATGCCGTAAGAGATTTAAAAGCCTAACTTTACTAATTGCAGCCAGCCCTGTTTTTATAATTTAACACACTTATATCACTAGCATGCTACAATACCCACATGAGAAAAAAAATTGTATCTAACAGCGCAGCACAGCCCAGCCGACCCGGTCGGCTGGGTCTGACAGGGTATTCACAGGCCCCTTTTGGGCCTGTGTAAGCTGCCAGGAAGCCCCTCCTGTACAGAAAAATTTTCTGTATAAAGTATACCCAAAAGTTTTCTCAAGGCCAAGGCCCAGGCCAGCACCCACTGACTGGGTCGACTGGGCCTGCCCCAGCCCTGCCAAAACCATCCACACACACCCAGCCAAGCACTTGGCTGGGCCTGTCGGTTCGGCCAGCAGCTGACAGTCAGCCGAGAGCCACTCTGCTGGCTGCCAGCCAGCCAAACCAACAGCCGAAACCTCACTAAAAACAGATTTCACAGTTTTTTTTTTTTAAGAACAATGCCCAGCCCAGCCGACCCTGTCGGCTGGGTCCACCAGCATGTGCACAGACCCAGTTTGGGCCTGTGTATGCTGTCAAAAAGAACAGCCTACCTGCCACAAGAAAACTGATATATATATATATATATATATATATATATATATATATATATATATATATATATATATATATATATATATATATATATATTTATTTATTTATTTATTTTTATATAAATGTTTTTGTTGCAAGCCTACCTTCGGAGTTCCGTATGAAGTTCTATTTCCTTAAAGAAGGGACTTGGTCAACGGGTTCTTGGATTACCTATGTTAAGATGGATGTATTATTGCATGTATATATATACACGTATGTGTATATAAATATGTATATATATATATATATATATATATATTTTTTTAATATAATATATTTGTATATTTTACATATATACTATATATGTATATATATAGTATATATAATATATATATAGTTGTATATATAATGTATATACTATAGTCAACTCAGAGTTACCGAAAGCGCCTTTGCTATAGGGGAAGCGCGCTTCCCCGTTATGTGCTTCGGAAGCGCGAAACGCGGTGCTTCCGAAATGCATGGAGGAAGCGCATTTTAAATTTAGGAAGCGCGTCCCCCTTTAAAAGCGTACGGGTCCCCCTTTAATAGGGGACATGTTTCCATTTAAAGGGTTACGCGTACCCCTTTAAAGAGAAACGTGTTTCTATTTAACGAGGGACGCGTACCCTTTCAAAGGGGGGACGCTTAAAAGAAAGACGAGTTTGCCCTTTTAAAAAAAATTAACTCGTGAAAAACAAAAAACTTAAGGAAAATTTTTATTAATAAGGGGGCAAAATGGACATTGTACAAAACTCATGAAAACCTAAAAGGGTCTTAGGGTTTTAATCAGTGTTGTTAAAAACGCACCTCAAGGCGCAAAAAGCGCGCCTCGCCTCGAGGCGAGGCCCTTTTCGCCTTGAGGCGCACTTAAAAAGCGCAACAACCTCAAGGCGTATGCCTCATGCGCCTTGAGGCGTACGCCTTGAGGCGAGGCGCGCCTCAAACTGAGGCGCGCATTAAAAAATCGGATGGCCCGGACCCGAGATCGACCCGAATCCGGGCCCGTATTCTCGAAAGATCGAGAACTTGTCTTTAAAAAAGACAGACGCTTCGGGGCGAGGGAAAGCCCTCACCCCTTCTCTCTCCACTCTGTCCCCTCTCGTCCCCCGCCACTGCTCGCCGTCGGCCACCACTCTTCCACCTTCTTCTTTCCTTTGCTAAGAAGCCATCGGCGACCCGCTGGCCACCACTCTTCCACCTTCTTCTTTCCTCTGCTGAGAAGCCATCGGCGACCCGCCGGCCACCACTCGCCGCCGGCCACCACTCGCCATCGGCCAGCGACTCACCACCACCGCCGTCCATGCTGGCGACCTCTGCGCATTCCGGTGACAGGTAAGATCTGGGTGTTTTTCCCCAGCTTCTTCTTTTGTCATTTGTTCTTTGTGAAACCGTGTAACCTACGTTTATGGGGAACCCGGCTTCACTCATCCCTATATCATCCTCTGTGGTCATAACTCCCTCGGGGATCTCATTGGTACTAAGTTATTTTGATCAATCTGGCCCTATCGATGGGTTCAGCACGGTTGATTTAATAGAAATCAATCTTTTGATAGTGTTCTTTAACAAAAAAAAACATGATTTTCAATTTATTTTGACAGTGTTCTTTAACAAAAAAAACCATGTTTTTATTAATGGTTATTGATTTTTGAATCAGCAAAAAAGTCTTGCACATAAGTCGGATTCTGTCTATTCAAATGTCGATCTTCACTAAATGGATGATGTAGATCACATACACAGGGTCAAATTTGATGAAAATAACTTGCATCAGTGAGGTCCTAATTACATGTTAATCTCATATTTTTTTCGTATTTATTTGAGATTTTTTATTTCGTGTTGGTTGGCTCTTCATCAATAAAGCATTTCTTATTTATTTATAATTTTAGATCATTTTTATAGTTTTTTTTAAGTTTAAAAAAAATTTTTTTGAGGCTTACACTTTGCGCCTCGAGGCTTACGCCTCGCCTCGGATTTTGGTGGAGCGCCTCGCTACGCCTCAACGCTTTTAACAACACTGGTTTTAATTTTTGCATCCGATTCCTCTCTCTCTCTCTCTCTCTCTCTCTCTCTCTCTCTCTCTCTCTCTCTCTCGAGTTTTCGGCCACCCACTTTCGGCGACGAAAGAAATTCCGGTGACCTCGTCGCGATGAATCTGTTTAGGTACGCTCTCCTCTCACTCTATCTCGATTCTCTCCATTTCTCTCATGCTCTCTCGCATGACTACAACACAAGCCAAGCATGGCGAATCGGCGACTCTCTGGGGTGAGAAAGTAAGCCCTCAGAAATTTTTTTGCTTTTGTTGTTTTTAAGGAAAGAGTATCATGAAACAAATCTTTCATGTACTTCTGTTGCACAAACAACTGATGTTATATATTCCTAGAAGCTATGTCACACGGACTCGGCTCCAAGGTCGCCGCACCCGCGTCGACACGCACCGACACGGGTGCGGCTCGGACTCGGTCAACCCGACCCTGGGTGCGGTCAACGCACCCAGGGTCATTTTGGTCCATTTTTTGGAAATTTTCTTTTTTTGAAATTTTTTTTTTAAAAATGTTCTGGGCTACAGCTGTAAGGAAAAAAACCCATCACAACTAAAAAACCTGTACACTTTCAAGTTTTAAGTACAGAATGGGCACAACTCAAGTTTTTGTGGTTTTTTCCTGTATGAAGAAAGTGAATTATTACAGTGTATGAAGAAAGTGCCCAAAAGTGAATTATTCCTGTATGAAGAAAGTGTACAGAATGCCTTCACAACTCATCACCTGTCCCCTAATGGGCACAACTTTGACCGAGTCTTATATATATATATATATATATATATATATATATATATATATATATATTTTTTTTTTTTTATTTTTTTTTTTTAATATATATATATAGCCGAGTCCCCGTGTCCAAAATTTTTGAAATTGCGCCGCACCCGTGTCGCACCCGCACCCATGTGACATAGCCTAGAAGATACGCATCACTTGGCCCCTTTATGTTGTTCCCAAAGTGCAATGAATTTTTTCTCAAAATTCCAAACATCTTCTATCCTTCTCAAGATCCACTGTTTATATTCCTGCACACCCACGATCTTTTAGACAACCTGAAAAGTGAAAAGCTAAAACACTAGCGCATGTCACCCATGATCTTTTAGACAACTTGCCTAATCGAATTTCAATCACAAAAGAGACAATCCGCTTCACAGAAGGTTCTCGTTTTGTCAAAGGAGCGAAGTCAGAGACAGACCTACATTAGGACTGGGGGTCCTGCCCCCCTTAAAACTTATATTAGAGCACCTTTATTTGACTGCTTTCAACATAGGTAAAAAAAAAATTGTGCCAACCCAAAAAAAAAATCTGCCCCCTTAAGAAAAAAAATTTGGTTTATGTTTGCCCCCCAATAAAAGTTTATGGGTTCATCCCTGAGCGAAGTTCTAGTTTTTGTTTTTTTCTTAAGGCAAGTTGGGGTTAGACAGAACCCTACCAATTATACAATTATACCATTGGGTTTTGAACATGCAACGTCCCAACACAAGGTGACATGCACTAGTTGTTGCTACTACCAGACAAGCGAAACCCCCACTAAGTCACACGGACTCGGCTAGGGAGGCACCGCACCCGAGTCGACATGACCCGACACGGGTGCGGCTTCGGACATGGATCAGACTCGGTCAACGAGTCGAGGCCGAGTCCATCCTTGTTTTGGACTCGATCAACGTTGACTGAGTCCAAAAATGTTCATTTTTAGGGAAAAAAACCAAAAAAAAAAATGATCTTTTGATATTTATTTTAAAAAAAAAAAATTATATATATATATCATGTGTCTCAAACATAAGCCCCAGAAAAAAATCCGGGGGGCGCTGCCCCCGTACAACCCCCCGCCAGGGGCGGCCCCGCCTGGACCCCCGCCCGCTGACCGCGCAATGGGACCCGCGACGGGGGGAGCCCCCGGACCCCCATTTCTACAAAAGCAAAAGTACAATTTGCAAAGTTTGTAAAAACACTCATGCTGGTGCCAAATTTTAGAGGACAATATCCACATATATGCACACACTGAATATATTATATATATATATATTAAAAAACATATACATATATATAGCCGTGGCCCCATGTCCAAAACTTTTGAAATTGCGCCGCACCCGCACCCATGTGACATAGTACGACACTTGCTAATATATTTCATACTTCCTAGCTCTTAATATGCTGAAAGGCTATTAATAGCCCAATTTAATCATAAAAGATAATTTACTTAGGAAGAAGGTTGCAGAAATAAAAGCAGCATGATTCAAGGAAACAGAAAACATTACAAAACGAGAGCATATCAGTCCAAATCACCATGGGAAAATGCTCTAACATCCCCACCATCAACCATCCATTCTGGATATCAATGGCCCCCAACATGGCTGCCAATGACGACATTATCAATACACGGTCAGATGTTAGAGAATATAAATATATATATATATATATGAGTGGCTGTTCATGGCTTGGCTTGCCAGCTATACAAACCGCTCATGAATGAGTTCATGGCAAACCGGCCCGAGCTTAGTCATGAGCTGATTGGTTCCTTTACTAACCCTATTCCTAACTGTGGCAAATTATCTGAATTATTTGGGTTTTTTATAAAACTAGTACTTGATGTACTGCATAATCGAGCTCTTTTGTTATCTACATTCTTTTTTATTTGCCTGTTTAACAATTTTTCATAAATGCAAACTTATGAAAGAACATTCTTTCTTTTTCTCTTTTTAATTTTGTTTGCTTCATCATAGTATATTATAGATAGATCTTTCACCTCTAAGAATGATGCTTATTTAAAATTTTAAAGTGTGCATATGTTAAATGGTTGCAACAAGAATGTGAATTATGATTTCTCTTGATGTATTATTTTTTAAATTCTTGATAGTTGCAACATGATGCATTTGTTAGATAATTGCAACTTATATTATTTATTGTCTTAGATACATGTTAACGATGACATAAATCTTATTTTTTGATAAAATAAAATTATATAATTACATTTTCGCTTTCCTTTCGATTCTTATTCGCTTCTCACTCGAATCCTATGTCGCTTCCTTCTTCGCTTCCGAGACGCTTCCTGATTCGCTCCTAAGTCATCCCGCGCTTCCCGCTTCCTAAAATTTTAGAAGCGCCTCGCTTCCCGTATCGCTTCTCGCTCCCGCTTCCTCGACTAGCAACTCTGAGTCAACTATTTTTAGTTGTTGGAAAGGGTCCAACAGCTAGATTTTTAGTTGTTGGATCCTCTCCAACCGCTAGAAAGGGTATTCCCCTTCTCTCTCTTCTCTACCATAGCATGAGTGAGGCTTGAGAGAGTGATGGGTAGTTTTAGGATTATATGCGTGATTTGAGTGTATTGTAGTGCGGATTCTTTGTAATTTTTATTTATTTTTTATTATTTCAATTTCATCCTTAATGAAATTGTTTACTTTTAAGTCTTGTGTTCTATGGCCATTTGTATTGTGAATGTGTGTTTAACTACATTGTATTCTTGGTCTATGAGACACATTCTAAAGTGCATTGTGATCTGTGTCATTTCGTGACATGTTATCAAAGGAAGGCATCGGGGTCTTTGAAAAGATTTGTATTAATGAATGAAATAGATTCAAGGATTTCGCAATTCCGGTATGTATCCTTGGCTTTTTGTTTTTTATATGTATGGTAAGTTTTAAAAAGAATTATGTTAAAAATAAATTTTTTTATGTAGAAATTATTGTGTTTTGATATATATATATATATATGTATTGGATTATAGATATGTGTAGTGAAAATCTATATTTTGCAAAGATATATACACTTTTGCACACTCACTTCATTTGAATAAAAATATATTTTTATAGTATACCTTATTTATCCCCTTTGTGGGATTTGTGATTGTATTCTTTTGGAACACCTCTTCTTGGTCCCCTTTGTGAGTATTGTGAGTGTGTTCCTTAGAGGACACCTTTGTAGTTATTCACTCAAGTTGAATATGTAGCTTCTTAAAATATTATGCATTTCTTAACGTATGTATGGACTATATTTGGAATATTATGATGTGATCAAGCATGAACTTTTATCGTGGTCGATTTCTAATGAGGCCTTTTTTAATATGTTATTTCATATATATTTGAGCAATATTTGCTCTATTAAGTAAGATTATTTTCAAATGACACGTGTTGGATTCAGATTTTTGTTTTGGCATATGCTTTAAGAAGTCTTTATTGAATGGCATAAGCATGACTTGTTATTGTATAATAAATGTGCTTATCTTTTGTGATTTCTCTCTTGCGTATTGATATTTTAAATCATGCTTACTGAAGAATGTTACATTATGAGAAAAAGTCTATTTTTGATGTGATCATATATGTGTGGATCTTTATGGCTATTTGGGAGTATTTTATCAAAAACATCTATATTGTTTTTAATAAGATTGTATGTAGCCCTTAGTTGGTTTTTTTGTATGTCACCCACTAGTGGCTTTGTATCTATGTGGTTGTGAACTAGTGCATTTAAGTTTTTTTATAACCCTTTGAGAATCTCCGTATGATTGTCTTCAATTGCCTCATACTAGACTTATGATTTAGCTCTAACCACTTATCATATGTGTTTCTATCTCTTTAATGAGACTTGCGTGATTGATTGTCTTGCGTGATTTGCATTAACACTTTTCTAAGCATATGTTAATGAAATATTTCTCATTTTTGCATGTGACTCTCTTTGAGAGTTGTTGAAATGTATCTCTATCAGGGAGATTCTTTGATCTAAGCATTTCTTGACATTTGTGGGATTTTAAATCTCTTCATATTTTTTAAAAGAATTTTCATTATTATCTATTAATATTGGTTAATAAGTGATTTTTTCATTGGTCCTAAATTATTGCATGGTTCATTCATATATGCATTAGTTGTGTGTTTAAATATTGCTTCTAATTGATCCATGCTTATTCATATATTCTGTTGTGGAAAAATGATTTGTTATTTATACTCCATTGTGTGTTATTTGATCATGATATTAATGATGTTGAAAATCTATGCCTATTATGCATTAATGTGCCATTTGTGATAGATATATGTGTGCATGATTTTCATGAAATGGCTTTATCATTACTATTGCTTGCATCTCTCTTAATATTATTCTATTATGTTCTCTTGTGAATTAAGAAATTTTGATTTCTTAAAAATTTATCTATTAAGGTGAGTCTCTCAATGGCTATCATGTTTAATTTATTAAATATTTTTTATATATTGTATGATTAAAAAATATTAAATATTTTTTATATACTTTTGTGTGTTTGGTAATCTTCTCTCTATAATATATATATAAGTATAGTTATTTCTTGTTAGATTGTTGTTGTTTTGTTCTACTTACAGGTTTTAGAGAATTGATGATATTGAAGATCCTCTCTGTATCGAAGCATTTGATTGAGCATCCTTTAAAGAAACACCAAATGGAAGAACTTGATAAAGTCTATGGAGACATTTTATGTAATGGGTTTCTTCTTTTGTAATTTCAAACTTGCACTGAGTCACTATAAGTTTGAAGGGGAGTGTAAGATGGATGTATTCTTATATATTATATATATATATATATATATGTAGTTGTATATATAATATATATACTATAGTCAACTTAGCTTTACTAAGTCAACTAAAGTTGACTGTTTTTAGCTGTTAGAGAGGGTCTTCTAGCCGTTAGACCCTTTCCAACAGCTAGAAAGGGTACTCCCCTTCTCTCTCTTCTCTACCCTCTTCTCTATAAATAAGTGGGTGTGTGCATGAGTGAGGCTTGAGACAGTGATGGGTACTTTTAGGATTATGTGTGTCATTTGAGTGTATTGTAGTGAGGATTCTTTTTAAATTTTTTTTTTGTATTATTTGAATTTCATTCTTAACAAAATTGTTTACTTTTAAGTCTTGTATTCTATGGGCATTTTTATTGTGAATGTGTGTTTAACTACATTGTATTCTTGGTTTATTGGACGCATTCCAGAGTGCATCGGGATCTGTGTCATTTCATGACAACCTAAGGATATGTATTAGGGTCTGATATAGGTTCTAGGTCTCAGAGATATCAGGTTGGGTTATGGAAGAGGCCGGTGAGGTGGAACGGGCCGAACTACACATTTTCCCGAATTAACAAGGTGCGATTATGATGTTTCGGGTCCCAGACGACTTAGGCAACTTTAGAGAATGTTAGGAACTGATCTTAAGGTATGATAGAGATACAGAGAGTGATATAAATAATTGAGACACATTTGCAAAGAAGGCTTATCAGCAAAACCACGACTAGCAGGACTCCTACGTCGAATTCCAAGGTAAGGATCACTCCACAACGAAGACACAAGTACGAGAAGGGCTTGGGCCCTTGGAGGGATTGAAGGATCAGCCTAGGGAGGCCTGGTCTCACGTGAATCACATAAAGGAGAGGGCAAAACATGAGAGAGAGAGGGACGTCCAAAGAGAGAGAGATTGAGAAACTTCAATTTCTTATTCTATAATGCATAAAAGGGAACCTCGGACCTCTATTTATAAATGGGAGGCATGGGATAGAGTTCTTATCCAATCAACCTATCCTAAAGCATAAAGACTCCTACTGAAAAATAAAGACTGAATAAGGACTCTAGATTCCTTCCTATGACAGGATTCCTCTAAGAGAGACTCTTCAAAGAGCAAATCAACTAAAGACTCTTCAACAATTAATTAACTCTAATCAGCTTCTAGACTTGGGGACATCCTTTAGGACTCTCCAACATGACACGCCCTCTTAGGTAGACCTCACTCCTTAATTGGCTTGCCTTCTCTGCTTGACATGTGTCTTATTTTTCCTTCTCCTGCCTTGGACTTTGGATCTCTGACTTGTCACCCATTAGAGAAGCCATATCAGTTGTCATGTCATCATAATGGACCCACACACAAGTTGGAATCGCCCCCTATGAGCATGAGGTGGCATCTGGGATTTGGAGCGTAGATCCCGAGGCATCTCCTAGATAATCGAGTCGTAACAAAAACAAATGACCATAGACATTGCACATGAAGTAATGCAACTTCACAATAAGAAAAGTAACATATAATCACCTCCCTTCGTTGATCTCTTGTGACTAGCTTTTCTTCTTCAAAAAAGCGTAATGTACGACGGAGTTGTTTTGAGTGCAACTTCAAATCCTTTGCTAAATCTTCCTCTTTAACCCACTGACGCCTACAAAGTTTAAATAGTGTGAGTCACAAAATATTTAGCAAATGTTATGGATTTAATCAACCAACTGAATTCACTTCTTTCTCTAGAATAAACCAAGGGAATGGGACAACTTATCCAATTAGTTCACATCATTGCAGTGCATTACATATTGACCTGAACAGAAAACAAGACCAAATGGGAAGACACGAGCTTTATTCTAGACTTCATCACATATCAAGCATCTTTTTAATACCAACAAAAATTTCAAATACATGAAAATAAAGCATTGCAATATCGAGACAAATATATGCATCAAGAAGGCACTCGTTAGTTCAAATTCACCCTCCACTGTGGGTTATTCTGCCATGCAGTACCACATCATTCTTTTTGTTAAAAGTACAATATGACCTATATAGAAAAAAGTCCTGCTGATTATATTGTGAGAAGAGTATTTACTACAGTGGCTTTGACATATGAAGCCCAATTTTTTTGGGTATTTGGCTTCTGTATTGCACTTGACCTAGCACAATTTTGAGATCATAAGCATGGGCAAAGCCCAAATCCCACTGGCATACATGTGTCACATTAATGACCTACCTACCAACTTTGTAGGCCACCTTTCAAGGTGGGAACAGGTGATATAGAACAGGAACTTATATAAAACCACAGTTCAGTATACTACCGAAATGGCATGCTAACCTTTGAACATACATTAAAATAACTAGAATGTGTTTTTATGTTTTTCTTTTTCTTGGTGACAAAGAAAGAAAGTTCATTTTGATTATTTTGATACACAACTCCAGTCGCAATCCTAGATATGTTGTGTTGAAAGCCACGTTCTTGACTTTACTTTCGAGCTGCACAAATGCAGGAACTGGAATAGCTGGTGTACTGTTCCAAATTTCATATGGTCAGAGTTATGGTCCTTACCGCAAAATCACGATATCAGGCTTAAGATTCTAGTAAACCTGGTGCACCCACTATGAAATCTACAAATGGCACGAGGAAAGGAACTCAATTGCACCTACTTATCAGGAAAAGTAGGATTAGGTTGGGAAGTTGCAATGTGGAGTATCAACATGACTTCCTAACGCATCCTATTTTTCTGGATAAGCTGGCAGAGCCAAGCACCGGCTAACAGAAAGAAGAAAATTCTCAACATGTACATAGAATGTCAATAAACTAAAGATGTCTGTAATTATCAGAACCAAAATATTGGCATTACTTCTCCCAGAGAAATCGAATATCGCCCATAAGGTGCCAGACATAACCATAATTTCTTTGCAACGACCGTATACTATATTCCCAAACAGAATTGTCGAACCAACGAACAAATTATTCAAAAATTACCACAAAGTTTAATGATGGTATTGCATACGAAAGCAAAATTGATCAAAAAAAAACACGGAATTAGAAGAAATTTTACCTAGTGAGGGCGTCTAGGATCACCACTGCGATTCCTCTGTTATCACTGCGACCAGTTTTAGGCTGATTCTCTCCCTTGGTGGTTAGATCATCATAGAAAGCCCGTGCCACCAATCGCACCAACCTACGAAACCCAAACAAACCCACTGAGCCGCGCCCTATTCGCTACCAAATTTTTCTCAAAGAAAGGCAAAAAAGAACAACACTCAACAGCCAAAAACGCTAATAAGAAGGCAGTTCAAGAATCACCCAACAACCAAAATAGCTGAAGAGAGAGGATCAACGGAAGGCACCTCTTGAAGGGCTCCGAGCTCGTCAGCGTGAACCTCGGCCCGCCCACGTCAGGATTCATCTCCGCAGATCGCGACAGCTGCTTCTACCCCCAAGCAGGCGTTCGAGCCACTCTTGTTGTTTCAGAGTGAGCATCAAAGGCTCGCTACAAATGCATGCTTGCTCCCATCATCAACTGGGGAAGCTCTTTTGCTCGTCGCCGCCACGAGCGTCTCTCAGGAGAGCACACACGCCCTTCGGCTTCGGCAGACAGCGCCCCCAAAGCCCAGAACAAACACGGCTGGCTGATTGCTCCATAAATAGGAAAGAGTAATTTACAGAAAAAACATTAACTTATCCATTATTTCATAATACAGACACATATCTTAATTATTACATTCAACTGCCACAATATTTTATTTTATTTCAAATATCCGCCTGAGAAATAAAAGGATATTTGTGAACTTTTCTTTCTTTCTCTAAGAAGCAGCTCATGTTATGCTCAGAGGTAGGCAATGAACCGGGCTTGGGCATTAAAATTTGACCCCAGCTTGCCCTGACCCAGGTTTCAGGCCTAGCCCAACTCGTGTGTGTGTGTATATATATATATATATATATATATATATTAGCATGGGCCATGGCCCAACACAAATAGGTCCATGGGCATAATGGGTGGGCTGTGAGCCAAGCTTTTGCTAATGGCTCAGCTTGTCAATTGATGGTTCAGGCTTTGATCCCGCCTGCCCGGTTGGCACGGTCCATTAGTGGGTCGGGTCAGCCTTTTTCCATTATGTGTACTTCAATTTCTTCCTTTTTTTTTGGGCTAAAAGGTCAAAAGAATTATGTAAAGAATAGTGTGTTTTTGAAACATAAATTGTAAAAGTAGGCAGCGAAATGCAATTTAATGCAATGTTGTCTTGCTAAAAGTTTCCCTACCTCTGGATTGCCTTCAAATTTAAGAAAGCGTTCAATGGAAGTTTGCCATTGGTATAGCTGTAAAATAGGTATTATGAACTCAAAGCGGTAAAACCTTTAGTCAGTAGGTAACCTGGGATAAAGCTTTTAGACAACAATTATAGATTAAAAGGCCACTGCTATAAAGAACCACTGTTATAAGGTAAATATTTGGCATTAATTAAAGAACAATGACTTCGCATAAGTGTCAAACTCCTTGCATTAATGAGGGCAAGAGGTATATATGCCCGTGCTAATCCCTTGCTCAGCCGAAGCCCGGCAACTCCCTGAGGGCAAGGGATTCACCAAAGGTTTACACCATCTTAGAAAAGATAGTAACAGTAAGTATCAGGCTTGCCAGCGCGGCTAAATCTCCGATCCTGAGGGTGGTTTCTCTGTCCTTCATGAAAATAAAGTTTTTGCATATAGTGAATCTAAAGAAGTGAACTGATCATGTTTCCAAATAGATGAAAATGATGTTGGTTTGATTAGGTTAAGTGGTTAATAATTTTGAAATAAAAAAAAAAGTAATAATAAAGTGACTTTTTTGGGGCTAGGTCAGAGGAAAAAAAATTCCTCATCACGGACTGTATATTGAGGCAGCCATGGATCCTCACGGAGTTGGACTTAGACCCCTGAAAGTGGATGATAAGAGATGCCATGGCATAACTCTTTTTTTATGTGTTCCTCACATTGTGCTCGTGAGATGGGCTCCACTTTAAGGGCTAACGTCAGCCCCTTGAATGAACCAGGCTTGTTTTGGCTTCTCGAGGAACGATTGTGACTTTCAATAGGCCGTTCAACCTTTGATTGGTAAAACCCTTTAAGTCCCATCCATCGGAAACTACAACTTAGCTTTAACTCTGTCATAAGCAACACTGCCTGTGGATTTCCAATTGTGATCATCTCATATCAGGTGACAAACCATGTTAAAACTTAATTGATATGAAACTCAAAACCCAATGAGATCACTGTTTCCCGGCTTATGGAAAACCACACTGCACTGCACTGCACTGCAATGTTTCATGCACTCTAGAACTAAGAAACACTTATAAAAGATTTTTGAGCTCTGTTTGTTTCAGATGATATGGATATTTTGATTTCTTGTAGTTACTTTTAATATTTTCAAGGTAGAAATTAAAATATTTTAGCCCACAAAATTAGGTTACAAGAGGCATTGGCCTATGTCACATAGTCATGGATACTGATTAGGATTTGAAACATATACGCAACAGTGACACGAATACATATTCTTTTTGAAAAACATGGAATGATAGATTTTTTAAGATGTTTTGATATTTTGACATATATTATTATTATAACAATGTTAAAAACTCTTAAAAAATATAAAAAATAATGTTCGAATATGTCATAGAGTGTCCCCCGGCATCTCCACGTGTCCTGTCACTCTCCTAAACACGGGACCTACATAGTGTGTTTTTGTGTCGACATAGGGGTTGGCATGAGTTTGCAGCATTTATTTTTGTTATACTTCATCAATATATCACGTTTGGAAGTGAGCAAAAATCTTATGTAAAAAGAAAATTTTACATATGTGATTTTCTCATATAAAAGCCCAATTGGAGAGAGAGAGAGAGAGAGCAACTTGTTGCATGGAAATGAAATTTTTTCATACAAAAAATTTAGATATTTAGAAAAAAAATTATGTGAAAAAAAAATCTTTCATTTTAAACAATTGGAGGCAACGTTCTTTTTATCTTCTACTAAAAAACTTGGCATCTTTTGTCCACTTACAAATGTGCGCTCCAAAGGCACGTTTGAAAGCAGGAAAAAAAATCTCATAAGAAAATTTTGCTTATGAGATTTTTTCTCTTATTTGCATGAATGAGAGATTGGGTTGGGAAAATGTTAAGAGTATTCTGAATTGGGTGAGAGCTGCCCTCAAAGCTGAGTTTTTTTACAGAAAAGTTCTCTATATTTTTTATATAGAGAAGATTTCCTATCAACTATGAGGAATGTCTAGCGATCTAGTGGTATTAAAAAATTATCACTAAAACCAACGGGGGCTCCGCTTGTCTGGCAGGAGCAGTTAGTGGACTTCACCTTGTGTTGGAACGTTGCAAGTTCGAACCCCATGGTATGGTTGTATAACTGGTAAGGGGTCGGGCTAACCCCAGCTTTCTCTGACAAAAAAAATTACCACTAAATCCTATATGTTTAGTGGCAAATACAATTGCCGCTACATATTTGAAAATTGCCAGTATATCACCGTAGCCACATTGACTGGACGTTCCAGACCTTTAGTGTCATTTGTGATTGCCACTAAAGATGTTTTTCATTGCAATGCATTGTTTAGAATGAACAAAAAAGTTAAACCACTTTTCTTTCTTGACTTGTATTTTAGACCAGAGGGGTTTGAAGGAATTGGATCCTTTTCCTCGTTCGCGAATCTCCTCCCTTCTTCCACTTCGTCCCGAAGAGTAACTAGGACCAATTCAGTCACGTTTTCATGTTTCAATTGAACACTTTTCATTTTTTATTATGATCAAGGGAGAAGATTATTCTTTTTACCAAACATATGCATAGTTGGAAAGGGCCTTGGCTGCTAGGCATGCTGACGGGGTTCGATTTTCGTGGGCGTTATCTCCCTTGCACAAGCCGAAGCAAACATAGGCTCTGAGGTCGAGGGTACTAGCCCTGACTTTTATTGCAGCCGGACGACGACTATGTCTCTGCACCGGTGGGGGGTTCCACATGTTAAACATGAAAAAAAAATGCTTATAGAAGTAAAGGTTTCCCAGATCACGAGCCGTGTAAAACTGAGTTAAAACCCAAATTTTGCAAAACCCTAGTTTTAAGAAAATTGAGTTTTAGTGCCACCTAGGTGTGTCAACGGGCCTGGTTTACACAGAATCAACCCGAACCAAACTCTATAGGGTCCATGTATGGTGATAAATAAGAAGACATGAGTAAGACTCAGATCCAGAACCGAAGTTCTGATTAATACATGGACTCGGTATAGGTTGTAAAATTTTATACCAGACCATAGTTCTGATTAAGATCCGCAATTTTTCAATATAAAAATGATAAAAAATATGATTTTATCGGGTATGGTTTGGGTTTGGTTCATGTAGTTCTTATCGGGTTTGGGTATGATTTTTCTTATAGTGAATCCGACTAGATCGAGGCTCGGACCCGATACCATACCAAAAATCTGGTCCAAGTCTAGTTCCACATGGGTCCATACCAAACCCGACCCATTGACACCCCTAGTGCCACTGAAATATGAGCTATTAAACTCGTTTTTTTTTGGAATAAACTATGTTAATACCAAAAACATGATTTTTAACAAGGTTTTGGAAGTCATCCGAAGGTTCTCTAAGGAGGAGTTTAAATCCTTGTGACGCCCACCGCATGGGGCGGTCTGAAAATGGTCCCTCCAGATTTTTCGATGATCCCAAAACTTGGCAGAATCTCCCTTTTTTTTGTATTTTCTGATTTAGTGTTTTGGGAGCTATTATTGTTGCTGAGACTGTTGGATTTTAATTCATATGGTTGCACAAACATAGATCAGTATGGTGACAAGATTTTAAGGGTTTTGGTTTTTAATTCATGTTTTTTCAATTTACTAAGTTAATGTATGTTAAATTTGATTTTTTTTAGTATGCTGAGATTTTCTGAATTTTGCATTTTAATTCATCTTTTTTCAATTTACTGAGTGAAATGCATGTTAAATCCATTTTTTTTTTTTTGGGTATGCTTAGATTTTAAGGACTTTGCATTTTAATCCCTAATTTTTGCAATTTATTCATGTATCATAAATCTGAATTTCTTTTCTGCATGCTTAAAATATAAATTTATTTATTTTTTTTTATCAATATACACAAAATTTAAACATTTGTGTCCATGTTTGTCGGCGATGATGTATCAAACACTGAACAAATGGATAGTAGTATTTTGACGTGATAGCTGCAAACAAATGCCTTGTAATGTCTGCACAGGGTCAGGACAGAACAGGGTGTCCTTGTCCAGCATTGTCTGCCAGTCAGACGGGCCCTTAGAAGTTTCGTCTTCATTACAATCTTATTTCATTTTCAGCCTTTTGCATGCTCTCATCATTATGATAGTGTCACTAGACATTCAAAACCATGTCCTAATCACTAAATCTAAGGAAGACCTCTGATAAAATATACTTGTAATATTTTATCCAACTCATAGCCAGTAAATTACCTAAATGGGTTGGATCTGAAACAGTTAAAAACATGGAAAAGTCGGATCCGGTCAGATTTGCAACAGCCAAAAATGGAAAGCTTCCATCCTAGATCCGACCCCTTTTTTCGACAGAGAAAGCTGGGGTTAGGCAGGCCCCTACCAGTTATACAACCATATATCTTCGGGATTCGAACTTGCAACATCCCAACACAAGGTGACTTACACTAACTGTTCCTGCCAGACAAGGTGAGCCCCGCCCCTCTTTGCGACCTTTTTTAAGAGAAAGAAAATTCAATTTAATAGATAAAAAATACGCTTGGTGATCATAGGAGGTGACCAATCACCTCAATAACATGCAAAGGCATGGCACAATAGAAGGTGGGCCACGTAAGGCAGGGTGGTCGTGGGCCCCACCTAAGGCTTTCCTCGCTTGGGTGAGGGTTCGTCATCATAACAAAAAAAAACATGAAAAGGCAAGCACGACCAACCACAACTTTAGAAGAGCTGTTTTTGATACATAACCTGAACGATCCAGTCAATCTCCATGTTGCATCCCTAGTTATAACATAAGGGTCTTGGATCCACATTTGGTGGGTTTTTTTGTGTCCAACCGTCAAGGCCCTTAAAGTGATGCAAATTAGCTCCCATACACGCTTGTGGGCAAGGATGAAAACAGGTTGGACTTGGTTTCAATATAAACCCTACTGAATCCAACCTAATCAGATTTAGCCTAATGATGAGAAATGAAGGTAATACTTTGTGCTCTCTCTCTCTCTCTCTCTCTCTCTCTCTCTATATATATATATATATATATATAATGGGTTTAGATGATTCAGGTGCTAAAATGCTTACCCATTTAGAAACTGATTGTTTTTTATGACGAGAAACCCTCAGGAAAACCTTATGACCATCCTGCCTTAGCTGACCTGCCTCTAAAAGCTACCGACGACACACCTGTGTGCCAGTGGGGTTTGATTCGGTGCCTTCTTCTCAACACCTTCACAACCACCCTGATTTCACTTGCTTTACTGAATCTGACTGATCATACAGAGAATTGGTCAGATATCCAACCCAAACTTGTACCGTTGACATGCCTGCACATCCCACTAAGAGTTTGCAAGTTCCATCCATTTAATTGCAAAGCAAGTCTATGTTCCCCTTTCCATTCTTCGAGCTCAATTAAGGTTACCTTTGTTGCTAACAGAAGAAACAAATTGATAAATCTTTACATACCGGAATTCAGTCTTTTGAATTAAGAATTAACTTGACAGAGTTTTGGATTCAAAATTTAACGGATAAGATTAAGGTTCTGGTTAAATAGAAAAAAACTAGCATTTAGTGGTCTTTTCATTAGAATGGTCACTTTGGTATGGAAAGACTTTGTCTAGGGTTTAAAGTTTAAACACACACAGGCACATGCTCGTGCACACACATAGGCACGGATCGGTGTAGGCAGATAATATATATATATATATATATATAGCATTTGCTAACATGCTAAATGGGTTTTTTGTATTTTTTGTTATGTTTTATTTTTAAATTTTGACCCAACAAATGTGATTTATGTATTTGATTTTATGGGGATCAGCTCTTGAAGCATTCAATTCTGACACATGGGTGGGTTTTTATAAGGTTAAAAAAAATCAATAGTCTAGAATCTTTGTAAATTTTTAAATCTCCAAATATCATTTTTTTCATGGAAAACACACTATCCAAGTGTGGATTCCTAGTGAATCCACCATGCCCAATACATTTATGGGATCAAAACTGTGAAAAAAAAAACTGAAAAGCCAAAAAATACATTTAGCATGTTTCATTGAGCACGGATGTATTACACTATATATAGGGTATATAATAGTTACTAATGAGTAGAAATCATTTTTTTTTAAATCAATTTTTTGTAGATCAAATGTTACGGATGTGATCTACATGGTTTGTTTAATAGAAAACTTGTTTTGAATCATGTGATTACAAGTAATTAGGTTTTTAAAGGAGTTCAAAAATCAGCCGCCCACAATGTGCCAAATTTTCATAACTCAAACATGGCATTTTTACACTAGAAAAGCACGATCCTTAGCAAACAAAACATTCTGAAAACACACACACACACACACACATATATATATATATATATATATATATATATATATATATATATATATATATATATATATATATATATATATGTGTGTGTGTGTGTGTGTGTGTGTAAGAGAAGAGGCTGGAATAGCCCATGGGATCCAAGCAAAAACTGCTGGGTCAAGATAGTGCCACTTTTATTCATTCAAGCTATCTTACTGGCCCCAAGTTTCTGCGTATATATGGGCAGATGACCATGCAATGAAACTCAACATCCAAATTTCCCACTTCATCCAACAAACAATCACAAGCATGGGGGCTCACTGCCATCGCCTTATTCCTTGCTATGCTACCATGTTTAGCTGCCGCACAGTACTATTACAACAGTTTTGCGGTCTCACCGGTCTACTTCGACCCCAGCACCTCCCTCTACACCTTCACCCCAGGGTCTAGCCACTCATTGCTGCTAGACTTAGGCGGTTCTATGGTCTGATCCGGGTGCCAAGTTGGTTCTCACCCCCACCATTGCCTGCAACTCGGCTCAGTGCCCCTTGTTATCATCCTGATCCCCAACCCTATCATGCCATCAAGGCGTCTGCACCGGATCACCCCAGAACCCCATCAGCAGCAAACACGCCCAAGGTGACCTCACTTACACAGACCTCACCATGCTCAGCAACAGAGGGTCTACCCTCTCGTTCAGCACCATCACTTACTCTTGTGCACTATCTCACCTTCTCAAAGACCTTCCCGCTGCTGCCACGGGAGTCGCCGGGCTTAGCAAGTCCAAACTCTCCCTCAATTCGCAATTGGCCGGGTACAGCAACACGTTCGCCTTATGCCTTCCTTCTAACTCTTCCAAACCCGGCGCCGTCGTCTTCTCACCGATGCCTTATTTCTACTACTAGTACTGCTACTATGTATATTATCCTTACTGCTACTACCAATACTATGATTATCTGTATTCTCTTCCTCTTCTAGCTAACGTAGACCGTCCAAACGATTACTTCACTGATATCTCACGTATCAATATAGGTGAGTATTCCATCAAGGTTGATGGCTCCACTAGGCTCAGCATATAGCAGCTCCATACACCACTCTAGCCACCCCCATCTACACCTCCTTTCTCAAAGCCTTCAATAGCCTAACCAGCAACACATACCCCGCGCGCACCACGAGTGGCGCAGTTTGAGCTGTGCTTGAACGTGTCACAGTTCTCGCGGAACACCTGGGAGCCAAGTGTCTGGGATCTTTACACTGTGACACATGTTGTCACTCTGAGGACGGCAACGGGTTGGAATACTTGGGAGATGAAGACGGCAACGGGTTGGAATACTTGGGAGATGCGAACGGCAGATACCATGAAGCCGGTGAGCGATAATGTCATGTGCTTGGCGTTCATGGTTGGTGGGAAGAAACCCCAAGATGACATAGTTATTGGGGCATTTCTAATGAAGGAACGATTATTTACGCCTGGCTCTGATACAATGCAGTTTTCTTATATGAATCTCAATTACAGGGAGGGTGTTGTGTGTTCTCCCCCCCCCCCCCGAAGATGCACTGTTTGCTACAGTGCATGTTCGGGTCCGAATGAGTGCCACGTATATAAGCATGTGGGGCTTATATGCCCATGTGTGTCGGTATCACTTAGCATCGGAGTTCAGTGCGGTTGCAAAGACTTAAGTACCCTTTTCCGCCATTCTCTCCATGAAATGATGGTTCGATAAAAGGACAAAAATGTCCTTCATCTAGAAAAATGAGGATGATCTTAACTCTTCAAAAAGTCCAAACATTTCATTTTCAACCTAAGTAGTAAACTCCTATGATGTCAGCGGATCACTCTTTGACGACACACCATCTGCTGTAACAGGAGCTCCCTTTGACGACCCACCCTTTACCATCGTCTGCTACCGCCGGAGCACCCTTTGTCGTCGTCTCGAGTCCAGGTTCCCGCCTTGGTTTTTAGCTTGTATTACAAACATATTGTTGTCTTCTCGTTCATGCCTTGCTTTACAAAACATTCTCGGGTTCGTTCCTACCTCGTGGAGATAACTAGAAATCGATCGACTGGTTCGATCATTGGTGGGCATCATAGGGGCATTTGTCGGCCATCTCTTTTTACAGTCTTCTCTTCTTTTTCATTTTCGTTAGGCAGTATGAAAAAAAGCAATGACGCACAAATATTCCAACAAGTGCCATTAAGGCGTCATGAGTACCTTTCCATGTCATCATGCTATTGTTGAAGAACACACATCGTCGTGAGTGCCATTAAGGCATTGTTTTGTTATTGCAGTTGGATCTTGTCTTTTCGATGGTTGAAAAATTAAAGATATTTGTAAGACACTGGGACCTGTTGACAAGAATGCTTGGTTACAGATACGATGAAGGACCTCTACCCCATCCGGTATCGTTCATTCACTTAGTATATGCAATGTATTACAAATCACAGTTGTAGTAACATACTACCGATTTGTGAGATATTGTTTTGTTTGTTAATATCAATTTGTAAGCTATTATGCTGAATTTACGTATCAATTTGTAATATATTTTGCGATATGTATATCGATTTGTAAGATATTATGTGTTTTGTAGTATCGATTTGTAAGCTATTATGTTGAATTGTCGTATCGATTTGTAATATATTATGTGATATGTATATCGATTTGTAAAATATTATGTGTTTTCTAGTATCGATTTGTAAGATATTTGTGGAAAGAATTTTAAATGTATGCATACAGAAATATATTATTGCACGCTTGCGGTGGCGATTTTCGTATTCAAATCACTGCTCATTTAGCGATTTCTAATGAAATCGCTTCACAGTGTCGTAGATATAATTAAATCACTGTCACGTGAATCACTATCATCGACACACATATACGATAAATCATTTATTTTATTGGCATGGTAAATAACAACTCGATGCATAGTATAAGCAAATAACAAATTGTTGTTGCTTTTATATTGTGATTCATTCAATCGTTTCTTTGACTTGCTTAAACTTCTCGGTATCCGTTGTTATATGCATCTTGAATAAATCATAGTAAACGTATGTGTTGGCTAACGCAAATTGATATTTTGCTTATGACAGTGGTGAGCTTATCATCTCGTTGTAGTGAAGCTGATTTATCTTAATCATTGAAAATTTATGGAGAAGTGAACATCTGTACTAATGATGCACCTGAAGAAGTGAACATGTGCACTAATTATGCACATGATAAGAAGGGTGCAGAAATTGAATTTACTATTGACTTGAATGTTCCAGCAGAAGAAATGCAATTCGATAATGAGGTAGACGATCATGACAGTACACTTAAGTAATTATCGCTGCAGGATTTTGTCTTCGTTAGTTTAAAAGCGTTTAAAATCGTTTCAGCATTTTTCATTCATTAGTATAAATCATTGAAATGTTCAACATTCTTAAGTAATCATCGTTGCAGGATTTTGTCTTCGTTAGTACAAATCATTATCGCATTAGCATTTAGCATTTATTAGTATAAATCGTTCTAATGTTTAACATTCTTAAGTAATGATCATTGCATGATTTTGTATTTCTTAGTATAAATTGTTATCACTTTATCATTTAACTTTCATTAGTGTGAATTGTTGTAATCTTTAGCATTCTTAAGCAATGATCGTTGTAGGATTTTGTCTTCGTTAGTACTAAGCGTTATCGTTTTAGCATTTAACATTCATTATTGTAAATTGTTATAATATGTGGCATTCATTAGTGTAAATTATTTTAATACAAAGCACTCATTAGTAATAATCATTGTAATATGTTTAGCACTCGTTATTATAAATCATTTTAATAATTAGCATTCATTATCATGAATAATTATGTCTATACCTAAACCATAATCTCCAATGTACTGGTTGTGTGGAGACTGTATGGAGATGGGGAGGACGAGGAATAAGAGGTTGTTGTTGAGGCTACGAGATTGTCTTACTGCGACATTTGGCTATTTAGCAAATCTAAAGCCGAGTTGTATCATGGTAGTCGAGTTCTTCTACAAGCTGGTTTGGGACAGTCTACCCCAAAGCAGCCTATGGAAGTGAGAAGGAAGATGAATAGTAGTGGGGCCAAGAATGTGAATTGACACGAATGCTTTAGGAAATCATTGAATAGCTGGAACAAATGAGGTGTTTGTGCCATAGTATCTGATTATAAAGAACGACAATATGACTTCAACTATTTCAAAAAATATTAAGAACCCATGCGTCAAAATCTGGAGATTGAGAAAAAGCAACGTGAAAATATTGGAAACCCATGCGTCCCTCTCATCCCCCAGCATAGAAAAAACATTCATCGTGTCCTTCCGGCTACAACAACAATTCCCTCAGTTGCAGTACACGATGAGGAGCAAACACAACTCACAAAAAATAAGATAGTCTCCACCACAAGGTTAGAGATGTTAGAGAGGGAGAATAAGGAGTTACGAAAGTAGGTGTAGAATTTGGGGAGACAAATGTGGAAACAATATGGTGCACTTGTAGAGATGAGTACCGGTGGTTTTAATAAGACCGAGAGAACCAAGAGGCCACTGAGGAAAGAGAGTCTACCAAGAAAAATAAAGAGACGATTTGTATGTCATAGTTCATCTGAGTCGTCAAGTGCCACTGAATAAACATTATGTGATTTTTGCATCCCAATAATTATTTGTTGTAATTCAATAATTCTTTTTTGTAACATGACATTCTATAAATATATAATTTTGTTTTTTATAAGTGTAACACACTAAGTGTCACTGAACAAATCAATGTAATGTTCGGCCTTCATAAAAAAAATCGAAGAAGCCTTTAGCGTTGTGTACTGCAAAAATTATGATTTACTTTTACGAGCTGTCTTCCTATCGTGATTTACAAAAAAAATGATAAAAGGCTGAAACGATTTATATGTATAGAGGCTACGTGCTATCGCGATTTGCTTGATACTGATTGATTTGCAACCAGTTCTATACGAGATCGCGATTTGTTTTTTATAGAAGTGTTCTATCACGATCTGTACAACCACAGATATAAAGTGAAAATTATTTGTCTTATTGCAATTTGCGTTTATGAGCTTTGTCTATGTGAACGATATGTCCTATCACGATTTACACAATGACTGATTCATAAAAGGTGGAAAAGAAAAACAATTGACAAATCGACATGATGTTTAGACTTAGTAAAGTACAAATCGAGGTAACTTTATAAATACAAATCGATTTACAACTTAATACCAATTTAAGTTTTATATTAAAACAATATTTTAGTAACAGTTGCAAAACAATATTTACAATTTGGGGTTTAGGGTTTTAGGGGTTTCGGGTTTAGGGTTTAGGGTTCAGGGTTTAAGGGTTTAGGGTTTTAGAAATTTGGGTTTAGGGTTTAAGGTTTAGGGTTTGGTTTTTAGGGTTTTAGGGGTTTAGGGTTTGGTGTTTAGGGTTTAGGGTTTAGGGTTTAGGGTTTAGGGTTTAGGGTTTAGGGTTTAGGGTTTAGGGTTTAGGGTTTAGGGTATAGGGTTTAGGGTTTAGGGTTTATCGTTTAGGCTTTAGGGTTTAGAGTTTGGGATTTGGGGTTTGGGGTTTAACTTTTGGATCTATCTAAATTTCAAATGCATCCCCTTAAATAAATAGAATTTGGGTTCATTTGATACCCAAATAAATTTAATTAATATATATATATATATGTAAATGTGTATGTATATATATGTATATATATATATATATATATATATATATATATATGTATATATATATATAATAGTTTAGATTGGGTTTGGATTTGATAAGAGCTAAATGGGTCTCACAACCAACCCAATCCAATCACTCCCCCACCAAAACCCATCCAACAATCGAATACATCTCATCCCACCAAATCCGTTTGAATATCCTATTGTGATTTGCTTTTACGAGCTTTGTCTATGTGAACGATATTTCTATCACAATTTACACAATGACTAATTCATAAAAGGCAGAAAAGAAAAACAATAAACAAATTGACACGATGTTTAGACTTAGTAAACTATAAATCAAGATAACTTCATAAATACAAATTGAGGTAACTTCATAAATACAAATCGACATCTTTCACAAAGACAAACAAAGGCATATCGCTGTCGCGGTAACTTTATAACTACAAATTGACATGATTTACAACCACATTCATTTACAAAAAATGAGTATTTTAATGCAATCCAAGTCCAAATAGTGATGTGTTTCGAATGCAATCCAGGTGTGCATGAAATCCAGCTTGCTAGGATAAAAAGCTTCGAGGCAGAGCTGACAAAGTTACACAAGGTATGGATCCTAACAGGCATAGAAGATAAAGCCCGCATGATTGTAGCATATTTGTCATGAAGTATATCAAATACTAGGCATATATTTTTCTCACTACGAAGGATGGTTTGCAAACGATGGAGGGTCTGACAGTAGGAATAGGTCAAATAGATGGTCAGCAGCATCACCCCCTGTCTATCATGCAGAATATCCATGCTTGCTCTGGTATACAAGAAAGAAGAAGAAGAAAGATGTAGGCGGAGGAGAAAAAAGAAGAAGAAGGGGAAGAAGTTGCACTGTTGCAGAAAAGAGGAAGAGAGGTTAAATAGATCAGGGTTTTAGACCTGGACAACGAGTCAGGTCAGGTAGGGTTTTACATAGAATAGGGTTTTACACATATCTCCATTAAGGTTTTACATAAAATAGGGTTTTATGCATGTGTCTAAACATCGACATGATGTTTAGACTAGGTAAAGTACAAATCAAAGTAACTTCATAAATACAAATCGATTTACAACTTGATACCGATTTAAGTAACAATTGCAAATCGATTTCACTATTTCGTTCATAATATTTTAGTAACGGTTGCAAACCGATATGAGTAAATCGCGATATTATATATCGATATCGTTCATAAAGACAAACAAAGACATGTCATTGTTGTAGTAACTTCAAAAATACAAATCGACATTCCAATAATTATTTGTCGTAATTCTATAATTCTTTGTTGTAATTCTATAATTCTTTTTTGTAACATGACAATCTATAAGTGTATATATCCTATTTTAATAAGTGTAACACACAATTGTCACTAAACAAATCGTTGTAATGTTTGGCCTTCGTAAATAAAAATAGAAAAAGAGTTTAGTGTTGTGTATTGTGAAAATTATGATTTACTTTTATGAGTTGTCTTCCTATCGCGATTTACACAAACATTGATAAAAGGTTGAAACGATTTATACATATAAAGGCTATGTGCTATCGCAATTTACTTTTATGATCTTTGTCTATGTGAACGATATATCCTATCGTGATTTACACAATGATTGATTCATAAAAGGCAGAAAGGAAAAACAATAAACAAATCTATCTGATGTTTAGACTTAGTAAAGTACAAATCGAGGTAACTTCAACGATACAAATTGAGGTAACTTCATAAATGCAAATCAATTTAGTTCAAAAAGATAAACAAAGACATATTATTGTCTCGATAACTTCATAATTACAAATCGACGTGATTTACAACCATATTTATTTACAAAAAATATGAGTATTCAGTTACAATACATCAAGACCAATGGTTTGGCTTAGATACAATACATGACCAATGGTTTGGCTTATGTAAATTAACATTTAAACCCATTTGGAGATCCAATTGGATCTAAACAAGTAAATAAGGCTTTTGGATCTACTTGAGACTTAAATGGATCTCATGAAGGTGAAATGAAATTGTTTGGATCTGAATTCAATTCGAGACATAAATAGATACTAATTAATTTGTTTGGATTCACTTATGATCTAAATGAATCTTTTAGTGTACTGTGAATTTCACTATAATATAATAAGTTTTGGATCTATCTAAATTCCAAATGCATCCTACTTAAATAAATAGAATTTGGGTTCATTTGATACCCAAATAAATTTAATTAAAATATATATGTGTAAATGTTTATCTCTCTCTCTCTATATATATATATATATAATAGTTTAGATTGAGTTTGGATTTGATGAAAGCTAAATGGGTCTCATAACCAACCCAATCCAATCACTCCCTCACCTAAATTGGATCCTACTAAGAAAATAAGATATTGAATCACGATTTACAAAATGACTGATTCATAAAAGGCAGAAAAGAATGACAATAAACAAATCAACATGATGTTTAGACTTAGTAAAGTACAAATCAAGGTAACTTCAACGATACAAATTGAGGTAACTTCATAAATACAAATCGATTTCATTCAAAAAGACAAACAAAGACATTATCGTTGCATGATACTGATTGGCTTTCAAACTGTTATAATTCCTTTTTTGTAAAAGGCAAATAAAATGACATTTTTTTAATTAATGTGCAATGTAATTTATTTGCACATAATTTTTTAAAATGAGCGGTATGTAAAATGATATTTTCTTTATAAATGAATGACATGTCACACAAGTTCAGGAGGATGTTGCTTCATTTTTCTTCGTGAGTAAGGAACAAACAAACCGACATTTTCTTTATAAACGGCATATTCATGGGTCAAACATATAACTTGCTTTGTCGTAAAGGGGGTATCGATGGCGAGGAAGAAGATGACGACAACTACACGGCCAATGACTGTGTATCAGGCATATATTTTCTAAACCTCGTGATGAGTTTCTTCAAATTTTGTATCTTTTATGTCGTATAATCGATTTGTTTTATGTACTATAGAAAGGAATTATAATATAACGTGATGGATCATTTATTGAATATTCTGCTAATATCGGTGGAACATTCATAAAAAAAAAGGTGCTCGAAAACTCAACAAAGAGCTCCAAGATAACATCAACTGGTTGCAAGATGAATTTGCAGAAGGAAACACTATCAGTAATTTTGTACGTATGAAACCATTATCAGTTATATATTTATGTATGCCATGGGTATGTATGTTAACACATGCATATTTGTTGCAAATAGACTATGTATGATTTCGTCATGTATATTCAAAGCAACGCAACAACCAATACTAGACGCATCGTCACCCCTTATTTCATGGTATATCGGTTCTCTTATATGTTTTTTTTTTTATTTACTCTTACTGCTTCGTGTTTTAACCTTAACTGTTTCGTTCAACAGAGTTTCATCCAGCGACTGCCATGCACCATTAGATTTCAAGATGGACTACAATGTTGGGGTAACGATGATCACTGCAGAGACTTTTGGTCAAGTGAAAAGGTAAGTGAAGAAACTGGTTGTCCAAGGTTTATGAGGCATAACAGTCCTAACACGATTTGTACTATCAATTTGTAAGATATTATATCAATTTAAGACATTGTTTTGAATCTTAATATTGATTTGTATGTTGATTCTAAGCTATCAATATGAATTTCTATATCAATTTGTAAGATATTTTATTATCGATTTACAGATATTGATTCCTATATTATGGGAATCTTCTGAGTATTAGGTCTTATACGTGATGGATTTACGAAAAAAATAAATATGGTGCTACAACTCATTTGACTTTCACACTCGTATACAACGTGACATTATGCATTTGGTAAGTTTCTATCTATAAGTGTATCATATCTTGTACAGTGGCCCAGAATTTACTTGCTTCTCTATTAACCACAGAAGGGATTCGTCAAAGACGTCTTGGGTGTTGACATTGGCGAGTGGAGGTTTCACTGCGTACACGCTACTCCTTTACAAAATAATGACATTGATTGTGGCATATTTGTAATAAAGTATATTGAAGCAATATACAATGGACAAGAACCTGTTTTCGACGTTGTATGCTCTACACTTAAACATGTTTTAATATCCTATGTTATTAGGGAATCAATTTATATATTGGTGTTGCATTAACTTTTTGTTACAGGATGATATACCTAGATTCTGCATAGAACTATGCAAAAAATTGACAGATTTTCTAATTGCGGAAGAGAGAAAAAATCACCCGACAAGAATACCTAGAAGGCAATGAACGATGCGACCCTCCAAGAGTAATATAATGTACAGATATTTGTAACAGATTTTTTAGACCGTGTATACAAATTTTGTAAGACTGTGTATACAAATTATGTAAATCTCTCTAGGTTGAAATAAAAATTCAATTTTACTAAACACGTCAATAAGTTGGATTGTTATTTATAGCAAAGGCAAATCATTGTTTCTGACATAGACGTCATTGTGTAAATCGCTATAAGACACTATCTGGTATAACGATTCAAATATAGTATATATACAATGATTTGTCTTATCGCAATTTACATAATGACTGATAAAAGGCAAAAAAAAGAAAGAAAAAATAAATCGACATGATATTTATTGGTAAACTACAAATCTAGGTAACTTGATAAATATAAATCGACTTACAACCAAAATTCGTTAAGTTTCATAATATAATAGTATTTGTCCTATCACGATTTGCTTTTACAAGCTTTCTCAATGTGAACGATATGTCCTATCGCGATTTACACAATGCTGATTCATAAAAGGGTCGGGTAGGGTTTTACATAGAGTAGGGTTTTACACAGATCTATATTAGGGTTTTACAGAGATTTATATTAGGGTAACTTCAACGATACAAATCGAGGTAACTTCATAAATACAAATCGATTTCGTTCATAAAGACAAACAAAGACATATTGTGGTCACGGTAAATTCATAACTACAAATTGACATAATTTACAACCATATTTATTTATTAAAAATATGAGTATTTAATTACAATACATCATGACCAATGGTTTGGCTTAGATACAAAACATGACCATCATCATAAAAGAAAACATACATCATCATTAGCATCATCCCCATGTCCAAATAGTGATGTGCTTCGAAGGCATAAGAGGCAGAGAAGATGGAGTTGTAGAATGTATGGCATCCCATTATCATCGATATCTTTTTACAGACAGACAAGATGGAGCGCGCACGATTGTAGCATATTTGTCATGAAGTATATCGAAGATTAGGCAAAAAAATTTCCAACTGTGAATGATGGTTTGCGAACGCTCGAGGGTTCGGCATATAGAGATCAAAAAGATGGTCATCAGCATCACCCCTTGTCTAATCATGCAGAATATCTATGCTTGCTACGATATAGCGACATTGATTAAGGATGATTATGGTCGTTATATTTTGCGTAAACTTCGATATACTTCACGAAAAATACGCTACAATCATATGTGTCATGAATATATCGATGTATACACAAAAGATAACCACCATAATCATCATCGAAGATTATCCAGATCTTTCCTCACGGCATGAAACAACTAGGTTAGCAGCATCAAACCCCATAAATACAAGGAAGAAGAAGAAAGAGAAGCAGAATAAGAAGAAGGTGGAGGAGAAAAAAGAAGAAGAAGAAGTTGCGCTACCGCAGAAAAGAGAAAGAGAGGTTAAATAGATTAGAGTTTTAGACCTGGACAACGGGTCGGGTCGGCTAGGATTTTACAAAGAATAGGGTTTTACACAGATCTATATTAGGGTTTTACATAGATTAGGGTTTTACGCACGTGTATACAAATTGACATGATGTTTAGACTTAGTAAAGTACAAATCGAGGTAACTTCATAAATACAAATCGATTTACAACTTGATATCCATTTAAGTAACAGTTCCAAATCGATTTTATTGTTTCGTTCACAATATTTTAGTAACAGTTGCAAACCAATATGAGTAAATTGTGATATTACATATTGATATCATTCACAAAGACAAACAAAGACATATCATTATCGCGGTAACTTCATAAAAATAAAGTGACGTGATTTACAACCACATTCATTTATAAATAATATGTGAATGCTAGATGAGACAACAATTTTTACTTTTAATAGAGTTTATTTATAAAACTTTTTGCACAATGATTCAAATACAATATATATACAACGATGTGTATATGTGAAAGCTAGATGAGACAACGATTTGTACTTAAACTTTTACCGTGAATTGTAATAATGTACAGTGCAATTTTCATCCAGTTTTGGTCGACATAGATGTCATTGCGTAAATCGTGATAAGACACTACATGTAACTCATTGACGTGGTTTACAACCACAAACGTGTCAGCACTAGTGATTTAAAACAAGCAATTTACCAAAAGGGGGAAGTCGGTAAATGCTATATTAGTAAGAACCTGTTATTATAAATCGTCATTACACGTTTAGCATTCATAAATAAAAATCACACTGAAAGGAAAAAAGTGTTCTGTATCTACAACGATTTGTACATGTGAAGGCTACAAGAGACAATGATTTTTACTTATGGTATAAGCACTGAACAACGATGATTTATCAATGGTATCAAAACTGTAGCTTTGTAGGCTAGATGAGACAACGATTTATACATGTGAAAAATACATATTACAACAATTGAACATGTTAATATAATCAAATATAATTATGTAGTTGAAGAATTCACATGCAATTCTTGTGTTTCATTGCTCACTTTTGAATTGAATTGAGTCTGTCATGAAACAGAACAATATAAGACACCATATTAAGTTTCATAAGAAATACAAACATTCTTCCAACATTGATTACATATCAAAAGACTTGTAAAACTGAGGTCATCGTTCCACTCAAATTGGTCAGGAGGATTGAAGGTTTCAACATTGTAGTGCACGTTTGTAGAGTATTGCTGTATGTTTGAAATTACACAAGTTAGATATTGATAAGCTACACGTAATGCAATTTACATGGAAAGGTATATAATATATTACATACATGTTCATGAGAAGGGCTTGGTTGCTTTTGCTTAGGGGTTGGTTGTTTCTTGGACCTATTCTTGCCACCTAATTCTAGTGCACCTTTTGTCCTCTGACCACTACGATCAGAGGCAGGTTTCCTTTTGATACCCTTCGCTAGGTAAAATTTTCCATCATAATCTACATCATTGACTCCTGACTTGTTGAAGATGATGTTTATGCTTTGGTGCAATTTCTCATGCGAGTCAAGGGAAGCATGATTTTCACCTTCGTTGTTCACTCTCATTTTCTTGAACTGGTCTTTATGAGCTGCAACAGACTGATGATGAATTAAATGCACATTTTTAAGTAACTCCCTTGATACTTTTCTCATGCATACATAGGCTTCTTCACTTTTCGATGTCAACTCTGCAACATGCATAAGTGACCTACATAGTTGTTGGTAACGGGAGGCTATGTGGCACTTCTCATCAACACCTGATGGACTGACATTATCTGGTATTTCTTGTATCTTCTCCAGATTAAGTGCCTTTAATGCAAGATAACATAAAATACCTTTGAATTCATATATTTTGCACGTGCATTCAATTGTTCTGTTGTCAATATTGTACGTAACATGTGCTTCTTAGATGCTCTTCGCCCTCCCATACAATATGGTATTTGTGCATATTCTTGGTTTGCATACATCCTTCTATGTTGCAATTCATGACCTGTATAACCTCCTTCATAATTCCTTCAAATACAATTAGTGTATACAAATCTGCAAGTCAAATCAATATTTTTATGCCCAAAGTTAATGGGCGTGCATTAAAGCATTTCACATCTTGTTCAAGCTCATTCTGTGTAAGACCGTCTGCAAAAAAATTATATTATTCCATGAAGTGAAATACTGTTAAACATGAATACAAGGTTTTCTTTAGTGTGGCATGCATAGATTCAGCTCTTTGTGTGCTTATCATACCTGCACAAAAGTATTATCTTCTATACGCCAATGTCAAATTCTCTTTGTCTGCATATAAATTTTGTAATCACACAGTCTTCATGGTCGTACATCAGAATCATTTTCTCCCAATCAGACATAAATGTGACCTCATCCACGCTCTCATGTATATACCTTGTAAACATTTATTATCAAACCCTATCTTCTGATTAAATATGTAGCATATGTTCTTTACTGCATTTTGAAAAATGCCACAAACATAGGCGATTAATCATGCATATATTTTAGGGTTTATTTCATATTAATATATGCATGATTTCATGAGAAAATGTATTAAAAAACCAAATTTGTGCTAGTTTCAAGTAAATGTGCTAAAATGATTAAAAAATAAAAAATATTTAAAAATTAGTTCTATTTTGCAATTTAATGCATATTTTAGTCATTGTCATTAATGGAGTAGTTTTAGTTTTTGAAATAATAAAAAAATTAGAGTTAAAATAGAGTTAGTTTAGATTTTTGAAAAAACACAGTCAAAATGAGGTGTTTTGTAAATAACTTTTTGAAGAAAAGGTTTTAAAATGAAATTCTTTAAAAAGAGATGGACTTATGGAAAAACTTCAACTCTTTGAATATGATACGTAGGGGGAAGAAAAGCTTGCCTTCTCCCTTGCAAAGCTCCTCCCTTCTTCCCCTTCCTCTCCACCTCTTCCTTGCCTCTTCTTCCCCTTCTCCCTCTTTTTCCTCTCTTTTCTCTTCTCTCTTTCTGGTGGAGTGAATCCAACTCTCTTCTCAACCAAATCAAGAGTGAGAATTCCTTTTCTCCCTCTTCTTCTTTTTCTCCTCTTCCTTTTCTTCTTCTTCTCCTATTCTTCTATTCTTCTTCTTGTTTTTCTGTTTTGTTTATCTGATTTCTCGCAATTAGTAGATATGATGTTTGATTTCAATTCCATGTTACATCTTGAATTCATCGTATGAAGAATTAGCATTAGCATCTAAATTTTTTGCATATTTTCCTTTCATTAAAATCATGCTTCATAGATTCATTTTGTGTATCATTTTTGTTTCATTTTTTCTGTTTGTTTGTTTTTAAGCTTTTCATATACAACATTGTAGTGTGCGTACAGTGAAATATCAGAAATCATCAGATCTGTGTTTGTGCATTCGTCAGATTTCAGCAAAAAAGTTATTGAAATTTAATCGATCATCTGCATCGATTATCATTTTTTTTTATAGATTGATCGATCATCTGGATCGATCACTGTGTTTTTCGGTGCTTACTGTGTAATTGGATTGATCATCTGGATTTCAACATTTTTATTTCCGATCGATATTGTTGTTTGAGCTCTAGTTTGTAATCAACTTTTGGCACCGATTAGAGGCCTGGATCCATTCCAGCCAATCAAAATCGTGAAGGATTTGTAGCTGGCTGGAAAACTCTGTCACGATTGGCCGGAATCCTCTGCATAAGCCGTGAAATCGTGATTCCTCTTTTTTCCGTGAATCCTCTATCACGATTTGTGTTTGAATCTAGTGAATGTCGATCTGAATCACAACATCTTCCGGTGAATGCTCTGTTTAAATTCGATGAATGTTAATGCTTACTGTTTCTGACAAATTTCTTTTGGTCGTGCTTTTCATTGATCTCTAGCGTTGTTGTTTAAACATGAGCCATGCTTTTCACTGATCTCTGACGAAAATTCGATTTCTGGCACTGAATGTTTTCAAAGCAAATCGATATCCATCAGAAATTTGAATCCGGCATCTGAATCGTGAACAATGGTAAGATGAACAGCTGGATCGTGAACATTTGGATCCATCGGCAATCTGAGTTGTATTTTTCTTTACTGATCCATCGGCAATCTAACCGTGCTCGTTACTGTTTCCAACGAAATTTCATATGAGCCATGTTTTTTTTACTGGAATCAGGCAATCTGAGCCGTACTTTTTGCTATTTTCGGTGAAATTTAATCTGAGCCCCAGATTTTTACTGATATTAACTAGATCAGATTTGAGTATTGCTGAATGTTAACTAGATTTTTACTGTTCATTTTATTGTTTACTGTTGAATGTTAACTGCAATTTTACTGTGTGTTAATCACTGAATTTCACTGGTTTTTATTGTTTTGAGTGATAGAGTTAGTTGTTTAGTTAGTGACTAGTTAGCTGTTAGTTTATCAAATTGTTAGGGATTAGTAGAAAATTTTTGTTTCAAGCAGTTAAGTAATGTGCAATTGTTAGATTAGCTGATTAGTTAAGTAAGTGGTTAGTTCATTAACTGTTAGATATTAGTTAATTGAGTAGTATTAGTTGTTAGTTAAGTAAACTGTTAGTTGATTAGTAAAGTAATTAGTTAGTTGTTAGTTAAGTACAATAATTAGCATTGTTAATGGTTTTGTAATTAGTTAGTTAGTAGTTAGATTTAATTAGTAATCATTTTCATTTAAATTTGTCATTTAGATTTTTTTCATATTATCTTTCATTTTTTTTAGCAATTAATTAGTATAATCTGCTTAGTGTAGTTTCTATTACTCTTTTGTGCTACTCGTGTCTTTCGAATTGTGCAGGATAGCACAGAGTGGAGCGGAAGTGCTCAAGTGACACGGAAGCACAAGAATAAAAGACTTTTGCTTTTAGTTTAGAATTTAGGAATTTAATTATGTGTTTGTAAATAAAGCCTTTTAAGCCCTCAACGTAGGATATTCACTCATTGTGATAGCCATGTAGTTTACTTTTCTTCATACTTTTTTTTTTCATTTCGGAAATAAAGAATAGTTTAGTTTGTTTGAATACGAAATATTTATGTTCTCTGAGTTCGACCCGGTCTCTACCACTAGTGAGAGCCAATTTTTATTATTTGATGTCTGGTTTTCACATGTTCTTCATTTAAAAATCTTTTCAAAACTACAACAATTTCAAAAAGACATCAGCGATGATATGCATCTAGTCATACATGAGATACTGCAGCCGCAATTGCGTGATCACCATGTATAAGTACAGCTTGAGGGTGCTTCACATTCATTGACTGTATAAATACTCTAAACAACCACTCAAAGGTTTCTTTGGTATGGTCATACAAAAAAGCATCGCCTAATATGCAACTCTATGAGTGATGGTTCACTTCGACAAACTCTGCAAATGACCATTATTCAGTATTAATCATCACTGTCGTAAAAAAAATAAGCACATCATTGAAGCATTCATAATCTACTCTTGACTTTGAATATGCCCAAAACATATTCACAACATATTCATCTTCATCCAGTTGCTTTGCACTAAAGAAACCATGGTCATTGCTTGAATACTTTTGTAGGTAATCAACCAAAGAACATATTCCTCCATTCTTCATGTTGTCTGACCTCTTCCTTCTCATGTGGTTTCTTAGATCCATAAGTGTGAATGGTACATTCTCGCGACCACCATCTGTGTGCGTGAATAAATTGTATGTTTTTCTTGTTGCATTGTCGGCGCTATCAACTATTTCAGCAATTGCAGCATGCGCTTCAGTTACTTTACGATGTGACCTTAATGTAGGAGTCATAAATGAAGCTGCTAATTCATGGTTATAATCACTGATTAAAGTATGAGCTACGTATTTTTCATTCAAACGTCTTCTTAACACCGTTCTCATAAGACAACCACATCTTGAATCTGACTTGCTCCTTATTGGATTTCCACTTGACTTCTTCCAACCTTCCTTAAAACAAATATATGTCTTTCTTACCACGACACCCTATGCATTTTTTGACCAAGAATACCTTTTAACACTGAAGCCAAGTTTTAAGGAATAATTTTTATAAAATTTACATGCAACTTCCTTATTATTAAATTGCATTCCTTCTGCGGGAACATAGTCAAGTGTACTATCATGTACATTCTCAATGCCTGCACCTTTATCAAGTGTACTGTCATGATCATCTACCTCTTTATCGAATTACATTTCTTCTGCTGTAACATTCAAGTCAAGAGTGAATCCAACGTCTGCACCCTTCTTCTCATGTACATCATTAGTGCACATGTTCACTTCTTCAAGTGCGTCGTTAGTACAAATGTTCACTTCTTCATAACTTTCCAATGATTGAGATACTGCAATTAGATGATAAGTTCACCACTGTCATAAGCAAGATATCAATTTGCGTTAGCTAACACATATGTTTACTATGATTTACTTAAGATGCATATAAGCATGAATACCGATTAGTTAAGCAAGTCAAAGAAATGATTGAACGAATCACAGTATAAAAGCAACATCAATTTGTTATTTGCATATACTATGCATCAAGTTGTTATTTACCATGCCAATAAAAGAAACAATTTATCATATATGTGTGTTGATGATAGTGATTCTCATGATAATAATTTAATTATATCTATGACGCTGGAAGCAATTTCAATAGAAATCGCTAAATGAGTAGAGATTTGAATATGCAAATCGCCACCGCAAGCGCGCAAAAATGTATTTCCGCACGCACACATTTTAAAATCATACTACAAATATCTTACAAATCGATACTAGAAAACACATAATATCTTACAAATCGATATATATATCGCATAATATATTATAAATTGATACAAAAAATCAACATAATAACTTACAAATCGATATTAACAAACAAAATAATATCTCACAAATCGGTAGTATGTTACTACAACCCAAATTTGCATTACATTGCATATACTAAGTGAATGTACGATACAGGATGGGGTAGAGGCCCTTCCTCGCATTTGTAAACAAGCATTCTTGTCAACAGGTCTCAGCATCTTACAAATATCTTTAATTTTTCAACCGTCAAAAAGCCAACATCCACCTGCAATAACAAAATAACGCCTTAATGGCACTCACGATGACATACGTTCTTCAACAATAGCATGATTACATGGAAAGGTACTCACGATGCATTAATGACACTTGTTGGAATGTTTGTGCATCATTGCTTTTTTCCATTCTGCCTAACGAAAATGAAAAAGAAGAGAAGACTGTAAAAAGAGATGGCCGACAAATGCCCCTATGACGCCCACCAATGATCGAACCAGTCGGTTGATTTATATTTATCTCCATGAGGTAGAAACGAACTCGAGAATGTTTTGTAACACAAGGCAAGAACGAGAAGGCGACAATGTGTTGTAACACAAGCTAAAAACCCAGGCGGGAACCTGGACTTGAGACGACGACAAAGGGTGCTCGGACGGTAGCAGACGATGGCAAAGGGTGCTTCGACGACAACAGACGATGGTAAAGGGTGTGCCGTCAAAGGGAAATCTTGTTACAACAGATGGTGCATCGTCAAAGGGTGATCCGCTGGCAGCATAGCAGTTTACTGCTTTGATAAAAAACAGAATGGTTGGACTTTTTGAAGAGTTGAGATCATCCTCCCTTTTCTGGATGGAGGACATTTTTGTCCTTTTCTCGAACCGTTGTTTCATGGCAAAAATGTCGGAAAAGGGTACTTAAGTATTTATAACTATACCAGACTCTGACACAAAGTGATGCCAACATACACGAAGATACGAGCGTCACGTGCTTATATACGTGGCGCTCATTTGGACCCCCAAACGCGCACTGTAGCAAACCCTGCATCTCCGGAGAGAGAACACACAACATCCTTCTGTTCTCACCCCACCATTGCCTGCAACTCGGCTCAATGGCCCTTGTCATCATCCTCCCCAACCCTATCATGCCATTAAGGCATCTTCACCGGATCACCCCAGAACCCCAACAACAACAAACAAGCCGAAGGCGACCTCACTTACACAGACGTCACCATTCTCAGCAACAGAGGGTCTACCCTCTCCTTCACCACCATCACTTACTCTTGTGCACCATCTCACCTTCTCAAAGATCTTCCCACTACTGCAATGGGAGTCGTCGGGCTTAGCAAGTCCAAACTCGCCCTCAATTCGCAATTGGCCGGGTACAGCAACACGTTCGCCTTATGCCTTCCTTCTAACTCTTCCAAACCCGGCACCGTCGTCTTCTCACCGATGCCTTATTTCTACTACTAGTATTGCTACTATGGATATTATCCTTACTGCTACTACCAATACTATGATTATCTGTATTCTCTTCCTCTTCTAGCTAACGTAGACCGTCCAAACGATTACTTCACTGATATCTCACGTATCAATATAGGTGAGTATTCCATCAAGGTTGATGGCTCCACTAGGCTCAGCATAGCAGCTCCATACACCACTCTAGCCACCCCCATCTACACCTCCTTTCTCAAAGCCTTCAATAGCCTAACCAGCAACACATACCCCGCGCGCACCACCCATGGCGCAGTTCGAGCTGTTCTTGAATGTGTCACAGTTCTCGTTGAATGCCTCAGAGCCAAGTGTCTGGGATCTTTACATTGTGACACCTGCTATCACTCTGCGAACAACAACGGGATGGAATACTTGGGAGATGAGAATGGAAGATACCATGAAGCTGGTGAGTGATAATGTCATGTGCTTGGTGTTCATGGATGGTGGGAAGAAACCACAAGATGACATAGTTATTGGGGCATTTCAAATGAATGAACGATTGTTCGTATTTATGCCTAGCGCAGATACAATGCAGTTTTCTTATATGAATCTCAATTACAAGGGCACAAACTGTGGAGATTATATCTCTAGCATGAAACCTTAGAGTTTCTCTTTGTAAGGCGTCCGTATAAATAAAACGCTTGCGGTAATTTGGTTTGTTGTTGCATCCGTGTTAATAAAGTGTTGGTGTGGTGTGCTTTGGTTGTTATTGCATCCTTACAAAAGGCGCTAATACATATGTAACGTGGCTTGTTAATACAACTATGTTTTCATTCTAAATCATTGCAGGATTTTGTATTCCATAGTACAAATTATTATTGCTTTAGCGTTTAACTTTTATTAGTGTAAATCAATATAATATTTAGCATTCTTAAGTAATGATCATTGCAGGATTTTGTTTTTGTTAGTACAAAACGTTATCACTTTAGCATTTAACATTCATTATTGTAAATCATTGTAATATTTAGCATTCATTAGTGTAAATCATTTTAATACAAAACACTCATTAGTGTAAATCGTTGTAAGTTATTATAAATCATTTTAATATTTAACATTCATTAGCGTGAATAATTATGACTATACCTAAACCACAATATTCAATGTACAGGTTGTGTGGAGTATGTATGGAGATGGAGAGGAGGAGGACCAAGAGGTTGTTCTTGAGGCTTCGAGACTGTCTGGCTGCGATATTTGGCCGTTTAGCAAATCTAAAGCCGAGTTGCAGTATGGTAGTCGAGTTCTCTTACAAGCTGACTTGGGACAGTCGACCCCAAAGGAGCTTGTGGTAGTGAGAAGGAAGATGAATAGTAGTGGGGCCAGGAACATGAATTGGCATGAACGCTTCAGAAAATAATTGGATAGCTTGAACAAATGAGGTGTTTGTGCCATAGCATATGATTATAAAGAACGACAATATGACCTCAACTATTTCAAAAAATATTAAGAACCCATGCATCAAAATTTGGAGATTAAGAAGAAGCAACATGGAAGTAAGCGTAAACACCCCAAATTTTCACTCACCTTCCCAACATCTCCACCAACCATTGTGAGCCATCCTTTAGAATCACCGGAGGGCAAAATGGTCATTCTCTGAGCTTGAATCCTGCAAAACTCCAGATTTCATCCCCGATTCTCAAAATTTTTCTTTTGTTTTGCTCAGAATCATCTTCAGTCACAAAATCTCAAAGTCTTATTCATATCAAGAGATTGAAATCTCCAGTTCTTCATGCGGTATAAAATTCCCTGAGACATGTCATTGCATATCATCGCATGAGCATTTCATATCACTGCACAGCACAACATGTCATTTTGAGGTCCAGAACTGATTTTCAAAATTCTCAATCCAGATTCAAGTTTTTAACTTTTTCAAAAATGATCTCAAACCCCCTGGGTCTTCAAAATTGTCAATTCTTCCCATTTTACCCCCAGGACTCTGAATTTTAAAAGATTTTCTTAGGAAAACGATCTGGATAGTTTTAATATGGATTTTCAAATCTTATCAACTGGATCAGCTCTGCCAAAAGAAGGGGATGAAGCCTTGAATTTCAAATCTCAATTTTTCTCTGCAAAAAGACTTTGAATTTCTTTACAAAATTTCTCCATTTTGCCCTGAAGGGCCACCTTTCTTTCAAATCTTTGCAAATTCCGCTTCGTATTTTCTAGTTAGTCTAATTTTCATAAAATTTTTAAAAAGAACTTTACATTTTACTTTAATTTTGTTTCCATTTTAAATAAAGAAATGATGTGGGACCCACTTTGAGGTGGCGTCACACTTCAATTTCCTTTTTATTTCCTTTTATTTAAATTTATATTCACATTGGGGCCACCCAGAGATGATGCCACTTGGCACTTTCTCTCTCCTTCCAACCTCTGTCATGTGTCAGTGTGGGGTTCACCCAGAGGTGGTGCCACATGTCACTTTCTCTCACCTTCCATTTTATTTCTCTGCCATGTGTCAGTGTGGGGTCACCCTGAGGTGACGCCACATGTCCTCCTCCTTACACCTCCATTAGTTGCCACTTGTCCTCCCTACATTTTCCTCTTTTTACTTTTTGACACGTGTGAGTGTGGGGCCTCTTTGAGGTGGCGCCACATGTCTTCAATCTCCTTCTTTATTTCATGTCACGTGTCAGTGTGGGGTCGCCCTGAGGTAACGCCACATGTCATTCTCTTTCTCTCTTATTCACTTGCCACATGGCAATGTGGGGCCACCGTGAGGTGGTGCCACATGGCCATCCTTCCTTCCTCCACAACCACCCAAATTCAAATTTCAAATGCTCCTGAGGTGGCGCCATTTGAGGTACTTCCTTCTGCAGCTGACATGTGTCAGTGTGGAGCCACCATGAGGTTGCGCCACATGTACAACTCTCCCTTCTTCAGAAAAAGTAGAATCCCTTCCTCTGAGGTGGCCCCATTTCTGAAAAAGAGCTCTCCTCAAAAATAGCTCTCCAGCTTGCTTTTAGGAAAAGGCAAAACCAAAATTCAAAAGGCTTCTGAGGTGGCGCCATATGCTTCCTCTGCTCCTTCCCTCTGACACATGTCAGTGTGGAGCCACCCTAAGGTGGTGCCACATGTCCATCTTTGCTTCCTCCAGAAAAAGCAAATCCCAAAGTGGGCCCACACATAGGTGGCGCCACATGAGAAGCTTCTGCAGAGAAAATCAAGCCAACCATATTTCAAAAAATTTCAAATTCTGCTGAGGTGTCTTATTTACAAAATTTGTATTTATTTTATTTCAAAGAAAATCCAAAGTAGCATCCTCTGAGATGGCGTCACATGGAAGGTCCAGATTCATTCTGCTTAAATTTCAAAACTCTCCAAAAAATTTATAAATACCCTAGCCCACGCTCAGCTAGAGAGGCTTTTCTCTTTGGATCTGAATTTCAACCTGAGTTTTAAATTCCCATTTTCTTCTTTGAGTCCACGCCCCCCTTTGGTCCCATCTGAAACTTTGCATTTGAAGCTCCAGAAATACCAAAAGAACGCAAGGTGAGCTCCCATTTGAGTTGATTCTATTGAAAAAATGCTCTTGTTTCAATTTGCATACTGAATCCCAAGGATTTTTTATTTTATAGAAAGGGTTCGTCCGAATGATGGATTGAACCATTCCTATAAAATGACATATATTAAGTAGGATCATGCTTCCTTGATGATTTTCTATCATTCATGCATTAGTTAGGTTTAGTTCATATTTTATTTTGTTAATTTAGCATATTTCATGAGTTAATTAGATTTTTTTTTAGTGTTTATATCAAGCCTGCTTAAAATTCGTATGTCTCTGTTTTTGTCAGTCAGTCCATGCATCATTTTATATTTTTATTTTCTTCTAAAATACCCAAAAAATCATATTACGTGCCCATAGCTATCTTTGATATTCTACAAAAAAAATCAAAGTTGTTTGAGTGCATTTTCTTCGTTCAAAATTCGAAATGCCAAGTCGGGTTTTATGACCCGGGAAATGCTTAGGACACTAGATCCCAATTTGTAAAACCTAGATATCCCTCATGGATGATCCAATTCCCGATATAAAAAATGCCCTGAACTCAGGATTAAGGCTAGTATTTAATCTGATTTTATCAGTTTTTTCAAAATTTTCTGCTATCTGTCAAAAATTCGATAACTTGGGACACGTGTTAGAGCCTAATTTGAGTCTATGAGACTCTGGACCGACTTAAGTCGATTGGTCCTCTCTGAATATAGCTCCAAATTTGGATCTGTAAAAAATGAACTTTATGTTCTAAATGTCCCCTATCTGATTCTGAAATTTTAAAAATTTTAGGATAGTCTACATGCCAGTTTCATATTTTTTATTTCGGTCTTCTATTTTGGTATTTATATATGCTCTTCTGATTTATGCATGCATCATCGTATTTTTATTTCTTTGTTGATTGCTCAAATGCCAAATTCATACAAATAAAAGTTGTTTATATGCATGTCAGTAGTCCCCTTTTTAATTTTCAGAAATTTTGGTGGTCAATTATTCTTTTTTATCTATTTTCATATCAAATCTTATTGTTTTCAGTCCTCTCAGAATTAAATCTCTGCTACCAAACTCACTGTAGATCAAATTCTGGGGCTGTAAAAGCCAAATATGTTCATTTTCATGTCCTTTAGCAGCCTGCAAAATATCAGACATTTCTATGGTGAACTTCTACATTATTGTCTTAAATGCTACGTTTGGTTTATATCCGTAGGCGAAATTTGCTTATTTTAGGGTTTTCTTTGAGATTTTGCATTTAGGCCATGTCATTCCATGAATTTTATCATTCTATGATGTTTATAAGGGTATAATGATGCTCTCTATCGAATTTGACATGATTTGAGAACCGTTTGATGATCGGTTTAATCGTATCATCAAATCAGGGCTCCCGCGGGACCCTGATCCAGGCGAAAAACAAGCGAAATTCATTATTTTGGTCAAGTTTCGAACATCAATTCTGATTTTTACAGTCCTAATATGTTTAGCAGCATATCATCTTGTCTCATCATGCATTTCGTCATCATTTGATCTCATTTGCATTTTAAAATCCCTAAATTTTGTCAAAATCCATTCAAAAACTCTGATTTTAAAGGTATAACCTCAATATTAGGGGTATTTTGGTCATTTTGACCATAATTCCGAATTTTAAACTATTTATTATCTGATTTTTATGCATTTTCATCATTTTAAATCATTCAAATATCAAGAAAGTATGTAAATCAGGTTTATATCCAGCTAAGTCCAATAATCTCAGGATATTATTGGAAAATCTTGGAAAAACCCACATATTTGAGCTAACCTCATTTCAAGCTTGGCAGAGACATTCAAAAGAAAGAGCTGGAGTTTGCAATTTTCTTTCTTTCATTTTAGTTATTGATGTAATAATTAAACGTAATTTTGGAATAAGAGATTTACCTTTCTTCTTAGATTAGGATGCATATCATATAGTTTGAATTTCTGCAATATCCTGATTATGTGATTCATGCATTTTATTTAGAAAATCACTATGGATGTACATGAATGGCACGTGCACCAACTCTTAGGGAATTGATGAACTCAGTGGAGTCCATATTTACGACCCTAGTCAGAATATGGATGAGACCCAGATCCAGCATCTTTCTATTAGACACATCGAGCCTACACTCTTAGGCTATTTTCCAAAATTCACTGCATATCTTTAGTTTTTACAAAATATTTTAGAATTAACTAAGTAAATTACAAGCATATTTGCGGCCATAGTCAGAATATGTGGTAATCTTACCTTAGTTTAATTTTAAAATTGCATATTTTCCTGAAAAGATGTTTTCATGAAAAGACATTCATTCATTCAGGATAGTTCACATCATGAAATCATCTGTATTTCTGTAAAAACTCCATTTCTAGGAAATCGATTTCTAAAGATGCTCTGAAAATATTTTCAAAGATTGATTTTTCCAAGCTAAGTTTTCCCTGATTTTCCCAGAAAATATTTCTTATCTTAAAATTCATTTCCAAATTTTCAAATGAAACTTTCCATCATTTTCCTGAGTCAAAATCGATTTCCAATTTTTCAAGGCTAAGATTTTTTAAATTTCAATTTCCTAAGATTCAATGTCTTTTCTCAAAAGAGTTTTCCTATGGATCTTTAATCATTTTTCAAAGAAAATTTTCAAAGTTAGAGTTTTCCTAACAGACATTTTCCCTTTCAATGTTTTCTCAAGAATTCTTTCTATTTTCCTAGGATTCTCATTCCTTCATGATTTTTTCAAACCTTTATAAACTTTCTTAAGATTTTAAATCCTTTTCTCAGGGTTTTCTTGAGAAATCGATTTCCATCATTGGCCTCAAAAACATTTTCCAACTCCAAAATTATTTTCCAAGCATACATCATGTTTTCAACCTGCATTTTATAAAATTTCATAGCACATGCCTGAATTCTCTGTGCATTTAGGATAGAACACGATTTTGATAATTTAGCTAAGTCAAGCACACATTTGGTCCTTGGTTTGATTACCCCTGGTAAAGGCGCCAGGAACGGTCGAACCTCATACTGACAGGTCGAGTTCCATTCCACGGAATATTTTCCGCAATTTCAAAACGGAGGCGAGTATTTTAAAACAATTTTCAAAACTCTGGTCAAGTTTGACTCGCGGAAGGTTTCCCCTCTCTTCCGCAGGGAAGAAAAAAATTTTGCAACGATAACAAGTTTGGCGATTGAGATGGGACTTGTCCTTGTCTGATCAAATATCTGCTTGACTTAGTTCAATTATCGAAACTGTGTTCTCAAAATGTTAGCTCTTTTGCTTTCTGATATCATGCGAAGTTAGGAGCCTAGTTTCTGACCTAGCTGACATTGATTTCATATAGCTTAGGCATGGTTTGGTAGGACTATATTGAGGAGATATTTTCATGCTCGCATAGACTTAGGTCTAAACACAATTGTCCTTAATTTAGGATCTAAATGCAAACAATATATGCTTCTTCAAAAGTTTTCAAAAATCTATCTCTCTAGGACTTATAGCCTTCTATCTCTTGCATGTGATCATTTTTTCCAAACCACCCTACCTATCTTTACCCGGTCTTTACGTTGCTGGGCTCTCTTCCAGAACCCTAGTTCGGGACAGAGACTCACAACTGGGCCATCTATCTGGGTTCACACCCCCTACCACGTACTAAGGGCCACAGTCCGAAGTATATCGGTAGGCGCTCAAGGATGTTAGAAAAATTTACCTTAAAACTAGAGTTGAAATTCTATGCCACGTACTTCGAGTCTCAACTCGAGTATATCGGTATAACTAGATTGGACAAAGATGATCTGAACCTAGAGTTAGGATTAGGGTCCTACAACTACTTTTCAAAATGATGCATCTAGAGTCAACCTTTTAGGAAGTGTTGTATGTGCATAAGTGTTTATGTAGGATATGATTGTATGCACCTCATTTCCTCAATTTCTCATATTTCCCATTTTTTCCAAAATATTAGACAATTTTCTAAATATCCTTATTTTTAATCTTTCATAAAATATTTCTTGTATTTTCTCTAAACCCTGGACGATTTTCTAAATTATCCCATTTTCTCAAAACTCTAGGTGATTTTCGATTCTTCCGTTCCACTGGATCTCGAATCTCCAGCCTTATTCTGATCCTGCCTACAAAATTTTGAAATTTCAAATTTTGCCGTCTATCTTCAAAAAAAAAATCATATCTTCTAGTATATCTTCCAAATTTTATTCAATTTTTTTTTTGTCATCTCCTTCTAAGATTGCCAACCTGATCTCATCATTTTTTCTCTCTCGAGATTGTTGCTTTCAAAATTCTCTCTCCATCATGCTAAACATCCCATTTTGTTATGCAGAGGGTATTGGCATGGTTGTGTGATCCAGACGAGATCAAAGACCGCGCCACTTTGGTTCATTAATTACAAACAATGAATAAGAAATGGATTCCATAAAGTCTGCCAAAGAGGGAGCTCAGACCAGTAAGGATGAGATCGATCCCGCTATATATCGGTTGTTCAAAAAAATGATGATCGAGATATTATCCGAGCAAGCTGAGGTCAATTTCAGAAAAGTTCTTGTTAAAGAAGAGGCATCTATCACCATCCCCATGAGCATCATTGGCAACCACAGCTGCGCAAAAAGTTCTAAACCCAGCAACAACAAAAACAGAGGCAATCGAAGCAGCAATTTAGAAGAGTCTAAGGATCGGAAAAGAAAGTATTCCAGAATCCAGGATAGACCTTTTCAATCTAGCTCTCAGCAAAAAGAAAAAAATCAAGAAAAACCAAAGCGCAAAACTGGAGCAATGATCGATACATGTTGATCAAGGGATTAGTCAGGCTCCAAAAAGCCACGGATCCTTCCACCATCATGGGAAGATTCGTGAACCAGTTCTGCAAATTTCATCGGGTGGTAGGGCATGACACTGATCATTGTTTTGTCTTCAAAAACATTGTTCAAAACTACATTGATAAGAACATCTTTGTTGAAGACTGAGAAGAAGAACATCCAGTAGCTCTAACCAAGCAAGTTCAGTCCAGTTCCTAGAAAGAAGTCAAAGAAGTCAGCACTCAACAGAAATCAAGCAATCCGAAGAAGATAAAGCATGATGGTTGGGGTTATGATCGTGAGTTTACTCCTTTAGGTCAGCCAATCGAGGAAATTCTTGGATATCTGCTTACGAAGAATATGATCAAACTTCCAAGGATTGTTGATCCTTCCGTCACCATGAGAAAATGGAAAGATTATTTCTGCAAATTCCATCGTGCAATGGAGCACGATACTGAACGCTGCTTCGTTCTCAAAAATATTGTACAAGACTACATCGATAAAGAGTTTTTGGTGCCAGAAGAAAGAGAGGAACAACTTGCAGTCCTGACCAAGCCTTTCCCAGATCACTCAGAAGAATGACAATGCCAATGCCAATGCCCTCTCATTTCTCTCATTTTTACTTTTTGTCAAGACGATATAATCCTAGTTGTTTTTCCTTTTTAAGTTGTCATCCCTTTTAATGCATCAATAAAATCATCAACTTTTTCTCATTTCAAGGTGTCACTTTTTTTTCATGATTTCTCCAAATTCTCATGTAATATATCTCTTGTAAATAATTTTTCCTGAAAAACTTTTGCTTGCCTTTCTTATTTCGCAAAATTCTTTTCCCGAATCCACAGGGATGCTTATTAATAACTCTGATTTTCTTTTGCCGTTATGTTTCTCCTCAAAAAAGCCTTTTTTAAATTTTATTCTCTCTTCCCAATTACACGGAGGCATCTTTTGAAATTTTGTTTTCAAACATTCTGTATGCAGGCAGGATCAAATAAAATCTCTCATCTTTCATCTACACTTTATCTGCATTTCATTCGCATGTGCATTTCATTTGCATTAATTATGCACCCAATTCATTTTTCATTCAGGATAAGGGATAAATCGTGAGACTATGAATGGTTTCTCATCCTAAATCATCAATCCCTAACTTTAGTTTACAATCTCTATCGATTTTTCCTTAAAATTCTTCAGATAGAATCCCCTTTCCAAAATCCAGCCCCCGCACTGGCAAATTGCAAAATTTTGAACATCTAATCGAGTCCGCCTCTGAAGATCTGAATTTCGATTCAGACTCCTTTTTCTTTCAAACCCAACTCTCAGGTTCATCCATTTTTCTTTTATAAATTCGAGTTCCGACTCAGATTACTTCCTTTTCAAAATCCAACTTTCAAGTTGGTTTATACTTTTTCTTTTGAAGATTCGAGTTCCGACTTGGATTTTCCTTCAAATAATTTTCCTTTAAAACACCGAGTTCCAACTCGGGTTTCCCTTAAATTACTTTTTTCTTTGAAGATCTGAGTTCCGACTCGGGTTTTCCATCAAAATTATTTTTCTTTTGAAGATCCGAGTTCCGACTCGGGTTTTCTTTCAAATTATTTTTCTTTAAAAAAAAAACCGAGTTCCAACTCAGATTTTCCTTAAATTATTTTCTTCTTTGAGGATCCGAGTTCCGACTCGGGTTTTCTTTTAATTTATTTTTCCCTTGAAGATCCGAGTTCCGACTCGAGTTTTCCTTCAAAATATTTTTCCTTTGAAGATCCGAGTTCCGACTCGGGTTTTCTGTCAAAACTATTTTTCCTTTGAAGATCCTAGTTCCGACTCGGGTCTTTTCTTAAATTATCTTTCCTTTGTTGATCTGAGTTCCAACTCGAGATCTCTTTACCATGTTCGAGCTCTAACTCGAGCTCTTTATTCTCCTTTGTTGATCCGAGTTCTGACTTGTGATCTCTTTACTGTATTCAAACTCTGACTCAAGTTCTTCATTCTTCTTTGTTGATCCGAGTTCTGACTTGTGATCTCTTTACTTTATTCGAGCTCTGACTCGAGCTCTTTATTCTTCTTTGTTGATCCAAATCACTTTGATCCTCAAGGTCAGTCAATTTCTCAAATTTGACCTTTGAGTCCACCAGTTTCCAATTTAAATCTTCGGATCATTCAATTCTTTAATTTCGACCCTCGGATCATTTAATTTTGACCTCCGGGTCACCCAATTTCTAATTTTTAATTCCAATTACCAAATTCTCAATTTCGACTGTCAGGTCATCCAATTTCCAATTTTGACCTCTAAGTCATTCAATTTCCAATTTCGACCTTCGGGTCACTCAATTCTCAATTTCGACCTTCTAGTCGCTCAATTTTCATACTCTCAATTTCCAATTTCCAATTTCTAATTTTCAATTTTGACCTCTGGGTCACACAAGTTCGACCTTTGGGTTAACCAATTCTCAATTTCGACCATTAGGTCATCCAATTTCAAACCTTTGGGTTACCAATTCTATCCCAATTCTTCTCAACCTGCCGGTCACCTTTGTCAATCATGGTCATAGTCATTCCGCCCATTGGCTTAATATCCAATTTTCAATCATTTTCTCTTGTGAGAGACCCTTTTTAGGGAGAGTTTGAGGGAGCTTGTTCTTTTCGCACGCTATCCAATTTGTTCACTTAGCCCCTTTTCAGGGAGAGTTTGAAGGGACTCGTGTCTTTGTGAACCGTTTGAAAAACAATTTCCAATTTCACACAAGGAACCCTTTTTATAGGGAGAGGCTCGATGGAGACTCGCTTTCCTTGTGGCACCCCCAATTTGCATACTAGGCAATTTCATCATGGAGGACCCTCTTTTCAAAGAGAGTGTGATGGACTCGTTCCTTCATGACCCAATTTACCGACCTCACTACTATCGGCCCCCTTTCCATAAGAGAAGCCTAATATTAGGGAGCTTTGACGAAAGCTTAATTTCTCTTCGAAAGTTCGTTTTGCAAACACCTCCTCTTCAGGGAAGAGAGGAGTAATTTTCATTTCCTTTTTAGGTTAAGAGATAAACCTGAAACATTTTCCATGATTTGCCTAAAATTCTTCAATTTCTATTCACTGCTCATTCAGGATAAGGGGTTAGTGTTATCAGCGCAAAATTTTTTACTTTTGTTAGTCAAACTGACCTTTGAAAAAGAATTTGAAAATAACTCGCCTCCGTTTTTAAAATACGAGAAAATTTCGTAGAATGGGACTCGCCTGTCGGTACGAGGTTCAACCGTTCCTGGCGCCTTTACCAGAGGTAATTGAACCAAGGATCAATTGTATGCTTAGCTTTGCTCCACTTGCCTAAATCATGTTCTATTTCCTAAATGCACAAAGAATAAGGCATGTGCTATGGCTTTCTGAAAATGCAGGTTGAAAACATGATGTTTGCTTCAAGATTTGAAATACTTGGAAATTTTTGGAAAAGATAACACTTGGAAAATCGTGAACCATGGTGAGAGAATATTTTTGAGGAAAATAAAAATTGATTTCTGAGGAATTTAGAGGTTTTGTGAAAATCGATTTCTGAGAAAACCCCAATAACTTTGGAAAATTTGATTTCTCTGAATTAGAAGCTGAGAATTGAAAATGTAACTTGAAAAATCAGGATTTTGAATTTGGGAAATGTTTGAAATATCATTGGAAAATCAATGTGTTAAGAAAATCAATTTCTGAATAATACTTAGAAATTTTGAGAAAATCGATTTCTTTGAATTGAAATTAGAATTTGTAAATGAATGAAATGAATGAATATGGGTTTTAAAGATATTTTTTTTAGGAATTGATAAAATCCTTTTGTATTTTTGAGAAATGCAGTCATTTTTAAGTTAGCCTAAGAGTGTAGGCTGAATGTGGCTAATACGAAGATCACAAATCTAGGTCTCATTCGTATTCTGACTATGGCCATAAATATAAATTCCATCGAGTTTGTCAACTCCATAAGAGCTTGTGCATGTGCCATTCGTGTAGACCATAGTGAATTTATAAAAAATGTGCATGAATAGGCATACATAGCAGTTATATATCAAAATTTAAAACTATACGCAATGCATCCTATTCTATGCAGAAATTGAAATTCTTATTCCAAATTTAATTATAATTTACGTCACTAATCAAATTTAAATACAGGAAAATAAATTCTTTAATGTCTTTGCAAAACTAGAAAACTTGTTAGTGAAGATATGTTGGCTTTTCTAGGTTTATCCAGCAATATCTGGAAATAGCTGGATTTTGCTAGATATAAGCCTTTTTCCATGATTTCCTAATATAAACTTAATAAAATATGAAATAAAATAGAAGAAATATGAAAATGATATTTGAAATTTTGAAATTAGGGTAAAAAAGACCAAAGTACCCCTGATAGCAAGACTATGGCCTTGAAATCAGGGTTTTTAGAAAGATATTTTGTAAAACACAACTTTTATAATAGAAATAATAATAAATTAACTCAAATATGACATGACATGATTAAAAATGTGAAAATTAGGGTTTTGAAGTTCGAAATTAAGGTCAAATAACCAAATTACCCCTGATAGCAAGACTATGGCCTTGAAATCAAGGTTTTCTGAAATAAATTTTTGTAAAAACTTTGGGTTTAGGGTTTAAATGAAGTCAAATAAGCACAAAATCGAGCATGAAACAACCTAATATGATTCTAAACATGAATAAACCCTAAAACTATGAACTTTCACACGAAAATCAAGAAATATCACCAATATCACGATTTTGGCAGTGTTTTTGGATTTTTCAGGGACCCTGTTTTGCAATTTGATCTATTCCAGCATCAAATGAATTCCAAATTTACTAAAAATCGATACCTACACTTATTATCACTCTAAAAGCAGGTTGGAATCATAAAAATATATTTTTGACATTATTTTATTTCAAACATTGCATAAAAACCCTAAAATAAGCTATTTTTACCTATGTTCACAAACCAGTTCCAATATTAGACCTGAATTGGGGGTCCAATCACCATTAAAATTTCTGCAAATTCACAGAGATAAACTAGACAGAAAAACAAAATTTTTCATTTTTACAGATTGGAAAAATCATCTTTGATGAGGGAGAAACCCTTTCGGCAATCCGGATTAAAATATGACAAATCTAAAAAGGATTAAAACAGGTACTTCCGATTGAAAATACAGAAATAAATAGCAAACTCAATGAAAAATTTCTAAAATTTTAGTAGTGAATAGTATACCTAAGAATAATGAAACTCTTTTTTTACAGATCACGAATCGGATCTACAGTCTGAGATCTATGATCAACACAAGTCAGATTATAGTTTTGGTAAACCCTAACAAGTTTTAAATTTTAAATCTGATTCTCTGACAGAGGAAAAAATACTAAGCAGAGGCTACAAATTATCAAAATTTTACCGTAAATAGTTCACATCAATAGGAATCCACTGCACTTTACGGATCTCAAATCGGATATTAGATGAGAGAAATATCACAACTGCAAGTTACCTATGAATTTCAATATCGATTCTAAATGACTGAAAATCACGGTTTAATCTTTTATTTTTTTTACAAAGTTTCCGAATCCCAAAACATCCAAAAATTTTACAGTAGTTCACTGACATATCCATGTATCACATATTAAAAAATCAGAAATTTACAATGAGTACTTCAATACAAAATAACAAGTTCTTTACTGATTCAAGCTTAAAACACACATAAATCTAATGAAACCTAATAAATCATGCTTTAACTAATGAAAATAATAATAAAAATTACTAAACAGTAAAACGAAATTAATTCCTATGCTAAAACACATGTAATAAACATAAAGAAGCAAAGTAAATAAATAAACACATGGAATCATTGGCTGGAATTCGATTTTACTTTTAAAATCATGGATTTAACCCATTAAAAGGGTAAATCTCATGTTTTATTGGTTAATAACATGAAAATCGATGCAATACTCGATTCTAACGGATTAGAATCCCTGGAAAAAAACCAAAACAGAGTTAGATCATCTTCTTGAACCTCTCTTGAGGTAATTGAACTTGAATCCATGGTTTAATCCATAAAGGGGATGGCACCAATGGCTAAAATTGATTTAAAACATGAAAAAGTATTGAATAAAACTAAAAAATATTAAAAAATATTACCTTGGTGCTTGCAGCAATGGAAAAAGGGCTGGAGAGGAGAGAGAAGCTCCAAGAATCCAATAGGAGAGAGATGGGAAAATCGACCCCCCTTATGCCTCTATTTATAATAAAAAATTAGGTTTTAAACATAACACTTTTGAAAATTTTGGACTCTAAGGGGGGGGGGGGGATTTTTGGGTGGAGTTACCTAACTACCCCTAGCCTAGATTATCCTAATTAAGTCCTAATTAGCCCCTAGCTAAACCTAAAAAATCCCCAAATGTGGTGCCACTTGGCGTTTTCCCACATTCGGTTTTCAAAGTTTTAACTAAAACTTTTAAAAACAACAATTTAAAACTAAATTTTCAAATGGGTTTTTCAAAATGGATTTTGACTCTTTTAAACTTCTAAAACTAACCAAGACACTGACTAATCCTAGTCTAGCTCTGACTTTCTCAAATGTGGCGCCACCTCGAGTGGGCTCCACTTGAATTTTCAAAAACGATTTTAAAACTTGAAATTGAGAGAATTTTCAAAAGATTTCTAAAAGTAAGCTTGAAATTAAAAGTTTTTGAAATGGCATAGAATTCCAACTGGGTTAGAACTCCTCTGGATGTGGCGCCAACTTAGTGGGCCCACATCAGGTTTTGAGAAATTTGAAATAAACACTGAAAATAACTTTGAAAAGCGGTTAAAATCAATAATTGAAATTCAAAATAGTCTCAGGCGAACTGGAACTCCGGGTTAGAGTCCTGGATTTTTAGGACTCTGAGATTTTGGGTTTTAAAAGCCAAATGAAGAAGTCTTTGAAAAGATTTTATCAAAAAATGGTGAAACGAGTCAGAAAATACAGTCAGGGTTAGACTCCTAACTCATTAAGAACTCTGAAATAGAGTTCTGGATCAACTGGACTCTACAAAATGACCTATTTTTTAAAACAAATAGAAATAAATGAAAATGGAAGTAAAAACAGACTCCAAAACAGACTCCTGACTAAACTAGGACTCCAGGACAGAGTCCTGATCGGACTGAAACTCTAGATTTTTTTGGTCTTTTTTTGAAAAAACAGATAAAAGAACTTGTGAAAATAGTGAAAAAATAATAAATATTAGAATAAAACAGAGTTCTGGTTCAACTGAGACTCTGAGGACAGAGTCCTAATTCAACTAAGACTCTCAGATTTTTGGATTTTCTGAAAAAACAAATGAGAGAATTTTGAAAAACAGTTAAGAGCAGGATGAACTTGAAGTTTTGGTTTAGAGTCCTGATCTGATTAGGACTCTAAGAAAGAGTCCTGATTCGATCAGAACTCTAAGAAATTTTGGTTTTCTGATAAGTAAATGATGAAATTTAAGCAAAGCTTTTGAAAACCAGTGAAAATGAAGTGAGAAAATGAACTTCGGATAGAGTCCTGGTTCGATCAGGACTCTGGGGTAGAGTCCTGATTTGATCAGGACTCTGGGATAGAACCTCAGAATTTTGAAATTCTTTGATAAAAGTGTAATAGTTTTAATAGATGGAATGAATTTTGAAAGATTCTCTCAAAATTCAAATCAGTATCAGAGTTCTGATCCAACTAGGACTCTCTGAACAGAGTCCTGTTTTGACTAAAACTCTAAGTTTCTGACTCATTTTGAAAGATTTGAATGAAAATAGATAAAATAGCTGTAAACGATTAGAATCCTAATCCGATTAAAACTCCGAAGAAGAGTCCTGATCCGACTGGACTCTTAAAGAATAGTCATAATCCAACTAAGACTCTAGAATTTTGGCCAAAATAGAAGGTTTTTGAAAGGTTTTCTCCAAAACAAGTAGAAGAGGTAGTAAAAGGTAGAGTTCTGATCCGACTGGGATTCTAAAAAAAGAGTTCTGATCCAACTAGGACTCTAAGATTTTGGCCACAACTGGTTTAAAATCAGAATGGTGTTTTAAAAAGGTTCAAGAAGATTAAAATACAGAGTCATGATCCAACTAGGACTCTAAAATTTTTGAGATTTTTGATAAATAAGGGAATCCAAAAGCGACACCACCTAAATGGGCCTCATCTGAGGATTGAAATCAATTGAAATTGAGTTTGAAATGAATCCAGATTGCTTTCTAAGAAAATACTTCAAAATATAAGGTCCTGGGGGGTGGCAAATGACAGAATGCTGATTAAAAACCCAGGTTTTAAAATTGATTTTGAAAGAAAAGTTTTAAAACCCGAATCTGGATTAAATTTTTTGAAAACAGAAGCGCTGGATCTCGAAAATGAGATGCAATGACATGCAATGCAATGAAATGGCGTGTTGAGTGCATGCAATAATATGCAATGACACATGAAATGTAAGCACTGTATAAGAGTGAAAATTTAGGGTGTTTACAGATGCCCCTCGTTGCTACTAAGCCGGTATAAGGCCGAGCTTAGTGGCAAAGAAAACACACCAAATTTGGATTATAAAAATGCCCCAGTTAGAAAAATCTGGCTGGGTGTGGAAGAATTAGCTTTGACGGTGATCATGATAGGTATGAAATGGAGAGTAAAGAAGAAATATTCATTCTGCGAGATTGAAGTTCAAGTTTTGCCTTTATCCTGGATGGGACGGAAATACCCCGTATGAAACGAAGCTCAGGTTTTAACCCTTGACCTGATTGGGGAATGAAATACCTCATCAAATGAGGCCCATGTTTATACCCTTAACCTGATTGGGCGGAAATGAAATATCCCATCCAATGAGGCTCAAGTTTGTACCCTTAACCTGATTGGGCGGAAAATGAAATACCTCATCAAATGAGGCTCAGATTTGTACCCTTAACCTGATCGGGCAAAAATGAAATACCTCATCAAATGAGGCTCAGGTTTATACCCTTAACCTGATTGGGCGGAAATGAAATACCTCATCAAATAAGACTCAGATTTATACCCTTAACCTGATTGGGCGGAAATGAAATACCTTATCAAATGAGGCTCAGGTTTGTACCCTTAACCTGATTGGGCAGAAAACGAAATACCTCATCAAATGAGGCTCAGGTTTGTACCCTTAACCTGATCGGGCAGAAATGAAATACCTCATCAAATGAGGCTCAGGTTTGTACCCTTAACCTGATCGGTTATGAAAATGAAATACCTCATCAAAGGAGGCTCAGGTTTGTACCCTTAACCTGATTGGGCGGAAAATGAAATACCTCATCAAATGAGGCTCAGGTTTGTACCCTTAACCTGATTGGGAATGAAAATGAAATACCTCATCAAATGAGGCTCAGGTTTGTACCCTTAACCTGATTGGGCGTGAAAATGAAATACCTCATCAAATGAGGCTCAGGTTTGTACCCTCAACCTGATTGGGCGGAAATGAACGGAATCCTCGAAAGAAGAGACCGTGATGGAACCTTCGGATTTTGCACAATAAATCCAATAAGGGTTTTGCAAAAGGATGAAATTGGGGTCCCTAAAGCTTGAAAAGGGGTTTGATTTTGGGCGCCTCATTGCTGAGACTAAATAACTTTTGAAATTAATGACCTTTTACAAGAAAATGATTCGTGGCTTAACCTCAAGCCGAAATTGGACTGTCTATGGTGGGACAGTGGGGACACAGGGAAGTGTGTGAATCTGAGAACCCAGGCGCTCAGATTATACCAAAGAAGGGAAGGAATCTTGAAAACTCCCGTTATCAAGTCCTAAAAGGGATAACAACTGATGTCAGAATGCTCCAAAGCTGAACCTCAAGCTCTCGCTTCACGTCAGGATGGCTAGAAAATATTGTCAAAATGTTGAAAATTATTGTTGATTTAAAATGATTTAAAATGATTGAAAATGATCGAAACTCTCCCTGAACTAAGGGTTCCTTGTATGAAATTGGAATTTTGTTTTGCAAATGGTTCACATAGACACGAGTCCCTTCAAACTCTCCCTGAAAAGGGGCTAAGTGAACAAAGGATAGCATGCGAAAAGAACGAGCTCCCTCGAACTCTCCCTGTACAAAGGGTCTCTCGCAAGAGAAATTTTTGAAATTGGTATTGAGTGACCAAAAGGTCGAAATTGGAATTTGAAGTTTTGAAATTCTGAAATTTGATATTAGACATTTGGAAATTTGGAATTTGGAATTTGGAAATTGATATTTGGAAATTGGAGATTGGAAATTTAGAAATTTGAAATTTGAAATTGGAAATTGAAAATTGGAAATTGAAAATTGGAAATTGGAAATTGGATGACCCGAAAGTCGAAATTGAAATTTGATTGACTCGAGTTCGAAATTGGAAATTGGAAATTAGAAAGTTGGGACTTGATTGACCCGAAGGTCGAAATTGGAAATTGGAAATTGGAAATTGGAAATTTAGGACTTGATTGACCCGAAGGTCGAAATTGGAAATTTGGAAATTGATTGACTTGAAGGTCGAAATTGAAAATTGAGTGACCCGAGGGTCGAAATTGAAATTTTGAAAATTGGGTGGCCTGAGGGCCGAGGTGGTAATTGGATGGCCCGAAGGCCGAAATTGGTAATTGGAACTTTGAATTTTGATGAATGATCAGTACAAAAATTCAACCCAAGAGGTCGGCTGACACGGCCAACCAGTGAGACATTAACACAAGTGCTCAATTTTGAAAGAATACCAGTATAAATACTGTTTTTTTCTTGAAAATGTGTAAACATTGGATTTTGAAAATATACTGGTTCGAGCACTGGGTTTTGAAAGATATACCAGCTCGAGCTCTGGATTTTGAAAACATATCTTGTTTTTAAATTAATACTTGAAATTTTGAAAGAGACCTATGCTCTTAAAGTATTTGGGAATTATAATGAGAATGTTGGTCGGGGCCTCAGGATTATCCCTTATCCTGAATGGGTATTGAATTTGATGCAGAAGTCTGCCAATGAATACCGACGCCGATGAATGCAGATGTATGCAGATATTAAAATGATATAAATGAGTGTGCATGCGTGCGAAGTAGGGGATTTGTTTATCCTGATTGCATACAGGGTATTTATAGATAAAAACAAAATTTTAAAATGCCACAGTATAACTGGAAAAAGAGGATTTGATCATTATTCGAAGAAATTTTTGGAGGAATTACAAAGGATGATTTAAGTATAGAATTTTTTCAAATGTCGGGCATTGATGGGATCTGGTAATTCCACTCCGTCGGCATTGATGAGCCGATATGAGTTACGAGGTAATGCCGCTTTGACAACATAGGGACCTTCCCAATTTGGTGACCATTTGCCGTCTGGGCGGTGTTTGAGATAAGTCGTTGATCTGAGCACTAGATCATTGACTCGAAACTTTTTTTCAATGACAGATTTTGCATATTGTCTGGCTATCCTTTGACGATATAATTGAGCGTGCTCTGCTGCTCTGAGTCTTCTTTCATCTAGCAAATCAAGTTGCACTAGCCGCTATTGCTGATACTGATCAAGAGGTAATTTTAGAAGTGATGCAAATTTCAGAGCAGGTTTCTGAAGATGTAGAGACAGTACTACTTCAGTTCCGTAGACAAGTTCTGACGGAGTTACATTAGTTGGAGTTCGAATGGTGGTTCTATACGCCCACAACGCATCATGAATCTTTTCATGCCAGTCACGGCCTGTCTCCAGAGTTCGCTCCAGGATTCGAATCAGAATCTTATTGGTGGCCTCTGCTTGACCATTTTTTTTAGAATAATAAGGAGCGGAGAAATGATGATGAATTCTGAACTTTGAGCAGAACGTCCTCATCCTCTCATTATTGAAGTGATTGCCATTGTCTGACACAATATCGTGCAGTATGCCGAAACGACATAGGATATTCTTGTGGACGAATGAGACTACGTGTCGACCTTCTACTGTGCGTAGAGTGACTGCTTCTACCCATTTAGTAAAATATTCTGTTGCGGCAAGAAAATGCTTGTGACCATTTGAGGCAGACAGAGTAATGGGGCCTACGACATCAAAAGCCCACATGGAAAATGGCCATGGTGAGACGACAGATTGCAAGTATGTCGTCGGTGCATGAATAAAAGGTGCATGCACCTGGCATTAAACGCACTTATTCACAAAACTATAGCAATCTTGTTGCATGGTCCTCCAGTAATATCCTGCTCGGATGATCTGTTTGACAAGAGTTTGATAGCCGACATGACCGCCGCAAATGCCTTCATGTGCTTCTTGCACAACTTCTTTGGCTTCTTCTTCGTCCAAACATCTGGAATATTCAGAGCTGAATCCACGACGATAAAGGACGTCGGCAAGAATAAAATATTGAGCAGACATGCGTTGAATTGCTCGTTGCTCTTTCTTTGAGAGTTCTGGAGGAAATTCACCAATTTTAATGAAATTTTTAATATCATGATACCAGGGCTTCTTCTTTTGCTCAGCCTAATTTATCTGCTCTACTGGGATGAAAGCAGGTTGATCAAGTCTATCAATTTCAAATGAGCGACAAGATTCTCCGCTCTTGAAAGACATGATGGATCCCAGATTGGCTAAACTGTCTGCGACTTAATTGAAATCTCTCTTGATATGGAAAAGTTGGAATTCTTCGAATTTGTCGACAAGAGCTGAGACGATCTTCTGATAAGGAAGTAATTTCTGATCCTTCACTTACCATTCGGCTAGGACTTGATTTACGACAAGCAAAGAATCGCCATAAGCATGCACTCTTTTGACATTGAAGTCCTGTAGAATTTTCAGACCCTGTATCAAAGCTTCATACTCGGCCATATTGTGAGTGCACTGAAAATCCAGTTTGAGAATAAAGGGGATCATCTCCTTCTCTGGTGTGATTAGCAGAATCCCAATTCTTATGCCTGCCATATTCTTGGAACCGTCGAAGAATAAATTCTAAATTGGGAATTGCTGAATATTGTAGATCCGTTCATCAGAGAAATCATCCTCGAGTTTAACATCTTCTGCTAGAGAAAAATCTGCCAATTGATCTGCAATTGCTTGGCCTTTGATAGATTGCTGAGAGACATATTCCAAGTCGTATTGCATTAATAGGACTTGTGTTCGAGGATATACTTAAGTGAATTAAGTTTTGAGAGAATCTTGACTTCTGATGCTAACAGGTAATGTCTCAACTTCTGACACATCTAGACCAATACTAGACATGTCTTCTCTATCTAAAAGTACTTCTTCTCATAATCAATAAATGTCTTGCTTACATAGTAGATGGCATGCTCAATCAAACTGCCTTCCTCATACTGTGCCAAGAATTCGCCACAAGCGACCTGGTTAACTGAAATGTACAGCAAAAGAGGCTTTCCCAATTCCAGTGGTTTCAGAACGGGCGGGTTAAGAAGATATTTCTTGATACGATCAAACAATTGCTGGCATTCTGGTCCTCATTCAAACTTCACTCCTTTTCTGAGTAAATGATTGAAAGGCTCACATCTCATGGCGAGATTGAATATGAATCTTCGAATTGATTGCATACGTCCCTGAAGGCTACGCGATTCTTTGAGATTAGTCGGGGGCGGCATGTCAATGATGGCCTTGGCCTTAGCGGGATCCACTTCTATCCCCTTTTTGCTGACTAGAAAGCCTAACAACTTGCCAGATTCGACTCCAAAAACACATTTTTATGGATTGAGTCTTAGCTTGTAAAGAATGAGCCGCTTGAAAACTTGACTGAGAACTTCGATGTGATCTTCCTCTTCTTTGAACTTTACCAGAATATCATCGACATATGAGTCCATGATTTTGTGCATCTGATCATGGAAAATAACAGCCATAGCACGCTGATAGGTGGCTCCAGCATTTTTAAGCCCAAATGGCATGACTGTACAACAAAAAGTGCCCCAAGGAGTAGTGAAAGATGTCTTGGACTGATCGCGAGCGGCCAACTTAATCTGATTATATCCAGAATATCCATTCATAAAAGAGAACATGGCGTGGCCCGCCATGCTGTCGATCAAAAGATCAATATTAGGAAGTGGATAATCATCCTTAGGAGTTGCTTTATTGAGATCTCTGAAGTCGATGCAAATTCGAACTTTGTCATTCTTCTTGGGAATAACGACAATATTTGCTAGCCAATCTGGATAGTCAATGATTCGAATAAACCCTGCTTTGAGTAGGTCTTCCAAACCTTCCTTAACTTGTTGTTCCACTCGGAGATCCATCTTTCTCAGCTTCTGCTTTACTGGCTTGACATCTGGTTTTAGGACGAGACGATGCTCAACCAATTTGGTATCCAGACCCGGCATATCTTCATACGTCCATGCAAACACTTTTTTATGTTGCTTGAGGAAATTGGCGAGTCTTTCTTTCTCTTCCAGACTCAAACTGCTACCAATTTTGAGAATTTTAGGATCATCTTCTGATTCGATATTGATATTCTCAGTCGGATCTTGAACTAAGGATAATGGCTCATCTTGTTTCTGAATTGCTGCAAATTCTGGTAGTTCTTGAAGAGCTGAATTGAACTCTACAGGTTCTTCTGACTGCTTTGTATTCTGACTGCTTTCTGCTCTTATTTTAATCTGATGAATCACTGCTAGCTTTGAAAAGGCATTTGGATTAAGAACGAGCTTCTTGATAGATCGGGAAGACATTCTGAAAATTGGAGAATAAATTGATTCAGGAAAATCGCCCATCATAAAACAAATTGTTTTTATTGAGAAAATAATTGGAAAGATAAAAGAGCAAAATAATGGTAATTTTGCAAAGATTTGGTAATAAGAAGTATAGAGATAAAAGTCATCCAGACAGATAAAGGAAATCCGCAACTTTATTGAAAGATTGAATTGATCAAATGACAATTATGAAAATGAAATGGGATATCATCCCAACAAAAGAATAGAAATGAAAAGACAAGCAGATTATTTTAATGTGTTCCCTTGACGAAAATAGTGCTCTTCTGAGATCTTCTGCCAGTGAAACCCAATCCGGCTCCCTTAGGGTAGTGCTGAGGAACTACAGGCTCGAGACGACCATCTCCATTTTTGCCTAGACCTTGAAAAGGCTGATAATCATGCTTCATTAATAGATCAAATCCCCTTTTGTCCTTCATAAATTGGGAGAACAGAGGATGATCCTTGAGTGTACTATAGTCAATTCGCCCTCCAATTTTGAAGAACTGTGGGCCTCTCCATCGAGTCATAGCCACTGTATGCTCTGGATGTTCTGTTGTCTGCAGTATTCCTGATTTTTTTTCGATGCTGACCTCATCAATGCCCCTAATGCTAGGGATATCAGTAGTAAAAGTGGGTCTAAGAACCATAGGCTATGCTAGCCTCTGCTCTGGAGCTTCGCCCAAGACTATTGTGATCATTCTGCCTTTTGACTACTTGACACATTGATGAAGAGTAGACGACACAGTGTTCGTATTGTGAATCCACGGTCTCCTGAGAAGCAGATTATAAGTAGGCGTCACATTGACCACATGAAAGAGAACTGAATGGACCGAGTAATCAATGAAAATCTCTAGGAAGATTTTAACTTTCGCTGTTTGGCCATGATTATCGAACCCGTAGATGGTGATCGGGTCTGGGATGTATTCCTCTTCTTTGATGCCCAAAGCTTTGGCTGTCATTTTCGGGCATATATTGAGGTTGCTGCCTCCATCTATCAACACATGGGGAACCGTCATCCCTCTGATTCGAATCACAACATACAAAGCATTGTTGTGAAATACATGCGGCTTTAGAAGTTCTTCATCTGAAAAAGTAATTGGAGCATTTGTCATGGCCTGATTGACTATCTGGGCCATGTCCTCAGGAGTTGTGCTTGGTTTCACTTTGATTTTCCACAATAGATCATCCAATACTTGTTGATGCTTGGCGGAAACTTAGGCTGAATCCAAAATTGAGACATTGGATAATGTTGTAATCGACTTTTGTGCAGATGTCTCGTTTTCCTCTGGGGCGGGCTTAATAAAGTGTTTGGGGAACCATGGCATTCTTTTAGCCACATCAGGAGATACCCCAGCGGGCTTGGCAGATATTTTCATTTTTCCAAAGGCCGAGAGAAGATCCATTTTCTGAGCTTTGGAGTGAGCCTGCTGCAATACAAGGACCTGATGTTGAGCTTGCATATCCTTTTTAGAGCATGGTCTGATATGCTTCTGTGGTTGAAAAGCATGTTCAGAGATGACTGTTGTAGAATAATGGGGAAATGGTTTCTTCAAAATATCCATATTTTTATCTTCGGCACCCTCTACCAGAAGATTCTTGTCCATGAGATCCTGAACGATATTCTTGAGAACGAAGCAGATCTCAGTATTATGCCCCACTGTTCTGTAAAATTTGCAAAATTGATCCTTGAATTTTCCCATGGGCACAGGGGGTTCGACCAGTCTAGGCAATTTGACCATTTCTTTGGTCAACATGTACTCGAGCACAGTCTTGAGTGATTAATCCAGTGGAGTGAACTTCCTATCATAGCTCCATCCTTCATGTTTTACTTTCTCTCGGGGTTTCGGTCCTTGTTCTAACTGAAGTGGTTTGTTGAATTGCGGGATCGACTTCCCTTTCTGATCATTCTTGTTTGAACTTCCGGCCCCATAATAGAAATCTTTGTTCTGCCCCTTGCGATGATTCCATTTATCATTTCTAGCAGAGTGAGTGAAATGATACTTCTTCTTCTTTTCGTTCTGGCTGTTGTTCTTAGTGAAAGTGAAGCCTTCATAGAAACCGTTTTCCATACTTAACTCGAGCCATTCGGCTCCCTCTGTTAACTCGATAAATGTTCTGGATGGTTGCGGTGGAGATGAGGCCTTTCAAAGGCTCTGAGAAATTACTTAGAATCAAGGACAAAGCATGCCCCTCTGATATGGGGTCTCTCATCTTATTGCAAGCCGATCTCCAGCGATAAATGAAATCTCTAGCCTTTTCATTTTCTCTCTGCTTGAGGCCGTAGAGATGACTGAGTGTGGGAAGCGCCTCAACATTAAAGAGGAATCGCTCAATGAACATGTTCACCACCTTGTCAAATTCTTTCAGTTCAATTGGGTTAACATGCTCTGAGTACCATTTAGCTGTTGTTCCCTCCAGACTGCGAGGGAAACAAAGAAAAAGCGCTCGTTTGTCTCGCTTGAATCTGGAGCATTCAGCAAAGAACATGGCGAGGTGTGCCTTGGGATCACCAGAACCATCGAATTTGATGAACTTATTAGGGAGATTATCCAGATTGTCGTCTCCCTCCAAACCGTTATAGAAGTCTTCGCTGGTGAAGACCTTCTTTCCTTTGTCGCGGGCCTGCAGATCTCGAACTATTCTGACCACATCTTTGAATTGTGGCTGGTCAGAGTCACTGATAGACTGATCTTTGAATCTATGGGCTGACCCTTGCCTCTGTGTAGTTTTGCGGAATGTCTCATGAGTCTCGAACTCTTCATCTGAATCTTTCGCTGATTCTTCTTCATCGGTCGAATCAGCATACTGAATGGACTTCTTGGCTGCCTTCGAGACCTTCTTCATTGCCCGGCCTTTTGCCTTTTGCTTAACTTGGATCTGCTCTGCACTGGCTTCAGCTTGCTTCACCAGCATTTTAGTCATCATTTTTTTGAACATGGCATACATTTGAGGATCAATGTCGTCCTCAACCTGCTGCCCTTGATTTCTGTCGGAATGCGGGGAGCCCATCTCTTCTTCTGAAGCTGTTGAGTGTGTCATGCCTTCGACTGGTGCAGTTTTCTTTTCGGACCTTGTCTGAACCATTGAATGTCACGAAAGCTCTCTTGAATGTCACTAATGCTCTCTGCAGGGCAGAATTGATGGTTAGGCTTTTGAAAGAAATTTTGATTGGAGGAAAATATTTACTAAGAATTTTGGTAGACAATTAAAAGAGTATCCCATTACTAGGGATTGAGTCGTCGCTGGGATTACGACAATTGCGTTGTCATTCTTTTACAAAATAAACAACTGAAAAATATGCCTTGTTACCTAGGCGAGGTCATCAAACCAAGATAGAATGAAAATTTAAAGGAATTTTATTGAAGGAAAAACATGATTTTATTAATAATAAACTTGACAAAGGGGAGGGGGTCGAACAATTTTCACCACTCCTGATAATCAGAGGACACTCGAGGACGAGAAAAAATAGTGAGAGTAACAAAAGAATCACAACCATGTCTGGCAGAATGGTATGCTTTAGACCACTGATCTGATGTGAGATCGAATTTTGGCAAGATCCCTGATAGTGGATGAATTTCTATCCGCTTTTGTCTCTGAGAGAACTGCCTCACATAGCGCTCTGGATGGTAGTATGCGCAGAAGAATGGGCCAAGTAGCCTGAACCGCTTGCCGTATGCATAAGTATATCTCGGAGGTGACTCCTGACGATCAAAGTAGTCCCAAATGACCTCTTCCTCCTGAAGGTTATCGATCAAGAACCGGTATCGCGCAACTGGAAGAAGCTTTTCACCATTGTATCTAAATGACCTTGCTCGGGCTAGCACATGCCGGAGGAACCAAGATTGCAATGCATAGGTGCACCCTTCGACTAGAATTGATTCTCCGAGTGTGAAACAGGTCAACCCTCGATACAGAAAAGTGAGTGCGGCCATGGCTATAGAGAGGCGGCTAGTCTGTTGACTTCCCCACCTTCGCAGAAGTTGAACTATTCTGATCTCCAAATAATTTTGTCCATCTGAAAAGAGAGCTAATTCCACAGTGCACAAGACCATCACATGTTGGATTCTTTCTCGAGCTGTTCGAGATAAGGAACTGACTTCCACAAATGCCCCATACTGTTTATAGATTTCGAGCAGGTCCACATATTCATTTCCATTGTCCTCGATCAATGGCCAAGACTTGCGTCCTGTCATGCGAGCTAAAGCGTCTCGGGGATCCAGACCCTTGACATTAATAAAAAACTGTTTCTCTAATGGATCTCCAGGATGACCAACTGGTTCAGGTAATCCCATAATCTCTGAGAATTCGTCCATCAATAAAGTCATTTCCCCTCATGGGAACCAGAAGGTACTAGTGCTCGGATTCCACCGCTCTGCCAGTGCGTGGATCAAATTGTTGTTAACTGTCTGCTTTCCCACTGCGGATGCCAGTTCCAATCTACAATCGTCCAAATGGTCCAGAAACATACGAGAGAAGTTCTTGAGCCATGAATAATACCACCAAGGAAAGAAGGATCCGGTGCTAACGACTCGATGTTCAGGAAGACCTTGTGTCACCTTATAAGAGATGTGACCCTCAGGAAAGACCGAATCAAGTTGACTGGATGCCATCAGACTAGAAAACATGGAAATTTTGGAATAAGACTTGGGAAAATACAGGAATTTTGAAAAGAATGCAGGTAGAATAAAAATGAAGCAGGACATTCGAGATCCAGAAGAACGAAAGGATGGAAAATCACTTGGAGTTTTGAAGAAAATAAAGGAGAATTTGGAAAATCGTCCAGGGTTTGAATAAAACATGAATTTTTAGATAGTATATGAAAATGGATGGAAAAATTGGGGATTTTTGAAAATCGTCCAGTATTTTAGAAAACTTATGGAAAATGTAATAAAATGGAATAAAAGAAACTAACATTCAATCACATCCTGTACAAACAAGTATGCACATACAGCATTCTCTAAAAGCTGACTCTAGATGCACAAGTTTTGAAATAGCTGTAGGACCTTAATCCTAACTCTAAGGTTCAGATCATCTGTGTCCAATCATGCTATGCCTATATACTCGAACCGAGGCTCGATGTACGTGGCATAAAATCAATTTCTCCAGTTCTATGTTCAAGTTTTCCAACATCCTTGAGCACCTGCCGATATACGTTGGACTATGGCCCTTGGTACGTGGCAGGGGGGCGTTAGCCCAAATAAGTGGCCCAGTTGTGAGGCTCTGTCCTGAACTATGGTTCTGGAAGAGAGCTCAGCAACATGAAGATCAGGTAGAGATAGGTGGGGTGGTTTTTTGAAAACTTGATCACATGCAAGCAAACAGATGACTCTAAGTCCTGAAGAGATAGAATTTTGAAATATTTGAAGAAGCAAGCATTGTTTTCATACAATTCCTAGATTGAGTGTTGTATTAGACCTAAGTCTATGTGAGCATGAATAATTCTCCTCAATATGGTCCTACCAAACCATGCCTAGTCTACATGCAATTCATGTCAGCTGGGATCAAGTCTAGGCTCCTAGGTTCACATGATATCATGAAATAAAAGCTGACATTCCATGGAACACGATTTTGACAATTTGAACTAAGTTAAGCACACAATTGATCAGGCGAAGACAGGTCCCATCACGGTCGCCAAACCTGTTATCATCGCATATTTTTTTACTTTTGCGAGTCAAACTGACCTTTGAAAAAGATTTTGAAAATAACTCGCCTCCGTTTTTAAAATGCGGAAAAATTCTGTAGAATGGGACTCGCCTGTCGGTACGAGGTTTAACCGTTCCTGACGCCTTTACCAGGGGTAATTGAACCAAGGATCAATTGTATGCTTAGCTTTGCTCAACTTGCCTAAATCATGTTCTATTTCCTAAATGCACAAAGAATCAGGCATGTGCTATGGCTTTCTGAAAATGCAGATTGAAAACATGATGTTTGCTTCAAGATTTCAAATACTTGGAAAATTTTAGAAAAGATAACACTTGGAAAATCGTGAACCATGGTGAAAGAATATTTCTGAGAAAAATGAAAATCGATTTCTGAGGAATTTAGAGGTTTTTGTGAAAATCGATTTCTGATAAAACCCCAATAACTTTGGAAAATTTGATTTCTCCGAATTAGAAGTTGAGAATTGAAAATATAACTTGAAAAATAAGGGTTTTGAGTTTGGGAAATGTTTGAAATATCATTGGAAAATCAATGTGTTGAGAAAATCAATTTCTGAATAATACTTAGAAATTTTGAGAAAATCGATTTCTTTGAATTGAAATTGGAATTTGTAAATGAATGAAATGAATGAATATGGGTTTAAAAGATATTTCTTTGAGGAATTGAGAAAATCATGTTGTATTTTTGAGAAATGCAGTGCATTTTGAAGTTAGCCTAAGAGTGTAGGTTGAATGTGGCTAATACGAAGATCACAAATCTCAGACTCATTCGTATTCCGACTATGGCCATAAATACAAATTCCACTGAGTTTGTCAACTTCATAAGAGCTTGTGCACGTGCCATTCGTGTAGACCATAGTAAATTTATAAAGAATGTGCATGAATTGGCATACATAGCAGTTATATATCAAAATTTAAAACTATATGCAATGCATCCTATTCTATGCAGAAATTGAAATTCTTATTCCAAATTTAATTATAATTTACATCACTAATCAAATTTAAATACAAGAAAATAAAGTCTTCAATGTCTTTGCAAAACTAGAAAACTTGTTAGTGAAGATATGTTGGCTTTTCTAGGTTTATCCAGCAATATCTGAAAATTGCTGGATTTTGCTAGATATAAGCCTTTTTCCATGATTTCCTGATATAAACTTAATAAAATATGAAATAAAATAGAAGAAATATGAAAATGATATTTGAAATTTTGAAATTAGGGTCAAAAAGACCAAAATACCCCTGATAGCAAGACTATGGCCTTGAAATCAGGGTTTTTTAGAAAGATATTTTGTAAAACACAACTTTTGAAATACAAATAATGATAAATTAACTTAAATATGACATGACATGATTAAAAATGTGAAAATTAGGGTTTTGAATTTTGAAATTGAGGTCAAATAACCAAATTAAATTTGATAGCAAGCCTATGGCCTTGAAACCAGGGTTTTCTGAAATAAATTTTGGTAAAAACTTTGGGTTTAGGGTTTAAATGAAGTCAAATAAGCACAAAATCGAGCATGAAACATCCTAATATGATTCTAAACATGAATAAACCCTAAAACTATGAACTTTCACACGAAAATCAAGAAATATCACCAATATCACGATTTTGGCAGTGTTTTTGGATTTTTCAGGGACCCTGTTTTGCAATTTGATCTATTCCAGCATCAAATGAATTCCAAATTTACTAAAAATCAATACCTACACTTATTATCACTCTAAAAGCAGGTTGGAATCATAAAAATATATTTTTGACATTATTTTATTTCAAACATTGCATAAAAACCCTAAAATAAGACCCGAATCTGGGGTCCAAAAACCATGAAAATTTCTGCAAATTCACAGAGGTAAACTAGACAAAAAAACAAAATTTCCCATTTTTACAGATTGGAAAAAGCATCTTCGATGAGAGAGAAACCAGATGAGAGAAATATCACAACTGCAAGTTACCTATGAATTTCAATATCGATTCTAAACGACTGAAAATCAAGGTTTAATCTTTTTTTTTTTTTTACAAAGTTCCCAAATCCCAAAACATCCGAAATTTTTACAGTAGTTCACTGACATATCCATGTATCACATATTAAAAAATAAAAAATTTACAGTGAGTACTTCAATACGAAATAACATGTTTGTTGCTGATTCAAGCTTAAAACACAAAAGTCTAATGAAACCTAATAAATCATGCTTTAACTAATGAAAATAATAATAAAAATTACTAAACAGTAAAACGAAATTAATTTCCATGTAATAACACATGTAATAAACATAAAAAAGTAAAAAAAATAAATAAACACAGGGAATCATTGGTTGAAATTTGATTTTACCTTTAAAACCATGGATTTAACCCATTAAAAGGGTAAATCTCATGTTTTATTGGTTAATAACATGAAAATCGATGCAATAGTCGATTCTAACGGATTAGAATCCCTGAAAAAACACCAAAATAGAGTTAGATCATCTTCTTGAACCTCTCTTGAGGTTCTTGAACTTGAATCCATGGTTTAATCCATATAGGGGATGGCACCAATGGCTAAAATTGATTTAGAACATGCAAAAGTATTGAATAAAACTAAAAAATATTAAAAAATATTACCTTGGTGCTTGCAGCAATGGAGGAAGGGCTGGAGATGAGAGAGAATCTTCAAGAATCCAATAGGAGAGAGATGGGAAAATTGACCCCCCTTATGCCTCTATTTATAATAAAAAATTAGGTTTTAAAATTAACACTTTTGAAAACTTTGGACTCTCTAAGGGGGGGCGATTTTTGGGTGGAGTTACCTAACTACCCCTAGCCTAGATTATCCTAATAAAGTCCTAATTAGCCCTTAGCTAAACCTAAAAATCCCCAAATGTGGTGCCACTTGTCGTTTTCCACATTGGGTTTTTAAAGTTTTAACTAAAACTTTTAAAAACAACAATTTAAAACTAAATTTTCAAATGGGTTTTTCAAAATGAATTTTGACTCTTTTAAACTTCTAAAACTAACCAAGACACTGACTAATCCTAGTCTAGCTCTGACTTTCTCAAATGTGGTGCCACCTCGAGTGGGCTCCACTTGAATTTTCAAAAACGATTTTAAAACTTGAAATTGAGAAAATTTTCAAAAGATTTCCAAAAGTAAGCTTGAAATTAAAAGTTTTTGAAATGGCATAGAGTTCCAACTGGGTTAGAACTCCTGTGGATGTGGTGCCAGCTGAGTGGGCCCACATCAGGTTTTGAGAAATTTGAAATAAACACTGAAAATAACTTTGTAAAGCGGTTAAAATCAATAATTAAAATTCAAAAAATTTGAAAATAGAGTCTCAGGCGAACTGGAACTCCGAGTTAGAGTCCTGAATTTTTAAGACTCTGAGATTTTGGGTTTTAAAAGCCAAATGAATGAGTTTTTGAAAAGATTTCATCAAAAAATGGTGAAATGAGTCAGAAAATACAGTCAGGGTTAGGGATGGCAGTGGACCGGGGGAAAGCGGGGCCCCGCCCCGCCTCGCCCCGTTTGGACCGGGGATGAAGGGTATGAAACGGGGATGGAGGCGGGGATGAAGGTTAAAATCCATCCCCGTCCGGGGGTGGAGGCGGGGATGGACTGGCACGTTCCCCCGCCCCGCCCCGCCCCGCCCCATCCCCGCCCCGGCCCCGCCCCGGCCCATCCCCGCCCCGCCCCCGGCCCATCCCCGTCCTGGCCCCGCCCCATCCCCGCCCCCAACTCAGATGAACTGTTTACTAACCCTAACTCCCTTCCCTAATTTCCTAACCCTGGAGCCGGGCGACGTTACTGTGCACGTAGGACGCCGGGTTCTCGATAGCGTACCGGACTCCGGCCTGGGCGGCGAGGTGCATCACGTGGGTGAAGGCGACGAGGTCGAAGAGCTTGGCCAGGAGCCGGGCGTCGTTGATGTCGCCGGCGATGACGAAGACGCCGTGGTCGCCGAGGATTCGACGGCGGGCCTTCTTGAGCGAGGGGTCGTAGTAGTCGTTGAAGTTGTCGAGGCCGACGACACCGTCACCGCGCTTCCGGAGGGCGAGCGAGACGTGGGTGCCGACAAAGCCCGCGGCGCCGGTGACGAGCTCGCTCATCCCGCGGGGTCGGGGACGGGGGCGGGGTCGGGACGGGGACGGGGACGGGGCGGGGGTGGAGGACATGAAACGGGGATGAAGGCGGGGGTGGAGGATAAAATCCATCCCCGCCGCGGAGGCGGGGCGGGGGTGGAGGATAAAATTTTGAGGCGGGGCGGGGGTGGAAACCTTGTCCCCTGCCCCGCCCCGCCCCACTGCCATCCCTAGTCAGGGTTAGACTCCTAACTCAATCAGAACTCTAAAATAGAGTCCTGGATCAACTGGACTCTACAAAATGACCTAATTTTTTAAAACAAATAGAAATAAATGAAAATGAAAGTAAAAACGAACTTCAAAACAGACTTCTGGCTGGACTAGGACTTCATGACAGAGTTCTGATCGGAGTGAAACTCTAGATTTTTTTGGTATTTTTTTTGAAAAATAGATGAAAGAACTTGTGAAAAAAATAACAAATATTGGAATAAAACAGAGTTCTGATTCAACTGAGACTCTGGGGACAAAGTTCTAATTGAACTAGGACTCTCAGATTTTTGGATTTTCTGAGAAAACAAATGAGAGAATTTTAAAAAATAGTTAAGAGCAGGATGAAATTGAAGTTTTGGTTCAGAGTCCTGATCTGATTAGGACTCTAAGAAAGAGTTCTGATTCGATCAGAACTCTAAGAAATTTTGGTTTTCTGATAAGTAAATGATGAAATTTAAGCAAAGCTTTTGAAAACCAGTGAAAATAAAGTGAGAAAATGAACTTCGGATAAAGTCCTGGTTCGATCAGGACTCTGGGGTAGAGTTCTGATTTGATCAGGACTCTGGGATAGAACCTCAGAATTTTGAAATTCTTTGATAAAAGTATAACAGTTTTGATATATGGAATTGAAAGATTCTCTCAAAATTGAAATCAGGATCAGAGTCCTGATCCAACTAGGACTCTCTGAACAGAGTCCTGTTTTGACTAAAACTTTGAGTTTCTGACTCATTTTGAAAGATTTTTGAAAGATTTGATTGAAAATGGATAAAATAGCTGTAAAAGATTAGAGTTCTAATCCGATTAAAACTCCAAAGAAGAGTCCTGATCCGACTGGACTCTTGAAGAAGAGTCCTAATCCAACTAAGACTCTAGGATTTTGGCCAAAACAGAAGGTTTTTGAAAGGTTTTCTCCTAAACAAGTAGAAGAGGTAGTAAAAGGTAGAGTTCTGATCCGACTGAGATTCTGGAAAAAGAGTCCTGGTCCAACTAGGACTCTAAGATTTTGGCCAAAACAGTGGAAATGGACAATGGATATGACCATAACTGGTTTAAAATCAGAATGATGTTTTAAAAAGGTTCAAAAAGATGAAAATACAGAGTCCTGATTCAACTAGGACTCTAAAATTTTTGAGATTTTTGATAAATAAGGGAATCCAGAAGCGACACCACCTAAATGGGCCTCATCTGAGGATTGAAATCAATTGAAATTGAGTTTAAAATGAATCCAGATTGCTTTCTGAGAAAATACTTCAAAATATAAGGTCCTGGGGGTGGCAAATGACAGAATACTGATTAAAAACCCAGATTTTAAAATTGATTTTGAAAGAAAAGTTTTAAAACCCAAATCTGGATTAATTATTTTGAAAACAGGAGTGTTGGATCTCGAAAATGAGATGCAATAACATGCAATGCAATGAAATGGCGTGTTGAATGCATGCAATAATATGCAATGACACATGAAATGTAAGCACTGGATAAGAGTGAAAATTGGGGTGTTTACAGTTAGTCCTGAAAATCAGACCACATATAGCTAACTATGATGGTCCATTCAACCAACAAGTTGAACCAATTTCCTTCCCGGATGATCGTTCTTAATTGAACTGATATTGTTCCCAGCGAACCGATAATCGTTCTTAATTGAACTGATATTGTTCCCAGCGAACCGATGATCGTTCTTAATTGAACTGACATTGTTCTCAGTGAACCGATGGTCTTTCTTAATTGAACTGATATTGTTCTCAGTGAACCGATGGGCGTTCTTAATTGAACTGATATTGTTCTCAGAGAACCGATGATCGTTCTTAATTGAACTGATATTGTTTCCAGTGAACCGATGATCGTTCTTAATTGAACTGATATTGTTCCCAGTGAACCAATGGTCGTTCTTAATTGAACTGATATTGTTCACAGTGACCCGATGATCATTCTTAATTGAACTGATATTGTTCTCAGTGAACCGATGGTCGTTCTTAATTGAACTGATATTGTTCTCAGTGAACCGATGATCGTTCTTAATTGAACTGATATTGTTCCCAGCGAACGAATGATCGTTCTTAATTGAACTGACATTGTTCTCAATGAACTGATGGTCCTAAATTGAACTGATATTGTTCTCAGTGAACCAATGGTCATTCTTAATTGAACTAATATTGTTCTCAGCGAACCGATGATTGTTCTTAATTGAATTGATATTGTTCCTAGTGAACCGATGGTCGTTCTTAATTGAACTGATATTGTTCTGAGGTTGAATCTTTATTGAATGTTTGAGTTGATCTTGTATCAAATACTAAATTCTTTGTTAGTTTAACATAAATCTCCTTCTTTGAGAAAGGAGATGATAAATTTTCGTCACGGATGCGTTAAGCCGGACTTCAAATGCTCTCTTTTACCAAGGATTTCAAGAACATTTTGCTAATTTGTCAATTAATTACTTGTTGATTTCAAAATCTTTAAGGCACAAATCTTTACCTCAGAATACCTTCAGCATTACTTCCAAAAGAGCAAAGCTTTTGCAAAGAAAGACTAAAAAATTCAAATTGTTTCTATTGGCCAACCAAAAAGATGAAGGATAAATGCTTGATATGACCAGCAAAGAAGATTCAATATTGTTGCAAAAGCCATGAGTGATTGATATTGATCGCAGTTATGGCACATCTTTAAAGACCATTCTTGCAAAAATGAGACAGTGGAAATATCTTGAGTGATAGAAAAAGAGAAAATTCACCCAAGCCTTGTCTCTACAAATCACCTAAGCTGCAATTAAATATCTGCAAAATGGATCTCTCAATTGTCATCAAGATGAAGACGAATTAGGCGAGTTAGATCCCTGAGGCCAAAGAAGATTTGGATCATCTCCGAGATGAAGGGGTTTGTGACGGATCCTTCCAAGGAAAGTCCAAAGCACCGTCAAGTTGAAGGTGGATGCGATGAACCTCCCGACAATCCCTAAAAGATATTTAATTTCCGCTATCAGAAACAGATCTGCAACCAATGAGCCAATATCGTCAAGATAATCCCTGAAGCAAAGAAGGATAGGAACATCTCTAAGTTGAAGGAGTTTGTGATGTACCCTTCCTAAAAAAGAGAGAGAAAGTGGGAAAAGAAAGAGAGAAAAGTCAGGACATCTCCAAAATGAAGGATGATGTAATAAACTCCCCCGAAGCCCAAGAGAGCTCAAAAGAGTGCAGAAATATTATCATGAGAGTAGCATCTCAGGATATCAAACTGTCAAATCTATCAAGAATCTTCTTTGATTTTGTGAAATTCTATTATCAATATTCTTTTATCAATTGCTTTCATAATATTAAATTATCTCTTTCCTGTTCATATCAAGGAAATTGATAGCTTCTTTGAAAAAGGTCAATCGCAAGTAATTTGAATTCCAAATCTTGATTCTATGAAGTCAATCCCGTTTGGAGGTAATACTTCAGGTAAAAAAAAAGGATATAAAGCAAAAATGATTTGTTATATTGTGATTTGTTTTTATGAGCTTTGTCTATGTAAATGATATGTTCTATCGCGATTTACACAATGACTGATTCATAAAAGGTGGAAAAGAAAAACAATAATCAAATTGACACGATATTTAGACTTAGTAAAGTACAAATCGAGGTAACTTCAATGATATAAATAGAGGTAACTTCATAAATACAAATTGATTTACAACTTGTTGCCGATTTAAGTTTTATACTAAAACAATATTTTAGTAACAGTTGTAAATCGATATGAGTAAATCATGATATTATATATCGATATCGTTCACAAAGACAAACAAAGAATATCGTTGTCGTGGTAACTTCATAAATACAAATCGACGTGATTTACAACCATATTAGTTTACAAAAAATATGAGTATTTAGTTATAATACATCATGACCAATGGTTTGGCCATGAAACGATTTGCATTATGAAGATCTTATCTCGATATTTTATTTTCTATAGTGATTTGCAACTGAAATGACATTTTTTAATTTATGCACAATATAATTTAGTCGTTTATTATATACTTTACGCGTGATTTTTTAAAATGAACGGGATGTGATACGATGTTTCTTTTATAAATAAATGACACATCGCACAAGATCAGGAGGGTGTTGTTTTGCTTTGCTTCGTGAGTAAGGAACAGACGAACCGATGTTTCCTTTGTGAACGACGTGTTTGGGGAGCTGTAAACACCCCAAATTTTCCACATCCATTCTCAAACAACCCCCCTCGTGCAGTGCCAACCTTGTTAGGTCAATGTAGGAGTCAAACCTCGAGTCAGTTTCAAAAAATCACCATTTTACCCATTTTCACTAGGAAAATTACCATTTTACCCCTAGGTCATCCCGGACCCCAGTCAGTCGGAGTCAACCAAGCTCATTGGTCAGTTCAAGACAGTTAGAATATCAGTCATCTCAAGCTCATCTGAGCTCACAATGAACAAACCATTTTCATTTCTGACCATTCCTGCCAAAATGGGATCATTTCTTCAGAAATGAGCTCATTTCTCACTCAAATCCAAACAAATTGTCTTTGAGTCAGTTATTCCCAGTCAGTCATGTTCCCCAGAGTCTAACTTGAGCTCACCAGGAGTTCAAGTGCTCCAGTTTCAGTTCAAAACCATTTCCAAGTGTCTAGGAGCCCATTTTAGTCCATTTTAGCTCTTTCAGCTGAAATTGAGCTGAGTTCAGTCAATTGAGCTAGTGTTCAAGCTTTGATTTTAGTTCATATCAGTATTACTGACCTTTGTTCTAGCTCAAACCCAGTTCAGGTTCGTAATTCACTTCACTCTAGTGATCATTCCGTACCATTTCTCTAAAAATGGCAACTTTTCTTGAAAATTCAGTCGGAAAGGTCAGTTGAGTCAGTGCCTGGTCAGTTCATTTGAGTTCTGAAACTCTAAAACCCAGCTCAATCTAGCTCATCTCAGTTCAATCCAGCTCGAACCCCAATTTTTAGTGTCACTCTGACCCAGTAGAGTCCCGAAAACCATTTCTTGAGCTATTTTGCAAATTTTATCAATTTTAATGCTTTTTAAACTGGTACAAGTGTCAATCGGGGTGTGACATCCAAAATTCTTTATTCAAGGTTAGCATTTCGCATAACATTTCATGTCATTTCTCATCATTTCATATCATTTCTCAGCATTTCATAACATTTCATCACATTTCATTTCATTTTCGAAGTCCAGAACTCCAGCTTTATAAATTTCAATCCAGATTGAGTTTTAAAAGTTTTTCAGAAATCAATTTCAAACCTTAGGTTTCCAAAATTGACATTTTCACCCCGGGAGTCTAAATTTGGAAATATTTTCTCAAGAAAAATAATCTGGATTTCTTTCAAAATCAAATTTTCAAGTTCTACACTGAATTTGCTTCGCAACGAGCTATTAAACTTCAAAATTCGCGATCGTTTCAAAAACTGCCAAAAATAGCTCGTTTCGTTTGGAAATATTTTCTCAAGAAAAATAATCTGGATTTCTTTCAAAATCAAATTTTCAAATTCTACACTGGATTTGCTTCGCAATGAAGTATTGAACTTCAAAATCCGAGCTCATTTCAAAAACTACCAAAAATAGCTCGTTTTGTCTAAAAATAGATTTGGAAGCATTTTCTCAAGAAAAACAATCTGGATTTCTTTCAAAATTATATTTTTAAATTCTACATTGGATTTGCTTCGCAACGGGGTATTGAACTTCAAAATCCGAGTTTGTTTCAAAAACTGCCAAAAATAGCTCGTTTCGTCTGGAAATTTTTCTGAAAAGACTATTTTACCCCTCTAATCTTCAAAATGAATTTCAAAATTGAAATTTGGACCCGCTCTGAGATGGCCCATTCATTTGCATTTTTATTTTATTAAAAAAAAAAAAAAGATGCTTCTTTTTATTTGTTTATTTTTATTTTTATTGATTTTTATTTATTTTTTTTATTTTATTTTTATTTTTTTTAGAGAGGTGGGACCCACAAGGTGGTTGCCCAAACCTCCAGCCCTATTTCTTTCTTTCTTTCCTTTTTCTTTTTCCCTCTCTTTCCCTTTCTTCTTCCTTTCTTCCTTTTCTTCTTCCTCTTCTTTCCCTTTTCCTTCTTCCCTTCTTTCTTTCTCTCTTTTTCCCCAACCTCCAACCCATTCACGTAAAGGGGAGATTTCCTTTTTCATTAGGTCATTAAGACCTAGGTTAGAAGGCAATTAAAACCTAAGTTTAAAACCAAAAAAAAAAGGAAGCACAAAAAAAGAACGGTGGCCTCTCTCCCATCTCACGTCTCTCTCTCTCTCTCTCTCTCTCTCTCTCTCTCTCTCTCTCTCTCTTTTGGGTTGCAGTCTCCATTGCTGCACTTTGAGCATTCCTTCAAGCAGTCCAGCAACTTCTTCCAGCCAAGGCAGCAGCCACCGGAGGGGAGCACCAACCAGCAGCCACTCCTCTCACTTAGCACCACCGCAGGCCATTATTCCAGCCACATCTCCATCATTGCCCAACCAAAGCAGCCTCCCTTCCTTGACAGCCTCCATTGCAGCCCATCTCCAGCATCAAGGCAGCCACCAAAGGGGAGCACCAAGCTGCAGCCACCTTCAACACAGCTTCAGCCACTTCCTTCACGTCAGCCACCCTTCTTGGCAACAAGGCAGCACCACTTCTCCTCTCTCCCAAACGTTTGAGTATTTGGTAGCAGCAACATCCTCCAAGCCACACCTCCATTCACGACGGCAAAACCTCCATCTTTTTCAAGTTAACAGTAACACCATTGCCATAGCTTACCTTCAGCCAGCCCAAGGTAAGATCTTCACTTTTTTTTTTTTACTCTTTTATTTCCTTTATTTTCATGCTTAAGGCTACGTGGAGTAGGGAATCCGCCCAATGAATGGACTGGATCTTCCTTTTTCACAGCAACATCAAACATAAGAGTTCATGTATCCCCTCGTAATGGTTTTGATTTTCATATTTTATATAATTTCATATTAAAAAATTGCATTTTCATTATGCATTTTATTCATTTTATATAGATTCATTAGTAGTTGATGTAGAATCCATAGAATTTCAGTTTTGTGCAAAGTCTATACGTTATGTCATATGAGTTATTGCACCAGTAAATTCTGTAAATTTTAGAATAATTGGTTTTACATGTCTTTGTTTTTCTGCCAAAAACCCAGGTTCGTTTGGGTTTTGGAACCCTATCAAACAAATCAAACCCTAAATCGTGTTTTCTGTCATCCAGAAATTCCAATTCCTGCTTTAGCAGACAAGAACCTCCTACACCACCCTTGTGAAAGATCCGAATCGTCCTTCAAAAATCACAGTGGATTCATAATTGAATCTACTTGTGATCTGGAAATTTTTATGTTTTTCCAAGCAGTTTTGCTCTCTTACAAAAATCGGATTTCCCAGACCCCTGGGAAAATCTCGATTTTCCTTTGTTAGGGTATAGACAGGCCCTAATGCACAGACTCCTCCAAATCTGTAGTCTGTCTGCAAAAACTTTCAACATGAAAGTTGTTCCTAACATGATTTCCTGTCATTTCCCAAAATTTGGGAATTTTTAGATCTGTTCCAGTATTTTTCCCGGATTTTCTATTTCTGTCTAACAGATTCCAATGTCCAGAAATCTCAGAGATTTAGGTCTCTGATAACAGTATGGCCTTTTCCAAACCGTAACCCGAATACCAATAGTGTAAAAATATCAAATCTTCCTCTGTTTGTCAGGGACATTTTCCCACAATTTCAGCCATTTTCCCATCTGTCTACCATTTTTACCACATTTTCTACCGAAACCTGTCTGTTTCCTTCATTTACTAGAGTCGCCGGATTCCGATCCGACTTGCCGGAGTGGTACAGCTCCGACCATAGGTCAAAAACAGAAAGTGTAAAAGGAAAAAATCCTTGCCTTACTGTCCTCTGTCACCCCATAAAATTTGGGAAATTTGTATGGAAATTTGATATCCTAAATCCTCTTTAGAATCAATATTTTAGGCAAAAATCATAAAATTTAGGGTTTTTATTTGAATTTTCATATTTAAAAATACAAAAAATAGATTTTCAAGCTCCATTCCGTTTTTAGGGTTATTTTAGGTGTCCATGCCAAATTTGGTTTAATTCCAAGTTCATTTGCTCCATGTGTTAGTTTATCTTTAAATTCAGAAGCGAAAATCAAACGAAAATCAGGTTAAATTCGATATTTTATGATATTTTCGCCATTTTAGGGTTTTTATCATGTACATAAGCATGTAGAATCATATTAGGGTTAATTTTAATCTCCTTTGCATTTCATATTTTTCAATTTTGCAAAATTTATTTCAGAAAACCCTGGTTTCAAGGCCATAGTCTTGTTATCAGGGGTATTTTGGTCATTTTGACCTAAATTTCGAAATTTCAATTTCTAATTCTCCAAAATTTCATGCATATCATCATATTTTATCATATTATGTTTGATTTATTTCATTTGATTTTCAAAATTCCAAAATTTACAAAAAAATTCTTTCATAAAACCCTGATTTCAAGGTCATCAGGGGTATTTTGGTCATTTTGAACCCCAATTTCGAATTTTCAAGTTTATTTTCAAAATTTATTCATTATTTATTATGTTTATATCAAAGGGGGGTATGAATTTGGGTTTATATCTGAATAATATCCAATAATTTTTCATATTTTCGGATAAATTCAGAAAAACCTACATTTTTGTGCTAACTTTATTTTCCAGTTTTGCAGGAATATTCAAGAAGAAGACTTAGCCATTTTATTTCTTTTATTTCAATTCAATGTAAAAAATCAATGTAATATTTGGAATAAGAGTTACATTTCTGCTTAGAATAGGGTTGCATTGCATATAGTTTAATTTCTGCAAAATTTTAATATGTGATGTATGATTCATGCACATTATTTCAAATTCACTATGGTTTACACGAATGACACGTGCACAAGCTTTTATGGAGTTTATAAACTCGGTGGGATTCGTATTTATGGTCATAGTCAGAATACGAAGAAAACCAAGATTTATGATCTTCGTATTAGCCACATTCAGCCTACACACTTAGGCTAACTTCAAAATGCACTGCATTTTTTTAAAGTTTTAAAAGGATTTCCCAATTCCTCAATGAAATTCCCTTTTCAAATTCATATTCATTCATTCATATTATTCAAATTGCATTGTTTTCAAATTTATTTTTCAATTTAAATTAAAAAAAAAAATTAGTTTTCTCAAAAATTTCCAAGTCTTTCTCAGGATCTGATTTTCTCAAAATCCTAAGTTTTCAAATGACATTTCAAAGCATTTCCCAAGTTCAAATCAAGATTTTCCTATGTTTTCAAATTCTCAAATTTCAAAATCCCAAGTTTTCAGAAATCGATTTTCTCATATTTTCCAGTTTTCCTGAGAATTTATTTTCCATTTCAAAAGTCATTTTCCAATGAATTTCTTAGATTTTCTTAGAATTCTCAAATCCATTTTCTCAGCAAAGCAATTCCAAATTTCAAAATCGATTTTCCAAAGTTCAAGTTTTCCTGAGAAATCACTTTCCAATGCAAATTTCTAATTTTCAATGAACTTCAATGATTTTCCCAGGAATCCCAATTTCAAGTACTTTTTCAATCAATTTTCAAGCACATTTCAATTTTCCAAAGCAAACATCATATTTTCTCAAACTTGCATTTTTCAAAATTCCATAGCACAAGCTTGATTCTTTGTGCATTTTAGGAAAAATAGAGCTTAATTTAGATATTTGAGTCAAGTTAAAGCACATAATTGGTCCTTGGTTCAATTACCCCTGGTAAAGGCGCCAGGAATGGTTGAACCTCGTACCGACAGGCGGATCCCATTCCATGGAATTTTCCCGCAAATTTTCAAAACGGAGGCGAGTAAATTTTCAAAACAATTTTCAAAACTTTGGTCGAGTTTGACTCGCGAAATTCTTTTCTCTCTCGCAAGGGAGGGGAAAAATTTTGCGATGATAACAGGTTTGGCGACCGTGATGGGACCTGTCCTCGCCTGATCAATTATATGCTTTAACTTTGCCCAATTGTCAAAATTATGTTCTATGAAATGTCAGCTTTAATTTCTGATATCATGTGAACCTAGGAGCCTAGACTTGAACCCAGCTGACATGGATTGCATATAGACTAGGCATGGTTTGATAGGACCATATTGAGGAGAATTATGCATGCTCACTTAGACTTAGGTCTGAAATACAACACTCCTCAATCTAGGACTTGTATGAAAACAATGTTTGCTTCTTCAAAAAAAAATTCAAAATTCTATCTCTTTAGGACTTAGAGCCCTCTGTTTGCCTGCATGTGATCATATTTCAAAAACCACCCCACCTATGTCTACCCGGTCTTCACGTTGCTGGGCTCTCTTCCAGAACCATAGTTCGGGACAGAGCCTCACAACTGGGCCACTTATTTGGGCTAACGCCCCCCTGCCACGTACCAAGGGCCATAGTCCAACGTATATCGGCAGGCGCTCAAGGATGTTGGGAAAACACAAGCCTAGACCCGGAGATGAGTTTTATGCCACGTACATCGAGCCTCGGCTCGAGTATATCGGCATAGCATGATTGGACACAGTTGATCTAAGCCTAGAGTCAGGATTAGGGTCCTAAAGCTCTTTCAAAATCAATGCATTTAGAGTTGGCTTCCTAGGGATTGCTGTATGTGCATAATTGTTTGTAATTGTATATATGATATTCATTTTTGCCTTATTTTCTCATATTTTTCCCAAGTTTTCCAAAATACCAAGCAATTTTCCAAAATACCTCATTTTTCATCTTTTATGAAATATCTCCTTTTTCTCAAAAACCCTGGACGATTTTTCTAAATTATCCACCTTTTCCTTCAAAACTCCAGGAAATTTTCCATTCTTTCGTTCCTCTGGACTTCGAATTTCCAGCTTTCATTTTATCCTGCCTGCAATTTTCAAATTTCTTATATTTTTCCAAAGTCTAATTCCAGTCTTATTGTCTTTCAGTCCAATGGCATCCAGTCAGCTCGATTCTGTTTTTCCTGAGGGTCACATCTCCTATGAGGTGCGACAAAGTCTTCCTGAGCATCGATCTCTTAGCACCGGACCCTTCTTCCCCCGGTGGTACTATGTCTGGTTCAAAAAATTTCTCTCGTATGTTTCCGGACCACTTGAGCGATTGTGGGTTGGAATTGGCATCTGCAGTGGGAAAGTTGACAGTCAACGGCAATCTGATTCATGCACTGGCGGAGCAGTGGAATCCGCGCACTTGCACGTTCTGGTTCCCGTGGGGCGAGATGACAATACTGATGGATGAATTTTCAGAGATTATGGGACTGCCCGAGCCAGTCGATCAGTCTGGAGATCCATTAGAGCAGCAATTTCTGATCAATGTCAAGGGTCTGGACCCCAAAGATGTCGTAGCTCGCATGACAGGGGGCAAGTCTTTGCCACTGATTGAAGAAAATGAGAATGAGTACGTGAGCCTGATCGAGATCTACCGACAGCATGGAAAATTTGCAGAAGTCAACTCGCTGTCCAGAACAGCTCAAGAGAGAATTCAACATGCGATGGTTCTATGTACTGTGGGACTTGCTTTCTTTCCAGATGGACAGAATTAAGTGGATGTCAGAATAGTTCAGCTTTTGAGAAGATGAGGAAGTCGGCAGACCAGCCGTCTCTCGATAGCCATGGCTGCGCTTGCTTTTCTATACAGAGGACTGACCCGCTTCACACTTGGAGAGTCCATCTTAGTCGAGGGATGTACTTATGCTCTTCAATCTTGGTTCCTTCAGCATGTACCAACCAGAGCTAGTTCATTCAGATACAACGGTAAGGAGCTCCTTCCAGTTGCGCGGTGCCGATTCCTGATCGACTATCTGCAGGAAGAAGAAGTGGTGTGGGACTATTTTGATCGAGAATTATCGCCTCCCAGATACACCTATGCATATGGCAAGAGATTCAAGTTGCTTGGTCCATTCTTTTGTGCTTACTATCATCCGGAGCGGTGTGTTCGACAGTTTTCTCAGAGACAGAAGCACATAGAGATGCGGCTGCTATCTGGAGTCGTGCCAGAGTTCGACCTTACATCAGCACAGTGGTCCGGAGCATACCATTCTGCCATATATGGCTGGGATTCTTTCATCATTCTCACTCTTTTCCTTGGTCCTCGTGTCTCTGTTGATCGTTAAGAGTGGTGACAGACTGTCTATATACTCCCTCTTTCTCAAGTCCACTATTGATGCAATCATATTTTTCCTTCAATAAAGAAAAAAAAAAATCCTTCAATTTTCATTCTATCATGGTTTGATAACCTCGCCTAGGTGACAAGGCATATTTGTAGTTGTTCGTTCTCCTTGTAAAGAATGACAACATAATTGTCGTGACTCCAGCGGCGACCCAATCCCTAGTAATGGGATGTTCTTTCAATTATCTATCAAATTCTCATCAAATATTTTTACTATATTCATTTCTATCTTGAATCTTCATCATCGAAATTTAATCATCCATTCTACAAAGAGCATCAGTATTCCCAAGTGGTTCAGATCAGATCAAGCAAGAAGACACCACTGTATCAGGGCATCAGTGATTTTAGAAGCAGGCAAGAAGAAATGGATTCTCCAAGATTTGCCAGAAGACAGAGTTTGAATGATAGGGATGGCATTGATCCTACTACATATCAGATGTTCAAGAAAATGATGATTAGGATGATGTCTGAGCAAGCTAAGGACTATTTCAGAAAGGCTCCCATAAAAAAGAAGACATATGTCTCCTTCTCTTAGAATATCACTGGTAAGAGTAACGAGCGATTTGGCATGTGTCTGCCCGATATTTTATTATTGCCGATGTCCTCTATCATCGTGGATTCAGTTCTAAATATGCCAGATGCCTAGATGAAGATGAAGCCAAAGAAGTCATGCGGGAGGTACACGAAGGCATTTGCGATGGTCACGTCGGCTACCAAACTCTTGTCAAACAAATCATCCGAGCAGGATATTACTGGAGAACTATGCAACAAGATTGTTATCGTTTTGTGAAGAAGTGCGTTCAATGCCAGATGCATGCACCTTCCATTCATGCGCCAGCGACATATTTGCAATCTGTCGTCTCACCATGGCCATTTTCTATGTGGGCTTTTGATGTTGTTGGCCCCATTACTCCTTCTGCTTCAAATGGCCATAAATATTTTCTTGCTGCAACAGAATATTTTACTAAATGGGTAGAAGCAGTCACTCTACGCACAGTAGAAGGTCGACATGTGGTCTCATTCATCCATAGGAATATCCTATGTCGTTTCGGCATACCGCACAATATCGTGTCAGACAATGACAGTTATTTTAAGAATGAGAGAATGAGGACATTCTGCTCAAAAATCAGAATCCATCATAATTTCTTCGCTCTTTATTATCCTCAAGGGAATGGTCAAGCAGAGGCCACCAGTAAGATTCTTATTAGAATCTTGGAGCGAACTTTAAAAACAGTTCGTGACTGGCATGAGAAGATCCATGATGCATTGTGAGCATACAGAATCATCATTCGAAATCCAACTAATGCTACTTCGTCAGAACTTGTCTACGGAACTGAAGTAGTACTGCCTCTACATGTTCAGAAACTTGCCTTGAAGTTCGCATCACTGCTGGAGTTATCGCTTGATCAATATCAACAACAGCGACTGGTACAACTTGATTTGCTCAATGAAAGAAGACTCAGAGCAGTAGAGCATGCTCAATCATATCGTCAGAGGATAGCCAGGCAATATGCAAAATTTGTCATTCAAAGGAAATTCTGAGTCAATGATCTAGTGATCAGATCAACGACCTATCTCAAGCACCGCCCGTGTGGCAAATGGTCATCGAATTGGGAAGGGCCCTATATTGTCGAGGAAGCATTACCTCACAATTCATATCTGCTCATCAATGCCGATGGTGTGGAATTATCAGACCCCATCAATGCTCAACATGTGAAAATTTTCTATACTTAAATCCTCTATTCCATCCTTTGTAATTCCTCAATATATTTTCCTCAATAAGGGTCAAATCCTTCTTTCCCAGTTACACTGGGGCATTATTTTGAAAATTTGTCTTCAAAACATTCTGTATGCAGGCAGGATCAAACAAATCTCTCATTTTGCATACATGTGCATTCATTTACATCATTTTGCATACATTTGCATTCATTTACATTTACATGCATTCATTTGCATCCATTTACATTCATTTGCATCAAATTCATTTCCCCTTCAGGTTAAGGGATAAACCTGAACTTCCCCTTCAGGTTAAGGGATAAACCTGAGTTTCCCCTTCAGGTTAAGGGATAAACCTGAACTTCCCCTTCAGGTTAAGGGATAAACCTGAGTTTCCCCTTCAGGTTAAGGGATAAACCTGAACTTCCCCTTCAGGTTAAGGGATAAACCTGAACTACCTATTCAGGATAAGGGATAAATCCTGAGACCCCGACAGTTGTCTAAGTCATCGTGAGGATGAAGATTGAAAATCTCTCATCAGAATCAGTTGGGTAAATTTTCAAAATCCAGTGCTCGTGCTGGTAAGATTTTCAAAAACCAGTGTTCGTGCTGGTAAAATTTTCAAAAATCCAGTGTTCGTGTTGGTAAAATTTTCAAAAAAACCAATGTTCGTGCTGGTAAATTTTCAAAATCCAGTGTCCGTGCTGATAAGATTTTCAAAAACCAGTGTTCGTGCTGGTAAAATTTTCTAAATCTAGTGTTCGTATTGGTAATCTCTCAAAATCCAGTGCTCGTACTGGTAATCTTCCAAAACCCAGTATTCGTACTAGTAATCTTTCAAAACATAATGCTTGTACTGGTACGTTTTCAAAATCCAGTGCTCGTACTGGTACCCTTTAAAAATCTAACACTCGTGTTGGTGTCTTGCCCATTGGTCGCGTTATTCGATCTCTTAGGTGCAGTCTTCACGCTGACCTTTCATCAGAATTCAAGTTCAATATCAATTATGTCAATTTCGACCTTCGGGTCATCCAATTTCTAATTTCCAAATTTCTAATTTCGACCTCTGGGTCACCTAATTCTCTATTTCAATCTTCGGGACATCCAATTTGATCAATCAGGCCTCCGGGCCGCCCACTCTATCAGATTCTCAATTCAAGCCTTCGGGTTACAATCTTATCAGCATCAGTCATTCTCCTGCCTTCGATTTACAACTTTGTCAATATTTATCACTTACCAAGCCTTCGGGTTACAATTTCATTAATGTCCATCATTTTCAAGCCTTCGGGCCACAACTCTATCAATGTCAACTATTTTACCAAAAATAGCAAAATCCTGCTTTCGAGCTGGTCGGTCAACAAATCTTGCTTTCGAGCTGGTAAATCAAAACCAAACCTAACCTTTGAGTTGATCTCTTACTAAGTCTTTTCAGGATTCAATTTAGTCATGGATGTGTTGCGTTGCATCTCAAATGCTCACTTTCACAAGGGATTTCAAGAAAATTTTGCCAACTTGTCGTCGAATATTTGTCGATTTCAAAAATCTTTATTGCACAAAAAAATTACCTCAGAATACCTTCAGTACTACTTCCGAAAGGACAAAGCTTTCGCGAAAAAAGATTTAAAATTCAAAATCTTCCCATTGGTCAACCAAAAGAATGAAGAATAAATCCACGATATGGCCAGTAAAGAAAATTCAATGTTGTTGCAAAGCCATGAGTGATTGATATTGATCGCAGTCAATGGCACATTTTTAAAGGTCATTCTTGGAAAATAAAGCAATCGAAATATCCTGGGTGATACAGAAAAATCCACTCAATCTTTATATCTCCTCAATCACCTAAGCTGCAATTAAATATCTGCAAAAGGGATCTCTCAACTGTCGTCAAGATGAAGGCGAATTAGGCGAGTAGACCCCCGGGGCCAAAGAAGATTTGGATCATCTCCAAGATGACGGAGTTTGTGACGGATCCTTCCAGGGAAAGTTCAGAGCACCGTCAAGATGAAGGCGACTGCGATGAGCCTCCCGACAAACCCTAAAGGATATTTAATTTCTGCTATCATCAAAAGATTTTCAACCAATAAGCCAATAACTGTCGATATAATCCCTGAGAGAAAATAAGGATCGGAACATCTCCAAGATGAAGGAGTTTGTGACGTACCCTTCCAAAAAAAGAGAGAGAGAAAAGTCAAGACATCTCCAAAATGAAGGATGATGTAATCTCCAAAAACCCAAGAGAGCTCTAATTCTGCCAATAAAGAAAAAAAGTGGGCAGAAAGATCATCATGAGAAAAGAATCCCAGGATATCAGACTGCCAAATTTGCCAAAGAATCTTCTTTAATTTTGTGAAATTCTATTATCAATATTCTTTCACCAATTGCTCTCACAATATCAAGAATACTCTCTTTTCTGCTCATATCAGGGAAATTGATAGCTTCCTTGAAAGAAAGTCAATTGCAAGCAATTTGAATTCGAATCTTGATTTTACGAAGTTAAGTACAATCGGAGATAATACTTCAGGTAGAAAAGAGGGAATACTTTCAAAACAATGTGCATCATTTTCAATTATTTTGAATCAACAAACAATTTTTAACATTTTGGCAATATTTTCTTACTATCTTGACATAAAGTGAAGAGCTCGATGTCTATCTTGACACATCTTGATATCACCTTTTACCTCCTTGAGAGAGTAACCTTTATCATCTTTCGCGTTGTTGAAAGAATCGCCTTGCTCCTTTGGATCGCCTTTTTCCATCTTTCGCGTTGTCGAAAGAATTCATCTTTTGCGTTGTCAAAAGAATCGCCTTACTCCTTTGGATCGCCTTATCGTCTTTCGCGTTGTTGAAAGAATTGCCTTGTTCCATTGGATCGCCTTTTCACATCTTTCGCGTTGTCGAAAGAATTCATCTTTTGCGTTGTCAAAAGAATCGCCTTACTCCTTTGGATCGCCTTATCGTCTTTCGCGTTGTTGAAAGAATCGCCTTGCTCCTTTGGATCGCCTTTTTCCCATCTTTCGCGTTGTTGAAAGAATTCATCTTTTGCGTTGTCAAAAGAATCGCCTTACTCCTTTGGATCGCCTTATCGTCTTTCGCGTTGTTGAAAGAATCGCCTTGTTCCATTGGATTGCCTTTTCCCATCTTTCGCGTTGTCGAAAGAATTCATCTTTTGCGTTGTCAAAAGAATCGCCTTACTCCCTTGGATCGCCTTGTCGTCTTTCGCGTTGTTGAAAGAATCGCCTTGTTCCTTTGGATCGCCTTTGTCATCTTTCGCGTTGTCGAAAGAATTCATCTTTTGCGTTGTCAAAAGGATCGCCTTGCTCCTCTGGATCGCCTTGTCATCTTTCGCGTTGTTGAAAGAATCACCTTGTTCCTTTGGATCGCCTTGTTATCTTTCGTGTTGTCGAAAGAATTCATCTTTCGTGTTGTTGAAAGAGTCACCTTATTCCTCTTCAAGAAAATTGTCTTATTCACCATCCAACTTACCATTTTCATTTCCCAATCAGGTTAAGGGTATAAACCTGAGCCTCCTTTGATGAGGTATTTCATTTTCCGCCCAATCAGGATAAGGGTATAAACCTGAGCCTCCTTTGATGAGGTATTTCATTTTTCCGCCCAATCAGGATAAGGGTACAAACCTGAGCCTCCTTTGATGAGGTATTTCATTTTCCGCCCAATCAGGATAAGGGTATAAACCTGAGCCTCCTTTGATGAGGTATTTCATTTTTCCGCCCAATCAGGATAAGGGTACAAACCTGAGCCTCCTTTGATGAGGTATTTCATTTTCCGCCCAATCAGGATAAGAGTATAAACCTGAGCCTCCTTTGATGAGGTATTTCATTTTCCGCCCAATCAGGATAAGGGTACAAACCTGAGCCTCCCATGATGAGGTATTTCATTTTTCGCCCAATCAGGATAAGGGTACAAACCTGAGCCTCCTTTGATGAGGTATTTCATTTTCCGCCCAATCAGGATAAGGGTACAAACCTGAGCCTCCTTTGATGAGGTATTTCATTTTCTTCCCAATCAGGATAAGGGTACAAACCTGAGCCTCATTTTGATGAGGTATTTCATTTCTCGGTCAGGTTAAGGGTTAAACCTGAGCTTCGTTTTTACACGAGGTATTTCCCGTCCCATCCAGGTTAAGGGCAAAAACCTGAATATCACTTCTTTTGAAGTAAATTCTTTCCTCTTCATTCTCCATTTCATATCTACCATTTTCATCAGGGCTAAATCTCTTCATATCCAGTCAGATCCTTCTAACTGGGGCATTTTTATAGCCCAAATTTGGTGTGTTTTTCTTTGCCACTAAGCTCGTCTTCAAGCCGGCTTAGTAGCAAAGAGGGGCATCTGTAAACACCCCAAATTTTCCACATCCATTCTCAAACAACCCCCCTCGTGCAGTGCCAACCTTGTTAGGTCAATGTAGGAGTCAAACCTCGAGTCAGTTTCAAAAAATCACCATTTTACCCATTTTCACTAGGAAAATTATCATTTTACCCCTAGGTCATCCCGGACCCCAGTCAGTCGGAGTCAACCAAGCTCATTGGTCAGTTCAAGACAGTTAGAATATCAGTCATCTCAAGCTCATCTGAGCTCACAATGAACAAACCATTTTCATTTCTGACCATTCTTGCCAAAATGGGATCATTTCTTCAGAAATGAGCTCATTTCTCACTCAAATCCAAACAAATTGTCTTTGAGTCAGTTATTCCCAGTCAGTCATGTTCCCCAGAGTCTAACTTGAGCTCACCAGGAGTTCAAGTGCTCCAGTTTCAGTTCAAAACCATTTCCAAGTGTCTAGGAGCCCATTTTAGTCCATTTTAGCTCTTTCAGCTGAAATTGAGCTGAGTTCAGTCAATTGAGCTAGTGTTCAAGCTTTGATTTTAGTTCATATCAGTATTACTGACCTTTGTTCTAGCTCAAACCCAGTTCAGGTTCGTAATTCACTTCACTCTAGTGATCATTTCGTACCATTTCTCTAAAAATGGCAACTTTTCTTGAAAATTCAGTCGGAAAGGTCAGTTGAGTCAGTGCCTGGTCAGTTCATTTGAGTTCTGAAACTCTAAAACCCAGCTCAATCTAGCTCATCTCAGTTCAATCCAGCTCGAACCCCAATTTTTAGTGTCACTCTGACCCAGTAGAGTCCCGAAAACCATTTCTTGAGCTATTTTGCAAATTTTATCAATTTTAATGCTTTTTAAACTGGTACAAGTGTCAATCGGGGTGTGACATCCAAAATTCTTTATTTAAGGTTAGCATTTCGCATAACATTTCATGTCATTTCTCATCATTTCATATCATTTCTCAGCATTTCATAACATTTCATCACATTTCATTTCATTTTCGAAGTCCAGAACTCCAGCTTTATAAATTTCAATCCAGATTGAGTTTTAAAAGTTTTTCAGAAATCAATTTCAAACCTTAGGTTTCCAAAATTGACATTTTCACCCCGGGAGTCTAAATTTGGAAATATTTTCTCAAGAAAAATAATCTGGATTTCTTTCAAAATCAAATTTTCAAGTTCTACACTGAATTTGCTTCGCAACGAGCTATTAAACTTCAAAATTCGCGATCGTTTCAAAAACTGCCAAAAATAGCTCGTTTCGTTTGGAAATATTTTCTCAAGAAAAACAATCTGGATTTCTTTCAAAATCAAATTTTCAAATTCTACACTGGATTTGCTTCGCAATGAGGTATTGAACTTCAAAATCCGAGCTCATTTCAAAAACTACCAAAAATAGCTCGTTTTGTCTAAAAATAGATTTGGAAGCATTTTCTCAAGAAAAACAATCTGGATTTCTTTCAAAATTATATTTTTAAATTCTACATTGGATTTGCTTCGCAACGGGGTATTGAACTTCAAAATCCGAGCTTGTTTCAAAAACTGCCAAAAATAGCTCGTTTCGTCTGGAAATTTTTCTGAAAAGACTATTTTACCCCTCTAATCTTCAAAATGAATTTCAAAATTGAAATTTGGACCCGCTCTGAGATGGCCCATTCATTTGCATTTTTATTTTATTAAAAAAAAAAAAGATGCTTCTTTTTATTTGTTTATTTTTATTTTTATTGATTTTTATTTATTTTTTTTATTTTATTTTTATTTTTTTTAGAGAGGTGGGACCCACAAGGTGGTTGCCCAAACCTCCAGCCCTATTTCTTTCTTTCTTTCCTTTTTCTTTTTCCCTCTCTTTCCCTTTCTTCTTCCTTTCTTCCTTTTCTTCTTCCTCTTCTTTCCCTTTTCCTTCTTCCCTTCTTTCTTTCTCTCTTTTTCCCCAACCTCCAACCCATTCACGTAAAGGGGAGATTTCCTTTTTCATTAGGTCATTAAGACCTAGGTTAGAAGGCAATTAAAACCTAAGTTTAAAACCAAAAAAAAAAGGAAGCACAAAAAAAGAACGGTGGCCTCTCTCCCATCTCACGTCTCTCTCTCTCTCTCTCTCTCTCTCTCTCTCTCTCTCTCTCTCTCTCTCTCTCTCTCTCTCTCTCTCTCTCTCTCTTTTGGGTTGCAGTCTCCATTGCTGCACTTTGAGCATTCCTTCAAGCAGTCCAGCAACTTCTTCCAGCCAAGGCAGCAGCCACCGGAGGGGAGCACCAACCAGCAGCCACTCCTCTCACTTAGCACCACCGCAGGCCATTATTCCAGCCACATCTCCATCATTGCCCAACCAAAGCAGCCTCCCTTCCTTGACAGCCTCCATTGCAGCCCATCTCCAGCATCAAGGCAGCCACCAAAGGGGAGCACCAAGCTGCAGCCACCTTCAACACAGCTTCAGCCACTTCCTTCACGTCAGCCACCCTTCTTGGCAACAAGGCAGCACCACTTCTCCTCTCTCCCAAACGTTTGAGTATTTGGTAGCAGCAACATCCTCCAAGCCACACCTCCATTCACGACGGCAAAACCTCCATCTTTTTCAAGTTAACAGTAACACCATTGCCATAGCTTACCTTCAGCCAGCCCAAGGTAAGATCTTCACTTTTTTTTTTTTACTCTTTTATTTCCTTTATTTTCATGCTTAAGGCTACGTGGAGTAGGGAATCCGCCCAATGAATGGACTGGATCTTCCTTTTTCACAGCAACATCAAACATAAGAGTTCATGTATCCCCTCGTAATGGTTTTGATTTTCATATTTTATATAATTTCATATTAAAAAATTGCATTTTCATTATGCATTTTATTCATTTTATATAGATTCATTAGTAGTTGATGTAGAATCCATAGAATTTCAGTTTTGTGCAAAGTCTATACGTTATGTCATATGAGTTATTGCACCAGTAAATTCTGTAAATTTTAGAATAATTGGTTTTACATGTCTTTGTTTTTCTGCCAAAAACCCAGGTTCGTTTGGGTTTTGGAACCCTATCAAACAAATCAAACCCTAAATCGTGTTTTCTGTCATCCAGAAATTCCAATTCCTGCTTTAGCAGACAAGAACCTCCTACACCACCCTTGTGAAAGATCCGAATCGTCCTTCAAAAATCACAGTGGATTCATAATTGAATCTACTTGTGATCTGGAAATTTTTATGTTTTTCCAAGCAGTTTTGCTCTCTTACAAAAATCGGATTTCCCAGACCCCTGGGAAAATCTCGATTTTCCTTTGTTAGGGTATAGACAGGCCCTAATGCACAGACTCCTCCAAATCTGTAGTCTGTCTGCAAAAACTTTCAACATGAAAGTTGTTCCTAACATGATTTCCTGTCATTTCCCAAAATTTGGGAATTTTTAGATCTGTTCCAGTATTTTTCCCGGATTTTCTATTTCTGTCTAACAGATTCCAATGTCCAGAAATCTCAGAGATTTAGGTCTCTGATAACAGTATGGCCTTTTCCAAACCGTAACCCGAATACCAATAGTGTAAAAATATCAAATCTTCCTCTGTTTGTCAGGGACATTTTCCCACAATTTCAGCCATTTTCCCATCTGTCTACCATTTTTACCACATTTTCTACCGAAACCTGTCTGTTTCCTTCATTTACTAGAGTCGCCGGATTCCGATCCGACTTGCCGGAGTGGTACAGCTCCGACCATAGGTCAAAAACAGAAAGTGTAAAAGGAAAAAATCCTTGCCTTACTGTCCTCTGTCACCCCATAAAATTTGGGAAATTTGTATGGAAATTTGATATCCTAAATCCTCTTTAGAATCAATATTTTAGGCAAAAATCATAAAATTTAGGGTTTTTATTTGAATTTTCATATTTAAAAATACAAAAAATAGATTTTCAAGCTCCATTCCGTTTTTAGGGTTATTTTAGGTGTCCATGCCAAATTTGGTTTAATTCCAAGTTCATTTGCTCCATGTGTTAGTTTATCTTTAAATTCAGAAGCGAAAATCAAACGAAAATCAGGTTAAATTCGATATTTTATGATATTTTCGCCATTTTAGGGTTTTTATCATGTACATAAGCATGTAGAATCATATTAGGGTTAATTTTAATCTCCTTTGCATTTCATATTTTTCAATTTTGCAAAATTTATTTCAGAAAACCCTGGTTTCAAGGCCATAGTCTTGTTATCAGGGGTATTTTGGTCATTTTGACCTAAATTTCGAAATTTCAATTTCTAATTCTCCAAAATTTCATGCATATCATCATATTTTATCATATTATGTTTGATTTATTTCATTTGATTTTCAAAATTCCAAAATTTACAAAAAAATTCTTTCATAAAACCCTGATTTCAAGGTCATCAGGGGTATTTTGGTCATTTTGAACCCCAATTTCGAATTTTCAAGTTTATTTTCAAAATTTATTCATTATTTATTATGTTTATATCAAAGGGGGGTATGAATTTGGGTTTATATCTGAATAATATCCAATAATTTTTCATATTTTCGGATAAATTCAGAAAAACCTACATTTTTGTGCTAACTTTATTTTCCAGTTTTGCAGGAATATTCAAGAAGAAGACTTAGCCATTTTATTTCTTTTATTTCAATTCAATGTAAAAAATCAATGTAATATTTGGAATAAGAGTTACATTTCTGCTTAGAATAGGGTTGCATTGCATATAGTTTAATTTCTGCAAAATTTTAATATGTGATGTATGATTCATGCACATTATTTCAAATTCACTATGGTTTACACGAATGACACGTGCACAAGCTTTTATGGAGTTTATAAACTCGGTGGGATTCGTATTTATGGTCATAGTCAGAATACGAAGAAAACCAAGATTTATGATCTTCGTATTAGCCACATTCAGCCTACACACTTAGGCTAACTTCAAAATGCACTGCATTTTTTTAAAGTTTTAAAAGGATTTCCCAATTCCTCAATGAAATTCCCTTTTCAAATTCATATTCATTCATTCATATTATTCAAATTGCATTGTTTTCAAATTTATTTTTCAATTTAAATTAAAAAAAAAAATTAGTTTTCTCAAAAATTTCCAAGTCTTTCTCAGGATCTGATTTTCTCAAAATCCTAAGTTTTCAAATGACATTTCAAAGCATTTCCCAAGTTCAAATCAAGATTTTCCTATGTTTTCAAATTCTCAAATTTCAAAATCCCAAGTTTTCAGAAATCGATTTTCTCATATTTTCCAGTTTTCCTGAGAATTTATTTTCCATTTCAAAAGTCATTTTCCAATGAATTTCTTAGATTTTCTTAGAATTCTCAAATCCATTTTCTCAGCAAAGCAATTCCAAATTTCAAAATCGATTTTCCAAAGTTCAAGTTTTCCTGAGAAATCACTTTCCAATGCAAATTTCTAATTTTCAATGAACTTCAATGATTTTCCCAGGAATCCCAATTTCAAGTACTTTTTCAATCAATTTTCAAGCACATTTCAATTTTCCAAAGCAAACATCATATTTTCTCAAACTTGCATTTTTCAAAATTCCATAGCACAAGCTTGATTCTTTGTGCATTTTAGGAAAAATAGAGCTTAATTTAGATATTTGAGTCAAGTTAAAGCACATAATTGGTCCTTGGTTCAATTACCCCTGGTAAAGGCGCCAGGAATGGTTGAACCTCGTACCGACAGGCGGATCCCATTCCATGGAATTTTCCCGCAAATTTTCAAAACGGAGGCGAGTAAATTTTCAAAACAATTTTCAAAACTTTGGTCGAGTTTGACTCGCGAAATTCTTTTCTCTCTCGCAAGGGAGGGGAAAAATTTTGCGATGATAACAGGTTTGGCGACCGTGATGGGACCTGTCCTCGCCTGATCAATTATATGCTTTAACTTTGCCCAATTGTCAAAATTATGTTCTATGAAATGTCAGCTTTAATTTCTGATATCATGTGAACCTAGGAGCCTAGACTTGAACCCAGCTGACATGGATTGCATATAGACTAGGCATGGTTTGATAGGACCATATTGAGGAGAATTATGCATGCTCACTTAGACTTAGGTCTGAAATACAACACTCCTCAATCTAGGACTTGTATGAAAACAATGTTTGCTTCTTCAAAAAAAAATTCAAAATTCTATCTCTTTAGGACTTAGAGCCCTCTGTTTGCCTGCATGTGATCATATTTCAAAAACCACCCCACCTATGTCTACCCGGTCTTCACGTTGCTGGGCTCTCTTCCAGAACCATAGTTCGGGACAGAGCCTCACAACTGGGCCACTTATTTGGGCTAACGCCCCCCTGCCACGTACCAAGGGCCATAGTCCAACGTATATCGGCAGGCGCTCAAGGATGTTGGGAAAACACAAGCCTAGACCCGGAGATGAGTTTTATGCCACGTACATCGAGCCTCGGCTCGAGTATATCGGCATAGCATGATTGGACACAGTTGATCTAAGCCTAGAGTCAGGATTAGGGTCCTAAAGCTCTTTCAAAATCAATGCATTTAGAGTTGGCTTCCTAGGGATTGCTGTATGTGCATAATTGTTTGTAATTGTATATATGATATTCATTTTTGCCTTATTTTCTCATATTTTTCCCAAGTTTTCCAAAATACCAAGCAATTTTCCAAAATACCTCATTTTTCATCTTTTATGAAATATCTCCTTTTTCTCAAAAACCCTGGACGATTTTTCTAAATTATCCACCTTTTCCTTCAAAACTCCAGGAAATTTTCCATTCTTTCGTTCCTCTGGACTTCGAATTTCCAGCTTTCATTTTATCCTGCCTGCAATTTTCAAATTTCTTATATTTTTCCAAAGTCTAATTCCAGTCTTATTGTCTTTCAGTCCAATGGCATCCAGTCAGCTCGATTCTGTTTTTCCTGAGGGTCACATCTCCTATGAGGTGCGACAAAGTCTTCCTGAGCATCGATCTCTTAGCACCGGACCCTTCTTCCCCCGGTGGTACTATGTCTGGTTCAAAAAATTTCTCTCGTATGTTTCCGGACCACTTGAGCGATTGTGGGTTGGAATTGGCATCTGCAGTGGGAAAGTTGACAGTCAACGGCAATCTGATTCATGCACTGGCGGAGCAGTGGAATCCGCGCACTTGCACGTTCTGGTTCCCGTGGGGCGAGATGACAATACTGATGGATGAATTTTCAGAGATTATGGGACTGCCCGAGCCAGTCGATCAGTCTGGAGATCCATTAGAGCAGCAATTTCTGATCAATGTCAAGGGTCTGGACCCCAAAGATGTCGTAGCTCGCATGACAGGGGGCAAGTCTTTGCCACTGATTGAAGAAAATGAGAATGAGTACGTGAGCCTGATCGAGATCTACCGACAGCATGGAAAATTTGCAGAAGTCAACTCGCTGTCCAGAACAGCTCAAGAGAGAATTCAACATGCGATGGTTCTATGTACTGTGGGACTTGCTTTCTTTCCAGATGGACAGAATTAAGTGGATGTCAGAATAGTTCAGCTTTTGAGAAGATGAGGAAGTCGGCAGACCAGCCGTCTCTCGATAGCCATGGCTGCGCTTGCTTTTCTATACAGAGGACTGACCCGCTTCACACTTGGAGAGTCCATCTTAGTCGAGGGATGTACTTATGCTCTTCAATCTTGGTTCCTTCAGCATGTACCAACCAGAGCTAGTTCATTCAGATACAACGGTAAGGAGCTCCTTCCAGTTGCGCGGTGCCGATTCCTGATCGACTATCTGCAGGAAGAAGAAGTGGTGTGGGACTATTTTGATCGAGAATTATCGCCTCCCAGATACACCTATGCATATGGCAAGAGATTCAAGTTGCTTGGTCCATTCTTTTGTGCTTACTATCATCCGGAGCGGTGTGTTCGACAGTTTTCTCAGAGACAGAAGCACATAGAGATGCGGCTGCTATCTGGAGTCGTGCCAGAGTTCGACCTTACATCAGCACAGTGGTCCGGAGCATACCATTCTGCCATATATGGCTGGGATTCTTTCATCATTCTCACTCTTTTCCTTGGTCCTCGTGTCTCTGTTGATCGTTAAGAGTGGTGACAGACTGTCTATATACTCCCTCTTTCTCAAGTCCACTATTGATGCAATCATATTTTTCCTTCAATAAAGAAAAAAAAAAATCCTTCAATTTTCATTCTATCATGGTTTGATAACCTCGCCTAGGTGACAAGGCATATTTGTAGTTGTTCGTTCTCCTTGTAAAGAATGACAACATAATTGTCGTGACTCCAGCGGCGACCCAATCCTTAGTAATGGGATGTTCTTTCAATTATCTATCAAATTCTCATCAAATATTTTTACTATATTCATTTCTATCTTGAATCTTCATCATCGAAATTTAATCATCCATTCTACAAAGAGCATCAGTATTCCCAAGTGGTTCAGATCAGATCAAGCAAGAAGACACCACTGTATCAGGGCATCAGTGATTTTAGAAGCAGGCAAGAAGAAATGGATTCTCCAAGATTTGCCAGAAGACAGAGTTTGAATGATAGGGATGGCATTGATCCTACTACATATCAGATGTTCAAGAAAATGATGATTAGGATGATGTCTGAGCAAGCTAAGGACTATTTCAGAAAGGCTCCCATAAAAAAGAAGACATATGTCTCCTTCTCTTAGAATATCACTGGTAAGAGTAACGAGCGATTTGGCATGTGTCTGCCCGATATTTTATTATTGCCGATGTCCTCTATCATCGTGGATTCAGTTCTAAATATGCCAGATGCCTAGATGAAGATGAAGCCAAAGAAGTCATGCGGGAGGTACACGAAGGCATTTGCGATGGTCACGTCGGCTACCAAACTCTTGTCAAACAAATCATCCGAGCAGGATATTACTGGAGAACTATGCAACAAGATTGTTATCGTTTTGTGAAGAAGTGCGTTCAATGCCAGATGCATGCACCTTCCATTCATGCGCCAGCGACATATTTGCAATCTGTCGTCTCACCATGGCCATTTTCTATGTGGGCTTTTGATGTTGTTGGCCCCATTACTCCTTCTGCTTCAAATGGCCATAAATATTTTCTTGCTGCAACAGAATATTTTACTAAATGGGTAGAAGCAGTCACTCTACGCACAGTAGAAGGTCGACATGTGGTCTCATTCATCCATAGGAATATCCTATGTCGTTTCGGCATACCGCACAATATCGTGTCAGACAATGACAGTTATTTTAAGAATGAGAGAATGAGGACATTCTGCTCAAAAATCAGAATCCATCATAATTTCTTCGCTCTTTATTATCCTCAAGGGAATGGTCAAGCAGAGGCCACCAGTAAGATTCTTATTAGAATCTTGGAGCGAACTTTAAAAACAGTTCGTGACTGGCATGAGAAGATCCATGATGCATTGTGAGCATACAGAATCATCATTCGAAATCCAACTAATGCTACTTCGTCAGAACTTGTCTACGGAACTGAAGTAGTACTGCCTCTACATGTTCAGAAACTTGCCTTGAAGTTCGCATCACTGCTGGAGTTATCGCTTGATCAATATCAACAACAGCGACTGGTACAACTTGATTTGCTCAATGAAAGAAGACTCAGAGCAGTAGAGCATGCTCAATCATATCGTCAGAGGATAGCCAGGCAATATGCAAAATTTGTCATTCAAAGGAAATTCTGAGTCAATGATCTAGTGATCAGATCAACGACCTATCTCAAGCACCGCCCGTGTGGCAAATGGTCATCGAATTGGGAAGGGCCCTATATTGTCGAGGAAGCATTACCTCACAATTCATATCTGCTCATCAATGCCGATGGTGTGGAATTATCAGACCCCATCAATGCTCAACATGTGAAAATTTTCTATACTTAAATCCTCTATTCCATCCTTTGTAATTCCTCAATATATTTTCCTCAATAAGGGTCAAATCCTTCTTTCCCAGTTACACTGGGGCATTATTTTGAAAATTTGTCTTCAAAACATTCTGTATGCAGGCAGGATCAAACAAATCTCTCATTTTGCATACATGTGCATTCATTTACATCATTTTGCATACATTTGCATTCATTTACATTTACATGCATTCATTTGCATCCATTTACATTCATTTGCATCAAATTCATTTCCCCTTCAGGTTAAGGGATAAACCTGAACTTCCCCTTCAGGTTAAGGGATAAACCTGAGTTTCCCCTTCAGGTTAAGGGATAAACCTGAACTTCCCCTTCAGGTTAAGGGATAAACCTGAGTTTCCCCTTCAGGTTAAGGGATAAACCTGAACTTCCCCTTCAGGTTAAGGGATAAACCTGAACTACCTATTCAGGATAAGGGATAAATCCTGAGACCCCGACAGTTGTCTAAGTCATCGTGAGGATGAAGATTGAAAATCTCTCATCAGAATCAGTTGGGTAAATTTTCAAAATCCAGTGCTCGTGCTGGTAAGATTTTCAAAAACCAGTGTTCGTGCTGGTAAAATTTTCAAAAATCCAGTGTTCGTGTTGGTAAAATTTTCAAAAAAACCAATGTTCGTGCTGGTAAATTTTCAAAATCCAGTGTCCGTGCTGATAAGATTTTCAAAAACCAGTGTTCGTGCTGGTAAAATTTTCTAAATCTAGTGTTCGTATTGGTAATCTCTCAAAATCCAGTGCTCGTACTGGTAATCTTCCAAAACCCAGTATTCGTACTAGTAATCTTTCAAAACATAATGCTTGTACTGGTACGTTTTCAAAATCCAGTGCTCGTACTGGTACCCTTTAAAAATCTAACACTCGTGTTGGTGTCTTGCCCATTGGTCGCGTTATTCGATCTCTTAGGTGCAGTCTTCACGCTGACCTTTCATCAGAATTCAAGTTCAATATCAATTATGTCAATTTCGACCTTCGGGTCATCCAATTTCTAATTTCCAAATTTCTAATTTCGACCTCTGGGTCACCTAATTCTCTATTTCAATCTTCGGGACATCCAATTTGATCAATCAGGCCTCCGGGCCGCCCACTCTATCAGATTCTCAATTCAAGCCTTCGGGTTACAATCTTATCAGCATCAGTCATTCTCCTGCCTTCGATTTACAACTTTGTCAATATTTATCACTTACCAAGCCTTCGGGTTACAATTTCATTAATGTCCATCATTTTCAAGCCTTCGGGCCACAACTCTATCAATGTCAACTATTTTACCAAAAATAGCAAAATCCTGCTTTCGAGCTGGTCGGTCAACAAATCTTGCTTTCGAGCTGGTAAATCAAAACCAAACCTAACCTTTGAGTTGATCTCTTACTAAGTCTTTTCAGGATTCAATTTAGTCATGGATGTGTTGCGTTGCATCTCAAATGCTCACTTTCACAAGGGATTTCAAGAAAATTTTGCCAACTTGTCGTCGAATATTTGTCGATTTCAAAAATCTTTATTGCACAAAAAAATTACCTCAGAATACCTTCAGTACTACTTCCGAAAGGACAAAGCTTTCGCGAAAAAAGATTTAAAATTCAAAATCTTCCCATTGGTCAACCAAAAGAATGAAGAATAAATCCACGATATGGCCAGTAAAGAAAATTCAATGTTGTTGCAAAGCCATGAGTGATTGATATTGATCGCAGTCAATGGCACATTTTTAAAGGTCATTCTTGGAAAATAAAGCAATCGAAATATCCTGGGTGATACAGAAAAATCCACTCAATCTTTATATCTCCTCAATCACCTAAGCTGCAATTAAATATCTGCAAAAGGGATCTCTCAACTGTCGTCAAGATGAAGGCGAATTAGGCGAGTAGACCCCCGGGGCCAAAGAAGATTTGGATCATCTCCAAGATGACGGAGTTTGTGACGGATCCTTCCAGGGAAAGTTCAGAGCACCGTCAAGATGAAGGCGACTGCGATGAGCCTCCCGACAAACCCTAAAGGATATTTAATTTCTGCTATCATCAAAAGATTTTCAACCAATAAGCCAATAACTGTCGATATAATCCCTGAGAGAAAATAAGGATCGGAACATCTCCAAGATGAAGGAGTTTGTGACGTACCCTTCCAAAAAAAGAGAGAGAGAAAAGTCAAGACATCTCCAAAATGAAGGATGATGTAATCTCCAAAAACCCAAGAGAGCTCTAATTCTGCCAATAAAGAAAAAAAGTGGGCAGAAAGATCATCATGAGAAAAGAATCCCAGGATATCAGACTGCCAAATTTGCCAAAGAATCTTCTTTAATTTTGTGAAATTCTATTATCAATATTCTTTCACCAATTGCTCTCACAATATCAAGAATACTCTCTTTTCTGCTCATATCAGGGAAATTGATAGCTTCCTTGAAAGAAAGTCAATTGCAAGCAATTTGAATTCGAATCTTGATTTTACGAAGTTAAGTACAATCGGAGATAATACTTCAGGTAGAAAAGAGGGAATACTTTCAAAACAATGTGCATCATTTTCAATTATTTTGAATCAACAAACAATTTTTAACATTTTGGCAATATTTTCTTACTATCTTGACATAAAGTGAAGAGCTCGATGTCTATCTTGACACATCTTGATATCACCTTTTACCTCCTTGAGAGAGTAACCTTTATCATCTTTCGCGTTGTTGAAAGAATCGCCTTGCTCCTTTGGATCGCCTTTTTCCATCTTTCGCGTTGTCGAAAGAATTCATCTTTTGCGTTGTCAAAAGAATCGCCTTACTCCTTTGGATCGCCTTATCGTCTTTCGCGTTGTTGAAAGAATTGCCTTGTTCCATTGGATCGCCTTTTCACATCTTTCGCGTTGTCGAAAGAATTCATCTTTTGCGTTGTCAAAAGAATCGCCTTACTCCTTTGGATCGCCTTATCGTCTTTCGCGTTGTTGAAAGAATCGCCTTGCTCCTTTGGATCGCCTTTTTCCCATCTTTCGCGTTGTTGAAAGAATTCATCTTTTGCGTTGTCAAAAGAATCGCCTTACTCCTTTGGATCGCCTTATCGTCTTTCGCGTTGTTGAAAGAATCGCCTTGTTCCATTGGATTGCCTTTTCCCATCTTTCGCGTTGTCGAAAGAATTCATCTTTTGCGTTGTCAAAAGAATCGCCTTACTCCCTTGGATCGCCTTGTCGTCTTTCGCGTTGTTGAAAGAATCGCCTTGTTCCTTTGGATCGCCTTTGTCATCTTTCGCGTTGTCGAAAGAATTCATCTTTTGCGTTGTCAAAAGGATCGCCTTGCTCCTCTGGATCGCCTTGTCATCTTTCGCGTTGTTGAAAGAATCACCTTGTTCCTTTGGATCGCCTTGTTATCTTTCGTGTTGTCGAAAGAATTCATCTTTCGTGTTGTTGAAAGAGTCACCTTATTCCTCTTCAAGAAAATTGTCTTATTCACCATCCAACTTACCATTTTCATTTCCCAATCAGGTTAAGGGTATAAACCTGAGCCTCCTTTGATGAGGTATTTCATTTTCCGCCCAATCAGGATAAGGGTATAAACCTGAGCCTCCTTTGATGAGGTATTTCATTTTTCCGCCCAATCAGGATAAGGGTACAAACCTGAGCCTCCTTTGATGAGGTATTTCATTTTCCGCCCAATCAGGATAAGGGTATAAACCTGAGCCTCCTTTGATGAGGTATTTCATTTTTCCGCCCAATCAGGATAAGGGTACAAACCTGAGCCTCCTTTGATGAGGTATTTCATTTTCCGCCCAATCAGGATAAGAGTATAAACCTGAGCCTCCTTTGATGAGGTATTTCATTTTCCGCCCAATCAGGATAAGGGTACAAACCTGAGCCTCCCATGATGAGGTATTTCATTTTTCGCCCAATCAGGATAAGGGTACAAACCTGAGCCTCCTTTGATGAGGTATTTCATTTTCCGCCCAATCAGGATAAGGGTACAAACCTGAGCCTCCTTTGATGAGGTATTTCATTTTCTTCCCAATCAGGATAAGGGTACAAACCTGAGCCTCATTTTGATGAGGTATTTCATTTCTCGGTCAGGTTAAGGGTTAAACCTGAGCTTCGTTTTTACACGAGGTATTTCCCGTCCCATCCAGGTTAAGGGCAAAAACCTGAATATCACTTCTTTTGAAGTAAATTCTTTCCTCTTCATTCTCCATTTCATATCTACCATTTTCATCAGGGCTAAATCTCTTCATATCCAGTCAGATCCTTCTAACTGGGGCATTTTTATAGCCCAAATTTGGTGTGTTTTTCTTTGCCACTAAGCTCGTCTTCAAGCCGGCTTAGTAGCAAAGAGGGGCATCTGTAAACACCCCAAATTTTCCACATCCATTCTCAAACAACCCCCCTCGTGCAGTGCCAACCTTGTTAGGTCAATGTAGGAGTCAAACCTCGAGTCAGTTTCAAAAAATCACCATTTTACCCATTTTCACTAGGAAAATTATCATTTTACCCCTAGGTCATCCCGGACCCCAGTCAGTCGGAGTCAACCAAGCTCATTGGTCAGTTCAAGACAGTTAGAATATCAGTCATCTCAAGCTCATCTGAGCTCACAATGAACAAACCATTTTCATTTCTGACCATTCTTGCCAAAATGGGATCATTTCTTCAGAAATGAGCTCATTTCTCACTCAAATCCAAACAAATTGTCTTTGAGTCAGTTATTCCCAGTCAGTCATGTTCCCCAGAGTCTAACTTGAGCTCACCAGGAGTTCAAGTGCTCCAGTTTCAGTTCAAAACCATTTCCAAGTGTCTAGGAGCCCATTTTAGTCCATTTTAGCTCTTTCAGCTGAAATTGAGCTGAGTTCAGTCAATTGAGCTAGTGTTCAAGCTTTGATTTTAGTTCATATCAGTATTACTGACCTTTGTTCTAGCTCAAACCCAGTTCAGGTTCGTAATTCACTTCACTCTAGTGATCATTTCGTACCATTTCTCTAAAAATGGCAACTTTTCTTGAAAATTCAGTCGGAAAGGTCAGTTGAGTCAGTGCCTGGTCAGTTCATTTGAGTTCTGAAACTCTAAAACCCAGCTCAATCTAGCTCATCTCAGTTCAATCCAGCTCGAACCCCAATTTTTAGTGTCACTCTGACCCAGTAGAGTCCCGAAAACCATTTCTTGAGCTATTTTGCAAATTTTATCAATTTTAATGCTTTTTAAACTGGTACAAGTGTCAATCGGGGTGTGACATCCAAAATTCTTTATTTAAGGTTAGCATTTCGCATAACATTTCATGTCATTTCTCATCATTTCATATCATTTCTCAGCATTTCATAACATTTCATCACATTTCATTTCATTTTCGAAGTCCAGAACTCCAGCTTTATAAATTTCAATCCAGATTGAGTTTTAAAAGTTTTTCAGAAATCAATTTCAAACCTTAGGTTTCCAAAATTGACATTTTCACCCCGGGAGTCTAAATTTGGAAATATTTTCTCAAGAAAAATAATCTGGATTTCTTTCAAAATCAAATTTTCAAGTTCTACACTGAATTTGCTTCGCAACGAGCTATTAAACTTCAAAATTCGCGATCGTTTCAAAAACTGCCAAAAATAGCTCGTTTCGTTTGGAAATATTTTCTCAAGAAAAACAATCTGGATTTCTTTCAAAATCAAATTTTCAAATTCTACACTGGATTTGCTTCGCAATGAGGTATTGAACTTCAAAATCCGAGCTCATTTCAAAAACTACCAAAAATAGCTCGTTTTGTCTAAAAATAGATTTGGAAGCATTTTCTCAAGAAAAACAATCTGGATTTCTTTCAAAATTATATTTTTAAATTCTACATTGGATTTGCTTCGCAACGGGGTATTGAACTTCAAAATCCGAGCTTGTTTCAAAAACTGCCAAAAATAGCTCGTTTCGTCTGGAAATTTTTCTGAAAAGACTATTTTACCCCTCTAATCTTCAAAATGAATTTCAAAATTGAAATTTGGACCCGCTCTGAGATGGCCCATTCATTTGCATTTTTATTTTATTAAAAAAAAAAAAGATGCTTCTTTTTATTTGTTTATTTTTATTTTTATTGATTTTTATTTATTTTTTTTATTTTATTTTTATTTTTTTTAGAGAGGTGGGACCCACAAGGTGGTTGCCCAAACCTCCAGCCCTATTTCTTTCTTTCTTTCCTTTTTCTTTTTCCCTCTCTTTCCCTTTCTTCTTCCTTTCTTCCTTTTCTTCTTCCTCTTCTTTCCCTTTTCCTTCTTCCCTTCTTTCTTTCTCTCTTTTTCCCCAACCTCCAACCCATTCACGTAAAGGGGAGATTTCCTTTTTCATTAGGTCATTAAGACCTAGGTTAGAAGGCAATTAAAACCTAAGTTTAAAACCAAAAAAAAAAGGAAGCACAAAAAAAGAACGGTGGCCTCTCTCCCATCTCACGTCTCTCTCTCTCTCTCTCTCTCTCTCTCTCTCTCTCTCTCTCTCTCTCTCTCTCTCTCTCTCTCTCTCTCTTTGGGTTGCAGTCTCCATTGCTGCACTTTGAGCATTCCTTCAAGCAGTCCAGCAACTTCTTCCAGCCAAGGCAGCAGCCACCGGAGGGGAGCACCAACCAGCAGCCACTCCTCTCACTTAGCACCACCGCAGGCCATTATTCCAGCCACATCTCCATCATTGCCCAACCAAAGCAGCCTCCCTTCCTTGACAGCCTCCATTGCAGCCCATCTCCAGCATCAAGGCAGCCACCAAAGGGGAGCACCAAGCTGCAGCCACCTTCAACACAGCTTCAGCCACTTCCTTCACGTCAGCCACCCTTCTTGGCAACAAGGCAGCACCACTTCTCCTCTCTCCCAAACGTTTGAGTATTTGGTAGCAGCAACATCCTCCAAGCCACACCTCCATTCACGACGGCAAAACCTCCATCTTTTTCAAGTTAACAGTAACACCATTGCCATAGCTTACCTTCAGCCAGCCCAAGGTAAGATCTTCACTTTTTTTTTTTTACTCTTTTATTTCCTTTATTTTCATGCTTAAGGCTACGTGGAGTAGGGAATCCGCCCAATGAATGGACTGGATCTTCCTTTTTCACAGCAACATCAAACATAAGAGTTCATGTATCCCCTCGTAATGGTTTTGATTTTCATATTTTATATAATTTCATATTAAAAAATTGCATTTTCATTATGCATTTTATTCATTTTATATAGATTCATTAGTAGTTGATGTAGAATCCATAGAATTTCAGTTTTGTGCAAAGTCTATACGTTATGTCATATGAGTTATTGCACCAGTAAATTCTGTAAATTTTAGAATAATTGGTTTTACATGTCTTTGTTTTTCTGCCAAAAACCCAGGTTCGTTTGGGTTTTGGAACCCTATCAAACAAATCAAACCCTAAATCGTGTTTTCTGTCATCCAGAAATTCCAATTCCTGCTTTAGCAGACAAGAACCTCCTACACCACCCTTGTGAAAGATCCGAATCGTCCTTCAAAAATCACAGTGGATTCATAATTGAATCTACTTGTGATCTGGAAATTTTTATGTTTTTCCAAGCAGTTTTGCTCTCTTACAAAAATCGGATTTCCCAGACCCCTGGGAAAATCTCGATTTTCCTTTGTTAGGGTATAGACAGGCCCTAATGCACAGACTCCTCCAAATCTGTAGTCTGTCTGCAAAAACTTTCAACATGAAAGTTGTTCCTAACATGATTTCCTGTCATTTCCCAAAATTTGGGAATTTTTAGATCTGTTCCAGTATTTTTCCCGGATTTTCTATTTCTGTCTAACAGATTCCAATGTCCAGAAATCTCAGAGATTTAGGTCTCTGATAACAGTATGGCCTTTTCCAAACCGTAACCCGAATCCCAATAGTGTAAAAATATCAAATCTTCCTCTGTTTGTCAGGGACATTTTCCCACAATTTCAGCCATTTTCCCATCTGTCTACCATTTTTACCACATTTTCTACCGAAACCTGTCTGTTTCCTTCATTTACTAGAGTCGCCGGATTCCGATCCGACTTGCCGGAGTGGTACAGCTCCGACCATAGGTCAAAAACAGAAAGTGTAAAAGGAAAAAATCCTTGCCTTACTGTCCTCTGTCACCCCATAAAATTTGGGAAATTTGTATGGAAATTTGATATCCTAAATCCTCTTTAGAATCAATATTTTAGGCAAAAATCATAAAATTTAGGGTTTTTATTTGAATTTTCATATTTAAAAATACAAAAAATAGATTTTCAAGCTCCATTCCGTTTTTAGGGTTATTTTAGGTGTCCATGCCAAATTTGGTTTAATTCCAAGTTCATTTGCTCCATGTGTTAGTTTATCTTTAAATTCAGAAGCGAAAATCAAACGAAAATCAGGTTAAATTCGATATTTTATGATATTTTCGCCATTTTAGGGTTTTTATCATGTACATAAGCATGTAGAATCATATTAGGGTTAATTTTAATCTCCTTTGCATTTCATATTTTTCAATTTTGCAAAATTTATTTCAGAAAACCCTGGTTTCAAGGCCATAGTCTTGTTATCAGGGGTATTTTGGTCATTTTGACCTAAATTTCGAAATTTTCATTTCTAATTCTCCAAAATTTCATGCATATCATCATATTTTATCATATTATGTTTGATTTATTTCATTTGATTTTCAAAATTCCAAAATTTACAAAAAAATTCTTTCATAAAACCCTGATTTCAAGGTCATCAGGGGTATTTTGGTCATTTTGAACCCCAATTTCGAATTTTCAAGTTTATTTTCAAAATTTATTCATTATTTATTATGTTTATATCAAAGGGGGGTATGAATTTGGGTTTATATCTGAATAATATCCAATAATTTTTCATATTTTCGGATAAATTCAGAAAAACCTACATTTTTGTGCTAACTTTATTTTCCAGTTTTGCAGGAATATTCAAGAAGAAGACTTAGCCATTTTATTTCTTTTATTTCAATTCAATGTAAAAAATCAATGTAATATTTGGAATAAGAGTTACATTTCTGCTTAGAATAGGGTTGCATTGCATATAGTTTAATTTCTGCAAAATTTTAATATGTGATGTATGATTCATGCACATTATTTCAAATTCACTATGGTTTACACGAATGACACGTGCACAAGCTTTTATGGAGTTTATAAACTCGGTGGGATTCGTATTTATGGCCATAGTCAGAATACGAAGAAAACCAAGATTTATGATCTTCGTATTAGCCACATTCAGCCTACACACTTAGGCTAACTTCAAAATGCACTGCATTTTTTTAAAGTTTTAAAAGGATTTCCCAATTCCTCAATGAAATTCCCTTTTCAAATTCATATTCATTCATTCATATTATTCAAATTGCATTGTTTTCAAATTCATTTTTCAATTTAAATTAAAAAAAAAAATTAGTTTTCTCAAAAATTTCCAAGTCTTTCTCAGGATCTGATTTTCTCAAAATCCTAAGTTTTCAAATGACATTTCAAAGCATTTCCCAAGTTCAAATCAAGATTTTCCTATGTTTTCAAATTCTCAAATTTCAAAATCCCAAGTTTTCAGAAATCGATTTTCTCATATTTTCCAGTTTTCCTGAGAATTTATTTTCCATTTCAAAAGTCATTTTCCAATGAATTTCTTAGATTTTCTTAGAATTCTCAAATCCATTTTCTCAGCAAAGCAATTCCAAATTTCAAAATCGATTTTCCAAAGTTCAAGTTTTCCTGAGAAATCACTTTCCAATGCAAATTTCTAATTTTCAATGAACTTCAATGATTTTCCCAGGAATCCCAATTTCAAGTACTTTTTCAATCAATTTTCAAGCACATTTCAATTTTCCAAAGCAAACATCATATTTTCTCAAACTTGCATTTTTCAAAATTCCATAGCACAAGCTTGATTCTTTGTGCATTTTAGGAAAAATAGAGCTTAATTTAGATATTTGAGTCAAGTTAAAGCACATAATTGGTCCTTGGTTCAATTACCCCTGGTAAAGGCGCCAGGAATGGTTGAACCTCGTACCGACAGGCGGATCCCATTCCATGGAATTTTCCCGCAAATTTTCAAAACGGAGGCGAGTAAATTTTCAAAACAATTTTCAAAACTTTGGTCGAGTTTGACTCGCGAAATTCTTTTCTCTCTCGCAAGGGAGGGGAAAAATTTTGCGATGATAACAGGAGCAAACATATAACCTGCTTTATCGCAAAGAGGGTATCGATGGTGAGAAAGGAGACGACGATGGTTACATGACCAACGATAGTGAATCAGGCATATATTTTATAAACCTCGTGACAAGTATCTTCAAAATTTATCTCTTTTATGTCGTATATTTAATTTATTTTGTATATTGTAGAAAGGAATTGCAATATAATGCAACAAATCATTTATTAAATATTCTGCTAATGTGGGTGGAACATCGATAAAAAAGGTGCCTGAAAACTCAGCAAAGAGCTCCAAGCGAACATCAACCGGCTGCGAGATAAATTTGCAGAAGGAAACACTGTCAGTAATTTTGTACTTATGAAACCACTATCAATTATACATTTACGTATGTCATGGGTATGTATATTAACATGTGCATATTTGTTGCAAACAGACTATATGCGATTTCGTCATGTATATTCAAAGCAACGCAACAACCAATACTAGACGTGTCATCAACCCTTATTTCATGGTATATCGGTTCTCTTATATGTTCATTTTTTTTATTTACTCTTGCTGCTTCGTGTTTTAACCTTACAATTATCACTATTTTGTTCAACATAGTTTCGTCCGTCGATGTCTATATGCCACTGGATTTCAGGATAGACTACAAGGGTGGGGTAACGATGATCACTGCGAAGACTTTTGGTCAAGTGAAAAGGTAAGTAAAGAAATTGTTGTCCATGGTTTGTGAGGCATAACAGTCCTAACACGATTTCTACTATCAATTTGTAAGATATTATATCGATTTAAGATACTGTTTTTATTCTTAATATTGATTTGTATGCTGATTCTTAATATCGATTTCTAAGCTATCAATAGGAATTTCTATATCAATTTGTAAGATATATTATCATCGATTTATAGATATTGATTTATATATTGTAGCGATCGTCTAAGCATTGGCTCTTATACGTGATGGATTTACAAAAACCATAATTATGGTCCTACAACTCATTGGACTTTACACTGGTATAGAATGTGACATTATGCATTTGATAAGTTTCTATCTATAAGTGTATCGTATCTTGCACGGTGGCCCAAAATTTACTTGTTTATGCATTAACCATAGGTGAGATTCCTCAAAGATGTCTTGGGTGTCGACATTAGCGAGTGGAGGTTTCACTGCGCACTCGATATCCTTTACAAAATAATGACATTGATTCTGGTGTATTTGTAATGAAGTATATTGAAGCAATATATAATGGACATGAACCTGATTTCGACGTTGTATGCTCTACACTTAAACATGTTTTATTGTCCTATATTATTGGGGACTTAATTTTTATATTGGTCTCACATTACCTTTTTGTTGCAGGATGATATACATGGATTCTGCATATAACTATGCAAAAAATTGATGGAGTTTCTAATTGCGAAAGACAAAAAAACTCATACGGCAAAAATACCTAGAAGGCAACGAACAATGCGAGCCCCCAAGGAATAATATGATGTATAGAGATTTGTAACAGATTTTGTAGACTGTGTATACAAATTATATAAACCTCTTTGAGTTGAAATAAAAATTCAACAATTACCCCAATTTTAAGAAGAATTCTGATAAATATTGATAAGTGTTGATATTAAGAGGAATGCTGATATATACTTCCAGAATAGAAAGATTTGTGTTTTCTATCCTTTTACATAGGACACTATGTAAATTGATGTGGTTGTAAATTGTGTCGATGGGCTACATGATAAATCACTTTTACTATACATGTCAATAAGTTAGATTGCTATTTGTAGCAAAGGCAAATCGTTGCCTCTGACATAGACGTCATTGTGTAAATCGTTATAGGACACTATATGATATAACGATTTATATAATTTGTTGAAAAGAAAAAAGTGTTATGTATTTACAGCGATTTGTACATGTGAAGGCTAGATGAGACAACGATTTTAACTTTTAATACAGTTTATTTACATAAAAACTTTTTGTACAATGATTCAAATGTAATATATATACAACAATTTATATATGTGAAGGATAGATGAGACAATGATTTTTACTTATAAATTAGTTTAAAAGGCTAACTTTTACCATGATTTGTACTTATGTACAGTGCGATTTTCATCCAGTTGTGGCCAGCACATACGTCATTATGTAAATCACAATAGAACACTATATAGTATAACGATTTATATAACAAATAAATTACCATAGGACACTACATGATATAACGATTTATATAACATAGACGTTATTCTTATACCATTAGTAAATCACGATAAGAAACTATAAAGGTGATTTACTGATAGTATAAAAATTAAACTACAGCAATTTAACAGCGATCATGCACAGGTAGTAAATGTAACTCATCGGCGTGGTTTACAACTATAAACGTGTCAGCGATTGCGATTTAATACTAGAGATTTATCAAATAGGGGAAGTCGGTAAATGCTATATTTGTTAGCACCCTTTGTACAAATCATCATCACATGTTTAGCATTCATAAATAAAAACCGCACAGAAAGGAAAAAGTATTATGTATCTACAATCGTTTGTACATGTAAAGGATACATATGACAATGATTTTTACTAATGGTATAAGCACTGAATAATGGTATTTACCAATGGTATCAAAATTGTAGCTCTGTAGGCTAGATGGGACAACAATTTATACATATAAAGGCTACATATTATAACGATCAATATTGAAATGATCACTATTTACAATGATTTTTACAGTGTAATTTGTACAGTGCGATTTCAATTACACAAGTCGATCCTCACAGAGATTTATTAAGTTACATCATATTACATAATTCACAAATCATACAGGTTTATTATGTTGCATCATGTTAATACAATGTTATGCTCCATCATGTTAATACAATCAAATACAATTATGTAGCTTAAGAATTCACACGTGATTCCTTGGTTTCATTGCTCACTTTTGAATTGAATTCAGCCTATCATGAAATAGAACAATATAAGATACTACATTAAGTTTCACAAGAAATACAAACATCCTCTCAACATTGATTAGATACCAAAAGACTTGTAAAACTGATGTCATGGTTCTACTCAAACTAGTCGGGAGGATTGAAGGTTCCAACATTGTAGTGCATGTTTGTATGGTATTGCTGCATGTTGAAAATTACACAAGTTAGATATTGATAAGCTATACATAATGCAATTTACATAGGAAGTAATATAATGTATTGCATACATGTTCATGCGAAGGGCTCGGTTGCTTTTTCTTAGGGGTTGGTTGTTTCTTAGACATTTTCTTGCCAACCAATTCTAGTGCTCCCTTTGTCCTCCGACGAATGCGATAAGAGGCAGGTTTTCATTTGATACCCTAAGCTAGGTAAACTTTTCTATCATAATCTACAACGTTGACTTCTAACTTGTTGAAGATGATATTTACACTTTGGCGCAACTTCTCATGCGGGTCAGAGGAAGCATGATTTTTACCTTCGTTGTTCGCTCCCATTTTCTTAGACTGGTCTTCATGAGCTGCAACAAACAGATCACTACAAGAATTTGGTGGATTAGCGACATACGCTATCCATCGTTAAGTCATCGCAAATCTGTCACTGAAATGTTTAGTGATGGATAGCGTATGTCGCAATTCCTTGATCGCTAATTAGCGATAGAACTGATTTGTCACTACTTCCATCGCTAATTTACGATGGATTAGCAAATTCCATGATCCGTCGCGAGTCCATCGCTAAAATAAGCACTGATTTGGTTTTGCGATAGATACATATCCGTCGCTAATCCATTACAAAAATTTAACGATGAATATGTATCTGTCTCTAAATTCCGTCACCAATTTAGTGATGGATTGTATTCTGGCGCAAAACATCGGTTGATTCAGTTTTTGAAACAAATAATATCTGGCGCTAATCCATCACAAAATTAAAAAAAATAAAACAATTTTGTTTGAAATATAAATATCGAGAAAAAATGTCTCGTTATATAATTTATATAACCTATATATAATAGACAAAGTACATATAAAAAATACATATACAAAGTAGGTAAAACAAATTTAACACAAGTTATAAGTGAAAAAAAATTAACAAGTAGGTGAACATATACAAAGAGTTTTGTTTGAAACAACAAGTACGTGAAACAAATTCAACACATAAAGCTACTCCTCGCCAAGATTTGGAGCATGTGAACACCTCAAATTTTTAAAAAAAATTCAAAATTTTCCTTTTTTCCCCTGGCCCCCAACTTTTGAATAATTGGGTCAACTTCTGATCAAATTCCACTCATTACTCAGATTCACTGGTTGAAGATCCAAAATCCAAATTCAATTTTCATATCTGACCCAATCTCGGATCCAAATCTTATATCCGAATACAACTCTGAGTTCGAAACTTCTATTTTCAAGAAAAAAAATCAATTCTTTGTATTAGTTCAAGATCCAATCTCAATTTGAGATCCAAACTCGAGTTTTCCCTTAAAAAACCTGGATCCATATCCATTTTGAATTTCTGAAATTAACCATGTATTTTTCTAAAAACCTCATTTCGAAAAATTCTTAAAGTTTAAAACCTTTCAAAAAACTCGTTTGGATCCCATCCTTCCAAAATCCTCATGTTTTTCCTTATATTTCCTTAAATTTTTCCTTTAAAAATATAAAAAGAATTTCAAAAAATGGCCTAAGTCCCCTTTTTCTGAAAAGCCTTGTAAGTATAACCACCATTGTGAAAAATCCTTTTTAAAAAACTGTCCTTTTGAAATTTATTGAAATAAAAAGACCGCTTTTGAAAAATAGCCTAACGACTTCCTCTTATAAAAATGACCCGCAGAGGTCGATGAAGATCGTCCGTTTTCACCCTTTCCTCTTGACGATCCATCCTTCGCATCCTCCATCACCTCTCTTCTTCTTCTTTCACGCTTTCTTCCTCTTCTATCTTTCCTTTCTCCTCTTCATTCTCCCCTTTTCTCCAATCGGTTGAAGGAGTCCCACGCCAGCAACATCAGCTACGGTAAGTACTTCCTATTCTCTCTTTTATTTGGTTTTTCTTGGGTTTTTTTTCTTGTTTATCACCCCATTAAAGCACTCCTTGTGGCATTGATTTGCTTATAGCAATATCAATCAAGATACGTGCAATATCAATGGAATGATCAGATTCCAACTTTTGTTTTTCTCTCTTTGTTTTGAAATTTCTTTGGCTTGTGCAATTTGAATATTGGTTTGTTTAGCATTCCCTTGTATTCGTATCATGTTTCTTTTTTTCATTTTGATTTTCCATTTACCTTTGATGTTTACATCGGATTGTCTGTTTTGTATTTGATCTCCAGTTTCAGTAGCATTTAATTTCATTTCGTTCACTCTGTTCAATGTATTTTTTATTTTAATTGCATTTTATTTCTTAACATTTGACGGTTCACGGCATCTAAAGTTGCCTTTCAGTTTAATTTACTGTTTCCAGTTGATTTGGATTCCCTGTTCTCTCGTTTGTTACTCTGCATTATCATTTTTAAGATTCCTGGTCGTTGTCATCCTCAGTTTCATCGGATTACACTGTAAAACTTGCATCCCATGTTCAGTATAGTATAGCATTGCACATCTGTGACTAATATTTTTTTTCTAGATTTGATCTTTATCTTAATCCCTGTCCTTTGCATTTGCTTTTGATTGTTTCGATGGCCTGTTACATTTCGGTTTCTGGTTTACATTGGATTTTTTTTTTTGGATTAAGTTTGACTGATCTTTTGATTATATTTTTCCTTTTGTTCACTGTACTGTGTTCATTCTTTTTATTGCATTTGATTGTTCATCACACTTGAGGTTCTTCTCAGTCCGATCTCTTGTTTCCATTTGATTTCCAATATGTATTTGATGTCATGCTTCATCCGGTCGATTGCTTTGTGCTTATTTAGCCAGCACTGTGCTTTCAAGTCCAAAATCTCCCTTGCATTTCACTTAATCTATGTTATTTTTGCCTTGCGTTAGCATCCAATTCATTGTGTATCATTAGCAATATAAATTTCTTGTAGTTTTACCTCCCGCATGTCATCATCAGCTTCATTTTGCATCACTACATCATTCTCTGTCGAAGCATTTGCTGGTGTGTTGCATTTGTCAATCAATTGGGCTGGATTAATTTGGTACATATGTACCATCCAATCTAGTGGTAGGTCAACATGTATTGCAACTCTGCCTTTCCTATTTTGGCATCATGTACTCATGCTCGGATTTTGGTAATAGTTTGCTACAGTTCCGATGCCTTCATCAACAGCAAGAGCCTGGAAAAAGAAAAATCTCATTGGCAGTGGTGCACATGGGAGAGTTTATTATGCTTTTAACAGTTAGACTGGTGCGACTTGCACCTATATACAAGTTCCTGGTCTGCCATTTTACTAAGCAAAAACCTCAGATGGTTGAGGATGGAGGGACTGTGTGTGCATGTGTGTGCACATACGCACACAGGTGTGTGTCTCTGCATGCCTGTTACACTAACTTCCACTAAAGGCTTTAGTTTGTTAACGCGGTTTCAGCTGTCACATGGAGGTTTACATGAACATTCAGGTGTTACAAATAGAGGAAGTATTAGTGTTTTGGGAAGCCCTCCATTTAGTAGTAGCATGAATGGAGTTGGTGGTTCTCTTCCTGGCATACTCCCAACCTCTGCTTCTCTTGGCAACCGAAGTGTTGTTATTGGACTAGTAGTTTCTCCTATTTTGGGCAACACTGGTCCCTCGACTTACAAGCTCCATGGGAAACATTGTTGGTGCTAGAAATATAAGCTCTCATGGTGGATTGAGTGTGCCTACATTGGCATCATGTGTAAATCTGACTGCTAATAGTGGCACTGGTGGCCTAAATGTGCATGGACCAAGCAGACTTATGAGTGGTGTGCTTCAGTCTGGTTTTCTCTCATCTCATGCTCATCACTTGGTTGAGGCTCCTACTCCCTTTTTTTCTTTTCTTCCCCATTTTGGAAGCCATTTTGGAAGCAAATTGTGTTTTATATTGCTGCATTACAAATTGTGATTAAATTTGTTTTGTTCAAGTAGTTGTTTGGTTCTTGAATGTAGTAGCAAAATATATACTGTTGAGTTCGTTCAGGGTGCATTTTGTGGGAGTTCACATTACCTGGAATCAGGGGAATCAAAGCCTTAATCATGCATCTTCATTATGTTAGTGTTGGAAAATTAACTCTGATAGCAGTAAAATGCAAGTAGGAATTAGATTGGGAGAATGAAGAGAGTTGTGGATTTACCATATCTGAAAGTTTAGGACATTTACCTTTACAAAATGTTGAGAGCATTTCTAGAGAGTTAGCTCTGACATTGAAACTTCAGGAAATGTGGAGATTACATAATCAGTTTCTGATGAATTCTCTCTTTATTTTATAGCTTAAATATACGCACATAGGCAAAGAAACGATAAATCTTTGTTAAATTTCCTGCATATGTTGTTATTCATATGAAAATTACCTTTTGATGTAACCAATGAAGGCTTCAGATAAAGTTGACAACAGCTAGAGAGATATACAGATGACCTTCATGAAATATCAATGCGAATCCAGAACAAATTGCTAAAAGTTTGTGGATCTGAAAGTTGCAAACTAAAAGTAACCATCTGCTTATTGATAGTGTTTGTTATCTCTGCAGCTGTTGTAAGTTGCACCCATACTTCTGCACTTTCACAGCACATTCCCTGCATCTTCACTTTCTGCACCCCTTTGAATCATCTCACCATCGACCGCATATCCTATGCACAACACTCCATCTCACTGTTGCTATGCTCCACCATCTTCACCTTGCTGCACACTCAATCTCACATGCACTATAACACTTGTCCTCCCTTGTGCACAACACTTCATCTCACTGCTACACTCTCATGTTATCATGTAACTCCCTGTGCACCTGCTACATAACATCTCACTGCCACCAGCTATGGCTTCATCACACAACACTTCATCCCACTATTACCTCTCCCTTTTAGTACCCTCACCACCACCTTTTGCTGCCCATCACTCCTTCATGTACTTATACCTACTGCACCCAGCATCATCTCTTTACCATCCACCTCTCACACTATACTTTAGTCACGTGTGCCCATACTTCTGCACTTTCACAACATTCATACCTATACATTATTGTGTATTCATATTCCCTGCATATTGTTACCTCAATGCTCATACCACCTTTGTTTTTTGCAAACAGCATACTCACTACATCTAGACATCTTACACTCTCACAACATCTCCTTCACACCCACAACACTATACCTAGGGGTGGCAAAACCTGACACGACCCGCCAACCCGCCTCTTAGGCGGGTTCAGATTTGGCTTAAACTAACCCGTTTAATAAACGGGTCGACCTGCCTAACCCCTTTAATAAACGGGTTGGGTTCGTGTTAGGGGTATGCCAACCCGCCAACCCGGCTGACCCGTTTAATAAACGGGTTAGACAGGCGGGTCAACCTGTTTACCCGAACCCGACTCGCCAACCTGAGCCGCCAACCCGCCCGCTAACCCGCCAACCCATTTACTCGACCCAACCTGTTTATTAAACAGGTTAACTGGGTCGTGTCGGGTTACCCGTTTGATAAATGGGTCGGGTTCAAGTTTGCGACAGTCGACCCGTTTAATAAACGGGTCGGTTCGTGTTGAGGTATGCTGACCCGCCGACACGACCCGCCAACCCGACCCGATTGTCACCCCTAACTATACCTATATGCTCCACTACACTCTTCACAACATCACCTTCAGCACATGTACTTGCACAACATATCTTTTGCCACATGTTATGTAAAATCAATTTGCTATTGTAGCCTCAGTCTAGGTATATCAGTGTTACCATTTTCACTTCCTATGTTGTATACATGTATCTATTTCCAATCCAGCATCTCATATACATTTTCTATTCCATTTTATCATATCATATGTATTTCTTCATTAAGCATAGGGTATGTCATGTGCATTTTCCATTTAGCTTAAGCATTGCATTTGGTATATTCATTTCTTCATTAGAATAAGTATTTTCAGGTATGTCTTTAGCTTTAATACAATATTTTTCAATTCTTCCCTATATTTTGCCTTCTGTTGCTCTGTGCTAACCCTGTTTTTGCAGAAAAAACATGAAAGATCATATTTTCTTCCTAGATTAGGGAATTTTATTATTTCAATTCAAAGATTGTAATAAATTGATATTAATGAGAATTTCTCCTTTTTAGTTTAGAATAGAAGGTACGATCATATAGATCTCATAATTGCCTATGACATCTCATTTTACTTTTATTTTTATTTCAAAAATCCACAATGGTGAAACACGAATGGCACGTGCACCTTTCTAATAAGAGGTAAATAATTCTAAGTAAATGATTCACATTTATGGCCATAATCAAAATGTGAACAATACTTAGGATTTTTATCTTTTATGGAATAACATTTGACCTCCACTTAGGTCTCTTTTGAAAATCATCATATTTTTCTGAAATATTATTTTCTTCCTTTATCAGAATTTAATATGTGAATTGACTTAAGATATATTTGTGACAATAGTCATGGATATATTAAAAATTAATTTCATTTTAAATCCTATAAAGGCACAAAAATTTATTTTATTCTTTATTAGAACTTAAATAAAGAATATATTATAATACATTTATGACCATAGTCATGAATGTATTATAAGTTAATCTTATTTCAATTCTACTAAAGAATAAAATATGCTTTTAAATTTCAATCTTCAAATAAATTTCAAAGCATTCATCATTTAGGATAGAATTGCATTCCTTTTTAAATTATTTCAAATCATTTTCCAAATTCCAAGTGATTTTTGAGATAAATTTTCAAATATAGTTCTCATTTCCAAATTCAAATCATTTTCAATTTTCATTTACAAATTCAAATTCATATTTTATTCTCAATTAGTCTTACATCTTATTTCAAAATTCCAACTTTCAATTCTTATTTCTGAATTTCATATTTTAAAATTTCCAAATTCAACTCATATTTTCAAGTTCCATTTTCAAGATTTCACTTCAAGTTCCAAATTTCATCTTTTTCAAATCTCCCTTCTTCGATTCGAATTTCAATTTATTTCAATCTTTGATTATTTCAACTTCAGAATTTCAAATCTCCTTTTTCAATTCTCAAATTCATTTCAAATTCCAAATTTAGATTCAAATTCCAGTTTTCCAAATCACATTTAACTTTTTGAATCATTTCTTCAAAGATGTTTTCAAACTTATTTCAAAATCAATTGGAAAAGTCCCAAAATTTCTGAGGCATTTCTCAAAAGCATACATCTTTGCATTTTTATTGCACAAGCATGACTCTATGTGCATTTAGAACTTCGAAATAATCATTTAGATAATTTTTAAGGCAAAGCAAAAGGCATTAACTCGATCCTTAGTTCAATGACCCCTGGTAAAGGCGTCAGGAACGGTTGAACCTCGTACCGACGAGCGAATCCAGTCTCTCCATCTTTTCTAGCAAAATTTTCAAAAACGAAGGTGAGTTAATCTTTTCAAAATAATTCTTTTTCAAATAAAGGTCAAGTGAGACCTTGCAGAAGATTTTCTTTTCGTTCTTTCTTTCTTTTTCTTCTCTCTTCTTTCTTTCTTTTTTTCCTTCAAAAAGGGAAAAAGGCGGAAAGGAAAAAGAAGAGGAAAGAGAGAAAATGGAAAAGGAAAAATTTTGCAACGATCACAGAGCACCATCCTCTTCATTGTCTCGATTTGCCCCTCCATTCATGGCTTCATCTGCTCCTCTATGCTGATCATCTCCAGCATCCTATAAGAGAACTGAAATGTTAGTATTGATAAACAAAATATAATGAAATAAATGATATGCAATGCACCTAATCTAAGGCAATTAAAGTAACATGGTTGAATGACACATAACTAGCAATAAAGTGAAGGACATTAACAAAATTCTGAGGCCAACAAAGAGTATATGTAGAGTCCCTACAGAAGAGCGCAAAGGCAGGGACTCTGCTCCGACCTGCAAGAAAAACAGAGATAGAGCAAGCCTCTATCTGCCAGGCAAAACTTAGAGAGAAGGAGATGGGGGCCATGCCCCATCCCAGCGAAAGTAAGGTGGCAGGGAGGGACCCGGTCACTCACCTGCATCCACAGAGAGAAGCAGAAGAAAACTGGCAGGGGGGATGAAGCCACCTACCTGCCAAAGACAAAGACACAGGGAGGGCTTCTACTACAGGGGTCTCCTACTATCAACTGCAGCAAAGATATATGCATCCACCACAATTTGTGGGGTCTGGTTCTTGTAAGCAACTAAGCCAGCTTGAACGGAGCCTCCTACTAAAGGAGCATCCTCTACGTGGACCTCCATCCTTCTCTTTTTTTACCAAAGGATGGGAGTTGAATCCTGTTATTTCACCAAGTCCAACACCATCTGCTTGTTCTTCAGGACATCCATTAAGCAAATTTTCTTGCATTGCCATCCCATAATCAGATGGGGTGCCTTCTGTAAAAGAATTTCCCACACCCTTCTGGTCTTGAAGAAGCTTCATTGGATGGGCTGAAGAGGCCTCATGGAAGAGCCAAGAATGCTAGTCTTTCTAAGGATGAAGCAAACACACCATCACCAATCTCCAAAGAATGTTCAGGATAAAGATGCTGATTTTGATGCAGCAAGTCCATCAGCAAATGACTTTATCTCGGTTCCTCAGCGGCATGATTAACTTCACTATTTCTTTATTGCAGTTCTCTTTCAAGATGCAACTGGTGGATATATGCTTCCATCCAATTATCTGACTGTTGTCCAGGCTGTAGAAGATTGTTGAATGGCAAGTGTTGTTCTGGCCAACGACCATCCAAAGCATCCCACTTCACACCATGAAATGAACTGAGATTGGACCGAAAGATTGGTGGGTGAATTTCTTGGTTGAATAAATCCAGTTGACCTGCAAGTTGTGCCTGAGCATGTCATTCCTGTAAATCTAGACCTTGAAGATGAGCAAGAGTGTTCACCAAATCAGCATTTGCTCTTGAAGTTGCATCTGGTATAGAGGTCAGTCTCTTAAATGGCAGTGAATTATGATCATATAGTCCACGCTGTGGATGTTGTTGTAGTAGGAGGCTCCGTTCAAGCTGGCTTGGTTGCTCAAAAGAACAAGACCCCACAAATTGTGGTGGCCACATAGATCTTTGCTTCGCCCCCTGCTGAATGAAAGAACCAAGGACAGGGGGCTCCGCCCCCTGCCGACTAAATAAAAACAAAGACGGTGGCTCAACCCCTTGCTGAGAAGCAACAACGACAGTTGGCGGAGTCCCCCTGCCAGCCAAAAGAGAACAAATTCAGGGGGCTGAAGTCTCTGTCAGTCGAACAAAAACAAAGGCAGGGGGCAGAGCCCCCTGTCGGTCGAGCAAACACAAAGGCAGGGGGTGCATAGCCCCCTACCGATCGAGCGAAAACAAGGGCAAGGGGAGGAGCCCCCTTCTGAAAAGGACCAACGACAGGGGGCGGGGCCTCTTGCCGACAGGTTGGATAGAGGGATAGGGGGGAGGTAGGATCCCCCCGCCGACTAGAGACAACGGCAAGGGGCTCCTCCCCCTACCGACCGAACGAACGAAGTGGCAGGGGTAAAGTTCTCCTACCGTCCGGACTGCGATGAGAAGTAAAAGAGAGATAGAGAGGGAGCTTACCTGAGGAGGAGGTCGACGGTGACAACTCCTGTGTCACCAAAAAAACATAGAAGAAGAAGAAGAAGAGGGCAACGAACGGAATGTCGGGGCACTGCCTGAGAACCCAAAAAGGGTACGAGGGTACGAGAGGCAGTGAACAGGCGAACTCACAGACGTGGTCGCTGGTGGACTTCGGTCAAGTTGCAGAAGTGGGAGGAACAGGCGGTGGGTCGCCGGTGGGGTCGCTGAGGGAACAAGGGGATATGGAAGCGATCGAAGAAAGGGTAGCCGATGGTCGATAGTTCTCGGTGGCAGCAAGGAAGAAGGAGACGATGGTGGTGTTCGGAAAGGTGGCCAACATCTTCGATCGTAGATGTCTGCTCGAAGGATGGGAGGCGTCGGGAGGCGTAGAGAGAGAGAGAGAGAGCATGGGGGAGGAGAGAATTTCATGCCCTAGATGAGCCATTTTATATCAAAAAGTAGCGACAGATTAATGACAAAAACATTTTGTCTCAAACTCCACTGCAAATTAGCGACAGAAAAAATTTATCGCTCATCCATCTTAAAGTTGCGATGGAGTTGGAGATATTATTTTTTGGCGCTAATTAGCAACAGATTTTGTGACAAAATTTTTTCGTTACTAATTCTGCAACTAATTCCAATTTTAGGGACGACTAATTTTCTCTAGCTAATCCATCATAAATTTGTGATGGATTATTTTTGTCATAAATTTTTGTCGCTAATTAGCACATTTTTTAGTGGATTGTGAATTAACTGCACATTTTCAAGTAGGTTCCTTGACACTTTTCTCATATATACATAGGCTTCTTCGCTTTTCGATGCCAAATCTATTGCATGCATAAATCACCTTCATAGTTGTTGGTAATGGGAGGCTATGTGGTACTTCTCATCAACACCAGATAGACTGACATTATCTGTATTCAACAGTTTAATCTTTGTTTGTCTCGTCCATCTTCATATTAAATATAACTCAGGTATTTCTTGTATCTTCTCTTGATTAAGTGCCTTTAATGCATGACAACATAAAATACCTTTGAATTCATACATTTTGCATGTACATTCAATTGTTCTGTTGTCAACATTATACGTAACATGTGCTTCTTGCCTTTTTGGATGCTCTTCGCCCTCCCATACAATATGATATTTGTGTATATTTTTGGTTTGCATACGTCCTTCTATGTTGTAATTCATGACATGTATAACCTTATTCTTAATTCATTCAAATACAGTTAGTGTATACAGATCTGCAGATCACATCAATATTTTCATGCTCAAAGTTACATGGCGTGTGTTAAAGCATTTCACATCTTGTTTAAGCTTATTCTGTCTAAGACCGTCTACAAATAATTCATATTGTTTCATGAAGCAAAACATTGTTAAACATGAATACAAGGTTTTCTTTAGTGTGGCATGCATAGATTCAACTCTTTGTGTGCTTATCATACATGTACAGAAGTATTGTCTTCCATATGACAATGCTCACTTCTCTTTGTCTGCATATAAATTTTGTAACCACACACAGTCTTCAAGGTCGTACATCTAAATTATTTTCTCTCAATCAGACATAAAGGTGACATCGTCTACGCTCTCAAGTACTGTAAGACCCACAAAATTTCAGGTATTCTTATTATTTTTCTTTCAATTATAATTTGTGTTTCTAAGATCTAGAATAAGAAACTGATAGAACTAATTAAACATAGAATGATTAGTCAAAAATGGATTTTTAGTAAAATATAGCCTTATATTTGAATTTCGGAAAAATATAACCTTGTATTTAAATTTTGGGAAAATATTGTCGTGTATGAGAATTTTAGAAAAAATGTAACCTTTTATATGAGTTTTGAAAAAATATAACATTGTATTTGAAATTTTGAAAAGTATGACCTTGTAAATGAATTTTTGAAAGTATAGCATTATAATTGAATTTTAGAAAATATGAAATTTTCATAAAGTAAGTAATAATATTTCAAAGAATAAAAAGTACATAGTTAGAGTAAATGGAAAAGGCAACTAAATTGTTATAATCTAACTACAAGAAATAATACAAAAATTGAAGTAACTAGAAAGTAACTAAGAAGTACATATTATGTAAACACTACCAATTAAATTCAAACTAAGCGAGTACACTAATGATTAGATTGATTTTCTAAAATCCAATGAAATATCTACTAAATCTAAAAATATCTCCTACAAATTTAGAAAAGCTAGCTTAATAGGTCTTCCTAATAGGGTCAGGGGTTATGCTTGGGAGAAAAATGTCGGAAAAGTAAGATGAGTTAATCTCTACCATTGATTCCTTGAAATTCATCTCAACCCTTCATTTCAAAAGTAATCATGACTCTCCTCCTATAAATACCCCCTCAAATGGAGAGTTTAAGCATCCAAGAGCTCCTCTCTTCCTTCTCTCTCTTGTTTTACTCTCTTTTTAGTTTTAGTTTTTAGTTTTTTAGTTTTCTCCTTTCTTCACTTAAGAATAATGAAGGATGCCTCTCTATAAACTCTTCCCTATTCTCATAGTGCTTTAAAAGAGTCCAAGCAAGAGGAGGTCCAAGCTTAGATCCCAAGTCAAGGTAAGTGAAATTATCCCTTATGCATCTTGATATTATTCCATTTCTATTCTTTTTCCTAATTCCTATTCTCATCCATATAGGCAAGTGTTTCCATAACAAATGTAGGGTTATGAAATGAGTTGTTATTATGCTTTTGATTTTGTCTTTGTTATTATCCCTATTCAAGATACATGATTTCTCTTTATGATGACTCTATGAAAAGATGAATGAATTACATGTCCTAATGATAGTCCATCACATTGAATATGCTTAATTAGTATTATGAAGCAATTTCTTGATATATGCATTCATGCATTTTAGAATTTTGCAAGTTATGTTTCATTCAAGCTTTTAAAAGATTTTTTGAAAATCCATGGGCTAATGACAAGAGGGAAATTATACTCTTGGAAATTTGTATGAAAGGATATGTCTTGATCCTAATTCAATTGTTGAATTTGATTCATGTAAATATGGGAGAATGAATGCTCGAAATTCGTGTGATATAAAAATTTGTTTTTTTGAGAAATTCGTACAACCATGATCTTTAGAGTCATGCCTAAGCAAAACAATTTGGATAGTTGTGGTTTATTTTAATTAAAAATAAGATTCTTGATCTAATTCAATAAAAATCAGATTTTTTGGAATGACTATTGTTTTTTTTTAACTAATAGATTTATGGATTTCAAAATTTGGATCTTGGATCCATCCCAAGTAGATTTGGATTTCTAAATTTGGATCTTGGATCCATCTCAAATTGATTTGGATTTCTAAATTGGATCTTGGATCCATTTCAAATGGATTTGGATTTCTAAATTTGGATCCCGGGTCCATCTCAAATGAATTTGGATTTCTAAATTGGATCTTGGATCCATCTAAAATGGATTTGGATTTCTAAAGTTAGAACTTGGATCTATCTCAAATGAATATGAATTTCTAAATTTGGATCTTAGATCCATCTCAAATGAATTTAGATTTTTAAATTTGTATCTTGGATCCATCTCAAATGGATTTGTATTTCAAATTTTGGATCTTAGATCTATCTCAAATATATTTGGATTTGAATTTCTAAATTTGGATCTTGGATCTATCTCAAATGGATTTGGATTTCAAAATTTGGATATTTGATCTATCTCAAATGGATTTGGATTTCTAAATTTGGATCTTGGATCCATCTCAAATAGATATCGATTTCTAACTTTGGATCTTGGATCCATCTCAAATGGATTTGGATTTCAAAATTTGGATCTTGGATCCATCTCAAATCGATTTGGATTTCTAAAATTGGATCTTGGATCCATCTCGAATGAGTTTGGATTTCAAAATTTTGGATCTTGGATCCATCTTAAATGAATTTGGATTTTTATTTGGATCTTGGATCCTTCTCAAACGGATTTGGATTCAGATTTTTCTAAATAAGATCTTGGATCCTTCTCAAATGGATTTTGAATTCGAATCAACTCAGATGAAGTTAGATTTATCCAAGAAAAGCTTTGTAAATTAATATTTACTTAATGAATTTCAAAAAATTCGTATTCACCCAACCACACCATGGGAAGATGTCAAAAATATTCTACCAAAGGAATACTTCCCAAAAACGAGTCTTATGCAAATCCTTAGAATGGATTTAATGTGATACCACGCACCTTGAGGGTGCAATGCTCAAAGGATTGAGGCTACCAAGAAGAGTACATGGAAGTTATTATGATCTCAATCACCATACGATTTGTGAATATCGTTGCCACGAGAAGGCTAAAGCTTGTCTATATTTAGACTACAACCCAATGTTGAAAGGAGTTCACATATACAAAGATACATGCTATGAACTCAAGCCTAAGGGCCAATATAATAAGGTTGCATGTGAAAAATACATATGTGTGCTTACAAATATGATGATGGTGCATTGACTTAAACATACAACTATACTTGAATTACATGTTTGTCTATACATTAAAGTCAAACATCATGTGATAATGTATGATGCCTACGAACATAAAAGAGGTAGGCAAGCAAAGATGCACATGAAACACACAAGTAACACATGTTACATATAGGCTAGTGATATTGATGTCCATACTTTCATACATAATGCCTTTTGTAAGATGAAACATTGTTGCACATAACATAGCATACTACTTATTGTTGCATTGAGACATGATGAACATCTCATATGTGTGCGGAATGAATTAAATTGTAAATGACAATAGGTCTCTATTGAGAGCTGAGTGATTGCACCCCGTGAGATAAAGTCTCACTACTTTTACCAACTCCCACACATTAAATCTGATATTTTTGCCTTCACTGGCAAGGTGCCTTTTCCAAGGGGGCACGTGATTTGGGTTGGGCATAGACCTTATCATGACATGCTACCTTGCGTTAAACCTCGTACGACACTAGAGCATGACCACTAACACCTATAATAAATATTGAGTTGCCCAAGTCACCCATTCACAAATAGGTTCATCAAGAGAGGGTGGATGGTACACCTCGAGTGACAAATGTCGCATGTATAGTTTTATAACTACATGTCATACTCATACCAACTTGAAAAATGAGAAGCAAAGCGCCCTCACACCTCCGTCACTCGAGGCATGAAGGTCTGGTCACCTGAGGGTGTACCTTAGATGTTGCAGCAGTAGGAATTGAAATCCAATTTGCCCATGAACCAGTTATCTCTCTCGGTTGTAGGAGGTCGTGGCATGGGAACATGGATCCGGGCAGCAAAAGCTATGGCAAATTTGCCCATTGCATAATAAACACCATAGTAACTCTCGCTATCGTGATGACCACCTTTGCATACCCGGAGGAGTAAAACTATCGAAACTTATTACTAACATTGCTCACATACTGATATAGCTAGCTGCAATTTATTTGATTATATTGTTGAAATAGTGATGTTCTTATTACTGTCTTATTATCATCTTGCTACTGTTGTCAATTCATGATCATTACATTTCATATGACTCTAGCATGTTATATACTATATAATAGATATTGATGCCTTATCATAATGCATGATATTTATTTTTACTTACCTGCTCACAAGAGTTTGACCCCATTTGTTATGGGGCGCAGGTAATGAAGAATGAGGCAGTGCAAGAGCTAGATGCACGATGGGACCCTGAGCCAAACCTCCCTAAATAAGTTTCGATCTTGAAACCAACTTTTGTTTATCTCATTCTTATGTGATATTTTGATTAAACCATAATGATGTATAAACTTTAATAGCTTGTTTTATTTACAATACATGGAATGACTTTCATGATTATGCAACTCTGTGTCAAACATATTTCTCATCTCTGCAACACTGCCAAAATTATCTGACTCTTTCAAAACCCAAACTATTTTCGCTGTGCTATTTCAAAAAAAAATTAGAGTTAAAATTCTATGTTTTTAAGTTAGAAATTTTGTTGCATTATAAGTACACACCTTGTAACTTTTTATCAAACACTGTCTTCTGTTTAAATATGTGTCTTATGTTCTTTACTGCATTTTGAAAGATATGCCACAAATATAGGCAATGCTGTACATTTGGTCATGCATGAGACACTGCAGCCACAATTGCATGATCATCATCTATAAGTATAGCTTCAGGGTGCTTCCCATTCATTGCCTATGTAAATACTCTGAACAACCACTCAAAGGTTTCCTTGGTCTAGTCATACAAAAAAGCGTCGCCTAATATGCAACTCTGTGAGTGATGGTTCACTCTGATAAACTGCGCAAATGGCCACTATTCGGTATTAATCTTTACTGTCATATAAAAAATAAGCATATCATTGAAGTATTCATAATCTACTCTTGACTTTGAATATGCCCAAAACATATTCACAGCATATCCATCTTCATCCAGTTGCATTGCACTAAAGAAACTAGGGTCATTGCTTGAATGCTTCTATAGGTAATCAACCAAAGAACATATTCCTTCATTATTCATGTTGTTTGTCATCTTCCTTCTCAAGTGGTTTCTTAGACCCATTAGTGTAAATGACACATTCTCGCGACCACCTTCTATGTACGTGCATAAATTATGTCTTTTTTGGTGCAATGCCGATGCTATCAGCTATTTCAGCAATTACAGCAATTACAGCATGTGCTTCAGTTACTTTACGATGTGACTTTAACATAGGAGTCATAAATGAAGCTGCTAATTCAGGGTTATGATCACTGTATAAAGTAGGAACTATATATTTCCCATTCAGAAGTCTTCTTAACACCATTCTCGCTGGACAACCACATCTTGAATTTGACTTGCTTCTTATTGGATTTCCACTTTACTTCTTCCAACCTTCCTTAGAACAAACATATGTCTTTCTCACCACAACACCCTGTGCATTTCTTGATCAAGAATACCTTCTGACATTGAAGCCAAGTTTTAAGGCATAATCTTGTAAAATTTGTATGCAGCTTCTTCATTATTAAACTGCATTCCTTCTGCAAGAACATAGTCAAGTGTACTATCATATACATTCTCAATGCCTGCACATTTATCAAGTGTACTATCATGATTGTCTACCGCTTTATCGAATTACATTTCTTCTGTTGTAACATTCAAGTCAAGAGTGAATCCAATGCCTGCACCCTTCTTATCATGTACATCATTAGTGCACATGTTCACTTCTTCAAGTGCGTCATTAGTACAAATGTTCACTTCTCCATAACTTTCCAAAGATTGAGATACATCATCTTCACTGCTAACAAATGATAAGCTCACCACTGTCATAAGCAAGATATCAATTTGTGTTAGCCAACACATATGCTTACTACGATTTATTCAAGATGCATATAACAATGAATATCGATTAGTTAACTAAGTCAAAGAAACGATTGAATGAATCACAGTATAAAAGCAACGACGATTTGTTATTTGGTTATACTATGCATCAAGTTGTTTTTTACTATGCCAATAAAAGAAATGATTTATCGTATATGTGTGTTGACGATAGCGATTTACGTGACAACGATTTAATTGTATCTATGACACTGTGAAGCGATTTTAATAGAAATCGCAAAATGTGCAACGATTTAAATATGCAAATCGCTACCGCAAGGGCGCAACAATGTAAAATCTACACGCACATGTTTTAAAATTATACTACAAATATCTTACAAGTCGATACTAGAAAACACATAATATCTTATAAATCGATATATATGTCACATAATATATTACAAATCGATATTAACAAACAAAACAATATCTCACAAATCAGTAGTATGTTACTACCGTGATTTGCGTTACATTATATATACTGAGTGAATGAATGATACTGGATGGGGTAGAGACCCTTCCACGCATCTGTAACCAAGCATTATTGTCAAGAGGTCCCAACGTCTTACAAATGTCTTTAATTTTTCAACCGTATAAAAGCCAACTTCCACCTGTAATAACAAAACAACTATTAATGGCACTCACGACGACATATGTCCTTCAACAATAGCATGATGACATGGAAAGGTACTCATGACGCCTTAATGGCACTTGTTGGAATGTTTGTTCGTCATTGCTTTTTTTCATGTTGCCTAACGAAAATGAAGAAGAAGAGAAGTGTGCAAAAAAGAGATGGCCGACAAATCCCACCAATGATCGAACCAGTCAATCGATTTATAGTTATCGTCATGAGGTATGAACGAACCCGAGAATGTTTTATAACACATGACAGGAACAAGAAGGCGACAATGTGTTGTAACACAAGTTAAAAAAACAAGGTGGGAACCTGGACTTGCGGGAATGTACAAAGCTATTTACGGGAGGACATTTCTGTCAAATGTATATCTATCTTACGAGAGGACATTTCCATCAAACACATATCTATCTTTCTTATATGCTATTTATCTTTTTTATATGTTATTTTATTATAAAATCATCATGGGTAACATTGGCATATGAATTATTGCGGGTCCCAAGATATTCCTCCATACACACCCAAACACAATAATTTGTGTTCGGGGGAGAACACACAACCCCTTCTCAAGATAAAGACACCAGATCCAACCTCACTGGCACATGTGTGTGTTCGCAGCTTTCAGATGTAGGTCGCCTAAGGTAGGGTGGTTGTGGGGCCTCACCCAGGGTTTTTCTTGTTTAGGTAAGGATTCTTCATCATAAAAAAAAATTATTGGGACGATTTGCTTATTGCTTTGAATATCGAGGAATCCTATTGGAGACAAAAGTCTCATATCACTTGGCTACGTGATGGTGATTCCAATACTACAATTTTTTTCATGCTTATACTTGAGCTTGAAAACCAAACAACATTATCCATAACTTGCTTCATGAAGATCATGTTTTACATGACTTTGGAAAGATTCAAAAAGTGTGCAGTGACTTTTATAGGGTTCTTCTCTTAAAAGATCCTTCTTGTGGGGGCATGTTTCTTGAGATGGCCAATGGTCTGAAGGCGTCTCTCTAAGAAAATAGGTGCTTGCTCCAACCTGTCACTACATAAGAGGTTCGTTTTCGAAACCCCAAGTGACAAGGCTCCTGAAAAGATTTCTTGCTCTAGACCCCTACCAGATATCTCTTAAGGCCCTATGTGGCAGAGGGATTCGAACCAGAGCCTTCAGCTTGGCACAGGACACTTACCACTTTTTGGGACATAGTGAGAGAGTATGTCACTAAATTTTTGCAAAACTTTTTTTAAAGTAAATTTTTTTGTAAGGTCAATTTCTCCCATTTGGTGCTTATCTCTAAGGCTTTTGATGCGACTTCTCCTTTTGATTTTCGTCCTATTTTCTTGTGTAATTTTCTATATAAGTTCATTTATTGTGTCATTGTCGAAAGGATGAAAGCATTCCTACTTGTATTATTTCTCACAACCAGGGGCCTTTCTTGAGGGGTCTTAACATTCAAGAGAGCATCCTTCTTTCCCATAAAGTGAGCAATTCCTTGTGTTCCGAGCTGATCTTTCAGAATACAACATATGCAGTGCAGAGATCTACTGAGTGAAAAATGCATCGAGTGTAGGAACACACAGTATGCATTCGCTTGATTGGTGACGTGCGTTGGTAGCACGACATACGATATGCATCAATATGATCATGAGTGCATTGTTGTGTGGCGACATAGACGTAGAGCGTTATTCGGTTAAGTAGTACCAACAGATCAGAGGATGTTGCCTTTGAAGATTTGGTTAAGGACCTCTCGACTTGCAAGATTGGCCCATGCGTAGCGGTTGGATGCACGGAGGTGCATGTGGGTTAGGGCTAATTCCCCCAGGAATCACCTTAGGTGGTTCCAAATGAGTATGGTGACTCGGAGCTAGGCGATTGAATGCCTAGGCACCGATGAATGAGTCTGGGTGGTGCTCTTCGCTATGATGTTCAATCATCAATAGGTTTTTGGACTGGGAGCCCTAAGGTCTTGTTTCATCGGTGGCAAGGTTTTGCTGTGTCTTGCGTACAATACACTTCATGACACACAAGGCTAAGAAAAAATTTATGCCTCTTTCGAAAGTGATAGCTGAGATGGGACGACTATGCACTAAGCGATAGGGACTACATGAAATAAGCATTTGGAAATGCGCTTGATCAGCTTCTGCTTGGCAGCTGTGCATGGGGTGGTGCGCAGTGCCAATAAAAATGATTTACACATAGAAAGGTGTTGGTACGCTGCCTTTGACCGTTCGACTGACCAGCTTGGGCAACTTGGCGCTTCGCGGGTTTGCGAAGCATTCTATGCTCGTGATAGAGCGATAGAAAGGCTTGCGACAGTAAGGACCGTTGCGTCGTACTGTCTTTTTGAAAAAAAGTAAGTCTGTGACACCTTATTTGCTTATAATATTTCATGCGTTCATAAAAATTGGTCTATCCAAAACATGTGATCACGTCTGTTGGGATTGGATCTCCACCATCTTTGTGTTTCTTTACCTTCATTTTTTGTCATGGTTAATGGATCCATGGGAGATTGGTTTAAGAGTTCCTGCAACTTGCGCCAAGGGAACCTCGTGTCTCGGTGTTTCTTGTCCCTATGGAGTGTCTTAGGCGGCGCCTCCTTTTTGCCCATGATGAAGGACAACTTCATCCTAATTTTCTCCATAAAACGGAGCAGGTAAGTGCCATGACTATTCTACTCAACAAATCACATGACAACATTGTATGGGGTCACAACTATAAAGTGCATACCCCACATGTATGTAATGCTATCATGTGATTGGCTGCATCGAATAGTCATGGCACTTGCCCGATCTCTAGATCCTTGTTTGTTGTCATCAGGTGATTTTGTTTTTGTTTTTTCGCTCATGATGCTCTTTTTGAGTCAGTGTCTATTTTCATATCTTTGTTGTGTTAAATCAATTCTTGAAGAATTTAAGAATTTTGCATGTATGAAAATGAATGATGATAGAAGCTGTTAGTGCACGTCTCCTAGTGGTGGGACGTTGCAGGTTCAAACCTCAGTGGTAAATTGAATAATAACTGGAGGGGGTTTTCTTAACCCCTGCTTGCCTCTAGAAAAAAAGGTGAACAATGATAAATCTCTTGTGATTCCCTTTCAAATGGACGATAAGGCAGTGTGGGAGTTGAATGTGATCCTTGGATGGTGAGTGGGTGAGTTTTCACTTAAATACCTTGGCAAGTGGGGGCTTTATTCTTTCCTCATAAACAAGGGGAGGGATTGGCTCCCCTTGGTTTTTAAAATTTAGAAGGGAAGTATCATCATATGGTGACCCCTCATCTATTTTGTTAAAAAAAAACACAAAAAAGGAAAAAGAGATCGGGTGCACCCATGAGGACTGCGTTCCGCTTTCCTTCTCTATTAAAAATAGTATCAAAGAAAGTTGAAGGCCCAGGATCGAATCCCCCTGCCACATGAGGCGACAACTGTTTTGGTAGGGGTCTGCCTAACCCCAGATTGCCTTCTAAAAAAAAAAATAGTATCTAAGAAAGTTCATCGGCTCACCACCGATTAACCCTATAACAACAACAACAACTACGCCTTCATCCCAAAACAATTGGGGTTGGCGATATGAACCAAAAAAGAAAATCATTTTGGGTCTTCCACGTGAATCCTTCTCCTCCAATCATTTCTATCCAATGCCATGTCCTCGGTGAGGTTCAAAGCATTCATATCCTTTCCTATCACCTCCATCCATGTCTTCCTAGGCCTACCCCGACCTCTTTTAACTAGTATATTTTCCCATTTCCCCATCCTTATAACTGGAGCATCATTAGTCCTTCGCCGAATATATCCAAACCATCGTAAACGATTCTCTGTTTCTCAGAATGAAAGGAGATGGTGAGCAAGTGATCCCTTTCTTCTCTTTATAAGAGGAGAACAAAAGAAGTAAGGCTCTGTTTGGAAACAAGTAGCTGGGATAGGAAGTGCCATTTGAGGAAGTGAGAACTGCCAAATCCAAGATTTGGCAATACCTGTAAGAGGTGGTAGCTATGAATTCCATGCTTTAGTGTAAATACAAAGCTGAGAGGACTTCACTTCCCATCTCAAATGCATTAACTCCTGTCCCAGCTACCAGTTTCCAAACGACCACCACAAGGTTGTCTTACCAAGTTTTTGATAAATTCCTTACCTACTATCCCGGCTCCTAGTTTCCAAACAGTGCCTAAGAAAAAAAGGAGTAAAAAAATTGAGATATGGGTGTGATCACGAGGACCATGACTTTATCATAGCTCTTTTTGTTTGTAGTACCGATATATATATATATATATATATATATATATATATATATTTTGATACTTAGCTTATTTTTGTATATTGTTCTTAATAACTTTTAGTGCTTAGAAGTGTAAAATAACATGTTGTCCACATTTTTTATTTTGTCAAAAATTTAAATAATTTTTTTGTCCTAATTTGTTGAGATTTTCTCGAGATTTTTTAGAGAAAAACAAAATGTTCAAAATCTCTGGAGATTTTTCCTTGCCGAGAAATTCTCGAGGACGATAATTGTACTAATGAGAAAACAACATATGGCATCATTGTTGCAACTGTTAAAAAAAGCCTTGCAACATTTTTTTGCCACGTGGAGAAGCAATAAAACCTTTATAGGAATTTCTGTTAATGCAAGAAGGTTAACTTGTTTTTTAAGGAACTTCAGTAAGTCATTTCAGCGTCACGTTTACGCAACTCAAACCGCGGTAACTATAAGGGCATCGACGGGTGCGATCGGACGGGGTGAGATTCAAGTTTGCCCTAGCAATTTTGGCGCCACAAGGCGGGATCCCTTCTCCCCCCTTTTTCCTGCTCTCTCTTCTCGTTACGAAAGAATCAGTCCATCGTCTTGAACCACCAATCTGAAATCAATGGCTTCCTCTCCGGGCGTCGATGTAACTCTCTCTCTCTCTCTTTATTATCAGAGAATTGGTTCTGAGTTATTTCTACATGTAATGGTTTTCCTCAACTCAGGATGACGATTTTGGAGGCGATTTTCCCGGAAGCCATAGCGCTCGGCGTGGTAGGTTTCATCTCGCCTCTCCCCTATATTTTCTACGTTTTGAAAGCGTTTTAGGGCGTTGTTTCGTTCTTTTTTCACCGTTCGTATAATCGGAGCACTTTGTAGTCTCTAATTTGAAGGAATTGCAGGTAGTAAAAGGACTTTCGGTGATCTCGATGACGAAGAGGAGGACATATTTTCATCGAAGAAGGTAATCCTTTCCATCCGTCGATTGTCATCCGTGCAACGATTTTCCTCCCATGATTACAATTTTAGGGAGTGTTTGCATGCACCATCTTATCCTGAATAGTTGGATAATTGGGATGCTGAGTTTTGGAGAACGATATGGTACCCCAAAGGGTCGGTGTTTTATGGATATAGGTAGATGCATCCAAAGTGCGTCCAAACACGTAAATGATTTCTTAGATGAATAGTTTGGATGCTTTGAGAGGGTTGCTGCATTTCACTAATGCCGCAAAACGCAACGCAGGCACCATTGTTCTCTCCGGTTTTAGCTTAAAACAAGAAGGGGCATGAGCGTTATGGAGATTACTTTATTTGCTTGGTCATGAAAGCAATATGCACTGGGGCTCAGATTGAAATTATGCTCATCGTTTGCCTTATTACGAGTCTTTGCCGTTGACAGTTGTCTATGCCAAATTTGTGTTTACTTGGTCCTTATTTTCTGCCCGATGGTATGAATTCAGGAGAAATTCAAATGCTAACCGCGCTTTTGGAGATGTTTATGTTCAATAATCCAATGGATACCATAACATGGCACTAATGCTAGTAAGGGCTAACCACATTAAATGGAAGGTTATCCATTTCTAAGGTCATTATTGGTACTATATTGAAAGTCACATTACTCTATTCTGTTCGTGGCAGTGTTGTGAAAAGCATCGAGGGGTAGCGAGGCGCTCCACCAAAATCTGAGGCGAGGCGTAAAGCGTAAGCCTCAATTTTTTTTTAAAACTTAAAAAAACTAAAAAAAATATCTAAAATTATAAATAAATAAAAAATTCTTTATTGATGAAGCAACAACCAACAAGAAATAAAAAATCTCAAATAAATACTGAAAAATATGAGATTAACATGTAAAAATAACATTAAGGCAACAACTTGATCTATGTAAGTATCTAAGAAATAAAACATGAGCATTCATTAAATAAAAAATTAACATTAACAACGAAATGCATATTAGCATTAACAATATCATTTCATAATTAGAAAATGCATTTTAGCATTAACAACCAAATGTTAATATATATATATATATATATATATATATATATATATATATATATATATATATATATATATATATATATATATATATAGGGTTGTGACTGCATGTAATTGCATGGCTTGATTTTGCCACTAAAAGGGTTTAACGTCATATTCTAGAAGAGATTATTGCTCCTACGAAATTGAATACACTGAACAAGTTGACACAGTGATATTAATTTTTTGTGAAACGAAGCAACTAATTAACGTGGTTGCTTTGAGTGTCTATTAGATTGCAAATTGGTGAACCTGCTACTAAGGGTGTCAATGGATTGGGTATGACCCGATCCTGACACATATTGGATCTTATAGGGCCAAGGTTTGGTTGCAAAAGGGATTCTGATTAATTATTCAGGTTGGACCCATGAGGTCCGATTATTATATGGGTTGGGTATGGTTTATAAAATTTTATACCAAACCAGGTCTGACCGGAGTTTCGGTTAAGATTCTCAAATTTTCAATGTAAAATAATTAAAAATATTATTTTGCCAGGTATGGACTGGGTCTAGTTTATGTAATTTTATCGGATCTGGGGTATAGTTTTTCTTATAAAAATCCAGTGAAACCCGAATCTTGATTTGATACTTATATTACTTAGTCGGATTCAGGTTTGGACTCACTCATTTTAACATAGGTCCAACTGATGAGTTGTGGAGCCTAATTCAGAGTTTTTGCCCTCGCAGTAAGGGGGGTCTGGGGGCTCCCCTCGGCACGGGTCCCGCTGCGGGTTCAACGGACGGGGATTAGGGGGGCTGCCCCTGGCGGGGGTCTTAGGGGGGCAGCCCCCCCCGAAGATTTTTTTTTTTTTTGGCTTATGTTTGAGACCCAGTGTTTTTTACTCCCTCTCGAATTTGTGGGGAGGTTTTTCCACGTAAATTTGTGTGTTCTTGCTGTGTTTTGTTTCCTTCGATTGTTTCTTGCTCGCGGTTTTCGTAACACCAACCCATTGACACCCCTACCCGACACTGTCTATGCATTTATCATGCCTTTTTTTTTTTATATTTACACATAGAAACCACCCCTAGGATCAGAGACCTGGCCGTGTTGGCTTTGCCGAACGTACTTACGGTCAGCAGGCATGAACAAGGTAGTAAATGCCCTTTTTACTAGCAGCTTAGTTAAAACTGTGTAAAAAAAACCCCTAATTTTTGGTCAAATGAGGGCTTTGACCCTCATTTGACTAAAAAATTCAAGGCGTGTACGCCTCAAGGCGTATGAGGCTCACGCCTCGGGGCTGTTGCGCTTTGTACATGCGCCTCAAGGCATAAAGCCCCTTGCCTTGAGGCGAGGCACGCTTTTTGCGCCTTGAGGCACATTTTTAATAACACTGGTTTGTGGTCTTGTAGGTTTCTTCCAAATGGGTTCACGTTATGGTTATATGTAAATTGTCCATGTTTTTCCTGGCTCTATATTTTGTCCCATTTTTGTAAAGCCTTAACCTTCAGTCTTTTCTAGGAGAAAGTTGTATTTGTAATTCTTGATAAATGACCTACTGAATTATACTATCTAGTGTTTTAACATAAGCATCTCCTTTCACCAAGTCAATAGTTTGAGAAGGAATATAAGAGGTGCAAAGCAGACAATAACGTTGGTCTATTGGACTAAGCGCACACACATATTGGGAAAAGAAGGGAAAGTTTTTTATCACATCTTGAGGAGCTATATAACCCAGTGATTAAATCCTTTTTATTCTTTCTAAATTTGTTTATTAATGTTGGATTGGAATGACTTATTTCTTTCACCATCCAATATCCTTTAGAGGGGAAAAAGCAGATGGCCAGTCTCACGATGTGGTGGAGTAAAATGTTGTCTTACAATGCTTCATATGGCCAAAGAACTGACTATTGGACCTAATAAGTTTCATTCCATTCTATTTTTCTCTCTTTTTTTATCCCCTTTTATCTCCCTCATTTGTACAGTGCTGGGTAGACTAGTGCTAACCAGAATAACATGAGGCTGTTGGCCTTTCACGCAAGCGGACTGGTTGACTTTTGACAACATAAGTTGCTATCAATCAGAAATACCTGCTTTTTTTCATAGTGTTTGTAAGGCTTACTCCCTCAGTGCTCCTTAATCAGTTCAACCTTGTCTTCATCCTTTAAATATTTGTCATTATGGGGACGTTTGTTTAAATTCAGTGAGAATCATTTACTCACCCAAATGGGAGAATGATTCTCATTGTCTCCATTCTCTGACATCAAGGCAAACTGTGAGAGAATGGAGCATGAGAGAATGATTCTCATTTGCAGGGGCAAATGAGAGTTCTCTCATTTGTACCAGAAACAGAACAGCAAGGGGCCCCTAGCAAATCTGAATCACATGATTCCAAATTACATGCGATTTGGAATCATTTCTGGTGGGGCAAAACAAACATTCCCTAAATGCATTTTGGCAGTGTGCCCATGCATGACCCTACATGTCGTTATATTGCAACAATGGATAATTCTTTTATATGCATATGGCAATTTCTTTTGAAAGATAAAGATTTATGTTTCTTTTTCAAGGCTAGAAAAGGCTGATGTTATAGGTAATTTTGTGAAAATCTTGACTTTGTTTTGTTTTGTTTTTTTAAATGAAGGGGCATGGAATGGTGGAAGAAAGTGCACCTGGTGTGGCTACGGGGATGATTTTATCTCTTCGTGAAAGGTATTCTAAACTATCTACAATTTCAGCGAAGTTGTTATCAACTACATGTGAAGAGGACAAAAAAGGGCATCATTAGCCACCCTTACCCCCCTTTTATATCATCTTAATTAACTTATTTTTAATGAATTTGCTTTTCTCAGCCTTCAAAATTGCAAGGACAAGCTTGCAACTTGTCAGGTATGTTGACATTCTCTTTTTCTATTAAACGAACAACTCTAAAAATTGCTCCATTGTTCCTATTCTACCTATTCTTTTTTGACTTTTAAGCATGCTTGCTTATCCTATGCCTCAAATTTATCTTATGCAAAATAAATATAGTATTCTCTTGTTGCATTGCATTTAAAATTAAGAGTAAATTAAAATGATGTAATATGTTGCAGACTTGAAGTTTTATGGTTAAGTTTTTTTATTTAGTTTTTAATAATTTGTGTTTTATTCTTCTCAATAATCAATAGTAATGGATGCATTAGGTGTTTTCCTCACCAGTCAATTAAATTGATGCTTGGGTCATACAAGTGTACTCTCTAAATGAAGCACGGGAATGTAAAATATACCTTTTTGATTGTTTCTTGCAGTTTTTTTCTTTCTTTTTTTCTTTTAAATCTTTGATCGCCTATGCCAATCTGCAAAATTCTTAATTCTTCACACAACCAACATATTGATGTGTGAGATGCTACTCAGCAGTCAGGCTAGCTACATTCTGTTAATACAGATAAATAATAGTAACTGTCATAAATCTTTCGTTCTGTCTAATCTTCTAATTTGGAAGCTAAGGGGATTGGTGATCAGGTGATGATTTACTGATATGGTAATCCAACATGCCTGGTATGTGAACTTTGTAACCTTTTCTGCTTAACATTTCTTGGTGAGGCTGATATTCCATATCTAACCCAAGTTATTTATGCCCATTGATTGTCAATGTGTAGGGAACTCATATTTCTCATAAGTTTTGCCATGAAGCATGACTCAGTTAAGCCTGCCAGCATACATTTGGACCGTTACAGGACCATATCCACTTCTCTACTTATCATGAATCATAGCTACCAACTCATAACGGGCTTGGGTCAATGTCACTAGGTTTTAGCTGGTAATTTTTGGGGTCTATCCTTATTGTCTTGTGAGTATATATCAACTTTTCACAGTTGAACTCCAAAAACTTGTTTAATAATAAAGGACAAGTCAACTTTACCATAATACTTGGTGTTGATGTTCAGAGAACAACTTGAAGAATCACTGCAATGCATAAAACCATAGAAAGATTATACAAATTGTTAAACAGTCAAACAGATCCTGGATGCACATGACCATAAGTTTTTTTTTTAAATGTTCCCCTTTCAACAAGACAGTACAGTTGAACGTGCTTGTTAGTTCAAAAGGAACAAGAGTCAATTTACTTCTTTTGGGATCTCCTCTTCGCGGATTTATTTACAACTTGTTGGTTGCAATTTGCTGCATGGATTTTGTAATCTTATCTTAGTATCTAGGCAATTGCCTCTTGCTTCTGGTGACCTTAGAGGGTGAAATCCAAGATATAGCTTCTTCTATCCTGGCACTTCTGGTTGTTGATGTTGCTTCCTGATTCTTCTAACCATTACAGTGAACATGGGAATATCTCCCCTCAAGAACAGAATATTAAGTATTTATATGTTAAAAATTGAAATTTGCATTCACACATGTTTCTGAATCATATTTTCTAAGCATCAAAGTATACGATTGTCTGTGCCTGTTTCCAGCACCAAGAATTGTTCCTGTGTCAGTTGGTAGAATGGTTCTTGATATGTACACACCTAAATGACAACAATTGGGACTGTAATAGAAAGTTCATTCCTGCTGTCTATGATTGTAACTGGCATGCAAATTGTAATGGAATGAAAAATACACAATAAGGTGCCTCTTATGGGCTTACAATCATACAAAGAGAGCACAAGCAAAGACCAGTTATGGATCAATACAAATCACAGGCACAATAGCCTCTTATGGGCTTGGAACACTATAAAAATATAAGATTTTATATATTCAAATGTGCTTGAGAACAAGCATCCATAATAAAAGGAGTGACACCCTTTATATATACAAAGGAGACCACTTATATCTGTTGGGATGCTCCCAACGGCTATAAATATAGCTGTTGGGAGCTCCCAACAGCTATAATGGTCAATGACTATTAAGCCTTTACAAGGAAAATAAAAGACAGAAATAAAGAAAATAAAAATAAGAACATACAAAGGAGTAAAGTGCCCCTAGTGGACACAGTCTATTACATGGACTGAAAGACCAAAATACCCCTAATGGTTATAACCTATCACAATGACAGAATATATATATCTATATCTATATCTATATATATATATATATATACACACAAATCCTAATATATACAATTTAACACAAATATCATTTTATCAGGTATCTTATTGTCTCTGCATGCTTAAAGATACAGCAAGATATTTTAATATTGTTTACAATCATGTATGCTTTATTACAATCATGGGCAATTGTAGTTAAGTGTTCTTTCAGATATGCATACGCAAACAAGTTGGATTATTGGACCTAGATGTCTTGGGTGGTCACACAGATCTAGTGGAGTCTAGTATAGCCTGGCAAATGCATTATGTGCATCTATCCCAGACAGTCCAAAATGAATATGTAACCTTACATGTTGAAATTCTGTCTTTCACTTTAACAGTCGATTGACATTAAGCTGGTTGGCTAGGGCCCAGCTTGTGTATCTGTTGTAAATATACTTAGTCCTTCCTCAGTACAAACTACAAATGCATTTTATAGTAGAAATAGAAACTTTTGCCAGTTTGTCCATTACATTGTTCTGAACCAATCTTTTAAGCCATAATCTTGTTTCTTCCTTTCGACTCTGCATCATGGACTACTCATGATCGATACTCTGTGATATGTGATAGACTGAAAAATAGGGAAATGCATGTATATTCTTAACGGGTTCTTCTTTTCAAAAAATCTGTTGGTTTTTCACAAAAATGTGCTTTTCAGCTAGGCATGTCCACTAACTGTTGTGTATGTAAAACATGTATTTTATGCAAAAGAAGGTGGCATCACCACATATAGATTATAATATATGATCATCGATGCTTTTACTACATGAATGCTAATGTTATATTGTTTCTAGAAATACAGAGGAGTCATCCTTTGTCTTATCGAAATTATGAATTTGTGGTAAGATCCCATTGTTTCTATTGGCATTTGGCTAATGAGTTTTGTTTCCTCAACTTGCATATGCTGGGACATTCCTTGTCATGATTATCTGGCTGCATTCAAGGTTTTGATCAGCGTGATTTTTCCTTTTTCTCTAAAGGAAATTCCTCTTGTTCATTTCAGACAGAGCTTGAGACAACCAAATCAGAAATCCAGAAGTGGCATTCTGCATTTCAAAATGATCCTGCTATTCCTTCGGGCTCATATCCTGGTCTGTGGCTCTTCAACATTAATATTATTTCTTTTGGTTTGACTGAGTGATTCTTAAAAGCCAAGAATGGGTTCTTTGTTGCCTTTTCTTTTCGTGAAGTTTTGTGTTGATGTTCAGGCATACTGATTATGAGAATTTGTCACTATAGAGCCGGGATTGGTGGTAAACTATTTACAGAATTTGAGATCTTCTGAGGAGTCATTGAAGGAGCAGGTTGGTCTCTTCAGTGTTGCAATCTGAATAGGCAATGCCATGATTTTCCTATTTATTTGTTGATCTTGTTGGTTTGATCAGCTCGAGAAAGCAAAGAAGAAGGAAGCTGCTTTTGTTGTCACTTTTGCTAAAAGGGAGCAGGAAATTGCTGAACTAAAGGTGACATTTTGCTATGGATAGACATTTTCCATCCTGCTGTGTCCTATGCTGATTCCTTGACATATACACCCCATTTGGATGTTTTTATAAAAAGCTTCTTGCTATTTATGTTTATTTTAAATAGCATGTTTTGTGCTTGGTTGTATTACTTTTATTTATTTATTTATTTATTTTATAAAAATAAAGAGAAAGCACCTCTTTTTTTTAACAAGAGGGTTGTAATGTCTCTTTTTCCTACCACTACTAATTTTCTTGTGTTCCATCATGTACCATCACAATCACCACTACAACTTCTTTACCACCAACATCATCACCATCACCACCAACATCATCACCATCACCACCAACATCATCACCATCACCACCGTCCCCACCATCACCACTTCTTCACCATCATCACCATTACCACCATTTCACCATCATCACCACCACCACTGCCAAAACTTTGATAATAATTTTCTTTGAGACATTTTTTATTTCCCATTGCCTCATTGTGCTTAAAATATCCTATTGCATGGCATTTATGTACCTTTATAAGTTGAATATGCATATATCAATGATGTTGCTCTCTGTGTTCTTTATTGCCTTGAACTAGGGGATGCCATTGTAGTTCATATTTTTCATATTTGGACTGAAGCTTTCACATTAATTTGCTAACATTGCAGTCTGCTGTTCGGGATCTGAAGGCACAAATGAGGCCACCGTCAATGCAGGTGTCATTTGTTTCACGTTACCAATGAATGATGTTCATGATGTTGTTCAAACTTATTTAGAGTGTTGTCATGTGTTTTTCTATATTCCTTTATTGCAGTAAAAAAAGTATTGCTTTTGGATGCATTTTTATATTTGGATTAGCTGAGAGTTAAGTAAAATGTTTTTTATTATTGTTTTGGTTTTTTCTGAATTTTACATATGATACCTTTTCTCATCCCTTATTTTTGAACGTATTGTTAAATTTTCTACCTTTTATATATTGTTGTGAAAAAATAGTGCTAAAATCTGTCTTTTTTTGTATACCATGCTTTGTGTTTTCCTTGGTAATGTCAAGATTTTTTCGAGATTAATAACAAAAGAGAAAATATTCTGTGACCTCATCAAGATATTGCTGACTGATCATGCTGATTATGCCTTCTAGTAATGTTATACTCCCTGGTACTGTACCTCACTGAGATGAGGTTGGTAATTTTAGTATGTTTTCCCATCTTTGTGGTTCATATTGCCGACCCCAATTGTTTTGGGATGAAGGCGTAGTAGTAGTAGTTGTTGTTGTTGTTGTTGTCCCATCTTTGTGCTGCATTCAGGTGTACACATAAGGGAGCATTAATGATGTGCTCGGTTTCCTGTTTTTGCACCTGCTCTTCATGTTAGCTGATAACTTGATAAGCAACTGCGTGGTTTATGATTTTATGGAATATTTCGTTTGAATGTGGTTTTGTGGTAGCCTTTCTTGTCATTCTTTGTTGTTCATTGGATAGTAAAACTCTAGCAGAACTATCTCGATAAGCATAGATGGATGGACTTATGGATAGTTAATGGTTTTTTGTAGATCATGCATGGATCCTTGTAATATCTTGAAACAGTTTGGCATATCTTATGCATTGAAATTCCTGTAGAAATTTGTTATATGGACACGGGAGGGGCATTTGAAAAATTACCTTTCAAGATTTCTCAATACCTATGTCACACGGACTCTTCTAACAGGGCACCACACCCGTGTGCACTTGGACACGGCTTCCTTTGTGTTAGGTGAAGTCAACCACACTGAGGTCCATTTCTATCCAAAAGTAGATTCTGTTGACCCTAATCAAGTCCATTTTTATCTATATTATATATATAAATACATAAATGTACACAAATACACATAGTGTTAACTTAAAACTGTTAAAAATTATATATATATATATCCTCCCCGCACCCAAGTTTTTTTAAAGTGACCCATCGGCACCCACACCCGTACCTATGTGACATAGCTCAATACTACCGGACATTTCAAAAGTCAATCTAAGAAATTTTAAATTTGTTTTTATCCTTTCTATGCTCATAAAATTTCTATGAAATTTTAAATTTGTTTTATCCTTTCTATGCTCATAAAATTTTGTTATTCACACACACCTACCCAAACTGTGGTTTTGGGAATTTTAAATGGTACACTTCGTCAATCTTCTCGTATATCAACCATATTCCGTTTTTTTTTGTTGCAAAAAAGGTAATCACTTTCAAATCATTATCATCACATTTTAATAATAGTAAGTAGAACTGCAATGAACATTTTCTTTCTCAGGTGGGTAAAAGTTTAATAGATGATTTTCCTTTTCTTACCAATTTCCTCAAACTCACGCACTCATTTGCTCTAATTTTATTATCATGTTTAGCATTTGAAGAAATTTTATATGCTTTCATTGTTTATTTTTTACCTTAATGAAAATTCTAGTATCAGTTAAATTCATCAGGAATAAACTTTTCTATTTTGTGTTATTTTTTCAAATACTCATATTTTCTATTTTAGAATTATGCAGACAGACATTGGAAGCAAGAGGTTTTAGGTTGAGTAAGAGTAAGACAAAATATATGGAATGTCGGTTTAGTAAGCAACGAAGTAGTGATGAGAGTGTAGTGAAGCTTGGTGAGCAAGAAATACCGGTGGATGACTGTTTCAAATATTTGGGATCTATCATTCAAAAGTACAGAGAAATTGATGGAGATGTAAATCATAGGATAAAGGTTGGGTGGATGAAATGAAAAAGTTCAACTGGAGTGTTGTGCGATCATAGAATGCCATTGCGGTTGAAGGAAAAGTTTTATAGGACGACAATTAGGCCCGCTTTACTATATGGTACGAAATGTTGGGCTGCCAAGAGACATCATATTCAAAAAATGAGTGTAGCTGAGATGCGTATGCTTATATGGATGTGTGGAAATACAATAAAAGATAAGATTCGAAACGAGAAGATACGTAAGAAGGTACGCGTTGCATCCATTGAAAATAAGATGAGAGAGAATCGTTTACGGTGGTTTGGACCAGAGTTACCGGAAGCGCATAAGTAAAGGGGGTCATCAGGTCGGGCTGGCCTGATCTTGCTGGCTAATCTGGTCGGCCAGATCTGAGTGATAGATCTGGTCGACCTGAACAGATATTAGAAATCAACCCCTTCCCTTTTTTTTATTTATTTTTTGTTTTTTATTTAAGCAAAAAACAACAACTAACCTATGCTGTGAAAATAAATTAAGCAAAAATCTGTACTACGCAGCAAACTAACATATAAAAAAAACTAATACATGCAGCAATGAATAACACTACCTATATGCAGCAATATGTAAAGAGAAGGGGGAGAAGAAGCGCACATGGGGTTCGCCTCCGATGGATTGGGGAGAACAGAGCGGCCTTCCTCCCGCTATCAACGTGTATCACCGCACCTCCTATCCAAGAAAAGAGACTCCAAACTGGCGAGGAAGAGGAATAGAAATGAAGAAAAAAGTGGTTAGGAGAAAGAAGAAAGAGAGGGGAGGGGGCCGATTGTGAGAGAGAGAGAGAGGGAGAGAGAGGGGCATGTTTTTCTATGAGGGAAAGACCCCCTCTCTCTCTAAATCATCATATTTATAAAGTTAATTAGGGTTAGGGGGTGTTTTCAGATTTTTTTCTAAAAGCGTCTTAATTTTCCAGAATTTTACAAAACTTCCTATTTTAAAAAGTAATTTCTAAAAACCTGTTAATGAAAATTGAAATTTTCTAAAAAGAACTCACGTGGGTCCAACTTGTTTATTTTTTTCTGTAATTGAGATCAAATGCTACCCTGCAGCACAATGCACAAATATCAGTTAAACATGGGTTTTTAATGCTAATTTTGCAGTATATCAAGCATACAAAATGTATAAAATTATTAATAAATTATGCATGATCAAAAACCTATAACATTTCAAAAATTTTCCTTGTGAAGTGACCAATTTTTTCTTTATGTTTGTGTACACTTGTCTGTCAAGCTTGTTATAGACTTTAGCCTTTCCCGGTGCCTTGATTATTAGATTGGCTATAAAACTAGTAGGATGCCATTGGATTTCCAGGCAATCTGATGACAAAATGGTGCTAGTCAAAAGGATTGGTTTTATTTGGTTGAACCAGATCTCAAAAGTCTTGGAGTTTGTGCCAACCCCACCAGTTTCCTGCATTCCGCGTGGAGACCGTTAGTGTATATAGGCTGCCATGGTATAGCCACAAATTCTTTTATTCATGTTTCATGTTTGTTTACTACAATAAGCTGGTTTATAGTTGGTTGTCTATGGTAATCATTCAAACTGAACAGGTGCAGGTTTTTATCCATTTGTCATAAGATTGCCGTATGTTACTGGAAACCTGATTTTCATGTGGATGTGTGGTGACAAGATATTGATACTGTAGTTAGCTTTGTGAGATAACATTGATGGTATCTTATGCACTGCAGGCTAGAAGGTTGCTGCTTGACCCTGCCATTCATGAGGAGTTCACACGTCTAAAGGTGCTTACTTGAATGTCATGAATATGATCTATATGTTATAATATTGGTTATACCTTATAGTCCATTATACATGGAAATTATTTTCAACTTTAAACTAGATGGTTTTGCCTGCTTATTTTAATTTCAGTTCTCAAATAAAAATTTGTCTTGTATGCTATTTCTCCCTTCCATGACACAGTTTTTGCAGGAACGAGAGTAGGGTAGACTCAATTTCTTGTTGTTATGGTTGTTTCTGGATATGTCCCTCCTGCGTGCTTATTATTTTTCCAATGATACTTATGAAAGCACAGAAGATTATCAAGTTAGTTATTCATTGAGGCTATTGTGATAAAAAGCTGACGATCTTTTCTTCTTGGGGTTTTCACTTTCCATACGTGCTTTTAACAATGGAAGACTTTGGTTGAAGAGAAAGAGAAGAAAGTAAAAGAGTTGAAGGACAATGTTGCTGCAGTGAATTTTACCCCTCAAAGCAAGATGGGGAAGATGTTAGTGGCCAAATGTAGGACATTGCAAGAGGAAAATGAAGAGATTGGAATGATGGCCTCAGAAGGAAAGGTACTTGGAATCCTTATTGCTATTTGTTCGATATATATTAGCAGATCAGTAATATTCCTATTTATCCATGTGTTTTCAATACTGGATCTTATTACTGGAAATAAACTATTATAAATTTGGTTTATGCTGATGCGTGTATGCATGCACAGAGTGGTGTGGTCATGGTGGGCAGGGATTATATGTAGAACTTAGAAATCATAATATTGCCTTGTTGCCATGTCTGCAAAGCTTTGAGCTGTTTTGTGCAGTAACAAGGGAAAGGAGATTCTGGAGAAAAAAAGGTCACACTTTCCCACTGGCATCAAATTTGTGTTTGGACTAGTTTCTAACATAATAGGTCAGCTAAGCATTTTCCATATTAAAAAAATAAGAAAACAAATTTACATTTATATTTGTATTGTGTGTGTGTGTGTGTGGAGTTAAATGATACCGTGCCATCTCTCTCATACTCACACTCTCACTCTCACAAACTTACAAATGTATGTATGCGTGTTCTTGTGTAGAGCAATGTTGTGAAAAGCGTTGAGGCATAGCGAGGCGTTCCACCAAAAATTGAGGCGAGGTGTAAGCCTCAAAATTTGTTTTTGAAAACTAAAAAAAACTATAAAAAATATCTAAAAATACAAATAAATAAAAAATGCTTTAGTGATGAAGCAACAACCTAAGAAATAGAAGATCTCAAATAAATACTAAAAAATATGAGATTAACATGTAAAAGTAATTGAGAAACTGATTATATAACTGAAAAACTGATTATATAATTGAGAAACTAATTATATAACTTAGAAACAAATTATATAGCTGTGCAAAAAACTACACAGCATAACAGGATTAAAAAAACTGATTAAAAAAAACTATAAAAAAGTAACTAAGAAACTGATTATATAACTGAGAAACTAATTATATAATTGAGAAACTAATTATATAACTTAGAAAAAAATTATATAGCTTTGAAAAAAACTACATAGCATAACAGGATTAACAACAAAATATAATGTCCTAACATATATGTATATCTGTTTTCCACACAAATACACACAGATTTATATGATTAATTAAATATATAACATATATAATTGAGAAACTGATTATATAGATTTTTTTTCTTAGAAACTGATTATATAATTGAAAAATTCTTCTTCTTCTTCTTCTTCATGCCTTAGGCTGGTGCCTTGAGGCGAAGAGGGCCTCACCTGAAGGCGAGGTGCACGTTTTGCGCCTCAAGGCGTGCTTTTAACAACACTGGTGTGGAGTTAAATGTGTGTGTGTGTGGAGTTAAATGACACCGTATCATCTCTCTCACACTCACTCGCTCGCACAAACTTACATATGTATGGGTGTTCTTGTGTGTGTGTGTCCTAATCTAACTTATATTTTTGCGGCATGGGAGCTTTCTAAAAACCTTGTGGATCTGAAAAACTATGGCCACATCAGTATGCCGTGATCCTGAACTCATTGAAGACTTCTGCTTGCCTATTTGGTCTGGTCAACCCCTCCATTCTCCCGCCAGACTAACTGCGGCCAAGAAAGAAATCTGTCTAACTAAATTTCAATTCTGTACAATACACTTTCTGGGGAGGTGCCACATGTTACCTGGTTCAAATGCTTTCCAAACTTTGCAGTTTTGCAGCAGTAAATATGGGTTGTGTTTGAGTAAAAATTCTCATTATTGGCTTGCGACTTAGTTGATCTACAAATCCAAAGTTTTTCAGAATATTGTTTCTTTTTTTTATGAGGGCAATGTGGTAGTTGCCTGATTCACATTCTGTCATATCCAAGCGCTTCCTGCTGGTAAAGTGCTTTATTATGATGAACTAGTATTTTTATTGATTTAATTGTACTGTCAGATTAATTGACACAGACTCTATATTTTTCTTGATATTCTGTCATCTAGATGGTGAAATACAAAAAGCTTCTTAGATAGGTGGGAAGCACGCTTCCTACAAACTTGCTTCGGAAGCGCAATATTCCTTGCTTATGAAACTTGACAGGAATCTCGATTCTCTCATGCTTCTAATCTTCTTACATTTTTTATTCATGCTTCCTACATGCTTCCTTTATGTTCTTTCATGTTTTCTATGTGCTTCCTCATGCTTTATACTCACTTCCCATGTGCTTGATCTAAATTGGTGTACATTTTTAAGATTTGACAAAAAAATTAATGTTTATACTTTATACAAAAAGATCATGAAATTTAAGAATAATCATTTTATTTTAGTTTTTATTCACTTCCCATTTGATTCCCAATTTGCTTCCCATTTGATTCTCATATTACTTTCTTTTTTATTCCCTTTCTCTTTCAAATTGATTTTTTGCTTCTCGCTTCCTATAATTTTTAAAATGCTTTGCTCATCGCTTCTTCTGCTTTTCTTATCATTTCCCATTTTTGCTTGTTGGGCAACCTCGGTTTGACATGCTTTTGATGTTTATATTCAAATGCCATGTTTTTGTTTAATGATGGTAGTATTTTCTGCACTCTAACCCTATTCTTCTCTTTAATCTAGATACATGAGTTGGCTATGAAACTAGCTCTACAGAAGTCTCAGAATGCAGAACTAACGCAGCAGTTCCAAGGTTACTATCATGTAATGCAGGATTTCTGTTTTGTGGTATTCTTGAAGCCTTTTAATGCATATGTTCTTGCTTCTAAGTAGGTACATATTACCTCTAGATAGTCAATTGCTTTGCAAGAAGTTGGCATCTCTATGTCGTGTGGGGGTTGTATTGGGGGCAGGGGTGGGCAAAAAGCTTGACCTCATTTAAGATTTTGGGCTTGGCTTCCGTTCCTTCATTTAATAATTGAAGCAGGCTCCTTTAATTAAATAAGCCGGGCTTCACCCTGAGCTTAAGCTTCTTAAGATCTTTGATAAACTTGTTTGAGAGCAATGCGGCACTTTAAAAAAACCTTGGGTGTGGGGGTGCTGGAGGGTATATATATAATTATATATAATTGTTAACAGTTAACAATAACACTAATGAAATAAAAACAACTATCATATCATCAATTCATCATACATGCAATAAATCAAATTAACAATCTACCAGTGTTATTAAAAACACGCCTCAAGGCGCAAAAAGCGCTCATCGCCTCAAGGCGAGGGCCTTTGTGCCTTGAGGCGCTGGTATAAAGCGTAAAAGCCTCGAGGCGTACGCCTCACACGCCTTGAGGTGTACGCCTCGGGGCGAAATGCGCCTCAATGTGAGGCATATGCGCCTCTTTTTGTTGGTCAAATGGGGGTCAAAGCCCCCATTTGACCAAAAGTTAGATGTTATTAAATCAGGGCCCGACCCTAATTAGGGTCGGGGCCCCTAATTTCTCATTTTGTCTCGCAGTCTCTCTCTCGTCTCTTGCAGTTTCTCTCTCGTCTCTCGCTCATCTCTCTCTCGCATGCAGTCCCTCACTCGTCTCTCGTAGTCCCTCACTCGCCTCTCACTCATCTCTCTCTCACGGTCCCTCACTCGTCTCTCACTCGTCTCCCACTTCTCGTCTCGGTGTCTCCCCTCTCTTCGTCTCGTCTGTCAACCTAACCTGAGCTTGGGTTTCAGAAGAAGAAGAGAGGTACATGTTTTATATATTTGTATATATTTTTCTTTTCTGTTATTTTTTTGTGAGAAATTTCAGTCTGCAGTTTGGTTGAGTTCTAATCTCCTTTAGCGTTAAAATTTGGGTGCCCTGTTAGTACCTGTAGCAACAACATCAACAATTATGCCATGTTCTCTTTAGATACATAAAACAATTGTAAAATGGATAATCAACAAATGACAAAGTTCAAAACATCCATTGACAATGAAAGAAAGATTACCTACAACTTGTACAAGCCTGTTATTTTTTTGTGAGAAATTTCAGTCTGCAGTTCGGTTGAGTTCTAATCTCCTTTAGCGTTAAAATTTGGGTGCCCTGTTAGTACCTGTAGCAACAACATCAACAATTATGCCATGTTCTCTTTAGATACATAAAACAATTGTAAAATGGATAATCAACAAATGACAAAGTTCAAAACATCCATTGACAATGAAAGAAAGATTACCTACAACTTGTACAAGCCTGTAGATGTCTTGCTTATTACCCGAACCAAAAATCCTGATTCTCACAAATGAACCAACAATTTTGTCCTGGAATTTCTCCAGATCATCTAGCAAATCCTCCACCAAGTTCCGTCTCAAGTAAATTAAGTTTATGTTGTGCACATTCACTGCTGCATAATTACTTAGATTAGCCTGTGGTATACTCTCCTCGGTCTTTTTCTTAGTTCTACGTTTCTTATCTGACCCTGTCTTAGCCATTGCACTTCCCTCAATCTCCACTTGTGCAGTCTCATCATCTTCATTTCTTCCTTGGATTTCATTCACTGGCACTTGAGAAGAGGTCTCCTTTATAAGAATGTGAGACTCGATAAGTTTTAACATTTCAAAATGCCCAACACGAGCCTTCCCAAAAAGATTTTGGAGCCTTGCATCACAAATTATCTGGCACTTTTTTTAATACCACGACAATATTTTCTTTCAAGATAACCTTAGTGGCAGAAGTAGTATGATGTTTTCTTTTTATGGTTTCAACAACTCGAGCACTTTTTTCCCAGAAGGTGAATTCAGTAGCATTAGTAATAAAGTTGGTGGGTCGAAGCACCCTATTAGCAATCTTTAATTTTGCATTCACTGCTCACATATTACAGGATTTCAAGTTCACTTGAAACAGAGTTATTCAAGACAAAAAAAGTTGTATACTCTTTAATATTTCCTGTACTCATAAGCATGACGCTGAGATAACTTTTTTGTTCATTTAAAAGTTTAAGCACCATGCTCTTTGAATTGTTTGGCAAGTACAATATCGAGATTGTATAAATCTTGTATGGCTTGGAAAATTTTATTAGTTTTGTAGTAGAGATTAGAAGGAGAAAAGAAGTTGTATACTCTTCGTTCCCAAGTTATATATGTTAAATCTTATTGAATATGAATATGAATATGAATTCATTGGATTATATGTTAATTTCATATTTTTTCAGTATTTATTTGAGATTTTTTATTTCTTGTTGGTTGTTGCTTCATCAATAAAGCATTTTTTATTTATTTAGAATTTTAGATATTTTTTATAGTTTAAAAAAAAAAAATTGAGGCTTACACTTTATGCCTTGAGGCTTACGCCTCGCCTCAAATTTTGGTGGAGCGCCTCGCTACGCCTCAACGCTTTTCACAACACTACAATCTTCAATTGCTATTCTTCATCAATAAAAACTAACACCACAATTAAACCTAAATATATTATGACTACGCTAAGTGAATTAAGAAAACAACAAATAATTAAACAAGTAAAACATAAAAGAAGTAAATTATACTAATAAAAGAAACAAACAATGCATAATTATATACCAAAAGTATATCCTATACAATGTATATGACGATGAGGTAATGATTCTAATAATTTTTTGTTTCATCATAAAAAGGAAGAGTAAACTCAGATAAGTCCATATTTATAATGTTCAAATCATGCTCCCCTTCTAAGTCACACTACTCTGGGTTTACATTCCAAAATTTGGATGATCCTTGTCTGCATTACAATTAAAATTTAAAAATGTTAAATATTTCATATTTAAACGAAGAAACTACGAAATAGTCAAATAACTAAGAGAGCAATTAGTACCTGTATTCTTCATTTGTTCATGAAAGTAATGAAATATGAGAATAAACAAAGGCTAAATCCTCTGCACGCTTGCTGGTGAGTTTGTTTCTCTTTATGTTGTGGATTTAAGCATATATGCTCCAATTTCTTTCGCAATAAGATAAACTAGCAGGCTGAGATAACAATTTCAATGCAAGACGTTGGAGAAGAGGTGTTTCTGATATATATGTTGACCACCATGTGATAGGATCTATATCCTCCTCCTCTCTCGATATTAATGCCTGTCCATATAACCTCAAAGAGGAAAAATTTTCAAACTCTTGTGTGACTTGCTTTATAATATGCGATTCTCGATAAAGTCTTGCCATACACATATTTCTATGCCTTGATAGCTCTGGGTCTAAATTTGAAGGGACACGAGCAACACTACCTTCCTGCCACTTCTTTGCATAATATTTGAGTTTGAGAGAATCTGCCATACAATGCAAAAGAGTGTTGCTCTTATGCCATCTTCTAACTAAAATTGAATTTATATGATTAAAAAATTCTGAATCATCAAGACTTTTTCTATCATGTTGAAAACTGTAACTTGAATTTTTCAGTCATATTATCTCACATTTTGTAAACTTTGTGAAACATGAGCTCATCCTTATCAACTTCTCTCAGCATTTTTTAAATAGGTTACGTAAACTCAAGTACACGACTCTATCTTAAAACTCATCATCAATAATGAATTTCTTAATTTCTTGAGCCTTGGCAACATCATCAGCACGATAAAATGTCCAATTATCATCCGTCACCATGTTAACCAAAGTATTATTGACTTCCTTAATTCTTTTCACTATCACAATGATAGTCACAATACGTGTTTTAGCAACCTTCAACAATTTCGGAACATAATGCCTATTAAATATGATATTAACATGATGGTGGTTGACAACAAAATTTCTAATGTTTTTGACATTTTTTCTAATTTCTCAATCCATGAACATAGAGCATATGTTGGTGTTTTTTTTCTTCTTTTGGGTTGCAGATGTATAACTGTTTAGTTATACACTGCCGGTCTCAAGTCCGGATAAAGGAGGAGGGTTGCGGTAGGCCTGTGACAGCCAGCATAAAAACATAGTCATACCCTATGAATATGAACCAATATGAGAATTTCGTTGGGGCGTTCCCTACTGAGCGACGCGCTGTACTCTGTAGGCCCGGAGGCAGTGATAAATGGGCAAGGGTTGCTAGGTCGTCGCCCATAAGCGACGCGTCACACCGGCGCCTGGGTGAGGTGTCAAATAGGCAAATGTTCCCTCATTTTGTTGGATGAGTGGGGGTAAAGAAGTTAGTCCAAGACCATAAAATTAGGTTAGCCACTTGGAACATAGGGTCTTTAACTGGTAAGTTGGTAGAGTTAGTAGATGTTATGTGTAGGAGAAAGATTGATATTTTATGTCTACAAGAGACCAAATGGGTAGGATGAGAAAGCAAATAGGCAAAGGTTCCCTCACTTTGTTGGATGGGTGGGGGTAAAGAAGTTAGTCCAAGACAATAAAATTAGGTTAGCCACTTGGAACATAGGGTCTTTAACTGGTAAGTTGGTAGAGTTAGTAGATGTTATGTGTAGGAGAAAGATTGATATTTTATGTCTACAAGAGACCAAATGGGTAGGTGAGAAAGCAAAAGTGATAGAACCTTGGGGATATAAGATTTGGTATACATGAATAAATAGGAATAGGAATAAGAATAGGAATGGAGTAGGGATTGTTATGAGTCGTGAGTTTATAGATAATGTAGTTGAGGTCCGTAGCAAGGGTGATAGGATTTTACTTATTAAATTAGTATTAGGTACGGGTATTATTAATATTATTAGTGTTTATGCACCTCAAGTAGGTTTAGATGATTCCATTAAGCGTCAATTTTGGGAAGATTTAGATGGAGTAGTACAAGGGATATCTTATGGAGAAAGGTTTTTTGTCGGCGATGACCTTAATGGGCATGTAGGCATTAGTAGGGATGAATTTGAGAGTATCCATGGAGGCTATAGTATAGGAGAAAGGATTTTAGATTTTGGTTTGTCCTATGATATGATCTTAGTAAACATTTGGTTTAGGAAGAGGGAGTCTCACCTAGTAACATTTAAAAGTGGGGTTAATACGAGTCAGATAGATTTTTTCCTACTTAGAAAGAGAGATAGGGGTTGTTGCATCGATTGTAAGGTTATACCGGGAGAAAGTGTAGCTACACAACATGGAGTCTTAATTTTAGATCTTAGAATTAGACAATGCCGCAAAAGGGATAGACATAGGATAGATCATAGAATTAAGTGGTGGGCACTGAAAGGAGCTAAACAAGAAATGTTTGTAGAGCAGGTAGTTAAGGAAGCTGATTGGTGTCTCGAGGATGATTCAGAATCAATATGGAATAAGATAGCGGGTGGCATGAGAAAGGTGGCTAAGGAGGTATTGGGTGAGTCTAAAGGCAGTGCACCGCTAGGTAAGGATACATCGTGGTGGAACGAGGATGTCAAATTAGCTATTAAGGTTAAAAGAGAGTGTTATAGAAATCTAAGTAAGAGTTGTGATAATGAGAATTTGGAGAAGTATATGATAACAAAGAAGGAAGCTAAAAAAGTAGTTCGGAACGCGAGGGATAAGGTATATAAGGAGGTTTATGACAAGTTAGATGCCAAAGAGGTCGAGAAGGATATTTATAGGCTTGCAAAGATGAGAGATAGGAAATCGAGAGATCTGGGTATGGTTAGATGTATTAAAGATGAAACACAAAGGGTTTTAGTCAAAGATGAGGAGAATAAGGAGAGATGAAAATATTATTTTGATAAGCTATTTAATGAAAGTCATGCTCAAGATCTTGGAGACTTCTCTATTCTTTTTCATGAGATGAATCGTGACTTCATGCGCAAGATTCAAAAGAAAGAAATTGCAGAGGCTTTGAAGAAAATGAAATCAAGAAGGGCAGTTGGCCCAGATGATATACCTATCGAGGCTTGGAAATGCTTGGGAGAGAAAGGTTTAGCATGGTTGACAAATATTTTTAACAAGATTTGGCGGACAAATAAGATGCCTAATGAGTGGAGGAAGAGTACTTTGGTGCCTCTATATAAGAATAAAGGTGATATATAAGATTGCACAAACTATCGTGGTATAAAACTCATGAGTCATACTATGAAACTTTTAGAGAGGGTGGTTGGGTTTAGGTTGAGGAAGGTTGTCATGATATCAGAGAATCAATTTGGTTTTATGCCTGGAAGATCAACTATGGAAGCTATACATCTTCTTAGACAACCTATTGAGAGAAATAGAGAGAGGAACAAAGATTTGCATATGGTTTTTATTGATTTGGAGAAGGCATACAATAGAGTACCTAGGGACGTTCTCTGGTGGACAATGCTGAAGAAAGGTGTTTCTCTCAAGTACATTAGTATAATTAAATATATGTATGAAAGGGTAGTAATGAATGTCCGCACTTGTGGAGTGGTGACAACCAATTTTCCTATAACGGTTGTGTTACATCAAGGATCTGCTTTAAGCCCTTTCCTATTTGCTATAGTGATGGATGAGCTTATGAGATCAATTCAAGAAAATGTGCCGTGGTGTATGTTGTTTGCTGATGATATTGTTTTGATTGATGAGTCTAGGCAAGAGGTTTACAGAATACATGGAATGTCGGTTTAGTAAGCAACAAAGTAGTGATGGGAGTGTAGTGAAGCTTGGTGAGCAAGAAATATTGGTGGATGATTGTTTCAAATATTTGGGATCTATCATTCAAAAGTATGGAGAAATTGATGGAGATGTAAATCATAGGATAAAGGTTGGGTAGATGAAATGGAAAAGTGCAACTGGAGTGTTGTGCGATCGTAGAATGCCATTGCGGTTGAAGGAAAAGTTTTATAGGACGACTATTAGGCTCGCTTTACTATATGGTACGGAATGTTGGGCTGCCAAGAGACATCATATTCAAAAAATGAGTGTAGCTGAGATGCGTATGTTGAGATGGATGTGTGGAAATACAATAAAAGATAAGATTCAGAACGAGGATATACGTAAGAAGGTAGGCATTGCACCCATTATAAATAAGATGAGAGAGAATCGTTTACGGTGGTTTGGACATATTCGACGAAGGCCTAATGATGCTCCAGTTAGAAGGATGGAGAAATGAGAAAATATATTAGTTAAAAGAGGTCAGGGTAGGCCTAAGAAGACATGAATGAAGGTGATAGGAAAGGATATGAATGCTTTGAACCTCACCGAGGGCATGACATTGGATAGAAATGATTGGAGGAGAAGGATTCATGGGGAATACCCAGAACAATTTTCTTTTTTGGTTCATATTGCCGACCCCAATTGTTTTGGGATGAAGGCGTAGTTGTTGTTGTGGGTTGCAGATGCTCTTGAAGGTTAGATTTAAGCTGTGTGCTATATAGGGAGTTAAAAAAATGTGAGGATACTCACCCTCCAAACTCAATGCTGCACTTTTATAAATTGGAGCGTTGTCTGTGATGATTTGCACTACTTTCTGATCACCCACTTATTTTATTACTTCTATAAACAACTCCTTCAAATACTCAATATTCTTATATTGCTCAGGTGTATAAACCACTTTCAAGAATATTGGGCTACTAAGCGAGGAAACAATGAAATTAATCAGTAGACGCCTTTGAATATCTGTCCACCATTAGAAACAATGAAAGCTTCATTTTGTTCTCATATAAAATTCTTAATCTTTAACAATCTCTCAACATTTGCCCAGTTTTATGCAAAAAATTATCGTTCGTAGTTTTTCTGAGCTTGGAGGTATATAACCACTCAAGTTATAATTTGCCAGTGAAGGAATTAAATCATTTCAATAAGGATTTCTAGTTGCATTAAATGGAAGTGAACTATTATAAAAATACCTTTTTATTTTTCTATCCATCTCCTCCCTTTCATATTTATTGAATGATGCTTGTATCGTTCCTCTTCCTCTACGTCTTAGATTCATTTTTTTTGAGCATCTTTTTGGTGGCTTAAAAATGGTATATTGATTGCACAATAATCTCTCATTGTCTTCTTCTTCTTATATTCATCTTGTATTTTTTTTTGTATTGTCTCCGCATTGCTTTATCAACTCTTTTGCATCCTTAAATGCCATGTCCTGATATCTTCAACAAATGAGCCTTAACTCTTGCTAATACCCAACATAATTTCTCTCATAATGCTTGCATAGAAATCTTTTATTTCCATCACCTCCAATTTTTTCAAGCTTATCCACATGTGCCCACAGTGGGCTCTCATCACATGATGCAACCAACGGACGATAATCAACACTATCAGTACCACTACCAACAAAACTTACATGTGGGGAGGATGATGACACAATTCTTTTCTTTTGTTTGCAAGTCTTTTCCTTTTATCCGTTATTTTCATCTTTAAAACAATGAAAAATTATTAAAATATCTGCAGAACTAAATAAAATAAAATTCATGCATAAGCAGTGCGTTCGATAGAGTCAAACCTGTAATGAAATGGTGGTCTTCAACAAATGCACGAATAACTCACAAACAAGTGTCTATTGGAGACACTACAAGCATGACCCTTGAAAGGGTATAAAAGGAACAACACTTGAAAAATAAATAATACTTTATTCATGAACAAAATGCTTAAGAAGCATAGTAATTTACATTGAAGGGGTTCACCCCTATATATACAAAAAAGTGGAAGAGAGAGGAGAGCTCATTTTGAGCTCTCCAAAAGAGACGTTAGACTGCAACAACATTTATTATAGCTGTTGGACTACAGTCCAACAACTATTTGCACAGTCAAGTTCCAACAGGAACTTGACTGGATCAAATATCTAGTTTCTATTGAACTAGATGCTAAAAAAGAAAATCGAAACACCTGTAGCCTTTTTGATTATCAGCATATCCTAAAAAGGCACATGGGATTGCACAAGGAGAGAGTTTGTCATTTTTGTTGGTGAAAACAAACCATTTGCATCCAAAGACTCTTAATCTAGAATAATCTGGAGTTAATTTAACAAGCTTTTCTATTGGAGTTGTATTATTTAATGAGGAAGATGGCATCCTATTAATGAGGTAGGTGACAGTTAGAACCGCTTCGGCCCAAAAACTTTTTGGAACTTGATTTGCAGTTAGCAATGTCCTAGTAGTTTCTATAATGTGCCGATGTTTGCGTTCGGCTAGGCCATTCTGCTGTGGAGTGTGTGGACATGATCTTTGATGTGTAATACCATGTAAATTGAGATAGTCTTTGAATTCGTTGGACATAAACTCTCCCCCTGAATCAGTGCGAAACACGGAAATATCATTTTGAAACTTATTTTTAATCATTTTATGAAATATTTGGAAGTTAGCAAAGACATCAGATTTATGTTTAAGAAAATAAATCCAAGCATGTCTAGAAAAGTCATCAACAAAAATGACATAATATGTATAACCCACCTTTGAAAATAACTGGTGCGGGGCCTCAAACATCCGAATGTATTAACTCAAGTGGTCATGAGGAAACAAAAGTTCTACTAAGAAATGGTAACCTTTTCATTTTGCCAAGAATGCAGTCTTTACAATTTTTTTTTTCAGAATTACAAAATTTTTCCAAACTTGGAAAATATTGAATTTTAGACATATGAGGATGGCCAAGTCTTTTGTGCCATAAATCCAATTCTAATTTCTGAATATTATAACAAAATGCATTCTTGGGTAATTCCAAAAAGTTCATGTAATAGAGTCCTCCTTCTCTATGACCTTCCCCAATCAGCTTCCCTGACTGGCGATCCTGTACCCAACAAGCATGAGAAGAGAAGGAGATATTACATCCATAATCAGATATTTGCGAGACAGATAAGAGATTCAAATTAAGTTTAGGGATATATATAATTTCTGGGATAAATTTTTTTTTGGATTTTTGAAGATTTTCAAAACATCATATTCCTTTTACTTCAAGAGATGTGCCATCGGCTGTAAAAACCTTTGACACACTTGAGTTATTTTTAAGACATTCGGATAGACTATTAACATTTGGGGTCATGTGAAAAGAAGCACGAGAATCTAAAAACCAAAGAAAGTTACCTGGACCGGAGAAAGATGCAACTGCCGCTCCAGTTGAGGCTTCGGTTGAGGAGGATACCTCTTTGAGAAGAGGTTGAAGGATATCCATCAGTTGAGCCATAGACACAGGTGCATCTTGATCTTTTGACTCGGATTCAACAGATGCAACTCTTTTTTCTTCTCTTCTTTTTAACTTTGGACATTGAGGCCTATAGTGCTTCGGTTCATGACAATGATGACAAATAACTTTTCTTTTATCAAAGTCGCCGTTTTGCCTTTCAAAATGAGGCGGCTTGTAAGTACGAGTATGATTCCCCGGTCTAGATACAGCTAAAACTGAGTCATCATCAACTTTTAGAGTATTTTTTCTAAGTCTATTTTCTTCCATAGTGAGCTCTTCTATAGTGTCAACAATAGAAGGAATTTTTCCACGATGTAATAGGGCCGATTTGGTGGATTCAAACTCCGGCCTTAGACCATTCACAAATTGATAGAAATGTTCCATATCGAGTTGCTTTTGGCGAAGCTCGATATCTTCGACACAATGCCATTTGGGCTCAAGAAGAGTCAACTCTTTCCAAAGTTCGGACAACTCATTATAATATTCTCGAATAGTTTTATCTTTTTGAGTCATTGTTCGAACTTTGTCTTGTAAATTGCATGCATGTGCAATATCTTTAAGGGAATACATGTTTTTGAGGTATTCCCAAGCCTTATCGGCATGCTCAAACTTAGCTAGACTAGAGCATTTTTTAATGTCTATGCTATTGATGAGCCATGACATAATTTTTGCATGTCTATGCTAACGCCTTACTCTTCTCTTCTTCCGTTAGAGGAACCTCTTTATCACCCTCTTTCTTGGTAAGAGATAGTTTAAGTTCCAAATCGGAACCATCCACTATACCCCATAAACCTTTTCCCCAAATGTGGTGCTTTATAATCGAAACCCACATTACATAGTTAGTATCATTTAGCTTCATAGGAATGATGGTGATCTTATCATTGTCATCCATCTTTTACAAGGGTAAGAGAGGAATAAATAGGAGGAGAGAGAGAGAGAAAAATAAAAAGAAAAGAAAAAGAGTAGACAAGGGAATAAGAGAGGATACAAAACCAAAATTTTTTGTAGCACAAGTTCGCCTTTCTTCAAACAAATCTTCTTGAGCCAAGAACAAGGTGATGAAACACTTTTTGTAAATGTGGCACGGAAATCGAGGCGGAAGCACTTCAAGATCTAAGGATTTCGTAGCTCTGATACCATGTAATGAAATAGTGGTCTTCAACAAATGCACGAATAACTCACAAACAAGTGTCTATTGGAGACACTATAAGCATGACCCTTGAAAGGGTATAAAAGGAAGAACACTTGAAAAATAAATAATACTTTATTCATGAACAAAATGCTTAAAAAACATAGTAATTACATTGAAGGGGTTCACCCCTATATATACAAAAAAGTGGAAGAGAGAGGAGAGCTTCCAACGTCTCTTATTATAGCTGTTGGACTACAGTCCAACAACATTTATTATAGCTGTTGGACTACAGTCCAACAGCTATTTGCACAGTCAAGTTCCAACAGGAACTTGACTGGATCAAATATCTAGTTTTTATTGAACTAGATGCTAAAAAAGAAAATAAAGAAAAATAAAAAAAAATAATAAAAGAAAATATAATAATATTAAATAATATATATATATATATATATATATATATATATATATATATATATATATATATATTACAGTTTACATTTTAACAAAACCCAGAAGTTCAGCTTCGCCGAAGCCATCCCTTGGTTTGGCTCTACTGAACCCAGCCCTGTTGAACCTTGAACCTAGGGGTTCAGCTCAACAGAGCCCAACCCAGGGGTTCAGCTCTGTCGAACCCAACACTTCTAGGTTTGGCTCTGCTCAAACCCAGCAGGCCTGGATTCGGTAGAGGCGAACCCTTGGGTTCAACATTACTAAACCCAGTAGGGCTGGGTTCGGTAGAGGCGAATCCTTGGGTTCAACATTACTAAACCCAGTAGGGCTGGGTTCGACAGCCCAGGGTTGGGAGCCAAACCCAACCCAGAAGGGCTGTGTTCGACAGCCCAGGGCTGGAAGCTGAACCCAACGCAGAAGTGCTGGGTTTGACATAACCGAACCCAACCAAGGGATGGGAGCCAAACCTAGCCTAGCGGAGCTGTCGAACCCAGCCCCGAAAGCCTAGGGATGAGAGCCGAACCTAGACAAGAAGAAGGAGAGAGAGAGAGAGAGAGAGAGAGAGAGAGAGAGAGAGAGAGAGAGAGAGAGAGAGAGAGAGACCCTACAGTCGGAGGAGGAGGAGAGGAGGGCTTGGGGAAGGCCGTCGTCGGAGAGGAGGGATAGGGGAGTTCCGCTGTGGAAGAGGAGCAGGAGAGGAGAAGGGGGAGGGAGTTTGCCCTAATCTCTCATCCAGCCCCCTTTCGTAGTTTTTTTGGGTCCAAAATGGACTCGGTCAAAGTTGTCTGAGTTCATTTTGGACAGTTATGACCCTGGGTGCGGTTGACCGCACCCACGGTCATTTTGACTGCACCGGGTGCTGCACTCGAATCACATCGTGTCGCGTCGACGTGGGTGCAGCACCCTGTTGGGCGAATCTCTGTGAGATAGTCTAGTAGATGTTAGTCATTTGTGGCAATAGTGGTGCAATGGTAATGTTGTTCTCCCTCAAGTTAAGAGATAATGGGTTCAAATCCTGCTTCTCACCTTTTTTATAAAGTAAAAATGAAGGTTTTCTATTAAGTGGTTTGACTCGAGCTTGGGCTAACTGAACTCAAGCTTGGTGAACTTGAGCTCGAGCATGGCGTGTGTTACGGAGCTGATATTCAGGCTTGGCTGGTGGCACCTGCAGCCTAACTGAGGGTATCGTTTCAATGTACAAGATTAGCAGGTGTGTCTGTTTAGACCAAGTTGCTTTGATTGCCTGCCATTGTTATTCTGAAGGCTACGAAGAGGAGTTTGGCCAGTAGTCAGTCATTGATACTGGTCATCCTGGGATACTGTATCAACATCTGTTTGTGTCCCATGAATATATTCTATTGGTTAACATGCTTTCGGTTTTAAACTTCAGAATTTTTGCAAATCTTATTGAAAATTACCATAGAATCATGATCTTTTATTATGTTGTGTTTTTGCCTTTTCTTTTTCAATTTCCTTTATTTTGTCTTTATTATTTAATTTATTTTTTAATAATTCTGTGAGATTCCTGTAAAAAATGAAAAGGTTTTAAGTCTTCCAGGATATTCTCTTGCCAAAAATATTCCGAGAATGATATTTGTAACATTGGATTAAAGTGATGCTGTTGTGGCATAACTTTATGCAGAAGTGACAAAGATTCATGGGCCAATTGTTATTTGCTTGGTATAGGTGATATGAAATAATGAAGGTTTCCTGCAGATCACATCAACCTGCCATACTTGTTTTCCAGCAAAAGTTTTGATGGTTATTGCTGGTTGATTGCATATGCATGAATTTATTCATCATCTGGGTTGTGTTTATGGAGCCTTGGTGGTACTGAGCAAATGCAGGAGCATTTTTGGTGTCCTGAGAGGTTTATGCAGCATGTGTAGGATTTCAGACAGGATTCAATATCTGGTCAATATCCATCCAACTACGAGGGTCAAGAATTGTATACAAATAGGGATGCACAAGGATAATGAGGTTCTGTTGCTTTGCCATATAATCTTCTGCCTCCAAAAGCTAAAATTTTTAAATCCTTTGAACACTCCATTTCTTGATTTATCTGTTTTCTTTTCTAGAATATGGCTGTAAAAGAATTTCAGAAAATGCTCTGTTGGATTTTTTTGAAGTTTATGTGGCTTATCTTCCTCTGTAAACAGAAATTAGAGTTCTTATTAGGTATCATGCTTTAGCTAGACTATATAGTTGTCTAATTTGATGGTTCTAGTTATTCAGTTGTTATAATTACATTACTATTTTTGTTATTCACCCCTAAGGAAATTATTTTTGTTTGATCTCTGCTTTATAGGACTTTATGACTATACGGATGAACTCAATGAAAGTGTCGAAAAATCAAATGAAATGGTAAATTCTTATATCCATGTGTACTTGTTCTTAATTTGTCGTTTTGGAGATTAGTGATTAATATTGGCAATTTTTGAATTTATTTTGATAATTTTAGTAAACATGAAATTCCTGATAAAATTGTGATGAATTCAAGTGATTGCCTGTTCTTGGTGTAATGATCGTATCATGATTTTATTGCAAAGCTTATGGCTTCTATTTTTATTTATTTATTTTTACAGTTTTTGCTTATGTTTTAATTCACTGAGATTTCCAAATATTTTCCCCACAAAGCAAAATTTGGAAATCATTGTGTGTTTCCCGTGTAAATCCTGAGAATGATTTTTTTTGTCACTGATTTGGAGCATGCTGTTTTGATGGTTTTGTAGAGTTGTTTTTACTTTTTTATCTTCTAACAAGAACTACAATGTCCTCAATCCAAACTCAAAAAGATTGAGGCTTCAATACCTTGTGGGAGTTAGCACCAATTTTGTTGCTGCATGGTTCCTTCATGTGCTACGTACCTGCATTTTAGGACTTAACACAATTTGTAGCTGTTTTTTTACTATGGCTTTAACAAAGCGGGAACTGACTCCATTTTACTAGTGGAGTAGATGTATCCTTTGATTCACAAAGGAATAATTCAAATGCTTACAGTGAGTTGTTTTTACTTTTTTATCTTCCAACAAGAACTACAATGTCCTCAATCCAAACTCAAAAAGATGGAGGCTTCAATACCTTGTGGGAGTTGGTATCAAGTTTGTTACTGCATGATTCCTTCATGTGCTACGTATCTGCATTTTAGGACTTAACACAACTTGCCGCTGTGTTTTTTTTTGACTATGGCTTTAAGAAAGTGGGAACTGACTCCATTTTACTAGTGGACTAGATGTATCCTTTGATTCACAAAGGAATAATTCAAATGCTTACAGTTAGTTCCTAAGGTTGTCAGGAAGGGAAATGGAAACAGGGAAAGTTTTGGGAAGCAGAAAGGGAAAACATTAGGCTCGTGAAATAGAAAATGTGTGTGAAGTCTAAATATGGTGATATATATGAAGAATATTATAAATCTACACAAACTTGTTTACCAACATTATGGTAAGTGGTAACCAATAAGAATTAATAAATTAATTTACAAGTATGTGAATACCTAGATTAGAACGATAGAACAATTACACAAGTTGATTATACTTCATGTAAATGAGTGTACAGTTGGGTTACTTTTAATCAAATATTAAATATCTTCATAAAATATTTAAGGCTGTAGATTTGGATAGAATAGAATCAAAAGAGAAATAATAGTGTGCTTACATTAAATTATGAGATTCTCTTTTTATCTGGCACGTTACATTTTTTTACATTAAAAGTATGTAAACAAATATATTTCTTGAAAACAATTAACTAGAAAACTTAACACGTCTCAACTTTTTTGTAGAAAAAAGATTTCTTATTCAAGTGAAATGCATAGGAAATGTGTTTCTCATATAAAGCAAATACGTTTTACATGTGATGAAAAACATGCTTCTCTTTCTATGAGGAACGTGTCTCACAAGTTTCAGAAACATTAAGTTTCATGTTTCTTATATCGTTTCTCAAGAAATGGGTTTTCCACATGCAAGTAGCAGTTCCAGTACCCTGGTTCTGGCACTGATGTACCTTTCTTTGCAAATAATGTCTTTCCTCTAGTGATGTTGAATAAATTAGTCTTTTCTTAATGATAGGCATCCTGAGGGATAACCCACTTCAGTTGGCATTTGGACCTTGTGACCCTTTGGTTATAATAGTGTGACCTAACTATCCAGCTTATATCATTCAATCCCAAATATGGTAGCTGGTTAAATTGCACTATCCGAAGGTCTATGTTTGAATCACGTCAACAACCAAAAATATAAAAAGGGCTTCGCCCTGGTTCTACTGCAAGTTCCCAATAAGGTCTTTCCTATTTTTTTGATGATTGTCTCTCTCTCTCTCTCTCTCTCTCTGTGGCAAGCTGGGTGATAACCCTCATGGGGCTTGAACAATTGCTGAACACTTCGATTTCTTAAGCCTTTTGTGAAGTGTTTTACAATAATAACCCTTTCTAACATTTCACGTAAAAATTCGATAGTATCCTCAATATGTTGTACATTTGCCAAAGATTCCAAGAGAATCAAATTCTTTCGTATTGATGTAAAGTGTGCACTTTGAAGTGAAAAATGTGGTATTCCCAGGTGAGAATTTTGCGGCAGAGACTGGAGAAGAAGGAATCCGAGCTGCAAAGGCTGAAGGAGGAGTTTTCTGGCAAACAAGCGAGCAAAGAAAACAGAGAACAAGGTGATGATCAGGAGGCTGCTCAAGAAATCGAGCTTGAAGACACGGGGAAAGATTTGATGGACCTAAAGCAGTCTGTCTAGTAATTTGAATGCATTGCTCCATCTCACAAGGAAAGTGATAGAATTTTATTAGCTTGTACCAAACTCACATAGCTTTTGATGAGAATCACTTTCTGAGCTGTGTGCTGAGAACCAGAACGCTTATCTGTTGTGGCTATGTCCGTGGCCTAGAGGTATTGTAAATTTCTGTTGCCCATCCTGTTGTAATTGGGCTATCAGTGGTTCAGTTGACCTTCACCTGGCTAACCACAGACTGTGCACAGGGGTGGGGGTATATTGCCCCTTGACATCATTAACCTAGCATGAGGAGAAATTGTAATATTTGACTTCTGCTCATTTTTGGAGCCAATGACATTTTGTGGGCGTTTGATTGCTTAGATTTCAAATTTGAATTGTGATCTGAGATTTTAGATATATACTTATCTTTTGGCCTGAAGCCACGTGTATCTTAACTAAAATGCGAATCTGGAACTATTAGGAATACCCAAATTCCAGAAAATTCTGTATCTTGGTGAAGTCGTGGACGCTGTTAAAGTCTAATGATAGCTCTTTGCCTTCGCGCCATTCCAACTGGGAGTGGAGACGCTTGGAAAAACAGGATTTTTGTTTTTTCATTGGCGCCCATGATTAAGATTTAGGAGATCTTTTGGAAGTCGCTGCCTCCCTCTTGGCCTTATCTATATGGCCGTATTAATTCAATCAGATTTGGCTTTTAATAGGCGTTCATTCAATTATTTACGTGGTGGTCCATAGGTGCTAGACTTAATGTCTGAACACCTTTTTTGCTCTTTATGAATGAAGCCAATGCTCATAGTACTAGTCAAACTTTCATTCCAAGTTTGTTCGACCCATGCATCTCATGAGTTGCAGTTTCTACAAGGATTAAAGGGTAACTGATATATAGGTGCCTAATGTATGTTGAATTTGTATTTAGTTGCCTCAGGTTTCAATAATTTAAAGAAAACGACTTACTGTTTTAGAAATTGCTGGGCTGGTTACTTGTGTTGCTTTTACTCTCTGGAGTTGCTTATTTTCTCTAAATTATAGCCACAAAAATGGGTAGATATAAAACTGATGCTTGGTAATTGAAAGAAAAAAGGTTAAAACTCATTTCAAAAGTTAACTAGAGTTTGGTCAAATAAAAGAAGCTCAGATAGCTGTTTCAGTAATTTACATAGGCGTTCATCTTAATTATTTAAAACCTAAGGCTGTTAATTGAGTATTCATCATAAGTTAGGCACCTGTATGTAAAATAAAACTCACCCATATGTAGATACAAATTTTACATGGAAGCCGAACGTTGGAGGCCTCCATAAAGAGGTTTAATCTATTAATCTCTTTCATGCCATACAGAATGGATATGATGGAGATGAAGTGCAGTGGGAGCTTATGGTGGCTAGATAGGTTTTAGAAGCTACGCCACCATGTGCCCTTGTAAGGATTATGCAGATTTGTGGATGGAAATCGACCTTTCAACTCCTAAACAAATAAGCCACTAGGGTCATCGACTGTGTATAATGCATGGTGCAGATTACATGCCCAAGATACATTATTGTATCTCACAAATGTCTCGAAGACCAGTGCTAATGATTATGTAGGTGTCAGAAATGGTGATCCACATGCTTCGTCTTTATATGGGCCATGTTTTCAGGGGACCTTGTTGGCTAGCATGGACGTGCAGGCTTTACCTGAGGTAGGCTTTTATTTCTGATGTAGTATATATTAGCCAATCTGAACCGCATAAGATAGGTTCACCTCTTTGGCTTTGAAAAGATAAGAAGGTTGGTCAAAGAAGTCTTCCATGCTTATCGGGCTGGGTTAGGTTCACACACATCTTCATCCATTGCGATGAGCCGCATCAGACCATGGTCAGATTGCTTATGCTTCAGATGGAATTACAATATCTTTCAGAGCCGTTAATAGTCGCAATGAACGGCATCTGCAGCACAATAGATGGATGGCTCAAACAAAACCACAAGGCTTCTCTTGATCTCTAAATACATTTCTTTTTCAGACAATTACATAAAGTCTTCCTGTTATGACAAAAGAAGTGGTAAAACCTCTGGCATGTGGGGTGATAGAAACTGCTAGATTTTGGGTAAGTCCATTTTCTCACCTCTTGTACTATTTAGCATGGACCACGGACCACACAATAAGATAGAAACTACCAGAACAATGAAACCTGACCTGTCCTGACCGGTTTACTAGTTGGGCTTAAAGGGTACTGTGGCTCGATCCATCTAAAACTCAGACCAATAAGATCTGGATCCTGCCTGACCCCAACAACAGTTGGGCTTTCAGTGGGTCTGGGTCACCCTAAGAGGCTTCGGGTTGGATTGGACCCCATGTCCACCCCTGGGCGTTATGACGAGCCTCAGCCATAAAGGCTTTGGAGCCTGATGCTATGGCTAATACACATACTCTGCACATACACGAGCTAAGAACTTAAGCTGCCTGAGCTTGATCTTGAGTCTAATAGTTTTGGCCTTGGCATGATTCAATTCATGATCAGGAAAGTTTTTTTTTTTTTTGATTTTTACTCGGAGAAACTGCCCCAGGCGCAGAGACCTAGCTGCGCTGGCTCAGCCTGCCATACATAAGGTCGCTGTCCTATCAGCGTAAAACTCCTAGGGCTTACCCCTCAACCCCGGGGAATTATCAGGAAAGTTGGTTAGGTGGGGAAGAGACCAAACATTTGAGCCCAACCCCAGAGCAAAGAGAGCCAGGTCCCTAAGACCATTGGACCACCGGTTCATTTGCCCATTGATAATCTGAAGCAATAGTCACGAACTTGGCTCGACATAGCAACAAATGTTAGATTAGATTGATTATTAATTATCTAAAAAACGGGTGGTCTTAATGCTTGCAAATGGTTGGCTGCAGCAAAGTATTTCAATGGCAATGGTGTGATATCTAGCATGGAACAGTATTGCAGTGACTTCATGTTTCTTGGCGCAGAGACCATGCCTTGGCTGTGTTGGTACCCTGTCTATGCACTCAAGTATGCACATTAGCATTAACTTCATAACTAACTACATCTCTTAATTTACCTATACCAATATGTTAGAAACATAGCCCCAGCCCTACTAGAAGGGCTCTGCCTTCTTGTTTAGAGGTAACCGTGGTTTGTCATTTTGCCATAAGATGATCATGGCTCAAAATCCTCGAAGGCTGTCACTTGCTGGAAGGTCAAGCAGGGTGTATTCCCTGATGAGTGGGGAAGGCCTCAAGAGTTTTAACAATCAGAGGCCAGCCAATGTGAGGTTGGTGATTAGGGTTGCAAATGGGTCGGATTCAGGAAGAAGAATTTATAAAATTTCTGTCTAGGATCCGAACCTACCCGATTCCCCAATATATTTTGGGATCCGAAACCCAACCCATTTGCAACCTTATTGGTGATGGGAGGCTTTCCCTTAGCCTAGCCAAAGGAAGAAAAAAGGACAACCCCCTAGAGTTGAGGTCTTCTTGGCTAAGTAAAAGGGTTGACATTCTGTCCACCCCGGGTGTCTCATTGTCTAATCACCAGAGAGCGTACTAATGACTTTACGAAGAGAGCGATAATGGTGTTAATGTTACTTCTTCTTTGACTTACCACCCAGGGTGAGGTTCGATGTGGCTCGACGCTCTGTGGGTTTCTAGTCATTGAAACAATATTTTTTTTTTATGACGAGAAATCCTCACTGAGAACCGAGTCACTTAGTGCATGGGCCAGCTCCCTGCGAGATAAACCTTGGATGGGGTCACTAGTCACCACACCAACGCTCAAGCCCTTACGGAGCCCACCTGTTAAAGGCACCTGCAAGTTATTTATCATTATTGTAAATGATGACTTCTGGTGCACCGACCCGTCTGGTGATCCAAATGGGAGTTTTGGCTGCAAGGGTGCTACTTGGTCCACTGTGCCTACAACAGTCTGTGGATGGCGCAGTTCATACACCCAGACTGGGACATGTTCCAGTTCACTCACCCCTGCCATATCCGAGGGGTCCCATCTATGTCAGTGATTCCGTTGGGCACCATGACTTCCGACTTCTCAAGAGCCTCGCTTTGCCAGATGGATCCATCCTAAGCTGCAATTACTGTGCTCGGCCTACTCGTGATTGCCTTTTCCAAGATCCCTTCCAAGATATGGAACTTGAAGAAGGTGATCGATCGTCTCTCTCTCTCTCTCTCTCTATATATATATATATATATATATATATGAAAAATGGTAGCTACTTAATGCATTTCGTGCCTAAACAAAATGCACGTGCCTACTGATGTCCAGTGCACAATTGAAGCAGGTTATATGTCCCCCCTGAAGACGCAGGTGCGTGTTCGGGGGTCCGAATGAGCGCCACATATAAGCATGTGGGGTTTATATTCCCGTGTGTGTCGGCATCACTTAGCGTGAGAGTTCGGTGCAGTTGCAAAGACTTAAGTACCCTTTCTCGCCATGAAATGACTGTTCAAGAAAAAGACAAAACTGTCCTTTATCTAGAAAAGTGAAACGCCAGTTCGAGAAAAAGACAACAATGTAATCCATCCAGAAAAAGAAGGATGATGTTAACTCTTCAAAATCCAAACGTTTCGTTTTTGCCCTAAGTAGTTAAAGTTTGCACCATCTGCTGTAACAGGAGCTCCCTCTGATGACACACCCTTTGTCGTCGTCTGTTGTCGCCGGAGCACCCTTTGCCGTCGTCTGCGCAGTGAGAGCATCGTTGCCACCATCGACTGCATCTACCTTCTGGGTGTTTCTCCTCCACTGTCGGATTACCAAAACTCATGGCATTTCAGTGAGTTTCGCTCAAGGTTTCGTTATGTAAACAAATCAATTAGTAAATCTGAATGCTAAATCTTACAACTGGTTGTACTGTTCATGCTAAATAACACCTATTTTTATACTAAAATAAATCGATTTGTAGCTATCCACCTTCTGGGCATCAAAAAACAGTTAGCACGATTTGTTCTTATGAAAGCCAAACATTACAACAATATGTACTTATGAAGGCTAAATTTCTACAACGATTTGTATGTTGGAATGCAACAACGATTTATACATTTAATGCAATAGCGATTTGTATGTTCAATGCAACAACGATTTATATGTTTGAAGCAGTAGCGATGAGTATTTATGATTTATGAAGTTACCATAATTTGTACTTAAGTTTGCTAAAACATACAACAATGTTTACTTATGAAGCCCAAATGTTACAACAATATGTACTTTTGAAGGTTGCAATTTCTATAATGATTTGTAAGTTTGAAGAAACAATGATTTATACATTTAAAGCAGTAACAATGTGTATTTATGAAGTTACCTCGATTTGTACTTAAGTTTGCTAAATCTTATAACGATGTTTACTTATGAAGCCAAATATTGCAACGATTTATAATGTTGGTGATTGTTTAACGATTGTGATAATTTATAATAATATATACTTGGAGAGGTGGTTGTAATATATAATGATGCGGTTAATTTTATGTGTTGTGCAGGTTAGAAATGACTAAAGTTTGTAAGACAAGAAAGCCCCTACCGTTCGATGGGATGACTATTGGAGAAATTATCCACCAGTCTCATATATATGAGAGTTATGAAAGGTACCAAAATATAATGAAGATTGAGAATGATAAAGACACTGACAAAGCATTGGAATTATATAATGCAGAGCATTATCCATCAGATATTGAGGCTGAACAACAAAGGAAGAAAGATTAAGAAAAACTAAAGATGAAGAAGGATGACGAAGAAAAGGAAAAATAAAGGAAGGAGGATGAGGAAAATGAAAAGCAAATGAAGAAAAGGCAAATGAAGGAGGAGGAAGAGAGGGAAAGGCAAAGGAAGAAAAGGCAAATGAAGAAGGAGAAGGAGGAGAGGGAAAGCCAAATAAAGAATAAGGAGAAGGAAGAAGAGAAAAAAAGGCAATTGAAGAAGAAAGAGGAAGAGAAGGAAAGACAATTGAAGAATAAGGAGGAAGAGAAAGAAAGGCAAATGATGAAGATGGAAGATGAAAGGCAAAGAAAGAAGCATCAGGATGGGGAAGAGAAGGAAAGGCAAAGGAAGAAGAAGGAGGACGAGAAAGAGAATGAAAGACAAATAAAATAGAATAAAAAAGAGAATGAGGAAGAGAAGAAAAGGCAAAGGAAAGAGAAGGAGGACAATGAAGATAATGAAAGAGAAAGGAAGAAGCAAGATGAGGAAGAAAATGAAAGAAAAAGGAAAAAGCAGGAGGTGGAAGAGAAGGAAAGGAAAAGTAAGGAAGAAGTAGAAAAGCAGAGGCGAGACGCAAAGGAGCGAAGGAAGGAAGAAGTAAAAAAGCACAGGAAGGAGGCGGTAGAGCGAATGAGCAACAAGAAAGGCAGAGGAAGAGAGGAGGAGGAGAGAATGAATGAGGAACAAGAAAGGCAGAGGAGGGAGGAGGATGAGCGAATGATGGAGCAACAAGAAAGGCAAAGGATGGAGGGAGGGAATAAAGAGGAGAAAAGTATGACAAAGGTACGTAAATCGCTCCTATCTGTCATGATTTACTATGATAAGTATTATTATGTATAGCGATTACTGTGATAACAATTGCTATGTATAACGATTAATGTGGTAACGATTACTATGTATACCGATTACTATGAACGATTTACTGTGATAGGTATTATTATGTATAGCGATTACTATGTATATCGATTACTGTGAACGATTTACTATGATATGCATTATTATGTATAACAATTACTATGTATAGCGATGACTGTGATAGCGAGTGTGTAACAATTATTATATATAACGATTACTATGTACAAAGACGTGTAGAAGTATAAATGAGACTAATTTTAATTTGATATAAATAATATGCTATTTTGTGTTACAGGAAGGTCAGAAAAGAAATGGAGCATCAGGTGAAAAGCTCAGAGGGCGATATCAGTAACCTGTAGTTCTGTCGTGATATGGAGAACTGAGTGAATATCAAAAGGATCGATTACGAAATATGCACTTCGGCGGCCTTCTGGACTAACATTATTTTGAAACGTGTTGGAAAACCATGACCCACCTAGTAAATAAGTAAAATCATAAGACGAACACATTCCAGTTTGATTCTTTTGAGATCACCATGACCCTAGAAGATGTGCGAATTACGGGTCTTAAGTGTCATAGAAGTGTTGTCCTAGCACGAGATTCAAATTATAATGCAAGGGACAAGTGTATGGCCCTTCTAGGAATGTCAATGGAGGATTGGGGTCATTGTATTTCTAGTGGAAGCAATTCCACATCGATGAAAGTTTCTTCTTTTCGTAATAAATGGGAAGACCAGTCCGCTACATGTGTATATGAAAGAGCTGACCAAGAGTTGTGCAACTTGCTTCTTTATTTTTTTGGACTTACTTTATTTTCAGATTTGTTTGGTTTAAGGTTAAGTTACCTGATGCTGCAGTTCTTGAAAGATTTAGATGAAGTCAACAACTATACATGGGGTGCTGCTATGCTCGCACATTTATATAGTCAACTTTACCGTGCGAGTAAGGATACAAATATCATCGAAGGTTTTAACCATTTATCCAGGTAATTGTTTATTACATATTTGATAGTTGTAGACTAAAATCATTGAAGGTTATAGTCTTACTAATATATTAATTTTGTAAGACTGGGCGTGGGAGCATATTGTCACCTTGCGTCCTCAGTCTGACCCTGCAATTTGTGGTTTTCTCAAGATCAGCCAGTGGGCCAAGTTCATTTTAGATGGTCTGCAATTAAATGAGGTAAATAGTTTAAAATTGTTAACAATTTTTTCAACATTCATCATTCATTAGTATAAATCGTTGAAATGTTTAGCATTCTTAAGTAATCATCACTGCAGGATTTTGTCTTCGTTAGTACAAATCGTTATCATATTAGCATTCAGTAGTATAAATCGTTCTAATGTTTAACATTCTTAAGTAATGATCATTGTAGGATTTTGTATTCCTTAGTACAAATCGTTATCGCTTTAGTATTTAACTTTCATTAGTGTAAATCATTGTAATCTTTAGCATTCTTAAGTAATAATCGTTACAAAATTTTGTCTTCCTTAGTATAAAGCGTTATCATTTTAGCATTTAGCATTCGTTATTCTAAATCATTGTAATATGTAGCATTCATTAGTGTAAATCATTTTAATACAAAGCACTCATTAGTAACAATCATTGTAATATATTTAGCACTCATTATTATAAATTATTTTAATATTTAGCATTCATTAGCATGAATAATTATGTCTATACCTAAACCATAATCTCTGATATACAAGTTGTCTAGAGACCATATGGAGATCGGGAGGACGAGGAATAAGAGGTTGTTGCTGAGGCTGCGAGACTGTCTGGCTACAATATTTGGCTGTTTAGCAAATCTGAAGCCAAGTTGCAACATGGTATTCGAGTTCTCCTACAAGCTGGCTTGGGACAGTCTATTCCAAAGCAGCCTGTGAAAGTGAGAAGAAAGACGAATAGTGGTGGGGCCAGGAACGTGAATTGGCACAAACGCTTCAAAAAACAATTGGATAGTTGGTACAAAGAAGGTGTTCATGCCATAGCATATGATTATAAAAAAAAACAATATGATCCAAACTATTTCAAAAAATATTGGGAACCCATGTATCAAAATCTGGAGATTGAGAAGAAGCAACGTGGACATATTGGGAACCCATGCGTTCCTCCTGTCCCCCATCATGTCGTCTCCCAGTATAGAAAAAATGTCTATCGTGTCCCTCTGACTACAACAACGATTCTCTTAGTTGCGTATAACGTTGAGCGAACACAGCTTACAAAAAAGAAAGTAGTCTCCGCCATATGGTTAGAGATGTTGGAGATGGAGAATAAAGAGTTACAGAAGGAGGTGAGGAATTTGGGAAGACAAATGCGGTTACAATATGATACACTAGTAAAAATGATTACCAGTGATTTTAATAAGATCGAGGGAACCAAGAGGCCACCGAGGAAAGAGAGTCTACCAAGGAAAATAAAGAAACAATTTGTATGTCATAGTCCATTTGAGTCGTCAAGTGCCATTGAATAGACATTATGTGATTTTTTTATCTCGATAATTATTTGTTGTAATTCTATAATTCTTTGTTGTAATTCTATAATTTTTTTTATAACGTGACATTCTATAAATGTATAATTCTTTTTTTAATAAGTGTAACACACAAGTGCCACTGAAAAAATCATTGTAATGTTCGACCTTCATAAAAAAAAATCGAAAAAGCGTTTAGCATTGTATACTGCAGAAATTATGATTTGCTTTTACGAGCTGTCTTCCCATCACGATTTACACAATGATTGCTAAAAGGCTGAAACGATTTGTATGTATGAAGGCTAAGTGCTATCACAATTTGCTTGATACCGATTGCCTTGCAACCAGTTATAATTCTTTGTTATAATGTAACATTCAATACTTATATAGTTCTTTGTATAAGTGATCATGACTTTTTTTTTGTAGAACTGTTCTATCATGATCTGTACAGCCACAGACATAAAGCGGAAATGATTTGTTCTATCGCGATTTGCATTTATTAGCTTTGTCTATATGAACAATATGTTGTATCACGATTTACACAATGACTGATTCATAAAAGGTGGAAAAGAAAAATAATAAACAATTCAACACAATGTTTAGACTTAGTAAAGTAAAAATCGATTTCACTGTTTCGTTCACAATATTTTAGTAATAGTTGTAAACCAATATGAGTTTTGTCTATGTGAACGATACATCCTATCGCGATTTATAAAATAACTGATTCATAAAAGGCAGAAAAAAAATAAATCGATATGATGTTTAGACTTAGTAAAGTAAAAATCGAGGTAACAATAAATAAATCAATACAATGATTGATAAAAGACTGAAACAATTTATACGTATCACGATTTACACAATGACTGATTCATAAAAGGTGAAAAAGAAAAACAATAAACAAATAGACACGATGTTTAGATTTAGTAAAGTACAAATCGATGTAACTTCAACGATACAAATTGAGGTAACTTCATAAATACAAATCAATTTCATTCACGAAGACAAACAAAGACATATTGTTGTCGCGGTAACTTCATAACAACAAATCGATGTGATTTACAATCACATCCATTTACAAAAGTTATGAGGTTTAGGGTTTAGGTTTTTGGGTTTTAAGGGTTTAGGTTTTAGGGATTTGGGGTTTAGGGTTTAGGGTTTAGGGTTTAGAGTTTAGGTTTAGGTTTTATGTTTTAGGGTTTAGGGTTTGGGGTTTGGAGTTTGTGGTTCAGGGTTTTAGGGTTTTAGGGTTTCAGGTTTAGGGTTTTAGGGTTTTGGGTTTCGGGTTTAAGTTTTAGGTTTTAAGTTTTTGGGTTTTAAAGGATTAGGGTAGGGTTTGGGGTTTGAGGTTTAGGGTTTAAGTTTAGCGTTTTACGGTTTAGGGTTTTAGATTTTAGGGTTTAGGGTCTAAGGATTAGGGTTTAGGGTTTAAGTTTTGGATCTATCTAAATTCTAAATAGATCATACTTAAATAAATAGAATTTGGGTTCATTTGATACCCAAATAAATTTAATTATATATATATATATATATAGTAGTTTAGATTGAGTTTGGATTTGATGAGAGCTAAATAGGCCTCACAGCCAACACAATACAATCACTGCTCCACCTAAACCCATCAATTCAATCAAATGCATCCCATCCCACCAAATTCGTTTGAATATCCTATTGCGATTTGCCTATTTGAGCTTTGTCTATGTGAACGATATGTTGTATCATGATTTACACAATCACTGAATCATAAAAGGCAGAAAAAAATAAATAAACAAATCGACATGATATTTAGACTTAGTAAACTACAAATCGAGGTAACTTCAAAGATACAAATTGATTTACAACTTGATAACGATTTAAGTTTTATATTAAAACAATATTTTAGTAACAATTGTGAATCGATATGAGTAAATCGCTATATTACATATTGATATCGCTCACATAGACAAACAAAGACATATCAATTAGGGTTTAGGCTTTAGGGTTTATAGTTTAGGCTTTAGGGTTTATAGTTTAGGCTTTTGGGTTTAGGTTTTTAGGGTTTAATGTGCAATATAATTTATTTGCACATGATTTTTAAAAATGAGCGGTATGTGAAACAACGTTTCCTTTACAAATGAATGACACATCACACAAGTTCAAGAGGGTGTCACTTCGCTTTGCTTCATCAATAAGAAATATATGAACCGACGTTTCCTTTATAAACGATGTGTTCGTGGGTCGAACATATAACCTGCTTCATCGCAAAAGGGGTATTGATGTTGAGGAAGAAGACAACAATAACTACACGACCAGTGATGGCGATTCAGGCGTATATTTTCTAAACCTCATGACGAGTTTCTTCAAAAATTGTCTCTTTTATATCGTATATTCGATTTGTTTTGTGTACTATATAAAAGAATTGCAATATAATGTGACATATCATTTATTGAATATTCTGCTAATGTCAGTGGAACATCTACAAAAAATGGTGCCCGAAAACTCAACAAAGGACTCCAAGAGAACATCAACCGGCTGTAAGATGAATTTGCAGAATGAAACACTATCAGTAATTTTGTACGTATGAAACCACTATCAGTTATATATTTACGTATGCCATGGGTATATAAGTTAACACATGCATATTTGTTGCAAACAACTATATACGATTTCATCATGTATATTCAAAGCAATGCAACAACCAATACTAGACGCGTCGTCACCCCTTATTTCATGGTATATCGGTTCTCTTATATGTTTATTTTTTTTTTCTTTACTCTTGTTGCTTCATGTTTTAACCTTACTATTATCACTATTTCGTTCAAGAGAGTTTTGTCTGCCGACTACCATACACCATTGGATTTCAAAATGGACTACAATGCTGGGGCAACGATGATCACTGCAGAGACTTTTGGTCAAGTGAAAAGGTAAGTGAAGAAACCTGTTGCCTAAGATATTAAATCGATTTAAGACATTATTTTGATTCTTAATGTCGATTTGTATGTTGATTCTAAGCTATCAATATGAATTTTTATATCAATTTGTAAGATATTTTATTGTCAATTTATAAATATTGATTCCTACATTGTGTTAATCTTGTGAGCATTGGGTCTTATACGTGATGGATTTGTGAAAAAAACAAATATGGTGCTACAACTCATTGAATTTTCACATTGGTATACAACATGACATTATTCATTTGGTAAGTTTTTATCTATAAGTGTATTGTATCTTGTACGGTGGCCCAAAATTTACTTGCTTCTACATTAACCATAGGAGGGATTCGTCAAAGACGCCTTGGGTGTTGACATTGGCGAGTAGAGGTTTCACTGCACACACGATGCTCCTTTATAAAATAATGGCATCGATTATGACATATTTGTAATGAAGTATATTAAAGCAAAATGCAATGGACACGAACCTGATTTTGATGCTGTATACTCTACACTTAAACATCTTTTATTATCTTATATTATTGGGGAATCAATTTATATATTGGTGTCACATTACCTTTTTGTTATAGGATGATATACTTGGATTCCACGCAGAACTATGCAAAAAATTGACAGAGTTTCTAATTGAGGAAGAGAAAAAAACTTAGCCTGCAAGAATACCTAGAAGACAATGAACGATGTGACCCCCAGGAGTAATATGACGTACAGAGATTTCTAACAGATTTTGTAGACCGTATACAAATTTTGTAAGACTGTGTATACAAATTATGTAAATCTCTTTCAGTTGAAATAAAAAATAAATTTTACTAAACGAGTATAAAAATTCATAACTACAAATCGACATGATTTACAACCACATTTATTTATAAAAAAGACATATCGATATCATTCACAAAGATAAACAAAGACATATCATTGTCGCAGTAACTTCATAAATACAAATCGATGTCCCAATAATTATTTTTTGTAATTCAATAATTATTTGTTGTAATTCTATAATTTTTTTTTGTAACGTGACAATCTATAAGTGTACAAATCCTTTTTTAATAAGTGTCCTATTGCGATTTGCTTTCACGAGCTTTGTCTATGTGAACGATATATCGTATCGTGATTTACACAATGATTGATTCATAAAAGATGGAAATGAAAAACAATAAACAAATTGACACGATGTTTAGACTTAGTAAAGTACAAATCAATGTAACTTTAATGATACAAATTGATTTACAAATTGATACCGATTTAAGTTTTATATTAAAACAATATTTTATTAACAATTGCTAATCGATATGAGTAATTTACTATATTACATATCAATATCTTTCATAAATACAAACAAAGACATATTGTTTAGGCTTTAGTGTATAGGGTTTATAGTTTAGGCTTTAGGGTTTGGGGTTTATAGTTCAGGCTTTGAGGTATAGGGTTTAGGGTTTGTGGTTTGCGGTTTAGGGTTTAGGGTTTAGGGTTTATAGTTTAGGCTTTAGGGTTTAGGGCTCAGGGTTTGGGATTTGCGGTTTAGATTTAAGTTTTGGATCTATCTAAATTCCAAATGGATCCTACATAAATAAATAGAATTTGGATTCATTTAATACCCAAATAAATTTAATTAATATATATATATATATATATATATAAAAATGTGTATATATATATAATAGTTTAGATTGAGTTTGAATTTGATGAGAGCTAAATGGGTCTCACAACCAACCCAATCCAATCACTCATCCACCTAAATCTATCATTTCAATCGAATACATCCCATTCCACCAAATCCGTTTGACCTATCGAGGTATTTGTACAACCATAGATATAAAGCGAAAATGATTTATCCTATAGCGATTTGCCTTTATGAGATTTGTCCATGTGAATGATATCTTCTATCGCGATTTACACAAATTGACATGATGTTTAGACTTAGTATAATACAAAGCGCGGTAACTTCATAAATACAAATCGATTTACAACTTGATACCAACTTAAGTTTTATACTAAAATAATATTTTAGTAACAGTTGCAAACCAATATGAGTAAATCACGATATTAGATATCGATATCATTTATAAAGACAAACAACAACATATCGTTGTCGCGGTAACTTGTGATCATCGCAAATTTTTTTTTCTCTTGTATTCCTTCTCTCTTTTCCTCCTCTTTTCCTTTCTAACCTCTATTTCCCTTTTTGAAGGGGAAATAAAAGACATAAAAGAAAAGAGAAGAGAAAAGAAAAGAAAGAAGAGAGAGGAACTCTTCTGCGAAGTTCTCACTTGACCTTAATTTTGAAAAGATTTTGAAATTACTCGCCTCCGTTTTTGAAATATTTGCGGAAAAAATGGAGAGACGGGATTCGCTCATCGTTACGGGGTTCGACCGTTCCTGGCGCCTTTACCAGAGTTTATCGGACCAAGGATCAATTTTATACCTTTTTGCTTTGCCTAAATATTGTATAAAGAATTTTTTTTTAGTCTAGAAATGCACAAAGAATCATGCTCGTGTAATGCAAATGCAGAAGTGTATGCTTTTTGAGAAGAATAATTTTAGATTTTTTTTTAGATTTTCCAAGTAATTATGAAATAATTCTTGAAGATACTTGAAGAAATGACTCAAAGAATTGAAATTGATTTAGAAAAGTTGTATTTTTGGATATAAACTCAAAGTTTAAAATAAACTTGAGTTTTGAGAAAGATAACTCGAAATCCTGAAGTTGGAATCATATCTGAGATAAAAAAAAGACTTGAAAATGGCTTTAAGCTTGTTTTTGAAGAAGGAAGATTCAAGATTGAAGATAAGAATTTAAATAGAACTTGAAAATAAGAATGGGACTTGAATTTGAGATTGCATATGAATTTTGAATTTGGATTTAAACTTTGAAAAATAGAATTGAGAGGTGAATTCGGAAATAAAATTTGAAATTGGAAATGAATCTTGAATTTGAAATTTGAAATTGATTTTGAATTTCAAAGGAGTTTGAGATCTCTGAAGAAAGTAGGGTTGGAATTTTAAATCTAGAATTGAAAATCAAGATGAGATTTGAAAATTGGGATTGAATTCCAGATTTAAAGTTTAAAATCAGAATGAAATTTGGAAACAAAATGAATTCAAGAAATTCAAATTGGATTTAGAAATAGAATTTTGGATTTAAGAATGGAATTTGGTTGAGAATGGAATTCAAGATAAGATTTGGATTGGAAAGCTGGATTTGGGAATGGATTTTTGAAAATGGAATTGGTTTCAAGGAATCCAAATAAACTTTGAAAATAGAATTGGATTTTGGAAATCCAGATGGAACTTGAAATCGGATTTGAGAAATCTAAATGGAATTTGAAGATAAAATTGGATTTTGGAGATCTAGATGAAACTTAGATTTGGATTTGAGAAGTCCAAATGAAATTTGAAGATAGAATCGAATTTTGGAAATCTAGATGAAACCTGGAATTGGATATGAGAGATCCTAAAGATCGACTTTTGAAATTTGAAAGGAAGGATAGAAAATGAAACTTGATTTTCAAACTTGAATTTTGAAATCAAGAGATGAATTTGGAAATTTCAAAGTTGAATTGAACTTTGAAATTTGATTTTGAATATTAAATTTAATTTTGAAATTGAATCCTGAAAATGGAAATGAATTTCAATTTTCAAAGTTGAATTGAACTTTAAAATTTGATTTGAATTGAAAGTTGAATTTTGAATATAGAAGTGAATTTGAAATTTCAAAGTCAAATTGGACTTTGAAATTGGAGTTTGAATTTTAAAATGAGATAGAAAGATGAATTAAAACAAAAATTGAAGATTGATTTGAGAAGTGAAGAATATATCTCAAAAATCACTTGGATTTTGAAGAAAAAATTGAAATAATTTGAAAATATGATGTGATTCTATCCTAAATGATGAAATGAATTAAATATTTTTTGAAAAATTGAATATTTGAAAAGCATATTTCATTCTTTAAATGAATTAAAATAAGATTGAAGATATAATACATCTTTGACTATGGTCATAAGATGTATTATATAATAATTGTATTTAAATTCAAGTGAAGAATAAAACATATTCTGGTGCCTTTATAGAGTTTAAAATGAAATTAACTCTTCAATATATCCTGACTATGGCCATTGATGCGAATCGTCAACTTAGGATTTAATCACCTTTTATTAGAATGGTGTATGTGCCATTCGTGTTCCCATCTGTAAATTTTTGAAATAAAAGAGGAAAATGAATTAAACAAGCAATTTCTATGGTATATGCATGCTCATACACTCTAATCTAATGCGAGAAATGTAAATTCTTATTTATAATCTAGCTATTATAACTAAAATTTGAAATGATAAAGTCTTAGTCTAAGAAAGGAGATTGACATCTTCATATTTCCCTGCAAAACAAGGTTAGCATAAAAGCAATATACACGAGATATATGGGAGAAAAAAGAATATTATATGAGGGATATCCTGTACATGAAAAGTTTTATGCCAAATGCACATGAGAATGCATATATACATGGAGGAATAGGATATATATACCTAAAGGCAAGATTTAGACCTAATGAGAAATGCACATGTATTAACATGACAAGAGGGGAAGATGCATATAGGATGTAGATGCTGTGAGGAAAGTAATAAGGTATATGATGTAAATGCTGACAAAGGTGACTGAGTGACAGTGTAAGTGCTTCAACAGTGTTGCTGAGTGTGAAGCACCGTAGGCGGTGGGGTTGAAGGAGGTGTGAAACAAGTAATTACAGTGAGGCTGAAGTAGGAGAAATAGTGAATGTTATGAGAAATGAAGTGAGTTACTAATGTGATAGGTGGAAAGATGCAAATGAAAACGTTACAAGTGAGCAATATGATGTAAATGGGAAGCATATAGTAACACACGCATGTACTGTGAATGTGTGAGATGGTGAAATAGGCGGAAGAATTGTTCCCCTGCCTTAACAAGAGCCATTTAGTCGGGGTGCTTTCACCATTGATTCTTCCAAAGGTCCACGACAATACATGCTCAATTATTGAATTTGAACCTTATCAAATAAGGTTCCACATTTGATTACCATATGGGCTGCAGTCAGACTATCATTATTCAAGGAAACAATTGGTTGACCATTTTGTCCATTTGCTAACTGCCTGTGCAAAGCCATGAGTTCCTGCAACTCTACCCTAGCATAAATTGACTATGGAACAAACCCATGCAGACAGTCTCCATCAAAATTTCCAGAAAGGGTGCACAACAGAGAGGACTTATTGAAACTATAGACTTTAAAGGAAGCGCTCTTATTGTGAATGCAATTAAAGAATGTTGATGAACAGATGGAAATCTGTTCACCAATACCACATCCCTATCTTTAAGACTTCTATATAATGTATCACCTATTTGAAGATTGCTCATGCTATGTACAGGAACTAAATGTCCATTCCCTTAAATATGGAAATCAGCCTTCTGATGAAGGTAAGTTTCAACGTGTGCCTTCAATAGCTTCCAGTTGACTAAATTAACATGTAATAGAACCATGAGCTTTTGAGAAATCTCAGCTGGAATGCCAATCTCATGCAGATGAAGACATGGGTCACCAATAACAATCATACGAAATGTAAAATCAGAGCATTTACCAAGAACAACTTCTTTCATTCATCTCAAACCTGAACTACGAGTATCCGAATCTTGACTTGAGGATATTCTGGGGCTTAACTTGGATGCATTGAAGCACTCTAGTGCCTAACAGTGACCAATTTTCACTGTTTCCCATTGATGGAACATGAAATACTAGATTGTTAAATGTACTTCCATTCACTGCTATTGGCTGCTACTCCCTGCTGCACGTTGATCTTTGAACCGAATGCCAACAAATGCTAATCACTTTTAACGGATGCCAATAGATGTGAATCAGACCTAAGGCTAGCAAAGGTTGGTAAGTGTGAACAGTACTCAGAATACTAGATTCAGAATTACTCAGAATATAAACGCAAATAGCAATCCGAATATGGGCAAATGTAGACCACATAGATAAGATACAAGGAAGATATGCCACAAGGAGCTATGGTACGATGAATATAACTCTGTAACAAAATATTCTAAAAAAAAATGCACTTAATGCTGGATGATGCTATATGATATCAATGAAATGTAGAGGTGATATGCAAATGTACAGGTGTGATAGATGAAAGGATTCAACAACCCATCATGCCATGGTAAGTGAAATACTACTACAGATGATGATATACAATACATAGAGAACTAAACTGATATATAGGAAACTAATCATTGTGAAATACAGGTAATGGGGCGATTTACATGCACTGCCAGCAGCAAATCGCTTCAAGCAAACAGATTTTGGTGGCGATGGTTGGATTAATCTTTTATAGCTGGGACTCACCTGTTAGATTGCAGTATAAAGTCTCACATGAATCTGTCAAGCCATGACCTTAGTTGTCATTTAACAAGCTCATGATGCCTCAATAATTTCACATGGATACCCCTAGGAAATCAACATTAAAGATGGGGAAAGAAAAATCATATTAACTAATTAAACAAATGATTGCACAAGTTTGGCATTCCTTGGGAGTTCCCATATTATTTAACTACTGAATCCGCCACCAATGTGCTAAAAAAAGATATGCAAATCTCTCAATTCTTACCAATTGAGTATATAACAAAACATTATCAGCACCAGAGGGTCCTTCCTCCATTGACATCAGAACCTGGATAGAAATGCCAAGAACAACTCCTATTTTCTGTATCTCCTCCTTTAGTAACCCTCTTAAGGCAAAGCTTTGAGAAGCTGCTACTGAACAATGTCCTCGAAAAAGGGGATCTAAGCGATGCAATTGTTCAGCCTTTTAACCTTGAGCGTCCCCACTTCTTGTAACACTCGATTTAAATAAGTTTCATTGCCATAGCAAGTTCTGATTCTGTAACATCGTAATGTGTTTTTCAGAGGATATACACTGTGGGCATGAATACTTTAGCAATTTGTGTTTTTCTGGGTGACATACAGATGACGAGTCCCCATATAACCATGAGGACAACATGTAATCTTTACAAATCTCCTGTGCTTCACAGTAGCAGTCACATTGATGCAATGTGGTCAAACACGATGGAGTTGGAAGGCGATCATGACTGGATGTCGTGCTAAGCAGCGTGTAGATGTAAATATTGACATACATATAGAATTTGTAAATTGCAATGCATGAAAAAGAAAACAAAAAAGGAAAAATGGAAGCAATCTTCGGAAGGCAATATGCATGATGCAAAATAGAAGTGTAATGGATAGGATGCAATGGGGCTACGATGTTAGATGCAGATGAGAAATCATGGTGAACTCAGGAAATCTGAGCATAACAGATAATAAATACACGGAACAGGAGATCGAAAATCAAATAGTGCAAACAAAAAATCAAACAAAAAAAGAGAGCAAAATACAAACCGATTATCCAAAAAGGGAACCAGAAACCAGATGCAAACAGGAAATCGTAATAAGAAAGGGAAGTCAGAAGTAAAACAAGCTATACATTGAGATCATAAAAAAATGTGTTGGAATTGATTATTCCATTGATATTGCACCGTGTAGACCGATATTGCTATATGCAAATCAGGGTTACAGGATGTGCGTTAATGAGATAAAACCAGGAAATCCAAGAAATTGAAAATAACAAAGGGAAGAAAGGAGAGGTTCTTACCGGATTGTAGCTTCAGTTGAGAGAAGGAGGAATAGGTCAATGCTTCTGTAATTCTACTGATGTTCGACCGATCGAGGCTTTGAAGAAGGGAGCTTGGATGAAGGCGATACACAAAATGAGCAGGAGAAAGAAGAGAGGAAAAAGGAACTGTGAAAGAGGGGTGCTGGGGTGGGGAGCAGTGAAGAGGAGAGGAGCCTTCAGCTCCTTCTTATAACGGCGAGCCGTTACATTTTTTACAACAGGAATTCCCCATCTTTTCAGAAATTTTAAAAAGAGGTTTTCAGAAAAAGGGCTTTTCAAAAAGAGGTTTTAGCTAAAAGGGGATTTCATAAAGTGAATGAACTATTTTTTCTAAATTTTTTGAAGGAAGATACGAAAATATAAGGGAAGTGTAAGGATTTTAACAAGCGGGACCTAAATGAGGTTTTTGAAGCAATTTTAAAAAATTTTTGTTTTAAGATTTTAAAATTTTTCTGAAATAAGTTTTTTTATGAAAAATGTAGGATTTGTTTCAGAAAATGAACCTCAAAATGTATTTGGATCCAAGATTTTCAGAAAATATTGGGTTTGGATCTCAATTTTAGATCGACTCCAAATAAAACATCCAAGAAAATTCAAAGAATTGATTTTTTTGATTTTTTTTGAAGAATAAGAGATCCGGTGATCAGAATTAGACCCAGATATCCGATTCGGATAAGAAATTGGGTAAAAAATGAAAGTTGAGTCTGGATTTCAGTGAATCCGATAAATAAATGGAATTTTAATTAAAGATTGACCCGATTTATTCAGAGAATGGGCCCAGGGGCAAAAAGGGAAATCTTTTAGATTTCTAGAAAATTTGGGGTGTTCACATAACTTCATAAATACAACTTGATATCGATTTATTTTTTATAGAGGAAGTGTTCTATCACGATATCTTCTATTGCGATTTACACAGTGACTGATTCATAAAAGGCAGAAAGAAAAAATAATAAATAAATCGACATGATGTTTATTAGTAAAATACAAATCAAGGTAACTTCAACGATACAAATCAAGGTAACTTCATAAATATAAATCGATTTTGTTCACAAAGAGAAACAAAGACATGCCGTTGTCGCGGTAACTTCATAACTATAAATCGACGTGATTTACAACCATATTTATTTACAAAAATATGAGTATTTAGTTAGAATACATCATGACCAATGGTTTGACTTAAATGCAATACATGACTATCATCATCAAAGAAAACAACCATCATCATCAGTATCATCCCCACGTCTAAATAGTGATGTGCTTTGAAGGCATAACAAACAGTGAATATGGAGCTGCAGAATGTATGGGATCCCATCATCATCGATATGTTTCTACAGGCAGACAAGATGGAGCCCGCACGACTGTAGCATATTTGTTATGAAGTATATCGAAGATTAGGCAGATAGTTTGCGAACGATGGAGGGTCTGGCATATAGAGATCAAATAGATGGTCATGAGCATCACCCCTTGTCTATCATGAAGAATATTTGTGGTTGCTATGGTATGGCAACAACGATTAAGGATGATTATGGTCGTTATATTTTGCATAAACTTCGATATACTTCACGACAAATATGCCACAATCGTATGTGTCATGAATATATTGATGTATACACAGAAGATAACCACTATAATCATCACCGAATATTATCCAGATCTTTTCTCATGGCGTGAAACATCTAGGTTATCAACATCAAACCCCATTTATCAATCACAGGTAGAAGGAACACAGAAGAACAAAGAAGAAAGAAAAATACAAGAAGAAGAAGAAGAACAAGACGAAGAAGAAGAAGAAGAAGAAGAAGAAGAAGAAGAAGAAGAAGAAGAAAAAGAAGAAGAAGAAGGAGAAAAAAGAAGAAGAAGAAGGAGTTGCACTGTCGCAGAAAAGAGGAAGAGAGGTTAAATAGATTAGGGTTTTAGACCTGGACAACGGGTCGGGTCGGGTCGGGTCAGGTAGGGTTTTACATAGAATAGGATTTTACACAGATCTATATTAAGGTTTTATATAGAATATGATTTTACACAGATCTATATTAGGGTTTTACATAGATTAGGGTTTTATGCATGTGTATACAAACTGACACGATGTTTAGACTTAGTAAAGTAAAAATTGAGGTAACTTTATAAATACAAATCAATTTATAACTTGATACCAATTTAAGTAACAGTTGCAAATCAATTTCACTATTTAGTTCACAATATTTTAGTAACAGTTGCAAACCGATATGAGTAAATCACGATATTACATATTGATATCATTCACAAAGACATATCGTTATCGCGGTAACTTCATAAATACAAATCAACGTGATTTATAACCACATTCATTTATAAACAATATGTGAATGCTAGATGAGACAATGATTTTTACTTTTAATACAGTTTATTTATAGAACTTTTTGTGCCACGATTCAAATACAATATATGTACAACAATGTGTATATGTGAAGGCTAGATGAGACAACGATTTGTACTCAAACTTTTACCCCAATTTGTAATAATGAACAGTGAGATTTTCATTCAGTTTTGGCCGACATAAATGTCATTACGTAAATTGCGATAGGACACTACATGATATCACAATTTATCTACCAAATAAATTGACCTAAAGGCAATTTACTAATGGTATAAAAATTAAGCTACAATGATTTAAAAGCGATCATGCACATATAGTAAATGTAACTCATCGGCGTGGTTTACAATCACAAACATGTCAACATTAACAATTTTATACTAGCAATTTACCAAATGGGGGAAGTCGGTAAATGCTATATTAGTAAGAACCTGCTATTATAAATCATCATCACACGTTTAGCATTCATAAATAAAAATCGCACTAAAGGAAAAAAGTGTTCTGTATCTATAACGATTTGTACATGTGAAGGCTACATGAGACAATGATTTTTACTATTGGTATAAGCACTGAACAACGATGATTTACCAATGGTATCAAAACTATAGCTCTGTAGGCTAGATGAGACAACGATTTATACATGTGAAGGATACATATTATAACGATCAAACATATTAATAGAATCAAATATAATTATGTAACTGAAGAATTCACACACGATTTCTGTGTTTCATTGCTCACTTTTAAATTGAACCGAGCCTGTCATGAAACAGAACAATACAAGACACTACATTAACTTTCACAAGAAATGCAAACATCCTCCCAATATTGATTACATAACAAAAGACTTGTAAAACTAATGCCATCGTCCCACTCAAACTGGTTGGGAGGATTGAAGGTTTCAACATTGTAGTGCACATCTGTAGGGTATTGCTGAATGTTAGAAATTACACAAGTTAGATATTGATAAGCTGCACGTAATGCAATTTACATAGGAAGCAATATAATGTATTACATATCTGTTCATGCGAAGGGCTTGGTTGCTTTTGTTTAGGGGTTGGTTGTTTCTTAGACCTTTTCTTGCCAACCAATTCTAGTGCACCATTTGTTCTTCGACAACTGCGATGAGAGGCAAGTTTCTTTTTGATACCCTTCGCTAGAAATTTTTTTTCATCATAATCTACAACGTTGACTCCTGACTTGTTGAAGATGATGTTTATGCTTCGACATAACTTCTCATGCGGGTCAAAGAAAGCATGATTTTCATGCTCATTTTCTTGGATTGGTCTTCATGAGCTGCAACAGACTGATGGTAAATTAAATTCACATTTTCAAGTAACTCCCTTGACACTTTTCTCATGCATACATAAATTTCTTCTCTTTTTGATGCCAAATCTGCAACATGCATAAGTGACCAACATAGTTGTTGGTAACAGGAGGCTATGTGGCACTTCTCATCAACACCATATGTACTGACATTATATGTATCCAGCAATTCAATCTTTGCTTGTCTCATCCATCTTCGCATTAAATATGACTCAGGTATTTCTTGTATCTTCTCATAATTAAGTGCCTTTAATGCATGACAACATAAAATACCTTTGAATTCATATATTTTGCACGTACATTCAACTGTTCAATTGTCAACATTGTACGTAACATATGCTTCTTGCCATTTCGGATGCTCTTTGTCCTCCCATATAATATAGTATTTGTGCATATTCTCGGTTTGCATACATCCTTCTATGTTGCAATTCATGACATGTATAACCTCTTTTTTAATCCATTCAAATATAGTTAGTGTATACAGATCTGTAGGTCGCGTCAATATTTTCATGCCCAAAGTTACAGGGTGGGTGTTGAAGCATTTTACATCTTGTTCAAGCTCATTCTGTTTAAGATCGTCTACAAATAATTCATACTGTTCCATGAAATGAAATATTATTAAACATGAATACAATATTTTTTTCAGTATGGCATGCATAGATTCAACTCTTTGTGTGCTTATCATACCTGCACAAAAGTATTGTCTTCCATATGCCAATGCCCACTTCTCTTTTTTTGCATATAAATTTTGTAACCACACATAGTCTTCAAGGTCGTACATATGAATCATTTCCTCCCAATCAGACATAAAGGTAACCTCGTCTATGCTCTCAAGTACACATCTTGTAAACTTTTTATCAAACCCTATCTTCTGATTTAATATGTGTCCTATGTTCTTTGCCGCATTTTGAAAGATATGTCATAAACATAGGCGATGATATGTATCTGGCCATACATGAGACACTGCAGTCGTAATTGCGTGATCACCATCTGTAAGTACAACTTCAGGGTGCTTCCCATTTATTGCCTGTGTAAATACTTTGAACAACCACTCAAAGCTTTTCTGGGTCTGGTCATACAAAAAAATGCCACCTAATATGCAACTCTATGAGTAATGATTCACTCCGACAAACTGCGCAAATGGTCACTATTCAGTATTAATCTTCACTGTTGTATAAAAAACAAGCACATCATTGAAGCATTCATAATCTACTATTGACTTTAAATATGCCCAAAACATATTCACAACATATCCGTCTTCATCCGGTTGCATTGCAGTAAAGAAACCAGGGTCATTGCTTGATTTCTTCTATAAGTAATCAACCAAACAACATATTCCTATATTCTTCATGTTATCTGTCCTCTTCCTTCTCAATTGGTTTTTTAGATCCATTGGTATGAATGACATATTCTTGCGACCACCATTTATGTGTATGCACAAATTATATGTCTTTTTTGGTACAATGCCGGTGCTATTAGCTATTTCAGCAATTGCAGCATGTGCTTCAGTTACTTTACGATGCGACCTTAACATAGGATTCATAAATGAAGCTTCTAATTTATGGTTATGATCACTGATTAAAGTACCAACTATATATTTTCCATTCGAAAGTCTTCTTAACACCATTCTTGCTGAACAACGACATCTTGAATTTGACTTGCTCCTTGTTGGATTTCCACTTGACTTCTTCCAAACTTCCTTAGAACAAACATACGTCTTTCTCACCACGACACTCTGTGCATTTTTTGACCAAGAATACCTTCTAACACTGAAGCCAAGTTTTAAGTCATAATCATTGTAAAATTTATATGCAACTTCCTTATTATTAAACTGCATTCCTTCTACGAGAACATGGTTAAGTGTACTATCATGTACATTCCCAGTGCAAGCACCTTTATCAAGTGTACTGTCGTGATTGTCTACCTCATTATTGAATTGCATTTCTTCTGTTGAAACATTCAAGTCAACAATGAATCCAAAGCTTGCACCCTTCTTATCATGTGCATCATTAGTGCACATGTTCACTTCTTCAGGTGCATCATTAGTATAGATGTTCACTTCTTCATAACTTTCCAATGATTGAGATACATCATCTTCACTGCAACCAGATGATAAGCCCACCACTGTCATAAGCAAGATATCAATTTGCTTTAGCCAGCGCATACTTTTATTACGATTTACTCAAGATGCATATAACAATAAATACCGATTAGTTAAGCAAGTCAAAGAAATGATTGAATGAATCACAGTATAAAAGCAACAACAATTTGTTATTTGCTTATACTATGCATCAAGTTGTTATTTACCATGCCAATAAAAGAAATGATTTATCGTATATGTGTGTTGACGATAGCGGTTCACGTGACATCGATTTAATTATATCTATGAAACCTTAAAGATATTTCAATAACAATCGCTAAATGAGCAACGATTTGAATACGCAAATCGCCATCACAAGCGTGCAATAATGTATTTATGCATGCATATGTTTTAAAATCATACTGCAAATCGATATACATATCACATAATATATTACAAATTGATATGATAATTCAGCATAATAGCTTACAAAGTGACACTGCAAAAGATATAATATCTTATAAATCGATATACATATCGTATAATATATTATAAATTGATACAAAAATTTAGCATAATAGCTTACAAATCGATATTAACAAACAAAACAATATCTCGCAAATTGGTAGTATGTTACTACAATCGCGATTTGCGATACATTGTATATATTAAGTGAATGGACGATACCGGATGAGGTAGAGGCCCTTCCTCGCATCTATAACCAAGCATTCTTGTCAACAAGTCCCAGCGTCCAACAAATATCTTTAATTTTTCAACAGTCGAAAATACAACATCCACCTGCAATAACAAAACAATGCCTTAATGACACTCATGACGACATACATTCTTCAACAATAGCATGATGACATGGAAAGGTACTCACGATGCCTTAATGGCACTTGTTGGAATGTTTGTGCGTCATTTCTTTTTTCCATACTGCCTAACGAAAATGAAGAAGAAGAGAAGACTGTAAAAAGAGATGGTTGACAAATGCGCCTATGACGCCCACCAATGATCGAACCAGTCGATCGATTTATAGTTATCTCCATGAGGTAGAAATGAACCCGAGAATGTTTTGTAACACAAGGCAGGAACAAAAAAGCGACAATGTGTTGTAACACAAGCTAAAAACCAGGGCAGAAATCTGGACTCAAGATGATGGCAAAGGGTGCTCTGGTGGCAGCAGACGACAACAAAGGGTGCTCCAGCGGCAGTAGACGACGGTAAAGTGTGTGTCGTGAATGGGAGCTCCTATTACAATAGATGGTGAATCATCAAAGGGTGATCCGTTGGCAGCATAGGAGTTTACTACTTAGGACAAAAATGGAACGTTTGGAATTTTTAAAGAGTTAAGATCATCTTTCCTTTTCTAGATGGAGGACATTTTTGTCCTTTTCTTGAACCATCATTTCATGGTGAGAATGGCGAGAAAGGGTACTTAAGTCTTTGCAACCACAACAAACTCTGATGCTAAGTAATGCTAACACACACAAGGATACGAGCCCCATTTGCTTATATACGTGGTCCTCATTCGGACCCCCGAACACGCACTGTATCAAACCCCTCATCTTTGAGGTAGAACACACAACACCCTTCCGTGCACAATATACAGAAAAACAACTTTTAACAGTGCTTTTGAAGTGCATTGAAAGCGTTGCCAAAAGGCTAAGGCCCACGCCCTGTTTTAAAAAATTTGGTGGCACTTTTGAAGCACTGCTAAAAGCCATTTCTTTACAAAAACAACAATGAACGTTCATCACATGCACGCAATGGACTTTCAGTGCACATGCGTTTCATTTAGGCACAAAATAATTAGACAACTACCACTCACTATATATGTGGTAAATATTTGGAAATAATGAAAGCATGAGCCTAATGAGTAGAAACCACTCATTTCTCCAAATTTGTTCATCTTTTTTAGATCAAAGATTGCAAATGTGATTTACATGGTTTGTTTAGTAGGAAATATGTTTGAATCACGTCATTACAGGATTATGACAAGTAGGATATTAAAAGGATTTAAAAAACAACTCAAAACTTGTATTTTTAATTACATCCAAGGCTTGATCCTTAGCAAATAAACCATGTAAAACACATCTAGATTGAGTTGATACAACTTTAACTTATAATTTCTATCTCAATAGTTCCGTGCCTTCATTATTATCTAATATTTTGTTTTATATATATATATATGAAGTGATGGATACCTATCACTTTTTGAACCTACAACCGACCTACCACCAATAAATAGATATTTTTGGGTTGTTTTTTGCAAATGCAACCTGGCAGATGTACTTGGCATGATCGATTTGATAGAAAATGACACTTGGATCATGTGTTTTTTTTTAAAAAAAAGTACTTTTTAAGCATTGAATATTTTTTGAAATTGTAGACCATCGATTTTCAAATTTTATAAAAAGCTACATGTGTGTCAGAATCATACGATCCAAGAGTCAATTTCTATAAAATCAAGCATGTAGATCACATCTATATGATCAGATTTTAGAAAAACAGAAAAAACCCTTTCAAAGCTTGTTTGAGTGGTAGTAGGCACAAAACAGAGTCGGCAACTACCACCTACTATATCCAACCAAAGGAAGGTCCAAAATCTACAACTGATGATGATCGACGACATTACTTCTCTAGAAATTGAGTTTTTCATCGATTGGATTTTACATATTGCATTTTTATCATTTATTTAGTAAGTGACATGTTTTAGATTACAATTTCTTTTCTTTTTTTTTCCTGTGCCGAGTCTAACCTCTCCTCTAAAATTTGCTAAAAGTGCTGTAATGGGGGAGACATCTCAAGAACTAAGGGTTCACCTACGGGGTGGTATGGACATTCTGAAATTATAGAATAGAGTTTCTCTCTGGTAGTTTTTTTGACATAAATGTTGGTGCTTTTATATGGATGGGAAGGTCACATAATGTAACCTCCGCTACGTGTTCCTACCACCCCTGCTGCCTCTTGAAAGAAGAACCATAACCATAATCCTGAGCACTACTCTCATTGCCAGAATCATCGTCCTCCCATTTGTTATCGCATAGATATCAACTTTTTGAAGCTCTATTTCTTCTTCCACCACCTGTCTGAAGACTAAATGTTGTTGATGACAATCTTGTGCTGCTATAAACCAATTTGAAATCATATTAGGGAAAAAAACTAATTTGATATCTATAGTAGAGTAAAAAATCCATATTCGAGGCAAAATCCAATTAGAGATCCATATTCGATGCAAAAATCCAATTTGATATTCATATTTGGGGCACAAATTCAATTTGAGATCCATATTCTTGGCAAAAATACATATTCAAGGCAAATATACAATTCAAGATCCATATTCGAGACAAAAGTTCATATTTGGGCAAAAAATCCAATTCGAGATCCATATTTAAGGCAAAAATCCAATTGGAGATCCTTATTTGGAGCAAAAATCTCATTCGAGATCCTTATTTGGGGCAAAAATTCATATTTGGGGTAAAAATTCAATTCCAAATCCATATTCATGGCAAAAAAAAAATATTTTAGATATAATTTCATAATTGGGTCCATATACAAGCAAAAAACCCATAATAAACTTATTAAAACATGTAAAATGGGTGACTGATAAGGTCATACGATCCAAAATGAAGTAATTCAACCCATTATCTATGACTGCCCAAGCTGTCTGCACATCGTCATCAAACAACGGACATTTAAAACATAACATTTGAGTATGATTCAAACAAAATGTTGGATTTGGAACAATTGTTACTGAGTGAACATAACCAATGTTCTGATCAAACTTACCTTAACGTTACTCTCTTTCTCACTTTCTACATTTTTTTTATTTAAAAAATAACTTTCTTTGCTTATTGATACTATATCATTGTATCATTGTGTTGCATCATTTTTTATTTGCTTCTGCTCAGGCTTTATATTGCTTTTGATGTCTCCTTTCTGTTTCTGAAGTACTTACATAATTACTGCACATCCAGTTTACCCATTTCATTTCACGCTACCTTTTGACACTCCCTTGCTTTCCCTTTACTCATCACTTCTCGCATCTAATTAATTTCTTGGTGACTTTGGAGAGGACACATGGCCCTTTGCATAAGCCTTATGACCTCATGACTTGATCCTGATTCCGAAGCAAGTTATATGTTCCCCCCAAAGATGCACTGTTTACTATAGTGCGTGTTCGGGGGTCTGTGAACACCCTACATTTTTTAAAATCTTTTAAATATTCCCTTCTTGCCTCTAAATTCATTTTTTGAGCAAATGAGTCATTTTTAAATCTAAATTTCAGTTCATTTCTCAAGTTTTACTGAAATTAAATTCATTTTATATATCTGACTTGATTTCGGACCCAGATCCATTGTCAAGATCCAAATCTGAGTCTCGTTGTCCAACTTTTAAATTAAAATTACAGAAATTACCAAAAATAGTTTTTAAATAGCTCGAACAGTCCCTCCGACATCCGTTTGGATCCATCATGTTGTATGTCTCGATTCGAGTTTCAAGACTCGAACATTTTCTCAAAACTTAGGTCCAAACCCATTTTTTGAAAGAATTTCTCCAAAATAACCCCAAATTTTCATAAAAACCCTTCTTTTGTAAAAATCTTAAATTTTTGTAAAAATCAGTTTAAAATTCCTTGGTTTAGAGTTTTGTTTTCAAAAAATACAAAAAAATGTAGAAAATTCAAGAAAAGAACAAAAAAATATATAAGAAAATCGAAAAAGAAAATAATAGAAAATTTCCAAAAACTTAGAAAAATATGCAATTAAAACTCTTTTTGAAAATTGTTTTTGTTAAAACCTCTCTTAAAACCCCTTTTTGAAAACCAAAAGCCACTTTTTAGAAAAATCCTAAAAAGGGATCCCCTATTGGGAATTTGAGAAAATTTGCAACGGCCACTCCCGTTCGCACCCTCCATCGCCCCTTCTTCCCCACTGGATGGCCCTCCATCTCCAACAACTCCTTTCTCGAATGCTCCTATTCATCTTTAAAAGGGGATCACGCAAGAGAAGAAAAAGGATCCGTCTCCTACCTCTCCACTGTCATCCATTTCATCGCCATTTTCATCCACAGTTGTGATCATCGCAAAATTTTTCCTCTCTTGTATCTTTCTCTCTCTTCCTTTTCTTTCCCTTTTCTAACCTCTATTTTTCTCCTTTTTGAAGGGAGAAAAATAAAAGAATGAAAAGAAGAGAGAAAAAAAGAGAAAAGAAAAGAAGAGAGAAGCGGAACTCTTTTGCGGGGTCTCACTTGACCTTGATTTGAAAATATTTAGCAAATAACTCACCTCCGTTTTGAAAATATTTGCGGGAAAAATGAAGAGACGGGATTCGCTCGTCGGTACGAGGTTCGACCGTTCCTGGTGCCTTTACCAGGAGTAATCGAACCAATGATCGAATTTATGCCTTTTGTTTTGCCTAAATATCATCTAAGAATTTATCCTGAATATCTAAATGCACAAAGAATCATGCTTGTGCAATGCAAAGATGTATGCTCTTTTTGAAAGATGTTTTGAAAATTTCCAAGTTTATTCTGAGATGAACTTGATAATAGAGTGAAGAAGTATTTGGATCTAACTTAGAACTTGAGATAGATCAGACAAGTTCTAAGTCTTTGAAGTAAATCAGAGTTGGAAGAATAAATCTTGATTTTGAGGAAGAATGATTTGAAGTTTTGAAATGAAAGGAAATGAAGTTTTAAAGTCAGAAATGGACTTTGAATCTAATCATGGATTTAAGAGAAGAAAGAAAATTTCAAAGTCATAAATGGACTTTGAATTTAGAATAGAGACAAAAATGGGATTTGAATTCTAACTTTTGAAGTTTTAAAATCAGAATAAAACGTGGAAAGTCTAAATAGAATTGAGAAATATAATTTATTTGAAAGTTGGATTTCAAGATGGAATTTGAATCCAAAGTCTGGATTCTAAATAGATTTCAAAATTGAATTTTGGATTTAGAACCTGGAAATAGAAATTGGATTTGAAAATCTGAGATAAAAAATGGAATTAGATTTAAGATTTGGAATTAAGAATAGAAGTTGATTTGACATCTGAAACTTTTAAAATGGATTTTGAATCCAGAGTATGGATTCTAAATTTGAGATTTAAAATCAAATTCTGGATTTAGAATCCGAAGTGGGAATTGGATCTGAATTCTGGGATCCAAGATAAAATTGGATTCTGATTTTTAAATGGAATTGGATCTAAGATCTGAGATCCAAAGGGGATTTGAGTTCTGAATCCTAGAATGGAATTGGATCTGAAGTCTGAGATCCAAAGTAGAATTGGAATCTAGATCCTAAGATGGAATTGGATCTGAAATCTGAGATCCAAAGTAGAATTGGAATCTGGATCCTAAGATGGAATTGGATCTAAAGTCTAAGATCTAAGGTAGAATTGTATTTAGGAAACTGGATCCAAGTTGATCTAATTTTGGATTTAAGTTTTGAAAGTCCAAATGGGACTTTTGAATTTGGATCTGGATTTTGAAAATCGAGATTAAATTTAAAAAAAAGATCAAGCTTTTGAGATTCAGGATCAATCTCAAACTTTGATTTTGAATTTGAAGACATATTTGGTTTTGAGTTTGAAGATGAATTAGAAGTTTCAAAGTTTTAATTTGAACTTTGAAATTCCATTTAGATTTTTGAATTTTGGATATACAAATGAATTTTAAAGTCAAATTGGACTTCGAATTCAAAGTTAGAATCTGAAAATTATGTTTGAATTTGAAAATTGATTTGAGAAGTGAAGAAGATATCTGAAGGAAATCACTTGGATTTATGAAAAAGAATTTTGAAAATATGATGCAATTGTATCCTAAATGATGAATGAATTTAAAGAATTTTTGAGATTGGATTTTGAAAACCATATTTCATTCTTTACATGAATTTGTAATAAGATTGAAAATATAATACATCCTTGACTATGGTCATTGAATGTATTATATAATAATCTATATTTAAATTCAGGTGAAGAATAAAACATATTTTGGTGCTTTTATAGAGTTTAAAATGAAATTAACTCTCAATATACCCTAACTATAGCCATTGGTATATATTTTGAGCCAATTTGAAGTTAAACTCTAATAAAAGAAAGAAATATTTGAAAATATGATGATTTTTGAAAAGGATCCAGTGTGGATCCAATGTTATTTTATAAAAGATAAAATTCCTAAGTTTTGTTTACATCCTGACTATGGCCATTGATGTAAATCATCAACTTAGAATTAATTACCTCCTACGAAATGATGCACGTGTCATTCGTGTTGCCATTCGTGAGAATTTGAGAAATAAAGGCAAACATGTATGAAAAACAAGCAATTCATAATATTTACAATGCTCATTCATTCTATCTAAAGCAGAAAATGTACATTCTCATTTAAATCCTAACTTATTGTAACACATAAAAGTCAAATTTACAACCCCAAATGATGACCTTTTCCGCATATTCCAGTTTATTCAATCGAATGTTGATGCTCCCTCTGGAGGTTGCAGACGGACGATGGTAGCTGTTTGCAGAGGATGAATGAAGTGTGTTATTGTGGATGAGAAGAAGCGCAGTGAAGAGGTAGGAGACGGATGACAATAGAGAGGCAGGAGACAGATCCCTCTCCCCTCTGCGTGCTCCTCTTTTAAAGAGTGAAAAGGGAGATCGAGAGAGGGAGGTGGTTGAAGATGGAGGGAGGAAAATCCATGGGTTTGTTGAAGATCGGAGGTGGAAATAGAGGGAGGAGTGCTCGGGAGATGGCCGTTCACCCTTTTTCAAATTTCCAAAAGAAGGATTCCCTCTTTTTTAAGTTTTTTGTAAAATGGCTCAAGATGAGGTTTTTGGCAAAATCTTTAAAAACTACTTATTTTCCTCGTAGTTTTTTCGATTTTTTGATTTTTTGCAGGATTTTTCCATTTTTTGTACTTTTGGAACAAAAATCTAAGTTTTTATACGAAAACAAAGATTAAACACTAATTTTTTTTTGTATTTTTCTGAAAAATATTTACAAAAGTATCTTTCTGAGAATTTCAGACCATTTCGGGAAAATTTCTTCAGAAGAATGGGTTCGAACCCGAGTTTTGAGAAAATGTTCGAGTTTTGACACTCAAATCGAGAAATACAACGTGATGAATCCAAACGGATGTCGGATGGACTGTCCGAGCTATTTAAAGACTATTTTTGGTATTTTCTATAATTTTAATTTAAAATTGGACAATGAGACTCATATTTGGATCTGGACAATGGATCTGGATCCGAAATCGAGTCAAACATATGAAACGCATTTAATTTCAGTAAAACTTGAGAAATGAGCTGGAATTTAGATTTATAAGTGGCTCAATTGCTCAGAAAATGATATCAGGGGCAAAAAAGGAATATTTAAAAGATTTTGAAAAATTTGGGGTTTTCACAAATGCCCCTCTTTGCTACTAAGATGGTTGGAAGCCGAGCTTAGTAGCAAAGATAACACTCCAAATTTTGAAAATGCCCCAGTCAGCAGATCTGCACTGGGTGTGGAAGAATTTATTTGAAAGACATGTTTTTCAGGCTCAAAGCCTTGTCCTGAATGGCTCAGGGGAGACAAAATCCTTAACAATGATATGACTGAGTATAAAATGAGGAAATCGTGATGGAACTTTGGGTGAAGATCCTGAAATGATGAAAGATAAGAATTTTGATCAAGTCTCATGGGTGAGACAAGATCAGCTTTTCAGAATGACTCAGGTTTAACCCTTAACCTGGATGGGACAAATATATCTCAAAATAACCTGAATGGGGAAGAGAATATATGATGACCTTGATGGGACATTTTTGAGAAAACGCCTCATGAGATGAAGCTCAAGTATGATTTTATTCTGGATGGATATACAAAGCATGAATTCCTTGATGGGAAGAGCCATGATGGGACTTTGGAAGAAAACACCTCGTTAAAAAGAGAAGCCTCATCAGAACGAGACTCAGGTTTAACCCGAACCTGAAAAAGGAATTTAATTTCAGTAAAACTTGAGAAATGAACTGAAATTTAGATTTATAAGTGGCTCAATTGCTCAGAAAATGATATTAGGGGGCAAAAAGGGAATATTTAAAAGATTTTGAAAAATTTGGGGTGTTCACAACAGTTCACCTTTCTCCTCCCTACTTCCTCCTTCCTCCCTTCAAGAGCTTCTGCAAACCAAGAATATCGCCCTTCCCGAGATCCAGCAATCGATCCTCCATTACAATCAAGCATCCAACCATCCTTTGCAAGTGGCTGCCATCAATCCTTCTTCACGGAACCTCCTTTACAACCTTCTCTCGTTTCAAACTTACAAAGCCACTGTAAGTACTCTCCTTCTTCTATTTTGATTTTTCTGATTTTCCTGAGTTCATGCCCTTTAAGCTTATTCAGTAGCATCGAATTATCTATGGCAATGTCGATCTACTTCCGTGCAACATCAATGGAGCCCTCGAATTCCAATATTTCTACTGTTTTACACTTTGACATGATTTCCATGCTTTGATCTTCCATTTTTTTGTCGATGTTCTGTTTTTCTTTCTTTTTATATATGTTCTCTTTGGATTTTTTTTCTTACTGTATCCCATTAACGCATCTTCCATAATCCTGATTTGCATATAGCAAATTCAGTTTATGGAAATGCAATATCAACGGAATCTCCGATTCCCATATCTCCTATTTTTTTTTCTAAAATTTTTCATTATAATTAGATAATTCGAATGTTAATCCATTCGATGCCTCCTCTTTGTTCTATATTTTCCCTTTCTGCAGAATTTTTTTTATTTATCTCTGAGGATTATATTGGATCATATATTCGACAATTGATCTTCCAATTTCAGCAGTGATTGCTAATATTTTGTTCATTCGATTAAATAAATCTCTCACTTGCGTTTTGTCGCGCAACGATTCATAAAATCCCAAAAGCTGTAATGTGGAGTGAGATATGTGATATTTATCTTCAACTGCCTATGATTTAGTTCTTTTTGGTGTGGTTATGGATTCTCGGCTAATAGGGTCACGAGAAGAGAAGAAACTTGCCTGCGTTTCTGAGATTTGAAAATAGTTTAAGAGGTCAAGTATATAAGAAGGCATAAAAGAATAATGGTGTGGCTAACTATGTTTTTTGTGATCTGGATGAAATACCATAGACGTGACCTCCCTGTCCAGACGAATGGTTGCTACAAGACATACTTCCAGGTAAGTTGTTTAGTTATGACCCTGTGTGTTTCCTTAATTGCAGGTAATGACCATTCACGCCTCCTTCAATGGCATCAAATCATTCGAACCTAATGTTCCTCAGTTCCAAATGGTTGTATCTTGATTTCAAATGCCTTCATCCGTAGGTTTAAATCCTTGACATATTGAATGTTTTGCACGCAGCATCATACTTGCTATTTCCTGCATAATGTTACAACAACAACAACTACCTTATCAGGCTGTGTTTTGTTTAGCCCCTGCATCATCCACCCTATTCGAGCATCATCAATACAATGCTTGTGATATGCGCATGGAGGGCCATTATTAAGGGATGGCCTGAGGATGTTCTGATGCTTTTGTATTAATTCAAAATGGTGTATGCTTTTGATTTGAATTCAGAAGATACTTTTCCAGTGAATTCATTTCACTGAATGTCTTTGTGGGAAGTCATCTTCATCCTGAATTTGCTGTTAGGAATCTTTTAGAATGCCTAACTCTCATCCTTCGCATAAGGTTCAAATAGGTTTTTTTCTGTTATGTTCCTAAAAGAACTTACAGGAAATTTTTCTGTGGTATGAGCTAAAACACTGCTTGTGGTTAAGGTAATGCTAGATTGGAGATTTGGATCTAGTTTATAGAGGTGTGTGCTTCCAATTATGCTATCATCGGTGACAACAAAGAGGTTCACAATGGATCTCTTTGAGAAATTTAGTCCTAAAGCCACCACAATTTCTTCTTAAGGGGTTGGTTGGTTGGTTTCTTCAGGGTTTGTTGCTAAAAACGTCCATATATATTCCTTAAGAAACAGAGAAGTCCCATTGTAGGACATCGTTACACACGGGGAATATGCTTTGGTTGGCATTGGAGAGGGTGTTTTCGTGCCAACAAGAGGTTATGACAAGGACACTAGCAATACAAAATCCTGTCTCTCGGATGGTATACAAAAGTTCCAACCTCTTGGCAAAACTTGAGAAATGTGTTGCAGTCTCACTCGCAACAGCGGGTATGTATTTTATCAGTGCATTGTTTTACCTGCTCCACCACCAACAACCCTGCGTATGTATTCACCCTCCAGCTGCCCATCCCCTACAACACCTATACTTTGTGATTATAAATCACTTATTATGGCATATGCATCCAGCACACTACCACTGTAAATACCTTCTTTCCACTTCATTCACACACTCAACACTTCACGCCCATGCTGTAGCACATGATGGCGTCATTCATAAATTTAGAAATTAAATTTCCTCTATAGGCTTTCTCGTACCTTGCATATGTCCTGTTCATTCCATCACATGAGCACATTCACCTCCTAAAGGTATGCATCCAAGCAATATGACCATGCTTGAAGAATCAGCATTTTCCTGCATATATTTTGAAATTACACCTATTATCATGCCAACAATCTCTTCTTTTACTTGTTGCAAATTCTCATCCTCACTTGCTGTCAAAATTTGCTATAAATCACTGCATTGTCGTGGCTTCATTGCGCCTCTTATTGCACATCTACACTCATATACAACATCCTATGCACTCTTACACTGTGCCCACTGTCATTCTTTATACATGCACAACCCCTATGCACGGGGCATCCATCTCAACAATATGTCTTTATTTCCTACTGCATATAGGGTCACTGTGATTTCCTGCTAACAATCCCTCCCCAGAATCACCTGCATTAGCTGCAATCTCCAGCCATCATCTTCATCCGCTGCCCTTGTCACAGACCATCCCCTTCACCTTTCATCCCAGCATCATACTTTTTTTTTATTTCATCATTTGCTACCCCTGTATGCTCTGTTTCAACACTCATGTTCCTCACTGAAAATAACATCATTACCTGCCTGTGCATATGTCCACCATTGCATTCCAGCACACATACTATCCCCACCAGCACCCATTGCCATATTCACTTCCCACATTGCACTTTCACTTACTGTTACCCACTTTTCATTGTTGTCACCACCTTCAGCATGTATACTCACCTCCAACACATCATGCATAAACCACTCCATCATCCATTTTCAATACATATCGTCACTGCATCTGTACATATTCCATCTATTGTCAACTTCATTATCAGTGCATGAACCTGCAACATTTCAGCATATTGTCACATCAGTACCCACACCTTTGTTATGTATTTTTACACAACAGATACATAACTACCGGTACATCATTCTACCTATATATATATACATATATATATATATATATATATATGAATATACACATATATATATATATATATATATATATATATATATATGCATAGATATATATCATTTTTCCACACTCTAGATCTTAAATACCTTGGCATGTGAGTATTTCTTTATTATTTATGATAAGTGCAAATTTTTCTCTACTTTCATACTAATCAAGTGTTTTGCAGGGAAATATGTGGAAAAGGTCATTATTTGGAGTTGTAAATTCAATTTCATGTATTGTAATAGTTAGATCTCAATGAGAATTTATATTTCCTGTCTTAGATAGAATGAATGAGCATTATAAATATCATTAATCACTTGTTCTCATATTTTCTCCTTTATTTTAAAAAATTCACGAATGGGAACACGAATGGCACGTGCACCATTTCGTAAGAGGTAATTAATCCTAAGTTGATGATTTACATCAATGGCCATAGTCAGGATGTAAACAAAACTTAGGATTTTTATCTTTTATAAAATAACACTGGGTCCACACTGGATCCGTTTCAAAATTCATCATATTTTCTTTAAATATTTTCCTCTTTTATCAGGGTTTGATTTAAAATTAATTCAATATATATACCAATGGCCATAGTCAGGGTATATTGAGGGTTAATTTCATCTTAAACTCTATAGAAGCATAAAAAATATTTTATTCTTCACTTGAATTTAAATGTGGTTATTATATAATATATTCAATGACCATAGTCAGGGATATATTATATCTTCAATCTCATTTTTAATTCATTTAAAGAATGGAATAACTTTTCAAAATCCAATTTCAAAATTATTTAAATTCATTCATCATTTAGGATAGAACTGCATCATATTTTCAAAATTCTTTTCAAAATCCAAGTAATCTTGAATATCTTTCTTTAATTTCTATTTCAAAATCCGATTTCAAAGTCCCATTCAACTTTGAAATTTCAAATTCATTTTATATTCAAAACCCCAATCAAACTCAAAGTTCAATTTAACTTTGAAATTCTTGATTCATCTTTTAAAATTCTAGATTCAAGCTTCAAATTCAAAGTCCAATTTGACTTTGAAATTCATTTGTATATTCAAAATTCAATTCTCAAATCAATTTTGAAATTTCAAATCCAAAGCTAGATCTTAATCCCAACTTGGATCCAGATTTCCAAGTACAATCTCCACTTTTTGGATCTCAGACTTAAAATCCAAAATCCATCTTAGGGTCAAGAGTCCAACTCTATTTTGGATCTCAGACCTCAGATCCAATTCTATTTTAAGATCCAGAACCCAATTCTACTTTGAATCTCAGACTTTAGATCCAAATCCATTTTAGGATCCAGAATCCAATTCCACTTTTGGATCTCAGACTTCAGATCCAAAATCCATCTTAGGGTCCAGAGTCCAACTCTATTTTGGATCTCAGAACTCAGATCCAATTCCATTTTAGGATCCAGAATCCAATTCTACTTTGGATCTCAGACTTCAGATCCAAATCCATTTTAGGATTCAGAATCCAATTCCACTTTTGGATCTCAGACTTCAGATCCAAAATCCATCTTAGGATCCAAAGTCCAACTCTATCTTGGATCTCAGATTTCAGATCCTAAGTCCATTTTTAGATCCAAAATCCATTTTAGGATTCAGAATCCAATCCCATCTTGGATTCCAGATCTTGGACCCAATTCTATTCAGGATCTAGAATCCAATTCCATTCCCAATTCTAGATTTCAAATCCAGATTCCATTTACAGGTCTCATCTGAACTCCCTAAATCCATTTCTATTCTTAAATACCATTTGGATTTCTCAAATCCATCATGATTTCAAACTTTAAATCTAGAATTCAATATCACTTCAAATTTCATCTCTTTCTCTTAAAACCAGGTTCAAGATTCAAATTCAAAGTCAATTTGTGACTTTGAAAATTCATTCCTTTTCCTTTTACCTCAGCTTTAAATCATTCTTTCTCAAAATCAAGATTTATTCTTCCAAGTTAGATTTTACCATTCAAAAACCATTTCTTCACTCCATTATCAAGTTCATCTCAGAACACTTGGGAATTCTTGAAAAACATCTTTTAAAAGAGCATACATCCTTGCATTGCACAAACATGATTCTTTGTGCATTTAGACTTAGAATAATTTTTTAGATAATATTTAGGCAAAGCAAAAGGCATAAATTCGATCTTTGGTTCGATTACCCTTGGTAAAGGCCCCAGGAACGGTCGAACCTCGTACCGACGAGCGAATCCCGTCTCTCCAATTTTTTCCTCAAATTTTCAAAACAGAGGCGAGTAATTTTTTAAATATTTTCAAATCAAGGTCAAGTGAGACCCCGCAAAAGAGTTCCTCTTCTTCTCTTCTTTTTCTTTTTTCTTCTCTCTTCTTTTCTCTCTTTTATTTTTCTCCCTTCAAAAAGGAGGAAAATAGAGGTTAGAAAAGGAAAAGAGAAAGGAAGAGAGAGAAACCACAAGAGAGGAAAAATTTTGCGATGATCACAGGGTCCGAATGAGTGCCACATATATAAGGATGTGGGGCTCGTATCTTTGTGTGTGTCAGCATCACTTAGCGTTAGAGTCTGGTGCGATTGCAAAGACTTAAGTACCCTTTCTCGCCATTCTCACCATAAAACGACAATTTGAGAAAAGGACAAAAATGTCTTCCATCCAAAAAAGGGAAATGACGGTTCGAGAACAGGATAAAAATGTCCTTCATCCAGAAAGTCATGGATGATGTTAACTATTCAAAATCCAAACGTTCCATTTTCGTCCTAAGCAGTAAACTTTTGCACCATCTGCTGTAACAGGATCTCCCTTTGACAACACACCCTTTGACGTCGACTGCTGCCACTAGAGCACTCTTTGCCATTGTCTAGTGCCACTGGAGCACTCTTTGACATTGTCTGCTGTCGCCGGAGCACCCTTTGCCATCATATGCTATCGTTGAAGTAACCTTTGCCGTCGTCTGCTGCCGTCGAAGCACCATTTGTCATCGTCTGCTGTCGTCAGAGCATCCTTTGTCACCGTCTGCACAGTGGCAACATCGTTGCCACCATTGACTGCGTCTACCTTCTGAGTGTTTCTCCTCCATTGTCGGATTACTAAAACTTGTATCATTTTGGTGAGTTTTGTGTAAGGTTTTGTTATGCAAACAAATCGATTTGTAAATCTGAATGCTAAATCTTACAACTAGTTGTACTATTCATGCTAAATAATACCTATTTTCATACTGAAACAAATCGATTTGTACCTATCCACCTTCTGAGCATCAAAAAATAGTTAGCACGATTTGTTCTTATGAAGGCCAAACATTTCAACGATATGTACTCATGAAGGCTAAATTTCTACAACATTTTATATGTTGGAATACAACAATAATTTATACATTTAATGTAATAGCAATTTGTACGTTTGATGCAACAATAATTTATACGTTTGAAGCAGTAATGATTTAATAAAATTACCATGATTTGTACTATGCTAAAACGTACAACAATGTTTACTTATAAAGCCCAAATGTTACAACGATATGTACTTATGAAGGTTGCGATTTCTATAATGATTTGTAAGTTTGAAGTAGCAATGATTTATACATTTGAAGCAGTAGCGATGTGTATTTATGAAGTTACCTCGATTTGTACTTAAGTTTGATAAATCTTACAACAATGTTTACTTATAAAGCCAAATATTGCAACGATTTATAATGTTGGTGATTGTTTAATGAATGAGATAATTTGTATTATTATATACTTGGGGAGGCGGTTGTAACATATAATGATACAGTTAAATTTATGTGTTATGCAGGTTAGCAATGTCTAAAGCTCGTCAAACAAGAAATCCCCTGCCATTCGATGGGATGACTATTAGAGAAATTATCCGCCAGTCCCATCTATATGAGCATTATGAAAGGCTTCAAAATATAATTCAGATTGAGAATGATAAAGATAGAGACAAAACATTGAAATTGTATAATGCAGAGCATTTTCCATCAGATATTGAGGCTGAAGATAAAAGGAAGCATGAAGAAGAACTAAAGATGATGAAGAAGAAGAAGGATGATGAAGAGAAAGAAAAGCAAAGGAAGGAGGAGGAGAATGAAAAGTAAAGGAAGAAAAGACAAATGAAAAGGAGGAGGAGGAGGGGGGGGGGGGGGATGGCAAAGTCAAAGTCAAAGGCAAAGGCAAAGGCAAAGGCAAAGGCAAAGGAAGAAGGTAGAGAAGAGGGAAAGGCAAAGGAAGAAGGAGGAGGAGGAGAGGGAAAGACAAAAAGAATAAGGAGGTGGAGAAAGAGAAGAAAAGACAATTGAAGAAGAAGAAGGAGGAGGAAGAGAAGGAAAGGCAAATGATGAAGATGAAAGAGGAAAGGCAAAGAAAGAAGCATCATGATGAGAAAGAGAAGGAAAGGCGAAGGAGAACGAGGAAGAGAAGGAAAGGCAAATGAAAGAGGAGGACAAAGAAGAGAATGAAAGGCAAAGGAAGGAGAAGGAGGACGAGAAAGATAAGGAAAGGGAAAGGAAAAAATAGGAGGAGGAAGAAAAGGAAAGGGAAATGATGAAGCAAGAAGAGGAAGTGAAAGAAAGGGAAAGGAAAAAGCAAGAGGAAGAATAGAAGAAAATAGAAAGGAATGAAGAAATTGAAAAGCAGAGCAGGGGGCGAAGGAGCGAAGGAAAAAAGAATTAAGGCAGAGGATGGATGAAAGAGATGAAGAAGAGAAAAGTGTGACCAAGGTACGTAAATCGATCCTGTCTGTTATGATTTATTGTGACAGGTATTATTATGTATAGCGATTTTTATGTATAGCGATTAATGTGATAACGATTACTATGATAGCGATTACTGTGAATGATTTACTTTATAGGTATGATTATGTATAGCGATTACTGTGATAGCGATTACTATGTGTAACGATTACTGTGATAGCGAGTGTGCGACGATTATTATTTATAGCGATTACTGTGTATAACGACGTGTAGAAATATAAATGAGACTAATTTTGATTTGATACGAATAATATGCTATTTTATGTTACCGAGAGGTCACAAAAGAAGTAAAGCAGTAGGTGAAAAGCTCAGAGGGCGGTGTCAGTGGCCTATAGTTTTGTCATGGTATAGACAACTGAGTGAATATAAGAAAGATCAATTACGAAATATGCACTTCGGCGACCGTCTGAACCAACATTTTTTTAAAATGTGTTGGGACACCATGACCTACCTGGTAAATAAGTAGAATTATAAGACAAACACATTCCAGTTTGATTCTTTTGAGATCACCATGACCCTAGAAGATGTGACACGGATTACGAGTCTCAAGTGCCATGAAAGTGTTATCCTAGCACAAGATTCAAACTATAACGCAAGGGACAAGTGCATGACCCTTCTAGGAATGTTGATGGAGGACTGGGGTCAATGTATTTCTGGTGGAAGCAATTCTATATCAATGAAAGTTTCATCTTTTTGTAATAAATGGAAGGTCGGTCTGCTACATGTGCATATGAAAGAGTTGACCAAGAGTTGTGTAGCTTCCTTCTTTATTTTTTTGGACTTTATTTTTTGATTTGTCTGGTTCGAGAATAAGTTGTCTGTGACTGCAATTCTTGGAAGACTTAGATAAAGTCGACAACTATGTATGGGGTGCTGCTATGCTCGCACACTTGCACAATCAAGTTTACCATGCGAGTAGTGGCACAAAAACCATCACAGAGTTTTGGCCATTTGTCCAAGTAATTGTTTATTACATATTTTGTAATTCTCGACTAAGATAGTTGAAGGTTATAGTCTTACTAATATATATGATTTTGCAGGCCTAGTTGTTAGAGCAAATTGTCGTCTTGCATCCTCAGTGTGGCTTTGCGATTTATGAATTTCCAAAGATTGGCCGGTGGGCTAGGATAAATGTAAAGCAAGATAATGCTAAGTTCATTTTAGATGATTTGCAATTAAATGAGGTAAATGGTTTAAAATTGTTTAAAATTGTTTCAACATCTTAAGTAATCATCGCTACAGGATTTTGTTTTCATTAGTACAAATTGTTCTAATGTTTAACATTCTTAAGTATAGATCGTTGCAGGATTTTATATTCTTTAGTACAAATCATTATCGCTTTAGCATTTAACTTTCATTAGTGTAAGTCGTTATAATTGTTAGCATTCTTAAGTAATGATCATTGCAAGATTTTGTATTCTTTAGTACAAATCGTTATCGCTTTAGCATTTAATTTTCATTAGTGTAAATCGTTGTAATCGTTAGCATTCTTAAGTAATGATCATTGCAGAATTTTGTATTCCATAGTATAAATTATTATCGTGTGTAAATCGTTGTAATCGTTAGCATTCTTAAGTAATGATCGTTATATGTTTTTTTTTTGTTAGTACAAAGCTTTATCGCTTTAGCATTTAACATTCGTTATTGTAAATCGTTGTAATATGTAACATTCATTAGTGTAAATCATTTTAATACACAACTGTCATTAATAAGTCATTGTAATATATTTAGCACTCATTATAAATCATTTTAATATTTAGCATTCATTAGCATGAATAATTATATCTATACCTAAACCATAATCTCCAATGTACAGGTCGTGTGGAGACCCTATGAAGATGAGGAGGACGAGGACCAAGAGGTTGTTGCTCAGGCTGCAAGACTATCTGACTGTGATATTTGGCTGTTTAGCAATTATGAAGCTGGGTTACAGCATGGTAGTCAAGTTATTCTACAAGCTGACTTGGCACAGTCTACCCTAAAGCAGCTTGTGAAAGTGAGAAGAAAGATGAAAAATGGTGGGGCTAGGAACGTGAATTGACACGAACGCTTCAGGAACAATTGGATAGCTAAAACAAAAGAGGTGTTCATGACATAGCATATGATTATAAAGAATGACAATATGACCCCAACTATTTTAAAAAATATTAAGAACCTATGCATCGAAATCTGGAGATTGAGAATAAGCAACATAGAAATGTTGAGAACCCATGTATTCCTCCTGTCCCCCATCATGTCGTCTCCCAACATAGAAAACACGTTCATCGTGTCCCTCCGGCTACAACAACGATTTCCTCAGTTGCGATACACGATGATGAGCAAACACAACTCACAAAAAAGAAGGTAGTCTCCGCCACAAGGTTAGAGATATTGGAGAGAGAAAATAAGAAGTTACAGAAGCAGGTGAGGAATTTGGGAAGACAAATGCGGTCACAATATGATATACTGGTAGAGATGATGATGAGTATTTATAATAACATCGAGGGAACCAAGAGGCCACCGAGGAAAGACAGTCCACCAAGAAAAAAAAGAGACATTTTGTATGTCATAGTTCATTTGGGTCGTCAAGTGCCACTGAATAAATATTATATGATTTTTTATCCTGATATTTATTTGTTGTAATTCTATAATTCTTTGTTGTAATTTTATAATTCTTGTTTGTAACGTGACATTCTATAAATGTATAATTCTTTTTTTAATAAGTGTAACACACAAGTGCCACTGAATAAATCATTGTAATGTTCAACCTTCATAAAAAAAAAAATCAAAAAAGCATTTAGCGTTGTGTACTATGCAAATTATGAATTGCTTTTACGAGTTGTCTTCATATCGCGATTTATACAAACATTGATAAAAGGTTGAAATGATTTGTACGTATAAAGACTACGTACTATCATGATTTGCTTGATTTTGATTGCCTTGCAACCAGTTCTATAAGAGATCACGTTTTTTTTATAGAAGGTGTTCCATCACGATCTATACAGCCATCCCACCAAAACCCATCAAATAATCGAACCAAATCTGTTTGAATATCCTATTGTGATTTGCCTTTATGAGCTTTGTCTAAGTGAATGATATGTTTCACCATGATTTATACAATGACTGATTCATAAATGGTAGAAAAGAAAAATAAACAAATCGACACGATGTTTAGACTTAGTAAAGAGCAAATTAAGTTAACTTCAATGATACAAACATCATTGTGTAAATCACTCTGAGACAATATCTGGTATAATGATTCAGATATAGTATATGTACAACGATTTATCTTATCACGATTTACACAATGACTGATAAAAGGCAAAAAGTAGAAAGAAAAAACAAATCGACACGATGTTTATTGGTGAAGTACAAATCTAGGTTACTTGATAAATACAAATGGACTTTGAACCATAATTCTTTAAGTTTAATAATAAAGTAATATTTTTCCTATCGCGATTTGCTTTTATGAGCTATGTCTATGTGAACGATATGTCCTATCGTGATTTACACAATGACTGATTCATAAAAGACAGAAAAAAAATAAACAAATCAACACGATGTTTAGACTTAGTAAACTATAAATCGTGACTTAGTTGCAAATCAATTTTAGTGTAACGATACATGCTATCACGATTTGCTTGATACCGATTGTCCTATCATGAATTACTTTTATGAGTTTTGTATATGTGAACAATATGTCCTATCGTGATTTACATAATGATTGATTCATAAAAGGCGAAAAGGAAAAATAATAAATAAATCGACACAATGTTTAGACTTAGTAAAGTACAAATTGAGGTAACTTCAATGCTATATCACGACCAATGGTTTGACTTAGATACAATACATGACTATCATCATCAAAGAAAACAAACATCATCATCAGCATCACCCCCACATCCAAATAGTGATGTGCTTCGAATGCAATCCAAGTGCACATGAAATCCAGCTTGCTAGTGCAGAAAGCTTCGAGGCAGAGCTGACGAAGCTGCATATGATATGGATTCCAACAAGCATGAATATATCGATGCAGAATATTTGTGCTTGCTTCGGTATGGAGACAACGATTGAGAATGATTATGGTCATTATATTTTGCGTAAGCTTCGATATACTTCACGAAAAATATGCCACAATCGTATGTGTCATGAATATATCGATGTATACACAGAAAATAACTACCATAATCATCATCGAAGATTATATAGATCTTTTCTCATGGCATGAAACAACTACATTATCATCACCAAACCCCATCTATCAAGCACATGTAGAAGAAATACAGAAGAACAAAGAAGAAAGAAAAATACAAGGAAGAAGAAGAAGAAGAAGGAAAAGAAAAAGAAGACGAAGGCGGAGGAGAAAGAAGAAGAAGAAGAAGAAGAAGAAGTTGCACTGCCGTAGAAAAGAGGAAAAGAGGTTAAAAAGATTGGGGTTTTAGACCTGGACAACAGGTCAGTGGGGTCGGGTACGGTTTTGCATAGAATAGTGTTTTACACAGATCTATATTACGCTTTTACAAACATATCGATATCGTTCACAAAGACAAACAAAGTCATATCGTTGTCCGATAACTTCATAAATACAAATTGGTGTCCTGATAATTATTTGTTGGGATTCTATAATTCTTTGTTGTAATTCTATAATTTTTTTCTATAACATGACATTCTATAAGTGTATAAATCTATTTTAATAAGTGTAGCACACAAATGCCACTGAACAAATCGTTGTAATTACCGGCCTTTGTAAATAAAAATCGAACAAGCATTTAGCATTGTGTACTATAAAAATTATGATTTGCTTTTACAAGTTGTGTTCCTATCATGATTTAAATATTGATTGATAAAAGGCTGAAACGATTTACACAAATGTTGATAAAAGGCTGAAACGATTCATACACATAAAGGCTACATGCTATGACGATTTGCTTGATACAGTTTGGCTTGCAACCAGTTCTATAAGAGACCTTGATTTGTTTTTTATAGAAGGTGTTCTATCATGATCTCTACACCCATTTTTTGTAGAATTTAGGATTTAGGGTTTATGGTTTTAGAATTTAGGGTTTTGGGTTTAGGGTTTTATGTTGTAGGGACTAAGGTTTTAGGATTTAGGTTTTGGGGTTTGGGGTTTGGGGTTTAGGTTTTAGGTTTTCACATTTTTGAGTTTTACAAGTTTAGGGTTTAGGGATTTAGAATTTAGGGTTTAGGGTTTAGGATGCAGGTTTTGGTGTTTAGGGTTTAGGATGTTGGTTTTGGTGTTTAGGGTTTAGGCTTTAGACTTTACGGTTTAGGGTTTTATGTTGTAAAATTTAGGGTTTATGGTTTAGGTTTTCGGGTTTAGGTTTTAGGATTAAGGTTTTTGGGTTTAGGGTTTAGGGATTTCAAATTTAGGGTTTAGGGTTTTTGGGTTTTACAGGTTTAGGGTTTAGGGATTTAGAATTTAGGGTTTTAGGGTTTAGGATGTAGGTTTTGGTGTTTAGTGAAAGTGCAGTAGGATCGAGGCAACGAGCACTAGAGGGGAGGGGGGGGGGGGTGAATAGTGCTTTTAAAAATTGTCTGCGGAATATAAACGTATTTTGCATTTTGAAAAGCAAACACACAAAGAACACAGGATTTATCCTGGTTTGGTCTTTCCTGACCTACATCCAGTCCCCAAGCAAAACCCGCTTGAGATTTCCACTATCAACCTTGTGTAACTACAAGATCATACATACCAAATCCGGTCCCACTTCCAGTAACACACCTACTGAAAGCAAACAACTCCTTTAAGCCAAGGAGTCCTTTCTTTTACAGAAAATTGAAATAAGTAACTTACAATACAACCTATGAGCCTTTCTTTTGAATGCAAATAAGATGCAATTGAATTTTGAGGTTGTTGAAATACTCTAATCACGAATTCACTATCTCTCAAAAGAATTTGAGTGAAAAACTGAGGTGAAAATATCAAGTGAGTGAAAAAACAAATACTTGAATGAATAGGAGTGAAAAGCAAAAAGTAATTCAATTGGATTTGATATTTTTGAGTGTAGAATGCACTCATATTTATAGTTGAAAGTTTCCATACGTTGAGGGTATGAAAGGGTGTCAAAACAGTCTATTTTGAACGATCAAAACGTTTGAAAAATGAAAAGACACGCCTTTTTGAAGTTTCAGGAAAAATGATAAAATTAGTCAACTGGAACAGTAGTTAGTCGACTAATAGTTAGTTATTAGTAGACTGGCAGTTATCGTCGGTTGACTGATCTGTTTATCGAGCCGTTTGAAAATCTAAACTTTTGAAACTTAGTTGACTAGAGATAAAATTAGTCGACTGATAATATCATTAGTAGACTGAAAAACCTTTCAGTCGACTGCTTTTAAAATCTTCTGAAAAACATACATTTTGTCCTGTCGACTGATAAAAGCATTTGTCGACTGCTGCTAAATTTTTTCAGAAAACACATGTTCTGTTCAGTCGACTGATAAAACCATTAGTCGACTGTTGCTAATTTTCAGAATAACAGACATTCTGTCCAGTCGACTGATAAAACCTTCGGTCGACTAATTTGATAAAAATGACTTATTAGAAAATATGGCGTGAAAGGATTAGTCGACTGGTGAGTCTATTGGTCGACTAATAAACACGAAAATTTAAGAAAAGAATTTTCTAAAAAGATTTTCATGAGGGGTTCTTTAGAAACGTTTTTCTAAAGACTTTTTAGGTGAAATGCAATCTAAATATGCACTCCAAGTAAAGCACTTACAAGAATCTAAGACTTTTAATGAATTAAACATTTGCACACTAGTCTTCCAAGATTCTTCATCGAATTCTTCAATGTCTTCATTGCCTTAGCTGAAATGCAATTGATTTCACTTGCTCATCATCAAAACCTTGTACTTGAAGTATCATGTATGGCTTCATTGTTGTAACAATCTCCCCCTTTTTAATGATGCAAAACTTAATGAAAGATGAAGCATTTAGATGCATAGATGGAGATTTTACTCCCCCTATCAATATGCTGTAAAACATTAAAAGTTAGCACATTTAAAGCACATATATCACATATTGATTGGTTTGCATTTTCATTCATCATTACTTCATGCATTTAAAAACTTTTTCATAAATGCAATTTTCAATGCTTTCTTTTTCTCTTAATTTCGCATTTCTCATGCAAAATGCTATCTTTTTCTATCTTTTTCTCCCCCTTTGTCATAATAAAAAAGAGTAAGGGCAGAAATAGCATAAGCAAAATGTAAATACAAGTTTAAAATATTACAACCCATAAAATATTAAAGTTCAGTAAAGACAGAAAATAAAGATCAGAAAAGTGAGTTGAGCAAGTCCTTGATTGCAGTAACATCTTTCTGAATCGAAGAAAGTTGTTGAGTCACATCTTCACAAAAAGTGCATTGATGCAGCTCCAAAGCTTCCAGTCGCTGCAAAACTTCATCATTGTCTTGACTTGTAGAAAATTTCTTTCTTTTTGCTTAAGATGAAGGTGTCGCAGAAGATGGTGAGGGTTCAAAAATTGATGGTTCAGTAGGATCAGATGGTTCAGTTTGATTAACATTTAAAGGAGGCAGATATTTGATTTTCATTCTTTAAAAATTTTTTTGATCAAAGAACTCCTTTTGCTCAATATATTTTTCATTTGTTAAAGGAACTTTGAAATGTCTGAAAATACGAGTTAGAAGACAACCATAAGGAAGAAATGGTTTTTGTTTCCACAAATTTGTAAAATACACGTTGAACCAATTTACAGAAATATTTCCAAATAAAACATAAAGAGCCGTAGATAGATCTGTGGAATAGTAATCAAAAGAACCAGTTTTAGGTAGAACATTGTGGGCAAGGATACGTTCAGCAATGCGTGCACGAGTTTGAAGATTAGTATTTTTGAAATGAGGGCAGTGAGGTGCACCTGGAAGAAAAATTTGTTCAAAAATTCTCTCATCATTCAGTTCAACAATATTGAAAAAAGTGTCTGAAGATGGAATTTCTAGGATTTCTTCAAGTAGTTTAGAATCAAACTCGATTTCAACATCACGAACAAGAGAGGACAAAACTCCAGTTTCATGATCAAAATGTAAATTCATATAAAACAAGTGAATCAGAAAAGGATAGTGAAGGGTATCTGCACAGGCATAAAAAAATGTGAAATTTCTGGAAATAATTCTCTTATTTTGTAACGAGAAAACAGGTGAAACAGTACATTTCGGCTTGGTAGAATAAGTAGTGTAGAAATCGATCCAAAAGTATCATATAAAAGAGGATTTCAGAGTAATCTGAGAGAAAATCCATGTCTTGAAGAAGGTGTAGGAGGAGGAGAACCTAAACCTTTTGCAGATGCAGACTTCGAACGAGGCATGGTTAAAAAACAGATTTACCAAAAAGAATGTCGGCTTCCAAATGACGTCCGGTAGAAGGAAGATGCTGTCCGACATTGTGAAACAGAAATAGAGGAGGATACGGTGGTTGACGGCGGGTGAGAAGGCGGCCACAAGGGGATTTCGACAATGGCTGAAGATACACCGTCACGACAAGAGGGTTCTGGCGTGTTTTGAAGATGTGCCAGTTACTGCAAGAGGATTCCGACGTTTCCCGGTCACGACATGAAAATCCCGGTGAGGATAGGATCGAATGGCACTCCGAGGGTTTTTCAGAAGAGAGAGAGGAAAGAGAGAGAGAGGGTTTCGTTTTAAGGGTTTCGCTTTTAAGAAAAATGAAAAGGTGTGAAAATGAAGTGAAACAATGCCTTTTTTTTTTTTTAAATGGGTGTTAAAAAAAATCCAAGGGGTATCGGGTCCCTTCAGTTAAAAAAAAAAAATTAGTTGGCTAAAATTTTATCGGTCAACTAAGAATGTGCGACTCATAATTTTTTTTTTAAAACATTAATCGACTAGAAATTTATCGGTCGACTAATATGGTGCGATTCATTCTAAAAATTTTAAAGCATCAGTCGACTAAAATTTTATCGGTCGACTAATATAGTGCGATTTTAAGATTTTGTTCAAAAATCAGCATTTTTATAAATCCAAAAATGAGCAAATACCTAGTTCTCTTCTAATTCTCATAAAATCTTCATTTTTAAGAGGTTTAGTGAAGATATCGGCATGTTGTTCTTTAGTGGAAATAAAATTTAACGAAATATCTCCTTTTAACACATGATCTCTTAAGAAATGATGTCTAACTTCAATATGCTTAGTTCTTGAGTGCTGAAAAGGATTTTTCGAAAGATTTATAGCACTAGTGTTATCACAATAAATAGTTGTTGTGGAGTAATTCAAACCAAAATCTTTTAAGGTCTGTTTCATCCAAAATACTTGTGAACACGCTAAACTAGTTGCTATATATTCTGCTTCAGTTGTTGAGAGTGACACTGAATTTTGCTTTTTACTAAACCAAGAGACTAAGGAATTTCCTAAGAAATGACAAGTTCCGCTAGTACTCTTGCGATCAGATTTACTTCATGCAAAATCTGCATCACTATATGAAACTAAATCAAAGGAAGATGATTTTGGGTAAAACAAACCGAAATCTGAAGTATCTTTCAAATAACGAAGAATTTGTTTTACTGCAGTTAAATGAGATTCCTTTGGATTAACTTAAAATCTTGCACACATACAACACTAAACATAATATCAGGTCGACTAGAAGTTAAGTATAATAAAGATCCGATCATACCTCTGTACAGCTTAGTATCTACACTTTTACAATTTTCATCTTTATCAAGAGAAGTAGTTGTACTCATAGGATTCCTTCTTGATTTCGATGAGTCCATCCCAAATCTCTTGAGAAGTTCTTTTGTATACTTAGCCTGATTGATGAAGATTCCTTCTTCAGTTTGCTTTATTTGAAGTCCAAGAATGTAGTTTAATTCGCCCATCAAGCTCATTTCAAACTCTTCCTGCATAGCTTTAGCAAATTCTTTACAAAGAGAATTATTAGTAAAACCAAATATTATGTCATCAACATAAATTTGCACAATAAGAATATCTGAATTAAGATTTTTAATAAGTAAAGTAGAATCTACCCGACCAATGGAAAAACCAGATTGTTCTAGAAAATTTCGTAGTCTTTCATACCACGCTCTTGGTGCTTGTTTAAGTCCGTACAAAGCTCTTTTTAATTTGTAGTCTTTTTCTGGATATTTCTCATTTTCAAATCCTAGAGGTTGCTCTATATAAACTTCTTCATTGATGTGTCCATTTAAAAATGCACTCTTAACGTCAATTTGATATAACTTGAAGTTCATGTAACTAGCAAAACCAAGCATCATTCGAATTGACTCCAATCGAGCCACTGGTGCATTGGTTTCATCAAAATCTATGCCTTCTTGATTATAGCCTTGTGCTACTAGCCTTGCTTTGTTTCGAATGACTTCACCATTTTCGTCCAGCTTATTTCGGAAGACCCATCTTGTTCCAATTACCGGATGATCCTTTGGTCTATCAACTAGATCCCAAACATCATTCCTAGTAAATTGGTTAAGTTCTTCAGACATGGCCAAAAGCCAAAATTCATCATCACAAGCCTCATTGATATTCTTTGGTTCTATTTTAGATATGAAAGCAACATTTGCAATATATTTTTCTAATTGCCTTCTAGTTTGGACACCACTCTTTATTTCTCCAATAACTTGTTCTTGTGGATGATTGAGAACTTCTTTCCAAACCGGTTGAAGAGGAATATGTTTTTGAGAAGTACTCTATATCAAGGGTTCTTCTTGAAGTATAACTTCTTCTCCTTCGCTTAGAGGTATAACCTGCTCACAATTCTCATCAAATGCAACATGTAAAGATTCTTCAATGCAAGATGTTCTTTTATTGAAAATACGATAAGCTTTACTTCTAGAAGAATATCCAAGAAATATTGATTCATCTGATTTTGAATCAAACTTATTAAGATTATCTTTGGTATTTAACAAGAAACATTTACTACCAAAAATTTTGAAATATGAGATCTTTGATATACGATCATAATATAATTCAAAACATGTTTTATGTAAGATTGGTCGAATAAGAACACAGTTTAAAACATAACATGTTGTGCTTATTGCTTCAGCCCAAAAGTATTTTGGTAAATTTTTGTCTTGAAGCATGGTTCTAGTACATTCTTGCAAAATTCTATTCTTTCTTTCAACAACTCCATTTTGTGGAGCCGCTCTAGGAAAAGAAAAGTTGTGAGATATTCCATGTAAATCACAAAACTTAAGAAAAGATTCATTTTCAAATTCACCACAATGATCACTACGAAATTTAATTATAGTTGTAGATTTTTCATTTGTAATTCTTCTACAAAGTTTGGAAAATTTCGAAAAGCATCATTTTTGCTTTTTAGAAAATTAACCCATGTAAATCAAGAATAATCATCTACTATAACAAAAGCATACTTGCTACCATTCAAACTTTGAATTCTAGATGGTCCAAATAGATCTAAATGTAAAAGCTCAAGATGACGTTTTGTTGAAACTATATCTTTTGCTTTAAAAGAACTCTTGATTTGTTTACCCCTTTGGCAAGCATCACATAAGTGATCTTTCTTATATGGTATTCTAGGTAGGCCTCTAACAAGATCATTCTTGGATAGTGTGATCATCGCAAAATTTTTCCTCTCGTAATGTTCTCTCTCTTCCTTCTATTTTACTTTCCAACCTCTTATTTTCCTTCTTTTTGAAGGGAGAAAGATAAAAGACGGAAAGAAAGAAAGAAGAGAAAAGAAAGAAGAGAAGAGAAGAGAAGAGAAGAGGAACTCTTTTGCGGGTCTCACTTGACCTTAATTTTGAAGAATTTTGAAATAACTCGCCTCCGTTTTTGAAATATTTGCGGAAAAACTGGGAGACGGGATCCGCTCGTCGGTACGAGGTTCGACCGTTCCTGGCGCCTTTACCAGGGGTAATCAAACCAAGGGTCGAATTAATGCCTTTTGTTTTGCTAAGAAATTATCTAAGTATTTATCCTAAGTCTAGATGCACAAAGAATCATGCTTGTGCAAATGCAAAGATGTATGCTCTTTTGAAAGTGTTTTTGAAGAATTCTCAAGTATTTCTGAGATGAATCTGATCAAGTGAAGAAATGATTTCTAACTTAGAACTTAAGATTAAAAGTTTTAAGTCTCTAGAATAATCAGGAGCTTGGGAAAATAAATCTGGATTTTGGAAAATGATTTTGAAGTTTTGAGATAAAAGAAGAAGAAAAGAAATTTCAAAGTCATAAATGGACTTTGAATCAGAATAGAAATGAAATGGAATTGAATTCTAACTTTGAAGTTTTGAAATCACAATGAAATATGGGAAATATAAATAGAATTGAGAAATAGGATTGATTTAAAACTTGGAATTCAAGATGGAATTTGAATCCAAAGTCTGGATTCTAAATAAAGTCCAAAGTTGAATTTTGGATTTAGGATCCAAAATGGGAATTTGATTTGAAATCTGGAAATGGAATTGGTTCTAATGAATTGGAATCAAGATGGAATTTGGATTTAAAATTTTGAATGGAATTGGATTCAAGGTTTGGAATCCAAGATGGTATTTGGATCCAAAATTTTAAATGGAATTGGATTCAAGATTTGAAATCCAAGATGAAATTTGGATCTGAAGATCCAAGATAGAGTTGGATTCTGGATCCTAAAATGGAGTTGGATCTGAAGTCTGAGATCCAAAGTAGGATTGGATTCTGGATCCTAGAATGGAATTTGGATCTGTAATCTGAGATCCAAAGATAGAATTGGATCTGAAGTCTAAGATCCAAAATAGAATTGGGATCTGGATCCTAAATGGATTTGGATCTGAAGCCTGAGATCCAAAAGGGAATTGAATTCTGGATCCTAGAATAGAATTGGATCTGAAGTCTGAGATCCAGTGTAGAATTGGGTTCTGGATCCTAGAATGGATTTGATCCAAGCTTTGAAATCCAATATGAAATGTGGATCTGAGATCCAAAGGGGAAGTTGGATTCATACTTGGAAATCTGGATCCAAGTTGAGATTTAACTTTGGATTTGGGCTTTTGAAAGTCCAACTGGGACTTTTGAATTATGGATCTGGGTTTTGAAAAACCCAGATTGAATTTAAAATTTAAGAAAGGTCAAGCTTTTGAGAATCAATCTCATACTGTGGTTTTTTAATAGATAAGAAGATGACCTTGATTTTGAGAATGAGTCAAGAATTTCAAAGTTTGTAAATGGAGCTTTGAGATTGAATTTTTGAATTGAATTGGAATTTTAAAATTTCAAAATTGATTTGAGAATTTGAACTATAAATGAATTTCAAAGTCAAATTTGGACTTTGAATTTGGAGTGAATCAAGAATATATATAAAGATTGAATTTTGAAATTTCAAAGTCAAATTGGACTTTGAACTTGGAATTTAAATCTTTGAAATAAGATAGAAGAATGATTTAAACTGTAGACTGAAGAAAGATATTTGAGATCACTTGGATTTTGGAAAAAAGAAATTTGAAAAATATGATGTTGCTCTATCTTAAATGATGAATGAATTTGAATAGATTTGAAATTGATTTGAAAATCATATTTCATTCTTCAAGTGAATTTAAATAAGATTAATGATATAATACACTCCTGACTATGGTCATTGAATGTATTATATAATAGTCATATCTAAATTTAAATGAAGGATAAAATATATTTTTAGTGCTTTTATAGAGTTTAAAATGAAATTAACTCTCAATATACCCTGACTATGGCCATTGGTATATATATTGAGTTAATTTTAGGTTAAATTCTGATAAAAGAAGAAAATATTTAAGAAAATATGATGAATTTTGAGAATGGATCCAGTGCGGATCCAGTGTTATTTCATAAAAGATAAAAATACTAAGTCTTGTTTACACCTCGACTATGGCCGTTGGTGTTAATCATCAACTTAGAATTAACTTACCTCTTATGAAAAGGTGCATGTGCCATTCGTGTTTCACCATTGTGAGATTTGAAAACAAAGGAGAAAATATGAGAACAAGCGATTTATGATATTTCTAATGCTTATTCATTCTAACTAAAGCAGAAAAATGTAAATTTTCATTGAGGTATAACTATTACAATACATGAGATTGAATTTACAACTCACAATAATGATCTTCTCCACATATTCCCATGCAAGACACTTGATTAGTATGAAGAGAGAAAATTTATACTTATCCTATGGGTGTTAAAGGTAAAAGGATGCTCACATGCCGAGGTATCTAAGATCTAAAAGTGTGGAAATATGATATGTACTTACGTACACATATACCTGTATATATATATACTTATATACATGAATGTATATATATATATAGGTGGAATGGTATGGAGTATTGTACATAGGTGAAAGTATGGGCACAAAGTATATATGACAATGATATGAATGCCTAAGTGGTTTGTGCAGTATATAAATGTTATGCTTAACCTAGCAGATGCAATAATAGTGAGTGAAAGTGTGCTGAGGATACATGAAGGGTGGATGGTAGGGGATAATCCCCTGCGAAAATGGCAACAATAATGTTGCAGTAAAAGTGGAATTGGTGCAGATGGAGAATGGAGGTACTGTAACTGAGATTACATCTGCAGCTGCATCAATCCTTTCGGCTGGGCTTGCTCTCTTCGTCCGGCATGGGACCACCTCCCTGGATCGCTGGATGATGGTAAAAGTAGGTGAAGGTTGTATTGCAAGACTGGTGACACACATGTGTCATGCGATTTCCACAAAACAGATGGGTTTTGATCTATAGATTCCTCAACGCCATCCTTTAGAAGTAACAGTGTCACTTACACCAGAGATTATACCAACAGAGACTTCAGGTGGGAGAGACACTCTTCTTTCAGCACATTGATGCTGTGAAGAAACTGATCTTTAAGAATTGCCTTGATCTCATGGAAGAGATCGAGCCAGCAACTGGAGCTGGAGTTGCTGAAGCAACTAGAGTATACTTCCAGCAATAAGATTTGACATAGTTTGTCCACAAGCAATGATATCTAAAGATGATGTAGGTGCTGGAGTTGTAATGCACAACCCATAAATGGGTACTATTCTGCTACAGTGAGTGTCAAACTGTGGTAGATGAAGCATAACAGGGGTGGGACATGGGGCTAATGCAGCGAGGTGCTGCTGTGGCTTATGCTAGTGCAGAGTGGCATGATGTGCAAAGATTGGAGCTGCAAGATATGCCAGGTGGTGCCGAGATGATGAAGATGCAGGGGGTGATTCTAAATCAGATGATGACGTTGAGCCTGTGTAACCTATATGATGAAACAAAACATGCCATGAATAATGCAGATACAGACCAAAGCAGACTTCAGATATCAAGGTATGACGTATGATTACAGTCATCAGATATTTTGAGGTAGAACAGGAGATCATCAGTCAGAAAGAAATATACACAAGCAATTGAGTTACACGCTGACTGTCTAAAATAAACTAAAACAGTTACTAAAAAAATTTTTAATGAGACATCTAGAAACATTGGAACTAATGTTATATGACAAAGTCAATGCTTTGAAAAAAAACTATCTGATGATACGTAATGTCAAAGATATGAACTCCTGTGGATACAATGGTTAAGACTAACAAGAGAAGGATATTTCTAATTTAAGCAGAAGAATCAAAGACATTTGCGAAATATGATTCCCAACCTTGGAGCTACTTACCTTACGCCATAACCAGTAAGATCAGAGAGCAAGATTTCTTGAAGTGATATTTACACGATCCAACAGTCCACCATTTCTCCTTTTATATACAGGAACAATGTGCAGAAAACAGACATAAGCTCTTGATATATCCCTGAATAAATTCCCTTATTCCACAGAAATTTTACGATTGCCACAAAATCCAACTGATGAAATTTCCTCTGAATAAGTTTGAAAAAGTCTGGAATCCTTTCTCCAGATATGTAGTCTTTAAGTCTAAAACAACAACATTCAGTATTTGTCATTCTACTAATTCAATCAATTTATGGGCAATATTTCTAAAACAATGAGATGGCTTTAAAACATGACCAAGGGTAGATGTGATAGAGTCTAAATTAGTGAGGATAGCCTCAAACTAATGCCCTGACATGCTATTTCTCAACAAATTTTAGATACAGGTCACAAGCACTATCAAGCTGTATGATTAGAAACGGTGGTAGCTGATACAGGTTGAGTGAAGGACATAAGCTGAAGGAACCAGCGAAATGGCTCCTTGTTTTGCTTGATCTGTTTAGACCATTTGCAACTCTTATGCTGATTTGGAAATGGTTTTCTGGAGTATTCTCAGAATAGTCATTTTACATTTTGATCATTTCACTTGACCTCGCAATTTTGACTTTGGAGTCTGAGAGATCGAGTTCCAGCTAGATCGAGAAGCAAGCTGAATGCACCCTTATCTGTAATAAGGGATGATGCTGGTATGTTTTCCACATAGAACCTCCTTGATGGTTGAGTGGCTTCTGCAAGCTGAACAACATCTTCTGAGGCATTATTTTCAACTAAGGATGCGGCATTTATAGTAACTCCATTATGGCTGGGTATGAAACAAGAAAAAAAATCACTGCCATGGTTGAGAGAATTGTGGGGCTTTGATGCCCAATGATAATTTGAACAGACGTCTCTGTTGCGAGTCCACCTGTAAATATAAAACGTCTAATTCACTTAATAAATTCAATTATAGGAATCATTTGAATAGAACAGAATCATACCTGACAGAAGTCATTAGTCATCAGTAAGAGTTCTTACTCAAGGCAACAACTTCTAAACTTGTAGGAGATTGCATTTTCTCTCAGTTCAACGTCATCCTCAAATCACCAGTACGAACTAAAGAGCATTTTGCCCCTTTCATATGATACAAGTTTTCCAGCAAACTCATTTTTTTTCGAACATAAGAGCTCCAGATCTTCACAGGATTTGACTAAAATGAACATGATTAAGCTGAAACTATTATGGAATATGAGTTTTGTTATTGCAAACCACAGATTTCTTAGCTGTGCTTCATCATTGGTCATTACCATTGGGCGAATGAATTGATCTTGTAACTTCTCGACTAAAATGACTTTTAATGCACAAAATTTTATTCAGGCATATTTAATCTCAGAACTTTTGTTAACTGTGGAAGCCTATTTGAAAGATGTTACGAGTCTGAGGGTGCTTTTGGAGTATGTGATCTAAAAATTATACCTCAATTTTGAAAATCAATTTGAGATACAGAACTAACTTGGTTGGTTCTTCGAAGATCTGCAATCTTCAGCAGAGAAGCATATAAATGAATTCACTTGCGCATAGAGATGAAATGGAACAAATGGAAATAAAATCTGGCTATGGTGTAAAACGAACTTAAGAACCTGTTGGTCTCAGCCCTTGCATGAAAGATCTCCAACAACCCATACGGAGCGAGCAAATTAGACTTACTGTGGAATAGTCTTGATAATCTGCTGCTCATTTGACAACAGGGTCGTGGCCCATTACTGCATAATCCCTTTTGCATCGGCAGCATACCTCAATACTGTAATAGAGCAAAAACAGGAAGGGAACACTGATTTGCAATGTAAAAACCCAGGAAAACACATTTGACCATATTATTTATGCGATTCAGAATTTTCCTGTCATGAGCTCTGTTGCATCTTTGAGTAGATGATCCTCTTACTCCACAGAATTTTCACCAACACCTTAAAACCCAACTGATGAAGCTTCATCCTCCTCAACATATTGGCCAAGTGCAAGAGATCTTCCACGGTGGACCCCTTTCGTGAATCTAACTAGCTTTAGCAGAGGGGTTCCACCCGCAAAATGAACTTCGTTAATCAATCTTAATTGAAAAGGGTAACTCGACATTGCTTATCGAGCTTTATTTGCACAATGAATGTTTAACATGGATGCCATTTAAATCCTTATTGGATGATATTTTACCAACATCCATGCTTGTATCCATGAGATGCCAGGGAAGAAATATGCATATATGAAAACACAGACACAATGCAATGGTAAACATGAAACAGTAAAATCAAAGATTAGTCAGAAAACTATATAAATACAGGTAAGCACAATGTTAACGAAGATAGAGGAAAGAAAAGAGAAAAGGGGCATCAAATGACAGTTCAACCATAATCAAGATGAGACTAAGAGGCAAATGGTGATGAGGCCTAAAACAGAAAGCGAAAATGGGCAAATATGGTGAAGAATCATAAAACAGCATTCAAACTACATATACAAAATGTATGAAAACTGAGAAAAAAAAAAAAAAAAAAAGAGAAATGTAGGCATGCAAAGATTCTGTCGATATTGCACAGAGGTAGGTCGATGTTGACATAGACAATCCATCCCTACCTTACGTGCTTTTATAGAATAAAGACAGGAAAAGTAGGAAATCAAAAAAAAAAATAAACGATAGAAGAAGGAGGATTACTTACCTTTTTAATTACTGCCGCTGGAGCCGAGCCTCTTTTGATCTTGATTATATTATTGGACTGAAGCCAAGAAGATGAGGGAGAAGAAGGCGACGTTCTGAAGAAGAGAGCAAGGAGAAAGGGGTGGAAACAGATCGTTGAAGGTGAAGAAGGAAGAAGTGGGGAGGTGAAAACGACGATAATGAAGAAGGAAGGGAGATGCTGGGGTGAGAAATAGATGCCTAGGGCTTCCTCATCGTGCCCCTCTTAAAGAGGGGGACGAAGGTTCGGGAGGGATTCTGTTAGAGATCGACGGGAGGAAAGGGGGAGCGATCGGTGGAAATGGAAGGTGGAGATGGAGAGAAGGAGGAGCAGAGGGCGAAGGCAGATGGAGGAGAGAGAAAGAGAGAGAGGGGAAAGTGGCGAGAGTGAAAGAGAGGGGGGGCGATTAGGGTTTATTTGTGAATAATTTTCGGTTTTTTCCAAAAAGAGGCTCTCTTAACAAAAATTTTCATAAAAATGGTTTAAAAATGATTTTTTTAGCAAAATCGACTTTAAAAAGTTTAAACTCATTCATTTTTCTTGAAATTTTCCATTTTTTTGGTTTTTGTTTTATTTTTCATTTTTTTTTTGTATTTTTAGAATAAAATCCTAAAGTTTGTGAGAAAACAAAGGTTAGAACTATTTTTTTTGTGTTTTTGCAAAAATATTTACAAAAAGGATTTTTTTTCTGAGAATTTAAAAACTATTGTGAGAAAATTTCTTCAGAAATGGGTTTTTGATCCGGATTTTAAGAAGATATGGATTTAAAGTACTGGATTCGGATCTGAAATTAATTTTGAATATACCAATATGGATTTTAATTCAGAAAATCTGAAGAAATGATTTGATTTTCTCAGAAAATGGTGTTAGGGGCAAAAGGGTCATTTTTACAAAATTTTGAAAAATTTGGGGTGTTCACAGATGCCCCTCTTTGCTACTAAGCCGGTTGAAAGCCGAGTTTAGTGGCAAAGATAACACTCCAAATTTTGAAAAATGCCCAGTCAGCAGATCTGAACTGGGTGTGGAAGAATTATTTTGAAAATATGGCTTCTCAGGCTTTGAAACCTTATCCTGAATGGTTTTTAAGAGACGAAATCCTCGAAGATGATATGATTGGGTAGAAAATGAGGAAATCGTGATGGGACTTTAGATGGAAATTCTGAAATGGTGGGAAATGAGAATTTTGATCAGGTCTCATGGGTGAGACCATATACTCTTCTTGGAATGATTCAGGTTTAGCCCTTAACCTGGATGAGACGAAGATATATAAAAAATGAATTTGGAAATGAGGAAAGGAATACATGAGTACCTTGATGGGACATTTTGGAAAAGGCCTTGTGAAATGAAGATCGAGTATGATCCTTTCTTGGAGGAATATATAAAGCATGGGTTTCCTGATGGGAGGAACCATGATGGGATTGGAAGAAAACATCTCGTTAGAATAAGGAATTTTGTTGGAACGAGTCTCAGGTTTAACCCAAACCTGCAAGGAAGATACCTCGCGAAGCGAGGTTCCGGGTTGGCTCTTAATCTGGATAGGAAATCTACCATACGGGTTTCTCAAAAATGGAGAAAGCACGATGGGACCTTCGGAATTTGGACGAACAAATCTGAGAGGGGTTTTTTTGCGAAAGGAGGAAATATAGAGTCCCTAAAGCTTTGAAAAGGGGAAGAAATTGGGTGTCTCGTTGCTGAGACTGAAATAGCTTTTGAAATTAAATGATCTTTCGCAAATGGTTCAGGTTTGACCCTTATCCTGAGTGGGAGAAATCTACCATACATGTTTCTCAAAAATGGAGAAAGCATGATGTGACCTTCGGAATTTGGACGAACAAATCCGAGAGGGGTTTTTGCGAAAGGAGGAAATATAGAGTCCCTAAAGCTTTGAAAAGGGGAAGAAATTGGGCGTCTCATTGCTAAGACTGAAATAGCTTTTGAAATTAAATGATCTTTCGCAAATGGTTCAGGTTTGACCCTTATCCTGAGTGGGGGGGAAATCTACCATAAAGGCTTCTCAAAAATGGAGAAAACCATAATGGGACCTTCAGAATTTGGATGAACAAATCCGAAAGGGGTTTTTGCGAAAGGAGGAAATATAGGGTCCCTAAAGCTTTTGAAAAGGGAGAAGAAATTGGGCATCACATTGCTGAGACTGAAATAGCTTTTGAAATTAAATGATCTTTTGCAAATGGTTCAGGTTTGCCCCTTATCCTGAGTGGGGGAAATCTACCATACAGTTTTCTCAAAAATGGAGAAAGCATGATGGGACCTTCGAAATTTGGATGAACAAATCTGAAAGGGGTTTTTGCGAAAGGAGGAAATATAGAGTCCCTAAAGCTTTGAAAAGGGGAAGAAATTGGACGTCTCATTGCTGAGACTGAAATAGCTTTTGAAATTAAATGATCTTTCGCAAATGGTTCAGGTTTGACCCTTATCCTGAGTGGGGGGAATCTACCATACAGGTTTCTCAAAATGGAGAAAGCACGATGGGACCTTCGAAATTTGGACGAACAAATCCGAGAGGGGTTTTTGCGAAAGGAGGAAATATAGAGTCCCTAAAGCTTTGAAAATGGGAAGAAATTGGTCTTCTCTTTGCTGAGACTGAAATAGCTTTTGAAATTAAATGATCTTTCGTAGAAGGTTCATGTTTGACCCTTATCCTGAGTGGGTCGTCCCTACGGAATTCTTTAATGAGAAAACCGTGATGGGACAGGAAGAGATACTTCTTGTGAGGCAACTCTTTTTGGGAAATACAAACAACGCTAGGTTGCATCAAAATGAATATTGAATGTTTATTTAATTCTTGGAATAGCTAGAAAATTTTGCCAATAAGATAAAATCATAGCAGATTTAGATGCTTCTAAATGTGCATGTATGTGCAAAGATATTCCCTCTTTTACCTAGAGTATTTCCTCTAATGAGGTTAACTCCTCGGTTTTAAGAGTCAAATTCAAAAATTTAGCACTGATGATTTTCTTCAAGGAAGCTATCCATTTCCCTTATATGAGAATAAAAGAAATATTCTTAATTTCATAAAAGCAGGAAGTGAAGAGATATTGATAAAAGAATTTTGCATGAGAAAAGATGACTTCTGGCAACTTTGGCAGTTTGATATCTGGGTGTTTTCCCACAATGATCTTTTTGCACTCTTTTTAAGTCATTGGGCTTTCTCGGTTTTTCTCATCATCCTTCATTTGGATGTCCTGACTTTTCTCTCTTTTTCAGGAAAGGGTACGTCACAAACTCCTTCATCTTGGAGATGCTCCGATCCTTCTTTTTTTCAGGGATTATATATGATGACATTGGCTCAAAAGGTCTTTAGATGATAGCTGAAATCAAATGTCTTTTAGGGTTTGTCGGTAGGCTCATCACATCCGCCTTCATCTCGACGGTGATCTGAACTTTCCCTGGAAGGATCCGTCACAAACTCCGTCATCTTGGAGATGTTTCAAATCTTCTTTGGCCCCGGGGGTCTAGTCGCTTAATTCGCCTTCATCTTGACGACAATTGAGAGATCCCTTTTGCGGATATTTGATTGCAGCTTAGAAAATGAGAAGATATGGATTAAGTGGATTCTTTTGTAGCTCAAGATATTTCCACTGCCTGATTGCCAGAAAGTCATTTTAAAACATGCGCCATAGCCAAGATCAATATCAATTCGCTTCTGGCTTTTCAACATCATTGAAGATTTCTTTCACTGATCATATCGAGGATATTTCTCGCATCCTTTTGGTTGATCAATCAGGAAAAGATTTTGAATCTTACCTCTTTTTTCGCAAAGAAGCTTCACACTTTTGAAAAGAAATACTAGAGGTAATCTGAGGTAATTCTTTTGTGTAGTAAGAATATTGGAGTCAACAACTGTTTTTAGCAAATTGGCAAAATTTTCATGAATTCTTTGTGAAATAATCACTCAATATAGATTTTGATGAGATCTTGAGTTGCAATCTTTTGATTTTGGAAATACATGACCAGCAAAAGCTGGAACTTTTGAAATACATGACCAGCAGGAGCTGAAACGTTTGAAAATACATGACCAACAAAAGCTGAAACGTTTGAAATACATGACTGGCAAAAGCTGGAGCATTTGAAATACATGACCAGCAAAAGCTGGAACGTTTGAAATACATGACCAGCAAAAGCTGGAACATTTGAAATACATGACCAGAAAAAGTTAGATCTTTTGAAAATACATGACCAACGAATGTTGGATCTTTTGGAAATACATGACCAGCAAGATGCTGGATCTTTTGGGAATACATCAGATTTAAGTCAGATCTTGAATTTGATAAGAACACTGAATTTAGAAGGTTACCGATGCGAGGACTGGATTTTCTAAATGAGCTCAACATATGATTGAAAGTTTTGATAAATAAGATGAGCTAGGAAAGTAAAATTTGATGAGAGATTCTGAAATGGACCGTCACATCCTAACTGCGTGTGGTCTGTTTTCAGGATTTATCTCCTTATCCTGAACTAAGAAGGAAGGAAAGAAATACCTCGTTAGCAAGAGGTATCAGGTTTATCCCTTAACCTGAAGGGGAAGAAGAAATGATGAATTTCCAATGCGAGGATTGGATTCAAAAGGAAGTCCTGGTCGGAACTCAGAACTTCGACTGAAAATAATAGAAGAAAAATCCGAGCTGGAACTCGGATTTCCAAAGGAATGAAGGATTTCCAATGCGAGGATTGGATTCAAAAGGAAGTCCTGGTCGGAACTCAGAACTTCGACTAAAAATAATAGAAGAAAAACCCGAGCTGAAACTCGGATTTCCAAAGGAATGAAGGATTTCCAATGCGAGGATTGGATTCAAAAGGAAGTCCTGGTTGGAACTCAGAACTTCGACTGAAAATAATAGAAGAAAAACCCGAGCTGGAACTCGGATTTCCAAAGGAATGAAGGATTTCCAATGCGAGGATTGGATTCAAAAGGAAGTTCTGGTCGGAACTCAGAACTTCGACTGAAAATAATAGAAGAAAAACCCGAGCTAGAACTCGGATTTCTAAAGAAATGAAGGATTTCCAATGCGAGGATTGGATTCAAAAGGAAGTTCTGGTCGGAACTCAGAACTTAGACTGAAAATAATAGAAGAAAAACCCGAGCTGGAACTCGGATTTCTAAAGAAATGATGGATTTCCAATGCGAGGATTGGATTCAGAAGGAAGTCCTGGTCGGAACTCAGAACTTCGAATGAAAAATAATAGAAAAAACCCGAGCTGAAACTCGGATTTCTAAAGAAATGATGGATTTCCAATGCGAGGATTGAATTCAGAAGGAAGTCCTGGTCGGAACTCAGAACTCCGAACAAAAAATAATAGAAGAAAAACCTGAGCTGGAACTCGAATTTCTAAAGAAATGAAGGATTTCCAATGCGAGGATTGGATTCAAAAGGAAGTCCTGGTCGGAACTCAGAACTTTGACTGAAAATAATAGAAGAAAAACCCGAGCTGGAACTCGGATTTCTAAAGAAATGATGGATTTCCAATGCGAGGATTGGATTCAGAAGGAAGTCCTGGTCGGAACTCAGAACTTCGAATGAAAAATAATAGAAAAAACCCGAGCTGAAACTTGGATTTCTAAAGAAATGATGGATTTCCAATGCGAGGATTGGATTCAGAAGAAAGTCTTGGTCGGAACTCAGAACTCCGAACAAAAAATAATAGAAGAAAAACTCGAGCTGGAACTCGGATTTCTAAAGAAATGAAGGATTTCCAATGCGAGGATTGGATTCAAAAGGAAGTCCCGGTCGGAACTCAGAACTCCGAACGAAAAATAATAGAAGAAAAACCCGAGCTGAAACTCGGATTTCTAAAGAAATGAAGGATTTCCAATGCAAGGATTGGATTAAAAAGGAAGTCCTGGTCGGAACTCAGAACTTCGACTGAAAATAATAGAAGAAAAACCCGAGTTGGAACTCGGATTTCCAAAGGAATGAAGGATTTCCAATGCGAGGATTGGATTCAAAAGGAAGTCCTGGTCGGAACTTAGAACTTCGAACGAAAGAATAGAGGGAGAAGCCCGAGTGAAAACTCGGGTTTTTAACAAGAGATTGAGTTTTGGAAATTTGCCAGTGTGAGGACCGGACCTGGGATTAAGAATGACCATTTAGGGGACTGAATGATCTGATTGCTCCCTTATCTTGATTGGAGAGGAAATAAAATCTAAAAGAACAAATGAGAAGAGATAGAAATTGATGGGAGATTTGACGAAAGAGAAGAATCAAGGAGATTTTATGGGAGTCATCTTTGTAAAAGAATTCTCATAGGTAGCATTGTCGCTCCTATGAGGGGTTTCAGGATTATCCCTTATCCTGAATGGGAAGGAATAAAATTTAGACAAAAGTTGATGAAAAAGCTTTGATAAAGAATTGGAAGAATTAAAACTTAATTTAGAAATAAAACTGATAAAATTGAATGAGGAAAAAGATTTAGCAGAGATTAATGAAGCTTTAAAAGAGGAGGAAAGACTTTCAAGACTATCCCTTGTTTTGAAGAAATAAAGACCTCGTAGGATGAGGTTTCAGGTTTATCCCTTAACCTGAAAGGGGGAAAAAGAAAAGAAGGAAAAAGAAATACCTCATGGGAAAGAGGCATCAGGTTTATCCCTTAACCTGAAAGGGTATTCTTTGAAAATAAGAATCAAGGAGAATTAATAAAATGGATGAATAATAATAAAAATGAATAAAAATTGATAAAATGGATAAATGAAAGGTTGATAAAAGTTGAGAAAAAGAGTTTGATCCTGCCTGCATGTGGGATCTTTAAAATGAGAGAAGAAGACGAGAAAAATCATTTTTGGAAAGAAGGATTAACCACGAGAGCTAATCTTTGAAAGGGGATCATTCATGAGAGATCATCATGAGGGTTAATTTTTTTAAAGCAATGATTTGAAAATCAATTTGTAGAAAATATGACCAACACGAGGGTTGGTATTTGAATGTAATGATCCAAAATCATTTTTTTTAGAAAATATGATAAACACAAGGGTAGATCTTTGAATGCAATGATTTGAAATCAATTTTTAGAAAACATAATCAACACCAGGATTGATCTTTTGAATGCAATGATTCGAAATCATTTTTTTAGAAAATATGATCAACACAAGAGTTGATGTTTGAATGTAATGAAATCAATTTTTGGAAAAATGAGATCAACACAAGGGTTGATCTTTGAAATGCAATGATTCGAAATCAATTTGTAGAAAAATATGATCAACACGAGGGTTGATCTTTGAATGTAATGAAATCAACTTTTGGAAAATGAGATCAACACAAGGGTTGATCTTTGAATGTAATGGTTCGAAATTAGTATGATCAACACAAGGATTGATCTTTGAATGCAATAAAAAAAAATTTGGAAAATGAGATCAGCACAAGGGTTGATCTTTGAATGCAAATGATTTGAAATCAATTTTTAGGAAAATATGATCAACACAAGAGTTGATGTTTGAATGCAATGAAATCAAATTTTGGAAAATGAGATCAATACAAGGGATTGATCTTTGAATGACATGAAATCAATTTTTTGGAAAATGAGATCAACACAAGGGATTGATCTTTGAATGAAATGAAATCAAATTTTAGAAAATGAGATCAACACAAGGGATTGATCTTTGAATGAAATGAAATCAAATTTTTGGAAAATGAGATCAACACAAGGGATTGATCTTTGAATGTAATGATTTGAAGTCAATTTTTTGGAAAATATGATCAACGCCAGGGATTGATCTTTGAATGTAATGATTTGAAAACCAAATTTTTAGAAAATATGATCAACACAAGGGTTGATCTTTTGAAATGTAATGTTTTGAAAACCAATTTTTTAGAAAATATGATCAACACAAAGGTCGATCTTTGAAATGCAATAATTCGAAATCAATTTTCAGAAAGTATGATCAACACAAGGGTTGATCTTTGAAATGCAATGATTTGAAATCAATTTGTTTTAGAAAGATATGATCAACACAAGGGTTGATGTTTGAAATGCAATAATTTGAAATCAATATGATCAACTCAGGGGTTGATCTTTGAAATGCAATGATTTAAAATCAATTTGTAGAAAAATATGATCAACACAAGGGTTGATCTTTGAAAAAGGTTGTAATAGAATATTTGAACTAAAATTTTCATGATTTTTGAAAGACCCTCATAGGTAATATCATTTCTCTCATGAATGATGTCAGGATTGTCCCGTATTTTTGAAAAAGAAAAAGGAATTTAATGCCCCAATATAGCAAAAAAAGAAGAAAGTATTGAATATCAAAGGTATAAAGAAAATTGACATTTCATTGATAAGCAAAAAGTTGATAACAGAACTGAATATTTAGAAGCATTTTAACTAAAAAGAGTCACAAAGACTGGGCTGACTTGCCCCTACAAAGCGACTGACAGAAAGGGATGAAAGCGGAAAACTCTTGGTATTTTCAACTCTATGGAAATGGTTCGGCTGAAACTACAGGCTGCTCTTCTCCTTCCTCTGGTACCAGAAGCTCTTTATCAATGTAGTCCTGCACAATGTTTTTGAGGACGAAGCAGCGCTCCGTGTCATGTCCCCTCGCTCGATGAAACTTGCAAAAACGATTCTTCCATTTCCCTTTGGTGACAGAGGGATCATCCTGCTTCGGGAGTTTGATCATTTCTTTCTCGAGCAGATATTGGAGAACTTCTTCGATCGGCTGACCTAGAGGGGTAAGCTGACGATCATAACCCCAACCCTCATGCTTTGCTTTCTTCGACTCGCTTGACTTCCACTGAGTGTTGATCCTTGCCTGGTAGCTAGACTGAGCTTGCATGGTTGGGAGATTTGGATGCTTTTCTCCTTCATTTTTGACAAAGAGATTCTTATCAAGGCAGTCTTGAACTATATTCTTGAAGATGAAGCAATGCTCAGTTGTAAACACCCCAAATTTTCACCCTCATCCAGTGTTTGTCCATTTCATATGCAATTGCATATCATTGCATACATTTTGCATCTCATTTCATTGCATTGCATTGCATTACATGTCATTGCATTTCATTCTTGAGATCCAGCACTCCTGTTTTCAAAATATTTAATCCAGATTCGAGTTTTAAAGCTTTTATTTCAAAATCAATTTCAAAACCTGGGTTTTTATTCAACATTCTGTCATTTTCCAACCCCAGGACTTTATATTTCGAAATATTTTCTCAGAAAACAATCTGGATTCATTTTAACTTTAAGTTTTAATCGATTTCAATTCACAGATGAGGCCCATTGAGATGGTGTCGCTTCTGAATTCCTTTATTCATCAAATTTCTTAAATTTTTGAAAGTTTCAGTCCGATCAGGACTCTGTCTCAGAGTCCTAATCCGGTCAGGAGTCTGTTTTACTTCTATTTTCAATCTTTTCCGTTTGTTTTCGAAATTTAGGTCATTTTACAGAGTCTAGTTAGTTCAGGACTCTATTTTAGAGTTCGGTCGAGTTAGGAGTCTAACCTTGACTGTGTTTTCTGACTTATTTCATCATTTCTTGATAAAATCTTTCAAAAATTCTTACATTTGAATTCTAAAATTTAAAATCTCAGAGTCCTAAGAGTTCAGGACTCTAATTCTGAGTTCCAGTTCGCTTGAGACTCTACTTTCAAAACTTTGAATTTCAACTATTGATTTTAACCCCTTTTCAAAACCATTTTTAGTGTTTATTTCAAAATTCTTCAAAACTCGATGTGAGCCCACTCAGTTGGCACCATATCCAGAGGAGTTATGACTCGATTAGAACCCTATGCCATTTCAAAAATTCTAATTTTAAGTTTACTTTTGAAAATCTTTTGAAAACTCCTTCAATTTCAAGTTTTAAAATCGCTTTTTGAAAAACTCAAGTAGGGCCCACTCGGGGTGGTGCCATATTCGAGTCAGTCAGGGCTAGACTAGGGTTAGTTGATGTCTTGGTTAGTGTTAGAGGTTTAGAAGAGTCAAAACCATTTTGAAAAAACTCATTTTGAAAGTTAGTTTTTAAAACTAGTGTTTTTAAAGGTTTTTAAAGGTGTCTTAAAAAGCCAAATGTAGAAAATGCCAAGTGGCATTACATTTGGGGATTTTTTAGGAAAATCTAGGGGTTAATTAGGCATTAGTTTAGATAATTTAGGCTAGGGGTAGTTAGGTCTTTCCACCCAAAAATTGCCCCCCCTTAGAAGAGTCCAATTTTTTTAAAACATTTGTTTTTTAACCTAAATTTTTTTTATAAATAGAAGGCCATAGGGGGTCGATTTTTCCATCTCTCTCTCCTATTGGATTCTTGGAGCTTCTCTCTCCTCTCCAGCCACCTCAAGGTAATTATTTTGTTTAATTTTTAGCTTTTATTTCATGTTTTTAATAGTTTTAAATCAATTTTAGCCATTAATACCTCCTATTGTATGGATTAAACCAAGATCCAACCTCAAGAACCATCAAGAATCAGAAAGAACGATCTAAGAAGGTGATCTAACCCTGTTTTGGGTGATTTACAGGGATTTTAATCCATTAGAATTAATTTTAATATGATTCTTTGCATTATTAACCTATAAAATACATGATTTACCCTTTTAATGGGTTAAATCTATGTTTTAAAGGTGATATCAAATTCCAGCCATTGATTCCATTTTTTTATTTTATTTTCATGGTTTATTCATGTTTGTTTTCCGTTATATAGCATAGAAATAATTTTTATTTACTGTTTTATGGTTTATTTTATTGATTTACATTAATTAATGCATGGTTTTTCAAGTTTCTTAAATTTCTGTGTGTTTTAGGTTTAGAACAGTAAAGATAATGTTATTTCGGATTGAAGTACTCATTGTTTATTTCTGATTTTTTTATATGTAATGCATGAGTGAGTTATTGAGTTACTGTAGAACAATCAGAGGTTTTAAATCTCAGGAACCTTGTCAAAAAAATCAGACATCAAATCGGGCTTTTAAAGCTTTAAAATCGTGGTTAAAATCAAGAAGGTAACTTTCTGTTATGATATTTCTCTCATCTTATATCCGATTTTAGATCTGTAAAGTGATATGGAATCACATTGAGTATATCTGTCTGCTGTAAAATTTTCAGATTTTTTTATCACTGTTTAATATTTTTCCTCTTTCAGAGAATCTGTTTTTTAAATTTAAAACTCGTTAGGGTTTACCAAAACCCTAATCAGACTTGTGTTAGTCATAAATCCCAAACCACAGATCCGATTCATGATCTGTAAAAAGTGAGTATTTATTTTTTTTTGTCTAATGTTCACCACTAAAATTTCAGAGATTTTTGTTTAACATTGCTATTTATGTCTGTATTTTCAATCTGAAGTAGCCGTTTTAATCCCTGTTAAAAGTGATATATTTTAGCTCAGATTGCCGGAAGGGTTTCTCCCTAACCAGAGATGAGTTTTCCGATCTGTAAATTGGGAAATCTCTGTTTTCCTTCTTAGTTAGTCTCTGTAAAATTTCATAAATTTTCATGGAGATTTGACCCCTGGTTCGGGTCTTGGATTGAAACTGGGTGATGAATTAGGTCAAAAATAGCATATTTTTAGGGTTTGATGCAATTTTCGGGTTTATTTAATGTCAAAAAATTATTTTTATAATTCTAAGTCAAAACTAGGGTTATAACAAGTGCAGGTACCAAATTTGATGGATTTGGAAGCCATTTGATGTCTGAATTAATAAAATTGCAAAACAGGGCCCCTGAAAGATAAAAAAACACTGCAAAAATCATAGTTTTTGTGATATTGTTGGATTTTCGTGTATAAGCATATAGTTTTAGGGTTTAATTATGTTTTTAAGCATATTAGGATGCTTTAGGTTTAATTTTTCAGTTATTTGATTTCATTTAGGGCATAAAACCCAAATTTTTACCAAAATATCTTTCTAAAAACCCTGATTTCAAGGCCATAGTCTTGCTATCGGGGGCAATTTGGTCATTTGACCTTAATTTTGAAATCCCTAACCCTAGTTTTTCACATATTTAAGCATGTCACATCATATTTAGCTTAGCTTATTCCATTCAAATTTCAAAACTTGCATTTTACCAAATATATTTCTAAAAACCCTAATTTGAAGACCATAGTCTTGTTATTAGGGGTATTTTGGTCATTTTGACCCCAATTTCGAAATTCCATATCTTATATTCATTATTTGCTCAATTTGATCTTTATCATTTTTATTTAAGGGAATCAAGGAAAAGGCTTATATCTAGCAAAATCCAGCAATTTCCAGATATTGCTGTTTAAATCTAGAAAAGCCAACATATATTCACTAACCAAGTTTTCTAGTTTTGCAGGTACATTGAAGACTTTATTTTCCTTTAATTTCTTGTATTTAAATTTCAATAGTGATGTAATTTGTAATTAAACTTTGGAATAAGAATTTACATTTCCTGCTTAGCTTAGGCAGCATTGCATATAGTTTATTTTTTTTTAAATAATGTTAATGTGTGATGGGTGATGATTCATGCATATTCAAACTCACCATGGTCTACACGAATGGCACATGCACTAGCTTCTATGAAGTTTATAAACTTGGTGGAATTTGTATTTATGGCCATAGTCAAAATATGAATGATACCCAGATTTATGATCTTCACATTAGCCACATTCAGCATACACTCTTAGGCTAACTTCAAAATGCACTGCATTTCTCAAAAATACAAAAAGTATTTCTCAAATTCATATTCATTCATTTCATGCATTTGCCAATTCCAATTCAAATTCCAAGTCAAAGAAATTGAATTTCTCAAAATTTCCTAAGTCATATGGAGAAATCGATTTTCTCAGAATATGAAAATTTCAAATATAATTTCAAGTGTTTTCTCAAATTCAAAATTCAATTCTTCAAGTTAAGCAGTCAATTTCAAAGTTTGAAGTTAGAGAATTCAATTCTTCAAGTTAAGCAGTCAATTTCAAAGTTTGAAGTTAGAGAAATCAAAATTTTTCTAAGTCTTATTCAAAAAAATCAATTTTCTCAGAATATGGATTTGCCAATGATATTTCAAGTATTTCCCAAGTTCCAAATTCGATTTTCTAAATTAGAATTTCAATTTTAAAGTTTGAATTCAAAGAAATCAAGCTTTCTAGAGTTAGTTCACATTTCTCAAAATCGATTTTCACAAAAACCTCTAAATTCTGCAGAAATCGATTCACTTTCTCAAATACAGTATTTCAAATCCCAATTCACGATTTTCCATGTGATGTCATTTCCTAAATTTCCTAAATATTTCAATTATTCACAGCAAACATCATGTTTTCAAATGTGCATTTTCTGAAAATTCATAGCACATGCCTGATTCTATGTGCATTTAGAAATTAGAATATGATTTAGACAAGTTGAATAGAGTAGAGAATAAGATTGATCCTTGGTTCAATTACCCCTGTTAAAGGTGGCAGGAACGGTTGAACCTCGTACCGACAGGCGAGTCCCATTCTACGGAATTTTCCCGCATTTTAAAAACGGAGGCGAGTTATTTTCAAAAACTTTTTCAAAGGTCAGTTTGATTTGCAAAAGTAAAATTTTGTGATGATAACAGGTTTGGCGACCGTGATGGGACCTGTCTTCGCCTGATCAATTTAATGCTCTACTTAGTTCAAATTGTCAAAATCGATTTCCATGGAATGTCAACTTTGCTTTATGATATCATGTGAACCTAGGAGCCTAGACTTGAACCCAGCCGACATGGAATGCATATAGACTAGGTATGGTTTGGTAGGACCATATTGGGGAGAATTATTCATGCTCACATAGACTTAGGTCTAATACAACACTCCTCAATTTAGGAATTGTATGAAAACAATGTTTGCTTCTTCAAATATTTCATAATTCTATCTCTTTATGACTTAGAGCCTTCTGTTTGATTGCACGTGCTCATGTTTTTCAAAAATCACCCTACCTATATTGTCTCGGTCTTCACGTTGCTGGGCTCTCTTCCAGAACCATAGTTCGGGACAGAGCCTCACAACTGGGCCACCTATTTGGGTGAAACCCCCCCTGCCACGTACCAAGGGCCATAGTCCAACGTATATCGGCAGGTGCTCAAGGATGTTGGAAAACTTGAACCTAGAACCGGAGAAATTGATTTTATGCCACGTACATCGAGCCTTGGCTTGAGTATATAGGCATAACTGGATTGGATACAGTTGATCTGAACCTTAGAGTTAGGATTAAGGTCCTACAGCTATTTCAAAATTTGTGCATCTAGAGTCAGCTTTTAGGGAATGCTGTATGTGCATACTTGTTTATGCAGAATGTGATTGAATGTGTTATTTCCTTTTTATTTTCCATATTTTCCCAATTTTCTAAAATACTGGATGATTTTCTCAAAATTCCCCAATCTATGTCCATGTACTGTCCATGTTTTAAACCTTGGATGATTTTCCAAATACTTCATTTATTTCTTCATATTTCATCAAACCCTGAACGATTTTCCAAATTTCCCTTAATTTCCTTCAAAACTCCAGGTGATTTCTCATCTTTCCTGTCTTCTGGATCTCGAATTTCCTACTTTATTTTTATCCTGCCTGCATTTCCCTCAAATTTCTTGTATTTTCCCAAGTCTTATTCCAGTTTTCCATGTTTTCCAGTCTGATGGCATCCAGTCAGCTTGATTCAGTCTTCCCTGAGGGTCACATCTCCTACGAGGTGCGACAAAGTCTTCTCGAGCATCGAGTCCTCAGCACCAGATCCTTCTTTCCCCGGTGGTACTATTTATGGTTCAAGAATTTCTCTCGTATGTTTCTGGACCACTTGGACGATTATGGGTTAGAACTGGCATCCGCAGTGGGAAAGCAGACAGTCAACGACAACTTGATCCATGCACTAGCAGAACAGTGGAATCCGAGCACTTCTACCTTCTGGTTCCCGTGGGGCGAGATGACAATACCGATGGATGAATTTTCAGAAATCATGGGATTGCCCGAGCCAGCCGGTCAGCCTGAAGATCCATTGGAGAAACAGTTTTTGATTAATGTCAAGGGTCTGGACCCTAAAGATGCCTTAGCTCGCATGACGGGACGCAAGTCTTGGCCTTTGATTGAAGAAGATGGAAATGAATATGTGGACCTGCTCGAAATCTACAGACAGTATGGGATATTCGTAGAAGTCAGCTCGTTGTCCAGGACAGCTCGAGAAAGAATCCAACACGCGATGGTGTTATGCACTGTGGGACTCGCTCTCTTTCCAGATGGGCGGAATTATATGGATATCAGAATAGTTCCGCTTCTAAGGAGATGGGGAAGTCGACAGACCCGCCTCTCGATTGCCATGGCCGCACTCGCCTTTCTATACCGAGGGTTGACTCGCTTTACACTTGGAGATTCTATCCTAGTCGAAGGGTGCACATATGCACTTCAATCCTGGTTCCTCCGGCATGTGCCAGCCCGAGCCAGTTCATTCAGATATAATGGTGAAAAGCTTCTTCCAGTTGCTCGATACTGATTCTTGATCAATAACCTTCAGGAGGAAGAAGTCGTATGGGACTACTTCGATCGTCAGGAATCACCTCCCAGATATACCTACGCTTATGGCAAGCGGTTCAGGCTACTTAGCCCATTCTTCTGCGCATACTATCATCCAGAGCGGTGCGTCAGGCAGTTCTGTCAGAGGCAGAAGCGCGTAGAGATTCGTCCACTAGCAGGGGTTCTGCCAGAATTCGACCTCGCATCAGATCAGTGGTCCGGAGCATACCATTCTGCCAGACATGGCTGAGATTCCTTTGTCAATCTTACTATTTTTCCTGGCCCTCGAGTGTCCTCTGATTATCCGGAGTGGTGGAAAATTGTCTGTCCCCCTCCCCTCTGTCAAGTGTATTATTGATAAAATCATGTTTTTCCTCTCAATAAAATTCTTTTATTTACATTTCACTTTGGTTTGACGACCTCGCCTAGGTAACAAGGCATATTTCCAGTTGTTTATTTTGCAAAGAATAGCAACGCAATTGTCATAATCCCAACGCCGACTCAATCCCTAGTAATGAGATATTATTTCAATTGTCTACCAAAATTCTCAATAAATATTTTCCTCCAAACCAAATTTTCTTCAAAAGCCTAACCATCAATTCTGCCTTGCAGAGAGCATTAACAATCTCCAGAGAATTGTCGTGACATTCAATGGTTCATACAAGGTCCGGAAAGAAAACCACATCAGTTGAAGGCGTCGCGTACTCAGTAGCTTCAGAAGAAGAGATGGACTCGCCCCGTAGTCAAAGACAGCAGGTTGAGGACGACGTAGATCCCCAGATGTACGCCATGTTCAAGAAAATGATGAGCAAGATGCTGGCAGAGCAAACTGAAGTCAGTACTGAGCAAATTCAGACAAAGCAGAAAGATAAGGGTCATACAGCCAGAAATGCGAAAATCAGCAAAAAGCAGAGTCGTCATGAGGAAGTATCTGATGAGTCAGAATCAGCTGACGATGCTGACAAGGAATGTGAAAATAAACATGAATTCAAAAGGTCGACTCAGGGCCAGGGGTCGGCTTACAAATCCAAAAATCAGTCTGTTGATGACCCTACCCAGTCACAATTAAAAGATATGATGAGAATGATCAAAGATCTGCAGGCCCGCGACAAGGGCAAGAAAGTCTTCACCAGCGAAGACTTCTATGATGGTTTAGATGGGGACGACAATCTGGATAATCTCCCCAGAAAATTTATCAAGTTTGATGGTTCTGGCGACCCTAAGGCTCACCTCGCCATGTTTTTCGCTGAATGTTCACGATTCAAGCGTGACAATCAGGCACTCTTCCTTTGCTTCCCTCGCAGTCTGGAGGGAACGACAACTAAATGGTACTCGGAGCACATCAACCCCATAGAGCTGAAAGAATTTGATAAGGTGGTGAATATGTTCATTGAGCGCTTTCTGTTCAATGCTGAGGCGCTCCCGACCCTCAGCCACCTCTGTGGCCTGAAACAGAGAGAAAATGAAAAGGCCCGAGATTTTATCCACCGCTGGAGGTCAGCTTGCAATAAGATGAGAGACCCAATATCAAAAGGGCATGCTTTGTCCTTGATTCTAAGCAATTTCTCGCAGCCTCTAAAAGGCCTCATCTCTACTGCACCATCCAGATCATTTATTGAGTTAACAGAGCGGGCCGAATGGCTCGAGTTAAGCATGGAAAACGGTTTTTATGAAGGCTTCACTTTTGCTAAGAACAACAATCAGAATGAGTCAAAGAAGAAGACTCATTTCGCTCACTCTGCCAGAAATGATAAACAGAATCATCGCAAGGGGCAGAATAGAGACTTCTGTTATGGGGCAGGAGGTTCAAACAAGAATGACCAGAAAGGAAAGTCGATCCCGCAATTCAGCAAGCCGCTTCAGCTAGAGCAGGGACCAAAACCCCGAGAGAAAGTGAAGCACGAAGGATGGAGCTATGAGAGGAAGTTCACTCCATTAGATCAATCACTCGAGACTGTGCTCGAATACCTGTTGACCAAGGAGATGGTCAAATTGCCCAGGCTGGTCGATCCTTCCGCTCCTATGGAAAAATTCAAAGACCAATTCTGCAAATTTCATCGAACAGTGGGGCACAATAATGAGAATTGCTTCGTTCTGAAGAACATTGTTCAGGACCTTATCGATAAAAATCTTCTGATAGAAGGTGCGGAAGATGAAAATATAGATATTCTAAAAGAGCCATTTCCTCGTCATTCCACAGTAGTCATCACCGAACAATCCTTTCAATCACAGGAGCATATCCGGCCGTGCTCTGAAAATGATATGCAAGCTCAGCATCAGGTCCTGGTATTGCAGCAGGCTTAGTCCAAGGCCCAGAAGATGGACCTTATTTCAGCCTTCGGCAAAATGAAAGTATCTGACAAGCCCGCTGGGGTATCTCCTAAGGTAGCCAGAAAAATGCCATGGCTCCCTAAGCATCTCATTAAGTCCGCCCCAAAGAAAAGCGAGACATCAACTCTAAAGCCTATTACAGCATTATCAAATGTCTCAATTTTGGACTTAACTCAAGCTTCCGCCAAGCATCAGCAGGTGTTGAATGATCTGCTACAGAAAATCAAGGTGAAACCAAGCATAACTCTGGAAGACATGGCCCACATAGTCAATCATGGCATGACTAATGCTCCAGTTACTTTCTCCGATGAGGATCTCCCTAAGCCTCATGTGTTCCATAACAACGCCCTGTATGTTGTGGTCCGAACCAGAGGGATGACAGTTCCTCATGTGTTGATAGATGGAGGCAGTAGCCTCAATATATGTCCGGAGATGACCGCCAAAGCTTTGGGCATTAAAGAAGAAGAATACATTCCAGATCCAATCACCATTTATGGGTTCGACAATCATGGCCAAACAACGAAAGGAAAAATCTTCCTGGAGATCTTTATTGACTACTCGGTCCATTCAATTCTCTTTCACGTGGTCAATGTGCCGCCCACTTATAATTTGCTTCTCGGGAGACCATGGATCCACAACACAAACGCAGTACCGTCTACCCTGCACCAGTGCATCAAGTGGTCAAAAGGTGGTATGATCACGACAGTCTTGGGTGAGGATCCGGAGCAGAGGCTTGCACAACCCATGATTCCCAGACCCTCTTTCACTACTGATATCCCTAGCATTAGAGGGATTGAAGAGGTCAGTCTTGAAGAGAATTCAGGAATAATACAGATAACAGTGCAACCCGAGCATACAGTGGCTGCGACCCGATGGGGAGGCCCACAATTCTTCAAGATTGGAGGACGAATTGATTACAGCACACTTAAGGACACTTAAGGGTCATCCTCTATTCTCCCAATTTATGAAAGCTAAAAAAGGATTTGATTTACTAGTGAAACACGGCTACCAGCCTTTTCAAGGTCTAGGCAAAAATGAAGATGGTCGTCTTGAACCAGTGATTCCTCAGCATTGCCCTAAAAGGGCCGGATTGGACTTTAATGGCCGAAGATCTCAGAAGGGCACTGTTTTCATTAAGGGAACGCATTAGAAGAATTCATTTGTCTTTCCTTTTCTATTCTTTTGTCGGGATGATACCCCATTTCATTTTCATCATTGTCATTTTGATTAATTCTATCTTTCAATAAAGTTGCAAGTTTCCTTCGTCTATCTTGGTGCCATTTGTCTCTTTACTTCTCAATATTAAATCTTCACAAAATTGAAATCATTTTGCTCTTTTATCTTTCCAATTATTTTCAATAAAAGCAATTTATTTCATGATGAGCAATTTCCCTAAATCAATTTATCCTCCAAATTTCAGAATGTCTTCCCGATCTATCAAGAAGCTCGTCTTTAATCCAAAAGCCTGTTCGAAATCAGCAATAATTCATCAAGTCAGAATAAGAACAGAATGCAGTCAGACTGCAAAACAGTCAGAAGAATCCGCAGAGTTCGATTCAGCTCTTCAAGAACTGCCAGAATTTGCATCGGTTCAGAAGCAAGATGAGCCATCATCCTTAGTTCAAGATCCGACTGAGGATATCAATATCGGATCAGAAGACGATCCTAGAATTCTCAAGATTGGCAGTGGTTTGAGTCCAGGAGAGAAAGAAAGGCTCACTAATTTCCTCAAGCAGCATGAAGAAGTATTCGCATGGACTTATGAGGATATGCCAGGTTTAGATCCGAAATTGGTGGAACATCGCCTCGTTCTGAAGACTGAGGCGAAACCAGTCAAGCAGAAGTTGAGAAAAATGAATCCTCGAATCGAGCAATAGGTCAAGGAAGGACTTGAGGATCTGCTTAAAGCAGGATTCATTTGAGCAATTGATTACCCGGATTGGTTGGCGAATATCGTAGCAGTTTCTAAGAAGAATGGTAAAGTGCGAATCTGTATCGACTTCCGTGATCTCATTAAAGCCACTCCGAAGGATGACTATCCGCTCCCAAACATTGATCTCCTAGTCGATAGCACAGCCGGGCATGCTATGTTTTCCGTTATGGACGGATACTCCGGATATAATCAAATCAAGTTGGCCGCTCGTGACCAATCCAAAACATCCTTTACCACGCCATGGGGCACTTTCTGTTACATGGTTATGCCTTTTGGGCTTAAGAATGCTGGAGCCACTTATCAGCGCGCTATGGCCGTTATTTTCCATGATCAGATGCACAAGACTATGGATGCATATGTTGATGACATCCTGGTAAAATCCAAAGAAGAGGAAGATCACATCGAAGCTCTCAATCAAGTCTTCAAGCGACTCATTCTTTACAAGCTAAGACTCAATCCACAAAAATGTGTTTTTGGAGTCGAATCAGGCAAGTTGCTAGGCTTCTTGGTCAGCAAGAAGGGGATAGAAATGGATCCCGCTAAGGCCAAAACTGTCATTGACATGCCGCCCCCGACTAATCTCAAAGAATTGCGTAGCTTTCAAGGACGCATGCAATCAATTCGGCGATTCATTTCTAATTTGGCTATGAGATGTGAGCCTTTCAATCATTTGCTCAGAAAAGGAGTGAGGTTCGAATGGGGACCAGAGTGTCAGCAGTCGTTCGAACACATCAAGAAATATCTTCTCAATCCTCCTGTTTTAAAACCACCAGAATTGGGGAAGCCCCTATTGTTATATATTTCAGTTAATCAAGTTGCTTGCGGCAGATTCTTGACGCAATACGAAGAAGGTAGCTTGATAGAACATGCCATTTACTATGTGAGCAAGACCTTTATTGATTACGAAAAGAAATACTCTCCGATAGAGAAGACATGCCTAGCTCTGGTATGGATGTGTCAGAAATTGCGACATTATCTACTGACGTCTGAAGTCAAGATTCTATCTAAATTAAATCCTCTCAAGTACGTTTTTGAACAACCATTTCTCAGCGGACGAATCGCCAAATGGCAAGTCCTATTAATGCAATACGACTTGGAATACGTCTCTCAGCAATCTATCAAAGGCCAAACAATTGCAGACCAATTAGCAGATTTTCCTCTAGCAGAGGAAGCTAAAGCCGAGGATGATTTCCCCGATGAGTGGATCTGCAATATTCAACAATCTCCAATTTGGAATTTATTCTTCGACGGTTCCAAGAATATGGCAGGCATAGGAATCAGAATTCTGCTAATCACACCAGAGAAAGAGATGATTCCCTTTTCTCTTAAACTGGATTTTCAGTGCACTCACAATATGGCCGAGTATGAAGCTTTGATACAAGGTCTGAAAATTCTACAGGACTTCAATGTCAAAAGAGTGCATGCTTATGGCGATTCTTTGTTAATCGTCAATCAAGTCCTAGCCGAATGGCAAGTGAAAGATCAGAAATTACTTCCTTACCAGAAGATTATCTCAGCTCTTGCCAACAAATTCGAAGAATTCTAACTTTTCCATATCAAGAGAGATTTCAATCAAGTTGCAGATAGTTTAGCTAATCTGGGATCCATCATGTCTTTCAGGAGTGGAGAATCTTGTCGCTCATTTGAAATTGGCAGACTTGATCAACCCGCTTTCGTCCCAGTAGAGCAGATAAACCAGGCTGAGCAGAAGAAGAAGCCTTGGTATCATGATATCAAGAATTTCATTAAAACTGGCAAATTTCCTCCAGAATTATCAAAGAGGGAGCAACGAGCAATTCAACACATGTCTGCTCGATATTTTATTCTTGCCGACGTCCTTTATCATTGTGGATTTAGTTCTGAGTATTCCAGATGTTTGGACGAAGAAGAAGCCAAAGAAGTTGTGCAAGAAGCACATGAAGGCATTTGCAGTGGTCATGTTGGCTATTAGACTCTCGTCAAACAAATCATCCGAGCAGGATATTATTGGAGAACTATGCAATAAGATTGCTATCGTTTTGTAAAGAAGTGCGTTCAATGTCAGATGCATGCGCCTTCCATTCATGCGCCAGCGACATACTTGCAATCTGTCGTCTCGCCATGGTCATTTTCCATGTGGGCTTTCGATGTTGTAGGCCCCATCACTCCTTCAGCCTCCAATGGTCATAAATATTTTCTTGCCGCAATAGAATATTTTACTAAATGGGTAGAAGCAGTCACTCTACGCACAGTAGAAGGTCGACACGTGGTTTCTTTCATCCATAAGAATATCCTTTGCCGTTTCGATATACCGCATGATATTGTGTCGGATAATGGTAGTCATTTCAAGAATGAGAGAATAAGGACATTCTGCTCAAAGTTCAAAATTCATCATCATTTTTCCGCTCCTTATTATCCTCAAGGGAATGGTCAGGCAGAGGCCACCAACAAGATTCTGATTCGAATCCTGGAGCGAACTTTAGAAACGGGCCGTGACTGGCATGAAAAGATTCATGATGCATTATGGGCATACAGAACCACCATTCGAACTCCAACGAATGCTACTCCGTCAGAACTTGTCTACGGAACTGAAGTAGTACTGCCTCTACATGTTCAGAAACCTGCTCTGAAATTTGCATCACTTCTAGAATTACCTCTTGATCAGTATCAGCAACAGCGACTGGTACAACTTGATTTGCTCGATGAAAGAAGGCTCAGAGCAGCAGAGCATGCTCAATCCTATCGCCAGAGGATAGCCCGACAATATGCAAAATCTGTCATTGAGAGAAAATTTTGGGTCAATGATCTAGTGCTCAGATCAACAGCTTATCTCAGGCACCGCCCGGGTGGCAAATGGTCGCCAAATTGGGAAGGTCCTTATGTTGTCAAAGAGGCACTACCTCGCAATTCATATCGGCTCATCAATGCTGATGGAATAGAATTACCAGATCCCATCAATGCTTGACATTTGAAAAAATTCTATACTTGAACAATTTCCTATTCTTTGTAATTCTTCCAAATTTTCTTCAATAATGATCAAAATTCTTTTTCCCAGTTACACTGGGGCATTTTAAAATTTTGTTTTTATCTACAAATATCCTGTATGCAGGCAGGATAAACAAATCTCTCATTTCACGCACTTGTGCATTCATGTGCATCAATTTGCATTCATTTGCATACAATCACATTAATAACGATCTGGTCAGTATTGAGATTTCAACTATCAATCCCATCACAATTCCTAACGATTCAAGATTGAAAGACAATCACCAGAACTGAACCAAAATCCAGTATCCGAACTGGTACATTTTTAAACCGGTATGCATACCGGTATCCTTTCAAAATCGAGCACTCATGTTAGTGTTCCACTGAATGGTCATGTCAGTCGACCTCTTGAGCTCAGTCTTCGTGCTGATCACTCATCCAAAATTCCCAATTTCCAATTTCCAAATATCAATTTCCAAATTCCAAAATTCCCAATTTCTAATTTCCAATTTCCGAATATCAAATTCCAAATTCCAAACTTCCAATTTCTAATTTCAAATATCAAAATTCCAATTTCAAAATTTCAAAATTCAAAATTCCAAATTTCGACCTTTTGGTCACCCAATACCCAATTCCAAAAAAAAATTCTCTTGCGAGAGACCCTTTGTATAGGGAGAGTTCGAGGGAGCTCGCTCTTTTCACATGCTATCCAATTCGTTCACTTAGCCCCTTTTTAGGGAGAGTTTGAAGGGACTCGTGCCTTTGTGAACCGTTTGCAAAACAAAATTCCAATTTCATACAAGGAACCCTTAGTTCAGGGACCGCTTCGACGGAAGTTCGTTTTCCTTGTAACCATAATTTCAGATTAGGCCATTTCATCATGAAGGACCCTCTTTTCAGAGAGAATATGATGGACTCGTTCCTTCATGACCAATTTACCAACCTCACCAATTCCGACCCCCTTTCCATAAGAGAAGCCTAATGTTAGGAAGTTTTGACGAAAGCTTAATTTCTCTTCGAAAGTTCATTTTGCAAACACCTCCTCTTCAGGGAAGAGAGGAGTAATTCCCAATTCTAATTTTTGAATCTTCTCCTTTGGGGAAAGGAGAAGATAATTTTTGTCATGGATGTGTTGCGTTGTGCCTCAAATGCTCGCTTTCACAAGGGATTTCAAGAAAATTTTGCCAATTCGTCATCAAATATTTGTTGATTTCAAAATCTTTATTGCACAAAAACATTACTTCAAAATACCTTCAGTATTACTTCCGAAAGGACAAAGCTTTCGCAAAAAAAAAGGATTCAAAATTCAAAATCTTTCTATTGGCCAACCAAAAGGATGAAGAATAAATCCTCGATATGGCCAGCAAAGAGAATTCAACGTTGTTGCAAAGCCATGAGTGATTAATATTGATCGCAGTCAATGACACATTTTCAAAGATCATTCTTAAAAATAAAGCAGTCGAAATATCCTGGGTGATACAGGAAAAATCCACTCAATCTCCATATCTCCTCAAACACCCAAGCTGCAATTAAATATCTGCAAAAGGGATCTCTCAATTGTCGTCAAGATGAAGGCAAATTAGGCGAGTAGACCCCCGGGGCCAAAGAAGATTTGAATCATCTCCAAGATGACGAAGTTTGTGACGGATCCTTCCAGAGAAAGTTCAGATCACCGTCAAGATGAAGGCGAGTGTGATGAGCCTACCGACAAACCCTAAAGGATATTTAATTCCCGCTATCATCAAGAGACTTTCAACCAAAGAGCTAATAACTATCAAGAGAATCCCTGAGAGAAAAGAAGGATCAGAACATCTCCGAGATGAAGGAGTTTGTGACGTACCCTTCCAAAAAAAAGAAAAGAAAAGAAAAGAGAGAAAAAGTCAGGACATCTCCAAAATGATGGATGATGTAAATCCCCAAAAATCCAAGAAAGCTCTAATTCTGTTAAAAAAAGAGTGCAGAAAGATCATCATGAGAAAAGAATCCCAGGATATCAGACTGCTGAATCTATCAAGAGTCTTCTTTAATTTTGTGAAATTCTTTTATCAATATTCTTTCACCAATAGCTCTCGCAGTATCAAGAACACTTTCTTTTCCGTCCATGACAAGAAAATTGATAGCTTCCTTGAAAGAGAGTCAATCGCAAGCAATTTGAATTCGAATCTTGATTCTACGGAGTTAAGCCCAGTCGGAGGTAATACTTCAGGTAGAAAAGAGGGAATACTTTCAAAACAATATGCATCATTTTCAATTATTTTGAATCAACAACAATTTTCAACATTTTGACAATATTTTCTAGCTATCCAGGCATAAAGCGAGAGCTTGAGGTTCATCTTTGGCGCATCCTGACACCATCCCTTTTAGGACTTGATAACGGGAGTTTTCAAGATTCCTTTCCTTCTTTGGTATAATCTGAGCGCACGGGCTCTCAGATTCGCACACTTCCCTGTGTCCCCACTGTCCCACCATAGACAGTCCAATTTCGGCTTGAGGTTAAGCCACCAATTCCAGCAAAAGGCAATTTCAAAAGTTATTTAGTCTCAGCAATGAAGTGCCCAAAGTCAAATCCCTTTTCAAACTTTAGGGACCCAAATTCCATCCTTTTGCGAAACCCCTATCGGATTCATTGTGCGGAAATCCGAAGGTTCCATCACAGTCTCTTCTTTCGAGGATCTGTTCATTTTCTGCCCAATCAGGTCAAGGGTACAAACCTGAGCCTCATGTGATGAGGTATTTCATTTCCCAATCAGGTCAAGGGTACAAACCTGAGCCTCCTTTGATGAGGTATTCCATTTTCAACCCGGTCAGGATTAAGGGTTAAGCCTGAGCTTCGTTCCATACGAGGTATTTCCCGTCCCATCCAGGTTAAGGGCAAAACCTGAATCTAACTTCTTTTGAAATAAGATTTTCTCCTTATTCTCCATTTCATATCTACCATCATCACTTGAACTAATTCTTTCATACCCAATCAGATTCATCTAACTGGGGCATTTTTATGGTTCAAATTTGGTATGTTTTCTTTGCCACTAAGCTCGGCTTCTAACCGGCTTAGCAGCAAAGAGGGGCATCTGTAAACACCCCAAATTTTCACCCTCATCCAGTGTTTGTCCATTTCATATACAATTGCATATCATTGCATACATTTTGCATCTCATTTCATTGTATTGCATTGCATTGCATTACATGTCATTGCATTTCATTCTTGAGATCCAGCACTCCTGTTTTCAAAATATTTAATCCAGATTCGAGTTTTAAAGCTTTTATTTCAAAATCAATTTCAAAACCTAGGTTTTTATTCAACATTCTGTCATTTTCCAACCCCAGGACTTTATATTTCAAAATATTTTCTCAGAAAACAATCTGGATTTATTTTAACTTCAAATTTTAATCGATTTCAATTCACAGATGAGGCCCATTGAGATGGTGTCGCTTCTGAATTCCTTTATTCATCAAATTTCTCAAATTTTTGAAAGTTTCAGTCCGATCAGGACTCTGTCTCAGATTCCTAATCCGGTCAGAAGTCTGTTTTACTTCTATTTTCAATCTTTTCCGTTTGTTTTCGAAATTTAGGTCATTTTACAGAGTCTAGTTAGTTCAGGACTCTATTTTAGAGTTCGGTCGAGTTAGGAGTCTAACCTTGACTGTGTTTTCTGAGTTATTTCATCATTTCTTGATAAAATCTTTCAAAAATTCTTACATTTGAATTCTAAAATTTAAAATCTCAGAGTCCTAAGAGTTCAGGACTCTAATTCTGAGTTCCAGTTCGCTTGAGACTCTACTTTCAAAACTTTGAATTTCAACTATTGATTTTAACCCCTTTTCAAAACCATTTTTAGTGTTTATTTCAAAATTCTTCAAAACTCGATGTGGGCCCACTCAGTTGGCACCATATCCAGAGGAGTTATGACTCGATTAGAACCCTATGCCATTTCAAAAATTCTAATTTTAAGTTTACTTTTGAAAATCTTTTGAAAACTCTTTCAATTTCAAGTTTTAAAATCGCTTTTTGAAAAACTCAAGTAGGGCCCACTCGGGGTGGTGCCATATTCGAGTCAGTCAGTGCTAGACTAGGGTTAGTTGATGTCTTGGTTAGTGTTAGAGGTTTAGAAGAGTCAAAACCATTTTGAAAAAACTCATTTTGAAAGTTAGTTTTTAAAACTAGTGTTTTTAAAGGTGTTTTAAAAAGCCAAATGTAGAAAATGCCAAGTGGCATTACATTTGGGGATTTTTTAGAAAAATCTAGGGGTTAATTAGGCATTAGTTTAGATAATTTAGGCTAGGGGTAGTTAGGTCTTTCCACCCAAAAATCGCCCCCCTTAGAAGAGTCCAATTTTTTTAAAACATTTGATTTTTAACCTAAATTTTTTTTATAAATAGAAGGCCATAGGGGGTCGATTTTTCCATCTCTCTCTCCTATTGGATTCTTGAAGCTTCTCTCTCCTCTCCAGCCCTTCCTCCATTGCAGCCACCTCAAGGTAATTATTTTGTTTAATTTTTAGCTTTTATTTCATGTTTTTAATAGTTTTAAATCAATTTTAGCCATTAATACCTCCTATTGTATGGATTAAACCAAGATCCAACCTCAAGAACAATCAAGAATCAGAAAGAACGATCCAAGAAGGTGATCTAACCCTGTTTTGGGTGATTTACAGGGATTTTAATTCATTAGAATTAATTTTAATATGATTCTTTGCATTATTAACCTATAAAATACATTATTTACCCTTTTAACGGGTTAAATCTATGTTTTAAAGGTGATATCAAATTCCAGCCATTGATTCCATGTTTTTATTTTATTTTCATGGTTTATTCATGTTTGTTTTACGTTATATAGCATAGAAATAATTTTTATTTACTGTTTTATGGTTTATTTTATTGATTTACATTAATTAATGCATGGTTTTTCAAGTTTCTTAAATTTCTGTGTGTTTTAGGTTTAGAACAGTAAAGATAATGTTATTTCGGATTGAAGTACTCATTTTTTATTTCTGATTTTTTTATATGTGATGCATGAGTGAGTTATTGAGTTACTGTAGAAAAATCAGAGGTTTTGGATCTCGGGAACCCTGTCAAAAAAATCAGACATAAAATCGGGTTTTTAAAGCTTTAAAATCATGGTTAAAATCAAGAAGGTAACTTGCTGTTATGATATTTCTCTCATCTTATATCCGATTTTAGATCTGTAAAGTGATATGGATTGACATTGAGTATATCTGTCTGCTGTAAAATTTTCAGATTTTTTGATCACTGTTTAATATTTTTCCTCTTTCAGAGAATCTGTTTTTTAAATTTAAAACTCGTTAGGGTTTACCAAAACCCTAATCATACTTGTGTTAGTCATAAATCCCAAACCACAGATCCGATTCATGATCTGTAAAAAGTGAGTATTGCTTTTTTTCTGTCTAATGTTCACCACTAAAATTTCAGAGATTTTTGTTTAACATTGCTATTTATGTCTGTATTTTCAATCTGAAGTAGCCGTTTTAATCCCTGTTAAAAGTGATATATTTTAGCTCAGATTGCCGGAAGGGTTTCTCCCTAACCAGAGATGCTTTTTCCGATCTGTAAATTGGGAAATCTCTGTTTTCCTTCTTAGTTAATCTCTGTAAAATTTCATAAATTTTCATGGAGATTTGACCCCTGGTTCGGGTCTTGGATTGAAACTGGTTGATGAATTAGGTCAAAAATAGCATATTTTTAGGGTTTGATGCAATTTTCGGGTTGATTTAATGTCAAAAAATTATTTTTATAATTCTAAGTAAAAACTAGGGTTATAACAAGTGCAGGTACCAAATTTGATGGATTTTGGAAGCCATTTGATGTCTGAATTAATAAAATTGCAAAATAGGGCCCCTGAAAGATAAAAAACACTGCAAAAATCACAGTTTTTGTGATATTGTTGGATTTTCGTGTATAAGCATATAGTTTTAGGGTTTAATTATGTTTTTAAGCATATTAGGATGCTTTAGGTTTAATTTTGCAGTTATTTGATTTCATTTAGGGCATAAAACCCAAATTTTTACCAAAATATATTTCTAAAAACCCTGATTTCAAGGCCATAGTCTTGCTATCGGGGGCAATTTGGTCATTTGACCTTAATTTCGAAATCCCTAACCCTAGTTTTTCACATATTTAAGCATGTCACATCATATTTAGCTTAGCTTATTCCATTCAAATTTCAAAACTTGCATTTTACCAAATATATTTCTAAAAACCCTAATTTCAAGGCCATAGTCTTGTTATTAGGGGTATTTTGGTCATTTTGACCCCAATTTCGAAATTCCATATCTTATATTCATTATTTGCTCAATTTGATCTTTATCATTTTTATTTAAGGGAATCAAGGAAAAGGCTTATATCTAGCAAAATCCAGCAATTTCCAGATATTGCTGGATAAATCTAGAAAAGCCAACATATATTCACTAACCAAGTTTTCTAGTTTTGCAGGTACATTGAAGACTTTATTTTCCTTTAATTTCTTGTATTTAAATTTCAATAGTGATGTAATTTGTAATTGAACTTTGGAATAAGAATTTACATTTCCTGCTTAGCTTAGGCAACATTGCATATAGTTTATTTTTTTTTAAATAATGTTAATGTGTGATGGGTGATGATTCATGAATATTCAAACTCACCATGGTCTACACGAATGGCACATGCACTAGCTTCTATGAAGTTTATAAACTTGGTGGAATTTGTATTTATGGCCATAGTCAGAATATGAATGATACACAGATTTATGATCTTCACATTAGCCACATTCAGCCTACACTCTTAGGCTAACTTCAAAATGCACGGCATTTCTCAAAAATACAAAAAGTATTTCTCAAATCCATATTCATTCATTTCATGCATTTGCCAATTCCAATTCAAATTCCAAGTCAAAGAAATTGAATTTCTCAAAATTTCCTAAGTCATATGGAGAAATCAATTTTCTCAGAATATGAAAATTTCAAATATAATTTCAAGTGTTTTCTCAAATTCAAAATTCAATTCTTCAAGTTAAGCAGTCAATTTCAAAGTTTGAAGTTAGAGAATTCAATTCTTCAAGTTAAGCAGTCAATTTCAAAGTTTAAAGTTAGAGAAATAAAAAATTTTCTAAGTCTTATTCAAAAAAATCGATTTTCTCAGAATATGGATTTGCCAATGATATTTCAAGTATTTCCCAAGTTCCAAATTCGATTTTCTAAATTAGAATTTCAATTTTAAAGTTTGAATTCAAAGAAATCAAGCTTTCTAGAGTTAGTTCACATTTCTCAAAATCGATTTTCACAAAAACCTCTAAATTCTGCAGAAATCGATTTTCACTTTCTCAAATACAGTATTTCAAATCCCAATTCACGATTTTCCATGTGATGTCATTTCCTAAATTTCCTAAATATTTCAATTATTCACAGCAAACATCATGTTTTCAAATGTGCATTTTCTGAAAATTCATAGCACATGCCTGATTCTATGTGCATTTAGAAATTAGAATATGATTTAGACAAGTTGAATAGAGTAGAGCATAAGATTGATCCTTGGTTCAATTACCCCTGTTAAAGGTGGCAGGAACGGTTGAACCTTGTACCGACAGGCGAGTCCCATTCTACGGAATTTTCCCGCATTTTAAAAACGGAGGCGAGTTATTTTAAAAACTTTTTCAAAGGTCAGTTTGATTTGCAAAAGTAAAATTTTGCGATGATAACATCAGTGTCATGCCCTGTTACTTGATGGTATCTGCAGAACTGGTCTATATATTTTCCCATGACTGTGGAAGGGCTGGCGGCTCTTGGGAGCCTGAGTAATCCGTTAGACATCATGTATTCGAGGATTTTGTCGAGCGGTTCATCCAAAGGAGTGATATCTCGATGCCTGCTCCAATCCTTACGCTTTGGTTCTTCTTGCTTCTTGCCTTTCTGCTGAGGACTGTATTGAAGGGGTCCATCATGGTTTTCACAATATTTCCCAATCTGGCTTTTATGCTCTCTCAAGTTGCTGCCCTGGTTGCCTTGATTGCTGCCCCTATTGGCTTTGGAATTTCCTACACTGATATTGCTGTGCTTATTCATGGGGAAAGTGATAGGTGCCTTTCCTTCTGTGGGAGCTTTTCCGCAACTAGCCTCAGCTTGCTCAGATAATATCTCCACCATCATCTTTTTGAATAATTGATATATCGCAGGATCGATCTCACTTTTGCTGTCCTGAACTCCCTCTCTGACAGACTTTCGAGAATCCATTCCTTACTCTCTCTGCTTGTAACTGGGATGTTAGAGCAGTGTAATCTCTGAGCTTTGCCTGACTCAATTGATAGTGCTGATGCTCTCTGTAGAGTATAAATGGTTTTTTTAGAAAAGATCTAGGAAGAAATTTGAATAAAGGAGGAAATCATATTCTGAAAATGAAAACATCCCATTACGAGGGATCAGGTTGTCACCAAAAATTTGTGACAACCGCATTGTTTTTCTAAAAAAGGATAGATAAGTAAAATGTGAATAAAGATAAATTTTGAAAAGGACATATCCTGACAAAAGATGTTTTATTGTAAATGAGGGTAAGGAATAAAATATAGAAAAGAATTGCAGGCAGGATAAAAAAGAATCAAGAGAAGAAAAAGGAAAATACACCTGGGTTTTAAAATAAGGAGGAAATTTTGAATAATATATACCCAGGGTTTTAGAGAATATAGGGAATATCAAATATCATACAATCATAGATATACAAACAAGAATGCACAAACAACACTCCCTAGAGGCTGACTCTAAATGCAATATTTTGAAAAATGGCTTTTAGGACCTTAATCCTAACTCTAGGGTTCAGATCATCTGATTCCAATCAAGGTATGCCGATATATCCAAGCCAAAGCTCGAAGTACGTGGCATAAAAATATTCTTCCGGTTCTAAGGTAATGGCTTCCCAACATCCTTGAGCACCTACCAATATACCTCGGACTATGGCCCTTAGGTACGTGGTAGGGGGCGCGAACCCAAATAAGTGGTCCAGTTGTGAGGCTCTCTCCCGAACTATGGTTCAGTGAGACAGCCCAGCAACGTGAAGACCAGGACAACATAGGTAAGGAGGTTTTCAAAATATGTGCAACATGCAAGAAATCAGATGGCTCTAATGCAAGTCCTAAAGAGATAGGTTAAAATGAAGAGAAGCATACACTTGCATACATTGTTTTGCATTCAATCCCTAGAATTGAGGAGAGTTGTATTTCAGACCTAGATCTAATGTGAGCATGGAATAATCTCCTCAATATGGTCCTACCAAACCATACTTAAATCCTATATGCAATGATGTCAGCTTTAGGATAGAGTCTAGGCTCCTAAGGTTTGCATGGAAATGAAGCTGACATATGTAGAATAAAGACTTAGATAATATCAAAGCAAAAGAAAAGGCATAATTCGACCGGACGGAGACGAGTCCCATCACGGTCGCCAAATCTGTGATCATCGCAAAAATTTTCCTCTCATAATATTTTCTCTCTTCCTTCTCTTTTCCTTTCCAACCTCTTATTTTCCTCCTTTTTGAAGGGAGAAAGATAAAAGACGAAAAGAACGAAAGAAGAGAAAAGAAAGAAGAGAAGAGAAAAGAAACTCTTTTGCGGGTCTCACTTGACCTTAATTTTGAAGAATTTTAAAATAACTCACCTCCATTTTTGAAATATTTGCGGGAAAACGGGGAGACGGGATCCGCTCGTCGGTACGAGGTTCGACCGTTCCTGGCGCCTTTACCAGGGGTAATCGAACCAAGGGTCGAATTAATGCCTTTTGTTTTGCTAAGAAATTATCTAAGTATTTATCCTAAGTCTAGATGCACAAAGAATCATGCTTGTGCAAATGCAAAGATGTATGCTCTTTTGAAAGTGTTTTTGAAGAATTCTCAAGTATTTCTGAGATGAATTTGATAAAGTGAAGAAATGATTTCTAACTTAGAACTTAAGATTAAAAGTTCTAAGTCTCTAGAATAATCAGGAGCTTGGGAAAATAAATCTGGATTTTGGAAAATGATTTTGAAGTTTTGAGATAAAAGAAGAAGAAAAGAAATTTCAAAGTTATAAATGGACTTTGAATCAGAATAGAAATGAAATGGAATTTAATTCTAACTTTGAAGTTTTGAAATCACAATGAAATGTGGGAAATCTAAATAGAATTGAGAAATAAGATTGATTTAAAAGTTGGAATTTGAATCCAAAGTCTGGATTCTAAATAAAGTCCAAAGTTGAATTTTGGATTTAGGATCCGAAATGGGAATTTGATTTGAAATCTGGAAATGGAATTGGTTCTAATGAATTGGAATCAAGATGGAATTTGGATTTAAAATTTTGAATGGAATTGGATTCAAGGTTTGGAATCCAAGATGGTATTTGGATCCGAAATTTTGAATGGAATTGGATTCAAGATTTGAAATCCAAGATGAAATTTGGATTTGAAGATCCAAGATAGAGTTGGATTCTGGATCCTAAAATGGAGTTGGATCTGAAGTCTGAGATCCAAAGTAGGATTGGATTCTGGATCCTAGAATGGAATTTGGATCTGTAATCTGAGATCCAAAGATGGAATTGGATCTGAAGTCTAAGATCCAAAATTGAATTGGGATCTGGATCCTAAATGGATTTGGATCTGAAGCCTGAGATCCAAAGGGGAATTGAATTCTGGATCCTAGAATAGAATTGGATCTGAAGTCTGAGATCCAGTGTAGAATTGGGTTCTGGATCCTAGAATGGATTTGATCCAAGCTTTGAAATCCAATATGAAATGTGGATCTGAGATCCAAAGGGGAAGTTGGATTCATACTTGGAAATCTGGATCCAAGTTGAGATTTAACTTTGGATTTGGGCTTTTGAAAGTCCAACTGGGACTTTTGAATTATGGATCTAGGTTTTGAAAAACCCATATTGAATTTAAAATTTAAGAAAGGTCAAGCTTTTGAGAATCAATCTCATACTGTGGTTTTTGAATAGATAAGAAGATGAACTTGATTTTGAGAATGAGTCAAAAATTTCAAAGTTTGTAAATGGAACTTTGAGATTGAATTTTTGAATTGAATTGGAATTTTGGAATTTCAAAATTGATTTGAGAATTTGAACTATAAATGAATTTCAAAGTCAAATTTGGACTTTGAATTTGGAGTGAATCAAGAATATATATAAAGATTGAATTTTGAAATTTCAAAGTCAAATTGGACTTTGAACTTGGAATTTAAATCTTTGAAATAAGATAGAAGAATGATTTAAACTGTAGACTGAAGAAAGATATTTGAGATCACTTGGATTTTGGAAAAAAGAAATTTGAAAAATATGATGTTGCTCTATCTTAAATGATGAATGAATTTGAATAGATTTGAAATTGATTTGAAAATCATATTTCATTCTTCAAGTGAATTTAAATAAGATTAATGATATAATACACTCCTGACTATGGTCATTGAATGTATTATATAATAGTCATATCTAAATTCAAATGAAGGATAAAATATATTTTTAGTGCTTTTATAGAGTTTAAAATGAAATTAACTCTCAATATACCCTGACTATGACCATTGGTATATATATTGAGTTAATTTTAGGTTAAATTTTGATAAAAGAAGAAAATATTTAAGAAAATATGATGAATTTTGATAATGGATTCAGTGCGGATCCAGTGTTATTTCATAAAAGATAAAAATACTAAGTCTTGTTTACACCCCGACTATGGCCGTTGGTGTAAATCATCAACTTAGAATTAACTTACCTATTATGAAAAGGTGCACGTGCCATTCGTGTTTCACCATTGTGAGATTTGAAAACAAAGGAGAAAATATGAGAACAAGCGATTTATGATATTTCTAATGCTCATTCATTCTAACTAAAGCAGAAAAATGTAAATTTTCATTGAGGTATAACTATTACAATACATGAGATTGAATTTACAACTCACAATAATGATCTTCTCCACATATTCCCCTGCAAGACACTTGATTAGTATGAAGAGAGAAAATTTATACTTATCCTATGGGTGTTAAAGGTAAAAGGATGCTCACATGCCGAGGTATCTAAGATCTAAAAGTGTGGAAATATGATATGTACTTACGTACACATATACCTGTATATATATATATATATATATATATATATATATATATATATATATATATATATATATATATATATATATATATATATATATATATATATATATACATGAATGTATATATATATATAGGTGGAATGGTATGGAGTATTGTACATAGGTGAAAGTATGGGCACAAAGTATATATGACAATGATATGAATGCCTAAGTGGTTTGTGCAGTATATAAATGTTATGCTGAACCTAGCAGATGCAATAATAGTGAGTGAAAGTGTGCTGAGGATACATGAAGGGTGGATGGTAGGGGATAATCCCCTGCGAAAATGGCAACAATAATGTTGCAGTAAAAGTGGAATTGGTGCAGATGGAGAATGGAGGTACTGTAACCTAGATTACATCTGCAGCTGCATCAATCCTTTCGGCTGGGCTTGCTCTCTTCATCCGGCATGGGACCACCTCCCTGGATCGCTGGATGATGGTAAAAGTAGGTGAAGGTTGTATTGCAAGACTGGTGACACACATGTGTCATGCGATTTCCACAAAACAGATGGGTTTTGATCTATAGCTTCCTCAACGCCATCCTTTAGAAGTAACAGTGTCACTTACGCCAGAGATTATACCAACAGAGACTTCAGATGGGAGAGACACTCTTCTTTCAGCACATTGATGCTGTGAAGAAACTGATCTTTAAGAATTGCCTTGATCTCATGGAAGAGATCGAGCCAGCAACTGGAGCTGGAGTTACTGAAGCAACTAGAGTATACTTCCAGCAACAAGATTTGACATAGTTTGTCCACAAGCAATGATATCTAAAGATGATGTAGGTGCTGGAGTTGTAATGCACAACCCATAAATGGGTACTATTCTGCTACAGTGAGTGTCAAACTGTGGTAGATGAAGCATAACAGGGGTGGGACATGGGGCTAATGCAGCGAGGTGCTGCTGTGGCTTATGCTGGTGCAGAGTGGCATGATGTGCAAAGATTGGAGCTGCAAGATATGCCAGATGGTGCCGAGATGATGAAGATGCAGGGGGTGATTCTAAATCAGATGATGCCGTAGAGACTGTGTAACCTATATGATGAAACAAAACATGCCATGAATAATGCAGATACAGACCAAAGCAGACTTCAGATATCAAGGTATGACGTATGATTACAGTCATCAGATATTTTGAGGTAGAACAAGAGATCATCAGTCAGAAAGAAATATACACAAGCAATTGAGTTACACGCTGACTGTCTAAAATAAACTAAAACAGTTACTAAAAAAAATTTTAATGAGACATCTAGAAACATTGGAATTAATGTTATATGACAAAGTCAATGCTTTGAAAAGAAACTATCTGATGATACGTAATGTCAAAGATATGAACTCCTGTGGATACAATGGTTAAGACTAACAAGAGAAGGATATTTCTAATTTAAACAGAAGAATCAAAGACATTTGCGAAATATGATTCCCAACCTTGGAGCTACTTACCTTACGCCATAACCAGTAAGATCAGAGAGCAAGATTTCTTGAAGTGATATTTACACGATCCAACAGTCCACCATTTCTCCTTTTATATACAGGAACAATGCGCAGAAAACAAACATAAGCTCTTGATATATCCCTGAATACATTCCCTTATTCCACAGAAATTTTACGATTGCCACAAAATCCAACTGATGAAATTTCCTCTAAATAAGTTTGAAAAAGTCTGGAATCCTTTCTCCAGATATGTAGTCTTTAAGTCTAAAACAACAACATTCAGTATTTGTCATTCTACTAATTCAATCAATTTATGGGCAATATTTCTAAAACAATGAGATGGCTTTAAAACATGACCAAGGGTAGATGTGATAGAGTCTAAATTAGTGAGGATAGCCTCACACTAATGCCCTGACATGCTATTTCTCAACAAATTTTAGATACAGGTCACAGGCACTATCAAGCTGTATGGTTAGAAACAGTGGTAGCTGATACAGGTTGAGTGAAGGACATAAGCTGAAGGAACCAACGAAATGGCTCCTTGTTTTGCTTGATCTGTTTAGACCATTTGCAACTCTTATGCTGATTTGGAAATGGTTTTCTGGAGTATTCTCAGAATAGTCATTTTACATTTTGATCATTTCACTTGACCTCGCAATTTTGACTTTGGAGTCTGAGAGATCGAGTTCCAGCTAGATCGAGAAGCAAGCTGAATGCACCCTTATCTGTAATAAGGGCTGATGCTGGTATGTTTTCCACATAGAACCTCCTTGATGGTTGAGTGGCTTCTGCAAGCTGAACAGCATCTTCTGAGGCATTATTTTCAACTGAGGATGCGGCATTTATAGTAACTCCATTATGGCTGGGTATGAAACAGGAAAAAAAATCACTGCCATGGTTGAGAGAATTGTGGGGCTTTGATGCCCAATGATAATTTGAACAGACGTCTCTGTTGCGAGTCCACCTGTAAATATAAAACGTCTAATTCACTTAATAAATTCAATTATAGGAATCATTTGAATAGAACAGAATCATACCTGACAGAAGTCATTAGTCATCAGTAAGAGTTCTTACTCAAGGCAGCAACTTCTAAACTTGTAGGAAATTGCATTTTCTCTCAGTTCAACGTCATCCTCAAATCACCAGTACGAACTAAAGAGCATTTTGCCCCTTTCATATGATACAAGTTTTCCAGCAAACTCATTTTTTTTCGAACATAAGAGCTCCAGATCTTCACAGGATTTGACTAAAATGAACATGATTAAGCTGAAACTATTGTGGAATATGAGTTTTGTTATTGCAAACCACATATTTCTTAGCTGTGCTTCATCATTGGTCATTACCATTGGGCAAATGAATTGATCTTGTAACTTCCCGACTAAAATGACTTTTAATGCACAAAATTTTATTCAGGCATATTTAATCTCAGAACTTTTGTTAACTGTGGAAGCCTATTTGAAAGATGTTACGAGTCTGAGGGTGCTTTTGGAGTATGTGATCTAAAAATTATACCTCAATTTTGAAAATCAATTCGAGAAACAGAACTAACTTGGTTGGTTCTTCGAAGATCTGCAATCTTCAGCAGAGAAGCATATAAATGAATTCACTTGCGCATAGAGATGAAATGGAACAAATGGAAACAAAATCTGGCTATGGTGTAAAACGAACTTAAGAACCTGTTGGTCTCAGCCCTTGCATGAAAGATCTCCAACAACCCATACGGAGCAAGCAAATTAGACTTACTGTGGAATAGTCTTGATAATCTGCTGCTCATTTGACAACAGGGTCGTGGCCCATTACTGCATAATCCCTTTTGCATCGGCAGCATACCTCAATACTGTAATAGAGCAAAAACAGGAAGGGAACACTGATTTGCAATGTAAAAACCCAGGAAAACACATTTGACCATATTATTTATGCGATTCAGAATTTTCCTGTCATGAGCTCTGTTGCATCTTTGAGTAGATGATCCTCTTACTCCACAGAATTTTCACCAACACCTTAAAACCCAACTGATGAAGCTTCATCCTCCTCAACATATTGGCCAAGTGCAAGAGATCTTCCACGGTGGACCCCTTTCGTGAATCTAACTAGCTTTAGCAGAGGGGTTCCACCCGCAAAATGAACTTCGTTAATCAATCTTAATTGAAAAGGGTAACTCGACATTGCTTATCGAGCTTTATTTGCACAATGAATGTTTAACATGGATGCCATTTAAATCCTTATTGGATGATATTTTACCAACATCCATGCTTGTATCCATGAGATGCCAGGGAGGAAATATGCATATATGAAAACACAGACACAATGCAATGGTAAACATGAAACAGTAAAATCAAAGATTAGTCAGAAAACTATATAAATACAGGTAAGCACAATGTTAACGAAGATAGAGGAAAGAAAAGAGAAAAGGGGCATCAAATGACAGTTCAACCATAATCAAGATGAGACTAAGAGGCAAATGGTGATGAGGCCTAAAACAAAAAGCGAAAATGGGCAAATATGGTGAAGAATCATAAAACAGCATTCAAACTACATATACATAATGTATGAAAACCGAGAAAGAAAAAAAAATAAAAAAAAGGGAAATGTAGGCATGCGAAGATTCCGTCGATATTGCACAGAGGTAGGTCGGTGTTGACATAGACAATCCATCCCTACCTTACGTGCTTTTATAGAATAAAGACAGGAAAAGTAGGAAATAAAAAAAAAATAAATAAACGATAAAAGAAGGTGGATTACTTACCTTTTTAATTACTGCCGCTGGGGCCGAGCCTCTTTTGATCTTGATTATATTATTGGACTGAAGCCAAGAAGATGAGGGAGAAGAAGGCGACGTTCTGAAGAAGAGAGCAAGGAGAAAGGGGTGGAAACAGATCGCTGAAGGTGAAGAAGGAAGAAGTGGGGAGGTGAAAAAGGCGATAATGAAGAAGGAAGGGAGATGATGGGGTGAGAAATGGATGCCTAGGGTTTCCTCATCGTGCCCCTCTTAAAGAGGGGGACGAAGGTTCGGGAGGGATTCAGTTAGAGATCGATGGGAGGAAAGGGGGAGCGATCGGTGGAAATGGAAGGTGGAGATGGAGAGAAGGAGGAGCAGAGGGCGAAGGCAGATGGAGGAGAGAGAAAGAGAGAGAGGGGAAAGTGGCGAGAGTGAAAGAGAGGGGGGGCGATTAGGGTTTATTTGTGAATAATTTTCGGTTTTTTCCAAAAAGAGGCTCCCTTAACAAAAAATTTCATAAAAATGGTTTAAAAATGATTTTTTTAGCAAAATCGACTTTAAAAAGTTTAAACTCATTCATTTTTCTTGAAATTTTCCATTTTTTTGGTTTTTGTTTTATTTTTCATTTTTGTTTTTGTATTTTTAGAATAAAATCCTAAAGTTTGTGAGAAAACAAAGGTTAGAACTAATTTTTTTGTGTTTTTGCAAAAATATTTACAAAAAGGAAATTTTTTCTGAGAATTTAAAAACTATTTTGAGAAAATTTCTTCAGAAATGGGTTTTTGATCCGGATTTTGAGAAGATATGGATTTAAAGTACTGGATTCGGATCCGAAATTAATTTTGAATATACCAATATGGATTTTAATTCAGAAAATCTGAAGAAATGATTTGATTTTCTCAGAAATGGGGTTACGGGCAAAAGGGTCATTTTTACAAAATTTTAAAAAATTTGGGGTGTTCACAGATAGCTTGGAAATTATTTTAAAGTTAACATGTCCAAGTCTCTTGTGCCATAACCATTGAATTTCATTTGAAACAATAAGACATTTTTCATTAAAAGTGGGTAACTCATCTAGATATAGTTCATACAGATTGTTCCTTCTTTTACCTTTAAAAATGATCTTTTTAGATTGAAAATCAGAAATTAAGCATAAATCATTTTCAAAAGAAACATGAAAACCTTTATCACATAATTGACTAATAGATAATAAATTATGCATTAAACCATCTACTAAAAGAACATTTTCTATCAAGGGAAATTTTGAATTACCAATATTACCAATACCTATTACTTTTCCCTTGTTATTGTCACCAAAGGTGACAGTTCCTCCATCCTTATTTTGGAGGGTGGAAAATAACTCCGGCCTTCCAGTCATATGTTTGGAACAACTGCTGTCCAATATCCATTTACTCCTTATTTTGTGTACCTACAACAAAATTAGAAGACAAAACATTTGACCCCTTTCTATTTTTGGGTCTATGAGAGTTAGTCTTAGGAACCCATATCCATTTGGATTTTGGTTTCCTTTGATAAAAAGTATTCTTTCTATAAAAAGATTTAGTATTTCTAGAGTAATCATGCCGAGGCTTATAAGCATTATAAGTTCCATGATTAGATGCATATTTTTTAGAACTAGAAAGTTTAGTTCTATGAACAAATGATTGAGAATAATGTCTTTGATTCTTCACAACATAGTTTGGTCTATTTTGAGTATCAAAGAAGCTATATCCCAATCCGGTTTTATTTACCGAGCATCTTTGAGAACCAAGAAGTCTTTCTAGATTCTCTTGACCATTTGTGAATTTGGTTACTATAGAAAGAAGATCATTTGATTTTTCATTTAGACTAGATATTTCTTTTTGTAAGAGTTTGGTTCTAATTCCAATTTCCTTTATCTTAAAAGCTTGGCAAGAGTTTTCCTTCTTGAGATCTTCTATCTCTTGAAGTAATACTTTATTTAGAGAGTCAAGAGTTAAATTTTCAGTTTTTAACTCTTTGTTTTTAGAACTTAGACTCTTAAATTTAGCATATAAATTATTAAATGCTTCTAATAAATCATCATACTCAAATTGACTTACCGAGTCTTCTTGTGCTACAAAGCACATGTTGGCGACTTCTTCATTTGATTCTTCATCGAAAGAGGAGTCACTATCATCCCAACATGCTTGAAATGCCTTTTTCTTCTTGAATTGGTCCTTGGGCTTGATTTTGAGAAGAGGACAATCTTTCTTGATGTGTTTTGCCTTTTTGCAGTTAAAGCACTTGACTTCATTAGGATTGGAAGAATATGATTTCTTTACCTTTTTTTGAAATCTTCCCTTTTTGATGAATCTTCTTAATTGCCTTGTGATGAGGGCAATATTTTCATCTCCATCTTCCTCTGAATTTTTAGAGTCAGTAGCATTTAAAGCAAGAGATTTCTTCTTGGATTCTTCTTCTTGTCTGTCTTGAAGTTGGACTTTATATGCCATTAGGTTACCAACCAAATCTTCAAGAGTGAGAGCGTTTAAATCATTTGCCTCTTCAATAGCAGTGGTTTTTCTCTCCCATTCAGGAGTTAAACACCTTAGGATCTTTCTGACTAAATGCACTTGTGAATATTCTTTTCCAAGGGATTTCAGAGTGTTCGTTATATCGGTCATTCTTGTTACCATGTCCGATATAGATTCATTTTGCTTCATTTTAAAGAATTCAAATTTATGAACCAAAGAAACAATTTTAGATTCCTTTACCTTTGACGTATCTTTGTGAGTCACGATAAGAGTATGCCAGATTTCATTTGCTATAGAGCATTGAGAGATGCGATTAAACTCTACCTTGTCAACGACACAATATAATGCATTCATTGCCTTGACATTCAGTGAAGCGGTCTTCTTTTCTTCATCGGTCCATCGACTGAAATCAGTTGATGGAGTTTGGTATTTTTCTGAAACAACTCTTCAAATATAGAGATCCATGGATTGCAAGAATATTGTCATTCTCACTTTCCAGTATCTATAGTTTGTTCTGTCGAAGAGAGGAGGACGAACAAAAGAGCATCCTTCTTTGTGCTGAGATGTTGTAGTTGCCATGCTAGATGATGATCAAATAAAAAAAAAGTAAACCTGCTTTGATACCAAATGAAAGTGCAGTAGGATCGAGGCAATGAGCACTAGAGGGGGGGTGAATAGTGCTTTTAAAAATTGTCTGCGGAATATAAACGTATTTTGTAATTTGAAAAGCAAACACACAAAGAACACAAAATTTATCCTGGTTCGGTCTTTCCCGACCTACATCAAATCCCCAAGCAAAACCCGCTTGAGATTTCCACTATCAACCTTGTGTAACTACAAGATCATACAGACCAAATCCGGTCCCACTTCCAGTAACACACCTATTGACAGCAAACAACTCCTTTTAACCAAGGAGTCCTTTCTTTTACAGAAAATTGAAATAAGTAACAACTTACAATACAACCTATGAGCCTTTCTTTTGAATGCAAATGAGATGCAATTGGCTTTTGAGGTTGTTGAAATACTCTACTCATGAATTCACTATCTCTCAAAAGAATTTGAGTGAAAAACTGAAGTGAAAATATCAAGTGAGTGAGAAAATAAATACTTGAATAAATAAGAGTGAAAATCAAGAAGTAATTCAATTGGATTTGATATTTTTGAGTGTAGAATGAACTCATATTTATAGTTGAAAGTTTCCATACGTTGAGGGTATGAAAGGGTGTCAAAAAGTCCATTTTGAATGATCAAAACGTTTGAAAAATGAAAAGACACGCCTTTTTGAAGTTTCAGGAAAAATGACAAAATTAGTCGACTGAAACAATAGTTAATCGACTAATAGTTAGTTATTAGTAGACTAACAGTTATCGTCGGTCGACTGATCTGTTTATCGAGCCGTTTGAAAATCTAAACTTTTGAAACTTAGTCGACTAGAGATAAAATTAGTCGACTGATAATATCATCAGTAGACTGGAAAATCTTTCAGTCGACTGCTGCTAAAATCTTTTGAAAAACATACATTCTGTCCGGTCGACTGCTAAAAGCATTAGTCGACTGCTGCTAAATTTTTTCAGAAAACACATGTTCTGTTTAGTCCACTGCTGCTAATTTTTAAAAAAACAGACATTCTGTCCAGTTGACTGATAAAACCTTCGGTCGACTAATTTTACAAAAATGACTTATTAGAAAATATGGTGCGAAAGGATTAGTCGACTGGTGAGTCTATTGGTCGACTAATAAACAAAAAAATTTAAGAAAAGAGTTTTCTAAAAAGATTTTCATGAGGGGTTCTTTTAGAAAAGTTTTTCTAAAGACTTTTTAGGTGAAATGCAATCTAAATATGCACTCTAAGTAAGGCTCTTACAAGAATCTAAGACTTTTAATAAATTAAACATTTGCACACTAGTCTTCAAAGATTCTTCATTGAATTCTTCAATGTCTTCATTGCCTTAGCTGAAATGCAGTTGATTTCACTTGCTCATCATCAAAACCTTGTACTTGAAGTATCATGTATGGATTCATTATTGTAACATTTAGGGTTTTGGTGTTTAGGGTTTTAGGGTTTAGGATGTAGGTTTTGGTGTTTAGGGTTTTATGTTTTTGGGTTTAGGGTTTTAGGGTTCAGGTTTTGGGGTTTGGGTTTAGGTTCTATGTTTTAGGTTTAAGGTTTTTGGTTTTTACTGGTTTAGGGTTTAGGGTTTTAGGGTTTGGGTTGTAGGTTTTGGTCTTTAAGGTTTAGGGTTTTAGGGGTTTATGTTGTAGGGTTTAGGGTTTAGGATATAGGTTTTGGTGTTTAGGGTTTAGGGTTTTAGGGTTTAGGATGTAGATTGGGTTTGGATTTCATGAGAACTAAATGGGTCTTACAACCAACCCAATCCAATCACCCCCACCTAAACCCATCACACAATCGGGATTTATGTTGACGAGCTTTGTCTTTGTGAACGATATATCCTATCACGATTTACACAATGACTGATTCATAAAAGGCGAAAAAGAAAAACAATAAACAAATCAAGACGATGATTATACTAGATAAAGTAAGAATCGAGGTAACTTCATAAATACAAATCGATTTACAACTTAATACCGATTTAAGTAACAATTGAAAATTAATTTCACTGTAACAATTTGTCCTATCGCGATTTGTGTTGTTGAGCTTTGTCTATATGAATGAGTTATCCTATTGCGATTTTCACAATGACTGCTAAAAGATAAAAAAGAGAAAGAAAAAATAAATCGACACGATGTTTATTGGTAAACTACAAATCTAGCTAACTTGATAAATAAAAATCAACTTATAACCAAAAGACTTTAAGTTTCATAATATAATAATATTTGTTCTATCACAATTTGCTGTGACGAGCTTTATCAATGTGAACAATATGTCCTATCACGATTTACACAATGACTAATTCATAAAAGGAGGAAAAAAATAATAAACAAATTGACACGATATTTAGACTTAGTAAACTTTAAATCGAGACTTAGTTGCAAATCGATTTCACTGTAATGATACGTGCTATCGTGATTTGCTTGATACGTCCCATCGCGTTGACTAGTTTTGTAAAAGGTAGATGAAACAACATTTTTTAATTTAATTAATGCACAATACAATTTATTTACACACGATTTTTGAAAATGGTCGGTATGTGAAATGCCATTTTCTTTATATATGAATGACATGTCGCACAAGTTCAGAAGGGTGTTGCTTTGCTTCGTGATTAAGGAACAAATGAACCAACGTTTCCTTTATAAATGACGTGTTCATGAATCGAACATATAACCTGCTTCATCACAAAGGGGGTATCGATGTTAAGGAAGGAGATGATGACAACTACACAACCAACGATGGTGAGGAGGAAGACAATCACAACTACACGACCAACGATGGCGAAGAAGGCGTATATTGTCTAAATCTCATGATGAGTTTCTTTAAAATTTGTCTCTTTTATGGCGTATATTTGATTTTTGTTGTGTACTGTAGAAAGGAATTTCAATATCGTTTATTGAATATCTTACTAATGTCAGTGAAACATCCACAAAAAGCGGTGCCCGAAAACTCAGCAAAGCGCTCCAAGATAACATCAATCGGCTGAAAGATGAATTTGCAGAAGAAAACACTATCAATAATTTTGTACGTATGAAACCACTATCAGTTATATTTACGTATGCCATGGGTATGTATGTTAACACGTGCATATTTGTTGCAAACCGACTATATCCAATTTTGTCATGTAAATTCAAAGCAACACAACAACGAATACTAGACGCGTTGTCACCCCTTATTTCATGGTATATCAGTTCTCTTCTATATTTATTTTCTTTTTTGATTTACTCTTGTTGCTTCGTATTTTAACCTTACTATTATCACTATTTCGTTCAACAGAGTTTCGTCCGCCGAATGCCATACTCCATTTGATTTCAATATGGACTATCATGTTGCGGTAACGATGATCACTGCAGAGACTTTTGGTTAAGTGAAAAGGTAAGTGAAGAAACCTCTTGTCCAAGGTTTAGGCATAATAGTCCTAACATGATTTGTATTATCAATTTGTAAGATATTGTATCGATTTGCAGATAATGATTCCTACATTATGTCAATCTTCTGAGCATTGGGTCTTATACGTGATGGATTTACGGAAAAAACAACTATGGTGCTACAACTCATTGGACTTTCACACTGGTGTACAACGTGACATTATGCATTTGGTAAGTTTCTATTTATAAGTGTATCATATCTTGTACGGTGGCCCATAATTTACTTGCTTCTGCATTAACCACAGGAGGGATTCGTCAAAGACATTTTGGGTGTCGACATTGGCGAGTGGAGGTTTCACTCAGCACATGATGCTTCTTTATAAAATAATGGCATCGATTATAGTGTATTTGTAATGAAGTATATTAAAGCAATATACAATGGACGTGAACCTGACTTTGACGTTGTATGCTCTACGCTTAAACATGTTTTATTATCCTCTATTATTGGAGACTCAATTTATATATTGGTATCATATTACCTTTTTGTTGCAAGATGATATACCTAGATTCTGCACAGAACTATGCAAAAATTTGACAAAGTTTCTAATTACGGAAGAGAAAAAAACTCAACCAACAAGAATACCTAGAAGTCAACGAACGATGCAACCCCCAAGAATAATATGATGTACAAAGATTTCTAATAGATTTTGTAGACTGTATATACAAATTACATAAATCTCTTTGGGTTGAAATAAAATTTTAATTTTACTAAACACGCCAATAAGTTGGACTGTTATTTGTAGCAAAGGCAAATCATTGTCTCCGACATAGACGTCATTATATAAATCGCTATAGGACACTGTCTTATATAATGATTCAAATACAGTATATGTATAAGGATTTATCTTATCGTGATTTACACAATGACTGATAAAAGACAAAAAAGATAAAGAAAAACTAATCGATACGATGTTTATTGGTGAACTATAAATCTAGGTAACTTGATAAATACAAATCAACTTACAACCAAATTCTTTAAGTTTCATAGAATAACAGTATGTGTCCTATCGCGATTTGCTTTTACGAGCTTTGTCTATGTGAACAAATCTTTGTAATATTTACCCTTCATCAATAAAAATCGTAAAAGCGATTAGCATTATGTACAGTGGAAATTATGATTTGCTTTTACAATCTTCCTATCACGATTTGCATAAAATATGATAAAAGGCTGAAACAATTTGTACGTATGAAGGCTATATGCTATAGCAATTTGTACGCTATATTCTATAGTGATTTACACAATGACTGATTCAACGATACAAATCAACGTCCCATTTAGAATTGGTAAAGTACAAATCAAGATAACTTCAATGATACAAATCGAGTTAACTTCTTAAATACAAATTGATTTCATTCATAAAGACAAACAAAGACATATCGTTGTCGCGATAACTTTACAACTACAAATCCACATGATTTACAACCACATTCATTTACAAAAAATATTAGTATTTAGTTACAATACATCATGGCCAATGGTTTGGCTTAGATGCAATACATGACCATCATCATCAAAGAAGATAGATATCATCACCAGTATGAAACCCACATCCAAATAGTGATGTGCTTCTAATGCAATCTAGGCGTGAAAAGCTATTTACGGGAGGACATTTCCGTCAAACGCATATCTATCTTTTTTAGACTCCCATTTTTACAGAAGAGATCACCAAAACATCTATATCGTTCATCATCAAGTTCATTTTCTGCTGCAAAGCGATTCTATGTGCAGCTAATGATGCATTCTCTCCAAGTAAATGAGGTTATTGGTAATGGCAGCCCATTGCACCATTTGACAGATATTTTTTCCACCGCGAGCTGTTGTGCACTACTTTAGAGAGAAGTAAGGAGCCCTCACCACTGTAGCATACTTGTCTTAAAGTATATCAACGATTGGGCATATTAGGCAGAATATCTGTGCTTGCTTCAGTATGGTGGCAACGATTGAGGATGATTATGGTCGTTATATTCTGCGTAAGCTTCGAACCTCATCTATCAATCACATGTAGAAGAAACACAGAAAAACAAAAGAAGAAAGAAAAATACATGAAAGAAGAAGAAGAAGAAGATGAAGGCAGAGGAGAAAAAAGAAGAAGAAGTTGCGCTGCCGCAGAAAAGCGGAAGAGAGGTTAAATAGATTTGGGTTTTAGACCTGAACAACAGTTCAGGTAGGGTTTTACATAGAATAAGGTTTTACACAGATCTATATTAGGGTTTTACAAACATATTAACATCGTTGTCGCAATAACTTCATAAATACAAATCGACGTCTTGATAATTATTTTTTGGGATTCTATAATTCTTTGTTGTAATTCTATAATTCTTTTCTGTAACGTGACATTTTATAAGTGTATAAATCTATTTTAATAAGTGTAGCACACAAATGCCACTGAGCACATTGTTGTAATAATCGACCTTCGTTAATAAAAATCGAACAAGCATTTAGCATTATGTACTATAAAAATTATGATTTTCTTTTACGAGCTATGTTCTTATCGTGATTTACATAATGATTGATAAACGACTGAAATGATTTGCACAAACATTGATAAAAGACTGAAATGATTTGTATATATAAAGACTATGTACTATCGCGATTTGCTTGATTTTGATTGCCTTGCAACCAGTTCTATTAGAGATCATGATTTGTTTTTTATAGAAGGTGTTCCATCACGATCTGTACAACCATCCCACTAAAAACCATCAAATAATCAAACCAAATCTGTTTGAATATTCTATTGCGATTTGCTTTTACGAGCTTTGTCTAAGTGAATGATACATACCATCACGATTTACATAATGACTAATTCATAAAAGGCAGAAAAGAAAAACAATAAACGAATCGAGACGATGTTAACACTTAGTAAAGTACAAATTGACTTACAACCACAAGTCTTTAAGTTTTATAGTATAACAATATTTATCCAATTGTGATTTTCTTTTACAAACTTTGTCTATGTGAACGATATGTCCTATAATGATTTACATAATTCTGATTCATAAATGAATGCCACATCACACAAGTTCAAGAGGGTGTCATTTTGCTTTGCTTCGTCAGTAAGTAACTGACAAACCAAAGTTTTCTTTATAAACGACGTGTTCAATTTCATCATTGTGAAAGATATGTCCTATAGCCATTTGTTTTTACAAACTCTGTCTGTTTGAACGTTATGTCCTATAGCGATTTACACAATAAGTGATTCATAAAAGGCAAAAAAGAAAAATAATAAACAAATCGACACAATGTTTAGTCTTAGTTAAGTTCTAATCGATGTAACTTCAACTATACAAATCGAGGTAACTTCATAAATAATGCTGACAACGATTGCAAGTTTTTTTTGCAGCACATATTGATAATTTTAGTTATTAGTTTTCTTTTCTATGTAAGTGATTTGCACAATGATTGAGGCAAAACAACATGATTATGGTCGTTATATTCTGCATAAGCAATTTGCACAATGATTGATTAAAGGTTAAAATGATTTATACGTATGAAGACTATGTGCTATCACAATTTGCTTGACACCGATTGGCTTGCAACCAATTATAATTCATTATGTAACACAACATTCTATGATTATATAATTCTTTCTATAACAGATCGTGAATTGTTTTTCATAGAGGAAGTGTTCAATTTGTCCTATCGCGATTTGCTTTTATGAGATTTGTCTATGTCAACGATATGTCCTATCATGATTTATACAATGACTGCTTCAATGGTACAAATCGACGTCCCATTTAGAATTAGTAAAGTACTGGTTTAGGGTTTAGGTTTTTGGCTTTTACGGGTTATAGGTTTCGATGTTTAGGGTTTAGGGTTTTAGGGTTTTAGGGTTTTAGGATTTAGGGTTTAGTGTTTGGGGTTTAGATTCTAAGTTTTGGTTCTATGTAAATTCCAAATGAATCCTCTTAAATAAATAGAATATGTTTTTATTTGATAACCAAATAAAATTAATTAAAAAATCTTTACATAGATATGTATCCCTAAACCCTAAACCCTAAACCCTAAACCCTAAACCCTAAACCCTAAACGCTAAACCCTAAAGCCACAGACATAAAGCGGAAACAATTTATCTTATCGCGATTTTACTTTACGAGCTTTGTCAATGTGAACGATATGTTCTAAAGCGATTTACACAATGACTAATTCATAAAAGGCGAAAAAGAAAAACAACAAACAAATTGACATGACATTTTTTATTTATTTACTATAGCAATTTGCAAATGAAATGATGTTTTTTAATTAATGCGCAATATAATTTATTTGTTTAAACAATTATATACTTTGCACACAATTTTAGAAAAGGAGCAGTATGTGAAATGAGGTTTCCTTTATAAATGAATGACACATTACACACGTTCAGGAGGTTGTTGTTTCGCTTTGCTTCATGAGTAAGGAATATACGAACTAATGTTTCCTTTATAAATGACGTGTTTGTGGGCTGAATATATAACCTGCTTCATCGCAAAGAGGGTATCGATGGCGAGGATGGAGACTTCGACAACTACATGGCCAATGACAGTGAATCAGACGTATATTTTCTAAACCGTGTTACGAGTTTCTTCAAAATTTGTCTCTTTTATGTCATATATTCGATTTGTTTTATGTACTGTAGAAAGGAATTGCAATATAATGCAATAGCTTATTTATTAAATATTCTGCTAATGTTAGTGAAACATCTACAAAAAAGGTGTCCGAAAACTAAGCAAAAAGCTACAAGATAATATCAAGCGTTTGCAAGATGAATTTGCAGAAGAAAAAACTGATAGTGCAGAAAGCTTCGAGGCAGAGCTGACGAAGCTGCAGAATGTATGGGATCCCATCATCATCGATATGTTTCTATAGGCACAGAAGATAGAACCGCACGATTGTAGCATATTTGTCATTGTTGTATTCTACATAAACTTTGACATACTTCATGACAAATACGCCACAGTCGTGGTCCCCTCGTTTGTTTTAGATTTAGCACATATAATGTAATATTGCGTATTTTCACACTTAGTTAAATTTGAAGATTTTCAAAAATTTGGCTAAGTCTGGGAGAAAAATCGTTTGAAGCTCGGTTATTAGACTGAAGTCTTTGAGTCTGGGCTTGGCCCAGGTTCCATCGACAAGGTCATAACGAGCCAATTGAAGCGAGATAAAGAGTTTTATTTTTGACCTTTAAATTTAAGCAAAATTTGGGTTATTTTTAGGCAAAATTCAAAATTTGATATTCATGTAACATGTCGTTGGATGCATTTCAAAATTCTGAGCACAATGATATTTTACTTTCTTGAATTCGAGTTTCGGTTGGCCCGAAAATCATGTTTTTTTAAAAATTGAGCAGTTTGTCGAACTAGATCCGAAGCTGGATCAGATGGGATCCAAGGCATATGATCCGAGTTATTATGGATTTGGATCTTATTTAAGACCTACTTAAATATGGATTTAATCGAGATCTTGATCCATTTATATTTTGGGTATGAGTTTGGATTTTTGGATCCGAATCCGGATCCAAATCCAAGCCCTATGATTTTCAGCTTTAAATTGAATATAAAGCTTTAATTTAGGGTTTAATAAAGTTAAAGAGCCTTCTGGGTTAATTTGGCCATTTTGGAAGTTTTTAAATAATTTTAATTAATATTAATTAATTAATGTTAATTCCAAATTTTATTTTAGGGATGAGTAGGACTCCTTAAAAGAGTCCTTATTCCTACTCAAGAGAGAGTTTTAAAAAGAATTGAAAGTTTTTTTTTTTTTATAAATGTCAACTTTAAAGAAGTTTCAATAAAAAAAATGATGAAAGAAGATTTTCATAAAATAGAAACTCTCTTCTCCAACCCTTTTAGAAAGGGGTGGAGAAAGGGGAACGTCACCCCCTCTCCCGCTCATTATATAAATAAAAAAAAGAAAAAAGAAAAAAAAATAGAGAAGAGAGAGAGAGAGAGAGAGAGAGAGAGAGACAGAGAGAGAGAGAGAGAGAGAGAGAGAGAGAGAGAGAGAGAGAGTCTTCTTCTCCAGCCCAACCCCTTTTTCACCATTATTTTTCTCTATTCTTCGATTTTTTTTCAAAGGTACTTGTCTCTTCTTTTGACATAAGTGAAAAATTGAATACCGATTCGATTCTCATGCTATACCATGATCTAAAACCAAGGTAAAAGAGTAGATCTATGGGATCACTCTAAAATACACGAAAGAGGATCCATGGATTCCTCTTCCATGGATGCGTTTTGATTATTTATACTTTTTTGAAACTTTATTTTCTGTATATAGTCATTTTTAGATTAAACTAGGAAATGGTTCTTTTTGGTGTTTACATGCTAATATAGTTGATGCATGGAAAAGCAAATGAAAGCCATGATGTATGCATGTATTTTTATAGAAATCGTGTATGTGAAGGCTTTGCTCATTAAAATCTCTGAACAAGTAAGCTCGGTCGATTAAGTACTCACATATAGATTTTCAGATTTATGCTGTTTTTATTTAGACCCGATTTTGGTTAGATTCATTGATGATCAAACATGAAAGTAATCATGCTCAAATATGCATATCTGAGTAATAAAGATGTAAAAGCAGGGAGGTATAAATCTCACTCTGTTAATACATATTTTCATTCGTAAAAACATTCTCAGTGCATGCATAGCTTTAAAGAAGTAGGGATCTGGGTCATTAATGGACCCTCTTCCTCTGTTTTGGGAGCTCACGGCCTGGCCGACCATTCCAGCCAAACAAGGCTCGACTGGTCAAGTCTGGCCAGACCTGTCAATGTTTTGATAGGTCTTCTAGGCTCGACTGGACCGAGCCCAATCGACCTGATAAGGCTTGCTAGGCCACAAGGGCTCAGTCGAGTGACACGGCTGAGCCGACTAAAAATAAAATAAAAATAAAGAGCTTATTTGGGAGGGGGGGGGGGGGGGGGGGGAGTCAGCATGCCCTAACAACATGTGCACACAGGCCCAGATTGGGCCTGTGTTAGGCACAAACGACATGCTCGGCTGGGCTGACTAGGCCAACCCAACTTGGCAGGGATATGCCTGGCCAAGTTCGGCCTTTGGGCAGGACTGGGACATGTCTGACAGTCCCTTGCCAGGCCCGACCCAAGGTTGATCAGACCTGACCCAGCTGACTAAGGTCAGTTGGGCCGGCTCGAAACCCCAGCCGTCTGGGTCGACTAGGTGTGAGTCTCTTTATAAAAATAAATTATATATATATATATATATATATATATATATATATATATATATATATATATTAAGAATAGGCATTTACAATTATGCTTAGACTTGTTAAAAATTTGCATTTACAATTGTGCATTGACTTGATTAAAATATGCAATAGTTATGCATACACTTGATAAAATTATGCATTGACAGTCATGTAAGCACTTGATAGAAATTGCGTTGATGTGTATATGTTTACTTCAATTAGCAACAATGCATTTACGCACTTGATAAAAAATGTGCATTTGTTGTTTATTCCAATGAAAAACATGCATTGACAAGTATGTATGCACATGATGGGAGTATGCATTGATATGTATATGCAATTTTATTGATACCATGCAATTGACATGAACATGCACGATTGATGGGAATATGGATTTTACATGATCATATACATTCAAAGGAAATATGCATTGGCATGGATACATGTATGTAAATGAAAGAATGCACTTGACATAGTTGCATATGAATTAAGTAAATACATGCTTAAGAATATTTTGTTTCATACACATGATAAAGGTTTGCATATATGAATGTGCATTTGGAACATGTGATTTGTGTTGTAAATGACATATTGCTTTGGTTTTTTCATATGGTGCACCGATGGTCGAAATGAATCATCATGGGCTGAGTGTGCCTCGAGTTGTGGTTTTCTTCTTTATTTATTTTAAATGTATCACAAAAAACAAATTAATATTTTGCACTGCATTACACTGTTCTATGTGTTTCCACGAGTGAGAGTCCCGTGATGGCTCTTGTAGGGGTAGATGCGAGTTGTTGCCTTTGTTTGCATGCTGAATTGCAAATTAAAGAAATATGATGATAATAATCTAATAAAAAATAAAAGAACAATATAACGTACTTTCTAAGATATCTCATCGAGAGTACGAGACTCTTGGAGGTACATTTTTGAGGAAACTACGAGGATACAAAAATTTTGTGTGCATTATTGTTGCCCTTGAACCCGATATTGAGGTTCTTCTCCTAGCCACAGTTTTAGGGAGAGTCCGCCACTTTGCCTAGGGGTGGTGGCTAGACACAATTGTTATTTTGGTATACCAAGAAAAGTGATATTTGTGGATGGGTGGTCCCTGGTGTTTTCGATTTTGGATGGGTGGTCTAATATTCTGAAGGTTATTTCAGTCGATGGCTAAATTTAAAACTCAGTAATAAAATACAAATTGTGTGCTAAGCTACCCTGAAAATTTTACTTGACCTCAGAGATTTTACCCATTTGGTGTATCCCCGGGCAATGGTAATTAAAAAGAGGAACTTAAATTATCTGCATTTAATAGAGATATGCATATGAAAAAAAAAATCTAATAAGAGGTAATAATTTACTCATACTTTGCACTGAAGCCATGCATATTCTTGTTATGCATTAGATCATGCATGTTTACCTATTGCCTTAACTGTTAAATGTTGGTCAATGCATAATATTGTTCCCTAAAGTATATTAAATGATTGTATTGCTAAATCTGTGATCCCTGTTATTTATTAAATGTTCCTTCATGCTTAATAATTCTTCCCTATTGCATGAATGTTTAATTGAATTATGAATTTGTCATAATTATATTTCTCTAAATTATTGCATGAAAATTTATCTATATTCTTTATGCTCATTTATTTCATTAGAGGAATTCGTACGTAGAATTCTTTGAATTTCTAACACCCTTACTTTTGTGATTTTCGCAGTCGCAGGGGATCAGTGAAGCGATTAGCTTCTAGGAGAGCTATGAGTGTCACACTTTTGCTAGACGGTTCACAGAGAGACAACGCGATTTAGTTTTTTCTTATTTACTTTTATGTGATTTAAGTAACTCTGATATGTTTCTTGCAATTATTGTTTAAATACTCTTTCTTTCAAATAAATAAATAATGAGTTATTTTGGTTTCAGGTGATAAATGTAAGATTTCCTTGTGATGTGTTTGGTCATCTAATTGGGAGTGTTACTGTAAAGGCTCTGAGTCTCTAGAAATATTTTCGTAATTGATTTAAAAAAAACATTTGCATTTTCAAGGGGTATGAGTTGGGGTCGTTATAGCTTTGGTATCAGAGTAACCATAAAATCTTACACTTATATCATATTTTTTAGAATTAAGTTTTGAATTTTGGTAAGTGAGCCTTGTCCTAAAGTGTCAGCAAGTCGTGCCTCGTTCTCCAGAGCAGTCTCCTTTACTGGTAAGGCTATTTAATACTTTTATTTAAAGTATTTGAATTTCTTATGCTTGATTGTATTCATAAATTAATTATCTTTTGGTGTGAATTAAATTTTTTGTGTGCTTGTATGAATGTATTTGTTCGGGATCAATCCTAAGGGGGTAGGATCGATCACAGTATAACTTTATAAAATTTTCATATTTTAAATGTATACCCACACTTATTCAGTACATTCTAATTTCGAGGACGAAATTGTTTTAAGGGGGTAGGGATATAATATTCCGTATTTTCACCTTTAGTTAAATTTGAAGTTTTTCAAAAATTTGGCTGTCTGGGAGAAAAATTGTTTGAGACCCGGTTTTTAGACTGATGTCTTTGAGTCTAGGTTTGGCCCAGGTTTCATCGACAAGGTCATAACAAGTCAATCAAAGGGAGATAAAGAGTTTTATTTTTGACCTTTAAATTTAAGCAAAATTTGAGCAAAATTTGGGTTATTTTTGGGCAAAATTCAGAATTTGATATTCATGTAATATGTCGTTGGATGCGTCTTAGAATTCTGAGCACAACAATATTTTACTTTCTTGAATTCGAGTTTCGATTGGGTCGAAAATCACATTTTTTTGAAAATTGAGCAGTTTATAAACTGGATCCGAAGCTGGATCAGATGAGATCCAAGGCATATGATCCGAGTTATTATGGATTTGGATCTTATTTACGACCTACTTAAATCTAGATTTAATCCAGATCTTGATTCATTTTCATTTTGGATATGAGTTTGGATTTTTGGATCCGAATCCAGATCTAAATCCAAGCCCCATGATTTTTTAGCTTTAAATTGAATATAAAGCTTTAATTTGGGGTTTAATAAGGTTAAGGAGCCTTCTGGGTTAATTTGTCAATTTTTGGAAGTTTTAAAATAATTTTTAATTAAGTAAATTAATTAATTAATATTAATTCCAAATTTTATTTTAGGGTTGAGTAGGACTCCTTAAAAGAGTCCTTATTCCTACTCAAGAGAGAGTTTTAAAAAGAATTGGAAGTTTTTTTTATAAAAGTCAACTTTAATGAAGTTTCAAAAAAAAAAGGTGAAAGAAGAGTTACATAAAATAGAAACTCTCTTCTCCAGCCCTTTTAGAAAGGGGTGGAGAAGGGGGGAACGTCATCCCCTCTCCCACTCATTATATAAAGAAAAAAAAAGAATGGAAAAAATAGAGAAGAGAAAGAAGGGAAAGAGGAGAGAGAAAAAGAGAGAGAGAGAGAGAAAGGGAAGAAGAAGAAGAAGAAGAAGAGTCTTCTTCTTCTCCACCCCAACCCCTTTTTCACCATTATTTTTCTCTATTCTTTGTTTTTTTTTCAAATGTACAGGTCTCTTCTTTTGTCATAAGTGAGAAACCAAATTCCGATTCGATTCTCATGCTATACCATGATCTAAAACCATGGTAAAAGAGTATATCTATGAGATCACTCTAAAATACACAAAAGAGGATCCATGGATTCCTCTTCCATGAATGCGTTTTGATTATTTATACTCTTTTGAAACTTTATTTTTTGTACATAGTCATTTTTAAATTAAACCAAAATTTATTTCTTGGTATGAAATGGTTCTTTTTGGTGTTTACATGCTAATATAGTTGATGCATTAAAAAGCATATGAAGCCATGATGTATGCGTGTATTTTTATAGAAAACGTGTATGTGAAGGCTTGCTCATTAAAATCTCTGAACAAGTAAGCTCGGTCGATTAAGTACTCACATATAGATTTTTAGATTTAAGCTATTTTTATTCGGACACGATTTTGGTTGGATCCATTAATGATCCAACATGAAAGTAATCATGCTCAAATATGCATACCTGGGTAATGAAGATGTAAAAACATGCAAGTACAAATCTCACTCTGTTAATACATATTTTCATTCTTAAAAACATGCTTAGTGCATGCATAGCTTTAAATAAGTAGGGATCTAGGTCATTAATGGACCCTCTTCCTCTATTTTGGGAGCTTACGACCTGGCCGACCAGACCATCCAAGCAAGGCTCGACTGGACCGAGTCCAGCCAGCCTGATAAGGCCACAGGGGCTCAGCCAAGTGGCTTGGCTGAGCCGACTAAAAAAAAATAAAGAGCTTGTTGGGGGGGGATGTTAGCATGTGCACACAGGCCCATATTGGGCCTGTGTATGGCCGTCAGGCCCAACCGACATGCTCGGTTGGGCTGACTAGGCCAGCTCAGCTTGACAGGGACCTACCTGGCCCAGTGCGGCCCTTGGGTAGGACTGGGACATGTCTGGCAATCCCTTGCTAGGCCCGACCCAAGGTTGATCAGACCTGACCCAGCTGACTAAGGTCAGTTGGGCCTGCTCGAAACCCCAGCCGACCGGGTTGGCTAGGTGTGAGTCTCTTTTTAAAAAGAAAGTATATGTATGTATGTATATATATACATATTAAGAATAGGCATTTACAGTTATGCTTAGACTTGTTAAAAATTTGCATTTACAGTTGTGCATTGACTTGATTAAAATATGCAATAGTTATGCATACACTTGATAAAATTATGCATTGACAGTCATGTAAGCACTTGATAGAAATTGTGTTGATGTGTATATGTTTACTTCAATTTGCAACAATGCATTGATAGTTACATACACACTTGATAAAAAATGTGCATTTGTTGTTTATTCCAATGAAAAACATGCATTGACAAGTATGTATGCACATGATGGGAGTATGCATTGATATGTATATGCAATTTTATCGATACCATGCAATTGACATGAACATACACGATTGATGGGAATATGGATTTTACATGAGCACATACATTCAAAGAAAATATGCATTGGCATGGATACGTGTATATAAATGAAAGAATGCACTTGACATAATTGCATATGAATTAAGTAAATACATGCTTAAGAATATTTTGTTTCTTACACATAATAAAGGTTTGCATATATGAATGTGCATTTGGAACATGTGATTTGTGTTGTAAATGACATATTGCTTTTGTTTTTGCATATGGTGCATCGATGATCGAAATGAATCATCATGGGCCGAGTGGGCCTCGAGCTGTGGTTTTCCCCTTTATTTATTTTAAATGCATCGCAAAAATCAAATTAATATTTTGCACTGTTCTATGTGTTTCCATGGGCGGGAGTCCCGTAATGGCTCTTGTAGGGGTAAATGCGACTAGTTGCCTTTGTTTGCATGCTGAATTGTAAATTAAAGAAATGAGATCATAATATTCTAATAAAAAATAAAAGAACAGTGTAATGTACTTTCTAAGATGTCTTGTCAGGAGTACGGGACTCTTGGAGTTGCAATTTTGGGAAAACCACAAGGATACAAAAACTCTGTATGCATTATTGTTGCCCCTGAACCCGATATTGAGGTTCTTCTCCTGACCACGGTTTTAGGGAGAGTCAGATACTTTGCCTGGGGGTGATGTGTAGACACAACTATTGTTTTAATATACCAAGAAAAATGACACTTATAGATGGGTGGTCCCTAGTGTCCCTGACATTGGATGGGTGGTCTAATGTTACGAACGCTATTTCAGTCGAGGGTTAAATTTAAAACTCAGTAATAAAATACAAATTGTGTGCTAAGCTACCTTGGGAACCTAACTTGACCTCGAGAATTTTACCCATTTGGTGTATCCGCGGGCAACAATAATTAAAAAGATGAACTTAAATTATCTGCATTTAATAAGGAGATGCATATGAAAAAAACTTCTAATAAGACGTAATAATTTACTCATACTTTGCACTGAAGCCATGCATATTCTTGTTATGCATTAGATTATGCATGTTTACCTATTCCCTTAACTGTTAAATGTTGGTGAATGCATAATATTGTTTCTTAAAGCATATTAAATGATTGTATTGCTAAATTTGTGATCCCTGTTATTTATTAAATGTTCTTTCATGCTTAATAATTGTTCTCTATTATATGAATGTTTAATTGAATTGTGAATTTCTCATAATTGTGTTCCTCTAAATTATTGCATGAAATTTTATTTGTATTCTTTATGCTCATTTATTTCATTAGAAGAATTCATATATAAAATTTCTCAGATTTCTGACACCCTTACTTTTATAGTTTTCGCAGCCGCAAGGGATCAGTGAAGTGACTAGCTTCGGAGAGAGCTACGAGTGTCACACTTTTGCTAGTTCACAGAGGTACAACGTGACTCAGTTTTTCTTATTTACTTTTATGTCATTTAAATAACTCTGATATGCTTATTGCAATTATTGTTCAAATACTCTTTCTTTTAAATAAATAAATAATGAGTTATTTGGTTTGAGGTGATAAATGTAAGATTTCCTTGTGGTGTGTTTGGTTATCCAATTGTGAGTCGAACTGTAAAGGCCCCAGGTCTTTAAGAATATTTTTGCAATTGATTTTAAAAAAAAAAATTGCATTTTCAAGGGGTATAGGAGCTGGGGTCGTTATACATAAGCCTTCGCATGCGTTCATTCTTGCGGGTTAGTACAGAAAGCTTTGAGGCAGAGCCGACGAAGCTGCATAAGGTATGGATTGCAATAGGTAGAGAAGAAGGAGCCCACATGACTGTAACATATTTATCATGAAGTATATCAAAGAAAAGAGGTAGAGAGGTCAGATATATTTGGGTTTGAGACCTCAAAAATTGGCCGGGTCGGTGATGATGGACAACCTGGACAACATGTTTTAGGCCTGGACAATGTATTCTTTTTTTAACAAGCGTAAAATATTAGTGCCACTGAACAAATCGTTGTAATGTCTGGCCTTCGTAAATAAAAATTGTAAAAGCGATTAACATTATGTATAGTGAAAATCATAATTTGCTTTTATGGTCTTGCTATCGCCATTTACACAATGATTGCTAAAAGGTTGAAACGATTTGTATGTATGAAGGCTACATGTTGTCGTGTTTAGCTTGATACCGATTGGCTTACAACAAATTATAATTCATTATGTAACGTAACATTCTATGATTATATAATTCTTTCTATAACAGATCGAGAATTGTTTTTCATAGATGGAGTATCCGATCACAACATGTATAGCCACGAACATAAAGCAGAAAAGATTTGTCCTATCGTGATTTGCTTTTATGGGCTTTGACTAAACCTCGTGACGAGTTTCTTCAAAATTTATCTCTTTTATGGCGTATATTTGATTTGTGTTGTGTACTGTAGAAAGGAATTGCAATATCTTTTATAGAATATTATGCTAATGTCAGTGAAACATCCACAAAAAGGTGCCCGAAAACTCTGCAAAGGGCTCCAAGATAACATCAACCGGCTGCAAGATGAATTTGCAGAAGAAAATACTATCATTAATTTTGTACGTATGAAACCACTATCAGTTGTATATTTACTTTTGCCATGGGTATGTATGTTAACACGTGCATATTTGTTTCAAATAGACTATATACAATTTTGTCATGTATATTCAAAGCAATGCAACAATCAATACTATGCGCATCGTCACCCCTTATTTCATCGTATATCGGTTCTCTTGTAAACAAATCGTTGTAATGTTCGGCCTTCATTAATGAAAATTGTAAAAGCGATTAGCGTTGTATATAATGAAAATTATGATTTGCTTTTACGGTATTCCTATCGCAATTTACACAATGATTTACAATAGAAATTATGATTTGTACGTACAAAGGTTATGTGCTATCGCGATTTGCTTGACACCGATTGGCTTGCAACCAATTATAATTCATTATGTAACGTAACATTCTATGATTATATAATTCTTTTTATAATAGATCATGAATTATTTTTCATAGAGGAAGTGTCCGATCATGATATGTATAGCCATAGACATAAAGCAAAAGCGATTTGTCCTATCGCGATTTGCTTTTACGTGCTTTGTCTATGTCAATGATATGTTTTATAGCGATTTAGAAATTGATTTAAGTAACAGTTGCAAACCGATATGAGTAAATTGCGATATTACATATCGATATCGTTCACAGAGATAAACAAAACATATCGTTGTCGCAGTGACTAAAATATTATTTCTTTATAAAACGTAAATCCATATCATGCTGCAAATCAATATGTATAATTGAATTTACCTTAATTTTTATCGCTGAATTTTACGTCGATTTTTTTTTATGGGTTTAGGTGGGGGAGTATTTGGATTGGGTTGGTTGTGAGACATATATATAATTTAATTAAATTTATTTGGTACTTTTAATAATGTTTATTTATAGAACAACTTTTTGTGCAACGATTTAACTACAATATATGTACAACGATGTATATATATGAAGGCTAGATGAGACAACGATTTGTCCATGCACTTTTACCATGATTTATACTCATGCAATATGCAATTTTCATGCAGTTGTGGCCAACATAAACATTATTGTGTAAATCACGATAGAAGACTACACCGTATAACAATTTATATACCAAATAAATCACCATAGAGGCAATTTACTAATGGTGTAAAAATTAAGCTACAACGATTTAACAACGATCATGCACAAGTAGTAAATGTAACAACTTTTTACTTTTAAGACAGTTTATTTACAAAAAAACTTTTTGCGCAATGATTCAACTACATCATATGTATAATGATTTGTATATGTGAATGCTAGATGAGACAACGATTTTCACTAATGGTATAAGCACTGAACAATGACGATTTACCTATGGTATCAAAATTGTAGCTCTGTAGGTTAGATGAGACAATGATTTATACATGTGAATGATACATATTACAATGATTTATACATGAGAATGATACATTATTATACATAATTCACATGCGATTCATGTGTTCTATAACTCACTTTTGAATTGAACTGAGCCTGTCATAAAACAAAATAATATAAAACACTACATTGTTTCACAAGAAATGCAAACATCCTTCCAACATTGATTACATACCAAAAGACTTGTAAATCTGGAGCTATCGTTCCAGAATAACTGATCGGAAGGATTGAAGGTTTCAACGTTGTAGTGCACGTCTGTAGGGTATTGTTGCATGCTAAAAATTACACAAGTAAGATATTGATAAGCTGCACATAATGCAATTCCCATGGGAAACAATACCTATTCATGCGAAGGCCTTGGTTGCTTTTGCTTAGAGGTTGGTTGTTTCTTAGACTTTTTCTTGCCAACCAATTCTAGTGCACCCTTTGTCCTCGACGACTACGATCAGAGGCAGGTTCCTTTTGATACCCTTCGCTAGGTGATTTTTTTCATCATAATCTACAACATTGACTCCTAACTTGTTGAAGATGATGTTTATGCTTCAGCGTAACTTCTCATGTGGGTCAAGGGAAGCATGATTTTCACCTCCGCTGTTCGTTCCCATTTTCTTGGACTGGTCTTCATCAGCTGCAACAAATTGATGGTGAATTAACTGCATGTTTTCAAGTAACTACTTTGACACTTTTCTTATGAATACATAGGCTTTTTCAGTTTTCGATGCCAAATCTGCAACATGCATAAGTGACCTACATAGTTGTTGGTAATGAGAGACTATATGACACTTCTCACCAACACCAGTTTGACTGACATTATCTATATCCAACAGTTCAATCTTTGCTTGTCTCATCCATCTTCACATTAAATATGACTCAGGTATTTCTTGTATCTTCTCTTGATTAAGTGCCTTTAATGCATGACGACATAAAATACCTTTGAATTCATACATTTTGCACGTACATTCAATTGTTCTGTTGTCAACATTATACGTAACATGTGCTTCTTGCCTTTTCGGATGCTCTTTGCCCTTTGTAAACACCCCAAAATTTTCTTGTTTATTTCCAGACACCCCTCCTCTTAGATGCCAACCCCTGTAGGTCAGTGTAGGAGTCGAAACCTAAGTTTCTCCCAGTTTAGGTGTCGTTTCACTATTTTTGTTAGTAAAATTTCTATTTTACCCTTAGGTAACCTTAAATCTCTAACAATTAGAGTCGACCAAGCTCATTTCAAGTTCAGAACAATTAGAATGTCAGTCATTTCTAGCTCACCTGAGCTTACGATGAGTGAATCCTATTCATTTTTTATCATTTCGGCTAAAATTGGTTTATTTTCTTAGAAATGAGCTCAATTCTAGCTCGAACCCCAGTCAATTATTCCGGAGTATGTCAATTCCAGTTGACCTTATTCCTCTGAGTCTAACTTGAGCTCACCAAAAAGTCAAGTGGCTCGGTTTCAGTTTAATTTTATTTCCCGCAGTCTAGGAACCCATTTCAGTTGAAATTGAGCCGAGTTCAGTCAGTTGAGCTAGTGTTTGAACTCTAAAATTAGTTCATCTCAAACATAGTGCAGTCTCGTTGTCCATTTCACTCCAGTGTGTATTTCTCACAATTTCTTTGAGAATTAGGCTAAATCTCAATCATTCAGTCTAGGGATTAGTTGAGTCAGTGTTATTTTAGTTCTTCTAAGTTTAAAAACCTTAGTATTTAATTTAAACCAGTCGAGACCAGTTAAAACCTCATTTCCAGTGTCACACCATGCCGTGCAGGGGCAGAATCATTTCTCAGATTATTTTGTTCGAAACTTCATTTTGTCATCCCCACAGCTGATACAACCATTAATCAAAGCCCAGATTAGTTCTCTTCTTAAAAAAATTAGCTATATCCGAGACTCAATTTGCATTTGGATCGGATCCAATGTCGGGTCAAATGTTGATCCTCAAATTTTCACCTTTAAACAAAAATGTTCAATTCTTTGTCTCTGCCAAGGATCCGGGACTTCAAATCTCTTGCTCAAGGTTCATATTTTGCATATCATTTCACATCATTTCATATTATTTCATATTATTTCTTGTCATTTTGGATCATTTTATCGCATTGCATGTTATTCTCGAGATCCAACACTCTGGTTTTTCAAAATCTCCAATCTAGATTTGATTTTAAAACCTCTCTTTTGAAATCAATTTTAAAAACCTGGGTTTTAAATCAACATTTCGCCATTTGGCCAACCCCAGGGCGTTGCATTTTTCATTTCAAAATCACTTTCTTCAGAAAAACAATTTGGATTTGTTTTAAACTCAATTTTCAACTGATTTCAATTATCAGATGGGACCCATCTAGGTGGTCTTACTTCTGGATCACTTCTTTCATTTCTCAAATTTTAGTTATTTCAGAGTTTTAGTTGATTTAGGACTCTGTCTTTTTACCTTTTAAACCTTTTCAAACTTTCATTTTATTGGTCTTAAATTAGAGGTAGCCTTACCCCTCACCCATTTCTTTCATTTGGCCTTTTTTTTAGAGTTTCAGTTAGACTAGGACTCTATCTCGGAGTTTCAGTCAGATTAGGACTCTATCTTTCATTTCTATTTTTACCTGTTTTCAAGAAAATCTTTTAAAATTTTAGAGTTTTAGTCAGATTAGGACTCTGCTCCAGAGTTTTGGTTGGTTTAGGACTCTAACTCTGACTTCATTTTTTAGAAAACCTTTCAAAACCTTCTTCATTTGTCCTTCAAAAAACCAAATTTTAAAGTTTTAGGACTTTATCCCAGAGTTTCAGTCAGATTAGGACTCTAGTCCAGAGTTTTGGTTGGTTTAGGACTCTAATTTTCTTGATTTTGTCTTTTGCCTTTACTTTTATCTGTTTTAAAAAACCCTTTTTAACCTTTATTTTAATCCTTTTCAAAACCCTAATGTGGGGCCCACACAGTTGATGCCACATTTGGGAGCGTATCAACTCATTCAAAACTCTAGTCGATTCAAAACTTTCAATTTCAATTTTATTTTAACCTCTTTTGAAAACCATTATTTTTACTATTTTAAAATTGTTTTCTGAAAAATCATATGGGGCTCATAGTAGGTGGCGCCACATTTGAAAGTGTTTTAGTTAGTTTAGGGTTTAGTTAGTGTTCAAGTTAGATTAGAAGTTTTAAAAGGTCAAAATTGATTTTAAAACTTAACCTTTATTTTGACACTTTGGAACCTTCTTTTTAAAACTTGTAATTAGGGTTTTTAAAACCAAATGTGGGCCACACTAAGTGGCGCCATATTTGAGATTGGTTTTAAGTTAATTAGGAATTAATTAAGTTAATTAGGTAGAGTTCTTTAGGGTTAGAACTCCACCAAAAAATTGCCCCCCATTTGGTTAATCTTAATTAATTAAGAGGAGTTCTAATTAAATTAGAACTCTCTCTAATTAAACCTAATGAAAAACTATAAATAGAGGCTATGAGGGTCAACCCACACATGCTCTCTCATCCTCTCCCTCTCTCAAATTTGTGGCTTTCTCTACTCCATGCTCATCTTCCTCCATTGATGCAAGCAAGGTAAGCTTTTCTTACTTTTTTTTATTTTGTTCTAATTTTTTTATGATTTTTTTTGCCATTGCCGCCCCCCTATGCATGAGTTATTTTCATTTTTTTGTTCAAGCACCATGCTCCACAATTAAAGATGATGATGCACTGATCATCCATGATTATTTTCACACTTTTGATCTATTAGAATAGTTGGAAAATAGTTTATTATGTTAAATGCCCAAAAAAGATCAAGATTCGACCTTTTTATAGGTTGAGTCCCTCTTTTAACGGCTAATTTTTTTTGTTTATTTCATCATAGTTATGTTTATTTTAGTTGTTCAAGCATCAAATCATGATTTATTGTATTATTTATTTATTTTTTATATTTTTAGCGTAAATAATCTATGCTATTTCATTCTAGGGTCTTAGATTTGTTATTTGCGATTATGTCCATCTGTTAATGTATTTATTTTTCCAGATTATATTCATTAAAAAATATTATTTTTTTATGATGAAATCATTCATGTGTCCATGGTTTTAAATAAAAAAAAAATAAGATTTTTTTGAGGTATGTAACCCTATTTTCAAAAACCCAAACCGAAGTCAGTTTGCTGAGTCAAGAAAACACTATGAAAATCTAAGAGCATCTTTCCGAGGTCATATCTCCCTCGTCCAAGATCCAATCGATGATCTGTAAAAAGAGTTATTTTCGTATGAATCTCTAGTTTATCTGTAAAAATTGTATAAATTTTTATGGTGTATTGCTATTTTATTTATGTCAAGAATCAGATCTATATTTCTGCAACTGTTAATCATTATTCAGAATCAAATCCAACTTGTTAGAACGATTTCTCCCTAACCAGTGATTGTATCAATGATCCGTAAAAAAAAGTATTGTCATTATAATGTCTACTATCTCATATAAAAGTTTCATAAATTTTGATTCTGTTTTGCTATATTTCCCTATACCCGAAACTGTATCTTACTATTTTATTTCGTTATACATTTGCCAGAATTGAGTGCATATTGCCAGAATCATATCTCCCTAACCAAAGATGCCTTTTCTAATCTGTAAAAAGAATTATTTTTGTTCAGATGATTAGTTTATGCATGTAAAATTTTATAGTTTTTCATTACAGTTTGATTCCTGATTCGGGTGTAACACTGTGGCAGGTACGTGCCCGTGAGCAAAATCATATATTTTCATGTTTTATTTAATTTTTATATCAAAATAATCCCTAAAATTATATTTTTTGATTGCATTTTAATTTTAGGGTTATTATAAGTTTTTATGTCAATTTTTATGAATTTTGGAATTCATTTGAAGCATTATTTAGTTAAATCATAAAAACAAGATGCCCGCGGAAGCCTGATTCAACTGAAACATAGGCTAAATTTGAATTTTTTCTAATATTTCAATTTTTTTATGAAAAGTTTCATATCTTTAGGGTTTTATCATGTTCATAATCATGCTAGTGTGCCCTCCAGCGGAGTTTGCGTTGTATTGAATTCGTTTGATCCCCGGATTAAGCATTTTATAAAAATATTTTCTAAGAAACCTTGTTTTGTAATAAAAGTCAATTTTCAAGGGTATTTTAGCTAATTTTCCAAAAAATCCAAATTTTAAAGTTGTTTATTTCTATTATTTATTTATTATTCTTTATTATGTTTATTTCAAGAAAGCATGGAAAAAGGCTTATATCTGGATAAATCTATCAATTTCTAGATATTATTGGATAAATTCTGAAAAGTTGACATTTGTCCACTAATAAGTTTTCTAATTTTGCAACGACATTCAAAATCGTATTTTTCTTTAGTCTATTTTTTAACTTATTATTTATGTAAATTGTAAATATTGGAATATGAATTTAATTTCCTACTTAGATTAGGGTTGCATTGCATATAGTTTATTTTAATAATATGATTCGTGTGATAGATGATGATTCATGCATATTCAAATTCACAATGGTCAACACAAATGAAACATGCACTCGCTTCTAAGGAGTTAATATACTTGATTGAGTTCGTATTTGTGGCCATAGTCAGAATACGAATAATATCCAGATTTATCATCTTCTTTTAAGCCCCAAATAACCTACACTCTTAGGCATTTTCAGAAATCATTGCATATTTTTAAAACTTTTCTGAATATTTTCCCCTTTTAGAATAAAATGAATTATGTTCAATACATATTCGTGGTCATAGTCAGGGATATGTGGCAAATATATTTCATCTAAATTCTATAAGGCACATAAATTCCTTTTATCAATGATTTTCTTCAAGTTCTTCAAAAAAATATTTTCTCAAATGGCATTCATGCATCATTTAGGTTTAGATGGAATTATGAAAAGATTTCATAGGGCCACATGCCCATCCCTGTTGGGTTATTTTTCAAATCCATTTCAAAAAAATCATTTTTCTCAAAATTGCTTGACTTTTCCTCAAAATTGATTTTCAAGGTTTTTTCCTTTTCCCAAATAATTTTCTAAGTGTCCTTTTCTTCAAAAGTATTTTTCCAATGTGATTCACATTTTTTAAAGCATCCTTTTTTCAAGTATTTTCCAATGTTCAAAGCATACATCAGATTTTCAATCAAAATTTCCTAAGTCATAGCACATGCCTGATTCTTTGTGCATTTAGGAAATAGAACATCGATTTAGACAGTTGAGCAAAACAAAGCACTAGATTGATCCTTGGTTCGATTACCTTTGGTTATGGTGCCAGGAACGATTGGACCTCATACCGACATGTGAGTCATATTCTACAGTTTTTTTTTGCATTTTAAAACGAAGGTGAGTTATTTTCAAAACTTTTTCAAAGGCTAGTTTGACTTGAAAAAGAAAAATTTTGCAATGATAACACCCTCCCATACAATATGGTATTTGTGCATATTCTCGGTTTGTGTGTGTCCTTCTATGTTGCAATTCATGACCTATATAACCTCCTTCTTAATTCATTCAAATACCATTAGTGTATACAGATTTGCAGGTTGCATCAATATTTTCATGCCCAAAGTTACAGGGTGTGTATTGAAGCATTTCACATCTTGTTCAAGCTCATTTTGTCTAAGACCGTCTATAAATAATTCATATTTTTTATGAAGCAAAACATTGTTAAACATGAATAGATGGTTTTCTTTAGTGTGGCATGCATAGATTCAACTCTTTGTGTGCTTATCAATGCCCACTTCTCTTTTTCTGCATATAAATTTTGTAACCACACACACTCTTCAAGGTCGTACATCAGAATCATTTTTTTCCAATCAGACATAAATGTGACCTTGTCTACGCTCTCAAGTACACACATTATAAACTTTTTGTCAAACCCTGTCTTTTGATTAAATATATGTTCTATGTTCTTTGTTGCATTTTGAAAGATATGCCACAAAGATAGTCGATGATGTGCATCTGGCCATATATGAGACACTGCAGCCGTAATTATGTGATCACCATTTATAAGTACAACTTCAGGTTGCTTCCCATTCATTGCCTGTGTAAATAATCTGAACAACCACTCAAAGCTTTCCTTGATCTGGTCATACAAAAAATTGTCGCCTAATATACAACTCTGTGAGTGATGGTTCACTTCGACAAACTGCATAAATGACCACAGTTCAGTATTAATCTTCATTGTCGTATAAAAAACAAACACATCATTGAAGCATTCATAATCTACTCTTGACTTTGAATCTGCCCAAAATATATTCACAGCATATCCATCTTCATACAATTGCATTGCACTAAAGAAACCAGGGTCAATGCTTGATTTCTTCTGTAAGTAATCAACCAAAATACATATTTCTTCATTCTTCATGTTATATGTCATCTTCCTGCTCAAGTAGTTTCTTAGATTCATAGGTGTGAATGACACATTCTCGCAACCACCATCTATGTGCGTGTACAAATTATGTCTTTCTTGGTGCAATGTCAGTGCTATTAGCGATTAGTTATTTCAGTAATTGCATCATGCATTTCAGTTACTTTAAGATGTGACCTTAACATATGAGTCATAAATGAAGCTACTAAATCATTGTTATGATCACTGATTAAAGTACAAACTACATATTTCTCATTTGGAATTCTTCTTAACACCATTATTGCTGGACATCCACATCTTGAATCTGGCTTGCTTCTTGTTGGATTTCCACTCAACTTCTTCCAACCTTTCTTAGAACAAATATATGTCTTTCTCACCACGACACCCTGTGCATTTTTTGACCAAGAATACCTTCTAACACTGAAGCCAAGTAAAATTTATATGCAACTTCCTCATTATTAAACTACATTCCTTCTACGGGAAAAGAGTCAAGTGTACTATCATGTACATTCCCAATACCTGCACCTTTATCAAGTGTACTGCCATGATCGTCTACCTCATTATCGAATTGCATTTCTTCTGCTAGAACATTCAAGTCAAGAGTGAATCCAATGCCTGCACCCTTCTTATCATGTGTATCATTAGTGCACATGTTCACTTCTTCAGGTGCGTCATTAGTATAGATGTTCACTTCTCCATAACTTTCCAATGATTGAGATAGATCATCTTCACTGCAACCAGATGCTAAGGTCATCACTGTCATAAGCAAGATATCAATTTATATTAGCCAGCCTATACGTTTACTATGATTTATTCAAGATGCATATAACAACAGATACCGATAAGGTTAAGCAAGTCAAAGAAACGATTGAATGAATCATAGTATAAAAGCAATGATTTGTCGGTACTATGCATCAAGTTGTTATTTACCATGTCAATAAAAGAAATGAATAATGTATATGTGTGTTGACAATAGTGATTCACGTGACAACAATTTAATTATATATGCGACGTTGTGAAGCGATTTCAATAGAAATCGCTAAATGAGCAGCTATTTGAATACGAAAATCGCCACTGCAAGCACGCAATAATGTATTTCTACACACACACATTTTAAAATTCTTTCTGCAAATATCTTACAAATCAATATTAGAAAATACATAATATCTTACAAATCGATATACATATCGCATAATATATTATAAATCGATACGACAATTCAACATAATAGCTTACAAATCAACACTACAAAACACATAATATCTTACAAATCGATATACATATCGCAAAATATATTACAAATCGATACGAAAATTCAGCATAATAGCTTACAAATTGATATTAACAAACAAAACAATATCTCATAAATCGGTAGTATGTTACTACAACCGTGATTTGCGATACATTGCATATAGTGAGTGAATGATGATACCGGATGGGGTAGAGGCCCTTTCTCGCATATGTAACCAAGCATTCTTGTCAACAGGTCCCAGCGTCTTACAAATATCTTTAATTTTCCAACCATCGAAAAGACAAGATCCACCTGCAATAACAAAACAATGCCTTAATGGCACTCATGACGACATACGTTCTTCAAAAATAGCACGATGACATGGAAAGGTACTCACGACACCTTAATAGCACTTGTTGGAATGTTTGTGCGTCATTGCTTTTTTCCATACTGCCTAACGAAAACAAAAAATATGAGAAAACTGTAAAAAGAGATGGCCGACAAATGCCCCTATGACGCCACCCACCAATGATCGAACCAGTCGATCGATTTATAATTATCTCCACGAGGTAGAAACGAACCCAATAATATTTTATAACACAAGGCATGAACGAGAAGACGACAATGTGTTGTAACACATGCTAAAAATCAAGGCAGAAACCTGGACTTGAGATGACGGCAAATGGTGCTCTGACGGTAGCAGACGACACTAAAGAATGCGTCGTCAAAGAGAGCTTCTGTTACAACAGATGGTGCATCGTCAAAGGGTGATCTGCTGGCAGCATAGAAGTTTACTGCTTAGGGCAAAAAATGAAACGTTTGGACTCTTTGAAGAGTTAAGATCATCCTCCCTTTTCTGAATGAAAGATATTTTTGTCCTTTTCTCGAACCGTTGTTTCATGGCGAACATAGCGGGAAAGGGTACTTTAATCTTTGCAACCGCACCGGACTTCGATGCTAAGTGATGCCGACACACACGGGGATATAAGTGTCATGTATACGAGCCCCACATGCTTATATGAGTGGCTTTCATTCGGACCCCGAACACACACTGTAGCAAACAGTGCATCTTCGGGGGAGAACGCACAACACCCTCCCCCCTGATTCGCCTTGTTATTAATGTTAAACATTGCAAGCACCAAACCCAAGTAAACATATATGTAGGAATACTTATTTGTTTTGTCATTGTGGTTCCTACCACTAGCAGTCCCACCTTGATATTATGTCATGTGGAAAAGCAGTGGCACTGTGCATCTAGTTCAGTGACTGATTCTGTTCTTCAACAATTGTATTAAATCAACAATACTGCTGAGCACATGGTAAAAGCCAACCCCCGCTCAGACCAACAAGGGATTCAAGCATAATATGTAAAGAGATGTACTGCGTGTGGGGTGCAGTAGGGCACATCAGCCCACGATGATGAAGACGTCGATATATATGGTCTTCGTTTCAGTTCTTGTCTGCGGAAAAGAAAGAAAAGAACAAGATTCTTGTCCTTCTCTCCAAATTAGTGCAACTAATTTTTAGTGCTGATGGCAGGCAATAAAATTGACAATATGGGCCAAGAGGTTGATTGGCGGTGGGGAGCCAACCACGAGTTTGGACCCTACCCTACACATGGAGCACTTGTTTTTTTATGAAACATGACTTGGTACTGTTGGTGTTGACCTTAGTAAAAAAATATGGCAGTTAATTTCATAATTTTGATGTGATATTTTCAGCGACCAATATTATGATGAAAACAACACGATGTTTGGGAATAAACACCTTTCTTGAAATTATCATGTTCTTAATGATTTTAACCGGTTATTAACATGATAAAAATGGTAATCTTTCACTATTTCTATATTATCATTGTGATTAATGTTAGTATTTGGGTCAAAATTACACATTTTTTGAACCATGCAAAATATCTTATGCTTTGCATAGTTTTTTGAGAAAACATTTTGAAGGAAAAACCCACTTTATGAAAACTGTTTAGTCTCACATTGATCATCATTGCATTTAAAATGCAGAGAGTTGGCTTAGTCTGACCTGGGTTTATATAGACCTAGTTTTCATGGGTCAATAACAGCTCATTAAAGACCAAATGAACTGCATGCGTTCATGACGGCCCAATCAAACACCCTCAACAGCCCACAACGTCCATATTGAGGCTAGCCGTTAGTCTAGGTGTTGGCTCCTGGTAAGGTCACCCAAAGTGGATTAGACCAAGCCAAGCCAAGTTGGGCCGAATCCAAGTCCAAGTATAATGTCCAATTCACAAGCCCCTTGGACATTGTACTTGGACTCGTATTGTAATGACCCCAACTTATCCTCGTTAAAAGTGATTTTTTTTTAAATAATTGTGAAAACCAAACCCAAGCATTCAGGTCTCACAAATTTAATAATTACCAAACCATAAGAGATAATGCATTAAATCAATCAAAGAAATAATCAATTTTATTAACTAATATAATGAATGTCATAAAAATAGAAATAAATAATCTATAACATAAAGCCACTCTGTAAAGAACATCATAATCATGTCACACAAACTCGTAGGCTCCATGTAGCATTCACCCCATCAATGAAATCTTAGTCTTGAAAAATATTTTGAAATACAGGGTAAGAACTAAAGTTTTTTGTACGAATTTCTCTAAAAATCCAAACAAGAAAGAAAGAGCATAAATAAAATTCATGCATAAATTTAGAGGAATATAACAACAACAATTTCATAATCAATTTATCATTCAAGCATTTAAAACAAGTACCATGCAATAACAAATTTTTATACGAAACAAAATAAGTATGAATGCATGAACTATTGAAAAACAGTAAAGATGCATGATTCAATGTACATACATGAATAACTTATTAAATTATTATTAGAGTTTTCTTTTGCATGTATTTTTTTATTAAATGCATACAATTTTAGTTTTACTTTTCATTAAATCCGCAAATACTCAAAACAGGCACAACAATTTTCGATGTCTAAATTAGGTTCTCAGTTGTAGCTTAATACATAATTTATATTTTATTAGTGGGTTACACACTTGTTCCTCGACTGATATCAAGAATTAGCATTATCTATCAAAATATCAGAAATCAACATCTAATGTCGAAACATAAAGAAAATCAATATCCATTGATGCCACTTTCTTGGTATACCAATAACAGTTGTGTCAACAATACTACCTTGAGATAAAGTGACTGAAATCTTTCTAAAACCGTGACTGGGAGGTGAACCACCACATCGGGTTAAGGGACATAATCACACACGAAGTTTTAGTATCCTCACGATTTTTCCAAAATCGCCATCCAGGATTCTCACACTATAAAAGAGATATCGAGGAAGAAAAATTAATTAAATTGTTTGTCTCTTTTAACTTTTTAACAATATCAAGCTCTTTACACAAGAACCGTTTTGCAAATCAATATGCAAAATCCAACTCGGGCCCCAGGCCCATCACATTTTAACAGTGCAATTAAATTAAAAAACCAATATTTCTAGAACAAATTTCGCAATGCATAAACAAATTTAGAGCAACACATGCTCCTGACCCACATGACCTTTAGTGGTTCACATCTTACCATAAAAGCATCTCAAGTGATATATGCATTTTATGCAAAGTTCTTAGTGAATATGCACACACTTGTTCACAACATATCCATAATGCACATTCTATCACACCACAAGAATGCACATATAAAATAATTTGCATACGCATGCGAATAGATACTTGCAATATTCAGTAACATGATCCGATTTATACATGAGCTCTCAAACATGCACATGATCATATTCATGCAATTATTAAAATGAATTTTAGAATTTTCATGAGTATGATATGTATATTTATGCAACCATGATCAAATCAAAATCATGTTTATGTACCAATTCTGAAAGAATGCATACACAATCTTAAATGGGTACATGCTCAACTATGCAAAAAATTTTTATTTAGCCGACAACTGGGGCTGATCCATGTACATGCTCAAGAGCATGGGTCGGCCAATACTAAAAATACATAATTCTGGCATGCTGGCTGATCCAGCCTATACCAACTGCTGGCTGATCCATGTACATGCTCAAGAGCATATGTATATATTAGCGTGCGCATCATATATATATATTATTAAAACTTAACCAAGTATAATATGTAGATGCATGGGCAAATAAATCAAACCATTGCATCCTAATTCATGAGCATGTAATTCAAACCATTGCATTGTAATGCATGAACAAGTAATACAAAAACATGGTATTCTGATGTATGAACATAATCAACCAAGTCTAAACCAAAGATCAAAATATTCAGCTATATATGCATATTACCAGAGGGGTTTGAATTAACATTTGAAAAAAACACATACTTGGCAGATACATAATTGTCAATATGTGGAAATCAGTAGATCTGTCCACATGTGAAAAAAATAAAAATTTGCAAATCAGTCTAAAACATGTGTTCATGCTCTTAGGCAAAATCTGATCTAGAACAGCATGTCTACATGTTCAGCAGATCTAATCTAGAATAACGTGTGCATACTGTTCGGCAGATCTGATCGGATACAGCATCTGCATGCTGTTTGGTAAATCTGATCTGAAACAACAAATGCACAAATCCAAAATCCAGATATTCAGGTATACGAAAAAAAAAATTCAATAAATCTGAAATCAGAAAGAAATTTTCAAATACATGTATATGCAAAGCAAACAATCAAAGACTACATAATAAAATTAGCTGTATATATAATCAGATTTTTGAATACATATATAGCTCAACAAATCTGGTTTAAAATAAGCATATTCCAAAGCATGAACATAAAACACAACACAAACTGAATATAAGCATGCAGCACATTGAAACTAAAGCACACATACATATGTCCAGCTTTATGGAAATCGATCGTCCCGAAATATATATATATATATATATATATATATATATATATATATATATATATATATATATATATATATATATATATATATATATATATTCTCGGCAAGCATAAGCATGAAAAACAATCATTGATATGTATTACATGCATGTTCGATCTCAAATAAATAAATCAGCATCTATAGAATCAAAATCATACATATTTTCAGAATTTAATATTCTAAAAAAATCGACAAGTCTCAAAAATAGCTTTTCACTGGCACTACTTTATTCAGAGCCTGTCTCGTCGATTCCTGCAGAAAAAGTTCAAAAATTTAAACAATTACTATACTTTTATATGTGTATATTTATACTTTTATATATACGGATAATTTTTCTTCGAGAAGATACCAAGGGTTTTGAAGAAACGGTGCATAGTTGAAACTTATCCAGTCAAAACAGGACAAATCAAGATAATAGATGCAAGATTGTCCCACGTCATTCCCATTCAAGTAGCACACTCCATCATCAAAGGCCAATTAAATGCAGTCGCAAGACAAAGAATTTGACTAGAACATAAAGCCAGCTGTTAATGAAGATTGCCCACGAGGGCGCTCCTCATCGGGTAAGGATGAGTTAAATGTCACCAAGTTGACGGACATCACAAGTTCGAAGCCTCATGGAGCGTTCCTTGCAACAAGGTCAAAGCTGGGTATACTTGCAAGTAGGCTGAAGAAACCTCAAAGTTCAGTTGGGTGGGGGGATCAGGTTTCGTTTGTCCTAGCAAACAAAAAGACAAAAAAAAAATGAAAGTTGTTTATCATGATTATCGTTGGTGGGACAGTCATTTTACTCAACGATGTGACAAAAGATCGTTCAAACAAGACATCTGCCTTGGCCCTAATTACAGTCGGACAAATCATTAGTCAGGTCGGCTATGGCCATCCTTGCAATCATGCTTTGACTTAATTCAATTCAGTTTCACTCATCCCCAAAGTCATCCCTATCTTCGTACCCCTCGTTGGGATTTCATTGATGTAAGATTTTTTGATCAAAATCAGATTTCATAGATGTGATCATATGCATCATTCTTTTTCAGTGAAAATCAACATCTAAATTGCCAGAATCCAACTTGTATGCAAGATTTTTTGGCGATTCAAAATTAAATCAACAGTTGACTACAAAATAAATTTTGTGATTTTAAAAATCAACTCCATCTATAAGGTTAGATTTGATCAAAACAAGTTGAATCAATAAGATTCAGAGGGGTATGATGATGGGGGACGAACGGAACCGAACTAGACTTAAGGCTCTACTGATTAAATTAAGCATATTAAGTTTCATATATGTTGGTGTGATTCAGCCAATTATTTTTTGCTTTATTGATGAGATAACAACAGGGATCAAAATCTTTCACTTGCGAAGTGGGCTACCACAGCTATGGTTCGCTCAATTATGTACCATATCAATAAGTGCGGCTTTTCACCAATCATTGTTCCATCTCTTCCAGGCATCATCTGAGGCAGTCTCTGTACAGAAAGTAGAGCTCAGCTGTAGCGCCTAATTTGTTGATATACTAGAACTGTTGTGATAGTCACTACATTGAGCATCGACTAAGTGTGTTTGTCAAAGCCCAAGCACGTTCTCCCTACTCTATATGACCACTGCGTTATTATGAAGTATTGAGAGAGAGAGAGAGAGGAATGCCATAATTAAAGTTTTAAATATATATATATATACCCATTAAATGGTCTACCCCTTTTAAAATCTATATGCTAAATGTGTTTTTTTTTTGGCAAATTTGGCCATATATATGGATGTGATCTCCATAATTGAAAATATATGAATAGAGCCTTGGATACAAGGATCCAAAAGTCAACGGTTTTGAAATTTCTGAAATTTTTTATGTTATAAATTCTTACCTACACATCAAAAAAAATCTGATTCAAGAAAATTCATATGTTTTCAACTATGAAGATCACGTCCATGTGGTCAGATTTGCAAACAAACATATATAACATGTAGATTTTGAAGGGGAGGACAAGGGGTGGGCCATCCCCTTTCTCATATATATATATATATATATATATATATATATATATATATATAGAGAGAGAGAGAGAGAGAGAGAGAGAGAGAGAGGGGTAATGGCACCATGTGGTACAAATAATTTTTTTTTCATTTTTTAAAATTTTGTTGTTGTTTTTCATCATACTAACCTTACCTATGCGATTTGCATGTTTTACTTGGTGAGAATCCGCTCTTTGAATCATTTGATTATGGCATGTAGGCAGGTTCTTATTGAAAGACAAAATAACATATAAGGCTCAAAATCTCACACAGGCTCAAGAAGAGACACGCTAAAAAAACATCAATCTATTTAATAATACTCTCCGCCTATACCTAAAATACATAGCCTACAGGTATATATATATAGAGTTGATGGCCCTTTATACACACTTTTCATCTTTTGACCTCCCTTTCACGAGCCATATCTTTAATTATGAATTTTTAACTTAATGATTCACTAATAACTACAAATGAAATGCACCACTCTGACCATTACTTGTATGCCTAGCTCATAACTCATATAACTTTTCTTTAGACACTTGACACATGTCCCACTGCATGACCCATTACATTCATTACATCACTTGAGAGTTACCCACTATGGATGACCTACATAATAAAACTCACATTAACATTTTTTATGCCATATTATAGTACGCAAATGTCAATTTTGCTCATGAAATCTCTAATTTCAACCCTTACAAGGGTTTAAAAAATCATTGGTCTACAATATGCGATACTTTAACATGGTTTGTTTGCTAAAAATCCGTACCTTGAATCATGTTGCTCCAACAAAAGGAAGCCATTTTTTGAGTCTCCAAGTTTTGGTATATTATGATCCGTTCATTTTTGACACCCATGAAAAACCTACTTTCCTGTTATAATCACATAAATCAAAATCTTTGATAAAATATAAAAAGAAAGGCTATTTCTGCTAAACAGTTCAGTACCTTCATTAGCACCAATATTTGCCCTATAAATATAAATATATACCAGGAATAAAGGTGTGAGGAGCTCCAAGACTAATAATTAAGACAGCTATGACTACACTATCATCTTCAATTCTTTGCCTTGTTCTCTTTCGTGGCAATCGTTGAATCTTGACATTGAGATAGGTCATATATAATGCTGCTGTCGAAATGAGTAATACTAGTTGAGTTGAGAAAAAGGCCAGCATAAGACATGGCTGGTAATGGAAGTTTGATATCCAAGACATACTTTGAGCAGAGGTTTGGTGTTGAGGAATTACATCATGATCATATATGCTCGGATCAGCCCTTCCTCCGGGCCATCTAAGTATGTGAAGTTAATTGGTTTGGTAGGAAATATAATTTACTCATATTTCCTAGATGGCCCTCTACTAATTATGGACCATATCGATCAATGAACAAGTGGATATCAGGACCCATGCTGATATCTTCTTGTGAACCAATGATTCCTCTTGGGTCAATTTTCCACATCATGTGCTCATCCAAGAGTTGACAAGCCCACAACACCAAGATTGGGAATAAAATAGCAAAAATTAGGGATTGGTTCTCTATTCTTGTAGGGGCTTCATAGGAGCAGGGACAGGTAGGGATGGCAGTGGACCGGGGCGGGGGACAAGGTCTTCACCCCTGCCCCGTCTCAAAATCCTGCCCTCCATCCCGCACGGGTTTTGATTTCAACTTCCATCCCCACCTCAATCCTCGTTTCATGTCCTCCATCCCTGGTCCAAATGGGGCGAGGCGGGGCAGGGCTCCGTTTTCCCTCGTTCCATTATCATCCTTAAAGAAGGATTCGGGATGGGGTAGGACGAGGATCGAGACGGGAATGGGGTGGGGCGGGAGAAAGTGTAAGTCTATCCCCGCCTCCATCCCCACACGGGTTTTAATTTTAACCTCCATCCCCGTGTCATGTCTTCTATCTTCGTCCAAACGGAGCGAAGCGGGACAGAGCCCCGTCTCCCCGGGTCCACTGCCATCCTTGCAACATGTATTATTGAGCAAAGGATGAATAAGAGGTGCACGCTTCCTTTGTTTCATGTGCACATTATATATCACAAATTAGAAGAAAAGCCTGACAATTTTAACGTTTTGCCACTCATAACATAATAACTAGAAAAAGGAGCAAGCGTATACTTAGAGGCTTGTTTTTTTATAGGCAAGCTAGTGTTAGGCAGACCTCTACCAGTTTATTAATGATAAAATATGTGTACAAAGTACAATTGAGTGGTCGTGTTCATTTGGAATCAAATTTGATTATTCATCATGATGAAGACTAAATCTCTACAAGACAGGAGGATGATAATACAAGAGGAATAGTTTATTGGTTCCAATATATATCACAGCCACTTATACATTTGTTTGGATGTTAAGCAAGACATTTTATGAATATGCAGATGTCCAATTTACAGTTTAATTTGCATGAATCAGATGAAGCTCTTACGAGCTCACACGGGTTTTGTACACCTGACTAGGTGGGTTAGCTTAAGGCTTTCAAGTTAAGGAAATTGAAATATCGATACTTGGGTCGTAAGGGTTAAATGAGAAGTTATCTTCAATGGGTAGGGGAAAGTACTCATGGAGTTTTACATTGCGGATTTCGGGTATCGACTTAGGTTCACGGTTAATGTAACACCACTCGACCCATAACAGGATGTCCAAACCATGGCTGTGGTTTCTAGATGCTAGAAAGAAAACAAAGAAATTCTTACAATGGAATTAGGTATGTGAATGGGATGAATATTGCATAAGTCGATACTGAGTGATTCCACAAAGTGGCCAAAAAGCCTGCAACTTATCGTTTTTAAGACACTAGAATATGAGAACTAGAAATATGGGCATTTTCAACACTTTTTTTGTAAATCCAACCATGTGGATGTGCTTGGCATGGTGAATTTGCTAGGAATCAACCATTGAATCATGTATTTTCATTGAAAAAAAATGAGATTTTTGAATGCTTGAATATTTATGAAGATTATAAGACATTGAATTTAAAGCCTTAAAAAATCTCGTTTATGCATCAAAATCAGATGATTTAGGAGTCCCTACCGTTACTTCACACCAAGCATGCATGTAGACCACACCCGTACCGTTAGATTCAAGAAAAAAAAAACAAAAAAATCCATAAAAATCACGGTTCACACATTTTCAGTTATCATGTGTCCTACATTTTAATTGCCTTATTTAAAATGCCTGCCTCAATTATGAAATTACCTTGTCTTTTGCTGGTAATATAACTCATGTTCTTTTCTCAAATAAATAAACTTTGAGGACATCAGATTTATTTTTTAACAAACAATGGACAACTGGAGATTTTGTGACCAAATGTGTGCTGAAAAAAAACGGGATATTTAACAACTGTACAAGTTGATGCACTTATTCTAATAAAACACTGTTGCTACATTGCGGCCACATGTTCGGGCCTAATGAAAAAACAGTTCATGTCTGGACCTGGAGCAATAACTGGCCGAGATCCAGATCAGTGTGATGGATCCCAGGTCAAATCATTCACTTTATTCTATAGTTGGGCCCAAACAGGGCAGCAGACAAAATTATCCAAATGTCAAAAAAAGGTCCAACACTTAATGATCCTAAATGAGATATCGAGACCATATTCTGGCCCTTAATATGTGCCTGGATCTGGATTAAGATCTAACTGTTGATTATTAAACTAAAATCGGCTAAAAATCCTGAAATAACAGAAATCCTATATACGGGGGATGTCCAAACTTGCCTATCAAAGAAAACTAAAAGTAGAACAGAAAAACAATTCAAAGGTTTCTAGTCTTGCTGAACAGGGTATGAAGCGACTTTGGTCCAACTCCCTGGATCCGATCCATTGACGGCGCATAGTCTGGCAGCAATAAAAAAGATTATAAATTCTAGAGCGGGTTTGAGGATTTCTCTTTAAAAGTTGGTCATGATTGAAGGAGATAATTTCAAAAATTTAAGGACCCTGTTGAAAAAATAATAAATTAGAAAAATAGCGTTTAGGATCCAATCTTTTGTCTATAATTTCAACAATGGGCCACATATTTCTGAGTTTTCAGATCATGGCCGAACTTTTCCTGAAAACAATCAAATAGGGCCCGAGGTCAACATCTATCATCTTGTAAAACGTGTAGGGGTGTCAACGGGTCCGGTTTGGTTCAGACCTAGTTGGAACCAGACTTGGAACAGATTTTGGGGTATGGTATCGGGTCCGGGCCCAAGTCTAATTGGGTTCACTCTAAGAAAAACCATACTTGAAACAGATACATGAACCAAACCGAGACCATACCTGGTAAAACCATATTTTTTTATCGTTTTTACATTGAAAAAATGCAGGTCTTAATCAGAACTCAGGTAGGGTCTGGGTCTAGTATAAAATTTCACAAACTATACTTGGGTTCATGTATTAATCAAACCTTTAGGTCTGGACATCGGTCTTAATTGGGTCTTCTAATTTATCACCATACCTACACCCTATAGGGTTTGGTTCAGGTCGGGTCTGGGTAAACCAGGTCCCGTTGACACCCCTAAAAACCTGATTCTATTTTAGTTTCTTGTATTTTCACTTGGAAATTGAAAAGTCCTCATTTATCCTCATGAAACAAAAAGAAAACAGTTTGAACTCTTAATGATAATGGTCACGGTTGTAATTTGATTTATTATTTAATCTAAGTTAAAGGAAAATAATAAATGCAAACTCCAGTTTGTCAGTTTTCCTGAAAAACAGAGGCTTATATTTGGAATTTCGGAAACATAAGGCCCTCACCTAAAATTGAGGGCAAAAGGTTAGCCCTAAATGGAATTTTCCTTAATAAATTATAGTGTCACTATAGCAAAATGTTATGCAAGGGATGCTTTTGCGTGGAAGGAAACTTCATAGAGACTGCACACAGAGAAAGAAAGAGTAGTGAACAAAGCCACAAAGTTAGTCAAGCAAATCCAGTGATATTAAATTAGAAAAAATTTCACCCAAACACCTCCCTTTTGCCTGTTATCATAAAAAGAGTCCCATGTTTTCTCAAAGGCACTTTTTTTTTTCTTCAGCTAGACCAACGAAAAAGGCTTTCATCACTGATGGCACGTTGACGAGTCCGGATCAGGCAAAGAAATGTGCCTTATGCACCTGATCGCCCTCCATCTTGGGGATAAGGCCTGTCAGCTGTGGGGTTCAAGACCTGATGGAGGGCAATCAAGTGCTTAAGGCACAAATTTTGTGCCATCATATGGCACCTGATCTCAAGTCCACGTTGATGCATTGAGGGGCCTTTGATTGGTGAAGTGCTTGAGGTCATCCCTTGTTCAAGGGAGTATACTCAATTTCGGCCTAGCAGCAAAGAAAGACCCCCCTAATGGTTTGAATTCATGAGGTCCCCTCAACTTGGCGAAGTATACAAATCGCCCCTACCACAAAAGTATCTGGTTGGGGCACATGAGGTTGGGTGGTCGTGTCCTCAACCTGGAGTTTTTCCTTGCAAGGAGGCGGGCTCATTAAGTGACCCAGATCTCGGTGAGGATTCTTTAGTCTTTAAAAAAAAAAGGCTAACTTTGGATTGAAAATATCAAATGTAGATCTGAAGATAATTTGATGGTTAAGATTCACATAAAAAAGACTCGTGGGGCTGGGCTTTGTGCACTTGGTTAGGACATCTCAAAGAAGGCCGGATGGGTTCTTTTTTCTTGAGAGGAAAGGACATCACAAAGGGATGGGAGAGGGGAGCGTTTGTGTGCACAAGCCAAAGAATAAGGGAAAACTTTTCCAATGGAATGCAAAGTGTAGAGTTTTATACCAAGGGCATTAAAAGTTTTAAAACATACGTTGCAGCGATTTCCCTTGGACTTGAAACAAAAAAAATAAGATCCATATGAAAATGTCCTTTTCAACTTTTGGTATAAAGAAGCCTCAAAAGGTTTAAAATAGTTGGAGTGGGCTGCCCCAAAGGGGTTTGGCGTTGTGGGATGGGCCTTGGGCTGTTAGGCAGGCTGTCTAGGTTCCAATCTCATGGGTGTCTGCCCCTTGCACAAGCTGAAGAGTGGCGACCACTTGGGAGCATAATGTAAGCCCACAGAGTTTTACATTGTCAGGACTGTGATCGTAAGTACGGTAAGGAGAATGAGCACATCCATAGTGACAAACGTTTTAAACGGCAATTTCTAGTTTTTTAAAAACTCGTGAGAAATTAAATTTTTTTCATAAATCTGGCATTTTTTTGGCAAAATCTCGGCAATAAAAAAAACATAAATAATAAAAAAATTATTTTTTATAAGAAAATATTAATAAATTGAAACATAGGGTCTTTAACTGGTAAGTTGGTAGAGTTAGTAGATGTTATGTGTAGGAGAAAGATTGATATTTTATGTCTTCAAGAGACCAAATGGGTAGGTGAGAAAGCTAAAGTGATAGAACCTTGGGGATATAAGATTTGGTATACAGGAATAAATAGGAATAGGAATGGAGTAGGGATTGTTATGAGTCGTCAGTTTATAGATAATGTAGTTGAGGTCCGTAGGAAGGGTGATAGAATTTTACTTATTAAATTAGTATTAGGTACGGATATTATTAATATTATTAGTGTTTATGCACCTCAAGTAGGTTTAGATGATTCCATTAAGCATCAATTTTGGGAAGATTTAGATGGAGTAGTACAAGAGACATCTTATGGAGAAAAGCTTTTCATCGGCGGTGACCTTAATGGACATGTAGGCATTAGTAGGGATGGATTTGAGAATATCCATGGAGGCTATGGTATAGGAGAAAGAAATGAAAGTGGAGAAAGGATTTTAGATTTTTGTTTGTCCTATGATATGATCTTAGCAAACACCTAGTTTAGGAAGAGGGAGTCTCACCTAGTAACATTTAAAAGTGGGGTTAATACGAGTCAGATAGATTTTTTCCTACTTAGAAAGAGAGATAGGGGTTGTTGCATCGATTGTAAGGTTATACCAGGAGAAAGTGTAGCTACACAACATAGAGTCTTAATTTTAGATCTTAGAATTAGACAATGCCGCAAAAGGGATAGACATAGGATAGATCCTAGAATTAAGTGGTGGGCACTGAAAGGAGCTAAACAAGGAATGTTTGTAGAGCAGGTAGTTAAGGAAGTTGATTGGTGTCTCGAGGAGGATTCAGAATCAATGTGGAATAAGATAGCGGGTGGTATGAGAAAGGTAGCTAAGGAGGTATTGGGTGAGTCTAAAGGCGGTGCACCACTAGGTAAGGATACATCATGGTGGAATGAGGATGTCAAATTAGCTATTAAGGTTAAAAGAGAGTGTTATAGAAATCTAAGTAAGAGTCGTGATAATGAGAATTTGGAGAAGTATATGATAGCAAAGAAGGAAGCTAAAAAAGTTGTTCGAAACGCGAGGGCTAAGGTATATAAGGAGGTTTATGACAAGTTGGATACCAAAGAAGGCGAGAAGGATATTTATAGGCTTGCAAAGATGAGAGATAGGAAATCGAAGGATTTGGGTATGGTTAGATGTATCAAAGATGAAACGTAAAGGGTTTTAGTCAAAGATGAGGAGATTAAGGAGAGATGGAAAGATTATTTTGATAAGCTATTTAATGATAGTCATGCTCAAGATCTTGGAGACTTCTCCATTCCTTTTCATGAGATAAATCGTGACTTCATGCGCAAGATTCAAAAGAAAGAAATTGCAGAGGCTTTGAAGAAAATGAAATCAAGAAGGGCAGTTGGCCCAGATGGTATACCTATCGAGGCTTGGAAATGCTTGGGAGAGAAAGGTTTAGAATGGTTGACAAATCTTTTTAACTTGATTTGGCGAACAAATAAGATGCCTAATGAGTGGAGGAAGAGTACTTTGGTGCCTTTATATAAGAATAAGGGTGATATACAAGATTGCACAAACTATCGTGGTATAAAACTCATGAGTCATACTATGAAACTTTGGGAGAGGGTGATTGAGTCTAGGTTGAGGAAGGTTGTCATGATATCGGAGAATCAATTTGGTTTTATGCCTGGAAGATCAACTATGGAAGCTATACATCTTCTTAGACAACTTATTGAAAGATATAGAGAGAGGAACAAAGATTTGCATATGGTTTTTATTGATTTAGAGAAGGCATACGATAGAGTACCTAGGGACGTTCTCTGGTGGACAATGATGAAGAAAGGTGTTTCTCTCAAGTACATTAGTATAATTAAAGATATGTATGAAGGAGTAGTAACCAATGTCCGCACTTGTGGAGGGGTGTCAACCAATTTTCTGATAACGGTTGGGTTACATCAAGGATTTCGGTTTCCGCATACAACCAAAATCCAGACAACAGCATACGAACAAACAGATGCAAAGAACATAATGAAAACAACAAAAACATGTCTAGATTATGTAATAGGCTAAGACGTATGAAAATACTCCCCTTAGAGAAGATTCGCCCCCACATACAGTGCAATCAGGGCCAGCGTCCTTCCCCCACGATACAATAGCCACGACGATCAGAACGGTGCACTCCGACGGATCGTCCTTCGAAAACAGCCTCTATGAACCAATGTTGCAGAACAACCCCTTTCGGGATAACTCAGGAGAGAGAGAGAGTAACAGGGAAAAGAGAAAACCGCAGAGCTTCAGAAACCAGAGCGTCTGTCTCAGCATATTCGTAACCCCAGCCCTGACCACGTTTTTATAACCCACGAACGGTTACAAAGCATGGAAGGGACCGAGGAGACGTGACCCGTTAACGGACTTCGAAAAGTTGAGATTTGTTACGGAATCTGAAGAGCCATAACGGGCACGGACTCCGAGGAGTCGTGATACGGTTCCTTGAATGATAGTCACCCTCACAAGGCAGCAGAGAATGTAATTATATTCCTCTGGAACGCCCATACACAACAAAACTTTTGGAAACCATATACAATATCTTGAATGCAGTTCTCACGCCCGTGCCCTTCCAGAAATCTTTTAGTAGAGGTCACCAACTCGTCGTTTGGGGAATCCAATATGACTTTGATTGCTGAAGTATCATAGATAGCACCTCTTTCCATAGATCCTACTCACAACGGACTCTAAGTTCATCTCTTATAATCCATCCAATCTATAGCTTCAACCTCTCATGGTTCCACAATAATCTTATTATACATAACCCACTGTTACCTTGAAACCCTCTAGCTAGGTTAATTTATATTTGGCAGCTTCAGTTTAAAGTTCTGTGTCTTGAATTTTCTTAGAGAGCATAAATCTCTCTCTCTCTCTCTCTCTCTCTCTCTCTCTCTCTATATATATATATATATATATATATATATATATATATATATATATATATATATATATATATATATAACCAACCCGACTGCATTGGGTGGAAAAGATAAAACTAAAAATAAAAAATAAAAAGATGCAAGAAATGAGATTTTAGAAAAAATGGTTCCTCAAAACAAGGAATTGCTTTCTCTTCTCGGTGCTGAACCTCACCCCCATTATCGGAAGGGTGAGGCTTGTCCTCACCCACTGTGAGGGCTTCATAAATAGCCCTCATAGTGAGCCTCTCTGCCATCAAAACAAGAGAGAGAGAGAGAGAGAGTTTGAGAGTGAAAGAGAGAGTAGAGGGGGAGTTGTTAGAGCTCAGTCGACGGGAGGAGCTGCCATTGCAGGTAACACCCCTCCCTTGTTTCTTTCTTTCTTTCATTTTTTTTGAAAGGGAGCTAGCAACGTACTTGAGGAGATGAAGTCAACATCCATCAACTGTTGGTATTGTCCTAGAGAGAGAGGGAGAGGGGAAGCCAAGAGGGAAAGAGTCAGGGAAAGGGCTGCACCCCTCTGCCTCGATTATCGTCTCGTGTTAGTTGAAAGACCGGCTCGGTCTGGGCATCCAGATCGAGACCTAGAAAAAAAAGTCTCGGTTGATGGACCTGGTCCAGACTGAACCAGATCGAGTTGGTCTAGGTATGAACCCAAACCAGTTCGGGTCTAATAGAGACCAACTTGGTCTTGGTTCAGTCCAAACCGAGTCTGGCCAAGTGAAAAAAAAAGTTGTCTTGATCGATCAAACCGATCTGATCCAAGCCGAACTGAGTTGGCCTGACTGAATTGGGTCGGGTTTGATAGAGTCTCATTTTTCTAGTTTGGGTTTGGATTGAATTGGACCAGACTAGGTCTGGGTCTAGTTCAATCCAGTTGATCTGTATCGATCCAGGTTGAACTAGATCTAGACAAGACTGGGTTTGGATCTAGTCTAGATCTAGATGGATCAATTTTGGCTCCAGATCAAAACTATATTTGGATCATTATTATAACTGGTTGAATTAATCCTAGATCTAGATCAAAACTGGATCTGGATCCATTTCATAACTAGATGGATTAGTTCTGGATCTATATTAGAAGTGGATCTGGATCTTGTTTGTAACTGGATAGATAAGTTCTGGATTTAGATCAGAATTGAGTTTGGATCCAATTTGACAGTTTTGAATTCGGATCTGAGTTTGATCCAGTATGTTATGGACTTGATTAGTCCTGGTTCTTGATTGGGACAGAAATGAACTAGTTTGGTTTGGGTCTAGTCCAATTACACCAAATTGGATATGGATCTGCATCATTTAGTAAGGGGATCTGAGATGAATTTTAGAGAATTTAGATGGGTCTGAACCCAAACCTAGTTGGGCTTGGAGTAGATTCATAAAACCCAGTTCTCTAAACTCAGACTAAACCTAGTTTAACCTAGGACGAGTCAAGTCAAACCATAGAGAAGTGAAATGACCAAACTACCATTGTGTATAATCTGATATCCAATTAAGTAAAAAGAGCATAACTTCACACTCTAAACTTAGAATTGAGTGAGTTATGGTGCATTGAGTTTATATCGCAGAGAAGAATATGCATGTCCTATGGTTTTGACCAAATCAGAGGCACAAAAAATGAGGTCTGACAGAGCACTTTAGAAAGGATATTTTGATAATTTTGATAAATTATAAATAATATTTGTTTATTAACATAAACATGTTTATGTGATGATTAGACTCTAATATTAGAGCTACGTGTGACTCGACTATGATTAGGACACAACATTTTCATTCAAGGTAAGGAAAATTATAAGCATTTTAGTTAGTAAACCATTGTATGCTAACACAGTTGTAAATTAGACCACATGAAATCATGTTTGCATGAGATCATGACTCAATTCTAATAAGTTTGCAATTGCATGATAGAAACACAATTTTCTTGTGATTAGAGAATGAATGCATGTGAATTAGTCCTAAACGCCATAAATGATTTTATATATATATATATATATATATATATATATATATATATATATATATATATATATATATGTGTGTGTGTGTGTGTGTGTGTGTGTGTGTGTGTGTGTGATATTTAACATGAGTTGCATGTATTGAATTATTGTATGTTAGATGAATTGTATGCATGAACTTGTGAAGAACTTAAAAATACATGCATGAGAACAAAGTTCTTGAGATGAGGTTTGAGTCCCATAATAGTTATAGAGGTGTTATTGTACTTGAAATATTATAACATGCTTATAAGCCCATAAATCACCAGAAAAGATGGTGAAAATAATCGCCTGATGGTCATCAGTGTGTGAGTCGCCACTGTTGGGGTCATCGAGATTTATAAGTGGAGAGACTACATCTCTGCATGCTTAAAAAATTAGTAAACCTCAGAACCCTAGAACTTGTTTCTTGAGAATACTTGAATGAGAATGTACCTTGAGAACATTATCGAGAGACGGCAAAAATGAATTTGTGTGAGAGTTCATGTGAATGCATGAGATGCATATGTCTTAGAGAATTTTAGGATTTCACCGAGAGAATTTGGGACTCTAGAATATATTAAGATGTAACATGAATCACAAAAACCTTGAGGCAGGTATAGTTTTAGATTTTTGATTTGTTGGCTCGCTATCGAGGGTCTTACACTACAATGAACTGATTGAGAGTGGTTTATAGTCTGGCCAACACCATAGAATTAAGGTAATTTGTACGGGTTGATATACTCCGAAATAGATAGTAGTTAGTATTGAGATGATGCTAACTTGTGAGAACCGAGTGAGAAACTGAGAGAAATTAAAAGACACAAACCTGTGTGTGATGTGTGATCGAAAACTAAAATAAGACTAGGGGCTTAGAGCCCACTATTATTGTAATTTTAGTTTATTTTTGCTTATAAGTTATTTCTTACTGAGTTATATATTCACCCCCTTCAATTATTACAACTGTATGTTCCAGGTGACTTGAGAGACATGACTTATGTTTGGACATTGCTAGCCCTTTTTCAGAATATAAGTGACCTCGTCTTTCAGCAGAGTAGTTCTTTTTTTCTTTGTTTATTGAACTTGAGAGGCGATGCCTTATTCAGATGATGTTGCCTTTATGACTTTCATGAGATTTGCTTTATTTGAATTTAATTAATGTTGTTATTTGAAAAAAAAAATTGGTGCCATGTTTTCGGTACGCTATTGTGGTATTTTTCTCTGGGAAGTAATACCCACGAACACAAACCAAAATTTTAAATGACAAATGTATCTCAACTTTTTATTATAAAAAGAATGTTTTTATTTAAAAAGAACATGTAAGAAATTCACACGAAACATACTTTTCAAATAAGGAAAATATCTTTCCTATATAAAGTAAGTAGATTTTTCTTGTGATGTGAAACAAGTTTCTCATGTATTTTCATAAGTTTTTCCCAAGTTTAAGAAATGCTAGGTTTTTAATTTCAGAAAAGTTTTCCTAACAAACAAGTTTTTCACATATTAGAAAGGGGTGTTTGTTGCACTCCCACTAAAGGAAAGTCTCTTTCCTTTGAAAGAGACACTTGGGAGAGAACCTGCCTCCTAAGGGGGGAGAGGTATGAACCTTTTTTGACAGGAAAGAACAATTATTATGTGGGTCTGGCCTACCATATATTTCTCACAGACACGTTTGTTTCACTATTTGTAGAAAAGGGGCCCTATTTTTTATGAAAGCGAGCCTTTTGAAATAAACCACCTCAATAGAGTTTTGAGTAACCATAGCCTGTGTGTTTCACGCAATTTTCATAAGAAATTGCTGAGCTGACAACTCTTTCTTTTCCTTTCCTGTTATAAGTGAAACAAACATCAATCATCATGGTGAAAAAGTGTCATGCTCGCACAAGCTGACCTTAGTTTTTCCCACCAACTATGACTTTTCATGTGCAAATCCTTCCATACCTCTTCCCGTATTAAAGCATTTTCATAGGAAGGCTGCGCTCGCAGGAATTTTCATAAATCTGTATCCTTTCCCAAAAAAAGGCCCGTTCCCTTCCAAGAGAATGAAGCAAACATGCCCTAAGTGGGATTTTAAATGAGAATACTTTACAAGGTGTCACAATAGGAACCGCTTTTCAATGTCGACCGCAGACAAGAACGAAGAACTTTAGATCAAGATGGAAAAGCATCTATGGTAGGTGATGTGTTATATCACTTGATCTGTTCGCCATGAAATACTGAAAACCACATGTATATGTTGGGCTTACTCCCATTATTGCCTGACATCTTAGCCAATAATGGAGGGGCATGCATGAGTGACCCTCCCTTGTCAAACTGCTGCAGCTTCTCTTTCTCCCATATCATACAATAGTCTCGTGAACTAAAAGCTAGTCTGTATATCCCCAATCTTTCTCAAACATGGTCCCCGGAATCTGTCCTTTGTTTTTTTTTTTCACTCATTCCATTGTACATGTTTGTCATGATCTAAAAGATCAACATATTCGTCCGTAAAAGTAACAAAGACAACTTGGGTATGATACTGTTGTTTCTCATCGTTATCCATATATAATATTAAGAGTTCTCTCTCTCTCTCTCTCTCTCACACACACACACACACACACGCACACACACACGGAAAGAGAAGTGGATTCCCCGTCTCTCTTCCTCCCTAATTGTTTCTCTCTCTGACCGAAAAGCTAGTGGACGTAACCTTGTGTTGGGACGTTGAAAGTTCAAAACCCAATGGTAAGAGCAGCTAGTACACGTCACCCTGTGTTGGGGCGTTGCAAGTTCAAAACCCAATGGTTTGGTTGTATAACTGGTGGGGTCTGCCTAACCCCAGTTTGCCTATAAAAAAAACCGATTCTCTCTCTCTTCACTTAGAAGATTAAGCATTTCGTTCTGAAAAGAAAAAAAGGGAACAGAAGCTCAAGTTAGAACACTAAGCATTTCGTTCTGAAAAGAAAAAAGGGGAACAAAAGTCTTAAGTTAGAACACTAAGCATTTCGTTCTGAAAAAAAAAAGGGAACAAAAGCTGAAGTTATTATACAACTTTCCAAATGTATATACACTACCCAACCTTTTTTTAGTGTTAGGCCAGTTGGATCCTAGATAGTCTTGCAAGCCTCGTGATCCAAAAGCAAAGGTGAAATACAAATTACAACTTTTGGGAAATGGAGTCACATGGCACATTGATATGGTGCATTGTTCTTCCCTATGCACGGCAGCATTCTTCCAACTCCATCGCAGTCTCGTCCTCGAGGGTGGTGGCCGACACCCTCTGCTCTTTGTACACGTACCATTTTGCACAAAGCAAATAGACCGCTAAATTCAAGATGCTAAGGGTAGCTAGCAACCAATAAAAGTTGTATAGCTTCCCCCTATTCAGATTGTCAGATATCCACCCACTTGATCCATGCACCTTACCAACAACAGTGACAAGGGCTGAGCTCACAAAGAACCCAAGAGAAAGAGTGCTAAGGAACATGCCCGTGCTTATTGTCTTCATCCCATGGGGACACTCCCTTAGAAAGAAGTCAAGCTGACCTATGTAAGTAAAGGCCTCCCCTGAACCCACAAAGAAAAATTGGGGCACTAGCCAAAACACACTCATGGGCACCACTGCCTTGGGGTCATTACTTGAACGTGCCACTTTAAGCCTCTTTATCTCTACGAGAGCTGCAACAACCATGGCTAAGATAGAGAAAACAAGACCAACTGAAATCCTTTGGAGGGTGGTTATCCCCTCACGCCTGCCAGTGAATTTTCGAGCGATCGGGATGACTACGCGATCGTAAACGGGCACCGATAGGAGTATAGAGCCGACAAAGAAGACGGTTAGTGATGCAGGAGGAATTTGAAAGGATTTGCCTATGTGCCTATTCATGGTTGTGGCCTGCTGCACTGAGAATGTTGTCATTTGGGCATAGACCGTCCAAAAAATTATGGTTGTGGCCCATATGGGCATCATGCTGATTACCATTTTCACTTCTTCAACTTGTGTCAGGGAAGATAAGTGCCAATGGTTCTTCTTCTCTGCTTCCATGTCATGATCATCTCTAATAATAGCTGCCTTATCAAGAATTCTGCATTGGAAAGAAGGACCATAAATCAGAAGAAAAGTAAACACCCCATGTGCATTTTATTAGCTACTTCATATATGCATAAATCTACTTGTTTTTGTCAAATGCCCTTTTCATGGCTCTATGTTAAATATGATATTTATTTCACAACAGTAGTTAGGTGGATAAAGGCCCAACTACTCCTATGGTGCAGTCATCCTTACTAACACACTCCTCATGGGAAAACAGTTGACATAAGTTGAATAAAAAGCAGGTTTTCCTTTTCCATCGCATCAAGTCAAAATCAAAGTGGAACCTTAGTGACGAAAGTTGAAAAAGGCAAAAAGAACAACCGCTAATTAACTTCTCGTGAGAAATTGAAATCATTTTGTTTTCCTTGCACTTTTAATCATAAAAATTATCTGCAAAAATAAATAACTTAAAAATTAGGATCGAAATTATGCAAAAGAAACATCAATAAAAAAATACATAAAAAATTTCATTCTAGTTTAGCCAACATATATATAGCCATATCAACATAAATATTGCGACAAAATCATGATAATTTTCGGTAAAACTATAATATCATGATTTTTTGTCCCATTTAACAAGACAGCCAATAAGGGTATCACTTGTTCCCAATATTTTCAAAATATCTTGCATATTAAACGTGTGATTTTAGCAACAAACAAAAATTAAAACTAGGCTTTATTCTTCTTGTTTTTTGAAAGAAACTAGACTTTATTCATCTGATCTCATAATAACGTGTTGGTGGGATGTAGTTGATATGATGAATCCAATTTTACTAGCTGTTCCACATCAAAATCTCACCCACCCTTTTCTTAACAAAGCCATGCCCTAGTTTAGCAGTAGGTGTAAACATTGAGAGTAAAACATTAAATGAATTATTGTACCTGAACTGTTTGCTATGCGTCAGTGTAGAAATCTTTTTTCTTTCACAGACAGGGGACAGGTCACCTTGGTAAAGAACAGAGGGATCTGAGGGCAACACTCTGCGCCTGTTCCTCCATGCTGCAAAGAACACTCTAGCAACCTGCGTTATGGGACTCCCCACCAGTTTCTTGAAGCGGTAGCGCCTAGTCCCACTCAGAAACACCAGAAGTGCTGTGAGGATAGAACATGCACATATGCCATAACCCCATTTCCTGCCAAGGTTGTCTTGTATGTACACAAGTATGGTCACTGCAGCTAGGGATCCAATACTGATGAAAAAGAAGAACCAGTTAAAGAAGGAGATCATCTTAGACTTCTCCTTAGGATTGGACTCATCGAACTGGTCGGAACCGAAGCCGGAAACGCTAGATTTAAGCCCCCCTGTGCCCAGAGCGGTGAGGTAGAGGGCAAGGTATAAAACTGAAAGCTGTATGCTGTTTGCCTGCACGCATACGCCATCGGAGGTGCAAGGTGGTGGCCTTAAGCCTGGCACCATGGTGGACACAGTTAAAATGGTCACCCCCTGTAGAAAAAAAGCTTGACATAACGAGAAAGTTATGGTAATAAAAATAGCCGATATTTTAAAAATAACGTGATTTTAACTTGTTAAAAATATTTTTTTTCTAAGGTTTTTTGCACTATATTTATACGCGATATTTTTTATATGTACCAATATACAATTTTTTTGGGATAATCTAAGAGAAAACCTCAACACCGACCGTCCACCGGGGAGCACACCCAGCTTGGACATTCACAAGTCCCCTCTACAAAATGAGCGGAGCCCTTGTCGGCGTAAATACAGATATTTTCATGATTTTGTTTTTTAAGACAAATAAGATTTTTGAAAATACTGCAAGATCCTTCCTTGTCTAAATTTACAAGAGAACGAGATTTGGGTATAGAAATGAAACAAATGAAAAAATGGAGGAGGAGGAGGAGGAAAGGGAGAAATCTGTTCTACCGTGGCTTGAACAGTGGCAAAGATGGTAATGGTGAGGTATCTGCCCAAGTAGGTGTCGGCAATGAACCCACCGAAGAGGCAGAGAATGAAGGAGGTGCCCATGAAGTTGGTCACAGTATTGGCAGACCGAGCGTTGCCTAGATGCATGACCCCAGTCAAGTATGTCACCAAGTTAACCGCAATCCCTAGTGTTGTCAGCCTCTCAGTCAGCTCCACACCTGTGAAACACCAACACAACACCACCCTCTATGTTCGTAACTCTCTTTTTGTCACACGTCTATAAGAAGATGAAAGCAAAAAAGAGAAAAGTATAAAGATCGCTACTAGTGGACATCACCCATCTTCCACACGCGCGAAGAGAGAGAGAGAGAGAGAGAGAGAGAGAGAGAGAGAGAGAGGGTTTATACTTAAGATTGAAGCAGCACTAGCCCAGCCACCAGACTGTAAAGTCTTGGCAGGGCGGCCTTTGTAATCCCAAGCGTCACTCACCACTCCATTGTTCTCTTCACCATGAGCTACTCCCATTTTGTTATATATGGAGAGAAGAAGAAGGAGGAAGGAGGGGTTTTCTCTCTTTTGCCTTGGATGGAAGAAGAGAAGGGTTGGGGTGTGGGATTTTGTTTGCCTGTTGGAAATGGATGGGGGTTGGGCTCATTATATAGAGATGTAAAGATGCGTGGTTATGTGTTAAAAGCCTCATCCAATCATACAAAGAAATTTGTAATAAATAAATGAAAAAGGTAGCCGTGACGTGTACTAATATTTTTGACCTCCTTATCAATTATGCTGCATCACTTCTTTTTTTCAGTCATTTTCACTTCCTTCAATTTTTTCGTGTTTGGTTGCTTTCCATTTCAAAGAGAGATATTCGTTGGCACGCTCCCTACGGTTCACGAGGGACGCCTCTCCTCAACCACTAGTAGTGCCCCTCGATGGATATCCCAGCACTCCTATGAGTCTATGATATACTTACATTATATTGATCTCTCTCTCTCTCTCTGTGTGTGTGTGTGTGTGTGGTGGGGAGTCAAACATGCGTAATCTCACAAGTCACAAGCATAGTGACGAATCTCGCGCAAGATTTATGAAAATATCGTGAAAATATCACAAGAAATTACCTTAAAGTTTAAAACGGTAATTGTTTGTGAGTTTTTTGTCAAAAACATACAACGTGATATTAATGTTTTTATTGGCTATTTATCATGAAAAAACATGTTTTTTTTTCAAATATTTTTATGTATATTTATTTATAAAAATGTATTTTTTTATATAATTTATTTATTTATTTATTGCGAAAAAATGTGAGATTTAAAAAAAACAAATTTTTGCAAATTTTTATATGCCCATATTTTTGCCGTTTTTAACTTTTGTCACTGTGCACAAGTAAACTTGTGGCAGGATTCACGTGACATTGATTTGGATGGGGCCGACACTCAGGTTGCAGGGCCCATCCAAGTGCTATCATTGTGAACGGACATTATCATATTACATATGACTTTGCTGATGCTTGGATCTCCCTCTCTCTCTCACGCACGCACACAAACATGCAATCTGATTGGGGCACACTAGTCCGAGCTCGATTAGGATCCAGTCATCTCTAAACTCATACCTTATCGTGATGAGATTTTATCTAGGGAGTCGATCCACGATTTTATCAAACCGCCTAGCTAATTTTGCTGAAACTATGCACAAAAAATGAGATTTTAAGTGCTGTTCATTACTTGGATGAATGGCATCAAAGGTTGCAAAATGAACGGTTCATATTTGTCAAAGCACCTTTTAGTTTGGTGGGTTTCTGGATGCCCTTTGGTGATGAACGACGCCCAAGCGTTTTGGGCGCTTTTCTGTCTAAGGTCCCTTGGACCTTATCCTCTTTCCTGGTCCATGGTTCAACTCTATGTGTTCAGTTGTTCATTTTGCAAAACTCTATATGCTATTTGCATCAACGTCTCTAAATAAAAAGGTGAGACTCATCTAAGAGATACAGAGTGCAACCATTGTGTTTTTTTTCATAACAGAGATTGGGTGTGTGTGTGTTAATTAGGGCTCCCTGCTTTTTACAAATAGTGTTAAGCCAAGTCAAACAGGCCAAAGGCCAGTTAATACTACCAGGCAGTTATGCAACCACCCATATAACAGTGGGGTTTGAACTTGCAACGTCTCATCAAATGGTGACTTGCAGAAATTGCTCCTACCTTGAGAGCCCCTGTTGGTTTTTCCATAACAGAGCTGGAGGAATTTCGGATGCCAATCTTTACATAGATGAATGGCACCATGGGGACCTCTAAACTTCAAGAATAGTGTTGCCCAAAGGGAGGGCAATATGAGAGCAATTTTTTCAGCACATACAGCTTTACTGTCAACACAATGTAATTGGAAGGACAAGCCACCGGACCGTCATCTTTTGGTTGTAAGCTTGTAATCATGCAAACCTGCACTTATTTTTTAGATCAATACACTGTTAGAGGTCTGCCTCACCTCAGCTTGCCTATCAAAAAATAATTAAAGGTGAGAACAATCATGTTATCATTCAAAAAAAAAAAAATCACGGCAGTTCATACTGTATATAACCAAATTACTGATTATGCTCCATCACTACCGCACATCTCACTTGATGAAGGTGTGCGAGGGCAGCCAGGGTAAAGTCAGATATCTCAAACGAGATGTGATGAAAATTGAATATAACCGACGATGGGTTATGTCTGTCAGGGGCAATGACATTTCATAGTAACAGTGAAAAAAGCCCTAAGGGGGGTTGGCCTAGTGGGGTGGGGTCTTGGCTACTAGACGGGCAGTCAAGGTTCTATTCCCATGGGCTTCACCCCTCTGCGCAAGCCAATGCGTAGCATAGGCCCCAAGGGAAGGGGTTCTAGCCTCGGAGTTTTATGCTGTCGGCATGATGACCATAGGTATGACAGACTGAGCAAGTGCGACCAGGTGTTCTTCGGGTTATAAATCTCCCCCCCCCCCCCCCCCCCCCCCCACCCCCACCCCCACACACACACACACACAAAAAAAAAAAAAAAAAACAGTGAAGAAAGGGTGACTTGGTAGCTCACCTGATTGATTCTCGTCTTATTGGTATTCTCTTCAAGTCAAAATGTCATGTGCAGGATGATTGAGTTAGCCCTATAATGGAAAAAAGAGTTGGACCAAAGGAATTTGTACAACCTAACTGAGCTGCATTTTCCCTTTCTTTTTTATTAGATTATTAATTATTGAGGAACCATCTTCTTTATCTTCTTTTACTAAAAAAAAAATTGGGGAACCATCTAAGCATATAGATAAAAAAAAAGGTGGAGCTATAACCGCACTAATTATGCTCTTAGGTTCAAAATCATGTCACTAGGTAATGTAAACGCCTTAAACCCTATACAATTGAGAGTGTTACATGTTCCACCCAAGTAACTTATAAGTTTCACTTCATGGCAGACTGTATTGAAAACTAAAAGGATGGAAAGGCAGATAAGCTCTGTTTGGGAGATGGATCTGAAGAGGAGATCTGGACTCACTGAATCCCCTCTCCCAGCTGCTGTTTAGGAGCATGGATTTGGAAGATGGGAGTTGAGATGCAAACCATCTGCCTATTTTAGCTACATCCTCTCTTATTTCCACTGTAACACCGGCTCCTGAACAGAGCCTATATTCACAAAACCAAATTGGAGTTGGCTACTTCTAAGCATTGAACTAAGTTGGGTTCACTAGCAGGGTCTTGATGCAATTCACCCTAAAATCAACATTTTAAAGTGTTGATGTTTAAAATGCATTATGTTAATTTGACATTTTTGACGTACACTACGTGGTTATAGCAATATGCGTTTATTATGCCTACTTGTTTCTCCTATGGTGAGCCCTAAATAAATTATATATATATATATATATATATATATATATATATATATATATATATATATATATATATATATTGTCACGAAACATCAAGAACCAAAATGAGTAGAAATGCCAATTGAAAATTCTTGATCTACCACAAACCATGGTGGCTTTGCTTTGCTTTAGTATCTTTTACTCCTTTGAAATGATAAAGAAGCAAGAACAGAATCCCTTTTGTAAATTACATAATAACCGAATCTTTTTATAAATGACATGCTTAAGGAAAAAGAGGGAGGACTCCTACTTTTTGAACAAATTCATGGAACAAGCACTCTTGATTTGTTAAAAAGAATTCTCCACGGAATTACAGATCGCGGACACTGGGCCCCATCTTGGATCCTCTAAGGAAGTTGGGCATGGTTTTTGTCAATCTAATTAACGTTTAAAGTATTGGAGTACAAAAGGAACACTGGTCATTTGGGCCCTAGCATTCTTGATTCGTTGAAATAGTACTCCACAGAACCTTTCACTTAAAAAGAGTATTAAATAGACGAACTACGGATCAAGAGCACTGGGCCGAACCTTGGATCCTCTAAGTCCAACAGATTTTTGTAAGGCTAATTGATGTCTGAAGTATGGGTGTGCAGAAGGATCACTGCTGGTCAGTTGGGTCCTATCACCACTGTGGTGGAAGAACTTTTAATGCCAATTATCTATATACAGTTCCTTATGAGAAACAAGTTTTTTTTTCTATGGGGAACGGGAAGCCACCTTCGGAAGCAGAGACCTAGTTGTGCTGACTATGCCTGTCGTACTTATGATCACTATCCCAACAGTATAAACCCGTGGTGCACCCCTTGCACCTAGAGAGTCACCTTGTTTCGGAATATGCAAGGGGCATGGTTACCCTTATTCTTGATAATGCAAGGGGCTAACGTCCATGAGAATGGAACCGTGACCACCCATCTAGCAGTCAAGGCCTCCTCATACAATGCCAAATTTATATATTGGAGCCATTTGGGCATAAAACATGAACATTTTTGGAGCATCAGGGACATTTAGCATTGTCACTTTCCATGACAAGAAGGATCACATTTTGTCTTTTTTGTTTTTTTTTTTTATGTCGGCGAACCCTTGCTGAGAACCAGGTCACCAACAGTTCTTTGCAAGGTAAACCCCGGTAGGGTCACTGTCACCCAAGCCCTTACGGAGCTCAACAGTTAAAGCACACGCACGCCCGGTGAAAGTCAAACATGAGATGGAGTGAGCACTAGGGATGGCAGTGGATTGGGGCAGGGGACAAGGTCTCCACCCCCTCCCCGTCTCAAAATCCTACCCTCCATCCCCGCCTCCATTCCTGTACGGGTTTTGATTTTAACCTCCATCCCCGCCTCTATCCCCGTTTCATGTCCTCCATCCCCTATCCAAACGAGTCACTATCCCAACGATTTAAACCCGTGGTGCACCCCTTGCCCCCAGGGAATCACCTTGTTTTGGAATATGCAAGGGGCATGGTTATCCTTATTCTTGATAATGCAAGGGGCTGATGTCCATGAGAATGGAACCCTGACCACCCATCAGGGCCCACTCTTACAATGCCAAATTTATACATTGGAGCCATTTGGGTTGAATATTTGGGCATAAAACATCAGCATTTTTTGGAGCATCTGGGACATTTCACGCTCACTTTCCATGACAAAAAGGATCACATTTTGTCTTTGCAAGGTAAACCCCGGTAGATTCACTGACACCAAAGCCCTTACGGAGCTCACCAGTGATAAGGTCCTTGCTAAGGATCGCTACCACCTACTTTGCTTGTGCCTTGCTTACACGGATGTTATCAACTTTTAGTCCACAACGCACGAAGTCACACTCAGATTTGTGCACGCGGGCACAATACAGAAGGTTGCACACATAGGCACAAGCAAAGATAGCACACACAGGCACAACTTTAGGCACACCAGCACTTCAGTTAAGGCGCACACAGAGATGCATAAGGATATTAGCACACAAACTCCTCTGCGGCAACTCAAGCACACACAAGCAAGTAATGGTGCGCGAGCCAACGTAAATAGAAGTCTATGCGGATATGTCTGCTCAGTATTAGATCTGTCATAGCAGATGCAAAAGTAAAGATCTGAATAAGGATTGGACAATTAAAGAGTGTCTGATGCACTTAGCTAAGTTTGAATTAGCGATGATTAAGCAATTAATTAGCTTAAGTCATCGAAAATGATCAGGGTTTAAACAATGTGATCGGCCTACTGTGAACTTTCTGATGGTCTTGCTTATAGTTTATATCTTCTGCCTTCACACAAGACAGGTTCAATAGCTATTCTATAAAAGAATTAGAATTTAGATGCTAAGCCACTCATCCATCAAGCGATCTTAGGCGTTAATGAGAAGATTGCTCATTGCAACACCTGTAGCTCAGTTCAGATCTCACTGGAGATTAGATCGCTGACTAGCAATCCATCTTGATGAATTAGATTGCTTCAATGCAATATGAAAATCAGAGATGAAGATAGAGGTCCTTGATGAATTAGAGTGGAGTGGAAGAATGATCGGATGATCCTTTACTAGCCTCCAGATGGATTACCAAGGCCTAATTCCTCTCAAAAGAGGTCATCTCCTAAAGTAGCCGAAAACTAAAATATTTATTTATGAGGATCAAAGTTACAAATATTCAAAATCATAGAATGCATTTTACAACACAAACTCACCTATTTATAGGTTGGACTCAAAGTGGCGCCAAACCACCTAGGCGACCCATGATTCAAACCCAACTGCAGTCAACTCTATTTTGACTGTGCAAACTATAAGCTCACCTGCACACTGATGTTGTTCAAGCTGTAATTGGCTGGTTGTTCCAACTGCACATTGAGCTAACCCATCTGACCCTGCAAACCAAACTGCTCTTCAGCTGACCTATATAACTCGCTATAATACTCTACCGCATGCTCAATCTACTATCCAACTACTTAACCAAACTCGGCTGGACCGCTTTTGACCCATTTGGCTTGACTCCACCAATTCTTGAGTGATGTTTTTACTTGAGCTCGTATCAATCCCTCCCTCTTGAAACTTTCCTAGTCCTCTAGAAAGAAAACCTGGATATCTCTACTTCAAATTATAATCCCATTCCCATGTTGTCGTTGAGTCTCCTTCATTGTCCCATTCAACTAATTTTTTTTTAACATTTCTCCCACCTCTTCGCACCATTTTAGATTTTGAAATCTTAGGCAGTTGCCTTGTGACAGTCTCTTGTATTTCTTCAATTGGTCTTGGTCCATGGTAAGCTTTTAGATGTGATACATGGAAGATCAGATGAATGAATTTACTTTTGGGTAGCTTCAACTTATATGCTACTTTCCCAATTTGGGCCAAAATTAGATAAGGCCCAAAGTACTTAGGAGTAAACTTTGTTATCAGATTCTTGCTTAGGGAGAATTGACCATAATTGATGCACTTAAGCCATGTCAAATCACCAACTTGAAACTCTCTATCTTTTCTTTGTTTATTATAGACTTGTTTCATTCGATTCTCGACACGCTCAATATTCTTCTTTAGAATTCTTAGAATCTCATCTCTTGCTTTCAATTGGATTTCAATTGTAGGAATGTTTGCCTTGCCTTCTTCATATAAAAGAGTTTGAGGTGGAGGTTGCCCATACACTGCCTCATAAGGTGTCATACTCGTGGTGGAGTGAAAAGAAGTGTTTAACACCATTCGGCCCATGGTAAAAAATCCACCTACTCAACTTGTTTCTCACTTGCAAAACATCTCAAGTAGGTCTCGAGAGTTCTATTGACCACCTCGGTTTGTCCATCTGTTTGGGAATAACTTGTCGTGCAATAACACATTTTAGTGCCCATCAATGTAAAATATTCCTTCCAAAACCGACTAAGGAAAGCCAGATCTCTATCACATATGATAGTCTTAGGCATACCATATAACTTGACCACATTTTGCAAAAAAATTTAGTCACCAATTGCACTGAATAGGTCATAGGTAATGTCATAAAATGAGCAAATTTTTTAAGTCTATCCACCACAACAAAAATTACTTCTTTCTTTTGAGAAGGAGGAAGCTTCTCAATGAAGTCCATACTTAAGTCAGTCCATATTTGGGAAGGAATGGAAAGAGGTTGGAGAACATCGAGAGGTTTAATTCTCTCATATTTGTTGGCTTGGCAAAGTTGACATTTCTTCACATACTCTTTTATAGTTTTCGTCATTCTGGACCAATAGACTTTGGATTTAACCCTTTTCCATGTCTTGTGAACACCTTCATGACCTCCTACTCTTGAGTCATAGAAGTGTTCCAAAACTTGTTTAATAAGTGGAGAGTCACTTGGTAAGACAAATTTACCTTGAAAAAATAACTTGTCTCCTTTCACCATATAAGATGGATGACTTGTAGAATCTTTCCTTAGTTCATGAATGATTTTTTGAATTTCTTTACTTCCCATTTGAGCTTAGCTAATTTGTTCCCCCATTGTGCAAGTGATCTTAGAAATGACTAAGAAAGAGTCATCTTCCATTCTCCTAGACAATGCATCGTCAACCACATTTTTCACTCCCTTCTTGTATTTGATTTAAAAATCATAACCTATAAGCTTGGAAAGTCATTTTTGTTGGAGAGGAGTAGAAACTATTTGTTGCAAAATATACTTGAGACTTTGGTGATCCGTTTATATTAAGAAATGCCTCCCAAGTAAGTAAGGTCGCCACTTTTCTAAAGCCAACACAATGGCTAAAAATTCTTTCTCATAAGTGGATAGGCTTTTGCTTTTTCCTGAAAGAGTTTTACTCAAGTAAGCCAAGGGATGTTTCTCTTGTATTAGAATGACACCAATCCCAATGTCATAAGCATCAGTTTCTAAGACAAAAATATTGTCAAAATCGGGCAAAGCAAGAACCGATGCTTTTACCATAGCTTGTGTAAGTTTAAGGAAAGCTTATTTGGCTTTATTATTCCACCCCAAGAGTTCTTTTTCAACAATATCGTGAGAGGTTGGGCAATGACACTATAATGTCTAATAAACTAGCGATAGTACCAGGTAAGTCCCAAGAAACCCCTTAAGGCAGTAATGGTGCATGGAATTGACCAACTAGCCATAGCTTCAATTTTTTCCGGATCGGCACTAACTCCTTCACTTCCAACTATATGTCCAAGATATGACATACTTTCTTGTCCAAAGTTACATTTGCTTCGTTTAACAAAGAGAGTGTGTTCTTTTAGAACATTCAATACCATCTTGACATGCTTAAGGTGATCCTTCCAATTTGAACTATAGACCAAAATGTCATTAAATAAGACCAATACGAACTTCCTCAACATTGGTCTAAATATGTCATTCATGGTTCTTTGGAAGGTGGTTGGCATATTGGTTAAACCAAATGACATAACCAAGAATTCATAATGACCATCATGTGTGTGAAATGCGGTCTTTTCTATGTCTTAACTAGCCATTCGAATTTGATGATAGCTGGCTCTTAAATCAAGTTTAGAAAAATATTTGGCACCAAACAATTCATCCAACAACTCATCAATAACCGATATTGGATGCTTGTCCTTGTAGGTCACTTCATTAAGTGCTTTATAGTCAATGAAAAAGCACCATGTGTTGTTCTTCTTGCATACAAGAAGAACTGGTGAAGAGTAAACACTTAAACTTGGGCGAATGATGCCACTCTCAAGCATCTCTTGCATAATTTTTTTAAATTTACCTTTTTGTGTAAAAGCGTACCCATATGGTCTTACACTAATTGACCGTTGTCCTTTCAAGAGAGGGATGTGATGATCTTGAGTGCATGAAGGAGGTAAACCCTTAGGTTCTCCAAACACAACTTGGAATGACTCAAGTAATTCACTCATGTCCGATGGAACTTGTTCTTCAAATTTGGACTCCTCTTTAGGTGCAAGTGGTTGTGCCAAACAAATAAAAGCCATGTGAGTAGCCCGAAAGATCTTGATTGCCTCTTGGCCATCAACTATCTCACCCTCGAATGTGTTATTAGCCTCCAAGCTCATAGGTCGACCCGCTTTGGCGAATGTCATCTTCATATTGGTAAAATTTCATGTGACACTTTCAAGAGAGTGAAGCCAATACATTCCTAGTACAACATCAGTTACATGCATAGGCAAGACAAACAAGTCAAGCTTGAAATGAGAGCCTTGGAGATTAATCTTCACATCTGTGCAAAGATGGCCACACTTGAGATGACTTCCATCTCCAACCATGACATCACATTTGGGGTGTTTATGTGGCCACAATTTGAGTTTAGACACTAAGTCCTCTCTCACAAAGTTGTGGGTAGACCTCGTGTCTATAAGAACTTCAACTTTTTTTCCAAATAGGGTGCCAAAGACTCTCATAAAATTGGAGGCTGATTTGATTTCCAAAGTATAGCATTGGCCAATTGGTTCTTGACTATCATCAATTCTCTCTTCGACCAATTCATCCATTATCTCTTCCCCTTCCGATTCACTTTCATCTTCATTAGTAGTCACTATCAAACATTTAAGAGATTTACACTTGTGATCGGGCATCCAATTGCTCTTGCAATTAAAACATAAACCTTTCCTTCTTACTTCTTCCATCTCTTCTCAAGAGATGCTCTCAGCCTTAGGGTTATTGGAACCCCAAAACTTAACCCCCTTATTAGGTATTGGTTTTGGTAGAAACTTTGAATTGGAATTGGTATGAATGAAACTTTTTAAAAAAACATGCATTCTATTGATCTTTTCCTCAATTATGCATGCTTGGAAATAGTAATCTTCAAGAGTTTGTGACTTTTGAGCCAAGAGCTCATGACGAATGTCATCTTTTAATCCACCAATGAAAAAACTCAATAATGCTACTTCATTCCATTCACCACATGGAGAGCTTAAATCCTCAAATTGGGCATGGTATTCTTGTATGAATCCAATTTGATGAAGTTATTTCATATCTATAACATGATGGGTATAAGGTGTAGGACCATATCTCTTAAGAACTTCTTGTGGAAGAATATCCCAAGTAGGATATCAATTTCTTTAGTCAAACCATTGAAACCATCTAAGGGCTTCTCCTTCAAAGTTCATAATGGCACATCTCACCTTGTGTTCAAACCTCACATTGTGGCTTATGAAGAATTATTGCCTTTTGTATAACCACTCTATGGGATTTTTTCCTCAATTTTTTGGAAAATATAGCTTTACCGATCTTGGGAAAGAAACCTCATTTTGTTTTTCAAAGTATGCATGAGTTCTACCATGGTTCGTAAACTCGACCATGTTTTTGTAATCATTCAGATCCTCATCATGCGTGAAATCATCTTCGAACTGTGCATCATATGGAAATGTCGCATTCAATCGGGTTCTATGCACAAAATCAATTTGTTCGCGCGGACTGTGTATCGGCGGCACCCTGTCATGTACAGTGGAAGACTGCACCTTTTTGTCGCTCTCACTATAAATGCCGCATGCATTATACAGGGGCACCACACGTGCATCACCTTTAAAGTCATAGGCGGCAAAACCATCTTGCGCATTGCACGCATCATGCACATCGTGCATCATGCATGTCACGTGCATCTCACGCCTCACGCATGCCACATGTGTAAAACCCAAGTTTTTCAGAAAAAAAAAACTATTCAAACCCGGGTCAGAACTGGACCCAGACCCGTTAGCCCGCTAGGGTTATAAACAGAGTGAGGGTGAGGGTTTCTTTTAAAACCCTTCACCCTCCTTGTGCCACTCGACACCCCCTTTCTTCTGCTATTTAAAAGGGAAACTCCTTTGGGGTTTTCTGATTGGTTCCCCCTCGACCCCTCTTTAAATAACGCAGAGGGGAGAGAGGGTTCTCATGGATTGCACCTCCCTCCTCCTCCCTCTCGTACTCCTCCCTCTTGACTCCTATACGCCCTCGCACGCTGATAGCCTTAGCCAACACCCTCCTGTGCCCCCACCCACCCTCTCTCTGTGTTCACATTATCTCCCCTTCTAATCGACCTCTCAGCTCTGGCCTGCAGCTCGTCGGAGCCCTCACCGACAATGCCGACCTCGCCGGCCTTTTCTCAGGTAACTCTCTCTCTCTCTCTCCTTCCATGTTGTCTTCTTCCTCTCTCTCTCTCTCTCTCTCTCTCTCTCTCTCTCTCTCTCTCTCTCTCTCTCTCTCTCTCTCTCTCTCTCTCTCTCTTCGTTGTTTGTTTCTTCTTCTTCTTTCTAGCAGAGGCAACGCCCATGCTGCCTGATAATTCTGGCAGGTAGGGTGAAGCCCTGACTCTCCTTGGTCTGGCGGGGGCTTTGCCCCTGTCGATTTCCTTTTCGGCATGAGCTTTGCCCCTGTCGCTCATCCTTCGGCAGGCCGACAGAGGCTGAACCCCTGCCGCCTATGCCTTCTTCTGATAGGTTGGCAGAGATTGAGCCCATGTCGCCTTCAGTTTCTCTGACAGACCGACAGAGCTATGGCTCTGCCACCTTTTTTTGGCAGGCCAGTAGGGGACAAGCCCCTGTCGCTTGAGTTCCACGTAGAATAGCAGGGGCCGAGCCATTGCCACATTTACCTTCTCGGCAAAGGGCTTCACCCCTGCCCTTTGCGTCCTTCTCGACAGGCAGAGGCAAGGCCTTTGTCGCCTTTGGTTTGGTCGACAGGGATGATGCCCCTGCCCCTCTCTGTCTCCCTCTTTTGTTTTGGCTGGCAAGGGCGATGCCCCTGTTGTCATTGGGATTCCTTTGGCAGGGGCTTTGCCCCCTACCCCTTCTTTTTTTCGTCAGTAGAGAGGGGTTTGCCCCCTATCTCTGCCCTTTTCCCCCTCTTCGGATGTGTCAGCCAGGGGCTTTGCCCCTGCCTCCTCATAGTTTGCTCAGGCAGGGCAGTCGCCCTGCCTCTCGGTCCTCGTCAAGCAGTGGCACAATCACTATCGTTCCCAAGCTTCATCAGGCAGGGGCAAAGCCCCTGCCATTTTTAGATTTCTTACATATCCCCTGCCACTTATCTTTCTTTTATTCTGTTTTTACTATGCTAACAGTTTATTTTTCACAGCTTGCACAACAGAGCTCGCTCGCACTTTGTGACCCGAGCCATCATCACCAACACTCATAGACGATCGCAACCTTGCAACTTCCCAAGGTAGGGGAAAGATGCGCAAAAAGAGCAGTAGATAAACTGAGTTAAGTTAAAATAATTAAAATGGCCATGATAGATATGCCTAGAATTTTCCTGTACTTATTTTGTGTAGCATGCATGCTTATTGGTCGATCTGCCTCGTGTGTTGCTTATACATTTACTTGCTTGCCCATCTTTTTGGCTAAGGTACAATTTCATATCTCATGCATTTTGTCTTTGCATTTTTTGCTCAATGTGCAATTTCACACATCGAGTATTGCTTAGTACTTTGTTGTCACGCTATAATGTGCACATGCTTGCAGTTGTGGTATACATGTATATGCAACCTTTTATATATCCTATTTTCGCTCATCTTCAAAGGATGTGAGTTGCGCTTGTGCACAATAGTTTTTTTATCTTCAAAAGATTCCTTATAAGAATCCAATATTCAAATGCATCTTTTTGCAGAAGCAAAGATTAAGAATCTCGGAGGTTGCGAAAGTGCAATTAAGTTTTCCCAAGTCGGCATTTTTGAAAGGAATGTTTTACAACTATAATTTGATATTTTGATATGACTCGGAAACTCTAAAAAGGGGTACAACTTATCAAGTGTGTAGTCTTGCAAAGCAGCTCAAAGGTTTCAGGATTTGTGATATAACAATCAAGTCTCTCAAATTGTCGTGTCTTTGGAAAACAGAAGCAAGATTCGTAGCAATCTCTTGCATGCAATATTGTATCATCACTCCAAAAGAGAGAATATGATATCTAAGCATTTTCTGATTTGCATTGAATCTTAGCATAATTTTTGTGTTGGGGTTTCTGTTGGGAAGCCTATACCCCTTTCGTCGTAACGTACTTGTAGACATGCGTGATATGGTAGTAATACGATGATCAGATGAGAGATCTGAGGCGATCACGTATCGTGCAATATGCCATTATTGTTAATATAATTTAAAAGACTTGATCTGGTCAAACTGAGTAATTATTGTATCACTTCTTTTATGAAAGATAAGTGTTAGGGTTTCTTTTGAGAAACCATGCTCTTTTTATCGTAGTTGTACCTTTTGATAGGTATGGCCATACATTTGAACAGGTACAACACATTGGTATTATGATGATCGGATAAAAGGTTTGTGATAACCTCAAAACGTGTTTTGGCACATTATTGTAATCATATAATGTTGTTATTTGCCTAACACGCAAGCGACTCGTAGGGTTCTGAAGGACCAGAGCATGACAAGTTTTAACTTAAATGACTACACCATGTATTATTGGAAAAGCAATGTTGTGGGGATTTCCTTTGAGAAATCCATACCCCTCCCATTGTAGTTGTACTTTTGAACAAGTATGTTGTGTACTACGATGAGTAGGATGAGAGGTCTATTTCTACCTCAAACATGCAGTGGCACATGTTTGAGACCACAAAATGGTAACATTTTTATCGTCACAATAAGCTGACGCCTCTCATCATGGTTGTACTTTTGAACAGGTATGTTGCATACTGCGATTAGTAGGATGAGAGGTGTGTGTTTGCCTCGAACGTGCACTGGCACGCATGAATCACCTAATGATGACGGTTTTGCCTTCACAGGCAAGATGCTCGAGTGGGTCTAGCAGACCAGAGCATGTAGAATGAGGTATCAGTTAAGAAACCCCCGTCATGCTCATTCGACCCGCTAACTCCCGCCAAGAGAGAGGATGGGATAGTATAAAACTTTGATGGACAAGCCATTAATGGCTATTTCGGGCAAAAGACTCAGCTTTCTCAGCTATCAGAGTTAGGGAAAATGGGCTATAAAAGATAGCTTTCAGATGACTTTTGCAGAAGTTTGGATGCATCCACGGGCCACCTATGCCTTTGGGGATTTAATCTTTTGGTCACTGGTCGTCCCCTTAGGAGCAGACTCAGTCAGCCATCCAGGTTATCTAAAATACAATAAACCCCCAGACTGGTCTCGATTGTTTCTACATTTCATGCCTTGCGCATACCTGCCTGGCTAGCTAATATCGAAACATAAGTTAACTTATTCACATTATTTGAGATGTGTGTGCTATGACATGATTTGCTTGTTTACTCAATAGTTCGGTAACTACTCGTTGAATTATGCATGCCTGTTGTAGCATTACACTAGTTCTTTGCTAGTAATAAATAGTTGCTTGTAATAGTTAAATACTTATGATAATAGCATTTTTCTAGTTGCAATATGATGCATGTGACTTGTTTTACTACTCGGTTAAACTATTCGTGCTTGTTGTAATGTAGCATTTGTTGGCTTGAGTTTCTTATGACTAATGTGATTGCTTACATCTCGTAATCTATAAAATGTTCACATTTTATGTCTAATGCAATTGCTCGATTGTACAATTGCTTATAATTTGTAATTTGCACATGACCTATACCTTGTGATTGGTAGAATTGCTTGCAATATAATGGCTTACAGTTCGTAATCTATGAATTATTTACAACTAGGACTAATGTAACTACTTACAATCTGTGATTAATATAACTGTTGTGTGATTGTCTATTGTGTATAGCTTATAAACTGCTTGTGGTGCAATTGCTTATAGCTTGTGGTTTACGAACTGTCTGTGCCTTGTATTAATAGAAATGCTTGTTGTGTAATTGCTTGCACCTTATGATTAATGTATTTGCTTGCCGTGAAATTGTGTATATCTTATGTGAAATGCACTCTTATTTTGTGATAGTTGATAGCTCACTTGATTTTATAGTAAATTGCTCACATTGAAACTCTTTATTTGTTTGTATACTCAATTGTTCATGTTAGAAATACTTATTCATTTGCATAGTCTATTGCACATGCTCGATATAACTCATCTCTTGTTTTAAATTGCTTATTTCAGTTCTATATTGTCTCACTTGTGCACCTACCAGCTTTTCGTGAAACTGACTCATTTTATGGGCATGTTATATTTCAGGCTACGATGGCGTGATGAGATCAAGATGAGACTCTTTCTCTGACATTTCGCTCCTGAGGATATTTTGATAAATTTGGTATAAAGTTTCTTTGAAAATCTCTCTTTTGATTAAGCTCTAAATTATTAAAACTGTGTTACCAAAAACTTTGTTTCTTCTTTTTATTTCAATAAATATATTAAGTTGCAAATCTATTTATAAGAGAAAGTTTATGCTGTAATGCACCCAAGGTCTAGGGACTTGTTAATTCAAACATGATTTTCCGCTGAACCTCTAATTCAAACTCTGATAAAGGATCGATTTCAAAGCTTTCAACTTTTTTATAAAAAGTTTCAAGTTTGAGATTTTTGGGGCGTTACAACTTGGTATGAGAGCGACAGAGAAAAGAGTGATTCTTGACCATCCGACATTTGTATCACATTGTAAGTATTGTTGAGTTAATTATTTTGTATTTATTTTGATTAAAGAATTTTGTTTTGATTTAGATGTCATACAATAAGTTGCACGAGGCAATACATGCCTTGACCGAAACAGTTAAACAACTCAAATCTATGATCTAGAACCTAACTCATAGCATGGCTTGCGCAAGCACCCACCAAGGCCAACATGATAATCAGATGGATAACCATCATGCTCCTCTGGGTCAAATGTGCCCACAAGATCCTTGTGTTTGCATCTTTTGTGGTAAGTTGGGACATTCTGTGGAAGAATGCCACCATAAGCCAAGTCACGACAAAAGACTACTGGCTGCGCAAGGCCTTAGAAAAGGGAAACAAGTAAAGGCTATTCAAGGCAAAAAGTTGGCTAGAAGTAAGAAAGTCAGCAAGCGTCAACCTGCTAATGATAAAATGCAGGGACCCCCATCTAAGAAACAAAAGCAAGGTGGAGGAAATAAGCTATAACAACCATGCTCTTGAGACACGGGAGGTTGCCTGTATTGCAGAAAGATGGGGCACTTTGCCAGAGTTTGTCTTAAGAAGGAAACAGTTCTGAAGAAACAAACTGTGAGTGAAGGTCACCAGCAACAACTCAAATAACCTCAACAGTAGTCACAACGAGAAGTGGCAGACCGTGTCTATTTCACCATGAGAGATTAGGTAGAGAATTAACGAATAGCCACTTTGATAGTCTTGGGTTAAAACTTTTTGTTTTTCAGTACGAATTTTGTTAGGCAAAAGTTTAACAATGAATTCACGTATGAATTTTGTGCCCCCGAGATTCTTATGATTGTGATACTTATGATAGTGTATAGGTGAATGACATATTACGCCTATAAATGATTAGTTCTGACTTATTAGGTGGATGATATATCACGCCTATAAGGGATTAGTTTGGACCATCTAGGTGAATGACACCTCACGCCTACAAATGGTTAGTTTTTGAATGATACATCATGTCTACATAGCTTCATTGCAAATGATTTTATTATGATTGTCTGAGTGAATCTATCATACCTGTATAGCATAATTGATGTGGGTATCATGGATATTTAACTAAATTACTTAGGAGGTATGTGTATGTGTTTCACGCTGAAATGATCGAATGTGATATTGGTTTATTGTAAGAATTTTGAATGCTTATGAAGATGATACAATGATCTGAATGTCTTAGATGTGTATGCGACTTGAATCCTGTGTGCATAACTCGCACTACGTAGGAGCTACGTATGCTGAGGGTTAGTTGCTTCGCATTATGAAGCTTGCATGTTCACTTAGGTATGCATAGAACTCATGTGTGTGCATGCTTAAAGGTTCAATTTAAGAAATGCAATATTCCTTGTGGCAATGATATGATGCATAGGATAATATGCTTTTGTTTAATATAATGTCACGTGATATAAAATTATGAAAGCATGCGATAAATGTTTAAGTTCAATAGTGAATTATGGTTCATGAAATCTTATTGGTTAAATGTGTAATTTTATGATTTTAGTGCCATGTGAAGTGATGTATGATGTGATGCATACTGATGGTATACATGCTTGTGCCCATGTTATTGGCTATCAACCCTGAGAGCGGTCATTTGTATTGATGAGTGTATCACTGAATATGGTATTTGTTGAGGACATGTTCCCAAATGATTATTTGTGAGGGTATGTATGATCAAGATCAGGTAATTCGGCTAGAGCGGTGAATCTCTGTGAGGAAGTACACTGTCCAAGAGTGGGTAGCAGCAAAGACGGTGAATTCCTGTGAGAAAGTGTATTGTCCAAGACCAGGTAAGCCATCTAGTGCGGTAATTTTGTGTGAGGTCATACATTTCCTAAACCAGATGATTCGGCGTGGAACTTGCGAATTTTGATTTCATAAAAGAGTTATGGTGAGCTGTGATGATCTTCTCAGATTGATTGAGATGGCCAGTTATGAATTTGGCTTTTTGTTGTAGCACAATTAGAGAATCAGATCTTTATTGTTTTTTGACCTTGATACGAGGTTATTTAAGACAAATAGTCTATTAGACATAGTGAGGGCAACAAACAATGACCTGATAATGATAAAATTTAGAAACCCACATTCAATTAACGAAAAAACAAGCTAGAGAAGTGACAGGGTGTGTCTATTCTTCCATGACAAAACAAGTAGAGAATAGTGAATATACACTCTAATCGTCTTAGGTTAAGATTTTTCTGTGATTCAGTACAGATTTTGTCAGGTCAAGTTTTCATGTATGAATCTTATTGAGACCGGCCTTTAGCTTAAAATTTTTTTCACAAATCATTATGAGTTGTCTTGATAATTTAAAGAGCGTATATGTTTGGATCACAAATATGTTGTGCATCCTCATTAACTTGACTAACTTAGACCATAATTTTGCGGATAATCCTTGAATAAAATTTTGAGAACGAAATTCTTTTAAGGTGGGTAGGATGTAAAACCCATGTTTTTCAGAAAAGAAAATTATTATTCGGACCCGGGTCAGAACTAGACCCAAACCCATTAACCCACTAGGGTTATAAACGGAGCGGGGTTGAGGGTTTTCTTTTAAAACCCTTTCCCCTCCCCGTGCCGCTTGACACCCCCTTTCTCCTGCTATTGAAAAGGGACACCCCTTTGGGGTTTCCCGATTGGTTCCCCCTCGACCCCTCTTTAAATAACGTAGAGGGGAGGGAGGGTTCTCACAGCCTGCACCTCCCTCTCGACTCCTCTCTACCCTCGCGCACCGGTGGCCTCAGCCGACACCCCCCTATGCCCCCCGCTCACCCTCTCTCCATGTTCACCCGCTATCCCCTTCTGATCGACCTCCGACCTCCGGCCTACAACTCATCGGAGCCCTCGTCGGCAATGCCAACCTCACCGGCCCCTTCTCAGGTAACTCTCTCTCTCTCTCCTTCCACATTGTCTTATTCTTCTTTCTCTCTCTCCCTTTGTTGTCTTGTTCTTCTTCTTCTTCTTTCTGGCAGAGGCGATGGCCATGCCGCCTGAGATTTCCGGCAGGCAGGGCTCCCCTTGGTCTAGCGTGGGCTTTGCCCTTGTCGATTTCCTTTCCAGCAAGGGGCTTTGCCCCTGCCGCTCGTCCTTCGGCAGGCCAACAGGGGTCGAACCTCTGTCGCATAGGCCTTCTTCCGATAGGTCGGCAGGGACTGAGCCCCTGCCGCCTTCGGTTTCTCTGATAGGTTGACAGGGCTATGGCCTTGCCGCCTCTTTTCGACAGGCCGACATGGGCCAAGCCTTTGCTGCCTGGGTTCCTTGTTGGATAGCAGAAGTCGAGCCCCTGCCACCTTTACCTTCTCAACAAGGGGCTTCGCCCCTGCCTTTTGTATCCTTCCCGATAGGCTGGGGCAAGGCCCCTGTCGCCTTTGGTTTGGTTGGCAGAGGCGATGCCCCTCTTTGTCTCTATCTTTTGTTTTGGCCGGCAGAGGCGATGCCCCTGTTGTTGTTGGGATTCCTTTGGCAAGGGCTTTGCCCCAACCCCTTCTTTTTTCCTTGGTCAACAGGGGTTCGCCCCCTGTCTTTGCCCTTTCCCCCCTCTTCGGATGTGTCAGCCAGAGGCTTCGCCCCTGCCTCCTCATGGTTTGCTCAGGCAGAGGCCTCACCTCTGCGATTCGAACCTTCTGTCAGGCAGGGCTGTCGCCTTGCCTCTCGATCCTCGTCAAGGAGTGGTGCAGTCACTACCGTTCCCAAGCTTCGTTAGGTAGGGGCGAAGCCCCTGCCATTTTCAGATTTTCGGCATATCCTCTGCCCCTTATCTTTCTTTTATTATGTTTTACTATACTAACAGTTTATTTTTTGCAGCTTGCACAATAGAGCTTGCTCACGCCTCATGACCCGAGCCGTCATCACCTACATTCATAGACGATCACAACCTCGCAACTTCCCAAGGTAGGGGAAAGATGCACAAAAAGAGCAGTATATAAATTGAATTAAGTTAAAATAATTAAAATGGCCATGATAGATATGCCTAGAATTTTCCTGTACTTATTTTGCGTAGCCTGCTTGCTTATTGGTCGATATATGATTTCGTACTTTGTGCATTGCTTATACATTTACTTGCTTGCCTATCTTTTTGGTTGAGGTACAGTTTCGTACCTCATGCATTTTGTCTTTGCATTTTTCGCTCAATGTGCAATTTCACACATCGAGAATTGCTTACTAATTTGTTGTCACACTATAATATGCACATGGTTGCAGTTGTGGTATACATATATATGCAACCTTTTATATATCCTATTTTCGCTCATCTTCAAAGGATGTGAGTTGCGCTTGTGCGTAATAGTTTTTTTTATCTTCAAAGGATTCCTTATGCGAATCCAGTATTCAAATGCACCTTTTTGCAAAGGCAAAGATTAAGAATCTCGCAGGTTGCGAAAGTGCAATTTAGTTTTCCCAAGTCGGCATTTTTGAAAGGAATATTTTACAACTATAATTTGATATTTTGATATGACTCGGAAACTCTGAAAAGGGGTACAACTTATCAAGTGCGCATTCTTGCAAAGCAACTCGATGGTTTCAGGAGTTGCGATATAACAATCAAGTCTCCCAAATTGTCGTGTCTTTGGAAAACGAAAGCAAGATCCGTTGTGATCTCCTGCATGCAATATTGTATCATCACTCCAAAAGCGAGAATGCAACATCTGGTAGACATGCACTATATGGTAGTACTATGATGATTAGATGAGAGATCTGAGGCGATCTCATATCGTGCAATATGCCATTGTTGTTAATATAATTTAAAAGACTTGATCTGGTCAAACTGAGTAATTATTGTATCACTTCTTTTGTCAAAGATAAGTGTTAGGGTTTTTTTTGAGAAACCGTTTCCTTTTTATCGTAGTCATACTTTTTGACAGGTATGGCCGTACCTTTGGACAGGTACGTCACGTTGGTGTTATGATGATCGGATGAGAGGTCTGCGGTAACCTCGAAACATATTTTGGAACATTATTGTAATCATATAATATTGTTATTCGCCTAACAGGCAAGAGGCTCGTAGGGTTCTAAAGGACCAGAACATGACAAGTTTTAACTTGAATGGCTACACCATGTATTATTGGAAAAGCAATGTTGTGGGGATTCCATTTGAGAAATCCATACCCCTCTCATCGTAGTTGTATTTTTGAACAAGTATGTTGCATACTATGATGAGTAGGATGAGAGGTCTATGTCTACCTTAAACGTGCAATGGCACGTGTTTAAGACCATTAAATGGTGACATTTTTACCCTCATAATAAGTTGACCCCTCTCATCGTGGTTGTACTTTTAAACGGGTACGTTGTGTACTGCGATGAGTAGGATGAGAGGTGTGTGTTTGCCTCGAACGTACACTGACATGTATGAATCACCTAATGGTGACGGTTTCACCTTCACAGGCAAGATGCTCGAGTGGGTCTAGCAGACCATAGCATTTAGAATGGGATGGCGGTTAAGAAACCCTCGTCATGCTCGTTTGACCTGCTGACTCCTGCCAAGAGAGAGGACGGAATAGTATAAAACTTTGATGGACAAGCCATTAATGGCTATTTCGGGCAAAAGACTTAGCTTTTCCAGTCATCAGAGTTAAGAGAAATGAGCTACAGAGATAACTTTCAGGCCACTTCTGCAGAAGTTTGGATACATCCTCGGGCCACCTATGCCTTTGGGGATTTAATCTCTTGGTCACTGGATGTCCCCTTAGGAGCGGACTCAGTCAGCCATCCAGGTTATCTAAAACACAATAAACCTCTGAACCGGTCTCAATTGTTTCTACGTTTCATGCCTTGCGCATACCCGCTTAGCCAGCTAATATCAAAACATAGGTTAACCTATTCACATTATTTGAGATGTGCATGTTGTGACATGACTTGCTTGTTTACTCAATAATTCAGTATACTAGTCATTGAATTATGCACACCTGTGTTAGCGTTATACTTGTTCTTTGCTAGTAATAAGTAGCTGCTTGTTATAGTTAAATGATTATGATAATAGCATTTTGCTAATTGCAATATGATGCATGTGACTTGCTTTACTACTTGGTTAAACTAATTGTACTTGTTGTAATGTAGCATTTATTGGCTTGAGTCTCTTATGACTAATGTAACTGCTTACAGCTCGTAATCTATGAACTATTCACATTTTATGGCTAATACAATTGTTTGTATATACAATTGCTTATAGTTTGTAATTTGTACACAGTCTATACCTTGTGATTGATAGAATTGCTTGCAATGTAATGGCTTATAGTTCGTTATTTATGAATTATTTACAACTAGGACTAATGTAGTTGTTTGTCTTATAAGCTGCTTACAATCTGTGATTAATATAACTGTTGTTGTGTGATTGCCTACTGCGTATAACTTATAAACTGCTTGTGGTGCAATTGCTTATAGATTATGGTTTACGAATTGCCTGTGCCTTGTATTATTAGAACTGCTTGTTGTGTAATTGCTTGCACCTTATGATTAATGTATTTGCTTGCCGTGAAATTGTATATGTCTTATGTGAATTAAACTCTTATCCTGTGATAGTTGATAGCTCACTTGATTTTATAGTAAATTTTTCACATTGAAAACCTTTATTTGTTTGCATACTCAATTATTCATGTTAGAAATACTTATTCATTTGCATAGTCTATTGTGCATGCTTGATATAACTTATCTTTTATTCTAAATTGCTTATTTTAGTTCTATATTGTCTCACTTGTGCACCTACTAGTTTTTTGTGAAACTAACCCATTTTATAGGCAGGTAATATTTTGGGCTGCAATAACATGATGGCGTGATGAGATCAAGATGAGACTCTTTCTCTGACATTTCGCTCCTGATGATATTTTGATAAATTTGGTATAAAGTTTCTTTGAAAATCTCTCTTTTGATTAAACTCTAAATTATTAAAACTGTGTTATCCAAAACTTTGTTTCTTCTTTTTATTTCAATAAATATATTGAGTTGCAAATATATTTGTGAGTGAAAGTTTGTGCTGTAATGCGCCCAAGGTTCAGGGACTTGTTAATTCAAACATGCTTTCTTGTTGAACCTCTATTTCAAACTCTGATAAATGATCGATTTTAAAGCTTTCAACCTTTTCATAAAAAGTTTCAAGTTCAGAATTTTTGGGCATTACAATGCGCATCTCATGTGTCTCACGCATCATGCGCGTAGCGTGCGTCATGCTCCAGTGTGCCATGCACATTGTGCTCTTCAGCGCAGTGCCAAGGTGCATGACTGTTAAGCACTTTGTGCATGGATGCGCATTGCCGAAAAGCGTTAGCGCCATGTGTGCTTCCACATACAGGTCATTAGGATCATCATGCATCACAGATGCGTCGTAGGCTTGCACATCATAAGATTATATTGTGCATGTTGCACATCACCCGAATAACTCACAGAAGGATCAATAGCAGTCGGTCTTCTATCAGACTCATTCACGTTCAGTGCACGTCTGTCCTCTGAATCATCGAACACTTTTGGGTTTTTTCTATCCATCTTCTTCTGACTTCTTAGTTCGGCGAGCATCTCATGCATGTTCTATTGTAGAGAGACGATCTGTGTCTCTAAACCGCCTAACCGGTTGTCCGATTTCTCTAACTTTTCCTCTATTGCAGCAAAACGAGAAGCGCTTTCCTCCATGTGATCCTTGAACTTTTGTTGCAGTTGATCGAACACGATCTCCTTCAAAGGAGTTGCCTTCGGCAGCATGCTCTGATACCAATTGATAAGACCCTTGCTAAGGATTGCTACCACCTACTTTGCTTGTGCCTTGCATACACGAATGTTATCAAATTTTAGTTCACAGCGCACGCAGGCGCAATACAGAAGGTTGCGCACATAGGCGCAAACAAAGATAGCGCATGCAGGCGCAACTTTAGGCACACTAGCAGTTCAGTTAAGGCTCACACACAAATGCACAAGGATATTAGCGCACAGACTCCTCTGCGGTAACTAATGCGCACACGAGCAAGTTATGGTTCGTGAGCCAGCGTAAATGGAAGTCTATGCAGATATGTCTGCTCATTATTAGATCAATCATAATAGATGCAAAAGTAAAGATTTGAATAAGGATTGGACAATTAAAGAATGTTCGGTGAACTTAGCTGAGTTCGAATTAGTGATGATTAAGCAATTAGCTTAAGTCACCAGAAATGATCAGGGTTCAAACAGTGTGAACGGCTTGTTGTGGACTTTCTGATGGTCTTGCTTATCATTTATGTCTCCTGCCTTCACACAAGACAGGTCCAATAGCTATTTTATAAAAAGAATTAGAAGTTAGATGCTAATGCAGTCGTCTGTCAAGTGATCTTAGGCGTTAATGAGCAGATTGCTCATTACAACACCTGTAGCTCAGTTCGGATCTCACTGGAGATTAGATCGCTGACTAGTAGTCCAGCTTGATGAATTAGTTTGCTTCAATGCAGTCTGGAAATCAGAGATGAAGATAGAGGTCCTTGATGAATCAAAGTGGAGTGGAAGAATGATCGAATGAGCGTTTACTGGCCTGCGGATGGACTAGCAAGGCCTAATTCTTCTTATAAGAGGCCATCTTCTAAAGAAGCCAGAAACTGAAATCTTTATTTTTGAGGATCAAAGTTACAAATGTTCAAAATCATAGAATGCATTTTACAATACAAACTCACCTAGTTATAGGTTGAACTCAAACTGGTGCCAACCCACCCAGGCATCCCATAATTCAATCTCGATTGCAGTCAACTATATTTTGATTGTGCAAACCATAAGCTCACCTGCACACTGATGTTGTTCAAGCTGTAACCAGCTAGCTATTCCAATTGCACACTGAGCTAACCCATCTGACCTTGCAAACAGAATTGCTCTTCAGCTGACCTGCATAACTTGCTATAATACTCTACCGCATGCTCAATCTACTATCCAACTACTTAGCTGAACTCGGCTAGACCGCTTCTAACCCATTTGGCTTGACTCCGCCAATTCTTGAGTGATGTTTTTACTTGAGCTCGTATCACTAGTTAAAGCACATGCACACGAGGTGAAAGTCGAACATGAGATGAAGGGGTGTGAACTAGGGATGGAAGTGGACCGGGGTGGGGGTCGATGGACAAGGTCTCCACCCCTGCTCTGTCTCAAAATCCTACCCTCTATCCCTGCCTCCATGCTCACAAGAGTTTTGATTTTAACCTCCATCCCCACCTCTATCTCTGTTTCATGTCCTCCATCCCTTATCCAAACAAGGCGAGGTAGGGTGGGGCCCCATTTTCCCTCGATCCACTGCCATCTCTAAAGAAGGATCAGGGGTGGGGCAGGGCAAGGCGGGGATCAAGGATGAGGACAAGGGGTGGGGAAAAGTGTAAGTCCATTCCCGCCTCCATCCCCTACATGGGTTTTGATTTTAACCTCAATCCTCGCATCCATCTTCATTTCATGTCATCCATCTCTGGTCCAAACTGGGCGAGGTGGGCGATGGGGCCCCGTTTCCCCCAAGTTCATTGCCATTCCTAGTTAGCACCTTCTCCCAAGACCCACTGCCACTTGGCCCGACTCGGGTAGGTGTAAATTTTATCTATTTTGAGGTAAAAATTTCAAAGAATCCAAAAAAAAGTTTCAAAGAATCCAAAGGACTGTCATTTAAACAATGGTCAATTTTGGCTCTCTAAGGACAAACACAATCTTGTCATCAAGAGTAACTCTTGTGTCATTTGGCAAGATCCATGTGTCACTTCTTATAAAATAGAATGGTTCTTATTCTATTATTGGAAACAATGTCAATGTTTTCCTACGACCTACTTTGTACAGTTGTGTCTAGGGTCTGTTTTGCTTTGGTTGAGTCTTGATGTAAAGTGTTGAGCCACTTGTAACTTTCTCCGAGCCACCCATGTATTTTGGTTCATATTAAAAAATACCCGGAAGGGTTAGCACATAGATCTGAACTGTAATGAGCCTTCAGGCAAAAAATGTGAATGAATGTAAATGCAAAGAGTTTTTTTTTGTTCACCCTCATTGTGATTGCTTTCAGGTGATTTCAATTTCTTTCCCTCTCTATTCTCTCATTTTCTTATACTTTTAATTATCAAAATTTTTGCAGTTGCAAGCGAGCGATCAGAAGGCTTGCAGCGGTAAGAAAAGATTGTCGTGTCATGCTGGCCTATTGAAGAAGTAGGCCCGTGATAGGTGGTATCAGAGCCCATTCTCGAGCTGGGGAAGGGACTCATGAGTCAGTGTCGAGAGACGTGCTGACAAGCCGCGATTTATGAGCAAGACATCGTGGCTTATTGTTACAACTTGCAGAGTACCAAAGAAAAAGCAATTGTCGAGGCCGAGGAAATGGGTTCACCTCGAGGCCATGAGCAGATGGCCGCAACTGTCAATAGACTGGTGGCTGTTATGATTTTGTACGAGGAAGTGATTTCATGCACAGATGAGTCATTTAGAGGACTGAACGACATGGTGACGAGCCTACGAAAGTAAGTAAACATGTTGATGGGATAAGTTACTTCGTTGACTACGACAATGACCATCCTGCAGACTGAAGTTGATGAGCTTTAGTTGAAAAAATGTACTTTGTAGTGGACAGTTACCCTCAATGGCGTTAGGCCATCAAATATAGATGTGTCGAGGCCATCTAAATTTAATGGATCCAGGGATAGCAAGGCCATAAAAAAATTTTTTGCTCCAGGTGAAAGACTATTTGGACATTCATAATGTATTGGTCAAAGACCTTAGGGTGAAGGCAACAACAACTCTACTCGACAGAGATGGTACAGCCTGGTGGAGATGAAAGCATAGCGACATGGAAAGGGGTCACTGCGTGATTGATACCTTTGAAGCCTTCAAAAGTGAGCTACGAAACTACTTGATGCCAATGAATGTACAATGTCAATCTTATCGGATGGTGGCAGAACTCAAACACACTAGAGCTTTGCAAGATTGCATCAGGGCGTTCAAGAAGCTCATGCTAAACATACCCAATATGTCAGATGAATACAAACTCAACTGGTTTATTATGGAACTACATCCTTGGGCACAATCCTAAGTAGAAAAAAGCAATCCCCAGACTTTGGAAGATGCGTATGTGATGGCCAAGCGACTAGTGAATACACAACGCAAGTTTTTCACTCCATTGACTAAGGTTGGGAAAAAGCTGGACCACAAAGGCAAGAAGGAGGATCAACGCGATAATAAAGGTGAGTTGTCAACACAACACCATTTTAACAAGAAGCGAAATTATATAAAGCACAACAATAACGATAACAAATGGTCGGTTGTGACTTTTTGGTTTTGTGGCGAAAGACATATTGCCAGACAATGTCCAAAGCGCCTCGTGAAGGATGATGGGCAGGCCAATGCACTGCAAGCAGAGAGTAGTGATGCCAAGGTCATGCAACTAAGGATGAGAGTCATACAGACGATCAACATAGTTAGAAGTTGCGCAACTGAGAGCATGCCAGTTAGTAAAAAACTCATGTATCTGGAAGCTATTACGAATAAGAAGTCTACTACGACAATGGTAGACTTCGGGGCCACGCATAATTTTGTCTTGTGTGAAGAGGCAGAGTGGTTGGGCTTAAAGCATGGGCCAAAGAATAGGACCATCAAGACGGTGAACTCTTAGGCCAAGCCAATCCTTGGTAAAGCAAGCAATGTGGCTATCCAAATTGAGAATTGGCTCGGCAAAGCCAGCTTCTCAGTGGTATCCCTAGACGATTTTAGAATGATTTTGGGTATGGAGTTTCTTCACAGTCAAAATGTGATGACGTTGCCGAAGTTCAACTCATTAACAATCATGGGGACAAACTTTTCACACATAGTGCAATGCCTTACTCTTGGAGGTAACTCTTCAATGCTATCTGCTATGTAACAGAATAAGGGTGTCAAGCATGGAGATCAAACATTCTTAGTTGCCATGTGCACCAAAGAAGGGAAGGTGGAAACAACAATGACACTGACCCTTGCCCCACTATTGGCTGAGTTTTGATGCTTCTGAAACTACCGAAGAGTTTGCCGCTAAGATGCGAGGTCGACCACAAGTTAGAGTTGACCCCTAGAGTAAAGCCCCTTGCCATGGTCCATTATCGTATGGGGTTGGCTGAATTAAAGGAGCTACGCAGGCAGCTGAACAAAATGTTGAAGGCAGGCATTATTCGTCATTTAAAAGCACCCTTTGGTGCCCCAGTATTCTTCCTTGTAAAGCATAATGGCTCCAAACGATTGTGTGTCGACTACCGTGTGTTGAACAAAGTCATAGTGAAAAACAAGTATATGTTGTCACTGATAGCAGACTTGTTCGACTAGCTAGGCAGTGTTCGTGTCTTTTCAAAGCTAGATCTGCGATTAGATTACTGGCAAGTGAGGATTACTGACGGTGATGAGCCCAAGATGACTTGTGTCACTCGCTATGGTACTTATGAATTCCTAGTATGCCATTCAGGTTGACTAATGCTCGGGCCATATTCATGACATTGATGAATAATATCTTCTACCCTTAGAAAACTTCGTGATAGTTTATCTCAACGATATCATGATTTATGGCAACAGCATGAAGGAACATGTCGGGCACTTGCGAACAGTATTTCAAGTGTTGAAGGAGAATGATCTCTATGTCAAGAGAGAGATGTTCTCTTCAGCTAGGAGGAGATCAACTTCCTTAGCCACGTCATGGGGGCGTGATTTGCTGTGTATGGATAGGCAAAAGATAAGCGCCATCTAAGAATAGAATTTGTCGACCAAAGTGTCAGAGTTGCAATCATTCCTTGGCTTGGCAAAATATTATCGGTGATTCATTGAAGGTTACTCCATCATTGTTGCGTGTCTCACGGATTTGCTAAAGAAGAATCGGGTAAGACACTGCACAGGAGCCTACCAAGATGCCTTCAACGACTTAAAGAAGGCTCTAGTGAGGAAACTAGTGTTGCGGTAGTCGGACCACTCCAGACTCTTTGAAGTTTACATAGACACCTTAGACTTCGCCATCAGCAAAGTTATTATGAAAGAGGGTCATCCAATTGCCTATGAGTGCTGGAAGCTAAAGGATGCAGAGAGGTGCTACACAGTGCACGAGCGTGAAATGTCGGCTATCGTGTACTGCCTCAGAACCTGGAGGCACTATCTTTTGGGTGCCTAGTTCGTCATCAAGACGGACAACGCCGTTATGAGCTATTTTCAAACAACAAAGAAGCTGACATCCAAGCAAGCTCGATGACAAATGTTTATGTTTCTACCTGAGTTTAACTTTGCTTTGGAGTATAAGGTGGGGAAGACCAACGTTGTTGCTGACACCCTGAGTCGTAAGGCAAAACTGCCGGTTGTGCAAGTGGAGCCTTTTGAAGTTCACTTGAAGGGCGCATTGCTGAATTGCATCTGCGAAAGAATGCAACAGGATACAACAATGCAACACCTTGTCTCTTTGGCGCAGGCCGAAAAGACTCGACGATTCTGGCTATAGGACAACCTCATCGTGACTAAAGAAGAATGGGTCTTCGTGCTGCGGTGGGAAAGCGTTCGTCTGAATTGCTTAAAGAGTGCCATGATACTTTATGAGCAGATCATCTAGGTCAGAAGCGGACCTTAGCACTCCTTAAAGGTGGTTACTATTGGTCGTAAATGAGAGACGATGTGTAGGGGTATGTGCGAACGTGCCTCATCTGCCAGTAAGACAAGGGGACCAACCAGAAGACTGTCGGCCTCCTTGAGCCTCTATCTATCTTAGAACATTATTAGAAAAGCATTTCCAAGGACTTCATTGTTATCTTACCGAAGGTAGATGACTTCAGCTCCATCCTGGTGGTGATGTACCATTTCTCTAAATACACCACCTTCATCTCAGCTTTCAAAGAGTGCCCTATAGAGAAGACGACAGAGCTATTCATCAAGCATGTGGTGAAGCACTGGGGTATACCAAGAAGCATTGTGGGCGATCACGATGCTCGCTTCATGGGCAAATTCTAGCATGAATTGTTTCGGCTACTCAACTCCGATATGCTATTTTTAACAAGTTTTCACCCATAAACCGATGGGCAGACGGGGCACGTCAACAAACTATTGGAGCAATACCTCAGGAACTTTGTTAGCGTCAACCAGAAAGACTAGATAAAGCTCCTGAACATGGCCTAATTCTGCTACAATCCTTAAAAGAGCAAGTCTTTAGGCCACAACTTGTTTGAGATAGCTACGGGACAACAACCGCCTACCTCGTACACTCTAGCCTCGCAGGAGAAGGGAATGCCATCCTTTGCCTATTAGTTTATTCGAGAATAACATGAGCAGACCAAGCTGGCGAAGGCATTTCTGCACAAAGCGAACAAGAGGATGAAGAAGTGGGCGGACAACCACTGTCGTCTTGCTGGGTTCTGTGTTGAGGACCAGGTGTTGGTGAAACTCTACCCGGATCACACATGCATCTTTTGTGAGCGGCATCGCAGACTGATCAGGAAGTATGAGGGACCATTCACCATCACCAAGACAGTGTGCAACCTATCGTACAAGCTGGACCTACCCCCAAACTTTAAGGTGCACCTGGTGTTTCACGTATGCAACCTGAAACCATTGCATGCGGATAAGGGAAGTCCATAACGTAACATTCCACAATGCGCTTCTATCCTATAAAGGGCACCGGTAGTACAATGGGCTGAGAAGCATCTCAGCAAGATTCTTTGCCACAAGGTCAATTACTTGGTAGAAGCAAAGAAGTATCTGGTGCAGTGTGAGGAGACAACAAAATCGATGTGGGAGCTAGCATTCCGGATGAAGAGTCGTTATTCGGCTGAAGTCAAGGCCTACTATGAAGCAGATGACACCGAGGGCGGCACATGACTTGAAGGGAGGAGCCTATTCCCCTGTGACCTACTTTGTACAGTTGTACCTAAGGTTTGTTTTGTTTTGGTTAAGTCTTAATGTAAAGTGTCGAGTCATTTATAACTTTCTCTGGGCCACCCATGTACGTTGGTTTAGGTTAAAAAATACCCTGAAGGGTCAGCCCGTAGATCTGAACTATAACGAGCCTTCAGGCAAAAATGTGAATGAATGTAAATGAGAAGAGCTTTCTTTTGTTCACCCTCGTTGTGATTGCTTTCAAGTGATTGTGATTTCTCTCCCTCTCTATTCTCTCTCTTTCTTGCACTTTCAGTTATCGAAGTTTTCACAACTACAAGCAAGCAGTTGAAAGGCTTGCAGCGGTAAGGAAGGATTGAAAAAGTAGGCCCGTGATAGCCAATGGGTGAACTTTCTCCTCAAATGAGTCTATTTTCACTTGAAAATGCATGTGAGGATTCAACCCTACATATGAAATCTTAGTTTGCCATCCGTCTCTTGGATGTGTTTTAGCCATTCATCTATTTCATTTGAATTCAACCAATTTCTATCTTCACTAACGAGTTTCTTAAACATAACTACTCTTGAAGATTAAATCATGGAAATAAGTTAGAAAAATGCTATGCCGGATCAATTTAGCTAGAAATGCATCTAAAGATAAAGGTATGGCCCCAACACATGGCACGTGTTTGAGATTGGAGAAGTAATTTTTTTGAATAAATAGGACACATGAACACGATTTTTTTAATTTTTAAACAAACAAAAGCTATTTTTGATATTTTAATATACTAATGCACTTTTTATTGCAATATAATTAAGAATTATTAAATAACTATGAAAATTTTTAAATAATGTCCATACTTATCCTATCAATGTATCTGATTCGTGTGTCACCATGGACGTGTCCAAAATGGCATGTCACTGTGACATGGTTGTATGAAGATAGTTGCAGGGTTGTTGATGGGTTGAGTTTGTGTTGGACACCCGACCCGACCCAAACCCAAATACTGAAGTTTGGGCATGAAAATTTCTGACCTGAATGCGAGTTAACTTGAATCCAATCCTACCAACATGCAGGTCAGATTTGGGATGGGATTAGATGTGAATGTAGTTGACAACTCCACTCTTATCATCTATTTTCTTCTTCACTCTCATCACCCCTCATCTCATTTCTAACACCCGCTTCATGGCCAAGCCTTAAATTATAAGGGTTTCAGATTTGTTTTTATGACCAACATAATCTACATAAGCACCAAAAATTTGACTAATAGAAATTTGGGTGAGTTCAGTCAAACATTGATCCGGCTTAAACCCAGATAGCCATTTGCTGGGAAGCTGCACCGGTCATTGTCTCAGGAGAATACCAAGAAGAAAGAGAAGAAAGGAAAGATAACCCCCTAAAGCAATAATAGTCCTTGATCAGGTTTATCCATGAAGCAACTTTTTTAGTACATATACCAACGGGGGCTCAGCTTGTCTGGTAGAAGAAGCTAGTGCACGTAACCTTTCGTTGGGACGTTGCAGGTTCAAAACCCAATGGTAAAGTTGTATAACTGGTAGAGGTTGACCTAACCCCAGCTTGCCCTAAAAAAAAACACACTTTTTTTACTAACGCTTATCTACATTAAATTAAATAAATAAATAATTAACATGAAGCAAAAACCAAAATGACCTATCAAATTTCAACCTCCAAAACAACCTTTAGGAGAGAAGGTGTGCGGGTGTCTTTCGCTGATGGGTTTTGTAAAGGCTTGGTTGTCGGTGACCCCACCTGAAAATTACCCGTTAAAAAACACAAAGAAAAATCAACAACCAAAATCATTTTTACTCTTTTCCTTATAGAGAAGGGCCTAAAAACCTCAATTTTGAATATGGGTATATTGTGAGCTTAGTATAAATTTTAGGGCAATTTATAGATAGGCACCTAATGTATGGTAAACTTACGTTTAGCAGTCTCATGTTTCAACACGGGGACTCAGCTTGTCTGGTAGGAGCAGCTGGTGCACGTAACCTTGTGTTGGGATGTTGCTAGTTCAAATCCCAATGGTATGGTTGTTATAACTGGTAGGGTCTGCCTAACCCGAGCTTGCCTTTAAAAAAAAAATCAGTCTCATGTTTCAAATATTTAAAGAAAAATGCCTCACTTTTCCAAAATTTGTGTGTTACTTTTACCGTATAAAGTTACTTATTTGCCCTTAATGGGGAAGTACAAAGTGGCATTCAATAGTACAAAAGAAAATGTTAAAATTGTCATTCTAAAGAGTTAACTATAGGTGGGTGATATAAAAAGTAACACAAGCTGCTATTTGAGCAATTTTGGTATAAAGGTAGGAGTTCATCTTAAATAATTGAAAACTGAGGCAGTTAAATGTAAGCATACCATATGTCAGGTGCCTATGTGAAAGTTACCATAAATCTAAAAGCGAATCCAACATCCAAATATATTAAATGAATCCAATACCAAGGAAAAATCCAAATATCAAAAGATACGTCCATGTGGATCCAATCATCTCAGGCTGTGCCTCGCTCTTGACTGCATCATCAATAATTAATCTGGATGGGATATCTTGCTCCGGATCAGGTCCACTCATTTTACTGGAGACACCGAATCCATTACCTTTCAGATCAAATGATAAGTGTTTGTTCCCAACCAAAGAGCCCCACGTAGTAGCTGCCCCCCGCAAGTTAAAAAGGAGGCTCCATACCTCCTCCCCACACGACCCTCGAGATCACCTAACCCAATGTTGTCAGTAGGGATGGCAATAGACCAGGAAAAAATGGGGCCCGTCCTGCCCTGCCTCGGTTTGAACTGGGGATGGAGGACATGAAACGGGAATGAAGGTGGGGATGGAGGTTAAAATCGAAACCCGTGTGGGATGGAGGTGGAGATGGACTTACGCTTTCCTGCACCCCGCACCATCCCTATCCCGATCCCCGCCTTGCCCCACCTCGCTCCATCCCCAATCTTTCTTTAGGGATGGCAATGGACCCAGAAGAAACAGGACCCCGCTCCGCCTCACCCCGTTTGGAATGGGGATGAAGGGGGGGATAGAGGTTAAAATCAAAACCCGTGCAGGGTTGGAGTGTAGGATTTTGAGATGGGGCGGTGGTGGAGACCTTGCCCCGCACCATCCCTATCCCGATCCCCGCCTTGCCCCACCTCGCTCCGTCCCCAATCTTTCTTTAGGGATGGCAATGGACCCAGAAGAAACAGGCCCCCGCTCCGCCTCACCCCGTTTGGAATGGGGATGATGGACATGAAATGGGGATGAAGGGGGGGATAGAGGTTAAAATCAAAACCCATGCAGGGTTGGAGTGTAGGATTTTGAGATGGGGCGGTGGTGGAGACCTTGCCCCCCTCCCCTATCCTGGTCCCACTACAAGAAAATCGTGGATTAGCGACGAACGATATCCATCGTTAATCCGTCGGTAATTCATCGCTAAACTGTTTAGTGACGGATTGGCGATGGAAAGCGTCCATCACAAATTTATGGTCGTTAATTAGCGACAAAACTTAATTGTGGCTACTTTCATCGCTAATTTACAACAGATTAGCGACGAACATGATTCGTTGCTAGTCCATTGCTAAATAAGTACAGATTTGGTTTTGCGACGGACATTATCCGTAGCTAAATTTAAAAAAAAAATTGCTGACTGTCGGGCCGTATTCCGGCAACAATAGGCCAGACTTGTATCGTACCCCACAGGCATTACACAGGGTCTTAGACCCGAGTGGCCCGACCCACCACTACGGGGTCTTCTGCATAGAACCAGCACGCTCTTCGGCGCCCTCCCAACCTGGTTCCCCGCTTGTCCGGCCTGGCTCGCCACTGTAGGGTCTTCTGCACAACGCAGGAGAGTGCACCTCTGAACCGGCGCACTCTCCTGCATTCCTCTGCCACCGTGTTAAAGGAAAGATCAGCAGCCCCATATTGGAGGCATACCTTTGCCTTTGAGATGATCTTCACGGTGACGAGTTGGCCTTTGATTTCGCCCTTCCGAGCCCTAGCAAAGCAAGTGTGACCGAAATGTCCCCCCGATCTCCTTCCCGAGCTCGTACTTCGTCGTGAAACTTTTGTCCAACAACCGCTCTGCCTCCTCACCGTCCTCCGGTATCAGTCCTTCCGCTTCTGCTTCGCTTGTCTCTGCCACTTGGCCAGAGATGCCTTGATATGCTTCACCGACGACGGTTGAGGAAACGATCGTCGGAAGAACCTTTGCAGCGTCAATGACCTCGTCGGCGATGGTGTCAACCCGGTCGTAGCGAACTGCTTTGCGCCCTCCACGAAGAAGTCGGTTTAAATCAAACCACAGAGAGGTCAGTTTAAATTTTGCACACAGAGCGAGAAAAAATTTCACGCCTTAGATGGGTCGGTTTAAATCGAAAATTAGCGACGGAATTAGCGAGAAATTTTTTTCATCGCTAATTAGCGACAGATTAGCGACGAAAAAAATCCCTCGCTAATTTTGTCGCTAATTTGCAACTGAATTTATCCATCGTAAATTTTCATCGCTAATTAAAGTTTTTCTTTTATTGAGAATTAACGACGAAAAACTGCCGTCGCTAATTAGCGACGGATTCACGATGGAAACCTCTCCATCGCTAAGTTGCGATGGAGTTTGAGACATAATTTTTCCATCGTGAATCCGTCGTTAAGTAGCGACGGATTAGCGATGAAAAAATGATTAGCGATGAAGCTTTTTCATCGTTAATTCGTCGCTAATTAGCGACAAATTCATGACAGAATTTTTTCCGTCATTAATTCCACAAATCATTCAAATGTTAGTGATAGATAGTTTTTTTAGCTAATCCGTCACAAATTTGCGATAGAAAAAATTCATTGCAAATTTTTGTTGCTAATTAACATTTTTCTTGTAGTGTCCACTGCCATCCCTAGTTGTCAGTATTGAAAGTCATTACAATATATTAAAAGTAATTTTAAGTTAATTTTTACATTTATTAAAAATAGTCAATTCTCATATCGATTTTTTGGCTGTACGATATGTATTGACCAATTCAGGCGGATATGCGCCGACACTGGCAACACTAATCCACGTGTCAGTCACAAGCTGGAAACTGATCAGTTGGGGAGAAGTCCTCCCTCCACACGAAAATTTGATGCTTCAACTCGGGACATTTCCTTTGATTCTTTTGGATAAGAGAGGATATTTATGCTCCATATGCCATAAAGACGTAAGCAAGTTTGACACCCGGGTTCAGAATTTATTGTGCATTGTTGAAACCAAAGGAAAAAAAAAATGATAAGGGGGGTAGGGTAGTAGTATTAATGGAGTTTTACAGCAATGGGAGGTCAGCTTTTTGGTAGGAGCGGTGAGTGCACGTCACCTTGTCTTGGGACGTTACAAGCTCAAAACTCAATGGTACATTGTATAACCGGTAGGGTCGGACTAACCCAAGCTTGCCGATCTTAAAAACCTTGTGATAGTTTTGGTGATGTAGGCGAATCCCACCGCTCCGAGTCTGTGATTGGATGCATTAGGATACACCCGTTTATTTTTTATCCTTTTAAAAAAAAAAATTGTGCTCTTTGTAGGAATATCCATGAAAGCTTGCAAGTTGCAATGGAATGTCTATTACAAAGGAATTTTGTCTCTATGAACGTCTAGTTCACGTTTCCTTTACCCCCACAAACTCAGATTCTAACATCACAATATAATTTTCTCCTACATTCCGCAACTAGTGGCTCGAGCCTCTCCTTAAGTTTTGAAAATTTTTATTATTTTATTATAAAATTTATATTACCCTCCTTTATATTTTATTTTATTATAAAAAAATTTTGCCCCCCTTTAAACAAAATCCTGGATTCGCCACTGCACTTGGGAGATAGTTTTCTATCGGCTTCAGGCTACGCACGACCCATGTATCGAACTCTTAACGTCCTTCAACTTGAATGTGTAAAGCCACTACTGCCTAGCCCAGTGTGTAGAGCCCTTGTGGGCATTTCTTCTTCTTTATATGTTTATCAATAATATTTCTTTTCTCCTCTTTTTCAGTTTTCAAATAATGCAGAATTCTTTCTGGCTCACAAATCCATTAATCCCTACAGACGTTAATGTTGAATAAGATGATGCACGAGCAGTGGTTATGAGAGTAAGGATCGTTGTTGTCAGAATCGCTCTGAATCGGTCGATTTAGATTGAATCGGTTCTTAATTACCTGATTCAAAGGGTGCCAATTCACCTGTCATTTCAACTCAAGTATTTAAATATTTTTTGATATTTTTTAAGAAGGTTAATTTTTTTAAAACATTTTTAAGATACATTTTTTGTTTTTTATAACATTTGTCATCCAATGTTGAAAAAGTATCGATTCACAAACAATTCGACTTGATTCAGAGGTTTTCTTGATAAACGGATTCACCTACTGAACCGATTTTAACAACATTATTTAGGAGCAATGTTGTCAGTATCGGTATCTGCCCTGAATCGTTGGGCAACCATTCAGCTGTATCGGCCTGTGCAGATACTAAATTAAATCGTTCTGTATCGGCCCAAAAATAATAAAAATTATTATGTGTCCATCGTGATACTTGTTAAAACCATTAAAATAATATTAAAATTTTATTTTTTTGTATTTTTTATATGTATTACAAAAATAGTCAATTTGTTATATTCAGACCTGCAGTGTATCCAAATTTTGTTCGATACGATGCGCATCCGCCGATACCGATACTGATAACATTGGTGAGGAGTAATCATAGCTGGAAAATTCGATGAGTTCACTTTGTGAATCGGTCTGAGTGATGCATAAAACAGGTCAACCAATGAGCAAAACTTGTTTTGGACCCAAACTCGGTTCAAAACTAGTGAGACTCGATGATACCTGAGGATTTAGTTTGACTTCGTTCACTCGTCCAACTCGGATTGTTCGGCTGTTTCTATCTGCAAAGCAAGTTTTTATTTCAGTCTTAAAACTAAAAAAGCAGGAACCCTGTAGGGTTTTTCGGTTTTGCCTCAAAACAGTAAGGTTATAGACTTATGTGTTAGCTTTCCAATGACTATAAAAATACAAGGTTTTGACATTAGATTGAAGAGATACAGTTTAAGAATCGAGGTTGTTCTGTAGAAAATATGCAAATATGCAAATTTTTTCATATATATATGCAAATAGCTTTATCTTAGAGTTAGAAATGTGTTTCTATCTTTTAAATGTTATTCATATATATAAGGATATCCTCCTAAACATGCAAGAAAATCTACATATATACGAGAAAATACACATGTTTAGGAGGAAATTCACACACACACACACACACACACACACATATATATATATATATATATATATAAGAAACTTTGTATATATTTTAGAAGAAATTTGCATGTTTAGGAAGAAATTTGCATATTTGCATATTTTTTTGCAGAATGACCTATGTTCTTAGATCTGTACCTCTATCTAATCTGACGTCAAAAACCTGTATTTTTATAGTTATTGAAAAACTGAGATATAGTCCTATAACTTTACTATTTTGACTCAGCATTGAAAACTCTTATCGGGTTGTCATTTTTGAGTTCTAAGGCCGAAACAAAAACATGCTCTGCAGACATGAACAACTGAACAATCTATTTACAGAGAGCATTTCTTCCCAACCGATCATCAGATCGAGGTGATCTTGGTGGAGTTCGGAAGTGAACATCCTGATATCTGTTTGTGCTTTTTATTATTTTTTTCAGATTTCTAATATAGAGAATAATCAAGATGGGCATAGGCACGTTCATCTCCTGTTTTAGGAACGATGTCATGATTGTATCTTAGCTCTTGTTCATCATCTTTCAGTGAATCAGATATCGTTAAAAATGTATTTTTGTCTAGTTTCTTTATTATTTTTTTATGTTTTTTTTAAATCCTTCATTTTTTAGTAAAAAATCAGTGACAAAGTCTGTCACATATCTTAGATGCAATATGCTGGCATATATTTGAAAGGAAATTTGCAGATTTGGAAGAAATTCACACGTGTGAATGTTAAAATAGTCCTTTTATATATGAATATTTACGATTTTAAACATCAGGAGCATTTAAAAACTTATAAGGCATTTTGGAAAACACATCATTTTTCTGTACAATATGATCATTTTTTGTATATATATATATATATATATATATATATATATATATATATATATATATATATATATATATATATAACTGTGTGTGTGTGTCTACTAGAATATGAGAAGTGTCCTGTGAGCTAGGCATTTCCAACTTCTTTTTGCAAATCCAACCCTATAGATGTGTTCAACATAATGAATTTGCTAGAAATCGATTGTTTGATCGTGTATTTTTTTATGAAAAATATAATTTTTGGATGCGTGAATATTTATGAAAATTCTAAGTGTAAAACTTGAGATTTTTTTTTATAATTAAAATAAATAAATGATAAATTATTGGTGTATTCATGACTATAATCATGAATTCTTGATTTTCTTGATATTCTTGATATTCTTTAAATTCTTTAAATTCTTGATATTCTTGATGTTCTTGATTTCGATTAACTATGAACTCAAGTTATGAAGATTATTTCAAGAATAATTAAAAAAACTAAAATATGTGAACTAAATAAGAAAGTAAATAATTTGTATATTTTTAGATTACGAATTTTGAAATTTGAATTCAAATTTAATAAATATGTCTAAAATATTATAATTAGATTTGAGCTTGATTCAAATCTAAATTAAGACTTAATTGAGTGTTAAATTAAGGTTGAAAAAATGTTATTAGTATTTTGATATAATTTTTGGTCGATCAGTGACTCATCTATTAAATTAGAGTTGATCTTGACGTTTCTCATTTTGAGGGCATCAAAATCAACTATTTACATGCCCAAATTGATGTTGATTTGAGCATTTTATCATTGACCGAAGTGTATGCCTAATTATAGGTCAAAAATTAATATTTTTTTATATTGACTAAATTTTCTTGTCAATCAGTGTACGTATGATTAAATCTAAGACCACCACGATAATCTACATTTTGAGGGCTATCAAATCAACTGTTTAAACATTTAATTCTGATGAGTCTTTGGGTTTGTAGACCTTCCGGAAGGTTACCTTATCACTAGAGCCCAAAACATGGTAAAAAGTCTTTACTTTTCTTTTATAACTTAAGTAATTTCGAAATTTATTGAATTAGGTCTTATAATTTATTATCTTATTTTATTAATAAATATTAACTTCTTATATTAGAGATGATACTTTTGTCTAAGTCAATCTATAAATAGAGGCCCTCATGAGAATGATTAATAAGATTATTTTTCTCTTTTCTCTCCTCTCTTCCCCACATCCCTTAGAGCCTTCCCTTCTCTTTGTTGGATTTAGGAAAGACCTTCACGTGATTTTAGGGGGTGTACTAGATTCTTTTCAAGCTAGTTGAAGGTACAGATCATCCGGATTGTGCAAAAAGACCCGTCAGAATCTTCGAAAAATGTTTTTGCGATAAGATGTAGGTGATTTATGCTTTCCTTGCAAGAACGAAGTTCTTGACATGAATTTTAGTGACTTTTCATGAGTTTAGACCTTGATCAGACCCTTTTAACCATGGGTTTAACTCAGATCTAAAGATCCATGGATAAAGAACATTTCTCCCAAAGGAAAACCCCTTCTGAAATCGGTTTTTTCATAAAAACTTATTTCTCAGAAAAGAAATTTGTAAAATTTATAAATATTCAATTTATGCCATGATTTTTTTACAAGTATCGATTTGTATTGGTAAAATATATTATTGTAGACCTTTTGTAAAAATTTTATGAATTTCTATGATCAAAATCTTGAGATATTGCAATTTTAGTAATATCGGTTTTTCAGAAAAGAAATCGATAAATTTAGAAAGAAAGGAGATTTTATGGTTGAATTCATGCAAGATTTGATGGTTTCTGATAGATTATGATTTTTTAGATATTTTGTGAATTTTGTAAATTTTTTTGAATTCTATTTCATGAATATTGCACATTTCAGTTAATTTATTGTTTATTCTTCTAAATTAATTCTTAAGAAAATAAAGCATGTGTATCAGGCATATTTTTCCGACCAAAAGGCTGAGAAAAAATATGATCTATCTTAGATAAAATATATCATATTTAACTCTGTATTTTATTTTGATTTTTATTTAAAATATGCAAGACAAATCATAGGTGTACGGATTCGAGTGACTCGGTTTGATCCAATCTGAATGCTTAGATCCGAAATTTCATGTTTCTGACCTGACCTCCGACCAGTAAACTATTCGTATCTCTCTTATCCAAAGGAGTTTTAATGAACGATTTATTGCGTTGAAAAGTTAACAAAATTTTGTAACTACTGTGAAATTTTGGGCTCTATTTATGGATTGAGCATGACCCTATGATAGTCAGAATAAAATATGGCATGTCTGCAGTAAAATGTTGATAACTCCCTCATACAGAGGAATTTTCATAAACAGTTTGCGACTACAGAAAGCTAACAAAATTATATTTATACTGTAGAAATATAAGCTCTGTTCACCGAACATAAAATTTTCTATAATCAAGACCGGTCTTTGGACCAAGGGTCGACCTATGCATAGTTCACATATTTTTGTATAAATTTCTTCATTTTGAATAGCATGCAATATGTGAATAAGTATGCAAGTCTGATCCTATGCAAAAGCTTATATGAATATGCCTATGACCTGAATGGTTAATAAAACCTACACACTAAGATCAATGATCAAATGGTCCAATGAATGTAAGTTTATGTTTTAAATTATGAATATGTGTTGTCTGCAAGTATGCTCATGTTATGATGATGATATGAATGTTTCACTGAGATGGATGCTTATATTCATATTCTTTATTGCATTGGTCATGTACATGCATATGTGTTAGCTGAAGTATGAAGATGAATAAGATTTTTATTTACGCATATGCTCAAGTTTATGTTAGAAGTATGATTAAGTGAATTTTTTAATGCTTTATAAGAATGCATTCATGGTCCATAATGTGACTCAAGTTTTGATATTGCATGGAAAAAAAATATGTATGTAATCAAGTAATCGTGTGACATTAAAACCCAAGATACTTACTGGGAGAGTGACAGGTGGTACAAAACTTTATGGGGCAAGTATGATTCGAGCACGAAATGTTGCTCTTCCCCTCACACGATTTTATGGAGAAATCTCTGCATTAGACTGGAGCGTAGAGGATATAAGGTACTCATGAGGAAAATTGGTGCATCGGGTTGAAAGGTGTTGTGAATCTCTCTCGTATTAACGTCCCTCACCCCATCTTGGTGAATGGACCTGGCCAAGCTAAAGTCACCCTTGTATGTAAAATATGTCTTGAACTATGGTTCTAATATGAAAATATAAGCTTGTGTCGTATTAGCAGGGCTAAGAAGTGATAACTTAAGATGTATGTGCATTAGTTAAGCATTGCATGCATCATTTAAGAAAGAAAATATAATTAAAGATAAGAATATATGCACGCATTGAAGGGCTTTTGCATATGGTAAGTCATGCATATTAATTGCTCATGCATTTTATTTTTTGAATGTATGAATTAATGTTTTATTTTTAAATTTGTAAATTTTGAACATGCATGATTAGTTGTGTAATTGTTTCAGTTAATTCTAAAGGCTAAACTATAAAATATTTATTAAAATTCATGTTTTAAATATCTGTCTTACAAGCTTAGCTTATTACACTCTACTGAGACATGTTTTATCTAACCCTATATGGTTTAATATTTTTCAGGTAATGAAGAATAACTTATATGCGAAGGCGAGAGGTTGCAACGAGAAACAAGTCTACCTTTACTTTGCATTTACAAGATTTCTAGACTCTAATTTATTATTTGATTTTTATGCCAATAGACAAAAGTAATTAATATTTTGAATGATTGTGGACTTTGATTCATTTTATGCATGACGAGATCTATTTCTTTTAAGTTCCCACATTCGTATGATTATGCATGAATACAAAAAGTAGCACAACAACTTTTAGACCTGGCTAGTTTTGCTTTCTACTGTTATTTGCTAAAATATTTAAAGTATTTCAAAAAAAAATCTACCATTTTTCGGGTTATAAAAATTGTGGTGTTACACTAAGCCATTGATTTTTAAGCTTTAAAAAATCTTGCTTATGCATAAGAGCTTGATGAACCGAGTGAATTCTTTTGAGGCGTTAGCCTTGAGGAGATTTTTAAGGGTATTTTTGTAATTTTATCCTATAATCCTTGTATAGTACAACTACACTTATAGAATCTTTGTTATATTCAATAACACTGGTAGACTCCTTGTAAAATTTGTAGACTCCTCCTATTTAATGAGACATCTATCCTTTATATTTTGCATCTTATTCAATAAAAAAAAAAAACTCAATGCGATCATGAACGTAGGCAGTTTTTATCAAACCACGTAAAATCTTTGTTTTCGTGTATGAATGTTTTTCTTCTTTTGCTTTTTCGTACTTGTTTATTTGATCCATCAATAGGTCGAAGGGTTGTTCCCTGACAACCATGACATGAGTACCTGGTCACACTGGCTCACCCTGCCATACCTATGGTCGTTATGCTGACAGCATAAAACTTTGAGGCTTGGACCCCCACCCCAGAGTGTCGGCTTGCGCAAATGTGTGATGCCCATGGAAATCAAACCTTGACTGGCCATCAATCAACTAAGTCAGAATCATAGTTAGTAATAGATGAAACAATATAAATTTCATAATAATTGAGAACATGATTAAATAGGTTTTACATTAAAGAATACTGATGTGGAAGGCATAAAAAGAATTACATGAGAATCGATAACATAGATGAGATAATTTTATTCTAAGAAAAAGAGGTTGTAGACACCCAATATTTTTTAAGATGACCAAATAATAATATTATTAGAAAGTCTTTTTTTCAGTACCTAAGGTGAAAACCCTAAAATCAAGTCATTTCTAACCTTGGTCTAGGAAAAACTCCAAAACTGAGTCATTTTCAACCCTAGTTTAGAAAAAACCTCAAAATCAAGTCATTTCCAACCCTAGTTTATATAAACCCCCAAAAGTTAAGTATAACCCTTAGAATTTTAAGAAAATCCTATGAAATTAACAAAAATACCCAAAATATAAAAAAAAACCTCAAATTTTAGGGATTGCAGTCTGATAGGGGTTGTCGTTCGGTAGGTGTGTCGTCTGGTATTGGGGATGACAAAGTATATTTGTCGTCTAGTATTGTTACATCCATGTTTGACCCGTCAGCTATTTAGTACAACAAAATGGGAGTGACGTCTGCTATGAGACGACACAATTTCTTTGTCGTTCGTTGTACCGAATGTGCGGATAAGCCATTTGGCTTATCCCTATCTTATCTCTAATCGTCTTTCCTCTTTTTACGAGTTTTTCAAAAATAAAATATTGTTTGGATAGGTCTTATCCCCATTTGGAATAGGCCTGAACTCATATGGGTTGGATCCAAATTCAAGAATTCAATAGTCCATATCTCATCCAAAAAAACTATAAATAAGACATTTTTCCATGAACATGGTCATCTAGAAATTAGATACCAAAGTTCTGACCTTGCAAGAATAAGCCTACTCAAGCTTTGCTGGCACTCTATCTGGATGTCATTAAAAAACACTCATACCTATATGGAGGTGTTGATAGACCAAAAGGAGTCTAAAAGTTGAATGGATGCTCAAGTCCAAAAAATGTATTTTCGAGATCCCTAATCTATTTATTTCAATTTCATATAATCTTTGGATTGAGTGCTTATACACGTTTTGTATTTATTTGCATACCTTAATCCGTGGTGGCGTGATTCAAACTACGAAGTTCGAAATACTTGTTTTGACTTTGCTTTTTCTTTGGGCAAAAGACGGTTAAAGCTTGCAACGTTCTCACATTTAAAAAAATGATTTTACGTAATCCGGGTAAGTTAGATCTTTCCCAAACATTCAAAATTTTTTATCAACAAAGACATATATATGAGATAATTCACTTTTCAATGCATTATGAGGTCAAAAAATGAGACACACTCACACACATACACTCATTAATTAATATAAATTTGGTTAATCTAACTTTAAACAGTTTACATTAGTGGCAGTATTATTCTATTGATTGAAGTATAATAAAACTGCTAAAAAACTTATATTAGTATAAGTGGCCTTTAATTTCACAAAACAAGGTGAAAAAAATCACTCACATAGAAACACGTGCGACTCGATATAAGTGGCGTTAATTTAACTTCCAACCTTGTATATTAAAGTTAGATTGACCAAAGAAAATGCAAAAGCGGTAACATTTTCTAAATAGGCATTGATTTTTACGGGTGGATTAAGTCAATTATTTTGGAGGAAAAGGAAAAAACTAAATACAAATTTTAAAAATTAACAAACACTATTTTAGTAAGTTTACATGAAAAAGTAAAAGCAGCTTTTTGACCCAAATCTTGATATTGTGAGTGTTTTTCATTTCACTCAAATTGAACCCTGTTAATGTATATATATATATATATATCAGTTATTTTTTTTTTGAAAAATCCAGCCTAACACAGAAATTGTAGGATTTGGATTTGAGACTCAATGTGATTCAAAGTTCAAACCACAGTCAGAAATATTTGCCATTTTATCAAATCTACCAATTTTATCATGAGATTTTTGAAAACTTATAATCATGAAAAAATATGATATATTAACAAAATATCACCTACTTTGAAAATATTGCATTTTATAGCAATGTCCGAAATTGATTAGACCCATGCCGACCAGATTTTGATGGACTCGGGTTCGTTTGGACCTAAAATCTTGAGCCATTTAAAAAAAACGGGTCGGTTTTGGTTATGGAAGATATAGATCTCGCCCAGTTTCTGTACCCGACCCTAATGGTTCTATGTAATTTGTACCTGAATCGACCCAAACCCAGTATGTACCCAAAACTTTTTCTTACCTGACCCATTTTCATATTTGAACCGAACCCAGTATGTACCCAAAACCGTTTGATACCCAACTCATTTTCATACCCAAACTGACCTGAGCCCAAACCCGTATTGGATTTGACATATAAACCAATCCTAACCCAAACATAATGTATACTGGTTATGAGAAATTTAAATATAATTATTATTAATCCAATAGGGTTCCTTTATGATAACAATTTTTCTGACTCTAAAAAAGTTGAAAATTCTTAATAGAACTTACTTTCATTAAAACAAACCCACCCGTTTATACTCTACCTAATTTATACTTGAACCAATTAACATAAAACAAATTAAGACCCAACCCATTTGGAACTGACACTTTTTTAACTAAGTTAACCCACATGGGATCACAATTTTCGGCCATACCTAAACTCAAATCCGGAACTTAGTCAAACTGGACCGAGTTTGTGTTTATTTGATAGACCGGATTAAAAAAATGGGTCTAATTAAGACCTGAACCGATTTGCACCGAGTCCGGATCAGGGGCAATCACATAGCACAAAATTTGTGCATTAAGCACCTGATTGTCCTCCATCAGGCCTTGGGCCCACACAAGTGACAGGCCCTGTCCCCAAGATGGAGGGTGATCAGGTGCTTAATGCACACATATTTGTGCAATCATATTTCTCCTGATCTTTCCCCCACCCATATGAGTCTTCAATTTTACCCATACCCAGACCCCAATCATATTGAGTAGGGTTTGGATCTAATTTTTAGATTGGATTCAAAAACTGGTTTGACAAGACCCGAACTAAACCTGGCCCGGTTGCACCCTTAATATTATCATGCTATTAATATGATATTTATATGTTTATAGATTTTCATCATTATTGTTTGTTATGTTTTTATATATTATTAAAAATTAAATATACTGATATTTTCCAATAATTTTCTGAGAAAAAAACTGTTTTAGTTTATTACAAGACCTTCTTTTGTCGAGAAAATCCCAGAAACGAGATTTGTCACAATGGCTCAAACACACTGTCCAATGAAATTAAAACCATATTAGATTTTTTGGAGGGCATTTCTTTAGATATAATTTTGCATGTTCTAAATGTTTTTTTGGCAGCACTAAGAGTACAAGATCTTAAGATCTTCCTTTGTCAAATCAAGTTAGAAGCATATTAGATTTTTTTTGGAGACCATTTCTTTAGGTATAATTTTGCATGTTCTAAATGTTTTCTTGAACAAAGTTTTTTTGGAATGATGTGTTTTGGACATAATCTTCCTACCCAAAGTTGCTGCCAAACTTGCTGGACAAAACTGGTTGAGTGTTTTTATTTTAAGAAAATTTTCAAATAGCTTCCAACTTTTGGGCCGCCACACCAAACAAATGTTTCAAACTTTGTAAATGCTCACCAAAGTTTTTACTTGTGTTAATCAAATGACCCTAATCATAAACTAACGTTGGGTTGTTCTTGGGTTAACCTAACTCATGCTGTAAAGTTACCATTTTATGGAAATAAAACGTGTAGGGTTATCAAATGAATGTATTTGACCACCCTAAAATAAACCACAACTCTAATCACTACACCATGAAGCTTGTTGTTGATTATTTTAGAAAAAAAAAATATATATTTAGATTGTGATAAGCCAATCAACCCGACAATTACTCAACCCACTAAAATCTGATCATACGGATGTGATCTATATGCTTAATTTTATAGGTTTGATTATGATATGTAGTTAGGTTTTTATAAGATTTAAGAATCAACGATGTCTAATTTTTAAAAATAGTCATTGCTTAAAAAATCATGTTTTTTTATCAAAAAACTTGATCCAAGTGTCATTTTTTTGCAAATCAATCATGCCCAACACACCTGCAAGGTCAGATTTGCAAAAAACAACCCAAAACCCCTATTTATTGGTGATAGGCTCACGATGCTCAAAAAGGATATTTATTGGATCAACTATTGATGAACCAAACAGACCCAATTGCGTTATAATGGGTTGAGTAATTGTTGGGTTGATTGGCTTATCCTAATCTAAATATATAATTGTTTCTCAAGAAATAATTAACAATAATCTTCATGGTGTATTGTTTAGAGTTGTGGTTTGTCTTTAGTTTCAAATATCATTATAGACAATGAATTTTTATAGCCCTATACACGTCAGTTTATGTTTGAGGTTATTTGATGAATCCAAATAAAAACTTTGGTGGGCATATAAATTAGGCCAAAATTTTTGGAGGGTATTTGAAAAATTACCTTTATTTTTATTTTTTTGATGATGAGGTTCGCCACTGAAGTGGGTAATCTCCGAGTGGGATCACCAAGACTCAAGCCCTTAGGGAGCCTACCACAGAAGTGGGTAATCTCCGAGTGGGATCACCAAGACAACCGCAGGTATGCTAGGCTAAGTCAGCGCGATCAGGACTTCATGCCAGGTGCATTTTTTTTGAATTATAAATAAAAAAATAACTGGCAAGGTGAACAATGTGATTTAAAATCACATAAAAAGTGAGTAAAAAAGTCCCAAATGTGAGTTCAAAATCATTCTCATTTATTGTGTCCTATGAGTGTCTTAGCGCATCTTTTCCTTTCAGATTTTGACACTATCTAGATTTGCTTGGATAAACCATATTGAAGGATATTTGGGTCATCATCAGGCCAGATTCCTTTTGTGTGGTTGTCATCAAGGGAATTTGGTCATGAATGGTTGAAGGCAACTTTGTCATGCCTACTGGTAGACCAGAGCTTGATAACTACATAAGAGGCTCATGAATTTAAACGTATTTGCAAGGATAAGCCACCAGATTGGCATTCTATTGCAATACACTGCCAAGGGTCAAGCCTAACCCCATCATTGCTCATAAAAAAAAAAATCAAGTAAACCAAAATTGTCCCCATAAATGTAATTGCTCAAGAGTTTAACTTCATGTTAGGCTAGCATCTTATTATACAGATTACCCTAGTGACAAATATATGAGATATTTTGAAAATAAAAAACTATATTTTGATCTCATATAGATCAAATATACATACATTGTACATATATATATATAGAGAGAGAGAGAAGAAAATGCATAAAACATACATACAAAAAAAATGATGCACGGAAAATATATGCGGAAAATATGAACCATATTAAGTAGGATATATAAAATATATATGTTTTAAGTACAATATATAAAAAATATACATATTCCATGTATAAATAAATGTTTTTACATGAGCCAGCAAGTATTTGGCTCGTCTTGTACGGTGACTAAACATGAGCACGAGCTGAGTCATGAGCTCAATCCACTAGTAAATGAGCCAAGACCGAAATTGCACTGTTCAGTTCCTTTGGCTCATTTACCAGCCATACCTATAGCTAGTAGCTAGTTGAGTGGAACCCTTGCATGTGGGCTGCTGACCATGCTTTGCGCATGGGTAACCTTGATCTTTATTTTCTTTTTCTTTTTCTAAATTTGTATTCATTATTAGCTTTTGAAAGCCATTGCATTCTAGGATCCAGCCTTAGCCTGGGATGTCAATGGACCGGATATTATCTGATATCTGGCCGGCTCCAATTAGTCGGCTTCAGTAATGGAAATAGAACCCAATTAATGGCCAGATTGGGATTCAGCTTAGGATTCTACAACCCAATCCAACAGATATATATCTGATTCCATCAGATATCCTAATCCAAATCCATGTAATTAGTAGGATTTGGTACTACCCTTTCTCCATCCAAATCTGACACCGAACATATTTGTCAGATCAGGTATGTGTTAAATCTTAACCGAATCCAACCCCTCTCAAATCCCCAGCTTTAGTGGCATTTGCACAGCAGGCCGCTTGGTTAAAGATAGTGCTCTCTCCCTTTCTTTATTTACTTTGCTTACAAGTTGCTATAAAGAAGTTTTATGCATTCTTGCCGCTTTACTCTTTTTGTATATGTGCACGTGCGTACTCTTGCTTTTGAGAGTTTGCTTAAAATGCATGTTTTTTGATGTTTGTGCTAATGAGTTGGGTTGTATAATAATGACTGAAAAATAAACTCAGATTTCCTGTTATGTTTGAGTTCAAGTTAGGATCTGGGTACACTATTATGGGTCTGGTATAAAAGGCTTGCGCAAATATTGGGGGGTTCGGTTTGAAAATAAATTGGATCGAGCTTACAAGGCTGGAGGAAAAGAAGTTCAGGTATACGTCCAGCCCTATGAGCAGTTCAAGTCTGGTTTCATTTGGGTACTAACCAGGTAGGTCGGCAATCGATTGGGATCAAAATAGGTTAAGAAGGTTAAACTTGACCACTAAGCAAGGCTGCATAAATATAAGGGGTAAATAGCCATTAACAAAGACATGATTAATAACTCTTGTCAAAATCATAATCATAAATCATAAAATATTGAAAGAAGAAACAAGGGGTACGTAGTGAGTGCAAAAGTTTTGAGTGTTTGTTACTTCTTTTTAATGATCTTTATACAATTTGTTTTAGGCATTTGTATTTTGTTTTCATTTAAAAGAAGTGTTACATGGCATTTTTCTAAAATTTTTGAGAATCTGAATGGGTTACCAACTTACCATTTACCAACGTTAGTAGGCTCTTGCCAATCCAAAAAAAACATTAGCAGGCTCTCTCTAAACATTTACCTTATACAATAAGGTAACTTTCTATTTCTTTTATCGCTTCTCTCTCTCTCTCTCTCTCTCTCTCTCTCTCTCTCTCTCTCTCTCTCTCTCATCATTTTACTCTCTCTGCGTTATATCATTTTTCTCATTTATCTTAGAAAGTTACCTTTCAATTGAGTAACTGTATATAGCCATTTTTTAGCAATTAGCAGATTATTAATAAGCAATTACCATAACCATCTCCAACAATCTTTTCTCTCTCTTATTATTATTATTTTTTAAGGAACTCTCTATCTCTCTTATTAGTTCTTTCCTTCCTTTACCTCAATCATCATCCAAAAGAAGGATCTCATTTCTCTTTCCTTTCATTTGATTTGGTAAATTTTATGAAAAATTTTCATTTTTTTTTTTGATTAAACATTTGTAGTCATTTTTTAATATTCTGACTCATCATGATTTTTGGCCATCATATAGGTTTGTGATTAATCATCCATACTCATTTTTTCCCTCTTTATTTATGCTTTCTTGTCATCGAATTGGTTAAAATCTTAGAGATCACTGTTTATTCAACTTTTGCAACTTGAGTCAGTCTACATGCAATTATTATTCCAACATTTATCTACTAGTTTTTGCTTTTAAAATGCAAACAAAAAGAATTCAAAGTGGGAAGGATTACAAGGGAAAGAGTGAAGACATGTACATTCACCCTGAAAAAACAAACAAACTAAAGAGCTTCATGCAATGTTGTGAAAAGCATTGAGGCCGGATGCTCTATCAAAAACTGAGGCGAGGAGTAAACTTTCAGGCATAAAGTGTAAGCCTTAAATTTTTTTTTGAAAACTTAAAAAAAACTAAAAAAAATATCTAAAACTATAGATAAATAAAAAATTCTTTATTGATGAAGCAACAAACAATAAGAAATAGAAAATCTAAAATAAATACTAAAAAACATGAGATTAACATGTAAAAGCAACTGGAAAAACTGATCGTGTAAAGCATACGCCTCAAATTTTTTTTTAAAGCTTAAAAAAAACTATAAAAATTTTCTAAAAATATAAAAAAATAAAAAAATGCCTTATTGATGAAGCAACAAGCAATAAGAAACTAAGGAATCCTTCTTCACGCACGCCTTAGGCTGGCGCCTTGAGGGGCAAAGGGCCTCACCTCAAGGCGAGGCACACTTTTACTTCATGAGTTTCTAATTACATCAATTCTGGACTCAAAAGTTCATTGTTAATTTGTCGAGTTCTTGATCAACCTAGATCGCTGTTAGTGGGGCGGCAAACAAGGTTACTCCTTAACGATCTCAGCTGATCAAGCTCCACTGGGTTCACATGAACCATCTTTGAGCTTACTTGACTTGAACATAGCATGAAAGTAATGGCTTTTAAAGATAATTAAAAGGTGAAATGCAGAAAAGGTGACATCTGAAACCCCCAACTCTCACTTGAAAACAAGCCTCCTAATTGTGAAAACTTTTTTTGTTTACTTTTTTTACTTGTATGTCATGCGATTCATATAACTGTATCATGAAACTCTCTATATTTGAAATAAATAACCCAACCACCTTCATGAGCCCATGCACACTGCTTAGGCTCAGCTTTCAAAGAAAATGGGCCTAAATTGTGGCTCAGTCTCAGGCACACTTGGTTATGGCAAGCTACCTTGGCTCAACTTCTCAATATCTTGGTCATGGAATCTTGCACATGAATGGATTAGAAAGTTTTCTTTGTTAGAAGAGAAGCCTTAAGCTATTGGTATGTCCCATGCAATACTTACTACATTTTGGAACCTTTATCTCATGCCCACAAACAAAAATTTTTTTATTTACAATCCCAAGAAACTGCACCCGGCAGTGCTGGCTCAGCCTGTCATATCTACGGTGATCGTGCCCACAGCGTAAAACTCTGAGGCTAGAATCCCTGCCCCCGGGGCCTATACTATGCCCACAAACTTGAAGGGTGTCAAACTGGTTAGGCTTGCTAATAGCGATATCGTCCTAGCACCTAGGCATGTAAATGCCTTCAGATTGTGAGTTGGGGTTGGCTCGGAAATTCATTGGTTGATGGTGAAAATGCAATTAAACGGGTCGATCTGCTAGCGTGTGTATGTATAATTGAAAAAATGTATATATTTAGGGATGTAAATGTTTAGGATTTAGGCTGGATATCCGATCTAATCTGAACCCATTTAGTTGGGTTCGTTAGACAGAATTGGGTCAGATTAATAATTGGATCTTGACTCAGTATTGAGTTTCTTACCCGAGTATGATTAGAATCTGAATCCAACTAGGATCTAGATCCAAATATACGTAAATGTCAGATCCAGATTCGGTTTAAGTTGATGCCCATCCGACTCCATATCCGATTATGATAGATCCGATAGGTTTGGCTTGGTCTTGCCTAGACCCCACGCATTTACATCCCTAATATTTTTCATGTAGAGTATGAACTTGTTGGGGTATAGCTTTATTTTTCTTTCATCCATTTACTATGTACAAATCGGTTTCGGTCCTCCGTTTAGTGTGCATACTATAAATGCCTAAGAACAAGCCAGTTGATTAACAGATCTAGGTTTGGTCTAATCACTGATGTCCTCTTTTGGGTTGGATATCCGACTCAGTTACAGTTACATCATCCATCCATCTCAAATTCACATTCAGCCAGCATGTGGGGTAGGGATGGCAGTGGACCGGGGCGGGAGCTGGGGACAAGGTTTCCACCCCCGCCTCATCTCAAAATCCTGCCCTCCATCCCCGCCTGGGTCTTGATTTTAACCTTCATCCCCATTTCATGTCCTCCATCCTTGATCCAAACGGGGTGAGGCAGGGTAGGGCCTCATTTTCTATCGGTCCACTGCCATCCCTAAAGAAGGATCGGGGACCTGGGTGGGACGGGGAAAAGCATCAGTCCATCCCCGCATGGGTTTTCGTTTTAACCTTCATCCCTCTGGTCCAAACGGGGTGAGGCAACGGCAGGCAGTGGTGTAGCTAGGATTCATGTGAAGGGGGCGCAAACAGGGGTGTAGGAAAAAAAAAACTGGTTTGATAGTTGGGGGTTCGGGGGCAGCACCCCCGAATTTTTTTTTTGAGATAAAATAAAAAATGTCTACAATTATTAATAAAAATCTATTTCATATGGACAAATCAAACTATTTGCTGCAGTCAGGGCTGGTCTAGGACTGGGCTAAAAAAATGGATAAAAATCTATTTCATATGGAATCAGGGCTGGGCTAGGATAGGCTTTTACAAAAAAAAAAAAAAATTAACTGTTTCGGGATGCAGGACTGGGCTACAGCCCAGTCCTGCCCCCCCCCCCCCCCCCCCCAGCTCCACCTATGACGGCAGGGCTCCATTTTCCCTCCGTCCACTGCCATCCCTAATGTGGGGCCAACCCAGAGAGAGAGAGAGAGACGTACCTTTCATACTCAGACTGAGAATCCCCAGCAGCTAGCCTTTCTCCTGAACACCTTGGCCCACCTCACCAACCTTATCAAGTCAACCCAAATTTGATCTTCCAGCCACTTTGAGGTGAATTACTCAACCTCTAAACAACACTGTAATGAATTATTGATTTGGAAGAAAAATGAAGATTGGTTTGTATTAGAGCTTTAATTAGCTTCATGTTGGTCCTTTGTTTAATGCACATGCATACAGCTTGGAGTTGGGATCTTTATTAACTTTTTTTTTTTGTGAGAGCAAAATTTAGATAAGAATGGACCCAAGTGGTATCTCAGAATCCCGTGGGCGTTGATCAATGTGAACATGTCAAAACACACACACATTGCTTGCACGCACAAACACAAATACACTCTCTGCCGTCTTAAAATTGACATTTATGAAAGGAATCAGGCTTCTAAATTGCTGTCTACGATACGAATAGAAGATGTGTGCAATTTATTTCCTATAAGCAATGGCAGAAATTGAGTATGGGTCTTCCAAAAACTTTTCCTTTGCTTTGAAGCTGTTTCAGTGCCTTTGTTTTGATCTAGCATGAAGAAAGACTATGATTTGGATCTCTTATTACTGGCTGAGAGGTATCACATTGACCATGGACCTGAGTCGGTATATATCCACAGTGTAAAACTCTATGTTACGCCATCCTTCATCCTGCCCATTAGGGATAGTTCCCCATTTGGCTTGTGGCTAAGGATACACACTTTGGATATCAAACACTTGACCCTTTTAACTAGAAAGCCTTAAGCCAACTTATGTAAATCGGGAGGACTCGAGTTAGGAGAAAATCTACAAACTAAGATTATCTCTATAAGAAATAACTAAAGAATAATGAAATAACTAAAAACTTAACAAGTAACTAAGATTTTCATATCAACTCTTTATTTACATAGCTATAAATAGATGAGATTCCCTAATTCTACTAAACTACAAAAATAGAATATGGAACAATTATTAAGATCCAATATCCATTATAATGATCCAAAACAGTGAGAAGCAGAGGTGCCCGCTCCCACCATTGCTTTTATTGGTAGTTTAGGTGGGGCTCTTGTTGACAGGGGGTTCTCGTCAGCCTGCTCCGTCCAACGCAAAGTATTTGAATGGTGACCAGCCAATGGGAGCTCCCTCCCTCACTCGCCCTGATGAGAGAAGGGAAACAATGAGCAATGAGTTGTGACTCATCGCTCGTGGATTAGGCCTCCATCGACCGACCCTGTAACGCCCCATATTTATATCAAGAAATTTCAGAGATTTTTTTTTTTTAAACTAGCGGAAGAGCTACACAAGCCATATGTAAACTCGAATAAACTTAGGTGGTTTACAATCAAACCATAATACAGACATATGACAGACACACACATAGTTCTAAACAAATCATTCATTAATTTAAAACTTTCAATGATAATAACATCAGGGTCTTATCACATTATTAAAATGTCTATAATGCCCAAGAGGCGAAACATGAGCCAAGTATTCGGGAAGAGAGCTATGACGTTTGTTCTAATACCACTACAAGCATACCGCATCAACTACTTACTCATTGCCTAAAAAATAATAAAAGAGGTTAAACTATGCCCCAGTAAGGAAGGAAATTTCAAGAACATAAAACATGCAATTGGCATATAAACAAGCATATATCACATATCACAATTACATTGGAACACAAACAAGTAAATGGGTAAATACGCAACATTAACTTACTCTTTAACATTGTGCATTCAGTGAAACTCATCAACAATCAAGATCATACACCGTTGCATACATTCATTTTATGCACTTTAGTATAAAACATGTGAACCTTATCTCTAATGCATTGTTTCTTTTTTCTCGCCCTAAAGGGGTACACTCCCAGAGACTTCAACTCTGATTCAACCAATCTAATGTGATGTTTATTATGCAATGTATTTTATTATGCCCAAGGACTTAGAAGAATTTGGAAACACCCACTGAGTCGGTTCACAACCGAGAGATACACGAGAGGTCCAGAGAATCGATTCATACTCCGTAAAGTCGTGGAGCTACCTACCTAGGTTTTTTCAGCTAGTTCTGGTTTCCTACATCAATGATGGAGAATCGAGAAGACATCTCACTCTGCAAAATAATCATTTCTTCCCTCAGTCGTGTGTACCACCCACCCCATCTAAAGTAAACAATTGGTTTGAACAGGTTACTTAATGTTGTTTAATTAAATTCATCAATCAACTCAAGTGCCTCAGCACCAAGGGCTCTTCAGCCCAAGCCTCCACTCAGGACACTCTCGCAACCAACTTAGAGAAACCTTAACTCACTCAAAACTAGGCTCTCATGAACCTATCCCAGGCCCAAGATACCCTTGAGCTCTGACTCACGGTAACATATTTCCTTCGGGAGTATCCTTGAGTCATACCTCCCTTGAGGTTAAAGAGTGTATGTGCATGTATTACAATTATTCATTGCAGGGTATACACAAACACCACAAAAGTTTCACTGAACCCAGGCTCATTCTCGAGCTATGTGCACGTAGGGTTTCTTATGACCCATGTCCCATCCTACATGCTTTATATACATCTTTCAACACAATGCATGATGCCCATACCTATACATAAACCATTTATGCATTATTTATGCAATTTATCATCATACATGACTTATTTCATCATAATTTATCATATCAAGTAACATGGCATTCAACGTAATCGTCATGCATACACTTATCATGCAGTCACATATTAAATTTTCACATTTCATAGACTGTACTCTGATTCACACATTGACTATGTGCATGTGAGCATGATAGTTATCAAATCCCATAGGTTTGTAAGCATTACTTAAAAACAATAATTAGCATAAATCATATTACTATTATAGGCTCTGCCATGGCTCATATAGATCTCTGACAGTCAATAAAAAATTCTTGATAATACCTACACGTGTCTCATAACATCTCCAATTTACAGATATGAAAAACCACTGTAGTAATTCCCAGACTGAAACTGGTTTTTCTGTCAACAGACACAAGTGTAGAATTTTGTTATGTGAAGAAGCAGTGATTCAACACCCTATCTGAAGGACTATAATTTTTATTTTATTTTTATAATAGCCTTATTTGTTACCTTTCAACCAAATCCATCTTGTTGCAAAACTCTTTGCCAATATTTTTAAATTTATTTTGGACTGAACCCCAATCAAAGAATTATACAGGTCCTGATTTTTGCAAGTAACATATTTTTATCAACTTGGATGAAGTTCTGATACTTATTGCCAAGAGTTATAGTTTTTATTTATTTTTTATGAATTTTACAGATTATCTTATAATACATATCAAAAAATCAATCAAAAATTTTATAAAATAGATTTAATAGATTTTTTGTGGTAACATTTACCATATCCAACTCTGTACACAGACCATATTTCTTGGTTCGTGTTATAGAAACATTAACCCTCAAACGATAGACTTTGTGACCAAGCCCTATTTACTGAGACTTTGTGTACATGTCTACACGACACACATAAAAGAATTTCATCATAATCTAATTTGTTTGAGCGTTATAATTTTTCTACCAATGTTGTTCAATTAGAAAAATACAAACAACATATAGCTATTTTTTAAAATTTAACAATCTACATGAAAATACATATATAAAAATATGTAATCATGGATTTATAAACATAATACACACATAATCAAGCAATCGTGATGTTGTAACATAGAATAGAAATTGATTCATGCATTAACACATAACCAAAATCATGTTTTTACCAAGATCTAAAGCACATTTTTGGAAAAATACTATTTTCATAATCCATCATGATATTTAACAAAACAAATTTTATTACAAATCTATTAATTCATCATACATATCAATTTCAACATCATTATGTATCTAATCATGCATGCAAATCAGTAAACATGCACGATAAAAACTAATTTGCATTTAATCTATAATACTACACATTTTTTCCATAAACTATTTTTGGTAAAACCCTGAATCAAATTTTTTTTTTAAAGAAATTGATATTTTTGAAACATATCAACATGTGGTATGCCAAGTTTAGACATTTAAAACCTCTAATACAATATCTATGGCTGATCTATCATGGATCACCATTGATCTTGATTTTATATTCTCTACGTACCCAAAATCCACTTTCGAGCCTATACGATAGAGGTACATGCCTTGATAATGAATTCCAACGGTTTAAAAGCTTCCTCCTCTTGATACAACCTCTTATAATAACTTTAATGGCTGTTGGATCTTCCTCCACAACTTTAATAAGAAGAGAGAGAGAGGGAGAGAGAAGGGGTGGGGACGACCCCACTTGTTCTCTTCTTTTAAAGAGAGAAAGGGCATGGCTAAGGCAAGTCATTGACTTGCCTTATCAACCCACAAGGAGAGGAGAAAGAGGGTTGGTCGACCCCCCCCTTCCTTTATTCTTTTTGAATTTCAAAATCCAACACAAGTTGGATTCCAAAACTTTCCTTTTCGCAAATTTTTCTTGTTCTTCTTCTTTTTTTCTTTTAATAACTAAGGTCCAGTCATGAGGGTGTGGGCCCACCTAGGGGGTGTCTCACCCTCCTTGGTAGTTTACTTAATTAATTTTATTTATTTATTTATAAAAAAAATTAATATTTTCAAAATGAATATTAGATCCATATTAATTCTTGGATTTCATCCAAATCTAAATCCAATAAATTTTTAAACCAAATTAGGATCCAAACCTACATACTAAATCCAAATTTAAGTGAAATTAATTTTAAACTCAAATTCAATTTAAATTCTATTTAAATCCCAATTTACACGATTTTAACTTTAAGGTTAAATTCAAATCCTATTTTAGCTTCCGACAAAATTCTAATTCACCTCGAATTTCATTTTCAATCAATGTACCACATAAATTATAATTCATAAGCATTTTTAGACAATTAAAAGTCATATTTAAAAGAATAAATCAACTTTGTTTATTTAAATAATTGCTAAAAATGTATGGGTATTACATGCCCCATATGACAAGAGATCATCGAGCGTGTTGACATTGACAGTGGGCTCATGGCCCATCGAAAACATAGAAAAATAGGATGGGGATACAGATGGAAGGGTTTCCAAGGGATCAACAACAGTTAGAGGAGCACTGGTAGAGTCATCGGCGGGCGACCAGGAGTGTTGTTGGTCATTGGTGGTTGAAGTCCATTGCCTGACCTGCCCCTCACCAAAAGCAAGAGAACGAGGGTGGTTGGTGGAGGAGAAAGAGGGCAGGAAAGAAGAGGATGATGAGGAAACCAAGTTAAGTATGGGTCATCCACCTACCTTCATCAGATTAGTAACAACAACAAGTGGTGTTCCGAATGATGGGGGAGGCTGCCGACGGTGGAGCATGGCTGACTACTGGCAGTCAGTGGCAGTCTCTTTGACTTTGGGGGTGAGGTTGGAGGAGAGAGGGTAGTGAAAGGAGGTGGCAGAGAGAGGTGGATCGGGAGGCGAGTGTCACTTGGTAGAGATCTTGCCAGTTTGCTTCTCTTGTTTATTTCTCCAAGTGTTGTTCAAAATCATCGAATTGTCATTCTATCACCTCAAATTGATGATTCATCTCATCCTGACCTTCTTGCAGTTTAGTCAAAGTCAAGGTAACATTGTTGCTCAATCGAGAAAGATTATGGTCAAATCGAGAAACAATCACCTCCAACAATGAAGTTTTTTTTATGGATCTTTGCTTGCAACTACAGTCTCTTCTATATTTTGTTCATTTTCACTTCTTGACATTGTAAACACTACCAAGAATTCTGGCTCTAATACCAGTTTGATGTAAATAATAAGGGTCTGATTATCGAGAAAATTTACTAACTATGATTATTTCTATTGTATATCTAGGAAAAGCTAAAAAATATAGAAAATAATAAAATAACTGAAAACTTAACAAGTGAGATTCTCATATCAACTCTGAACTTCCCATCTACAGAGCTCCCTCATCTATAAATAGATGAGATTTTCTAATTCTACTAAACTACTAAAATAAAATATGAATCAATTATTAAGATCCAATATATATTACAATGATCCAAAACAAGAAAATATTCAAACAAAATAATACGGATACTAAATGATCCAATGATCGATGTGAACCCAGACATGTGTCACTCTGCTTCCACTACAAGAAATCTATGGATTAGCGACGGCCGCAATCCATCGCTAATCTGTCGCTAATTCCTCGCTGTAGAGTTTAGCGCTGGAGTAGCGACGACTAACTTTCATCGCAAATTTCTAGTCGCTAATTAGCGACAGAACATATCTATCGTTACTTCCATCACTACATTGAGATGAAGTAATGAATGCTATGATTCGTCGCAATGTCATCATTAATCTACAGAGATTTGGGTTTGCGACAGATATAAATTCGTCGCTAATTTTGTCGCTATTGTAGCGGCAAAATTATGACGGATTAAAATTGGTTGCACAACATCAGCTGAGTCAGTTTTGCGATGGTTAAATATCCATCCCTGATCCGTCGCTAAATTAGAGGTTGATACCAATTAGCGACGGATAAAATCCATCGCTAATCCATCACAAAAATTAAAAACAAATTATTTAAAATATAAATATTGAGAAAAAATTCTCGTGATACAATTTATATATCTTGTGAATAAAAAACAAAGTACATATAAAAAATACATATACAAAGCAACTACAAATAATTTATCGATCCACTATAATCCTCGCCAAGTTTTAATTATTTACAAGTGAACATTTATAAAGAGTTTCTTTTGAAACAATAAGAAGGTATAATAAATTCAACACATGAATCTAGTCATCGCCAAGATTATGTGCGACATCTTCTTCATTGTCTCGATCTGCCCCTTCAGCTCCTCTACGCTGATTATCTCTAGCATCCTACAAGAGAAAAGAAAGGTTAGTATTGATAAACAAAATACAATAAAATAAATTATATGCAATGCACCTAAGCTAAGGCAATCAAAGTAATATGAGTGAATTACATATAGTCTAACTAGCAATAAAGTGAAGGATATTAACAGAATTTAGATATGTTCTAAGGCTGACAGAAAAAAAAATCATAATGATTCAATCATGTAAATATATGTTTTAAGGTTGTCAAAAAACTCTTATAGTGATTCAATCATGCATATATGTGTTCTAAGGTACTGAAAAAACTTTCATAGTGATGGAATCATGCTTATATGTGTTCTAATATAGTAAAAAAACTTTAATAGTGATGAAATCGTGCATATATGTATTATAAGGCAGGCAAAAACTTTCATAGTGATGAAATCATGCATATACTAGCTTGAAATCTAACGACATGAAACAAATGATATAGAACTTTTATACCTGACAGACACCAGTAGTTGAAGTTTTCGTAGTCACGAAAAAAGCAGCACAACTCATTACGGACAACGTCGGAAATTGCTTTATGTAAATAGTCACGCATTGTGTCCTTAACAAGTTGGCGGACACCATCCCAAGAATTAGGCTGGTCAGTCGGATGCTTAGAGCTGATGCTGGTGGGAGAACTCTGAGAACCGCGACTGGAGGAGGCAACGACTGGTGAGGTGTTCATATTACTCTCAAACCCAAACACACAACCCTTTTTGGGTTCACCTGTTGCAGTCACTCATGCTCCAGGATTAAAAGTCGGATGCTGAGTAGAGTCATCGCCATATCGCTCTACCATCTGTTGCTCGTATGACTCCTATAAAGTAATGATTACAGTGTGAATTAATAATTAAGAATTATAATATTTATGATAACTTGTATATTATAATATTTATTAATACAATAAATACATATCGTTGTCGTTCTCGCCTTCTCTGATACGAACTCTCCCATGATCTTACGTTTATGTGTTTTAACAAACACATCCTTGTGTGACACGTCTCCTTTTTCTGCTTCCTACGAAGTTAAATGATAAAAAAATTATTTAACAGGTATGCAACAATACTTATAAATTTGACAATATATATATTGATGAGTTACCATTTTCTTCAGGTGGCTACCAAAAGTTCTAGATCCACCTGTGTGTAGATGGACATCAGGCATCTTCGCTCAATTTTGTGCAGCCTTCACTGAGCGATTTCGAAATTCATGCCTCGCCCACTTGTCGCATATTGCATCTCAAATATCTGACCTGAAAGTAGGAGGGTCATGACCCTTTCACTGCAGTGGATCATCTATCCCGCCAAATGCTTTTTTTGCTGCAGTCTTCATATTGTGCAGCATGTCTGAAAATCGACTAATAGTCACCTTCTGTCACATCTTCCTCGTGTCCTGCACCTTCATCGTAGTCGCAAAGTGATTCGAAGCCTATAAATAATTTCAGAAAGTTAGTAGACATGACTATAACAAAAAATTAAATATGAAACACATTAACTATGAGAAACAATTGTATACCATGAATGAGGACCACAATCTGTCTAACACCTCCTTCGGGTACTCTTTTCATTGAGCGACCAGTCTTGGTAGATGTTGAACTAGTGAATGCCTAACCTCTCGTATTACTTTTTGTGACTCGAACCTCGTGTTGCACATGAATTGATATACATTAACTATCAATATACAATATTTATAAGATAAGTATAGGATAAGTGAAAATGAAATACTTATGGTAGATTATCGATATACACTATTTGAATGAGTCATCGTGTGTTAGATTAAGAAGACCCCGCATTCGGTGTTGTCTCGACACGTGTATGAATAACTGATGTAGGTGGGTCATGTGCAGGTAAAACATCATCTATAGAAAAAATGAGTTAAAAATTCACACAATGCGCATTTAAACTAATCAAGTATACAATTAGTTAAATGATATACCTATCGAAGCAGCCTGTGAAGATGAAGGCTGAGACTGACTACCATTGGGTGCTTGACCACTGTGTCCTCCAAGAACCATATTTTAACAAATAAAAAATGTCATGCAATACATTCAAATATTGCAATACCTTCAAATTATTCAAATCATTGCAATACATTTCAATACATTAAAATCATTCACATCAAATATTATAATATATTAAAACATAAGACATGACATCACTTGCTAATCATAGATAACTTATCTTTAACTTGCAATACAATTGGATCAGTTACACAACTTTATATCTTCATGGATACATAATCAAATAAAAAATAACTTCATGCAAGACATTCAAATATTGTAATACATTCAAATCATTGCAATACATTCAAATCATAACTCTATACCTATCGAAGATATATAATCAAATTGAAAATAACTTTATGCAATATATTCAAACATTGTAATACCTTCAAATCATTCAAGTCATTGCAATACATTTCAATACATTCAAAGCATTCAAATCATTCACATCAAATATTGTAATACATTAAAATATAAGATATGACATCACTTGCTAATCATGGATAACTTATCCTTAACTTGCAATACAAGATGTATTTCACTAGATGTATACATTCAAATCATTCAAATCATTCACATCAAATAGAAGTATGTATTACAAGATGTATTTCACTAGCTCGAGAATGCTTTCTCATCACTTGTTTGACTTTCATATTCTTCTTCCTCTTCCTCCTCTTCGTCATCTTCTTCTTTCTCCTCCTCTTCTTCGTTATCTTCTTCTTTATTGGTCGCCCATCCACTTGGTATATTATTTGGATCATATTTTTTCATGCATGTGTCATCGGATAATGGAGATATGACATGCATACCATGTGTGACATTGTGACCATAAGAGAAGTCATACATATCATCTGATTGATAGTAATCACTCTCTTCAGTTAACTTGTTTTCCTGTAACTGATCATACTCGGGGTATAGTTTAGACTTTACATTGCAAGCTGCCCACCATTCATTTCTATCTGACTTCTTTGTAGTCGAATATGAAGTATAGTAACTTGTTGAGCTTGCGATGATAATATGAATGGTTCATATGTTCCAAACCTTGATTTATGATTCACCTCCACAATGCCTAAGGCTTTGTCGACTATTGTTGTTGTGAGATCAAACAAATGACACTTGAATAAAGTTACCCTATTATTTATGCCTAAGTCAACTCCATTATTTCTTCTATAACACCGTAGTAGTCATGTTTATTTTCACCATAGCTGCTACCCTTGACGCACATGCCATTATTCATCATTAACTTGTTTACACTGTAGTCTTTTGTATGAAATCAATAACCGCTTACGATATACCCATTATAATATTACACAACTTTGGTCGAACTATTTTTTAAATCACATATTCATTGATCTTTAACATCACCATGGCAGACCTACAAGCATAAACAATGAATGTGATCATAACTAATTAACTTATTGTTGTTTACATGAAAAGAATGTATGTCATCGTCCTTACCAACTCTTTCAACCATGCCACAAACTTATTTTCACATTCTTTTTGTACTTCTACATCAGTGAGATGTGGAAGTTCTCTTAGCAACTCCAGATCAAATAATCTACACTTAACAAATACTTATATTACTGAACCATGTACACACGTATAAAACTTAGTGTTACATATTAAGTATACTTACTCGATGTATAAGTCGATCAATGAGCAATTAAAAAGGATATAGATTTGTGTTGCGTCTTACTCTCGATCTTCCAAGAGTCTTGACCGTCAATTGTCAAAGGTATGCCCAAGTGGTTAAAATATTGACAGTTTATCAGCTATAGTAAATTGTTCTTAATCATCAGTACGAGGTGGGTATGTGTAACATGTTGGAATGTGAGGTTCAAAGTACATAGATGAGAAATTTGAAATCTCTTCTAAAGTGTACGCCTCACAAATAGAGCCCTCTACTCTTGCTTTATTCTGAACCTTTTTTTTAGGTCAAACATGCATCTGTCAACAATATACATCTCGGATTATAATAAATTTCTCAATAGCATTGAAGAGAAAAATATAAAAAAACATATATCTTTCAAATGGGTACATCCACCGATATTATACAGGACCACCAACCCTTAGTTCATATGGCAAATGTATGATCACATGTTCCATAACATCGAAAAATACTGGCAGAAATATCTTCTCTAGCTGACAAATAGTAGTGATGACAGAATCTTCAAGATTCTTTACCTCAGATACTATGACTTCCAATGCGCACAATGTTCTAAAAAATCTACTCAACTCAGATAATACCCCTCATATAGGTTTGTCTAACATATCCTGAAATGCTAGGGGTATCAACCGTTGCATAATGACATGACAATCATGGCTCTTCAACCCATATAATTGTCTCTCATCTATTTTCACAGCCTGAGTAATGTTAGAGACGTATCCATCTAGAAATTTCAACTGTTTCAACCATTGACATACCTATTTTATTTGATCTGGTCCAAGCATGTACCTTGCATTTGGTTTCAGTACTTTGCCATTGCAATCTTTGAGTTCCAATTCGGGTCTTTTACATATTACTTTTAAATTCATACGAGCCTTCAGATTATACTTCATTTTTCCTTTAACATTTATTATTGTATTGAACACATTATCAAACACATTTTTCTCTATATGCATCACATCCAAATTATGTCATATCAATAAGGTCGGCCAATATGGTAGTTCTCAAAATATAGATTTTTTTGTCCAATTGTGATCCTTCTCAAATCTAAGGAAGGACGTCGGGCTACGGGCATCTGTCAGTCCATATAAAAAGTATTGTAATCTTCTTAAAAGCTCTATGTCAGACAACCTTGTAGGTGGACCTTCCATTTCAGTTATGCCTGTTCGAAACACATTCTTTTGTCGTCACAACGGATGGTCGCTGGGTAGAAATCGATGGTGACAATTAAACCAACATGGCTTCCTTCCATGCTTTAATCTAAAAGATTTTGTATCCTCTATGCAGTACGGACATGTTAATCTCCCATGTGTGCTCCAACCATATAACATACCATATGCAGGGAAGTCACTGATTATCCATAGAACAACAACCTTCATATTAAATTTTTTTTTTTATGGGCAATGTACGTGAGAACACCGTCATTCCACATTATTTTTAGTTCATTAATCAATGACCTTAAATATACATCAAGATTTTGGCTCGGAGAGGTCAGACCAGGGATCAATAGAGACAAGAAAAAATTTTAACGCTTCATACACAAGCTTGGAGGAAGGTTATATGGGGTGACAAATACTGGCCAACATGAGTATGGAGTTGATCTACCCCCAAATGGATTAAATTCATCTATACATAAACCGAGCCTAACATTTCTCACTTCTATTGTGAAGGTCTGATGAGTATGCTCAAAGTGCTTCCAAGCTTTTGCGTCAATAGGATGCGTGATCTTGTCTTCAACATGTCAAACTTTATTAGCATGCCATCTCATGTGTTTAGCTGTCCATGAAGACATATACAATCGTTGCAATCTAGGGGTGAGAGATAAGTAGCGAAGCGACTTGTATGACACTTCTTTTGACCTCGTGCTACCATTGTCTCTTGTCTTTGGCTTGAACCGATGATACCCACATGACGGGCATGATCTGCTATTTTCCTGATCTTTGAAATACAACATGCAGTGATTTGGACAAGCATTTATCTTTTGATACCCCATTATTATGACCTTCGCACGATAAAAATTTTATGGCAATTTCTTATCTTTGGGCAATATACTCTTCACAATAGAGCACAGACAGTCAAAATATGATTGACTCAAATTAAACTCGAACTTCAGATTCAATAGTTGAAGAACTGCATACAAGATAGTGTAACTCTCACAACCATTTCAAAGTGGCTCATTAGCATTTCTAAGTAAATCATAAAATCTACTAGTTGCATCATTTGCTACTTCTTCCTCTACCCCAGTTGAAACATCACTAGGATCCATAGCAGATCTCAGTTTTGATCCTGCGACATCAAATATCAAATCTACATAAAGATTATCATGCACCAGATCCACCCGTGCGTCAAAATTGTTCTTAAATTCTTCACCATAAAACATCTAATTCTGATAATCACTTATAAAACCCTTCCTGTATAGGTGATGTCTAGTTCCATGAGGTTCTACAAATCGATTGTTCTTATACATCGTGCAAGGGCGCCTAATCCTACCTGTGGGATCCATTGTACTGACACTTACCGTTGCAAATTTAATAAAATTGTCAACACCATTATTATATTTAAGCGATACCTCATTGTCAACTATCCTATGGTACATTCATTCACGGTTTGCAATCATTTTGTCCTATGATGTTACAGATATTATCTTAACCAATTAAAAGAGAATCATCAGAATGTTATGATGAAGAAAATATCAAATTTATCATGCATTTGTTGTAGATGTAATGACTTGATATATATCACACACACACACACACACACACACACACACACACACATATATATATATATATATATAATGTCATTCAATCACAAGAACTATGATGCATGCATTGATAACTTAATATTTTTATGTGCAAAACCATTCATTTAAAGTATGCTTGAAGCATTGATAACTTATCATTCATTTTCATGTGCAAACTCATTCATAACACAATATATTCATTTGAAGCATGTTTTCATAATACAATTATACATGAAAGTCATAATCAAATTGAAAGTAACTTCATGCAAGCATTGCAATACATTCAAATCATTCATATCAAAATAGTGTCAAACATGTACCTGCAGCAAACAGACTCCAATATCCCGCTAACTAATATCATGACTGGCATGAAATCTGAACTCCAAAAATAAGAATACTTCTATTTTCATACATTAAAATCATGCTCAGCATGATCTCCGAACTCCATCAAAGCAATCCTAGATATCCATAACTAAGTGAGCGTATGAATAGAAAAGTGTTGCATACAAGAAATTAAATAATCTGTGATGCACATGCATCACTTACTCACCACGGGTATTTACCCGATTTGCATTGCTTTTGTCACTTACTTACCATGGGTCGCGGGGCACAACTGGTATCCATTGCGGAATCTGCAGGAGACACTGTACTAAAATGAAGTTTATTACTCAATGACAAGAGTGGTGACGCTCCCTATTAAAAACAAGCTCGGACAGGGAGATGCAACCCTCTACTGAAAGTGAGACAGACAGGGGTGCTGCCCCTACTGGCAGTAAGGTCAAGGCAAGGAGCGAAACCCCTTGCCGAAACATTTACAAGAGGCAGGGGGTGGGACCCCCCCCCCCCCCCCCAAACGGAAGCATCTGGAGGCAGAGGCTGAGCCCCCTACCAGGATTTCTCGACAGGGGGATCCGCCCCCTGTCGGGAAAATAGACAAGGGGCATGAGGGCTTCACCCCCTGTCAAAATTATCGAGGATAGGGGGGCGAAGCCACCCCCTGCCAAAAAAAAAACAAAAGGGAAGGGGGCTTCTCCCCCTGTCGATCATTCTCTGGCAGTGAGACAAAACCCCACTGCAGGAGAAGTCAAGAGGACAGGGGGGGCTTTCGGCATTCGAAAGGACAGGGGCAAAGCCCCCTATCCTACCAAAGATCAGGGCAAGCTGAGGGTCTGACAGAGGCGATCGGGGCCTCTGCCAGCTCCCATCAACTATAGAGGGGTGGGGAGGGCCCGACAGAGGTTGTCTGGCCTCTGTTGGCCCTCCAGCAACCATAAAGGAAAGGGGGAGGCTCCAACATAGGGGAAAGGGGGAGGGTTACCTGCAGGTGGGCTAGGGTCATTGCGGGCTGGGGTCGTCGGCCCTCCGGCAACCAGAGGGGGAGCAACGAGAGAGAGAACGAGAGAGGAAACACGAGGGGAATGAAAGAGGAGGTCGCCGAAGGAGGCTCGTCAAAAAAAATAGAGGGGGGGCAATGAGAGAGAGAGAACGGGAGAGGGAATTACGAGATGGGAATGAGAGAGGAGGTCGTCGGTTGGCAGGTGGGCGACGGGAGGTCGACGGGCGGGCGACAGATGAAACAAAAATGGAAAATGGGCTCGCATTAGGGATTTACGAAGAAAATTAGCGACAGAACAATTTTGTCGCTACTTCATCGCTACTTGGCGATAGAGTAGCGACGGAAAATTTATGTCGATGAATTGTCGCTAAAGTGCGATGGAACATGAGACAAAAATTTTCCGTCGCTACTCCGTCGCCAAGTAGCGACGAAAGTTTTCCGTCGCTAATTATGCAAATGTTAGTGACGGATAATTTTCTCTAGCTAACCCATCACAAATTAGCGATGGATTATTTTTGTCGCAAACGTCCATCGCTAATTAAAGTTTTTCTTATAGTGTTCTGCATCACCAACCCACCTAGCCAAACATGTGGAGCCCTTATGGGTGCCATTGACATAATGAGAGAGAACTAACAGGCAAGATTATAGATCATATAAAACTAATTTGTTTTTTAAATAGAACCCACATGTAAATTTTTCTTTTTAATAATCCAAAAGAAAAAACTTCTCATCACCGACTACACATTGGCTGGTCTTCGATTGGTAAAACCCTTGAGGCTCCCTTTTCCCACCCAACCGTGGGTTTTGAACTTGTGACATCCCGTCAATTTGGTGACATTCGCAAGTCGACCCTACCAGATGAGCAACGCCTTTGTGGTCATAACCACTTATAAATTGGATATTCATATATCCACTTGATCAATTTTGAATACAACTTTTATGAATTTTAAGTGTTAGTTCTATATCATCAATGATCACTTGTTAGATCTAACTGTTACACTACGAGAAAAATGTGGATTAGCGACTGACGCTATCCATCGCTAAACAATTTAGCGACGGATTGGTGATGAATTAACAATGGATAGCGTCTGTCCCATAATCCTGGTTGTTAATTAGCAATAGAACTTATCTGTCGCTACTTCTGTCGCTAATTTGCGACAGATAAGCGACGAACATGATCCATCGTGAGTACATCGCTATTTTAAATTAGTGAGAGATAATATCCGTCGCGAGTCCGCTGCTATTTTAAATTAGCGACGGATATTATCCATCGCTAATCTGTCACTAAATTTAAAATAAAAAAAAATTTGCTCCTTACCGAACGGTATCGATCCGGCAGCAATAGGCCAGACTTGTACCAGTGCGCTCTCCGGCATGCTCTCCGACGCACTCTCTGACGCGCTCTAAACTGGCACGCTCTCTGGTTCTGCACAACGCAGTGGCTGGTAAGCCAGGAGCCCATCCTCCTCAACGACACCATCCCCGCCAACATCGCCTACGGCAAGCACGACTCTGTCTCTAAAGACGAGATCATCGCCGCCGCAGAGGCGACGAACGCTCATCGATTGATCTCGGCGCTCCCAGAGGGCTACGACACCCGCATGGGTGAGCGCAACATCCAGCTCTCCGGTGGGCAAAAGCAAAGGATCGCCATCATCAAGGACCCCAAGATCCTCCACCTCGATGAGGCCACCTCCACGCTCGATGCAGAGTCGGAGTGCGTAGTCCAGGAGGCATTGGACAGAGTGATGGTGAGCAGGTCGACCGTCGCCATCGCTCACTGCCTCTCCACGATCAAGGGTGCCATGGTGAAGAACAGAGCGATTGATGAGGAGGGTAGCCACGAGATGCTCGGAAAAGAAAATGACTTACCGGACCGATCTGGTCCTCCAACATCGGCAGGTGACTCCGACTCCTCTTCTTTCTCGTGTTCCTCCACCACGAAGTCGTCATCGTTCGAGAAGTCATCAGTTTAAATTTTGAATGGGGAGAGATGGAAAATTTCGCACCTTAGATGGGACGGTTTAAATAAAAAATTAGCGACGAATTAGCGAAAAAAATTCTCTCGCTAATATGTCGCTAATTAGCGACAGATTAGCTACAGAAATATCTCACTCACTTATTCTGTTGCTAAATAGCATTTTTTTTTGTAGTGTTTGGCGACGGAAAAAATTTGTGGCTAATCTGTTGCTCATTAGTGACGAAATTACGAGGGAGATATTTTCGTCGCTATTTTTGCAAATATTTTGAATGTTAGCGACGGATAGTTTTCTCTCGCTAATCCGTCGCACATTTGCGACGGAAAAAATTCATCGCAAATGTCCATCACTAATCCACATTTTTTTTGTAGTGTTTAAGGAAATGGGAATCTTACTAGGATATTTGCTATTTAAGGCTTTTGCTGTAAAAGTCTTGAACACGTTGAATTTGAATCTTTGGAGGATCCTTAGATAAGAATCCTACCAGTAAAACTGAGATGACATATATTGTGATTGTATATGATCTAAGGAAGTATTAACCTACCCAAGAGGGGTTCAACCTCCTAGTTAGAGGTGATCATGTTTTGTTACCTAACATGGGGTAACTATGAACTCCAAACTCAAAAGAGGCATCCCTTGCCGCAAGGTCCAAGCTTGGTGTGCCTTCCAAGATTTTTACTAATGGAAGGCCTGCTAATGTGAAGTTAGTGATGGGGAGTTTTCTTTTAACTTCGTACTTAACAAAGTACTGCGTACTTAACAAAGTACTTGGCCCACGAAGAACACAGAAAATCACCGAATGAAACAGTGAAAATCTCTATGTTAACGTTGTGCACCTTACACTCAACGATTTTCACTATTTAACATTGTTTTGATCCACCCCTATTTTAGAAGAAGCCTCTTGTGAGTTTGGAGAGCGGGTGTTGCATGTTCTCCCCAGAACATGCACTGTAGCTACAATGCATGTTCCGGGGTCCCGAGTACATCCGTCTGCGGGATGTACGGCGTGACCGTACACCTGACCAAGCGCCACACGGCGCTCAGTCGGGATACGCACTGTAGCTACAGTGCATGTTCGGGGGGGGGGGGGTGACATATAACCTGCCCCCGAGTTTGGAGCTCATAGTTGTCCCTTGTTAGGTGAATGACCTTTAAGGAAAAGCTAGTCGACTGTTCAACTGCTAACACTGTTTAAGATGAAGTCACCCCTATTTCTATCCTAATCGATCGTGAGTTTGTCAGCACATAAACTTTGTGATACATTTGATCCACGAAAGATTAATGCTAGACCAAAAATTTGTTTATAATATAGTTTTGATGTTCTCAATATCAATTCCACGGTTTTATGGAGTTTCTCATGCATCAGCCTAGGCCTCTCTTTTATTTTATATAATATGAGGAACTAAAAAACCACCCCTAGAGTAAGAGACCTGTCCATGCTGGCCAACCTCCGGTTACTTCTACGACGGTGTAAAACCGTGGTGCAGCCCTCGCCCCCAGGGAGTCCATTTTGCAATTATTCGCAAATGTAGAGGTACTATGTTAACAGAATTTTGTATCTCATAACTTACATCAAACAAGTTTTGATCCTTAGTATTTTTTTTGAGAAAAAGGCAAGATTATTCATCCATTTTCAAATGAAATTGTACATATTCAGTATACACAGATTACAGTTCATAGTTTAAGTTTTGATCCTTAGTATTGATGTCACCAAATTAAACAACTATATCTCATAGGATAACCATGTCAAAGCTAGACCCTCTTTATTGAAATGATGTAATTTACTTAATATGGGCTATCGAAGAGTTCAATGAAAAAACTTCTTGAAGAAATAGTTTGTGAACAATCGACTAGCTTTTTCTTAATGGTAATTCATCAAAAGTGTCTAGTGAGCAAACTAGAGAAAATTAACATCTTGGCCTATCAAGGATCAAAGGTTGAGAGAATCAAATTCCAGGAAGATACTCTCAATCTAACTTGCATGTGGCTTTATTTCTAATAGATGCATTGTTTTTGTTTTTTTTTGGCTAAACTGAGGGAAAATCCCCTCATCACCGACTGCACAGTGACAAGCATCTGCGTGGTAAAATCCATGAGGCCCTTCCTATCCACCAGGGAACACGTAGCTTCGACCTTAAATCAAGGGATACCCCGTGCAGGTTTCAAGCCCGTGATGTCCCGTCAACTTGACATTCACAAGTCACCCCTACCAGATGAGGGGAGCCCTTGTAAACTATATATGTTACATAGTTTGTTCAAAGAAAGCCTCGCATTTTTCTAATATTCTTTATTCTCTAAATGAAGCGATGATCTTTCTGAAAAAAAAGACAAATAAGAATTCTACTAGATGGCATATCATTCATGCATGAAGGATTAGTAAGTATAAGGCCATAGTCAAATAGCTAGCATTAATTAGCCAAAGCAATCTGAATGAAGCAAGAGGTCATGAGGATAGTGGAAAGAAGGTCCATGAACCAAAGGGTTGGATAGAGATTGACATAAGGTAAGTTTGCTAAAGAAGAGGGGAATAAAGATATTTAGTGCGCTTTGCTTCTCCTTCACAAACAAAATAAAGTGGAAAGAAGAAAGAAAATTAAACATGATTTAGGTAATATTCACATTTACGTTTTGTTTTCTGTGAGAAGTCTTGACTAATTAAACATTTTATTAGTTTCACTAATATTTTTCATCTTTTAGGATTATATTTGTGTATTAAGAATTCCTTCATTGTACTTTGTGGTAACATGATAATTGTTTTTCCATATTTATGGAATAAGTCAGATATAAAGGCAAAAGGGATAAAATATCTGTATTCATTTCCGCGATCATGTTAATATAATTTTTTTCTTATATATATATATATATATATTCACTTTTAGAAATTTAAACTATATAAAAAACTATTTAGTTCCTTATCCACAATCATTTTTTAGCAAATTCTAGAAGATTTTTAATGAATAATTGGCAAATATCAGAAAAATAAACTATTTTGCACCAACAAAGAGAATTCATTCAATTATGTCCTTGTTCCATGAGTATATTGTCTAACCAAGGTCTCTTAGATTTAGTTCTCACGACCATTACCCTTGGGGAAAGAGGCAAAAGAACTATTAAAATATCAATAAATAATTAAATAAATAATATGCACACAAAAAATGGGCATGTTAAAATCCTTATATAGCCAATTCTTTGTGAAATATTGCAACACAATGAAACTACAGAAATTAACAATTGACTTTTTTTGAAGTAGGTACATGAATTAACAATTGTGAAAACCCACACACTTCATTTTATTGTTCCTTGTCCACTATCACTGGTTGTAACGGCCATAACTCCTAATCGCAGTCTATAATAGATGCCCTAGACTCAAGTTTCAATGCCTATTAAAAGAAAGCATTTTTCTCATAAAAAACATTCTCCCACTTTTGGTCTATCACATATTCATATAGGAGACTACTAGATTACCATAAATACCAAATATCTAGAATTTCTATTTAGCCAGCTTTCAAATCTTAGCTTTTGTCAAGTTATAGAAAAATGTATTTACCCTAAATTGACCATTTTTTTCCTTTTATCTTGGAACAAGTAATACCAATGTTGGGTGGATTGGATTTAATAACATCCAGTGCTTTGGAGATGAAGATAGTATTGATTATGGAGTTATGAGTTGGTTAAAAGAATGTTGAGAGATTGTTGGGCTTATAATAGAATGAGAATCAGTGTGTCTTGAGATGATGGGCTAGATTGAAAACATCTTAGTCAAATCACCATTCTCTTTTAGCATCCATAAATTTTATATATATCAAGTAGAGATGTGCGTGTGCGCCTGTGCTTGTGTTTGTATGCGTGCGTGCATTAAAGAGTGTGTTGACATGCTGCATCAAATTTATTATAGCATTAATGAGAAAGGTTGAAAAAAAATGTCAGTAGAATGGATTAAAAACAGGGAAAGATAAAAAAAAATGGAGAGAGGTTGTAAGAGGGAAATGAAAAAGTGATAAATAATATAATAATTAACTCTAAATAAGAAAGAATATGTAAACAAGATTCATAAAGCTGAACACATGAAGCAGGGAAAATGTTTGATGATGATGATGCACACGCACACACACACAGAGTGTATGTGTGTGTGTTCGTGTGTAGTGTAATAATAAATTGTATTGTTAGTAGTATCATACAATTTGAAACATTGTGTTAAATGTTTTCTTAATCTGACCATACAGATGTGATCTACATAGTTTATCTGGTGGAAAACATATATCAGATTAGGAATTTTTGATGTTTAGACAGGCTTTTAAAGGAATTTCAAAATCAATGGCTCCATAATGCATCAAAATTTCAGAACAAATTAAAAAATCAAGTTCGACATGGAGCATAAGGTCTACTTAAGTAAACAATGACTATGACTTTCTACTAAATTAAATGATAGTATTGATATGCCGATGCATCTAAAAGCACACAGAAAGATATTCATGAATATTTATTTTGCTATTTCAAGTGGCGTCTTCATATACCGTCTTTTCCTTTTAGTGCTTGTGTCTAATCTAGACTACATGCTCAAAACTCTTTCCAGATGAATTAACTTCGTTGCCTTCACTTTTGGAAAGAATCATCATGAAGTTTCCACATTCAAGTTCCCCATCTCCAGTTATTATCATCATCAGTTATGAAATGCCTAAAATATTTTGATGTAAATCAAGCTTATGCACCAAGAGATTGAACTCTCTGTCACATAGTTTAGTGCGAGTTCAATTGTGTTTCATCAATTTCTCTTGTTTCGTAGAATTTATCTGCGATGACAGTCTTTTTATGAAATAAACTTGGATTTCTGTCAACATATAGTGTGGGGACATTTTCATTTCATGGTAAAGCCTGCATTGATAAAGTATATCATTAGTAACAGTATTCAATACAATGAGTCTTTCGAGATTTCACATAATATTCTTCTCAACTACGCTTTAGATCTATGACATGCCATAGAGAACCCCAATGCGCTTACTGAGAACATAAAATGATAATAATGGAAGCTGCTGGAGATCACTCTTTTGTAGCAGCTTTACACAGCTTCCACTTGGTGGTTTTGATGGCAGCAATGTATCCATGATTGATACTATTGGAAGGACATATCCCTAGCTTTACTATTTGACTGTATGGTGTCATATAGCTTATTTGACGAGCTTCCCATTATGAACCAAACACACGTTAACCGAAAAAGTGATTCTTTCCCCCTTTTTCTCAATCTAGTTTCTTTTTGTTTCTTTTTCTGTCAAAGTTTTCAGTAATACAGTACAACAATTGTTTACTTGTCAGGGACTGGCTGCTCTTCATTAGGTCTTTGCTATGACAAAAGCAACAAAACAACAACACAGTGGTGATGAGGATCCCGATTATGATGAGAAGAAAACGATGGTTGCTACGAAGTTACTTGGAGACAATGATTCCTGTCATGATAACAATAGCTTCCTTGATGATGGCAAAAGTATGTAAAAATACTAACTGTAATAATATGAGGTTGGTGAAGAAGCAAGAGGTCTGTTTCAGGAATCTCTTGACACATTTTAACCCTATCATCATCTACGTCTAGTGTACTAGGTTTAGCATGAAAGGGTCTAAGCCTATACAAGCTCCCTTGGAGATAATTTGAGAAATAAGGAGTGCCCTGATACCTACTGTGCAGAGACTAAAGTCAACCATGTCATAACACAAAAAGGCACCACAAAAGCTAGAAACTAACTCATGGAAAAGAAAATATGGAAAGGAGAAGAAAGGTGAAGAGATTTAACAAAAAGGAAGCAAAAGTTTGATTTCGATTGATCTCAACGCTGCAAAGCTAAACAGGTACACGTCAACACACCAAACTCAACATGAGTAGATGCTGCATGTCTTCAAAGCTTAAACATGAGAGAGAGAGAGTCTAGTAGGGAGTGACTCCCATATTAGCAGTGGTGAAGAATCCATCTGAGATTATGAGATCATCTCCTTCCTGTAAGCACAAAGATTGGAATTGGGTGCCTTAGCCAACTCTATGAAACCATGTAAATTGACCCAAAAGACGATAAAAAAAATCAATACCCAATGCATGCTTATACATGTATTACCTGCTGGCGTAAGTTACTTTTTTTCATGTTCTGATCAGCCATTAGCCCAAAGTGGATATGTGGGAAGTGTGCCCACTGCCACCCACAAAACAAAATCTCATCTTCAGAGCGAGCGAGCGAGCGAGAGAGAGGGAGAGAGAGAGAGAGAGAGAGAGAGGGCGTACATTCTTGGCAGCTGTGCTGAATGCTTCCCTGTGAGTGATATCTGGGTTACCTGCTTTGATTCGTTGGATCTCGTCTCTGAAATTGAAAATTTTAGTCTTTCAAAAATTCCAATGGCAGATAATCGAATATTCGGATAAAAAAAATCCTGAAAAATGCCATGAAAAAAAGGGGGAATTAAAAGAAAAGGGAAGAAGGAAGGTGGTTGTTGAGAGCGCGCATTATGACTCACTTGATGAACCTGTTGTACGCCGATGGCACTCTCTGCCTTTTCTCGGGTGCTACACCACACACAACAGCAATAAATTACAAAGCTACCTTCTCAGTTCTGACCATAACAAAACTTCTTATTGTAATTATTCATCAATTATTACCGAATCATGCCATTATCTCTTTCCACGTTCAGACCTCTCAGAGAGAGAGAGAGAGAGAGAGAGAGAGAGAGAGAGAGCTTACGCCTATTGACAGTGGTCGCCCTCGTGGTGGTCGTCATGGTGGTGTGATCCGCTACACGGCTCACCGACGACGCAGCCGAGTCCTTCATGATCGAATGATCAAGAAGCATGCTAGCTGCCGCTGGGATTTCCTCCTAGAATCACCATATTTTCTCTTACAATTAAATCAAGAACAAGAGAAAGAAAGAGAGAGAGAGAGAGAGAGAGAGAGAGACCTGCGGATCATGACGAGCAACGGGCAGATTGAGGGAGGGAGGGAACAATTGATGGTTAGGCAAAGATGGAGGTGTCGGTGCTGCTACTGGCGTCTGCGACGGTGGTGGCTGAAGAAGAGCTCTCATGTTAACTGAGAGGAGGTTGGTGCAATGGCCGCACCTCACGGTGACAATCTTGAACAAACTGCTGCAGGGAACACTCACCTGTAGAGAGAGAGAAACACCAACATCACAACATCAATCTTTTAACCCTTAATTTGGTTGAGCACTCAGCAGGCAAACAAAAAGCCAACAAAAAAACCAACTTAATGTAAAAGGAAATATAGAGAGAAATTGAGAGAGGCAAAGGCCTAGCTAGCCTTCCCTCTCCCGTCAGCTCCCATTGTATAACTTACCGCGAGGACGGTATTACAAAAGTTGCAATGGACATAACACAACTGCTCAGGTTGAAGGTGGTCTAGCCCAAAGATGGAGGAGGACGACATCCCCACTTTGATTTGATTGATTGATTGACTGACTGATCGATCTATTTATCTTTGATACAGAACCAAGATGTGAGAGAGTGAGGGGGGAAGGGTTTGGGTGTGTTGGGGTGTGAAGAGATGATAAGAGTGCATGTTTGTTATGAGTTTTTAAATCTCTTCTTATTTTAGTGGAGAGGAGAGGATGTCAGGTAGGTGAAAGCAGAAAGTGTGTGGTTGGCATTCTCAATGAGAGAGAGAGAGTTAAAAAAAAACAGAGAGGGGAGTAAAGGAAAAAGGTGATTGCAGGGGGCGGCAGAGGTGGGGGAGAGGAGCGAGAAAGGGACGTTTGCATGGGCGTGTTTAGGGCACGGCTGCCTTTCCCTCATTCAGCTGTTGCTGTCGCAGTAATGAGGCTTGGCAACTTTAGTGCTTTCCAAATCTGTGTCCCGCCTCTAACTCCCGGGCAATAGGGAAAATACTGATCCCGCCTCCTTAGGAGAATGCAAAAGTTCTTTTTTTTTTTTCCTTTTTTTTTACTTTTACCGATTTGACCCATCAATCCTCACCCCTCTCATCACCCACACACAAATACAAATTCTCACCCCCTTTCATGCACAAGATACTACTACTACCACTACACTGCTTCTTCTAGTACCACTAGCCTTGTCTTTTTTCCTCTTCTTATGCATTATCATTCCCCCCCCCCCCTCTCTCTCTCTCAAAGGCTATCCATCACATGGGCAGGCCAAATGGATTAACTGCGCAAGCCACTTGAAGGATCGAATGCATTGATGGTTATAATTCTGCCATTCAATGTTGTAAAATATGGCAAACTTGTCTTTTATTGCATTGAGGTAGAGGAGTATACGAACCTGCATCTAGATATTCCACCAATGCTATTTTGTTTTGTTATGTTCTTATGCTTTCTCTAAGAAGGGTGAAATTAGGGGCCCCTAATAAATAGGTTAGATAGGTTAGTATGTCAGATATAATGTATTTAATAGGTAAAAAGGCTAGAAAGATTTGAGTAGCAGAAGTAGCTATACGGTCATAGATATGCCATGTTCTGAATTCTGCTATATAGCCTCTGATTTCTTCAAGACGTGTTTTTCACCACAAGAATGTGTATCTTTTTTAATGAGTTTGATATACACTGTATCTAAAATAAAGATTGAAAGATAAGGAGTCTAGGTCGAGTGACCAACATTCACATGAACATAATGGACTAAAAGTCATAGGAATCAACAGACACCAACATGTGGTTAGAGGACCCATGAGGAAAGCAACGTGGAAATATAATTAATATATGACTTGGCTAAGTGGAACTTTTGTGCTACAATACAAACACTAGAGTTCAACTTTGCTAGGCTACGGAGCTAGACACCTGAGGTGATACTTTCATGTTTAAAGGGATAGTACTTTCTCGATGGTTTCTTGATAAAACCTAGCATGCTTTGTCATGACTTGTATCTATGTTGAATATGTTAGATAGTTCTAGATGTTGCATAAAATGGAAACTAAGACATACTAAAACCTAATGAAGAGAATGTAGTAATCTTCATGATATGATGGCAAACGAGAGACATCAGCCCACAATTTGGATATTTTTGAATTTTCCTCGAGAGCAAAGGCTTGAGCTACACAACCAACAAACTGATTATGGACTATCCTGGAAAATTAGCATCTCAGTTATTCCACACCTCATTGCCCCCCTCAAACAAGCTCCTTAAGTTTGGCAAGCAAAAATTTGCCTTTTAATTACTTAGGAAATCGATGCTGCATTAGGAGACCTGGCACACTGAAAAGCCTTTCCCACCTGTGGTTGCCATGGTCTAATAGCGTAAAACCCCAACCCCACCCAACCCCCCACCCCCCCCAAAAGAAAAAACTAAACCCTAACCAGGGAGCTGTTGCTTCAGTCTTGTGGCAAAGAACGTGCACCCCAGGTATCAAACTCTTGATTTCCTTCAGCTTGGAGCATCTTAAGCTAACCCGAGCAATTTTTACCTTCCTCATGAAAGGAAGTACCATTATATGCACTCAGATATTCAACTATCAGAAAAATCAGTGGGTGCTTTTACTTTTTATGCAGCCAGGCAAGTCATAGTTCATATATTGAAGATTACATCTTGATATGGTGCTTGTATATATTTGCGCCTAAGGATTAATCTTAACCTATATTGTTGACAAATATCAAACTAATTATATTAAAAAATGGGTTGCAGATACACCTTACGAACATTTATTCTAACGATGGATGCAGTACCACATTTATTTATTCGTACATACATTTGCTTGAGTGAGTGAATTCATTTTGATGTAATTGGAATTGTAGTACCTGCCACAATCATGTGGAAGAGCTAAGCCCGCAGAAATTTCGTGAAACATGAATAAGTGCATATTTGTCATGAAATACTTTATTTTCCTTATAAGGTTTGATTACAAACTGGCAAGCATTGAGGCATTTATGATTGTATATAGATGTCCATGAAATGTGTCTATATGTCTTACAGGCAACAGTTTCAAAACTTAATTGCATCACTCCATTGCAAATTTCATTCCAATCACTCTGTTTTCTTGAAATGGTTTTTTTTAAGATTGGCAATTTCAAAGTGTATAAATTACAATCGCTGATAAAGATTTTCTATCTCTTCACTAGAAAGTGTATCTTTTTTCTGAATTATCCGAACTTGTGAATTAGTCGTGGTATGGTCCTCTACTCTTGGCTAGTTAACCATTAGATAGCCTTAGTTTGACTAAACTCTTGTTGTCTATAGTAATCATAGAAGTCAGCCTTAATTTGTTAATCTTGATATTCATAAATTCAGCTAATGAAAAGAAAAAATCAGCCTACTGAGAAATCTAGAATTATCTCGAGGTTGCTTTTTAAACAGTCATGGTACATACACTACAACAAAGCAGTAGATTAGCGACGACCACATTCCGTCGCTAACCATGTTAGCGACGGATTAGCGACAACGCGGCGACAGTATGCTTACGTCGCGAATATTTCGACGCTAACTGGCGACGGAATAATTCCGTCGCTAATTGCGACGGAATAACGAGCGCTATATTCCGTCGCCAATCCACAGGTACTAAACGGCGACCACGGCGTGGCGACGGATTTAATTCCGTCGCTAAGCCGTCGCTAGATTAATATGAATAGCGACGGAATCATCCGTCGCTAATCCGTCGCAAAAACGAAAAAAAATCAAAAAAAATTATTTAAAAATTAATTACCGAGAACTGTACAATTTATATTTCCTGTACAATTTATATTTCCTGTAAATAAAAAACAAACCACACAAAAAAAATCATATAACAAGTATCTATAATAATTAATCGTTCCACCTTAAAACTAAGAAGTTTAATTATTTACAATTCAACAATTACAATTAGGAAAAATAAAAAAAATAGAACTTCTTCAACACAGTCCTCTAATCATCGCCAAGATTTTGTGCGTCTTCTTGTTCATTGTCTTTATCTGTCCCTTCAGCTCCACTACCCTGATTATCGCTAGCAGCCTACACAAGAAAAGAACAGTCAGTATTGATAAACAAAATATAATGAAATAAATTACACACTATATGTGATTCTATCATGTGCTCATGTGTGATCTAAGGCAATAAAAAAACTCTATATGTGATTCTATCATGCTCATATGTGTGCTAAGGCAGTCAAAAAATTGAATATGTGATTATAGCATGTTCATATGTGTTCTAAGGCATATAAAAAAACTCTATATGTGATTCTACCATGCTCAGATGTGCTTTAAGGCAGGCAAAAAACTATATATGTGATTCGATCATGCTCGTATGTGTGCTAAGGCAGTAAAAAAATTGAATATGTGAATATAGCATGCTCATATGTGCTCTAAGGCAGGCAAAGCCAAAAATTTTATATGTGATTCTATCATAAATGATATATAACATGTTCATATGTGTTCTAAGGCAGTTAAAAAACTCTATATGTTATTATAGCATGTTCATATGTGTGCTAAGGCAGTCAAAAAACAGAATATGTGATTATAATATGCTCATATGTGTTCTTAGGCAGTAAAAAAACTGAATATGTGATTATAGCATGCTTATGTGTTCTAATGCAATCAAAAAAACTTTATATGTGATTCTATCATGCTCATATGTGCTCTAAGACAGACAAAAAGTTAAATATATATATATATATATATATATATATATATATATATATATATATATATATATATATATATATATATATATATATATATATATATGTGATTCTATCATGCTCATATGTGTGCTAAGGCAGTAAAAAAATTGAATATGTGATTATAGCATGTTCATATGTGTTCTAAGGCATCTAGAAAAACTCTATATGTGATTCTACCATGCTCAGATGTGCTTTAAGATAGTCAAAAAAACTATATATGTGATTATACCTGAGAGGGATCTGGAATCGAAGATCCCCTATCCTGAACAGCGGCCTTGATCTCATTTCGGAGAAAGGGGGCGACGGTGTATTGGAAGTAGTTATTCAGTGATTCATTAATGATCTCGCGTACATCATCACCGGAAAGAATAGTCGGCTGCTTGGAGCTTATGTCGGCGCAAGAAGTTGGTGAGTCGTAACTGGAAGAACCAATAACTGGTGAAGTGTTCATATTACTCCCAAACCCGAACACGCGACCTTTTTTGGGTTCACCTGTTGCAGTCACCCATGTTGTAGGATCAAATGATGGATGCTGAGTAGCGTCTTCGCCATATCGCTCTACCATTTGTTGCTCATATGCCTCCTACAAAATAATGTTTAAAGTATTCATTAATAATTAATGATAACATTATGATGACTTGCATATATATTGCAATGATTATTAATAGAATTAATACATACCGTTGTCGTTCTCGCCTTCTCTGATACGAAGACTCTCGTGGTCTTCCGTTTATGTGTTTCTACAAACACATCCTTATATGGTACACTGCCTCCTTTTTCTGCTTCCTGCGAAGTTAAATGACAAAAGATTTAGTACACAAATTTGCAACAATACTTATAAAATTAATATTATATATTGATGAGTTATCATTTTCTTTAGGTGGCTCCCAAATGTCTTAGATCCACCTGTGTGTAGATGGGCTTCGGGCATCTTCGATCGATTTTGTGAAGCCTTCGCAGAGCGATTTTTAAATGCATCTCCCGCCCACATATCGCACATTTCATCCCAGTAATCTCTCCTGATAGTAATAGGACCATGGCCCTTCCACAGTAATGGATCATCTACTACGCCAGATGCTTTTTTTGCTGCAGTCTTCATAGTGTGCAGCATGTCTGCAAATCGATTGGCAACCACCTTCTGCCACACCTTCCTTGCATCATTTTCTTCCACCGTAGTTGCAAAGCGATTCGAAGCCTACAAATATTTTCAGAAAGTTAGTAGACATTGCTTAAATAAATTAAATATGAAACACATTAACTATGAGGAACAACTGTATACCATGAATGAGGACCACAATCTGTCTAACACCTCCTTTGGGTACTCTTTCCATTGAGCAACTGGTCCTGGTAGATGTTGAAGAAGTGAATTCCTAATCTCCCGTACTACTTCTTGTGGCTCAAACCTCGTGCTGCACATGAATTGTTACACAGTAAATATCAATATAAAATATTTAAAAGATATGCAATAATTGAAAACAAAATACTTACGGTCGATTATCGATATACACTATTTGAATGAGTCTTCTTGTGCCAGCCTGAGAAGACCCTGTTTCCTGTGTTGGCTGTTGACTTGTGCGATCAACTGGTGTAGGTGGGTCGTGTACAGGCGCAACATCATCTGTAAAAAAATACACACCAAGTTCTCAGAATGTGCATTTGAACTAATCAAGCATCTAATTAGTTATATGATATACCTATCACAGGAGCCCGTGAAGATGAAGGTTGAGCCTGGCTACTACTGGATGAGCGACCACTATAACCTCCACGAACCATATTCTAACAAATAACATATGTCATACAATATATTCAAATAATTCACATCAAGTATTACAATGCATTCAAGTCATTCACATCAAGCATTGCAATGCATTCAAATAATTCAAATCATTGACATCAAGTATTGCACTAATTCAAATCATTCGTTAATTGCATAAATTATAATACATTCAGATAATTGAAATCATTCACATCAAGTATTACAATGCATTCGAATCATTCGTATCAAGTATTACAATACATTGAAATAAAATTTTTAATCATTCACACCAAGTATTGCAATACAACTCACATCAAGTATTACAATGCATTTAAATAGAGGTTTGTAGTATAAGATTTTGCTCACTAGCTTGAGAATTCTTCCTCGTCACTAGTTTGACTTTCTTCTTCTTCTTCTTCTTCTTCTTCTTCTTCTTCATTGTTTGCCCATCCACTTGGTACGTCATTTGGATCACATTCCTCTATGAATGTTTCATCAGCCAATGGAGATATGACATGCATATCATGCGCAACATCGTGACCATAAGCGAAGTCACAGACATCATCTGATTGATAGTAATCACTGTCTTCAGCTAACTCATCTTCTTGTAACTGATCATACTCGGGGTATAGTTTGGATTTCACCTTGCAAACTGCCCACCATTCATTTCTATCTGACTTTTTTATACTCGGATATGAAGTATAATAAACTTGTTGAGCTTGCGAGGCTAATATGAATTGTTCATATGTTCCAAACCTGGATTTATGATTCACCTCCACAATGCCTGAAGCTTTGTCGAGTCTTGTTGCAGTTGGATCAAACCAATGACACTTGAATACCGTAACCCTGTTATTCATGCCTAAGTAAGTCAACTCCATTATTTCCTCTATAACACCGTAGTAATCATGTTCATTTTCACCGTAGCTGCTACCCTTGACACACACGCCACTATTTATCGTTGATTTGTTTATACCGTAGTCTTTTATATGGAATCGATAACCATTTACGATATACCCGTTGTAGCATTGCACAACTTTGGTCGGACCATTTTCTAAATCACATATTCCTTGATCTTTAACATCACCATGGCGAACCTACGCACAGACATAAACAATTATTGTGATCACGATCAATTAAGTAACTTAGTGTTGTTTATAAGTACAAAATTTATGTTAGCTTCTTTACCAACTGTTTCAACCACTCCACAAACTTAGTTTCACGTTCTTTTTGTACTTCTGCATTAGTGAGATGTGAAACTTTGCTTTGCAACTCCAGATCAAATCGTCTGCAAACCACAAATACTTATATTATCGAGCCATGTATCCACATATAGAACATAAAAGGATTTATAATTGAGTTGCATATACATATACTTACTCGATGTATGGGTCGATCGCTGAACAATTAAAAAGAATATATATGTGTGTTGCATCTTGCTCTCAATCTGTCAATAGCCTTGATCGACAACTACCAAATGCATGCCCAAGTCGTTGAAATATCGACAGCTTGTCAGCTACAGTTACTTGTTCTCCATCATCGTTACGGGGCGGGCATGTGTAACGTGTTGAAATATGAGGTTCGAAGTACATAGATGAGAAATTTGAAATCTCTTCTAAAGTGTACGCCTCACAAATAGAGCCTTCTACTCTTGCTTTATTACGAACCTTTTTTTTTAGGTCGAACATGCATCTGACAAGAATATACATTTCAAATTTTAAATATCTGTCATTAAAGAGACAAATATAAAAAAACATATACCTTTCAAATGGGTACATCCATCGATATTGCACAGGGCCACCAACCCTTAGTTCATATGGCAAATGTATGATCAAATGTTCCATAACATCGAAAAATGCTGGCATAAATATCTTTTCTAACAGACAAACAGTGGTGATGACAGAGTCCTCGAGATTCTTTACATCTGATACAATGACCTCCGATGCGCACAATGTTCTGAAAAATCCGCTCAACTCAGACAATACCCCCCATATAGGTTTGTCTAACATATCATGGAATGCTAGGGGTATCAATCGTTGCATAAAGATATGACAATCATGGTTCTTCAACCCATATAACTTTCCATCGTCAATCTTCACAGCCCGAGCAATGTTAGAGACATATCCATCTGGAAATCTCAGTTGTCTCAACCATTGACATACATGTTTTATTTGATCAGGTCCGAGCACGTACTTCACCTTTGGTTTCAGTACTTTGCCATTATACTCTTTGAGTTCCAATTCTGGTCTTTTACATATTAATTTTAAATCCATACGGGCCTTCGGATTATCCTTCGTTTTTCCTTTAATATTCATTACTGTATTGAACACATTATCAAACACATTTTTCTCTACATGCATCACATCCAAATTATGTCGTATCAATAGGGTCGGCCAATACGATAGTTCCCAAAAAATAGATTTTTTCGTCCAATTGTGTTCCTTCCCAAATCCACGGAAGGGTGTAGGACTGCGGGCATCTGTTAATACATCTGGAAAGTATCGCAATCTTCTTAAAATCTCTATGCCAGACAATCTTGAGGATGGACCTTCCATTTCAGTTGTGCCTGCTGTAAATGCATTCTTTTGACGTCGGAACGGATGATCGTTGGGTAGAAATCGACGATGGCAATCAAACCAGCAAGGCTTCCTTCCATGCCTCAATCTAAAAGCTTTGGAATCCTCCATGCAGTACGGACAAGCCAACCTCCCATGTGTGCTCCAACCAGATAACATACCATATGCAGGGAAGTCACTGATTGTCCATAGAACAGCGGCCTTCATGTTGAAATTTTGTTTTTTGTGGGCATCATACGTGGTAACACCGTCATCCCACAATACTTTTAATTCATCAATCAATGGCCTTAGATATACATCAAGATTTTGGCCAGGTGAGGTCGGACCAGGGATCAACAGAGACAAGAAAAGATTTGGACGTTTCATACACAAGCTTGGTGGAAGGTTGTATGGAGTTACAAATACTGGCCAGCATGAGTATGGAGTTGATCTACCCCCAAATGGATTAAATCCATCTGTACATAGACCGAGTCTAACATTTCGCACTTCCATTGCGAAGTTCTGATGAGTACGATCAAAGTGCTTCCAAGCTTCAGCGTCAACAGGATGCGTGATCTTGTTTTCATCGTGTCGAACTTTATTTGCATGCCATCTCATGTGTTTAGCTGTCTTTGAAGACATATACAATCGCTGCAATCTAGGAGTGATAGGAAAGTAGCGGAGCGACTTGTATGAAACTTCCTTTGATCTCGTGCTACCATTGCCTCTTGTCTTTGGCTTGAACCGAGGATGCCCACATGACGGGCATGATATGTCGTTTTCCTGCTCCTTGAAATACAACATGCAGTGATTTGGACAAGCATCAATCTTTTTGTAACCCATACCTAGAGCGTTGACCATAACTTTCGCACGATAGAAATTTTGTGGCAATTTCTCATCTTTAGGCAACATACTCTTCACAATCATGCACAAACGGTCAAAACATGATTGACTCAAATTATACTCGGACTTCAAATTCATTAGTTGAAGAACTGCAGACAAGATAGTTTGACTCTCACAACCGTTCCAAAGTGGCTCATCAGCATCTTTAAGTAAATCATAAAATCTACTAGCTGCATCGTTTGGTGATTCTTCATCTACGACAGTTCTTACATCACTAGAACTCATAGCAGAACCCAGTTCTGTTCCTGCAGCATCAAATATCAAATTCGTATATGGATTATCGTGCACCACATTCACCCGTGCATCAAAATCGTTTCTAAATTCTTCTCCATGAAACGCCCAGTTCTGATAATCACTCACAAAACCCTTCCTGTATAGGTGATGTCTAACGCCATGAGGTTCTACAAATCGATTATTCTTACAAATCTTGCAGGGACACCTAATCCGACCTGTGGGATCTACCGTACTGACACTCGCCGTTGCAAATTCAATAAAACTATCGACACCATCCATATATTCATGCGATAACTCATTGTCCACTATCCTACGGTACATCCATTCACGGTTTGCAGTCATTCTGTCGTATGATGTTACGAATAGTATCCTAACGAATTAAGAAAAAAACAATCAGAATGCGACGATGAAGAAAATATCAAATTTATCATGCAATATACTATGTCAAACAATAACAAGAATTTTGATGCATGCATTGATAACTTAATATTTTCATGTGCAAACTATTAATGACATGATACAATCATTTGAAGCATGCTTTTATTATAAAATTTCACATGGAAGTCAAAATCAAATTGAAAGTAACTACATGCAAGCATGGATACAATTACATCAAACATTGCAATACATCATAATCATTCATATCAAATAAATGGCAAACATGTACCTGCAGCAAACACACTTCAATATCTCACTAACTACTACCATGCTTAGCATGGACTCCGTACTCCAAAAATAAGAACACTTCCATATTTCTACATTAAAATCATGCTCAGCATGATCTCCGAACTCCAACAAAGCAGTCCTAGATATCAACAACTAAGTGAGTGTGTGAACAATAAAGTGTTGCATTCAATAAATTAAATAACATGTGATACGTTTGCATCACTTACTCACCACGGGTATTTACCCGATTTGCATTGTTTTTGTCATTTACTTACCACAGGTGGCCGAGCACGAGTTGGTTCCGTTGAAAAATCTGCACAAAAACAAAACAAATTAAGTAACAAACTAACTAATCATGAAACAAGATGAAACACTAACTAAAAAAATTAAAACAAATTAAAACAACTCTAACTAATTGAAAGAAGAGAAAAGAAAAATAGTATATATGTTAAGCCAAATCTAACTAGAATATGCTAATTTAACAAACCAGCTATAACATGTTGAACCAGTTGACTAACATAAAGTCATAGACAATTTCTAATCTGAACTACTTAGCAAAGGAATAGTAAATCAATCAATTAGTTTACTAGAAAAGATGTGAACTCCGTTTAACCACCACTATCATAAAGAATTCAAATAGCCCTAATCTAACTAACTGATTGTTAGAACATTAAATACCAATCTATCTAAGAAAAATATAATTATAAAAGACTAATAGATTGAAATACTCTAACTAACCAGATTTCAAGAAAACAAATTGAAGTAAAACTAACTACCAGTAGACATTAACAAACTAACAAATTGATAAAAATTTATGAACTACTCTAACTAGAACAAACTAACAAATTGATAAAAATTTATGAAATACTCTAACTAACCACAGTTGATTAAATCTCAACCTAGCCAGTTGATTTCGATTTGAATTTTTTTTTTATAATTAAATTTTTTTTTGAATTTTAAATCTCAACCTAGCCAGTTAAACCACCTGCCTTTCCGGCAGGGAAGGGGGTTAAACCCCCTGCCGGAAAGGCAGTTCCGGCATAGGGGGTTGACCCCCTGCCGTGCCTTTACGGCAGGGGGGGTCGACCCCCTGCGTTTTCGGCAGGGGGTCGACCACCCATGCCTTTCCGGCAGGGGGTCGACCACCCCTGCCGGAAACGCAGGGGGTCGACCCCCCATGCTTTTCCGGCAGGGGGTCGACCCCCCCTGCCGGAAACGCAGGGGGTCGACCCCCCTGTCGGAAAGCACGGGGAGCGGCGGCTGGCGAGGTCGCCGGTGGCCGGCGCAATCGACAGCAGAGATCGGGGGCCACTGGGTCGCCGGAACTCAGAGCGGAGGCGAAGAGGTGGCTGCAGGGAGGATCGTCGGTCGTCGGCGGCTGAGGAGGCCGGTTGCGAGTCGCCGGCGAAGGGGAGACAACACCTCCCGGCAGCAGCCACAGAGGAACAGCAGGGAGGAGGAAGAGGTCGGCGGCGGGTCGCCGGTGCTCGGAGTCCCTGGCGCAGCCGCTAGCCAAGCAGGGAGGTCGGCAGCGAGGATCGTCGGCGAGGCGGCGGCGGCCGGACGGTGGCGAGAGCCGACGGGCGGCGGGAGGGAGAGGGCGGCGGGCGGGAGCAATACAGCGAAACAGGAAAAAGAGAAAGAGGGATGGGATTAGGGATTTACGCGATATTTAGCGACGGCTTAGCGACGAAAACATTCCGTCGCTAAGCCGTCGCTAAATCAAAATACAAAAACCGCGACGAAATATATACTGTCGCTAATCCGTCGCTAATTAGCGACGGATTAGCGACGACAGAGTTCCCTCTCTAAATCCATCGCTAAAATGGTGTTCTTGTAATAAAAAGTAGCGACAAAAAATTTAGTCGCTAATCCGTCGCTAAGTAGCGACAGATTAGCGATAAAATTTGTTTCTTCGCTAATCCGTCGCGAATTAGCGACAGATTCTATCTCTATCTAATCTGTCGCTAATTAGCGACGGAAAAAATCCGTCGCTAATTTCCGTCGCTAATTAACAATTTTCTTGTAGTGATAGTATGCCTCCAACAAAAATGCTAAGAACACATGTAACTATGAGAGATTCCTCTTAAAGCAAGTTGTAGCTGTGTGTGTGTGAGAGAGAGAGAGAGAGAGAGAGAGAGAGAGATCCACTAATAGATCCCCCATTAGTGCATTTAATTGATGCTTTAGTGAGTCTAGGGCATCCATCAATAATCTAAACGTATATATATCATGAGAATGAGTGAATTCAGGCACCCTTCCTTCCCCCCTTTATCATATTTGATGCTCTCTCTCTCTCTCTGGGTTTGCTGTTACAAGTCAAGCACCTTTCCTCTATGGCCTGGGCTCCGACGCTTCTTAAAGTTAAGCGCAAATTACTCTCATGGCAAGCTTCTTATCTCTCATTTGCTGGTCGCCTAACTTTAGTGAAGCATGTTCTCTCGACCATTCTGAAATTCTTCATGTCCATGTTTCTGATGCATGTGGGTGTAGAGAAGCAGTTGACGTGTTTGCTGACAGGCTTCCTTTGGTCTAGGTGTCATCTCAAGGGTAAGCGCCACTTGGTTGGCTGGCGTTCGGTAGTTTTGCCGCGTTCTATGGCCGGTTTAGGTGTTCCTGCACCCAGACTCAGGAGTATTACCCTAATCTTTAAGCAATGTTGGCTTGCTCATCAACTAGAGAATCCTTGCGCTAGTTTTTTTCTCTCTAAATATGGGTCTCCTTTTCTTCTTCCAGTTTTTCTTCGATCGAGGCCTGGAGCATTTTTTCATCTGCGACAGTCATGGTTGTCGGCTTTAGCTATCTTCAACGACTATTTTGATGATCCAATTGATATTGGTAACTGAGCGTATTGGGCTATTGCTCCTACCAGAAAGTTCCTGACCAGCAAAGTTTATAGATCGTTGCTTCCGCCGGGGGCACCTTGGATGCCCGAATCTGCTCTATGGGCAAAGGGCCCTTCTCCTCGATCTCGGCTCCTAGCTTGGTTAATCTTGCACGATAAGGTCCAAACTCACTCTACCTTAAAGAGGTGGGGCTTCCAGCTGCCGAGCTGCTGTGTGCTTTGTTATGCTGCTGAAGAATCTTCTTTCCACCTCTTCTGATCTTGCCCTACTTTTGTGGAGATCTTTCACAGGACTTGGAAGCAACCAAAGGTCCTGGTTATGGAGGAGTTCTTTGAGCTCGACCTCATCTTGGGTCTGGTCTTCCTTCGATGTAGTATGCGGTGGCGGTTAATCTGGAGGTCGTGGTTGTTTACCACTTGGTGGTTCATTTGGATGGCCCGCAATGATGCCATTTTTCGAGAATCTTCGATTCACATTATTCTTCTTGCGCACAAAATCCTAGTGGACGTTTACCCGATTCTGCGTATTCATCTTCCCGATCTTATATATATATATATAACCAAATCTTTTTACTCAAAACAAGAGTATAAATGTAGGAATGGAAGCATTTATTATTTTTCATTTTTTGTTGCTACTGATATATAAGTTTGCTTGTTATCAAATTTGTGTTTATCCCCTCAACTCACATGATGGATTTCTATGTGGTGTTTCCCGTCCAACATTATCATCTCAGATCCTGGATAAAGTTTTGGTGTGATCCAAGAGATCACATGCTAGAAAAGGCTGCAGAATAAAGTCACTGGGCTGCTGCAAATTGATCAGTTTCAAAGATACCAAGTTGTTGGTTTACTTGTAGCACAGAAAAAAAAAACACAAAAGTTAGTGCATCAGATTGAGTCACCCTCTGGTGTGTATGTACTGGATCTGTGCATGGTTGGCTGAAAGTTGGATTAATAGTTTAACTGGACAAAAGGACCTTGGACAGTCTCTAAATTGTCATGGTCTTCTCGTTCCATTGATATCCTAAATATTATGGTTGAATGGGTTCAACATTTTTTAACATTAGGCTGTCATGGTTTGTTTGTTCAATAAAATAATGAATCTCTGCTTGTTAACTAACTGTCATGGCTCATCAATGCAATGAAGTGAATGGCAGGGATAGTTGAGAAATGAACAGAAAAGACAAAAGGAAGAAAATTAAGAATGAAATGAACACCCGCCTGGCAAGGTCGCCTGAGTGGCAGCAGGCCTGAGGAGAAGGTGCTGACTCCTTTGTCTCATGTTCAACTCCCACCAGGTGTGGGTGTGCCTTTAATCTTGAGCTCCCAAGGTCGATTCCACTCAGGTTTACCTCGCAGAACAGGCCCATCAAGTGACCCGGTTCTAAGTAAGCTAACTGTTGAAAGAAAAAAAACTCTTCCTTTTGCCCTCTTCTGTGATTTTTGTTTATCTGTTATCAATTTCTTTCTTTGCTATCAACATATTCTTTGCTGGTTAAATGTAATGGAGGGTGACCTTTCCTGCACAGAAATCCATACAGATAAAGACAAAAAATGAAAGAGTTTTCACCAAAAGACATGGACAAAATTGCCCTTCCATATGGTTTTGATCATCTTGGCATAAAATGATGTTCTGCCTCAAATATTAAATATAAACAAGGCAAAACTAACTCATTTATCAAATAAATACATTGTTTCAAAATTGCAAGCAATAAGATTTGAACTCTAAACTTATTACTTTGCCAGCCAAACATTTCAACAATTTACACTCTCGGGTGGGGGTGGCGGGCCCATTAAGTGACCCGGTTCTCGATGAAAAATTAAGAGGTTACATAAATTACATTCCTACACATTTTCATAATCATACCCATCAAGTTTTTCCCTTTTTTTTTTATAAATCTTTTTTCCATGTTTTTGACTAGTCCCTTATAATTGCATGTCTAGATTCCCATGGCTGCAACAAGCACAACAATTATGAGCTATAAACATCACCTTTTATTTTATTATTATTTTTTTTGAGAAAAATGCATATCACAAGGTAGGATGCTTCATGCTTCATATCAGACTTGGACTTCCACAGGAAAGAAATAGGTTGCCAAGCGAACCTAAGCCTTCTTTAAAAAGGTGTCCCTGAGATGCTGCCACCTGTAAAGCTCCTATGATCTTTCTCAAAAGTCACCTTCACCTTTTACGTAAATCTAAAGGTACACTGAAAATTTGTACAAATGGCAACATGACATGATGTAACTTGACTTTTGGGTGTTAACCGTGTCAACTACTGAAGATAAAGAAGAAACATCTCCCATTAATTAAGCCTAGCGTACGGTTCACTTGGAAATTGTGAGCAAGCTATTTTTAATAAATGTAAAAAATACTTAAAAATATTTTTAAAATATTATTTTAATGGTTTTAACACATGTTATATTCTGATTGACACAAATATTTTATTATTATTTTTTAGTCGTACTCAGAACGATTCATTTGAGAATCAGGTGTCGGCTAATTCACCTGAATCGTTGGCCAAACAATTCAGGGCCGATAACGATACTGACAACATTGCATTTTACTGTTTACTTAACACTTTTTCCCTTCGTCGTCTAAAAATTTAGAAATCTGATTTTGACAACTTACATGACGCCTGGTTTTTTCAGGCGACAACTGCTATGGTGCCTGATTTTTTCAGGCGACAATTACATGATTTAAATGTCTAATTTGTTAGGCGATTGATAAAAGGGTAAAAACTGTCAACAGAAATATCAAGTGGCTATGTTTGACATATTTTGAGTAGCCAATAGGCCATGTTTTGACATATTTCTCTAGTCTCTGCTGAATACCATCTATGTCATTTTCAGTAAAATAAATATAGGCTATTTTCTTGAGATCTTGCTGACTAGAAAAAAGCTTTCTTTTTTCTGCAATATCTTAAGGATTGCTGATGTTTTTCAGGGAGCTCATAAATGGACCGGCAAATTTTCTTTCTAAGATGGTATTTGGACAAAGCTACCTATCCACATAAGAAACAGCTAGTGGGATCCAGAATCCAACAAACTAGGCATTCTAGGAAAGTTGGTGGACCTTGAATGGATCAACAACAGTTCATACTAGAGCTAGCTAGCTTTTGACTACATCATGATATGTGTTACTGTGGATGATATTAGGACTGGCCTCCCGGTTGGTGCACATGTGTGTCCTTAACTTTAGAAGGTGGGTCACGTAAGGCAGTCCCACCCAGGGTTAGCCTCGCTGGGGTGTGGGTCCATTAAGTGGCCCAGTTCTTGGCGAGTCATGCTCAAAAAAGATATTAGGACTGGCCTATAAGTGGATCATTTTAGATGGAGAACATTGTGGTCCAATTACAAACATGAACCTGGATCTGGTTCCAGAGAAATTAAAGCAGCTTCACAAAACCGGTATGCTTTTAGTGCAATCTTTGCTTATTATAGTTACAATATTATGTAGTTCCTATACCGGATTTGGATCAATGGATGATTTGGCCTGATAAAAGGCAGAATCCAACTCACAAAGATATGGGTACAACACAACACACGACTCAAGTTTGACATGCAAGTTCTACCATTTTTTTGGGAAAAATAGGACACGCGCGAAGGAACATAGATTTTTAATTAATAAAAAATTAAAATCATTTCGTATTGAAATATTGTTAAAAGGTATTAAAAGCTAATAAAAACATTAAGGTAATCCTTTTACGTGTCTGAGCCATGTCATCGTGAGCGTGTCTGATTCGTGTCATCTGTGACACAAACCCTCTCTGTACTACGACCACGTTGAATTTTGGACCAGTCCTGAATTTGACCAGAATTGTATTCGACAGTTTGGCTGACGTATTGATGTAGGTGAGCCTATTGTAGTCATTTGAACAAAAAAAAAAGACATGCTAGGGGTTGTCAATGGGTTGGATCTGGTTCAGACTTAGATCCAAACCTGAATCTGACTTGGGTCCAATTGGGTCTACCATAAGAAAAACCACACCGGGTCCTGTAAGGATTACATAAACAAGACATGGTATTTTAACTTTTCTACATTGAAAGAAAACCCACAGATCTTAATAGGAACTCGGGTCGGATCCGGGTGTGGTATGAAATTTCACAAACCATACCCGACTCCATAAACTAATCAGATACCCAGATTCTACCGATTGAAAAGCAGCAGGCAGAGTCGGTGGATCGAGCGACGATGGCGTCGCGAGAGCGGTGGAACCAAGAGATCGTCCCTGGCGTCTTCGTCATAGTGAGCGGCAGCGGCAGGCTCACCCAACCGACCGTCTACCGTCTCTTGCTCGTCAGCCCTTGGTGCCGTCGCTCGCTCCTCTCTCACGCTCCGCTCTGGGAGGTAACCCTTCGCCCGCCCACTTCCCTTCTTGTTTTGGAAAAGAGGAATTGGACGACTCGGATTGCTTGCTTGCTCGTAACATCTTCATTGGCCCTCATCGCCATCGATTAGGAGAATGGATTCTATTGGTTTTAGTTAGAGCGATTTTGAGAAACGATGGATTTTACGAGGTTCGCGTTTTCGGCGGAAATCTTTTGGACCAATGGTTTCGATTTTTGTTTTTTTGAAATCGGCAAGAGGATGCGTTCAGTGCGTGAAATAATGGCCGAATTCGATGGAACGCATTCTTTATTCTTTCGAACGAATTGTATGTGTGCATCGGATTCGTACGTTCCCTTGTTTTTTTGGGATCCGGACTTTGTTCAATTCGTATCGGATGCCCTCGAATTCGTATCGGCCGAGATTCGAGGGTTTTTTTAAGGCGATTATCAGTTGCGAATTGTTGTTTTTGTTTTGCTGTCTTGTTGCCGCCAATGCTGATCAATTGTCAAGGGTATTGACTATTCTTGATTAGGGTATTTGGTTGGGCGTGGGGGAATTCCGCACTTAAGAATGGAACCGTTGACACAGATTGCATTTGGTGTTTACGCCCATAGGTTTGATCATGGAGATGTCTGGCATATGAACTATTGTTTGGTCCTAATTGTCCGATAAATTTCTTCGCACCCACACCTTGGAACATGGCCTTGTGTTTGAGGACTTGTTTTTATGTTGTTTCTGCGTAACTATAATTGTTTTGATATTGAAAACTTGTTTCACAATGTAAAATAAGTGAATTATAAAGTTTTCTGTAGAATTAGCACTTAAAATTCGACAGTGAATGAATAGCCTGTTCAACCCTGGAACCCCAAATAGTTGTTATGGATTTGTTGCGGATAGAGACATTTTCAGAGGCTTGCCATGAACTTTCACCGTGTTCCTGTCTTCCTTCTCTTATTTGTCAACTCTTCCTCCTATTCCTCTCTAGTTCCTTTTCCAAACCTTGAGACTCAAATTAGAGAAAGATGGAAGTTACAATGCAACAGACTCTGTGGAACAAATGAGAGGAGGGAGAGTTATGACAAGAGATAATAAAGTTAATAGGCAGGCTGATGTAAGTATCCCTTTCTCACTTATTTAAGACTAGTAATGTACGCCAGTATTTGTGTGTGCATGCATTCCTGTGTGTGTGCGCTCTCATATCTGTGAATTCGTTCGTGTGTGAGTACGGGCATTGCTTGTGCATGTGTGTGTTCTCACGTGCCTGTAGTGATGAATGCTTCTGCTATCATTGAATTTACTCGTTACATGAGCTACATGTATATGCACTACTCATGTGAACATTAATTGATTTAGTACGTAAGTTGCAACCTATATTTGATATATGGGGACATATGTTTATTAAGATTGAATGGAAAACTTTGGTGCCGATATGCTTACCTTAATTATTCAAATTTGTTAAATGACTAGTTTGTTAAGATTTCAGGCATGTTACCCTTTTATTTGATTGCTAGGTATAACTTGTTCTTCTAAAATTTTTAAGTCTCAAATTAGCAGCTGTTTTAGTTAAATTAACTGTTCTTAATCCAGGTGCTCGATTTGCATGAAACTAATCGTGCTGGTGAGCGACTTTTAGCTGCCCTCTCATTGGTTAGTAGAACTCATACTTTTCTCTTTTACACACACACACACACACACACACACACACACACATCGGCACACCCTTAAAGATTTTGGATTTCCTTGTAGAGGAAATCTTCAAGCTTCTTGTTGATCCTATTGTTCTCAAATCATAATGGTTAGTAAGAACTGACAAATGATTTCCTGACAAAATATATGAATACATTGATTGTTTATAACTTTATATAGCTTTACAACTATACAGTCGCTTAAGTTCTTCATAATTCATATCTAATGCAAACCAAAGCATATTGAGCTACCTATATGGAATAAAAAGCATTTTAGATAACAGTCAAATGAATGCAAAATTTTAGGATAAAGAACATACCTGTTGTGGAATAAATGAACTCACTATCTGAAAAACAAAAGAATCAGTCAAGAGTCAAGACTGAAGAATGTAAAGAATAAATCTTCTAATTAGCACAAAAATTGTCAACATGAAATTATGAACAGCCATGTAAAAAAGTTTCATAAGACAAAGTAGCAATTATCCATAAGCATCTAATAGTGGCAAAAAGAGAGAAACAAGACAATGGACTAATCAAAGAACAAATTATTACATGGCAATTTCCTTGAAGAAAATGGTTTTGATTAAGCAAAATGCTGTAGCCTGTAATTAGAAAACGATGGCAAGCAAGTCATTGAGGCAAACTTGTTGAAGGGTGGGGGGTAAGAGATGATGCTTATCCACTAGGCTGGATCCTGGTCTCTGTCATAATGGAAGAAGAACATCACTACGGCATTCAGCTGAGCTGCTTCTGCTTCACAGGATCTATCAAACGTACATCTATATGCAGGTTCATAGAAAGATAAACACCTTTCTATTTAAAACATCAAAACATATAAAATCAGGCTCATGTAAAATAACATGCACAAAGTCATAAACCTTGTTGCTCTTGGATGAGTGTTCAAAAGATTGGGCCTTTTAGGGTTTTACTCTTTTAGAACTAGAATTTGTCATTTTGACAAAACTAAAAGAATACAACGAAAATGACACAAGTACCATACTTAGTCTAAAATATTACATTCTTTCAAAATATAATCTAATACAAATAACGTGAAAGTATTTTGTATGTGTAGGTTGTTAACAAAAATTAATACCACATATATCCAGATGTTTCCTCTTACATGGTAAAATTCATTTTTCACTGTAATGGAAGAATGATTCCCTTGCGTGAGCACAGGTTTCGTAGTAATGGGATACACATTCCCCCAAAACTTTTTCTCCAGTTCCAAAATATTTCCTCAATGCTTCAATTCATGTTTCAAAATAGTTTCCTGGAAGATACATTTTCCGTGCTTTAGTATTGTTTTTGGGCAGCAATTATCTATGTATTTTCTCATTCTCACTTTTCTTGAAATCAAGGTTTCTAAAGGTAACAGGGAACTATTATAATTGACATTACTCATATCACTTTGGAATCTTTGTGTTTGAAAATTTGAATTGAACAAGTGGACAGGGAGTTTAGAACTTTTTACCTTGTTGCTAATTGAGTATCCTGGAACTGTTTATTAGTTTTCATTCCTTTTTGGTAAATAAGTTAAATAACATATAATAGCCTGAAAATATCTAGATTTCAGCAATAGTGGATGGTCTTTGCTTTTCTACTAGACTTTTCTATTTTTTTGGTTAAGATTAAGAAAAACAAAGGGAACTTAGTGTATCCACTGTCATTTCATGAAATGACTTGTCATCTACGCAGCCAAGGTACAAGCACATCAAGCAGATAAACCTTGAATTTGCACAAGATATTGAAGACAAACATCTCTCTCTTCTTAAAGGCAAGGTTCGCTGATTTCATTTGATAACCCTTTGGAAAAACTTTCTCTGTTTATTCTAGTGTCTATCATGGTTATATGCAAGTATGCAGATAATTATGTTTTTCTTCTAACTGTTTGATCATGCATACAGTTGTTTGAAGACTTGCAGTATCTTAACCTAAACGGTTGCCAAAAGATTTCTGATCATGGAGTTGAAGTTGTAACTGGTGTTTGCCCAAAGCTTAGAGCCTTCTATATCTATTGGAATGTGAGGTATCTTTTATTAATGTCTTAAAATGTCACATTGTTTATGCAGTTGTCTTTTATGTAATTCATGTAATTTTATCGAAGTCGTAAGACATGCCTAATAAGGGTTTCAACATGTTGGATTCATGCTCAATCCAGGTGGTTCCAGGTCTTGCTATGGTTCTGACCTTAAGATCCCTTACTAAGCTGAGGTCCACGTTCAATCAGGTCTTGATTAGATGGATTTGATAGTGTCTCTGACTGAGTATAGACCAAGCCTCCCTTAGTGGAAAAAATCCCTGATCTAATTAATGTGTGAATTCTTGGTTCTTAGTCAGTTCCTGTTGATATGCTTCTGCTGGCTTGTCCTGATTACCTTGTTAGGTGAAATTGGGCAGGTCCAAGTTGTCACAAAATGGCACGGAACCCTAGACACAATAAACTAAACATAATAACATAGATAAAATTGAAATGCATTATGAAGATGCATTTGGCTAGATACAATAAGCCATGCAAATACAAGAGAAGAAACAATATATAAAAAGTAAACTTTTTATTGATGCAAAATCAACACAAAAAATATACAAGAAAAACCTTACTAGAGCACTCATGCACACACACTCAATATACATCCATCCTCTCTCACTTAAACAATTAAAATAAACACACACATACACACCCTTTATATAAGGGAGTGAGAGAGATATAATGAGAGGACTAGCCTAACAGCTAGTTGGAGGGAGGTCCAACGGCTAGTTGGACCTTCTCCAAGTAGCCGTTAGGCATAGTCCTAACGGCTAGCTTGGTCAAAACAGTTTGACCAAAAATGAAATTTACAAAAATATTAGTCATTAAATAATGATTAAAAATATAAATACAAATACAAATTAAAAAATACCTATTCTAACCCTACAAGTATACATTTAAGTATAGTTAATCTAAATACTAAATACCTAATATGTATATCAAAGGTATACCTAGAAAACAAAAAGGATACAAAGAATAACAATTACAAAGGAAGCACCGATAAGTATACCTAAGTATACCTTGGTAACTATACCACAATATTACATTTATCTTAACACAAGTCTACCTCCTGTTCTGTTAGAGTTGCGCTGCTTGGGGATCCCAGTAACAGCCCTAATGCCTGAGCTAGGGGGTTGTTGCATACCTTAGGCTCACCTAGGCAATGGATGTTGCATGGACTTGCCTTAGTTAAATATGCAGTTAAGATTTCTTTTGTTTATCTACAGTTTAGTTACGCTACAGATCGTACAATTTTTTCCCCAGCTCAGGTTTCTTATGGCCTTTTTCTCCCCAGTGATCAGAGCTTCTTTTTAATGTAGGGTCACAGATTTGGGCATTAAGCATGTTACGAACAAGTGCAAGGAGATAGTTGACTTGAACCTTAGTGGCTGTAAGGTGCTTGTGATATCCCTGCTTAAATAGCTTATACTATCAATCACTCTTGTTGCAGTTTTAAGTTTGATAAATGATAATTCTTGGTTCCTTCCATTGTTTCAAGTAAATTTATTTGCAAGCTGATTTCAACTTTGTCTGATTGGAATAACTAAGCACATTGAAATTGGATGTGTTTGTGGGGAGATCCAGATTCCATCCACATGGATGGCATGGGATTCTAGGATCTCAAGAAGTTGTCTTAACTTTTTCTAGATGCGTATAATTGACTTTGAGAAGTGGCAGTGCATCAAAAGATCAAATTGTTTCTTTGGTGGGTACTTATGAATGCTTCGGTCAGCTAGTTGTCAATGCTTGTGTTTATCCAAATGGTCTCAGGGACTACTTATTGAGACATTTAGCCTTTCTTTATACATCGTTCCTTATTTATTTAAAATTTTAAAACCTTTTGGATGACGCTTAAAAGGAATTTAGAGTGCAAGAAGAAGAATCTGACCATGTTCCTGTTAAAGAAGTCACAAAGATGTGCATTGGGCCAAAGCAGTGGCTAACGAATTTCAGTATCTTCAAGCAAATCATACCTGATGCAGAGCAGGATGGACCCAGATCCATACAGTCGACCCAGGCGGTGGACTGGATCTGCACCATGGGATTGGTGATCGGATCCAAGTGGTGGATCCGATCCAGATTCCCGTACCGAGACGCAGAGAAGGGGTCCCTCTTCGTACACACTCCAGACGTGCACACAGAGTACAGGCCGAGACATCTCTGATCCAACAGCACACAAGCGTTGTCTTGGGTCCGAAACCGGACCTGAGACTCGGATCCAGCTGAAGCCCTTTAAATAAGCTTCCTAGGGTTGCGTGAGGGGATTATTGAAGATCGAATCTGTGCAACCTCTCTTTTCTTTTCTTTTTCTGTTCGTTCAATTGTAGCCTTTGTTTCTTTCTTTCCCATTGGTTCCTTCGTTTATTTCCTGCATTCAGTCTTACGTGAATATTGTTTATTTCAGCCTACTGTTATCTTATTTCAACTTAGTGCTATTGTTTGCCAGTTCTATGATTTCTTGTTTTTCTATTAGTGTCATCGTTTTCTTTCTGTCCATTGTAAGCGTCATCAGTTTCTCAATTAAATCTGTTGCTCAAATCTGATGAATCCAGCCCTTTGTTGCTTCATTTGTCAATGCAATATTGAGTTCACACGATTGTAATTGAGGAGCATCTGCAATGTCAATCCAGCCACTAGAGACGCCGTTCCTGTCGTCGCGTTAATGTCCCTCAGCGTCGGCATCCACACGTCAGCGTCAGATCTGTTACGCGGTTGTTCGTTTTTCGGTCGCTACATCGAAGAGCAGCAACGTTAACACCCGTTATCGCGAGAACATCATGCCCCCACTGCATCAAAGTGGTATCAGAGCGCCAACATCTCCTCCGTCGTTAGCAATATGGTTCAAGAGGCGAGGAGTGATCCGACGAATGGAAACGAGCAGGAGGATGCCGACATCGAGAGTCCAATGCTGCGTATGATGGAAATGATGACCAGAATGGAGGAAAACATGTCGAGAATGAACAAAGAAATAGTTGGCATATCAAAACGGCTGGACGAGATTGAAGGTCGATTGGTCGCCCTTGAAACACCGGGAGAGAGGCGTGCGACGTCAGCACACAGGAGGCAGATTTGGGTCGTCAGCCGATGCACTTTCAACCAGTCCAATCCAACAACCCAACTTCGGATCCCCCTCTCTATTCCGATCTGCCTCCTCCGCTCCGGCCGACTCAAGGATCCACTACAGGTACACCCCTTCCCTCGGGTGTACCTCTTTCACTACAGCAGGCCCCTGTGGTTGCACAGCAGGTCGGACTTGCTCTGCAGGGCCCCAACTTCATGCTGGGTCCTGTCGAGGGTCCAGACTCGTGGCTGTGAGCCACTGGAACTGCACCACTGAGTGGGTCGTGCCAGCAGGGTCCTAGCGTCATGTTGGGCCTGGCTGCTGACCTAGGTGTGTCGGCTCGATCTGGGAAGGCAAATTTTTTTTATGAATTTGTGCGTGGAAACAAGAGGGCAGCAAACCACTCTGGCCGGGTCCAGACCCGAGTTCGCGAATATAGGACCCGGGCCCGGATTTCGGGGACCACCCTTTGGGTCCCCGGGAGCTGGTTCGAGTGTCGATGCCCCTAACCCGACGTACCCAGTTGGGTTTGGTTCGCGGGTCGCCCCGAACTTGACCCAACCTATTAATTTTGAACCTCAAAATGGACTCCATACCGACCCAAACCCATATCGGACCCGGACGGAGCTTCAGTTTGGATTTGAGCTGGGTCAGAACCAGATCCATACTCATCTAGATCGTGGATCGAGTTCAAACCAGGCCTTTTATCCCCACAACTCGATCCCCGATCTGACCTATCCAAATCTGGGTCCGACGCGTCATTTAGGACTAGACCTGATCTAGATCCAATCGGGTGATTCATCCCAATACTAAACTACCCAAACCCGGTACCCTCACCAGACCCAATACCAAACCCAATTCGCTGCCCCTTGTTAGAAAGTGACTTTGAATACATTGGGTTCAATAATGAACTCATACACATGCACACGAAGTGCGAATATACCCACTCAATGGAACAACACAAGCACATCATGTGCTAATACATAAACCCATAAAAGGGGTAAATATGACTTAAAGTCATAAGTTGAATATTATTGAGGAAAAAGGAAGAAGAGGGTAAAAACCATATACAATGGAGCATAAGCTCCTACAAGGAGTGAGTAATACAAAGGGGGCAAGCCCCTATTTATAAGCACAAAAGGGACCACCATGGGGGCTCCCAAGGGAGACGTTGGAGAGCCCCCAACGGTCACATTTGTGACCGTTGGGGGCTCCCAACGTCTCTATTGAGAGGCCCCCAATGTGGTACGAATACGAAAAATAAAAAATAAAAAACAGAAATTTAAAGGAAAAATTACAATGCATATTCCAATTGGAATATGCATAAAATGACAAATTACAAGAATACCCTTGAGGGTATTTTAGGAAGATAAAATATATATATTTATATATATATATATATATATAAATAGAGATACGTATACATATACATATATATGTATACGTATCTTTATATATACATAAATATATATATGTACAATTAAGGATTATATTTCAACAAATATGTGTAGGAGTACACATATTTTAACACCCCCCCTCAATCTTTGCGAGGAAACGAAAAGATTGAAAAAAGGGCAAGACTCCAAGAGGCTTCGGCAAGGATGCAATTGAAACTTGAAAATGCCTTCCTCCAATAGTCTTCAAATGGTGAACACATTTCCCGAACCATCCAGGGTACTTCTCTTTGTCCTATCTCCAAGATCCTGTGGAATAACAACAAAGAACAAGTAAAAAATATCTTTGCACTTTAATCAAATGGAACATTCCTAACAAGGTGCAAAAATGTATGCATAATAGGATAATTACTTTAGCATGAAAAGAAAATTTAGAAAACCAAAGTTTCAAAAATCAAATATCATGTTAAAGAGTGAGCGGAAACGAATTGCAAAAATGCATAATGCATTCATAAGGTCCAACATTGGACAAACACAACCCCATAATGGGGAATAACACAATGGTCTCCTAAGGGACACCACAGTAAGCCTACGAAGAGACATAAGTTACATATGCTTTATTGAATGAGATCCTAAAAGGCCATAAAGAGCATATGCATATATTATCATGAAATGAATTAATACTTAAAGGAATCATTAATGAACATGCTTCAAACATGTAATGAAGTGTCAAACAAGAGAAACGAAGTCTCCAAGCATACTTTAGACAAAATAAACACAAGAGTTCACAAGGTTTTAAATCCATTTACGAGGCAAAACGAAGAGTGTTATTTGAGTAGAGAATCTTACCCATTTAGGAAAATCTCACTCAATTGACAAAAAACACATTTTGCATACAAAAGTGGCCAAATAAACCTTAAGCACTTAATATATAGATTAAATGCCAAAAAAATCAACTTGATTTTAAAATATGCATATCAAAAATATGATTCACTTGAATATCTTAAAACACAAGTCATGAATGAAATTTTGCAAATTTCAACAATAGTTCATCCATTACAAACAACTACCTCATTAGTCCTCCAAAACCCATAAATCAAGTGTATAAGCTACTAGATCAAGAATATAAATATAATGTCATTAAAGGCCAAAGACACACACAAAGGTGTGCAAAAGAACATCTTGTCTACATATAATAATACTTGAAATGAGTGCATCTACGACAAGAACAAGAAAATACACGCCAACATGGACCAAAAGCATCTCTTGTCTACGTAAAAATACACTCAAAACCAAGTATGTTCAGCTACTAGAACAAGAGCAACAAGCCAACCATGGGCTCACAATACATCTCTTGTCTACATAAGATGACACTTGAAATGAGTGAAATAAACCAACCATGGGCATACATCTCAGCGACTAGAACAAGGACACAAACGCCAACATGGACTAAAATCACACACCATGGTGTGAATCAACGTGCCTTGTCTACATAAAATAACACTCAAGACAAGTGTGTTTAGCTACTAGACCAAGAGAGCAAAAGCCAACAAAGGGCTACCAACACACGAAGATGTAATAAAATTCTTGTCTACATATGATGACACTTAGATAAGGGGCATAAAAGGAGAAGACTTTTGAGGCAATAAAACTTGTAATGACAAACATATAAATAAAACCTTGAAACAATATTCTTCAAAAAGAATACCCATAACAATATCATTTTGGAATAAATGTGTGAATATACACACACCAAGAACACTTGTGCACAAAAGCACAAAACATAAATGTGCAAATGCACTCATATGATTCATAAACAATAAAAGGTTGGGCAATAATCCCCAAAACCTTGATTTTAATATACCTTAAAACATTTAAGGTTTTAAACACCATATATCCATCACATTTACATATAAATGAGAGCATCCATTAGATCAATGGCCAAAAGAGAAAAAAATGAGTGACACACTCATAATTAGAGATCATATAACAAATCATTTTAGAGTCCCAAGGTGCCCATAACTCACCTCAACAATCATCTACAATATGGCAAGTGAACAATTTAGAATGATATAACACCAGGTGCCTATAACTCACCTCAACAAACATCTCTAATAAAACAATAATAAGGCCAAACAAATGATGCATTAAATAACATGTGATGGACAAATATAAATGCCACAAAAAGGCAATAAACACTTTAGGAATCATTTTTCAAAGAAAAGAGGACCGATTAAAAATTGAATCAAAGGTCCAATATAATCAATCACAATAATATGCTTTATAACAACAATTTTGCATAAATCCGAATTATGCTTAATCTTCAAAAGAAGTCATTTATACAAAAAAGACTTATTATGCAACTAACACAATTTATGAAATATTAAGCAACATCATGCGTAAGAACTGATTTGGAATAATCAAAAAGTCAAAAACAAGCCTCAACTATGATAGATATAAAGTGCAATTAAATGCACACCAAATGATAATAGATACACTTTTATGCAATGCAAGATTTTTAAATGACAATAATCTTGAATGAGCAAATAACAAACTTAGGCCAATATAGGCATTCATAAAGATGGTGAAGTTTGAAAATCTTATGAAATCCACTATTGTAACTTAAAAAATGATGCTCACAACCAATCTTCTCACAACAACCATGAAATCTTCATAAAAGAGTATATACTCACAAGAAGATTATAAGGACCGAAAGGCTCCTTAAAGAGAGCTCAAAAAACACACAAAATTCCCAAAGAAGGGGGAAACTCCATAGAAGTGGGAGAAATCCCAACAAAGAAGAATAATAGATTTATTAAAAAACCTTATGATAAAGTAAGATTGTACTATGGCATAAATCTATAAAATTAAACATTTATCGAGAAAAAATTCAAAACTCTTAAGTTTTATAAAAAAACATGACTTAATAGTTATTACCAACTTCTAATGCAACAAGTACGCAACAAACATTAGTGAAGACCATAAATTTTATAATGAGACAAGCTCTTTAAATCAAATTGAAAAATCTTTTAAGAGTATAAAGATGCAAAGAAAATCACCATATTCCATAAGACCATTTTAAAACTTAATTCAACCGGAAAAAAACTTTTTAATTAAATGTCGCTCATATAAAAAGGACACATTAGGAAAGTGAATCAAAACTTATTAAGGAATTTTTCATATATGTCAAACATTTTTCAAAAAAACTACACCTCACAAACATTTTAATCTTAACATACCTTTCTTTAAAGACTTACCATTCATATAAAAGGTATTCTTATAAACAAAGTTAGGTTTAAAATATAAATTCAAAGCTCCAATGGTCATAAATTTTTACCGACTCATTAAAGCAAGTTTTGAGCAATCATACATCTAATTTTTCGCCAAACAAGTTATCATTTAAAAATTTTCAAAGAAAAACATACGAAAAAGTATGTATACGAAAAAGATTCAATAGCGTATCAAGTAACTCAAATTTTTATAAAAAGACATAATGACAAAGAGTACACATAAAAAAAGAACATATTAAATTCTTCATACAATACTTAAAGAAATAGAATGCATACCAAATAACTTTAAGAAAGAAAAGAGAGAGAAATGAATACTTCACCATTTTTCTTTAAAAATTTCTTGAATACCACGCTTCCCGATGCACCAAAGAGCAACTCGATCTCAACCGAGCTCTGATACCATGTTAGAAAGTGACTTTGAATACATTGGGTTCAATAATGAACTCATACACATGCACACGAAGTGCGAATATACCCACTCAATGGAACAACACAAGCACATCATGTGCTAATACATAAACCCATAAAAGGGGTAAATATGACTTAAAGTCATAAGTTGAATATTATTGAGGAAAAAGGAAGAAGAGGGTAAAAACCATATACAATGGAGCATAAGCTCCTACAAGGAGTGAGTAATACAAAGGGGGCAAGCCCCTATTTATAAGCACAAAAGGGACCACCATGGGGGCTCCCAAGGGAGACGTTGGAGAGCCCCCAACGGTCACATTTGTGACCGTTGGGGGCTCCCAACGTCTCTATTGAGAGGCCCCCAATGTGGTACGAATACGAAAAATAAAAAATAAAAAACAGAAATTTAAAGGAAAAATTACAATGCATATTCCAATTGGAATATGCGTAAAATGACAAATTACAAGAATACCCTTGAGGGTATTTTAGGAAGATAAAATATATATATTTATATATATATATATAAATAGAGATACGTATACATATACATATATATGTATACGTATCTTTATATATATATATAAATATATATATATATATATATGTACAATTAAGGATTATATTTCAACAAATATGTGTAGGAGTACACATATTTTAACACCCCTACCCCAATCTAACCCCTAATCCAGACCCATATTACCCCATTCCTACCCACCCAGGGTCTGAGACCCGGCAAACCTACCCACCTTACCTTGGACTCATCCCTGTGCCACAACACCGACCACAGATGGCTCCCCTCCACGGACAAGCTAGACCGATACAGATTCAGCAAGGACCGACACGACCTGAGCGTTGACCACCCATCGTTGGAGTATGCCAACACCCACAGCCAGGCGAACAAGACCGCGAAGATGAAGCAGTGTGGGATGATGACACTTTCTAGAATGAGCATCCTGCAGGACTGGTGGAGGCCCGACAACAGAGAGCACCAGAACGCCCCTCCACGTACGGGGTAAAGCTGGAGCTTCCAGAGTTCGCAGGTCAGTTCAATGCGGAGCAGTTCTTCGACTGGTCTTATGTCGTGCAGTTCTTCTTTGACTACCACGATGTAGCTGAGCACCGTCGTGTCTCCCTAGCCTCCACTCGGTTGAAAGGCCTAGCACTGATGTGGTGGGTTGAGCTGCAGAGGTCGCGAGAGCGGTAGGGACTAGAGCGCGTGCAGTCGTGGGAAGAGATGCAGTGGTTGATGCAGTCTAAGTTCGTGCTGTCGGATCACGCCGAGAGAGCCTACAAGGAGTACCTGACCCTGCGTCAAGGCACCAGTACGGTGGCGGAGTACACTGCTGAGTTCTATCGTTTTTCCCTATGAGTGCAGATCGATGAGACCGCCCGCCCGCATGTCACGAGGTATATTTCTGGTCTTTGTTCTGCTATTTCTGATGACTTCAGTTGTATCACAGTCAAGTCATTAGATTAGGCAAGTAGTTATACCATGAATGTGGAGGAGAAATTGAAAATGAGACAAGAACATAGGACACCCGTAGTGATCAGTCTAGTCAACCTAAGTCGAGTTTCCCAACTAGGGGAGCGAGCTCTCCTAGGAAAGAAGACTCAAAGTCCACCCCTGGAGTCGACCCTAGCAAACCTGATCAGTCTGGACCCGCGTACCACACCCGATCCAAAGGTAAGCTCACTGAGTCCACCGTTCGTTGTTTTAGGTGTCAAGAGTTAGGTCATATTGCGTCCAAGTGTCCCACCATGAGTAAGAACACCTATCTAGCAGAGGGCATTGTTGAGTCTGCGTCCGATAGTGAGAGTGAGGGTGAGTTGTCTATTGAGGGAGATGACGAGATGAAAGTCATAGAGTTTGATGGCAGCATCAAAAATTTGTTAACCATCCGTCATGTTTTGACCACATCCTGAGAGTCGGCACCAGCAAAATGGTTGCGGAATAATATTTTTAAAACCCGGTGCAACTGTGAGGGGCGCGCGTGTGATGTTATCATTGATACCAGGGCGTGCGAAAATATGGTATCCGAGAGTGTCGTGTTCACTTTGAACCTAAAAACGAAAAAATTATCCCAACCTTATAAGATGGCATGGTTCAAGAAAGGGAACGAGGTACCTATGACCCTGCGTTGTCTAGTTCAGTTCTCCATGGGGGAGCATTACCACGATGAAGTGTGGTGTGATGTGGCTCCTATGAGTGCGTGTCACATCTTTTTGCGACGTCCCTAGCAATTTGACTGTAAAACCATCCATGATGGTCGTAGGAACACGTACACATTTGTCTTTAAGGGTCATAAGATAGTTCTTCTTCCCACCAAGGATACCGGGTTTCCCCGACTCGCGGGCCTATTTGACCGATCTTACCTCCTTGAGCTGCCAGAAAATTGACACCTTCCTCCTACATCTAATGTGTCTGATCTTAATGCTTACTGTGGAGACAACAAGTCGTCAGAGCCAACTTTTTTCCAACCAGGAGAGAATGATGCAGAGCAAGATGGACCCAGATCCATACAGCCGACCCAGGCAGTTGACTGGATTTGCACCATGGGATTGGTGATCGGATGCAAGTGGTGGATCTGATCCAGATTCCCGTACCGAGACGCAGAGAAGGGGTCCCTCTTCGTACACACTCCAGACGTGCACACAGAGTACAGGTCGGAACATCTCTGATCCAACAACACACAGGCGTTGTCTTTGGTCTGGAACCAGACCTGAGACTCGGATCCAGCTGAAGCCCTTTAAATAAGCTTCTTAGGGTTGCGTGAGGGGATTATTGAAGATCGAATCTACACGGCCTCTCTTTTCTTTTTTTTCTGTTCGTTCAATTGCAGCCTTTGTTTCTTTCTTTCCCGTTGATTCCTTCGTTTATTTCCTGCATTCAGTCTTACGTGAATATTGTTTATTTCAGCCTACTGTTGTTATCTTATTTCAACTTAGTGCTATTGTTTGCTAGTTCTACGATTTCTTGTTTTTCTATTAGTGTCGTCGTTTTCTTTCTGCCCATTGTAAGCGTCATCAGTTTCTCAATTAAATCTGCTGCTCGAATATGATGAACCGAGCCCTCTGTTGCTTCATTTGTCAATGCAATAAGGAGCGTCTGCAACGTCAATCCAGCCACTGGAGACGCCAATCCTGTCGTTGCGTTAATAGCCCTCAGCGTCGGCATCCACACGTCAGCGTCAGATCTGTTACGCGGCTGTTCGTTTTTCGGTCGCTGCGTTGAAGAGCAACAATGTTAGCACCCGTTATCGTGAAAACATCGTGCCCCCACTGCATCAATACCGAAGTTCTTTTCTAGTGTATGGCTTACTACTGCTGGGGTGCAGGGACAGTCACATGTGATGAAATACATGAAATATATATTTCTCCCTTTGAGTACTATTAGTTCATTAAGATCCACATAATCTGGCCAATCTGCCCTTTAATACCATACAACTTGTCGGTTTATTGGAAAATGATGTGACTTTCTATTCCTACATCAGTATCGTCAAGGTATGCTTCCTATTATATGAAAATTTCTATACTTTGAGGCTTACCTTGTCTTCCCCACAACAATACAACAACAACAACAACAACAACAACAACAACGCCTTCATCCCAAACAATTGGGGTCGGCGATATGAACCAAAAAGAAAATCATTTTGTTTCCTCCACATGAATCCTTATCCTCCACTCATTTTTATCCAATGTCATGTCCTCGGTGAGGTTCAAAGCATTCATATCCTTTCTTATCATCTCCATCCAAGTCTTCTTAGGCCTACCTCGACCTCTTTTAGCTAATATATTTTCCCATTTCTCCATCCTTCTAACCGGAGCATCATTAGGCCTTCGCCGAATATGCCCAAACCATCATAAACGATTCTCACTCATCTTATTTTCAATGGATGCAACGCCTACCTTCTTACATATTTCCTCATTCCGAATCTTATCTTTTAGTGTCTTTCCACACATCCATCGAAGCATACGCATATCAGTTACACTCATTTTTTGAAAATGATGTCTCTTGGCAGCCCAACATTCCGTACCATATAGTAAAGCGGGTCTAATTGTCATCCTATAAAACTTTTCCTTCAACCGCAATGGCATTCTATGATCGCACAACACTCCAGTTGCACTTTTCCATTTCATCCACCCAACCTTAATCCTATGATTTACATCTCCATCAATTTCTCCATTCTTTTGAATGATAGATCCCAAATATTTGAAACAGTCATCCACCGCTATTTCTTGCTCACCAAGCTTCACTACACTCTCATCACTACTTCGTTGCTTACTAAACCGACATTCCATATATTCTGTCTTACTCTTACTCAACATAAAACCTCTTGCTTCCAAAGTTTGTCTCCATAATTCTAACTTAGCATTAACCCCAGTTCTAGACTCATCAATTAAAACAATCAACCTCTTTTTGTTGCTGTTTTCTCTTAGAATCCTTGTTATATGGACATGAATTTTCATCCATTTTTGCAACTGTCACATGTAGAAGCAAAATAATTGGCAACAGGTGTAGCTTGAGATGGCATTGTCACATGTGACTAATTCATTTGGTGCTGAATCATTTCTTCCTGTTTCTCTTTGCTTGAGAATGTCGGGTCATCTCTGCTTGTTCTTGTTTAACAAATTTCCTGAGTGAGTGTCTTCATCAATTGGGTTTAAGTATCTTGAAGTTATAAAAATGAATGGACTTGGGAGTATTGGTTTGACTGTCACAGATATCAGTAGCATTTTTGCTATGATAAATTCTCCAAATTTGAAATTCATGATGAATTTGCACTAAACTTGATGTGTCACTTTATTGATACAGCTTCTTAAATTTAGATTAGACTTTATATTTTCTTTATTTTGATCGAAAGTTTCTTTTCTTAGTTTTTAGTTCACCAAAATTTTCCTAGAAAGATCTTTGTTAATAGTGAGATTTTCCTTGCTGAAAATCTTGAGAACGATATTTGTAACACTGGTTTGGGTATTAGCATGCAACTAAGAACTTTTTTTTTTAACCAAGAAAAAGTAACTAAGAAAATGGTGTTATACCTCGATCTCTTATACACTTGGTTTGCAGTCCACAAATCCTGAATGCAGAATCAGTTAACCTGTACAGTTGTATCGTATGTGTTTCCCTTAGGCTTTCTTTTTAACCATCATCTTTCTTGATGCTCAATTTTAAATTCTATGTTCTATATGTTATATTTTATTGGCCTTGTATGGCTAAGTTGTTTGTGTTGCTGCAGAATGTGTCAGACAAAAGTTTGCAACTAATTGCGGACAACTATAAAGAGCTGAAGGTTTTAAATTTGACAAGGTATGTAAGAACTAAGAAGTATTTTCAATAATGTGCTAATAGTGAAAGAAGTATTTTCAGTAATGTGCTAATAGTGATATTTCTTCCTTTTTGAATTTTCCATGTTATAATAAAGCCTGAAGCAAGCACTGTTTTTTTTATAGACTTGCTATTTCATATATGTTTTTCTAATGGAAATCTTTGAAGTTTGATTTCACCAAGTTTTCTCTATAGACTAGTTTTTTCCTTTCTTTTTCTCTAAAGGAGTTTTCAGCAAATTAAAGATTTGAGACCTTAGAAGTGAACTGTCAGATAGAGTCATGCTCTGACCAATCACCATCTATCTGTTTATGGGGCTGGGTAGGGAATCTTGTTATCCATAATATTTATAACATCTACTAGGTAAGATTCCTTGGAAAAAAATTCTCATGAATTCTCATGAAATTCTCATGAAATATTTATAGTAGTCAAAATAGGCAGTGGAAGCGGGAAACAGTGAAGCAAAGCTAGAACTGATGGTTTTGCAAAAAATTGGAGAAAGTGGGAAGGTTGATAGAGTTACCAGAAGCTTCTTAGGTAGGTGGGAAGCGTGCTTCCCAGAATCTCGCTTCGGAAGCACGATACTCCTTGCTTCTGAAACTTCATGGGAATTGTCCATGCTTCTTCTATGTTTCTCACACGTATTGTCCATGCTTCCTTACTTTTCTTTTCGTGTTCTCCATGTGCTTCCTATATGCTTTTCTCACATTTCTTTTCGTGTTCTTCATGTGCTTCCTCTCGCGCTTCCACTCACTTCCCATGTGCTTTTTTTTTTAAATTGGTAACCATCATTGTTAGATTTTAACAAAATTTTAAAATTTTTACTGAAAAATCATGAAATATAAGAATAATTAATTTTATTTTAGTTTTTATTTACTTCTTGTTCTATTCCTATTCACTTTTCATATTGCTTCATTTTTATCCCTATTTCGCTTTCAAATTAATACCTCTCTTGTCGCTTCCTATAAATTTTAAAATGCCTCACTTCTCGCTTTCGCCTCCCATATTGTTTCCTGCTTCCACTTCCTAGTCTAGCAACCCTGGGAATTGATCTGCCAAATTATTTAGGAAATGAAACATAATTCATTTGTAGTGGGAACCAAGTGAGGTGACTAAAATCATTTTAGGAAATGGAGAACATAATCTATAGAGCTCTAAATCACTTTATCTGAAAAGAATAACATGAAAAGATTGAGGTGAAACTCCCTCAGAAAAGGTAAAAAATGAAGCAAAGGTGGTCACTATTTTTTTTTTAACTACCATCTTATCCACATAAACTCGTGCATCCAATATTAAAAACAATACATGTTTGCAAAATTTGAGATAAGAATGATATTTACAATAGTAAACTAACTTTATACATTGTGGTAGTACGCATAATTTAAAACAATTAATATACATGAATAAGTATTGTGAAATACGTATAAGCATTTCAAATAATTTTTTTTGTAATAACATGAATCAACTACTATTTGGTATTACTAAGTGATCAAACCAAAAAAATCTCACAAAATGATTAATAATCTTATACTCAATGTGTAATGTATTCTGGTTATATAAAAAATTATATAAAAGGAAGTTGGTCCCAAAACTAGATGGATCCACTAACATTAGTCCTCTATTTAACTTTCCCATATGTCCCTTTTTTTTTAAATATATCTAGATTAGAAAGAAGATATAATAATGGCAACGCCAAATTTTAGATGCCCATGTTGTAATGAAATAATCCAGAAGAGCAACAAGAGCGCAAAGCCACCAAGGGCAATCACAAGCCACTAAGAGCAATAGCACAAATGCGCTAAGGCACACACAAGATAAAATATAATTTTATTAATAAGAAAATGAGTAGTGACACAATGGACTTAAGTCCCATATATATACAAGAGGAGGCCAAACTAGCTGTTAGAGGATCCCAACGACTAGAATAGCTAACCGTTAGGAGCTAGTTTGGTCAAAAGTCCAACTGCCTTTAATAGGCAGAATAAATACAAAAAAAAAAATACAAAAAACAAAAATATATCATATCCTAAATGCAATCTAGAAGAAAAATATAAATACATCATGTAATATATACCATATATATAATATACATATATGTGTGCAATACACACACATGCATATATCTTGTTTTTGAAAATACACGGGTTTAAGAGAGGCGTGGTTAGGTGATCGGCCTGGGTACTTTACAAAGTACTTGGGCCACACAAAACACAGAAATCGCTAACGCATGTAGCCATTTTCTGTGTAAAACACAAACATGGAAAATCGTTACACGTGCATCGATTTTCCCTGTAAAACACCCTGTAAAACACAACACACAGAATTGTTACACGCACATCAATTTTCTGTGTTTTGTGTGGTCTTAGTACTGTGTAAAGTACTTGGGCCTGATCACTGGATCTACTCCAGGTTTCAGAGGGATCACAATTTCCCTTATCTATGGACCGGGCATCCCAAATGTATAATCACTTAGTTAACATCCATTAATAAATCTCTCTATATATTCAAAGGAATGGATAATAGACAAGGAGATGTCGAGTTACTTTTAGACTTATAAATATTACTGTATGCATTACCAAACCAGTATATGACATACTGGAATGCCTCACAGATATCGTATAGGAACACATGGTGTCACGTCCACATTCTAATTAACATCTTTTTCATTCTTCTTTTAACACATTTACACATCACTGATGAGGTTGGTTGCATTGGCTGCCATGAGATCCTGGTCTTGTGTCATACATTTATAAGATGTTGTCAAGGATGGAATTTGGTTTCTCATGACTGGGTTGAATATATTGAAATTGGTGTGCCACTTGTTAATAGGCAGTCAAGGGTGTCTCCTTCCATCTAGAAAATTTTTAGTTGCAAACTTTGATTATCAAGATCAGTTTCTCTTTGCTGTGTCCTGGTTGGTTCTCGAGTCTTCAAATGGATAATGAGTTTAAGTTAGAATTCATCGTTGTACTTAATGTTCTTACTAGTCATTTATGTCGTTTCATGGATAGTTTGGTCCTTGCATCATAGTTTTACTTGTCAGCTAAGGACTATCTTCTTGTTAAAATATTATATATATATATATATATATATATATACATATACTTATATATATATACATCCGTATATATATATACATATATGTATATATATACTGTTTCCTTTTTTAGTGAAATACCCAATAGGGGTATTCTTGTAAAACCACCAATGTATTTTTTGCTTTTTACTTTTTCTCTTTTTTCTTTTTCATTTTTACTTTTTTCCTTTTTAATTTTTGTCTTTTTGTAAGACCACAAGGGGCCCCACTCTTGTAGTCGTTGGGGCCCCAACGGTCATATTTCTGACCGTTGGGGCTCCCAACGACTACAAGGGAGCCCCCTTGTGGTCCCTTCTTAGTGCTTCCCTCCTCTATAAATAGAGGAGGTTCCCTCCTCTTGTAAGCATGGGTTTTTAACCCTTCTCTTCCTTTCTTCAATAATATCCAACTTATGACTTTAAGTCATTTTCTATATTTGTGAGTTTTTGGGTGTTCACATTTGGTGTTTGTGTTCGTGGATCTAGTGGTCACTCTTAAAGAGTAACTTTTGCTCTATTGGTGCTTCCGCCTCTTTTCATTACATGGTATCAGAGCTCGGTTGGTGATTGGGCTTTTCTTTGGAACGTGTGCCTCTCAAATTTTGAAGAAAGGAAGAACTTGTTGGTGCCGATGGAACGTGACTCTAAAGTGGAGCTTTCTTTTAAGCTAAATGGGTCCAACTATCTCATGTGGGCCTCCGCCATGGAAAATCATCTTAGAGGTTAGAAACTTTGGGGTTTTGTTATGGGAACTACTCCCGAACCCTCTCTTGTTCTCACCAAAATCGAAAATGAAGTTGAAAAAGCTTTAGATGGCGATGAGCGCATCAAAGCTATTAATGATCATCAATCCAAAATTGAGGATTGGGAAAGTAACCATGCCAAAATTTTGGCATGGTTTATGAATAATGTGGACCTTAAAAATTGTGCTAATATTGCCAAATTTAGAAGGGCCAATGAGGCTTGGTTTTTCCTTAAGGGTATGTATACCCAAAAGGATCTTGCTCGACAATTTTTTTGTCAAGAAAAAATCCGTTCCACTAAACAAATGGATATGAGTGTCCGGGACTATTTTAGCTCTTTAACTCCTCTTTGGGATGAACTTGCTCTTCTTGAGCCTAAGTGGGTGGCCCCGGAAGATATTGAATTAAGAAGAGAGCAAATTGAAAAGGAACATTTTTTTCAATTTCTTCATGGTCTTCGCCCGGAATTTGAACAAGGGCATCTCTTCTCCATAGAAGCAAAGACCTACCTATTGAAGATGCCCTTGCCGAAATATGTCAAGAAGAAACTCGACTTGGCTTGAGCATTAAGAGTGATGAAGTTTTGGCCGTTACTAGGCCCGGATCGAATGTTAAAGCATATAAACCTCCCCATTTTAACAAGAATAACAATGGGCCTAGAAAGGGAATAATATGCCATTTTTGTAATGAACCGGGACACATTAGACCGGTTTGTCCAAAACTCAAAGGAAAGGTAGCCGCAGTTGGAGAAAATTCTCCAAAGAAGGAAGAAAGTACCAAAGAAGGAGATATCAAAGAAACTCTAAATCACATCTCTGAAGTTCTTCAACATCTTCTCAAGACTTCTCCTTCAACATCCGGAGCCGCCATCGCCTACTCTTCATCACCTCCAGGTATGTGGATACTAGACTCCGGTGCTTCTTTTCATATGACATCTCATAAAAACTCTCTTTCAAATGTTTTTTCCGAACCCATATCCTCTTGTGTTTCAACGGCCGATGGTACATCTTTAAAAATTGAAAGTATTGGAACACTTGATTTTAAAAACTTTTTCGTTCCTAAAGTAAGAATTGTTCCTAAAATTAATTTAAACCTTTTTTCCGTTTCTCAAATCACCGATCATGGATGCCAAGTCTCTTTCTCACCTAAGGAATGCACCGTGCAGGATCTCCAGTCAGGGAAGCTGATTGGGCAAGGCCATAGAAGGGGTGACATCTACTTTATGGATTTTTTGTCTCTTCCATCTAAGTCATCTTGCAATCTTGTAAAAGACAAAAGTATTGGAATATGGCATGAGAGACTTGGCCATCCAAATTTTGTAAAAATGTCTCTTTTTCCGTTTTTGAACAATACTTGTAAAGACAATTACATGACTTGTAAAGATTGCATTTTTGGGAAATCTAAAGCTACTCCATTTCCTCAAAGAAGTTACTTTACCACTCGGCCATTTGAACTTATTCATTCCGATGTATGGGGACCTTCCCCTATTTTGTCTAAAGGAGGTTTTTCGTATTACGTGGTCTTTATTGATGACTTCACTCGATTTACGTGGATTTACTTCCTAAGTCAAATCCGAAGTTTTCTCCTTCTTTAAAGAATTTTATGCAATGGTCAAAAATCAATTTTTGGGAAATCTATCTATTCTTAGGTCCGATTCGGGAGGCGAATATATGTCCAATGATTTTCAAAGCTATTTAAAGGAAAATGGAATTTGTCACCAACGTTCTTGCCCCAACACTCCGCAACAAAATGGTCTTGCGAAAAGAAAGCATAGACACATAATAGAAACTACAAGAACGTTATTAATTTCAAGAAATATTCCAAAAGCCTTTTGGGCCGAAGCAGTTCTAACCTCTACATATCTTATCAATAGAACTCCTTCATCCTCTTTGAAAAATCTTTCTCCATTTGAAAAACTTTACAATATGTCTCCCGATTATAAAAGGCTAAGAATTTTTTGATGTAAATGTTTCGTTCTAACTCACAAAAATGATAAACTTTCTCCTAGGGCTATTGAATGTATCTTTTTGGGATATGGCGAAAAACAAAAAGGTTATCGATGTTTTGACATTCTTAAGAACAAACTTTATATTTCTAAAGATGTAACATTCCTTGAAGAGGAAAATGGTTTTTCGCACCAACCAAATGAAAATATTGATTATTCTTTTCTATTTGACTTGTTGCCTCAAGAAAACATCATAGATGATCATATTGATCCTAGTGAATCCCTTAGTGAAGATCTTCTTGAACATCCAAGTGATGATCAAAACTTAGAAGAAAATGTTTCAAGACAAATTCAAGTCTAAAGAAATCCTCCTTGTGCCCTTGAAAAATTTTCCCAAGGAGAGTCAACCGAAGAAGCATCTCAAAGAAGATCAAATCGGATTTCCAAAATACCAAATAGATTTGTTTCGTATGATTCCTTTTCTCCTAACTTTCGAGCATGCCTTCTTGCTCTTCACTCCTTTCACGAACCATCTCATTACAATGATGCTAAGCAATATGATCATTAGAATGAAGCTATGGAACTAGAACTTAATGCTCTTAAAAAAGCACAAACTTGGGAAATCATTGATCCTCCTAATGGCAAGAAACCCATTAGATGTAGATGGGTTTTTAAAGTCAAAACTAAGAGTGATGGTTCATTGGAAAGATATAAAGCTAGGTTGGTTGCCAAGGGATATGCCCAAGAGTATGAGGTAGATTATGATGAAACCTTTGCCCCGGTTGCTCGAATGACTAGTGTTCGAGCCTTTATTGCTATAGCCTCAGTTAAAAAATGACCTATCTTTCAACTTGATGTCAAAAATGTTTTTTTGAATGGTAATTTAAATGAAGAAGTTTATATGGAACCACCTCCAGGTATGAACTTAAATGGAAAATTTTTGAAACTAAAAAGGCTTTATATGGACTTAAGCAAGCTCCTAAAGCTTGGTATGATAGGTTTAGTAACGTATTAATCAATTTAGGATTTTCTTCTTGTTATACTGACACTGTTCTTTTTGTTAAAAGGACAGGTGAATCCATTATTATGCTTCTTCTGTATGTTGATGATATGATCATTACTGGGAATGACAGAAAGGGAGTAAATGATGTAAAGTCTATGTTAAAAGAAACTTTTGATATGTCTGACCTTGGTTATTTGAGATATTTTTTAGAGATTGAAGTGGCTTATTCCCCGCGTGGATACATCCTATCTCAAATGAAATTAGTTGCAGAAATTTGTACCAAATCAGGAATATCTGATGAAAAGAAAGTTGACTCCCGAAGTTATTAATGCAAAACTGAGACTGGAAGATGGTGTTCTTCTTGAGTATCCAACCCCCTACCGTCAATTAATCGGATCTCTCACCTATCTATCCATCACACGTCCAGGCATAGCTCATGCGGTTCATGCAGCAAGCCAGTTTCAGCACGCACCTACTTCGGTTCATATGGCAGCCGTAATAAGGATTGTGCGATATATCAAAAATACTATATCCAAGGGACTCTTCTTATCCTCTTCCTCATCTCTTGACTTAACTGCTTTTACTGATGCTGACTGGGGAGGAATCCCAATGATCGTATTTCAATAACGGGTCTTTGTATTTTTTTAGGTGAATCCCTCATTTCGTGGAGATGCAAGAAGCAACAGAAGGTTTCATTGTCATCCACTGAAGCTGAGTATCGGGCCATGGCAATGGCAACTATGGAAATCGTATGGCTCAGAAGTCTCCTTGCTGACATGGGTGTTCCCATTTCCACTCCCACTAAGCTCTGCTGTGATAACAAAAGTGCGATATACATTGCCAGCAATCACACTTTTCATGAGCGGACCAAGCATATCGAAATGGATTGCCATTATGTTCGAGACGAATACCTCAGAGGGACTATCTCATTACCATATGTTACTTCAGAGTATCAACTAGCTGACTTCTTCACCAAGGCGCTCCCAACTCCACGATTCATGTTTCTCCTTAGCAAACTTTCGGTCTTCTCCCCGTAAAGTTTGAGGGGGCGTGTTAAAATATGTATATATATATATACATATACTTATATATATATATACATCCGTATATATATATATATAAGTATATATATACATATATGTATATATATACTGTTTCCTTTTTTAGTGAAATACCCGATAGGGGTATTCTTGTAAAACCACCAATGTATTTTTTGCTTTTTACTTTTTCTCTTTTTTCTTTTTCATTTTTACTTTTTTCCTTTTTAATTTTTGTCTTTTTGTAAGACCACAAGGGGCCCCACTCTTGTAGTCGTTGGGGCCCCAACGGTCAGATTTCTGACCGTTGGGGCTCCCAACGACTACAAGGGAGCCCCCTTGTGGTCCCTTCTTAGTGCTTCCCTCCTCTATAAATAGAGGAGGTTCCCTCCTCTTGTAAGCATGGGTTTTTAACCCTTCTCTTCCTTTCTTCAATAATATCCAACTTATGACTTTAAGTCATTTTCTATATTTGTGAGTTTTTGGGTGTTCACATTTGGTGTTTGTGTTCGTGGATCTAGTGGTCACTCTTAAAGAGTAACTTTTGCTCTATTGGTGCTTCCGCCTCTTTTCATTACACTGCTAACCATCAGCTAAATGACTATTATGGTACTGAGCTCTTTAGCTATGCTTGTTGCCATTTGATGCTCCTGGTTCTCAGCTGTGCTTGCATTCAGCATTTGTTTTCTTAAAAAATTTTGAGCATCTGAACTTTTTCTGTGTTTTTGCTTGTAAAGCATCTGATAATTGCAGTACACTTATCTGCTTAGGTAATCTTTTATGAACTATAATGATATTTATGTGAGATTTTGAATATTTGGAGTTGACACATTGAACCATTTTTAGTGTGATACTTACTGGCTTGCTTAATTCCTAGATTTATTGTCAACTACTTGTCTCATTTAGGTATTCTTATGTGCAAATTTCATCTCATTATGTTCGTTTGATATTCTTCGAACTTGAATGAGATTCATTATGCATGGCATGAATTCTGCAATGAATACCTATCTTCTTTGCAGGTGCACCAAGCTCACTGATCATGGGTTGCAACAAATATCATTTGGCTGTGCAAGCTTACAGAGCTTGAATCTCTATGCCCTCTCTAGGTAATATAACCAACGGTTTGCAGGACATCAGAATAATTGCTCTCCATTTTTTCCTTGTAATTAGTTGGTTGCATGATATTACTGCAAAGCTGCAGTTGGGCCACTTTTTTATGCATTGAACGCTATTTTTTATCATTGCAGTTTGACAGACAAGACATACAAAAGGATTGCATTGCTTTCTCAACTAAGATTTTTGGATCTTTGTGGGGCACAGGTACATTGAGTGCATATACCTGTTAAGTAGTATATGAAATTTTAATGTAGCTTAAATGTGCTAAACTTTATTGTCAGAACTTGTCTGATGAAGGTCTCTCCTCAATAGCTGAATGTAAAGATCTGGTTTCGCTGAATTTAACATGGTATCCATACATCTCTAAGGCAATGCTGAGTTATTGTTTGCTTGCTTGGGGCAAAAAGTTCAGAACTGATTGTATTGCATGCATCTGTAACAGGTGTGTTCGTCTTACTGACATTGGAGTCCTAGCGCTTGCACGGAGTTGCACCTCCCTTGAGTTTCTTAGGTAATGAGGTGTTCTGCTCCCTTCAAGTTAAAAGCACAGAGATGCTGCCTATGTTACCGCAAATTGATGTAGTATTTGTGCATGCAGCTTATTCGGGGTGGTTGGCGTGTCGGATCAAAGCCTAGAAGCACTCTCGAAGTGTTGCTCGCACACTCTTACAACCCTTGATGTCAACGGTTGCATTGGCATAAAGGTTGTTTATGCTCACTGATTTTTAGCCTATAATCTTGTCTTTGTGTCGCCAGATGTTTTCATCCCTGTAACCGAGTCTGCAATCTTCCATTTTCAGAGACGTAGCAGGGAAGAGCTTTTACAATTATTCCCAAACCTTCGCTGTTTTAAGGTGCACAGTTAGTGTAGAGTATCCATGGCATTCATTTGTTGGAATGAGATCCAGTGTAGTATGCCACCAATTGCAACAGTTTTATATGCATGTAACATTTCCTTCAGGACATACTTTTTTGCTTATGAAGTGTTTGATCTGCATATTGGTACTGGCATTTCTGATCATAGCAATGCAATCAGTTTGGTGCGTCAATTGGTCTCTCTCTCTCTCTCCAACAATGGATTAAATGTTCTCCTTTTGGATAAATGCATCCATCTAGCATTTACTTCAGTTGGCATGAATTTGAGCTAGGTTTTGCTTTTGGCAATTCAACCTTTCATGCACCTTAACTATTGAACTGTGTGCTTGGCTTCCCTATTTTTAACTGCCTTCTTAGACCAAGGTCTTCCATGAAACTTTACCTCAAACATTTGCTCTTCAGAAACGCATGTTACCCGTCCTAGTATATTCATTTGAAAAACCATGACAATTTTTAAAATTACTAGACTACCCTTTTAGATTTGCTCCTAATGAGCCATCAATCCATTATCAGGGAATTGCCTAACCTTGTGAATTCATTTTGACATCAAGCTCATGCCCTGCATGCAAAATTCAGAAAGTCCATCTAGCCCCGGGCCATACTTTAAACTGCTGGGGATAACACTTGATCTTGGTTCCAGCTCTGCTGCGACTTCTCTGTCCGGATATTATTTCTGGTTTGAAACATTTGATGCAGCAGCAAAAGTCATGGAGATAAACGAGTACCAAATCATGATTGCAAAGAGAGAAAGGTAAAGTAAAAGCTCGACAAAAGCTTAATCAGAATAAGAGGTTTTCATGACATTATATGTACAAGAAAAGTTCAAAATTATGAACAATATAAATATCTTCAAAACTAGTTGCGTCACAATGACGTTATTAGAATTAGAAATTTTAGAAAAATAAAGGAAAAACCTGAGATAACTATTCTCTACATATTTATACATGTTTAATATTTCAATAGTTGAGGATTTACTTGAAACAGTCCTGCTAGAGAGAGAAGTTTAGCCTGCTAAGTCTCCATTTTTGCCCGGAATTTAATTATCAATGGTTCACCATTAGGCTTCAGATAATAGTTAAGACTTGGTGGCAGTGAAGAAATGGGCCGGTGATTGTGGTAAAATGGTGGAAATAAAAATAGAAAAAAAGGTCCTAAAGAAAGGGGTGATTTCTATTTTATTAGGAAAACTTGTTTAAGAAAAAAACTGTCAAACATGAAAATAAATTTTTTAAATAAACAGAAATATAAAAAAGCTATTTTGTAAATAAGGAACATATTGACCATCCTCATGGATTCCAACCCCCTTAGGTGAAACTCATAGGGAGAGGTCATTTCGACCAAATCTAACCCCATGGATGTGTAAAACATGGTCAAAATAGTAAAATTGATCCTTGAATCATATTTTTTTTTAAATATTCCATAATCAATATATATATATATATATATACCTGCATCTATTATTCTGATGATAATCAGCCATGACAAGTGCTTAATTGTGCTGACATCTAGTGAATACCGATAAATGAATATTTCGATAACTGTATAAGTTCTGAAAAGTAACACACAAATAGAACTATCAATTGCATAATCTGTCATTTGGTTGTGGTTATTGTTGAGGCTTGAGTATGGTATTCTTTTCTTCAGTTACGCCTAAGGTATATAATGCACTTTCCATGCCATTCTTTTCCTCACACCTAGGGATGGCAGTGGACCGGGGTGGGGGCGGGGGACAAGGTCTCCACCCCTGCTGCGTCTCAAAATCCGAACCTCCATCCCCGCACAGGGATGGATTTTAACCTCCACCCCCGCCTCCATCCCTGTTTCAAGTCCTCCATCCCCGGTCCACACGGGGGCGAGGCGGGGCGGGATCCGTTTCCCCTCGGTCTATCATCATTCCTTGAAGGATTGGGGACAGGGCAGGGTGGGGCAAGGCGGGGATTGGGATGGGGACCGGACAGGGCAGGGCGGGGGAAAGCGTAAGTCCATCCCCAACACCAGGGTAGATTTTAACCTTCATCCCTGCCTCCATCCCCCATTTCATGCCCTTCATCCCTGGTTCAAACGGAACGAGGCAAGGCGGGCCCGTTATCCTCCGGTCCACTGCCATCCCTACTCACGCCTTATGCATTTTCCCTCATTTGCCCATGTTTGAAACCAAATCTTACAAGATACGCCCAAAATATAGGCACTAATCATTCCAGATACCTTTGTTGAACACTTCAGTTTCTCAAAGCCCTGCCCATTAGTCTCAGCCTTATCGTAAAATGCTGGATTGTTATCCACAACGTTCCTATTTCGGTTGTTTGTTTGCTGCATTTTTTTTCCTTTCCTCTGTTTAACTAATCCAATAAGAATGTTAATATACAGTAACTTAATATTGCAACCATGACGGTAATAATTTTTACAGGACCTTTTTCTTCTTTATCTATGTCTAGGAGAAAAACTGTTTACTCTTGAACAAAAATTGAAGTTGGTAGGAAAAAATTACATCTGAAAGCATTTTCTTTGAACCTTAGAACTTCGAAAAAAACTGCACATAACAAAATCAGTTAAGCGATTAAGATAGTAATTTGCGCTTTGATGATTATCTCATACCAAAACAAATGAGGAAAATTTTCAAAATTCAAATAGTTAACATTATTAGACCCGTGCATATAATTCTTTACATGAAGTAGCTATTGGTGTGATTTTTGTGAAATAGATTTTTAAAAGATATTTTTAAGTAAAAACAAGTGTAAAAGCTGGACAACAAATAATAAAAACCGGCTCGTACAAGTGGTGGAGTCCGGGTCGATCTCAAGAAACGAAAAATACTTTGTATTCAAGTACACAATTAACTACTCTTTATTACCAAAAATAAAAATCAATTAATTGAATGAACAAGGAGAAAGTGCAGCCCTCTGCAGAGGACTTTAAACAATAATTAAGCGACCTTATTATAATCCTAAATTAATTGAAATAAAATAAAATAAACTCTAATCTAAAAATAAAGAAAAGGTCTTCAGTGTTTCGAGTCCTTTGTCCCTTCTTTGCTTCTTTGTTCACTTTTGTATGTGTTTGATTAAGGGCTCTCTGAGAGTCTTTTTGAGATCTTGAAGGGCTTTTTGAGGGCTTTCGCACATCCGATGCAAAAAGCAAAAACCAAAACAAAGCAGAAACGAAGATTCAAACTAACTACTGACAAACTACTAAAAGATGAATTAATGAAATTACCTAATAAACATGAAACAACTAACTAAAACTACTAATAACAAATCAAAACAAACTTATATTAATTCTAAACCACTAAGATCAGGTTTTAATTAATCAATGCATTCTACCAAAATACATGAACCAGATCAAATAAACTGACTAATGTAAAACAACTAATGAACTAAAACATGTTAATTATATAAACTAGCAACTAATGAATAATCAACTAATGAAATGAACAATTAATAAAATTCACAACTAATAAAGTGCAGCTGTAACGGCCCGAACGATTTCAAACAAAAAATATCATATTTTTTTATAAGGTTGAATCTATTTTTTTCTTTTCTTTATTTTTTTTCTAACATGTAATAATGCAACAGTCTCATCAAAAGACTCGTTTCAACCATACCAAGTACTAGACGGCCCGCCTGAGTGCAAGCGCGAGCGTGTCTTAGCCTCTTAGTACCAGATGCAATATAGAATCATCCATTAATGAATCTGATTGAACCATTACATAAAACTTTTTATTAATATACAAAGTTTTTCATCATTGACTTCACCTTAATCGAATCAAGCTCTAGGGTGTCAGTCTGCGCATACACCGATGTTTAGTAGCTTTATAGAACAAGGTTCGAAGTTAAAGCATCAAACTGATAAAATCCTTATCTTATTATTAGGTGAGTAAACACAATGAAAAAATATTGATTTTTGAAATCAATTTGATAAGCAGGTTTCTTGATTAAATCTCCGGACACATTACATTAAGAGACTACTACCATCACATATCTGAATAGACATTGACTATGCATAAAGTAACTGAAATTCATAATTTAACTAATAAACAAATATCCAATTAAATACTTCTTTAACAATTCAAAAAATATTAAAAATTTAAATAAAATAAGAAGCCCTTGGGATCATGAAAAAACATCAATGTACACAACCCCTCCAGCTTCCTGCACTCGCTCTATCTATCACATATCTCTTGAAAAATATATTATTTTGAAAGAATAATACTTTAAAAAATCTCAGTAAAACTCACACAACTAATGCAATGTACAACACATAAAGCTTGCATAATATATGTATCTCAGAATTTTGCATCAACTATCAACAAGACAAATATGAAATAACAATCTTAAATATGCTAACATCAAACTCCAGATGATAACAAGACATATATCAATGAGCATGAATTTACCAACTTTCAAGAACAAGAATAATTTACAGTAATATAGAGTAAAGTAAAGCAAAGTGCAATAAAGTAATGTGAGTAAGTAATTTATGTTTCATCTTAAAAATTTTGGTCTACCTGGGTATGACATAGACCAACCTGAAATAAGCTGACTAGCTCAATTTTTTATTATACTATGTATTTTATTATGCCCGAGTAGCCCCCTGAGTTGTATCCCCCAAGGATGAAGCCCAAAAACCATGAAAGAAAATGACCGCTCTGAGAAAACTCTACTCGGGGGTGTGACACCAGCGTCACAACAATGATCATGATCACTCACTTCTGTAGAAGTATTAAAAAATTATCACCTAGGACGAATTGACAGTCCTGGTCCCCTTAATCTCCCTGGCTGGAGGACCTAAAGAGAAAATGCCTCTCGCGAGTCAAACGAAAGGGTCTAGGGAATTTCATATCTTCTACTCTCTCTAAGGTAGATCACTGCCAAGCAACCAGTTAAGCATACCTCGATGAAACAAGGCATACCTAGAAGGGCTATCACATGATATCCTTAACTTAAGCCATAAGTAACATGCAACTATCATTTAGGCTAGTGCACTTTTCATCTCATTGTTCCCTCTTATGAAACTATTAATATCTTAATTTCATCAAACACACCAAGTGTTCATCAAACCCTGTAGGATATCACACTTCCTGCATGTAATTATAAATACCGCATACTAAAATCATAATATGCATTTTCAAAAGTCCGAAATCATGTTAACATGCCATATAGCAATCCACTCATGCAATATCATATTATTTTCAATATTTTAGGATAAACATGCAACAATATCACATATACATCATTATACATCCGCATCCATGGCCAACATGAAACAACATTAACATGCTCACTATTCTTTTTTTTCATATGCGTTAGAATTATAATCGTGCTCATAATCGATTTATCATAAAAATCACATAATCAAACTGCTATAATTAAATAGGTCCACAAATCCAACTTGCAACATGTATAGAAACAGTAAATCTAACCATTAACTCTATCAAAAATATTTATCTCAGATCAAACATGATTCAAGCACTGAATTTATGAAAGTTTAAAGAAAACATCAAAATATAATCGAAGTCATTAACTTGACTTTTTTATAAGAGCTCTCATAAACTCTTACCAATCAAATAGATATGACTATAATTAATATTTTAAACTTTTAGTCCCCGAATCATATTAAACCTAATTAAAATATCGATGGTATCATACACATTATGAAACTCATTACAACTGGCCCGTAACTAAAAACACAAGTTATTTTTCCCAATTTAAGCCCCCATAAGCCTAAACAGGAAAGACCCACATATTTCTAATTACGTTCAATTGTAATAATAATTAAACAAGATGAATACACATTACTTAAACTCAGTTCATGCCATACAAACTACCAAGAATTCATATCTCAATAGAATATGCCTTTTAGAATCGATCAGAATAATATATTTGCAAAACAATATGAAAGGAGTTGTGTATTATACATATAATTCACAAAAACATCCCAATCAAATCTTCTCACATGGCTAGCTCATTAATATTGATGTAATATGACATAAAATCATTAATAATATGCCATACATGTAAAAAATATATCAAAATCATAAGCTTCTAAGACGTTGCTAATTAAAAATAAGTATAAGTTATTAAAACAAATTTGGATCTCTGGTAACTCGATTTTGTAAAATCTGTCAAGAATAACAAAACACTGATAAAATCATGGTATTTTTACCGTGGCTACCTGTACCTATCAAGAATACAACCCAACAAACCGTTCATAAAATAAATAAATACATAAATAATTAAAAACCTTTTACAAAACCCTCTTCTGACAGAATTTTGGTCCAAAATCTGTAATCTGCAGGATTTTAATCAGATTAAGGTATTTCTTGAAATTTTTCCAAAATATTTTTGACAAAACCCTTTTTACACAGTTTGATATTAGGTATTAAGATTCACCCAAAATTTTTTATAAAATATTTAGAGTTGTTTTTCATAGGCGTTTACAATGTTTATCAAAGATGGGTCAAAATCACCCTGTAAACAAAGCCAAAAAATGAGGTTCTTTTAAAATAGGCATATATACATGTAGATGATCATATTTTTTTTAGCAAGTAGCCGTTCACGTTTTCTTTTCCTTTTTCATTTCAATTGTACCCATGTGTTGAGTCTAGATATTAGCTAAGGCAGGGTCTACTTAGTAGGCTGTCATAAGTTGCAAATGTCAAATATCATAAAGGGCAAGGTGGGAATTCTCACTCAATAAGCAAGGTGGGCAATTTATTGGGGTTTCCAATTTCTTAAGAGATGGATACCCATTTAATGGTCCAGCCTTATGTAATTAAGTAAGGTGATTCAACGTTTCCTTAAAATTCGAAGAGAAGATCTCCTCTTAATTAGAGGATATATACTTAGCTAAAAACGTATGGGCCTAATGTGGCTGGCATTTTTGACTTTGTAAGGTCTCAGCTATTTCTCTAAGGCAAGAATTCGTGGGCCCCACTTGAATCCAAATCAGCCTCCATCTACATTCATTGCCCCTTCCCTTACTTAGGTTAGTCTTAGTCATAGACATTCTCTATCTTAATGACATAGATAAATTTCAATTAGCTTTCCTAATAATTTAATTTATTTTTTTTGTCATGACAATTAAGACTAACATGTATCATAGGTAGGGCATGCACTTACCAAATTCTTTCTTTCTTCTCTCTTCAAATAAATAGTTCAGAAAGTCCCACGTAGGGGACGGCTCATCTTGATTTACATTGGCATTGGGTTAAGCTTGTTTCAGTAGGTAAGTTGTTTAGATTCATATTGTCATTTACGTGTTTTGGATTATGTTAATGATTGCAGTTGAACCTATATAGGAGATAGCTGACACTAGTGAGTCATGTTTAGCAAGCTTTCTTTGATTTAGTGTTGCACTTCTCTTTAGCCTCATCTTAATCGTGTATTAGTGAGCTAATTGCTTTTGCATTAACTTATGTTTTTCTGTTAAATTTCATATTTTTTTAGTCTTCTAAATATTCTAAAGTCTGTAGTTCACATAGAATTAGGTTTGCTTGCCCATGCATAACATGAAAGGTGTATGAATTGAATAATCTGCACTTGTTATGGAATTGGATTTCTCAACCGGATTTGCAGTCATTAACAGTCATTATTTCAAGTACAATTCTTAAAAGTTTCCAAGATATTTGACATTTGCAACTTATGACAGCCTACTAAGTAGACCCTGCCTTAGCTAATATCTAGACTCAACACATGGGTACAATTGAAATGAAAAAGGAAAAGAAAACGTGAACGGCTACTTGCTAAAAAAAAAAAAAACTTAGATGCAAGTATTAATTGCCTAGTTATTGGCTACTACAAGTGTAGTGACCAAATGCAATGAATCCAGCGCTAAAGACTTACTAAAACCGTAACTTACTAAAAAGTTGAAACTTGAAGGTTCAGCAATGGCTGCCTTCATCTGTGAAGGAGATGGCAGCCATTATTGAACTTGAGTTTAAAAAAAAAAATATGGCTATCGATTTTTTCTTAAAAAAACACAATAAATGAAACAAAAAGTTAAACACACTCAGACAATACCCAGACTTGATCTTATATGATTAAGGACTGGAATCTGTAGCTATTTTACTGCTAAAAAAAAAGCAGACAAAAAGATTTTTTTTTTTTAAACATCCCAATATGCTAGATTGAGTGTCGTCATTTTTTCACAAACTCTGTAAACTTACAATGAAAGCATTCAACACTTTAAATGACTAAAAGACTCGATCTTAGAATGACAGAAAATGATGATTTGCAGACACTTGTGGCTGAAAAAAAAAATATCAGAACTATGACTCGACTCACTTACCTATATATGAGATTTAACTACAAAAAAAGGGGCAAGAAGATGTACCTCTGAAGGCTGTCCGACGAATGGAAGGAGAAAGGAGCAAGAAGATGTACCTCTGAAGGCTGTCCAACGAATGCTTCGGAAGACCCACCCACCTGTTCACCATGGAATGCAAGTGTCTGCACCCAGTTCGGAGGTCGATTCGAGTTGTAGAAGACGAAGATGGAGGAACAAGATGAGAGCCGATTGGGGGAAGGAGATCCGGCCGATTCCCGTTGGTGTAGACGGCACACCAACTAAGGAGACCTCTTCAATGGTCAGATACACCTGTAAAACACACAGCAAACACACCACAAACACAACCCAAAGAAATAAAAAGATAAATGAGAAAGAAAAAAAATAATAACAAGTAAGAAGGGAACGAATTATATATATAGAGAGATACGATGGAATAGGGACTGGGCATTTTTTTTCCAAAACAAATAATACCTAATTCAAAAGCCTACCTAAAAGTTAATTAACTTCTACTTAAATGCATAATTATGTTCTATTTACGTCCAACTGTCTAAAGACTTGCTAAAGAGGGATTTTTTTGTAAAATTCATGAAGTGAATCTTGGATCACATGATTTTATGGATATTTTAAGATTAGGTCTAGTTCAAGATCCATGATTTGAGCTCTTGGATCGGATCTGGATCTGAATGACCTCGAAAACCATTCTAAAATCTCAAATTTGTTCTATTTTCTTTATTTTAACTTCGATTCAAGTGAAATTCGAACCATGACCTCTTTGTACCTAAATACATCAAGACATGGATTCTAAACCTTTAAAACACATAAAAATGCATGAATATCCTATAAAAATGATATGTATTTCATGCATCATCAAATACCCCCATGCTTGAATGTTTATTAGTCCCTTAACAAACTAATAAAGAAAAATATTATGCTCAGGATTAGAAATAAACAATGCATGCAATAAAATAAATAATATACAATTTCTAACTCACTTTTGTAAGAATAACGATTGTATTTAACACATGCAACAAGCCCTTTAAACCCCTCGGTTACCCTAGTGAACAAGTAAGGTCTCGTGAAGGTTTACAATGATGCTACTCACAGACATCTATGTGAATGAGAATCTCTTTGCAAAAGTATTAGACAATTTAAGAAATTAGTTTAAGCAAGTATTTCATGTAATTACACTCTCATAACACATTTAGAATTTTTATGCCTCCACCGCAAACTTTTTTTTCAAAAAACAATTATGGAATACAAACAGTAAAGCTCATAGCTCAATAAGCAATGGAACCCAATGAATCAGGTGCTGTATCAAAAAGCAAACAGACAAGTCAATAGGCAAATGGAATTCAACAAATTAGATGAAATATCTTACTACAAGAATCTCATATGCCAAATGACTTTGGAAATACTATTTGGGTTACACGTAATTTGCTGAATTAAATGCTTTTTCCTTTCAATGCTAAAGCAACCCTCTCCTTTCAGATGGCACACAGAATCAATACTCTAGAGGGATAAACATACAAAGCTGAGAAGATGGCAGGCACTATTTGCATCTTGCTCCTAATTCGGCCAAAGTTTGAATTAGGGAGTTTAAAATGTAAAAGTCTGCACAAAATGTCTGGTCCACACAATGGCAGAAACTGTACAAATGGGCTGGTTGGTTTAAGATCACCTCTTTCATGGAGCTCACAGATCAATTGGTTGAACCAGCACGCTGAGGAATTGAATGTAAACATATTCACTGCAAGTGGTAAATTCGTTAACTCTTCAGTGACTCTATACATGTCATTCCATTTAGATAGACCTGACACTGAATGACTGTTTTGCCAACCCTGAACCCCGGTACCACAGTAAATCCCACGGTTGCCCGTGTCCCATTAGCACCTGAACCAGCCAAAACTGATCCTCGAACAACATTTTCCATGAAAACCATACAGAACTCAGCACCTCTTTTGACCTGAAAGATCCCAATTGCAGGTTCAAATGCAAAGGCCAATATATGTAGCAACCATATCGAATACGCCATCTTCACGAAAGACTCGAACAGAAGTTTATCCAAAGGCCATTTAGCGCAGTTATGATTCAATACCATGTCCCTCTGCTCCAAATTCCCAAAGAATGAAGCTTCCATCTTAGGATGCAGCAGCTGCAGATACTTTTTCTGGCAGAATTTAGAGAACCCACATTCGGAATTTCTCCGCAAAACCTCAATAGCGTCGAGTGATCTACACCGAGTGAATTGCTTCAACCGATCCTTCTCCCTGAACACCGAGATATCCATCTCTGAGAAATTCTCTCTATCAAACCCACTGAACATCTCAAGACAAACATATGACAGAAATGTATATCTAGTATGACCCTTCTTCCAGTAATCGATCACCGGATAAAGCCAGTTTGTAGCAGAATCTAAATCCCACTTTGACTGCTTCATGTTTTCAATGAAAGCCTTCGTGAAACTATGCGACAACCTGGTAGCCTCCTGCAAGGCCGAATAAAAAACACTCAGAGAGAGGGAGACCTGCCTAGAATTCCACTCATCCAATCGCCTCTGCAACCTTGAATTCTTCCTACCCAACTTCTCGTTTTGGTCCTTAAGCATCGAGGCCTCCGCATCCATTCGATCGATCTCGGACTGAAGCCGGTTGACGGTCATCTCGTACGTTCTGAGCATACTTTGCCTCTCTTGAACCAGCGCTTCTAGAATCAAACACGAGAATGGGAATTCACCAAAATTCCGATATGAATGTTTGATTTCGGAGAGTTTCCGAAGCTGGGCAATGGCCGCCTTGTCGGCGGCCTTCACGTTTTCGACATCAAACGGCGTGTGCGCGGTTTGCAGCTGTAGATAAGCCGATTCGAAGGCCGAAACGCCCGCCAAAAAATGACAAAGTACGGTCAATATATGTTACATGGTACAGAGGGGAATGAGACGCCAATGAACCGACAGGATCGAGCCGCATTATGTGGGTTTGAATCCAAATCTAATGAAAATTTTATGGTTGGAGCGTGTTTGAGACTAATTAGAGGTTGGAGACTTGCAGAATTATTCCCTAAAAAGATACTTTGTCCCTAAAAAGAAACTGAACACCTCTTGTGTAATGAAGGCATTATATTCCAAAAACCAATAATGACAAAACATGCTAACTTCTTAGATTGCCCAGTGTCATCACTGAAGTATTGGATTGTTCCCAACTGCACCAATGGTTCAACTTTACAAAACTAAACCTCAACATAGATCTTAACTTGAATGATCAACCTTAATCTAAGCAAAGATTCTGATCAACACATATGCAATATCTGAAAATTCACGGCCAAACCAGCCTAAGATCCTAGCTTTTCTGAAGTCTGAATCAGGACTAGGATTACGTTATTTTGGTTCAATACACACACACGCACATATATATCGAGAGAGAGAGAGAGAGAGAGAGAGAGTAATGTGTTAAGCCCTTTTTTTGGTTGGGTTTTGTTAGGCTCATTCAAATTCATAGTTTTAAGTATTTTTTTTCACGTCTAACACTGTAGATGTGATCTATAGGTTTTGTTTAGTGGAAACCGGCTTTTGGATCACCATAGTCTAACCTGTATAAAGGTTTTTCCGGTGATCCAAAATCAATGGTTATGAAGGTACCAGTTTCTTGAGCTCATAAAAACATGTTTTTTCGTAGAAAAAACATTACCCAAGAGTAGATTCCCACTAAATCGATCATGCTCAACACATCTAATGTTTCAGATCTATCATAAAACACTTAAAACTTATGGGGCAGAACGAGAAATAGGGCCTAATATGTTCAGTTCTCATATATATATATATATATATATATATATATATATATATATATATATATATATATATAGAGAGAGAGAGAGAGAGAGAGAGAGAGACCATATCTTTTTATACAGAAAAAAGTTGGCTACACTGGTGGGTTTCAAAACTCGTGAGTGAAGTGCTTCTTAATTTTTGATAGATCTGACCCTCCAAATGTGATTTACATGTTTAATTTTGTAGAGACCAGCTCATGGATTAGTTTTTTCAAATGTGTATGTCAGATTTTACATGGGTTAAAACTATCAATGACTTACAATATACTGAATTTTCAATCCTCAAAAAATTAGAAAAAGTATTTTTAAGTTGAAAAAAAATATCATCCAAGGGTGAGTTCTTGCTATTTTCCATGTAAACACATTCATGGAGTCATACTGTGAAAAGATCAGGTGCAATGCACAAATTTTATGCCATGTGATTCCACCCGACTCTGTCATGCTTGGTCGACACATCGGGGGTCCAGAATCTACTAATGTAATCAATATTCACCTTTAATACCAAATGGGTAGGTTTCCTTTAGGGTTTTGGTATTGGATCTACTTGCTAGTTGTTAGGGGCCTAATTAGGGCTAGAAGAATGCAGGTGGCATACTCAAACTGGGTGAACAATAAAATAGTGAAACCAACCAGCCCTCCTCCTAAGACCACTATGTAATATTATGTTCTGCGCTCCCCAATTGTGTGTGGACTTTATGCAGTTTGAGACCTTGAATGCAGCCAATGAAACTCGTTGAGTGTCTTCAACCCTCATGGGTCTATTGACATGCATCTTCTTAGTAAAATTGTTATTTTGTTATTGTTAATATTCTACTATTCATCAGCAGAATAGTCAATCATGGTAGTGCATTGAAAATTTCTGAATGATCGATGTAAAATATTGAGCTGCAGCTGCTGGAACTGGAAGCCTAGGGCCAACCACTAACACCTCTCTCTCTCTGGATGGATGGACATTGTGGGTAGGGGTGGCAATTTCTGACACGACCCGCCAACCCGCCTCTTAGGCGGGTTCGGGTTGGGCTGAAGCCAACCCGTTTAATAAACGGGTCGACCCGCACAACCCGTTTATTAAACAGGTCGGGTTCGGGTTGGGGGTATGCCAACCCGCCAACCCGGCTGACCCGTTTAATAAACGGGTTAGGCGGGTGGGTCAACCCGCCAACCCGACCCGTCAACCCGCCAACCCGTCTGCCCGACCCGCCAACCCGTCAACCCGACCCGCCAACCCGCCTACCTGCCAACCCGATCAGTCAACCCGCCAACCCGACCCGCCAACCTGACCCGCGAACCTGAAAACCCGTTTACCCGACCCAACCCATTTATTAAATGGGTTGGCGGGTCGTGTCGGGTTACCCGTTTATTAAACGGGTCGGGTTCGTGTTTGCCACAGCCGACCCGTTTAATAAACGGGTCGGGTTCGGGTTGAGGTATGCTGACACGCCAACCCGAACCGATTGCCACCCCTAATTGTGGGGTGTAATTATAAAGAATGAAAAGTGGTGACCAGCATAACCACTTGAACACCACCACCACGATCATTATTATTGTGAGAATGGGTTTTGCTCAATGTTGTCAGTATCGGAATATGACCCGTATCATTTTTTCATAAAATGTCTGTATCTGCACGTATAGTATCGGACCTGTATTTTGGTATTGGTTTATTTAAAAATAATTTTTAATAAAAAATCATAAAAAATAGAAAAAAATTATTTAAAATCAAAAAAATTATGAAAAAAATCTAAAACTCAATATAACTCAACAAAATACAAAAATAAACAATTTATACAATGTAAAGTAAATAATAGCATAAGTTAACAACACATCACAACAACAACAACAACAACAACAACAACAACTACAACTACAACTACGCCTTTATCCCAAAACAATTGGGGTCAGCGATATGAACCAAAAAAGAAATTCATTTTGGGTCTTCCACATTAATCCTTTTCCTCCAATCATTTTTATCCAATGCCATGTCCTCGGTGAGGTTCAAAGCATTCATATCCTTTCCTATCATCTCCATCCAAGTCTTTCTAGGCCTACCCCGACCTCTTTTAACTAATATATTTTCCCATTTCTCCAACCTTCTAACTGTAGCATCATTAGGCCTTCGCCGAATATGTTCAAACCACCGTAAACGATTCTCTCGCATCTTATTTTCAATGGGTGCAACACCTACTTTCTTACGTATCTCCTCGTTCTGAATCTTATCTTTTATTGTATTTTCACACATCCATCTAAGCATCCGCATCTCAGCTACACTCATTTTTTGAATATGATGTCTCTTGGCAGCCCAACATTCCGTACCATATAGTAAAGCGGGTCTAATAGTCGTCCTATAAAACTTTCCTTTCAACCGCAATGGCATTCTACGATCGCACAACACTCCAGTTGCACTTTTCCATTTCATCCACCCAACCTTTATCCTATGATTTACATCTCCATCAATTTCTCTATACTTTTGAATGATGGATCCCAAATAATTGAAATAATCATTCACCGGTATTTCTTGCTCACCAAATTAACAACACATCAGAATAACATAAAGTTTGCAGCACATAACAGTAACTTAAAATAAACAGAAAAATGCAAAAAATCGCCATAGAGAAAAAAAAAAGCTTCAAAGAAATCTGAGAGAGAGAGAGGGGATAACGGAGTGGCGCCGCGGTGGAGGGGTAGCCGGAGTGGCACCGCTGCGGAAGGGAGTCGGGACGGAAGTTCAAGGGTTATACGGTTCGTATCGGCCGATAGGCACCGATACTGATAATATTTTTGCTCGTATACAGAGGCTATTTCAGTCCCAACCTAAGAAGTGAAGTTATTCAACCATTGGTTTGAACTTCAAAATAAAATTGGTTTACCATTAAAAAAGAATTGCAACGATGCGACATGATTGAGATAAACAAAATCATGGTGTTTTTTTCCTTTAGGCTAAAAAAACTTTTACCGAAAGGCTGATGACATGATTGAGAGTCAGATATACGTGGCGTGGAAGGTAAATATTCTCCTAGAGAGAGAGAGAGAGTATTGACCTGTGACCAACCTACTTGTTTTGATATGTTTGTTTGGGAGTTTGAGAGGGAAAGAGGCACACTGTCTTGTTTTGATTAAGGGAAAATTCCATTTAGGAAAAGCTTTTGCCCTTATTTTTATAAATGGGCTTCAATTTCTGAATTTCTTGATGTAGATCACTGTTTTTTCTGGAAACTGCCCAACAAAAGATGTACCTTTATAAGTCAAATTACAATAATAACTTTCATATTAAAATGTTGAAAGTATTTTTTTTTTATGTGGACGAGCAAGTATTTTGAATTTCAAAAAGTCGATATGGAAAACCCTAAAGTCACATTTCTCGAGATGATAGACGTTAACCTAAGGTCTTATTTCACAGTTTTCATAGACCAGTGGTCCATATTAAGAATTTAAGAAAAGTGAGACCCATTTTTGAGATCAAGGACAAAAGGTTGGCCCTTAGGATGGAAACAGATGGTTGAAACTGTGGGATGAAATCAGATTAAGGATGTTGACAAAGCTTGTACCAAGGGATGGCAGTGGACCCCGGTGGGAGACATGGTCTCCACTCTCGCCCCCTCTCAAAATCCTGCCTTCCGTCCCCGCCTTCATCTCCACACGGGTTTTGATTTTAACCTCCATCACCGTTTCATGTTTTTCATCCTTGGTCCAAATGGGCCAAGGCAGGGCGGGGCTCATTTTCCCTCGGTCCACTGCCATCCTTAAAAAAAGATTGGGAACGGGACGGGACGGGACGGGGCGGGGCGGGGCAGGACAAGACAGGGATGGGACGGGTTGGAGGAAAGCATAAGTCCATCCCCACATAGGTTTTGATTTTAACTTCCATCCCAACCTCATGTCCTCCATCCCCGGTCAAAACAGGCAAGGCGGGGTGGGGTTCCGTTTTTTCCCGGTCCACTGCCATAGCTAATCCACTGCTTTGTTGTGGTGTGCATAGACTTTGACAGGCTGAACAGAGTCTGGCATCTGGGTGCGTTTACTATTGACCTTTTATTAACTTCCTTACTCTCTTGTCTTAGGGGAGGCATTACCACCTTGTTGGTTCCAGCAGGTTGTAGATAGGACCTAATTCCTTCTCACTTGGTCTTTATGGCAGTCTCAACCTGACATCCCTAATTAGGCTAGGTTCTCCCTACCAATTTCAATCTATTATGTTCAATAAGCGGCTACTGTCTAGTAGAGACAAATGAACCTAGGTGAGCTTGAATTTAAGACCTAGCAGCCCGTAGCCAGCTCAGGGATACACCTGTTGCCAGCCCTCATGTTATACAAACCAAACTTGAGCTGGTTCGACCAGCCCGAGCCTATCGGAGGCCTAAACTTTTCTTTATTCAAAAAGGCCAAGTCATCATTCTGATCCAAAACTTTGTGGCAGGATTTTCTTAGTGTGCTTGCTTGCTAAAAATAAGTAAGAAAGGAAATGCATACTGGAGCCTTTTTTTTCTGTAGGATAACTGGAGGAAAACTGCTTGTTTCACCAGAGTTCATTGGCATAAAACCCCAGGCTCCCCTTTGCTCAGAGAGAGTGCACCCATCTTCAGCCTCACTCGAAAATTGCACCCATCTATTTTGAATTCATGATGTCCCAAGAATTTGGTGTTCACGAATCACCCCTACTAAACGAGAGGCATTTTGCTCTTGACAGAAATTGTTGGTTTTCACTACATTGCAACACATGACATTGGGTATGAATGCAGAGGTAAAGGTGGAGGAGGTTCACCATGCTATTTTTGAGGTAGACCTTGAGAGTGCTCTGGGCTTTGATGGGTTCTCTGGCATTTTTTTTTTCAGAAATACTAGACAGTGTGTGAAGAGATCATCTATGCAAGCTAGTAATGAATTTCTTCAAAACCAGGAAGATGGTCAAAAGAATTAATCACACCAACATAGTCCTGATCCCCCAACAAGTTTATCCAGTTCAAGCCAACTTGTGTAATTTTGTGTACGAAGTAATCACAAAAACCATTGTCAACATGAGGAGGGGTGCTCGAAATAATCATCAGTGACAATCAGATGACCTTTGAGAGGTAGGTCGATCCATGATATCATACTCCTGACCCATGAGATGGTTGACTCTATGACAGCAGGGAAAATATAGGGTGACAGTTCATGGAGGGCACTGAATTTTTTTGGCTTTGAAGGCTGCTGGACATACATTATCATGCAATGTGTCAAGACTCCCTTATTTGCAGTCATTATTAGTGGAGAAGCAAGTGAACTATTTTTCAGTAGTAGGAGAATCTGACAAGGTGATCCCATGTCACGCTACATGAATCATAAGAAAAGACAAGGTGCGCCTGTTGGATTAACCACCACTATTAACGTGGTGGTTATCTACAATGTGGATACATCCTCATTGAGGGATGATCATGCCGATAAATCAGCATGGGATAAAGGGGAACGGTGCGTAACCGTTCCCACCTTATGCATATAAGAACAAGGTATCATGAGCGACCCTGTGTGGGAAAACGAAATAAAAGGTCTACGCACCGACTGCATCTGGTAGCCTAGGCTCGTGAAGGGCTGCAGTCCGGTTGAGCGGAAAATTCCGGCAACCAACTCTGGCGACCTCCGACCTCCATAAATGGCAGCATCAGGTACGTTGTCTATTTCTATTTTTTTGTTCTGTTTTTGCAGGGCCACCGCCATACAGGGACGCCGAATGAGGCCTTGCCGGAAAACCCCCAGCCATCCCTACATTGGGTTATGGGCCCACACCCCACTTCCGCTGCAGGGTGTGCTCCGGTTTGACCAGCAACGCAGGTCACCGTGGGGTGACCTTGCTGCTGGTCACCGATGCCAGTCGCCGGCACCGGCGACTGTCGCCGTTGGGCGACAGATTGATAAAAAAAAATACTTACCTCTGTTTTTGGGGGTTTCCTGTCGGCGAGGACCCCGCTGGCGCTTCACTCCTCATCTGCCAGTTAAAGCTCGGCTGGGACCGTCGCCGGGGACTATTGAGTCGCCGAATTTCTGAAACATTCACTCGCGGATGAATGGCAGCTTTCGCCGGAGAAGGAGCGCCATCAGGTGGCGGCATTGGTCACAGGCGGACGACGGCTTTGGTTGCCGACAGGCGGCGTGGGTCGCCGACCGGCGACATTGGTCGCCGGCAATGAAAAAGGGGAAAACCCCTTATTTATGAAAATATCGGGGTTTTTCTGCCCCTTTTCTTTAATGACAGGAACCGGATCGGGTCAGACTCGGATCCGGTCATTACCGGGTCTGACCCGGATCTGGTCATTACCTGGTCCGACCCGGATCCAACATGTACCGGGTCCGACCCTGATCCCGACTGTATCGGGTCCGACCCGGATCCGGAATGTACTGGGTCCGACCCGGATCTAGTCAGTACCGGGTCTGACCCGGATCCGGTCAGTATCGGGGGTGACCCGGATCCGGTATATACCGGGTTCGACCCGGATAAGTGTATTAACCGGGTCTGACCCGGATCCAAAAGTGTATCGGGTCTGACCCGGATCCGGCCTGTACCGGGTCTGACCCGGATCCGGATAACCCCGGGTCTGGCCCGGATTCGGCATGAACTGGGTCCGACCCGAATCCAGTTGCAACCGGGTCTGACCCAGATCCAGACTGTACCGGGTCCAACCCGGATCCGGATAACCCTGGGTCTGACCCGGATCCAGTTGCAATCGGGTCCAACCCGGATCCGGATAACCCCGGGTCTGACCCGGATCCAGTTAGCAGTCGGGTCTGACCCGGATCCAGAAGGATCCAGGCACTATTTGGCCTGAACCAGATCAAGGACTGACTCAGTCTCCTTCCGGGACCGGTTCAGAGCCATTTTTGGTCGGTTCCTTCCATTTTTTCACCGGTTTCGAGATGCTAAGACCCTGTTTTCTTAAATATAAGAAAATACAGGGGTTTTGGCATACAATTATAGGGTTTAATGAACTTTTGTTCATATTTGACCCAGTTCATAAGGTTCAGAACCGGTTCGGACCCTTGGATGACCGGTTCAGGGCTGTTTCAGACCGATTCAGAGTGCTTTAAGACCGGTTCATGGAACATATGACATGTTCATTCAGTTTTAAAACCATTTCGAGGGTCATATGTCTAGTCCATTCAGTTTACAGACTATTTTAAGATATTATTTTAATATTGGCATTAAGGATAGTGAGATAACTTAGTGTATTCGTGTCACCAAAGTGACTGAATACACATATGTTGTCAAAATGTTATACTATCATATGGTTTTAGTCAATATTAATGTTTTACTTATATTCATTAAACGATAGACCACCCAAAGGTAGTTTTATCATGTTTGGAATTTAAGTAGGGTAGAATAAGGTAAATGTGTCAAGATACATCACACATGAGTATCCAAAGGTACCTTGTGTTGATGGTTTAACTTCACAAGAACCTTAGTTTTACCAAATATGGTCGGTAGACAAAGTGGTTTCGCATGTCAGAGCTCTTACCAAAGTAGGACTCTGATGACCCTCTACACTCGCCTGGAAAGAAGCATATCAAGGGCCTTTATTATTTTGCTTTTTCCACTAAAGTTTTAGTCTCGTATGAATGCTTCCCGATACGTGTCTTTTGTCATGCAGTTTCTAGTTCTGTGATTTTAGATGGCTCTAGCTCTATACCTTTTCTAGATGGATCCAATTTTAGTGATTGGAAAAAAACTGTTTTATTTGCATTAGGGTATATGGATCTAGATCTGGTCCTAAGGATAGATGAATCTGCTGCCCTCACTGATCAGAGTACTGCTGATCAAAAGATTGCTTTTGAGAAGTGGGAACGCTCGAATAGACTTATCTTGTTGCTTTGGCAATCTAAAGTAGCTAAGAACATTCGAAGTGCTATCTCACAATGCAGAACAGTGAGGGAATTCATGAATGCCATTGAGGCACAGTTTGTGAGTTCAAACAAGGCCAGAGCCAGTACCCTGATGTCGAAACTGATATCTATGAAATATACTGGAGGGGGAAACATTCGCCAGCACATTTTGGAGATGAGAAACATAGCGTCTCAGCTGAATGACATGAAGCTCACTATCTCTGATTCTTTCCTAGTGCATTTAGTCATAACATCCTTACCCTTGGAATACAGACCTTTCAAAATCTCGTACAACACACATAATGATGAATGAACTTTTAATGAACTCATGTCCAAGTGTGTTGAAGAAGAAGAGAGGATGAAAGGTGAGAAGGTGCAAAGTGCACATATGGCTTCTCATACGTCCAAGGTAGGACCAAGGAAGAATGCATTTAAGAGAAATGCTAGGAAGAAGCCAACTGGGGATAAGTCATCCCAAGACAAGCAATCCAACTCTGCTTTCATAAAGTGCTTCTTTTGCAAGAAGAAGGGACACATAAAGGTAGATTGCATAAAGTACAAGAAGTTGTTGGAAAAGAGAGGTAATTTGTCATTTGTTTCTCATGAATGTAATTTATTACAAATTCCTGAAAATAGCTGGTGGATTGATTCTGGTGCTACTGTTCATATTTTCAACTGTCTACAGTTGTTCCTGAGCAGAAGGGAACCAACAATGCATGAGAAAAGCATCTATTCGGGAAACAAGATGCGTTCACATGTGAAGGGTGTTGGAACCTGCAAGATTACTCTGGATACAGGCGTAGTTTTAGATCTTCATGATGTCTTTTATATTTCATCGTATAGTAGAAACTTAATTTCAATTTCAAAGTTGGATAAATTTGGATATTGATTTAAGTTTGAAAATTCCAAATTGTTCATATTCAAAAATTCAATTGAAATTGGTTCTGCATCAGTTTATGATGGTTTATATAGATTGAATGTGAAGATCCAAACTCAGGAGTCTTTGACTTCTGAATACGCATTAGTTGGAAATAAGCGTAGCATGATGAATGATAAATCTTACATGCTTTGGCATCGAAGGTTGGGTCATATCTCGGAAAAGAGAATAAAGAGACTGGTAAATGAAGGGATCTTGCAATCTCTAGATTTTACTAACAATGACCCATGTGTTGATTGCATAAAGGCTAAGCATACAAACACATATAAAGAAGGTGCCAAACGCAGTAGTGAGATATTAGAAATAGTCCATACGGATGTATGTGGACCGTTTTCTCCCTGTTACACAGGCGAAAAATATTTCGTCACCTTTATTGATGACTATTCTCGGTATATGTATCTCTACTTGATTTTTGAAAAATCTGATGTTTTTCAGATGTTTAAGGAATTTAAGAAAGAAGTAGATAAACAAATCGATAAGGTTATTAAGATAGTCAGGTCTGATAGAGGTGGTGAATATTATAGTAGGTTTACTGAGATGGGGCAAATGAAAGGACCATTAGCGCGATTTCTTAAAGAGAAAGGCATTGTGCCTCAATATACCATGCCTGATAGTGCCTATCAGAATAGTGTAGCTGAAAGGAGAAATCGTACGCTTAAAGAAATGGTCAGGGCTATGTTGAATTATTCAACACTTCCCATAAAGTTGTGGGGTGAAGCCTTAAGGACAACTGTGCATATTTTGAATAAGGTTCCTACGAAATCTGTGCCTAAAACTCCTTACGAGCTGTGAACAGGTAGGAAACCATCACTGTCTTATATGCACATATGGGGGTGTCCTGCAGAGGCTAAACTGTATAACCCCCACATTAAAGCCTTTGATCCAAGAACAACCAGTGGATATTTCATTGGTTATCCAGAAAGATCAAAAGGATACAGGTTTTATTGCCCATCTCACTCACCACAGATTGTTGAAACAGATAAGTCTAAATTCCTAGAAGATGGTTCAGTAGGATTAAGTGCACTTTAAAGCATTCGTTTTGAGGAAATACAGGATCCAGTTTCATCACCTGTTAAGGAAAACATCGAAAGATATCACATTGTTATTCCTAATGATGGTGTGGTTGATCATTCGATTGTTAATGCACAAATCCAAAGTGAACCTATTGTGGACAATGCGGAAGAGCACGAACAGGATGATCAGGTTTCATCTGAGCCCGAAGAACGACCTGTTTGAAGATCCACAAGGATTAAGAGATCTGCCATACATCCTGATTATATGGTGTACCTTCAGGAGCCTGATGATTTCATAGATATGGATGATGACCCGTTGACTTTTATGGAAGTTGTTGAAAGCAAACAATCTTCGCACTGGATTGAAGCCATGAAAGAAGAGTTAGACTCTATGGCTAAAAATCAAGTGTGAGATCTTGTCACGTTACCTAAAGGAGTAAAGCCCGTAGGGTGTAAATGGGTCTTTAAGATCAATAAGGACTCCAAAGGTAACATAGAGAGACATAAAGCAAGATTGGTTGCTAAAGGATTCACCCAAATGGAGGGCATTGACTATAATGAGACATTCTCTCCTGTCTCAACTAAGGAGTCAATGAGGATTATTCTGGCCCTCGTAGCACATTATGACTTAGAGCTACATCAGATGGATGTGAAAACAACATTCCTCAACGGGGATCTGAATGAAGAGATATACATGGAACAACCTCTTGGTTTCTCTGAAAATGATTGTTTGTTTTGTAAGCTTAACAAATCAATATATGGACTTAAACAGGCCTCCCGACAGTGGTATATTAAATTTTCCCAAGTCATTGTGACTTTCGGGTTTACAGAAAACATTATTGATGAATGTATATACCTTAAGGAAAGTGAGAGTAAATTCATTATATTGATGTTGTATGTGGATGACATCTTACTTGCAACCAACGATATAAAGTTGCTTTTAGAGACAAAACAGTTTCTTGCATCACATTTTGATATGAAAGATATGGGTGAGGCTGCTTATGTTCTTGGCATTGAGATTCGTCGAGACCGAGCAAAAGGGTTTCTAGACCTCTCCCAAAGATCCTATATAGAAAAGGTGTTAAAGCGATATGGGATGAAGAATTGTTCTCCTACTTCTACACCCATATTAAAAAGTGACAAACTGAGCCTAAAGGATTGTCCACAGAGCGATATTGACAAAGCACAGATGAGTGCTTATCCATATGCATCAGTTGTTGGCAGCTTGCAGTACGCGCAGACATGTTCTCGACCAGATATTTCTTTTGCAGTAGGGGTACTTGGCAGATTTCAGTCTAACCCAGGTTTACCCCATTGGAAGGCTGCCAAGAAAGTCTTGCGGTATTTGCAAGGGACAAAAGACTATATGTTAACGTATCATAAAGTTGATCACCTCGAGGTCATTGGCTACTCAGATGCGGATTTAGGAGGATGCCTTGATAGTAGAAAGTCTACTACTGGGTACGTCTTCTTACTTGCTGGGGGAGCGATCTCTTGGAGGAGTGGAAAGCAGACGACCACTGCTGCCCACACCATGGAGGCAGAATTCATTGCATTATACGAGACTACTTCGCAGGCTATATGGTTAAAGAACTTCATATCACAGTTAAAGGTGGCCGATTCTATTGGGAAGCCACTGAAGGTCTACTGTGATAATGAAGCTGCGGTGTCATTTTCGAACAACAACAAAAGTACTACGTCATGCAAGCATATGAAATTGAAGTATTTTGTTGTTAAAGAAAGGACGGAGAATCATTTAGTGCATATTGTCAATATTGGTACCAAAGAGATGATCGTTGATCCTCTTACTAAAGGGCTAGCACCGAGATTATATTCTGAACATGTAATGAGGATGAGATTGTTAAACCCTTTTTGACATATACATATAAATAAAGTGATCACTTTCAGTTTTTTATTCTCATTATGGTTGTTGTCAATCTCCTAAGGATTAGAGATTCAACTAAGGACCTTTAGAATAGATTATAAAGGCCAATCTATTCATCAAATTATTTCCATAAGGTTTTCTGGTTAAAAAGATTTGCCGTCGGATCAAGTGGGAGATGTTGGATTAACCACCATGATTAATGTGGTGGTTATCCACAATGTGGATACATCCCCATTGAGGGATGATCATGTCGATAAATCAGCATGAGATAAAGGGAAACTGTGTGTAACCGTTCTCACCTTATGCATATAAGAACAGGGTATCATGAGCGACCCTGTGTGGGAAAAAGAAATAAAAGGTCTACTCACCGACTGCATCTGGTAGCCTGGGCTCGTGAAGGGCTGCAGTCCGGCTGAGCAGAAAATTTCGGCGACCAACTCCGGCGACCTCCGACCTCCTTAAATGGCAGCATCAGGTACGCTGTCTATTTCTATTTTTTTTTGTTCTGTTTTTGCAGGGCCACCGCCATACAGGGACGCCGAATGAGGCCTTGCCGGAAAACCCCCAGCCATCCCTACAGCGCCAGACCCAATAGCAATGAAAGGCTTCAGATGGCACAACTTTTATGCCGATGATGCCCTATTTTTTAGTTTACAATAGGGAAAACTCTATAAGAAACTTTTTATCATTGCTGGGAGTTTTTGAAAGGCAATCCAAACTCTAGGTAAGTAGGAGAAAAACCACATTTGTTCTCTTTAATCTCTCTCTCAAGGATCACACAAATTCATCAGTTGAGTGGTTGCAGGCAAAGAATCTTCCAGTTACACTTGGGCCTTCCTCTATTTAAGAGAGTTCTAAAAAAAGGGTGTGTGGCAAGTTGGTGTTCATGCAAAATTGGAATCTTGATATGGAAAGCTCTTGACAATCGCAGCAAAAATTGTACCAATTAGATTAGTGTTGAGATCTTTCCCTCTTTATTGGATGAGTTACTTTTGACTTCCCATTGCAATCATCCAAGAGATCAAGAAAATCATGTGTAACTTCCTATGACATGATGATGATAACCACATACACACTCGCCTCCTGAAATGAGAACAGGTGTAAGCCTAAAATGGAGAGGGGATTTGAGATCAAAAGCCTTGAAGAGATCAACAGAGCCGCTATATCAAAGCTCGCATATAGGCTCTGTCACCATGAGGTTAGCCCGTAGAAATCTCTAGTAAAAAACAAATATCTCTGCAAGGAATCTGTGTGGGTGCCACAGAAGCATCAGGCAGTCTCTCATGGATGGAAATGAATTAGAACTGGGGTCGTGGCCTTGCTGGAGGGTATACATTGGGTAGTAGGGGAAGGAACTGCGACAAAATTCTTGTTAAACCCTTGAATGAAAAGGGAACCCCTCATTCAACAGTTGCTCATGAACAATCAGGAAATTTTGTAAGGTCATCGATAAAAACAACCACCTAAATATCAAGCTAATTGATGTTAGAGTACGACTGCCCCCACTCTGGTGATGAAGGAAGTTGAGAAGCAAGTCTAGTAACCTGGTGGTAAAGATGAGATTCGATGGAGGTGGGCGGGTGGATACTCAATGAGGAGTGATTGGGACTGTCTGTATAATGGAGAAAGGCCTCCCTCCCACCCAAAGAGCGGCCATCACACTGCTATGAAACGGAAGTAGCTAAATAAAAATCATTTAATTGAAAAGGCTAGGTTTCCAGATGCCTAGTAGATGCTAATTTTGCAAAAGAAGGGAGGAAATCGAGGTGCACTAGTGGTACAAATACGGAGAATGATGGTAATTTTTTTTAGTATGCAATGGAAGCTAGGCACCAACGTTAAGGAGGACCTCCTCAGGTGGTCAGGAAGAAGGTTCAAGGAAAAGCCAGTCCAAACATCTTCCACAGTCATTTGGATGCTATGGAGGGTACTGAATGTAGCGATGGCAATGGACCGGGGCAGAGGTGGGGGATAGGGTCTCCACCCCCACCCCGTCTCCAGATTAGAACCTCCACCCTCGCCTCCATCCCAGCATGGGATGGATTTTAACCTCCACCCCCGCCTTCATCCCCGTTTCATGTCCTCCATCCCCAGTTCAAACGGGGATGAGGCGGGGCGGGGCCCCGTTTCCCTATAGTCTATTGCCATCCTTTAGAAGGACTGGGGATGGGGCGGGGCAGGGCTAGGCGGGGATCGTGGCGAGGACCGGGCAGGGCGGGGAAAAGTGTAAGTCCATCCCCGCCTCCATCCCTGAACGGGGATAGATTTTAACCTTCGTCCCCGCCTCCATCCCCGTTTCATACCCTTCATCTCCGGTCCAAACGGGGTGAGGCAGGGTAAGGCGGGGCCCCACTTTCCTCCAGTCCACTGCCATCCCTAACTGAATGAATTGATCTTTGAATCTTTATCCAAAACATAACAGCTAACATTATGGGAACAAAGCCAAAGTGTGATAATGTTGGGTTTTAAATACCTTGACGCAAACATGGCTATGGCTAAGAAGAGAAACTTAAAAGTTTTTCTCACACTTACACATAAATGCACTAAAAATAATAATATTTTATTGAGCAAATGCAAGAAGGATGAGGGCTTTCTATAGAGCAAAAAAAAATGTATCATATCCCTTCAAAAGGTGGCACCTTTTCAAAAGAAACCTAATACCTTTTGATAAATTTCAAGACATAAAGTTACATCCTTTTATCAAGCAAGGTGTCTCTTTGGAAATCTAAGACATCTCGCTCCTTCACTTTTGGATTTAGATATTACAAATTACTAATTTTGACATCTTTTTTAATTTGTAATTCTTAAAGAGGATCTGAAATTTTTGAACATATCTATGGGCAATGGCTTGGTGAACATATCTGGAGCTTGTTTATTGCTTGGCATGAATTCCAACATAATTTCTTCTTTTTCAATTAATTTTTTGATGAAATGATGACGGATCTCAATATGCTTTGAACGACTATGGAAGACTTAATTTTTTGTCATCGCAATGGCAGACTTGTTGTAACAATTGATAATGGTCGGTCCTTCAAGCTTTTGTTGTAAATCTAAAAGAATTCTTCTATGTCAAACCGCTTCACTTGCTGCTGTGGTAGCTATAATATATTATGCCTTTGCAGTCGACAATGTAATTGTATTTTGCTTCTTTGATGACCAAGATATGATTTTGGATCCCAGACAAAAGACATATCCTAAAGTACTTTTTTCGATCATCAACTGACCCTAACCAATCACCATTCGTATAGCCCACAAGTTGAATGTTGTTTTCAGCAACATATTTGATTCCAAATTTTTTTGTACCTTGCAAATATTTCAAAATTCTTTTGAGTGCTGCAAGATGGAGTTTGCTTGGTTCACTCATAAACCTAGATACAAGACTAATGGCATTTACAATGTCGGGTCTTGTGTTAGTAAGATAAATCAATGATCAGACCAAACTTTCATACATAGAAGCATCCACCTTTTTAGCACCATCATTTTTTGTCAGCTTCTCGTTGACACTCATTGGAGTGCTCATCGACTTACAATTCATCATGTCAAATTTTTTCAACAACTCTTCAAGATATTTTTCTTGAGAAATAAAAATTTCTTCTTTCTTCTACTTGACCTGTATTCCAAGAAAATATTTCATAATTCTTAAATTTGTCATCTCATATTACTTCATCATGTCCTTTTTAAACTTGACAACAATTTCTGTATTTGATCCAACATAGATCAAATCATCCACATATAAGCAAACAACTAGAAAATCTTTTCTATCTTTTTTACATATAGAGATAGTTCGCTTGGGCTTCTTTGAAATTCTTTCTTTTGAAAATATTGATCTATTTTTATATTCCAAGCTCGCGGTGCTTGCTTTAAGCCATATAAGGCTTTCTTTAACCTATAAACTTTTTCTTCATGTCCTTCCTTCTTAAAGCCAAGAGGTTGCTTAACATAGACCACTTCTTTGAGTTTTTCATTAAGAAAGGCAAATTTTACATCCAACTGATATACCAAAACTTTCAACTCGACGAAGATGGCTAACATAACTCGAATTGTCTCAATTCTCACAACTGGAGCAAAAGTTTCATTAAAGTCTACTCCAATTTTTTGGGAATAGCCTTTTGCTATAAGTCGGGCTTTGTGCTTTTGAATTGAGCTATCTTCATTGAATTTGGTTTTAAAAATCTATTTTAGACCAATTATATCTTTTTCTTTTGGCCTATCTACCAATTCTCATATATGATTTTTCTTAATTATAGAAATCTCTTTATTCATGATAGTTTTCCAAATATCATCTTTGATGGTTTCTTCATAATTTTGAGGCTCAAATGAAGACAATGTCATATGACAAGAAGCATATATATCTATAAAAGATCTCACCTTTCTATGAGGAGTATTTGATTCTGAATCACTTGAGTCCATATGTTCTTTGATTATAGAAGTGTCTGGCATAGTAAAATTTGTCTCTCTTTGAGGTGCTTCTACTGAGCGTGTTCCTCAGTCTCATTCATTTTTTTCATAAACAAATACATCTCTTGAGATAACCAACTCCTTTGTATTTGGGTTAACAAGGCAATAGGCTTTTGAAGTATCACTATAACTAACAAATATAAATTTTTCTCCCTTCTCATCAATTTTTTCTCTATTTTGAGAAAGAATTTTGCTATAAGCAACACAACCAAAAACTTTAAAATGACTTACTTTTGGTTCATGCTTGTACCATGCCTCATACAGAGTTTTGTTATGAATTAACTTGGTAGGAGATCTATTCAAAATATACACTGATGTGTTCATGGCTTCAGCCCAAAAACTGTTTGGAAGATTCTTTCCTTTTAATATGTTCCTTGCCATTTCAACAATAGTGTAGTTTCCAACAATAGTGTAGTTTCGTTGCTCTACAACATCATTTTGTTGTGGCATTTTTGTTGCACTTAGTTGCCTTTTAATGCCTTGGATTTTGCAATAGCTCTATAATTCATTGGATGTAAATTCTCCTCCGTGGGCATTCCTTAATCTTTTCAATTTGAATCCACTCTTTTTTTCTGTATAGGCTTTAAATTCTTTGAAAATGGAGAATGCTTTTGACTTTTATTGGAGAAAGTATATCCACATCATTCTGCTGAAGTTGTCAACGAAGAGTAAAAAATACTTTCTTTCATTGTGAGATTCTGTCTACATCGGTCCATAAATGTCTGCATGAACCAATTCAAGAGGATGCTTTGCCTTTCAAGATGAATTTGGAAAAGGAAGTCTATGGAATTTTCCATATATACAACCTTCACATATTTTATTTTCTCCATCGATATAAGGAAGCCCAATCACCATATTTTTTAGATCAACAATTTCAAACTTTGATAATATAAATGCCCAAATATTAAATTCCAAAGATTTGATATATCTTAACTTTCAACCTTTAGTACATGTCCTTCACATGAACTCATAGTCAAGAGAAAGACCTCATTTGTAGCCATCTTCACTTTGACTATTATTTGCTGATATTATTTGCTGACTATTTTTGTCAATAATAGTACATTGGTCATTATTAAAGTTTACTATGTATCCCTTTTTCATCAGTTGACCAATACTTAACAAGTTTTGTGCTAAACAGGTACAAAAAAGACATCATGAATGAGTTTAGTCTGATTTAGTTTTGACTGCTATGACTCTTTTGCCTTCAACATTTTGAGATTTTTCATCCCTCATTCTTACTTTGGAGGTGATAGTATCATCAAGTTTGATGAAACACTTTTTATTTTTAGTCATGTAGTTGCTACAACCACTATCTACATATCATATATCACTTGGTTCATGCTCAACGTTCATGCAAGAGAAGACAATTTGATCTTTCTCATTTTTATTTTTTGAGAAATTGGCTTTATGCTTTTCTTAAAACCAACAGTTCTTTTGAGAGTGATTTGGTATTCGGTATCTTGTACATTTCAATCGGCATTCTCTAGACTCATGCCCAGATTTTTTGCAGACATGACAATAATTTTTTAATTGCTTAAACTGCCTTGGTTGACTAGACTAATTTTTTCCTTTGCTGCGACCTTTGAGGAACTTTTGATTTCTTTTTTTTGAAAATTGAGGTCTTCTTTTGAAGGCTTTTTTTTCTTCATCTATATTGAGCTTTGTTTGGAGTGCATGATCAATCACTTGAGATTCAATCCTTCCAATCCGCTTTTCATGTGCCTTTAGAGATCCCATCAATTCTTGTAATGATAGAGTTGATAGATCTTTTGACTTCTACAACTGATATGACATAATCATACTTCAATGGCAAACTTCTTTAAAAAATTTAATTATTATTTTTCTTTAATTTTATCGCCATAGCTCCTTATTTGATTGATAATCCCAACATCTCTAGTAAAAAAACTTTTGAATGGATTAATTGTCTTTCATAGACAATGTATCAAAATCTCTCCACAATGCTTGATGCTTGATGCTTGATGGAGATAATCATATATGAGCCTTGAAATTCATTCTTTAAAATATCCCAGGCTTCTTTAAACGAAGTTGTATTCATGATTCAGGGAAAGATAGCATTGCTTATCTTAAGTTGAATATATAGAAGTGCTTTTATATCATTAATTCTTCTTGTTATCCTTAATTTTTTTTTTGCTTTGGAGCGGTCCATGATGCAAGAATTGCATCATTAGTTGGTTCTTCGTAACCGCTATAGACAATCTTTCAAAGCTCTTGTGAGACTAATAGAGTTTTCATTTTAAGACTCCAAAAATTATAGCCTTCATTATCAAACACGGGCACTTGGAGTTGGGAGAGATTAATGATAGAGTTGTTAAAATTTCTTAACATAATTTTGATGTAAGTGTGGTCTCCTTCAACCAGGCTCTGATACCACTTATTGGGTTTTGAATACCCTAATTGATGCAACAGAATATGGCTATGGTCATAAAAAAATAAGGTTAAGAAGAAGAAAAACTTAAAAGTTTTTATCACACTTACACACAAATGCATTAAAAAAGAAATAATATTTTATTGAGCAAATGATATGAGATTGCTGATCATGCATATAATTCAGGGTTAATTAACATTTAAATATGCATGATTTTATGAAATAATGTTTTAAAAACCCAAGTTTATGCTAGTTTTCGTTAAATGAGCTAAAATGATTTCAAAATAGAAAATGTATGAAAAATAGCTTTATTTGTATATTTTAGTACATATTTTAATGTTTGATATTAACATAGTATTTTAGTTTTAGTTTTCAATAAAAATAAAAATAAAAAAAAATGGAGAAAAATAGTTTTATATTCATTTTAAGTGTTTGTTTTTTTTAGAAAAGAAGAAAAAAATTAGTAGAATGGTTTTATTTTTAGTTTCTTTATAAATAAAAAAAGTTTTGTTTGTAATTTTTTGAAAAAAAATTCTAATAAACCGGTTTACACGGTTTTTGAATTTTAAAAACTGAAAAAAATAATAGCAAACCGGCTGGAACCGGTTTGCGTTTTTTTAAAAAGCTAAAAAAAATCTGTTACAAACCGGTTCAAACCGGTTTGCTTGTTTTTAAAACCCCCAAAACAAAAAAAATCGGGCGTCTTCACCCTGTGCGCCAATTCCAAATCCTCTTTCCCCTCTTTCCCTCTCTTCCCTTTCTTCTCACCCGTTCCATTGCCGGATTCCCCTTTTCCCCTTCTTTTCCCTCTATTTCTTCTTCCTCCTTTCATCTTCTTCAATCTGGTGGTGGAGGTGCTTCAGTCCGGCGGCGGCGTGTAGGTGGATGGACATTCTCCCCTAATCCTTCCGGCTACGGTAAGTTCATCTTCTTCCTCTTCTTCAGCTTCTTCTTCTTCTTCTTCTTCTTCATCCGATCTGTTTTTTCTTCTGATTTCTTATTCTTCATCTTCTTCCAAATCTTCTTCTTCTTCTTCTTCTTCTTCTTCTTCAGATTTCTTCTTCTTCTTCTTCCTCCGATTCATTTCTTCTTCTTCTTCTTCTTCAAATTCATCTTATTCTTCTTTCATATCTGCAAGTAGTTTTATTGGATAGAAAATGAAAAAAAAAATTTAGATCACATGTTTTGTTCTCATTTTAAATTGTTTGTCAATCTGGAGTCGTGATCCGATTTAGAAGTTGATGTGTTTGTTATACTTTCATTTTAGATTCAATATTTTCAGTAGTTTTTTTTCATTTTTTTTAGTAAATTCCTGTTTTGATCAGCTTCCTAATCTCCCATTATCGTCTGATTTTCTGTCATTTGTATTTTGATTTCCTGTTTCTGCTATTTTTTTATTCAGTTTTTATTTTGTTTGATTTGTTTGTTACAACATTCCAATTGAATTAGCATTTCCTGATTCTTAATTTCGTGCATATCATGTTTTCATTCATCACATTTATTGTTTTTTTTATATGATTTTCAGTTTTTTTTTCTTAAAGCCATTTCCTGTTTTGTTTTTCTTTCTGATTAGCTGAATTTTTAGTTCTGTTTTTTTTAGTAAATTATTTCTTGTTGTTTCTAATTGTTTCTGTTTTGTTCGTTTACTAATGTTTCTGTTTGTCCTATTTTTTTTACTCATTAACTTGCTGTTTTACCAGTTATTTTCCTGTTTTTCACATTATGCATTTCCTGTAATTTTTTTTTTACATTCTGAATTTTTTTTACTTTCTGAATTTCATTTCCTAATTTTTCTGTTTTTCTCAGTCAGTCATTTCTTGTTTTTGTAATACTAAATTTCTTGCTTGTTTCCATTCTAATTTTTTTTTTTTCATTCTTTAAATTTCTGTTTTTACATTATAGTTAGTTTCTTTTTTAATGCATTAAATTTCCTGTTTTCTTTAATTCTTGGAGTTAATGTTGTTTTTCAAATTCTTGAATTCTTGTTCTTTTATTACAGTCAATTCATGTTTCCTTCATTGATTTCTTGTTTTGTTTTCATAGTTAGTTTACTGTTTTGTTAGTTAATTGAGTTAGTTGTTAGTTAGTTTTGATTTTAAATTTAGTTCGTAAAAGTGCTTAGTCATAATATTTTTTAGCATTTAAATAAACTGTGTTTAGTATAGTTTTTACTTTTCTCTCTGGTACTGCTCGTGTTCATTGGATTTGTGCAGGATAGCACAGGATTGGAGCGGAAGCGATTACGTGACACGAAGTACGAAGAATAAAGCTTTTTTTTGCTTTTATTTTTAGAATTAGGAATTTAATTGGGTTTGTAAATATTGCACTTTACGCCCTCTGCGAAGGGTATTCATTTGTTGTAATAGTTAGTTGTTTTACTTTTCTTGAACATTTTACATTTCAATAATTCGGCGATAAAGATTAGTTTAGATTTGTGTACTTGAATACGATATATTCTCGTTCCCTGAGTTCGACCCAGTCTCATCCACTAGTGAGAACCGGTTTTTATTATTTGATGTCTGGTTTTCACATGTTTTTCATATAAAAATCTTTTCAAAATTACAACGATTATAAAGAAGACATCAATTGCATGTCCAACACAAGAAGGATGAGGGCTTTATATAGAGCAAAAAAAAAACGGTATCATGTCCCTTCAAAAGGTTGCACATTTTCAAAATAAACCTAATACCATTTGGTAAATTTCAAAGAGACATAAAATTGCATTCTTTCATCAAACAAGGTGTCTCTTTGGAAATGTAAGACACCTCTTCCTTTCACTTTTGGATTTGGATATTACAAATTACTAATTTTGACAGATAAAGCTCTCAAAGAAATATACTCATGGCTTTATAAGCATGATGAGCACATGCAAATGAACTTTTTCACCAACCTAAGTGATATTTTTATGTGATTAAACAACTGAGCTCTTCGTTTAAGTAGCTGGGCTAAATTGGGATCAAGGTTCTTAGACCTATTTCATAAAGAGCTTGAGTTTAAGTAGCTTGTCTACACTTTACAAAAGCATATTTTACTTTGCTTCAAATAAACTAAAGTTTATCTAAGTTTAGTGTCACATTAGCAAAAAAAGATTCCTTAAAGTAAGACATTACTTTGTTTTTAAGATAAGGCTTGGTTTTAGTCAATGTATGTGACTGTCACGGGCTAATTTTCGCTTAATAAGCCCATGCGGCGCAACGGTCCTCCTTGCCGTCACAAGCCTTCTAATCGCAATCTCATAGCCACTTTTGCCACAGACATGGAATAGCTCGCAACCAGTAGCACGCTAGACTAGCCAATATGGGCAGACTAACGACCACAAGCCACCCACCAACACTTTCAATGTACTGAATCAGAATATTGGCCATGTGCACTACCTCGCGCACAGCTGCCTAGCGGAAGCTCTTCAAGCGCATCTTCAAATGCGTTCCATGTTATCAATGCCACTTTGTGCATAGTCGTCCCATACCAACTAAGCACTTCCGAGAAGGGCACCAAACTGCCTTAGTTTGGCATGCCATGGTGCACATCGCAGCTCCATGCGCAAGCCAGTTGAAACCTCGCCACTGAAGGATCCAAGTCTTTCGACCCCCAGTCCGAAGACCAGTTGATGATTTCATGCCATAGCGAAGAGCACCACCCAAACTCATTTGCTGGCGCATAGGCTCTCTCTTGCCTAGCCCCGAGTATCTTTACTCGGTTGGAATCACCTAGTGTAAATCCTGGGGGAATTACTCCTAACCCACACGCACCCCCGTGCGTCCAATCGCCTCGTGTGGGACATCTGCAAGTTGAGAGGTTCTTTAGCACTCTCCAAAGGCAACACCCTTTGGTCCGCTGGCACTGCTTAGCCATACAACGATGCACTAACGACGATATCGTTGCCTATCGCATGCCATGCTACCACCGCACGTCACCGATCAAGCTGACGCATACCGCGCGTTCTTACGCTCGATGCATTTTCCACTCAGTAGAGCTCCGCACTGCTCATGCCCCATTCCAACCTCGGCCCGGGACATGCTCCCCCACCCAAGCCATTATACGTCCTCGATAATGTTGGTGTAGGTAAGAACGCAGTTAGCTTGATCTGCCAGTTCCCTTTTGTGTTAACTTTTGGCTAACTTCTTTTTCTTCCATGCTCAACTCGTTCTGGTGTCCATCCACCATCTCCACAATCTTCAATATGCCAAGTCTCATACCTTAGCGCATCTCTGATCGCTTAGACAACAGTCTTCCGCTTTCTCGCAACGAGCATTCCATGCTCGTGGAACCCCAGTGTAGTTTCAACTCAAGCAGGGCATTTTTGCCTGCACGACAAGCTTGTCGTCATGAAGCTCATGGCTAGGTTGCCTTCCAACCTCAGCAAGGGCACTTTGAGCCCTTTGTGATCCTCTCAGAGAAAGATGACCACCAATGTTTCCCGCAGAGATCTCTATCCCTTTAGGACAACATTTACGGTTTTTCAATGATCCATCTAAGTCCTCAAGTGGGAAATGCTTTGTTGGAGCATTAACCCAATGTGATCCTTCAGAGTGTCTTCGTGGCACTTGTCCTCCTCACATAGGCACCTTCGGCCCAATGCTGCTGCTCCCCTCCCGAAGCCCGCATGCTGCAACTCTCTTCTAGAGTCAGCAGAGAATTTTCGCAGGGATCAACGATCCAAGAACAACAACTCTTTCCGCATACACACTTCTCAGAGAACTTTCGATTTAAGGGATCAAACCGACGAGCATCTTTGCTCAACGTGGGCACTCCGCTAACCCACAAACTTGGGAGAGAGCACAAGTTTTATCAAGTCTTCCTGACCCAAAGGTGCAAATCCTTCCAGCCGAATCCAACGTGCATTCTCTGCATGCACAAGGCAAACGCTACGCTCCACCTGTGAGCCTAACGCACAACTGGTGAGAATCTTTTTGATTTATTTGCGTTTCCTTAGCCAGCAACTTAACAACTACCTTACGCTTCAGAATATCGTGGTAAAGATGTCCCATACCATCCAACCACTACTTTGCTTCAACGATTCTATTCACCAATCTTCAGTTATGCAATTTTGCATCGCAAGAATAAACCATATTTGTTCCTTTCAGTGTCGCACATGAATAACAAGGTTTCCGTGAACATTTTCTTTTTGAGTGTATCTTGCTCAAGATATCAATCTGCTCTGATGCCAATTGTCACGGGCTAATTTTCGCTCAATAAGCCCATGCGGCGCAACGGTCCTTCTTGTCGTCACAAGCCTTCTAATCGCAATCTCATAGCCACTTTTGCCACGGACATGGAATAGCTCGCAACCAGTAGCACGCTAGACTAGCCAATATGGCCAGACTAGCGGCCACAAGCCACCCACCAACACTTTCAATGTACTGAATCAGAATATTGGCCCTGTGCGCTACCCCGCGCACAGCTGCCTAGCGGAAGCTCTTCAAGCGCATCTTCAAATGCGTTCCATGTTATCAATGCCACTTTGTGCATAGTCGTCTCATACCAACTAAGCACTTCCGAGAAGGGCACCAACCTGCCTTAGTTTGGCATGCCATGGTGCACATCGCAGCTCCATGCGCAAGCCAGTTGAAACCTCGCCACTGAAGGATCGAAGTCTTTCGACCCCCAATCCGAAGACCAGTTGATGATTTCATGCCATAGCGAAGAGCACCACCCAAACTCATTTGCTGGCGCATAGGCTCTCTCTTGCCTAGCCTCGAGTATCTTTACTCGGTTGGAATCACCTAGTGTGACTCCTGGGGGAATTACTCCTAACCCACACGCACCCCCGTGCGTCCAATCGCCTCGTGTGGAACATCCGCAAGTTGAGAGGTTTTTTAGCACTCTTCAAAGGCAACACCCTCTGGTCCGCTGGCACTGCTTAGCCAAACAACGCTCCACGTCTGTGCCGCCATACAACGATGCACTAACGACGATATCATTGCCTATCGCATGTCATGCTACCACCGCACGTCACCGATCAAGATGACGCATACCGCGCGTTCTTACGCTCGATGCATTTTCCACTCAGTAGAGCTCTGCACTGCTCATGCCCCATTCCAACCTCGGCCCGAGACAGTGACAATACCTGAATAAAGTAGAATAAAGAAACAGGGCTTCCTTAAACTAGGATTCTAGTTGAGCACCATAATAATAAACTGATAAGGCTTGTTTCTGAGTCAATGAATGCGTGATAACTGATAACAAAGTAAAGGTTAGAGTTGTTCGACCCACTTTCCCGTGAGAAGCTGGATTTCATTGGATATTTAGAACTTTAGTGGTGTGTCTATTTGCCAACTTTTAAAACTTTAGTGGTCTGTCTACTTGCTCACTAAAGGAAAAAAAGAAAGAAAAATAATACATCAGTTCAACCTGTCCACAAAAGATAATTTGTTTGTCCTGTTGGATCAGGAATCTCTCTCTCTCTCTCTCTCTCTCTCTCTCTCTCTCTCTCTGGGTAAATGTAACAGAAGGATCCCATGCAGTTTTAATACCTTTTTTAAGCCCAACATCATAGTCAAAGCATGTGCATGTTGGAGCTAAATGTGCAGAGATCTGCTTAACAAGGATCAGGAATCTCTCTCTCTCTCTGGGTAAATGTAACAGAAGGATCCCATGCAGTTTTAATACCTTTTTTAAGCAGGTGCATGTTGGAGCTAAATCTGCAGAGATCTGCTTAACAGGGGTGGCTATAATCCATTGTAACCCAATACAAAAATTTTGGTAGCTCGAAGGTACGCGCGTCCCTTTAATAGTTGGCAAATTTATGCCATTGGTTTGGTGGCGACAGAGTTATTAAGGGTTATTACAATCAAAGATAAAGGAAAAAAAAAGTAAAAATAGTGCATAAAAACAACCGAAACCCAAAAGGTAGCTTGTTTGTCCTTTGTCATATAGAGAGAGATGTCATTGGTTAAATAAGACACTCAACGAGTTTCAATGGCTGCATTCAAGGTCTCAAACTACATAAAGCCCACTTAGATTTGGCTTTGACTTGGATTCGGATTCGACCTGACCTGAGCGAGCCCAGCCTCACCCGGTTTGGATGATTTGGTCTTAGTTATGGTTTGACTTTGACTAAATTTTTTATCACTTATTTTTAAACAAAATTGTACTTTATAAAAAACCACTTAATAAACTTTATTTTCTTAAAAGGTTTTGATAGTTAACCAAGGCAGTCAGAGCTCATTTGTGACCTTACTGGGAGGCAACACCTAGCCTAATGGCTAGCCTCAACGTGTCCAAGATGTTGGAACGATAGTGGATGCCGGCCGCCCATTGATAGGCACAAATAGCCCATTTAGGGTATCTATTTGAACCATTCTCGGTGCATACCTACATGTTTGAATCATAATAGCTGCATACAACCTGTTCGGACCTTAATGGGCCTTTATGGATCCATGCGAACTTGGTTCATATAGACTCCAACTGCCACAATCTCTCTCTCTTTCAAAGTTATTCAACGGTCATCGTGTTGTAGTTCCTTGTCCACTTAGTGCAAGGAGTGACTGGCATTACACATGAGGTGCATGCTTGGTTGTATCTCGAGGTTGATCACTAATCACTATACCTGGTTTGAACAACTATCGTTTTTAAGAAAACACCTTTGTTGTGCACCTCCAAGCATCAGTCTCATCGATTGTTGCAAAAATATTCTGAATTTTCAACAATTTAAAAGTGATATCCTCGCTCCATAATCTTCCTAATCATGGCCAAAAGTATTGTATGTGCTAATTGATCCCTGCACTCTAGAATGAGAAGAAGAAACCATTGTTGAGAATAAGAAGCATAGCAAGTGAAAAAAAATTAAAATGATTGTATATCGATAGCACATTTTGAATGACTTTTTCAACCTGTTGTTTGATCTTTACTCTGAATTAAACCCTCATAAAAGCTTTAGAAAGCTCTTCAAAATAAATACAACACAGGAGATGTAAAAAATCCTAAGTTTCTTGTTAACAAATATGTAGATTTCAAGTTTTTTTTATGACAAACCTTTTTTACCTCAAGTTGATCAAATGCAATTGTTAGCTCATCAACTTAACAAAGAAGGCATGAACTTTGATGAGTCATTTCAAGTTATTGCAATAATTGATAAATTATCGAACTCATGAAAAGACTATTGTAATATATTAAAACATAAAAATGAAGATTTTACTTTGGAAGAAGAAGCTCGTCACAAAGATAAAAAAAATAAAAATTAAAAAAATAGATACCAAAGTGAATATGATGGATCGTAAGCCAAGGTTCAAACCCAGTTTAAAGCCTAAAAACAAGAAAATATTGTGTATGGCAAAACAGAGCACTATGTGAGTGTCGTTATCACAAAAAACAAGGCACTAAAGAGAACCTAGTGGTTGTAATAAGTTCAATTTATATGATTCAAATAAACAAAAAGTAACATGTAAATTCATGGTTTATAATTCACACTTGTAATGATCGAAGTATGTTTACGATGTCATGAGAGAAAACAATCGAGTCTATATGAAAAACTCTCATCATGTGAAGGTTGAAAGAAAAAAAATTGTAAAATTCAAATTCACATCCGGAAAAAGTCTTACCCTCATGAATGTGTATTATGTATACACTGTAACTAAGAACCTCATATTAACCTTCTTACTAAACAATACATTATTTTAAGCTTATGATTGAATCCGACAATTTAATATTGTCGAAAAATCATGTACTTATTGGAAAAACTTTGTTTTTAATGAATGTAATTATTGTCTTTGTTTTTGCTTACTTGCTTCTCTTTTGAAGTATAACATGCTAAACTTGGTCAAATGCATTTTTATTTAATTAAGTGGTGGGCACTGAAAGGAGCTAAACAAGGAATGTTTGTAGAGCAGGTAGTTAAGGAAGTTGATTGGTGTCTCGAGGAGGATTCAGAATCAATGTGGAATAAGATAGCGGGTGGTATGAGAAAAGTAGCTAAGGAGGTATTGGGTGAGTCTAAAGGCGGTGCACCACTAGGTAAGGATACATCATGGTGGAACGAGGATGTCAAATTAGCTATTAAGGTTAAAAGAGAGTGTTATAGAAATCTAAGTAAGAGTCGTGATAATGAGAATTTGGAGAAGTATATGATAGCAAAGAAGGAAGCTAAAAAAGTTGTTCGAAACGCGAGGGCTAAGGTATATAAGGAGGTTTATGACAAGTTGGATACCAAAGAAGGCGAGAAGGATATTTATAGGCTTGCAAAGATGAGAGATAGGAAATCGAAGGATTTGGGTATGGTTAGATGTATCAAAGATGAAACGCAAAGGGTTTTAGTCAAAGATGAGGAGATTAAGGAGAGATGGAAAGATTATTTTGATAAGCTATTTAATGATAGTCATGCTCAAGATCATGGAGACTTCTCCATTCCTTTTCATGAGATAAATCGTGACTTCATGCGCAAGATTCAAAAGAAAGAAATTGCAGAGGCTTTGAAGAAAATGAAATCAAGAAGGGCAGTTGGCCCAGATGGTATACCTATCGAGGCTTGGAAATGCTTGGGAGAGAAAGGTTTAGAATGGTTGACAAATCTTTTTAACTTGATTTGGCGAACAAATAAGATGCCTAATGAGTGGAGGAAGAGTACTTTGGTGCCTTTATATAAGAATAAGGGTGATATACAAGATTGCACAAACTATCGTGGTATAAAACTCATGAGTCATACTATGAAACTTTGGGAGAGGGTGATTGAGTCTAGGTTGAGGAAGGTTGTCATGATATCGGAGAATCAATTTGGTTTTATGCCTGGAAGATCAACTATGGAAGCTATACATCTTCTTAGACAACTTATTGAAAGATATAGAGAGAGGAACAAAGATTTGCATATGGTTTTTATTGATTTAGAGAAGACATACGATAGAGTACCTAGGGACGTTCTCTGGTGGACAATGATGAAGAAAGGTGTTTCTCTCAAGTACATTAGTATAATTAAAGATATGTATGAAGGAGTAGTAACCAATGTCCGCACTTGTGGAGGGGTGACAACCAATTTCCCGATAACGGTTGGGTTACATCAAGGATCTGCTTTAAGCCCTTTCCTATTTGCGATAGTGATGGATGAGCTTACGAGATCAATTCAAGAAAATGTATCGTGGTGTATGTTGTTTGCTGATGATATTGTTTTGATTGATGAGTCTAGAGCTGGGGTTAATGCTAAGTTAGAATTATGGAGACAGACATTGGAAGCTAGAGGTTTTAAGTTGAGTAAGAGTAAGACTGAATATATGGAATGTCGGTTTAGTAAGCAACGAAGTAGTGATGGGAGTGTAGTGAAGCTTGGTGAGCAAGATATACCGGTGAATGATTATTTCAAATATTTGGGATCCATCATTCAAAAGTATGGAGAAATTGATGGAGATGTAAATCATAGGATAAAGGTTGGGTGGATGAAATGGAAAAGTGCTACTGGAGTGCTGTGCGATCGTAGAATGCCATTGCAGTTGAAGGGAAAGTTTTATAGGACGACTATTAGACCCGCCAAGAGACATCATATTCAAAAAATGAGTGTAGATGAGATGCAGATGCTTAGATGAATGTGTGGAAATACAATAAAAGATAAGATTCGGAACGAAGAGATACGTAAGAAGGTAGGTGTTGCACCCATTGAAAATAAGATGCGAGAGAATCGTTTACGGTGGTTTGGACATATTCGGCGAAGGCCTAATGATGCTCCAGTTAGAAGGTTGGAGAAATGGGAAAATATATTAGTTAAAAGAGGTCGGGGTAGGCCTAGGAAGACTTGGATGGAGATGATAGGAAAGGATATGAATGCTTTGAACCTCACCGAGGACATGGCGTTGGATAGAAATGATTGGAGGAAAAGGATTCATGTGGAAGACCCAAAATGAATTTCTTTTTTGGTTCATATCGCTGACCCCAATTGTTTTGGGATGAAGGCGTAGTTGTTGTTGTTCTTGTTGTTGTAAGAAAATAAATAAATTAGGTATAATTTTGATTTACAAACATGATCATAAACATATATGTATTCGAGTAAAGTTTTCCAAAAAAAACTTTTTGAAGTGGAAAGAAGTTCTAACATTTTTGAACTCAAACATAATGGGCCTTTATGGACCCATGCAAATTGGGTCTATATAGACTCCAAAGGTTACAGGTCAAACCGTAATTTCATCTCTCTCTCTCTCTCTCTCTCTCTCTCTCTCTCTCTCTCTTCTCGTGTGAAGCTGCTTTTCAAGGGTCATTCAGTCTACTCAGTGCAAGAAGTGATGATTGATATTGCATGTGAGGTCGGACTTGGTTGTATCCTAAAAACGAGATCCATAACTACCTCAGTGCACTCTGGTTCAACCTTGGTAGGGCAACTACCGCTTTTAAGAAAGTGCTTCCAAGCACGAGGTCTCATTGATTGCTGCAGAAAAGGTTTTGAATTTCCAATACTAACTGAATCAGAATTTGAAGGAAAAAAATAAAAGAAAAAAATGAAAAAAGAAACATGACACTCGTTTTTCATATTTTTTTTGTTTACACAAGGAGAAAAATGTAGCCAACAATGACCAGGACTGAAGAGAGCAGTGTGATACCACGACCTCCAGCAACAAATGCAGTCCCCGCTGACGAGTTGTGATATTGTGGCCTAAACACAAAAACAAGTTATTCAAGAGTATAGATCAATACCCCTTTGAACATATAAAACAGGGCGACAAGTTTGTCAAATTTCAAACTTACTTTTGCAAATGAGAAAGAGCACCACAGTAGAGAACATTATCAGGCATTGGCAGCTCAGTTTTGTTAGTCGCCTCTGGATTCACGACTCTTATGTACACTTCCTGCCCAAGATACCAAGAATCCAGATTTTCTGAACGAAGATTCCATATACCCACATTGTCTAGTGAAACCAAAATTGAAGTCCATGCTCCAGGGAAGACCTGATCCAGTACAAACTTTTCAAAGTGCTGCAATAACATGGATAATAGATCAATGATACATTTCATATGAACTAGCTACCTGTGCAGTGCAGCGTGCAACTCCATCCCATTTGTTGTAAGTCCCCCTGCTATTCTCTGTCCATTCGCCATAGTCCATTCTGCAGTATGATTTGTTTTAATGAATTATTACTATTCATAATGAATGGAACTCTAACTGTTAGCACTTTGAAGAGAAACAAGAGAATTATATCTGAAAGAAGAGGAAAAAAAATCTTACCCAGCCACAAAAAAGGCATATCCATCCATGTGATAATTTTGAACTGAGGTGTCATTGTTTTGCAATATAATTTCCATAAATCCCCTGTAAGTACCATTGATGAGAGATGCCCCCATTATGGGCGCTTCATCCCTTGGCTTGGTCGGAAAGTCGAGAGTATATATTCCTTTCAGATTGTACTGATCAGCTAGCCTCAAAGGAGTTGCCGGAGGAACATATGAGAGGCCACTAAGGGCTGCCCGGCGCTTTCCATCTATAACTGATGGTGGTTTATTTTGCAAAACATACACTTGGCTAACATTGATTGAGCCATATCTAAATGAGCCCTGAGGATTTGGACGGGCAGCACTGGCTGAAACATTCCATCTATCCACAATATACAACCATCCGTTCATAAATGTGAAATATTGGGCAAAAAACATAGTATCAAGAAAAATCCCCATAGCAATCAAGGATTCATGGTAAAATATGGTTAGGATTGATATCCATACCTGATTGATCTGGCTTGGTTCATTGAAAAGTACTTGTCGTAAAAGTCATCAGGAGGGCTTGGTAGAGGGCCACTTGCAGGACCTTTGGAATTGGAGTAATGCAAAATTGCAACACCAGTTACCCTTTGCCACACTGTTGTGTTCACAAACCGAGCACTTGCTACGATGTAGTAATCACTACTGGCATTTTGATCCATGGTCACCAAGAATGAATAAGACTGGCCTACATGGATATCTAAGCTTGTATAGTTTTGCTGAGTTGTGTATGACCCTTCTGTCTCCACGAGCTCCAAGTTATGGTTCTGGATTCGGAAGTTTAGACTAGTTGAGATACCAACATGGTGAACCCGAATGCGATATGTTTTTCCTGCAGAATGGCCCAAAGGCAGATGCCATCGAGAAACAAAATGATAAATGACAAGAGAACACAGATGAACTGACAGAAAATGAGTATTATCTTACGGTCACATAGTTATTACCTGGCTTAACGTTAATAGTCTCATAATCAATGCCTGCAGGAACAAGGGTGTCATTGTAACGGTAAGGACCTTTTCCATTGATGATGACTCCATCTGGCATTCCAAGTTCTTTCCCATCATCAAGGGCTTTTCTCAGATCCTTAAAATCACAGGAAAGACAATGGTGACAACAAACTGAGAGACTGTTCATACAACAATTAGCATACAATTTCAATGACTGGTCCTGACTCACCGTATGGTTTTTGTTATACCAGTCGGATATGAAAATAGTTATGTCGCCATCAGGTGTTCCGAAAGGCACAGAAACAATAGCCCTGTTATTAATAGTAAAACCTCCATAGCCACCAGCGGCTCTCTGAAAATTGGTACTGGGGAAGTAGAAAAAACTCCCAATTTGATCCTTAACCTGGAATTGATAAGTCCAGTTCCAAGATGGAGGAATTTGACAGTTTGTGCCCAAGACACCATCTTGCCATGAATTTCGTCTTTGTTGTATTCCAGCCCTGTTCAACACAAGCAGAGGAAACATGATAACAGTTCAGCACTTCAACCCAGACATGCCAAAAATGACAAACACAATGAAGTTGGTCTCCCACAAAAAGCTTACCAAGTTATAAGCAAAGGCTCATCCAAGTTATTTTGAACATTAACTACAACATTGTAGTTTGTAGTCACGTTGACAAGAGGGCCAGGAAACTGTCCGTTGACTGCAATCACCTGCATGTCATTTCTTAACCCTCATGAGACTCAAAGAAAAACACCACAAAAGGCATCTGTCTATACGTATGTTTGTGCATGTATATCTGCTTGCAGTATTGATACCCTAGAACCTTTCCCTTGATTTTATACAATCCAATCGATCACAAAGCCAACCGACTGAACAAGTTCCCAATGAATGTAGATGTGTTATACAAGATGAATATGTACTTAATATCATGAAGCTTAGAACAAATTTGGAGACAAGCATGCGGGTTAATTGCTTCCCAAATCCCTTAACATAGACCAAAGGCAGTGGAGACACATACAACTAAATGATTTTCCTTTTATTTTTTTTTTGAGGAAACATACAACTAAATGATTTTCAAAACCACATTAAAAGAATTTCCTATAACCTACCACGAAGCACAAATATTTGGTGGAGCATGTAATGGGAAACCCAATAAGGTTATAATCTTCCTTTTTAAGCTTTACCATTCCAACACGGTAAACCGTAAAATAAGTTGTGCTGCTTGTCAACAGCAGACTGCCGATATACATCATTCTTCTTGCATATCAGACTTGACATAGTAAAGTAAGAAACAGAACAAATGGCAAAAGAAAATGCGTATCAGAAGATAAAACATTGGAAAGACTGCATTGAAAAGCTAAACGATGGGTACCACTATAAATTTTACAAGACATTATAAGACAGCAAACACTGCACATCAACTCCCATTTCCAGTAATTAAAGCCAAAGATACCATGAAAGCAGAAACAGTCATTCATCTTGCTAATAAGCAGATTTTTTGGCACTTATGCAGAAAACAAGAACCTGAGATATTTCATTCGTTACATAGTACAATGCCACGCATTATCCCAGTTTTATGGATAAGTGGTTGCGTCCAAATACCGGCTAAACTTCAAAAATATCTTTTGCCATCACGAAAGAAGATTGTAAAGGGGGGTTACAAGTGCCAGCAACATATCATCATATCACGCAGTGTGAGAAAAAGAACTTTCTGCGGGAATCGTTCATTGCCAGATAACCCAGCCCAAAACAGAGGAGCACAAAAGCTCAATAACAGAAGAGGCGCAATACCAACTGCCCATCTACTGGAACAAAGTAATAAGACATAACAAATCGTGAAAAGAATTGTAGCATTATATACATAGAAGGATCTTCTCCAACTGAGCTCAGTGAAGCTAAGTGGCTAGGATTATGCACAATGTGGAGACACCCACCTACCAAAAATAGCTGCTACAACACCAAATCAAACCCACATTTTCCATTTTTCCAACAGTACCCATTAAGCATCTCTACATTGAGTGAGTGTCCATGATATATATATATATATATATATATATATATATATATATATATATATATATATATATATATATATATATATATATATAGAGAGAGAGAGAGAGAGAGAGAGAGAGAGAGAGGAACCTGCTGTTTGACACCGAGAGGAGAGGCGGTGATGTAAGAGACATCCCAGTTGAAGAAGGCAAACGGATCTGCAGCCAAGCACACACCAACCAGGAGTAGCAGGTGAACCAACAAAGAAAGCACAGGGAAATGCCTAAATCCAACCACAACCATCTTCTCAAATCCAAGTGAAACTGCTATATTCTAAAGCACAACTGAGCTCTGCACTAACTCCGCACAGGGTCACTAACCCACTTCACTACATCATCATAAAGGAATGGCCATTACAGAGAGAGAGAGAGAGAGAGAGAGAGAGAGAGAGAGAGAATAGTTAGTGGTGGTGGGGAACGGGTTCATGAAGAAGGGAGGGGGCGGGAGGGACGCGTGGGCGCCACTGAGTGATGGTGATTGGTGAGCATAGCTGTCGGTCACATGCGGCGATTCAGGTGATGAGAGCGAGAGATGGGGTCGGGTTTTTTTTGCCAACCAATCGCCAGGCCACCGCACTAATTTCGGAGCCCTCCCCAACCCCAACCCCCCCCCCCCCCATTCCAACGTTCCCATTTTTCTTCTCGGAGGGGCACGTGCTTCCAAGTCAACTGGGCCCCACTTTCTCTCTCTAAAAGGGGTGCTGTTTGAATATATTTTTTGACCAAAAAAATAGCCGTTGGTTGCTTTTTAACTTGAAGTGGGTCAGGTTCAACGTCTAACCAAGCCATTTTCTGCATTTGATGAGTCATGATAACGTGGACTATATTAAAATAAGGATTTGGTCTGTTGGTTAGGAAGGAAAAGGGGACCACTTCATGGGCTTTCGAATTTTGAAACTTATAAAGGAAAAGCCATTTTATTTGGGATTTGATCCTTTAAATACAAGTTTCCTTGCTAAGTTTCATGCTTAATGTTTAAGCTTTTGGATAAATAGCCTGGCCATGAAAAATCTTGACTCGTACATTTCTCGGGGGGGGGGGGGGGGGGTTATTTATTTATTAAAAAAAACAACAACCGGCAAAACCAGCTCTGTTTTTCCAAGATTTAGATGCGGAAGAAAAGCTAAAACTTGACTTGGCAGATATGTGGGCATATTATTTTCACTCTCTCTCTCTCTTCTAATGAGTAGACCTTGGTTGATGACCATTTGAGACTCTCTCTCTCTCATCTTGGTTTACATGGTCAGCTGTTGGGAGGATTATAAAAATGCCTACTAAAATTTGGGGAAGGTGTAGGGACGTACTCTTCCATATCAAATTGTAGGTTGGTTGTCTCCCTACCTTGAGAGGGTTGAAATTACTACCAGACTGTCTTCTATTCTGGATTTGGCACTGCATATTGTAGATAAGGCTCTGTTTGGGAGCTGGTATTTGGAGGGATATGGGAAAGAAGATGATAAAGGTGAAGGATAGGGAAGGATTGACATGGATTTCACATCTTTCCAAGGATGTAGTTGGAATTCGGAGTTTGGAAAAGGGATTTGGCTTGTGAAATCTCATATTTCCCCTCCCATTCTAAATCTGGGATACCAAATGGCAGGGATAGGTGGGGATTCCATGAATCGGCATTGCCGTTCCCAACGCCAGCTCCCAAACAAAGCCTAGGTCACACCTAACCGTTTGATCTTAACTATAATATGCTTCCACTAGTTTTAAGTGTCGTATGAACACCTAGGCTTATTTATACTTTCCATAGCACAGTACCAACTCTTTTTTTTTGAAAGGCAAGCTGGGGTTAGACAGATCCCTAACAGTTATACAACGATACCATTGGGATTTGAACTTGCAACGTCCAATTCACACAAGGTAACATGCACTAGCTGTTCCTACCGGACAAGCGGAGCCGTTGGTACAGTACCAACTTCATAGTAAATGAAGTTCCTATTAATTTCTCAAGAATGTTATGATCTATGACAGTATGGGGTTCATACAGGCGCACCTCTGCATGCACTCAGCAAGGCAGAGTCCACACATAAAGGTGGCATATTCATTATCAAGGGAAGATTGCATTCTATGCAAGGTGGATATAGCGTGGGCCATAGGTCTCCCATTTGATTGGTAGACTTCACAGTTCACCTCTTTTGAGCCAAACTAGGCATGAGTGACAGACATGGTACAGAATAATAGAACTAGAAGCATTGAGACAAAGACTTTGTAAGGTAGTTGTTAACATAGTGACAAATCTTGGCTGCCAAGATTTTGCCGTTTTGGCTTTTTACTTTCGTCACTATGGTTGTTAATTGAGGGGTTATCTTTTTCTTGAATTAACGTGGAAAAACAAACTATGGCTTGAACATCCCGGTATAGGCTGACATTGAATGTGGACTTTAATTGGTGTCTACAAGTCCACTAAGGGTATGTTTGAATCACTGTCCCCGGCCCGAAATAGGATGAAATGAACATGGAGGGTGGTGATTTTAACAAATGTTGGATGCGGTCAGAACGGCGTCCGCTGCATCCTTAAAAAGCTGTTCTTTTTTGTCACACCCCTCTTCCTGTTACAAAAAAAAAATGCAGGAAACACGTTAAAAAAAATTGAGAGTAAGGGTCCCCTGACTCTCTCTCTCTCTTTCTCTCTCGTTGGCAGCGAGCCGAAAGAAGATCAACATTAATACTCATGAAGATCAATAAAATGTTGAACCCATGAACCGAACAAAGTAGAAACAAAACTAAAATATAGAAAAAACAAAGCTAAAGAAAAAGAAACTACAGACAGCTAGCAACAAAACAACAAAGCCTACTCAACCAAGATCCGCAAGATTAGAAGAAACCACCGCTGAGTGAACGTCGTTCAGATGAGAGGAGAGGTCTCTAAGATGCATACGTAATATTGCATATACATCAACCATGATTTTATGGACAAGATGATTAAAGATGACCGGAATTTGACGGAAAGTAGCATCATTGCGTGCCATCCAAACAAACCACCAAGTAGTAAGCAACCATGTCTTCCAGATCAGTCTCCACCGCTTGCATCGTCTAATTTCAATAGGGCCCAGGAGAAGATCAAGCGCAAAAGACTCTTCTTTGACAATTACGTTCGGAGATCTCCACGTCCTATTAAATAGGGCCACAAAGATTGGGCAGGACCAAAATAAACGAAAAGTAGTTTCTTCAGCAGCTTGACACAACACATACCAACTTGGAAACTGAAAGCCCAACTTCTTTAAATAACTGTGAGTCTGAACCCTATCATGCAAAATTAACCAAGCCAAGAACCGAGATCTTGGAGAAGGGCCCTTACCCCATAACGCACACTCAGGGAACCAATCTGCCCCTGGGGGGAGCAACGATTTATACACTTTGTGGGTGTGGAACGCTCCATTTGGAGTAATGACCATTGCAACCACTGATCATAATTTAATCTCTCGTTGGCAGCGAGGGGGTCACCGATACCGGGGTTCTCTCTCTCTCTCCTTGGCAGCCAGGGGTCACCGGTACCGGGGTCACCGATGTCGGGGATGAGGCTACCGTCAAGAAGCCAATGAGGCAATGCGAGACCATCATCAAGGCGAAGCATGGCTGACGCGGCTTCTCATTTTCTTTCTTCCTCTTTTCTTCTTTTATTTCGTTTTGAATCAAATATTTTTTTAGGGCATTTTTAGGTTTTCATATGTGAGGGTTTTCTTAAATTAGGGTTTTTTGTTTGATTTTCATAGATATTAAGTTTTTGTTTGATTTTAATGATTAGGGTTTCTTCTTCTTGATTAAGATTTGTTTTTCATTGAGTACGGTTTCTTCTTTTTCATTCTTCCCCAATCAAACAATGGACATTTGTTGGACTAAAAAAACGGAAAGAACGGAACCAATGTTGTGTTCCGTTCTATTTGTTCATTTTGTCCCATCATGAACAAGCCATCAAACAACCCCTAAGTATTTGCTCGTGTCCACCAAGGACAGTTTTCCATTTGGCTTAGGTCATGCCGAAAAGGACACACGCTCCAGGTATCGAACTCGTGACCTCCTTCAACTTGAAAGCCTTAAATCAACCCATTTAGTTAGGCGTTCAGAGCTCTTGTGGGCAGGGATTACTTTGAGATGGAAAACAATGAAGAGATAAACATTGCAAATAAGACTAATCCTTTTTTTTTTTAAGATGAATAAAACCAATATTGTCAAAGAAGGGCTCATGACGACCAGCATGATTGTTGCTGGATATCCTGTAGTAAAGCACTAAATAGGTGCCTTAAAAAAAGAAAGCACTAAATAGGGGAGACTTTTGTTGCCAGTCTTACTGGCCTTCACTAAGGAGTCTAGAGAGGGTACTAACCACCACATAGGAGGCAATTCTGACCAATTCAAAGTCCACTTGTATTTTCAGGGAGGAGTACCAGCAATATCCAGGGGTGTCAATGGGTCAGGTTTACCCGGACCAGACCCGTACCAAGCCCTATAGGATCCCGGTATGGTGATCATAGTGACAAACTTTAAAAATGGCAAAATCTTGTTTTTCAAAAACTTGTGAGAATTTGAAATTTTTTCATAAATCTCACATTTTTTGGCAAAATCTTGGCAATAAAAAATAAAGTAAAAAATATAAAAAAATATTTTTATAAGAAAATATTAATAAAAATATATATAAAAATAAAAATATATATAAAAATAAAAATACATGGGTTTTTCATGATAAATAACTGTTTAAAATGTAAATATCACATTTAAATAATAGTATTTATGTTTTTTAATAAATCTTGCGATATTTTGAAAATATGCGACAAATTGTTGTTTTAAACTTTCAGGCAATTTCTCGTGATATTATAACAAGATTTTCATAAATCTCGCTATATTTGTCACTATGATGGTGATAAATAAGAACACCCAATTAAGACTTAGGTTCGGATCCAAAGGTTTGATTAATACATGGAGTCGGGGTATGGTTTGTGAAATTTTATACCAGACCTAGGCCTGACCCAAGTTCTGATTAAGACCCATAATTTTTCATTGTAAAAATAATAAAAAATATTATTTTATCGTGTATGACCCGGGTCTGGTTCATGTAGTTCTTATCGGGTCTGAGTGTGATTTCTCTTATGGTGGATCGGATTAGACCCAGATCCAGACCCGATATCATACTCAAAAATCAGGGCCAGGTCTGATTTTACCTGGGTCCGAAACAAACCATACCCATCGACACCCGTAGACATAGCATCTCTAGAAATTTAAAGGTGGCGTATTAAAAGAATTTTGTATGCAATTAATAAGATGGCATTTTTTAGAGAGGAATTGATGATAATAAAAGTTGCTATTTATGGAAGTATTGTCTAGTCTCACTTTTGCCAAATCAAATGCCCCTCAAAGCTTTAATGGGGGAAACCTTAAATGGTCGTGTTGCCCAAGTCCGGCCAAGGAGCCATGAAGTCAAATAGTATCCTTGAAGCAAGCCTTCAACTAGGCCTTCAGCTTGACACAGGACCCCGCTTACCACATGGGATACCATCTCGGTGCTTAATGTTCGGTCTAGGTTCAAATCTCATGAGTGTCACTCCCTGAGTAAGCCGAAGTTTGGCGACTCCCGGGGGTCGAGGGTTCTGCTTAATCCTTATAGGATCCAGATATGATTTCTCTTATGATGGGTTCGATTAGACCCAGTCCAAACCTGTCAAATCAAGTCTGGGTCTGGTTTCACCTAAGACCGAACCAAGTCCAACTCGTTGACATCTCTAACCCAATGTCACTAAAAGTTAAATGAATTTGTATGCCAATTTTGATTTTTTTTTTTTTTTTAATGATGAGGAACCGTCCCCAAGAACCAGAATACTTAATAGGGATAGCGCCGCTCAGGTCTTTCCGGAGACAACCAGTTAAAGGCACCCATGAACCTGGTGAGAGCCTGAACCTAAACCCAAAGGATCAGCATCTTCTCTCCAGACCCGCTGCCACTTGGGCGTTCTCTCAGAGGATCCTCCCAGTTTTTGATTGAAAGAGTGGGAACCATGCTCCTTGATGGAACCCTTTAGATTGGTGGGTCAATACACACACATATACCATATTCTCGGCTACTTTTCCAGATAGAGGGGTTGGATAGGGAACTAGTGATTTGCAGTAAGAGGTTTCAAAACCCGGGTTTAATCAGACCCACCACAAGAGAAACTATACTCAGACCCAATAAGAACTACATGAACTATACCCTGTAAAATAATATTTTGTATCATTTTTACATTAAAAATTTGTGGGTCTTAATCGGAACTTGGGTAGGGCGTGGTATAAAATTTCACAAACTATACCTGGCTCCATGTATTAACTGGACCTTCAGGTCCAGACCCGAGTCTTCTTCTTATTTATCGCCACACCTAAACCCTACAGGGTTTGGCACCGGTCTGTCCCGGTAAACCTGACTCTTTGACACCCCTAATTTGCAGCCACTAAACTCATTGTCTCCGTTTGAAAGCATTCGTGAGAACAAAAGGGTAACATATGGAAGCATCCAACAAAATCATTAACAATGCAATTACCAACGCGCGGGGTTGGAAGTTCGAATCTCAATGGTGGTATGGTTGTATAACTGGCAGGGGTCTTTCCATCCTCAGCTTTTTCTAACAATTTGTGGGGGAAACTTGTTTATTTAAAAAAAAAAAAATGTGCTGGCAAACCGTGTGGGCGCCTTGCCAACTTGGTGTGCCCAACTGTGCTGTCGATGACATGCAATCCTGTCCCAGAAAACACCAAAATGGGTTCATATTTGGATCTGGGGTCTGAACCCTGATGCCTAGATCCGAACCATGTCAGACCCGTTTACATCACTGATTCAGCCCCTGTTTAGCGGCACGGTAATGTAGGCTGTGTTGTAGAGCTTACTGGACCAAACGGGGCTTTGAATTAGATAGGAACCATTTACAACAACCCACCAACAAAAAGCATGCAGTTTTCAACTACCAAGTAAGACCCTACATGTGCAAGAGGCTAACTTGGGTACAAAGGGCACCCATAAGATTGACTTGTTTGGTGGGTCCAACAGGTTTACAGTTTAAGAGGATCCAAAGCCATTCGAACCTGGGCGAGGTTTCACATTCAAGTAGGGAAGTGATGCGGGTTCAGTCATGCTTGATCCAAATCGAATCTGATTGTATGCCATATATCTCAATGAAATCCAATGATATAGAGTCAAATTTAGATTTAAATGTATATATTCATTGTCACAAGTCGACCTTATAGGCATTTTTTTGGCATGCAGGTGAAAGAGGGCATGCAACATTTTTTTCAATAAAGTATTTTAAAAATATATTTTTAATAAAAATGTTTGTGCAAATCGTGCATCAAATAATAAAAACCGGTTCACATTAGTGGTGAAGTCCGGGTCGAACTCAGAGAACGGGATAAGTACTTTTGTACCCCCACATAAAACTACTTTTGTTGCTTTGAAATTAAAAATTAATTAATTAACTAAATAAAAAAATAAGTGCTGCCATCTACGAAGGATTTACAAAGAATAATTAATGGTTTTATTACAGAGCCAATGAATTAAATAAATAAAATAAATCCTAATCTAAAAAGAAAAGAAAAGAAAAGGTCTTTAGTGCTTGAGCTCTTAATCCCTTCTTATCTTCAATGTTTTCCTTGTTTGTTTCTTCATCATTAGTTTTTAGTCTTGAAGGGCTCCTTGAGGGACCTGAAGGGCCTTTTGAGAGAACCTTAGAGGGCTCTTTAGGAGTACTTTTGAGAGCCCATCACACGTCTTAACGCTTTTCTACAAAAAAAAATCACAAAACACAAAAAAGAGAAAGAAAACTGCGCAAGAATCAAAGGTTAGTATGAACAAAAATCATAAAAACATGCAATGAACTAACATGAAATAACAAACTACACTACAAGACAAAATAACATAACTAACTATCCACTAACCAAGAACTAACATGACAACTACTAAAAAACAAATTAGCAAATCAAACTAACTAATGAACAAGAAACAATTGATGAAACAAACTATGACAACATAAAAAAAACAACTAACTAATTAACCACCAAGAAGAAAACGTGCATAGTATTTTGAACTAACTAAACTAATGTATTATGCTAATCAAACAAAACATTAATGCTAATAAACTAATTAACAATTAGTAAAACTAATGCTAACTGAATTATAATACTAAAATAAAACTATGAATAAAAAATACCAAAACATGTTGTACGGTTTTCAGATTCGAAACTACTCAAGATAAAAACAATAGATACTAATCTAGGCTTTGAAATAATACTATTAATTCTAATCTAAGATGCGGTGCTAACTATGAAACGATTTAAGAAGATAAAATGATTAACTTACCATAACTACTTGCCGCAGTTTCACACTTCAATTCACATCAGTCATGTTGGTGCGTGACTGTCGTGAGTTCTAAAAAATTCACACAGTTTTAATCAATGCAGGCTATGCATGAACCACATATTCAATTGAATGTCCAAGGCAGTGTTTTCACAACAGATACATGTTGTTTCAACATACTACACGTTGCTAAACTAATGACAACAATAAGAATGCCTATCTACAACTCGACGATCAATCCAGACACTATTGAGGCACATGAAATCACTGTATGTATGTCTCAGTAATGGCATTAAACATCCATCCTCATCGATATACGTGATAAACAAAACATGCATCTCATGCCTTATTTTGTACCATTTTCAGCTATGTGTGATTAAAGCAACACGACACAAGACAAATGATAACCTCAATCTATAGAACTACTAATAAAAATCAAATTTCTACTCTATGTTAACTAAAATAAGCAAGAATCGATTTATGCAAAATATGATGCACATGCCTAATCTACCATGCAGAAACAAGGATGCTAAACTAACCATGATGCTAAAAAATATATATATTAACCATAAGCAATCTAAACTAACAATGTATATCCAAAGAGATGGGAGAGTAGAGGTTTACCTACGCGGTTCACCTTTGACGGATAGGTTGAGAAGAAGAAGTGATTTTTTCATTTGCAATCACACGAACCTGCAATCTCTCCGATGATGAGGGCAAGAAGAACCGACGACGACGAGGTTTCGAAATAAGAACGAGAAAGAGGAAGATGAAAGAGGTAGGCAACCGGCTTGAGAAGAGAAAAGGAAAAAGAAGAAGAGGTAGAGAGGAGAGGGGGGGGGGGTGCACAGATTCCAAGAGGGAAAAATGTCCCCCTCTTCTCAAACATAACTATTTATAGTATTTTAATTAGGTTTTTAGAAATTCTTTCAAAAAAAGTTCATAAAATTTTTAATATTTCAAAAGACCTCTCTTTTTAAAAATATTTTCTAAAAACTTAATTAGTTTTTCCAAAATACTCCAAAGAGGCTCAATTTGTTCATATTACACTCTGATGAAAAACTATAAAAACCTTCATAAATAAACATTTTTAAACGATTTTCGCATATGTTCATGCATGAAAATGTATAAAATTATGCATGATCAAATTCTCCCATGCTTATCGTTTGCTAGTCCTCGAGCAAACTGGCCTAACAAAAAAAAATAAAAACCTAACTCACTTTTATAGGAATCACGATTGCATTTAGCATATGCAATAAGCCCTTTAAACCCTTGTGTTACCCCAGTGAACGAGTAAGGTCTCGTGAGGGTTTGCAGTGATGCTACCCACAAACATCTCTGTCATGTTTGCATAAAAATTCAACTTTAAAAAACCTTAGGCAGTTAAGGAGTTTGTTTTCACAAATATTTCATGTCATTATACTTTCAAAACATAATTAGAGTCTTTTACAGGCCACCACAAAATAAAACATTTTCTTTTACTTTTCTAAATATCATAATCATTTATGCCTCATTCTCGAAAAATCAAATATATACAAGCCATTATTTACTTATCTTCACTTATATGTTTTCTGCACAGGTTTTCTCAATACCTATTCCTAAGTAGTGAACTTTTTCTTTCTCGTTCTTAATTTTCTTTCTTTTTCTAGATTTTCAAATTTTTTCAGACTTTTTCTTTCTTTTTGTTGAGCACTATATCAAATTTTCAGTTTTTGTAACCCGTGTAACGAGCTTTGGGTCAGTGACTCCTAAGCTCGGGGCACCAGATACAAAGTATCCCTCATACTTAATTGCTCGAGTCAATAGACCTTCAATTCTCATAGTTTTAAGTATAGTTTGCTTCTTGTCATGCGTAATGTCAACACTATTAGGTTCTCTATAAAGTCCATGTAACGGGATTTCGGGCCGGTGGCTCCCAAACCAGATGGCTTTAGAGCACCAGGTGTAAACATCCCTCAGGCTCTACTTGCTCGAACAAAATAGGCCATATATATTAACTTAGACAAAGAAATGACTTCCTTCATTATCCTTTTAGAAATGAAACTCAAACACTTCAACTTGTGTTTGAGCCCAACTACTGTCGAATACGAAGACATTAACAACTAAACGTATGCACTTTTTCACCTTTGTGCTCTTATTTTTAATGTTATTCATTTGCTTAGTTTTTCAAAAATAAACTTTGTATATTCATACTTGTGATTCAAAATAAACTCTAGCATGCATTTATCATAATTTCTTTGAAATCCATATAAGTGATCATGTTTTTCTAGATTAGTATCATTTTTTTTTGTGGGGCTTAAAAATTCTCTAAAAATGTTAGATTATGTAAAACATTCATATAAGGTCAAACTCATTTCTTAAAAGCCCATTTTTTTATGAGTTTTCATCAATGTGCAAGTACAAAGACAGAAAAGCTTTGGGTGTGCAAACTACACCCTTACACATGCTTGAATGACACTCTCCTTAGTGACACTCCCTCATACTTGCTTGAAACTATAAGAATACACATGAGAAATAGAAGAAACAAGAGGAAAGGAGTAGAAGTCACCTGATCCGCGCTATGAAATCTGTCATGTTACCTGGAACTCATAAATCATATAAAAAAAGAATGAAATGTATACATGATCTATCACCCATGCTCATAAAACAAAAAAAAGCAAAAACTATCGAGTTACTAAAATTATAACAACAGTATGAACGACCTCCCATAAAGCGCTAAATTTTACGTCCTCAGCTAGACGGATCTTTGGTGATCCTTCATCATCTATGAGATCAATGGACACGAAGTCATGCTTAATCAGGAGGTTTGAGAAAAATGGTTTCATCTATGACCCTGCTGTGAACACCCCAAATTTTCCAAAAAAATCCAAAAATGACCTTTTTGCCCCTGACCTCCGTCCTTTGAATAAACCGGGTAAATTTTTAACCAAAAACTCCATTCATTCCTTGGATTCGTTAGAATTCGGACCCAAAGTCTTATCTCTGACCCAGTTTTGATCCGAATCGGATCCAAACCCCTCTTTGAGAAAAATTTCAAAAATAAAAACCCGAATTCTCAGAAAACTCTCTTTTGTAAATATCTTTGCAAAACTACAAAAAATCAGTTTTAAAATCTTTATTTCTCGTAAATCTTAGGACTTTTATACAAAAAAATAGAAAAATAAAACAAAGACCAAAAAAAAAATGGAAAATTTCAAAGAAAAAGGAATGAGTTTAAATTTAAAATCGATTTTGCTAAAAAAAATCATTTTTAAACCATTTTTTTATGAAAATTTTGTTAAGGGAGTCTCTTTTTGGAAAAACCAAAAAGTCTTCACAAATAAACCCTAATCTCCCCCCTCTCGTTCACGCGGGAAACCCTCATCGCCCAGCCGCCTTCTCCTTCTCTCGGCTCAGCCTTCACAACCAACCTCCATCGCCCTCCATCTTCACCTCCTCCATGTGCGCACCCTCCTCCTCCGCTCATCTTCAACAAACGGTCTTCCCGAATCCTCTTCCCTTCCCTTAAAAGGGCGCACAGGGCTCTCTCTTCAGGATCTGCCCTCACCCCCGCATTTCTCTTTCTTCTGCTTCTTTCAATCCGTTTTCATCCCTCCATACGCATCCCCTTCTTCTTCTTCTTTTTTCTGTTCCTTACCCCCCCCCCCCCCAAGCAACGGAAGATCGATTACCATTCAAGAGGCGCCCCTTCCCCTTCTTCAGTTAAACCATGCGATCATCAGAATCATAAGCAAAGAGACGGGAGAAATCGTCTGCCAACATTACCCATCCTCTCCATCAGTTGAAAGGAGCCGATCTCTGCAGCTCCAGGTAAGCCACCACTTTCGTTTTCTTTGATCCTCTATACATTTCTTTTTTTCTTTTTTTCTTTTTTTTTTGCATTTCTTTGTTCTCTTTCCTTACCCTTCCATATTTTCTTTTACAAAGCAAAATGGTGAGATCGATCTGCGTATAGCAGAATCAGCTCACCCGTTGCAACAACAAATGGAATCACTATATTCCAACACCCCTTTTGCAATTCCCTTATGATTTTCTTTTCTTTTTTTTTTGCAGTCGATCTTTTGGTTTTTCGCTATCCATCTCTCATCTGTAGTTCAATTTCCTGTGCTCATTTCAATTTTGATTCGCATTAGATCTTCAATGTCATCTTGTAGAACACTGCTTTACATGATGGTAACCGGTGATGCCTCGATCGATACCTCACCAATACCGCGTCAGTTTATCTTGTTTTTCCGACATTCATTAAAAATATATAAGATAGCATCGGGCTGCATATCACGACGTTGATTTGCTTGTTGTGGTAGAGTATGAATTCCCCTTTTCTCATTTTTTTTTATTATCACCACTAGTTATTCAATCTCTGTTGTATTTTCTTTAAAATCATCCCTTGGCGATATCCATTTGTTGTGCATGTAAATGTTATTTATGCTCCTTACATGTATTTCTCTTTAGTTGGTATACATCTCCCTTTATTTGCATTACATCCATCTCATTGTTTGATCTGTGTCCTATTAGTCTAACATCTTTTTTTGTAATTTGCAGTTAGCACCCGATTATCAATTTGATTTATAGTGTTTTGCTTTCCTTTATTTCCCATCTGGTTGGTATTTTAGTTTTCACCTTCGTAAGTGTCTGTGATTAGCATATGATCTTCTCTCTTTATCTTACTCAATTTATACCTTCAATTTTATCTGATGAGCCGAATCTGTGATTAGCATTTGTAATATCTGGTTATATCTATATCCAGTTTCATGATACCTGTATCCAAAGTCTGTTTAAGGATTGAAAATGGCGTAGGGCTCTCTCACCTGTTTTACAGTGTTGGTCATGATCCTATTCTTGTTAGGCCAGACTGCCTCATGTCCTTTTTATTATTGTTGATCTTTAGTTGTGCTTTATTATCTGTATATAATCTATGGTGAATGTGATCCCATATGTGTAAATTTCATGAATTTCATTTCCCAAGTTATAAATTTAGGATACTTTCCAGAATCATCTTTTAGCAGAAGTTCAGTTTTGATTTCAAACTTTAGGGTCCACTGGATGGATGGCATTTGGTAAACTGAAATTGTTACAAAATCTTAAAATCAGCAATATATATATATATATATATAAATAAATAAATATATATATATAATATAAAAGTGCAACTCATCTTGATAAGTCTTAGATATCTGGCCGAAAGCAGCAAGGCCCACAGAATTGAGCTTGAAAAGGTGATCTTTGGTGCTCTCAGTCAAGACCTTCAAAGGTAATGAACCTGCTGCAAACGTCATCTATGTCGTGAAGAAACTTCAAATTCTTCTTCAGGGAGGATTTACAGGGTCAACTGCCCTAATGCCAATGTATATAACATTTTTGTTCTGCAGCAAACAGGGAACCAAGCTGGAGTTGCAGAAATTGCCTGGCAGCTCAGCTGAACTGTAATGCAGATGTAATTGTTGCACAGAACTAGTCAACCGCCAGCCTCTGGTTTGATAGGTTTTACTAAGTTCTCATTGAGTTCATACAGAATATTAACTTTGTTTGTCTAAATAGAGGACTGAAGTTTCTGTACCCCTTAGAACCTCCGGTTATCATTTGCCTTGCTCCCCATCTATTTATTCTCTATGCTCCTTATATAGGTTAGCAGATCTGTCAATCAAACCCTTCTTTTTTTTTTCTTTTTTTTTTCCAAGCCCCAACAATTTTAGTAATGGCCATTCTTGCAACCGTGATCTTCCTTTCCTCCTTTCCTTTCTCATCCCTTGCTAGTTCCCGGCCCTTCCATTTATTTATGCTTCCAGCTTCGATGCCACTAGATGTCCTCTAACAATATTTGATGTTTTCAATGGATATCACCCAAATAACCTCCACCCAATCACCACCACTTCCATGTTTTCATAAGCATCACCAGCAAACATTGCATCACCACCTGTGTTTTCAATACCACAGCTCTATTGAGCTCCACAGCTAGTTACACTCAGCACTACCTGCAAAATACTCTGTTCATACCCTTGGTGCTCCCAGCCCTTACATATCTACCTGTTACTACCCCGGACTGATACTCCACAACCTCTTTCACACGGCTGTCCCTATAGTGACATCACTGTACAGCAAGCCCCATGGCTGTTATGGTCTCCTGTGTGTTTATGACACAATAAGTTAAGAGACTGTGGTAACCCCCCGCCACATAATGCACAACCCTCACATGTCTTCATCTTACTGTTCACCAGCACTTCATTAGGTCACCACAGCACCTATCTTGCTGCCACTGTTTTTGCGAAGAATCTGTCACCAACACCATCTTGTCTACAACCACCCTGTGGCTATGTCCCTGCAGTCCCATCAATCCCTCCATTTGTGGTAACCTGTCACATATTTACAGCAGTGCCTAGCACTGCTGTAACCATTTGCATATCCATAGCAGTGCCCATGCACTGCTATGATTCACGCATCTACCATCAAAGCCCAGGCCTCTTCTCTAATGCTTGCATATCTGCTGATTTTTCACATTTGTTGAATCACTGTGTGTGTGTATGATATACCATTCACTACACAATAAACAAGTTGTGTAAAGAGACATTCTCTCATTTACTCCAAGGCAAAATTCTGAATGTCTTTTTCATATGTAGCTTCTCATTTGATGTTCTGTATAAATATCCATATGTCCATACCCACATGTGTATACATATATATATATGTATAAATATATATATATGTATATATATACATGTATATCTATGTATACCCCTATATTTTCCCAAGTTATTGATACATATACTTCTACCTATACATATATACACCCATATGTATATATATGTGTACATACGTATTTACATATATGTGCCATTTTCCATCCTTTTCATCATACATATCTCTTCACTATTTGATTTCCATATGATATATGTGATTTTCTCTCTCTTTTCATTACTAACCCGATTGTTTTGCAGGAAATATGTGGATAAAGTTATTATTTGAAGTTATAAATTTGATTTTATGAGATGTAATAGTTAGGTCTTAATGAGAATTTTCATTTCCTGTTTTAGGTAGAATGAATGAGCATTGTAAATATCATGAAATTGCTTGCTTTCATGCATTTTTTTCTTTATTTCTCCAATTCTCACAATAATGAAACACGAATGGCACGTGCACCATTTCGTAAGAGGTAATTGATGTTAAGTTGATGATCCACATCAATGGCCATAGTCAGGGTGTGGACAAAACTTAGCATTTTTACCTTTTACAAAATAACACTGGATCCGCATTGGATCCACTTTCAAAATCATCATATTTTCTTTAAGTATTTTCCTCTTTTATTAGAATTTAACCTAAAATTAATTCAACATATATACCAATGGCCATAGTCAGGGTATATTGAGAACTAATTTCATTTTAAATTCTATAAAAGCACCAAAATGTATTGCATTCTTCACTTGAATTTAAATATGGTTATTATATAATATATTCAATGACCATAGTCAGGGATATATTATACCTTCAACCCCATTCTTAATTCACTTAAAGAATGAAATAGCTCTTCAAAATCCAATTTCAAACTTATTCAAATTCATTTCATCATTTAGGATAGGATTGCATCACATTTTTCAAAATTCTTTTTCAAAAACCCAAGTGATTTTGAATATCTTTCTTCAAATTTCTATTTCAAATCCCAAATCTATCTCAATTTCAAAGTCCAATTTGACTTTGGAAATTTCAAAATCATTTCATATTCAAAATTCCAACCCAAATTCAAAATTTAATTTCAAAGTCCAAATTAAACTTTGAAAGCTTCTGATTCATCTTCTGGTTCAAAATCAAGTTTTCTTCAAGTTTTAAATCATAGTTGAGATTGACTCTGAATCTCAAAATCCAAACCTTCCTAAGTCCAATCTGGGTTTTTAAAACCCAGACCCATCTTTAAAAGTCCTATTTGGACTTTTCAAAACCCTAATCCAAAGTTAAATCCTAATCTCAACTTGGATCCAGATTTCCAAGTATAAACTCCATTCCACTTGGGATCTCCAATTACAAGATCCAATTCCTCTTTAGGATCCAGAGTCCAATTCCACATCTCAAATTTCAAATCCACAATTCATTTAGGATCCAAAATCCATCTTAGGGTCCAGAACCGATTTCACTTTGGATCTTAGACTTCAGATCCGAAATCCATCTTAGGGTCCAGAGTCCAACTTCACTTTGGATCTCAGACTTCAGATCCAATCCCATCTTAGGATCCAGAACTCAATCCCACATCGGATCTCAGATTTCCGATCCAATTCAATTTTAGGATCCAGAACCCAATTCTATATTAGATCTCTGATCTCAAATCCATTTTAAGATCCAATACCATTTCCAAATCTAAATTTCAAATTCAAATCCATTTTCAGATCTCATCTGAATTCCCTAAATCCATTTCTATTCTTAAATACCATTTGATTATCTCAGATCCATTCCAAACTTAAAAATCCAAATTCAATTTCATCTCGAGTATTCATTTCTTTTCCTAAGTTCAAATTCAAATTCAAGGTCGATTTTTGACTTTGAAACTTCATTTCCTTTCATTTTAAAGCCTCAAGTCATTCTTTCTCATTTATTTCTCCCAACTCTGATTTATTTCAAAAACTTAGAACTTCTTTGATCTATCTCGAGTTCTAAAGTTAGATTCAAATCATTTTCTTCACTCCATTACCAAATTCATCTCAGAACACTTGAGAATTTTCAAAACATCTTTTAAAAAAGAAGCATACATCCTTGCATTACACAAGCATGATTCTTTGTGCATTTAGAGTTAGAATAAATTCTTAGATTATATTTAGGCAAAGCAAAAGGCATAAATTCGACCCTTGGTTCGATTACCCCTGGTAAAGGCGTCAGGAACGGTCGAACCTCGTACCGACGAGCGGATCCCATCTCCCAGTTTTCCCGCAAATATTTCAAAAACGGAGGCGAGTTATTTCAAATATTTTCAAATCAAGGTCAAATGAGACCGCACAAAATAGTTCCTATTCTCTTTCTCTTTCTCTTTCTTTCTTTTCTCTTCTCTCTTTCTTTTCTTTCTTCTATTTTCTCCCTTCAAAAGGAGGAAATAGAGGCTGGAAAGGAAAAGAGAAGGAAGAGAGAGAACATTACGAGAGGAAAAATTTTGCGATGATCACACCTGCCCACAACATTTCCTCCAACTCTACCCCTCTGGAACATGCAATGACTCTCTAGTCTGCTAAGAACGAGCTTAGCCTCTACGTGAAGACTATTCTCACATGATGGTGAGCCATAAACCAAATTTCTATCCACACAAGCATCCAACAACAGATCAAATTGCTTCCATTGAATGTCTATCACATGGAAGCATTCATCATTTTCTGGCACTCTCATGGCAACATAAAAAATGTTTATCCACAGACGCTTGTTGTCAAAAGAAACATCTATCTCCCAATATGATAATCAATACGAGCGTTAGTAATGGCCAAGAATGATGGGGGTCTGGTGAGTGGCATCAGTGCCCTCCATATCCAAGACAAGAAAATCAACAAGAAAATAAAAGTCCTCAACTTTGACCAACACGTCTTCCAAGATCCTTCAGGGATGCTTGGTAGACTTGTCGGCTAACTGTAAGATAGTCATCGTGGGCTTTAAATCTCTAATCCCCAAAATATCATAAAGAGAACCCAGTAGTATATTCACACTTGCCCCAAGATCGAGCAATGCACGCTCGATGGTTATGTTTCCTATGACACAAGAGATGATCGGTGTCCCAGGATCCTTCAGTTTAGGTGGGGCTTGGTGCTGAAACACTGAGCTCACCTGCTCAGTTAGGAAGATCTGCTTGGGCATCGATCTTGACTTTCTTTTCTGCGTGCAAAATTCCTTAAAAAACTTTGCATTGGCGGGCACTTATTGGATGACATCGAGCAGGGAGAGGTTTATGTGAACATGCTTGAATATGTCAAGCATTTCGTGCATTTTAGCCCCCTGCTTGCCAAAATCATTCATTTTTTTAAAAGCTTGAGAAAAAAGAGCTCTAAGAATATACAAAGAAGAATGCATAGGCCGTGGGCCCTGCCCGATTTCGTTGGGCCTAGTAGGAGAAATCAACTAGTTAATGGGTCTATCTTTGAGCTCTCCAGTCTTCTCCTGAATAGGGTGAAGTTTCTTCCCACTTCGAAGGGTCATAACAGAGTTGACATGCTCTTGATGAGATTTTGTGAGATGCAGGTTGTGGTGCATGGGTTCTTTACCCTTCGAGTTGACAATATACTGACTTGGGAGGCTTTCCTCGCTTTGCCGGCTCAAGACCTCAGCCAACAATCCCATATGGGTTTCTAGCTTTGCTATCGACTGCGTATGGGAATTGAGGTTGGTATTGATGTCAGAAAAGGCCTCAAAAAGCTTCTCCTTAAAAGATTGACTTGATGTGAGTTTCTAGAGAAAAGGCAAGCTATGCTGGGGAGGGGCCTGTAGTTATGTGAACCACGGGTAACCTTGTGGGAGGTTACCCGGTCTGGCCTGCATCTGAGAAGGCAGATAAGATGGGGCTTGTAGATTGCTCCATGCAAAAATGGGGTGATTTCGCCATCCCGATTTATAGGTGGGTGCATATGGATCATTCACCGGTCTGGCGAAATCTTGGACAATACTCACTTGCTTTTGAACAAATTCAGGATAGAGTAGCACTGCCAGACAATAAAAAATATAGTGTGCAGATCTAGCGCATAGCACGTACACTTTATCTACATGATTTAATGAAGCTGGGTTGGCCAGTAATTGATCAACTTTCCTGGTCAACTGGTCTACTTTAATTTGCAATTCATGTTTGGACCCAACTTCATAAATTCCAACCTTTTTAGGACCACTAAGAGCAGATGTGGTCCTATCAAGTCTCAAGGACATGGCATAGTGCATGGCATTTTCACTCAATGTTTCAAATAAGGTTGTGCCTCATCTTCACTCTTGAGCATGAATGTGCCCCCACACGAAGAATCAACCATCTGCCTATCCTTCTCGATCAGGTCATTATAAAAGTACTGCAACAGTTGCCAACGAGGCACCTAGTGGTGGGGGCACTTCCAGAGAAGATCTTTTATCCTCTCCCAAGTCTTATAGAATTGTTCTCCCTCAATATAAGAAAAGTTGGTGATGTCTTTTCGAAACTGGTTAATCTTACCAATTGAAAAGTATTTCTTGAGAAATTATCGCTGCATGCGTTCTCAAGTGGTAATTTGAACCGTATCTAAGGCCTTCAGACAATGTTTGGCTTTGTCTTTGTCTTTGAGGGAGAACAAGAATAATGTCAACCTCAATGCATCATCTCCAAAATTGTTAATCTACACTATAGAGCAGATCTCAAAAAACTCATCGAGACGACCATAGGAGTCTTCGTTGCTAAGGCCATAAAAGGATGGTAACATTTGAATGACACTGACCTTTATCTCAAATTGGTTTGCTCCTACAACGGGTCTAGTGATGCAAGAGGTGGAAGTATATTCATTGGTAATGAAATACTCCCTCAGGGGATGGGTGTGAACACCCCAAAATTTTCAAAGTTTTGTAAAAATGTCTGTTTTGCCCCTGCCTCTATTTTTTGAGAAAATCAAAACTAAATTTCGGTTATTCTTCAGATTTTTTGGATTGAATTCCATGTTGATATGTTCAAAACTCGATTTCGAAATTGGATCCAGTGTTTAAATTCGAGCCTCGTTACTCAATTTACAAATTGAAATTATAAAATGCCAAAAAAATTCTGAAATAGGCTCAAACAGCTCATCCAACATCCATTTTTGATCCACTATTTCATATTTTCTTGATTCGAGGCCCAAACCTCAAATATCACCTCAAACTCCGGGTCCAAACTCACTTTCTGAAGAATTTTTCAGAGAAATAGCCTTGAATTCTCAGAAAACCCTCTTTTGTAAATTTTTTTCTCAAAAATACCAAAAAAATTAGTTTTAAACCTTTGATTCTCGTAAATTTTAGAACTCTATTACAAAAATATCAATATATATAGAAAATTTCCAGAAAAGAGCAAAAAAAAAATGAGAAAATCGAAAAAGAGAAAAAAAAATGGCCTTTCAAAAAGGCACCTTTTTGAAAAACAAGTTTTGTAAAAATGCCTTTTTGCAAATTTTGTTAAAGATCACCTCTTTATAAAAACTCGAAAGCAAGAGGGCCCCATTGAAAATCCCCTTAGGGTTTTCTCTTTGAGAAAACCCTTTGCAAGAGAAAGGAGGGGGAGGACGGCGCCTCTCTCTTTCTCTCTCCTCCATCGCCCATCCACCTCGGTTTTTCGGCTGAAACCCTTCTTCCCGAACCTTCTCCTCCACCTTTAAAAGGGATATGCCGGGGAACCCTCAACTCATCGCCTCTCACCCCCGCACCCTTCTCCATGCATCATCCTTCCTCACCTCCTCATCGGCTCTCATCTCCCATCTGATTCCCTTCCCGCTGAAGTTTCCCCTGCAAGTGTTAAAGATCAACTCCTCATTCATGGAGTTACAAGAGAATCTCTCGTCCCTCTATCCCTGCAGCAGGAGGTAGGTGATTCTTCCCCTTCCATTCCTATTACTGGTTACATCCATCTCTGTTTTTTTTTATTTTTCTCCTTCTTTCTTTCACTTTGATTTTCCACAGGAATTTTTGTATTATTACCTTTTTCTATTTTAATTTTGTTTTTTTGGGTTTTTCCTTCATGGCGTTATGGGTGGGATCGACCTGTATGTAACAGAAACTGTAACTCCCCAAAAATCTAGGACTTGTAACTTTTTAGAAAAGTTTAGAAAGTTTTGAAATCATACAATAATCAGAGTTTAAATAATACTTCAGCGGAAAATGATATTTTTAAAACCACAAGTCAATGGACCTTGAGCACATTACAGCGTAAACTTTCCTTTTGTCAAATCCCGCACAACCATTGAAATCAAATGGTTTAGAAACAGAGTTTCAATAATTGAGAATTCGTTTGTTGAAACCAAGAAGAAGCTTACTAAAACAGTTTTATTAACTCATGGTTTAATAAAAGAGAAATTTTGAAACACACTTTATACCAAATTTACCAACATGTCCTCAGGAGCGAAACGTCAGGGAAAGAGCTCTATCTTGACCTCATCACGCCATCGTGCCATCGCAGACTGTATTGCATATCCAAAACCTGCCCATAAAATGGGTCAGTTTCACTAAAAACTGGTAGGTGCACAGACAAGACAATATTGAACATAATTAAGCAGAATAATTTAATATGTCAAGTAGACAGACAATTATATAGCAATTTAATTTCAACAGATTCACAGAGCAACTATCATGAGCACAATGCTAAAATTATTACAAGCATTTTACTGGCACAAGTAGGCTAACTATTACAAGCAAAGCACTGCACAAGAAAGTTAACTAGCAAAATACAATGCTTCATCAACCACACACACAATTAGATAAGTATTGAACCTGTTGTACCCTATAACTTTCATACGTGCATAATTGAACACATTGTGTGATCGGATTTAAATTATGTTTCGATATTAACTGGCCAAGTGGGTACGCACACGGCACGACTCTAGAAACAGCCTTGACTGATCCGGGGGTTTATTATGCTATGTATTTTATGATAACCCGGATAGCTGACTGAGTCAGCACCTAAGGGGACGATCAGTGACCAAGAGAGAAATCCCCAAAGCAGCATAAACAATGGATGCATCCCGAACATGGAGAGCTACCACCTAGGATAATTATGGTAGTCCCCTTCCCCTAACTCCGATGATTGGGGAAGCCGAGTCTTTTGCTCGTAACTGTCATTAATGGCTTGTCCATCGAAGTTTTTGTACCTTCCCGTCCTCTCTCCTGACAGGAGTCAGCGATTCGAATGAGTACATCAGGGTAGTTAACTAAAGACCCATTCTACATACTCTGGTCTTTCGACCCAACTCGAGTATCTTGCCGGTGAAGGCGGAAATCATCACTTATTTAGGTGATCACAACATTTTGTTATTTGCACTCATCGAGGTTGCCACAACCTACTTATCCAATCATCGCAACGTAAGAAGACGTACTTGTCAAAAAGTATGGTCGTACTTGTCAAAAGTACGACTACGATGAAAGGGAAATGGTTCCACAAAAGAAACCCCAACAGATCTTATCTGCAAAAGAATTAATACAACACATCCTAGCAAGATAAGTATTGAATTCAATTCAACAACATTTTTCATATTTCATGATGCAAGGTCATCTCGGATCTCTCGTCCGATCAACAAAGTACTTAATATGTTGTGCATGTCTAAAAGTACGCTATACTGAACCAGGGAGGTGTGTGAGCTTCTCAAAAGGAACACCCAACACACAACTTCATAACGATCCAAAGAATAAAGGAGTGCTCATTTGACACGATTCATCCTTAAAAGCCATAATGCCACATTAAGTCATTCATGCAAGGCACAACACTATCAAACTCGCATCCAAAATTTATCTTAGTATCGACATGTGACACTAGATTGATAAATAAAGAATGGGTCCTTCAACAGAACCCCACTCATTCATATGCTCATGCCCCTGATCGGGGTTATTCAAATTGGGTCGCAACTCGAATCGGGGCTATAAAATATTTCTCCCAAGTGTGCGGACTTGGGAGGACTCAAATGCAACTTTGAAATTCTGCGAGGATTAAAACTTAACTTTGCAAAAGTTGTGCCATTTGAAGAGCACTGGGTTCGCAGGAGGAAACCCTCTTTTAAAAGAACTATAGCGCACAAGTGCAACTTCTAGTGTTTTGAAAACAAGTGATAACAGGATAGGCACAAGACTACATTTATGTAAGTACATATTTACCATGAGTGTGAGCATATGCAGGTTATAACATGTCAACAATCAACTCTCGACTTGCGATGACGCACATCGAGGGAAAAGCACATAAGTAATACACGAGGTACCAAAACCATACATTGACCACTTAGACAGGCAAACACATAAGGTCATAAGTAATACATGAGACACGAAATCGTACCTCACTCAAAGGAAATATGCAGGCAGAAATGTATACAAGCAAACAAGGGAATATGTATTGCACGAAGTACGAAACCACACCTCAAACTCATAAGCAACTATGCAAAATAATGATCGAAGAATGAAATTGTACCTCGACCCATGAGCATACAAACATGATAATACGCAATGCAGACAAGAATAATACGTCACGCAAAAGCAATATAAATCTAAGTACAACTAGCATGGACATCTTAATTATTTCAACTTAATTACGTTCATCAATTGCCCTTTGTGCGACTTTACCCTACCTCGGGATGTCATGCAGTTGTGTGCGTCTACGAGTGTAGATGATACGAGGGTCGGGCCGTGGAGCGCGAACTGGACCCGTTGCGTAAATCTGCAAGAGTGTGAAATATTCAATTATGCTAATATAATTAATGGTGCGACTGAGGCATTGGTAGAATTAGGCGACAGGGGACCTCGGCCCCCTTCCTGACCAAACAACAAATGGCAGGGGCCTCGGCCCCTACCCAACAACAACTGACAGGGAGTAAAACCCTGATTGTTGATGACAGCGAGGCGGCAGGGGACGAGCCCCTGCCAACGGCACTAAGGCGGCAGGGGGAGAGCCTCTGCCGACAACAGCGAAGCGACAGGGGGAAAAGCCCCTGCCAACGACAGCGAATCGACAGGGGTCGAGCCCCTGTCGATGGCAGCAAATCAGCAGGGGAGGCAGCCCCTGTCGTCAGCAGCGAAGGGGCAGGGGGCTAGCCCCTGCCGAATAGAGAGGGATCGGGGTGGCAAGAGCCATCAGCCTCCTGCCGACCCCTTCGCAGGTCATGGCAGAGGGGAGGGTGACAGGGGCCAAAGGCCCTTGTCGGGCTTGAAAAGAAATGGCAGGGCCATTGGCCCCTGCTGGGTTTTAAAAGAAGAGGGGCAGGGGTCGATGGCCCCTACCGGAGGGTAAGCAGAGAGAGAGAGAGACACAGGGGAGAGGGGGTGTCGTAGGGGCCATTGGTCCCCTGCCGACACTCCGACGATCCCCTAGAGAAAAAAAAGGGGACGACAGGGGCCCCGTAGGCCACCTGTCGTGCCTTCGATGGGCACAAGGGAGGTGGGAGGCGCGACAGGGGTCGTGCGCCGCCTGTCGGCCTCCCGACGAGGTGACAGAGAGGGGGGTGAGGGGGAGAAGAGGGAGGAGACGACGTACCTGGGAAGAGGCCGACGACGATGGCCGGCGTCATCGATCGGCCTCGGCGTGGGTTACAGCAACGGCGACACTGGAGGCATGCGCAGGGAAGGAGCAGAGGGCTGGTGCGATGGAGGCGACAAGCTGCGAGAGGGAGGCATGCCTCCCCTCGCCCTCCTACGCTAATCTTAAAGGGCACAAGGGGGCGATGAATGGGGAAACCCCGGTGGGTTTCCCTAATCTACTCGAAAACGTTGGTGGGGGGCGGCGCTCGGGAAGAGGATTCTTAAAATCCTCTTCCTGAGTCGGGTTATTAAAACCCTAATGAAAAGGGGGGCCGGGTCGGGTCGGGTCTGGACCCGACCCGACCCGACCCGGGTCCAATACAATAATTTTTTTTTTTAAATAAACAGTGGGTTTTACAGAAACGACCCCCCTCCCATTGCTATAGCAAATGGAATCTCCGATTCCAACACCTTACCTCTCTCCCTTCACCTTTGATTCACAAATTGCTTTGATTTTCATAGATTTTGACATACATTTATAGCTTGATTTTCTGAGTTTTCATTACTTGTTCATACATGATTTCCTTTCTGTAGGTTAATTTTTTTTTTATGCTCATTTTGGTTTCAAGATTTGCATTGGTCCCTCGATGCTTTTTCTTTGTTTGTTTGTTTTTCTTTCTTTTTGCTGACACGGTGGGAACCGATGATGCTTCACCATAGCATCATTGATTCATTTGGGTTTTCAAATCTCTGAGTTTATTCTGATTCTTATTTTTAGTATCGACTTTCCTCTGATTTTCTCTATTTTTGGTCCCATTAAGAGCACCTCTCGTGGTACCGCTTTGCCCATAGCAATGTCGCTCCCCCCCCCTATGTGCAAAACTAAATGGAACAAATCGTGTTCCAACATTCTCTTTTGATTCTACAATTTATTTATTTATTTTTGATGTATATTATTCAGATTTGATGTTCCTTTACATTTTCTATGGATTATGGCATGTCTGGTCTTCTTTTTCTTTTTTGTTTGTTTGTTTTGAGATTTGCTTCATGTAACTTCACTTTTCACTTGCACCAGCAATACCAATCGCTCGAGTCTCATTAGACTTATTTACAGCAGTAACATGATATCATACTTAGATTCAATATAACATGAGCTGTGCTGCATCCTGTTTTAGATTGCCATCCGATGCAACATTTGTGCATTTGTTCATTACAGGTTGTTGCACACTTGCTTGTTAAAATAAGTTATTCATGTTATACGTTGCATTCCTGTTTAGAATCACCATATCCATCGTTGTTTATTGATATTTCGGCTTAGCGTTATGTTTTGTTTCATTGATGCTTCACCATTGACACCACCATTTCAGAGATGTTACGGTCCATCTGCAATATCTGCAGTATCAAGCGTCATTGTCCAGCAGGTTGTGATCCGTAGGTTAAAATCATCATCATATCAAACATTTTGTGTTTACTAATCCATTATGCAGATGTTGATCCAGATATACTCCAAGATATGAGAAACAAAACTGGGTTGAAATTAGTGGAATTCCCTACCAGTTTAACGGTTTCAAATGACTCTGCATAACTAATTAAGATAGAACAATGGGGTATATCTGGATCTGTTTCAAGGTGTTTTCCCCAACCAAGAGATTTTTGGCCTTCATTGGGCTTTCAATGGTCACACAACCACAATCAAGAATAAAGAGATTCAACATTCTATGGATCTGTTGTGATAAAAAAAAGGGGGAAACATTAGTCTGATGGGAATGAATGTTTGTTTTAGGAATATCTTCTTACTGCTTTCCATTGTCTCTGATGAGAATTATTGATAGTGTTCAGTTGCTGCCGGGGGTATATATAAATCAACGCCTACTTCTAGTGCTTCAGGTGTGTCTTCGATTACCATTTGCATTATCTATCTTTGGTGAAAATATGTGATAATATTCAGTTATTGTATGAGTTGTTAGCACTTCAAGCATAATATCGCAGCAGTGGGACATCCACTTTATACTATAACGAAATGCCAATTCAAGGCAATACAATTCAAAGATTGGAGGAATGTTTGCATCTTATCTTCTTACTGGTTCTTTTCTCAAAACTTATAGAAAATGGTGTTCATGCAATGGCACAACTGCCTCAAAATTTGCACCTGGTTATTGTTGTTGACAAAATTCTTACGCATGGGCCTGTCGGCTATTGAGGGAGCATAAAAATGATGGGTTGGGTATTTTTTTTATGTTTCAATAGGACTAGAATAGCAGGGTCCACACACCCTCTGTACCTGTGTTCTATCATCTGAAAACATCATGCCTTATTTGGGGGCAATTCACCATGCTATTTGATTAGTTCTTTTGCAGGGATTAAGTTGTTAGCCAGGAGACTGCAGTTGGTACAGTTGGCAATTCTTGTGCCTTGTTGCACAACAATGCCTCATTAACTATTTTCGCGCAGTAGTACCTTCATTCCCTATGCTTCTGGCATCACTTCTATACACTATCAAGGCAGGTCTGAATTGAAAATCTTAGGTATGTTCCCTTTAATCTAAAGATAAAAAAAAGGGGCATGAGGTGGTCTTTCTCAGATAGTCAGCAGAATAGTCAAGTTACTGTGGGAAACTTACTCGGAATGAATTCTCAAATTTTTCCTCTTTGTCCATTGATTATATTCAGAATCTAGTTTATGTCAGAATTCATTTTTTTTTAATTGATATTCCTGAAATTCTTAATGGGTTGTCTGATAGCTCATATGGATATTCAAATGTGTTATGATTTATGAAGTGATATTATTAACTTTTGATTACAGGTTTTGATAGTGGGAGCAAGTAATCCACCATTCAAAGGATATTTGGAGCCAAAGAGCTATGAGGGAATGCGAATTGCAAAAACCCTATGTTAACTGACTGATGAAGCATACGATCAGATGAATTGAGGTTGGAATCCTGGTTAATCTGAAACCAAATTTCCTGAATCGCTTGAATACTGCTAATTCAAGATGGAGTCTTCCTGACAAGGAGGAAGAAGATTCTGCAAAGCTGAAGCATGCTTATGTTGTTCTTCAAGAATGACATTAGTATCTACATGGTTACCTGTTGTTTTTATGCTTCTGCACAAAGGGGAATATGATCTGAATCTAGAAGCACCTAGATAGTCGTGATTCGATGATTCTACCACTGGTGTCGCTAGACTTGATAGCAAAGGGTTGGTTCTGGTAATAACCATCTAGAATTCATTTGGTCTTTACTATTTCAGCAAATTCTGAGAATTATTTTTAATTCTAGCAATTATGAAGCTCAAAACCCAAATTTGGTTATTTTCTGCAATTTTCTTAAGTCCAGATTATAGAAAATTTCAGTTACATCAGAAAATCAAACCACAAAAATTCTTCTAGAGTGATGCTTTACAATCTCCACCTGACCTAAAAAAAATCAGAGTCTGATTTGCCAAATGGCAAGAATCTTTAGGACTTGATACTCATAAATCAATTTTGAGTCTCTGGCAAGACACTCCCAGCCATAATCTACTTCCCCTATGGAAACATATTACCCACTGCCTTACACCATCACAACATGCATGTTATGCCACCTGCACTCCCACATATCTCCATTGCTACAGTTCAACATCCAACTCCACCACCTGAGGACAGTCAATGGAGTATTAATATTTGTTATGTGTTGCAGCAAGATACTAAGCTGTGAATAAATGTTGCGTTGTTCTCTTGCTAAACTCATAATTTTCAAGATTTCCTGTGTGAATAGTTTGTTGTATTTATGTGTTTCAGATCTAATAAAATCACAATGATATTTCTCTTTCTTGATATTACCTGTTATGCTTTAGTAGCCCCAACACTTGGCCAAACCAGTTCAGCAGGGAAACACCATTCCCTGTCTTCATAGCCTCTGTTAGTCTACCTAATCACGCAACCGTGCCTCATTCACACTTGTTATACAACCTATTCCACTGCAAATGCTCCAGGAGCCTCACACTTTTCAAGTAGAGCTGAATCCAAGAATCTCAGCTTCTCTTCAGAAAATCATGGGATTCCAACTAGACTTGAATTTCATGATGATTTCCCTAGTCCAGCTACTGGCTCAAAGTTCACCACAGCCCCCATTGATGTAGCAGAAGACTCCTCTACAAATCCTGGACTGCGTTTGGGTGTATTTCAACCATTTCTCAGTAATGATGATAATATTGCTTTTGGGTGTATTGACCAACCAGTTGTAAATGAAGAACTGCTTGATCATATTGTTTTGACTTCATTTAGGGAATGTGATCAAGGGAATTTGCAACTGATTGCTAACATTTGCAATGTAGAAGCTATGCCTGCTTCAGTTCAAAATGTTCCAGAATTTTTTTTTTCATGAGGAGAGGTTTGGCCTCATGGAGCCTCGTGTGTCTTCTAAAAGGAATTCTAATGCCAGTAGCATAAAAATGTAGAGCCTTTGGAGCAGAAGTTGGAAGATGATCCTGAAGGTTCGATTGCTGATGATAAATTATCCATGAGTCCTACTGAAGAGTCTCTATCAACAACTGCGGCTGGTCATACTAGCGAAGTTCTTAACATTGATTCCCTGGAGGACTTGATCAGTGAAGCCAAAAGGAATAAGAAACAAGCAGCTTTGGAGATGAGTCTCGTTACATCATATCAGGTTCTAAAAGAGTCATTCCCTCAGGTTGATGATCATTTGCTAAAGGCTGCTGTAACATCCATGGCGATGCCTACAACTGTCAGCATCCTACTTATTGTATCTTATACCTATCATCCTTTGCTACATAGCGGCACTTTGTTGCGTTCTGCCTTCACTAGCACACGACCTCTCAATGCTCAACACCCTGTTGTGTTTTCACAGTAGTTCACAATGAACCACTGTGTCTTCTTTTCCTCTATGGCAGTTCAACAATGAACTACCATAGTTGTTGTATTTTCATAGTGGTTCACAAATGAACCATTGTGTCTTCTTTTTCCTCTATGATAGTTCAATAATGAACTACCATAACTGCGGTGTTTTCACAGTGGTTCACAATGAACCACTGTGTCTCCTTTCCTCTATGGTAATTCATCAAGAACTACCATAGCTGCCATGTTACACAGGGGTTCACAATGAACCACCGTGTCTCTTCCTTTCTATGGTGGTTCGTCAGGAACTACCACATTTCATGATGGTTCACCTCGGACCATCCTGGCTCCTGCTTTCATCCATTGCATATACCCTCTCACATATAGGTTTTTTTTTAGCATTGCCTATATATATATATATATGTATGTATACATATATATACATATATATACATGTATATTTTCTCATAATATGCCATGTGCACCTTTCATTTAGCATGAGTACAAGTTAGAATAAACCATCCATATTTTGCACTCGTAGCCTAATTTCTTCCATTTCCTTTTATCTTGGCATTGTGCTAACTCCCCTTTTTTGCGGGAATATGTGAAAAGCCGAGCTAGAAGCTTTTGATATTTTTTTAGTTTCAGTGTTCTAATAAGCTAGACATTAATGAAAAACTCTATATTTTCAGCCTTAGATAGAATGAATGAGCATATAAATATCATTTGTTTCATTATTTTTCATTATTTCTGAAAATTCACAAATGGGAACATGAACGACACGTGCACCATTTCGTAAGAGGTAATTAGTCCTAAGTTGATGATTTACATCAATGGCCATAGTCAGGATGTAAACAAAACTTAGGATTTTTATCTTTTATAAAATAACACTGGATCCACACTGAATCCTTTTCAAAATTCATCATATTTTCTTTAAATATTTTTCCCCTTTTATCAGAGTTTAATTTAAAATTAATTCAATACATATATCAATGGTTATAGTCAGGGTATACTGAGAATTAATTTCATTCTAAACTCTATAAAAGCACCAAAATGTGTTTGATTCTTCACTTGAATTCAAATGTGGTTATTATATAATACATTCAATGACCATAGTCAGAGATGTATTATGTCTTCAACCTCATTCTTAATTCCTTTAAAGAATGAAACATGCTTTTCAAATCCAATTTCAAAATTATTTAAATTCATTCATCATTTAGGATAGAATTGCATCATATTTTCAAAATTCTCTTTTCAAAATTCCAAGTGATTCTTTTTCTTCATTTCTCAGATCAAATCTTATTTATAGATTCAAATTCAATTCTATCTCATTTCAAGATTCAAAAATTCAATTTCAAAGTCCAATTTGACTTTGAAATTCCTAAATCATTTTGTATCCAAACTTCAAAGTTCAATTTAACTTTGAAGTCATCTCCTGCTTCAAAAATCAATTTTATTTTCTTATCTTCAAATTAAAAATCAAAGTTTGAGATTGATTCTGAATCTCAAAGCTTGATCCTTCCTAAATTTTAAATTCAATCTGGGTTTTCAAAACCCAGATCCATCTTCAAAAGTCCCATTTGGACTTTCAAAATCCAAATCCAAAGTTAGATCCAAATTACATCTTGGATTCCAGATTTCGGATCCAATTCCCATTTAGGATTTTAGGATCCAGAATTCAACTTCACCTTGGATCTCAGACTTCAGATCCAAATCCATTTTTGGATCAAGGATCCAATTCCATCTTGGATCTCAAATTTCAGATTAAATTCCCATTTAGGATTCTAAACCCAGAATTCAATTTTGAATCTCAACTCTATTTAGAATCCAGACTTTGGATTCAAATTCCATCTTGAATTCCAGATTTCAAATCAACTTCTATTCTCAATTCCAATTCTTAAAATCCAATTCCGTTTTATCCCAGGTTTCAAAATCCAAGTTTTGATTCCCAAAATTTCAAAAAAACAATTCCATCTATCAATTCTATTTCTCAAATCTTACTCTGATTTCAAACTTTAAAACTGAAATTCAAATCACATTTCATCTCTATCCTAATTCAAAATCCTAATTCAAAGTCCATTTATGACTTTGAATTTTCCTTTCTTCTCCTTTTATCTCAACTTCAAAATCATCCCTTTCAAAACCCAGATTTATTCTTTTCAAGCTCTGATTATTTCAAAAATTTCAAACTTTAAATCTTAAGTTCTAAAGTTAGAAACCATTTCTTCACTCTATTATCATATTCATCTCAGAAACACTTGAGAAATTTTCAAATCATTTTAAAAAAGAGAATACATCCTTTCATTGCACAAACATGATTCTTTGTGCATTTAGAATTAGGATAAATTCTTAGGTAATATTAAGGCAAAGCAAAAGGCATGAATTTGACCTTTGGTTTGATTACCCCTGGTAAAGGCGTCAGGAACGGTCGAACCTCGTACCGACGAGCGAATCCCGTCTCCCAGTTTTCCCGCAAATATTTCAAAACAGAGGCTAGTTTTTTTCTTAAATATCTTCAAAATAAGGTCAAGTGAGACCCCGCAAAAGAGTTCCTCTTTTCTTCTTTTCTTTTCTTTTCTCTTTTCTCTTCTTTTCTGTCTTTTATTTTCTTCCTTCAAAAAGGAGGAAATAGGGATTAGAAAGGAAAAGAGAAGGAAGAGAGAGAATATACGAGAGAAAAAATTTTGCGATGATCACAATGGGTCAACTGCTGATCTTCAGCCATGGGGCCGGATCGACAGGCTCTCCTAATAATAGACACGGGGTCCTCTACGGGGTCTACAAGCTCAAGGCTAAGTGAATGGCGTCCTTGCATACACCGTAGGTAGAGACTAGTGTAGCAATCGTCCTAATGGTTCATTTTCTACCTAACTAGCACACTAACGTGATCAAACCACACCACGAAAGCAGACAAAAATAAAATAAAGAAAGCAGAAAAAGAAGAAATAAACAATCACACACTTGCAACCAATAGATATTTTTGCAAAAAACAAACTATGAGCAAGATACCAATCGTGCGCAGTCACCTCCTAGGGGTAACCTGATAGGCGGGCCGTGCAAGAAAAGTAAGATGGTCTCTAGGTTCACAAGCATGTAGTTCTACAATCCTAAATGCAGAAAGCAAACTAACAATCCTAATTAATCAATAGAAAAATAAACTAACAATCCTAAATAACTATAGAAAATAAACTACAAATCCTAAATAATGCAAACTAGGCAACAAAATGAGTACTCGGTTCTTAAGTCACCGTTCTCCGACAATGGTGCAAAAAATTTGATCCATATTTTTTAATAAAGCATTTTAAAAATATATTTTCAATAAAAACGTTTGTGTAAACCGTGCATCAAATAATAAAAACCGGTTCACACTAGTGGTGAAGTTTGGGACGAACTCATGGAATGAGATAAGTACTTTTTTACCCCACATAGAACTACTTTTCTTGCCTTGAAATTAAAAATTAATTAATTAACTAAATAAAAGAATAAGCGCTGCCCTCTGCGAAGGACTTATAAAGAATAATTAATCATTTTATTATAAACCTAATGAATTAAATAAATAAAATAAATCCTAATATAAAAAGAAAAGAAACGGTCTTTAGTGCTTGAGCTCTTAATCCCTTCTTATCTTCACTGCTTCCCTTGTTTGTTTCTTCATCATTGGTTTTTAGTCTTGAAGGGCTCCTTGAGGGGCTCTTTGAGAGGCTTGAAGGGGCTCTCTGAAGAGCATTTTGAGGGAACCTTTTAGGGACCTTAGAGGGCTCTTTAGGGGTACTTTTGAGAGCCTATCGCACGTCTGCAAGCTTTTCTACAAAACAAAAATCACAAAATACAAAAACAAGAAAGAAAACTGTGCAAGAATCGAAGGTTAGTATGAACAAAATTCACAAAAACATGCAATAAACTAACATGAAATAACAAACTGCACTACAAGACAAAATAGCATAACTAACTATCCACTAACCAAGAACTAACATGACAACCACTAAAAAACAAATTAGCAAATCAAACTAACTAATGAACAAGAAACAATTGATGAAACAAACTATGACAAAATAAAAAGAAACAACTAACTAATTAACCACCAAGAAGAAAACGTGCATAGTATTTTGAACTAACTAAACTAATGTATTATGCTAATCAAACAAAACATTAATGCTAATCAACTAATTAACAATTAGTAAAACTAATGCTAACTGAATTATAATACTAAAATAAAACTACGATTAACTAACCATCATATGAATGAAAAATACCAAAACATGTTGTACGGTTTTCAGATTCGAAACTACTCAAGATAAAAACAATAGATACTAACCTAGGCTTTGAAATAATACTATTAATTCTAATCTAAGATACAATGCTAACTATGAAACGATTTAAGAAGATAAAACAATTAACTTACCAGAACTACTTGCTACAGTTTCACACTTCAATTCACATCAGTCACATTGGTGTGTGACTGTCGTGAGTTCTAAAAAATTCACACGGTTTTAATCAATGCAGGTTATGCATGAATGACATATTCAGTTAAACGTCCAAGGCAGTGTTTTCACAACAGATACACGCTGTTTCAACAGACTGCACGTTGCTAAACTAATCATAATAATAAGAACATCTATCTACAACTCGGCGATCGGTCTAGTCACTATTGAGGCACACAAAATCACTATATGTATGGCTCGCTAATGGCGTTAAACATCCATCCTCATCGATCTATCTGATAAACAAAACATGCATCTCATGCCTTATTTTGTACCATTTTCAGCTATGTGTGATTAAAGCAACACAATGACATAAGACAAACGATAACCTCAATCTATGACTACTAATAAAAATCAAATTTCTATTCTATGTTAAGAATCGATTTATGCGAAATACGATGCACATGCCTAATCTACCATGCAGAAATAAAGATGCTAAATTAACCATGATGCTAAAAAAAATATATTAACCATAAGCAATCTAAACTAACAATGTATATACAAAGAGATGGGGGAGAAGAGGTTTACCTACGCGGTTCACCTCCGACAAGCGGGTTGAGAAGAAGAAGTGACTTTTCTATTGCAATCACACGAACCTCCAATCTCTCCGATGATGAGGGCAAGAAGAACAGGCGACGATGAGGTTTAAAATCAAGAATGAGAAAGAGGAAGAAGAAAGAGGAAAGAGGTAGGCAACTGACTTGAGAAGTGAAAAGGGAAAAGAAGAAGAAGAAGAGGTAGAGAGGAGAAAGAGAAGGGTGGGGGTTGGGGGGGGGGGGGGTTGGGGTGGTAGATTCCAAGAGGGAAAAACGTTCCCCTCTTTTCAAACATCAATATTTATAGTCTTCTAATTAGGTTTTTAGAAATTCTTTCAAAAAGAGTTCGTAAAATTTTCAATTTTTTAAAAGACCTCTCTTTCTAAAAATACTTTCTAAAAACCTAATTAGTTTCCCCAAAATACTTCAAAGAGACTCAATTTGCTCAAATTATACTTTTATGAAAAATTATGAAAACTTTTGCAAACAAGCATTTCTAAACAATTATCGCACATGATCATGCATGAAAATGTATGAAATTATGCATAAAAATTATGCATGATCAGGGCACCCGGTGTTTGGGGCCAATGTGTATGTATAGTCTTGATTTAGATGGATGTTGTCGTGTGCAGTGAGTGTTACGAGGCAACATCATTGGCAAGATCAGTCACGCGAGTGATAGAGGGCACTCAACATTTTAGAAGATGACGAGCACGTTTGGCAAGAGATGTGTGTGCACTGTCTAGTGTTGTGAGGGAATAAATGTGGCAAGAGCAGTGTGAAGCACCATTGAGTGAAAAATGCATCGGGTAGTATGAGTTGGGCTATCGATGAAGAGCGGTGGTAGCATGACATGTGATAGGCAATGGTATTGGCATTGATGAGACAATGTGTGGTGGCACGAATGTGGTATGTTGTTCTGCATTATGTTGGGTTAACAGACTGAAGGATGCCTTTGATGATTTAGTTAAGTATCTCTCAACTTGGAATAAATCTCACACATAGCGTTTGGTACACATAAGGGGTATGTGTGGGTTAGGGCTAATTCTCTCGAATATCACATTAGGTGGTCCCAACGGTGCATGGTGGTACAAAGTCGGGCAAGTGAGTGCTTAGGCGTCAGTGAGTGATTTGGGCAGCGTTATTCCCTAGCTTGCTTATGCATGAAAAGAAAAAGAAAATATGAAATAAATCTTTGGCATGTTACATAAGAATATTTGTGTTGGAAATTTTATTAAGGGTCCTAACCCAAAGTCACTCTAGAACCAAAACCCATCCTATTCTCAAAAGTTGAGAGTGGGTTGAATCTTTGAGGTTCCTGGCCCATATCTGATCCTCTGGAATCCTAACCTGGTTGCTGGCATGGGGGACCTAGATTCAGCCTAGAATGACATTTCCACCTACTTGGACCTCCAATATTAACCAAACAATTTAGTTTAAGATATGGATCCTTAAACTAAGATACCAATATGTACTTGGATAGGTTTCAATTAGTGTTTCATGTTCGATACATGTTTATATTAAGAACCAAATTTGATCTTTTCATACATGTGAACTCATTGTTTTTATTCTTCTTTTATCCATTTCACCAGTGCCAAGCGAACTCAACCTAGCTAGCCTAACTACCCTAAGATTGTAACGCCCCGGATTTCCAAAACAAAGCTAAGTTAAAATTTTCATGAATTTCTTTTTTTTTTCTTTGCAGCGGAACTTAGAAAAGCTTTTAGCAGCGGAATCAGACGATAATGAGTCGTCAGTTTTAGAAAACTCCGAGCACGTTGTAGGTATGTGGCCAAGCAACTCATTGACCACCAAAGTGTTCCATTTTATCGAAAACATATGTTTATTACAACACTACTGCTTAGGAGAGCAGTGTAGGTTCAATAAAAAGGAAGCAGTACAACTCTGTCTAGAGAAACCCTGGAACTCGATGCCGCCTTGCTCCGCATATCGCCACGCAGGACCAACACCTGAAATCCCCATAAAACGGGGTCAGAACCACTGATGGTCTGGTAAGCATGCAATCATGTAACCATTCAACTCAAGCACGATAATGACCACTCAGGGTCGCAATGCGCAATAACGACGCTCAAGCCTCCAAGACTTAGCGTATATCGCAGGAGCCTCCTCAGGGCTATGAGTTGAACATCCGCTCGAGTCTTCATGACTTAGAGCAAGCCTTTTCAGGGCTGTGATTTGAATAGCCGCATAAGTCTCCACGACTTAGCCATGACCTCTTCCGGGTCTCAAAGTGATGTCTAGCTCAAGTCTTCATACTTGGCACATCCGTATCCCACGCATCTAAGGACAACTCCTCAAGCTTCGCTTAGTCGTGCGGATACAACACGGGTCTTTGCCCAGTCGGTCCAGTAGTATACCGAACATGACACCTTCACAAAGGTTATGCAGGACTGACTCAACACGTCATCCACTCATACATTCAAAGCATCGCTGTACCTAGAACTAATGCATTGTTTGATAATTAACCGCTCCCGCCTTTGGTACGCAGGTAGAGCTATTGTCCGGGCATCAACGCGACGTTCTGGGGGTTGATTATTCTATGTATTTTAGATACCCCAGAGGCCTGTTGACCCTATCCATAGTAGGGCAGTGTGTTTCAACTGGGAGAATCCTACTAGGCCCATATTCGGATGCATCCTCTACTTGCAGTAGTTGGGTTCAATCCTTAGATCTTAAGGATAACCACGACCCCAAAACCCATGAGTGACTGAGGCCATCGTGGACTCTATCAGGTCCAAAGTAAAATACATGTCACTCAAGGTTGTACCATCACTGTCATTCCACAGTGAGCATAATTCCTGAAGGGGTCTGCCAGTCTTACAATTACTTGGACAGAATCTGCATGCCATTTAGGCAGCCCGTGCTTTCAGCACTACGGGAGTATGTACCCGACCCCATTCAGTCTTCCCCAACACAGTCATTACTGAGGGGGTACCCCTAACACGATCTTCAACCGCGGGGTATGTGCGACCTTAAGTCTTATCCATATGCATGCAGAACACCGCTCTTTGGCACTTCGGCCACCATGAGCATTACACCTCTTCGGGTGGAAACAACACACTCTGGCTCTTCGGCCCTTACGAGTCTGGTTGTGTAACCGTTCTCAATGAGCATGCATATGACTCGATCTAAATAGATCGGCTACTCGGCGTATTTTTACGCAACAAGTCCAAACCTAGCCAAGGCGCAACCTCTACTCCGGCTCAGCGGCCCTTACGAGCAAGGTGCCCTTGCAGGCACAAGGATACGAGCCGATCTGGCATCGTTCCATCAACGAACATCATTATGCCGTTCCATTGGTTCCGGCAGCTCTTCTGCCAACCATTTCGTCAGCACCTCCCCTGCTCTACCGGCAGTGGTGCGACGAACCCTTCTACGTTGTAGAGGGCAAACCATGAACTGGGTAGCACTCTGCTATATGTCAGAGTATCCTGCTACGTTCTTTCTGAGCTATTCTTAGCTTCTTTAGAAATTTCAGCAGCACTTCCTCTCTTTTACGGAGAAAGCGTGCGTTTCTTTTATCCATTTCAGCGGCATCTCCCCTCTTTGGTAGGAAATCGCCACGCTTAATTCGGGAAATGGATGCGCACCGTTGTGCGTACTTTGCATCCATCAAGGTTGCAGGAACCCTTGGCCATAGCCAGGCCATACGAAATTGACTTAGTCATTACGTAAAGAGCATTTTGCCAAAAACCGAAGCCTTTCCAATAGGGGCTTCATTCGTCAAGCAGAATCTTGAACGAGGAGCGGTCAAGGAATCGCATGGGCGATTTGGAGTTTGATCTCCATTTGAACGCTCATTTATGCGCTATATATGTAGTATAAGCAGAAGCCTGTGCTTTATACAGCGGCGGCGTAAAGAAATGCATATACTATTGTTCAGGGTGTGTAACTGAACGAAATATTCTACATATATAACAAAGCAGAAACCTTGGCATCGTTCGACGCGACGGCGTAAGTAAATACATTGCAGAAAGCAGGAGCCTTGGCATCATACGACGCGACGGCAAAGGTATATTACATAGCCTGTGCGATATAAGACGCGTCGGCAGAATCAGCAGATATACAGCTAGATCCGCATCCAACGATAGTTACGAGGCGAGCGGGTGAACACCGAAGTGTCCTAAAGGGCTCAACCAAGAACTAAAGCGAGATACCATTTTGAAGAACGCAAATACTGCGTGTTTGAACATAGATATATCCGACGATAGTTACGAGACGAGCGGGTGAACACCGAAGTGTCCAAAAAGGGCTCAATCAAGAACTAAAGCAAGATACTACTTCAGAAAGTATATTCTATATACAAACAGTCAAATACTTGAGAGAGATGGATCAACGAAGCGAACTTACTTCAAATCGTGGAAGAAACGGCTCCGGGTTGCTTCTTTGGCTTCGAGCCTTCCTTCGAGAGGTCAGACTAAGTCAGATGAAGCTGACTTAGTTGAGAAAGAGGTAGAGTAGGTCAAGCTACTCAACCCAAGCGGTTTGAACCAAACAGGGTTCGATCCAAGTCAACTGGGTTCAGCAGGTTCGAACTCAGCTCAAGTAGGCTAAGTCTGGGTTCAGAAATCCAAACTGGAATCTGGACCAAAAAGGACTTTGACTTTGACTTTAAACCCAACTAGGTTCAAGTCAAGTCAACTGGGTTTGGACCAGGTCAGGTGGGTTAGGACCAGGTCAGGCAGGCTCAGGCTAAGTCAGGCAGGCTCAGACCAGGTCAGGTGGGCTCAGGCCAGGTCAGGTGGGCTCAGGTGGGCTAGGCTAGGTAGGGGAGGTTTAGGAGAGAGAGAGAAGGCAAGAGAGAGAGGGGGTCGATTTTTATGAGAAGAGAGAGAGTGGGGAGGGCTATTTATAGCCCAAGCCCACCTCCTCTTGGATTTTCTCATGCCCCTTCTACCCCCTTGGCTTCTTTTTAATTCCAAGAGGTTCCTTGGTGTGGGGCCCACTTGGATATTCCATGGGATATTTTTGTGGGTCCCACCAGATATTTTCTGAGGAATATTTCTGTGGGTCCCACCAATATTTCCGTGGGTCCCGCAAGAATTTCGGGTTTCCAGCGATTTTTTTCCGAAAAATTCTGAGTACGCCATTTTCTTCGTATTGACGTAACTAAGAAAGTTGGCTCGTAGGAATCCTTTGATTTCATTCAGGTAGGAAGTTATGGCTTCCAGAGTGTTTGAGCATATATTCGCGATTCGACGAATATCCTAAGTATAACTGGCTCGCAGGAATTGATTCGTTTTGCATTCTGAGAAGAAATGCTATTTTTACCGGTAAATGCCTCATGAATTTTATTCAGATATTTTCTGAAAAATTGCGGGTCTTACAAAGATCCTCACATCACCCCATGTGCAACTGTCGAAACGATCATTGGCATTGCATATCACCCCATGTGTAGGTGCCTAGAATGTTTGTCCCTATGTACCATCTCATGCACAATGACCTAGTAAAAGTCATACCTCTGCGCACCATCCTATGCATGATGCTACAATACTCTTCATGAATGTGCGAAAGCAATTATTTTTCAAGTTTTGAAGTGAAGGTGACACTCACACCCCTCTGAACCAACAACCACCACTTCATGCACAAATACCTAGTTCAAACTACGGCTCAACGCACCACCCTATGCACGACGCCACAATACTATTCTTGAATGTGCAAAATTAGTTATTGTTCAAGTTCCAAAGAGAGGGCAACACTCACACTCTTCTGAATCAACAATCAATTCAATGACATTGTCGCATCACCAAGGCATCAATGTGGACTCCTAAAAGCGTCACCCAGGAGACCTGTGGATACTTTCATGATTGGAGAAAGATTGTTGCCGACTCCCAACCTTGCGGGCTGTTTATATCTATAGATCATAGATATAAAAAATGGTAACTTTGGTACATAGGGCACTGATAAGATTAACCTATTTGGTGGGTCCAATAGGTTTACACTTTAAGAGGATCTAAAGTTCAAACTTGGGCCAGGTTCCACATTCCAGTAGGGGAGTGAGCATATTATGATACAGGTCCAATCATGCTTGATCCAAATCAAATATGATTATATGCAATATATCTCAATGAAATCCAATGATATATTGTTGAATTTGGATTTAAAACATATATCACCCTTGTCATAGGCCAACCTCGTAGGCATTTTTGGGTATACAGGTGAAAGAGGGCATCTGGTGTCTGTGGTCGATGTGTATGCATAGTCTTGGTGAAGACGAAAGTTGTCATGTGCAGTGGGTGTTACGAGGCAACATCATTGGCAAAACCAATCGTGTGGGTGATAGAGGAAACTTGACATTCAGATACGCAACGAACAAGTTTGGCAGGAGATGTGTGTGCATTGTTTAGTGTTGCGAAGGTCAGAATGTGGCAATGGTAGTGTGAAGTACAATTGAGTAAAAAATACATCAGGCAACATGCGTTGGGCTATCGGGGATGTGCGCACTACAAGAAATCTTTGGATTAGCGACGGTCGTAATCTGTCGCTAATCTGTCGCAGAACAGTTTAGCAACGGATAACTTTCATCGCAATTTTCTAGTCGCTAATTAGTGAAGGAAAATATATGTCGCTAATTTGTGATGAATTAGCAAATGCCATGATTCATTGCAAGGCTGTCATTAATCCGTAGAGATTTAGTTTTGCGATAGATACATATCCGTCGGTAATTCTGTCTCTAATATATGACGAATTACAATCTGTCGCAAAATATAGGCCGATTCAGTTTTCCAACAAATAAATATCCATCCCTAATCCATCGATAAATTGGAGGCCGATACTAATTAGCGACGAATATTTAATCCGTCACAAAATTTTTAAAAAAATAAAAAAATGTTTAAAATATAAATATCAGGAAAAAATTTCTCGTTATACAATTTATATATCCTGTGTATAAAAAACAAAGTACACATAAAAAATACATATACAAAGCAACTGAAACAATTGATCGATCCACTATAATCCTCGCAAAGTTCTAATTATTTACAAGTGAATATTTACAAAGAGTTTCTTTTGAAACAACAAGAAGGTACAACAAATTCAACACATGAATCTAATCATTGCCAAGATTCTGAGCATCAACTTCTTTATTGTCTCAATTTGCCCCTTCATTCATGCCTCCATCAGTTCCTCTATGCTGATTATCTCCAGCATCCTACAAGAGAAAAGAAAGGTTAGTATTGATAAACAAAATATAATGAAATAAATTATATGCAATGCACTTATTCTAAGGCAATCAAAATAACATGAATGAATTACACATAGACTAACTCGCAATAAAGTGAAGGACATTAACAAAATTCAGATATGTGTTCTAAGGCTGACAAAAAAAAAATCATAGTGATTCAATCATGCAGATATGTGTTCTAAGGTTGTCAAAAAAATATCATAGTGATTCAAGCATGCATATATGTGTTATAAGGCTGTCAAATAAATGTCTTATGTATTACAATCATGCTTATATGTGTTCTAATGTTGTCAAAAAACTCTCATAGTGATTCAATTATGCAAATATGTGTTCTAAGGTTGTCAAAAAACTTTCATAGTGATTCAAGTATGCATATATGTGTTCTAAGGCAGTCAAACAATTTCATAGTGATGAAATCATGCTTATATATGTGTTATAAGGCAGTCAAAAAACTTTCATAGTGATGGAATCATGTTTATATGTGTTCTAATATTGTCAAAAAAAAATCATAGTGATTCAATCATGCATATATGTGTTATAAGGCAGTCAAAAACTTTCATAGTGATGAAATCATGCTTATATGTATTCTAATGTTGTCAAAAAACTCTCATAGTGCTTCAAGCATGCATATTTGTGTTCTAAGGTTGTCAAAAACTTTCATAGTGATGAAATCATGCTTATATGTGTTCTAATGTTGTCAAAAAACTCTCATAGTGCTTCAAGCATGCATATGTGTTCAAAGGTTGTCAAAAACTTTTATAGTGATGAAATCATGCATATATGTGTTATAAGGCAGTCAAAAAACTTTCATAGTGATCGAATCATGCTTATATGTGTTCTAATGTTGTGAAAAAACTTTCATAGTAATTCAATCATGCATATATATGTTATAAAGCAGAAAAAAAAATTCATAGTGATGAAATCATGCTTATATGTGTTCTAATGTTGTCAAAAAACTCTCATAGTGCTTCAAGTATGCATATTTGTGTTCTAAAGTTGTCAAAAACTTTCATAGTGATGAAATCATGCTTATATGTGTTCTAATATTGTCAAACAACTCTCATAATGATTCAATCATGCATATATGTATTCAAAGGTTGTCAAAAAACTTTTATAGTAATTCAATCATGCATATGTGTTCTAATGTTGTCAAAAAACTTTCATAGTGATTCAATCATGCATATATGTGTTATAAGGCAGTCAAAAACTTTTATATTGATGAAATCATGCTTATATGTATTCTAATGTTGTCAAAAAACTCTCATAGTGCTTCAAGCATGCATATTTGTGTTCTAAGATTGTCAAAAACTTTCATAGTGATGAAATCATACTTATATGTGTTTTAATGTTATAAAAAAACTCTCAGTGATTTAATCATGCATATATGTGTTCAAAAGTTGTCAAAAAACTTTCATAGTGATTCAATCGTGCATATATGTGTTCTAATGTTGTAAAAAAACTTTAATAGTGATTCAATCATGCATATATGTGTTATAAGGCAGTCAAAAACTTTCATAGTGATGAAATCATGCTCATATGTGATGAAATCATGCATATACTAGATTAAAATCTAACGACATGAAACAAATGATATAAAACTTTCATACCTGACAGGCAGTTGCAGACGAAGTTTCCCTGTCTCAAAAAAAGCTGCACAACTCATTACGGACAACGTCGAAAATTATTTTATGTAAATAGTGATGCATTATGTCCTTAACAAGCTGGTAGACACCATCCCAAGAATTAGTTGAGTCAATCGAATGCTTGGAGTTGATGCTGGGAGAACTCTAGGAGCCCTGGCTGGAGGAGGCAACGACTGGTGTAGTATTCATATTACTCTCAAACCCGAACACATGACCCTTTTTGGGTTCACCGGTTACAGTCACCCATGTTGTAGGATCAAAAGGCGGATACTGAGTGGAGTCATCGCCATATCGCTCTACCATCTGCTGCTCGTATGACTCCTAAAAGTAATGGTTACAGTATGGATTAATAATTAAGAATTGCAATGTTCATGGTAACTTGTATATTACAATGTTTATTAATACAATAAATACATATCGTTGTCGTTCTCGCCTTCTCTGATATGAACTCTCCTGTGCTCTTACGTTTTTGTGTTTCAACAAACACATCCTTGTAAGGCACAATGCCTCCTTTTTCTATTTCCTGCGAAGTTAAATGATAAAAAAATCATTTAAAAAGTATGCAATAATACTTATAAATTTGACAATATATATATATATATATATATTAATGAGTTACCATTTTCTTCAGGTGGCTCCCAAAAGTCCTATATCCACCTGTCTGTAGATAGGCATCAGGCATTTTCGCTCGATTTTGTGCAGCCTTTGCTAAGTGGTTTCAAAATTCATGCCCCACCCACATGTCACACATTGCATCCCAAAAATCTGACCTGATAGTAGGAGGGCCATGACCCTTCCACTGCAGTGGATCATCTATTCCATCAGATGCTTTTATTGCTGCAGTCTTCATATTGTACAACATGTCTGCAAATTGACTAACAACTGCTTTCTGCTATACCTGTCTCACGTCCTACACTTCCATCGCAATCATGAAGCGATTCGAAGCCTACAAATAATTTCAGAAAGTTAGTAGACATGACTATAACAAAAAATTAAATATGAAACATATTAGCTATGATAAATGATTGTATACCGTGAATGAGGACCACAATCTGTCCAACACCTCCTTTGGGTACTCTTTTCATTGAGTGACCGATCCTGGTAGATGTTGAACTAGTGACTGCCTAATCTCTCGTATTACTTCTTGTGGCTCGAACCTCGCACTGCACATAAATTGATACAATTTAACTATCGATATACATTATTTATAAGATAAGTATTGGATAAGTGAAAATGAAATACTTACGATCGATTATCGATATACACTATTTGAATGAGTCATTGTGTGTAAGACTAAGAAGACCCTGCATCCAGCATTATCTCGTGACGTGTATGAATAGCTGGTGTAAGTGGGTCATGTGCAGGTAAAACATCATCTATAGAAAAATGAGTTAGAAATTCACAGAATGCGCATTTAAACAAATCAAATATACAATTAGTTAAATGATATACCTATCAAAGCAGCTCGTGAAGATAAAGGCTGAGACTGGCTACCACTGGGTGCTCAACCATTGTGACCTCCATGAACCATATTCTAACAAATAAAAATTTTATTTGGATCTCAGTTATATAACTCTATATCTTTATGGATACATAATCAAATAAAAAATAACTTCATGCAATACATTTAAACATTACAATACATTCAAATCATTCATATCAAACATTGAAGTATATTAAAATATAAGATATGACATCACTTGCTAATCATGGATAACTTATCCTTAACTTGCAATACAATTGGATCAGTTACACAACTCTAAAAGATTGCAATACATTCAAACATAAGATATGTATTACAAGATGTATTTCACTAGCTCGAGTATGCTTCCTCATCACTTGTTTGACTTTCATATTCTTCTTCTTTGGGCGACATACTCTTCACAATAAAGCACATACAGTCAAAACATGATTGACTCAAATTCTACTTGGACTTCAAATTCATTAGTTGAAGAACTGCAGACAAGATAGTGTGATTCTCGCAACCATTCCAAAGTGGCTCATCAGCATCTCTAAGTAAATCATAAAATCTATTACCTGCATCGTTTGCTGCTTCTTCCTCTACCCAAGTTGGTATATCACTAGGACCTATAGCAGAACCTAGTTTTGGTCCTGCGACATCAAATATCAAATCCACATATGAATTATCGTGCATCACATCCACCTGTGCATCAAAATTGTTTTAAAATTCTTTACAATGAAGCGTCCAATTCTGATAATCACTCACAAAACTATTCCTATATAGGTGAAGTTTAATGCCATGAGGTTCTACAAATCGATTGTTCTTACACATCGTGCAGGGGCACCTGATTCGGCCTATGGGATTCACTCTACTGATATTTGCCATTGTAAATTCAATAAAACTGTCAACACCATCCATATATTCAAGCGATACCTCATTGTCAACTATCCTACGATACATCCATTCACGGTTTGCAGCCATTTTGGGCGAAGGATATTACAGATACTATCCTAACCAGTTAAAAGAGAATCATAAGAATGCTATGATGAAAAAAATATCTAATTTATCATGCATTTATGGTGGATGTAATAAGTTGATATATCTCTCTCTCTCTCACACACACACACACACACACACACACACATATATATATATATATATATATATATATATATATATATATATATGATGTCATTCAATCACAAGAACTATGATGCATGCATTGATAACTTAATATTTTCATATGCAAAACCATTCATTTGAAGCATTGATAACTTATCATTCATTTTCGTGTGTAAACCCATTCATAACATGATACATTCATTTGAAGTAAATTTTTATAATACAATTTCACATGGAAGGCATAATCAAATTGAAAATAACTTCATGCAAGCATAGATACAATCACATTAAACATTGCAATACATTCAAAACCATTCACATATATCAAAACAATGTCAAACATGTACCTGCAGTAAACACACTCCAATATCTCGCTAACTACTACCATGACTAGCATGGAATCCAAACTCCAAAAATAAGCGCACTTTTATTTTCATACAGTAAAATCATGCTCTGCATGATCTCTGAACTCCATCAAAGCAGTCTTAGATATTCATAACTAAGTGAGTGTATGGACAAAAAAGTGTTGCATATAAGAAAATAAATAACCTGTGATGCACTTGCATCAATTACTCACCACAGATATTTTCCCGATTTGTATGTTATTGCCTTTGTATTTTTTTCTTATTTCTTTTTGCATTGCATTTTTAGCCGCATGTGATGCTTAGCACTAAGCATCACACAATTAGCTCAGCTACGCACCTGCAAAGCATATTTATATATGATCGCGGGTCAGCTGCGGAGCGAGGCTACAAGAACAGGAAGACGACAAGGTCACTGGCGTGGATCAGTTGCCAGGCCAAGCCCAACCCTAACCTCGACCGAGAGGGAGGTGGGCTCGGCTACCCGGTCGAGCCCGACCCCATCGGAACAGAGAGAGAGAGCGGGGAGTAGGGATGGCCTAAAGGAGAGGGGGAGGGACAACACGGGGCCACCTGCCAGACCCTTCCCGCACACAAAGAGAGGGAGGAAGGCACAACAGGGGGAATGTCGACCTCCCATCGACCCTCCAATAACCAATAGAAGGGGGAGAGTGCTGCATGGGCCACCGCCCCCTGCCGATTATCTGGCAAATCACAATAGAGAGAGGGAGATGACAGAGGGGGAGGGGGGTCAGCCATCTGTCGGCCCTCCAACAGGCACAGAGGGAGTGAGAGGGCACGACAGGGGTTGTCGACCTCCTGCCATCCTCCCAGCGACATAACAGAGGGAGCGAGAGGGCACGACAGGGGGCCGATGACATCCTGTTGGCCTTCCGGCAATAGAAGAAGAAGAAGAGAAGGGGGGAAAGAGTGTACTTGGGAGGGGATGGGCATCGATCAATGTGGCTGGAGAGGGAGGCGGTCTCCGAAAGGGGGAGAAGGGAAGGGAGGAGGTCGCTGGAGAAGGCGGTGGTCGCCGGAAGGGGGAGAAGGGAGGTCGAGCAACGGGGTGAGAGAAAGGGATGAATGAAATAGAAAGGAAAAAGAAAGGAAGCTCACATTAGGGTTTTACAAAAAATTTAGCGACGGTCAAATTCCATTGCAAACACTGTCGCAAATTTGTGACAGAGTAGCGACGAAAAAAATGGTGTCGCTCATCCGTCGCGAAGTAGTGATGGAGTGTGAGACGGAATTCTTCTGTCACAAATTTGTGATGGCCTTTGCGATGAAATTTTTCCATCGTAAATTCTGTAACTAATTCCAATTTTAGGAACAAATAGTTTTCTCTCGCTAATCCGTCGCAACTTTGCGACAGATTATTTCCATCGCTAAATAACATTTTTCTTGTAGTGGCGGTGGTAGCATGATAAGTGATAGACAATGGTATCAATCTTAGTGTAATGGTTATAACAACACAAATATGGTATGTTGTTCTGTATTGTGTTGGGTCAGTGAACTGAAGGATGCCTTTGGAGATTTGGTTAAATACCTCTTAACTCAGGACAAATCCAACACATAGCATACACTGTGTGTGAGTTAGGGCTAATTCCCACAAGGAACACATTAGGTGGTCACAACCGTGCATAGTGGCACGAGACCGAGCAAATGAGTGTTGGTGTTACTTTTGTTTTGAAATGTATTTTGAAATATAATTTTCGATAAAATATAAGTGTAAACCGTATACCAAATTTCAATAACCGGTTCACACATAAAAGTTGTGAAGTCAGGGTCGAATCCGCAGGAAACAAAGTAAGACTATGTATTCTAAACAATTCAATCTTCTTTATTGCCTTAAAATAGTAAAAAAATATGTGAAAGCAATCGAGCACCAAACCTATTACAATTGTTCAAGCATAATTAAAAATTAATACATCCTGATTTAAAATTGGCCTATAGCTCTACTTAACTAAATGAAATAAATAAAATGAAAGCAAATGAAATTAGCAACTTGATGTCCTTGTCATGATGATGTGCATGAGATGGCTGCCTTCACGTGCAAAACACTGCAAACATGAAAAGGAAACTTGCTTGCGCAAGAGTTAGTATAACCTAAACCTAACTATAAATACAGACCTAAGAATGCAATAAAACAATATGAATGCAGAACTAAGCACCCCTAGAAACAAAACTAAATACAATCTAAGAATGTTGAAACAACTATGCACTTGGTCTAGTCTAACTCGATGACTAGAATGCACAACCGGCTAGACCAAACTTGCAACTAGACTAAGTCTAGTTTTCTAACAAAAACCAAATTATAGTCTAGTGCAACAGACTTACTCAGGCCTACAGAATACAACTGGGGCCTACTCTAACGCTATACCAAAAGGAAAAGACAAACCTGCTCTAGACTAGACCCCTGCGCTAGCCGAGTGGGTCAGGTAGACTATGCTGACTAGAATAATGCACAAACTGAACCTAACCTAATTAAGTGTTTGATCAGATTGAACCAATGTTAGGACAAACTCTAAACAACCTAGAACTAACTTGAAACAAAAAACAAATAAAAGAAAATAACAAAAATAGACTCGGGTCTACCGGCACCTGAGCCCACATATCAAGCTTAGTTAGGTCTGTTCTGTCCTGTGACAGACCCAGAAAAACCAACCTATTCAAAATTCTATCACCGTTTGTTCTGAACAGTGGTGTTTGTGAAATTTAAACTGAGGGTTTATGTGTTCGTCAGCGAATCACAACCCCAATCGACCAAAAATTGGACATAAAATGACATCAATAGTGTAGGTCAGTTGGATTCTTGACGAAATCCAACTGATCGAGTTGTGACACCTAAAACTCCATGTTCTGATATAAAAAAAATCCCAAAAAATCAGAGCATGAATTCGACATACAGAGCTTGAATATGAAAGAATAAAATCCTAAAAACTTGTGAAACTATGCCCTACACAAGATCGGTTTGACAGATCTTTCCTGCACTGGGCGTCAAGGATGCCTCTCAACTTTTGGATTTTATAAAAATTATCCCATAAATGAAATCACACCAAAATTAAATCTAGACCTGTTGGATGTGTGTTCTATAACATACCCAAAATTTAGGTTGATCGGAGATTGACAACTGCCTAAACCTGGCTGTTTTCGACCGAATAGGCCTGATTCAGGCCCAAAAATCTGATTTAGGTGTTTGGGTGATTTCGATCTGATCTAGAATGATTTTCTTCTAAAAAAAAATTACAGAATGTCGAGGACAACCTTCTCAAACAAAAAATGATTTTTGAAAGAGTTTTAGATCTACAGAAGGCTGTCGAATTTTGCCAAACTAGAGAAGGAGATACAAGGTGTCAATTCTACCTCAATGGCGTATTCCTTTTTACAATGTTGGAGGGGGTAGGCCGGCCAACACTTTCGTCTTCGCCTCGAACACGAAAGAGGGTTATAGAAGAGAGCAGAAGGAATAAAAAACAAAAGGCTCATCGAATAGGGCTGGTACTCAACCTGGAGGAGAGGAGGAGGAGGGTGGCTGCAATAGAGAAAAACAATAATGCAAGAGGAGGAATGCTTGCTCTCTTGCCTTGGGAGCTTTGTGAAAATTCTTAATTCATGAGTTGTGGGGAAGAACTTATGTCACCAAAAACAGAAACTAAAGCAAGTGTTGGATTCAAAGCTGGTGTTAAAGATTACAAATTGACTTATTACACTCCAAGAGGGGTGATTTTGGTGGATCTGGTCCACCAACTTCCCCTTTTGATTCATGCAAGAAAGGGAAAGGAAGATTAAGCAAGAAAGAGCAAGTTTGAAAATTTGCTTCCTTTTTTTTCTTTTTTTCTAATTACAATTCAAATCATAGGGGGCGGTTTTGAGAATCTCGCCCCCCTCCTTCCTTCTATCCTTTCTTGAGTATGAGATGAAGAAGGAAGAAGGAGACTTTGGAAATCTCGCCCCCACCTCCTTCTTTCTTTCCTGAAATTTCAAAATTGGCAAGTGAGACTTGCCTCCTTCAAACCATAAGCAAAAAAGAAGAAGAGTAAATTCAAAAATTCAAATTTACTGGAGGGTGTTGACTTTTGGATTCTATATCCAATCTATAATGCATTTTGGATTCAATCCAAACTGATATGGGTCTTGGGTTGAACAAATTGGATCCTGTGATGAGAAGATCCAAATCCAAAAATGTGCTCTAAAATTCAAAATTATCTTTTTGTCCTCAATTTTTTGTTGTGTAAATTCTAGTACTAAGCATGAGTAATTATGTCAAAAAGCTATAAAAATGCATGCATTTAGATGTAAATATGCAACTCTTATTGTGCTCCATCAAGTACCTAGGTGTTGGTGAGTGATTTGGGTAGCATTATTCACTAAGATATATAGTTATCAACTGACCCTAAGGTTAGGGGTCAACAACGACTTTTTCTCAGTCGCTAAGTATACGTAGATCTCCTAGGTGATGCTTTAAGGAGGCTGCATCGTTTCCTTGGTGACAAGATGTTGTTGCTGGCTTGGTTGCTGGTTTAGAGGGGTGTGAGTGTCATCCGCTTTTTAGAACTTGAATGATAACTGTTTTCGCACATTCATGAACTATGGCGTTGTATATAGGGTGGTGTGCAGAGCCGTGACTTAGACTTGGTTATTGTGCATGAGATGGTGCATAGGGTCAAACATCCATCTAGGCAGTTGCACATAGGGTGATGTGCATTATCAATAATCATCTCACAAGTCATATATGGGGTGATGTGTGGGATCTAGGGCCGTTCTGGTCAGGTTGGGTTCGCCTAGCATCGCACAGACTTGTAAAAAAATTATCCCATATCAGCTATAGTGGAATGTATAAAAGAAGAATAAAAACAATGAATTTACATGTATGAAAAGATCAGATTTGGTCCTTAATATAAACATATATCGAACATGAAACACTGATCGAAACCTATGCAAGTACATATTGGGATCTTATTTTAAGGGTCTATATGTTAAACTAAAGTGCTTGATTCAGATTGGAGGTCGGATTAGCTGGAAATGTCATACTAGGCTGAATTTGGGTTCCCCCTACCAGCATCCATGTAACGATTAGGATCAGATGTGGGCCTAGCCCCTCAGGGATCCAGCCCACTCTCAGTTTTTGAGAACGGGCAGGGTTTTGTTTCTGGAGTGACTTTGGGTTAGGACCCATAGTAAAGCTTCCAACATCAACAATAATATGCTGATCATAATTATGAAAAAAGCAAAAGATTTTATTTCTTATTTCCTTTTTTTTGGGGGGATAGGCAAGCTAGGGAATACTCTTGTGGGATCCGAAATCAAGAGTCTTTGATTATAATAGTGAGATCTAACCAACCAGCTTTCTCATTTAATTAAATGTGGAAGATGAACTGTAAAAGTTATGGGAATCTAGTTCTTCTACTATAGGGAAAATCAAAAGGCTCGTTTGTTTCATCCGTTTTGATAAGAAATGGACTCATGGCTCATTCAAAAAAAGACTATATTCTCTTACCAAGATGAAACACACGTTGAAGGAAGTAATTAGTACATCATAACCGGTTATCCTTCCCTAACCAATTCAAAGAACCATAGTCTACTTGGACATGTAGATGTGTTCATCATTGTTTGTTTATTGAAATAAACATGTTTCCTTGGATACATAGTTCCAAGAGTTTCTTTTTTTTTTTTCTGAAAAAATAAAGATTTGGGGTACGTTTGGTTGTGTTTTTGAAATGTGAAAATACTGCTCAAAAGAGATTTCACTTTCAAAATCTCATAAAATTTCAAATCTTATGTGACCGTGAAAAAGTGAATCTTAACCAAATGAGATTCACTTTCTAAATCTCACTTTTGAGATTTTATACCAACTCATTTTTTATGAAGTTCTTTGGGGTTCTGTACCAAGAAAATTTTTATGTTTAGTTGCTTTTGAGGTACTGTTTAAGTGAAATTCACTTTTTAAAGTGTATGATAAAGTGAATCTCATGTGATCGAACCAAACATACCCTTGGTTTGTTTTATCAAAAAGTACACTGCAATGCGGGACTTGTATGCTTATTTCTCTTTAGGAACCTGTCTAAACATGAAAATGCCTCACGACGTTTCCCACTCAAGGAAAAAGGTAGCCATTTTCCTATGAACTGGCTCGTCTTTCCCACAAGGCATGACCCGTTGGAAACATGTGAGTGTATGTGGCGTTTGATGGGGATTGTGTATGCCCCACATTTTTACCATGAGGGCTTCATATAAAACCCCTTAGTTCCCTAGGGCACCCCATGGGGAATAAGATGGCGGATCAGGTGCAATCACATCACACACTTTGAATGTGCTGCTGCACCAGACCACCCTCCATCTCTGCGATTCTGCTTGTCTGCTGTGGGGCCCAAAGAAGATTGATGGTGGATCAGGGTGCAGAGGCACTCGAAAGTGTCAAATGTGATTGCACCTGATCCACCACCGGAGAATAAGGGTGGACATGAGTTCGGATACCTAACATGAGATGGTCTGGGTTTGTGCTGCCTTGTTCGGCCCGAGATAGATAAAAGTTGGGCCTGGCCTGACCCACTTGGAACCAACTCAATCAGACGTGGGCCTGACCCCAGACCGGCAAGAGTAGGGTCAGGCTTTCAGTGGGCTTGGGTCTAGGTTGAGCTTGTCGGGTCCTAGATTGCCCTGGGTTGGACCCGTTCCATGTCCATCCCTAGTGAGTTACTGTTTTCACGTGGGAGAACAATGGGGCCCCAGAAGCCAGATGATTTCTTGGGAGCTCGCGCCCATGAAACAAAGGGTCCTCAGATAATTAGCTGTAAAAATTACATTTGCAGGTTCAAATTAAGCGAAAAACACCTTTCCAAAAACATATTCCCCCTTTAGGGAAGTATTTTCTTACCAAAAACATGGCAATTTCACGCCTTTTATGGGAAACCATTTTGACTCTTTTGACGAGCCTTGACCAAAAATAGTGAGAAAATGGCCTGGCTTTGTGTGAAAATGACCATTTACCAATGTGGGACTCACTGCTTTGCTATGAATATATGAAAATTTTTACATTTTCAAATTTATATATGTTGATATTTTCTTGAGGTTTTCCTAGATAATTAATTTATCATGCTATTTTCATTTGCTAGAAAGATATCGATATTTGTGACAATGGTTTAGATTATGCTGGAGTTTTCTGGTTTGGTGCCATAAATATCATTCTTAATAAATTCCTAAAAATCCAGTCAAATTGTGCGAAAATATAATTATAACCACAATGAAATAGTTGCGGTAAAATTGCCATAAATTTGTAAAGTAAACAATTCATGGTATAGATCCAGTTGGCTCAGTGTTGATTGCGGCTGTAGCTATGTATACACAAAAGCGTCTTCCATTTTCCGTGCATTATATTTATATATAGAGGTCACTTTTTTTGCAAATCCAACCATGTCAATGTGCTTATCATGGTGAATTTGATAGGAATCAACCATTGGATCATGTATTTTCAATGAAAAAAATGTGATTTTTGAATGCTTGAATATTTATGAAGATTATGAGCCATTGATTTTAAAGCATTAAAAAAAAATCTCTTTTTATGCATCAAAATCGGATGATTCAAGAGCGTGTTCTTATAAAATCAAGCATGTAGATGACATCCGTACAGTTAGATTCAAGAAAAAAGAACAAAAAAAATCATGAAAATGGTAGTTCACATAGTTCTCATATTTCCAGACATTATCATTTTGATATTCTCATATAGGCTTCTATTATAAGTGTTCACGAACAATTACAGATTAGTGCCTATTTATTTCTTTTGGGGTTTTCTTTTTAATTTTGACAGTGTTTTTTTTATTGAGAGAACTTTTAGTTAGGTTTTCAAAACACTTCCGATACTTTCCAAATGACCGTACATAGAACAAATGAGGGAACAGTTCCTGAAATTTTCTTAAGATTTGCGTCACAATTGATTGTAAAGGAGGGAATAGATGCGAGTTGTTTTGACCAAAGGTCCAGCACGCACTTTTTTTGGAAAAAAAAATTATGTTTTTTAAATTACAAAATTTTGTTGCATGCATGCCCATTGATTTTTTTTTAATGAAAATTTTACAAAAACCCACCTAACATTTTGAGATAATTACAAAAGCTCACTATCTTTTCAAAAATTACTAAAACACCACCACCTATGTTCAGGAGTCTGGACAATATGGATATTTGGGAGCGTGCCTTTGGCATAACAAGGCAGGAGCTGGTTTGCGGAGCCCCACGGGATTTTCCTCGCTTCAGCAAGGGTTCCTCGTCATAAAAAAAGAAAGAAAGCAGGAACTGGTTTGCGCGGTGGTCATGGAGCCCCCACACGGTATTTTCCTCACTTCAGCAAGGGTTCCTCGCCATAAAAAAGAAGAAGGCAGGAGCTGGTTTGCATGTGTGTGATTTGCAGATCTTCCTTGGCATTTTTTGCACCAGCCATGTATGTGTGTGTGTGTGTGTGTGAGAATGTAGGACTCCACCCATCTGATAGGGTAGCTTGTGAATGTCACCAAGTTGACAAGATGTCGAAGTGCTGTGCTATTCAAATGAAATAAAGAGTATGACTTAATATGATATATGTTTTTTTATTTAAAAGAAGGCTTAATATAACATATAACTCCTTGGTCACTTATGGCAGGGGGCCTGGAAAGAAAGTCCTGAGCCCTTTGGTCTCAGGTTTGACTCTCGGGTGTGCAGGTGCCTTTAACTGGTGGGCTCTGTAAGGAGCTTGGATGTCACTGATCTCACCCAAGGTTTACCTCGTGGGGGGCCGGGTTCATCAAGTGACCCGGTTCTCAGCGATGGTTCTTCCGCATAACAAAAAAAAAAAAAATCCTTGGCCACTTGTGTCACTAAAAGCTTTTTCATTGAATGATAACGTCAAAGTAAAATCCAATCAAAGTGGCTCAATGTATGATAATTCCTTGCGTATTAGTGTCGCTAAAGACTTTTGTTGAACCATTATCTCAATTTGATATCCATGTCCACAGGTACTTCTCAGGCTTTCCAATCGTTTGCAGGATGAATGAATAGTAAAAAACATTGAGACAAGATGGCTGGCCGAAGAACAACAGTAAATAAATAAATAATTATAGCATCAACAACAGTAAATAAATAAAATCAACAACAACAAACACTTAATAGGAATATTCATGGCTATTTTATTAAAAGTAAATGCTTAGACCCAAGTAATTTGGTGCAGGTATTAGTATAACTTGGGAAGCAATAGGTACTTGATAAGTCTATAATGTACATGAATCCAGCACATGAAATCTTTTAATATGAAGCTTGCTTTTTTCCTGTCATCAATACTATGTGTTATTTACATTTGTTTCCATAGTTCCACTTGGCAGTTTGAGGTAGTAGGAAGAGAGCACTCTATGGAATTTTGGTCGCTTGTCTGCTGAAGAAGATTTATGTCAGGGATATGAAATCCTGTTGAATTAGAGAAGTTGGTGTCCTCGGTAGCATCTTCCTGGATAAGCTGAGACGCTACAAACTTATCAAGCACTCTCCAATCTGTAACTTGATCAACGATTTGGTTGGCATTATTGACAAAGAGCAGGCTCAATTGAGATTGTTTCTGGAGTTCATCTTGCATGAATGAAGAAACTGCTTGAGGATTTGCCCCATGGTTTATATCAAGGCCAAAGGCTGCACCACTTGTATTAGACATTCCTGAGTTGGGCATTTCAGGGCTCTCCAGCTGAGGAAGTTGAAAAAAAGGGTCATGATGAGGTACATTGTAATGATTCTCCAATTCTTGTTTGAAAGCAAAAGGGTGTTGGTATAGAATTTCTTGTTGGACTATCCTTCTGGGACTGGAATCAAGGTCTTGGATAAAGGAAACTGGATCCTCATACCAACAAGGTGACTCATGGTCACTTGCTCTTCTCAATGTGGTAATTCTTTTCTTGAATGCCCTACAAACCACCCATCCCTCTTCCTGCAAATATAATAAGTTAATAACCATTTAACAAAAACCTTTTGTTACTTGAGCAAATTGGGTTGCATAATTTTAAGAGCTAGGTTTTGCAGGTTGGCTAGTGTTTTTTTTAATGAAAAGAAACCCAGGTTCGCGCGGTGGTGAGGGCACGGGAAAGAATGACTTGTCACCCTATGGCCCAACCCCAAGTGGTGAAAATCTCTTGGTCGCCCCGGTAGCCCACCAGGGAGCCTGCGCCTTTGGACTTGCTACAAAGGATGCACATCCCAGGTATCGAACTCGAGGCTTTTGATGACAGATCAGGCGCAATGTGATTGCACACTTTTAGTGTGCTGTTGCACCTGATCACCCACCATATTTGCTTGGGCTCCACAACTGATAGGCTGTATTCCAAAGACGGTGGGTGATCAGGTGCAGCAGCACACTAAAAGTATACAACCACATTGCACCTGATCCTCCCTCATCGAACTCTGGACATCCAGCTTGAACGCCTTAAGCCCACCCACTTAGCCAGACGTGCAGAGCCCTTATGGGCTGGTTGGCTAAGTTGATTATAGATGCAAATTCTAGAATTCTCAAGATGTACAATGCTACTTGCCTGTGGTGGACCAATTTCACTTGTCTCAAGTCGATATTCATGCATGATCCAATCAGACTTTTGCCCATTTGGTGCCCTACCCTTGTAGAAGACTAGTGTCTTCCTCATGCCAATCAAGTTATGTTTGGAGTATATTGCCTTATCTCTTCCAGTTGCCTTCCAAAATCCAGCAGTTGTAGCCCTATTAGTGCGCGTTCCAGTTGGATACTTCTTGTCTTTGTGGCTAAAGAAGTACCACTCATTCCGCTCCTCTGTACTAATCCTACATTTCTCTGTTAATGTTCATTAACAAAAATAACATTAATTAGTTCTCGAAATATTAAGCACTAAATTATTGAAGTAGTCATATTATAAGCATCTCTTGCATATATATATAGAACCTTGAAGATCCCATGGTTCAATCTTGTAAAGATCAACGTCTCTGATGACATCGAAGTCTATCCGTTTTGAAGCAACTTTCCTTCTAAGATAGTAATCGACGAGTTCTTCATCCGTTGGGTGGAATCGAAAACCAGGGGGAACATTCGAAAAAATATTCATATTCTTTCAATGAAGTTATGAACACCTGCAAAATACAAAGTAAATTTGTTTGAATTGGCTAGCTAACTTCACAATATTAATCAATAAATGTAAATTATTTAAGCATATTTGTAAGCGCATGTGTGTCACAACTGTGGAAACAAAGTTTCAAAAATGTTTTGCACTATCAAGTTGCTTTTGTAATATTAGAGGCGAACTAAGATGCAACACGATAAGGCAACTTATAATGCATGTGTATGTTGTATCTTCTTGGCTCACAAAATTGGCATCACGTTAAATATCAAGCAAAAGGACCATTCATCACTACGAGGGAGATGAGGTCATATGGAATATGATGGGTCTCCACCATATGAAATCTTGACCGTTGGAACCGGCACCAGGATTGCACCACGTAGCCTTCACCTGTGAAAACCTTGAAGAAAGGCGAAACGCACCAACTGGGCAGACAGATGGCACTGTCTGGGCTTTGATATTAACGGTCAGGATTCACATATAATAAGACCCGTCATATGCCATATGACCTGATCCGTGTTCCCATTTCCTGCGTTTGTGCTTCTAGATGTAATTGGAACTGCACTCACATGTTTGTCTTGATGAAAACTTCTTTCTTTACCATTGTATGTGAAAAAAAGGATTTTTAGATAGGAAAAAATGGTACATTTTACATCAAGATATCAGAAGACAATTACATAAAGAAGGGAAACCAATCTGGAGGTTTGTCCTTCCAAACATAGTTTAAAAACTCACCGGGTCAACCCGGTGACTCGATTGACTCAGCTCGGATTACCCAGTCACGGGTCAAAAATGAGTACAAACTCGTTTTGAATAAAACTTGACCGAGTCACCGAGTTGACTTGAGAGTCATGGACGAGTCCCGAGTCATAGGTGAGTCAACAGAGTCATGGGCGAGTCATGCATGTATATACATATATAATATATTTTATATATAATTACGTATATTATATGAAATTTAATATAAATATTATGTATATTATATATAAAAATATGGTTATACATATATTAATAAAATCATACATTAAATATATTATAAAAACATCATATAATGCATATTATATATAATATATTGATAAAATATTATAAAATATATATGGTATATACATATATTTATATATTTTATATAAAATATAAAGTTAGCATGACCCGACCGAGTCATGGGTCATTCAGGGTCAAGCCGTGTGACGAGTCAACAATTTTTAAAACCATGCTTCCAACAATGATCATGACCAAGGGCCCCAAGCTGTGTGGATGCACCAGGGTCCAGACATTTGAATTGTTCAAACTTGAAGAAGAAATTGGTACAATTATATTAAACTAAGGGTATGTTTGGTTCAATCACATGAGATTCACCTTTTCATACACTTAAGAAAGTGAATATCATTTTCTTATTTTGCAAAAGCAAACAAAAGTAAAAAGTACCCTCGTGAGAAAGTGACTCTCATTTACTTTTGCAAATGAGAGTCGTTTTAGAAAGTGAATCTCATTGGTGTGAGAACTTGAATTTCACGGGACGTCATGAGATTCAGAGTTCTCATGAGATTTAGAAAGTGAATCGCATTTGCACAATACCCCACAAACAACCAAACGTACCCTAAGGAAATTAAGATATGTGGTATAATCCAGAGGCAATTGCATATGCAACATTGCATCAGCTAACATTAATATATACCTACTATAATAATACATGAACTAGTCTAGCCATTTTAATCATGAAATGGCTTTGTCAAAGGAATTAATTCAAAATAGGAAAACACATATACTAGGTTCCTTCAATTTTTATTGAATTTATAACATGAAGAAACTGCACCGGAAAACCTGGTAGTGCTGGCTCAGCCTGCCATACCTATGATTGTCATGCGGGCTGCATAAAACACCGATGCTAGGACCCCTGCTCTTAGGGCCTATGCTACACATTGGCATATACAGAGGGTTGATGCCCATGGGAATCCAACTTTGACTGTCCATCTAACAGCCAAGGCCCCACACCACCACGCCAACCCCTCTTAGGGCGAATGAGAACTGTGTTATTTCATTTACTATCATTATTAGCATCTTCCAAGTAGGGATGGCAGTGGGGCGGGGCGGGGTGGGGGACAAGGTCTCCACCCCCGCCCCGCCTCAAGATTTTATCCTCCACCCCCGCCCCGCCTCCCTGGCGGGGATGGATTTTATCCTCCACCCCCGCCTTCATCCCCGTTTCATGTCCTCCATCCCCGGTACAAACGGGGATGAGGCGGGGTGGGGCGGGGATATTGCGGGGAAAAGTGGTCGGGGCGGGGATGAGGCGGGGATCGTGGCGGGGACGGGGTGGGGCGGGGAAAAGTTCACGTCCATCCCCGCCTCCACCCCCGGACGGGGATGGATTTTAACCTTCGTCCCCGCCTCCATCCCTGTTTCATACCCTTCATCCCCGGTCCAAATGGGGCGAGGCGGGGCGGGGCCCCGCTTTCCCCCGCTCCACTGCCATCCCTACTTCCAAGCCGCAATCGTCATTTACTCTTTGACTGCTATATTGTCAGCACTCCATCCTCATCCATAGTCATATTTCAAGGGCTCATTGTACTAAGCCCCAAGGGGTTTGGCGCAGTGGAAGGGCCCAATTGGTCACTAGATGGTTGGTCAAGGTTCTATTCTCATGTGCTGATACCTTTTGCATCAATAAAAGCAAGGGATAAGGCCCTTGCTCAGCCGAAGCATGGCGACCCCCTGGGGGCAAGGGGTGAGCAACAGGTTTACATGGTCTGGACGGTGACCATAAGTTCGGCAGGCTTAGCCAGCGTGACTAGGTCTCTGATTTTGAGGGTGGTTTCCGGTCCTTCATGAAAAAAAGGGCTCATTGTACTATCTATCTATCTATCTCTATATATATATATATATATATAATATATATATATATATATATAAGCAATTGCCATTTGTTAGAACATTAATACAAAACCTTCATATGATTGAATTCCCAATGAAATATATTTAGGTATGCACTAATTATTTTTCTGCATGTGTTAGGCTTATTTCCAAGTTTTAGCATGGTTGCGTTAATCCACCCATTTTTTTATTTTCTAACTAATCTCATGCAACATTTTTTTGGCATAGCAATCTAATAACTGGAACATTGCATGATTTTTTTTTTTAAATGTTCAGCATTCTTGCCACTGATTTATTGAGAAGAAATCTTTTTCTCTATTCACAATGGAATCTTGTTAATTTCTTGGTTTTTTGGCATCCCAAGTTCCATCACAATTCACAGGTTTTTGTATTTATTTTGGTGAATAAATGGTATTTTCTTCGTCATTATTTTCCAGATAAGATCCGGTCCCAAATTTGAAGGTCATAGTGGCATTCCTTGCTTAAATCATTTTAAAGTAAATTATGTTTGTATATTTGAGTAAATTTTATGTGATTAGATGTGCTAACAACTCCGTTTAGTTGCTTGGACATTTGGTTAAAGATTTTCTAGCCTTTTCAGCATGATCTATAGTAGTGAAGATTGTATTGACCTATGCACATGCAATCAACTATCCACATTTAAAATCAACACTGAAGTTGAACATATATGTTTTGGAATATGGATCGTATCCAACCTAATGTGACCCAATTTGACATGGGTACATCATGGGACAACATGACTCATGGGAGTTACAGGGCAGTTAATGCAACTGCCCATGCAGAATAACCACTGATTGTGGTAACCACCCACTACAGGCCTCTCTCAAAAGTCTATAAAAAGGTGCCTGGTTGCTTGATGAGAACAACCAAGGGGTATCCATTTTCTCTCGTTTGGGGAGTCGATAGGTTGAGGAGAACGCCGAGCATCTCCGAGCACCCGCGTAGGCTCATTTCATTTCATCCATGGCGTCTACCGGTATGTATTCTTGCTTTTATATTCCGATTTTGTTTTGTAGAATGCCAACAATATGGTCCTCTAGCTGTCCGTTGTTAACCTTTATCCAACACCACATATTCCATGGCTGATCTTAACGTGTACTGTCATTAATCACTACAGTTCTCAAATTCCTAACATTTGTGAAATTACTGTGTTTCTTTCTCAAAATTTTTGTCAATGTCATTTCTAAATGAAATACTGATGCACTGTTTTTAGTATCAAGACCTCTGAGTGCGTATTTTGAAGGTTGAATGTAGTTTGCAATTTGAAGTTTTGTGATAACTTGGAGTGGCGTTTTAGTTTCCCTTCATATTTTATTACATCTTCTTCAAATAATCCTATGTCATCTGAAAATTATTCCTACAAAAGGTGACACTTGATTTTGGCTGGAGAGTATATTAGACCTTTAAAATTGTCATTTTCCCATCTTATGTGAAATCATTTCCATTCAAAGGACTTAGATGTGATTTCCTAATAAATTGTTTATTATTTTCAACAACGTTTCTCAATTTTTTAGTATCCATCACTAAGGTATAAATCATCAAGGTCTCTATATAATGTATGGAACGATAATTACGTATTTCTTGTGTTGTTTATTCATAATATTGTGTTAACATTTTCTTCCATAGTGTTTTGAACAATGTACTTGATTGATGAATAGTTACTAACTCTAGAATTAGAAGCAACTAGTCACATATCATTTTTTCATGGTATAGGATTTTTTCTTATGGGGGAAGATATTGCTTAGCCTAAAAGGTAATAAAATGAATGACACTTTATATTAAGAAATTTCAGTTAAGATGACTAATGGGTTTTACAATTAATTAACGAGGTTAACATTTTATGTTAGCTCATAGAGTAGGAAATACGTCATTATACTAATTTATGGTCTCATTTGCTCAAACCCCAGCCAACAAAATCTAAATTAAAAACAACGGACATTAAATTGTGCACTTCTTGTATGGATATTTTAATATGTTTGTCAATCATTCCTAGCTAATGCTACAGTTTATATAGAAGAAGCACTGTTCACATGAAACATTATCTAAGAGAGTCGCATAATGCTTTGGAGAAAGCATTGGAAGGCCAGATATAAAAAAATTAACCAAAAGGAAAAAAAACATGTAACTATCGGTATAATCAATCAATTAACTCATTCTTCTGAGATCTTATAGAAGCAAAACAGTAAGACAAACTGAGGTAACGTGGTTGTATAGTTGCAATCTATGTTACAAAGATATGCAGATACCAGGATGCATGACATGGGTTATTCGACTATCAAGTTGGAATATTTTTTGGCAAATAGAAAATGAGGACATAATTCTTTTTGTAGTCAACAGAAACTATTTTTTTATATTTTAACATTAAAAGTGTGTTCTCATTCAAAATTAAAAGTATTAAAAAAAATATTTAAATAATGGTTGTACATGGTGTCGGTATTAGTGTCTCCACGCATATCCGGTCGTGTGAACCAGGAAAACGTGGCCAAAATGGTGTTGTTCCTGACATAGGTTTGTAATTTGTTTCACTTGATCTTGGACGATCATTGTCCAAAGGAGCATAAGTTTCACTCTGGTAAATCTAGTCTAAGACATAGACATACAATGAGGAAGAAAGAATTTGTAAACAGATGACCCCTTCATGGATGAACTTGTTTATCAAACAAGCATGCTGTTCCTCAAGACCAGAAATATTTAGGTTCCTAATTATCAAATCACAAGAAATATTAATGGTGATTATTTATAAATAAGACCATTCTCTCAAATTATTTATAGATAAGACCAGCATAAGTATTGGAAACCTTCAAACAATTGCATCACGAAATGCAACCTATTTTTAGATACAAGCCTAATGACAAGGTTCAGTATCTTCTTTTCCTTTATCAACCAATGCAAGACTATGTATAATATCCGATATCAACTATTAATACCTCCCAAGGAACACAAGCACGGCTGCTAAGGTGAGATTCATATAATTCTAAACAACCTTTCAGGTCTATTAAAGATAGTACCATTGGAATCATTAATAACGTGCGCTGATTTATGTTTGAATAATTGCCATAGAAAGTTAGCTTCTTAATGATCATGAAATTTAAGGACTTATTGAAGTTGGTAAGAGGGAAAACAAAGTAACCAAGAAGTTGTTCGCATTATAGAATCAGAAGAGTCACTTTCTAAAAATTATTGTACAAGGTACTGCATCGTGATTTCTGTATCTTCAGTAATTTCTAGGAAGTGTCAAAAAAGAAGAAGAAAACTGTCTCTAGGCAATAATCTCTAATGCTGAAATGTTGGTCAGATTTAATACTTGATATGAGTTCTCTCAAAAAACAAAAAAATACTTGATATGAGAGTTCATATTACTCAATAGTTACTGTTTTGTCTGGGAGGGAATTGCTTGACAATTTATCTTTTTAGTCTGGCAAAGGAAATCAAGTTTTTAGACAATGAACTAACTGAGACCCTAAATTAATACTGCAAAAACTTTGGACCTAAATCAAGGATATTCTGAATCGTTGTTAGATCTATTGCCCACGATCAACAAGATCATTATCGCCCACTCAATCTCATACCTACCGTTTAAGACACTATAGCCAAAAACCAATATCATTCAAACAACAGGAAATAGGTTCTACAACTTGTTTCAGACTACTAGATAACAATAGACAAAATGCAGTGGTTGTCCGCTCCATATTCACGAAAAAATGCAAGTTGGCAAAGCTATCATGCAAATTAAAGAAAGGAATAACCAACGTTATATGCGAAAAGAAAAACAGAAGATAGCAGCATGTATACATACCAACAGAATGAAACATGAAATGCATACAAGAAAGAATCGGTTAGTCACCAACGCCATGAAACAAAAACAGGTAAAGAGAAGAATGCTACAAGATACAAACCGTATATATTTGCTTAGAATGTTTTTGTTTCCCCTCTCTCCTCTGACCTTTTGGAGACAAGGGGGGGAGAAGAGAGTCAGAAACTCGAAACTCGTGTCTTCCAAAAGCGAAGCCGAGGAACGAGGTGCAATTCGGTTGTCAGCAACTGCACAGGCGCACACTACCAAACAAAAGCTAGGGGGAGGCAGTTAGTCTCGGAATTCGAACACTCGGCCCCTCTGTTGAGAGAGAGAGAGAGAGAGAAAAGGGAGAGGATGTAGGTGTTAAAAGGGGTAGTTGATAGAGGGGTTTTCACGCGCGTTAATTATTCCTTTTGGTGCTGGATTGCAGGAAAAGTATTTGGCGAGAAGGAAGAGAGAGAGAGAGAGTTGGAAGCCACCGCCACCACCAGCACCCACAATGACAGAGAGATTCAGGCCACCACGATAAGGCAAAGGCAACACAAACTGTTTGCGCTTAGCTCATGCTTTTCCCGGATAATGTGGGCGCAAAAATATAAGCACCGTCTCTCTCTCTCTCTCTCTCTCTCTCTCTCTCTCTCTCTCTCTCTATATATATATATATATATATATATATATATATATATATATATATATATGAAAATAGAATGTGGGACATGTTTTTGATAGGAGTCATGTTTTTTTGACATAATAATACGAATTTTTAAGTCATAACATTTTGGTATAGTGTGAGACTTCGATTTTAAAGATATTAAAAAACCTATATGTATGCCATAATCACATGATCCAAAACTTGTTTTCAGTAAATAATAATTGTAGATCATATCTATAAGGTTTTATCAACAAAAATCTCAAAAATTTATAAAAAATGAAGCTTCTTTTAGGTAGGAGTAGGTGCTCTGGGAGCATCCTATATATATATATATATATATAATGTATGAAAAATTAGTAGTTGTGCAATCCTTGTGTGCGCAGCTACGAATGTAATCAGGCTGGTTGTCCACACGCAAGATGGACGGCCAGCACACAAAAATGACAGAACTCACAAAAAATGATGTTTGTGAGTTTTTTATTTAGCGGCGCTTTTGGATCCCAGTTCCATTGGGACCTTTAGCGTTGGTTATGCCATATAAGTGATTGTCTCAGCATTTTTTCAAATGATTTTTAGCGACGGTTTCAAGCACCGCTAAAGTTCCCAGCAGAATTGTAGGGACCTTAGCAGCACTTTAGAACCGCCACTAAAGAGGTTTTGTCCATTTTCAGCATTTTTTGCAAAAAAAAAACATTGAGCATCCATCACACATGTGATGGACGTCTCAACAACAACCCATTTTCAATTGTGCACCTATGGATTGCGCTGCTACACATCGCTTATATATATATATATAATGGAAAGGGTGGTCTCAAAAATCTACAACTAAAGACCCATCAGACAACTCCCCTTCTCCAATGCTTGAGCATCTAATTGATGGGACCTCATTTTTTTATAATTTATTTAGTAAAAAATATGCTTTACACAAAAAATTTATGATATATAGGCATGTTTTTTGTAACGTGAAAATTGATGTCTCACAATGCATTTAAAACTTTACAATACAAAGTATATATCGTGGGGCTGTTGATTTTTGTGGCTTTCAAAAAACTCATCTAAACCTCGAAAATTCATAATCCAAAACATGTCACTCACTAAATGAATGATAAAAATCCAATATGCAAAGTCTGATAGATAAAAAAACTCAATCTATAGAGAAGGAACACTATTGATTATCATCTGTTGATTTTGAACATTCCTTTGGTGGGATGGTCCCCCTTCCGCACATGCACACACAAACATATATATATATATATATATATATATATATATATATATATATATATATATATATATATATATATATATATATATATACACACGGGAGTAACAGTAAACAAGTATCTTGTGCACTGTTATTCTGATACACGCACGTTTAAGAGAAAAATGAGCTTTAGTTGTGGTCAAGCCCATTTTTCCGCCCATAGCATTAGTGGCTAAATCCTTTAGATCAACGACGGACGTACGTTCGACGTTTTTGCCCATCCACTAATACCCTGTTCTCTCTCTCTCTCTCTCTCTCTATATATATATATATATATATATATATTGCTGGTAATAATGCATTGTATTAGCTATATTTTTGTCTTACAGATGGAAGCATAAAGAGAACTGCACTACAGTATCTAATCCTTATGTACTCGTGGTAATAATGCATTGTATGATATTTTCTTACACTATATTGTTTTTAATCCATGAAAGAAAAAAAATAGAATATCTCTCTCTCTCTCGTGTACGCGTGGGGGCAACTTCAACCAACCTTATGGCATAGAGAAAATGACTCCCCTCCTAATGACATTGAAAAGCAGGAAAAGGGAAAAGAAAAACGAAGGGAGGGTTGAAGACAAGGAGAGAGAAGGGAACATGATGCAGAGTAGGTGTGGGGTGCAGGGCCCACCTTCCCTCACACAATGATTTTGGCACCACTGTACGTGGCGGCTCATGGTCCGGCGTGGGCTAGGTCCGATCATTAGGCTCGCGGTGTGGGTGCCGGGGGTTTGTCGGCTATGGGCCCACCTCGCCCTGCTGGAAAACAATAATACCCAGGTGGACAACTGGGACCCGGTTTCTTTTTGCCAACCAATTCTTTTGTGGAAGGTTTTGTCACACGTGTACGTCAGAGAGGAGGGAGGGCCGTCCATCTCTTGTCCTCCTTTTTTCTCTGCCTATCTATCGCCGTTGATTTTGCTACACCAATAAAAATACTGTATTATTTTTAATTCGGGTCCATTTACCAGGTTATGAGTATTTCATACTTTGGTGGAGAAGTGAAGCAAAAGGCTTACACGTGATCCAGTAGTCATGCTACCTCTTAATTTTCCTTACCATCCTCGAGACTTGGACTACTCTATGCTAGTGTTGTATTTTCTTTTTAAAGATAATTAAGAAAAATACCTCAGCATTTTAAAAACGTAAGGCCCCCTTTGCCACCAGGAAGTAAGCTCACCGTTGATCTTGTGGCAAAGGAAGTGCACTTATAGGTTTCGAGCTCATGATGTCCTTTCAACTTAGTGACGTTCACAAGTCGCTCCTACCAGATGGAACAGAGCCCTGGTAAGCGCCTAATCTTTAGGTTGGCATATAGGAACTGGCCAAGATATGCAAAGTGAGCTCGTGCATGGGTTGCATTGATGGAAGGATCATGCCAATAAGTTCAGGCCATTCACTTCAAAGCACGGTACGATCCCCATTATTTGACAAAGGATGGGTACCATCCTTCATTCAATCATAGTTGTCTAATAAACGTTTAAGATTGGTCTACATTCTCACCTGAATGAGGACCGATCTTAACCGTCTAGATGCATCAGCTGAATGGCTAAGTTCAACATAGGATGGATCCTCTCTCTACCTCTCAAGGGCTTACAAAAATTATAAATATGAGTCTTCCAAATACATGGAGAGGCCAGGTTTGAATATATTTTATCCATAGTGGTTGAAATCATTGAGGGCAAACTTTTATCTCTTGAGTGTGTGAGAGAGAGAGAGATCTGGACCATGGACCATTGGCCCAAAATGTAGGGGTCCACAGATTGGGATGTGAAGCATGGTTTCTGACGTCATACCGTCAGGTCTAAAATTAAACGACCTGGATCACCTCAGATGTAATAGCTAGCATTAATGTATAGAATTTATATACAATAGACAAAGGCATTGTATATGGTTATTAAATTCTTTTGTCTTTGTGCAGAACAAAGGCAGCACTCTTTTCTACGATACCACCACCTTCTCCTAAACAAAAAAAGGTTGATGCAATTTTGTACCAAACCAAGCTGGGTTGGGACTTGGGACCTTTTAAGATGGAGGGATGAGAAAGTGGGTGTAGGGGTGACCCCGTTCTAGCTGGATTGAGGGCAATGATTGTGACTGAAGCCCCTTCATCATCATCATCATCCACTGCACTGCCGTTTGCTAGGTGGGATTCCAATTTCAAGTCCGTTTAGGCCAATGTGTCCCTGTTCGGTCGCTGAATATCAACGCAATGTCCATCCAATTGCGGTTTCTCTAATACTCCTAGGGCTCCACCATCCTCTCTCTCTCTCTCTCTCTCTCTCTCTCTCTCTCTCTCTCTCTCTCTCTCTCTCTCTCTCAACACACACAGCTTCCTTCTTTCCCGACGCAACCATCGTCCCACTTGGACTGCCACCATCGGTTCTCATGCTTTCAAGAGAAATCATCGTCAAATTGGACTCCTTCCATTGGTTCTCACGCTTCCAGGAACCCCTTAGTTTTTCTTTTCTACTAAAATAAAGAACGTCTCTCTCTCTCTCTCTCTCTCTCTCTCTCTCTCTCTCTCTCTCTCTCTCCCATTGGTTGATTGAAGCAAGCAGATATGTGGGGGTGGGAGCCGTCTTAAGTGTTTTTACCGGTATCAAAACTAGGTTCGGACTCGGTCTGTCACTTGGGTTTTTCTCTATCGAATAAAAACTAAAAAAACATGCGGCTCCCTTTTTCCTAGCTTAAAATACAGTTTTGTATTTGCAGACACATGACGTGCACATTGTGCAGAACTCGAGAAATTTTTTGTTGTTTCAGAAAAAGGAAGCAAGATTAGTAAGGACATGATTCGAATTCAACCTGAGTAGGGGTGGGCATCCGGCTGGCTCGGGGCTGTTTAGAGCTTTGCCCTTCGGGCTTTAAGTGTGGCCCGGCCTGGAGATGGCCCGACCCATTTACTAACCAGTTGAGTTTTGGCCCGATTCTTAATGGGCTTGGATTCGAAGAGCAGCCTATGGCTTGGCCCCGCATTGTCCCAACCAGGCCCAAATCTAATTGTAAATACTAATAATTAACAAGTTTTCAACTTTTCATACACTCAATTAATTATCTTTCTATTTTTCATAAAATTAATATAACTAATTAGGTAAATAGTAATAGTTAGCAAGTTACTATGCAATATTTAGTTTTTAAAATTTTTATATTATTAAAAATAAATAAATAACTCAGACCCATCAGACCGCATCACCGGCCAACGTATATGACGGGCTGGGTTTCGGTCCGGTACCTAATGGGCCCGGACCTAAAACCTTGGTCCAAACTCAGCCCATGGCAGGTCGAGTCAGCTTGGCCCATCGAACTGCCTGGCCCGTTGCTGACCATACCTTTGAGTGGTATCATGGTGACTCATGAGGTGAGATAAACATATGCTTGTTGGTCAACTCATTTTTCTTTATATGGACACTTTCTTCTTGGCATATTGTATTTTCTATAATGCACAGTTTTACTTGAAAGAGTTTTTTTTTTTTGAGCCGAGGAATTATCATTAAAAGAAAATGTGAGATAAGAAGAACCATTATGAGAGTCAAGTGCCATGCATTTGATTTCCACATCTCTTTGACGCAATGATAACATTAATAATGCTGTTAATAATATGAATAAAAACATTACCAATGCAAATGATAAGAGAAGAAAGTGGGAATGAAATGATTTGGTGGGGAAGGGCTTGGCGGGTGGAAATGGTAAGTCAACCATTGTGGCGTTGCATCATCATAAGGTATTATTGTTGTTTCTAAATTCCAATTTACCATTTTGGAAGGTTGTTAACAGTAGAGATAATATCGGGCACCAGACTCTCATAAGAGGAGTCAATATGATCAAATGTGGTTACAAGCAAGACTACGATAATGGGACTCTCACACAAGATTTTGGTAGAGACAATTGTGCAACCGCCAAGCACACTGAGACTCGTGCAGATGATCATGATAGAGTCAAATGGAACACTCTAGAAGGGAACACTTGTGAGGCAAATGTGGAGGAGATCAAGACTAACAATAATCTAAAGATTATCGATAATACTAAACAAGAGGATAATTCGGTTAAGAGTACCAAATGTAATATCAAATGTTAACAAATGGAAAAACCAGGAGGTTGACTATGTGTGGTCGACAATCTTGTAATATCTTTAAATAGTGGAAAACTCTACACATAAAGTTGTTGAGTGGAGTATCGTGGATATAGGTGATTTTACACCGAACCACGTTAAAAATCGTGTGTGATTCCTTTTTCTTTATGGTATCAAAGCTTCTTGCATCCTGGCTTATCGGAATTCTTCTTTCAATCGCGTCAACATCTTGCTCTATCAAGTTTTTATATCTCTTCAATTTGAATGTGGAAAATTTTGTCACCATTAAACTCAACCACTCGAATTTTCTTTTGTAGAAGTCACATTTGCTTGGGCTCATTCAGAGCCAAGACGTGATTGGATTTATTGATGGAGAAACCCCCATTCTAGTGCAGACCGTTGATGGAGCCTCGAAACCAAATTTCGTTACCTGGAAAAAATCAGATAGGCTGCTACGAGGATGGATCACAGGCACTCTCTCTGAAGAAGTGTTGGGTCTCGTCGTTGATCGCCAAACGTCAAGTGAGGTATGGAATACCCTCATTAAGGCCTTCGCTCATGTCTCTAAAGAAAGAGAATTTCTCTTAACTCAAAAGTAGCAGTCATACCAGAAGAAAAATCTCTCGGTAAATGAATATGTCAATGGGTTAAAAAAAATTATGATGAACTTGCTGCCATTGGCAAGGCCGTAGAAGATGAAACCATGATTTTTTGGCTTCTCAATGGGTTGGGCCATGAACATGATGTGGTCGGTTTGCTTCAAGGGCGAGAGACTATGCACACCGTTCATAAAGAAGGTGTCAATGAAAACTCTGCCTTTTTTGGGCAAAAGTTTACCAATCAAAAAAATTGGTTCAACCCCAAACAACAGTTTAATTCAAAAGGACAGGGCTTTGTCCAGACTAGCCAGGGTGGTAGTCGATTCAATCAGAACAAACCAAAATCTGGTTTTAATCCACCAAATCTTAAATGCAATCCAAGAAAGGAAAAAAGAGTATTATGCCAAATCTATGGGAAAATGAATCATAGTGCTCTTAATTGTTAGCATCATTTTATACATGCCTATCAAGCTGATGACATTTCATAGGCTCTTGCTGCAATGAAACTGACAGATGGCCAATATCAAGAATGGTTTCCTGACACAGGAGCTACCTCGCATATAACTGCCAATCCAGGTAATCTCAATACCTATTCTAAGTATTTTGGATCCGAAAAAGTTATGGTCGGCAATGGTGCCAGACTAAATGTTACTCATCTCGAGACTACACAACTCGATAATGGTAACCATTCTCTTCCATTAAATAATGTTTTGGTTGTCCCTGAGATAAAGAAGAATTTGGTATATGTCAGTCAGTTAACTTATGGTATGCCATGTTTATTTAAGTTCTCATATGATGGTTTTATGATTAAGGACAAGAGGACGGACAGACAGGTGGTGATAGAGAGTAGAGTGGGAGACATGTATGCCTTTAGCAGATCAAGGAACAAGGTCCATCATCAACAAACCTTCTTTTCCTCTCATTTTAGACACTCAAGTTGGGACGTCTAGCATCAAAGACCTGGACATGTGCATGCACAAGTTATTGATTTTTTGGACAAAAATAAATTTATTTCAATAACATCAAAATCGGCTACAGGTACTATATGTGCCAGTTGTCAAATAGGAAAAATAAGTAGACTGCCTTTTCTTTCAATTAATGAGCATTGCATGGAGTTATTTGGTAAAATCCATTATGATTTATGGGGACCCGCCCTTGTTACTTCTCATCAAGGGTTTAGATTTTATGCAATTTTTATTGACGAATACTTCCATTTTTCTTGGATATTTCCTCTATGGTACAAGTCTGAACTCTGCCAAAAATTCATTGAGTTTTATAAGTATGTTCAAACTCAAATTGAAAAACATGTCAAGAAATTTCAAACCGATGAAGGGGGTGAGTTCGGGAGTCATGAACTTCGGACTTATCTGAAGTCCAACGAAATTGTTCACCATAAAAGTTACCCGAAAACTCCTAAACAAAATGGCATGGTTGAACAAAAGCATCAATTCATCACTAAACTAGGGTTAAACATGATCTTTTATGCTAATTTGCTTACTCGATTCTGGGTGGAAGCTTTCTTAACGACATGATGGATCATTAACCGTCTACCTATGCCAACTCTATCTATGGCAACCCCGTATAAAAAAGTTTTTTTAAAGAAACTAGATTATTTGAGTTTGCAGGTTTTTGGATGTCGATGTTTTTCCTATCTCCGGGATTATGCAACTAATAAATTTGACCCAAAAACACTACCCTGTATCTTTCTGGGATAAAGTGATCATCATAAGGGCTACCGATGTCTCTTTCCTCCCACCGAGCGAGTCTATACTTCATGACACGTTGTTTTTGATAAAAGTGTCTTTCCCTACTCCAAAACCAGATTCTTGCTTTCTGCTGACAACAACTCTAGTGAGTTCACTAGTCTAGGAGAGTGGTCTACTCACAAAGATCACATGTTGTCGGACTCTCATGATCCTCGTAATGTGACATGCGACTCCAGCCATGAGGATTCGGTTTTGCCTTGTGACCCATCTCTGACCAGTCTGCCGAGTCACCCCACTATAGATCCTCAGTCGTGTGCCCCTCCTCCTCGTACTTCCTTGCCAGGTGCTACTCCAATGACACTTGATAGCACTTTGGGTTCTCGAATCCATCCTATGGTGACCTGTATGCGAGATGGTATAGTCAAGCCTTACCCAAAATATTTTATTGCTCACTTTGTGCCGGCGCTTGAACCTAAGAGTCTCAAGGTTTCCCTTGCTCATGATAGGTGGCACGATGCTATGGTTGAGGAAATGCATACTCTTCACCTCAATGACACATGGGAACTTGTGCCTAAGAAGCCTGACATGCATATTATCCGGTGTAAGTGGGTTTATAAAACCAAGCTTAAAAGTGACGACTCTGTCGAATGTCTTAAGACTCGACTTGTTGCTAAAGGTTTTGATTAAATACCGAGCATTGATTTTCTGGAAACTTTTTCTCCGGTCATTAAGCCAGCCACCATATGCACTATACTCACTCTTACCCTAGCCCACGATTGGGATATCCATCAGTTGGATGTTAAGAATGCCTTTTTGCATGGTCATTTGAATGAAACTGTGTTCCTTGAACAACCTCCCGGTTTTCCAGATCCTCAACGGCTTGATTTTGTCTGCAAACTTAAGAAAGCCCTTTATAGCCTCAAGTAGGCTCCTCTGGCGTGGTATGATCGGTTCAACATCTTTCTGCTCTCTCTTGGCTTTTTTTCTAGCATGGTTAACCCGTCACTATTTATTTGTAAAAGTGGATCTACAATTACTATTGTTCTCCTTTATGTTGATGACATTATTTTGATTGGCAATGATTTTCAGTTTCTTCGTACATTTGTCCACATAGTGAGTCAAGAATTTTCTATGAAGGATCTTGGATTTTTGCATTATTTTTTGGGCATTAAAGTTTATCGGTCTGCTGGGGTCTCTTCCTGAATCAATCCCGCTATGCTTATGAACTTCTGGATAGGGCTCAAATGGTTGGTGTCAAGCTTGTCTCGACTCCCATGGTGGCGCATGCTGGTGGCACAACCAATGAAGATTTACTGTTTCAGGATGCCACATTTTATCGAAATCTTGTTGGAGGCCTTCAATACCTTACCATGACTCATCCAGACTTCTCCTTCAGTGTTAATTATGTTAGTCAGTTCATGCAACATCCCACCAAAAATCATTTTCAGATGGTTAAGCAGATACTTTGGTTTGTTCATGGTATTATTGATCATGGCATCAAACTTCTCTCTAACCAGTCTTTATCCTTATATGCATTTTCTTACGCTGATTGGGCCGGTTGTCACATCACTCGCCACTCCACCTCTGAATTTTGTACATTTTTTGGGACAAATTGCATTTCTTGGAGTGCTAAGAAGCAACCCACTATTGCACGATCGAGCTTTGAGGTTGAATATCGGTCAATGGCCTCTACCACTAACTCATGTGGCTTACGTTTCTTCTTCGCGACCTCGACATTTTCCTTCGTCACCCACTTGTTCTGTTCTGTGACAATGTTTCGACCCTTCAGACCACCATCAAGCCTGCTTTTCACTCTCGAATGAAGCATGTTGAGATCGATTATCATTTTGTTCGAGAGAAAGTTTCTCTTGGGACGCTTATTACTCGTTATGTGCCATCGTCCAAGCAGCTGACCGATCTCTTTACAAAACCGCTACCGTGCATTGTCTTTCTTGATCTTTATGTCAAACTGGGTCTCTCTGCTCCGCCCGTGACCAGTTTGAGGGAGACTGTTAACAGTAGAGATAATATCAAGCACAAAACTCTCATAAGAGGCGTCAATATGATCAAATGTGGTTACAAGCAAGATTACGATAACGAGACTCATGATAATGGCACTCTCACACAAGATTCTGGTAGAGACAAATGTGCAACCGCCAAGCACACTGGGACTCCTGCAGATGATCACGATAGATTCAAATAGAATATTCTAGAAGGGAACACATGTGAGGCAAATGTGGAGGAGATCAAGACTAGCGATAATCTAGAGATTATCAATAATACTAAATAAGAGGATAATTCGGTTAAGAGTATCAAATGTAAACAAATGGAAAAACCAGGAAGTCGACAATCCTGTAATATCTTCAAATAGTGAAAAACTCCACATGTAAAGTTGTTGAGTAGAGTATCGTGGATGTAGGTGATTTTACACCGAACCACGTTAAAAATTGTGTTTGATTCCTTTTTCTTTAAAGGTTACAACCAAATAATGAAAGGGTTGATATGGGTTCCTAATCAAGTTTTTCCATCACCCAAACAATCTTAGCTGCCACTGCTTGCAATACATGTCTTTTCGTAAGAGATGACCACCAACCAACCATGAGCTTTAAGTTTTAACAAAACTGAGGAATGGGAAACAAACTGATCATGGCTCGACTCAATTTGGCTCACATGAAGCTCTTTAAGCTCGTAGAAGCCGAGACACAAACATCTTGTTTATCTAAGACAAACCAAATGTGGCAAGTTTAATGAGGTCCAACAACAAAGATTGTGTGAATGTGGTGACATGTTTAGCACACTCGTGCTCAATTATACTTCATTCCCCTTGTTGGTATGCTTTTCTATTCGTTTTAAGATATTCTAGTTATTACCTGAAAAAGAAAAAAATAGTTTCTAGTTATCGAAAGAGGATTGGGTCAAAAGCACCTGGATGTTGTTCATCGTGAAAATGGACGGCACCCAACACCTACCAAAAGCAGCGTGTTTTGGATGACTCTCAACCATCCATTTATCTGTTATTAATGTTTTTCATCTATAAAGTAAATGGCATCCAAATTTTTTGAGGCCCATCTAGGTAAAAACCAACCTTTTGGATGGGTTTTGGTCGCCATTCATCTCCATGATGGATGGCATTCAGGTGCCTTTTGATGGCTTTTGTGTTCAAGGCTCCTTAAAAGAGTTTGGCGTACTTATACGTGCAGTAGATCATGTGAGTACATGGAGTTTCGTTATCGATCATCTTTGATCGAGACCCATGTTTTACATCGAAGTCTGAAGACAATTGCAGAATTTATTTAGAGACTCGGTTGAAGTTTAATACAACTTTTCATCCTCAGATAGATGGTTAGTCGGAGAAGACGATTCAAACTCTCAAGGATATGCTTAGAGCATGTACCTTGGGCTTGGATTAAAAGGGCAAGTGGGTAAGCTTTGGCAGAGGTATGCAAACCATATTTTGAAATATTTTCATGAATTACTATGACTTTACACCCTACTTGTAGACCACATAATGCATCCATATATAGGAACTCAGCAGATTTTTACCAAAAGTCCAATGAGTCCCCGCACTCAATGAAGTAAACGTTAAAGATTACAGCTTCCAATTACCTTAAGGTGGGCTTTCACTGGAACTAACAGAAGCATGACTCCTAAACCCTTATAGACAAACATCATCAATCGCATTGAACAAATCAATCTACAACGTTAACACCGAGTCTGTCATGAGACCATTGAGACAGAGAGAATGGCTGGAATTGAGAAGCCACAAGAGCCCAAAATTCAATCACAGGCAGCCCACTCGTTATTATGACCTGATTGATAACCCCAAAATGCTATTCCATGGAGTTTCTGCGGTTGTCAAAGATGATAAATCGGCAAGTCAATCGACTGTCAATGGTGTGTTAAGGAGGGGAAATGATAGAAAGGCCAAGAAGGGTGGCTTGAACGCCAATACCTTTAGGAGGTCAAAATGTACCCTCTTGTCCAGAAAGCGGTGATACGTAGGGAATTGCTTTATGCCCCCAAATATCACATCCTACTTATCTGGATAAGCGGGTGTACCCAAGCTTACCCCAGCATCTTGGGGTCGATAACAGGAAGAGAACAAAATTCATAATATTTGAAATTAACTATATACTAAGAAGGGGGTAAATGCACCCACAAGGGATCCAGTCTTCTGGTAGGGGAGACTTGTAAATGTCACCAAGTTGACGGGATGTCACAAGTTCAAAACCAGTGGGAAGCCTCCTTTGCAGCAAGGTTGAAGCTGGGTGTACTCCTTGGTGGGCAGGGGAGATCTCAAAGGCTTTATAAACTGGAGGCCTGCTAATGTGCAGTCAGTGATTTTGGGGAGCTTTCCCTTGGCCTAGCAAAAACAAAAACAAAAAAGAAGAGTAGATGCAAAAACTCAGAATATCAAACTTGACCAGATCATGGATTCAGTCGGGACTGAGCCGATTCACTTGGATGTATGCCTGATTGGGGATGGCATGATTAAATACTTAATTGGGTCATGTTTTGGTCCAAGCTCGAGTACTAATGTTCACCTGTTGATAGAATTCCTATTCAGTTTCTGAACACAGATCCTCGAGCATGACCCTGAACAGGCACTCTGGCCGCAATATTTTATTTGAGAAATTACCTGGGCCTATCTCAGCCGAATAAGTAGCTGGATGACTTGGGATAAATCTTTTTCACCAAGGTTGGTAGACCCTTAGATAGTATGAGTGCTGTGCCTTTGAATCTAGGCCAATGATTGTTGAACTCTGACCAGTAGGCTAACCCCATCTGAGCTAGTTGCTATTAGGCACATGGATGCTAAAGAAAACATACTTGGTCAAATGGCAAGCTAAACCCTTAGTTCTAAATATTTTCTAATCTAGAAGCAGAGCTGCATTATGAATTGCTCACCAGAAACTAAGGCTGCTGCAGCCATCGTAAACACAGTTTTACAGTTTAGGGGAGAAAGGAAAAGGGAAGATTCCAACAGTGAGCATGCTTGGCATTATTGCAAAGCCAGCATATGCCCCAACGTTTTCATGTTTGCCTTTCAGATTGATGTTGTGACTGATAGCTCACATCACCATTTCAGCTTTCAGTTGCAAGAGACAATTGCTTCTACAGGCAAAAGTGGAGAGATGAACAAAACATTTCTCCCTATTGAACTATATTGGATGATCGCTTGCTTTTTTTATGTATTCGAATTACGCGCCTGACAGAATCAGTGTTGCTGATGAAGTTGAGTAACATGTCACGCTAATACTCAAGAAACTTCATGGCCTTTTTCTTTCTGTTAATGCTGAATTTCATGCCCTTAGTTATGTGCTGTCTCATAGTAAAGAATCTCGCAAGATTTGCCACTATATATTGGAGTAAGAACAAGGCATGGCAACATTACCCATTGAATTGAAATTCCATGAATATACAACAAATACAGAGCTGGAGCTCAAACTCACTTTGCATCAGAGTCCCGTAGAAGGATCACAGAAGCCATCACGGTCTAGCAGCTTTTGAGGAGCACTAAGCAATGGGGAAGAGGGTAATCCATATGCACTTTTCCTGCTGTTACCACATCCCAAACTCGCCCTAGTGCTTACTCCTGTTATGGGGTTTGTCCCACTTGCATATTTTCACAGTGCCTGCATGGACAACAGCTATAAAATGTGAAACAAAAGCAACACGAAGGCAAAGAACCATGTGACAACCACTAAAGTTTTACCCATATCCACACAACCAATCACGCCAAGTAGGTTTAGTTTTTCCATTTTTATCTTTTTTCCCCTTAGCCTAAGCAAGTTTCTTTATCTCCCATCAAATTTCACTCTAATTGAATGATCAATAAACTGAAATTCTAACCTCAACCCCTCCTATACCATTGTAAGGTGCTAACTGCTACTAATATTTTTCACCATGATTACGATATAATGATCATACTACATAACAGTCCCTATGAAATTCCCTTTGAATCCACCTCATTTTTCATCCTTTTCACATACGAATATAACAATGATTCATTTTAATTATAGAGAAAGCATACAGACAGGTTGGAGCACCCAGGACCAAATCTCCTCAAATAAGGATACTTCTCAGGTTATGTAAACAACCAGGTAGGGACCAGATAATCCCAATTATATGGGTGAGATTAGTTTTAGACACAAGACCCAGCCCATGCCATTCACATCCTAGCTTAAAAAGACCACAAATGGGTCAAAAACCAAAGATATCTAAGAGGGTTTCAACCTTCAGGTAAATTCCTACTATTTTTTCCAAAATTGTTAAATATAAGATGATTGGACGAGTTAGATCTACCATAATATCTTAATGCAGGTCAGAAGCAGCCGAAGCTAGTCTGAACTGGCTTTCAGGTCCTGAAAACTGACAAGCCTACTGGGTTAAATTAAGAGGCCTGCATCCAGTGGCGGAGCTAGGGGTGGTCATGGGTGGGCGCAGGGGCGTAGCTAGGATTCATGTTAGGGGGGGGGGGGGGCAAACAGGGGTGTAGCAAAAAAAAATTTATTTGTGCGATAGTCGGGGGTTCGGGGGCAGCGCCCCCAGATTTTTTTTTTTGAGATAAAATAAAAAATGGCTACAATTATTAATAAAAATCTATTTCATATGGACAAATCAAACTATTTGCTGCAGTCAGGGCTGGGCTAGGACTGGGCTTTAAAAAAAAAACAAAAAAAATTAACTGTTTCGGGAGGCAGGACTGGGCTACAGCCCAGTCCTGCCCCCCCCTAGCTACGCCCTTGGGTGGGCGGTCGCCTACCCCAGAATTAGAAACAACCTTTTTTTAATATGATGTATTGAAACAATCTTTATTGGACACAATAGTTTCTCTCAAGTGTAGAATATTGGAGGAAGCCAATTTTCTTGACCTAGTATACAAGTTCTACTCATGAATATATATATATATATATATACTCCCTGCACTCAAGTAAGTTTAAAGTGCCGCACCCGCGTCCACCCCTATGTGACATGGGTTCAAGGAAATTTCTTGTTTCCCCATTGTTTTCATTGATCCAAATGAACAATATACTTGTGTATTCCAATTACTGCCTCAATTGACTTTTATATCATCATCATGGCCTAGTGTTTTGTTTTATATTGTATCATTCATTGTTTATCTTGGTTTAGGTCTCTGAGTAGGAAATATCTAAACTGCTTTTGATTCTTCACTTGAGAATTCAGATGTATTATCAGAGACTTTAATATGTTAACTCGTGTCAAAGAAATCTCCCAGCATAATGATGTCTATGAGGATAAGATAGCTGTAACTTTTCCTTTAAAGCGAATTTTTAGTGTTCTTGTTTGTTGTTTCAAAGGCTTATTTAAGTTTTATCTCTCCACCAAAGACTGTGTTCCTCTAGCAATTTTTTTTTTAGCTCCGCCACTGGTCCAAATAAATGGATCGTTCTTCAAGACCATAGCATTGTCCCCCAGACCCGAAGTCTGCCCACCCAACGAAAAACTTCTGGCTCCGCCACTGCCTGCATCCATCTTGAAGTCAATTGAGGCACAGGTATGGTTCAACTCCTTCACAACCCTGGACAGAACATGCTCAAATTGCATAAAGAAATTGCATACAGAAAGATACCTAAGAAGGAAATACTCACAAAGAAAATCAATAGAGTTTTTTCACAAGTCTATGAACAAAATGCAGCGAAGTACCAGGAAAAGAAAAAAAAGGCTTGCCACAAATATGGTGTCTGGATGGCATATAGAGTCAACATGGCTTGCCACACATACAAGTGCTCATGTTTCATGTTCCTGTCAACTCCTAGTGTAGTTTCAACAGCAGTTCCGTGAATAGGACTTCTATCCCTTAATTATAAAAGTACTCCTATGACATACACGCAAAAATGAGCTACCTAACCCAACTCATCTATGAAGCACAGAGCAGTCTACTTTTGATTCAGGATTTCCATGATGTGGCTGGCTAGTATTGTGTGCATGTGGCTGTGACTATGCAAGAACATCACAATAATGCCTGTGTGTGTGTGTACATGAGCTACAACTGACAAGCTGACACAGCAATGGTCCATACATATACCTACATATATGCATGTCATGAATGACATAACGATACTCAACACCCTGGCCAGCTAGTTATTTACAAACGATAATAGTTTGAAAATGTACACTATTGCATATTTCATTACAAATCCATTGAATTACTGAAAAGTAAAAAATGTAACAGCACCACATAACCAATAATTTATTCCTAGCATTTAGGACTGGCCAGTCCAAGCTCACTCGAGTGCTTGGTTTAGGCAGTTTTCAGCCAACACTTAAGCCTCGCTTGCACTGCATCTATCCCTATGGCTGTCAAACATGACCTACCAGTTGGGAAATAACATATATTATCTACCATAAGACAATGACCCTGATCATGAAACCCATACAGTCTTTACCATTTGATGAGGCACTAGATAAACATTCACAAAATTTAAATGCTAAGATGAATGTTACTCCAGAAATCTACCTGTTTCTGGGGAAGGTCCAATACAGCATCGCTGTAATCAGCACCTTCAATGATTGCACCTCCAAGGTCACTTCTTGTGAGCACAGATCTCACAAGAACAGCATTGGTGAGATTAGCTTCATTAAAAACTTGCAAAAGAAATCTTAGCAATGTAGATAAACTAAATGGAATAGAGAAACAAAACATGAAATTTCTTTCAACACATTTATCCATATAAAGTTCATCACCTTCTATTATACTCAACCAAGATCAATGTTTCCTTAGTGCTTGACAAACTAGGTTGTCACCAAAACATATCACATTCCTCATAATCATAACATATGCATTTACACAATATTGCATATGATAAATAGGTCAAAATCTCATTCGACCATTCCAGTGTACTATATATGTGCATACTTTTCAAGTAAATAAGACAAATAAGTCTATGACAACTAAAACATTTACGTTCAACTCATGACTATATTATTACATTTTATAAGAATTTGGTTAATTCTCATGACCACTTATCCACTTTTTCCATTTTTATCAAATGAGAATAAGTCATTTATTTCGACCATTCCCGTGTGTCTCACACACACATGCATCTCATGTGCAAAACTCTCAAGTCTGTAACTTGAATCATCAGGTCCATCACGTGACCCTATACATGTCTTTTCATTTACATGTATGCTCATATGCAATGACATAAATAAACATTTAAAAATTTTACATATCTACTTCTATATGCTTATGCACATGATACAAGTGATCCTACGAATCTAATGCATTATTTTTCTTGATTATTTAAGCACATCTAGTACAATAGAGAGTATAACTACCCAAAAACAACCATGGAGTATTCATTATTTTATATATTTTATTTTTTCCTCCTATGGCTTGACTGGTCTATCCTGCAATGCAGCGATTGGGAGATGGACACAGAGTTCTTGTACCAGCCTATGCCCGCGTACGTCATCCAAGCTAAAAATGAAGAAAACATCTTCCTTTACTCTGCAAAGTTTTTAGCCCTACCCTATGAATCTCCGGGTAGGCCTGTCCCCATAACCTTCGTGGGGCGAGGACGAGGCACACGTAGACCTTCAACATCATAATACTACACAAGGTTTATACCATCTTTCCCTCTCTAAGGAAGACATGAGATTGGGATTGATCCACTCATCTCGTTGATATCAGGACAAACCCAACCATATCTAAGAGCCTGGTTTCACTGGTGCCTTATTTGAACCCGTGATCATAGGGTCATCTTTTTATTAAAGTCATAGGTGACATTTCAGTACTATTATCTCACAGGATAACTCTCTCATGCCCTTATGCATGGTTCATGTCATATTTAATTCATGCCTTCATGCATGATACATGACACATTCAACAATGCTTTGATGCATGATACATGTCATAATTTATTCATGCCCACATGCATAATTCATTCATTTACATTTATATGCATGATACATTCATTGTATACATGACAGGCTTCACATGCAATCATTTGCACAAACATACAATTTAGCCATGCATTCACATCATTCACGCAACATTCATTTAAATCATTCATATGCACATATATATCTACACAAGCACTTCATATTCTGCTATCTAAAATCATGTCAAGCATGATCTCCTCAACCACAACAAAAGAACATTTTTATTTCCATACATTCAAATCATATTTAGCATGATTTCCAAACTTTAATCATTTTTTTACATGATGCTTTTGCATTATATTCACTTACCACGGGCATTTACCTGATTTTCATATAGCATTGCATTTTTAATGTGCTTTGGCTTTTTAGTCGCTTATGATACTTAGCATTAAGTATCATATTATTTATAGTACCTGTATGACAATTCACATATTCACATGGTACACACATTTAAGCATTATACAATTTTAAACTGAATTGTCATGTGCCCTTAAGCACTTTCAATAGCGAACATAAACAATGCATGGGCACATGCGCAAACCGTATTTGCGATGTGTGTGTTAACCTAGTTAACTACTCACATTCGTGCTTGCTCACATACATTTTTATGACGCATTTCATATATAATTATAACCATGATGAAATTATGTATAAAACCTCTTCAAAACTGAGTTTTAAATACACATGATACATATTTAAAAGTGCTTCTAATTTTAAAAATTATGCTCTCTTAGGCATTTTATCGAACAATTAGCGTGTGACACAATTCTTAAGGCATAAATTGAATTTTCAGAATTGTAAACATGTATTTCAGAATTAAATAACTAATTTAACCATGCTAATTACATGCTCACTACACTAAATAATTAAATTATAGCATAATCATCTAATTAAGCATTTCAAAAACCTAATTCACTATTCATAATACTATGCTACACGTATCAAACAACATAATGCTAAAACACACTAGATTGCATCCAAACAACCTAATTATGCATTCAACAAGTTTAGTTTAGGAATCCTACCTTCGTAGATCTGGAAATGTAATGTTGCGAAACCCAAAAAAAAAGAGGTTTCGCGAAAACTACAATGAATTGTTGCTTTGGCAATTTACCAAACACTTAGTGTGCATGTGCACCACCAAGGAAAAAACAAGTAGGGCTCTGCTGGAGCGCTCTTTCACTGACAGAATGTGCTACAGGGCTCTATGTAGATCGAAGAAGTGTTGGGAAGCAAATCCACACCCGAAGTAACACTAAACAAAGATTGGGTAGGGAGATTTTCCCGAAATCGACCCAAATAGCTTCACCAACGGCAACATACGACTAAACCTTTGTGGTTGGACAACCCCCACAGTCTACATGTAACCCAAGACATTTTCTACGTTGTTGCATGGTTCTTGAGGTGCCCCATTCGATACCAAACAAAAATTGGGTAGGGTGATCTCTCAAAAATCTACCCAATAACTCCCAAAAAAAAAAGAGGCAAAGGGCTGGGCTGGATGACTGTGGTTGAGCATTTTCCTCTATCTGCATACAATCCCAAGCATCTCCAACAATTGCAACATGCTTCTAAATGCTGGATTTCTAAGGGGAACTCAATTTTCCTGGGGAAATTGATCAACACGAAGGGAAATAGAAGAGGAACAAGGTGTCGATGATGGAGACGATGGTGCTGATGATGGAGATGGCATCCATATTGCAAGGCACAATTCCCAAGGCTAAGGATGGCTTAAGAACCAAGAACATCCCTATTTAGGGAAATCGGCTAGGAGAAATGCTCAAAATCAAAGAGAATTTGATGAAGAGGAAGGAGATGAGGAAGAAGATGCTCACCTAGGCATCAATGGTGGTTGTAGGGTGGCATCAATCCCCAAAAATTGCAGCACAAAACCCAATGCAATAAGAGAAGGAAAAGAGAGATTAAACTCTCTTAAAATCAAAAAGGAAGAAAAAGAGAATCTATATAGGGGAGGAGGAGATTGAACTCACCAAATGGGAGAATGGAAGGTTATAGAAGGTTGCAGCAGCGGGATGAATCCCAAGGTCCTATGGATGGCATGATTCCCAAGAAAGAAGAGAAGAAGAAGTAGGAGAGGGGTTCATGGTGTGGGTGAAGAAGAAGAAGAGCAAATATAGAAGAGCTCTATTCGGCTGGGAAGAATAGCAAGAAGGAAAGAAAGATAGGGGAGGTCGAGTGCCCTAGTGGGCTTCACCCTAGATGGCTCTTGTGCGCCTATTCCAAACCAGGTCTCAATCAGGTCCCATTTGGATCCCTATTGCCTAAAAAACCTTAAATCAATTTTACGATAAAAAAAACTTAAATTAAAATTATTAATATACCATATTATATTCCTATATATATGTATGGCATTTAAATTTCTAAAATAGAATTAAATATAAATTTATTTACCTATTTCAAATTCATAGAAACCCTAACTTGGGTTGACCCATTGGGCGAAAGGGCTTTGCACTTAGAGGAAGATGGCAGCATATGGTTTGGCTAAAGATTATGGGTACCTGAAGATCTGCAATTGAGGAAGGACTTGCTCGATGATACACACATATCCAAGTTTACTATTCACCCTGATAGTACTAAGATGTACAAGGACTTACAAAGAAACTTCTGGTAGAATGGAACGAAACGTGAGATTGCTAAATATGTTTCAAAGTGTTTGGCTTGTCAATTGGTCAAGATCGAACATCAGAGACTTGGCAAAAAAATGCAAGCTATGGAGGTACCCCAGTGAAGATGATAAGGGGTTACCATGGACTTTGTGGTAGGTCTGCCCAAGACTTGGCATCAGTATGATGCTATTTGGGTTATCGTGGGATCAAACTTTGGAGAGTTGTGCAAATTTATATATAGATGAGGCTGTTAGACTGCATGGAGTCCATTGTCGATTATTTCAGACAGAGATCTAAAATTCACTTTGAAGTTCTGGGGACAATTATAGAAGGCTTTGGAAACAAAGCTCAAGTTTAGTACATCCTTTTACCCTCAGCCAGACGGACAGTCGGAGAGGATGATACAAACATTAGAGGACATGCTACACGTGTGTGTACTGGAGTGAAAGGGTGACTAGAGAAAACATCTGAAGATGGTATAATTTTTTTATAATAATAGTTACCATTCGAGTATTGGTATGGCTCCGTACGAGGCCCTATACAAGCGACCTTGCAGATCTCTAGTTTGTTAGAGTAAAGTTGGTGATCAGACGATAGAATTGTTGATTATGCTCCAACAATATACTGATAAAGTACAGTTGATTCATAAGAGGTTTTTTTTATAGCCCAGAGTCGTCAGAAGAATTATGCTGATCAAAGATGTCAGGAGCTTGCCTTCGTTATATGCGATCATGTGTTCCTCAAGATTTCACTAATGAACAGTGTCTTTCGTTTAGACAAGAAGGGCAACTCAACCTGAGATATGTTGGGCCCATTAAGATTATTGAAAAGATTAGAGGAACAACATATAGAGTGGCACTTCCTCTCTAATTTTTAGCATTCATAATGTATTTCATATTTCTATGTTGAGAAAGTATGTGCCGGACCCGACTCATGTCATAGAGTACAAGGATCTTGAGATTCAGAAAGATCTTACAGTTGAGGAGTGACCTATGGAGATTCTTGATCGATGAAAACAAGTATTACGGAAAAAGACTATTTTTTGGTGAAAGTACAATGGCAATACCATAAAATCGAGGAATGCACTTGGGAACCAGAGGGAGAGATAAATCTTGAGTAATCATGAATAATGACAAAAGCATATTTATTATGATTAAGACAAGCTACCTTAGAAGGACCAAAAAGATCCAGGTGGAGAAGCTCTAAAGGTCTTTTACTTGACACAACATTCTTTGATTTGAAAGATGATTTTGACAATTTTCCTAATTGACATGCATCACAAAAATAGTCCTTTTAAATGGTATTTTAGGTAACCCACGTACCAAGTTGTTCTCAGCTAATTTAGACATATATTTAGAGTTAACATGACCCATTTTCATGTGCCATAAATTTTGAGAGTCATTATTAGCTATAAGATAGTGTTCAGTAATATTCTCTAGGTATAATTCATATATATTATTTTTTCTTATACCTTTTAAAATAATATTTTCGTTGGTGTTTGCTATGAGGCATGCATCATGTTTAAAACTGACATTATATCCTATGTCACACATTTGACTGATGCTTAAGAGATTGTGTTTTAAACCTTTAACAAGGAGAATGTCTTTGATAAGAGGTTTATCAATATTACCAATACCAATTATCAAACCTTTGTTGTTATCTCCAAAGGTGACGATTTCTCCTTCTTTATGATGAAGAACAGTAAAAAGATCTGGATGACCTATCATATGTTTTGAACATCCATTGTCTGATATCCATCTGTTCTTCTTTTTCAATGCCTGCAATAGATCAAGTAGAAACTCTTTTTGGTACCCGATCGGGTCCTTTTTTGTTAGATTTTGGAACCCATATCCACTTTGATTTGGGTTTATCTATAATCTTAGAGGAGTGCATAAAATTGAAATTATAATACTCCTGCTTAGGTTCAATAGAACCTTTGACAAAAGTGGTATTTTGATTCGTACAAGAAGGATTACTATAATGAGAGTAACTAATATCATTCTTGTAAAAAGAGAATTTTTGAGAGGAAAGAAGTTTGTCCAGGTTCTCTTTTCCTTTGGTAAACTTGAAAACCATTTTCATAAGGTTTTCAGTTTTACTTTTTAATTCTAAAATTTTTACTTGAAGATTTTTAGTCTTGAAGCTAGTAGAAGTGATTTCAGAAGTGAGCATAAAATTTTTCTTTTTCAACTCAGAATTTTCAATACTGAGTTTTTCATTTTTCTGGGAAAGCTCTAAATTCTCGGATTTTAAAACTTTGTTTTTGAGAATTATTTTTCTGGATTCTTCAAAAAGTTCTTGAAAAGCATTTTGAAGTTCTTCAAAAGAAAAGTCAGAAGTTTCACTTACAGAGCTTTCTTCTACCATGAAGCACATGTTTGCAGTTTCAGCTTCATCATCACTTGACTCTTCACTGGTGGATGATTCTCAATCATCCCATTGAGCATGTAGAGCCTTTTTCTTGAAGAACCTCTTCTTTGGTTCCTCGATTTTGGATTTTCTTTTTAGGAGAGGACAGTCACGTCTTACGTGAGCTGGCTTGTTGCATTGATAGCACATAGTCTCTTCTTTTTTATCTTGCTTTTCTTTGAGCTTTTTGGAAAACCTGTCCTTTCTCATGAAGCGTTGGAATCTTCGGGTAAGAAGAGCATTTTCAGAATCTTTTTCTGAATCATCATCCTCTGAGAGAGTTGGGAAGGCAAGATTTTTCTGTGTAGGTTGTTCTTCTTCCCTTCTTTCTTTCATATAGACTTCATAGGCCATAAGATTTCCTATTAAGTCATCCAAGGTGAGTTTGGATAGGTCTTGGGCTTCTTCAATGGCCGTAGTCTTTTTCTCCCAATCTGAAGTAAGAAATCTCAACACCTTTTTTACCTTGTCAGTCTGGGAATAAATTTCTCCCAGTGATTTAAGATCATTTGTGATGTTGGTGAATCTTATGAACATTTCAGTAATGGTTTCATCTTTGATCATTCTGAATAGTTCATATTTACGAACCAAAGATGAGATCTTGGCTTCTTTTACTCTGTTTGTTCCTTCATAAATAACTTTCAGAGAGTGCCAAATATCATAAGCCGAATCACAAATAGATATTCTGTTAAATTCATTTTGATTTATGGCACAGTATAATGCATTCATGGCTTTTGCATTTAAGTTTGCCATTTTTCTTTCTTCATCAGTCCATGAAGAATAGTCTGTTGTAGGAGAAGAATATGGACATTCTACAATTTTCCATACAGCAAAATCTACAGACTTGAGAAATATGGTCATTCTACATTTCCAGTAGCCATAGTTAGTGCCATTAAAAAAAGGAGGGCGAGATGAGTGTTGACCTTCAATATCACGAGCATAAGAAGTTGATGCCATTTTTGTGCCGGAAGACTTGTTATGTCGAAACCAGCAGAACCTGCTCTGATACCAAATGAAATTCCACTAGAGAGGGGGTGAATAGTGAAATACGATGCAGATCGATAAAATAAAAAAATAAGGCAATAAGGCACAACACAATAAACACAGGATTTATACTGGTTCGGCCGAGTTACTGACCTACATCCAGTCCCCAAGTAAAACACTTGAGCCTTCCACTATAACATCCGAGTTACCGGATAAATAGTACAACACCCTCTTCCTCAGAGGTCTACTTCTCTCAACAGAGAAGGGAAACACCCTCTTCCTCAGAGGTCTACTTCTCTCAACAGAGAAGGAAAACACCCTCTTCCTCAGAGGTCTACTTCTCTCAACAGAGAAGGGAAAACACCCTCTTTCACAGAGGTCTACTTCTCTCAACAGAGAAGGGATACAGCAGAGATCAGAAAGTTACAACACTTTCCTATAGAACCTTCAGAATGATATGCAGAGTATGAATGCACGTATGAAGATTCTCAGAATGATCTTTTTCTTTTCTTACACACTCTTGTATTTTTCTGAGAGCTTTTCTTGACTTTTTCTCTTTCTTTTTCTAAGCTCTTTTCTCAGAGTGTCAAGCAGGAATTTTTCTCGTTGAAAGTTTGCTTGTCTTTTCACACTGTTGTGTTTGAATATATATAGTCTTTAAAAAACTAGTCGTTGTCTTTTTGAAATGATTGTCCTTTTGGGATATGAGAAGTCAGGTCATTTCAAAAATAACTTAGTGTGAAAAAGATAAGTGTACTGTATTGCTTTTTCAAAAAGTTTTCTTTCCATACGAAGCATTTTTGGAGTACACTATTCGTTGGTGTATTTTAAATGAGTTATTCTTTGTATTAGGTCTTTTCTCATAATAAATGTTCTGTAGTATTTTTGAACATTGAAGTGTAGTTTATCATGTAGTTTTGTCTTTACTCAATTTAATGGTTTGTAGTACATTGAACGTTGGAATATATTCTATCATGTAATTTTGTCTTTACTCAATTTAATGAATATTAGTATATTAATATTTTTCTTACAAGTCGTCACTTATAATAAATGTATGTAAGTGTGATAAATGTTTGTTGAGTACTTTATTTATAAATGGTCATTTCTTAAAAGCTTTTTGGAATAGCATTTAATGTTTACAGAAGAAATGGTGACTTTAAGTAAGTCGACATTCTTGAGTGTGGGTTTTATTTATAAATAAATAGTCATTTCTCAAATGCTTTTTGAGGTGGCATTTAATGCTTAAAGAAATAAATGGACATTTCTTATTTTAATAAAATAATATTTATTTTCTCAAATCGTCAATTCTAAAATGAATGGTTGTGAAGTACACTAAATGCTTGAGTAATACTTATATTACAAATAGTCATTTCTCAAATAAATGCTTGTGTATTATCTTTTCATAATTTGTCTTTTCTTACATAAATGTTTATGTATTATGAACCAAAATTTCTTACGTAAAAAATTGTGCATTATGAACTAATGCATTTTGTCTTTTCTTACATAAATGCTTATGTATTATGAATCAATACATTTTGTCTTTTCTTACATAAATGCTTATGTATTATGAACCAAAATTTCTTACGTAAATATTTGTGTATTATGAACTAATGCATTTTGTCTTTTCTTACATAAATGCTTATGTATTATGAACCAATACATCTTTTCACATTTTGTCTTTTCTTACATAAATGCTTATGTATTATGAACCAATACATCTTTTCACATTTTGTCTTTTCTTCATAAATGCTTATGTATTATGAACCAATATATCTTTTCACAATTTGTCTTTTCTTACATAAATGCTTATGTATTATGAACCAAAATTTCTTACGTAAATGTTTGTGTATTATGAATTAATTCATTTTGTCTTTTTCTTTCATATTTGAAATCATTAGCTTTTATATCTTTTAAAGTTGTCTTTTTCATAAATGCATGTTAGAAGATACAATTAATGCTTTTGAAATCATGAGCTATTATATCTTGTCAAAATGTCTTTTTCATAAATGCTTATAAGAAAGTACAATTAATGCTTTTGAAATCATGAGTTATTATATCTTGTCAAAATATCTTTTTCATAAATGCTTGTAGGAAGTACAATGATTTGTTTCAAAAATGTGTTTTTGAAATGCTATAATATACATAACGTATCCTTTTATGAAAGCTTAACTTTTTGTAAATAAATGGCTTGTATGATTTCAAAGCATATAGTCTAATATGAAATATGCATGCTTCTGAAGGTTCTATTACATATGACTCTAAAGAAGAAAAAAATCTTCATCTTGAGGTAGCCGATCTTCTTGGATAATCTTTATGAATGTATGGCCCATCAAGCTTTTTCTTCAAAGTAGTATGATTGCATCAAATAGTTGCACTTGATCAAGTTGTCTTCACTCTTCTTAAGTGAAATAACCTTGCATCAAATACTCGTTAAATACATAGCACATCATATCCCGTCATAATATAACATATTCAGTTTCACATATGAAAGCATATCATATTTATCATATCTCATGAAAGCATATCATGTATTTATCATGTATCATATATATGCATCATGAAAGCATATCATATTTATCATGTATCATCAAAACATAGTTTCTCAACAGTGATCTCATTGAATTTTGAAGCTAACTAGATGGATTTAGTTATTAAAACCTTAATTTTTAACCTAGGACATTTTGGTCATATATTAATTAAATAGCTATTTTAGTTAGATAGAATGCCTGATAAAATATTGTCAAAAATAAATATTTAATGAGGATGTTTAATTAATGCTTGACAACCTAGGTAAGTATACTTGCATACCATACTACACTTTGACAACCACGATTTGGAATATGTAACTCTTAAAAGGAACATGCCCATTGATTGGTAATATTTTAAGCCCAACTCAGGAATTGTCAAGCATAGATTCAATACCATGGCCGAGAAGCAATTATCAGTAAATATCCTAAAAAAATAAAGGCATAGTGTGATGCTACATATTTTGTCAAGTTTCCCATGCCAAGGCGACATATATTTGATTATAAAAAGTTCAATCCATCAAGTTTGTGCATGATATTTCATCATAAGCCACATGTTCACATGTGTATATTCGATATTTTATGTGTCAATGCTTAGGCATGACTGTTATCTAAATAGAGACAAGTGGCATGTCAATCATGATATGCATGAAAGTAGAGAAACTTGTATAAAAATACTACACCATACCGATTTAAATGTATTTGAGGGAGGTAGTGAGAGGTGACATGAAAAACTGCAAGGTGACTGAGGCTGTAGCTATAAACAGGAAGGAATTGAGAGACATGACTCATAAAGTTGACTCCATCTAGTTGGATGAAGATTCATGATGATGATGATGCCCAACTTAAGTGCATTTTAAATACCCTTTGGACAAAAAAAAAGGCTTATAAATTTAACTGAACCATTTAAAGCCATGGAACTTCAATTCTTTAGAGCCATAATCTGCTTCACACACAAATGCATCCTAGAATATCAAGTGGATAAAGTCACAACATTTCATTTATAATTACTATTAGTAATGTAAGTGCTACCATTCATGTAGTACAAACAACTATACCAAACATCCAACCAGGACTTTCCATAGTTAACAAGCTTTCAATCCCTCACATCTAATCCCCAACATGGTATCCTAGGGCAGTAGTACTTCGATGCCAGACCAGACCGAAGGGTCACATAGTAAAATTGTTTGCTAATATTTAACAAACATTCTGACTAGCTTTACCATCTGGTCCATCAGTGTATCGCTTAAGTCAGCACCTAGACAAATATCACAAGCAAGAGAATCAAAAGTGTTATCACTAACAAGACAAAGAGAAGGAAACATTGTGAAGTGATCACCATATGAGACTGAAAAAAGTACATCATAGTATAGTGGGATATCATGAGACCAATTTGTTAACAATATATATATATATATATGACCGTTAGGGCTCCCCAATGACTACATTGTGGGAGCCCCAATGACTCCCCCTCTCTCATTGTTTTGTGTATATAAAGGGGTGTTCCCCCTTTCATTTGTAATGTTGTTTTCTTACATTCTATAAATAAAATCATTCATTTTTGCCTTTTGGCATTATCCTTTTGTGGGTTTATATATTTGCACTTTATGTGCATGTAATTTCCCATTTGTGGGTTTGTGTATTTGCACTTTATGTGCTTGTATTTTCTTGTCCATTATTGGACCTTCAAGTCTTATCACTTGTTATTTGTATTTTTGCCTATTTTCTTACATGGTATCAGAGCCCGGTAGTGATCAAGCTATTTTTTTGGTGCTTCAGAAAGAAAGCGTGTCATTCAAAATTTGAGAAGGAGGTGAAGTTCTCTTGCAATTCATATTCTTGTAAGATCGAAAGTGAAGTATTTGATATCTTTCATTTTCTCTCTTCTCCTTGGAGTTACTTGGTATGTATTTTACATTTCTTAAGTATTCTTTGTGTTATTTAGCTCATGCATTATGCATGAGAAAACATTTATCTTCTTTATCGTTATATATATATATATATATATATATATATATATATATAATTTTATTTATTGTTATATATGTATATATAATTATATATTTCTCTATGATTTAAAAATAAAAACAAAATATATGTTTTAACATTTTTAAAATAGTATTTTGATCATCGTTGAACTTGATATCTTATCATTATTGGTTATTTTTAAGAAAAACTAGATATTTGTATCATGTTTGAATCATAATTTTTTTGAAACTTGCTTTAATATATATATATATATATATATATATATATATATATATATATATAATCATGTATCATGTTCATATCTTAAAATAACTTGATAATGATGCTCATATCTTAAAATTAATTTGATAATGATGATGTATTTCACAAAGTATAATCTTACTTGAACTTGTGTGTATAATAATAGTGATGACAATAGGTGTTTTTGAACTTATGATTATGTTGTTGACCTTATGTCTTGCATATGATTTAAATATTGTGTTGCATTCTTGATGGACATGCATTCGTATTTAAAACTCTTGTCTCATTGTATTTTTAATGACTTGCATATATGCTTAAATTTGTTTATAAGCATCTTTTGTAGCATTAATTATTACATATACATGAGTCTCTTTAATCTCTTTATGAGATTGTATGCACTTTGTTTTTAGTATGCTTCTTTAAGAATCTCTACATATGTTTTGGTTCTCTTTTATAGCATTTGATTGTCTCTTAGTAAACTTGTGAATTAAATCTAAGTAGCTTCTTCAAGATCATATGGTTTTTATTTTCATTTTAAAGAATCATTGGACCCCTTGCATGTAATATGCCTTAGTGCACTTATCCCTTGATTAATGTACTCATGAATCATTTTAAGAATTGCTTATAATAAACATGATTCTTATTTGCTTATTAAAAATTATAAAAATTGTCATGAGACATATTGTTGAATATATGATTCATTCCAAGATTTCATCTTAGTTGTTGAAGTGTTAAATTTGAAACTTTATATGTTCAAATCGGTTCCTTTTTATGAACCAAATCAAGTTAGCCCTTTACATAACTTGCTTATGTATCAATGCTTCTTAAGCATTTTTTTGATAAATAAAGATTTATTTTTTCATTTGTGTTCTTTCATTTATACCCTTTTATGGGTTTTATTTATATCAATGCTTCTTAAGCATTTTTGTGATAAATAAAGATTTATTTTTTCATTTGTGTTCTACTATTTATACCCTTTTATGGGTTTTATTTGAAGTGTCTCTAACACACTCTTTTGAGAAATTCATGTGCTTTTGTGAAAGACCACCATTTCATTACATGATTATAATTATATGAGCATATGAGACCAAGTTTTTTATTATTGAAGTTGATTTGAAATTTTGTTTTTTTTTTTTCAAATCGGTATTTTGTTCAAAAAAATGATTTTTGTGAATAATTATTGCCTTCTTATGGCATTTGTGTAGACTTTTATAATGCATCAATCTTCTTGGCCTTGTTATTATTGAATCAGAGATGTTTGTTGGGGTGAGTTATGTGCACCTCATGTTATGTCATTTTAGATTACCAACTTGTAGTTTGATTCTAACTGATAGTTATGTTATCTCTGAGTGTGTTGTATCACTCATTTGTTCTTTGGCCATTGATTTTATTATGGATGCTTTTAATTATGTGTATCTGTGATGACTATCTATTTTTTTGAAACGATGGTGTTTTGAAATATGACTAATTTTGATAATGATTGCATTAATGTGTTTCTATTACAAACTTTCTTACTTCGGTTATCTTTTTTTTTGTATGCCTCTTATCTAAGTGTCATTATATGTAGATAAGAGATGTTTATTCACACATTCATGTGTGATTTTTAGCTCATTGTTGGCTTTGTACTCTTGCTCTAGTAGTTGATACACTTGTTTTAAGTGTAATTATATATAGACAAAATATGGTGATTCACACCTTCGTGTGTGATTTTTAACCGATTGTTGGCTTTGTACTCTTGTTCTAGTCGCTAATACACTTGATTTTGAGTGTCACTATATGTAAACAAGAGATATTTATTCACATATTTGTGTGTGATTTTTAGCCTATTGTTGGCTTTACGCTCTTGTTCTAGTTGTTGATACACTCATTTCAAGTGTCATTATATGTAGACAAGAGGTGTTTTTACACACCTTCGTGTGTCTTTAGCCATTTAGTATCGTGTTGTTTATGCTCTTGGTCTAGTCGTTGATACACTTGATATTTGAGGTTTGGAGGACTAGGAGGTGATTGTTTGTGATGGTTAAAATGATGCTTTAATTTACTCATTCAAATGTTTGAGAACTTTTAATATATTCAAAATTGTCTAACTCATCTTCTCTTCTATGATAAATGATTGATTGAAATAATTTCATGCATCTTGAATTATATTATTAAAAGTTTGCAAAATATCACTTCTTGATATTTGTGAGAATGAAATTTTTTCACAAATTGGTGTTGATTTGCAAGTTTTATATAAGTTTCTTTTAAAAAACTTTCTTTGAAATTTCTAATCTTTTGTGAAAGATGTTTATAGATAAAAACTTCAAGCATTTTCGCATAATCTTTATATTATGAGTTTTTTTGTGTATCCCCTTGAGGTTTTTGTGAGTATGTCCCTTAAATAAATACTTGAGTATTGTTATAACTCAAGGTACTTGATCTTTAGATTAGATTCATGCTTGTTATATGCATTCTATTGATAAAAATAGTTATCTTTTTATTATTGTTTCATATGCATTAAAAATGCTTTAATTGCATGATGCATATATGTGTTCACATAATTATATGCATAAAGTTGATTAGCTCTTTCTAAATCTCTTGTAATGCTTACTCTCTTTTAATAAAGAACTTATTTTTATGCCTTTGTGCATGTTTGCTCCTTTGTGAGCAATTTCTTGTGCCTTTGTGCATATATTTTTCTCTAAGAATATAGAAAGTTTATCAAGTTATCTTTATCTTTGAGTTTTATTGTAACCCCCCCCCCAAAAAAAATCATTTTGGATCCAACTCGGATCCAGAGCCAACTCCCCGCTCCCGTGCCTTTTTAAACACCCTCGCATGGGGGGGGGTTCTTTAAACAGAAAATGCAGCCCTCTGCATAAACTCCCCGACCTCTCTCTCTCCCCTCCCGTGTTTCTCCCTCCCCACTCTCAACCTCGCCTGTCAGAGACCCCTGACTCGTCGACCACCCCTACGTCTCCCACGTCTATGCTCCCTTGACTCACTGACACCCTCCCTCATCAGTCCATTCCCTGAGCTCCCTTTGCCGACGGTCTTGCTCGACCCCCCTTATGTAAGGAAGCCAGAGCATCTTGACTCCTCTGCGCTCCTCCCTCACCTCTCATCTCCTTCTCCCTCGACCCTCTTGTCTCACGCTTGAGCCGGAGCCCCCTTCGACGAGATTCCCCTCACTGGAGCTCCCATCGAACCCCCCTGACCATCTCCTCTCCTCTCTCCCTGAACCCCTCTCTCTCACTCATTGGCTTCTTGCCCCCCTATGATGCTCACCTCATCGGAGCCACCCAGTGCCGGTGATCCCGTTCACCCCCTCTCGTAGCTCTCACCTCTTGCTAGCAACACCCCCCTCTGGCCTCCTCTCAGGTGAGCCTCTCCCCCCTCTCATTTCTCTCTCTCTCACACACAATCTTTTGTGTCTTCTTCTTCTTTTCTCCCTCTGTTTGCAGCAAAGGGGAGGGTGCCTCTGTCCTTCCCCTCTCTCGCTCTAGGTTGGGTTCGCAGGGGAGGGGCTCGACCCCTCCCTGCTTCCTCTTGTAGCAGGGGGGGTCAACCTCTCCTCACTCCTTTCTGTCAGGCAGGCAGGGCAGGGGCTGCTCCCCCTGCCCCTTCCTTTACTTCTGTTAGGAACGTAGGCAGGGGTTGTGCCCCAAGCCAACGAGCAGGGGCTGCACCCCTGTCCCTTCCTCTCTTTCTGTCAGTACAACAAGTAGGGGTTGCGCCCCTGCCCCTTCCTCTTCTTTTTGCAAGATGATGGGTAGGGACTACGCCCCTGCCCCCTTCTCTTTTCTCCATCGGGCTGACAGGGCAGGGCATGAACCCTGTCCCTCACGCTGGTCGACATTTTTGGGAAATCACTCCTTGACTTTTTGTTTTTCGCAGCTTGCACAACGGATTCTACTTGCGCCCTGAGGTCTGTACCTTTTATCACCTATATCTAGAGGCATCAGCAACCCCGATACTCCCCGAGGTAGGGAAAAGTTGCGTAAAGGACAATGGATGAACTAAATTAAGCATTTGACATTTAAATAAAAATATATAATATATATGTGCATTTTAACTCAAGAATGCAGTTTTGTGATCATTGTTCTTTCTTTTATGTCATTTACTTTATCGCTACGCTTTAGTGCATAGGCTACTACTTTCACATTTATTGTTTTTTTGTCATTTACTTTGTCGCCGCACTTTAGTGCATAAGCTACTGCTTTTTGTCATTTACTTTGCCGTTGTGCTTTAGTTTGAAAAACCAGAGCATGTAGAATGGGTCTTCAGTTAAATAAAACCTAATGCACCCATTCATCCTGTTGTTTTTCATCAAGAGAGAGGATGTGATGATACAAAAACTCCGATGGACAGATTGTTAACAACCACCTCTCAGGCAAATGACTCGGCATCCCCAATAATCGAAGTTAGGGGACAGGACTACCAAAAATTATCCTAGGTGGTAGATCTCATAGACTTCTGCAGAAGTTGGATGCATCCCTTGCTACGTATTCTTTTAGAAAATTTTCTCTCGGTCACTGGCCGTCCCTTTAGGCTAGGACTCAGCTAGCTACCCGGGGTATAAAAAATACATGGTATAATAAACTCTCAGATCAGTCTCGGTTGTTTCTATGTTTCACACATGTGCGTACCCGCATGCCAGCTAATATAGAAACAAAAGTTACCCTGCTCACATTACTTGTTGAATTGTGCATCATGTATTAATTAACTATTTATGGTAGATTTGTCTTATTACTTGCTGAATTGTGTATCATATATGAATTGATGTATATGTTAATTTTATTTACAATACTTGCTGAATTGCATATCATGTATGAATTAAATATTTTTGCTAGATTTGTTCTTTATTGTCTTGTGCACCTACCAATTTTTCATGAAACTGACTCATTTTATGGGTATAGGTGATGATTAACTTTATAAGATGGGTGATGGTGTGATTGCAAGATGACTTCAAGATCCCATTGTTTCTACTAGCATTTCATGTTCAAGATACATTTTGAAGTTTTGCATTTTATATAAGGGTTTCCTCAGAAAATCTCATTTTGTATAAACTTGTTATTTTCTTTTAATGCATATGGTTTTCTGAATGCTTTGCAAGGATTCAATATATTATGAAATAGAGGTTTTTACACTAACGTGCACAAGGTTGTCGATTTGTCTCTTTTCTTTTTGAAAAATCATTTTCACTGATTGACTAAAACAAAAACTCTGAAAAATAAAAGATTTTTTAGCCTCTTTCAAATATTTTGAAAGGTTTATAAGTTTAAAATTTTGGGGCATTACATTGATCCTCTTAACAATATTTTCACATATTGCTTGATTGAAATGCCTAGAATATTTTTTATGCATCATTATTTTATCTCTTTTTTGAATTATATGTTTTATGCATGATCAATGTTATGGTTTCTTAAAAAATGAGTTGACTCAATATATCTTGTTTGAAATATTTTATTCTTGTTTTTAAATTATATTCGGCAAAGATATTTTTCTAGTGTACTTGGAGTCTTCCTTTGGTTTGTTATCTCTTTACAAGATCTTTAAGATATGATACCTTCGATACATCATGGAGATAGCTAATGAAGGTGCTTGGGGATGATCACCAATACAGGTGTTTTGAAGACTTATACTTACAAATTTTTTTTTTTAGATGCTATAAAGATGGAGATTTCCCTTGAAGCCTCTTGAAGACTTGGAGTCCTTCCTTTTGTATTTCCAAACTTTACGTCTTCCCTCCGTAAAGTTTGAGGGGGTGTGTTAAAATATATATATATATATATGTATTTTTTCTGTTTTATCCAAAATATTCGATAGAAGTATTTTGGTCTTTTTACATGTAACAATAAGTTGGTTATTAAAACAATTTATTCTAGGCTTTATTTTCTTTTTTCTTTTTTCTTTTTTTAATTTTCCTTTTCTCCTTTTTTGGGAACCATTAGGGACCCCACATATGGAGTCGTTGGGGCTCCCCAACGACTACATTGTGGGAGCCCCAATGACTCTCTGTCTCTCATTGTGTTGTATATATAAAGGGGTGTTCCCTCTCTCATTTGTAATGTTGTTCTCTTACATTCTATCAATAAAATCATTCATTTTTTCATTTTGGTGTTACCCCTTTGTGGGTTTATATATTTGCACTTTATGTGCATGTAATTTTTCCTTTGTGGGTTTGTGTATTTGCACTTTATGTGCTTGTGTTTTCTTGTCCATTATTGGACCTTCAAGTGTTATCACTTGTTATTTGTATTTCCACTTATTTTCGTACACAATTCACAAGGTTAAATGGTAAACTTCAAAAACTTATAACCCAGTGAAGTAAATCACAGTGCAAGTTCTCTTTTGCATTGAGAGTTTCACGTTGCACCCCATTATTTTGTTCCATTTTAAATTGTTATACTTCTTTTATGCTTAGAGAAAGTTGATTATTTTAGGGCCATATAGCATTTTGTTTTGGCATTAGAAAAAATGTACATATGTAAATTTTTGAGATGATGCCAGATACTATAAACAAAATTAAAATCATTCCAAAACTTAATGGAAGAATCCATGTATATCAGAGCAATCCCAAAAAACTTAGGTTTGCATTTTTTGTTATCAGGACTTGCATTAAAACTAGACATATGATTCACATTAAGATATCTAGTCAACCAAAATTCTACTACAGGGTATCAAATGCTTAAACTAGACCTATATGCAACATATATCTCTCTTCTAGATATTTGAGGAGCATTTGCCTATACTATTGAAGATGGTATAAATGCAAAATTTTATAATTTTTTGATATTTTGAATGATTATAGACATCCATACCAAAAGGATATCTACTGACATCCAAATATTTTTTACCTTTCACACCCGATCACATGATCGACAAGGCACTAGCCTGGTTAAAGCATAAATTATTTGCAGACTTAGCATTCTCTAATGAAACAAGATGTGCACAATCACAATGCCAACAAAGGGCTACAAAAGTGCACAAACACAATATGGTCTCTAATGGACCAATTATAATCTCATAAAAAAAGATATACAAAAGCACAAACATTACAAGAACACAATGTAAAAATAAACGATTTTATAATCATAGCAAATATGCTTGGAAAATCATACATACAATGCATTAAGGAGCTCTATTTATAGAGCTTTAGAGGAAATAAAGGAGGAAAAGGGAGGCAGTCCAGCTAGCTATTGGATTGCATGCAAAGGTCACTTATGACAGTTGGGAGCAGTCCAACATCTAGTTGGACTCTCCCAATAGTCAAGTTGACTTAAGTCAACAAAAAATAGAAAATAAAAAGACTAAAAAATAAAAGATAAGAGGACCTTACAGTCCCTATCAGACTGTATTTATTACATGACATAAAATAACCAAAAAACCCCTGATATATGTATATATAAATATATGTATATCAGATATATATACACACATATATATATGTATTATATTTTAACACTCTTCCTCAAACTTACGATGAGATCACCGAAAGTTTAATAAGAAGAAAAAGAAATCATGGTAGATAAAGAGCTTTGGTGAAGAAGTCTGTAATCTAGAATTCAGACTGAACGTATGGCAAAGCAATCATCCCCTTCAAGTATTATTCTCGAATGTAGTGACAATCCATCTTGATATGCTTTGTCCGTTCATGAAATATGTGATTGCTAGCTATATATATGGCATTTTATTATCTCAGCATAACTTTGAAGGTTTTGAAACATCAATACTCATATCTGAAAGCAAGGATCTCATTCATATGACCTTGGTTTTTGTTGTAACCATCATCCTATATTCTGCTTTCATGAAAGATAAAGCCACTTTTTGCATCTCTAGAAAATGAGGGAATCACTTACAAATACATAAAAACCTATAGTTGAGTGGAAGTTATTGAGATCTCCTCTCCAATCAGAATCAATCTAAGCAATAAGATTTAAAGATGAGGAAGAGAATAAAAATTGTAATATCACGCATTTTCACACTTAAATATGAGATTTTCAAAATTTTGGCCAAGTCTGGGAGAAAAATCGTTTGAACCTCGATTTTAAATTGATGTTTTTGAGTCTGAGTTTGACCCATATCTCATCAACTAGGTCTAAACGAGCCAATCAAAATGTGAAAAAAAGTTTTGTTTTCGACCTTTAAATTCAAGCGAAATTTGAGTAAAATTCAGATTACTTTTGGGCAAAATTCAAAATTTGATAATCATGTTATATGTCGTTGGATGCGTCTCAAAATTCTGAGCACAACGATATTTTATTTTTCTTGATTCGAACTACGGTTGAGGCAAAAATCATATTTTTCTAAAAATTGAGTAGTTTATCGGGACAGATCAAGAGTTTGATCGGATCAGATCCAAGGCCTACAATCTGAACTAATATGGATTTGGGTCTTATTTAAGTCCTACTTAAATTTGGATTTGATCCAGATCTTGATCCATTTTCGTTCTTGGATATGGGTTTGGATCTTGGATCTGGATCTAGATCTAAATCAAAGCCCAACATTTTTTTAGCTTTAAAGTGAATATAAAGCTTTATTTTGGGGTTTATTAGGGTTAAGAAGCCTTTAGGGTTAATTTTGTTATTTTTAAAGTTTAAAAATATTTTTAGTTAATTAATATTAATTAATTAATTAATATTAATTCTGAATTTTGGTTTAGGGCTGAGTAGGACTTCTTAAAGGAGTCCCTATTCCTACCTAAGAGTGAGTCGTAAAAGTTTATAAAATTAGAAAAACTACCAAATGTGAAAAGGTCAACATTTGGTAGTATTTAGAAAAAAATTAGGAAACTAAAAGAGAGAGAGAGTTCCACCTTTTGGGAACTCTTAGAGAGGGTTGGAGAAAAAGGGATGGGCGACCTCCCCTATAGGGGCCTATAAAAAGACTTAAAAAAGAGAGAGAAAAGTGAAAAAGAAGGAAAAAAAGAAGGGAGAGAGAGAGATTGTAATGAAAAGAGAGGTAAAAAGAGGAAAAAAAAAGAGGATATTTGATCTTTTTCAGCCTTCCATCCACATTTTTCAACATCTACCATTGTTTTTCTTCATTTTATATACAAGGTACGGATTTTTCTCTTATCTCGGATTATAAAAAGAGCCTAAATAAGCATTAGGCAATATTTTTATGGGGAACCATGGATTCTATCTTGATCTTTCATGGTTTAATCTATGAGAATCGATGTAGGAAGGTTAGATTATGTGAGATTTATATTCTTATGATTTTTCTGCATGTTTTTATGTTTTTCTCAATATATATATGTGTGTGTAGAAACATGTATATAGATGTATATATGTTTTTGCTTTGTATGGACACTTTGGACAGGTCTGGACACTTGTTCTCAGCTCGATGTGGCCCCAACTGGGCAGGCGCTGTTTCTTTTAAAAATAAAAAATAAAAATTTTAAAACAAAAGTTTTTAAAGGAGAGGGGTTTCTTTTTATGCATGTTGTGACTTGTATGAAAAATATCCAGGGTTTTTAGGTGAGTTGCATGTTTAGTTGATGCTCACGTGATATACTTATTTGAATTTGAAATAAAAAAACAGTGTATACTCCCACATGAACGTATGAAATCGTTTATGGTGTTAGATATAGTTGTATTCATACAAAAGAATGAAATATGGCGGGCTTGCAACTATTTTATATTTTTCCATGGGCTGGAGTCCCGTGATGAGCCTCACATTTGGAAATGCAAGTTTGTGGTATTAATTTGGCGTGCATGGTTATGGATAGAAAAGCATGTGATATGTAATGAATGCATTGACATGTTCTTAATGATTTTTTCATATGAATGCATGGATGATCAATATAGACCATCATAGGTTGTGGAAGCCTTAAGTCGGTGTATTCCTTTACTTGTTTATGCATTGCAAAAATCATATTTGATGTAGTTTTTATTGCACTGTTCTATAACGCCACGGGCTATGGTCCCGTGAAAAGCTTGGCATGTTGATTTGTAAGCTTACGTTATTAATTCTGCATGCTGAATTGCAAATTAAAGGAGATGAATTAATAACAAAATAAACGAAATTTAAGAATATTGTAATCTATGTTTCCTTGGTGTCCCTTCTTTAGTGTGGAAATCTTGGATATTACGGTTTTGGGAAAACCATGAGGATACTAAAACTCTGTGTGTATTGTTGTTGCCCATGAACCCAATATTGAGGTTTTTCTCTTGGCCATGGTTTTAGGGAGAGTCCGTCATTTTACCTGGGGGTGGTGTGTAGACACAGTTGTTGTTCTGGTATACCAAGAAAAGTGGCACTTGTGGATGCTGATGTTCCTGGTGTCCCCAACATTAGATGTTATTTTCTAATGTTTCGGTAGATGATGTTGTTTCCTGATATCGGTCGAGGGTTAAGTTTGAAACTCAGTAATAAAATACAAATTGTGTGCTAAGTTACCCTGGAAACCTAACTTGACCTCAAGAATTCTTATCCGTTTTGAATATCCGCAGGCAATGATAATTAAAAAGAGGAATTTAAATGTGTGTGCATCCTAATAGAGACATGCATATCAAAGAGAACGTGCTTAAAAACAATAAATTATGCATGCATTGCATTGAAATCATGCATGTTCTTGCTATGCATTAAATTATACATATTTACTTGTTCCCTTAATTGTGATATTTTGATGAATGCATGATGTTGTTCCTTAATGCATGTTAAATATCTTTAATGCTTAGATTGTGATTTATGTTGTCATTAAATGTTCTCTCATGCTTAATAGATGTTCCCTATTGCATGAACGATTATTTGAATTGTGATGGTGTTATATTTTTACCCCTCTAAAATATTGCATGAATCTTATTTATGTTCTTTTTACTTATTTGATTCATTAGAGGGACCTGTACGCAGGATTCTTTGGATTCAGACACCCTATTTTTTGTGCTTTTCGCAGTCTCAGATGCCTAGTGGGGTGACCTACTTCTGAGAAGAGTCACGAGGGGACCGCACAACTACATGACAAATTCTTTGAACGGCGTGGCTCTTTGCTTTTGTCATTCATTTTGCTTTCTTTACTTTTAATTAATTATTTCTCAGACTCTTTGCATTTGAATAAATGAAGTTTGGTTTGATCATGGTTTGGTATAAAAGATGAATATAAGTTTCCTTGTGGTGGGAATTGTGTGGAACTGCAAAGGCCCCGAGTCTCTGGGATTGTTTCCGCACTTATTAAAAAAAAATTACACTTTTTAAGGGGTATGAGTTGGGGTCGTTACAGGTTTTGTATCAGAGTCCACCACAAAATCTTATATTTTATCATCTTTTTGTACCACAAATTTTTTTTTTGGCAATTGAGTCATGTCCAAGAATGCCAGCAAGTCGTTTCTCATACTCCAGAGCAGTCTCCTTCACTGGTAAGGGTATGAGGTACTTTTATGAAAGTATGTGAATTTCTTATGTATTTATAGTTTATTTCTTAATTTTTATAATATAAATTAAGAAATTGTAATGTGCTTGTATAATTGTATTTATTGTATTCGAGATCAATCCTAAGAGGGTAGGATCGATCAAGGTATAACTTTTCTAATTTTTTATATTTTAGATATATACTTACACTTATTCGGTACGTTTTAATTTTGAGAACAAAATTCTTTCAAGGGGGGTAGGGATATAATATCGCGTATTTTCACACTTAGTTAAATATGAGATTTTCGAAATTTTGGCTCAGTTTGGGAGAAAAATCGTTTGAACCACGATTTTAGATTGATGTTTTTGAGTCTGGGTTTGACCCAGATCTCATCAACTAGGTCTAAACGAGCCAATCAAAACGTGAGAAAAAGTTTTATTTTTGACCTTTAAATTCAAGCAAAATTCAAGATAATTTCAAGTTATTTTCAGGCAAAATTTGAAATTTGTGTTATATGTCGTTGAATGCGTGTCGTAATTATGAGCACAACAATATTTTATTTTTCTTGATTCGGACTACGATTGAGCCGAAAATCATGTTTTTCTAAAAATTGAGTAGTTTGTCGGGACAGATCCAGAGTTTGATCGGATCAGATCCAAGGCCTACGATCTGAACTAATATGGATTTGGGTCTTATTTAGGTCCTACTTAAATTTGGTTTTGATCCATATCTTGATCCATTTTCGTTCTTGGATATGGGTTTGGATCTTCGATATGGTTCTAGATCCAAATCCAAGCCCAATGTTTTTCCAGCTTTAAAGTGAATATAAAGCTTTATTTTGGGGTTTATTAGGGTTAATAAGCCTTTAGGGTTAATTTGGTTATTTTTGAAATTATAATGTGCTTGTATAATTGTATTTATTGTATTCGAGATCAATCCTAAGAGGGTAGGATCGATCAAGGTATAACTTTTCTAATTTTTCATATTTTAGATATATATTTACACTTATTCGGTACGTTCTAATTTCGAGGACGAAATTCTTTTAAGGGGGTAGGGATGTAATATCGCGTATTTTCACACTTTGTTAAATATGAGATTTTTGAAATTTTGGCTAAGTCTGGGAGAAAAATGGTTTGAACCTCAATTTTAGATTGATGTTTTTGAGTTTGGGTTTGACCTAGATCTCATCAACTAGGTCTAAACGAGCCCAATCAAAATGTGAGAAAAAGTTTTATTTTCAACCTTTAAATTTAAGTGAAATTCGAGCAAAATTTAGGTTATTTTTAGGTGAAATTTGATATTCGTGTTATATGTTGTTGGATGCGTCTCAGAATTCTGAGCATAATGATATTTTTTTTTTATTCGGGCTTCGATTGAGCCAAAAATTGCGTTTTTCTAAAAATTGAGTAGTTTGTCGGGACAGATCCAGAGTTGGATCGGATTGGATACAAGGCCTACGATCCGAACTAATATGAATTTGGGTCTTATTTAAGTCCTACTTAAATTTGGATTTGATCCAGATCTTGATCCATTTTCGTTCTTAGATATGGGTTTGGATCTGGATCCGGATCCAAATCCAAGCCCAATGTTTTTCCAGCTTTAAAGTGAATATAAAGCTTTATTTTGGGGTTTATTAGGGTTAAGAAGCCTTTAGGGTTAATTTGGTTATTTTTGAAAGTTTTAAAATATTTTAAATTAATTAATATTTATTAATTAATTAATATTAATTAATTAAATAATATTAATTACGAATTTTGGTTTAGGGCTGAGTAGGACTTATTAAAAGAGTCCCTATTCCTACCTAAGAGAGAGTTGTAAAAGTTTATAAAGTTAGAAAAACTACCAAATGTGAAAAAGTCAAGATTTGGTAGTATTTAGAAAAAAATTAGGAAACTAAAAGAGTGAGAGAGCTCCACCTTTTGGGAACTCTTGGAGAGGGCTGGAGAAAAAGGGAGGGGCGACCTCCCCTATGGGGACGTATAAAAAGACTTCAAAAAGAGAGAGAAAAGAGAAAGAGAAGAAAAAAAAGAGCAAAGAGAGAGAGAGAGTAAAGAAAAGAGAGGTAAAAGGAGGAAGAAGATGAGGTAAAAGGAGGAAGAAGAGGAGGATATTTGATCTTTTTCAGCCCTCCATCCACGTTTTTCAAGATCTACCATTATTTTTTTTCATATTATACATAAGGTATGGGTTTTTCTCTTGTCTCGGATGAGAAAAGAGCCTAAATAAGCATTAGGCAATATTTTTATGGGGAACCATGGATTCTATCTTGATCTTTCATGGTTTAATCTATGAGAATCAATGTAGGACTGTTAGATTATGTGAGAAACATGTATATAGATGTATATATATGTTTTTGCCTTGTATGGACACTTTGGGCATGTCTGGACACTTTTTCTCGGCTCGATGTGGCCCCAACTGGGCAGGTGCTCTTTCTTTTAAAAAATAAAAAATAAAAAATAAAAAATTTAAAATTTAAAACAAAAGTTTTTAAAGAAGAGGGGTTTCTTTTTATGCATGTTGTGACTTGTATGAAAAATATCCAGGGTTTTTAGGTGAGTTGCATGTTCAGTTGATGCTCACGTGATATACTTATTTGAATCTGAAATAAAAAAAAAAAGTGTATATTGTCACATGAACGTATGAAATCACTTATGGTGTTAGATATAGTTGTATTCATATAAAAGAATGAAATATGGCAGACTTTCACCTAGTATATCATGCTTAATCAAGGTATTAATGCATAATTGTTCTTATGTACACGTGCACACGTGGAATTGATATATGTTGCATTTGTATATTTGCATAAGTATTCGCATGTTTCTAACTAAGATAATTAATGAATAAAAGCATATGTTCGACATGAGTACATGAATATGTGCACATGAATAGTGTGGACACGTGCATATGAATGTTGTAGTCCTTGCACATAGTTAAATTGGCATATGTTGATGCGCATTGGAAAGCATGTGACTCTATTACATATATGACATGTTATGGTTTTTGCACATAGTGCATTGATGGTCGAAATGAATCATTGTGGGCATGGTGGGCTTCGAGCTTTGGTTTGCTCCTTCTTTATTTATTTTAAATGCGTCACAAAAATCACATTAATGTTGTTGCACTGTATTTCACTGTTCTAAATTTTTCCATGGGCTGGAGTCCCATGATGAGCCTCGCATTTAGAAATGCGAATTTGTGGTATTAATTTGGCGTGCATGGTTATGGATAGAAAAGCATGTGATATGTAATCAATGCATTGGCATGTTCTTAATGATTTTTGCATATGAATACATGGATGATATATAGATCATCATAGGCTCTGGAAGCCTTAAACCGGTGTGCTCCTTTACTTGTTTATGCATTGCAAAAATCATATTTAATGTTGTGGTTTTAATTACACTGTTCTTTGATGCCACGGGTTGTGGTCCCATGAAGAGCTTGGCTTGTTGATTTGTAAGCTTACATTATTAATTCTGCATGTTGAATTGCAAATTAAAGGAAATTAATTAATAACAAAATAAAAGAAATTTAAGAACAGTGTAATCTACATTTTTTTGATGTTCTTTCTTTAGAGTGGGAATCTTGGATATTGTGGTTTTGGGAAAACCGTGAGGATACTAAAACTCTATGTGCGTTATTGTTGTCCCTGAACTCGATATTGAGGTTTTTTTCCTGACCACGATTTTTTGGGGAGTCCACCACTTTGCCTGGGGGTGGTGTGTAGACACAACTGTTGTTCTGTTATACCAATAAAAGTGGCACTTGTGGATGTTGATGTTCCTGGTGTCCCCAACATTAGATGTTATTTTCTAATGTTCTGGTGGATGGTGTTGTTTCCTGATATCGGTCGAGGACGAAGTTTAGAACCCAGTAATAAAATACAAATTGTGTGCTAAGTTACCCTAAGAACCTAACTTGACCTCAGAGATTCTTACCCATTTTGAGTATCCGTGGGAAATGGTAATTAAAAAGAGAAATTTAAATGTGTGTGCATCCTAATAGGGACATGCATATCAAAGAGAACTTGCTTAAATACAATAAATTATGCATGCATTGTATTAAAATCATGCATGTTCCTGCTATGTATTAGATTATGCATATTTACTTATTCTCTTAATTATGATATATTAATGAATGCATGATGTTGTTCCTTAATGCATGTTAAATATCTTTAATGCTTAGATTATGATTTTTGTTGTCATTAAATGTTTCCTCATGCTTAATAGATGTTTTCTATTGCATGAACGATTATTTGAATTATGAAGATGTTATATTTTTGTCCCTCTAAAATATTGCATGAATCTTATTTATGTTCTTTTACTTATTTGATTCATTAAAGGGACTTGTACGCAGAGTTCTTTGGATTCTCACACCCTATTTTTTGTGTTTTTTGCAGCCTCAGATGCCTAGTGGGGTGACCTGCTTTTGAGAAGAGTCACGAGGGGACCACACGACTACAAGACATATTCTTTGGACGACATGGCTCTTTGTTTTTGTCTTTCATTTTTCTTTCTTTACTTTTAATTAATTATTTCTTAGACTCTCTGCATTTGAATAAATGAAGTTTGGTTTGATCATGGTTTGGTATGAAAGATGAGTATAAGATCCCTTGTGGTGGTAATTGTGTGAAACTGTAAAGGCCCCCGGGTCTCTTAGATTGTTTCCGCACTTGTTTAAAAAAAAATTATGTATTTTTTAAGGGGTATGAGTTGGGGTTGTTACAAGAATAACCCTTTAAATATAGTCTTCTTGATGTATCAAACTATTCTTAACACGACACTCATGTGCACTGACGTAGGTGCATTATGAAACTGACTTGCAGCATGTATTGTATGTTTAATAGCTGGTCTAGTATTAGACAAGTAGGGATGCATACAAGCCGAGCTCGAGCCAAGCTTGGCATGTACAATCATGACTGAGCCAAGTAAAATAGTGTATAGGCTCAGCTCGAGCTCGGCCCGAGCCTAAACCACTGGTGTTCAAGCTCGGCTCGTGCCGAGCGTAGCTTGATTCTTTAAGCTTGTCTTGAGCACAACTGGCCGAGCTGGCTCGGGCTCAACTCAATTAGTTAAACTTGTTTTGAGCACATAAATTTTGTTTAAACAGTGACCTCAAAATAACTACAAAATCTTACAATGGATGCCAATGGTCACTTGTAAAGAAAAACTAGGTTAGTCTCTATGCACATACAACAATTTCCTAGTTGTGTTGATATTAAAGTATTTTTAGAGCCAGACACCTTGCTCACACCCAAAATAATGAAAAGGCCTTCTCCAAGTCGCTACCGCTAAGAGCTTGAATCAAGTTCATGCAAATCAATGCCCAAATAAACCTAGCCAAGTACAAAAAATACAGAAGAATACAAGGATTTCCTATGTATGTTGCAAACATGGATGTGTTATGCTTTATGCTAATTGCTAAATAAGTCAATCTAAATGTAGATAATTATTTAATTTGTTAATTTATTTGTTTATTTTTCATCTTTAGTTAAGAGGCAAATAAGCAGAAACCATAAAAGTTTTCATAAACAGATATATAAAGAAAACCTAAAACTTTCATCACTGCAAAATCCATAAATCATGAAACCCCAATAGCATAGCTTCATAGCATACCTTCCTCACCTCACTGACACCCTCGAGCTCTGTGACAATGGTGGCCTAGACTTGGAGTGGTGGTAATTTTACCAATTTTTTGAGTTAAATTCAGGAACATTTTTTTTTACCCCAGGGTCATAGGCATATAAGCCCATGTTGACTGGCAGTCAACTCTCTTTAGAAACCTTTCATACATACATGAATATATATATATATATATATATATATATATATATATCAAAGGTAATATATATAGACTCTTAGTTACATTAACTAAAAGGGGCTTAGTTAATGCAACTAAAGGGCAAACTAGTCTAGTCCAGTCCAGCTAACTAGATTGGTTGGGCCTGGAACCTTGGGTTGGATCACATTAGGTCCAACCCAAGGCCCATTTTAGATCAAACAAGAGGAGTCCGCTGTTTTGGGCTTCTTGCTTTTAAGAACTTCACCAAGTGTAACATAAGGGTATGTTTGATGGCTCATCCCATGCATCGCACGAGATAAAAAAGATGTCGAGAATAACATTTTTAACAAACATTGGATGAGGCAAATGATGTTCCGCGCGTCCACTTCGTTTATTAATGTGTGTTATTTTTTATCCACCTCTCCCCTGTTATAAAAGGAATAGGAACGGAGGGAACAAAGTTAAAAAAAAAAAACTTTACCTTGACCTGCACTACGCTGCGATTCAAACGGGGTCGGGTGGACCTACTACAACACCAAGTCATGCTTCCGCTCATGGAGGAGCCCTGACCTCTTCTTCAACACCATCCACTGCTTCTTCCTCTGTATGGCCCTCTGGCAGAGCCTCGCTCACTACAAGAAAAATATGTATTAGAGACAGATGTTATCCATTGCAACATCCGTCGCTAACGTGTTTAGCGACGAAAAGCATCCATCGCATAATCTTGGTCGACAAAATTTATCTGTCGCTAATTAGTAACGGATTAGCGATGAATAATGTCCATCGCTAAATAAGCACGGATTTAGTTTTGTGATGGGTTATATTCCGTCGTTACAATAGCGACGACATTCACGACGGAATATAATCCATCGCAAAACATCAAAAATTCATCGCTAAATATTAGCGATGGATATTATCCATCGCTAATTCATCACCAAATTTAAAAAAAAGACCCCTGAGGCATGCACCTTATACGCCTTGAGGCACACGCCTCAAGGCAAGGCACGCCTCAAGTCGAGGCGTACACGCCTTGAATTTTTTAGTCAAATGAGGGTCAAAGTCCTCTTTTGACCAAAAATTAGGGTTTTTTTATGCAGTTTTAACTAAGCTGCTAGTAAAAAATCGGGTCTGATCCATAAGACACTGGGTCTCAAACATAAGCCAAAAAAAAATTTTCAAGGGCAAAAACTCTGAATCAGGCTCCATAACTCATCAGTTGGACCTATGTTAAAATGAGTGGGTCCTCATGAGGGATTCCAGCTCAGCTCAGATCCTAAGTTGCAACAAGTATGAGACCTCTATTTGTCTCAAATCTGAGAAGAGATCCAAGCTACAACATTAAAAGAGAAAATGCATACTAAAATGCAATAAAATGGGTAATCAAATGTAGACAAGGTTCATAGATATCAAAATCGGTAAAGATGGTTCGTCATTGTATACAATATATTTGTTAAGAGTCTGGCAAATGATATCTTTTATAACACTTGAAAAATCAACAATAAAAGAAGAGAGAGAGAGAGAGAAACAAAACCTCTCTATAAGACAGGTAACACATACATCGAATTAATATTAATATAAACCTGATGAATATGATGCTCAAATATCCAAATAAAAATAACAAGTGAAACATTGTAGGGGTGGGAGGAGCATACCTGAATAAGTAGAAGTTGAACATCGCTAATGGCAAGATACAGACTCTGTTCGCTTGATTTCTCCATTTCATCATCAGGCATGGCTGATCCAGAAAACTCACCCTGTTTGATGGAAGGGACTTCAGAGCTACTAATCACATGCACACTGTTCATTTTATTTAGAACCCTTGAGAAATCAGGATCTAGTTTTCATTCATAACGACCAAGAAGATTTGCATGACACCCAGCACACAAATTAGTTTCAATTGGTTCCTCTTCCTTCTTTACAGTCTCACCAAACCAGAGCAATGAAACACTAAATCAAGGTTGAGGGAAGTTGCTAGTAGGGAAAAAACAAACTGCTTCCAGAGAAGAGTTCATCATTCGATGACTCGTTAATCAAAGTGAAGCATCAATAAGCTACCAATACTTGTTAAGCAGAAACAAAAGCTAAAGAATTGATGAAAAGAACAACTGATAAAAAAAGTATAAGAAACCATCTTGGCTATAACAACAAGAAGAGGAGGAGGAAGGATACATCCATCTTCGCTTTCTTCTATCGATTTCTTCAAGAAATTGTCCCCAGGAAGATTACTATCGTTGAAGTGGAACTCAACCTTGGGACCAAAAAATGTGGTTTATTTTTCTTTTAAACTTCTATATATTCCGACCGATCGAAACCCTCGAATTTCAATGAGAAGAATCACTAAATATGAATGTCAGATAAAATATGTGTATGTGTGTGGGGGTGTGTGTGTTGTGTGTACAAGTAGAGGTTATCAATAAATATGAATATCAGATAAAAATGTTGTAAAGTAAATGGGTGATGGGGCACACTCTCAAAAGAAAAGAGGCCAGAGAAAAATAGACTCAATATAGTGAAAACAACCCCCACTGACAAATCCAGATGTGTCCTTGTGATCCATCTTAAAATCTAAGACAGAAAACCTTAAGTGATCTACTCGTGCAGTTGCCTTCAATTCAGAACTTCATATCAGGAGTATTCATACATCACCAATGCATGCTGGATCGATCCTGTTTAAGAGGAAAAAATAAAAGAAACTCATTGAGAATGCGAAGTACAGGATACATTAATATATGTAATCACAAGCAGGTGGAAAACCTGAGTCCTAAAGAGACCAAAAAATATATGGCACAAGAAAAGGCAGTGCCAAGCAATGTTTCTTTCTTTGAAGGTAACACAATTTCATTAAGAGAGAAACGACCGTAACAGGAAAAAGACAAACCTTAAAATGATAAAGACCAAGCCTAACAGTCATAGAAGTGCATGGAAGTTTTTTAAACATTTCGTCAGTCATGTTGTGATCTTGTCCACAATACCATAAACATACAGATTATGAACTTAAAAAAGTTTCAGCTTTGAAGATGATTAAAAGAAAAGGTTCACTTAAAGAAGAGCTAAACAAACCAAAATGACATATAGTCAGGAAAATAGCTACATATGGGCAAGAAGACATCAGCAAATTAGAATTTCAGGTAAATCAATACAGCCTTCAATTGCTCATCACTCAGAAAATTCATTCAGGTGTAAGAATGGCAATTTCAGGTACTACAACAGAGGTCTCAGCAAGAAAGGGAAAACATACAATCAACCAAAATTGGAACCGTATCAACCAGAATTGAAAGATTGTTTGAATCATAGATGTATGATTTGTCCCGCAATACAACAATCAGCCTGCAAACAAATTGCACAACCAATCAAAATAAGAAATTAAAGTTACCAGAAGTTTACCAAAAGAAACTATTTAAATTCAAGAACCATATATATATATATATATATATAAAGAAAATATGAGATAGATTGCAAGAGAAGTACTCGCCAATATGAGACTTGTCGGGGAATAACCCAGGTAGTAGAGTTTTCACCATATCGTATAACGAGAACTACTCACCTGCAATACCATTAGTTGAAGATCCATCAAACTTGCAATCATTATAAAGAGACCATAAGATCAATGTAACAAAATAAATTAAAAAAATACATCTACACCTAAGAAATTATTACTTTCCTCATAATAGGATCAAGACAACCTCGACTTGAAATCTCAAGTATAAACTTGATCATCAAGAGAAATGAAACAAAAGAAGTGCCAAAAACTGACTCCAATCCTTGATGCCAACTCACAGGCAAAACTAGAACAGACTGCCTCAGAGAAAAAGGTCAATGAAGTTACGACTATCTGAAGATGCTTGTAGATATTGTGATCCTTGCAAAATTTTTCATTCTCCTTTTTTTCTCTTTCCTCTTCTTTTTCCTTTTTAGTCTTTTTCCCTTTTTAAAGGGGAAAAAGAAAAAAAAGAAGAGAGAAGAGAAAGAAAGAAAGAAAGAAAGAAAAAGAACTCTTTTTCAAGGTCTCACTTGACCTTTATTTGAAAAGGTATTTTGAAATTTACTCACCTATATTTTGAAAATTTACGGAAAAAGATGGAGAGACGGGATTCGCTCGTCGATACGAGGTTCAACCGTTCCTGGCGCCTTTACTAGAGGTAATTGAACCAAGGATCGAATTAATGCCTTTTGTTTTGCCTAAATTTGTCTAAGTAATTGTTCTAAAATCCTAAATGCACATCGAATCATGCTTGAGCAATGAAAATGCAAAGATGTATGCTTTTGATAAAATGCTTTAAAATTTTTGGGACTTTTCCAAGTGATTTTGAAACAAGTTAGAAAACATCTTTGAAGAAATGGTTCAAAAAGTTGAATTTGATTTGGAAAACTGGAATTTGAATCTAAATTTGGAATTTGAAAGTGATTTTGAGATTTTGAAAAGGAAAGCTTGAAATTCTGAAATTTAAATCATAACTGAGATTAAGGATTGAAATAGATCAAAATTTGAATGGAAGAAGGAAGATTTGAAGTTGAAAATGGAATTTGGAAAAGAATGAGTTTGGAAAATAAAGTGAAATCTTGAAAGGTGGAAATTGAAAATAAGAGTTGAATTTGGAATTGATACTGAAATTGAGATTTGAGCTTTGAAATGAAATTGGAAATTGAAAATTGGAAATTGGAAATTGGAAATTGGAAATTGGAAATTGGAAATTGGAAATTGGAAATTGGAAATTGGAAATTGGAAATTGGAAATTGGAAATTGGAAATTGAAACTAGAAATATAATTTGAAATCAAAATGGAATTTCAAAGTTGAATTGAACTTTGAAATTGGAATGTTGAATTGATTTTGAAATTGAATTTTGAACTTGGAAATAAATTTGGAAATTGAAATTGAATTTAGAATCTGAAATTGAAATTGAAATTGAAATTGGATTTGCAATTCAAAAAATGAATTTAGAAGTTGAGATTTCAGAGAAATAAACTTTAGAAAAAGAATTTGAATTCAGACTTGGAATTTGAAATCTGAATTGAATTTAAAAACTGAATTGAATTTGGAAATGAGAACTACATTTGAAAATGTATCTCAGAAATCACTTGGAATTTGAAAAATAATTTGAAATAATTTGAAAAAGAATGCAATTCTATCCTAAATGATGCATGTTTTGAAAGAATTTAAAGATTGGAATTTAAAAGCATATTTTATTCTTTAATAGAATTGAAACAAGATTAAATCATAATACATTTATTACTATGGTCACAAACATATTATAATCTAATCTATATTTAAATTCTAATGAAGAATAAAATAAATTTTGGTGCCTCTATAGGATTTAAAATGGAATTAACTTTTAATATATTCATGACTATGGCCACAAATATATCTTAAGTTAATTCACATATTAAATCCTGATAAAGGAAGAAAAGAATATTTCAGAAAAATATGATGAAATCGAGTGTTATTCCATAAAAGATAAAAATCCTAAGTATTGTTCACATTTTGACTATGGCCATAAATGTGAATTATTTACTTAGAATTATTTACCTCTTGTTAGAAAGGTGCATGTGTCATTCGTGTTTCACCATTGTAGTTTTTTTTGAAATAAAAGTAAAAGTGAAATGAAGCAAACAATGATAAGAATTATATGCTCATACATTCTATTCTAAACTGAAAGAGTAGAAATTCTCATTAATATCTAATTATTACAACCTTGAATTGAAATTGAGAATATCATAAAACTCCTAATCTAGGAAGGTAATCAGCATTTTCCATATTTTCCTGCAAAAACTGAGTTAGCACAAGATAACAGACAAGTATAGAGAGAAATTGCAAATATCATATTGATTTTAGAATGCAAAATGATGAAATGTTCATGCATATGCCTTATGTTAATGAAAATTCAATGCATTATGCTGATGAGAAAACGTATATTGGAATGCATGTGTAATATTCTAAAATAATGAGAAAATGGATATTAAAATACATGTATAATGCCTATGTGTCATACCTATGCATGGATGGGGATATTCCCACTAAAATATATATAAAATGTATTTTCTGAAATGAGAGTGCAAGTATGCTTGTGAACATGATGAAGCATACATGGCAATATACGTAGATAAGATGCAAGAAAGCCAATAGATCTACCACAAGCCTGCAAGGGAATTTGTAGAAACAGGGAAATTGCTATCAGCATTAAAGCTTATGGGAAAGCATGAAGATCCTATGCAATGGTGAAGTTATAAGAGACCCTAAGAGTGCAATAGTGAATGTAATGGGACATGCTGGAGCGTGGGGATGTAGAAATGGCTGGGGTGATGTGCAAGTGGAGTGAGGTAAATGGAAGTGGATATGTAGAGGTGTTGTAGGTACAAGGGTTGTTGCTGCTGTGTGTTGTGAAAGTGGGGCAGTGAACAGGGAAGGTGCTGTAGGTATATGGGGTGTTGTTGCTGTGTGTTGTGAAAGTGGGGCAGTGAACAGGGAAGGTGTTGTGTGATTGATGTGAAGGTGGCAACAGGTGGTGATGAAGATAATAAGTGAAATATGCAAGGTGTTGTGATGTGAAGAAGTGTAATGAAGTGGGTAATGTGTTGCTGTAGGGAGTGAAGTATACAAGTGAATGTGCAGCAGGAGTGTGCAATAGTTAAGTGTGAGAGTGGAGTGAGTGCAGAGGTAGAGGCCACAGTGAATATAGCTAATGCTGTAAAAGTGTAAGGTGCTTAGGTAAGTATAATGTGTAATGATATGCTAAATACGGTGAGGTGTTAGGTGTTGTGCATCAGGTGGCAGATGCTCTAGGTGGTGCAGAGATAATGTGCAATGTGATGAAGGGTAGTGAGGGGGGTGTTACTGGTTGCTGCGGCAAATGCAGGAGATGGTGACAATGTAGGTGCTATGAGTATGAGGGTGTAAGTGCAGTGATAGGGCAGTGATAGGTGCATCATAGTGTTGTACACAGGGTATGTGCAAGTGTTGTTGTGGAAGTCACAACAGGTAGAGGAGCTGGAAATGGTAAGTGGCAAGTGCCGTGAATAGTGCACAGTGATGTGCTGTGACACAGTGGAGATGTGCAACAGTGTAGATGGTAAGTGAAGAGGAGGTGGATAGCAATGAAGTGTCCATATATTGTGCACAAGGGATGTGCAATGTGAGTGTGAAGATGCAACAGTGATGTGCTGGAGATAGTAGGTGAGTATATTGTGAAGGGCGCTGTGAAGATGTTGCTGATGGGAAATGTTGTTGTGGTAGTGATGACAACATGCCACAGTGAAGGGTGGTGATAGGTAATGAAGATGTTGTGGAGTGTTGATTGTTGAAGAAGATGATAATGCAAGGAAGAAAATGCTGTGCGCAGGGGATTGTAGCAGGTGGTGACAACAGGTGTTGTGTAGTAAAGATGTGTTTGAAATGGAGGCTATGTATAGGGGGATGGTATACATGCATAGATGAGAAGGTGGAGTGCTAGTGAAGAGGTGGCTTTCATGGAGGAAAATGAAAACTGAAAGAATGATACACTTTACCCTACTAGCTTATGTTATCTTTGAATCTCTTACATCCAGAATCTGCAAGTTTTCATTTTCTTGCTTGATCAGGAGCTTCTCATTGAACATACTCAATGAAATCGACCTTTCTGGACTGATTTTGATTTTTTGAATGTCTCTATTAGGTATTGCGTATAGGAAGGAGTAGTTATTCAAATCAAAACCTTGTATGTCACATCCTGGGCTGAATAAGTCAGAACCTTTCCATTCACCTCATCAAACTCCACAGAAACAGGCCATTTTAGAGATTCTGATTCAAAGAGAACATATCCAGAATTTAATTGATTCCTCCGAATACATTCTATAGGGGTCGTTTTGCATTTCAAGAAGCTAAAACAATCTAGAGCATAGACTGATACGATAATTAATGAGTCATTATTTTTACTATAGAAGAGACTTCTAATCACTTCGCCTGAACTGATTTTCAAGAAACACATCCGTTCATTTGTGGTCTGACTGAATGTAGCACAAGGACCAGACTGAGCAAGAACAAATATAACATTTTCTGCTGTGATTTTTGAAAGCCTCTTAAGGAACTGAAACTTCAGAAAACAACGAGCCTTTGGATTAAAGGGATCAAATCTCTCCTGGAGTTGGAAGAGTAGATTTGAACAACATTTGAGGGAAGTAACTCATAAATGTCAAGATGTAAATGCATACTTGAAGAATCTGGATGATAGCATGGGTGATGAGAAACTTTGAGAGTTATTCTCTGAATTTTTGAACAGCTACCTCACATAAATTTATTAGAGAGGGTGATATACATGGGATGTAGGTATGACAGGGAGATTATTATACAGGACGCAAATGCTGAGTGTGAAGGGAATAAGTGCAGGTGAGGGTGTAATAAGTGGTATACAAATTGATATGCTAATGCAATGACATGTATAGCAAAGATCGACCAATATATACAAGGTTTAATGAAAATACTACACAGCGTATAAACCTCAAATAGTAAATAAAGCGAATAAATGACTCACACCCAATTACAATAATTTGATAGCAACTTAGTCCTTGCAAAAGGACTGTTCAAATATAACAAATTGGTTCTGAACAGTACGCAACACCCTTAGGGTTCTAGAAAAGATCCACAAACACAGGAGGATCAACAAAGTTTGATTTCGGCCCTGAAGGAGGTCCCCCTGCTACCAGCTTTTGATTCACACCCAACATCAAGAGACATAGGGACATCTAAATATGAAACCAACAGATCTGTAGATTGATTTTAAGAAAGGAGGTTTACCACATGGCCAGTATAGTATTCACCAGTGTCAGCTTATCCATGTCAATCCAACATTAACGGGCCAAACTATCTAACAATAACTATGTTACAAAAAAATAAAATGAATGGTATGCAATTACAGGAAATGTACAGGGGAATAGGGGAACACTTGTGAGATGAAATGTAGGACCAGCAGGGGAGAGGACGACCAAATGTTGTGTGTGATGCAACAGGTTATCAAAATAAAATAGGAAATCCAGATCAACGGACGATCAAAACAAAACAGGAACTCGAAAATCAATAGGTGATCAAAACACAAACCGATTATTAAAAAGGAACTGAAAATCAGATGTGAAAGAGAAACAGAAATAAGAGGGGGAAATTGAAACATAACAGGATACGATCGGAATGTAACATAAGCGAAACAATAGAATACAAAAGAAAGACGAAGAAAATATGTTGGAATAGGACTATTCCGGTAATGTTGTACAGAGGTAGATCGATGTTTCTATAAGCAACTCGATGCTACCAAGGGTGCTTTAATGGAGCAATGAATCAGGGAAAACCAAAAAAAAAAATCAGAAATAAAAGAGAGAAGAAGGGGGGTACTTACCGTAGCCTTCAATCGAGAGGGAGAAGGCCTGACTTCTTGTAATAACCGCAATTTTTTTATGCATTTATTTAGAAATATTATATACAAATGTCGTAATATTGTGATTTGGGTGTGGGATCGAAGTTTTGGATCCAGGATCCATAAAGGGGTTTATATATATATATCGTATAAACTTATACGTATATATATATATATGCAATAACTTTAATTAATTTAATTATTTAAGTGAGAATTATTAAAAATAATATGTAGATGGGTATGGGATCCACTTTCCGGATCCATATAAATCATATATATAGTAATACTAAATAAATTAATAAATAAATTTTGGATTTGGTTCACAGTTGGACCCATTTGGATCCAACTTGTGGATCCACCGTTATTAGCGTGACCCGGATCCACTTTTCTGTTGGATCCCGAGTCGCGGGTCGGGGTTCAGACCCGGACCCGACCCTCTTTTAATTAAGCCCCAAATATAAGAATCATGCCTAGGGCACGATTCTTGCTAAAGAAATCAAGAATGGGGGGGGGGGGGGAGGTTACGAAACGTAACTGACTCTCCATTTTTTTCGGAGATGAAGAGTTTGCAGCGTTAAAAGGAGGGTGAAGAGGGGGGGGGGGGGGAGGAGCTCTTGTTGTTCCGCCCTTTCATCTCTCATCTCTCTTCCTCCTTACATTTTCTGTGCACACAACAAGAGTAACGACATTGGAGCCACCTGAAGCCAGTCACCAGCCATTTCCTCCTCCTCTAGTCGTCGGAAAAGGTAGGGATCTGCCTCTACTAGTGTTGGGTATGGACTGAATCGGTGTGGGGTTGGGTCGGTCAAAGGAAAACCCGATTACTATCGCATGTACAAGCTCCTCATTCTACCTTGCTTGCTGGAAAACAAACCCTAAGGGATTGAGGTTTCCGGTAAGAGTCATGACAGTCTTGGGAGTTAGGCATTTTCTTGCTTAACCCTAGATCAGAAATCCCCAAATCAAACAATTTGGGGGGTTTTCTTGCCAAACCAGAAATCCCCAAATCAATTACAACTCTAGATTCTGGAACCAAAATTCAAAATAGACACCATGAACTTCTAGTTCTTAAACCAAATTACAATAAGTAACATGATAAAAATCAAAGATCTCTAATAAATGATAAAAATCAAAGAGCAATTAGAGATATAGTCAACTAAGAAGGGGAGCTGGTCATGTAGTTTAAATTTCATGATGTATTACTTTAGAAAAGCCTACTAATGTATACAAAAACTGCAAGAGCTCAACCACACCTACCACATGATGGAGAAATGCAAGTCCCCTGCAGCTCACACAGTCCATGCAAATTAAATTCATGACCATACAAAGTATCAAATAGCAAAATATCAGGGATATCAACTCCAGTGTGAATTATATTATCAAAAAAAGCTAGGAGAGACTCCAAGTACATGCAAAAGATCAAAACTAACACCAGCTAACACCAACATTAGTCCTAAGTGAAATTCCAACACTGAACATTTTCTCATTCTTCATTTATATATCAAGGTCATGTGCAAGTCATATAATTTTCATATCATTGTAGCTAGAACACCTGAAAAGCCCCTTGACTAGTCTCAACATCACCAAGCAAGAAACTCCCACCCTTTCCTTTGTACTCCCAAGCCGTAGCATGATATTTAGACTTGAAACTCTCAAAATTTTGACTAGTGAAATTCATAAAGAGCATAGCCAAACATGTAGCAGATAATGAAGTTCACATGTTCTAAAACAAATCATACACAAAACTGAAAAATACCTGATTGCACTTATGCAAGGAACTATAAACAAACCTTGGCAAGTGCTTGATATGACTCATTGCCTAAACTATTTGAATAGAAGTGAAGCCACTCTAATTCTTCACAAACCACCTAATGGGAAAAATAATATCATAATTATTATTATTAAAAAAATGTAACACTTCCACCTATTAGATACCTAGAATAGCCATGCGATCAGTATTGAATTATTCACCAAGAAAGAAGCAACACCAATGCAATTCAAAGGCAGAATCACATAATAAAGTCTGTCAAAAATGAAACAAAACCTTATGAGATTTTCAACAGAATCATCCTTCATATCAACACCATTAGTTGACAAAAAGGATTGGGTACTCCTTCCTAGTGCAACAAAGAATCCAAATATTGGTAAAAACATACAGGAACTGCTGACTATAGATGTCCCAATAAGGACAACCTGAATTCAATGATAAAATGAAGAAACAAGAACAAGATTTCCTCAGGAAAATCAAAATCTCTAACCTCAATACTTTCACATGTTGTGAGTCTTGACCATATTCTTTCCCTGTCAATAGCTCGTTGCAGTTGTTTATGCATAAGATCCACCCAGAAAGCTAACTTTTTAGTGCTCTTTTCTTTTTTCTCCCAACAAGCTCCAGCTCTAGGACCAAAGTGGGCAACAAATTCTTTATGGAGGACTATTTTTCTCATAGAGTCATAAGCTTGATCTATAAGAATAAAATCAACAAGCTTGTTCATAAGTCTGCCAGTAACATCTGGTATAAGGGAGAAAAAGTGTGGGCCACTACGCGCATCCTGAGAATCGATGGTTTCCTGCATCTGCGCATCACCCACAACCTCCGAATCTCCAACTCACTTCAATACAGCTGGTTCGGCCCCGAATTCTGGCGGCACTTCATCCTTCTCCACCTCCACAAGGCCAATCCCCCTAACCGATAGTTTCACCAACTGGGTCACTCCCAAAATCAGATTTTTCATCACCACCCAAAACCCCAACCTCCGCAACACCAATCTTCCCCAATCCCCCCACTTTCTTTGAACACAAATTCCCCTCTTCCCCAACACCCACCTACTCAACCCGACCCCAACAACCCTGGTTCAGCAGAAACACCATCCTCCCCATCCTCCAAAACTGCATCCCCATCTTCATCGTCCGCCTCCTCCGACACCTTGGCGATAGGCTCCATCGTCGGGGCCGACCGATATCCGTCGGAAACATCACTGTCACCCTCCACCGCTGCCCCTCTGGCCGCTACACAGAAGAGGGAGAGACAACTCCGAGAGAGAGTGTCAGACATGTGAGATGGTCTGGTGCGCCCATCGAGAAATTTTTGTTCCTTTAGTTCCTGTTATTTTTGTAACAGAGGGAGAGTGGAACGAAAACAACATACATATAAGAATGCGGCGGATGAGGGAACGTCGTCCGCTGTGTCCAACGTTTATTGAAAATTGTCGTTCCTAGCGTAATTTTCGTCCGAATCACGCTGAAAACGACACATCAAACATACCCCAACTAACGAAACCTTCATCCTCCCTTCCCCAAGAATGATCTGAGGTCTCTCTCACCCATCGAACGCATACGTTCTCTCCTGTCCATATCTTGAACATTCCATCGCTCCTCCCATTCCCTTTGGTTTTCGATTTGCCTCCCTCAATCCCTAGTTCCTGAAGACGATCTCCTGCAGCTTCTCAAGATAATCGACAGAATGGAGAAAGACAATGAAGCAGAGAGACGTCACACGCACAAGAGGTCGACCACCTGAAGCAGAGGTCGAGGGCGGGTCGGGATGTAGGTTATCCGACTAAGGGGGATTTAGGTTTTCTGGGAGATCGAAACCGGAGAGAGGAACTCAAACGAGGCTTCACCGATAGAATTCATATATGAATTCAGAACTCAAAATATAGCAATCATAGCGCTAAGGCACAAGAGAGTCGTTGGGGAAACTCTCAATTTGAGAGGGAAACTCTAAAGGCGATGGAAATAAACTGGTGGGATGTAATCCAACATCCAACCCGAATCCGAATCTGTTTAGTCATATTTGTTTGCCAAGGCCAGATTCGATTATTAATCTAAACTAGATTTGATATTGAGTTTGTCAAACTAAGATCCGACTAAAATATGACACGGAATATATGTAAATATTGGATTTTAACCTAACCAGATCCATATTCAGATTTAATTGGTCATCAGACCCAAATCCGATTAGCCGACTCAGCAATGCCTAGATCCGACCCACGTCCAACTTGTTTACATACCTAACAACAGCAACAATAACTACGCCTTCATCCCAAAACAATTGGGGTCGGCGATATGAACCGAAAAAGAAAATCATTCTGGGTCTTCCACATGAATCCTTCTCCTCCAATCATTTTTATCCAATGCCATGTCCTCGGTTAGGTTCAAAGCATTCATATCCTTTCCTATCATCTCCATTCATGTCTTCCTAGGCCTACCCCGACCTCTTTTAACTAATATATTTTCTCATTTCTTCATCCTTCTAACTGGAGCATCATTAGGCCTTCACCGAATATGTCCAAACCACCGTAAACGATTCTCTCTCATCTTATTTTCAATGGGTGCAACGCCTACCTTCTTACGTATTTCCACACATCCATCTCAGCATACGCATCTCAGCTACACTCATTTTTTGAATATGATGTCTCTTGGCAGCCCAACATTCTGTACCATATAATAATGTCGGCCTAATAATCATCCTATAAAACTTTCCCTTCAACCGCAATGGCATTCTACGATCGCACAACACTCTAGTTGTACTTTTGCATTTCATTTACCCAACCTTTATCCTATGATTTACATCTCCATCAATTTCTCCATACTTTTGAATGATAGATCCCAAATATTTGAAACAATCATCCACCGATATTTCTTGCTCACCAAGCTTCACTACACTCTCATCACTACTTCGTTGCTTACTAAACTGACATTTCATATATTTTGTCTTACTCTTACTCAACTTAAAACCTCTTGCTTCCAATGTCTGTCTCCATAATTCTAACTTAGCATTAACCCCAACTCTAGACTCATCAATCAAAACAATATCATCAGCAAACAATATACACCACAACACATTTTCTTGAATTGATCTTGTAAGCTCATCCATCACTATAGCAAATAGGAAAGGGCTTAAAGCAGATCCTTGATGTAACCCAACCGTTATAGGAAAATTGGTTGTCACCCCTTCACAAGTGCGGACATTGGTTACGTACCTAAGTGGAAACATTTTTTTGTTTTTTTAAGATATATCTCTTTTCATCTAGATATATTTTTCTCATTTTGATATCTCTATCGGAAATATGTTGAGATGTTTGGTTGATACCATGAATTTATCGGCAAGGAAAACTGTGCAATAAAATGTGCGCTTTTTGTTTTTTCTTTGAAAAATATTGTCAAATATAATATATATAGACAATATGAAAGCAAAATTCAAGAGTGATTTTTATCTGGTAAAGTAACATTAGGTTAATATGGTAATATTTTCAGAGTAAACATTATATTGAAAATATCATGATATTTTTTGGGTTATATAAATACTTGAAAATATCACAATAAAATTAAAGTATTTTCAAAATATTTATCGTATTTGTGACATTGGATATTGTGATCTCACTGGTATGAGTTGTAAGTTGTAACCGATCTACCGTAAGTCTATGTCAGGGTACCATCTGCCTCGCGACACGATTTCAGCGTTTGAGTTCGAATTAGACCAAGGGACACGGATTTTTAAAACTTCTTAGTCAACAAAAATTCTAATTTGATATTTTTTTATTAAAATCATAAATTTAAAAAATCTAAAATAATGTTCATACATGGCTTTGTACTGAGAGCCAATCTCCGTCCTACCCATGAAAACCTTTGCACGCTACTGTTAGAAATCAAAGGAAGTTCAATTGATGAGAGTGAATCATAATTTTTATGTCAGCGTGTCCGACTCGTGTCACCAAGACACTCTAAAGAAATGGTGTGTCGTTGTCACATAGGTGAGAATTATGGGTTGGCGTGGTCATCCTAATGCCACTATGATGCACGAAAAAATAGATATAAATTGGTGGCTCTTTCCATCGAACATGCAAGCTCAGTTGGCTTTGCTCCTTGTTTGATTGTATTTTTCAGGGTTACCAAAAACATTATAAGAGAGTGAGAAACGTGTTTTTGGAGAAACCGTTTCAGAAACAGGAAACGCTGCATTTATGAAATGTTTGGAAAGCACCAAAAAATCATTGAAAGTGTTTCTCATGCTTTGGGAAACACTTTTCCTAGAACACGAGAAACCGTTTCACATGTGTTTCTATTTTGTGGGATACATATTTTTTATTTTTTGTTTTATTAATTTATTATATTATTTTTTCTTAAATGTTTCTCATGCATTTTTCAGATCATTTCTCAAGTCATTTCTCGTTTCCCGTTTCACATGCGCTTGAAAAAACTCATTTCTTTATCTGTTTCCCTTTCTGACAACCTTGGTATGATCGCGTCTTTGCAGCCGTCGTGGTTGCTTCTGTATGGGTCGAACTTGGCTATGAAAGGGCTCATGAATTTGCTTACAGGCTCCCCTTGTCTGGTAGGAGCCGCTAGTGCATGTCACCTTGTGTTGGGACGTTGCAGGTTCAAAACCCAATGGTACAGTTATATGTATAACTGGTAGGGGTCGGCCTAACCCTAGCTTGACTTTTTACAGGTAAAAAAAATTGCCACATGACACAGATACGAACCTTTAAAATAAGACACGAAGACGTAGATCTTTTGTTATTTAATTGAGTAGAATTATTTTTGATATCTTGATATATAAAAATATATTTCTTATTCAAAATATCATAAGAAGCTATTAAAAATAACAAATTATTTAATTCCATACATGTCATCGAAATGCCACATGCCATGTCCTCGTGTCATGCCACTAGGCACAGCCAGTAGGGGTATCAACAGGTTCGACCTTTACCATATCTGGGTAAGTCCGGACTCGATCATATCCAGCTCTGAGGTTCTGGTGTTGGATCCAAATCAAAATCTGATTTGAGATGATGGTACTGGGTTTAATCAGACCCATCATAAAAGAAACCATACTTGGATTCTATAAGTACTACATGAACCATACCTGGTAAAATAATATGTTTTTATCATTTTTTCATTGAAAAATTGTGGATCTTAATTGAAACTCAGGTTCAGGTCTGAATATGAACTTTCACAAATCATACCCGGCTCCGTATATTAATAGGAGCCTTCAGATTCAACCCGGATTCTAATCGGGCTTTCTTATTTATCACCAAACCCTGAACCTATAGGGTTTGGTATGGGTCTGGTGTGGGTCAAACCCGACCCATTGACATCCCCAGACAGGATTGAAATATGAAAGGTCCCATCATATGCCATATCACCTGATCAGCTCGTCTCTTGGCTTTGTTTTCATATGAGACGGTATAGTACATGGACAAACAGTTTATGTGGGTATCTTCAGAATACGTGTTGCAGATTTGATATGCATATAGTTTAAAATTTTCCTGAAAATAGTAGTGTAAGCAAACTTTCGTTCAATTTGTGAAATCCTCCTCGTCTGATAATTCTGTAAAAAGTGTTTTTTTTCAATGATATCGGGTAAACAACGTGATATTTTCAATATGTACTTTGGTTTATCTTAGAGTATCCATAATTTGCATTATTAGCACCCTAGCCAACACATAGTCTACCGAAATTTAAAGGAATCACAGAGGGGAGGGTGTTGTGTGTTCTCCCCTGAAGATGCAGGGTTTGCTACAGTGCATTGTTCGGGGTTCAAACGAGTGCCACGTATATAAGCATGTGGGGCTCATATCTTCATGTGTGTCGGCATCACCTAGCATCGAAGTCCAGTGCGATTGAAAAGACTTAAGTACCCTTTCCCGTCATTCTCGCCATGAAACGACGGTTCGAGAAAAAGACAAAAATGTCTTCCATTCAGAAAAGGGAGTTCTGATATTAACTCTTCAAAAAGTCCAAACGTTTTATTTTTCGCCCTAAGCAGTAAACTCCTATGCTGCTAGCGGATCACTCTTTGACGATGCACCATCTGTTGTAACAAGAGCTTCCTTTGATGATGTACCATTTACCATCGTCTGTTGCCACCGGAGCACCCTTTGTCATCGTTTGTTGCCGCCGGAGCACCCTTTGTCGTTGTCTCGAGTCCAGGTTCTCGCCTTGGTTTTTAGCTTGTGTTACAACACATTGTCGCCTTCTCATTCGTGTCTTGTGTTACAAAACATTTATGGGTTCATTCTTACCACGTGGAGATAACTATAAATCGATCGACTGGTTCGATCATTGGTGGGCGTCATAGGGGCATTTTTCGGCCATCTCTTTTTACAGTCTTCTTTTCTTCTTCGTTTTCGTTAGGCAGTATGGAAAAAAGCAATGACGCACAAACATTCCAATAAGTGCCATTAAGGCGTCGTGAGTACCTTTCCATGTCATCATGCTATTGTTGAAGAATGTATGTCGTCGTGAGTGCCATTAAGGCGTTGTTTTATTAGTGTAGGTGGATGTTGTCTTTTCAACGATTGAAAAATTAAAGATATTTGTAAGACGTTGGGACCTACTGACAAGAATGTTTGTTTATAGATGCGAGGAAGGGCCTCTACCCCACCCGGTATCATCCATTCACTCAGTATATGCAATGTAACACAAATCACGGTTGTAATAACATATTACCGATTTGTGAGATATTGTTTTGTTTGTTAATATCGATTTGTAAGCTATTATGCTAAATTTTTGTATCAATTTGTAATATATTATCCAATATGTATATGATTTGTAAGATATTATATGTTTTGTAGTGTCGATTTGTAAGCTATTATGCTGAATTTTGTATCGATTTGTAATATATTATGCGATATCTATATCGATTTGTAAGATATTATGTGTTTTCTAGCATCGATTTGTAAGATATTTGTAGTATGATTTTAAAATGTGTGCATGCAGAAATACATTGTTGTGTGCTGACGGTGACGATTTGCGTATTCAAATCGTTGTTCATTTAGCAATTTCTATTGAAATCGCTTCACAGCGTCATATATATAATTAAATCGTTGTCACATGAATCACTATCGTCAACACACATATACGCTAAATCATTTCTTTTATTAGCATGGTAAATAACAACTCAATGCATAGTATAAGCAAATAACAAATCGTTGTTGCTTTTATATTGTGATTCATTTAATCATTTTTTGACTTGCTTAACTAATCGGTATCCGTTGTTATATCCATCTTGATTAAATCATAGTAAACGTATGTGTTGGCTAACGCAAATTGATATCTTGCTTATGACAGTGGTGAGCTTATCATCTGGTTGCAATAAAGATGATGTATCTCAATCATTAGAAAGTTATGGAGAAGTGAACATCTGTACTAATGACGCACCTGAAGAAGTGAACATGTGCACTAATGATGCACATGATAAGAAGGGTGCAGGCATTGGATTCACTGTTGACTTGAATGTTCTAGCAGAAGAAATATAATTCGATAATGAGGTAGACGATCATGACAGTACACTTGATAAAGGTGCAGGCACTGGGAATGTACATGATAGTACACATATGTTTGTTCTAAGGAAGGTTGAAAGAAGTCAAGTAGAAATCCAACAAGGAGAAAGCCATATTCTAGATGTGGTTGTCCAACAAAATGGTGTTAAGAAGAAGTCTTCTGAATGGGAGATATGTAGTTCATACTTTAATCAGTGATCATAACCATAAATTAGCAGCTTCATTTATGACTTCTATGTTAAGGTCACATCGTAAAGTAACTGAAGTGCATGCTACAATTGCTGAAATAACTTATAGCACCGGCATTGCACCAAAAAAGATATACAATTTGTGAACATACATAGATGATGGTCGCAACAATGTGCCATTCACACCTATGGAGGTCGCGAGAATGTGCCATTCACACCTATGGATCTAAGAAACTACTTGAGAAGGAAGATGATAGATAACATGAAGAATGGAGGAATATGTTGTTTTGTTGATTACTTACAAAAGAATTCAAGCAATAACCTTGGTTTCTTTAGTGCAATGCAACTGAATGAAGATGAATATACTGTGAATATGTTTTGGGTAGATTCAAAGTCAAGAGTAGATTATGAATGCTTCAATGATGTGCTTATTTTTTATATGATAGTGAAGATTAATACTAAACAATGGTTATTTGCGCAGTTTGTCAGAGTGAACCATCACTCACAGAGTTGCATATTAGGTGATACTTTCTTGGTCAGCTCTTTCAGATACACATATAGCAGACCGACCTTCCCATTTATTACAGAAAAAAGAAACTTTCATTGATGAGGAATTGCTTCCACTAGAAATACATTGACCCCAGTCTTTCATCGACATTCCTAGAAGGGTTGTACACTTGTCTCTTGCGTTATAGTTTGAATCTCGTGCTAGGACAGTACTTCTATGGCACTTAAGACTCATAATTTGCACTACATCTTTTAGGGTCATGGTGATCTCAAAACGATCAAACTGGAATGTGTTTGTCTTATTATTCCACTTATTGACCAGATGGGTCATGGTGTTCCAGCACATTTTAAAATAATGCTAGTCTAGAAGGAAACCGAAGTGCATATTTTGTAATCGGTCCTTCTGATATTCACTCAGTTGTCCATATCACGACAGAACTACAAGTCACTGACACCGCCCTCTGAGCTTTTCACCTGGTGCTCTACTTCTCTTCTGACCTCCCTGTAACAAAAAATAGCATATTATTCGTATCAAATCAAAATTAATCTCATATGTACTTTTACACATTGTTGTACACAGTAATTGTTATATATAATAAATGTTGCACACTCGTTGTCACTGTAATCGTATACACAATAATTGATATCAAAGTAATCGCTATACATAGGTCACAATAATTACTATACATAGTAATCGCTATACATAGTAATCATTATCATAGTAATCACTATACATAATAATACATATCACAGTAAATCATTATATAATCGCTATATGTATTAATCGCTATTACGGTAATCGCTATATACAGGTCACAGAGATTGCTATACATAGTAATCGCTATTAGGGATGGCAGTGGACCGGGGCGGGGCGGAGGGCAAGTTCTCCACCCTCGCCCCGTCTCTAAAATTTAACCTTCATCCCCGGTCCACCCCCGTGACGGGGGTGACTTTGGACCTCCACCCCCACTCCGTCTCAAAATACTAATCCCCGTCCCCACCCCCGCCCCATCCTCGCCTCGCCCTGCCCCATCCCCATCCCGGTCTCCATCTTTGCCCCTGTATCAATAAATACAAAACAAAAAATCAAGACCGCAAAAAAGAAATAGATAAGGACACTTGATTGCAATGTTGTCAGTATCAATTTCAGACCTGAATCAATTTTCAAGAATCAAAACGATTCAAAGAATCAACTGATTCAGACTTTGCAAAGGAATTGGAAAAAATATCTAGGAATTGGAAAAAACATGACCCAATCAAAACATTGTTTGGAGCCCAAAAAATATGCCATAATGCTACTGAGAAACTCTGATAAAACACCAAGTTATGGTGATTCCTTTAGCTTAGCTCTATAAAACCATGAAAATACACAACCACTATATATATACGGTTCCACATTCCTACTCCAATATCCTAGAACCTGAAATAACAGAACTATTTAGACCGAGAAGAATAGCATGCTATATTGCATCATAAAGCTAGCAGATCCATCTACTTCCCATGATATATCCAAACCCATGTCAGCTTTAAATGCGACTGCAGATGAATAAAGGCTCCAAAAATCCTCCAAGGCCTTACCAAAAAGTTGGATCCGAATATCAATTATAAACATTATCACATGAATATAGATGCAAACTCGGATATGATACAATAATGTATGAAAAGTAAGATATAGAGGCAAGTTTTTTTAATTAATTACTTAATTTTAATAATTAGCAAAAGATCATAAAACACCGTACATGAGGTCATGAACACGGAGTTGACCATGTCCATCATGAACCAGCAAGAAGTAGCAATTATATAGTGAAAGACATAGGAATAACTATAAAGCAAAAGTTAATATGCATTACAACTGCAATAAATAAAATCAGAAAAGATTAGTTTGTTGAATTTTCATATATGTATTCTCTTGCATTACCCTTTCAAGACCACCTCGAGAAGTAACCTCCACAAAAAGCTGATACAAATCGAGCTCCTTCCCTCCTATTATAGGTATCCTACAGATAAGGAAGGATTTTTAAGTCCAAAATTAACAACCAATGAAGGCTAACAAGTTATCTCAGTCAACAATGCAAATCAGAATGTAATCATTCACAAATTCTCTAAGGAGACACCGGAAACAATCCACAAAATGGAAGCATAAGCATGCAAAGACAATAAATCCTAATATCAGAATTACTTTTAAAACTGACACAGATAAAATATTTGCAAGAACAAATCAGTGCAACGCATGTCATAGAATAACAAATGGGAAATGAAATAATAGCTCCCCATGTAATGAATCAGTGGAGAGGCAATATCAGTTCACAACAAGATATGACAATGTTCAAAGAGAAATGTGGCATCATACTAGTATAATCCTGATCTTTTCCAAGGCAATATAAATAATGGTTATTCCATTGAATAAACAATACATATTCAATGCAAAAAAATCCCAGAACTACCATCTCAAGATAGACTTCCAATCCAAAATCAATCTAAACCCCTACACCCACTCAACAAAAGAAAATAAAAAAGAAAAATGGAAAAATGCAGATAATGATGATCATGTTCATTATAGTGAACAAATATAGTTGATTATAATGAAGATACCAAATCAAAGAAACATTTTGATCCATGGCAAAAATGGTTTGATGGTGGTTGAGATGCCAGTGTTGGTGGATTAACTGATCACAAGGAAACCAGTTACCAAACCACAATGACATAGTGGTAATGGCTTACAAAATCAATGAGTCCATATCAGCAATCAGAATAACATATGGAGTCATGCAAGAAATGAATCAACAAAAATACAAGAGTTACCTATACATATATTTGAATATACACAAAGAATATAGTGCAATAAGTATGAAGTGCTTATGGACCCATGAGTTAAATGTCCTAAAACATACAGGGAAGGAGATATGTGTATAAAATTAGGCATGGATGACAGAAATCTCACCATGATGGAATCATATTTTTATATTGCATATCAAGGGATTATTTCCTTGTCCAAAGCTACATGTATGAAAAATATTTAAACTTTAATATGAATATTGAAGTTGAGATAAGATAAATCAAGTGCTTCTCCAAAAAGTGATTGGCAGGAGCTATTAAGCAAAAGTATGAACTGCAAATGAAACTGCCATTATTACTTTTCTGGCTTCACCAGGGGCTTTCAAAATGCATATGGTTGATTTCAAATAGTTTGTTCATGATCATGAAGTAGCAGAATATGATAAAAAGAAGTCCACTGCATACATCATGAGCAACAAAAATATAGAGATAATGTACTTATTTGACAAGCAAGCCACGATTCAACATTCATCAGTCCATCTTGAACTGAATTTTGAGACTATATGATATAACAAGAAAATTTTGAAATTTTGGTTTATCCAAGAGATTCGCTTGCTCAAATACCACATTGACCCAGTTTTTCTCTGAAATAACCCAGAAAAACAGAATAACATTGAAGTCATATCATTCGAACATAAAGGAAATTACATAGATTAATTAAGTTATTGAATCATTTTTAGCGGCATTACCACTTGATGGGCAATTTGAAGCTTGATTTTGGTTCATCAAAACAGACAAATATTGTGACTACAATTCTAAACCCCACCAAAGCTCTCTCTCTCTGGAAGCATTGTTGACACAACAAAAGGTTTGCATCCTAGTCTCTGAGATTAGAAAAAGTGTTACTTCAAGCTGCTTAAGAAAGTTGAAGTTGGTAGTTTCTAGTTATGTGCAAGTGTGTGAGAGTTGTAAGTTGGAAAATGGTCAGCATTTCCATTTGCCTTTGGCTATAACAATATGCTATGTGTAACCATATTCCTCTACTAAAAAAGGAAAAAATCACACTTTGCTATATAGAAGTAAAGAATGATGAATTTAATGCACATATCACAATATAGCAATAAAAATGATGAATTTAACAATTTATTAAATGAACTTGCAAATAAAGAATTACCATTAGCTCATTAAGCTCTAAATATCATCAGCATTGATAGCATTTGTATCTTCTACTTCACTTTCCTATCAACCAAAAAAAAATAGATTTTGTCAACAAGTAATAGTAGTAGATAAAAGAATGAGTAAAAGAACAAAATTTACCACATCCATATCTTCTAAGAATGTGTAACATTGTGGATCCTTCGATGATGATGAACCTATAAATGAAAAAATAATGCATTAGTTATACATTATAACATAAGCATTCACTAATTATAAAAAATGAACTTTCATTACCTTGTGCTTCAACCCACAACCAATTTTGAGAGTACATCAAAGCCTCTATTGTAGTTGGAAGAAGTCTGCTACGATGTGGACTAACCACCCTTCCGCCTGTACTAAAAGCAGACTCTTAAGCAACTGAGGAGACAGAAATAACAAATATATCCTTTGCAATCATTTGTAGAAGAGGATACTTAGGACCACTTGACTTCCAAAAAGATAGTATATCAAAATTTGGAGTTATTGGCATCATCCCATCTTCTAAGTAATGTTTCAATTCCGATCTCCCACATGCTTTTTCAATATCTTTGGATTGTATAAACTTATCAAAGATAAAAAGACCATCAATTAGTGGACATTTGATCCAATACTTGATTGAGGAGGAGGAGGAGGAGGAAAAAGTTCAGGTTCATTGGAGTTGTTTTCTTATTTTTCATATTCACTAATCAACTTCAAACAAAGATTCTTAATCCTCGTAATTTTATTTAACGCCTCATTATCTCCATAAATCTTCTTGTAATAATATTCCAACATGCTCAACTTGTATCTTGGATCTAAAACAGTGGCCACTCCCATAATACCATGGATCACACTCCAATACTTATTAAAATTTTATAGCATTCTAAGCGTCATATTTTTCACTACATCTTTTGGATCACTTAGCCACTTAGTCATCTCAACTTTAATCACACAAATAGTTGAAAAGTAGGCATTTGTTGTAGGATACTTTGTACCTGAAAATAATTCTGTTGCGCGATGAAATAACTCTAATTTCTCATAATTATCTTGTGCCACCTCCCAATTCTCTTCTGTCGGACAACGCTTGTAGTGGGGATCTCGATATATCAAACGAGTAAAAACATCTTTATAAAGCAAAACAGTTTGAAGCATGAGAAAAGTTGAGTTCCATCGAGTTTTAACATCAAGAGCAAGTTTTTTTGGTAATTGAAATATGCATTTGATGAGCAGAATCTTCAAATCTTTGTATTCTCATGGGAGATGATGTCCAATAAGCAACACTATCATGAATTCTTTCAATTCTTTCTTCAATCACAGTCAAACCATCTTGGACAATCAAGTTGAGAATATGGGCACAACAACGCATATGAAACAACCGTCCATGTAATATTAATGAACCAAATAGAAGTTTATCCAATAAAATATCTACAACTGTATCATTAGTGATGCAATTATCCATCGTCAAACTTATCAACTTTCTATTAAGGTTTCACTCAAACAAACAATCCATCAAACACTCAACAAGAACTTCTTTGGTATGTCAATAAGGTATATATAAAAACCTGAACATAATTTAATGAAGGTGATTAAATATTGATATTGAAAAAACATGTTAGTAAAAATTTAAAAAAAATGATTGACATTTGATAAGTACCTTATGATTTGACTTTGCAAGCTCCAAGAATTATCAATGAAGTGTGCAGTGATAGCCATGTATCCCTTCTTTTGATTGAAAGATGTCCACATGTCTGTAGTGATGGCAACTCTACTCTTAGTTTTTTCCAACAACTTTATTATCTTGTCTCGTTCCACATTATAAAATTTTTGAATATCTTTCTTTACAGTGTTTCGAGTAATCATTTTGAACAAGGGTTGAAGAGTATTATAATATTTTCTAAACCCATAATGAACAACCATACTAAGAGGATATTCATGTAGAATAATCATCAATAGCAAGATCCCTTCTTCCAGCATCTTAAACAAATTGCCAATTCTCTATTGTTTTTTTGGCATTCAGTGTAGCTAAAATATATTGCTTAATATTATTATGCTTAAGCCTAGGACAAATCTTAATATGATCATGCAAATGAGTAGTTCTAGCCTTGGCATCACCAGCAAGACATTTATGACAATGATTGCACTCTGACTTATTCTTTCCACCAATCTTTTTCCTAGTGAAATGTTTCCATATAATTGATTTATGCTTACTTGTCTGTTCAAGTGAAAATCTACCTGAATTAGTTGATTGATCTTCATTATCTTCCATTGAAACATGGTTGCTATCAAGTGGTGTTACCGGAGCTTGAGACATACTATGTGAACTTGAAGGTTGAGAAATTAATTTATTGGTTATTGGTTCTTCCTCTTTTATATCAAATTACTGCTCACTAACTTATAGATCTACAAAACATTCACAAAAAAGGGACTATCAACAAATTTCCAAACTACTTATCAAATGTGAACTTTAATCAATTTCTCCATAATTGAAATTTCATACAGAAACAACTTGAACCAACCGAAACCAACCAAAATCGAAATGCAGGAAACAAATAGAAACATTAACAACTTGAACCAATATGACCAATATGGAAAAGAAAATACTAATTTGATAAACCAATATGGCACTATTAGACATCACATATCAAGTTATTCCCTCTTAAAGGTTTGACTTCAGGGACCAACAAAACAAACAGGACCAACCATGATTTCCCCTAAGGATTCACAAGAATCGACCCACGTATTGGATATATGTTTAAACAATTAGTAGTTACCAGCATCCTCTGAAGTTGAGTTTGTGATCAGAATGACGTACACACACACACAAAGTGGAATTAGTTGGTAAGGGAATCTAATCCGAACAGCCCCAGCCTGAGTTGCTGACAAAAGTTGAAACTGTCTATAGGAGTGTGCAAAATAATTCATTCACTGAAGTTCAGCAATTACAAAGCCAAGAAACCAAGTAGGCCAACTTGTGCATCGTGTAACTTGAGATCTACCTATCCATGTTCAACTCAGGAATTGCGGGAAATTAAACCATTTGATGTTGCTCAACCAAATTAGCCATCAATGTGCCAGAATACCACAAGGTGTTGAAGTTGGCATCCGAATATAGAACAATTAACCTAATAATAAGGGGTGGAAGATGACTGTTGTGATAAAACAATGTTGTCATGGATTCAACCAGCATGATATCATCATGGATGTAACCAGCACAATAGCAACCAGAGCTAAGTTGTGAAGCACCTCAAGCAACCATGGAGCAATTGCAACATGGCACCAACAGATACAATTCTGGAGATTACTATATTAATGTGCATCTGCGGCAGTTATAATAAATTTAAGGATCAATTCCAGGTTGCTTCCCACTTCCAGCTTATTATCAATCGTTTTCAAGGCAATACTAGAATAATACAACATAAAGTGCAATCCAATTACAAAAGTTCACTTGGATATGTGCTGCCCTCCGAAGAAAGGCAACTAGTGAGCCACATAGGCTTGCAAAGAAAACTACCACAACACCATGAATCATCATTTTCTTTTTTTGACAGTGAAGCTGGGATTGATGCCCTTTAGTATATTAGACTAAGCAAAAATGTACCCTTAAAAGCTTGTCACCCAAGTCCAAGGGCTTATATTTCCAAACCCTATGATCCTCTGGCTGCTTGGTAAAATACGAAAGTGAACAAACAGACATACAATGAAGCCAATAACATGAATCATCATTTAAAGGTAATAATTGAAAACAAACCTATGAGACAGTGCTGCATGAATCATTATTTTAAAAGAAAATGAAAACAAGCATGTATGATAGTTCATTCGTAATCATTAAATGAAGGCAGTGTCAACAGTCCGTCAACAACATATTCCATCAAAGTTGAAATGTACAATGTCCAAAATGAGTTGAATCTTCCTTGGTTGTAGTTCTTAGGTTCAAGAAAAAGAAGGTGAAGAAGAAAGGGAAGGTGAGGAAGATGGGAAGAAGAAGAAAGAAGGGGAAGAAGAAAAAGAAGGTGAGGAAGATGGGAAGAGGAGGGGCGTCAGCGATGGTCGGCGTTCAGACAAAAGGGAAAGAGAAGAAGGTGAGGAGAGGGGTCGGTTGGGGGTGTCAGCGATGATGTTGCTTCAGCAACGCGAGGTCACAGATGGGGAAAGGAAAAAGAGAAGAGGGAGGAGGTGGCACCGCAGACGCGGCTCACGGCAGCGGCACAGGGCGGCGATAGAGATGGAGTGAGGGAAGAAGGAAGGAAGGAGGGAGAGATGGCATCGACCAACGGTGGTCGGCAACGGCCCGGCTCCAGCGAGAATGCAGATGGGGAAGGGAAAGAGGCGACGACGATGGCTCCAACTGATAAAATAGGGTTAGGGTTAGTAAGAGAAATAATATAAGGGGGGGGGGGGGGGGGGGATGGGGCGGGGCGAGGCAGGGGAAAGTGTCAGTCCATCCCCGCCTCCATTCCCGCACGGGGATGAATTTTAACCTTCATCCCCGCCTCCATCCCTGTTTCATGCCCTCCATCCCTGATCCAAACGAGGCGAGGCAGGACGGGGTCCCGCTTTTTCCCAGTCCACTGTTATCCCTAATCGCTATCACAGTAATTGTTATACATAGTAATCACTATACATAGTAATCTTTATCACAGTAATCTTTATACATAATAACACCTATCATAGTAAATCATGACAGACAAGATTGATTTATGTACCTTGGTCATACTTTTCTCCTCTTCATCCCTTTCGTCCCTCCTCTGCCTTTCTTGTTGCTCCATCATTCGCTCTTTTCCCTCCCTCCTCTACCTATCTTGTTCCTCATTCATTCTCTCATGCTCCTTTGCCTTTCTTATTGCTCCTTCGCTCTGCCGCCTTTCTCCTCATCTTTTCTACTTCTTCCTTCCTTCGCTCATTCGCCTCCCTCTTTTGCTTTTCTACTTCTTCCTTTTTTTCCCTTTTCTTGTCTTTCTCCTCCTGCTTTTTCCTTTCCCTTTCCTTTTCTTTCTCCTCCTACTCCTTCCTTTGTTGTTCCTTCTCTTCCTCATCCTCTTTCTCCTTCCTTTGCCTTTCCTTCTCTTCCTCGTCTTCCTTCTCTTTCATTTGCCTTTCCTTTTGTTCCTCATCCCGATGCTTCTTCTTTTGCCTTTCCTCTTCCATCTTCATCATTTGCCTTTTATTCTCTTCCTCCTTTTCCTTCTTCTTCTTTAATTGTCTTTTCTTCTCTTCCTCCTCCTTATTCTTCCTTTGCCTTTTCCTCTCCTCCTTCTCCTTCAATTTCCTTAACTTCTCTTCCTCCTTCTCTTTATTCTTTCTTTGTCTTTTTCTCTCCTCCTCCTTCATTTGCCTTTTCTTTCATTGCTTTTCATTCTCCTCCTCTTTCTTCCTTTGCTTTTCCTTCTCTTCGTCATCCTTCTTCTTCTTTAGTTCTTCCTCATCCTTCTTCCTTTGCTCTTCAACTTTAATATTTGATGGATAATGCTTCGCATTATACAATTCCAACGCTTTGTCTCTGTCTTTATAATTCTCAATCTTCATTATATTTTGGTGTTTTCATAATGCTCATATATATCAAACTAGCGGATAATTTCTCCAATAGTCATCCCATCGAACGACTGGGGCTTTCTTGTCTTACAAATTTTAGTCATTGCTAACCTGCACAACACATAAATTTAACCACATTATTATATGTTACAATCGCCTCCCAAAGTATATATTATTACAAATTATCACATTCGTTATATAATCACCAACATTACAAATCGTCATAATATTTGGCTTCATAAGTAAACATTGTTGTGAGATTTAACAAACTTAAGTACAAATCAAGGTAACTTCATAAATACACATCGGTACTGCATCAAACGTATAAATCGTTGCTACTTCAAACATACAAATTGCTACTGATTTAAATGTATAAATCGTTCATGATTCAAACTTACAAATCATTGTAGAAATCACACCCTTCATAAATACATATCGTTATAATGTTTGAACTTCATAAGTAAACATTAATTGTTGTACGATTTAGCAAACTTAAGTAAAAATTGTGGTAACTTTATAAATCATAAATACACATCGCTACTGCTTTAAACGTATAAATCATTTCTGCATCGAATGCACAAATCGCTACTGCATTAAATGTATAAATCATTGCTGCATTCCAACATATAAATCCTTGTAGAAATTTAGCCTTCATAAGAACAAATCGTGCTAACTATTTTTTGACGCCCAGAAGGTGGATAAGTACAAATTGATTTGTTTCAGTATGAAAATAGGTGTTATTTAGCATGAATAGTACAACCAGTTATAAGATCTAGCATTCAGATTTACAAATTGATTTGTTTATATTACGAACCCTTAGACGAAACTCATCGAAACAACATGAGTTTTGGTAATCCGATAGTGGAGGAGGAACACTCAAAAGGTAGATGCAGCCGATGGTGGCAACGATGCTCCCACTGTGCAGACAATGGCAAAGATTGCTCTGGTGGCAAAGGACGGCAGTAAAGGGTGCTCTGACGACAGCAGACGATGACAAAGGGTGCATTGTCAAAGGGAGCTCCTGTTACAGCAGATGGTGCAAACGTTTCTTTTCTGGATGGAGGACATTTTTGTCCTTTTCTCGAACCGTCGTTTCTCTTTTCTGGATAGAGGGCATTTTTATCCTTTTCACAAACCATCGTTTCATGGCGGGAATGGGTACTTAAGTCTTTGCAACCGCACCGGACTCTGACGCTAAGTGATGCCGACACACACGGGGATACGAGCTCCACATGCTTATATACGTGGTGGTCATTCAGACCCCCGAACATGCACCTGCGTCTTCAGGGGTGGGGGGAACATATAACCTGCTTCGATCATAGAGGATCATTATGCCATGCATATTTCAAGATTTCTGCTTCAACTTTTTTTATTTTCCTTTTCTGAAACTGAAAGCTCAAATATTATGAATGAAAAATAAAAATTGTAAAGCTTCCTTTTCTGAAACTGAAAGCCGTTTTAAAGTTTTAAATAACTGGCTTCATACGGGATATCATTTGAAATCATAAGGCAACAATGACTTCGCCAGAGATAACATCAGTGGGCACCTAAATTTGCCACAACGTTCATGTTCATCAAACACTTTCTAGTGCATTAGATGTGAACCAGCCTACTGAAATAGTTAAGGTCTGTTTGTTTCGTTCTCACAAGAGAGTGGAATCCTTGATGGAAAATGGCACAGATATCCAAACATTTCTGCCAACTCATATCTTTCATATGGGGGAGGTATGAAAAGATTTATTCATGAGACCTTAGTAACTCTTCATATGGGAAAAATGAATCTACCTATTTTAGCCTGGCAGTTTCCCACAATGATATTTGGATGTTTGTTTCATGGTGATAAAGAAGGATGCCAGCTTAGCAAATTTTCATGAAAACTGTGAAAAAATGGGCTCTTACCGGGCATATGTTACCCTCTCACGTGAGGGAAGCCTCTATACTGTGAGGGGGGAGGTATGAACTCATTTTGGCAGAAAAGCTACATTTTTTGCAATTATTATGTGGATCCCACCACCTCATAGACATGTTTGTTTCACCCTTTGTAGGAAAGAGGCCTTATTTTCTATGAAAGAAAGCCTCTTGGTAAGGGCATGAGACAAACAGTACTCACCCTGTAATTGGGATAGGCCATGTGGTTTACAATGTTTGTTAACTTTACTTAGTAACTGGTAGGGGTCTGACTAACCCAGCTTGCCTTTCAAAAAATACTGTTCTCAATATAAAGACATTGGGGGGGGGGGGGGGGGGGGGGCGCCCGGTTGGTTAGGGTAAGCATTGGGATGTTCAGAGGCCCCACATATCATTAGGGGTGTAACTGGGACTGGTAAACCCAACGTGATTAATTGATATCTCAAACCGATTAGAGCCGACCCAACCTGTTTTTAATAGATCCATGAGTTTGGATCAGGTTTAAAATCTTGACCCATAGATCAAATGAGTCGGATCATTGATATAATAAATGTATACCCAAACCCCATTTAGACCCAACCCCTTTTCAAACCTGATCCAAACAGTTCTACATAATGTAAAACTGAACCGACTCCGACTCTAACACGATATATACTCAACATGCATGTTCATACCCAAACTGACCATATATATACCCAAACTTGTTTCCTACTTGAACCAACCCCAACCCGAACCCCACCATTAGAATCAGTTCAAACCATTTTGCTTAGCATGAGCTTCCTATTTTCATTAGGTTTCCTTGATGATAACTCCCTAAAAAAAAAACAAGAAGCTAAATGGGTGGATTAACCTCATTCCAATGATGCTCCCTAAAAGAAATCTGCTGGTGTGTGAATAGGGTTGCTATAGAACCTTCTCCTTTAAAAAAAGGTTCCTGTTAGAACGTACAGCCCGTGATACCACTGCTATTAAGAGTAAAGTTCTAATTTACGATCATTTTATTTGATTTCTTAACCTATTGCTTGCTATCAATTTACATTTTTTAATTTTGACCATTGGGCAACTATGTCTAGAACATGCCCTAGTGTGTAAGGAGGCCCCTAGTTTGAACTTATAAGAATAGGTTGTTCTGTGGTAAGCGGGGTCCTTTGTGAAGCTGAAAGCCCCGGATTGAATCCCTCTGCCACTTGGGGCCTGCTGTTGTTGTTGTAGGGGTCTGCCTAACCTCAACTTGCCTTTCAAAATTTAATAAAAGGAATGGGTTGTTTTGTCCAAATCTGAAACCGTGGATGTGTTTGTCGTGGTTAAAATAGTAGGAACCAACCCTTGGATTATATTTTGTCGATATAAAAATATGATTTTTTGAAGGTTGAAAATTCAGTGCAATGTAGGCCGTTGTTTCAACCTTTAGAAAATCTGACACATTGGAAAAATATGATCCAAGGACTGATTTCCACTAATCATTTATCACATCTAGAGGGTCATATGTGCAAAAAACATAAATAAATAAATAAATAAATTGCAGATTTTTTTACTAGGGGTTCTTTTTTTTTCCATGAGGAAAGGAGAAATGGCTAAGCCTGCCCTACTTAGGGTCGCTTTTATGTTGGTGTAAACCTGTGGCGCACCCTTACCCCCAGAAAGTTGCCTTGCTTCAGCACTAGCAAGAGGCATAATACCCTTGCCCTTTCTTATATGCAAGGGGTTGATATCCATGAAAATAGATTCCTGACCACCAGTCTAGCAGCCAAGGCCCCTCCCACTACACCACACCACTTGGGGCTCACTAAGGGTGCCAGCAATGTTCAGATCGACCCCAAGGCGATTCAAAAGAGGCTGATTTTTTTAGTATTTTTACGAGGGTTAACAATTTTTAATATTTTTAATGTTTTATTGAAACATGTCATTTGATAGTAAAAAGTTAAACGATTCAACTCACTCAATGTTTTCAATTTTTTTTTAAAAACCGATTCACCTAGTGAACCTATTTTAACAACATTGTTCATGAGGGTAGCAAACATTAACCCTTAAAATCAAGAGTGCGGTCAATTAAGGTTCCAACCTTGTGAATTCCTAGTCATTAAAGAAAAAAAAATCTACTCTAAAATCAGTGGTACTCCAAGGAGATGACCGCCCATAAGAATTGAACCTAGACTGCCCATCTAACAGTCTAGGCCCCATACCACTACGCCAAACCCCTTGAGTCTTAGCGACACTTTTTCTCCAAGAGTTTTTTCTAAAAAAATACATTTTTTGCTAAAAAACATTCAAGAGACGTGAAGAAATGTTTCTTACCAAATGAAAATAGTGATTTACACTCTTCACCACCCATCTCACCACCATCACCCACCTCTAAAAAACTTGTTCTTCCCATGATAATTTTTCATCATCCATCACCCATCATCACCGACCTTTCGAAAAACCACACTGGGGAAGGTCCTCCACTAGCACCCCTACGATGATATTTTACCACCACTAACCATCTCACTACAATAATCCACCTCCTGAAAAACACCTTCCCCACCATCCATCACCACCCACTTCTCAAAAAACCATGCTTAAGAAGCTCTACCACCACACAATGATTTTTCACCACCATCATCACCCACTGCTGCAGGAGAAACTCCATCACCACCACCAGTGGCGGAGCCAGAAGTTTTTCGTTGGGTGGGCAGACTTCGGGTGGTGATGATCGACCTCTATCGGTGGAGCAATGGCTCGAAGCCTCCGTGGTGGTGAAGATCATAGATCGAGATTGAAAGCATGTTTCGGTAGTTGAGCCACCTCCTTCTCGGTGGTGATCCAGCAACAAGCCGAAGGTCTTCCAACTGAGGTGCCTCCTCAGCTCCCTCTCGGAGGGGACGGTCCTCGCCACAGCATGAGGCAGAGCAACTCCCTCGGCTGGCTCCATGCATCCCATGTCCATTGTCTCCTGCGTCTGGGTGCCATAGGGTACTCTGTATCGCAGGGAGGCTTGATCTCCACTCCTGCACCACCCAGCTCCGAACTTCTTCGACAAGCATTCACAAGGAAAGAATGCAACCACCAAATGGTGCAGAATGAAGAAGAAGACCCGAGTCGTATCATATTTCGACTCGGTTTCTAATTCTGGGGTGGGCGACCGCCCACCCATGCCCACCCCTGGCTCCGCCACTGACCACCACCCTCCTCTCCTTTTTTTTTAAGATTTTTCATTTTATCTTTCTTATACTACATAAACAAATGAAAAAATTTTAATTTAAACAATTATCATATCTAAACTCATCAGAGTAAAATTTTGAGTTTTTTTGCTTTCAAACGTGACCCGGGCTAAATATAGCTTAGTGTAGGAAACCTAACTTTCTAGAACTGGCAACTGCTAAAAAAAAGTGTCATTCTTAGTATTTACCAATCTGCGGTTGGGCATTTGTAGTACTTCCTTATTCTGACTAAAGGCATGTCCTGGACCGACAAACGGGAGGATTCTGCCTTGCTGCTTTATGCAAAAAACGATAAAGGTTGTTGTAAGGCCCCCATTGGCATACAAGTACTTGGATGGCTAGAGGGGCATAGTCTTGGGGATCTGGCCATTTCTACATACCTGCAAATTTTCTTTTTCTTCTTTTATGAAATGCATGTTGTTGAGGGAGTGTTTAGGAACACATTTGCTTCAGTCACAGGTAGGATAAGCAATTGCAGCTGAAAATTCAAATGGTGTGATTGTTGGTCACAAGATCAGTATCGCAGTGGACGGACCGGTGAAAAATGGGCTCTCAGCTCCGCATCATCCCGTTTGGATCGGGGATGGAGGATATCAAATAGAGAATGAATGGGGGATGAAGGTTAAAATCAAAACACGTGCGAGGATGAAGGTGGGCATGGACTTACTCTTGCCCCGCCTCGTCCTCAATCGTTGTTAAAAAAATTATATACCCTTATACATGTTATAAAAGCCTCTCCACCTTACTTTGTCCTTAAATTAGACTTTCATAAAGCTTTTGACTATGTGCATTGGCCATTCTTATTTCAAATGTTAGCAAATTTCGGTATTGGTCATCGTTTTTTTGGTTGGGTGACCGAGCTGGTCTCAAATGCCCAAGCCATGTTAAATATCAATGGTATTAGAGGAGACCGATTCAAGCTAGGGCGGGGTTTGCGGCAAGGGTGCCCCCTATCGCCTTTGTTATTCAATGCAGTTGCTGAGGGTCTTGTGGTCTTGCTTAAGCGGGCTGTTGTATCGGGTTTCATTGATCCTTTGCAGGTTTCCGACTTCTCGGGTCATATTCTTACTTATGCTGATGATATGATCATTTTTTGTCGTGCAAATGTTCAACAGATGCTTAGGTTCAAGCTTATCATTCAGTTCTTTCTCTCCATGTCCGGGCTTTCCCTAAATGAGACCAAATGCTCTATTACCATGTTCAATGTTAATGCCAATATGCTTGCAGCTGAAAAGAAAATTTTTAATTGCACTACTTCTGACTTGCCTATTATGTACCTTGCCTTGTCGTTACAAGTGAAGCCCCTCTCTTCAGCGGCTTGGGCTCCGACACTTCAAAAAGTGAAGCACAAATTGCTTTCGTGGCAGTCGTCTTATCTATCTAGCGCTGGACGTCTAACCTTAGTCAGACATGTTCTTTCAACTATTCCAGAATTTTTCATGTCTCTATTTGTGATGCCTGTGGGAGTAGAGAAGCAGCTGATGTGCTTGCTGGCAGGCTTTCTATGGTCTGGGTGTAAACTCAAAGGTAAGCGTCACTTGATTGGTTGGCGTTCGGTGGTACTACCTCGGCGTATGGGTGGTTTAGGCATTCCAGTGCCCAGACTGCGAAGCATTGTTCTTGTCGCCAAGCAATGTTGGTTGGCCCACCAACCGGATAACCCTTGTGGTAGTTTTCTTCTTGCTAAATATGGGGATCCAACTCTTATTCCGGTTCATCTGGGAACCCGAGGTTTGGCGCTCTCGCACTTGCATAAATCGTGGTTGAGGGCTTTAGCCTGCTTTAGAGACCATTTTGAGGTCTCCGGAAATTTTGTTCAGTGGTTGCAGTGGGCGTTGGCACCAAGCGGAGAGTTTCTCACCAAAAAAGTCTATAGATCGTTGCTACCGCCAGGGGCTGATTGGTTGCCCGAGGATGTGCTTTGGGCGAAGGGTCCTTCCTCCCGTTCTCGAGTCCTGGCTTGGTTAATTTTGCATGATAGGATCCAGACCCACAGTAATTTAAAGAAGTGGGGCATTCAACTCCCGAGTTGGTGCGTGCTTTGTCAAGCTGCAAAAGAATCTACGTTTCACTTGTTCTGGTCTTACCCAATTTTTATGGAAATCTTTAGTAGGACCTGGAGGCATCCAGAAGTATTTGTTAAGGATGAGTCCTTTGCGCTAGATCTGATCTTGGGGCCGGTTTGTATTAGGTGCAACAAGAGGTGGAGGTTCATCTGGCGGACGTGGTTGCTTACTTCTTGGTGGTTTGTTTGGATGGCGCGAAACGATGCTCATTTTCGTCATATTCGAGTTAACATTCAAAACCTGGTGCATAAAATCTTGGTAGATGTTTATGCGATCTTGCGTATGCATCTTAGTGATCTTCCACTCCCTCCTGTTGATGCTACCTATCCTTTGTCGCAATCTGGGCAAGCGGCTCTGGCGTGAGCCCATTTTATCTGTCTAATGTTCTTTTCTCTTGTGCTTTCTTTATTTGTTTTGGCTTTTGTTCTTGTTCAGTTCATGGGTTCAACATTTTGTTGATCTTCATGAGTGGTAATGTTGAATTACTTTCGGCTCTCTCTCTCTCTCTCTCTCTCTCTATATATATATATATATATATATATATATATATATATATATATATATATAACTCTTTCTCAAATCTCTCATCTCTTCTTCTCTTTTCTCTAACGAGCTACGCGAGCTCTCATTTTTCTCCTCTCTTTTTTCTAATGGTGAAAGGCAACAACAACAGAGGGACCAAAGAAATGGATCTTGCCCTGCCTCAACCCCGTTTGGATCGAGGATGGAGGACATGAAACGAGGAATGAACCAGGGATGGAGGTTAAAATCAAAATCCGTGAAGAAATGAAGGGGGGATAAAGGGTAAAATTTTGAGACGGGACGAGGTGGAGACCTTGTCATTGCCTCTGCCCCGGTTCACTGCCATCCCTACTTGTATCCAAGTTTTACAAGTTTCAACCCCTAGGGGTAAAGGGTAAGCCCACAAAGTTTTATGTTACTAGGACAGTGATCTCCTTAAAAATTTGGACACTGCCAACAATTATGATTCATTTTCCAATTGTCCTAGTTCACTCAACCAGAATACATGAAAAAACAAAAAGGGGTAAATCTTTGAAGACAAATAACATGACAATATGATCTGGGAAAAACATTCTAAAAAAAAACATTATTTGGAAAAAAGGGTAATTTACAAAAAGCAGAATAATTTGAGATATTTACCAAAATCTACTTAATATTTACTTTATTACATTCAATTGCCTATTTTATTACATTTAACTGCTTAATATGCACTTCAAATATCCGCTTGTGGTATAAACTGGCATTGTTGTCATTTTCTATGGAACAACTCATGTTATGTCATCCCATAGTCATTGTTAAACAAATCCACAATTAGCACGTTTTTAATCATTTTGTTTGGATAAACAAAGGTCATCTAGATGATTTTGAGACCAAGCACGTCTTTGAAACATAAAGTATACAAGCAGGCAGCTAAAAGTAATTAATAAAATGTCAGGCAGACTTTTCATAAATAGCTGATAAGTTAAGCAGCTTTTTTTGTAAATTTCTCTGAAAAAAAACAGTGTGTGCATCTGCATCATGTAATTAGTGATGCACGCTAGCCGAGTTCGAGTCAAGCCTGAGTTGTTCAATCGGCTCAGTGCAAAATATATTTGTCCAAGCTTGAGCTCGGAGCCAAGCTTGAATGGCTTTGTTCGAACTCAGCTCAGTTCCGAGCTCGAGCCGAGCTTCAAGGCATTACAAAAATAATGTATTTTTTAAAATCATTGTTCAAGGTGGGTTTCAAATTCAAACTTCTCTCAAGATTTTCAACTGACTCACCACTAAGTCAAAGCACACATTTTAGTCATTGACACCTAAAATAATGTATGCATATAACAACATACAAAAATTGGAAAACGGAATTCAAACTAGGAGCCTTTTGATAAAAATCCAATGGCCTACCCATTATACAAACAATAACTTACTGAATAGAATTGCAAATATATTATATATATATATACATGTATCTGAGCCTTATCGAGCCTAAACTTGACTCGTTTGCTGGTCCGAACCTTAAAATCATGTTCAAGCTTGACTCATTTAAAGCACGGATGAGCTTAACCGAGCCGAGCTAAAACCGGCTTGGTTCGTTGTGCATCCCTACATGTAATAGCGGTGGAATCACTTTAATTCTCCCTTTTCTGATAATCCAATAGTACTTATTCCTGTTCAAGTTTGACCACATGGTAGAGGAAAAAAATACTAGCTTTGATTTTAAGACTATTGATGTGGCCAAATTTTCAAATGATATTAATTATTTGGGCAGTACCTTTCAAAGGTGGATGGTAAATCAAGGTAGTGGTTGTGATGCAATTAAATCCAACCAGGACAAGCCAGCCCCTTCATCCTCACACCCTTACATCAGAGAGCAGATCAAGTGATCTGCCAAAGTCTAAAAGTGATTTGGCATCCTCACCGTCTTGTGTGATGAAGCAATGGACGGTGAAGATGTCAAATCACTTTCTTAAACTGATTTGACAGATCACCTGATTTGTTCTCCTTACATCATGCTGGTTCTTGGCAGCTCGAGGAAGTGCAGGTTAAGGACAGAAGATGAAAGTCCACTACACCAAATGCAAATGAAGACAATTTCCTACAAGTTGGTCGTTAATCTGTTGCCCAGAAAAAGGTGGCAGTTGGCCCTCATGGGAGCAACGTTCTGTCTCCTTCATCCTGTTTTTGTCTTTATTTCTATTTTTGTACTTAAAAGTTTTTCCAAAAAAGAAAAAAAAAAGAGTATCTGAATTTGGTACTATGGAAACAATAACCTCTATGTCTTAGAACAAGGAATCTTAGGGGGAACCTGAGAAAGCGATTCTAATGGCCTGAAATCTCATGTTCAATCAGGCAACCCGTGATTTCGAATCAGAATAATCGATTCTGAATCCGGTCTAATTGAGGCACCCGAAATGATTGATCCTTATGATATTTGATCTGAAGAGGCTATGCTCAAATTAAGAGATGGGATCAGGTCAGTGTATCCTGAGTGCTCAGCGCTTTGGATGCTGTTGATCTCAAAATGAACGGCATCCAAATTAACCTGTACAAATGAGATGCCCATCACTTGGATGGCCCCACTCTTTCCCCGGTGTCATTTTGTGTTTTGGATGGATGGCATCTGAATGGTTTAAAATGAGCAGCTCACAATGAATCCTTGGGTGGCGTTCATTTTTAAGATGAACGACATCCAAGGCGCCGCCCACGCCTCTGACTTGATCCTCTCTCATGCTCAAATACCTCCTCATGTGGGTTGATGTTGCCAACAAGTTATTATCTAGGTTATTTTGCTGTCTCCACGGTAATCATCCTATGTATCAAAGGGAAACTATAAGAGGCCATAAGTGGGGGTTCCTCCAACCATCTCTTAAGTATGGAGTACACTTTAGTTTTCAATGTTGCAGGTAGCTTCTGCTTAATTCAAACCTACAGATGTATATTTTTTGTTGTTTGTTTACCAGAAAACATGATTTAAATCGATCTATTTCAATGATACAATTTAGGTGCAATATAGGGATTGATTTTTATAGATTATTTCGATAACATATATAAACATAAAAATCCCAAAATCTAATACAATTTTTTTACTACATGAAATACAGATAACATTTTTTTATTTATGATGGAAAAACCACCGTTATGGTTTGGATGTCCCGTTCCGGCGGTTGACAGCCGCCGACTTGGGGCAGAGAATGCATACTCTAGGTATCAAACTCTCGACCTACTTCAACTTGAAACTTTAAGCTGACCCACCTAGCCAAGTGCGCAGAGCTCCTGTGCGCATCTATGAAACATGCCGTATAACATTGAAAAGCAAAATGGCCATTCAACTGTCCACACACTAAGCTGGTAGGAGGGACCAAACCAAACCAAACCAATTACTCCTGAATAATGAGCCACCCGATGCTTATTTATGCTCTTTACAAAGTAGCAGTAGTAACTGGATTTCATGAACATGGTCATGCTTTTCATGATGGTGGTACTTAGAGTTCATAAACTTGGTCAAGTTTTAGTGTTATCACATACCATAGACAGAAAAGAAAACACTTCGTATTTGTAGGTCAAATATATTCAGATTGAGTGCATCTCTGCAGCGTTAGGCACCACGCAGAGTAACCTTCGAATTAGCGGCTTGTCCAGGAGCAAGTTATCACGCAACATTGGGAGTCACAAGACGATGTGTAGGAAACGACGACAAAGGAAAGAAACAAATTAATACTTTGGTCTCCACTCCCAATGTCGCCCTTGACTGGCTGCCACCCTCACCCTGAGTAGCCCCTCTGGCTCTCCTACATCACGCCCACGTCTCGGTTCGGATTCAAGGGAAAATGTAACGTGCCATCATCACCAAATTGTGGCACATACCTATTAGTCCAGACTCCAGATAGCACCATTCACGAGCTAGCAGACTTGCCTATGTCATCTAGGCTTGAACCAAATTGACCACATAGACTCAGAGAGACCAATGCGTTCGTGGTTCTTATACAGTATTGGTGACTGTGTCAGGTTGGTTCCTGATAGACTGATTCATCGACCAGAGTGGTTCCCATGGACTGGTCTTAACTTCATCAAGTTCAGTTCATCTCTGAGTTTTGACTTTAGAAAACCAAAACTGGAACCTTTTAAGACATGATCACCATATTATGCTGGAATTAATGCATTGATGGTTGCTGTTGTTGGTTGTGAGTCGCAATTGCGGTTTGCATAAATACTTAAATTGTTTGAAATTTTGTAATCTTTTCTGAAATATAGTAACCTTAAATGCGATTTTTTTGATGAGTTTTGTAGGTGTATTATTTTAGCACCATTGCGTGCAAAACTAAAAAAAAGCGCCAAAAAAAAAATTGAAAACCAATTAAGCAGATTTGATAAATTATGAGGCATTTTTAAAAAAACACATCACTTTTGCAGTACAGTCATTTTTTTTATTATAAACAATGAGATAATGCAGCAAACCAAGGTGCCGCGTAGCGCTGCACAAGAGCAAGCTTAGAGCAACATGGGCTAGTGAAGCTTAGTTCGTTCGGAAAACTAAAAGCTCAAGCAAGAGAAAAAATTTTAAAGAAAAGTTGTGTTGTGGGTGTTTTGAATTTTGGACTCATCCCCGATCCATGACGCTTTCTAAAAAAAATTTGATGACCGTACAACAAGATTTTTTAATGAGGTTTGTGGTGGTAGATGAAGGATCATTATAAATTTTTTTTTTACCAGTTAGGGTTTTATGCCCTTATAGTCTTCTTTTTTGAGAGTTAAGTATGAGAGTTTTAAGTGTATTAGAGGTTAGGGTTTTGAGAGCATTGTATCTTGCCTTTGTATTTTCTCACATATTGCTAGCTTTATTGGATTTTTTGCTCATCCATCACCCGTGGACTTAATCTAATCACATAAATCTCATGTCTTCTCATTTTCTCTCTTTTATCTTGTGGTTTGCTTTGTTTCAATTGTAGTTTGTATAACAAGTTTTTCTAATGGAGGGAAGGAATTTTTCCTATCATTTTTTTTTACATTAAGACAACTCTCTTTTTCACAGCCCATTTTTCTCGTGCCACACAAATAAGCAAACATTTTTTATTAAAAAAAATCATATCAAAACTTTTCATAGGCAATCTTTTTTTCTTATGACATTTTTTCTTGCTTTCAAATGTGCCCCTATAAAAGCATAGTTTACAAACCTAGCAAATCAAGCTTAATTCAGTTCAATGAAACTGATCAAGCTCAGCTCATTTACACAAATATGCATGGGCTTCCACTTGAGCTACACTCCTTTTGGTATATCAGTGTGAAACTCTAGTCATGCATTTTCCCGCATCGACAGTTTGGAAACTAGTAGTTGGATGGAGATTATGCATTTGGAAATGTGGCAGTTGCCGATTCTTGGGTTCGGGCAGCTACCAGCCTACCACATCTAGGCAGTAGTAGTTACTAAATTAAGTGTTTAGTATAAGTAGTTCAAGTCCTTAAGGTACAGTGGGACTCAAACCAAACGGACCCAGCTCCAAAGCCCAATTTTGGTGAAGTCACCACGAGCGAAGAGTGGAGTTAATGAGTCATTAAACACAGTGGGCCAACGAAATTTGTTTAAATAATCAAACATGACTAGGGTGGCAGTGGACCGAGGGGAAACAGGAACCCGCCTCGCTTCGCTCGGTTTGAACCGGGGATGGAGGCTAAAATCAAAACCCGTGCGGGAATGGAGGTCAAAATCAAAACCCGTGCAGGGATGGAGACAGGGATGAACTTACGCTTTCCGCTGCCCCGCCTTGCCCCGTCCTTGTTTCGATCCCTGCACTGCCTCGCCCTGCCCCATCCCCAACCTTCTTTAGGGATGGCAATGAACAGAGGGAAATTGGGGCCCCACCCGGCCTTGGCCCATTTGAACCGGGGATGGAGAACATGAAACAGGGATAGAGACGAGAATGGAAGTCAAATCAAAATCTGTGCAAGAATAGAGGTCGGAATAAAGGACAGGATTTTGAGACGGGACAGGGGTGAAGACCTTGTCCCCGCCCCCCCAGCCCTTGCCCTGATCCACTGCCATCCCTAAACACGACCTCCATCTCAGTAATTAAAGTCTGGTTGTTGTTGTTTGCATGGCAGGCACAGCCTATTAGAGCATGCTAGGAAGCGCGTGCAGCCTAATAAAAGTTTGGCTTAAAAACTTGGTCCCTTCGGCACGCCTTATTCAACGCTTTCAAGTGACAAGATTCTCCGAGCGTGAACGTAAATGCTGGTACACACACCACATGGGTAGAGATGTGAATGACATTAAATTCCAAAACCATGCTTTATTTCAAAACTCATTCCTCCCTCAAATTTTTTATTGCTTGCATTTCTCGTTATCGAACATGTTTTCGCCATTTTTAATTGGACCCTTTATGTTTCTTATTATTATTTTATTAAACTGCCCATCATAAAGTTTTCAGTGATACTTTCCATTCCCTTCTATTCTTCCTGCTACCTTCCCCTCCCACCTTCACTCCTCATTCATACCTACCTGCTCAAGATTCTATACACGTAAAATAATGCAGTCAGGATAAAGTAAAGTACTCTTTCCTATGACAACTCTTATCTCCTTGCTAAACTCGATATATTGACAATGCTATCTCATAAAACTTTCATAACCAGCGGCAAATTTCTCAGAAAGACAAGACAATGCTATCTCATAACCAAGCGGCAAATTTCACATTATATACTGTGAAAAACTGTCCACAAAAGCTCCACTCACCTGGTAGGGGTGACTAGTGAATATGACCAAGTTGACGGGACGTTATAAGTTCGAAACCCACGGGTGACGTCCCTTGCCACAAAGTAGAAGCTGGGTCCAGCAGATAGGACGAACCTCAAGTGTTTAATCAACAGGACACCAACCAATGTGCGGTCGGTGATTGGGGGGTGGGTGGGGTTTCCTTTGGATTAATAAAAAAAAAACCGTCATTCACTAATAAAAAGGGGTAAATAGTTGATACTAATGAAGGTATAAAACTATTGAGTAAATCACCTTATTTTCATATTTTTTAGATTTTTTTTTTAAATTGGACCATATGGATATGACCTACAATATTTGTTTGGTAGAAAACTAGTTTTGAATAATGTAATTGTGACATAAGTTTTTAAAAGGTTTAAAAAATCAACTACCTACGATGCAATAAAGTTTCACGGCTTAAGGAATTATATGTTTACATTGAAAAGACATGATCCAATACTTGATTCTTAGCAAACAAACCATGCTGAACTCATCTATGTCATAGGATTTAGTTGATAAAGATTGCACCTAAGATTTACAGCTCAATAGTTCTGTACGTTCTCTAGTACCAAATATAAATCCATTTAAAAGGTGTGTTTGTATTGGTAGTTTTTCCCACTATGATTACGTCTCAAGTACTTGCACATAAAGTACACATTCTTCACCTCTCAGATGGATGACGAGGAGAGGGTGGTGTATGTTCTCCACTGAATTCCACGTCTGTGTTTAGGGGTCTGAATGAGCACCACGTATACAAGCACATGGAGGTATTTCTGTGTATGTTGACATCACTTAGCATTGGAGTCTGGTATGGTTGCAAAGACTTAAGTACCCTTTCTTGTTATTCTTCTCATAAAATGACGGTTTGAGAAAATGATAAAAATGCCCTTCATTTAAAAAAGGAAAAACAAACAGTTCAAAAAAAGGATAAACATGTTCTCCATCCAGAAAGTCGAGGATGATGTTGACTCTTCAAAGTCTACACAGCGAAACGAACCTTAATCGTTTCACCAATGGTGATCTGGCGAAACGATGGTGAGCCGACGATCCGATGGTCATCCGGCGAAACGAACCTAAGCCATCAAAAATGTTTGTTTGAACTTTTCATCGTCATCTTCTTCTTCTTCCTTCTCCATAAAACACTGTAAAACTCTCTCTCTCTCTAGAGAAAAAATCAAGAGAGGCAAAGAGTTCCCCCTGGAGAAGGCCATGAACATCAACCCTCTCACTCTCTCTCCCTTCTCTTTTTACTTCTGTGCACATCCAGCAGATGATCCTACATTGCTCCATCAAACACCAACTAACCTGCACACTGACTGTAGCATTGTTCAACTTGATGAGTTGTGAAACTTGATTCAGAGTTTTTGCCCTTACAGGAGGAGGGTTTGGGGGCTCCTCCTAGCGTAAGTAACATCATTCAACTTGATGAGTTTTGGAGCTTGATTTAGAGTTTTTGCTCTTATAGGAGGGGGGTCTGGGGGCTCCCTCTCGGAGCTGTGGGACTTGTTGGAAGACACTACAAATCGTTGTTGGAAGATCGGATAACACTATAAATCATTGTGGGACTTGTTGGAGACCCCACAACGATTTATAGTGTTATCCGGTCTTCCAACAATGATTTGTAGTGTCTTCCGTAAATCATTATAGCGATTTGTAGTGTTATTAAGTAAACAAATCGTTGTAAATCGCTACCCGAATTAGGACCAACTTGTCAGAGTCATATCTCTCTAACCGGAGGTCATATTCCAAATCCGTAAAAAATGGTGTCTTCGTTATTGAGTCTAGTTTATTTCTGTAAATTTTTAGCTATTTATATGGTCATTTTATTCTCCATTTTAACTAAAAACCAGACCTCTATGATTCTGTGTTGTGCAACTCTACAAATCGCTGTAGGAAGGCCCGCCAATACTACAAATTGTTGTTGAAATGCCGAATAATACTATAAATCGTTGTAGGACTCGTTAAAGACCCGAAATCACTATAAATTGTTGTAGGAAGGCTCGACAATACTACAAATCGCTGTTGAAAGACCGGACAATATTATAAATCGGTGTGGGGCTCGTTGGAGACCCGACAACACTAAAAATCATTTAGGAGAGTCATTGAAAAAATCATGGAAAAGAAACACAAAAAGAAAAATAGAAAAATCGTGGGAAGGGGTGTTACGAAAACTTCGAGCAAGAAACAACCGAAGGAAACATGAGTCTCACAATTAAAAAAATGTTTTATTGTTCTTTTTCGATAGTTGAGAAAGAAAATAAAAAAATTATACAAGACCCCAAAAAAATTTGGTCCGGGGGGCGCCCCCCCTAGACCCCGCCCGCTGACCGCGCAGCGGGACCCCCGCTGGGGGGGGGGAGCCCCCAGACCCCCATCCTGTAAGGGCAAAAACTCTAAATCAGGCTCTAAAACTCATCAAGTTGAATGATGCTACCCGCGCTAGGAGGAGCCCCCAAACCCTCCTCCTGTAAGGGCAAAAACTCTGAATCAAGCTTCATAACTCATCAAGTTGAATGATGCTACCTACGCTAGGAGGAGCCCTCAGACCCCTCTTCTGTAAGGGTAAAAACTCAGAATCAGGCTCGACAACTCTTCAAGTTGAATAATGCTACCCACGCTGGGAGGAGGCCCCAGACCCCTCTCCTGTAAGGGTAAAAACTTTGAATAAGGATCCACAACTCATTTAGTTGAATGATGCTACCCACGCTGAGAGGAGCCCCCAAACTCTCCTCCTGTAAGGGTTAAAACTCTGAATCAGGCTCCATAACGGTCAATGTGCAGGTCAGTCGGTGTTTGATGGAGCAATGTAGGATCTTCTACTGGATGTGCACAGAAGCAGAAAGAGAAGAGAGTGAGAGAGAGAGAGAGTGAGAGGGTTGATGTTCATGGGCTTCTCATGAGAGATTTCTTTTTCGGATAATCCTACAGTGCAGATACTGGGTCTTAAATAATCATCTTCTGGGCACTTAAGTCTTTACAACCACTCCTTTTCTAGAATCGTCATTTTTTTTTGTACCAATGGAGGAGAGGGTACTTAATGCTGACAAACATGAGGATACTAAACACATGCTTAAATACGTGATGCTTATTGAGACCCCCCCGAACACAAGATGTAGCTAGCTGTCTTGTTGGGGGGAGAACATATAACCTGCTTCTGATGATGAGATATTGCCCCTTGCTTCGTTTTGGCCCTTTTGGGCATACTGGCAACCCTAGAATATGGTTTGGAACTAGGGTTAATTTAGTGAACCAAGATTGAGAAAACCCTAATTAAAATCACTGAAAATTACAAAATAAACAAAACAAAACCAAGTGTCTAACTTCAAATTGAAAACAAGAAGTTGGGGAATAAACTTTCCCATCTCCACCAAAGATTCAAAGCGTCCTCACACTCCCAAAACAATGATGACCAGTTCAGTAGGGCGATTTCCAAGGAAAATACATACGCGAAATCATTGCTGTCGGCTACTGAAGCCCAAGGGCCACGTTTGCCATTTTCACAAAAGAACATCAGAATAGAGAGAGAGAGAGAGTAAAAACAAGTCTCACCATTCTAAAAATAAAACCGCCCGCCCCATAGTGGCAAACGTTATATAATAAAATAAGAGGGTAAATTTATAAAAGACGCGTCTTTTATGTGCCTCCCATATTTTACAGCAACACCAAAAGACGTAGAAGCAAAGGCATCATCATCATCATCCCCCCACCAGCAGTCCACCACCAAGCGACGATATTATTATGATCGTTAATGGCGAGTGCTTGGGACTCCTTGATCAGATCACTGCAGTGCAAGTCCCAAGCGTTCTCAGACGTGTGCCGCGCTGCTCCATCGAAGCCCCTCAAGCTCTCGCACGTACCAAGCTCCGGCTGCTCCAAAAGCGTGCGAAACCTCAAGGACGTCGTCCTCGTTAACCCCCCAACCATCCACCACTATGATGATGAAGGCATTAGCGACACCATCTTCAGAAGCAAAACAAAGAAGAAGGGGGAAGGCAAGGAGGGAGATGGAGAAGGAAGGAGGAGGAGCACGACACCGTTATCATCCAACGGTAGGTATCAGAAGCTCGCACGAGTCAGGGCGTTGCCGGGAGCACGGGGGCTGGTGCTGACCGAGCTGCCGGAGGGGCACTCGTCGAGGAACATAGTGGAGATCATCTTCAGGACGGGGTGGCCCGGCGAGGGAGGGTGCGCGATCGAGCGGGCGTTCAAGGTGGCGAGCCCCCCGGAGACGGTGGGTCGGTTCGAGGAGTACAGGGAGTGGGTTCGGTCGCGGGCCGGGGGGAACGCGCGGTGCGTGGCGGACGGGAACGAGGTGCTACGGTTCTACTCGGCTCGGCTCGCGTGCGGGCTGTCGCGGGGTCGCACGTGCGGCGGCGGCGGCCCGTCGGGGCGGTGCGCGGCGTGCGGGGTGCTGGAGAGGGGGTTTCGGGAGGAGGCCATCCGAACGGCGCCCAGCAGCGGGAGGGCGCACGAGATGAGGGCGAGATGGACGGTCGGGAGGAGGGGGATGCTGGTTTGCAGGGTCATCGCGGGGCGGTCGATGGAGGATCGGGCCAAGGGGAAGGGGAGGACGAGATCTCCGCCGTCCGCGTCTGAGGGCGCCGTGTTCGGCATCCCCGTCGGCTACGACTCCGTCGCCGCTGACGCGGGCGATCTCGTCGTGTTCGACCCCCGCGCCCTCCTCCCCTGCTTCCTCATCGTGTACCGGGCAACTCCTCTCGCCTGAACGGCTCGAGCCCGGTCAGGGTGGCTCGGGTCCAGTTGGGGCAGGGCTCTTTCACTTTATTCGTAAAATGTAGACTCTCTCTCTCTCTCATACAATGCAAGCTTGGGCTAACTTCGAACTTGATCGTTCGAGCCCTGTAGGAAGCCGTACAAAAGAAACCGAGCCTCGTCGGTTTTTGGAGATTTTTTTTCTTGTTTTTGTTGTTATTCTGTCTTTGTAAGTTCTTGTTGTTATTTACGTGGCAGTTGTGCTCATGATAATTATCTTATCTATTTTTTTTTTCTTATTTTCTTCTAATAACCATGGTTTTTTATTCCCCTTCGAGACCGCCTTTGGATTTTGAGCTCTTTGTATTTTTCGTGTTTAGATGAATGATGATCAGAAAGACCTAAAATTCAACGGCCCCATATTGCATAACAATTTAACACTGTTGTTTACTGAGTAATGATAAATGATTAATGCACTTACAAGCATAGTGACAAAAGTTAGAAACGAACAAATCTCTGCAGAAAAAAAACTCGGGAGATTTTGAAATTTTTCATAAATCTTGCATTTTTTTCTGCAAAATCTTGGGAATAAAAAATAAATTAAAAAGTATAAAAATTTAATTTTATAAGAAAATATAATTAAAACACATTTTAAAATAAAAATCTTGGGGGTTTTCATGATAAATATTTTAAAAAAATATAAATATCGTGATATTTGTCACGGTTTAAAAATCTTGCAAGAAATTGTCGTTTTAAACTTTCAGGCAAATTTTCACGACATATAGACGAGATTTTTATAAATCTCACGATATTTGTCAAAGAGCTTACAAGTACAGACTAGGAAAAAAAACAAAATTTCATTTAGGAGTCAACTTTTTACCTTAATTTCAAAACTCAGCCCAACGAACGCATCATGGTGTAGTTCTTTTTTTTTTTTGGAAAAAAATAGAATTAGCAACGGTTTTGAAGCACGCTAATTCTCTGTTTTTCGCCCAGAGATTTAGTGGTGGTCAAGACTGCATCTAAAAGTCATAAGCGTGAAAAAAAGATGACGAAGCATTGTCATTTTGATCATGCATGATCATTCTGCCTGGATATTTATTGCCAAGACTGCGCTAAAAGTCATGAGCGTGAAAAAAAATGCCGAAGCATTGTCGTTTCATTGTGTGCGATCACTCTGCTCAGAAATTTAGCAGTGGTCAAGACCGTCACTAAAAAACGTGAGTGTGCAAAGAAAAAAATGATGAAACATTGTCATTTGATCGTGCATCGCGATCAATGGCGTGGCTTTATCCGACTTATCATCAAACACTTTAACTTAGAACAGGGCCACTTGCGTTTGATGATACCAGTTTATAATACACTTATATAAAAAGGGCAACTTGGAACACATAATTGCATTCAAAGTTCAATCACTCGGATGCACCATCGCGCAACAGATGTAAGAAAAAATGCTATTTAGTGGCGGTTGCTGGCCATTGCTAAAGAGCATTTTTTTTTTACTTTGCTCATTGGGTGCACCATCAGCGACAAAAAAGTGTTTGACTTGCATCAAACTTTTTGGTCGTTCAATGTACACCCGTCTGTCTGTCTCTATCTTTATATAAGTAATGGGTAGGTACTAAATGATTCTTGTTAAATGGGTTTTTCTACTCTTCTCATATTTTTTCACAGTTCCGATCCTAAATGTGTTTGTCATGGTTGATTTAAGAAGAAACCACACCTGGATCATGTGTTTTTGATGAATAAAAATGATATTTGGAGCCTTAAAAATTTACAAAAAATTTGGACGTTTGATTTTTTGAACCTTATAAAAACCCACCCATGTGTGGGAAAAGAACAATTAAAAGCTCTAATGTTCTAACAAAAAATTAAGCATTCATTATTCATGCTTAATGCTAATTAAAAAAAAAACACACACACACATACAAAACCCTAACAGGGGCGGAAGATCCGAGATAGAGATAAAGGGACCAAAACAGGGGTGAGAGAGAGAGAGAGAGATCAGGGGACGGAAGGCAAGATTGGGAAAATGCATAACCAAAGGGGGTCGGTCTCCTTTGGGTTGAGAATTGGCTACCTTGACCTTATCCCTTTTAAGGGATTTCAGCATGTCAAGGTGGGCAGGTGGCTTCTCCCCCACATACCCACAGTGGTTGTCTTGGCAATGTAAACCCATAGAACACCCCTTGAACCCAAAGAAAGTTGTGTTGCTTCATCTTATCAGAAGGGGCTGCACATACAGGAACTCAAATCTAGGATAGGGAGAGAGATCTCTATCATCGAGCCTGAGACCATGCAAGCAACCCCTTAGGGTCTTAAGTCCTTTGGGTCTGACTTGGGTGATTTTTTCTATTCTAACAATTAGAATTAAAAAATTTACCAAGTCAAACCCAGTATATACATGTGAGATGGAGGATTGTGCAACATCTATAACTAATGATGATCATTCTTTCTCTAAATATCAATTTTTTATTGATGAACTCTACATATTGCATTTTTATTATTATTTATTTAATAAGCAACAAATTTTAAATTATGATTTTTTTATACTTAGATTCATTTTTTAAATCACTAAAAATCAAAGACTGACAATACTTTGTCTTGTAAATTTGTGAGCAGTCCATTTTTCGTGTTCCTAAAAATATGTCTAGATGTAAAATCTTCAGGTAAGCATATTTCTTATTAAATACATTATAAAAAGTCAAATTGATGAAAGACTCGAACACAAGAGAAAGAGAGCAATCCGATCATCATTGGTTACATATGTTGCACCTTCCTTTGGTTGCACAGTCCTCCTTTTCCACACACACACACACACACACACACACACATATATATATATATATATATATATATATATATATATAGAGAGAGAGAGAGAGAGAGAGAGAGAGAGAGAGTAATGGGTCCCTGTTAAACCACATGCTAAATGGGTTTTTCAGCTTCTTCAGTGCTTTTTATGCTATTCTAGCCCTATAAATGAGTCGGGCATGGTCGATTTACTAAGAATCCACACCTAGATCATGTGTTTTCGATGAAAAAAATGATGTTTGGAGCCTAAAAAATTTACAAAGATTTTGGACTGTTGATTTTTCTAACTTTACAAAAACCCACCCATGTGTTGAATCAAATGCTTGAAGAGCTGATACCTATAAAATCAAGTACATAGATCACATCTGTACAGTCAGAATTTAAAAATAAAACGAAAAAGCCCGAAAAACATATTTATCCCATGGTTTAGCACCTACCCATTACTATATATATATATATATATATATATATATATATATGAAAAAACTTACAGTTCTTCTGTATTTGGCAAGCAGGATCAGTGGCAAATAAAGGACAAAGGGTGAAGAGTGCAAGTGGCAATAAACAATCACCAGCCCTAATAATTCGATAAAGTCAATTTGTTGGAAGCTTTTTGCATGTGCATCATCGAAAATAATGCTTAATATGATACAATTTGGGGCGTTAGTTGGGCATTTTGTGTTTGTCTCTCATGTCAACTTTAAATAGAAGTAAAACAAAGGTAGAGAATAGTTAATATACGGGAAGTAAACATCCCTTCACTTGTAATTAACGCTTTCGAATTTCTACATTTTAGCACTGACAGCAAAAGTGGTTTATGTTTGTCCTACTACTTAAAAAAAAGGCATTACCAATTGGACATAACTACTTTCTAAACTCTAATAAACAAACGTGTTATAGTCTTTTATAGTCACGTTTGCTTTGCCCCAAAAATGAAATTGAAATTATGGGATTCATATTCACATGGTCCCCATGTGAAAAGGAATCCCGTGATTTGTGTGAATGATTTACACAAAAAAGATTTTCATATGTTTGCATAAATGGCCGAATGTTAATGGGATTCTCACAACCATGGGGCAAAGCAAATGTACGTTATAGTCACAAACGTAGAAAATATTTTCAAAATATTGAGATTTAATTGCGACATAGTTAAATAGCAATAAGTACAGATAAAACACGACATTTTTTACTCACTTCAGAGTATGATGAATTTAAAAGCTTACTCGGTGTTAAGGCCTTTTCTATTTTGTATTTTCATATTTTCTTTATGCTGTATAAACTTTTATTTTTTAATTATATATATGCCACTATATATCTTCCCGAGATTTTCCTGAGAAACACAAATATTTTTAATTTAAAGTGATCAGGCATTTCCTTGTAAAATCTAAATATGAAGAATGACATCGTAGTGTTCTAAAATTCACACCAATATCAGACTTTTTTCATGATTCTAACCTATTTTTAACACGATAAAAACAGTTTTTGTGATATTTTTATATTACATATATGTTCACTATATTATATATTTTATAGTTTCATATGTACCAATATTTTTATTTTATTTTTAGATTTTCTCAAGATAACTAGATTTTTGAAAATATCGGAAGATTTTCTCTCATTATGATTTTTTGAAGAATAAATTTTGTGTCCATGCATGATTATAGTCCCTCTGGAGATTAAGCATTAAGGCCATTGAGTGATTTTTTGGTGGGTCGTTTGGGTGTCATGGAAGAGTGGCACCCTCTTCAGTCATTTCCTGTCCGCAGAAATGGAATCGGTCACCCCCCATGGGAACCCTTTCCGCTGAAAGTGGGTGGGTGGGGGGGTTCTTGTGGGTTTTTGGCTCCTTTTTTGCGAGTAAAAATAGTGCTCATGGTGGGGCCCATGGAAATGCACTTCCGTCGAAGCATTTCCATGAAAAAGCCCCAGTTTCTGTGACATGCAAACACCCTCTTAATGTCCAAAGAACAGTCCATCCATCCTATATGTAGGATCTCAAGGATAGCAGAATTGCCCTAAAGGGGTTTGGTGTACTGGGATGGTGCCTAGGACGCTAGGCAGGCGGTCTAGGTTCAAATCCTATGGTTATCATCCCTTGTGCAAGCCAAAGCATGGCGATTCTCAGAGAGCAAGGGATAAAGTACAAAGAGTTCTACGCGGTCATGACAGTACTTATGGCAGACAAAGCGAGCACGGCCATGTTTCTGATCCTAGGGGCAGTTTCTCCATGTGAATATAAAAAAAAAAGGATCTAGGTTCAAATCTCATGGGCATCATCCCTTGTGCAAACTGAAGTCGTGGCGACTCCCTAGGAGCCCAAACAGTTTTACCATGTCAAGACAGTAGTGATCGTAAGTAGTCAAAGTCATCACGACTAAGTTTCTGATCCTGGAGCGGTTTCTCCATGTAAATATATAAAAAAAAAAGATTGCAGAATTGAGACGTGCTTAGGTCACCAAAACCCCACGATTTCCTGTACTCACGGCAGTATGCTCATTTTCCCTATTGCTTCTATGTCGTGGTGTTACATCCAGCAAGTGTAATTTGATAGCAGATCCGGTACTCATTATAAAATTCACTGCGTGCGACATGCACATCTTCAATGCCAGTGTTTTCACTGGTTTATGCGTTGATTTCTGTGTTTTTTTGTGGGCCTAGTACATTGTTAAGCACTTGGTCTGATTATTGGATCTAGTCCAATTTGGTTTTGTGCCATTCCGTACAGGAAAAGGCCAGTACACTAACGTCCAAGTTTGAGTGCAAAATTTTAAAGGTGAAAGCCTTAGAATTGAAGGCAAGGTATCTTCATTGGTTCTGTTGGGTACTGCTCCTCACTGAACTGTCGCCTAAAATTAATGCAACAATGAGAAACTACCATTCTTAGGCACTCATTTGGCTATGCATAATAAACTACAATAAGTGAGCCACCGAAGTAGGGAAGTGAGTTTATTGTTTCCAGGCCGAGTGGTCTCAGTAACAATTTTGAGGGAGCTTATTCATATTGAATGCTGCTGGTACTATCACTCCTAACAGTACCAGAGGTGGGCACAGTCAATTATGGACGATTATGGCATGTGCATTATGGACCTCATTAACTTGTTAAGGAAAACGTGGACTCTATCCAAGAAAGCGACTCACATCACATGATTCACATGTTCAAGAAAACATGGACTCTCACTACAAGAAATCTACATATTCACGAGAGACATAATCCATCGTAAATTAGTCGATGAACAGTTTAACGACGGATAACTTTCATCACAATTTCCTAATCACTAATTCATGATGGATCATATTTGTCGCTACTTCCATCGCTAATTTGCGACGGATTAGCGAATGTCATGATTCGTCGCGAGGCCGTCGCTAATCTGCAGAGATTTGGTTTTGCAACAGATGCACATTTGTTGCTATTGTAGCGACGAATTTACGACCGATTCAATTTTGCGATGGATAAATATTTGTCCCTAATCCATCACTAAATTGGAGGCCGATACTAATTAGTGACGGATAATTTATCCCTAATCCATCACTAAATTGGAGGCCGATACTAATTAGTGACGGATATTATCCGTCACAAAAAAAAAATTGTTTAAAATATAAATATCGAGAAAAAATTTCTTGTTATACAATTTATATATCCTGTGTATAAAAAACAAAGTACACATAAAAAATATATATACATAATAAGTGAAACAAATTTAACACAAGTTACAAGGAGAAAAAAATTATCGATCCACTATAATCCTTGCCAAGTTCTAATTATTTACAAGTGAATATATACAAAGAGTTTCGTTTGAAACAACAAGAAGGTGCAACAAATTAAACACATGAATCTAATCATCGCCAAAATTCAGAGTATCATCATCTTCATTATCTCGAATATCTGCCACTTCATCCATGCCTCCATCGGTTCATCTACGTTGATTATCTTCAGCATCTTACAAGCGAACTAAAAGGTTAGTATTGATAAACAAAATATAATGAAATAAATTATATGCAATGCACCCAATCTAAGGTTGTCAAAAAACTTTTATAGTGATTCAATCATGCATATATGTGTTATAAGGCAGTCAAACAATTTTATAGTGATGAAATCATGCTTATATGTGTTCTAAGGTGGTCAAAAAACTTTCACAGTGATTCAATCATGCATATATGTGTTCTAAGGTTGTCAAAAAACTTTCATAGTGATTCAATCATGCATATATGTGTTATAAGGCAGTCAAAAAACTTTCATAGTGATGAAATCATGCTTATATGTGTTCTAAGGTTGTCAAAAAACTTTCATAGTGATTCAATCATGCATATATGTGTTATAAGGCAGTCAAACAATTTCATAGTGATGAAATCATGTTTATATATGTGTTCTAAGGTTTTTAAAAAACTTTCATAGTGATTCAATCATGCATATATATGTTTTAAGGTTGTCAAAAAACTTTTATAGTGATTCAATCATGCATATATGTGTTATAAGGCAGTCAAAAAACTTTCATAGTGACGAAATCATGCTTATATGTGTTCTAAGGTTGTCAAAAAACTCTTATAGTGATTCAATCATGCATATATGTGTTATAAGGCAGCCAAAAAACTTTCATAGTGACGAAATCATGCTTATATGTGTTCTAAGGTTGTCAAAAAACTCTTATAGTGATTCAATCATGCATATATGTGTTATAAGGCAGTCAAACAATTTCATAGTGATGAAATCATGCTCATATGTGATGAAATCATGCATATACTAGCTTGAATTCTAACGACATGAAACTTTCATACCTAACGGGCACTTGCAGACGGAGTTTCCCTGTCTCGAAAAAAATGCACAACTCATTACGAACAACGTCAAAAATGACTTAATGTAAAAAGTCATGCACTGTGTCCTTAACAAGCTGGCGGACACTATCCCAAGAATTAGCAGGGTCAATCAGACTCTGAGAGTTGATGCTGGCAAGAAAACTCTGAGAGCCCTGGCTGGAAGAAGCAACGACTGGTGTGGTGTTCATATTACTCTCAAACCCGAACACATGACTCTTTTTTGGTTCTCCAGTTGCAGTCACCCATGTTGCAGGATCAAAAGGCAGATGTTGAGTGGAGTCATCGCCATATTGCTCTACCATCTGCTGCTCATATGACTCCTACAAAGTAATGATTACAGTATGGATTAATAATTAAAAATTATAATATTCATGGTAACTTGTCTATTATAATATTTATTAATACAATAAATACATACCGTTGTCGCTCTCGACTTCTCTGATACGAACTCTCCCGTGCTTTTACGTTTATGCGTTTCAACAAATACATCCTTGTAAGGCACAATGCCTCCTTTTTCTGCTTCCTACGAGATTAAATGATAAAAAAATCAATTAAAAAGTATGCAACAATACTTATAAAATTGATAATATATATATATATATATTGATATTGATGAGTTACCATTTTCTTCTGGTGGCTCCAAAAGTCTTAGATCCACCTGTGTGTAGATGGGCATCAGGCATCTTCGCTCAATTTTATGCAGCCTTTGCTTAGCGGTTTTAAAATTCATGGCCTGCCCACTTGTCGTACATTGCATCCCAATAAACTGACCTGATAGTAGGAGGGTCATGGCTCTTCTACTGCAGTGGATCATCTATCCCACCAGATGTTTTTATTGCTGCAGTCTTCATATTGTGTAGCATGTCGGCAAATCGACTGACAGCCACCTTCTACCACACCCACCTCGTATCGTGCTCTTCCTTCACAATCGCGAAGCAATTCAAAGCCTACAAATAATTTTAGAAAGTTAGTATACATGATTATAACAAAAAATTAAATATAAAACACATTAGCTATGATAAATATTTATATTATCATTAATGAGGACCATAATCTGTCCAACACCTCCTTCGAGTACTCTTTCCATTGAGCGATCGATCCTGAAAGATGTTGAAGTAGTGTCTGTCTAATTTATTGTATTAATTCTTATGGCTCAAACCTTGCACTGTATATGAATTGGTACATATTAAAAATCAATTATCGATATACATTATTTATAAGATAAGTATTGGATAAGTGAAAATGAAATACTTACGGTCGACTATCGATATATACTATTTGAATGAATCGTCGTGTGTCAGACTGAGAAGACCCTGCATTCAGCGTTGTCTCATGATGTGTATGAATAGCTGGTGTAGGTGGGTCATGTGCACGAGAAACATCATCTATTGAAAAATGAGTTAGAAATTCACACAATGAACATTTAAACTAATCAAGTATATAATTATTTAAATGATATACCTATCGAAGCATTACGTGAAGATGAAGCCTGAGACTGGCTAACATGGCCTCCACTTGATCCTCCACCACTGGGTGCTCGACTACTATGACCTCTACGAACCATATTCTAATAAATAAAAATGGTATTTGGATCAGTTACATAACTTTTGATCTTATCATGGACATGACATATGCATGAAATGTAAAGATTTAAAGGTCCTACATAAATCAGTTTTATAACTATGCATGAACTGTGCATGTACATGATAAGTATGCATGGAATGTAACATGATATTTAATTTCATGAACATGGATACATAATTAAATAAAAAATAACTTCATGCATACAGTCACATCAAACATTACAATACATTCAAATCATTCATATCACAACAATGTCAAACATGTACCTACAACAAACACACTCCAATATCTCGCTAACTACAACCATGACTAGATGGTCTCCGAAATACAAGCATAAGAGAATATGAGAAAGTAATGTGGTATATATTATAAGATGTATTTCACTAGCTCGAGTATGCTTCCTCATCGCTTGTTTGACTTTCATATTCTTCTTCTTCCTCCTCCTCCTCTTCGTTTTCTTCTTCATTGGGCGCCCATCCACTTGGTATATCATTTGAATCACATTCTTCCATACGTGTGCCATCGGACAATGGAGATGTGACATGCAGACCATGTGTGACATCGTGACTATAAGAGAAGTCATATATATCATCTGATTAATAGTAATCACCCTCTTCAGCAATCTTGTCTTCCTGTAACTGATCATACTCGGGGTATAGTTTAGACTTCACCTTGCAAACTGCCCACCATTCGTTTCTATCTAACTTCCTTGTATTCAGATATAAAGTATAGTAAGCTTGTTGAGCTCGTGAGGCTAATATGAATGATTCATATGTTCCAAAACTTGATTTATGATTCACCTCCAAAATGCTTGAGGCTTTGTTGATTCTTGTTGTTGTGGGATCAAACCAATGACACTTTAATAAAGTTACCCTGTTATTTATGCCTAACTAAGTCAATTTCATTATTTCTTCTATAACACCATAGTAGTCATGTTCATTTTCACCGTAGTTGTTGCCCTTGACACATATGTCACTATTCATCATTGACTTGTTTACACCGTAATCTTTTGTATGGAATCGATAACCATTTATGATGTACCTGTTGTAATATTGCATAACTTTGGTCGGACCATTTTGTAAATCACATAATCCTTGGTCATTAACATCACCATGACAGACCTACAAGCATAAACGATGACTATGATCACGATCAATTAAGTAACATATTTTTGTTTACACAGAAAGAATGCATGTCATTGTCCTTATCAACTCTTTCAACCATGCCACAAACTTATTTTCACGTTGTTTCTGTATTTCTGAATCAGTGAGATGTGAAAGTTTTCTTCACAACTCCAGATCAAATCGTCTGCACTTAACAAATAATTATATTACCGAACTATGTACGTACGTAGAGAACTTAGTGTAACATATTCAGTATACTTACTCGATGTAGGAGTCGATCGCTGAGCAATTAAAAAGGATATAGATTTGTGCTGCGTCTTGCTCTCGATCTTCCAAGAGTCTTGACCGGTAACTGCCAAAGGCATGCCCAAGTGGTTTAAATATTGATAGTTTGTCAGCCACAATAACTTGTTCTCCATCATCATTACGAGGTAGGCAAGTGTAACGTGTTGGAATGTGAGGTTCAAAGTACATAGATGAGAAATTTGAAATCTCTTCTAAAGTGTATGCCTCACAAATTGAACCATCTACTCTTGCTTTATTTCAAAGCTTTTTTTTGAGGTCAAACATGCATCTGTTAACAATATATATCTCATAATACAATAAATTCCCAATAGCATTAGAGAGAAAAATAAAAATAAAAATATACCTTTCAAATGGGTACATCCACCGATATTGCACAGGACCATCAACCCTAAGTTCATATGGCAAATGTATGATCACATGTTCCATAATATCAAAAAATGCTGGCAGAAATATCTTCTCTAGCTGACAAATAGTAGTGACGATAAAATTCTTGAGATTATTTACCTCAGTTACTATAACTTTTGATGCACACAATGTTCTAAAAAATCTACTCAACTCGGATAATACCCCCATATAGGTTTGTCTAACATATCATGGAATGCTAGGAGAATCAACCGTTGCATAATGGCATGACAATCATGGCTCTTCAACCTATATAATTGTCTCTTATCTATCTTCACAACCCGAGCAATGTTAGAGATGTATCCATCTAGAAATCTCAACTGTCTCAACCATTGACATACCTGCTTTACTTGATCTGGTCCAAGCACATACCTTGCCTTTGGTTTCAGTACTTTGCCATTGTACTCTTTGAGTTTCAATTCTGGTCTTTTACATATTACTTTTAAATCTATACGGGCCTTCAGATTATCCTTTATTTTTCCCTTGATATTCATTACTATATTGAACACATTATCAAACACATTTTTCTCCACATGCATCACATCCAAATTATGTCGTATCAATAAGGTCGGGCAATATGATAGTTCCCAAAATATAGATTTTTTTGTCTAATTATGATCATTCTTAAATCCAAGGAAGGACGTCAGACTACGAGCATCTGTCAGTCCATGTGGAAAGTATCGCAATCATCTTAAAATCTTTATGCCAGACAACCATGTAGGTGGACCTTCCATTTCAGTTATTCTTGCTCAGAACACATTTCTTTGTCGTTGGAACGGATGGTCGCTAGGTAGAAATTGACAGTGACAATCAAACCAGTACAACTTCCTTTCATGCGTCAATCTAAAAGATTTTGTATTTTCCATGCAGTAAAGACATGCCAACCTCTCATGTGTGCTCCAACTAGATAACATACCATATACAGGAAAGTCACTGATTGTCCATAGAACAACAACCTTCGAATTGGAGTTTTATTTTTTGTGGGCATCGTACATAAGAACACCATCATCCCACAATATTTTCAGTTTATCAATCAATGACTTTAAATATACATCAAGATTTTGGCCTAGAGAGGTCGAACCAGGTATCAATAGAAATAAGAAAAGATTTTGACGCTTCATACACAAGCTTGGAGGAAGGTTATATGGGGTGACAAATACTGGCCAACACGAGTATGGAGTTGATCTACCCCCAAATGGATTAAACTCATCTATACATAAACTGAGCCTAACATTTCTCAATTCCATTGTGAAGGTCAGATGAGTACGATCAAAGTACTTCCAAGCTTCCGTGTTAACATGATGTGTGATCTTGTCTTCATCATGTCGAACTTTATTTGCATGCCATCTCATGTATTTAGTTATCCTCGAAAACATACAATCATTGCAATCTAGGGGTAAGAGGGAAGTAGCGAAGCGACTTGTATGTCACTTCTTTTGACCTCGTGCTACAATTGCCTCTTGTTTTTGGCTTGAACCGAGGATGCCCATATGACAGACATGATCTGCTATTTTCTTGATCTTTGAAATACAACATGTAGTGATTTGGACAAGCATCTATCTTTTGATACCCCATACCTAGAGTGTTGACCATAACCTTCGCACGATAGAAATTTTAGGGCAATTTCTCATCTTTAGGCAATATACTTTTCACAATAGAGCACAAATAGTCAAAACATGATTGACTCAAATTATACTTGGACTTCAAATTCAGTAGTTGAAGAACTGCATACAAGATAGTGTGACTCTCGCAATTATTCTAAAGTAGCTCATCAGCATATCTAAGTAAGTCATAAAATCTACTAGCTGCATCGTTTGCTGTTTCTTTCTCTACCCAAGTTAGTACATCACTAGGACCCATAGCAGAACCCAGTTCTGGTCCTGCAGCATCAAATATCAAATCTACATATGGATTATCGTGCACCACATCTACCCATGCATCAAAATTGTTTCAAAATTCTTCACCATGAAGGGTCTAATTCTGATAATCACTCACAAAACCCTTCCTGTATAGGTGATGTCTAACGCCATGATGTTCTACAAATTGATTATTCTTACACATCGTGTAGAGGAACCTGATCTGACCAGTGAGATCCACTATACTGACACTTGCCATTGTAAATTCAATAAAACTGTCAACACTAGCTATATATTCAAGCGATACCTCATTGTTAACTATCCTACAATACATTCATTCACGGTTTGCAGCCATTTTGTCCTATGATGTTACAGATATTATCATAACTAGTTAAAAGAGAATCATAAGAATGCTATGATGAAGAAAATATCTAATTTATCATGCATTGATGATGGATGTAATGATTTGATATATCACACACACACACACACACACACACACACACACACACACACACACACACACATATATATATATATATATGATGTCATTCAATCATAAGAACTATGATGCATGTATTGATAACTTAATATTTTCATGTGCAACACCATCACATCATATTTACACTCATCACAAAGATATTTAGAATGATGAAATCACATTCATCAACATAATACATTCATTTGAAGCATGTTCTCATGATACAATTTCACATGAAAGGCATAATAAATTTGAAAATAACTTCATGCAAGCATGGATACAATCACATTCAACATGACAATACAATCACTCATTCATACCATAATAATGTCAAACATGTACCTACAGCAAACACACTCCAATATCCTGCTAACTACTACCATGACTAGTATAGAATCCGAACTCCAAAAATAAGAGCACTTCTATTTTCATACATTCAAATCATGCTCAGCATGATCTTCGAACTCCAGCAAAGCAGTCCTAAACATCAACAACTAAGTGAGTGTGAACAGAAAAGTGTTGCATCCAAGAAATTAAATAACCTGTGATGCACTTGCATCACTTACTCACCATGGGTATTTACTCGATTTGCATGCTTTTGCCTTTGCATTTTTCTTATTTCTTTTTGCATGATATTTTTAGCCGCATACGATGCTTAGCACTAAGCATCGTGCAATTAGCTCAGTTACGCACCTGCAAAGCATAAATGTACAAACGAAGGATTGGCCTATGGTGCCTTTTTTATAGGTGTGTCGTCGACTAAAATGTTGGCTCATGGCACGATGTGGTGAGGCAAGCAGTGGATTACCATAGTTGTGCACTCTGTGTGCGGTGGATTGCCACAACTCACATGAAGCGTCAAAAGTTTGTTGAAACTCTAAAGGCGATTTTTCATCTCAGCTTAGCGGCCTCAGGTCAAGTGAAGCCATCCGCTGAGTTTAAGCATATCAATAAGCAGAGGAAAAGAAACTTACATGGATTCCCCTAGTAACGGTGAGCGAACTGGGAATAGCCCAGCTTGAGAATCGACAGACTTCGTCTACCAAATTGTAGTCTGTAGAAGCGTCTTCACCGACGGACTAGACCCAAGTCCCCTGGAGAGGGCGCCGGAGAGGGTGAGAGCCCCATTGTGTCCAGACCCTATCACACCATGAGGCATTGTCAACGAGTCGGGTTGTTTGGGGGTCATTAGGTCATCGACACACGGCAACGTCGGTGCTTGGGGGTCATCGGCGGTGGCACACGACAACATCGATGCTCGGGGGTCGGCGGCGGTGGCACACAGCGGTGAGAGATGGAGTGAGGGAAGAAGGAGGAGGTGTAGGAGAGGGCAATGGGTGATGGTCGACAGGTGACAGCCAATAGGTGGTGGACGACGAGTGACAGAATGAAATAGAAAGGGAAAAGAAAGGGGCTCAGATTAGGTTTTTACAGGAAATTTAGCGATGGAATTTTTTTTCACAAATGCTGTCACAAATTTGCGATGAAGTAGCAATGGAAAAATGGTGTTACTCATCCATCACGAAGTTGCGACAGAGTGTGAGACAAAATTTATCTGTCGCTAATCCATCACAAATTTGGGACAATGTTTGCAATAGAATTTTTCCATCGCAAATTCTGCAACTAATTCCAATTTTAAGGACGGATAGTTTTCCCTCACTAATCCGTCACAATGTTGCAATGAATTATTTTCATCGCAAATTTTTGTCACTAAATAACATTTTTCTTGTAGTGTCTATCCAAGATCAAGAGTCGCATTCATATAATACACAACAAGAATCCATATCCTCATATGATGTTAATCATGTTTAAAAGAACTCTACCTTGATAAGTCTGAAAACTTGTGTAACAATACATTACTCTCTCCTCATTATAAGTTATTTAACGAAGAGAAAATGAGAGAGTATAGTTATCACCCGTAGATTACTTAAGGAACTGAACCACGTTAAAATCATGTATTTCTGAGTGTGTTTTTTTGAATTTCAAGTATTCCATCATGGTATCAAAGCACTTTACAGATCAAGCTAGATTGATCAAGTTGTGATGCTTTCATAAGGACTATGAGCGCATCTCTTTCATCTAAAGTGCAGATTAGCGAGCCTGATCTGTTCATTTTTTTTCTCTGCACACGATAAGGTGTGCAACGGGGCAGAAGCATATCCCTACTCAACGCCGTGTCCCAACAAGCACTGTAGGGCAGCAGTGTGTTCCAGCCGTGAGTGCTACATGCAGTGTAGCAGACCACCGATGAGTCCAGGCTGCATCCTTTATGACCATGTCCATGTGATGCACTATAATATATTGTGCTGCCACAGTGCCTCCAATTGAAGATTCAATGGCCACCCAGTCAAGTTCACAATCAAGCCTAACCGGCCCAATGGTTTCTTCAAATCTGGTACCTCAGTGGAACACCTTTTCAAGTTTAGTTTTCAAGAAAACTAGACAAAAATAATTATTTATTATGGAAGACTCAAATCGAGTATGTTATGAACAGTCAAGACTTGTTCAAATTTGTCGATGGGTTCTAATTGCCACCATCAAAATATGAGAATGATGAAACGATAAATCCTACATACCAATCATGGTACATGGCTGATCAACTTGCCTTAAGTTGGATCAAAGCCTTAGGATTCCCACAACTTGTGATGCATGGGTGGTTCTTGAGAAGTCGTATGTTTCTCAATGTTCGTTGTGTATTTTACAGCTTAAGGCATCAAGAAAGACAAAGATGATATGACTAGTTATTTAAACAAAGTAAAATTATAGGTTTATTCATTAATAGCTGTAGGCAAGGATGTGAGTGACATTGATCTAGTTCAAACAACCTTGAATGGTCTCCCAGTTGAGTATGAAAGTTTTATAACATCTGTAACTATTGTTGCATCAAAATACTTACCTATGTTTGTGGATATTTTTGACATGTTACTCATTAGCAAAAGTTTTCAAGAATTTCTATAGTCATGTAGGATACACCATCATATCTCGTGTCCTCATACCCAACAACATAATAGACTTATTGAACGCAAACATAGACATGTTGTTGAAACTGAGTTGAGTTTATTATTTCACTCCAGTATACTGATGCCATTTTGGGTTGATGTTTTTCGCACTGCTGTTTACCTTAATAATCGTCTACCCTAAGTCAACTAAAACAAAAAAAATCCCTTTCACATTCTTTTTCGGAGAAAACCTGATTATTCTTTTCTTTATGTTTTTTGTTGCATTTGTTACCCTCACATTGTTTCTTATAACTCAAACAAACTACAACCCAAAACTAAAACATGCATTTTTCTTGGTTATAGTCCTAATTATAAAGGATATTTTTGTTATGATCCAGTTCAGGCCCAAACTATATCTCTCATAATGTCCTTTTTTATGAAAACAAGTTTATCTATGTCCAAACTAAAACCCCTCTTACCGCCTGTGAGTTATCCTCCTTGTTGACCTCATCATCTCTACCTTCTCTTACAAACCAAGTATTACCATCAGTCAACCCTAGTGTATCCATCATTTTCTCTCCTCCAACTGTGGTGCTACCAAGTGTCCCTATTCATGTGCATGATCCTCAAATCACTTGTTTTAATGGATTCCCCCTCCCTCCTCCTATCATTGTGTCCCTTGTTGCCTCACCTCATTGTTCTTACCAAGCCTCTCACTACAGCTCGATATGCTCTCTTACGTAGCAAGCTCACTGTGCTTCCCAACCTGATGATCTTGAGAGAGTATGTTAAGGAAAACATGGACTCTATCCAAGATTGAGTCACGTTTAGATGATTCACAACATATTCAAGAAAATGTGGACTCTATCCAAGATAGAGAGTCATGTTCAGATAAAACACAACAAGAGTCCATATCCTCTTGTAACATTAATCATGTAACGAGTTCATGTTCAAAAAAACTCTATCTTGATAAGTCTGAAAACTCATGTAACCATCATTATAAATAATACATTACTCTTTCCTCTCTACAAATTATCTAATAGCGAGAGTATAGTTATCACCATGGGCGTAGGTTTCTCAAGAAACTTAACCATGTTAAAATGGTTAGGGAGCTTCCTACCTGATATGCTCTTGCTTATCGCATTGGATAGAACTCCTAACGGATTAAAGATGTCAATCAGTCTTTCACTGCTCATCCACCGGGTCTATACCTTATCCCTTGCTGAGGTCGAGTTTCCTTGTAGAGCATCTTCTTTGGCCTGTAAATAGACTGTGAAAGACATCAATGAGATTATCTTCCTTTTGCCTCTCGTGGATGTAAGCTATAATGCCAAACCATATAAATCTCTTTGCCTCTCATTTCTCTTATTCCATCGTTAAAACACTTTGACATGGTATCAGAGCAAGCCTCAACTTAATTCATCATGAGCGACGACGACAACAACACTAGCCAGGATGCTAACACCAACACCAACGTCATTACCAAAATAGTGGTACAGGAACAAAATCCATCACTCAAGATCACTACCATGCTTCTCAATGACACAAACTATCTTCCATGGTCTAAAGCGGCCATGTTCTACCTCAGCGGCAAAGGCAAACTCAACCTCATCAACGGTAAGAATTTGGCACCATCAAAAGATCATGCCTCATACGAAGAGTGGGAGTCCAGAAACCATTTGGTCATATCTTGGCTCCTAAACTCTATGGAGCTGAGTCTAGCATAAGGCTTTCTGTTTCACGAGACAGCCCGAGACCTATGGGAATCCCTTGCTGAAGTTTATAGACAACAGAACAATATGGCCCATGTGTATCAATTGGAGCAACAAATCTCTAAACTCTAGATGAATGAGAAGCCCTTCCATGAGTATATTGGAACTCTACGGGGCATGCTTGATGAACGAAGTCAGTAGAGACCCCTTACTACCGACATTACCACGCTCAAACAGCAGGCCGAGGAGAACACACTTTTTAAACTCCTAGCTAGCCTACCTGATAACTACGATAACCTGCGTAGTCAGATCCTCATGTCCAACACTCTCGTGACCTTCAATACTGTGTGTGTCATCATACAAAGGGAGGAAACTAGACGACAAGTAATGGGAATCAAAAGTAAGGTTGACAACAATGTTCATGAAAAGACTGCCTTCACCACTCAGACCAAGTCTAAGAGTGAAAAAGGGATTAACACAAGTGATAGAATCCGTGGCAGGGAACGCACCAGACCAAAATATACTCATTGTGGTAAACTCAGGCATATGAAGGATAGGTGCTGGGAAATAGTTGGCAAACCAGGGCAGAGCAATCAGACCATAAAGAAATCTTCCTCCTCAAAGCTGAACATCGACGAGTTGGCCAAACTCCTCCAACTACTCAATATATCCAATCTCGCTATAAACACCGAATCAGGTGAACGTAAAAGCAATGTCGCATGTATATTCCCAATTGCCCTCGCTACTAATTCCTTGCAAAATAAATATCTTATAGACTCTAGGGTCACAGATCACATAGAGGCTGGTTAACGTTCATTAAGATGGTCCCCACAAATCCCGTGTGCATAGCCAATGGAACCCTTGTTCCAATTCAAGGGAAAGGAATTAAAAACTTCCTTCAAGATAGTCAGGCTTCTTATGTGCTTTATATAAATGATTTTCCATCAAACCTCATATATATCAGCAAAATCACCAAATCTCATAAATGTAACGTCATCTTCTCAGCTAACAAAGTGGTTTTTCAGGATGCCAAGACAAGGAAAATGATTGGTAAAGGTACCGAACCTAATGGGCTCTATATCTTGGATGACGAAACCAAGACGATGCTGTTAAAAAAGGATGTTGATGAAAGTAAACTATGGCACTCCCGACTCGGTCATCCCTCTGACCGAATTTTGAAGTCTCTTCTACCTAATTTGGTATTTGATATAAACCAGACATGTGATACTTGTCAGTTCACTAAACAAACTCGTTTGTCGTTTAATGCCTCTGAGGATAGATGTGAATTTGTCTTCGATTTAGTTTATTTTGATATGTGGGGGCCCGACCCCAACAGACTCTTATGCTAGTTTTAAATACTTCGTTACTTTTATTGATGATTGTTCCAGGACTACATGGGTCTACTTTCTAAAAAAGAAAAGTGAAGTTCTTAAGTGTCTTTAAAGAGTTTTGTGCCATGATCAATACTCAATTTGGCATACAAGTCAAATCCATTTAGTCCGACAACAGGGAAAAATATATAAGTGATGCTTTTAAAAAATACCTTAGCACTCATGGAATCTTACCCCAAAATACTTGTACTGGACCCCCCCCAACAAAATGGGGTCGCAAAACGCAAAAACCAACATCTGCTAAACATCGCTAGGGATCTTATTTTTCAATCTAATGTTCCAAAACACTTCTGGTCTGACTCCATAGCCGTTGCATGTTACATCATGAATAGAATACCCAGTAAAAGCATCGGTGGTGCAAGCTCCATGCGGATCCTTCGGGGAAAGGACCTATCCATCTCCCACCTTAAAGTGTTTGGATACACCTGTTATGTTCACCTACAACCTAATGATAGAGATAAACTCGACAAGAGGGCAGTTAAATGTATTTTCTTGGTCTATTCCACTATAAAAAAGGGTTTCACATGTTATGATCCCAAACAGGGAAAAACTTATATCTCACATGATGTTAACTTTTTCGAGCATGAGCCTTATTTCAGGAAAATCAACCAAGATGCCATGCAGTATGAGCTTCAGTGAGAGAAGGCTACTACTACCAAAGCCAAGAAGCCCGTCCTACCTAATGTCATCATCCTCGACATCTTCTCACCAAACCAACCTGGACCATCATCTCCCACCGAGGGCCAACCTGCGTCATCCTCCCCTGCCAATCTCGAACCTCTTCAGGCCAGTCAACCACCTATAGACAACAACCATCCAGATTCAGCACCTACTACCAACCCAAATCCATTGGTTGAACCTGTCTGAAGATCCAGTCGCACTTCACATGCCCCAACTCACCTACAAGACTACTATACCTACCTAACTTCGACCTCCACTCGTCACCCTATAGAAAACCACTTATCCCTAAACAACATGTACACCACATATCTTAACTTCTTAGCCGCCACCTATTCCCAAACTGAACCCGGATCCTACCAAGAGGCCATCTCCCAACCTAATTGGATAAAGGCTATGCGAGATGAGTTGTCTGCACTTGAAAAAAAATCATACTTGGGACATCGTTCTTCTACCGAAGGAAAAAGCCTGTGGCATGCAAATGGACTTACAAAATAAAGTATAATAGTGATGGAAGTATAGAACACTACAAAGCTAGATTGGTAGCCAAGGGTTACACACAAATTGAAGAGATTGACTTCAATGAGACCTTTGCTCCCATCACTAAAATGATGAGGCACATATTAACTCAACGTCAAGAACATCTTCCTTCATGGCGATCTCAAAGAAGAAGTATACATGGAACTTCCCCCAGAGATACAAGACCTCTACGAACCCGGACAAGTGTGTAGGCTAAAGAAAGCCCTATACGGCTTAAAACAGTCCCCTAGGGCCTGGTTTGCAAAGCTCAATGAAGCATTATTCGAGCAGGGGTTCAAGAGAAGCAAGGCAGATCACTCCTTGTTCACAACTAAGCGCCCTTTCGAAACTACTATTATGCTCATTTATGTTGATGGCATCATAGTAACAAGTGACGACTTAGAAGGGATAGACAGGATAAATAAGCATCTCAATAAGAGATTTGAAATCAAGGACCTTGGGAAACTTCGTTATTTTTTGGGCATAGAAGTGGCTCACTCTGACAAAGAGCTATTCGCAAGACAAAGAAAATACACTTTATACCTCCTGAAAGAAACCAGAATGCTCAGTGTGAAGCCCATTGACTCACCCATGGAAGCCAATTACAAACTCCTCAAAGATGAAGGAGAACCCGTCCACAACATAGGAAGCTTTCAACGCTTGGTGGGCAGGCTCATATACCTCATGGTGACCAGGCCGGATATATCCTATCCTGTGAACCTAATAAGCCAATTCATGCACTCTCCAAAAATGCCTCATCTTAAAGCCGCTCACATAATCCTAAGGTATCTTAAAGCAACTTCGAGCAAGGGTATACTAATGAAAAGACACAGACACACTGATGTCATAGGGTACTCGAATGCGGACTAGGCAGAAGACCCAAATGATCGAAGATCCACCACCGGATATTATGTATTTGTGGGAGGCAACCTCGTCACTTAGAGAAATAAAAAACAAAATATAGTGGCTCGCTCAAGTGCAGAGGCCGAATACAGGGCCATGGCTTCAGCAACCTGCGAATTAGTGTGGGTCAAGGCTCTACTCGAAGACATCGGGATCAACTCTTACAAAGCCATGGAACTAAGGTGCGACAACAGAGCAACTATTCATATCAGCGCCAATCCCGTATTCCATGAAAGAACAAAACATATTGAAGTGGACTGCCATTTCATACGAGAAAAAGTTCAAAGAAATGTGATCTGCACTCCTTTCATGAAAAGCGAAGATCAAGTGGCAGATATATTCACAAAATCATTGTGTTGTAATCACTTTAAAATCTTGTGTAACAAGCTGGGACTAATCGATATCAATCCATCAGCTTGAGGGGGAGTGTTAGGGAGCTTCCTACTTGATACGCTCTTGCTTATCGCATTGGATAAAACTCGTAATGAATTAGAGTTGTCAATCCGTCTTTCACGACTCATCCATCGGGCCTGTACCTTATCCCTTGCTGAGGTCGAGTTTCCTTGTAGAGCGTCTTCTTTGGCTTGTAAATAGACGGTGAAAGACATCAATGCGATTATCTTCCTTTTGCCTCTCATGGTTGTAGGCTACAATGCCGAACCACGTAAATTTCTTTGCCTTTCCTTTCTTTCCATCGTTAAAACACTTTGACAAAAATCGTGTGTTCCTAAATGTGTTTTTTTGAATTTCAAATATTCTATCATAGCTAACGAGAAAGATCTAGTCAATCAGGCTATATCTTGCCAGCCCGATCCGATCGACCTGACTTAATACCTATATCTATTAGGGCTTCGATCCAACCTGACCCTTATGGGGTTCTGTTTTGGTCTGGGTCTTATTGGACATAGGTTGTGTAAGGCTGGGTCAAGCCTTTTTTAATCCAACCATTATTGGGTTGAGAGAGCAGGGCTCCATTGGGATGGAAATACTGTTTGGAAGCGGTGCATTGGGATGGAAATACTATTTCAATATGTTGTAAAAATATGTTGTTGGGGTTAGAGTTTGCTGAAAACATCCTACTGTCAATGATGTTGAAACGTTGTACTGAGGTCGTCAACTCCATCCTAGCACAGTGTGTTTGCAATAGAATAACTCCCAAAACAATAGAAGATTTTGGGGAAACCACAACAGGCTGCTCCCAAACCGTAAAAGGCATTGAGGAAACCACAAAACACCTCCAATTCGAGGCTCTCAAATGGACAAAAGTTTCTTACGTTGTCCACTTATATCTTTTCATTTTTTTCCCATTGTTTTCTATATCCAACCATTATGCTATTTGAACGCTGCAAGATCTTACGACTTTATGTGCAAATCATAAGCATTCTTCGTCGTCATGCACAAATAATCAAAAGTTATCCTACTACTAAATTATGAAGAATAGCTTTCAAGTGGTTGCTTTCTAGCCCTGTGCATTGAGCCAAAAATTTGATGTCACTCTAATCAGATATTGAAATTTGTAGAATTAAACTATATGCAATGTAGTCCTATTCTAAGCAGAGAATATAAATCTTATTCCAAATATTACAACTTTGATATTACATTGAATTGAATAAAGAAAAATAAAGAAAAGTCTTCTTCTTGAATGTTTCTGCAAAACTAGAAAACAAGTTAACACAAAAATGTAGGTTTATCTGGATTTATCCGAAAATATTGGGAAATTATCAGATATTATCCAAATATAAACCCAATTCATACTTTCCTGATATAAACATAAATGATGAAATTGAATTGGGAATATGAAAATAAGATTTGCAAATTCAAAATTGGGGTCAAAATGACCAAAATGCCTCTGATAGCAAGACTATGGCCTTGAAATCAGGGCTTTTCAGAAAAATATTTTGTAAAATGAGATTTTGAAATTCAAATGAAAATAAATCAAACACAAGATGATATGATATGATTGAAAATAAGAAAATCTAAGTTTGGGATTTCAAAATTGAGGTCAAATAACTAAAATGCTCGTAATAGCAAGACTACGAACTTGAAATTAGGGGTTTCAAAAAATATTTCGGTAAAAACTTGGGATTTGGGGTTTGAATAAAATCAAATAAACATAAAATTGGATGGAAAACACCCTAACATGACTAAAAACATATACAAACCCTAAAAACATGAACTTCTATAAAAAAATCTAAAATATCATGAAAATCATGATTTTGTCAGTGTTTTGGGATCCTGCGGGTACCTTATTTTGCCATTTAACTCATCCAAGCATCAAATGAGATCCAAAATTAATAAAAATCAATACCTTCACTCCTTGTAACCCTAAAATTAATCTAGAAGTATAAATATCAAATTTTAACATGATTTTAATATGAAAATTGCATGAAACCGTAAAATTTGCTATTTTCGCCCGAGGGCACATACCTGTTTCAGTGTTAGACCCGAATCAGGGGTCAAATCACCATGAAAATTCATAAAATTTTACAGAGCAATAATAGACAAAAAAACAGAGATTCTTCTTTTTACATATCGTACAAATCATCTATGTTTAGGGAGATATCATTCCGACAATCTGTACCTGAATTTAACGAATATAAAATCAATCGAAACAGGCACTTCCAGTTTCAAATACAGATAAAAATATCAAAACACATCAAAAATTTCTGAAATTTCAACAGTGAATAATAGATATGTAGATAATGAACTTTCCTTTTTAAAGATCATTGATCAGATCTCCGGTTAGGGAGATACGATCAACACAAGTTGAATTAGGGTTTTAATAAAACATAACGAGTTCTAAAAGTTGATCTGACTCTCTAACAGAGAAAAAATACCAAACAATGACAGAAAATTATAAGAAATTTACAGTAAATAATAGACTTTAATAAAAAGCTAGTAAAGTTTACGGATCTCAAATTGGATCTCGGATAACAAAAATAATGCAACTGCAAGTTATACATGAATATGAATAACGATTTTAATAAACAAGAATCACGATTTGACTTTGTATTTTTCTAACAAAATTTTCGAATCTCAAAACCTCTAATTTTTTTACAGAGACTTACTGACAAATCCATGGACTAAATATAAGAAAATCAGAATTTTCTAACAGAGATTTAAACACAAAATAACATAATTTCTATAGACCTAGAATCAAAACACATAAAAATCTAATAAAACAATAAAAACTATGACTTAAACATGGAAAATAACAAAAAAAAACATATAAACAACATAACAAAATTTAATTTAATGCTAGAACATGTAAAACAAACATCATTATAATAAGAAAATAAAAAAAATACAGGGAATCTATGGCTGAAATTGATTTTACCTTTGAAAATATGGATTTAGCCCATTTAACGGGTAAATCTCATATTTCATTTGTTAAGAATATAGAAAACGTACCTCTCGACAATGGCAGTCATTTCAAGAATGAGAGGATGAAGACCTTCTGCTCGAAGTTCAGGATTCATCATCACTTCTCAGCTCCTTATTATCCCCAAGAGAATGGCCAGGCAGAGGCCACCAACAAAATTTTAATCCGCATTGTAGAAAAAATTGTGGAAACGGGCCGTGATTGGCACGAGAAGATGCATGATGCACTCTGAGCGTACCGAACCATCATTCGAACCCCAACCAATGCTACTCCTTCGTAGCTTGTTTATGGGACCGAGGTGGTATTGCCTCTCCACGTTAAAAGCCTGCATTCAACCCTATGTTGGGATGAGGTCGGAGAAAGAAGATTGTTAGGGCCTGATATGGTGTAGTGGATGGCAGACCAAGTGAGATTTATTCAAGAATATTTTTTGGCAGTTTAAAGTCGACAGAAAAGTTATGCAGACCAAAGACATCGCGAGTTAGAATTTGAGTAAGGTGATCATGTATTTCTAAAGATATCTCATTTTAAGGGAGTGATGTGTTTTGGTCAAAGCGAAAAATTGAATCCAAGATATATTGAACTCTTCGAGATACTCACGAGAGTTGGTCAAACAACATACAGACTGGCTTTGCCACCTTCCTTATCTCAAATTTACAACGTGTTTTACATACCTATGCTGTGAAAGTATGTGGTTGATCCCTCCCATATACTGGATACTGTTGAGTCAGTACTGGAGATACAAAATGACTTAAGCTTGAGTGAGAAGCCTATAGAGATTCTGGATACGAAAGTTCAAAAACTAAGAAATAAAGAGTTGTGTCTAGTATTGGTTAGATGGAGTCATCACAATAATAATGAGGCTACATGAGAGCATGAATCTGACATTCATGAATAATTTCCATAATTGTTTCCAGGTAAAATTCAAGATGAATCTTCTTTTAAGGGAGGTAGAATTGTAACTCCCTCCGGCAATCTCGCCGGAGGGGATAAGCATTAAACGAAAAAAAAATCAAAAAGAGGAAAGTCGGTTTGCCAATTAGGGAAACCTCCTTTCCCATGAAAGATCGGGGGATGAGGATAAACCTCACCCCCCAAAATCCGTAGAGGGTAAGGCTTATCCTCACCTTGCGTGAGGGCTATAAATAGCCCTTACTCAACCTCCCTCCACCACACCTCAACAAGCAACAGAGGGAGAGACAAAGAGAGGGCGACAAAGAGAGTGAGAGAGAAGAGGCGGCTTACCGACGACGACGGCAAGGTGAGTACCCTCCTTCTCTTCTCCTTCTTCATCATCTTCTTCTTTCTTTTCTTTTCCGGTGAGTGAGGGTCGGCAACCATGGTTGCCGATGATTTGCAGAAAAAAAAATAGAGAATGAGAGAGAGAGAGGGAGGGAGAGAGGGGCGGGGGGGAGAACCCGTCAGTCTGGGTCACGCCCAGACCGAGGCAACTAAAAAAAAAATAGGCTGGTTCGGTCTGGGTGTGACCCAGACCAAACCGGGTTGGTTCGGGTCACACCCAGACCGAACCGAGCAAGTGAAAAAAAAGAGGGGAATTAGATTGGACCAGTTTGGATTGAACCGGTTCATATGGAGTCAGGTTTGGATCAACCCGAGTCAGACCGAACTGGTTCGATCTGACTGGATATAGGTTCTTAGTGGGATTCAGTTTGATCTGGACCTGTGCTGGATTCAGACAAATTGTTCTGGATTTGATTAGATCAGTACTAGATTCATATCAGAATTGGGTCTAGATCAAACTCTTTTGTATCCAGTCAGAGTGTATGAATCAAGTCAGACTGTTCTGGATACAGTTAGATTGTCCTGGATCTAGTCAGACTATTCTGAGATCCAGTTAGAATATTCTGGATCAAGTCTGACGATTCTGGATCTAGTTGAATTGTATTGGATCCAGATCATAGATGGATCTGGATCGTGTAATTCTAGAATTATACCGAAATAAAAATTGACCAGAATACCCTTTTGGGTACCCGAGATCTATTTTGGTAAAATGGACATAACTTTGCACCCCAAACTCAGAATTGAGTGAAGTTTAATGCGTTGAACTCGTATTGAAGAAAGGAATCTACTTATCCATTAGTTGTGATTAAATTAGTGAAACAAAATTGAGGTTTTATGAGTCAATTCAGGAAGGGTATTTTGATAATTGTGTATTAATGTGAGCATGTTTGTATAATGACCAGATCATACTGTTAGAGCTTCTTGAAACTCGATTGCGGTGAGAGCACAGCCTTTGCACTCAATGTAAGGGATATTATAAGTAATTTTAGATGTAAATAAACATTTTTACGTTGCATGATATTGTAATATTGTGAATGAATATTAGTAGCATGATAGCCTTCGAGTGAGATCATAACATGCATAAAATTTCCATGCTTGACATTCTGAGTTGAATTCATATGCATGTTGTTATGGAATTCATGTTAGTTATGGTTTGTTATACATGTTAGGAAGAGACTAGATTTGTGAACGCATGTCTATGTGGTTATTAATATCATGCATGGTGATGAGATTATATTTAGATTGGAGTCTCATTTATTCTATTCATGTTGTATGAATAGATATTTTGAAATCAACATGCAAGACCCCTTAAATCCTGAAAGTGGCAACCTGTTGCAAGGGCTATCTAGTTTGCTGCCAGAATGCAGCCACCATGGAGAGTGAGTCACCAAAGGTTTAATGATGTAGAGACACTACAACAATTCATACTTAGTGAGAGACACATGTGAGTCCTAACGTCATCATGAGATTTAAGAATGAGATTCATTTTGATTAGTTCACGAGATCACTCATGAGAGAATGAGTGAATTACAGTTTGAGAATGTGGTTCAATGTGTTGAACTTAGTCATGACTTAGGGTTACACTCACACCGGGTTTGGGACTCCGGAGGACCATGGATGGTTGATAACCATCATGGTTAGGATGTAGCATGAACTATACCGAAATTGGGAGCTTGACCTTTCGGCTAGCTACCGGTAGGGTCCTCGTGGTGGTTCAATATAGTGTCTGGTGGTTCGGAGACCATTGAAAATGTATGGTTCATTGTCTGGCCAACATGTGGAATTGAGGTGTTCTACGAAGTTGCTACGCCCATAGACGGCTATGATCGGTATAACTGACCTAATGATAGTTGTTTTAAGAAAGTGTTGAGAAAGTTAATGGGGGTAATTAAAATATACCAACTTGTGTGGTGTGTCAAAAACTAAACTAAGATTAGGGGCTTAGAGCCCACTACAATTGTAAGTTTAAGTGTTTATTTGCTTATAATTATTTTTTATTGGGTTGTAGACTCATCTTCATGTTTAATTAGAACTGTAGGTTGCAGGCGCACTAGCACAGATAGAACTTGATCAACTTCTTCTTCTTCGGCAGAGCATTTGATAGTTTTTAATTTCATGTGATTGAACAATAAGGTATCTTTTACTTGCTTTTGTTATGAATGGTGAACATTGTAAGGAAAGTGATTATTGGAATAAAAATAAAGAAAAAAAATTTAGCCACGTTTTCTCTGTGTGAATTTTGAACTATTTCCCTTTGGAAAGTAATACCAACCGAACTTGGACTCCTGAGATCCCAGATCGGGGTGTTACAATGTCTTTCAATTCATATTGCATCGACATTATAAATATCCCTCCCTTTTTTGTGTTGGGTTTCTATTTTCCTTACAAAAGGTAATGTATGTTTAATATCTTAATTGTCTACCATCTGTGAACTGCACTCAGTGCTATAATTTTCAAAGGCAGATGTGTTTGTCTACCAGGAGAGGTTGTAAATAATGAATCCAATGTGTTGGTTACTAGTGTTTGTGCTATTAATGTTATGCATCAGGTGGTGCTTGTCATGGGTACTCAGTTGTAACATTCATAATTCATCATTCACATAACCAAATACATTTATTTCCATAATTTGGGTTTGGCAAGAATTTAATCTAACATGGTGTTGTTTGTTGTTTCTCCTTTGTACTTGTTATATCTGATGTGTTGATTTCGTTTATCGCACTAATCCAATCAAGCTACGGTACAAAATGTGTTTTTCTTGGTTGTTCTTTAGTAGAACTTTGAACATGCTTTTGCTATGTCCATGACCATCTGTAACTATTTACTGTATTTGACATATGCTTGTGATTTATGTTTATTTCTCATTTGGCACCTCATTCAAGAAACAAAGTCTGGTAGTTCTTTTGATTCTGCTCTACATGATGTCAATCTCAGAGTTAACTTGCATTTTGTGTTTCATTTTTACTTCATTTTGTCCTCAAAATGATCATGTTTTCTGGAACCATTTGTGTTGCAGAGCGAGTTGGGGCTCAAGTGTTTGAATGTGCTTGTGTAATTGAGTTGCCTGAATTGAAGGTATGTGTTTATTCTTAATAGCTTCTAAAATTCTTCATTGACATTTTTACTTTGTATATATTGGTTCTGTAATAATTTCATATATATATATATATATATATATATATATATATATATATATATAGAGAGAGAGAGAGAGAGAGAGAGAGAGAGAGAGAGAGAGAGAGAGAGAGAGAGAGAGAGAGAGAGTTGCTAACCACTTTTCTATCTAACCGGACTTTTGAAGGTGTTTTTTTTTATATTTTCCTTAAATCCGACCATACAGATGTGTTCTACATGCTTGATTTTTTTTAGAAATCGACTCTTGGATCATCTGATTCCAATACACAATTAGGTTCTTATAATGTTTAAAAATTGACGGACTAAGCTTTTCATAAATAGTCAAGGCTTAAAAAATCATGTTTTTTGATTGAAAAACATGATTCAATGTTGTTCCCTAGTAAATTGACCATGTCAAGCACATCTTTACGGTCAGATTTAGGGAAAGACATGAAAAAATGGAAGCGGATCAGGTCATGCTAAACATGAGCGTTTTTGCTCATGCTGACATCGTGGCCATCCAATTTGCATTTTAAAAAGCTCAAAAGTCAACAAAACCACGTGGCATTCATCCAAAATGCAAACAGACGGCCACGAAGTCCGCATGAGCAAAAATGCTCATGTTCAGCATGACCTGATTTGCGCCCTAAAAAAAAACCTTCAAAAACCTGATTAGCTGGAAGAATATTTGTGTTTTTGAGATTCTCCCTGTAAAGTTCTTTATTTATTGCAAACCATGATTCAAAGATGATACAAATCTTGTCATTGTCTATATGATATCCGCTTGTCTAATGGTCTTTCATTCCGGATCCAAATCCAAAATTGCCTACTTCAATACCTTTTAAAATAATGCTTATTTAAGGCTTCTAAATATAAAATTAATTCCAATAAATTGTTTAGTTCTTTTCAACACCTCAATTGACATGGAATGCTCAATGCCTCTTAAGAAAACTGTTCAAATACTCCCCTTAGGAAAGATTTGTTCTCACATACGGTGCAAAAAGGTTCAGCGTCCTTCCCCCAGGATATAATAGCCTCAACGATCTGAGTCGGTGCACTCCGATGATAGATCACCCTTCGACGACAACCTCAGCAAACAACTGATACAAAACTTCTCTTTCCAGAAAACACCCACATAGAAGCAAAAGAGAGAGAAAACCGAGAGTCACTTGTGTTTTGTGTATATGCGTAACCGCAGCCCTCTAGCCAAGTTTTATAACCCCTGAACGGGTACCAAAATAAGGAAGAGACACATTATTATTTACAAAGTAACGTGACCCGTTAACGAAATAATCTGTTATCCATTTCTCTTTTCCCAATATTTAATCTAAATAGAAACAATAAATGCGGAACAAAAAGAACATTGGACTTAGAATGGATATGGCCCTAAAGGGCCAATTACCCGAACCCCGACCTAGCCCGGCTCAACATGGCACGGCGCAGCGGGCGAGTGCGCACGTGTGTGTGTGGTAGTCATCTCATCTCCTTGTTCTTTGAAACAAGTGATAGAATCTCCATGTAGGTTATAAAGCCCACAACCTATTTGAGATTCTTCAATATGGGACTATTCCACATTATCAAAGTCCAAAAGCACTCCATAAATGAGTGGTCGCCAATTGTTTTCTTTATTTGAATTACCTCCTCATCTCTTCCTACATCCAACATTCCCCCACAAATTTAAAGAATGAAAACAGGAGGAAACAAAGATGCAAGATGGAGTAATTTGCTGCAGGACATATCATGCTTTCAGTAATGGTACCTTCCAGTTTGAACCACTATTTTAGTTTACTAACTTTACCCCCAAAGGAACGAAGTTAATTAAAGTCTTGAACTTGAACCTTTGGTGTAGGAGTGTCCATTAGCAACAACACGATAAAGGTTCTGATTGTAATTTTTAGGGGCAGTGCATTAAAGGTCATGCGCCCGAATCTTGTTTCAAGAGTGACTTTAGGAATAACCCAATTCCTTAAACTGCGGCCACACAGTCACACTCACATAGGTGGGCTTCTCCAGAGATGCTCTGCTAACATCTCTCCTAGAAGGCTTTGAACCAATTCAGAGTTTTAACTCTTTCTTAGCTTGCAGCTATAGCACCTTTCCAGAGTAATCAGGAGAAAAGACACAGATACATAGTATCACATTAACAAGGTGTTATCCAGTTCACCCTACAGCTTGTTATTACCACATTGAACCTATTTTGTCGGATCTTCACTCAGATAGGTTAGGTTGCCACTGTAGATGAACTACTGATGGATTTCAGGACTAATGACTTATCTAGTCCTTTCGTTAATGGATCAATTGTGTTCTCTTTGGATCCAACATAGTCCACAACAACCACTAACTGAGACACCAGTTTCCTTACAGATTTTATTCTGACTTGGATGTGTCTTCTCTGTTTTTTATTATATTTTATGCTTTTGACATTTGCAATTGTGGCCATATTGTCACAATGCACAGATATTGCAGGAATTTGTTTTCTCATTAAAGAAAGTTCTTCTAGAAGTTCCTTTAACCATTCAACCTTCATTCTTGTAATATCTAAAGCACAAAGCTCAGCCTCGAAAGTAGACTGTGATAAGATGGTCTGCTTTACTGATCTCCAGGCGACTGCACCGCCACCCAAGGTAAATATATACCCTGTTACGCCATAACTCCCAGAGTTCATGGCTATCCAGCTCGCATCAATATATCCCTCAAGAACGACAGGAAATCTCTTGTAATGCAAACTCAAGAAAATAGTTCCTTTTAGGTACCTAAGTATTCTGTTCAATGCCTTCCAATGAGTGCGATTTGGACAACTTATGTATCTACTTAATTTTGTCACCGAGAACGAAATATCTGGTCTCGTGTAATTTGCAAGATACATCAAACTTTTAATAATCTGGGAATATCTTAATTGAGACACAGGAACACCAGTCATATTCTTATAAAGAGGAGTAGAAGGATCATACACGGTTGCTATAGATCTTTCTTGGTTATAACCAAATTTCTCAAGTATTTTCTCAACAAAATGAGATTAAGAAATAGCTATTCCATCAACTTAACGAGTTAGCTTTAAGCCTAAGATCACATTAGCAATTCTCATATCCTTTATATCAAATTTACTACTAAGAAATGACTTCGTCTCATTCACAATTCTCATATTGAAACCAAACAATAGAATATCATCTACATACAGGCATAAAATGATACATGCATCACTTTTAACTTTGCAATAAATATATTTATCAGATTCATTGACAACAAAGCCAAATGATAAAATAACTTTATCAAACTTCTCATGCCATTGTTTAGGGGCTTGTTTTAGTCTATATAATGACTTAACAAGTCTGCAAACTTTATTTTCATTATCAGGAGCCACAAAACCCTCAGGTTGATCCATATAGATCTCTTCTTCAAGATCGCCATGCAAAAATGCAGTCTTCACGTCCATTTGATCGATCGAGAGATTATAAATGGAGGTCAGTGCAATAAGCATGTTAATTGTGGTCATCCGAGTAACCGGAGAATAGGTGTCAAAATAATCTATTCCTTTCTTTTGTTTGAACTCCTTGGCAACTAGTCTAGCCTTGTACTTATCAATGGATCCATTTGGTTTTAACTTCTTCTTAAAGATCCATTTGCACTCAATAGTGGAGCTACCACGAGGGAGGTCAACAAGTTCCCAAGTATCATTAGAGACAATGGAGTCCATTTCACTCTTTATGGCTTCTTTCCAATGCCTTGCTTCAGGTGAAGCCATTGCATCTCGAAAAGTGGGAAGATCATCCTCGATCAGGTAAGTGATATAATCACTTCCCAAATCTTTGGTAATCAGTGGTCTCTTGCTTCTTCTTGATTCAACCACTTCCTCAAACTCAATTGGTTCAGAGTGGGAACAAGATGGCTCAACCCCTACATCTGTCATCCTTTCCACATGTTCAGGAATGGAACCAAAAGTTGAAGGTACATCTAAAGAAAAAAGATTATGAGGTACACTAACTTTTATGAGAAATACATCTTCAAAGAATGTAGATTCTCGAAGCTCAACAATAGAGTTTACATCTATGTCAGATATCTCAGACTTAATTACTAAGAACTTATAGGCATAATTGTTCTCTACATAACCCAAAAAAATAACATCTACAGTTTTAGGACCCAACTTCTTCCTGTTGTGCTCTAAGATAAGTACCTTTGCAAGGCACCCCCACACTTTGAGGTATTTTAAGCTAGATTTCATATTTCTCTAGAGTTAAAATGGGCTACTATCCTTATGCTTATGAGAAACTCTATTCAGAATATGGCAAGCCATATTAAGAGCATCTTCCCATATATAGGTAGGTAATCCAGAACTCCCAAGTAGAGCATTTATCATGCCAGTTAGGGTTCTATTCTTTCTTTCTGCAATCTCATTAAATTGAGGAGAATATGGAGTGATAAACTCATGAACTATGCCAACGGATTTACAATATTCATCAAGTTTGTTAGACATATATTCTTCCTCTCTATCAGACTTCAATCTTTTAAGTTTTCTACCAGTTTGTATTTCTGTTTCATTCTAAAAAATAAGAAACTTATCAAAAGCTTCATCTTTTGATTTTAGCAGATACACATAACAATATTTAGTGCCATCATCTATAAAAGTGATAAAGTACTTTTTATGATTTCTTGTCAACACTCCATTAAACTCACAGCTATCTGTGTGCATCAGATTCAATATTTCAGAATCTCTAATAATCGTATGGAATGGTTTTCTACATTGCTTTGCTTGCACATAAATTTTATATTTTTTAGTTTTATCTATGGAATGTTCAAGAATCATTTTCAAGTTTATCATGCATTTTACAAAATTAAAATTCACATGACCCAATCTATTATGCCATAAATAAGATGATTCTATATTATAAGCAACATTAGACAATGAATCAAAAGAAACATCATTATCTAATTTATTACTACAAACATGTTCAACACGAAGTTTAAACAAACCATCATCTAAATACTCATTGCCAATAAATGTTCCGGAATATAAAATAACAACTTTATTATATTTAAAATTAAATTCATAACTTTCTCTAACTAGACATGAACCACTTAAAATATTCCTTCTAACTATAGGTACATGGTGCACTCTGTCTAGAGATAGAACTCATCCTAAAGGAAACTTCAGGTCCACACATTCAATCCCTAACACCTTTGCAGTCGTTGAATTGCTCATAGTCACAAATCTGCTTGCAGTAGCCTGGTAGGAGACAAAGACAGACTTATCAGCACAAATATGCACATTAGTCATAGTGTCAACCGGCCAATCAGTTGGCTCATAAACATGATAGATTTACGGGTTAACAGAAACATACTAAGTACTGGTCCCAACGACCTCAGTCACCATATTGATTTGAGGTGTTTCATTTGTGGCCCCATGAGCCTTAGCCTTCTTGGAAGGACATTTATTAGCCCAGTGCCCAACCTGTCTAGAGTTCCAACATAGTTTATTATTTCCCTTCTTCTGGATTTTGGCCTTAGGTTTAAATTGGTTTTTCATTGCAGGTTTCGCTTTTTGTCCCTTGCCTTTAAAAGATCTGGTCATCATATTCACTTTAGGCTGTTCAGTTGGCATCACAACCTATTTCTGATTCCTATGCTCTTCCTCAATGGCTATGGCTATCATAAGATCATCTAGGGAGATCTTTTCTCTACGGTTCTTGAGAGACATGCCAAAGTCGACCCAAGACTTAGGAAAATTTTCTACGATGGTCATGACTTAAAACTTCTCAGAAAGTTTCATATCAGCCTCAGCCAAACTATGAAGCAACAACAAAAACTCATGTGCCTGTTCAGTGACCGACTTGCCCTCAACCATCTGATATTTCAGAAACTTGGCAACTAAGTACTTCTCAAGACCTTGGTCTTCGGTATTATACTTTTTGTCAAGTTGATCCCATAAGGCTTTAGCAGTGGTAGATGAGAAACAATATACATCGAACAAAGTATTGGACAGAGCCAACAGAATGCAACCACGGCATATACCAACCTTCTCTTTCAACTCTACAGCCGCATTAATAGCAGCAGGATCAGTCTCAGAAATTGAAGGGCATTCAAGTTCTAGAACAAATAACAAGCCTATAGTCGTGAACCAGATTTTTATGCGTTGTTGTCAGCGCTTGAAATTCTGACCGGCAAATTTTTCAGGCATACCAGACATGTTTACTTTTAGTATAAAACTCGATGCAATCAACATGCTTAGAATCTTCTCTAAGATTGTTAGAATAAAAAATAGTATCATGTTGTAAATCAGATTTTCATATAACATGATATAGAAATAAAACATTTGATTCAAATTGTAACAGGGTTCAAGTATGTCATATACAGTTTTAAACCAAAATCCAGACAAGATCAACAGATCAAACATATGCATTGAACAAAATAAAAACAACAAAGAAAGCATGTTATTATTCTGCAAAAGGCTAAGACATATAATAATACTCCTCTTAGAGAAGATTCACCCCCACATACGGTACAAAAAGGTTTGGCGTCCTTCCCCCAGGATACAATAGCCTCGGCGATCTGAGTTGGTGCACTTCAATGATAGATCGTCCTTCGAAGACAACCTTAGTGAACGACTGATGTAGAACTTCCCTTTCTGAGAAACACCCACAGAGGAGAAAAAGAGAGAGAAAACTGAGAGTCACTTGCGTTCTGTGTATATGCGTAACTGCAGTAACCTCTGAACGGGTACCAAAATAAGGAAGAGACTCGTTATTATTTGTGAAGTAACGTGACTCGTTAACGGAACGATCCGTTATCCATTTCTCTTTTTTTAATATTTAATCCAAATAGAAACAATAAATGCGGGACAAAAAGAACATTGAACTTAGAATGGATGTAGCCCGAAAGGGCCAATTACCCAAACCCCAAACCCAACCCAACATGGCACGGTGCGGCGGGCGGACGGGAGGACGTTGTGATCATCGCAAATTTTTTCCTCTCTTGTGGTTTCTCTCTCTACCTTCTCTTTCTCTTTCCAACCTTTATTTCCTCCTTTTTGAAGGGAGAAAATAAAAGAAAGAAAGAAAGAAAGAAGGGAAAAGAAAAGAAAGAGAGAAGAGGAACTCTTTTGCGGGGTCTCACTTGACCTTGATTTGAAAAATATTTAGAAAATTACTCGCCTCCGTTTTGAAAATATTTGCGGGAAAATGGAGAGACGGGATTCGCTCGTCGGTACGAGGTTCGACCGTTCCTGGTGCCTTTATCAGGTGTAATCGAACCAAGGATCAAATTTATTCCTTTTTGCTTTGCCTAAAAAACTATCTAAGGATTTATCCTAAGTCTAAAAGATGCACAAAGAATCATGCTTGTGCAATGCAAAGATGTATGCTTCTTTTGAAAAATGATTTGGAAATCTCCAAGTTTTCTGAGATAGACTTGATAATGGAGTGAAGAAATGGTTTCTGGATGATAAAATCTAGCTTAGAACTTGAGATAGGTCAGAGAAGTTCTAAGTCTTTGAAGTAATCAGAGTTGGAAGAATAAATCTTGATTTTGAGAAAGAATGATTTAAAGCTGAGGAAAAGGGAGGGAAATTTCAAAGTCAGAAAATGGATTTTGTACTTAGATTTAGAAGAAAAGATAAAATTTAAAATGAAATTGAATTTAAAATTTGGAATCAGGATGGATTTGAGGAATCCAAATGATATTTAAAAATAAAAATGGATTTAAGAAGTTCGGATGAGATCCGAAAATGGAATTAGATTTGAAATCTGGAAATGAAATGGAATTGGGTTTGAAAGTTGGGATTAAAAATAGAATTTGATTTGAAATCTGGAATTCAAAATGGAATTTGAATCCAAAGTCTGGATCTTGAGATGAAATTGGATCTGAAGTCTGAGATCCAAAGTAGAATTGGATTCTGGATCCTAAAATGGAATTGGATCTGAAGTCTGAGATCCAAAGTGGAATTGGATTCTGGATCCTAAAAAGGATTTGGATCTGAAGTCTGAGATCCAAAGTGGAATTGGATTCTGGATCCTAAAAAGGATTTTGGATCTGAAGTCTGAGATCCAAGATGAGATTGGATTCTAGATCTTAAAATGGAATTGGATCTGAAGTCTGAGATCCAAGATGGAATTGGGTTCTGGATCCTAAAATGGATTCAGATCCAAGGTCTGGAATCCAATATGTAATTTGGATCTGGAGTCTAAGATTCAAAAGTAGAATTGTATTTAGAAAACTGGATCCAAGTTGATCTAATTTTAGATTTGGGTTTTGAAAGTCCAAATGGGACTTTTGAATATGGATCGGGTTTTGAAAACCCAGATTAAATTTAAAATTTAGGAAGGGTCAAGCTTTGAGATTCAGAATCAGTCTCAAACTTAGATTTTGATTTTGAAGATAGGAAGATAAACTTGGTTTTGAATTTGAAGATAAATCAGAAACTTTAAAGTTAAATTGGACTTTGAAGTTGAATTTTGAATGGGAAGATGGAATTTTGAATATAAAGATTGGATTTGAAATTTCAAAGTCAAATTGGACTTTGAAATTAAAATTTAAATATTTGAAATAAGATAGAAGAATGAATTGAAATAGAGATTGAAGAAAGATATTTGAGATCACTTGGATTTTAAAAAAGAATTTTGAAAATATGATGCAGTTCTATCCTAAATGATGAAATGAATTTAAAGATTTTGAAAATTGATTTTAAAAAGCATATTTCATTCTTTAAATGAATTAAAATAAGACTGAAAATATAATACATCCTTGACTATGGTCATTGAATGTATTTAAATTCAGGTGAAGAATAAAACATATTTTGGTGCTTTTATAGAGTTTAAAATGAAATTAACTCTCAATATACCCTGACTATGGTCATTGGTATATATATTGAATTAATTTTAAATTAAACCCTGATAAAAGAGGAAAATATTTAAATAAAATATGACGAATTTTGAAAAGAATCCAGTGTGGATCCAGTGTTATTTTATAAAAGGTAAAAAATCCTAAGTTTTGTTTACATCCTGACTATGGCCATTGATGTAAATCATCAACTTAGAATTAATTACCTTTTACGAAATGGTGCACGTGTCATTCGTGTAGCCATTTGTGAGATTTTAAGAAATAAAGGCAAAAAGCATGAAAATAGACAATTTATGATATTTACAATGCTCATTCATTCTATCTAAAAGCTGGAAAGGTAAATTCTCATTTAAGACCTAACTTATTACAACTTTGAATTGCAAATGTCATGAAATTCTAATCCTATCAGGAAATTCAAGCTTTTTATATCTTCCTGCAAAAGAGAGAGTTAGCACAGGATATTGAATATTTAATAGATGGATGTTGTATTTAAGAATCGACAAATATCTATGTAGGCAACGTACATATATGAAAAATACATATATACATACATATAGGTATATACAAATGTATATACATATATATATATATATATATATATATATATATATATATATATATATATAGACATACACACACACATATATATATATATATATATATATATATATATATATATATATATATATATATATATATATACATACATATATGTATAAAGAGAGAGAGACATACAAAAATATGTATCCAAACATGATACTTATATATATATATATATATATATATATATATATATATATATATATATATATATATATATATATACTCACATTCGATATGTGTGATATAAATGAATGACATTCACTATGCTGAACATGAAGGGACTGTGTAAGTGCAGTTTGCAGGTGGAGGATGACAGTGAGTGAGTGATGTGAGAGTGGCAAAGGACACAAGTGATGTGCATATGTATAAATGCAACAACGTGTGGGAGACGAAGGTGCTGCAGATGAAGATGTAATATGTGATAGTGCAGGGCATGTAAGACCATATGCAAGGGACGAATAATGGACAGAATGTCACTCCTTAGATAAATATACAGAGGTATGTCTTGAATGAAGATATACTGATCCGTAAAATACTGATGAAGCAACAAATGATTCCCCAAAAAGAAAACATGTACATATATTAGATCACAAAAAGAAGAGTAAAACCAGGCATATCCAGATTCAATCCTCAAGCTCGCGAAATGCTGTGAAACCAATAAAAAGAAGAACCTGTAATGATGCCTATATTCCCATTCGTTGTAGAGCCAATAGGCTTTGTCATTGATAAATGTTTAGTCATTGACCAGACTTATTGCAGTAATAATGGAATTGAAAGAGAAAAGGTATCCCAGACACCATTCATCAGAACTTGACATATGACAACCATGGGTCCACTTCTAGCAGATATCTGCATGAGAGAGAGCGTGGCCATAGTGCCAGTTCTCATCAAAAGATTTTAAAACAACCTGCAAACTGCTGGGGCAATCAAATTAGACTGGCAGAGGCAATGGTCACATCGTCTCTTGTGAAATCAACATTTCATCAATAAGTTTTTTTTTATGAGATATCTGGTGTCTGTGAGATGACATAACAGGTTATGCCTCTAATTCTATCATTCTAACTACAGGAATTCTCATAAGTGAGGCAAAACTAATTCTATCATTCTACTTTAAGACCCAAGAATCAGTAAAGAAAATGATAAATCAAAAAGGAAAAGCAGAAATATATTCCATACCAGGGCCTTATGATGAAACTATCCGAACCTCTCGATGCGTTGGGTAGGATCGCTATTCCAGGTAGATCTGAAATCATAAGAGGATACACACACTCAGCTGATTTGACTTTAAATTTATCGAAAGTTGAACTTACTCGTAGATTGAGTACTGTTAAACATGATAAACCGGTATTGAATATTTAACACACAGTAAGTCATCTTCCCACAATCAGCTTGGAGTTGCATCATAACAAGAAGAAGAAAAAAATGTAACTACCAACTGCAGTTGCCGTATCATTAAGTATAGGGACCGCCAAATGCTGCTGTATGAAGAACATAGCCAGTGATTAATATGCAAGACCGGAAGCCATCAGAAGAATGAGATGGGATTGACTGAACTATACAGGATGGTGTGAACACCCCAAATTTTTCAAAATTTTGTAAAATGACCCTTTTGCCCCCAACCCCGTTTTCTGAGAAAATCAAGTCATTCTTCAGATTTTCTAAACTAAATTCCATAATGGAATATTCAAAATTAATTCCGGATCCGAATCCAGTACTTTAAATCCATATTTTCTCAAAATCCGGATCCAAACCCATTTCTGAAGAAATTTTCTCAAAATAGCTTTTAAATTCTCAGAAAAATTCCCTTTTGTAAGTATTTTATAAAAACACAAAAAAATTAGTTTTAACCTTTGATTTCTCGTAAAACTTTGAGATTTTATTCTAAAAATACAAAAAAATTGAAAGATAACATAAAAAACCAAAAAAAATGGGAAAAACTACAAGAAAAATGAATGATATTCAAGCTTTTGAAGTCATTTTGCCAAAAACTTCATTTCTTAACCATTTTTTCAAAAATATCCTAAAAAGGAAACCCCTTTTTGGAAAACTTAGAAATATGTAACGACCTCTCTCCCGCACGTTCTTCCCTCCTCTCTCCATCGTCGATCTAAAAACAAACCATCCTCTTCACGCCCACCCATCTTCAACGAACGGGTTCCCGAAGCTTCCTCCCCTTCTTCAAAAGGGGCGTGAAGAAGAAGGGCTCGGCATCCATTGTAATCCACCTTCATCGACTTCCCTTCAGCAAGCATCCATTCCCTGTCTCTCGCATCCGTTTTTCCTCCTCTGAGATCCATCATCTACACTCATACATCCATCGATTCCCTCCTCCTCACCATCGATCAACTGGAGAAAAGCTCTGCAGCATAGTGAAGCACCCTCTGCAGAAAACGGGAATTCTAAATAATCTGTCAAAGTCCGGTCCGATTATCTTCCAACTCCAGAATTCCAACCAAATCGCAGGTGAGTATTCTCTCTCCTTTCTATAATTTCTACTTTTCTTTCCATTTGATGCCCCCACTGAAGCACTCTGGATAGCATCGAGTTGCTCATAGCAACATTGATCTATCCATGTGCAATATTAATGGAAGATATTTATTCCAACATTTTTTTTGTTTATAACCTATTTTTGGATTCATTGCAATTTCTGGTATGTTTTCGGCCTAATTTATTCTTTATGCCTGTTTATACATGATTTACCTCCTGTTTTCAATGTAATTTCATTGTCAATCTCCCGTGTCATACAATATTATTTCTCGAGCTTTTGCATCATTTTTTTTTTACCTCATTGAAATTCCCCTACAAGTATTTCGGTTTTGGGATTTCTGTTCACCTGGCTTCTGCACCTTTGTTTTTATATCATTCCCATGCCTCTCATCTATTTCTTTCTAACATCTTATCGTCGTCAATAGTTTTCATTCATATCAATCCACTTCATCATACTGTTGCACATAGTTTTGGTGCTTCATGATTTGCGATTCTGATCTTACTTCTTGCATTCTATGGAATTTCTTGATTAAATCCATTATATGGTATCTTGCATCACACACTTTAGCCGGTTAATTAGTTCATTTATTCATCGGTTTACTACATTTTTTTTATTGACTAGCATTATTATATACATCTCCTTTGCTCCGTCCTTCATAACATGCACATTGAGTCGATGTTTGCATCAACTATCATTTTGGTAACCCCATTAGACTATAATCACCATTTATTGTTGACTCAAGCTTACGGGCTATTAATAGCCCAATTCTCATCCGCTCTGCTGAATTTGAGGATGGATCTTAAGCGAAAAACCTCACACGACCTCAATTTGGTTGGCTGCCCATCCATCTTGATCCACTAAAACAAGAACCGGGGCCTCTGCAATAGGAACGTGAATTAAAATCAACGGGACTATCCAGATTTAAGCTCGTCAGAGATGATTGTCATAATCAGCTGTAACAAAAAAAAATGATGACTGGCTTACATGAGTCTCAAGTTGCGAGGGTCCGATGTATTGAAGTGAATTGACCTTGTGAGATCAAGCTGAAAAGAGCTACCATAAAGGTTTAATTTGGGCTCTGAATGATTTCCACCTGAATAGGCACATGCGTATGGCTCAAGCTGAGCAACGCATTGTATCTTGGCACCTGATGTCACTTACGCAACCTGTGCTTGACAGAAACTTATAAGCATTAAATTGATTCTGAGATAGTTGTCAATGTTAGGAATTGCATAATGGCATTATAAGCAGGTGATCCCAATTGGCTTGAAATGATTGGAGATGAACTGAATCCACTTTCAGCACTTCATTTTCAATATATATGCACACTCACAACATCTGTTAAATATCATCTGATATAGATTACCTGTGTATTAGTTAAAGTATTCAAAAGTGGTTATGTGCATATTGTGTTTACGTAGGTATTTCACATGTTGCAAAAGTGAATAAAGCACCACTTATTGGTGCTCATGCTTAATTATGTCTGACACATTATATTCATGCTGCCATGCTTGTCTAAAAGATTGCCATAGTTAAGGTTGAATGAATATTTCCGGTTAATGATAAATAGCTTTCAAGACCTCAGTTACTTCTTCTTTCAATCCTCATATTTCTGTAAGTTTGCTCAGATAAAAAAAAAAGAAAAAAGAAAAAGGTTAGCCTGTTAACAGATAATGATCGGAGGGGATGTGGTATGGCTGGTTGTTATTCCTATTAATGAAGAGAGTAGTCTTTCTTAATCAAGAGACTAGGGTATGTCTCTTTGGCTCTTTACTGATTTTCCTTTTCCTTTTAAAAGTTACCTTTCTTTAGAATGATCTAGCGTTACCTAGAATTCTCTACATATTGGTTCTAAAGCTTGATGTTCTGAATGCATTTTTGGATATATTGTCAGATTTTTGCATAGCTGTCAAAAAAATTTTTTTTTTTTGTTTATAACCTGTCTTTTCTGTATGTCGCCATCCATTTACATTTGTTATCCAGCATTTAATGCCAGCTACAGCAATAAACTTCCACTCTCACCTGCACCCCACTACGCTGCTGCCCTTGTATGCTCTGTTTCAACACTTATTATCCCACTGTCACTTATTTTCAACCCTGCACACACAACATCAATATGCTACCCATCTCCTACAACTAGTTTCAACATCACCATTTACCCTACCTTCACCTGTTTTCAACTATCACCACCACATGTCAATCTTCATTCCCAGCAAAACCCTTTTGCAGCATCGCTTACAGCAGCACCTTGCTGCGCCCCCTGTATTTCTCCACAACCCCCCTGCATCTCGCACTCATGTGCTTCATACTATTCCATCTCCAACCTCATCACCTGCACAATGCTATGCCCATACCTATTGCCTTCACAAGCAGTAGACCTTCACTTCATTGCTAATACATATCAGCAACCAGCCATCATCTCTATCCCCACTGTCCTGTTCACACATGAGCACAGCAGTTACTGTAGCTCACGGGGCCTCTGTTCCACTTGCTACAACTATATAAAATTTAGTAGTAGCTATGAATGTTTTGAGACTTCAGTTGAGATTCTTCCAATAATTAACATGGCAAGTTTGTCTTAATGCAAGTGAAAGACAGAGGGGCCATGACCTGCCATTTCTGTTCAAAGAGAGTTTAATAAGAGAGCTTCCAAAATCAGATTTGGAATTCACCAGGCATCATAAGGAAGAACCTTCAAGAAGGGGATATCCTATCATCATAGCCTAACTTTGGAAATACAGGGGTTAACAATTATTAAGCAGAATGATGCATTGGAACAATGTTGTTGGAAATCTTTAGATCCTATACAGTTCACAAAAGGGAAGTGGATATATCTCAAAGGATACCACCTGCTGCATATTTACAAAATTTCCTCTTTGCTTCATACACCGTCCCCTGTTAGGAATGTTCACAGTAGCTCACGGCTACAGTACAGTTCACACTTAAGCACCTCACCTTTTTCCATCACAAACTGTCTTCACTGCTAAAAGGGTTGCTTGCATGTAAACTGGACATAATCTATCCCTCATCACATTTCCCTATTGTATATACCCCATATATATGTCTACATATGTATATACATATATACATAGATATATGTATTTATATATATATATATGTAGATATACATATATATATATATATATATATATATACATATATAGGTATGTGTATCCTTTTCATCTTTTCCATCATTCATATCTTGGTATATGAACATTTTTTTTCCCATGTGACATATGCCATTCTTCTTCTTAATCAAGTGTTTTGCAAGGAAAATGAGGAGAGTATCATCACTTAAGATTTGTATTTTCAAATGTAAACCTTGTAATAAATGAGAAATTTTACATTTCCTGTTTTAGATACAATAAATGAGCATGGCAAATATCATGAATTACTTGTTTTTCATGCATTTTTGCCTTTATTTATCAAATTCTCACAAATAGCTACACGAATGGCACGTGCACCATTTCGTAAGAGATAATTGATCCTAAGTTGATGATCTATATCAATGGCCATAGTCAGGATGTGGACAAAACTTAGCATCTTTATCTTTTACAAAATAACACTGGGATCCACACTGGACCCTTTTCGAAAATCATCATATTTTCTTTAAATATTTTCCTCTTTTATCAGAATTCAATTTAGAATTAATTCAACACATATACCAATGGCCATAGTCAGGGTATATTGAGAGTTAATTTCATTTTAAATTCTATAAAAGCACCAAAAAGGTATTTTATTCTTCATTTGAATTTAGATATGACCATTATATAATACATTCAATGACCATAGTCTGGAGTGTATTATATCATTAATCCTATTTAAACTCATTTGAAGAATGAAATATGATTTTCAAACCCAGTTTCAAACTTATTCAAATTCATTCATCATTTAGGGTAGAATTGCATCATATTTTTAAAATTCCCTTTCAAAAACCCAAGTGATTGTGAATATCCCTTCTTCAAATTCCTATTTCAAATTCCAAATCTATCTCAATTTCAAAGTCCAATTTGACTTTGGAATTTCAAAATCATTTCATATTCAAACTCCAAAATTCCAACCCAAATTCAAAATTCAATTTCAAAGTTCAAATTAAACTTTGAAGTTTCTGATTCATTCTCAAAATCAAAATCAAGTTTATCTTCTTATCTCCAATCATAGTTTGAGATTGATTTTGAATCTCAAAATCTAAAACTTCCTAAAGTTTTAAAATTCAACCTGGGTTTCCAAAACCCAGATCCATCTTCAAAAGCCCCATTTGGGATTTCAGAATCCAAATCCAAGGTTAGATCCTAAATTCAACTTGGATCCAGATTTCCAAGTATAATCTCTACTTTGGATCTCGAATCAAAATCCATTTCTAGGTTCCAGAATCCAATTCTACCTTTGGATCTCAGACTTCAGATCCGATTCTAGTTTAGGATCCAGAATCCAACTTCACTTTGGTTCTCAGACTTCAGATCCAAATTCATTCTAGGATCCAGAATCCAATCTCGTCTTGGATCTCAGATTTCTGATCCAAAATCCATTTTAGGATCTAGAACCTAATTCCACTTTGGATCTCAGATTTCAGATCCAAGTTTTATTTTAGGATCCAGAATTCATTTTCATTTCGGATCTCAGATTTCAGATCCAAATTCCATTCCTTCGAATCCAATTTCATCCTAGATCTCATATTTCAGATCCAAATTTCCCTTAGGATCCAAAATCCAGAATTCAGTTCATCTTGAATTTCAACTCTATTTAGAGTCCAAACCTTTGATTCAAAATTCCATTCTGAACTCCAAATTTCAAAAAATCAAAATTCTATCTTCGAATCTGAATTCCATTCCAAGTTTACCCTGAATCCTAAAAAAATCAATTCTATTTCTCAAATCTATTCTGATTTCTCAAAATCTTATCTCAATTTCAAGCTTTATAATTGAAATTCAAATTACATCTCTATCTTGATTCAAAGTCCTAATTCAAAGTCCATTTATGACTTCAAAATTTTCTTTTCTTCTTTTATCTCAAACTTCAAAAACATCTCTTTCCAAATCCAGATTCATTTTCCCAAGCTCTTGATTATTCCAAAAACTTAGAACTTTAAATCTTAAGTTCTAAGTTAGAAACCATTTCTTCACTCCTTTATTAGATTCATCTCAGAAACACTTGAAAATTTTCAAATCATTTTCAAATAGAGCATACATCTTTGCATTTGCACAAGCATGATTCTTTGTGCATTTTAGATTTAGAATAGATTCTTAGATAATATTTTAGCAAAGCAAAAGGCATAAAATTCGACCCTTGGTTCGATTACCCCTGGTAAAGGCGCCAGGAACGATCGAACCTCGTACCGAGGAGCGGATCCCGTCTCCCAGTTTTCCCGCAAATATTTCAAAACGGAGGCGAGTTATTTTTTTTCAAATACTTTCAAAATTAAGGTCAAGTGAGATCCCGCAAAAGAGTTCCTCTCTCTCTTCTTTTCTCTTCTCTCTTTCTTTCTGCCTTTTATTCTTCTCCCTTCAAAAAGGAGGAAATAGAGGTTGGAAAGGAAAAGAGAAGGAAGAGAGAGAAATATTATGAGAGGAAAATTTTTGCGATGATCACAGTTTTGGCGACCGTGATGGGTCCCGTCTTCGTCCGGTCGAATTTAATGCCTTTCCTTCTTTGCTTTGATATTATCCAAGTCTTTGTTCTTCAGATGTCAGCTTCATTTTCCATGGAAACCTTAGAAGCCCAGATTCTGTCCTAAAGCTGACATCATTTCATATAGGATCTAAGTATGGTTTGGTAGGACCATATTGAGGAGATTATACCATGTTCACATTAGACTTAGGTCTGAAATACAACTCTCCTCAATTCTAGGGATTGAATGCAAAACAATGTATGCAAGTGTATGCTTCTCTTCATTTTAATCTATCTCTTTAGGACTTGCATTAGAGCCATCTGATTTATTTTGCATGTTAAACATGTTTTAAAAAACATCCCTTACCTATATTGTCTCGGTCTTCACGTTGCTCGGCTGTCTCACTGAACCATAGCTCGGGAGAGAGCCTCACAACTGGACCACTTATTTGGGTTCACGCCCCCCTACCACGTACCTAAGGGCCATAGTCCGAGGTATATCGGTAGGTGCTCAAGGATGTTGGGAAACCCTTACCTTAGAACCGGAGAAATATTTCTATGCCACGTACTTCAAGCTTCGGCTTGAGTATATCGACATATCTTGATTGAAATCAGATGATCTGAACCCTAGAGTTAGGATTAAGGTCCTACGAGCTATTTCAAATATTGCATTTAGAGTCAGCCTTTAGGGAGTGCTGTGTGCGCATCCTTGTTTGTGCAACTTTGATTGTGTAATATTTCTCTTATTCTCTCATATATATATCAAACCTTTTTCAAAAACCCTGGGTATATTATTCAAAATTTCCCCTTACTTTCAAAAACCCCAGGTGTATATTTTCCTCTACCTACATTTCCTTTTCTACTTTTTTCAAATTTTCTTCAAAACCCTGGAAAATTCCTTAAAAATTTTCCTCGATTTTTCAAAATTTCCAGGTTTATATCTTCGAGAGTCTATCCGTAAGTCATGCATTCTATCTAATTCCCCTCATTTCTTCTTTGCCCCAGTATCATTTTAATGGCGTCGGATTCCCTCAATGTTGTTTTTCCCCAAGATCATGTCTTCTATCAGATTCAGGATGGATCCTCGGATCAGCGGGTCATCCAGTCTCGTCCTTTCTTCCCTCGGTGGTATTATTCTTGGTTCGCCGCCTTCTCACGTATGTTCCCAGACCACTTGGATGATTGTGGGTTGGAGATGGCATCAGCGGTAGGCAAATGAACCATCAATGGAGCTCTGATTCAGGCCATGGCAGAACAGTGGAATCCACATACCTGCACATTCTGGTTTCCATGGGGAGAGATGACTCTACTAATGGATGAGTTCAACGATATCATGGGATTGCCCGAACCAGCTGGCCAACCAGATGATCCTGTTGAGCAGCAGTTTTTTATCAACATCAAAGGAGTGGATGTTCGAGAAGCCTTGGCCAGAGCAACAGGAAGCAGATCCTGGCCTCTCACTGAGATTGGTGGGAATCAATTCATTGACCTGTTCGGACTCTATCGCAAGTATGGAACTTATGAGGAGGCTGACACCTTGTCTTGAGCAGCGAAAGACAGAATTCAGCATGCCATGATCCTGTGCACTGTAGGATTAGCTTTCTTCCAAGATGGTCAGAATTTCATAGATATCAGAGTTGCCCATCTCTTTCGAAGATGGGAAAGCAAGCAGACCCGTCAGCTTTCAGTTTCTATGACAGCCTTGGCTTTTCTTTACCGAGGCTTGGCTCGATTTGCTCTTGGGGAGACCATTCTGGTAGAAGGATGCACTTACTCCCTACAATCATGGTTCCTGCGACATGTTCCCTCAAAGGCCAGTTCTTTCAGGTTCAACAGTAAGCAGCCAAAATCAGTCATTCAGTGCCGAGCTTTGATCGAGAAACTGCATCAGGAGGAGATTACTTGGGACTTCTTCGACAGAAGAGAGACCATTCCTCGATACACCTATGCTCGCGACAAACGCTACAGATTGCTTGGCCCTTTCTTTTGTGTTGATTATCAGCCGGAACGATGTCTCAGGCAGTTTTCGCAGCGGCAGATTCATGCCAACACCCGCTTCCCGACAGACAACATGCCAGAATTCAACCTGCAGTCGGATCAGTGGTCTGGGGCATACCATGTCACTAAATATACCTAGGACTCCTTTGTTTCTCTGTCTGTATTTTCTGGGCCAAATGTATCATCTGAATATCAAGAATGGTGGCAAACTGTTTGCCCACCCTCTCTTTGTCTTTAAATGTTAAAAATATCAATAAAAGTTACTTTTTGGCCAAAATTTTATTTCTTGTATTTTGTTTATAGCGCAAATGGTCACAATTTTAGTGACGACCTCGTCCCAGGTAAATGGGACATTCCTCCCACATTTTCTTCAATATATTTTCTCATAGTTGACGACCTCGCCTAGGTAACAAGGAACATTTCTCTGTTATCATCAAATGGTAACACAATTATCACAAATCGTGTGATGACTCAATCCCGGGTAATGGGATAATCTCTTGAAATTGTCTACCGAAATCCTTCATTCTTTTTTCTCAAAAAGTTATAATTTTCAAAAAGCTTCTTCATACTCTAACCATTCCCATAATTCTACAGAAAAACTTTGGCATCTTAAAATGGTTCAGACAAGGGCTGGTAAGCAGGCTGCTCAACGACACAGTGACAGTGAACCAGAGGAGATGAATTCTCCTAGAGTATCCAAAAAGCATGACTCAGAGGATGAGAGCGACATTGATCCGGCCATGTACCGGGTCTTTCAAAAAATGATGACCAAGATGATGGCCGAGCAGGCTAAGGCTGTTCCCAAGAAGGCAACTTCTAAGAGCAAAGCTAAGAAGAAGCCCATAAGGAAGCCCATCAAAATCAGCAAGCAGAAGGTACAGCGTGACAGCACCTCTGAGGATTCCAGGTCAGCAGAAGAAATCTCTGAAGAAGAAGAGCAGTTGATCTACATCCCGAAACATCTGCGATCATCCAAGAGGCCAGTAGAAGAGCCAGTTTCAGTAAACAAGCCCAAGTATGGGGCCCCCGCAGAGGATTCAATCCAAGCCTTGACCAAGATAGTCAAAGACCTGCAAATCCGTGACAAAGGAAAGAGGTCATACACCAGACAGGATTTCTACCTCGGTTTAGAAGGGGACATTAATCTGGAGAACCTCCCCAGAAAATTCATTAAGTTTGATGGATTCGGCGATCCTAAGGCCCATCTTGCCATGTTCTTTGCAGAATGTGCCTGGTTCAGCGAAGACAATCGTGCCCTCTTCCTCTGTTTCCCCCGCAGTCTGGAGGGGATAGCTGCCAAGTGGTATGCCGAGCACGTCAATCCCATTGAGCTAAGGGATTTTGACAAAGTTGTCAACATGTTCGTTGAGCGCTTCCTGTTCAACATGGAGGCCCTACCTACCCTGAACCATTTGTGCAACCTAAAGCAGGAGCCTAATGAAAAGGCCAGAGATTTCATCTACAAGTGGAGGAGCCTTTGCAACAAAATGAGAAACCCCATTTCTGAAGAACATGCCCTCCAAGTCATTCTCAACAACTTCTCCCAGCCCCTAAAAAGCCTCCTTTTCCCATATCCTTCCAAATCATTTATCGAACTAACAGAGCGAGCAAAATGACTCGAGATGAATGTGGAAAATGGAATGTATGAAGGTGTTGCTTTGGCCAAGAATATTCTGGATCCAAAAAAGAAAGCCCATTTTACTTACTCCGCAAATGTTTTCAAAGATAATCAGGGCAGTAGCAGCAAGCAGGGCAGTGGCAGTGGCACGAAGCCCGAGCAGAATAGAGGCAGAAAGGGCAAATTCTTCAAGAGCAATGATAAACTCCTCCCGACCGGTCCTCAACAAAAAGGGGACCTTCAAGAAAAACCCAAGCACATAAACTGGAGCAGGGATCAAAAATTCACTCCCCTCGACCAGCCTCTGGAAAAGATTCTGGAATATTTGCTATCCCACGGAATGGTGAAGCTTCCCAAAGTTGCAGATCCACCAGTGATCATGGGAAGATTTAAGGAACAGTATTGCAAGTTCCACAGAGCAATGGGACATGATACTGAATAATGCTTCATCCTAAAACATCTGATCCAGGACTGCATCAATAAGAGCATCCTTATCGAGGATGAAGAAGAAGGCAAAATGGACATCCTGTCCGCCCCATTTCCGAAACATTCAGCATCAACCATTTCTGAACATTCTTTCCTTTCGCAGAGTCACATACATCCATGTTCCAGCAAAGAAATAAATTTGCAGCATCAGGTGATGGTTCTACATCAGGATCAGCCTGCATCTCAGAGAGGGGATATTCTCTCATTTCTGAACATAAGAAACATGTCGGTCGAGAGTGGAAGAACCCAAGTTTTTCCAAAAAGATTTCTGAAAAAGGAAGCCTGCACAGAGGAAGCAAAAACCTCCGAGGCAGCAGAAGGGTGGGCCAAAAGCCTTCAGAAGCCAATTATCGCGCTCTCTAACATCTCCATTTTTTAGTTAACTCACGATTCTCCCCAACATCGGGAAAAGCTAGATGATCTACTAAGGAAGATCAAAGTGAAGTCGGGCACCACGCCCGAAGACATGGCGCAGATTGTAAATCAGGTGATGACTAACGCGCCTATTACCTTCTCTAATGAGGACTTGCCTAAGCCTCATTCATTCCACAATAATGCACTGTATATTGTGGTAAGGACCAGGGGCATGACTGTCCCACATGTACTCATTGATGGAGGCAGCAGCCTCAACATTTGCCCAGAAATGACAGCAAAGGCCCTGGGATTAAAGGAAGAAGAATACGTGTCTGATCCCATCACCATCTACGACTTTGATAATCACGGGCAGACTGCCAAAGGCAAGATCTTTTTGGAATTTTTCATCAACTATTCAGTGCACACGGTTCTATTCCATGTTGTCAATGTGCCGCCAACTTACAATCTTTTGTTGGGGCGAACATGGATCCATAACGCCAATGCAGTTCCGTCAACCCTCCACCAATGCATCAAGTGGTCCAAGGGAGGAATGATTACTACCACAGCCTATGATTCCCCGACCAACATTTACAGCTGATATTCCTAGCATCCGAGAAGCAAATGAAATCGATCTCAGTGAAAGCCTAGAGATGCTAAGATTGAAAGATGTCATGGAAGAAGAGAATGTCGCAGCCACAGTTTAATGGTAGGGACCTTGTTTCTTCAAGTTAGGAGGACGCATCAATTACACCTCCTTCAAAGATCATCCTTTATTTCCATAATTTTCTAAAGCAAGAAAGGGATTCGATCTGTTGATCAAACATGGATATCAGCCATTCTGGGGCATGGGGAAAGATGAAGACGGCATGATAGAGCCTATCATTCCAGTCCAGCATGCAGACAGTTCAGGGTTGGGGTTCACCGGCCAGGATTCTAGAAAAAAGACAGTTTTCGTCAGGGGAAACAAGTGAAGATGATGCCTTAGTTTTCCTGCTTTCTTTTCTTATCTTTTGTTAATCTTGTAGGGACGACACAGTCCCATTTCTTTTGTCGATGTCTTGTAAATACTTCATTTCCAATCAATGAAAGATCAATTTTCTCTTCACATTTGAGCATCTATCATTCTTATCTTATATTTTGTCTATGCCATTATTCCTTGCTTTGTATAAAAGGCTCACTTTTTGACTTGTATTTTCTCTTAAAAACCTCCTCTTGGCATTTTTAAGACCATTAACTCCTGAATCAATGACAAAATTTGTTATCAATCCCAAATATCTAAAATTGGCAAGGTTTCCTGAGATAAAAGACAAAGCAGAGGTCAGCCAGGCAACAGAGCAGACCGAAGAGCCAGCCGAATTTGATTCCACCATTCAGGAATTGCCAGAATTTGCTCACATTTAGAAGCAGGATGAACCCTCATCTTTGGTTCAAGATCCGACTGAGGATATCAACATTGGGTCGGAAGATGATCCGAAAATTCTCAAAATCGGGTCAGGTTTAAGCGAAGTTTAAAAAGCAAGACTCGTTCAATTCCTTAAGCAGCATCAAGAAGTATTTGCCTGGACTTATGAAGATATGCCAGGATTAGATCCCAAGCTGGTTGAGCATCGACTCAAGTTGAAACCAGAAGCCAGACCAATCAAGCAGAAATTGAGGAAGGTAGACCCTCGAATTGAGCAACAAGTCAAGGAAGAACTTGAAGATTTGTTTAAAGCAGGCTTCATCCGGGCCATTGATTATCCAGATTGGTTAGCAAATATCGTAGCAGTCCCTAAAAAGAACGAAAAAGTTCGGATTTGCATTGATTTCAGGGATCTTAATAAGGCTACCCCGAAAGATGATTATCCACTTCCCAATATTGACCTGTTGATCGATAGCACAGCAGATCATGCCATGTTTTCTTTCATGGACAGATACTCAGGTTATAATCAGATCAAGTTGGCCGTTCGTGATCAGTCGAAAACTTCCTTTACTACCCCATGGGGTACCTTTTGCTACACTGTGATGCCATTTGGGCTAAAAAATGCCGGGGCAACTTATCAAAGGGCAATGGCCGTCATTTTCCATGACCAAATGCACAAAAATATGGATGCATATGTGGATGACATTCTGGTTAAATCTAAAGAAGAAGAGAATCACCTCGGTGCTCTTAGTCAAGTTTTTGAAAGACTTATTCTTTATAAATTGAGACTTAACCCTCAAAAATGTGTTTTTGAAGTGGAGTCCGGCAAATTACTCGGCTTCATTATCAACAAGAAAGGAATAAAGGTGGATCCAGCAAAAGCAAAAGCCATTATTGATATGCCGCCTCCAACTAATCTCAGAGAACTGCGAAGCCTTCAAGGGCGTATTCAGTCTATTCGCAGGTTCATCTCTAATTTGGCTATAAGATGTGAACCTTTTAATCATTTGCTAAGAAAAGGAGTTAAATTTCAATGGGGACCAGAATGTTAACTCTCGTTTGAGAGCATCAAGCAATATCTCCTTAATCCACCAGTTTTGAAGCCGCCAAAGCTGGGAAAGCCTCTCTTACTATATATTTCAGTCAATCAGAATGCCTGTGGTGGATTCCTCGCGCAGTATGAAGAGGGCAGCCTGATAGAGCACGCCATCTACTACGTGAGCAAAACATTCATTGATTATGAAAATAAGTATTCTCAGATGGAGAAAACTTGTCTAGTTCTGGTCTGGATGTGCCAGAAATTGAGACATTACTTGTTGGCTTCTGAAATCAAGTTCCTATTGAAGCTTGATCCTCTCAGATACATCTTGGAACAACCATTTCTCACTGGACGGATTGCAAAGTGGCAAGTCCTCCTAATGCAATATGATTTAGAGTATGTTTCTCAAAAGTCGATTAAAGGTCAAGCGATCGCAGATCAGTTGGCAGATTTCCCCCTGACAGAAGAAATTAAAGCAGAAGATGATTTTCCTGATGAGCACATCTGTAATATCCAACAGCCCCCAGTTTGGAATATGTTCTTCGATGGCTCTAAAAACATGTCCGGCATAGGGATCGGAGTCTTGTTAATCACTCTAGAAAAAGAAATGATCCCTTATCCCCTCAAGCTTGGTTTCCAATGCACTCATAATATGGCCGAGTATGAAGCTTTAATACAAGGCCTCAAAATTCTGCAAAATTTCAATGTCAAAAGGGTGCATGCCTTTGGTGATTCACTACTTGTTGTCAGTCAAGTTAACACTGAATGGCAAGTGAAAGATTCCAAATTGATTCCGTATCAGAAGATCGTCCTAGCTCTTGTGGACAACTTCAAAGAATTTCAGCTCAGTCACATAAGAGGAGAGCACAATCAGATAGCCGATGGTTTAGCTAGTCTGGGCTCCATTTCATCATTCAAAGGCAGTGAATCTTGTCGTTCTTTTGAAGATGGCAGACTTGAGCAACCTGCTTTCGCTTCAGTTATGCAAGTAAACCAGGTCGATCAGAAGGAGAAGCCTTGGTACCAAAATATCAAAAATTTCATCGAAACTAGTGAATTTCCACCAGAGATGCCAAAAGGAGAGGAACATGTGATTCAACGTATGTCTACCCGTTATTTTATTCTTGCCAATGTCCTTTACTGTCGTGGTTTCAGTTCTGAATATGCCAGATGTTTAGACAAAGAAGAATCTATGAAAATTATCCAAGAAGCACATGAAGGGATTTGTGGTGGCCATGTTGGCTATCAGACTCTCGTCAAGCAGATCGTTCGAGCAGGGTACTATTGGAATACCATGTAGTAGGACTGTCATAGATTTGTGAAGAAGTGCGTCAAGTGCCAAATGCACGCACCTTACATTCATGCTCCGGCCACATATCTACAATCAGTTGTTTCTCCTTGGCCATTTTCTATGTGACATTCGATGTCGTAGGCCCGATTACTCCTTCTGCTTCCAGCGGCCACAAATACTTTCTGGCTGCGACAGAGTATTTCACAAAATGGGTTGAAGCTGTTACTCTACGCACAGTAGAAGGCCGCCATGTGGTTTCTTTCATTCACAAGAATATTCTTTGCCGCTTTGGCATACCACATGACATTGTTTCAGACAATGGAACCCATTTTAAAAATGAGAGGATGAAAACACTTTGTTCTAAATTCAAAATTTCCCATCATTTCTCAGCTCCCTATTACCCTCAAGGGAACGGCCAAGCAGAAGCCACCAATAAGATTCTGATTCGTATTCTGGAAAGGACTGTGAAAACAGGACGAGACTGGCATGAGAAAATTCATGACGCACTTTGGGCATATCGGACCACCATTCGGACCCCGACTAATGTCACTCCTTCAGAACTTGTTTACAGAACTGAAGTGGTACTACCTCTCCACGTCCAAAAGCCCGCTCTCAAATTTGCTTCCCTTATAGAATTGTCACTCGATCAGTATCAGCAGCAGAGATTGGTGCAGCTGGATCTGCTAGATGAAAAAAGGCTTAAGGCAGTAGAGCATGCTCAAGCTTATCGACAGAGGATAGCTCGACACTATGCCAAGTCCATCATTGAGAGAAAATTTTGGGTCAACGATTTGGTGCTCAGATCAACATCCCATCTCAAGCATCGACCACGGGGCAAGTGGTCACCCAATTGAGAAGGCCCTTATGTGGTTAAGGAAGCGCTTCCTCGCAATTCATATCGTCTAATCAACGCAGATGGAGTGGAGATGCCAGATCCCATCAATGCTCTGCATTTGAAGAAATTTTATACTTAGAATTTTCATTTCTAAAGCCTCTTGTACTATTCAAAGAGTCATTCAAAAAAAAAACAAATGATCTTCTATCAATTCTTACATTCTTCTCCATGATACTGGGGCATTTTATTGATCTATAATCATCTTCTTTCATGCAAGCAGGATTAGACGAAAGCTCTTTTCCTCAAATTTTGTTAATTCTTAATTTAATCTTGTGATCTTTACTTTTCATTTCATTTGATTCACTTTTGGTTTGATAAAATTTACATCAAGCTAATGCTCATTTATGTCAAGTTTCAACAAAATTTTCAATCTTATTAAAATTTCATCTACTTTTTTCTTTAAAGATACACCCTTTCAGAATAAGGGATAAACCTGATGCCTCCTCTCAATGAGGTATTCTTTTACTATTTTCCCCCCTTCAGGTTAAGAGATAAACCTGAAACTTCATCCTACGAGGTCCCTCTTTCTTCAGGATAAGGGATAGTCCTGAATGTCTTTCTCTTTTAAAGCTCCATTAATCTCTGCTAAATCTTTTTCTTCATCCAATTTTATCAATTTTATTTCTTAATTAAATTTTAATTCTTCCAATTCTTTATCAAAGCTTTTCATCAACTTTTGCCTAAATTTTATTCCTTTCCCATTCAGGATAAGGGATAATCCTGAAACCCCTCATATGAGCAACAATGCTACCTGTGAGGATTCTTTTTACAAAGATAATTCCATGATTCTTCTCTTTTGTCAATTATTCCATCAATCTTTATCTCTTTTCGCCAGTCCTTCTCAGATTTTATTTCCTCCCCAGTCAAGATAAGGGGGCAATCAGATCACATGCAAATAAAATTCAGTCCTCTAAAACGGTCATTCTCAATCCCAGGTCCGGTCCTCACACTGGCAAATTTTCAAAACTCAATCTTTTGATTAAAAACTTTGTGTCAAAAACCCGAGTTCTCACTTGGGCTTCTCCCTCTATTCTTTCATTTGAAGTTCCGAGTTCCGACTCGGACTTCCTTCTGAATCCAATCCTCGCATTGGAAATTAATCATTTCTTTAGAAATTCGAGTTTTCAAAACTCGGGTTTCTCTTTATCTTTTATCCGAGTTCCAGCTCGGGTTTTTCCTCTATTATTTTCGTTTGAAGTTCCGAGTTCCGACTCGGACTTCCTTTTGAATCCAATCCTCGCATTGGAAAACAATCATTTCTTTAGAAATTCGAGTTTTCAAAACTCGGGTTTCTCTTTATCTTTTATTTTCTGAAGATTCGAGTCCCAACTCGGACTCTCTTCTTTTTCAACCCAACTGCCGGGCGGGACCTTCTTCAAAAATCTAGCCTTCCGGCTAGTCCATTTCCAAAATTCAAAGATTCAGGTTTATTCTCTTTAAAAATCCTTCCTTCCCCTTCAGGTTAAGGGATAAACATGATGCCTCCTGATAACGAGGTATTTCTTTCCTTCCTTCTCGGTTCAGGATAAAAAGATAAATCTTGAAAATAGACCACTTCAAAGGATCCAACACTCGTTGGTCATGTATTTCCAAAGGATCCAGCATCTCACTGGTCATGTATTTCCAAAAGATCCAGCATCTCGCTGGTCATGTATTTCCAAAGGATTCAGCATCTTGTTGGTCCTGTATTCCAAAAGATCCAGCTCCCGCTGCTCGTGTATTCCAAAAAATCAAACCCTTAGGGTGCGACTCCTCAATTCTATCATTTCCAAACTTTCAAGTTCTTTAATCTCATAAATTCTATCAGTTTCTTAACCTCTGGTTGTAATATCTTCAAAATCTTATCATTTTCTCAACCCTCGGGTTGTAACCTCCCAAATTAAATCACTTTCAAAACAGCAGATTAAATTCTTCATTTTCAAAATCCAGTTTTATAACTGGTCGGGATTTTCAAATCCAGTTTCTATAACTGGTCGGGATTTTCAAATCCAGTTTTTATAACTGGTCGGGATTTTCAAATCCAGTTTTTATAACTGGTCGGGATTTTCAAATCCAGTTTTTATAACCGGTTGGGATTTTCAAATCCAGTTTCTATAACTGGTCGGGATTTTCAAATCCAGTTTTATAACTGGTCGGGATTTTAAAATCCAATTTTATAACTGGTCGGGATTTTCAAATCCAGTTTTTATAACTGGTCGGGATTTTAAAATCCAGTTTTTATAACTGGTCGGGATTTTCAAATCTAGTTTTTATAACTGGTCGGGATTTTCAAATCCAGTTTTTATAACTGGTCGAGATTTTCAAATTCAGTTTCTATAACTGGTCGGGATTTTCAAATCCAGTTTCTATAACTGGTCGGGATTTTCAAATCCAGTTTCTATAACTGGTCGGGATTTTCAAATCCAGTTTTATAACTGGTCGGGATTTTCAAATCCAGTGTTTTCACTGGTCGGGATTTTCAAATCCAGTTTTTATAACTGGTCGGGATTTTCAAATCCAGTGTTTTCACTGGTCGGAATTTTCAAATCCAATTTCTATAACTGGTCGGGATTTTCAAATCCAGTTTTATAACTGGTCGGGATTTTCAAATCCAGTTTCTATAACTGGTCGAGATTTTTAAATCCAGTTTATATAACTGGTCAGGATTTTCAAATCCAGTTTTATAACTGGTCGGGATTTTCAAATCTAGTTTTTATAACTGGTCGAGATTTTCAAATCCAGTTTCTATAACTGGTCGGGATTTTCAAATCCAGTTTTATAACTGGTCGGGATTTTCAAATCCAGTTTTATAACTGGTCAGGATTTTCAAATCCAGTTTTTTTAACTGGTCGGGATTTTCAAATCCAGTTTTTATAACTGGTCGGGATTTTCAAATCCAGTTTCTATAACTGGTCGGGATTTTCAAATCTAGTTTTTATAACTGGTCGGGATTTTCAAATCCAGTTTTCATAACTGGTCGGGATTATCAAAATCTAGTTTCTCATAACTGGTCGTGATTTCCAAAACTTAATGTATTTCATCAGTCAAGTTTTCTAAAGTCTGATTCTTACACCATTTCTTTAAATTACACCTAAATATCTCATCAAAATCTATATTGAGTGATTATTTCACAAGAAATTCGTGAAAACTTTACCTATTTGCTAAAAGCATTAGTTGATTCTAAAAGTTTGACTACACAAAAAGAATTTTTCCTCAGATTACCTCTAATATTTCTTTCCAAAAAGGTGAAACTTTTTGCAAAAAAGAGGTAAAATTCAAATCTTTTGCTGTTGATCAACCAAAAGGATGTAAGAAATGTCCTCGATATGATCAGTGAAAGAAATATTCAATGATGTTGAAAAGCCAGAGGTGATTTGTTATTGATCATGGCTATGAGGCATATTTTAAGACGACTTTCTGGCAATCAGGCAGTGGAAATATCTTGAGCTATAAAAAGAATCCACTCAAACCATATCTTCTCATCCATTTTTAAAACTGCAATCAAATATCTGCAAAAGGGATCTCTCAACTGTCGTCAAGATGAAGACGAATATGCGAGCAGACCTACGGGGCCAAAGAAGATTTGGATCATCTCCGAGATGAAGGAGTTTGTGAAGGATCCTTCCAGGGAAAGTTCAGATCACCGTCGAGATGAAGGCGAGTGTGGTGAACCTACCGACAAACCCTAAAAGATATTTGATTTCTGCTAACATCTAAAGACCGTTTGAGCCAATGTCATCAATAGAATCCCTGAGATAAAAGAAGGATCAGAACATCTCCAAGATGAAGGAGTTTGTGACGTACCCTTCCCAGAAAAAGAGAGAAAAGTCAGAATACATCCAAATGAAGGATGATGTAAAAAAAAACCTGAGAAAGTTCAATGACTCAAAAAAGAGTGCAAAAAGATCATCGTGGGAAAACACCCAGATATCAAACTGCCGAAGTTGCCAGAAGTCATCTTTTCTCATGCAAAATTCTTTTATCAATATCTTTTCATTACTTGCTTTTATGAAATTAATAATATTTCTTTTATTCTCATACCAAGGAAATGGATAGCTTCCTTGAAGAAAATCATCAGCGCTAAAAATTTGAATCTGACTCTTAGAACTGAGGAGTTAACCTCATTTGGGGGAAATACTCTAGGTAAAAGAGGGAATATCTTTTGCACATACGTGCACATTTCCAAGCGTTTGAATCAGCTATAATTTTATCTTATTGGCAAAATTTTCTAGCTATTCCAAGAATGAAATAAACATTCAATATCCATTTTGATGCAGCCTAGCGCTGTTTATATTTTCCAAAAGATTTGCCTCCGAAGGAAGTATCTCTTCCTGTCCCATCACGGTTTTCTCATTAAAGAATTCCGTATGGATGACCCACTCAGGATAAGGGTCAAACCTGAACCTTCTGCGAAAGATCATTTGATTTCAGAAGCTATTTCAGTCTCAGCAATGAGACACCCAATTTCTTTCCCTTTTTCAAAGCTTTAGGGAACCCTATATTTCTCCTTTCGCAAAAAACCCTTTCGGATTTGTTCGTCCAAACTTCGAAGGTCCCATTATGGTTTCTCCATTTGAGAAATTCGTATGGTAGATTTCCTATTCAGACTAAAAGTTAACCCGAAACCTCGCTTCACGAGGTATCTTTCTTGCAGGTTTGGGTTAAACCTGAGTCTCGTTCCAACGAGATTCCTCATTTGGACGAGATATTTTCTTCCAGTCCCATCATGGCTATTCCCATCGAGGAGCCCGTGTTTTGTATATCCATCAAGGATAGGATCCTACTTGAGCTTCATTTCACGAGACATTCTCCAAAAATGTCCCATCAAGGTTCTCATGTATTCCTTTCCTCATTCAGTTTATTTTTGATATATCCTCGTCCCATCTAGGTTAAAGGCTAAACCTGAATCATTCCAAAAAGAGTATCTTGTCTCACCCATGAGACCTGATCAAAATTCTGATTTTCCACCATTTCAGAATTTCCATCCAAAGTCCCATCACGATTTCCTCATTTCTATGATTTGATTACATCATCTTCAAGGATTTCGTCTCCCCAAAACCATTCAGGATAAGGTTCTAAGCCTGAGAAGCCATATTTTCAAAATAATTCTTCCACACCCAGTTCAGATCTGCTGACTGGGGCATTTTCAAAATTTGGAGTGTTGTCTTTGCCACTAAGCTAGGCTTTCAACCGGCTTAGTAGCAAAGAGGGGTATCTGTGAACACCCCAAATTTTTAAAAATTTTATAAAATGACCCTTTTGCCCCAAACCCCGTTTTCTGAGAAAATCAAGTCATTCTTCAGATTTTCTGAAGTAAATTCCATAATAAAATATTCAAAATTAATTCTGGATCCGAATTTAGTACTTTAAATCCATATTTTCTCAAAATCTGGATCCAAACCCATTTCTGAAGAAATTTTCTCAAAATAGCTTTTAAATTCTCAGAAAAATTCCCTTTTGTAAATATTTTATAAAAACACAAAAAAAATAGTTTTAACCTTTGATTTCTCGTAAAACTTTAAGATTTTATTCTAAAAATACAAAAAAATTTAAAAATAACAGAAAAAAAATTTTTGGGAAAAACTACAAGAAAAACGAATGATATTCAAGCTTTTGAAGTCATTTTGCCAAAAACTTCATTTCTTAACCATTTTTTCAAAAATATCCTAAAAAGAAAACCCCTTTTTGGAAAACTTAGAAATATGTAACGACCTCTCTCCCGCACGTTCTTCCCTCCTCTCTCCATCGTCGATCTAAAAACAAGCCATCCTCTTCACGCCCACCCATCTTCAACGAACGGGTTCCCAAAGCTTCCTCCCCTTCTTCAAAAGGGGCGTGAAGAAGAAGGGCTCGGCATCCATTGTAATCCACCTTCATCGACTTCCCATCAGCAAGCATCCATTCCCTGTCTCTCGCATCCGTTTTTCCTCCTCTGAGATCCATCATCTACGCTCATACGTCCATCGATTCCCTCCTCCTCACCATCGATCAACTGGAGAAAAGCTCTGCAGCATAGTGAAGCACCCTTTGCAGAAAATGGGAATTCTAAATAATCTGTCAAAGTCCGGTCCGATTATCTTCCAACTCCAGAATTCCAACCAAATCGCAGGTGAGTATTCTCTCTCCTTTCTGTAATTTCTACTTTTCTTTCCATTTGATGCCCCCACTGAAGCACTCTGGATAGCATTGAGTTGCTCATAGCAACATCGATCTATCCATGTGCAATATTAATGGAAGATATTTATTCCAACATTTTTTTCTGTTTATAACCTATTTTTGGATTCATTGCAATTTCTGGTATGTTTTCGGCCTAATTTATCCTTTATTTCTGTTTATACATGATTTACCTCCTGTTTTCAATGTAATTTCATTGTCAATCTTCCGTGTCATACAATATTATTTCTCGAGCTTTTGCATCATATTTTTTTTTACCTCATTGAAATTCCCCTGCAAGTATTTCGGTTTTGGGATTTCTGTTCACCTGGCTTCTGCACCTTTGTTTTTATATCATTCCCATGCCTCTCATCTATTTCTTTCTAACATCTTATCGTCGTCAATAGTTTTCATTCATATCAATCCACTTCATCATATTGTCGCACATAGTTTTGGTGCTTCATGATTTGCGATTTTGATCTTACTTCTTGCATTCTATGGAATTTCTTGATTAAATCCATCATATGGTATCCAGCATCACGCACTTTAGCCGGTTAACTAGTTCATTTATTCATCGGTTTACTACATTTTTTTTTACTGACTAGCATTATTATATACATCTCCTTTGCCCTGTCCTTCATAACATGCACATTGAGTCGATGTTTGCATCAACTTTCATTTTGGTAACCCCATTAGACTACAGTCACCATTTATTGTTGACTCAAGCTTACGGGCTATTAGTAGCCCAATTCTCATCCGGTCTGCTGAATTTGAGGATGGATCTTAAGCGAAAAACCTCACACGACCTCAATTTGGTTGGCTGCCCATCCATCTTGATCCACTGAAACAAGAACCGGGGCCTCTGCAATAGGAACGTGAATTACAATCAATGGGACTATCCAGATTTAAGCTCGTCAGAGATGATTGTCATAATCAGTTGTAAAAAAAAAAAAATGATGACTGGCTTACATGAGTCTCAAGTTGCGAGGGTTCGATGTATTGAAGTGAATTGACCTTGTGAGATCAAGCTGAAAAAAGCTACCGCAAAGGTTTAATTTGGGCTCTGAATGATTTCCACCTGAATAGGCACATGCGTATGGCTCAAGCTGAGCAACGCATTGTATCTTGGCACCTGATGTCACTTACGCAACCTGTGCTTGACAGAAACTTATAAGCATTAAATTGATTCTGAGATAGTTGTCAATGTTAGGAATTGCATAATGGCATTATAAGCAGGTGATCCCAATTGGCTTGAAATGATTGGAGATGAACTGAATCCACTTTCAGCACTTCATTTTCAATATATATGCACACTCACAACATCTGTTAAATATCATCTGATATAGATTACCTGTGTATTAGTTAAAGTATTCAAAAGTGGTTATGTGCATATTGTGTTTACGTAGGTATTTCACATGTTGCAAAAGTGAATAAAGCACCACTTGTTGGTGCTCATGCTTAATTATGTCTGACACATTATATTCATGCTGCCATGCTTGTCTAAAAGATTGCCATAGTTAAGGTTGAATGAATATTTCCGGTTAATGATAAATAGCTTTCAAGACCTCAGTTACTTCTTCTTTCAATCCTCATCTTTCTGTAAGTTTGCTCAGATAAAAAAAAGAAAAAGAAAAAGGTTAGCCTGTTAACAGATAATGATCGGAGGGGATGTGGTATGGCTGGTTGTTATTCCTATTAATGAAGAGAGTAGTCTTTCTTAATCAAGAGACTAGGGTATGTCTCTTTGGCTCTTTACTGATTTTTCTTTTCCTTTTAAAAGTTACATTTCTTTAGAATGATCTAGTGTTACCTAGAATTCTCTACATATTGGTTCTAAAGCTTGATGTTCTGAATGCATTTTTGGATATATTGTCAGATTTTTGCATAGCTGTCAATTTTTTTTTTTTTGTTTATAACCTGTCTTTCCTGTATGTCGCCATCCATTTACATTTGTTATCCAGCATTTAATGCCAGCTGCAGCAATAAACTTCCACTCTCACCTGCACCCCACTACGCTGCTGCCCTTGTATGCTCTGTTTCAACACTTATTATCCCACTGTCACTTATTTTCAACCCTTCACACACAACATCAATATGCTACCCATCTCCTACAACTAGTTTCAAAATCACCATTTACCCTACCTTCACCTATTTTCAACTATCACCACCACATGTCAATCTTCATTCCCAGCAAAACCCTTTTGCAGCATCGCCTACAGCAGCACCTTGCTGCCCCCCCTGCATTTCTCCACAACCCCCTGCATCTCGCACTCATGTGCTTCATTCTATTCCATCTCCAACCTCATCACCTGCACAATGCTATGCCCATACCTATTGCCTTCACAAGCAGTAGACCTTCACTTCATTGCTAATACATATCAACAACCAGCCATCATCTCTATCCCCACTGTCCTGTGCACACATGAGCACAGCAGTTACTGTAGCTCACAGGGCCTCCCTTCGACTTGCTACAACTATATAAAATTTAGTAGTAGCTATGAATGTTTTGAGACTTCAGTTGAGATTCTTCCAATAATTAACATGGCAAGTTTGTCTTAATGCAAGTGAAAGACAGAGGGGCCATGACCTGCCATTTCTGTTCAAAGAGAGTTTAATAAGAGAGCTTCCAAAATCAGATTTGGAATTCACCAGGCATCATAAGGAAGAACCTTCAAGAAGGGGATATCCTATCATCATAGCCCAACTTTGGAAATACAGGGGTTAACAATTATTAAGCAGAATGATGCATTGGAACAATGTTGTTGGAAATCTTTAGATCCTATACAGTTCACAAAAGGGAAGTGGATATATCTCAAAGGATACCACCTGCTGCATATTTACAAAATTTCCTCTTTGCTTCATACACCGTCCCCTGTTAGGAATGTTCACAGTAGCTCACGGCTACAGTACAGTTCACACTTAAGCACCTCACCTTTTTCCATCACAAACTGTCTTCACTGCTAAAAGGGTTGCTTGCATGTAAACTGGACATAATCTATCCCTCATCACATTTTCCTATTTGTATATACCCCATATACATATATACATAGATATATGTATTTATATATATATGTAGATATACATATATATATACATATATAGGTATGTGTATCCTTTTCGTCTTTTCCATCATTCATATCTTGGTATATGAACATTTTTTTTTTCTTTTTCCCCATATGACATATGCCATTCTTCTTCTTAATCAAGTGTTTTGCAGGGAATATGAGGAGAGCATCATCACTTGAGATTTGTATTTTCAAATGTAAACCTTGTAATAAATGAGAAATTTTACATTTCATGTTTTAGATAGAATGAATGAGCATGGCAAATATCATGAATTACTTGTTTTTCATGCATTTTTGCCTTTATTTCTCAAATTCTCACAAATGGCTACACGAATGGCACGTGCACCATTTCGTAAGAGATAATTGATCCTAAGTTGATGATCTACATCAATGGCCATAGTCAGGATGTGGACAAAACTTAGCATCTTTATCTTTTACAAAATAACACTGGGATCCACACTGGACCCTTTCCGAAAATCATCATATTTTCTTTAAATATTTTCCTCTTTTATCAGAATTCAATTTAAAATTAATTCAACACATATACCAATGGTCATAGTCAGGGTATATTGAGAGTTAATTTCATTTAAATTCTATAAAAGCACCAAAAAGGTATTTTATTCTTCATTTGAATTTAGATATGATTAGTATATGATACATTCAATGACCATAATCAGGAGTGTATTATATCATTAATCCTATTGAAACTCATTTGAAGAATGAAATATGATTTTCAAACCCAGTTTCAAACTTATTCAAATTCATTCATCATTTAGGGTAGAATTGCATCATATTTTTAAAATTCCCTTTCAAAAAACCAAGTGATTGTGAATATCCCTTCTTCAAATTCCTATTTCAAATTCCAAATTTATCTCAATTTCAAAGTCCAATTTGACTTTAGAATTTCAAAATCATTTCATATTCAAACTCCAAAATTCCAACCCAAATTCAAAATTCAATTTCAAAGTTCAAATTAAACTTTGAAGTTTCTGATTCATTCTCAAAATCAAAATCAAGTTTATCTTCTTATCTCCAATCATAGTTTGAGATTGATTTTGAATCTCAAAATCTAAAACTTCCTAAAGTTTTAAAATTCAACCTGGGTTTCCAAAACCCAGATCCATCTTCAAAAGCCCCATTTGGGCTTTCAGAATCCAAATCCAAGGTTAGATCCTAAATCCAACATGGATCCAGATTTCCAAGTATAATCTCTACTTTGGATCTCGAATCAAAATCCATTTCTAGGTTCCATAATCCAATTCTACCTTTGGATCTCAGACTTCAGATCTGATTCTATTTTAGGATCCAGAATCCAACTTCACTTTGGATCTTAGACTTCAGATTCAAATCCATTCTAGGATCCAGAATCCAATCTCGTCTTGGATCTCAGATTTCAGATCCAAAATCCATTTTAGGATATAGAACCTAATTCCACTTTGGATCTCAGATTTCAGGTCCAAGTTTTATTTTAGGATCCAGAATTCATTTTCATTTCGGATCTCAGATTTCAGATCCGAATTCCATTCCTTCGGATCCAATTCCATCCTAGATCTCATATTTCAGATCCAAATTTCCCTTAGGATCCAAAATCCAGAATTCAGTTCATCTTGAATTTCAACTCTATTTAGAGTCCAAACCTTTGATTCAAAATTCCATTCTGAACTCCAAATTTCAAAAAATCAAAATTCTATCTTCGAATCTGAATTCCATTCCAAGTTTACCCTGAATCCTAAAAAAATCAATTCTATTTCTCAAATCTATTCTGATTTCTCAAAATCTTATCTCAATTTCAAGCTTTATAATTGAAATTCAAATTACATCTCTATCTTGATTCAAAGTCCTAATTCAAAGTCCATTTATGACTTCAAAATTTTCTTTTCTTCTTTTATCTCAAACTTCAAAAACATCTCTTTCCAAATCCAGATTCATTTTCCCAAGCTCTTGATTATTCCAAAAACTTAGAACTTTAAATCTTAAGTTCTAAGTTAGAAACCATTTCTTCACTCCTTTATTAGATTCATCTCAGAAACACTTGAAAATTTTCAAATCATTTTCAAATAGAGCATACATCTTTGCATTTGCACAAGCATGATTCTTTGTGCATTTTAGATTTAGAATAGATTCTTAGATAATATTTTAGCAAAGCAAAAGGCATAAAATTCGACCCTTGGTTCGATTACCCCTGGTAAAGGCGCCAGGAACGATCGAACCTCGTACCGAGGAGCGGATCCCGTCTCCCAGTTTTCCCGCAAATATTTCAAAACGGAGGCGAGTTATTTTTTTTCAAATACTTTCAAAATTAAGGTCAAGTGAGATCCCGCAAAAGAGTTCCTCTCTATCTTCTTTTCTCTTCTCTCTTTCTTTCTGCCTTTTATTCTTCTCCCTTCAAAAAGAGGAAATAGAGGTTGGAAAGGAAAAGAGAAGGAAGAGAGAGAAATATTACGAGAGGAAAAATTTTGCGATGATCCCAGATGGCTGGGCTTGACAGCACAAGCCCAAAAACCAGCGTGAAACCATAGATTAACCAAAATAAGTGGAGCATACAGCTATTAGAACATGACCCCTCTTATCATAATAGCTACCAGACATTCCCAGCAGATAAAATTTTATTAGTAGATGAAACAGAAATCTGCAGCAATTGACACAGAAACTTACAATGAATTAGTCGCGCATATTGATCCTTCAGATTTAATATGTCAATTAAGTAACAGATTGACCTTCAATATCGGATCATCCCATCTTATAATCAGTGGACCAATTCCCGCTGCTTAGGCACTCAGGGAATCGAGTGGTATGGACTCATATTGAACAACTCTATCCAATTTTCATCAAAGATTAGAGTACATATGGCAGGTTTCAATGTGCACCTTCAATAACTCCCGATTGATTAACATGCTATGGAAATCTCAGTTGAAATATCAATCTCACATAGATGAAGACATACATTACCAACAATAGCCACACCATCGGAACATCTACCAAGAGCATCCTCCTCCATTCAGTCCAAACCTCTTTAAGGTCTGAGCGTGAATGTCGGCTTCAACACTAAGTTGACAGAGCAACATCTTATGGCGTTCCCTTGCTTTAATAAATCAAAGAAAAGATCATGGCATCTTGAGCATAAAAATCATTAAAATTTTATATTGGGACTGGAACCATCGCAGGTGTAGAAAGGGGAATCATCAGTACTTTGATTCATCTATACCAGACAATGCCTCTGAGAAATCGTAATGGTTCACTATTTACCATGAGCCGAAGCTCGTTGGATAGAGGCAAACATCAAATGGGGATCACAAGGGTGATTGGAGATAGTGAATCTCACGATGGACAGTGTGAATTTCACGGTGGTGTTGCAGATGTGCAAGGTAGAAATCAACCAATGGACGCAGACAACATCCCTGAGTACATATCACCCAATAGAGCACTCTCTGTAAATAAAAAAAAATCAATGGATCACGTATGTACAGGGGGACGAGTATCATGACTAAAAAAAATGGTATGGCTGCAGTGCCATTGGTCAAAACGAGATATATGGACAAAAGATAAAGAAAAAGTGCAGGCATTAAAGAAAAGAAAGCATAGGAAGTCATGATGTAACTTGATGATCCCAGCTTTATGGACTGACTTATCTCAACATAATATTTTGCTTAGTTGCCCTCAATAGCAGCAATCAGATTGGCTTGTTCATGCTCAAGTAAGTGTACAAGAAGCCATTCCCCACATTTGCTACTTGATTAACAGTAACATCTCTTCATAGTAAGACATATACTATCCATTCAGCAAGAATCTTTCTGAAGCCCTGATTCCGGTAGAACGAGCTAACTAGGACTGTTCAGATTGTGGCATTAAGAGCGAGATGAGGAGTAAACAATATCTTCTGAGAAAACCCGGTCAGGATCGAGACTTTCAGTAACGGTGATTAGAAACCTCATAATACTCAGATTTGGTTCTTCAGAGAGCTGCTTCTAGAGGCAAATGGATAAACCAGAGAGTCATTTAACTGGAGATGTTGCTCGTAAGACAGACAGACTCCTCTATCGGCTAACAAAACGTCTCTTATGGCAAATTCTTAGCAATTAGAGCATTATATAAATCAACTTTAATTTCCTGATGAACACATATTTTTTTTAGAAAGATGGCTCGTCCACCCCCAAGAAACTGAATTCTCTTCCTCAAATGAGGAAAATCTGGCAATATCATTGTACATTAACACCTAAATCCCAGGAAATCATAGGTGAGATGACTGATTTTTGGTGGGTAACAAGAAACCATCCGATCGAGACATTTAAAACGAGGTTCATGCTTATGCATTAAAAATGGGTATTAAAATCATATAACTGATAATCACTTGGATTAAGAGATGATAAAACGAAAAATTGGGAACAGGTAGATGCATGCGGAGGTGAACCTCCCACTGAATTAAAACCTAGAACAGGACTCAATGTCAACAATATGAAATATGGAATTTAAATATGGAAATCACACATAATGGTAAAGATACCAAAAAAAAAATGTCGGAATCAACTCGTTCCGTTAATGTTGCATTGGGGAAGATTAGTTTGCTATAGGCAAACTAACACTACCACGGCTGCTTCAAATAGGGCAGGGACGAGAAACAGGAAAATTGAGGGAAAATCAGCAATCAAAAGGGAGAAGAGGGGAGAGTTCTTTACCTCGTTTGCAGGAGATTTTAGTCTCCTTTTGACAACTGCAGGTGAGGCACCGAGATTCACAGAGTTCGTGAAGGGAGGTGGGCTTCCTTCGGTCACTAGCATTGAAGAAGATCTCTGCGGTTTGCTTATGTCGAGACTGGAGGAAAGGAAGACTTTCCCGTCGATTGTAAGGAAACAAATTGCAAGAGTTCTGATGGGGCTTCCCTTCTACCCTCCCCTTAAGTTTCTTCTCTGATAACAAAAAAAATCCGAAGGAAGGCTGCTGCGTGATGATGGAGGAGAAACGAGGTGCGATTCCAGAACCCCCCCCCCTCTCCCTTTTGCTCTTGATAGTTTATATATAGTCTGAGGAAGCTTCGAGCACGGAAGATTTTGTTGAGGATCGACGACCAGCGATAGAGGATTGAGAGACAGGATTGAAGCCGTTGGTGATAGACGAAGGAAGGAGGCCGTGGAGGATCGAAGGGTGGAGGAGCTCAGGAGATGGGAGTATGCGAGGCCGTTGGAGATGGACGAAGGATGGAGCAAGAGGTTCACCAGTGGGTGATGGAGGGGATGGTTCTGGAAGACCGAGAAGGAGGGGAAACCAAGGGGAGAAGGCGAGAGTTGGGGTTTTAAAACCCTAACTCGACTCTTAAAAAAATTTCACAAAGGGCCTCTTAAAAAAAATCTTTTTCAAAAACGGGTTTCTAAAAAAAAAACTATTCTTTTTTTTTTTTTTTAATTTCCTTCATTATCCTTGACTTTTTTTTGTTCTTTTTCCGGGCATTTTCTGATTTTTTTGTATGTTTTGAAGACAAAGCTCTAAAACTAAGGAATTTAAACTAATTTTAAAAAATTTCAAAAATATTTACAAAAGAAGGGTTTTTTCTGAAAAGTTAGGGTTATTTTGGTGAAATTTCTTCAGAAGATGGGTTTGGACCCAAGTTTTGAGAAAATATTCAAGTTTTAAATCTCAAATCGAAGAATATAACACGATGGATCTAAACGGATACCGGATGAACTGTCTGAGCCTTTTTAAAAGGTTATTTTGGTAATTTTGAGAATTTAATTTAAAAATTGGACAACGAAGCTCAGTTTTGGATCTTTTATCTGAATCCGGATCCGAAATCGAGTCAGATATATAAAATGGATTTAATTTTAGTAAAGGCTGAGAAATAAAATAGAATTTAGATTTAAAAAGTGACTCAATTGCTCAGAAAATGAAATCAGGGGCAAAAAGGGAATTTTTAAAAGATTTTGAAAAATTTGGGGTGTTCACAGATGCCCCTTTTTGCTACTAAGCCGGTTGAAAGCCGAGCTTAGTGGCAAAGAAAACACTCAAATCTTGAAAAAAATGCCCCAGTTTAGGAAATCTGAACTGGGTGCGGAAGAATTATTTTGAAAAGACATGATTTTCAGGCTTAAAACCTTATCCTGAATGGCTTTGGGAAGACGAAATCCTCGAAAATGATATGATTGAGTAAAAATGAAGAAATCGTGATGGGACTTTGGGTGAAGATCCCGAAGTGGTGAAAGATAAGGATTTAGATCGAGTCTCGTGGGTGAGACAAGATCAACTTTTGGAACGAGTCAGGTTTAGCCCTTAACCTGGATGGGACGAATATATGTTAAGATAATTATGATGGGGAAAGGGATATAAGCGAACCTCGATGGGATATTTTGAGAGAAAATGCCTTGTGAGATGAAATTTAAGCATGATCCTTTCCGGGATGGATATACATAGAGCATGTATTCCTTTGTGGGGAACAACCATGATGGGATGGGAGGATTACCTTGTCGAAACGAGGTTCAGGTTTAACCCAAACCTTAACGGAAGGTACCTCGTAGAATGAGGCTCAGGCTTATCCCTTAACCTGAAAGAGACGACCATACAGAATCCTCGAGTGAGGAAACCGTGATGGGACAACAAAATGCATCGCAAAAAGCGAGATTCAGGTTTTAGCCCTTAAACTTGAGTAGGGGGGAATCGCACAAAGTCTTCAAATAAAGAAATCGTGGTGGGACTAGAAAGGATATCTAGTTGAACGGGATTCAGGTTTAACCCTAACCTGAACGGAAAGGACACCTCGCGAAGCGAGGTTCAGGCTTAACCCTTAACCTGAAAGGGGCGACCATATGGAATCCTCGGATGAAGAAACCATAATGGGACCTTCGGAATTTGGACGAACAAATCTGAATGGGGTTTGCGAGAAGAGAAAAATAAGAGATTCCCTAAAGCTTGAAAAGGGGATGATCTGGGGCGTCTCATTGCTGAGACTAAATCAGCTTTCTAAAAACAGACGACCTCTCGTAGAAGGTTTGGGAGATACCTCGAGGAGCGAGGTAACAGGTTTAATCCTTAGCCTGAATGGATATAGAATCCTCGAGGAACGAGGAAACTGTGATGGGACCTCTAGACTTCGCACAATAAGTCCAAGAGGGGTTTGCAAAAGGATGAAAATGGGGGTCCCTAAAGCTTGAAAAGGGGTTGTTCTTGGGTGCCTCATTGCTGAGACTGAAAATAGCTTTTGACAATAACAAACCTTTTGCAAAAAGTTCAGGTTTAATCCTTATCCTGAGCAAGAACTGTCTATGGCGGGACAGTGGAGAACGCAGGGAAGCATGCAAATCTGAGAGCGCTCAAATCAGACGGAAGGAAAAGACTTTTCAGTCCTAAGGAGGGATGACGTCAGGATACATCAAAACGAACATCAAGTTATTTCTTGATTTTGGAATAATGAGAAAATATTGCCAATAAGACGTCAAAAATTGTAGTTGATTTAAAAAAAATGATTGAATTGTGCATACATGAAAATATCACCTCTTTCTACCTAGAGTATTAGCTCCAAAAGGGCTAACTCTGTAGAATCAAGTATCAAACTCAATTTTGTTGCTATTGAGTTTCTTTAAGGAAGATATCACTTTCCTTGATATGAAAAGAGAGGAATTATTCTCAGTTTCATAAAAGCAATTGAGTGCGAAGATATTGATAAAAGAATTTCACATAGATGATTTCTGGCAATTTTGGGCAGTTTGATATCTTGGGCATTTCCCATGATGATCTTTTTACACTCTTTTGAGTCATGGAGCTTTCTTGGGCCTTTTACATCATCCTTCATTTTGGAGATGTCCTGACTTTTCTCTCTTTTTTTGGAGAAGGGTACGTCACAAACTCCTTCATCTTGGAGATGTTCTGATCCTTCTTTTTCTTTCTCAATTATTAGACTTGATGATATAGGTTCATTGGTAAAATCTCTAGATGATAGCAGAAATCAAATATCTTTTAGGGTTTGTCGGTAGGTCCATCACACTCGCCTTCATCTGGACGGTGATCTGAACTTTCCCTGGAAGGGTCCTTCACAAACTCTTTCATCTCGGAGATGATCCAAATCTTCTTTAGCCCCGGGGGTCTGCTCGCATAATTCGTCTTCACCTTGACGACAATTGAGAGATCCCTTTTGCGGATATTTGATTGCAGCTCAAATGACTAAGGAGATATGGATTAGGTAGGTTCTTTTTACTGCCCAGGATATTTCCACTGTCTTACTGCCAAAAGAATGATCTTTAAGAATGTGTCATAGCTATGATCAATATCGATTCACTTATGGCTTTTCAACATCATTGAATTTTTCTTTGCCGGTCATATCGAAGATTTTTCTTCATCCTCTTGGTTGGCCAACAGAAAAAGCTTGAATTCAGTTCTTATTTCGTAAAAGGCTTGTTTTTTTGGAAATAATACTAAAGGTAGTTTTGAGGTAATTCTTTTATATGATGAAAACTTTTGAGATCAACAATGACTTTTGATAGCAAATTGGCAAAGTATTCTTGAAATCCTTAATGAAAGAGATTACTTGATATCGAATCGACACGTCCGTGACAAAATTCTCCTCTCTTTTTCCCCAAAAAGAGAGACTCAGGCTTAGCCCTTACCTGAATGGGAAGTTGAAAATACTCCTCTCTTCCTCAAAGAGGAGGTGTTTGCAAAACGGAACTTTCGAAGAGAAATTAAGTTTTCGTCAAAACTCCCTATCTCTATGCTTCTCTTCTGGAAAGGTGGCCAAAAACAAAGTTGAGAAAGTATCACAGAGGAATGAGTCCATCACACTCCCCCTAGAAGAGGGTCCTCTGTGAAGGGGTTGGCCAAAGATGAGAAAAATGGGGGCCACAAAAAGAAACGAGCTTCCGTCGAAGCTCTCCCTGAAAAAAGGGTTCTTTTGTGTAAAGTTGGTTGTTGTTTTGCAAACTGTTCGCGAAGAAAATGAGTCTCTTCAAACTCTCCCTCGAAGAGGGTTCTTGCGAACGAAAGATGGTTGCATGCGAAAGGAACGAGCTTCCTCGAACTCTCCCTGAAGAGGGTCTTTCGCAAGAAAAAAATGATTGATTTTTTTATAAAATGATGATCCGAAGGTTGAAATTGAGAATTTAGAGCTTGAATGACGATGTTTGGTTAGTACAAAGACTGAACCTGGAGGGCTAACTGATCAGTCAACCAGACACTAGCACGAGCGCTAGATGTACCAGCAAAAGCACTGGATTTGAAGATGTGCCCAGTACGAGCGCTGGGTTTTGAAAATGCACACCAGCACAAGCGCTGGGTTTTCGAAAATGCAGACCAGCACAAGCACTGGGTTTCGAAAATGCTCCAGTACGAGCGTTGGGTTTTCAAAAATGCACACCAGTACGAGCACTGGGTTTTTGAAAGTGCAATAGTATGAGCACTGGATTTTCAAAAATGCAACAGTACGAGTACTGGGCTTTCCCGCAGAGAGTTTGAGAAAGGGACCGACATTCAAAGATACTTGAGAATTTAAGCGAGAATGATTGTCGGTGTTTCAGGATTATCCCTTATCCTGAAGGGGAAGTTCAGGTTTATCCCTTAACCTGAAAGGGGACAATGAGAATTTTGGTTCAATACGAGTACTGGGACCAAAAGGAAGTTTGAGTTGGAACTCGCAACTCCAGAAATACGGATATATATAAAAAGAGAAAACTCGAGTCGGAACCCAGTTTTTTAAAATAGAAGAATGAATGAGAATCGAGTTTGAGAACTCGAATTTTCGACGGAACGATCGGTTCCAACATGAGTGTTGAGTCTGATAGAAAGTCCGAGTCGGAACTCGAAACTTCAGATGCCATATAAAAAGGAAAAACCCGAGTCGGAACCCGGATCTTTAAAATAATAAAAAAGGAAAACCCGAGCTTGAAAACTTGAATCTTCAACGGAACGATCGGTTCCAACACGAATGTTGAATCCGATAGGAAGTCTGAGTCAGAACTCGAAACTTCAAATGCCATATAAAAAGGAAAAACCCGAGTCGGAACCCGGATATTTAAATAATGAGAAAAAAGGAAAACCCGAGTTTAAAAACTCGAATCTTCAACGGAACGATCGGTTCCAACACGAATGTTGAATCCGATAGGAAGTCCGAGTCGGAACTCGAAACTTCAAATGCCATATAAAAAAGAAAAACCCGAGTCGGGACCCAGATCTTTAAATAATGAGAAAAAAGGGAAAATTCGAGTTTAAAAACTCAAATCTTCAAAGGAACGATCGGTTCCAACACGAATGTTGAATCCGATAGGAAGTTCGAGTCGGAACTCGAAACTTCAGATGCCATATAAAAAGGAAAAACCCGAGTCGGAACCCAGATCTTTAAATAATGAGAAAAGGGAAAACCCGAGTTTAAAAAACTCGAATCTTCAATGGAACGATTGGTTCCAACACAAATGTTGAATCCGATAGGAAGCCCGAGTCGGAACTCGGAACTTCAAATGCCATATAAAAAGGAAAAACCTGAGTCGGAACCCGGATCTTTAAATAATGAAAAAAAGGAAAACCCGAGTTTAAAAAACTTGAATCTTCAACAGAATGATCAGTTCCAACACGAATGTTGAATCAGATAGGAAGTCCGAGTTGGAACTCGAAACTTCAAATGCCATATAAAAAGGAAAACCCCGAGTCGGAACCCGGATCTTTAAATAATGAGAAAAAAGGAAAACCCGAGTTTAAAAAACTCGAATCTTCAACAGAACGATCGGTTCCAACACGAATGTTGAATCCGATAGGAAGCCCGAGTCGGAACTCAGAACTTCAAATGCCATATAAAAAGGAAAAACCCGAGTCGGAACCCGGATCTTTAAATAATGAGAAAAAAAGGAAACCCCGAGTTTAAAAAACTCGAATCTTCAACGGAACGATCGGTTCCAACATGAATGTTGAATCTGATAGGAAGTCTGAGTCGGAACTCGAAACTTCAAATGCCATATAAAAAGGAAAAACTCGAGTCGGAACCCGAATCTTTAAATAATGAGAAAAAAAGGAAAACCCGAGTTTAAAAAACTCGAATCTTCAACAGAACGATCGGTTCCAACACGAATGTTGAATCCGATAGGAAGCCCGAGTCGGAACTCGGAACTTCAAATTACATATAAAAAGGAAAAACCCGAGTCGAAACCCGGATCTTTAAATAATGAGAAAAAAAGGAAAACTCGAGTTTAAAAAACTCGAATTTTCAACGGAATGATCGGTTCCAACACAAATGTTGAATCCGATAGGAAGTCCGAGTCGGAACTCGGAACTTCAAATTCCATATAAAAAGGAAAACTCGAGTCGGAACCCGGATCTTTAAATAATGAGAAAAAAAGGGAAACCCGAGTTTAGAAAACTCGAATCTTCAACGAAACGATCGGTTCCAACACGAATGTTGAATCTGATAGGAAGTCCGAGTCGGAACTCGAAACTTCAAATGCCATATAAAAAGGAAAAACCCGAGTCGGAACCCGAATCTTTAAATAATGAGAAAAAAAGGAAAACCCGAGTTTAAAAAACTAGAATCTTCAACGGAACGATCGGTTCCAACACGAATGTTGAATCCGATAGGAAGCCCGAGTCGGAACTCGGAACTTCAAATGACATATAAAAAGGAAAAACCCGAGTCGAAACCCGGATCTTTAAATAATGAGAAAAAAAGGAAAACTCGAGTTTAAAAAACTCGAATCTTCAACGGAATGATCGGTTCCAACACGAATGTTGAATCCGATAGGAAGTCCGAGTCAGAACTCGGAACTTCAAATTCCATATAAAAAGGAAAACTCGAGTCGGAACCCGGATCTTTAAATAATGAGAAAAAAGGGAAACCCGAGTTTAAAAACTCGAATCTTCAACGGAACGATCGGTTCCAACACGAATGTTGAATCTGATAGGAAGTCCGAGTCGGAACTCGAAACTTCAAACGTCAAATAAAAAGGAAAAACCCGAGTCAGAACCCAGATCTTTAAAATAAAAAAAGGAAAACCCGAGTTTGAAAACTCGAATCTTCAATGGAGTGATCGGTTTCAACACGAATGTCGAATCCGATAGGAAGTCCGAGTCGGAACTCAAAACTTCAAACGTCAAATAAAAAAGAAAAAAACCCGAGTCGGAACCCGGATCTTAAAAACAAAAATGAAAACAAAAACCTGAGTTGGAACTTAGACAGGAAGGAAATAATTTCTACCCAAGAGTCGGATTTTAGAAGGATTGACAAAATGTATGAATAGATTCCGACAATGAAGAGGATAAGAGATTTATTCGAGACCCTTGACCCAAGATGGCCTAAGATCCGAAACTATTTATGACAACTGCAGGATTTTCCCTTATCCTGAAGGAGTATAGAATAAAAATTGATGTGAATTGAGGAATTTATGAGAAATAATTCAGGTTTACCCCTTAACCTGAGAGGGAAAAGAATAAAATTTATAAACATGGGGAAGAATTTTAAAAAAAATTATTGAAAATTTACTTTGAAAAGAATTCTCACGGATAGCACCAGTGCTCCTATGAGGTGTATCCGGATTATCCCTTGTCCTGAATGGGAAAAATAGAAATTGCTATAAATTTAGAAAATAAAGATTGATAAAATTGATATTTGTAAAAGAATTCTCATAGGTAGCATTATTGTTCCTACGAGAGGTCTCAGGATTATCCCTCATCCTGAATGGGGAAAAGAATAGAATTTAAGAAAAATAAATGAAGAGAAATTGATATAAATTTAGAGAATCAATAAAGGTTGACGAAACTGGTATTTACAAAAGAATCCTCATAGGTAGCGTTATTGCTCCTACGAGGGGTTTCAGAATTATCCCTTGTTTTGATTGGAAAAAAGAATAGAATTTAAGAAAATTTAATGAAGAGAAATTGATATAAATCTAGAAAATCAATAAAGATTGATAAAACTTGTATTTACAAAAGAATCCTCATAGGTAGCGTTATTGCTCCTACGAGGGGTTTCAGGATTATCCCTTGTCTTGAATGGGAACACCTCGGACGACGAGGGTCAGGTTTATCCCTTAACCTGAGAGGGTAAAGAATAAAAAGAATACCTCATTGAAAAGAGGCATCAGGTTTATCCCTTAACCTGAAGGGGTTTATGTGAAAGAATAAAATTTGATAAAATTTTAATAAAAAAATTGATAACACTTGACAAAAATTGATAGAAATAATAAATTGATGAAAATTTGATTAAATTGGAAAATGAAATGAATGCAACTAATAAAGATAACAAGATTAACTGAAAAATTGAAAAGATTTTTTGAAAAAGAGTTTGTCTGATCCTGCTTGCATGTGGGATCTTTAAAGGAAAATGTTTATTTAAAAGATAAGTGAAAAATCATTTTTGTGAAGAAAATCCACCGCAAGAAGAATGATCAGTGGAAGGACTGATCCTTCAAATCAAGCATGAGAGATCATCACGAGGGTCAATTTTTGAAGGCAATGGTTTGAAATCTAATTTTTGAAAAAGAAGATCAACAATAGATCTGATTTCTGAAAATAACAGTTCGAAACTAATAATAAGATCAACACAAGGGTTGATCTTTTGAATATAATGTTTTGAAACCAATTTTAGAAGATAAGACCAACACAAGGGTTGATCTTTGAATATAATGATTTGAAACCAAATCTTGGAAGACAAACTCAACACAAGGATTGATCTTTGAATATAGTGTTTCGAAACTAATTATTTATTTAATTTTTTTGGGAAAAATAAGGTCAACACGAGGGTTGATGATGGTTCGAAAACCTATTTTTGGAAAACATGATCAACACGAGGGTTGATAATGGTTCAAAACCCATTTTTTGAAAACATGATCAATACGAGGGTTGATAATGGTTCGAAACCCATTTTTTTGAAAACATGATCAATACGAGGGTTGATAATGGTTCAAAACCCATTTTTTGAAAACATGATCAACACGAGGGTTGATAATGGTTCTCAACCCATCAACACAAGGTTTGATTTTTGAAGAAGGTTGGACCAAGTAATATTTGAACTCTTTGGTTATGAAGACTTTCAAAATTTCATGATTTTGAAAAACCCTCATAGGTAATATCATTTCTTTCATGAATGATGTCAGGATTGCCCCGCATTCTGAAAAGAATAGGAATTTAAATGCCACAGTATGGCAAAAAAAGGAAGTATTTAAATATCAAAGATATAAAGAAAACTTGACATTTCATTGATAAGCAATGGTTTGAAAAGAATCCAGTGTTATTTTATAAAAGATAAAAATCCTAAGTTTTGTTTACATCCTGACTATGGCCATTGATGTAAATCATCAACTTAGAATTAATTACCTTTTACAAAATGGTGCACGTGTCATTCGTGTAGCCATTTGTGAGATTTTAAGAAATAAAGGCAAAAAACATGAAAATAGACAATTTATGATATTTACAATGCTCATTCATTCTATCTAAAAGCTGGAAAGGTAAATTCTCATTTAAGACCTAACTTATTACAACTTTGAATTGCAAATGTCATGAAATTATAATCCAATCAGGAAATTCAAGCTTTTTATATCTTCCTGCAAAAGAGAGAGTTAGCACAGGATATTGAATATTTAATAGATGGATGTTGTATTTAAGAATCGACATATATCTATGTAGGCAATGTACATATATGAAAAATACATATATATATACATATAGGTATATACAGATGTATCTACATATATATATAGACATATACACACATATATATATATATACATATATATATAGAGAGAGAGACATACATAAATATGTATCCAAACATGATACTTATATATATATATATATATATATATATATATATATATATATATATACTCACATTCGATATGTGTGATATAAATGAATGACATTCACTATGCTGAACATGAAGGGACTGTGTAAGTGCAGTTTCCAGGTGGAGGATGACAGTGAGTGAGTGATGTGAGAGTGGCAAAGGACACAAGTGATGTGCATATGTATAAATGCAACAACGTGTGGGAGACGAAGGTGTTGCAGATGAAGATGTAATATGTGATAGTGCAGGGCACGTAAGACCATATGCAAGGGATGAATAATGGACAGAATGTCACTCCTTAGATAAATATACAGAGGTATGTCTTGAATGAAGATATGTTGATCCGTAAAATACTGATGAAGCAACAGATGATTCCCCAAAAAGAAAACATGTACATATATTAGATCACAAAAAGAAGAGTAAAACCAGGCATATCCTGATTCAATCCTCAAGCTCGCGAAATGTTGCGAAACCAATAAAAAGAAGAACCTGTAATGATGCCTATATTCCCATTCGTTGTAGAGCCAATCAGCTTTGTCATTGATAAATGTTTAGTCATTGACCAGACTTATTGCAGTAATAATGGAATTGAAAGAGAAAAGGTATCCCAGACACCATTCATCAGAACTTGACATATGACAACCATGGGTCCACTTCTAGCAGATATTTGCATGAGAGAGAGTGTGGCCATAGTGCCAGTTCTCATCAAAGGATTTTAAAACAACCTGCAAACTGCTGGGGCAATCAAATTAGACTGGCAGAGGCAATGGTCACATCGTCTCTTGTGAAATCAACATTTCATCAATAAGATTTTTTTTATGAGATATCTGGTGTCAGTGAGATGACATAACAGGTTATTGCCTCTAATTCTATCATTCTAACTACAGGAATTCTCATGAGTGAGGCAAAACTAATTCTATCATTCTACTTTAAGACCCAAGAATCGGTAAAGAAAATGATAAATCAAAAAGGAAAAGCAGAAATATATTCCATACCAGGGCCTTATGATGAAACTATCTGAACCTCTCGGTGCGTTGGGTAGGATCGCTATTCCAGGTAGATCTGAAATCATAAGAGGATACACACACTCAGCTGATTTGACTTTAAATTTGTCGAAAGTTGAACTTACCCATAGATTGAGTACTGTTAAACATGATAAACCGGTATTGAATATTTAACGCACAGTAAGTCATCTTCCCACAGTCAGCTTGGAGTTGCATCATAACAAGAAGAAAAAAAAATGTAACTAACAACTGCAGCTGTCGTATCATTAAGTATAGGGACCGCCAAATGCTGTTGTATGAAGAACATAGCCAGTGATTAATATGCAATACCGGGAGCCATCAGAAGAATGGGATGGGATTGACTGAACTATACAGGATGTCTGGGCTTGACAGCACAAGCCCAAAAACCAGCGTGAAACCATAGATTAACCAAAATAAGTGGAGCATCCAGCTATTAGAACATGACCCTTCTTATCATAATAGCTAGCAGACATTCCCAACATATAAAATTTTATTAGTAGATGAAACAGAAATCTGCAGCAATTGACACAGAAACTTACAATGAATTAGTCGTGCATATTGATCCTTCAGATTTAATATGTCAATTAAGTAACAGATTGACCTTCAATATCGGATCATCCCATCTTATAATCAGTGGACCAATTCCCGCTGCTTAGGCACTCAGGGAATCGAGTGGTATGGACTCAATTTGAACAGCTCTATCCAATTTTCATCAAAGATTAGAGTACATATGGCAGGTTTCAATGTGCACCTTCAATAACTCTCGATTGATTAACATGCTAAGGAAATCTCAGCTGAAATATCAATCTCACATAGATGAAGACATACATTACCAGCAATAGCCACACCATCGGAACATCTACCAAGAGCATCCTCCTCCATTCAGTCCAAACCTCTTTAAGGTCTGAGTGTGAATGCCGGCTTCAGCACTAAGTTGACAGAGGAACATCTTATGGCATTCCCTTGCTTTAATAAATCAAAGAAAAGATCATGGCATCTTGAGCATAAAAATCATTAAAATTTTATATTGGGACTGGAACCATCGCAGGTGTAGAAAGGGGAATCATCAGTACTTTGATTCATCTATAGCAGACAATGCCTCTGAGAAATCGTAATGGTTCACTATTTACCATGAGCCGAAGCTCGTTGGATAGAGGCAAACATCAAATGGGGATCACAAGGGTGATTGGAGATAGTGAATCTCATGATGGACAGTGTGAATTTCACGGTGGTGTTGCAGATGTGCAAATGTAGAAATGAACCAATGGACGCAGACAACGTCCCTGAGTACATATCACCCAATAGAGCGTTCTCTGTAAAAAAAAAAAAAATCAATGGATCACGTATGTATAGGGGGACGAGTATCATGACTAAAAAAAAAATGGTGTGGCTGCAGTGCCATTGGTCAAAACGAGATATATGGACAAAAGATAAAGAAAAAGTGTAGGCATTAAAGAAAAGAAAGCATAGGAAGTCATGATGTAACTTGATGATCCCAGCTTTATGGACTGACTTATCTCAACATAATATTTTGCTTAGTTGCCCTCAATAGGAGCAATCAGATTGATTTGTTCATGCTCAAGTAAGTGTACAAGAAGCCATTCCCCACATTTGCTACTTGATTAACAGTAACATCTCTTCATAGTAAGACATATACTATTCATTCAGCAAGAATCTTTCTGAAGCCCTGATTCCGGTAGAACGAGCTAACTAGGACTGTTCAGATTGTGGCATTAAGAGCGAGATGAGGAGTAAACAGTATCTTCTGAGAAAACCCGGTTAGGATCGAGACTTCCAGTAACGCGTGATTAGAAACCTCATAATACTCAAATTTGGTTCTTCAGAGAGTTGCTTTCAGAGGCAAATGGATAAACCAAAGAGTCATTTAACAGGAGATGTTGCTCGTAAGACAGACAACCTCCTCTATCGGCTAACAAAACGTCTCTTATGGCAAATTCTTAGCAATTAGAGCATTATATAAATCAACTTTAATTTCCTGATGAACACATATTTTTTTTTAGAAAGATGGCTCGTCCACCCCAAGAAACTGAATTCTCTTCCTCAGATGAGGAAAATCTGGCAATATCATTGTACATTAACACCTAAATCCCAGGAAATCATAGGTGAGATGACTGATTCCTGGTGGGTAACAAGAAACCATCCGATCGGGACATTTAAAACGAGGCACATGCTTATGCATTAAAAATGGGTATTAAAATCATATAACTGAAAATCACTTGGATTAAGAGATGATAAAACAAAAAATTGGGAACAGGTAGATGCATGCGAAGGTGAACCTCCAACTGAATTAAAACCCATAACAGGACTCAATGTCAACAATATGAAATATGGAATTTAAATATGGAAATCACACATAATGGTAAAGATACCAAAAAAAAATGTCGGAATCAACTCGTTCCGTTAATGTTGCATTGGGGCAGATTAGTTTGCTATAGGCAAACTAAAACTACCACAGCTGCTTCAAATGGGGCAGGGACGAGAAACAGGAAAATTGAGGGAAAATCAGCAATCGAAAGGGAGAAGAGGGGAGAGTTCTTTACCTCGTTTGCAGGAGATTTTAATCTTCTTTTGACAACTGCAGGTGAGGCACCGAGATTCACAGAGTTCGTGAAAGGAGGTGGGCTTCCTTCGGTCACTAGCATTGAAGAAGATCTTTGCGGTTTGCTTATGCCGAGACTCGAGGAAAGGAAGACTTTCCCGTCGATCAGAAGGAAACGGATTGCAAGAGTTCTGATGGGGCTTCCCTTCTACCCTCCCCTTAAGTTTCTTCTCTGATAACAAAAAAAATCCGAAGGAAGGCTGCTGCGTGATGATGGAGGAGAAACGAGGTGCGATTCCAGACCCTCCCCCCCTCCCTCTCCCTTTTGCTCTTGATAGTTTATATATAGTCTGAGGAAGCTTTGAGCACGGAAGAATTTGTTGAGGATCGACGGCCAGCGATGGAGGAAAGGGGGGCATCAGGCCAGCGATAGAGGATTGAGAGACAGGATTGAAGTCGTTGGTGATAGATGAAGGAAGGAGGCCGTGGAGGATCGGAGGGTGGAGGAGCTCGAGAGATGGGAGCATGCGAGGCCGTTGGAGATGGACGAAGGATGGAGCAGGAGGTTCACCAGTGGGTGATGGAGGGGATGGTTCTGGAAGACCGAGAAGGAGGGGAAACCAAGGGGAGAAGGCGAGAGTTAGGGTTTTAAAACCCTAACTTGACTCTTAAAAAATTTTCACAAAAGGGCCTCTTAAAAAAAAATCTTTTTCAAAAACGGGTTTCTAAAAAAAAAAAAACTATTTTTCTTTTTTTTTTTGTAATTTCCTTCATTATCCTTGACTTTTTTTTTTGTTCTTTTTCCGGGCATTTTCTGATTTTTTTGTATGTTTTGAAGAAAAAAGCTCTAAAACTAAGGAATTTAAACTAATTTTAAAAAATTTCAAAAATATTTACAAAAGAAGGGTTTTTCTGAAAAGTTAGGGTTATTTTGGGGAAATTTCTTCAGAAGATGGGTTTGGACCCAAGTTTTGAGAAAATATTCGAGTTCTAAATCTCGAATCGAAGAATATAACACGATGGATCCAAACGGATACCGGGTGAACTGTTTGAGCCTTTTTAAAAGGTTATTTTGGTAATTTTGAGAATTTGATTTAAAAATTGGACAACGAAGCTCAGTTTTGAATCTTTTATCTGGATCCGGATCCGAAATCGAGTCAGATATATAAAATGGATTTAATTTTAGTAAAGCCTGAGAAATAAAATAGAATTTAGATTTAAAAAGTGACTCAATTGCTCCGAAAATGGAATCAGGGGCAAAAAAGGAATTTTTAAAAGATTTTGAAAAATTTGAGGTGTTCACAGACGCGTGTGTGTGGTAGTCATCTTATCCCCTTGTTCTTTGGAACAAATGATAGAATCTCCATGTAGGTTATAAAGCCCACAACCTTTTTGAGATTCTTTAATATGGGACTATTCCACATCATCAAAGTCCAAAAGCACTCCATAAAAGAGTGATCCCCATTTGTTTTCTTTATTTGAATTACCTCATCATCTCTTCCTACATCCAAAAGAAGGAACCGTTGAGGTTAAGGTATCTGCCTCTCTGCTGGGTAAAACTCCAGGTTGAGGATACAACCATCCAGCCTTACATGCCCCAACCGTGATAAAGCAACAACATCAATTAAATAGATGTGCTTGATTTTCTTTTTCCTTTTTATACTTTGAAGTTCCAAGGAGGAAAACTGTTATCCGAACGTGTAACATAGGCCAAGATCTTTGTGTCAGTTGTTATTTAGTTTGTACATGTTACATAACATATACAGATGACTGTAAAATATTTAAGTGATTTTCCTGAAACTAAAGTATCATATTTGATTTCATTGCTTAAAAAGTTCATGGTGCTTAAGAAAATCCGAGTTCCAATCATGATGTTATTGATATGAGCTAGAGGCAATGATTTGATAAGGTGCAATTTGATGGTCGTCTTTCCCACTAGGAGCCTTGTTTCATCATATTGCTTCCCCAACTCATCAAAGGCAACACTCACCCGGGTTGCCTGAGTGGCAGCCGGCCTGGGGAGAAGGTGCTGATCCGTTCGTTCCAGGTTTAACTCTCACCGGGTGTGTGGGTGCTTTTAACTGGTGGGCTCTGTAAAGACTTGGGTGTCGGTGACCTCACCCGGAGTTTACCTCACATGGATTAAGTGACCCGGTTCTTGGCGAGGGTCGTTCCTCATCATAAAAAAAAAAACTTTATGGGCTACTTTGTTACTTTTATCGTCCTCTAAAGCAATATCAATCCATTTTTTTTTTTCAATTTTCTGAAAATTTTACCAGGGGGTGATTTTCAGCAGAAGTAATCAAAAGGTTATGTATGGCATTACTATTAAGGGAAAAAAAATAAAACTGAACATAACATTGTGGTTTGTTCGTGATTTTGTAAAATTTAAATTGGGCATACTTGCTTGGAACCCTGTTGGCTATGTTTGATGTTGTTTGGTCAGTTGGTGATTAAATAACCCACAATTATCACTCTCTATACTTGGTTTCTTTTCTTCTTCCACATGTAAACCTGATATAAATTGGATAGTTTTTTTCTATTGAAAACACACTTGTTTTTTTAGATGCATTCGTAATTTCTTGCTGGTGATGTCACCTGGATGTTGCAAATTTAGAGGATGGATCTATGGGTTGAGAATTTGATGGGTGCTGCTCTAATTAGCACGTGTTCCGGACTCCAAAATGTTGTTTCCTTCGAGCAAACGTGGGGAGGTAGGTAACCAAGTGTGCCCTATTAAGTTAGGGCACCTATTCTTGGGTGGCAACTTACTGCAATAAGACCTTGAATCATCCTTTTAAATTCTTTATTTTTAAAAATATTCAAAATTTATAAAAAAAAAAAATCAAAGAACGGAAATACAGAAATAAAGTAAATGGTGACTTTGCTGGAAATACAGAAATAAAGTAAATGGTGACTTATCCAATCAAATTCTAAAATACTCATTCAATGCATAAACAATAAAACAGCAAATAAATATTATTAATTATTGTAAAAACCAAAAAAATATGAGGGAAACCGATTCAGCCGATTTTAGAGAATCAATAAAGCAATTCGATTCGAATTGGCTGATTCAATTTGATTATGAGGACATTGATTTGTATCCGATCTCGATAAGGCATTCCTTAAGAGTGTAATTGAAAAAAAAAAACTGCTAAAGCATAACATACCTATGTAAAAGCCATGTCACAGGGACACGCTATGCATAGATCCCTTGTTTAGGGACACGATACAACATGTAAATATGCCATGCTATGGCACATTCAAACATTATTTATTATTTACAATGATAATATTAAAAATTTGTGTCCTTGTGATCTACTCAAAAGTTTGCATCATGTCTATAATCTGTATTAAATAATTTAACTACGTGCTTGTGACCGGTGGGTAACGTTAACAAGTGATGTATTTTTTTATTATTATTATTGAAAGGCAAGTTGGGGTTAGGCAGACCCCTACCCAGTTATACAACTATACCATTGTAATTTGAACTTGCAACGTCCCAACACAGGTGAAGTGCGCTAGATGCTCTTACCAGACAAGCAGATCCCCAATTGGTATATAAGTACGTATTGCCACCACAGGCCCCGCACCCCATGGGAAGCAGATCAGGTCATGCTGAACATGAGCGTTTTTTTGCTCATGCCGACATCGTGGCCATCTGATTTGCATTTTAAAAAGCTAAAAAGTCAACAAAACCACGTGGCATTCATCCAAAATGCAAACAGGCATGAGCAAAAACGCTCATTATTGTTCAGCATGACCTGGTCTGCTTCCCACCCCATGCGAGGTAAACCCCAGGTGGAGCCACTGACACTCAAACCCTTACTTTAATTGGAGCCCACCAGTTAAAGGCACCCACACATTAGATAGGAGTCGAACCCTAAATGAATGGGTCAGCACCTTCTCCCCAAGCCTGCTGCCACTCGGGGGTACCTCTCGACCGGTGAGATGCCCTCTGCAATTTGTGGGCATGCATTTGTGCCCTACTCGGGCTGTGTCAGGTTGGCACTTAACAAAATCTGCAGCCATGCCCTTGGTTGTGCTCAGGCCTAGAAGTTGGCGCTTGAGGCTGATTTATCTGGTGCATTGGTGCCAAAGGTGATGATGGCCTGCATAATATGACCAAACCACTTAGCGACACAAGTCAACTCGCATACATCATTCTTTTTACCAATACCCTTAAGTTGCATATCAGGCATAAAAGATTAGAATATTATTATGCACTATAACATATATGTGGTCCAGAATCGATATAGGAGGGTTAGAGCATAGCAAAAATTAGAATATGATTGTGCACCATCATCTGGTGGTTCAGAAAGGAGGGTTATTTTAAGAAAGGCTGGTTGCCCATGATGTGGGTCCCACTTGTGCTGAGCTCAGTAAAGGGGGGTGGGGTCTGTGGTTGTAAACGCTGGGTGAGATTGCTAATCTCACCCAGCGTTTTACAGGATCCTCTCTCATGATGTCACTTTAAGATAAGCAAATCCTATCTTTAGGTTATTTGTTATTGTATGCGTGCACTACGAGATAACGTATAACTACCCAAAGACTACCGATGGTGCACAGATGAATGTATCGTAATAATGGCATGGAGTGAAACAGCCTCCCTTGATCTCTGGTTCTGAATTAATCTTGCTTCTCTTCTTCGTGTATATAAAAAAAAGGGAAATTTGAACTTGGTAATCAAAGCAACTCATACTTTATATGTTAAACCAAATTGGTGCGTTGGTATTTCTCAATGCAGTTGGCCAAAATTTTGTGGCCCGAATTGGGAAATGTGAAGAGGAAGACTGGGTCTTACGCATGCAAAGCAACCAACCATACATCTTTTTGACATCCGCTCCTTCTTTTCCTTTAGTGCGGCAGCTACCCATTTGACCCTCTTCATCATGTCCACCTCGCTTTTGCAATTTGGTTTTCTTTTTTCTTTCATTTTTCCCTGGGAAAAGTTGGATTCTTTGTTGTTTGAGCAAGCAAGGTATGTTTACTACCAATGACCTTAAGTTTGATTCAGTTAATGGAGTTTAAATGGGATTGACAGGTCAGAAATTTTGTTGGTTTTGCGTTTGAAGAACTTTGGCTGATTTATTGATGGGATCTCAACTGTGTTAAAAGTTTCCATCTCTTCACTATGAACATGGGGGCATTAGATTTGTGCCTTTCTACTTCACCAGATTGCAATTCAGACATATTTCAAGTTGCCCAGAGTGGTATCAGGCTAACCAATTTGTTGGTCAGCTGTATTTCTTCCCAAAAATGTATGGAGGATGTTGGCAGCATTGCAGAAGATGCAGTTTCAAATTTCAGGAAACTGCTTTCACTTCTTGACATGTTGGCCTGCAAGAATATAAAGAAGGGCCCCCTCCTATATCCTACAGATATCAACCCCAGCATATTCCTTGATAGTCATGAATTTAGCATACCTGCTAAGTCTTTTCCTGTCAACCTGACTATCCCTTCAACAACTGTTCCACAGCTTAGGGTGTCTGCCTTCTCTTATAGCACACAGCCACATTATCTTGGATTCAGATCATGGCAACCAAGGAATGGTTACTCCAAGACAATTTCACGGTTTCATGGTTCTATGGGGGAAGCAACGGCAATCAATTCGGGAGGATCTGCCATTTCTTCAACGATTGTGGATGACGCGGCTGCATCTCACAGAAAGTTTTTTCAGTACAATCCAATTGGTGCATCTCATGATGGTTTTTCTTTGTATTCTTCCATGAACAAGTGCGCGGAGAAGACAGATGAAGTAGGTGGAAAATGCGCATCAGCTGCAGGAGTTTGTCATTGCTCAAAGCGAAGGTATCATTTTCCAAATTTCTACCCTGTTTTTCGTTTGTGCATATTGCTATTGAGAGAACCATGCTATAGTCATTCTTCATCTACACTTCCCTTTATTCCCTTCTTCCTTTTTACTCAACTTGTGATCATGGTGCTTTGTATTGTGAAAATTGGAAAAGAAAGAATTATAGAAACTGTTATATTTGTTTCTGTTTAGTCTACTCATTTAATGGCTTTTCTAGCAGAAAACTCAAAATGAAAAGAGTTATCAGAGTTCCTGCTGTTAGTATCAGACTAGCTGACATTCCTGCAGATGATTTCACATGGAGGAAATATGGACAGAAACCAATCAAGGGATCTTCGCATCCAAGGTACTTTTCACTTTCACCTTTTGTATTTATAATTCTAGCTAGGCTTTTAGTTTACAAACAGGGTATATGAACAGAACTATATAGATGGAGTTAAATCGTATAGGACATGATAACCTGAATGTTATTTTCTGTAGCATACTCTTAGATGTCGATTGAGTATTGTTGGATTGTTTAATAAGTACTTCAAGTCTTGTGCTCTTTCAATGTCTTGCTATTTCATAAATTTCACTCGCTCTTCCGTTGTGTGTTTCTTTGTCTTGGTATGTTTATGTAATTGGTTCAGATACAACAATTACACATTGATGTATGTACGTTCATTTTGTAGGAGCTACTACAAGTGCAGCAGCTTGAGGGGCTGCCCTGCCAGGAAGCATGTAGAGAGATGTTCACAAGATCCCACCATGCTGATCATTACTTATGAAGGCGACCATAATCATTCAATGCTTTAGCAACATTCGAAATTCTAAAATGGCAGTAGCAGCATTCATCCAACACTTTTAAACAGTAGAAGATGCAATGGATATGCGCAGAAATAGTTCTGATATAGATCCTGAAAATGACTCTTATGTATGCTCAACACATTACTGTATGAGGAAAAGGCAAAAAAAAAAAAAGGGTGATGAACATGAGTTAGCCAATGTGCTCCATTTTGAGGTGTGTTTGTTGTTCATTGAAACTTTTTTCCCTTGATCAAATGTAAACGTAGAGCGTCATATGATCGAGCTGTAGCTGTAAATATTGTCCATATCCTTGAAATGTTGCGTGTGAACTTTTACGAGTTCACAGGCCTTTTTGGCCATGCGGCGGTGCTGTAGTTGTATTACATTATTTGGAATGGCCTTGTATGCCTTGGCAAAAGGCTCAACTTTTCTCATTTCCATAAGCAAACGCGCACACACGGGCACAAGAGGTGATCAGGTCATACTGTATATGGCCCAATATTCATTGATTATATTCAATCCGCACTGCACATCTCACTTGGGAATTGTGAGAGTCCATCAGGTGAAATGAGCGCGGTGGGGATTAAGTATAATTTTTTATGACGAGGAACCCTCGCCGAAGCAAGAAAAACCCAGGGTGAGACCCCACGACCACCCTACCTTACGTGACCCACCTCTGAGGGATTAAGTATAATTGGTGATCGGTTATATACAACATGACCTGCTCTACCCTGCACGCACACATGGGTGGTGTGTGTGCATGGAGTGGTAGGGGTGGTTTGTTGAGAAGCAGACATGGGAAAGCTGATGGTTCCATCAAGCGTGCAGATTCCCAGATATAACAAAGTAAGCTGTAACTATCATTAATATCAAGAATATAAAAAAAAAAAAAATTGTCAAGATGAATGAGATCAGGCTACTTGCAAAATGAACTTCATGTCAGAGAAAAATCAAGCTAAATACTTGTCCTGACGGGTTTTATTTAATATAAACAGAGTAAACTCACAAATATGACTGCTCTAATTTCAGCAATATAAAAGAGGGGGACCTAATCCCCCAGCTTGATTATCGAAAAAAAAAAAACGCAAAACTAATTTTCCCATTGATTCAAATATGTAATATCAAAACCTTGCAGATGGTTATATATGCAGGGAAGGAATGCCGAATGGGCATAAAGGGCCTTAGGACTTTATCTGGAGAGGTCCCATCTTATAGGGTGCCAAGAAAAGGTGGTCTCGAGCGCAGCAGTAATTGGCTCGAGCACAATTGAGTGCTTGAGTAGATCTTTTGATCTGCTCTTGATTGGACGTCCAATAACTAGGGGTGTTAACGGGTCGGATCTGGTTTGGATCCAGTTGAGTCTGAATCCCGACTTTACTTTGACATGTAGTCACTGGGTCCGAACCCGGGTCTGATCAGATCCACCATAAAGAAAACCATACATGGATCCCATAAGGATTACATGAACCAGACACCGTTCATACCCTATAAAATAGTACTTTCTATCTCTTTTACATTGAAAAATCAGGGATCTTAATCCGAACTCAGGTTGGACTCGGGTCTGGTATGAAATTTCACAAATCATACCCGGCTCTATATATTAATTGGACACTTTGGATTCGACCTGGATTTTAATCGCACCTTCTTCTTTATCACCAAACCCTTACCCTATAGGGTTTGACATGGATAGGATCTGCGTTAAACCCAACCCATTACCACACTACTTATAACCTTTTGTCTCTTGAATAAGAATGTCAACGGGTTGGATGTAACCTAATATTCAACCCAAATCCAAATCCAATCTGAATATGATTAAGTGTGAATATTGGGTTTTAGACTAATCGGATCCGGATTTGATTCTATCTTTTTTCATCCGACCGAATTTTATTAAGTCAAATCCGATTAGGTTGGATTCAGTAATGCTTAGATCTATATAATCCAATCCAACCCATTGACATCCCTAATCTTGCATAAAGTCACTATAAGGATGAAGGTCAATAACGGCGACGTTTCTCACCGCTATTGACCTATTTATTGCTGCTATAGGTTTATAACAACGAAAAATAACGGCCGGCAATTTTTGGCCTTAGTTGAGTAATAATAACAACATTTATATAGGTCATCGTTAATGTGTGACCCAACACCGGCGACGAATCTCGCTGGAACTAGAAACACCACTAGCGGTAACCCACCCTATTGGTGTAAATTTTAGGAAATAGATTTTAAAAAATATTTTTGATAAAAATGTTTGTGAAAGCCAAACACCAAATAATAAAAACTGATTCACACTAGGATGAGATTTGGGTCGAACTCAGAGAACGGGAGAAGAAACTTTGTATTTCACAGAATGACAATAACTAACTATTACAATGTGTTACCCCTCTTGCAGAGGGCTAAAAAATAATAATAAATGGTTTTATTACAAACCCAAATTAATAAATTAAATAAACCTAATCTAAAAGAATAGAAAAATGGGCCTTCAGTTGCTTGAGCTTTAGTCCCTTTTAATCTTCATTGCTTCCCTTTGACCAACGGACTTATAAAAGTTACTAGTATTTGAGTTGTAGGCTCCTTTACTCTTTGCTCACTCGATGAAACATTCCTTTAGGGGCTTTCTGAGGGCTCTTTTGAGGGGTTGAAGGGACCTTTAGAGGACCTCAAAAAGCTCTTCAGGGGTACTTTTGAGGGCCTACCGCACATCCAACCTTTTCCCTGCACAATAAAAACATAAGACAAGAATAAAACAATGAAAAGCTAGACAAAAATTCAAAGTTAGTTTGATAAAAAATTACAAAATAAGAATCTAACTAACTAATGTAACAACCTATAATAAACTAACTATCATGTAATAAACATGAAGCTAACATGTAACAAACTAAATCACTAAATGACAAGATAACAAACAAACTAACTAAATAACAATAAAGAAACTAACTAATGTAACAACTAATAACAAATTATGAAACTAAAGAATAATAAAAACTAACTTATGATATCTACCACTAACTAATTAATAAAGAATTAAAAGAAACAAAACAAGAACCGACTATTGCTATTTAACTAACTAAACACGCAATATTAAAATATAAGCTAACTAAAATTCAACTAACAAGAAGCAATGTAAAACTAAGTCTGACTAATATCAATTTGAAACTAAATAAACAATTAAATTAACTAGTCTATTAATTATCAAAGAAAATAAATAGAAAGACAAGGTTCGGCTATTAATAATTTAAACTAACTACTCACGTTCAAGATTAAAATTAACTAGTCTAACACTGACATAGATTCATTTAAAATTGGACTAACTAATAAAATAAATTAAACTAACTGAATGAAAAAAATTATCTACAACAACACATGATTTACAGAATTAATTGAAACAATTTTAATAAAATTGATAAATGAATAGAGAAAAGAAAATCGGCTAAAATGGTTTTAATCTAATCTAATTAATGGATTAACAATTTTTGAAATTAAAATAATAGTTATCTAACTGATAAAAGTAAACAGAATTTAAATCTAAGCTATTCGGCTGAATTAAAAAAATTAAATTAACCACTATTTTGTTTATCAATTAATCTATTCTACTATTAATTGAATAAAACTGATTAAAATTAATAAAAATGTTAACTAACATTAAAAGTTGTGATTTAATCAATGCACAAACTACCTATTAATGAAAATACTTAGACAGTATTCCGATCTATCTATCAAAAATACTAAAAAATCAAGAAGATAACAAAAAAAACTAAATCGGTTAATTGAAAAAGAACTCTAACGAATTAATGTAATAAATACCAAATTAAAGAAACTAATCTAAATTAATCTAAACCTAAACTATCTCAACATCACAAAACTCATAAAATGAAGCTATTCTACAACTAATGATATAGGTTAGTTTGCATGCAATGACACAACAAAAAGAACTAAATTATGTATATGCAATGCTAGATATAATATCTATATATATTTTTTTCTTTTTCTTTTTGCAATGAATAAAAACAAGTAATCAAAACTAAATGCAACACGTGAACGAAGATTAAACTATGCTATATGCCATTATTTTTTCGATGGATCATGCAGAAAAATATTTGTATAAGATGCAAAATATATGCATGATCAAATTCTTCCATGCTTATCGTTTGCTAGTCCTCAAGCAAACTGACCCTGAATAATAAAACAAAAGCAAACTAACAAAATATAATTAGGTAATATACTTACATAAAATGTCTCATGCGACACTATATTATTGTCCTCTCAGACCTTTATCCATAACTTGTGAGTCATATTTGTCCGCTCTCTGACAATGCACGAAAGCCTCCTAGAGAATACGTAGGTGCCTATGACTCTTTGCATCACAGGCTTGATACTTACTGAAGCTTTTCGTTGCTTGATTTACTTTTGGTGGGCTACACATTTGTTCTTTCTATGTTTACACTGAGAAGATTATACAGTTGCTAATTTATTGTAAGAAACAAATATATATTAGTAGCAATGACAATAATAAATTTTTAACTATACAAAAGAAATACAAGATTAATATTTACCTGAGGTCGCCGTTGATGGCTCTGGGCTGCAGTGGCCTGTGGTGTTTGGGGGGCATCTCTTCCTCCTTTGAAGTATCACTGACATGTGATATGAAGTGGATCTGGTCTAGGTATTCACTTTTGATGTTAGGTGATGAACCGTTCCACAAGGAGGAAGAACGTGCACATCCTCGTTGTGAACGACTATATATCGACATTTGTTAATTTCATACAAAATTGAATCATATAAAAATATTCACTATCATATAAAAACAATATTAATTAGCCGCTCTCATGACTTGCAGTATGCTTTTATGCGGTTACCAAAAACTTCTTAAAACATTGAAGGCTCACTTTTGAAGCATCATATCTTCAGCACTTCTCAACCAATGTTGTCAGATCAACCTTGAATTGTTTGGCCACCGATTTAGTTGTATCAGTCGATACTGATACTCAAGTGAATTGTTTTTTATCGGCCAAAAAATAGTAATAAAATATTGCATGTCAATCATAATGTGACACATGTTAAAATCATTTATATAATATTAAAATATATTAATATAATATTAAAAAAATTAATTTTTAGTATTTTTTATGTTTATTAAAAAATAGCCGATTCAAGGGTGAAGCTTATCGATTTTCAGATGATATGATGTGTATCGGCCCATATAAACCGATATGCACTCATACTGATAACATTGTTCTCAACCTTTATGAGAATGTCACTTTCAAAAATGGAAAGCTTCTTTCTCACCTTAGAAAAATGAACATTCTTGATATTGGAAATACCTTTTTTATTTTTTTTAAATGTACTTTTGTTTAAATTCTTTTGGTTTTCGCTATGAAATCTGCATATATAATGAATATTTTAGATTTAAAAATTTTGAAATTCGTTTGAGAATGTCTGAAAAATCACAGGTTTTAACAACATTATTATGGCTTTTTTGCTTATGTCCACGTCCTGTTTTATACTTCTCATGCTTCTTAAACACTTCACTTCACACATCCAAGCATTTTTCAAACACTTCATTCTTATTTCACGCGTCTTGCATCCATACGTTCTCATACCTTTTTCCTGAATTGCTATCAGGTTCTATGTGATTGCACACTTTAAATGTGCTGCTGCACCAGATCACCCATAATTTGCTATAGCCTAAAGATGATGGATGATTAGGCGCAACAGCACACTAATGGTGTGTTTGCGTGACACCAAAACCTGCTTTGAAAACCAAGTTTTACCGAATACCCATGCAAAAGTTTATGTGCGTTTTTTAGCTTTTCCTAAAAGCTAGGTGTAACATTTTCTAATAAGTTAGTTGCTTTAGGGTTCGTTGTCACAAAACTAGGGGTGTAACTGGGTTGGGTTGGGTTTGGTTTGGGTCTTATCAGACCCGATTCTGAATATGGTCTAAAAGTAAGACCCAAACCCAACCCAATCTCAATTGGGTTCAGGTTCACCTAGAAATTATGGACCCATATGGGTTAACCGGTTCGGGTATGCATCAAGTTGGGTATAATTGGTTGAGGTCTTTAATATACCCATTTTTATTTGGTATCAGGTCGGGTATACCCGACCCAGTTACACCCCTAGTCCCCTTCCTACCAAGTAGTAAAACTCAGCTGGAACCAGATGCCTATTTAGCTTGATGAAAGAATATTTCAAAAACTCAGCTGTTTTTTTTTTCTGTAAAAAAAAAAGCCGATCAACTTATTACCTATTTACAAAAAGCTGTCTAACATTTCATTTATTATGTTAAGCCACGTACTTTTATGAGACACATTCCTAAAGAACACACTTGCATGTAGGGGTAGGGATGGCAGTGGACTGGGGCTAGTGCGAGGGACAAGGTCTTCACCCCCGCCCCATCTCAAACTTTTTCCCTCCATCCTGCACAGGTTTTGATTTTAACATCCATCCTCGGTCTATTCCCTGTTTTATGTCCTCCGTTCCCAGTCCAAATGGGGCGAGACAAGACCTCATTTCTCCGATCCTGGAGATGAAAGAAATGGTTGCTCACCCGGCTTGTTAAAAAAAGGAGAGGAGAATTCAAGAAAGGGTTTTATGGTAGGGTTATCTATATATATATATATAGAGAGAGAGAGTAATGGGTACATGCTAAATAAGTTTTTCAGTTTTTTTTTTTGTTTTTTTTTTTAAATTCTGACCATATAGACACTACAAGAAAAATGCTAATTAGCGACGGAAATTTGGTCGTCGGATTTTTTCCGTCGCGAATTAGCGACATATTAGCTAGAGAAACAATCTGTCGCTAATTCACGACGGATTAGCGAGGAAACAACTTTTATCGCTAATCCGTCGCTACTTAGCGACGGATTAGCGACTGCATTTTTTTGTCGCTAATTCTTATTACAAGAACACCATTTCAGCGATGGATTTAGAGAGGGAACTCTGTCGTCGCGAATCCGTCGCTAATTAGCGACGGCTTGGCGACAGAGTATATTCCGTCGCTGTTTTGGTTTTTTGAATTACGATGGCTTAGCGACAGAATTAATCCGTCGCTAAGCCGTCGCTAAATGTCGCATTACCCCTAATCCCAACCCTCTTTTTCCTTTCTCTTTTCGCTGCTCCAGCCCGCCGCCCTCTCCCTCCTGCCGCCCTCTTCCTTCGGTCGCCCTATACATCCCGTCGACCTCTCTGCCGGCCCCCACCGTTCGCCGGAAGTCGATCTCCGTCAACCTTCCGCTGCCGCCGCCGCTGCCCGGAGCAACCGCAGGTATTTCACCGTGAAATGAATTGGGGGTCGACCCCCTGCGTTTTCCGGCAGGGGGTCGACTTCGCCAGGTGGTCGACCCCGGTAGGTGGTCGACCCCCTGCCGTGTCCGGCCGGGGGTCAACCCTGGTAGGGGGTCGACCCCCTGCCGTGTCCATGTCTGGCCGGGGGGGGGGGGGGGTCGACCCCCCGCCATGTCTGGCCGGGGGTCGACCCCCCGCCGTGTCCGGCAGGGGGTCAACCCCCTGCCGTGTCCGGCCAGGGGTCAACCCCCTGCCTTGTCCGGCAGGGGGTCAACCCCTTTTGATGTTCGGCCGGGGGTCGACCCCCTGTCGTGTCCGGCCGGGGGTCGACCCCCTGTCGTGTCCGGCCGGGGGTCGACCCCCTGTCGTGTCCGGCCGGGGGTCGACCCCCTGTCGTGTCCGGCCGGGGGTCGACCCCCTGGTTTCTTGCTCTTCTTTTTCTTTTTTCAGAAATTAGGGTTTTTATTTTATTTTCATTGTTTAGTTTTCTTTGATTTTCATTGATTAGGATTTTTTATTTTGATTTTCATTTATTAGGCAATTGAATCAAAATTCTTAAATTAAGGCTATTTGTAGTTAATTTAATTAGGGTTTTTTATTTGATTTTGTTTTATTAGGGCTTTGAATCAAAATTTAAAAATTAAGGCATTTTATAGTTAATTTGATTAGGGTTTTCTTGGATTTGATTAGAGTTTTTATTTTTATTTTCTATGATTAGGAATTTGAATCATAATTTTTTTAATTAAGGATTTTTAGTTAATTTGGTTAGGACTTTAAATCAAAATTTTTTATTTTATTTGAATAAATTACAAAAGCCTATGCACTCTGTTTGCAAAAACTAGCTCAACTTTTAGATTATTACATTGTAGTGCCTGCTTATCCATGATAAAATTCAATAGCCACTTGGTGTATAGAATTACTCATTTTCCTTCATTGTTAATATCCACTCTTACGTTCTTTTGTTATTGGAATAAGAGATAAATATTTTAACCTTTTTTTTTTCTAACCATATATGGCCAACCAATTAGTTTATTACCAGGCGTGTCCTTTTTATAAATCATTTGTTTAGAGTGAGTTTTTTTTCATGGTGACTTCATTTTAAAACATCATTTTTTTGTGCAGATTTCTCAACGGAACTCGCTTGTGCCCCGCCACCCGTGGTAAGTAAGTGACAAAAATAATGCAAATCGGGTAAATACCCGTGGTGAGTAAGTGATGCAAGCGCATCACATGTTATTTAATTTATTGAATGTAACACTTTATTGTTCACACACTCACTTAGTTGTTGATATCTAGGACTGCTTTGTTGGAGTTCGGAGATCATGCTGAGCATGATTTTAATATATGAATATGGAAGTGTTCTTATTTTTGGAGTACGGAGTTCATGCTATGCATGGTAGTAGTTAGTGGGATATTGAAGTGTGTTTGCTGCAGGTACATGTTTGACATTTGTTTGATATGAATTATTTCGATGTATTGCAATGTTTGATGTGATTGTATCCATGCTTACATGTAGTTACTTTCAATTTGATTATGTCTTCCATGTGAAATTGTATACTGAAAGCATGCTTCAAATGAATGTATCGTGTCATGAATAGTTTGCACAAGAAAATATTAAGTTATCAATGCATGCATCATAATTCTTGTGATTGTATGACATCATATATTGCATGATAAATTTGATATTTTCTTCATCATAGCATTCTGATGGTTCTCTTTTAACTGGTTAGGATACTATTTGTAACATCATACGACAGAATGACTGCAAACCGTGAATGGATGTACCGTAGGATAGTGGACAATGAGTTATCGCATGAATATATGGATGGTGTCGACAGTTTTATTGAATTTGCAATGACAAGTGTCAGTACGGTAGATCCCACAGGTCGGATTAGGTGTCCCTGCAAGATTTGTAAGAATAATCGATTTGTAGAACCTCATGGAGTTAGACATCACCTATACAGGAAGGGTTTTGTGAGTGATTATCAGAACTGGACGTTTCATAGAGAAGAATTTAGAAACGATTTTGATGCACGGGTGAATATGGTGCACGATAATCCATATACGAATTTGATATTTGATGCTGCAGGAACAGAACTGGGTTCTGCTATGAGTTCTAGTGATGTAAGAACTGCCGTAGATGAAGAATCACCAAACGATGCAGCTAGTAGATTTTATGATTTACTTAGAGATGCTGATGAGCCACTTTGGAACGGTTGTGAGAGTCACACTATCTTGTCTGCAGTTCTTCAACTAATGAATTTGAAGTCCGAGTATAATTTGAGTCAATCATGTTTTGACCGTTTGTGCATGATTGTGAATAGTATGTTGCCTAAAGATGAGAAATTGCCACAAAATTTCTATCGTGCGAAAGTTATGGTCAACGCTCTAGGTATGGGTTACAAAAAGATTGATGCTTGTCCAAATCACTGCATGTTGTATTTCAAGGAGCAGGAAAACGACATATCATGCTCGTCATGTGGGCATCCTCGGTTCAAGCCAAAGACAAGAGGCAATGGTAGCACGAGATCAAAGGAAGTTTCATACAAGTCGCTCCGCTACTTTCCTATCACTCCTAGATTGCAGCGATTGTATATGTCTTCAAGGACAGCTAAACACATGAGATGACATGCAAATAAAGTTCGACACGATGAAAACAAGATCACGCATCCTGTTGACGTTGAAGCTTGGAAGCACTTTGATCGTACTCATCAGAACTTCGCAATGGAAGTGCGAAATGTTAGACTCGGTCTATGTACAGATGGATTTAATCCATTTGGGGGTAGATCAACTCCATACTCATGCTGGCCAGTAATACTTGATGTCAATGATTTGAATTACTTGAATGCATTGCAATGCTTGATGTGAATGACTTGAATGCATTGTAATACTTGATGTGAATTATTTGAATGTATTGTATGACATATGTTATTTGTTAGAATATGGTTCGTGGAGGTTATAGTGGTCGCTCATCCAGTAGTAGTCAGGCTCAGCCTTCATCTTCACGGGCTCCTGTGATAGGTATATCATATAACTAATTAGATGCTTGATTAGTTCAAATGCACATTCTGAGAATTTCTAATGTATTTTTTTACAGATGATGTTGCGCCTGTACACGACCCACCTACACCAGTTGATCACACAAGTCAACAGCCAACACAGGAAACAGGGTCTTCTCAGGCTGGCACAAGAAGACTCATTCGAATAGTGTATATCGATAATCGACCGTAAGTATTTTGTTTTCAATTATTGCATATCTTTTAAATATTTTATATTGATATTTACTATGTAACAATTCATGTGCAGCACGAGGTTTGAGCCACAAGAAGTAGTACGGGAGATTAGGAATTCACTTCTTCAACATCTACCAGGACCAGTTGCTCAATGGAAAGAGTACCCAAAGGAGGTGTTAGACAGATTGTGGTCCTCATTCATGGTATACAGTTGTTCCTCATAGTTAATGTGTTTCATATTTAATTTATTTAAGCAATGTCTACTAACTTTCTGAAAATATTTGTAGGCTTCGAATCGCTTCGCAACTACGGTGGAAGAAAATGATGCAAGGAAGGTGTGGCAGAAGGTGGCTACCAATCGATTTGCAGACATGCTGCACACTATGAAGACTGCAGCAAAAAAAGCATCTGGCATAGTAGATGATCCATTACTGTGCAAGGGTCATGGTCCTATTACTATCAGGAGAGATTACTGGGACGAAATGTGCGATAAGTGGGCGGGAGATGCATTTAAAAATCACTCTGCGAAGGCTTCACAAAATCGATCGAAGATGCCTGAAGCCCATCTACACACAGGTGGATCTAAGACATTTGGGAGCCACCTAAAGAAAATGGTAACTCATCAATATATAATATTAATTTTATAAGTATTGTTGCAAACTTGTGTACTAAATCTTTTGTCATTTAACTTCGCAGGAAGCAGAAAAAGGAGGCAGTGTACCATATAAGGATGTGTTTGTAAAACACATAAACGGAAGACCATGAGAGTCTTCGTATCAGAGAAGGCGAGAACGACAATGGTATGTATTAATTCTATTAATAATCATTGCAATATATATGCAAGTTATCATAATGTTATCATTAATTATTAATGAATACTTTAAACATTATTTTGTAGGAGGCATATGAGCAACAGATGGTAGAGCGATATGGCGATGACGCTACTCAGCATCCATCATTTGATCCTACAGCATGAGTGACTGCAGCAGGTGAACCCAAAAAAGGTCGCGTGTTCTGGTTTGGGAGTAATATGAACACTTTACCAGTTATTGGTTCTTCCAGTTACGGCTCACCGACTTCTTGCGCCGACATAAGCTCCAAGCAGCCGAATATTCTTTCCAGTGATGATGTACGCCAGATCATTAATGAATCACTGAATAACTACTTTCAATACACCGTCGCCCCCTTTCTCCGAAATGAGATCAAGGCCGCTGTTCAGGATAAGGGATCTTCGATTCCAGGTCCCTCTCAGGTATAATCACATATTCAGTTTTTTGACTGCCTTAGAGCACATATGAGCATGCTATAATAACATATAGAGTTTTTTTATTGCATTAGAGCACATATGAGCATGATATAATCACATATAAATTTTTTTTTTCTGCCTTAGAGCACATATGAGCATGCTATAATCACATATAAAGTTGCTTTGCCTGCCTTAGAGCACATATGAGCATGCTATATAGGTCGTCGCTAATCTACTGCTTTGTTGTAGTGAGATGTCATCTATGTTCTTGCTTTTATAGGGATCAGCTTTTGAAGTATGATACATGGGTGAATTTTTATAACGTTCAAAAAATCAACGGTCCATCTTTGTAAATTTTTAAGACTCCAAATCGCAATTTTTTCATCCAAAACACATGATCCAGGTGTGGATTCCTCATAAATTGACTATGCCTAACACATTTATAGGTCAGAACTGTAAAAAAAATACTGGAATAGCTGAAAAACCCATTTAGCATATTTCATTTATTGCGTACCCATTACTATATATATATAGGGTATAATAATAAATTTTTTAACGGGGATCAGAAACAAGGCAGGCAAGGTGGGGGCAGGGGCAAGAGTAAGTATTTCCTTGCCTCCAATCCCGCACGGGTTTTGATTTTAACCTCCATCCCCAGTCCGTTCCTTGTTTCATGTTCTCCATGGCGTGAGGCCGGGTGGAGCCCCATTTTCCCAAAGTACACTGCCATCCATATGTAGGGGTGCAAACATATCCAGTACAGTTGGATATCTGATCCAAGTCCAGCATGTTATTTTTAGATTCTGATCCATGAAGATCCTAATGTGAATTTGGACTGGATTAGGATCTGTTAAACCAGCTTGTTTTTGGATTTGGATAACATTTATATTAACAATGTAAACCAGATTTACTTCAGATTCAAACTAAAATTCAATCCCTTTGCGTTACATTGCTTGCTTTTTAGCTTTTTACCTGATCCAATATGACCACATATGTTTGAAATTAAATAAGATCCAACCTTCCCTAGTTGGATCTGATTTGGCTATGGATTAGGATTAGGAGTTATTGTTTACATTTAGATTTCAATTTGGATCTATCATGATCTGCTCGAATCCGTTCTGGTTTGCACTCCACAACCACTTGGTCCAAAAAATCTGTCAGTCCACCTTTGTTTTGTCAAATGAAGAGGCTCAAATGCCTCCACGGTTTGTTTGATTCACAAAAGACCTTTGAAAGATGTAGGGACAGCTCAAGAGAAGTTGAGGCCCTAACTTTTTTTTATTGTACATAAAATTTTTATTATTTATTAAATGGGTTACACTTTTTTTTCTTGAATTCTTAATATCTTCAATATTTACTAATTGGCTTCATATATATATATATACTAATTTTTTTCATTGTACATAAAAATTCTTTTATTTATTAAAAGAGTTGCACTTTTTTTTTCTTAAAATCTTAATATCATCCATATTTACTAATTTGAACATCTATTATGAAGGTAAAAACCACACTTCAAATGGAACTATTGTCCCATTGGAGCATAAAATTGAAAAAACACTCTAAAAGACTCATAAAATCATGTAATGGGATAAGGATAATAGTGCTTTCATTTTCTAAAATCACATAAACAGAACTATCATTTTCAATACATTGCAATTCATACAATGCAAATAGACACCATCAAACTAGATGAACAAACTCATACAAAACAAAACAATTCTTTCTCCTATTTCAGTCAGGAAAAGGCAAAATATCTTATATGCACCTTGAGTGAAAGGAAGTTAGCTTTGTAAATAGGCATGAATAAAGTTCACTTCAATTGCTTTGTAGGCGGTCGTCTCAAATCTCAAAGAGGCCAGCCAGCCCTGGTAAACAGATGGCAGAACGTAACATATATAGCCTAAAATATTGGTCGGGAGAAGGGGTGTAAACGTGCTGAACACATCCAGCTTGAAGTGTTCAAGCTTGGCACACTCTTCTGGCAAGCCAAGCCGAGTTTGAGCTCATAATGAGCTCGAGTTAAATAAGCCGAGTTCAAGCAGGATTGTTTTACAAAAGAAATACATTGTTTTAGAGTTGGGAGAAATAAGATAAAAAAATAAATAAATATAAAATACATTTAAAATATATTGCTTACTACCTAACGAGTTTTACAACTCGAAGCCAGCCGAGTACCTATTATTCATATTCAGATTGCCCGGGCTATTTTACAAGTTTTAACGAGCTCTTTATGAGCTGAACATAAGCCTAGTCACGACCGGCTTGGCCTTGTTCCCAGACGGAAGGGGGCGTTTGAATCTCCATCCACACCCGTCCGCGAGATGCACCAAACGCGGGCCCCACATGCATCTGCGCTACTTTGGTGCATCCTGCAGACGCGACTATTCCGTCCCCCTGGACCGATAAGAACGGACACCGAAAAAACAAAAAGAAAAGATTTTTTTTATGTCGCATGGACAGGGTGGGACAGCACATTCTGTTCTGTCTGAGGACAGTACAGGACAGGATGTGCTGTCCGAAATGCCACCACCGATCATGGCCACGGCCACCGGAATCGGACGGCGAAGGAGGTGGCGGTGATGGAGGTGGGAGCGGCCGTCAAAAAAACTGTGATCTTCATTTTTGTCATATATAAGAAGCTTAACTATAGTCGCAATCAAAAGAGCCTGATAAATAGGTATTTCACATTCATAAAAAAAGATTTAGGTATTTTAGGGTGGCCAAGAATGGTTCTATGGTGATTCATCTAAGGTGGGAAGCGCTCAGTCGGTCGGTGTATATTCCCTCAAATGGGTTAGCTAAGCTTTTTGGTACCTTTATTCTCAACTTACTGTAAAGATAAGTTCAGATCCAGATTCAGTATCGAGCTTAGATCCAGATCCCGTAAATGATCTTCATCGACATTGCCCACACGTGGAGTCTCACGATGCTTCCCACACATTGGAATAGAGGGTTCTTAATCAGGTGGTCGTCCACAATAGGGAAACCTACCTCAAAGAAACCAAGAAGATATAAAGGAAGAGTCGTACTGAGATTGTATTAAAGTAAGCTTGTAATTAAAAGGAGTTCAATCAATACTTGAAGTCCTTGTATTTGAGAAACCATGGACATCGTGTAATTATTGAAAGCATCTAACAAAAGGTAGGAGGCCTCCAGCCAAAAGTCTTTTGAACCGAACCACTACAAATTTGTTTTTATGTGTGTTTGTTAGTTTTTTTATTTTAAGTACTATGCATTTTTGCATGGTACCAAAACCAGGTTCAGATCTTAATACCTCTGCCTTTATTTTGTGCTCTCATGTTTTGACAAAGAGAAGTTTTGAATTGGATCCGGATTTTGTTGAAGGAAATGTGGGATCTCCACTTGCAAGTTTACCATCTTTCCTTCTTCGGCATGCAACACCATGTACATAGCTCGTATACGAATCTTATAAAGAAATGTGAGTTTGATGGTGTAGGAACACCACCAAAGCTCGAAAAGATCCAAAAAACATAAATATATAATCCGTTAGACAAATACACACTTATTTGAGTAAAATAACAAACACAATAAGAAAAAATAATGAATATGAGTCTCACTTCCGGCTTAGGTATCCATTTCTACGTTGACTATGACGAGTGTGATGACAGACTAGCATAGCTTCAACTAGGTAGAGACTCCAGAAACATCATGTGAAACAAGATTCTAAATCTAGAGTTTGTGGATCTAAGCTTCAAGTATGGTGCACTGGGCTAGAGAGAATCTGATGGTTACGAAGGCTTCAAGATCATATATGGGCATAAGGGGGCTGGACTAGGGAACATAGATCATATATTCCTAAAATTTGGGGACAATGCCTTTATTTATATGTGTAGAGCTGGGTCTTAGACCTAGATTTAAGGTTTTCTAGGCCAAAAGATCCAGATTCATGTGTCATGCAGAAGCTTGGATATGATTGGCTAGAAGAATAACATAGCAAGCTCCTATTGGCTAAAAATCTAGCTTAGAGGTTAAGAAATCAGTTTCAGCAAGTTTTAGAGGCTATGTTCTTAGATTTTAGAAGGTTTTGGGGCAATTTTCAAGGTTTTGACAGGTTTTTAGGTCCAAAATATATTTCAAATATGAAGTGGACCCAAAATGAAAGGTTTTGGGTCCAAATGATGCCTATTTAGCTTGGGCAATAACCTAGGTTGTCATTCTAGTAAGGGAGACAACCTAGGTTGTCATTCTAGAGAAATGGGTCCAGATCTAATATGGATTTGTTCCTTGGAATAACAACATGGACTATATAGGCGACAACTCAACCTGGATCAAATCTGAATACAAACAGTATGGGCGATACTGGATTGGGTCTGCATCCAACTTGTTTGGATGACATCTGAGTTAGGATGATAGCTTGGTTTAGATCTTATCCAGATCCAAATAGAAAGGTCGATAACTAAATTGGATTTGATCCAAATCCATTCAATTTAAATGATGATTTGGGTCCAGATCCAAATAATAAAGACAATAATGTACTGATGACAAGTGAGTTTGGGAAGCAATCTAAGATGGATCTGGATATAGAACCAGATCTAAATAGAATAAAAACCTTATTTTGGTCATAATTTTTTATCTTTATGTTGGTTTGAGGTAAATTTTAGTGAGTTAGAAATCTTATGATGTTCTCTTTGACTTTTCTTTTAGATGAAAAACCTGAAAACATCATGTTCGAGGCTAAAAATGTGTTTGAAGTAGATCTAGTAGTTTTAGACAAAAGACATCGATGTTTTGAGAAAACAGACATTTGAACAGAAATCCTTAAGATATGATTGGTCAAAATTGGGGTGTCTACATCCCTCCACTAGGCATTTCTCTTTGTCTCAGCATGTGGCCTTGGGAAATTATTTTATGTCAGTTGAAATGATCAAGGCAATGTGATGATCAATCTCCATCGTTGATTTATTCTGAACCTGGCTTATCCCATCAAAATAATACAATGAATGAAGATTATATGCCTTCAGATGCTGAAAATGGTGAAAATCAAGAGGTTGATGGAAACAAATAAGAGAAAAATATTGAGTTGTTGGTTCACACAAATAGTCAAGTTCAGAACACTCATTCCATGGTCACTCGATCCAAAGATGAGATTGTTAAACTCAACCCCAAATATTTCTTAACTCTATCAATTCCCTAAAAGAAGCCTTGAATCATCTCGACTGGTATAAGGCCATGGAAGAAGAAATGAATGTGTTATATAAGGACACTTGAGAGCTCGTGCCTCGTAAGTTTGATATGAATATTATTCGGTGCAAATGAGTTTTCAAACCCAAAATTTAAAGCAATGGTAGTGTAGAACGACTAAAAGTCAGACTTATTGCCAAAGGGTTTAATCAAATTCTTAGAGTTGATTTCCTGAAAACCTTTTCTCCTCTTGTCAAGCCTGTCACCATCATAATAGTCTTAATGTTGTTGTCGTTTACAATTGGAATAAAGGCAATTAGACATTAAAAATGATTTGTTGCATGAACTCTTGGATCAAAAGGTGTATTTCGACCAGCCACTGGGCTTTGTTGATAGAACCTGACTAAATCATGTGTGTAAGCTTAACATTTCTCTCTATATGCTCAAGCAAGCCCCTTGAGCTTGGTATGACTGGTTTGAAATTTTTTTTATGACCATGGAATTCTTTACCAACATTGCACACCCATCATTGTTTGTTTGCCAAAATGAAAAATGAACTATTCTATTACTGTTGTATGTGGATGACATTATCTTTACAGGAAGTAACCCAGGGTTTCTAAACTAAATTATCGAAAAAGTTGGCAATGTGTTTACCATGAAAGATGTATTTAAACTTCTTCACTATTTTCTTGGGATAGAGATTTAGAAATTATCAAGACTTTTCTTAACCAAAAGAGATATGCATGTGTCCTACTAGATCATGCTCAGATGATTGGGTCCAAACCTCTATCTACACCTATGAACTCAAATTTAGGGCCAAATCAGGATGGAGAACAAGAATTTGAAGATGTTACCTTTTATAGGAGTCTTGTTGGATGGTTATAATATCTTACTATAACTAGACCATATATATCTTACAATGTTAAGTTAGCCAGTTTATGCACAAGCCAACTGTTCATCAATTTTCAGATGTTTGAAAGAATTCTTAGATATGTTCACGGGACAATTAAGCATGTGATCAAACTATTAGCTAGATCAGACTTGAAACTATATGTTTTTTTTTATGTAAATTGGGCAGGGTGCTTCATAACAAGGTACTCTACTATTGGGTTTTGCACATTTTTTTGGAGCGACTTGTATATCATGGAGTGTTAAGAAACAAGCTATGGTTGCTAGATCAAGTTCTGAAGCTGAATATCGTGCGATGGTCTTAGCTACTGCTGAATTGACGTGGTTTATTTTATCCTAAAAGATATTGGGCTCTACTTGGCTATGGCGTTGACTCTGTGTTGTGATAATTTATCAGCTCTTTAAGTCACTATCTAGCCAATATTTCATTTTCAAATTACACATTGAAATTGACTACCATTTTGTTCGAGAAAAAATATCGTTTAGAAGATTAATCACCATATATGTATCATCTATTAGAGATCAACTAGAGATTACGATGATCTCATTGTTTTGTTACAACTAGATAACACGCAAATTTTGTATTGTTACAGCCGAATATGACTCTCAAGCCAAATACGATATCATGATAATCCTTATCATAATAAAACCAATCGATGCTTAAAGATTTATCAAAACAATTGTGTTTCTTATTTTATTATTCTCTTCATTGTGTAAATATGCGTGTAATACTTGAGTCATTGTGTGATCAATCAAAGAAACACTATTCTCAAAAAGTTTTTTTCTACCTCTATATAGCCATATATTTTTTAATATGGTATCAGAGCATCAGATTTTCTGAGTTTTTTTTTGTCATCATCCTGGATCTTATTTGTGTTGCAGATTTTATCAATGTCCACCCCATCTAGCCAATTGGTTGCTTCAATCTATATCAGTTTTATTCTATAATTATTCTATAATATGTGCATCCACAGTCTGGCCATCTTCGATCTGTGCATCCTTCTAGATCAGTTTTTTCTACAATCTGCACATCCACAGTTTGTGCATCCTCATTGCAACAATCTTCGTCTGTCATACAACATCTTCATTGTTGCAATCTTTATCCATCATCCAAATCATTTTTTTTACAATCTTTATATTTATAACATCTTTATTGCTGCTACGTGAATTTATGGCTGCAAAAACTGTGAAATCCACCAACACCAAAGTGGACTTGTCGATGGAGTCAATCGTTCACCCGTATTTTTTACATCACTCTGACATCCCAGGTACGGTGCTGGTATCTCAAGTTTTAACTGAGGATAATTATTCAACATGAAAATGAGCTATGTGTATGGCTCTATGTACCAAGAACAAGCTCAGTTTTATTAATGGAATGGTCCCAAGATCGGATATCCATTCTACCTCATTTGCGGGATGGCAAAGATGTAATGACATGGTTTTTTTATGGATCTTGAACTCGATTCATAAGGACTTGTCTTCAGTGTTATATATTCTGAAATTGCATCTAATGTTTGGAATAAACTTCATGAGTGATTCTCTCAATCAAATGCACCACATATTTATCAAATTCAGTTTGATATAATCAATCACAAATAACATCATTCATCCATCGTCATTTACTTTACGAAGCTTAAAGAAATGTGGGACGAGTTAGCTTCATATGTCTCATATCTGACTTGCTCTTATAGAGCAATAAAGGTAGTCCAAGACATGCAGCAAAGAGACCAAATGATGCAATTTTTATGTGGCTTAATGATAGCTACAACTCTATCTGAAGTCAGATTCTATTAATAGAACCAATTTTTTTCGTCTCGAATGCATATACCCTCATCATTCAGCAAGAGAGGCAAAGAGAGATGTGAGTTCTTCCTCCGTCATCCAATGAACACAGCATGTTGACTGCCACAATTGAGTGTAAAGACGATAAAGGCATGAATCTAAGATTTTTTCAACCAAGACTACGTTCAAATCGTTCACGACCTAAATGTGATCATTGCGGTAAGTTGGGTCACATCAAGGCTAAATGTTATCAACTTCATGGTTACCCAAATTCAAGCAACACAAGTGCAAGGGTGAATTCGACCACGTCAAGTGAGGGGGATACTGATCATGCATAATATTCACATTTTATTCATCTCTATTTATGCATGATCCATGCTAAAATTGCATTAAAAACCCATCTTTATTGTTGTTTTTTTAAGTTTTATTTTAAATTAATTTTTTTGGGAAAACATTGCATTTTCTAATCCAGTCCTGCGTTTCTAGTGTTTTATTAGTTTTAGAATTTTTTTAATTATAGTTTAGATAGATTAGGCTGCAATTAATTGATTTTAGTTAGTTTAGGAATTTTGATTTTAGAAAAACACATTTTTAAGAATAGACCCTTTTTGGAAATTATTAAAAAATCTTTGGATTCTTTTTGAAAAAATCATTTTTAACCTAATTTTGTTTGTATAAATAGGATTGTTCATCAGGAGAAAACATTTTTGCTTGGCTAGACCCCGCGCCCCTCTCTCTCTCTTCTCTGCCTCCCTTTCTTCCTTTCTTCCCTTTTTTCGATCGATCGGTTGCTTACCTTCTTCCTTTTTTGCTTCTTATGCTTCTCAATCTGTCTTCTAAACCCCATCATTGCTGGTTCCTCGCATCTTCTCTGTCAGAGAGAGAGCTGAAGTCTGTTTGAGTGCAGCAGGTAAAAACCATCTTCTTCTCCCCCATCTCTGTAGTTTAGGATCATATCATTGCATCATATTTGATTTCTTTTTTTTTCTTTTTTTTTGCATCTTCATTGCATACATTGTAATCTAAATTTTTGTGTGTGTTTCATGCTTTGCATATTTAGAATCGTTCATGTGCATCGTAGACAACTTCATTATATTTTTTTTTGTTGTTAGGCTCGACTGTTTTGTACTAGTTATTTCCATAGCATAATAAGAATACAATAACTCATTTTAGCCACAGTAATTGTTAGAGCATATGATTTTACTGTGTTCATTTTGTTCTAGTTTAAAAGTTAACTTGGTTTTAGACGTGATCTGCATAGATTCATTTTTGGTAGGTTAGAATAGTCGTTGTTAGTCATATAAAATTATTGCAGTAGTTGTATTAGCGTTGATTTCTTTTAGCAAGTTAATCGGTTAAGCTAATTTGATGTTTTACTTTACTGAATGCCATTTGACGTTGAGCATTGTATATACCGTGCATAGCTTAGTTCATAACAATTCTGCATAGCTTAGATAAGTCATTTTTTTAGTCATAACGTTTCCCTGTGGACAACGTCAATAGGTTGATTGATTCCAAGCTATAAATTTTATTAGCAAAATTTTTTGTCATACCCGGTTAGGTTATATAATTCACGTTCATTCGATTTTTACCCATTAATTGGTTAGAATTTATGTTGTTTAGCTTGGGTTTAATTGTGAATTCTTGTATGTAGCGTAGTACAAGTTTCTTTTATCTTTTTTTATTTAATGCTCTCATAGGTAGATACTAGAATAATTCAGATTAATTTATTAATGTTTAGAGAATTTTATTTGCTTTTGTTGAGTGTTACATTCTACATATTATAATATTGTTTACTGCATAGTTTGATTTAGTTATTGCTTAGCAAATCAATGTTTAGATTAGAGTAGAAGTAATTCTTATTTGTTCTTTTCTGTAGCTATTCCTTGAATAACGCCTTGTGTTGTTTAACGTCAGTTAGCATACCTTGTTAGTTAGGTGAAGTTAATTCAAATAGTTAAAATTGGTTTTTAGTCTAATTAAGGTTTTTAGTTAATTCACAAATAGTTACTTACTTGTAGTTCACACCGTCTATGGTTGATTTGTCTAGTGGTTTTTCCGAGTTTTAGTTCATTCCATGTATTTCATCTGTTTTAAAGTCATTAGTTCATAATTGTTTTAGTCTAGTTTAGATTTCTTTATATTTGGTTACATAGCTTGATCTTAAGTAGTTAGTTCGTTATGCTCTTTCGTCTTGTAGTGAATTTGCAGTTAGTTAGTTTAAATATTTGTTTCGCTAAATTTTTAGTTCAATAACTATTAGATTTTGTTTAGTTCTATTCATTGTTGTTGTAGTTTGTTTTTTATTCTTGCAGGGAAGCGATCTGATGTGCGGTGAGCCATTTTCATACCCTCAAAGAGCCCTCTGAAGTCTTAAAAAGACCCCTTCAATCCCCTCAGAGAGCCCTTAATCAAATGCATACAAAAGTGAACAAACAAAGGGACTAGAAGACTCGAAGCACTGAAGACCATTTCTTTTATTTCTAGCTTAGGTTTTATTTTATTTATTATTGTTTAAAGTCCTCTGCAGAGGGTTGTACTCTCTTCCTTATTTACTCAATTAATTTATTTTTCTTTTTGATAATAAAGCATTGTATAATTGTGTGTTTGAATATAAAGTATTTTCCCATTCCTTGAGTTTGACCCGGACTCCACCGCTTGTGCGAGCCGGTTTTTATTAATTTTGGTGTCTGACTTTCACTGCATTTTCATTAAAAATATTGTTTTAAAAAGCGTTTTCAAAATGCACACCAACTACTATACCTCAGATCACACCTGAACAATATAAACATCTCATAACTTTTATGTCACATGGTAAACTGGAACCACAAGTCAATCTACCATATAAAACTTTAGCTTTTCTTTCTTACTCTTTTTATTGGATAATAGACACTGAGGCCACCGACTACATAGTTTTTAGTGTAGATCAGTTGTACTCTCTACAATCTATTGTTTGCCCACCATTAGGATTATCCACTGAACTATCTGCTCCAGTTACCCACATTGGCAGTGCAAGCATAAATTCACAAATATGCCTCATCAACGTCTTTTGTGTCCCTAGTTTTAAATACAATTCGATATCTATTAGCAAATTAACCAAAGATTTAGAATGTGATGTTGTTTTCACCAATGGATCTTGTATTTTTTAGGACCGTCGCTCAAAGCAGATGATTGGAGTGGGTAAAATATAAAATAGACTTTATATATTTGAAGTCCAGAATGGAGTTGCTCTTTCCAATTTCAGCCCTGACCATCTTTGGTATTATCATCTCCATCATATTTCACATTCCTGTTTTCAGTATCTTGTTAATTTTAATAAATTGAATTCTTATAAGTTTGATGGAATATGCTCAATTTGTCCTTTGACTAAACAATAATGTCTTCTTTTTCCAAATAGAACTATCAACTCCATATCGGTTTTTAAACTTATTCACATTGATTTATGGGGAGGATACCAAACTCCATCTTTATCTGGTTCACATTACTTTCTAACCATTGTAGATAATTATTCTCGCTCAACTTGGGTGTACCTAATGCATTATAAATTTGAAACCTTTTCTCTTATCCAAGATGTTTTTGCAATGATCAAAACCCAATTTAAAATCCAAATCCAAAAGGTTATGAGTGATAATGTGAGTGTTTTTTTTTAATGATATGCAAACATTCTTTCGCAATTAGGGTATTTTTCATCAACGTAGTTGTATATATACCCCTCAACAGAATGAAGTGGTGGAACGCAAGCACCAAGATCTTTTTAATATGGCTCAAGCCTTATATTTTTAAACTAATCTTCCTATTAAATTATGAGAAAAATGTATCATGACTGTTACATATCTCATAAATCATGTCCCTAGCATAGCCCTTAATTGACAAACACCCCATGATATTTTATTCTACAAAAGTCCTAATTATCAACACCTCAAGGTTTTTGGGTGTTTATGTTATGCTCACAATATCCATCACTCTCACAAATTTGATAGTAGAGCGAGAAAAAGCATTTTTATTGGATATCTATATAGCCAAGCTGCATACCTTTTATATGATCTTGAGTCACAAGTTACTTTCACTAACATAGACGTGATCTTCTATGAACACATTTTTTCATTGTAATCTGATGCATGTGCTCCATCTAATGTTGGAGATGTTGTCTTACCCATTTCTTTTGATTCCCCACCAGATGGTTCTTATTCGATCCAAGCAACTAATACTCAGGCCAACATCCCGAGTACACAAGCTTATCCAAATTCATTGACATCTACTCCTACTTCTCCAGCCAATCCAAATCCTTCTTTGACACAACCTGAATCTCCTATCCCTGTTTCCATTCGGCGTTCTTCTAGGTCGAAAGCTCCACCAGCTCATCTTCAGAACTATAAATGCTACATTGCATTTTTCTGGCCCCCATCAGATGCTGAGTGTCCACCAGAAAGGTACAAGGTATCCGCTTTCTCATTATTTTACCTATAAAAATTTCTCTCTATCTCACCACGCTTTTCTTGTTGCTATTACCAAAAGCCCTGAGCCCCAAACTTTTGTCCAAACCATGGGGTGTACTTCTTGGAGGGAAGCAATGGTGGCCGAAATTTGTGCTCTGGAAGACAACCACACATGGACGGTTACACATCTTTCACTAGGTAAGCATCTCATCAATTGCAAATGGGTCTACAGGGTGAAGTATGAATCAAATGGGACCATTGAGCATTACAAAGCATGCCTTGTTGCAAAGGTTATACATAGATTGAAGACCTTGACTATCATGAAACATTTGCTCCCGTGGCTAAGCTCGTCATTGTTTGATGCCTCTTGGTTGTAGCCGTCGTAAAAAAATGGGTTCTTCATCAATTTGATGTCAACAATGTGTTTTTACACGACGATCTTGATAAAAAAAATTTATATGATATTATCTCCTAGTTTTCGCCGACAAGGGGAGCAAGGAGTTTGTCGACTCAACAAATCCCTCTATGGCCTCAAATAGTCATCTCAAAATTGGTTTGCAAAACTTTTAAATTTTCTTAAAGGAACTGGCTTTACACAATCTAAGGTGGATTACTCATTGTTTTCTTGCTTCACAAAGCATGGATGCATATTTGTTCTCGTATATGTTGACAATATCATCATTGTTGGAGATGACATTCCAACAATCGATCAACTAAAGGTACTTCTAAATAATGCATTTCACATCAAGGATCTAGGAGTACTCAAATATTTATTGAGAATCGAAGTGGCAAGATCTAGTAAGGGCATTTTCTTATCACAACATAAATATATATTGGACATCATTGGAGATCACAGGTACTTGGGGGCCAAGCCGTCAGATTTTTTCATGGAACAATATATGAAACTTAATTCAGAGGAAGGATAGCCATTGAATGACCTGAGTCATTATCGTCGACTAAGGTCTGACATATATAGCCTATTGTGTTAATATTTTAAGTCAATTTATGCATACATCAAGGAGGCCACATCTTGATGCTGCACAGAGACTCCTATAATATCTCAAGTCCATGCTAGTCCAAGGCATATTGTTGTCATCTGATAGCAAACTTCAATTGTTTGTTTATTGTGATTCAGATTGGGCATCATGCTCAGAAATTTGAAGGTCTACCTAGGGTTATTGCACCATGTTAGGAAAGAGTCCAATATCTTGAAAAACAAAGAAGCAGACAACCGTGTCAAGATCATCAATTGAAGTAGAGTACAGGTTGATGGATCTTGCTAGTTGAAATATTTATTGACTGACTTAGGAATTAGGCATCATCAACCTATGTTTCTTTGCATATTGTGGCAAATCTGGTGTTTCACGATCGTACTAAACACATAGAGATTGATTGTCATGTCATAAGAGAAAAAATTCAAAATGGGTCGATCAAAACTCAATTTGTTCTCATAAATTTATAGTGTGCAGATATGTTTACTAAAACCTTTGGTGCGAGATCAATGTTTTCAACACTACAAGAAACATGTGGATTAGCGACGACCTAAATTCGTCGCTAATCCATCGCTAATTCGTCGCTAAACAGTTTAGCGACGAATTAGCATCGGATTAGAGACGAATAGCTTTCATCGCGAATTTTTCGATGCTAAGTAGCGATAAAACTTATCCATCGCTAATTTGCGATGGATTAGCGACGGAAATGATCCGTCGCAAGTTTGTCACTAATTTAAATTAGCGATGGATAATATCCATCGCGAGTCCTTCGCTATTTTAAATTAGCGACGAATAATATCTGTCACTAATCCGTCGCTAAATTTTAAAAAAAAATTAAAAAAAAAAATTGGTCGCTGCCGGGAGGTATTCCGACAGCAATAGGCCGGACTTGGAGCGATTCGTCGGCGGCGACGGAGGAGGAGGATGACCCACCACTGGATCCCAGCTACTCGTACTCCCTCGACCCCAAGATCTCTGATTGGGTCTCGCAGAGGTCGGAATGGACCGATCTCATTGTTGACGGCCATGACGGAGACGAGGCCGGTGTCGGGGTGGATGGCATCGCGGAGGCGGTCGAGGTCGAGGAGGTCGTCATAGCCGACGGGGAGGTAGGTGGCGTGGAAGCGACCTGCTCCCTGGCATGCTCGACCGCCTCGTCCGACTCCCAGCCGTAGAGGTGAGTGCAGGAATGGGGGTTGCCGAAGTGGCCAGTGAAGAAGGGCAGCATCGCGTCCAGCACCCGCGGGTCCACCGGCGACGTCGCCTGCATGTCCAGGTACAACGGCTGCCCCGCGATCCGCACGCCCTTCATCGAGATTCCTCCGCCCTCCTCTGTTGCGTCGGAGTTGGGCGACGGCAGTCCCGGCGGTCGACATCATCCAGCAAGATCGTTCGATGAGCCTTACTACGACGAGCATGAGGCTCGGCTTCATCGACCAGCGGGAGCACGAGGCTCGGTTTAAATCGAACATCAGTTTAAATTTTGAATGGGGAGAGAGGGAAAATTTTGCGCCTTAGGTGGGACGGTTTAAATCGAAAATTAGCGACGGATTTAGCAAGAGAATTTTTCCGTCGCTAATCCATCGCTAATTAGCGATGGATTAGCGACAAAAAAAATCTCTCGCTAAATCCGTCGCTAATTTCCTACAGTTTTGCAGTGAAATTTTTTTGTCGTCGATCTGTCGATAATTAGCGACGGATTTGAGACAGAATTTATACCGTCGCTAATTTCAAAAATATTTCAAAGATTGGCGACAGATAATGTTCTCTCGCTAAGTCCGTCGCTAATTTGCGACGAAAAAAAACCGTCGCAAAGATCCGTCGCTAATAAGGGTTTTCCTTGTAGTGTAATTCAAGTGTAAGTTGGGCGTCATTAATCTCTATGCTCCAACTTGAGGGAGGGTATGTTAGAGATCAACTACAGATCACCATGATCTCACTGTTTTGTTACAGCCAAAATATGACTCAACTAAATAACAAGCAAATTTTGTGAGCTGGATGTGACTCTCAAGCCAAATACGATATCGTGATAAAACCAGCCGATGCTTAAAGATATATCAAAACGGTTGTGTATCTTATTTTATTATTCTCTTCATTGTATAAATATACTTGTAATACTTGAGCCGCTGTGTGATCAATAAAAAAACATTATTCTTAAAATCTCCAGTCCAAACGGGGATGGGGCAGGGCTGGGCAAGGCAGTGATTGAGACGGGACGGGGCGAGGGAAAGCATAAGTCCACCCGGCTCGGGGAAGGATTTTAACTTTCATTCCGGCCTCTATCCCCGTTTCATGCCCTAAACGGGGCGAGGCGGAGTGGGGCCCTATTTTCCCCAGGTTCACTGCCATCCCTATCAGGGATCCGGATCAGTGTATGTAAATGTTCGGATTTGGATTGGATGTGGCCAGTATCATAACCGATTAATCGGATGTTGGCTAAACGGATTATGATGGTGAAAAGCTCATACCACGTTAGGTTTTTTTTTACATTGTAAACGGATTAGGATATTCGTCGGATTTGGTTGTAAAAAGTCAAAACCATACCTGCAACGCTTATATATAAATATAGTATATATGCTTATATTTTCTATTCAGATCCGGGTTACAATCAAATGATCATCTGGTAAACTAACCGAACGAACTGAACAGTTCAGGCTCTGCTCGATTACCAATGGATTGAGCTCGTGGCTCGGCTTGTGTTTGTGTTTAGCCAATCCAATCTCGGCCTCAGATGAGTCGAACACGAGATGGCGTGTGCAAAAACATTTCCTGTTATTTTATACATGGAGTACATATATTTTTATATATTACACTTAAAATATATAATTTTTATATATTAGGCTGAATATTTCATATTTTATGTATATATTTTTCATTATCTTTCTGTTTTTATATAATAGTTTACTCATTCTTCTTTTTATGCTACACGAGCTGCTCGTGGTCGGCTCGGCTCGCCAACTATACGAACCGATCATGAGCATTGAGCTGCTTTGTTTACTAGCCCCATCTATAATTAGGTCTCAGTGGAAGGCGGGTCTAAAACGACCTATTTATCTTTTGCACTTGAAAAACAATCGATTTTATACGTCTCATCCAATCCAGTATCACAGGGTCTAATTTTTAACCTTATCTTGAACTTCATTTTGAGGTTTGAGTTGCATGCAGATCCAGAACGGGGGGGGGGGGGGGGGGCATTCTTCATAATGGGATCCAGTATTGAGTCAGGCTTGACATGGCTCATCCGACCAATCTAAGAGAAGTGAAAATGGTTTGGGTCTGTTTGAAAAGAGGTTTCGAAGCTCATATACTACTTCCGTATATGGATCCTTAAAATCAGATCTAAATCAGTGCCTGATCAGATATATATTTGCTCAGTCCAGTTATTTTTGAAATTAGATCGGAGTTTTATCTACCTCTGAAACTGTACTCAAAGTTGAAACAAAATGGATCCTTATCATTCATTTACTTTTAAGAAGCTTGCCTTCAGTGTTTTTTGGTAAGGTCCATCACTCATATATATATTTTGAATGGATTCAACCTCAGATATCATTTAGATCCAGACTTAGATTTTGATCTATGTCAATGTTTCATACATTTTGGATTTGAAGTCAAATCTTGCATGATTTTGAATTTGAAGTGGAATCTTGTATACCACCATTGGTCTTGCCTGGTTGGCCAGCAGGATGGTTACGAGGGTGCTGAGATGAAGGCACCAGATCAAACCCTGTTAGCGCATGGGTGAATCCATAACTTTTAGAGGTGGGCTACGTAAGGCAGGGTGGTCGTGGGGCCCCACTGGCGAGGGTAGTGGATTCTTGCATAAATCTACTTGTATCCAATCCATTTGCACCCCCATGCGCATTTGTTCTAATATCTTTTGCTTCTTGTACACGGGGCTGGGAGCTGCCCATGGCTCAGCTCATGTTTGGCTAGTAAAGAGCTTGTTCGAACTCATAAAATAGGTTTGGCCAGATGAATATGAGCAATAGGTACTTGGCTCGGCATGACTCGCATAAGCTTGTTAAGTATTAAAAAATATATTTTAGACATATACATATATTTTACATGTATTTTTTTTTTTAAAATCCTGTTTTTTTCCAAATCTAAACCAATATATTTTTTCCCATAAACAAGCCAATTCGAATTTGGCTCAATTAACTTGGGCTCGATATGAACTCTAACTCGGTTTGGCTTGCTACAAGAATGAGCCACTTCAAGCTTGGCTAGTTCAGCTCGTTTACCAGTCCTACTTGTACATATCCAACACCTTTGCTCATTGAAGAAAGTTAGTTCCTACAACTACTGGTTCTTAGTGGTCAGTTTGCTTACTTAAAATATCTACTAATTATTCAATTCATATCACACACACACACACACACACACACACACACACACACCATGCTAAATTGAAATCAGATTCCATTTCCATAATTGAATGCATATAAAATAATTGAAATCCAATTTTATTTCAAATAAGAAATCTAAAACTGTTAGGTTGTGTATGGAAAGTGGTAATGGAAGAGAAGTGAGAAATGACTAATGTGGACTGCCATCTAATGTATTTAGGAAGGGGAAACTGGCAGTCATGAAATTAGGGAAATACTCTACGTCTGCTACTTCTTTTCTTCTTCTTTTTCTATTTTGGTTTCCCTCCAGCAAGGACGTATTTGCTAAATCCTTCTCTTCGTAGGATTTCACTAGAAATGAGAAAACCAGTAATAGTCTCTTTGAAAACTGCCTCTTGGAGATCAAAAAATGGATTCCATAATTGTCATTATGAATTTAGTTAAATTCGTTAAAGACTCCCCACTTCCATGCTCATCATGTTTGGGATGCAGTTTTTTCCCTCATAAATGAATTGGGTCACCGGTGTATCCATAGAAAGTGTCACTGGTGTAGCATTTGGTAATTACCACCTCACCATGGTGGTTAGAGATATCAATGGGTTGGATTCGATTCTGATCTATCAGACTTTAATTGTGTTTGACCTAATCGGATTCAGAGTGGGATGTAAAAAGAAAAAACCAAACTCAGATCCCGCTATCTTAAACCCTGTTATTTACACTTAATTAATTGATTTGAGTTTAGGTTCCGATTTGAATGCAAAACTTAATACCAAACCCAAATCCGATTATTAATCGGGTCCAGATTTGGCTACCAAACCCCACTAATATGTTTGGATTCCGGTTGGATGTCGGTTTATATCTGACCCGTTGACATCCCTAATGGTGGTAGCTGAAATGAGACCATGTAAGTTCCTTCTTTTCCCCTTTTTCCTAGCTTCCAAACATTTTTTGGAAGTGGAGATTCCACACTTGCCTTTCCGGTGACTTTTCAATGGTCACTTTCCAAACATAGCCTCAGCCTTAGTGGAATTGATTCCAAATTCACTATATTTTTTTTTTATCCAAACACTCTCTCATACCTTTACATCTCTTGTTTCTGGTTTTGCTTCTTGGTGTGACTAAAAGGCTCATGATGCTTCGATCGTAAGGCCTGTGATGCAGGCATGAGAGCTACGGCTGTCAAAACAGATTATTTTCTTGTTTCCGACTTTGATGGCTGCTACTCATTTGCTCTCTTTACAGGTATTGATAGGTGGCCAGGGAAGCAAATGCATAGTCACAACCATCGTATACCTGAACCATTGAAGGATCAAGTATGCACGTTATATGATTGACAAGTCTCTGTATAGTCAATACTACTTGGGCCCAGTTCTTCCAATAAAATTCAGGATTATTCAATTCAAATGGAGTTTCATACTGTTTTTCAATTCGAAATTTCATGGTAATAATGTTTGGGCTTGCATAGTTTTTCACCGGCTGTTTGCATATAGGAAAAGGACCATCCTTGCTAAGAAAAGTTCAAAAACTACAACAGATGATTATCAGATGGCTCGCCTTTGCGCATTGATCTATATAGTTTGCTTAGCAAGGACCATGTTCTTGATTATATTATTTTGATGATAATTTTTTAATAGCATTAAAAATCAATGGCACTGCACACAATGCACATAACTCCTGTTCATGAATAATTATGATATTTTGATTTGGTGTTTGCCTATGAGAGCTCCGTTCGTCTGGTGGGAGCGCAATTCGTGAACTATACGAAGCTAAAGGGGTGTCATGAGTTTGAAACTCATGGGTGCTGTGTAACGCCCCAAATTCAACACAAAATTTTTAAGGCATTTTTTTTTTGGGTGGAAACACTGATAGATTTGGGCTCGCTACAAACAAATAACTGAACAAACCATCTTATTGAAAAATCTAGTTCATAATTTAAGAATCAGTAGAATAAGTCTCAAAACATAACAAAACAGCTCCAAAACCAAATCCCTAAAGCAACACACTCGTTGAGCCTTGTCCAACGCCATCAATCAGAACCTGTAACATTTTCAACGGAGAGGTTAGCCTCTCAAAGTATGACAATAAAGATCAAAGCATATGAAAACATGGCATTAGAGAAATCATTTGTATGTATAGAAATATGTTCAATTGCAAATTCATTTTTTCCCATGTTGTCCCTGGTCCACAAAAGTTGGGGTTGACCATTAGTCAAAACCCATGCCATCAATTCCAATAGTCACATACAGAGGACCCCACGGCCGTTGCTCCCACTAGGGCGATCCAATGATCGGGAGGTCCCATATAGTGAGCCTTTCAAATTGAGCTCAGTCGGTAGGGCTAGTCACCGGGCTTCCCCGTGTAACTATCCAGGTCCCCCTAGGACTACCGGGCTGGGTGGACCGAGGAGACGCCTTGCTCTCCCAAAATAAAACAAAAAATCCCGGAGCCTGGTACCACCTACCCTCTCTGTAGGCAAACAGAAATCCTGACTTTTTATACTCTCTCAGGAGGTGTTCCACTTCCCCATTTAGGGTACACAACATATGTACAACTTGGTTCAGGGTACAAGGGATAAGGTGTTTTTACAAACACAAGAGATTTATAATAGAGAAACAAAAGTATCGAACACAAAAAAAAAACATTTTTTTCGTCCACATTATCCAAACACCTCCATATAAATTGCCATTGGGATTTTGTTTCAAATTTACTACTTTTATATCTGAACCAGAATGAATCTCTTTCAAATATACAAAACCTTTACCAGAGATTTGGAAACACAACTTTGGTCATTTTAACATAGACTCATCAAAAACCCAGTCAATCGGTCATAACTAAAAAAAAAATTGCACCTTTCAAAAACCTTTAACAGTTTAAATTTGTCCAAAACAGAGTCTCTTGAAAAACTTCTAGAAAGGCTATGTTTGTTGAAAGTTAGAACTCAAACCCATTCAACATCACTCAAGGAACAAATAATGAATATCTCGATGTTTCCAGTGTGCCAAGACATGCCAAAAATTTCATCGGATCGTTGAGATTTGCATGTTGCAAGGTGACCTAAGTTGTAATCATGTTCATACAGTCTGACAGAAACCAAGATGTCCTTAAAACCATACATGACCCGAATCTGGTCTCTAAGCATGCTATCATTGCCCCTGCCATGCTAAATCATCTACCAGCACATGCGCTTGATATAATACCAAGCCATCTAAATAAGATAATACAAGGTATTTGTATTCACTAATGCACTACTGATATTTATAACTCACGGCTATACTAGAAATCTATACTCATCAAAAACAGTTATGTCATAATCTGTCTAAATCAGATATCTCTTGATAACCTCAGAAAAGGGCTATATACATTTTTTTTTCTGAAATTTAGAAATTTTATTCTTTATTCAGTTTCATATTCAAGTTTTCATTAAAGACTATATACATATAACCTGAATCTAGTTCGAAATCATGAAATCAAGCCTATGTTGTGTTAACCATCCACTATCATATGTTATTAATACAGTACTAAGCCATTCCACAAAGTTAATAAAATGTGTGCCTTTACTAATGTAATAATAATAATATCTGTATTTAATACATGTTTGCAACCACTCCTTTGTACAGATTTGCATTATTAGAATACCTACATGACGTCAAACAAGGTAGTCTAACTGCACCTAACGTCAAACCACGGTCTTATGTTCTTATTTTTATTATTTTTCTATGTTTAGGGACATCTCTACCAACGTAGACATATGTGTACAAAGTCACCAACATACTGAAAACACACCCTAAACTCTGGTTTAATATCCATTAACGTGTAAGGTTAGACTTTTATTTTTTTCATTCTTTTGAAACCCAAAGGCTTTAAATGCAGAATTACATTTTCAAAAAAATAAAACAAAACCTTTCATTCATATACATGCTGCACACAATCATAAACCTCAATCTAAACTGTCGTACCTTTTTTTTTCTCTTCCAAATCGAGCTCCAGTTCTTCGATTCCCTATGCAAGAAGATGGCGAACAACAGGCTTCGTTGCACAAGCTCCTCTGTTGATCTCAAATTCTCTTTCCCCCTCTCTCCTTTCTCTAAAGCTTGATTGAGGATGAAGTCTATTTCTCCTTCTCTCCTTTTTTTTCTGTTTCAACGTTACATCCTTTTCACCACTATCTCTCTCTCTCTTCCTTTAAGGTTACCTTTCCTTTACGTTGTTAATTCTATGAGTCAACCCTTTCCTTATGCTAGCCATCAATAAAATTCTATTTCATACAATTTTTTGTTGTAAAGAATATAAAATTTTCCTTGTTCTTAACTACAATAGCTTTCTTTCTAAATGTATTTTCCAAAACGTGTGCTACTTACCTCCTTAAAATCCAACCTTCTACCTTCACCTACTTAAATTAGGTTTCATTCAATCACTAACCAAATCCACATTTAATTACTTATTTTTAATGGATCAAAACAAGGAAGGAAAGGAATTTACTATTCTAATCATGCTGGCCATAATTATTATCAATATACAGATATATGTATCTATAGGTATATTTATTACACTCATAAACCTTAAAGACGATTTTCCCTCTCAATGGTTGATCCATGTAAATATATATATATATATATATATATATATATATATATATATATATATATATATATATATATATATATATATATATATATGTGTGTGTGTGTGTGTGTGTGTGTGTGTGTGTGTGTGTGTGTGTGTGTGAAAATTCCTAATATGGATTATGTGAGTTTTACCTCTATTGAGATTCGAACTCCGAGCCTCACCTTTGCTTGTCTCGGTTGTCCACCAAATGGTTGCATCCACTCTTGTTAATAAAACTTCCTTATTAATATAATTAACTTAATTAAGATAGAAGCTTACCATGTCATGGTCTAGCTCCATGCCTTAATTATCCTCTCGACATCTCATCGTAACGATTACGCCTCTGCTGAATAATGCACATAAGAACCTAACATTGATAATTAAATTCATGATGAAAAGAAAGAAAACCACAATGAACATCAGGTTTTTACATCCTACCCCCCTAAAAAAATTTGTTCTCAAAATTTGTTACGTACCTCATGCTTTAAACAATTGGGGGTATTTGTTCTTCATGGCATCCTCTGGCTCCCAAGTACTCCCAGTCAATCCATGATATTGCTACTCCACCTTAACCAAAGGTACGACCCTTGTACGCAATACTTGCTCCTTTCTATCTACTATTCGCACTGGTTTTTCATCTATGGATAGGTTCTCCTGAAGTTCCAATTGACCATGTTCGATTATGTGAGAAGGGTCTGGTACATACTTCTTAAGCATGGACACATGAAATACGTTATGTACATGCAAAAATTGTGGTGGTAATGCAATCCGATAGGCTACTTCACCAATCCTTTCTAAAATCTCAAACGACCCAATAAACCTTGGACTTAACTTCCCTTTCTTTCCAAATATAAACATACTTTTTGTTGGGGAGACATTTACAAATACATGGTCTCCAACACTAAAGTTGAGCTCTCTTCGCCTTTGATATGCGTAACTCTTTTGTCGGCTCTGTGCTGCAAGTAACCTTTTCCTTACCAACTGCACTTGGTCTATATAGTATTCTAATACCAAGGGGTTTTCTAGTTTACTATCGCCCAATTCAGTCCAACAAGCAGGCGACCTACAAGGTCTGCCATATAGAGCTTCAAAAGGTGACATTCCTATGCTAGCATGATAACTATTGTTATATGCAAATTCTGCCAATTTAATGTGCTTGTCCCAGTCTCCTTTTTCCTCAAGGGCACATGCTCTCAACATATCTTCTAGAGTTTGAATGGTTCTTTCAAATTGTCCATCTGTTTGTGGGTGAAATGCAATGCTCAATTTCAATTTTGTGCCCAAAGCTTTTTGCAACTGCTCCCAAAATCGTGAAGTGAACCTCGAATCTTGGTCTAAAATAATAGATTTCGGCACTCCATGGAGTCGCACCACCTCTTCAATATACAAATCCGCCAAACTTGTCAGTGTTTGGGTCATCCTTATAGGGAGAAAATGTGATGACTTGGTCAACCGATGGACTACTACCCATATTGCATCATGTTGACGTTTAATGCAAGGCAGACCCACCACAAAGTCTATGGTGATATCTTCCCATTTCCATTTTGGAATATCTATTCTTTCCAAAAGGCCTCCCGGCCTTTGGTGTTTTGCCTTCACCTGTTGGCATACTAAACACTTTGCGACATACTCTGCTACATCTCGTTTTATGTCGGGCCACCAAAAATTTCTCTTGATATTCTGATACATCTTCATACTTTCTGGATGTATAGTTGAACTTAGTCTTATGGGCTTCATCTAGAAGATACCTCTTAGTTTCTTCGTCGGTTGGGACCCACAATCTCTGGTTGAACCAGATAGAACCATCATCATCTTGCAAATAAGGAGAGTCCTTCTTCCTACATTCTTCTACCATCTTGGCATGTTGCAGATCTTCCTTTTACTTTGCGATGATCCTGTCCAATAATTCATCTTGGATCAATGCGGTCATAGTCACTTTTCCTTCAATGTTTTGGAACGGCTCCCATTGAGCTACTTCTTCCATCAGTTTTCAAGTTTGCATTAAATTTCTGCAAGCTTTAGCCTTTCTGCTCAGAGCATTCGCCACAACATTTGCTTTTCTCGGTTGTTAGGAAATATTAAATTCATAGTCTTTCAAATACTCCAGCCACCTTCTTTGTCGCATGTTGAGCTCTTTTTGTGAAAATAGATATTTCAAGGACTTATGGTCTGTTAAGTCCTCAAACTCTCCTCCATACAAATAATGCCTCCATAACTTTAGAGCAAATACTATCGCACCCAATTCTAGATCATGGGTCGGATAATTTTGTTCATGCAGTTTTAGTTGCCTTGATACATATGCGACTACCTTTCTGTTTTGCATCAATATTGCACCATAACCAGTTCCTGATGCATCTGTGTATACCTCAATTCCTTTTGTCCCAGAAGGGAGTGTTAATACTGGTGCTGATGTGAGTTTCTCCTTTAGTGTCTGAAAACTTTTCTGACATTCTTCACTCCAGATGAATTTAACTACTTTTCTTAGCAACTTTGTCATGGGTAAGGCTATTCTAGAGAAGTCTTGAATAAATCTTCTATAGTAGCCAACTAACCCCAAAAAACTTCGGATCTCAGACACAGTAGTAGGTTGCTTCCATTATTGTACAGCCTCCACCTTGCTAGGGTCTACTGCCACACCATCCTTCAATATAGTGTGACCTAAAAAGCTCACTTGACTCAGCGAGAACTCGCACTTGGAGAATTTGACATACAATTGATTCTTTCTCAACTTTTGCAGAACCATTCTCAGGTGCTCCTTATGTTCTTCCTCATTCTTGGAATACACCAGTATGTCATCTATAAACATTATGACGAACCAGTCTAAATAATCAATAAATATTTTGTTCATTAAATCCATAAATGCAGCAGGTGCATTCGTTAGTCCAAATGGCATCACACGGAATTCATAATGGCCATATCTAGTACGGAAGGATGTCTTCTGAATATCATCTTCTTTTACTAACAACTAGTGATATCCTGATCTCAAGTCAATCTTTGAGAACACCTTAGCTTCTTTGAGTTGATTGAATAGATCTTCGATCCTCGGAAGTGGATACTTGTTTTTAATCGTTACTTGGTTGAGCATTCTATAATCTATGCAAAGGCGCATAGACCCATCTTTCTTCTTCACAAATAATACAGACGCTCCTCAAGGCGACACACTTGGTCGTATGAAGCCTTTGTCTAAAAGATCTTGAGTTTGTTTCTTTAGCTCTTCCAGTTCAGTTGGTGCCATACGGTAAGGTGCCTTGGATATTGGTATTGTTCTGAGTAACACTTCTATTATAAACTCTACTTCTCTCTTCAGAGGTAATCCAAGTAGATCTTCTGGAAATACCTCAGAAAACTCTCTCACCACTTCTATTTTACTCAAGTCGACCTCCTTATCAAAAGTCGCACCAACACTAACTAAGAATGCGGTATAACCACTATTTATATATTTTTCTGCCTTGACAGTTGAGATTACTATTCCACTGTTCGGTCTTATTCTCATAGCTTGGTACTCAACCGACTTTGCATTAACTGTAGATAGGATGACCTTCTTCCTTCTACAATCAATGTTTGCATAATGGTAGTATAACCAATCCATTCTGAGGATTACATCATACCCTACCATCTCCATAATTACCAATTATGCCAGTAAATGGTGTCCCTGTATTTCCACATCAACATCTGGGAGATATTATTGGCAAGCATCTCTATGACCCAAGGGAGTTAGAACATTTAGTGTGTATGGCATTCTTTGTTCTTTGATCTCTAAGTTCTTAGCAAAACAACTAGCTATAAATGAATGTGTAGCCTCAGAATAAAAAAGGACACGAGCTAAGTGTGAGTTTACGGGACAAGTACCTTCTACTAGCTCATTCCCCTTAAGTTCCTCCATCGTGGTGGCATAGACCCGACCTTTCACTTTATTCTCTGTTGGTCGCCCTCCTGTTGGTTTTTTTCTTTCTGCTTCTTGCTTCTTAGGACATTCCTTGATGAAATGCCCATTTTCTCCACAGAAGAGACACACTCCTATCTCACGGTAGCACGACTTGCCTGGATGTGATCTTTTGCATGTCGAGCATAACTCAGCAGCTTTGTTTGCTGTAGAATCTGCTTTATTTTTCTTGAACGGCCTCATGGATTGCTTCTGTGTTTGAAATTCACTTTTTTTTAAACCATTTTGGTCCTTGCCCCTCTTTTTGGATTTGAGCCAATCCTCCTCCAATTTTGTCGCCATAGTGATTGTCTCGTCTAAGTCTCGCAGTCGACTACTCATGACATGACCCCTCAATCCATCACGAAGTCCCTAAACAAACTTATTAGCCCTTGCCTCGTCGGTTGTATATGTATTTGGGCAATATCTTTCCAGGCTTCTAAATTTGGCAGCATATTCTTCGATGTTTAATCCTCCTTGTTGCAGGTCTAAGAACTCCTGCATCTTGCTTTCTTTAATGTGAGTTTGGTAGAAAGCGTTGTTAAATGCTTCCTTGAACTCGGCCCAAGTGGCCCGTACATTAACAAATTTCACTGCCTTCACCGTACGCCACCATCGGTCAGCATCACCTTTCAGGAGGTAGGTCCCAAAGTTGACCTTGCTCCCTTCAGGTACACTCAACACTTCAAACACTCATTCTACTCCGTACAACTACTCTTCAGCATCATCACCAGTCATTTCTCCTTTAAACATTGGTGGATTCATGCTCATGAATTGTTTATAAGTGACAGCTCTAGCTTCACATGGCGGAGTTGTTCGCGGTATAGTAGATCTTTCTTCCATGCTAGTTCCCATTACAGTTTGCATGAACGTCGCCATTGTGTGCAATGCGTTCATAATGAAAGTTTGTTGTTGGGCAAGATCCTGTGGTGGTGGTTGCGATGGTCCTTGCTCGTCACCCCGGTGGCCTCAGGAATTTCGCTTCCCATTAGTTGACATGGTACAAGCTCCTCTCGTGCGAACCATCTATACAATTATATTACACAAGAGTTTGTTATACTTAATGCACTATGACATAGCAACTGTACAAAACCAACTTTCCATTATTGGTCCCATGCTCTCGATCCTATTTGGTGCAAGGGTTCAAGCACTTTCGAAGTTGATTAATAGTTTTTTTTAAAAAAAAATTGTCTATCATTAAATTTAGTAATAATTACTTGACAGGTGGACATCGACCAATTCTTGACGATGTGTTACCTCGTAAGTTGCTCTGATAACAACATTGTAACGCCCCAAATTCAACACAAAATTTTTAAATCATTTTTTTGGTGGAAACACAAGATAGATTTGGGCTTGCTACAAACAAATAACTGAACAAACCATCTTATTGAAAATTCTAGTTCATAATTTAGGAATCAGTAGAATAAGTCTCAAAACATAACAAAACAGCCCCAAAACCAAATCACTAGAGCAACACACTCGTTGATCCTTGTCCAACGCCATCAATCAGAACCTGTAACATTTTCAACGAAGAGGTTAGCCTCTCAAAGTACGACAGTAAAAATCAAAGCATATGAAAACATGGCATTAGAGAAATCATTTGTATGTATAGAAATATGTTCAATTGCAAATTCATTTTTTCCCATGTTGTTTCTGGTCCACAAAAGTTGGGGTTGATTATTAGTCAAAACCCATGCCATCAATTCCAATAGTCACATACAGAGGACCACGGTACCCACGGCCGTTGCTCCCACTAGGGCGATCCAATGATTGGGAGGTCCCATAGTGAGCCTCTCAAATTGAGCTCAGTCAGTAGGGCTAGTCACCGAGCTTCCCCGTGTAACTATCCAGATCCCCCTAGGACTATCAAGCTGGGTGGACCAAGGAGACGCCTTACTCTCCCAAAATACAACAAAAAATCTCGGAGCCTGGTACCACCTACCCTCTCCGTAGGCAAACAGAAATCCTGACTTTTTATACTCCCTCGGAAGGAGTTCCACTTCCCCATTTAGGGTACACGACATATGTACAACTTGGTTCAGGGTATAAGGGATAAGGTGTTTTCACAAACACAAGAGATTTATAATAGAGAACAAAAGTATCGAACACCAAAAAAAAACATTTTTTTTTCATGCACATTATCCAAACACCCCCATATAAATTGCCATTGGGATTTTGTTTCAAATTTACTACTTTTATATCTGAACCAAAATGAATCTCTTTCAAATATACAAAACCTTTACCAGAGATTTGGAAACACAACTTTGGTCATTTTAACATAGACTCATCAAAAACCCAGTCAATCGGTCATAACTAAAAAAAAACTGCACCTTTCAAAAACCTTTAACAGTTTAAATTTGTCCAAAACAGAGTCTCTTGAAAAACTTCTAGAAAGGCTATGTTTGTTGAAAGTTAGAACTCAAACCCATTCAACATCACTCAAGGAACAGTTAATGAATATCTTGATGTTTCCAGTGTGCCAAGACATGCCAAAAATTTCATCGGATCATTGAGATTTGCATGTTGCAAGGTGACCTAAGTTGTAATCATGTTCATACAGTCTGACAGAAACCAAGATGTCCTTAAATCCATACATGACCCGAATCTGGTCTCTAAGCATGCTATTAATGCCCCTACCATGCTAAATCATCTACCAGCACATGTGATTGATATAATACCAAGCCATCTAAATAAGATAATACAAGGTACTTGTATTCACTAATGCACTACTGATATTTATAACTCACGGCTATACTAGAAATCTATACTCATCAAAAACAATTATGTCATAATCTGTCTAAATCAGATGTCTCTTGATAACCTCGGAAAAGGGCTATATACATTTTTTTTTCTGAAATTTAGAAATTTTATTCTTTACTCAGTTTCATATTCAAGTTTTTATTAAAGACTATATACGTATAACCTGAATCTGGTTCGAAATCATGAAATCAAGCCTCTGTTGTGTTAACCATCCACTATCATATGCTATTAATACAGTACTAAGCCATTCCACAAAGTTAATAAAATGTGTGCCTTCACTAATGTAATAATAATAATATTTGTATTTAATACATGTTTGCAACCACTCCTTTGTACAGATTTGCATTATTAGAATACCTACATGACGTCAAACAAGGTAGTCTAACTGCACCTAACGTCAAACCAAGGTCTTATGTTCTTATTATTATTATTTTTCTATGTTTAGGGACATCTCTACCAACGTAGACATATGTGTACAAAGTCACCAACATACTGAAAACACACCCTAAACTCTGGTTTAATATCCATTAACGTGTAAGGTTAGACTTTTATTTTTTTCATTCTTTTGAAACCCAAAGGCTTTAAATGCAGAATTACATTTTCAAAAAAATAAAACAAAACCTTTCATTCATATACATGCTGCACACAATCATAAACCTCAATCTAAATTGTCGTACCTTTTTTTTTCTCTTCCAAATCGAGCTCCAGTTCTTCGATTCCCTATGCAAGAAGATGGCGAACAACAGGCTTCGTTGCACAAGCTCCTCTGTTGATCTCAAATTCTCTTTCCCTCTCTCTCCTTTCTCTAAAGCTTGATTGAGGATGAAGTCTATTTCTCCTTCTCTCCTTTTTTTCTGTTTCAACGTTACATCCTTTTCACCACTATCTCTCCCTCTCTTCCTTTAAGGTTACCTTTCCTTTACGTTGTTAATTCTATGAGTCAACCCAATCTTTCAGCCACCTCCTTTCCTTATGCTAGCCATCAATAAAATTCTATTTCATACAATTTTTTGTTGTAAAGAATATAAAATTTTCCTTGTTCTTAACTACAATAGCTTTCTTTCTAAATGTATTTTTCAAAACGTGTGCTACTTACCTCCTTAAAATCCAACCTTCTACCTTCACCTACTTAAATTAGGTTTCATTCAATCACTAACCAAATCCACATTTAATTACTTATTTTTAATGGATCAAAACAAGGAAGGAAAGGAATTTACTATTCTAATCATGCTGGCCATAATTATTATCATTATGCAGATATATGTATCTATAGGTATATTTATTACACTCATAAACCTTAAAGACGATTTTGCCTCTCAATGGTCGATCCATGTATATATATATATATATATATATGTGTGTGTGTGTGTGTGTGTGTGTGTGTGTGTGTGTGTGTGTGTGTGAAAATTCCTAATATGGTTTATGTGAGTTTTACCTCTATTGAGATTCGAACTCGGAGACTCACCTTTGCTTGTCTCGGTGGTCCACCAAATGGTTGCATCCACTCTTGTTAAGAAAACTTCCTTATTAATATAATTAACTTAATTGAGATAAAAGCTTACCATGTCATGGTCTAGCTCCATGCCTTAACTATCCTCTCGACATCTCGTTGTAACGATTATGCCTCTGCTGAACAATGTACATAAGAACCTGACATTGACAATTAAATTCATGATGAAAAGAAAGAAAACCACAATGAACATCGGGTTTTTACAGCTGGGTGTACTCCCTCGGGGAACTCTCTTGCGACGAGGCTGAAGCTGGGTGTACCCCCTGTTGAGTAAGGGAACCTGAGGCTTTTACACCAATGAGCTTGCCAGTGAGGTGGTTTTCCCCTGATATAAGGCAAAAAAGGATGGTTATTCTTTTCTTTTTCTTTTTCTTTTTTACCATAAATTCGTATGCAATTTAATAAAAGGTTTTGTTTCTCTAATGTAGAAAAGGAACTCTTTTTGTTCGTAGTGATGACATGTACTTTCTTCATATTGGGGACAAAATACCAGCTGCTAATCAGCATATACAGAGTTAGCTTCAACATTCATAATCACTTGAAGTTATGAAAAAACAAAATCGCTTGAAGTTTGGAAACTTTACAGTAGCTGTTGAGTTTGGTGGCTTATTGTGCTTGTGCTTATAATTTTATCCTAGGGCTGGCATGAATAATGTAATTCTCTAGCCTGCGGACATCAGCAAGGTCACGTTTTGAGAATGTGTTTGTATAACACACGAATAGTTTTTCCTCAAATTAAGATCATCTATAGATAGGCACGCTCTCAATGAGTTGTATAGACAAATCAATATGAGAATTTTACAGTCATTCGATTGTTACTTTCATTCGTATTGATATCAGAGCAGCAGGCCCAAAAACATGCAGATTAAGATCAATTATGTACATAAGATGCTGGATACTGGTTCAGGTCATTCTTTTCTTTTCTGTTGACAGGTTGTGGTTTTGATAGGAGGCTATGCCAGTGCCCATGATATTTCGAGAAACATCGCTCCAGTAGCTAAGGAAGTTCATGTTTCTTCAAGATCTGCGTCGGATGAAACGGCAAAGAGGCAACCAGGATATGACATCATGTAGCTCCACTCCATGGTAACAATCACTCTGAGATTTCTTCTGGCTACATAGTTCAAAGAGGTTGTGAAAAAACTTGCGAGGGAAAAGCGAAAGTAATAAATCATTATATCATGAGCAAAAGAATCTAATGCTAGTCAATACCTTTGCAGATCAAAAGCACCCATCAAGATGGTAGAGTGCTATTCAATGATGGAAGTTTCAGTTGTTGCTGATATCATTCTGCACTGCACAGGGTACTTTATATGCATCTATTAAATCTGAGGAACTCAAGGCTTAGGATAAAATATCAGTTTGGTTATGGGGCTTCCCAATTTATTTTGGTTTTGCTTCACCAAAGTTTAGCATAAGAGGCTTTAAGAAACGGGAGACAAGAAAACAATTTTGTGACCAACATGTATCTCTTCTTTGGGTGCAGCCAATGACAATTATTTCAATTTTGATTCATTCTATGATGTAATTGAATATTCTCTTTTCTGTTTCTTCATTGTGTATTTTGTTTTCTAAATAAAAGAGTGGCTACTAATTATTTTTCCTTCAATCCTGTGATCTGAACAATGTTTAAAAGGCTTTTAAGTTGCCAATAGTCTTATTCTACTCAGACTTATGCCCTGGCTTTGAGTTTCTAGCTGACAATCCTTTGGTAGCTTATTCATTTTAGTAAATTTTGGCTTTATTCATCAAAAAAATTTACTAATGTTTCTGCCTTCGGAAATTATCTCATGATATCTTGTCTCTTTTGCAGCTATAAATATCATTTTCCATTTCTAGAGACAAATGGTGCTGTAACCATAGATGACAACCGTGTCGGACTACTATATAAGCATGTTTTCCCACCATCATTGGCTCCATCCCTTTCATTCATTTGGATACCTTGGAAGGTTTTCCCTCGTACGCATTAGAACACTGGTGATGGTTTTGATGGAGGACCCGTAAAAACTTTCACTTGGTGATGGCAGGTTTTTCCTTTTCCATTATTTGAGTTGCAAAGCAAATGGGTGGCAGGCATTCTCTCACGACTGATTTCACTTCCATCTGAACAGCAGATGCTGGAAGATGTAAAAGCTCTTTATTCACAGTTAGAAGCTGCTGGATATCCCAAGCGTTACACTCATAAACTTTCAGATTACCAGGTATGATCGAGCTTGTCCGCTAAACGCAGAAACTATCAGTCTCAATGCACTGCATGCAAGTTTAATGTTGGTTAAGATTGCAGGCGATTCTTCATGCTATGTGTCACTATACTTTAAAGGAACCAAGTTTCATGGTCTTAACCTGTTCCAAAAACATGTCCTTTTGATAGAATGAATATGATGATTGGCTTGCAACACAATGTGGGTGCTTGAAGTTGGAGGAATGGAGGAAGGAGATGTTTCCTGCAACTTACCAGAATAGGGTAATTCGACCAGAGACTTACCGTGATGGATGGGATGACCAGCATTTGGTTTTGCAAGCACAAGAACACTTCCGCGCTCTTGAAGCACAAAAAACAGAATGAGGTTTTTCTTCTGTTGGTTATGCATTTGTATTGTTTTTTCTTTGCTTCCAGAGTGATTATTTGCCTCAACGGATTGAAGTTCTTGAATAAATCTGACCAAGGCAACAGTGTTCTGAAGAACTAGTGGCCAAACACAGAATCAGATGCTGTATTGTAAAAGCCGGCCGGGCCAAGCCGGGTGGGGTCTAACTCCAGCCAGACTCGGCCAGTCAGCCAGGTTGTGGAAAAAAAATATGAAAAGATGAGTTTTGAACAAATGGGGAAGCACTGATCGCGAGAAGGAAGTGAGGATAAACCTTGGCCCCACGATCGTCGGGTGGGGGTGAGGTTATCCTCACCCACCATAAGAGTCCTCACGGTGTGCCGTGTTTCCCCACTCGACCGTGAGAGAGAGTTGCAAAGAGTGGGAGAGAGCTTGAGAGTGACAGAGAAAGGGGGAGGCAACCGCCAGAGCAGACGGCCACCGTAGGTAACGATCCGCCTTTCCCCCTTGTTTTCTTCCTCTCTTTTAGTTTTTTTTTAAGGCCATGGTTGCCGGTGTGTGTGCAAAGAGGGAACCGACAGCCAAAGGCTGCAGTATCATTGCGAAAAAAAGGGGGAATTCAGCAACCGGGAGGTTGCTGATGATATCTGGAAGAGAGAGAGGGGCGGTGGGTAGGAACCCCCACTATGGTTGTCGGCTCCTCTTCTCAATGAAGAAGAAATGAAGAAGGGTGGCATAGAGGGTGGTGCCCTATGTCCCAGCCACCAGCAACCACCAACCACCATGGTTGCAGGCGGTGCTGCATCGAACCGAGAGACAGAGGGATGAGCCCCTCTATCTCGATCGACGGGTCAGACTAGTAACAATTAAAAAAAAAAAACAAAAAAAAAAAACAGGCAATCGAGTGGTTGCTGACCATAAGAGAGAGAGAGCCACCTCTCATTGTCTCGGTTCTGTCTGCCAAGACAGGACAGAGACAGAGAGAGGACCCTCTCTGTCTTGGTCCTGTCTGTCGAAATGCAACAAAGAGAGACATAAAGAGCCACCTCTCTGTCTGAGCTGAGCTCTGTCCGAGAGAGAGCCACCTCTCTTTGTCTTTGCTCTGTTCGCCTAGACAAGAGAGAGACAGCTCTTTATCTATGTATTTTTTGCTGAGATAGAACAAAGAGAGCCATCTCTCTATCTAGCTTTGTCCATCTAGACAGGACAGAGAGGATGCCCCTTCTGTCTCATCTTTATCCATCGAGATAGACACGGAGAGGTAGAGAGGACGCCCCCACTAATTTGAATTGAAGATTCAAGGGGCCTTTCAAGAGATTAGATTGTTAAAAGAAGGTGTTCTCTATCCTCGGGTAAGTGATATTATAAGTAATCTTAGTTATTGCATTTTGTGTTATTTTTGTTTTATGTATGTTAGCATATTTAGAGATATATATCTTGAGTTTGAGGGTGTATATAATATATATAGAATGATCATATATGAGTTAATTTGAATGAGATGAATGTATGCATACGTAGGAAGAAAATTTAACAACATATTTATGTTATACTTTTTAAATAATATGCATTATGATGATAATTGTGATTAGTTTAAGTCCCTTGAATTAGTCATGTTGTTTGTGTAACGCTCCAAAATTTTAACTCAAATTTTTAAAAGATTTTTTTATAACATCGAAAACAATTATTTCATTGGGTTAAGCATTCAGGAGTGTCAAGCAATAACTAAATAAATAATGAAATCAGAGTTTCTAAATAACAGAAATAATAATAAATTAAAATTTAATGAAATTGCCCGAAAACACAATAAATCAACATCTCGATCGAAAGCTCATTCTGCAACCACTCTAGATATCATACTCTTTACTTGAAAATGGTAAATTTATAGGAATTAGACTACAACTGTCTAAGTAAAAAATATTGTAATTTGACAAATATACCAAGTAACAAGTATGCAAGAAATTTGTTTAATTACAGATAATAAAACATGACATTAAAAATAGCGTGGGAATATGAACATGACTAAACTATAACACATTGCCAATTTAATCTTTTAACTTGCATATATCAACACTAACAAGATCAAATCAACAATCACAGGAATAAAGAATTTAATTCATGCTAACTTAACTATGGATAGCTAAAAGTGCAAAGTAAATAACATGAACTGAAGCGTTACCAAAACAACCTCATGATCTAACTAACATATGTGAATAATAGTAGGCTCAAATCAAACTCACAGATATACTGAATTTATTTTATGCTAATTTAAACAATCACATACTAAAAGTAACTATTAACATGTCCAAGTGCAAACCTATCAACTTTCTGCTCAAGTGATGTTTTTAGTTAGTGTTTTTTTTTAATTATCCTACGGGTACACGCAGGCCAAGTCAATTATTTCAGAAGAGAACATTCGGGGGTTCATTATTTATTGATGTTTTATTAACCCGAACATTCTAACTGAAACTTAAGAGAGCGGCCAGTGACCGAAAAAACCTCTCAAAGGCCCAAAACCAAAACAAGATGCATCCCTAACTTCTGCAGAAGAACAAAGAGCTACCAGCTAGAACACATTGATAGTCCGAGTCTCCTAACTCTGAGGACTGGGGATCAACGAGTCATTGTCACTCGAAACAATAAACACATGTCTTCAGAGTTTTGTACAACCTACTCTCTGTAAGGTAAGCTCGAATTTGAGTGAGTTGTTGTAAAACCCACGTTATTCCTTCATTCTAATCAAATTTTGATGTGAAATTCTTAATTTAGATCGGGGGATCCCAGTTTCGGATCCGGGAACCATAAAAGGATCCATATAAAATATCATATATATATATATATATATATATATATATATATATATATATATATATATATATTATAGTACGTAAATGAAAGCTAATGCGTGGATCCGCGTTGGATCCATTTGGATCCAACCTGCGGACCCACTTCAGTAAGCCAGCCCGGATTTAACTCAAAGGGGCTTTCGGATTTCGGGTCCGGGCTGCGCCCCGTGAAACACGAAAAAAAGGGCCCGATAATAGGGCTGCCCGATAAAACCCTGCTAGGGTTCTTTCAGAACCCTAGCGAGAGTCCACGATGCTGCTGGGATGGGGGAGTGTTGCGCAGCCGCCGGGAAGGTTGGGTTTCTTCCTTTTCGGGAGGCCACCCTCCAACAATAGGGGACCCCCGAACCCCTCTTTCTCCCTCTCTTGCTATCCCATTCTCTCTCTCGCTCCCCTCTACCTCTCTAACCTTTGAATCACCCTCCGATCTCCGGCCTGCAGCTCGAAGCCTTGTCGGGAAAAGCCGACCTCTCCAGTGGTGGTGCTGTCCTGGCCGACCGACTTCCTCTCGTGGCTGCCGCAACCTCCTCGCCGGATAATGGTGGGTTAATGTGCTTTTCTTTCTGTAGGTATTTCATGTTTTGAAATGTGTGTGTGGGGGGGGGGGGGAATGGTAGCTACGTCACTGATTTGGGTATTTTTTCATCAATCCTCTATAAAAAAAACCCCAAATCAACTGATTGGGGGTTTACACTGGATACGACCATGACTAGGGGTTTTCGTGTTTTACCCTATTCGAGGAGAGGATGGGGATTTATGACCACGGGGAGACCCTTTTAACCGATTGGGTGTTTGCTTGAAGATTCATTCCTCTTTCTCTGATTGGTTATTTTGTCTGAAATGTATATGGAAAATCTATGTCCCTTCCAATCGAAAACCCTAGTTTGAGTGGGGTTTCTTCTTGACCTTGGTATTGAAAACTTTAACTAAGATTCTGTGTTTCTTTTGCGATCTTTTCAAGTCTGATTTTTTTTTACTGTTTTCCAATAAGGTCTGATATTGTATGAATCATCACTATAATTGTTTTGGATACTTAAATGATGAATATATCATACCTTCAAATAATCGTTTATTTATGTTTATCATTTCTGTGTTATTACCGTGTGTACCTGATATACTTATGGGTGGTTATTGACCCTATGATTTAACCTGTGGAAGAACTTAACAGGTAGTTGCTTTCGTTTTTGGGTTCAGCCGAGTTATCTTGATCACACCATACATTCAGAATGAATGTCTAGTTGTTGTTTTTATTCTGTATAACACAACATGTTGTTACTTAACAATACTAAAAGATGCAGTAGAAACCATTGTTTGATGTATAGGCTGTATGGTGGGTGAACTGAAAAAAAAAAAGGGAGTGTTTAGTTCATGCGGCTGAATGAATTCTGGTTCTTTCTTTTATTTTTCTGTGTAACCCAGTGTGATGTGCATCACTTAGTTAATTTGTGGGATACAGTAGAATGGCGGAGTGGTTCATGTTGGATTTTTAGAATTTCAGTATGCTAGCTGAATAATACCTAGTTGTCACTTCTCTTGTGCACAGAATTTCTTGTGTTTGTATAACTAAAATAGGCTGAATGGGTTTACAGTTTTTGTTATTTTTGGCTTAGATTCCACATAAAACTTCAAGTTCTATTACATTTCAACTTCTACTTTAGAGCAGGAGTTGTACACCAATGATAGTTTTAAATTCTTAAGATAAATCCTTGATCTCTTCATGTAGAAAATGAGTGAGACATATCAAAGAGATGTTATGTATTGACATTGTATATTGCACATACTCAGAGTATGTGAATTTCTTTTCCTTGGGGCATTGTGAATTGAAAGGAAATAATATCGTGGTAACCTAAATGGGTAAATGATTAAGTCATGGTTATCCCCTTCTGCTAGGGGGTTGTTTGGGAATCCTTGCTCAATGGGTGATGCGGGTTAAGTACCTAATGTAGGTACGTGGTCTGGTTTAATTATGTTGGTAAGAAAATTAAATATTAACTTTTGTGCTTGACTGGTTTAAAGGCACCGGAGCACTCTGAGTGAGTTTATGAAAACAATATGGAAAATGATGGGGTTGATTCATCCACTTTGGTAAAATGACTAAGGTTGGAAATCTACTACTATGGTAGTAGCAGATTTGGGGAAAAATGCCCCTACACCCTGAAAGGTTAACTAAATGAAAAGATTTACCCACTCAGATTCGGGCCTACCTTGGAGAGGGTAGGTGGTACAAAACTCCGAGGACATGTTTATTTGTTTCGAGCTAAAGTGACTTGTTGGTCCCCAGTCCTCGGAGTTGGGTGGGGATCCGAACTACCAATATGTCCTAGGTGGTAGCTCTTTGTTCTTCTGCATAAGTTAGGATGCATCCTGTTTTGGTTTTGGCCTTTGGGAGTTTCTCTCGGTCACTGGCCGCTCCCTTGGGATTTCAGTCACAGTTAGAATGTTCAGGTTAATAAAACAACTTTGAATAATATACCCCTGAACATTCTCTTCTGTGATGGTTGCTTCGGCCCATGTGTACCCGCGGGATAAGAAAAGATAAACATCAATTAAAACATTTCAGGTATCACAGTGAGTGGTGTTATAGGGAGACATGTTTATATTTTTTCAGCATGTTCTGGGTTTGTGTCCTGAAATATGTAGATATGAGATAATCAAATTCATATTGTAATTGCTACATGAATGCTATGCACGATTATTATTATCGTTGCAGAATATGCTTTAATTGCTTAATGCCTTACTTGCTTAATTGTTGTTTTTGCATAAAATGCTTTAATTGCTTAATTATAATTGTTGCATAAGTTGTTGCCTGCCTAGTTATTTGTCTATATGTTTGTTACTGCTGCTACATAGTCTTAATTGTGCGATTCTTAATAGGCTGAAAATTCACACACGACAACCACGTCACATACTAGATTCATGACATACTTGCATTAAGAGTACAATCTTTCCTACTTAGACGTGGTAGTCTATTTCCTATAATTTTTATCATTTTCAGGCACAAAGTAGTTCTATGAGCGACGCGGGATGAGGCGCTGACCAAGACTTGATCTACTTGTTCCCTGGCGGTCCTACTTTCTTTCGGATAAAAAATTTTATTTTGAGACTCATAATGTGAAAACTCTGATGTTGGATTCTATTATTATTGAAATAAAAATAAATGGTGTGGTTTGCTTTTACCTTCCTGTATCGTTCTGAAATGCTTAACCCTAGAATTATTAGTTGTTTCCGCTTTATAAAAGAAAAAAAAATCCTCAAAAAAAATCTGGGTTAAAATTTTGGGGCGTTACAGTTATGGTATCAGAGCTTGGGAACAATAAATCAAAGATCACAGTCATGCCACATCCTGAGATCGCTCTGTGAGTATATTTTTATTTATTTTTACTTTATTAGTCATGATAATTACATTGTTTCTCCTATATAAGTATACATATATACATGTAATGATTTTTGGAACACTACAATTCAAAAATAGTAAAAAAATTATGTATTGGAATGGTTAATAGATGTATCGCCGATCCCAAGCCAGTTCAAGCACAACCAATGAATGGCAGAAGCAAAGGGGTTTCGTGATGGAAACTCTCGGTAATCTGGCTCAGGCAATAGACACTCAAACGCGCAACCAGACAGAGCTAGCTGCGGCCATAGGCAGGAGTCAAAATATCAACACAATCACATATGAGAAATTCCTGAAATTAAATCCGCCAACGTTTTCCGGAAATGCTGACCCAGAGGTAGCCGAGAATTGGATCACAGAAACAGAGCGAGCATTTCGGGTTTTGCCTGTTCCCGAGAATAAACAAACAAACTTTGGTACCTATCGCTTGACGGAAGATGCTCAAAAGTGGTGGGACACAACCCGAACCATCCACTTTGCTGGAATGGATACTATTCCATGAGAAGATTTCAAGCGAACATTTTTAGAGACATATTTCCCCCAGTACGCTCGTGATCAGAAGCATCAGGAGTTCTTGGAGCTTACTCAAGGAAATATGAATTTGGTAGAATACACTACCAAATTTTAGACCTTGGAGCGTTATTGCCCAAATTTGTTCGCGAATGATAAAGCCAGAGCAACTAGGTATGTTCGCGGATTCAAAGATGGATTACGACCACGAGTGATGATAAATCTGTCGTCCACCCTCGCACAAGCCATTGAAGTGGCTACTATGCTGAACGAAGAATGGGAGCGATCAAGGAAGAGTCAAAAGGACACACCGGGGAAGCGGGGAGCCGGTCTGCCGCAGCACCACGGTGGCAAGAAGTACCAGCCACCTTACAAGAAGCAGAAGTATAATGGTGGAAATCGTCCTCCGCAGCAACAGGGATAAAATCGGGTGTGCCAGAAGTGCAACCGGTTCCACTACGGACAACCTTGCCCAAGAGACACCGTTGCATGTCTCTACTGTGGAAAAATGGGTCATTATGCCCGTCAGTGCCACAAGAAGATGGCGGATATGTAGAAACGTAATGCCGGAGGAGGGCAACAACATCAACCATCTCAGCCGCAACAAACACCACAACAAAATGCATAGAAGAGGGTTCCTGGATGCGTATATGCCACCACTGTGGAGGAGTTGGAGAAAGGAAATCTGGTACAAGGTACGGTATTTGTCAATGGTTGTGCTGCACTTGTTCTGTTTGACTGTGGTGCTACACATTCGTTCATATCTATAGAGTTTGCGAAATTACTAGGTGCACATACTGAATCTCTGAAGCATGAATTATATGTGTACAATCCGATAGGATATAATTTGGTATGTGTAAACTACATCTCTGATGTCATAATTGTACTGGAAGAACAAAACTTACCTGCTGACCTAATCTTGCTCGATATGACTGAATATGATGTCATATTGGGGATGAATTGGTTATATGAAAATTATATCAATGTTCTCTGTCGCCGAGGGAAAGTAGTTTTGTCTCGACCAGGATTGCCAAAGGTTGAGTTTCGGCTCTCCATACCTACGGTGAAGGGTCAAATTGTATCGGTATTAAAGGTTCAGAAGTATATGCGGCAAGGGTGTCGGGCATTCCTAGTAAATGTATTCTCCTGCGAGTCGAAGGTCACACCATTAGGAGAAATTGAAGTGGTTCGTGAATTCCCAGAGGTGTTTCCGGATGAGTTGTCTGGACTACCTCCACAACGTGAGGTGGATTTTCATATCGAGTTGGTGCCTGGAACGACACAGATCTCGAAAGCGCATTATTGTATGGCCCCAGTAGAGTTGGAGGAGCTGAAGAAACAACTTCAGGATTTGATGGAGCAAGGCTTCATTAGACTGAGCGTGTCACCATGGGGAGCACCAGTTCTTTTTGTGAAGAAGAAAGATGGTTCTATGAGGCTGTGTATAGACTATCGGATGTTGAATCAAGCGATCGTCAAAAATAAGTATCCCCTACCTCGCATTGAAGACTCGTTCGATCAATTGCAAAAGGCTAAGGTATTTTCAAAAATCGATCTTGGATCAGGGTATCACCAACTTCGGATCAAGGATGATGATATTCCCAAGACAACCTTTAGAACAAGGTACGGTCACTACGAGTTCGTAGTTATGCCATTCGGACTGACAAATGCTCCCGCCGCATTCATGGATTTGATGAATCAGGTATTCAGAACGTACTTGGATACTTTTGTGATTGTTTTTATTGATGATATACTTATATACTCTGAAAGCATAGAGCAACATCGTGAACATTTGAGGATTGTATTGGGGACTCTCAAGGAACACCAGTTGTTCACCAAATTCTCCAAGTGCGAATTCTGGCTCGAGAAGGTCATGTTCTTGGGTCATGTCATATCGCGAGATGGAGTCGTTGTAGACCCGGCTAAGGTTGAAGTTGTATTAAATTGGGGTCAACCGAAAAATATCAGTGATATCAGGAGTTTTCTAGGATTAGCAGGCTATTATAGAAGATTCATTCAGGACTTTTCACGGATTGCCATGCCCATGACCAAGCTTCTGAGGAAAGGAATTAAGTTCGAATGGATGGATAAGTGCAATGAGAGTTTCCAAATCTTAAAGAAGAAGCTTATCACTGCACCAGTGTTGGCTTTACCTTCAGGTCATGGTGGTTTTGTAGTCTGCTCAGACGCATCAGGTATTGGGTTGGGATGTGTTTTAATGCAAAATGGTAAGGTGATAGCATATGCCTCTCGCCAATTAAAGATTCATGAACGAAACTATCCAACTCATGATCTCAAATTGGCAGTCGTGGTGTTCGCTTTAAAAATATAGCGACATTACCTGTATGGGGAACAATTTGAGGTATTTACTGATCACAAAAGTCTCAAGTATCTGTTTTCTTAGAAAGAGTTGAATATGCGACAACGACGATGGTTGGAGTTTATAAAGGATTACGACTTTACCATTTCCTATCACCTTGGAAAGGTAAACATGGTAGCTGACTCTCTCAGCCGCAAAGCTGGTTACAGTTTGTCCAGTCTATTGACAAAAGGGTGGAATTTGGTAGAGGAATTCATCGATTGGAAACCATTTGCAGATGTCGTGGGAAGTATCAAGTTATCTAATTTGTCTGCCCATCCGGAGATCCTTACAAAGATTATTGAAGGTCAGAAAGAGGATCCCCAGTATGAGAAACTGAAGTCACTAGCTCAACAAGAAAATTCACACTTCTCACTCAAAGAAGATGGCAGTATCTGGATGCAGAAGCGACTTTGGGTCTCTAGTGACCCCAAGTTGAAAGAAGAACTATTGGGAGAAGCACATAAGTCCAAATACACCATACACCCGGGGAGTACAAAAATGTTTAAAGACTTACAATGAGGGTATTGGTGTAATGGAATGAAGCGTGAAGTCGCAAATTATGTCTCCAAATGTCTGACTTGTCAGCAAGTCAAGATTGAACATCAGAAGCCTGGTGGTATGATGCAGCAAATGGAGATTCCACAATAGAAATGGGAAGAAATCACCATGGATTTCGTGGTGGGTTTGCCCAAAACACGGAAACAACATGACACTATATGGGTAATAGTGGACCGACTGACCAAATCGGCTCACTTTCTACCCATACGAATAAATCAATCCCTCGAGAGCTTGGCAGACTTATACATCAGAGAGATTGTTAGACTGCATGGAGTACCAGTCTCTATTATATCAGATCGAGATCCTCGCTTTACTTCTCGGTTTTAGGGTCAGTTGCAACAGGCCTTGGGTACAAAACTGAAGCTGAGTACCGCTTTTCATCCCTAGACTGACGGACAATCAGAGAGGACTATCCAGACACTAGAAGATATGCTGCGAGCATGTATGCTGGATTGGAAAGGTGAGTGGGACAAGCATGTTGTTTTAGCCGAATATGCTTACAATAATAGTTACCATGCGAGTATCGGCATGGTTCCTTTCGAAGCTCTGTACGGAAGACCCTGTAGATCACCTGTGTATTGGGATGAAATTGGTGAACGGTCGGTAGAATCACCAATCGTGTTACAACATTATACCCAACAAATCAAGATGATAAGAGATAGACTGCTCACAGCCCAGAGTCGACAAAAGAGTTATGCAGATCAGAGGCACAGGGAGATCACTTTTCATGTGGGGGATCCGGTCTTTGTGAAGGTATCACCCACCAAAAGTGTGTTTCGTTTTGGTAAGAAAGGAAAATTGAGTCCCAGATATGTCGGACCTTTTGAGATTCTGTAACGGATTGGAGAAACGGCCTATCGTATAGCCCTACCTCCTCAGTATGCGCAGATTCATAAGGTATTTCATGTATCTATGTTAAGAAAATATCTTCAAGATCTGTCACATGCCATCCAGTATGAGGATGTAGATATAAGAGAAGACCTAACAATGGAAGAAAAACCAGTGGAAATATTGGAACGAAGCGAGCGAGTCTTGAGATCAAAGACCATTCCTCTCGTCAAGGTGAGATGGCAGCATCATAGCATTGATGAAAGCACGTGGGAAACTGAGGCTAATATGCGCGAGAAGTACCCCAATCTTTTCGAGTAAGCACTTGCAAGTAAATTTCGAGGACGAAATTCTTTTAGGGGAAAAGGATGTAAAACCCACGTTATTCCTTCATTCTAATCAAATTTTGATGTGAAATTCTTAATTTAGATCGGAGGATCCCAGTTTCGGACCCGAGAACCATAAAAGGATCCATATAAAATATCACACACACACACACACACACACACACACACACACACACACATATATATATATATATATATATATATATATATATATATATATATATATATATATATATTATAGTACGTAAATGAAAGCTAATGTGTGGATCCGCGTTGGATCCAACCTGCGGACTCACTTCAGTAAGCCAGCCTAGATTTAACTCAAAGGGGCTTTCGGATTTCGGGTCCGGGCTGCGCCCCGTGAAACACGAAAAAAAAAGGGCCTGATAAGAGGACTGCCCGATAAAACCCTGCTAGGGTTCTTTCAGAACCCTAGCGGGAGTCCACGACGCTGCTGGGATGGGGGAGTGTTGCGCAGCCACCGGGAAGGTAGGGTTCCTTCCTTTTCGGGAGGCCACCCTCCTACAAAGGGGGACCCCCGAACCCCTCTTTCTCCCTCTCTTACTATCCCATTCTCTCTCTCGCTCCCCTCTACCTCTCTAACCTTCGAATCGCCCTCCGATCTCCGGTCTGCAGCTCGAAGCCTTGTCGGGAAAAGCCGACCTCTCCAGTGGTGGTGGTGTCCAGGCTGACCGACCTCCTCTCGTGGCTGCCGCAACCTCCTTGCCGGATAATGGTAGGTTACTGTGCTTTTCTTTCTGTAGGTATTTCATGTTTCGAAATGTGTGTGTGTGTGTGGGGGGGGGGGGGATGGTAGCTACGTCACTCATTTGGGTATTTTTCCATCAATCCTCTACAAAAAAAAACCAAATCAATTGATTGGGGGGGTTTACACTGGATACAACCATGATTAGGAGTTTTCGTGTTTTACCCTATTCGAGGAGAGGATGGGGATTTATGACCATGGGGAGACCCTTTTAACCGATTGGGTGTTTGCTTGAAGATTCATTCCTCTTTCTCTGATTGGTTATTTTGTCTGAAATTTATATGGAAAATCTATGTCCCTTCCAATCGAAAACCCTAGTTTGAGTGGGGTTTCTTCTTGACCTTGGTATTGAAAACTTTAACTAAGATTTTGTGTTTCTTTTGCGATCTTTTCAAGTCTGATTTTTTTTTACTGTTTTCCAATAAGGTCTGATATTGTATGAATCATCATTATAATTGTTTTGGATACTTAAATGATGAATATATCATACCTTCAAATAATCGTTTATTTATGTTTATCATTTCTGCGTTATTACCGTGTGTACCTAATCTACTTATGGTTGGTTATTGACCCTACGATTTAACCTGTGAAAGAACTTAACAGGTAGTTGCTTTCGTTTTTGGGTTCAGCCGAGTTATCTTGATCACACCATAGGTTCGGAATGAATGTCTAGTTGTTTTTATTCTGTATAACACATGTTGTTTGATACTTAACAATACTAAAAGATGCAGTAGAATGGTTGAAACCATTGTTTGATGTATAGGCTGTATGGTGGTGTGATCATCGCAAAATTTTTCCTCTTATAATATTCTCTCTCTTCCTCTTCCTTTCCTACCTCTATGTCCTCCTTTTGAAGGGAGAAAGTAGAAGACTGAAAGAGAAAAGAGAAGAGAAAAGAAAAGAAAAGAAAAGAAGAAGAGTTCTTTTGCGGGTCTCACTTGACCTTAATTTTGAAAATATTTGAAATAACTCGCCACCGTTTTTGAAATATTTACGGGAAAACTGGGAGACGGGATCCGCTCGTCGGTACGTGGTTCGACCGTTCCTGGCGCCTTTACCAGGTGTAATCGAACCAAGGATCGAATTTATGCCTTTTGTTTTGCTAAGAAAATTATCTAAGAACTTATCCTAAGTCTAAATGCACAAAGAATCATGCTTGTGCAAATGCAAAGATATATGCTCTTTTTGAAAATGTTTTTAAGAATTCCCAAGTATTTCTGAGATGTATCTGATGATAGTAGTGAAGAAAAGGGTTTCAAACTTAGAACTTAAGATTTAAAGTTCTAAGTTTTTAGAATAATCAAGAGCTTTAGGGAAATAAATCTGGGTTTGAGAGATGATCTTGAAACTGAGATGAGAGAAGAAAGGAAATTTCAAAGTCATAAATGGACTTTGAATTTAGAAGTTTGAACTTAGATGGATATTTGAAATGGAATTGAATTCCAATTTTGAAGTTTTGAATTTAGAAGGAAATGTGGGAAATCTAAAGGAATTGAGAAATGGGATTTGCAAAAGTTGGAATTTCAAGATGAAATCCGAACCCAAGTTCTGGATTCTGAATAGAGTTTTGAGTTGATTTTTGGATTTAGGATCCGAAATAGGAACTTGGTTTGAATGAAATGGAATTGGCTTTAAGAATTGGAATTAAAGTGAATTCTGGATCTTGGAATTTTGAAGGGAAAATGGATTCAAGATTTGGAATCCAAAATGGTATTTGGATCTGAAATCTGAGATCCAAGATAGGGTCGGACTCTGGATCCTAAGATGGAATTGGATCTGAAGTCTGAGATCCAAAGTAGAATTGGATTCTGGATCCTAAAATGGATTTGGATCTAAAGACTGAGATCCAAAGTAGCATTGGGTTTTGGATCCTAAATGGAATTTGGATCTGTAATCTAAGATCCAAAGTAAAAGTCTGGATTTTGGATTTTAAATGGAATTGGATTTGAAGTCTGAGATCCAAAGTAGAATGGGGTTCTGGATCCTATATGGAATTTGGATCTGTAATCTGAGATCCAAAGTAGAATTGGATTCATACTTGGAAATCTGGATCCAAGCTGAGATTAACTTTGGATTTCGGGTTTTGAAAGTCCAAATGGGACTTTTGAAGATGGATCTGGGTTTTGAAAACCCAGATTGAACTTAGGAATGTTTGGATTTTGAGATTCAGAGTCAATCTCAATTTTGATTTAAAACTTGAAGAAAACTTGATTTTGAATCAGAAGATGAATCAGAAACTTCAAAGTTAAATTGAACTTTGAAATTGGATTTTGAATTGAGTTGGAATTTTGGAATTTCAAAATTGATTTGAGAATTTGAATTATAAATGAATTTCAAAGTCAATTTAGACTTTGAATTTAGAGCTTGAATTTGGAATGAATCAAGAATATAAAGATTGAATTTTGAAATTTCAAAGTCAAATTGGACTTTGAACTTGGAATTTTAAATCTTTGAAATAACATAGAAGAATGAATTAAACCATAGACTGAAGAAAGATATTTGAGATCACTTGGATTTTGGAAAAGAATTTTGAAAAATATGATATTGCTCTATCTTAAATGATGAATGAATTTGAATGAGTTTGAAATTGGATTTGAAAAATCATATTTCATTCTTCAAATAAATTTAAATAAGATTAATGATATAATACACTCCTGACTATGGTCATTGAATGTATTATATAATAGTCATATCTAAATTCAAATGAAGGATAAAATACCTTTTTGGTGCTTTTATAGAATTTAAAATGAAATTAACCCTCAATATACCCTGACTATGGCCATTGGTATATGTTTTGAGTTAATTTTAAGTTAAATTCTGATAAAACAAGAAAATATTTTAGGAAAATATGATGAATTTTGAAAATGGATCCAGTGTTATTTTGTAAAAGATAAAAATGCTAAGTTTTGTCCACACCCTGACTATGGCCATTGATGTGGATCATCAACTTAGTATTTATTATCTCTTACGAAATGGTGCACGTGCCATTCGTGTTTTACCATTGTGAGAATTTTGAGAAATAAAGAAAAAATGCATGAAAACAAACAATTCATGATATTTTACAATGCTCATTCATTCTACCTAAAGCAGGAAATATAAATTTTCATTCCAATCTAGCTATTACAACATATAAAATCAAATTTACAACCCTAAATGATAGCTTTTCCCACAGATTTCCTGCAAAACGACTGAGTTAGTATGAAAAATGGGAGAAAAGAAAAAAAATGGCATATACCATGTGGGTATCTTTACAAAATGTTCAAATGAATGATGAAACGGACAGAGGGAATAATATATATGTTTATACATGCATGTATATATATATATATATATAGATATATATGTATCTATATATGTATGGATATACATGGCATGAGAAGGAGATGATTTAATGGGTTGCAGGACGTGCTGCTGTAGTAGAATCAGATGGGTGAGATGAAGGTTTGTTGGAACTAACAGGGGTCCCGTGATAAGGGAAGGTCCTGCTGCTACCTAGGTGGCAGCGAGGTCCGGCGAGGGCAATGGTATGCTTGGTGGAAATGAAGTTGCTGAAGCAACTGAAGTATTACTTTCAGTAATGAGGTTTGACACAGCGTATCCATAAGCATTGGTATCTACAGATGATATAGGTGCTGGAGTTGTGATACACAACCCATTGATGGGCATCACTCTGCTACAGAGGATGCAGCAGGTAGTTTTAAGGGATATGGTACCGACCATTGGCAACAGTAAAATACTGTTTTGAGATGCTTACAGTAGGCAATATGAAAGGGATGGGTGGAATGTAAGGTGGTGAAGAAAATTGGTTATAGGAAAATGAAGAAGTAACAATGTGACAACAAGCAATGGTGCAGGGAAGGCTGCTGGCGCTGAACAGAGACTGTGCAAAAGTGCTCAAACGATGTATGTAGATGAGGAATGTTTTAGCAGAAAATAACAGATACTGGGGGTATGTTGGCTACAACAGGGATCCACGCAGTGACAGGTGGCTGTGTTGTAGAGGTAGCCAGGGGTGTTTTTGGCAACAGTGAGGTGCTGTTGTGACATTTACAGCAGATGACATGAAAGGAGGGAGGAGGATGGACATAACACCAGTGGCATGATGTACTGATGCGGCTAAAGTGTTCGCAGCATCTAATGTTGGAATGATATGATATGTTGTAGGGTGGCGACATCAAATGAAGGCATTAACGTGTGATGTCACAAAACTGTAGCATTTCTTTTAACTACTAAATCAGTAAACATGAATGACTTAAATGTAGCTTTCCTTCAAATGATGCATCCATCTATCTCTGTCCATCTTTCGTATTATGCTTTCTGCAACATTTGGTAAAAGGCCATTGGGCAAGAGGCTGTTTGGTTGAACCCAGCCTTCATTGTCACCCATACAACTTCCTGTAATTATCTCATGCTGTCGACTTATCCCTCTCTCTAATGAGAGAACACTATCAAAGTTCCCCCTGAGAGCTATGAAAGATATAAACCAAGTAGAAAAGAAAAATGACTCAACCATAAGATCTTCCTCTTGTAAGAGGCTTTGTCCAGAACTTCAGGTAATGTTCAACAACTATTGAGCCCATCCATCACATTACTCATTACAACCATCATTAACATATAGCGTGCAGGAATCCATCAGAATGAACACTACAAGAATGCACAAATTCCAAACCAAAACCATGAATCCAAATCAGTCACAACAGCTTGGCAGTTAAAAAAAAATGTTGATCGTGCCAGCCACAGACAGAGGAAATTGATGATGCTGACACGATGTGATCAAACCTTGGTTTTCGCATACTCAGAATTCGAAGCATATGTTTTGCACATTCAACAGAAAATTAACATAAAACTCGATCTTCTTGCTGCAATATCAATATTCAGAATAAAGTAACAGTGGACATGTTTCAGCATATACCCTTCAAGGCACATGTTTGAATATGTTCAGCAAAATGAAACCTTCTCAAATCTGTGAAAAGCTCTTTCGCCACCAACAGAGGCCCCTTCAAGAAATATTAATGTCGCCTCAAGCCAAAAAGAAAGAAGCCTAACAAGCTTTTGACATAAAAGCCACTAGCACCCAACAAAATGTATTGATAAGATTAGCATGGACAGGTTCATGATATACATACATTTTCCAGGAAAAGAAAAGAAGAAAAAAAACTTATAAAGTTTACCCAAAGTTTGATGTTCAGCCGGTGGTGCTGATCTCAAGGACGAGGACTATATTACTATTAAGGATCTCTGGAACCTCCACGATCTTAAATTACATGGGCAGTATGAGAAATGAGATGAACCGTCATAATGTGGCTATGAAGGAACCAACAGTTGATATTTACAAGAATATAAATGATCAACTTTAGGATATGATGCTGTGATAGACTGGTCATGTGCTGAGATGGTATGTAGGATCGACAGGGGATGATGAATATTTTCGGAGCTCTTAGGATTTCGCTGAAGATCTTCAGCAAAAACTCACGCATGATAATGATGTCAATGGCCACCCAATGTTGGTCCTAGAGTTTCAACATGCTGAGCATATTGAAGATGAGCTTAATGACCATTTTAGAAGGTTTCAATCATATCAGATAACGCTGGAAGCAAATACCAATGAAGCTGAAGTGTAGATAACAACATTGATAATAAAATGAAAATAAAAATAAAAAAAAGGAATTAAACTAGAGTCATATGTGAAGCTATTGAAAACAAACTTGGAATCCTCTGCGATTCTGATTAGCACATAGATGGACATAGAGGACCATCATTGTATTGGTCATTGGTGCTGGCAGCTTTTGAAAGTATAAGAAGTAACAGGGGCTATGTTTTATGAGGACCAAGCCAGCAAAACATCGAAACGCAATCAGATTCAAACAGATTGTGAATGCTCCTGTAACTAACAATCAACATGAATGAGAACCTAATGATAGAATCGTATCTAAATGGGAAGAAATATAACAAACAATACTAATAAATAAAGCTAAAAGAAAAGAAAAGCTAAAATGATGGAAATATAACTGTAGCCGATAGATCGAAAATTAATTCTGAGCAGGATTGTCAAGGAAACTTACCATAAACCAGGGATGCCAGAAGATATGTTGGAACATGATGTTCCCTTATTATAGCACAAGGAGGCGTTCGGGTTGCTACAGGCAACCGAACATCCTCCGTGGTGCATTGATAGGGGCAAAAAAAAAAACAGAAAGAACAAAAAGGGATCTAGGGAAAATTAGAGGAAAAAGGGGCTTACCGTGAATTGATGGAGGACCTGGTTTTGCAGAAGATCGAAACTAGTCCTCTGATGTTCTCGGCACCTTGTTTTGGAAGGATGATGTGAACACCCCAAATTTTTCAAAATGTTGTAAATATCCCCGTTTTGCCCTTCGCCCCCATTTTCTGGGTAATTGAGTCAGTTTTAAATCTAAATTCCATTTTGTTTCTCAAATTTTGTTGAAATTAAGTTCATTTTACATATCTGACTCAATTTTGGATCCGGATCTATATCAAAATCCAAATCTGAGCTTCATTATCCAATTTTAAATCAAATTCTCAAAATTGTCAAAAATAACTTTTTAAAAGCTCAGACACTTCGTCCGGCATCCGTTTGGATCCGTCGTGTTATAGTTCTCAAATCGAGGTTTAAAACTCGAATATTTTCTCAAAGCTTGGGTCCAAGCCCATTTTCTGAAGAAATTTTTTTAAGATAGCCTTGAAAACCCTCTTTTGTAAATATTTCGCAGAAAAATACAAAAAAATTAGTGTCTAAATCTTTGTTTTCTCGTAAAATCTAGGGTTTTATTCCAAATATATATATATATATATATATATATATACATACATAAAACAATTTTTTTTTCCTTTTTCGGAAAAACTATGTGAAGAGCGAGTGGTTTCGAGCTTTTAAGTTGGTTTTGCTAAAAAAATCTTTTAAACCACTTTATGGCAAAAAAAATGGTTTTAAAGGAGCCCTCTTTTTGAAGAATGCGGGTTAAAATCCGAAAAACTCTGTTAAAAACCTTTTTTTTTATCTATTCATTAGGGTTTTTCGCAAGGGGTCGCAAGAGAGGACCTGCTTCCTCTTATCGCCCAGCCGCCCTGCTCGATGGCTTGTGCTCCTCCAAACAAACCTCCATCAACCCTCCGATTGCCTCCATCGCTCTCCTCCGTCGTTCATCATCAACAAACATCGCACGCCTCCATGTGTGTTCCTCCTTCTCGAAGCCTCCATGGCCTCCACCCACCATCCGCCCTTCATCTGCAACGGCACGTCCACCACCCGAGCTCCTCCACCCTCCGATCACCATCCTCGTTCCTCAACCCTAGATCGCCAACTGAATCCTCTCTTTCCAGTTCCTTCTCCGCTCTCTTTAAAAAGAAGGGGGGAAAGGAAAGCAGGGGATCGGAACCCCTTTTGTTTTTACACCATCTTCGACATCTTCTGACCCCAAAACCCTCTTCCTCTACTTCTGGTTGTTCATTCCATCCCGAATCATCAACAATATTACCGCAGGCAAGAAGATCCTGAACGACCTTTCAGCAGAACTACCGTGCTTCTTTCGTATATCTTCGGTGAGTACCCTTCATCCTCTTTTACCCTCTTTGAATTCCCTTTTAATCTCCTTTCTTTTTCATTTTGGTCCCCATTAGAAGCACTTCTCATAGCACTGCTTTGCCAATAGCAATGTCAGTCTATCTATGTGCAAAATCAACGGGATACGTATATTCCAACAATTTTTTTTTTTACTTTTTCTTTTAATTCCCATTTCAATCTCGATCATCGGTTGGTGCTGACTGATGCATGGATGTTAATTTTTGATCGGCTTCGAATTCTCCCTGTTGTGTGACTCGTTATGTCATATGAATGTCTTATGTTCTTTGCTTTCGTTCTATCTATTTTTAGGTCGGACTCCATTTTTTTTTGTTTTTTTTGTTGTTCTCAGTTGTGAATTATTTTCTGTGTATCAATAATTCTCGATTTGTGATGTTTTGATACATCCATTGCCATTTGTTTTACATTCCCGCAACCTGCGATTTAATTTATTCAGCACTTCCAGAGGTTACCTTCCTATTGACTGTGATTTGAGACCATTGCTATGTTTTGGCAACTTTTTTTTTTTTTTTCCTGAGATCGTTTTGCAAGGAGTGATCTGAAGATAGCATGCCTACATACCTCATTTTATTGTACCTGTTCATGTCGATTAATTGGCCATGTACCTCTCATCCTGCATATCCAGTGCATTTTATACATAGGTAACTTATTGGTTACCGTGATCCATCGGTCCCAATGCTCGCTGATGGTGGCAATAGCATCCTTCCATGTGAGCTGGATAAGTTATCTACTTTGTCTGAAGGGGTTACACTCCTTCAGCTTTCTTCAAAACATCGTAACTCCATTATCCAATAAAGTCTAGTGTTCCTGTGGAAGAAAAATGATGGTGCTACTTCTGTTCCTAGATTTTTTATTACAATCAATGTAGGCCTGGGTAAATAAGGTGGTGAGGAGTCTCTCACAGGTATTTTCCCAATTCAGTATCAATTGAGCCTTCTACGAACTCGATCTCCTATGTGGTCTTTGTGAAGGCAACAAATTAGCAAAAGGCAGAAAGTTTTATGTTAATGGATAAGGGATTCGCCTGTTGTCTGTTTTGTATCTGTCCATTGCTTTAGCGGAGAAGATGGAGAAACGACTTGGGGTCCTTCTATGATCTTACTTAATCCTAAGTTTGACTTCATTAGATCATAGTTACTTTCAGCACAATTACATAAGCTTGGGGCTAACACTGGAAGCACTTGCTTCAATCTTACCTAAACACAATGTGGTTGTTGGTGCCTTCTTCGGTATAGCATTCAATCGTAAGCAGGCTTTATCCCATTTGGTTCCTTTTGGAAAAGGGATTCGTTAGGACTCTGTGGCCAACTTTGGCATAACATTTCATTTTTCTGAAATGGAAAAGGTTATTCTGAACATGAGAGCTAAAGTGGCTCAGTCTGAAGGCCAATTGTTGCTGTTGTTTTATTATCAAAGGTACAATAATATCTGGCGTCTGTCACTTGTTCCAATCTTAAGCAATGGATATAAGGTACATCAAGTTGTGATGCTCTCTCTTTTTTTTTTTATGTCACCATGTTATTTGTTCATGACTCCATAACATCTTTAGTCGATATTACTGAGTTATATATCACTGTCTCACAACACCTCACATCTCCACTATTTACTACCTTCCAGATGCTATATTTCCATTGCCGCAAGTTTTACATACAAACAGCCCATGCTCTTACCACATGCCTGTACATTTTGTTTTCTGTGGCGTCTTTGTTAACTCCCACCTTTTGCACAGCGTACAGTAGTTGGTATACATGCCATAGTCTGGATATATGGATCAACATTCAAATACCATCTAGATGAAAACTCCCGATGCACTTCAGGATGAATCATCTGCAAAATTTTTTGTGTCTTTATCTGCATGTTTAGCACTCCCTACCTTGTATCCATGTATATTTCGTTTTTCGCACAAGTTCATTATCTGTGTTATGTTGTATTTAATTTCTTGTATACTCTCATTGTGATTAATTCATGTCTAAGTACGTGATAATCTAGCTCAGCATGACTTGTATAGTATTTCAATTTTTTTTTAGCAATATATGTGCTCACGGCCATAGCATAATCTCTTCCTTGTGTGCTCTGCATTTACTTTCAGCAATTCTTGTGTATAGCCCCTGTACATTCAAAAAAAAATTTTTTTTTTCTTTTTTTCTCTCTTTTTTCCTCTCTTTCACTTGTATATGCCCAACACTTATATTTCTCATTTATGCTCCAAGTAAATACTAGGGGCATGGCTAACGAGACACTTTACTGTGTGATTGTTATAAACTAACCTCCCACCACCGTTATACTTCATCTCCAGTATGTTGTCATTACAGCATTGTAGCAATACCAAAAAAAAAAAAAAATCGTAATGTACACAGCAGTGCCTAGCGCTGCTGTAAGTCGTTTGCAGGTATACAGCAGTGCCTAGCACTGCTGTAAGCTGTTTGCATGTACACAACAGTGCCTGGCACTGCTGTAAGTCTTTGCATATTTGCAGCAGTGCCCGACACTGTCGTAAGCCCCTTTTTTTTTATTTTTCACAGTGTTCGGCATTGCTGTGACTGGCATATAACTATAACAGTGCCCACACACTGTCATGGTTCTCCCATCTTCCCTTATGTATCTCCCACAAATTCTCTCATTTTTACCATTTGTGCATTCAAAAACATTTCTCTGTACAATACCCATATACCTTTTTGCTACATTAAATCACTTTAACTCTCAAATCATTTGCATGTCATCATCATGATTATATTCTACGCTATATATGCGTTTTGTAGTAAATGGAGATTTGGTTCAATGTTACCTGTACAGTGACATGCCTTCAACAGTGTCTTCACTTTATCATTTTTTTTCCTAACATATCAGCTATCATAAGCATTCGTTTGGTTTGCTAAGTCACATTTTCCTCATGTCCAATGGCTTCTCATTCATAACACATACCAGATAATTAGTCTGTGCATAACAATGATAGATTTCTCCCATTGCTGACATGTTAGACCTTATCATGATCTCGCATATATTCCATTCCCCTAAGCATATATACATATTCCATTGTATTTCCATCATATCATGCTAATTCATTTTCTTTGTAGGAAATTTATAAGAATTGCTATTCTCTTTGCTTAGAATCAATAACTCTTGTAATCTTGAGTTTAAACTCAAAACATTGTAATAGTTAGATATCAATGAGAAATTTACATTCCTGCTTTAGATAGAATGAATGAGCATTGTAGATATCATGAATTACTTGTTCTTCATGCATTTTCCTCTATTTCTCAAAATCTCACAATGATGAAACACGAATGGCACGTGCACCATTTCGTAAGAGGTAAATTAATCCTAAGTTGATGATCCATATCAATGGCCATAGTCAGGGTATGGACAAAACTTAGGATTTTTATCTTTTACGAAATAACACTGGGCCCATACTGGATCCGTTTTCAAAATTCATCATATTTACTCAAATATTTTCTTCTTTTATTAGAGTTTAACCTAGAATTAATTCAATATATATACCAATGGCCATAGTCAGGGTATATTGAGAATTAATTTCATTTTAAACTCTATAAAAGCACCAAAATGTATTTTATTCTTCACCTGAATTTAAATATAGATTATTATATAATACATCCAATGACCATAGTCAAGGATGCATTATATCTTCAATCTTATTTTAATTCATTTAAAGAATGGAATAGCTTTTCAAAATCCAATTTCAAAAATCTAGATTCATTCATCATTTAGGATAGAATTGCATCATATTTACAAAAATTCATTTTTCCAAAAACTCCAAGTAAATATCTTTCTTCAAATCTATCTTCAATCCTTATCAAATCCGATTCATTCTTTTAATTTTCAAGATTCAATTTCATGGTTAAATCTCAAAATTCAATCTAACTCTGAGATTTCAAGTTCATTTTCTATTCAAATCAGATTTCAAAGTTTCAATTTGACTTTGAAATTTCAAATTCATTTATATTCAAATACTCCAAATCAAATCCAAAGTTCAATTTAACTTTGAGATTCTCTTCCTCTTCTACATTTCAAAAAATTCAAACTTCAAATTCAAGGTCTAAATCGACTTTGAAATTCATTTATTCAAGATTCAATTCCTGAATTTTAAATCCAATCTGGGTTTTCAAAAACCAGATCCATTTTTCAAAAGTATCAGTTGGACTTTCAAAAACCCAAAATCCATTCTAGGATCCAGAATCCAAATTTCACCTTGGATCTCAGACTTCAGATCCAAAATTTCCTTTAGGATCCAGAATCCAGTTCTACTTTGGATCTCAGATCCAAATCCATGTTAGGATCCAGAATCCAACTCTACATTGGATCTCAGACTTCAGATCCAAATCCATCACAGGATCCAGAACCAATTTCACCTTGGATCTCAGACTTCAGATCTAAATCCATCTTAGGATCAGAAACCCAACTCTACATTTGGATCTTAGACTTCAGATCCAAATCCACTCTAGGATCCAGAACTCAAGTCTATCTTAGATTCCGAATCTCGGATCCCATTTTGTTTAGGATCCGGAATCCAATTCCAATTCTATATTTCAATTCCATTTTCGGATCTAATCTGAATCTCTTAAATCCATTTCCATTCTTAAATATCACTTGATTTTCTCAAATCCATTCTAAGATTCGAATTCAATATCACTTCAAAAACTTCATCTTCTTCTCCCAAATCATTCAAAGTCCATTTTTGACTTTGAAACTTCACCTTTCATTTCAAAGCTTTAAATCATTCTTTCTCTTTCTCTAAGTCAAGATTTATTCTTCCAAATTCTGATTTACTTCAAAAGACTTAGAACTTCTCTGATCTATCTCAAGTTTTATGTTAGATTCAAACATTTCTTCACTCCCTTATCAAGTTCATCTCAGAATACTTGGAAATTTCCAAAACATTCTTTTTAAAAGAGCATATATCCTTGCATTGCACAAGTATGATTCTTTGTGCATTTAGAGTTAGAATAAATTCTTAGATTATATTTCGGCAAAGCAAAAGGCATAGATTCGATCCTTGGTTCGATTACCCCTGGTAAAGGTGCTAGGAACGGTCGAACCTCGTACCGACGAGCGAATCCCGTCTCTCCATTTTCCCGCAACATTTTCAAAATGGAGGCGAGTTAAATTTCTAAATATTTTCAAATCAAGGTCAAGTGAGACCGCGCAAAATAAATTCCTCTTCTCTCTCTCTCTTTCTTTCTTTCTTTTCTCTTCTCTCTCTCTTTTCTTTCTTTTATTCTTCTCCCTTCAAAAAGGAGGAAAATAGAGGTTAGAAAAAGGAAAAGAGAAGGAAGAGAGAGAAATACATAAGAGAGGAAAATTTTTTGCGATGATCACAGTTTTGGCGACCGAGATGGGACATCGTCTTCGTCCGGTTGAATCTATGCCTTTGCTTTGCTTTTATATAATCTAAGTCTTTATTCTAACATATGTCAGCTACATTTCCATGCAAACCTTAGGAGCCTAGACTTTGTCCTAAGCTGACATCATTGCATATAGGATCTAAGTATGGTTTGGTAGGACTATATTTAGGAGATTATATCCATGTTCACATTAGATTTAGGTTAAAATACAACTCTCCTCAATTTTAGGGATTGAATGCAAAACAATGTATGCAAGTGTATGTTTCTCTTTATTTAAATCTATCTCTTTAGGACTTGCATTAGAGCCTTCTGATTTTTATTGCATATTGATCATATTTTAAAAACATCCCTACCTATATTGTCCCGGTCTTCACGTTGCTGGGCTGTCTCACTGAACCATAGTTCAGGAGAGAGCCTCACAACTGGACCACTTATTTGGGTTCGCGCCCCCCTACCACGTACCTAAGGGCCATAGTCCGAGGTATATCGGTAGGTGCTCAAGGATGTTGGGAAGCCTTACCTTAGAACCGGAGAAATATCTTATATGCCACGTACTTCGAGCTTTGGCTTGAGTATATCGGCATACCTTGATTGGAATCAGATGATCTGAACCATAGAGTTAGGATTAAGGTCCTACAAGCTATTTCAAATATTGCATATAGAGTCAGCCTTTAGGGAGTGCTGTGTGCGCATCCTTGTTTGTGCAGCTATGATTGTGTAATTTTTTATTGTATTCTCTTATATATATCAAACCTTTCCAAAACCCTTGGTATATATTATTTAAAATTTCCTCTTTTAAAACCCCAGGTGTATCTTTTTTCTTCTTCTTTTTTTGATTTCTTTAAATTCTTTTCTGATCCTGCCTGCAATTTTTTCAACTTTTCAAAATTTACCATCCATTATTCTAAAATTTTCTTCTACATATCTTCTAAATCTATTTTGTAACAAAAATCTCTTTCATCAAGAGATGTCCTTTTAATCATATTCTAAATTGTTTATTTCTTCTCACGGGAAAATAATACGACTGTCGTGCCTCTCGTGCGGGCTCAATCCCTAGTAGTGGGATATCTCTTTGTCAATTTGATTTCTTCCTTTATCAAAGTTTCCTCCAAAATCTTTCTAAAAGGGTCCCATTTTGTCCTACCAGAGAGAGCATTCGGTATTAACGGGTGGTTCAGACTAAGATCAGAGGCCGCACCAGTCAGAAGCAAGAATTGAGAAATGGACTCTCAGAGGTTTGCCAGAGAAGGAGATCAGGACAGCCAGAATGAGATTGATCCTGCCATATATCGGTTGTTCAAAAAGATGATGGTTGAGATATTATCCGAGCAGGCTGAAGCCAGTTTTGGAAAAGCTCCCACCAAGGAAGAGACACCTGTCACTTTTCGAACGAGCAAGCACAACGATGGCAGTGCAGGAAGTTCTAAAATCAGCAGGAGTGGCAACAAAGGCAACTCGGGCAATCAAAACAGCGATTTGGAGTCATCTAGAAACCAGAAGGGAAAGTTCAGCAGAAACCAAGATGAATCGCTTCAATCCAGCCCTCTGCAGAAGGAGAAGAATCAGGGAGAGCCAAAACACAAAGATTGGAGCAGTAACCAAGATTTCACTCCCTTGGATGAGCTGCTGGATAAAGTTCTTGAATACATGTTAACCAAGAGATTAGTCAGGCTCCCAAAAGCCATGAGTCCTTCCACTATCTTGGGAAAATACAAGAACCAATTCTGCAAATTCCATCGAACGACAGGACATGACACCGATCATTGCTTTGTCTTCAAAAACATTATTCAAGACTGCATTGACAAGAATCTTTTTGTTGAAGACGAAGAAGAAAGATGCCCAATCCCCCTAACCAAGCATGCTCAGTCTAGCTCTCAGGAAAGGGATGGCTCTCGACAAAAATCAGGCAAGCCAAAGGAGACAAAGCATGTTGGCTGGGGTTATGATCACCAGTTTTCCCCTTTAGGTCAGTCAGTCGAGGAGGTTCTCGAATACCTGCTCACGGAAGATCTGATCAAGCTTCCCACGGGAGTTGATCCTTCAGTCACCATGGGAAAATGGAAAGAGTGTTTTTGCAAATTTCATCAAGTAAGGGGGCACGATACAGAGCATTGCTTCGTCCTCAAAAACATCATACAGGATTTCATCGACAAAGAAATTTTGGTACCAGATGAAGGAGGGGAGCAACCTGCAGTTCCAACCTAGACTCTTCCGGATCACCCGAAGAATTGATAAAACCAAAGTTTCCTGCTTTCGTCTCTTTTTGTTAGTTATCTTGTAGGGGCAAGTCAGCTCAGCCTTCTACGGATCTTTTCCTTTTTTTTAAAGTTCTTGTAAATATTCAGTTTTGTCATCAAAACTTTGCTTATGGAAATGTCAAGTTTTCTTTATATCTTTGATATCTAAATACTTCCTTCTTTCGCCATACTGGGGCATTTAAATTCTTGTTCTTTCCAGAATGCGGGACAATCCTAACATTATTCATGAGAGAAATGATATTACCTATGAGGGCTTTTCAAAAATCATGAAATTTTGAAAATCTTTGTTATGACCAAAGAGTTCAAATGTTCTTTGGCCCAACCTTTGTCAAAAATCAACCCTCGTGTTGATCATATCTTCAAAAATAAGTTTTCGAACCATTGCATTGGCAAATCAACCTTCGTGGTCATCATGTTTTCCAAAACAGATTTTTTTTGAACCATTGCATTTAAGGATCAACCCTTGTGTTGGTCTTATCTTCCAAAAATAGGTCTCGAATCTTGTGTTGATCATATTTTCCAAAAGTGATTTGTCAAAACCGTCATGTTCAACGATCAACCCTTTGTGTTGACCTTATCTTCCAAAATGAATTCTAAACCTTTATATTCAAAGATCAATCCTTGTGTTGGTCTTGTCTTCCAAAATGAATTTCAAATCTTTATATTCAAAGATCAACCCTTGTGTTGGTCTAATCTTTCAAAATGGGTTTCAAATCATTCAAAAATCAATCTTTGTATTAATTTTAAATCATTGTATTCAAAGATCAACCCCTGTGTTGGTCTTATCTTCCAAGATTGGTTTCTAAAACAGTATATTCAAAGATCAACCCTTGTATTGATCTTATTATCAATTTCGAACTGTTATTTTTAGAAATCAGATCTATTGTTGATCTTCTTCTTCAAAATTAGGTTTTCAAAACCATTGCCTTCAAAAATTAACCCTCATGATGATCCCTCATGTTTGATTTAAAGGATCAGATCTCGCGCTGATCATTCTTCTTGTGGTGGATTTTTCTTCCCCCAAAATGATTTCTCATTTATCTTCTAAATAAACATTTTTCTTTCAAAATCCCATATGCAGGCAGGATCATAAAACTCTTTTTTTCTCAAAACTTATAAATCTTCGGTTAATTTTGGTATCTTTATCTGTTTCATTCATTTTATTCATATTTTATCAAGTTTACATCAAATTTATCAAGTTTTATATTTCCTCAAATTCCATTAAATTTTATCGATTCTTTGTACCCTTTCAGGTTAAGTGATAAACCTGACCCTCGTTGTCCGAGGTGTACCCTTTCAGGTTAAGGGATAAACCTAACCCTCGTTGTCCGATGTGCTCCCATTCAGGATAAGGGATAATCCTGAAACCCCTTGTAGGAGCAATAACGCTACCTATGAGGATTCTTTTGTAAATACAAGTTTTGTCAATCTTTATTGATTTTCTAGATATATATCAATTTGCCTTCGCTAAATTTTCTTAAATTCTGTTCTTTTCCCATTCAGGATAAGGGATAATCCTGAAACCCCTCGTAGGAGCAACAACGCTACCTACGAGAATTCTTTTGTAAATACAAGTTTCATCAACCTTTATTGATTTTTCTGAATTTATATTAATTTCTCTTCATTTATTTTCCTTAAATTCTATTCGTTTTCCCGTTCAGGATAAGGGACAATCCTGATACCACTCATAGGAGCATCGATGCTACCCGTGAGAATTCTTTTTCAAAATAAAATTTCAAAATAAATACCTTTAAATTCTTTTCCATTTTTATAAATTTTATTCTTTTTCCCTCTCAGATTAAGGGATAAACCTGAATTATTTCTCATAAATTCCTCAATTCACATCAAATTTTATTCTATACTCCTTCAGGGTAAAGAAAAATCCTGAAGCGGTCATAAACAGATTCGAATCTTAGACCATCTTGGGACAAGGATCTCGATTGAAAATCTCTCCTCGTCATTGTCGGAATCTATTCATACATTTTGTCAATCCTTCTAAAATCCGACTCTTGTGTAGAAATTATCTCTTTTCTGTCTCAGTTCCGACTCAGGTTTTTGTTTTGTTTTTGTTTTCATTTTTGTTTTAAAGATCCGGGTTCCGACTCGGGTTTTTCCCTTTTTATATATCGTTTGAAGTCTCGAGTTCCGACTCGGACTTCCTATTGGATTCAACGCTCGTGTTGGAACCGATCGTACCCTTGAAGATTCGAGTTTTTCAAAACTCGGGTTCTTCCATTTTTTTAATCATTATTTTTAAAGATCCGGGTTCCGACCCGGGTTTTCCCTTTTTATATATCGTTTGAAGTCTCGAGTTCCGACTCGGACTTCCTATCGAATTCAACGCTCGTGTTGGAACCGATCGTACCCTTGAAGATCCGAGTTTTTCAAAACTCGGGTTCTTCCATTTTTTTCATTATTTTTAAAGATCCGGGTTCCGACCCGGGTTTTCCCTTCTTTATATATCGTTTGAAGTTTCGAGTTCCGACTCGAACTTCCTATCGGATTCAACACTCGTGTTGGAACCGATCGTACCCTTGAAGATTCAAGTTTTTCAAAACTCGGGTTGTTCCATTTTTATCATCATTTTTAAAGATCTGGGTTTCGACTTGGGTCTTCCCTTATTTATATATCGTTTAAAGTTTCGAGTTCCGACTCGGACTTCCTATCGGATTCAACGCTCGTGTTGGAACCGATCGTACCCTTGAAGATTCGAGTTTTTCAAAACTCGGGTTGTTCCATTTTTATCATCATTTTTTAAGATCCGGGTTCCGACTTGGGTCTTCCCTTATTTATATATCGTTTGAAGTTTCGAGTTCCGACTCAGACTTCCTATCGGATTCAACGCTCGTGTTGGAACCGATCGTACCCTTGAAGATTCGAGTTTTTCAAAACTCGGGTTGTTCCATTTTATCATCATTTTTTAAGATTTGGGTTCCCACTTGAGTCTTCCCTTATTTATATATCGTTTGAAGTTTCGAGTTCCGACTCGGACTTCCTATCGGATTCAACGCTCGTGTTGGAACCGATCGTACGCTTGAAGATTCGAGTTTTTCAAAACTCGGGTTGTTCCATTTTTATCATCATTTTTAAAGATCCGGGTTCCGACTTGGGTCTTCCCTTTTTTACATATTGTTTGAAGTCTCGAGTTCCGACTCAGACTTCCTATCGGATTCAACGCTCGTGTTGGAACCGATCGTACCCTTGAAGATTCATGTTTTTCAAAACTCGGGTTGTTCCATTTTTATCATTATTTTTAAAGATCCGGGTTCTGACTTGGGTCTTCCCTTATTTATATATCGTTTGAAGTTTCGAGTTCCGACTCGGACTTCCTATCAGATTCAACGCTTGTGTTGGAACCAATCGTACCCTTGAAGATTCGAGTTTTTCAAAACTCGGGTTGTTCCATTTTTATCATCATTTTTTAAGATCCGGGTTCCGACTTGGGTCTTCCCTTATTTATATATCGTTTGAAGTTTCGAGTTTCGACTCAGACTTCCTATCAGATTCAATGCTCGTGTTGGAACCGATCGTACCCTTGAAGATTCGAGTTTTTCAAAACTCGGGTTGTTCCATTTTTATCATCATTTTTAAAGATCCGGGTTCCGACTTGGGTCTTCCCTTATTTATATATCGTTTGAAGTTTCGAGTTCCGACTCGGACTTCCTATCGGATTCAACGCTCGTGTTGGAACCGATCGTACCCTTGAAGATTCGACTTTTTCAAAACTCGGGTTCTTCCATTTTGTATCATTGTTTTAAGGATCCGGGTTCCGACTCGGGTTTTTCCTTTTATATATCATTTGAAGTCTCAAGTTCCTACTTGAATTTTCTTTTGAATCCAATGCTCGTGTTGGACAAAATTGTTGGGTTGAGAATCCGAGTTTTCGGACTCGGTTTTCACTCATTTCTTATATTTGAAAAACCGAGTTCCGACTTGGATTTTCGCTTTTGTATATTTCCTCTTCAGGATAAGGGATAATCCTGAAACACCGGCAATCATTCTCGCTTAATTCTCAAGTATCTTCGAATGTCAGTCTCATTTTTCAAATCCTCCTTTTGGAAAACCCAGTGCTCGTACTGGTATGCATTTCGAAAACCCAGTGCTCGTACTGGTGTGCATTTTTCGAAAGCCCAACGCTCGTACTGGGGCATTTTTGAAACCCAGTGCTCGTACTAGTGTGCATTTTTCGAAAACCCGGCGCTCCTACTGGGGCATTTTTTTTTAAATCCAGTGCTCGTGCTGGTGCATCTAGCGCTCGTGCTGGTGCATCTAGCGCTCGTGCTAGTGTTTGGCTGACTAATCAGTTAGCCATCCAGGTTCAGCCTTTATGCTAACCAAACATCATCATCTCAAGTTCTAAATTCTCTATTTCGACCTTCGGGTCATCATTTTATAAAAAAAATCAATCTTTTTCTCTTGCGAAGGACCCTCTTCAGGGAGAGTTTGAGGGAGCTCGTTCCTTTCGCATGCAGCCATCTTTCGTTCGCAAGAACCCTCATCCAGGGAGAGTTTGAAGGGACTTGTTTTCTTCGCAAACAGTTTGCAAAACAAACAACCAACTTTACACAAGAGAACCCTCTTTCTTTTGTGGCCCCTGTTTTTATCATCTTTGGCCAAACCTCTTCACAGAGGACCCTCTTCTAGGGAGAGTGTGATGGACTCGTTCCTCTGTGATACTTTCTCAACTTTGTTTTTCGGCCACCTTTCCATAAGAGAAGCCTAGAGATAGGGAGTTTTGACGAAAACTTAATTTCTCTTCGAAAGTTTCGTTTTGCAAAACACCTCATCTTTGGGGAAGAGAGGAGTATTTCCAACTTCCCATTCAGGTAAGGGCTTAAGCCTGAGTCTCTCTTTTTGGGGTAAAAGAGAGGAGAATTTTGTTACGGACGTGTCGACTCGATATCAAGCGACTTTCGTCAAGGATTTTCTAGAATATGTTGCCAATTTGCTATCAAAAGTCAGTGTTGATCTCAAAAGTTTTCATCATACAAAGAATTATCTCAAACTACCTCCAGTATCATTTTTCAAAAGAGCAAGACTCTTGCAAAATAAGAACTAAATTCAAGTTGTTCTGTTGGTCGACCAAGAGGATGAAGAAAAATCTTCGATATGACCGGCAAAGGAAAATTCAATGATGTTGAAAAGCCATAAGTGAACTGATATTAATCATAGCAGTGGCACATTCTGAAAGATTATTCTTTCGGCGGTAAGACAGTGGAAATATCCTGGGCAGTAAAAGGAACCTACCCAATCCATATATCCTCAGTCATCCATGCTAAGCTGCAATCAAATATCCGCAAAAGGGATCTCTCAATTGTCGTCAAGATGAAGGCGAATTAAGCGAGTGGACCCCCGGGGCCAAAGAAGATTTGAAACATCTCCAAGATGACGGAGTTTGTGACGGATCCTTCCAGAAAAAGTTTGGATCACCGTCGAGATGAAGGCGGATGCGATGAACCTACCGACAAACCCTAAAAGATATTTGATTTCCGCTATCATTTAGAGATTTCAACCCAAGAACCAATGTCATAATTCCCGAGAAAGAAAAAGAAGGATCGGAACATCTCCAAGATGAAGGAGTTTGTGACGTACCCTTCCTCGAAAAAGAAAGAAAAGTCAGGAGCATCTCCAAAATGAAGGAGGATGTAAAAGAACCCAGAAAAGATCCATGGTTCAAAAGAGTGCAAACAGATCATCATGGGAAATGCCCAGGATATCAAACTGCCCGAAACTGTCAAGAATCATCTTTATCTATGTGAAATTCTTTATCAATGTCTTTTCACTTAATTGCTTTTATGAAGCTAAGAATGTTTTCCTCTCTTTTCATGTCAAGGAAATTGATATCTTCCTTAAAGAAACTCAACAGCAACAAATTTGAATTTTAGATCTCAAATTCTACAGAGTTAGCCCAATTGAAGCTAATACTCTAGGTAGAAAGAGGTGATATTTTCACACATGAGCACAATTCAATCATTCCGAATCAACTACAATTTTTGGCATCTTATTGGCAATATTTTCTGATTATCCCAACATGAAGTGTGAACTTGAAGATCGTTTTGACGTATCCTGACGTCATCCCTCCTTAGGACTGAAAAGTGTTTTCCTTCCGTCTGATCTGAGCGCTCTCGGATCCGCACACTTCCTTGTGTCCCCCACTGTCCCGCCATAGACAGTTCCCGCTCAGGATAAGGGTTAAAACCTGAACTTTTTGCAAAAGGTCTGTTATTGTCAAAAGCTATTTTCAGTCTCAGCAATGAGGCGCCCAAGAACAACCCCTTTTCAAGCTTTAGGGACCCCCATTTTCATCCTTTTGCAAAAACCCCTCTCGGACTTATTGTGCAAAGTCTAGAGGTCCCATCACAGTTTTCCTCGCTCCTCGAGGATTCTGTATCCATTCAGGCTAAGGATTAAACCTGTTACCTCGCTCCTCGAGGTATCACCCAAACCTTCTGCGAGAGGTCGTCTGTTTTAGAAGGCTGATTTTTAGTCTCAGCAATGAGGCGCCCAAGATCATCCCCTTTCCAAGCTTTAGGGAATCCCTTGTTCTTTTTCTTCTCGCAAACCCCTTCCGGATTTGTTCGTCCAAATTCTGAAGGTCCCCATCATGGTTTTTTCATCCGAGAATTCCGTATGGTCGTCCCTCTCAGGATAAGGGTGAAGCTTGAACCTCACTTCACGAGGTACCTTCCGTTCAGGTTAGGGTTAAACCTGAGTCCCATTTCCGACTAGATATCTTTTCTAGTCCCATCACGGTTTCTCCATTCGAAGATTCCGCATCATCTCCCACTCAGGTCAAGGGTTAAACCTGAATCTCGCTTCGGCGATGCATTTGTTGTCCAATCACGGTTTCTTCACTCAAAGATTCTGTATGGTCGTCCCTCTCAAGATAAGGGTGAAGCCTGAACCTCGCTCCGCGAGTTACCTTCCTTTCAGGTTTGGGTTAAACTTGAGCCTCGTTTAGACGAGGTAATCCTTCCCATCCCATCATGGTTTTCCCCACAAAGGAATCCATGCTCTGTACATCCATCCAGGAAAGGATCATGTTTTAAACTTCATCTCACAAGGCATTTCTCTCAAAATGTCCCATCGAGGTCCGTTTATATTTCCTTTCCCCCATCCAAATTATCTTGATCTATCTTCGTCCCATCCAGGTTAAGGGCTAAACCTGAGTCATTCCAAAGGGCTGATCTTGTCTCACCCATGAAACTTGATCAAAAGTCTTATCTTTCACCATCCCTGGGATTTTCACAAAAAGTCCCATCACGATTTCCTCATTTCTATCATTCAGTCGTATCATTGTCGAGGATTTCATCCCCCCAGGACCATTCAGGATAAGGTTTCAAGCCCAAAAAGCCGTGTTTTCAAAATAATTCTTCCACACCCAGCTCGGATCAGCTAACTGAAACATTTTTCAAAATTTGGAGTGTTTCTTTGCCCCTAAGCTCGGCTTTCAACCGGCTTAGTAGCAAAGAGGGGCATCTGTGAACACCCCAAATTTTTCAAAATGTTGTAAATATCCCCATTTTGCCCTTCGCCCCCATTTTCTGGGTAATTGAGTCAGTTTTAAATCTAAATTCCATTTTGTTTCTCAAATTTTGTTGAAATTAAATTCATTTTACATATCTGACTCAATTTCGGATCCGGATCTATATCAAAATCCAAATCTGAGCTTCATTATCCAATTTTAAATCAAATTCTCAAAATTGTCAAAAATAACTTTTTAAAAGCTCAGACACTTCGTCCGGCATCCGTTTGGATCCGTCGTGTTATAGTTCTCAAATCGAGGTTTAAAACTCGAATATTTTCTCAAAGCTTGGGTCCAAGCCCATTTTCTGAAGAATTTTTTTTAAGATAGCCTTGAAAACCCTCTTTTGTAAATATTTCGCAGAAAAATACAAAAAAATTAGTGTCTAAATCTTTGTTTTCTCGTAAAATCTAGGGTTTTATTCCAAATATATATATATATATATATATATATATATATATATATATATATATATATATATATACATAAAATAAATTTTTTTTTCTTTTTCGGAAAAACTATGTGAAGAGCGAGTGGTTTCGAGCTTTTAAGTTGGTTTTGCTAAAAAAATCTTTTAAACCACTTTATGGCAAAAAAAATGGTTTTAAAGGAGCCCTCTTTTTGAAGAATGCGGGTTAAAATCCGAAAAACTCTGTTAAAAACCCTTTTTTTTATCTATTCATTAGGGTTTTTCGCAAGGGGTCGCAAGAGAGGACCTGCTTCCTCTTATCGCCCAGCCGCTCTGCTCGATGGCTTGTGCTCCTCCAAACAAACCTCCATCAACCCTCTGATTGCCTCCATCGCTCTCCTCCGTCGTTCATCATCAACAAACATCGCACGCCTCCATGTGTGTTCCTCCTTCTCGAAGCCTCCATGGCCTCCACCCACCATCCGCCCTTCATCTGCAACGGCACGTCCACCACCCGAGCTCCTCCACCCTCCGATCACCATCCTCGTTCCTCAACCCTAGATCGCCAACTGAATCCTCTCTTTCCAGTTCCTTCTCCGCTCTCTTTAAAAAGAAGGGGGGAAAGGAAAGCAGGGGATCGGAACCCCTTTTGTTTTTACACCATCTTCGACATCTTCTGACCCCAAAACCCTCTTCCTCTACTTCTGGTTGTTCATTTCATCCCGAATCATCAACAATATTACCGCAGGCAAGAAGATCCTGAACGACCTTTCAGCAGAACTACCGTGCTTCTTTCGTATATCTTCGGTGAGTACCCTTCATCCTCTTTTACCCTCCTTGAATTCCCTTTTAATCTCCTTTCTTCTTCATTTTGGTCCCCATTAGAAGCACTTCTCATAGCACTGCTTTGCCAATAGCAATGTCAGTCTATCTATGTGCAAAATCAACGAGATACGTATATTCCAACAATTTTTTTTTTTACTTTTTCTTTTAATTTCCATTTCAATCTCGATCATCGGTTGGTGCTGACTGATGCATGGATGTTAATTTTTGATCGGCTTCGAATTCTCCCTGTTGTGTGACTCATTATGTCATATGAATGTCTTATGTTCTTTGCTTTCGTTCTATCTATTTTTAGGTCGGACTCCATTTTTTTTTGTTTTTTTTGTTGTTCTCAGTTGTGAATTATTTTCTGTGTATCAATAATTCTCGATTTGTGATGTTTTGATACATCCATTGCCATTTGTTTTACATTCCTGCAACCTGCGATTTAATTTATTCGGCACTTCCAGAGGTTAACCTTCCTATTGACTGTGATTTGAGACCATTGCTATGTTTTGGCAATTTTTTTTTTCTTTCCTGAGATCGTTTTGCAAGGAGTGATCTGAAGACAGCATGCCTACATACCTCATTTTATTGTACCTGTTCATGTCGATTAATTGGCCATGTACCTCTCATCCTGCATATCGAGTGCATTTTATACATAGGTAACTTATTGGTTACCGTGATCCATCGGTCCCAATGCTCGCTGATGGTGGCAATAGCATCCTTCCATGTGAGCTGGATAAGTTATCTACTTTGTCTGAAGGGGTTACACTCCTTCAGCTTTCTTCAAAACATCGTAACTCCATTATCCAATAAAGTCTAGTGTTCCTGTGGAAGAAAAATGATGGTGCTACTTCTGTTCCTAGATTTTTTATTACAATCAATGTAGGCCTGGGTAAATAAGGTGGTGAGGAGTCTCTCACAGGTATTTTCCCAATTCAGTATCAATTGAGCCTTCTACGAACTCGATCTCCTATGTGGTCTTTGTGAAGGCAACAAATTAGCAAAAGGCAGAAAGTTTTATGTTAATGGATAAGGGATTCGCCTGTTGTCTGTTTTGTATCTGTCCATTGCTTTAGCGGAGAAGATGGAGAAACGACTTGGGGTCCTTCTATGATCTTACTTAATCCTAAGTTTGACTTCATTAGATCATAGTTACTTTCAGCACAATTGCATAAGCTTGGGGCTAACACTGGAAGCACTTGCTTCAATCTTACCTAAACACAATGTGGTTGTTGGTGCCTTCTTCGGTATAGCATTCAATCGTAAGCAGGCTTTATCCCATTTGGTTTCATTTGGAAAGGGGATTCGTTAGGACTCTGTGGCCAACTTTGGCATAACATTTCATTTTTCTGAAATGGAAAAGGTTATTCTGAACATGAGAGCTAAAGTGGCTCAGTCTGAAGGCCAATTGTTGCTATTGTTTTATTATCAAAGGTACAATAATATCTGGCGTCTGTCACTTGTTCCAATCTTAAGCAATGGATATAAGGTACATCAAGTTGTGATGCTCTCTTTTTTTTTTTTTTATGTCACCATGTTATTTGTTCATGACTCCATAACATCTTTAGTCGATATTACTGAGTTATATATCACTGTCTCACAACACCTCACATCTCCACTATTTACTACCTTCCAGATGCTATATTTCCATTGCCGCAAGTTTTACATACAAACAGCCCATGCTCTTACCACATGCCTGTACATTTTGTTTTCTGTGGCGTCTTTGTTAACTCCCACCTTTTGCACAACGTACAGTAGTTGGTATACATGCCATAGTCTGGATATATGGATCAACATTCAAATACCATCTAGATGAAAACTCCCGATGCACTTCAGGATGAATCATCTGCAAAAAATTTTGTGTCTTTATCTGCATGTTTAGCACTCCTTACCTTGTATCCATGTATATTTCGTTTTTCGCACAAGTTCATTATCTATGTTATGTTGTATTTAATTTCTTGTATACTCTCATTGTGATTAATTCATGTCTAAGTATGTGATAATCTAGCTCAACATGACTTGTATAGTATTTCAATTTTTTTTTTAGCAATATATGTGCTCACGGCCATAGCATAATCTCTTCCTTGTGTGCTCTGCATTTACTTTCAGCAATTCTTGTGTATAGCCCCTGTACATTCAAAAAAAAAAATTTTTTTTCCTTTTTTTCTCTCTTTTTTCCTCTCTTTCACTTGTATATGCCCAACACTTGTATTTCTCATTTATGCTCCAAGTAAATACTAGGGGCATGGCTAACGAGACACTTTACTGTGTGATTGTTATAAACTAACCTCCCACCACCGTTATACTTCATCTCCAGTATGTTGTCATTACAGCATTGTAGCAATACCCAAAAAAAAAAAATCGTAATGTACACAGCAGTGCCTAGCACTGCTGTAAGTCGTTTGCAGGTATACAGCAGTGCCTAGCACTGTTGTAAGTTGTTTGCATGTACACAACAGTGCCTAGCACTGCTGTAAGTCTTTGCATATTTGCAACAGTGCCCGACACTGTTGTAAGCCCCTTTTTTTTATTTTTCACAGTGTTCGGCATTGCTGTGACTGGCATATAACTATAACAGTGCCCACACACTGTCATGGTTCTCCCATCTTCCCTTATGTATCTCCCACAAATTCTCTCATTTTTACCATTTGTGCATTCAAAAACATTTCTCTGTACAATACCCATATACCTTTTTGCTACATTAAATCACTTTAACTCTCAAATCATTTGCATGTCATCATCATGATTATATTCTACGCTATATATGTGTTTTGTAGTAAATGGAGATTTGGTTCAATGCTACCTGTACAGTGACATGCCTTCAACAGTGTCTTCACTTCATCATTTTTTTTCCTAACATATCAGCTATCATAAGCATTCGTTTGGTTTGCTAAGTCACATTTTCCTCATGTCCAATGGCTTCTCATTCATAACACATACCAGATAATTAGTCTGTGCATAACAATGATAGATTTCTCCCATTGCTGACATGTTAGACCTTATCATGATCTCGCATATATTCCATTCCCCTAAGCATATATACATATTCCATTGTATTTCCATCATATCATGCTAATTCATTTTCTTTGTAGGAAATTTATAACAATTGCTATTCTCTTTGCTTAGAATCAATAACTCTTGTAATCTTGAGTTTAAACTCAAAACATTGTAATAGTTAGATATCAATGAGAAATTTACATTCTTGCTTTAGATAGAATGAATGAGCATTGTAGATATCATGAATTACTTGTTCTTCATGCATTTTTCCTCTATTTCTCAAAATCTCACAATGATGAAACACGAATGGCACGTGCACCATTTCGTAAGAGGTAAATTAATCCTAAGTTGATGATCCATATCAATGGCCATAGTCAGGGTATGGACAAAACTTAGGATTTTTATCTTTTACGAAATAACACTGGGCCCATACTGGATCCGTTTTCAAAATTCATCATATTTACTCAAATATTTTCTTCTTTTATTAGAGTTTAACCTAGAATTAATTCAATATATATACCAATGGCCATAGTCAGGGTATATTGAGAATTAATTTCATTTTAAACTCTATAAAAGCACCAAAATGTATTTTATTCTTCACCTGAATTTAAATATAGATTATTATATAATACATCCAATGACCATAGTCAAGGATGCATTATATCTTCAATCTTATTTTAATTCATTTAAAGAATGGAATAGCTTTTCAAAATCCAATTTCAAAAATCTAGATTCATTCATCATTTAGGATAGAATTGCATCATATTTACAAAAATTCATTTTTCCAAAAACTCCAAGTAAATATCTTTCTTCAAATCTATCTTCAATCCTTATCAAATCCGATTCATTCTTTTAATTTTCAAGATTCAATTTCATGGTTAAATCTCAAAATTCAATCTAACTCTGAGATTTCAAGTTCATTTTCTATTCAAATCAGATTTCAAAGTTTCAATTTGACTTTGAAATTTCAAATTCATTTATATTCAAATACTCCAAATCAAATCCAAAGTTCAATTTAACTTTGAGATTCTCTTCCTCTTCTACATTTCAAAAAATTCAAACTTCAAATTCAAGGTCTAAATCGACTTTGAAATTCATTTATTCAAGATTCAATTCCTGAATTTTAAATCCAATCTGGGTTTTCAAAAACCAGATCCATTTTTCAAAAGTCTCAGTTGGACTTTCAAAAACCCAAAATCCATTCTAGGATCCAGAATCCAAATTTTACCTTGGATCTCAGACTTCAGATCCAAAATTTCCTTTAAGATCCAGAATCCAGTTCTACTTTGGATCTCAGATCCAAATCCATGTTAGGATCCAGAATCCAACTCTACATTGGATCTCAGACTTCAGATCCAAATCCATCACAGGATTCAGAACCAATTTCACCTTGGATCTCAGACTTCAGATCTAAATCCATCTTAGGATCAGAAACCCAACTCTACATTTGGATCTTAGACTTCAGATCCAAATCCACTCTAGGATCCAGAACTCAAGTCTATCTTAGATTCTGAATCTCGGATCCCATTATGTTTAGGATCCGGAATCCAATTCCAATTCTAGATTTCAATTCCATTTTTGGATCTAATCTGAATCTCTTAAATCCATTTCCATTCTTAAATATCACTTGATTTTCTCAAATCCATTCTAAGATTCGAATTCAATATCACTTCAAAAACTTCATCTTCTTCTCCCAAATCATTCAAAGTCCATTTTTTACTTTGAAACTTCACCTTTCATTTCAAAGCTTTAAATAATTCTTTCTCTTTCTCTAAGTCAAGATTTATTCTTCCAAACTCTGATTTACTTCAAAAGACTTAGAACTTCTCTGATCTATCTCAAGTTCTAAGTTAGATTCAAACATTTCTTCACTCCCTTATCAAGTTCATCTCAGAATACTTGGAAATTTCCAAAACATTCTTTTTAAAAGAGCATACATCCTTGCATTGCACAAGTATGATTCTTTGTGCATTTAGAGTTAGAATAAATTCTTAGATTATATTTCGGCAAAGCAAAAGGCATAGATTCGATCCTTGGTTCGATTACCTCTGGTAAAGGTGCCAGGAACGGTCGAACCTCGTACCGACGAGTGAATCCCGTCTCTCCATTTTCCCGCAACATTTTCAAAACGGAGGCGAGTTAAATTTCTAAATATTTTCAAATCAAGGTCAAGTGAGACCGCGCAAAATAATTTCCTCTTCTCTCTCTTTCTTTCTTTTCTCTTCTCTCTCTCTCTTTTCTTTCTTTTATTCTTCTCCCTTCAAAAAGGAGGAAAATAGAGGTTAGAAAAAGGAAAAGAGAAGGAAGAGAGAGAAATACACGAGAGAGGAAAATTTTTTGCGATGATCACAGATGACTCGGGATTTCTTTGATCTCTTGCAGATGAAATGCACTCGGAGAGGGATTGTTCCACAATGCTCCGCTGAAGAAGAATCCCAGGAAGGAAAGAGAATGAAGCAGTAATGGAAAAATTGATGTCTCTTGATGATGGGATGGAAGTATGCTGCTAATGGATGAAATTTTCGATGGGTTGCAAAAAAAGAAATGGATCTGAAAGAAGGGAAAGTCTATCTCCAGGAAGATAAATTCCTCCCTAAAGACAAGAGCTCGCCTCTTCTTAAAGGGGGAATGGAAAATTCGAGAAGAGGCAGATCAGTTGAGAATTGAGGGTGGAGATGAAGGGGTTTGTTTGAGGATCAATGGTGGGAGAGCCATTCTGCGATGGAGGCTTCCAGAAGACAGATACGCAGGAGAAGGGCGAGCTTGCAACCGTTTTGCCATTTTCCCTTTTTCAAGAGGGAGGTCCATTAAAAGGAAACTTTTTTATAAAATAGTTCAAAAACTAAGGTTTTTAGCAAAAAGCTTTTTTTAAAACCTTGAGGATTATTTGTCTTCCTTGTAGTTTTTCTCATTTTTTAGTTCTTTATGTTATTTTTCTATATTTTTTTTTGTATTTTTAGAATAAAATCCTAAAGCTTTACGAGAAATCAAAGGTTTAAAACTAATTTTTTGTGTTTTTGCAAAAATATTTATAAAAAAGAATTTTTCTAAGAATTTAAAAACTATTTTGAGAAAATTTCCTCAGAAATGGGTTTTTGATCCGGATTTTGAGGAAATATAGATTTAAAGTACTGGATTCGGATTCGGAGTTGATTTTGAATATATCAATATGAATTTTAATTCAGAGAATCTGAAGAAATGACTTGATTTTCTCAGAAAACGGGGTTAGGGGCAAAAGGGTCATTTTTACAAAACTTTGAAAAATTTGGGGTGTTCACAGATGCCCCTCTTTGCTACTAAGCCGGTTGAAAGCCAAGCTTAGTGGCAAAGACAACACTCCAAATTTTGAAAAATGCCCCAGTCAGTAGGTCTGAACTGGGTGTGGAAGAATTAATTTGAAAATATGATTTTTCAGGCTTTGAAACCTTATCCTGAATGGTTTTGGAGAGACGAAATCCTCGAAGATGATATGATTGAGTAGAAAATGATGAAATCGTGATGGGATTTTTAGATGGAAATTCTGAAACGGTGGGAAATGAAAATTTTGATCAGGTCTCATGGGTGAGACAAGATACTTTTTTTGGAATGATTCAGGTTTAGCCCTTAGCCTGGATGGGACGAAGATATATCAAAAACATGAATTTGAAAATGAGAAGAGGAATACATGAGTACCTTGATGGGACATTTTGGAAAAGGCCTTGTGAAATGAAGCTTGAGTATGATCCTTTCTTGGAGGAATATATGAAGCATGGGTTCCTTGATGGGAAGAACCATGGTGGGACTTGGAAGAAAACATCTCGTCAAAAACGAGGAATCTCATTGGAATGTGACTCAGGTTTAACCCAAACCTGCAAGGAAGATACCTCGCGAAGCGAGGTTCCGGGTTAACTCTTAATCTGGGTAGGAAATCTACCATACGGGTTTCTCAAAAATGGAGAAAGCACGATGGGACCTTCGGAGTTTGGACGAACAAATCCGAGAGGGTTTTTTTTGCGAAAGGAGGGAATATAGGGTCCCTAAAGCTTTGAAAATGGGAAGAAATAAGGCGTCTCATTGCTCAGACTGAAATAGCTTTTGAAATTAAAGAATCTTTCGCAAAGGGTTCAGGTTTGACCCTTATCCTGAGTGGGAGAAATCTACCATACAGGTTTCTCAAAAATGGAGAAAACCATAATGGGACCTTCGGAATTTGGACGAACAAATCCGAGAGGGGTTTTTGCGAAAGGTGGAAATATAGAGTTCCTAAAGCTTTGAAAAGGGAAAGAAATGGTGCGTCCCATTGCTGAGACTGAAATAGCTTTTGAAATTAAATGATCTTTCGCAAATGGTTCAGGTTTGACCCTTATCCTGAGTGGGTCATCCATACGGAATTCGTTAATGAGAAAAACCGTGATGGGACAGGAAGAGATACTTCCTCTTGAAGGAGGCAACTCTTCTGGGAAATATAAACAACGCTAGGTTGCATCAAAATGGATATTGAACATTTATTTCATTTTTGGAATAGCTAGAAAATTTTGCCAATAAGATAAAATCATAGTAGATTCAAACGCTTCTAAATGTGCATGTATGTGCAAAGATATTCTCTCTTTTACTTAGAGTATTTCCTCCAATGAGGTTAACTCCTCAGTTCTAAGAGTCAAATTCAAAATTTTAGCACTGATGATTTTCTTCAAGGAAGCTATCCATTTCCCTGATATGAGAATAAAAGAAATATTCTTAATTTCATAAAAGCAGGAAATGAAGAGATATTGATAAAAGAATTTTGCATGAGAAAAGATGACTTCTGGCAACTTTGGCAGTTTGATATCTGGATGTTTTTCCTACGATGATCTTTTTGCACTCTTTTTGAGTCATTTGGGCTTTCTCGGTTTTTCACATCATCCTTCATTTGGATGTCTTGGCTTTTCTCTCTTTTTCAAGGAAGGGTACGTCACAGACTCCTTCATCTTGGAGATGCTCCGATCCTTCTTTTTCTCAGGGATTATATATGATATTGGCTCAAAAGATCTTTAGATGATAGTTGGAATCAAATATCTTTTAGGGTTTGTCGGTAGGCCCATCACATCCGCCTTCATCTCTACGGTGATCCGGACTTTTCCTGGAAGGATCCGTCACAAACTCCGTCATCTTGGAGATGTTTCAAATCTTCTTTGGCTCTGGGGGTCTACTCGCTTAATTCGCCTTCATCTTGACGACAATTGAGAGATCCCTTTTGCGGATATTTGATTGCAACTTTTTAAACGAAAAAATGAAAAGATATGGGTTGAGTGGATTCTTTTTATAGCTCAAGATATATCCACTGCCTGATTGCCAGAAAGTCATTTTGAAACCTGCGCCATAGCCACGATCAATATCAATTTGCTTCTGGCTTTTCAACATCATTGAAGATTTCTTTCATTGATCATATCGAGGACATTTCTTACATCTGTTTGGTTGATCAACAGGAAAAGATTTGAATTTTACCTCTTTTTCGCAAAAAGTTTCACCTTTTTGGAAGGAAATATTAAGGGTAATCTGAGGAAATTCTTTTTGTGTAGTCAGATTTTTAGAATCATCAAGTGTTTTTAGCAAATTGGCAAAGTTTTCATGAATTCCTTGTGAAATAATCATTCAATATAGATTTTGATGAGACCTTGAGCTGTAATTTAAAGAAATGGTGTAAAAAAATCAGACTTTAGAAAACTGGTCTTGATGAAATACATGAGGTTCTGGAAATCCCGACCAGTTTATGAGAAACTGGATTTTTTATAATCTCGACCAGTGAAAACACTGGATTTCAAATCCTGACCAGTTATGAAAACTGGATTTCGAATCCCGACCAATTATGACAACTGGATTTCAAATCCCGACCAGTTATGAAAACTGGATTTCAAATCCCGACCAGTGAAAAATACTGGATTTTAAATCTCGACCAGTTATGAAAACTGGATTTCAAATCCTGACCAGTTATGAAAACTGGATTTCAAATCCCGACCAGTGAAAAATACTGGATTCCAAATCCCGACCAGTGAAAAATACTGGATTTCAAATCCTGACCAGTTATGAAAACTGGATTTTCAAATCCCGACCAGTTATGACAACTGGATTTCAAATCCCGACCAGTTATAAAAACTGGATTTGAAGATCCCGACCAGTTATAAAAACTGGATTTGAAAATCCCGACCAGTTATAAAAAAACTGGATTTGAAATTCCCGACCAGTTATAAAACAGGATTTGAAAATAAAGGATTTAATATGATGGATTGAAAGTGATTGAATTTGGGAGGTTATAACCCGAGGGTTGAGAAAAGGATGGAGATATTGCAACCAAAGGTTGGAAAAATAGAATTTGAAAGATTGGAAATGAAAGAATTGAGGAGTCGCACCCTAAGGGTTTGATCTCTTGGAATACATGACCAGCGGGAGCTGGATCTTTTTGGAATACGGGATCAACGAGATGCTGGATCCTTTGGAAATACATGACCAGCGAGATGCTGGATCTTTCAGAAATACATGACCAGTGAGATGCTGGATCCTTTGGAAATACATGACCAACGAGTGTTGGGTCCTTTGGAAATACATGACCGGCAAAAGCTAGATCTTTTGGAAAGAAATGACCAACGAGTGTTGGATCTTTTGGAAATACGTGACCAGCGAGATGCTGGATCTTTTGAAAATACATGAAGTTTGGGAGATTTAAGTCAGAACTTGAATTTAGAAGAAGAAAAAGTCTTCGGTCAGAAGACGGACTTTAGAAGGTTACCGGTGTGCGAACCGGATTTTCCAAATGAGCTCAATACATGATTGAAAAGTTTGAGGAATAACCAGTGCGAGAACTGGGTTTTAAAGATGAGCTATATTTTAAAAATGAGTTTTTAGAAGATAATTCAGGATTTATCCCCTTATCCTGAACGGGGGAAAATAATAAAAAGAATACCTCATTGAAAGGAGGCATCAGGTTTATCCCTTAACCTGAAAGGGGAAATTTTTAAAGATAAAGGTAGATGAAAATTTTAATAAGATTGAAAAATTTTGTTAAAACTTGACAGAGATGAGCAATAGCTTGATGGAAATTCGGTCAAACAACAAAGTAAAACAAATGAAATGAAAGGACCACAAGATCAAATGAAATTTAACAAAATTTGAGAAAAGAGCTTTTGTCTAATTCTGCCTGCATATGATGAAAGAAGATGATTATAGATCTAAAATAAAATGCCCCAGTATCATGTAAGAATTGATAGAAGATCATTATTTTATTGAAATGGCTCTTTCGAAGAGTACAAAAGTTTTAGAATAAAAATTCTAAGTATAAAATTTCTTCAAATGCAGAGCATTGATGGGATTTGGCATCTCCACTCCATCTGCGTTGATTAAACGATATGAATTGCGAGGAAGTGCTTCCTTAACCACATAAGGGCCTTCCCAGTTGGGTGACCACTTGCCTCGTGGTCGATGCTTGAGATGGGCCGTCGATCTGAGTACCAAATCATTAACTCGAAATTTTCTCTCAATGACGGACTTGGCATAGTGTCGAGCTATCCTCTGTCGATAAGCTTGAGCGTGCTCTACTGCTTTGAGCCTCTTTTCATCTAGTAGATCTAGCTGCACCAATCTCTGTTGCTGATACTGATCAAGCGGTAATTCTATAAGAGAAGCAAATTTGATAGCGGGCTTCTGGACATGGAGAGGCAACACCACTTCAGTTCCGTAAACAAGTTCTGAAGGAGTGACATTAGTCGGAGTCTGAATGGTGGTCCGGTATGCTCAAAGTGCATCATAAATTCTCTCATGCCATTCTTGACCTGTCTTCACAGTCCTTTCCAAAATACGAATCAAGATCTTATTGGTAGCCTCTGCTTGGCCGTTCCCTTGAGGATAATAGGGAGCTGAGAAATGATGACAAATTCTAAATTTAGAACAAAATGTTTTCATTCTCTCATTTTTGAAATGGGTTCCATTGTTTGAGACAATATCATGTGGTATGCCGAAGCGGCAAAGGATGTTCTTATGAATGAAAGAAACCACATGGCGGCCTTCTACTGTGCGTAGAGTAACAACTTCAACCCATTTTGTGAAATATTCTGTCGCAGCCAGGAAGTACTTGTGGCCGTTGGAAGCAGAAGGAGTAATCGGGCCGACGACGTCAAAAGCCCACATGGAAAACGGCCAAGGAGAAACAACTGATTGTAGATATGCGGCCGGAGCATGAATATAAGGTGCGTGCAATTGGCACTTGACACACTTTCGCACAAATCGATGGCAGTTTTGCTGCATGGTGTTCCAGTAGTATCCTGCTCGGACGATCTGTTTGACGAGAGTCTGATAGCCGACATGGCCACCATAAATCCCTTCATGTGCCTCTTGGATGATTTCCATAGCTTCTTCTTTGTCTAAGCACCTTGAATACTCATAACTGAACCCACGACGGTAGAGGACATTGGCAAGAATGAAATATCGGGTAGACATACGCTGAATTGCACGTTGCTCCCTTTTTGGCATCTCTGGTGGAAATTCACCAGACTCAATGAAATTTTTGATATTTTGATACCAAGGTTTCTCCTTCTGATCGACCTGGTTTACTTGCATAATTGAAGCGAAAGCAGGTTGCTCAAGTCTGCCAACTTCGAAAGAACGACATGATTCACTGCCTTTGAAGGATAGAATGGAGCCCAGACTGGCCAAACCATCAGCTATCTGATTATGCTCTCTTCTGATGTGACTGAGCTGAAATTCTTCAAAGCTGTCCACAAGAGCTAAGACGATCTTCTGATACGGAATCAATTTGGAATCTTTTACTTGCCATTCAGTGTTAACTTGGCTGACAACAAGTAAAGAATCGCCAAAGGCGTGCACTCTCTTGACATCAAAATTTTGCAAGATTTTGAGGCCTTGTATTAGAGCTTCATACTCGGCCATATTATGAGTGCATTGAAAACCGAGTTTAAGGGAATAAGGGATCATTCCTTTTTCTGGAGTGATTAACAAGACTCCGATCTCGATGCCAGACATATTTTTAGAGTCATCGAAGAACATATTCCAAACTGGGGGCTGTTGGATATTACAGATGTGCTCATCAGGAAAATCATCCTCTGCTTTAATTTCTTCAGTCAGGGGGAAATCTGCCAACTGATCTACGATCGCTTGGCCTTTAATCGACTTTTGAGAGACATACTCTAAATCATATTGCATCAGAAGGACTTGCCACTTTGCAATCAGTTCAGTGAGAAATGGTTGCTCCAAGATGTATCTGAGAGGATTAAGCTTCGATAGGAATTTGATTTCAGAAGCCAATAAGTAATGTCTCAATTTCTAGCACATCCAAACCAGAGCTAGACAAGTTTTCTCCATCTGAGAATACTTCTTTTCATAATCAATGAAGGTTTTGCTCACGTAGTAGATGGCATGCTCTATCAGGCTGTCTTCTTCATACTGAGCGAGGAATCCACCACAAGCATTCTGATTGACTGAAATATATAGCAAGAGAGGTTTCCCCAGCTTTGGCGGCTTCAACACTGGTGGATTGGGGAGATATTGCTTGATGCGCTCAAACGAGAGCTGACATTCCGACCCCCATTCAAATTTAACTCCTTTTCTAAGCAAATGGTTGAAAGGCTCGCATCTCATGGCCAGATTAGAGATGAACCTGCGAATAGACTGAATACGCCCTTGAAGGTTCCGCAGTTCCCTGAGATTAGTTGGAGGCAGCATGTCAATAATGGCTTTTGCTTTAGCCGGATCCACCTCGATCCCTTTTTTGCTGATAATGAAGCCGAGTAATTTTCCGGACTCAACTCCGAAAACACATTTTTGAGGGTTAAGTCTTAATTTGTAAAGAATAAGTCTTTCAAAAACTTGACTAAGAGCATCGAGATGATCCTCTTCTTCTTTAGACTTAACCAGAATGTCATCCACATATGCATCCATATTCTTGTGCATTTGATCATGGAAAATAACGGCCATTGCCCTTTGATAAGTTGCCCCGGCATTTTTGAGTCCAAATGGCATTACAGTATAGCAGAAAGTTCCTCATGGGGTAGTAAATGAAGTCTTGGACTGATCACGAATGGCCAGCTTAATCTGATTATAACCTGAATATCCGTCCATGAAGGAAAACATGGCATGACCTGCTGTGCTATCGATCAACAGGTCAATGTTGGGAAGCGGATAATCATCTTTTGGGGTAGCCTTATTGAGATCCCTGAAATCAATGCAGATCCGAACCTTTCCGTTCTTTTTAGGGACTGCCACGAAATTTGCTAACCAATTTGGATAATCAATGGCCCGGATGAAGCCTTGTAAACACCCCAAATTTTGCTCATCCATTCTCAAATAACCCTCCTCGTATAGTGCCAACCCTGTCAGGTCAGTGTAGGAGTCAAAGCCCGAGTCAGTTTCAGAAAATCACCATTTTACCCATTTTCATTAGGAAAATTACCATTTTACCCCTAGGTCATCCCAGACCCCAGTCAGTCGGAGTCAACCAAGCTCATTGGTCAGTTCAAGACAATTAGAATATCAGTCATCTCAAGCTCATTTGAGCTCACAATGAACAGACCATTTCCATTTCTAACCATTCCTGTCAAGATGGGATCATTTCTTCAGAAATGAGCTTATTTCTCACTCAAATCCAAACCAATTGTCTCTGAGTCAGTCATTCATAGTCAGTCATACTCCCCAGAGTCTAACTTGAGCTCACCACGAGTTTGAGTGCTCCAGTTTCAGTTCAAAACCATTTTCAAATGTCTAGGAGCCCATTTTAGTCCATTTTAGCTCTTTCAGCTGAAATTAAGTTGAGTTCAGTCAATTGAGCTAGTGTTCAAGCTTTGATTTTAGTTCATGTCAGTATCACTGACCTTTGTTCTAGCTCAAACATAGCTCAGGTTCGTAATTCACTTCGCTCCAGTGATCATTTCGCACCATTTCTCTAAAAATGGCAACTTTTCTTGAAAATTCAGTCGGAAAGGTCAGTTGAGTCAGTGACTGGTCAGTTCATTTGAGTTCTGAAACTCTAAAACTCAGCTCAATCTAGCTCATCTCAGTTCAATCCAGCTCGAACCCCAATTTTCAGTGTCACTCTGACCCAGTAGAGTCCCAAAAACCATTTCTTAAGCTATTTTGCAAATTTTCTCAATTTTAATGTTTTTTAAAACTGATACAAGTGTCAATCGGGGTCTGACATCCAAAATTCTTCATTCAGGATCTGCATTTCGCATAGCATTTCATGTCATTTCATATCATTTCTCAGCATTTCATAACATTTCATCACATTTCATTTCATTTTCGAAGTCTAGAACTCCAGTTTTATAAATTTCAATCCAGATCGAGTTTTAAAAGCTTTTAGAAATCAATTTCAAACCCTGGGTTTCCAAAATTGACATTTTACCCCCAAGAGTCTAAATTTGGAAATATTTTCTCAAGAAAAATAATCTGGATTTATTTCAAACTCAATTTTTTTGAATTCTACACTGCATTTGCTTCGCAACGGGGTATTGAACTTCAAAGTCTGAGCTCGTTTCAAAAACTGCCAAAAATAGCTCGTTTCGGTTGGAAGCATTTTCTCGAGAAAAACAATCTGGATTTCTTTCAAAATTACATTTTTAAATTCTACTCTGGATTTGCTTCGCAACGGGGTATTGAACTTCAAAATCCAAGCTCGTTTAAAAAACTGCCAAAAATAGCTCGTTTCGTCTACAAACTTTCTGAAAAGACTATTTTACCCCTCTAATCTTCAAAATGAATTTCAAAATTGAAATTTGGACCCGCTCTGAGATGGCCCATTCATTTGCGCTTCTATTTTATTAAAAAAAAAAAAAGATGCTTCTTTTTATTTGTTTATTTTTGTTTTTATTGATTTTTATTTTAGAGAGGTGGGACCCACAAGGTGGTCGCCCAAACCTCCAGCCCCTCTTTTTCTCTATTTCCTTTCTCTCCTCCTCTCCTTTCCCTTTCCTCCTTCCTTTCTTTCCTTCTTTCTTTCTTTTCTTTTCTTTCTTCTTCCTTTTTCTTTTCTTTCTTTCTTTCTTTATTTCCTCCTTTCTTTCCTCTCCTAGCCACTCACGTATGGGATTTTCCAGCTTCCTTCTCTTCCTCTTTCCCTCTCCTTTCTTTCTTTCTTTCCTTTCCCTTCTTCCCCTCTTCTTTCCTTTTCTTTCCCTTCCTTCTTTCCCCTTTCTTCCTTACTTCCTTTCCATCTTTTTCAAAGCAAAAGCTGCGGCCATAGCCATTCACGTATGGCTTATTAGATAACAATGAAAACTTAGGTTTTGATAAGAAATCAAAACCTAAGTTCAATACAAAAAAAAAAAAAGAGACGGATGGAATTTTTCAACTAACGTCTCTCTCTCTCTCTCTCTCTCTCTCTCTCTCTCTCTCTCTCTCTCTCTCTCTCTCTCTCTCTTTTGGCTGCAGCTATCCTTGGCTGCAACTCCCAGCCATTGAAGCCACCTCCAGAGTTCCTTCCTCCAGCCAACAGCCGGCCTCCACTTTGAAGCACCATCAACGTCTTCACCTCCAGCCCAGCCAGCTTCACCAGGGATCCACAGCAGCTTTTTCTTCAGCCACCACAGCAACCAGCAACCTCCAGCCAGCAGCAAGAACACCCAGCCATCCACTTTCAGCAGCCACTCCAACACAACTGAAGCCCACCTTCAAACTTGTGGCGGCAACCTCCTCCATCACGCCATCTCTACGGCTACCTTTTGGTCCCCAAGCCACAACACTATTTCCTTCAACGTATGACCAGAAGGCCCCTCCTTGGTGTAATCCCTCCAGTGGATGCAGTCATACACCACCAGTTGTGGCCCCCAGCCTCTGCAACTTTGAAGCCTCTCCGGTTGGTGCCTATTAACACTCCTTCAAATAAAACTCAGCCAAATCCTAAGGTAAGACCCCTTTGCTTGGTAGATTTTTAATATTTGCATTATTTTGCCATGCTTCTTTCTATGCGATTTTTCCCTTTTGTCGCATCTTGACATGAGCACTCCAAGATTTATCTTCATGAGGGTGATGTGCAGTTAAGCTCGATCGGATCCAAGAGTATATAAAGAGTTTCTTCCATGGTCGTGAATAAAAAAAAAAAACACATATCACATGTGTAGGCTATGTGAAGGGTGAGATCCATCCATTACATGAATTGGATCTTTCCTTTGAGAGCCAACAACAAAATTGATCATACCCCTGTCATTTATCTTTTTATTTTTGTTATCATGTAGTTTTTATGTTGTATTTAGAAAAAAAAAATTCAATTTCATAAGCATTTAATGTAGTTTTATTGATATTTAATTTAGGTTTGATTTATGCATCATGTCCAATTATGATCTTATGTGTAATTTCCTATTAAAAAATCCAAAAAAATGCATAGTAGTCTTAGTAATATGTTTTTGTTCTACTGCCGAAAATTTGATTCAATTCGGGTTTTGGAACCCTATCAAACAAATCAAACCCTAAATCGGGTTTTCTGTCATCCAGAAATTTCAATTCCTGCTTTAGCAGACAAGAACCTCCGACACCACCCTTGTGGGAGATTTAAATCGTCCTCCAAAAATCACAGTAGATTTATGATTGAATCTACTAATGATCTGGAAATTTTGAGGTTTTTCCAGTCAGTTTTGACCTCTGTAAAAAATCAGATTTCTCAGACCCCTGGGAAAATCTCGATTTTCTTTTGTCAGGATATAGACAGATCTTAATGCACCGATTCCTCCAAATCTGTAGTCCGTCTGCAAAAACTTTCAACATTAAAGTTGTTCCTAACATGATTTCCTGTCATTTCCCAAAATTTGGGAATTTTTGGATTTGTTTCATTATTTCTCCCGGATTTTCTCTTTCTGTCTAACAGATTCCAATGTCCAGAAATTCCAGAGATTTAGGTCTCTGATAACAGTGTGACCTTTTCCAAACCCTAACCCGAATCCCAATAGTGTCAAAAGATAAAATTTTTCTACGTTTGTCAGGGACATTTTCCCACAATTTCAGCCATTTTCCCATCTGTCTGCTATTTTTACCACATTTTCTACCGAAACCTGTCTGTTTTTTCATTTACTAGAGTCGCCGGATTCCGATCCGATTTGCCGGAGTGGTACAGCTCCGACCATAGGTCAAAACCAGAAAGTGTAAAAGGCAAAAATCTTTTTCTTACTGTCCTCTGTCATCCCATAAAATTTGGGAGATTTTTATGGAAGTTTGATATCCTAAATCCCCTTTAGAATCAATATTTTAGGCAAAAATCATGAAATTTAGGGTTTTTATTTGAATTTTCATATTTAAAAATACAAAACAAATATATTTTCGAGCTTCATTCTGTTTTTAGGGTTATTTTAGGTGTCCATGCCAAATTTGGTTTAATTCCAAGTTCATTTGCTCTATGTGTTAGTTTATCTTTAAATTCAGAAGCGAAAATCAAGCGAAAATCAGGTTAAATTTTATATTTATGATATTTTCGCCATTTTAGGGTTTTTATCATGTACATAAGCTTGTAGAATCATATTAGGGTTAATTTCAATGTCATTTTCATTTCATATTTTTCAATTTTACAAAATTTATTTCAGAAAACCTTGGTTTCAAGGCCATAGTCTTGTTATCGGGGGTATTTTGGTCATTTTGACCTAAATTTCGAAATTTCAATTTCTAATTCTCCAAAATTTCATGCATATCATCATATTTTATCATATTATGCTTGATTTATTTCATTTGATTTTCAAAATTCCAAAATTTATAAAAATTCTTTCAAAAAACCCTAATTTCAAGGTCATTAGGGGTATTTTGGTCATTTTGACCCCAACTTCGAATTTTCAAGTTTATTTTCAAATTTTATTCATTATTTATTATGTTTATATCAAAGGGGGTATGAATTTGGGTTTATATCTGAATAATATCCGATAATTCTCCATATTTTCGGATAAATTCAGAAAAACCTACATTTTTGTGCTAATTTTATTTTCCAGTTTTGCAGGAACATTCAAGAAGAAGACTTAGCTTTTATTTTTTATTTCAATTCAATGTAACCTCAAATGTAATAATTTGGAATAAGAGTTACTTTTCTGCTTAGAATAGGGTTGCATTGCATATAGTTTAATTTATGCAAATTTCAATATGTGATGTATGATTCATGCACATTATTTCAAATTCACTATGGTTTACACGAATGACACGTTCACAAGCTCTTATGGAGTTTATAAACTCGGTGGGATTCGTATTTATGGCCATAGTCAGAATACGGAGAAAACCAAGATTTATGATCTTTATATCAGCCACATTCAGCCTACACTCTTAGGCTAACTTCAAAAATGCACTGCATTTCTCAAAGTTTCAAAAGGATTTCCCAATTCCTCAATGAAATTCCCTTTTCAAATTCATATTCATTCATTCATATCATTCAAATTGCATTATTTTCAAACTCATTTTCCAATTTCAATTTCAGAAAATTCAATTTTCTCAAGAATTTCCAAGTCTTTGTCAGGATCTGATTTTCTCAAAATCCTAAGTTTTCAAATGACATTTCAAAGCATTTCCCAAGTTCAAATCAAGATTTTCCTATGTTTTCGAATTCTCAAATTTTAAAATCCCAAGTTTTCAGAAATTCATTTTCTCATATTTTCCAGTTTTCTTGAGAATTCATTTTCCATTTCAAAAGTCATTTTCCAATAAATTTCTTAGACTTTCTCAAGATTCTCAAATCCATTTTCTCATAAAAGCAATTCCAAGTTTCCAATCTCAAAACCAATTTTCTCAGATTTTTAAGTTTTCCTGAGAAATCACTTTTCAATGCAAATTTCTGATTTCCCATGAAATTCAATGATTTTCCCAAAAACTCCAATTTCAAGCACTTTTCCAATCATTTTCCAAATGTATTTCAATTTTCTAAAGCAAACATCATATTTTCTCAAACTTGCATTTTTTAAAAATTCCATAGCACAAGCCTCATTCTTTGTGCATTCTAGGAAAAATAGAGCATAATTTAGATATTTGAGTCGAGTTAAAGCACATAATTGGTCCTTGGTTTAATTACCCCCTGGTAAAGGCGCCAGGAACGGTTGAACCTCGTACCGACAGGCGGATCCCATTCTACGGAATTTTCCCGCAAATTTTCAAAACGGAGGCGAGTAAATTTTCAAAAATCATTTTCAAAACTTTGGTCGAGTTTGACTCGCGAAATTCGTTTCTCTCTCGCAAGGGAGGGGAACAATTTTGCGATGATAACAAGCCTGCTTTCAATAAATCTTCAAGTCCTTCCTTGACTTGTTGCTCAATTCGAGGGTCTAACTTCCTCAATTTCTGCTTGATTGGTCTGGCTTCTGGTTCCAACTTGAGTCGATGCTCAACCAGCTTGATATCCAATCCTGGCATATCTTCATAAGTCCAGGCAAATACTTTCTGATGCTTTTCGAGGAATTTGATGAGTCTAGCTTTCTCAATTTCGCTTAGACTCGACCCGATTTTGAGAATTTTTGGATCATCTTTCGACCCAATGTTGATATCCTCAGTTGGATCTTGAACTAAAGATGATGGTTCATCCTGCTTCTGAATGTGAGTGAATTCTGGCAATTCCTGAATGGTGGAATCAAATTCAGCTGGCTCTTCAGTCTGATCTGCTGCCTGACTGACCTCTGCTCTGTCTTTCTTCTCAGGAAACCTCGCCAATTTTAGATACTTGGGATTGATAACAAATCTTGTCATTGATTCAGGAGTTAATGGTCCTGAAAATGTAAGAAAGGTTTTATTTAAGAGAAAGTATGAGCCAAATCAAATTTTTATATAAGTGAAGAACAATGACATAGACAAAATATAAGAAGGAATGATAGATGCTCAAAATGTGGAGAGAAAATTGATCTTTCATTGATTGGAAATGAAGTATTTACAGGACATCGACAAAAGATGGGATCGTGTTGTCCCTACAAGATTTAACAAAAGATAAGAAAAGAAAGCAGGAAAACTAAGGCATCATCTCTTCATTGGCTTCCTCTAACAAAAACTGTCTTTTTGCTGAAATCTTGGCCGGTGAACCCCAATCCTGAACTGTCTGCATGCTGAATCGGAATGATGGGCTCTATCATGCCGTCTTCATCTTTCCCCATGCCTCGGAATAGTTGATATCCATGTTTTATCAGCAGATCAAATCCCTTTCTGGCTTTGGAGAACTGGGGGAATAAAGGGTGATCTTTGAAGGAGGCGTAATTAATGCGTCCTCCTAACTTGAAGAAACAAGGTCCCTGCCATTGGACCGTAGCTGCAACATTCTCCTTTTCCATGACATCTTTCAGTTTCAGCATCTCTAGACTGTCGCTGAGATTGATCTCATCCGCTTCTCGGATGCTTGGAATATCAGCTGTGAATGTTGGACGAGGGATCATAGGCTGTGGCAGCCTTTCTTCAGGATCTTCGCCCAAAATGGTAGTGATCATTCCACCCTTGGACCACTTGATGCACTGGTGGAGAGTTGATGGAACGACATTGGCATTGTGGATCCATGTTCGTCCCAACAACAGATTGTAAGTCGGCGGCACATTGACGACATGGAATAGGACGGTGTGCACTGAGTAGTTGATAAAAATCTCTAAGAAAATCTTGCCCTTGGCAGTCTGCCCGTGATTATCGAAGCCATAGATGGTAATGGGATCGGGCACGTACTCTTCTTCTTTTAATCCCAGGGCCTTTGCTGTCATTTTTGGGCAAATATTTAAGTTGCTGCCCCCATCAACAAGTACGTGTGGGACAGTCATGCCCCTGGTCCTGACTATGATGTACAGTGCATTGTTGTGGAATGAATGAGGCTTTGGCAAGTCCTCATTAGAGAAGGTGATAGGCGCATTAGTCATTGCTTGATTCACTATTTGCGCCATATCTTCGGTCGTGGTGCCCGGTTTCACCTTTATCTTCCTCAATAGATCATCTAGTTTTTCCTTGTGCTGGGGAGAGTCATGAGTCAACTCAAAAATGGAGATGTTGGAGAGCGCTGTAATAGGCTTCTGGAGGCTTTTGGCCCACTCTTCTGCTGCTTCTGAGGTTTCTGCTTCCTCTGTGCAGGTTTCCTTTCTCAGAAATCTCCTTGGAAAAACTTGGGTTTTTCTATTCTCAATTGACATGTTTCTGATGTTCAGAAATGAGAGGATATCCCCTCTCTGAGATGCAGGCTGATCCTGACGTAGAACCATTACCTGATGTTGTAAACTTATCTCCTCGCTGGAACAAGGATGTATGTGACTCTGCGGTAGGAAGGAATGTTCAGAAACGGTTGATGTGGAATGCTTTGGGAATGGGGCGGATAGGATGTCCATTTTGCCCTCTTCTTCATCCTCGATGAGGATGCTTTTATCGATGCAATCCTGGATCAGATGCTTCAGGACGAAGCAATATTCAGTGTCATGGCCCATCGCTCTGTGGAACTTGCAGTACTGTTCCTTAAATCTTCCCATGAGCACTGGCGGATCTGCAACCTTGGGAAGTTTCACCATCTTGTGAGACAACAAGTATTCCAGAATTTTTTCTAGCGGCTGGTCGAGGGGAGTGAACTTCCGATCCCTGCTCCAGTTTATATGTTTGGCTTTTCTTGAAGGTCCCCCTTTTGTTGAGGACCGGTCGGGAGAGGCTTGTCATTGTTTTTGAAGAATTTGCCCTTTCTTCCCCTGTTCTGTTCGGGCTTTGTGCCACTGCCCTGCTTGCTGCTACTGCCCTGATCATCTCCTGGAACCTCGGCGGAGTAGGTGAAGTGTGCCTTCTTCTTTGGGTCCGGGATGTTCTTGGCCAAAGCAACCCCCTCATAGATCCCGTTTTCCACCCCCATCTCGAGCCATTCCGCTCGCTCTGTCAGCTCAATAAAGGATTTGGAGGGATATGGGAAAAGAAGACTTTTTAAGGGTTGGGAGAAGTTATTGAGGATGACTTGGAGGGCATGTTCCTCAGAAATAGGGTTTCTCATTTTGTTGCAAAGGCTTCTCCATTTGTGAATGAAATCCCTAGCCTTTTCATTGGGCTCCTGCTTCAAGTTGCATAGGTGGTTTAGGGTGGGCAGAGCTTCTGTGTTGAACAGGAAGCGTTCAACAAACATGCTGACGACTTTGTCAAAATCCCTCAACTCGATGGGATTGACATGCTCAGCGTACCATTTGGCGGCTATCCCCTCCAGACTGCGGGGAAAACAGAGAAATAGGGCGCGGTTGTCTTCGCTGAACCGGGCGCATTTCGCAAAGAACATGGCGAGGTGGGCCTTGGGATCTCCGGATCCATCGAATTTAATGAATTTCTGGGGGAGGTTCTCCAGATTGATGTCCCCCTCTAAACCGAGATAGAAATTCTGCCTAGTGTATGACCTTTTCCCTTTATCCCGGACTTGCAAGTCTTTGACTATCTTGGTCAGTGCCTGGATCGAATCCTCTGCGAGGGCCCCATGCTTAGGCTTGTTCACTGACACTGGCTCTTCTACCGGTCTCTTGGGCTGCCGCAGATGTTTCGGGATGTAGATCAGCTGCTCTTCTTCCTCAGAGACTTCTTCTGACCCGGAACCCTCAGAGGTGTTGTCACGCTGTACTTTCTGCTTGCTGATCTTAACTGGCTTCTTTATGGCCTTTTTCTTAGCTTTGCTTTTAGAAGCTGCCTTCTTCGGAGCAGCTTTGGCCTGCTCAGCCATCATCTTGGTCATCATTTTCTGAAAAACCCGATACATGGCTGGATCAACATCACTCTCATCTCCAGAGTCATGCTTTTTGGATAATCGGGGAGAATTCATCTCCTCTAGCTCGCTGTCACTGTGCTGTTGAGCGGCCCTCTTATCAGCCCTTGTCTGAACCATTTTCAGATGCCAAAGCTTTCCTGCAGAATATGGGAATGGTTAGAGTATGGAGAAGCTTTTGAAAATCATAATTTCTTTGAGAAAAAGCAAGAAATGAAGGGATTTGGTAGACAATTTCAAGAGATTATCCCATTACCCGGGATTGGGTCATCACATGATTTGTGACAATTGTGTTACCATTTTGATGATAACAGAGAAATATGCCTTGTTACCTAGGCGAGGTCGTCAACCATGATAAAATATATTGAAGAAATGCGGAAGGAATATCCCTTTTACCCAGGATTAGGTCGTCACCCAAAAATTGTGACTTTTATTTGCGCTATAAAAATACAGAAAACAACATTTTTGGCCAAAAAATAAATTTGTATTGATATTTTTAACTTTCAAAGACAAAGAGAGGGTGGGCAGACAGTTTGCCACCACTCTTGATATGCAGATGATACATTTGGCCCAGGAAATATAGACAGAGAAATAAAGGAATCCCAGGTATATTTGGCGACATGATATGCCCCAGACCACTGATCCGACTGCAGGTTGAATTCTGGCACGTTGCCTGTCGGGAAACGGGTGTTGGCACGAACCTGCCGCTGCGAAAACTGCCTCAGACATCGTTCCGGCTGATAATCAATATAAAAGAAAGGGCCCATCAACTTGTAGCGCTTATCACGGGCATAAGTGTATCGAGGAACAGTCTCTCTTCTGTCAAAGAAATCCCAGGTAATCTCCTCCTGATGCAGCTTCTCGATCAGAGCTCGGCATTGGATGACTGTCTTCGGCTGCTTACTGTTGAACCTGAAAGAACTGGCCTTCGAAGGAACGTGTCGCAGGAACCACGACTGCAGGGCGTAAGTGCATCCTTCTACCATAATGGTCTCCCCAAGAGTAAATCGAGCCAAGCCTTTGTAAAGAAAGGCTAACGCGGCCATGGAGACTGAAAGTTGACGGGTCTGCTTGCTTCCACATCTTCGAAAGAGCTGGGCAACTCTGATATCTATGAAATTCTGACCATCTTGGAAGAAAGCTAACCCCACTGTGCACAGGATCATGGCGTGCTGAATTCTGTCTCTCGCTGCTCGAGACAGAGTGTCAACCTCTTTGTAGGCTCCGTACTTTTGATATAGTTCGAATAGGTCGATGAACTGATTTCCACCAATCTCAGTGAGAGGCCAAGATCTGCTCCCCGTTGCTCTTGCTAAGGCTTCTCGAACATCCACCCCTTTGATGTTGATCAAAAATTGTTGTTCGACAGGATCATCTGGCTGACCAGCTGGTTCGGGCAATCCCATAATGTCATTGAACTCATCCATCAGTAGAGTCATCTCTCCCCATGGAAACCAGAATGTGCAGGTACGTGGATTCCATCGTTCTGCCATAGCCTGAATCAGGGCTCCATTGATGGTTCGCTTGCCTGCCGCTGATGCCATCTCCAACCCACAGTCATCCAAGTGGTCTGGGAACATACGTGAGAAGGTGGCGAACCAAGAATAATACCACCGAGGGAAGAAAGGACGAGACTGGATGACCCGCAGATCCGGGGGTCCATCCTGAATCTGATAAAAGACATGGTCTCGGGGGAAGACAGCATCGAGGGAATTTGACGCCATTGAGATGATACTGGGGAAAAAGAAGAAATAAGGAGAATTAGATAGAATGCAGGACTTATGGATAGACTCTTGAAGAATCAAACCTGGAAATTTTGAAAAGGTTGATGAAATTTTAAAGGAATTTTCCAAGGTTTTGAAGAAAATTTAATCTAAAAGAGAAAAGAAATGTAGGTAGAGAGAAATATACACCTGGGGTTTTTGAAAATAAGGGTAAGTTTTGAATAATACACCCAGGGTTTTGAAAAGGGTCTGATACATATATATGAGAGAATAAGAGAAATATCACACGACTAAAAGCTGCACAAACAAGGATGCGCATACAACACTCCCTAAAGGCTGACTCTAAATGCAATAATTGAAATGGCTTGTAGGACCTTAATCCTAACTCTAGGGTTCAGATCATCTGATTTCAATCAAGATACGCCGATATACCCAAGCCGAAGCTTGAAGTACGTGGCATAGAAATATTTCTCTGGTTCTAAGGTAATGGCTTCCCAACATCCTTGAGCACCTACCGATATACCTCGGACTATGGCCCTTAGGTACGTGGTAGGGGGGCGCGAATCCAAATAAGTGGTCCAGTTGTGAGGCTCTCTCCCGAACTATGGTTCAGTGAGACAACCCAGCAACGTGAAGACCGGGACAATATAGGTAAGGGATGTTTTTTGAAAACATGTTCAACATGCAGAAATCAGATGGCTCTAATGCAAGTCCTAAAGAGATAGATTAAAATGAAGAGAAGCATACACTTGCATATATTGTTTTGCATTCAATCCCTAAAATTGAGGAGAGTTGTATTTCAGATCTAAGTCTACTGTGAGCATGGAATAATCTCCTCAATATGATCCTACCAAACCATACTTAAATCCTATATGCAAAATGATGTCAGCTTAGGACAAAATCTAGGCTTCCTAAGGTTTGTATGGAAATGAAGCTGACATTTGAAGAATAAAGACTTAGATAATATCAAAGCAAAGAAGAAAAAGGCATTAAATTCGACCGGACGAAGACAAGTCCCATCACGGTCGCCAAAACTGTATTCATCGCAAAATTTTTCCTCTTATAATATTCTCTCTCTTCCTCTTCCTTTCCTACCTCTATGTCCTCCTTTTGAAGGGAGAAAGTAGAAGACTGAAAGAGAAAAGAGAAGAGAAAAGAAAAGAAGAAGAGGAGTTCTTTTGCGGGTCTCACTTGACCTTAATTTTGAAAATATTTGAAATAACTCGCCACCGTTTTTGAAATATTTGCGGGAAAACTGGGAGACGGGATCCGCTCGTCGGTATGTGGTTCGACCGTTCCTGGCGCCTTTACCAGGTGTAATCGAACCAAGGATCGAATTTATGCCTTTTGTTTTGCTAAGAAAATTATCTAAGAACTTATTCTAAGTCTAAATGCACAAAGAATCATGCTTGTGCAAATGCAAAGATGTATGCTCTTTTTGAAAATGTTTTTAAGAATTCCCAAGTATTTCTGAGATGTATCTGATGATAGTAGTGAAGAAAAGGGTTTCTAACTTAGAACTTAAGATTTAAAGTTCTAAGTTTTTAGAATAATCAAGGGCTTTAGGGAAATAAATCTGGGTTTGAGAGATGATCTTGAAACTGAGATGAGAGAAGAAAGGAAATTTCAAAGTCATAAATGGACTTTGAATTTAGAAGTTTGAACTTAGATGGATTTTTGAAATGGAATTGAATTCCAATTTTGAAGTTTTGAATTTAGAAGGAAATGTGGGAAATCTAAAGGAATTGAGAAATGGGATTTGCAAAAGTTGGAATTTCAAGATGAAATCTGAACCCAAGTTCTGGATTCTGAATAGAGTTTTGAGTTGATTTTTGGATTTAGGATCCGAAATAGGAACTTGGTTTGAATGAAATGGAATTGGCTTTAAGAATTGGAATTAAAGTGAATTCTGGATCTTGGAATTTTGAAGGGAAAATGGATTCAAGATTTGGAATCCAAAATGGTATTTGGATCTGAAATCTGAGATCCAAGATAGGGTCAGACTCTGAATCCTAAGATGGAATTGGATCTGAAGTCTGAGATCCAAAGTAGAATTGGATTCTGGATCCTAAAATGGATTTGGATCTAAAGACTGAGATCCAAAGTAGCATTGGGTTTTGGATCCTAAATGGAATTTGGATCTGTAATCTGAGATCCAAAGTAAAAGTCTGGATTTTGGATTTTAAATGGAATTGGATCTGAAGTCTGAGATCCAAAGTAGAATGGGGTTCTGGATCCTATATGGAATTTGGATCTGTAATCTGAGATCCAAAGTAGAATTGGATTCATACCTAGAAATCTGGATCCAAGCTGAGATTAACTTTGGATTTCGGGTTTTGAAAGTCCAAATGGGACTTTTGAAGATGGATCTGGGTTTTGAAAACCCAGATTGAACTTAGGAATGTTTGGATTTTGAGATTCAGAGTCAATCTCAATTTTGATTTAAAACTTGAAGAAAACTTGATTTTGAATCAGAAGATGAATCAGAAACTTCAAAGTTAAATTAAACTTTGAAATTGGATTTTGAATTGAGTTGGAATTTTGGAATTTCAAAATTGATTTGAGAATTTGAATTACAAATGAATTTCAAAGTCAATTTAGACTTTGAATTTAGAGCTTGAATTTGGAATGAATCAAGAATATAAAGATTGAATTTTGAAATTTCAAAGTCAAATTGGACTTTGAACTTGGAATTTTAAATCTTTGAAATAACATAGAAGAATGAATTAAACCATAGACTGAAGAAAGATATTTGAGATCACTTGGATTTTGGAAAAGAATTTTGAAAAATATGATGTTGCTCTATCTTAAATGATGAATGAATTTGAATGAGTTTGAAATTGGATTTGAAAAATTATATTTCATTCTTCAAATGAATTTAAATAAGATTAATGATATAATACACTCCTGACTATGGTCATTGAATGTATTATATAATAGTCATATCTAAATTCAAATGAAGGATAAAATACCTTTTTGGTGCTTTTATAGAATTTAAAATGAAATTAACCCTCAATATACCCTGACTATGGCCATTGGTATATGTTTTGAGTTAATTTTAAGTTAAATTCTGATAAAACAAGAAAATATTTTAGGAAAATATGCTGAATTTTGAAAATGGATCCAGTGTGGATCCAGTGTTATTTTGTAAAAGATAAAAATGCTAAGTTTTGTCCACACCCTGACTATGGCCATTGATGTGGATCATCAACTTAGTATTTATTATCTCTTACGAAATGGTGCACGTGCCATTCGTGTTTTACCATTGTGAGAATTTTGAGAAATAAAGAAAAAATGCATGAAAAAAACAATTCATGATATTTTACAATGCTCATTCATTCTACCTAAAGCAGGAAATATAAATTTTCATTCCAATCTAGCTATTACAACATATAAAATCAAATTTACAACCCTAAATGATAGCTTTTCCCACAGATTTCCTGCAAAACGACTGAGTTAGTATGAAAAATGGGAGAAAAGAAAAAAAAATGGCATATACCATGTGGGTATCTTTACAAAATGTTCAAATGAATGATGAAACGGACAGAGGGAATAATATATATGTTTATACATGTATGTATATATATATATAGATATATATATGTATCTATATATATATATGGATATACATGGCATGAGAAGGAGATGATTTAATGGGTTGCAGGACGTGCTGCTGTAGTAGAATCAGATGGGTGAGATGAAGGTTTGTTGGAACTAACAGGGGTCTCGTGATAAGGGAAGGTCCTGCTGCTACCTAGGTGGCAGCGAGGTCCGGCGAGGGCAATGGTATGCTTGGTGGAAATGAAGTTGCTGAAGCAACTGAAGTATTACTTTCAGTAATGAGGTTTGACACAGCGTATCCATAAGCATTGGTATCTACAGATGATATAGGTGCTGGAGTTGTGATACACAACCCATTAATGGGCATCACTCTGCTACAGAGGATGCAGCAGGTAGTTTTAAGGGATATGGTACCGACCATTGGCAACAGTAAAATACTGTTTTGAGATGCTTACAGTAGGCAATATGAAAGGGAAGGGTGAAATGTAAGGTGGTGAAGAAAATTGGTTATAGGGAAATGAAGAAGTAACAATGTGACAGCAAGCAATGGTGCAGGGAAGGTTGCTGGTGCTGAACAGAGACTGTGCAAAAGTGCTCAAACGATGTATGTAGATGAGGAATGTTTTAGCAGAAAATGACAGATACTGGGGGTATGTTGGCTACAACAGGGATCCACGCAGTGACAGGTGGCTGTGTTGTAGAGGTAGCCAGGGGTGTTTTTGGCAACAGTGAGGTGCTGTTGTGACATTTACAGCAGATGACATGAAAGGAGGGAGGAGGATGGACATAACACCAGTGGCATGATGTACTGACGCGGCTAAAGTGTTCGCAGCATCTAATGTTGGAATGATATGATATGTTGTAGGGTGGTGACATCAAATGAAGGCATTAACGTATGATGTCACAAAACTGTAGCATTTCTTTTAACTACTAAATCAGTAAACATGAATGACTTAAATGTAGCTTTCCTTCAAATGATGCATCCATCTATCTCTGTCCATCTTTCGTATTATGCTTTCTGCAACATTTGGTAAAAGGCCATTGGGCAAGAGGCTGTTTGGTTGAACCCAGCCTTCATTGTCACCCATACAACTTCCTGTAATTATCTCATGCTGTCGACTTATCCCTCTCTCTAATGAGAGAACACTATCAAAGTTCCCCCTGAGAGCTATGAAAGATATAAACCAAGTAGAAAAGAAAAATGACTCAACCATAAGATCTTCCTCTTGTAAGAGGCTTTGTCCAGAACTTCATGTAATGTTCAACAACTATTGAGCCCATCCATCACATTACTCATTACAACCATCATTAACATATAGCGTGCAGGAATCCATCAGAATGAACACTACAAGAATGCACAAATTCCAAACCAAAACCATGAATCCAAATCAGTCACAACAGCTTGGCAGTTAAAAAAAAATGTTGATCGTGCCAGCCACAGACAGAGGAAATTGATGATGCTGACACGATGTGATCAAACCTTGGTTTTCGCATACTCAGAATTTGAAGCATATATTTTGCACATTCAACAGAAAATTAACATAAAACTCGATCTTCTTGCTGCAATATCAATATTCAGAATAAAGTAACAGTGGACATGTTTCAGCATATACCCTTCAAGGCACATGTTTGAATATGTTCAGCAAAATGAAACCTTCTCAAATCTGTGAAAAGCTCTTTCGCCACCAACAGAGGCCCCTTCAAGAAATATTAATGTCGCCTCAAGCCAAAAAGAAAGAAGCCTAACAAGCTTTTGACATAAAAGCCACTAGCACCCAACAAAATGTATTGATAAGATTAGCATGGACAGGTTCATGATATACATACATTTTCCAGGAAAAGAAAAGAAGAAAAAAAACTTATAAAGTTTACCCAAAGTTTGATGTTCAGCCGGTGGTGCTGATCTCAAGGACGAGGACTATATTACTATTAAGGATCTCTGGAACCTCCACGGTCTTAAATTACATTGGCAGTATGAGAAATGAGATGAACCGTCATAATGTGGCTATGAAGGAACCAACAGTTGATATTTACAAGAATATAAATGATCAACTTTAGGATATGATGCTGTGATAGACTGGTCATGTGTTGAGATGGTATGTAGGATCGACAGGGGATGATGAATATTTTCGGAGCTCTTAGGATTTCGCTGAAGATCTTCAGCAAAAACTCACGCATGATAATGATGTCAATGGCCACCCAATGTTGGGCCTAGAGTTTCAACATGCTGAGCATATTGAAGATGAGCTTAATGACCATTTTAGAAGGTTTCAATCATATCAGATAACGCTGGAAGCAAATACCAATGAAGCTGAAGTGTAGATAACAACAGTGATAATAAAATGAAAATAAAAATAAAAAAAAGGAATTAAACTAGAGTCATATGTGAAGCTATTGAAAACAAACTTGGAATCCTCTGCGATTCTGATTAGCACATAGATGGACATAGAGGACCATCATTGTATTGGTCATTGGTGCTGGCAGCTTTTGAAAGTATAAGAAGTAACAGGGGCTATGTTTTATGAGGACCAAGCCAGCAAAACATCGAAACGCAATCAGATTCAAACAGATTGTGAATGCTCCTGTAACTAACAATCAACATGAATGAGAACCTAATGATAGAATCGTATCTAAATGGGAAGAAATATAACAAACAAGACTAATAAATAAAGCTAAAAGAAAAGAAAAGCTAAAATGATGGAAATATAACTGTAGCCGATAGATCGAAAATTAATTCTGAGCAGGATTGTCAAGGAAACTTACCATAAACCAGGGATGCCAGAAGATATGTTGGAACATGATGTTCCCTTATTATAGCACAAGGAGGCGTTCGGGTTGCTATAGGCAACCGAACATCCTCCGTGGTGCATTGATAGGGGCCAAAAAAAAACAGAAAGAACAAAAAGGGATCTAGGGAAAATTAGAGGAAAAAGGGGCTTACCGTGAATTGATGGAGGACCTGGTTTTGCAGAAGATCGAAACTAGTCCTCTGATGTTCTCGGCACCTTGTTTTGGAAGGATGACCCTGGATTTCTTTGATCTCTTGCAGAGGAAATGCTCTCGGAGAGGGATTGTTCCACAGTGCTCCGCTGAAGAAGAATCCCAGGAAGGAAAGAGAATGAAGCAGTAATGGAAAAATTGATGTCTCTTGATGATATGATGGAAGTATGCTGCTAATGGATGAAATTTTCGATGGGTTGCAAAAAAAGAAATGGATCTGAAAGAAGGGAAAGTCGATCTCCAGGAAGATAAATTCCTCCCTAAAGACAGGAGCTCGCCTCTTCTTAAAGGGGGAATGGAAAATTCGAGAAGAGGCAGATCAGTTGAGAATTGAGGGTGGAGATGAAGGGGTTTGTTTGAGGATCAATGGTGGGAGAGCCATTCTGCGATGGAGGCTTCCAGAAGACAGATACGCGGGAGAAGGGCGAGCTTGCAACCATTTTGCCATTTTCCCTTTTTCAAGAGGGAGGTCCATTAAAAGGAAACTTTTTTATAAAATAGTTCAAAAACTAAGGTTTTTAGCAAAAAGCTTTTTTTAAAACCTTGAGGATTATTTGTCTTCCTTGTAGTTTTTCTCATTTTTTTGGTTCTTTATGTTATTTTTCTATATTTTTTTTGTATTTTTAGAATAAAATCCTAAAGCTTTACGAGAAATCAAAGGTTTAAAACTATTTTTTTGTGTTTTTGCAAAAATATTTACAAAAAGGAATTTTTTTGAGAATTTAAAAACTATTTTGAGAAAATTTCCTCAGAAATAGGTTTTTGATCCGGATTTTGAGGAAATATGGATTTAAAGTACTGGATTTGGATCCGGAGTTGATTTTGAATATAACAATATGAATTTTAATTCAGAGAATCTGAAGAAATGACTTGATTTTCTCAAAAAACGGGGTTAGGGGCAAAAGGGTCATTTTTACAAAACTTTGAAAAATTTGGGGTGTTCACAGGTGGCTGAACTGGAAAAAAAAGGGAGTGTTTAGTTCATGCGGCTGAATGAATTCCGGTTCTTTCTTTTGTTTTTCTGTGTAACCCAGCGTGTTGTGCATCACTTAGTTAATTTGTGGGATACAGTAGAATGGTTCAGTGGTTCATGTTGGATTTTTAGAATTTCAGTATGCTAGCTGAATAATACCTAGTTGTCACTTCTCTTGTGCACAGAATTTCTTGTGTTTGTATAACTGAAATAGGCTGAATGGGTTTACAGTTTCTGTTATTTTTGGCTTAGATTCCACATAAAACTTCAATTTCTATTACATTCCAACTTCTACGTTAGAGCAGGAGTTGTACACCAATGATAGTTTTAAATTCTTAAGATAAATCCTTGATCTCTTCATGTAGAAAATGAGTGAGACATATCAAAGAGATGTTATGTATTGACATTGTATATTACACGTACTCAGAGTATGTGGATTTCTTTTCCTTGGGGCATTGTGAATTGAAAGGAAATAATATCATGGTAACCTAAATGGGTAAATGATTAAGTAAGTCATGGTTATCCCCTTCTGCTAGGGGGTTGTTTGAGAAACCTTGCTCAATCGGCGATGCGGGTTAAGTACCTAATGTAGGTACGTGGTCTGGTTCAATTATATTGGTAAGAAAATTAAATATTAACTTTTGTGTTTGACTGGTTAAAAGGCACCGGAGCACTCTGAGTGAGTTTATGAAAATAATATGGAAAATGATGGGGTTGATTCATACACTTTGGTAAAATGACTAAGGTTGGAAATCTACTACTATAGTAGTAGCAGGTTTGGGGGAAAATGCCCCTACACCCTGAAAGGTTAACTAAATGAAAAGATTTACCCACTCAGATTCGGGCCTACCTTGGAGAGGGTAGGTGGTACAAAACTCTGAGGACATGTTTATTTGTTTCGAGCTAAAGTGATTCGTTGGTCCCCAGTCCTCGAAGTTGAGGGGGGGGGGACCCAGACTACCAATATGTCCTAGGTGGTAGCTCTTTATTCTTCTGCAGAAGTTAGGATGCATCATGTTTTGGTTTTGGCCTTTGGGAGTTTCTCTCGGTCACTGGCCGCTCTCTTGGGATTTCAGTTACAGTTAGAATGTTCGGGTTAATAAAACAACTTTGAATAATATACCCCCGAACGTTCTCTTCTGTGATGGTTGCCTCGGCCCATGTGTACCCGTGGGATAAGAAAAGATAAATATCAATTAGAACATTTCAGGTATCACAGTGAGTGGTGTTCTAGGGAGACATGTTTATATTTTTCCAGCATGTTCTGGGTTTGTGTCCTGAAATGTGTAGATATGAGATAATCAAATTCATATTGTGATTGCTAAATGAATGCTATGCACGATTGTTATTATCGTTGCAGAATATGTTTAATTGCTTAATGCCTTACTTGCTTAATTGTTGTCTTTGCATAAAATGCTTTAATTGCTTAATTATAATTGCTGCATAAGTTGTTGCCTACCTAGTTATATGTCTATATGTCTGTTACTGCTGCTATATAGTCTTAATTGTGTGATTCTTAATAGGCTGAAAATTCACACACGACAATCACGTCACATACTAGATTCATGACATACCTGCGTTAAGAGTACAGTCTTTCCTACTTAGACGTGGTAGTCTAATTCTTATAATTTTTATCATTTTCAGGCACAGAGTAGTTCTATGAGCGACGCGAGATGAGGCGCTGACCAAGACTTGATCTACTTGTTCTCTGGCGGTCCTACTTTCTTTCGGATAGGAAATTTTATTTTTAGACTCATAATGTGAAAACTCTGATGTTGGATTCTATTATTATTGAAATAAAACTAAATGGTGTGGTTTGCTTTTACCTTCCTGTATCATTCTGAAATGCTTAACCCTGGAATTATTATTTGTTTCCGCTTTATAAAAGAAAAAAAAAATCCTCAAAAAATCTGGGTTAAAATTTCGGAGCGTTACAGTTGCTCTCTTATTAATTTGTATTTTCTGATGTGTCAGGGTTTTTCCTGATTTGAACCGAGTACTCAAAGACATTGGAGTTTTCTAAAATTTTGAATCATACTACATTAGGAGTAGATCTCCAATCATTCATTAACCATTAAATTGTGTAAACCCACCCAGAGTGCTCTGGTACATTTAAACCGTCAAGCACGAATGCTCTGATACCTTTAAACCAGTTAGGCAACAATTATTACATTTCAATTTACTTGTGTAGTCTCTTTATAAACTCGAGGGCCCCCGTGGAACCCTCATGCACCAGGCTTGGTCAATCATGTGCCAACACCAACTATGACATTTGTTTACTCATCAAGGCATAAGCAGTGTTCCCAAATCATCACCATAGTTTACTTTGAATTACAGGCCCGATTAAATTTTAATTTAGCTAGAATCATAATTACTTAGTTTTAATAGTTACTAAGTATGAATGGTGCCAACAACCTTTAAGATAGATTTCATTGCCAACATACAAAGACAATGGTATTGTGTATACATCAGTATCTTTCATGACATAATTTTCAGATATAGGTAAATTACACATGCCCATTTCTATATCAAGTTACAATTCATTCTATCAATAGAGCGTAAAACACAGTGTTTGACAAATATATAGCAACACATATTTCCCACTACAATCAGGATGTCATATACAGGTTCGTAATGGCAATAAAGATTAAAATGCAGTTTGTTCTCTTTTTCTTTTTCTTTTTTTTTTTAAAGCAACTGGCACATAATAGGAGTTGATTTACTTAGGGAATACGCATTGCATAAATCAGACATGCAGTTTCAGAGATTTTGTAATGAACTTCGTGTATAACACTCATATACTTCTATGTATGCACCCCAATACGTGCAGTAAGAGTAATGTCACATAATGAGTGTGTGAGTACTATGGAAATGCACAGAAATTTTAAACATGAAGTGCATATCCATTTGTTTCTGTGTACATAAAGTTATAGCAGGCTGAATGTAATCACAACCAAGGTCACAACATAAAACACATGAATTATTGTATGTGTTTTGTAACATGTGTAATACGAGTATGTCACATTAGGATTGTGTGAGCTGCAGAAATGTGTAGGAACTATGATCATAAAAACACATATACCGTTCAGGTTATACAACAATTAGCAAAGGAAATACATAGGGCAATCTCTGTTATAACTACCCAAATATACTTGTAGATATTGTCCTACTTATGAATCGGTATATACTCGTACAACCTAACAGGTTGTCAGATGTGTACAGCTTATTGATCTACCAAAGCTTAAAAAAATTAAATTGTCGATCATTCAGTATGTGCATGCTTCTATTCTAAACCACGTAATAATCTAAGCATAACAATTTCAGAATGTGCAGTTTTTGTGCCTGGGAAAAATTAGGACATACAAAACACCCGAACATGTAGGCTCCCGTGCAGTGGCATGTTCAGTAAAATATGTCACTAGTGGAGTAGTTATGAACTAAAAGATAAAATCAACTACAAGAGATTCAAGTGCTCATTGAAGTTCCAACCACTGTCACAACACTTGCTACCAGGTTTGCATGACTAAATTGATTAACAGGTCAAAATAGCAATAAAAAGAGAATATGAAATAAAGTAACACACAATACAAAGTCTGATTGCAGAATTCATATTTCACGGACTTATGCCGTTGTGTTAACTCTACCGATGAGGAAAATAAGAGCGATAAGTCTGGGAAGCAGGGTAGGAGAGTCAAAGGCAAAACAATTAGAGATCAAGGTGGGTGCCAGGCTTCCTAATGACCTTGACTTAACAAATGTTGATTCTGCCCATCCTAATTTATTCATTCTAAACACAGACTTGGACAGGGTAATTTGGAAGGAACGAAATTCCAAGATTAAGTGTACTAACAATCCAGTAGGTTTGGGTCTCTCTTTATATATAGATACATTTGGCATCACAGTTTTTCTGAAAACTTGATTTGGGTGTTGTGACAGACCTATATGGCAACTCATGATATCAGAAAAGAAATAATCATAAGGTGGCCAAGGCGAAAGTGCAAAGCACAATAGAGGACAACACAACCATTGGTAAACAACATAAATGGAAACAAAAGAAATGACAAAGAGGATAAAGATTGACTCATACCCAACAACACAGACCTATACCCTAAATTCCTAAAACTTTTTATTTGGGAATTCACGGCAAAACCCCAAAACCCCCAATTTTTTGAGTTGGGAGTTACGGCAAATCCAAAGTATTTTTTAAAACTTAGCAAATATGCACAATCACAGTAAAACTTAGCTTGTTTGATGATTTTCTCTCTTGTTCTGCTGTGAATATGGATGCAGTCGAACTCCTGCTCACCGACGAGTGTGAGAATGGAAGGGAATGAGAGGAGAATCGTTGTCGGGTGCTGCTGCTAGAAAAAGGGGAAGCGAAGGTGGTGGTGATGTCACCGTAGCTCGCGAAGGAGAAAAGTTGCAGGGAGGATATAGAGGACAACAGCTCGGGTTGCCGGCAGGTTCGGGTGGCGGCGATGGGGTCAGTGGGGGAATCAAGAAAAAGGGGTTATCGACGTCCTGCCGAAGGTCACAGAGAGAGTGAGGGGAAACGAGGGGGCGTGGGAGGGGAGATAGAGAGACAGCGAGAGTGGGAGGAAGAGAGGAATGGGAGGGTTGTTACCCTCACCTGCGGCGGTTGCGCATCCCCCTCCTTCGCCCTTCAACCAGTGTTAGGGTTCTGAGTGAACCCTAATGCTCCTCTTTATCGGGCTTGCACAGCGCCCCCCGATACTTATCTATTTATTTTTTTTTTCTCATGCAACAGCGGGTGCGGGTCTGGTTCGATCGAACCCCAACCCATGACCCACCATAGTGCGGCCCAGGTTTTGGGCATGTTCGGATCCATCCGAGGATCCAGACCCATTTTTAAATGTTTAACTTATTAAATATTTAAGATTTGAATATGACCTAATTTAAAATTACTTGGATCCAATCTCATTATTATGGATCTCCCATAACTTATTATGGATCCAAGGTCCATTGTGCTTCATAAAACCCTTTACTAAATCTGGATCCAGGGATCTGAAGTTTTGATCACACTCTAAATTGGAACCATGTATCCAGATTAATATTGAAGTTCTGATGTCCAAGATCCAAATAAGGTAATTTGGGTCCAAACCTCCCCGGCATAAGGTTTTGAGATCTGAATCTAAGGATCCAAGGTTTTCTTTATACTATGAATTGGAATTATGGATCCAAATTAATATTTATGGATCCAAGCCAAATATTTTGGGTTTCCAAACAACGTATCCCAGATCCAATTAGAATTTTTAATTGGACTCTTACTATATTAAATCTCTGAAGTCCAGGATCCAAATGAAGTAGTGTGGATCCAAACATTGCATAGGCTACTACGGATCCTAATAAAGTCTTATAGGTCCCAAAATATAATTTTTCTTATTAACATTGGATTTAAATTTTGCGGATCCACTAAATTCGACATGGATCCAATATCCCATATGACCATGATATTGAGGATCCAATATCATAGATCCGATCCATTTGCCCAAAATTCTTTATTTGTTATTAAATTAAAATATTTGTGATTCGCTATCTAAGATCTGAACGGAAAATCGAAGTTCTGAACAGGGTATTAAGGATCCAACATTGAAGATCCAAATAAAATATCCAAGATCCAAATACGAATAAACAATTAAAACAATAAAATATCCTTGTACCAGCTTAAGGATCTAAATCTCAAGTTTATTTATCTGCAAAAATTCACGGGTATTACAGTTTGAATTTAAATTGAGATTAATATGCTTAACCTCTTAAATCTTAGAAGTGGTGAATTGTAGAAAGGGCTACCTGATTCACAGTTAGAGTGCAGTTACTATAAAGAGTGGGTTGCTGATGATTTAACAATGTAGAGACACTACCTTATTGCATGCTTAGTATGATATATAGTATGAATTGTAGTACGATTTTGTGATTGACAATGAGATCTGTCATGATTATTTCACGATGATACTCGTGGAAGAACGAGTAAAATATGAGCTTGAGATTAATGTTCAAGATAATAAACTTAAGATATAACCTCAGGTTTCTATATTCACACGATATCTGAGACTCTAGACAATCATAGATGGTCTAAAGTCATTTATGGTTAGGATGTAGCATGAATCATGTCGAATCTGAACCTAACCATCTGACTAGCTATCACACTACAAGAATTCTATGAATTAGCGATGGACGTTATCTAACACTAATCCATCGCTGAACTGTTTAGCGATGGATTGGCAATGGATTAGCGATGGATAGAGTCCGTCGTATTTTTTTGGTCGCTAATTAGCGACAAAACTGATCTATCATTACTTATGTCTCTAATTCGCGACAAATTAGTGAATGTCATGATCCATCACTAATCCGTTGCAAAATAAGGATTGATTTGGTTTTGCGATAGATACATATCTGTCGCTAATTTATTGATGGATTCGCAACAGATTATATTTCACCACAAAACATCGACTGATTCAGTTTGTGAGACAGATAAATATTTATCCCTAATCCATCGCTAAATTCACGACGGATATTAGTGATGGAATATTCGTCGCTAATCCATCACAAATTTTTAAAAAAAATAAAAAAAAATTTGTTTGAAATATAAATATCAAGAATTTTTTTTCATTATACAATTTATATAACCCGTGTATAAAAAATAAAATACACATAAAAAATACATATACAAAGCAGGTGAAACAAATTTAACAAAAGTTATAAGGGGAAAAAAATTATCGATCCACTATAATCCTCGCCAAGTTCTAATTATTTACAAGTGAACATATACAAAGAGTTCTGTTTGAAACAACAAGAAGGTGCAACAAATTCAACACATGAATCTAATCATCGCCAAGATTCAGAGCATCATCCTCTTCATTGTCTTGATTTTCCCCTTCATCCATGCCTCCATCAGCTCATCTATGCTGATTATCTCCAGCATCCTACAAGAGAACCAAAAGGTTAGTATTGATAAACAAAATATAATGAAATAAATTATATATAATGTACCTAATCTAAGGCAATCTAAGTATTATGGATGAATGATGCATAGACTAGCAATAAAGTGAAGGACAATAACAGAATTCAGATATGTGTTACGGCTGACAAAAAAATTCATAGTGATTCAATCATGCAGATATGTGTTCTAAGGTTATCAAAAAAATGTCATAGTGATTCAAGTATGCATATATGGTTTATAAGGCTATCAAATAAATGTGTTATGTATCACAAAAGGTTGTCAAAAAACTTTCATAGTGATTCAATCATGCATATATGTGTTCTAAGGTTGTTAAAAAACTTTTATAGTGATTCAATCATGCATATATGTGTTATAAGACAGTCAAAAAAAATTTATAGTGATGAATTCATGCTTATATGTGTTCTAAGGTTGTCAAAAAACTTTCATAGTGATTCAATCATGCATATATGTGTTATAAGGTAGTCAAACAATTTCATAGTGATGAAATCATGCTTATATATGTGTTCTAAGGTTGTCAAAAAACCTTCATAGTGATTCAATTATGCATCTATGTGTTATAAGACAGTCAAAAAACTTTCATAGTGATGAAATCATGCTCATATATGTTGTAAGGTTGTCAAAAAACTTTCATAGTAATGAAATCATGCTTATATATGTATTATAAGGCAGTCAAATAATTTTATAGTGATCAAATCATGCTTATATATGTGTTCTAAGGTTGTCAAAAAACTTTCATAGTGATTCAATCATGCATATATATAAGGCAATTAAACAATTTCATAGTGATGAAATCATGCTTATATATGTGTTCTAAGGTTGTTAAAAAACTTTCATAGTAATTCAATTATGCATATATGTGTTATAAGGTAGTTAAACAATTTCATAGTGATGACATCATGCTTATATATGTGTTCTAAGGTTGTCAAAAAACATTCATAGTGATTCAATCATGCATATATGTGTTCTAAGGCAGTCAAAAAATTTTCATAGTGATGAAATCATGCTCATATGTGTTATAAGGTTATCAAAAAACTTTCATAGTGATGGAATCATGCTTATATATGTGTTAGAAGTCAGTCAAACAATTTCATAGTGATCAAATCATGCTTATATATGTGTTCTAAGATTGTCAAAAAACTTTCATAGTGATTCAATCATGCATATATGTGTTATAAGGCAGTCAAAAAACTTTTATAGTGATGAAATCATGGTCATATGTGTTATAAGGTTGTCAAAAAACTTTCATAGTGATGAAATCATACTTATATATGTGTTCTAAGGCAGTCAAACAATTTCATATTGATCAAATTATGCTTATATATGTATTCTAAGGTTGCCAAAAAACTTTCATAGTGATTCAATCATGCATATATATGTTATAAGGCAGTTAAAAAACTTTCATAGTGATGAAATCATGCTCATATGTGTTTTAAGGATGTCAAAAAAAATTTATAGTGATGAAATCATACTTATATATGTGTTCTAAGGTTGTTAAAAAACTTTCATAGTGATTCAATCATGCATATATGTATTATAAGGCAATCAAACAATTTCATAGTGATGAAATCATGCTTATATATGTGTTATATGGTTGTCAAAAAACTTTTATAGTGATTCAATCATGCATATATGTGTTATAAGGCAGAAAAAAAACTTGCATAGTGATTCAATCATGCATATATGTGTTCTAAGGTTGTCAAAAAACTTTCATAGTGATAAAATCATGCTTATATGTGTTCTGAGGTTGTCAAAAAACTTTCATAGTGATTCAATCATGCATATATGTGTTATAAGGCAGTCAAAAACTTTCATAGTAATGAAATCATGCTTATATATGTGTTCTAAGGTTGTCAAAAAACTTTCATAGTGATTCAATCATGCATATATGTATTATAAGGCAGTCAAAAAACTTTCATAGTGATGAAATCATGCTCATAAGTGATAAAATCATGTATATACTAGCTTGAAATCTAACGACATAAAGCAAATGACATGAAACTTTAATACCTGACGGGCACCTACAGATGAAGTTCTCCTATCCCAAAAAAAATTGCACAACTCATTACGGACAACGTAATAAATGACTTCATGTAAAAAGTCATGCATTGTGTCCTTAACAAGCTGACGGACACCATCCCAAGAATTAGCAGGGTCAATCGGACGTTGGGAGTTGATGCTGGCGGGAGAACTCTGGGAGCCCTGGCTGGATGAGGCAACGACTGGTGTGGTGTTCATATCACTCCCAAACCCAGACACACGACCCTTTTTTGGTTCACCGGTTGCAGTCACCCATGTTGCAGGATCAAAAGGCGGATGCTGAGTGGAGTCATCGTCATATCGCTCTATCATCTGCTACTTGTATGACTCCTAGAAAGTAATGATTATAGTATAGATTAATAATTAAGAATTATAATGTTCATGATAACTTGTCTATTACAATATTTATTAATATAATAAATACATATCGTTGTCGCTCTCGCCTTCTCTGATACGAACTTTCCTGTGATCTTACGTTTATGTGTTTTAACAAACACATCGTTGTAAGGCACAACGTTTATTTTTTCTACTTCCTACAAGGTTAAATGATAAAAAAATCAATTAAAAAGTATGCAACAATACTTATAAATTTGACAATATATATATTGATGAGTTACTATTTTCTTCTAGTGACTCCCAAAAGTCCTAGATTCACCTGTGTGTAGATGGGCATCGGGCATCTTTGTTTGGTTTTGTGCCGCTTTTGCTGAGCGGTTTCAGAATTTATGGCCTACCCACTTATCGCACATTGCATCCCAATAATTTGTCTTGATAGTAGGAGGGTCATGGTCCTTCCACTGCAGTGGATCATCTATCCCACCAAATGCTTTTATTGTTACAGTCTTCATATTGTACAGCATGTCAGCAAATCGACTAGCAGCCACCTTCTGTCACACCCGCCTCGCGTCCTGCTCCTCCTTAGCAGTCGCGAAGCGATTTGAAAGCTATAAATAATTTCAGAAAATTAGTACACATGAATATAACAAAAAATTAAATATGAAACACGTTAGCTATGATAAACGATTGTATACCATGAATGAGGACTACAATCTGTCCAACACCTCCTTCGGGTACTCTTTTCATTAAGCAACCGGTCCTGGAAGATGCTGAACTAGTGACTGCCTAATTTCTCGTATTATTTTTTTTGGCTTGAACCTCGCACTTCACATTAATTGGTACATATTAACAATCGACTATCGATATATACTATTTATAAGATAAGTATTGGATAAGTTAAAATGAAATACTTACGGTCGATTATCGATAGACACTATTTGAATGAGTCGTCGTGTGTCAGATTGAGAAGACCTTGCATCCGGCGTTGTCTCGTGATATATATAAATAACTGGTGTAGGTGGGTCATGTACAAGCAAAATATCATCTATAGAAAAATGAGTTAGAAATTCACACAATGCATATTTAAACTAATCAAGTATATAATTATTTAAATAATATACTTATCGAAGCATTACATGAAGATGAAGGCTGAAACTGGCTATCACGGCCTCCACTTGATCCTAGATCATTGTGACCTCCACAAACCATATTCTAACAAATAAAAATGTTATTTGGATCAGTTACATAACTCTTGATCTTATCATACACATGACATATGCATGAAATGTAAATATTTAAAGGTCCTACATGAATCAATTTTATAACTATGCATGAACTGTGCATGTACATGATAAGTATGCATGGAATGTAACATGATATGAAATTCCATGAACATGGATATATAATCAAATTGAAAATAACTTTATGCAAGCATGGTCTCTGAAATACAAACATAAGTGCATATGAGAAAGTGATGTAGTATGTATTACAAGATGTATTTCACTAGCTCGAGTATGCTTCATCATCATTTGTTTGACTTTTATATTCTTCTTCTTCCTCTTCCTCCTCTTCGTCCTCTTCGTCCTCTTCGTCTTCTTCTTTATTGGGCTCCCATCCACTTGGTATATCATTTAGATCACATTCTTCCATACGCGTGTCATCGAACAATAGAGATGTGACATCATGATCATAAGAGAAGTCATACATATCATTTGATTGATAGTAATCACCCTCTTCAGCAATCTTGTCTTTTTGTAACTGATCATACTCGAGGTATAGTTTAGACTTCACCTTGCAAACTGCCCACAATTCATTTCTATTTGAGTTCCTTGTATTCAGATATGAAGTATAGTAAACTTGTTGAGCTTGCGAGGTTAATATAAATGGTTTATATGTTCCAAACATTGATTTATGATTTACCTCCATAATGCCTAACTCTTATTGTTGTGGGATCAAACCAATGATACTTGAATAAAGTTATCATGTTATTTATGCCTAAGTAAGTCAACTCCATTATTTCTTCTATAACACCGTAGTAGTCATGTTCATTTTTACCGTAGCTGCTACCCTTGACACACACACTACTATTCATCGTTGACTTGTTTACACCATAGTCTTTTGTATGGAATCGATAATCATTTACGTTGTACCCATTTTAACATTGCACAAATTTGGTCGGACCATTTTGTAAATCACATATTCTTTAGTACTTTTTGAGTTCCAATTCTGGTACTTTGCCATTATACTCTTTGGCTTTAGTATTTTGCCATTATACTCTTTGAGTTCCAATTCTGGTCTTTTACATATTACTTTTAAATCCATACGGGCCTTCGGATTATCCTTCATTTTCCCTTTAACATTCATTACTATATTGAATACATTATCAAACACATTTTTCTCTATATGCATCACATCCAAATTATGTTGTATCAATAAGGTCGGCCAATATGGTAGTTCCCAAAATATAGACTTCTTTGTCCAATTGTGATCCTTCTTAAATCCAAGGAAGGGCGTCGGACTACGAGCATCTGTCAGTCTATATAAAAAGTATCACAGTCGTCTTAAAATCTCTATGCCAAACAACCGTGTATGTGGACCTTCTATTTCAGTTGTGCCTGCTCGGAATACATTCCTTTGTCGTCGAAACGGATGGTCACTGAGTAAAAATCGACAGTGACAATCAAACCAGCACAACTTTGTTCAATGCGTCAATCTAAAAGATTTTGTATCTGTCATGCAGTACGGACATGCCAACCTCCTATATGTGCTCCAATCAGATAACATATCATATGCAGGGAAGTCACTGATTGTCTATAGAACAACAGTTTTTATATTGAAGTTTTATTTTTTGTGAGCATCGTACGTGAGAACACTGTCATCCCATGGTATTTTCAGTTCATCAATCAATGACCTTAAATATACATCAAGATTTTAGCCTAGAGACGTCGGACCAGGGATCAATAGAGACAAGAAAAGATTTTAATGCTTCATATATAAGCTTGGAGGAAGATTGTATGGGGTGACAAATACTGGCCAACATGAGTATGAAGTTGATCTACCCCCAAATGGATTAAATTCATCTATACATAAACCGAGCCTAACATTTTTCAATTCCATTGCGAAGGTCTGATGAGTACGATCAAAGTGCTTCCAAGCTTTTGCGTCAACAGTATATGTGATCTTGTCTTTATCATGTCGAACTTTATTTGCATGGCATCTCATGTGTTTAGTTGTTCTCGAAGATATATACAATCGTTGCAATCTAGGGGTGAGAGAAAAGTAACAGAGCGACTTGTATGATACTTCTTTTGACCTCGTGCTACCATTGCTTCTTGTCTTTGGCTTGAACCGAGGATGCGTACATGACGAACATAATCTGCTATTTTCTTAATCTTTGAAATATAACATGCAGTGATTTGGACAAGCATCTATCTTTTGATACCCTATACCTAGAGCGTTGACCATAACCTTTGCACGATAGAAATTTTATAACAATTTCTCATCTTTGGGCAACATACTCTTCACAATAGAGCACAGACGGTCAAAACATGATTGACTCAAATTATACTCGGACTTCAAATTCAGTAGTTGAAGAACTGCAGACAAGATAGTGTGACTCTCATAACCATTCCAAAGTGGCTCATCAGCATCTCTAAGTCATAAAATCTACTAGCTGCATCGTTTATTGCTTCTTCCTCTACCCCAGTTGGTACATCACTAGGACCCATAGCAGAACCCAGTTCTGGTCCTGCGGCATCAAATATCAAATCCACATATAGATTATCGTGCACCACATCCACCTGTGCATCAAAATTGTTCCAAAATTCTTCACCATGAAGCGTCCAATTCTGATAATTACTCTCAAAACCCTTCCTGTATAGGTGATGTCTAACGCCATGAGGTTCTACAAATCGATTGTTCTTACACGTCGTGCAGGGACACCTGATCTGACCTATGAGATCCACTGTACTGACATTTGCCGTTGTAAATTCAATAAAGATGTCAACACCATCAATATATTCAAGTGATACCTCATTGTGACCTATCCTACGGTATATCTATTCACGGTCTGCAGTCATTTTGTCCTATGATGTTACAGATATTATCCTAACCAGTTAAAAGAGAATCATAAAAATGCTATGTAGTTTACAAATCTTTTAGAAATTCTTGTTTGGTGATTGTTGGTGAGCATTTTTTTGTTTCAGTTAATGCACAAATTTTCTTCTCTTTTCTACCACAAACATGTTTAATATAAAATGTTATTTCATGAACTATTATGCATGCATTGATAATTCAATATTTTTGTGTATAACACCATCACATCATATTTATACAAATCACAAGGATATTTAAAAAGATGAAATCACATTCACAAACGCGATATATTCAATTTAAGCATATTTTTATGATACAATTTCACATGAAATGCATAATCAAATCCAAAATAACTTCATGCAAGCATGCATACATTCACATCAAACTTTACAATACATTCAATCATTCATATCACAACAATGTCAAACATGTACATTCAGCAAACACACTCTAATATCTCGCTAACTACTACCATGCCTAGCATGAAATCGAAACTCCAACACAATAGTCCTAGATATCCACAACTAAGTGAGTGTGTGAGCAGGAAAGTGTTGCATCCAAGAAAGTAAATAACTTGTGATGTATTTGCATCACTTACTCACCACGGGTATTTACCTGATTTGTATGCTTTTGCATTTGCATTTTTCTTCCTTCTTTTCGCATGGCATTTTAAGTTGCATGCAATGCTTAGCATTAAGCATCACACATTTTGCTTTGCTATGCACCTGCAATGACAAAGATTGTCAGCCAAAGACAATGACACAGGCTGTGAGCTTCGCCATGTCCTTCCTGACGAAAGAGGAACACGACAGGGGTAGAGCCCCTTCCCCCTATCGGCAGAAGAACCACTCAGGTAGGGGCTTCACCCTCCCTGCCCGACGAGAAAAGACAACAGCCGACCAGAGAAACAAAGTGGATAGGGGGCGAAGAGGCTCTGCACCCTGTCGACTGAAAGAACCAAGGACAAAGGGCTCCGCCCCCTACCGACCGAATGAAAACAAAGAAGGTATGGGGGAGGGGCCGAACTCCTCCCTCCTAACTCAAGCAACATGGAGGGGGTCTTGACCCCTCCCTTACCAAGAAGGAGAAACGGGAAGGGGTTGAGCCCCTCCCTCAAAACCAAGAAAAATAAGGCAGGGGCCCAAAGCCCCTGTTGAAAAAATTTTCACAGGCAGCAGGGGGTGTCTACCCTGTCGACCTATCGAAAAAACTGGCAAGGCCTTAAGCTCCTGTGGACCGACCATGGTTTGTCGACATGGATGAACAACAAGCCCCTGTCGGTCGACAGAAAAGAAACAGAAAGAGTAGAAGAAGAAGAAGACACAAGAGAAAGAGAGAGGGGGTGAGAGGTTACCTAGAGAGGCAGTCGGTGGTCGACGATGGCACACAATGATCGACGAAAGGAGAGGGGGTTCGGGGAAGGTGAGTGACGGTTCGGGGTCGGTGGTCAGCGGTGGCACACGACGATCAGCAGAAGGAGAGGGGGGGGGGGGTCGGGGAAGGTAAGTGAGGGTTCGAGGTCGGTGGTCAACGGTGGCACACGGCGGTCGGTGGTGGAACACGACGATTGGTGGAAGGATAGAGGTTTATGGGAAGGTGAGTGAGGGTCCAAGGTCGGTGGTCGGCGGCAACACTCGGTGGCGAGAGAGACAGAGTGAGGGAAGAAGTGGCTTGGGTGGCGAAAAGAAAGAACTCAGTCGGCGGGCGACGAGAGGCAACTGCGTGCGAGGAATGAAAAAGAAAGGGGCTCACATTAGGGATTTACGGGGAAATAGCGACGGAAAATTTTTGTCACCTAATCTATCCCCAATTAGCAATAGAGTAGCGACGAAAATATTATGTCGCTCATCCGTCGCTAAGTTGCGGTGGAGTTTGAGACAAAAATTTTTCGTCGCTAATCCATCGCAACTTAGCGATGGATTTGGAGGCAGAATTTTTTCGTTGTAAATTTCGCAGCTAATTCTAATTTTAGGGACGACTAGTTTTCTCTAGCTAATCCGTTGTAAATTTGCAATAGATTATTTCTGTCGCTAATTAACAATTTTCTTGTAGTGTCGGCAGAGTCTTTTTTTTTACTACAATGCCTGGTTATCCGGATATCACTAGGAGCATATGGTTTATAGTCTCTGGCCAACAATGTAAAATTGAAGTGTTCTACATGGGTTGCTATGCCCAGAGAAGACTATGACCGGTATAATCGAACTAATGCTATGAGTGAGTGTTAGATTGAAAGACTCAAGTGAGAAATTTAAAATATACAAAACTTGTGTGGTGTGTCAAAAATTAAACCTAGATTATGGGCTTAGAGCCCACTACAGTTGTAAGTTAAAGTTTTTTATTACTTTTAAATATTTGTTACTAAGTTGTAGAGTCGCATCTGAATAATTACAATTGTAGGTTTCAGGTACTCTAGCAAAGGCATGATGTGATCAGCTACTTCGACTGTGCTGTAGAGATATTTGTTAGTTTTATTTCTTGTTATTAAATATTCATGTAATATTCATTTTTCGTATGTTATGGATGATGAACCTTGTTAAAGAATTTGATATCTATTAAAAAAAAATTAACCATGTTTTCTCTGTGTGAACTTTATATATTTTTTCTCTGAAAATTAATATCAATCGGACCGAGACTTTATAGGTCCTGAATCGAGGTGTTACATATATTGTTATGAAAATTACACTAATATCTTTCTGGTCAGGGTCTTGTTGTGAGTAAGAATGGACTCCATGACAAAACAGGTCTATGGCAGACCTAGATAGTATTCCATGACAAAGTAGGCCTCTGACAGGCTTGGATAGTACCGAGTGTCTTCTGTCATGGTCTCATCTAGAGTTATGATCCTAAAAGCTCCTGGAAAACAACCAATGAACTGAATGATTGAAGGTTCCCTACTGAGATACTTTGCAAGAATTAAACAGTTTTGGTCATGCCTACGAGAAGAGAACAACCTTCATAACTAAACATCAAATTCAGAGCATGGGATTAAACCATGGAAGTTCATTTCTTATGTCAGATCGACTCAAAAGCCAAAAAGATCCTATCCTCTGACTTATGATGTAGACGACCCTATGCCAATCTTAACCATCCAACTGATGCATCTGAACAGCTCTAGGATTAGTCCACATCCAGCTGAAAATGTAGAAAAATCCTAACTGTTGGTTGAATGGCTAAGATTTATGTAGGATGGATCCCATCATACGACTGATGATGGGAACTGTATTCCTCAAGTCTTAACAATTAATAAATTGTTTTTAAAACTAATTTCAGATCTGAACTTGGTTTTGGCACCACTCGCAGTATCCCACCATCACTCCAACTTTCTATCCATTACCTGAACATTAATAATATAAGGGTTAGACTCATCAAGTCTCAGTAGAAAATACAATAACCATGCATGCATGCACATATATAAGCATACATGACAACATACATTCCTTAGAACATGCATAACATAACAATCATAATGTGTTCCTTCCGGACAATGAACATATCATATCATAATGCATTCAATTGAATAATTAACAATTAAACCAATATATCAAATTTTAAAACATAAGCATGTCCATGATTAAACATTTACTTCATTAAGGCATGTTTTAAATACAAGTTTTCACATAATAAATGTATTCATTGCATTTTATTACTTGTGTCGTTAACAATTTGGCCCTTCTTGGCGAAATAGTTCAAGTACCCTTGCCTACTGCTTTAGAGTACATTTTCAGCATTGCCTTTCCCAACATGAACTTCTTACCCCCGCATACCGCTCTGAGGTAGTTATACAATTATATTTGCTCATTTATGTGCATCCTACTTCCTGCATATCACTCTAAGGTAGTTATATAGTTTTATTTTTTCATTTATGCGCATCCTATCTCTACATATTGCTCTGAGATAGTTACACCAATTTATTTGCTCATTTATTTTCATCCTACCCTTGCATACCGCTTAGAGGTAGTTTTTACTATACCCTTGCTTACTACATCAGGGTATTGCCTTTTATGGCATAAACTTCTTACCCCTACTTATCGCTCTAAGGTAGTTTTTTTGTATACCCTCACTTACTGTTTAAGGGTATTGTCTTTCATGGCATGATCATCCTACCTCTGCTTACCGCTCTTAGGTAGTTTTTAGTATACCCTCACTTACCGCTCTAGGGTATTACCTTTTATGGCATGAATATCCTACTCCCGCTTACCGCTTCAAGGTAGCTTTTAGTATACCCTCGCTTACTGCTCTAGGGTATTGTCTTTTATGGCATGCACATTTTAACCCCGCTTACCATTTCGAGGTAGTTTTTAGTATATCTTCGCTTATCGCTTAAAGGTATTGCCTTTCATGGCATGAACATCCTACCACCGCTTGCCGCTCTGAGGTAGTTTTTAGTATAGCCTCACTTACCACTTCAGGGTAACTTTACATATTTTTATTTATTCATTAATGCTCTTGGTATACACTTCTGCATCTGCTCTAAGGTAGCATTGAGTAATTATACCCCGCACCCGCTCTGAGGTACATTTATGTTATATGTGTATGTATATTTATTTTACAACTTGGTGCACTTTCAACACTCAATGAGTTTCCATCAACCCCTTGCTCATTCATGAGTGATTCCGTGTGCATGCATGCTTTTCACACCTTACAACACAATATCATCACATGCCACACAATACGTATTTGTGCACTCACAGCACCACATTGGTTCTTTGAACCACAAGTTCATTCATTATCATATGCATACATGTCTTTTCATATCTTACAACACAACATAACATATGTGTATACAACATATCAAATTTGTTCTCTCGTAACAGTATATTGGTTCCTTGAATCATAAGTTTATTCTTAAGCATTCATATATGCAAGCATGCATTTCATGTCTCATAGTACATAATAACATATATCATCATAATGTGATGCATATCATAACCTTATGTTGCATGTCATATCCTCATGTTGCATATCATAAAATCATACAAGCAAATTAACATAGCATGCATTTTGTTTAACATTGTAACAAAAAATTACAACATATGAATCAACACATGTTCACAAGTACATGTACAACCATATAGCCTTATTAGGCTCACACACTGCACTCTAATAAGGTGTGTGTCTATCTAATTCTATCTTGAAACCCAATCATGTTCAACTGGTTTATTTTTAGAACCATGACATGTATGCAAACATGAATTCCAAATTCGAACTGCTTAATCACCAAGTTGAAGATCCTTGATTAACAATTGGTGACTAAAATATTACTTGCTCTTTTTTCAAAACATGGTGTAATGCTCCAAAATTTTAATCTAAAAATAAATTCAGTTTTTTTAAAATAAAAATACAGCGAAAACATTTATTTTTTGTTTCAATTAGAATTTTGAGCGGGTTACAAATATTCAACTCAACACTATTATTTCATAAATCAAATTAAATCGTTTATCAAATAAATAAATCCTTTACAAAAAAGTCTTAATAATAATTAAATATTCAAAGCAACATCCAAAAAAAAAAAATTAGTGATTTTTTGTGTCATCCGCACCACTCTAGCTCGCTACTTTTTATCTAAAAGTGTATAATATGTGTGGGTCAGACTTCAACGAGTCTTAGTAGGAATGTAATAACAATGCATGTATTTACACTACCAATCATACATAAAACATACATTATATGTAATGCAATTTCATATCATATCATGATGCAATTTAGTAGACAAATAATAATTAAATCCGTGCAACAATAGTCCAGAACATGTAAATACCTATAATGTAGCAATTACATCAGCAAGATATATTTCAGTACAAATTCAATATAAAGTAAACTTGCTCAAGTATAATACTTTTGTTTCTCTATTTATTCTCTTGCTCTAAGCAGGTACTCATAGAAATTGTAACATACCAGCAAAGTGTCAAGAACCAGCTGAAATCTAGAAGAATATAATGCAATTCTCCACATTTAAAAAACAAACCAAACCAAAGAAAGAAGAATTCATAGTTTCTCCATATTGTCGGAACTCCGATATTTTCCCTTTCCAAAACAAAAAGCTAGACAAATGTATCCTGAAGTTACATAAGTACCAGAAAGTTAATCATGATCCAGTTCAATGTCATCCCTCAGTGGTTTATTATGCTATGTATTTTAATCATTCAAGTAACTAACTAAAACTAAAATCCAAAATGGACGGTAATGACTGAGAGAAAATTACAGAGGCCAAACCAAAACAAGATGCATCCCAAACTTATGTAAAAGAACATGAATCTACCACATAGGACAAATTGGTAATCCAATCTCCAATTTTGAAGACAGGAGACCAACCGAGTCATTGTCACTCGAAGCATAATAACAATACAAAGGTTCAACAAAGTTTAATTTTTACTATCTACCATCTCCAATATAAGCTTGAGTTTGAAGGGTTATCAGTTATTATTATTATGGGGTTTATTGCTTTACCTCATACGTGCCCAAATAAGTTGGCACCCATGGCTCACTAGCCTAAGTACTCTTTCAAGGTAACTTACCACATTATCTTCTTGACATAAGCCTCATAATGCACACTCATGGTAGTTTCATCATTTTATTAGCTCATTCAGCTTAACCCATTTAGTATGTTGTGGTGCCTTTAAACTAATCAAATATGCCTTGATACCTTTCAACTAGGCAAACATTTAATTAAGTTATGTATGCATGTATATCAATTTTATAATTTGGTGCACTTGCAACACCCTATTGATTTATTTCAACAATGTGCCCAATTTTAGGCAAACTCATATGCATGCATATCATTCATGCCTTACAATACAATCACATCACATGTCACACCACATAACTTGTACACTTATCACATCACAATGGTTCATTTGAACCACAAACTCACTCATGAGCATTCACCTGTATACGCATAATCTTTCATAACAACATAGGCACATCCTTAAGCTGCCCATATCATTAGCATAGGCACATCATTTAATTGCCCATATCATTAGTATGCACCTATCATTAGCATACACATATCATTATATTGTACATATCATTAGCATGCACATGTCATCATATGCATTCATACATAGCATCTCATTATATGCATAATATCATAGGCATAACATCATGTACATTTAAACTAAAAAAGTTTATGCATACAACTATTATTTTAAGAACTTTACATGATATTTAAACATCAGCACAATTATAGGTACCTAAAACTGATTTTCTATGTACCTTAATTCAACACGATTATATGTGCTTAAAACTTATTTTCTATGTACCTGAATTTAACACACTCATAGGTAGTTGGAATAGGTTTTTCTGTGCCTGAATTCAGCACACTTGTAGATAATCAAAATAGGTTTTTGTGTGTCTGAATTCATCACACACGTAGATAGCCAAAACAAGTTTATGTGTGCAGGAATTTAGCACTCACAGGTGTTTGAAAACTAATTTTTTGTGTATGCAAAAACACAACACACACTCATTTTTAAAACAGATTTTTTGTTTCCCGCATACACAAAATTTCAGAATTTTTAGATTACGTACACATACTTATAGTTTTGCAGACATGCATACATTCCTTTAACGTGTTGTGCATACAGAAAACTAGCACATACATGCCCATACATAAGAATAAAATCCCTAACATGGGTATATTCCAACAATAACGCTTTCCAAAATTAAACCTATGCACTACTACCAATCAAAATTAACTCTCATAAAAGATGTTGGGGTTTTAAACCTCTTATACTCAGAATAATATCATATTCTAGATGAAGCTTGTTTGCAATACATGTTGATAATCCATAAAACCAACACATACAAAATTTAAGTCATATTGATCATGCATATATTTTGCATCTTATACATATATTTTTATGCATGATTTATCGAAAAATTGCATTAAAAACCCATTCTTATCAATGTTTTTGAGAAACTACTTTGAAACACAAAATAAAGATAAAATCACATTTTTAAACATTTCCCTGTGTTTTTTAGTGTTTTGATTAGTTTAAGACTTTTTAATTATTAGTCTAATTAGTTTAGAAGTGTTCAACTAATATTTTAGTTTTTTTAGAAGTGCTCTTTTCTGAAAAGACGTTTTTCTAAGTGGACTCTTTTGAAGATTTTGAAAACTAATTAGAGTTTTCTACAAAAAAAAATGTGTGACCTAATTTTTTAGTATAAATAGTATTTTTTCATCCATAGGGGGTGTCTCCCTTTTGAGAAAATTGTGTCTTTTCCTTCCTTTATCTCTTCTCTTCCTCCTCTTTTTCGTTTCCAACCGGTTCTCCTTAATTTTTTTCTTCTTTCTCGTCTGTTCTCGTCTTGCTTCTAATCCCTTCTGGCATTGGTTCTTCTTATCTCCATCGTCGAAGGTACGTGTAGCCCAGAGAGAGACTGTTATTCTTCTCAACCCCTTCGTCGGAGGCAAATCGTGAGGTTTGCTTCTTCTTCCCCGTCTCTCCATAGTTTATTATTTAGATTAATTTTTATTATTATTATTTATTTCATAGAATACAAGAATAGTATTTCATCATTGTATATAGCATATTTAATTGTTGCATATAGTTTAGATGATTTTTGTTTTTTAAACTATAAAAGAAAAATAAAATAAAATAATATAAAATAGATTAATTTAGTTTTAACTGATTTTCTTGATTTTCATGCCTAGTCATATTATTTTAATTAGATCGATACATGTAGTTAGATGTTTTTCCTTAATCACGTTATATTTCATTTAGATTAGGTTCAAATTTAGTGTAGAATTAATTTAGAATAGGTTCATTATTTTCAATATTTATTATATTAATTATTTAGATTAGAATAAATTAGCCGATTTAGGGTTTTTATAATCTTTTTAATTTTTGCCAATTATATCTGAATATTTTCTATTTATTTTCAGTATTAGAATAGTTTGGTTAGTGTTTAATTCATGTTCTTGATATTCGTTAATTGCTTTAGTTAGTTTTGTTAATTAAATAGTTTAAATTACAAATCATTAGAATAAATAATTAGTGGTTTTAATTATTTTAATTAAGTTGAGTAGATTAGAATTAAATTTTGTATTTATCAGTAGTTATACTTAATATTTAGTTCCAAAAAATTTTAATTTCAGCACTTAGATTAGAAATTAGGTATCTAAATTATTAATTATCATTTTAATTAGAACCTTGTTATTCTAGTCGATTTAGATAGTTGTGATTTTTTTCTTTTTAGTTAGTCAATTTTAATTTCATGTTAAATCTTGCCTTCCAGTAATTAGATTGGTGTATACTTAGTTTTAAGTCATTAGAGTAATTAGAAATTTATTAGATAAATTAATTTAGTTAAATCAATTTAGCTGATTTTTATTTCTTTATTTCAATTATCCATTTTATTAGAATAGTTTACATTAATTTCTTAATTTATGTTTGTTGTAGATGGTATTAGTTTAATTCACATCAAGTTAGTTAATTGTTTAGTTTATATCTTGATTTTATATTGCATAAGATAAATTGGTTAGCAAAAATTAGCATTAGCCGATTCTTGGTACTTGTTTTAATTCATTGAATACTTTAGTTAGCTTAGATACTATTGTTAGTTTTCTTTATTTGTTAGATCATTAGATACCGTACAACAAGTAGTTAGTATTGATTTTTTAGTTAGTTTGTTATTTGATTTAGTTATTTAAGTTCAATAGTCGATTAGCTATGCTTTTGTCTTCTAGTTAGTTAGTTCATAAGTTAAGTAGTTAGTTTGTTATGTAATATTGTCATTTAGTTGTTAGTTTGTTCAATTTTTGTATATAGTTAGCATATTTTGTCTTCTTGTAGTTAGTTAGTTGTTGCGTGTTGTTTTCTTTATTGTTTCTAATTAGTTAGTTTGTTACATAATTTGTTAATTAGTTTGTTTAATAGTTTGTTTAGTTTGTTTTCAATCTAGTTAAATTGATTCATAGTTGTTATTAAGTTAGTTTGTAGTTTGTTACATTAGTTAGTTTCTTTAGTGTTATTTAGTTTGTTTGTTTGTTATTTTGTTATTTAGTGAATTAGTTTGTTACAGGTTAGTTTTTTTTTACCTGTTAATTAGTTTGTTAGATTAGTTTCTTGCTTTTCTTGATTGAAATATTAGATTTTGGTATTGTTTTTTTGCGTTGTTCTGCTCGGTTTGTGTTTTTGTTTTGCAAGAAAGCGATTGGACGTGCGAGAAGCCCTCAAAAGTGTTTCTAAAGAACCCTCTAAAGTCTCTAAAAAGTTCTCTCAAAAGGCCCTTCGAGCCCTCAAAAGAGCCCTCAGAGAGCCCAAAAAGGTCCCCTAGAGGCCCCTCAAAGAATGTTTTATCAAATGAGCAAAAAATAAATGAGCTTAAAGATTACATGATAGTACTCTAAGGTCCAAAGGAAAGCAGTGAAGATTAAAAGGACTAAAGCCCAAGCAACTGAAGACCTCCTTTTTCTTTTCTTTTACATTAGGTTTATTTAATTCATTAATTTGAGTTTGTATAAGGCCATTTATTATTATTCTTGAGCCCTCTGCAATAGGGTAATTCATTGTAATAGTTAGTTATTTTTATTTATTTTTATTTTAAAAGCAATAAAGCTTGTCATTCTATGAAATACAAAGTTTCTTCTCTCGTTTCCTAAGTTCGACTCGGATCTCACCCTAATGTGAGCCAGTTTTTATTATTTGGTGTCTGACTTTCACAAAACCGTTTGTATCAAAAACATCTTTTAAAAATCTATTTCATAACACTCACACCACACATAAATAGTGTTTCAAAGAAGAATGGTTTGTTTCTTCTACCCATCAAAAAATAATTCTTTTTATAAATAAGTTTGGGTTTTAAATCTTCTATACACAATATAATATCAATTTTGTTATAAATTTGATTCAATACGTACGGTTCATGCATAAACCAAACACATAATATAAGTCCAATCTTATATATATTAAGAAAAATATCTTGGTTTAGCAAACTCAATTTTTCATAAATCGTTTTGGAGTTTTAACACCTCCATGGTCAATATAATATCAACATTTTCATTTGCATGGTTGATATATGTATAATGGCATACATATGTGGATCACACCAAAGCATGCATATGCATCTTAGTATTATACATACACACATGTTAGAGTGCACCTACCTCAATATTGGAACAAGAAACCGTAAATGTTGGTTTGTTGGGATCAGTTGGCTGATCTTCTCCTTTTAACGTCTGTTGTACCAAGGTTCTGCAACACCCTCCAAGACGTTGAAACCTCCTTCCAATCAGTTGTTGTACCACCAATGGATCAACAACACCTCAACCTTTAATTGAGTCTCTTTCCCAATAAGCGTGAGGATGAAAGAAGAAAAAAGAAAGAAAGAGGAAAGAAAGAAACCTTAGGTTTAGATAAGGGTGGGCGTGTGAAGAGGATCTCCTCTTTTATAAGTCAACAACCAATTTTTCAAAAGGGAATAGAAAGTTTGATAACTTCTCTATCTCATGCTTGGTTTGGATTTTCATTTAGGCAAGTCTCTCCAAAACGTGTGGGAGGTTTTCAAATCATTTAAATGCCCCATATAAGGATTTCTCCCAAAGACGTGTGAGAGGGAGTGAAAGTCAAAACTTACCTCATTCCTCACCCAATTGCTTAAAGTCCTTCCACTTTGTGGACTTTCCAAAAATCATTTTGTAGGGAGGGAATTCTTACCTTTTTTCCTTGCTCATTTGTTTATAGTCCCTTGCCAACGTGATCTCTCCCAAAAATGTGTGGGAGCGAGGGGTTTTCTAAACTTTTCATAACAAATTCCTTCTTTAAGTAGGTTTTTTATATAACATTCATTTAGAATGTTTTAGCTATTTATGATACCTAATTAAATATAATATTATTATAGATAATCTTAGCTATCTAGGATCCCTAATAATATATCAATTAGGACCATAATCAATTCAATTAGTTGATTGGGTTATTTATTGAATATGGCAAGAAGGTGGACACATCCCACCTTACTTGGGTTGCTTTAACTTAATTGGATCTACCCCATACTGGGGTTTAATATATAAGAGGGGCCCACATAGTGAGGCATCCCTCCTTATGAGTCAAATCACCAAATTAATCCAAATTCAATTCCAATTTTAATTCAAATTTGAATCCAAAATAAATTTTAAATTCAAATGCACATTAAATCTAAATTCAAATCCAACTAAATTTTAAATTCAAATACACAATTGGAATTCATATCTAAATAAAAATAAATTCTCAATTCAAATCGAAATTCAATTTAACTTGAAATTCAAACTCAACTAAATTCAACCAAGAATTAAACATGAATTTCATCATTATTTATTCATGAAAATATGTTGAAAAGTTCTTGGGTATTACATATAGGGTTTCTCTTCTTACCATATTGGCACTGATGACTTCAACCATTTCCTTGAATCGGCTAGCCTAATGGAAATTAAAAACGCTTCTTCCTGTTTTACATGGCACAACAAGCAAGTGGGTCCTAATTTCTGAGAAAACAAGCTTGATCATTGCTTTATTAATTGCTCATTGGTTGTTTCAATTCTCAACTTGGTTGTTAACTGTGCTCCCAAAATCGATTTTCGGATCACAATCCTCTCCTCTTTACTATGAACCATCGAATCAGAATCAAGGCGTCGCAATCGTTATGTTATTTTTCATCATGGGCACTTCTCCCAGGCTGCCACAAAGTGGTCAAGAGGGCGTGCTCTACTGAGATAATATGATGTCTTGTGTTTTGCGTGGCATCAAAGTTATCGATATTTCATCGTTGTCATCTCTGGGAATGGAAGAATAACATAGTAGGGGATCTACGGGTTCAAAAAGATCAGATAAAAATGAAGCAAATTCAAATATGCAACAACAGGTTGATCAGGGAAGCTCATTTGCTATTGATAAAGAATTTCACCTTCAAGATGAACTCTCTGACATTCTCAAGTTAGAGGAAATCAATTGACATCAAAAGTGAAGATGTAGTTAGCTTAAAGAGGGGGATCAAAACCAAGGTTGTTAAATGCGTTGAGGCGAAGCGAGGCGTTGAGCTTGTTATGAAGCGAGGCGTAAGCTTCATGATCAAAATAAAAAAATATATAATATTAATAAAATAATAAAAATTTTAAATAAAAACTAATAATAAATGACAATATAAAATAAATAATATTTTCCTATAGTTAACTCATCGTTGTCGTCGGGTTGCTGCTCTTCCTCGCCGCCAACCTGCAATATCAGATGACATTTCTTTTATATCACATAAGAGTAGTACAACCTGCAATATCAGATGATGACTGTGTGACTGTATCTGCACCATGTTTAATAGGTGTTTAGGATTGCCCTTTTTTCCTTTTCCTGTTTCTGTTAAGATTTCTCTGATCATGAGGCAATAGATTAGATGGATGAATGACTCAAAAGGGGTATCTTGTTACTCTTTTTGTGAGTTCATAATTTGTTTATTTACCTGGTTGTTGTCATCTCATCTATTTATCGGTTGAATTCATTTCTTTAAAATATTCACCTTGCCTGAAAAAAGTAACCTACAATTAATTTGGATTCCCATCAATGAGGAATCTAGGAAGAGTGGGAATTCACTATATGCAGAGACTTAATGTTGTAAACCACACTACAAGTTTAATTGATGGACAAAATCGTGTTATAGAGTCTTCTCTGTCTTATTCATGAAAGGGCACAACACAAGGTACTTCACTCCTTTTCATTTTGATATGTCACTTCTCAAAATTGAACAGGGAGATATTTGTTTGATTATGCCTTAGTGATTGGATAAGAATTTTCTTCATTTTCAAATTAGCATCATGAATTTTCAAAGCATGTAGCTATTGATTCAGCAAGAACGTATTGGCCCTCTAAATCATGGAGTCAATATCATCATCTATTAATAAAAGGAACTTCTTGATTTGGCCAGAGAGCAAACTTACCAACTGCAGAGTCATACACAAGTGACTGGAGCAGAACCTCAGGTGCCCTATACCTGGATGATAACAGGTCAGAAAAAACTGGAGCAAAAAAAAATTGTAAGAACATGACCTTAGATGTATGGTAGCCTTACCATCGAGTTGAAACATATTATGAATAAGAAGCATGCTTGGTGTATCATCAGACAACTATGAGTATGAATGCCAACCTTGCTCATCTTCAGCAAAATCAAAATCCAAAGTATTTCGTATAGACTTGAAGAAAGTAGAAATAGGCCCACTGGGCACATCATCCAAGCAACCAATGCTTAAACCATTGACCTGAAACAAGTGGAAGCATCCTTCTAAGCAATTACATAAAATTCCCTTAAAAAAGTCAAAGGAGAAAGTTCATTGATCAAGATATAAAATCAAACTGCACAAAAATTAAAAAGACTGGTCAATAAGAGAAGACTCAATATAGTTGCAGACTTGCAAGCTATCCATGGAAATGTTGCCTATCCAGATGGCATGAACCATTCTACTGGATCCCCCTCTAAAAATGCCTCCTTAGCAGACGAAGATATCATGCAAAAAAATCTAAAACAAAGTTTAGATTCCTTCCGGTGGGTCCTCTGAAGTTCCCAAAACACATAGAAAGCTACTAACTTCAAACCCATGCACATCCCTTTCCTTATGGATGCATCACCATGGGAGATCTAGCAATTAAAAGTCTCCCATGGAATCAAACATACTCTATCTTCCAGATGAGCAAGGTTAAAAGTGGTAAGCAATAAGTTGCAGAGGCTCCCCTGAGAGGCGTGGATGCAAGGTAGTCGGCGCTGGGAGCGAGAGACGAGGAGAGGAGAGGAGGAGGCAGGTGCAGACTGACAAAGCCCTCCCTCCCCTGTGCGATTTTTACAGAGGGTTGGGGGAGGCACGAAAAGGGAAATGAGGGGATGAAGGTTTAAAACATTAAAAGAAAGAGAGAAACCCTTTCGTATTTCAATTTTTGAGGGTTGTACATGAGGCGTACGCTTTATAATCGAAGCGGGACTCGAAGCGAGGCGCACGCTTCACTCATGTGAAGCGTGCGCTTCGAACCCACAAACGCTTCATCTAGCGCTTCAGTATTTTTTTTTTGCGCTTCGCCTCTAAGGCGTACGCCTCAGGTAGTGAGGCGTACGCCTCTCACAACACTGATCAAAACACTCACTTTTTTTACCTCATGGCTAACAGGAATATGCAGTGCAAGCAAATTCATTGGCTTAGAAGGGAAGATGGGTCTAGTACTGTTATAGGCTTAGAGGATATATTTAGAGAAGCAACGGATTTCTTTTCTAAATTATTCTCTTGTTCAATAGTCAACCCTAACATATTTGAAGCCTTCATGGATCCCCTAGTCACCAGTGAGGAGAATGAGAGTCTGCCCAGACCCATTTAATAAGATGAGATCTCCAATACAGTTTTTTCTCTAGATGGCGAAAGCTCCCCAGGCCCAGACATTTTTCCAATTAGCTTCTTTCAGTGTTTTTGGTTCATCGTCTCTAAGGATGTTTGCATGGCCATTCATGATTTTTTTAGTCAGAGGTAAGATCCTCACAAGCATAAACACTACCCATATATTATTCTTATTCCAAAGGAAGAAGAAACTCATTTCCTCGCTAAATTTCGTCTCATTAGCTTGTGTAACTTTCTATACAAAATAATTACCATGATAATAATGGTGAATCAAATGACTCACAGCCTCCAACGGATTACGTTTAAAGCAGACCTCGCTAAAGCCTATGATCCTGTTGACTGGAAGGATACCTTCTTTCTCGGCTTTGAAATTGCAGAACCTGGACCCATGTTATGTGTTGTATCTTCACTCCTAAATTTGCGATGGTAGTGAATGGAGAGCCGAGGCTGAAGTTTTACAGTGGTAGAGGTCTTTTTTCTCCTGGAGAGACTAATTAGCCATTGGTTAAATCAATTAGAGGGTGTTGATCTTATCTCCCCAATCTCAGTGAAGTGCTTTAGTTGGAGCCATTCACTTTTTATAGATGACGCATTGTTTTTTCTCCGCGATAGAAGTCAATCTTTAGATAACTTTTCCAAAATTATTCAGGACTTTAAAGCAAAATCAGGCCTTCTTGTTAGTCATGAGAAACCCTTGTACATTCCTTTTAATGTCTCACCGTCAGTTGCTTCGTGTCAGTCATACAATGTGGTTGGCAAAAAGCCCATCTTTCAATTAAGTATTTAGGCCTCTCTCTCTCTCTCTCTCTCTCTCTCTCTTAAAGGTAGCTAAAACCATGTCACTGTGATCCTCTGTAAGTTTCATAATAGACTTGAGAATTTGAATAGCAGGATCCTTTCCATGGCTGACAGATCGACTCTCATTCAATATGTTGTAGCATCTTTTTTCATATATTAGATGCCTTGCTTCATTTTGCCAAGCACGATGATCACAAAAAGGGAAAGGATTATGAATCAATTATGGTATGACTCTCCCTCAAAACATCATTTCAGTACATCTATCCATGGGTCTCACAAGCCCCTTTGGTTGAGTACCTATGCTATCCTAAAAGTAAGTCATTTGTTAAATTTCTCCATCTCATTCCAGTGGCAGAGGTGTGATTGATCCATATCTGGGCGTAGATAGTGATGTTCTTGACATTATTTTGCAACATATTGAACATGCTAGTATTCGGTTGGAACCAGACCAATAAGATAGCATTTCATGGGCAGGCTCATATAGGTTTTCCACTAAAGTCGCATTGCAGATACCAGCACCATAATTTCTCTCACGGCCACCTGATTTCGAGCAAAGGTCATTGCCTGAGGGCTGCCATTATTCTTTTGCTAGCCTATTATATTATTATGATTGGTTATCATCTCAGGAGCGTTTGAAAAAGTCGGGTTTTTCCATGGTCAGCCGGTGCAAAAGTTTTAGAGGAATCTATAAGCCACCTTTTTCATGACATGCAGAATATCACGTCGTGTATGGAGAGAAATTTGCAGGATGTTCAGTCAGTGGTGTATCCCTCACAGATCGATAGAAGCCTCGTTATATAGATGGGCTCCTGCCGCTTTAGATTAAAACCTCTTCATCATGCACGGCTGGTAGCATTTCAAGTGGTTGTTTGGAGGCTGTGGACCGTTCGTAACTCCATCATCGTCGAGAACATCAGCTTCAATGTGCAGCAAATGTTGGTCATACATGATCTAAAGTTGGTCATGTTTCAAGCATGGGTTCTTGCATTGAGGAGAGATGTGGACCCACTCGCCTGAAAACGGTCATCTAAATAAATCACATTTAAACGTGTTTCATTTGGATAAGCATGAGATAGGTGGGTGAAACCTGTTATAATTGGAGACTGTCAAGGATGCTATCTAAAAACAGGTTGGATCATCAATGATTCAAGCACCAAGGATAGAGATTGGAAAGTTTGGATAAAATTCTTAAATCATATCTCATGCACACCTAGTCTCAATATTGAAATTTCGCGCGGGGATCAAGCCAGGTTGATCAACAATCGTTTGTAAGGAAGGGGTCCCTACGATTACTTGGAATTAACAAAAAAAAAAAACACTTTCACGGTCGCCTCCCTCTTTGAAACTTGCATCCCACTGCTAAAAACTTTGGTTGCATGGTTAAAAGTAAAAAGCAAAGTTTTGGGTAAAAAAATGGTTTTGCAATATCTCGAACCAGGAGAAAAAAAAATTGAAATAAAAAAAAAGATACCCATTAAAGGCTATCTGACACGTGTATTAAAGATGTACGCGTGCAGTACCTGAAAACTCACAGGTAAGCGTAAAGATATATATATATACATAGAGAGAGAGTGTGTGTATGTGGTCCCCACCATCCTCGAGGAGTTGGTGGTGGAGTGCCCAGTGCCCGTACACTTATCCGGGTTTTCGTAAAAATAAATAAATAAATAAATAAATAAGTGAAAATTAAAAATATATCGCGAACGCATGCCATTCAAAAAGCGCGGGAAACCTGTTGGCGTGACCTTGACCGACTTTTGACCTTATAGGGGCATTTTAGTCATTTATCAATACCTTGGGGGTCTTTCCCAAATCGCAGAAAAGGACGATGACGGTCAGCAGTAACGGCTCTCGGGTGAGTGTACGCGTGCGAGTTGACACGTGGTAGAGTACCATTGGATTCCTAGCCCGTAAAAATCACACGCCAGCATGCCATCTCCGTCAACTCCCAGTCTCTCCCCCCTCTCTTCTTTCTCTCTCTCTCTCTCTAGCCAGCTGTCTTCACATTTCAACTCTCTCTAACGGTTGGCCGAGGCAGTTAACCATGGTTAGCAAGAAAAAAAAATTGAAAAAAAAAAAAAGTTTTTTTTTTTTTAACATAACAGAATTTTTTTTTAGGTTCTTCGAAGAGCTCGCCCCAATTGATTACGAAGCGATAGAACTTATCGGCAAAACGCACCTCTTATTTCCAAAATTAACGAAAATGCCATCCCCTTGTGTTTCCTAAACATAGACTAATCGGTACCCAGTGGTTTTACGATCAAGACCGTCCAGGGTTTTGATGAATTCGAAGAAAACGTATTAATGAGCGCATGAGAACTTCGAGGGGGTTGTTCTTGTCTGGCTTAGGGACATATACGTTATTTTCTAAAATCTTCATCTCTTCCCTTACCCCCTTCGTCGCCGACTCATATTCCGGCCCTTCTAGAGAATGACGAAACTACCCCTCCTTCCGTCCCTCTTCCAACCTTTTTGAAAATTGAAAAAAAAAATAAAAACAAAAAAATAAGAGCGATATATTATTGACGCAAGCAGCACGTCAAAGCATATCATTATCAAATATCGGTCAAATCTCGCAGAAAATGATGAGAATGACCCTGGACTTTCTTAAATGACGAATACGTCCCCCTGAACCACTGCTGGCCCTCCGATCGCTTACCACGCCCAGATCTCGACCGTCCATCCCCCAGGCTGCTACGAATATGACGTTCTGACGAGGGGGGCTCAGTTTGGTTAGAGGCCTTCATGTGAATTTATTTTGTTGTGGAGAAATGGGAAGGCATTTTCATCAATTCGTCCACAGATTTTGTCCTATGTTTGGCATTTTGGGTTCGGTCCTGTCATTTTTCCCAAATTAGTCCTCTCGATTTTTTCGACTTTAATGGACGAATTTTGTCAGCTATCTACCTGGGGATTCACTGCCTGAGCACATCACCCCAAGTTTCAACTCAAAACCCAGCTCTCCCTTGCCTTCCTAGAAAACCATTGATGAATGAACTCATCCAAGGTATATGCCAACCTTATTCTCCAAATCGCGACTCTTTATAGAAAGTCATGGTCCCTGGAATTCATCTTCTCTTCAACAAAATTTTTCTGAAATTTGACTTAAAGAATTACTCATCCTGCCAACTTTTTATCTACTTTGAGGGTTATTTTGGTAACTTTGTCACAATATTTTCCTTTTTTTTATTGAGTCGAGATTTCAGTAGAACCGAGAGAGAGAGAGAGAGAGTGTTTGTATCATAGGCGTCACCGTCTGTGGGCTTGTCATATAGTAGAGGGTCTGCCATCCTCTGGGATCCATGTGGTTAGGGTTTAGGGTTTTAGTCTTTTAGAGAGAGAGAGAGAGAGAGAGAGGAGGAGGGAACACACACTCTCTCTCTTTTCTCTCTCTCTCTTCAGTCTCGTATCTTCTGGCCTTGTTAAAAATGAAGAGCGCACACACTGTTTCCTTCTTAGCAACCATTAGCACCCTTCTCTTTTCAGACAAAGAAAGCTCTCCCCTTTAATTCTTGCCTTCTCTTTCCTCTTTCAGCCTTTTCTTTTCAGAGAAGCAGAGATAAACGTCGACCCCAACAATTCCCTTTTTACTGCACCACACAACCCCTTCTTGCCTCTCTCTCTCTCAATCTCTTTGCCGTTTCTTTTTCATTGATTCCCCATAGGAGACCATACCCCTTTTTCCGTGTATTTAAGGGCACGTATAAATAAGGGAATTCATGAGAATTTCTTATGCTTCTGCTCTCTGATTCCCCAAAGGAGAGAAAGAAAACAATGGTGGGTGTTGCCTTCTTTTTGTTTCCCTTTGATAATAAAGAAACGCTTTGAATTCATGGTGGTTTTATTTATTTTTTCATTTCTAATTCTTTGGTCCTTTTTTTTAATGAGTAGTTTGGCTATGCGTCTGGGAATTCATCCCCCAATCCTCTGTGGTTGGACACTCTTCTCTCTGAGAAGTTCTTCATCCCTTGCCCTCTTCACGAGACCGCCAAGAAGAACGAGAAGAACATCTTCTGCTTGGATTGCTGCACCAGCATCTGCCCTCACTGCCTGTCTCATCACCGTTCCCATCGCCTTCTTCAGGTTTTTCTCCTTTTTATTTCTCTTACTAAACTACCACCCTCTTTCTTGTTTCGAGTTTTGATCGAATTCTGGTCATACCATGGCACCCTTCTGGTTTTTTCTGCACGATAGGTTCGGAGGTACGTTTATCACGACGTTATTCGGCTGGACGATCTCGAGAAGCTCATCGACTGTGCGTATGTTCAGGTTGGCTCTTTGCAAGAATTTGATTTCCTTCCTTTTTGAGTTGAATTACTATTTTGATTGTGCTTCCTTGGTATGTATTATGAAGATTTCATGAAATTGGTTGCTTTATCTTGGAAACTTTTTTTGGCTACTCGTCAAAATTACTCTTCTCCTGATGTAATTCTCTCTATGTTGAGTATTTTTTTCACAGAAATTTCTTATATTAAATTCTTTTCCCCGAAATTTCTTCCATCTTTTAGGCTTATACGACCAATAGCGCCAAGGTTGTGTTCTTGAACCAAAGGCCTCAATCTCGCCCGTTCAGGGGCTCGGGCAACATGTGTAGTACGTGTGATCGGAGCCTGCAAGAGCCATTCCTCTTCTGCTCGCTAGCATGCAAGGTATCTCTTTTTCCTTCCTAAAATTTCTTGGTTAATTATTCGATTTCGAATTGTGGGTAGTCCTGAAGTAGATTCGTTAGTCGATTTTGATTCGTGGGTATGCCTTTTTTTGGCTTGTTTCTTGGGGAAATTAGGTGCACCACCTACTGAGGAGCGAGGGCTCGTTGTTGAACTATCTGTACGACTGCGACTACCTGCCGTTGCAGGAAGGTTTCCGGGGGGAGAGCGACGACCTCGACGACGGCCAGCTGACGCCGGACTCCGTTCTCGACACGCCGGTTTCGTTCCAAATGCCGCCGGCGTTCGTGTGTCCCGAGCCGGAGCTCGTGAGGAAGAAGAGGACCAGCGTCTCGGTCTCCCGGCCGTTCCGCACCTGCTATCCCGCAACGGAGATGGTAGCCTCCATGATGAATAATCGGAGAAAGGGCATCCCTCAGAGATCCCCCCTCTACTGATCCCTCTCTTTCTAGCCAATTTTTTTGCTCGACTCGCCGGATTTCTGTGCACTTTCGATTTCTCTCTTTTGGCGGGCCTCTTTCTCAATTCTCCTAATCTCTGCGGCTTATATTTTTGTTTTATTTTTACTTTTACTGTCGAAAATTACAGTGTAGAATTATGGACATGACGGTGGTGACGATGAAGGGGGAAGGTGGGGTTGTAAGGTGCTGGTGAAAACCGCCCAATTTTGTAGAGAATTTCTATTATTGTTTTATGGGGTTCTAAATTTTTAATTTTATTGGTAATCGGAACAGAGATTTCTGCAATTTGCCGGGTTCTTTATATCAATTTTAGCTTGTGTTTTGTCTTTTCAGTTTTCAGTTAGCATGTATTTAAGATTGGATGTATGTAATATATGATTTCTTTTTAAAGTTGTTATGGTTATTTATTTATTGTTATTGCCTTTTGATTGGCTGGGGGGCACATTCTTTGTGTCTGCATTCGGCGAAAAGAAGGTGGGTTGGACATCACTGACAGCTAGTATTGGCGCTGTAGGGAGGAAATCATCTTGATGGTTTTCCACTGAAATTCCTTAGATAGCGATTTTCTCATTGAGAGAGAGAGATTGGTGGTAGTGTTTGATTGGATCACTGGAATAGCAGTTAACACAGGTTAAGTAGAATTTGGTGGTAGGTCGTGGTGTTCAATTGGAATAGTAATTAACAGTTGAGATAGAACAGGGAGGAGGTGTAGCAATGACCATATTTGAATAGTAATTAATACAGATGGTGTGTGTGTGTGTGTGCGAGAGAGAGAGAGAGAGAGAGAGAGAGAATGGTGGTAGTGTTTGATTGGATCACTGGAATAGCTTGACACAGGTTAAGTAGAATTTGCTGTTTGGTCGTGGTGGTCAATTGGAAATAGTAATTTTTAACAGTTGAGATAGAGCAGGGAGATGTAGCAATGACCATATTTGAATAGTAATTAATACAGATGGTGTGTGTGTGTGTGCGCGAGAGAGAGAGGGAGAGAGAGAGGTGAACAGCAATGGTCATGGTTCATTGGTAAGTAGTCCGTGGGTCACAGTTGGACAGTCCTTTTGAGTTTTAACTCAGAGCACGCGGGCTCTGAGAAAAGTAATAAAACGATTTGACTTCTTTTTCTTGGTGGATATGTGTGTGAGGTACAATTTTAACCTATCTTATTTCTTTGGCTTTTTTGTTTGAGAGTTTTTTTTGGAGTCACATTATTTTTTGTCCGTTGGCTGCCAATTGCCATTACCTCTCTAATTACTGTTTTACTTTGTCCTCAAATGGCTCTTAAAATTTAGTTTGTTGGAAGCCGTTCAAATGAGTCGTGTTGGAACAGGAGGTTGATGGTCTCAAAAAAAGAGCAGGAGGTTGATGGGTGACGAAGGTGCAATACTCCCAGATGTTTTTTTGTTCGCCAAGGAAATCCTTTCTTCACGGGCTGCATATTGGCAGGCTTCTGGTTGGTAAAATCTTTGCACTCCTCCCCCTGTGTGCACGCCGGACAATACGCGGGCATCTTCGACCTTGTGACAAGTGATGCTCCTGTTGGATTTTGAACTCGAGATGTTCCATCAACTTACAAGTTGCCCCTACTGTTATAGACATGCCATACTCCAGCTTATTCAATACATAATCTGCAATTTCTGCAAATGCACGATCCCTATACCCTAGTTAAGTTGTGAGCCAACCAACAAGACCACGATATCTAGTGATTATGATACTATCGTGCTTTATAAGTTCTTAGGATTTTTAGATGCTTTATTATCTCGAGACAGTCAAATTTGAAGTGTCCACTTATACAGTGTGGCCGGAAGGCTGTTAGATACGTTGGTGATAACTTTACTGCGCTGCCAAGGTGGGGGCCTAATTGGACGTCAGAAGTGATATGATAGGCTTGTCCTGTACTCTGTGTTCCTAGTGAATCATGGTCTTCTCTTCCATTCATGTACTCCATATAGTGTCCCCAAGTTAAAAACGGCAAAATCTCAAGAATAAAAAATAAATTTTATAAGAAAATATAAACAAAACACATTTAAAAATAAAAATCATGGTTTTTTTGCCATAAATATATTTTAAATTTAAAAATCTTACAGTTTGAAAATTTCACGAGAAATTACAGTTTTAAACTTTCAGGCGATTTCTGGCGATATTTGTCAGTAACTGTCCCACACAAAGGAATATGAATTCAAATGAAATGGGTATCTGGCTAACGGGTAAGTGGTTTCTTTGACTTGGTAAGAGAATGAACAGTGAAATGGCAGGCTCTGTATTGTTAGGTCTTGGCTACTATTGCTTGTGTGCATTCCCATACATTAGGACTAAGGGATCAAAAGAAAACAACTGGACATGTAAGTGTGTGATGTGGAAAGAAAGGGCAATCAATGTGTGATGCATCTACAGGGTGTACAAGGACATGCTTTTGTGTGGCATAGTCTTTTTTGGGAATTCTCAACCTGTGCTAAATATAGACCTAAAGTACTGTTTATACATGCATGGTGGATATTGCTTGGTAAAAGTATGGCATATGTTTATCTTTAGTACCTAAGAACTTGGTGAGAGTAATATTGGGAAATTTTGCAGTGCTTTATGAGCATTTCAAGAATTCTGTCAAAATTGAATCGAATCGGCCAGTTTTCGATTCGATTTGGACTGATTCAGCCCCCCTACTGTATGGGCGATTCAGGCCTGATTCAGCTGAGCTGTGTATGAGGCCAATTTGGTTCGATTTGAGTCTGAATTGACCTACTTATATAAATTTCTTTCTTTTTTGTTCTTTTTTAAATTTAAAAACTTGTTTGTTTAAATAGACAGATTCAAAACAATTTGCTTACCAATTTAGGCTGTTTCTAAAAGCCAATTCGATTCAGAAACCAATTTTAGCGATATTGCATTTGAATAATGACAAGGTGTATTTCTGTGGTTGACGGGCTACATTTCAAAATTTTACTACTTTTAAATGTTAAGGGTGTAACCCAAGGTTGGGAGACTAGGAAGCGAAAGTGAAAAATGAAAAGGGAAGCAAGAAGCGATGCATTTTAAAATGTATTGGAAGTGGAAGGGAAGCAAGAAATAAAAAAAGAAATATAAGAATTGAATGAAAATAAAAATGAAATACAAATAAAAACTAAAATAGAAGTGGCTAAAATTAAATTTCATGATTTTTTAGTGTAAGAAATAAATTTTCAACAAAATCTAAAAATGATGATTACCAATTTAGAGAAAACACATAAAAAACATGAAAAGTTGAGTAAGAGAACATATAAGAAAAATAGATAAAGCATGTGAAATGCATAGGAGAAGCATAGGGGGATCAAGGTTTTCATCAAGTTTCGTAAACCAGGAGTATCGCGCTTCCAAAGCGAGCTTCCCACCTATCTAAGAAGCTTCTGTTAACTCTGGTGTAACCAATGTCGTCAATATCTAAATCAGACCTGTTTTTTTATAGTTTGTTATTATGATTGGTAAACGAGATGAACTGCTCATGGCTTAGCTTGTAAAGAGCTCATTCAAACTCATGAAATAGGCTTGGCAATTAGAACATGAAAAACAGCTTGTTACTTGGTGTTTTTTTTTTTAATTTTCAAAATTTGTTTGTTTAAATAGACTGATTCAGAACAATTTGCTTCGAACTGATTCAGGATTTATTTTTTTTGGAAAACCAATTGGATTCAGCAACTGATTCCAAAAACACTGCATTTCAATAATGAGAAGGCGTGTTTGTATGTAACGCATACGGCGATGTGCGTTACATGAGTAATTTTGTCCAAAAGCAATTAAGGTAAAAAACCCGAGGTATAATATCATTTTCTTATTTAGATTAGACGTGTCAAACTCTTTTTTTTTAGGAATGTGGCATGTTTTGCTTTATTAGGAAATAAAAAAAGTAGGCATCTTTTTGTTTTATAGTCTAACAATATAACTAAAAGGTTGAATGAGACCCCCTTTGATTAATTGTCCTCTAGAGGCTTCTTGACTTTTACGGTTTTGATGATAAGTGTGCTTGTTGTCTTGTATCAGGTAACCCCTTCATGTTCATGTTAGCCCCATCACCACATGCTAGAAAATACATGAAGAACTGCTTATATTCCGCTTGTAAAGAGCTTGTTTGAACTCATGAAATAGGCTTGGCAAGTGGATCAGTTTGGCTAGACTCATATGAACTGGTTATAAATATATTTATATCATACTGTTTTGCTTGCAAGCAATAAGTTTAGAGTAAAAATCTTATTGCTTACAACTTTGAAGTTATGTATTTATTTTTCTAAAATAAGCCAGTTTCAGCTTAATTAAGTCAGTAGGTTTACAGTTCAAATTCTATTATATTCAATTTTGAAAATATATATTTTTTTTGGTAAACAAGCCAGGTCAAGCTCAGCTTGTTTAACTTGAGTGACCACGAGCTCGAGCTCGAGCTCAGCTCGGCTCAGCTTGCCACAAAAACAAGCCAAGCTGGAGCACTCTCTATCCGGTTCATTCAGCTCGTTTATCAGTCTTATTTGTTACTTAAATTCAACACAAGTACAGCATTAGTTTTTTTTTTCCTTAAATAGTGATTATTTGCTTCTTTGATCTAAACCCTTCTTTGGGAGGGCAGTTTTGGCTAGTAGGAGGCTATGACAGGATGGTGTGCTTGCTGTTTGTGACAGCAAAACCCTTTTTTTTTTAAAGGCAAACTGGCCGGGTTACGCAGACCCCATCAGTTACACAACATACCTTTGGATTTTGAACTTGCAACGTCCCAACACATGGTGACTCAAGATCAATGTTGAAAGCCATAGCTGAAACCAATGTTGTCATTATCGGTGTCAGCCCTGTATCATTTGGCCAATGTACGAATTCCGGTGAATCGGCCAATACCGATACTCAATGAATCGTTCTGAGGCCAAAAAATTAATTGAAAATGTTATGTGTCAATCAGAAGGTGTGACACATGTTAAAGCCATTAAAATACTATTAAAAAATAATTTTAAGTATTTTTATATTTATTAAAAAAATAGTCAATTCAGGGGTGATCAAAGCGTATCTATCTTCTGCCAGTACGCCGATACAGGCCGTCGATATGCATCGATACCGATACGGACAACATTGCCTGAAACTCCAGCATAGCATGTTGGACATGCCATACAGTCCATGGAGGTGGTAGGTACATGGGGGCACATGTGAACTGAATTCAGTAATTGGTACGAGCTGAAAGATGCCATCCTTTTTCATATAATTACTCTCAAGTGGAGAACGTGAGTGACTCAAAGTTGTTGGTGCACCTCATTGTTCACATTCTACTGTTCTACATCGAACTTGGAGCGAGCACAGAGCTGGGGTTAGGCAGACCCTTACCAGTTATACAATAATACCATTGGGATTTGAACTTGCAATGTCCCAACACAAGGTGACGTGCACTGGCTGTTCGTACCAAACAAGTGGAGCCCCCCGTTGGTAGGAAAAAAAAACTTTTAATATGGTAACTTGGCTATATAGAGTTGGGCCGGGACAGATTTAGATTGACCTGTTTATCCCTCGTAAATGGAAAGGCTTTGGCTAGGAGCCTAAACCAATGGTCCTAAACACTGCCCTACAACTACAAGGGTCTTGTACAATCTTAAGTGCACTGGCATTATGGCCTTGTCGCCCTCCATGGTTCTTTTTGTTGCCTTCCCATCGTAGTGGGCACTACTAATTGCTAGGATGGGTGTGGATCGACACAATAACGCCATACCATACCATCGTTAGATGGTTGATATGCTACACTACCCAATATAATTACTTGGGCCTCAAATCAGCGGCGGAGCGAGGAATCTAAACTAGGGTGGGCACAAATATACAATAAAAAGGTGAAAATATTTATTAATAAACTATATTAATAATATGTTAAAAAAACAAATAGTAATTTAAAGTGTACCTTCTGCAATTGACAATAGTGATTTTTCATATTTAGAAAACAATTCATAATTGATTCATTGCTGATTCATTAAAAAAAGTTAGCAATTGATAAAAATCATGGAGGTCTCATCTATGCTAATTGATAAAAAAATAAAATCCTTAATATTCTAACCAAAATCAAGCATTTATTATTCATGGATTCATGTTTAATGCTAATTGAAAAAGAAAAACACATAAAAACCATAAAGCCATAATTAAATATTTATAAAAATTTATAAAAGTCAAATCAAAACCCTAATTTCTATAAACATCATAATTTTGCATTTATACTAATTGATAAAAAAACAAAGACCCTAATATTCTACTAAAAATCAAGCATTCATTATTCATAAGTTTATGCCTAATAATAATTAAAAAATATAAAAACCACTAAAATTATAACTAAACATTTATGTCATTATAAAAAAACTAAATCAAAACCCTAAATTGTAACAAACATAATAGATAGAGACAAGCTTCCGCAATTTGAATTCTAGAAAACCAAATTAAATTTCTAAATATAATGAAAATACCACTCTCGATAGAAGGCCTACATTTCATGCTACCACCCTCATATTTACCAATGGACAGAATTGTCATTATTGGTCACATATTCGGACCGGGTTAAGGTTGCTTTAGGACCAAGTAAATAGATTTGAACCATAGAGTCATGGTCCAAACCCTTGATCCAACCCATGCATGAATGCTTCCAATTGGATCTGCATCATTTTGGAACTAGTTTACTATGATCAAGTCAGAAAATAAACTGCACAAGCATATTTTGGTCCGATCTTGATAGTGAGACCAGATAAGCTCACTTTCAAGTGGGTTGAACCTATGAAATGAACAAGTTTGACCCCTTTACAACATGCTCTAGCCAAATGATAGTCTTTGTTCAGTTTTTAGACCTGGACTTGGTTGAAAGTTCATGCTAATCATGTTAGTATCTAGAATGAAGTTCTTATAACAAGATGACTGAGTTATGCCTTAGTCTGAACATTGTGCAACATATTTGAGTCTGAACTGGAATTTGAACTAATCTGAGATGACAAAGTGGAATCTGAATCTAAATTTAACATGCTTATTCTGACATGAAAAGAAGTCAGCTCGAGTGGTGCCCACTCTGATCATATCTTTCATTGGGTGGGCAGTCGGGTCAGGGTGGGCATTGCACACCTTGACTTGAGGTTGAGTGTGATGCATCCAATGTGGGTATTGGTGTTGGTTTGAGTCAGAATTGACATCCTATAGCATTCTTTAGTGAAAAGTTATCGAATATCAAACATCAATATTCTACATATGATCTTGAGTTTCATGCAGTAGTATAAGCCCTTTAATATTGGTGTCACTATCTTATTTATAAAGAGTTTGGACTATATATTGATTATGAGGCACTCAAGTATATCAATAGCCAAAAAAAGTTAAGTGCTAGGCACACTAAATGGGTCACTACCTACAATAAATGTTCATCATACAACAAATATCAATCCTTTATTCTTAATAAAGTAGCAGATGCACTTAGCCAAAAGAATAGTCTTTTGTCGTCCATGCCTATTTGAGTCATATGACCTTCATACTAATTTTAAGGACATTTGGCATAAGTCTCTCTAACGAGTGCTTATCATATTTTTCCTTTTCATATTCATGATGGGTAGTTGTTTAGAGAAAATCGTGTGTGCATTCTTAATATCATATTTGCATAAAGGAGGTTTTGCTAGTCGTTTAGGTCAAGACAAGACGTATGCTCTTGTGAGTGAGCATTATTCCTGGCCTAAAATGAGACATGATATTGATAAGTTTGTCCAGAAATGTCATGTTTGTCAAGTTTCAAAGGGTTCGTGTTGGGTTTACCTTGTACTTATGGTTTTAATTTTATCTTTGTTGTTGTCAACCAATTCTCTCTCTCTCTCTCTCTCTCTATATATATATATATATATTCATCCTAAGTAAATGCACTATTGATGCCTTATCAGTGGCCTCCTGTTACTTTAAAGATGTAGTGTGTTATCTTGGGCTTCTTCATGTTCGACCATGATACTCGTTTTCTTAGTCATTTTTTGAGGTCTCTTTAGTTATTGTTGAAAATTATATTTCAATTTAGTAATGTGTGCCACCTTCAAATTGATGGTCAGACAAAGGTGGTCATATCAAAACTTGGGATTGATTTTTCCTCAAGCTAAGTTCACTTATAACAATATGGTGAATTGGTCCACTGAAAAGTCACCTTTCCATATATATCGTTTATGATTGTTGCCCTATTCATGTGGTGTTGATTCCTCATGTTAGCGAACCCATGCATGTGACCTAGGATATCATATAGTAAGTTCATTCTCAAGTTAAGAAGACCCTTGAGGAGAATTATGTCATTTATAATTAAGTCTCAAGTTGATAAGAGTCATCGTGATATCAATTTTGTTGAGGTCCATTTTCTCGTGGTTTATACGTGTGCTTAGTATTTTCTTGTTGGTACTTATAAAAAGTAGAGCCCATAAAAATTTAGTCATTTTCTAGTGTTAAAGTGTTCAGGGAATAATACTTATATCATAGAGATGCCAGAAAATTGGCAAATCTCGTTGATCTTCAATGTTATTGATTTATATCTCTATCATGAACAATCAAATTCGTTGAAGCCGAATTCTCTTCAGCTAGGAGAAGAGTGAAGTAGGGGCAGGGTGGGTCCAGAATCATCCATGAGACCCTGATCCAGGTACAATTGATTCAAATTTGTTGGAGGAAGGTAGATCCAATTCCTAGGTGGACCAAGTTGCGGATCTAGAATCTGACCGAGATCACTCTTCGGAGGTCTATGGAAAGTACAAAAGGACAACAAAGGCATGCCTACAGCCCGTCGCCCTTGCCTACATCTATTGGGGTTCAAGACTACAGTCAAATTAGACCGGCACAGCAGGTTTGTATGGAGATCCATGGCAGATCCATATTCATTAAGATTAGGGTTTCATCTATAAATAAATGAGATGAGAGAGAGAAAGAGTTTTTGGTGGAACCTATTCTGAACTTTTTCTTTTATGCTAATTTCTTTGCAATCTCCTAGTTATTTTCATGAACTATTTCCATTGAATTTTAATGCAATCTATGATTCCTTTATTGTGAGTAGCTTTATTCATTGTAGCTGTAAATATACACGTAAATTTGTTTGGGTTTACATCACCCCACCTGGGGTTTACCTGACAAGGGTGTGGGCCCGTTAAGTAATTGGGTTCTAAGGGAGGGTTCATCATCATTACAAAAAAATCCCTTTGAACTAAACAAAACCTTGTTGTTGTCCATCTAAAACTCATTTGGGGTAGAAGCCATATTCTTTGTTCATGGTACAAGACTCTTCTCCAAAACATTCTACTAATTAGGTCTTTTTGAATGTCTATGGTGGTACATACTTGATTTGTATAGATCTAAGCTCCAAAAGTTAAATCTAACCGTTGGAATATGTTTACCATATTCTAATTATTATTTTTATGAGTGAAAGTTTACTCAAATGTGATGTTTTATATCATTTTTAAACCACCCTTATTTTTAAAAATTGTAAGCCATTGATTTTCATCATCTCAAAAAATGGAATCTTATGGCATATTAATAATGATAAAACCGTCTAATATACTGAATAAATCATACTATATAAATACATATGTATGGTTAGATTTACCATTTGGTGGCTAGATCTATCCAAATAAGAGTGTGTACCACCATATATATATATATATATGTGGTCAATTTACTAAAGAACTAGAGTTGGATCATGTTTTGCAAGTTGTTTTCACTCGATTCAAATATAAATGTGTTCAGGCTGGTTGATTTGTTAGGGATGGCCTATTGGATCATAGTTTTTTGAAGAAAAAATATATTTATGTCGACAAGTTTTAGAAAACATACTTTAAATCTAGTTGTAATGCTTATAATTGATTTCTAATTGTTGTTAAAAATTATTTAAATATCAACATATTCTGATGTGAAACATGTTTTTTAATTAAATAAACTATAGAGATTTACATTTGCAAGGTTCTATTTTTGCACTGATCACTAGATTGTTAGAAAGCCAATGATGTTTTTATTTACTAGATACTACAATACTATCACTAACTTTAGATGTAAACCTTTGTGTGTGTGTATGAGAGAGAGAGAGAGAGAGAGAGAGAGAGACTGGCTACTACGTACCGTTCTCAAGGGCACAATATCTACTAGGGCTGGTAAACAAACCAAGTTACTTAAGAGTACTTGGCCCTTTGTATCATAGATGACATGTTTGGGTCAAATGACCACATACATCTCGAGCCACACTATATTGGCACATTGCTGGTCTTTCAACACTATGTTCAATGGATAAACCGTGCTTCCCGATTTCTTTGACTGGGAAAAGTATGCCTAATTTAAAGCGTTTGAACCTACTATGACTATTATAAATTTGATGATTTCGGAACTTTGAAGTATGATGTGGTCGTAATTCTCGATGTGGCTAAAAAATTGACAGTGCAATAAAGCTGAGTTAGTGGCAGGCATGTTGGGAAGTGGACAACCAATTTTTCTCACATATCACCCAATTATTCTAGTTTTTATAGGAACGTGAGAAATATTATTTATGAAACATTGTTGATAATCAAACACAAGAAGAGAAAAAAAAAGAGATCAGGATGAGAGAGCCACCCCCATCGGGAGAAGGCCATGAAATGTCATCTTCCATGTTTTGAAATGTTATCTTGTGGAGCTGCCCCTATGAAGCTAAAATCATATTCCATACGAAGGTAAGCAACCCTCAAAGGATATTTTCTCTACCAGTTTCTCTTAGGGGGTGTTTGTCTCATGTCCTTTCCTAGCTCTTTTTCATAGGAAACAGAACCTCTTTCCTACAGAAAGTGAAACAAACCCACATAATAAATGCTAAAAAGCAGCTTCCCTGTCAAAATGGGTTCATACCTCCCTCCCATGATGGGGAAGTACTTTCCCTCCAAAGTGGCCCACTCCAAATCCAAGGGATGGATTTGGAGTGGGCCCCAAACCAGATGCCTAGTTTTGCAAACAGAGGATCTGATATCCTTGGTTTTGAGATATGCAATAGACCTTTTTTTTAATAACCTGAAGAAATCACACTCGGCACGAAAACCTGGTCGTGTTGACTCAGCCTGCCATAGTTATGGTCATCGTGCTGGCAGCCTAAAACTCTGAGGCTAGCCCCCCTGCCCTCGGGACCTATGCTACCCATTGGCTTGCACAGAGGGACGACACCCATGAGAATCAAACCATGACGACCATCTAGCAGCCAAGTCCCCAACCACCCCCAATACGCCAACCCCCCTTGGGGGCTATGCAATAGCCCCTTGATTACACAAACTCCTGGATGGACGGGAGGGGTTTGAGCTTATAGATTCATGTTCTACAGATTCTCTGATATCAGATCACCTCGGTAGAATTTTAAGATATGAGGCAATCAAACACACCTTAATTTATCATGTCTTCACCTTTTCCCATACCTCTTGTGTAGGTACATCCCCCCGGCCCCCATGTTAAAATCTCCAATGGATGATAAACTGAGGAAATTTTAATGGGTAATTTTGCCTTTTGAGGTATTCTATCTGAGATAGTTTCATCTTTTCCTAAAGGCAGCCCTACGTTTTCATTATGAAGACATGGGAAATGGGGCAGAAATAAAAGACAACCTCCCTCCTAAAAAAAGCAACACCTTCAAAAAAGATGATACATAACCTGAGATCTGGAGCGTCGGTTCTCAAACACACGATGCAGATGCAAGACCCATAATAGTTAGCAGATTAGGGAGCCACTCACCTCCTCTCCACCAATAAAAAAATCTAGCACTTACACCATGGCCGTGGTAGCCTTTTTCTCTCCCCATTTTCTGTGCATCCAAACAATTTCCACGGCGCGTTGAATCAGCGCCCACAACAATGACCACCACTTAAAAAACGAGTGGCCACCGAACCCCCCAAACCTTTTTTTTTTTATAACATCTTTCACTGTAAAACAACTAGTAGAAAATAGAAAACAACATCATACAGAGAAAACAAAAAATCATAACAAAAAAAACTAATTAAAAAGAACTAACAACTACCCACATTTCACGGCACTAAGAACCACCACTCTCCCTTTCACTGCCAACCCACTAAGCCCCCTTCCCATCCAGGAAACACCACACACCACAATGTCTCCCCCCCATGGTCAAAACCAAGGTTTTACCATCCATTCCTTTTTCTCTTCTTTTCCTTTCTCCATAATGTCATCTTTTATTCAACTCATGATTGTCAATATCATCAAACATTGATTTTCTTTTCAGGCTTTGTTTGCAGAGATTCTTCAGTTTTGGAAACACTGGTTCCAATCTCACCATCATCAACATCAACAACATGGTGTTGGGCATCATCACTCTTTCTTTTATCTTCATCATCCTCACATTGGGCACCAACATAGTTGCAGAGCCAGCACAGGAGTGCAGGGGCAGATGGATACATATACGTCGTCTCCCACCAAGATTCAACATGGATCTCCTCTACAACTGCTCAGATTACCCAGTTTGGGATGATTTCTGTCCCTACCTGGCCAACCATGGCCTTGGCCAGAAGACCCACAACAGTTCCGAGAGTTGGTACCGAACTGACCCATCAATGATCGAGATTATCTTCTACCATCGGTTCCTCGAGTACCCCTGCTTGACGCCGGATCCGTCGGCCGCCGACGCCATCTTCGTCCCTTACTTCACCGGCATCGACTCGCTGCGATACCTGCTCGGCCCCGATGTCAATTCGAGCACCGAGCACGGCCTCGAATTGGCCGGTTTCCTGCACTCGGACTCGCCAGAGATCTGGCAGAGACACCACGGTCTGGATCACATATTCGTCATGGGACGGCCGGCGTGGGATTTCTCGCGGCCATTATCGTGGACTGAAGGTTGGGGAACCAGCATTCTTGAATTGCCGGAGTTACTGAACATTACGGCCGTGATTCTGGAGTCCCGGACGTGGCCATGGCAAGAACAGGCAGTGCCTCATCCGACTTCGTTTCATCCGGCCAGCGTCGGCCGGCTGGAATCGTGGATCGGTCGTGTTAGGCGGTCCAAGAGAACTACGCTGATGCTGTTCGCCGGTGGTGGCGGAACTTCGAATTCGCCTAATATCAGGCGCTCCATACGAATTGAATGCGAACTCAAGCCCGAACTCTGCAGCATTGTTGAATGCTCTGGTGGTGTCTGCGAGCACGATCCGATCCTTTACATGAAGCCGATGCTGCAAGCTAAATTCTGTCTTCAGCCCCCGGGCGATACTCCAACGAGGCGGTCGACCTTCGACGGGATGATCGCCGGCTGCATCCCCGTCTTCTTCGAAGAACAGTCTGCGAAGAAGCAGTTCACATGGCATCTGCTTGAGGAAGAGTATGACCGCTTCTCAGTTCATGTACCAAAGGATGAGGTGGTGTGGAACGGTCTGAACATCACCGATGTTCTGCTGGGGATATCGGAAGAGCAAGTGAGAAGGATGAGGGAGAGAGTGATTGAATTGATGCCGAAGATTATCTACAGAAGGCACGGGAGCTCTGCCGGCTTGAGGAGGATGAAGGATGCCTTCGATCTCACAGTAGACCGCGCTCTTGGGAGGATAAATAGCCGGATCGCTGAAGCAGGAATAGTTACTTGAAACAATTGACAGAAGGTGAGGAAGATATACACCCACAGATTCTCATTCTCCTGCACATTGATTTGCTAAATTGAAATACAAGGAGGTTCAGAGATCAACAAAGCAACACCACAATTGAATTTTGTAGGGTGCGTCAGTGCTAATCTCTCAATCCATAATTTCCTCCTTTCATTTGTCATTGATTCGTATCTCTTTCACAATATCATCTTATCCTAATTGTAATTTATGCCACCGCTGCAATCAGTGTACTCAAACTGCCAATTTTGTTTCAAATAAAAAGGCGAGTAATTGTACACAAACATGTCAGGAGGGTATCTGAGTACTGTTACAAATATTGTCTGGCTTGAATGAATTATGGTAGCAGATGATGCTTTTGCATTCCTTGGCAGTCAACACCTGAAATGGTAACAAGAATGGCAGTTTTCCAAGAGTAATAAGAGGAAAGGCAATGTACCATGCACTTGATTTGGGATTCTTTAAGTTTGATGAAAAGAATACCATGTATGTGCACTTGAGCAGTTAAGTTGTGTGCATAAACCTAATGAGAGACTCAAAGTTGGTAAAAAGAGTACGACATTTGGTAATATGATGATTTAATTGCCAGGTACGTATGAGTACTTAACAACAAAAAATACGACAGCCCAAATGCCTCACTTGGTTAATGTACAATTTTAATGTCTCTTGATATTATGGATAATTGCCATGCACATGTTTGATATTCTTCAGGATTTCATCCACTTCACAACTGCAGAAATGCAAGTCGGTCCTGCTCCAAAGCTTGCTCTAGCAATGTCAGCCTTTCTGCACCTTTCCACTGCTAATGGCTTCGTGTAATGCCAAAGGGATGGAAGATGCACTGGTGTTTCCATTGCCAACCAAATTCGACAGAGCCATTTCTGTCTGGACTTGCATGTGCATCGACTGCATTTTTTTTTACATATTCTGTTGGATTCACATTGTGTTTGTTTGGATCATCAGAATGAATACCTGATGAGGCAAAACCAGTTACGGTCAGCTGCTGACAGCATGACAGACCGGCTTTATCAAGTGCAGCTTTCATCACAGCAGGAACGCATCAAAAATCAACCAAAAGCTTCCTTCCCATTCACTTGTAATTCATGAGTAGAAGGATTGCTTTGGTGGGACAAATGCTGCACCAATGTGCTTTGAACCATCATTCTTGAAGTTGGCATGTAAATGGTTGCTCAGAAGAAACCTTATGAAGGAAAACCGACTTATTAAGCACCGAAAACAGATCAAGTACCTTCAGTATCACTGGAATCCCAGTAAACCGTCCTGGTCTTCTCCACTTGCATGAAAATGATTAAAGTACAAAATAATTTCAAGAGGAGAAAAATACACTCTAAGTGCAACATTAAAATCCACAACATGAAAGCCAGAGTAAGACAATCTAGTACTCCACACTTTTCTGGTGACCAACCCAAAGAACGATCTATATTTTTGTTGGGTACACATTTGCAACTTGTGAGTAATCACATTGGACCTCTTACAGATTGATGATGGTATATGGAGTATGCACCAAGACGACCCTCACGATTTCCCCAACTCATTTTCATGCTACAACATTGATTACAAAGAATGCCATTCTCCCAATTGGCAAGGACCCCCTCTTTGTGATAAACACTTTAATGAAGTACTTTAACAAGGGTTACCAGCATGACTAGGCATGCTCTTACAAAGGCTAAGTTTCCAAGCCACAGAATCCAAAATGACCCATTGAACCAATGCACCCCAGCTTTCAATTAAAATCATTATAAATAGCTAGAACCATTCCTGCACTAATAAAAAGCACCAGCAGCATCACCATGGAAGAATACAGGTACCCCTATCACTCAAATCCACACACTGAGAAAGTACATCTGGTACAGTCACTAATTCTAAACAGAAAATCTGTGAATTGGAGCACAGCAAGATTAATCCTAGAAAGAATTTTGAAAATTGATCAAAGCATGAGAAAGAAAAAAGCATTATACACACAAATTACCTTTAATATAGAGGGCATCTCTGACAAGACCTAGCACAAGTTCACAGGATGTTGCAGCAGTGATGTCAAAGGCAGGTACATTTTTACAACCAAGTTCCCTTTGGACCTCACGGATTGAATTTTTCAATTTCACTTATCGTTTACCCCATCATGATTTTTAACCAACATTTCATTAACAAAAAAGATGGATTTTTTTATTAGAAATAAAAAAGAAAAAGGAAAAAATGCTAAATCAAGTACTCAAAGTTCCACTTGACAAACAAAAGAGAGGTTAAAAAATCTGACAGGCAATGTCATGCAGAAATTTGACATGATACTTTGCACATGCATGTGCACACTCACACAACTCAGCTAGATATTTTGGGTTTATTTGGGGACTGTAATATTGAAGCCCAACTCCTTTGCACCTCCAATCAGAGATATCACTTCCCTATAGACATGCTTACATCATTCCAATCAAATTCTTCTTTCATCCTTCATATGAATTTCACATAAGTTTCAGCCCTTTGACTCCAAAATCACTCAAGTTGAACCTTTAGCCTTTTTCCTTTTTTTTTTTTGCTGGATTCCCAGAAATAGGGATTAAACCAGTGTCTACGGTTTTTCTGTGCCAAACATGCATTAATTATTCAATTATCAAAAATATTTAAAAAACACGAGATTCTTGCTGCTCATAGTAAAAACAGGTCTGACACAAGCTGTGAATCTACAAAACTTTTGAGATTATCAAAAAGAGCAATTCTAATTAAACTGTTCTTGTCTTTTAACTGAAATAGATACTTTGTATCTCCACTTGGCAGTCCAAGAGCTTTCACTTGGTTGCAGCTCTCTCTAATGTTATTCTTGATACCATTGCATCACACCTCAAGGATAAAGCTGGAGAAAGAGAAGGCATGTACTGCTGATATTGTTTATCTACTTTTTGCCAATGCATCTACAACAAATGTCCAATAAACAGCCTACTTATTCTTCAAATGAGACAGATAACCATCTATATCCACTGTCACATATGTTATGGACCATGTACACACACCCAGACTCCCAGGACCTGCATATTAATGGTGGACATTGCTGGACGCTGATACTCTCACCAACATGCCTGGAGAGATGGCCTTGACATGCTGAGTTTCCAATAATAAGCATCTGATAAAATGTCAAAAATGCTGACAGCTTGGTGGATGTGTCCAACCTGCAGGTACTTTGACTTGTGTCTGACACTCTAAAATGCCATTCAACAATTTATGTAATAGAAGGATCCTTTAACAAGACAGATTACCTTTTTTTTTTGCTATGGAAGTGTTTTATCCAGATGAGTCCCTCAATACTCCAAAGTGTGTGAAACCTTACCTTGTTGCACGTGGCTGATTCTAGTTGGGCACTCATTGAAGCTCACCAGAATTCCATTGAGCTTTGAGGAGAATATTCAAGAGCAATGGCTGGTTTTAGTTTTAGGCTTGAGGCTGAATTTTTTATTTCTGCTTTTTCCAAAGCATACATTTCAGAATTGCACACAAAAGCATGATCGTGCGTGTGTTCCATTCTAGTTTCTCAGGGCTTGCTTTGTCCAACACACACACACAAATATATATATATATATATATATATATATATATATATATATATATATACACACTACAAGAAAATAGGTGATTAGCGACGGAATCATTATGTCGCTAGTTAGCGATGGATTAACGAGAGAAACACATCCGTCGCTATAATCAATGAAATTTACGAAAATAACGACGAAATATATCCCGTCGCAAAATCCGTCGCTAATTAGCGATGGATTTTGAGAGAGAATATTTTTTCGTAATGGACGCACCATTTAACGACGTCTTTTGCGACAGAAAATATTCTGTCACGATTTAGCGACGGAATTGGCGACAGAATATATTTTGTCGCCATTTTCGTGTTTTGATTTACGGCGACTTAGCGACAGAATTAATCCGTCGCTAAATATTGCATAACCCTTAATCCCAACCCTCTTTTTCTTTTCTTCTTTCGATGATCCCGCTCCCGCCCTCTCCCTCCCGCCACCCTCTCCCTCCCGTCGCCCTATCTGTCCTGTCGGCCTCTCTTCGGCCCCCACTGTCCACCGTTCGCCGGCTGCCGATCCCCATCAGCCTTCCGCCGTCGCCCGGAGATGCGCAGGTAATTTGTAAAATTCCGGCAGGGGGTCGACCCCCTGCATTTTTCGGCAGGGGTCGACCCCCTGTTGTTCCGGTAGGGGGTCGACCACCTGCGTTCCTGCAGGGGGTCGACCCCCTGCTGTTCCCGGTAGGGGGTAGACCCCCCTGCGTTTTCCGGCAGGGGGTCGACCCCATGCGTTTCGGTAGGTCATTGGGTGTTAGGCTTCTCAAGGCCTATGCAAGATGTTTTCATTTGCCTCGATTTTTTTTTTCGGCAGATGGTGACTTCATTTTAAAACAATGTTTTTTGCAGATTTCTCAATGGAACCCGCTTGTGCTCAGCCACCCGTGGTAAGTAAGTGACAAAAACAATGCAAATCGGGTAAATACCCGTGGTGAGTAAGTGATGCAAGTGCATCACATGTTATTTAATTTAATGGATGTAACACTTTATTGTTCACACACTCACTTAGTTGTTGATATCTAGGGCTACTTTGTTGGAGTTCGGAGATCATGCTGAGCATGATTTTAATGTATGAGAATAAAAGTGTTCTTATTTTTGGAGTATGGATTCCATGCTAGGCATTGTAGTAGTTAGTGGAATATTGAAGTGTGTTTGTTGTAGCTACATGTTTGACATCTGTTTGATATGAATGATTTCAATGTATTGCAATGTTTGATGTAATTATATCCATGCTTGCATGTAGTTACTTTCAATTTGATTATGACTTTCATGTGAAATTGTATAATGAAAGCATGCTTCAAATAAATGTATTATGCCATTAATAGTTTGCACATGAAAATATTAAGTTATCAATGCATACATCATAATTCTTGTTATTGTATGACATCATATATTACATGATAAATTTGATATTTTCTTCATCATAGCATTCTGATGGTTCTCTTTTAACCAGTTAGGTTATTATTCGTAATATCATACGAAAATGACTGCAAACCGTGAATGGATGTACCGTAGGATAGTGAACAATGAGTTATCGCATGAATATATGGATGGTGTTGAAAGTTTTATTGAATTTGCAACGGCAAGTGTCAGTACAGTGGATCTCACAGGCCGGATTAGGTGTCCTTGCAAGATTTGTAAGAATAATCGATTTGTAGAACCTCATGGCGTTAGACATCACCTATATAGGAAGGGTTTTGTGAGTGGTTATCAGAATTAGACGTTTCATGGAGAAGAATTTAGAAGCAATTTTGATGCACGGGTGAATGTGGTGCACGATAATCCATATATGAATTTGATATTTGATGCCGCAGGAACAGAACTGGGTTCTGCTATGAGTCCTAGTAATGTAAGAACTGCAGTAGATAAAGAATCACCAAACGATGCAGCTAGTAGAAGAAGAAGAAGAAAGTCAAACAAGTGACGAGGAAGAATTCTCAAGCTAGTGAGCAAAATCTTGTAATACAAATCTCTATTTGAATGCATTGCAATACTTGATGTGAATTATTTGAATATATTGTAATACTTGATGCGAATGAATGAGTTGTATTGCAATACTTGATGTGAATGATTTGAATTATTTGAATGTATTTAATACTTGATACGAATGATTTGAATGCATTGCAATACTTGATGTGAATGATTTGAATGTATTGTAATACTTGATGCGAATGAATGTGTTGTATTGCAATACTTGATGTGAATGATTTGAATGTATTGTAATACTTGATGCGAATGAATGTGTTGTATTGCAATACTTGATGTGAATGATTTGAATTATTTGAATGTATTGTAATACTTGATGCAAATGATTTGAATGCATTGCAATACTTGATGTGAATGACTTGAATGTATTGTAATACTTGATGCGAATGACTTGAATGTATTGTAATACTTGATGTGAATGACTTGAATGTATTGTAATACTTGATGCGAATGAATGGGTTGTATTGTACTTGATGTGAATTATTTGAATATATTGTAATACTTGTTGCGAATCATTTGAATGTATTGCAATACTTGATGCGAATTATTTCAATGTATTGTATGACATTTGTTATTTGTTAGAATATGGTTCGTGGAGGTTACAGTGGTCGTTCATTTAGTAGTAGCCAGGCTCAGCCTTCATCTTCACAGGCTCCTGTGATAGGTATATCATTTAACTAATTGGATGCTTGATTAGTTGAAATGCGCATTTTGAGAATTTCTAACGTATTTTTTTACAGATGATGTTTCGTCTGTACACGACCCACCTACACCAGTTGATCACACAAGTCAGGAGCCAACACAGGATGCAGGGTCTTCTCAGCCTGACACAAGAAGACTCATTCAAATACTGTATATCGATAATCGACCGTAAGTATTTCATTTTCAATTATTGCATATCTTATAAATATTTTATATTGATATTTACTGTATACCAATTCATATACAACACGAGGTTTGAGCCACAAGAAGTAGTACGCGAGATTAGGAATTCACTTCTTCAATATCTACCAGGACCAGTCGCTCAATGGAAAGTGTATCCAAAAGAGGTGATAGACAGATTGTTGTCTACTAACTTTTTAAAAATATATATAGGCTTCGAATCGCTTCACGACTACGGTGGAGGAACATGGTGCAAGGAAGGTGTGGCAGAGGGTGGCTGCCAATCAATTTGTAAACATGTTGCACAATATGAAGACTGCAGCAAAAAAAAACATCTGGCGGAATAGATGATTCACTACAGTGGAAGGGCCATGGCCCTATTACTACCAGGAGAGATTATTGGGAGGGAATGTGCGACAAGTGGGCAGGGGATGCATTTCGAAATCGCTTTGCGAAGGCTGCATAAAATCGAGCGAAAATGCCTGAAGCCCATCTACACACAAGTGAATCTAAGACTTTTGGGAGTCACCTGAAGAAAATGGTAACTCATCAATATATAATATCAATTTTATAAGTATTGTTGCAAACTTGTTAACTAAATCTTTTATCATTTAACTTCGCAGGAAGCAGAAAAATGAGGCATTGTACTATATAAGGACGTGTTTGTTGAAACACATAAACGGAAGACCACGGGAGACTTCGTATCAGAGAAGGCGAGAACGACAACAATATGTATTTATTCTATTAATAATCATTGTAATATGCAAGTTATCATAATGTTATCATTAATTATTAATGCATACTTTAAACATTATTTTGCAGGAGGCATATGAGCAACAGATGGTAGAGCAATATGGCGATGACGCTACTCAACATCCATCATTTGATCCTGCAGCATGGGTGACTACAACAGGTGAACCCAAAAAGGGTCGTGTATTCGGGTTTGGGAGTAATATGAACACTTCACCTGTTATTGCTTCTTCCAGTTACGGCTCACAGACTTCTTCCGTCGACATAAGCTCCAAGCAGCATCCTATTCTTTCCGGTGATGATGTATGTCAGATCGTTAAGGACATAATACATGACTACTTCCATGAAATTGTCGCCGACGTTCTCCGAGCTGAGTTCAACAGTTTTTTGTTGAACAGGGAAACTTCGATTGCAGGTCCCTCTCAGGTATGAAAGTTTCATGCAATATATTGCATGTCGTTAGATTTCATGTAACTTTGATTGCCTTAACATATTCAATTTTTTTGACTACCTTAGAACACATATAAGCATGCTATAATCACATATTCAGTTTTTTGACTGTCGTAGAACACAGATGAGCATGATAGAATCACATATACAGTTTTTTGCCTGCCTTAGAGCACATATGAGCATGGTAGAATCACATATAGAGTTTTTCTGACTGCCTTACAACACATATGAGTATGCTATAATCACATATTCAGTTTTTTGACTGCCTTAAAACACATATGAGCATGATTGAATCACATATATAGCTTTTTGCCTACCTTAGAGCACATATGAGCATAGTAGAATCATATATAGAGTTTTTTGCCTGCCTTAGAGCATATATGAGCATGCTATAATCACATATAAAGTTTTTTGCCTGCCTTAGAGCACATATGAGCATGATAGAATCACATATAAAAAATTTTTGACTGCCTTAGAACACATATGAGCATGCTATAATCACATGTTCAGTTTTTTGACTGCCTTAGAACACATATGAGCATGCTATAATCACATATTCAGTTTTTTGACTGCCTTAAAACACATATGAGCATGCTAGAATCACATATAGAGTTTTTTTACTGCCTTAGAACACATATCATTCATGACAGAATCACATATAAAGTTTTTTGCTTTGCCTGCCTTAGAGCACATATGAGCATGATAGAATCGCATATAGAGTTTTTCTGACTGCCTTAGAACACATATGAGCATGCTATAATCACATATTCAATTTTTTGACTGCCTTAGAACACATATGAGCATGATCGAATCACATATATAGCTTTTTGTCTGCCTTAGAGCACATATGAGCATGGTAGAATCACATATAGAGTTTTTCTAGTTGCCTTAGAACACATATGAGCATGATATAATCACATATAGAGTTTTTTTACTGCCTTAGAACATATATCATTCATGATAAAATCACATATAGAGTTTTTTGCCTGCCTTAGAGCACATATGAGCATGATAGAATCACATATAGAGTTTTTTTACTGCCTTAGAACACATATGAGCACATGATAGAATCACATATAGTGTATAATTTATTTCAATATATTTTGTTTATCAATACTGATTGTTCTTTTCTTGTGTAGGTTGCTAGCGATAATCAGCATAGCGGAGCTAAAGGGACAAATCAAGGCAATGAACAAGAAGACACACAAAATCTTGGCGATGATTAGATTAATGTGTTGAATTTGTTCTATTTTTTTTTTGTTTCGAAAATGTAATTATTGAATTATAAATAATTAAACTTGTTAATTTTAAAGTGGAATGATTAATTGTTTTAGTTTTCTTTTATATGTAATTTTATATGTACTTTGTTTTTTATTTACAGGAAATATAAATTGTAGCGTTCTCGATATTTAATTTTCAAATAATTTTTTTTTATTTTTTTTCTTGTTTGCGATAGATTAGCGACAGATATATCTGTCACTATACATATAATTTAGCGACGACTGTAAATCCATCGCCAAGTCGAGGTCGCCGTTTAGTATCGACGGATTTGCGACGGAATCCGTCGTTCGTTATTCCATCGCAATTAGCGACAGAACTGACGACGGATTTATGTTGTCGCCAATTAGCGTCGAAAAAATTGTGACGTAAGCTATCCGTTGCTACTTCATCGCTAAGCCGGTTAGCGACAGAATGAGGTCGTCACGAATCCACTCCTTTGTTGTAGTGATATATATATATATATATATATATATATATATATATATATATATATATATATATATATATATATATATATATATATATATATATATATGATGTGGAAATATAACCTGAATATCTTATATTTGTTGTTTCTGTTCGAGTCAAGCCAGTATTCTAGAGTGTGTTGCATAAAAAAATACAACTTTTGGGGGAGAAAACTAGAATATGATGCCATTAACCTTTTTGAGTGGTATGCAGTACATGCATCAAATGTATCATGAAACTAATATATACACACAGAGAAAGACTTATTACAACACTTGTATCATCAGATTATTAAACTTTCTCCTTTTATAAACAAAAAACTTTTTGCATTGGATTTTTTGAATTCTTGTTGTTTTAGGTGAAGTTTCAACTTAAATAGGTCTGCATAGACCCCACTTTACATCCAAAGTTATGCAGAGCATCCGGATCATCAATTCAGTAAAGATAAGTTGAATCCAAATCCAACTCACCAAACCTGATCCGAGATGTGATACCTTGCATGTCCAATGACATGCAGGACTATCCCAATCTAATTGGATTTCCGAAAAACAAAATCTATTTTGATTATCGTATTTTAATTTTTGAGAATTTTGTTTTTACCTTCTCAGAAATTACATTTTTATTTTTGATTCTATTTTGTCAAATTAAGAAATCATATTAGATTTTTTTTTTAGGTATCAGATTCTGCGGATCCGGATAGTTTTAGTGCCATGTAGGATATTTTTATGGAATTAGAAGGTGTATGGGGTTGCAGGATAGTTTTTCTTTTTGTGCCTTAATGAAATCTTAAGCATTTTTTATATGGGTCCAATTCATAGAGTTGTTTGGAACTTGGCCAAGATCCAAACCACTTTAGGCCCATGTGGCACCATTTTTGGAGGATACTTATAGACCTCATTTTTATTTCAATTTGACTCAGAAGTCAAAAGGGTTGTTGAATACTATTAATGGTTTATTTCAAAATTAGTCATTTCATTGGCCTTGGGGGGCGACAATCTTGGGGAGGTCTCCCCTCCATTATGATGTGCATTCTTTGAGGTTTAAAAGCCCAAAAGTGGAGGTCGATCAGGGCAGTCTTGCTTTGCTTTTGAGAAGAGAAAAAAATTGCAAAATAAGGTGGATGTGCTAGGCATGTGATTGTTGGTGCAACAAGGAAGAAGGTTTATGTGCTTTGGTGCTGTTGTGCGTGAGCATAGGCTGCATCTTGGTTGTTGTTTGAGTGTCTACTCTGGGTGTTGGAGACATCATTTGTTGCTGCTCAATATCAACTTGAAAAACCAGTGTTGCTTTTGAAGTTTTGTTTCGTTTTGTTGGCTGCAAACAGATACATATTTTATGCAACTTGTTTCAATCATTTTCTGCTATTGTATGAGTGTTTTTTATTTTCTGCTAGAAACGTATTGTTTAGAACTATGTTGATTTGTTTACAAGTTGTTGATATGGTGTTTTTGTTGAAATGAAAATCTTTTGGTGTTACATTGCTTGTTAAAGCTCCTCTTCATAAATCTGTGATTGTCATTTTTTGAGATTCAGTTATTGTTGTCTCATTGGATTCATGTGGACATGCTTTCGGGTAGTATTCAGTAATTTGCTTTGTTCTCCCAAATGGCTATATAGAAAATTGAGAACCTCAGCTTGTTGGAAAGCTAACGTCCGACCCTACATCTTTCATGTTTATCATTTTGTCAAAATTGATCTTGTGAGGTGTCTAAAAATCCTAATAAATTTTGTTGCTTGATTGAGAGTTGCATGATTGTCTGTTATTTTCATTTCCTGACAGTGTTTGGTATTTTGCCCTGGTCTCCTAAACGGCTGAACAGAAAGTTCTGAATCTTAGCTTGTTCAAAAGCTAACATCTGAAACTCCATCTTTCATGTTTATCATTTATTCTGAATTTGTCTCTTTGCTAGTTTAAAACATCTAGCAATCTCTATTACTTTAGGGATATCTAAGTTTTTTACTGCATGTTACATTCCTGATAGCATTCAGAGTTTGAAGCATATCTCTGTCATTTCTGTTGTGTTTATCGAACTGAATGATGTTCTGAAAAGATAATATCCTGAATAAGAACTTTCATGTTTTGAGTATTTGGTGAATCGATCGTTTGTTGTTTCAAAAAGTTACTTTTTTCTGCATGCTTAAAATCTTGTTCATCAACTTGTATAGTTTAGAACAAAAAATACAGCAACATAAATTGAACATAACTTTCAGGATATTAATCCAAAAATTATAAATTTTGGTTTGCCAGAAAGATAACAGATTTTTGCATAACTTACCTGTTTGGAGTTTTCACAAACTTCATCGTCTGTGGGTTCGAAAACCCTTCCGAAATTGACTGATTGTATATCGGCTGGACATCCACCGACCAGTCTGTCCAGTTTAGAGAACTGCTCATAAATCGGACAACACAGATCCAATTTATGTGTTCTTAAATCCGTTGAAAAGGTGTGCTTGTTGCGCATTTTTTTTGTGTTTGCGCCAACTTCTGAAACAAAGAGCCTCTATCTCAAATTGTCGATCGTTTGAGTCTTGTTTGAACTCTCTTATTAAAACTTTAAGCTTCTGTATGTGGAGATTCATTTGGATCTTGGATTGTGGATCAACTTCGTCGTTGACTTCGCATTACATAGACTCTGCAAACAGATACATATTTTTTGCAACTTGATTCAATCATTTTTTATTATTGCATGAGTACTTTTTATTTTCTATTGAAAACGTATTGTTCAAAATTGTGTTGATTTGTTTTACAAGTTGTTGATATAGTGTTTTTATTGAAATCAAAATCTTTTCTTGTTGCATTGCTTGTTGAAGCTCCAATTTATAAGTTTGTAATTATCATTTTCTGAGATTCGGTTATTGTTGTCTCGTCAGATTCATGTGGACAAGCTTTCTGGTAGTGTTTGGTAATTTTCTTTGTTCTCCTAAACGTCTGAATAGAAAATTATGAACTTTAGCTTGTTGGAAAGCTAATATTCGGCCCTATATCTTTTATGTTTATCATTTTGTCAAAATCAATTTCGTAAAGTGTCTACAAATCCTAATAAATTCTATTGCTTGATTGAGAATTGCATGATTGTCTGCTATTTTCATTTCCTGACAGTGTTTGGTTTTTGCTCTATTCTCCTAAACGGCTAAGCAGAAAGTTCTGAATTTTAGCTTGTTCAAAAGCTAACATCTGGAACTCCAACTTTCATGTTTATCATTTGTTCTGAATCTGTTTCTTTGCTGGTTTAAAATATTTGGCAATCTCTGTTACTTGAGTGATATCTAAGTTCTAGACTGCATGTTATATTTGTGGTAACGTTCAGAGTTTGAAGCATATCTCTGTCATCTCTGATGTGTTTATTGAACTGAATGATATTCTGAAAAGATAACATCCTGAATAAGAACTTTTATGTTTTGAGTATTTAGTGAATCGATCATTTGTTGTTTCAAAAAGTTACTTGTTTTCTGCATGCTTAAAATCTTGTTCATCAACTCGTATAGTTTAGAACAAAAAATACAGTAACGTAAATTGAACATAACTTTCAAGATATTAATCCAAAAATTACAAATCTTAGTTTTCCGAAAAGATAACAGATTTTTGCATAACTTATCTGTTTAAAGTTTTTATAAACTCCATCATTTGTAGGTTCGAAAACCCTTCTAAAATCCACTGACTGTATATTGGTTGGACATCCAGCCACCAGTCTGTCCGGTCCAGAGAACTGCTCATAAATCAGACAACACAGATTCGATTTTTGTGTTCTTAAATCCATTGGAAAGGTGTGCTTGTTGCGCATCTTTTTAGTGTTTGTGCTAACTGCTGAAATAAAGTGCATCTATCTCAAATCGCCAATCGTTTGAGTCCTGTTTAGACTCTCCTGTTAAAACTTTAAGCTTCCGCGCATAAAAATCCATTTGGATCTCGAATTGTGGATCGGCTTTGTTGCCGACTCCGCATCACATAGACTCTTTAGAAACCCATCTTGAGGAGTTTCCATCACAGAACTTTGATATTTCTCTTTTTCCTCAGACGAGATCTATACCGGTTTGAATTTCTCTATTGAAGTTTGTGGCAGGACTTTTCTGGTAAAGACTATGTTATTGGGTGATCCATTTTATATTTTTCAAGGAAAGGACAAGGATTATTTTCATTTTCTATTATAACAAGTCATGATAAGAATGAAGATAAGCAAAATTAACAGTGTAAACTTGCATGTAATTTGCACCTGAGTGATTACCAGGAAAACCATTAGATTGATTGATGAGCCATGAAACCAAGTACCATGTGACAGTGAAAACGGGGCAATCCTTGAAAGGAAAGACAAAAAAATCAATGAATAAAGAGATTGAAGAAGAGGATACTAATAAAATAGGATATAATGACATTATAAGAAGAAGGTCAGGATGGTATATCATATGATCGTATAAGGGATGATCATCACAGTGAAACAGAGAAGTAGCCTAGTGTCAAATCTCCAAGAGTTCAGACTTTCATAATAACAGCATATCTAAATATACAAACAAGATAGCTGATTTAGTTTTCTATTTAGGTTTTATTATTTTTTCTGTGCATGTAGTTATAGGTCTTGCAGTGTGTTACAAGTTATCTTAATTTTATATTTGACCCTTTTTCCTCTTCTAATGTTCTTGTGAATTAAGTGCTTGGTCTTGATTTACAAAGCATCACAAGAAGTCCAAGATTTGTTTACTGTTAGACTTAGCAAAGATGGTAAAAGCTCGGGATCAGTGATCTGATAACCCATGTCCTTGATCCAATAGCGTGCACATGCGAGAGAGAGGGTCAGCCCTCTCTCAGAGAGAGAGAGGTGGTTCGAGCAAAGAGAGAGAGATGGTTGATCACATCTTAGAAAGCGACCTGAAGATGGTGGTGGGTAGAAGGAAGATGAAGATACAGGAAGGTCCTGTTGTGGCAGCCCATGGGACGAGATGCATTGTGAGTGAATGGTTGTCTTAACAAAAAAAAATGGTAGAAAAAATTCTGCGGGGGAGGTTGGAGGAATTTTTCTTATAAAGAATCACACTTTTTAGAAAACTTTTCATAAATTTCTCTCATTTGCAATGGTTGAAAAAGTTGTCATTTTTTATTTCCTGCATGCAATTTTTTTTCTCATTTTCTAGCTTCCAAACGTGCCTAACGAAATCGTTTAATGTGAGACTAGTTTTCCTTTATGTATTCGAGTCTTTCTTCCATCCCATCCTATAATATGATATGAAATATTTTGCCAATTGGATAACTTTCAGTCCTAATCACACAAGACATGGAGTTGACCAGTGGGTTCAATAAGCTTACGAGGTACAAAATCGAATCTCGCGGGTGCATAGAGTCTGCCGTGGCTTTGTCACGGTTGATGGTCGTATCCTCAACCCGAGTTTTACCTCAGAAGGAGGTGAGCCCATTAAGTGACCCAGTTCTCGCAGAGGGTTTTACTTCATCATAAAAAAAAGATTATGAGGTTGTGGATTTTTAACGTGTTAGTTTATTCTAAACTTCCCATGACATGTGTTTTAATTGGGTAGCTTTCCAATATGGCATGAGGACTATATGTCCTCAGTCTTGAGTAGAAAGCACCAGTGTTGTGAGAGGCGTACGCCTCAGTACTTGAAGCGTACGCCTCACAGGCGAGGCGCACGCTCAAGGTACTGAGGAAGCGTTCTGGAATTGCTGTGAATACACAATTATCTAAAATAATTTCAAATATAACACTGTTTGGATTGCCCTCACTATGATTTCAGCATGCAAGTTTCAATAGCATTAATAGCTCCCGATTAATTGCGTGGTGGTAAACCAGTAAAAATCTTGCATTAGTATAACTAACTTAAATTTACATATACCTGTATATAAGAGATGTGCGCAAAAAGTGCATTGATGAAAAACTATAGTTTCATGATAGTTCTATTGCATGTATGCATTTGATATGTCCAAGAAAAAAATATTTATATGCATCACTAAGATTTTTTTTTTGTTTAGGCCGTTTTTGATGGAAACAAATTCAAGGTTATAATTTAAAAAAATTGGGAGCTATTTATTTTTCAAGTTCTTCAAAAACCTTATATTTACTAAATCAACCATCAAACAAACTCATATATGTATATAACAAACTCATATATGTATATTTATATTAAAAAACCATTTACCAGTGCTATTTTATTAATATTATATATTTTATTATTTTGATCATGAAGCTTACGCTTCAATGCCTCGAGGCTTACGCCTTACTTCATAACATGCTCAACGCCTAGCTTCGCCTCATCGCATTTAACAACCTTGGAAAGCACAACTCTCAAAACCCCCCCTAAGTCCTTCCCCACGAGACAAAGCTTATTTGATAGACAAACATGTATTATATTAGACATATTCTCTATAGCTCATGTCTGCACCAAAACATAGTGAAATATATATAAAGATTTCTCATCAAATCAATTCAATCAACACCATGGTTTTTAGCAATGATGAACGCATCTGCATACCACGATTAAACAAGCACATGCAACTATGCTCTCTCTCTCTCTCTTTATATATATATATAAAGTGATAGCTGCGCAACCAATTACAAGTGGGATGACGTTGAGCGTTTATCGCATGGTCTGCATTAATTTTCGCAAGAAGACCTTTACTGGTGCACTAAAAGTATGCACCAGTAAAGGTTCCGGGAAGGTCTCAGACCTTTACTCGTGCACCATTTTAGTGTGCCACTAAAGGTATTTTTTTGCAGAAATTGACTTTGTGCATCTGTCATGTTGCTCGAAGGACGCTCAGCTTCATCCCCTTGACATTGCACTCCTAGTGATTGCACAACTACACATTTATCTCTCTCTCTCTCTCTCTCTCTCTCTCTCTCTCTCTATATATATATATATATATATATATATAGCGGTCACCTGGGCACGTCTGACCCCCTGTTAGACGATTGGGGGTTTGATGATATGCCCAATCCTGTGTATGTGTATAACCATTTGATGTAAGGCTCAAAACCAATGCTTTGAAAAGTATGTACGTGGGTCCTACATCCATTTTACTTTTAATTTTCACTAGAGAGCATAGTGACAAAAGTTTAAAACGGCAAAAACTCTGGAGTAAAAAAACTCAGAAAATTTTGAAAATTTTCTTAAATCCTTCATTTTTTTTGGCAAAATCTTAGTAATAAAAAATAAATTAAAAAATATAACAAATCAATTTTATATAAAATATAAATAAAACGCATTTATATTAGGTTAGCCACTTGGGACATAGGGTCTTTAACTGGTAAGTTGGTAGAGTTAGTAGATGTTATGTGTAGGAGAAAACTTGATATTTTATGTCTACAAGAGGCTAAATGAGTACATGAGAAAACAAAAGTGTTAGAACCTTGGGGATATAAGATTTGGTATACAAGAATAAATAGGAATAGAAATGGAGTAGGGATTGTTATGAGTCGTGAGTTTATAGATAATGTAGTTGAGGTCCGTAGGAAGGCTGATAGGATTTTACTTATTAAATTAGTATTATTTATGAATATTATTAATATTATTAGTGTTTATGCACCTTAAGTAGGTTTAGATGATTCCAATAAGCGTCAATTTTGAGAAGATTTAGATGAAGTAGTACAAGGGATATCTTATGGAGAAAAGCTTTTCATCGGTGGTGACCTTAATGGACATGTAGGCATTAGTAGGGATGAATTTGAGAGTATCCATGAAGGATATTGTATAAGAGAAAGAAACAAAAATGGAGAAAGGATTTTAGATTTTGGTTTGTCTTATTATATGATCTTAGCAAACATTTGGTTTAAGAAGAGGGAGTCTCACCTAGTAACATTTAAAAGTGGGGTTAATACGAGTCAGATAATTTTTTTCTTACTTAGAAAGAAAGATAGGGGTTGTTGCATCGATTGTAAGGTTATACCGGGAGAAAGTGTAGCTACACAACATATAGTCTTAATTTTAGATCTTAGAATTAGACAATGCCGCAAAAGGGATAGACATAGGATAGATCCTAGAATTAAGTGGTGGGAAGGAGCTAAACAAAGAATGTTTGTAGAGCAGGTAGTTAAGGAAGCTGATTGGTGTCTCGAGGAGGATTCAGAATCAATGTGGAATAAAATAGCGGGTAGCATGAAAAAGGTGGCTAAGAAGGTATTGGGTGAGTCTAAAGGCGATGCACCGCTAGGTAAGGATACATCATGGTGAAATGAGGATGTCAAATTAGCTATTAAGGTTAAAAGAAAGTGTTATAGAAATCTAAGTAAGAGTCATGATAATGAGAATTTGGAGAAGTATATGATAGCAAAGAAGGAAGCTAAAAAAGTAGTTCGAAACGCGATGGATAAGGTATATAAGGAGGTTTATGACAAGTTGGATATCAAAGAGAGCAAGAAGGATATTTATAGGCTTGCAAAGATGAGACATAGGAAATCGAGGGATCTGGATATGGTTCGATGTACCAAAGATGAAACGCAAATGGTTTTAGTCAAAGATAAGGAGATTAAGGAGAGATGGAAAGATTATTTTGATAAACCATTTAATGAAAGTCATGCTCAGAATCTTGGAGACTTCTCCATTCCTTTTCATGAGATGAATCGTGACTTCATGCGTAAGATTCAAAAGAAAGAAATTACAGAGGCTTTGAAGAAAATAAAATCAAGAAGGGCAGTTGGCCTAGATGGTATACCTATCGAGGCTTAGAAATGCTTGGGAGAGAAAGGTTTAGAATGGTTGACAAATCTTTTTAACAAGATTTGTCAGGCAAATAAGATGCTTAATGAGTAGAAGAAGAGTACTTTGGTGTCTCTATATAAGAATAAGGGTGATATACAAGATTGTACAAACTATCGTGGTATAAACTTATGAGTCATACTATGAAACTTTGGGAGAAGGTGATTGAGTCAAGGTTGAGAAAGATTATCATGATATCAGAGAATCAATTTGGTTTTATGCCTGGAAGATCAACTATGGAAGCTATACATCTTCTTAGACAACTTATTGAGAGATATAGAGAGAGGAACAAAGATTTGCATATGATTTTTATTGATTTGGAGAAGGCATACAATAGAGTACCTAGGGACGTTCTCTGGTGGACAATGATGAAGAAAGGTGTTTCTCTCAAGTACATTAGTATAATTAAAGATATGTATGAAAGAGTAGTAATCAATGTTCGCACTTGTGGAGGGGTGACAACCAATTTTCCTATAACGATTGGGTTACATCAAGGATCTGCTTTAAGCCCTTTCCTATTTGCTATAGTGATGGATGAGCTTACGAGATCAATTCAAGAAAATGTGTCATGGTGTATATTGTTTTGATTGATGAGTCTAGAGTTGGGGTTAATGCTAAGTTAGCATTATGGAGAGAGACATTGAAAGCAAAGGCTTTAAGTTGAGTAAGAGTAAGACAAAATATATAAAATGTCGGTTTAGTAAGCAACGAAGTAGTGATGGGAGTATAGTGAAGCTTGGTGAGCAAGAAATACTGGTGGATGATTATTTCAAATATTTGGGATCCTATCATTCAAAAGTATGGAGAAATTGATGGAGATGTAAATCATAGGATAAAGGTTGGGTGGATGAAATGGAAAAGTGCAACTGGAGTGTTGTACGGTCGTAGAATGTCATTGCGGTTGAAGAGAAAGTTGTATAGGATGACTATTATGCATGCTTTATTATATGGTACGGAATGTTGGGCTGTCAAGAGACATCATATTCAAAAAATGAGTGTAGCTGAGATGCGTATGCTTAGATGGATGTGTGGAAATACAATAAAAGATAAGATTCAAAACGAGGAGATATGTAAGAAGATAGGCATTGCACCCATTGAAAATAAAATGAGAGAGAATCGTTTACGGTGGTTTGAACATATTCGGCGAAGGCCTAATGATGCTCCAGTTAGAAGGATGGAGAAATGAGAAAATATATTAGTTAAAAGAGGTCGGGGTAGGCCTAAGAAGACTTGGATGAAGATGATAGAAAAGGATATGAATGCTTTGAACCTCACCGAGGATATGGCATTGGATAGAAATGATTGGAGGAGAAGGATTCATGTGAAAGACCCAGAATGATTTTCTTTTTTGGTTCATATCGCCGACCCCAATTGTTTTGGGATGAAGGCATAGTTGTTGTTTTATAAATAAAACACATTTAAAAATGAAAATCTCACGATAAATGTTTGCTAAAATGGTAAATATCACGATATTTGTCACAAATTGAAAACCTCACAAGAAGTTGCAGTTTTAAACTTTCAGGCAATTTTTCACCATATTATCGCAAGATTTTTTATAAATCTCACGATATTTGTTACAGAGCTAAAGAGAGACATTGTTCCAAAGTACAAGAGACCAGATCCAAGGGCCACTATGTGACACAGCCAATCACATGACAGCATTGAATGTGGGGCCTGCCAATCTGCTGTTGTGTGCCCCCATGCAATGTTTGGAAACCTTCCTATTGAGCGAGATGCTGGCACCTTCCTTCATTATTTAAAAGCATTAACCCATGCCATACTCCCAGAAAAAGCTCGAACGACCTTCAACAAAAGGTACCTATACCCGAAACCGACACAAGTGGATAGGTAGAGAATACCTAGGGGCACGAGTCAACTCTCTCTAAGGAACTCGCCACGTAACTTCGGGAGAAAGGGGTGCCTCCTCACAAAGGAGGTCCTGGGTGACTTTACCAAAACACAGGTCTCCGCAAAGCCGTAAGACCGTGTATGGGGGCTGATGCCTGCCGAGTGCCAAAAGGTTAAGAAAGTTGGTGACTTGATGACTCTAAACAAATGGCTGGATCGCTTGGTTAAAATAAGTTTTGCTGAATATAAAAAAAGGATATCTTGATGCCCAATTTCAGAAGGCACTCCAAGAGTTACGTGTCAGCGGGCGATATCCTCATGTGTGCTGATTATTACAGTCGTAAGGATGGCTGAATATTTTTCTCTTTTCTGTTAAAAAAAAAGAAACAAAAAGTATGGTTGCCTATAATGATTGAAAAGAAAAGTTCCTATCTCTTCATTTTCAAGTACTTTTGGGCACCACGCAATACGAAAAAGAGGAAAAGAACCATACCTTCTGTGTGGGGTTGCCCGTTCTTTTAGACCAAAATCTGTCCTCATAAATCATCTGAATTTGAGTGCACCACAAGGCACGAAGATCTCATGACCAACTATGAGCCAAACCCACTTTACACGATAGAGTTTGGGAGCGAAAAAATGTAACTTATCTGTTTCGAGAGAATCTGGTTAATGCAAGATTGGATTAGTTACTTGAAAATATATTTGGGTGAGGAACACATCAAACATATAATGCCTAACGTGTACAATATCTTAAACATGCAGGAATATATATATATATATATATATATATATATATATATATATATATATATATATATATATATATGCATTTTTGTTGATGGATGATTGTATTTTTTATTAGTATGTTCCTCACAAAATTAATCAAGAATATTGGGATAAGATGGATGCTTGTATTTTTTAGCACAATACAGCAAACCGGCTTATCCAAAGTTATGCATCTTTTATATGTCACTGAACATCCAAAATTTATAGGATTCTTCTGCGCTTTTAGTTAATTACATTGATACCACATTTTCATCAATAATTAATGAAGGATTTAATCGAGGGCTCTAACCAACGTTATAAATCTCCTCGGGAAAATGTCAATGAGGAATAATCTCATGACATTTTGAAAAATCAAGCTTTCCCTGATAAAATGTCAGAAAAGATCAGTATATAATAAAATTATGAATTATATAAAAATATGTCAAAATATAAATAAATAACTAGTAATATAAAGGCCCTGAAAAAAAATTACTGTGATAATATCATTATAGAAATAGGTGATACTTTGAAAATATTGCTCTCTTGGTATTACATTAGGGCCTCTGGAAATATTGTGATAAATTATAACAATTCTATAATATCGGATCACGGCCTATAGGATCAATTTCAATCTAATTTTGCAATTTAGATTTTGTTTCTTTGGGTTTTTTTATTGTACTGGGTATTAAATGTGTATCTAATCTATATATGAATTTAAAAGTTTATTCGAATTATAATTTTTTTAATTAGATACTCATTAAAATAAGAAGTTTGAATATATTAAGATTAAGAAATTCTATAAAGTAATTCCAAGCGATTAAAACCCCTGAAACTGATAAGATATGAGATTTTCTAAAACTTTTCTGAAAAAAATTACAAAAACACACCTAACTTTTGACATATTTACAAACACAGCTTAACTTTTGATATATTACAAACACACGCCTAACTTTTGAGAATTGTTTTGTTAACTAGGCGTGTATTCATAATATCTCAAAAGTTAGGTAGTGTTTGTAAATAGGTCAAAAGTTAGGTGTGTTTTTGTAATTTTTTCTGTTTTCCATTTCCGGTTATCTTTTTTTGGGATAATAGACTTTCTAGTTATTTTCAGTTATCTCTAGTTAATTTTAGTTATTTCTTAGATAATCTAGTTCATAACTTACTGTGGTTGCCAAATCTGAGGCTTTCAGGAATGACCTTCCTGCTTCTCTACATCAATGCAAGTACAACTTTAATTTATCAGCACATTGTGGGTCTCATGGGGCATGTGACAATCTGTCACTTTATGTGAATCCGAGACTTAACAGAAACTTCTCATCAATGGCATGGCAATACTCTTGCTAACAGGCTCTATCAGTAAACCATCCATCATTTCCCCTTTGTCAAATAAAACCCAGACTCATCAAGATAGCTATCATATCCTGTTTTTGGTACTAGTGGGAATAAGATGGTATATTGGCCATTCTTAGAGCAAAATATAAAATTCATGTCTGGGTGGTTAATTTCCACCATGCTGGGTAACATGCTGCACATGACATTTCCCATACATGCAGCAGATATTTATCCAGGATAAGTTGGGATACTTCCAAATTCAATATTCCAACTTATCCCATTTAGTGCTAGCCTTGGCAGCTTCATTGCCAAAGGTGATGATGCCAGAAGGGAAATTAATGGTTTCTAGCCCTTCCAGGATGACTTAAGCATTTGAATCAACTAGACAGCGACCTAAAAAACTTTGCCACCTGAAGCACGTGCAATGATTTTAATAAGCTGAGTTGAGTAGGTCAGTGGGTCTCTCATTGATTAATAATGCAGCGACAGGCTAATCTATCAAGGTTAAACCAACCCAGATTCATGTAATCTCAGTGTAGATCAGGTCTGATATCACTGTGTTTGCGTTGCATCCGGCAACAACATAAATGTACCTATTGACAATGAATAATTTAAAATGGTGCGTGTACACGTACCATTGGCACAGAGTAGAACAAATAATGCGCTTATATATATATATATGAAAACCTGTATCATCGAACAGGTGTAGCATCGAAAGATGCTCGGATGTGCGACGGCCACTTAAACTGCATTCCACGCAAAATAATTTTGTGCCGGTGATCGTGCACTCAGTCAGTCGTGCAATTTCATTGATTTCGGTTGAACACTTTATATATATATATATATATATATATATATATATATATATATATATATATATATATATATATATATATATATATATATATGAGGAGCCTGTAACGTTGGATGCGCCCCATGTCGAGCAACACTCATTCATCCATCTGGGTGATTTTTGGTCATTAGCTACAGTCACAACCGCCACTAATGACCTGGGTGAAAAAACTACATTCTGCCGCTGATCTTTGTGCGATCAGCACAGCGGAAACATGTCCGATAACAGTGGATGCTTTGTGCATCCACTGTTATGGGCTTATATATATATATGGGCAGTTCTATGGTGATGCACACTTTGATTTACATAGATCTAAGCTCCAAATGCAAATTCTAACCTTTGGATCAAGTATAACATGTTCTATTTACTATTTTCACGTGTTAAAGTTGAGCTAAATATGATGTTTTCTACTATTTCTAGACCACCCTTGTTGTCATGAACTGTGAGCCATTCATTTTCACTATCACTAAAATATGATCTTATAACGTATCAAACTTATTGACATAGTAAATATCTACCATTTGGTTGCTATATCCATACAAACATGTGTATCACCCTACGGTATCATGGTACAGAATCACCTTATATTTACTATATATATATATATATATATATAGGAGGCCATAACATCAGACACCCTTTCATTGAACGAAAATTGGACCTGCTCGGTGGAGAGGGTGTTGTGTGTTCTCCCCCGAAGATGCACGGTTTTCTACAGTGCGTGTTTGGGGTCCGAATGAGTGCCACGTATATAAGCACATGGGGCTCATATCCCTGTGTGTGTCAGCATCACTTGGCATCGGAGTCCGGTGCGGTTGCAAAGACTTAAGTACCTTTTTCCTGCAATTCTCGCCATGAAACGATGGTTCGAGAAAAGAACAAAAATGTCCTTCATCCAGAAAAGGGAGTTCTGATATTAACTCTTCAAAAAGTCTAAATGGTGCATTTTTGCCCTAAGCAGTAAACTCTTATGTTGCCAACAGATCACCCTTTGACGACGCTCCATCTGCTGTAACAAGAGCTTCCTTTGACGACGCACCCTTTACTGTCATCTGCTGTCGTCGAAGCACCCTTTGCCATCGTCTACTGCCATCGGATCACCCTTTGTCGTCGTCCTGAGTCCAGGTTTCCGCCTTGGTTTTTAACTTGTGTTAGAACACATTGACGCCTTCTCGTTCGTGCCTTGTATTACAAAACATTCTCGGGTTCATTTCTACCTCATGGAGATAACTATAAATCGATCAACTGGTTCAATCATTGGTGGTTGTCATAGGGGCATTTGTTGACCATCGCTTTTTACAGTCTTTTCTTCTTCTTCATTTAGGCAATATAAAAAAAAACAATGACACACAAACATTCCAAGAAGTGCCATTAAGGCATCGTGAGTACCTTTCCATGTCATCATGTTATTGTTAAAGAACGTATGTCATCATGAGTGCCATTAAGGCGTTGTTTTGTTATTATAGGTAGATGTATTTTCGATGGTTGGAAAATTAAAGATATTTGTACGGCTGCGGGACCTGTTGACAAGAATGCTTGTTTACGAAAGCGAGGAAGGGCCTCTACCCCATCCGGTATCGTCCATTCACTCAGTATATGCATTGTAATGCAAATCGCGGTTGTAGTAACATAATACCGATTTGTGAGATATTGTATTGTTTGTTAATATCGATTTGTAAGTTATTATACTGAATTTCTGTATCGATTTGTAATATATTATGCGATATGTATATCGATATGTAAGATATTATGTGTTTTGTAGTATCGATTTGTAAGCCATTATGCTGAATCGTCGTATCGATTTATAATATATTATGTGATATGTATATCGATTTATAAGATATTATGTTTTTTCTAGTCGATTTTATAAGATATTTGTAGTATGATTTAAAAACGTGTGTGTGCAAAAATACATTATTGTGCGCCTGCGGTAGCGATTTGCATATTTGAATCGCTGCTAATTTTAGCGATTTCTATTAAAATCGCTTCACAGCTTTGTACATATAATTAAATCGCTCTTACGTGAATCACTATCATCAACACATATATGTTAAATCATTTCTTTTATTGGCATGGTAAATAACAACTCGATGCATAGTATAAGCAAATACTATGATTCATTCAATCATTTCTTTGACTTGCTTAACTAATCTGTATCTGTTGTTATATGCATCTTGAGTAAATCATAGTAAACGTATGCGTTGGCTAACACAAATTGATATCTTGCTTATGACTGTGGTGAGCTTATCATCTGGTTTCAGTGAAGATGGTGCATCTCAATCAGTGGAAAGTTATGGAGAAGTGAACATTTGTACTAATGACGGACATGAAGAAGTGAACATATGCACTAATAATGCATATGATAAGAAGGGTGCAGGCATTTGATTCACTCTTGACTTGAATATTCCAGCAGAAGGAATGTAATTCGATAATGAGATAGACGATCATGACAATACACTTGATAAAGGTGCAGGCACTGGGAATGTACATGATAGTACACTTGACTCTGTTCTCGTAGAAGGAATGCAGTTTAATAATGAGGAAGATGCATATAAATTTTACAATGATTATGCCTTAAAACTTGACTTCAGTGTTAGAAGGTACTCTTGGTCAAAAAATGCACAGGATGTCGTGGTGAGAAAGACATATGTTTGTTCTAAGGAAGGTTGGAAGAAGTCAAGTGAAAATCCAACAAGGAGCAAGCTAGATTCAAGATGTGGTTGTCCAGCGAGAATGGTGTTAAGAAGACTTTCGAATGGGAAATATGTTGTTCGTACTTTAATTAGTGATTGTAACCATGAATTAGCAGCTTCACATATGAGTCCTATGTTTAGGTCACATCATAAAGTAATTGATGCGCACGTTGTAATTGCTGAAATAGCTGATAGAGCAGGCATTACACAAAGGAAGACATACAATTTGTGCGTACACATAGATGATACTCACTAGAATATTTTATTCACACCTATGGATCTAAGAAACCACTTGAGAAGGAATATGACATATAACATAAAGAAAGAATAAATATGTTCTTTGGTTGATTACTTACAGAAGAAATCAAGCAATGACTCTGGTTTCTTTAGTGCAATGCAACTGGATGAAAATGGATATGTTGTGAATATGTTTTGGGTAGATTCAAAGTCAAGAGTAGATTATGAATGCTTCAATAATGTGTTTGTTTTTTATATGATAATGAATATTAATACTGAATAGTGGACATTTGCGCAGTTTGTCAAAGTGAACCATCACTCACAAAGTTCCATATTAGGCGGTGCTTTTTTGTATGACCAGACCAAAGAAAGCTTTGAGTGGTTGTTTAGAGTATTTACACAGACAATGCATGTGAAGCACCCTGAAGTTGTACTTACAGATGGTGATCATGCAATTGCGGCTACAATGTCTCATGTATGGCCAGATGTATATCATCACCTTTGTTTATGACATATCTTTCAAAATGCAACAAAGAACATATGATACATATTTAATTAGAAGACAGGGTTTGATAAAAAGTTTACAAGGTGTGTACTTGAGAGTGTAGATGAGGTCACTTTTATGTCTGATTGAGAGAAAATGATTCAAATGTACGACCTTAAAGACTATGTGTGATTAAAAAATTTATATGCAGACAAAGAGAAGTGGGCATTGGCATATGAAAGACAATACTTTTGTGTAGGTATGATAAGCACACAAAGAGTTGAATCTATGCATGCCACACTGAAGAAAACCTTGTATTCATATTTAGCAATGTTTTGCTTCGTGAAACAATATAAATTATTTGTAGACGGTCTTAGACCGAATGAGCTTGAACAAGATGTGAAATGTTTTAACACATGCCCTATAACTTTGGGGATGAAAATATTGATGTGACCTACAAATATGTATACACTAACTATATTTGAATGGATTAGGAAGGAGGTTATGCACAAATACCATATTGTATGGGAGGGCGAAGAGCATCCAAAAAGCACATGTTACGTACAATGTTGACAAAGGAACAGTTGAATGTACGTGCAAAATATATGAATTCAAAGGTATTTTATGTCGTCATGCATTAAAGTCACTTAATCAAGAGAAGATATAAGAAATACCTGAGTCATATTTAATGCAAAAATGGATGAGACAAACAAAGATTGAACTGTTGGATAGAGATAATGTCAGTCTATCTGGTGTTGATGAGAAGTGCCACATAGCCTTCCGTTACCAACAACTATATAGGGAACTTATGCATGTTACAAATTTGGCATCGAAAAGTGAATAAGCCTACATATGCATGAGAAAAGTGTCAAGGGACTTACTTGAAAATGTACAGTTAATTCACCATCAATATGTTGCAGCTCATGAAGAGCATTCTAAGAAAATAGGAGCGAATAGAGACTATGAAAATCATGCTTTCTTTGACCCGCATGAGAAGTTGCGTCAAACCGTAAACATCATCTTCAACAAATCAGGAGTCAATGTTATAGATTATGATAGAAATATTCATCTAGCGAAGGATATTAAAAGGAAACTTGCCTCTGATCACAGTCGTCGAAGGACAAAGGGTGCACTAGAATTGGTTGGCAAGAAAAGGTCTAAGAAACAACCAACCCCTAAGCAAAAGCAACCAAGCCCTTCGCATGAACATGTATGCAATACATTATTATATTGCTTCCCAAGTATTTTGCATTATGTGCAGCTTATCAATATCTAACTTATGTAATTTTCAACATGCAACAATACCCTACAGACGTGCACTCCAACATTGTAGCCTTCAATCCTCTTGACCAGTTTCAGTGGAACAAAGGCATTAGTTTTACAAGTCTTTTGGTATGTAATTAATGTTGGGATGATGTTTGCATTTCTTATTAAACTCAATATAGTGTCTTATATTGTTATGTTCCATGACAGGCTCAGTTTAATTCAAATGCGAGCAATGCAACACAGGAATCGCGTGTGAATTTTTCAACTACATAATTGTATTTGATTATCTTTCCTGCATGTTCGATCGTTGTAATATGTATCCTTCACATGTATAAATCATAAAAGCAAATCACGATAGGACAAAAATTGTTATTCTATAAAACTTAAACATAAACCGGTATCAAGTTGTAAATCAATTTATAGTTTATCAATAAACATCGTGTTGATTTGTTTTTCCTTCCTCTTTTTCGTCTTTTATCAGTCATTATGTAAATTGTTATATAACATATCGTTGACATAGACAAAGCCCATAAAAGCAAATCGCAATAGGACAAATCTTTATCGCTTTATGTTCGTGGTTGTACAAATCGTTACAGTGAAATCGATTTGCAACTGTTACTTAAACCGGTATCAAGTTGTAAATTGATTTGTAGTTTACCAATAAACAATGTGTCGATTTATTTTTCTTTCCCCTTTTTCATCTTTTATCAGTCATTGTGTAAATTGCTATATAATATATCATTGACATAGACAAAGCCCATAAAAGCAAATCGTGATAGGACACATCTTTTTTGTTTTATGTCTGTGGTTGTACAAATCGTTACAATGAAATCAATTTGCAACTCTTACTTAAACTGGTATCCATTCGTAAATCGATTTTGTAGTTTGCCAATTAACATTGTGTCGATTTATTTTTCCTTCCGCTTTTCTTCTTTTACCAGTCATTATGTAAATCGCTATATAACATATCGTTGACATAGACAAAGCCCATAAAAGCAAATCGCGATAGGACAAATCTTTTTCGCTTTATGTTCATGGTTGTACAAATCATTACCGTGAAATCGATTTGTAGTTGTTACTTAAACCAGTATTAAGTTGTAAATCGATTTGTAGTTTACCAATTAACATCGTGTCGATTTATTTTTTTTCATCATTTTCTTCTTTTATCAGTCATTGTGTAAATCGCTATTTAACATATCGTTGACATAGACAAAGCTCGTAAAAGCAAATCACGATAGAACAAATCTTTTTCGCATTATGTTCATGGTTGTACAAATCGTTACAGTAAAATCAATTTGAAATTGTTACTTAAATCGTTATCAAGTTGAAAATCAATATGTAGTTTACCAATAAACATCATGTCAATATGTTTTTCCTTCTTCTTTTTCATCTTTTATTAGTCATTATGGAAATTGCTATATAATATATCGTTGACATAGACAAAGCCTGTAAAAGCAAATCGCGATAAGATAAATCTTTTTCGCTTTATGTTCGTGGTTGTACAAATCATTACAGTGAAATCAATTTGCAACTCTTACTTAAACCGGTATCAAGTTGTAAATCGATTTGTAGTTTGCCAATTAACATCGTGTCGATTTATTTTTTCTTTCACTTTTCTTCTTTTATCAGTCATTGTGTAAATCGCTATATAACATATCATTGACATAGACAAATCCCGTAAAAGCAAATTGCGATAGGACAAATCTTTTTCGCTTTATGTCTGTGGTTGTATAAATCGTTACAGTGAAATTGATTTGCAACTGTTACTTAAACAGGTATCAAGTTGTAAATTGATTTATAGTTTACCAATTAACATCGTATCAATTTTTTTTTCCTTCCTCTTTTTCTTCTTTTATTAGTCATTGTGTAAATCGCTATTTAACATAGACAAAGCCCATAAAAGCAAATCCCGATAGAATAAATCTTTTCCGCTTTATGTCTATGGTTGTACAAACTATTACAGTTTAATCGATTTGCAACTCTTATTAAATCGATATCAAGTTGTAAATCAATTTGTAGTTTACCAATAAACATTGTGTCGATTCATTTTTCCTTCCTTTTTTTCGTCTTTTATCAATCAATATGTAAATCGTGATACAAATCTTTTTCGCTTTGTGTACACATGCATAAAACCCTGCAAAATCTAAAACCCTACCCGACCCAACCCATTGTCTAGGTCTAAAACCCTAATCTATTTAACCTCTCTTCCTCTTTCTTTTTTGCGGCAGCGCAACTTCTTCTTCTTCTTTTTTTTTCTCCTCCGCCTTCTTCTTCTTCTCTTTCTTCTTCTTCTTCCTTGTATTTTTCTTTATTCTTTGTTCTTCTGTGTTTCTTCTACATGTACTTGATAGATGGTATTTGATGTTGATAATGTAGTTGTTTCACACCATGAGGAATGATTTATATAATCCTCGATGATGATTATGGTGGTTATCTGCATGATAGATAGGGTGGTGATGTTGATGTCCATCTATTTGATCTATTTCTACTGTCGGACCCTCCATTGTTCACAAACCATACTTCACAGTTAAAAAAATATCTGCCTAATCTTCGATATACTTCATGACAAATACGTAAAAGTGATTTATCATGTAGCCCCCCAGCTCCTTCAAGGGGATAGTGCCTGAGCTTAAGTTGTGATGCATATTGTCAAGAGTGCACCAATGCTAGAGTCTCTAAGAATCAGCCTCAGTCTGAGAAAAATGATACAATGGGCTGCCATTACTAATGAGCTCATTTTCTTAGAGAGGATGTATCCTAAGCAGCACATAGAATTGCTTTGCAGCAGAAAATGGACTCGATGATGAACGATATGGATGTTTTGGTGATCTCTTCTATAAAAATCGAAGTCTCTAAAAGATAAATATGTGTTTATCGGAAATGTCCTCTCATAGATATTGTAACTAAATACTAATATTTTTTGTATATGAATATGGTTGTAAATCATGCAGATTTGTAGTTATAAAGTTACGATGAGAACAATATGTCTTTGTGAACGAAATCAATTTGTATTTAAGAAGTTAACTCGTTTTGTATCATTGAAGTAAAACCCAAAATCCTTAAACCCTAAACCCTCAACCCCAATCGCCCATAAAAGCGATTAGGAAGTATTGTTGACATAGACATAGCCTGTAAAAGCAAATCGCAATAGCATGTAGCCTTCATACGTCATTGTGTAAATCTTGAGGACATTTCCTAGATGTCGGCCATAACTGGATGAAAATCACATTGTGCATGAGTATAAATCAGGGTAAAAGTGCACAATCAATGTTAGTGCAAATTGTTTCAGCCATTTATCAATGTTTATGCAAATTGTTTTAGCCGTTTATCAATGTTTATGCAAATCGTTTCAGCCTTATATAAACGGTTGTTCGATTTTAATTTACTAAGGGCAATCATTACAATAATTTATTCAATGACATTTGTGTGCTACCAATAAACATCATGTCGATTTGTTTTTCCTTCATCTTTTTCTTCTTTTATCAGTCATTGTGTAAATCGCTATATAACATATCGTTGACATAGACAAATCCCATAAAAGCAAATCGCAATAGGATAAAAGTGTTTCAACATTTTATAAATGTTTGTTCAAATTGTTTTAGCCTTTTATTAGTCATTGTGTAAATCGCGATGGTACAAATTGTTTCAGACATAAGAAGAATAATAAAGAAGTAGGAGAAGGAAAAAGAATGACATAAGAAAAAGAAGAAGAAGAGATACACGTGCATAAAACCCTAATCTATTTAACTTCTCTCTGCTCTTTTCTGCGGTAGTGCAGCTTCTTCTTCTTCAATCCCTTTTTTCTCCTTCGCCTTTGTCTTTTTCTTCTTCTTCTTCTTCTTCTTCTTCTTCTTCTTCTTCTTCTTCTTCTTCTTCTTCTTCTTCTCCTTCTCTCTTGTATTTTTTTTTCTTCTTTGTTGTTCTGTGTTCCTTTTACTTGTGTTGATATCCTAGTTGTTTCATGTCGTGAGGATGATTATGGTGGTTATCTTCTTTGTATATATCCTTTGCAGTTGGAAAAATATATGCCTAATCGTCGATATACTTCATGACAAATATGCTACAGTCGTGCGGATTCATCTTCTCTGCCTATTGGCATCCATACCTTATGCCACTTTGTCAGTTCTACCTCCATACTTCTCTCTAAAGTAGTGTACAAGAGTAGTGAGGAAAATGGTACACTGAGTTGCAATTACTAATGAGCTCATTTGCTTGAAGAGCATGTATCCTTAGCTGCACATAAAATCGCTTTGCAGCAGGAAATGAACTCGACGATGAACGTGGGTTTCATGCTGGTGATGAACGTGGGTTACAATACTAATATTTTTTGTAAATGAATATGGTTGTAAATCATGTGGATTTGTAGTTATGAAGTTACTGTGACAACGATATGTCTTTGTTTGTGTTTGTGAACGAAATTGATTTTACAACGATTTGTTAACAGTACACAACGTTAATCACTTTTACGATTTTCATTTATGAAGGGCAAACATTACACAGATTTGTTCACCGTACACAACGCTAATTCCTTTTACGATTTTCATTTATGAAGGGAGAACATTACAATGATTTGTTCACATAGACAAAGTTCACAAAAGAAAATCGCGATAGGTACTATTTGTAAAATGATGTCTATGTCGGAGACAACGATTTGCCTTTGCTACAAATAAGAGTTCAACTTATTCGCGTGTTTAGTAAAATTGAAATTTTATTTCAACCCAAAGAGATTTACATAATTTGTATACAGTCTTATAAAATTTGTATACACAATCTACAAAATCTGTTAGAAATCTTTGTACATCATATTACTTCTGAGGGGGTCACGTCGTTCGTTGCCTTGTAAGTATTCTTGCCGGCTGAGATTTTTTCTCTTCCGCAATTAGAAACTCCATCAATTTTTGGCATAGTTATGTGCAGAATCCAGGTATATCATCCTGCAATAAAAAGGTAATGTCACACCAATATATAAATTGAGTCTCTAATAATAGAGGATAATAAAACATGTTTAAGTATAGAGCATACAGCGACGAAATCAAGTTATTGTCCATTGTATATTGCTTCAATATACTTCATTACAATCATGCCATAATCGATGCAATTATTTTGTAAAGGAGCATGGTATGCACAGCGCAAGCTCCACTCGCCAATGTTGACACCCAAAATGTCTTTGACGAATCCCTCCTGTGGTTAATGCAGAATCAAGTAAATTCTGGGCCACCGTACAAGATACGATACACTTATATATAGAAACTTACCAAATGCATAATGTCACATTGTACACCAGTGTGAAAGTCCAATAAGTTGTAGCACCATAGTTGTTTTTCTCGTAAATCCATCATGTATAAGACCCAATGCTCAGCAGTTTGCCAAAGTGTAGGAATCAATATTTGCAAATTGATGTAATATCTTACAAATCAATAGTACAAATCATGTTAGGACCGTTAGGCCTAAACCTTGGACAAGATATTTCTTCACTTATCTTTTCACTTGACCAAAAGTCTCTGCAGTGATCATCGTTACCCCAACATGGTAGTGTATCTTGAAATCCAATGGAGTATGGCTTTTGGTGGACAAAACTTTGTTGAACGAAATAGTGATAATAGTAAGGTTAAAACACGAAGCAACAAGAGTAAATCAAAAAAGAAAATAAATAAATAAGAGAACCGATATACCATGAAATAAGGGGTGATGATGCATCTAGTATTGCTTGTTGTGTTGCTTTTAATATATATGACGAAATCGGCTATAGTCTGTTTGCAACAAATATGAACTTGTTAACATGCATACCCATGACATATGTAAATATATAACTGATAGTGGTTTCATACGTACAAAATTATTGATAGTGTTTCCTTCTACAAATTCATCTTGCAGCTGATTGATGTTCTCTTGGAGCTCTTTGCAGAGTTTTCAGGCATATTTTTTTGTGTATGTTGCACTGACATGAGCAGAATATTGAATAAACGATATTGAAATTCCTTTCTATAGTACACAACACAAATCAAATATATGCCATAAAAGAGGCAATATTGAAGAAACTCATCACGAGGTTTAGACAATATACGCTTCAATCACCATCACTGGTCGTGTAGCTATCGTCATCTTCTTCGTAGCCATTGTTGGCCGTGTAGCTATCATTGTCTCCTTTATCGCCATCGTTGGTCGTGTAGATGTCATTGTATCCTTCCTCGATATTGATACCCCCTTTGAGATGAAGTGGGTTATATGTTTGATTCATGAACACATCATTTATAAAGGAAACATTGGTTCGTCTGTTTCTTAATCATGAAGCAAAGCAAAGCGACACCCTCCTGAACTTGTGCGATGTGTCATTTATATATAAAGAAAACATTGTTTCACCTACCACCCATTTTCAAAAACCACATGCAAATTAAATGTAGTGCACATTAATTAAATGAAAAAATGTTATTTCATCTGCCTTTTAAAAAACTCGATTTTACTTTATCTAGTCTGAACATTGTCACGATTTGTTTATTGTTTTTCTTTTCCGCCATTTATGAATCAGTCATTGTGTAAATCACAATAGGACATATCGTTCATATGAATTAGTCATTGTGTAAGTCGATTTGTATTTATTAAGTTACCTACATTTATAGTTTACCAATAAACATCATGACAATTTGTAAATCAATTTATCTTTATGAAGTTATCTCGATTTTTACTTTAGCTAGTCTGAACAACGTCTCGATTTGTGTTTAGGGTTTAAAACTTAAAACATAAACCTTAAAACATAAAACTCTAAACCCTAAAACATAAAACCCTAAACCCTAAAACCCTACAACATAAAACCCTAAACTCTGAAACCTACATCCTAAACCCTAAACCCTACAACATAAAACCCTAAACCCTATAACATAAAACCCTAAAACCCTAAACCCTAAACCCTAAACCCTAAACCAACATCCTAAACTGTAAACATCAAGCAAATCACATTAGTACGTAGTCTTTATGCATACAAAACATTTTAGTCTTTTATCAATGTTTGTGTAAATCACGATAGGAAGATCGTTAAAGCAAATATTGCGATTTACGCAATAACGTCTATGTCCACCACAATGATTTGCCTTTGTTACTATAATATTGTTAAATCGATGTTCTGTGTAAAACCCGACCCGACCCAACCCAACCCGTTCTCTAGGTCTAAAACCCTAATCTATTTAACCTCTTTTGCTCTTTTCTACGGCAGTGCAACTTCTTCTTCTTCAATCCCTTTTTTCTCATCCGCCTTCTTCTTCTTCTTCTTCTTCTTCTCTCTTGTATTCTTCTTTCTTCTTTGTTCTTCCATGTTCATTCTACCTGTGCTGATATCCTAGTTGTTTCACGCCGTGAGGAAAGATCTGGATAATCTTTGATGATGATTATAGTGGTTATCTTATGTATATATATCGATATATTCATGATGCATACGACTGTAGCGTATTTGTCGTGAAGTATATCAAAGTTTACGCAGAATATAACGACCATAATCATCCTCAATCATTGCCACCATACCGAAGAAACCACAGATATTTTGCATGATATACCAAAGTAGATGATGATGACCATCTATTTGATCTATTCCTACTGCCGGACCCTCCATCGTTCGCAACCCATCTTTTGCAGTTGAAAAAATATCTGCCTAATCTTCGATATACTTCATGACAAATATGCTGATGATGATGTATGTTTTCTTTGATGATGATAGTCATGTATTGTATCTAAGCCAAACCATTGCTCATGATGTATTCTAAACTAATACTCAATGTTTTTTTAAATGAATATTGTTGTAAATCACGTTGATCTGTATCGTTAATGTTAACTCGATTTGTACTTTACTAAGTCTAAATATTGTGTCGATTTGTTTATTTTTCTTTTTCGCCATTTTTGAATGTCATTGTGTAAATTGTGATGGAGCGTATCGTTCACTAGGACAAAGCTCGTAAAGAAAAATTGCAATAGGATATTCAAACAGAGTTGGTTCAATTATTTGATGGGTTTAGGTGGGATGGCTGTACATATCGTGATAGAACACCTTCTATAAAAAATAAATCGTGATCTCTTATACAATTGATTGCATGTCAATCACGATCTCTTATAAAAAACTAAATCACAATCACTTTTATTTATGAAAGACGAACATTACAATGATCTATTTAGTGGAACTTGTGTGATACACTTATTAAAAAAAGAATTAAACAAATAAACAATGTCACGTTACAAAAAAGAATTATAGAATTATAACAAAGAATTATAGAATTATAATAAATAATTATTGAGATAAAAAGAATCGTTATTGTTTATTCAGTCGCACTTGACGACTCAGATGGACTATGACATACAAATCGTCTCTTTCTTTTTCTTGGTGGACTCTCTATCCTCGGTGGCCTCTTAGTTTCCTTAATCTTATTATAAATATTGGTCATCATCTCTACCAGTGTATCATATTGTGACCGCATTTAACTCCCCAAATTTCTCACTTGCTCCCATAAGTCTTTATTCTCCCTCTTCAACATCTCTAACCTTATGGCGGAGACTACCTTCTCTTTTGTGAGTTGTGTTCGCTCTCCATAGTGTAGTGCAACTGAAGTAATCGTTGTTGTAGCCAGAGGGAGACGATGGACGTGTTTTCTATGCTGGGAGACGACATGATGGGGGACAGGAGGGAGGCATGGGTTTCTAATATTCTCAATCTCCAGATTTTGACGCATGGGTTCCCAATATTTTTGGAAATAGTTGGGATCATATTATCGTTCTTTATAATCATACACTATGGCACGAACACCTCCTTTGTTCCAGCTATCCAATTGTTCCCTGTAGCGTTTGCACCAATTCATGTTCTTGGCCCCACCACTATTAATCTTCCTTCTCACTTCCACAGGCTTCTTTGGGGTAGACTATCTCAAGCCAGATTGTAGGAGAACTCAACTATCATGCTGCAACTCAGCTTCATAATTGCTAAACAACCAAATATCGCAGTCAGACAGTCTCGTAGCCTCAGCAACAACCTCTTGGTCCTCATCCTCCCCATCTCTATACGGTCTTCACATAACCTGTACATTGGAGATTATGGTTTAGGTATAGACAATTATTCATGCTAATGGATGATAAATATTAAAATGATTTATAATAACGAGTGTTAAATATATAGCAATGATTGTTACTAAGAATGCTAACAATTTACAGTACTGAAAGTTAAATGCTAAAGCGATAACGATTTGTACTAACAAAGATAAAATCCTGCAGTGATGATTAATTAAGAATGCTAAACATTTCAATGATTTATACTAATGAAGGATAAATGATGAAACAATTGTAAATAATTTTAAACCATTTACCTCATTTAATTATAGACCATCTAAAATGCGCTTAGCATTATCCTCCTTGACATTTATTCTAGCTCACCGACTGATGTTTGGAAAACCACAAATCGTAGGGCCACACTGAGGATGCAACGCGACAATATGCTCCCACGCCCAGGCCTATAAAATCAATATATTAGTAAGACTATAACCTTCAATGATATTAGTCTACAACTACCAAATATGTAATAAACAATTACCTAGACAAATGACCAAAACTCTGCGACAGTTTTTGTACCCTTACTCACACGGTAAAGTTGACTATACAAGTGTTCGAGCATAGCAGCACCCCATGCATAGTTATCGATTTTATCTAAGTCTTCCAAGAACTGCAACCACAGGTAACTTAACCTCGAACCAGACAAATCTGAAAATAAAGTAATTCCAAAAAATAAAGAAGGAAGTTGCGCAACTCTTTGTCAGCTCTTTCAGATGCACATATAGCGGACCGGCCTTTCCATTTATTATGAAAAGAAGGAACTTTCATCAATGTGGAATTGCTTCCACCAAAAATACATTGACCCTAGTCCTCCATCGACATTTCTAGAAGGGTCATGCACTTGTCTCTTGCATTATAGTTTGAATCCTATAATAGGAAAGCACTTCCATGGTACTTAAGACCCGTAATCCGTGTCATATCTTTTAGGGTCATGGTGATCTCAAAAGAATCAAACTGGAATGTGTTCGTCTTATGATTCTACTTATTTACTAGTTGGGTCATGGTGTTCCAGCACGTTTCAAAATAATGTTGTTTCAGAAGGCCGCCGAAGTATATATTTCGTAATCGATCCTTCTGATATTCACTCAGTTGTCCATACCACGAAAGAACTACATGCCACTGACACCGCCCTCTGAGCTTTTCACCTAGTGCTCTACTTCTCTTCTAACCTCTTTGTAATACAAAAGAGCATATTATTCGTATCAATTATAAATTAGTCTCATTTATACTTCTACACATTGTTGTACACAGTAATCGCTATAAATAATAATTGTTGCACACACGCTATCACAGTAATCGCTATACATAGTAATCGCTATCACAATAATCGCTATACAGAATCACATATATAACAGTAAATTGTTATACATAGTAATTGCTATCATAGTAATCACTATCACAGTAATCGCTATACATAATAATACCTATCACAGAAAATTGTTCACAGTAATCTCTATATATAATAATACATATCACAGTAAATCGGTCACAGTAATTGCTATCACATTAATCGCTATACATAGTAATCGCTATCACAGTAATTCATGACAGATAGGATCAATTTACGTACCTTGGTCACCCTTTTCTCCTCTTCATCCCCTCCCTCTATCTTCTACATTTCTTGTTGCTCCACCGCCTCCCTCTGCTTTTCTACTTCTTCCTTCCTTCGCTCCTTTGCCTCTCTCCTCTGCTTTTCAATTTCTTCCCTCTTTTCCATTTTCTTCTCTTCCTTCTACTTTTTTCTTTCTCTTTCCTTATCTTCCTTCTACTTCTTCCTTTCCCTTTCCTTCTCTTCCTTCTCTTGCTTTTTCCTTTCCCTTTCCTTCTCTTCCTCCTCCTGCTTCTTCCTTTCTTTTTCCTTATCTTCCTCATTCTCCTTCTCCTTCCTTTGCCTTTTCTTCTCTTTTTCATCCTCCTTCTCCTTTCTTTGTCTTTCCTTCTCTTTATCATCCTGATGCTTCTTCATTTGCCTTTCCTCTTCCATCTTCAGCATTTGCCTTTTTTTCTCTTCCTCCTCCTTCTTCTTATTCAATTGTCTTTCCCTCTCATCCTCCTTATTTTTTTTTCCTTTCCCTCTCCTCCTCCTCCTCCTTCTTCATTTGTCTTTTCTTTCTTTGCTTTTCAAAATATTTTTGTTTCATCATTTGCCTTTCCCTCTCCAACTCCTCCTTCTTCTTCAATTGCCTTTCCCTCTCCTCCTCCTCCTTATTTTTTTTTTTGCATTTTCCTCTCCTCCTCCTTATTCATTTGCCTTTTCTTCCTTTGTTTTTCATTCTCCTCCTCCTTCTTCCTTTGCCTTTCCCTCTCCTCCACCTTCTTCCTTTGCCTTTCCATCTCCTTCTCCTCCTCCTTCATTTGCCTTTGCTTTTCATTCTCCTCCTTTTTTTGCTTTTTCTTCTCTTCGCAATCCTTCTTCTTCTTTATCTTTAGTTCTTACTCATTCTTCATTTGCTTTTCAGCCTCAATATCTGATGGATAATCCTCTACATAATATAATTCCACCGCTTTGTCCCTGTCTTTATCATTCTCAATCTTCATTATATTTTGGTACCTTTCATAACACTTATATAGATGGGACTAGCAGATAACTTCTCTAATAGTCATCCCATAGAATGGCAGGGGATTTCTTGTCTAACGAGCTTTAGACATTGCTAACCTGCACAACACATAAATTTAACAACATCATTATATGTTACAACCGCCTCTCCAAGTATATAATAATACAAATTATCCCATTCGTTAAACAATCACCAACATTATAAATCGTTGTTGCTTCAAACTTACAAATCGTTGTAGCAATCACAACCTTCATAAGTAAGTACATATCGTTGTAACGTTTGGGCTTCATGCGTAAACATTATTGTATGATTTATCAAACTTAAGTACAAATTGTGATAATTTTATTAAATCGTTACGGCTTCAAACGTATAAATCATTGTTGCTTCATAAGAACAAATCGTGCTAATTGGTTTTTGATGCCCAGAAGGTGGATAGGTATAAATCGATTTGTTTTAGTATGAAAATATGTGTTATTTAGCATGAATAGTAAAACCAGTTGTAAGATTTAGCATTCAAATTTACAAATTGATTTGTTTACATAACGAAACCTTACACAAAACTCACCAAAATGATAGGGGTTTTGGTAATCTGATAGTGGAGGAGAAACACCTAGAAGGTAGACGCAGTCAATAGTGGCAACGATGCTGCCATTGCACAGACGATGGCAAAGGATGCTCTGGTGGCAGCAAACGAAGGCAAAGGTTGATCTGGTGGCAGCAGACGAAGGCAAAGGGTGCTCCGATGGCAGCAGATGATGGCAAAGGGTGCTCTGGTGGAAGCAAACGATGGCAAAGGAAGGTCCGGTGGGAGCAGATGACGGCAAATGGAGCTTCTGTTACAGCAGATGGTGCAAAAGTTTAATGCTTAAGGAAAAAATGAAACGTTTGGACTTTGAAGAGTTAACATCATTCTTGAACCGGCGTTTCACTTTTCTAGATGAAGGATCTCGAACTGTCGTTTCCCTTTTTTTGAATGGAGGACATTTTTGTCCTTTTCTCGAACCCTTATTTCATGGCAAGAATGGCGCAAACCGGTGTTTCACTTTTCTAGATGGAGGACATTTTTGTCCTTTTCTTGAAATGTTGTTTCATGGCTTGAATGGCGGGAAAGGGTACTTAAGTTTTTGTAACTGCACTAGATTTTGATGTTGACACACACGGGGATACGAGCTTCACAAGCTTTTATACGTGGTGCTCATTCAGACCTCCGAACACGCACTGTAGCTAACGACCATCTTTGGGGGGGAACATATAACCTACTTCATGCTCGGTGTGTCCGATTGTTGTCCCTATTTCACATAAATTTGCATGCGAATCAGCGATACACGTGTGTCCGACGAGTTCAACGTTATGCCCTACTTTATATATATGTAGACATGTGTGTGTGTTCAACAGTGTAAGAACCCACACCATTGAGAAGGGTTAAAAGAGTAAGAAGAGATCTGAGGGATCGATCTGTCACAAAGACAAGATCTTGAGAATCTGCAGAGTGTAGATTGTGAAAGTGAAGTAACACTCCCTTCTTGTTTAGTTAAAACAGTGGCAGAAACAATTTTTCTATTTAACAATACATAGTGTGAAGAACGACTGAAACGTGAGCAAGGATCACTTACAGATGTTATGCAACAAGTGTGAAAAGTGGGATATCAAAAGAAGATGCACAAAATGAAAGTGTAAAAGATAAATTTCGTTGATATCTTTACACTCTACTATACATGAATATATATACACCAACGTAACTGTTACAAATACAATAAGGATAAGCACACAGTAAAAACACCGTTAACGACTTTCTTAAAATAAGAGATATGTTATATCTCTTATTTATCGAAAGACCTTTATCTCTTTACATTCTCCGTCAAGTTGGCGCTTCTATGCTTAGCAGGTCCAACTTGCTAACGATATATCTAAAGCTTTCCTTGCTTAGCACTTTGGTAAATATATATACCCTTTGATCTTTAGTTGGAATATATTCTGTAGAAATGATGCCTACCACTATTTTTTCTCGAATAAAATAACAATCCAACTCTATATGTTTCATTCGTTCGTGAATCATCGAATTAGCCGCTATATGCATCGCAACTTGATTGTCGCAATATAAAGTTATTGGTTTTTTTTTTACAACCAAGGTCTTCAAGGAAATATGTTAACCATACAACTTCACTGGTAGCCACCACCATGCTTCTAAATTCGGCTGTTGTCGAGGATCTAGATACAATTGCATGTTTCTTTGTTTTTCAGGATATGATATTATTACCTAGAAATGTGCAATATCTCGATGTAGATCTTCTTGATATAGGATAGCTTGCCCAGTCTGAATCTGCATAGCAACTCAATTCAAGATTGTTATCTAATTTCAACATGATGCCTTGTCCAAGTGTTCTTTTTAAATATCTCAACAACTTGGTAGCAGCTTCCCAATGTTTTTTTCGTGGCTCATGCATGAATTGACTGAGAATATGCATGATGTATGTAATATCTGGCCTAGTAATGGTCAGATAAATGAGTCGACCAACTAATCTCTTGAAATTTATTACATTTGAGACTAGGTTTCCACTATGATCAAACTTTTTTTGTGGTTCCATGGGTATTTCAAATGGTTTTTCCCACAAATATCATGTTTCCTTTAACAAATCAAAAACATATTTCTTTTGATTGAGAAATATGCCTTGTCTTGACCGTGCCACCTCTATGCCAAGAAAATATCTCAACTTTTTCAGATTTTTTATGTGAAAAGTTTTATCAAGGAGTTCTTTCATCTTCTCAATTGTTATATCATCACTACCTATTATAATGACATCATCTACATAAACCAAAATAAATATTTCATGCCCAACATATTTTATGAAAAATAATGAATAATCTACTCGAGATTGTATGAAACCAAACTTGATAAGGGTGTTTAAAAATTTTGCAAACTATTGTCTGGATGCTTGTTTCAGCCCATATAGGGATTTATTTAGTCGACATACTCGAGTTTTTCCCTGCCGACGATATCTGAGAGGCAACTTCATGTAGATTTCTTCATCGAGATCACCATGCAAAAATGCATTGTTGACGTCTAATTGATGTAGAGCCCAATGACGTTTGGCAGCGATGGATAGCAAACATCTCATAGTGACTAGTTTGGGAATGGGGACAAAAGTGTCATGATAGTCCAATCCTTCTTGCTGAGTATAGCCTTGTGCCACTAAACGAACCTTGTAGCGTTTTATGCTTCCATCAGACTTGTATTTAATTTTATACACTCATTTGGAGCCAATAGCTTGCTTCCTTAGTGGCAGGGGTATAAGAGTCCATGTGTTATTTGCTTTCAGAGCCCCCAACTCAGTGTCCATGGCAGCCTTCCACCTTTCATCCCTTATAGTAGTGAGATAATTCTTAGGTTCTTCATTTGCATAAATGGATGCTAAGAAAACATGGTAAGAGGTGGAGAGTTTCAAAAAATTTAGAAAGGTAGATATGGGATGAACAGTAGAATCTTGGGAGTTAGGCAACAAATGGCCATAGATAAGAGCTTGGTTACATTCATAATCCGATAGATAGATGGGTTTGGATCGGATCCGTGTAGAACGTCTAGGCAACAATTTATTGGTAAGATCAGAATGACTGTGGTCACTAGAGTTTGGGCATGGACTTGGATCTTGAAACACATTTTCAAGAGGGAAATTGAAATGGTGTATGTCCTCAACCAGATTTGTTAATACGACTTTATCAAATTGTTTGGAAAAATTTCCAAAAACTCGTGGATCCTTAAAAGGGAAAATAGTTTCATGAAATACTACATCTCGACTGACAAATATATTATTTGTTTTTAAATAAAAAACCTTGTACTCTTTTTTACCAAAAGAATACCCTACAAAAATACATTTCTTGGCTCGAGTGTCAAATTTTGTTTTAGAACTATGACGTGCAAAACATAAACACCCAAAAACTTTAAGATGATCATATTTTGCCTTGGTCTCATAAAGAATTTAATGGGAAACATGGGTGTGTGATGAAATAATGGTAAGAATGCGGTTGATTAAGTATATTGCGGTGAGGATACATTCATCCCAAAATTTTGTCGACATATAAACTTGAAATTTAATGGCGTGGGCAATTTTTAATAAGTGACGATGTTTTCTTTCTACAATGCCATTCTGTTGGGGAGTTTCAATGCAAGAATGTTGATGTAAAATTCTATTTTTATGCAAAAAATCATGAGTTTCATGTGAAAAAAATTTTGTTTCATTGTCAGATTGAATTTGTTTCACATGTCGCTTAAACTGGATTTCGACCATTTTAATAAAATTTCTCAAAAATTCTTGTGTTTGAGATTTATATCTCATTAAGTAAACCCATGTAACCTTGCTAAAATCATCAACTATGGTTAAGAAAAATTGTGCACCTGTGAAAGCTGTCACATTAGAAGCTCCCCAAATATCAAAATGTATAAGTTCAAAAATTTCTTGTGAATGGCTTTCACTGATGGGAAAGGGCAGTCATGTAAATTTGGCAAGAGGACAAATTTCACACATATCCTGTTTATTTTGAATCAAATCGCAGTCTTTAAATAAATATTTTAAACAAAAATTGGAAACATGACCCAAACGCATGTGCCACAGGTTCATACGATCTTTACTTATTAAAGTGGTGCCTACCATACTACCACCATCATCAAGAATATAAAGTCCCAAGCATTCTCTACCCAATCTAATTGTCTCTTTCTTCTTCTGGTCCTATATTTTACATGAAGAAAAAGAGAAAATAACATTATAATTGCAAGATTGACAAGTTTAGATATGGAAACAATATTTAACTTGAATGACAGAACAAATAACATGTTATGTAGAATTAAATTTGGGGTCAAATTGACCTGACCAATATGAGAAATTGAGGTAGTTGTTCCATTTGGAAGTTCGATGGGTTTGAGCCAAGTGTATTTTTGGATGTGAGTCATCAGGGACAAAGAACAACACATATGATTGGTGGCTCCAGTATCCAAAATCCAACTGAAAGAATGAAGAGATGAAAAACAAGAAATGTCATTACCTGCCATGTTCACCGTTGGATTATCTTTACCTACCGCGAGAAGAGATAAAAGTTTGTTGTACTAATCCAAGGTTAACTGAGGAGCAATGGGCATGGATTCTTTTGACCCTGAATCAATATGTGATGCATTGGCAACAACTTGAGAATTAGAGCATGGCAAAAATCCATGTAAATGATAACATTTATCTTTTACATGCCCTACTTTCCCACAATGAGCACATTTAGGTCTCTCCTTTTCTTTGAAACGATTCTCATGTTGATTTTTTTGAAATCTGATATTTTTTACAGCAACCGCGGCCACATTTCCTTCCATGAGTGAAGGAATATGAACATCTCTTTGTTGTTCTTCTTGAAGAAGAAGATTATAGGCTCTATTGACGGTCGATAGTGGATCCATAACAAGGATATTGCTTCTAATTCCCACATATGATTCATTTAACCCCATGAGGAATTGAATTAATTTCTCATTTTTCCTATAATCCGGTAAGGCCTTAGCCACTCCACATGAGCAAGTTGGCAATGAAAGTTGAGTACTGAGTTTGTCCCAATATATTTTCAACCTCGTATAATAAGCAAAGATGGATAATTTATCTTGATGAAATGTCATAATGGACTGTTGTAACTGAAACATACGAGGTCTATTCACTTGAGTGAAACGCTCATGGAGTTTACACCATACTTCTGTTGTTGATTTGGCATATAGGACACTCTTTGCAACTTCTTTAGTGAGAGTTAAAAAGCCAAGAAAGCACCATATTATTGCATCTAATCCATGCCATAGCATTTGTAGAAGAAGCATCTGGTTCATGAAGGCTACCATCAACAAAAGCCATTTTATTTTTTGCTTTTAAGGATATTGTCATGGCTTGAGTCCATGATGCATAATTATCTCCTGTGAGAAGATTTGAAACCAACACTTGTCCCGGATTGCCTGAATGGTAGAAAAAGTAGGGATGTTGGTGTTGTCAGTGAACTCAACATTACCGGAGTTCATTTGAGATGACGATGCCAACCCAATGCTCATGATGATGGCAAAATTTGAAAACAAATTTATCGTTAAATTTGATCTACCATTTTGTTGTTCCAGAAGGCCAAAGAACAATAGTTCTGCTGCACGCAATGGAGATCAGTGGCGACTAGTTTTGTTGCACACAATAAAGATCAATAGAAACAAGTCGCCAAATATAGATGATGTAACTTCAAATCAGGAGATGTAATCTGCAGATCAAATTCTATAGAAGATCGATCAACCGGGTGAGTTTTGAAAACAAAACTTGCAGATTCTGTAAAGAGAGACTGCATTCGAAGAACCAACCAAATGAATAAGCTGTAGATGATGAATCAGCCGAATGAATGGACTGATTCAGAATACTCTGCAAATCAAGCTTGATCTCGATCTATATAGATGTATGCACTTAAAATAAGTGCAGGTCCGTTCAGAACATCGTTTGCTCTGATACCATAAAAAGTGGGATATCAGGAGAACTGGGAGAAGCCAGAGTTGTTTCGATTATGCCCAGATCAGATGATTAGAAGATGTGTTTCTGAGGAGGAGTATGACTCCATTCTATCTTTTTGTCATTTATTGGCTTATGAAGGCCATTTTTTCAATCGAAAGACCACTGCAAAGGTCCTTCAATCAGAATTTTGGTGGTTGACACTTCATAGAGATGCTCACGAGTTCTGTAGGAGGTGTTTGTGTTGTCAACAAACAGGTCACATAACCAAGCATGACATGATGCCTCTTCTTCCTATCTTGATTGTTGAGATTTTTTATGTTTGGGGCATTGATTTTATGGGTCATTTCCCGCCATCGTTCGGATTTATCTATATTTTAGTGGTGGTTGATTATGTCTCTAAATGGGTTGAGGTTGTGGCCACCCGAACCAATGATCATAAAGAGGTGCTTTGATTCATCAAGCACAACATTTTTAGTCAGTTTGGAGTCTCGAGAGCGATCATTAGTGATGGTGGTACTCATTTCCGCAATGTGCAAGTAGCTTCCTTACTTAGGAAATACTTTGTTCATCACCGGATTTCCACACCTTACCACCCGCAGACTTGGCCAGGTCGAGGTCTCCAACAGGGAGATTAAATAGATTCTTGAAAAGACAGTCCGACCAAACTGCAAGGACTGATCCTAGCACCTTGATGATGCCCTGTGGGCTTATAGGACTGCTTTCAAGACCCCGATTGGCATGTCTCCATATCAATTGGTTTTTGGAAAACCATGTCATCTCCCTGGTCCTACTAGAGTAGTGAATAACATGCGATAGTTGTTATCTTCTGTCCAAGAATAGCTCCAACTACGTAATCAGAAGTGTCACACATAATCTCAAAAGGCACTGACCACTCAAGAGATCAGAGAATTGAAGTTGTGGCCAGGGCCTCCTTTAAGGGCCATAAATGCCTTGAAACAGGCATCATAAAAAACAAACGACTGGTCTTTCGACAGCAGGTTACACAATGGTCGAGAAATCTGACTAAAGTCCTTGATGAACTATCGATAGAAACTTGCATGCCCTAAAAATGATTGCACTTGCCGCACATAGGCCGGTGGAGACAGTCTAGCAATGGTCTCTACTTTGGCTTTATCAACCTCAATCATTTTCTCGGACACATTATGTCAAAGAACAATCACCTATAGCACCATGAAATGGCTCTTCTCCCAACTGAGCACCAGATTTGTCTCTCTACAACGCTAAAGCACACGCGATAACTTTTGAAGACAATCGTCAAATGAAGAGCCATAGACCAAAAAATCATCCATGAAAATCTCAAGGACGTCATCTATCATGTGAGAGAAAATCGACATCATACACCTCTAAAAAGTTGTTGGGGCATTGCAGAGCCCAAACGGCATTCTCCTATAAGCAAACATGTCATAGGGACAGGTGAATGTTGTATTTTTCTAGTTTTTGGGATGCACGACCACCTGATTATATCCAGAATATCCATTTAAAAAGCAAAAATATTGTTGGTCTGCGAGTCTCTAAAATCTGGTTGATGAACGAGAACGGGAAGTGATCCTTTTGAGTTACATTGTTCAACTTCCTATAATCTATACATACTCGTCATCCTATAGTAGTTCTCATAGGAACACTTTCTCCTTTTTCATTCATTTTCACGGTAAGCCCAGACTTCTTGGGAACAACCTGGGTAAGGCTCACCCACTGACTATAGGAGATGGGATAAATGATCTCAACGTCCAATCATTTAACTACTTTCTTCTTCACCACTTTCTTCATGTGAGGATCTAGCCTCCTTTACGCCTCTCTTGAGGGTTTAGCCCCTGTGATCATCGCAAAATTTTTCCTCTCTTGTGGTTTCTCTCTCTTCCTTCTTTTTTCCTTTTCTAACCGCTACTTCTCTTTTTTGAAGGGAGAAAAATAAAAGACAGAAAAAGAAGAGAAAAGAGAAAAGAAAAGAAAGAAGAGAGAAGAGGAACTCTTTTGCGGGGTCTCACTTGACCTTGATTTGAAAATATTTAGAAAATTACTCACCTCCGTTTTGAAATATATTGCGGGAAAATGGAGAGACGGGATTCGCTCGTCCGTATGAGGTTCGACCGTTCCTGGCGCCTTTACCAGGGGTAATCGAACTAAAGATCGAAATTATGCCTTTTGCTTTGCCTAAATATTATCTAAGAATTTATCCTAAGTCTAAATGCACAAAGAATCATGCTTGTGCAATGCAAGGATGTATGCTCTTTTTGAAAATGATTTGGAAATCTCCAAGTATTTCTGAGATGAACTTGATAATGGAGTGAAGAAATGGTTTTTGAATAGTAAAATCTAACTTAGAACTTGAGATAGATCAGAGAAATTCTAAGTCTTTGAAGTGATCAGAGTTGGAAGAATAAATCTTGATTTCTGAGAGAGAATGATTTGAAACTGAGATAAAAGGAAAAAGGAAGGAAATCTCAGAGTCAGAAGATAGACTTTGAACTTAGATCTATGAGAAGAGATAAAATTTGAAATAGAATTGAATTTTAAAATGTGGAATCAGGATGGATTTGAGAAATCTAAATGGTATTTAAAAATAGAAATGGATTTAAGAAGTCCAGATGAGATCTAAAAATGGAATCGAATTTGAAATCTAGAATTGGGAATGGAATTGGATTCTGGATCCTGAATAGAATTGGATCCAACCAAGATGGGATTAGATTCTGAACCCTAAAATGGATTTTGGATCTTTAAAATGGGTTTTAGGATCTGAAATCTGAGATCCAAGATAAAGTTGGACTCTGGATCCTAAGATGGATTTTGGATCTGAAGTCTAAGATCCAATATAGAATTGGATTCTATATCCTAAAAATGGAGTGGATCTGGAGTCTGAGATCCAAGATGAAATTGGGTTCTGAATCCTGAAATGGACTTGGATCTGAAGTCTGAGATCCAAAGTAGAATTGGGTTCTGGATCCTAAAATGGATTTGGATCCTAAGTCTGGAATCCATGATGTAATTTGGATTTTGGATTTAGAATTTCAAAATTGATTTGAGAATAAATGGATTTCAAAGTCAAATTGGACTTGAATTTGGAGCTTGAATTTGGAATTTAGAAGATGAATCAAGAATCTTAAAGTTAAATTGAACTTTGAATTTGATTGGAGTTTTGAACATAAAATGATTTTTGGAATTTCAAAGTCAATTTGAACTTTTTGAGATAGAATTGAAAATGACAAGATGAATTGGATTTTACAAGAATTGAAGATTGATTGAAGAAGATATTTACATCACTTGGAGTTTTGAAAAAGAAATTTTGAAAATATGATGTCATTTTATCCTAAATGATGAATGAATTTAAATAGTTTTGAAATTAGATTTTGAAAAGCTATTTCATTCTTTAAATGAATTAAAATAAGATTGAAGATATAATACATACCTGACTATGGTCATTGAATGTATTATATAATAATCTATATTTAAATTCAAGTGAAGAATAAAATACATTCTTGGTGCTTTTATAGAGCTTAAAATGAAATTGACTCTCAATATATCTTGACTATGGCCATTGATATATATATATATTGAATCAATTTTAAATTAAACTCAAATAAAAGAAGGAAATATTTGAAAATATGATGATTTTTGAAGAGGATCCAGTGTGAATCCAATGTTATTTTATAAAAGATAAAAATCCTAAGTTTTGTTTACATCCTGACTATGGCCATTGATGTAAATCATCAACTTAGGATTTATTACCTTTTATAAAATGGTGCATGTGTCATTCGTGGTCTCATTTATGAAACTTTGAAATGAAGGAAAATGATGCAACAAATGATATTTATATGCTCATTCATTCTAATCTAGAACAGGAAATGAAAAATTTCATTAAAATCTAACTTATTACAACACTTAGAATTTGAAAATACAAATCCCAATTAATGTCATTTTCCACATATTCCCTGCAAAACACTTGGTTAGCATGAAAATAGAGGAAAAGTTTGCACATATCATATGGATGTTAATGGTAAAAATGCCAAGATGTTTAAGGTCTAAGATATAAGAATACGAAAAGGATACATGCCTATGTACATATATACATGCATATATATATATATATATATATATATATATATATATATATATATATATATATATATATATATATATATATATATATATATATATATGTGTGTGTGTGTGTGTGTGTGTGTGTGTGTGTATAGGTGGAATGGTGAATGTGAAGGGACTATGTAGGTGAATGGTAGCACGCTGCTGCTGCACGTGCTGGAAAAGTGATGGTAGGGTGAGGGTCATTTGAGAGACTGTGTGCTGGGGAAGGCAAAGTGCAACAGAACTGCCATTACGTAGCAGATATGTGACAAACATAAGGTGCTGGGGAAGGCAAAGTGTAGTGAGCAGGATGGTAACCATGGTGTGGGTGTTGGGAATAAGAAGTGTACAGATGGGGTATGCTTACTACAGATGGATGCTATATAGGGTGAATATTGTATGATTATAACATGAAGATGTAGTAGGTGAAAATACTAATATGTTTGAGACAGTGAAAGGTGATATGAATGAGAGAGAGAGAGAGAGAGAAAAATTCTCTCTCTCTCTCTCTCTCTCTCTCTCTCTCTCTCTCTCTCTCTCTATATATATATATATATATATATATATATATATATATATATATATATATCGCAAATGAAAGGAAAACAAGTTCACGATATGAACTATACCGGCATATTCAGCATTGTTAGCATAATTGTTGCTAGACCAATGAACTGGGGGCCTCTGACATCCCAAGATTCATATTTTATAACCACAACTGTTGTGGATATATACATTTGAGGCCTCACTTTTACGCCTTAATCAAATTCAAGAGTCAGCATATATCTTAAAACGCAAATTGAATAAGTATGATCTAAACAAAAGGTATATATCACCAATGTCAATTTTTTTTTTTAACTGAAAATCACAACCAGCAATGTGCTTAAAATATTGGAGCATGCAACAAGCAAAAACTTTAATCCGTGGAATCCCATCCTAGCACAAGTTAACAATCATGTGACAAAGCTTCAACAACTACAGTTTCATGATCTATACTAGCTTTACCAACAGTGAAGAAAAAACGAGGAGGTTATACAGAAGATATAACTCACGGCCGTTGTAGAGGTGACAGTTGCTGATGATGCAACATTGAAGAAAAAAATAGATGTTGCGGTTGTTGATGAGTTGGAAGGCTGTATGAGGAAAAACTCCATCAAAACAGCAACTGTGCACATCAAAGCAAACTTATCCAGAGAAATTCTCTTCAGGAGCACCAGTCACGAGCATTCTGATTGGGCCAAATTAGACTTAAGATAACATTGCCAGGAAAGTAAGCCAGCCCTTAACGAATCGGAGATTCTCCTCTACATTCTTCAGGATCTGGGTATGAAGCAGGAAGAGCTCGCTGCCACGGTTAAGAGAATTGTTGGGCTCTAATGCCCAATGATAATCAAGCAGACACCTCTGTTGCAAGTCCACCTGTATCTGGAATATAAAATGTCTAATAAATTCAATTATAGAGATTGCTTGAATAGAATCATTCTTGACAGAATTCATCAGTCATCAGTAAGAGTTCTTACTCAAGGCAGCAGCTTCTGAACTTGTAGGAAATTTCATTTTTTTGTTCAGTGTCATCCTCAAATCACAAGTACAAACAAAAGAGCATTTTACCCTGTTCATATGATGCAAGTTTTTCAGCAAATTCATCTTTCGAACATAAGATCTTCAGGTTTTCACAGGATTAGACTAAAATGAACATGATTAAGCTGAAAATGTTGTGGAGTATGCTATAGGGAATGAGATGAGATATTGCAGATTACTAAACAGTGGATCACCACGATTTTATTACAGGATGGAAAGACCTTACACTTTAGTATTCTGCATGAATTATTTGTCACACCACTGGTAACAACACAGATTTCAGATCCTTCCAATTTGTCACACCCTACATATAGCTTATGAAGCCCACCTTTACCGAGGATATTGATGTTCTAATGACCAGTCCTGCATATCAGGATTTTTTGTATAAAGGAACCTTGATGAAAGGACTTATCAATTAACCTGAATGATGAACCAAATTGCTTCTGGTGTTAACAAGGGCTTGTTAACTTCTGGACTACCACCTGTAACACTCACACAGGGGGCTTACAACTCATATTAGTTTTTTTTTTGGCACAAGGCAATGGACCAAACGAAGAATAAAACCAGATATGTATCGGAAACCAGATGAAACAGAAAAATTGGACTGAGAAGAAACTCAGATGCAACGAACCATTAAATATAAAAGTAATAAAACACAATACTATGAACAGAATGAAACAAATGTAACTAACCGGTTAGCTAAATGCAATAGAAATTCAACTATATACAGGAAATCGAAATATGACAGACGATCTAAACATTTAAAAGTAAATACAGGGGTTGCTGTGAGATCAACTTCTATTGTATTTTGAAAAGATGTAGAAAACTGTTCAAACTAAATGATTCCAATGTATTTCTCAGAAGTACAACAACGACATCAAGTAAGATTATGTAGAGCTATAAATCTATGATCTAGCTTATTAACTATATTGATGTCATTGATCATCTTATCATACTAGTTTTTTTTTTAAAGAAAAAAAAAGAAGACAAATAACACAGAGTTCAAGAAATATTACAGTTAAAAAAAAAAGGGGGAATCAATTTTACCTGGAAATTTGGCAACGTTACCATTGAGCTCTACCCAAGTCCCAGGGAATGAAGTGGGTTTTACCAACATGCAGAACCGCAACCTAAAAGAAAAAGATGCTCATGATGAAGATGATATTAGGAGATGTCTGTGAGCCCTGGTGTATCATCGGCGTAGAACTGCAGCATGGTGTTGCCAGCAGCTCCAGAATTTCCTTCTTTGCCCTGTTTTAAAGAGGGGGAAGCAGAGCCTGGCATGGAGGAAGTTAGAGGATCAATGGTTCAGGTAAGTTGGATGGAGATCAATCGATCGACTGAAGGAGAGAGAGAGATGCGTGAACGAGAGAAAGTGGAGGCCGTTGGGGATGAACGGGAGATGAAGACCATAGAGGATCGGAGGGTGGAGCTTGATGGGGAGAAGCTTCTGGAGGGTAGCCTGCGAGAGAGGGAGAGAGGGTTTCTGTAAACCCTAAAGAAAATTTTTGTTTTCGTTAAAAGCTTTTTTATAAAAAGACGAACTTTTGTTCTTTTTCAAAAGAGCTGCCCTTTTTAAAAGTTCTTTCAAAAAAATGGTTTTAGAAGGGATTTTTTCAGAAACTTTATTTTTTTCCTTTTCTATATATTTTTTTACTTTTTGTTCTTTTCTTAAATTTCAATATTTTTTTGTATTTTTTGAAGACAAAATTCTAAAAACTAAGGAATTCGACTATTTTTTTACAAAATTTCAAAATATTTTCAAAAGAAGAGTTTTTCTGAAAAGTCAGGGTTATTTTGGGGAAATTTCTTCAAAAGAATGGGTTTGGACCCAAGTTTTGAGAAAATGTTTGAGTTTTAAAACTCGAATCGAGAAATACAACGCGATGGATCCAAACGGATGCCGGATGGACTGTCCGAGCTATTTAAAAATTATTTTTGGTATTTTTTGTAATTTTAATTTAAAAGTTGGACAACGAGACTCAGATTTGGATCTGGACAATGGATCCATATCCGAAATCAAGTTAGACATATAAAATGAATTTAATTTCAGTAAAATTCGAGAAATGAACTGGAATTTAGATTTAAACGCGACTCAATTGCTCAAAAAATGATATTAGGAGCAAAAAGAGAATATTTAAAAGATTTTGAAAAATTTGGGGTGTTTACAGCCCCCTCCTCTATGATAATTCTATGCATGCAAAAGGAAGGATCTATCCCCTTCAGATCTGCCATCGACCATCCAATTGCCTCTTTATGCTCCTACAAGATTTGTAATAGTTAACATTCATACCTATCGGTCAGGTCTATAGAAATGATGACTAGAAGAGTCTAGTCCTTTTCTAGAAAGGCATACTTGAGTAAGGCCAGTAAAGGCTTCAACTCCAGCTCTGAGAGACTCTCTATGGATGGTCGGGTGGGCTTTTTCGTCAAATTGAAAAGTGGCTCGAAGTGCCAGGTCCAACTCAAATCACTTGTCTGACTCTCAATCAATCCTAGGTGATCATCTTCGAGTGATTCATCATCATCCCCCTGAGGTGGATCACTCAATAACCAAGCATGCTCTGCTTCTACGAGGTCTTGAATGAAATTGACCTCGAAAGAAGCCTCCTCTCTGGCAGACCCCATTACCGCATGAAAAATGTTTAGCCTCATCTTTCTGTTGCCAAATGAAACATCCATCGCACCAATGTGGCAGTTAATGCATGCATTGGTGGTGGCCAGAAAGGGGCGTCCAAGAATAATGGGGGTCTGTCACATGTTCTATACTCCCTATATATCCAAAATAACGAAGTCGACGGGGAAGTAACAATCCTCCACCTTGACTAGAACGTCTTCAAGAATCCCTCATGGGACCTTGATTGATCTATCTGCGAGCTGCAAAGACATAGATGTTGGCTTCATCTCTTTTAATCTAAATTTGTCATAAAAGAAACCCGGCAAGATGTTGACACTTGCCCTAAGGTTAAGCAATACACGCTCAACAGTGATGTTTCCTATGACACATGAAATGATCAGAGTCCCTGGGTCCTTTAGCTTTGGTGGGGTTTGGTGCTGCAACATCCTACTCACCTGATCGGTCAAATATATCTTCTTTGGAATGTGGGACCTCAACTTCATTTTTTGCGTACAGAGCTCATTGAGGAACTTTGCATATGCAGAGACTTGCTGGATGGCATCAAGTAAGGGGAGGTTTATCTGAACGTGCTTGAATATCTCAAGCATCTCCTGCATATTCACTCTCGACTTACCTAATGCTCTCGGTCTCTCTAACACCTCAGAAAAGAGGGCTTTAGGAATGTAGGCTTTTGAAGGCTCCAATGGAAGAACCCTCTCACTTTCCTTAGGTAAAACACTAGGGACAGGCTGCTTCTCACTTATCTTCACTCTTTCTTCTGCAGTCTTCTTCGTTGTGTACTGCTTCCCACTCCTAAGGATAATCACCGCGTGAGCCTGCTCTTGATGGGCATTTGTCATGTGCAGGCCATGCATTGGCTCCCTACCCCTAGGGTTAACTATAGGCTGGCTAGGCAAGGTCCCCTCACTTCGCTTGCTAAGCGCCTCAACGAGTTGCCCCATTTTGGTCTCAAGTTTGGTAATGGACTGGGTATGGGAGCTAAAGTTTGCCTTAATATCTGAAAATGCTTGCAACATCTTGTCCTCAAATGACTGACTAGGCGAAGGCTCATGGGACTGGGACTGACTATAGGCAGGTTGGGTTGGGGGATAGCTAGATCTCTGAAATTCAGAAGCATAACCGCCTTGCTTGGGTTGGCTTTGGGAAGGGTTAGGGGGTTGAGTTTGGGGGTTGTGCCATGAGAAATTGGGATGGTTTCACCAGCCCAGGTTATATGTGTTGGTATATGGATTGGGTGCGGGCCTAGCAAAATTTTGTGTCATCTGAGCTTGCTCATGGACAAACTTAAGGTACTGCGGTGCTACTGGGCAATCTACTACATAGTGTGCAGGGCTAGCACACAATGCACACACTTGCATGGCAGGAGAGGGACCCAACAGAAGCTAATCCAATTTCTGAGATGGTTGATCGACCTTATTGCTCAACTCAAGGTGCATCCCTATCTCAAAAATACTTGCCTTCTTAGCACCATTCTGCGCAGATGTGGCCCTATCGAAATGTGAAGCGACAGCATGGTGCAAGTAATTTTTGCTCAAGGTCTAAAAAAGCGTCCATGCTTTGTCTTCACTTTTGTGCATAAAAGTGCCCCCACAAGCTGCGTCAACCATTTGACAGTTCTTCTCAGTAAGACCGTCATAGAAATATTGCACCAGTTGTCTGCGAGGCACCTGGTGGTGGGAACACTTGCAGAGAAAATCTTTTATCCTCTCCCAAGTTTCATGGAACATTTCTCCTCGATTTATGAAAAACTGGTGATGGTTTTCCGATATTGTTTTGTCTTACCAATTGAGAAATATTTCTTTAAGAACTCCCTTTACATATGTTCCCAAGTAGTAATTTGAACTATATCTAGGGCCTTCAGCCAATGCTTGACTTTGTCCTTGAAGGAGAAGGGGAATAACGTTAACCTCATTGCATCATCTTCAAAGTTATTGATTCGCACAATCGCGCAATTCTCAAGAAATTCATCAAGATGACGATATGGGTCGTCGTTGCTAAGGCCATAAAATGAAGGTAGCATTTGGATTATGTTGGCCTTAATCTTAAACTGGTTTGCTCCTACATTAGGTCTCATAATGCAGGAGGCGGGAGTGTACGTGTTGGGCATGAAGTACTCCCTAAGGGGATGAATCAACTGCTGATCTTCGGCCATGGCAATGGATCGATGGGCTCTCTTAATGAGGGACTCAGGGTCCTCGGTTGGCTCAACAAGCTCGGGGTCAAGTGAGCATAGCCCTTGTATGCACCAAGAGGTAGACCGGTGCAACAAGCATCCTAAATTTGGGTTTTCTGCCTAACTAACATGCTAAGCGTCCAAACCACGCAAACCACAAAGCAAGTAAAATAAAAAGCAATAACGAACAGCTAAAAATAAAACACCACACACTTGCACTCAACAGGGAATTTTGTGAAAAGCAAACTAAGAGCACGGTACCAATCGTGCGTAGTCACCTCTAAGGGTATCCTAATAGGTGGGCTCTGCAGGAAAAGTAAATTGGTCTCTATGTTGTGCAAACACGTGGTTCTAATCCTAAGTACGAAAAGCAAACTAAGCAATCCTAATTAATGAACTGAAAAACAAACTAAGCAACCCTAATTAAAGAACTGAAAGCAAACTAACAACCTAAAATATGAGAACAAACACAAGGCAATAAAGTGAATACTCGTATTTCATCGTTCCCCGACAACGATGCCAAAATTTGATGCCAGTTTTGTGAAACGATTTTAGAAATGATATTTTTATGTGAAAACAACGTGAAAGCTAGACACCAAAAATAAAAACTAGCTCACACGAGTGGTGGAGTCTGGGTCGATCTCAGGGAATGGGGATACTTCGTATTCAAACACGCAACTAAATTATGCTTTATTGCCAAAAATAGTAAAGTATGAGAAAATAAACTACTTAACTATTACATCAATATTACCCTATGTAGAGGGTTTAAAATGGTTTTATTACAAACCCCAAATTTAAAATGAGATTAAACTTCCTAATCTAGAAGAAAAGAAAGAAATGTCTTCCGCGCTCGCATCTTCGTGTCACGTATCGAATGCGTGCCACCACACATCTCGCTCGCTTGCCTTCACTCCACGCTTTCTTACATAACATAAACAAACAAAGCAGCACAAGATGAACAACTAGTGCTACACTAAAAATGTAAATGCGAAAACATGTAAAGTGAACTAAATGCAAAGTATGCGCAATAGTAAAATATGCTAAATAAAAATGCAAATGAAATTACAAAACCTAAAATGCAATAACATGAATGCGCGAATGACAAAACAAAATGTGAAATGACATGCTGTTAAAATGAAATGCCAAAAATGCAATGCCGTAAAAATCAAGATGAATATGCCTAAGATGAAATGATATGCAATGAGAAATGAATTGCAGCCATGAAAGTCAAAATGTTGTGAAAATGATATGCAAGAATGAAGATACAAAATGAAATGCTCAGAGTGAATTGAGTGCAAAAGCAAAATAAAACCAAGGCAAGGTAAAATGCATTAAATGCGACTGAAAATTAGATTGTGGAATGCAAAGTAAATGCACTAGACTAAAGCTAAATGCAAGATGCACAACAAGCGCAAATAAAAAAACTTCGTAAAATATATGCAAAGTAAATGAGAAAGAAACACTAAATGCTAAAACATAAACTAATCAAAACTACAACCGCTAAATCAGAGAAAACACATTGAATGAAAAGAAAAATGAATATGCATATGACAGAAATGCTATGAAATGCAGAATTAATCACAGATGCAAAAGAAAACACACAACAAATGAGTGTTGATGAATATGATGGACAGAAATGCACGACTTATGAAATGAGGTTCTGCAACACACTATGCTGGGAAGGAAAATTATGGCGGATGTACCAAATATGCACATGGATGGTCGGATGCTGCTATGATGCAGATTAAAAAAATAAATCTGATGCTGAGTGAAAACTCAGTGTTTGATCCTGGATTGAATCCAATGCACAGGTTATGATGTGTATGTTGTATTGTTGATGAGGGTTTCATGGTAGACTAGATCAGATTTCACAGCAAATGCAGAGCAGGTGCTGTGAAGCAGTGAAGTGCAGCGAGCTGCACGGCAATTGCTCAACCGTGAGGTGCTACTGTAAAGCTCAGTCATGAAAGCTCTATCGTGAATGCAAATCGATTTCAGTAAAAAATGCTCAGCCGATTTCACTATGAATCAGACCTGATTCTCAATGAAATCATAGAGGAATGCAGAGGATGTGCGATGAACAGGAAATGCAATGCACAGGTTATGCGATAAAGAATGAAAACATGACAGATGATGCAGATGATGAAATCAAAACATGCAGATGAATGCAAATGCATAAATAAAATCATAATGCAGATGCAATGGGACGTTGATATGCAGATGATGCATAAACAATGCAAATTAGTGAAGTGTGATGCTGAATCGGAGGTTGCGGATGCAATAGGAATGCTAATGATGCAGAGTAAAGGAAATTTAATGCAAAAACATGATCTCAACTCAAATAACAAAATGCAAAATCAAAAGAAGAAAAATCGTGAAAACAGCGAGAAGAAAGAGAGAATAAGAGGAGAAAAAAGAAAAGAAGTAGAGAAGAGGGAAAGGAAGAAGCTACTTACATATTTGGTTGGGGAAAAAAAGTGGCCTCCGCCATGTGTGCCGCCGTCGGACTGCAATGCTCCACTGGAGAAGAGGGAAAGGGAAAGAAGAAGAAAGGGAAAAGAGAGAGAGGAGGGAGATCCAGAAGAGAGAGAAGGGGAAGGAGAGAGGGAGGCTTGCGCTTAAGAGGAGACGGTCGTTTCCCTCCTCTAAATGAGCATTTTAACGGGGGTTTGTTGAGTTTGTTTTGCCAAAATTACCACAACCCCATTATTTTCTGAAAATTCTAAAAACACCCCTCTAGAAAAACTATTATCTAAAACCCTACATTTCACTATCTTTGCTAAAACTAAGGCTAAAACTAATTCTAAACATTTTTTCCTCATTATTTTTCTAACCTAACCTTTTAAATTAATTACAAATGATAAACTTTGAAATATATTGCAAAACAAACTCATTTTTTTAGTATTTTCTATTTTTTATTCTTTTCACACATTTTCTCGAAACTAACAATGAACTCAGGATTTTAATGTGATTTTATACTGAATCATGCATAGTTTAATATGAATTAAATGTTAAAATGTATGCATGATCACTTGATGTTCTAAAGACTCTAATGCATGCATGTGAGTGTAGAGTAAAATACACTAACTCTATTATTTGTGTGATTCTAATGCATGCATGTGAGTGTAGAGTCATGACCTTGTGTACGGTCAACTGAATTAATATGTTTTGATGGCCCAAAGTGATGGCCGATAACCTTGTGATTGGTTAATTGAATTAATACATGTGCCAGAATTTGTAGTCATCGATCCCATGAATGGTTAATTGTGTTTATGCATGTATGCCCATAGAATTCATGAAATAAATTTCTAAGATCAGGTAACCTATTGAGTAACTGTTTCTAAGAGGACAATTTCTGTGAGGATATGTGAATCCAAGACCAAGTAATCTTGCTAGAATGATCTCTATGAGGACGTACAGGTCTAAGACCAGGTAATTCGGCTATGACAATCTCTGTGAGGGTGTACAAGCCTAAGACCAGGTAATTCGACGGAGAACTTATTTTCAAGATATGGTAAATCTTTATGAAGATGAACAGGTTAATTATAATGGTAATGGTGGATTGAGATGATCATATGAGCTTATCGAGATAGCCAGTTGGAAAACTATAAATTATAGTATGAGGTTATATTTGGAATGAATATGTTAGCGTATTGGTGTGAACACCCCAAATTTTTCCAAAAATCCAAAAATTCCCTTGTTGCCTTTGGGTCCCTTTCTTTGAATAAATCGAGTCAATTTTTAATCAAATTTCCATTCATTTCATGGATTCACTGGAATCCAGACTCAATCTTCATTTATGACCCAATTTTTTATCCAAATCGGATATCTGGATCCAATTTTGATCCCAGATCTCTTATTGTTCCAAAAAAATCAAAAATTTCAAATTCTTTATATTTTCTCAGAGGTTTTTCTCAGTTCAGGGTCTGATCTTAGTTCAAAATCCGAATTCTAATGTTTTATCAAAATTTCTGAACCCAGATCCATTTCTGAAACTCAATTTCCAAAATTAACCCTACTTTTCTCAAAAAAACTCATTTTTAAAAAAAAATAAATATTTCAAAATAAATATTTTACAAAAATCTTTCAAAAGACCTCATTTGGGTCCCATTTTCCTAAAAAATCCCTCGTATTTTTCTCATATCTTTAGATATTTTTATGAAAAATCTAAAAAAAAATGAAAAATATAGCTTTTTACGCCATTTTTTAAGAAATACTTGTAAATGGACCTTCTTTTGAAAAATCTCTGAAAATAAAAGACCATTTTAAAAAATGGCCTAACGGCCTTCTCCTATAAAAATTGACCATCGGGGTCCTTCCTCTTCATCGCCTTCACCTCTCCACCCCTCTTCTCATTCACGATCGCCTTCACCTCTCCACCCCTCTTCTCATTCACGATCGCCTTCACCCCTCCACGCTTCTTTTTTTTACGATCTTCTTCCTTCTTCTGTTTTTTTTCTCTGGGCTACTGAAGAAACCGCCCCTTCACCCCTCCACCTTCGATCAAGGATCGCTTCATCCGATCCCCTTTTTCCTCTCCTTCAGTTCATCTTCTTCTTCTTCTTCTTCTTCTTCTTCTTCTTCTTCGGATTTTCCTGGCTTTCTCCCAACTGGTTGAAGAAAGCCGACCAATCTTTGCAGCAAGGCTACAAGTGAGTAACCATTCCTTTCCTCGTTTGATTCTCTGTAAAAGCCTCCTTCCCTATTACTGCATTCCTTCTCTTGGACTCCATCTTCGTTTTTATTTTCTATAAAAGCATCAACGGTGAGATCGACCTGCATATAGCAGGATCGATCCACCCATTGCAACATCAAAGGAATACCTGATTCCAATATTTTTTTAATTTTATTATTCTTTTTTTTATATAATTTGAATGTCGGTTGATTCAGTATTTTCCTGTATTCAAATCCTATTTTCTCTTTTTGTTTCGATTCTTGATTTCTTGCATACTCGATTTCTTGTTTTAAAGATATTTGATGATCATTCTCTTTCTTCAGTTATAGATTTGTCGTTGTGTCTTTATTATTTACATTTTTTGTCATTATTTTGCATTGATATATAGTTGGATTTCTAGCAATTGTCCTTTGATTCATGTTCTTATTTTCAGCACCACTTTTCATCCTTATTTTGTGATATCGATTCAGCACGTTGCCTTCTTTTTTTTTTATTACTGACCTGCAATTTCTTTCTTTCTTTTTCTGTAATCTCATTTGATATAGCCCACCATCTGATGTGTTTTGTTATTATCCCTCTAGACGATAGGTACTCGGGCATAGTGTATCCATCGATCAGTGATCATATCAGGCATTGAGTTATCGATCTTATGAGGTTCCTTCACTAAAAAAAAATGGAATGGGAAGTGTTGAAGATTTGTGCATTCGTTTTATTAAGAAATGGGGTGTCTAGTTCAATCAGACATCAATCCCTTGTACATCGACTTGATGATCTGCAGTAAGATTGAATTCAATTCAAAAGGGGGAAGGGGATGCGTATTGGCATCTTGCAAAAATCCCAACATCTGTCGTGATATGCTGGCTATGCCAGACACAAAAAAAAGGGGGGCTGGAGATTCTACCTTTACTTGATTAGTGATGCTCGATTTCCCTTGAGTTGTTGTTCCTTTACTACTGAATCTCTTTTGCTCTTTGTTTTTTTTTATTATTATTATTAGTCATTTTAGTTCCCATTTCTTTATCATCGGATCAATGTGTCCATCTTGCATTGTGCTATTGTGTTTTCACTCTATCCATATAAATGGGTTTGGGCATACCCTGCTCGAGATCACCTTTAAAACTGGGCATCACGAATGGTGATTTTAAGAAGAGGTCCGGTTCAAGCAGGAAATATTTTCATGAGAATGGTAATTTACACAACATGGCGTCTAGCAAAGGATGATATCATACAGTGATTGCTTCAGAAATTCGTTTAATGGAATAGACTTCAAAAATAGAGTTCTCTACCCTGCTCGGATGTTGAGATTGATGTGAATTCAGCTGCTGCTACTTCTTCAGAGGGAAATGCATGTTCCACAGCTTGAGGCTGTATATGGATGTGTATTTACGATTGATGTGTGCTTACCTCATACGGAGAGCTACAATGGAGAAGTTTGTACTAACACATGTACTAATTCCAGCGTCACTAAGAAAGTAGCAGGAATAAAGCCTACAACAAGAATCTTACCATAGAAACTCTTCTAGAATTTGCCTACCTAACGTATTCAGAGATGAGCACAAGCTCAAAATAGCCCAGGTTCAAATTCACAAGTGGTAAAACAGCTCATGGCTGGGCTTTATTCTCACCTGTTGTTTGAAGAACATTTGCAGGATGCCAAAGCACAATAATCATATGAATGATGAAGGGAAACAACAATTATGCAGGCTTCTCCATTTTGTTTCAGATGCATTTGGAATGGGATTCACTTTTGTCATCTGTAAATTATGTTTCACATGGTGATGAATTTCGGACCAGTTTTTCTAATGATCCCCCATTGAAAGGGAGACATACCCGGATCGACCTTCATTGAGGTATGAAAGTATCCAACAGCATCTTTCATTCTCCACTTTATATGTACAGTGCACCCTACCATATCTCCCATCACTGTAACACTTACCGTCTTCATGCACTTCACTTGAGAACACCCACCTGCTGTCAATGCTTCATAGCATATCACCAACATACGGCATCATGTTCATCTCCATTAGCACCATCTGTTGTACCATCCTCCATTGGCGGCAACACTTGCTGCATAACCCCTGTACCTATGCCATCACCATCTCCATTGTCCTGTACCACCTATCACCCTGCTGTTTTCCCCCAATGCATAGTGCACTCTCCACCTCCTACATACCAATGTTGGCTCCAGCGCCATCAAGGTCATTGAAATATCTCATATTCACGTCCCTGAACTCAGGCACATGTTTTTCCTGTATTCATGTTGCAATGCCCCATTAGCCTAATTCATCCATTCGGCCTCACCATCCAGCCTCTGTAATTTCCCTTTTAGAAATAGCCTTTTATCTACACTCCTGGTATGTGTTCATGGTTTGTATCTATTGATATCTACATTATCTTAGGGCTAAAGTGACCTAGTATACATCTCCAGCCGGTTGCATTCTGGCTCGTAACATCCCTACTGATAATATTGGGAGTCAAAAAGGTACGGTGCTCCATCACAAACAGCAGTAAATTACCTGAACTTGATATCCCTAGGTCTGTCTGCATCAATTTGTTGGGAATGTCTGTATCCTCTTCCCCTATACTTCCATATACTTCCAGCAATATCCCTTCATCACTACCCAACATATACATCTTCTGCAAATAACACTATTCATCGCCATAGCACCCTCTATAACACCATCCCCTACTGCGTTCACCTTCCATCAATATCAGTCCCTAAATTCCACTCAATTCAGCACCATATAACAAGTGTCTACCAACTCCACTATAATACCCGATGTACACTGCACCCTTAGCATTCCCTAGCATTTCCTGTGTACATCATGCCCATTATACATGTTACTTTAACAGTCAGAGTGTACCTACCCTTCACCTCCATTTCATCATTATTATATGACTACTTATAGTTCCATCACTTCACCACATCCCAGCTCCTCAGTTGCTATTTCCCATTACTACCTACTGTCATTACCACCCACTTGCCAACACCTATTTCCATTACACCGTCTCACCACACCGTTCCCTATAAAACTCACTTACACAGCACCTTGTCACTCATCTCACTACTTGCAAATAACACAATGCTACATTCTTGTTGTCAGCTACAGCAACATCCATACCCTTCCAGCCTACCTTACATATTCCTCTTACTCTCTTCTCCCACTTGAGTACTCTTCACTATTGCAATTCATCTGCAACAACATTGCATTATTCACTTATCTACACCACTATGCCCCATTATACTACACTTAGGCATCATTTGTAGTTTCCAAAATAGTACATTTCATTGGCACTTGTCCAAATACATTCTTCCCAAAATTACAAGTGTGTAGGTATTATCTCCTTAAACTAGGCATTACATTTAGGAGCATATACACATACATTTCTTTATTTTAGCCTTGGTGTAGCACTTCACACATGCATTCTCCATTAGAGTAGATATAAGCATGTGTATTTGTCTTTTAACATAATATCCTTTATTTACCTTTTGCTAAACTCGGTATTTTGCAGAAATAAACGAAAGTATTGCTTTTCCTTCTTAGTTTAGGGGTTCTTTATTTCAATTCAATTCAAAATTGTAATACTTAGTTGTTAATGAAAAATTTCTCTTTCCAGCCTTAGAATAAAATGTATGAGCATGTAAATATTACTTAGTTTCATATTAATTTTCTTTTTTTTTCAAAATTTCACATGATGGAACATGAATGGCACATGCACTATTCTAATAAGAGGTGATTAAACCCTAAGTTGACGATTTGCATCAATGGCCATAGTCAAGGTGTGAACAAAACTTATGGTTTTCATCTTTTATGGAATAACATTGGATCCACACTGGATCTCTTTTCAAAAATCATCATATTTTTGTAAATATTTTCTTCCTTTATCAGAGTTTAACTTAAAATTAGCTCAAAATGTATATCAATGGCCATAGTCAGGATATATTGAGAGTTAATTTCATTTTAAACTCTATAAAGGCACCAAAATATGTTTTATTCTTCACTTGAATTTGAATATGATTATTATATAATACATTTTATGACTTTAGTCAGAAATATATTATATATTCAATCTTATTTCAATTCATTTAAAGAATGAAATATGCTTTTCAAAATCTAATTTTAAAATTTTTTTAATTCATTTCATCATTTAGGATAGAATCATATCATATTTTCAAAATCCAAGTGATTTTGATAATTCTCCAAATACCTTCTTCATTTTTCAAATCAATCCTTATTTATAAATTCAAATTCAATTCTATCTCATTTCAAAATTCGAAAATTTAATTTCAAAGTCTCATTTGACTTTCAAAATTCGAATTAACTTCTATATGCCAAATTCAATTCTCAATTCAAAGTCCAAATTCAAGGTTCAATTCAAAGATTCAAATTCATTTCCATTTTCAAGATTCAATTTCAAAATTCAATTTAACATTTTAGATCAGATTTCAAAGTTTAATTTAACTTTGAAATTCCCAAATTTATCATCTAAATTTCAAGTTTTACTATTTATCGCAGGCTCTCAAATCTTCCAGATCCATCTTCAAATTCCCATTTGGATTTTCAAAATCCAATTTCATTTTAGGATTCCAGATTTCAGATTCAACCCCATCTTGGATCCAGACTTTAGATCCAATTCCATTTAGAATTTCAGATTTCAAATTCCATCTTGGATTCTAGACCTCAGATCCAATTCTATTTGGGATTCATATTTCGGATTCAAATCCATCTAGGATTCCAGATTTCAGATCAAATTCTATTCCAGATTTAAAAATCCAGTTCCATCTCCAATTCTCATTTCCAAAACCATTTTCAAAATCTATTTCTCAAGTCTAAATTCAAATTCAATTCCTGTTTTAGGTTCTCCATTCAAAATTTCCTTTTTCAAAAATTGATTCTTGAAAATCGATCCAGATTCAAAGTCCATTCTGACTTTGAAAATTCACTCTTATTTCAAAACTCCCATTCTAAATTTCTTTTCTCTTCGTCTAAAGGCTTATCTTTCCAAATTTTAATCACTCCAAGACTTGGAATTTCAAGTCTCTTCTTCCAAATCTATCTCACAATTCTAAAGTTAGATTCAAAATCTAACTTTTTCAAATCAATTTCAACTCTTTGAATCATTTCTTCACTATATTATCAAATTTATTTCAAAATTACTTGGAAAATCCCAAAATTTCTAAATTATTCTTTTCAAAAGCATATATTTCTGCATTTGCATTGCACAAGCATGATTCTTTGTGCATTTTAGAGTAAATTCTTAGACAATATTTTGGCAAAGCAAAAAGGCATAAATTCGATTCTTGGTTCGATTACCCCTGGTAAAGGCGCCAGGAACAGTCGAACCTCGTACCGACGAGCGAATCCCGTCTCTCCTTTTTTTTCGCAAATATTTCAAAACAGAGGCGAGTAATTTTTAAAATCTCTTTAAAAATTAAGGTCAAGTGAGACCTTTACAAAAGAGTTTCTCTCTTTTTTTCTTTTAACTCCGCCTGTGTATAACTGTTTAGTTATACACTGTCGTTCCCAAGCCCGGATAAAGGAGGAGGGTTGCGGTAGGCCTGTGACAGCCAGCATAAAAACTTTGTCATACCCTATGAATATGAACCAATATGAGAATTTCATTGGGGCGTTCCCTACTGAGCGACGCGTTGTACTCTATAGGCCCGGAGGCAGTGATAAATGGGCAAGGGTTGCTAGGTCGTCGCCCGAAAGCAACGCGTCACACCGGCGCCCGGGTGTGGTGTCAAATAGGCAAGGGTTCCCTCACTTTGTTGGACGGGTGGGGGTAAAGAAGTTAGTCCAAGACCATAAAATTAGGTTAGCCACTTGGAACATAGGGTCTTTAACTGGTAAGTTGGTAGAGTTAGTAGATGTTATGTGTAGGAGAAAGATTGATATTTTATGTCTACAAGAGACCAAATGGGTAGGTGAGAAAGCAAAAGTGATAGAACCTTGGGGATATAAGATTTGGTATACAGGAATAAATAGGAATAGGAATGGAGTAGGGATTGTTATGAGTCATGAGTTTATAGATAATGTAGTTGAGGTCCGTAGGAAGGGTGATAGGATTTTACTTATTAAATTAGTATTAGGTACGGATATTATTAATATTATTAGTGTTTATGCACCTCAAGTAGGTTTAGATGATTCCACTAAGCGTCAATTTTGGGAAGATTTAGATGGAGTAGTACAAGGGATATCTTATGGAGAAAGGTTTTTCATCGGCGGTGACCTTAATGGGCATGTAGGCATTAGTAGGGATGGATTTGAGAGTATCCATGGAGGCTATGGTATAGGCGAAAGAAACGATAGTGGAGAAAGGATTTTAGATTTTGGTTTGTCCTATGATATGATCTTAGCAAACACTTGGTTTAGGAAGAGGGAGTCTCACCTAGTAACATTTAAAAGTGGGGTTAATACGAGTCAGATAGATTTTTTCCTACTTAGAAAGAGAGATAGGGGTTGTTGCATCGATTGTAAGGTTATACCGGGAGAAAGTGTAGCTACACAACATAGAGTCTTAATTTTAGATCTTAGAATTAAACAATGCCGCAAAAGGGATAGACATAGGATAGATCCTAGAATTAAGTGGTGGGCACTAAAAGGAGCTAAACAAGGAATGTTTATAGAGCGGGTAGTTAAGGAAGTTGATTGGTGTCTCAAGGAGGATTCAGAATCTATGTGGAATAAGATAGCGGGTGGCATGAGAAAGGTGGCTAAGGAGGTATTGGGTGAGTCTAAAGGCGGTGCACCGCTAGGTAAGGATACATCGTGGTGGAACGAGGATGTCAAATTAGCTATTAAGGTTAAAAGAGAGTGTTATAGAAATCTAAGTAAAAGTCGTGATAATGAGAATTTGGAGAAGTATATGATAGCAAAGAAGGAAGCTAAAAAAGTAGTTCGGAACGCGAGGGATAAGGTATATAAGGAGGTTTATGACAAGTTGGATACCAAAGAGGGTGAGAAGGATATTTATAGGATTGCAAAAATGAGAGATAGGAAATCGAGGGATCTGGGTATGGTTAGATGTATCAAAGATGAAACACAAAGTGTTTTAGTCAAAGATGAGGAGATTAAGGAGAGATGGAAAGATTATTTTGATAAGCTATTTAATGAAAGTCATGCTCAGGATCTTGGAGACTTTTCCATTCCTTTTCATGAGATGAATCGTGACTTTATGCGCAAGATTCAAAAGAAAGAAATTGCAGAGGCTTTGAAGAAAATGAAATCAAGAAGGGCAGTTGGCCCAGATGGTATACATATCGAGGCTTGGAAATGCTTGGGAGAGAAAGGTTTAGAATGGTTGACAAATCTTTTTAACAAGATTTGGCAGACAAATAAGATGCCTAATGAGTGGAGGAAGAGTACTTTGGTGCCTCTATATAAGAATAAGGGTGATATACAAGATTGCACAAACTATCGTGGTATAAAACTCATGAGTCATACTATGAAACTTTGGGAGAGGGTGATTGAGTCTAGGTTGAGGAAGGTTGTCATGATATCGGAGAATCAATTTGGTTTTATGCCTGGAAGATCTACTATGGAAGCTATACATCTTCTTAGACAACTTTTTGAGAGAAATAGAGAGAGGAACAAAGATTTGCATATGGTTTTTATTGATTTGGAGAAGGCTTACGATAGAGTACCTAGGGACGTTCTCTTGTGGACAATGATGAAGAAAGGTGTTTCTCTCAAGTACATTAGTATAATTAAAGATATATATGAAGGAGTAGTAACCAATGTCCGCACTTGTGGAGGGGTGACAACCAATTTTCCTATAACGGTTGGGTTACGTCAAGGATCTGCTTTAAGCCCTTTCCTATTTGCTATAGTGATGGATGAGCTTACGAGGTCAATTCAAGAAAATGTGCCGTGGTGTATGTTGTTTGCTGATGATATTGTTTTGATTGATGAGTCTAGAGCTGTGGTTAATGCTAAGTTAGAATTATGGAGACAAACATTGGAAGCAAGAGGTTTTAAGTTGAGTAAGAGTAAGACAGAATACATGGAATGTCGATTTAGTAAGCAACGAAATAGAGATGGGAGTGTAGTGAAGCTTGGTGAGCAAGAAATAACGTTGGATGATTCTTTCAAATATTTGGGATCTATCATTCAAAAGTATGGAGAAATTGATGGAGATGTAAATCATAGGATAAAGGTTGGGTGGATGAAATGGAAGAGTGCAACTGGAGTGTTGTGCGATCGTAGAATGCCATTGCGGTTGAAGGGAAAGTTTTATAGGACGACTATTAGGCCCGCTTTACTATATGGTACGGAATGTTGGGCTGCCAAGAGACATCATATTCAAAAAATGAGTGTAGCTGAGATGCGTATGCTAAGATGGATGTGTGGAAATACAATAAAAGATAAGATTCAGAACGAGGAGATACGTAAGAAGGTAGGCGTTGCACCCATTGAAAATAAGATGAGAGAGAATCATTTACAGTGGTTTGGACATATTCGACGAAGGCCTAATGATGCTCCAGTTAGAAGGATGGAGAAATGGGAAAATATATTAGTTAAAAGAGGTCGGGGTAGGCCTAGGAAGACATGGATGGAGGTGATAGGAAAGGATATGAATGCTTTGAACCTCACCGAGGACATGGCATTGGATAGAAATGAATGGAGGAGAAGGATTCATGTGGAAGACCCAAAATGATTTTCTTTGTTGGTTCATATCGCCGACCCCAATTGTTTTGGGATGAAGGCGTAGTTGTTGTTGTTGTTTCTTTTCTTTTCTCTCTTCTTTTTTGTCTTTTATTTCCCCTTCAAAAAGGGAAATAGAGGTTAGAAAGAAAAAAGATGGGGAAAAGAGAGAAGGATACAAGAGAAAAAAATTTTGCGATGTTCACAATTGGTGAATGATACATTATGTCTATCTAGTCATTTTGCAAGTAAATGCATTATGATTAAAATATATCATGTGTATGCATATATGTGTATCACAATTGATGTATATCATAGATATCTGATTGGTTGGATTATATTATCATTAAGGTGATATATGTATTAACTTGGTATAATCACTATGTGTTCTGGTGTAGACCTACCAAGCTTTCATGAGTCTGACCTTTTTTATGGGATTTTAGGTGAATAATGGTTTATGGTTATGAAGCAGGTGCAGGATGTTGTGACAACGTTAATGAGCCAGTTATTTTCTTTTTTTGAGAACTGGATTTTTGGATAAACAATATTACTTGTTTTGAAAAAACATTATTGCTCATCTTTGATATGTACTACTCTATTTGTTTGAATCGAAGTATTTTAAATGAGTAATGTTATCCACCTTAAATTCAATACTATCGCATTGTATGATCTATAACCCGCTTGAAGTTTTAAACTAAAGCTAAAAATATTTTTGTTGATAATTTAAGGAAATAAAAGTTTTAAATATTTATGCAATTTTGGGTTAAAAATCTCAGGATGTTACAGGTCTGCATTAGTGTAAGCACTTAACTGGGTACACGATGAAGGGAGAGCAATGAGGCCCATATCCAGAGTATGTTTGATATAGGGCAAGATATGCTTCACTATATTCCAATGATCAATAATGGGGTGATGCATGCACACAGGGAAAGAGAGACACTCGTTTGCGTGGTTCGGTTGTTTTCAGCAACCTACATCCACAGTAGACATACTCAACTGTCTATTTGCTTATCATCAAGAAGAGGTTTCTTTAATATAAATTTAGGTTATAGCTTGATAAAGAGAGATTTTATTCTCTCTATACTTTCCTTCCCTTGAAACATGGGATTTATTTCTATAGAAGATAACATTTCCTTCTTCATAGGCCTTGCAACTTTCACAAGGACTCTTCTCGATCATCTTATCTTCTTCACAGATGGTGTGCTTATCCTGAAGCTTTCTAGATAAGTTTCCTTGTTATTGATTGAGTTGGTGTAAAACCCACCCGACTGTATTGGGTGAGGAAGGTGAGTTTTTTATAAAAAAAAAAAAAAAAGAGAAAAGGAAACACAAGAAGGAAAAACAAATCCTCAAAAAGAGGAACTACTTTCCCCTCTGGTTGCAAAGGGGATGAAGATAAGCCTCACCTTCCCCATTTAGCGGGAAGGTGAGGGTTATCCTCATCCACCCTGAGGACTCTATAAAAGTTCTCACGGTGGCTGCTCAGCCCCCCTGATTCAACGAGAGAGTGGGAGAAAAGGTTTGAGAAAATGAGAGAGAGAGAGAGAGAGAGAAAGAATCATCGGACCACTGCCACCGGCAGGTAATGCCCTCACCTCAGGTTCTTCCTTTTTGGATTTTTTTAGAAGGCCAGCAACCATGGTTGTTGGCGTGGTCACCAAAAGGAAACCGACAACCATTGGCTGCCGATAATGATTATAGAAAAAATATATAAAACTGGCAACCTAGTTGTTATCAATGATATCAAAGTGAGGTAGAGAGACCCCACTTTCTCTGTCTTGGCTCTGCAAATTGAAATGGGATAGAGAGAGACCCCTCTCTCTGTCTTGGCTTTGTCCACCGAGATGGGACAAAGAGAGACTCGGCTTTGTCCACCAAGACGGGACCCATAGAAACTAAGAGAGAGAGAGAGATCTATCTCATCTTTGTCCACCGAGATGGGACAAAGAGAGACAGAGAGTGAGACCCCTCTCTTTGTCTTGGCTTTGTTCGTCAAGACGGGACAGAGAAAGATCTCTCTGTCTCGGCTATACTGTCGAGATGAGATAGAGAGAGATCCCTCTCTCTGTCTCAACTTTGTCCGTCGAGTCAGGGCAATGCATGACAAAAAGAGAGAGTCTCCTATCTCTATCTCGACTTTGTCCATCAAGATAAGACATAGAGAGAGAGAGAGAGAAAAGAGAGAGAGAGAGACCTCTCCACCTGTCTTGGTCTGGTTCGAAACACCTTGAGACAAGAGGTGGTGTTGTAGAGGCACGATGTAAATCCAGATCCAAATCGAGCTTTGCAAATGGAACGAGACTGGGAGTGTCAACTTCTATTTCGATTTGGATCACTTGGATAGGGATCTAAGATGAACAATCAAAGAGAGGTTCAATGCAAACACTCTAATTCGGGTCCTATGAATCCAAACTTAGTCCAAGTTTGGTTTAGCGGATTCGAGGAAGCCATAAGGCTAAGTATACAAATTGGCCTGAAATCGAGTTGGGTAAAAATACCAAAATACCCTTGATCATGCCCAAAACCTTGTAACATGTTGGTTCTATATCCGCAACCAAAAATTTGATCAACCCTATAGGGATAATTTAGTAATCTTATATATAGAGAGAGAGTTGAGCTAACTCACTGAATCTTATTTGAATTACAATTCCAAGTGGTCCAATGAGAGATTAAACTACTGATAGAGAGTGTTCAGATAAGGGATATTATAAGTAACTTTAGTTGTGAATAAATCATGTTTTCATTGCATGTTATCATTGTCTTCCATAAGTCAGCATGTTTAGAAATGTATCTCTTGAGTGTGAGCATGATACGCATAGAATGACCATGCATGAGTTAGTTACAGTGAAATAAATGTATGTATATGCCAGTTGTGATATGACATGCATGCCAAAAAGAAAAAAAATGTCTTTTTTTTATAACATATCTATGTTATGTTCTTTGAATGACATGCATTGTGATGAGAATTGTGATCAGCCTTGAGTCTCTTGAGTTTAGTTATATCTTCTTTGAACTTCAATTAAGATTAGCATGCTAAACTCCTTAAATCCTGGAAGTGGCGACCTGTAAAAATGGTTACCTGGTTCATGGCCAGAGTAAAGCCACCATGAAGAGTGAGTTGCCTGTGATTTAATGATGTAAAGATACTACCTTGTTGCATGCTTAGTCTGATATACGATGTGAACCCTAAGAAGATTCTAAGATTGAGAATGAGATCTGTTGTAATGATTTCACGATGACATTCATGGGAGAACGAGTAAAACCTAAGCTTGAGAGTAAGGTTCAAGGTAATGAACTTAAGATATGACCTAAGGTTTTTAATTCACAGAGTATCTAGGACTCTAGACAACCATAGATGGTGGAAAGTCATTTATGGTTAGGTTGTAGCATGAACTATGTCGAGTTTGAGCCTAACCTCTCGGCTAGCTACAGGTAGAGTCCTCTTTTTGTTTCACTGCAGTGCCTAGTGATCCGAGAATCACTGGTAGCGTATGGTTCATAGTCTGACCAACAATATAGAATTAAGGTGTTCTACATAGGTTACTATGCCCATAGACGGCTATGACCAGTATAGCCGACCTAGTGTTATAGTCATCTGTGAGTGAGTGTTAGATTGAGAGAGTTGAGAAAAAATTTTAAAAGATACAAAACTTGTGTAATGTGACGAAAACTAAACTCAAACTAGGGACTTAGAGTCCACTATAGTTGTAAGTCAAAAAATTTTATTGCTTGTAAATATTCTTTACTGAGTGGTAGACTCACCCCTTGAATAATTACAACTATAGGTCCTAGGTATACTAGCGGAGGCATGACATGACCATTTACTTCGATTATGCAAAAGAGACATTTGTTAATTTAATTCATTGTCGTTGCGTATTAATGTAATGTTTATTTCTCTTATGCTCTGAATAATAAACCTTGTTATAGAATTTGAGTTTATTAAAGAAAAAAAAATTAGCCACTCTTTCTCTCTATACATTTTTTCTCTGAGAAGTAATACCAACCAAACCTGAACTTTAGAGGTCCCGGATCGGGGTGTTACAGTTGGATTCTAGAAATAAATTGGATCCTTGAGCTCTAATAGTGAGAACCCTTTTCAGGTTGAAGATTCCCAATGGAAGTTCATCAACTCCATTATTGGAATGGTCTTCAAGTCAATGAAACAAAGAAGAAGAGCAGCAAAGATACTGAAGAAGGGGAGATGCAACGCTTATGCCCTATGAGAAAAAAAAAGTAACAAATTTGGCATCATGAACATGCTCTGAATAATCCAATGGAGCAACAGAAGGTAAATAAACTAATGGATCTCACAAGAAGATTCTGTTCATATTAAGACTAGAGAATCTTAAATTATAGACTAGTATGGAATATACAAATATGTTGGTAAAGGAGTGCAGGTGTGCTATTCACCAACTTAATTTACAAATGTTGTAGATGAGAAACATGGTTGCGTCAGAATGACAAAACCACTTAACGTGAACAAGTAGAAATGAAGAAATCAGGAAGTGGATTATTGCACGCAAGAGTAGGTATACTAAGGCACATCACATTGAATGAAGTTGGGCATGTATCATGTGATGTCTTTAACTCACTGATTCAGCACCGTTAAAGTCTAAATCACAAGTCTAGTCGTGGAACTCAAACTATGCATGATTCAAATGGAGCATCCCTTCATTAAGGGCCTATAAGCACACATGTAAGAGGGCTTGTTGTGAGTTTTTTTATTTTTTATTTTTTCTCAAGCTACATTCTGATTTCGTCTCATATTCTTCAACCTTTCTGCATCAATTTGTGCAACCATCTTTTTTTTTCTGTTTTTATTTTTGGATAGTAAGCTCGAGGACAACCTCCATAAACAGGATATCCAGGGCTCCTCTCGGATTTGAACAGGCGATTGTTATGATAATGCAACCTAACCATCCAGCTATCTCATTTAATTCCAACATTAATTATTTACATTTTTTTTTGAAAGGCAAGCAGGGGTTAGGTAGACCCCTAGCAGTTGTACGTACAACTATATCATTGGGTTTTGAACCTGCAACGTCTCAACACAGGGTGGTGATGTGCACTAACTGCTCCTAATAGACAAGCAGAGTCCTTTTTTATTTCAAAGAACAAAACCTGTCACCGACCGCACATTGGCTGGTAAAACCCTTGAGGTCCTTTCCGCTCTCCCCAAAGGAGTACACCCAGCTATTTACAATTTGGCCATCAATATTGCATTAAGAATTCATTCAACTGGTTGAACAATAGCCTGTGCTTCTCTCAGTATCATTTCATGGTCCATGAGACCTTTATTGCTTTCTTCTTCAGTAGGTCCACCAAAAGGAGCTCATCAATCTTGTGTGGCCAAGGCTCATCGGATATGAACCCTAAAGACATCACAAGAAAAAGCCAATGTCAAGGCATCGTTGTCCAAGGCTCATTTAAAGGTAAAGACATTTTCATTATAAAAGATCTTAATCCGCGTTCGGTGAATAGGGATGGCAGTGGGCTAGGGTGGGGGCGGGAGACAAGGTCTCCACCCTCACCTCGTCTCAAAATCCTGCCCCCCTCTCTCCGCTTTCATCCCCGCACGGGTTTTGATTTTAACCTCAATCGCTATTTCATGTCCTCCATCCCCAGTCCAAACGGGGCGAGGCAGGGCAGGACCCCGTTTCGGCGTTTCCCCTTGGTCCATTGCCATCCTTAAAGAAGGAGAGGAAGTGTTACTAAAGGGGATCAGGAATGAGGCATGGTGGGGCAAGGCGGGGCAGGGGAAAGCGTAAGTCCATCCCTGCTTCCATCCACGCATGGGTTTTGATTTTAACCTCCATTCCTGCCTCCATCCCCATCCAAACAGGGCGAGGCAGGGCAGGGCACCGTTTTCCTCCTATCCACTGCCATCCCTGTCGGTGAAGCAATCAAAATGTAGCTTTTACAGTGGCATCAAATTTTTTTTTTAATGCTGCAAAGCGATTGCAATAGCCAGAGGTGAACCAGACCACAACACAGGCCAGCTAGACAATGGACAGACACACTTGATACCAACAACTCAACAAGGCATGTGAGTTTGCGACCAGCTGACTACTCACAAACCACCAGGTGTCACATCTCTATTGGCCAGACCACATCTTGGACACTAAAATAGACAATGGATTGGGCAATGCTCGATAATTCATATCCACAACCCTTTACCCCAAATATTATGGTTAGGGATCTCAATGAACCGGATTTTATCAGATACCCAACCAAATTCAATGCCGTTTAGTTTGGTAAACCAAACCATGTCCAATTCTAATCGGATGCAGATATGGTTTTGATTTTTTTTTATCTAGAATCCGACAAATATTGGAATTTGATGGATATCTGAATCAGTTCACAAGTAAAAAGCAACATGGCCGGTATGAGCTTTTCACCATCAGAATTTTAATCCGAATCTGTTAGCCAACGTCGGATTAGTCAAATATGGTATTGGCTGTGATCCAATCCAAAGTCAGAACCGTTTGCATCCTTTAATTAGGTTGTTCTCGAGTATTAGTGGCACAATAATGATATAATAGTAACAATAACAGCAATAATAACCATTATAATAACAATGATAATATAGTAATAGTCATTAGTGTATGTACGAAAGTTTCTTATATCATGTATGACAGATACATGTCTCCATCATCCAAGTCAAGATGTGAAGGGTGGGCCCGGATCCACGTCGACCATTGAAGGGACACAGGGAGGCAGCTAACAAAAAAAACGAACACCTTCTGCGTGCCACGCCAGCACAAAATGACACACGTCGTGCAATGATTGGAGAGAAGCGTGTCTCGATACTTGGGATCTAGTATCTGGGCAGGTCGGGCAGCCCCATCTGGACCGTCGATCCGGAATGACTATTGGTATCGTTCAAAAGTCGACCTTTCTGCAGTGTCATTTTCGTGATTTTTCGATGATGTGAGAAACTTCTAAGCATCAACTAACAAAAGGGTATCACATTCAATTTAATATTTAATATATCTTTTCAATTTGGTCAGTGTTTGAATCCTTCACACATTTTCACCTTTGCTAGCCAAGTCTTGAGAAACTCTTCCTCTGACTTCGGAGGGGGATGGGATGACTTTTCCAATCCAACCAAGTCAAAACATACAGCTAACACCGTTTGTTTAATATGTTTTTAGTTCAATTTTCCTAAAAAGTAGGGAAAATAATCATACCCAAACGTAATAATAATTGGGCAAATTTGCACGTCGGTAAAATTATTATTGGGGAAATAGTAATTTAACCTACATGAAAAGAACAAAGACTACGGCAATGCAATAAAAAAAAGGGTCGAAAATTCAACGGAAGCTTCGTCTCAGCTTCCCTAGGTCACCCCCATCACTCCAAACAAACAAAGTGCAGGACATGGGAAATCAATTCCTGTGTGCCCAAGGGTGCTGGGCGGCAGCCAACAGACCACAGTTTGTGAGTCAAAGTCCGAGTCAGACTGTGGGAAACCTTACGTGTCTTTGAATGTCTCTTCTGCGTTCCCACGCGCTAATGACTCACAACAAGACGTGGATGTCACCTACTTTTCTTTATAATAATGCATATTAGCTTGTGTTGGTTAATTATAATTTCAAACCATGCACATACTAGTGCAAAGTGGCCAAAGTTAGTCTAATCCCTCTTTTTTAACAACTGAACATATTAGGCCCCATTTCTGGTCCTGCCCCAATAGGTTTCAAGTGTTTTATGATAGATCTGAACCGTTAGATGTGTTTAGCATGTTCGATTTAGTAGGAATTGACTCTTAGATCATGTTTTTTTGATGAAAAAATATTTTTTTATGAGCTAAGAAAAACTGGTACCTTCATGGCCATTGATTTTGTATCATCCTAAAAAACTGTATACATGTCATTTTTCAGCTATCCAAAAGCCGATTTTCACTAAACAAAACCTACAGATCACATCTACTTTATTAGATGTGAGAAAAAATAATTAAAACTATGATTTTTTAAAGGGCCTAACGAAAAAAGGGGGCCTAAGGAACGCATTTCTATATATATATATATATATATATATATATATAGAGAGAGAGAGAGAGAGAGAGATGAGTCTCTATAATATGAGAACTAATGTGTGAACCATACTTTTTATTATTTTTTTTCTTGAATCTAACTGTACCGATGTGATCTACATGAATGATTTTATGATAACTCGCTCTTGAATCATCCGATTTTGATGCATATCAAAGATTTTCTTAAGGCTTTAAAATCAATGGCTCATAATCTTCATAAAAATTCAAGCATTAAAAAATCACATATTTTTCATCGAAAATACATGATCCAATAGTTGATCCTTGGCAAACACATCCACATAGTTTGATATGCAAAAAAAACAAAGTTAGAATTTCTCATATTTTAGTGACTATATATATATAACTGAAAATATAAGAACTAATGTGTGAACCACGATTTTTATGGATTTTTTGTTCTTTTCTCTTGATTTTAACCATAGAGATATGATCTACTTGCTTGGTTTTATAAGAATACACTCTTGAACAATCCCATTTTGATGCATAAATCAGTTTTTTAAGGTTTTAAAATCAATGACTCATAACCTTTATAAATATTTAAGCATTCAAAAATCATATTTTTTCATAAAAAATACAGGATGGTTGATCCCTAGCAAATTCACCGTGCCAAGCACATTCATATTTTGAAAATCTCACAATAAATTTGCTGTTTTAAACTTTCAGCCAATTTCTTATGAGATTTTCATAAATCTCGCTATATTTGTCACTATGGGTAGTGGTCTGCCTAACCCCAGTTTGACTTGGAAAAAAAAAAACATATATGTGGGCCCATTTCATAGCCCAACCCGGTTTGCCAACCAATGCTTTTTGTTTTTCTTTCTTTTTCCTTTTCAACCCCCAAAAGCAAAAAAAACCCACCTTTTCTTTCTCTTTCCTGCTCTCCTTTATTTAGAATTGCCTTTTCTCTCACAAGCCATTTTCTATCATTTTTGGCACACGTGGGAACAACGGCGAGTGTTACGCCAGCTAGATTTCGACACTGATCACAAGTGCCGAGGCACAATCTCTCTGCACGAACGAACTCTTAAAAAAGAAAAACAACAACCACGTGGCGGTTTCCAACCTCCCCCCCAGCCACCGGCTATAGCCGGTCAAGACGGTTGGAGACATGAAGACTGCGAGATCTAGAGAGAGACGACTGCGCAGCGACGTCCGGTTTTTCATGAATTAAAAAAAAATGGAATATTTTTGTTGGGTGCTTAAAAAAATAAATTTTATTAGTGTTAAACTGTTAATCAATTTTTATTGGGTAATTAAATTAATCGAAAATTTTCGAGAAATATTGCCTTGCAGAACACGTCTTCCGCATAGGAAAAAAACGCTATAAATAGGCACCAGAATCATCACGACCTTTCTTCTTCTTCTCCCTCTTCCTCCTCTCGTGTTTCTCTCTCTTTCTCTCTGTCTCTGTGTGATTGGGGTCCTTGCCTTGCTTTGTTGTAGGTGTTTGCTAAGGTAATGCTTCGCTTCCTTTATCTTCTCTTATTTCTTTCTTTTTTTGCATTGTTTTGGCATTGGTTCAGTATGTTTTCTCTCTTGTTTTGGTTGCGGCCTTTGTGGGTGTGAAGAGAAGAATTGCCCAATGAGCCATTGATGATTTTGGTGTTTATTTTAACAAGATAAGAGTGTTTGTTGGTGTTCACTGGATTCGTGGGTGGTGCTCTAGGATTGGTGACGGAGTCTTCTGTATGGTATTTGTTTTGTCTCTCTGGTGGGTTTTACCTATTGAAGATGTTACTCCTGTAGATTTTGATCACCATCATCATTGAATGGTAAATGTTTCCTTTGTGGAATGCATTTTTACAGAGGATGTGATTTTAGCTTCTTCTTTTTATGGATAGAAAGGGTGGTAGGCTGAAATGCAAGGTTTACTTTCGGTTTTCCTCTTAAAATTTACCTTCCTGGTGCGTAAGGATAAAGGGAAGGTTGATTCGGAATTGGGATATTTTTATTTAGTAAACAATGGCTTTAACATAGCATAACACTGCCGACAGGCTGCCTCTCGGTGACTGCCTTTTTAGTTAGGATGATGGTATCATGAACACTGTGTGTTCTTTGTTTTTTCCTTCCACTTTTTTAGATTCAAAATGTGTCCATATTTTTATTAAGTAATGGAACAATCGAATGATGGTGGAGGCCCCATTCTGCATAATGGAGGTTCTTCCCCCCGAAAATATCTCCTATCACTCAGTGGAATGTGGTCAAGATAAACAAGTCTTTAAGAAGTTGAAACTGCAAACTATTGGCATTGTCATCCTTGTGATTTTGGTGTTCTGATGTCTACTTGAAATAGAGACAGAAGGCAACCAAATTCATAGTACCATCGTGTATAGAATTATAGTATATGTTCATACAAAATCATGTTTGGTTTTTCCACATTTGAACTGTTCTCTTTTGGAGAAAAAGAAAAAAGGGGTAGAAGCAAAGGAGCTGTTTGAAGTTTCTCAGGTACATGTTTTATATATATGAGCACCTTGAAAGCGAAAGTCTTCGGGTGGAAAGCCTAGATTTTTTTTGTCAGATTAGGCATTGTACTCTGGCTTTTCTTTTTCTGATAGTTTAGTTTGGTATTCTGCTGTTGGTGTTGATCTTTATGTTTCCTTCTATTTTGCTTACATCATATAGATATGTTTGTTCTTTATCTTTTATTCTCAGGCTTGAACTTTGAAATGCACAAGATAGGATATTTAGTTTCATTTTTTACTGATAACCAATCGTGGTTGATTTTTAACCCCTCGAGTTCTGATGAAGATCAAACATTGAATTTGGTTCTGATTTGTTTTCTTTATGTTATATTCTCACTGTTATAAATCTGGCTGAAGCTGAAGTCCTTTCTCAATTCATTACTTTGTGCCTCCAGAATTCTTTCTCTTTTATAGTGATATGCATGAGTTCCCAGGTTCTTTGTCTTTGTCAGTTCTTATATCAAATGGCATGTTATATCTATTTTAATGGCTATGAACCTTCTCTTCTGACACTCATATAAAATTTGGTTCCCTAACCTAGGCATCGCTTTAAGTTAATCAGTAGATGAACTCGCATAGACTCACAGAATTTTGGTGAATCGTGGGACTTTTAAATCGACCAAGATATTTCTTGCTCTGTATCCAACCTCTGATAAAATACCCAGCTCTTTCGTACATCACTTGATTTGTTAACCAGCCCAACCTTTTATAGTGCTTGGTTCTCCTTATGCTTTGATGTCATGTGTCTGTGACTCTGTCTGTGCATTTTCATCTCAGCGTGCTTGAGTAAACCATTTTCTATATTTTCTCATAAATAATTACCTTATTGAAATGTTTGTGTTTCAATTCACCTGTTGTTTGAATTGGTTCAGGTGCACCATCTCTAGGTTTTTCTTTTGTTTGTTTTTTGTGAAAACTCACATGGTTTAGTTCAGTCAGAGTGATACACATAACTTATTCAGTTTGTTGGTCCTGATGCCTTTTTTTTCTTAATGCCATTTTGCTTGCTGTATATAAAAGATACAATTTTGGAAAAGAATTTTTTTGGTTACGTTAGATGTTTGTTTGTGTCAACAATATCTCCCTTATTGGGGGCTTTTAATTTACTGGATACTGCTCTTTGACTGGCAGAAGATCAAAGCATTTTGCGTGAAGTTGGGACATCTATCAAACCCTGCTTAGGTTTCCATTCTGCAAATGTTTGGTTAACCAACAAATGCATTGCAGTTCTGGGGATGATCAGGTGTGCATGTGCCTCATATTGTTTACAGCTTGAAATTTCTCAACTTCAAATTTTGCAAGGAACAATTCTCTTTGGTGTTTAAGATACACACCTGGAAAGCAGCATTACATGTGTCTTAATTGTAACATCGTATATGATATCAGTTTCCAGGAAGCTTGCTCTTGATGGGCTGCACACATAATCGCAGCAAAAAGAAGACATTGAAGAGGTGGTTCTTTATAGATAAAAGGGTTGGGTAAATATTTGCACTTTGGGAAATAAGCCACTTGTCATCAATTTTCATTACTTGATTTTATCCTCTGAATTTGTTTGTAAAAATAACCATCAATCTGGATCCTATGGATCTTAAGTCGAACCATACTGCACCTATTCTTACCGATCCTGTTCCAATAACCAAGTCAAGACTAGGTATGTCTAGTTTGTTGCTTTATTCTCCACAAGGAACTCCATTCTCTCCCATGCTATGCCGATCTATCTCCAAGAAGAAAACGATACCAGGTAAACTTGATGATGTTTGGGCCAGTGGTTGGCTTGATTCTATGAAAGCTTCCTCACCTCCACGGAAGTTTTTTCCTAGAGATTTTAACTTGGAAGTTGCAACCTTGGATGGACCTGAGGCAGCATATCGTTCGTGGGCAGTAAGTTTGCTAGCCATTTGAGACTTCTTGAATTTCAGACATTTCCTGGTCAACTATATGCAATGTCTACAGATAGATATTTATCTGCCTTCTAATTCTATTTGAATTTTATGCAGCTCAAGTACCCATCAGCTCTGAGTTCATTTCAGCAGATTACAAACTCTGCAAAGGGGAAGCAGATGGCATTGTTTCTTGACTATGATGGAACGTTGTCACCAATTGTTGATGACCCAGAGCGTGCTTTCATGTCTAATGCAGTAAGTCTTAGCTCAAACTCCAGCTACACGTTTTTTGAAAGCGGTTATTTGTACTTTTACAAGTTCAGTTTTCATGTTGTATATGTGCTGCTCATGTTCTCCTATTCCACCCTATTTCAATTTATAGATGCGAGATGCTGTAAAAGAAGTAGCAAAGTGTTTTCCAACAGCAATAATCAGTGGAAGATGCCGTGATAAGGTGTCACAGTATACTAACTCCTCACTTTGTACCCTTTATAGATTTATGATTGATGGTCATCGTGTCTTTTGATGTATGCCTTTGGCTATGACTCATGTTTCTGACTTGAGTATTTGCTTGAATCATATCAGGTATTTGAATTTGTGGGATTAACCGAACTGTACTATGCCGGGAGCCATGGGATGGATATGATGGGCCCTGTTAAGCACTGTTCATCCATTTACAACCATCCAAATTGCATTAGATCTACAGACAATGCGGTGAGCTTGCATGACAATTTAAACATGCCTTCCTCAAGTTCATGTTTGTTTTTGTTTTTTGTCACTCATTACCGTTAGAATATGCATAAATACAGTACAGCAGCATTTCTGCTCTGTGGTTCACCACCAAAACGGCTTAACAGAAGAAATTTGTTAGCTACTGAATGCCCACCTGCAAAGCAAATGCTTCAAGCACATAATGCACTAGTTATATTTTTGTTGTCATTTACTTGGCTACATTCTTTAGCAATATACAATTACCAATTCATGATTGTGCTTAGTCATGTTTATGGTGAAGACGAAAATAGCACAAGTCAGTAATCTCACCAGGCAATGAAACTATTTCATGTGATATAATAGCAAAATGATTTTTCTTTTACCTTTTTGAAGAGAAAAGGGCATTCTTTTATAATTCCTAAGAGAAACTGATGAATTAAAAACTTGGGTTCTGTGGTTCTTTTCCATGAAAAAATTTCATTTTTTCTAGTTTCCTTTTGATCTTATGTTTTATATCATCAAGCTGTGGAATAGGCCAGGCAGGATCCGAATCTGCGGCCCTTCTGCTAAGGGTTGTCACCTTAGCCATCAAATTCAATCCTTAATTCTTTCTTAATTTTTAAACTTTTCCCTTCTTTCTCGACAGAAGGTTCCCATCAAAATAATTTTATAGAAAACGATAATGCTTAATTTCTTTCTAAAAGAATGATAGTGTTTTGGTGATCATGGTTCTAGGGGAGCACTCTTGATCATCTAATTAAAACTTGATAATGTTGTGCAGGGTAAGGGGGTTAACTTGTTCCAGCCTGCTCGTGAATTTATACCAATGATTGAGGAGGTAAAATCAGATGCTTATGCTTTTAGCCATCAAACGCTCTTTTCTTCTTTTCAATCTGTTTCATGCTCTAAAGGGGTTTTCAATTATCACAGGTTTTTAAGTCATTTGTGGAAAGTATGAGAGATATTAAAGGTGTGAAGGTGGAGAATAATAAGTTTTGTGTTTCAGTACACTATCGGCTTGTGGATGAGGAGGTGAGAGTTTTTCAATCCGCATTTTAGTTTAATCATCAAAAATGGTGAAAGATGTATAACATGCATTTTCTCTTTGTTGATGTTTGCAGAAATGGGTGACAGTTGCACAATGTGTTGGTAATATTCTAAGTCGCTACCCTCGTTTAAGACTAACCCATGGGCGGAAGGTAATTAGCTGACCATACTGTTTCTAAATTGTTCTCAATGTCTATAAGCATATTTGCCTGACAGTGATATCCTATAATGAATAGGTTTTAGAGGTTCGTCCAGTTATTAAGTGGGACAAGGGAAAAGCGGTCGAGTTTTTGCTAGATTCATTTGGTGAGTATCTTCAACTACTTTTCTTGACTGGTTTGGAAATAAAGGATCTTTATGCATATGTAGGGATGGCAGTGGACCGGGGGGAAATGGGCCCCCGCCTCGCCCCGTTTGAACCGGGGATGGAGGTTAAAATCATAACCCGTGCGGGGATGGACTTACGCTTTTCCCCGCCCCGTCCCGATCCCCGCCTTGCCGCTCCCCACCCCGTATCCAATCCTTCTTTAGGTATGGCAATGGACCGAGGGGAAACGGGGCTCCGCCCCACCTCATCTCGTTTGGACCGGGGATGGAGGACATGAAACAGGGATGAAGGATAAAATCCAAACCCGTGCAGGGATGGAGGTCCAGATTTTGAGACGGGGGGGGGGGTTCGAGACCTTGTCCCCCGCCCCGGTCCACTGCGATCCCTATGCATATGTTGTATGAAAGAGTGGGTGTTGACTGTGATCCTGAATCCTGATGGTTGGAGTAACAACACTTTGATTAAAGGAATCTTCGATTCTGAGTCTCCACACTTGCCTATCAGGATGGTGTTGCTTACAATTTTGTGTTGATGCAGGTCTAACTAATTCTGACAATGTACTTCCTATATATATTGGAGATGATCGTACAGACGAAGACGCATTCAAGGTAAGAGAATATGATGCTCAAAGTCTAGACAAATTTTACTGATCCTTTGTGTTATATTCATTTTGAGGATAGGGGAATGATTTGAGTAATACCTTGTTATTCCTCAATTCATGGCTGTTAAGAGTGTGCCAAACAACTATGGAGAATGTTTGGACGTGCAGCCATAAGCTTGTTTCAGAAAGACCATGTATCTGCTTAATAGGGATGGCAGTGGACCGGGGCGGGGGACAAGGTTTCCACCCCCGCCCCGTTTCAAAATCCAAACCTCTATCCCGGCACGGGGATGGATTTTAACCTCCATCCCATGTCCAAACGGGGGCAAGGCAGGGGAAAGCGTAAGTCCATCCCTGCCTCCATCCCCGTTTCATGCCCTTCATCCCCAGTCCAAACGGGGCGAGTCGGGGCGGGGCCTCGTTGTCCCCCGGTCCACTGCCATCCCTACTGCTTAATGATGTTTTGGTGTTTGAAATTCAGGTTTTGCGTGAGGGCAATCGAGGTTATGGCATTTTAGTGTCCTCGGTGCCTAAAGAAACTAATGCTTTTTACTCTTTGAGAGATCCAGCCGAGGTAAGCATAATAAAGCTTGTTTATCATACAGCAGTTCCGAGTCAATGAGAGTAAACATTTTCTGTGCTTTCTGCAGGTGATGGATTTCCTCAAGAACCTGGTTAGCTGGAGAAAGTCAGCCAGGGAAATGAATAACTGATCATTTGTCGTGTCCATTATACATGTTAATAATAAGTTATATACGGAACCAGATTTGGGGAGGTGGAAGCAGGATATTGTCCATCTTCCCAATTCATTTTTTTTTCTTTTCTTATATTATATAATTAATTAATTTATATGTAATTTTTTGTGTTCTCTGTTTTTTTTTGTGTGTGTGTGTGTGTGTGTGTGTGTGTGCGCGCGTGTGCGTGCGCTCGTTTTATGGTCCATATTGAAAGAAATCAGACAAGTCTTCCTGATTTTTGAGCTATCAACAGCTTGCAGAAATTTATATCCCTATGTTCCCCGCTATTTTACGTCCTATTCTCTTAGTTGAAATGGAACCGTTGAACCGCCGGTATGGCATTTTAATAGTTTCCAGTAAGCTCGGTAAAAAGGATGTGTGCTTGTTATAGCAACTTGTGAGGATCCAAGTCACCTCAAGAAATTCAAATGGTTGACTGTATTCGTATGCTCTTCTCTATAATCTGATAGCCACGGATGTTTGATTCGACATGATGGGCTTTCAAGTCACCAAAAACATGCTAGTCACAGAATGAAGGAATAATCTTAGACCATCTAAAAATACCGTGATATGATTCCTTCATTCTGTGACTAGAATGTCTTTGGTAATAGAAATAAAGACATGGAAGCAACATCCTTCATAAGGAAATACCATGTTCAAGAACATCAGCAATTACGAAAAGAAAAGTTCATACCAAATGTTATGCTGAATCATGCGAGTCCTACCAAACCTCATTATGGAAGGTTGGTTTTCTAGATTTAGAACTCCAATTCTGTCGAGTCCTACCAAACCTCATTGCGGTGCAACGTGATGAAGTTGCATATGATACTGGGTCATGGTTAAACACCAAATCACACGGATGCAATTCCTTCCACCAATCCCAAATTCGTTTAGCAAGTTAACCTGGCAGTCACAAAAAGGTGACAGTGTGCTGATACATGAATCCAAACAAAGGGTAGAACTTAGAATATATACGTATAAGTGCAAAACAAAATAGGTCCAGATCCTTTTTTTTTTATTCTCATTTTTCATTTTAGTCCAGGCTTAGGAACTCAAATCCCGTTCATGGAATTGTTACCACGAACCCAAACCCATATTAGAATCCAAAAGCCCCTATTAGATAGAATCCAAATAAAAATAAATTAGCAATTGAGATAATTATTGAATGAGATTCCTTTGCCTTTTGTCCCGACCATCAATCAATTCTAGGCTACTTTTTTGCGTTTGGATTTTATTGCTCTTGATAATGGCTAGCATAATTTGTGGTTGAATATCGCTATTTCACCATGATGGATATTTTTTTTGAAAGGCACCGTGATGGACATGTTATCTATCACATTCAGTAGTTTATAATCAGATGAAGAAGTTATGAATATGCCAACTGCTTACTAGAACGAATAGGCATCTGCTCTTAATGACTTATTTCGAACATTTATCATACATTCGGCGTGCCATTGGAAAAGAAAAATCACATTGTTTCGAACATCAATCAATTTATCATACATTTACAAATATGTGATGCGAACATGTGGACCCATCCTCATCAAAGGCTTGCTAAGGTCAAGACGTTCACATCACATATTTGTGAACATAAGCTTGTCTTTGTAGATGTCCTATGTTTGTAAATTATGACTTATATTTGCAAACATAAACTTCTATTTGCGAATGTCTTTCGTTTGTGAACTATGATCTATATTTGCGAATATAGGCTTCTATTTATGGATGTTCATCCTTTGTGAATTATTACTTATATTTGTGAACAAAGGCTTGTATTTGTGAATGTTCTTTGTTTGCGAACTATAACCTATATTTGCTAACATAGTCTTGCATTTGTGGATGTCTTTCGTTTGCGAACTATAACCTATATTTGTGAATATGGGCTTATATTTGCATATGTCATCCGTTTGCGAACTATGACTTATATTTGCAAAACATAGGTTTTTATTTGTAAATGCCCACCATTTGTGAACTATGACCTATACTTGTCAGTATATAATTTTGTATAACCTTTGATTACATAGCAAGTACATGACTTTGTAATCAAAATAAATTTTATGTATTTGTAACAATAAACAGGGTGGGCCAGGCCAGACCTGTTTAGAGCTTCGTTCATCAGGCTTTAAGTACGGTTCAGCCCGAAGATGGCCTAGTTATTAACGGGCACATGTTTGAAAAGCAGCCCATGGCCCGACTCATTGTCCCAACGAGCCAATATGAAACAGGCCAGGCCTAGGCCAACCTGACCCAACCCAAATCCATTTGTAAATAGTAATAATTAACAAGTTCTCAACTTCCCATGTACCTAACTAATTATCTTTCTACTTTCCTTTTATTTGTTTTATGTTGTGATCATCTTTGCTTTATTGTCTCCTCCTTTGCCTTCTTTAGGGCTTGCTTTTTTTGTTTCTCGTTCTTTCTTAATTTTTTATAGTATTTGATTATACGCTTCCTGCACTTTCTTACATTAGCCTAAAAAAAGGTTATTAGTAAACAATTAATTAGCTTATATTATAAAAATATAATAAAACATGATATATAAATACATACCTACGTGAAATTGAGTTTCATGTTTTTACCTAAGTATTGCATATACATCAAAACAAATATATTACAATTCATCCTGTAATAATCATATACAAAGTCAACAACATGTAGATGTATGTATTGAGTTTAGACACATGTGCAAAGTAATTACTCGTTCTCTTGTTGAGAAATAGCATCCACGGAATAGGTTATCCAATCAGAATAAACATTGTAGCCAAAGCAATTTGCAAAAAAATAAACATGGAACCCAACATTAATTCTACCTAATATGAGAAAAATCCTAAGATATTATTAAATAAATAATGATTCATACTAAATTTTTGATATCCTGATCTACATTAGTTGGGTTCCTCATAAAATTATAAAGCCTAAACTCTTTTTATTTCATGATCATGTCCCATAGAACCTAGTGATGAATGTCTTATTTGAAAGAAATTAAGATCTGTAACGTAAATCGAGTTAAAAACATAAGTACACATCGTATATGATGTAAACATAAATGTAAGTATGCAATGTTGTTCAACAGATACCTTGTCACATTTCTTATAAAGATATAATAAGTTTGTGTTTGTTTTTTGGCTAAAAACTACCTAAGTATATCATTTATCTTTTTAATTTTCCCTAAGTATGTTGGTGTAGGGTTTCCTATAAAAGTTTAGTCACATATTTAAAGTTGTACGAACTTTCTTTGTCCTTATATAAGAGGGCGGTGTCTTAGAAGGCATGTCCCTCATGGGTATTAGATTGTGGGCTTGAACAAACCTTGGATCTTCTATTACAAACAATATATATTTATATTTAGATTTGGATTTGATATTGGGTTTGGGTTTGCAGATTGCAAATCCGACCCAACTCGGTTTGATTTGGTCTTTGACTTTTTTTTAGTACTTGGGATGGTCTTAATCCTCACGTATATTTTTTACCTTAACCAACCATTAAATCAGTTTTGACTTTGCATTAAAACCTCTTCGGATCTTCCTAGATCTGACCAAGATTCGTTTGGACCTTGCCCTAACATTTTGCATTGTATTTTAATAGTCTAAACGGTCCATAGCCATCCAGCCTCATTGACTGTTGACTTTTCACTATGTCAAGGTCAATCTTGGATCTTTTAAGGTTGTTTTTGTTTAGTTTTGGTACCCTTCTTGGGCTAGTTGTTTGGGCATTCATGGCTAGTCGTTTGATCAGCCATGGCCCATAATGGCTAGATGTTTTAGCCTCTTTAAAACCCATTATGGACTTAATGGGTAAACTCATCCCCTCCTCATTTATCATCCCTCACTACTCTTTCCTCTCTATTTCAAGCTTTGCTCTCTCTCTTTCTCTCTCTCTCATTTTGATGTTTCTCACTCTTCTGGGTTAGACCCAAATTCAGATAGAGATTCAGATCTGGTTTAGCCCATATCTGATTCAGATTCAAATCCAATTGTGGTTAGGTTCCAGATCTAGTTACGATTCTGATCCATATCTGATTTCATATCCAATACTATGATCTAGATTCATTATAGTTTAGATCCCTATCCAAGATCCATATTTGATTATAGTTTGGATCTCTATCCAAGATTCAGATCCATTATAATTTGGATTCCTATCTAAGATCTAGATCTGATTGTTGATCAGACCCATATCTAGTTGTAGTTTGGATCCTAACCCAATTACTGTTAGAATCTATAATCAAACCTATGATCCATACCCAATTCAACCCTAGTCAAGAGGTTGTTCAAGGTGGCCTGTGTCGAGGTTATTGGGCTCAACCAGTGCAGGGCGTGGTCCAATTATTTGTGAGAAGGCAAAAGCTCGGTTGTATCTTGGGAGCGTAGTTACACAAATACATATTGCACCAAGAACTTGATCTTAAGTAGGACAACTATCACTTGAAATACAATGCGTTTACGCATGCCTTTGATCTCACTGGTTCAATCTCAGTTGCCTGATCCACTAAGATAAAATTTTCAATAATTTTCAAGTGATAGTTTTGCAAATGGTGACTATGAAAGTTGAAAACCAGGTGTTGCCAAATTTATTCTAGTTCGATGGCACCAATTTAAAATGATGACAACACAAGGTGTTAATCTTCCTCACAATTGCAAAAGTTGTGTACATGATCACAGAGAACTATCCAGAAGAACAAAAGAAAGAAACCATTGTTGAAAATTATACGAGACTAAAGTAAAAACAGGATGATATCATGTGTCATGCACACATACTAAATGCATTCTTCGATACCCTGTTCGACCTCTATTCAGAAGTTTTCATGGCAAAGAAGTTGTGGTAAGCAGTTAAAAGAAAGTACAAAATAAAGGATGCAGAAAATCATAAGTTTTTAGTTAACAAGTATATGAATTTTAAATTCTTCGATGATAAGTCATTGCTATCTCATGTCCATGAGATGCAGATCTTGGCTAATCAGATCAAGTCTGAGGGCATGAACCTTGATGAATCATGTGGCTACAATCATTTTGAGATTGTCTTCATCTTGAAAAGATTATTGAAATGAATTGAAACATAAGAATAAGGAGTTTACCTTAGAACAACTTCTTCAACATCTTAGAATCGAGGAGAAAGCTAGAGCTCGAGATAAGAAAGTTGATATGAAAAAAGCTTGTGCTAAGGTAAACATGGATAAACGCTGATCAAAGTTCAAACCTGAACTTAAGAACAAGAACAAGAAATTTAAATTTGATGCTAAAAAGAGAATGATTGTTTCCTACTATACTTGTAAAAAATCAGGTCACTATGCGAGAGAATGCTAACACATAAAGAAATTTTAAGTCAATAAAGCTAGTAAACCCGATGACGATCTGGTGGGTATAGTTAGTGAGGTATTCATAATTAATTCAGATAAAGGGTGATGCATCGATTCTAGATCAACGATCCACTCATGCAATGATAGAAGTATGTTTAAAACATACAAAACCATGGAAAAGACCATATTATGTATATGGGAGATAAACATGAAGTTAAAGTTCATGGAAAAGAGTGTGTGAAACTTCACTTCACCTCTGAAAATTATTTAACCCTCCAAAATGTGTATCACGTACCTACCATCACGAAAAATCTTGTATTTGTCTATCTGCTTACAACACATGGTTTCAAAGTTGTAATGGAATTCGGCAGTATTATATTGTCGAAGAACCACAAGTTTGTAGGCAAAAGCTACACCACCAATGAGTTGTTCAAACTCAATTTGAGTAATAAAGTTGATTTTTCTTTTGTTTATTGATTGACTCATGTTATTTATGGCATGCTAGATTAGAACATGTAAATTATAAATCTTTGAGAAGCATGAGTAAGAACTGATTCCTAAATGCAAAATTGAACATCTTAGAAAATAGGATATTTGTATTAAAACAAAGTTTGCAAAAAAACCATTTCAAAGTGTTGAAAGAACTTATAAATTATTAAATTTAATACACAGTGATGTGTGTGATTTGAAAAATACTCCAACATGTGAGGGTAATAATTATTTTATAACTTTTATTGATGATTTTACAAAATATGCATATGTCTATCTAATGATAACAAAAGATGAATCATTTGAAAAAAATTACATTTTCAAAGTAGAGGTTGAAAACTTTTATAATTTTAAAATAGTCTTTTAGATCTAATAAAAGTGGTGAATATCATTCAAATAAATTTATTTAATATTATAAAATTTATGGAATACATACACAAAATATTGGTCCATATACTCCTCAACATAATGGTATAGTTGAACATCAAAATAGGACTCTAATTGACATGGTTAATTCAATGTTTATCAGTTCTGGTATATATTATAACATGTAGGGTGATGCATTGCTTAGTTCATGTCATATCTTGAATAGAATTTCATATTCTAAGTCAAACACTACACCTTATAAACTTTGGAAAGAAAAAAACCAAATTTAAATTATTTAAAAGTTTGAGGTTTTATTGCTTATGTAAAGCTTACTGAACCAAAATTAACCAAACTGGGTCAAAAAAACCAGAACGTGTATCTTCATTGGATATTTTCAAAATAGTAAGACATATAGGTTTATTGATATTGAAACCAAAGTGATTTTAGAGTCTATCCAAGCCAAATTTAGAGAAGATTGAACTTTAAAATCACTTGAAGCTCCAAAATTTATTGAAAATAATCCAATAAAAATAATTTGTGAGCCTGAAAATCCTAAAAAATAAAGAAATAAAATATCAAGAAAACTAAAAGATTTTGGGCCTAGTTTTCATCTCCATATGATTGATAGAGATCATGTTTCTTTTTCGGAAGCTATGACTTCTCTTAGTGATCCTTCTTGAAAAGAAACTATAGAGAGTGAATTAGATTTTGTTATAGAAAATAAAACTTAGGTTTTGGTTGATTTACCTCCTAGTTTTAAACCTTTGGGATGCAAATAGATTTTCAAAAGAAAACTTTGAACTGATTGCGCTATTAAAAAATTTAAAGCTAGACTAGTAGCTAAAGGTTTCAAACAAAAACTCATACTTGATTATTTTGACACATATGCTTCCGTAAGTAGAATTGCATCTAATAGAACTATGGTTGCTTTGGCATCAATTTATCATTCTGAAATTCATCAAATGGATGTCAAAACTACTTTTTTGAATTATTTCTTAAAAGAAAAAATTAATATAGAGAAACCTGAAGGTTATATCACACCAGGTCAAAAAAGGAAAGTTTGCAATAGTTTAAAACAATCACCTAAACAATGGCATAAGAAATTTGATGAAGTAATCATTTTATATGATTTTAGAATTAGTGGCTTTGATAAATGCATATATAGCAAAGTATAACATAGTCATGTTATAATTAATTGTCTCTATGTGAATGATATGTTAATCATGAGTAATAATGTAGAATGCACAAATAATATAAAAAGTTTTCTTTTATCTAAATTTGACATGAAAGATATGGGTTTAGCTGATGTTATAATTGGTATTAAACTGATTAGACATGTAAGTAGTTATGCATTAACTCAATCTCACTACATTGAGAAAATATATCTCAATTGGAGTATGCAAGTATTATTGAAAGTCTCATGTATGTTATAAATGAAACTAGACCAGACATAGTTTGTAGCATGAGCAAGTTGAGCTGATATACGAGTAATCCAGGTCAAGAGCATTGAGATGCAATATATTGAGTCATGAAGTTCTTGAGAGACTCTAGAATATGGAATATTCTATAAAAGAGAACATGTTGGACTTGAATGGGTACAATGATACAAACTCAAATTTTGATTCCAATAAGTCATTATCCATAAGCAACTGGATATTTACCCTTAGATTTGGAGCAATTGCTTGGGAATCCAAGAAGCAAATTGTGATAACTCATTTTACAATGGAAGCAAAGTTGATAACACTAACATCAGCTAGTATGAAAGTTGAGTGGCTAAAAAATCTCTTAATAGACATATCATTAGGAGATAAGCTAGTAACCCCCGATAGTTATGTGTTGCGATAGTCAAATAGCTATATACAAAGCAAAAAGTAATTATTATGGTAGAAAATCAAGACATATCAGTCTAAAGCATAATTATGTGATTAGTTTACTCAAACAAGAAGTAATCTTGATTGAATATGTGAAATATTATCAAAACTTAGCATATTCATTGACAAAAGGATTTTCTCGAGATATCATATTTAAGACATCAAGGAGAATGGGGTTAAAGTCTATAAAAACAATCACCACTGATGGAAACCCAACTACAATATAAGGGTCAAACCATGTCGAGTAATTTAATGGGAAGAACAGATCTCTAAGTGATTGGATTAGACACTTAATGATTTTTTCATTCCTGATGTCAAGTGCTCAAAATTTATGTAAGGAGGTTGAGTTCGAATTAAATTCTTAATAAGATCCATAAGCCTTATGACTGGGGTGATTCAAATAGATTTACACCATTAATAGACTTACTTATATGAGTGTAAAGGTGGGGTCACCTTCTATAGGAGTTGGACTTTGTCTCTAGAGTACTCATGAAACTGGGATACAACACAGGACCCTTAATGTGTGGCTTCTATATATTGATAGACACACTATGACCTCTTGAAGTGAAAGTATATATTACGGTGTCTAGAAGGTCAATTAGGATTCTCAATTCAAAGCTAATGCTATTAAGGTCTCAAACTGACTAAGACTAAGTAACACTAACGTGGGGGTTCAAACTCAAAAGGTATCTTCACCTATGCATTGAATATTCGCGAGCAATCTCTTGAGTCATCTTCTTATAGTTTTGATCCATGTGGGGTTTTTTTAGTTTTTGGCTGAAAACTACCTAAGTATATCATCTATCTTTTCAATTTTTCTTAAGTATGTAGGTGTAGGGTTCCCTATAAAAGTTTAGTCCCATATTGAAAGTTGTAGGAACTTTCTTTGTCCTTATATAGCACAGTGTCCCTTAGAGAGCATGGCCTTCTAGAGCATTAGATTTTGGGCTATTTATATTTATATTTGGATTTGGGATTAGGATTATAAATTATGTATTACGAAACCAGACCCGGTTTGGTTTCGTTTGGTTTGGTCTTTGACTTTCTTTTTAGTACTTGGGATGGTTTTAATCTTCAAGTATATTTTCAACCTTTAACCAACCATTAAATCGGTTTTGACTTTAGATTAACACCTCTTCGAATCTATGTTTTGCATAGAGTTTTAATAGTTAGTCGTCCCCATTGACTTTTGGCTATGTCAAGGTTGATCTTAGACCTTTTCGGGTTGTTTCTGTTCAGTTTTGGCACCCTTCTTCGGCTAAACGTTTGAGCATTTATGGCTAGCCATTTGCCCGGCCATGATCCATAATGGCTAGACGTTTTGGCCACTTTAAGACCTATCATAGCCTATATAAACAGAGCCTCTCCTTCTCATTTTCCATCCCTCATCGCTCTCTCATATCTATCTCGAGCTATGCCCTCTTTTTCAAGTTGAGAATTTTTCTTTCACTAATTTTGGTGCTTCTCTCTCTTGGGTTGGACCCAAATTTAGATAGATATTCAGATTTGGTTTAGCCCAGATTCAGCTCCGATTCAGATACAGATCTAGTTGTTGTACGAATCCAAATGTAATTGCTGTTGAAATTCAGATCTGATTTTAGATTAAATCCTAAGATCCAAATCCATTATAGTTTAGATCTCTATCTAGGATCCAGATCTGGTTATAGTTTGGATCTCTATTCAGGATCTAGATTCATTACAATTTGGATTCCTATGTCTTAGTGGCTTCGGAAATCTGATTGGTGAAACCAAGCGTTAATGAATACTTTAAACCATGTTATAATTTAGAAGAGATTTAAGGTTGGATTTCTTTTTCTTCCCTCGCCCCCTCACCCCGCTAATCTAATGTTGGATTCTTGATTACCACCATCTTAATTGCTTTTGCGCAAATAGCAATCTGAAAAATTATGTAGTTGAATGGTCGTTTCCAACATTCGCGTGGTTTAAGATTGAGAAAGGCTTTTAAGGTATGGTTGGTTGAAGAGAATTCTGTAATAAGATTGGGAAATGGAGAAGCGTTGATCAAAATGTAAGTACGAATTGGACCAGTTCGAATGCAGTATGTCTAGACAAGTATTACATCAATATCATATTAGAGGAATGTAAGGAAACCCTAGGTTTAGCATGAACGGGGCATTGTCTTCTTAGCTTAAACCGATGTGTATTAGATGGAGAATTTTGCGACATACATGCAATGTTTTTGTATTGTGCAAAATTTTCAGAAGTATTGGCACAGTTACAACCTTCAATCTCACATCTTGGTCTAGTACCTCAAGATTGAATTGCATGATAACTAAATCTTTGACAGACGACCTCCGCATTGTGAAGTTGAACGCAGATGTTTTAGTGAAGAGTGATGTCACCGCATGAGCAAAAAATGTGTATCCCAAGTCCAAGGGGCTGCAACTACAATCAGGTGGCTTGGAAAAGTAAATCAAATCAGTATTTCCCTTAAAATTTGATGCATGTTAATTCTTTAAGGCTAATTAGTAGGATTTGGATCATTTCTTGTCCTCGGTTTTAAATTTAATTAATACTGCTGTTGATGGTTTGAGCATGTAAAAAATGATACATTAACTTATGGATCTGATGGCCTCCTAGCCATTGTATCCTAAAATGTTCTCAAAGAAATTTATAAGTAAACTTGTCAGCAGACACAGAACAACAAAACAAAATCATAATAAGCAATGTTCCATCTGCATATGTCACTATGCCAGATAAGTGGACACGTTGCAAGGTGTGAAGTGCTTATGACCATTGTTGGTTAGGTAATGGGAAAAGAATTCTGAAATGAAACAAGATGTGCATAATCACAATGCCAACCAAGGGCTACACATGTGCACAAACATAAGGAGGTCACTAATGGACCCATTACAATCACATAAAAGAGATACACAAGATCACAATCTTCATAAGAACACAATATAAAATAAAATATTTTTATAACTTTACAAATATGCTTGAGTATGGAATTCACATACACAAGTAGCTCTATTTATAGAGCCTTACATAGAGGAAAGGGGGAGGCAGTCCAACCAAACTACTAATTGGACTGTTTCCCAACAGTCATATTTTGAATATGACACAAAAAACATAAAAAATAAGAAGAATTTAAAAGACTATACAATCCCTAATGAATTGTATTTATTACATAAATTAAAAAGACCAAAATACCCTGATATATATATATATAGTAGAGAATAGGTGCTTTTGATACGTGCTTGATGGATTTTTCTGCTTTTCTAATATTTTTTTCGCAGTTTCGACCCCATAAATGTGTTGGGCATGGTCAATTTATGAGGAATCCACACTTGGGTCATGTGTTTTTGATGAAAAAAAATGACATTTGGAGCCTCAAAATTTTACAAAGATTTTGGACCATTGATGTAATGCCTATGAATTTTGTTACATGAATTTTGTTACATGAATTTTGTTTTTTTTATATGGCTTGGATGTTATATGAAGGTATTCTTACTTTTGAATCTAATATTGGATACCAGATATTTTATTTGGATCTCTGATATCTTATTTGGATCTTTGATATTGGATCTGTGATATCTTATTTAGATATTTGATATTGGATTTTGAATGTTTTATTTGGATCCTTGATATCTTATTTGGAACTTTGATATTGGATCTGTGATATTTTATTTGGATCTTTGATATTGGATCCATGATATCTTATTTAGATCTCGGATTTGGATCTTTGATTTTGGGTCATGAAAAAATTGAATTCTTGTATGGATCCAAATAAACCCAATACCGATCCAAAAATATAAATGGATCTTGGATCCTTATTAAGTGGATCCAATTACCCATGATGGGATAATAACCCAAGTAGGGTGGGACGTCACCCACCTACTTGATATTTATATACATACTTATGTAATTAAAGGGGATAATCAGTAAATAGTGAAAAAGATGGTAAGAGGGAATACGTGCTATGGGACTTGAAGGGCTTGGGAAACAAAAAAAGGTAAGTTAGATTAAAAGCTAAAGTAAAGAGGAGAGATTAATAGATAAAATGGTAAGTAGGTAAATAGAAAAGAAAAGGAGAAGGTAAAATGGTAAGTTAAAAAGGAGGAAAGTGGGCTGAAAAGTAGGAAGGGGGAAACTACCTCTTGTAGAATCCCCCATTCACACCCTTTGCTAGAAAAAAAGAAACCCGAACCTCATTTCTTTTTGTCCTTTCTCCCTCTCACTCGACCACATGCCTCTCTAATCCCTCTCTCACACGGTCTCCTTTTCACTCAACCACATCCCTCTCTTACTCCCTCTCTCATGATTTCTCTATCTCTCTCTCTCATGATTTCCTTTGTGGCCTGGGCTCCGACGCTTCTTAAAGTTAAGCGCAAATTACTTTTGTGGCAAGCTTCTTATCTCTCGTTTGTTGGGAGCCTAACTTTAGTGAAGCACGTTCTCTCGACCATTCTGGAATTCTTCATGTCCATGTTTCTGATGCTTGTGGGTGTAGAGAAGCAGTTGAGGCATCTGCTGGCAGGCTTTCTTTGGTCTGGGTGTCATCTCAAGGGTAAGCGCCACCTGGTTGGCTGGCGTTTGATGGTTTTGCCGCATTCTATGGCCGGTTTAGGTGTTTCTGCACCCAGACTCAGGAGTATTGCCCTAGTCTCTAAGCAATGTTGGCTTTCTCTTCAGCCGGAGAATCCTTGGGCTAGTTTTCTTCTCTCTAAGTATGGGCCTCCTTCTCTTCTTCCAGTTTTCCTTCGTTCGACGCCTGGAGCATTTTTTCATCTACATCAGTCATGGTTGTCGGCTTTAGCAGTCCTCAGCGACTATTTTGATGATCCAGCCGATATTGGTAACTGGGCGCATTGGGCTATTGCTCCTACCGAGAAGTTTCTGACCAGCAAAGTTTATAGATCGTTGCTTCCCCCAGAGATGCCTTGGATGCCTGAATCTGCTCTATGGGCGAAGAGCCCTTCTCCCCGATCTCAGCTCCTGGATTGGTTAATCTTGCACGATAAGGTCCAAACTCACTCTACCTTAAAGCGGTGGAGCTTCCAGCTGCTATGTGCTTTGTCATGCTGCTGAAGAATCTTCTTTCTACCTCTTGTGGTCTTGCCCTACCTTTGTGGAGATCTTTCGTAGGACTTGGAAGCAACCAGAGGTCCTGGTTATGGAGGAGTACTTTGCGCTCGACCTCATCTTGGGTTTGGTTTGCCTTCGGCACAGTATGCGGTGGCGGTTAATCTGGAGGTCGTGGTTGTTTACCACTTGGTGGTTCGTTTGGATGGCGCGCAACGATGCCATTTTTTGAGAATCTCTTATTCACATTAATCTTCTTGCACACTCCTAGTGAGCGTTTACGCGATTCTGCGTATTCATTTTCCCGATCTTACTTTTCCTGTTGGTGTTGCTCCGCTCCCCCTGGACATTTTTGGTTTTGCGGCTCCTGCGTGAGCCACTTGTTTTTTGTTTTTTTTGCTTTTGCTTGTTTTGCTATGATTTTGTTCTCTTTGGGTTCAACTCTGTTGACCCTTTTTGTGGCTATGTTGAAATCTTGTTTCGGCTCTCTCTCTATCTCTCTCATTGTTTCATCTCTTTCTCTCCCTCGTGATTTCATATTTTCTCTGCTTGCCCTAACCTAGCCTAAGAATGTGAGGGGTGTTGTTGTTGCAAGGAGTGAACAACCAATGATTCAGGCATCCAGTGTGCCTGGGTGTTCTCAATTCAGCGCTGAGGTAGGGTCCCTATGGTGTTCAATGTTCCACGGTTGTCTTGGTATGTACCACTGATACATACCAGCAACCAAAATAAGCATACAAATATTTTTGGTTGATTGAAACCCAGCAGGTCAATATTAGGACTTTCTGGTATGACTGGTTCTGCGTGAGAGCAATGTAATATCTTGTAAATTTTCTATGATTTTAAAGTCTAAAAATTATAAATTTTGAATTATCTACTTATATTTAATTAAATTGATGAAATCGTGAGAAATAACTAGATATGAGGTGGCATCAACTGGGTTTGGGCATGGCCCAGAGCCAACTGAGTTAATTAAAAATTGAGAAAATTTATTGTTTTTAACCTTCAAATTCAAGAAAATTTTAGGTTAAATTCAGAAAAAATTCGAAAGCAAAATTTAGCTAAGACCACTATTGGATCTGCCTCATAACGTAGATTCGTTTTCTCGAAATCGGATAACTATTGGCCCAAAAAATGTATTTTTTAAAAATGATCGGCCTCTATTTTTGTGTTTTTTTTAGTTTTGATTGGACTAGATCTGCTCCATTTGTTCCATGTTAATATGAATCTGGACCCAGTTCAAGATCCATATTGACTAGGATTCGGTCCAAGTTGAGATTCAATTGGATTAGATATGGATTTGGATCATGAATCTAATTTGGATCCATAATCCATCCATGACAAATTTAAAACTAACATGAATTTAAAGTTTTAAAAACAACCAACTTTTAAATACAGACTAAAGATGATGTAACACCTGCAATTTTTGCTTTCGGTTAACTTTTAAATTTATTTTTAAAATCGGTTTTTATTCAGGTGAAATTCAAGAGTCTAAGTTGACTAAGCAGTGTTTTGGACTCCAACCAAGGTTCATAAGAGGCTCGAAGGGGTCACGCCCAGCCCAGTGGGATGTCAGGTACAGTTAAGATGACTCACAGGGGTTCTGAGGTGACTTAGAGATATTTTAGATCTTGGGTGAGTTAGGTTCTGATTTAAACCTGAGTTTGGATCCATTGTTGTTTTGGATCTTATGTTTGGATATGAATCTTAAATTTAGTTTTAGATTTGAATCTTTTTGTTTAGTTCCTAGATCCAACCCAAATAAAGATTAGATCTGGATCAGGTTTTGGAGTTTTTCTTGTAGTGATTTGGATCTAGATCATTTTTAAATTTGGACCCAAGTGGGATCCACTCCAACTTCGACAAGACCTCATTAGGAGGGTCTTTAAACCCTAGTGGACTCTAGAGAAGTAGGGACACCCCCCAAGTTTGAAGAAGCTTGAAACTTTCAACAAGAGCCTAGGTTTACCCTATGTTTCATATCTGATGTGTTAAGTCGTACAAAGGAGAACAACTTGATGGGTGTCTGGCCCTGCCCGATCTTGGAGATACCTCATCTCAGTCATGCAAGGTTCTAGAAAAAAAAAAGCAAAGACAGAATGGTCGCTTAGTCACTGAGGTGTTAGTTCAGTAGACCGGAAGTGTGATTGACGAAGCAACCTGAGAAGAGGACAACCGGATAGCGACTCAGTATCCAGAGTTTTTGCCTTGATCACATGACATGTTTGAGTGGGGTGGATTGTTATAAACACTTTCTTGCTCCAGGTTTGACCCAGAGGATCTGCTGCAACCCTGGATCTGCCATAGTCAAGATTCGATCTATAGGAGTTGCCCAGCCCCACGATTTGTTCCAGGGAAACCTGCCTAGCCTGGAATCCTATCTAGGCTTGGACTCTGGTGCCACACTCTTTAGAATCACACTAGAAATCTAAGGAATCCCACTTCTGTGATTGGAGCCTTGAAAGTATTTTTCAGGTTACAATTATTTATTTTTAAAATTTCAATAATTGTTGCCATCGGTCTGCTTGTAATCAGTGCACAAAGCACAACTAGAATTGAAGAATTGCCTCACAAGGAGAATGTTATACACAGAAGAGAGTGCTTCCAGAAGCAATCATCTCTTTTATCTAAGCTCACTCGACAGTTAAGTGTCCATGATAACCGAGCTGGTGGTGGTAGTTGGTCCGATGGAGGTGGTGGAACAGCAGGTAATTTGGTGGTATAATAGAATTTGGCATCTTTCATCCAATTGTTGATTCTAATGAAATTTTCATATATTTGACCATGTAACAAGTGGCATGGAGTTGTTAGATGAAGGGGAATGTTTTTGGTTTGGGTTCCTTCCTGTCTACTTATAAGGGCTTGAATGGTGGGTAAGGAATGCTACCCTCATGGGTTGCAATCCCCTAGTTGAAACTCATAAGAGAAGGTGATATTCACCAAATCTGGCTCCATGGATGTGTTCAGCATGGTAAAAAAAAAGTAAGAATCCACCCTTGGGTTGTGTTTTTTCGACATAAAAAACACAATTTTTTTATAGTTGAAAATTCAGTTCATTGTAGGTTGTTAATTTTTCAACTCTTGAAAAATCTGACATACACATCGAAAAAACATGATCGAATGACCAGTTGCTATTAAATCAAACCCATATCCAATTATAGTTTGGATCCTGACCCAGTTACTGTTAAAATTCAGATCCAAACTCAGGATTCATACCTAATTCAGCCCTAGTCAAGTGTTTGTTCAAGGTGGTTCGTGTCAAGGTTGTTGGGCTTACCCAGTGCAGGGCAAACTCAGTTAAATTATGAAAGCGTAGTTGAACGAATACCCATTGCACCAAGAACTTGATCCTAAGTGGGGCAACTATTGCTTGAAAGACATTGCTTTTACGCGTGCCTCTGAGCTCACTGGTTCAATCTCAATTGCATGAAATTTTCAACAGTTTGGTTCTCCAAGAAAGAACGAGACCCTTCTTTCATATTCTCGTTTATGGCAACTATGGTCCGGACATATGGATCCAGGCCCTCCTAGCTAAAAATAAAACTCAGGCAATTAAATGTATTTTTAGATAAGATCTGTTGAGAGTTGTGGCGGCCTCCATTTGTAATTCTCATCCCTTGAATCAAGGGATTTTTTTCATTCATGTATATTTAATTAGGGAAGTAAAAGATTGTTTCTAGAGTTCAAAACTAACGACCATAAATACATCCTCCTGCTTGATTGAGAGATTTGGGGTTGCCATTTAAAGGCAGAATCTCTAAGGGGATACGTTGGTAGGAGCCGAGGATTGTGTTCTTCAGAAAATTCGATCTAGATCAGCTAGAATGCTTTCTTTGGGCAGTGATAATCACACTGGTTAGATGTGCTAAACACCACTCCTGCTCTTGTAAATCTTTGTATTATATGCCAAAGAGGGTGGAGAAAAAATTGAATGAGTATTAAGTAAAATCCCTTTAAAGAAAGCACGATGGTAGTCTATCCTAAAGATTGCGAGGGTCTGGGTACTAGAAATTTCTCTCTAATAAATGAGGCCTGTATAATGAATTGCTGGTTTATGCTGCAACTTATTCTCTTTGTTATCTGTTACTAACATGGGCAACTTCTTATGACCTATTTTGAAAAAAAAAGTTTATCAACAGTAAGGAAAAAAAATGAATTGATGGTGGTGGTTGTTGTATATATATATATATATAGTCAATATTTTCTCATATATATAATATATATAGGGTTAACATTTGCTAATATCGACCTGACTGTTCGAATGAGCTGAAAATCATATGTACGGTTTGTATTGACCCAATCCAACCTCATGAATGAATTCAGCATGGTCCAAATGCTACGAACTGGCTTTTGGACCATGTGTTTTTTATTAAAAAAACACGATTATATGAGCCGAGAAAATATCGCACATTATACACCATTGATTTCTTAAAGCTCATAAAATTGTGACTACGTACACTTCATAATCGGACAATCTAAGAGCTGACTTCCACTAACATCACATCTGCAGGGTTAGTTTCTTGAAATAAAAAACAAAAAAGTAAAAAAAAACTCATTTGTAGGTAATGTCGACATGAGCAAATGTTAACCCATATATATGAAAATGAAAACCTACAAAATACAAAACCTATTAAATGAAACATGTTATTGGATTTTCATGAATTTCTGATGTTTTTTGAATTTTTGACCAAACAGATGTGTTCAATATGCTTGCTTTTATAGGAATCACTTCTTGAAACATTTGATTCTGATGCATGGATAGGTTTTTATAAGGTTTCAAAAAATCAACAGCCTATAATTTTTATAAAATTTTGAAACTCCAAATGCCATTTTTTTCTAGAAATGCATGATTTCTAGTAAATCAATTGTGCAGAACACATCTATGGGGTTGGAATTTTGAAAAAAATACCGAAAATTCACTATCATGTTTCATTTAGGCTTTGTTTGAGAGCACGACACTGGTGGATTTTTTATGTAATCGGAGATGGGTATTTGATGTGGCACTCGATATTAGTATTTGGCTGTCGTTTGGGAGGAGTTGGATGGAGTCAATATTTTCGGCTGGGAATCAGCCGACTCCAACTCCTCCAAAATACACATTTGAACTCCTCTTAAAAAGATGAGGTATTTACAATTACTGGATTCACCAGGATTCCAGTGATTCCCATAAAAATCCGAATTTCAAATTTGTCACAGCATTTTACCACAGTAATGCTCTATTTATTATGCCTCCTACCTCATTGGTTTATATATTTCGACTCTCCTAAACGCTGCATATGTTGGTCCCTGCAACATTGTCATTGGCATTTTCAATATACATGATTGAGTAACCTCCATCAAACTAGATCCAAATAACGGTTGGATTTGGGTTCAATTACTTGTCATATACCGACTATTCTAAAATAACTCAAATATGGTGACACTGTACCACCATGGCTTAAGGATCAACACATTTGATTTGCATAGTTGTAAGCTCCAATTTGATTTGCATAGTTGTAAGCTCCAACAGCAAAATCTAACCATTGAATCATGCTTACATGTGCTATTTTGTTATTTTCATATGTTAAAGTTAACTCAAATATGATGCTTTATACCATTTTTAAACTAGCATTATTTTTTATGAATTGTGAATCATTGATTTTCACCCTCTCAAAAATAGAATCTTATGGTATATTAAACATGATAAAACCTTCTCTTATACTAAATAAATCATGCTAAATACATCTATGTAGGTAGATTTACCATTTGGTGGCGAGATCTATGCAAACAAGAGTGTCTACAACAATATGGTATCATGGTACATAACTACCATATATTATTTTTCTCTCTCTTTATATATATATATATATATATATATATATATATATATATATATATATATATATATATATATATATATATATACTATTCTAGAAACAATGTAATCATGGATCAAACCTGATTTGACTTATATCCAACCTGCTTCCATCCCTAACCAGTGTAGTCTTGGTTAAGCGTTGGATAGGTACTGCTGTCAACTTGTTTCAGCATCTGACCTGTTTGATGTTACCCAAAATCCGACCTAACAATGTAAAGTGGGTGTTGCACTTGGATCCGGGTTTTGGGTTGAGCATATGAGAGCCCAAACTCGACACTTATGTTTAATTAGTGGTGTCCAGGTCAGATTGTATACCCGAATTCAAGTGGATTAATATTTGGTGCTACTGAAGGCACGAAACTGAGTGCAAATCATTGGACGTTATGAATGTGATAATGAGTTTTGAATGATGTGATTATGACATATAAGCAGGTTTTTAATGGCTTCAAAAATCAACGGCCCACAATGCACACTAAATCTTCATGAATCTGATAATCATATTTTTAAATTGAAATAGCACGATCCAAGGATTGATCGTTTCAAACAAACTGTTAAATGCATTTATGTAGTCAGATTGAGCCGATAAAGGATGAATCTATGATTTTCGGCTCAATACCATCAATAGCACCACATATTAACCCATTTTAATCTGGTCTGACACGATCTTAAACTCGGTAAGGCTTGAGTTGGAGAGGAGATGAGGGGGTGATGGGAGTGGAGAAGAAAATGGGCGATGATGCTTAGTTGTCAACTACATCCTTGTGAGTATGTAATTGAAAATGGTCCATCTCTAGGGATGGCAGTGGACCCCGGCGGGGGTGGGGGGACAAGGTTTCCACCCCATCCTCATCTCAAAATCCTGCCCTCCATCCCCGTACGAGTTTTGATTTTAACCTCCATCCCTGTTTCATGTCCTCCATCCCCGGTTCAAACAGGGCGAGGCAGGGCAGGGTGGGGCCCTGTTTCTCCTCGGTCCATTGTCATCCCTAAAGAAGGATTGGGGAAGGGGAAAAGGAAGAGTGGGCAAGGCAGGGATCAGGACAGGGACGGGGCGGTAGAAAGCGGAAGTCCATCCCTGCCTCCATCCACACATGGGTTTTGATTTTAACCTCCATCCCCGTTTCATGTCCTCCATCCTCGATCCAAACGGGGCGAGGCAGGGCGGAGCCCGGTTTCCCCTCAGTCTATTGTCATCCCTAAAGAAAGATTGGGGATGGGGAAAAGCGAAAGTCCATCCCCACCTCCATCCCTGCACGGGTTTTGATTTTAACCTCCATCCCCGCCTCCATTCCCCCATTTCATGTCCTCCATCCCCGATCCAAATGGGGCAAAGCCTGGTGGGGCCCATTTCCCCCCGTCCACTGACATCCCTGTCTATCTCCAACCTTTTCCCCAATCTTAACACAATTCTCATCTCCCAAAACAGGGTTCTCAAATAGGGGTAGATGATACTAATTAAACGCACATTAAATGTCATTTTACCTCTCATCTCCGGCTCCCAAACAGAACCTAACTATATTCAAGTAAGTGCCTGACACTATACCCGATTAGTTGGTATACTAGGTACAAGTCTAATGTTCATTTCCTTGAATTGAAGGCATATGCTTTCAACCAAAAGAAGAAAGCGTGCTGTCTCAAGTTTTGTATTATGACAATTAATTATAGGCTTCTCCGTTCGGTTGGTGGTGCAAATGGACTATTATCCAGGATCTACTATTGGGAACAAGAGAAGAGCACTTGACGAAGGCCACATGAAGAAGGGCCAAAATAAAAGAAAAACCATGAATGAAAGTTCTGAAATAAGAGGAAAATATGTAAATATGATGAAGATAATGATGATACAAAGCAAAAACTTAGGAATATGGCATGAAATGTTTTTTTTTTTTCCTCAAGAGAGTTTCCTCATCCCAAAATACCTGGACCAATGATGGACCCAGAGAAACATATATTGCATTGACAACCATATGCCTTCATCATGGTTTCATAACGAGGACTCAAAAAAAAATTAGGAAAACGGGGCAAAAGAAAATGGGTGGGGAACTGTTATACTAAGGAAAGAATGGATGAATATCTGCTGAGTTCATCTCCCAGATGTTGAGACTAGTGGTAGTGATTGGAACAGATGCATTGTTGAAGAGGAAGATGCGAGCTGCTCCATATATGGCCTCTGTTGGGTACACACGAGATGTTATGCACATTCTACCACCTTGGATAAAGCTTTCAACTATAGAGTGATCAATCTGCAATACAAGAGAACTCAATCATCAATTAGAACTTCAACCTTGACACAAACAATATGTTGTTTTATAGTAAGACTGATTCAAGTCTACAACATTGTAATGAACTAAAATTTCCCAAGAAAGCTCTCTCCACTCACCAGTATCCGAATTGATAATTTCTCTCCAGAGAGAACAGGCACTGCATTTCCGTATGTATATCCTGTGAGATCTGTTGCCAATGATGACCTGCCCCCATCAAAATTTTTTGAGAGAAAAATCTGTGTCAGCTTAATCTATAGACGAAAACATTCACCAACTAAACATGCTAAAAGGAAAAAAATATCATGGAGAAAGTTAGAGAGCAGCATGCCAACGTTAGAAATTATATTTGAGCGTTCTATCCATAAATTTTGAATACTGTTGGTTGAAGCAAAACCCAAGGGAATTCATATGCTTGTTACTGCATTCAATATGAGTACTGAATTGTAGTCTAATTCTGTCTCACAGTGAACCTAGTTCAATTCTTTCATTATTCATAAGACACGGTGAAGAGAACTGGACTCACCTAGAGTCGTCATGGCAGAAGTAGGTCTTGAAGTCGCCAGTGGAAGATTTTGCGACGTAGAAGAAAACAGCAGTTTGCTCTGCCAGGTTCTCATTTGCAATAACTAGCAGCCCGAACGGGCCCAGAACACCACGATCGGCAGCGCCGCCACTTGTGGTGCAGTTGTAAGTTACATCAGCCTCTGTAATGTTTTCTGAAGCAGGAAATTCCATCTCAATGTTGATGTCTAACTGTTAAGCACAAAAAGGATCAATCACATACAGTCCCTAGCACATACAAGAGAACAAGTAAAAAAGAGTGAAAGAAGGAAACAGAGTACCTGAGTCGCAGGGGTGATGTTCAATGGCACAACTGATCCTGCCCCAACTGTGATATTCTCAAAAGAGAGTTTGGTTCCTCTAAGGCTTTCAAGTTCTTCCACTGGCCACTGGATCAAATTGCTGTTCGTCTTCTGGTCGAAGTATACAACTCGAGGTATTGACTGAATTAATTAAGAAAAGCAAGGATAAGTTTTATCATCCCCAAACAAAAATGAGGCCATCAAAATTAATGGTTTTGGCCAGGTTGAATATTATACTGTTTTTGGCGATTAACCGCTATCTAAATGTGGGTTTTGATTGATTAATCAACAACTTCCAATTTCTGCCGTCGTTGCGCAAGGCCATCAGATGGAGATGGCTATGCCAATAAACACTAAGGTAATGTCGTATTGACAAAAAGTTGGAAAAAAAAAATTGGAGAAACTAAAGATTGGCAGTTTAATTTACCAGTACTGTTCATTTGTTTAGAGAAAACTATGGTGGTTCTGAACCATGGTACTACCATATAGTGGCACATACTCTTGTTTGCGTGGATCTAACTACCAAATGTTGATCTAAGTGTACAATTTAACATTCTTTATTTACAGTGTTTAAGAGGTTTCATCATGTCTAATCTATCATAATATTCAATTTCTAAGATGGTTAAAAAAATCCACCTCACAATTTATGAAGATAAGGATGGTTTAAAAATGACCTAAGAACCATGTTGGGATCAATTTTAACACATGAAAATAATAAGTAGAACATGTCAAACATGACCCAAATATTGGTTTAGGCTTTTGAAGAATTAATATGGGTAAATCAAGCATGTACTACCATAAGTTATGGTGGTTCAATACCACAACCATAGCACTAATTTGTTTATATAGGAAATTTCATAACCTTCAAATGTTAATTTTGTTAAAAACACAAATTTTTAAATTGCTCTCTCTCTCTCTCTCTCTCTCTCTCTCTCTCTCTCTCTCTCTCTCTCTCTCTCTCTCTCTCTCTCTCTCTCCGACAAAATTCTAAAAATGGCAAATGCCAAATAGTCTTCTTCTTAGGCTGCACCAAACTGCACTTGATCTTTAAGGGTCTGTTTGGAATCTAGGAAGTGGGACAGGAGTTAATGCGTTTGGCAAAAAGTTTGTCAAACTACCACCTGATGGCTGTTTGGAAACTGGTAGCTGGGATGGGAATTAATGCATTTGGGATAGGAAGTGCAATTGTATTTACATCCCATCCCCATCTAGTGGTTTCCAAACTACCACCTCTAGCTGCGATTTGACAAATGCCACTTCCTGAAGTGTCACTTTCCATCCCATCCCCATCTAGTGGTTTCCAAACAGGTCCCAAAAGACCTTAAGATGGTGTCAGCCAGATATTTGTGAAAAATATGATGGGTTCCCACGAAGATGTGGACAATTTCAATTGGGCTGTCAATCAGATCTTAGTTAAGGGTGTCAACCGGTCCGGTTTGGTTCGGACTCAGGTGAAACCAAACTCAAACCTGATATGATGGTACCAGCTCCTGACCCATGTTTAATAGGACACACCATAAGAGAAACCATACCCGGATAGACCATAAAATAATATTTTTATCTTTTTTACTTTGAAAATTTGTGGATCTTAGTCGGAACTCGGGTCTGGTATGAAATTTCACAAACCATACCTGGCTGTATATATTAATTGGACACTTCCAGTCCCACCCAGATTCTAATCAAACCTTTTTGTTTGTCACCAAACCCTGACCCTATAGTGTATGGTACGGGTCAGGTCCGGATCAAACCTGACCCCATTGACACCCCTAATCTAATTGTAGCTTGGATACGTTATTGACCTGAACCCGCTCGGTCAGGTTGGACATTGGACATAAAACCCACTAGAAGTCCGACCCGCACAACCAGCACACAAAAGAATAGAAGTGATAAAGGTGGGATGGTACCTGTAATGAAGCCCAGCCCTTTTCAAGATCGGTTGTCTCACTGTCGGTCTCCCCGACCCAACCCCACAGCACCCTCCTGCCCTTGTTCTGGTCATAGAACGTCTTCGATGCGTAATACTTGCCGTAGTCATACCGGATCCCGATCCCAACGTCGAGTTCCGGGTCATCCGGGGTCCAGGTGCCGTTCACCGGGTCATAGGTTCCTAGCGCATAGAAGTCCTTCTTGAGGTCGTCCAGGCTAGCTTTGAGCACGTACTTGACATTGGTCTCATTGGTCGTTGTATCGAGCCCGGCCGGGCTCGTTGTCGAGACCGGGTAGAAGTCAACACACTCCCACATGCCGGTATCCGGCACAGCGTGCATCACCCCATCCAGCAGCTCGTAGTTGACAAAGTCCTTGGTCTGGTACACCAGCGCAATTCCGGTTGTGTGGAACTGTGACCCGATGATCAAGCGCCAAGTGTCATCCGGACCCTTCCATGCCGTAGTCGGGTCACGGAAGTCCTTGTACCCGATCCCCTTAGGCGGCAGCAGCACGGGGTTCCCCTCATACTTGACCCAGTCGCCGAGCAGTGGGTCCGATAGGTTGGCCGGCACCGCAACGTTCTGGACTTGGACCGATTCATTGGTCGAGCCCGTGTAGACCATCACAATGCCCCCATCGGGTAAGAGGGTAGCAGACCCGGTCCACACCCCATTTATATCATACCAACGGTCAGGAACCATGGCTAGATCTAAGTACAACCAATGGATCAAGTCCCTGGATACAGCATGACCCCACGTTATGTTCCCCCAAACTGCCGAGTCCGGGTTGTACTGGTAGAATAGGTGGTACCATCCCTTGTAAAACAATGGCCCTGCAATCATCTACCGCTAAGTCAGGAAAAAGGCCCTCAAATGAACGAAAAAAATGGTAAATCTCATTACACCACAACTCCCACATCCTCTCACCAACCAACCCATCACATTCTATCAAAGTTATGTTGGGGCATATATTGGCCAAATTTAACTGTACCGTACTCTCTAGCAGGAACTAACCTTTTTTTTTTTTTTTGGTGGCGGATCAACACATAGGGATATGATTTAGGTGGTTGGTTTAGTGAACTATATGCTTTGAAATCGTTCAATTCTGCTGCATAAGCAGTTTTTAAGCGTTTAAAAAATCAACGGTTTACAATGCACCAAATTTTCAAAACTTGGATGAAAAGTTGAAAAACACTCAATCCAAAGTGTGTTTCCTAATCCATGAACTATGCCCTTCTACTCGAAAGTACGGTACTGTCGAGTGTAGGTGATGTTTTTTCTTCATGTTGGTGGCTGTCTCTAAAACAAAACACAGAAAACAGGGAACGATAACCAACAACTTTATTATAAAAGTGGACCTTCCCGGCACATTTTCAGCTACCATTTGACAAAAGTCATTCTTATTGCACATGGGAAGGATGGATGGGATCAGAAAAAGAAGGTAAATATCGAATCAATTGCTTACCATTCGGATCTGAAATCGTGAAACGGAGAAGGATAAGCACAGTCCATACCAACGAAGAAAGAAAACCACCAATCAGAAAAACGGAAATCAAAAGGAAAGAAAATCCAACTTGACAGAAACCAAGAAAAATAAAAACCACCATTCATCCAATTCTTCTGAGGCTGGAAATGGTAGTGACTGCGCTGCCAGTTGAGCATAGCGTTGGTCCAGGAGAGGGAGGGATTCGACCATACTTGCGAGGCTTTCTCCGAGACTCCGGCGGGTTTCCCCCTCGAGATTGGCCGGAAGGCACGGTGGTCGGACTCCCTTTCGACGGCCGGCGACGGTGGCGATGGCTTCGCGGACTGGATCCCGAAGAGAACGAGAAGAGCGCAGAGGGAGAAGACGGCCAGGAGGGCGGAGGCGAGGACCCTGGCTGGTTTCTGAGGAGGGGAGGGGACTATTGGGCGCTGATTTGCTAATAGGGGGGTGTAGGGATGTGGATCATCTTGTTGGAGGTATGAAGCTGATGGATTCCTCTCCATTGGATTGGATCTCTCAGAGGGAGAGAGAAAGAGTTGGGAGATGGGTGAAGAGGGTGAGAGAAGTTGGTCTCAGATCTCTCCGTACTTTAATAAGAGGATGGGAGATTGGGGACGGGGCGCTACGTTCCGAGTTTGGAGTGGTCTGATTTTTCCTCTTAGGCTGGAGGGAGATGGGAAGAGAGAAAGGAATTGGTAATTGACACTTGCGTGAAGGAGGCAGGGATGGCAGTGAAATCCTACCCTCTATTTTTGCACGGGTTTTGATTTTAACCTTTCATCTCCCTTTCATGTCCTCCGTCCTCGGTTCAAACTGGGTGAGGTGAGGTGAGGTGAGGCAGGTCCGGGATCGAAGACGGGCGAAGAAAGCGTAATTCCATTCCCACACCACACGGGTCTTGATTTTAACCTCTATCCTCGATCCAAACGGGGCAAGGCAGGACGAAGCCCCGTTTCCTCAATCCCTAAAAGGAGGATTAAATGGGAAGGCTTTATAGTTGAGCGTCACAATATCACTGCCATTTTTGCTTTGAACCCGGTCAAGTTCCTAGCTTTATTAGGTTCTAACCTCATAATCAGTGTTGGTGGTAGGGGTGGGCAATGGGTAGGCCGGTCCAATGGGTCAAGCCAAGCTGGCTTTAGCCTAAGCTTTTAGGTCGGGCCCTTTGCTGAAACCCAGCCTGTTATATACATGGGTTGGGCTCAAGCCTGACCGATAACCACTCGGACCGGCCTGATGAGCTTGAGTTATTTATTTATTTTTTAATAATATAAAAAAATTTAAAATTAAACATTGGAACTTGGTAACTATTACTATTAATTACTTAATTAGTTGCATTATAAAAAGATAAATTAGTTGGGAACTTGTTAATTATCGCTAACAAACATGGTCTTGACTCTAGGGATGGTATTATAATTTTGTTGGGAGTAATTGTATCAATGAAAAAAACAATTAAATGGGGAAAGCAGGAAATGATTGGGATATTGACTGTTGGTTGTGTAAATTTCAAAGAATGGCGGGTAGAATGCGGCAAGCAAATCGGTTCCAGTCGTCCCTGAGTCATCCCTATCTACATACTCCTATTTGGGATTTAATTGAGGTAGGATGTTTTGATTAAATCGGACTCCATAGATGTCTATATATAGTCTACACCATTCATTTAATGAAGAACGGATCGGCATTCTTGCTTGCAGGATTTTTTGGCGATTTAAAAATCAACGATTGACAAAACGCAAAATTTTGTGATTTAAAAAATTATATTTTTCATTGAAAAAATGTCATGTAAGGATCAATTCTTATTAAATTGACTGTGTTGAATCCGTCTATAAGGTTAGGTTTGATCAAAACAACTTGCATCGTAAGATTTAAAAGGGGTATCAAGATGAAGTAGGGGATGAGTGAAACCGAATTGTATGGCAAGTGCAGGATTGGGACATGAACCGAGCACTTTTCTCCCTTTAGCAAGCCGACGGGCAGGATAGGCTTTAGGGGCAAAGATCCTACCCTCAGAGTTTTATGCCTTTGAAATGACCACCGTAGGTATGGCAAGCTGAGGTAGCGCAACTGGGTAAACATATTTTTAATTGTGCAAACTCTGAGTTGCCGATGACATATTTGGGTCTGCCGTTACAAGTGAAACGCCTCTCTTCCGCTGCTTGGGCTCCAATTATTCAAAAAGTGAAAAGCAAGCTTCTTTCGTGACAGGCTTCTTATCTCTCCATTGCTGGCCGTCTGACTTTAATCAGACATGTTCTTTCTTCTATCCCTGAATTCTTCATGTCAATGTTCGTGATGCCTGTGGGCGTGGAGAAGCAAATTTGTCGTTTAATGTCGGATTTTCTTTGGTCTAGGTGTCAACTTAAGAGTAAGCGTCATTTGGTTGGTTGGCGAACGGTGGTGTTACCGAGGCGTATGGCTGGCTTAGGTGTTTTTGCTTCAAGACAGAGGAGTATTGCTCTCGTAGCCAAGCAATGTTGGATGGCCCATCAACCAGGCTCTCCATTGCTCGCTTGCTCCATGCTAAATATGGTGCTCCTGATTTATCTCTTTTTCGCCATGGAACCCGGGGTCTGGCGATCTCGCACTTGCGAAGCATGTGGCTGAGAGCCTTATCGTCCTTCAGAGATCAAACTGGGGATGCTGGAAATTATGATCAGTGGTTGCAATGGGCGATTACTCCAAATGGAGCATTCCACACCCACAAAGTATATAGATCGTTGCTCCCCCCAGGGGCAGATTGGTTCCCTAAGTGTGCGTTATGGGGTAAGGGTCCTTCTCCAAGATCTCGGTTCTTGGCTTGGTTAATTTTGCATGATAGGGTTCAGACTCACAGTTATTTAAAGAAGTTGGGCTTTCAGTTTCCAAGTTGGTGTGTGTTGTGTCAAGCTGCTGAAGAAACTACTTTTCATTTATTTTGGTTCTGCCCAATCTTTGTGGCCCTATTTAATAGGACGTGGAGATCTCCGAACGTATTTGTCAAAGAAGAGTCTTTTGCGCTTGATCTTCTCCTGGGCCCTATTGAAATTAGACGATGCAAGCGGTGGAGACTGATCTGGAAGACATGGTTGCTTACTACTTGGTGGTTTGTTTGGATGACACGCAATGATGCTACTTTCCGTCAAATTCCGGTCATCTTTAATCATATTGTCCATAAAATCTTGGTTGATGTATATGCAATATTAAGTATGCATCTTAGAGACCTCTCCTCTCATCTGAACGACATTCACTCAGCGGTGGTTTCTTCTAATCCTGCGGATCCTGCGGATCCTGGTTGAGTAGGCTTTGTTATTTTGTTGCTAGCTGTTTGTAGTTTCTTTTTCTTTAGCTTTTTTTTTTCTATATTTTAGTTTTGTTTCTACTTTGTTCGGTTCATGGGTTCAACATTTTGTTGATCTTCATGAGTATTAATGTTGATCTTCTTTCGGCTCTCTCTCTCTCTTTCTCTCTCTCTCTCTCTCTCTCTATATATATATATATATATATATATATAAACTGGTAGGGGTATGGCCTAAGTTTTGGTGTGCCCCCTCACTCAATCTAGCGAATGTGCAAAATACAGTTTGGTGGCTAAAAATCATACCCGGGGTCAAGTTTTTAAAAATAAAATCATTATTTTCAAGTCTGAAATATTGACTGTTTGATACATTGAAGGACATTGTTTTTTGACACTCCTTGAAATTCTCAATACACTTTGCAATGATGTGATCCAATATCTTTTTTATTAAACAAATTATGTAGATCGCAGTGGTAGAGCTTTTTTTATCATTGCATCTTGGACGCACATGAAGGCACACACACACACACACACACACTATATATATATATATATATATATATATATATATATATATATATATATAGAGAGAGAGAGAGAGAGAGAGAGAGCAACATAATTTACATTGGGGAGATGTAAAATGAAAAAAACAAGATCTAGAAGTGCAATAATTTACATGTGCTTGATGGTGCTGCATAATAATTTACATGTCTCTCTCTATTTCCTTTATCTTGTCCCCTACTTGTCGTGCGTGGTTATCGTTCTTTATTATTGTTGTTGTGATAGTTTCATTTTTGTGGACATGGTTTGATGAGATGAGCTTTGGTTAGGATCAAGGGCCACCCACCGTTGGATTGGTGAGTCGTATCACTTGATTCATCCAACACAGTTTGGAAGAGAAACAAGCTTTGATACAATGATCTGATCATGGAATGTAGAGCCACCTGGTGTGGTTCGCACTAAGCCAAAGCCTAGCTCATTAATGGCTCAGCCCCAGCTGGTTGGTCTAGGCTGGCCTTTTGCCTTAGCATGTAGGCTCACTTGACCCACTTTTGGAGCCAGTGAACTGGTCTGTGGTTAGGCAAAAGAGTGACTGGTCCTTGTCTTTTGGGCGCCCACTGATCCACAAATGCTGGTAAAAGTTTAAAATTATTCCATACTTTGAATGCTAGAAAGCATGTGCACAATCTGACATTTAAGGCTGTTTGGATCTCGGTTGAATCTGTGTCTTGTTGTACTTGGAGTAAATATGATTTAAGGATAGATCTTGGCCGTGTATCCAGTTAGATGTGTGATAGCCAGACATGAATATTTAAACATAATTTTTAAATAAGTATTAAACATAAATTTTCAAGCTATAAAATTTATTGCATGGTGGGCCACTGCTTTTTGGTGGAAAACCTAGGGGTGTCAACGGGTCTGGTTTACCCGGACCCCGGACCAAACCCTATAGGGTCTGGGTATGGTGATAAATAAGAAGACCCAGGTACGGACCCGCTATAGTTTGTAAACTTTTATACCAGACCAGGACCCGACCCGAGTTTCGATTAAGACCCGCAATTTTTCAAGGTAAAAATGATAAAAAAAAATATGGTTTTACCTGGTTTGGTTCATGTAGTCCTTATCGGATCTGGGTATGGTTTTCTTATAGTGGACCCGATACCAAACCCAAAAATCTGGTCCAAGTCTGGTTTCACGTGGGTCCGAACCAAAGCAGACCCGTTGACACCCCTAGTTACAATCACATGGTTCATGAGTTGGTTTCTATTAAAGAGTCTATCTAAATGATATATGTAGGGTTTAGTAAAAAAAACACTAGAAAGACATGGAAATTTATTCTCTATTAAGATGGAGCGGGTGCTCCAGAATGCTATTTTATTTTATTTAATTATTTTGTTTTGTATATTTGTTTTATCTTACATTTATCAATATTTTGCTGATATTTTCCAAAAGTAAAATATCACAAATTTGTTCTCGCAGAAAAAATCTCGTAAAACGAACTTGACACACTTTCCTAACTCAATTACCCTAATTCACACCATAGTGACAAAATTTAAAACAGCAAAATATCGACAGCCAAAAACTCACGAGAAATTGAAAGTTTTTTTTATAAAAATCTCAGCAATGAAAAATAAATTTAAAATATACTTTTTTATAAAAATATAAAAAAAATATTAAGAAACTTTTACCATAAATAGCAGATAAAATATAAATATCATGTTTAAAATGAGACATTTATGTTTTTGACAAAAAAATCATGAAAAATGCTGTTTTTAAATTTCAGGCAATTTCCCATGAGATTTTCATAAATCTCGTGAGATTTGTCACTATAATTCACACCTTTCCATATGGACGGCATGCTGGCTGCTGGATTCCAATTATTCCACTGTTAAACATGATTATTTTTTATTCACAAACATTACTTTTTTTTATGATCAAGCTGGGTGATTAAGGCCCCCTCCTTTCAAGTAGACACGCCTTACTGGTGGCTATACAACCAGGCAGTTATTCAACCACCCATACCAGTGGGGTTCGAACTTGGAAAGTCCCAATTTCCTGATGACTTGCACAAGTACTCCTACCAAATAGCTGGCGCCTCCGTTGGTTGTTCACAAACATTACTTACGAGTTCAAGCTTATGGGATAAGTTGACTACATGTAGGGTTGTCAATGGGTCCAGGGAACCCAAACCCAACGGTTGGAGTATGATTTTTATTAGATATCCAACTCATCCAGAAGTATTTTATATGTAATTTTATGAATATAGGCTCTTTAAGATGGATGGATCCAGGTTTGGGATTTCACTTTCTTGACCGGACAAAACCTGAATCTGACAGCTTGTTATTTCAGTGGGTTTGGTATACCCTGATGGGTCAGGTACCTGACCCATTGACAGCCTTAGGTCTACATGTAAGGTTGCAATGGTTTGGGCTGAATTTGACCAAGATTGATCCAGACCTCATCTGACTTTGAGATTTTGGTACAAGCTCCGATCCAGATTGGATTGAACCCCCTGCCTTAATTACGCATGCAGGATCCAGGTTCATGTTCCTATATAAAGAACCAGATCTGGTAAAATTCCCAGTTTAAAACATTTCATATCTAAATATCTAATTCTTATATGGATCTTGATTGAATCGCAGGTCCAGCTTAGCTTTTAAACTTGACTCGGGGTTCAACTAGTAGTTTGATCCCCCGTTATTTGTCAAACCCATTGAATTAAGCTGAACTTGGCCACATCGGATCCAATCTGAGCCATTATCGGGTCATACCCGACCAACCAACTGTCCACCTCTGTAACAAATATTGTGAGATTTATAAAATCTCGCGATAATATTGCGAGAAATTGCCTGAAAGTTTAAAACCGCAATTTCTCGCTAGATTTTCAAACCATGACAAATATCACGATATTTACGGTTTTAGCAGATAATATTTATTGTGAGATTTTTATTTTTGAATGTGTTTTATTTATATTTTTTATAAAAAATATTTATTTATTTATTTATTTATTTATTATTGCCGAGATTTTGCCGAAAATGCAAGAATTATGAAATATTTCAAAATCCCCCGAGTTTTTTTACTCCGGATATTTTGCCGTTTTTAACTTTTGTCACTATCCTGTCCACACAGCCAGCAGAATATATGATACAATCGAGTTCTATCACATGTACTATCATTTTAAAGAAAGACATTAAAGAAGGTATTTGTTCAATTAATATAAATTTTTTTTTTTTAAGGCAAGCTATGGTTAGGCAGACCCTACCCGTTATACAATGATACAATTGGGATTCGAACTTAAAACGTCCAACACAAGGTGACGTGCATAGCTGAGTCCAAGGACCATATCATTGTATCCAGTTGCTCTAGTAGAGTCTGATCCATGAAAGTACATTTTGCACCCACCCACCTAAGTCGCATCATATTGGTTCAACATGGTCCAATTTTGTCTTTTTTCAATGTGGTGCAAACTGGTCCATCCCACCCTTTAACACATATAGATGGACCTGGGTCTTGGATATTTGTCGAATAAGGCCATAATAGCCATGCCAGGCTAGTAGTTGGTAGCTCTAACGGGGCTGATCCGAGTCCCAGTCCTAATTATTGGTTAAAGGTGCAAGTAGAAAGGACACTGAGTTCTCTGGAGCGTGCTTATTGGAGGGTGCAAACATATCGGATTTGGTTGGACACACTGATCTTGATCCAACAATATTTTTTGATATATGAACTGAATGTACGGTAGGATCAGGTCGGGACTTATGTAGTTGAACCTTTTGAACTCGTATCTGGATACTTATTTGGATTTGACTTGGAAACATTTTGTTCATATTTTTATACATGTTGGAAGCTTGTTTCCAACCATTTTTCACTTGATCTAGTATTTAACATATGAAAATCAGGTGCGCATTCAACTCTAACTCATTGGATCTTGCCAGATCCAAATTTAGTTTGGGACTCATTTAGATTTGGATCTGGATCATCCGTGATCCAGCACATATGCAATTCGTTTGCACCCATACCTAGAACTTGATCATGCAAACAAATCACAATGGCCAAGACAACCTTTAGAAACTTATATGGTCCATGTTTGTATTAATTAGCATACAGGTGCAAGTTGACCCGAGCTTGTGAGTAGCTCTCTTTTTTTTCCACAGAGAAAGCTGAGGTTAGGCAGACCAATCTTGTCAGTATCGGTATCAGCCGTGAATAGTTTCTCCACCAATTCAGTTGTATCATCCGATACTTAAGTGAATCGTTCTATATCTGCTCAAAAATAATAATAAATTATTACCTGTCAATCATAACATGACACATGTTAAAATCATTAAAATATTTTTAATTACAATAACATAAAATTTTATTTTTTGGTATCTTTTACATTTATTAAAATATAGCCAATTCAGGCTTGCATCATATCTATGTTCTGCCAATATGATGTGTATCGGTCGATACCCTCAGATACTGATAACATTGAGGCAAACCCTAGCAGTTATACAACCATACCATTGGGATTCGAACTTGCAACGTCCCAACACACAAGGTGCGTTCACTAACTGCTCTTGCCAGACAAGGAGAGCCCCCATGGTTGTAACTCATCTAGTACACCTGAACCCAGTTGTTAGGGTGGTGCCTTGTAAGATGGCAGAACCCAATCTTACCTAGAATTTATCTTTTTCTCTCTTCAACCGAAAAAACTACATCTCCTGCCTATCCATCAGGCCACCAATCCCAAATAAGGCTCTGTTTGGAAACTAGCAGCTGGGATGGGAAGTGGCAGCTGCCTACCACCCCCTGGAGATGGTAGCTGTCAATTTGATGAAAATATAATGCCACTTTCCATCCCAAACTCTTTAACTCCCATCCCATCTACCAGTTTCCAAACAGCCACCAGGTGGTAGTTTGACCAACTTTTTGCCAAATGCATTAACTCCTGTCCCACTTTCAAGATTCCAAACAGGCATCAACTGTCAATGGATTCTCGAATCCAAAAAGAACTCACCTGGTTTAGATCTCTCAAAGGAATGCTCTCACTCCATACCCCCGGCAGCCAGTAGAAACTAAGGAACTATAATATAGTTCAACCAAGTCTGGTTATTCTTAAGATCATACCAATAGCTTACCTGGTGGGTGTCCTATGTGGGATAAGGCACTCTATCTAGGAGGGAAGCAGACTGAACATGATTGTTTTTGCTCATGCAGACATTGTGGTCGTCTGTTTGCATTTTGGATGAATGCCACGTGGTTTTGTTGACTTTTGAGCTTCTTAAAATGCAAATCGGATGGCCACAATGTCGGCATGAGCAAAAACGTTCATGTTCAGCTTGACCTGATCTGCTTCCATCTAAGAGGGAGGGTGATATAATTAAATCCATGATGAGTTGTGAAGTCTGATTCAGTGTTTTTTGCCCTTGCAGGAAGGGGGTTCGGGGGCTCTCCCCGGCGCGGGTTAGAAGAATTCTTTTGAGGGGTTTATGTTTGAGACCCGGTTTTTTATGGATCAGACCTGACTTGTTTAGGTTTAAGGTTGTCGCCCTTGCTTTATAAATTCTGTCTTTTTCTTTCTCTCTTGTAGCAGTTGGAAGAGCAATAAAGTTTTCCTCTGAGCGGCCATGGTTTTTTACTCTCTCAGATTTGAGAAGAGGTTTTTTCATGTAAATCTTTGTCTTTGTTATGTTTTGGTTCGATCATTCTTATTTATTATTTTCTTTGTCTTGCGGTTTTCCTAACAATTCATTGCTGGATTCACAAAAATATGATCTACCAAGCTGCAATTTATTCTACCTTAATTTATAATCTAATGAAAAATTAAAGAAAATTGTGCTCTATATAATGTTAATTTGAGTGGTGGGTAACTATTTATTCTGTAGATATTTTATTTCCATCCAAGTGTGGCGCCCCAAACCCCGACCTTGGAAAACTTGGAATTTTCAATGAAATTTTTTTTCTTTTGAAAGGTTTAAGTAGAAAACCAACGGAAAGCAGGCATGGGAAAACATCAAAGCCGCAAGTCTGGGCGGTCACCACAGGTAAGTGCAACAAGTGGAAACAGTATAACCAACAGTGTGTACAAAAGTGTAACTATGAAGTAGAAAAGGGAAACACCCTCAACAATTTAAAGAGTTTACAAAATGTAAGTACAAAAGTCCCGGAACAGGGAATACATCCCAACAACAACCAAAAACCCAAAAACCACCAGGTACAGGAACTGCAGGTCAAGTGTGTGGGTCCTCTGAGCCTCCACCGCGTATCATCGCATCCGCACTATACATGTTTGTCACCTACAACCCCATAAAACGGGGTCAGTCCTCTTGCGAGGTGGTGAAGAAAACAACCACAAGCATATATATATATATCATATACACAGGGAAACAGGAAATAAGCTAACAAGTGTAAGTGCCTGTGTCAGGTAAGTGTAAAGTGACAAGTACTAGTCAACAAGCTATAGCAACAGGGAAAACAAGTAGCTAAAGCAACAAACTGAACCGTAAAGTGAACTGAGCAGCAAGTAATTAAAGTAACACTGAAGTGACTGTAACAAGTACTCAAGCAGTAACAAGTGCTGACAGCAAGTAGAGTAACTACGTAACAACTGAAGTAAATTCTACAGCACAAGTAAGGCAACATCTATTGTAAGTCAGTTGTTTGGTTAGTTCTTAAGTTCTTCTGATTATTCATTCGGGTACGCGAATAAAACCTCGCATTCTGTGAGATATGCACCCGGCGTCTGTTATTTAAATTCTAGTGTGGTAACCGGAGAAGCTACAGACCGAGTCAACTTCATGCGAGCAGCACACGGCTAGGAGAAAACACTCGCATAGGCAAGGATTGCAATCCATACTACTGCAGTAGTGAGGCCCTAAAAAGGCAACCTCGACCTCTTTGACTCTAAGTGACTGGAGGCCAAAGGACGCTACAGCTCCTGTCAAAACATGTGTCGTAGTAACGACAAGTCACTAAGGGTTGTACCATCCACCCTCTCCCAAGGTGAACCATTTTGTGAATGGGGCGAAGCAGATTTATCTTTCTTAAGGCTCATGTTCAATCATTCCTCACAACGAGGGATTTGCCTCGTGGTCCCCGCGGGGTACGCAAAATGAGGACTTTGCATGCCCATTCACGTGCTCAGCCTCATGCGGCCAACGGAGCACACTGCTCGTGAAAGCAGTCAAAACACCATATTATTTATTTTATGTTTAGTGTATATCACACAAGAGTCCATACACAACACACGGGCCACTGCCCAAGGACTCCAACTGAGCCCACAACAAGTCATTTTTGTTTATTCATACCCTATGGTGTTCAATCTTCTATCTTTTCATTTTATTGAAGTAAGTGCATGTGGTGCGCTTACCAATGCCTCAAGCGATATACCTCCTCAGGGTACGCACTACTCAGTAACAGTGTCAGGATGTGCCAAGTGCAAAGTGTAAGGGTATTACATGTTTCTAATTTGCACAAGTATAAACATTAGAGGCAATTACAGTAGTTCTCGCAGTCAAAAAGTGTTACTTCACATTCTTCAGTGTCAAGATTTGCATTTAACAACATTTCCACATGTATGGGAATTACATTCGCATTGTCAAGGGTTCGGAAATAAATTTAACCAACAACTCGTCTAATGGGAATAACATTGGCTATTCCAGGGTGGATCGTCGCTCTTGCAGTGAAGATGCAATTGCGACACAAAAGATCGTTACACGTGGTTCAACACACTTATGTGTTTATAGCAAAAACCGGTATATTTCGTCGTATGGGAATAACATTAGCTATTTCCAAGGTATGGCGTGCCGCACCTGCAGACCCGAACAAAGATATAATTCAACGTAACTTCCAAATATGTGGATCTGCAAAAGTGTTCGTCTGTATATTCAACTAGACCGTTGTACGTAAATCAAAGCATAAGGATTTCTTTACGCAGTACGACACTCGTATGTGTCGAAGGTGATTCTGAAGTAACCCATCTAGTACACCTGAACCCAGTTGTTAGGGTGGTGCCTTGTAAGATGGCAGAACCCAATCTTACCTAGAATTTATCTTTTTCTCTCTTCAACCGAAAAAACTACATCTCCTGCCTATCCATCAGGCCACCAATCCCAAATAAGGCTCTGTTTTGAAACTAGAAGCTGGGATGGGAAGTGGCATTTTAGAAAGTGGCAACTGCCTACCACCCCCTGGAGATGGTAGTTGTCAATTTGATGAAAATATAATGCCACTTTCCATCCCAAACTCTTTAACTCCCATCTCATCTACCAGTTTCCAAACAGCCACCAGGTGGTAATTTGACCAACTTTTTGCCAAATGCATTAACTCTTGTCTCACTTTCAAGATTCCAAACAAGCCTCAGTTGTCAATGGATTCTCGAATCCAAAAAGAACTCACCTGGTTTAGTTCTCTCAAAAGAATCCTCTCACTCCATAGCCCCGGCCTCCGAACGTTTGTACAGGAAGCCAATAGAAACTAAGGAACTATAATATAGTTGAACCAAGTCTGGTTATTCTTAAGATCATACCAATAGCTTACCTGGTGGGTGTCCTCTGCGGGATAAGGCACTCTATCTAGAAGGGAAGCAGACTGAACATGAGCGTTTTTGCTCATGCCGACATTGTGGTCGTCTGCTTGCATTTTGGATGAATGCCACGTGGTTTTGTTGACTTTTGGGCTTTTTAAAATGCAAATCGGATGGCCACGATGTTGACATGAGCAAAAATGCTCATGTGTTCAGGGGCTCCCCCCGGTGCGGGTCGAAAGAATTTTTTGGGGGGGTTTATGTTTGAGACCCAATTTCTTATGGATCAGATCTGACTTGTTTAGGTTTAGGGTTGTCGCCCTTGCTTCAGTGGCGGAGCTAGGAACCTAAACTAGGGTGGGCACAAACACATGGTAAGAAACCAAGTCAAAACCTTAAATCCTAATAAACATCATTCATAAATAGGCGATTTGAAAAAAAAAAAAACTAAAATTCTAACCAAAACCAAGCTTACATTCATGGAATCTTGTTTAATGTTGATTGAAAAAAAGATTGACAAAAATACCTAATTAAATAATCATGTCATATGAAAAACCAAAATAACACAAAAATACAACCGATAACCAAAATCAAACATTCATTAATGAAATCATGTTTAATGATAATTGAAAAGAGAAAAGAACACGAAAAACTCAAAAACCATAATTAAACATTTACATCATTTGAAAATATCCAAATAAACACCCTAATTCCTAAAAAAATCATAGATTTATGCTCATTAAAAAAATATAATATTCCAACCAAAATAAAGTATTCATTTAATGGCTAATGCTTATTAAAAAAAAAGGAAAAACTTTAAAACCTAAATTAAACATTTATGTTATTTAAAAATAAACTAAATAAAAAACCTAGACCCTAACAAACATCATGCATTGAGAGGGTGGTGTATGTTCTTCCCGGATGATTCACTGAATCCCATGTCTATGTTCGAGGGTCTGAATGAGCACCACGTATACAAGCACATGGGGCTCGTATTCCCGTGTATATTGACATCACTTAGCATTGGAGTCTGGTGTGGTTGCAAAGACTTAAGTACCCTTTCTTGCTATTCTTCTCATAAAACGATGGTTTGAGAAAATGACAAAAATACCCTTCATTCAAAAAAGAAAAAACAAATGGTTCAAAAAAAAGACAAACATGTCCTCCATCCAGAAAGTCGAGGATGATGTTGACTCTTAAAGGTCTACACAACGAAACGAACCTTAATCGTTTCACCGATGGTGATTCGGCGAAATGATGGTGAGACGGCGATCCGATGGTTATTCGGCGAAACGAATCTGAGCCATCAAAAATGTATGTTTGAACTTTTCATCGTCATCTTCTTCTTCTTCTTCCTTCTCCGTAAAACACTGTAAAACTCTCTCTCTCTCTCTCTCTCTCTCTCTCTCTCTCTCTCTCTCTCTCTCTCTCTCTCTCTCTCTTTCTAGAGAAGAAATCAAGGGAGGCAAAGAGTTTCTCCTGGAGAAGGCCATGAACATCAACCCTCTCACTCTCTCTCCCTTCTCTTTCTACTTCTGTGCACATCCAGCAGATGATCCTACATTGCTCCATCAAACACTAACTACACACTGACTGTAGCATTGTTCAACTTGATGAGTTGTGGAGCCTGCTTCAGAGTTTTTGCCCTTACAGAAGAGGGGTCTGAGGGCTCCTCCTAGCGTGGGTAGCAACATTCAACTTGATGAGTTTTGGAGCCTGATTTAGAGTTTTTGTCCTTACAGGAGGGGGGTTTGGGGGCTTGTTGGAGACCCCACAGCGATTTATAGTGTTATTCGGTCTTCTAACAACGATTTGTAGTGTCTTCCGCAAATCACTATAGTGATTTGTAGTGTTATTCAGTAAGCAAATCGTTGTAAATCGCTACCCGAATTAGGATCAACTTGTCAGGACCAAATCTCCCTAACCGGAGGTCATATTCCAAATTCGTAAAAAATGGTGTCTTCGTTATTGAGTCTAGTTTATTCCTGTAAATTTTCTGTGATTTCTATGGTCATTTCATTCCTCATTTTAACTAAAAACAGACCTTTATGATTCTGTGTTGTGCAACCCTACAAATCGTTGTAGGAAGGCCCGACAATACTACAAATCGTTGTTGGAATGTTGAATAACACTATAAATCGTTGTGGAGCTCGTTGAAGAGCCGAAAGCACTACAAATCATTGTAGGAAGGCTCGACAATACTACAAATCGTTGTTGGAAGATCGGACAACACTATAAATCGGTGTGGGGCTCGTTGGAGACTCGACAACACTAAAAATCGCTATAGGGGAGTCATTGAAAAATTGTGGGAAAGAAACAGAAAAAGAAAAATAGAAAAATCGTGGGAAGGGGTGTTACGAAAACCTCGAGAAAGAAACAATCGAAGGAAACATGAGCCCCACGATTAAACAAAATGCTTTATTGCTCTTTTTCGATAGTTAAAAGAGGGGAAAAAAATTAAAACATTATACAAGGCCCCAAAAAAAATTGGTTCGGGGGGGGGGGGGGGGGGGGGCGCTGCCCCTCGAGCCCCCCGCCCGCTGACCATGCAGCGGGACCCGCGCCGGGGGGGAGCCCCCGGACCCCCCTCCTGTAAGGGCAAAAACTCTAAATCAGGCTCCATAACTCATCAAGTTGAATGATGCTACCCACGCTAGGAGGAGCCCCCAAACCCTCCTCCTGTAAGGGCAAAAACTCTGAATCAAGTTTCACAACTCATCAAGTTGAATGATGCTATCCATGCTAGGAGGAGCCCCCAAACCCTCCTCTTGTAAGGGCAAAAACTCTGAATCAAGCTCCACAACTCATCAAGTTGAATGATGCTACCCACGCTGGGAGGAGCCCTCAGACCCCTCTTCTGTAAGGGTAAAAACTCTGAATCAGAATCCACAACTCATTTAGTTGAATGATGCTACCCACGCTGGGAGGAGCCCCCAAACCCTCCTTCTGTAAGGGTAAAAACTCTGAATCAGGCTCCACAACAGTCAATGTGCAGGTCAGTTGATGCTTGATGGAGCAATGCAGGATCTTTTGCTGGATGTGCACAGAAGCAGAAAGAAAAGGGAGAGAGAGAGAGAGAGGGTTGATGTTCATGGCCTCCTCCAGGAGAGATTTCTTTCTCGGATAATCCTATAGTGCAGAGACTGGGTCTTAAATAATCATCTTCGGGGCACTTAAGTCTTTACAACCACTCCTTTTTTAGAATCGTCATTTTTTTGTACCAATGGAGGAGAGGGTACTTAAGTCTTTGCAATCGCATCAAACTCCAATGCTAATTAATGCTGACAAACATGGAGATACGAGACACACATGCTTAAATACGTGGTGCTTATTGGGACCCCCCGAACACAAGATATAGCTAACTGCCCTCTTCGGGGGGAGAACATATAACCTGCTTCGTCATGCATTATGCTGATTCAAAACTGGCTCAGGTTCTATTGGGAAAATGTTAGATGCACTCCTAGCTGCATCGGTAGCATCAACAACGGCAATTCCAATATTTGCCTTCTTTAGAGCTGGAGCAACATTCTCTCCATCTCCACTCATTCCACATTTATGCTTCCTTTCTTGCAGTTTCCTCACAATTTCATACTTGTGCCCTATCGGGTTCTTAAATCGGTATCATGTCACAAGATGCACATTTCACAGGAACCCTTAAAGTCTTTTTTTCTATTTTCAGGATAATTTTTATCAAAACCATCACAAGGAAACCATAACCCTAACAAATTAACTCAAGTTGTTCATTCTGTAACTGCGATAAGAACTGATCTATGCATAATAAGAAAAGGAAAACCCTAGAAGAACCAAAATTAGGCATCAACAACCAGAATTTTTGAAAACCAGAAGGGGAAAAAGGGGTTTCATTGAAAATGGATAGCGAGAAAATAATGGACTTTCTGCATAATCGTGCCCTGAGAGAGAGAAGAGTTGGGGAAACGGTGTAAAAGAGGTTAGGTAGTCTGGTTAGGGTGGGCACTACTCGCCATGAACCCCCCATATCGGGGGATTTTTCAGGTCAGGGTGGGCATGTGTCTGCCTACTCTGGCCACTATGTAGCTCCGCCACTAATTCTGGGGTGGGCGACCGCCCACCCCTGGCTCCGCCACTGCCTTGCTTTATAAATTTTTTCTTTTCTTTCTCTCTTGTAGCAGTTGAAAGAGCAATAAAGTTTTCCTCTGGGTGGCCGTGGTTTTTTACTCTCTCAGATTTGAGGAGAGGTTTTTTCATGTAAATCTTTGTCTTTGCTATGTTTTGGTTTGATAGTTCTTGTTTATTATTTTCTTTGTCTTGCTTGAGGTTTTCTTAACAATTCATTGCTGGATTCACAAAAATATGATCTACCAAGCTACAATTTATTCTACCTTAATTTATAATCTGATGAAAAATTAAAGAAAACGGTGCTCTATATAATGTTAATTTGAGTGGTGGGTAACTATTTATTCTGTAGATATTTTATTTCCATCCAAGTCTCTGCATCATTGAACTTTTGTAAATCATTATTTCAAGGCAGTTCTTTGCTTCTTAGTTGTTTTTTTGGCTAACTTCACCAGATATTGGAAATTTATTTAGCATGTAACAAGTGATTGTTATTCTACTGTTGGAGTGCTCATATTATGATTTTATAGTGGTGGTTGTGATTCATGCATTTGCATTTCCATTTTAACCAAAACTTATTCCTAAGTGTTATTCTAGATATATTTTATCAAGTTATCTCCAAGTTTGAATCGATCATCCTCAAATGGCACTCTTTAAGTTCAATACAATGAGATTGGATATACATCAGATCCAATATATTTGAATGGACTGAGATAAGTGGATTGTGTCTATCAAAGCATATTTAACTCGATGAACAAAAATGGACCCAGTTGAACCACATATATCCAATTGGATGAAATAAACCAGAATGAACTGAGATTAGTAAGATCAGTTTTAACTGGATTTATTAAACTCATGAACCTAAATGGACCCGGTCAAACATATTTGTCTTAGTGAACACAAATGAAACCATTTCAACTATAATGGATCAAATTGGATGCAATAGACCTGAATGGACCGAGACAAATAAGATTAGATATAGCTAAATGACCCGAATGTATTTGACTGAATGTATCTAAATGAACCCAGATCAACCAGATTATTTCCATTTAAACCACAAACATATTGGAGTAAGTGAACCTAAATATATTATCTCACAAATTGAGTATAGTTTTAAATTTAATAAATATAATTTTTTTTATTAAATAAATATATTTTTTTACTATTTGAAGTGATATAATATATATAGTGGTTGACGCAATTTGGAACCCGATATGGATCCTGGGCTCGCTCTCCAAGACCGATGATCCACATGGGTTTTTATAAATAAGTTTTAAAAATGAATTTTTAACTAAAATAAAATATATATCTCGCAAATTGAGTCTAGTTTTAAATTTAATAAATATGATTTTTTATTAAATAAATATATATTTTTAATATTTGAAGTGATATAATATATATAGTGGTTGACACAATTTGGATCCCGATATGGATCCTGAGCTCGCTCGCCGAGACCGATGATCCACATGGGTTTTTATAAATAAGTTTTAAAATTGAATTTTTAACTAAAATAAAATATATATCTCACAAATTGAGTCTTGTTTTACATTTAATAAATATGATTTTTTATTAAATAAATATCTTTTTATACTATTTGAAGTGATATAATATATATATATATATAGTGGTTGACGCAATTTGGATCCTGATATGGATCCTAGGCACACTAGCTGAGACCCATGATCCACATGGGTGTGTATAAATAAGTTTTAAAAATAACTTTTTAACTAAAATAATATATATATATATATATTAGTTAGAGTCTTGTTAGAATACTTTCTATTTTGATAAGGACATCCTTCTATAAGGAGTCCTATTTGGGTTATAAGATAGGTATGAGTCTCTCTATCAATCACGATTTGGAGAGAGAGAGAGAGTGGGTTGTACGGAGGAGGTAGAACCGAGAGAGAGAGAGAGAGGCGTGTGAGAGGCAGCAGCATCTGTAAAATCCAAAAATTTTGAGATTTTTTAGGTAAATAAAGGTACAATTTTTTATAAAAGAAATGTGATAATATCATGTTTTTGAAATGAATTGATGAATTGAACTGGATCACATAGATTCAGTTATTTGATTCGGATTTGGCAATTGGATTTAGATTTCAGGAGGATATGAAACCCAACCAGATTGCAATTGGATTTTGACAGATCCAAATATCTTATGGTCCCTCATCGAGATTCGGGAAGTAAATAACGAATTTTTGTGAGCGTTTAAGAAAAGATGGGAGAAACGAAGTTGGAAATGTGAAGCCCGTTAAGGGAAGAAACCGAGCAGAAGTTTATCTAAATCAAACCAGACAAAACATGCAACGAAATGGAGTGTGGCGTGGTGAAGAGGCTTGTTACCTCTTGGGGGTCTCACCATGTCAACATGTATGTTTTTGAGAAAAAATGTGTGTTTGCTTTTGACAAAAACGCCTAGTACTTACACGCATATAAAGAAATTAAAAGAGACATCATTTGCAACAAAAATTAACATAGTGCAGTGGAGAGGTTCGTTGTCTTTTCAAGGATGGACCTTGGTTCAAAATCCCCCATTGCACAAAGGTTTTTACATCTTTGTATTTTGAAATCTGTTTACAAAAAAATTGGTAAAACCCAAACCCGTACATTTTATGGACTCCAAAAACAAATGGTAACATAAGAAGTTACCACATGCATTCTCTAAAGATTAAGATAGCTAATTTGTCTCCCATCTTTCCATGAATTGAGGGATGACCACGTACAGGGCTGGAGAGAACAAAAAAAAAATTGAGTTAGCTAAAATATCTCTCCTCCACGATTTTAGGAGAATTTTGTGCGCACAAGTGTGGAGGGCAAAAACAAAAAGAAGAAAATAGTTGGAAAAGAATCAAGTGGCATAAAAAAGGAAGGGCAATATAGTACTTTTGATTGAGTTTTCAAGATAAAAAGAAAAAACGTAAATTTAGGATGGACGGTTTATAGATTTCAAACTCTTTTGAAACACCCAACCAAAAAGAGGTAAAAGAGACCTCTCATTAGCAAAAATCATGGTACATGATTTTGCTATCTCTCTCTCTCTCCCTTCTCACTAAACCCTCTCAACCCCCCCCCCCCCCCCCGAACCTCCATTAATCTCTCACATTAGGAGAGGCTCCAGCCGAAAGTGAAGGGAGCACCGAGACGAACAACACCAGTTCCTACCAGAGCATGGTTCGTCAAATCAAGGTAAGGGGTATCGTATTTGTATGCGTGCGTTCGGTGCCTTGTAGCACAAGTATGCTGTAGCACTCTTCTAAATGTGCCAATATTTATATCAGCCCATTGAAATGATGTGATTGATATATGTTATACTGCACAAGGCCAAATTATGCTAAGATGCAAATAAATCATAAGAATAGAAATATGAATCAGCATTGATGTTTTTTTTTCTGACCTATTTAAAAAATGACCGATATCTTCTAGAATACAGATCGGAAAAAAAAATAAGTAGTCCATCATCATCTACGTTTTCTGATCTTTAATTTGATATATCTTATTATTTTTTGGGGTTCGTATTCTAGAAGATATGTCTCTCACAAAAGGGGATCAGTCTTTGTTCAGTTATAGGACTGCGTTAATATTTTCTTTCTAACCTATTTTAGAAAATGGTCAATATCTTCTAGAATACATATCAAAAAAAAATAAATAAGTAGTTCATCATCATCTACATTTTCTGATCTTTAATTTCATATATCTGATTATTTTTTTGGGTTCGTATTCTGGAAGATATGTCCCTCACAAAAGGGGACCAGCCTTTGTCTAGTTACAGTACTATGTTGATGTTTTCTTTTCGACCTATTTTGGAAAATAGCTGGTATATTCTAGAATACAAATCAGAAAAAAATAAATAAGTAGTCCATCATCATCTATGTTTTCTAATCTTAAATTTGATATATATATATTTTTTTTGTTCGTATTCTAGAAGATATGTCCCTCATAAAAGAAGACCAGTCTCTATCCAGCTACAGGACTGCGTTGATATTTTTTCCTTACCTATTTCGGAAAATGGCAGATATCTTCTAAAATACAAATCGAAAAAAAATAAATAAGTAGTCCATCATCATCTACGTTTTCTGATCTTTAATTTGATATATCGGATTATTTTTTGGGGGTTCGTATTCTGGAAGATATGTCCCTCACAAAAGGGGATCAGTTTTTGTTCAGTTACAGGACTGCATTGATGTTTTCTTTCTGACCTATTTCAGAAAAATGATCGATATCTTCTAGAATACAGATCGGAAAAAAAAATAAGTAGTCCATCATCATCTAATTTGATATATCTGACTATTTTTTTGGGGGTTCATATTCTGAAAGATATGTCCCTCACAAAAGGAGATCAGTCTCTGTCCAGCTACAGGATTGCGTAGATGTTTTCTTTTCGACTTGTTTCAAAAAATAATTGATATCTTCTAGAATACGGATCAGAAAAAATAAATAAGTAGTCCATCATCATCTACGATTTTTGTTCTTTGATTTGATATATTTGTTTATATTTTTGGGGTTTGTATTTTGAGAAATATGTCCCTCACAAAAGGAAACCAGTCTTGGTTTAGTTACAGGACTGCAGTGATATTTTCCTTCTAATATATTTCAGAAAATGGTCGATATCTTTTAAAATACAAGTCCGAAAAAAATAAATAAGGGCTTGATCTCAATCTACACTTTCTGTATTTGAGAATGACATATTCATTTAACTTATTTGGATCAATATTCTAAGAGATATATCCATCAAACTAGGGACTAGTTGTGTCCTGTTGCAGGGCGGTACTATTTGCTTCTAACTAGACTAGTTTAGAAAAAAAAAGGTCTATAATTCTTAGAAAATAAACCAAATAATTAAGAACAATGATGCTATTTGGAGCTATATATCCATAACTTTTGTTTTGGTATTTTATTGGATTAAATATAATATGTTGCATGGAAAATATGCTTATTGCAAACATCAAGAAATTTATGATTCGTGTAATTACGCACAAGTTATAGAATGTATGCGTCAATTACATTATATTGATGATTTTATGGTCATGAATTATGTGAAATAAAAACTAAACTTATGTTGTTCCGAAGAATCCTGATAATGTCACATGAACACTCCTAAAGTGAGGTACTTGAGACAAGCCATATGGCTGCATGACCGGTGGGGTACAATGCATACACCCTAATCAAGAAATTAATGTGTGAAGTGGTTGAAGTATTGGGCTCTAATGGGAGCCAAAATTCCGAGAATTTTGTTGGTGTGTATTGGGTACTAGGTTAATAATGTGCATACACTTGATCACCTCGAGTGTGAGTCAGGATTTTTGGAAATCTTCGATGGTGCAATAATTGCACAGAGAATTAAAAACAGAAACTTAATATATGCACTTATAACCTAACTATGAGACTCTGGGTATACCTGAAAGACTGTATATGTTACCAGTTTTCTCAGGGTTCTAGGTATATCTGAAAGACGATGTATGTTACCGAACTCATGTTCTACCTTAGAGAGGGTAGATGGTACAAGCTCTGTGGGACAGTTGCATTTTGTGAGAGCTAGATGTCTCACCCGATACCTAGTCCTCGAAGTTAGGGGGTCAGGACTACCAGTGCGTCTTAAATGGTAGATCCAAGTCTTCTGCAGAAGTTACAAGGTGCATCCAAATTTTTAGTTTGCCATTGGGGAGTATTCTCTCGGTCATGAACTACCCTCTTTGGATATTCGTATGCCTAGTCATCGGGTATTAAATTTAGAAGCATAACAGACCTCTGTGTGATCTCGATCTGATACGGTGTTGAATGTTTGTGCGTACCCATAGGGCAATTAACGAGAAGAACATAAAGTCAGTTCATTTTAAATATTTCTAAGTACACTTACTACTTGTGGTTCCAAGATTAGAATTTACACATGTGAGCCATTTACATGATGTGTAGCTTCTTCAAGGCTTTTCTTTATATATATGTCAATTGTTACCCTATAATTGTGAAGCATGTATAGAGTATAATTTCATTCCTAATTCCACCATGAGCTAGTTATAGTGTATGATTTTTTAACTCTTTAGTATCTTTATGAAGATGTTGCACATACATTTGTATACATGACACTGAGCACATTCATATGGATATAATGTTTCTTACTCTAACGAGGTGTAATCTGACCCCTTCTAAATTACTATTTTTCAGGAAGCAATTAAGTTGGAGCAATTGCGGATGTTGTTGTGGAGGAAGCCATGAGATTTCCATTTTTAGGATTTTGTATTAAACTCTGAAAACTTCTACTTATTTCATTAATGAGATTATAATAAATCCATCTTTATCTTGTTATTGAATGAGATGGATTACTCTCTGTGTTACCCTGTAACCCGCCCAACTCTTGAACCAGGTATTTTCGTTGTTTTAAAAAAAAAATTTATTCCAAAATTTTTTGTTCAAATTGTTAGGGCGTTACAGCATCACCTTCTTTTTCAATGACACATTCGTCTTCTTTTTTTTCTCGTTGTTCGAATCATGCAAGGTATGGGTCTCACTCTTAATCCAATATTAAGGGGGTTAGCCTAAATCCATTCAGCATGGGTTTAGAAAAGGAAAGAGAATCTGTAAATTGAGGCAAAAATTTTCTAATTCATTGTCGTTGTTGATTTGTGCCTGAGTTTTTCAGATTTGAGTTTTTGTGAGATTTGAACTCAGGGATTGGCTGTATCCTATTTAGAATAGATCTTTTTTTTGGTATATATATATATATATATATATTTATCCTTATCTTGATCTAGATGTCTCTCAAAAATCTGATTCGCATTGGGTTTAAAAATCAAAAGTTATTGTTGATTAGGTGAAGGTATATATTTTCTTTCAATCTGTGATTATCTTTTCCTGGCAGAATTCATGCAGAAATTTCTATTCGATCTATGAATCAATGCTTTTGTGCATAAATTTGGGTCTGCATGTTCTTGGATTGGTTTTCACGTTGGGCTTATAGTAGGTTCACGTTAGTTTAAGTTCAATCAGTTAGTGGATGAATGTTTCATAAGTTAGATCTCTTTTACACAATCACAACCGTTGTTTTGGACAGGTTTCTAAGAGTTTATATATATATATAATCTCTTTTGGATTTTATATACAAACTCTGTTGTATGCAGCACATTTTGGGTTGGTTAATGTACATGTTCGTCGATTAGACTCGCTGGGTGTTAAACAGGATCTTCTATCATAAATAAATAGGTCTATCGTTTGTTGTTCTTGTTAGTTTGGATTATCGATCTTCTTCTTATTTTATGATTTCTTGATTTATTATAAATCCACTATGCTCAATCGCTCGGTTGTTTGAAACATAGTTTAATTAAGCACTATTATCCTGAGTTAAAGTTTAAGGCTTGGTCAGAAGAATGTTTTTCTTCTGCGCCCATTATGGTGTTAATAATATTAGAAAATCAAAATTCTGATTTGGTTTTGTAGTTCTGAAATTAGGACCTCAATTGCATTATTGAGTGTATTGCATGTTATTTGTATTGTTTTCAAGGTTGTGCATGGTTAGTTTATGCTTATTAGAAGTCGTATGGGTGTGTTGAATATGTGTTGATTGGTTGTAAATATATAAATGTTGCAAGCCTTTTCTTTTTAGTTGTTTTCAAACTGGTTCTTTGTTATATATATATATATAATCACTAGAATATGAGAACTGAAATATGGGTATTTTTAACACTTTTTTTTTGCAAATCCAACCATGTGGATGTGCTTGCAAGATGAATTTGCTAGAAATGAACCATTGGATTGTGTATTTTAGATGGAAAATATGATTTTTTAATTCTTGAATATTTATGAAGAATATGATCCATTGATTTTAAAGCCTTACAAAAACTCATTTATGCATCAAAATTGAATGATTCAAGAGTGTGTTCTTATGAAATCAAGCATGTGGATTACATCTGTATGGTTAAATTCAAGAGAAAAGAATAAAAAAATTCATGAAAATTGTGGTTCACACATAGTTCTAAAATTTTTGGTTCTCATATTTTAGTGACTATATATATATTTTGTATTGATGTTGAGCAGTGGGGTCTATAATAAATTGTATTTTCTTAAGGGCTTGCATACTCAAACATGTATTCAGCATGTTATAAAAAATTGTTTTCTTGAAAGTCCTACAATCTGATATTTTTATTTAAACTGATCTAATCTAACTTTCATTAGCAATTGATAAAATTGTTTTGTTGTGGATATTTAGCTAAATATGAAATTGTATCAATTCTAAGTTGAACCTTAGTCTATAGAAATTTGATTTTATTTCTATAATCTGATTTCTATTAGAAAATTATTAAATCTGATCGGTTTTAAATATTTAGTTGAATTTGAACTTAACTTGGTCGGTCACAAAAGTTTGAAATTTTGGCTAATATGATAAATATGAACTTTTTGCTACAATATGCATTTGTTCATATTCTATGAATATGCATTGATGTTGTACCGTGAACACAAATTTGTATATCTTTGTGTGATTATTGTCCACCAAAATTTTTAATGTCATTTAAATTTTATTAAATGTGTTGTAGTTTTGTGTGAACCATTGATGGGCTTTTGGAGGCCAGATGCATGTTTTTTCTTGAAATAACAAGTTTTAAATGCATTGCAAAATTATTTTATAGTGCTTTTGAATTAATTATAGTATTTAAATTGACATGGCAAAAGCCCAAAAGTATCAATGCATGTTGATTTGCATAATTATTCTTGTGTAAAGATCATTTAATTGATTAAGAATTGTAAAAGAGACCAAATAGCGTAATAATTATTCTTTATTGGTGGTCCTCTGAAAGAGTGAGAATCTTGGATAGTGTTCATAGGAGACAGTGAGGATACTAAATGTTATGTGCATTGTTTTCTTCAATAACCCAATATGTGGTTCGTATTCTCAGCCACAGTTGTAGAAAACTCCCACCACTTTGCCTTGGGTGGTGTTGTTAGACTCAGCTGCAGTTATTGGTATACCAAAAAAGTGACAACAACGGATGTTGATTTTCTTATCGTTTCAGCATTAGGTTTTAATTTCTAATGTTCAATTGATGGTATTGATTTCTAACATCGGTCGAGGAATATGTGTGGGACCCAATATATAAAATACAAATTGTCTGTTACCAGTGAGAAGTGCCTTAAACCTTAGAAATTTGGCTCGTTTTGAGTATTTGTGGGTTTTATATAAATAAAAATTTAATTGTGTGTATTAAGTAGGGACATGCATGCAAAAATAATACTGATAATTAAAGTCAAAAAGTCATTCACGCATGTTGCATTGATTCATGTATCGCTAAATGTTTAATTTGGCATGAGATTGTTGGTTGTTTTATTTGAACTGCTTATATTACAAGTTTGTTCTAAATATGTAATGTTTGTAGAGCTCTTTTAAACTTATATTTGATTTAGTTTATGCTAATTTTGTTACTGTTTGATTTCAAGAGGGTCTTGTACGAGAACTTTGGTTTTTATCTTATTTTTAAAAACCTTTTTCAGGTAATGAGGCTCAGTAATGGTGGAATCGGCTTGCTGGAGGGGGTCGAGGGTTATGTTTTTGGTGGACTGAATTCTGATAGCTTTTTGAAAGTCATTGTTTTGAGAGAATTTGTTGAATCCTAAATGGAGACTATTTAATTAAATTCAATTCAATTTAAATTTATTATTTGAATTATTCTATGTCTAAAATGTGTGATGAATTGTTTATATTAGATCTGTGATGTAACCCCATATCCTTAGGCTATCTTTTCGCAAGATTTTAAAATAGTTTATTCGTTTCAAAATCAAAATTCTGCAAAAATTTTTAGGGTCAGTTTGGGGTTGTTACGGTAAATGGACCAAATTCGACCACATTGGATTCAGTTACCCAATTTCTACCGAGTCAAATGTATTGTACTTAGTGCACCAACTTTGATCCAGTTGAACCAGATTAGACCCCGTTGATCAATTTGTATTCAATCAAACATATTGGACTCATCCGACCTGAATGGGCCCAGTTGGACATCTAGTCAAACATATTGGACTTAGTTAACCGACATTAATCCAGTTGAACCGATTAGACCCAGTTAATCAATTTGTATTCAGTCAAACCTATTGGACTCAGCATACCTGAATGGACCCAGCTGGATAAGATTGGGACCCATTTTGCACCCAGACAAACATCTTTTAATAAGTGGACTTGCATGGGTCCAGTTGTACCAGATTGTTCCCACTAAATCAATTTGTGTCCAACCAAACATGAAAGAACATTGGATGCAATGGACCCAAATGGTCCGAAACAAATAAACTTAGATGTAGTCAAATGTATTAGACTCAGTCAACCTAATTGAGAGCCCAGCTCAACCAGATCAGTTCCCATTAAACAATTGGCACCCAGTCAAACATATTGGATTTGGTGAACATAAATGGATATATCTTAATTTGTTATCTTTATTTATTAAAAGTTTGCACATGATAGGATTTGGTTAGAACAATTTATCTTCTTTAACATAAGCTTGAAAAACTGGTGTACTATGCACATTGTCAGTTGACAAGAATGGACCCAATTGGGTCAGATTGGATTCAGTTAACAAGTTATATTCAGTCAAGCATTTTAGACTCCTAATTGGGCCTAGTTGAGAAAGATTGATTTCAATGAAAGAACACTGGTCCCTCACAAAATTTTTTCAGGTAATGTATCGGATTAAAAATATCGCCAATTCTCTTGACATATGTGTGCCAAACACAATTTTAGTGTAATAACTTGTCGCTCTCGCACATACATGCGTAATGCATTTGAGTCATTGGCAAAATATCAACATGTCAAGATGGAGGGATTTATTAATTCCGAAGAGCAACTAAACCAGTAGTGATTAACCATGCTGGGCATTGTTTGGCTGATAAGCAAATTTGAGGAAAAAAAAAGATTTCTAGTTTTTGTTAAGTCATTTACTTATCTTTCCTAGATAAGAGATGGACGTAATTACTGCTTTTTGGACTTCGATGGATGCACCTAACACACACACACGTATTTTGAGTAACTTTGTCAAATGAGGAGGACCAATTATCGGGTTGCTTCTTCTCTTCAAGATAAAATTGGTTAAGATGATTTCATTCATGAATATTGCGTCATAATCTATAGCTTAAATCAAGGTTGTTAAATGCGATGAGGCTAAGCGAGGCGTTGAGCCTGCGCTTCGTACGCCTCTCACAACATGAGACTCTCAAGTATCCGTAGTATTATCTAAAATATCGTAAAAATATGTGGCATCACACTCAACGCCTCGCACTAGTGAAACATTTCATCATTATTATGGTGAACATGGCTGCTTCTAACCCAGAAATCCCAGATTTTGGGTTAGAAACTTTTTATATTTACTTTAAGCGCATCACAGCAACGCCTCAGTACCTTGAGTGTGCGCCTTGCCTCTTAGGCGTACGCTTCAGGTACTGAGGCGTACCCCTCTCACAACACTGGCTTAAATCATAAATATGTTTTCCTCCGTTTTAACAGATAGAGATGTGATCTATAGGTTTTTGTTTAGTGGGACCGGCTTTTGGATGGCGGGAATCTGACCTGTATACAGGTTTTTTTGGTGATCCAAAATCAATGGCTCTCAAGGTTCTAGCTTTTCCTGGCTCATAAAATATATTTTTTTGAAAAAAAAACATGATCCAAGAGTCGATTCCCACTAAATCGAGCATGCTAAACACGTCTATCGGTTCAGATCTATCATAAAACACTTAAAACCTACGGAGCAGAACAAGAAATGGGGCATAATATGTTCAGTTCTCATATATATATATATATATATATATATATATATATATATATATATATATATATACTGCTCTTGAATCATTTGATTACGATGTACAAACCAGATTTTTTAAGACTTTACACTACAAGAAAATTGTTAATTTGCGACGGATTTTTTCCGTCGCGAATTAGCGACAGATTAGCTAGAGAAACAATCTGTCGCTAATTCGCGACGGATTAGCGAGGAAACAACGTTTATCGCTAATCCGTCGCTAAGTAGCGACGGATTAGCGACTGAAATTTTTGGCCGCTAATTCTTATTACAAGAACACCATTTTAGCGATGGATTTAGAGAGGGAACTCTGTCGTCGCTAATCCGTCGCTCATTAGCGACGGCGTAGCGACAGACTATATTCCGTCGCTTTTTGGTATTTTGATTTACGACTGCTTAGCGACGGAATAATTCCGTTGCTAAGCCGTCGCTAAATGTCGCGTAAATCCCTAATCCCATCCCTCTTTCTCTTTTTCCTGTTTCGCTGTCTTGCTCCCGCCCGTCGACTCTCGCCACCGCCCGGCCGCCGCCGCCCGTCGGCTCTCGCCACCGCCCGGCCGCCGCCTCTCGCCAGCCGCCGCTCCCCATCCACCGCTCGCCAGCCGTCCACCGCTCGCCAGCCGTCCACCGTTGTGAGTCGTTTGGATAAAATCTGTTTGCTCGCCACCGCCCGACCGCCGCCGCCCGTCGGCTCTCGCCACCGCCCCGGTCGCCACCGCCCCGGTCGCCACCTCTCGCCAGCCGCCGCTCCCCATCCACCGCTCGCCAGCCGTCCACCGCTGTGAGTCGTTTGGATAAAATCTGTTTGAGTCGTTGGATACAGAATGTTCTAAGTTGTGATAGTGATGTGAGTGTCTTTTGAAAATCCGTGGGACAGCAGAGAAAACGTTGTTAGCGTTTTCCCCTGTTGGCCGTTCGCTTGTGTTCGCAGTCCAACGTCGGTTGTGTTTGCCTCCGATCTGCTGAGTTTGTTAGCAGCACAACCCATCCTGTCTTTGGCATGCTGCCGCTCATCGCAGCTTAAACCAACCTGGTGGGCTTGTGTGGATGCCCAGCTGAGCTGCATCAGCTAGCAGCACTTCATCTCTGTTTGCCTTGCTGTGAACATTTCCTGGGTCAGTTGCTCAGCGCATAACCCAGCTGAATCTTCACCATTATCCAACTGTGTGCTTCTCATCTTCTGATTGTATATTGAACCGCGTCTTGTTGATTGTTTGTGCGAACTGGAATCTGAATATTTGAAGTATATCTTCTTGGTGATTATGGTGTTTGGTGGAAGATGGGGAAATTGTCGGAGTGTGTTTGCTGCAGTTCATTTCTATTGATATGTATATATATACATATAATTGTCAGGCCCAATCTGATTTGCAAACACCCTTCTATTCTTTTCTTTCATTCAAAATTCTGTTTGTCCAGTTTTATGTTTCATGCTTTTATCTGATTTTTTTATGTCTATTTCATTCAAATTTTATTTTCCTGAATTTTTTTACAAGTTCATTTTTCTGTTTTCCTGTATTTCAATTTCCAATTGTGTTTTTCTCGTTATTTTCTTGTTTCATTTTTCTGTGTTTGCTTTTCATCATTGCATTTCATGTTTAGATAATTCCTTGTCTGCATTTCTTGTTCTGCTAATTTTTGTTAATCTTTTAGTTTTTTATTCTTGTAAAAGTTCTGTTTAGTCTTTTTGCTTCCTTTGCATAAGTGTTTGTGTTTCCCTAATTAGCTTCAATATTCATTGCAGTACATTACTTGCACACTTTATTTCATCGCATTTCATCATTAGATATATCATCATCAGTTTAGTTGTTTTTTGCATTGCATAAGTGTTTGTGTTTCCCTAATTAGCTTCAATATTCATTTTAACACAGTGTTTTTTGCAGATTTCTCAACGAAACTCACTTGTGCCCCGCCACCCGTGGTAAGTAAGTGACAAAAACAATGCAAATCGGGTAAATACCCGTAGTGAGTAAGTGATGCAAGCGCATCACATGTTATTTAATTTATTGAATGTAACACTTTATTGTTCACACACTCACTTAGTTGTTGATATCTAGGACTGCTTTGTTGGAGTTCGGAGATCATGCTGAGCATGATTTTAATGTATGAATATGGAAGTGTTCTTATTTTTTGAGTACGGAGTCCATGCTAGGCATGGTAGTAGTTAGTGGGATATTGAAGTGTGTTTGCTGCAGGTACATGTTTGAGATTTGTTTGATATGAATTATTTCGATGTATTGCAATGTTTGATGTGATTGTATCCATGCTTACATGTAGTTACTTTCAATTTGATTATGTCTACCATGTGAAATTGTATAGTGAAAGCATGCTTCAAATGAATGTATCGTGTCATGAATAGTTTGCACATGAAAATATTAAGTTATCAATGCATGCATCATAATTCTTGTGATTGTATGACATCATATAATGCATGATAAATTTGATATTTTCTTCATCATAGCATTCTGATGGTTCTCTTTTAACTGGTTAGGATACTATTCGCAACATCATACGACAAAATGACTGCAAACCGTGAATGGATGGGGAAATGAGTTATCGCATGAATATATGGATGGTGTTGACAGTTTTATTGAATTTGCAACGGCAAGTGTCAATACAGTAGATCCCACAGGTCGGATAGCGGATCTTCGATTCCAAGTCCCTCTCAGGTATAATCACATATTCAGTTTTTTGTCTGTCTAAAAACACATATGAGCATAATCGAATCACATATTCAATTTTTTGACTGCCTAAGAACACATATGAGCATATTATAATCACATATTTAGTTTTTTGACTGCCTTAGCACACATATGAGCATGCTATAATAACATATAGAGTTTTTTTACTGCCTTAGAACACATATGAACATGCTATATATCATTTATGATAGAATCACATATAAAATTTTTTGCTTTGCCTGCCTTAGAGCACATATGAGCATGTTATATTCACATATTCAATTTTTTTACTGCCTTAGCACACATACGAGCATGATCGAATCACATATATAGTTTTTTGCCTGCCTTAAAGCACATCTGAGCATGGTAGAATCACATATAGAGTTTTTCTAGATGCCTTAGAACACATATGAACATGCTATAATCACATATTCAATTTTTTGACTGCCTTAGCACACATATGAGCATGATAGAATCACACATATATATATAATTTTTTGTCTACCTTAGAGCACATATGAGCATGATAGAATCACATATAAAGTTTTTTTTACTGCATTAGAACACATATGAGCATGCTCGAATCACATATTCAGTTTTTTGCCTGCCTAAGAACACATATGAGCATAATATAATCACATATTCAGTTTTTTGACTGCCTTAGAGCACATATGAGCATGCTATAATAACATATAGAGTTTTTTTATTGCATTAGAGCACATATGAGCATGCTATAATCACATATAAAGTTTTTTTGCCTGCCTAAGAACACATATGAGCATGAAAGAATCACATATAAAGTTTTTTTGACTGCATTAGAACACATATGAGCATGCTATAATCACATATTCTGTTTTTTGACTGCCTAAGAACACATATGAGCATATTATAATCACATATTCAGTTTTTTTACTGCCTTAGCACACATATGAGCATGCTATAATAACATATAGAGTTTTTTTACTGCCTTAGAACACATATGAACATGTTATATATCATTTATGATAGAATCACATATAAAAATTTTTGCTTTGCCTGCCTTAGAGCACATATGAGCATGCTATATTCACATATTCAATTTTTTTACTGCCTTAGCACACATACGAGCATGATCGAATCACATATATAGTTTTTTGCCTGCCTTAAAGCACATCTGAGCATGGTAGAATCACATATAGAGTTTTTCTAGATGCCTTAGAACACATATGAACATGCTATAATCACAAATTCAATTTTTTGACTGCCTTAGCACACATATGAGCATGATAGAATCACACATATATATATATAACTTTTTGTCTGCCTTAGAGCACATATGAGCATGATAGAATCACATATAAAGTTTTTTTTACTGCATTAGAACACATATGAGCATGCTCGAATCACATATTCAGTTTTTTGCCTGCCTAAGAACACATATGAGCATATTATAATCACATATAAAGTTTTTTGACTGCCTTAGAGCACATATGAGCATGCTATAATCACATATAAAGTTTTTTTGCCTGCCTAAGAACACATATGAGCATTATAGAATCACATATAAAGTTTTTTTTACTGCATTAGAACACATATGAGCATGCTATAATCACATATTCAGTTTTTTGACTGCCTAAGAACACATATGAGCATATTATAATCACATATTCAGTTTTTTTACTGCCTTAGCACACATATGAGCATGCTATAATAACATATAGAGTTTTTTTACTGCCTTAGAACACATATGAACATGCTATATATCATTTATGATAGAATCACATATAAAATTTTTTGTTTTGCCTGCCTTAGAGCACATATGAGCATGCTATATTCACATATTCAATTTTTTTACTGCCTTAGCACACATACGATCATGATCGAATCACATATATAGTTTTTTGCCTGCCTTAAAGCACATCTGAGCATGGTAGAATCACATATAGAGTTTTTCTAGATGCCTTAGAACACATATGAACATGCTATAATCACATATTCAATTTTTTGACTGCCTTAGCACACATATGAGCATGATAGAATCACATATATATATATATATATATATATATATATATATATATATATATATATATATATATAACTTTTTGTCTGCCTTAGAGCACATATGAGCATGATAGAATCACATATAAAGTTTTTTTTACTGCATTAGAACACATATGAGCATGCTCGAATCACATATTCAGTTTTTTGCCTGCCTAAGAATACATATGAGCATGTTATAATCACATATTCAGTTTTTTGACTGCCTTAGAGCACATATGAGCATGCAATAATAACATATAGAGTTTTTTTTTTGCATTAGAGCACATATGAGTATGCTATAATCAAATATAAAGTTTTTTTGCCTGCCTAAGAACACATATGAGCATTATAGAATCACATATAAAGTTTTTTTTACTGCATTAGAACACATATGAGCATGCTATAATCACATATTCAGTTTTTTGACTGCCTAAGAACACATATGAGCATATTATAATCACATATTAAGTTTTTTTACCGCCTTAGCACACATATGAGCATGCTATAATAACATATAGAGTTTTTTTACTGCCTTAGAACACATATGAACATGTTATATATCATTTATGATAGAATCACATATAAAATTTTTTGCTTTGCCTGCCTTAGAGCACATATGAGAATGCTATATTCACACATTCAATTTTTTTACTGCCTTAGCACACATACGAGCATGATCGAATCACATATATAGTTTTTTGCCTGCCTTAAAGCACATCTGAGCATGGTAGAATCACATATAGAGTTTTTCTAGATGCCTTAGAACACATATGAACATGCTATAATCACATATTCAATTTTTTGACTGCCTTAGCACACATATGAGCATGATAGAATCACACACACACACACACACACACACACACACACACACAGATATATATATATATATATATATATATATATATATATATATATATATATATATATATATATATAACTTTTTGTCTGCCTTAGAGCACATATGAGCATGATAGAATCATATATAGAGTTTTTTTATTGCCTTAGATCACACATGAGCACATGATAGAATCACATATAGTGTGTAATTTATTTCATTATATTTTGTTTATCAATATTGACTGTTCTTTTCTTGTGTAGGCTGCTAGCGATAATCAGCGTAGTGGAGCTGAAGGGACAGATAAAGACAATGAACAAGAAGACGCACAAAATCTTGGCGATGATTAGAGGACTATGTTGAAGAAGTTCTATTTTTTTTATTTTTCCTAATTGTAATTGTTGAATTGTAAATAATTAAACTTCTTAATTTTAAGGTGGAACGATTAATTGTTTTAGATTCTTGTTATATGAATTTTTTTGTGTGGTTTGTTTTTTTATTTACAGGAAATATAAATTGTACAGGAAATAGAAATTGTACAGTTCTCGGTATTTAATTTTCAAATAAATTTTTTAAAATTTTTTTCGTGTTTGCGACGGATTAGCGACGGAACCATCCGTCGCTATTCATATTAATCTAGCGACGGCATAGCGACGGAAGTAAATCCGTCGCCAAGCCATGGTCGCCGTTTAGTACCGGCGGATTGGCGACGGAATATAGCGCTCGTTATTCCGTCGCAATTAGCGACGGATCTGGCGACGAAATAATTCCGTCGCCAGTTAGCGTCGAAATATTCGCGACGTAAGCATACTGTCGCCTCGTTGTCGCTAATCCGTCGCTAACCATGTTAGCGACGGATTAGCGACAGAATGTGGTCGTCGCTAATCTACTGCTTTGTTGTAGTGTTAAAATCAAGAGATCAAAATCTTCGTAAATGTTCAAACATCCAAAAAACATTTTTCATTGAAAATACATGATCTACCAGTGGATTCTTAGCAAATCTAAAGCAAATTCACTATGCTAAATTCATCCGCATGGTTGATTTACCAAAAAAGTATTGAAAATTCCCAGCTCTCATGGCAGCTCTCATATTCTAGTGATATCTACACACACAGAGTAAATGGATTTGTTCTAACCAGTGGTCTTTGACTGTACCTTTTTCATCATCAGCTACTACTACTACTACTATCGTTGCTGTCTATAAAGGATTAGGATGATTTGAATTCATCTGCTAAGATTAACAGGGAATCTTATAATTCCAGGCAATATTAAAAGTTTCCTAAAATTCTACGACAATTTTCCGAAACCTACGAGCCGGATGGTCGGATTAACCTGTTGACCAGCCATCTAGGTCTAGCCCACCATGAGACACATGAGACCCGCGGGGTGCTGGCTCACAGTGAAATTCGAAACAGACTCTACACATTGGCTACTGACTGAAGTTCAATGGGTTTAATTGGTACACGATCCCTCCAGTGGCGGAGCCACGGGTGGGCATGGGTGGGTGGTCGCCCACCCTAGATTTTGAAACTGAGTCGACTCGCGACTCGGGAAATCGAGTCGACTCGCGACTCGCGAAACCGAGTCGACTCAGGACCCGGACTCTCGATGAGTCTAGAGCCTGCCGAAAGGGGGCGAGGGGTAAAACCCTCGCCACTTTTTCTCTTTCCTATGTGCTCTGCCCTTCTGTTCCGGCGTTCCGTCACCGGCAACCCCATTCGCCGGCTCTCCTCCCCTATCCTCTGCAGCCACCGGCGACTGTCGCCGGCCTCCCTTCGGTGAACCCGCGGTGCCCCCCAAGCTTCGACGACGCGAGGCACGAGTGTAGCTGTCGGACCTTCCTCCTCGTTCGCCGACGACCATCGCTAGCCGGCGTAGCCGCCGACCGTCGCACTGTCGCAGATAACCTCCCCTCTCTCTTGCTTTTCTAGTCGATCGGCAGACACGATAACCGGTGACGGAACGCCGGAGACATTGGCTCCAAAGAGATGAATTAGGCTTTCTCATCTATCCTTGAGCTGGACAAATTAGGCTTTCTCATATGTCCTTGAGCTCCTCTTCAAATTTTGATAGTTTGTTGCGGATGTGTGGCAAGAACAACCTAATGTCCTTCAAAATCCTCTGCTTACCTTCTTCACCAAGACCTTTCTCCTCCTCTAGTTTAGCTTCAATCTGCAATCAAAACTCGATACTTAGATGAGTGTTGTAAATGGCATTTATGCAGCGTATAGCATTGAGTTTAATGCAAGAGCAGAACATGCATCTGTATCGTTGTGAAGGAGTAATAATCTTTTATGAAAACTCAACTTTAGAAAGTTGCAAACAATTCTATGACAGATAACGACCAACAGAAATACTTGAAAGTCGGATCATTCTTATCATTTGGAATAACCTTTCTCCTTCTCTTACAACAATAATAAATTACTCGCAGCATTTTTCAGACAGCTCCGCCACTGGGTGACAGACTCAGTCTTCTTGTTCTTTTGACATCACACAGCCATCTTCAGCCAGTCTTAGGTGGTAGGTTTGGGCTTGTATAAGCAACCAGATCATATGGGATGCTCTCTGCAAGATGACTTTCTTTTAATTTCTTTCTAGTGGTCCTCTTTCTGTTCGAGGATGCCTCCTTGGCATCTATACTCTTCTGCCTTCATCTGTTTTACTTTTTATTTTGCCAGTTTTTTTGTTTATCTCGCTTTTTGTGAATTTTCAATCTTGCAGCTAATTAAGTGCTTAATTTTCATGAAGTCTTATCTTTCCCTCAATCTCCAACGAGTAGATTATGTTATACTTTATGTTTCTGTGAAAATGCAGGTAAATGCTACTACAGAAGTGATATATGACCTTGTTGATCCCACTGCAAACCTAATCTTTGGTGCGGTTATAGACCAATCACTCGGTGGACAAGTAAGTTGGTGAATAACTATTTGTTGTTTTACCCCTTTCTTTCTGGAATTTCTGTTGCTGCTTCCAATGTAGAGAAATGCTTAGAAGTTAGAATCTAATAGTATTAATGATTAATGAGTCATGCATTCTCAAATGAGTGCTATAGTTCTTCTAAAGACCAACAATTCTATCTGGATTTGTGTCAATACTCAATAGACATTCTTTCATTGTTCCTAATCAAAATTAGTTGCTCTTTTGTTTTTTTAATAATCATGTCCTGTTTTAGTTGGTTTGAATGCCTTTTCAAAGTTCAGATTCTTTAATCAATCCTATCACTAGGTTATTGGCGACGGATTTGTAAAGGCATCTTACCCATGTATGTTGATGTGCCTGAGTTTGACTGGTAACTTAGTAATTTCTTAGTAGTAAATCATACATAGGTGTTTGAGATTGATATAATTTCTTCCAGGATACTCGTCATGACTTAGGGCACGTTTGATAGTGAGGGGAAACTTCTTTGCCAGAGAAGTTTCCCCGCTTTTCGGGTGGGACCCACAGGGGGCTTTGCCCTCTGTCCCTCGATTATCGGTTGGGGCTTTGCTTCTGATTGTCAACAGGGGGCTTCGCCCCCTGCCTTGTTCTTGTTCTTGTTGTCATTTCATTTTACTCGATCATTTTTTGCAATGAGATTTGGCCTATATAACATTGTCATATTTTTTTTCCGTTGCGTAGGAATGGATAAGTTTATAACGAAAGGGTCAATCTTTGATAAATCTTCTGTAACTCGAGATGGAGAACCAAGTCAGAAAATATGCAAAACAGAAAATGATGAATCAGAGTTACCTGCAGACCCTGCACTTCGTCCTTCTATTTCTAGTTATCATCCTAATATCCAAGATAATGTTCGTAGAGCATATATGATCCAAGGTCCTTGTCAACCTCGAGATTGTATGTTTTAACTAAACCATCAAAAATGAAGGTTCATTCCAGCTTGGTATGATGAGTATAAGGATTGGTTGGAGTATAGTATAAGTAAGCATAAAGCATATTGTTTGCAGTGTTATCTTTTCAGGCCAAAAAGCACAGAGAAGATTAGTTTAGAGGCATTCGTATCTGAAGGATTTGATAACTGGAAAGACAAGAAGAGGTTTGATAAACATGTTGGAAGCTCTGGCAGTTTTCACAATTCAGCACGAATGAAGTGTCAAAATTTGATGCAACAAAAACAACATATTGATTCTATACTTTATCAACAAAGTGTTCGACAGAAAGATGAATATAGACTTCGCCTTTGGGCAACTGTTAGTGCAATCAGATACTTGTTAAGTCAAGGATTGGCATTTCGAGGGCATGATGAAGCTGAAGAATCTCTTAATAGAGGAAATTTTATTGAGTTGTTGAAGATATTTGCAAAGATCAATGATGACATAAATAAAGTTGTATTGAAAAGTGCTCCAGAAAATAACAAATTGATATCTCCTGATATACAAAAGGATATTGTAAAGGCTGCTTCTATACAAACCACAAATGCTATTATCATGGAACTTGGAGATACTTTTTTTCTATTTTACTTGATGATTCTCGTGATGTATCAACTAAAGAACAAATGGCTATTGTTTTACGGTTTGTTAATGAAAAAGGTCGAGTGGTTGAGAGATTTCTTACACTTGTGCATGTTCTTGAAACAAGTTCTCTGTCACTCAAACAAGCAGTTGAAGAAGCATTCTGTAAGAATAAATTAAGCATATCAAGTTTGCGTGGACAGGGTTATGATGGAGCAAGTAATATGAGAGGGGAGTTTAATGGATTGAAAAGTCTTATATTACAAGAAAATGCATCTGCATATTATATTCATTGTTTTGCACATCAACTTCAATTGGCATTAGTTGGTGTTGCTAAAAAAAATTCATTGCTTGATGTGTTTTTCAATATATTAGGCAGGTTGTCAACTTTTTTCTCCACTTCATGCAAGAGATCTGAGCTTATTCGAGAAGCAGAATTTATGTGAATTGCTGAAGCACTTGCATTGGGTGAACTTGAAACAGGACGAGGATTAAATCAAGAAATAAGTTCCAAACGACCTGGTGATACTCGGTGGGGTTCTCATTACGATGCTTTGGTTAATTTACTCAGTATGTATTCTTCTGTCATTCAAGTGTTAGATTTCATTGCAGAAGATACATATTCAGGAAAAAGTTTAGATGCAATTATTTTATATCATCAGTTGCAAGATTTTGAATTTGTGTTTTGCTTACATTTGATGTGTAAAGTTTTGAGAATAATTGATGATCTTTCACAAGCACTTCAGCGAAAAGATCAAGACATTGTGAATGCTATGAGTTTAGTCACTATATCAAAACAGTGTCTTCAAGGTCTGAGAGACAATGGATGGGACTCTCTTATAAACAAAGTGTTCATATTTTGTAAGAGATTTGATATTCTGATTCCTGATCTAGGGGACTCATATACACCTCAAGGACGACCAAGACGTAAGGTTGAAAAGATCACCACATTGCATCGTTATCGTATTGATGTGTTTTATGTTATTATTGATTTGCAACTTCAAGAGTTGAATGATCGTTTCACTGAAGCAAATACAGAGCTCCTCCTTTCAATGGCATGCTTGAGTCCAAAGAATTCTTTTTCTGCTTTTGATAAAGATAAGTTGATTCGTCTTGCTGAGCTTTACTCTAAGGACTTTTCTAACGTAAACATAATTAGACTGGAAAATCAATTGGATATATATATTGCAGACATGCGAAACAGTGATCAGTTTTCAAATTTAAAATCTTTAGCAGAGCTAGCAGAGCTAGCAGAGATGATGGTAGCAGCTCAAAAGCACATTGTATTTTCTCATGTGTATCTATTGATTAAGTTAGCATTAACTTTGCCAGTTGCAACAACAAGTGTTGAAAGAGCATTTTCAGCTATGAACAATATCAAAAGTCGTCTACGTAATAGAATGGGAGATGAATGGATCAATGATGCTTTGGTTACTTACATAGAGAAGGAGACATTTGATACCATCAGTGATTATGCAATTATGAATTGCTTTCAAAATATGAAAAATAGAAGATGCCAATTGTAAAATTTTCATGAATTTAGTTGTTTGTATTTCTTAAGTGAACAATTTTTATTTTAGTTTAAAAGTACAATTTAAGGTTTTATCTTATTATGTTCATAAATTTAGTTGTTTGTGTTTGTAACAATTGTTATTTTAATTCAAAGGCTTATTTAAGTTTTATCTCTCCACGAATGACTGTTCCTCTAGCGAAATTTTTTTGGGTCCGCCACTGGTCCGAATAAATGGATCGTCCTTCAAGACCATAGCATTGTCTCCGAGACCCGAAGTCTGCCCACCCAAGGAAAAACTTCTGGCTCCGCCACTGGATCCCTCCCTGTTTACAAAGAAACCTGACCTTTAATTGTAAGTTAAGATTGCTTAATGGGAGCTCACCATCCGAGTACTGTCGGAGAGGAACTGCGGAATTCCTAATTTCCCCGTGTCAACTGTCGTTTGGAAGAGTGAAAAAATAGGGAAAAAAGGCATTTTGAAGTGCATTTTCCCTATTGGTCTTCCGACGGAGCTTCCGATGTTAATGAAGTCTGCGTCCCAAACAACTTAGAAATAGAAGTGAGGAATCGTCGCCAAAATTTAAGAAGCCTCCCAAGGAGCTGTATGGATTTGACAAAACCATGGAAACTGTGAATTCCTTACTTGCATCCTTAGTTACCATACCAGTTCCCAAACAGAGAGTTAATGGTCACAATTGTTGTGTCAATCTCATCCCTATTCCAAGCCTACGTCCATATCTTCAATTAACTGCAAGTTATCCTTATCTACCTACTACGTCCCATCATACTTGGAGTTAACCTGTTCCGGGTTGGTAGATGTGTTAACTGCTCCCCAGATTAAACACCTACACCAAATGCAACATTGCTTTATCGACTAGATCGCCAAAATGCGAAAAGATCATGTGCAATATGATTGCACAAATATTTGTGCGTTAAGCATTTGACCACCCTTCATCTTGGGGACAGAGCCTGTCAGTTGTGGGGCCTAAGGCCTGATGGAGGGCCATGTGATTGCACCCGATCCTGACTCAGCCAAAATTGATCTAAAGTTAATTATTTTGTCATATAGATCGGTTGGTAGTACGGATAGGAATGTCTGTGGACAGGAGGAAAACAGAACCCCACCCCACCTCGCTGCATTTGAACCGGGGATGGAGGTTGAAATCAAAACATGTGCAGGATAGAGGCGGGGATGGACTTATGATTTTTCTCGCCCCGTCCCATCTTCAATCCCTGCTTTGCCCCACCCCGTCCTGACCTTGATCCTTCTTTAGGGATGGCAGTGGACCGAGGAGAAACGGGTCTCAGCCCTGCCTTGCCTCAGGACATGAAACGGGAATAGAAGCGGGGATGGAGGTTAAAATCAAGACCTGTGCGGGAATAAAAGCTGGGATGGACAGAAGAATTTTGAGATAGGGCAGGTTGGAGACCTTGTCCCCCGCCCTGGTCCACTGCCATCTCTAAGTACTGCTCTTGACTAATTATTATTGTCAATAAAATATATATATATATATATTATAGTCATAGTTGTCTATTGTTTTTCTAGCGTTTCACTTAAAAACCCGTGTTTTCAGGTTGGTTTTTCAAGTCATCTCGTAGATGCCTTCGGGTAGATTTGTTACGGAAGAATACTTTGATCATGTTTCTTAAATAAAAACATGTTTTTTTAAGCCTTTAATATTCATGAAATTCTTAAACAAGCCTACCTGCTTATCTGAATGGATGGCCCAAGAGTAGATTCCTATAAAATCAATCATCTATAAAATATATAGATTTAAGAAAATCATGAAGAACTTTTTCAAAAACCTGGCAGGTTGGCAGTAGGCCAAAAAAAGTGGTAGCCAGCTACTGCTCTCTCTCTCTCTCTCTCTCTCTCTATATATATATATATATATATATATAACCAACAGTATAAAATCTTTGTAAATTTTTTAAGCTTCAAATATCATTTTTTTTCATGAAAAACACATATCCAGGTGTTGATTCTTAGTAAACCAAGTGTGTCGGATACATATATGGGTCGAAATCGAAAAAAAAATATTGAAAAAAGCTGAAAACCCATTTAGCATATTTGCATCACTCAAACATGTAAGAACATTATTTTAACACACACACACACACACACACATATATATATATATATATATATATATATATATAACTCTAACATGTAAGAACATTGTTTTAAAATTTAATATTTTAATATGATACATTTTATATATTAAAATTATCAACAAACAGCTTTTATTGATTAAAAATTTTACTGGATCCCTTTGGTGAAAAAAGTGGAGTCCAGGGAGCCTTGGCTGTCATACTTACGCAGCCAAACTGATGTGTCCACAACTATTTTTTTCCTTTACTGTTTATATTATTGATTGATTGATTTCTAGATTCAAGCATCAGATCTAAACCTACGTCTCCAAACAAAACATTTATAACACCTGGTTGGCTGAATAAGTCGGCATTTTGGGTTGGGATGGCAGTGGATCCAGGAAAACGGGGCTCCGGGGCGCCTTGCCTTGTTTGGATCAGGGATAGAAGTTAAAATCAAAACCCATGCGGGGATGCAAGTGGGGATGGACTTACGCTTTTCCCCGCCTTGCCCCACCCCATCCCTGTCTCCAATCCCCGCCTTGCCCAGCCCCATCCCCGATCCTTCTTTAGAAATGGCAGTGGATAGAGGGGAAACGGGGTCCCGACTCGCCCTGTTTGGACCTGAGATGGAGGACATGAAACGGGAATGAAGGCAGGGATGGAGGTTAAAATCAAGACCCATGCGGGGATGGAGGGCAAGTTTTTGAGAGGGGGCAGGGGTGGAGACCTTGTCCCCCACCCCGCCCCGGTCCACTGCCATCTCTAATTTTGAGATATCTGATTTGTTTTGGGTTCAAAATTCCAGATCCAGATTTGGCAAAGAGTAGAGGGCATCAAAACCCAGTAATATGGTTCAGGGTGAAATATTTCTTTGTTCAACTGTTTTCAGTATTTTCTGAGTAGAGGGTCTTACCAATTGCAGTCCCAGTAATATGAGGCAGGTTGAAATTATTTCGGTGAGAATTCTTAATCACCAAAAAAGAAAAGTAAATTACATGTTTGATCTGGTTCCATATATGTAATGGCCTCAATCCGTATTTAACATATGAACCCCGGATGAGGTTGGATACTGGTTCTGATTGAGACTTGAGAGCTTATCCCCAAGTGGGGTTTTGTCCTTGCTTGAAGACGTAATTCACCAGCCTAACCAAAACAACAACAAAATAGTATAAAATTTCTACTCATGCCAAAAAGAGAATTGGCTGATTCTAGGTGCCATGAATACGAGACCTTAGTTTGTTAATTGGTATCAATTAGGAGTGTCAAAGGGCCGGGTTTGGTTCGGACCCAGGTGGAATCAGACCCGGCTCTGATTTTCGGTATGGTATGATGGCACAAACATGGTGCTTTGTTCTGCATTGTGTTGGGCCAATGGGTTCGAGGCTACTTTTGGAGATTTGGTAGAGTACCTCTCAACTCGAGATAAGATCATCTGTTTGGCATGCACAAGGGTGTGTGCGGATCGGGGCTAATTCTTTTGGAGATCACATTAGGTGTTCCCAATTGTGCATGGTGACACGGGGCTAAAAAAATGAGTGTCTTGGGTGTCAATGAGTGATTTGAGTATTTTTGCTCGCTATGACATATAGCTATCAAATAACTGATTGAATGACAGCAACGACCTTTTCTCTATCATAAAGTACCTGTGAGTCTCTTGAGTGGCATGACATTGCTATTGGATTTGGTTATGAGTTCAGTAAGGGTATGAACGACATCGCTTCAAGGGAACTTGGATGATAATTGCATTTGCACATTCATGAATAGATTGTAGCATCATGCATAAGGTGATGTGCAAAGCCATGACTTGGGCTAGGTCATTGTGCATGAGGTGGTCTGTAGGGCTGAACATCCGTATAGTCAGTGAGTAGAGTGATTTTTAGTGCTAATAATTGTGTCGGCAGTTGCACCAAGTTGGGTTCGTTTGGAGCCACATGGGCTCACGAAGAATTAACCCGTCACCAAATGTATTGTTGTACCATTTTTAGTTGATCCTATTTATGCCATAAAAATGAAGGCCATGCTCCCTTGGATAATTCTGATCAAATAATTCTTCTTAAATGTCCTTCTCATTACCAATTCAAGTGCCAATGTGATAAGTTTCTAAAAATCAACATCAGGTTTGGCTCAAACAGGTGGACTTCAGATCGTATGGGTCACCCTATGCCTCAAGCAAGGTTGGGACAAATTACCCTTTGGGGTGCAAACGTTTCAAATCCATAAAGGTTGAATACATTTTTTGAATGCATATCCCAAACAATCAAAAATTGCAAAACCTTCATCATGATTCAACCCATTTGTATCCCTAACCAAGATTGTGATGGCCACATGTGTGGGCTAGGTTTGACCTAGCATATATATATATATATATATATATATATATATATATATATATATATATATATATATATATATATATACTCACAAACCTACCTACTAGGACTAGCTAGGCTTGTGCTTGAATCTTTTAACTTTCTATCCAGTTTCATGCCAATTAAGGTCAAGCTAACAAGTCAGACCCGATATTCTTCTGTCTCTCGTCATCGACCTATCCTGGACAAAGATGTAAAATGGATCTGATTCGGTTTGGATCTAAGTATTACTGAATTTGACCTAATTAGATAATGTCAAAGGACCTGCTTTCAAAGGGCAATTGTTTTTTTAGGTCACTTTTTTTATACAGTGGCCACAGATGACCATTCATCTCAACATTTCTTGAGATGGACACCATGCCCATCTAGAGAAATGCCAAGATGAGTGGTTGTCAACCATGTCATTGGAAAATCTATGTTATCCTACTTCTATGCATGAAAATCAAAGAAAGCAAAAGGAAGAAGGTAAGAAAGACAATGAAAATAGCACTACAAGAAAAACGTTAATTAGCGATGAAAATTTGCGACAGATTTTTTTCATCGTAAATTAGCGACGGATTAGCTAGAGAAAACTAGTCTTCGCTAAAATTAGAATTAAACGCAGGATTAGCGATGGAAAAATTATGTCGCAACCATCGTCGCTAATTAGCGACAAATTACATTATGTCGCAAGCTGCGTCGCAACTTATTGACGGATGAAAGACAAAATTTTTCCATCTCTACTCCATCTTTAATTAGCGACGGTGTTTGCGATGAAATTTTTTTGTCGCTAATCCATCGTTAATTTTTTATGTAAGCTCGTCTAACGTGCAAAATTCTCTCTCTCTCTCTCTCTCTCTCTCTCTCTCTCTCTCTCTCTCTCTCTCTCTCTCTCTCTCTCTCTCTAATTACCCCCCAACCCTAACCCTCCGCTGCTCACCCCTTTGCCTTCGACGACCTTCCCTGTCGTCGGCAGTGCATGTTGAAGCCACCCTGCCGCTGCTACCTTCCCTAAGCCGAGATCCTTGCCTCACCGGATGCCACCCCCAAATCGGGTTCTCTGTCATTGTCGCCCTCGCTCTTCGGCGACCCACCGACTGCTCCCTTCGAAGACCTCGTCGGCCACCTCCCGTTCTCCTCCCTTGATCGTTCCCCCTATGTTGCCCCTTTCCCTCAAGTGCGCCCTCTCTCACGCTCGTCGTATTCTGGCCACCCAACATCGGCACCACATTTCTCCTCTCTCCTTCCCTCTTGCTTGTATGCCGACGTTGACGACCTACTCCCCCAGGTACGTCTCCTCCCTTCCATTCTTCTTTCCCCTCATCTCTCTCTCGTTCTACCCTCTGTCACCCAGCGGGCCGACGGAAGGGGTCGGGACCTCCCCCCCTTTGACCCCTGCCCCCCCCCCCCCCTCCCCCCCCACACACACACACACACACACCACCCCCACCGCCTTTTTTTTGTCTTCTTGGTCCAGCAGGGGCCATCGGCTCCTGCCTCCACCCAACACCAACACCACAATTTTTCTTATTCTTGGTTCGGCAGGGGCCATCGGCCCCTGCCTTTTCCTTTTCAAGAGTCGTAAGGGCCTCCCCCCCCTCCCCCCCCCCCCCTTTTATTTTTGGTCTGGCAGGGACTGATGGCCCCTGCCCCTCTTTTATTTTTGACAGGGGTCGATGCCCCTACCCCTCTTTTATTTTTGACAGGGGTCGATGCCCCTACCCCTCTTTTTATTCCCTACAAGGGCCGATGCCCCTGCCTTTCTTTTATTTTCGGCAGGGGTTGATGCCCCTGCCCCTCTCTCGCCCCTGCCCTTTCTTACCTTGCTCGCTCGATATAACCCCAGCCTCTACCTCACTCCGCAGTTGACCTGCGACCGGATCCCCTTCACCGGTGAGTCTGCAGATATACCACATCTCTCTCTCTCTCTGCCAGGTGGTGGCGGAGCCCCTGTCACCTCTTGATGAGTTGCAACCTCTGTCGTATATAAATGTGTTTTGCAGGTGCGTAGCTGAACTAATTGCACAATGCTTAGTGCTAAGAATCGCATGCGACTAAAAATGCAATGCAAAAAGAAATAAGAAAAAAATGCAAAGGCAATAGCATGCAAATTGGGTAAATACCCGTGGTGAGTAAGTGATGCAAGCGCATCACAGGTTATTTAATTTCTTAGATGCAACACTTTACTGTTCACACACTCACTTAGTTGTGGATATCTATGACTGTTTTGATGAAATTTGGAGATCATGCTGAGCATGATTTTAATGTATGAAAATAGAAGTGCTCTTATTTTTTGAGTTTGGATTCCATGCTAGACATGGTAGCAGTTAGCGGGATATTAGAGTGTGATTGTTATAGATACATGTTTAATATTGTTTTGATATGAATGATTTAAATGTATTGCAATATTTGATGTGACTATATCCATGCTTGCATGAAGTTATTTTCAATTTGATTATGCCATCCATATGAAATTGTATCATGAAAACATGCTTCAAATGAATATATTGTATTATGAATAGGTTTGCACATTAAAATGAATGATAAGTTATCAATGCTTTAAACATGGTTCAAATAAATGGTTTTGCACATGAAAATATTAAATTATCAATGCATGCATCATAGTTCTTGTGATTGAATGACATCATATATATATATATATATATATATATATATATATGTGTGTGTGTGTGTGTGTGTGTGTGTGTGATATATATCTCAAATCATTACATCCACCATGAATGCATCATAGCATTCTTGTGATTCTTTTTTAATTGGTTAGGATAGTATATGTAACATCCATCGCCCAAAATGGCTGCAAACCATGAATGAATATATCGTAGAATAGTTAACAATGAGATATTGCATGAATATATGGATGGTGTTGACAGTTTTATTGAATTTGTAATAACAAGTATCAGTACAGTGGATCCCACAGGTCGGATCAGGTATCCCTGCATGATATGTAAGAACAATTGATTTGTAGAACCTCATGGCATTAGACATCACCTATACAGGAAGCGTTTTGTGAGTGATTATCAGAATTGGATGCTTTATGATGAAGAATTTTAGAACAATTTTGATGCACGGGTGGATGTGGTGCACGATAATCCATATATGGATTTGATATTTGATGTTGCAGGACCAGAACTGGGTTCTGCTATGGGTCCTAGTGATGTACCAACTGAGGTAGATGAAGAAGCAGTAAACAATGCAGCTAGTAGATTTTATGATTTACTTAGAGATGTTGATGAGCTACTTTGGAATGGTTGTGAAAGTCACACTGTCTTGTCTGCAATTCTTCAACTAATGAATTTGAAGTCTGAGTATAATTTGAGTTAATCATGTTTTGATCGTTTGTGCTCTATTGTGAAGAGTATGTTGCTCAAAGATGAGAAATTGCCACAAAATTTTTATCGTGCGAAGGTTTTGGTCAACGCTTTAGGTATGGGGTATCAAAAGATAGATGCTTATCCAAATCACTACATGTTGTATTTCAAAAATAAAAAAAATAGCAGATCATGTTCGACTTGTGGGCATCCTCGGTTCAAGTCAAAGACAAGAGGCAATTGTAGCACGAGGTCAAAAGAAGTGTCATACAAGTCGCTTCGCTACTTCTCTCTCACCTCTAGATTGCAACGATTGTATATGTCTTCGAGAACAGCTAAACATATAAGATAACATGCAAATAAAGTTCGACATGATGAAGACAAGATCACGTATCATGTTGACGCGGAAGCTTGGAAGCACTTTGATCGTACTCATCAAATCTTCACAAATGGAAGTGAGAAATGTTAGGCTAAATTTATGTACAGATGGATTTAATCCATTTGGGGGTAGATCAACTCCATACTCGTGTTGGCCAATATTTGTCACCCCATACAATCTTCCTCTAAGCTTGTGTATGAAGCCTCAAAAATTTTTCTTGTCTCTATTGATCCCTGGTATGACTTCTCCGGGTCAAAATCTTGATGTATATTTAAGGCTATTGATTGATGAACTGAAAATACTGTGAGATGACGGTGTTCTCACGTACGATGCCTACAAAAAGCAAAACTTCAATATGAAGTTTGTTGTTCTATGAACAATCAGTGACTTTCCTACATATGGTATGTTTTCTAGTTGGAGCACACATATGAGGTTGGCATGTCCGTACTGCATAGAGGATACAAAATCTTTTAGATTGACGCATAGAAGGAATTCGTGCTGGTTTGATTGTCACCGTCGATTTCTACCCAACGACCATCCGTTCTGACGACAAAGGAATGTATTCCAAGTCGGAACAACTGAAATGAAAGGTCCACCTACAAGGTTGTCTAGTATAGAGATTTTAAGCCGTTTGCGATACTTTCCATATGAACTGACAGATGCCCGCAGTCCAACGTCCTTTCTTGGATTTGGAAAGGATCACAATTGGACAAAGAAATCTATATTTTGAGAACTACCATATTGGTCGACCTTGCTGATGCGACATAATTTAGATGTGATGCATGTGGAGAAAAATGTGTTTGATGACTTGTTCAATACAGTAATGAATGTTAAAAGAAAAATAAAGGATAATCTGAAGGCCCGTATGGATTTAAAAGTAATATGTAAAAAACCAGAATTGGAACTCAAAGAGTACAATGGCAAAGTACTGAAACCAAAGGCAAGGTACTTGCTTGGACCAGATTAAGTAAAGCAGGTATGTCAACGATTGAGACAGTTGCAATTTCCATATTGATACGTCTCTAACATTGTTGGGCTGTGAAGATAGACGAAGAACAATTATATGGGTTGAAGAGCTATGATTGACATGTCATTATGCAACCGTTGATTCTTCTAGCATTCCATGATATGTTAGACAAACCTATATGAGGGTATTATCCGATTTGAGTAGATTTTTTAAAACATTGTGCGCATCGGAAGATGTAGTAACTGAGGTAAAGAATCTTTAGGATTTTGTTATCACTACTAATTGTCAGCTAGAGAAAATATTTTTGCCAGCATTTTTCGATGTTATGGAACATGTGATCATACATTTGCCATATGAACTTAGGGTTGGTGGTCCTATGCAATATCAGTGAATGTACCCATTTGAAAGTTATATTTTTTTTATATTTTTCTCTTCAATGCTATTAGGAAATTATTGTGTTACGAGATGTATATTGTTGACAGATGCATGTTTGACCTCAAAAAAAAGGTTCGGAATAAAGCAAGAGTGGAGGATTCTATTTGTGAGGCGTACACTTTATAATCGATTTAAAATTTCTCATTTATGTACATTGAACCTCATATTCCAATATGTTACACTTGCCCACCTTGTAATGATGATGAAAAACCATTTACTGTAGCTGACAATCTGTTGATATTTCAACCACTTGGGCATGCATTTGGTAGTTGTCGGTCAAGACTCTTGGAAGATCGAGAGCAAGACGCAATACAAATCTATATCCTTTTTAATTGCTCAACGATTGACCCTACATCGAGTAAGTATACTTAATATGTAACACTAAGTTCTATACGTGCATACATGATTCGGTAATATAAATATTTATTAAGTGCAGACGATTTGATTTGGAGTTACGAAGAGAACTTCAACATCTCATTGATTTAGAAGTACAGAAAGAATGTGAAAATAAGTTTGTGGCATGGTTGAAAGAGTTGGTAAGGATGATGACATACATTCTTTCTGTGTAAACAACAATAAGTTACTTAATTGGTCATGATCACAGTCATTGTTTATGCTTGTAGGTCCGCCATGGTGATGTTAATGACTAAGGAATATGTGATTTACAAAATGGTCTGCCCAAGGTTGTGCAATGTTACAACGGGTATATCATAAATAGTTATCAATTCCATACAAAAGACTACAGTATATACAAGTCAACAATGAATAGTAGCATGTGTGTCAAGGGTAGCAGTTACGGTGAAAATGAACATGACTACTACGGTGTTATAGAAGAAATAATGGAGTTGACTTACTTGGGTATAAATAATAGGGTAACTTTATTCAAGTGTCATTGGTTTGATCCCACAACAACAAGAGTCAACAATGCCTCAGGCATTGTAGAGGTGAATCATAAATCAAGGTTTGAAACATATGAATCATTCATATTAGCCTCGCAAGCTCAACAAGTTTACTATACTTCATATCTGAATACAAGAAAGTCAGATAGAAATGAATGGTGGGCAGTTTGCAAGGTGAAGTCTAAACTATACCCCAAGTATGATCAGTTACAGGAAGACAAGATTGCTAAAGAGGGTGATTACTATTAATCAGATGATATGTATGACTTCTCTTATGGTCACGATGTCGCACATGGTATGCATGTCATATCTTCATTGTCCGATGACACACGTATGAAAGAATGTGATCCAAATGATATACCAAGTGGATGAACGCCCAATGAATAAGAAGAGGACGAATAGGAGGAGGAAGAAGAAGAATATGAAAGTCAAACAAGTGATAAGGAAGCATACTCGAGCTAATGAAAAACATCTTGTTATAGATACCTTATGTTTGAATGTATTACAATCTTTTAGAGTTGTGTAACTAATCCAATTGTATTGCAAGTTAAGGATAAGTTATTCATGATTAGCAAGTGATGTCATATCTTATGTTTTAATGTATTGCAATGTTTGATGTGAATGATTTGAATGTATTGCAATAATTTGAATGATTTGAATGTATTGCAATGTTTAAATGTATTGCATGAAGTTATTTTCGATTTGATTATGTATCCAAGAAAATATAGAGTTGTGTAACTGATCCAAATAAAATTTTTATTTGTTAGAATATGGTTCATGGAGGTCACAGTGGTCGAGCACCCAGTGGTAGCCAGTCTCAGCCTTCATCTTCATGGACTGCTTCGATAGGCATATCATTTAACTAATTGTATACTTGATTAGTTTAAATGTGCATTGTGTGAATTTCTAACTCATTTTTCTATAGATGATGTTTCGCCTGCACATGACCCACCTACATCAGCTATTCATACACGTCACGAGACAACGCTGGATGTAGGGTCTTCTCAGTCTGACATACGATGACTCATTCAAATAGTGTATATTGATAATCGATCTTAAGTATTTCATTTTCACTTATCCAATACTTATCTTATAAATAGTGTATATCGATAGTTAATGCATACCAATTCATGTGCAGTGTGAGGTTCGAGCCATAAGAAGTAATACAAGAGATTAGGCAGTCACTAGTTCAACATCTACGAGAATCGGTCGCTCAATGAAAAGAGTACCCGAATGAGGTGTTGGACAGATTGTGGTCTCCATTCATGGTATATAATTGTTTATCATAGCTAATGTATTTCATATTTAATTTTTTTGTTATAGTCATATCTACTAACTTTCTGAAATTATGTCTAAGCTTTAAATCGCTTCGCGACTGCGGTGGAGGAGCAGGACGCGAGGCGGGTATGGCAGAAGGTATACAAGTTACCATGAATATTGTAATTCTTAATTATTAATCCATACTGTAATCATTACTTTGTAGGAGTCATACGAGCAACAAATGGTAGAGCGATATGGCGATGACTCCACTCAGCATCCGCCTTTTGATCTTGCAGCATGGGTGACTGCAACCGGTGAACCCAAAAAAGGTTGTGTGTTCGGGTTTGGGAGTAATATGAACACCACATCAGTCGTTGTCTCCTTCAGCCAAGGCTCTCAGAGTTCTCCCGCCAGCATCAACTCCAAGGGTCCGATTGACCCAGGTAATTCTTGGGATGGTATCCGCTAGCTTGTTAAGGACACAATGTGTGACTATTTATATGAAGCAATTTTTTACATTGTCCGTAATGAGTTGTGCAGCTTTTTTCAGGACAGAAGAACTTCGTCTGCAACTGCTTGTTAGGTATGAAAGTTTCATGTCATTTGTTTCATGTCGTTAGATTTCAAGCTAGTATATGCATGAATGCATCACATATGAGCATGATTTCATCACTATGAAAGTTTTTGACTGCCTTATAACACATATATGCATGATTGAATCACTATAAAAGTTTTTTGACAACATTAGAACACATATATAAGCATGATTTCATTACTATGAAATTGTTTGACTGCCTTAAAACACATATATGCATGATTGAATTACTATGAAAGTTTTTTTATAACATTAGAACACATATAAGCATGATTTCATCACTATAAAAGTTTTTGACAACCATAGAACACAAATATACATGTTTGAAGCACTATGAGAGCTTTTTGACAACATTAGAACACATATAAGCATGATTTCATCACTATCAAAGTTTTTGACTGCCTTATAACACATATATGCATGATTGAATCACTATGAAAGTTTTTTCACAATATTAGAACACATATAAGCATGATTCAATCATTGTGAAAGTTTTTTTACTGTCTTATAACACATATATGCATGATTGAATCACTATGAAAGTTTTTGACAACCCTTGAACACATATATGCATGCTTGAAGCACTATGAGAGTTTTTTTACAATATTAGAACACATATAAGCATGATTTCATCACTATGAAAGTTTTTGACAACCTTAAGACACAAATATGCATGCTTGAAGCACTATGAGAGTTTTTTTACAATATTAGGACACATATAAGCATGATTGCATCACTATGAAAGTTTTTTACTGCCTTATAACACATATATGCATGCTTGAATCACTATGATATTTTTTTGACAACCTTAGAACACATATCTGCATGATTGAATCACTGTGAATTTTTTTCTGTCAGCCTTATAACACATATCTGAATTCTGTTAATGTCCTTCACTATATTGCTAGCTAGTCTATGTGTAATTTATTCATGTTACTTTGATTGCCTTAGATTAGGTACATTGCATATAATTTATTTCATTATATTTTGTTTATCAATACTAACATTTTTTTTCTCTTGTAGGATGCTGGAGATAATCAGCGTAGAGGAGCTGATGGAGGCATGGATGAAGGGGCAGATCGAAATAATGAAGAAAATGATGCTTAGAATCTTGGGGATGATTAGATTCATATGTTGAATTTGTTGTTCCTTCTTGTTGTTTCAAAAGAAACTATTTGTAAATGTTCACTTGTAAATAATTAGAACTTGGTGAGGATTATAGTGGATCGATAAATTGCTTCAACTGCTTTGTATATGCATTTTTTATGTGTACTTTATTTTTTATACAGAGGATATATAAATTGTATAACGAGAAAATTTTTCTCGATATTTATATTTAAATAAATTTTTTTTTTAGATTTTGTGATGGATTAGCGATGGATATTATATGTCGCTAATTAGTATCGACCTCTAATTTAACGATGGATTAGGAATGGATATTTATCCATCGCAAAACTAAATCGGCTGATGTTTTGCGACGGATTGTAATCCGTTGTTACAATAGCGACGAATTACAATTAGTCGTAAAACCAAATCTCTGCGGATTAGCGATGGCCTCACGATGGATCATGGCATTCGCTAATCCGTCGCAAATTAGCGATGAAAGTAGTGACAGATATTTTTTATCGCTAATTAGCGACTAGGAATTTGCAATGCAAGTTATTTGTTGTTAGTCCGTTGCTAAACTATTTAGCGGCAGATTTGTGATGAATTAGCGACGGATTATGTTTGTCGTTAATCCGCAGATTTTTTGTAGTGTAGAAATTAACTCATAAGATTAAATAAAAAAAATAAGCAAGGTCTCAATCCACCAAACTCTCTACCAAACCCCACATAGCAACTATACTTAGGAAACTTACAAAACCCTAATCTGTATGATGGATCTTTAGATAAAATCCAAATAAAAATAACAAAAGACAAAAATAATTAATAAAACCCAATCCAAAACTAAATTGTTAATTAAGGATTCATTTTTTTTTATCCTGTATCCTAAATTCTAATGTCTCCCTTTGTTGTTCTTATTCTTTTTGTTCTTTTTTGGATCCTTGTGACTCATCATGGTTGAATGTCCATCATCCTCCTCTGGTCTCCTCTTCTTGTTATGCATCTACCTCCTCATGCTAAGCTAACTAAACATGCTTGGGGATCATCGGACGTTGGGTTGCCAAGTGTTCAACTCCATCAAATCGAAAGCATCTTTGTCCACTCTCAGCTGCCCCCGCACATGAGATCTGGTATACTCAACAACCAACTTGGAGCCTTGTCGAAGCTGGAGACACCACACACGCATGTCGGGTAAATTTTGTCTTGCATCTCTTGTTTCCCCTTCCAAGTTTGCACTCAGTTAAACCCTTGGGTCTCATGAGCTTCCTGCAACTCAGTCCACCGTAACAAAACCTGGGTGACAACTAAAATAACTCTTTTGTGGCTCGGTAATCTGATGCAAATTGAAGAAACTCTCAACTGACTCGGACCACTAAAGGAAAGTGTCTGCATCAAGCTGCCCTATGAACACAGGCAGTTCAATCTTGACGTCATACGTCTCCATACGCTCAGGTGCTTGCAATTGCATGGACGATGATTATTGGGACCTGCCAAAACTCTTCATAAAAACCTAGAGAGGATCTATTTTTTTTTTTATCCTGGATCTCAAAGTTCTTCTTCTTTGGATCTTTGTGACTCGTTCATGGTTGGATCAGGCATCGTTTCTTCGGGTGCATCAGTACCTGCTAAGCCATTAAGGTATATATGAACCTACCCAAATAACAAATAATTGGGTTCCGACTTTGTCATGTCACGAAAATGGGATCTCAAACCCAAACCCGCATAACTTTTAAAAAAAGTTGTTAAAAATACTCAGTAGATCGGGTTGCATACTCGGTAAAAAAAAGCCAGGTCAAGTGGGTACCCAGCAAAAATCATGACCCAAACCCGGGCAGCATATTGCTCAGGTGGGGTTCAGGTCGACTGGGCATTTCTCATGCCCATACTCGAGAATTCAGGTTTGGGTTGGATAGAGTACCCAATACAAACCCCACCCGTTGATAACTTTACCTATAATGTGAATAATTCTTTATTTTCATTCAGAAAAATGTACTCAGATATGCCTTGCACTTAAATTCGGATGTCCATAGCATAGCATTGAGAATTTATTCAGATTCAAATTCCACAGTACGGATTCAGATTGGATTGATTATGATTCAATCTAAACCGTTGACAATCCCATAGAGAGATAGAGTACTTGGGAGACGTCGGCGGACACCATCTTTGACAGATTAGTCCGGGCCACAGTGACAAATATCTCGAGATTTATGAAAATCTCACGACTAGAAATTGCCCGCAAGTTTAAAACAGCAATTTCTTGGAAGATTTTCAAAATATTGTGAGATTTATGAAAAAACATAAATATCATGATTTAAACACGATATTTACATTTTAAACGGCAATTTATCGTGAAAAAATCATGTGTTTTTATTTTTAAATAAATTTTATTAATATTTTCTTATGAAAATTATTTTTTATATTTTTTATTTCCGAGAATTTGCCCAAATAAAATACGCGATTTATGAAAAAAAATCAAATTCTCGTTGAAACGATATTTTTACCGTTTTTAACGTTTGTCACTGTGGTCCGAGCCCAAGAACGAGCTGGCGGAGTCAAACAGTAGCACGCCAGAGGAGCCATCCCCGTCAATAAGGAAGGATTGAAGGAAGCAACCAAGAAGCATCCCACGCGGACCCCCTCCCTCGTTGAAACCCGTACAACCAAAAAAGCCTCCTTCCCACCGTGCTTCACTCCCACCACCTGTGATTACATCCTGGCCGTCCATTTCTCTAACACGCCCATTTCATTTCTCGACCAGGGCAGCATATATACCATCACTCTTAGCACCATCCCTATAAGAATCCACTGCAATACATCTCCTCCCAACCCAATGAAACCCAACATTCTGTCCCTTCTCTGGACCCCTTTCCCTACAAAATCTTAACACCCAACAAAGGAGGTTCTAACCTCTCCAACATTCCCTCCAAGTTTGTTCATTAGGTGCCTTCTCAACTGACTCAAAAGATGGGAATCAAAATCAAAATCAAAATTGGTCGCAGATTTGTGAAGCTATGGAAGTTGGTGTGCTCAAGACCAAGACCATCATCTTCATTTTATGTGAAGTTGGGTGATGAAGAAGCACAAGCCCTACAGGAGAAGAAGCACAAGAGGAAGAAAATAAGAGATGGGTTGTGTAGATTTTGGGCAGCCATCAAGAAGAACCTCTCTTCTTCTTCTTCTTCTTCTTCTTCTTCTTCTTGTGATCACAAGAAAGAGGAGGAGGAGGAGGAGGTGATGATGAAGGAGGAAGGGTTTGGGAGGATGGCTCCAAAGGGTCACTTGGTGGTGTACGTTGGCGAGGAGGGAGAACAACGCCGGTTCGTCGTACCCGTCATATACTTCAACCACCCTCTCTTTGGCCAACTGCTCAAAGAATCGGAGGCGGAGTACGGTTTCAGCCAGCCGGGGGGGATCACCATCCCCTGCCACGTGTCCTACTTCGAGAGCGTGCGGCAGAGGATCGTCGGAGAGAGGTTTCCCGGTAAGTGGAGGACCAGGTGCAGGAGGAGGAGGAGGATGGTGGCTGTCCGGTGACGGCGAAAGGCGCCTTCCGACTCGAGTCGGTGACTGTCCTTCGTTTTTAGTCAAATTTGTATAGATGTCCACTCGGGTTCCTTGGGGACCGAGTCGAACGATTCCGAATCGATTCGTTGTTGTGTTTTGTAAGAGAGAAGTTTGTGTATTAAATTTAATTTGATGGGGAGTGTGATTTTCAACTTTTAGGTGCAGAGCAATTCACCGAGGTTCTCCCACAAATGGTTATTAACGTTCTTAATCATCATTATCTTTAAATTCAATGATAAATCTTGATTGTTTAGATGTGGTGGTGGTGGGACCGGTGGGGTACGTGGAAGCTTAGTGGTACACATCAACGTGGGACCTACCAACAAGGGGAGGTGCAAATGGGGTAGTCTTAGATAGAAATTTGGAAAGCTAAAAAGCCAAGACGGAATAGTGGTTGTGTGAAGAAGAACTGAGATGACGAGAAAAAAGCAATACCTTACGTAGGCCACTTACCTCTAACGTGTCATGATGATGAGACTTGAATCCCTCAGATCTAATTATCCAAAAAAAAAAAAAAACAACAAAAATTATTACAAATTTTACGGAAATCGTGGGATTTGAGATCCAAGGATCCGAAGTCCATTTTGTTCTCTCTCTCTCTCTCTCAAGGGTCTTGGATCCCTAATCTGAGATCTGACGTCTGAGTCGGTCGGACGACCCATGGAGCAGGTTTGAAATTGGGGGACAAATGCTGCACAAGGACAAGGCCCTGAACAGATAATGCCACGCTGTGGCACCCTTAGGGTACGTTTGATTGCTTGTTCAGGGTTGGACGAAATGAACAAAAATAACATAACAGAACATTGTTTTTGTTCGTTCTGTTCTTTTGTTTCAAGTCCAACGAATGTCCTTTGTTTGATGGAGAAAGAATGAAGAAAAAAGAAGAAACCCAAATCAATAAAATCAAACAAAAACCCTTAATCTGAGAAAACCCTCACAAGGTATTGAACTCTTCAAAACCTTTTTCTTCTTATCCTTCTTTTTACTTGTGATTAGATCAAGCCGAAAAGCCCCAATGAAGAAAAAACTCGATACCGAAGGAACTTTCTCCAAAAATTCTCATCAAAAAACCCATGATGCAAACGAAATCAAGAGGCGTGAAATCAGAGAGCGAGCTATAGAGCAACCGAGCGGCAGCATCACACAAGGGATCCAAAGAAGAATCGAGAGAGCAAGAGATATGAGTTACGCAGAAGTCGGGTCATTCTGGAGATGGATGGAGAGTACTGATGACTTCGTTGATGCTCAGGTGATTAGATAAGTCGTCAACGGTGCCGAAAAACTCTGCTAAAAAATACGAATCTAAGGAAAGCGGGAGCCACAGCAGTCGCATATTTACAGGAGGAGTGGAGAAGACGGAGACAAAAGAGAAGAAGAGGGGAGACGCTATTCACTCTCTTTTCTCTCAGCTCTGTGGACGGGCCTAAACAGAGGGCGAGGTTGAGGATGATGGCCGACTTCACCCCATCGTGAGAGAGACAACGCATCGATGGGCGTGGCACGCCCATCGATGATTTTTTTTTCTGCCTGTCCTGTTATTTTTTAACAGGAGGGTATGTGGAACAAAAAAAAACACTAAATAATAGATGCAGCAGACGCGGCGGACGCACGGAACGCCATCCGCCGCATCTCACATTTGTTAAAAAATGTGATCTTTGTGTGCTTTTTGTCCTGCACGATGTGCAGGACATGCTATCAAACATACCCTTAGGTGTGAATTGGCGCATCCCAGACAAACACTGTAGCTTCTGTCCACCCGGCATTTGACCAGTGTATCAAATGCCCCTTTAAGGGGTGTTTGATTCATGGACAGTCCTAAACAAGTATACCCATGTGTTGTCCCTGTGGTGTCCTTATCCAAAGCCATCTGTGACACTTTATTTGTTTTTTTAGAGGTGTTCGGGCACCTTCATTCTAGGGAAGAGAGTGGAATTTCCTTGACACCAAAAAGTGTCCATACTAGACACTCTGGACACAGTGTCCCACGCATGTTTGATTGGGCAAACACCATTGTCCGCACAATCAAACGTGTTAAGGTTTAAGATCATGGGACTAACGTGCTTTCCCTTTTAGTTTTTCCTCTTTGGCACTGCAAACGCCAATTCCACGTCATACCAACCGGAGCTCCCCTTTTTGGGTAGGAGCTGTTAGTGCACGTCACCATGTCTTGGAACTTTGCAAGAGAGAGAGAGAGAGAGGGAAATGGGTCGCTGCTAAATCCATTTAGTGCTAAATAGGTTTTTAGGCTTTTTTCATTTTATTTTTAAAATTCTGACCGTTCAAAAAATCAAAGGTCTAAAATCTTTGTAAATTTTTGAGGCTCCAAACATTATTTTTTCATTGAAAACACATGATCCAGGTGTGGATTTTTAGTAAATAGACCATGTCCAACACATTTATAGGCCCAGAACTGCATAAAAAAGCATCGAAAAAACTGAAAAATCCATTTAGCACGGACCCATTACTCTATATATATTCCACGTCATCTTCTTGTCGGAAGTGCCCTTGAATCCTTTAAAAATAAGCTTCTTAGATCTACCAAAAGTAGAAACTTTACTGCTTTTGTTTTGATGAAGCAGTAAATAACCCTGCTATCTCATTTAAATCGAGATTTATTCTGATCATGTTTAAAATAAAAAACAAGGTTTATTAAAACTAAAAATTAATTGCCATCCCGGATTTTCTCTTCGGGAAAGTGTTAGGATCTTGAAATTTCATAGCTTCTAATATACAGATACTACAATCCCTGCTTGAAATATTTCAATGTAAAATGCCTTTTTATGAGAGTGAATTGTCAAAGCCAAAACCTTTTCCATAGGTTGCCTAACTGGTTAGGGCGGTTCTTTGAAAGATGGTGAAACTCATCCTGCTCAAGATCGATCCTCCAGGCTCCATATGGGTCACTTGCTTGGTGGCTGTTTTTCATGGGCTATGGCATTCGCATAGGATTTACTATCTAAAAAAGGGTGTTCATTAAGCCCTCGTTTGTTTCATGCAACTTTCATGAGAGAATGCTAAGTTGACAACCTGATGTAATCCTTTCTCATCATAAGGGCACGTTTGAAAGAGAGAAAACTCTAGTAGAAAAAGAAAGTTTTTTATACGAGAGGTTTTCTAAAAGAAAGTTTTTAGCTTATTTATGTAGCATGAGAAAAACATAGTAAAAAATGTAAAAAAAATTGAGAGAGAGGAGGAGGGTGGGTGGTGGTGGTGGGATAGTTGTTGGTGGGCAGTGTAAAAATAAAATTTCTCTTGTTTAGAAATATTGTTCCTCTTTATGGAGGAATGTTTCCTAACAAAAAGTATACTTTTTAGTAAAACTCTTTTTGCGAAAAAGTATCTTTTGTTTGGAAGGGTCAAAAAATATACATAGATTTTTTATTTTGCATCACTTTGTCTACATCTTTCTCGCTTCCAAATTTGCATGGGCGTCGGGCCCAGCCCGTTCAAAGGCTTGACCCGTTTACTAATGAGTCGAGTTTTGGCCCAGTTCTTAACTGGCTCCGGTTTGAAGAGGAGCCCAACAGGCCAACATGAAGCAAGTGGGGTCAAGCTCGATCCAAACCCATTTGTAGGTTTTTTTTAATAAATTTAATACAATAATTCTTAGAATACCAAAGAAATAAATTAAATAAAAAATTATAAAATTAATAACTAGTAATAGTTACTCATTCTTAAAATTAAAAAAAATGAATTAAATGTAATAACTAATTTATAAAAAAATTATATTATTAAAAAATTAATAAATAACTCAAGCCCATCCGGTAGGGTTTTGACCCGGTACCTAACAAGCCTGAGCCTAAAATTATAACCCAAACCCAGCCTATGTCTGGCAGGGTTAGCCCATCCCCCCCCCACCCCCCCCACCCCACCACACACACACACAAAAAAAAAAAAAAAAAAACCTACTTCCAAATGTACCCTACATAAAACATACATCAAATCATCATGGTGAATGCTTGTACAAATGAACTTCAGTTGTTCCTACCACCACCCTTTTTTTTATAACTCATTCATTCCTCCTCTCTTACGAAAGCTTTTACGTGGAAAACTTTCACATGAGTTTAGCTGGCACTACTTTTTAGAAATCAGTGTCCATTATCATATAAAAATTAAAATGAAACAAGAGACTTAAGTGACCTTTTTTAAGCAGCATTCTCGTCAAAAAAAGAAAAGTAAAAGAAAATATATTCGAACTTGAGGATGACCCTATATATCAATAGAGTTAAATCAGTATGCATAGTTTTGTTATCAAAAATAAAATTAATGAGGGCGTTATTTTTAAAATATACTACTTTGCAGCCAGGGGCGTAGCTAGGATTCATGTGACCGGGGGGGGGGGGGGGGGGGGGGGTGGCGGGGGCAAACAGGGGTGTAGCAAAAAAAAATTTATTTGTGCGATAGGGGGGTTCAGGGGCAGCGCCCCCAGAAAAAAATTTTTTTGAGATAAAATAAAAAATGGCTACAATTATTAATAAAAATCTATTTCATATGGACAAATCAAACTATTTGCTGCAGTCAGGGCTGAGCTGGGCTACAAAAATGGATAAAAATCTATTTCATATGGAATCAGGGCTGAGCTAGGACTGAGCTTTTAAAAAAAAAATTAATTGTTTCGGGAGGCAGGACTGGCCCCCTAGCTACGCCTTTGTTTGCAGCGGCTGCAATATGATAGCAACCAGTTGTTTGAACTCAAACATGTGACAATAAAAAGGGGAAAAATTCATTTAGGAGTCAGCCGTTTGCTCTTAAATCTAAATATGGGCCACACTTTTTTTTTATTTCAAATACTAACCAAACTTGTTTTTGTATATTGTCTCTTGAAAGCTGTAAAGTACTTACTTTTCCCTAGGAAAAAAAATTAAAAGTGTCAACTTTTAATGATGATGGTCACTGTTGTAAATTGACTTGTGATTTAACTTAAATAAAAACAATAATAATAAATGCACATTTTTGATTGACAGTTTTCACGAAAAGTTTAGCCTATATTTAGAATTTCAGAAATGTGTGGTCCATGTTTGGAATTAGAAACAAAAGGTTGACCCATAAATGAATTTTTCTTAATTAAAAAAATGATATATATCATTAGTAGCATTATGATAACATGTTTTTTTTAATAACAAAGAAACCCTCACCGAGAACAAATGGGGGAATGGGGTGCCGCGGCACCTCCTTTAGGAGGTAGTGACTAGGGATGGCAGTGGACCGGGGGAAAGCGGGGCCCTGCCCCACCTCGCCCCGTTTAGACCGGGGATGAAGGGTATGAAACAGGGATGAAGGCGGGGATGAAGGTTAAAATCCATCCCCGTCTGGGGGTGGAGGCGGGGATGAACGTGCACTTTTCCCCGCCCCGACCACTTTTCCCCGCCACAATCCCCGCCTCATCCCCGCCCCGACCACTTTTCCCGCAATATTCCCGCCCCGCCCCGCCCCGCCTCATCCCCGTTTGAACCGGGGATGGAGGACATGAAACGGGGATGAAGGCGGGGGTGGAGACCTTGTCCCCCGCCCCGCTGCCATCCCTAGTAGTGACAGATATCATGAGATTTATGAAAATCTTGAGATAATATCGCAAGAAATTGCTTGAAAGTTTAAAACGGCAATTTCTTGAGAGATTTTCAAAATATTATGAGATTTATGAGAAAACATAAATATCATGATTTAAATGTGATAGTTATGTTTTAAACAGCTATTTATCGCAAAAAAATCATGTATTTTTATTTTTGAATAATTTTTATTAATATTTTCTTATAAAACATAAATTATATATTTTTAATTTATTTTTTTATTGTCGAGATTTTGCCGAAAAAATGTGAGATTTATGATTTTTTTTTAATTTCTTGCAAGTTTTTGAAAAATGAGAAATTGCCGATAAAAACATTTGTCACTATGTTTCAGGAATCTAGTATCGCGAAAATGGAATCGGACTTCCTTCCCACGGAAACCATTTCCGCTAAAAACCCACTACCAGTGTGTAAAATGGCATGTCCGTCGAGAGTTTTCTGTAAAAATGTATAATTCCAGTGTTTGTGTTGTAACTGTGGGCTCCGTGAAAACACATGCCCATCGATGCATTTTTGCGAGAAACAACCCCTTTCTGTGACATGCTAACGCCCTCTTAACGAGAACACATCCTTGCGAGGTAAAACTTTCTGTTGAAGATATGACCACCTTGTGCTTCAACCATGATAAAGCAACATTAGCCCCCCCATGTGCCAGCTGGATTCGTTCGTGGGCCTTCAGCCTGACACAAGACCCCATTGTGTACTTGGGTAACCACCGCCGCGCTGTTTATAGTGACATTTAGAAAGCATAGTGACAAATATGGTAAGATTTATGAAAATCTCGTGAGAAATTGCCTGAAAGTTTAAAACCGCAAATTTCTCACGAGATTTTCAAAATATCGCAAGATTTATGAAAAAACATAAATACTACAATTTAAACACGATATTTACGTTTTAAACAGCTATTTATCTCAAAAAAAGCATGTATTTTTATTTTGAAATAATTTTTATTAATATTTTCTTATAAAAATAAATTTTATATTTTTTAATTTATGTTTTTATTGCCAAGATTTTGCCAAAAATACAAGATTTATGAAAAAAATTCAATTTGTCGTGAGTTTTTGAAAAACAAGAAATTGCTGTTTAAAACGTTTGTCACTATGGTAGAAAGTACCAATTGAAAGGGGATGCTGTAATATGGCTAAACAAAAGGAGAACACAGGGCTTGGGCAATTTCAAGAAGGAGAATCTTGGGCAAAGCAAGCTGTTGGACAAGGCAAATTCAATGACAATTTTTTGTCTTTTGTTGGTAAAGTAGGAGAGGTTTCTGTTCTGTCAAGATGGTAAGCTCAAAATGGTGTTCCATATGACATGGGCTATAATGGTTGCTCTATTTCTTGTTAATGTCGAGCTACAAGATTTCATACCATCTTGAAAAAAATTCTTCTAACCAAGAAACCCCAAGTTATCTCCCAAGCCGGGAAGGTTAGTGCAATTAGGTTTGGACCATGGTTTTAAAACTCAGTGACTCGTCACTGGGCTCGTCCTTGAGTGACCGGTGACTCAGTCAGGTCATGTTAACTTTATATTTTATATAAATTATATAAATATATGTATATATTATGTATGTTTTACAGTATTTTATCAATATATTATATATAATATATATATTATATGATATTTTTATAATATATTTAATGTAAAATTTTATTAATATATGTATAACCATATTTTTATACATAATATTTATATTATATTTCATATATGATATATAATTATATATATGTATATATATGCATGACTCGCCCATGACTTGTCCATGACTCGTTCGGATCAACTCGGTGAATTGGCCGAGTTTTGTGCAAAATGAGTTTGTACTCGTTTTGTATTCAGTGGTTGGGCGATTCGGGCTGAATCACCCGGTTGACCCGGCCAATTTTTAAACTATGGTTTAGACCACATCACAATATGGCCTTTGATATTGGCGTGATAACTTTTTTCATATTGGTGAAGCATCTCTTGGGATGTGAACTGACACATTAGTTGATTAAGCTTTCTTCTTACCCTTTGAAGCTCATGGAAATGACGTGTCTTAATGACCTTTTCTAAGCTTTGAATTGACTCCCCCATGGCCCATCTCTTGGTTGCAAAACTGAGTTGCTTTGCAAAAACACAGAGGGAATCTTGTAAACTTGCAGTGCTTAACTTTGAGAGATCAATGAAATGCAAGTGGAGTACCTTATCTATTGAAAAAGAAGAAAGATAAAAGCAACTTGCATTACAAGTTGATCATGGCTTTGATGAAGCCTCGCTCCCTTGAAGTTAACTTGTTTGTTAGTGCCTGACCACCCTTGGCACATGTATAGGCATCGGCCTACATGTTCGATAGGGGAGAAAATATTGTTGGTAGAAATTTCCCTCGCTCTAAAAGCAACGATGCCCTTTTGTTTTTGTTAATTTGAAATAGCAAACCAACCAAGGAATTTGCCTCAAGTTCTTCACATTTAGGGACAGCAACTAATATATGAGAATTCTATTTGACTAACTTTATATATATATATATATATATATATATATATATATATATATATATATATATATATATATATATATATAGTAGGGTTGTCGCACACCCAAAAACTTTGACAGAAGGTCAAACTGATTTTCACCATTGATTGGGTATGCAATCAGTGGCGGAATTTTTTTCTGTTGAAACACCGTTTAGCGATGATCATGGCTGTCGCTAAAGGTTTTTTTCCACTAGACTCTTTAGCAGCGGTCAGCGACTGCTGCTAAATGGCATTTTTTCTACCATATCGACATGCAGCACGTCTGATCTTTCATCTGACAAAAGGGTGTTCAACGATACACTCTTTCGTGAGGGATTCACCATATTGACATGCAACACAAGTTTAATCTTTCAAAGATACATTTTTTCCACCATATTTAAAGTTTACGAAAGTGCATTTCAGAATCTAATGATCCAAAAGTCGATTCCTATAAAAATGAGACATGTAGAAGACATCTTTACAATTAGGTAAGCATGTAGAGGACCCCATATAGTTAAGGCATATTAATGTTAACAAAATGAAAAGAAATTAATGTTAACAAATTGAAAAACATGGTTTTTTAAAGATGTGAACCATGTATTTTTTGTAAAATGATTAGAAAACCCTTCTCTAAGGGTAATGTGGCATCTAAATTATTAATTGTTGTGCATACTAATATTTGTGGGCTCTTAACAATTGAAACACTTGAAAAAAAGTCTTATTTTATTACATTCATATATGACTACTCTAGATATAGATACATTTACATAATTTGTACAAAGTCAAATGCTCTCAAATAATTTAAGACATATAAACATAAGGTTGAAGAGTTGTTAGAAAGAAAGATCTAAATAATTAGATATGATAAAAGTGATGAATATAGCTTCCATGAATTTAAGTTCTACTATTATGCTAACAACATAATCTCTCATACAAACATGTCTTATACACCACAACTCAAAGAGAAGAATTAAAATCCTAATGGATATAACCAGATCCATGTTGATACATACAAACCTTTCCAAAAAAATTAGAGATAAGTTATATCATGTATATTCTTAATAGAGTCTCATCTAAGTCTATAGAGCTTACACCCTATGAGTTGTGGACTGGCATGAAGCTAGATCTTAGTCATCTACGAAAGTGAGAGTTGTTAATAAATGTGTTAATCCCCTAGTCAATTGAGGGACAAGTTAGATAGTAAAACTATCAAGTGCATTTTTATAAGGTGCCCAAAAGAATCAAGGGGTTATAGGTTATATAATCCGGATAAAGAATGTATAGAAAGCAGATAAGTTAAATTTTTAGAAAATAAAAAATATGGTTTTGAGCTAGAAGAAGATGATGTCCTTCCTGATATTTTAAATTATTCAGGAGTACCAACTCAAGAACCCGAGCATCATGATCCAGTTGTGAATGATGAGTAATCTCCACAACCTTTACTTGGTCAAAAAAGATTAAGAGATCCTTCATTTTATTTAAATAATTATTACTTATACCTGAGTGAAGAGTTATGTTATTTCATGAACATAGATGAAACCATTAATAATTTCAGTTGTCATGATGTATTTGTTTCAAATGAATCTAATTATTGGATAAAAATAATGAAAGATGAGTTAGAGTCCATAGAAAGAAATTGAGTTTGATAATTAATTACATTGTCTAAGGGTTTTACAATAATTGATAGTAAGTGGGTTCTCAAAAAGAAATTTAAGGCTGATGAAATTATTGATAAGTTTAAGGTAAAATTAGCTGCAAAAGGTTACTCTCAATATAAGAAAATAGATTATGAAGAAACATATTTTTATGTAGCAAAATTTGTTTCAATTCGTATAATATTAACATTGGTGGTTTATTTTGATCTTTATCTATATCAAATAGATTTAAAAACAACATTCTTAAATGGTGAACTGAAAGTGATCATGTATATGCAACAATCAAAAGGTTTTGAAATTGAAGGTAAAAAAAATAAATTATACAAGTTGAAGAAATCATTATATGAACTTAAACATTTACCTAGGCTGTGGTATTTGACTTTTCATAAAACTATAACCAAATTGAATTATTAAGCAAATGCATTAGACCATTATGTATATGCCAAAAAAAGTAAGAGTCAATTTATAAATTTTTCTTTCTATGTTGATGACATGGGCAAGAGAAATTAAATGTTTTTTATGCACAGACAATTGAAAGCCTAATGTATGATATGTCATGCACTAGACATGATTTAAGTTTTGCAACGAGTCTAGTAAGTAAATACTAAAGGAATCATGACTTTTCAAATCGAAAAGCAATGAAAAGAATATTTTGGTATTTAAAGGGAACAAAAGAACTCAATACATGCTGTAAAACCCGAAATTTTTATTATAAAATATTTCAAATTTTGCAAATTGGGCCTAGATCCACATTTTGGATCTAGGACCCATAAAGGGGGTAATTAGGATTAATTAATTAAAATCTCGATTTAATAAAAATAATAACAATAAATAATTAGAATTTTTAAGTTTTTAAAATTAATCCGAGGATCCACAGTTGGATCCATTTGGATCCAATTTGTGGATCCATTTGGATCCAACTTGTGGATCCATTCTGATTTGGGGCCGGGTTACGGGTCTCGGGTCTGGACCCGAGCCGCGCCCTGTAGCAGCTCTTTTAAAAGAAAAGGGCAACCCGATAAGGGTTGCCCGATAAAGCTGGAGCCGAAATCAGAAAGGGGGGCAGGGGGGTTACGCAGAGCGTAACGACCCCGCGCCTCTCGGCAGAGGAGGTGGGGGTCTTGGCCGATAAAAGGGAGTGGAGAGGGGGGGCCCTCTTCACTCGTCTCTCTCTTCCCTCGTTTCTCTCTCTCCCCGTCTCTCTCTCTGTTTGTGTGCGCGCACCGGAGGAAGAAGAGGTCGCCGGCGAGCTGCGGCAACTAGCAGCCATCGCTGACCTCCAGCGAGCTCCCCGTCATGGCAGCAACAAGGAGCAACCCCAGCCGGCCTTACCCACGTGATTTCAGTCTTCGATCGCCGGAAAAGTCGCCAAGAAACAAGCACGGTGCTTCTTGGATTCTTGGGTGAGGGATCGAACTTGAGTTCGATCTCTGGTAATGATTTGAGAGGTGGGGTTCTTGGCTGCCGGAAAACCTCAGATGGTAAGGTATTGGGTTTTTCGGTGGCTGCAACCCAGATTTGGGGGTTTTAGTGTATAACCCTAACCGAAGGTGGGGTGGGTGTTATGGCTTTCAAAAAAAAAAAACCCAAATCAGGCCGATAGGGGAGGGGAAAAGAGGGGTCGGCTGTGGTAGGGGATGACCCCCTCTGTGAAGGTCTCGAGTATTCTATATAGATTACCCCATACTTGGGGGTTTCTCAGTTAGGAAACGAGTAACTCAGGTGGCCTGAGTTCTTTTATTTTCTGTCGATATTTTTATTTCATTCTATGACAGGTTAAGGAGGTTTTTAATGTTTCTTTTTGTCTTCTCTCTAAACTTGTTAGAAGTAGAATGGTATAACATAACATGGGTGTCAAAATTTGCTGTTAGCCGATCTTTGTGTTATGTTTTCATTTGTTTTCTCTGCCAAATGTTTCATTCTTGGATATGATATGGTAACCATAATCTAAAAGTCATGAAAACAATTGGTTTATGCTTATGGAGTTAAGTCTTGATACTGATACTCACCTAAAATATGTTTATCTGAACCGGAGTGCTTGTATCCTTGAAACCAAGTACTTAAGGACTGTTTGTGATTTGTAGATGCGGCTGTTAATTGGCTAATTAAGCCTCCGAAATGTACTGCATATCCTGTCTTGTTAATTCCATAATGTAGCATTTTATTTTGGAATGAATATTGGATTCCCAGAATTTGAATTTTTGTTTCAGTTTGCATTTGATGATTTTTCTAATAGAAGGGGTATGTTGTTTTACCCTTCCGTGGGAGACTTCTTGTTGTAATGTGTTTGGAGAATTGAAACAACTCTACTTCTTATGAAAGTTATTTAGCTTTTATTCATTTCTTTGCTAAATAAACCATTAGTGTCCAACCTTTTTTTTTTCTACCCTATTTGTGGTTATTCATAAATTACATATTGGCTGGTACTATCAAGAAGGAATTCGCTTGTTATTTAAAACTGCATATGTGAGGGTGTTTCATGTTGAACTGAAATTGATAATCCTATCATGAAACTGCATCTGTGTGGGCTTGTTTCCTTTCACTTATGATTTGGCTAAGGTATTTTCATTTGGTTGTCATATGAATAGCCGATGGGGTGATATGCTTTATAATATGAAGTTCAATATAAGTGACATTGAGAGTATTACTTGCTGGACTGAATTGACTATGTTTCTAGCTAGGAGGTTGACGGGTCTGGGGTTGGTAAGCCCGACCAACTTCCCTAGCATATGCAGAAAACTTACATTTTTGCCCGATGAATATGTGAAGTCTTATCTTAGCATATCATTTTGCTGGTTGTTTAATCGTGAATGTGATTATGGATCAGTTATTGATAGTTTGGTGAGCATGTACGCTTGATTATTGTGTGAAATGGTACATGTACACTCACACACTTAAAGAAACCATGGATTTGATTAATGCCCATATGTGATATAGGTAACACACACATTGAAAATGCATATGAATGAATTATGACATGCATATGTTTGGGTTTATATTTGCATGAATATATAGGCATTTTGGCTTAGTGTTATGAATGAACACTACTTGGTTTTAATTATGTGGTGCATAGATGGCCTAAATGGACATCATCGGCCTGGAGAGCCGTGGGTTTGGTTTTCTTTTATTTATGTTTTTAAATGCATCACTTAAACCACATAAGATGGTTTGGCACATTACTACACTGTTCTAGTGGTTTATACGGGCTGGAGTTCCGAATGGGTTCTTGCAAGGGAGAATGCGGGGTTTTCACTTTACTTTTGCATATGTGTTGCAAACTTAAAGAAATGGACTTAATAAAAAAATTAATAAATAAGAACAGTGTAATATACATTTTGGGATATCTCATCTGGAGTATGAGAATCTTGGATATCCGGTCTGAGGGAGACTGGAGAATACAAAAACTCCGTGTGCTGAAATTTGGTCCCCTCAACCCGATATTGAGGTTCTTTCTCCTGGCCACAGTTTTAGGGAGAGTCCGCCACTTTACCCGGGAGTGGTGTGTTTGACACAGCTGTTGTTATGATACCAAGGAAGTGACACTTGTGGGCGTGGGGTGTCCCTTGTGTCCCCGACATTAGATGTGGAGGTCTAATGTTACGATGGATGGTGTTGTTTTCTGATATCGGTCGAGGGCTAAGTTGAAACCCAGTAATAAAATACAAATTGTGTGTTAAGCTACCTTGTGAACCTACTTGACCTCGGGGTTTGTACCCGTTTGGTGTATCCGCGGGCCACGGTAATTAAAAAGAAAAACTTAAAGATGTGTGCATTCAATAGGGCATGCATATGGAAAGATGAAACTTAAATGAAAGATAACAGAAGAAATCATGCATTGCACATAATCATGCATTTTTCTGTTATGCATTAGAGCATGCATGTTTGAATCATTCTTGATATCATGACATCATTTGGTGGTAGCATATGATTTACTTTGTGAAATCATGCTGAAAGGTTTGATTATTTCGTTATTGATATATGACACTGCTTTACTGTTCTTGACTGGTGAGTATATGCAATTATTGGTAGTTATGGATATTTGAATGTTGTAAATTTTATATCTGCACTCACTCAAATCATTGCATGAAATCTTATCCATGTTCTTTCTCTCACCTAGTTTCTTTAGAAGTAGTTGTGCTCAGAATTTCAGTTCTGACACCCTACTTTGTTGGTTTTTCACAGGAAATGATGAACAGTGAAGTTGAACATGCATCTGGGGATGGATAAGAGTCATACTTGAGCTTGACGGCTTCAGCAGAGGACAAAGTGACTCTATTTTTGCTTCTTTTAGTTCTTTTAATTTCTGAAATTGTTACTTTACTTTCAGTTGAAGAAAACCTTGTCTTTGAAACTTACTTACTCATAATAAAAGAGTTTTAGTTGGTTGTTATGGATGATGATTGCAACTTCGTTTGTGGTGGTTGGGCTATCCAATGGAAAGTGGAACTATAAGGACCCCAGATCTCTGGGAAGGTTTCTGCAACTCTTAGAAAAAAAAATATTCCGCATTTTTAAAGGGTCTGGATTGGGGTCGTTACACATGCTATCAAGCATATAGACTAAAGCTTGTGAATTATTTGATTCAGATTTTTTTGGTGATAGAGATGAAGCAAAATTCATCTCTGGCTATGTGTTTATTTTAGGAGGTGGGGTAGTTGCATGGTCATGTAAAAAGAAAGGGTGTGTGGTACAACATACTCATGAAGTTAAATATATAGCCTCTAACATGGTTGATACAATTGATGTTTTAATAAATTGCTTCTTAAATAATTTGAAATTGAAGATTCTAATATATCTAGTTCAAATTTATTGTGATAATAAAGTTGTCATACATTTAAATAACTTTAGAAGTGAATATATTGAGATCATATATCAATATGTGCATGACATGGTTATGAAAAATAAAATTGTAGTGGATTGTGTTCTATCATGTAACATGGTAGCCGATCCTTTGACAAAGATAGACAGGAAGGATGTTTCTTCTAGACATGTTAGTCAAATGAGACTTAAGTATGTTTACTTTATATATCACTCATTTGAATATAAGTTCAAGATGAGGGTTGTATAAAGTTCACAATAATTGTTTGAATACAATACAACTCAAGAAAATATACCAATGCAAAGCCGAAAAGTGGTACTAAACTTGGTAGCACAAATTGCCCCTTATGACCAAGTGAGAAATGTTGAAAATTTGTAATCATAAGGTAACCGTTGGGAAGAGCCACCTTCAATGGTTACATGTCTCCCAAGCTTTTGGGGCTATGTAAGAAGTTTAACACGTAACATAAAATAAAATTAAACATAAAATAATAATATATGTTAACATATAGTTACACACTCACTTTGAATCCAAGGAATGCAACATTTGAGTTGAAGAGACACTTGTTCATTGGACATGTCCCAATCTAATCCTCTTTCAAGTGTTGCAAAAAGACCTTCAAGGCTACCAATGGGGGGAGGGGGGGGGGCTCCGCTTGTTTGATAGGAGCAACTTGTGCATGTTACCTTGTGTTGGGACGTTACAGGTTCAAAACCCAATGGTATAATTGTATAACCGGTAGAGGTCTTCCTAATCTCAGCTTGCCTTTCAAAAAAAAAAAAGACCAAGACCATGTTAGAATACATGAAAAAAAATCTGAGATCTAAGAATCCCAACATATCAAGTGTGAAAGGCACGAGGTTGTAAACCAAAAATTTGTCTATGGCGATTTATTGTGTAACAACGTACACCCTTCGATTCGGGTTCACCCATTTTTGCATCGGTATACTTCTTACGTCTGGGGAGACCTTAGAAGTACTCAAGAACTGTGTTCATGAAAACTGAGATTTGGTGATGTGATTGATTCAAATGGGTGGTTGGAGTGGGATGGCACATTTGGTATGGACACTTTGTATTATGATGGGTATATGAACTTTGGAGCAGGGGCAAACACATTTAAGTGTGTGAAGTGGAAGGGTCTGCACTTGATTGTGGATTATAGAGAAGTGGGTGTGTTTAGTGTTAGAAGGTTCCTTGGGGGTGAGTCATGGATTTCTGCTAAGGGGTCCCTTTCCTTCCTAGGATTTAAATTGGAAATTTAAGTTACCCCTACTCTTATGCTTTGTAAATAAATAACCTATTGATGCTTTGTAATTAAGGCTTAGTTTGGAGCCTTGAAACCTGAGGTGTGTTGGGGTTTCATTTGGGAGCGATGGTGTTGCCAAAACAGTGCTTTGGGGAATGGAGTTGGTGGTAGCCCCAACTAGATATTTTAACAAAACACAATTTTTTTGTGCCTTGGAATCACCACCGGCCATCACTGCCATTCATTGTGCAAGCAGTGGGCCCCACCGTAAGTGATAATGTCATCATTTCACATCTGATGGGGGTGATTGCAATGATGGGCGGGGGTGATTTCAAGACACAAAAGTTCTTGTTTTGTCAAATCACGTGATATGTCCTCGCTCCCAACACCACGTTTCAACTCCATTCACAAGGGGATGTTTTAGGCAAGTCCATCCTCAATGCATTTTAGCAAAACCATAAATTGGCAACACATGGAGATGATAGTGTTTCCATCTCAATGAAAGGCTCATCAGAGCCTAAATAACCAATCTCTCTCTCTCTCTCTCTTTGTAATAAGAATGCTATTGGAAAACTTTTTTCTAAGCATGCCTTAGCTCGATCTATGTATATGGATCAAAGCACGTTGTTTCTCATTGTGTATAGCATAGAGATATTTGAAGTTTTACATTTGTTGCTCTTGCATAGAGTAGGGTAGATTGTCCCCTTTTCTTTTGATTTACTGATTAATTTAGATATGTTTTTTCCTTGTTAATCTTTGTTTTGTTTTGGCCTTTTTTTATTTGCAACGTTCATATGTGACTTTTCTTTTTTTTGGCTAGGCCAAGGGACAACCTCAATCACCTATTGCACATTGGCAAGCCTCTTATTGTAAGACCTTTGTGGTCTTTTCTTGTCCACCTACACTCAACTTTGGCCTTGAGATAAAGGATGCCACCAATTTGAGTATATTGACAAGTTTTTTTTAAAGGTGTATATTCACAAGTTGTCTCTTAACTAAATTTGGTTCTCTCGCAGATTAATACATCAAAAACTTATTGTTTGCCATTCATATTGCATATTGGCTATATATATCATATATATTGTTAAGTTATCAGCAAACAACTTGATATTAAACATACAAAGAAAAAATCAAATTCAAACACTAAATCAGTGTATTAGCAATTATATACAATTATTATTAAAAAAACAAATACATGACATAAAATTGAATGCACACTGTGGGTTTGGATATTTCAAACATACAAAGTATATATGAAGATGATCAAGTATGTGGATTGGGGAATCATACACTTTTATCTTTCTAAATTGAACTCCTTAAAAATCTCTAGTTTTGCTTCTCCACATTATTTGAAAGGTTAATTTTTCAAAAGAATAAAAAATACAGGTAAAAAAACATGATTTTTCCTCATGTATTGTGACACATCGTGGTACCTATTTTTTGGCCTATTTTCTTAGAATTTTCTAGGATTTGGATTGAGTAGTGATAATATGGTGTTGTATAGGTTATATATAGCCAATGCTTGCACCATTTTGTTAACTACAACTGGTTGAAAATCAGACCCTATTAATATGACATATGATATGATTCAATCATATTCTAACATAAGCCAAACAGACCAAATGGTTCCTATCTAGGAGGTGGGGACCCAAGAGAGCACGCGGCATTTCACGTTCAATTTATGACAAAATTTTATCATATGCCATATGGTATATTCTTTCCTCGAGAAAAGAGTTGATGGGTTTTTCTTTTCTTTTCAAACGTTCCTTGGCGTTAAGCTATTCTCAGGAAATGGAGTGGGGGGATCAGGTGCAATCACATTGCACATATTGAGTATGTCATTGCACTTGACTGCCTTCTATCTCTGGGGTACAACCTATCTGGCAAGGGACCCAACAAAAAGTGAAAGGCATATCAGCTGCAGTTGTGACGTCTTAAAATTTAAAACCTGAAAATTTTACCAATTTTTTTTAAAATCTTTTTGAATAATGATAGCAAAAAATGATTTAATGTTGTGTTTGAGTTTCGACAATTCTAAGCGGGTCAGTGGGGTGAATAACACTAAACATTATTAGAGTAAAATCAAAATATTATTTATATCATCTTTGCCAAAATGTACTCAAAACACAAAACATTATGAACAAAAAATCTCAAGTTAGGCCCTAGATCCTCTGAAGAGTGTTAGTTCTGGACACTGCACCTACCTCAACAAAACCCCATTAAAATGCTAAACTTTTGACAGGTAAGTCTATACCAATTTCAAATAATTCAGAATATTAAAACATATTCAAGTACCAAAATATAATTTAGAGGTTGTAGTTCTTTCACATCTAGGACTAGAGCATATCCATAGAAAAGTATAACAGAATACAAAACATAACTATTTGAGTTTATTAGGGCATATTTTCATCTCAAACTGTGATTCAAATGATTTTTGTTTCGATAATTAACCATCCACCCTGATACGTGGGGGAAGACAGTTACAGACAGTCGAAGCATTTCGAAGGTGCATTATTCTCAGATATTTTAAACTTGGGTGCTTGACTGTAACAGAACCAAAGTAGGTGGTCTGTGACTGGAAGAAATCATCGCTAAGGCAGAACAAAAAAATATGATGCATCCTGAACTAACTGTAGTAGTTAGAGATCTATCATCTAGAATACGTGGATAACCCCTGCCTCCAAGACCTACGAATGAGTGGAGACCACTGAGACACCTTGCTTCAAAAAATCAAAACAGAATCACTCGAGATTGTACCATCTACCTTCTTCAAGGTATCAGATAAAAATGGGTATGAAGTATTATTTTTATTACAAGAATCATTATTTTATGTGGCTTACACCTCAGCTTAGTCTAGCTAAGTGTGAGGGCTCGAGCGCCAAAGATGCAGGTGCAGTGGAGGTCCAAATTAACCAGCTCAGGTCTAGATGGTAGCAAGGCCAAGCTTGATGCGGCAAAGGGTGAGGTGCAGAAGGGCTTGGGGTGAGCTGGGAGAGGGTGCAGCTGAGGACGAGCTCGGTAGGCCCCAAACCGGGTGGAGTTAGGGTGTGCGCTAACACCAGCAGTGGTCGGCTTGGTGCAGTGAGGAAGCTGGGCACAAGAAGGGAGGTTATTCTGTTGGGAGGCTCAGGTTCACCAGCAAACGGTGGCAAGGTGGCTTCATGTGTAGCAGAGGTAGAGAGGTGCACAACAAGGGAAGGTCAGACCAAAGAGCTGGGCACAAGGTGGGGGTGCTCAGCATGTCCCAAACCAATGGAGGGAGGTCATCACTGAGTTAGGGAGAAGCTCTGAGGAGCTGGGAGATGATGGAGATGGAAGGATTGCTGGGTGAAAGGAGGTAGTGGCTTGGCTACACCATCATGGGAAGAAGTTGAAGAAGACGAGACAGAGAAAAAGAGCTCTTAGCGAGAAGGAAAGGGAGGATGTGAATGAATGAAATAAGGAGGTGGGGGACCCTTTATATAGGAGAGAAGGGCAGGCGAAGCATTGCCAAATGGAAATGCTCCCTTTTACAAGTTTTAAAAAGGCTTAAAAATTTTCAAAAAACATGGGGAGTAAAATCGGGTGCGATGGGGGTGTTGGGAAATGGATTTGGATCTGGTACGGATCCAAATTCAGTCCACCATATCCAGATAGTTAGTTTTTTTTTTTTGTGAAGTTAGTTATTTAGTTTATAAGACCAAACCAAAAACTAGTTAGAAAACCAACCTGTTTAAAATTTTTTATTTTTAAATAAATCAAGGAACAATAAATATATTTATTATAATCTTATTTACCTTTTTTATTTAAGAAATACCTCTCGGGTATTTCACAGTTTTCGATTATGCCTTTTTTTTGGGTAAAAAATTATCAATATGCTCTTGAACCTGTTAAACATGTTTGAGGCTTGTACGAACTCATATTTCGACGAAATTACTTTCATTCTTTTCAAAATTTCAATGCGGTGGCAACCGTGCATTCAAAAATCATAACATATGTCATAAAAAATAATCATCACTTTAGATTTTACAATTGATCAAAATTACCAAAAAATTTATCTGGTATTACAGGCACACTAAAATGTGCAATGTGATTGCACCTGATCTGCAGTAAAAAAAATGGATGGGAGTAGCATTCTACCACATGGCAAGATCATGAGAGCCTTGTGGATAATCAAGATGAAGGGTATGAAATACAAGTTCTCATATGCCGTATGGCCTAACCCGGCTAAGCCTGATGCATGGTTGGAGGCCTTCGGTCTAGTTTTCTTGAATGCTAGGTCTCACACTCATCGCTGGTCTCCAATTCCCCTGGCCAATGGCAACTCCTTGCAATACTTGCAATTAAAGGTGTCAAAGGGTCAGGTTTACCCAAACTCAACCCCGACCAAACCATATAGGGTCCGGGTATGGTAATAAATAAGAAGACCAGATTAAGACCCAGGTCTGGACCCAAAGATCTGATTAATAAATTATCTGGGTATAGTTTGTGAAATTTTATACCACACCCGGGCCTGACCAGAGTTCTGATTAAGACCTGCATTTTTTCAATGAAAAATTGATAAAAAATACATTTTTACCGAGTATGGTCTGGGTCTAGTTCATGTAGTTCTTATCGGGTCAGGGTATGGTTTATCTTATAGTGAACCCGATTAGACCCACGTCTGGACACAATACCAAACCCAAAATTCAGGTCCAAGTCTGGTTTCACCTGTGTCCTAACCAAGATCCGTTGACACCCCCTGCTTGCAATTCCACACCCCTGTCTGGGCAGAGTAGTTGTGAGGGTGCCCAGATTAATGTACGATTCCATATCTTGCTGGAGTCTAGACTTAGCCCAGTCAACCAGTAATTCTTGGTCAAACCAATCTGGGTCCGGCTCGTCCTTTACCCATGAAAGCTGCACGTTTTCAAACCCTACTCTTGAGACTCAATAAATTGGAAGGGCTGGTGCTCGTGGCAAGGGAAACCATCGCGTGGCGTAGGTTCTGTACTTGTGCGCGGCAAAGGGAACCTGGAAGGACTCCCTTCTCTCTGCTTTCCCTTCCGCTAAACAGTAAGCATCATCATCATCTCTCTCTCTCTCTCTCTCTCTCTCTCTCTCTCTCTCTCTCTCTCTCTCTCTCCCTCTGCGTGCCGTAAACCCAAATCATGATTTTCATTGGATGGAAATCTTGATCACTGCGCATGTCATCGCAGTCAATAGTTCGCACCCAAACGCCACCAATTTCTGCAATCTCGTTTGCACGATTCATAGTTTTTCTTCCATCGGTTATATGTTGAGTCTTGAATTGAAACGCATCCTGTTAGGAGCTCTGGTTAGCCTCACTGGGTTAAGTGTTTGTATGTCGTAACGCAAACGATTTGTGAATCTTTGATTGATTGAAAGCAAAGATTAGGGCGAATTGAAATTCGTTCGATTTCGATTCGTTTCGGCTTGCTTTTCGCCGTCGGTTATTGCTAAGTAAGCGCTCCATTACCTGTATGAAACTGAAAAAAGAAACCAGTATCGACGAAAGATCTCTTTGACGGACCAACTGTAGATTGGTGACCGAGTTTGGTGTTCAAATTATTTATCTTGAAGAGACACTCACTGCATGTTTTACATTACAACTGGAGCAAATGAGAGCCTTTTTTTATTGGATGGGAGAAGCTTCCAAAATCACCTTTTACTTCTTCCTTTACTTATTCACTGTTTCTAGGTGGTAGGCAATCAAAATGTTGACCTTATAGGCATGTTTGGACATTGGATACTGTATAACTATCTCAATTTGCAATAAAGATACATATTCTGCCTGAATCTTTTGAATCGATCCCAAGTCCTCTGCTATGTCACACAGATTACGGCTACAGATACGGTGACAGCCATTTTTATGAAAATTTTAATATGACTAGTATATAGGGGACACGATACGGGGGCCAAAATGAAGTATCAGTGTGATATAGGTCCTCTGTCATAGTTGGCAACTTGTGAGCTATGTGGGCAAGCTCTCAAATGAAAGCAGAGAATATATATATATATATATATATATATATATATATATATATATATATATAAGAGAGAGAGAGAGAGAGAGAGAGAGAGAGAGAGAGAGAGAGAGAGAGAGAGAGTTTTGTTCTCTTGCTTCTTGCTTCTTGCTGTGGTTTTAAAGTTAAGTGTTGATTAATGTTTTGACTGACGGTTTCAAGTCTTGATCTAGGTCACTGTGAAATAACATTTCTCCGTGGCACAGTTCAACTAATTGCTTTTGCTATTTCTTCCTTTCTTCTTTTTCCATGACAAGAGGAGTACAATAGGGTGGCATGGATCAAGGCAAAACTATGGGAGCAGAATCAAGTTTATCTTGTGTTAAGTGCGGCCATCCTGCACGTCTTCAGTATGTTCTTCTTATCTACTGTTATCTTTTATTGCAAAATTTAAATGTTAAGATTAGCCTTTCAACTAATTCATATGTTAGCCTTTGCTTTGTGAAATGGTTCTTGTATAATCAAATTGGAAATGATGTGATGGTCGTATTGCCACATGTTCACTAGTGTAAGATGTCCATGATGCGTAACTTGTTCTGTATAATGTTATGCTTATCAACTTTTTTCACAAAACCTTTTTCTTTTTTTTTCATTCCTTTGAAATTGTGGGTTTTAAAATTAAATTGTTGTCTGTATTGGCTTTGAAATGCATGACCATGGTGTGCACATGCAGGTATCGTTAGCTGGTCTTAGTTTCATAAATGACATAAATAAGGTTGAATGTTTTCAGTTATTGCTTCAAGTCAAATTGCTCCACGGTTAACTATCACGAGTAATTCAAATTATATTGTTGGGTAAAAATTAAATGTCTGGGTATTTTGATGGATTATTAATTACAATCATGCTAAGATTCTTTAGCTGCCATCAAGTTGAGAATGGGATTGACTTACATGTATTAAAATTTTAAAATTACATACCCTGCCAACTCAATAGTAATATTTATTGTTATTAAAGTGTGAAGACAAACTTTCAGCTGCAGGAGGGTCTAGGGAGATGATGCAATATTGAAATGAGACATACAGGTTATCTGATGAATGCCATATTCACCATTAAGAATGGATGATTATTGAACACTTGGCAGCTAGAAGCATCTAGCAACTGCCTTGACGAGTGTCCATAGTGGAAATTTCCATTCAATCACAATGAAAAAATTACACATGATTCTGAACGTGAATGATTAGGTGATTATCTTAAGAATAGAAGATGCTTTTGCATTGTTTTATCTTATCGGTGTCAGCTGCAGAACCTTGTTACAAATTTGATGCATCATGATAGTGTTGTTTTAAATATAGGCCTTGCTACGACTTATCATTGCTTGAGAACATGAAAGAGAAAACCATGTTTCAATAAGAGACATGCCAATGTATTTCTTGCTTCAGATAAATGAATTGGTCACATCTTTCTCCTACTGATGTAATCATTTGTACTCATATTTGGACTTGTAAGAATTGTGATCTATTATTACATTTTGATGAAGGTGTTTTTCAGTGTTTGTTGAAGTTAATTTGGTTACCTTTTCATTGCCAAATATGTATGAACATATTCCACCATATGTCCACTACACACCATATGTTCTACATTTATTTTTTATTCTTCATGATTTTTGTTTATCGTGAAGTTGTTTCTGTTCTTTTTAGGTGTCCTAAATGTGTGGAATTAAAACTGCCTCAGGAAGGTGCTGCTTTCTGGTTAGTAACCATTATCTTTATCGTGGATCTTTATCTTCAATTTTTTCCTTTTTCAAGATCATTACTTTCACCTGTTTATGTATTTTGTAAATGGTAGGACACTAGGTGTTTTAAGTTCATGCAATGTTAAATACTTAGACATAAAAGCATACAAATTTATTGCAACAGTCATTTGGTAATTATGATAGTTATGCGAAAAAGAACTGTCTTTGTGCTTTGTGTTTGTGTTCAAGTACTTGTTGATTATCTTGGGCCGGTGCTTTTATTTTTTTGTGGGACTTCCAATTAGACTATCCTGAATTGCACATCGTTAGAAATACAAAGTGTTATTAAGAGTGTCCTAGGTATTGTTTAGAGTGCACTCATGTCATATTGTTTAATTTGTGGCTTTAAACTGTAGGTATTTCACCCATTCAAACAGATGGGCTCATTGGTTTCTCTATTTGCCATGAGAGAGACACAAAAAATAATGTTAAATTATTTCAGTGATAATTACCATCTTAATAATGTTAAACTATCCCAATGATAATTCAAACGGATGGGTGAACCAGTTTTAATAATTAACAAGTTTAATAAATAAGTTTCTAAGTATCTCCTATTGATCATCTATATGGATCTATTGCATAAAACCTATGTCACATGGGTGCGGGTGCGGGTGCGGGGATGCGACACTTCCAAAAAACCCGGGTGCGGGGGTGCGGCATGGGCAACAATGTAAAAAAAAATTATATATATATATAATTTTGAAGTTTTAACAGTTTAACATTTAACAATTAACATTGTCATAATATGATTCATCATGCATGCAGTATATCAACCTAAATATCAAATTATCAATCAAATAAGTAAAGCAATTACATAAATCGACCTAAATATCAATCAAATACTTAAAGTATAAAAGAACTAAATTACGTACTAAAGTATATCCTGATGAAGTAATGAATGTTAATAATTTTCTTCTTCATCATCAAATGCATCATTAGAAGGAATACTGGGCTCAGCTAAATCCATGTTTGTTATGTTGAAATCATGTTCTCCCTCGAAGTCACACTCTTCTGGGTTTACATCCCAAAATTTGGATGTTCCTTGTCTGCGTTATAAACCCAATTTGAAAATGATAAATACAATACAAGTATATTTAAATGAAAACTAAGAAATAATCAAATAACTAAGAGAGCAAATTAGTACCTGTATTCATCATTGCTTCGCGAAAGTAATCGAAGATTTGAATGAACATATACTAAATCCTCTGCACGCTTGCTGATGAGTTTGTTTCTCTTTATGTTGTAGATTTGAGAATATGTGCTCCAATTTCTTTCACAACAAGATGAACTAGCAGGCTGCGATAACAATCTTAATGCAAGACGTTGGAGAATAGGTGTTTCTGATCCAAATGTTGACCACCATGTGATAGGATCTATATTATCTTCTTCTCTCGCGAATACTGCCGGTCCATATAATCTCGAAGATGAAAATTTTTCAAACTCTTGTGTAACTTGATGTAGAAGATATGCTTCTGAAAAAAGTCTTGTCATACACATATTTCTATGTCTTGATAGCTCTGGGTCTAAATTTGGAGGGACACGACCAATACCACCGGCCCGCCACTTATTTGCATAATATTTTGGATTAAGAGAATGTGCATGCAATGCAAAGGAGTGTTGCTCTTATCCCATCTTCTGACTAAAATTGAATGAATATGATTAAAAAAATCTGAATAATCCAATGTAGGATTTTTTTCTTCATGCTTGAAAAGTATAGCTTGTAATTTTTCAATCATATTATCCCACATTTCATAAACTCTGTGAAGCATGGGCTCATTCTTGTCAACTTCTCTTAACATTTCTCAAATAGGTTGCGTAAATTGAAGGAAGTATACCACTCTGTCCCAAAACTCATCATCAAGAATGAATTTTTTAATTTCTTGAGCCTTGATATCTTCATTAGCACGATAGAATGTCCAATTTTCATCAGTCACTATGTTAATCAAAGCATTCTTCACTCTTTTAATCCTCTTCATCATCACAATGATGGACGCAAAACGTGTTTCAGCGACCTTCAACAATTTCAAATTAGAATGCCTATTAAATATAGCATTAGCACGATGGTGGTTAACAACAAAATTCCTAATGCTTTTGACATTTCTTTCTAAATCTTCAATCCATGAACATAAAGCATATGCTTGTGAATTTTCTTCTTCTTTGGGGTTGCAGATGCTCTTTAGGACTAGATTTAAGCTGTGTGCTACACAGAGAGTCCAAAAAATATGAGGGTACTCATTCTCCAAACTCAACGCTGCACTTTTACAAACTGGAGTATTGTCTATAATGATTTATACCACTTTCTGATCACCCACTTCTTTTATCACTTCTATAAACAATCCCTTCAAATACTCTGCATTTTTATATTCCCCAGATACATCAACTGCTTTCAAGAATATTGGGCCACTAAGCGAACAAACAATGAAATTGATTAATGGACGCCTTTGAATATCTGTCTATCCATCACACATAATAGAAACTCCATTTTGCTCCCATGAATATTTTTTAATCTCTAGCAACCTCTCCACATTTGCCCTCTCTTCTGCAAGAAGTGTGGTTCGTATTTTTTCTGAACTTGGAGGCACATAACCACTCAAATTACAATTTGCCAAGGATATTACTAAATCCTTCCAATAAGGATTTCTAGCCGCATTAAATGGGAGTGAACCAGAATAAAAATACCTCTTAACTTTTCTATCCAATTATTTTCTTCCATATGTATTGAATGTTGCTTGTATCGTTCCTCTACCTCCTACATTGACTTATCTTTTTTTTTTTCAGCATCTTCTTGGTGGCTTGCAAATGACACACTGACTGCAGAAGAATCGGCCATTGCCTTTCTCTTCTCATATTCTTCTTGTATTTTCTTCGCATTGCCTCATCAACTTTTCTGCAAGCTGAAATGCCATGTCCTGGTATCTTCAACAAATGAGCCTTCACTCTTCTGTAAGACCCAACAAAATCTCTTTCGCAGAGCTTGCATCGAAATCTCTTGTTTCCACCACCTCCTTCTCCAGTTTTTGCAAGTTTATTTACATGTACCCATAGCGTCCCCACATCATCAATCCCACTGCAACTATCAGCAAAACTAGCAGCAGAACTCACATGTTGGGATGAGGATGACGCGAATCCTTTCTCTTTATCTGTCATTTTTATCTTGAAAATACAAAAAAAAATACATTAAAATTTTCAAATCAATTATACTCGACCCCCTCCCCCTGTCGAAAACACAGGGAGAAGGGGGGGGGGGGGGCTCAGCCCAGAGTTACCAGTCGAGGAAGCGGGAGCGGGAAGCGATACGGGAAGCGGGAGCGGGAAGCGAGGCACTTTAAAAAATTTAGGAAGCGGGGAAGCGTGGGACTACTTAGAAGAAAATTTCGAACCGTCTCGGAAGCGACCTAGGAAGCGAACCGGAAGCGAGGGGAAGCGGAAAAATGGAAAAAATGGGGAAGCGAGGGGGAAGCGTGGGGGAAGCGCGCTTCCCATAAATGGGAAGCGCGTTTCCAAAAAAGGGGGACGCTTCCCCTCACGCTTCGGAAGCGCGACGTTTCGCGCTTCCGAAGCGCGACGTTTCGCGCTTCCGAAGCGCGCTTCCCCTTTTGCCTAGGCGCTTCCGGTAACTCTGGCTCAGCCCCTCCCCTGCCAACCCAACAAGAGAGCGAGAGCGAGGGGGGCTCGGCCCCTCCCCTGCCGAAATAGAGGGAGCAGGGGGGGGGGCTCAGCCCCTACCTTGCTGACCCAACAAGAGAGCGAGAGAGATGGGGGGGGGGGGGGCTCGGCCCCTCCCCTGAAATCAAAGGGAGTAGGGTGGGGGGCTCGGCCCTTCTCCTGCCAAAAACAGGGAGGGGCTCAGCCCCTTCCCTACCGAAAACAGAGGGAGCAGGGGGTGCTCAGCCCCTCCTCTGTCGACCCAACAAGAGAGCGAGAGGGGGGGGCTCGGCCCCTCCCCTGCCGAAAACAGAGGGAGCAGGGGGGGGGGGGGCTCAGCCCCTCCCCTGTCGACCCAAAAAGAGAGCCAGAGGGGGGAGGGGCTCAGCCCCTTCTGTGCCGAAAACAGAGGGAGCAGGGGGGGGGGGGGCTCAGCCCCTCCCCTGCCGACCCAACAAGAGACCGAGAGAGGGGCGGGGGGGGGGGGGGGGGGGGGGCTTGGCCCCTTCCCTGTTGACCCAACAAGAGAGCGAGAAGGGAAGGGGGTGCTCGGCCCCTCCCCTGCCGACCCAAGAAGAGAGTGAGAGAGGGTACATACCTGCGAAAGGAGAGGAGGAGCTGGGGCGTCGATAGGAGACAACTCGAGCTCGGGGGGAGAGTAGAGGAGAGATTAGGGCAAAAAAAAATTTTTGCCCTAATCCTCCTTTTGATCGGGGATTTTTTTTTAACGCCAAAACAGTGGACAAAAATGACCCTGGGTGCGTTGACCGCACCCAGGGTCGTGTTGACTGCACCCGGTGCTGCACCCGCACGCGCACCCGCGTCGCGTCGATGCGGGTTCGACACCTGTTTTGCCGAGTCCCTGTGACTTAGCATAAAACTTATTTTATAATTACTAATTCAAGAGTAACCTTTATATATTGAACACTAGTGAATTTTCTAATTCCATAAATTTCTCATATATCTCGTTTGTTAGTAGGCTAACCTAAAGCATCACATTTCTTTCTCATATTTTGAAATGTGTTCGATTTAGCCAAAGGATTATGTAAGTGTTCACCAGTACTATCTATTGTCTTTTTTCCTTTCTTTTTTGTGTAATTGGGTGCATGTTGTAATGAAATACAAGGTTGTCCATATCATACCTATATCGTACGACACGGGCCCATATCGTATGATACAACCTATATCGTACGATACAGTCCTGACACACTTAAAAAGGGCTGAAGAGTCATTTTTTTGTTTTTGGGTTTTAAAGACCTCTTGAGGGCCGACTCCTTCATTTGTGTAGAGGCCATTAGAGAGGTATCCATGCACCCTAAGACTCATGAGAAAATTTTGGGGGCCGATCCGTGTGTAAGGGAGAGGGCTTTTGCGATTTCATCAAGAGTGCATTTCCACCATTTTTTCACTCAAGAAAGTGGGTTTAAGGTAAAAAACCATATTCTTTTTTTTTTATTGAGCTTTTTTGGGGGGAAGATGACATCATATGATCCAACATGGCAATGGGGCACTCGAATAATGAGTAAAAATCGGTTGAAAATCGAGTGCAACTATTGTCATACTGTTATTTCGGGTAGTATCTCTCAATTGAATCATCATTTAGCTGGAACACATCATAATGTTATCGCGTGCATGTCAAGAAAATTGTTGGATGAGCTTTGAGAGGACGAAGATGAGCTCCCTACTTCTGATCCTACAACACCTAGCGTAGCATCAAAAGTAGATAGTTCTGTAGCAAAGGAAAAAGGTGTGACTTGTGCTAGTAGCAGTGTTGCGATTACAAGAAGAAGATGAGGAGAAAGAAGAGGAGGAGGGAGTTCTTCGAGAGGAGGTAGTGTTAGAAGCTCTATTAGGAGTTTTTTTCCTCTTAGGTTTGTCCCTGGAGGACAACCCGACATTCGTACTGCTATGACTTCTCATATGGTTTTATGATGTCTGCATTCCTTTCAATGCGGCAAATTTATTTTATTTTCAGGCTATGACAGATGTTATAACCAGTATCGTGCATGGATACAAGATGTCTTCATATCATGCTTTAAGAGAAAATATTTTAGATGTTAATGTGAATGAAATGAATGCTTATTGTGATGAGATGAGGCAGTCATGGTGAGAGACTGAGTGTAGCATCATGGCAGATGGGTGGCCAGATAGAAAGTCGAGGACTGTGATAAATTTCTTTGTCTATTGCCCCAAATGAATCATGCTTTTGAAATCAATTGTTTTGTTTGATACGCCTAAAACAATTGATGTATTGTTGATGGTTTTTGACCAGGTTGTGGAAGATGTTCAACCTCAAAACATTATACGGTTCATTACTGATAATGCAACAAATTATAGGGCAGCAGGTAAAGAATTGACAGAAAATTTTGGGTCATTCCTTTAGACTCCGTGTGCTACCCATTGCATAGACCTCATGCTTTAGGATATCAATAACATGGATTGATTCATAGTGCAGTTACTAGATTTGTTATGAATTTTTTGACAGTGCGAAGTCTAGTAAAAAATAGAGTTGTACTAAAAAAAATATTTTCATCAGATGAGTGAAATGCATATCTCAATGCATAAAAAAAAGGCTAGAGAAAATATAGATATTGTATTCAGCAGTGAATTCTGAGATTCATGATGAAGTTGTTGAGAATAACTATACCTTTGGTGAAGGTGTTTCAAGAAGTTGTTGAGAATAACTATACCTTTGGTGAAGGTGTTTCAATTGGTTGACAGTGAAAACAGACCAGTTATAGGTTATCTTTATGAGGTAATGTATAAGGCAAAAAAGGCCATTAGAGATAATTTGAAGGAAAAAAATTTGTACATACTTATATGAAATATCATTGCTCATAGGTGGACTCAGCATCTTCATCAGCATCTTCATGCTACAACATATTATTTAAATCCTTTATTTAGATACTTTCCTACGTTTAAAATGGATAGGGAAGTATACAAGGGACTTTTGGATTGCATCATAAGGTTGAATCCTGATTATAGCATTTAAGATCAAATTCATAAGGAAATGAAAACTTATGATAATGCATTGTATGATATGGGGAGACCTGCAGTAGTGCTAAACCGTGACATGAGTCCATGTGATTTATTTTGTCAATTTTAATTTGTTATTTAGTTATGATGTTTTGTATGATTGTATATTTGTTATTGTCTTATTAATTTCTCATTTTCTTATTTTTTCAGACATGTGGTGAGCCAGTTTTGGAAGTGATGTTTTAAATATGAGAGCTTTTGTCGTTAACATTCTTAGCCAAACATGTAGTGTAAGTAGATGCGAGAGAAACTGGAGTGTCTTTGAGCAAATTCATATCAAAAGAAGAAATAGATTTGAGCACAAAAGGCTCAATGTTCTCGTCTACGTTCGCTACAACTTACAATTGAGGCAGATGTATATAAAATTATAAAGTTTATTTGTCATTTTCATTCAAAACCCAAATAATTTTAATTTTTTCATGTCATCTTTTTAGGCAAATCGAAAAGTTATCAGCAAGGAGGCACACGAGCAATTTGATCCCATCAGTTTGGAATATTTTGATGAATTAGATGCATTGATTGAAGAATAAGCAAGGCTCTTTTGAATGAAGAGGTCATTCAATGGATTAACATAGAAATAATACAAGAGGTAGATGATGAAGATCCCATGTATCTTGGAGATGATGTGGATGTCGAAGGAGGAGAAAAAAAATATAATGATGTTGAAGGCGATTATGATTATTGAGGTTTTATGTAATATGTTTTAAAAAAACTTGGTTATTTAACACTTAATTGTTCATAAACTTGGTTATTTTTTTTTATGTAACATAAAAGTATAAGTCTTGTGTCATATTCTTAAATTCAAGATATTTAATATTTTGCATTGTTCTTGTGAGATATACATGCAATATTATCTATGATTCTATATTAGTTGATGTTTGATGATGTCTTATGCGGCTCGTAGAGACATAAATGCTTCATATATGATTTTTGTTAAATTGTATCTCATATATATCTATATATAGAGAGAGATACATATACATATATAATATATATATATATATGTCTATGTATTTATCTATTTATATATATAAATATATATATTTTTCTTTGTAATACCCTCTGGGGGTAAAACTGTCTTTTCACATGTATCACACATATTCACTTGAATATGCTTTTTCTTTTTCTTTTTCTTTTCTTTTTTCTTTTCTTGTTTTTTTATTGTTTGGAGGGGTCCACCATATAGACGTTGGACCCCTCCAATGGTCATAAATATGACCGTTGGAGGGGCTCCAACGTCTATGGGAGCCCCTCTTTGGGTCCCTTGTAGCTTATAAATAGAGGGTGTTTCCCTATTGTATTTGAATGCTTAGTAGTGCTCTCTCTCTCTCTCAATAAAAGATTACCTTTTTTATGCCTTTGTGCATTTGTGCTCATTTGTGAGTATTTCCTTGTGCCTTTGTTCCTTTAATTCTCTTTGTGAATCTTGTGGATTAATCAAGTCATCTTTGAACTTGATATTCTTGAAGATGTTTTTACATGGTACCATAGCTTGGTTTATGAGAAGCTAGCACGTGTGCTGCCGTCATCACGGTGGTTGCCTCAAAACCGTGCCCACTCTTCATTCTTGTATTTTGGCATGAAAAGCTCTTGCAATACTTCCTGGTTGGCGTACTACAAGAAATAGCTAAAAGTAGATCCATTGTGGTAAGTATTCTAATTGTGAAGTTTCTTTTGTTTCTCATAAAATCTCCTTAATGGCGGAAAAGGATTCACATTTTTTCCTCGAATTCAAACTCAACGGGTCAAACTATCATGTTTGGGCCGGTAATATGGAAGCTCATATCAAGAGAAAAGGGCTTTGGGGCTACATCAAAGGTATGATTTCGGAACCCGAGCAAAAAATTACTATAGTTGAAAAAGGAGAAATAAAAGTCATTGGTGGAGAGGAAAGAGTGAAGGCTTTTGAAGAATATAACAAGAAACATGAAGAATGAGAAATGAAAAACTACAAAATTCTTTCATGGATTTTTTCTACAGTTGAGACTAGGATTAATGGCAATATTTTGAAATTTAAAAAGGCACCTCAAGTTTGGGAATATCTTGAGAGGATGTATACCTCAAGAGATTTATCTCACAAATATTACCTCTAAACAATGGCTTTAACCCTTCAACAAGGCAAAATGACTATTAGAAAATATTTCGCCAAATTATCATCTATTTGGGATGAACTTGCTATTCTTGAACCAAACTGGAGTGGAGAAGCCATTGAGCTACGACACAAATAATTAGAAGAAGATCGATTTTTTAATTTCTTGAATGGGCTTAGACCCAAATTCGAGCAAATAAGATCTTCTCTTTTATTTTCTTTCACTTCTCCACCTCCTTAATATGTTCTTACTAAGCTAAGTGGGGAAGAAACTCGAATATGAATGAGTAAAACCAATCAAAGTGTTCTAGCTATGCCTTCAACCAAAGATGAGAATGAAGGAACCTATGTTGTCTCTAGGTTGGAAAATAATTTGAAAACCTATAAGCCTCCTTATTTCAACAAATTTCAAAATGAAAATCAAGGAGTAAGAGAAGAAGGATGCCAAAATGAAAGATGTAATCAAGGAAGGGAGAATGAAAAAATTATTTGCCATTTTTGTAAAGAACTGGGACACATTAAGCATGTTTATCCAAAGTGGAAGAAGAAGGTGGCTATGTTTACCACGTTTCAACCACACAAGGAGGAGAATTCATCTACTTCCAACAATGGAGCATTATCGTTAAGTTCATGGAGGCACTTCAGCTCCCCTTCAAAGGATCCATTTTCAGTGCCACCATATCATCTTCTTCTCCTCCCGGTAAGATTCCTTGGCAAAAGATTCGAGTGCCTCCTTTCATATGACTCCTAATATTTTTGCACTTTCCGAATACACAAAAAATGTTTTACCTTCTTTTGTTTCAACCGCAAATGATGCTTCTCTTGAGTTGGAAACTTTGAAAAACACATTTTTTTATTCCCAAAGTTAGATTTATACCAAAATTAAATTTAAATTTGCTTTCGGTCTCTCAACTCTCGGACTATGGATGTGATGTTAAGTTCTCATCAAATAAATGTTGGGTACAGGACTTGGGCATCCTAATGTCATCAAGCTTTCCTATTTACATTTTGTTAAAGATCTTTGTAAAAGGGATTTCACAAACAAACCATTTAAACTTGTGCATTCAGATGTACGGGGATCGACACCCGTCATATCTAAAGGAGGATTTGCATATTATGTTATTTTTGTTGATGATTATTCTAGATATTGTTGGATATATTTTCTTAAGCATAAACATGAGGTTTTTGCATCATTTAAGACATCATATGTTGATTAAAAATCAATTTAATGAAAACTTAAAGATTCTTAGGACCAATTCCGGAGGTGAATATCTTTCAAATGAATTTAAAAATTATCTTGAAAACAATGGAATTGTTCATCAAAAATCTTATCCCAAAACATCTCAACAAAATGGTTTAGCCAAACGAAAACATAGGCATATTATTGAAACCACTAGAACTTTGCTTATTTCTTAAAATATTCCTAAAAGATTTTTGGGCCGAGTCGTCTTTGGCATCCGTTTATCTTATAAATCGTCTTCATTCAAAAAATTTAAATAAAATCTCACCTTTTGAAATTCTATATAAAAAAAACCTGACTACAATAGGTTGAGAGTCTTTGGATGCAAATGTTTCGTTCTTACTGATAAAAATGATAAACTCTCACCAAAAGCTATCTCTTGTGCATTTCTTAGATATTTCGAAACTCAAAAGGTTTTAGATGCTATGATATTAAAAATGATAAATTATATGTTTCTAGGAATGTAACCTTTTTAGAAAATATTAGTGGTTTTGAAGAATGTGAACCTCATAGAAATAATGTGGATTACTTTTTTTTGTTTGAGTTGTTATCTAAAAATGATGATTTTCTAGTGACGATGAACTTCTTAGTGATGATGAAAATGTAGAAGAGAATAACAACTCTCCTTATCAATCTCTTGATCAACCTACCGAAGTAAGAACATCTAGTGATCCTATCACCTATACACATAGAGACAAAAACATTTTTAGAAGTGCAATTGAGAAATATAGTGAATCTAGTGGGCCTACCTCTACAAATAATCTAAATCCTCGTAGAATCGAAAGAGCTAGAAGAATTCCTTCTAGATTCATATCCTATGAATCCTTCCCACCTAAATATAAAGCCTGCCTTAGTGCCATCCATTTATATGTGGAACTTAAAATTTTTGAAGAAGCCAAAAAAATTATTGAATGAAGGGAAGCCATGAATAATGAACTTAGAGCTCTTAGAAAGGCTAAAACTTGAGAATTTCAAGATCTACCTAGTGGAAAGAAGACATTAGGATGTAGGTGGGTTTTTAAGGTCAAGACCAAGAGTGATGGGTCTCTTGAAAGGTATAAAGCCCGTCTAGTTGCCAAAGGGTATAGTAAAGAATATAGAATAGATTACGATGAAACTTTTGCCCCCGTTGCGCGTATGGTTACTGTTAGGTGTGTTATTACTATCACCTCAATTAAACAATAGAACATATATCAAATGGATGTCAAAAATGCCTTTTTAAATGGTGACTTAAATAAAGAAGTCTATATGGATGCTTTTCCAGGTATGGATGTTCCTAAAGGTAAAATTCTTCGTCTACAAAAAGCCTTTTATGGTTTCAAACAAGCTCTCAAAGTTTGGTATGATCGATTTAATAACTTAATGATAGAAAATGGATTTCCTTCATGTTTTACTGACATTACCTTGTTTGTCAAGAAATTCAATGCAGGAATCATGATTCTATTATTATATGTTGATGATATGCTAATTACAGATTATGATGCTAAATGGATTAAGAGTATAAAGTTTATACTAAAAGATAGATTTGAAATGTCAGACTTAGGATTTCTGACATACTAAAGGATAAATTTGAAGTCTACTCTCACATGGGTTATTTCTTATCTCAAACTAAACTTGCATTTGAGATTATTGACGGGTCAGGAATTACATATGATAAAGTTTGTGAAACCCCTGAAGTGGTAGGAACAAAGTTAAAAATCGATGATGGGGTTCTCTTAAAAGATCTCACTCCTTACAGGCAACTTGTTGGGTCTTTGATGTATCTTAGTATCACTAAACCTGCTATTTCACATGCCGTTCATGTTGCAAGTCAATTCCAGCATGCTCCTGCACCAGTTCATATGAGTGCAATTTTCCAAATCATTTGATATATAAAAGAATCTTTGAATAAAGGAACATTTCTATCTTCATCTTCTGAGTTAAATTTAATTGTTTGTACTGACTCTGATTGGGGAAGTGATCCAAATAACCATCACTCCACCATTGGTTTTTGCGTGTTTTTAGGTGAATCATTAACTTCTTGGAGATGCAAGAAGCAACAAAGGTGTCCCTGTCATTTAGTGAAGCCGAATACCGAGCCATGACAACTACAACCATGAAGATTGTTTGGATTCGACAGCTATTGAAAGACATGAGCGTTCTTGTTCAAGGGCCCACGAAGTTGTATTGTGATAACAAGAGTGCAATTTATATTTTCAAAAATCATACTTTTCATGAGTGCACGAAGCTTATCGAGATGGACTGCTACTATGTTATTGAAGAAGGTTATAGATCTACCTTATGTAACATCAGAATATCAACTGACTGACTTTTTTACTAAGGCGCTATGTTTTCCTAAATTCAATTTTCTCCTTGGCAAACATTCGGTCATTACATTATAAGTTTGAGGGGTGTGTGTGTGTTAAATTGTATGTCATATATATCTATATATAGAGAGAGATACGTATACATATACATATATAATTTATATATATGTCTATAAATCTATCTATTTATATATATATATATTATTTGTAATATCCTCTAGGGGTAAACCTGTCTTTTCATATGTATCACGCATATTCACTTGAATATGCTTTTTCTTTTTCTTCTTTTGTTTTCTCTTTTCTTGTTTTTTTATTGTTGGACCCCTCCAACGATCATAAATATATGGCTGTATTTTGTGTAATTCATCATTGTTTCATGTGATATGATTTTTTTTTTATAATTTTTGCTATTTTTTTGTTAAAAATTTATGATACATTTATGATACAATACGGTGTAACTATGGGCCCGACCGATACGGGTTACAATACGATACATACAACCTTGATGAAATATGCAATAATACAAAACAAGAGCTTCTAAGGGCTTAAAAGATCACAAACACAAAGTGCACATGCACACGTCCACTATGGGACAATACAAAAGCTAACAATGGCTACAACAAATATAAGAAATATGTTTTATTGATCAAATCTTTAAGCAAAAGCATTAAAACAAATGGGGACCAAAGGTCCATGTTTATAGAGGACAAGAGAAAGAGGAGGGGCTCCCAATAGAGTCGTTGGGAGCCCTCCAACGGTCATATTTATGACTGTTGGAGCCCCAACGACTCTATGGTCATTTTGACCATAGAGCCCCTACACAAAATGTAAAAAGACAAAAAAAATACAAAAAATAAAGTGTAAAAAGCTGTCCCTAGAGGACAACACCTATTACAAATGGAAAAGACCAAAATGCCTCTAATCGGCCTGACCTATTACAAAAAGGTATACATGTTAAAAACAATATGTATATGATAATTATATACATGAATGCATATATATATATATATTAACACGTGTGAAATAAAAATTCAAAATCACAAACATGAACAGTTTAATGGTGATGTTCTTTTTCTGATGCACATTCTTACTAATAGATTTTGTCACTCTTTTGATGGAAATTGGGAAGGATAGGTATCATCTCAGGTCAATGCATTTATTCAAATTTTTTTCTTTAACCATGTGGTTCCTTGATACTAAAGTATCTTGGGATTTCCAGCTCTCAAGATTGTTTCAAGGCATTGTGGAGCGCACATAAGTCAGTACATTTGAATTCAGAAGTGCATACATTTAGTGGAAATCCACAGGAGCAAATCTCTGCAGCACTTAGTAAGGGTTGGTTTTACTGCTTGAAGAAAGGCCAGGCACGAACAGCTAAGCTTCCTCATTTTGATTGGACAGGGTATGTTCTAAGGGGATCATCCTTTAGTTCAATCTATTTTATGTGGAGCCTTCATACTTCTGTGAGTTAATGGTTGGTTCAGATCTTTATTTTTGGGGAGGTGTTTGCCTGCTAACTTGACAGTTATGCTGGATACACATAACATATATAGTGATTGTTTTCTCTTGAACAGAACTTTTTTGAATTGTAGATGTTGACTGCAATTGTGTCAATATTCTGATGCATCTTTGTACAATTCAAATCCTGTTTCTGTATAACATAGAGTTGCTCACATGCCTTAACCTCAAACAGGATGTTAAGGCCATACCCTATTTCTGGTCGGCGATTTGTTCCAGACAGAATCAGTAAACCTGATTGGGCCATTGATGTGAGTTATCTTGAACACTGCAATCAATGTTTTCCACCTCATTTAGATGTGTTTCCTAATATATGCCTGTAGAAAGAACAACATTCTTTGTTGAACTCTGAGATGCATGCTGTGTTATGCTTTTAATCTAAATCTGACATGCAGGGTATTCCAAAAATTGAACCTAGTAGTGACTTGCAAAATATTGTAGAGGTACTTTTAAGTCTTAAATCTTAGTTTTGTTTAGTTGAAGCACTTTTGTTGTTAGGACATTGAAAATTTCCTTCTCATTGTGTTGAATTTACAGATTAAGACCCCTGAACAAATTGAGCGAATGAGAAAAACTTGCCGGGTAAGCATTCATTTGTTCCAAAACTAAAACCAGTTCAAACTGAAATGATTTCATTTATTTTTTTGAAATATTCTTTGTTGCAGCCTGTTTTATTGCTGTTTGTGGAGGCAAAATTACAGTTTGATAATGTACTGATGGCTGTTAGGCATCAGATCCATGTTTGGTAGGCAAAGGCTAGGTGCTTACCTGAAGCATTTTACTCTTCACCCTTGGCAGGTGTGCTTGTGCCTTTCACTGGTGGGCTCCGTAAGGGCTTGGGTGTCGGTGACACCACCTAGAGATTACCCGCTCCGGCGGGGAACTTCGGCATAAAAAAAATTAAAAGAATTCTTTACCCTTGGCAATTGGATAAAGATCCACTAATTCAAAACCAAATTCATTTCAAATTTCAGACCACAAGGGTTTCTAAGTTCTCAATGCTTATTGTTTAAAAATGAATTCACCTTAGTTTCGAAGCCTGCAACTACAGAGAATGTGTCAAAATGCATCTTTAGTATCATCTGCATGAATGTGAGTTATCTTCTTGATGTGATGCCAATTCACCACAAAACTCCCGAGTTTGGAAATTCATATTATCAAGGATGTGAGTTCATTGCATGGCAGTGGAATAATTTAGGTTCTACTTTTGGCTCTTTAACTTATTGAAAAAGGGAAATTAGGAGAAAATAGCGAATGCTTGTGAAATTATGGAATATGTTGTGTGCAGATTTTTATGTTTTCCATGGGGATGATTCTGGGCAAGGTTGTAAGTAGTGTATTGTTACCCGTATCAGTCTGTCCCAAAGTTAGATATGTAGCACATCGTAAAAAATCATAATTTTTTAATAAAAGAATTTCAAAAAGTCCAAAAAAAGAGAAAAATTTAACAAAAATTCTAAAAAATCATGACAGATGAAACAATGATGAAATACACAAAATACAACCATAAAATCACATATGAAGCATTTATGTCTCTACAAGCTCCATAAGAACTCTTCAAAGTTCAAACATCAACTAATATAGACAATATTGCATGCATATATCACAAGAACAATGCAAAATATTAAATATCTTGCAATTAAGAACATGCTACAACTCATACTTTCATATTACAAAAACAAAAACAAAAACAAAATAACCAAGTTTATGAACACTTAAGTGTTAAATAACAAAGTTTTTTAAAATATATTATATAACCTGAGTCATCATCATCATCTTTTTCTTCTTCTTCTTCAATCCATGCATCTAATTCATCAAAATATTTTGCTTTTTGTCTCCTTGATGATAACTTTTCTATTTGCATAAAAAGATGACATGAAATATTTAAAATTAGTTGAGTTTTGTATTATATAAAAAAATTAAATAAACAAATAAAAATGATAAATAAGCTTTATAATTTTATATACCTCTACCTCAATTGTAAGTTATAGCGAACATAGATGAAATCATTGAGCCTTTTGTGCTCCAATCTATTTCTTTTTTTTCTGTATGGATTTGCTGAAAGACACTCAAGTTTCTTCTGCATCCACCTGCACTATACGTTTGGCTAAGAATGTGAATGACAAAAGCTCTCAAATTTGAAACGTCACTTCCAAGCCTGGTCTACCACGTGTATAAAAAAAATAAAAAAAATGAAATTCAATAAGACATTAAGAGATACAATTATACAAAACATCATAACTAAATAATAATATAAAATTAAAATTGAAATAGACAAAATAAATTACTTAGACGTATTGTGACATGGTTCCGCACTGTTGCAGGTCTCTCCATATCATACAATGCATTATCATAAATTTTTAATTATAAATTTGATCTTAAATGCCATAATCAGGGTTCAATCTTTCAATGCAATCCAAAAGTCCTTTGTTGACTTCCTTATCTATTTTAAATGTAGGAGAGTATCTAAATGCATAATGTAAATAATATGCTGCAGCATAAAAAAAGTTGATGAAGTGGCCCAATTCACATATAATCAATGATGTTTCATATAAGCATGCGCAATTTTTTCTTTCCCTCAAAATTATCTCTAATGGCCTCTTTTGGCTTATCCGTGGCCTCATAGAGATAACTCATAGCCGATCCGTCTTCACTGTCAACCAATTGAAGCACCTTCACCAAAGGTATAATGATTCTAAACAACTGAATACATGAATCCCAAAATTCACTTTTGAATACAATATCTACAAATTTTCTTGGCTTTCTTTTTTGTGCATGGGGATATGCATTTCACTCATTTGATGAAAATATTTTTTTATTGCATTTCTATTCTTTACTAGACTTTGCACTGTCAAAAAATTCATAGCAAATGTAGTAACTGCACTACGAATCAACTCAACACCATTAGTGTACTTTCTCATTAAACTTAAAACACCATTAATTTCTTGGCAGCATTCAATCATGTGCTTTATCTCCTCCATGTTGCCGATGTCTGCAAACATGAGGTTTATGCAATGGGCAACACACGAGGTCCAAAAGAATAACCCATAATTTGTTGTCAATTCTTTACCTGTTGCCCTATGATTTGTTGCATTATCAGTAATAAATTTAACAATATTTTGAGGTTTTGTATATCAGACAGATCGATTGATTTCAAAAACATAGTTCGTTTGGGGCAATAGACAAAAAAATCTATCAAGGTCTGCCTGTCCACCCACCTTCCATAATGCTACATCTAGTTTCTCTCTATTTCTGTTTCATCTAATTACAATATGTCTTTACTTCATTCTAATCAATATCTAATTTTTTTTTCTCGCATGATACGAAGGCATTTTATATTCAAGCCCGATAGTGGTTATGACATCTTCCATTGCCTAAAAATTAAAGAAATTTGCCGCATTGAAAGGAATGCACAAATCATAGATCCATCTTCCAACCACGACATTCTCCTGCCCGACTAAATGTTGGGGAGTCACAGCAATACAAATGTCGGATTGCACCCCAGGGGTAGTACTAGATGGGAATAAACTCCTAATAGAGCCTCTAGCTCTATCTCCTCTCGAAGAACTTCCTCATCTTTTTTCTCTTCTTTTTGTATCCGCGAGGACACTACTACAATACCTGCTACACCTTTCCCCTTTGCTGTAGAACTTCTTAAATCTGATGCTATATTAGGGGTTGTAGGATTAGAAGTAGTGAGCTCATCTTTGTCATACACATTCTTCTAGGGTTGCACATACCTCATTTCTGACTCATTCATATCTTTTTCTTGTCTTTCTTCTCTCAAACTAGTGAGTAATTGCTGGCATTGTCATTTCACGACATCCGACAAATGCCTTGACGTGCAAGAGACAACATTGTGATGTGTCTCGGCTAAATGATTCTTCAACCGAGAGATACCACCCAAAAGAAAATGATGACAATGGTTGCACTCGATTTTCACTCAGTACTTGAGTGCCCCATTGCCATGCCAGATCATCTGATGCCATCTTCCGAGAGTGGATCCTGTCAAACGCCCAGCGTTTACAACCACAAACCCAACACCCTTATGTGGGTCCCACCTGTACACACTTCCTTGAGTGAAAAATGGTGAAAATGCACTTTTATTTGATAAAACTGCAAAATCCCTCTCCTTTGCGCACGGATCGACCTCCAAATCGCTTTCACGAGTCATAGGTCTTAGAATTCCACCTTGGTACCTGCATTGAGAAAACGAGAGAGAGAGAGAGAGAGAGAGAGAGAGAGAGAGAGAGAGAGAGAGAGAGAGAGAGACGAAGAAAAGATTACGAGAGGGGGGCTGCGGCTCACGATTTTTTCATAACAGAAATCGTAACCTAATGCCTATATTAATACACTTAAGTGTACACAGTGGGTCGGGTCGGGTCTGGTGTATTATCCGAACCCGGATACAAATAAAAAAACATACAAATAAAAAACAGACTTATACAGGAATGGAATTCGGGTCTGGTACATGATCTAGACCCGAAACACTATTCACCTTTTTCACCCCCCTCAAGTTGATCATGGTTATGGACCATGCACAACTTACCTTTAAGCGTCCAAAAACGATCCTTGGTTAACCCTTTCGTAAATAGGTCCGCAACTTGTCTTTGAGTATTGACGAACTCAGGCTCAATCTCTTTTTCTTCAACTTTCTGTCTCACAAAGTGTTGGTCAATCTCAATGTGCTTAGCACGACTCTGATGTACTGGATTGAATGACATGTTTATAGCACTTTGGTTGTCACATAGCAAGATAGTGTGGGAGATCTTTTCTCCTACTTCAGTCAGTAGATGTCTGATCCATGTGACTTCGGCAGTAGCAGCAGCCATAGATCTATACTCAGCCTCAATACTTGATCTAGCGATAGCCTTTTGTTTTCTACTGCTCCAAGAGACTAAATTTCTTCCAATGAAGACACAATGTCCTGATGTAGATCTTCGTTCATCAGGATCTCCTGCTCAGTCTGCATCACAATATACAGTGAGTCTATGATCATCTTTGCCATATGGCTGTGGTGAGTATGTCAATCCATCCCTAATAGTCCCTTTCAGATATCTAAGGATTCTCTTGACAGCTTCCATATGTCCAGTACGTGGCGCATGCATAAATTGAGACACTTGATTGACTGAATAAACAATATCAGGTCTGGGGTCATCACACAGATTTCCATCATGAGCGCTAAGTTTTTGATGAAGCACGCTCAGAGTTCCCAGAGGTTTGCAGTCTTTCATGCCTGCCTTGCTGAGAACATCTACGGTGTACTTGTGCTTAGTGAGTGTCAAGCCATGAACCTGATTATCAACTTCTACACCAAGAAAATAGCGTAGAGCTCCAAGATCTTTCATTTTAAACCTCTGACCTAGTAAGTCTTTTACTTCTTGGATGTGGGCCGCAGAGTTTCCTGTGATAACAATATCATCGACATATATTAATAACAGAGTGGTCACAGTCTGACTTCTGAAAATAAACAATGAGTGGTCCAGCATGGAACGTGAAAATCCATGTTTCTGAATCTCTAGTGAGAAGCTGTCAAACCAAGAGCGAGATGCTTGCTTCAGACCATAGATAGCTCTTTTTAACCTGCACACATGAGTTTTACAATTTTGTTCTTGATATCCAGAGGGTTGCTACATGTACACTTCCTCCTTCAAGTCCCCATGCAAGAAAGCATTTTTTACATCAAGCTGACTCAACTTCCATCCATGTTCAACATCCAGAGAAATAATAATTCGAATTGTTCCCATTCTTACAACTGGACTAAAAGTCTCATCATAGTCTTGCCCTGCTTCTTGAGTGAATCCTTTTGCCATGAGCCTTGCCTTGTATCGTTCAATGGTTCTATCTGGCTTGTACTTTATCTTGTAGACCCATTTACATCCGACAACATTTTGTCAAGTGGTCTGGGAACAACTTCCCAGGTTCCACATTCATGCAAGGCTTGCATTTCATCATTCATGGCTTCTACCCACTTGGTAGAAGTGGTTGCCTGATGGTACATAGTGGGCTCATCTTCCTTATTGAGAGCAGTTAAAAAGAGTTGAAGATCCAAGGAGAAGTTGTTATAGCTAACCCACCTGTCAATGGGATGTCGTATGCGGCTTGATTTTCTGACCTCAAGAGTGTGAGAATGAGTCAGATTGCTGACTGAGACCTGATCTGAATGGCTTGATGTTGTCAGTCTCTGTCTAGAATAGACAATGCCTTTGTATCTGCCCGGTACTTTCTCTGAATTATGTGGCCTCGACGTCTCAGTGTTCTCAAACATCTCTTCTTCTTGCTGCACGCAATCTGATGAACATGCTTCATTGGAGCCAGCAAAAAGTTCTGAACTCAACCAAGGATAGTAAACTTCAGTTGGTATATTCGTTGCATCAGCTTTGTCATCAAAATTTTGTTCATCAAAGACAACATTTCTTGAGATTCTAGTACGTTTGTTGGTGGGATCATAACACCGATATCCTTTGTAGTCATCTGCGTATCCCACAAACCTACAGTTCTAGGCCTTGTCCTGAAACTTGTTTCTCAGGGACCGATCAATATGCACATAGCAAACACATCCAAAAACACGCAAATCATGATAACTAGGATGAGCTCTAAAGAGATAGTGATAAGGAGACTTATTTTCCAGAACGACCATGGGCAATCTATTTATCACATGCACGGCAAAATGAAAAGCTTCTGTCCATAGGTTGATGAGAAGATTGCTGTCATGAAGCATACTCTTGGCACTTTCAACAATATGTCTATGTTTTCGTTCAGCAATGCCATTTTGTTGAGGAGTGTGAGGGCAGGACACCCTTCTTCCTATTCCGTTATTTCGAAGAAAAGAAATAAAATCACGGGATGAGAATTCCCCACCTCCATCACATTGGAAAAATTGAATGGACTCAGAAAATTGATTTTTGACCAAGGAAAGGAAATTTTGAAACAAAGAGAAGACTTCTGACTTATTTTTTATGAAATATATCCAAGTGTATCAAGAATAACTATCAACAAAGATTAGATAATATCTGCTTCCAGACCCAGAGACAATTGGGGCAGGTCCCCACACATCAGGACAAATAATCTCAAAAGGTTTTGAAGTTCTCTTATTAATGGAATGGAAAGGCAATACATGACTCTTACATGAAAGACAACTAAAACATTTATGACTACTCTCATCCCCATTAAGACTTTCTTTTGGAATGAGATTATTAGAAACAAGTTTCTCAATAAAATGACTCCCACAATGTCCTAACCGACTATGCCATAAGAATGGCTTATTACATTCAGAGATATTAAAAACACTGGAAGAAGAGGATGAACACGACTCTAACGAAGGCTTCGAAATCAGGTGAGCAGGGCGAACATCATGACATGGAGCTTCTTCAAAGACATACATGTTGCCTCGTCTCTTTTCTTCAGCGAATGTTTCCCTGTGCGTAGGTCCTTGACCTGCACAGAGAAGGAAGTGAATTCAACTGAAGCATTATTATCATCAATAAGTTTGGAGACGGAGACAATATTTTTCTTAATGTCAGGAGCATGAAGAACGTCAAAAAAAATAATAGTGGAATGTGACATGGGAATGACAATCTTTCCAACATGAGAAACAGGATGGTGGGATCCGTTTCCAGTGACAATCTTACTTTTTCCGAAATAAGGAATATGGTTAGAAATTTTACCTGCATCGCCGGTTACATGAGTTGCTGCCCCTGAATCGACAAACCATGTGCCTTCATCACTCTGCTTCAATTTTAACTCTGACAAGGCAGATATCAGCAAATCTTTAATCTCTCCACTGTCTCTGGTATTTGTGAACTTTCTTTTGGTTTATGTCTGCGGACCCTTTCCTTTATTCTCTGGATTATGCCAACAATTCGCCTTGATATGCCCCTTCTTGTTACAAAAGAAGCAAGTAGGAATGGATCTTGGTCCCTGCGCATGAGCTGACATGTTTGGAGTGAGAAGCAAACCACGCCCTCCGTGTCCACTTCGCCCTTGTCCTCCTCGTCCCCGTCCTCTACCATAAGTCACTCCTGTGGTCAAAACTTCTTGAGTATTTGGATGATTATGAGTTTCTTCAGAGAATCCCTTCAGAGTCATTTCATATTGGATCAATTTGGCTCGTAACTCATCGAAGGTGGGAAGAACAGGAAGGCACAATAGTGATGTAACTATCATATTGTAGTCAGATCCCAATCCACTCAGAGTTTGTTAAACCATGTCATTATCACTAACGGCACACCCTATAAATGCAAGCTGGTCGGTATGTGATAATCTTTATCTTGTTTAAATATTCCATGATGGTCATAGAATCTTTTCTTAGCAACTGAAATTCCCTTTTTAGAAAAACCACTCTTGCTTGCGAAACCTGCGAATACGTCTAAACAAGTCATTCCCAGAGTTGTAGCGCTGTACAGTTGTCAGGAATGACAACGAGAATCTCTTGAGACAGAGTTGATGTGATGTATGCAACAACTGATTGATCTTTCTTTTCCCAATTGAGAAATTCAACATTTTTGACATACATGATTGAACTCGCCCCTTGGTCATCTTTTTCTTCTCTCAGGATAAATTCTGGTGGGACTGAAGTGGTTCCATCCAGGTGACCTAAGAGGCCTTGACTCCTTATGAAAGGAATAATTTCTCTTCCAAATCAAGAAATTTGAGGTGTTTAACTTTTCAGAAACAAGTTGGTTGAGAAAACTTGAAGAAAGGTTTGATTGAGAGTGATAAGAATCCATTGAGAATTAGAATCAATAGAAGTATCCACAAAAAAGTCTAACCTTTTTTTTTTTGGAACAGAGGGTCGTAAATTGACAGAATCTGAGGATGCAGGAACTCAGGTTCAACTTGTGAAAACTGTTATTATACGATGTGTGAAAAACACCTTCACACGTTAAATATATTTGCAGAAATAAGAATCAGGAAGGGAACTATACAGTAAACATATATTTGAATGTGCAAGTACGAGGAGAAGGGTGGACCCAAGAAGATCAAACAGACAAGCAATAAAGAAATGTCAAACATGCAATATCAATAAAAGAAACAGGGATCGTGATTGGTCTGGTGTTTCACGTGAGTCGATTTCAGCGATTCACGTGAAACACAACCACTCCTTTTACGGTTTGGGTTTGCGTGAACAGAATTCACGTGAGCCTCAGATCCAAGAGAGAAACAGACCCACTTGAGGTGTGGATGCACATAATAATTTAGGAAAGAGAAGAAGAATGAGGGAAGAAGAAGAGTAGATAAGGGGAGAAGTGAAAAAAACTTTAAAATTTTGATTGGATGTCAGAACCTGTTTAGAAGAGATCAGGGCTTCAAATTGGTTGTTGATGGGTTCGACTGAAGGAGATGGAGAGGACTCGCTGAAGGAGCTGTTGATGGGTTCGGCTGAAGGAGATGGAGAGGACTCGCTGAAGGAGTTGTTGATGGGTTTGGCTGAAGGAGATGAAGGTGGCTCGCTGAAGGAAGAAGATGAAGACGTGTCGCACCTGACGAGAACCTTTTCCGTCCCTTAGACAGATCTCGGCTTTGATACCATCTTAGAATTCCACCTTGGTACCTGCATTGAGAAAACGAGAGAGAGAGAGAGAGAGAGAGAGAGAGAGAGAGAGAGAGAGACGAAGAAAAGATTGCGAGAGGGGGGCTGCGGCTCACGATTTCTTCATAACAGAAATCGTGACCTAATGCCTATATTAATACACTTAAGTGTACACAGTTGGTCGGGTCGGGTCTGGTGTATTATCCGAACCCGGATACAAATAAAAAGCAGACTTATACAGGAATGGAATTCGGGTCTGGTAAAGGATCCAGACCCGAAACACTATTCACCTTTTTCAATAGGGTGCGTGAATACCCCTCTAATGACCTCTACACAAATGAGAAAGTCAGCCCTCAAGAGGTCTTTAAAACCCTAAAAATGCAAAAATACGATTCAGCCCTTTTTAAAGTGCATCAAAGTTTTACCCTGAATCGTATGATATGATATGATACAAGAGTGTATTATACAATACACACTCGTATCGCGATACGAGTGTGTATTACGTATCATATGATAAAGTATGATCTATGTCACATGGGTGCGGGTGCGGCACTTTCAAAAAACTTGGGTGCGGGGGTGCGGCAAAAATATAAAAAATTATATATATATATATATATATATATATATATATAGTCCAAAAATTGGACATAAATGACCCTGGGTGGGTTGACTGCACCCAGGGTCAGGTTGACCGCATCGGGTGCAGGTGCGACGCCGGTGCGGCACCTAGTTGAAGAGTCCCTGTGACATAGAGTATGATACTTATAACATTGATTTTGGGAAGTATACCCTTTGAGTAGCAACCTTTTTCCCGGCTATGCCAAGGGAAAACACCTCTATCGACTGACCTCCAATTGGTAAAACCCTTGAGGTCCCCCCCTGCTCATTGGGGTGTACACCCAGCTTTGACCTTGCAAGGGACAATCCCCATGGGTTTTGAACCTGTGATGTCTCGTCAACTTGGTGAGGTTCACAAGTCACCCCTACCAGATGAGCGGAGCCCTTGTAGGTTTAGGGATTTGGAACTTGTAAAAGAAAAAATGAAGGAAAAAAAAGGTTAATCACTTTCCTTTCTGAGAGGTGCTAGGAGTTGTTACTATGTGGTATTTCTACGAGGGTATTCTTCATTTGCTAGTTTGTGGGAAGAAAGTTCAGTTGGATCTGTAAATTTTGTTTAGGGTTTTATCAATTACTTGAATCTTTCTTTGGAGAATAATTTCTATGATAGTAGCACACACTAAATAAAATCTCTGTTCTTTAAAAAAAGTGGAACCCTCTCAGTTCTCTTTTTGATTTTTTTTTCTTTTTTCTATTTCTGAACTTTAGATTGGGAGGGAAGTTTTGGATGTTGCAGCTCGTGCTATAAGACCTGGAGTCACAACTGATGAAATTGATGAATTGGTCCATAATGCAACAATTGCTGCAGGTATGTGGTCAAGTTTTTGACATGAAAACAGAGTTGTCTATCTTTTATTTTGCAACCACGGACTGCTTTATTAAGATGTCATTGGAATTACTGGACAATATTCTTGAGAAAATATTAGTTTATGTTATTTTAAAAGTTAATAAACCAATGTTATATAATGCCTTTTCTTAGATTTAATCATTGAGAGCAAGAATTTTCTGAGATATGTTCTGTGTGGCCTGTTCACCATTTCCATATGCTAATGTTGAGTCTGATATTATAGTTTGGGCAAATTCATGGTTTGTGGAAATCTTAGTTCACTATGAACTACTGGTTTTTTAACCCTTTCCAAAAGTGAATGTTGGAATTTATAATTTTTATGAATTGATCTAATGGTTAGTACCTGACCATATATCTGAAGGATTTAGTAAACCTCAGTAAATCAATTAAGAGTATTATCAACCATGGATAATTGGTAGTGGGGCAACCAACAGTGTGACTGCTGATAGGATAAAATGCTTCTTAATCTGGTCATTTCAGATTGTCCAGTATCCAAGTGACTTGTTCCCTTGAAACAAGAGAGAGTTTCATTGTTATTCTTATGCACCTGTCTGATGCTTATCAGCTTTCATATGCTTGTGATGAAGTTTACACGTTTTTCCCTTTCAACCTTTATAATATTTGGGTTCATCTTTTCCGGTTCGAATCCAGGAGACACCATCTGAATTTTTCTTTTACTTCTTTTTCACCCTAAAAGAGAAAAGAGATGATAGGATAAACTTCTCTCATTTCCTTTTTTATGTTCATGGCTTTGCACCAGCCAGAGATGGTTATTCTCATAAGACTACTTATATTGTCTATGTTATCGACTGAAGGAGCTTTCCATGTAAATATTTTATCTTCTATCACAGGCAATGAGTTCAGTGTTTGGTATCATTTCGTGAGTCACTATGATGAAGTAATTAATTTGTGTAGTGGTCCTTTTTCCTTTTTATTGTATAGCTTCAAAATGTATTCTAATATTCAGACTTCTGCCTACTTGAATTAATCCTTCTGACACGATGGGAGCTATGCTAGTTGCGACTTTGTCCAAAGTGATTGATTATGTCATTTTGTAAGTGGCTTCAAAGAGAAGCAGTAGGATGTCAATATGCATGTAAGTTCAAATATTACGCGGCTCATGAAGGCCTGAAATGATGTCTTCATGCAATTTCAACAGTCAAGGGTGTTCCATTTGTATTTTTCATCACATCTATGGTTTGTTCATGTGTGGGCTGTCCAAAGTTGAATTATTATTAGAGCTATTCTCTATGTTTTTTTTCCCATTAATGTTGTGGAAAAGCATGAATGCCAACGGAAGTTTCGATGTCTTATTTGTTAGTATTGGATATTTTTCATTCTATGGCTGTGCATTATTTACTGTTTTATTAATTGAGTATTGAATCTTGGATTATGCTACTATAAGCTGATAATTTTCTCATTGTTGTTCAGGGGGATACCCATCTCCACTAAATTATCATTTTTTTCCAAAGTCTTGTTGCACGTAGGTAACTCTTTTTTTAATGAGTTTTGTTGAACACCCATTCCAGTCAGAAAATTATATTTTCAGATTTGTGTAATTCATGCTTCTTGTTCTTTATTGCAGGTCAGTCAATGAAGTTATTTGCCACGGAATTCCTGATTCTAGGTTTGTAGCACGATTTTCATCTATTCTTGTTTTAAAGTCAGGATTCAGCATTGGATTTGTTTTCAAAAGATATTCTTGACTTAGTATCATCAAAATTTATAGCACGGTAATGTTAAGGTCGACAGGAAGACTCAATCATTTGTCACTCAGATAAAATTCATGTAAAATGAGAAAATAGGATCAGCGGATGTGTTTAGTGTAGGGCTTCCTTGTGAGAGTTTCTGCTGCATACCTTCCTTGCCCTTTTGGCTAAGTTCAAGTGAGGAGGTCTGCATTTCTGTAGGTGCTATTTTTATAGGAGTTTAAAGTTTAAACTTATCAAAATGGGAATTGTGTCAGTTTTAATGAAATTAATGTCATCAACATACTTTGACGCAAGCATAGTTACTGTGTTTTCTGATTTTTGCAACAAGCCACACTGCCCATGACCCAATATTCCAAGCATACCGAAAGCTTTTTTAGTACAAGTTATTCTACCGGTATACTGGGTTGTTTAGTTCTTGGCAACCCACTGTCCACAATCGGTGAGCCCAAGGATCGTTGTTGCCAGTGGTGGAGCCACATTGGGGACAGGGTGGGCATGCACCCACCCTGACCTGAAAAACGCTCAGTAGAGGGATTCAGGTCAGGGTAGACGGTACCCACCCTGACCCAAAATACATGTTAAAGATCAGGTCAGGGTGGACACCACCCTGTTCGGTGCCCACCCTGACCGGACCCAATCCTCTCTCTCTCTCTCTGCATAACTGTGCCGGGGCCAGCCATCCACCGTTCGGCAGCTCTCCAGTGCATGCCCCTACGTAGCTGGGTCTTCTTCTTCCTCCTCTTCATCTTCTTCTTCTTGTTTCCATTTTTTTAATTATTCCATGAATCATGAATGAATTTAGGTTTTTTTCTAATTATTCCATTAATCACTTGATAGGGTTTAAATTTTAAGGGTTTTATTTTTTAACTAACATAATGTGTGATGTTTGTTGGCGTTTATGTTTTTCATTTAGTTGTTTTTTTAATAGCTTGAATGTTTAATAAGGGTTCAGGTTTTTTGTGTTTTTTAGGAGTTAGGGTTTTGATATATTTTGTAATGCCATAAATTTTTAGTTATGGTTTTAGGTTTTTTGTGTTTTTTTTTTAAATAGCATTAGACATGACATGAATATTTAATTAGGTATTTATGTGTTTTTTAATCAACATTAAACTGGATTCCATGAATGCATGCTTGATTTTGGTTAGAATTTTAGGTTTTTTTTTCAATTAGCATATCTACAAATGATATTTGTTAGGATTTAAGGTTTTATTTGGTTTTTTTACTGTGAATTTGTGCCCACCTTTGATTAGATTCCTGGCTCCGCCACTGGTGGTTGCAATTACTTTGCCACTGTATTTAAGCAAAGGAGTTCTGACAAACTGCATGTCCTATTCTAGTGTAGGCTTTTGCTCTACCTTTTCATGTATGATATCAATTACTACCTTTTATAGGAGATTAGAAGATGGAGACATTGTCAATGTTGATGTAACTGTCTACTATGATGGCGTCCACGGTATTGATTAATACTTTCATTATGTGCTATGTGTGCTACACATCATTTACTGTATTGTTATTCACATAATTGTTCATGTTATTCTTTTCTTCTTTATAACTTCCAGGTGATCTCAATGAGACATATTTTGTTGGAAATGTTGATGAAGAATCTCAACAACTTGTACGTTGTACGTATGAGTGCCTTGAAAAGGCTATATCCATAGGTACTTACGTGAACATGTGAGTCCATACAGAGCATGTTGTATGCTTTCAAAGTTTCTATCTATGACCTATGCACATTTTATTTGTCCATTTAAGTCAGAGCTTGTGCCTGTCATTTTTCTTTAAAGTGCATAGCCTGATTTTTTGGCCTCCTTGAAATGACTAGTTTGCATTTATCCTCACCTAAAACTTATCTTGGTTGACAAAGACTTCATTCGTGTGAGTGCATGTCTGTATGTGTATGTTTCTTCAGTTAAACTCTCTTGTTCATCATATCACTGATTTAAATTTCCAATTCAAGAACTTGGGTAGTTGGAAATATGGGGAAAATATAGCAGTATTATGTATGACCTTTTTTCTCTAGCTTATAACTCACAGATTTACTGAATGAGTACTGCATACTGATTTGCTGTGATGGATTGCTGATGAACCATTGATTTGTTTGGGTTCTGAAAACCCTACAGTATGATTCTGGATACCTCTGCCAATAATATCACACTATCTTGAAAGTGGATGTCAGGCTTGTTGCTAATGGTGGTGTTAGAAAAGAATACATATATGTATATACTAGAATATATATATATATATATATATATATATATATATATATATATATATATATATATATATATATATATATATATATATATACTCTTCGTAATACAAGAGTATGTATATGTATAAGTATATGTATATAAATACATATTTAAAATATATATATGTATCTTGTATTTTTTATTTTTATTCTTTATCTTCTGTAATTTTCATTTTATTTATTTTTTGTTTTTGTACTTTTTCTGTACGCTGATTCCCAACAGCTCTAACAGCCCAACGTCTCTTTCTTGTAGCTACTCTCTATAAATAAGGGTGATTAAACCCATTGTAATACAGAAATTGTAGAAGGGGTTTATCCCCTCATATCTATCAATACAGTGCATTTGAAGCACTTTTCTATTTTTGTGGTGCATTTGAATGCTAGTTTGTGCTAGCATATGTTTTGAGTGATTGAAGTATCAAGTAATTTGAAAACTTGATTGTTTGTAAGGGTTATTTACATGGTATCAGAGCTTGGTGTATGGTGTATGATCAATCGTGCATTGGTGGGCTGCCTCAAAAAGCGTGCATATTTTTCTTCGTGGTGGTGATATTTTTTTCTAATTCACCATGAGTGGATTTTTTCCACACAATACAAGCAACTTCAACTTTATTCCGTTATTCAAACTTGAAGGAAGCAACTACAACATTTGGGCGGGACACTTAGAGACATTCATCAAGGGTCAAGGTTTGTGGGGATTCGTAAGAGGTACTATTCTTGAACCTATTACCAAAATTATATTAGGTGAAAATGGGATTGAGAGTAGTCTTGACGAAAGAGACAACCATGGAAGAAGACTACAAGAAATTAGATGAATGAGAAATGAAAAACGCAAAAATTCTTTCATGGATGCTAAGTGGAGTTGAGACAAAAATTGCCTCAAATTTATTATGCTACAAAAAGGCAAATGAAGCATGGGAATATCTTAAAGGTATGTTTACCGACAAAGATATGGCTCACAAGTATTATCTTCAAGAAAAGGTTAGAAATATCAAACAAGGAGATAAAAATGTAAGAGATTACTTTACGGAGTTATCTTCCATATGGACTCAACTTGCCCAATTTAAACCCAAATGGGAAGGCAAGTGTATAGAAATGCGAAAAGTTCAAGTTGAGAAAGATAGACTCTTCACTTTTCTCTATGGTTTGAAACCCGAGTTTGAACAAACAAGGGCCTCCTTACTATCATCTTCATCACCTCCTCCTATTCATGAGATTCTCACTAAGCTTAGTGGAGAAGATGTAAAAATGTCTATGAATAGACAATACACATACAAGCATAAATACGAAGTGCACGAAGACACTCTCACAACACTTGAACAAAATACGCAAAAAGCGTAAAAATAGCAAACATGCAGTAATGCATGTATTTCATAAAAAGAGCAAATGCTTGAGACTCTCAAGCTTGAAAAATAACAAAGGGGAACACCTTTATTTATACAAAAGCAAGGAGGTGCAAAGGGGGGCTCCCAAAGGAGTTGTTGGGGAGCCCCCAACGACTCTATTGGGGGACCCTCAATGCATCTTTATGAAAAAGAAAAGAAAAAATAAAAAAATGAAAAATGAAATACAAAAATAAAGAGAAAAATTACAGCATATTCCAAATGGAATATGCATAAGATAGGAAATTACAAGAATGCCCTCTTGAGGGTAAGAAAATAAAATATGTATAAATATATATATTTATATATATAGAGATACATATACATATAATATATTATATGTATATGTATCTCTATGTATATAAGTATATATATTTATACTTACAACAAAGGTTTTGGAGATACATTTTAACACCCCCCCCCTCAAACTTACAGTGCGATAACCGCAAGTTTGTCAAGAAGGAAATGAAATCTGGGCAAACATAGAGCTTTTGTGAAGAAGTCTGCAAGTTGATACTCAGATGTCACGTATGGTAGATCAATGACCTTCTTCAAGTATTCTTCTCTGACATAATGACAGTTCATCTCTATATGCTTTGTTCGCTCGTGAAAGGTGTGGTTTTTGGCAATATAAATTGCACTTCTATTGTCACAACATAGCTTTGTTGGTTCTCTGATAAACACTCCCATATCTTCCAAAAGGCGCCGAATCCATACAATTTCTATGGTGGTAGATGCCATGGCTCTATATTCGGCTTCAGTGGATGACAGAGAGACTTTCTGTTGCTTTTTACATCGCCATGAGATCAAAGACTCACCTAAGAAAACACAAAAGCCAGTGGTGGAGTGACGGTTACTAGGGTCACCTCCCCAATCTGAGTCAGTATAAGCAAGTAATTTTAATTCAGAAGAAGAAGATAGAAATACTCCCTTATTCATTGTTCCCTTCAAATATCTGATAATGCGAAGGACATCACTCATATGAACGATTGTAGGAGCGTGCTGAAACTGAGTGGCGATGTGTATAACATGTGACAAATCGGGTCGAGTAATGCTAAGGTACATTAAGGAACCTACCAACTGCCTGTAAGGAGTATGATCGGTTAGAGGAACACCGTCGTCAATCTTCATTTTTGATCCCACGACTTCAGGAGTTTCGCATACTTTGTCATTAGAAATTCCTGATCTGTCAATAATCTCACAAGCAAGTTTAGATTGAGATAGAAAATAACCACGTTGCGAATAGGCAACCTCAATTCCAAGAAAATATGTCAGAAAACCCAAGTCTGACATCTCAAATTTTGAAGTCAAGACGGACTTAATACCCTTGACTCCTTGAACATCATCACCTGTAATTAACATGTCATCAACATAGAGTAATAGTATCACAATCCCTGCATTAGATTTTCTAGTAAATAGAGCAGTGTCAGTATAACATGAGGAAAAACCATTTTCCAGCATTACATTGGTAAACCTGTCATAACAGGCTTTGGGGGCCTGTTTCAAACCATAGAGGGCCTTTCGAAGACGAAGAACTTTATCTTTAGGAATCTTCATGCCTGGTGGAGCATCCATATACACTTTTTCGTTAAGGTCACCATTTAAAAAAGCATTTTTCACATCCATTTGAAAAATGTTCCAGTTTTTAATAGATGCAATAGTAATAAGACATCTAACTGTAACCATTCGGGCTACAAGAGCAAATGTTTCTTCATAATCAATTCCATACTCTTGCCCATACCCTATTGCAATTAAGCGAGCTTTATACTTTTCCAGAGATCCGTCGCTCTTAGTTTTAACCTTAAAAACCCATCGACAACCTATAGTTTTCTTTCCTATGGGTAGAGTTTGGAAATCCCAAGTTTCAGCCTTTTTAAGGGCATTAAGTTCATTTTGCATAGCTTCTTGCCATTCTATACATTTTTTAGCTTCTTCAAAATTCCTTGGCTCAAAATAAGAGTGAATGGCACTAAGACAAACCCTATATCGGGGTGAGAAAGAATCAAAAGAAACAAAACGAGTTGGAGGTCTCCTATTCCTTTCAGATCTTCGGTGATCGAGAGTAGGAACAAGCTCACTATATTGGTCAATAGCACTTTTAAAGGTGTCTTGGTTTCTACGAGAGTAGGTTATTGGATCACTTGAGATTCTACTTTCTTGTTAATTGAGTGAGTTATGTTCACCAACATCACCATCATTTTCCTCATCATGGTTTGATGATACATCATCATCACTAGATATATCATCATTACTGGACAATAAGTCAAATAGGAAGGAATAATCAAAATTTTCTTGTTGAGAAACATTTTCTTCAAAGCCACTTTCATTTTCTAAAAAAGTTACATTTCTAGAGACATATAACTTATCATCTCGAAGATCATAACAACGAAACCCTTTTTGAGTTTCGGAATATCCAAGAAAGACGCAAGGGATAGCCTTGGGAGAGAGTTTGTCATTCTTATCTGTAAGTATAAAACACTTACACCCAAAAACACGTAACCTATTATAATTAGGTTCAAGCTTATACAATATCTTAAAAGGGGAGATTTTTCCTAATATCTTAGATGGTAAGCGATTTATCAGATAAACAGAAGCAAGAGCTGCTTCTGCCCAAAAGTTTTTAGGAATGTTTTGGGAAATAAGAAGAGTCATAGTGGTCTCAATGACGTGCCTATGTTTTCTTTCGGCCAATCCATTCTGTTGAGGAGTTTTAGGACAAGATCTTTGGTGGACAATTCCGTGATTCTCAAAATATACTTTAAATTGATTGGAGAAATATTCTTCTCCAGAATCATTTCTAAATATTTTTATGTTACTGTTGAATTGATTCTTGATCATTGAATGAAAGGTTTTAAAACACGAAAAAACTTCATGTTTGAACTTAAGAAAATAGATCCACGAATATCTAGAAAAATCATCCACAAAAATGACATAATAAGAAAAGCCTCCTCTTGAAGCAACGGGTGCGGGTCCCCAAACATCCGAATGAACAATTTCGAAAGTTTTAGAAGAGAACATAGTTCTTTGTTCAAAAGGTAAACTTTGCATTTTTCCGAGAATACAATCATTACAAGAAAATGAACTTTTACATAAGTCTTTTGCAAAATGTAAATAAGACAACTTGGTGATATTAGGATGACCAAGTCTTTTGTGCCACACATTTATATCTTTGTTTCGGGCAACATTACAAAAAGATTTTGGAACTTGAAGAGATTCCATATAGTATAAGTCTCCTTTTCTAAAGCCTTTCCCAATCAATTTCCCGGACCGGCGATCCTGTATTAAACATTTATCACAAGATAATTTAATATCGCAACCATGGTCCGAGAGTTAAGAAACAGAGAGAAGGTTTAAGTTTAGTTTAGGTATAAATATAATTTTTGGAATAAAAAAATCTTGAGTTTCAAAATTACCTATTCCTTTAATTTCAAGAGAGGTTCCATCCGCAGTGGAAACAAAAGAGGGAGAAACATTTTTTGAGTAATCGGAAAGCGAAAACATGTTTGGGGACATATGAAAAGATGCACCGAAGTCCAAAAGCCAAGAGACTTTACCTGGAAAAGATGAAGTAGACACGGTGGCACCGGAGGTAGCTCCCTTGAGGAGAGGTTGAAAAACTTCCACTATTTGATTTATAGAGAGTGACCCACTTGATGATGCCTCTTCCTTTTGTGGTACACCGGTGGTAGCCATTGCGAGAAGTTTTTTCTATTTGGGACATATGGGTTTGATATGTCCAGGTTCTTTACAAAATGGCAAATAATTTTGCTATAGTCCCTTTTTCCTCTTTGCCCACCATTTTCACCTTGATTTTGTGGTTTGAAATGAGGGGAACGATAGGTTTTTACATTGTTCCCGGATCTTGATACGACATTGACCTCATTGTTTTCTTCATAATTACAAGGAACCACAAGAACACTTGATCCTTGTTTACATAAACTCATACGAGTCTCCTCACCACTTAATTTGGTGAGTACATCTTCAAGGGAGGGAAGAGTAAATGAGGATAGAAGAGAAGACCTTATTTGCTCAAATTCGGGCCTTAGCCCATTCAAAAAATTGAAGAACCGATCTTCTTCAAGTTGCTTGTGATAGAGTTCAATTGCCCCTCCACTCCATTTTGGTTCAAGCATGGCAAACTCATCCCATATGGAGGAAAGATCGGCAAAATATTTCCTAATAGTCATTTCACCTTGAGTGAGAGAGAGAGCCTTCTTTTGAAGATAATACTTATGAAATAGATCTCTCGATGTATACATTTTCTCAAGATAGTGCCAAGCTTTCGATGCCTTTTTGAACTTAATAATGTTGACATTAATCTTAGTTTCAACGGATGAAAAGAACCAAGAAAGAATCTTGAAATTCTTCATTTCTCATTCATCGTGCTTCTTAGAATACTCTTCAAGAGCTTTGACCCTTTCTTCTCCTTCAAGAATCTTGATTTCACTTCCGTTTACCACAATTAATTTGGGTTCCGGTTCCGGAATTGTGTCTTGCACATAACCCCATAGCCCCTTCCCTTTTATGTGAGCCTCCATATTTCCGGCCCAAACATGATAGTTGGACCCATTTAATTTGAAGCCAAGAGTAAAATGAGACTCCTTTTCGCCCATTATGAAGTAAAGAGGAAGGGAGCAAGGGCGTACCAACACAATATTTCAAATTCTAGCTTGTGCAAGATTCTTCTAAAATATTTGAGAAGCAAGATCCACCACTTCAACCTTCAAAAATCCGAAGGCACGCTTTTCGAGGCACTCGAAAAGAAAAGATCCCACGATCCTCTATCACCAATCGAGCTCTGATACCATGTAAAAATGTCTATGAATAGACAATACACATACAAGCATAAATACGAAGTGCACGAAGACACTCTCACAACACTTGAACAAAATACGCAAAAAGCGTAAAAATAGCAAACATGCAGTAATGCATGTATTTCATAAAAAGAGCAAATGCTTGAGACTCTCAAGCTTGAAAAATAACAAAGGGGAACACCTTTATTTATACAAAAGCAAGGAGGTGCAAAGGGGGGCTCCCAAAGGAGTTGTTGGGGAGCCCCCAACGACTCTATTGGGGGACCCTCAATGCATCTTTATGAAAAAGAAAAGAAAAAATAAAAAATAAAAAATGAAATACAAAAATAAAGAGAAAAATTACAGCATATTCCAAATGGAATATGCGCAAGATAGGAAATTATAAGAATGCCCTCTTGAGGGTAAGAAAATAAAATATGTATAAATATATATATTTATATATATAGAGATACATATACATATAATATATTATATGTATATGTATCTCTATGTATATAAGTATATATATTTATACTTACAACAAAGGTTTTGGAGATACATTTTAACAGAAGAAACTAGGCTAAATATGAGTAAAAATGTTAGTGTGCTTGCTACTTCTAGCAATGGCACATGAGAAGATTGCGCACTTGCCGCCTCTAAACCAAGACATTATATCAAGCCATACAAACCTCCTCATTTTAGTAAGAATAGAGGAGAATTAAAGATCATTTTGCCATAACTGTAATGAACCAGGTCATATTAGGCCTCAATGTCCTAGATACAAATCTAGGCCTCAAGAAAAACGTGTTGTCGCTGCACTATCAAAACAAGATGATGATACTTTGATCTCAAAGACCTCACCAAATCATTATCTCAACTGACGGATGCATTGCAACCATTACTCAAAGGATCTACCTCAGGAGCGGCCATTGCCTCCTCTTCTACTCCTGGTATGTGCTCTTGGCTTCTTGATTCGGGAGCTTCTTTTCATATGATCCCATATAAGTCGATATTATCCGAATGCCAACCTAATTCGAATGCATCCTTTGTTTTCACTGCCGATGGGCACTGCCTTGGAAATAGAGGGTGTTGGAATTTTTAAAAATGATTTGACAAAACATAACAAATTTTACATTCCAAAAATAAGACTTATACCAAAACTTCATCTTAACTTACTTTCAGTTTCTCAAATCTCGGATTATGGATATGATGTCATTTTCTTATCAAGTAAATGTTGGGTGTAATATCGCCAGTCCAGGAAATTGATTGGCGAAGGTTCTAAGCAAGGAGATCTCTATTATATGAATTTTCTTTGTATTCCAAAAGAATCTTTTTGTAACACTGCCCAAACAAAAGATATACGAACTTGGCATCATAGACTTGGGCATCCAAATATACGAAAATTAAATTTTGTACCTGTTACCAAGAATCTTTGTAAAGATCATTTTGAATGTAAATAATGTTTACTTGGTAAAATGACAACCTTGCCTTATGGTCAAAGAACTTTTTATTCTTCAATGCCTTTTGAATTAATTCATTTAGATATGTGGGGTCCTGCTCCTGTTGCCTCTAAAGGAGGATTCTCCTACTACGTTGTGTTTATCGATGATTTCACTAGATATTGTTGGATTTACTTTCTTAAGTTTAAATCCGATGTATTCACAATCTTCAAAACATTTCATAACATGATTAAAAATCAATTTGAAAGTAAACTCAAAATCCTCTGAACTGACTCTTGAGGAGAATATTTGTCAAATGAGTTTAAACAATTTTTAGAAAATGAAGGAATCTTACATCAAAGATCGTGTCCTAGAACTCCACAACAAAACGAAATTTCAGAAAGAAAACATAGACACATTATGGAAACTACAAGGACTCTTCTTATTGCTAAAAATGTTCCAAAAAATCTTTGGGCTGAAGCTGCATTAACGTCAGTATATCTTATAAATAGGATGCCTTCAAAAACATTGTCCAATGAAATTCCCTTTGAAAAATTATTCAAATATCAACCTGACTATCACAAATTGAGAATCTTTAGTTGTAAATGTTATGTTTTAAATGATGAAGGAGATAAACTATCTTCTAAGGCTATACCCTGTGTGTTCATTGGTTACTCTGAAACACAAAAATGATTTAAATGTTACGATATAAAAAATGATAAACTTCTTGTCTCAAAAAATGTTAATTTTTTTGAAAATGAAAGTTGATTTGAAAGAAACATGTCACAAGACATAAATTCTGATTATTCTTTCTTGTTTAAACTATTGTCTAATGATGAAAATAGTTATATAGAATCTCCTATTAAAGATAGAACAACGGTTGAACCAATAGTATACACTAGAAGAAATCAAAATGCAACCAATGAAAGTGTAAATCAAAGTAACCATGAAGTATTAGAAACTCCTTCAGAACAAACCACCATTCGTAGATCTGAATGAACCTCAAGAATTCCAAATAAATTTGTATCTTATGACTCATTCTCTCTTAAACATATAGCATGTCTTATAGCTATTCATTCATATTTTGAACCCTCATGTTACAATGATGCAAAAATTTTACCCGAATGGATAAAAGCTATGCATATAGAATTAGATGCTCTTAAAGAAGCTAACACTTGAGAAATTCTAAATTTACCCATTGAAAAGAAGACCATAGGATGTAGATGGGTTTTTAAAGTAAAAACCAAAAGTGATGGATCATTGGAAAGACATAAAGCCAGGCTAATTTCCAAAGGATATTCTTAAGAATACAGAGTGGATTACGAAGAAACTTTTGCTCCTATTGCCAGGATGACCATTGTTCAAATGCTTGTAGCTATTTCAGCTATTAAAAATTGGAATATATTTCAAATGGATGTTAAAAATGTTTTTTTGAATGTAAATCTTAATGAGGAAGTATACATGAATGTTTCACCTGGATTGATAATTCCTTCATGTAAGGTGCTTAAATTAAAAAATGCATTGTATGGCCTCAAACAAGCACCTAAAGCTTGGTTTGATACTTTTAACAATGGTATTACAAGATATGGTTTTAAACCATGCTATACTGATACAACTTTATTTATCAAGAATTCTTCTGCAAGTATTATAATTTTACTGTTATATGTTAATGATATGTTGATTACAGGTTGTTACAAAGAAGGAATCAAGAAAGTCAAACAATTTTTGAAAAATTCTTTTGAAATGGGTTCCTGACATACTTTCTTGGTATAGAAGTATCCTACTCTAACAGAGGGTATATATTGGCATAAACCAAGTTTGTTTCAGATATGATTGACGGGTCAGGTCTATCAGATGATAAAGTTGTTGACACCCTAGAGACTGTTGGAATGAAGATACGAGCCGATGATGGAGTTTCTTTGGACAATCCAACTCCCTTCAAAAAGCTCGTGGGATCTCTTATGTATTTAAGTATTACAAGACCAGACATAACTCATGTTGTACATATAGCCAGTCAATTTCAACACGCTCCAACATCAACTCATATGAGTGCAGTCATGAAAATTATCAAATACATTAGAGGCACAATAAATAAGAGAGTTTTTCTATCCTCTTCTTTCTCCTTAGATCTTATTGCATACTCTGATGCTGATTGTGGAGTGAATCCAAATAATAGGCGCTCAACATCTGGTTTTTGTATGTTTCTAGGTGAATCTTTGATTTCATGGAGGTGCAAGAAACAACAAAAGGTGTTACTATCATCTACAGAAGCTGAATATAGAGCAATGGCGACTACCACCATAGAGATCGTGTGTCTCAAACAACTAATTTCAGATATGGGAATTCATCTTCAGAATCCTACAAGATTATGTTGTGACAACAAGAGCTCCATATACATTGCTCGAAATCATATGTTTCATGAAAGAACTAAGCATATAAAGATGGATTGCCATTTTGTTCGTGAAGAATACTTAAAGAAGACTATTGATCTTCCCTATGTGACATCAGAATATCAACTTGCGGATTTCTTCACCAAGGCACTGTACTCACCAAGATTCAACTTTTTACTTGACAAACTTTCAGTGATTTCACCATAAGTTTGAGGGAGACTGTTAGAAAATAATACATATATATATATACTCTTCATAATATAAGAGCATGTATATGTATAAGCATATGTATATAAATACATATTTAAAATATATACATATATTCTTGTAATTTTTATTCTTTATCTTCTGTAATTATCATTTTATTTATTTTTTGTTTTTGTGTGTACAACAGTCAGCCACTGAATGTTGTATAGTGACTCTGGACATAAAAAGAGATGTTGGGGCTGATTTCCAACAGCTCTAATAATAGCTGTTGGGAACATCCCAATGTCTCTTTCTTGTAGCTACTCTCTATAAATAAGGGTGATTAAACCCATTGTAATAAAGAAATTGTAGAAGGGGTTTGTCCCCTCATATCTATCAATACAGTGCATTTGAAGCACTTTCTACTTTTGTGGTGTGAAGCATTTGAATGCTAGTTTGTGCTAGCATATGTTTTGAGTGATTGAAGTATCAAGTAATTTGAAAACTTGATTGTTTGTAAGGCTTATTTACACTTCTTGGTTTGGACATGGCTTTATGCTAGTCAAGCCGTAGGAGAATGGTATGCTCAATGAGTTGAGAATCACAGGAACAGGATCCATTTTTGGCAAATGAAAAGAATGCATTAGAGATGTGCATTTTAGGAAGCCATGCAAATTGATTTGATGTTCTGAACTTATTTATGAGGCTTTTGACCATTCTTATTCCCATGTTTCAGTCAAGTCTTAAGGACAGATACAACTTCTACCTTAATTTGTTATTCAGTTTAGTGCATTGGTAGGATTGTCATGTTTTAGTGTTGGGTGAGCTAGAGTTTGAGCTCTGAATATCCATGAATTTTGGTCAACCCTTAGTGAGTCTGATTTGTGATGTTTTAAAATGTTTTAAAGGTTTCTGATCTCCCTGATTGATTTGAAACATGTAACTCTAAAGTTTTCAATGTTCTATTTTTGTAGATTAAATCAAGTTATAGTTAAAATTGTATTCATAAAACTTGGCTTTACAAGATTATAAGTTAACTTGGCTAGGCGATGTCCAGGAACATCTTAGCTTTGGCCTAGTTCAAATTCAGCACTCAAGGACTCGAGTTTTTTCCTTTAAAACTTCTGCTCTTTTGTAATCCAGCTTTTGTAATGCCTGTTTATTCCATTTTATAATTTGCTTTCAAGGTTCTCTGTTCATGTTTTGTTTGTCTGCTCTTGAGTCATGAGTACTTTATCCAGTGAGAGTACACAGTTAGACACAATGATCCTAGCTGCTTTTAAGTTATAAGCCGGCTAGGTAAGTGTGGGAACTGGGGGCACTAGTCAGTATTGAGCTTACATTTTGATCTTGGCTAGTTGACAAATCGAACTTGCATACCAGGTTCGGCTTGTCGTGATTTTATTTATATAGGACTGATGTTAGCGTCGACCTTTAGTGGATGTTATCAAAGGTATCCCTAAGGGTGTGGATGTTAAAAATATGCAAATGTCATGGCCATGGTTGTGCCCTTCATTTCAAAACTTTCCCATGGTTATGCCAAGTCATTTGTCAACTAACTGTAAGGTTTTCCCTGCACATCTGATTAGGTAGATGTTTTCCTTGATATTATTTGTATGTACACTAATTACCTCTAAATTTACATGCATTCAGTCAGTTAGTTTTCATGTTTTTGTTTATTGCATTGCCTTCCTGCTTATGGTTGGCACATTTTCTGCAAATAAGAAATTGCAATGGAAGGATATTTTCTAGAGGGTCATGGACATAAACTCTTTTAACCAATAATTCCTTATATAATGAAGACATCATCAGCTTTTACAATTACACATGATCAGAAGTTCTCCATTCTTTTACTATAGAAACTGCTAGTTGCATAGACATGCAGGACTCTATCTATTATCAATATTCATATAATAAATCTTGTAAGTCATTCATATTCTGTAACTAGTGTTAATATTTATCTTAAATTTTGATAATTTTTAGATCTTTTTATATGGATGATTTCTAGACAATTTTGATTTCTACCTCTCTTCTGATGCCAGTCCTGCTTGCAGTCCACTATTGGCAATTCAAATGCCGTGGCTACTTCAGAAGTGAGGAGTTTCTCAAAAAGTCTTACAGAAATAAAGTATGAAATGTGATGTCATCGTGGGTGGTGTTATTCATCTTTTACGAAAACATTAAGTATTAAACCACATCCATAGTTAGTCTGCTAAGTACAGTCAGCATAAGCAAGTGCATGAATATATCTGTTTGTATAAATCAATATGACGACTTATCATGTCCATCTTCTCTTTTGCTTGCTCCACTAATGTCTTTTGTCCACATGTGATTGAAAGATTGAATTTTGCCAACTTCATACTTTTCATTACGTGCATGTTGTAAAATTGTCTACGAAGAGACAATACATAAACAAGCATAAAAAACTTTAAAGGAAGTGCACGAAAGCACTCTCACAACACTTGAACAAAATACGCAAAAAGCGTATAAATAATAAACATGCAATAATGCATGTATTTCAATATATAAAAGCAAATGCTTGAGACTCTCAAGCTTAGGGAATTACAAGGGGGAACACCCCTATTTATACAAGAAATGAGAGGTGCAAGGGGGCTCCCCAAAGGAGTCGTTGGGGAGCTCCCAACGGTCACAATTGTGACCGTTGGGGGCTCCCCAACGACTCCTTTGGGGAGACCCCCAAGGCACCTTTTTGTAATTACAAAAAGGAAAAATATAAAAATAAAAGAAATTAAAAAATAAAGAAAAAGTTACAACATATTCCAAATGGAATATGCGCCAAATGTAGAAAGGACTAAAATACCCTTTTCGGGTAAAAAGGGAAAAATGTATAAATATATATACTTATATATAGAGATACATATACATATAACATGTGTATACGTATCTCTATGTATATAAGTATATATATTTATACTTCCAATAATGTTTTTGAGTATACATTTTAACACATGTAGCAAGCCTGTTCTATAAACATTAAAAGATCTTCTAGACTCGCTTTGTGTTCCTTTATTTTTGCGGACCTGCCATGCTAAGATTGAATTGTATATTTGCTTGGAAGCACCAGCATAGATAACAGGTAATGCCTCAATCACCATTTAGGGGCTGTTTGGATGCATCCATTTATCCAAAGAAGCTGGATATATTGGGATTTGCATTGTGGGGTACAAATTCTAGTTCCAAGCTTACCCCTCCTTTGTGGATGAGTGGGTGCATACAACCACCCCTTAAATTTTATCATGTTGCATTGGTTGGCCTTTTGATGTATGCCTTCATGATTTTAACTGTTCGTATTCTATTATTAAATTGAATGATGCTCTTATAATGTAAATTTTTAGTTTATACTTGACCACAGAATGTTATGGAAATATGCAGTTAATCTATTTTCTGTCTCTGAGATCAGTTAAACCTGGAGTACGTTTTCGTGAAGTTGGAGAAGTTATCAATCGACATGCATCAATGTCCAAGTTCTCTGTGGTAAGGCCTAGTTTTTCATGTTCTTGTCATTAATCTCGTCAGATTTGGTTATTAACATTTTCTGTGATGTCACGTGATTGGCCATACCAGGTCAAATCATACTGTGGTCATGGCATTGGAGAGCTTTTCCACTGTGCACCCAATATTCCTCATTATGCGAGTATCCTTATAAAATTCATTAGTCTGTATAACCTTGGACTTTGATGTTCTTGGATTCAACGTCAATCTCATATTATTTGAGAAATTAAGATTTTGAAATTCTAAAAGTAGGATTGTTTTATGTTGGCCCAATTGATTTGACTTTATTTGCAAGTTTGTTCTTTCTCCAGTCTTTTGTCTGCCTTAATTAGGAGAAAGAAAACAAGGCGGTTGGTGTAATGAAAGCAGGACAGACTTTTACTATTGAGCCTATGATTAATGCAGGTAAATCATTGTGATTTACTACTTACAGTTTTTTATTTATTTTTCTTTTCTTTTTGGGGTGCACGTATGTGCATCTGTGTGTGTGTGGAGAGAGAGAGAGAGAGTTTCTGTTGACCACATTCTGACATTAGTGTAAAACTTCTTAGGTGTTTGGCGTGATCGTATGTGGCTTGATGGCTGGACTGCTGTTACTGCAGATGGCAAGCGCAGTGCCCAGTTTGAACACACACTGCTGGTCTGTTTTCTATTTCTCTGCTGTAATTGTGTTGCATTTTTCTTGATTTTTGATGCATATCTCATCCCAGTCATCTGCTTCTGTTGTCAGTTATACTTTGTGATTTGATGAGCATCTGCATCATAAGTGCCACTGTGAGGATATTCTCAGTGATGGGATATATTCAGATGCTTTTACATTTTTTTTTGAGGGAAAACTTTCAGGAAAATCTTGGCAACTTAAGAATCAAACACGAAAAAAACCTTAAAAAATAAATAAAAATGAACATAGTCCAATAAATTTGCATTAAAATTGTGACAAATCTATAAAAAGGAAAGGTGATAAATTGAATGTCAATTTTATGATAAAATCACAATAAATTCAATTCTTGCTAATATTTGTGGCATAGATGAGTATATTTTATTAATTTATGCCAACTTGAATATTTTAATATGTAAAAAGTGTCACGATTAACAAAACTGGGATACATTTCCAAACCCTTGCAAGTTGTTTTCTGTGGTTTTACGAGTCTTTCAATGTCTTTGAATCAATGGGGGCATCAAAATGTATTTTCTGAGATAAATCTTGTGCCTATTTGCACTAGTTGTTTCAGGATTGGGTAGAAGTGAAACTGCAATGCTGAATCATATTCTTATTTTTAGCATTTTCGCATGGAAAGAATTAAATGATCCTAGGAGGGAGTAGCATGTGTTTTACTGTGGCTGTCCATCGTGCATTTTGTCATGATCACTTCTAATTAAATGATCATAGGAGTAGCATATGCATTTTACAGTTTTATTATGGATGTCTTTATTGTGCATTGTCCTGATCACTGCTACATTTTCTGCAGGGTTGCTCCCTTATCGTTCACTACTAATCTCATTTACAGTTTGTCATTTTTCTTTCTGATTTTAAGCCTGAGGTGTTAATCATGTAGGTGACTGAGACTGGTGTTGAGGTCCTTACAGCACGCTTGCCATCCTCTCCAAATGTATTTCCATGGTGATCCAAAATACGCTTCAGCAAGATATTTTCATAGTTCTTACTTCAAGCATAAAGGTTTTGTTTGTTTTAATTTATCCCCCTTTTGAAAGTATTCAGACATGGTCTTGTGTAGACCAGCTGTTTATTAACAGTTAGAAACGATCCGAGTCATTCTTAAATTGTGGCATGCAGTAAAGATAAGATTATCCAGTAGCTTCCCTACAATGTCTTATACTGTTTCATTTTCCAGCTTTGTATTCTACATTGCCTTCTGCTTGGATCTATCTCAGGATGCTTACAGTTACGGGTATGTACAGTAAGTAGGACAGAAATCAACCCTATAATCCATATTCTCCTCCATTCTCCTTTTGCATCTAGAAGATAATGGGAATGGGAAATGCAGAGGGGAGTTACCAAATTCCTGCTTCTTGCTCACACCTTTCTTTCTAGTGTTTTGTCCTAGGCAATTCCAGCAATAGTGGTTCTGGAAATTTCCAAGCCATTCAACTAGAGTCATCGGTTAATGGATTCCATTTTGGCATGCTTGACGAGTTGATTGGAAGTTTCCTAGCCAATTCAGTTAATAGATTGGTCTGTCTATGTGGAGGACTTGTGCTTTTCCAATTTTGTAGTACATCGCTAGCTATGTCAAAACACGGATACTCCATTTCGATTACTGTTTTGTGTCCCCTTATACGCTAGTCATGTGTCCATGTGATGGAGATTTCTAGGTTGAGCTTTCAGTTGCTTTCTTTCTCTTCTTGCTAAACAGGGATGAGGCACTTGTTTCGAAGTGCAGCCTAAGGTGGTGTTTGGTTGCACGAATGGGGGAAACGGATTTTGGATGGAATGAACTTTGGTACAAACCTGGTTTTGTCTCTCTTTTTATTCTCAAAACATGGTGACGTTCATATGGGCTGTGGAAGATTTACCAAGCTGCTAAGGCTTCGTTTGTTTCACCCACTTTACGCTTGAAAAAGGGGTTTACGTAAGAAACCCCCTGTTTTCGTATGCAGGTGAGTCTGAAACAGGAATGATAACTCTGTTTTCCTGTGGAGCCCACAGTTAACAAGGTTTTTTTTTTTTTCACATGGACCATGCATTTAGTACGAAAATCCGTTCGCACTACCATCCCTCTTCCCCCCCAACCCCCGGCCTGCGAATGGATTTACATATAATTTTTTTCACATGGGCTGGCCTTCCCATCATGGGATGCCTTTCTTATGGGGGTCTTATCTTATTGATGGAAATGAAACATACGAAGCCTAAAACTTGCAAAGCTTGGTAATCTATATGTTTTATTAAATAACTCGTTAAAGGTCAATAGTCTTTATCCCTTATTTGCGTAAAATTTTATCTAAAACATATATCCCGTGTCAAAGCCAATGCTTTGGACTCATCCAATGGAATCTGAACTTTCCTGCATTGAGTTGAGCTATCACACAACTTTTTTTTTTATTGAACTAGAACTTAAAAACTGGTTGAGTTATCAAATATTAACTCCCTTTTTTGTGAGGATCCCCCCCGGAATCATTCCATTATTACTATCACCAGCGGTGGATAATTCCTCAATGCCCTGGCTATTCACGGCCTTTCCAGTAGGTAAACCCTATTGGTGGCTATAAAACCAGGCAGTTATTCAACCACCCATATCAGTGGGGTTCGAACTGGCAACGTCATATCCCATGGTGACTTGCACACTTCTCCTACCAAACAAAACAGTGTCCCCGTTGGTAAATATTAACTCCCTTATCCCTGGTACTGTGAACGATGTTCTTGTAAACCAACCCTCAATTATGAGCAGTGTTGACAGTGCGGCTCACTAAGGCTTTACTCATATTTTGCACATGCGGCTATGGTTTGCCAGTGAAGGGCATTCTTTTCTTTGTGACAGCTTCAGCAATTTTTCTTTTCCTCTTTTTTCAATAGGCAAGCTGGGTTTAGGAGAACCCCACCAGTTATTCAATGTACCACTGGGTTTTGAAGCTGCAACTTCCCATCACAAGGAGACGTGCACTGACAGCTCCTACCAACCACGCCGAGCACCTGTTGGTGAAGGTAGGAAACATTACAAATACTGTTTCATCGAGAAACAATGCAGTGGTTTTTTTTTTTCATAACAGAGCTGAGGGAATTGAGGCCCTCTCCTATAACGAAGTTACAAAAGGATCCAATCTGATGGCCTATGGCACCATACAATACGATCACCCAGTAGGGGAACAAAACTCAGTCGCTGACATAAGGACACAGGGATTACAATCTGAAATGTGACAACAAGAATAGCAAAAGCCCAAAAGACTATAACACGAGTCAGCTAGTGTACGTCATGTTTTAGGACGTTGCAGATTCAAAACCCAATGGTATAGTTGTATAACTGGTAGGGGTCTGCCTAACCCCAGCTTGCCTTTCAAAAAAAAAACCCAAAAGACAATAACACGAGGTGGGGTGGGGCCTTGGCTGCTAGACGGTCAAGGTTCGATTCTCTGGTCATCACCCCTCTGCATTATCTGCACAAGCCAACGCTGTCGGCATGACGACCGTCAACCATAGGTATGGCAGGCTAAGCCAGCGCGACCAGGTCTTCGTGTTTCTTCAGGTTATAAATTCAAAAAATCAAAATCAAAATGTAGTTCTGGAAAGAAAGAGTCAATCAACCCCAAGATCTGCTCGAGCTCAGCAGTTTCATTCAATATCAAATCCGAGATACACCTGTTAGCTCCAGCAATTATGAATTCACTGTTATTCCTTCTAACCAAAAAAACAATAAGGAGCGTATCTGGATGTCGATATTCTGAACATCACATGAAAGCAAAGGAGAAGGGATTATGTCATAGCGCATCCATGTTGACACCTTCAACCAATCTGAATCAGACCAACACAGCTTTCCAAAATTATCACAGCAACCCAATATTGCCTGATATGTTGGTTTCCTAGCCATGTCAGTTTTAAATAGTTAATGTAGGTAAATATTTCTGAATTACTAACTCCCTGTAAGATTCTTTCTCTCTCTCGTGCATTTTGAAAAAATATTTCGAGAACTAAAAATGACATTGAACCCAATAAATCTTCTATCTAAAATTTAAAAAGTATCTAAAGCAAAATATTTTGGTGCACCAATGCCCTTCTTCCAGGGGCGTAGCTAGGATTCATGTGAGGGGGGGGGGGCAAACAGGGGTGTAGCAAAAAAAAATTATTTGTGCGATAGTCGGGGGTTCGGGGGCAGCGCCCCCGTTTTTTTTTTTTTGAGATAAAATAAAAAATGGCTACAATTATTAATAAAAATCTATTTCATATAGACAAATCAAACTATTTGCTGCAGTCAGGGCTGGGCTAGGACTGGACTGGGCTACAAAATTGGATAAAAATCTATTTCATATGGAATCAGGGCTGGGCTAGGACTGGGCTTCTAAAACAAAAAAAAACAAAAAAAATTAACTGTTTCGGGAGGCAGGACTGGGCTACAGCCCAGTCCTGCCCCCCCCTAGCTACGCCCTTGCCTTCTTCCATCTTTAAGCAGTATAGAGAACTGGTAAATTATGAAAAGTCTCATTGCTGATCAAACCTGAATGATTAGACAAATCGTAGCTCTCCTAGATGATTCAATAATGATATAATGATTTCTTTCCATAAAGATGAATTTGCATACATGAACATTTTTCTCCCCCTCTCTTACCGAAGCTCTTTCTCTTAATTGCAGTGGAACTAGATACACCTTACGAAATACAAGTACAAAACTCATCTCTAAAGCCATAGTATCAAATATTTAAAAAACTCGTCCCAATTCATTGAGAAACGTGTACCACATCTTGCATAGACATGTTTCTATTACATTATAAATAAGGAGTAATGGGTCCGTGCTGAACCAATTTGGTTAAATGAGTTTTTCGGGCTTTTTTCATTTTATTTTTAAATTTTGACCATACGGATGTGATCTATGTACTTGATTTTAGAGGGATCAGCTCTTGAAGCCTTTGATTCCAACACATTTGTGGATTTTTATAAAGTTTCAAAAATCAACGGTCCAAATCTTTGTAAATTTTTGAGGCTCCAAATGTAACGCCCCGAATTTTTAACCCCAAAAAAGTTATATACTAATTGATTTACATATTATATTTAACTATTTTAATTAAGTATCTTTATAAAAAATTATACTTTGTATCAACTTCTTAAAAACTCATACTAATTCTTTTAAAAACCATATCAATGTTTATCAGAAACTCGAATGAAATTTTTTTCTGAACTGCTTCAATGTGTGCTTCAAATAAAAAACATACCCGAGACTTTTTAGGCCCTCATGTACACCATGAGTTAATTAATTTAACTTTTACTGGAACCATGTAACTTGTCATGTCACCTTCTGAACAGCTCTTGGATTTTTGGACTCAATGGAGCATATATGCTGATGTGTTTGAAGGATTCTGATATCTGGTGAATCAAACCAAAATTCTAATTATGAGATTTTAATGTAATCATGTTAGCTACTGTGCTGACCTCCGTTCCAGCGTTAATCAGAGATGACTATATGAAGAATATTAAAAATATATATACAGTCCCCAATCTTTCATAGGCATTATATCTGAAGTGGTTAATGGTGCACTTCTTAAATAGAATCGTTGAAAGCATCAGAATTGCTAAAATAGAGATTCAATCAGAAAACGAATTGCCCCAAAGGGGTTTGGCGCAGTGGGATGGGACCTAGGCTGCTAGGTAGGTAGTCAAGGTTCAAATATCATGGGTGTCACCCCTTGCCCAAGCCGAAGCATGGCAACTCCCTGGGGCAAGGTTCAAAAATCATGGGTTTCTCCTTGTACCAATCAAAAAAATCAGAAAAAGAATTAAGAATTTGGAGCAGTCAAAAGTTTACAAAGACACTAATCTAGGAAAGTTTTGCTAGGCCTTGTGAAAAAGAGATGACCCTGCCATCCCTCATTGGCAACAGGGGTCTTGCACCATGTTATCCGGCCTTTCCAAACACTTCTTGATTCACCTGACCTAGTCAACTAAATGTTGGCGTTTTCTGTAAAACAAACACAGAAAGCGTATATGTAATTGCCATAAAGCACGTGCAGGGTATTCGGCGTTCTCCTCAACCGGTCGACACCCATGATGAACCAAAGCCTAAGATCGACGATGAGCAGGACCCTGAACCTAATTGAAGCTTAACGTGGGCTAAGCTAAGGCTATGTAATGTCACTCATCATTCATTGCAGTCAGCCAACCCAATATATAGTGGAGGAGGGAGAGGGAATACAATGAATGTGGACATCTACATTCACGTAACCTCCTCTTTAATGGTATTAAGTGCCCTCCACTATCATGCTCATTGGCCCACTACCTTCTTTTAAAGTCAAACCGGGTCACCCAATGGGTTGGATCCGATTCATAAGTCCAACATTCTCCCACTTGACCCATTGACACTAAAAGTGCATTAAATCGAGGTTTATACTGTTATCTCGATTTAATTCTTCATGTGGGTTTACATGCTACCTTTTATCACAAGGATGAATCAAATGAGTCATGAAGATGAACATTCCTTTATGAAATGTCATATTTTCATGCACTACACTACAATTCTCCTTCAATGCTTAAGCATATTGAAATTACCTTTATGAATAGGTTGGTCTCTTACCTATTCTATTGGTCCTTTAATATTGTTATTCTGTTATTCGCTCTAACTCATATAAGAGATCCTTTATGCAAAATCAATAATTTACAAAGCTATAAATAATCAATTATATATACACAAAATGTGATCACAAAATGTATTGTCATACATCAGAAGGAATAAAAAAGACCCATCCTTTTTACATGTTAGGAATACAATCCCGATGCTAGCCCTTTAGTAAGGAGATCCACAATCAATTCTTTCGTCCCAATTGTATCAATACATACCAGATGATTCTCAGTCTTTTCTTTAACAACAAAATATTTTAACTCCATGTGTCGACACGATGTTGAGCTCTTGTTGTTATTTGAAAAGGACACGACTGCTTCATTATCACAAAAGATCATTAGTAGTCTCTCAATAGAGTCCACAATACCAAGACCTATAATGAAGTTTTTTATCCAAATGGTCTGTGATGAAGTCTCGTATAGAACAATAAATTCTACCTTCATGGTATGAGCAACAGTGGTAGACTATTTTTCATTTATCCATAAGACAATACCACCCGCTAGTAGGAAAATGTATCCAGTAGTTGATTTTCTACTGTCAATATACCCTCCTAAGTCTACATTAGAGTATTCAATGACCTCTAGGTGATCAGTTTTTCTATAGGTCAACATATAATCTTTTGTTCCTTGTAAATAGTGCATGACCTTCTTTGCTGCCTTCCAGTGCGCAATGCTTGGATTTGACTGATATCTACCAAGCATTCCCACAACAAATACTATATCAGGTCGAGTGCAGGTTTGCGCTTACTGCAAACTCCCAACTGTTGAAGCATATGAAACAACATCCATTTGAGCCTTTATAATATCATCTTGAGGACAGTCCTTTAAGCTCAATTTATCCCCTTTCACTATAGGTGTCGAACCGGGAGAACAATTCTCCATCCCATATCTTTTAAAAACCTTAATGATATAGGATTTTTGAGAGAGGCTAAGGACACCCTTAGTTCTGTTACGACGGATCTCAATTCCAAGGACATAAGTGGTCTCACCCATGTCCTTCATATCGAAATGAGAGGAAAGAAAATCTTTTGTTTTATGTAATAAACTCAAATCATTAGTTGCAAGAAGAATATCGTCAAAATATAAAATCAAAATTATGAACTTACTCCTACTAGACTTTATGTAAATACACTGATCAACAATGTTTTCAGTGAATTCAAAGTTCATAATTACCTGATTGAACTTTTTATAACACTGGTGGGAGGCCTGTTTAAGTCCATAAGTTGACTTATTCAATTTGCAAACTAAGTTATTCGAGTTATCTATACTGAAACGAGAAGGTTGTTGCATGTATACCTTCTCATCCATATCCCCATTCAGGAAGACAATTTTCACATCCATCTGATGTATCTCTAAATCAAAATGAGCTACAAGGGCCATGATTATCCTCAATGATTCCTTAGTTGAGACAGGAGAAAAAGTCTCATTATAATCAATGCCCTCTATCTGTGTGATTTTTTTTGCAACAATCCTAGCCTTGTGCCTCTCCACATGATCTTTAGAGTCTGTTTTGGTCTTATAGACCCATTTACAACCAACAAGTCTAACTCTAACAGGTCGAGGTACAAGATCTCACACTTGGTTCTTTGCCATAGAGTCGAGCTTTTCTTTCATGACATTGATCAAATGTTTTGATCTTTCACTTTTAATGACTTCTGCAAATGTGAAAGGATCTTCATCAATGTCTATGAAATCATTTGACTCTTGTAAATACACCACATAGTCTGGATGGATAGCAGATTTCCTGATTTTGGTGGACCTCTATACATGTGCTACAAGTGGTTCAAAATGAGCTTTTGTATCCTATTATTGTTGTATATCCCCATCAACAAATGGGTCTAGTTGGGATTGATGTTCATTGACCAAACTTTCTCGTACATTATCCGAAGGGATAATAATAGGAAAAATCAGACCTTTATCCTTAGCAGGTATGAAACCTGAATTATGCATTTTCTCCAAATCAATATTTTGAGACGCATCTATCCTGACAGAACTATTTTTAAGAAATCTTACTTTATCTGTTTTCACTATCTGTGGTGTATGAGATGAACAATAAAACCTAAAGCCCTTTGACCTTTCTAGATAACCAATGAAGAAACCACTAGTTGTCCTAGGATCAAAAGTTTTTATATATGGGTTATACAATTTAGCTTCTTCCAGACATCCTCATATGCGCATATATGACAAAAAAGGTTTTCTACCTGTCCATAACTCGTAAAGAGTTTTTTGAGCAGCTTTAGTAGGAACCTTATTCAAAATATGCATTATTGTCCTAAGAGCTTCACCCCACAAGATCAAAAGAAGGTTTGAGTGATTCAACATCGCTCAAACCATTTCTTTAAGCGTACGGTTTTTTCTTTCAGTTACATCATTCTTATAAGCACTACCAGGCATGATATACTGAGATACAATGCCTTCCTCTTTTAGAAACTGTGCTAATGACCTTTTTTTTTTGTCTCATCTCAGTAAAACAACCATAATATTCGCCACCTCTATCAAACCTGACAACCTTAATAACTTTATCAGTTTGTTTCTCTACTTTTTTCTTGAAGCCCTTAAAACCTGAAAGACTTCAGATTTTTTAAATAATAAGTAGAGATACATATACCGTGAGTAATCATGTATAAAGGTGACAATATTTTTCACCCATATAACACGGTAAAAAGGACCGCACACATCCGTATGCACTATTTCTAACTTTTCATTGTTGTGTTTAATATCTTTCTTATACGTGTTAGATTGTTTAGCCTTTATGTAGTCAACGCATGACTCTATATTTGTAAAATCAATGGATCCAAGAATTCCCTCTTTCAGGAGTCTTTGAACTCTCTCTTTCGAGATATGTCCTAACCTTCGATGCCAAAGCAGATATGATTGATCATTATTTAGGCCACATTTATTGTCAATCATTGTGTTCTCAATGGAATGAGATTCTTAAATTTGGAATTTGGTTCTTAATCGATACAAATCATCACACATATATGCAGAACCTATATTCATTGAATTTTTCATAATAATAAGTTTGAAAATTTCAAATTTAAATACAAAGCCAAACTTATCAAGTTTTGAAATCAGGTTTCGACTATAAGATGAAACATAGAATGTATCGACTAAATCCAATATGAATCCTGACTCTAACATAATTTTGTAGGTCCCAACATTCTTTTCATGTGAATGCATCTTATTTTCATAAAAGATGTTTTTTTCATGCTCTGTTGGTTTTTTCTTGTTCAGAAATGCCCGCAAAGAGTTGACAATGTGTACTGTGACACCAAAATCAATCCATCAACTATGCAAGAAAATATGGATTAAATTGCACTCATGAGAAACGAATGACTTATTACCTTTATTTTTTAGCCACTTTTTATACTTCATACAATCCACCTTCTTATACTTCTTCATTTTGCAGAAGAAACACTTTACAGAAGAGCCTTCTGACTGGGATTTAGCTTTTGCCTGAGAGTTTCAACTCGCCCCAGTGACTTTCTTCTGATTCTTCTTCTTGAAGGAGCTTTTCTTTGGCCTTGATCTCTGTTTATTCTTATGAGAGGTCATATGTGCACTTGGCACCCTCTCACCCTTCAATCTTTCCTCTTCTTCAACACACTTGGCCAAGAGGTCATTAAAAGACCACTCAACATTATGTGTGTTGTAGGAGATTTTGAAGGGTCCATACTCAGTAGGTAATGAGGTTAAGATCAGATGGACCAAGAAGGAGTCAGAGATGACGAACTTCATGTCATTCAATTGAGTCACAATATTCCTCATTTTTAAAATATGTTGTCAGATGCGACTGTCACCAGAATATTTCATAGACACTAATTTGGACATGAGCGTACTGGCCCTTGACTTATTAGAAGTGATGAATTGAGTCTCAATGGCTCCCAAAAATTCTTTCACTGTCCTACAGTGAGGAATGACACCTCAAATATTTTTAGCCACCCAAGATTGTAAACGCAACAGGCTAAGTTTGTTCGAGCACTCCAACTTTTCAGAGGCAGCCTTTTGATCGGCTGTACTCTGTTCTGTAAGAGCGGGAGGTTCGCCAATTCTAAGGGTCAGATCTAAATCCATATAGCCCAAAGTGAATAAGACGATTTTTTTCCAATCTAGAAAGTTAGATCCGTCTAAAAGGGGAATATTCGATAAGGAAGGAACTTGATACAATAAGGAACGAAAATGAAAAGACATTATTATTATTGCTCAGATGAGACTCGAGTTGAAAAGGTAAAAGTAAGACCCTTTATTTTCACCTTTTCTGAGACAAGCATAGTTGAGTCATAATCGTTCTACTTTAGTGGAAACGACAATACTCATAGTTGCTCCATCTCTTCAATTCTCAAAAAATTAGCTTCAACTGGTAAAACTGGCAGATCATGTATTCAGAGGCAATTCAGTATTGTACATTTGGGTACGAACATGCTTCATGGGTTGGAATACACATCTACTATCACACTCTGTGTAAATTTGAAACACAACAACCTACCTTTGGGTAAAATAGATGTTTCATAAATTCACACACAATCATAACAATGAATCTTAATATGATCCAAAGAAACCTTAATCAACACGACTCATATCACTTTGGTGATGACATGAATCGATTAATCAAGATCTTTTACCGAAAACCTATTCGTATTATGAATCACGCTCATGCAAGTCATGTATTATTTAGAATAAATACTTTATAAAGTATGAAAAATAATAAAAGCATGCTCATATGGATAAAACCCGGGGTCCTCAAGTAGGAACCAGTCTAAAAATACCATGAACCGGTCTAAAACGGCCTCAAACCGGTCATCTAAGGGTCTGAACCTTATGAATCAGCACCAAATATAAACAAAAGTTCATAAAACCCTATAATTGTATGCCAAAATCCATGTATCTTCTTATATTTATGAAAATATGGTCTTAACATCTCGGAACCGATGAAAAACGAGAAAGAACCGGTTAAAAATGGCTCTGAACCGATCCCGAAAAAGGCTGAATCAGTTTTTGATTCGGTTCAAGCCAAATAGTGCTTGGATTTTGCAGTAGCATGGATCCAATCCGGTCCAAGTAGGATCCGGGTCTAACCTGGTCTGAAGTGGACCTGGGTCTGTCCGGTTTGAACTGGATCTAGGTCTGACCCGATCTGAACTGGATCCGGGTCTGACCCGATCTGAATTGGATCCGGGTCTGACCCGATCTAAAATCGACCCTGGTCTTGACCCAGCAGATCAGACCCAGACCAGGATCCTGAATGGGTCTGGGTCCGGACATGGATCAAAGCCAACCCGATCCAGTTCCACTGTTAAAATAGAACCCTAAGGGTTTCTGTTTACTGAATTTAAGAAACAGTTTCGGTTTCTCTACATCCATCGCCCCACGACGACTGACGCCGGTGACCAGCCGACGACTGTCACCACCCCCGATGACACCCCGACGACAGGTAAGGGGCAACCTTTTACTCTCTTTTTTTAATAACTGTCACCGGAGCTATCAATAAACCAGTGATGCCGCCGGGTAGCTAGTGGCGTCTGCAAGGCCACCATCATCCACGACGAGAAACCATCGACTGAAACCTTAGCCCGACAGTCATGGGAACCAGAAAAGGGAAAAAGGGGGTTTTCAAACCCCTTTTCGAATTTTCTGTTGCTAGCAATCCGATGATCACACCCCCCACCGATGACACATCTTGTGGTGATCCCAGTGTTGGCAGAACCTTTCTGCAGCCTGACGGTCACAGGTAATACAATTATCCTCCCTTTTTTTATGGATCTGATTTGCTGTCAGGGATGTTTATCGCCCCACCACGACCATCGCCGCTGGTGATTGTCGCCCCACGACGACTTTGCCGACGAAGAACCCCATCACCCAACGACAGAGGTTTTTGTGGATGTGATGTCGGGAAACATTGTCACCGCATGGAGACAGTCATCGATGATCGTTTACTGAATACAAATGAGCCAGACAGACTCAATCTGTTACAGTTGCCTTGCAACGACCGTCACAACAATACGGTGGAAGGCCTGTGAACACCCAAAATTTTTCAAAAAATCCAAAAATTTTCTTTTTGCCCCGACTCACATCTTCTGAATAATCGGGTCAACTTTGATAAAAAATCCAATCATTTCTCGGATTCACTGAAATCCAGATTCAATTTTTATTTCTGACCCAATTTCTGATCCAAATCAAATATCCAGATCCAATTCTGATCATAGATCTTCTATTCTTAAAAAAATAAAAAAATTAATTTGTGGTATTTTCTCGAATATTTTATCTGAATCCAATCTCAATTCAAGATCCAAAATCAATATTTTTCTCAAAATTTGGGATTCAAATCCATTTTGGGGTTCATTTTCTGAAATAAATCATATATTTTGTAAAAAAAACCCTATTTCAGAAAAAAACTTACAATTTCAAAGAGAGTATTTTATAAAAACCTTTCAAAACCTCGTCTGGATCCCATCTTTTAAAAATTCTCAGGTTTTCTTCATATTTTCTCATGTTTTTAGAATTTTCTCAAAAATGTATAGAAGATTTCAAAAAATGATAGCTTTACACCATTTTGAAGAAAGATTTTTTTATAAAACCTCTTTTTGAAAATCCCTAAAATTAGGGGATCATTTTTTAGAAGGGGCCTAACGACTTCCTTCTATTTAACCAACCGCAGGGGTCCCCTGATTGCTCATCGCCTTCACCCCTCCCCCTTCTCTACATATCGTCTCTTCCCCTCAGCCTTTCCTTTCTCCTTCTCGATACCTCTTCTCTTTCTTCATGGACCGCGTGTCATCCCTCCACCTTCTTCTTCTTCTTATTTCGTTGGGTTTCTTCCACCTGACGGAAGGAAGCCGACCACTCCGAAGCATCTGCAGTTACTGGTAAGTAACTCTTTCCTCTCTGATTCTTTTTAGAAATCCCCTTTCCTTTTCATAGAATTGCCTTGTTTTCTTTTGGTTTTCGTTTTTTTCTTCTTTTCTTCATAAGGCAGAATGGTGGGATCGACCTGTCTATAGCAGGATTGACCCACCTTATGCAACATCAACAGAACATTCATGTTCCTACAATTCCTTTCTGATTTCATTATTTTCTTTTATCCAGCATTTTGCAATTCATTATTGTTCTGTTTTAATTTAATTCTATCATCGATCTGTATATTCCAACTTATATATAACTTCATTTTGATTTCCCTTTTCCTTTTCCTTTTTTTTGTGTCATTCATCATTATATTATATCACTTCTATTCATCGGCGTGATTCCATCGTTGTATTATATCTGGTTTTAATGCTTTCTCCGATTTACCGTATGTCTTGATCCTTTATATTTTGATGTGTCATTAAGCATTTTATGTTGATTTCTGCATTCTGGCCTTCATACGCATATTTCATCTGGGACATGATAAGGATCCGAGTTTCTGAGTTTTAATCTAAATTGACCAATTCCTATTTATCCTTCATATGATAGTGTAATCAGGGAATCAATTAACGAAACAAAGATATGATGGTATTACCAAGAGCTATTAGATTAAGTAGGAATTTTTCGGTTTGTAACCTTCATCAGCATGAACTTGAATGTAAATGGCCCCATCCATTTACCTGTTGTATGCGTGTTACCTTCACGCTTCATCCGATCCATCCCCCCCTTTTTTTCCCCTCTTACTTTATCAAATTCCTTTTTCTCCTTTCCCTGGTACTTTCCCTTCCAACCAACTGAAGGTTGAACACATCTACAACTACAGGTAAGTAGTCATCTTTTTCACCCTCTTTTTCTTTCTGTAAATACATTGTTATACTTTCATTTTCTTTTGCAATTTCCGTAGTCACTTTATTAAATTACTAAGTTGTTTCTCTGACTTCTATTTTACCTTGATTGTTTGTTTACATTCAATAGCATGTAATTGTTTTTTTTGTTCAATTTATCTCATGTATTTTTGTCATGTTTGTTGTATTTCGAATGTTTGGTCGATAATGGCATCCATGATCCCTCATGTTATGAGGATTCCATTTCTTTCCTCTTTTTTGTATATTAATTTTCATTTTCTTTTAATTAATCTCCATGTCATCATTAATTGTTATTTGTGTCTTGCCATTTTCTTGTATATCAATGAGGCATCCAATAATCAAACTGAATTTAATTATCTGGTCCCACTCAAAAGCAGCTTGTGAAGCATTGGAAATGGCCAGAGAATGTCATGAAAGGGGTTTAATGAAGATTGCTGCAACTGTTTGTTCCTCTTGCGGCTAGACTAATTCTGATCTTCTGCTGTCTTCGAGGGCAAACATCAAATGAGGAAATTTCATCACCGATAATGAAGGATGAGGTGGGGACACAAATGCATGATATATCAACAGATAGTAGCCTTGATTGACTCGAAAGAATTTGTCTCCATGGATGATGCCTTCAATTCTATTAGCAATAGTAACAAGAGAAATTTTACAGAATCTCTTCCAGGCTTGGATGTCAATCACTTCTATCCTAAATTACAAATAACTTCTCTTGAAGAAGGCAAGGCTAAATGGAGAGTCGGATACAGTATATACAAATGTTTTAGTTGGAATAGTCAACATGCTCATGTTCTTGACATTACAATTTGAGTTTCCTGCAAAATTGAATGTTGATGAAGTCAAAACCAAGAATCCCCTGCTGCCCCTGTATATTCATTCCACCAAATTACTTGTCACCCCAGCTCACAATCCACAACACCAACAACCACCTGTTGTATCTTCATATCTAAGCAAATTGCTCCCCCTACAACCCCTGTTACACAGACTTCCCTACCTCCTTATATTTGCATTTCCTATACATACCCTCCTTCACATACCTTACATCCACTCCTTTCATAAATGCATTTACCTGTAGCTTACAACAACCCCTTATATCTTCCCGATTTCTCCTGGTATTTTCCTTCTCTGCACTTATCATTATATCTCCCATTATCCAGACCTCCTGTCCAACACCTACCATCTGTCGACATCTTCATCTGCTAATGTTGATGTTGCTGGTGTTACAAGAATTGGCAGTGAAGTGTCCAATCCAGTAACTGGAACTCAACTAACATCTGAAATAAAGGAAATGGACTGAGAACAATGACTAAAAGTGATCAAAGTGTAGTAGTTCCTCAGAAATCTGCAGTTATAACTTCCAGCTTGACAACGAGCCTTGGGGAAACTCCTCCTTATAATGATGTTGCATCGGCACCACCAGGGACCATTGTGAGGATGCATAGTGGACATCTCAATGAATAAAATGCTGATAATCCAGATTCAATGGGTGAAAATGAGACTCAGGAACTCCTTTATTTTAGAGAAGAGTGGACAAAGTATAGAATTATTCACAGAGAATTAGGCAGAGAATCTTATGCCTGGTGTCACATGAAGTTTCAACTGTTACAGAATCGAAGGACAAAGTTTAAATAAAAAAAGAGAAACAGGTAAGGATAATGTTGTGAACTCTTTGATTGTAAAAGAGCGAAGTGTAATCTTAGAAAATCATGAGCAATACCAGCATTATGTGGGAATACACGAGCCTCTTCATGTGGATGCTCCAAATATACAAGAGGGCCAGTTAAAGGCTGGAGAGGTGCAAAATACTTCTAATTTAGTCTCTCCAGATATTGAAGAAGTTGAATCCTGCAATTGCCAGTGGCAATATGGGTGTTAGAGAAGGCCAGTCATCAGAGATAAAAGAAACAAAATGCGTTCCCAGCACCTGTGAATTGTTAGCAGATAAGAACAGGAAAATGAATATTGTAGAAGAAGTTGAATCTTTCAGTATTCCATCACCTAAAGAAGGAAAAAAGTCCAGTAAAAAAAAAAAATTTGGCGATGCGAGAAAGCGAGATAGAAGAGAGGCATCTGCTCCATAAATAAGGGATGCTTCAGAGATTCATGATAAGAAAGTGTCTACATCAGCAACTACATTCAACCCTTCTGTAGTTGTTCATGGAGCCACGACTATGAATATCAATCTTCATCCAGATGCAAGCACCATACCTCCTATAGCATCTTGGCCTGTGAGTTTACCTCTTCGTCCCAGCCACACTACAGTACCTGCCATAACACCTGCTCGTGCCTCCCTTCATCTATCTTCACTGTCATCCCCTTTTTAGCACTTTCACTGCACCCGCTATATCTCCATTTTCCAGCACACTCTCTCCCCTGCTATATATCAATATAAGCATACATTGCACTAAATCCTTGCATTCCAGCCATACCATTGCCTCCATGCTTCCCTACACCTTTTTCACTTCTTCCTGTATATCCCAACTGCCGTAACCACAATATCCAACATTTCACCACACAACATATTCACCATGCATGCATTCTTTAGAGCAACTTCTTATGTAGACCCTTCATTACAACAGCCTCAGTTCATCTTGCATCAAGTGATGCCTATGATGGGTTGTTACACAGTATAATACCCTCATTTGTATTATCTAGATTCCTAGCAAATATATATTCCTCTCACAATTCCAGTATGTTTCCTGCAAAATCATGCACCATCCACCTTGTGATTGACAATGCTTTGGTTTGTATTAGTCATTTGTCATCTGATTTTCATCTAACATGTTTTGTTTATACATATACTATCATCATTGTATTCCCTGTTTTCATCTTCGTCAATGCTTTTAATTCTTACATACTGTAGCATTATCATTGGCACATGCATATCTTCATTTATACACACATTTCATAGCAACACATTCATTCCATTTCACCATCCACTAAAGGTTATACTTTTTTTTAGCTCCAATTAAGTTTCATTAGTATTCATGTACCACAACATATCACATATATCGCATACTAATGTATATATTCCTCATTTAGCATGAATGTCATACTTGGATGCCTATGCATGCTCTTCCCATTACTTTAGGATATTATATCTACATTTTAATATTCATTTCTTCAATAGCTTAGTACATTGCATATGTATTCCCATACACGTTTTCTCATAAGTATACACATTTTAGTTTTAATATAACATCATAGTTTCTTTTCATGTCTTATATTTCTCTTTATACTAATTCTATTTTGCAGGAAATAGGCAGAAGTTGTTGAATTCCTTTTAGATTTAGGGTTCTATCATTTTAATTTCAATTCAAGGATGTAATAATTAGACATTAATGAAAATTTGATATTTCCAGTATTAGAATAGAATATATGTGCATATAGATCTCAAAATCATGTGTTTCATCTCATTTTTTCTCTTTTATTTCAAAAATCCACTATGGTGAAACACGAATGGCACGTGCACCATTCTAATAAAAGGTAAATTAATCCTACGCAAATGATTCACATTGATGGCCATAGTCCAAATGTGAACAATGCTTAGGATTTTTATCTTTTATGGAATAACATTGGATCTACACTGGATCTCTTTAAAAAATCATCATATTTTATGAATTTTTCTTCCTTTATCAGAATTTAACTTGAAATTAACTTAAAATATATCAATGGCCATAATCAGAATATATTGAGAGTTAATTTCATTTTAAACTCTATAAAGGCACCAAAACGTATTTTACTCTCTATCTGAATTTAAATACAGATTATTTTATAATACATTTTATGACCATAGTCAAGAATGTATTATATCTTCAATCTTATTTTAATTCTCCTAAAGAATGAAATATGCTTTTCAATATCCAATTCTCAAAATTCTTTAACTCATTCATCATTTAGGATAGAATTGCATCATTATTTTCAAATTATTTCAAAGTTTTTCTTCAAAAATCCAAGCGATTTTGAGACAATTCTACAAATATCTTCTTCATTTCTTAAATCAATCTTCAACTCTTATTCATAAATTCAAATTCATCTTTCTATTTTCAATTCTATTTTATTTCAAAATTCAAAAATTCAATATTCTAATTTCAAAGTTCAATTTAACTTTGAAATTTCAAATTCATCTCTAAAATTCAAAAATTTAATTTCCAACTAAAATCAAATTTCAGAGTTCAATTTAACTTTGAATTTCCAAATTCATTTCCAGGATCAAGATTCAATTTCAAATTCGATTCAATATTCAAAATCAAATTTCAAAGATTAATTCAACTTTGAAATTTTCAGATTCATCTCCTAATTTCAAAATTCAAGTTTTAAAATAAAGTTTCATTCTCTATCTTTCTTTCCAAATTTCAAAAATCGATTTAGGATCTCTCAGATTCAACTTCAGGTTTTCATCTGGATTTCCAAAATCCAATTCTATCTTTAAATTCCATTTGGATTTCCCAAATCCAATTCCAAGTTCCATCTGGATTTTCAAAATCCAATTCTATTTTCAAAGTCCATTTGGATTTCTCAAATCCAATTCCATTTTCAAAAATCCATTCCCAAATCCAGATTTTCAATCCAAATCCTATCTTGAATTTCAGATTTCAAAACCAATTCTATTTTTAAATCTCATCTGGGTTTCTTAAAATCCAAAATTTTATTTCCGAAATCCCTTTGGTCTTCTTAAATCCATTCTATTTCCAAATTCCTCTGATATCAAAACCTTAAATTCAGAATTCAGTTCTATTTTCAAAATTCATCTAGATTTCCAATTTCATCTTTCAAATTTTTTTAAGTCTAAATTCAATTCCAAAATTCCAGATTCAATCTACATTTCAAATTCCATTCTCATCTTCAAAATTCTATTTCAATTTTTTATCTTCAATATTGAATCTTCCTTCTTCAAAAATAAACTTAAAGTCATTTCAAGTCTTTTTTATCTCAGATATGATTCCAACTTCAGAATTTTGAGTTGTCTTTCTCAAAAACTCAAGTTGATTCTAAACTTTGAGTTTATATCTAAACATTTAACTTTTTCAAGTCAACTTCAACTTTCAAAAACCATCTCTTCACAATATTCTCAAATTTATTTCTAAATCACTTGGATAAATCCCAAAAGTTCTAAAATTATTCTTCTTAAAAGTATACATCTTTGCATTTGCATTACACAAGCATGATTCTCTGTGTATTTTAGACTCAGAATAAATTCTTAGACAATATTTAGGCAAAGCAAAAGGCATAAGTTCGATCCTTGGTACGGTTACCTCTGGTAAAGACACCAGGAACGACCGAACCTCGTACCGACGAGCGAATCTTGTCTTTTCATTTTTCTACAAATTTTCAAAAACGGAGGTGAGTAATTTCAAAACATTTTCAAAATTAAGGTCAAGTGAGACCTTTGCAAAAGAGTTCCTCTCTCTTTCTTTCCTTTCGTTTTCTTTTCTCTCCTCATTTCTATCTTTTATTCTCCTTTAAAAAGGGAATAGAGGTTAGAAAGGGAAAGAGAAGAAAAAAGAGGGAACCAAGATGAAAAATTTTGCAATGATCACAAGGTCCTACGCGCCTGCACGTGCAGTAGAATGCGTGAGAAGTGGGCCCATAACTCAATGTTGGTGATTTCATCATAAAGCACATGCAGGGTATTCAACGTTCTCCTCAGCCGGTCGACGCCCACGATGAGCCCAGGCCTATGATCGACGGTGAGCAGGACCCTGAACCCAATCAAAGCTTAACGTGGGCTAGGCTAAGGCTATGCAATGTCACTCATCATCCATTGCAGCCAACCAACCCAATATATAGTGGAGGAGGGAGAGGGAATATAGTGAATGTTGACATCTACATTCACGTAACCTCCTTTCTAATGGCATTAAGTGCCCTCCACTATCATGCCCATTAGCCCACTATCTTCTTTTAATGTCAAACTGGGTCACCCAATGGGTTGAACCCGATTCATATGTCTAACACTAAAATCTACCAATTACGCTCCTGATCAGTGCTTTTATAACAGTAGCCTGAGTCATCGAATGAAAACAGACTACCCATAGGAAAAGTGATAGGTAAGATGAAAGGAGTTTTAAATGATTTACATTGTGACCCCAGAAATGAACTGAGAAATATTATCAACGGAACAATTGCAAATTTAAAAAAAAAATAGAAAATGACTATCATACAACAACAACAACAACTACGCCTTCATCCCAAAACAATTGGGGTTGGCGATATGAACCAACAAAGAAAATCATTCTGAGTCTTCCACATGAATCCTTCTCCTCCATTCATTTCTATCCAATGCCATGTCCTCGGTGAGGTTCAAAGCATTCATATCCTTTCCTATCACCTCCATCCATGTCTTCCTAGGCCTACCCCGACCTCTTTTAACTAATATATTTTCCCATTTCTCCATCCTTCTAACTGGAGCATCATTAGGCCTTCGTCGAATATGTCCAAACCACCGTAAACGATTCTCTCAAATCTTATTTTCAATGGGTGCAACACCTACCTTCTTACGTATCTCCTTGTTCCGAATCTTATCTTTTATTGTATTTCCACACATCCATCTCAGCATACGCATCTCAGCTACACTCATTTTTTGAATATGATGTCTCTTGGCAGCCCAACATTTCGTACCATATAGTAAAGCGGGCCTAATAGTCGTCCTATAAAACTTTCCCTTCAACCGCAATGGCATTCTACGATCGCACAACACTCCGGTTGCACTCTTCCATTTCATCCACCCAACCTTTATCCTATGATTTACATCTCCATCAATTTCTCCATACTTTTGAATGATAGATCCCAAATATTTGAAAGAATCATCCACCGGTATTTCTTGCTCACCAAGCTTCACTACACTCCCATCTCTATTTCGTTGCTTACTAAATCGACATTCCATGTCTATCTAAAAAAAACTACAATTTGTCAAAATCTGCTTGATGACCAAAATCGTAAATGTTGGATATTAAAACAATCATTTTAACCATCGCATGTGAGGAACTTCTTAGGATATGTGATTTTTCTCTGTGACTGACTTTACTATTGTCTTTTGATAAAAAATTGAATGATTTTGGAGAAACACACAAAAAAACTAAAAAAAAACTAAAAAAAATACATTTTCAAACATCTGAATCACTGAAAAATGATGAACGAACACTGAGATATAACGCTAATAACATTTCAAAAAAAGAAGATGAACAAGCGCGATTACGTCAAGCTCGATTCTATGCTATTTTTCGACTATCTGTGCCAAAAAAATTGAGAAAACAAGGTTTGGAAGAAACATCTTCTAGAAGATAGACTTTTTTATTATATCACACCCTCTAACTAAAAAGTAGATTCGCATAATTTTTTTGCAAAACTCATAAAATTTGCATAAAATATAGGTGAAGATGAAAAGGTTCACACATTTTATACAAGGATGAGAAAGTTTGTATATATTTTATGAGGAAGACCTCACGAAATCCACATAAAATATATGCAAACTTTCTTATACTCATAAAATATTACGGATTTCCTCATTCTCACATAAAATATATGCGAACCTCTTCATCCTTGCCTATATTTTATACGGCCTTCCTCCTCCTCGTAAATATTAAGCATTTTTTGCCTATATTTTTTTTGAACTTGATGTGGTATATAAAAAAATTGTATGAACCTACCTTTTAGTCAGAGAGTGCAATACAACTAAAAAGTCTATCTTTTAGAGAACATTTCTTTCAAACCGCCCATCAGATAAAGACGATTTTTGTGGAGTTGAAAAGCTAACACATCAACATGTTATTTTTATTGTTTTTCTTGATTTCTAATATAAATGACCAAAAACATATTATAAAATAATTGAGTTAGGTGCAATTGTACTTGTTCACCTCCTTTTTCCAAAACATTATCAAGGTTGTATCTCAATGCACGTTCAACATTTTTCAGTGATTCAGATGTCGTTGGAAAGCTACTTCTATCTAGTTTCTTTGTTATTTTATGTGTTTCTCTGAAGTTCTTCAAATTTTGGGTCAAAAATCAATAGTAAAATCTGTCACATATGAAATTTGCATATCCTTTAAGACATCCACACATGTGAAGGTTAAAATGATCATTTTAATGCCCAACATTTGTGGTTAGCGGATTTTGATAAATTGTGGAAAAACTTATTTTTTTGTTATACAGGTCATTTTTAGAAGAAAAAAAATGAATTCATGATGACGATGATCTTAGGTTGGTCATTTGTCATGTAACATCTACAGTGGTCACGTTGACATGAAACCCAACTGATTATGAACCTACTCACACTATCAGCAAGCAAGCTTAGACGAATTGAAATCTGAACCATTTATTTCTAGCATACAGCAGAAGCCAACTGCCTGCAGAATACTACTACCATCCTTCAATAAGGTTTTTTTGTGAGGATGATGACACATTGATGTCTGATGCTTTTCTCCTGGATGTGACCCAAATGCCGGAGGACCTGTCATATGCACATCTTTAGAAAACAAAATTCACATGCAGTAGTGGATCAAAAGTTTTCTTAGAACTATTTAGAAGGATTTGTCATTCTTTCAAATGCCAAATCTTAAGGTGTATAATATGATGTTGTCAATGATCTAATTCATATCCAATTCAAAAACTACTTGGTTTTCCTCAAAACTGGTATATTCATCTTTAATAAAAAATAAATTGCTCAAAAACCTGCTAAATGGAATTAACAATGAAATAGAAAATTAATTAAACCTGCTCAACTATCACTTTCTAGCTTCTTTAAACAATAATGAAAAAAAAGGAGCTCCGCTTGTGTGGCAGGAGCAGTTCGTGCATGTCACCTTGTGTTGGGACATTGCAGGTTTGAATCCCTATGGTATAGTTGTATTACTGGTAGAGGTCTGTCTAATCCTAGCTTTCTCTGTCAAAAAAATAATAATAAAAAACTAAAAACGTAATGGACGTTTATAAACATTTTGTTAATTGTAACCTGAAAGAATCAAATGACATATTTCTTTGAGAAAAAGTATTTTATTGGACTGTCTATGGGTCTAGATGTTATATAGCTAAGTAATAGCGAAATGACAAGTAGTCATGATGAGGCTGGCTTCCTAATGAATGGGAGAGACATTAGGGTGTTTGATTAGGAAAACCGGGAAGGGATTCATCTATCCAATATCTAGACATTAGAGATGACCCTTTTTCTAGGTCTTGCCATCCCTCATTGGCAACATGCCTTCACTTTAATGACTTGGTCTTGCACCATGTTATCCAGCCATTCCAAACACTTCTTGATTCACCTCCTGACCTAGTCAACTAAAATCTACCAATTGCGCTCCTCGTCAGTGCTTTTATAATAGTAGCCTGAGCCATCGAATGAAAACAGACTACCCATAGGAAAAGAGACAGGTAAGATGAATGGAGTTTTAATTGATTTACAATTGAAATTCCACTAGAGGGGGGATGAATAGTGAAATATGAAATAGATGGATAAATAAAAAATTAAATGCAATAAGGCACAACACATAAAACACATGATTTATACTGGTTTGGTCGAGTCATTGACCTACATCCAGTCCCCAAGCAATACACTTGAGCCTTTTACTATAACAGCTCAGTTACCGGATAAATAGTACAACACCCTCTTCCTCAGAGGTCTTCTTCTCTCAACAGAGAAGGAACACACCCTCTTTTATAGAGGTCTTCTTCTCTCAACAGAGAAGGACAACACCCTCTTTCACAGAGGTCTTCTTCTCTCAACAGAGAAGGACAACACCCTCTTTCACAGAGGTCTTCTTCTCTCAACAAAGAAAGGGCACACCCTCTTTCACAGAGGTCTACTTCTTTCAACAAAGAAGGAATACAGTGAATAACAGAAAGTTACAAAACTTCTTATAGAACCTCCAGACTGATATAAATGCACGAATGAAGGATTCTCAGAATGTTCTGTTATTTTCACTCAGACAATACTCTTTGTCAAAGAGCTATTCTTGACTTTTTCTCTTTCTTTTCTCTTTCTTTTTTAGGCTCTCTTTCAAATATCGAATAGGAATTTTTCTCGTTGTAAGCTCACATGTCCATGTTGAAAAACTATTTTTTTTGTGTTATATAGCCTTCAGAAAATAGTCGTTGCCTTTTTGAAATGATTGTTTTTTTGGGATGTGAGATGTCAAATCATTTCAAAAACAACTTTATGTATTTTTCAAAAAAGTCTTCTTTCTATAAGTGTAGTATTTGGGGTACACTATTCGTTGTAGTATTTTAGGTGTGATATATTTTGTAAAAGGTCTATTCTTACAATAAATGATTTGTAGTACATTGAACGTTGGATTGTAAATCATCATGTAGTTTTGTCTTTATTTAATTAATGATTTGTAGTTTATTAATATTTTTATTACAAATCGTCACTTCTTGACTTAGTATGTATGTAAGTATAATAAATGCTTTTGAGTTCTTTATTTTGTAAATTGTCATATCTCAAAATACATTATGATGTGTTATTTAATGTCTACAGAGAGAATAAAGACTTTAAGCAAGTCGACATTCTTGAGTGGGGTTAAGATAGTCATTTCTAAAAAGTTTTTGAGGTGGTATTTAATGTTTTACAGAAAGAATGATGACTTTAAGTGAGTCGACATTCTTGAGTTGTACAAAGTAACTAAAGTCTTTTCTAAACATATTATAATAATATTAGTTTTCTTTGTTAGTTCAACTAACCGATTTTTATGTTTGTCATTTTTTTACATACTTGAAATCATTACTTTTCTTTTCAAGTTGTCTTATTCATAAATGCATGTTAGAAGGTATAATTAATGCTTTTGAAATCATGAGCTATTATATCTTGTCAAAATACCTTTCTCATAAAAGTTTGTAAGAAGGTACAATGATTAGTTTTCAAAAAGGTGCTTTTTGAAATATTGTATGCTTTTATGAAACATAGCTTTTGTGAATGAGTGGCTTGTATGATAAAGCATGTAATATGCAATATGCATGCTTTTGAAGGTTCTGTTACATATGACTCTAAAGAAGAAAAAAATCTTCATCTTGAAGTAGCCGATCTCTAGAGATGATCTTTGAGAAAGAATGACCCATCAAGCTTTTTCTTCAGAGAGTATGATTGCACAAAGGTTATACTTGAGCAGAAGGTCTCCATCCGTTTTAGGTGAATTAACCTTGCATCAAATACTCGTTAAATACATGACAAATCATATCTAGTCATAATATAACATTATTTATGAAGGCATATTATCATATCATAAAAATCATATATGACAGTGTATCATATTGTGTGTCATCAAAACTTAGGTGCTCAACATTCTCCCCCTTTTTGATGATGACAAAATATGCTCCCCTTGTCAAAAAGCTATTATGCATAGTAATAATAATATCATAAAAATGCATAAAAAATATAGAAAGTGTCAGAGTATTTTTTAGAGTATTTTTCTCCAATAGTGGAGACACGTTTTTCTCCCCCTTTGTCATGGACAAAAATGAGGGGATCAGAGTATAAAAAGTTATTACAGACCCATGAATAAAAAAAGTCATTCTCAGTCGGATGAGGGGTGAAGCTTCTGAAGCAATGCATCTTGGCCGATTTTCAAGCATTCTAAGGCTTGATGCAAAGATGCTTGACTCTTCAGAAGGAGATCCTGGGTGTTCTGTACATCGACAATTGCTGAGAAGATGTCGAGTTCAGAAGTTGCTGCTGGATCTGCTTCTTGATGGCCTTCATCGTCAGAGTTGAGTTGAGGGAACTCTTCCTCAGGGAGGGAGGAGTCATCAAAAGTGTGGTTGGAGTAGTAGACGACATCAGTTTCAAGAGGTATTTGGAAGTATTGAAGAATAAGGGTGATGAAGTACCTGAAAGGAAGAGAGCGAAAAGAACAAAAGTTAATCATGTTATTAAAGATGACACTGGACCAGTTTATTGGAAAAGCACAGAAGATTGCATAAAGAAGGAGTGAGATTTCATTGGCAATAAATCCCTTAGAGTGCGTCTTAGGGACTACGTTGGAAGAAAGGATTTGTGACAGCAACAGAGCATGGGGCTTCAAGTTGCTTATATGCCACGGAAAATGGGTTGAGCGAGTGGAGAGGAGGATTTTCTTAAACACAATTTAGTCAATAGGAACTATGTTAGGGAGCTCAATGCCGTAGGAAGAGATATTGAGAATGCAGCCTAACTGAGAAATGTTGAAAGTGATGACTTTTCCATGAACCATGGAAGTGATAGTGGAGTGGTCGTGGTCGACTGAAAGATTTGTGTAGAAAACTTTGATGAGATGTGGACAAATGGTCATAGATTGGGGAGAGGCTAGAACATGAATAAATTCTGAAAGGGAAGTTTGTAGGTCGAATGATGGAAAAGCTTCAAGATGTACTAACTTACCGGTTTGGATGGGCATGGAGTTAATGGAATGATACAGGTGAATGAGATCTGGAAATCTCAAATCTGATGCTTCAATCATGTTGATATCGGATGATCGTGAAGAGGAGGCCATTTCCAAAGGTTTTGAGAGAATGAAAGCTTTTGAAAGAAAATAAGGACTTGGAGAGGGTAAAGGCTTGAAGGATGATAGAGATTTTTGAGTAAATTGGTGAGGGATGAATCAATCTATTAAATAGAAAGAAGAAAATAATTATGATAAGAAGTGAGTGACATTTGAATTTTAGATTTTAGTTGAAAAGAGAATGCGTGAGTTGTAACTTAAAGCTCTTGTGAATGATAGATCAAATCATTATTTGGAAGATAGTGTTGATAGAATAATTTTAAATATTATTTTTCTATTTAAGGAAATTTTATAGTGTGAGAGTCTATCAAAGTTGTGATGTGTGAAAAAACTTGAGTATAAAGTGTTTTATTGGAAGTAGTAAAAAAATTGGTGAATAAGATAGGATGAAAGAGTAAGCCTAAAGAGGAGTGTTCTTTGATAAGGATTTATAGATTTTGAAGATATCCACGGGATGTTGTGATGAGTAAAGGCAATTCGTGAAAAGGTGTAGGAGTATCATAGAGCCATGTCATGTGAGATGAATAATGGCCTAATAAAACAAACAACTTTAAATAATCTTTTTTATTTTATGAGAAAGTATTCTAAATTCGTGAAAGATGAATTTAGAAGAAGACAAAAGAAATACATGAGTGAGGAGTAATGATTTCTTATATAAGATATATTTTTATGGATATGCGTGGAAGGAGTGAGAATAGACATAAAGAAAGGGTGATACCATATACGAATTTAGGGTGAAATATGAGTGGACAAAAAGAACAAAAAAAATTAATGCTTGATATGAGATGACTGACATAATGCAATGTCATGATTGACATGAATTGATGTTTGTTTAAAGGACATGGTTTGTAGAGAAACTCGATTGGAAGGAGTCCATAGTTTTTGAAAAAGATTAATTAAAATATGTAAAAGAGTCAAAGTCACGGATGGAGGCTCAATTCGTATGATAGAGAGAGAAAAGGATGGTACTAATGGTACTAATGAAAAGAACATATAATAGTTAAAAAAAATAAAAGACAAGTTGTTGAGAAGGAGTCTTTAGATGGAAATAATTTTTTTATAGGAAAGTGTGAAAGATGATAGGACAAAAAGTAGATTGTACTTTGACATAAAGTCTTTGATTTCAAGGCAACTTGTGATGTACGTGACTCTTAGAGAAGATTTCTTTGAAAAAGGTGGTAAAAAGGGATGAATAAGAAATATAAACACTCGATTATGATAAAAAATAATTTATAAAAGAAGACATAAAGTATTTTTACTATTCTTACTTGTTAATCTTTGTTTAGGATGACTTTTGAGGATTATATTTTAATATTTTGTAAAGGTGAACTCGAGTAGACTAATCTTTCTATATTTTAATTAGTCATATGAATTGATTTTATAAATCACTTAATTTACATATCCCTAATTCTCTCCTAATTCTTATAAAGTCTTCGTTTTTTAAAGGTTTAGTGAAAATGTCTGCTAATTGTTTATTAGTGGGTATAAATTCCAGTTTGATTATATTGTTTAGGACTTGTTCTCTTATAAAGTGGTGTCTAATTTGAATGTGTTTAGTTCGAGAGTGTAAAATAGGATTTTTTGATAAATTTATAGCATTTGTGTTATCACATCAAATAGTTGTATTTTCGAATTTCAAACCAAAATCTTTCAAAGTTTGTTTCATCCAGATGACCTGTGTACATGCTAGGCTAGTAGCTATGTATTCAACTTCAATAGTTGATAATGATACACAATTTTGTTTCTTAATGAACCATGAAACTAGTGAGTGCCCTAACATATGACATGTTCCACTTGTGCTTTTTCTGTCAGATTTACTTCCACCAAAGTCAGCATCACTGTATGAGATTAAATCAAATGTAGATGATTTTGAATAAAATAACCCAAAATCAACTATATCTTTCAGGTATCTCATTATTCTTTTTACAGCTTTAAGATGTGATTCTTTTGGATTTGACTGAAATCTAGCACACAAGCAAACACTGAACATGATATCTGGATGGCTAGCTGTTAAATAAAGTAGTGATCCTATCATACCTCTGTATAACTTTGTATCAACAACCTTACCATCTTCATCTCTGTCCAATACAGTAGTTGTGCTCATAGGAGTAGTTTTTGAAGCAGTTGAGTTCATGTTGAACCTCTTCAGAAGTCCATGAGCATATTTAGATTAGTTGATGAAGACTCCATCCTTGGTTTGCTTAATATGCAGTCCAAGAAAGTAGGTGAGTTCTCTCATCATACTCATTTCGAATTCTTTCTACATGGACTTAGAAAAATCTTCACAAAGAGTGTTGTTAGTAGATCCAAAGATGACATCGTCCACATAAATTTGAACGATTAGGGTATGCTTATTCACTATTTTCACAAATAGAGTAGAATATGCTTTGCCTACAAAAAAACAGTTTTTAATAAAAAGGTTTTAAGTCTGTCATACATATAAGGCTTGTTTTAATCCATTTAAGGCAAGTTTTAGTTTGAAAACATGATCTGGAAATTGTTCATTTTCAAAGCCTGGAGGTTGTTTTACATATACTTCTTCATTTATAAAACCATTTAGAAATGCACTTTTGACATCCATTTAATATAGTTTGAAATCCATATAGCTTGCATATGCTAAAAACATTCTAATAGATTCAAGTCTAGCAACAAGAGCAAATGTTTCATCAAAATCAATACCTTCCTCCTGGTTATATCCTTGAGCTACTAGTCTTGCCTTGTTTCTTATAACATTACCTGTTTTATCTAGCTTGTTTCTGAAGATCCATCTTGTCCCAATGATCTGATGATCTTTTGGTCTTGGTACAAGATCCCAAACATTGTTTCTTTAGAATTGATTCAGTTCTTCAGTCATGGCTAGCATCCAAAACTCATCAATGATGGCTTCATCAATCTTCTTTGGTTCAAGTTGAGAAATGAATGTCATCATCATCGTTAGTCTGCTTATGAACAGATTGATCGATAGATTCACAAAAACTGACATGCATAGATTCTTCAATAGTATTTGAACTTTTATTAAATACTCTGTATGCTTTACTATGACTTGAATATCCTAAGAATATGCCTTCAACAGATTTAGCATCAAATTTATCAAGGTTATTTTTTGTGTTAAGGATAAAGCATTTACACCCAAAGACTTTAAAGCAGTCTATCCTTGGAGTTCTGTCATAGAATAATTCATAAGGAGTTTTATTTAATAAGAGCCTGATAAGAACTCTATTTGATATATAGCATGCAGTATTAACAGCTTCTGCCCAAAAGTATTTAGCAAGGTTATTATGTTGGAGCATAGTTCTAGCAGATTCCTGAAGGGTTCTATTCTTTCTTTCTACTACACCATTTTGAAGTGCAACTCTAGGAAAGGCAAAGTTATGAGAAATACCATGCAAGTTACAAAAATTAAAAAAAAGATCATTATCAAATTCTCCTCCATGGTCACTACGAATTTTTATAATAGAACAAGTTTTTTCATTTTGTAACTTTTTACATAAAATTTCAAATTCACAAAACGTATCACTTTTATTTTTCAAAAATATTACCCAAGTAAATCTTAAGTAATCATCTACAATGACAAAAGCATATTTATTATGATTAAGACTAGCTACTCTAGAAGGACCAAAAAGATCCAGGTGGAGAAGCTCTAAAGGTCTTTTACTTGAAACAATATTTTTTTATTTGAAAGATGATTTTGACAATTTTCCTAATTGACATGCATCACAAAAATAGTCCTTTTTAAATGACATTTTAGGTAACCCACGTACTAAATTGTTTTTAGCTAATTTAGACATGTATTTTGAGTTGACATGACCCATTCTCATGTTCTATAAATGTTGAGTGTCATTATTAGCCATAAGGCAATGTTCAATAATATTTTCTAGGTATAATTCATATATATTATTTTTTCTTATACCTTTTAAAATGATATTTTCGTTGGTGTCTGCTACAAGGCATGCATCATGTTTAAAGCTAACATTATAACCTGTGTCACACATTTGACTTATACTTAAGAGGTTATGTTTTAAGCCTTTAACAAGAACATCTTTGATAAAAAGTTTATCGATATTACCAATACCAATTATCAGACCTTTGTTGTTATCTCCAAAGGTGACAGTTCCTCCTTCTTTATGATGAAGAACAACAAAAAGGTCTGGATGTCCTGTCATATGTTTTGAACATCCACTGTCTAGTATTCATCTGTTCTTCCTTTTTGGAGCCTGCAAAATATTAAGTAAAAATTCTTTGTGGTACCCAATCGGGTCCCTTTTTGTTAGACTTAGAAACCCATATCCATTTTGATTTGGGTTTGTCTATAACTTTAGAGGAGTACAAAGTATGAAAGTTGTAATGCTCCTGCTTAGGTTCAACAGAACCTTTGATGAAAATAGTCCTTTTATTTATACAAGAAGGTTTATTCATGTGAGAATAACCAATACCATTCTTGTAAAAAGAGAATTTTTGAGAGGATAGGACTTTATCTAGGTTCTCTTTCCCTTTAGTAAACTTGAAAACCGTTTTCATAAGGTTTTCAGTTTTACTTTTTAATTCTGAAATTTCTACTTGAAGATTTATAGTCTTGGAGCTAGTAGAAGAGATTTCAGAGGTAATCATACAATTTTTCTTTTTTAACTCAGAATTTTCAATATTGAGTTTTTTATTTTTCTGAGAAAGCTCTAAATTTTCAGATTTCAAATTTTTATTTTTGAGAATCGTTTTTCTTGATTCTTCAAAAAGTTCTTGAAAAGCATTTTGAAGTTCTTCGAAAGAAAAATCGAGAGATTCACTTGCAGAGCTTTCTGCCATGAAGCACATGTTGGCAGTTTCAGCTTCATCATCACTTGACTCTTCACTTATGGATGGTTCTGAATCATCTCATTGAGCATGCATAGCCTTTTTCTTGAAGAACCTTTTCTTTGGTTCCTCGGTTTTGGATTTTCTTTTTAGAAGAGGACAGTCACGTCTCATGTGACCTGGCTTATTACACTGATAGCACATGGAATCTTCCTTAGAGTCTTTTCTTTCCTTGTGCTTATTTGGAAGCCGGTTCTTTCTCATGAAGCGCTGGAATTTTCTAGTGAGTAGCGCAATTTCAGATTCTTTTTCTGAGTCCTCATTCTTAGAAAGAGCTGGGAAGGCCAGAGTTTTCTTTGTAGGTTGTTTATGTTCCCTTCTTTCCTTCATATGGACTTCATAGGCCATAAGATTGCCTATTAATTCATCCAGGGTAAGCTTGGATAAATCTTGAGCTTCTTCAATTGCTGTAGTCTTTTTCTCCCAATTAGTTGTGAGAGATCTCAAGATTTTCTTCACCTTATCTGTCTGGGAATAGGTTTCTCCTAGAGATTTCAGGTCGTTGGTGATGTTGGTGAATCTTGTAAACATCTCTGTGATGAGTTCATCTTTGTTCACTTTGAACAACTCATATTTTCAAACTAGAGATGAGATTTTGGCTTCTTTCACTTTGTTGGTTCCTTCATGAATAACCTTCATAGAATGCCAAATATCATGAGCAGATTCACAAATAGATATTTTGTTGAATTCATTTTGATCAATAGCACAATACAAAGCATTCATAGCCTTTGCATTTAGATTGGCCATCTTCTTTTCCTTATCAGACCATAAGCTATAGTCTGAGGATGGAGATGTGTATGGATGTTCAACAATTTTCCATATTGCAAAATCTATGAACTTGAGAAATATAGTCATTCTGTATTTCCAGTATCCATAGTCGGAGCCGTTGAAGAAAGGATGATGATATGCGTGTTGACCTTCAATATCACGAGCATAAGAGGTTGATTCCATAAGTGCTGGAAGACTTCTTATGTCGAAACCAGCAAACCTGCTCTGATACCAAATGAAATTCCACTAGAGGGGGGGTGAATAGTGAAATATGAAATAGATCGATAAAAAAAATTAAATGCAATAAGGCACAACACATAAAACACAAGATTTATACTGGTTCGGTCGAGTCACTGACCTACATCCAGTCCCCAAGCAAAACACTTGAGCCTTTCACTATAACAATCGAGTTACCGAATAAATAGTACAACACCCTCTTCCTCAGAGGTCTTCTTCTCTCAACAGAGAAGGAACACACCCTCTTTCACAGAGGTCTTCTTCTCTCAACAGAGAAGGACAACACCCTCTTTCACAGAGGTCTTCTTCTCTCAACAGAGAAGGGGCACACCCTCATTCACAGAGGTCTACTTCTTTCAACAAAGAAAGAATACAGTGAATAACAAAAAGTTACAAAACTTTCTATAGAACCTCCAAAATGATATGAATGCACAAATGAAGGATTCTCAGAATGTTCTGTTCTTTTCACTCATAAAATACTCTTTGTCAAATAGCTATTCTTGACTTTTTCTCTTTCTTTTCTCTTTCTTTTTCTAGGCTCTCTTTCAAATATCGAATAGCAATTTTTCTCGTTGTAAGCTCACATGTCCATGTTGAAAAACTATTTTTTTTGTGTTATATAGCCTTCAGAAAATAGTCGTTGCCTTTTTGAAATGATTGTTTTTTTTGGATGTGAGATGTCAAATCATTTCAAAAACAACTTTATGTATTTTTCAAAAAAGTCTTCTTTCTATAAGTGTAGTATTTGGGGTACACTATTCGTTGTAGTATTTTAGGTGTGATATATTTTGTAAAAGGTCTATTCTTACAATAAATGATTTGTAGTACATTGAACGTTGGATTGTAAATCATCATGTAGTTTTGTCTTTATTTAATTAATGATTTGTAGTTTATTAATATTTTTATTACAAATCGTCACTTCTTGACTTAGTATGTATGTAAGTATAATAAATGCTTTTGAGTTCTTTATTTTGTAAATTGTCATATCTCAAAATACATTATGATGTGTTATTTAATGTCTACAGAGAGAATGAAGACTTTAAGCAAGTCGACATTCTTGAGTGGGGTTAAGATAGTCATTTCTAAAAAGTTTTTGAGGTGGTATTTAATGTTTTATAGAAAGAATGATGACTTTAAGTGAGTCGACATTCTTGAGTTGTACAAAGTAACTAAAGTCTTTTCTAAACATATTATAATAATATTAGTTTTCTTTGTTAGTTCAACTAGCCGAATTTTATGTTTGTCTTTTCCTTACATACTTGAAATCATTACTTTTCTTTTCAAGTTGTCTTATTCATAAATGCATGTTAGAAGGTACAATTAATGCTTTTGAAATCATGAGCTATTATATCTTGTCAAAATACCTTTCTCATAAAAGTTTGTAAGAAGGTTTAATAATTAGTTTTCAAAAAGGTGCTTTTTGAAATATCGTATGCTTTTATGAAACATAGCTTTTGTGAATGAGTGACTTGTATGATAAAGCATGTAATATGCAATATGCATGCTTCTGAAGGTTCTGTTACATATGACTCTAAAGAAGAAAAAAATCTTCATCTTGAAGTAGCCGATCTCTAGAGATGATCTTTGAGAAAAAATGACCCATCAAGCTTTTTCTTCAGAGAGTATGATTGCACCAAGGTTGTACTTGAGCAGGAGGTCTCCATCCTTTTTGGGTGAATTAACCTTGCATCAAATACTCGTTAAATACATGACAAATCATATCCAGTCATAATATAACATTATTCATGAAGGCATATTATCATATCATAAAAATCATATATGACAGTGTATCATATTGTGTGTCATCAAAACTTAGGTGCTCAACAACAATGTGACCCCAGAAATGAACTGAGAAATATTATCAGCGGAACAATTGCAAAAAAAAAAAAAAACAGAAAATGACTGTCATATACAATAAAAATGATGTTTATCTAAAAACAATTACAATTTGTCAAAATCTGTTTGATGACAAAAATTGTAAATGTTGGATATTAAAATAATTATTTTAACCTTCGCATGTGTGAAACTTCTTAGGATATGTGATTTTTTTCTGTGACAGACTTTACTATTGACTTTTGATCAAAAATTGAAGGATTTCGGAGAAACACAAAAGAAAAACAAAAAAACTAGATAAAAATACATTTTCAAACATTTGAATCACTGAAAAACGATAAATGAATACTGAGATATAACTCTAATAACATTTCAAAAAAATAAAATGAACAAACGTGATTACTTCAAGCCCGATTCTATGCTATTTTTTTACTATCTGTGCCAAAAAATCAAGAAAACAAGGTTTGGAAGAAACATCTTCTAGAAGATAGACTTTTTCATTCTATCACACCCTCTAACTAAAAGGAAGATTCACATAATTTTTTTACAAAACTCATAAAATTTGCATAAAATATAAGTGAGGATGAAAAGATATGCATAAAATATAGGCAAGGATGAGAAAATCTGCACATATTTTATACAAGGATGATAAAGTTTGCGTATATTTTATGAGGAAGACCTCACGAAATCCACATAAAATATATGCAAACTTTCTCATCCTCATAAAATATTGTGGATTTTTTCATTCTCACATAAAATATATGTGAACTTCTTTATTCTCACCTATATTTTATACGGACTTCTTCATCCTCGCAAATATTAAGCATTTTTTGCTTATATTTTATGCTAACTTGGTGAGGTCTATAAAAAAATTATATAAATCTACCTTTTAGTCAGAGAGTGCAATACAACTGAAAAGTCTAGCTTTCAGAGAACATTTCTCTCAAACTGCTCATCAGATAAATACGATCTTTGTGGAGTTGGAAAGCTAACACACTGATTTGTTTGTTATTTTTATTGTTTTTCCTGATTTCTAATACAAGTGACCAAAAAAATATTATAAAATAATTGAGTTAGGCACAATTGCACTTGTTCATATTTTTTTTCAAAACATTATCAAGGTTGTATCTCAATGCCCGTTCATCATTTTTCAGTGATTCAGATGTCGTTGGAAAGCTACTTCTATATAGTTTCTTTGTTATTTTACGTGTTTCTCTGAAAATCTTCAATTTTGGGGTAAAAAATCAATAGTAAAATCTGTCACATAATAAATTTGCATATTCTTAAGGCGTCCGCCCATGTAAAGGTTAAAATGGTTGTTTTAATGCTCAACATTTGTGGTTAGTGAATTTTGGCAAATTGTGAGGTTTTTGGGAAAAACTCATCATTTTTTGTTGTACACGTCATTTTTAGAAGAAAAAAAATGGATTGATGATGCCGATGATCTTAGGTGGGTCCTTTGTCATGTAACATCTACAGTGGCCATGTTGACATGAAACCCAACTGATTATGAACCTACTCACACTGTCAGCAAGCAAGCTTAGACGAATTGAAATCTGAACCATTTATTTCTAGCATACAGCAGAAGCCAACTGCCTGCAGAATACTACTACCATCCTTCAGTAAGGTTTTGTGAGGATGATGACACGTTGATGTCCGATTCTTGTCTCCTGGATGCGACCCAAATGCCGGAGGACCTGTCATATGCACATCTTCAGAAAACAAAATTCACATGCAGTAGTGCATCAAAAGTTTTCTTAGAACTATTTAGAAGGATCTGTCATTCTTTCAAATGCCAAATCTTAAGGTGTATAATATGATGTTGTCAATGATCTAATTCATATCCAATTCAAAAACTACTTGGTTTTCCTAAAAACTGGTATATTCATCTTTAATAAAAAATAAATTGCTCAAAAACCTGCTAAATGGAATTAACAATGAAAAAGAAAATTAATTAAACCTGCTCAACTATCACTTTCTAGCATCCTTAAACAATAATGAAAAAGAAAAAAAAACAACAGGAGCTCCGCTTGTGTGGCAGTTATTGCATGTCACCTTGTGTTGGGACGTTGCAGGTTTGAATCCCTATGGTATAGTTGTATGACTGGTAGGAGTCTGTCTAACCCTAGCTTTCTCTGTCAAAAAAATAATAATGAAAAACTGAAAACGTAATGGACGTTTATAAACATTTTGTTAACTGTAACCTGAAAGAATCAAATGACATATTTCTTTGAGAAAAAGTATTTTATTGGACTGTCTATGGGTCTAGATGTTATATAGCTATGTAATAGCGAAATGACAAGTAGTCATGATGAGGCTGGCTTCCTAATGAATGGGAGAGACATTAGGGAGTTTGATTCTGAAAACAGGGAAGGGATTCATCTATCCACAGGACTCCTTCCAAAATGAGTAGTCGTAAATACCTCCCCATTGTGAAGGATTTCAAAGAAAGGAAAAAAACTGATTTGGGAGGCCTTGATTCCGTGCATAAAATCACGGTTCCCATGGATTCATACTTTTTTTTTCAACAGAGAAAGCTGAGGATAGGCAGACCCTCCCAGTTGTACTAACTATACCATAGGGATTTGAACTTGAAACATCCCACACAAGGTGACATGCACTAACTGCTCCTGCCACACTAGCAGAGCCGCCGTTGGTCATAGATTCTTACTTTCAAACACTTATCGTAGACCCTGAATTTCCTTAATCGGTTGTAACCATCTCGGCTGCCGTCGTTCGATTCCTGCTGAGACCACCCTGTCAAAATGCAGCCTTATTATTTAACAGGTTGAGATCAAGGGATTGCTTAAGTGCATCCCTCATGTGACAGCCGATCATATGACTGCATTTTAAGTGGGGCCTGGATTCTGGGGCCCACAGAATGCAGTCATGTGATTGGCTGTATCACATAAGGGATGCACTTAAGCGATGCGCAGGATTCCAATCCCCACTTGAGTTGTATAATAACATTTTTGTCATTTTTTGTTAGAAACAACTAGCCCTTTAGGCTCTGTTTGGGAGCCGGAGATGGGAGAGGAAATGTTATTTAATGATAATTAATACCACTTACCTTCACAAGTGTTTGGAAATGCCGTTTTGGAAGATGATAATGGTGTTGGGAGTAAAGATGAACTATTTTCAACTAGCATGGATGTTGTTGACAACTCCAGCCTCATCTTTCATTTTCATCTCCATTATTATCACCACTCTAATCTTCTTTGGGTCACCTTTTCCCAAACATAGCTTTATTGAAGGCATCGATATGGCCTCCTCCCAGCTGACTTTTCGTGGAATCATCAGTATTGAAGGCATCGGTTAACATCATCCTCACTTTTCTGCTTGGAGGATATTTGTGTCCTTTTTTAAAACTGATGTTTCACTTTTTTAGATAGAGGATCTCGAACCTTCGTTTCACTTTTCTAGATGAAGGACATTTTTACTTTTTTTTAAACCATTGTTTCATGACGAGAAAAGGTACTTAAGTCTTTACAACCACACCAGACTCCGGCGCTAAGTCACATGAGGATATGCAGCCTACATGCTTATATACGTGGCACTCATTTGAACTCTCGACCAGAGAATGTTTGCTACAGTGCGTCTTGAGGGTGTGGGGGAGAACACATAACCTCTGCTTTGAGTTGTTAAACATGTGACAATAAAAATGGGAGAATTTCATTTAAGAGTCAACCTTTTGCTCTTAAATCTAAATATTGGCCACACTTTTGTTGAATTTCAAATATAAATCAAACTTGTTTTTTATATTGTTAAAGCTGAAAAGTACTTACTTTTCCCCAGGAAAAAAAACTAAAAGTGTAAACTTTTAATGATGATGGTCACTGTTGTAAATTGACTTGTGATTTGACTTGGGTACTTGGGTAACCACCGTCGCGCTGTTTATAGTAACATGTAGAAAGTACCAATTGAAAGGGGATGCTGTAACATGGCTAAACAAAATGAGAACACGGGGCTTGGGCAATTTCAAGAAGGAGAATCTTTAGCAAAGCAAGCTGCTGGACGAAGCAAATTCAATGACAATTTTTTGTCTTTTGTTGGTAAAGTAGGAGAGGTTTCTGTTCTGTCAAGATGGCAAGCTCAAAATGGTGTTCCATATGACATGGTCTATAATGGTCTCTCTATTTCTTGTTAATGTCGAGCTACAAGATTTCATACCATCTTGAAAAAATTTCTTCTAACCAAGAAACCCCAAGTTATCTCCCAAGCCGGGAAGGTTAGTGCAATTAGGTTACTCAGCCAGGTCATGTTAACTTTATATTTTATATAAATTATATAAATATATGTATATATTATGTATGTTTTACAGTATTTTATCAATATATTATATATATAATATATATATATATTATGATATTTTTATAATATATTTAATGTAAAATTTTATTAATATATGTATAACCATAATTTATACATAATATTTATATTATATTTCATAATATATATATATATATATATATATATATATATATATATATATATATATATATATATATATATATATATATATGCATGACTTGTCCATGACTCAGCAGGATCAACTCGGTGCGTTGGCTGAGTTTTGTACAAAATGAGTTTGTACTCGTTCTGTATTCAGTGATTAGGCGATTCGGGCTGAATCACCCGGTTAACCAGGCTAATTTTTAAACTATGGTTTAGACCACATCACAATATGGCCTTTGATATTGGCGTGATAACTTTTTTCATATTGGTGAAGCATCTCTTGGGATGTGAACTGACACATTAGTTGATTAAGCCTTCTTCTTCGAAGCAGGTTATATGTTCCCCCTGAACAGGATAGTTAGCTACATCTCATGTTCGGGGGTCCCAAAGAGCACCACGTATGTAAGCATGTGCGTCTCGTATCCCCATGTTTGTCAGCATTAATTAGCGTTGGAGTTTGATGTGATTGCAAAGACTTAAGTACCCTCTCCTCCATTGGTATAAAAAAAAATGACGATTCTTGAAAAGAAGTGGTTGTAAAGACTTAAGTGCCCCGAAGATGATTATTTAAGACCCAGTCCCTGCACTGCAGGATTATCCGAGAAAGAAATCTCCCCTGGAGGAGGCCATGAACATCAACTCTCTCACTCTCTCTCTCCCTTCTCTTTCTGCTTCTGTGCACATCCAGCAAAAGATCCTACATTGCTCCATCAAGCACCGACTGACCTGCGCATTGACTGTTGTGGAGCCTGATTCAGAGTTTTTACCCTTACAGGAGGAGGGTTTGGGGGCTCCTCCCAGCGTGGGTAGCATCATTCAACTAAATGAGTTGTAGATCCTGATTCAGAGTTTTTACCCTTACAAGAGAGGGGTCTGAGGGCTCCTCCCAACGTGGGTAGCATCATTCAACTTGAAGAGTTGTGGAGTCTGATTTAGAGTTTTTACCCTTACAGAAAGGGGGGTCTGAGGGCTCCTCTCAGCGTGGGTAGTATCATTCAACTTGAAGAGTTGTGGAGTCTGATTCAGAGTTTTTACCCTTACAAAAGGGGGGTCCGAGGGCTCCTCCCAGCGTGGGTAGCACCATTCAACCTGATGAGTTGTGGAGTCTGATTCAGAGTTTTTGCCCTTATAGGAGGAGGGTTTGGGGGCTTCTCCCAGCGTGTATAGCATCGTTCAACTTGATTCGTTGTGGAGCTTGATTTAGAGTTTTTGCCCTTATAAGAGGAGGGTTTGGGGGCTCCTCTCAGCGTGGGTAGCATCGTTCAACTTGATTCGTTGTGGAGCCTGATTTAGAGTTTTTGCCCTTACAGGAGGGGGTCCGGGGGCTCCCCTGGGCACGGGTTCCGGGTGTTGTGGTAAAAAAATGCACAGAGTATCGTGGTGAGAAAGACATATTTTTGTTTCAAGCAAGGTTGAAAGAAATCAATGAAAAATCCAACAAGGAGCATGCCAGAATCAAGATGTGGATGTCAAGCAAGAATGGTGTTGTGCAACTCAAATAACATAGAATAATAGGGGTATGGTTTTTAGTTAAAATGGAGAATGAAATGTCAATAGAAATCGCTGAAAAATTACAGAAATAAACTAGACTCAATAACAAAGACACCGCTTTTTACGGATTTGGAATATGACCTTCGGTTAGAGAGATATGGCCCTGACAAGTTGGTCCTAATTCGGGTAGCGGTTTACAACGATTTGCTTACTGAATAACACTACAAATCGCTATAGCGATTTGCGGAATACACTACAAATCGCTATAGCGATTTGCGGAAGACCCAAAAATACTACAAATCGCTGTAGGAAAGCCCGATAACACTACAAATTGTTGTTGGAAGGCCCCAAAAAAATTTGGTCCGCGCCGGGGGGGAGCCTCCGGACCCCCCTCCTATAAGGGCAAAAACTCTAAATCAGGCTCCACAACTCAGCAAGTTGAATGATGCTACCCACGCTGGGAGGAGCCCTCAGACCCCCCCTTCTGTAAGGGAGAGAGAGTGAGAGGGTTGATGTTCATGGCCTTCTCGAGGGAGAACTCTTTGCCTCCCTTGATTTCTCCTCTAGAGAGAGAGAGAGAAGGTTTTACAGTGTTTAACGGAGAAAGAAGAAGAAGACTTTAAAGAGTCAACGTCATCCTTGACTTTCTGGATTGAGGACATGTTTGTCCTTTTTTTTAACGGAGAAAGAAGAAGAAGACTTTGAAGAGTCAACATCATCCTCGACTTTCTGGACGGAGGACATGTTTGTCCTTTTTTTGAACGGAGAAAGAAGAAGAAGACTTTGAAGAGTCAACATCATCCTCGACTTTCTGGATGGAAGACATGTTTGTCCTTTTTTTGAACTGTTTGTTTTTTCTTTTTTGAATGAAGGGCATTTTTGTCATTTTCTCAAACCATCACTTTATGAGAAGAATAGCAAGAAAAGGGTACTTAAGTCTTTGCAACAACACCAGAGTCCGATGCAAAGTTATGTCAACATACACGGGAATACGAGCCCCATGTGCTTGTATACGTGGTGCTCATTCAAAGCCCCGAACACAGACGTGGGATTCAGTGAATCATCCGGGGGGAACATACACCACCCTCTCCTTCTTCTTACCCTTTGAAGCTCATGGAAATGACGTGTCTTAATGACCTTTTCTAAGCTTTGAATTGACTCCCCCATGGCCCATCTCTTGGTTGCAAAACTGAGTTGCTTTGCAAAAACACAGAGCGAATCTTGTAAACTTGCAGTGCTTAACTTTGAGAGATCAATGAAATGCAAGTGAAGTACCTTATCTATTGAAAAAGAAGAAAGATAAAAGCAACTTGCATTACAAGTTGATCATGGCTTTGATGAAGCCTCGCTCCCTTGAAGTTAACTTGTTTGTTAGTGCCTGACCACCCTTGGCACATGTATAGGCATCGGCCTACATGTTCGATAGGGGGGGAAATATTGTTGGTAGAAATTTCCCTCGCTCTAAAAGCAACGATGCCCTTTTGTTTTTGTTAATTTGAAATAGCAAACCAACCAAGGAATTTGCCTCAAGTTCTTGACATGTAGGGACAGCAACTAATATATGAGACTTCTATTTGACTAACTTTATATATATAGTAGGGTTATCGCACACCCAAAAAGTTTGACAGAAGGTCGAATCGATTTTCACCATTGATTGTGCCTGCAATCAGTGTCAGATTTTTTTTCTATTGAAACACCCTTTAGTGGTGATCATGGCTGTCGCTAAAGGTTTTTTTCCACTAGACTCTTTAGCGGCGGTCAACAACTGCTGCTAAATGGCATTTTTCTACCATATCAACATGCATCACGTCTGATCTTTCATTTAACAAAAGGGTGTTCAACGATACACTCTTTCGCGAGGGATTCACCATATTGACATGCAACGCAAGTCTGATCTTTCGAAGATACATTTTTTTCCACCATATTTAAAGTTTACGCAAGTGCATTTCAGAATCTAATGATCCAAAAGTCGATTCCTATAAAAAATGAGACATGTAGAATACATTTTTACGATTAGGTAAGCATGTAGAAGACCCCATATAGTTAAGGCATATTAATGTTAATAAAATAAAAAGAAATTAATGTTAACAAATTGAAAAACATGGTTTTTTAAAGTTGCGAACCATGCATTTTTGGTAAAATGACTAGAAAACCCTCCTCTAAGGGTAGTATGGCATCTAAATTATTAATTGTTGTTCATACTAATATTTGTGGGCTCTTAACAATTGAAACACATGAAAGAAAGTCTTATCTTATTACATTCATATATGACTACTCTAGATATAGATACATTTACATAATTTGTAAAAAGTCAAAAGCTTTAGAATAATTTAAGACATATAAACATTATGCTAACAACATAATCTCTCATACAAACATGTCTTATACACCATAACCCAGAGAGAAGAAATAAAACCCTAATGGATATAACCAGATCCATGTTGACACATGCAAACCTTCCAAAAAAAATTAGAGATAAGTTATATCATGTATATTCTTAATAGAGTCTCATCTAAGTCTATAGAGCTTGCACCCTATGAGTTGTGGACTGGGATGAAGCTAGATCTTAGTCATCTACGAAAGTTGGAGTTGTTAATAAATGTGTTAATCTCTTAGTCAATTAAGGGATAAGTTAGATAGTAAAACTATCAAGTGCATTTTTATAAGGTGCCCAAAAGAATCAAGGGGTTATAGGTTATATAATCTGGATAAAGAATTTATAGAAAGCAAAGAAGTAAAATTTTTAGAAAATAAAAAATGTGATTTTGATATGAAAGAAGATGATGTCCTTCCTGATATTTTAAATGATTAAGGAGTACCAACTCAAGAACCCGAGCATCATGATCTAGTTGTGAATAACGAGTAATCTCCACAACCTGTAGTTGGTCAAAAAAGATTAAGAGATCCTTCATCTTATTTAAATGATTATTACTTATACCTGAGTGAAGAGTTATGTTATTTCATGAACATAGATGAAACCATTAATAACTTGAGTTGCCATGATCTATTTGTTTCAAATGAATCTAAATATGTGATAGAGATAATGAAAGATGAGTTAGAGTCCATAGAAAGAAGTTGAGTTTGATAATTAACTACATTGTCTATTAAGTGGGTTCTCAAAAAGAAACTTAAGGCTTATAAAATTATTGATAAGTCCAAGGTAAAATTAGCTGCAAAAGGTTACTCTCAACGTAAGAAAATATATTATGAAGAATCATATTTTTATGTAGCAAAATTTATTTTAATTCGTATAATATTAGCATTGGTGGTTTATTTTGATCTTCATCTATATCAAATCGATTTAAAAACTACATTCTTAAATGGTGAACTGAAAGTGACCATGTATATGCAACAACCAGAAGGTTTTGAAATTGAAGGTAAAGAAAATAAATTATACAAGTTGAAGAAATCATTGTATGAGCTTAAACATTTACCTAGGCGGTGGTATTTGACTTTTCATAAAACTGTAATCAAATTGAATTATTAAGTAAATAAATTAGACCATTATGTATATGCCCAAAAAAGTAAGAGTGAATTTACAATTTTTTATTTCTATGTTGATGACCTATTAATTACTAGAAATAACAAAATTGAAAAGTGAAATCAAACCTTGGTTGAGTTCGCAATTTGAGATTATGAATATGGCTGAAATATCATATATTTTAGGTATTAAAATTCAAAGAGATAAAAAAATGAGATTATTGAGACTTAGTCAAAAAATTTATTTTGATCACAGTCTAAGAAAATTAAAATTTAGAATGGATAGTATCAACTCCTACTCCTGTAATTAAAGGTTTGAGATTAAGCAAAAATAATGGACCAAAAGATGAGCAAGAGAAATTAAATGTTTTTTTATGCACAGACAATTGAAAGCCTAATGTATGATATGTTATGCACTAAACATGATTTAAGTTTTGCAAAGAGTCTAGTAAGTAGACACCAAAGGAATCATGACTTTCCAAATCGAAAAGAAGTGAAAAGAATATTTTGGTATCTAAAGGAAACAAAAGAATTCAATAAATGCTATCAAGCATATAGACTAAAGCTTGTGAATTATTCGATTCAGATTGTGTTGGTGATAGAGATGAAGCAAAATTCATTTATGGCTATGTGTTTATTTTAGGATGTGGGGTAGTTGCATGGTTATGTAAAAAGAAAGGGTGTGTGGTACAACAGAATCATGAAGTTGAGTATATAGCCTCTAACATGGTTGATACAATTAATGTTTTAATAAATCGCTTCTTAAATAATTTGAAATTGAAGATTCTAATATATTTAGTTCAAATTTATTATGATAATAAAGTTGCCATACATCTAATTCATACGGAAACCGATAACTCTAGAAGTGAACATATTGAGATCAAATATCAATATGTGCATGACATGGTTATGAAAAATAAAATTGTAGTGGATTATGTTCCATCATGTAACATGGTAGCCGATCCTTTGACAAAGACAGACACTAAGGATATTTCATCTAGACATGTGAGTCAAATGAGAATTAAGTGTGTTTAATTTATATATCACTCATTTGAATATAAGTTCAAAATGAGGGTTGTATAAAGTTCACAATAATTGTTTGAATAGAATACAACTCAAGAAAATTTACCAATGCAAAACCTAAAAGTGGTAGTAAGCTTGGTAGCACAAATTGCTTTTATAGCCAAGTGAGAAATGTTGAAAATTTGTAATCATAAGGTATTGGGAAGGGCCACCTTCAATGGTTACATGTCTCCCAAGCTTTTGGGGCTATGTAAGAAGTTTAACACGTAACATAAAATAAAATTAAACATAAGATAATAATATATGTTAACATATAGTTACACACTCACTTTGAATTGCAACCTTTGAGTTGAAGAGACACTTGTTCATTGGACATGTCCCAATCTAATCCCCTTTCAAGTGTTACAAAAAGACCTTTAAGGCTACCAACGAGGGGCTCCGCTTGTTTGATAGGAGCAACTAGTGCATGTTACCTTGTGTTGGGACGTTATCGGTTCAAAACCCAATGGTATAATTGTATAACTGGTAGAGGTCTTCCTAATCTCAGCTTGCCTTTAAAAAAAAAGATGAAGACCTTCAAGACCACGTTAGAATACATGAAAAAGTTTATGAGATCTAAGAATCCCAACACATCAAGTGTGAAAGGCAAGAAGTTGTAAACCAAAAATTTGTCTATGGCGATTTATTGTGTAACAACGTACACCCTTCGATTCGGGTTCACCTAATTTTGCACCAGTATACTTCTTACATCTGGGGAGACCTTAGAAAAAGTACTCAAGAATTCAAGAAAACTGAGATTTGGTGATGTCATTTATTCAAAGGGGTGGTTGGAGTGGGATGGCACATTTGATATGGACACTTTGTATTATGATGGGCATATGAACTTTGGAGCAGGGGCAAACACATTTAAGTGTGTCAAGTGGAAGGGTCTGCACTTGATTGTGGATTATAAAGAAGCGGGTGTGTTTAGTGTTAGAAGGTTCCTTGGTGGTGAGTCATGGATTCCTGCTGCAAGGGTCCCTTTCCTTCCTAGGATTTAAATTGGAAATTTAAGTTACCCCTACTCTTATGCTTTGTAAATAAATAACCTACTGATGCTTTGTAATTAAGGCTTCGTTTGGAGCCTTGAAACCTGAGGTGTGTTGGGGTTTCATTTGGGAGCGGTGGTGTTGCCAAAACAATGCATTGGGGAATGGAGTTGGTAGCCCCAACTGAAGATTTAAAAAAAACACAAATTTTTTGTGCTTTGGAATCACCACTGTCCATCACTTCAATCATTGCCATTCATTGTGCAAGTAGTGAGCCCCACCATAAGTGATAATGTCATCATTTCACATCGGATTGGGGTGATTGCAGTGATGGGCGGTGGTGATTTCAAGACACAAAAGTTTGTGTTTTGTCAAATCACCTGATCTGTCCTCGCCTCAACACCACGTTTCAACTCCATTCACAAGGGGATGTTTCAAGCAAGTCCATCCTCAATGCATTTTAGCAAAACCATAAATTGGCAACACATGGAAATGGTGTTTTCATCTCAATGAAAGGCTCATCAGAGCCTGAATAACCAATGCAAATCTCTCTCTCTCTCTCTCTTTGTAATAAGAATGCTATTGAAAATCTTTTTTCTAAGCAAACCTTAGCTCTATCTATGTATATGGAACAAAGCATGTTGTTTCTCATTGTGTATAATAGAGAGATATTTGAAGTTTTACATTTGTTGCTCTTGCATAGAGTAGGGTAGATTGTCCCCTTTTCTTTTGATTTACTGATTAATTTAGATATGTTTTTTCCTTGTTAATCTTTGTTTTGTTTTGGCCTTTTTTTATTTGCAACGATCATATGTGACTTTTCTTTTTTTGGCTAGGCCAAGGGACAACCTCAATCACCTATTGCACATTGGCACGCCTCATATTGGTAAGACCTTTGTGGTCTTTTCTTGTCCACCTACACTCAGTTTTGGCCTTGAGATAAGGGATGCCCCATGTTAGTTTTAAACTTGTGATGTGCCACCATTTTGAGTATATTCACAAGTTGTCTCTTAACTAAATTTGGTTCTCTCACAGATTAATACATCAGCAACTTATCGTTTGCCATTCATATTGCATATTGGCTATATATATCATATATATTGTTAATCTATCAACAAACAACTTGCTATTAAACATATAAACTTGTGATGTGCCACCCTTACAATCACATAACATTCTCAAGTTTTTTTCTCAAAATTTCTTAAGTTTTCACAAAGGGCCTATTGACTAAGATAGTTTTTCCCGACCTCATGTTTGAAAGTGAGAAGTGATACAAGGTAGGAAAATAGTATGATTTTGATAAGAAAAAATCCTCTAAAAGAGGTTAAGAAATATTTTCTACCAAAACAAAATAATGATTTACACTCACCACTATCCATCTCACCATCCACCACTATCACCTACATGGAGAAAAACCATGTCCAAAAAGTTCCACCACTCCTTACGATAATTTTCACCACCACCATTCATCTCACCGTCATCCCCACCACCCACCTTCCAAAAAAATCACCCTACCCCATTATCCATCACTACCCACCATCACCCACCTCCCCAAAAATGGCATCGGAGTAGCTTCACCCCTGATGATTTTCCATCATCACCACAACCCACCTCCTGAAAAAGCCGCTTTAGAGAAGTTCCACTACCACTCTCCTCCTCTCTTGTTTTTAAAAAAAAATCATTTTATTTTTCTCATCTAAAATTAGAAAAATTATCATATCAAAATTTCTCATTTTTTTCTGTCCACTATAAGAAATCTGTGGATTAGCGACGGTCGTAATCCGTCGCAAATCTATCGCTGAACAGTTTAGCGACGGATAACTTTCATCATATTTTCTTAGTCGCTAATTAGCGATGAAAAATATATGTCACTACTTCCATCGCTAATTTGCGATGAATTAATGAATGCCATGATTCATTGCAAGGCTGTCGTTAATTCACAGAGATTTGGTTTTGCTACAGATGCACATTCGTCGCTATTATAGCGACGGAATTGCGATGGATTACAATCGGTTGCAAAACATCAGCCAATTCAGTTTTTTGACGGATAAATATTTGTCCCTAATCTGTCGCTAAATTGAAGGCCGATACTAATTAGCGACGGATAATATCCGTCGCTAATCCATCACAAAAAATGAAAATAAAAATTTAAAAATTATTTGAAAATATAAATATCGAGAAAAACTTTCTCGTTATACAATTTATATATTCTGTGTATAAAAAATGAAGTACACACAAAAAATACATATACAAAGCAGCTGAAACAAATTTAACACAAGATACAAGGTGAAAAAAATTATCGATTCACTATAATCATCGCCAAGTTCTAATTATTTACAAGTGAACATTTATAAAAAGTTTCTTTTGAAACAACAAGAAGGTGCAACAAATTCAACACATGAATCTAATCATTGTCAAGATTCTGAGCATCATCTTCTTCATTGTCTCGATATGCTCCTTCATTCATGCCTCCATCAGCTCCTCTACGATGATTATCTCCAGCATCCTACAAGAGAAAAGAAAGGTTAGTATTGATAAACAAAATATAATGAAATAAATTATATGCAATGCACCTAATCTAAGGCAATCAAAGTAACATGAATGAATTACACATAGACTAGATAGCAATAAAGTGAAGGACATTAACAGAATTTAGATATGTGTTTTAAGGCTGACAGAAAAAAAATCATAGTGATTCAATCATGCAGATATGTGTTCTAAGGTTGTCAAAAAAATATCATAGTGATTCAAGCATGCATATATGCGTTATAAGGCTGTCAAATAAATGTCTTCTGTATCACAATCATGCGTATATGTGTTCTAATATTGTAAAAAAACTCTCATAGTGATTCAATTATGCATATATGTGTTTTAAGATTGTCAAAAAACTTTCATAGTGATTCAAGCATGCATATATGTGTTCTAAGGCAGTCAAACAAATTCATAGTAATGAAATCATGCTTATATATGTGTTCTAAGGTTGTAAAAAAACTTTCATAGTGATTCAATCATGCATATATATATGTTCTAAGGTTGTCAAAAAACTTTCATAGTGATTCAATCACGCATATATGTGTTATAAGGTAGTAAAAAAACTTTCATAGTAATGGAATCATGCTTATATGTGTTCTAATGTTGTAAAAAAACTTTCATAGTGATTCAATCATGCATATATGTGTTATAAGGCAGTCAAAAACTTTCATAGTGATGAAATCATGCTTATATGTGTTCTAATGTTGTAAAAAAACTCTCATAGTGCTTCAATCAAGCGTATATGTGTTCTAAGTTTGTCAAAAAACTCTCATAGTGATTCAAGCACACATATTTGTGTTCTAAGGTTGTCAAAAACTTTCATAGTGATGAAATCATGCTTATATGTGTTCTAATGTTGCCAAAAAACTCTCATAGTGATTCAATCATGCATATATGTGTTCAAAGGTTGTCAAAAAACTTTTATAGTGATTCAATCATGCATATATGTGTTATAAGGTAGTCAAAAAACTTTTATAGTGATGGAATCATGCTTATATGTGTTCTAATGTTGTAAAAAAACTTTCATAGTGATTCAATCATGTATATATGTGTTATAAGGCAGTCAAAAACTTTCATAGTGATGAAATCATACTTATATGTGTTCTAATATTGTCAAAAAACTCTCAGAGTACTTCAATCAAGCATATATGTGTTCTAAGGTTGTCAAAAAACTCTCATAGTGATTCAAGCATGCATGTGTTCTAAGGTTGTCAAAAACATAGATAGTGATGAAATCATGCTTGTATGTGTTTTAATGTTGTCAAAAAACTCTCATAGTGATTCAATCATGCATATATGTGTTCAAAAGTTGTCAAAAAACTTTCATAGTGATTCAATCATGCATATATGTGTTCTAAGGTAGTAAAAAAACTTTCATAGTGATGGAATCATGCTTATATGTGTTCTAATGTTGTCAAAAAACTTTCATAGTGATTTAATCATGCATATATGTGTTATAAGACAGTCAAAAACTTTCATAGTGATGAAATCATGTTCATATGTGATGAAATCATGCATATACTAGCTTGAAATCTAACGACATGAAACAAATCACATGAAACTTTCCTACCTGACAGGCACCTGCAAACGAAGTTCTCTTGCCTCGAAAAAAGTTGTATAACTCATTATGGACAATGTCGGAAATTGCTTCATATAAATAGTCACACACTGTGTCCTTAACAAGTTGGCGAACACCATCCCAAGAATTAGTTGGGTCAATCGGACGCTTGGAGTTGATGCTGGCGGGAAAACTCTGAGAGCCCTGGCAACGACTGGTGTGGTGTTCATATTACTCCCAAACCCAGACACACGACCCTTTTTTGGTTCACCGGTTGCATTCACCCATGCTGTAGGATCAAAAGGCGGATGCTGAGTGGAGTCATCGCCATATCGCTCTACCATCTGTTGCTCGTATGACTCCTATAAAGTAATGATTATAGTATGGATTAATAATTAAGAATTATAATGTTCATGGTAACTTATATATTATAATATTTATTAATACAATAAATACATATCATTGTCGCTCTCACCTTCTCTTATTCAAACTCTTCTGTGCTCTTACGTTTATGTGTTTCAACAAACACATCCTTATAAGGCATAATGCCTCCTTTTTCTACTTCTTGTGAGGTTAAATGATAAAAAAATTATTTAAAAAGTATGCAACAATACTTATAAATTTGACAAGTAGCTCCCAAAAAGTCCTAGATCCACCTGTATGTAGATGGGCATTGGGCATCTTCGCTCGGTTTTGTGCAGCCTTTGCTGAGCAGTTTCGAAATTCATGCCCCACCCACCTGTCACACATTGCATCCCAAAAATCTGACCCAATAGTAGGAGGGTCATAGCCCTTCCACTGCAGTAGATCATCTATCCCACCAGATGCTTTTATTGTTGCAGTCTTCATATTGTGCAACATGTCTGCAAATCGACTGACAGCCACCTTCTGCCACACCAGCCTCGTATTCTGCTTCTCCATCACAGTCGCGAAGCGATTCGAAGCTTACAAATAATTTCAGAAAGTTGCTAAACATGACTATAACAAAAAATTAAATATAAAACATATTAGCTATGATAAATGATTGTATACCATGAATGAGGACCACAATCTGTCCAACACATCCTTCGAGTACTCTTTCTATTGAGCGACCGGTCCTGGAAGATGCTGAACTAGTGATTGCCTAATTTCTCATATTACTTCTTATAGCTCGAACTTCGCGCTGCACATGAATTGATACACATTAACTATCGATATACACTGTTTATAAGATAAGTATTGGATAAGTGAAAATGAAATACTTACAGTCGACTATCAATATACACTATTTGAATAAGTCATTGTGTGTCAGCCTGAGAATATCCTGCATCCGGCATTGTCTCATGACGTATGTGAATAGCTAGTGTAGGTGGGTCATGTGCAGGCAAAACATCATCTATAGAAAAATGAGTTAGAAATTCACACAATGCATATTTAAACTAATCAAGTATATAATTAGTTAAATGATATACCTATCGAAGCAGTCGATAAAGATGAAGGTTGAGACTGGCTACCACTAGGTGCTCGACCACAGTAACCTCCACGAACCATAATCTAATAAATAAAAATTTTATTTGGATCAGTTACACAACTCTATATCTTCATGGATACATAATCAAATAAAAAATTACTTCATGCAAGCATGTATACAATCACATCAAACATTGCAATACATTCAAATAATTCATATCAAAATAATGTCAAATATGTACTTGCAGCAAACATACTCTAATATCACGCTAACTACTACCATGACTAGCATAGAATCCGAACTTCAAAAATAAGAGCATATGAGAAAGTGATGTGGTATATATTAGAAGATGTATTTTACTAGCTCGAGTATGCTTTATCATCACTTTTTTGACTTTCATATTCTTTTTCTTCCTTCTCGTCATCTTCGTCCTCTTCGTCTTTTTGTTCATTGGGCGCCCATCCACTTGGTATATCATTTGGATCACATTCTTCCATACATGTGTCATCAGACAATGGAGATATGACATGCATACCATGTGTGGCATTGTGATCATAAGAGAAGTCATACATATCATCTGATTGATGGTAATCACCATCTTCAACAATCTTGTCTTCCAATAGCTAATCATACACGGGGTATAGTTTAGACTTCATCTTGCAAGCTGCCCACCATTCATTTCTATCTGACTTCTTTGTATTCAGATATGAAGTATAGTAAACTTGTTGAGCTTGCGAGGCTAATATGAATGATTCATATGTTCCAAACCTTGACTTATGATTTATCTCTACGATGCTTAAGGTTTTGTCGACTCTTGTTATTGTGGGATCAAACCAATGACACTTGAATAAAGTTACCCTGTTATTTATGCCTAAGTAAGTCAACTCTATTATTTCTTTTATAACACCGTAGTAGTCATGCTCATTTTTACCATAGTTGCTACCCTTGACAGACACATCACTATTCATCATTAACTTGTTTACACCGTAGTTTTTTGTATGAAATCGATAATCATTTACAATGTACCCGTTGTAACATTGTACAACTTTGGTCGGACCATTTCCTAAATCTCATATTCCTTGGTCATTAACATCACCAAGGCGGACCTACAAGCATAAACAATGACTGTGATCATGACCAATTAAGTAACTTATTATTGTTTTCACAAAAAGACTATATGTTATCATCCTTACCAACTCTTTCAACCATGCCACAAACTTATTTTCACGTTCTTTCTGTACTTTTGAATCAGTGAGATGTGAAAGTTCTCTTTGCAACTGCAAATCAAATCATCTGCACTTAACAAATATTTATATTACCAAACCATGTACAAAATTTAGTGTTACATATTAAGTATACTTACTCAATGTAGGGGTCGATCGCTGAGCAATTAAAAAAGATATAGATATGTGCTGTATCTTGCTCTCGATCTACCAAGAGTCTTGACCGGCAACTGCCAAAGGCATGCCCAACTGGTTGAAATATCTACAGTTTATTAGCTATAGTAAATTGTTCTCCGTCATCATTACGAGGTGGGCAAGTGTAGCATATTGGAATGTGAGGTTCAAAGTACATAGATGAAAATTTTGAAATCACTTCTAAAGTGTACGCCTCACAAATAGAATCCTCCACTCTTGCTTTATTCCGAACCTTTTTTTAAGGCCAAACATGCATCTGTCAACAATATATATTTCATAAAATAATGAATTCTCAATAGCATTAGAGAGAAAAATATAAATAAAAATATACCTTTCAAATGGGTATATCCATCGATATTGCACAGGACCACTAACTCTAAGTTCATATGGCAAATGTATGATCACATGTTTCATAACATCAAAAAATGCTAGCAGAAATATCTTCCCTAACTGACAAATAGTAGTGACAACAGAATCCTCGAGATTCTTTACCTCAATTACTATAACTTCTGATGCGCACAATGTTCTAAAAAATCTACTCAACTCAGATAATACCTCCCATATAGGTTTGTCTAAGATATCATGGAAATTACACAAGTTAGATATTAATAAAATGCACGTAATGCAATTTACATGGGAAGCAATATAATATATTACATACTCGTTCATGCGAAGGGCTTGGTTGCTTTTGCCTAGAGGTTGGTTGTTTCTTAGACTTTTTCTTGCCAACCAATTCTAGTGCACTCTTTGTCTTCCAACGACTGTGATCAGAATCAAATTTTTTTTTATACCCTTCGCTAGGTGAATTTTTTTATCATAATCTACAACGTTGACTCCTGACTTGTTGAAGATGATGTTTACGTTTCAGTGCAACTTCTCATGCGGGTCAAGGGCAGCATGATTTTCACCTCTGTTGTTCGCTCCCATTTTCTTAGACTGGTCTTCATGAGCTGCGACGGACTGATGGTGAATTAACTGCACATTTTCAAGTAACTCTCTTGATATTTTTCTTATGCATACATAAGTTTCTTCACTTTTCGATGCTAAATCTGCAACATGCATAAGTGACCTATATAGTTGTTGGTAACGAGAGACTATGCGGCACTTCTCATCAACATCAGATTGATTGACATTATCTGTATCCAGTAGTTCAATCTTTGTTTGTCTCGTCCATCTTCACATTAAATATGACTCATGTATTTCTTGTATCTTCTCTTGATTAAGTGCCTTTAATGCATGACAACATAAAATACCTTTGAATTCATACATTTTGCACGTACAATCAACTATTTTGTTGTCAATATTATACATAACATGTGTTTCTTGCCTTTTTGGATGCTCTTCGTCATCCCATATAATATGGTATTTGTGCATATTCTCGGTTTGCACGCGTCCTTCTATGTTGCAATTCATGACCTGTATAACCTCTTTCTTAATCCATTTAAATACAGTTAGTGTATACAGATCTGCAGGTCGCATCAATATTTTTATGCCCAAAGTTACAGGGCATGTATTGAAGCATTTCACATCTTGTTCAAGCTCATTTTGTCTAAGATCGTCTATAAATAATTCATATTGTTTCATGAAGTGAAACATTGTTAAACATGAATGCAAGGTTTTCTTCAGTGTGACATGCATAGATTTATCTCTTTGTGTGCTTATCATACCTGAACAAAAGTATTGTCTTTCATATGCCAATGCTCACTTCTCTTTTTCTGCATATAAATTTTGTAACCCCACACAGTCTTCAAGGTCGTACATCTGAATCATTTCCTCCCAATCAGACATAAAGGTGACCTCGTCTACGATCTCAAGTACACACCTTGTAAACTTTTTGTCAAACCCTGTCTTCTGATTAAATATGTGTCATATGTCCTTTGCTGCATTTTGAAAGATATGCCACAAACATAGGCGATGATGTGTATATGGCTATACATGAGACACTGCAGCCGCAATTGCGTGATCATCATCTGTAAGTATAACTTCATGTTGCTTCTCATTCATTGCCGGTGTAAATACTCTGAACAACCAGTCAAAGCTTTCCTTGGTCTGGTTATACAAAAAAGTGCCGCCTAATATACAACTTTGTGAGTGATGGTTCACTTCGACAAACTGTGCAAATGACCACTGTTCAATATTAATCTTCACTGTCGTATAAAAAACAAGCAAATCATTGAAGCATTCATAATCTACTCTTGACTTTGAATCTGCCCAAAACATATTCACATCATATTCATCTTCATCCAGTTGCATTGCACTAACGAAACCAGGGTCAATGTTTGATTTCTTTTGTAAGTAATCAACCGAAGAACATATTTCTCCATTCTTTATGTTATCTGTCTTCTTCCTTCTCAAGTGGTTTCTTAGATCCATAGGTGTGAATGACACATTCTCGTGACCACCATCTATGTGCGTGCATAAATTATGTGTATTTCTTGGTGCAATGCCAGCGCTATCAGCTATTTCAGCAATTGAAGCATGCACTTCAGTTACTTTACGATGTGACCTTAACATAGAAGTCATAAATGAAGTTGATAATTCATAGTTATGATCACTGATTAAAGTATGAACTACATATTTCCCATTCGGAAGTCTTCTTAACACCATTCTCGCTGGACATACACATCTTGAATCTGACTTGCTCTTTGTTGGATTTCCACTTGACTTCTTCCAACCTTTCTTAAAACGAACATATGTCTTTCTCACCACGACACCAAGTTTTAAGGCATAATCATTGTAAAATTTATATGCAGCTTTCTCATTATTAAATTGCATTCCTTCTATAAAAATAGAGTCAAGTGTACTATTATGTACATTCTCAGTGCCTCATTATCGAATTGCATTTCTTCTGCTGGAATATTCAAGTCAAGAGTGAATCCAATACCTGCACCCTTCTGATCATGTGCATCATCAATGCACATGTTCACTTCTTCAGGTGCGTCATTAGTACAGATGTTCACTTCTCCATAACTTTTCAATGATTGAGATAGATCATCTTCATTGCAACCAGATGATAAGCTCACCACTATCATAAGCAAGATATCAATTTGCATTAGCCAGCACATACATTTACAACGATTTATTCAAAATGGATATAACAATGGATACCGATAAGGTTAAGCATGTCAAAGAAATGATTGAATGAATCACAATATAAAAACAACAACGATTTATTATTTGCTTATACTATGCATCGAGTTGTTATTTACCATACCAATAAAAGAAATGATTTGTCATATATGTGTATTGACGATAGCGATTCACGTGACAATGATTTAATTATATCTACGACATTGTGAAGCGATTTCAATATAAATCGCTAAATGAGCAACGATTTGAATGCAAAAATTGCCACTGCAAGCGCGCAATAATGTATTTTTGCACACACTCATTTTAATTTTTTTTCTACAAATATTTTACAAATCGATAATAGAAAACACATAATATCTTACAAATCGATATACATATCGCATAATATATTACAAATTGATACGACAATTCAGTATAATAGCTTACAAATTGACACTACAAAACACATAATATCTTACAAATCGATATACATATCGTATAATATATTACAAATCGATACAAAAATTCAGCATAATAGCTTACAAATCGATATTAACAAACAAAACAATATCTCACAAATCGATAGTATGTTCCTACAACCGCGATTTGCGTTATATTGCATATATTGAGTGAATGGACAATACTGGATGGGGTAGAGGCTCTTCCTCACATTTGTAAGCAAGCATTCTTGTCAACAGGTCCCAGCGTCTTACGAAAGTCATTAATTTTTCAACCGTCGAAAAGATAACATCCACTTGCAATAACAAAACACCTTACTGACACTCACGACGACATACGTTCTTCAACAATAGCATGATGACATGGAAAGGTACTCACTATGCCTTAATGTCACTTGTTGGAATGTTTGTGCGTCATTGCTTTTTTTCATACTACCTAACAAAAATGAAAAAGAAGAGAAGATTGTAAAAAGAAATGGTCGACAAATGCCCTATAACGCTCAACACGAGGTAAGAATGAATCCAAGAATGTTTTGTAACACAAGGCAAAAACGAGAAGGCGGCAATGTGTAGTAACACAAGCTAAAAACCAAGGCGGAACCTGGACTCGAGACAACAGCAAAGGGTGCTCCGATGACAGTAAATGACGGTAAATGGTATGTCATCAAAGGGAGCTCATGTTACAGCAAATGGTGCATCGCCAAAGGATGATCCGCTGACAGCATAGGAGTTTACTGCTTAGGGCAAAAATAAAACGTTTGAACTTTTTGAAGAGTTAAAATCATCCTCGTTTTTTTGGATGCAGGATATTTTTATCCTTTTCTCAAACTCTCATCTCATGACGAGAATTACAAGAAAAGGTACTTAAGTCTTTGCAACTACACGGGACTTTGATGCTAAGTGATGCAGACACATATGGGGATATGAGCCCCCAACGTGCTTATATATGTGGTGCTCCCCCGTGTTTATATAGGCGGCGCTCATTCGGACCCGAACACGCACCCACTGTAGCAAACCATGCGTCTTCGGGGGAGAACACGCTCACTATGAAAGTAGCCCTCCTTTCCACGAAGGCCCCTCCTCTTTGGTCCGCACCTCCCCTTGCTGGACCATTCACCTGGAGGCACAGAGGAAACCCCCATCCGCCTCTCTCAGCCCATAAACTGCAGGAACCACCATGGGTTTGGCAAGCTTAGAGGCCACCCAACTCCGTCTGCTCCAACGAATTGCCCAACTCGAGTCCTCTCTGCTGCCCAATGGCACACCGCCGCACCGCCCTTCTCCTCCAACAGCCTCCATTTCCATCACCAACACCATCGAGTCCCGTCTCACCAGCATTCTCGTCTCCAAAGGCGTCACCGACTTCCGATTCAAGTGGGTTCCTAAAGATTACTACGACAGGTCCTTCGAAGAGAGGCGTGACATTCTCCACGCGCCATCCATCCACCACCTCTGCAAATCTATCGTCCTCGTAAGCCTTCCTTATTCTTCTTCCTCTCTCTGCGCATTTCTCCATCATTTTTGGCGTTCTTGTGGGGAATTTTGATGTTGGGTGTTTTGGTATTTGATGCCATGTTGAAGTCGGTGCTTATTTCTGAAATGGTTTTGGTTTTTTCCTGCGTATTCAGCACAAAAAGTTGCCCTAACGGAGTGTTCGTTTAGTTGTGCAATGAACGCGTTGATCTTATCATGTTTGAGTTGGAATTCGGGGTGCTTAATTGATTCGTGTTTTGTGGACGAAGGGGATTCACTATTATATGTTTCTTTTCCTTTATGCTCTGTAATGGAGGAGCATTTATTGGTACAATAATTGGTGTTGAGAGTAACATCATGCTTGGTTTACATGTTGTGTAATTGGCCTTCTTCCCTCTGTCCATGCACTACATTAATTTCTTTATAATCATTGCTTGGGCATTCACCAACGACTGGTTAATTTGGAAATTTGCTTGAATTATTCACTTCATTAGATCTTGAATTTTTATGAACTTCCTTTCATTTTCATGAATATGAATATGGAATCGGGGAAGAAAAACATATGACTGTACCAGATGCAAGAAAAGACCTGTTCATGGTCAATATGGTTCCTCAGGTGTTCTTTGACTCATTGTTACTTTAGATGGAAAATATGTTATGGACTGTGAAGCCACATTGGGTTATTTACACATGAATGTATATATCTTGCTATTTTGGATGATGGAAAAGTAATGTTTATGTCGGTGATATATATAGGCACTGGAATGGCAGCTTCCTATTGAGTTTAATTTTTACCGCTCTCCCGCTTTGCTCGCTCACTCTATTGGTCGCTTTGCTCTCTCTTTTAGGCAAAGAAAGAATTAGACAAGAAAAGAATGAAAGAAGAAAACAATAATTACCTTGCTTGCTTTCTTTGCTCTGGTCCATACTCTGTCAATGCAATTGTGGGGTTTTCGTTTTTCATTTCATGAGGAGGGAAAAGGGAACAATGCGGATGGCACTGTAATCAAGTAAGGGCTCTTTGTTGGGCATTCCCCTTTCAGGAATTCCCAACAAAGGGTTGCATTGTAAAAAAATTTGTTACATTTTTTTTAGCTTACGCATGGGGGCCTTGCTTCAGCTTGATTGATCAGGCCTTTGGGCTAGCCGAAAATCTGAGTTTATTGGAATCTTGGTGTAAAATTCCTGATAAACTAGCTTTTTATGATTACATCAGTATCCAACGAAAGGAGGATTGTTTAAAGTCGGCTCAATGGACAACGAAGATGGAATAGCTGTTGGGTGGTTAGGACACCCTATCTTTAGAGATAAAGAGGGGCATTGACAGTGTTGTTAAAAACGCGCCTCAAGGCACAAAAAGCGCGCCTCGCCTCGAGGCGAGGCCCTTTTCGCCTTGAGGCGCACTTAAAAAGTGCAACACCGTTAAGGCATACGCCTCATGCGCCTTGAGGCGAGGCGCGCCTCAAAGTGAGGCGCGCATTAAAAATCGGATGGCCCGGACCCGAGTTCGACCTGGATCCGGGCCCGTATTCTCGAAAGATCGAAGCGCCTGTGTCTTTAAAAAAGACACAGGCGCTTCGGGGCGAGGGAAATCCCTCGCCCCTTCTCTCTCCACTCCGTCCCCTCTCGTCCCCCGCCACTGCTGTCGCCGGCCACCACTCGCAGCCGGCCACCACCCGTAGCCGATCATCGCCGTGCGACCACTCGCCGCCGCCGTGCGACCACAGCCACCGCCGTGCGACCATAGCCACCGCCGTGCGACCACTCGCCAGCGACTCACAGTCGTGCCAGCGACTCACAGCCACCACCGTGCTACCACTCGCCGCCGGCGACCTTTGCGTTTTCCGGTAACAATTTTCTGGGTTTATCACCTTGGGCAAGATGAAGCGGTTGCTCCGCTCCCTTGGCAACCCTCATCTCGAGTTTAAGGTGCCACTCGAGATCAGAGCACCACTATGTGTAGTGCTTCCAAAAGAAAGCTTTTTCCGATTACATCCAAAGGCTGATTTTTTCTCTCACCCACATAACGATTGTGTCTTATGTTCTTCTCTTCATCGATGGAAATACATTGGCTCATTGTTGTCGCTGAGATTTTTTCTTTCTCGAGAAATTGTTTGATATTTTTGAAGACCAATTTTCACCATATTGCATGCTAGGCTGCTTGAATCTTTATGTGCAATTGCTTGAAATTTCTATTTATGTTTGTTACAATAGTTGACATGAATTTGCTGAATTTCTCTCCCCTCCTTAAACTCACTCATTTGATTCGTTGTGCGTTTAGGCTGTCCACATTTCTGGTACCAAGGGAAAAGGATCAACAGCCCGATTTATCTCTAGTATATTGATAGGACCTTTCTCTTTTACTGTTCTCTTGTTTGTAATGTTCAGCGGACTTCACCTTCCACAGTTCTTGCTTTTATGTTTGTGTGTTATTTCCTTTTGGTTTTTCCAACTGTAGCTATAGAAAAAGGCTCAAGTGGATGTTTATTGTTCTTTGCCATTTATGTTACTTTTACATGTTAATCTCATATTTTTTTCGTATTTATTTGAGATTTTTTTATTTCGTGTTGGTTGGCGCTTCATCAATAAAGCATTTCTTATTTATTTATAATTTTAGATCATTTTTATAATTTTTTTTAAGTTAAATTTTTTTTTTGAGGCTTACGCTTTGCGCCTCGAGGCTTACGCCTCGCCTCAGATTTTGGTGGAGCGCCTCGCTACGCCTCAACGCTTTTCACAACACTGGGCATGGACTTTTTGTACGTCGTATGCCTACCTTCTTTGAAACATTTCCGGTAGTTTTGGTAGATGGAGACAAAATTGTCTTTTTCCTTGCCTAAAAGTAAGTCAAAAAGCTACCTAAAAGTTAGGGAGCAAAGCGACCGATTTTAAGTCTTTAAGTTTAGTGGCCTAATCCAATAGAGGAGTGGATGTCACCACTCCTCTATTGCTAACGACACTATACCTAAAAAAGGGAAGCACACAAAGCCAGTCACATATTCTCTTTTTTAGGTATAGACAACAAAGAAAGTAAGCAACAACAACAGTCAGTCCATTGTTGGTAAGATCAATCAAAGGAGTCTCTGGTGAGGGATTAAATCTTCTTTTTTGGTCCTGCCCCTCCATGGACCATTCCAAACCACAACATGAGATTCTCGAAAAACTTCATAAAAGGGTATACACTAAGTCTCTGCCAACCCCCTTGGTGAGTAGCATAGCCTGAGGTAGGGGCTCATATAAGAGTTTCTGCGGCTACCCTTTCTCTGGAAAGTTGTGTCAGAGTTGAACTCTTTCACAGACAAAGAAGAGAGCTGGTTTTGGGATGGTGGACCACTCATTCCTGTAGAAGCAATTGTAGCTGCTCCGACATGGATGACTCACTCACTCATTTTCTTGCTTTATGTATGATAAAAGAGGAAGAATCTCTCCTGCCTCCTCGCGGTGTACGGGTGTCAAGTATGGTCTACTATGCAATCCTACAGGTTGAAACCTGTAGTAGAAGGAACAAAACACCTGTTATTGGGTCGGAAAGGCCCCTGCAAGAAAACAAAAAGGGCAACACCCCCTCTAATTAGTTAGCCAGCATCCCTACCAGGTTGGTATTGGCCCACGTGCGTATCCACATACCTTTCCAATAGAAGATTCTCTGGAGGCAGAAGTACTATAGGTATGGACGAGGAGACAGCACCGGTGAGGGGTATGAGCATTCCTTGCATCGGAATCTGTCCCAGTACTAGTATCCATCCTCCGACCCCGCACCATCACTATCACCAACATAAGCAAAGCTCTAAAAAACGTGGCTTGCTTTTTTTAGGCTTGGGTTTGTAATCCTAGATAAGCACATAAATCAACATGCTTTCAATGGGAAATCATGGGAACAAGGATGTGCAGACTGCAACTAGGACTCACCCTTGTAACCATTAAGACATAAACGGGTGCAGCTTTACCCAGGTGGCACCATTGAGAAATGTTGAACGAAAAAGCCATGCCTGACTCTAGAAAATCATTGGGATCCTAACCCATGAGAAGTACAATCGACCGTATACGGTGGGTGTATCCCCTATGGCCATGCATTATTAATAGACAAGCGCGACCGACGTCGGGTCCATACTCTGTCAATGGAATTGTGGGATTTTTGTTTTTCATTTCATGAGGAGGAAAAAGGGAACAATGTGGATAGCATTGTAATCAAGTAAGGGATCTTTGTTGGGCATTCCCCTTTCAGGAATTTCCAACAAAGGGTTGCACTATAAAAAAATTTGTTAATTTTTTTTAGCTTACGCACACGGGCCTCGCTTCAACTTGATTGACCAGGCCTTTGGGCCTGGGCTTTTTTGTTGATTGAGTCACAAGGGTCCTCCCCCTGTGACCCCCACCTACTTGGCTGCCCCTCAACTCTTGCTTCCCTGGGGGTACAACAGGTCTATCGGCTTCGCAATTGCCCTTCAATCCAGTCTCTAAGGATACAGTATCTCGGGCTCCTAGGAGCAAGAAGCAACAAGCAACAAGCAACATGCGAAGGGATTAATTTATTAATTCCGAAGTCGATGCCTGCCTATCGCTGGCTCAGGGATCACACCTTTGTCAGCTTGCTTTGTTTTGTTTTCTAACCTAAAAAAAGATATATTGCTTGAGCAGATCTGTGGATCCACTACTACCTTGCTTGCTTGTTTCCCTATTCCTCACCCAATCTAAGGCTATGCGCCTTTCACTCAAGTCACTCACCAAGCAACTTGAGCTACAATCGCTTCACCTTAGATTATGAAAACCAGAAAACCTAACTCCATATAGAGGTGGTAAGATAGAGGAAGCAGTGCCCTCGTCCCTGCGTGGACTCGGATGTTGTTAGAGTTGTTGATTGAGTTGTTGTTTCTTAACCTAAAGGTTAATGAGCTACTATTGTTGTTGGTAGGGAGGAAGAAAGGACCAATTTGTTAAGATATATCTTTTCTTTCTCTCTTAGGTTAACAAAGAGTGCTTTCTTGTTGTGCTTACCCTTTTTAAAAGGGTAAGGAATAGTTAGCTACTTCTTTTGAAAAGGGTATTGATTTGTTAGCTTACCATTTTCAAAAGGTATTGTATTGGTGAAAGAGTATGGGTGACGTCCCATACTATCTCACTTAGGCACTGGAATGACAGCTTCCTTTTGAGTTTAATCTTTACTGCTTGCTTTGCTCCCTTAATTGTTACTTTCTTTATCGGTCGCTTTGCTCCCTCTTTTAGGCAAGGAAAGAATTAGATAAGAAAAGAATGAAAGAAGAAAACAACAATTACCTTGCTTGCTTGCTTTTGTTGCTCGGTCGCTTTGCTCCCTAACTCTCTTGCTTGCTTTTTTTGCTGTCTATACCTAAAAAAAGGGAATCTGTGACTGGCTTTGTGTGCCCTTTTTTAGGTATAGTGTTGTTAGCAATAGAGGAGTGGTGACGTCCACTCCTCTATTGGATTAGGCCATCAAACTTAAAGACTTAAAATCGGTCGCTTTGCTCCCTAACTTTTAGGTAGCTTTTTGACTTACTTTTAGGCAAGGAAAGACATAAAACTTAAATCCCTCGCTCGCTTTGCTCTCTCCATTGCTTGCTTTTTTTTGGCTCGGGTTTGTAATCTTAGATTATCACACCGAAATCAGCATGCTTTCAATGGAAAATCCTGGGAACGAGGATGTGCGGACTGCAGGTAGGACTCGCCCTTGTAACCATTAAGACATAAAAGAGAGAGAGAGAGAGAGAGAGAGAGAGAGAGAGAGAGAGAGAGAGAGAGAGAGAGTTGGTTGCTTGTGCATTCCACAAAAGTAGATGGGATGGCATGAGTCTGGGCATGCAGTCTATGATAGCTTGCACCAAGATCAATCAGCACGTCTTATTCCACACGAATCTTGTTTTCCACTGAGTGACCTCTAGAAACATCTGATAGGTGGCATACGCACAATCGCTCCAGTTAATTGACTGCATTTACTTCATTCTAAACTTTTTGTTGCTCATTATTCCCTTCACTGGTTGCACAATCATTTCTAGTGAAACCATGTTTCAAAGGCTTGTAGTGTGACACAGTTCATTTGCAGTTGATGCTGCATGTTCTATTGGCTTGGGAATACTGATCTGTTCAATCTGTAGTCACTGCTCAAACACACACATTACTCAAAGAGTCACAGGATCAGAGCCTATACATATAATCCATTACTTTTGATTTTAATTTCATTTAGCCATCAACTATAGAACATTCAACCATAGAAACTTGCTTCTTTGGCTAGTTAAGTTAATTGTAGAGTGAAGTACATAGGCGTCATCAAATTCCTATGGTTGCTAGGTGCTTCTGCTGCTCCTCGTGTGATTCTTTCAGTTTTTTGTTTGTAAAAAACATATCCCCTACTCTATATGTTAGTGGGATTAGCACTTTCTGATATCTTGTGAATAGGTGCAGAAGAGGACCATTAATTTAGTCAACTACTTCACCCTAGCTGCGATACAGTCGTCTTCTAGAAATTAAGCTCAATTAATTGAACATCCTGTTCTAAGGTGAAAAAAAAGCAGAAAAATGGTAAAAATTTCTCTTACTGTAAATTAAATTGCTTAAAACAATTGTCATGCCCTGTTTCCTTTAACTGGAAGTGTTTTTTCAGACCTCATAGTGTATTTATAGTGTTTTAATGGTGTGCAATATTGCTTATATTTTTAACTGTTTAACATTTTTTATTGAGATGTATGGTTGTAGGGGAACCTTTTTACTAAAGTATTTAATTATTTATCTTCTGTGATCCAGGTTAACACTCAAGCTCCGGTTAACATAACTGATTGTAGTGATCGCAACAATTCAAAATACTATATTGTAGTAATACAGGTAGTCTTTTCTCATCCTTTACAAGCATTGTCGGGGCTTAGCTCTGTTACTGAGCCTGTTCCAATTGCTATCTTGCAGTATACTGCTCGATTTAATGCTGAGAATGTGAAGAATTTCTTTTACTCACTTAACAACGGAAAGATACCCAAAAAGAAGTTCAACAGTGAGCTACTCTAGACTTTATGTTATTTAATATTGTCTCTATACACATGATATGGTGAGCCAACTGCTCTACCACCTAAAATTGGAGATGCTGATATTCGTAGCATCTAATTGGGGGATCTAAAATTTTCTTATTTGTTTTCTCTTATTACGTGAATCATCCAAGTAATATTTCCTATACTTGGCTTTAGTAATTCATAGTTTGCAGCTTGATACATGTTTCTACCATTTTGCTAATTATATTTTATGGCATTTGTCTTCTTTATAGACAATGTCTATACTTCTCAACTGAGAGAGAGAGAGAGAGAGAGAGAGAGAGAGAGAGAGAGAGAGAGAGAGAGAGAGAGAGAGAGAGAGAGAGAGAGAGAGTAATGTGTTCCTTCTGCCCACTTTCTCGTCTGCCCTGTTCTGGCCCCCTCAAAAATCATCGCTTTTGGTAATTTTTCTCACATCTAACACCATAGATGTGATCTGTAGGTTTTGTTTAGTGGGAACCGGCTTTTGGATCACCAGAATCTGACCTGTATACAGGTTTTTCCTATCCAAAATCAATGTCTATGAAGGTATCAGTTTTTCCCGGTTCATAAAAATATGTTTTTTCGTCGAAAAAACATGATCCAAGAGTCGATTCCCACTAAATCGAGCATGCTAAACACATCTAACTGTTCAGATATATCATAAAACACTTCAAAACTATGGGGCAGAACGAGAAATGGCACCTAATATGTTCAGTTCTCTCTCTCTCTCTCTCTATATATATATATATATTTGTTGTGTGTGTGAGCATCTAATACATTTGGAAGAGCTCTCCATTTTGAATGAATGGTCCAAACTATTTGTAATTGGTTCCAAAATTATTTTTTGCTTGATATGATATCATTCATAATCATATTTCAATTATAAGAACCATTTCTTCATCAGTGAGGCGTGGTGGTTTTAGAATGGCAGTGATTGGTTTCTTTCTTTTTCCCTTGTTTTTACTGCTTAGTTGCACTTTTATATGCCTTCTTCTTCAGTCTATTGTTTGGGCTGATGTTTAGTGAATATTCTTTCTTTTTGGCATATATAGTATAGGCTATTCAAAGTAGCAGTGGCATGAACTAGAAGCCCTTGCTTTTTGGCAAAATAATTTTCCCATCTTGATCTTCATTTATAAGAATATCATGCCTACTATATTAGTGAGTAGTGTCTGAAAATAGAAATCTTCTGTTTAATTCAGTGAGGCTTGCTCCCGAGGAAGAGTCATCAAAGTTGACAGGATATGAGCACAACGCAGTGACTCCTATTGGAATGAAAACAGACATTCCGGTAAGATGGCAGCCAGTGATGTAGTTTTTGTTGCTATTCTTCTATTACAAACCTTTTTTTTTTCCACGGAGCATGTTCATTACAAACCTAATGTATGTATTTGCCCGTCCCTTTTCTCAGTATGACAAACAGACTGCACTCGTACACCTGAAGAAACTACATGTCCAGATTTGATCACAGAAACATAATTTCTGCATCACATTGTAAAATATGCTAGTAAAGGTTTATTGTATAACATAATGAAAAACCAAAACATTCCAAGGATCTCATATGGTTCTCTTTTGACTGTAGATTTCTAGTTAAGGGATCTATGCTTTTATCTTTCAAATTTTTTAGTCCACTTCTGTTGTCACTGTTGTGGCATTTTATATAACTGTATGTATACCACTTTGAAATGAGTCCAAGTTGATCATATTGCTTTTTCGGCCTTTATAGCATAGTTGGCAAACCCGTGACTCGGACTTGGATTGCCCGACCCTTGACTCGCGGGTCGACTTGGTAACTCGGATGGGTTAGGACCTAAATTTTTTTAGTGTTTTTTATTAATACTTTAAATATTGAATATAACACTATGTTTTCTACATTGTGAATGAAAATAATCAAACTTCAAGCAGAAAATTCACTAAATCAAAGCATCAAAGAACAAAAACTACAAAATATCTGCATAAAAAATAAATAAACTTCATAGCTGCACATTCATAAGAACAATAATGAAGATTGTGAAATGAATATTAATAATTAAGATACATAGGTAGAAATAAAACAAGTAAAAAATGAACAAGTAAACTAGTAATCACTACATTTCTAAGTTCTAATAATTTCTAACAGCATTATGCATTAAAAATTGAAAATCATAAAATGCGATTACTGCATAACATAACTGAATAAGTCAATAAACCCTTAAATTGCAACCTGCATAGTGCATACTTAATAATTACAAAGAAAAGAAAGGCAAAAACCCCTAAATGTGGGGTTTATTTGTTGTCCACACTCCACACAATCCCACACTGCACACACACACACACACACACACACACACACACACACACACACACACACACACACACACAGAGAGAGA